>NC_134838.1:72222858-81295358 GCF_965363235.1 Mytilus galloprovincialis | reverse complement strand
ATCTCCCTATTCACTGTTTATCATCAGAGTGCATCTCCTTTGTAACAAAAAAAGATAGCGACAAAATTCTTTTTACAAATTGTTCGTTACATCCTAAGGAAAATTTGGCTTATTTGGAGCGAAGCGATTCGATGAAATTTTATAGGAGTTATCTACCTTTACAAAATTATTTTCTCAATATGTGTTATTAACTAATAAACCGTCAACCGTATAACCCTGGAATGTATTTATTTGAGATCCCTAGGCCCTTTATTAGAAAATGGGGTCAAGGTCAAAGGTCAAGGTCAAGTTCTAAATTCGGAATTTTCCATGTTTTTGCATTTTCTCCAACCCTTGAAAAGGTACATATTAAAGAACAAGTGCAAAATGATTGCTATATAGTTATGAAGATATGTTACATTTGGTCTGATACAATTAAATAGCATCTAATAGGAGTTAGTGCCCCTGAAATGTCTGATATGAGGTTATTTGATTATAACTTCAACTAAGTCCATTTTAATGGCATTTGACCTTGTGCAAAAGGTTGGATGACAAATGACCTTGAAAAATGACTACCGGAAGTGACCTTGAGAAAACCGGAAGTTACCTTTTTTTGCAATTTTTTCGTATAAAAGTACTCAGAATCCATATATTTTGTCATATAGATACATAAACTGATTACTGAAGACTAAAAATGACTTCCAACAAACCGGAAGTGACCATGTATCTCCCATTCTAAATACAAAAGTATATAGAAACTATATATTTTTGGAATCAGTGTGAAAGAAGCTATCATATTAGACCGGAAGTGACATTCATTTCACCGGAAGTAGCATATTATCTCCTTTATATCACTTAAAAATATGATTAAACCATTATTTATCGTATCAGTATGAACAACTATCTTCTTATCAAAATTTCTTTGATATGGAAAGACCTTCAATTGTTCTCTGAACAATTGGTTTTTAATTATTATTATTTTTTTTTTTCTTCCGCCAAATTTCGAAATTTTTGTTTCGCATTATGTCGCTTAGATATTTTTTGTATAGTATCGTACAGTTTATACGCTTTTAGATTTCACCCTGCTAAGACGAACAATTTTCTTTGTAAGAGTTATCTCCCTATTCACTGTTTATCATGTGTGTGCATCTCCTTCGTAACAAACAAATATATCGACAAAATTCTTTTTACAAATTGTTCGTTACATCCTCAGGAAATTTTGGCTAATTTGGATCGAAGCGATTCGATGAAATTTTATAGGAGTTATCTACCTTTACGGAATAAATTTGTCGGTATGTTTTTTAAACTCCTAAACCGTTAACCGTATAACCCTGGAATGTTTTTATTTGAGTCCCCTGATTCCTAACTTAGAAAATTAGGTCAAGGTCAAAGGTCAAGGTCATATTTTAGAGTTTTTCATTTCCCTATAATTCTTGAACGGTTATAGATACAAAAAAAATAAGCAGTGAAAAATGCTCGGTACTTTAAGGGGCAACTTTTTTCCATTATGACTATATTGATTTTACCATCATATAAGGGACATTACTCCCATCGATGGTTTTTAAAAAGCCATTTTTAGGCAAAACTCTTAAACAAAAGGTCCTTGACCCATAGGGTCTTTTGCAATGACCTTGTGGAGCAATGACCTTGACGAAGGTCACAAGGTCAAAGGTCAAGGTCATCAAATTATGTGGTTTTGGCACTATTTAAACAGTTTTATGAGTGTTTGAATTTCAACCAACCAACCAACCAACCAATCAATCAATCAATCAATCAATCAATCAATCAATCAATCAATCAATCAATCAATCAATCAATCAATCAATCAAATCAATCAATGTTTCCGTTTCATGTGTTTGATACGGGATTCAAGGTTTCTTTTTTCCCGCTTGTTTTAATTGAGCCTATCAAACGTGTTTAACCAACGTGTTTAAATAACGTGTTTAACCAACCAACCAACCAACCAACCAACCAACCAACCAACCAACCAACCAACCAATCAATCAATCAATCAATCAATCAATCAATCAATCAATCAATCAATCAATCAATCAATCAATGCATGCATGTTTCCGTTTCATGTGTTAAATACGGGATCCAAGATGTTTTTTTTCGCTCGTTTAAATTGAGCCTATCTAACGTGTTTAACCAGCCAACGTGTTTAACCAACGTGTTTAACCAACATGTTTAACCAACGTGTTTAACCAACCAACCAACCAACCAACCAACCAACCAATCAATGCATGTTCCCGTTTCATGTGTTAAATACGGGATCCAAGATGTTTTTTTTCGCTTGTTTAAATTGAGCCTATCTAGCGTGTTTAACCAGCCAACGTGTTTAACCAACATGTTTAACCAACATGTTTAACCAACGTGTTTAACCAACCAACCAATCAATGCAGGTTTCCGTTTCATGTGTTAAATACGGGATCCAAGATGTTTTTTTTTCGCTTGTTAAAATTGAGCCTATCAAACGTGTTTAAACTACGTTTTTAACCAGCATGTTTAACCAACGTGTTTAATCAACCAACCAACCAACCAATCAACCAACCAACCAATAAATCAATGCATGTTTCCGTTTCATGTGTTAAATACGGGATCCAAGATGGTTTTTTTTTCGCTTGTTTAAATTGAGCCTCTCCAACGTGTTTAACCAGCCAACGTGTTCAATCAACATGTTTAACTAACGTGTTTAACCAACCAACCAACCAATCAATCACTTAATGTATGTTTCCGTGTCATGCGTTTAATACGGGATGCAAGGTCTCTTGAGGTTTTTTTTCCCTTGTTCTAAGTGACCCTATCAAACGTGTTTAATCAACCAACCAACAAACCAACCAACCAACCAATCAATCAACCAACTAATCAATCAATCAATATGTATGACTGTTTATTTATGACAGTATATTGAAGGAACAAACTCTCAATTATTCAAGAACATTTTTATTTTATTATTGTTCTTACGTCTCTTCTGAAAAAAAAATCCACATATTCTCTGAAACTACAAGTCCAATCGACCTGAAAATTTGCAGTCAGCAGGGCATACATGTATTGAAGGTTCATAAAAAAACTGTTTGCAGATATCTCTCAAGACTTTTCCTAGAAAAAAGAAATGGCAATGCCGTAAAAATCGCTTGCTAGGTCCGTAAATCTCAGTAAAAACCTACAATAAAATGTCCGCTCCGAGATTGAAATACTAATCTGTGTTACAAACAGGTGCTGAAAAATGTACATTATCAGAAAATAATCCTTAAATGTGTTTTAAAGTTACACCGGATCGATTAAATCCAAAACATGCACTGCTGCTGAACTGTGATCAAAATGTCAATTTCCTACAATGACAAAAGAAATTACATTGTGTACATTCCATCTCTATAGATGTTGTCTGTTCAAAGTCCCGACCTAAAAAGAAATAAAAAGACTAAGTTTTTCTTAATATAAACCCGCGTCACGTGATGTCTCCTCAATCTTGCGCGCGCGCTGTATCTAAAATAAAAGAAAAACTTTCCAAACTAAACATGAAACTTCTCCGGTAACATAATAATATAGACCCCATACCAAAGCAAACAAACAAACAAATAAACAAATACCCCCCCCCTTTTTTCCAAATCAATCAATAAAAAAAATCAATTATCCATTCATCATAGGGGAAAGACTGCCTAACAATTGTTTTTGAAACAATTGCTTTATATTTATTATTATTATTATTATTTTTTTTTTCCGCCAACTTTTGTTCTTGCGATAAATGTTGGTTTCGCAATATGTCGCTTAGATATTTCTCATATTGTATCGTATAGTTTATGCGCTTTTAAATTTCACCCTGCTAAGCCGAACCTTTTTCTTTGTAAGAGTTATCTCCCTATTCACTGTTTATAATCAGAGTGCATCTCCTCCGTAACAAAAAAAGATATCGACAAAATTTCTTTTAGACATTGTTCGTTACATCCTCAAAAATTTTTGGCGTATTTTGATCGAAGCGATTCGATGAAATTTTATAGGAGTTATCTACCTTTACAAAATAAATTTATCGATATGTGTATTTAACTCATAAACAGTTAACCGTATCACCCTGGAATGTTTTTATTTTAGTTCCCTAGGTCCTAACTTAGAAAATGAGGTCAAGGTCAAAGGTAAAGGTCAAGTTCTCAATTGTGACTTTTGCTTGTTTTTACATTTTCTCCGACACTTTGAAAGATACATATTAAAGAACAAGTGCAAAATGTCAGCTTTATTGTAATGAAGATATGCTACATTTAGTCTTATACTATTACATGTCTTCTTATAGGAGTTGTTGCCCCTTGAATGTCTTGATATGAGGTTATTTGATTATAACTTCAACTAAGTTCATTATAAAGGCATTTGACCTTGTACAAAAGGTTAAGTGACAAATGACCTTGAAAAATGACTACCGGAAGTGACCTTGAGAAAACCGGAAGTAGCCTTGCAATTTTTTCATCTAAAAGTACTCAGAATCCATATATTTTGTCATGTAGATTTATTAACTGTTTACTTAAGACTAAACATGACTTCCATCAAACCGGAAGTGGCCAATTATCTCCCATTTTACATACAAAAGTATATAGAAACTATATATTTTTGGAATCAGTGTGAAAGAAGCTATCATATAAGACCGGAAGTGACATTCATTTCACCGGAAGTAGCATATTATCTCCCTTATATCACTCAAAAATATAATTAAACAATTATTTATCGCATCAGTATGAAGGAGCTATCTTCATATCAAAATATCTTTGGTGTGGAAAGACTTTCAATTGTTCTCTGAACAATTGGTTTTTAATTTTCATAGATATTTTGTTTTGTTTGCCTTCTGGTTCCCAGATATGATTACTGTGTTTAATGTCGTAAAGACATATCTTTCGAATGTTAACAAAGTGAAGGTAGGGGTTGTACAGAATTTTATTATAGGTTTCAACTCTTAGAGTTCTATGCATACAAAAGTTGAAATAATGCAGCGCAGCCCTATAGTTTCACCTGTTTGTCTTTTGGCATGGCACTTTTGCAACAATAATAACATCACTAAAAAAAATCAAGAAAAGGCTTTACGATTTATATATGAAAACTATGCTAGTTCATATGATGAACTACTTCTACGAGCAAAGGTTCCATCACTGAAAATAAAACGTATGCATAACATTGCTAGTATATGTTTTAAAATTTTATATAAATTGTCACCACCATGTTTACATGATTTATTTAAAGATTGTAAATATACTTTTAGATATTCAAATATTGTAGATATACCTAGGGTTCGAACATCAACTTATGGTAAGAATCTTTTACATGTAAATATACAGCTGCTGTTTTATGGCAGGATTTACCATATGATTTTAGAAAAAAATGCTATTTTAGTCAGCTCAAAAAGCATGTGTAGTATGTGTTGTATTGTTATAAATATTGTATTGTTTTAAATCTTGTATTGTTATACATGTTGTAATGTTATAAATGTTGTATTGTTATAAATAAATTTTGTACTGTTATAAATATTGTATTGTTATAAATGTTGTATTGTTATAACTGTCTTGTATGTCCGCTAAAAGCTCATTTGATCTTATGTGGTCTCTGTTTGTATACGGTACCAACTCTAAATAAAGCTTATTTATTTGTATTTATTATTTATACGAAACGTCATTGTAAAAGAGGCACATTTTTAGTAGTAAAATCAGTTCCTATCGGAAATTGTATTGTCTATATTTAAAAGTGCAACCTGTATGACAGTTTATAAAATACATCTGTATGAACAAACACAACAGACACAATACTTTTGAAAGATAAGATGTCGGGATGTATAAGTATAAGTACCCGGTCACGTCCACTTGTATTTTTTTGTCCATCTGATGAGTTAAGCCGTTTTCAATTGATTTTTATTGTTCGTTCTTATGTTGTACTGTTATACCACTGTCCCAGGTTAGGGGGAGGGTTGGGATCCCGCTAACATGTTTAATCCCGCCACATTATGTATGTTTGTGTCTGTCCCAAGTCAGCAGCCTATAATTCAGTGGTTGTCGTTTGTTTATGTGTTACATATTGTTTTTCGTTAATTTTTTACATAAATAAGGCCGTTAGTTTTCTCGTTTGAATTGTTTTACATTGTCTAATCGGGGCCTGTTATAGCTGACTATGCGGTATGGCTTTGCTCATTGTTGAAGGCCGTACGGTGACCTATAGTTGTCAATGTCTGTGTCATTTTGGTCTTTTGTGGATAGTTGTCTCATTGGCAATCATACCATATCTTCCTTTTTATATGTATGTTGTTTTCTCAATCGTTCAATCAATGATAACTCTTATGTCATATATGCAAATAAACATGCGGTTCGATAAAGTCGCAAAATATAACTTTTCCGAACCCAATAATCACAATGGACTCTTAAAATAATCTGCATGTAGAACAATCGTTGAACTCCATTATTCTAATCAGTCAGGATTTTACTTAGTCAAAAGTATCATCCCATTACGCCACCTAATGCAATGCTTAAAATAGACGCCAAGACACAACAGTCCTCTCAAAAACGCCTAAATAAAAAAGATGAACCCAACCTTCTCGTACAGGTGAAATTATTTCCCATTTTTAGGATATTTAACCAGAAATGTTTTCCACCGGGAGAGAGATGAAAACTAATACTTTAAAATGTTATTACTTTGCCTTTGTTTAGATTTTTGTTTTTCTATCTAATCTATGCTACATTTTGTACTGCATAATAAAGATATAAATGAATTTGTATTTTATAATACCTAATATTCTGTTGTGTTGTGAAAATGCGTCTTTTATTTATAAGTTTACAAATATCTCGAAGACCCATATTATCAATTGAGTATAAACACGTATAATAGATTCAATAGATTTAATAATCTCAATTAATGCACCTACATATACCCCTAGTTTTTGGTGGGGTTCGTGTTGTTTATTCTTTAGTTTTCTATGTTCTGTCATGTGTTCTATTGTTTGTCTGTTTGTCTTTTTTTTCATTTTTAGCCATGGCGTTGTCAGTTGTATTTTAGATTTCTGAGTTTGACTGTCCCTTTGGTATCTTTTGTCACTCTTTTGTAAATGTCAAAGAGATAGATATAAACAATTCAAATATACCAACTTGGCTTTTTTACCTTTGGTAATAAAGAGTTCAATTTATTTTGTTTAATTTCAACTGCATATCAGCCTATGATAATATCACAATACTTATGTTTTGATTGTATATACCTGATATATAAGAGACTGTGGGTGTTGGTATTGACCAGGATTGAACGATAGTTTAAGCATTTCAATTTTGAATATATATTCAACAGTAAAAACGAAAAATATATATCAAATCCAAAATAATCCAAAATTTATTTTTTCAAATGGTTTGACATGTAATTTAAATATTCAATAACTATCTGCAAGTTCAACATGTTTTACTTGTATGAAGCACAAATGACATAAAATATAAAGAATATTTTTATTACGTATCAGTTCTTATAATTATCTCTTTTTCTTTTAAACCGAACATCAATTGAATGTTATAGCTAGTTATAAACAAAACAATTATTTTCCGTGTTCATAATTCTGCGTGACCTGTTTGATTTATGTAAAAATGTATTATTAGTTGGGAAGGTCAGTAGACATTGAAACAATATTTTACTCAAATGACTGGTGATTTTTCAAATACCTATTCGTGATGATAGATTTTGTTCACTATCATTTGCATTGGCAGATAAAACGTTAATATAAAATCACTGTAGCTGCAAACTGTAAGAACATATCCTTAAAATCATTGCAGCGTAACAGTAATGGCAACACCTTGATAAAAGTGTTTTAAAAAGCGATCAACCTTACAGTGCAATATATAATTAAAACCAATGCACACTTATGGTTTACAATGTTACTAAAAATCATCAGATGCTACAAAAAGTTAGTAATAAATTCAAATGTTTTTAACATAGTGTGGAGTCTAAGGGTGGCATCTTGACGATGCGTTAATAGCAAACACAAATGTAATGGAAAAAATATATATAATCTAAAATCAAAATGATTAATTGGATTGAGCCTATTTCAATCTTTTTTTCATTGTCTGAAAATAACAAGATGCAATCTGAAAAATACTTAGTTTTATGAGGAATAAATCGGATTTTGTTAAAAACAAGTCGCTATGGTTAAAACAAATATATTATAATTTTCATTTTTGATTTACAACATATTTGTAATGTTTGGAGGACGTATTTTTCAACAGACAATCGTGGTTCGCTTGTGAACTTATTGTACTCCTATTCCATATGAGGCAGTTTTTATGTAATATCTTTTAATGGATAATATAAAGAAATTAGCGTGATCCTTTAACGTTACGTTTCGCTATATAAATGATGTCCTTCCACTAAATAATCCACAGTTTCGTGATTATATTAGCGCATCTATCCCATCGAACCTATATATGTTAGAATAAAGGATACAACCGATACAGTTAATTCTGCCACACATCTTGACTTACATTTAGAAGTTGACAATGAGGGTGGGTTGAAAACCTAACATTACGACAAAAGAGATGATTTTAGCTTCCCAGATGAGAACATTCTATTTCTATATAGCAACATTCTATAGTGCTTAAATATGAAATATATATCTCCTAGGTGGTTCAATATACAAGGGCATTCGTTTCCTATCACGATTTTCTTAATAAAGAGTTTTGTCCTACAAAAAGGACATTGGACATAGAGTTACGAGTGATGAAGTTGAAATCATCCCTTCGAATATTCTATGGACGTCAGCACGTAAGTTGACTTCTATGGAAAGATGACGACGGATATGTTCCAGTTGTCGTAACTACAGTCAAGTCCTCTTTTCCGCGAGTGTGAACTACCTAATTAGACTTATCACCGAGTTCATACATTCAAAAAGTGCTATTTTTATTTATAATCATTTATAAGCTCTATATTCTTTTTTTTTCATTTACATGGACAAATATACATTGATAGTACATTGACAGTACATATTTTGAATGGTATATTCATATAATTAGATTCTACGTTGTTTAAGCATGACGATAGTTGAAATTCTTTGTTTTAGTTTTGCAGTCTAAAATATTGTAGCGAAATGTTTACATAGGCTACTGATTTCTATTTCAGGCATATATTTTGCTGTCTCTGTATTACATTCTTCATTAACAATAGAATTGAAAGACAGAGCGAGAGAATATTTGAACAATCGCAGTATATCAACATCAACTTGAGAGATATTGTAAATCAAATTAGAAAAACTGCGAAAACATCGGTGCAGCCATTAAATAATCTTACTTCTTCTTATAGGCTTCTAAAAATTCCGCTCCAAAGGAAATGTATATTTCACCTATGCGGAAATGTTGATATGATCTACCTTGTAAAATCTTCCGTGATAAATTTTAGTCAGAGAACCGCCATTCGTGAGACATGGGGTAACAACACAGGATTGCGTACGTTGACGATATTTATCATCGGATACAGTGAACCTTTACAATCATTTATTGATTATGAATCTAAAAATTATGATGACATTCTACAGTTCGATATGCAAGATACATATGATAACCTCGTGTTTAAAACCGTCTTCTCAATTGCTTGGTTATGTGATATTAACATCCAGGTAAAGTTTATACATTTCGTGGATGATGATAGGATGATCAATCCACAAAACCTTTTAGCCTTGGCGATTAAAAGCATACCATTATTCGAAATGAAAATGGTTGGATTTAAAGTTACCTCTGCAAAACCGTATCGCAACAGTTCTTCCAAATGGTACATTTCAGTAAACGAGTATGAGTTTGATTTCTGGCCTCCGTATTTGATTGGAGGAACAGCAGTAACAAATATGCTGGTAATAAAAACACTCAAGGAAGCGATTCCTTATTCCAAAGTTATTCGAATCGAAGATGCCTATATTGGAATACTGGCAAATATGCTTGATATAAACTTAGAGCATAATGAAGGTTTTTTTTCAGTCTTTGTACCTGGTAGTAAATTGATTGATAAAATATCAAGTCCGGATTATAAAAGCTACGATATCATAAGTAGGGAATGGAAAGTAATAAACTCTCATTTTGAATATTAGTATAGAGAGTAATATGGTTCAGAGTGAAATTATTGTGAACTTTCCAGTTATTGTTTTCTACTTTATATGTACCAACATGCTATTCAAAGAGACAATATCACACATGTTACATGTACTAACAACTGCGAATAATGCAAGACATCTACAACTTAACAAATTCACTAGTTTCGACTACTTTATAAAACTAGAAAATCCCTTCATAAGTAATTATTTTTAGGAACAATGAAACACATAATTTGAAAGCTTTATCAAGAAATAGAGGTCAATATCGCTGCCCTCTTTGTTAACTTTGAACATATATACAATACTCTAATTTAATTCTACTCTTAACATACTAAATCGATGCCTGCTTTTATGACTGTCGTAGATAAGTCCTGCGAGCACTTGGTGCTAATTTTACCAGTATAGTACAAAGACGTCTCTGACCAGTATAGTGCAAAGACGTCTCTGATACAGATGATGTGATCAGATCTGCAGTTGATTTCCAAAAACCGGCATTTTTTCAAAATTTTGATACAAGTTGCTGATCAATTAAAAACAAAAGTATATGCATACCATGCATTAATTGCAAGTGGTGCTGCGTATATGTTGATTTCGGAATGAGCTAGACCTGAGCAACATTATCGATACGAGCAGTAAATCTCCAATTCTGTGGTGCGGTTAACATTTTTTCAGCGCTCAACCCTGGAGAGTGGTGTAACAGCACAACATAAGCACAAAATATAAAAATCTGTTGAAAAAGGCTTTACTTTTTTGATTGATTGATACAGTTAACGAAAATATCGAACATTAACACAGACAGGACGTGGCAGGGTCTACATCCACTCCTCATCCTTACAACAAAACAGACACTTAGAACAGATCTTATAGCACTAGCAATTACTGACAGCTAGGTCGAAGCCGATAACAACTAGTAAACAAATCGTGTATCTATATAAAATATCAATCAATAAACATCCAATGATTTTAGTCATTTTGGAAGACGTCGTTGACGATCAGAGAAAAACATGACATTGTGCCATGCCAAAATGTAGATATCAACAGGTACATGTGTGTAATATGTAGTATGGTTTCAATTTAGTGATAACAAAATAAATATTCGTAACAATAAAAACAATATTCAAATATTTAATTGCAGTGTTGAATAGGTAGACTTTTAGAATAAGTTTATTTACAAAAGATCGTATATTAATTTCTGGGCTCTGTTAGGATGTGCTATTCCGTACGAAATCAGTTTTATACAGGTACAGCCAATCTTGCAAACCAAATATTTGAATCTATAGAAGAATCTCAAAAAAAGTGTGAAGTACTCTGTGGTAAACGAAATTCCTGATATAATAATTTACCAGCAATAAAATTGAGAATGAAATGGGGAATGTATCAAAGAGACAACAACCCGACCATAGAAAAAAACAACAGCAGAAGGTCACCAACAGGTCTTCAATGTAGCGAGAAATTCCCGCACCCGGAGGCGTCCCTCAGCTGGCCCCTAAACAAATATATACTAGTTCAGTGATAATGAACGCCATACTAATTTCCAAATTGTACACAAGAAACTAAAATTAAAATAATACAAGACTAACAAAGGCCAGAGGCTCCTGACTTGGGACAGACGCAAAAATGCGGCGGGGTTAAGTATGTTTATGAGATCTTAACCCTCCCCCTATACCTCTAGCCAATGTAGAAAAGTAAACGCATAACAATACGCACATTTAAAATTCAGTTCAAGAGAAGTCCGAGTCTTATTTTAGAAGATGTAACCAAAGAAAATAAACAAAATGACAATAATACATAAATAACAACAGACTACTAGCAGTTAACTGACATTCCAGCTCCAGACAATTAAACTGATTGAAAGATTATGATGTCATCATATGAATATCAGGCACAATCCTTCCCGTTATGTGTTTAGTATTATACCATCATAACATATATGAGAAGAACATAACCCGTGTCATGTCAATAACAGGTTTTCGAATAAATGTGTTTAGTTCCGATGCAAAGACCATATAAGTGAATCAATATTAACGTGAAAATGTGCAATCTTTAATGACCTGACAACAGTATCGTAACTATATCCCTTCTTAATAAGTCTACTTAAAGGTTTTGTTAGTTTCTGAGGTGAATAATGACATGTTTGTGCTTTATAAAGAATATTTCCATAAAAATATGGATGTGAAATACCTGAACGCATAAGAAGTCTGCATGTTGAGCTATATTTACGAATGATGTCCTTATACCGATGATAAAATTTAGTAAATGTTTTGACTAGTTTTTGATATCGAAAACCCTGGTGTAATAATTTTTCAGTAATACATAAATTTCTCTCGTTAAAACCTAAAACATTGTTACATACAGTAGCGAATCGTACAAGTTGAGATATATAAACTCCGTAAGATGGTGACAAGGGAATGTCACCATCTAAAAATGAATAGTTTACGATAGGAAATGAATAATCATCTCTTTTATCATAAATTTTAGTATTAAGCTTTCCGTTAGTGATATAGATATCAAGATCGAGGAAAGGGCAGTGGTCATTGTTAATATTAGTTTTATTTAAAGTAAATTCAACAGGATAAATTTCTTTGGTATACATACTGAAGTCGTCATTATTGAGAGCCAAAATATCATCCAAATATCTAAAAGTATTATTAAATTTGTTTATCAGATGTTGTTTCGATGGATCTTTGCTGATTTTTGTTATAAATTGTAACTCATAGCAATACAAAAACAGGTTCGCAATAAGTGGTGCACAGTTAGTCCCCATTGGAATTACGATAACCTGACGATATACAGAAACTCCAAACGAACAAACATGTTATCTAGTAAAAAATTAAGGGCATATATAGTAACAAAGCATGTCCAATTGACATAGTTTTTTTTTGTTTATTGCTACTAAAAAATGACCTAAAAGATTTTGAACATATATATTCACATTCTGACTTTTTAAATGCCCATTTAATTAGGTGTGTGAATTTTTTTTTATGAGAATGTGAGGCAATGTGTTATACAGGGTAGAAAAATCTAAACTTTGAACAGATTCAAAATCACCAATATAAGCATGCAATTTATCAGGAACTTCCAACGAGTTCTTGAAACTCCAAAAGTAATTAATTCCACTATTTTCGAAGGCCTTATTTGAACAATTTATTATCAGATTTTTGATTGGAACAAGTGTACTGGTAAGGAAAATAGACAATTTAGTAGTGGAATAATGGCTTGAAGACGAAATAAATCTATATTTGTAAGGTGTTTTGTGTAGCTTCGAAAGCCAATACATAGTTTGGAATTTCATTGTATTTGGTTCTGCTTGTAAAGCGGTAGCTAAAGTTAATGTTTGTTACAGATGTCGTTTTCTGAAAATAGGGTCAGTTAGAATGTTGGTGAATTGGTAATTTCTTTTTTCAGAACCTCAATGTAAAATTTACGTCAAACAATAATAATAAAATTAACAGCTTTATCGGCCGGGACAAAAACAAATTCCTTGGCTAGTTCTTTTAGTTTATGTTTGATACGAGAAATAGGTTTATTGTGGTTATTCTTAATAATAAGTATGTTCTTTAAAATGTTGAATACGTATATCAACTATGTTCATTACTGAATTAAAAAAAGAGTTCAAAGCTTTTTTGTCAGCTTTTTTCCCGTTTTATCCATTTAATAAAGTACGGAGTCAGTCGTGGATGATATTACGACGCTCATTCAAATTAATAATTGACGGTGGACGATATTTAGGTCCTTTACTGAGGAATGATTTTTAACTCTTGAACGATGTTAAGATCTCCTGTTATAACATGGGAAATTGGTTCATTAATGTATTCGGAATTACTACAATTACATAAAGTAGGTGTATTTTCATTGATATTAACATCTTTACACAAATGGTTATAATTAAACACAAATTTCCGGGTAGATTTCTTGTAAATATAACAAATAAGAGGGAGCTCAGTATTGTCAAAATCCAGGAATTTGTTCTTTAACAGAATGATCGTTAAATATACCGGCAATATTTACAAAATCAAAACCTTTATTGACATACTTTATTTTAATAAAATAATTTTTAAGATCTTCAGGGCGATCAATTTTGGGAAATAGTTTAGAATAACAATATGCCATAATAATTTGAACTATTTCATACTTAGGACTGCTATATGAAATTGTTTTGCAATCCTCTAAAATTTTATTTAACCTATTAACTGGTAATGAACAGAGCTTTGTTAACCGATAATGTCTGCCGTTGTTTTTTGAAATAGAAATTAAGTCCGAAATATTAGTATGATTGGTCCAAAATTTATTTTGATATACACACATTACACGCCTTACTCCAGATATGGGCATAACGAACGAGTTAGGATATATAAACATCGTAAGATGGTGTCAGAAGAAAATCACCGATCAAAAAAGATAAATAAACAATATGGAAAGAAAAATCATATCTTTTGTCGTAAATTTATCTGGAGTTTCTTGTTAAGTACTGAAATGTCTAAATCTAGGAAAGGAAACTTATTGCTGCTAAATTTGATTTACTCAAAGTAATTTCATGTGGGTAAATTTCGGCAGTATATTTAGCGAGTTCTTGGTTATTCAAAAAACAAATATCATCTCGATAACGGTAAGTGTTTTTGAATTTTTCCACTAAATGAAATTTAGACGGGTCTTACATTGTAATCTGTGAATCATAACAGAAGAGGAACAAACATTGTGTCTCGTGGCTGACATATTTTTTTTAAATGCTTTAAAAAAATCCGATTTTTTACTGTTCAGGCCACACCAATTTAATTTCTTGTTCTACGGATTTTTGGACTCCAAAAATTGGGGCGAGCGAGCGATTTGAAAATTTTAATAACAAAATATTTTATTTGCAAATTTTTGAGGCGAAGCATGAAAAGTAAAGGCGAGCGATTATATATTTTTTTGTAAACATAGAATAGTAGGTTTTGACAATGTTAAAACTTGATTTATCACTTGGACTTTGATATTTCTTTAATTTATGAAGTATTTTTCCCTGTTCACCAATAAATAATTGAATAATTAGATTTGGTATATGTATGTGTGCCAATTAATGAGACAAATCTCCATCCAAGTCATAATCAGGTTGGGAACAACCCCTCAATTTTATAAATATCCTTTTTATGAGGGGTCAATATAAGTTACAATATATTTTTTTGTAAATAAAACTTTTTAGTACAAAAGATATAAAAAAAAAGATGTGGTATGATTGCCAATGAGACAACTATCCACAAAAGACCAAAATGACATAGACATTAACAACTATAGGTCACCGTACGGCCTTCAACAATGAGGAAAGCATATACCGCATAGTGAGCTATAAAAGGCCCCGATAAAACAATGTAAAACAATTCAAACGAGAAAACTAACGGCCTTATTTATGTAAAAAAAAATAACGAAAAACAAATACGTAACACATAAACAAACGACAACCACTGAATTATAGGCTCCTGACTTGGGACAGACACATACATAAATAATGTGGCGGGGTTTAACATGTTAGCGGGATCCCAACCCTCCCCCTATCCTGGGACAGTGGTATAACAGTACAACATAAGAACGAACTATAAAAATCAGTTGAAAAAGGCTTAACTCATCAGATGGACAAAATACAAGTGGATGTGGCCCGGTACTTATACATCCCGACACAAAAAGAAACAATGAACAGATCTGAGAGTTCTCGCAGTAATCTGACAGCTAGTTCAAAGCCACTAACAACTAATAAAAAAATCATGCAACTAAGACTAAACTATCAATCCGTACACATCCAACATCCAATGGATTTAGTGTAAGACGTCATAAACTGCCAGAGAAAAACATGACCTTGTGCAATGCCAAGTTACAGGTATCGACAGATTGTAGATCCATGAATATGTATATACATATAACATACTAGAAATATTTAGTTAGCTTATGATTTACTGATAACAAAATCAATATTTATACCAATAAAAACAATTTTCAATGATCTTATTACAGTGTTGAACAGGTAACCTTTTAGAATAAGTTTATTTAAAGGAGCGACAAGTTTACATGGATCATTTCTAAATTTCCGGGCACGGTTAACAACATTTCCGTAAAAACGAGGATGTGCTATCCCGTTTGAAATAAGTTTTCAGCTCATATTTTCCCAAAGAACTATATATCTATCTTGTATTAAATGGTCAAAACATGTAATATTCCTGGACTTAGGCCATGTTAACATATTTATTTTCATATTATTCAAAATAAGTGGACACCTCTTTAAGAATAGTAATGTTGTTTAAAATAGGATGTATTTCTATTCTTTTTAAGTAATTTTTTTTAATTTTTTCAAAGGATTTGTATTGAAACATTTTGAAAACCTTTGTATTTCTTTTTTCTTTTTTACAACAGTAAAATGACCCCATGTGTGCCCTGTCTGAGGGAGGATTGTTCCAAACCTGATAATAACAAATACAGGTCATAGTACGTACGACAGGGCTTTGACCCAGACCATACAGAAAGCTATAAGGGACCCCAAAATTATAAGTGTACACAATTCGAACAGGAAAACCAACGATCTAATTTATATATATACAAACGGGAAAATACCAAATAATATTTATGAACATCAACGAACGATATCCAACTGCTGAACGACAGGCCCCTGAATCAATCAGGACAGGTGCATAGACATGCAGATGGTATGGATAGTTTTGTATCGCCAGCATGCAGTTGAAGGCATTTCTTTCCAAAGTTCTTCGAAGCTTATTACTAACAACGAATATATTTTGATAGGGAATATAAGTAAGGGGGAAGGAAACCAATGTTTTGTTCTGTACAGGTATTTCCTTCTGTTATATATTTATATTGGAGCACTCCCATTTGGGATAAATGGGTTTCATACTGAATCAAATATTATCACAGACATTGACACAGTGTACTTGGGTGCTAAAATGTTTAAAATCGTTGTAAATACAGGTTAGAATGTGATGATAAAACAAGTGCAAATATCTTTTTATAATATTTACAAAAAAACGGTGCGGGAAATGGACACGATTACATTTCCGGATGCTGGAAGCGGGAATAAAAAAAAATTTTTAAAAATCTGTTTTGAAAAAAATAGGTGCGGGCGGGTCCGTCGAACAAGGTATTAAATTGGTATGGCCTCAGCGCATTAAAATTTACATTAAATATACCTCAATAAACTTCAGATAATGTAAATTTCTGCAAGTAGACGATCTGATGTTCCCTCTAGCTTGACATCGATGGACGTCTTCAGACTAGAATCTATAACGCAATCGTCATTTAAACTTTCAAATTGTCGACTTACCATTTTTTCAGAAGTAAAATTTCTTCTTTTCACATACCCTAGTCGTATCGTTATAAGATATCTGTTTTTGATACTTACCCTCGTGCACGTCAACACTGTCGGTTTTTCTTAAACAGGGATAAGCTCCTTACAAAAACACTGCTCGAACACAGCAATGATGTTGAACGATTATAATCAACACTCTGTAAGTTTAATGTCTACACCGAGAATTGGTTGAACAATGAGCTGTGTCTTTGTCTTAATGCATAAGCAACATATTATTTGTGATCGTATATTTTTGGCAAACAAAGATCTGTTATTCGACGCACTGGTCATCAATCGTTATGGAGTTCGCAAAATTCCCTCTTTTTTTTGTTTGTTTGGTTTTTTTTTTTTTATATCTTCTTTATCGTTTTGAATATTGATACACTACAGTAACTGTCGTCTATGAGTGGCATTTCGTGTCTTTACAGTGAAAACCTCGGCGTGCCTATGGGTGGATCAGCATCCGCTGAATTAGCAAACCTAACAATGTTTGATATACTTGAAAATATTTAAGAACGCTTTCAACACAAAAACAAAATGATTATGACTTCTAGATTTAATGATGACGGCTGGATTATATATTCCGGACCTATAGACGAAATACACGAACTACTTACAATAGCTTATACTGTGCACCCACACTTGAAGATCACCTACGAATTGTCCCGTAATGAAACAATATTCTTAGACACTGTCATATAAAAAGGAGAAAGATTCGTTAACGAAGGCACACTAGACATTAAAACCTATATCAAACCAACTGAAACATTTCAATATCTGCAGATACAGCTCACACCAAAAAAGTGTGTTCAAAGGATTTATCAAGGGTGAAGCATTGGGTTGTATCAGAAACACAAGCAGCAGAACTGAACTTTTGGAACAGTTGGTAGCTTTCAAAATATGTATCGTCAAACGAGAATATAAATTCTCTGAAATCAAAGATTTTTTTTATCAAACACAGAATACAGAAACGGAAAACCTGCTTATACAACGCCAAACGAAACGGGAGCAACCACTAGTTATGTTAACAAATTTCAAAGAAATAAAACAAAAAAGCATAAATAACACGCCAATAAACAGATCATTGAGTCGATCACTGATGAAGCCGGACCGGACCTGCCTAACATTTATGCTCATGGGTTAGCTCGGATACGTTTATTAAAAATCGCAATAATTCACCATTTCCTTGAATCGATCCAAAAATCGCTCCCAGTCTCCCTTACGTGTAGCCATGTATTTAGTCAGTAAGTATGGAACGCCGGAACTGTCTTATAGTGTAAATATTTAATGTGTTTTGTCGCTTTGCCTTTTCGTCCTGTCATTTCTTCTTTATGTTATGTGCAAATGTCTGTATTTCATGACACGGCATCTCTGTGTAATGTCAAATTAGTTATGTGTTTGGTCAAACAGTAGTATGATATGTCATTGCTAAAGTTTATTGTGTACAATAGGCATTACATCATGCTTTAACTACTATATATTCTGTGAATACTTTGAAACCTTATGATCCACCACCTTCACATTCTCTCATATTTTATCTATTATGTTGTGTCTATTCTTCTTTTACGTAAGTCAGTTAAAATTGTGTCCTGTCTCAAATGTGATTGTTATGCCGAAAGTTCTAAAGGTTTTGTTTTGATATACCTTTGTTTTATGAAAACCTCATGATATTATAGTCTTTTGACGTTATGTTGTGTTTATACATATGTATCTCCAGTGAAAAATACAACACATCATGGTATAGCTCCTATGCGTTTTGCCGAACAATTGATACTCTCTGTGAGCATTCATTACGTTATGTGCAAATGCCTTTTAACATTATGTGCTAACAACTTATACGTTTTGTGCAAACCTCGTTTACCTTATGTGCAAACATCGTTTACCCTATGTGCAAACATAGTTTACCTTACATGTATGTGCAAACATCGTTTACCTTATGTGCAAACACCTATTAAGTTATGTATAAAAACTACATCATTATATATATGCAAACACTATTACGTTGTGTGCAAATACCGCTTACATTATGTGCAAACACCATGTAAGTTATGTGCAAATGCCTATTACATTATGTCCAAACATCTATTACGTTATGTGCAAACACTTATTAAGTTATGTCCAAACACCTATTACGTTATGTGCAAACACCTATTACGTTCTGGTAAACGCTTTTTTGACACAGATTAAAACAAAACGCATCAATGATATGCATTTTGTAAATGGAGAAAATTAAAAGTTTGACCTTTCTAACAAACTGTGGATTTTTATAATTATATTGATTGGTGTAAAAATGCTATATACATACAATGTATCTAGTTTTATGGGAAATTATTTTGCTCTACTTTAAGAGTGTGCGTTATGCATCCATGCTTTGAAAATTTGTTCATTTTACTTGTTGAAACTTTTAACAAATATACAGACACGACTCTAGTTTCCAAAAGGCGTAACCAAAAGGAACAATACGATATAGAAAGGAAGATGTGGTACCAATGCCAATGTGTCAACTCTTCACAAGAGTTCAGGATGATTTGTTAGTACCCTCCCAGTAGGGTTTTCATCTAGCGAGAAACGTGTACTAGATTAATGCTACAAATGTAATGACGTCTCCCACGATTCATGTAGCAGCTAAAGAATACTACAAAATTTTTAAGATTTTATTTTCGTTCATTTTCCTTAAGTTATGAATATTATTCTGAATAACCTTCCTAAGACTTATTATTTCCTCCGTCCCTGACAAGGCGTGTTGAGACGGGTGGGTGTCCTGAAAAGGGTGATCAGGTGACCCGCCCCTCTTATCTGACAATTTTTTTAAATCCAATAAGGATGTTGGAAAAAAATTGATCCGATTTTGGATCAGACAGGTAGAACGGTGTAACAAAAAGCTGCATTTTCTTTAAAAAAAATATTTTTTTCATATTAAAAACTGCCTTATCCTATAATCCACAAAAATGACGCATACACATATTTCTTCTGAATGAAAGGGTTATCAGCCTTGTTTCACCTTAGCTAGCCGTATTCGAAATTAAATCCCGCAACTTGAAACTCCAGATAATGACTTTTATCCGTATTTTTGGTCCGGTAACTTTTCGAACGGTGTCATCAAGAACGATACAAAAAAAATACATATTCTAGTTAATTTTTATTGTTTTCTTCTATTATTTTTTTTATAAGTGATGTGCATATCGTTTCTTTTGTTGTCTATAAGAATAAATAAATAATTTCGTTGCTAAAATGGTCATCATAACACAATTTTCCCTTTGAATTTCAGAAAAAACTGACTATCTATAACACAGATGTGGTATGAATGCCAATGAGACAATTCTCCACGAGAGACCAAATGACAAAGAAATAAATAACAATAGATCCCCTTATGCCCTTTAACAAAAAAACCCATACCGCATAGTCAGCTAATCTATTTATTTTTTTTATCCCATTTAATTTTTTCACCAGTTTTAAAAAAATGGTTACAGTTAAGTAATTCGCTTTTATCCTGCAATTGGCTAGTTATTGTATACAAATAACAGGTAAACAACATTTGTTTTGCTTTGTTTGTACATGTACAAATAAATTTTCCAGCTACCCGCTTTCATGTTGATCAATCGGTAATATGGATATTTCTTTCTGGGTAATAGTTGATTTTGGGGTTTTCTTCGAGTCCGCGTTTTAATAATTGTAAAACAGAGACAATGGTTAACATTTAAACAACTTATGCTCAAATACCAGGTGTAAATTGTAAACAATATATTATGTACATTGTCAGAAATATAAAATGTATTAGTTCTCGCTGCGAAACAGGAGAAAATTAAACAAGCCTCGCTTTTCGTCCTGTTTCTATAGCTCGTACAAATAAATTTTACGTTTACCGACAAAGTACATTTATAATCAATACATTATACCACAGTTGTTGATATGAATTTATCTTTTTGTTCAATATTTCAACGAATATCGTCGTATAAATTAGAAACATCAACTTATTTTCCGATCGGAGAGTCATAAATTCAATGAATATTATTGCGGGATATACGGTATAAAAAGTAAGCTTCGATGAGTTTCGTTATGAACGCGAATGGTTCGATAACTATAGCTAAATACACAATTAAGCCAAATGTTCATAAAAGGGCTTTGCTGCACATCATTATTCTGAGAAATCTTATTTTAAAAAATATAAAATTTCATACAATTATATTTTATTGGATCTGAATGCTATCATTCTAAAATACGTTTTGACAGTTTCCGTTAAATATTGCCATTTTTAGATATATCGGTTCCCCTTTTCTCGGCTACTGTTAAATCGAGACGTTTTTTTATTAATAGCTAGCGAGGAATGAAGTTCATATGATTCAATCCAAATTATCCTCGAAGTGCGGATACAATATTAAATTGATGCAATCTTGTTCGACTTGAAATCGACGTAACATATTTAGTTAAAATTCTTTAAAAAAAAAAATCACCTATATAACGAAAAGAAAACTGTGACAGACTTTAACACGAAAGGGAAGGCTTAAATTCTTCTGTAATTTTCCTGCTACTGATTATAAATTAAGAAAGTCCACCTGTCATGTTTTGTATTGTTGGAGTTTCGGAACCCTCTTGTTCATCCGTTTAAAGGACCATGAAACAATTGCCAGCTAACTCCCAGTTTTCAAAAATCTTTAAATGTGCAGTATGTCACTGATACGATTTGAGTTCTCAAAATGAATCAAGATAAAATAAAGATAATAAGACATTTGTAAAAAATATAAAGCCCTTGTTATGTTTTATTACTTTTTGAGAACATCTTTATGTTAAAGATATGAATCAAAGTACTGAAGTACTGAACATCGGATGACCTCAAGTTCTTGTGGACGGTCACAAGCACTTGTCTCAGAAAACCAAATCACATCTCTTTACCTGAAAGTGACGTTAAAGTACAGATATATATTTTTTCTGTGCGTGGATGATCAATTCAACCTCATCGTAGAAGTGATACAAATCAGTCAACTCTGTTGTTTTTTTTGTTTTTTTTTTTGTTATACATTATTTTAATATTTGTAAATTACAGTTACATGTATATATAATTTTCATCCATTTTTATATCATTCTATTGCACTATATTAATTATAGTGCTGTGCAAGTGCATGGTGGACACTCTTCTGTAATAGTTCGATTTTTTTCTAATAGATTGAATTTGAGTGCTTGGGCATTTATATTTTCCAGCAAAACATTCAATGTCCCACGCAGAGAGAGGGAGCAAAGACAGATAACTCTGCATGGGAGATTGCAAACGTTCTTGAGATATTCTTCCGAATGCGGTAACACACTTTTTCTGTACGTGTGTATAAATATTAAAGATTTTTTACTTTATTTATGTTTCTAACTAGTTTAACGACATTTTCATATTATTAATGTATGTTCAAAAAATATATTTTTAGGAGTATCCATTTGAAATGAATTAACAAAAGATAAGGAATGTAATTTTGCACTCGATTATGTCCGCGTATTTATTATAATCATGTTTATAGATCGGTTGCAATCTCAAAACGAAGGTTACGTAATGGAAATTTAGGCGACAGCAATACACATGAATGCCTTCACTGTCATCCGATGTAAAATGAATAGAGAAATTGTTCATTTAGATATCATTAGATAAACAAACACACGGACCTAATATGTTTTCTCTTTTTGATTTCTCATTCAATGACCAGTGGCGGAACCAGAATTTTTGAAAATGATGGAGCTGCGTTTGTTGGTTCTATAAGCAGTTTGATTAAGAGGGGACTCGGGACTCAGTTTGGCCAATACTCCCTGCTAATTAAAATAAAAAATGCAAGATAAGAGGTGGCGAGAAAAGATCTTCGTCCTCGGTCAATATAATCTGAATAGACCCATATATAATGTGTTGTCCTTGTCAAAAGTCTATAATTCATAAATGATTATGTATGCAAGATAGGCGACCTATGAAATGACCCGCTTGGTGCAGATGAAAGAGAACATTACATAAATAAGGCCGTTAGTGCTCTCGTTTGAATTGTTTTACATAATCTTTTCGGGGCCTTTTATTGTTGTCTATGTGGTATGGGCTTTGCTCAGTGTTGAAGGCCGTTCGGTGACCTAAAGTTGTTAATTTTTGTGTCATTTTGGTCATTTGTGGAGAGTTGTCTTATTGGCAATCATACCACGTCTTCTTTTTTTATATCAACTTATTTTCCCTTCACATTATCCGTAAAGAAATGAAGTTGCATTTTGTTGTCGAGACTTCAACTTTTGTTGCAGAAAGCTCGACATAGGGATGGTGATCCGGCGGCGGCGGCGTTAGCTAACTTCTTAAAAGATTTATATTTTAAAAGGTGGAAGACCTGGATGCTTCATACTTTGTATATAGATGCCTCATATTACGAAGTTTCTGTCAGTCACATGTCCAATGTCCTTGGCATCATTTTCATGGTTCAGTGACCACTTGAAAAAAAAGTTCAGATTTTTTGTAATGTTTAATTCTCTCTTATTATAAGTAATATGATAACTATATTTGATATGTGTGTACCTTGCAAGGTCCTCATGTCTGTCAGACAGTTTTCATTTGACTTCGACCTAATTTCATGGATCAGTGAACAAAGTTAAGTTTTGGTGGTCAAGTCCATATCTCAGATACTATAAACAATAGGGCTAGTATATTCGGTGTATGGAAGGACTGTAAGGTGTACATGTCCAACTGGCAGGTGTCATCTTACCTTGACCTCATTTTCATGGTTCAGTGGTTATAGTTAAATTTTTGTGTTTTGGTCTGTTTTTCTCATACTATATGCAATAGGTCTACTATATTTGTTGTATGGAGTGATTGTAAGGTGTACATGTCTAGCGGGCAGATGTCATGTGACCTTGACCTCATTTTCATAGTTCAGTAATCAAAGTTAAGTTTTTGAGTTTTGGTCTATTTATCTAATTTTATATGCCATAGGTTAACTATACCTGGTGTATGGAAATATTTAATGATCTTTATGTCAGTCGCGCAGGTTTTATTCGACCGTGACCTCATTTTCACGGTTCATTGCACAGTGTTAAATTTTTGTGATTTGGTCTATTTTTCTTAAACTATAAGTAATAGGTCAACTATATATGTTGTATAGAAGCATTGTTAGCTGTACATGTCTGCTTGGCATTGTTCATCTGACTTTGACCTCATTTTCAAGGTTCATTGGTCTTTGTTTAGTTATCTTGGTTAATCTTAAGTTTATGTGACAGTTGTAATAAAGCTTAGCTTTATACTTAGGACTATCAAAATAATATCAATGATTAGTATAGAAGGCGAGACATTTCAGCGTGTGCACTCTTGTTTTTTTTACATGTAGCTTTTTTTTTTTGCTTCGAATAAAAGGGCAGAGCTTTTAGTTTCAGTCGATATACACGCCATCTTGAAATAATAACTTGTCACATATAAATTCTGTTTGGTTGCTTCACAATGTGGCTGATATTCAGCAACAACTATTGGCTTAAATGGGATAAATTATTACAGACTGTTCTCTTCAGAGGATATAAAGCCATCAAATGCCGTAAAATTAACTATGTGTATTACATTTCAGATCAAATGTTATTAATTCATGGTCGTTTTATTATGCATATATTACACACTGAAATTGAAAATTGAAATATCAATCATTAATACGTCTTTATTTGCATTGATAATCTTCAATATGCACGATTTGTTTGCTAAAAAATGTTCCGGTACAATGCTTTCAAAAATGAATGTATTTTATGACTTTGTCAATCTAGGCACACCTCCAGAGAGACACACCTCGAGAATCATGTTTATATATTTGTAAATATTTTAATTTTCAACAAGTAAAGTGAACAAAATATAAAAAGAATGGATGTATAACGCACACTCTTTTAGTAGAGCACAAAACTAAATATTTATATAACATTTTTATATAATTTAATTTTGGATGTAACACGTCTTCTGATTGGCTGACGTTATTTTGTTATCGGCCCATTGACATAATTTAGTCATGTGACCATGACGTCATTAACGTTTTTCATGGTTTTCTACGGTTAAAAATGGAATTTAGAATTAAGTTAAAAGAAATGACTGTAATATTTTTTCTGTCTATTCGAAATAACATCAAAAATGTGGTGCACACTGTTAAATAACCCGCTACGCGCGTTATTCAGTGTGCACCAATTTTTTTCTGTTGTTTCTTCATAGACAGAAAAAATATTACAGTCATTCCTTAAATAAATCAATATATAAAAATACTACATTTCCAATACTAAATCAACAACCCGATGCACACATATTACCTTCAGTTCACATTCAGCATCCAATGGATATTATCTTGAAAAAAAATACAGCGAAACAGTTCAGAGTTTTTTAGAAAGCTAAAACTTATAATTTTGTTAATTTTCAAAGTGTATATCACTGATGCGTTTTGTTTTAATCTGTGTCAAAAAAGCGTTTACCAGAACGTAATAGGTGGTTGCACATAACGTAATTGGTGTTTGTACATAACGTAATATGTATTTGCACCTAACGTAATAGATGTTTGGACATAATGTAATAGACATTTGCATATAGCGTAATCGGCGTTTGCACATAATGTAAGCGGTATTTGCACATAACTTAATAGGTATTCGCATATAACGCAATAGGTGTTTGCAAATAAGGTAAACTCTGTTTGCACACAGGGTAAACGATGTTTGCACATAGTGTAAACGATGTTTGCACATAAGGTAAATGAGGTTTGCACAAAACGTATAAGTTGTTTGCACATAATGTAAAAGGCATTTGCACATAACGTAATGAATGCTCACAGAGAGTATCAATTGTTAGGCAAAACGCATAGGAACTATACCATGATGTGTTGTGTTTTTCACTGGAGATACATATGTATAAACACAACATAACGCCAAAAGACTATGATATCATGAGGTTTACATAGAACAAAAGTGTATCAAAACAAAATCTTTAGAACATTCGGCATAACAATCACATTTGAGACAGGATACAATTTTTTAACTCACTTACGTAAAAGAAGAATAGACACAACATAGATAAAATATGAGAGAATGTAAAGGTGGGTGATCAAAAAGTTTCGAAGTATTCACAGAATATATACATTATAGTAGTTAAAGCATGATGTAATGCCTATTGTACACAACAAACTTTAGCAATGACATATCATACTACTGTTTGACCAAACAAATAACTAATTTGACATAACACAGAGATGCCGTGTCATGAAATACAGACATTTGCACATGACATAAAGAAGAAACGACAGGACGTAAAGACAAAGTGACAGAACACATTAAATTTTTACACTATAAGACAGTTCCGGCGTTCCATAAGTAAGTATCTTCAACAACGGAGAATATCTGTTCCCGCCAAACGTAACAAAACAAGTCTGTCCGAACAGTTAAACAGATTGTACTTCACTACAAAAATTTTGATTTGTAAAAATGAATGGAAAACTGACGGTATGGAATGGAAGGCCAACGCGTTAATTTTCCATATCGTATGAATTTCGAATCATCGCGTTGAAAGTGAAGAACAACGCGTTGAAAGTGAAAAACAACGCGTTGAAAGTAAAAACCAACGTGTTGAAAGTGAAACACCAACGCGTTGAAAGTAAAAAACAGTTCGTTGAAAGTAGAAACCAACGCGTTGAAAGCAAATAACCAACGCGTTGAAAGAAGAAACCAACGCGTTGAAAGTAGAAAACAACGTGTTGAAAGTAAGAAACAACGCGTTAAAAGTAGAAACCAATGCGTTGAAAGTAAAACACCAACGCGTTGAAAGTACAAAACAACGCATTGAAAGTAAAATCCACCGCGTTGATAATAAAAACCAACGCGTTGAACATTTCATACGGTTTGTTCATACCGCCAATGACACGTACGGCCATTCATAGTAGTCAACATATATTTTTGTTGTCCGAGTCTTTAAAGTTTTATAATTTTTGACGGTCAGTTAGAAAAATCTTTTTGTAAAAGTGCAGAAATATTTTTCGAGCAAAGATGATAAATTCGACTATTTCCTAAACTTTCAAGAACTAAATCTGATTTAAAATAATACACATAAATGATACTTTTTTGTTCATTTTGCATAAAGCTATTCTTAAGTCTCTATTTGTAACCCAGTTGTGATATTCATTATCATATTGATTGAATATTTATTGTTTCAAACTTCATGCTTTCATATTTTTGGAGGATAAATTAAAACAAGCGTTAGGTTAAAGCGTGTAACCATTTTTCTTCCACTGTTGGTTAAAATGTTGAAACTTTTCAGACACTATCATCAATTCAAGATCGAAAACGTTTTCTATGTTTTTATTCTACGAAAAGATTACTCGAAATGTGTACACATATAATGTTGTAATCCTTCACCTTTATATTTCTATCTTTTCTTTGTTACGTATAAACGACAGTCAAATGTAAAAAAAATTGTCACAATTTCATATTTCTTACACCTTTTCTCGTCCGGCTTTTAAGAAATGTTTTTTTCCAAAATTTCAATGTTCTTTGTTAACTGGAAATTTATACAAATGACCATATAATTGATATTCATGTCAACATCGAAGTGCTGACTACTGGGCTGGTGATACCATTGGGGACGAAACATCCACCAACAGGGGCATCGACCCAGTGGTGTAAATAGTTATCAAAGGTACCAGAATTATAATTTAATACGCCAGACGCGCGTTTCGTCTACATAAGACTCATCAGTGACGCTCAGATCAAAACTTAAAAAGCCAAACAAGTAAAAAGTTGAAGAGCATTAAAGACCGAAAATTTCGAAAAAAGTTGTGCCAAATACGGCTAAGATAATCTATTTCTGGGATAAGAAAATCTTTAGTTTTTCCAAAAATTGAATGTTTTTTTGTTAACTGGAAATTTATACAAATGACCATATAAATAAAGGCAACAGTAGTATACCGCTGTTCAAAACTCATAAATCTATGGACAAAAAAAAAATCGGGGTAACAAACTAAAACTGAGGGAAACGCATTAAATATTAGAAGAGAACAACGACACAACATTAAAATGTAACACACACAGCAACAGACTAAGCATTAGATAAAATCCGATGAGAATAACCAATATAACATCAAAACCAGATATATGAATTTGGGATAGAAAAGTACCGTGACACGTCTTATAGTAGTAATGTGAATTCACACTCAAATATAGGAGAAAATAAACGACACAACGGAAATACAACGTTAAAATGTTACACACACAGAAACGAACTATGATATAACAATATAATTGATATTCATGTCGCTGGCATGAGATATTGTTCATGAAGTCTACCAATAAGCAAAAGACAAAATATGAAATGTCATAAATGGAATTAAATTGAGCAGATCGTTGGTCTTCTCTCAGTTAAAATAGCTAACCTTTACCCATGAAAAGTAAACTTCAAAGCTAAAATACAAAATACAAATTAATAATAACAAAACTATAAGAAGCAACTGAATAATTGGTGTATATTATGATTATTTTAATCAAGTTATGGCTATCATAACAAACAAAATTCTTGGAGTTGATCTTCCGTTAATTTTAAATGGGTACTTTTTCGGTAACAACGTCACATATGGTATTAAGAACACCCACATACAACAATACCGTACATATTAACCTAGCGGCTGAGTAATTCTTTAAAACAACGCATGTACATGACGGCTAGAAATTACAAAGTTGCGATGATCAGTTAAACACCAGTGATGGTTTGTACAAGACAATTATTTACTTTTGGGTTTCATTAGATGTCACAAAAAAAATTGTTGCATGGAAAAAGTCATAATTTCTAGAGTCAACACATGTCTTTTTTTTTATCTAAAATAAAACAAAAAATACAAAAAAAAGTCTGGAAAATTTGCAAATCTAAATTTTTCTTCTGTTTCAAAGCTGCAGCTACAGACATGATTTAAAAAAAGCCAGAACAGTTTAAAATCTGAAAAATTCAAATTTTACATCACCCTGGCTTTATTTATTGACTAAACACATTGTTTCAAACAAGACATTTGCAACGCGAAACAGCAGACTGTGATAAGATTGCGTTCCGACAGTACAAAATTATCATCTCGAGTATGGCGAAAATTTCAAACGAATACTGTAAATCAACTTATTTTCGTGAGCGATTTATTGTTTGCGATTTTCGCGAGTAGAAAAATAACGCAAAAATAAATCCTCGGAAATATGCAAAACTTAGATCTTTACACCAAGTAAATAAGAAAATCGTGAAATTAGTTTACCACGCGTTACACTATAAGAAGTCAAACGCAAAATAAAGTATCCGTGAAAATAAGTTGATTTACAGTATCTTCCGTCAGTTCACTGTCTGATTTCTGTCTAATCATATTTCGGTTGATACGGGACGCTGTCAGGACAGATTTGGTCGTTTTCAACCAAGCGAAAGATACAAATCGGATTAGAATCGGAGAAATCGTGATCATTGTGTCAATTTCGATTGGAAACGGCCAAAATAGGACGCTTCCTGGACAGTATATGATTGTTGTCATGATTAGATATATGTTTTCACAAATCTGTCAAAAAAACAGCAATGAAAAATTTCTCCAGATCATGCCCGTTCCAAGGACGCCGTCCAGGAAACCCAGAATATTGTTACGATTTTGATCCGATACAGCTGAATCTGCCACGACATAATCACGATTGTAATCCGACTAGACAAAATCAGATGAGTTATTCCGATTGGTCACGTGATGCACCTAACTGTCGGGGGTGTTTGGTCGACATCTCCGATCCGTAGAAATCTGTTACGAACGTAAACTACTTATACAGCGTTCAGACAGTAGTAGGGCATTCCAGAAATTGCGGATAGTAATCCAACTTTTTTACTTTCCGTGTCTAAGCGCTGTCTGATCTCATAAGGGAGATATAAACGGCACTGTGTGACTGCCACATTACCATTTTTTTTTTATTAAAGTTTGAATTTCCAACCACAATTCACAGGATTTTGATCAGACTTTTGACAAATTTTAATCGGGTATGGTCCTGTCAAAGCCGACTGTAAAATTCGTGAATGTGTGATCTTAGCTTGATATCACATGAACTCCTGAAGAAACGACACCAGTTTTGCATGAATCCACCATCATGCAAGTCCATACTTAGTCAAAATGTCGCAATCTAGAATATGAGATAATCGGTAAAGATGAAGACGAGACATATGGTCTTGTATTAAAATATTTACGACTGTGTAATTTTTTTAGCTAGAATTTCTTTTAAAATATACTTTATGAAACATGATGATCCTAACCGTTAATTTCTCATGTTTTCACGTTTCCATAGGTTTAAACGTTGTTTTTTTTACGAATCTTGGACTAGGAGAGCGCTTCACAAATTTATAAAGTTTTATTTTTGTTTTTTCGCCTTTAAATACAGGTTTATAGAAGTGTTGTTCCAATCTCAAGCTAACACTAGTATCGAGTACAATATTGCTTTTATGTTTTGTTTTGGTTTTGTGTAACGTATCAACTATTAAAGGGAAACAACAGATTTTTGTTTTAATTAAAAATATATAGTGTTTTTCTAAATCAAGACGTACTGGTATAGTTTCTGAAAAAAACATCTTATCTGAAATGTCTTAGTTTGTTTGAAATACTCACTGTCAACTTCGTTTTCCGCATCGTATTTCCCGTTAAAAATAAACTAATGTACATTTCAAAAGAAAATATCATGTCTGCAAAATAATTTTAAAATGTAAAGAATTATTTATTTTCACTATTCAAAAACACAAATTGTTAGTCAAACATAATTATACAGTTTTGTTATCAATTCAGTTTACGATTTACTGTCTTCAACTTCATGATAACAGAGATCCAAGAGTTTATTCAATAAAATAACTGCACTTCTTTAAGTCTAGCTGGTTGAATATATTTTAAGATTTAAATGACTTTTTGTAATTTTGTTAAATATTCGATTTGCTTTTTAATTTCATGGGTTTATTGTTATGTTGACATCTTACATTTTCCTTTGCTTTTCTTTAAATAATATTCTGAACGCCTAATTATACACACCAGTAGTTATGGCAATTGAAATCTCATCACTCCATCATGAGTATACAAATACAGTGAACACTAATGTAGTAGTTGTATGAACTTCAAATATCGGAAACAACTATTACGTCAGAGATCTTCGTTGTTTTCTATACTTCCCGAGACCATCCTTCAAATTCAGATCACAAACTGCTTTTTAGGCTTCACTGTGACCTTTGAATTGGCAAAACAAAACAATGCTGTTATTTTGGGGCTTTTTGTGTATGCTTTTTGTTGCGTATGTCCTGACTTTGTGTCATTGATAGTGTGTTATTCTTATACTACCTGGTTATATTTTTTTTATTTGCCTTACGCAATTGCAATACACGACTTGCAATGCAGTTATGCCCTCTGTAGTTTTTTTTTATAATTCATGGTCTGAAACATTATGCTTAGCAATTGTATGAGCTTCAAATATCTGAATTACCTGTCAATAAAAAAACGTGGAATTGTTTTTAGTCAAATATCTTCGTTTTTCTCTATCATTTCCTTGACCTTCCTTCAACTCCGGAACAACTACTTGTATGAATTTACTCTGCTGTAGTGTTACATCTATCGTACTTGGTTGACTTGCCCTTAGTTTTCAAGAAAATTTGAATACTTGACACGCAATGCAGTTATGCTTTATTCCTGTTTTTTATAATGGATTATCTGAAACATAAAGCTAAGATATTTAGACGAGTAATTGGACCTATTTATTAGGAACAGTGCTGTATACATTTACGTTCAGATTTCGTCTCTTTTTAATTGAAAATTCATAACACTTTCATATATTTAGGATAAAAAGAAACATGCATTGAGTGTTACATTGTTTGTCCGTTTCATTTGATGGTTTTTTTTACCTGAAATTAAAAAAAAACAATAAACACAAAAATGTCGTTGTTAATTTTTGTTGTTGAAAGGCGCTTTCATATGTAAGCCAGTTTAAGTGATACCTCCTTACATCTGTTCTAAAAATCCTTTGTTTGAATGAGATAGACTATACACTTGGAGAAATCGCCATTATTCTGATTTGTCGCTTTTTCTCTGTGAAAATAAATTGTAATAAACACCGTCAATGAACTAATATATGCACGATTGATTTTGTAGTGTAGTTTCTGAAACTTTAAATATAAAATTGAGAATGGAAATGGGGAATGTGTCAAAGAGACAACAACCCGACCAAATAAAAAAAAACAACAGCAGAGGGTCACCAACAGGTCTTCAATGAAGCGAGAAATTCCCGCACCCGGAGGCGTCCTTCAGCTGGCCCCTGAACAAATATATACTAGTCCAGTGATAATGAACGCCATACTAATTTCCAAATTGTACACAAGAAACTAAAATTAAAATAATACAAGACTAACAAAGGCCAGAGGCTCCTGACTTGGGACAGGCGCAAAAATGCGGCGGGGTTAAACATGTTTGTGAGATCTCAACCCTCCCCCTATACATCTAACCAATGTAGAAAAGTAAACGCATAACAATACGCACATTAAAATTCAGTTCAAGAGAAGTATCCATGTATTTTTGACGGTTAATTGAAATGTCTTGTTTGTATAATCGTTGAATCATTACACACTAAAATCTGTAATATGTTTACACTGTTATTAGGTTATATGTTTAAATTTTTAAATATATAAATGTGCGTACAATTCAACATTGGTTTTTAACTATTTGTTTTTTTTTTTCTCGTAGAAATCTTTATCTTAAATAATTTATCTTAATTTTTAACTAAATTTATTTTAATTCTCAAAGATTTACTCCATAATTCAAAAATCAATTATAAGGAGGTACAATTCAGATGGAGAAAAAACCATAAACACGAAAAAAGCTATACCTGCAGCTGCTTCGACAAGGCAAACACCTGCTGAAATGCATGCATAACCAGCCAAGACAGTCTTTGTCAAAATGGTGCAATCTGGAAAAACACAAATTCGTTATATGTACAAAAAGACAACTACATGTATTCTATATCTAAATGTCTAGGACCGTCAACAATTGTCGCTCAAATCTGTTAACAACTATTTGTTCAACTTCATTTTAACATGTTTCTAACGTTAAAACGAAATTACGTGTGATGAAAATGCCAACTTATTATTCTATAAGAGTTGGTTAATGTTTTTTGTTTTTACAATTCTTGAACATCCCTCAATTCCAGATCAAAAACTAATCATGAATGCTTTTGTATTATATTTGCGACTGATTATGTTTGCCCCTTAAGCGTTTAAAACGTCTAATTCATTACTCACAAAGCAGTAATATGCTCTAGTGGTAATAAATCGTTTTCAGAAACTTTATTCTTTAATAGTTCTGACGATCAATTTGAATTACATGTTAGTGAAGACGCTGTATCATTTCGGTTGAATCTTTTTTTTTCATCAATATTTTCAAAGATATCTAGCTGTTTACTCAGTTAAAGAAAAAGGATTAAATCAATTTGGTAAATAATTTCAACAAATTAAGCGACTTTCATTCCATATCAGAATATATTATCCAAAAGAGAGGCGTTATATTTCAAAATTAAATTTAAACTGATCGAGAAAAAAAATCACTTACATGGCAAGAAACTAAAAACCAACAACATTCAAATGACAAACAGCATTAAGCAACTCTCAACACACAAAAAAGACTGTTGTAATAGATTGGTTAAGAGTTTTGTTTGTAGACATATTCCTTTTTTCATTTTGCATTTAGACATTTTCCTTTTTCTACAATGTAGCTCAATTCGACTCTCGTTATTCCATTATAATGGTACAAATACGGCTTAAAACAACAAAGACTAAGGAAATCAAATGAACTCTCAATGGTGCAATACTAATAGCGGAACGCGATAAGCCAATCATGCTTTGCATCAATGTGCCAATTTTAAATGTATGTTGGTAAAAGTGCTGTACATTTTGTTTTCGTATTTTGTCGAGATTTCTGATATAGATATCAAGAAAAAGGCATTGAAATTATCGTTGTCAAATTCATTTCATATTTTTGGCCATTAAAAACTTTAATGGATTTTGAGGAAACTTTTTATTTTCCTACAGATTGTCAAAATAAGTAAAGTTGGGAAAGAGGTTTGAGAACATCCCTCGATCCCTTATTATTGACCTGAACTGAGGACAACAGAATGCGCTCAACAATTTTTCAATCTTTTTCTATATATAGTTTGCTATCATATTTTATACACGATTTCTCATATTTTCCTCGAATTGCAGATACAACTATAGTATGCATGATTGTTGCTGTATTTAAATTGTCTTAAACGCGAAATACAACTAAAAAACAGATAGTTTTGTTTTGATTAGATAAGTTTCAACATTATGTCTGAAAATATTTGTTTACAAATTTTCTGACGTTCATTTTGGACGACCTATTGATTTTAAACAGAAATGTAAGCCATAATTTTTGCAAATTTGTTGCATTAAAGTCTGAAATGCAGGTTTATTTATTGTATACAGGTTATATATCTACTGCTTAAGTTGACGTTCCGTTCCAGTCAGTTATATTTGTTAATATTTTTGAGTTCAAGATCAAGAGCTTGTATAGTATGTTTAACTGCTTTTGTGTTGTATTTGTTTTTTTTTCTAGAAAATTCAACTCACAAAACAGTACATTTTGCTTAAATAGATACTAACATTTAGACTGAAAATTTCTTTCTGATTCAATATCGGTCAATTAAGGGAACCTATTGTTAAAAATTAACAGCGAGACAATGCAGCTATATTTTCTCAAATATTTTTGTACGTTTGTGTCTTCAAGTGCAGGTTTGAATATCTGTATGCGCTTGGTCGGAAATACTTGCTGCCAAATACGTAAAACAATATGTCGTTTCGCTTCTGTTTATATACATTGCATTATTAGTTTTTACATTGAAATGCAAGTCACAAGACAGTTAGTTTTGCTACTTATTTTTTACGCTCTTTTCGTTTGAAATATTGTTGAAAAACAAACTGTAAGCAACACATTATCTTGCAGATATACTTGATCCAAAAAATATGTTGCCATTTTATTGTCTTACATATTTTGATGATTAGTTGAATTACCTGTTTCTTATAGCATTAACCAATTTGTCATTTCACTTCTGTCAATTTTTTAGATCATATTTTTTATACGATATTTGAACTTTATCTCGTGTTGGAACAAAAAAGGAACCATTCTGAATTACTATTGCAATCTTTTGATAAAAGTTAGGATAACATGCATCGTAAAGAACAGTTAGTTTTGCTAAAAAAAAAAAATACAAATTTGTGGTCAAAAGTTAAGGTGCAATCATTCATGATGGTCAAATATGAGGACATGTTGCGTTAGAACAGAATGTTAGCCACAACTTCCAATCCTGCAATAATTGGTCAAATGTGTTGTGATTTTATTGTCCTAAAAAGCAGTTCTGCATATTTTCTGGTGGTCAGTAACAAATACATATGCTTAAGTCGGTAAACAATTTGTCGATCAATTTCTGTAAATTATTTTTCGTGAAATTTTTTTCACTGTTTTTGAAATTTTCCTCGAATTGCATTTACCACAAAGATTAAGTAGGTATAATTGATGTTGATATAATTTGCTTCTGTAACTTTCAAATACAACTCACAAAACAGTTTTGTTTTGGTTAAACTAGTTTCAACATTTTGCCTGAAAATGTATACACTAATGCACTATCTGACGATGATTTTGGAGAACCTGTAGATTTTGAAAAGAAAGATAAGCCACATCTTCTAATATAATGCACCTATATTTGGTCAAATATTTTTTTGCATTAAATGTCTGAATGCAGGTGTATATTTTTTAACGGTGAGTCGGAGATTTCCGCTGTTAAAACCGCAAAATAATTTTTCGTTCCGTTCCTGTAATTTATTTTCGGTCATATTTGTTTCACAACTTAGAAGACAATTTGTTTTGCTAAAATGGATTTTCTTATATTATGTCGATATTTTTCACATTCAATTTAGGGTATCTATTGGTTGAATTAAATATATTTAATAAAGTTATTGGTCACATGACGTTGTAACGGTCAAGTGATTGTTTACTATAAACACGTGTGTGTGTTTACATCAAACACATTGTGTGTGTTTATGTTCAATTTGATTGGATGGCATATATCCGTAATGCCGTTTTTACGGGTATATGCCCTCATGATTTTCGAGAAAAGCATGATTAAGTATTACTTAAGGGGTTAGTTTGAGAAATTAAAGTTATTCGAAGTTTGCCTATAGTTCAACATAACAGCATTCGTTATTATGGTATGTCCGACTCCGAGAAACTTCATTCATCGCCTGAGGTAGTTCTGCACATATTACTGGTAATAATTAAAGACCTGGTGGACACATTCTCGCTGTTTAAAACCTATCTTGACGGGAAGTTCGATACTCTTTATAAAGACTTGGCCGTTGCAATAAGAACTTCAAACTTGCAACCAAACTCAAGCCGGAAGTTTCAGTTAAGCGCATTCGTTCTGCAGAATGCCGTGCCATTATGAGTATCCAGGAAAAGAAAAGACCTCATCCTTATAGAACCGTTGCAGCTACTGTTTCTGCTCCTCCTGCTCCAATGCCAAATCAACATAATGTTCGACAAAACAACAGCCGCCCCTTTGGACCAGCATGACATCACTGGCGAACTCAGTGCCCCCTTTTTATTTCAAAATCAGCTGTCCCAGGGACATCAAGGCAACACAGTTAATGATAAGTATAGTTATACTACTTTTTTAGATGAAAGCAATCTTTACGGACAGTTTGAACTGTTTCTGTCACATGCAAAATATTTTGACAATATATTGATATTTCATCTGTTGCAAAAGGGGTAAAATATAGCTTACGCAAGCATATACAATTTTGGAAACATATAGGTGCAATTGAATTTGTTATAAATACTATCAAACATGGTTACGTCACTGGCGGATCCAGAACTTTTCATAAGGGGAGCCCGTTGACTGACCTAAGGGGGGGCCTTCTCCAGTCATGCTTCAGTGATTCCCTATATAATCAACCAAATTTTTCCCACGAAAGGGGGGGGCGCCCCCCCCCCCCCCTGGATCCGCCTATGTACGTTATTTCTTTTTGCAGACTCCTACATCTATGTCATTTAAGAATAACAAATCTGCTAATGTGATGAAAATACCAACTTATTATTCTATAAAGAGTTGGTTAATGTTGTTTTTTTTTTTACAATTCTTGAAACATCCTTCAATTCCTGATCATGCAAAAACTAATTATAAATGTTTTTATATTATATTTGCGACAGATTATGTTTGCCCTGTAAGCATTTAAAACGTCAAATTCATTACTCACAAAGCACTAATATTATCAAGTGGTAATAAGCTTAACGTTGCTTTTACGTTTGATTTGATATGTCCATTCTAAATTTGTAAATGAAGCAATTTCAGAATTACTTGATATCGGATGTGTTATTGAAACTCTATTTCAACCATTTGTTGTAAATCCGCTTAGTGTTGCGGTATAAAGTTCGGGCAAACAAACGTCTGATTTTGGATCTAAGTGAACTAAATGTTTTTATTAAAAAAAAAGAAAAAATAAAATTTGAAGACTGGAAAGTGGCTTTAAGCTATTTCACAAAAGATTGCTATCAATTTAAGTTTGATCTTAAGTCTGGTTATTTTCATTATGACGTATGTACTAAACAACAAACATATTTAGGATTTTCCTGGAACAATAAACTTTACTGTTTTACAGTGTTAGTCTTTGGTCTATCATCTGCTCCATATCTATTCACTAAAAGTTTACCTCCAATTGTAAAATATTGGCGAGAAAATGGCGTAGATATTGTACTTTACTTAGAGGATGGACTTGGAATGGGTAAAAATAAACAAGAAGCTTTCGAATGTTCATCTTTTGTGAAAACGTCTTTGTTAGAAGCAGGGTTTTTAATTAACATGGACAAATCTATTTTTGAACCAGTTCAATGTTTAGAGTGGTAAGGTTTAGTTTGGAATTCGTCTGATTTTCAATTAGTATATAAGATAGACGGATTGAAAATACCCTAACATCATTGGTTGATGTTTTAAATAACTTTCCTAATTTCACAGCACGTAAGTTTGCTCAGGTAACGGGAAAGGTAATTTCTATGTGTCCAGTCATGGGTAACATAACTAGTTTAATGACCCGTTATTTACACTGGGCTATTGAAAACAGAGTAAAGTGGGATTTAAAGTTAATATTGGAATGTCCTGGTTGTGTATTCAATGAGCTCACATTTTGGCTGAATAGCATTCAAAGATTGAACAGAAAACACTTAGCATGTTATTCTTTTCCTCATGTGGTTGTATATTCTGATGCTAGTAATGTAGCTGCTGGTGCTTACTCGAAAGATATCGACTCTAATATTTTTCATCAGATGTGGACTTTACAAGAGTCCTTACAGAGTTCTACATGGAGAGAACTTTAAGCTATTTTGTTGGCAATGATGTCGTTTAAAAACCATTTGAGAAATAAATGTGTTAAATGGCATACCATACAGATAATAATAACTGTGTTTTTGTTCAGAAAGGAAGTGCTAAAGTACATTTACAAGAGATAGCTATTAATATTTTAAGTTGTGTTCTGAATTGAATATAACGTTAGATGTTGTTTGGATTCCGAGATCTGAAAGTACTAAAGCTGATTATATTTCAAAAAAGACTGGGGAAAAAACCTAGAATTTTTTTAATTTGTAGATGATTTGTGGGGTCCTCATACTGTGGACAGGTTTGCGAATAATCTAAATAAAAAATTACCAAGGTTTAATTCTAAATTCTGGAATCCAGGTGTTGAAGCAGTTGATGCGTTCACGCAAAATTGGAATAATGAAGTTAATTGGATTGTTCCTCCAATTTCTGTTGTTTGTAGAGCAATTAGACATTTGATTTTATGTAAAGCTAGGCCTTCCTCGTCATTTTGGACAATGATTTTTAAAAGAGGTTCGCATTTGCAACCATATGTAATTGATGTTTTAGAGTTTCAACCAAATCAGAACATTTTTTTTCATGGTATGAATAATAAGTCCTTGTTTGGATCTTCTCAAATCGTTTCTAGTGTTCTAGCAATAAGATTGAACGCTGAGTTTATGTAAGAATTTGCGACAATGCTGTTAAGCAAGGTCGCATAGTAAAGACAAGGCCACTGTATTGGCAAGGTCGTATGTTGATGACAAGGCCAAATTTAATAGGCAAGGTCTCACTGACATGGCCAGTGTGGAAAATAAATCTGGCAAGGTCATTTAAATATATTGTAAGCTAGTAGTAGTATAGTAGATTATATTTCTATTTCATATGCACGTTTTTCAGATATTTTTTCATGTGGAGTATGATAATCCATGCCTAAGCCAGTCAACCAAGATTTGTCATCTTTATCTTATTGCCTACATGTACCTGAGTTCTGTCTGCGTTCGAAGGCTGAGAATACCAAAAGAAAATATTAATATGCATTTAACAATTTCTGTAAGTGGTGTAAAACTATTCTTATGTTAAACCTTTACCAGCTTCAGATTTTTATGTTTCATTGTACTTAATACACCTATCAAAGACATTTAATTCGTATGCTAAGGTTGAAAAAGCATATTATTCCATAAGCTGGGCTCATACTCTAGCTGGCTATTCTAATCCGTGTAATTCGGTTGTGTATATCGGTTAAAGAAGGAGCTCATAGAAAGATTGGACATGTTATTGTAAATAATAAAAGAACCAATTACGCCAGATATTTTAAAGAAAATTGTTATTAAATATGGTCAAGAATATAACAATCTTATAGATATTAGAATTTGTTGTATGTGTCTTATTAGCTATGCAGGGTTTCTAAGATTTTCTGAAATGGTAAATCTAAAAAGATCTGATTTAAAATTTACTGATACACATGTATCTTTGCTCATTCAGAAAAGCAAAACTGATCATTATAGAAAAGGCACACATGTTTTAATTGCTAGAACAGATACACAAACATGTCCTGTTAGTATGTTGGAGAAATATTTATTATTATCCAATATTGACGCATCATCTTCAAATTATATATTTAGATCCATGTATTTATGTAAAAAATATAAGTCTTATAAACTGAGAGGTCTTAAACCTTTATCATATACTAGAGTAAGAAAAATTGTATAAATTTATCAGCTCTTGAATCTATCGGTTTAGATAAGTCCAAATTTAGGTTACATAGCTTGAGATCAGGTGGAGCTACTGCAGCTGCACCAGCTGGCATTCATGATAGATTATTTAAGAAGCATGCTTCAGATAAAGCAAAAGATGGTTATGTAAGAGAAAATATTAAAGAAAAACTGACAGTGTCTAAAAGTTTGGGAATATAGTTTTCATAAATATACTACAGTGGAGATCACTTCTAACCTCTCATTAAATCTGTCAGGAGAACTGTTCTAGAACAGTACGTAGAACTGTCAGCCTGACACCTTTTAGTCAGTTCTAGGTTAGAACTGTTCTAGCTAGAACTGATTTGGTCAGTTCTACCTAGAACTGATTTGGACAGTTCTACGTAGAACTGATCCTGACAGTTCTACCCTAGAACAGTTTTAGACAGTTCTAGCTAGAAATATTTGGTCAGTTCTACTTCTAGAACAGTTCTACGGTTAGAATTGATTTCTAATTCTACGGCTAGAATTGATATTTATAAATTCTACGGCTAGAATTGATTTTTATAAATTCTACGGCCAGAATTGATTTATAAGTTCTACGGCTAAAATTGATTTATAAATTCTACGGCTAGAATTGATTTATAAGTTTTAAGAAATCTTTGTCTAAATATAAAGGCTTCGGCAAAATAGCGATTAATATTATAAAGTTTTGCTGTTTTGCCGGTTTTATTTCAGATTTATAATCGGCAAGATAACATGTTTAACCCCGCCATATTCTGCATGTATGTGCCTGTTCCAAGTCAGGAGCCCGTAATTCAGTGATTTTCTTTTGTTGATGTGTTATATAAATTATTTGTTTTTCTTTCATTTTTTGTACATAAATTAGGCCGTTAGTATTATGTTGGGGGGGGGGGGGACATTATTATTTGAATTGTTTTACATTGGTTATTCCGGGAGTCAGGATGGCTCGTTATCACATAACAAAATTATCTGACCTCATTAACCAAATGTAATATATCTGTTAACGAGTAGTTTTCATACCTCGGACAGACCTGTTTAACAAAAAATTATTAACCGCATCAATCTAAACTGACATTATTTGCTCTTTCTTTCTGAAATCTATATAGCTGCACAGTACTTCAGTTTTAATTTTAGGTCAAGAGGGACTGCAATATACAAGTTAAAGCTATATTGGAAAACAATTTTGTTCGCATCAATTTATGGTGCCAGCATGCAGGGGCAGATTCAGCCATTTTAAAGGGGGGGTTCCAACCATGAGTAAAGGGGGGTTCAAACTATATGCTCCCATTGAAATGCATTTATCGTCAAAAAAAGGGGGTTCCAACTCCTGGACCCCCCCCCCCCCTTTTGATCCGCCAATGAGCATGTCCTCTTTTTATTCAAAATATTGAATCATAAACAAATATCAGTAGTTTTCATACTTCAGACTGAGTCGTGTAATAAAATCTTTTGACCGCATCAACCAAAACTAACCATATTTGCTTTTTTTTATGTAAATCTAAATAGCTGCACAGTAATTCAGTTATAATTTTAGGTCAAGAGGGACTGTAGTATATAAATAACTGCAATATTGGAAATCAATGACCACAATTTTTTTTCTCGCATCAATTGAGGGTGCCAGCATTTCCTATTTTTATTCAAAATATTGCATCAGAAACAAATATCAGTAGTTTTCATACCTCAGACTGACTCATGTAACAAAATTATTTGTCTGCATCAATCAAAACCGACCATATTTGACAGCATCACGCAAAACTGACCATATTTGACCACATCAACCAAAACTGGCCATATTTGCTCTTTTTTTATGTAACTCTTATAGTCGCATAGTAAATCTGTAATATTTTTATGTAAGGATGGAGTGTATAATCATGATAATACAAATGATCTATATTATAGGGTTATTGCATGAATATTGGGGAATATTGTTCCGAGTAGAATTTTATATTGCACGAGCTTATATTTTTATAGCAGGATGGATTGTTTAATATAAATGAAAGCAATAATGGAAAACAAAATTATGCTCGCATCAGTTTATAGTGCCAGCATGTCCTCTTTTTAATCAAAATTTTGAATCGTGAACTAATTTCAGTAGTTTTGATATCTCAGACTGACTCATGGATATAACAAAATTATTTGTCCGCATCACACAAAACCATGAAAACTGACCATATTTATAGCTTACTATGCGGTATGGGCTTTGCTCATTATTGAAGGCCGTACGGTGACCTATAGTTGTTAATGTCTGTGTCATTTTGGTCTTTTGTGGATAGTTGTATTGGCAATCATACCACATCTTCTTTTTTATATTTGACAGAATCAACCAAAACTGATCATATTTACACTTTATAATGTAAATCTTAATATATATATATATATAGCCGCATAGTAAATCACTTATAGTTACATATCACGATGGATTGTATAATTCAAATGACAGCAATATTGTAACACATTGGCTACAAAAAAATTTCCACATCAATTTAGAGTACCAGCAATTTTCTGCAATTCCTCTTTTTATTTAAAATATTGAATTGTAAACAAATTTCAGTAGTTTCGATATACATGTATCAGACCGAGTCGTCTTAACAAAATTATTTGACCACATCAACCAAAACTGAACTTATTTACACTTATCATGTAAATATATATGGCCTCAGTCATTGTAAACCAATAATATTTCTATGTCAGGACGGATCGTATGATAGAAATGACACCAACTTTGGAACACAATACACCTTATCGCTAATCCTGGCTGACCCTGCCTCTTGAACTTTTAAAGCATACAACAATCACTTTTTCATTGTGGCGTCAGATATTTTGTTTTATGACGTCAAAATTTTACGGGAACCTGTGTGATATCCAGTAATGGCAGACTAATAGCGACAAGGTGTATTTATACCATATCTAAAAATTTAGCCCGCCGTTATTTCCTCTCTGTATCCATAATAATGAACCGTCACCAAAATGACTTTTTAAGTTTGTATAGTTTGTGATGGTTTTTTTTTTTAAACAAAACTATTTAACGGCATCATCCAACTCTCACATGACTGATTCATATAACTTTATTTTAAAATAAAAAGTACATGTATGGGAAGTTCTCTTCTTGGAATAGTATACTGTTAATATAATTTGAAGAAGGCAAAGAAAAATGCATGATTTTTTTTTTGTAGCCGAACGTCCAGGGGCAAATGTTTCATTCATGTTCAGATCGAGTATATTTTTCTGACGTTCCAGACTCCCAGATATCATTTATAATCGTGGATAAGTCTGGCTAAATTGACGAGATGGTGCAATTGTACATAGTTATTTTTACGTTAAACAACACTTTTTCATTAATATACCATAATTCATCCACTGTACAATTTTCGTTTGAACATTTGTCAAAACAGAATCTTAAATGAATGCAAATCCAAGGCAAACAAGGTAAATTACGATTAAAATTCCATGAATTAAATGCAGGGTTATATTTAGGAAGAGACTGTTAAAAACGGGGAACGAAGAAACGTAAATAATGATGTTTCCGTATGCAATCTTATAAAAATATTTCTCCGATGAGTTGGATAACCTTCTATTCACTTCGATATTTGTACATGTAACGTTTGATCAGTAAAAAATATAGAAAATCTGCTATAGCAAAGTAATTGGAAGTGATTTATTTCTTCTAAATTCTAAAGTGCCCTTACTGCAGTGACGTCATTTAGAACTGTTCTACAGTCCTGACTGATTTAGTCAGTTCTACTGACAGTTCTACGGTTAGAACTGATTTGGACAGTTCTACCTAGAACTAATTTAGACAGTTCTACCCTAGAACTGATCCTGACAGTTCTATCTAGAACTGATTTAGTCAGTTCTACCTACAACTGATTCTGACAGTTCTACTTAGAACAGTTTTAGGGTAGAACTGTTCTAGGTAGAACTGTTCTAGGACAGGTTAGAACAGTTCTATGACAGATATTCTGACAGTTCTAATGAGAGGTTAGAAGTGATCTCCACTGTATATATTTATGTATTATTCTCTGTTCAGATCTACTTGGCTTTCTTTGTCTTTCAAAAGGCTGCGACACCTGTAGGCACACTTATCCTATTTATGTGTTGTTTTATTTATTAAATATCTTATATTCGTCTGAGCTGGCGAATTAGAATATAAATATATTTAATAAAGTTATTGGTCACATGACGTTGTAACGGTCAAGTGATTGTTTACTATAAACACGTGTGTGTGTTTATATCAAACACATAGTGTGTGTTTATGTTCAATTTGATTGGATGGCATATATCCGTAATGCCGGTTTTACGGGTATATGTCCTCATGATTTTCAAGAAAAGCATGATTAGGTATTACTTAAGGGGTTAGTTTGAGAAATTAAAGTTATTCGAAGTTTGCCTATAGTTCAACGTAGCAGCATTCGTTATTATGTTAACCCACCCATCCACCCTTTTATGAGATGGTTATCCTTAATAGGAGTTTATGCATATATTACATTATATTAATATGATTTTTTCTTCTTTTGTAGATAGTTTTTGATTGTGTTAACGTATATTACTGTGCTATTGTTACTGTATGATTGGATTGGTAGTATGCCTGAATTTATAGTGAAGGACTTTAGTTTGAGAATCATATTGAATGTTAAATTATTATTATAATTAAAGGCTGCGACACCTGTAGGCACACTTATCCTACTTATGTGTTGTTTCATTCATTAAATAATTTATATTCGTCTGAGCTGGCGAATTAGAATATAAGATGTTATTACTATGGATCTAAACCGAATTAAGTATGAAATCTCCGAAAGGTGATGTCTCATGGTCCTAAGTTTAAAAAACTTCAACACATCAATTTGAACCGAAACTTCAAAATAGTTATCGATTCCATTGACTACTCCAGATCATGGGCTAAACGAGAAGAAATTGAACTGGACCCTTTGTTAAAATGTAGAATGGGTCAAAACAATCCACATTTATCAGTTGAAAAATATTGTCTTTGTATGTTAATCGATTTACTACGAGTGTCTTGTAAAAGAATTAGAAATAAATGAGAACTCAGGTCATCACACATACAAAGACATATCATTTGACAAGGATGAGATTTTATCATAAGTCTTTCATGACATCAACATGGCATTTAACAATAAATCGGAGAACTTACCTTTGTTTACCGAAGCTGTACAAAATTCTGTACAAACAACGTTTCATTGCCGACTCATCTGCATGTTCCACATAAGAATTGTCCATTAGACTGACCAAAATGCTGTCTGCAGGAAAAGAGGGTCTTCAGAAATACTGTGAAACTGTTTGCTCGCTCTATTATTTGGAAACCATGTCGGTGCCTTATACGCTGACTTTACGTTATTGGTGATTTTCATAGTTGAAGGCCGCTCGTTGGTAGATAAGTGCTTACCATTCACTTCATATAAACTTTGGTTGTAAGTTGTCTCGTTTTCAATCATACTACTTCTCTTTATTATTATAGTTTATATAAGTTGATACTTTTTTTAGTTCATCTTGATTTGCTTTATCTACAAACACAGCAAGTACATTTGAAAAAAAAACCAATCGGTATTTATAAATATATATGACTCAAGACCGCTAATGTCATTCTAACCGCTATTATCACGCTGAAGTACGATAGTTTGATGCTGATGAATTATTGTTTGACGCTTAAGTAAAAGTGGTTGACGCTTTATGACGAGTGTTTGACGCTGTAGAACGATTGATTGACGCTGAAATACGATTGTTTGATGCTGAAATACTATTAATTGACACTGAAGTACGGTTGTATTGCTATCTTATTTAACAGAGATGTATTATATTATTTTCAATATTTCATGCTTCTATGTCGATAAAGAAGTAAATTTGTAGCAGATTTACTTTCAAGTTAATTAATCTTCGTGAGTATGCAGAGGAATGTAATAATGAGATTTAGCATTTATCAGTAAAATTTTACTGAGAACATGCATAATGTCAAATGTTTTTGTTTTTGAAAAGTTCCAAACACCGGTTAAAGAGGTTTGCATTTTAAACATGAATTTGACTAAGATATTAGCAGGATACTTACAGAAGACATCGACATTGTTAAACGGCTAAGAGAGTTCTAATCCAATGGTTCAAACAATAGCCATTCAACAAAAAGAATAACTTCAGGTTCTGAATGGATGCATTTGCGGACCAAATCTATGATGTACGATGAGGAGGGAGATTTCTAACTCTTTTTAAATGCAAGAGGATTGTGATGCTTTGTCTTCATCTTCACGATAAATATCATGTTGTTCCAGCACAAAACACATCTTAAACACTTTACTTGTATAGGTCTCATATGCACTGCAAAACTTTGAATCTTACATATATCCATCACATAAACATCATTCAAAACAAGATGGGAATTTAGAAATCACAAATCCGACTCATCTCTCCTCCGGTAATGACATAACACATGATAATGAAACTGTACCATTTTTTTTTAATAGACTTCAAAACTTCACACACACACACACACCTATAAAGAATAATTAATAGCAATGAGGTATATTTAAACAGATGTGTCAATCAAATTAAATTCTAAAATATTAAAAGTCGCAATAATGATTATTACATTGTGTGGTGATTGCAAAACTGTGTATTGTTCTACGCTTGCAATTCTATTCTGAAATTTACGGCTCAATTAAAAGTGCGAAGACATCCACTCATTTAACAGATCATTAACTACAAAAGGGGAATTGTAGATATACTTTTTATTTAAGGTCATGAAAAATATTTACATTGTAAAGAACTGCATTTATTCAAGTATCAAATATATCAAAGATGATATCATCAAAATTCTGGACGTTTTGATCGACAACATAATTATTGTGTTAGTGGAATAACAATTTCTACCTATAGTTACTTTTCAATAATTATTTATTGTGTATCACTTGTGATGGACCTGTTATTGTGATCATACGGAACAGTTCATATAATACATCCTCAAAGACAACAAGAAAGTATTTTGCAAAAAAATCAAAAGATATCAAAAGGAAATTCAAACACAAAATACTTAACTCCGAGAAAAGTTAATAACGGAAATTCCGTAATCAAATGGCAAAAAAAAACAACTCAAACAAATCAAACTAATGCATATATCAACTTTTATACTCCTGACTTGATACAGGCATTTTTATGTAGAAAATGGTGGATTAAAAAGATAGGACCGACTTACTAAATGTAATGCATGCACACCGAGGCTATCTCGGGAAAAAAAGGCTATGATGTCCTAACCGCTGTCCTAAGTGTAGGCGTAAATAAAAGAGGAATTCATAAATTTTAATGTTTAAGAATACATTAAAATCATCAATATTAAATAATTACAAGATGAAAATCTAAAAATATATATTTACTATCAATATCACAAAAAAAATTACATTTATGTAAATAATTGCACATTCAATCTTTTTAAAACAAAACCAAAAACACTAAAAACGGAACAACGTTTTATATAATAAATGAAAAAAATGTTTGTAATCTGCTGTAACAATGAAAACTTATAAAAGACAATCGTAAACAATAAGTATATATTTTTGAGTGGGTTTATTCAAAGTGTCACGGTTTTATACAGAGTTCAAAGGTCTACCATAAAAATAAGGAATACATAAATTATTTCATCATGGATCATATGCACTTGGGTGATTGACACCCAATTTTGTGAACTTTCCTTCAGTGTAAATATTCTTTAATATTTTAACCTATGTACATTTATTTTAAGTGTTTTATACATAAACGACGTCCCTCTTTTCTTTTTTTTTACGTTGAAATATTACTAGAGTGTTGTCATACATATACTTTTGATTTTGTAATATCTTTTTTGTTCAGAGCAAGAACGCATTAAATAGGTGAAAATATATATATATATATGGAAACGGGGGGCTTCATATATAGGAGACAATCGTGTAAATTTACAGATTAACCATTTTCAACCTTTAAAAAATCAGTGGCTGTCGTTTGTTTATGTGCTACATATTTGTTTTTCGATCATTTGTTTTTTTACATAAATAAGGCCGTTAGTTTTCTCGTTTGAATTGTTTTACATTGTCATTTCGGAGCCTTTTATAGCTGACCATGCGGTATTAGCTTTGATAATTGCTTAAGTCCCTACGGTGACCTATAGCTGTTAATTTCTGTTTCATTTTGTTCTCCTGTGGAGAGTTGTCTCGTTGGCAATTTTATTACATCTTCTTTTTTACATCTTCAAATATATCCTAAAATAAGGAACATTTTAAGACACCTATATAGGTGTCCTAAAGTTAGAACGATTCCTACAAATTTTCTAAGTAACGATATGTTTGATAAACCACTTAGGACTACGATACGTCCAAAGTCGATCTTAGGACACATCCAAGTCCTAAGAGAGTTTCGATAAACAGGTAATTTTCAAAGTTAAATATTCAAAGTGAGAATTAATGTTGCATGTTGCTTGTTTAATATTTAATGGCACATATTTCATGATTTTCAGAATGAAGTTGATAATCACGGTTTATTGTTTGATTCTGTCTTTCTTTTATTTCATTTGTCTTGTTTTAGTTTTTTTCTCTTTATGTATGTTTACTACTAGATAGTATTTTAGTGCAATAAATAACTAGATAAGTACGAAATATGATTTGATTAATTACTTTATTAGAAAAAAAACAGTAAAAGGGCTGAGAAATAAGTCGTCGAATAATTTTGTCAGTTTATATTTTATCAACGATCTCGACAGTATCATAAAATTTAAACTTAGAAGTTTATAAATGTCTTGTACGACTTTGCCCCCGTAGAGCTATAGAAAAACAGTACATTAACGGGTGTTACACGGACTCTTTTTAGATGATACACGGACTCTTTTTAGTTGTTACACGGACACTTTTTATGAATAGAATCACTCGTTCATGATCAGTGAGTTCATGGGCACTTTAACTTTCAATTAGATTTGATTTATTTGGTTCACCGACTTATTTCCTGTCTTTTTATTGAACAAAATATTTACGTTAGCATCAATATCTTTTTTCAAACATTTCCAGTAAAATACCATTCATATCAGTACACTAAGGGATTAGACATTTAACTTCAAAAAAAAGGGAAAGGGGGGGTATGGCTATCTCCTAAAAAAGATATTTTGATCCCAAATTTTATGAGAAAAAAAGTATTATGGTCAAGCAGATGAAAAATTAATGTTTTGCATGATTCCTAATTTTCCGAATACCGTAAATAGTGCTAATTTAAACAAAAACATTTGGGTAATGGCGTTGAAAAGTAAATAGTTAATATTCTCAAAATAGAACATACCGCCCCCTTTATGAAGCAAAATATTCGGTCAATAAATGTTTTCTTCAATATATTGATATGAATAGTATTTTGGACAATGCTGAAGGTAAAGAAATGATGATACTGACGTGTATATTTCAATAAAAAAATAAGACAGGAAATAAGTAAATAAAAATCAAATCTTTTCAAAAGATAAAATCCCTATTAACTCACCAATGCACGATTGATCCTATAAACAAAAAGTGTTCATGTAATACACGTCCAAATAAGCAGCAAATCTAGAAGAAAATCATTCAACTTAGTCATCAATTTTGGGCGGTTAGCTGCGATTGGATCATAATGTAACACGTGTTTATTCCCGATCAACACTTGCAGATCTAGAGACGAGCATAAATTTAAAAAAAATTAAAGTATATGCCTGAATATTTATAATATTAAGACAAAATCCATTTTTCATAAACATTTCATTCACGAATGAAGAAGGAAATTCATTCTTTTGATACATTTATATTGTTATCGAATTTATATCAGTGGCTGATCCAGGTCCAAATCCAGGACAAAACAGGGGGAAGGGGGGCCAACTTTATGTCCCCATTTAAATGCATTGATCATCCTAAAAAGGGGTGTTCCAACCCCGGGATCCGCCACCACTGAATATTAAATTCATGTATTTGGCAACAAACGCGCGATTTTTACGATTTTTTTTTAAGGGGGGATGGGGGATGGAATGGCACATCCTGCATTTTTTCATAAAAAAAAAAGATCACAGCCTGCTATTTTTAAAATGAATTTGTTACCTTTGTATTTTATCTAATACAAAATTATGCTCTAGATTTGAACCATCAATTGTTCTGTCCATGTGCAACCTCCATGTCCAATGTGCTCGATTATTCATAATTAAAAATGAATTTCTTTTATCAACATGTGATTGAAAACAAGGTTTATGAACGCCTCAAGTGTATTCGCTAGTGTTCATTTCTTTAGGGAATGTTTGACGATGTGTCAAAATGTATAACGGGATCTTTTAATCTAAAAAAAAAGTTAGGTAACAATACAAGATTTATCGAATTACATATTAATACGTCCGGTGTGCATTTTGCACTTTATCTTACACCTTTATCGCCGTAGACGCTTTTAAGTAGGATGACTAAAAGGTCACAATTTTGTCATTTGAAATAAAAACGCCTTTAATGTAAAGCGCAATATCGAACTTCTCCTATTCAAAACTATATTTAAAGAGTGAATGATAAATTTACTTCAAAATATTAGGTAACATTAATTATTTTTTTAGATTATCAATAGTGCAAGTATTGCAAATAAGATGTGGGAATATATTTGTCAGATTTGTTATGTCAGCTTTTGAAGTGGTACATGTATTTCATTTACATAAAAAAAACATTTCATTCCCACTAATTGGGTAACAATCTGTACGACAAAATATATATATAGCTTGTATATAATTGCTGTTATATCTTTTCCCTCCTTGGCGATATTTAAAATGCATTTTATTCCGAAATAATAACTGTTGAGTGTATCAGATTATGGTACTCCTGAAAATATATGGTCCGTATTATCTGAAGAACGGTTATATTTAATGCTTACATACTTGCTTCGGTCAATGTTACTTTTTTTTATCTTTCAAAAATCAAAATGTCAAGTCCTGTATATAATGTTGTAATATATCAAAGAGTTTATGAATTCAGCAAGTTTAGACTGGCTGTTGCAGTTATTCAATTCATAGCACATTTTTATCCTTTTATTTGATATATAAACATTAGTATAGACCATACAAATAAATAAACTCACCATAGATACCAGGATTGAATTTTGTATTCACTCCAGACGCATGTTTCGTCTACAAAAGACTCATCAGTGACGCTCAAATCCAAAAACGTTAAAAAGGCCAGATAAAGTACGAAGTTGAAGAGCTGCGTATCTCCGCGAATATTTTCCATGTAGTTTGTTATAAGTTAGCAACAGAAAATGTATTCTTCAGCTGTTTTGGGTCAGTGTAGCTTAACTCTTATCAAGTCATCAATTACAAAACATTTTATTATTAGTTGTCTAGTAAACAATGATTATAGAGGGAATTTAGATCTTTCAAGAATGTCGGTTAATTAATGTAAATTAACATATTTTGTTTACTAAAAATTTTTTTGGGGATACTATTTTTCAATGTTTAGATGTAAGACGACATATGAATACTAACTATGACTTTTGTTATTTTATTGCTGTGGTCATGACCGGAATAAGATTTACACCTTTGATCATTTTACAAGAGATAATTTAAAAGTAATATCTTGGTTTATGATATGAACTTTAAATATTTCTGCTCAATGTGGAAACGTTATACAAAAATAAAGTGTTATTTTTTGGTGTACATGTATCTGAATGTCATGCTTGTAAATTCTATAAAGTTACATATAAATCATATTTACTTCGCCAGAGTCCTCGGGTTTGGGATCCACTTGTTCAACCTAGGAATGGATTATTGGCCGATTTTTCTCCTCACATTTGCTATTTTTTGTCATTTATTCAATTGATATGATGTGATGTAATTTCTTGTTATTTATGTTTTAACATTTCATATTAAATAGGAACTTGTATGTCAACTTTTTGTTTGCAAAATGTATTTTTTGCATTTTATGATTTTGAATACATGTACTTTTTATCAGTTTATATTTATAACATAAAGCAAATCAAGCGCAGGCTCTGGCCTGTGTATACCTAGTATGTTTATGGTATCTAGCTGTCTGTCTTAAAACCAATTATATTTACTCTAATCTTAACTTAAGCTGAATAAAATAATTTAAGACATCAGAGAAGATTATTCTGTTTTAATCGTTTATTATTAAGACTTAAATAAAAAGTGAGCTATTTATACTGTAAATATGATATATCTAGTGTGGTCGAAGGGTCAGAAGTGTTCTTCTTAATATCACGATAAATTGTTGAAATTAGATAACATGTTTTCACGTGCAGAGAAATTTCACTTATGACCAATGCATGATTGAATTACATCTTTCTTACTGGTCAATGATTTTGTGGGATCAGCACGAGTTCACGTGTGAGTATGTTGTGTGCACTTCCTTTTATCATCAGCATTTGATGTGTTAACTTGTAATTATCATCAAAGAATTTGTGCAAAAATCCAACCCACACACCTCCTTTAATGTTATGTTAAAAAGTAGATATATATATATGTATATATGATTACTTGTGTGGCAGATTTTTCTCCCCATCTTTGCTATTCTCTGTCATTTATACAATTGATATGATAATTTTATGATTTTGAATAAATGACTTTTTTTGTCAGTTTAGTTTTTATACCATATAGCAAATCAAGCTCAAACTCTGGCCAGAGTGTATGTTGTTCAAACAAGGAAATGTCAACCTACAGGAAGAACAGATTTGCGTTTGTATTTTTTACATAAAATGCCTTAACGAAATTTAATATCAATACTTATGAATGTATGATACCGTCATTCCACAAAATTTAATGTCCTTAAAAAAAATGTCACATTTTAATAAAGTATTAAAGAAACAAATAATGGAATGAGCATCCCTTATCGACAAAAAGCTTGGAATTACAATCATGATAGAAAATAAATTCTGCGTGATTAAATAACTGTTATTCTAGTGAAGTGGCTACTTTATGTTTCGAAAGATTTTTACAAATATAGATCATGCACATAACCTGTTTAATGTAAAATGTTTCGAAAATGTATTTATCATATGTGATTTGTGTTTTACTTTTACCATACAAGTATTATTTGGTCTGTTCGTTTATACTTTACCTTGTTCCTCATTCTATTAAAACCGAGACGTTTGGTAGCTCATTATACAATAATAATTTTGTTTATATAGTATTAATCGTGTTAAGTAGAAAAATGTCTCTAGCAAATGGACACAATGAATAATTATAAAGAAAAACAAAAAACTTACCACAAAAAAGGGATATATCCAGCACGAGGTAACTTGGTTTTTTTTCTATTTCACTTTTCGGTAACGATAGGTATCACCTGTGTTACATGGATAATTTAAATGACCACATGAAGACAAACCTTCTGTTCAGTTTTTTCTATTTATCACCGTAGGTATTGTGTTCTGCGATTAAAGGATTTTGAAGGGGTCTTTGCCGTGAATATAAGAGATATTTGTAAACATCAGTAAACATTTCGTATACAGCTATTTTTAGGTCTCATATGCATGACTTTTTTATTAGTTTTTCTTTGCTTTCAACTAGCTGTCAGTAATTACAAATACTATCAGTGCCTTTTTGTTGTAGCGATATATATGTACCTATTCACGTCCTCTTTCAATTTTTGTTCGATGTATTTCCGCTTTGTATATCAATCTGATGAGTTAAGCCTTTTTCAGAAGATTTTTATAGTTTGTTTTTATTTGGGACTGTTACAACACTCTCCCTGCAGGTAAAAGGAGGGTCGGTGCCTTCAAACCAGTTTAATCCCGCCACATTCTGTATGTGAATGTCCCAAGTCAGGAGCTTGTAGTACAGATGTTGTCGTTTATTGCTGCGTAAAGCATGCTACAATGAGTAACAAATGATTATTATGCTGCTGATTATCATTGACAATGTTTTGTTCAATTCGGAGTACAATTTTTTCGTCAGGTTTTCGGCGTTCCTCTGAGTGATAACTTTTCTCCTCTTTGTTGACACTTGTAAAAAACTAAATCATTCATTTCAGATAAAGGTAAAATTGAAAAGGGAAATACCGATTGTCGAAAATAAACCAACATGACACAGAGCAGAAAACCCCTGAAGGCCACCAATGGGTATGCGAAAATATTCCACACCCGGAGGCACTTTAATGATACATGTATGTTTGAATTTTCTCGGAGTTCAGTATTTTTGTGATTTTACTGTCTATTTACAATTCAAACTTTTCTGATTTGATCAAATTAAAATATCCTTTTTAACATGAGATTAAAACAACACTAGGACGCAGCTTCATTTGTCTTATATATGTTTACACATTTACGTTGAATTTACTGCTACGGTCGTCTTAGTATCAGATTTTAAGACAAAAAAGACAAATTCAAATTTTTAATTATATTTTTCCTCACTTTCGAAGAAATTAATCAAATAAACCCGCGTTTTCAATATTTAGACTTTGTACTTGTATCGGCGTCTGAGAAAAAAATCATTAAGCAGTTCTCTGTCTTTTTCTAAAAATAATCATCAAAAGGTAAAACTATATATAAGTATTCAGTGTCAACTTCACAAGTAATACAGGCTCGTCTTAAGTTATTTATCGTATGTGCTTGTGTATCTTATTTTTACTTTGTAGTTTTCCATTCATTTGTTTTTGTATTATGATGTTCCTTTGGATCGTATGACTCTTGGCATGGCATTAGGGTTTAAATAGTTTTTATCGTGTTATTTCCCTTGTATTTATATTTCTATTATTTCAGGTTTTTTTTAGTCTGGAAAGTGGGCATGTCATTATATTTTAATATATTGAACATCAACTGGAAAATCATTTTTCTGGGCATTTTTGTCATTTGTGTTATAATTTGCTTTATCTAATCATTTGTGCTGTATATTCATGATGGGTGGTTTTATATGTTGACTCCTTGGTAACAAGTATTGTAAAATTAACCGATTGTGTACGTTGCTCACACAATTGTTTAAAAATGCTTCTGTTAACAACTGTCGGAAAAGCAGGAAGTTTGGTCAGCTATAGAATCAAGTTTTGGCCACCATTTTCTTCAAACAATTCCAGAAAGTCAGAAATATGACAATTAGTTTTATGTCGTTCCCAAGATTAATAAAAACAATCGTTCAGTTTTAACAGGTATATGGAATTCCCCTGTTAAATTTACCTTTGAGTTCAGTATTTGTGTTAAAAAAAAAGAACGTTATACAATCGCATACTATACACTGTTTCTCTATACACCATGCAACATACTCTCTTAACACCATACACGTTTTATATGAAAGAATACATTATATAATGGATGATTGTGAAATACGACTTTTTTTATGCAGGATGGGTCCTACTTCCAAAACGAATATCTATATTTGTGGAAACATTCAGCACTTTCCGACGTTTGTATGATATGGTATAAAAACGAGAATATTTAAAAACAAAAATGTGTAACACCCCGCCTAGATATATAGCCGACGGCTTGTACCATCACGGAAACTTTGAATATCAGCAGGACAGGAAAAGTCGTTGTTTCTTTTTACACATTGTTAAAGGGAACCGTTGTTACGTTTGTTTATAAATTGTGAGATAAAAAGTAACAAAAAATTGAACAACTGGTTTATAAAGCGCATACTAAAAAAATATGAGGTGGAATTTTTGTTTAAAGCAAGATAGGTTGGATACATTGTTTTTTTTTTTTATATTTCTCTATTCATTTCAGCGAACAAATATCATCAGATATTGTTAAAAATACCACTAGAGATGTAATAATAAATGGACGTTTCACAGCTACAAAAACTTTTTAATTAAATCATTGGTTAACGAAACAGGTTTTAATCAAAACGAATGTTGCATGTATGCAAAACGTCAGATTGCTAAGAGCAATAAGCCATATGCATCATGTGAAACATGATCGGTTTTGTCTAGAGGACCTCACATCAACCACGATTTTTAGTGGGGTTCACGTTGCAATATCTTTAGTTAATTATACAGTATTTTGTTTACTGTTGTATAAATTTTCGTGATATGGTATTGTTAGTTTTCGTCGGCTTGTGATTTTATATTATTCTGCTTTTTCATTATCATGGTTAGAATACAATTGATGTTTTACTTCCTCCCCGAGCAGGGCTGGAATCTGTACTTTTCACTTTTTACTTCTCACTTTTACGATAATACCGACTAGCATTGCGTACACGCATTACCTCTTCTCTAACTATAGCTGATACAAATCAGTTTTTGTTTGGGAGGTGTTTCTTTATAGTAAAAATTAAACAAGTTCGTCATACACAAAACACGAAGTATTTTAAAGATTACAGGAAAGATCATCTACACATCTCTGCAGTATAACTCCAGGGTGTATTATCTTTGTTTTTAAAATAAATAAACGAATAAATAACGTTCCTCTGCACATGGCATATCAAAATTAGTAATATTATGTGTGTGTAAACTTGATGGCCATCCATTTGAAATGCGTCAACACCCCCATCTAGTAAGTTTGATTTTATGCACTTATAAACCCAAGGCATGAATAGTATATTTGAAATATACACATAACGACATTTCATTTGATCTATTGAATGCACAATCTATTTGAGTAGTTTAAATGTAGTATGCACTTAATGATTTAAACCCTTCTCTCTATTGTAAAAATGTGGTTTCAAATTATCATTTTGGTACAGAGCTCACTTTGATTTTCCGTTTAAAATGTCACATGATTCCATTTGGCAAAGTTTGATAATGATGCAATATCAATTTTATAAATAAACCTATGAAACTCACCAATTTCTTTGTTTTTTATCGAATGTCTTTTATATTTAGTCAAACATACGTTAAATTCTCCGATTTCTTTCAATTTCAGGTGGCAAGCATGTGTTACTAGAAATTCAGAAATATATGCCTCTACCTCCGTAACATAATTCTAAACTTAAAACTATCTCGAAAACGACAACATATATCTCAATTTTTCTAAGTGTCAGTTGTGCTGCAGATTAAGTACAACACTGTCAGAAATTGGGACAATTCGGCGCTCATTAAGGTCACAATAAATAATCAAATAATCCAATATAGGAGACAATACCGTCCTTGAGAAACGGGAGTCGTAGAGACATGGGACTACCCCCTTTCAACTCTGGACCATATTTGTGTACCTTTGAAGGACAAGTCTTAAAAATTAATCATTTTACAGTTTTATGCAGGTTATCGTTTCAAAGATATACACAAAAAACGTAACTTTTGAACGAATTGTTGGACAGTTTTATTATACCGTAGCCGTATTTGGCACAATTTTTTGGCTGCATAACTATTTTGATCTGAGCGTCACTGATGAGTCTTATGAGGACGAAACTCGCGTCTGGCGTATTAAATTATAGGCCTGGTACATTTGATAATAAGTTATTCTTATCAACAAATTATAAAGCTCATGTTATATCGAGTATGTATACAGCTATTTCCTATCATTTTTCTTGATATTGAAGCTTGGAATTTGGGCGTTAAAGCTTTTTGCACTCTATAAACTTTGACCTTGGGTGCAAATGACAAAAAATGAAAACAACATGCGTCCGAATCGCTTTCGTGGACTTACCTTCATCAGTAACGTTTAAAGCCACGGGTGTATAAGAACCGAAACAGAAGAAGAGCTATATGACCAAAAAGAATCTAAAAGCCAATCTATCTAAGGCCAACTTGTCTGAGTGAGCTGAAACCTCAGTTTCTTTGTAATTTCAAAATTTGTTAATTGACAATTTCAGAAAACAATTTTTATAAATCATGTCAGTTTCGAAGTACTGAATACTGAGTTTAATGATACCCTAGGGGGTAAAGAGTCCGCCAGAAGATGTATCGACCTAACGCTGAAAAAAGTGAAAACAACATGTTATGTGATTTTTATGCGTCCGAAGCGCTGTTATGAGATTACTTTCATCCGTTAGGTTAAAATCCAAAACGTTCAAAGCTGAGAGTTTTTGGGTTTTTTCTTAACGATAACAAATATTTTATTCAATCATTTCCATATATAAATACCTAAGTAGCCCAGGTCACATATTTAGGGGCCCCTTTATTTAAGCAGCCTCACTTGACCAGGGAAAATATCAAATGAGTTTATACAATAGTTTTACATACATAATTATATTTAAATAACTAATGCAATTGATTTTCACACCTGATAAGCATCACTGTATAAAATCAATATCGTATATGCGGTTCACTGAAAGTTGAGGGTTTAGATGAAACGGAAAAGTAGATGGTCACATGACTGAAGAATATTTGTAACGGTCCCATATAGTACGGTGACCGAGTAAAGAAAAGTCGCTTATTTAAGGAGTTTAATTGTCATTCGGACTATACGGCTATAAATCACAGTATTGGTAGTTCAAAGGTTAAACTTAACATTTTGACTCTTATCTCAGAAGCATTATTTCAGCTAATCAAGCCAGACACAATTTCTTATGTTTATATGACGGAACTATTCGGAGCTCATATAACGCCTCTTACAGATTACATATAAGCAATGGGGATGTGCTGTATCACTTACATTAAAATGCTGGGGTGTGTTCCTCGAAGCAGTAGACATTTTGCTGTCAAAAGGTAGAGAAAAACGAGAGAGAAATTGGTCACTTCCTTGAGATCGTCATCTCAAATGTTTTTGTAACCAACCGTACCAATTACTGAAGGTGGATTCCAGTTTACATACACGATATGTTTCAACTTTCTGAGAATAGTCTATCACCTTTTATTGATGGCTACTTTTCCTTTAGACAGACTCTTAGATATTTTAACGGTACAGGGCACTACATGGCATCAGAAAAGACCGTTATAAAAGCCTCAAGGGGATCAGATGGAATGTAGGCATAACAAATCAAAAGTCCGCGCTTGTTAGATGGACTCTTACTAGACATTTCCTATAATCACTTAGTCTTGTAACGCTGAAAAGGGCTGAAATTACTACAAATAATGCAAATTCACAAGGTAAAACAAAACCAACAACAATGAAAAGAGATGAAGTCCATTGTGGACCACCTGAATGATCCATGACTGATCCCTTTGATGTGGATCCCATCCTCCATGTCTTATCAATTTCTCGTTTAGAATGCATGCTACAAGAGATATTTGAGATAATTTGCTCACAGCTGTAGAGGAAGGCTTGAACATGTCTAAACATTTTATTACTATTGCTCTTTCTTTAGATCCAGTCAAAACTAAAAACGTTTAAAAACATGACCACAAAAACAAACCTTAAATATAAATCGGCGGATAAACTTTTAGTTCACATAAATCCATAACTTGTATTTAGACTGTACTGATTTTAGCAAAATGTAGAGATATTGTTACCATAGAACATGTACTGTCGCACCTTGTAGGTCCAATTTCAATTTCGCTTTTCCAAGATGACGGCCCCATGAGAAAAACATGCAGGTCTAATTTGGTGCAATTTCCCTACCTTCCTTTGTACCATCACTCACAACTTACATCAGAGATGGTATGGCATTGGTTCAATGTATGTTAAGAAAGGTAAAACCTTGTAGAGCACACAGTAGCCGATAGGTTTTACCGCTACGACATAAACAACTCTGACAAAAGGGAACGTCGCACAAAGACTACAGCTTCCACCAAAGTGTATTAGATTATTCAGGGGAGAAGTATTCCTGCCTGCAAAACTTTGACACATCCCCTATGATTCCACCTGATGTGAGCTTTACATAGTCAGAACGTTTGAAGATTCCGAAATTGTCAAAGTTATGTACACCAACACTGTTAATGGCTGTCGTAACTTGTTTAGCACTCAAAAGGAGGCCGATACTCAATGCCTTAAACTTTGACACGAAGTTAAGGGAAATGGGAAAGAGCGAGAGAACAATCATACGGTCTCTTATACAAATGTGATTGTTCTATGTGTTCACTACTATAAATATATGACACATACAAGCGAGTTGTGTGTGTAGATGGGGAATATTAGCAGTGTAAAGGATGGGGAAAGATTCTTACCCATTCACTAACTATGTGTCTTTCCCCAACATTCATAAAGACTTTGAAGGACAAGTACGACTATTTCGGGGTTTTTTTTAAGTTTTGATAATATTGACAAAGGTGAAGCCCTTGCTTGGGCATGAAAGTTAATTCCAAAGTTTGATGATCAGAAAAATCTCTTTAAAACCATTCCATCATATTTTTTCCAAAGCGCGTCAAGCTTGCCACGAGTTAAGATGTAAGTTTCGTCAGTTTACCTCTCTGTGCGGCGGCACTGATACAGCATATTTTACGTACTTCGTTTCACACTAAAAATTTGGACCGCATTATCGGTGCTAAACCCCCTATTCCGTCAGTTGTACAAAACGGTTGGCGAAGGTTAAATGATTCATTACATCCTGTGTATTTTAAAGGGCATATGTCAGCAGAATTATTGCAGGATGTTGTGTTTTCATTGACGGAAGAATCTCCATGTAAAAAAAGTCATGTGCTTGTTCACAACCCGACATGTCCGGAGCTTTGCTCCTGTAAAAGGTCTAAATTATGTAGAAATTTCAAATCATGTTCCTTGACAGATGAACCAGAAGATACTCCTGGCATTATTCTGTTGTATGGATCTCTTTGATTCGTCTACATGATAGTAGGCTTCAGGTAAAATAAGAATATTTACCCTTTGTTGCTGGGGTTGAGTGTCAGCCGGCAAGGTAACTATTGTAACTTTAACAGTATAATGTGTATAATAGATCGGACAAGTGTTTGAAAAACGCCACTTTCTAGAATAAACAATTACCTAATTCATTTTTTTATTTTACATTTTTGAGATAATTCATTGTTGATTGATTTGAAAAAATGTCTGTATCAGAATTGTTATTGTTGAAGATATCTTTAAATTTTAATACTATGGAAGAGAGAAAAAATAAAAGCAGAATTTGATTTTTGACCTTGTTTTTTGCAAAACTGTTACCACATTTCTTTTTGACGACATCGATATTTCAAAAGTACTTATTTTTCCGAATACAATGCTATATAATATAGCCATAAAGTATGTTTGACGATTAAATTTTTAACAATTGGGTCTGGTCACCGTACTAATATCTCTACTACTTCCAATTCTTGAAATATAATTTTACAAAATTTGAGTTATATAACGAGGGAAATAATTCTTATAAGAGATGATAACAAATATTGTTTTTGTATATTAACGTTGTTATCTGTACGTTACTGTACATGTTGCCATTTTCAGATCGATTCTATCTGAAACAGTTTATACATATATAAATAAAAATAATATATGATTCGTCTAAACATCCGCCCAACAATGTTAGATCTGTTTTTTTGCTACTGAGATATCGTGACACCAAATCGCCTTGAACTACGCCCGACGCGCTAGACCTCTCGACTACCTAGGCTCTTTAATATAATAGTATATGTATATAAGAATATGTGGTACTAGTGCCAATGAGACAACCCACATCCAAGTCACAAAATGTTAAAAGGGAACCGATTATAGGTTAAAGTAAGGCCTTCGTTCACATCGAACAGCAAGCTATAAAGGGCTACAAAATTACAAGCGTAAACTATTAGATCATACAGGAAAAACCCTGATATGAGGTTCCTGACTTTGGACAGGTGCAAAAAAATGTTGCAGGTTTAACCGTTGTACCAAGCACTAATCTTCACCCTAACCTGAACAGTAAAATTTCAATTGAAATGTCTTAATCCAATCAACAAGAAATATTAACAAAAACAAGTAAACATACACTGAAAGAATAAATTTGATCTCTGACACAATATTAATACAATATGTAAAACAATGTCAAAAAGACAGCTTTAACCACAGACAAAATGTCGTAAAATCAAATAACATACACAGGTAACTTATAATACGTTATTTTTGTTGTTAGGAGTACCAAAATATTTTTTTTCAAAATGAATTATGTGTTTGAAGTACAAGAACAGAAGCGGAAAATTATCTTCAATCTAAAGAGTAAAAAAATAAACATAACGAAGTCCGTAATCAAATATCAAAATTCAAAAGCTGAAACACATCAATGAATGAATAACAACTGCCATATTCCTTACTAAGTACAGGCATTTTCCTATGTAGTACATGGTGGATTAAACCTTGTTGATAGCTAGCTAAACATCTCCCTCGTACGACAGTTGCATACAATTCTATTATATTGACAACGATGTGTGAACAAAACAAACAGACCTAATAGATAAAAATATCAAATATTTGGGTATAGCAGTCAACATTGTGTTATCATCTTAATCACTATAAAACAAACAAATGTATAAACAAACATTTACCTTGGCACAATTACACAATGATGCGATGTATAAGTACAGAGCCACTTTATATGTAAAAAAGAACATCAAAAAGGCATATAGACAAAGCATATTATCAAAATTGAAAGACAAGAATATGAAAATTTACCGTAGTACGAAACCAACTTATCAAGATATAATATTAGTACATGTTCTGGACCATATGAGTATTTGGACCATACGGGTATGGTCATGACGATATGAGTACATACTCGTTTGGTTATTAACGGGCCGGACCATATGAGTATTTTGACTATAAATAGGGTTTTTTTAAATATGCCAAAGAAACGTTACAATAATATAATTAAATTTTAACTAAAAGAAAACAATGATGATTACATGAAAATGTGTTAATTTTATAATTCAAATGCTACATAAACATCAAATAATGATGCCATAGTAAGTTTTTATTGTTTATTGTATTCTTGTCTTAATACTTAGGGTGACATAAACTTCCAAACAGTACCATATCTTTTCTGCATATGAACGTATTGGTTGTGCACGATCCTTTGCAGTTACACCTTTTCTTTTCGACAGAAAAGCTAGCCTTCTAAGCAGCTGTGCGCAGTGATACCGAGCTCTTGGGACATTCCATAACATTTCATTAAGAAATTAAGGAAAATATCTTCTCAAGTCGACATACATGTATTGCTATTCACTTGTCATAACAAATTGGTAATGACCATAAGTATAAAATGTGTTTTCTATTGTTGTGACTAGTGAGTAAAAATAATTGCACGAAACAGCTCACTTTCATTCTGTTAATTCAGAAATTACTTCATGATGAGATCTCTCTAATGTTAAAACTAGAACACACCCGCGGGTCCGTGGCTGAATTAAATTATCTTATCTTATATGTATACGCCTTATTTCTAACCTGTTTTTTCGAATATTGGTATTGATAATTACATGCTTTTTATGAGATGCACGGTTTTCTCTGCTTTCAAAATCTTTGTCTGAACTCGTCAACCTGGAACTTATAATTATATTAGAAAAACAAAAGGGCCTGAATGGTGTAATTTTTAATCAAGACCATTGTCCTATGTTAATTATATTAAAAAGTTAATCGACTGAGCATGCGCGAAAGCGAAGAAGACATTGATAGAAAACGGTCTCCGCATTTGGATATTTTCAAAAAAATCAAAAACTTCTCATGGTGTAGGAGGAGTTGCGGCTCAAACAAAATCAGTCTCTTCCTTTAGTAGTAAAGTTAAGATCATGATGTTTGATACTTTCTTTACTTCATAAGTTGACGTTGAATTCATATGCAGAATGACCTGGTAACACTGCATGATCAGGGCTAATCCGGTCTAAGTTTGTTCAAATAGATTCATCAGAGATACCAGGATTGCAATTTTGTATTTTCGCCATACGCACGATTCTTCTACAAAAGACTTATCATTGACTCTTGAATCAAATAATATTTAAATGGCCATATGTAGTTCGAAGTAGAAGAGCCTTGAGGACTTTGAATTCCTAAACGTTTTGCCAAATACAGCTAAGTAAATCTATTCCAGATAAAAAAAATCCTTAGTATTTCAAAAATTCAAAGTTTTGTAAACAGTTTATTTGTTATTATGACCATATCAATGATTAATTCATATCAACACAGAAGTGCTGACAAGGTAACTTTAACAGAAAGGATGCAAAGCTATGTCTATTTTTTTTCAATGAAGACAAAGATGAAAAAAACATTTAGGAAAAAAACAAAAATGTGTCTCCCATGTTGAAAGCAACCTTAAAATGTATCATAGAATTGATCATCAAAATAGTTTGGACAGCAGCGTTAATGAGAATATTTTTCTTTGATGAAATAATAATCAACTTTTCTCTAATTCTATGGAAATATATCCCTCTCCGAACCAATTGTATAAAACAAATTTAATCAAAGTGTGGTTGTTGGTGATTGGCTGAGTCAAAGGGTCATAACCTTTCTCAGCTCCCTGAATTGATCAAAATGTTCTAACAGGTGTTAATGAAATTGACAACTTCGTGGAAAGTGGGAGGCACTCAAAGGGGATTTTGGTTTTGAAAGAAGAAAATTTATATTTTAATCATTAGAGAAACAGATTATTACATAGTAACGCGTGGATTATCGGATTTATCCAATCTCGATAGTTAAATTATAAATTTTCAAGTCCTCGCCGAGGCTCGGACTTTAAAATTGATAATTTAACTATCCCGATTGGATAAATCCGATAATCCACGTGTATCAATGTTATAATCTATATTTATATATCTATGTTGAGTTATTTTCTTTCAGAACGATAAGTCCTTCTTTTGAAGAATCAACCTGGGTCGAAATTGACATTTTATCAAGATTCTCTGTTAGAAAAAAAATATTCCCATTTAATAAAAAATATTCTGAATATATCAATTCGTCAGATATTATTTTTAAAAAAAATTTCAGCGATAAAAATGTCATGAAAAAAAATATTAACCCTCTTTCGCCAATTAATTTGGTACAATGAATTACGTACAAATTGACTTTTTTCACCGTTATCCATTTTATTGGTCCCGAATAAAGATTTCTTATCTATATATCTTGATTAATTAGTGAGTTTTATTTCACATTAAAAAAATAAGCCGTAGGGCATATTAAAACTTGCCTGCAACAGAAAAGAATATTTATCCGTAGTGTGGTTGGTAAAATAGGATGCAAATCTTGCAAATCTTTGCAAATCTTAATATTTTTTGACGGTATTACTAGATTTATTTCACTTGGCTGGGCGGAGTTTAACCTGTTCGCTCATCATAGACCAGTCCATCTATAAAAGGTGTTTTGGGATAAACTCATCAATGAAGTGTCCAGTTGTGGTCATTGCTCCGCTTACAATATGTAAACACTATACGTGTATTCGCAAAATAAACAATGAGTCACAGCCGTTGGTTTTCTTGTAAAGCAATGTTCAAAAACACGTAAAATTTGTCCTACTTTAGAATCTGTGGAATTGAAAGTAAAACTACGCGACATCAGTTGCACAACATGCATATGTCGTTATTCAATTAAGTTTTGAAATATTTTTCATCCCTTAATAATAATAATAAATTCTTTATTTAACGAAGGTATCTCATTTAACATACAATTGTTAATCTCACACAAGGCCTTCACATATTTAAATGAACAATTCATATACCAATCAATGCATATAGCACAATAATCAATATATATGTTCACAATTAAAAAGGTATATACACAAGCATGAAAACAGACTGTAAAACTAGCATGGCAAGAATGTCCTAAAAAAGGTTTGTCTACTCATATTGTTGTGTGATCAAGAGATTAGCACATTTCATCTTTAAGCTTTCTATATGTCTTAAATCCTATATATCATTTGGCAAACTATTCAAAATGATTAGACCAGAATATGTCCAGATGTTGTTGACCTAAGAGAATAACTAAAGAGTTCACTACACGCAGTAAATTTACTTGTAAGATAATCTGGCGTGAGTCCATTCATACATTTAAACATTAAAATAGCTTGAAAATATTTTATCCGCGTAAAAATGGTCATCCAATTAAGTTCTTCAAACATTGATATTGATGGATAATCAAAAGGCTTATTCAAAATTAATCTTGCTGTGCGCTTTTGTAGTTTATGAATCCGCTCAATGTGGCAATTTGCGTCAAAATCCCATACGGTGCAACAATAATCAATTATTGGTAAAATATAACTGTTATATACAGTTGGTACAAAGTTATTAGACTTGTGTTTGTCTTCAAGGCTGCGTTTACTCAATGGTCATTTTTTAGGCGACTCATTGGGATATTATTTTGGAACAAGGAATGAATCGGGAAGACTGCCTATTGAATGTCATATAAAAACCCAAACTATTATGTATTTAGCCAGCATTTTCAACTCAAATTTGAATCCCTTATTACATGAATCTTTTCAATTAACTAAAACTTTGGATTCTAGTTGGTCCGATTCATGATTCTCTTTTGCAAAAGATATTCTTTCTGAATCCAACATTGATATAGATAGACTAAAAACATGTGATAATTTAAAACAATTAAAAAATATTAAAAACTATATTAAACCCCAAATAAACTCATACTTCAACAACCTGTTGATGGATAAGTTGAGATCTATTGATGATAAAAGTAAAATAATTTTTTATAAAGGACTTGATCCAAATCTATTGATTAAACCTTACCTCTCTAACTCAAACTTTGAATTTAGAAAATTAATTACAAAACTTAAAATCAGTGATCATTCATTATTAATTGAAGAAAGAAGGCATTTTAAAATTCCTCGCGAAGAGAGACTTTGCAAAAAATGCAAAGTACTAGACAATGAGAAACATTTCTTAATAAATTGTTCTCAAAATTCAAATATTAGATTATCATATTTTAATTGCATTAACATAGAAGATAAGTCAATTGCTAATCTCACTGACAATGACAAAGTTGTATATATACTTAACACATCAACACCAACACAAGTGAATAAACTAGGATCCTTGATACAAAAAAGTCATATATAATATTTACCTAAATTTGTATATATATATATATATATATATATAGAGAGAATAATACATGGCAAAATCCGTATCATATGTTGTATCATCCCGAGACATCAATATCAGCCCAAGGGCCTTTAGGCCCGAGGGATGATATTGGTCGAGGGTGATACGGCATGTGATACGGATTTTGCCATGTATTATACGCTTTATCATATATTTCAACAGAAGAGTATTATATTATATGAACTGTTTTCTGATCCCGATAGATTAGCACTGGGTTACCTTCAGTTCTGCTTTAGTCTTGGTTCAAAGCCTTAAAATAACTGCTTATACAAAGCACCTGGGTTACCTTACCATTTGCCTGCTGCTGTTTTAAAAATATTTTGTTTATTATTGTATTTATTTGAGTGTTTTGTATTTTTTATAGTTGCATTTAGTGTGCCAAAAAATATGCAAACTTGATGTTCGTGACGTCACATACAATATGAAAACTTGACGTTCGTGACGTTACATACCAAACAATGACGTCATTAAAAAAAATGACCTATTTTGAGAAAATTTTTTCTTAAGCAAAAAAAAAACAAAAAACTTTATGTAAAAAAAAAAAAAAAAAAAAAAAAGGTATGCGATACGGGTTTTACCATGCGATACGGGGTATGCGATACGGGTTTAGCTATGCGATACGGGGTATGCGATACAGGGTAGGTGATACAGACTGGAAAAACAACCTTTATTAGATATACAAAATAGCTGTATTTTGTACTAAATATATGATAAATATATATATTGGGTTACTTAGTTATTGTCTTTATTTGTTTTTGTTGTTGTTATATGTCACAAACTGTAAAGTTTATATGGCAATAAGACTTTGAATTGAATTGTTATAAAAAAGGATAAGACTTTTGCGAGGTAAGTATCGTTTTAGTTTATTTAGCAGGTATAATCAGCTTGAAAATATTTCACATACTTTATCTTTGTGAATTGACCATTTTATCAATATGGATACCAAGAAGTTTTTCTACTTCCACATTGACAAATGAAGTTTGATTTTGCGATAATACACACAAGACATCATTACAATTCTCAAGTTTTCTCTCAGATCCCATAAGCATATACATGTATTCCGAATGCTTCTTTTTTTAGTGGGGGCAGTGGTGCAGGGATAAGTTCTTAATAGAATTGATAATATTCAAGGATGGAAAAATAGGGTCCAAACGTTTCATTTTTTATGTTTATTTTCTTATAAATTACATTTAAAGTAAATCTCACAATCAGAAAAGTTTCAAACAAAATAATACAATAGCCGATACTTTAAAATACTATACTTTAGCACATATAAATGATATAAATCTTATTTTAGGTATTTTATTCGTCCAGTATCATACACTCAGTTCTTTTGTATATCTGTTTGGTGACACTGATAGGTGATTAGAAATCAATAATAATAATTATAACGACAATCATTCGTGTCACACACATCTTTGAATAGATTGTCATTTTACAAATTGAAACGTAAGCTCCGCCCGATTAGTTGAAAAAACATTGGTAATAATTATGTAATTCAGATAATGTTAAATTTAAGGTTTTTCTTGTCGTATAACACACCGAGGAAAAACCTTAAATTATGCATTATCTATAACATAAAAGAACTTGTTTCATTCTTCGTGTGAAATCAGGTGTTTACATTTTAATGATCGTGTGTTGGTTTAAACATTGTATCATCTTGTTCATTTCTAACCTTTAATCCCTAGGGGAAGATCATACAAAATAATGACTATTTAAACCTACAAACTAGGTGCAAGCGTCTAAAAAATGCTATAGTAAGGTATCAAGTTACATGAGACTGATATTTGACATATTTTGTTCAAATTATAATGTCTTTTTATATGACGATTTAATATCATTCATTTTTTATGGATTAATGAGATGTGAATATCGGAAATCTACTGGTGCCTCTTATTTATTAAAAATGACGTTGTCAATTATGACTTGATCTTTTATATTTGGCTGCAAAATGCAACGCGGATATATTTAATATGCGTTAAGGACATGAAAACGATGTCTTAAGAACATAAAGAACTTGGATATAAGAAGATATGAATATGTAACTCATAAATATAAAAATTTGTATCAATAGATATGATAATATTGAATAAAAAACTTTTTAATCAGCGCGTGCCACTCGGCACGTGACCCAAGGCTTATTGTAAATTCCAAATCATCATGTTCAATTAACCTTATCCAATAAACATTTGTCTTTTGATCGATACTAATTGATTAGTTAATGATAGTTGCTGAATAAACGTAATGGTTTATATATACTATTAGCGTGGTATATTTCAAACTTAATGAAAGAATAAACAAAATATTGATTTTGTGTTTACGGTTCCTTTTTTTTATTCTGTATTAATGGAAATTGCTAAATAAACTATCTTTTTTCAAAGAAATCAAATTCGATTTATAATATGAGTGAAAGTTGCTTCTGATAATTTACAATGTATATAGTTTATAAGTTCACATTATAATTACTTTGTCAGAACATGGAAGTATTATATAATACTTCATATAATACGTCCATGGTCAGAATACGGAGATGAGGCATAATTGCTAGTTTTTCTAAGACAATTATATCAGCTGATGAGAATAACTTTTGCAGTATTTGCATTTTTTGTTGACAATATTGCGGTAACTTTTGTTTCCTTTCTGAACTAAAACATTTACAGACTGGAGTATAATGGTACTCATAACCTAATTCAATTGAGTAACATACATTGCAGTTTTTTCGTCTCTTTGAATTATATGCCATCTGCCCGATTGAATGGACAAACGATGACAGCCACAACAGAATTTACATTAAAAAAAATACATAAGATATAAGGGAAGTAAAAACAAATAACGCTCAAAACAGAACTTCTTAATTATTTGGTAAACATGTTTATGTTTTATCTTATGGAAGAAACATTCCTATAAACATGCATAATGTTTTAATCTTTTGTTATGTGTTATTTAGTTAAACTGGTAATAAGGACCATGTGAGCTTATGACATCACTTGGCGTCTGTCGTCGTCCGTAGTATGTCGTCTGTCATCGTCGTAAACTTTTTCAAGAATCTTCTCCTCTGAAACTTCTGGACCAAATACCTGCAAAAGTTTTGATCAATCAACAAACAATCAACAAACATATAGGTCCTATGCAGATTTGGCTTCTTTTTCAAAAACTTAAGTCTTTAGAGCACATCCGACTAGGATAAAAATGTTCAATAGGTCAAGTTCTATGAGTCCTTAAAATTACAGACGAACCGAACAAGCAATTGAAGGGATGCTGACACTTAATTTGGAATTTTAAGAACATTTTGCAGGTTTTGGGTTATAATCGTGAATACTATTGAAGATAAACTATAAACTGTAAAAATGTTCAGCATTATAAAGGCAACATTAGTTTACCGCTGTTTGAAAGTCATCAATCGATTGAGAGAAAACAAATCTGGGTAACAAACTAAAACTGAGGGAAACGCATCAAATATAAGAGGAAAACAATGAAACAACAGAAATACTAAAGTGCAACAAAAAAAAAAACGACAATGCAACACACACAGAAACGAACTGCAAGATAACAATTGCCATTTTCCTGACTTGGTACAGGACATTTAAAACAAAACATGGTGGGTTTAAAATAGTAGTGTGGCTAGCCTAACCTAAAATGACAACATTACATGACACGACTATAATACAAATAATTGGAAAATCATTCAGGATAGAAAAATACAAATTAACAATACAATAGAACATTATGACATGCTAATAGTTAATAACGGTACAAGACTTTTAATTTAATACACCAGACGCGTGTTTCGTCTACATAAGACTAACCAGTGCACTCATGTCAAAATAGTAAAGAAAGCCCAACAAGTATGAAGAGCATTGATGACCCAGAATTCCAATAAAAGACCTTCGGCTTGGGATTAAATCTTCATAAAACATAAGCAATTATTGTCCAACCAATAATGAATGGAAGACTAGGTAATGATAGAGTTGGAAAATTTAACTGTAGAAACGCAAGTGTAGTAGACTACTGTTTATGTTATGTTAACTTTATTGAAAAGATTATTCGTTTGAACGTTTTAGAATTTTCACATTTGTATTCAGATGTGCATTGCCCTTTGTATATATGTTTGAATTCTAATCAATCTGTAAATGAAGACATTGAACCGAACAGTTTTATTAGTCAATCATGTAAAAAATTAATAAATGGGATCATAAAAAGAAACCTGAAATTAGAGAGAATTTAAAGAGGTAGGGCCAATTTTTACCTGAATTTTGTTCACAGAAGGGCCAATTTCAAAAAGAATTGAAAGAATAAAATTAACAATAAAAACAAAAATAAAAATGTTTTTTTATCAATATCTCGATTTTCAAATAATGTGATATGTGTGAAAAATAGTTGATTTAACCCCCCAAAAAGGATGAAAATCCAATATCCGGAATTAAAGGTGCTTTTTAGGTGGGGAAAAAACAGAATCCCCCTAGAAGAATTTTTTCAACCAAAAAAAAGTTGATGTTTTTGTTATTGTTGTAATTTATACAACTTTTTCCTTAAAAAATAAAATTGGTTTAGTGTGTCCTTAAAATACCTAAAAAAACAACCTTTTAATGAAAAAAAAGTGGATCATCGATAAATTGTAGCTATATGGCTGCTTATTAACCGAATTATGTTCAAGCATTTCCGTGGCTCCATCAGCAGAGCATACAAGTGTAAATGAAATATTGTGTTGAAAATAGGGTTCAAATCTCATACCGGTTTTGTGCATTTTTTGTGTTGAAATATTAAATTTTAATGTTTCTATCATATTTTTTCGGATGTTTGCTTAATTCAAAGAGTCGTTATAGATCATTTTGATTATATGTCATGTTTTAAAGAAAAAAACAATAATGTGTCGCTTATTGTGTGCATTCCTATAACTATTCGTACTCTCGACTTACTTTCTATTCCTGTGTTTACATTCATTATATATATGCAATGAACAATTGCTATCAAACTGAAGTAGGTGCCTGTACGTAACCAATAACACGAGAATTGATTATATAGCAATGAAGTCAAAATATTGCGTTTGTAATATACACATAATGAAAAAGGCCATTGTAGAAAAGTTTCAAAACAACACATTTTTTTCGAACCCTTGAACAAGAACGTTTTTATACATGGTATTATATGTAACAAATAGAGACAGCAATTTTGTCGCCAATTCACCAACTGTGTATATACTAAAATTGAGAAAGGAAATGGGGAATGTGTCAAAGCGACAACAACCCGACCATAGAGCAGACAACAGCCGAAGGCCACCAATGGGTCTTCAATGTAGCGAGAATTCCCGCACCCGTAGGTGTACTAGTATTGATATTGTTACCACCGTCCCTGCACTGTACCTAAGTCATCAAAAAATAAAACAACACCACAGAACAAATCAATAACACTACAAATCGTGACTGTAGATAAAACACCAAGAAGTTGTTGCATCTGTATCACAACAAAGCGTCCATTTGTTAAAATGCCATAAAAGGACATATTACATATGTTTGTAACACAAGGTGTTCCATGAACAACTGATGTAAGATGTTGTCCGGTTAAAAAATATCTTATCTTATAGACGATGAAACCTTAAAGACCAGGACAAATATAAATATATCCAGAATGAGAAAAACAACATCCCATTTAAATTTGTCCGATATTTTTTCGCTTCTTGACAACTTTGAAGTTACGTGGTATGGTACTTTTATGCTCATAAGGGGCGTTAACAATTAAACAAAATCAATATAAAAAATCAATAGTCTTGGCCTTGTTTTTATAGGAATACCTGTTCAAGGTATGAAAATAGATGATGTGACGTATTTTCATATACTATAATTAGAATCTATAGGGCTATTTAAAACATGATTTACCTATCTAATCGAATGAATAGAACTCCGGGAAAAATGACCCTAGCTCTTTTTAAAACCTAGACAGTTTATAACATGATTTAGTAAATGTATTTTTGGAAGGTATTAATGATGACATGATAAACTCTTTTGTGAATGAGATCGGATTAATCCTAATCGAATCTTCAAGGGAAACTCTAGGAACAAGACCAGACAAACCGAAAAAACGAGCATCCAATGACGAGGGGGATAAACCATGGTTTAACGTTGAGTGTAAATTTGAGAGACAGAATTATAGAAAATTTAAGCGCAAACTGATCTAATAAAGTTAAGAATCTGAGAAAAGATATAAAAAGGTCATGGACAAGGTTATAAATAAAAATAAAAAAGATACGACTCGAAAATTTTAAAAATCGTAGATCTAAAAACACCAAATAGTTTTGGAAAATTTTAAACCAACGTGAACATTCAAAACATTCGAATATTAGTTTTGAGGATTTACGATCCAAATGACTTGCTAACTAATGATACAAATTTGATGAGTGAACTAAATGACAAATTGAATAGTCCCATTACGAAATAGAAATATTGAAATGTATTAAAAATTTAACAAAATGACAAAGCTTGTGGTGATGATATGATTATTAACAAATATATTTTGACTTCTGGCGACATTTTTATTGCATGATGTTTATGCTGCCTTATTTTATAACTTAATTTTTAGAACTGGAATAGTACCAGTAATTTGGGTGATTTGAACGATCAACCCATGTTATAAAAACAAAGCCAATAAGTTTGATCCTAAAAACTATAGACCCATTAATATTGTAAGTAGTATGGTTAAATTATGTACAGCTATTTTAAGTAATAGACTTGCAAGATTCTCTGATGATGTTTTACTACTTAAAGAAAATCAGTGTGGATTTCGAAATGGTTACTCAACTTGTGATTGTATCTTTACACTGCACTATTATTTTGAAATTATGAAATTGAAAAAGAAAAAAATGTTCTGTGCTTTTGTCGATTTTGAGAAAGCATTTGATACAGTGACTAGACTTATGTTATAAGATGTTTGAAAATAATATTAATGGTTATATGTATAAAATTATTCTTAGCATGTATGATGATATAAAATCATGCTTGTCAAACAATGGTGAGAAATCGGATTAATTTCCAAGCAATCTTGGTTTACGCCAAGGGGATTCTTTTTCCCCTTTCTTTTTTTCGCTTGTTTTTGAACGATTTGGAAGATTTCTTTTGTAAAGGGAATCTGAAAGGCTTAAAAACTATACAAGATGCTCTAGAAAATACGATCTAAGCGTATATGTTAAACTGTTTGCAATTCTCTACGCAGACGATACTGTATTAATGACTGAATCAGCCACAGAACTTCAATTACTATTTGATAAATATTGTAATGTTTGGAAAATGAAAATCAATGCAGACAAGACTAAAATCATGATTTCTTTGTAGTGGTAGACAACCTGCTAACCTTAAATTTAATTTTGGCAACTCTGACTTTGAGTTTAATTATCTTGGGATTTATTTTTCTAAAAATGGTTAATTTAAAGCAAACAAGAAGCATCTCGCAGAAAAAGCTACGAAAGCTATATATGAAGTTATAAAAAAAGGAAGAAAGCATTGCTTATCAAAAGATGTCATTTAGATTTATTTGATAAAGTGGTTATATTTGTTTTACTTTACGGCTGTGAAATTTTGAGATTTGGAAATAATGATATATTAGAAAGAGTTTATTTGAAGTTTTGTAAACTTCTTCTCCATCTAAAATCTTTTAAACCGATTTGTGTTATATATGGAGAACTAGGGCGTTATCCTATTAGTTTAGATATCAAAGTTCGCATGATTTCATACTGGACAAAGTTGATTTTTAGCAAACCCATTAAATATCAGCACTGGCATTCAAAAAGTAAAATCACAAAAATACTGAACTCCGAGGAAAATTCAAAACGGAAAGTCCCTAATCAAATGGCAAAATCAAAGGATAAAACACATCAAACGAATGGACAACAACTGTCATATTCCTGACTTGGTACAGGAATTTTCAAATGTAGAAAATGGTAGATTGAACCTGGTTTTCATGGTTTTATAGCTCTAAACCGCTCACTTTTATGACAGTCGCATCAAAGTGCGTCACTCATGACATAATCAACACTACTTTAGAATGGAGAATAATGTTATTAACATGTCATGTATGGTACACATGAAAATTATAAGATAATTTCTAAGCTCCTTCCTTTCTCCCTAATAATTAGAAAACCTTAATTATCACTTTGGATAAGCCCTCCCATTATGTGTAATATTGACAATTTATGTAAATGCATTTGCTAAATGAAATTACAAATGGTACAAATGCTATAATATGTTGCTTTTGTTATAATTTACTTTTGACCCTTTTAATACGTGAGAGAATAGCAAATGCTACATTTTAAACAAAAATAGCATTTGCAGTTACAATTGTCGCAATTGCAGTTACAATTAGTCGCATTTGTAGTATTATTTGTAGCATTTGCTATATCTATTATAGCATTTGCGGTATTTAATATAGCATTTGCAACAAAATATACTATTGACCCTAATGATGCGCCATAGTGGATGAACTTGTTGGAAGTATACACGGATTTCACTATACCCTCACATATATTGAGGGTTGCAACCAATAATGGAGGAATCTACATACACATACATACAAATATGCTGGTAGTGTAGCCTCGCTAATAAGCAACAAGCAGCGTCAATAAGCAACAACAGACGACAAAAATAAACATATTTATAGCGGCAAGAAGAATGAGATTTATATCATTACTTTATAAAAGTTTATGTATTATTGGTCAACACAATAATAATGACATGTTTTACAGTTGAATGAAACAAGTTGTAGTTGAGAACTCTCTGATTTTTCGACCCCTGTTTCTTCTGTTAAATGCATGCGGTTCAGTTTGGGGCTTTGTTGTGCCTTAAAAGACGTGTTCTGAAGTTGGTATAATATTTCTATTCAATGGCATTAAGTTGTTGTTTGTTTTACGTTGCGGAGTTTGACGCAGTCTTTGGCCACATGTGTTGATGGTGAGCATTATGATAGTCTATATTTGGCTTATTGCCTGCATATGTCGGTATTTGCATTAACATTGGCGATGGGATATTTATTATGCGTATCTTTCTGTTTCGGCAAATTCTGGTCTGTTGATATTTGTAGCTCAGTGGTTGCCCAGTAAGATGTTGAATCGATGTTGTACTGTGGTTTGTGTTATTGGATATATTTCCTTTTTGTGTATGGCAACAAGCCACAGTATAAACATTCATTTTTCGTGGAAACAACTATTCAGACTGGAACCAACTACCAGATAAATTTGTGCATGCAGGTTCTGTAGAGACATTTAAGAGGGTTGTAATGGGGTACCGCATACCGGTAAAAATTCTTGTCAAATGACGGTAACGGTAATTTTTGGCGCATGACGATAAAATGTATACGTTCTTTTTAAGACGATAAAAAATCTACTGATTTTGACGCATCACGTTATTTTTTTTCCAAAAATGACGCTAACGATAATTATTTGAGACCTCTGACGAATCACGATAAGAATATTTCGACGAATCACTGTAAAATTTTCACCAATTTGCCGCTAACGGTAGGCGAAAATGACCGTTTGACGCCTGACGGTAAAGGTCATTACTACCCTCATTTAAGACCGCCCTACAAGAACATCGCTCATAACAACGGCGCTCTTCTCCACCGTGTATAAAAGCCTTAACAGGATTTTTCTACACGTACTAATACAGATACAGATACAGATATACAGTTTTTTTTTTCAGTTTGCCTACTACTGTCCGTCTATGGTGATTCTGTAGCTGCAGTTCTTATTTTTATTGGTAATCGTCGAGCTCTCGAAGAGAAAAATGTATTTGTGAGAATGTTATGACAAGGAATCATTAATATTACATCTGAATACTTCAAAAGTTTTTTCAATGAACAAATCACCAAAACGTTACATTAAGAGGACAACCTATTTACTCCTCGTCATGTAATTTTACGGTAGTTTTCCGTTGTTTTGTTTTGCTTTATTAAATATGGTCTTAAACAGAATCGATCTGAGGCCCAATTTGTATAAGCGTTTGTATTTGATTATCACTTTTGTTTGAGGCCGTAGTTGTTTTGTTCATTTTTTAAATTTAGAAAAGTACAAAATGAAATCATACATGTTTCTGAGAGGAAACGTATTTGAAATCTACATTTCTGATGGCTACCTATGAACTTGAGAACGAATATAACTGTGTGACAGATGAGTTGTAAAAATAGTGATTTTTATATACAATTTACGGTTGTATATGCCAAAGCAATTGCATAGATAATCAAAACCACAATTTAATGTCAACAATTAACGTTGCAGTTTAGTTTTTTTCGGTCATAGTCGAGACCTTGAAGAAAAGTCGTATTTTGTGAGAAAGTAATTGGATGGAATCATTTATATCACATCTAAATACTTCAAAAGATTTTTAAGTAAACAAATCACCAAAACGTTACATTAAAATGACAACCTTTTATCTCCTCGTTGAGTAATTTTATGATAGCTTTCTTGTTTTGTAATGCTTTATTGAATAATGCCTTCAAAGGGATTGGTCTGTTGCACAGTTTGTGTTCAGCGTTTGTATATGATTAACACGTTTGTTTACGGTCGTTGTTGTTTTGTTTGTTTTTAGATTTAAAAAGGTACACATTGAAATCAAAAGATGTTTCTTCGAGGAAATCAGGTTTCCGATGTCCATCTATGAGACTCGATATAATATATCATATACGATTAATAAAATTATTGAATTTTATATACATGATATACAATGTTAGGTTGTAATGTTATATGCGAATGCTTTTTTAGTCAAAGATATGGAAACTAAAAATTTAATGACAACAATAATATATAGTTGGAGTTCTTTTCGGTTATCATCGAGTCCTTGAAGAAAAGTTGTATTTGGTGAGAAAGTAATTGCATGAAATCATTTCTATCACATCTGAACACTTCAAAAGATTTTTAAGTAAACAAGACAATAACAATCAAAACCAAGGAATAAACAAAGACTCAAAAAACCAAAGGACATTTATATCAACAGTTATAAATAATAAATAAGTAACAACACGAACTCCACTAAAAACCGGGAGTGAAATCAGGTGCTCCGGAAGGGTAAGCATTTCATGCACCGTATACGGCACCCGTCGTGTTATTTCTGTGTTCAGTTCGGTAATGATGGACGGTTCTTATGACTGAGGAAGAATATCAGATATGATTTCTGACACACTTGTGTCATAATGGCCAATCAGCTCATGATGGCGGCCGTAAAATGTCTTGAGTGATGATCTTAATTTGATTGATTCATAGCCCTGTCTTAGCAACTTTTGAGAAAGCAGTATTCCTCGTTCAACAAAATCAACGTACTTTGAGCTAGCTCTAGAGTAACGTATCAATTAAGACACATATACTCCATATGCTGGTACCGCTGGGATGTTGCTACACAGAAATGGAAAGTTGACTATAGGAAAATTAAAATCATCGCGTTTGTCATAAATTTTGGTATTCAACCTACTATCAGTAGTCATTTCGAGAAAAAGGTCTAAATATGAAGCAGATTTATCTGTGTCGGTAGTATCTTTAATTTCAAGTTCACTGGGATATATTAAATGTAAGTGATCACTGAATCTATTATTATTAAGAGACAGTACATCATCAATATACCGAAAGGTGAAATTAAAAGACTGGGCTAATTTCTTTTCTCCTTTCTGTACAAGCCCTTGGATAAATTCTGCTTCATAGAAATACAAAAACAAATCTGCAAGTAGAGGAGCACAATTGGTACCCATTGGGATTCCAATAGTCTGTTGGAAGACCAAGCCTCCAAATTCAACAAATATGTTGTCACTTAAAAAGTCCACTATGGCAGTGATATCCTCTTCGGTGCATTTTTTCCTTGACTCTGTATGATTTTTCACAAAGGAAGAGTGCCCTTTTTGTTAAAGAAACATAAGCTGACGAGTTCTTTCAGTCGAGCTTTAAGTTTAGTATGTGGAATAGTGGTATAAAGAGTTGAAAAATCAAAGGTTTTAATGTTGGGTCAATGTTTTAATGATTGATATTGTAAATTCACCAAGTAACTCTTTTGAATTTTTCAGTATCCACATCTGATTAACACCACTTCTTGAATCTGCCGTTTCGGAATATTTCTGAAATCCTTCTTAGACTGCAGTGAGTATCATATGGTAGTAAGAACTTTAGAAAGGGGTTTAGTGGAACACTTGGAAGAACCTGCAGTATACCTTTCCTTATAAGGATTCTTATGAAGCTTAGGAATCCAATATAAGGATGGAAGATCCTGGTCTTCATCCTTTGGATTAACACCAATTAAACATTGTTAAAGGAGATTAGAACCGATTTGTGGTTTTCCAGGATCTCCTGCTTCGTAAGCGTACTTAGTGTATATGTAGGACTTCCAAGTGTGTTATTTATGAGGGGGAGGACAGGGGGTACCCTTCTCCCTTCTCCCACCCCTCTTCTCCTTTCTCCTACCCCCGCTCTCCTTTCTCCCATTAGAATAAAACATCTCCTTTTGAGATATTTTTTCTTGAAATATTAGATAATTTTTTAAAAGGAGAGATATTTTATTTTTTCTCCTTTCTCCAACTTTTTCTCCTTTCTCCCAGCCTTCCTCTCCTTTCTCCTACCCCCTTTCTCCCACCCCCTTTCTCTTTTCTCCTACCCCCTTTCTCCCTGCCTCCCTTACCCCTGTCCTCCCTCTCATTTATCCCGAGTTCCTTAATCAGGCAAATCATCAAAACGTTACATTAAAATGACAACCCTTTTTCTCCTCACTGAGTAATAGTATGAAAGGTTTCTTGTTTTGTTATGCTTTATTGAATAATGCCTACAGCGGGATTTGTCTGTGACCCAGTTTGTTTTCAGCGTTTGTTTTTGATTATCACTTTTGTTTACGGCCGTAGTTGATTTGTTCTATTTCAAATTTCAAAAGGTACACAATGAAATCAAAGTCTTTGAGGAGATCACGTTTCAGATGTCCAGCTATGATACTCGATATATAAATGTATAATAAAATTAGTGATTCTTATATACAATGTTAGGTTGTTATATGCGAAAGCACTTTATACATATCAAAACTAAAAATTTAATGACAACAAATGACGTAACTATGGTAACAGTTGGAGTTATTTTTTTCGGTAATCATCGAGCCCTTGAAGAAAAGTTGTATTTTTTTAGAAAGTAATAGGATGGAATCATATCTATCACATCTGAAAACTTCAAAAGATTTTTAAGTAAACATATCACCAAAACGTTACATTAAAATGACAACCATTTTTCTCCACATCGAGTAATTTTACGGTAGTTTTCTTGTTTTGTTTTGCTTTATTAAATATGGCCTTAAACGGAATCGATCTGAGGTCCAATTTGTATAAGCGTTTTAAGGCCGTAGTTGTTTTGTTCATTTTTAAATTTAGAAAGGTACAAGATGAAAGCATACATGTTTCTGAGAGGAAACGTACTTGAAATCTACTTTTCTGATGGCTACCTATGACCTTGAGAACGAATATAACTGTGTGACAGATGATTTGTAAAAATATTGATGTTTATATACAATTTACCGTTGTATATGCCTAAGCAATTGCATAGATAATCAAAACCACAATTTAATGTCAACAATTAACGTTACAGTTTAGTTTTTTTTCGGTCATAGTCGAGACCTTGAAGAAAAAATTGTTTGAGAAAGTAATTGGATGGAATCATATCTATCACATCTGAATACTTCAAAAGATTTTTAAGGGAACAAATCGCCAAAATGTTACATTAAAATGACAACCTTTTATCACCTCGTTGAGTAATTGTATGATAGCTTTCTTGTTTTGTAATGCTTTATTAAATGATGCCTTCAAGGGGATTGGTCTGTTGCCCAGTTTGTTTTCAGCGTGTGTATATGATTAACACGTTTGTTTACGGTCGTTGTTGTTTTGTTTGTTTTTAGATTTAAATAGGTACACATTGAAATCAAAGATGTTTCTTCGAGGAAATCAGGTTTCCGATGTCCATCTATGAGACTCGATATAATATATCATATACGATTAATAAAATTAGTGAATTTTATATACATGATATACAATGTTAGGTTGCAATTTTATATGCGAACACTCTTTCAGTCAAAGATATGGAAACTAAAAATGTAATGACAACAATAATATTTAGTTGGAGTTCTTTTCGGTTATCATCGAGCCCTTGAAGAAAAGTTGTATTTGGTGAGAAAGTAATTGCATGAAATAATTTCTATCACATCTGAATACCTCAAAAGATTTTTAAGTAAACAAATCATCAAAACGTTACATTAAAATGACAACCCTTTTTCTCCTCACTGAGTAATAGTATGAAAGTTTTCTTGTTTTGTAATGCTTTATTGAATAATGCCTTCAGTGGGATTTATTAGTGACCCAGTTTGTTTTCAGCGTTTGTTTTAATTATTACTTTAGTTTACGGCCGTAGTTGATTTGTTCTATTTCAGATTTCAAAAGGTACACAATGAAATCAAAGATGTTTCTTTGAGGAAATCACGTTTCAGATGTCCAGCTATGATACTCATTATGAGAAAGCACTTTATACATATCAAAACTAAAACAATTAATGACATTAAAATGACAACCCTTTTCTCCTCATCGAGTAATTTCATGATAGCTTTTTTTTGTTTTGTTATGCTTTATTAAATAATGCCTTCGACGGGATTGGTCTGTGGTCCAGTTTGTTTTTAGAGTTTGTATTTGATTATTACTTTTGTTTACGGTCGTAGTCTGCCAGTTTTGTTCATTTTTCATATTCAAATTCAATAAGGTACACAATGAAGTCATCGATGTTTCTACGTTCTCGATGTCCAGCTATGAGACTCGATGATGTATGCATATACGATTTGTAAAAAGAGTGAGTCTTATACATTCAATGTTAGGTTGTTATACATGTTATACATGTTATACTACGGCAACCCATTTAGGACCTCCCAAAATATACTTTTTTTTTTGTAATTAGTGATAACGAATTAAAATCGTAATAACGAAATGTAAAATTGGTTACAACGGATTATATTTGTGATAACGAATTTGCGGAATTAGTTTTTTTTATCTCATCTTAACCACAGGGTTAAGTGAGCTTTTATCCTCACCCGCTCACCCGTCGCTGTTCATAACTTTTAGGAAAAACTTCTTCACTGAAACCTTTTGGCCAAGTAAAACAAAATTGACCACAAGCAATTTAATTTTAATGAATTTGAAAAATTCGCAAAACAGATAGGACACTTAGCCGGTAAAGGGACTTTTTTTTTATTTTATGTTTTTTGTAAATTGGCGGTACATCTCAAAAACGGTAAAAGTGACACCAACCAATTTCAAACTTGATCTAAGTTTTGTGTAAATAAACATTGAGTAGTAGTTCAATACCGTAGCTTCTAAGCCCTGTGGTTCAGGTGAGCAGGGACATATATAGTTAGATATACTGTTCCCAGAGGTGATATAAAAATCTGTGATATTAATGAATTTTAATCCGAAATCACAAGTTACAATAAAAACTGTTATCACGAATTCCACAAATTCGCTATCACGAATATAACCTGTAATAACCAATTATACAGTTCGATATAACGATTTTAATTCGTTATCACAAATTATAAAAAATTGTGATAACAAATTTAATTTGTTATAACGAATTATATAATACGAGATAACGATTTAAATTCGTGATTTCGAATTCAAATTATATTTTTGGGAGGCTCTAATAAAATGGGCTTCCCCGGAATTCGAAATCACCAATTTAAATCGTTATCACGTATTATATAATTCGTTATAACAGATTAAATTTGTGATAACGAATTGGAACTCGTTATCTCAATTTTCATTGTAATTTGTGATTTCGGATTAAAATTCGTTATCACAGATTTTAAGCTCACCTGACACACAGGGTTAGGCGAGCTTTTCGCAGGCCTCATTTTGCGCCCGTCTATGTTCAATATTTTTTAATTTTGTTATGTGTTAATAAACATTGTGCAGTAGTTTAATAACATTTGGTTGAGGCAAACTAAAGTTAAAGAACGGAAACGAAGATTAAGCACTAAAAAGTAAAATCACAAAAATATGGAACTCCGAGGAAAATTCAAAACGGAAAGTCCCTAACTAAATGACAGAATCCAATGATATAAGACATCAAAGTTGAAACGAATGGACAACAACCGTCATATTCCTGACTCGGTACTTTGTTCATTTTTAAAGGGGCACAACTCAAGAACAGTATAAAACTGAAGTGACGCCATGCATTTAATTTTAAATTTTATATGTGTTTTGTTGTTATAAGCATAGTTTTTGAGTTCAATTGATAATATTTGGTGGAGACGAACTAAAGTAAGAGAGCCGAACTCATTTTTTTGGAATGTACGCGACGGACTGCCAAGGGCTAGACTTAATGCTCCCATCGCCTTTCGGCGGGGGCAGATAACATGTGGTTAACAATGATGATTTGTAACCGATACATTTGTATTTATTATTTTCTATTTAAAGTCTTTTTAGATCGGCGTTTTCCTCCGTGCGCCCATGAATATATTTTACACATTAGAAACAGAAGTAGTTACGGCAACATGGTTTATCGAAGTGTAAAACGTAGGAATCTAACAGACTAATCACTTGTTGACATGCTTATAACTTAAGAATTATTTGATAATGACTAAAACATAGATTTTCTTTCCTAGGTTTACACTTTGATAAACCATACTTGCATTTCCGCGATATAAAATGTATTCATGCACGATACACACTAACGATATTCACCGCTTTAAAAAGACTTGAAATAAAAATTAAGGAATAAAAATATAAATGAAGGCCTCCTCATTATCAGTAAAAAAAAATATGAGGATTATCAGTAAAAAAAAATATGAGGATTGGACAATGTTTTTTAGAGTGTTTTGATGTGTAAATTGGGTCGTTGGTTAATAAATTTACATATCAGTTTGTGAGTTAATCCCTCCGTTTATACGACAATAAAGATGTAGTGTTTTGTTCTTATATTTGTACATTGAGAAGACGTCACAAATATTGTTTCAGTTTGTGTTCAATTCTTTTTGCTAATTTTGCAAATAAAATGTGTTAAAACTAAATTGATTATGTTCAAGATTGTTTAACTTTGGCCAAACAAAGGTTTCAGTAAAGAACATTTTTGTAAAGTTATGCACAGCGACGGGCGCGAAGTAAGGAGAAAAGCTCATTTAACCCTATGGTCAGGTGAGCTAAAAATCTGTAATAATGAATTTTAATTCACAATCACAAATTACGATAAAAACTGTGATAACGAGTTCCACGAATTCGTTATAACGAATATAATCCGTTATTACCAATTATACAATTCGTTATAATGAGTTTAATTCGTTATCACAGATTACAAAAAAAATGTAATAACGAATTTAATTCGTAATTACGAATTACAAAATCTGTTATAACGATTTCCACCAATTCGTTATCACATATTTAATCTGTTATAACAAATTATACAATTAGTGAAAACGGTTTAAACTCGTGATTTCAAATTCAAATTATATTTTTGGGAGGTCCTAAATGGGCTTCCGTAGAATCATGTCTATTAATCTGAAAAGTTTTAAAAGCAAAATATCACAGAAACGTACTCTATTTTACCGACTCTGATTAAAATATTCTAAATGCAAGTCATCAAAATACCATAACTTTCACAGATATGAAAAATCTGAATTTAATTTTATTAGTTTTTCATTTGTCTGTTTCATCTCTTAGTTGATATTGACACAGATTGCCAGGGGTGGATCCAGGATTTTAGAAAGGGGTGAAGTTTTTTAAAGAAAAAAAAGAAAAAATTTGGGACCTTTTTGGGGCTAAAAAACATAAAATAAGTGTAACATGCACCTTTTAGACGGTTCCTAATTTGGGCATGTGCATTTTATAGTTGCTGTAAAGTATAAGGGTTGGACATTTTTTATGCTGTGTTCTCCCTATTAATTGTCTATCATAAAATGATAGTATGGATCCAAAGCTATGTACTGCTATGTTACATGTGGGACTTGTCAGTAAAAAATAGACATGGAAAATTCTGGTTTGTTGTAAGTTAAGTTAGAATTACCTCACAGATTTCTTGTTGTAAACCAGATATACGCCGGTCTATTCAATGAAATTTACAATACGACCGACACGATTTAAGAAAGACAATCAAGCAATTTTTATCCAAATGTTTGGTTGATATGTTTCACCCAACAAAATTAAGGGAAGTGAGGGGTTCCAAATTAACCAAAGGCTACGAATGAGTCTGAAATGACAACGAATTTCTGAATGACGGTCGACAAATGGAGACATAAAGGCCACATCAAGCAGCCGGTTGCAGTTTGGTCTTGAAAAAAATATTTTTATCAGTTCGGCGAAACAGACATTCCAGTCACACGTGCAAACCCCAGCCCCCAAAAAATACGCCCGTTTTTTTTATTCATCATGTTTATTAAATTGCCTCCGTTGAAATTCTGCAAATATCCCATAAAGCAAATTATATGGATGATTAATATTGACCATTTGGTATATGGCCGTGTTCTAAGCGACACGTACATGAAGGTCATAAATTAAATTCTTGAATGAAATCAAATCTTTAGCTACTAATGACTGCCGTAGGAGGTCGACCGGAATTTTTAGCGAGGATTTCTTGGCATGGGTAACACAATAATATATCCCTTGCAGAAAGAAACAAACAAACAAACAAACAAACAAACACACATTAAGCAATCAATCCTGTTTCTTAAGGAGGGGGGAGACCGTTTACAATTTCTTTTTTTTTAAGCAATTGATTCATATTGTAAAACGGCGTTTTTAACTATTTGTATGTACCGTTTTTATTTTTAAAAATGTCCCCCCTGGACCTCCTTTTGCCTTCTAATTTGTTTTTACCCTCCACTTACAACTGTTGAATGAAGCTGCTATCTATCCTATCAACGGAGAAGAACGACAACTCCGTTTTTTTTTCTCTTTAATATTGTATCTACATAGATCTCTTCTGAAAAAAAACCCACATGCTTGCAAGTTATCTGATATACTCTAAAACTACAAGTTTAATCGACCTAAAAAATTGCAGTCGGCAGGGCATACATGTATCAAAACCGTTCACAAAACAACGTGGTGCAGCTACCTCCCAAGAATTTCCGTAGAGAAAAGAAATTGCAATGCCGTAAAAATCGCTCTCAATGAAATCCTACAATAAAATGTCTGCTCCTATATTATATTAAAATTTGTGTTACAAGCTGCTATTGAGAAATGTACATTGTAAGAAAATAATCAATGATCGTGTTTTAAAATTACACAGGATAAATTAGATCCAAAGCATGCACTGCTCGTGAACTGTGGTCGAAACGTCAATTTCCTACAATGACAATAGAAATATACATTGTGTGTATTCCCTCGTTATTTAATGAATGGCTGTTATTTATTTTGAATTTATTGAACCATAAAATTAATTTTTGACTCTTCACATTGAATAATCCGCACAGCGGATTATGTTAAATGTGAAGAGTCAAAAATTAATTTTATGGTTCAATAAATTCAAAATAAATTATTGCCATTCATTATAAATAAATTTCTATCAAAAATAAGGCTCAAAGATGTATATTTATACGAATAACAACGTACACAGATGTTTGCGTATGAATACACAACGTTAGAATGGGCGTGTCGCCATAAAAATTGATAACATTGAAAATAAAGCTAATTCTTTTAACCAATCAGAAGACAGTAAATACACCAAATTTATTTATATATGCATGTTGTCTGTCTAATGTCTCCACCTAAAAAGAAAGAAATATACAAAGTTTTCGCCTCAACCGTCGCGCGCGGGACCTGAAAAAAATAAAAACTTTCCTTACTAAATATAAAACTTAACCAGTTTCAAATATCTCAGACTGCCTTCTCAAACATGATTCATACCTTAGACTTTAAATCTATCTAGAGCCTATCCTGACTGGGGATCATCATTCAGGTCCATTCAGCTATGTTAGTCTAGTTGAAATAGGCTGGGGCGTTTGGGGTTACACATGTTTTCGTAGGTAAATAATATTGCTGTGGAACTTTTTTTTTCATGAAAGTGTTATAGAGTATAACTTTCTGTCTCGTGGAATTGTGAAATAGAAGTCAATACGTTCTTGCCCAATCCTGTTTCGCTTTGAAGGTGTCATGATTGTCATCCCCAGATAGCAATACTTTGTTGGGCCAACATTGGTGATTGGTTGGCACAGTTGGTAAATAGTTGGCGTTGGCAGCACAACAAGAAACCGACGTTGGCCCAACAAAACTCAACCAACAGTTATTTTGACACTATTGGCCCCTTGTTGGCCCAACAAAACTCAGCCAACAGTTATTTTGACACTATTGGCCCCTTGTTGGCCCAACGACTTTACACCAACTGTCATTTTGGTGTTATTGGCCTAATGTTGGCCCAACATTTTCTTACCAACTGTTATTTTTAAAGTAGTTTGCCCAACGATATTTGACTTACGTTATCCATTGGTTCAGTGTAAGATCTTGTGACTGAAACTACTGAACCAATTGTAACGGGGTGTCATGTGGCTAACAAAACCAATCCAGTAAAAGTTGATAATTTTATTATTGGCACCAGACGTATTCAATATAATGAAATAAACGCCCTACAAAACATAATAAATACAATTATAATTATCTGCCAATATCTGTATTAAAATTATAAATATAACATTCAACATATATAAACGCATTTACATAACACAATGCACAATAAAACAAAGTATTTATATTTCTCATTTTTTAAATCTGTATGAATTATCAAAAGAAAATAACTTTAACTTTACGAAAATGTTCTCGGAACTTTATCATTAAAAATACACCAAGTCGAATACGACCGTGAATATGACCAATAAGTACATACGATCGATATTACTGTTATCACGTAATACACATGAAAACTATTATATATAACTCTGCAAAAATATACCTCCTCGTGCAATTATAATTTGCACACATGTATCAAACTAAGTAAAATATAATTATCTTAGTATTCTCGACAAAAAGGTGTCGGTAATCACTGTATGTAAACAATGAATTATTTCTTCACGCTCATGTTAAACTGTATGTATTTATTTATCGTAAAACGGTCTAAATGCCAATCCTTCTTAATTTGTAAATACTTTTCAATGTAACAGAATAAAAATAAAACATAGAAAACATTTTCTACATTAACTTACACATTTCACCCGAAATATGGAGAAAATACGCTCACGCTAAAATATTATGTTTTTATAAAACATTAATATACACATACCAAAATTATGGATTTTAGGCTCACTGACCACTCACACTTGTGCGTCAAGGATGTGCATTCACTGTAAAAATAAGGAACATGCATGCAATAAAGTGTTAGTTTAACAATAATAGCGAATTCCGCATTACTAGAACTAATTTGACAAATGCGCGCTATATGAACTATATCAAACCGAAAAATACAGAAACCCGACGATAGAAATTATCCTACACATACCTGATATTTTCAACTATAACAACCACATGACTTTGGACAAATCTTCAATACAAAAGAACATCCAACCCCGTCAACTTTCAGCAGGGAACTAACTAGATAACTATCTACCCGTAAAACGAAAACAATAACCAAGCGTGCATGACTAGCGGGAAATCTACCCGGACTAAACTCATTTGCATAATAATGTAAAGGTAATTCACATTATATAAAGAGACCAGTTTCTATACAATAAATTCCAACACTTTAATTAAATGATTCAAACAATTTATTAAAAGATTTAACTGCTATCTTTTTATTATTTATTTTCTGACTTTTATTATTTTTATAGCAATGGTTTCAAAATAAATTATTTTGATTTTTTTAGTATCTTTTATTTCATAAAATAAAACACATATATAAAATTATATTCACAAACATCACAAGACCACTAAAAATGTCACTATTACACAATTTTATTCGAACTTTATTTGAATGATTCTATGTTATTGTAGAGAATATAGATTGTGTTTGAAGGGCATTGCGGACTTAGTAAAAAAAATCAAATAATAAAGTCTTCCCAAATAGGACTATTTTAAACCGTCTGTGCCACAGGCGCTTGGGTGTAGGATACAGATTTTTTTTTTTTATTATTATTAAAATATTAAATTTTCTATATTTATAATACATATCTATCACTTCTGTACATGTCTCACCTAGTTTCGAGTGATTTAAACGACCCAGAGAAAATACCCAATTTTACTATCCATACTAAGAAACAAAAAACAAAAAAAGGGGGGGACAATATTTCCAAATTTTGCAGTTCCCTTTCTAACATAAAATCAAAACTGTGTTTTTTTGAAAATTAAAAGATTATGACCACTAACAATCAAATTAGGGGCTTGATCTTGTTCTATGTTCATCATATCTGTTCGTTAACATATATAGTATTAGTTCGGAAGTCATCGTATCACTTTTTTATTTTCATACGTATGTTATATTAAAATTTTGTCTTTGGCAATTCATAGACCAAAACTTAAGTGAAAATTATTCAATTTTTACAATTTGAGTTAAAGTATTTTGAAGTTTAAATTTTATTTTATTTTCTAAAATTTCTCCTTACATAAGTTACATTATTTTTGGAATGTTAATTTTTGATAAAGAAGAATGACATACAACTTTAATATTTAGATTACGTAATTAAGACGGATAACAAAGAGACATGTAAGTGCTAAATTATTTACTTTGGATTATGTACCTTACATGTAAATTAAGGCTTTTGTTAAACAACCTTTTCCTATTACTCATGTGTGAAATTGTTTATAACACCTGTCACCCATGACTGGATTATTGACCAACCAGTGAAAATAGGTTGTGGTCAAGGGAGCTAAATTACAAGGTAATTTTTGATTGGTGAAAACAGGAGAAAGTTAAGAAATCAGTGATCATGTGACCACGCCCGCATGGAAACAATCTATGTTTTCAACGGTCACTTTGATTACTGATTTCAAATAATAAACATCAATATTTACTAGAACTTTCTCTTGTTTTACACCAGGTAAGTTGAAATATATTTTTTGTATTTTTTGTTTTATTTAAATTAAAGAGTTTAAATTACCGCCATTACCTTATATTTTTGGAAATGCTAACTAAAGTTAAAATTCATTTAAGAAATTCACTTAAATTATTTGTATATATTTTGTAAAGATTTTATTTGTTTCCATTGAGATTAATTATTTTTATGTTGGTTACGCTAAGGACGCGATGCTTTTTATTTATGTAAACAATTGGAAAACGTTTCAAGAATTTATTTAATTCAAATCTATTCTATGTTTAGAAACATTTAGTTAATTTTATAATAGTTATTTTTAAAAGTTTATTTAAAGTCCGGAAATATTTCATATTGTATCCGTAGTAACTTTTAAGTATTACAATGTCCAGGGGAGATAATTTGTAATTTTTATTTGCCGGGAGAAATGTCTTTTGTTGATAAAGCAATGATTATAGAGTTAGATCTAAAGCTAAATAACAAGGACATGAAACCTTATTTTCTACTTTATATTTCTGTAAGTTGTGTTTTATATTTTGTATATAGATTGCTTATTTAGTTCATAAATTAGGTTTTGGAAAGCGACACTTGTCCGCAAGATTTCAGTTTGTTTACAAAATAGTTTGAACATTTTGAATTGACTTTTGAACTTATATTTAAATTGAATTTAGTTAATTTTATTGTATAACACTCATACACGGAACTCGTGACAGAAGTACATGTTGTTGCTAAGCAACATGGGTATATTCTTTATTTTAATATTTTGTAAAAAGAGTAAATACTGTTTAGAAATTATGCAAAGTTATATTACATACCAATTTATTCAGAAATAAATTGTATTTGGTATTAGATTTTATGCGATTAAATATAGAAATAGTTTGGCAAAGATTTTATTAATTTTAAAGGTTTATTATTTCCATAGCAACAAGTTATTATACAAAACATTTTAAATTAAGCATTCTTTTTAGTTGAAATGATTCGGTTTATTTAACATATTGCATTATGCATTAACCTGTGCGTTAAGTTTTGTAAAGCGGTTTCACTTGATAAAATATAGTTTGGGCAAGTTTTATTTAATTAGTTAAAATTTGCATAGAGTTATGTCCATTAATTTAGTTCATTTGTGAAATTCTAAATTTATTATCAAGTGAGACTTGCTATTTTATTGTGTAAAATCTGTAGCACTTTGATTACTGATTTCAAATAATAAACATCAATATTTACTAGAACTTTCTCTTGTTTTACACCAGGCGCTAAAAGTCATCAGACACAGCACAGAAAGTCAGTACAACATTTGGTGGAGAGACCGAAAGATCCAAAGCTAGTCCCAAAACAAGAAAGAAGATAGAATCAGCAACGTACAAATGCCAGCACCACTGAATAGCTACCTTCTCAGAAGTCAAGATACAATAAGACCAGAAGCAAGAGTGCATCAACAAGCAACAGAGACAACAGCTTCAACGCCAACAGCCTCAACTTCAACATCAACAGTACCTGTCCTATTAACAGAAAACACATCAACCGTGACCACACCTACATCAACAGAATCAACAGCATCAACATCATCAGCAACATCAACAGTATCAACTGCATCAACAGCATCAACACCTGCAGTAGTCCAAGTAATAAGAGAAGTAAGTGTAAACATGCCTTCAGGAATCAACCTCAACAATTATGATGGGAAATCATCCGCATCACAATGGTGGGGATATTTTATACGTTGGACCCTCATTCAAAAAATGTGCGAACAACAACAATGTAATTCCTTCCCATTCTTTATGGCAGATGGTATTCCAAAACAATGGTTTGCAACACTTTCAGGAACTGTGCAAAATTTATTACAGCTATTAAAGGATGAATTTTTCAAACGTTTTGAAAAATCCCAAGGACTTTTTGATGTAAACATACTTCACTTAAAACAAGGTCAAAACGAACGAGTTGATGAGTTTATGGCTAGATTACAGGAAAAAACTATAGGACAGGACATTCCTGACAACATAAAAATAGGTATTGCTATTCAAGGTTTCAGAGGGGAGATAGGTAAAACAGTCCACAACACTTTCCCTAAACCAACTACTTTAGAACAGTTACGGGCAATCGCAGAAAATGCAGAAAAATCCGAACAACTTGTACCAGCATCGTCAATAACTGCTGATACGATTGCAGCAATACTGGAGGCCAAGATGCAGGAACCATTGGAGGAAATCAGAAGACTGCATACCTCGATTAACATGGCAAAACCAAACCAGCCCCAACAACAGAACAAACCCAGATACAACAAACCAAGACCAAATTATCGACAAGGACAGGGTTACCAACAACAACATGCTTTTGTACCGCAACAACAATACGTTCAACAACAGCCAGTGTATAATGGACAACAGTACAGCCAACCAATGCCAGCAGCAGTACAGAATCCATATCACCAGCAGCAACAACAACAAGATGATGGTTCATGTCAAAATTGTGGTATGTTTTGTGGTACTAATTGCCCAGCAAGAAATAAAGAGTGTTTTAATTGTCATAAGATAGGGCATTATGGTCGTAAATGCAGAGGTTCACAGAAATCTGGTCAAAACCCCCCTTTTCACCGCTAGGGATTCGCGCCTGTCCCTAGGCATTTGTCAAAGGATAGGCACAGAGGTAGAAATTCTTTTGCAGAGGTAAATTTGGTATTGCCTATGCAGAAAAATACTTCAATTATTGATATCAATGGCAGAAAAACACATGCATTGATTGATACTGGTGCAGAAATTACTTGCTGTAGTTTTGATTTTTATAGCAAGTTGGCCCTTTCTGATAAACTTTTGCAATCAGATATTCCATCAATTAAAGGTGTAAGTGGACATAGGTTACAAGTGCTAGGAAAAGTTAATTTACCAATTTCATTTAAAGGTGCTGTTTTTAATTATCATGTTTATGTTAGTTATAGATGGGCTACATCATTCTTTTATAGTAGGTTGGGATTTTTTACATGCAAACAAGATTAATATTGATTTTTCTAAAAGTGTATTACAGGTACCAGATAAAGAAAATGCAGATATACCTAAAGTATGTATGATACAGACGTCTAGTACTGGTCTTGCTAGAACGTATTACCCTGTCACTATTTCTCCATTTTGTGAAATGAATGTTGGTGTCAAAATTTCAAAAAGAAATTCAGGAGAAATAGTTCTTTTGGAACCAGTAAGTAATTTAGCGGATTCCAATCTTACGAGTGCTAAATGTTTGGTCAAAATTATTAAGAAAAGAGCGGTCATAAGATTGATGAATCCTACAAATCAGAAAATACACATTCCCGCAACAAAAGTGCTTGCTTCTGTATCAGACATCGATTCAAATTGTATTCATGATTTAGATAATAACATGCCATCTGTAGCTAGTTTACAGCAAACTAAGGAAGCCAAGGAACCTATTAATTTTGATTTCAGCACATCTGATTTGAATTCTGAGCAGAGACAGAAGATGCAGACATTTCTAGCTTCATATAGAGATATTTTTGCTACTAATTTATCTGAATTAGGTTTTACTAATAGGTACAAGCACAGAATTGAAACTTTTAGGGATTCCAGGCCAGTCAAAATGGGATTCTATAACCAGTCTCCTCATATGCATAAAGAAACAGAAAAGCATTTGGTAGAAATGAAGAAAAACAACATCATCAAAGAATCAACTAGTGAGTATCATTCACCTGTTATATTAGTGAAAAAGAAAACTGCACCGGGTCAGCCTCAGCAGTACAGATTTTGTGTGGACTTTAGAAAATTGAACCTTCAAACAAAAAATTCGTCCTTTCCAATTCCACGGCTAGAAAACGTATTTGACACGATTGGTGAGGTGCAGCCTCAAATTCTGAGTTGTCTCGACCTTCACAGTGGATTTTGGCAAGTCGAGATGGACGAGGAAACCAGACATAAATCAGCTTTTATTACTCGTAATGGTGTCTATGAATTTCTCAGAATGCCTTTTGGTCTTAAAAATGCTCCTATTAGTTTTCAACAGCTCATGTCTAATGTTTTACGTGGTCTTAATTGGCAATTTGTTTTAGTTTATGTGGATGATATTTTGGTATTTAGTAGGAGTTTTGAAGAGCATCTTTCGCATCTAGAACAAGTTTTCACTCGTCTTCGTGATGCAAATCTCACATTGAAACCAAGCAAATGTGTGTTTGCAGCAAAAGAGGTGAAATACTTAGGGCACATCATTTCAAAAGAAGGTATTAAGGTGGATCCTGAAAAGACAAAAGCTATTAGTACTTTTCCTGTCCCTACAAGACAAAAACAGGTCCGCTCATTTTTGGGAATGTGCAATTATTATCGACGCTTTGTTGATTCATATTCTAAGATTGCCACTCCTTTAAATGGGTTGTTAAAGAAGGAAAAAGAAAGAAGTTTTAAATGGAATAGGGAATGTCAAGTAGCTTTTGACAATTTAAAACAAGCTTTATTAACACCTCCTGTCCTGGCTTACCCTGACATGAATAAACCCTTTATGCTGACTTGTGATGCTTCAAATTCAGCTATTGGTTTTGTTCTAGGTCAATTAGACAGTCAGAGAAAAGAGCGTGTCATTGCTTTTGGTGGTAAAAGTTTATCCAAAACTGAACAGGTTTGGAATACAACTGAAAAAGAGTGTTATGCAGTAGTTCAAGGTGTAAAAACATTTAACACTTATCTTGCTACTGGCAAATTCACTATATATACTGATCACAAAGCATTGACATATCTTATGAACCAGAAGGCAAATACAGGTAAACTTACAAGATGGGCAATGGACTTGCAGCATTACAATTTTGAGATTAAGTATAAAAAAGGTTGTAACAATCAAGTAGCTGATGCTCTCAGTAGACGCTCATATCCTGAACAGCCTGACGATGAAAATGAAGTCGCAGCTGTAAAGGTATCTGAAGTGAATACTAGAACAGAAGCTAGTGGCAAAGATAAGACTTTTGAGAGTATCCAAGTGGAATTCTTTTATGATGATTACACTATGGTTGCTCCATTAGATCCCGTTATTGCCAGACCAGAATTGTCAAACCTTCCTGCTATTGCAAAGTTGCAACAAAATTGTCATGATTTTGGAAATATGTACAAATTTCTTACTCAGGGTATTCTTCCTGCAGACAATGATCAGAGTTCAAAAGTTCAAAAATCTGCTCAAGATTACTCTATCTGTAATAATGTTCTGTATAAATGGTTTCAGAAGAGAGTCAGAGTTGACAATGGTGAAAAGTGGATTAAACAATTATGTCTCCCTCAAGCTCTTAGAGAGGATGCTCTTTTAAGTTATCATGATAGTTTCGTAGGTGGTGCACATCTTGGGATCGAACGTGTTTATCATGCTTTGAGTCTTAAGTACTTTTGGCCTAAAATGCACCAAAGTATTGAAAACTACATTCGATCATGTGATCGCTGTCAGAGAATTAAAAGAGATACAAAGGGTAAGAAACCACCTCTTAATCCTCTGCCAGTTGACACAACCTTTGAAAGATGGCATATGGATTTTCTGAAACTCAGTAAAACTAACGAAGGTTATTCTTATGTGTTGCTTTTAGTAGATACTTTTTCTAAATGGAGTGAGGCCTTTCCTATGAAAACTCAAGAAGCTTCTGAGGTTGCAAAGGTTTTATTTCGTGAAATTATTAGTCGTTATGGTGCAATGAAGTGTCTAGTCACAGATCTTGGTAGAAATTTTGTATCGAATTTGGTGAATGCTTTGTGTGAAATGTTGAATATTACAAGGCATCATACAAGTTCCTACCATCCCCAGACAAATGGATTAGTGGAAAGGACCAATAGTACACTTATACAGGCAGTCAGAGCTTATAGTGATAAGGACCAGAACAATTGGCCAAATAAACTCCCCGGTATTTTAATGGCATTTAGAAATTCTCCATCTACTCAATCAACAGAGTATTCTCCCTTTTCAATGGTGTTCGGCAAGGAGATGAACTTACCTTTTGACGCATCTGTTTTGCCAAAAGACAATCTGTCAAAAGATGCAAAACACCATTTAGAAGAAATAATTTCAAACCTCAAAATTACCCAAGATTTGGCGGCTGAAAATATTAAGCTTAAACAAGCAAAAATGAAAGAACGATACGACAAAAATACCAAAATTCCAGAATTTAGGCTTAGAGATAAAGTTTTACTTAAAGAACATGTAGTCCCGGTCGGTCGTTCACCAAAATTAGTTGATAAATTTAATGGTCCTTATTACATAACTGACTGTGGGCCGAATTTCACATATAAATTAAGACGCTGCAGTGACCAGAAGGAACATAAATCTATGGTCAATGCGAGCAATCTTAGGCAATAGGTGGATCCCACTGATTTCCGTGATCCGCCACAAGCTCCAGAACGTCCAGTTCCAGATAATCCACCCGATGCGCAAAATAACCAACCTGCAGATAATGATCAAGATGATCAAATTGCAGACGATGAGAGTACAGATTCAGATACTAACAGTGAGAATGGAGATGAACCGAACAATGTTATTGATGATACGTTTCATGAAGTTGAGAAACTACTAAATAACAGGAAAACAAGAGGAATACAATATTTTCTTGTGAAATGGAAAGATGGTTCCAAACCGACATGGGAACCAAAACAGAATATAGGAGAGGGCTTGATACAAGAATATTTTACAAGGAAAACTAGGAGAGGAAGAAGGAGAAAACAGAAAAAATATTTTACGAGGCCATAGGTGAAAACAAATTACTGTACAAATTTCACTGGAATAACACAGATAAAGCTTTAATGGCGAATAACTCACTTACATTCAAATAATCTGGATTGAACACCAGTTTCGAATCTGCGCAGTGGACCATTCTTTATTTATTTTGACCCTTTGATTAACATTTTTTTCTAATTTCAGAAATTTGATAGGCAAATTATGATGTGAAGTCAAACCTAACAAAATGCATCAGTGTTTTGTTGTCAGTAGTGCTAGAGTACGGCCGTGCTCATTCGACTAATCATCTTCTTTTTTTTATTTTAGCAATTTAGTGTCCTGAGAAACTAGAATCCATTCCAATATTATAGTTATGTATGATGAAGTTAAGTGTTCAGTGAAATGTTACCGAGAGCCAAAGTGGAGGAGTTAATTATTGGAGTGTATTAATATTTAGTTTATTTCTTTTTGTAGGATTTAGAACACAGTTATATTAAACATATTTTTAGATTACATTATGTCATAGAGATTGCAGATCGTGAGATTGCAGATCATGCGCTTACAAGGAGTGAGCATATAAGAAATCATTCATTTTCATGTTTTATATTTGAATTTTATATTGTTATATTGTCTATTAATATGAAAATGTATTGGTACTTTGACTTTTCTGTTGCACTAAAGCACCTGGTTTACTTGATTTTTCATTATTGGAAAACTGCATCAGTACTATTTTTAAAACACACATATTTTAGTGTGAAGTGTTAATCTTCCTCCTCATATGCAAATTGGTACCGTAATACTTATTAAATGCATATTTGCAAACAAGCAATACCTCAGTGCCTCCCCGTTACAAGTGTATTAAATTACATAATTTTGGAAGTGTCTTATTGAATATCTGCAATTATGACCATACATATATGTATTTTTAATTTTTTAACTTAAGTATTTTATGGGCATTAGATCACAAAACTATATTCACATGATTGTGATATATAAACATTGACTCTATATGAACTTTTACATTATGTTTATCATACTTTTATTCTTTTTACATGTATATATATATATAATTATTATTTTTATTTTATCAGTTCAGATGATGTTTCAAATTCAAGCTTTGGGACAAAGCTTAGTGAGGTTGAGGAAGAGTTGTTATAGAAAAATTATGAATTGCCAAAGACAAAATTTTAATATAACAGACCAAAACTTAAGTGAAAATTATTCAATTTTTACAATTTGAGTTAAAGTATTTTGAAGTTTAAATTTTATTTTATTTTCTAAAATTTCTCCTTACATAAGTTACATTATTTTTGGAATGTTAATTTTTGATAAAGAAGAATGACATACAACTTTAATATTTAGATTACGTAATTAAGACGGATAACAAAGAGACATGTAAGTGCTAAATTATTTACTTTGGATTATGTACCTTACATGTAAATTAAGGCTTTTTCCTATTACTCATGTGTGAAATTGTTTATAACACCTGTCACCCATGACTGGATTATTGACCAACCAGTGAAAATAGGTTGTGGTCAAGGGAGCTAAATTACAAGGTAATTTTTGATTGGTGAAAACAGGAGAAAGTTAAGAAATCAGTGATCATGTGACCACGCCCGCATGGAAACAATCTATGTTTTCAACGGTCACTTTGATTACTGATTTCAAATAATAAACATCAATATTTACTAGAACTTTCTCTTGTTTTACACCAGGTAAGTTGAAATATATTTTTTGTATTTTTTGTTTTATTTAAATTAAAGAGTTTAAATTACCCAGGGGTTTCATTATCTTTCATGTTGACTGGTACTTTTCACGTTTCTAGGTGGTACTTTTCAATTTATTCCATGAATATCTTATATAAAAATTTCTACATTTAGGCGGTACTTGTCAATAGCATAGGAGGGTAAAAGTACCGGGTACCGCCTCCTAATGAAAGGCCTGATTACCTTATATTTTTGGAAATGCTAACTAAAGTTAAAATTCATTTAAGAAATTCACTTAAATTATTTGTATATATTTTGTAAAGATTTTATTTGTTTCCATTGAGATTAATTATTTTTATGTTGGTTACGCTAAGGACGCGATGCTTTTTATTTATGTAAACAATTGGAAAACGTTTCAAGAATTTATTTAATTCAAATCTATTCTATGTTTAGAAACATTTAGTTAATTTTATAATAGTTATTTTTAAAAGTTTATTTAAAGTCCGGAAATATTTCATATTGTATCCGTAGTAACTTTTAAGTATTACAATGTCCAGGGGAGATAATTTGTAATTTTTATTTGCCGGGAGAAATGTCTTTTGTTGATAAAGCAATGATTATAGAGTTAGATCTAAAGCTAAATAACAAGGACATGAAACCTTATTTTCTACTTTATATTTCTGTAAGTTGTGTTTTATATTTTGTATATAGATTGCTTATTTAGTTCATAAATAGGTTTTGGAAAGCGACACTTGTCCGCAAGATTTCAGTTTGTTTACAAAATAGTTTGAACATTTTGAATTGACTTTTGAACTTATATTTAAATTGAATTTAGTTAATTTTATTGTATAACACTCATACACGGAACTCGTGACAGAAGTACATGTTGTTGCTAAGCAACATTGGTATATTCTTTATTTTAATATTTTGTAAAAAGAGTAAATACTGTTTAGAAATTATGCAAAGTTATATTACATACCAATTTATTCAGAAATAAATTGTATTTGGTATTAGATTTTATGCGATTAAATATAGAAATAGTTTGGCAAAGATTTTATTAATTTTAAAGGTTTATTATTTCCATAGCAACAAGTTATTATACAAAACATTTTAAATTAAGCATTCTTTTTAGTTGAAATGATTCGGTTTATTTAACATATTGCATTATGCATTAACCTGTGCGTTAAGTTTTGTAAAGCGGTTTCACTTGATAAAATATAGTTTGGGCAAGTTTTATTTAATTAGTTAAAATTTGCATAGAGTTATGTCCCTTAATTTAGTTCATTTGTGAAATTCTAAATTTATTATCAAGTGAGACTTGCTATTTTATTGTGTAAAATCTGTAGCACTTTGATTACTGATTTCAAATAATAAACATCAATATTTACTAGAACTTTCTCTTGTTTTACACCAGGCGCTAAAAGTCATCAGACACAGCACAGAAAGTCAGTACAACACGTACTTGGAGAGATGTTCCGAGAAAGTCCGGGAAATTATTACTGAGAATAATTCAAAAGTTTTTACAACAGTATATTTATAAAAAAAAAAAACAAAACATAAAATTATCATTGATATTTCATGACAATATTGAAATATGAGCCAACATTGTGCCAACAATATGCCAAGTTCTTATCTCCCCGTATTATACCACAGATTGTTTTATTTTTTTTTAGATATTATTTCAAAGTGCGAACCAAAAAATGTGCTCTTCATTCTCTTTATCTAATATTTTCAAATCTGTGTAGTCATTTAAATGTATTTATCTTAATGATTGAATAATTTTATGCACAAACAAAAAATACTTAAAACCAGCCCAAAAAAACAAATAAAATTTGAATATAGTTTCTGCAAGTTGTTAAAATTAATCACAATCCATGATCACAATTCAATCCAATCCAGCCACGTCTCAGTCATTACAGCTGAACAGACGTGCCGGGCCAGCTCTCCTTTACCCGCTATCTTCGATGAGGGTTTACAGTTAGATGAACAACGACATACTACTTAAGATGACAGAAACCAATCCATGCCGTACAGATAGACGTAGTAGTTGGCGTACCCGCGTTAACATGCACTCCAAAACCATTGTATCATGGGGAGTGTTATGCCGATTAACGTCCGAGGGCTGTATCCTAGGCTGTTGGGTGATACGACCTACAATTCACTGCCTCACGGCTTTGGTCCTGATAACGCTTCCTGTCATCTTTAGAACTACATCTACCAGTACTCACTCATCGAGGTTAGCGGGCTGCCAAGCTGACCAAACTGGCCCTGAAAGCAGCCGTTGTGAAGAAGTAAAATCCAAAATAGTCAAAAACCAAAAACAACTCACCAAAACTAAGATGGCGGCCTACATATTGCGACCTCCACTACTTGTTCCTAACCCATGGCATCAAAATATGATAAAGCTCACCAAACGCCTTCGGGCACCGAGCCGACCGTGCGAGGGCTGTATAGCCAGTCAAGGTCGTTAAACACCACCATATATATATATATAAATTAATCACACACTAAGTAATACCACACTCTCCACATGACAGCCGAGATTGACCTGCCAATATAATATACAATATATACTAGAGATAAATACTTCTTAATACATAACATGAAATGCATGTTTGACAGACTGAAGCCATCGTTGGCATACTGCTGTTCGACAAACATTGGTCCAACATAATTTTAAAACTAGACGACGTTGGTAGACTGTTGGCAAATAGTTGACATTGTTGACATTGTTGGCAGATTGTTGGCAAATAGTTAACCTTGTTGGCATACTGATGTTGGGCCAACTGAGGGCCGATGAGCAAAATGACGTTGGGCCAACTGAGGGCCGATGAGCAAAATGACGTTGGCCCAACATAGTTTTCCAACATTGGCCCAACAATGTTGCCAACAGAATGCCAATATTCGCCCAACACATGTTTGCTATCTGGGTACTTAATTGGGAAGATAAAGACGTTATAACCTTAAGATGAGTTCAAACAACGAAATATTTCATTTGTTTTGCACCCTGTTACTGTAATCATAGCAACCATAGTAACAGGATATGCATAACAGGATAATAATTACATTAGATGCATGTTTCATTATGATACTTTATTCTGTTTGGCTGCACATCACGTGTTATTCCGTAAGCAGTTGCATTGCTCAATACAACTTTTTATTCATGATAACACGTGTTCCAACAATAAAGTGCACAGGTGAATTAAATAAAATAATATATAAAATTCCTGTTTTCATGATCATAGCTAAAAAATGTAATTATAAGTATTGAATGCTTCTTTTTGTAACTTTATAGGGTTGTAAAAGCGTTGACCGTGCGTACATTTTTAGAATGAAGCTTATTATGATCCTTAGCCTAAGCAATGTGTTACTGTAATTTGAATTTTAAAATGACTGAGTGACGTCTTTACGGCGAACTGGTCAACTTCACCATAGCGAATCACATGACTTTGACATAATCAGTAAATACCAGCAAAAAATATCATATAAGCAAAGAATTGTCGCATAAAAAATAAATACACGGGAAATGGCAAAGTTCTCGAACATGTCGAAGTCTTGTCTGATTAATCCCATTAATCAGTTTACCGTGGCAAAAAAAAGGTTCAAACAAAGGGGGCGTACGACCCTCTATGCCCCCTCTGGATCCGCCACTGATTCCTACACCATTCAGAAATGATTGCATATTACAACATCAATAAAACAGCTCGTGAACTAGTTTAGACCGGGATAACCACAGGGCCGTAACTAGCCTCTTCTAATAATGAGGCAAAATTTATTGGCGAGGGGTCTGGGGGCCGCTTAAGGCACCAGAAGCTCTGAGAAAAATAACGCAAAATCGTGCATTCTGAGGGATTCCCGGACTCTTTCTGACATTGAAACGCAATTAATGTTTAGCTATTTTTCGACAATATTCTGGTCTCAAAGCAAAAACATAGATTCATTGAAATTTAAGACTTTTGGGTTTTATTGCCAACGTTAAAAGACCGATATGAAGAATAAAGCAAAAATCGTAATTCTCATAATCATTAATTATAATGGATCTGTCTGTCTGTCTGTTCTTGTCTTGTATTGTGCTTAGACTTTGTGATTTTTTTTTATGACTAGATTTAAATATAGTGACAGCACAGTATTATACTTTAATAATAATACTTTATTTCCGTAAGCAAATACAGCTTATTGGATTTACACAATATAAATATCCAATAGATAATATACAGCATAATATAACATTTATACACAAATTATACAAATTAATTAAAGAATTAAGCGGAGTATGACATATAGACATATTAAACTAAAAATAAACATTTGAATAACTAACCATTACGTGCTTTTTCTGCCAAAAATAAATATTTTCCAAGGTTGTTTAGCTCTTTGACATTTCTTACAGATAACAGTTGTACTAATTTAAAAGTAGATGGTCTCTCATAGTAATAACTCTTTATATATTTACATCTGATGTCGTTATATTTATCACATTCTAAAATAAAATGATATTCATCTTCAATAGCATTTTTATTACACATACTACACAAACGTTCATTTCTGGCTATACTATAGTATCTACCTGTTTCTATACATAGTGCATGAGCATTAATTCTATATCTAGTAATATAAGATCTATACAAACTGTTTAATGGCCGACTAAGGTAAAATTGCATAGTGTGACCATCGTGTAAATACTGATACAAAGTACATTTCGGCGAATTTTCAAAATATGATAAACCTTCAGATATATAATTATCTATTACTCTTTGTTTAAATTCACTCAAAAATAATTGACTGTTTCTAACTCTCTGTGAAAACCAAACATCACTAAAACCATATTTACATAATAAATCTCGTACTTTACAAGACCAATTTAGCTTGTCATTTGGCTTCACACAACTAGATTCGTACATATCATTATATACATGTTTTAAAATACAGTTCTCTGTGTCTAACAATCTCAACCAGTAGGTTACCATTTTCACATATCTATTTACATACAAGGGCACTCTGCCTAACTCAAAATATACCATGTTATTAACAGTTCCTTTTCTAACTTTTAAAATTCTTTTCATATAATACAAATGCAATTTTTCTATATCTTCGGCTTTATGAAAGCCCCAGACTTCACTGGCATAATTCATTATACTTGTAACATAAGTATCAAATAAAGATAGTAAAGTTTCTATATTAAAAAATTCATCATATGTTTTGCTAAGTAAGCTGAAAGTAGCTTTTCTACCCTGTTCAGTTAATGTCTTTTGTGTTAAAGAAAATATACCGTTATAATTAAACAATAAACCCAGGTAAACAAATTCATTACATACTTCTACTAATTTACCATTTAAATACCATTTTTCGTTATCTTTTATTTTACCTCTATTACGAAAAATAACAATTTTTGTCTTACTTAGATTTATATGTAACCCATACTGTGTTGAACACTCATTCACAGTATCTATCATTTTTTGTAACTCAATAACACTTTCACTAAAAAGAACTGTATCGTCTGCGTACATAAACAAATATAAATTTAACATTCTGACTTCATATGGCTCAATACCCTGTTTGATTAATTCTATTTCTATATCATTTACATAGAGCGAATATAAAAAAGGGGATAATGACTCCCCTTGCATCAATCCTGCGTTACAACTGAAAAATTCTGAAAACTGACCATCTAACTTAACACATGTTTTCAATTTAGAATACATAGATTTAATTAAACACAATAGATTACCAGTTATTCCACACTTTAGCATTTTTTGCCATAAAATAAGATGTGAAACGCTATCAAAAGCTTTAACATAATCAACAAAGCAACAATATAACCGTTTTCCTTTGCGTAAAGATTAAGCTATAACAGAATGAAGAGCAAAGATTGCGTCCCTTGTACCATATCCTGGAATGAAACCGAATTGCGCATCTGTCAAAATACTGTTTTCTTTACACCATTTCATCAATCTAGTATGTATCACCGATGTGAATAATTTTCCAACGTGAGAAACCAGTGATATTCCTCTATAGTTACCCGTATCATTCATCGAGCCCTTCTTGAATAGTGGTACTAATACACTAGTAACCCATACTTCTGGGAACCATCCTGTACATAATATAACATTAAAAAGCTTGCATAGTAACGGCAGAAGGACAGTTTTACATTCTTTAATAAATTCATTTAAAATATTGTCATATCCTGGTGCTTTTTCACGTTTTAGTTTCTTTACACATATGTCTATTTCTTGTTCTGTAAAGGGGCGATCTAATTCTGAATAAACCACATCATAGTTTTCATCATTTACTTGACCATCTATAATATTGTCTTTCGATACTAAGTTCTTGAAATGTGTGACAAAGTCATCTAATGTTAAATTACTATTAAGTGTTTTTCTTTTCCTTCTAAATTTTCTGTAAAAGTATTTTGGGTTGGTTCTTCTCATCGAACTAAACATATCTCCTCTCTGGGTTTTGTAACGTCTTTTTAAAGTATTTTCCATACGCTTAAACCTTTGTTTTGAAATGTTTAAGTAAAGTCTATTTTCCTCACTTCTACATAAATTAAACTGTGATAATGCTCGTTTGTAAGTCCGGTATAACTCTTTACATTCGTCACTTATCCACGGCTTATCTCGGTTAAAACCAGTTACTCCTAAATTTCGTTTTTTGCCGTTACAATAGTCACACTTAACAGTTTTTATCACTTCTCTTTTTGTGTATTTTTCTGTAATGTTTAAAAAAATGTCGTTCGTTTCAGCCACAATATCGTCAATATTGTCCGTTTCATTCATACTATTCACAAGATCGCTTATTTTATCTGCACTTGCACAAAGGTCTCTCTTTATATCATCTTTATACTCTTCATTCCAGTTATAGGTATTATATTTTATAATTTTACATGAACAAAAATCAGTCAATGATAATCCTTTCAGTTTGAAATCAATAATTACAGGAGCATGACATGAAAATGTATTAAAATTACCAATCATAAAATTATTTACTATAGAAAAAGATTCATGAGATAATAACACATAATCAATAACGCTACAACCATTTTTATTTTGAAATGTAAATTTACCGCTGCTTTTCCCGAACCGTCCATTACATACTCTAACCCCAGACGATTTACACAAGTCCAAAATCTTTCGACCAAAAGTGTTAGCAGGCTTTATCAGGTCGGGACCACTACCTTATATGGAAATGCATAAATTAGCATACTTATGTTCTCGCACATGTAATTGTTTATTTACATGTGACGCAAATTATTTTTACCTATATTTTTGACCAATCCACTAAATGAGTCACAATGCATGATGGACTACTACGTGTTTACAATCAACCAAGAACACGTGTTATTTACTGAAATACAACACATTTTTTCGTGCAATGCGGGATTCACAATTTCGCTTAGTTTTTCATTTTGTGTATCCTCATTTATAGTTCGTGATATAAAGTATTACTTCCATGCTCAGATTAACGAACAGTTGTTTCTATGCGAAGAAAAAAGGGTTTGAATTACCCGATATATAGCCATTAACATGTTTGATGATGGCACAGAGATTTCGTGTATTTGTCCAACAGAAGCAACGAAACAACAGCGAAAAAACACAATTACCCATGAGACAAACTTACTGGTGTAAAGTAAGCCGTCGATAACAGCCGGTGCTGATATTCAAGAGTACAGCAATGTTTGTATAGATAATTAAAGGCAAATGTGGGATCCTTGAATTTTGTGTTCGTAAAAAAGGCGAAGAAATATTTACATACATGGCAGTGTTAACAAATCTATAAGTATTTTTGTTGGTCACATTTCAGTATATGGCGACTTCCAAACTGTTTCATTTTGTTCGTTTTTTAACGGGCTCGGACATTTGCCACACTGAATAAAATCATTACAGCTGATTTCTTAAACCTGCAAAGTAAAACTTTGGTTGGCTTGCTTGATTTGTTTGTATAGTTGTTTATACAAGCTTTGAAAATAAGATTGACATCTTAAAACAATATATATATATATATAGGCATAGTTTAACTTGTATATTTTATATTTTGTACAATATACAAACAAAGCAAGCAAGCTAACCAAAGTTTTGCTCCACATGCATTAGGAAATAAGATGTAATGATTTTATCCATATGTATGTGCGACAAGGTGGAAAATTTGATATGTTTTGTGAAAATTGCAGCGTTGGATCTATAATAAAAAAGAAGATGTGGTATGATTGCCAATGAGACAGCTGTCCACAAGAGACCAAAATGACACAGAAATTAACATTTATAGATCACCGTACGGCCTTCAACAATGAGCAAAGCCCATACCGCATAGTCAGCTATAAAAGTCTCCGATATGACAATGTAAAACAATTCAAACGAGAAAACTAACGGCCTTAATTATAAAAAAAAAAAAAAAAAATGAACGAAAAACAAATATGTAACACATAAACAAACGACAACCACTGAAATACAGGCTCCTATACAATATATTTTTTTTGATGGGATAGATTTCTTGTCCTTTTATATATTTAATTGGGCCGTTTTTTTTTTGTTTTTTTTTTTTTTTTTGGATTGTTTTATACAAGTAATTTTTGGGTCATTAATAGCTTACTTTTCAGCATTGGACCTATGACTGCTTACTTTACTAAATTATGTCTTTGTTGGAAAGATGTCTCATTTGACACTCATACCTCATCTTCTTATTTCTATATGCAAAGCACGTTTTAGAAAAAAAAAAATGATAGGTAATATGGCACCCACTATGATCCAGAGACTTTTAATATTGGAGATATTTTACATATGTCAACAGGACAGCAGCCGAACGATAAAACCTCTGAGGTATATTTTGTGATAAAATTAGCAACAAACGGATATTATCGATGGATGAAACTATAAAAAATGTATTGAGCTATATACCGTCCCGCTCAGTGGCGGATCCAGGGGGGCGGGGGTTCCGGGGAATGGACCCCCTTTTTTTGGACGATCAGTGCATTTGGATGGGGACATGTAGTTGAAACCCCCTCCCCTTTTGTCCAGGGTTAGGATCCCCTTTTTAAAATGGCTGGACCCGCCCCTGCCGCTTTCATAACACTTCTTTTTATCATACTGAATAGTATGATGTTCTTACTATTAGTTCAGGTCCTGATAAAAAAAAAATACACATTCAGTACAGAAAGAAGTGTTTCAATGAAAGTTTCGTTTTTTTTCTAGGCAGAAATGATTTTGCAATGACATTATACAGGTTTAAAAGAACTCAAATGATTTTCTTACTGGACAGTGGTCACTTCATTGGATATTTCACTGTGTAATGTCGTGAAATTAATGCAGGTTCAATTCATAACAATGCACAAAACCGGTTCAACTACTTTTGCAAGGCGAAAAAGAAAGTCGAATCGTGAAGCCAATAAACAATATTTTTTTAATCTGAGCATGCAAATTGAAGATTATGTTATATATTTTACATTAAATATATTTGCAGAATAAAAACTTTGGTAATGAGAGTCCCAGACAATATATTAATTGATTGTTTTCCCACTAATTCCACGTGTTTTAAGTAGTAGTTTACTCGTAGTAGCCCACAATGCATTGTAGTTCATTGAGTCGATTGGTCAGTTTTTCAAGGCCATATTGGCCTTGTGTTTTGGAAATTACTATGCAAATATATTCTGACGTCAGAAAATCTAGAGGTCTCGACCTGTTTATGTCCTCCGTAGTTCGTTCACTAGGTGAATCAGGTGTGTAATCAATTAAACCACTTATATCACTTTGTAATTGAGTACTCAACAGATCATGCCCTATAAAGTCGTTTGCTTTACCAATTCGTCCATTCAGGTCACCAATTATAGCAATGTTACCTAATGCACCATAATGCTCTATATGTTCCTGTAAAACTTCAAATACGTCACAGTCATATTTGCGGTAAAATATATTTTTATCTGGTGGTACATATATAGCACATAAATATAAATCTTTTCAATTTTCGTACTATTGCTTATTTTCAACCATATCATACTGTCTGCACAACATTTTAAGACCTCAAGATACGAATTTAACCACTTTTTATGAAAAACAATAACACCGCCTCCATTACATTTCTTCCTTTGCACATAATTTTTTTCGTAACCTGCTATCTCAAATTCTTTTGGACATTTAACCCAACATTCGTTAAAACATAATATGTCATAATCAGCAATTTCATGTTGAAATTCGGCGTCGGCTAATTTTCTTATCAAACCTTTAGAGATGTTCCAAGAACATACTTTCAATGAATATTTAACGGTTTCTTTTCTGTTTATATTTGTATCATCCCCCGCTAATTCCTATTCATCGTATAAAACTCCCTCAACGAATAACTTGTCCCCAACCAAGTACGCAGTCTTTTTTTCTTTTCGTTTTTCCAACATTACCGGTATTAACTTTTTTCGTTTGGCTAACACTTCTTGTGGATATTGTGGACTAATTCCGAAATCTGACCCCTTTAGTCTTTTTGACGACTTTCGTACCATCTCGCGGTCACTGTACTTAGAAAATTTTACCACTATTGGCCTAGGTCTACTTTCTCCGACTTTTTTTTTACCCAGTCTGTACGCTTTTTCTAATTTAAGGTTCGCTTTGGCATTTTCAATTTTCAATGTTTGTTCACAGAAGTCTAAAATTATGTCTAAACAGTTTTCTTGTATGTTTTTCTTTCCTTCTCCGATATTACCTTCATCTACATTACCCTGAGCCCCGTTCGTCTCCATTTCTACATTGACTATTTTTTCTTCAATTGCAAAAAACAAAAGATTGTTACTCAAGTTTTGCGCCTCAACACCTGCTAATCTCTCCTTCACTGAATTACTGGTATTTTTTGATACTTCAAAACTTTTTGTCAGAGTTTGAATTTTAGCTATTATCGATTTGTGTTCATCTTTAATGTCTGACATAAATGCAGCACTATGTTCCAATACTAGTACTACTGAAGTCGACACTAGGAACCATCTTGATCCTGTTTAATGGTATTGATGGTTTTTTTTTTTTTTATTGTTAAAGACCCTCCAGCAACTTTGACTTATGATCATTAGTATTTTTTCTATGCATTGACTTTGTGTGTGATTAGGTTTCGTGCACATTTACTCCATATTCCTTTAGTTTCTGTTAAAGGGTCTGAACATGACTTAATGCAAGTTTAACCCTTCAATGTAAAGGGTCATATAGCAATACATTATTATTTTTTCCCAATTATTTGATACCGGGAAATTGGTGACCTTACTTTAATTTAAACTATGTCAGCTATCTAGTTTTATCTACCAAAAAAAAAAGAAAAAGCAGCCATTTTTGTATTCTTTGATATCAAGTTCAATTCCCCATGCAGAAACGACCATTTTTTTCTGTGTCTTGTAGCATCGTATATTCTTAAATTGTTTTCTCGCATAATATCTGGACATCGGTTGGCATGCAACATTGCAAAACCACACGTTTATAAATGAAAATGAACAGACAGACTATACTGTAGTCATAAAGTAAGACAATAAATGAACAAAAGACAAACCCGGGACACAGAAATACAAACAATAGACCATCAACTCTGAAAACTGAAAGTAAAATAGAATATGGATCACGAAAAACATACAGGAGCGACACCAGAGAATGAAGAGAACTTGCGTCTTGCTAGACATTTTCCGTGAAAACAATCTGATATTAAGACAATCTTTTGTTTCATTTTTTTTTTTTTTTTTTTGAAATTTCTAACATGAGGCATTTGCCTCATTTGCCGATATGTAGTTAAGGCCCTGAACCATTGACAATAAAAAGCACTAAAAATTATGTCCGTTCGTACAACTGATCGATTCTTATGTTATGTTTGGTTCTTGGTTATTACATTAGGAATTTGAACCAACTGTTTAGATTGGTCGAAGTTATGGGTGTGTGATCGTCTTATCGGATTTGTCCAATGAAATTCGTCAATACATTTTTATTGAGGTCATACCATAAACATTTCTGGAAACGTGATGAATATCAACGAACTATTAATGACGCATCATCAAAACATAAACAAACCATGTTTATGTTGACAAGACGTTGATTATTTTTTCGAATTCAGACAGTTAGAAAGCCAAATATATAGCATCATGACACAAATACAGCTTGGGTAATGTATAATATGTCAATAGAAATTAAATATTACTACAATTTTCACTTTTTTGTGCCATGTTTATCAACTTATGACCGGGTTAATCTGACATATTTTATAGGTTAGTCGGTCAATACTAAATGTAAGACAGATTGAAAACATTCAGTCATAATTTTGATATTTGAATTGTAATGTAATTGTATCATTGCATAAATATGTCATATAAATTGTTTGGACTTCATAATAGTATAGATATTCTGGTTAATAGCATTGTGTCTGTGATTAGCATAATGAAATATTTATATACAGCTGTAGTATCTAATTAATGTAGAGGATACTAGTACATTTGTACTACACTTCAAACACACAAGAAATTGTCTGAATTCTGACAGGAGGAAATATAAGTAGGAAAATCATCCCAAAAAGTCTTCAACAACTTTTTTACAACCAATTATGACTGTCATCAAAGTAAGAGAGTTAGCCTATAAAACCAGGTTTAATCCACCATTTTTAACATTTGAAAATGCCTGTACCAAGTCAGGAATATGACAGTTCTTGTCCATTTGTTTTTGATGTGGTTTGTTATTTGATTTTGCAATGTGATTATGGACTTTCCGAATTGATTTTCCTCTAAGTTCAGTATTTTTGTGATTTTATGATTTTACTTTAACACCATACACAAAGTTGTGGGCTGTACAGTGTACATGACTCAAAACGCTAACAATTTGAGACAGAAAAATTCAAACAGCAAAATATCAACAATCGTTTTTCTTGATAACTATAATCAATAGATTTGATAAATCTCGTGTCTAGTGTCATGCATACTGTCTCAATATGTAGAGGTCTGTCCTGTTGTAGAAAAAACTAATTATGGATACAAACAAAACCTATTAACCTATGTAAACACAAATACTTATTTTATCTTTTCATTCTGTTATTTTCATCAATCTTTGATTTTTTGTTAATATAGAATGTTAAAAATTTAAAAGTAATCAATGTCTCTGTAATAATCAAGTGATGTTACTGTAATACATGAAGATGAAGTTCCTGTATCATGTTTATCATGTTTATATGTACAAATAGTTTCCACACAAGAGATACATATTCCCATCATTTTCACTGTATGGAATCTTATCTAAAATACTAGTATACATGTGGCTTGCATTTTAATAAGGTTTGTATTGAACTGACCATGCTGACTGATAGAGGTACTGTTCATTTGTATATATGAGAAATGTAAGAAGACTATTTATTTAAATAAAACTCTTTGTCAAATTTCCTTTTATGATTTGCACTAATGAGCTAATTTTGTTTCTTTTAGTAGTTTAATTGTATCTGATAAATGATTTATTTGGCTTTTTCAATACAATGTAGCTATATAGGACTCCAAATGCATTAAAGGAAAAATATATTGGTATTTACTTCAAGTTGAGAATGGAAATTAGGAATGTGTCAAAGAGACAAAACCACCCAAGAGTAGAAAAGATGTGTATGTAATATTCTAAGAAGCCAACTATTTATTAATGTAACACACTAACATTTCAAACTTTTGTATAATTCTATATCAGGCACCCATTTACATGGTTGAGATTCTATATTTTTTGTTTTGTTTTGTAGCATGGCTGCTGCTTATAGGAATAGCCTTATAAGGACCAGATTGTTTGATGGTCAAGGATGTTCATCTCAAAAGTGGATTCACACTACAGACAATAGAGAATCGTCTAATCTCCAGACCATTAAGAGGAATTACTCTGGTAGTGATGGGGATGGAGGTACCAATAGTAAGGGAGACAACTCACATCCTGTAACTAAAATTAAAAACAATGTCAGCTGGATGATGAATAGCATCAAAGTTCCACAGATAACCATTCCTGATTGGAGGAAATTTGCACCGGAAGAAATGAATTTAACAGAAAGTGTCAGAAAAAATAAAGATAAAATTGTAGATAGTTTAGTTCTTAAAAAACAACAGTTTAAAAAGTTTCAAATGACAAAGAAACAGAAGTCAGACGAAACAAATTCAAGCACACCTTCTGAGCCAAAATCTGATGCTTTTTCTTCTCATATTCAAGAATACAATGACAGCATTGTATCATTCTATGACACTTCAAATTTGAATGGTGAGAGTCAGACTGTCATAAAAGTAAAAGTCAATGAAGAAGATATTCCTCCAGTAACAAAAGCTGACAGTAAAGTTGATGAAGCATGGTTATCAAGAATTGTAGGTCTAGGTTTCTTTTCAAGTGCACCCACCAGTGAGGCGCAAGACAGTAAACCAGTGGTGAGAAAGGATTTTGTGTCCAAAGCTTCGATAGATAGCAGAACAAAAGGATTGGTACATAATCTAAAACAGGCCTCATCACAAGTATCAAAGCTGAAGAGGACTGAGGACTTGTGTACACATCTCATTCAGTTTCCCGATTCCAGAACCACTGCCATGAAGGTTAGTGAAATAATTTAAAATTTCATGGTGTTTCAGACAAAAACCATAAAACAATTTGTGATCCATGAATATAAATGTGAGGCTAAAGATACCAAATGGTAACATGCATTAAAATTCATGTTATTATGATAAAATAAAGCACATACACATGTACTGGAATGTACCATTGTATTCTGTATAAAGAACACTTTTTTGACCTGATTTGATTATATTTTTGCATTATTTTTTTTGTCACTTATTCTTTCATATTAATCTTTAAAAGTTCCTTTAAGGACATTTAAGATATTAGAAATGATAAGTAATGTCAGTAGATAACAGACAAAGAGATTTCAATATAGATATAGTTCTTATGAACGCTGTCTTTATAATACTATATACAAAATGTATATTTATTTATAAATATAATTGCAGGAGAAATGTTTACCTACCTTATTAAGACTGCACAAGACAAAACACAGACAACTGAAAGCTGAGGTGTCACAAGCCCTATCTCTGGTTGGGTATGTTCACCCTCCTAAAGGAAAAGGTGTAAGAGTTCTTTCTATTGATGGTGGTGGTACAAGGTAAGTGTTGAAGGCAGAAGTCTCAAAGGTTTTGTTTTCTGATTAAAACACTCACATCTTATAAAAAAGAGGATGTAGTATGATTGTGAATGAGACAACTCCCCAAAAGCATGAAAAGAGACCAAATGACACAGAAATTAACAACTAGAGATCACTGTATGGCCTTCAACAATGAGCAAAGCCCATACCACATGGTCGGCTATCAAAGACCCAAAGATGACAAATGTTAAACAATTCAAATAAGAAAACTAATGCCTAATTTACATGTATGTACAAAATAATGAAAGAAAAACAAATTATGTAACACATCAACACTGACAACCCCTGAATTTCATGCCCTTTCCTTGGGACAGGACATTTGATATCAAGCTCCATGTGAGCATGCTATACATTTGTACCATGTGGTGGGTTTTCACACCCATCTCTCATCAATAAAACTCAATTGAAATAGTGGGTGTATATTTTTAGCAATATGCAAACCTCCAATAACAACACAATCATGACTAAATTTTGATATATTTTTTTCCATTTCCATCCTCATTTTTTTGTCTTAACCAAGTGTTATGAAACTTAAAGACAATGTTTACAACCATAAAACACAGACTAAGTTTAAATTGAGGTGGTGTCACTATGGCAGTTCTCTATGTATGTCCCTTCATATTGTTATATGCAAGCTTTATGGGCATCATGTGTGTTCATTCTTCATTTATTTTAGATGAATATATATACGTATAGAAGTTTTATAAATTTAACATTTCAGAACATTAAATGATATTTTTCAGAGGGGTCATAGCATTACAAACATTAAAGATGATTCAAGAACAGTGTAAGACAGATATTACCAAGTGTTTTGACTATGTGTGTGGAACTAGTCAGGGAGCCATTCTGGCCTGTCTTATATTTTTGTTAAAAGTTCCTCTAGTAGAGGCTGAAGAACGTTACATGGAATTTAGTCAAATGTTCAACAGAAATGCAGTATATGGCACTGGTAAACTGGTTTGGGAACAAGCTTTTTATGACACTGATTTGTGGGAAAAGATCCTCAAGTAAGTACCAATTTCTCTTCATAAAAACAGGGATGATTCCAGTATATAGTTTAGAGCCGCTTAGCATCCCTTAAATCGGGCAGCGGCCCCAAAAAAATGTACATGAAAATGAATTCCCAATTCAGGAAAATAAAATAAAAATCGATATATCTGGAAAAGTTTCTATCACCATATAAGGCAACTATAATTTTTCATAGTTTGTTGTCAAAACGTTTTAAAATATGGATAAGAATGCTGTTTACGATCGGATTTTATTAACAACGATTTAACTATGACAACATGTGGCAAATGATTTTAGCAGCCGAATTCAATTGTTTAATATGTTATTGGAGTATTCGATCTTGTAAAAGAAGATCGCCCATCAGGTTGATAAAAATGGGTGTCAAAGCAGACCTCGGCAGAGAGCAAATTCAAATTTTGATATAACATTGATGGATTCAGTTTAATGGGCGCCAATCTCGTAAAAGCAGATCGCCCAGCAGAGCCGGTTATATAATATGATGAAAATTTGTTTTGTAAAAGAAATTATTTCCTCAAAAGACAAAAGTTTGAGCGTTTTTTGAAAATAATGTTCATGATAGACCATTCATGAAATACGATGTCATCATTATGGAACTATTTCAAAAGTTTTGAACATGATCCAAATAATTTTATAAAGAACACTGGTTCAATACTTTAAATATCTTATCAATTAAGTATATGAAATTTTGTAATTGCTTTTCTGAATTCGACAATTGACCAGTTCAATTTGAAATCCATTTGAATCAAGGTAAATTTATAAAGATGACCTGCTGTTGAAAACATACTGGATGAATGATTTTTTCAGTGGTTTATGTTAGCTGAAATATTTGTTCTTGTAATAAGCCTGGGTAACTATTGCTAAGATGATATACTAGTGCATCATGTTCAATGATATTCATGTAATAACAGTAGCCCATCCAGAATTATTCAAAATGTTACAACTTACATGAACAACAGTGTACAGGTTAAACTTAATAATATACATGTACATTTTCCGTTTTTACAGGAAAATAATGTTGTTTCGTCTTAGATTTTATGCTTAAAAAAATCCCAATAAGAATACAAATTCCCAATTTGATGTTCAAGGTACCCATTTGAAAACACCTGGAATCATCCCTGAAAAAGTTATTTTTGAGTGGATATATTTTTTACAATTTGATTTCTATATCATCTGATTAAAGCTGTTGTTTCAGTGTTATAGGTTTTGGTACTGTTAAACTGGATAAGATCTATCTGCATACATTGATTGGCTGGCTAATATAGAGTCGAGTTACTTAATCTGTGCACTTATTAATACTGCTTCCATTTGATTCAAGTTATGATGAACAAACATGTTTTTTTGCAATATAACTGTTTGTTAAGTTGTGTTCCAAATATCTGCAGTTTGATTATTAGAAAAAACCAGCTCCCCTTATCCTGTGGCATTTGTGTCCCAACAAAACAACCCTTGTCGTCAAATTAATTGAAAAGTTTAAGGTTTATTGTTTTATTAAGAGCAAAAAATGAAATAAGTTAGATAGGAAGAGAATTGAGTAAGAAAACTATTTCCTTGATAGAAATAAAACAAGAACCTTTCAATGATTTTGGACATAGAAATATATGATTGATGCCTCTACATACGATTGTACTTTATCTATTGTAGGATGAATTTCTCTGAAGATAAGACGATGGCTGACTGTGCTAAGGATGATACCTGTCCAAAGGTAGATAACTGTTATACTACAATCTCTTTACTCTACCATCTATTTATCTGTCCATTGTCTTCGGTAACTTTTGTAACAAATTGAAATACAATGAAACTCTGCTTAATTTTACATTTAATTTTGAGACCCATATGCATGATATTGAGTTTTACTGTAATAATCAATTTTAAAATCAGCTTGGCAGACATTTCCTGTCTAAATAAAATTTTGAATATTTATTATACACAATAGTGTTGCTGGATTTAAATTATTATACCCCCGCTTTAAAAAAGGGGGGTATACTATTTTACCTCTGTCTGTCCGTCCATCAGTCCGTCAGTCCGTCCATCAGTCCGTCCGTCAGTCAGTCCGTCCCATGAAACTTTCGTCACATTTTTCTCAGGAACTACACATCCACCCTTTCTGTAATTTGGTATCAACATTTATATATGTCAGCCATACCGTGTGATGCGTTTTCAGATTCATCACTTGACAACTTCCTATTTACCGAACACTTGTCTGATTTTACACATGATAGCCAAGTTGAAAATTTTCGTCACATTTTTCTCAGGAACTACAATACAAGGATTTCTGAAATTTGGTTTCAGGATTTATATAAGTCAGCTATACCGTGTGATGCGTTTTCAGATTCATCACTCGACAACTTCCTGTTTACCGAACACTTGTATGATTTTACACATGATAGCCAAGTTGAAAATTTTCGTCACATTTTTCTCAGGAACTACAATACAAGGATTTCTGAAATTTGGTTTCAGGATTTATATAAGTCAGCTATACCATGTGATGCGTTTTCAGATTCATCACTCGACAATTTCCTGTTTACCGAACACTTGTATGATTTTACACATGATAGCCAAGTTGAAAATTTTCGTCACATTTTTCTCAGGAACTACAATACAAGGATTTCTGAAATTTGGTTTCAGGATTTATATAAGTCAGCTATACCGTGTGATGCGTTTTCAGATTCATCACTCGACAACTTCCTGTTTACCGAACACTTGCATATTTTTACACTATTAATATTATCCATCATCAGTGAGCAGTAGCTCGCAGTTTCACTTGTTCCATTTGCTTTAATAATTGGTCTGTTTGAAAAATTATATGGGGACGTTGAAACATTGAAACTTATACAACAAATTAAAACAACTACATGTATCCAATAACTCTCATCTTGTAAAAAGGATCAAACATGATTCGACAGAAAATTAAATAATATTTTCATGAAACCTGTTTGGAAATCACTCTGTAATACTGGGACCATGATTATTCATCTTCAAACAAAGGGTTCACTCAAAACTATCACAAAGCGATGACATTTTTCTTACATGTTTTGAAACATCATAAACCTTTTCCTTGGTATTTATACATAGTTTCTTTTTTATTTACTCAGCTATGCACATATGTTCCTTTATAATAAACATTTTTGTCAAAAGTAATAATATCAATATTTTATGTTACAGGTATCAGCCATCTCCTGTCTATTGAATGTTCCTAAGATGAAGAGTTTCATGTTCCGTACTTACAACCTTCCACCTGGAGTGTATTCCCATTATCCTGGTAATTGTAAACATAAAGTATGGGAAGCCATCAGAGCCTCTTCTGCTGCTCCTGTTTACTTAAAAGAATTTGTACTTGGAGACTTTATACATCAGGTAACTTATTCTCACCATTCCAACAGAAAATTTCAAAATGTTCTTGAAGTGTAATATCATGGCAATAAGATCATTTATATGGTCATAGTACAAATGATTTGGATGAGTGAATTAAAAAAGTGCTCAGATGTGCAGTCACAACTTTAAAAAAAATGAGAGAGAAAAGTTATTGAACTAGAAGTCTTGTCAAAATCAAAATTAAAAATGTAAAAAAGTCAGTGAGCTTAAAAAAAACCCACAACTTCTTATTTAAAAAAAAAAAAAAAAATTGTCCAATTATAGCATTATTACTATTATCTCAAAAACTATTAACAGATTTACAGATACTGGTTAAAAAAAAGTCCAGCATGAATACAGGATCTCCAACGAAGTCACATTACCTTAAATGTCAACTGACTGACTTTGTTACAAAGTTCTTAATCTTTAAAACTGGAAAACCAATTAATATCAAATTTGACAAGAATGATTCTTGGTGTTTCAGAATTGAGTTCATGAATAACATTACACTCTATCTGATAATCAACCATTGCAGCTACCATGACTAAAACACAAGTCTAAAATTGGAAGAAATAATTATTTAAAAAGAAAAGATTTATGTTCTGCTTAGTTTCTCATCATAGTAAAATTTTATTATTTTTACAGCAAATGAAGTCTTTACATTTTTCATGCTTACAAAAAAATGGAATAACTTTGAATTGTTAATTTAAAATATATTCTTACTGATCTTTGCAGGATGGTGGATTAATGGCCAACAATCCAGCTGCTATTGCGGTGTCTGAATGTAAGCTGTTATGGCCTGATGAGCCAATTCAGTGTGTTATTTCCCTTGGAAATGGACGTTTTGAACCCAATTTAGAAATCACACCAAGTAAAAATGCTGTAAAAGAAAAAGTGGCCAAAATTATAGATGCAGCTACAAATACAGAAGGTAATTTAATGTTCATGTTGTGATGTTATTGTCTTATATTTTAGAATTACATTTATATATTGTGTACAGCATTAATTCCCATGTTGTAATAGTTTGTTGCAAAATAGCTTCATTTGATTATTTGTGAAATATTAATTCACAGTTCTTCTTATATGAAAATTCTCCAACTGAGTTATTAGGAAGCAAGACTAATGATGTCCAATGATAATATGGAAATGTAATCTAACTGAAATCTGTGTATTGTTTTACAGAGGCCATGTACACTTTCCACATATTTTACATCTGTTATTCCTCAGTCTTGTGAATTATGTACATCTGAGGATTATGATGAAATTTAAATGGATTTGTTCAAAAGCTTAAGATACTTTGCTAACATTATATCAAGAGAATTTACAAATGTTTGAAAGTATCATTATAAAACACAAGTAAAATTTGAATTTGTCATATTTTTCACATATCATGCATATGTTGGGCTTGTATTACACTTTCTAATTTTTATCCAAAAAATTCTCATCTGTGTCTTCTGCACATTTTTTTGGCATTTTGTCAGTCAAGACTCCCAAAAAGTTTTTTTCACAATTTTTACTTACAACATATACAACATTAATTTAACAATGTCTTATCCTTTCAGTTGTCCACACAATACTCCAAGACTTATTGCCAACTTCAACATACTACCGTTTTAATCCTTACATGTCAGAAGACATCCGATTGGATGAGAAAAGGACAGAGAAACTTATACAAATGCAACAAGACACTGAAATGTATTTACGTAAAAATGAATTTAAACTGAAATGTGCTACTGAACAATTACTGAAACAAAGACAGCCACACCAACAAGCATTAGATTACATTAAACTGAAAGCCGATTCTTCTTTTTTTGCTGATTCTAAAATATTATGAGAAGCAAAAAAATTATAGCATTATCTGTGATAAACTAGTCAGATACTTTTGATGGGATTTTAATTTATAATAAACTCAGTCTATAAGAAGTCTTTCTATTTCAGTTTAGTTGTAAAGAATGTATATTACTCTATCATTTCTAAAATACGTTTTTATTTTACATCAGTTGTATGATATAAGATAGAAAAGGAACAAACAAGTTTTTAATAGAATGCATTTATTAATATTTTTTCAAACTTTTTTTTTCTGCAGTGTTTAAACTTATGACAAGAATTTTAGATGGTAAATATGTTATCATCATAAAATTAATGATTCAAAGAAAATGTTGTTTTATGGGATTTAATAGAGATATAGGCCATTGTACTCTCTGTTATTATATATCTTGTATAATATTTTATTCCAGTTTTATGGGATCAAAAGCTGACTTTTTATGTTATGATTCAGTTAAGAATTAAGTATGAATTGTGACATCTAGATGTAGTCATACAAAGTGAAAATATATGAATCTTATCTCTTTTTAATGAATTAAGTTTATATGAAATCTGTATTTCTTAATCCCAACACTTTTTCAGGTTGACTGACACAATTTCAGTGTACCTTGGCCTGTCTTGTGAAATTTTTAAGTCATTGTGCATAGTCCAAATTGTGTTTTCATGAAGTGCTTTTTTGTGTAATATTTTGTTTTTTTTATTGATTTTATATTATTATATACGATAAAATTTTTGTCTTGTTGATATTAATTTATAGTATGTATTTTTTTCTTACTAAGGCATTACTATTTCGCGGGAGGAAATCACATTTCACTAGAAATTTTCAAAAACTGCAACAATTTTGGTTTTAGTTATCTTATGTCTAGTTTTATGGAAAATTTAGCATAAAGACCCCCTATGAACTTTTATAAGAATATAAAGGCATGCAATTAGAACATGATAATGATTATTTATGACTTTGGTCCAAAAATATGACAGATAAAGAGTTTTATTTACACAGTATTTTCAACATGTACAGATGTATAGGTTGCTATTGCAGACTTTCACCTCGTTATAAAAATATCATAATTTCATTTTCATTCCTATTGGTGCTTGTAATTCATGCTGAATGGTAAAGGATGTTGCATTAAATTTTACTTTTTTTTTTAATTTGGGTGTGGATTATTCATGAGAGCTTGCCTTTTGTGCAGTAAAGATGTTTGCTTCAATGTTAGCATTTAGAGATATTGCTACATTGTATTTAGAAGAAAAGTATGAATTGATAATCGTTTGTTTTTAAAAAACATTGTTTGTTTTTTTTTTTGGTTTTTTTTTTTGTCTGAATACTATGCAGTTTGCAGCATTTTTATTTTTTCAAAATCTTATTTACAAAATTGCATTATTTCATAAATACTATGCAAATAAAACGAGGGTTTTATAGTTTGATTGCTTTTTACAGTCTTGGACATTAATCATTTTAAATACATGATCGGTTGATGAATTGTTTATTTATCTGGTCTTATTTGTGTAGTGCTAAGTTGAATATTCATTCATTTATGCAAATCAGTACTATACCATGTTTGACATTTTAACAAGGTAATGAATTGAATTATCTCCCCTTTTTCTATTCTTTTCTTAAATCAGTTTTAAAGATACATTTTAATGCATTATTTTTACCATGCCAAGGATACTGTTTATTATATTTTGATTTCTTTGTTTTCTTTGGAGATGAAACAATACTTGCATGGACAAATAAGCAATGTTACTGTGCATTATTGAATTGCAAGCATAATTGTCTAAGACCACTGATATATAAAAATTCATAAAATATCACCATTCTTCTGTAAAATTTATAATTTGTTGAACAACTTTTATGATTTTCATTACTTTAATAATATTTGACTATAACAACTGTTTCTCTTCATTCTGTGTGTAATTTTAAAAAAAAAAAAGATCTGATCAGTTAGAATACATTTTGATAAACTGCATGTTGAATAAATCTGCCTGGTGTAAAGTTTGCCATTTAGAACATTTCACTCAACATTGAACTGTTAGAGAAACACATTTGACAATTAACATTAATATTTATTCACTCTTCATTAATTTTTTTTAATTTTAAGATGTACAGAATACCTTAAATTTTAAAGTTCAAAAGATTTAACTATCTTTAGTGAATAAATATCTTAAACAACAGGGTTGTATGGTAGAACTTAGGTATTTGTATGGATCACTGGCGAATCCAGAACTTTTCCTAAGGGGGGCTCCAGTCATTCCTTAATGATTCCCTATATAATCAACCAAATTTTTCCCATGAAAGGGGGCCAGGGCCCCCCCTGGATCCGCCTATGTGGATGCCGACATTCACCTTAATCAGTTGATGCTAGATACATTAGTCATTTATCATGTTGTTACACAGAGACTTGATTTTCATTTTAATCTGATTAAAAGTCATGTTTTGAAGAAAAATTTGTCTTCTATTTGTTTTTAAGTGCTGCTTATTTAAGATATTAGAGGGGGGAAATGTAGTTATGCTACTTTTGTCTTAACAAAATAAAGTTGCAAATGTTGGACAGCCGACATGAAATTAATTCCTCATATGCTATTTATAACTTATTTTTTTTCTGTTTTTTGAAATTAATTGTTACTTATTATACTTATACTTGTTTATTGTTTATGAATAAATGTGGACATGTGAATTAATCTTTGTTTTTTAATGTCTTGCCTCAACTTTTGTTGCAGTATGCAAGACTTCAGTATTACTTTCCACAGGCAGTGTGAACTGTTTGTATATAACTTGATATTTCAGCAGGTAGAAGAACTGGATGCTTGATATCTTGTATGTAGATAACTTGTTCCGAAGTTGTTTCTGTCATATGTCCATTGTCCTTGGCCTCATTTTCATGGTTAAGCAACTGCTTAAAAAAAAATCTTATTTTTTTTTCGTCACTTGAATATCTCTAATTATGAGTAATAGGGTTGCTATATCGGTTGGTTCCATTGTCTACATGTCTGGCAGACAGGGTTCACCTGACCTCAAACTTATTTCATGGATCAATGATCAAGGGTTTAGTTACATGATTAGGTACATGTATGTTTCTCAAATACTACAAGCAGTAGGTCAACTATATGAGGTGTATGGAAAAATTGTAATGGGTGCATGTCATTCTGGCAGGTTTCATCTGACTTTGACCTCTTTTTCATATTTAATTGGTCAAAGTTAAGTTTGTATACCCCATTTCTGGGCATTACGTTTTCTGGTGTGTGGGTCCGTCCATCTGTCCATCTGTTCGTCTGTCCAACTTTAACCTTAACATTTTTGGTCGAGGTAGTTTTTGATGAAGTTGAAGTCCAATCAACTTGAAACTAAGTACACATGTTCCCTATGATAATGATCTTTCTAATTTAAATGCCAAATTAGAGATTTTATCCCATTTTCACGGTCCACTGAACATAGAAAATTATACATGGGGCATCCATGTACTATGGACACATTCTTGTTGTGTTTTGATCTGGTTTTCAAGTACTGTAAGCAATAGGTGAACTATATTTGGTGTATGGAATGATTGTAAGGTTGACATGTCTGTGTGGCAGGTATCATATGACTTTTATTAGATATTATATAAGAAAATGTGGTATGAGTGCCAATGAGACAACTCTCCATCCAAGTCGCAATCTGTAAAAGTAAACTATTGTAGGTCAAAGTATAGTCTACAACACAGAGCCTTGGCACACCTAACAGCAAGCTATCAAGAACCTCAAAAAAGACTATTGTAAAACTATTCAATCAGAAGAACCAACGAGAAATCAGAAACACTTATCAACCACATCAACAGACAACAACCACTGAACATCAGGTTGCTAACTTAAGAAAGGTACATTGATAAGTTTTCTTGGTTAATGTTCAGTTTATGTGACAGTTGTAAAAAAGCTTTCTATTTGGGACTTTCAACATAATATCAATGATTAGTAAAGAAGGCAAGACATTTCAGTGTGTGTACTCTTGTTGTCATTTGGTCTGGTGTTCAATTACCGTAGGCAATAGATCAACTATATTTGGTGTTTTAACATTGTAAGGAATAGATGTATGTCTGACCCAATTTATCTGACCTTGACCTACTTCTCGTAGATCTTTAAAAGTCTTGTGTGATACTTTTAGTAAATTATTTAACTTTAAGACTTTCTAAATGAAATCTATAGTCAGTGAAGCAGGACGTTTTTTGCATGTCTTTATAAGCAAAGCTTACAGTTCTTTCATTTGTTATATGAAGGGTTTTCTTGCTTTGAAATAAATAGTTTTCCTTTCCAGAGGAAGATTTGATTAGTTTAGGAAAAACTTATCAATGTAAGGTCAAATACTGGTAGTAGTCCAGGTCAAAGGTTTTGAGGCCATTTCACACTCATTGTTTTAAAAGCTTAACAGCCTTTGCATATTGGGTAATTTGCTGCCAACTAGACAAAATCATATTAAGATAACATATAAGATTTATTCTATAAAACATATGTGCACACTTATCATAATATCATAGAACAATCATACACAATACTTCAACAACACACAATTGATTCACATTTTGTGCAACATTTACATGGTAGCTCACATCATGCTATATTCATTCAATAAAAAGTTTCTGTAAAACTTCTAATGAAAAGTACAGTAATACATTGTACTGCAACTGAATTTACAAATTATTTTAAGACATGTTCATAATAGTCATTGCAAACACATGTCTTTTTTAAGTGTTACAAAAATAAATCATGAAACCCTGAGAGTATATAATTATGGTTGAAACTCACTAAGGTATAAAAAAAACACAAGGTAGAGAAGATACAGATTTCAATTATTTATTAAATGCTATAGAAATGAATATCATAAAATTGTACTTAAAGCATGTCACAAAGAATCTCAACAAATAAACAAACAAATAATATAGCATGATAACAATATTATTATAAAATTTAATTTAGAATAACACTTGGGATGTTTGTCCAGCAAGGGTTCCTAGATTACATAATTTTAAGCAAGTAATTTAAAGAAAGGAAGTCATAAAAAATTTAAAATTATATAGCACATTTTCTGAAGTTTACTTAAATTCAAAGTCATTTACACTGTTCAACAATTCCTTTAAAAACCTGGTTGAAGGCTGCCCATTCTGTCGAACAGCACTCTTTTGAGATTCAAGCTGGAACACTGGAAACTAAGCAGAGATAACACTATAATGCTTAAGAATCTTAAAACTGCTTATTTACCAAACATTAAAATTTATAAGAAAAAAAAAAAAAAATATGTCAAATCACAAAAGTAATTTCTGTTTTTAAGTAAAAATCTATAAACTGGAGATCATTGACTCTTGGTTTTAAATGTCCATAGAAAAATAAGGCTTTTTAAGCCTACATGAAATTATCAAGTTTTAAATACCTATTAGGACATTGTAATATGTTTCAAATGACCTTATAGACATCACATTCGAAGCACTAAAATGATGTATAGTGAGTAGTGACCATGATAATACTGTGGAATCATTATTATTCATTGGATAATGTGGGTTTCCTGGTTACAGCTGAACCACAAATTAAAATGCTCAACAAATTACAAATTTTCAATAGGCTTTATATGCAGATTGGCAAAAAAAATGCTCAAGGAATTACAAATTTTCAATAGGCTTTGTATGCAGATTGGCAAACCCTGAAATCAAATATCGCCAAAAATTGATACCCACAGTAATCATGTAATAGGTTTTGCAAGTCATAAATCTTTATTTTCAAATAACAATGTATAAAGTGACATATCAATTAAGTATCTGGACCATAATACAAATATAAGTTTAACATTTATATTTTTTTTTTCAAATTAGTTTGATATTTTAAAAGTTTTATAACAAAACATGATCTAATTACTGTAATATTTTTGGACAAATGAAATTAAAACATTCCTGAGTATGAAATAATCTTAAAACTTGAAAATATTCTCTGAAGAAATTTATCATGTGAAAAAGAAGATTTCTAATGCAGTCAGGTTTGCATACAACATGTACAAAGCGCAACCAGGTCTTTTAAATAATTATGTGGTCAAATTCAATTATGGTCCAGATACCTAAATGACCAGAATAATTCACATCACTAGCCAGTAAAATAATTGCACTTCAAAAATGGCATTTTTGACACAGTAGCTGGCACCATCTTCTTTCGTACTTCCAGTTGAACACCAGTTCCAACTTTAGAAAATGGAGTTTCCACATATCCCATGGATACATTCTTTTTTAATGAAGGTGAAGGACAACCACTTGTTAGCTCTCCAATCTGTGTAGTACCCGATTCATTATATATTTTTGTTCCACCTGAAAAAAAAAGTTGAGATTAAAAAATTTAAAGTTTGAGATTCTTACATGAGACTAGTATATCTTGTATGATTTTTCTCTAACTACTAATTGTTTTTGCACAAATTAAAAATAAAAAAAGTTAAAATCTTCATTTATAAATACATTTTACTTACTACATTGGTTTGCTGACCTACTTGTAGATTTTGTCTTTTGATAAATTTTGTTGCTTCAAGTTTCTTTTTATCTTTTATAGATTTTCCATTACACATAAACTAGGGTACAAATTTTCATTTATGGGCATTAACTCGTATTATTTCATATCGGTTAAAAATAAGCTTCTCTAATTGGATAAAAAGAGGTCACATGACATTCTTTATTCTTCAGTAATTAATTCCAGCGGTCACTAACAGAACAAAATGGACCGGAAAACGGTCATTAACAACCACTTTTACATGATAATGACCGGTGGGGTGTGATTTGTCTATTTGAGTGACGTAACGTAATAAAACGCAATCGCGATTCAGACTTGTTTACATTTGACAGTTGGGAAGATGGAAGAATCGTCTGCTACTGCAGACAACTATAATGAACGTTTTGCAATACTTTCTGAAGCTGACAGAGATAAACTTCTCAGCAACAAGAATGCCGAGAGCACCAAAGCAGCCACCAAATATGCAGTCAAGACTTTTCATGACTATTGCATGGCAGCAGCGAACTATCAGACGATCGTGGCCATTGACCTGCTTCCCGACAATGCTCTTGATCAACTGCTTGAAAAGTTCTACCCATCACTAAGAAACAAGAATGGAGAAAAGTATGCTGTCCAAAGCTTGAGGTCAATACGAGCCGGCATTCAAAGGTAGTTACACTCGAGTTGCATTGTGAATGTTTACTGTTTGCCAGTCTGGAACTTTATTTATATTTGTGCAAGTGCATTTTTTATAGATAATTATGTTGCTTTGTGTGTTGATAATTTTAAATATCAATGCATTCCAAACCCGAATCAATTTGTTTACATGTTCTCCAGGCACGTTCCTTTAATTTTCTGTGTAGATTTATAAACAAGAAGATGTAGTATGATTGCCAATGAAACCACTCTCCACAAAATGACACAAAAATTGACAACAATGAGCAAATCCCATACCCCATAGTCAGCTTTAAAGGCCCTGATTCTTGTGGGTGTACACTGCAACTGAATTTGAATAACTAGCTTTAATTCATGTACTTTTTACATATACTATAATCATGATAAATGTTAAAATGTAGTGAATTGTATGTGTATTTATATGTGTCATTTATTTTTCAGGTACTACACTGAACCGCCACGTAGACGGGAGATCAATATTATCAGTGGTGAAAATTTTAACCGTAGTAAGGCTATGTTTGAGGCTGTTTGTATAGACTTGAAAAAAAGTGGACTTGGTGATGTAACACACAAACCTGTGATTAATGATGAAGACATGGCAAAGATATCTGCCTATTTCAAAACTTGGAAAACAGATCCAGTAGTCCTTATCAGAAAGGTTTGGTTTGATCTAATGATGTTTTGCTGCCGTAGAGGAAGGGAAGGACTGAGAGAACTTTCAAAAACTTCCTATGTTGTTGATAGTGATGGATTGGGTCAAAAATACATTTAAAAAAATGGTTCAGAATTGACAAAAAATCATCACACTGATGTAGAGGATTCGTCCGGTGGCGTAATTTACGAAGAAAAAGATAGCGACTTGTGTCCAGTTGCTTCTTACACTTTTTATTTAGGGAAATTGAACCATAAATGTGATGTACTTTTTCAGCGTCCGTGACCAAATTACCACACAGCAGATGAGACATGGTTTGAGAACAAACCACTTGGAAAAAATACTTTAGGTGCACTAATGGCAAAAATCTCAAATTGTGCTGGTTTATCAAAAGTATATACCAATCACTCCATCCGATCAACATCTATAACAACTCTGAGTGAAAGTGGTTTTGAGAACAGAAAAATTAAAACTGTATCTAAGCACAAGTCACTACAAAGTATTGAAAGTTATTCAAGGGACTCTTCACTACCACAAAAGAAAAAGATGTCAAAAGCTCTTGCGTCATCATTATACAATACTACAGCAGAGATACATGTACCGTCTACGGAGAATAATGCAATAAGCAGTGTCAATAACATTAATCCTTCGACAGGAAATGCTGTTGCCATTAGAGCACCAACAACTGTTGCAGCAGTACCACACACTGTTCAAAACACTAATGCATCTAGTACATGTATGCAACTTGATGATATTGATTTTCTTTGTGACAGTTTTATCAGCGAGTCTGCAGACTTTGATCAAGTACTGAAAGAAATTAGTTCCTCTCAAAACAATGTGCAAAACAATTACTCAAAAAAAGAGTCCATGAGCAACAGAAATGATCATAGCATTAATATTCAAAATGTGTCCGGTGGAGTCTTGAATTTCTATGTTTCAAAAGACTAAATTTATACATGTACTATGTGGATTTTTTCCAGTTGAATGTTTTCCTGTTTTCATTTTATATTGCAGTTGTTGTTGAATTGTTAACCATATGTTTTTGTTACTCATAAAGTTATAGAAAATTTTATTTTGTATTTCATATACTGAAAATTGCACTCAAATGAATGGCAGTGACTTATAGTCATTTAAAACTATGACCAGTCTTCACTCTTTCCTATATAAATACATACACTTGAGGTTACTTTGAATTTATGAATTCTTTTAAAAAACATGGTTTCTCAATGAAATAAACATAATAGTTCTTGAATAACTGGTCATTATCGTGATATATGGACTGCCCACAGGACAGTGGTATTGACTAAGATAGTGATAATGACTGAGCCGAAGGACTATTATATAATAAGTAGTACACTGACCATTTCAGTAATTTTGACTCTTGTAGATCTTGTCTTGCTGATTAGCCTAGTAGTTTTAAAGGAGAATATTTTTTATAAAAAAAGTAAACTGAAGAGGACAATGACTTCAATGATGAAAGACCCAAAGTGATGAGAATAGCTCTCTTCATCATATGGATGAGGTGAGTGGGCTTAAAATAAACACAACAAGAATGTGTCCGTAGTACACAGATGCCCCACTCCCACTATCATTTTCTATGTTCAGTGGACGGACGAACGGAGGCACAGACGGACGGACGGACGGAGGCACAGACCAGAAAACATAATGCCCCTCTACTATCGTAGGTGGGGCATAATAAAATAAAACAGATATTAAAACATATCATCTTTAAATAAATTCTGTGAATATGCTTCTGACATTATCATTTGTTACACTATGGTACCATACAATCATATAACAAACCTCTAGCAGGTGGACCTTCAGATACAATTCCTATCCTTTTTCTCGTTGGCTTCTGTTTTATCTGTTCTAATATTACTTCTGCTCCAGGGAAATCTGCATCTTGTCTTCTTCTTTTTCCTTAATAAGTGATAAAGAATAAAATTGAGATTACACCATAAACTTGTTCTTTATAAGGACATCTTTCTGACATACTGATGAGATGAGCCTTTTTCAACTGATATGTTCAGTCTACACTATGATGATCTAAATTACACCACTGTGAGATTAAGGTAAATATTGAGCACTCAAACAAATGTTTGACTTTATCACATTCTTTTAGTGCCTGTCACAAGCCAAAGTGTGTTGAGCACTCACAATAATGTTTGACATTTTTATATTCTTTTTGTCCAAATATAAAAGCCTGTAGTCAAGTGGTTAATTTTGGTTGCTCTCTGTCATTACTGATTTTGTTTACCATAATATAGTTTGCTTAAATCTCTTCATTAGTGGAAATTCTCTTTTGTTTCATATTTTATTTACTTTTTTTCACTAACTTTACAGTTGGGATTATATTCATTGTTTAAATTCTTATTATTTCTCACAACATGGTAATTACAGCACTTATAAGGGATAATTTTTATAACTTGAACACTGCACCATTCAATTCAAATGTTATGGCATATCTAAATTTATCTGCTACACATATATATGTATGTAAAGTTGTTGACAGGGTTAAGGATAGCTTATATCATAAAATCAATATAATATTAAATAAATGAATTGAAAAAATAGATTTCAAAATACTTCAAGAAAAACTAACAATATACTATTAAAAATCTCCTTTTTAATTAATTCACTACTAACATGACTAACCAATGGTCCACATCAATGTAGCCTCTACAGGACTTGTAGTCTCATCAATATCATTCCCATATAAACATAGACCAGCTTCTAGTCGTAAACTATCTCTTGCTCCAAGACCTATTAATTTGACATTTCCTGCTTTTGAATTCATCAGTCTTATTGCTAGCTCCACACTTTTGTCAGAAGGAACTGATATCTAATAGAAAAATATTCTTAGTATTTATTGCAATTGTACTTGTTTTTTGTTTATTGGTATGTAAGAAAATAACACAATTATAAACATAGAAGTTACCAATTCTGTAAACCAACTTATTTTTGTGAATATTTTATTTTGCCTTAAGTACTAGGACCTTTCTATCCCTTTTCGCAGCGATTTAATTTTGCAATTTTCAAATTTACTAGAAGTAGTTGAATTAAGATCGATGTAATTTTTTCATATTCACATTGTTTTTCTACTCAAGAATGTCACGAAAATAAATCGCTCAGGAAAATAAGTTGGTATACGATATACCATTTTATTACTGACCTCAACACCATCTTCACCAGTGTATCCACACCGTGTTACCCTACAATCAGATATACCATATACACTACATAGTTTGTTTGTCATGAATGGTAAAGTGTTCATATCAAAGTCGACAGCTTCTTGCATCACCTTACCAGCAGATGGACCTACAAAAGATAACATTTTTAAAACACATTTAACTGTTTTAATTCATAAAATGATTTCATCACTACCCCATTAAAAAAGTCCCACCAATTATCAACCAGGTGCTCCGCAGCTTTCAAACCCTGAACAGTTGGGGCAAGTATGGACACAACATTCAAGCTTGATTCAGCTCTGAATTTGGAGTGTGATTTAATAGTTGACACAGCACAGGTTTCTGACACAGAATGAATGTTGTCTAATGAACTAAATATTTTTTTTTACCTATTATGGTCCAATATCCAAAATCTAAATACATGGCCATGGATTGATTCAGCATATTAAAAATTCCCCAGAATTCAATTTTTGATGAAATCAAATAAAAGTTTAATTTTGGACCCTTTTGACCTCAATGTGGACCAATTTGATAACAGGGCCCAATAATCAAAAATCTAAATACATGGTAGGATTAAGCATACCAAAGAACCCCATACATTTAATTTTTGTTGAAATCAAACAAAGTTAAATTTTTGGACCCCAATTTGGACCAACCTGAAAACTGGGCCCATAATCAAAAATATCAATACATGTTTAGACTCAGCATATCAATGAACCCCAAGAATTCAATTTTTGTTAAAATCAAACTCATTTTTATTTTGGACCTTTTGCATTATAATGTAGACCAATTTGAAAACGGGACCCAAAATTAAAAATTAAAATACACGGTTATATTCAGCATATCAAAGAACTTCAATAATTAAATTTTTGATGAAATCAAACAACATTTAATGGACCCTTTCAACCTCATGTGGACCAATTTAAAAACGAGGATCAAATTCCAAAAACTTAAAACATGGTTAGATTTAGCATATTTAAGAACCTCAAGAATTCAAGAATAAAACCCCATTGAAATTGGTCAAGAAGTAAGCAATTTAAACAAAGTATTAGAAAAGTATTGTTTTTGGCCCCTAATTCCTAAACAGTTTAGACCATGGAAACTTATGGTACAATTTCAGAAAGATCCATACACTTACACACAAGTTATTGTCTCGAAATTATAAAAATACTTATTTTGACCCCTTTTGGGCCCCTTGTTCCAAAACTCATGGGACCAAAACCCCCAAAATCAATCCCAACCTTCTTTTAGTGGTTATAAACTTTGGGTTAAAATTTTATTGCTTTCTATTCACTTATACTAAAGTCATTATACAAAAACCATCTGTCTTTGGACGACGCTGATGAAGACAACACTGACGACGACGACAACGATGACAACATGATACCAGTATACGATAAATAAAAAAAAAAATTGCGGTTGTTTAATAATTCGTGCAATATATTGTGTGTTCTCACACAATACACAGATATATGATTTTCCCATGCTGGCATACTGTGGATTCATTTATTTTTGTGAGTACAAATGTACCAAATTTTTAATTTACAGATATATATTAAATCAGAAAGCATTAAATTCAAAGTTTAAACAATATAAGTTACCAAACTTAGAGGAATGTTCCTCATGTTCTCATCTGAAAATCGTTCTACAAAGGTTACGATTACTATCACTAATAAATCTACCTTGTAGTGCCAATAAACCATTACATATAATTTCCACATCCACATCTCCACCTGCATTTCTGAATAATTCAGCTTGAGTCTGAAGAGAAAAATCAGAAATTGAATGATATTGAATAAAACAACTTCAATTCTGACATTAACGTCATTTTGACACTGGTGAATAGTTGTCCTATTGAAAGTCAAACCACATCTCCTTATTTTCATATAATGACAGCTTCACAGTCTTTAAAAGCTTTTTTAAAATTTAACTATGTCAAGGAACCTACTTTTCAAATATTTTTAAGTTCTGTAAACAAAATAATCATAATTGCTGGAATGATTTTTAAAAAATGAGAAAAAAATACAACTAAGATTAAAGGGAGATTACTCTCATATATGTTATGATACTATTACATGTATCTAAACATTTTAGAAGATTTGGTTTAGATATTGATTCTACCTACAATGTATGAATTCAGTGTGATATGAAACTTCTTTACTTGAGAAAATAAAGAATAACTATTTTCATTATTATAGTGAAGATGTGTCATGTGCCCTGTGAGACACAGTGGTAGAATATGTTTCTCTAATGATTTTCTTAAAAATATATTTAGGCAAACATTGAAGTTCTTCTCTAGTGATCTGATCAACAACTGTAATAATAAATGCACCAAAAAATTTCTGAATTTGCATTGTATCTATAATAGACATTTAAGATGTTCTACACAGTATTAAAGGTCATTTTAGACTAAAATGCATTTACTAGAGCTGTTGCCTTAAAACAAATATTGGATTATCTTCAAATATAACATACCAACATATTTTTCAAATCTTTTTCTGCACAGCCAGCATTAGAAACCACATATAAATATCCATCAGTTGTTTTGTTGATGATTAAATCGTCTAATATACCACCATTATCATTAGTAAATACACTCAAAGTTCCCTGATTTTCTTTTAATCCTTCAACGTCAGCTACAGTCATACTTTCGATGAATTTAATGCTGTCTTCCCCTGTGATCTTTGTCTGCAGCATATGTGAGACATCAAACAAACCTGCATCAGATCTAACATGGAGATGTTCTGAAGTTATTCCTGATTTATACTGTACTGGCATTTCCCATCCAGCAAATGGGACAATTTTCCCTTCATTATGAACATGGAAGTCATACAGGCATGTTCTTTTCAGATCCTGTAATGACAGTTAAATAATGTAATAATTAAACAAATATTTTATTCCATGTACATCTATGTACAAAAATGCCTGTTGGTAATCATGTATAAAACTTTTTTTTAAATTAAGGATTAAGTTGATTGTTGTTACTTAATGTCCAGTGACAAATATATTAAGTCGTACATCTTCATACATTAAAAAAATAAATGCATATTTTATTTGCAAAAGCATAAACATGATAAATAACATGCTTTGGCAATACATAAACAAGTATATATACAATGTGACAAAACAACAGATAGCAGAGAACAATACATAATATAATAAAGGTACAATTAATTCACAATGCATGATCTAATTTTCAAAGAATATTTCAGATAGTTACTTAGTTTAATTGTGATAGATTTTAATTGAACCAAATGAAAAAGTTTAAAATTATTTGGCCAAGAACAATAACATTTTAGCAAATATTCTAATCTCACGGTTCTGTAGGACATACAAGTATGAAGTGGTTCTCATTTTCAACACAACCCATATTGCTGCATTCACATTGTATATACATGTACATACATGTATTCAGGACAAAAACTAATTAATATTAAGTATTTACTGAGAAGGCTATCTGGAATTTGCTATGCTAGGTAAAATATGGCATGTTTGGTTAGAAAAGAAATATTGCATTGCAACTGGCCACAGGCATTAACATTTTAAAACGATTGTATCCACCATATATATTTTATTTATCAACAAAACCAACATAATTTTAAAGGATTGATAAGTTTACATTTTTTATGTTTTATAAATATGCAATTTCATTGGGCATGTTGGCCAAATAATTAAAAAGCTCTCATCTCTCCTCTTCCTTTAATAGGTTTCTCATTTATTATTTGGAAGTGCTATCTAAACCTTTACAAGTGTTATTATGAATCATTATCATAGAGGAATGTATATGAGTGAAAATTTCAACTTTTATCATGTGTTTTGGAAAATAATCAGGATAATTATTCACAGTAAAATTTAAGAATTATTTCAAGACTATTTCTCGCTACATTGAAGACCTGTTGGTGACCTTGTGCTGTTGTGTTTTTTTTATTTTGGTCGGGTTGTTGTCTCTTTGACACATTCCCCATTTCCATTTTCAATTTTATTCAACATATTATGATTACTACTTAATTATGTCAGAAAGTAATAGATTTGTGTGATCAAATATGAAGATAAACATTTCATTGGTTACTGTATTTTTTATTGTTTTTTTTTATTGTTTGAATTATTTTACACATGTCATTTCTTGGCCCTTTATAGCCGTCTGTAGATCAAGTAGATTTTGTGATGTACTGACACTAACATATTTTTCAATTACTTTTGATGAACCTTTTATGTAGGTATGAAGTTCATTAAAGCTTATGTTATGTCCTTGTTTGTACACTATGGCAACTCTATATAAAGCTTATGTATTTATTATTTTTTTATTAACCATGTTAAAATTGTTATGACAGTTAATTTAACACTAAAACAGCTTTTGCAAGAAAATCTAATGACTTGACCTTAAATTGTCAAGAAAATCATTGAACTTGTTAATATCCCTGATAAGGCATATATATTTAAGAAACAATAAAATTAAGACTATAATTTTTTTTTAAAGTTTTTCATCAAAATCTCCAACTGACACAAAGTTAAAATCAAGAGAAACATTAGAATTACCAAGTTTGTTTGCGATTTGCAAAATTTACGAATATGACTTTGATTTGAGATCAGACTATTCTTAAGTCTCAAAACTCTTGAAAACATGATAAGTGAGGGTGAAATCTACAAGTTCACTTTAATCTTGCAGATGACACGATATTATTTAAGGCTTTATTTGTGAATGATATTTTCGCATAAATAGAGTTTAGGAAAAACATATAATCGAAATTATTCCACGAGGAAACAATATAAGAACTAACAGTCTTTTAAAATAAGTAAAAAATTTATTCAAAAATAAAATCTTTGTTGAATGTTTGCAATTCGAATTCGAAACAAAGGAAGGTTATCTTTTGATATTTGTTTCAGTAGCTGTCATTGGTCAAACAAAGAATTAACTCTTTATAATGTTTTTTTGTTTCTTCGTCGTATAAATTCATTTTGTGTCGATTGAAACAACGCCAGAATTATTATTGCAATTCAGATTTCGCTTTATACAGCTCAAAATGATCAGTGAATACGACTTTAATTCCAAAGTCTCCGACCAATCAAAACTTCAGACACAGATTGACCCAGATTGCTGAATTCCTGTCGAAATTTTACTCATATTTTTTTCACAGAAAAGACCAGAAGAACCGACAAAATGTTATATTTAGAGGATTATTTAGAAAGTAAAATCCATGTTCTTTAATTTGCCTTCCTTATTTTTACTCCTAGATGAGAATCTAAACCATTTAATTCCGTTTTCAGATTTCTTTTATAGAAGGGAGACAACTCCATTTACCTCAATGTATGGAGCACATGCTTCACATAAATTTCAGTGAAATATTTCAGATTTTAAATTTTGCAATTAAATAGGGAATTGTTCTCCTTTAGTGTACCATATGTTCAAAGAGGGGGTGAAAACAGTTGAAACTTTCAAGGCACAAACTTCAATCGCCATAAGTTTGATGATTTTCAAAAATTGCAGAGTTATTTACAATAACATAACTGCATGTGTACGCCTCTCTCAAATCAGGGTTATCAATGCACATTTTTTGCGATGGAGCAGCTAAGGTGTGATTCACTCCCGTCAGACTTAATGCGTTGTAGAAACATGAATATTCCACTTTATTAAGGTTCCCCTATGGCTAAAATGGCCGTATTTTCACCTCAAAATTTACTCTGAGTACTACAGGCAAACCTTTGCATCTGGAAAAGTTTTAAGGCATAGCATGCCCTAGATAAATAGAATTCAAATGCATTGTATGATTTAGAAAATTCATGACTTAACTGGATTTTGCCGTACACTTTTTTCGTCTCTGCAGAAGATGATAAAATTAACAAACAGTTGAGTTTACCTTGATATGGTCCACTCAGGTACACAGTTTAAATAACCAATTATTGCCAGACCATCTAATGTCCATGTCAATCAATACCGCTCACTTCAATAGACGTATTTACACTTGTATGCAAATTTGTCCACCATTACGTAGAATCACACAGGTTCCCGTAAACTTTGACATAACAATTCAAAAATTTGACGTCACAATAAAAAAGTGATTGTTTGTTTGATGTCAAAAGGTTATTCGGAGGCGATCTAAGGTCATTTGGAGACAAAATTCAGCATAATACCAAAAGTGTAAATACGTTTATTATTACCTGTGGGAAGTTCTCAAACCTGTTTCCCAACTTAGTTTATTTTGGCACCTTCTTGAGGAATGAAAAAAAGTGCATGGCAAAATCCTGGCAAGTTTTTATTTTTCTAAAACAAAACATATTTGAAATTTATTTATGTAGGGCATGCTACATGTATGCCTGCAAATTTTTACATATGCACAGATTTGTCTGTACACAGAGTAAATTTTGAGGTGAAAATACAGCCATTTTAGCCAAAGGGTCCACATGAACCTTAAAGACCTTACCTCTACTTGGTAAAATTGAAACACTTGAATCATTGACATAATTTTGTGGCATCAGAAATTTTTCTTGCCATGTTGAAATTTGACTGGAACACTTGTGATATCTAACTATATTTGAGTATTAGCAATAAGATGCTCGTTCATGATGTAGGACATAAAACTTGTCTAATTTATCCCTAACTAATACCATGAAAACCTGTAACTCAAATTTTGGACAAAAGATGATTTTTAAGGATTGAGTCACATCTACAAGTTTGCTTTATTATTACTTCTTAAACATCAATATTTGAGGGAATAAAATGGTAAATAAATAGTTCTTTTGGTGTGTGGCTTCCATAATATGTCATGATTGGTTAAAATTTATACACATACATTGTACATCATGTACATAATGATATATAAAAAAGAAATGTAAGTACAGCCTGTACCAGACAAAAAGTCAATTACATGACAAAGTAATGAATTACATTAAAATTACAATATCAAAGTAATGAATTTCTTTTCAAATGCATTTGTGCTCAGAATTTTATCATATAGAATTACTGAATAAAACTAATAGGAGGCTTTTACAATTACTGTTTCATGTTTACACATTTGTAGAGGCATTGTTTTAAGATTTGAAATTACTTTTTAACATTTAATTATTAATGTATGTATATATATATATATATATAGATATGTTTCAAAGGCATCCATTACATGCATTACCTGAGTTTACCTCGCATAAGATTTAATATGTATGTACAGTGTAACCAGTGCCTAATCAGACACCTGAGTATTCCAACATCCTGCTTTAACTGACACATTTTCATGGTCCCCAAAAATATACCTATCTTCAATTCTTTGCTAGGATGAAATTTAAAAATAAAAGTGACAGGAGTTTTGAGTAAAAATAAAAAAGCAGGATGAGACACTTTGCAAAATGAAAAGGCAGGATGACAATTTATGAAAAAAAAATAATTCAGGATAAACTAAAACAGAAAAGGCAGGACTGAATACCTGAATACAGTGAAAAATAAGGATAATAAAGACCAATTTAAATTTGTTCTATATAATATAAATATATTGTGTTTTATCTGCATATGTGTACACACTTTTATTGTGTTGCACTCTCTTGTTATTGTTCCAATGTTCATAACAATATTCAATTTGTTTAAAATATTTTTTACGCAAACCAGCACATGCTAGGACTTTTTTATTATTAATAAAAAAAACTGTTTTATAGTGATCGAGAATTTGCCTATGGAAATGAGAGAAAGACTTACAGAAATGAGAGAAATGGATTTACAAGTTCAAAGTAAGATATTTATGATGCAAAGTAACTACAGTACAGCATTTACATTACCACAGTTAAAAAAAATATAGTTGTTCATGTTCGACATATAAGAAATAATTCCTTGGATTATAAAAGTTTTTTGAATATTTCATCATTTGTATGCTTTTGGTTATCATTGTTATTATGAATTTAATTTTACATTATGAATTTAATTTCTCATTATGAATTGATCCACCATTGTACATAGAGGGAGGATGATTTTCTGCAAATAATACACGTTTATAAAAATAAGAAGATGTGGTATGTTTGCGAATGAGACAGCTCTCAACAAGAGACCAAATGACACAGAAATTCAAAGCTATAGATCACCGTTTGGCTTTCAACAATAAGCAAAACCCATACCACATAGTCAGCTGTGAAAGACCCCAAATTGAGATATGTAAAACAATTTAAAAAAGAAAATGTGTAGTTAACGGTCTAGTTCAAGTGCAAAATTATGAAGTATGAAATAATGAACGAAAAACAAATATGTTACAAAGCAACAAACGACAACCACAGTGAATTACAGGCTCCTGATTTGGGACAGGCAAATACAGAATGTGACAGGGTTAAACTCGATTGATTGTGCCAAACCCTCTTCTAACCTTGACAGTGGCGTAACAGTACAACATAATGAACAAACTAAAAAGATCTACTTTCTGTTTTAAAGTTGCAAAGAGTTTTAGATAATATTGGTTAATTAATTACAGTGCATGTTATAATTTAGATGTTTAGATAGCTAACTATTTTGAAAATTTCTTTCATATCCTCTAGATCTTCATGAATAACTAACACTGTACAAACTATTTCAGATGCTCTTGATGAGTTGGATGAAAGAGTCAAATCTTTTTTCAAGAAATGTACACAGCCAAATGCAAAACAGGAGTGGAAAGATGAAAATTTTGAAAAAATTAAAAAGGTAAACAATATCATTGATATAAAATAAATTGTTAGTAAAATAAAAAAAAATAATAGAAGTATATACATGTCAGAGTTCGCGAAATCTTTTTTTCCCTGGTGGTCCTTGAAGAAAATCTGCTGGTTCTCACTATTAACTCTATTGAAAAATACTAAAATTGTGTCAGTCCTATGCAAAATTTTGGTGGTAAAATCCTGAGGACCACCACTTTTCGCGAACTTTGACATGTTACATATATATTTACAGAAATGAAAGATGTTCATTGCATTTTTCATGCATCAGGTAAAAAGAAAAAAAAACATGTTATGGTTTGTGATTACACAGCTTTGAGCTATGATTACAATGATGACTTGAAAATCATTTTTTTTATCAGAAAACCCGACACTAAGATGATCATGTTGTTACAACATTCCTAAACATGTATTTTTATACCCCCGCTTTGAAAAAAAGGGAGGTATACTGTTTTACCTCTGTCTGTCCTTCCGTCAGTCCGTCAGTCTGTCAGTCAGTCAGTCCGTCCGTCCCATGAATATTTTTCGTCACATTTTTCTCAGGAACTACACTACCAGGATTTCTGAAATTTGGTTTCAGGCTTGAGATAAGTCAGCTATACTGTGTGATGCGTTTTCAGATTCATCACTCGACAACTTCCTGTTTACCGAACACTTACCATTTTATTTCGTCGCATTTTTCTCAGGAACTATAATTCCAGGATTTCTGAAATTTGGTTTCAGGATTTATATAAGTCAGCTATACCGTGTGATGCGTTTTCAGATTCATCACTCGACAACTTCCTGTTTACCGAACACTACTATCATTTTACACATGATGGCCAAGTTGAAAATTTTCGTCGCATTTTTCTCAGGAACTACAATGCCAGGATTTCTGAAATTTGGTTTCAGGGTTTATATAAGTCAGCTATACTGTGTGATGCGTTTTCAGATTCATCACTCGGCAACTTCCTGTTTACCGAACACTTACATATTTTTACACTATTAACATTATCCACTTGCGGCGGGGGTATCATCAGTGAGCAGTAGCTCACAGTTACACTTGTTGAAAATGGAATTCTACTTTCAAAAGAAAATGTAAAAAGACAAGCTATAAGTAAAATGTTGAAAGTAATCTGTAATGATGAAGTGTATGCTACATTCTTTAAAATAAAAATTAAGGGGGATTGGGAAATCAGCCTGTCTGTCCAATTAACTGCCTGTCTGACAGTTTGGGGAAATGATTTGATTGAACAATATTTGTTTTATATTCTGGTACATGTAAATAGGTTATTTAGTAGAGATATCTTCCTAAGTCTTGTTTTATTTATTTAAATAAAAAAGTCATATTTTCTGTTTTTCTTGTATTTCTCTTGGCTACATTATTTAAATAGATTGTTAATGTGTCTGTCTTTATAAGTTGTATAAAAAAAACAGTATTCATAGCAGTATAATTTCATGGTTTTAGTTTATGGAAAAATCTAACTTACATCTATATATTTCAGGACTATTACAAATCTTTAGAAGATGCAGATGAAAAAGTCCATTTAGCAACTCATATATATGATTTAGTAAGTCTTGCCATTCATCTTTTATATATGTATTATAGAAGGAACAATATCGAAAACACGTTTGTCTTTAAATGAAAATGTTTAATACTTATGCATTCATGTATCATCAAGAATTGCTAAAGGATTATATTGAGAGAGAAAAAAAGGGAAAAAATATGGGTACCAAAAGAAGTAAGACATTGTAGGTCCACCAAATGCTACACTGAAATGTTTATATTTTTGGGATACGATTGCTTTCAAGCAATCTGTAGACTTTTACCGTTGACTCAGGGCTGCATTCCCTCACGTCAACCATTTTATTCTAAACATCTCAGATTCTTATGATTGTCTTGCTTTAAAAGGTAAAATCAAACAAAAGGATTGACTTTCCTGTAATGTTCTTCTCATAATCTTCATGTTTGATATTTCCCTTGACTTATATGCGTGTTTTTAACAACACGGAAAATCAGAATAAAGCAGTATTTATATTTAATGTTTTTATAAATTTAGAAACACGTCAGAGGGAATTCCCCAGTTTTGATAAATGCGAGAGTTCTCTGAATTCCGATAATTCTATTTCTGTCATATAAGAACTGAAGTCGAGTTTTTCTATATTTTACTGTTATGAAACTGATATTTGATACTGTACTCTCATAAAGAAATGGAGAACCATTCATCATATCATTTAATAAACGTTTGTTCAAATCGCAAGTCGCGGGTTTGTTTATGTATTAATGAGCATGCGTATAGTTTTCTTGATTTCAAGGGGTATCAGATTGAGTTGTTGCTCTGGATTCCCCGCTTCATTGATTAATTTGAAACTCATGGGATTATTTCTATGTCTGTCTGCTATTGAGGGTTATTGTTGTTGTATAATTTTAAATCGTATGCATCATTTAAATTATAAAAATAAATGTCCACGTCGGAACGGGTTTACCTTTAACACCCCTTCAGTCGAAATGGAGTCTTCCATATTATCGTTTCGAGTTGTCTCCCTTCCGGAAGTATTTTCCGTCAAAATTGAAAGTGGGTCTCATTGGGGTCTCAGCGTGACGCGGGATTGCCGATTTTTCGTAAGCGTGAAACGTGAAAGTCAAATTATTGTGTTGTGAAAACGGGAAATGAGGTCTTGCGGGACACGGGAATCTGACAAAACAATTAGCGGGATCCGGGATCGGAACCCCCCAATGAGACCCCCTTGAAATACAGTACGACTCATCAAAAAAAATTAACTCGTTAGATGTCGATAAACGTCGTATTATATTAAGAACGATCTCAATTAAAAGAGAGGAGTGTGTACAGAAAGGAGTCATGCCCACTGACCCAAAGGAAATTAATATTTAAAGAGTTAGAAATGGGGTTCCTCCTAGAATTAACGCGCGGTGATAAGATACGAAGTGAAATACCTTCTCTCATTCTCAGTGACTGCTGTGGAAAGTAAACTTGGAATTGATAGTACAAAAATAACACACAATAAGTACGTTACTCATACACTTGTATGGTATTGTATCCGGGATTGGCCATTTTTAAAGTTGAGCTGAGACTACTATACGTTATAGTAGTCTCAGAGTTGAGTGACTATTTTGATTATTACATTTTTCATGTGCAGTTGAATTAGTTTTGAAAATAAATGATACTATCCAGCTGTACCAAGGCTGCCAAAAATGCGTGAGACTCACGCATGTTCATGCTTTTTTGCGGCAGTATCCTTGGAACTATTTTTTTCCTCTTTGATCTTTTAAATTTTGGCCAAATCTCACGCATTTGCTTAATGAAAAGTTGGCAGAACTGCTATACATGTGTCAATGAAAACTATGGCAATCGTATCCCTCAGAGCATTCTGCTCTTTGATTTAACTAAAGTTAAGTCAAATGAATATAAATCAAGGTTGCTTGATAAAAATGAATGTTAGGTAATGTATTGTAAATATTTCAAATAGACATTAAACCAACAACTATTACAGGTAAACATAAAAGAGGGTAGAAATGTCCTTTACTGTCAGGTGTCAAACGATCACTTTTGACAACTGTTATCCTGAAAGTGGTTAAAATGTTACTATGATTCTTCAAAATATCTTTATTGTGATTCGTCAGAGTCTCAAATAATTATTGCAACAGTTATTTTCAGAAAAATTTAATCTAATTTCAAAATTAGTCGATTTTTTTATTGTCTAAAAAGAAAGTACATTTTATTGTCATGCACAAAAATTACTGTTAAAGTCATTGGGTGTGAATTTTTACCATTATTCGTCATAAAGGTACACCCATTACGACCCTCATAGAACCTTCAACAATGGGCAAGTGTCCAATCCAATTCCTAAATGTTGTGAATTAACCGAATTTTTAATATTTTAAATATCAAATAATATCTGTCGTTAAATGTTGTCATGCATATATTTTCAGGTTGACAGACATTTAAGAAAATTAGATCAAGAATTATCAAAATTTAAAATGGAACTTGAAGCTGATAATGCTGGAATTACAGAAGTTTTAGAAAAAAGTAAGTAGAAGTTATATAACATCTGGACCACCTCTCATATAGGCTCTGACAAGTTAATATTTATTAAACATTTGAAGGCTCTATTCTTGTTAAGTCCCCATTTACTTTTTATACGACCGCAAAAATTTTAATTTTTTGGTCGTATATTGCTATCACGTTGGCGTCGTCGTCGTCGTCCGAATACTTTTAGTTTTCGCACTCTAACTTTAGTAAAAGTGAATAGAAATCAATGAAATTTTAACACAAGGTTTATGACCACAAAAGGAAGGTTGGGATTGATTATGGGAGTTTTGGTCCCAACATTTTAGGAATTAGGGGCCAAAAAAGGCCCAAATAAGCATTTTCTTGGTTTTCGCACTATAACTTTAGTTTAAGTGAATAGAAATCTATGAAATTTTGACACAAGGTTTATGACCACAAAAGGAAGGTTGGGATTGATTTTGGGAGTTTTGTTTCCAACAGTTTAGGAATTAAGGGCCAAAAAAGGGCCCAAATAAGCATTATTCTTGGTTTTCGCACAATAACTTTAGTATAAGTAAATAGAAATCAATGAAATTTTAACACAAGGTTTATGACCACAAAAGGAAGGTTGGGATTGATTTTTGGAGTTGAGGTCACAACAGTTTATGAATTAGGGGCCAAAAAGGGGCCCAAATAAGCATTATTTTTGGTTTTTGCACCATAACTTTAGTATAAGTAAATAGAAATCTATGAAATTTAAACACAAGGTTTATGACCATAAAAGGAAGGTTGGGTTTGATTTTGGGAGTTTTGGTCCTAACAGTTTAGGAATAAGGGGCCCAAAGGGTCCAAAATTGAACTTTGTGTGATTTCATCAAAAATTGAATAATTGGGGTTCTTTGATATGCCGAATCTAACTATGTATGTAGATTCTTAATTTTTGGTCCCTTTTTCAAATTGGTCTACATTAAGGTCCAAAGGGTCCAAAATTAAACTAAGTTTGATTTTAACAAAAAATTAAATTCTTGGGCTTATTTGATATGCTTAATCTAAATATGTACTTTGATTTTTGATTATGGGCCCAGTTTTCAAGTTGGTCCAAATCAGGATTCCATATCAAGTATTGTGCAATAGCAAGAAATTTTCAATTGCACAGTATTGCACAATAGCAAGAAATATCTAATTGCACAATATTGTGCAATAGCAATTAATTTTCAATTGGAGTTATCTTTCTTTGTATAGAATAGTAGTTGATAATATATGTTGGAAATTTGCCAGACATGACTATGATGTCATTTTCTATTTTTATTTGCCAATAACTTTATGTAAATAACTTCATTGGAAATTTGCCAATATAAAATGTTGCTGATGAAGCTTTTTTTCCTTATCTTATCTAAAATGTTTTTAGATAATGTATGTTGGACATTTGCCAGACATGACTATGATGTCATTTTCTATTTTTATTTGCCAATAACTTTATGTAAATAACTTCATTGGAAATTTGCCAATATAAAATGTTGCTGATGAAGTTTTTTTTATTGTTTTATACAATAAACAATGTATATTCACTTTTACTACCAACCAATCTTTACCATTCAGTGATAACAAGCACTTTATTTTACATTTTAATATTTTATGATGTATTTAAAAGAGTAGTTATTGTTGAAAACTCCATTAGAAATTTGAATTGATATCAGTTTTGGAAAAAGGGAAACGGGGATGTGAAAAAAAAGGGGGGGGGGGTTTAAATTTTTCTCATTTCAGATTTCATAAATAAAAAGAAAATTTCTTCAAACATTTTTTTGAGAGGATTAATATTCAACAGCATAGTGAATTGCTCAAAGGCAAAAAAAAAACTTTTAAGTTCATTAGACCACATTCATTCTGTGTCAGAAACCTATGCTGTGTCAACTATTTAATTTTAGATTTAAAAAGTTTGAAGAAGAAATCTTTAATTGATTTGTAAAATCTTGACATTTGTTTTGTGTAAAAAAAACCCATGTAATGTCAAAAATGTGATCACAATCCAAATTCAGAGCTGTATCACGCTTGAATGTTTTGTCCATACTTGCCCCAACTGTTCAGGGTTCGACCTCTGCGGTCGTATAAAGCTGCGCCCTGCGGAGCACCTGGTTGATCTTTGTCAACATCAACAAAGAGTTATGCAAAGGACAAGGTTCACTAATGGCACAAAATGGCCTAAAATATCAACTTTATCATAAAACACCAAAAAGGTCTCAATTTGGTTCGTAAATGGGTCTCTTTCAAAAGTATAAATGCTAAGTACATCAGTTCTTTTCAAAAGACTACAAGGCCACGTTTTTTTAATTTGTTGGTTTACGGATTTTTCCCATAAAAAAGTCGGGTCGGTCGGTCGGAAAAAAAAAGAAAAAAAATATCTTTCAAAACAGAAAAATATGAAAAAATAAATATATATTTCACCTTACTAACAAAATGTTTGTCTTAGATGCTGTTTTGTCATCATTTCTTAACATTTAGTTCGATTATTTATTATTGATCAGTGATCATAAACATCGCATGACATCGTTTAATACCTTTCTGTAAAAAAGGGGGGTTGCACAGAAAAAGACAATACTAAAAATTGTCATTTCACAAACAAGAAAAACAGATTCGCGTAGCTCTCAATCAATTCCAGAAAACTTAGTATATAATGATCTTCAATCACAAAAAACTGATAAAGAAAAAAAATGTAAAAACGTCGTACAAAAATAAGTTTCAACACATGTGTCGAAAAACGTAATAGACTCGTCCACTGGAAAAACGACAATATCGGGTTAATCAGTTGTCATGCAATCCGGTGTTTATTCCCAATGATCGATATTTTTTTATTATCTATGAAACAAGAAAATTTCAAATGATTTGTTAATATTCAGTACTTTAATTGATGTATTCCACCAGAGACATATGTATTACATGTCTCTTATTCCACCTGTCCACGTTTGGACAAGTCTATTTCTCTCAGATGATGCATCATACGGACTGATGACAAATTAGGGAAACGAACTTATTTTGTAATTGGTTTTAAAAACAGGTTTCGTTCCGCAAAATTATTTGCGCAAAAGACATTTCAAGGTCAGTTATAATTGACTTGTCTATTTTTAGAAACGTAAATTGGAAGTTTTTTTCACAACAGAAAGTGTCATCAACTTTGTTAATGATTAATGCATTTCATTTCATAAAAAAAAGAAAATTTTAATTATTTTTCAGGGATAATGCATTGATAAGGGTCGGCGGGAATAAAACAGCATGAAAAGTCAATTTTATTTTTATTCTGAAAATCGGCAAAATCGGGTCGGCGGATCCGTAAACCAACAAATAAAAAAACCGTGGCCCAAGATATTCACCAAAGTAAGCCCATTTTGGACATTTTGTCAAAATATGATGATTTGGTGCATTTTTCAGACCTAAAAGCTTTTGAAACAACTTGGCCGCCACCTACGATCCAGAATGTGTTGTAACCAAAAGATTTCAATTTTGATATAGATTTCATCAATATAACAACTTTTTGGATCGTAGATGGAGGCCAAGGTTAATTATGCCAAAAACAATTAAAATTATGTACAAAAAGTACCAAAATTGACCTTTTAATACAAATTATGCTAATCTAAGGGGTCATTGCTCCATAAATAGTAAAGGAAAGTGCCAGAAAAAATGTTATTGTCTTAGTAGTATTATCACAGGTATTTCTATGTGACATTTGTAATTTTTTGGCCCAATTCAAAAAACATAAAAAAATCAGGGCCAATTTTAACCCTTCGTGAACCTTCTCCTTTATATGAAGATGGATGAAATTTTACTGTGTGTATTTTTCACAGACCCATAGTGAGCCTTTTCATGTGGATAGACAATAAAAGTGCATTACCATGTATATTTTCAGGGTCACTAGAGTTAGATAAACCTCCATCTATCAATAATCATAGAACAGAAAGTAAGTAGAATAATATTAAACAACCATCGTTGGTTATTACACAGATATTTATAACCTACATGTACTTCACTACTGAATATAAACATGTCTTGGTGCTTATGTTGGTCAAACAAAAAAAATAGAAAATACAAGACATTTACAATTGAGGAAGGTTTTGTCAATACATGCAAAGATTAATTCATGTACACAAAAAGTGATTTCCCTTAAATATAGGAATATTATGACTGCCTTTGTTTCAGAAACAGCCAAATATATGTAATTAATATCTATAAAGATGCCTATGATAGGCTTTTTCATTTTTGTCGAGCCTTCGACTTTAGTCGAAAAAGCGAGACTAAGCGATCCTACATTCCGTCGTCGTCGGCGTCGTCCACAAATATTCACTCTGTGGTTAAAGTTTTTGAAATTTTAATAACTTTCTTAAAATATCCTCGGTTGGTACCAAACTTGGACAGAAGCTTGTTTATGATCATAAGATAGTATCCAGAAGTAAATTTTGTAAAAAAATAAATCCATTTTTCCGAATTTAACTTTTAAATGGATTTAGATTTTCTGCCAGGAAACAACACATTCACTCTGTGGTTTAACTTTTTAAAATTTTAATAACTTTCTTATACTATTTTGGATTTGTACCAAACTTGGACAGAAGCTTGTTTATGATCAAAAGCTAGTATCAGGAAGGAAATTTTGTAAATGACTAAATCTATATTTTCATATTTTACTTTTAAATGGACTTAGATTTGCTGCCAGGAAACAACACATTCACTCTGTGGTTAAACTTTTTAAAATTTTAATAACTTTCTTATACTATTTTGGATTTGTTCTTAACTTGGACAGACAGAAGCTTGTTTATGATCAAAAGCTAGTATCTAGAAGGAAATTTTGTTTTCTTCCAGTTAACATTACATTCAGTCTGCAGTTAAAGTTTTTAAACATTTATTAGATTCATAAGCTATCCTGGATTTTTACAAAACTTGGACAGAAGCTTCTTACATTCAAAAGATAGTATCAACAGGAATATTTCATTGATTTATTTCCTCATTTTTGTTGAGCCTACGATTAACAGAAAGAGTAGGCGAGACACTGGGTTCCACGGAACCCTTACTAATTTTTTTTTGTAAACAATGAATTTTGATATTGCCCAGCTTATATCATGTATATGTGTTTCAGCAATATATATAAGTACAAGTATTGTTCAGTTGTTTGAATTTTAATTTATTCTAAAACTGCCTCTTTGACTTGAAAAAGGGTTATTAGAAATTTGACAATTCATTAAAAGAGTAAAACAATTACATAAATACTAAGTGATCTGTGCCAGTGACAAGGCAATCAGTGATGAATGAGTTCCTTATACAGAGATATGTTATATATTACAGAGAGAAGAATTCTGCATTCTCAGCCTGTAATGAACAATCACTCGTCAGAAAAAAGAATAGCAACAGAAAAAGTTTTGTCATCTTTGGCCCATGAGGCTGCATTGGAGGCAATAGGTCAATCACGTAAATCACAATCCAACTCTAATTCTCCAGCATTATCAATGTTCAACTCAACATCAGTACCATCATTAACTTACAGTCTAGGTAAGTCTTATCAATACATTTATCAATTATGGACCTTTGACTAGGTCAATATATATGTTATATATGAACCTGTGCAAATTTTTTATATATTGACCGTCAATATACATCATTTTACATATTAAAATACAAACATACATGTAGCGTCAATACACTTAAAAATAGAAATTAGGCTTTGAATATGTAAAATAACCTTTGAAACACGTGATTGTAATAACCAAGAAAGAAATAAGAGGGTAGATATGAGTGTACAAACTACTTAATTTTTACGTGCACCCACCTTTTCTTTTTATTTATTAACCGGATTTTTGTGACAAAAATGTCGGTTATTGATTTGGGGATGTACGGCGGGCTGTCGGGCAGTCGGATGGGCGGCAACCAAATGTTGTCCGTGCATTTACTCATGAACCGTTCAACCAAAGCTTTTAAAATTTTAATATGTTGTTACTGACAACAAAATGAAGGTCAAGTTCAATGATGACTATTTTGACTTTTACCGTTCAGGAGTTATGGTTCTTGAAAGATTGAAAAATGGCATTTCCAGTTGTGTCTGTGCATTTACGCATGAACTGTTCAACCAAAGCTTCCCAAATTTTGATATGTTGTTACTGATGACAAAATGGAGGTCAAGTTCAATAATGACAATTTTGACTTTTACCGTTTAGGAGTTATGGTTCTTGAAAGATCGAAAAATGGCTATTCCAGTTGTGTCCGCGCATTTACTCATGAACTGTTCAACCAAAGCTTCCCAAATTTTAATATGTTGTTACTGATGACAAAATGGAGGTCAAGTTTAATAATGACGATTTTGACTTTTACCGTTCAGGAGTTATGGTTCTTGAAAGATTGAAAAATGACTATTCCAGTCGTGTCCGTGCATTTACTCGTGAACTGTTCAACCAAAGCTTCCCAAATTTTAATATGTTGTTACTGATGACAAAATGGAGGTCAAGTTCAATAATGTCGATTTTGTCTTTTACCGTTCAGGAGTTATGGTTCTTGAAAGATAAAAAAATGGCGTTTCCATTCATGTTGTTGCATTTAATCATGAACCATTCAACCTAAGCATTTCAAATTTTAATATGTTGATACTGATGACAAAATTGAGGTCAAATTTGATATTGACAATTTTCACTTTCACCGTTCATCAGTTATGGTTCTTTTGATATTGGCAGGACACAAATAAATGTTAATAAATCCGGTTTGCTGTCGTTGTGACAGCCTCTTGTTACATATACATTAAGATGCATTTGAGCACCGAAATGAATGTTTAGTGGTTTGCAGGGTAATTCTATGCAAAATAAAATTGTGTAATGGTTAAATAATAACAAAGATACATCTCTAGAGATCAACATATTGCCTTCATCAATAGATATGTTTCTATAATAGATACAGTAGGAAAGCTCAAATTACTGTAGTCTACAAATCCTTTGCAGTGTGTGGTTGGGATTATAATTGAATTATAATCTTTGAGATTGGAATCGCCCTCAATTTAATCTCAATTAGTGTAGCCTTTTCAATAGTTGTCTGGCGCGAAAAGGACGATAACTCAATTTTAGAATTTGATACTTTTGGAGACGGTCAATTTCCGGAATTGCATGCTTCATCATCACTATTTTTTCATTGGCCGTCGACGATAGAACTATTGCTGCATTTTTTTAACGATAAGGTATATTTAACAAGGCAGTAATTTATCAATGTATTATCGTGGTATCAATATATGTGAGTAATGTTAGATACCTGCATTATTTGTAATTTTGGCAAGGACAATTCATCACTTCCCCTGAAATCACGATTTTGTAAAATATCACTTATCGGCATCTTCGGGCGGCAAACCAGATCAATTTCCTGATGATCTTTACTACAGCATTCTGATTGTTATTAATTGCTACATATGACCGTTTTTTTTTAAATCAATGTTTGTTTACATTATCGACAAATGGGAGTAACATTTTAGACCGAGTTGTCGTTCGTAGTGTATAGTTTGTTCCAAACCATTGTTTGTTTCTGGTACAGGTTGGCAGTTGTTTATCAACAATAAAGTTGTTTCAACTAAAACACATGTAATCTTCAATGTGTATGTGTTTTTTCTTTCTTTCTAAGTAGTAATGATTGTTTATAAAAACAAAATGTTTTTAAATACATTTGGAAGATAGCATTGTCATGTAATTTTTATTTCCCTTGTTTAAAAATAGAAATTGCGTGTTTTTATATTTAACGATTAACATGACACTATTCAGTACATATTGTTAAATTGAATAGATATTGCTGTTTCGAATTCATTTGTTTAAACTAATTATCTTAGTTCTAAAATTTAATATTTGCATCGTTGCTTATCATTCATAACCTTTGTTGAACGACTTAATCATTTCATATAAGTTGTTTCAAAACATATTATTGATCAGAAACACTCAATGGCGCTTTATAGGGCTACCTAGACTAAAGCTGCATATGGTTATTCACAACGCTAATTGACAGATGTCTGTTGACTGACGTTCAGTCCCTTCGACCACGGGAAGCTTGCTCTGCTGGATGCGTTCTTAATTATTGGAGTCATTCAATGCTACATTTTTCTTCTTTTAGTATACATAATAAATTGTACTTATTGAATAAATTATATATTGTTTTATTTAAAAAAAAAATTAAATATCGCTTTTACATTCGTCATCCATTGTCTTCTTATTTATCAGTTGTCAAATTAGACCAATACATGTATGTGGTCTGCATCCCCTGCATAATTGATCCTTTTACATACATGTACATGTCGGACCCACTCCCTTATTTTTTAATGGCTTTCAGTTATTTGGTGGACAGACGGAATTGTTTCCAAGTTCGCTTCCAAACTCCTACTTCACTCCATATTCTGTTCCTCTGCATTCCTATTTTTGCATCTACAAGAATTATCTCTGTTTTAACAACACTGTTCTCACGATTAAAACCACCCTGCCTCAAATACTCATTTCCAGTCCTCTCATTCCATATAGTTCCCATAATTCTGCCCACCCTCTTATCAGTGTCACAGTGACTCGCACCCATTAACAACCCAACATTTGGCAACAAACTGTATTATACCAACTTATTGGTTTTCTATATGGTTTTTTTTCACACGTCTCGTTTTTAACTTCCATGCAAATTTTTTACTATCAACTATATGACCTCAACGCACACAATACAAACTATCTTTTCACAAAACTACATAGCAAATACATATTCAGGGTTTTTATTAATGTTTACTTTGCGAGTCCAAAGTGAGGAATTAATTATAAAACATGGGCAAGCAAAATAAATTTCTAGAAGATGTTTTAAATATAGACTATAGTTGATGAGCTACCCACTCGTGTAACAAGATTTATCTCTCCTGGGATTTAAACACATTGAGATTGAGATTGAATTGTCTCCCTTTGATAAAAGCCGGTACCAAAGCTTGACTATTTGTTTGGTGATTTTTTTTATTGATTAACAATAGTTAGATAAAGAAAAAGGATAATACTTTCAATTTCGAGGTCTCACAAAGGCTTTTTCACCAATTATTCTAATTTTACATTAAACCCCAAATTTAGATGAAAAGGCTAATTAGTGGAATACCTATAAAAAAAATGATTTTGGCCATAATTTTATTTGTCATTTTTTTGTCTCGTCTGCACTCTTTAAAGTCACATGGTATCGCATTATTAATGATATGTAAATGTTAACAGGTCATGTAGGAGCAGGGAGTAATGCTGCCATTGCAGCCGCAGCATCACAGGCAATAGCAGCAACACAACAGGTATGTATCAATATTTGGGGCAATATCCCACAATTTTAATTGTAAACCATGGCCAAAAAATCACCGTACAATGATACATGTTGCTATTTTCAATAATTGACTGAGCTGATCCATTTGTGGTGATTTGAAGAGTAAAGGATCATAGAATAAAGATGTAAATACTATGGTTTCCTTAAGGCCAACTAAAATTAATTAGTAGATTTTCATCCAAATTTTTGAAAAACATGGGGCGGGTGGGAGGATTTTATTTTTTAAATTTTATTTCATATGAAACCCTTGTCACAAATTCTTCATACCGCGGGCTATATGCTAGTTGAAAACAAGCTTGTATAATGTATATACATGTTGTATAAGGAATCTGACACTATTTTTTAAACTCTTAAATAAAAATCCCTGATTGGCAACCACTGTTATACATGTAATTGCCGCTTTAGAAACCTATTTATAGTATACATCAAAGGGAAGAGAAATGATCTCTTCAGTTGGACTAGACCTACACCAAATTTATTTTGCTTTCTAAGCAATGGTTTGTAGTCCACATAAAATCAATAAGATGTACTGGTACAATTGTATGCAACACAAGTATTATGAGTACAAAATAAAATGTAAACTCAGTGTGGAAAGTAATTATGATGTAAAACATGAACTTAACCAAAAAGTAGTTGTTGTTTAATGACTAAATTGAGGGTATTGGGACAGTTACAGAGGGTGTTTGCTGTTTGTCAACAAAAACAACAGCCGTGGGTAAATAAAAGGGAATTAAAATGCGTGTTTGTCAACTTTTTTTTCTTAATATACTGTCATAAATCAAACAAATTCGTGCTTGTGTCAATTTCTTTAATCCAGTCATGTTTTTTGTACCAATTTGTTCTACGATTCTTGCGCTTTGGATATCATTCACAGCCCAAATTTCCTGACACAAAGTCATCGTATAAATAAAGAAAAAACACGGTTTTCGATTCAATTGTGACTACCACAATTTGCGTTAAATGACAAGGCGTTTTACTAGTTACTCGAATATTTCATGCCCTTCTCGTTATCAATCTCTATTCTCGGTAGATGTTGTCATCATAGAGCAGCAGAATATGTCGACTCAATCATATCGTTATTAGATTACTCGGAGAAATACAAAAACGAAATTTGAAACAGGAAGTGTTAAATGAAACGAAATTATCGATGGTTCCCGGTAACGGACATGATAAAATCCGGAAATCGTATTTTTGTTCAATAAAAAAAATCGGGGCGGGACGATTTCAGAGGGGCGGGCGGGGATGAAAATCTAGCAATTAATTTTAATTGGCCTAAATGTATACAAATGAATTTTAAATGATTTCCTTGTGTCAAAATAGCTATAAAATTGAGAATGGAAATGGGGAATGTGTCAAAGAGACAACAACCCGACCATAGAAAAGACAACAACAGAAGGTCAGCAACAGGTCTTCAATGCAGTAGCTATGTTTACTTTATGAGGTGCTATATCAAATGACCCTTCATTGTTTGCTATTGCCAAGCTAATTTGAGAAATTGAATCTCACATGGTACAACAAAATTTACCACATACCGGTACATGTATAACAAATTGAAAAAGAGCCATCATTTTAAGTATGGACAGAGGAATAAAAAAGATGTTACTATTACAGCCTTTCTGCAAACGAATAGCACTTTATTTAATGACTCGAAATCAGCAGACTAATAAAGCCTTTAAGAAATTAAAAAAAGTATCAGGGCACACACGCCTGCTTGAATACTATGTGCCAATTTAATCTTAAATAAATATAAAAGATCTTGAAAATAACCTATCTTATATTGTGGTTCTGTACATTGATATGAATATTTTGGCTGTTTGCTCCATTTTTATAAATTTTCAAAATAAACTTTTTGTGCAGGTTTAAACAAACAAATAAACCACTTCATTACAGTATTGTTGCTTTCTACAAACAATTTGAGGGTGGGATAACTTGTGTGTTATGTGATTGTGCATTAATTAAAAATAACGCCTGTTTGAAAATATCTCTGTATTTGTCATGTTTGTAGACTTTTACAATCGTTTTTTATTTAACAGTCTCTATCTTCACAGGATTTCATCTCAAGCGGTATTACTATTGAAACTAAAACTAATACTAGGCGTGCAGAACAGAGCAATAGAATCAAGGTAAAATATGTCTGACAGAGATTAAAACTTCAACACAATGTGTCCTTGTAGTACAAATGGTATCTAGATTACTTTAGGTCTATTTAGATTTTGATATTAAGAGAGGCATATGGATAGGATGCTCAAGTCCATTAGTTTTCATAGAATTATGGTATGGACATGTTGAAAGTTATTCCTGTAACATGTGTAGTGTGCATAAAAATACAGGAATATTGTTTTTTTGCAAAAATGCAACAAAAAAGGTTTCACACAATTAAAAATTAGCCATTTTGAATTACAATATTATTTGTTTGCAGCTTTTCCTGAAAAATTAATAGTTACTCTCTTATTTTTACCCATTCAGCCATTATTAATATTATTTCAAGAATGGAAGTTGATTGGAAAATTGATAGATGAACAAATGAGTAAACATGTTTTAATTTGCAAGATTTAGCAATAGCATTTTTTTATTTATTCTATTTTTTTTTTGTCCCCAGTGTTTGAATCAAGTTCTGTTTCTTTTACAGCTACAACATGGCCGACGCACTCCAAGTATGAAAGCTAGTTTAATGGCCATGTCAGAATTAAGTAAAGAGCTAACTATACCTAAAGATGTTTATAGTTCAGCACCCTCAACTCCTACAGCAAGTCATGAACCCAAAATATCCAGATCAAAAAAGTAAGTGTTACCTGAAAAACAATACTACTGTGGTTGCATTATTATTCTTGAATACCTATTTTCGTGGATTTCATGGGTACAGGTAAACCACGAAATATGATAAATAATGAATGACAAATTTTTTATAGGCTTGTATGCAAATTGGTACCCATGAAATAAATGAATCCACTGTACATCACTGTATACAACTTTGATATTTGTGATCATATTTACTGTAGTTAGGGGTCATCCATAATTGTCAACCATTTTCCAAAGTGTACAAAACATACACTTTTTCAGACCCCCCACCCTCCCTCAGAAAGTGTACATCAACCATTTTCAGATTTCAAGACAAGAATCAATAATTCTTAATAAAAAGAAGATCCTGTCTATTAAAGTTTAGTTTAATATAGAAATTTGCATTGAAAAGAAACTGAAACATATCTGACTGTTTTATTTCATTTGATGAAAAAAAAAAGCGTACTGTAAAAATATTGATTTTTTTAACCCCCTCCCCCCAAGTGTACGTTTTGTACACTTTGGAAAATGGTTGATAATTATGGATGACCCCTTAATTCAATTTATTTCAAAATGTTCAAAATTTTGCTCATATAAAACCTACATAGAGATAACCTGTAAAAAACTGTCTGTTATCTTTATAATGAGGACTAAATTATTTATTTGTACCACTTTTTCCTGAAATTGTGGTAAAATCTTAAAAGGCATTTTAAACAATTGGAAAAGACTAATATATGCTTTTCTGTTAACACTACACTTAACATAGATTGATATAAAAATATATGTGGTATGAGAACCAATGAGATGACTCTCCATTCAAGTCACAATTTGTAAAAGAAGGCCATTACAGGTCAAAGTACGGTCTTCTACACAGAAACTTGGCTCACACTGAACAGCAAGCTATAAAAAGCCCCAAAAATGACTAGTGTAAAACCATTTAAACATTTTATTTTGAAATATTGACCCTCCCCTATACCTCTAACCAATGCATTTATCTAATATTATTGTATTTATAGACAAACTACCAAGGCAGCTCAACTCACTCAGTCACAACAACAGTCCTCATCGCCTGCTATCGTCTCAGCAGCACAGTCATTACTGGCGCAGAAACAACCTCTCACACCACAAACACCTGCCACTCCTGCTGAAGCATCACCTCTTATACGGGAGGATGCTAACTCAGATTTACAGATTGTTGATGAACATGGACAGCCAATAGACTGGCAGAATGATCCAAACGAACCAAGATATTGTCTATGTAACCAGGTGTCTTATGGTGATATGGTTGGCTGTGATAATGACGATGTAAGTATTGGATCATTATTTGAATGTTATTGTTGATGCTGATAATTGAATTATTTATTATAAATAGTGATATATATTGCAGCATAGGGAGGCTCATTAAAGGACTGTTACAAAATTGGTTGTGGATGTTGGAATGGGAGGCACTCATTTAAGTCAAATTTACTATTTCTGAATGGTTCCATTTTCTTTGGAATTATGTAAGAGTTTGTACAAATAAAATGAAAACTTGCTATTATTAGTGGTTGGGATCTTAAAATGTTTTGAATTTAATTCTGAAAGAGCCCTTATGCTAGTTATTGGTTGACTTACATATAGATTCTTAAAGGACATATTTTCAAAATGTTCAGTTAAATCAACTTAGTTCATGAACAATGATGAAATTGAAAAGATAGAAGAAAGAACTGGTAAAAAGAAATTTTGTCCATCACTGGATAAAGAAATTATAGACTTTTTATTTAATTAAAGATAAATTTTGTGCTTGGCAGATGGTTTTATTTTTATAATAATATGTATTGGTTTTGACAGTGAATGATAATAAATTCTTCTGACAAACTGTTTTAAATATGTTTTAAAAGGATATGTATTAAAGCATAGTAGTAAATTAAAATTGTAATATCTCAGTCCGTATTACATAATCTTATTGAATACATTTTTAAAAATTTCGTTTTCAGTGTCCTATAGAATGGTTCCATTATGGTTGTGTTGGTCTTACTCAGGCACCTAAAGGAAAATGGTACTGTCCTCAATGTACAGCGGCAATGAAAAGACGTGGTCGGAAATAACAGTAGATCTGTTGTGTTGTGCATGTGTTGCTTATGAATTTATAAAGAGTAATGGTCTGTTTTTTTCACAGACTTGTGTGAATGGGACTTTGTTGTAATAAAATACAGTTGTTTGGATGTTATATAAACGTACCTCAGTCTGTATAAAATGCTATCTTTAATAAGTTAACTGTCACTTTATAACTTTCTAGTCTTAATATAAATATTCTATCCTTCTCACCATGAAAATATTTCACAAATATGTCTTTTGAGCATGATATTTCTGTTTGCTAAAGGCTGTTGCTAGTATTTAATTTTATCAGATTGTAAATGATAATTTTGATCAAAACTAAGAAAAGGTTCAATTTTTTTTCAAGTTAAAAATTATGCTCTCAATTCAAAATTATGCTATCTATTCAAAATAGTGCTATATTTGAAATGATTTCTGAATTTTATGGTTTTTGCAATTAAAAGTCCATAGTAATGCTTCCTTTCACACCCCTTCTTTCAATATGTAACTTTTAGATCAGTGTTGGTCCCTAAGGTTATAATAATTTGTAGTAATTGTTCAATTTCATACACATTTTGTTGATTTGTATTTTCCTTCGCACTGATAAAAAAATGATATGAAAGAATCTACAGTTGGAGGATTCAAGGCAATGTGATGTTTATTACTGAATGGACAACAATTTAAAGTTTTAGTCTTATAGACAGCTTAAAACTATTGTCAACACTTGATCTTTTTTTCTTGTAAAATCAGAAAGAAAGAAAAGAATGCTACAATTTTCTGGTGTTTTTTTTTCAGTAATAAGTAGGAGTGAAAAGCAACAAACTATTATAATAACGTTCTCCTTCAATTAATTGTGCACTTGAATCCAACCTTATAATTGACAAAATTGTCAGATTTCCTACCGAAGGTCGTGTTTCCCTCTATGCACTATGGCTTCCTCCAATTTTAAAAAATGACCTCCACAAAATAGCACAATAATGTTAAAAGTGACGTTGAACACCAATCAATCAATCGATCATCCAAATCTTATAAGATATATTGTTTCCATTCAAACTACTTGGACCCTACTAAAAAATATATAACATTTATATAATACATCAAAGAAAATTACAGAAAGGTAGAAAAAATGTAAAAAAAGATATTTTTTAAATGTTTAGTTTTTTTTATATCTGTATGTGTGCACAGCTTGTGGATGAGTGAATAAATTATATATACTGATGCAACTATTGTAATATATAAATGAATGTGTGATATTGTTATCAATATAAAAGTGGTCAAAGATTTCTTTTCTACAATTATTTTGTTTAGCTCACCTTCTCTTAAGATACACGTACAACCTCTCAATGGATTGTAAACAAAATGTATATGCTTCAGTTATAGGGATCTGTACTTGAATTTTTTATTGTTGTCCTTGGCTTAAGGTCATTAAACTTTCGAGTGCAGTTATCGTACTCTAATTTACCAATCAAACTATGGGATTTTGCGTCTAAAGCACAAATTTGGTAGTCAGAGAAATGAGTAAAGTTCTATGACAGAGAGATCTGGTTGATTAATATGGCCTAAACAGCATAAACAGCTATATTGGCAAATATCTTGAAAACTGTAGCAATTAGAGGGATACTAACAACCATAAAGAATGTAAGCACACACACAACCTCAATCTACCCTGAAAAACAGGATGACCTATTTGATAATTATTTACGGGGAAATGTTTATTTAAAAAAAAAAGTCATTTCTTGGCTTTTGTATAGAAAACTAGAAGAGCTACCTTAAAGCAACACTTATTTACAGCAAATTCTATTACATGTTAATTTCAGAAAAAAATAACAATCTAGTTTATAGTTTTTGTCCCTGAAAGGTGACTTTTTGCCAGGTTTTCCAGGTTTTTGCTATAGTTCAAACTATAGCAGCTAGGTTAAAGAGTAAATTGCAAAAATGACCAGTATGACAAGACATATACAAACTAAAAATTTGAGATAATTTTGAAAACCTGATTTTGGAGTTATTGACCCCTTCTACATAACAATATGACAGACTTCAATAAAATTGATTGATTGTTTGTGATTTAATGCCACTTTTAAGAGCCACATCTAGGCTATTTCGTTTTTATTGATTGAGGAAGCCAGCGTGCCTGGAGAAAAACTGATAATCCTAGTCAACCAAGATTGGAGTCGAGTGCACTCGCATTAGCAGGGTTCAACTCACAAACTCAGTGTTGATTAGTAGCATTTCTTAGACCACCGAGGCCCTTGGTTAAAAAAAAACCACGTAGGTATAGTCGCCGTCAGCTGAAATTCGTAGCAGTTATCGGTCAAAATAATCTAAACTATCAATCGCGTTCACTCGAAATATAGTTTTTCACATTCCATTCATAAATCGCAAAAAGAAAAACCACTACTGACCTACCTTTTAAGTGATCACACTGTAATAATCCTGACCTTCACATTTTCCAGAATATTTTCCATTGTAATTCCGCCATCTTCGTTTCTATGAGGATCATTTGTTTACATATGACATTTGTCACTGTACGCAGTTTCCTGAAATGTTCCTTTCATTGATGTGATAAGGTTTCCCGCGCTTTATGCAAATTTTATGAAATTGAACTCCACGGAAACACTTCCGGTAAAAACAATGGCTGATTCCACCATTCAAAATCGTCTATGAAAAAGTGAAGGTCAGGATTATTACAGTGCGATCACTTAAAAGGTAGGTCAGTAGTGGTTTTTCTTTTTGCGATTTATGAATGGAATGTGAAAAACTATATCTCGAGTGAACGCGATTGATAGTTTAGATTATTTTTACCAATAACCGCTACGAATTTCAGCTGACGGCGACTATAGAAGTTTAAAAAGCAAAGATGAGTGAAATCGTCAGCTGTTATCTTCTAAAGAGTTATTGCCCTCAAATGACAATTCTGCTATTGTTTTTGTATTTTTGCCATACAATTCGAAACACGTGGATATAGAAACTGAATTGTGAAAATTATGCTCAAGACAAGATCTATTTGAATTTGTTTTTTTCCTGAAATCGGTCAACTTTTTATAGGAGTTGGTGCACCTAAATGATGATTTTGTCTTTGTTCATTGCAACATCAGTATGTCCGTTAAACAACATTTAACTGACCTTGACCTCATTTCATGGATTAGTGATCAATGTTAAAGTTACTTGATTATGTCTGTTTCTCAAATCATTTATGCAGTACGATAAATATATGTGGCGTACGGAATGACTGTAATGGGTTCATGTCAGGTCGGCAGGTTTCATCTGACATTGACCTCACTTTTTTAGTTTATTGGTCAATGTAAGCCTGTGACTTCTGTCGCAGAAAGTTTGACATCGGGATAGTGATCTGATGGCGACGGTTGCAGAAGTGATAGTTACTTCTTTAAAAAAAGCTTTATATTCTAAAAGGCAGATGACCTAGATGACTGGCAATTATCATCTGACCAGGACATCATTTTCATGGTTCATTGATCAATGTTAAGTTTTTCTGGTTAAATTTATTTCTTAAAAGTGCAATAGGCCAACTATATGGTTTATGGAATGATTACAAGGTGTACGTGTATTTCCAGTTTGGTTTATCTGACCTTGACCTCATTTTCATGGATCATGTTAAATTGATGTGATAGTCATAGTAAAGCTTTATATCTAGGACCAGAGATGGGTCTGATTACTTTCAATGTAATTGATTAAATTACACTTACTTTGTCATTTGTACGATTAAATTAAATTAACGATTCCATCATTTCTGAAAGTATCTGATTAAATTAATGATTACATTGGCAAAGTAATCATGATTACATCTGATTACAATGAATTAGAAGAGAAAAAAACATTTTGAATGATGTAAATGAATAAACGTTCAATATAGCTACATGTAATATAGATATAGGAAGATGTGGTGTTAGTGCCAATAAGACAACTCTCCATCCAAAATAACAATTTATAAAAGTAAACCATTATAGGTCAATGTACGGCTTTCAACACAGAGCCTTGGCTCACACCGAACAAAAAGCTATAAAGGGCCCCAAAATTACTAGTGTAAAACCATTCATAGCATTTTTGAAAAAGGATTTTTTTTTTAATTATTATAAAATGATAACTTCAAACTTCATCAATGTTCTAAACCACAAAAGTAAAATGTATATATACATGCACATTGTGTCACTGGTTATGACCCATCACACTTTTATCATCATTGATCTCTGAATTGTTTTGATTTCAAGTGAATAAAGTTTTATGAAGAATTTGCTGTAACTTATCTTCCGATCTCTTCCAGACGCTAGATGTATTACAAGGTGCAGTTTATTGAAGTTAAAATATGAATGAAATAAAGTTACCAGTTAAAAACTATGTGAAATTATAATAGAATTGTTTATCAAATTGTACACAAATCCATACCAAATTTGTTTATTTTGAACAACATATTTGTCCAACTTTTAATTAGGGCCCCGCCGACGGCGGGTCGCCCTATAGTGATCAGTCTGTCCGTCCGTAACACTTTCTCCGCTCCATATCTAGAGAACCGTTATGATTTCATACTTAATACTTAACATGATTATTAACCAACACCAGAGGGTGTGTCATGTTGTATGTACAACTTCCTAGGTCAAAGGTCAAGGTCAAAAACTTTGGTTTCAGTTGACAACCCCGTGTCCTGTGGTGAAGATCGTGTCCGCTCCATATCTAGATAACCATTATGATTTCAAAGTTTATACTTGACATCCATTTTAACAACCACCAGAGGGTGTGTCATGATGTATGTACAACTTCCTAGGTCAAAGGTCAAGGTCAAAAACTTTGGTTTCGAGTTGACAATCCTGTGTCCTGTGGTGAAGATCGTGTCCGCTCCATATCTAGATAATCGTTATGATTTCAAAGTATATACTTGTCATACATTTTAACCACCACCAGAGGGCGTGTCATGATGTATGTACAACTTCCTAGGTCAAAGGTCAACGTCAAAAAAACTTTGGTTGCAGTTGACAACCCTGTGTCCTGTGGTGAAGATTGTGTCCGCTCTATATCTTGAGAACAGTTATGATTTCAAATATTATACTTGACATCCATTTTAACCAACACCAGAGGGTGTGTCATGATGTATGTACCACTTCCTAGGTCAAAGGTCTGTCTGTCTGTTGGTCTGTCCATCGCTAACAAATTTGATCCACATTATATTTTGAGAGGACAGCTGTTATTATTTCATACTTTATACCTGACAAACATTTTCAACTTAACATATATATTAACCAACACAAGAGAATGTGTCATAATGTATGCATCCTAGGTCTAAGATCAGTCTGTCGGTCTGTCCATCCGTTCGTTGTTCTTAACAAATTGTGTCCGCTCTACCTCTCGAGAACCATTAATATTTCATACTTTATACTTGGTGGGTCATAATATATTGAAGGCATAATTCTAAAAATATGTGACAAATATCAATTGGGCAGCACCTTTAAACATATTGTTCAAACATCAATCCATATATCCAGAAGTCACCTTAGAGTAGTAAACAATGAGTTCACATCATGCAGTCATATCACTATTATACTATGAAAGTAAGATGAGAATATTTATCAGTTTTAACTTAAAATCTTAGATCAAAATCACACATGAGACTATGTAATAACTTCAAATAATGCTTCATATCAGATTATCCATACAACTTATTTACCCCACGTTATTGACAGCGGGGCCCACAGAGATGGCTCCCATCTCAATGATATCTAGTTTAGTTTTAGTTTGTGCTAATTAGATAAATGATCACAATGTTTTCAATGTTTTATTATTAAAGTCTCTCTCAACAACTACAATCAATCTTTATACATTGTAAAATAACACTAAATAAAATGAGACCAATTCTATACAGAATTATAAGGGACCATTAAAATGCATATAGATATAATACACAATATGAAATAAAATATCTATTTACACATGTCTGGTTTATCTTTTATCATATGTATTGCCCTACAGCTATGCTCAATTGGTAATTGCAATAAAAACAAACCTTAATTGATCTCCTACCTGTCAATTCAAAGTTGACAAAAATCACAATTTTGACAAAAGAATATAATTCAGGGTTTATAAAGAAAAGTATTACTTGAATGTAACAGTTATTTTATGTACATCTGTAAATTGTTAATATATGTACAATATCATTCAAAGGCCAGAGACATATAGTTTACTGATGTATGCAAATCAATTAGCATGCTTAAAGTCAAAAAAAGTATTTTAACATGTAAAATATTTATTAAATACGAATAACAAAAAGGTTCATTTATTGACATAAACCCAGTTTTAGATTTTTTCATTGTAATCAGAATGTAATCAAAAAGTAATCAGGATTACAGGCTATTTTGAAAAGTAATTGATTAAATTGAATTACATGTAATCAGATTTGAGGCTGAGTAATGATTACACTGATTACTTGAAAAATTCTAATCAATTACAGCTGATAAATGATTACAATTACAATTACCCCAACTCTGTTTAGGACTATCAACATAATATCAATGGTTAGCAAAGAAGGCGATACATTTCAGCTTGTGCACTCTTGTTTGTGTTTAAGGCACAACACTGTTAACAGAAATGTATAATCAGCAACACACGATCAACAAAAAAGGATTTATATTCAATTGAAAATATAATATGTGCACGCCTATTATTTTTAGTGAGTCAATCCCCGAGTAAATTCATACCGTTTTCTTTCGGATATTACACCCGAACATATGGGTTAAACTTTCTGTCTCACAATCTTATTTTTTCACAGATGTTTATCATAGTCTTATATTTAAAAGTATTTAGATCTTTTGTAATTTGTAGTTTTATTGACAATCATACCACACATTTTCATTTTCATATTTATTTAGTGGAAAGGTCATATTTATAAGGAACACTAAAAACATCCTTATAACGTTTTTACTTGTCAAAAAAACGCAGCGTTTATATTAATGCTATGTTACATAGGCCGTATCTTACAAAAATTATTTAAAATATCCATATTGAGCAAGCATGACTTATTTCTTATCCTATTAATTTTCATAGATTAGTAAACCATGTTTACCTTTTATATCTCAACTAAATAGCGTCTTTCTACACCTTGATTTTGCAACAGAGATATATTGATTTTTTTTAAACCTGGTTATGCGTATCGAAATATTTAAGTCCCTCTAACAGAATCGCTTAATTATTAAAAAGTGACAATGCTCTTTTTTCCATATTAGATTCAACCTATGGTTATTATACCGGTACTATATAAAGCCTTGTCATCATGTATTGAAATTATTCTTTTTTATAAATTGTACTGTTCTTCAAGAGTAAGTAAATGTGAGAAACCAAACATTTTCCTTTAATAACCAATTGTGAAATAAACATACATAGAATTTTAATGTGCGTATTGTTATCCTTTTAGATTTCTACATTGGCTAGAGGTATAGGGGGAGGGTTGATATGTCATAGACATGTTTAACCCCGCCGCAATTTTGCACCTGTCCCAAGTCATGCGCCTCTGGCCTTTGTTAGTCTTGTATGATTTTAAATTTTAGCTTCTTGTGTATAATTCGGAGATTAGTATGACTTCCATTATCACTGTACTAGTATACATATTTTTTATAGGGCCAGCTAAAGGATGCCACGGGTGCGGGAGTTTCTCACTACATTGAAGATCCATTGGTGGCCTTCGGCTGTTGTCGGGTTGTTGTCGCTTTGACACATTCCCCATTTCCTTTCTCAATTTTATACATGTGAATGTCGTATGATATCATGTTGCCATTTATTACGTTTCAAATCTCTCACAAGTAACCTGCATTATCAATTATCCCATCGAAACAAAATTATGTCAGTACAACAGCTACACAAATCTAAAAAAAAATCGAAATATTTCTGACTTTTTTTAATGACATTTTCCCCTGTCGTTATCTGATACAAAGATCGTGTCTTAGGAAGGAATATATCATACCTTGTAAATACCTTGTAAAGGATCACACTGATTCAAACAAAAAAATCTCTGAAACTGACATTATCAAGATGCTTGATTGACAACATATTTGTTACGTTTGGAGGACGTGTTTTTCAACAGACTGTCGACATTCCAATTGGAATCAATTGTGCCCCTTTTCTTGCCGACTTGTTTCTTGTATTAAAACGAGGCTGACTTCATACAGGAACTTCTTAGGATAAAAAAAAAAAAGAAGTTAGCAATATTCTTTAACTTTACTTTTCTACTAAAAAGACGATGCTCTCTCACTAAGATATTAACCGGATTTGTAATAACATTATCAACACGACGGGTGCCACATGAGAAGCAGGATCTGCTTACCCTTCCAGAGTACTTGATATCACCCCCTGTTTTTATGGTTTCGTGTTTCTCATTCTTTAGTTTTCTATGTTTCTTGTTAACTATTATTTGTCAATTTGTCCTTTTCAATTTTAGCCAACCACTCAGAACATTGTTGACTTTAATTTGCTGTTTTCGATTAAATAAATAGGACTTAAAAGAGCAACTGCATTGAGTGTTAAACCACATGCTGATATTTTATCTAGCATAATATTGTGAGGCAGGTAGTCAAAAGCCTTAGAAAGATCCATTAATACCGCTGCAATGTACTGGTTTGTATCAAGAGCCAGTCTTCTAACACTCTGAGAAGTGTGGTCTGACATCCATGTCCACGTCTAAATGCACACAAAAATGGATTAAATATTTTATCAAAATAATCAGTTAATTGGATTTCAAATATTTTTTCAAAGATTTTAGAAAAGATGGGTAAGACACTAACTGGTCCATTTTCGATTTATGAGTTTTACTTTTCCTCTGGTATCTTTCGCCCCTCTCTCATTAACTATAACAGATGAAAAGTTCAGACATGTGGCACCTGTCGTGTTGCTTATGTTGCTTCAAATCAGCCAGCATGGCGGAAATATTTAAAATTTTGTCCAGCATCCGACTTCCGTCACAGAAAGCTTGGTATATGGATAGTGATCCGGTGGCGTTAACTAACTACATTTTTTTGTACTGACAAGCTTTATATTTTTATTGTTCAGTGACTACTTACAAAAAGTTCAGATTGTTTGTAATGTCAATTTAATATCAGTATGAGTAAAATGATCAATTTAGTATGTTCATACCTTTCAATGTCATGATGCCCGTCATACAGTTTTCATCTGACCATGACCTCATTTCATGGATCTGTGAACAAGGTAAGTTTTCGTGGTCAAATTTATATATCAGATACGCAATAGATCTTCTATACTCGGTGTATCAAATGATTGTAAGGTGTACATGTCCAAGTCGTATGTGACCTTGACATCATTTTCATCGTTCAGTGGTTCAAAAAGTTACGCGATTGATGTTAGAAGGACTTTGCCATATACTCAAATTTCGATACACAAACCATTCTTTTCAAATGAAAAAAAATAATCAATGATGTGTCATTTGACCATTTGACAATTAACCAACAGTTCATTAGAAGGACGATGTAGAACAGCTTTCTGATATTTAATAGTTAATACGGTTAGAACATGTAGACATAAGTCATGTTTGCTCAATATTGATATTTTAAAGTATATTTTGGGAGATGCGGTCTATTAATTTAAGATTCAACATAGCACTAATATTAATGCTGTGTTGCGTTAATATCAATGCTACATATTTTATGACAAGTAATAATGTTACAAGGCTGAATTCAGTGTTCCTTTTAAATATGACTTTTTTCTCTAAATAAAGAAGAAAAAAATGCGTTGTATGATTGTCAATTAAAATACAAATCATAAAAGACCAAAATATGCTATTAAATATATTATATAATATGAAATGTAAATTGACTATGATAAACATCGGTGACAATGTGATTATTAGACAGAAAATTTAACCAGTATGTTCTCATGTAACACCCTTACGCAATTGACGAAAACGATACGAATTTACTGGTAAGAACAAAGGCATGCAAACATCATATTTTCAAATAGAACATAAATATATAAATCCATTTTCTGTTTACAGTTTTGTGCCTAAAACACAAAAAAAGTACTATACAATCTAATAGAAATATCTTGTCAACTGTTCTAAATCATAGTCATTTGTATATAAGGCAAGTTCTTTGCAAATATTAAGCAACTTTTGCTTTGCAAGATTTCCATGTGTCTTGTCAAATGCAACTAAATGAGCAAAACACTTTGGAAACATTTCATCAACTTTAGAAATATCCGATCTTTCAATATATAGAATTTCTTTTCTATTTTTCAGTTCTTCGATTCTTTGCAGAACAGTTTTGTCTTGTAATTGGCGACTATGAGCGAACGAATAAAGATAGCATCCAACTGCATACACATTGCTAGTTTTGGGAAACTCTGGTTTTATTCCAGCAGCAATTAAAGCTAGTGTTACGAATAGGTCAACAGAGTCCGTTGTTCTGAAGACGACACACCTACTGTAAGAACCTGGTCTGCAGTTAATTTCAATCATCTTTAAACCATTCGAAGTCACTATCATTTCAACATTGAAAACACCATTATCTAACCCAACCTTTTTGCAGCAATCAAATGATGCTTGAATTATTTCAGCCACGTCTTTATCTGGCAAGCAAGTGGGAAAACACGTGGTTGTATCAGAAAATCCATATGGTAATTTTGGACCCATATCGGTAACTAGCGCTTTCAATAAAACACCCTTAAATATTATTACATCAATATGGTGAACAATACCTGGCAAAAATTCCATTAAAACCATTGAACTACCAAAGCCACCCCCATCCCAATTCTTTTCATATGTACATTGTAACATGTTGAATTTAGAAACACAATCATCAATTGAGTACACTTTTGATACGCCCTCGGAAAAAGTACCATATTCTGGTTTAAGTATCGCTGGAAATGATAAACCTTTTGTATTTGAAATATCTGATACATTTTTTATTTGGAATGATAGAGGAGAATATTGATTGGTATCAAAATCACGTGATTTTTTCCTCAGAGCATCATATGTAAGTTGTTTGCTCTGGACTATAAGGGCAACATCAGGTTTGACGCCAACAAATCCTAACTTCTGACACACTATTGATGTTAAATGGATACAATATTCGTCGAAAGTGAAGCATGCTGATAGCTGGTTCACTGCTGGACCGAGAAGTTTTATAATGGCATCACCATGACTTTCATCTGCTAGTATTGAATTTTCCGAGAAGTTGTATTTAATCAATACATCAACTTTATCACGGAGATGTTTGTTTTCTTTTGGATCCACAAGAATAACCTGAAACATTTTAGAATTAATTGTTAATTTAAGACTATCATTATATAATGGTTCAAATTGAATGATTGATCGATTGGTTTGTTTTTTAGCGTTTTTTCAGCATTGATGTGCTATTGTGTTGCACTCAAAGAAAAAGAGGAAATTTGATCCACAATGAAACGCTAGGCTATGGAAATTAAATAACATTTACCTTAATATTTAAATCCTGAAAAGTTTTCCACACAAATCGGCGATCTTTACCAGAAGCTCCAATGACCAGAACAGTTTTTCCTGATATTTGCTCAATATTTTCTCTGTTCCATACTATATAATCATTCCCTAAGGTCGCCTCTTTATTATTTGCCATTGAAAACATCCAATTTTACAGTTTAACGCGTTACAAAAAGGTACCAGGATTATAACATCAATGCACCAAAATGTAGATGTAGATGTGACTGTATGTGCACGGGTTACAAAAAGGTTGTCTCGAGTATCTAGACGATAGCTCTGGTGCAGCAAGACTACCATGCACCGTAATTTAAATGTAAGTGTGTGCTCACGGATTAACGAAACGTTGTATGCTTGGATGCAATCCATCCTAAGATCTCGTAATAATTAAAGTTACAGGATGAATGATTACCTTAGAGAAATAGCTGAACTCAAATACTTTTAATTTAAATCAAATAACCCATAGCTTAGAGCATGATCGAGCAGGTTTATACCCCTCGGAAAACCATTGTCAACCGCGGCAGGTTGACAATGGTTTTCCGAAGGGTAATAATCTGCTCGATCATGCTCTAAGCTATGGGTTATTTGATTTATTATACTGAGAGTCTTTATTTTCATTTAAACTTAAATCAAAAGAAATAGTCTATGAAACAATGCGTAGCAGTTGTACAAAAATTACAAAAGTGAAGCTAAAAGGTTGTTTTTTTTTACATTTAAAGTGACGATCAATGATAAACGTAAAACTTTTGCTTTGTCTTTAGAATCATTGATGTAAATGCAATGCATCCGAAGCACAAAATCTATAAAAATGCAAATTGACTGAAAACATTGGATGACCTTTTTTAAGGATTTTTTCTTGTCATTGTCTCATTTACTAAAACATATTCTAACTAGATAGGAACTCAAAACAACAACCAAAAGGCAGCAATACACGATCTACAAATCAGATAGCATGGCGGAAATAGTCAACTGAATCCTTATTTATATTTATACATCAATGATTATAAAGACAAGACAAAAATTTTAAATTATAAATATTTCCCTTGATATTTCAATTTTTGTCGAGACTGCGACTACATGTCTAAGTTTGTTTCCTTTTAAATACTATAAACAACAGGTCAATTATAGTTATTGCATAGATTGATTGTAAGTTTTACATGACTGTCTGGCATGGTTCATCTGACATTGACCTCATTTCATGGTTCATTGGTAAAAAAAATTCCTGGTTTATTCTATTTCTGGAAAATGTAAGATAAGTAGAGAGAAACTGTAAACATTAAAAATGATCAACAAAAAAGTTAAGAAAGCCGAAATCGTCATTTGGTTTCTCATAGGAGTCCCAACATTTAAAGGCTGATTTTTTTATTGCAATATTCTATTTGCGAAAACGACAGCAGATCGATCATTTTAAAAAATAGTAAAAATGCCGAACAAAATAAGATAAACAAATCATTCACCATGACGGTAATATTCAACTGACCTATAATAGGAGTGAGTGCGCTTCAAACATGAATTTTATCAATTTTTGCATATTTTGCATCAATGTTAATATCATCATCTTCGATCGATTCATTTTTTTATTTAATCGGTGCAGTTTTCTTTTCACAAAGTTAGATTTTTTCATGATATTAATTTATATCTACGATTCCCGTTTCTGTAAAAAATACAAAAGTAAGAAAGCAATAAGTGAGAAGATTAAATTTGATAAATTTTGTGCTTCTTTGTTTAACATTTGTTTGTTTTTATTGTGATTAAGATTATAACACAATGTTGACTGCTGTCACCCTAATTTTTGACTTTTCACCAATTCTATCTGTTTGTTTTGTTCACGCATCGTTGTCAATTTAATGGAATTTGGTGCGACTGTCGTACAACTGAGAGGTGTAGCGCTATAAAACCAGGTTCAATCCACCATTTTCTACAAAAGAAAATTCCTGTACCAATTCAGGAATATGACAGTTGTTATCCATTCGTTTGATGTGTTTAAATTTTCCTCGGAGTTTAGTATTTTTGTGATTTTACTTTTTGACGCGATTTCTTTCACATTTCAATTAATCATTAAAATAGAAATGAGAAGCGTGGTCAAATCAACAGTTTTGATATTACATCAAAATAGTCGAGATAAAAATTGAAAATTTTGCTGTTCATCTTTACAATTTTTAGGAAACACCATTGTGATTGACACAACTCATTGAGTATACTTCATCACAATAATTATGAGGGTCATGTCTTACTGTAGAACGAATGGTGGAAAGAACTTAAACAGATGTTAAGTAGAATATCTTCCAATGTTTTTTTCGACGGGGAATAATCTGCTGTATCACACCCTCAGCCATGTGTTATTTAATATATTATACTGATGTCTTATCAATATTTCATTTAAACTTAAAACCAAAGAAATGATCTATGAAGTCGTTTACAAAACAACACGTTACAGTTGTACAAAAATAAGAAAAGTGAAGCAAACATTCTTTATTTTTATTAAAGTGACAATCAATGATAAAAACGTAAAACTTTTGTCTTGTCTTTATAATCATTGATGTAAATGCAATCCATTGTATTTTGAATTATCGATTTTATAAACCAGGTGTACATGTATTTCTAGTTTGGTTTATTAGGTCTTTCCACCTTTCAGTGGAAAGACCTATTAGATTTCTTCTGATTATTATTTTTTTTTCTTCCACCAAATTTTTTTCCTTCGCTGTTTTTTTGTTTTGCAAGATGTCGCTTAGATATTTGGAATATGCTATCAGACAGTTTATACGCTTTTGAAACTGACACTGCGAAACCGAATACTTTCCCATATAAGAGTTATTTCTCCGAACACTGTTTTTCTTGTTATCCCTAAGGCTTCGCAATCGTATAAGAAACCGACGAATTTATTTTTCCAAATTGCTAGTTACATCCTCAGGATATTCTGTTTTATTTTGACCGAAGCCGCATAGAGATTCCATATGAGAGTTATTTCCCCTTTTGTATTTAAAATTTTGAAATGTATTTTTAACTGGAAAACCATAAGTGATAGAGGCCTACGGTCTGTTTATTTGAAGTCCTTGGTCCAAAAAAAAATAAATGGGGTCAAGGTCAAAGGTCAAGATCATGTTCAAAATTTTGATTTTGGCTTGTTGTCTCTCATTTTCATAAATCTTATAAGGTATCGACAAAATATTTTCACACAATTGTTAGTCGCGACATGACGTTACACATAAATTTTAGTCGAAAGGGTACGTAAGCATTTGATGCGAGTATTCCCCCTTTTATATCTAATATCAGTCATATTGTAATATAACTCATTAACAATATAACGTATAGACCTAGAGTCTTTTGATTTGATGTCCTTAGTTGATGACCTTGAAATTGAGCTCAAGGTCATATGTTAATTTAACGTTCTAGATTTCGACCTTTGCTTTTACCTCATATGTATTCATGTTAAAGCGATTAGACTTTTTGCATTAGGTTGCAAGCAATATGACGTTGAAAAAGCTAACCGGAAGTGACCTTTTGTAAACCGGAAGTAGCTATTTTTTATAAATTACTGTAAAAGTATGCAAAACCATATATTTTTGGAATCAGCGTCAAGTTAACTATAAGACAGTACCAGAAGTTACAAATTTTGAACCGGAAGTAGAAAATAATCTCCCTTATTTATATCTTTTTGTGTAGTAACCTTATATTTTTAGAATCAGCGTACAATAATTTGTCATTTGACGCTGAAATTAATATTTTAAAACCAAATTTTAATATTTTCATATCAAAATAGATCCTTACTGATGGAAAGACCTTCAATTGTTCTCTGAACAATTGGTTTTTAATCTAACCTTGAATCATTTTCATGGATCATGTTAAATTGATGTGATAGTTGTAGTAAAGCTTTATATATTTAGGACTATCAACATGATATCAATGGTAAGTAAAGAAGGCGAGACATTTCAGCGTGTACACTCTTGTTTGTGTTTTAGACACAAAACTGTAAACAGAAAAGTATGATCAGCAATAAAGAATAAACAAACAAAAAAATGATTTATATTCTACTTCAAAATATAATCTGTTTATCGCTATATTACTTATGACGACGTTGTCAATTTCATGTCAATTTCATTACCAACGCCACGTGCCTCCTTACTTTCTACCGATAATTTTCCATCTCAAACGAGAAGCCTGATATGAATAAATATCACCAAAAAATCAAAGGAAAAATGCACAAAATAGCGATTATATAAGATATGTATTAGCTTTTTGGTCTTTTGTTATTTGTATTTTTATTGACAATCGTACTACGCAAATTTTATTTTCACATTCATTTTGTGGAAAGGTCAAATTTATAAAGAACACTGAAAAGAACCTTACAACATTTTAACTTGTCATAAAACGCAGCGTTTTGTATAGTAATGCTATGTTGAATCTTAATAGACCGTATCTTACAAAAAAATATTTAAAATATCCATATTGAGCAAGCTTGACTTATTTATAAACCTATTAGTTTTTATAGATCAGTAGACCATATTCACCTGTTATATCTCAACTAAATGGCGTCTTTCTACAAATTTCGTCTAATGAATTTTGCAACTGTTATTTAAATGTCGAATGGTTCAGAGATACAATATTGATTTTCTTTTAAAAACAACCAACCTGGTTTTGCATATCGAAATTTAATTACAAGGCAAAGTCCCTCTAACAGAATCGCTTTATTATTTTTTTAAAGTGACAATGATCTGTTTTCCATATTATATTCAACTATTTTGATCACTACCTATGGTTTATATACCGGTACTATAAAAAGCCTTGTCATCATGTATTGAAATTATTCTTTCGTATAAATTGTACTGTTCTTCAAGAGTATGCAAGTGTGAGTAACCATACATTTTCCTTTTAATAATCAATTGAGAAATAAAAATACATGTGAATGTCGTATGTATCATGTGGGCCATTTATTAGGTTTCCAATCTCTCAACTCTCAACCAGTAACCTGCATTATCAATTATTCTATCGATAAAAAATTATGTCAGTACGCAGTTATCCAAATTTCATTGTTGAAGCACCCCTTTTGTCTCTCTTGACGGATTAAAAAATCGACACATAGGTATGCTGTTTCTGTCGTCGGCGACAACGACGGAGGCGTCAACAATGTTTTGTTTGTGATAAGATATAGTTTATGGTTAACCACTATTGGTAAGTCAAAGATATTTGGTATGCAGATTAGTTTTGGCACATCTCATTTCCATATAGATTATTTGGCCACTCCCCTCAGTCATGGTCTATTGACTTTGAATTGTTAACATACATATCATGTATTGATTTGTGATTATGTCAGTTAATGTGGTACCACTAGTGGTAAGTTAATTATATTTTGTATGCATTTGTATAAGCGTCGGCATATCTAATTTCCATGGAGACAATTTGGCCCCACCCCTCAGTCATTGTCTATTGACTGTGATGAAATTGTCTCAGTTTACTTGTATTAGTTTGTGTTTAGGTTTGTTTAAAGGGAACTACTGATGCTAATTCAATGGTATTTGGTATTCATTTGTATAAGCATTCGCACATCACTTTTCAATGGAGATTTTTAAGCCAAGTACCTTTAGTCATGGTTCATTGACCTTGAATATTTGCAAAAATTACATGTTAAAGTGTTGCTATTCTATTTTCAAGATTTGCATTATCGAAATTACAAAAAAGCGAGACATATCTCTGTGATAACAGTTTATTATATATATTATTGAATCAGAAATGCAAGATCTATAAAATTCGAAATGAAACATTTGAAGACTTTTTAAAGGATATTTTCTGTAAAAAATGTAAAAATTTGCAGTTGTTAATTAATAACAATCATTTATGGAATAACAATCTGTATATCCATATAGTTTCAAAGAATAGTTTTAAAAGAAAAGAGAAATAATTTCACAAGGTGTAAATACCTGAAAAAAATACAGTCAAATTAACATTGATTTCTATATGACCAATAGTCCATTTGCCAATTACCGATTTGATTTCGTTATTACACACTTTTTAAACAAATTACTTCCCTTTGTCAATCGTAGACTGGTTCAATACCGGACAAAATTGACTTTTGCCAATGCAAAGTATGATGAATTGAAAGTGAGGTATCTGCGGTTTAACTAATTTTTCATGAAAAATTATTTCTAATGTCAAAAGTATTTAGATTAACAACAAATTAATGTAATGAAAAGATTTGAAAGCCTTAAATATTACTCACATTACGCACAGGTAAATTTGCTCGTTCTTCTAGCTCTCCATTATAAATGAAAATTAATGTCCCTCATTAGGGACACAACTGAAAGAGGGATCTCGAATTACAGGGTTAATTACGGGAATTTGGATAATACAAAGAAATCCTAAATTATAACTAATGTGTGCTGTCATATTTTACTAGAGTTAACTCATCATTATAAAACAATCTAATTAAATGTTTCTTTCTATCAAATAATTATAAAACATTTTTTCTTGCTTTTTAAAGTTGACATCTTTAGATGTTTTCAAGATACTAGGCAAAAATTAAAAAAAAGGTTAAATAAAGGCAACAGTAGTATACCGCTGTTCAAAACTCATAAATCCATGGACAAAAAACAAAATCGGGGTAACAAACTAAAACCGAGGGAAACGCATTAAATATAAGAGGAGAACAACGACACAACACTAAAATGTAACACACACAGAAACGGACAAAGCATCAGACAAAATCCCACGAGAATAACAAATATAACATCAAAACCAAATACATGAATTTGGGATAGACAAGTACCGTGACACGTCTTATCGTAATGTGAAATTACACTAAAAAATAAGAGAAAACAAACGATGCAACGTTAAAATGTAACACACACAGAAACGAACAATAATATAACAATGGCCATATTCCTAACTTGGTACAGGACATTTTTAAAGGAAAAAATGGTGGGTTGAACCTGGTTTTGTGGCATGCCAAACCTCGCACTTTAATGGCAATGTTAAATATAACATTGAAATGACAACATAATATTACAGGACTACAATACAAATAAATAGGAGAACGTATTAGACAAAGAAACACATGATTAATGAATAACAAAAAGCATCAGGTTTAAAATTCAATACGTCAAAAACGCGCCTCGTCCACATAAGACTCACTAGTGACGCCCAGATATAAAAGATCGAAAGCGAAAAAAAGTACAAAGTTGTATAGCACTGAAGATCAAAAGTTGAAAAAGGCTGTGTCAAATACGGCTATGTTTTTGTGCTTGGGATAAGAACATCCTTATTATTTAGAACAATTAATGCTATTGCAAACAGTAAATTTTATCAAATGAATATAACAGATATACATAATGAAACTGAAGTATTAACTCATTACAGAAAACAAACACAAATACATGCAAAGACCAACACAGAATAGACACACCCTACTCAGTCCAGGCGTCAACGCAGTAAATTGTGAAAATGACGTCACATACGATGGTGAAAAGGCATTAAAAATTACGTCACATTTGAATTTATGAAATTTCTGAAACAGCAGAAGAATGACGTCACATATGAAAAACTATATCTCAAAAGTAAGATCGAATTAGGATTGATTAAAGATTATAATAGAACTAAATACTGATATTGCATTTAAACACAATGCATATTGCAATACTTATTAATAGCAATTAACTATAATATATATATATATATATGTGTCCAGTGTGTTATGAATGCAACTTCAAACGTAAATTATCGTACAGATTACGTTGACCAAAATTAAATCTAATAAATGACGGCGGTGATTATTTTTTCTTTCCATAACACATATATATATAATAGAAAAGACGTCAACACATTTGACAAAACCCGATGAGAATTACAAATATAACATTAAACATTTAAACTAAATACATGAATTTGGGAAAGACAAGTACCGTAACACGTCTTATAGTAATGCGAATTCACAATTAGCAAAATCGGGAATAAGTCACGTTTGGTAATTAAAATATTAGACGACATAATGACAAACCACAATCTACCATGTGGTAAAAATGTCCTTAGCTAGTTTGGTTAAAGACACATCGTATGGATCCACCAATTCGTGATGGTGTCTATAAAATTTACGGAGTGTCAATTTTAATCTGTCCTCCTCATAACTTTGTTGGAGTAGTTTCTGCGTAAAGAGCACACTCCTGTATATGAAGTCCGTATAGTGTGAACAAGCACGTGAATAACGTATCAATTGTGATATGTAAACACCATACGAAGGGGCAGATGATATGTTACTGCTGAGAAATGGGAAATTGATAATTGGGAAGTTGAAATCGTCCCGTTTGTCATAGATTTTTGTGTGAAGTCGTCCATCTACGTCAATATTGAGGAAAAGATCAAGGTATGAAGCAGTCCTTCTAGTATCAGTAGTATCCTTAATTTCAAGTTCACTGGGATATATGAGATGTAAGTATTGGCTGAAGTATGGGTTATTCAATGATAGAACATCATCAATATATCGGAAAGTAAAATTAAAGAATTTCGCAAGGTGCTTTTTCTTTTTGTCTTTTAGAAGGTTCTGAATGAATTCTGCTTCATACGAGTACAAAAACAAATCAGCCAGCAGGGGCGCACAATTAGTACCCATTAGAATACCGATTGGCTGTTGAAATATAAATCCTCCAAACTCAACAAATATATTGTTGATCAAAAAGTCCAGCATTTTGATAATATCATTTTCAGTATATTTTCTGGAAGATTCAGTGTGATTCTTCACAAAATATGAATTATTGTAACCCAAAACAAGAAATTTGTATCTACGATTCCCATTTTTATAGAAAAAGCTCTGTTTTATGAGATGGTGAAGTCGATCTTTCAACTGAGCATGGGGAATAGTAGTATATAGCGTAGAAAAATCAAAAGTTTTTATGTTGCTGCAAAATTGCAAAGATTGTGATCGAAGGTTAAGCAGTAGATCTATGGAATTTAAAGACACATCGTATGGATCCACCAATTCGTCATTATAAGGCTATAAGTCGTCTGACAATTTAAGTCATGCAGAACTTTTTGTAGTTCTTCTTTTTTTCCCCTATAGTTTCTATACACCTATACATTAAACTATTACAGTTTATCCCACTTCAAAATAATACGCAAACACGCAAATAAATGTTTAAAATCGCCCATGAAGGACAATAACACCAATAGGAAGTAAACTGGCAAGTTTAGCCATTAAATTGTTGTCATGCTGATAATTTATATCGATACTACACTATTCATGTTGCAAAAGTGAGATATAGCGATCCTATATTCTTTTGTTGGTTGCAGCGGCATCAATATTTAGTTCTTTTTTTTAACACCAACAACTTTAACAAAATTTAGATTTTATCAAATTTGGACAGAGCTTATTAATGTTAAGTTTTTTTATGGTTAAGAGATAATGTCTAAAGCAAACTTTGGAAATACTTTATATATTTTATGTCAAAATTACACTTTTACACTGACACAAACAATCACATAAGGAGGTCTTTTTCAGCTTATATAAAATGCTTCGCTGAGCGCAGTCTGATACAACCGAAGATTGAACAGTTGGTGTATTTTGGACACAATACTCATGCTTGATACTGTCTGAATTTGGATTGAAATCAAATTTTTGACATAATATATATAATTCTGACACAAAATAAATGTGTTCAAAGATCAAACAATTCTATTGTGCAATACTGTGCAATTGAATTCGAAATTTGGAAAAAAAATATGAATTCCTTAATGAATTGGAAAACGAAATCCCCCCCCACCCCCTACCCCAGTTACCTTTTTGAAACCCCCTTGGAGCAACAACCCTACAACACAGTCCCAGCCTCTCCTTTGTATAACGGAATCTTTCCAGAGAGATCCATACACTTTAACACAAGTCATTGTCTTGAAACCAGAAAAATGCTTGTTTTTAGCCCTTTTTGGCCCCTAATTCCTCAATATTTGAGTTATTAACCCCAAACTCGATCCTAGACTTCCCTATGCTATACGGAACATTGTGGTGTCAGAGAGAACCATACATTAACACACAAGTTATTGTCTGGAAACTATAAACATGCTAGTTTTTGGTCCCTTTTTGGCCCTTTATTCCTAATTTGTTGGCCCCATAACCTCTAAAATGAATCCCAACCTTCTGCTTGTAATATTAATTATTGTGGTACAATTTCAGAGCAATAGAAACACTAATACACAAGTAATTATCCTGAAACTAGAAACATGCTTGTTTTTGGCCCCTTTGTGGGCCCTTATTCCTAAACGGTTGGGACCATCATCCCTAAAAACGATCCAAACCTTCCTTTTGTGGTATTGAACCTTTTGTTTTAAATTATAGAGATCTATTCACTTAAACCAATTGTGGTTTGTTTTTGTTTTTTTGCAGTCGTATAAAAAGCATACATGAATATAAACGTATATTGTGGTACAATGTATTATAATAGGTTCTTTTTAATTTTTTGAAGAAATTTTACCTTTTTCTTGGGCCTTTCAAATAACAGCCATTAGTTATTAAATCTTCATTGTTTTCTTAGTTATCATTTGGGAAATCCAACAAACTGACTAAAGAGACCTTCTATAAATTCAAAAATAATTGCAATATGAATAAAACAACCGATGTTCAATGCTTCCCCCAACTTCTAATTGTTTGAACTGGACTCATCTTCAGCCTTGACAATTTATCTTTAGAAAGCAATTGCATAAATTTAGATTAGATAACGATTAATTATACTAGATACTTTACAATACGAACCGATGTCAAGGATACAACATTTCATCTCAGAAGTTAACCAGCCAAAAAATTGTACACCAATTGGTCGCTACACGATCTGCAACAAACTGGGAAACCCGACACGACGTAGTTAGCTCTATATGGCATAGGCTGTTATATAACCAAAGTTGCATTTTCATTTTTGTACAATATTCTGTTACAGTTTATAAATGTAAATTTGCTTCGATTAATCTCACATTTTTTGACGGTCACCATGAATAAGCAATTATAATATTATTACAAGCTTTAAGTTCCAAATTTGCAGTATTTTAAGTCTCTGCATTTTAAAGTGCCAGTCTGCCTAAGAATCAGGCAGTGGTGAAAACATGACCAAAAAAACCCACCCAATTTGACATTGATTTTAGATAAAAATATGTAGTTATGCACAAAAATAACATTCATTTCTGTTTTCTGCTGTGGTAATAGAAGATACAATTTGGTTGAAATGCACTAGAAATTAACGAATAAGGGGAGATAACTCTGTAATTTGCTATCATTCTAACCAATTTTCTAACCAAGTTATTTGATATTACCAGACACACACAAACAAAAGACTAATACTTTTTAACTCAGGATGATGGTTAGTATTAAATAGCATGATTAACTCGGTGGGTTTTTTCTTATCATGTTTTAATTTATACCTAAATTGCCTGATTCTTACAAAGACTGGCACTTAAGCTTAAATTCTACGATTTTTTTGGAAAATTTAACTATTACTGGTTAGAACTGTTTTAGTGAATCAAAACTAATGTCTTCCCTGTAGAAGTCACTCTTGTCAAAAAAAGACTGCAATTGTAAATAAAAAATATGGTGCGTTAGTGGAATTATGCACCGTTTCCAATAAATTTAACAACTTATGAGTCAAAGGGGTTAGGAAATGAGTAACATAATATATGGTACACTTAATTTGTCTAGTCATGATATAAAATTATTAAAGTACATAGTTTATAGGTGGGTATCTGAAGAGTGTTTATAATGGGAGCGAACTCCATCAAAACATCATTGTTGTACTCTAAGGTCTGATTGAAAAAATATATATAATTGAAGGTAGGAATATGAACATATTTCAAGCTATTTAACCATCAATTGTATGTAGAGGGCAGGGCATGCCACTGCTGGTGGAGATTTATTTCCCCGAGGGTATCACAAGCCCAGTAGTCAGCACTTTTTGTGCTGACATGAATTGTCATTGATACGGTTATATTTATAAATTTACTGTTTACAAATTTTTTAATTTTTTGAAAAACTAAGGCTTTTCTACATCAGGCATAGATTACCTTAGCTGTATTTGGCAAAACTTTTAGGAATTTTAGTCCTCAATGCTGTTAAACTTCGTTTCTTTATTTGGCCTTTTTAACTTTTTTGGATTCGAGCGTCACTGATGAGTATTTTGTAGACGAAACGCGCGTCTGGTGTATATACTATATTTAGTCCTGATATCTATGATGAGTTTGTATATGACCCCCATGATGAACTAGAAGGGCAATTAAGATTAAATATGGGTTACGGATTGGGTTCTGAACTTTTTTAAAAGATAAGTCTAAACAGTAACATCATTATATGAGGGAGCGGAACATGACCACAGGGAAAAAGCCTTAGCTGTACTGCGAAGGTCTTGTCTGTTCTGTGGCCTATAAAATAAAATTGCTTACTACCACTCCAATTTAATTGTGATGTCTCATAAGCAATCAGTACACTTATCTTTCATATTGACATGTCAGCACCTACATATGATGTGTTGTGTACCATGGATAATGACTTATTTGACCTTGACCTCTTATTTGACCTTGAAGGTCAAATATCAAGGTCATTATCAATGGTACATAAAACATCATATGTAGGTGCTGACATTGTGTGTCAAGTATTACAAAAATCTTCAAGGAGAAAAAGGTGTGCTCTAGTAAAAAAAAAAAAGGGGAAAAAAGGATAAAATAATATCTTATAGAAATATTTTGTCAACTATTCTAAATCATAGTCATTGGTATATAAGGCGAGTTCCTTGCAAATCTTTATCAACTTTTGCTCTGCAAGTTTTCCATTTGTCTTGTCAAATGCAACTAAATGAGCAAAACACTTTGGAAACATTTCATCAACTTTAGGAATATCCGTTTGTTCAATATATAGAATTTCTTCTCTATTTTTCAGTTCCATGATTTTTTGCTGAACAGTTTTGTCTTGTAATTGGCGACTATTAGCGATCGAGTATAAATTACATCAAACTGCATACACTTGCTAGTTTTTGGAAACTCTGGTTTTATTCCAGCAGCAATTAAAGCTAGTGTTACGAATAGGTCGATTGAGTTCGTTGTTCGGAAGACGACACATCTACGGTAAGAACTCGGTCTGCAGTTAATTTCAATCAACTTTAAACCATTTGGACTCACTATCATTTCAACATTAAAAACACCATTATCTAGCCCAATCTTTCTACAGCAATCAAATATTGCCTAAATTATTTCTGCCATGAGTTTATCTGGTAAGCTAGTAGGAAAACACGTGGTTGTATCAGAAAATCCATATAGTAATTTTGGACCCATGTCAGTGACCAGTGCTTTTATTAAAACACCCTGAAATATTATTCCATCAATATGGTGAACAATACCTGACAAAAATTCCATAAGAACCACTGAACTACCAAAGCCAGCCTCATCCCAATCCTTTTCATATTTGCTTTGTAGCATGTTAAATTTAGAAACACAATCATCAATTGAGTACACTTTTGATTCACCCTCGGAAATATGACTTTATTCTGGTTTCAGTATCGCTGGAAATGATAAACCTTTTGTATTTGATATATCTAATACATTTTTGATTTGGCATGCTAAACGGGAATATTGATTGGTATCAAAATCACGTGGTTCTGTTCTCAGAGCATCATATGTAAGTTGTTTGCTCTGGACGGTAAGAGCAACACCTGGATTGACGCCAACAAATCCTAACTTCTGACACAATATTGATGTTAAATGGATACAATATTCGTTGAAAATGAAGCATGCTGATAGTTGGTTCATTGTTGGACCGAGAAGTTTTATAATGGCATCACCCTGACTTTCATCTGCTAGTATTGAATTATCAGAGTAATTGTATTTAATCAAAACAGCAACAATGTCACGAAGGTGTTTGTTTTCTTTTGAATCAACAAGAACAACCTGAAACATTTATGAATTTTAAGACTATCATGACTATCATATTATGGTGGTTATTATTGAACGATTGAAGGATTGGTGTTTAACATCATTTTCAGAGTTTTTGTATTATCTTATGGCGATAAGTGTGTACTGTTTGGAGGGGTATCAGAGTGCCCCGTAAAAATCATTGACCTTCGGTATGAAAAGTAGTAATGCCAGTCAGTTGAGATAAGTCGAGATCACCTGCCACATAAAGCTATGATGATTTAACTTCGCGCGAAACTTCGTGAAAATAAAGAAAAATAATTCTGAGAACTAAATGAACGCTCTTGGACTTATTGATTGTGAAAAGACGACAACAATGAATATCTTTATTGGAGTTGGTTTAATGCTTTACACGATGTTTCCTCTTGGTATATGCACAAAATGGCCCATCCATATTATTCATTATCACTCTATCATTTGCTATTCTGATGGTATTGCAGTTTGAAAATTTCGTAGTGCACATGACTACAAAAGGAGTCATAAACCTTAATATCAATTACCTTAATATTCAAATCCTGAAAAGTTTTCCATACAAATCGGCGATCTTTACCAGAAGCTCCAATGACCAGAACAGTTTTTTCTGATATTTGCTCAATATTTTCTCTGTTCCATATTATAGTATCATTTCCTAATGTCGCTTCTTGATTATTGGCCATCTGCACACAGTAAATTTATCTTATTACAACCTCCACGAATCGTAATTTAAATATAATTGTATCTCCACGGATGAAAAAGGTAGTCTCGATTACTAGTATCCATACGATAACTCCGGTGCAACAAGACTGCCATGAACCGTAATCTAAATGTAAGTGTATGCCCACGGTTTATAGATAAGTTGTATGCTTGAATGCTATCCGTCCTTAGATCTCTCAATAGTTAAAGTTAAAGGATGAATGATTACCTAAGAAAAATAGCTTCACTTCACTCATTTCTATTCTGTATCAGAGTGTTATTTTTTTTTTACAGTTGTGGTTTTGTTTTGTAATTTGATTTTCCACTTGGGAGTTTTTTTTTACTCAGATTCAACTTGAAATAGATGATAATTATATTTTACCCTTATATCAAATAATTTTTCGATCGGACTTTCCATTTATTGACAATCATTTTGATAGTATGGAAATATTAAGTGTTAAGAGACGCCTGGTTGGCGACAGGCAGACCATGTGTACTACTATTGTATATAATTAAGTTTGGGGAGGGGGACATTTCAATTAGAGTCGTATCGTTTTCGTTAATTTCGTTTGGCAATTACACATAAATACACTGGATTGTTTGGTTGATACTTCGAGTATGCCTCGCATTCTTATTTCTAAAGATGTTTATTATAGTCCTTTTATAATATGATAATATTAATAGCATTTTGGTCTTTTGTGGTTAGTATTTTTTATTGACAATCATACCACATATTCTGATTTTCACATTTATTTATAGGAAAAGTGCTAATTTACTAAGTATAAGGAATACTGAATCTATCCTCGTTATACCTTGTCATAAAACGCAACGTATTATATTAATGCTATGATGAATCTCTGTAGGCTGTATCTTTACAAAGATGATTTAAATTATCGATATTGAGCAAACATGACTTGTTTCTAACCATATTAATTATTAAGGATTAGTAAACCATGCACGTCTTTTATATCTAACTTAATGGCGTCTTTCTCAACCTTTGTTCTAATGAATTTTGCAACTGTTCTTTAATTGCCAAACTGATTCAAATTTACATCATTTATTATCTTTGAAAAAAGACCCAGTTTTTGTCTCGCTTTGAAGAGACATAGGTATTCTGTTTCCGGCGTCGGCAAAGGCGGCGTCAACAATTTATTAGTTTGTGATTAGGTCTAGTTTACGGTGAACCTCAAGTGGTAGGTCAATCATATTTGGTATGCAGTTGATGAAACATTGCCACATCTTATTTCCATGGAGATTATATGGCCCTGCCATCTCAGTCATGGTCTATTGACTTCAAAACTTTTGCTTATTTTACATGTATAAGTTTGTGATTAGGTCAGTTTATGGGGAACCACAAGTGGTAGGTCAAACATATTTGGTATGCAGTTGAATAAACATTGCCACATCTTATTTCCATGGAGATTATATGGCCTTGCCCCCTAAGTCATGGTTTATCGACTTCAAAACTTTTGCTTATTTTACATGTATTAGTTTGTAATTAGGTCAGTTTATGGGGAACCACAAGTGGTAGGTCAACCAAATTTGGTATGCAGTTGAATAAACATTGCCACATCTTATTTCCATGGAGATTATATGGCCCTGCCCCCTGAGTCATGGTCTATTGACTTCAAACTTTTGCTTATTTTAAATGTATTAGTTTGTGATTATGTCAGTTTATGGGGAACCACAAGTGGTAGTTTAATGACATTTGGTATGCAGTTGTGTAAGCATTGGCATACCTTATTTCCATGGAGATACTTTAGCTCCGTCCCCTTAATAATGGTCTATTGACTTTGAAACTTTTGCTTATTATATTTTTATTAGTTTGTGATTAGGTCAGTTTATGGGGAACCACAAGTTGTAGATCAATGATATTTGGTATGTAGTTGTGTAAAGCATCGGCATATCTCATTTCCATAGAGATAATTTGGCACCGCCCCCTTAGTCGTGGTCTATTTACCTTGAAAATTTTTCCGAGTTATCATGTATTAGTTTGTGATTAGGTCAATTCAAGGGGGACCGTTAGTGGTAGGCCAATGTTAAGTGGTATTCAGTTGTATTGGCACATTTCATTTCCATGGAGAATATTTGGCCTCAAACCTCAGTCACAGTCTAATGACTTTGAAACTCATCCTAGTTTACATGTATTAGTTTGTGATTAGATCAGTTTAAGATGAACTGCTAATGTTAAGTCAATGATGTTTGGTATGCAAATTTACTGTCATTTGTAAGTGTTGTTTCCATGTAGATTATATAGCCCCACCCCCTCTTATTGACTTTGAAACTTTTCTATAGTTCACTAGTTTATGTTTGTATTTAAATTGGGAACAACTTATGTTGCGTCAATGGTCATGATGGTATTTGATATGCAGTTGTATAAGCATTGGCACATCTCATTTACACGGAGATTGTATAGCCATGTAGCTCAGTCATTGTTCATTGACTTTGAATATTTTCATAACTTGTGTAAGATGTTAAAGTATTGCTATTTTGATTTTAAGATTGCATAATCAAAATCAGAAAAGGCGAGACATATCTCTGTGATAACAGTTTATTTATGTAAAGAAACTTTTTATGACAAAGCCCTTCTATCAAAATCGCAGGTGAAAGAAAAAATTCGGCAAAGATCTGTTGTACATGTCAGTTTTAATTGTGCCCCTCTTCTTGCCGACTTGTTTCTTTATTATTACGAGTCTGACTTCTAAGGAAAAATGATAAGAAGTTAGCGATATCCTTTAACTTTACGTTCCGCTATATAGACTCTCTTACTTAATAATACAAAGTTTGATGACTATGTTGAACGAATCTATCCCATCGAACTAGAGATAAATGATACTACAGATACAGTTAAGTCTGCCTCATATGTTGACTTGCATCTAGAAATTGAAAATGAGGTCGGTTGAAAACAAAACTTCACCACAAAAGAGATGATTTCAGCTTCCCAATTGGGAACTTTAAATTTCTATGTAGGAACATTCAAGCAGTGCCTGCATACGGAGTATATATCTCCCAATTGATACGACATTCCCGGGCTTGTGTTTTCTATCATGACTTCCTAGATAGAGAATTGCTGCTCACAAGGAAGCTATTAAACATAGAGTTCTTTACGGCGATCTTGAAATAATCCCTTTGTAAATTTTACGGACGCCATCACGAGTTGGTTGACCGTTATGGAATAAATGTTTCACAGATGATATCTGATATGTTTCTTATGTCGTAACTACAATACCCTTTCCTTTTCACAAATGTGACCTATCGAACTAGAATATTTACCGGATTTGTAATAACATAAGCAACACGACGGGTGCCACATGTGGAACAGGATCTGATCACCCTTCCGCAGCACCTGAGATCACCCCTAGTTTTTTTGTGGGGTTCGTGTTGCTTAGTCTTTTGTTTTCTATGTTGTGTCTTCTGTACTATTATTTGTCTGTTTTTTTTTTCTTTTTAGCCATAGCGTTGTCAGTTTATTTTCAATCTATGAGTTTGGCTATCCCTCTGGTATCTTTCATCCCTATTTTTTATCAATTTTGAGCATTACCAAGGGTTCTAATTTTTTATATCGATTTTATTCTTTCTATAAAATTAAGAATATACATGCTTTACTTCTTCTTTTTTCCATATACTGACTACATTCAAATATCTTAATATACTTTAAGATTGGTTCTGCATTATCAAAATATGATAAAAACAAGTGTGACATTATACTTAACAATAAAAAGGTTAACTCCTAATTTAAATATCATACTGCCTGTTTTATGTGATTTTTTTCTCTGATGCAGGCTTTTTTTTATTATAAACTGTTTTTGGCCTTTAAAGAGCTTTCAGTAACCGCGAGTACTCTCAAATTATACTTTCGTGTTAATTTGAACTGTTGATACAATATGCAATGCATTTTTTGTTACTTAATGCTTATTTATTGAGTGTTATATATAATCTCTCTATTTCTTATATATACCAGCTTTGTTTAGTGTTTGGTATGAATAAACATTTGACTTCTGTTAAGTATTATAAACACAAAATGATTCCTTTTGTAAAAAATATTTCCTTGCTTCATGACTGTATACATGTCCTAACAAAAACGTATTTTTTATTTTACTGTGTACCTTATCTTATTTGGCGTCGTTTTGTACAAGGTTATGGTTGTCTTCTGATATTCTTTAACATCTCACCCCTTATTTTATTTTATTGATTTTGTGTTTAAATTGTGTCATAGATCAAATTTATTCGTTCAGTGTATGTTAACTTGTTTATGTTAACATGTCTTTGATTGATTAAAGTCATTAATATTTTATAGTCTGTGTTTCTATGTTGTGATGTTACGCTATTGTTTCAGGGAAGAGTAAGATTGGAACCTATTTTAACGTTTTAAAATCCTTTATTTGTTTGCACCTGTCCAAAGTCAGGAACCTGATGTTCAGTAGTTGTTGTTTGTTGATGTGGCTCATCATTGTTTTTCGTGTTTCGTTTTTGATATAGATAAAACCGTTGGTTTTCCTATTTGAATGGTTTAACACTAGTCTACGAAGACTCATCAGTGACGCTCGAATCAAAAAATGTTTAATCGGCCAAATAAAGTACGAAGTTGAAGAGCATTGAGGACCAAAAATTCCCAAAAGTTTCGCCAAATACAACTTATATAATCTATTTTCGAATTAGAAAAGCCTTAGTATTTCAAAAGTTCAAAATGTTGTTAACAGTTAATTTATTATTATGAACATATCACTGGTAACTCTAGTCAACACAGAAGTGCTGATTACTGGGCTGGTGATACCAATAAAAATTGATAAAATATTATTACTTTACTGCTTCTATTCATCAGAATGTATTCATTCTTGATTTTTTAGCCGTCTTTAGAGTAAAACAAACAACTCTAAAGGTGTTTTCATATCTTTTATCTAGCTATAATATAGATTTCGTAATTCATTAGTTGACCATTTATTGAATTTCAAATTTTGTAAAAATAATTAAGCATCTATTCTTCTTTTTATGGTTAAAAGTTTCTTTAGATAAGTAAGATGCTGAAAAAATATAATATACAGATATAAACACTACCAAATTTTCACATTATATTTTCAAAATGGTCACAAAGCTTCAAATTTGCAATTTCTTTAATGAAAAATGCACAAAAAAATTAAAACTACCCATAACAATTCGATTTTGTACATTTCATAAGCAGAAGATTATATAACTTAGTCAAATACAAACTTATAACCCCTTCAAAATATCATACTTTACAAAAATATCAAGAAAATCAACCAAAAACTGACCAAGTAAGACTCATTTTTGCGGAGTTATATCCCCTTCCATAGGAAATTAAAAATGCTGATTTTGAGATTTCCTAAAGTTAGATTTTATGGGTCTTTTTTTCTTGGTATATTGAGGGAATAATGCTATAGATTAGAACTAAAACATTTTCTGTTGCAATTGGTTTGAGGTTAAATCTTAGTTTGCCTGGACTATTAAGACAAGTCGATAGCACTTGTAGCCCTTTTCACAAAACTTCTTAAGTGTAAAATTCATCGTAAGTCTAAAATATTCCTTAACTTTTCAACTAAATATTTTTATCATAAGATCAATTTTACACTTAACATTTTTTGTGAAAAGGGCTACTGCCACGTGCGGGATTCGAACTCTTTTTTGTGAAAAGGGCTACTGCCACGTGCGGGATTCGAACTCACGACTTTAGGTTGCACTTTGTAAATATAGCTGTTTCTCAAACCTCACCTCTTTTGGGGTGATTTAGAATATTCATAGATAATTAATTTTGTTTACATACTGGTTCCTCGTTCTGATCTGTAGGTTGTATCTCATAGAGACATAACATGGGAATTTTAGCAGTAAATTTACATGTGTATATTGTTTATATTGAAATCTGTGGTAACCCTGCAGTCGGGGTAGGGGTAGTTAAGAAATTTAGTGTCAGTTTTAACTCATAGAAGTTCGGGGGCATAACCATGTTGAAAATATGCCACACAGCCCTATAATTTGACCTTTGAAAAAAATTGTAGTGCATATGAACTTTCCATTCTAGGTTATGTTTTTTTTTCAAAACTTCATAGTAAAAGTGGAACAGTTTTAGTTGTAAAGGGAGTTCCTATTGAAAAATGCATTGTCAATATTTACAGAAATGCAACCTTCAGTGTTGACGGACTAGTAATACAGCAGTTCGGCTACTTTGACAACTCGGCAACCGATGCCAATTAAGGCTAAGTGAAAGAAAATCTGGTTTAATTGTAAATGAGATATAACGTGGTCCGGATTATGTCGTATCAATGTATGTTGTTCTTTGTCGAAATAAAGCTTTGCTTATATAACTTTGCGCGAAAAAAATGCATTCGTGAAAATAAAGAAAAATAATTCCGAGAACTGAATGGAGGCTCTTAGGCTTGAATTTACAAATTGATGGCAAAAAGACGACAACCATGAACATCTTGATTGGAGTTAGTTTAATGCTTTTCACGAAGTTTCCACTTAGTATATGTACAAAATGGCCAATCTCTATTATTCATTATCTTTGCTGTATTGATGCTATTGCAGTTTGAAAATTTCGTAGTTCACATGGCTACAGAAGCAGTCATAAAGTTAAAACCTTTATATCAATTACCTTAATATTCAATCCGGAAATGTTTTCCGTACAAATCGACGGTCTTTACCAGAATCTCCAATGACCATAACAGTTTTGTTCTGATATTCGCTCAATATTTTCTCTGTTCCATTTTATAAAATCATTCCCCAAGGTCGCTTCTTTAGTATAGGCCATCTACACACAGTAAATTTAACGCGTGACAACATCCACGAACCTTAATTGAAATGTAAATGTATGTCCATGGATGAAAGAACGTTAGTCTTGATTACTAGTATCCAGACGTTAACTCTGGTGCAACGAAACTGCCATCAACCGTAATTTTAATGTAAGTGTATGCACACGATGACAGATAAGTTGCATGCTTGGATGCTCTCCGTCCTTAGTTCTCTCAATAATTAAAGTTAAAGGATGAATGATTACATTAGAGAAAAATTGCTGAGCTCAACAACTTTCTATTTTGTAGCAAAGTGTTATTTGTTTTGACAGATGATGTTTTGTTTTGCAATTAGATTTTCCACTTGGTGGTTTTTTTTAACTCAGATTAAGCTTCAAATAGATGATAATTATACTCTACCCTACAAATAGTTTTTCGATCGGACTTTCCATTCAATTATTTCGGAAGTATGGAAATATAAAGTGCGTAGAGACACCTTTAAGCAGACCATATGTACTATACTGTTAAATTTAGTTTGGGGAGGGGTCATTTCAATTAGAGTCGTACCGTTTTCGTAAATCACGTTTGGCAATTACACATAAGGTAACTACACTTGATTATTTGGTGGATACTAATATGCCGTATACGGTGCAGGAAATGCTTACCCTTCCGGAGCACCTGATTTCACTCCCGGTTTTTAGTGGAGTTCGTGTTAACTTGTTTCTTGATTGTTATCTATAACTGTTGATGTAAATGTCCTTTGATTTTGTGAGTCTTTGTTTACTCCTTAGTTTTGATTGTTATTGTCCTTTTAACGAGCTTTCAGTAACTGCGAGTACTCTCAAATCTTTATTTCGTGTAACTTTGACCTGTTGATACAAATTGTAATGCAGTTTTGTTACTTAATGTCTATTTATTAAGTGTTATATATAGTCTCTCTATTTCTTATATATACCAGCTTTGATAAGTGTTTGGGTATGATTAAACATTTTCACTTCTGTGTATTATAAACAACAAAATTATTCATTTTGTAAAAAATGTTTACTTTCTCTATGACTTTATACGTGTCCTAACAAAAACGTAGTTTTATTTAGCTGTATACGTTATTTTATTTAGCGGCGTTTTGTCCAAGGTTATGGCTGTCTCTCTTATATTCTTTAACATCTCACCCTTCATCTTTTTTCATTTTTTTTATTTGAATTGAGTCATAGATCAAATTTTTTCGTTCAATGTCTTTGATTTATCGAACTTGAGTCATCTTAATTAATCATTATAGACTGTCCCCCTTCTATGTTGTGATGTTACACTATTGTTTCAGGGACGGGTAATGTTGGTCCCTATTTAACCGTTTGAACCTGCTACATTTGTTTGCACCTGTCCAAAGTCAGGAATCTGATGTTCAGTGGTAGTGGTTTGTTGATGTGGTGCATAAGTGTTTCTCGTTTCTCATTTGTTTATATAGATGTGATCGTTGTTTTTCTTGTTTGAATGATTTCACACTAGTGATTTTGGGGCCCTTTATAGCTTGCTTTTCGGTGTGATCCAAGGCTGTATGTTGAAGACCGTACTTTGACCTATCATAAAATTGAGAATGGAAATCGGGAATATGTCAAAGAGACAACAACCCGACCAAATAAAAAAAGCTTACTTTTACAAATTGTGACTTGGATGAAGAGTTGTCTCATTGGCACTCATACCACATCTTCTTACATCTATTTACACATACTATATAAAAACTTGTCTTACGTATTGCATTTATTCTTTCGATGAAACATAATGTTATTCCAAAGTTCATAGATGTGAAAAACTAAACTTTTATTTATGATCTATAAAAAAGAATTATGAGAAAAAAATACTTTTGAATGTCGTTGGATATTTTGCTAGCCATTTATAAGGTTTGTAATTCGGATTTGTTTTACACGTATGTTATACAACAGCTATTATAAAATACACTCTATTGTTAAAGTACTCTTGGAATATATATTTATATTTTTATTTTGGGGATTTGCACATCTTTTTTTAATATATAATATTCTTACCAATAAACAAATTCTGATTGGTTGTTATGATAACCATAAAAAAAATATCAGATGGAGCCAATTCGTGTATTCGCCTTTGTACTTTCAAAAGGCGGAATCACGAATACGAGAATTTTGTTTTCAATGAATCACAGTCATTTCTATTGATCATCTCGTATCTTTGATTTGATTGGCTGATGATCAACAATTTGCAAATAACATAACTATTGTGTATGCCTATCATAGCTTAAGACTTATGTTGTTATTTCAAAAATGAACAGTAGAATGAAAAGTTAAATCACATAAATACTGAACTTGGAGGAAAATCAGTTCAGAATATCCATAATCACACGGCGAAATCAAATAACAAAACGCATCAAAAAAGAATGGACAAGAACTGTCATATTCCTGACTTGGTACAGGCATTTTCAAATGTAGAAAATGGTGGATTAAACCTGGTTTTAGCGCTAATATACTGTTTATATAAGGAAATAATCAGAAGTGCGCAAAACAAACAAACAAGAAACAAAAAGTGACTCAGAAATATGAAATTAAGGTTAAATATAGAAATACATATTCTAAATAAAATGTCCATTAGCCACAGATACTGACTTTATCCAATTTATTACTCTTATTAATTATAACACAGTCTTGTACACGTTATAATCTTTTTCAATTAAACAAAGAGTGAATTTTTTTCAATTTCAATGGGGGGAAATTGGGTGATGTGCAAGTTGATCTACTACGACTCATAGGCAACGCAAGTTCTTGTTATATACATTAATAAATATTTTAAAATCAAAATTACATAAGAAAGACTATCAACTCAGTACCATACCGTTATGTGACATCAAACTTATTTTGGCCGAGCGATAGTGAGGACTAAAATAACACCAATATAATGCCTACCCATGTTAAAACTACGATACAGTATAGCTTGCATCCATTATTTCGATTCTGAATAGGACGATTAAGGTAATTTCTATGTCCGATAAGTATAGATGTAAAAGGCTTGCATTTGTGTAGGCTTTTCCATGAACCTCCCTTGTTTGTTTGTGAAGAAGCAAACGACTGGCACTGTGATTTTTCAGAGGAAGGAGTTTAAACAGCCAGCATGAACGGTTGTCGTATCTAGGTCAAATATGTCATTTTCGGTATGCAACACTTAACAGTCATAATAAATGAATAAGTAACATCATGTGCAGCATTTAAGAGTTTGAAATTTTTTTTAAAGTTAAGGAAATATATTAAGTGCATGCTAATTTGATACAAGAGTGCACACGCTAAAATGTCCCGCCTTCTTTACTAATCATTGATATTATGTTGATGGTCCTAAATATAATAAAATTGAGAAAGGAAATGGGGAATGTGTCAAAGCGACAACAACCCGACCATTGAGCTTTATTACAACTGTCACAAAAACTTAACCAAAAAAACTAAACATTGACCAATGAACCATGAAAATGAGGTCAATGTCAGATTAACCATGCCAGACAGACATGTACAGCTAACAGTTCTTCCATACATCAAATATAGTTGACCTATTGCTTATGGTTTAAGAAAAACAGACCAAAACACAAAAACTTATCAATGAGGTAAAGGTCAAATAAAACCTCTGCGACTGACATATAGATCAAAAAATATTTCCATACACCAATCAAAGTTGACCTATTGCAATTAGTATTAGAAAAAAAGACAAAAACTCAAAAACTTAACTTTGACCACTGAACCATGAAAATGAGGTCAAGGTCAGATGACACCTGACAGCTAGACATGTACACTTTTTAATCATTCCATACACCAAATATAGTAGACCTATTGCATACAATATAAGAAAAACAAACCATAACACAAAAACTTAACTATAACCACTGAACCATGAAAATGAGGTCAAGGTCAGATGACACCTGCCAGTTGTACATGTACACCTTACTGTCCTTCTATACACCAAATATACTAGACCTATTGCTAATAGTATCTTAGATATGGACTTGACCACCAAAACTTAACCTTGTTCACTGATTCAGGTCGAGGTCGAGGTCAAGTGAAAACTATCTGACAGACACGAGGACCTTGTAAGGTACGCACATACCAAATATAGTTATCCTATTACTTACAGTAAGAGAGATTTCATTACAAAAAATCTTAACTTTATTTTCAAGTAGTCACTGAACCATGAAAGTGAGATCAAGGACATTGGACATGTGACTGACGAAAACTTCGTAACATAAGGCATCCATATACAAAGTATGAAGCATCCAGGTCTTCCACCTTCTTAAATATAAAGCTTTGAAGAAGTTAGCTAAAGCCGCCGCCGCCGCTGGATCACTATCCCTATGTCGAGCTTTCTGCAACAAAAGTTGCAGGCTCGACAAAAATTCATTATTATGAAGAAGTCAATATACGCATGTGCAAACAAATTTTATTGGATTTAGAGCATGGGTTTGTTCACAAAGCGAAAGAAGCACGTCATATTAGAATGAGAAATCAATAAGCAACAAATAGAAAATATACATATAAAATATCACAGAAACCGTTGATTTGTACAAAGTACAAGTATTGCAATCAGTAACAATGGATGAAAAATTATAAACCATCCTCATTGTCCAGAAAATTTTCAGTATTTTGTTCTTCCGATGGATTTGAACAAGAGTCCTTCGCCCATGGCTGTAATTCACCACTTGCAAATACAATATAGAAGATTGCACCAAATATATACATGCCTGCTGCAATATAGAAAACTATCTGCCACTCGGCTCGAGTTTGTGACTGTAAAGACAAGACGAATACATACTTGAGTGAGTTCAGTACATTATCGTACACAAGTAAGAAGAAACCTAAAACTGTTGTTTTTGGATGATGATTCTTTTTTGATATGACTTTATGAAAAACTCGATTTATATTATCCGTTGTCGTTCTTTTAAGAAAATTCATAATTGACGAGATATTAAAAATTGTGTCAAAATAAAAAAAAACATAACAAAACAAAACATCACAACAGGAACAACAGAAACAAAAATTAAAACCAAACAAACAAACAAACAATTAAAAGAACAAACTAACATACAAACAAATATTTCCAGATTATTCTAACATTATTTTGTCATTGACACCACCTTTTTATTTTAAGAATTGTATTTTCGAATTCTAAAACATACATTCCCGTTTGAATGGTTTTACACAAGTAATTTTGGAGCCCTGTATGGCTTGTTGTTCGGTGTGAGCCAAGGCTCCGTGTTGAAGGCCGTAAATTGACCTATAATGGTTTACTTTTTTAAAATATTTATTTGGATGGAGAGTTGTCTCATTGGCGCTCACACCACATCTCCCTGTATCTATCTATATAAACACAAATTTGAGATTCCCCCCCCCTCCTAAAAACTTTTATAACGGTACAATTTAAGACCGAGGGATGCACGCTGGATTTTATACGGAATTCAAAGAAAAATATCCAAACACGAAAAATTTGATTATTGGAAATTTGATATCATCGTATGTAACTTATTTTAGGTCAATCATTTCAGTTTTTGAGATTCTAAGGCTTTTCTGTTTCAGGAAAAGATTACCTCAGCTGTTTTTAATAAAAGAATTAATTAGGAATGTTTGGCCATCAATTCTCTTCAACTTCGTACTTTATTCGGCCATCTTAAATATATTTTTCTTAGTCGAGCGTCACTGATAAGTCTTTGGAAGACGAAACACGCGTCACGTATAAATACAAAATTTCATTTCTGGTATAAAGGATTATATTATTATAGAGTTTATTGATGAAGCAACTTCCAATTTGTTGAGGTACGCATATTTTAAAAAGCATACTCGACTGTATTACAATTTAATTAACCATATTTTTTGTAATTGTTTCGATAAACAAAAAACACAACTTGTAAGTTAGAAAGCTTGCTCCATAGATCTTATTTTTCTAGGTTCCATTCCATAATCGATGTAATTTCAAATGTAAATTTGTTTGTCTCAGTGACGCATAGCACAAAGCATGTGATTCTTAAATCAAATGTCACTGCAGTTGAGTTTTTATCCATTCGTATGATGTGTTTGAGCATTTTGCCATTCGATTACGGACTTTCCCTTTTGAATTTTCCTCGGAGTGCGGTATTTTTGTTATTTTAAATTTTGACAAATGAATACATATAACAATAAATACTATATTATAATCCTCAAAATATATGTTCGACTGCAAAACGAAATGTAGTCGCACATTTTTTTCTTAAAAAACTAACCTTTTCTGTGATAGCCCCGACTATAATTGGGGATATAATTCCTGTTGTAGATGCCAGAGAATTCGATATTCCAAGCAAGATCCCTGCATAGCTAGGTGCTATATCAATATGATTAACAACCCATCCACTGTACTGAAATCCTGCCGAACTTACAGCAAGAATAACCAATACAATGGCCAAGGCAGTTTGGGAACAGTCGACATAACCTAAACCAATCAACATGGAAGCAGGACCTAATTTTGCTGAAACAGATAAAACTGTACTGAATATGCAGATTTTATGAGGGAATTTAAATAAAGTGACAAACTCTGATTTTATTTCTTAATATAATATGATCTATTTCATTCTAGAATTAAAAAAACTGTGAAACGAAAGAAGAACATACAGATTAATTAAATAATGACTTTTAAAACCATCATCAACAAACAATTGTTTTTATATAACTTTGATTTTGAATATTTGATAATTGAATATTTGAAATGCTACTTTAATAAAAGGTTAACATTTTGATGAGTCTTACCAACAGTGTCAAATACTTTACGGGTATTAGTAGTCGACATCAATTTTCTGTCCCGGAAACAGTCAGCAAGCCAGCCTCCACAAAATACAGTCGCCCAGAAAACAATATATGGTAATGATGAAAAGAGTCCATTCTGAAAGTTAATTTTGTATCAGTTACTTCAATTGATCAATATGAACATTATTTTATACTACAATAATTGATACAAAAAGTACTATAGGCACTTAGTTTATATTTTCCAAACTTTAAGCATACCTTTCAATCGATCCAAAGGGACTGTTTACAATAAACAGTGAGTCAGTTTGAATATAAAAGGCCCAATTCTATCACAAATTCGAGTTTGTTTCTATGTTTTGTAACTGTTATATGCATTTTATTAGATAGCACTCATATTAAATAATCGTTGATGATTGATAACAAACTAGAAATGAAGTCATTTCACCTCATCATTGGAATCATTGTTGAAGAAGAGGGGCAAAAGTTACCAAAGGTACATTCAAACTCACAGATCGAAAATATACTAACAACGGCATGACGAAAAAAAATAAAAGACAAACAGACAAATAATTGTACACAAGACACAACATAGAAATCTAAAGACTAGTCAATATGTTAGTATGGTCTCGTTCACAATGCGAAGTCCAGTAGAATTATGAATTTGCATGTTGTCTAGCAAACGGGCGTTGATTAAACATTCATCAGTCAACCAATCAGCCCAACTCTATTATTGCAGAATCAAAGAAAAAGTGTGACCGCTGCGCGATCCTTTAGATTATTGGCCATATAATATCTAACTTGGTTATGTATCTACGTATCCCGTATAGCCAGATTGACTATCCTCGAATTTTAGGAGCAGGGTTGTATTTCTCAAGGCGAATAAACTATGACTGATTGCTATTATAATTCCCTGGGTCATCCTAGGAGGGAGTGTATTGGACTGTAAATATTTTCTAAGTTAAATTTTGTTTTCGTTATAGTCCTTAATAAATATCAACTTCAAAACATTGATTGCAAATTGATCGCTTACATTTCATAGTAAAAGTGACATGCTTACTTTATTTTTAAAAGAGACCCACTTCCAAAAATATCTGGGCCTGTAAAAGAAGCTTTGACAAGGTTTAAGGGATATTCATACCCAAAAGTCGAAATCAATTTGACAATTCATGACAAAATGCGAAGAACGCTTACAAACAACAGTACAGAAAACACAACATAGAATCTAAAGACTGATGAAATAGTTAAATAAAATATGAATACAACTTTCCGCTATATAGATGATGTTCTTTCACTAAATAATTCAAAATTTAATGACTTTGTTGAACGCACCTATCCCATCGAACTAAAGTTAAAGGATACAACAGATACAGTTAAGTCAGCCTCAACTTGACTTACATCTAGAAATTGATAATGAGGGTCGGTTGAAAACAAAACTTTACGTCAAAAGAGATGATTTCAGCTATCCAATTGTGAACTTTCCATTTCTAAGTAGCAACATTCATACCGGCATACGGTGTATATATCTCCCAATTTATACGATATACCTTTGCTTGCATTTCCTATCATGATTTTCTTGATAGAGTGTTGTTGGTCACAAGGAAGCTATTAAATCAAGGGTTCCAAATGGTGAAGTTGAAATCATCACGTCGTAACTACAATCCCCTTCCCTTTCATGAACGTGACTTGCCGAATTAGACTACTAGTATTTACCGGATTTGTTATCACATAAGCAACACGACGGGTGCCACATGTGGAGCAGGATCTGCTTACCCTTCCGGAGCACCTGAGATCAACCCTAGTTTTTGGTGGAGTTTGTGTTGTTTATTCTTTATTTTCCAAGTTGTGTCATGTGTACTATTGTTTGTCTGTTTGTCTTTTTTCATTTTTAACCATGGTGTTGTCAGTTTATTTTTTATTTATGAGTTTGACTGTCCCTCTGGTATCTTTCGTCCCCCTTTTATCTAAAGTTTAACATTTTTCATCATCATTTACAGCAAAAAGATACAATTCATTATAACCATTATATAATCAACTATCGAAAGAGGACTGCTTTTTAAAAACAATTATGAGTTCACATTTTAAAAACCTTTTCTACGTCAAGGCCGTAGCTACCCTTGAGGCAAGTGAGGCAATTGCCTAACTAAAATTTCGACACTGATTATTTTTTTATACATATTTATAAATTTAATAGTCATTTGTTGTTCTGTCTCAACCTTAATTTCTATAACTTGTCATCATTCCTTTTAAACTATTTTTCCTGGATATAACTCAGCATCTCAACGGGTAATGTTTCTCGATTACATTAACCTAGTAACGATAATCACCATGGATCTTAACATTATCTTGCAGAAAAAGGAAAAGCGAAACTGAAGGTAAAGAAGGAATAACTCTAGTAAACTAGTTTTTTTTGTGAACACAGTCTGAGTATTGCATATAACTTCATTAGAACAATCCAAAAACGATAAGTAGACTGACAAATCAAGTACTGGTCTTCGGAAGGGGACAGTCATGTCTGCGTATTCATTACTCCGTTTCACCAACTTTTGACAAATCAAGTACTGGGCATCGCAAGGGGGAGTCCTGTCTGTGTATTCATTTCACGAACTTTAATCTTTCTCTTTACAGATAAATAAAATATAAATAATATAAAACATGAATGCATGGATTAGTTTTTATCCATGTTTCTTTAACCTAAAAAGTTGAAAGAATATCCCATATTCCAATTTGATATTATTGAGGAATGGTATCTACCTTTAACACAGGATTTTGTCTTTACTTATTCGGGACTACGGAATTTCGTTTCTTTATATTCGGGGTTTCGGAATCGGACATTCCAACCCCTAACCCCTAAATTTATAGATTCTGGAACTAAAATACCACCAACTATTTCCAGAAATAATTTGAAACTACATGTAAACGTCAAAAACTCCATTCCAATTCCCCTGTACCCATATCATATATACATTTGTACTTACTCTATATAGATAGAATCATATACATGTATCTTATCTCATTCTATACCTAGTTTGTCTACTGTTTGTCAGCATAAAAGCGAGTTAAATATTTTGTAACTGCGACTGTATGATGGTGCTTACAGGAGAGTTTAATTCCTTTTGCTAACAAAACTGTTACTACCGATGCTGCTACCGAATTGCTGATGGAGAAGGAATTGGAAGAAGACATTGCGCTACCTTTAGAAACATTGACTGCCCTGAAACGACTGAAATTTTGGAAAAGAGCATGCATGAGTGGCGAAAGATTATGCGGTCTTGCCATGCTCCATGTTCATCGCGATAAGGATATCAGCAGACCAAATTATGATTCTGAAACGATTTGACTGAACCGGCCATAGAAAAATTTGGCAAACTCTACTGAATCGATGTTTGTTTTATGTTCTTGCAGCAGCCTCAAATCAGTGATATTTTGATGATTATCTTACATATAAATCTAAATAAAGTTTTTAAAAATTTGGTGTTAGTAAAAGTCTTAAAATATGAAAAATTTATATAAAAAGTGTTCAAATTCAAAACATTATCAAACTCTCTAAAATTGCCTAGAATGCAGGATTTTGCACCATTCATTTCATACCCTCCAAAAATATTTTTCGCCTCGCTTCGCTCGGCTAAATCATTTTGCCGCACTAAAATAAGATGCCTAGCTACGGCCTTGTACGTTGTTTCCTACATAAAGTTATTACTTTTTCACAATATATCGAGAGATTATTCTTGCTGGTACATTGGTCTTATACTTTTTTTCTGATTTATCAAACATTGCAGTTTCTGTGACTTACCGTTGTGATATCAAGCTTTAAAACATCGTTCATGTAAGTTGGGATGTATGTTAGCAGTGTATAAAGACCCCAATCACATGTTATATTAGATACCACTATGGCATAATTCGGCATTGCCTTTGCAATCTCCAACCAGGGCACCTGTAGTTCCTTTAAAAACACGAATAAGTGTTTTCAAATAAAAATCTCTAGCCTTCTTAGCAATTTATTTTGAATAATGCATGTTTTCCATTTTGTGTTTTTGCGACTCTTTTATTACTTATATCATTTAGACATGTCTTTTAAAGTACGTATTGTGTTATTTATTTTCTTATCTCCAGTTTTTCATAAAAGAAGATATTAAACATTTTGACAAACAATTAAAGAAAGTCTTCATACATAGTTGAACAATTTGTTGGTTTGATTTTGTAATAAAAAGATTTACGTACAGAATCAATAAACAGCTGCGCGCCATGAGCGCATGATACGCTCGACGTCTGGTGTAGAAGTTTAATGCAATAATCATAAATAGTTTCCGAGAAAGTTTTTAGCAATAACCATATATATTGGGTTTTTTTCAGATACGGCGGGACATGTGACCCCCCCCCCCCCTCTTTTTTTTTTTACAAAAAACTAAATATCACTTAAATAAAATTTTGAATCAAAACCAAAAAGTATACAGATCTTTAGATTAATAAAACAAAGAAGTGTGTAAAGTTTAAAGCAATAATCATAAATTGTTTTTGAGGTACGGCGCGACATGTAAAAAAAAACCTCCCCCTTTTTTACAAAATACTCAATAACTCAAAAATGAAATTTTGAATCATCACCAAAAAGTATACAGATCTTAAGATTAATACAACTAAGAAGTGTGTAAAGTTTTAAGCAATAATCAAAATTAGTTTTTGAGATACAGAGCGACATGTGAAAAAAAAACACCCCCCTGTTTTAGTTACAAAGTGCCGTAACTCAAAAAGTTTTTATTTTATTTTCACCAAAAAGTATACAGCTCATTTGACCATCATAAGAAACAACTATATTAAGTTTCATGAAATTTGGATAAATCGTTCTCAAGTTACGGTGCGACATGTTTACGCCGGACAGTCAGACAGAGAGACTGACAGACAGATAGACGGACAGACGGACGGATGGACACCGGACATTTGTAAACCATAACACGTCCCGTCAAAAAAAAATTGTCTTTGGAAAACATGGGAAATTTAACTTTTTTAGTCAAAATTTAACTTTGAACTAACTGTCATTAACAGCGATGTACTCCTAGATTAATACATTTGTGCCCTTTTTTTTAAACTTTAGTTCATTTATATGTTTTGGAGTTTGGTGTGACGTCTATTTTCACTGAATTAGTACACAATTTTATTTAGGGGCCAGCTGAGAACCACCTCCGGGTGCGGGATTTTCTTTCTGCGTTGACAACCCATAGGTGGCCTTCTGCTGTTTTCTGTTTTCTGGTCGAATTGTTGTCTCTTTGGCATATTCCCTTCTCCATTCTCAATTTTGAATAAGTGTTTATAATGGTTTACCTTCTTTTTAGTGTCATGGGTACTGTCTGCTAATAAACACATTAAGTATTCTTTTTCCTCTCTTGAAATTCGTTTGTGCTCGGCTGGTTTATCACTTACAAACCACATCCATAAAATTAACCATATAAAACTTGAAATGCCTAATAAGAAGAGACAAGATCATTTTGTACTGACGCAGTCAGAAGTAATTTCGATTTGTGACATATTTATAAAGGGTGCTTCCCTTATGCTTAAGCTTTTCAATTTCCAAGTTAAAATAGAACTTAACTCAATAATAGTAGACAACTCACTAATAGTAGAAATCTCACTTATAGTAGACATCTCACTAATAGGCGACACCTCACAACGCCTATTCGAACTCCGTCTAAATGGTGTGGTTCTTAGCATTATAAAATTGAGAATGGAAATGGGGAATGTGCCAAAGAGACAACAACCCGACCATAGAAAAAAAACAACAGCAGAAGGTCACCAACAGATCTTCAATGTAGCGAGAAATTCCCGCACCCGGAGGCGTCCTTCAGCTGGCCCCTAAACAAATATATACTAGTTCAATGATAATGAATGCCATACTAATTTCCGAATTGTACACAAGAAACTAAAATTAAAATAACACAAGACTAACAAAGGCCAGAGGCTCCTGACTTGGGACAGGCGCAAAAATGCGGCGGGGTTTAACATGTTTGTGAGATCTCAATCCTCCCCCTTTTACCTCTAGCCAATGTAGAAAAGTAAACGCATAACTATACGCAAATTAAAATTCAGTTCAAGAGAAGTCCGAGTCTGATGTCAGAAGATGTAACCAAAGAAAATAAACAAAATGACAATAACACATAAATAACAACAGACTACTATCAGTTAACTGACATGCCAGCTCCAGACTTCAATTAAACAGACTGAAAGATTATGATTTCATGATCATATGAACATCAAGCATAATCCTTCCCGTTAGGGGTTTAGTATCATACCATCATAACATATATGAGAAGAACATAACCCGTGTCATGCCAACAACTGGTTTTTGAATAAATGTATTTAGTTCCGATGCAAAGACCCTATAAGTGAATCAGTATTAACGCCAAAATATGCAATCTTTAATTACCTGACAACAGTATCGTAACTATATCCCTTCTTAATAAGTCTATTCAAAGGTTTGATTAGTTTTTGAGGTGAATACTGACACCTTTGTGCTTTATAAAGAATATTTCCATAAAAAATTGGATGAGAAATACCTGAACGTATAAGAAGTCTGCATGTTGAGCTATATTTACGAATGATGTCCTTATACCGATGATAAAATTTAGTAAATGTTTTGACTAGTTTGTGATATCGAAAACCCTGGTGTAATAATTTTTCAGTAATACATAAATTTCTCTCGTTAAAATCTAAAACATTGTTACATACACGAACGAATCGTACAAGTTGAGATATATAAACACTGTAAGATGGTGACAAGGGAACGTCACCATCTAAAAATGGATAATTAACGATAGGAAATGAAAAATCATCTCTTTTATCATAAATTTTAGTATTCAGCTTTCCGTTAGTGATATAGATATCAAGATCGAGGAAAGGGCAGTGGTCATTGTTAGTATTAGATTTATTTAAAGTAAGTTCAACAGGATAAATTTCTTTAATATACATACTGAAGACGTCATTATTGAGAGCCAAAATATCATCCAAATATCTAAAAGTATTGTTAAAATTGTTTATCAGATGTTGTTTCGATGGGTCTTTGCTTATTTTTGTCATAAATTGTAACTCATAGCAATACAAAAACAGGTCCGCAATAAGTGGTGCACAGTTAGTCCCCATTGGAATTCCAATAAACTGACGATATACGGAATCCCCAAAGCGAACAAAAATGTTATCTAGTAAAAATTCAAGGGCATATATAGTATCAAAGCATGTCCAATTGACATAGTTTTTTTTTTGTTTATTGCTACTAAAAAATGACCTAAAAGAGTTTGAACATATATATTCACATTCTGACTTTTTAAATGCCCATTTAATTAGGTGTGTGAATTTTTTCTTAATGAGAATGTGAGTCAATGTGGTATACAGGGTAGACAAATCAAAACTTTGAACAGATTCAAAATCACCAATATAAGCATGCAATTTATCAAGTACTTCCAACGAGTTCTTGACACTCCAAAAGTAATTAATTCCACTTATTTGAACAATTTATTATCAGGTTTTTAATTGTACCAAGTGTGATGGTAAGAAGAATAGACAATTTAGTAGTGGAACAATGGCTTGAAGACGAAATAAATCTATATTTCTAAGGTGCTTTGTGTAGCTTCGGAAGCGAATACATAGTTGGGACTTTCATTGTATTTGGCTCGGCTTGTAAAGCGGTAGCTAAACGTTTATGTTTGTTGCAGATGTCGTTTTCTAAAAATGAAGTCAGTTTGGAATGTTGATGAATTGGTGATTTCTTTTTTCAGAACCTCTATGTAACATTTACGTCAAACAATAATAATATTATTAGCAGCTTTATCGGCCGGGACATAAACAAATTACTTGACTAGTTCTTTGAGTTTATGTTTGATACGAGAAATAGGTTTATTGTGGTTATTATTGTTAATAGTAAAAGTAAAATCACAAAAATACTGAACTTAGAGGAAGATCAATTTGGAAAGTCCATAATCCAAAATGTTCTTTAAAATGTTGAATACGTATATCAACTATCTTCATTACTGAATTAAAAAAAGAGTCCAAAGATTTTTTGTCAGCTTTTTACCCGTTTTATCCATTTCATACAGTAAGTATGGAGTGAGTCGTGGATGATATTACGACACTCATTCCAATCAATAATTGACGGGGGACGATATTTAGGTCCTTTACTGAGGAATGATTTTTACTCTCGGTCTTGAACGATGAATTTTGGGCAATAGTTTAGAATAACAATATGCCATAATAATTTGAACAATTTCATACTTAGGACTGCTATATGAAATTGTGTTGCAATCCTCCAAAATTTTATTTAACTTATTAACCGGTAATGAACAGAGTTTTGTTAACAGATAATGTCTGCCGTTGTTTTTTGAAATAGAAATTAGGTCCGAAATATTGGTATGATTGGTCCGAAATTTTCTTTGATCGCGATTTGTTCTACGACCGTGAGAACGGTTTTTACGAACAGTTTTAGAAACTATATTCAAAATGTTAACGGAATCGGTTCTAGATATATTACCAATTCCCATGATATTATCATTAAGACCGAGAGGGTAGACTGTCTGTAATTTTTTTAATCCAATTTAATTCTATTATTTTCCGTGATCGTACAAACTTTGAATGAGATTCACTAGGCTGCTTATTTACTACTTCTAAAGGTTGAACTGCTAAATATTTAAAAGGATGGTTGTGCTTCTTAATGTGTTGCTAAATGATATGGGTCTTTTAAAACGATACAGATGTTCTTGAGTGCGTTTAGATAAATATCGTCCAGTGTCTCCTACGTACTGAATACCACATCCCGGTTTGTTTCATGTGAGTAAATAATACTGTTTGTTTTTCAAGTTATATCAGTTTCAAAATTCAAAGAAAATGTGCGACCATTAAACGTGGACCTTACCGTATTGTTGGTGGAAAGACGGGGACATGTAAGTCATTTTTTGGCATGACACTTATCGATAGAAGGGTAACCACAATTTTTATTGTTAAAAATGTTAGCGATGGTAGTATTTTTAGATAACCGATTTTGAAGATTGAGACGTGTAGATACCCTTTGAACAAGTTTAGTATTTAATATTTTTCCATTTCTTAGCTTCATAATTGTTTTTTGTTAGTGAATCTATACTATTAAACGAGAAGACCTCATTTTGTGTGTCGCTTCTCTTCTTTCCCCAATAAATTAATCAACATGCCTCTGTGTCCTATAGGTACAGTGCATAGTCGCATTTGTCATCCATTCATATGATTATTCAGATTGGGTTATTTTGGGAGAAAAACGAGAAAAAAGACATCCGGATATTGTTTCCGTCATTGGACAAAATTTTAAGTCAGATTAGACTTCCGGTTTGCGTTTTTCTGTATTCTTTGAACATAAAATATACTACCAATAAAGTGTTTTTTCAGAAAACTATCTGCTATCATTTTCAAGCTTACTATCCACGGCTGTCACACAGTTTATTAAATAGAGAGGGTCTGTATGATATATCAATAACCACCGATCGATTAGTAAACTTTATTTATATAGTAACGAATGTTCATAATATACAGGCCGATCATACAGATAAGTGCTAAAATTATTCATGTAAACTTTTGATACCTTTTCTGAAATTCTCAAGTCAAATCTTTTCCAAAAAAAAATTGATTACAAAAAAAAGAAGATGTGGTATGATTGCCATGTTGAGACAACTCTCCACAAAAGACCAAAATGAGACAGAAATTTACAACTGTAGGTCATCGTACGGCCTTCAACAACTAGCAAAGCCCATATACCGCATTGTCGGCTATAAAAGGCCACGAAATTACAATGTAAAACATATTCAAACGAGAAAACTACCGGCCTTATTTATGTACAAGAGAATGAACGAAAAACAAATATGTAATACATAAACAAACGACAATCACTGGATTACAGGCTCATTAATTGAATGTTCATATCATACTAAATATTGAAATTAATAGACAACCAAAAATTGGGAATTTTGAAAATAAAGGAGGAGGGATAAAAAAAAATTTTTCCTGTCTCAACGTACCTATGACTTTTGATACTATTCCTCAAATTCTCCAGTCATTCAATATTTTACAAAATTCTTCCAACAACACTTTACATACTTTCAACTACGCTCTGAATGCCCACGATTTCGCGGGTGTGTTCTAGTTATATTATAAAGGAGCAAAGACTAGCGTCCAGAATATGAATACAATAATTTAAGTTATGTAAAATTGATAAATCTGTTCGGCTAAAAATGTCAAACGCTATCAGTATTAATTACCCAAACAAAAGGGTATATCAGGGTAAGACTGATGGCTGACTAAATAGTACAATGGGGCTAAATATTAAAATACTACTTTTTGATAAATATTCCTAAAATTATGTATGAGTTTCATAAAATGTAAATGAGACAAACTTCAGTAAGAATGGGAAACGAAAATATTTGCAGTTTTCAAATTTATAAAGAAGCATAATTCTACAACGTTAAGTGACTCACTTCCAAAATTTGAACTCTGTATGCTAGCTGAAGTTTTTATCATTGCCTAAGGTTTGGATGAGAAGACTTAAGTTTGCGTGCGGAAACAAAAAATGTAATTTCCAAACAAAAAAGTAGCATAACTTTAGAACGGCAAGGAAATCATTGCCTAAATCTAAATTATGTATGTTAGTTTTGGAAGTGCAGAAATACGGAAATACGGTCCAGAGATAACACTTGATGCCCCTGTTGCCTCTGGTGGACGCATTAAAAGCACGAAGATAAAGAGAATTTAATGAAAATTATTGTAGCATGGATAGAAAGTTCAGTTAAAGGAAACTTCATCACTGGGTCAATGCCACTGCTGGTGTAGTTTTTATTCCCCGATGGTATAACTAGCCCAGTAGCTAGCACTTCTGTGTTGATATGAACTATCATTGATATGGTAATAATTATAAATTAACTGTTTATAAAACTTTGAATTTTTGAAATACTTAGTTGTATTTGGCAATACTTTTAGGAATTTTTTGTCCTTAATTCTCTTAAACTACGTACTTTATTTGACATTTTTAACTTTTTTATATCCCCGTTTATGTCTATGGATTTACGTGTTTTGAACAGCGGTATACCTTTATTTATGTACGTATCATGGCCTTAAAAATAAAGTGTTGCAAACGTACTTAAAAAAGGTTATTCAAGCTCATATGCTGTACACTTTAAATGTTTCAAATTTATTAACATACCACAGACGTAGAATATGGACGGCCAACCTCCAGCAAAACCATGTGCACACATCAATGAACCAAGTGCAAATGTTACAACAATGCCAAGTTGTGTACCTGGAATGAAAACATTAACGTCACAGTGTTATTTAAAATGAAGTTTTATTTCGATGCAGAATAGATTGCAGATTTGAAATTCATCTTCTATTATTGTCTGAAATAAAGATTTGTAGTCATTTCGGAGGTATCAAATTAACTGTTATTTCTGCTTTCAGTTTGCATGTTTCTTTGCCGAGACAAACTTAAATATATGATTGCAGATGTTTTAAATTGTACATCAAGTTTGTTATTTATACAATTTTGTTAAAACGTGGATTGCAATATAAGACAAGTGACAATACAATAAATAATCCTGTGTATCCTACAGACAATAACCACACAACACATTTCAACTTTAGAATATATTTGTTCCTTTGTCATGATCTGATAATCTAAAGAAAGTAGATAGTAGATGCAGAATATGAAAAAAAAATGAATGCTCGAACCTAACAATTGCATTGGGCTAACCAAGACGATAAAAGTTTTACCTGTGTAATGTGCAAAATAAAATAAAAACAGATTCAATGAAGCGTTAGTGTCCACCTTACTCCGTTTTTCTGGTCAAACAGGAATATGATTCACATAATGGAATATATTAAGGATGACACTTGAAGAAAGAGAACCAAGATATTATAGTACAGGGGAAGACTTTTCGATACAAAATCATTTTTGAGCTTTTTGAACCTCCCCTGTTAATTTTTAATTTATTTGAATTCACTGAAAATGAGAAGTAATAAGTTAATGGAGCTGCATAAAGTGTCATTGAATATCACATGGGAGAGTCCAGATTTAAAACAAATACATATGGCAGTATAGCGGAATCAAACTACCGTTATCAATAGTTTTTACCTCTCTTTAAAGTTTCATGAACTGTCAAGAGAACTGCTTTTGAATAGTCTTTATAATTGTTCTCAACACACCAGCTGTTCTTACGTAGAAATACATTGGAAAGTTCTAAACTAGAACAAATGTTGACAATTCTACCGTAGTACAGACTCTGCTAGTTCTATCCCTAGAACACTTTTTATAGGTATTTTATTTATCTATTACAATTTTATTTACATTATTTATTATTTGCTTATTTGTTGTTTTTTTTAAATGCATGAACAGTAACCAAATTACTTACCAGAGTACGTCATTGCAGTAAACTTGCTTCGTTCTGATGGAGGAACCCAGTTACCAAGAAGAGAATGCATAGCCGGAAATACTGCTCCCTATTAAACATGTTAAACATTATCGGTTTCCAAATTATCAAAAATATAAAATTATAACAATATACCTGTAGGATGATCTTTTTATCTGGTTTGAGTCATGTGAACTCATTTAATCAATCAGATAGATTTTGTAAAGAACATATTTAAATATTGTATTACACATTTTGTAACATCCTATTCCAAATAATTCCCACAATATCGTTGCTTTGCATTTTTCATTTAGTTTTCTGATTTTTTTTAATTACTCTCTCTCTCTCTCTCTCTCTCTCTCTCTCTCTTATAATATATGACTTACAGTAGATAAACCGATAACAATCCTAACAACTACTGCAAAGATGAAGCTAGTTCTAGCAGCAAATGGTGTTAACAATGTGAATATCATTGATACAAACATGCTCCAACCAGTCACAATCTTTCCCCCATATCTTGTAGCTATCCATCCTGCTGGCATCTGTGTTATCAAATAACCCCAGTAGAATCCACCAAGTACATATCCTTGTATCTCTGGGTCCCAATTTAACTCACCGCCCTATATAATAACCAAGAGACTAAAATAAAGAAAAGTCTAACTCTCTTTATTATTGGTCTGCTTATTTATAAATTCGATTGTTTTAGTCCGTCAGTGATGGACCAGATTCTGTTATTCTTTAACCAATTCATGTCCATTTCAGAACGTTCCAAGCACACAAAATGGTGCAATTTTGTTGAAAATCTTTTCCTGGTGTTCGGTTTAATCATGATGCATTTAGATATGTTTGATAATTTTTAACAGTTCATTAGCTACTAAAACACCCACATATTTTCCAGTGTAAAGAGATGATTTTTTTTTTTTATATAATGTAAACAGACAAATCCTTTCTAATTCACAACGTACCAGACAATGAGTAATATATTTCATCATTATTTTGGCAGAAATGGGTAAATATTTAAAAATTGACTTGAGTTCTATTTTCCAATTGGAACTAAATTAATAATTTCTTTAAAGGTCTGTTTAATGGTTTTACACTAATAATTTTGGGGCCCTTTATAGCTTGTTGTTCGGTGTGAGCCAAGTCTCTGTGTTGAAGGCCGTACATTGACCTATAATGGTTCACTTTTATAAATTGTTATTTGGATGGAGAGTTGTCTCCTTGGCACTCACACCACATCTTCCTATATCTATTTTGATCTTCTATACAATTTTAAGATCTCTCTTTAAAAGTAACATAACAAAAATACTGAATTCAAATTCAAAACAGACAGTCCTTGACAATGAGATGTTTTACAGGAAACAAAAGCAAACCCAAAATCAAACACATTCTTCCTATTTTAAGATATTAAACTCATCACTATTGATGATAAATCTTCATGAGAAATATGATATTGAATAATGCAATTAAATATATAAAAGAGGAAGAACGAACCATTGAAAGTAAAGGATCAATGAGACATCTTACACGATACAAAGTCTCAGTCTTGGCTCAACTCAAGTTAAAAAAGAAATAAAAGGATTTATTATAATTGTGACCCGCCATGACATTTGCCGGCTTATGGAGGTAGAACGTCATTGTTAGAAAAATTATAAAAATGATAAATTTTTTGCTGACGCCGAACTTTATCTCATATATAAGTTTTGAAGAAGTTTTACTTTATCGTTTGAAGTGAAAAATATTTGAAACAACATTTTAAATTGATACAAAAAAAAATCAAATTTCTGCTCTATAGATTTCCTTTCATAAATTAAATCTGAAATATATTCCTAACAAATGCACCGTATAAAATGCATTTAAGAGAACACCTACTTATAAACTGTTACGCGTCGCATACTTAGTATAGAGACATGCATAATAAATCTAAATTAAAAAAAGGAATTCTTAAAGCTTAATTTGACAAATTTTAAACTAACTTCATTTCAACAAGTTCAAATTACATGTTCTAAAATAGAGCTAAGAATTGTTTGTATTGTAGTAAATTTAAGTCTTTGAAATTTTATTCAAATAGGCTATTGAACATTACTAAGAGCCAATAAATACAATAATTTTGTATTTTATAAATTAGTGCCTTCAATAAATAAAAGCCGTCATAGAACAGTCTCATTTTCATACCGATATTCGAAATGACTCGTTTCATTGCTATTACAACAAATAAGTCAAATTCACATTACAGAGAGTTTTGTTTCGGAATATTCTAGATAAATATACAAATAGCAAATTTTAGACAATGCTCTCTTTAGCCTGGAAGTGGCTAGTCACATATAGTTAACGGCGTTTTTCTCACAATGACGTTCTACCTCCATAAGCCTGGATATGTCGTGGCTGGTCACATATATGCAAACTGCTGGTATATTTGCAGCCACATCATCAAAATGAAAATAACACTTTATGAAAATAGAACATAAGCAATAGTAAAAGACAACTGTACAAAAAAATGACAATAAAACTATAACACAATGACGGGATGTATAGATACCGAGCCACGTCAAAAGGTTACAACAAAAAACGTAATAAACAGTAAAAGTACAAATATACAAAGAAAATCAAAAGAACAGTATAACTCGTAATAAGAATGATTAACAAGGTCGGTATTTAGAATTCCTACTTAAAAAACACCATGTATTATATGTAAAGTTGATACGGAATATTTATCAACACAGTTTTAGTATCTTCCAAAGAATTTTGTTTTAAGAAAAAAGACGACGTTCTTTAAGATAACCCTGCTTCATCAACTATCTGCTCAGATACTGGTGACGTTTCAAAAAGTCTGAGTATCGGCTACAAGTGTTCGAATACCGAATGAGTTGGAAAATGAATATCCAATATGCATGTGAAGTTCGTTTATTGCTGCTAAAGTGGAATTCATCTGTAATATCAAAATTTAAATCGTCGCTTTTGTCATAGGCTCAGATACGGTTATGAAAGTTTTTGTCAAATTTAATGTATAAGTCTTTAAAAAAGTCAGAAGAAGCCTTATCTTTTATTTCTTTAATTTCTAGTTCTGAAGAATGAAATAATAGAATCCAATCCGAAAGTTTTTGATTGATAGAACATCATCCGTTTATCTGAATTTGAAATGACAGAAATGATCTTATGGTTTTTTAAGTGCTTAAAGGAAATTCCTATTCATTTGCAAATAAGAATTGTCAACTTACAGGGATAGAAGACGCATCCGAAAAGTTATGATCTTTCTGGCGAAAACAATTACTATCTTTATTTGAAATAACTGTAGAGTTATCAATAGTATATATCGAAGTCCTATTCACCATGCAGACAATCGCAACATTAATGTTGACAAGCATCGCATACATGTTAAGTAATCCAAAAAATCCTAAGACCGCTAGTGCAAAACGACAAGAACCTAACAGAGGTACATGTATAGATTCTACAAAAAAAAAATAATATAAGTTTTTTATGAACACAGTTCCTCTTATATTCATTCTAAACAATTCATTAAATGATGTTTTACTAAAAATATAAATGACTGAATGAAGTACAAATTAAAAAACTAAATTCCATACCTTACTTATTCTCTAAATTCCCTTTTCTAATAATTTTCTTAATCTCTAAATCCCCTTTTCCATTAACTTTCTTAATCTCTAAATTCCCTTTTCCATTAACTTTCTTAATCTCTAAATTCCCTTGTTCATTGCTTTTCTTAATCTCTGAATTACCTTGTCTACCTGTTCTAATCTCTACCTCCCCTTGTCCATTACGAACTAGTGCACTCGTTGTTCCTTCTTCCATTTCTGTAACAAAATATTTCACCGGTTATTTATTTTTAAAACTTGTTAATTTTCTATAATGAGAAGGAGCAAGACGTTTCTACTTTATAATTTACACTTGTCTATATCCTCATGCGGGTAAAAATGAGTCGTGTTTCTTTTTGTACCAATCGACCTCGAAGAATCATATCTATACATTATCTTATCTGTGACCGATTGGGGAAGGGTACATAATGGAAAGACCATTTTAGATGAAAGATAAGCGAAAGATACCAGAGGAACATTCAAATTCATAAATCGAGAATAGACTAACAACGCAATCGCTAAAAATGAAATAGACACTCAAACAATAGTACACAAAACAAAACATAGAAAAATAAAAACTAGGCGACATGAAACCCGCTAAAATGTGTGGTGATATCAGTGCTCCAGAAGGGTAAGCAATTCGTTCTCCACATGTGGCAACCGTCGTGTTGCTTATATAAGTACAAACCCAATAAAAAGTCTAATTAGGTAGGTCACATTCCTGAAACTGGAACGGGATTCTAGCAACGACTCTAAGTCATCTGCGTAACGTATATTTCATAACGGTCAACCAACTCGTGATGGCGTCCGTAAAACGTACGAAGGGATGATTTCAGCTTCCCCATTTGGAACTCTTAGTTAAATAGCTTCGTTATGGGCAGCAACACAAGAAATCATGATACGAAACAAAGCATCAGAGATTTTTATACGTAAAACAAAAAAACCCAGACTTCAACCTGAAAGTTGAAATCAATGATTTATGACGCAATACTTTTGCTTAGATTTTAATATTTTAAACAACGTCTGTATTAATAATAATATATCAATTCAATAATGCTTGTGATTGTTTCTGACTCCTCACTTAATATTAAAATTACAACAATACTGAACCTTGAGGAAAAATTCAAATGGCAAAATCAAAGCTCAAACACATCAACAATGGATAACAACTGTCAAATTCCTGACTTTGTTCATGTAGACACAGTCGGAAATCCCGTTGAAATAGAACAAAAGAATCAAAGCTCTTTGTTAGAGAAGGCGATAATTGTGTACTGTAATGTTTACATTAGTGACAAAAATTTTAAAAGTAAATAGAGACAAACAAAGTTGCAATTTTCTGTTCAATTACAATGAATTACGAAGTGTATTATTTTAAAAACACCATTTGCATAAGTTTTCGATTTATCTAGTACATAGTTAAGCAGAACAATTAGATATCAAGTCGACGACATGGGTATCTTTCAAGTTGGATGTAGAAAATGCATAACCTCCGATTCAAAAACAAAATTACCACGGACGGAAAACATATCAATCTATTAGTTCAGTAATTTTCGTGTCTGCCCTTATGTGACTCAAGAAAAACATTCCAAAAATTAGGTAACAATAGTATTGGAAAGAGAAAATCGAGTGTACCTTTTTATGTTAGGGCGTGTTTGAGTTGAATATTTTGTCTTGATATCGTACAAAGCAAGAATATTTCATACATCGTCTCGCTTCAGATTCTATCATTTTTATATATCAAAGCTACAGGTTGACTTTATAACATAAAATATCTCAGTACTAAAAGATGAAATATATGGGTCAAATGAAATTCCTATCTAATGAATCACAAAAACGGAGTAGGTGTGTTCGAATAGCTATTTTTTTTTACTGAAAGTACTTGACGACAGTCTTTCAAGTTGGATGATGAAAATGCATATCTTTGAAAAATTATTGTGTGTGATAACTAGGGTTTATAGTCTTCAACCACTAAAACAATCTAGTTTGCCCTTACACGAAATATTTAATTAGAATTTTTTTAAATGGTTATGAATTTTCGAAAATTCCACCTGACAACCGATCAGACAATAGTTTTAAGTTGAATCAATGCGGACAAGATCATTAACTGATGCTCAATAGCTAGTTGATACATTTGTCTTTTAAAATACAACTGACATATAAGGATCGTAATGGTGCAAAATGGATAAATTTATCGGTTTCCAAGAGCAAAATTGGTAGCGCGTCATTCCTACAATGGCTTCCATTTCAACGATTGTGAAAATGAACTGGCGTAATTGGGAGATAATTTTGACGAAGTAGAATCCTGACTGGAGAATGGTAGATTAAATCTGTATTTTAGAAACCATAATGTATAAGAAACATCATGCTGTTAATTAAATCTTGCGTTTAGTGTATTTTGTTCAGACAATATTCAAGAATATAACTAGTTTTGACCCTATGGACGCTTTTAATTTTGAAATAATATCAAATGAATAAAAGAACGTCTTTTGCAAAGACATAAAAAGAATGTTACTTATAAAATGTAACATACTGTCATTTAATTGTATTGAAAATGGGAGCCTTAATTACTTATTAGTATTTATGACACATATATGTTTAAGGTTCATTGAATAACATGCTTGTTTGTTCAATTACACCCATGTTTTGTTTTAGAATGTCATAAAATATTTGCTGTCAGCGGCGGGAAAAGGTGTTTGAAATTCTTTTTATTCAGACAATATGAGGCCGGTTCCAGCTTCATGATTAAAATAAAAGAACATAAATATATCAGTTGTTAAAAATATGCATAACATATTTAGTTCAGTTAACAGACCATTATTTTTAGTTTATGTCAATATTAAATCAAATTTTACCTATGCATGTATTATCTCGAAAATGATTTAATTTCCAAAGGTCTTTTTATCTATTCATCTCAAGACATATATATATAAAAAAAGTAGCATACATAGCTTGAAATATAAGTACAAATGGAAAATAAAATTGAGAAGACTTTTGGTGGTTTACCAGGAAATTCTACGCATTTATTTTCATTGAATTAAATTTGCTTAACTTGTTTTGTTAAGACGGATTGTTGCTATTCATATTATTTCAGAATGGTTAATCATATAACGTCACAGTACCAATATTGTACCAAGTACCCAAATTGCACCTATTTAGCAGAAAAATCAGCGGAAATCTTAGATAAAACAATTTATATTTTTATGAACTGATAGTATACATGTATTTTAACATACCTGAATATTTGTAGATATGTACAAAATATTTACCGTATATATCAACAGATGCAGTATTCACTGGAAAAAGTAAAATCTACGGAAACAACATTAACAAAAAGCAAACTTTTGAAAATGAGCAAATAAGATATGTAACAAGCATTCATTTATTAAAAAATTAATAGTAAGCATGGACTCATGTCAAATTGTTCCGAATATTTGAACAAATGAAACAAAACATCTGTTATACGATTTCTAAGAATGAAATTGGGTAATCCTAATTACATAATAATGGATTGTTTGAAGGTTACTTTTACCCCATTATTTTATGATTATATATGGATTAAAAATTGAATTGATGGAACTATAAAGTAAATAATGATACATCTACATAATAAACGCAAAATGGAATCTTTTGTCGGGATCACAAATAAATGTCAAAACATGTGCTTTTTTGTGTACCATCCAGGTTGACAGGTCTGGGGAGTTTTTTTCGATCAAAATATCATCATAACCAAAAGAGGCTTTATATTTTCCTTATTTAAATAGTAATTATTAAAATTCATATCATCTGAATTTACTTATATGTTTTTAAAAAAAAAAGCTTCCATGTTCATGTGTCTTGATCAATTTACTCATTTACTTTTCGTTTTCAACTTTTATAATTTGAAACTTTACGATCTTTACCTTTACACTGAACGTTTGTTGTACTAAAAATGTCTTACCGAATTCTAACTAACAAAATGTTTGAATCAAAAATATTCTTCGCCGAATTAACTGTCACATGACTCAAAATAACACAAAAACTAAAAAAATACGCTTCCTTTAGATGGCATATGATGTCATTGTCCACACTGAACATTTATGTTACGAAAGATATTTCATTGTCAGATTCTATATTTTCTACAATTGCAATACTTCGGTGACGAAAATGTAAATGTTGTATTAATCACAAAATGATATTAAAAGCATTTAAAACTTCATTTAAGGTAGCAATACACAGTTAGGAAAAAAACTTAAAATTGACACTCATAATTTTTAAACACCCTCTTTCCCCTCCTGTCTAACAAAGAAGGCTTTATATGTGTATTATGCATGTATATACTTATAGAAAGAGAATCTTCCATAGATTTGATTTCTAATGGTCATAAGGGTGAAATATAATCCCTCTTGGGTGTAACCATGGCAACAATCTGCATTTCTTAGATACAAAATATAGCAAAAAAGGGGGGTAAACATGTCACAAAAGTCTCCAAAATTTGGTCTAAAGGAAAATTTCAATCAATTACAGTAATACCTTTCCTGAATCCATAGGTTTATATCTATCAAGTGGTCCCAAAAAAAATCATATGCTTATCTGCTCGTTTTTCCATAAAGTTGAATTGAAAAGATCGAGCGCAAAATCTTTGTTGATAAACACTACAATAATGTATGGACCTATGAACGGTACGGATAGGAAAATACGGACTGTCAATCATATAAATGGCCTATTAAACGTGTTAAAAACAATCTTAATGTTCATATAAACCCACTAAGAAGGCTATATTATTCTTCAATTATCTAAAAATCAATTTTATTGTACAAAAACTTTCATATTTTAAAAATTCACAGGGGCCATAATGCGAAACTAAACTTCTAACTGTGTATTGCTACCTAAGTCACAATGCATCCCAATTTCTCTTACCAGGAGGATGGACAACAATATTCTTTATTGTATTTACAAGCGTACATATATCTATATATACAAGTCTAAATTGAAAACATGAAGAACGAAGTTGAAGATCGTTGAAGATCCAAACTTCCAAAATGTTTTTCCAAATACAGCTTAGGAAATCTTTTCCTTGGGAAGAAATCCTTAGGATTTCGAAACAAAAAAACTCCAAGTTGTTTAAACAGTTAATTTATAATTTTGACCCTATTAATGATAACTAATGTCAACACAGAAGCGCTGACCTTTGGGCTACTGATACATTACGGGAGGAAACTCGCACAAGCTGTGACATCGACAAAACTCATCATATATACCAGAATTAAAATTTGAACGTCAACTGCGCATTTCGTTTCCAAACACTCATCAGTGACATATGATCTGCTAACATAATAAAAAAGTTCAGGATGGCAAGATTTCTGTTTTAGAAAGTTAAGTATTATTATGCGCTTGCTCCAAGAACTATAGACATGCAATTCTAATGCCATCAATGATTGCATTGTAGCCTTTTCTATGTTGAAATGCATCCTTATTTATTTAAGTCGTTGTGTAGGTACTATGGGCGTCTGACATACACAGGCATAAGCCCTTAAAAGTGGGACGAAAGATACCAGAGGGACAGTCAAACTCATAAATCGAAAATAAACTGACAACGACTGGCTAAAAATGAAAGAAGACAAACAGACAAACAACCGAACACATGGCACAACTTAGAAAACTAAAGAATGAGCAACACGAAACCCACCATAAACTAGGAGTCAGGAAACTTCAGTAGCCGCATCAGTGGTGAAATTCTTTTTTAACAATTATGGTGTTACTGGATTTGGTTTAACTTAAGATCTTATTAAAACATTTACTCAAATTTATTAACATTTTACTATGGATTACTCGTTGGGTTTTCCGAGCGATACTCTAGCACTCGGTCGGAAAATATCTACAAAATGAAAACAAAATAATACACATTTTACGTATTGTGGGAAGTTGTCTTATGGATGCAAAACCCTCAAAACTTTTACCAAAGACTAGATAATTGTCCCAGGATTTTTTTACCATAATTAAAAGCTCATTTACTACATATACTAGTTGTGCAAACTGGCAATAATCTAATCAATTAATATATAAATATCTATATAAATATGATTACTCAGTAGTATTTGGAAATCTTACAAATCGCATTTATTGATCACCAATGGGTTACGATTAAAACTTATTGATATGGGGACAAAGTCCCCTATTACAGTAGAAAATTTCCCGAATTTTTCATTGTACTAATGAACTCAAAATCGTTCAATTTTTTTTTTTTTGTCGTGGTTTTTAATTTCCGGATCTGCGCAGAACACATAACTCTACTTCCTTCTTCCGGTCTTGTTGTCGTGAGACTTTGATTAGTCTAGTAAAATATAGGAACTCAAGGAACACAATACCAATATTTCATTTTTAATCATTCTTTGTCTTTGGTATGAATAAACGTTAGGCCTACCTGATGCGTTTCTTTGTTTACATTGAACATGACGTCATAACTTAAATAACGTCACAAGTAAAATCCCTAACAACAGAACCAAAATTGGAAACGTTACGGTGTTTCCGTTTCTTTTTTTTAACAAATATTAAGTTACAAACAAATTAATTTAAACAAACTTCGTCCCCACTAACAGGTAATGCCTGCCTCATATTACCTTTAACTATTAACCGAGGGTGCAACGAATTTAATCTTATTCAGAAATAACATCTTCTCAATTTATCCTGAGAAGATTCGAATTCATAATTTTGATACGAAACAGTCTGGCTGATGAAAGTATTTAATCTGACGATATCGAGTTGATGGAATGACAAAGACACGATAAACTAAAACTGTAAGACTTTTAAAATTTATCTTGTTTATAGTCTACCTTTGTTCGGAATTATTCTAAAAGACCATTTATCGCAAAAAATCGAAACGTATTTTGATTAATTTTCTCAAGGATTTGTAAAGTGTTTTAATTACAATTCAATAGACAACTTTCGAGTTCGATGCATTTTCGTCAAAAAATCTGGTTTTAGTGAACGTCATTTGTGCGTTTAAGGGCGTCGTCACTTCCATTCCAATGATGAGCGAGTGGTTGCAAAACTATAATTCTATATTGTACGAATTATTCGGCAAATTGAATTCTCAAAATTGACAATCAGCACTGCTGTCATTAGGGAATTGTCATTAAGTACCTACAGAACAACCATTATTTCTAGTTTATCCTGCACAATGACGAGCACTAAGACGCTTGATGAACGTTAATAGTGCAGGGATACAAGCGACCCCCTCTATCTGATAAATGACGTCATAAAGTCGCGTAAAATTGACGAGTTTTTTTCCGGTGACGGATGAACTCGGAAGAAAAGTCTATTCTCCTGAAGGCGCACTAAATAGAAATAATATTTGTTACAGGAATCCGATTGGTTCAGTATCATTTTAGTATTCGATACTCGGTACTACCGAACGTAACTTGAGTTCACGAGTTCTCGTTGACATCCCTTCATTTCTATATACGAGCACGCGTGTTATGACACATCTGAATCTTAATCAGGTTGAAAGTTACTGTATATTGAATTCTATCGTTTCTAGACTCAAAGCAATTTGGAGCGTGATACATTGTTTAACTACGTACTTGCTTATGGTTTAAAAAAACTTACTTTCACCTTCAGCCTTTATTTGGGGATTGATTTTGTTTTGATTTGTCTAATAACAACAAAAATAAGGCTTGATGCATATTTTGAATTGTTCAAAATAATGTTAAATTATACATGATCAATGAACGAAATTTCTATTAATATTTTGAAGCAGGGAACGATATGAAAAAAAACATTAAACAATTCTTTCTTAAGTACCACTATTGAAAGAAAAACATTTCTTTACTTCTGTTATAACTGAACTGGCATGTTGCCTCCTCGGGGTACACGTTTGTGAAAAAAATCAATCTTACCGTGTAGAGAAAAAAAGCCTTTTACCAACAACAAGAACATAGAACTAAAGTCTGGATCCTTATTAAATATTTATATTTGTGTTACGTAACTCACGAAATCGGCATATGTCTTGTCATGTTAAAGTACCCGGGTTTATTACGCATTATTAATTTCAGGTTGAAATAAAAAGTACGTAGAATATTGATTTAAATTGTACCAAGATACTTTTCATGAAAACCATTAAAAAAAATTAAAACTGGAACCAAATAAACATTTTTTTGTGAAATACTTCTTATGAAAACATTACGTATTGTATACTGTATCCAGAACACTTCATGTTGTATTTATGAATCAAATATAGCAAAAATAAGTAATATTTCGTTTAATAACTATTTCACGTTTTGCAAATTTTCTTCGCAATCTGGGGATTATTTAGGAAAGAAACAAAGTGTTGACATTAAAAGCGAGGACACTGTTTCAATTTACTGCTTGTGTTTCATAAATCTAACTCTATGTAGTCATCAAAGTCATACACTGATAATTTTCCCAACGAAGATCTTTGTGAGAACAATACACAATTTGACCGTTTACTCATTCCTAAAATGTTTTAAAAAAGTGACTTTTATTCATTACTTCATTAATTACAAATATGAACATCCTTATATATACTAGTATAACAAAGCAAATAAAACTTTAAAAAAGTCTACTATAGATCGTTTATTTCGTAATTATAATGTTTCTACCTACATTAAAATAAATAATTAGCAATGAAAACACCTGAGTTATAAAAAATATCAAATATATCAATCTAATGCCGGGTTCACACATTGCCGATTATTGCTCCCGTTTGAGATCAGACAGCGATACGAAACGAAAAGTGAAAAAATCGGATTATTATCCTCAATTATCTGGAATGTCCTATCATTGTCTGAACGCAGTCGTTTAAGTTCGTAACAGATTCCTACGGATCGGGAAGGGTCCGAATAGGTGCGTCCCGTAACATTCGGGGACACTCAGCCGATTTAATCTAGTCGGATTACAATCGTGCCTATGTCGTTATAGGTTCTGCTGTATCGGATTAAAATCCTAACAATGTTCTGTGTATTTTGGACGGTGTCCTTTGGTACGGGAATGATCTGGAGAAATTTTTCATTGTTGTTTTTCTGCCGATTGAGTCCAGATTGCATCAACATCTTGTCGATTGCGAACCATTTTTGCCGAAACCGTTCCGGAACAGTCCCGATATTAATACGTCATTCGTCAATAATACCCACGTCAGAGTCCCGACAATTACAGAAGTCAATACGACTGATACCAGACAAAGCCGTTTGCAATGCGATAGAGCGGACCGTGATAGGATTACGTTCCGAGAGTACCTGTTGATACCGATTATGCCGACAGTTTTTGAACGGACAACTTCCGTCAGCGTCGGTTCACTGTCTGGTCACTATCTGATCTATGTTGGATTACATTCGGTAGAATCGGGACGGAGTCGTAACAGACTCGGTCGAATTTTACCTGGCGAAAGATGCAAATTGTATTAGAAGCAGATTGAGAACGGGATTATCGGGATCAATTCGCTTGGAAACGGTTGAATATCGACGTTTCCTGAACAATATCCTATTGTTGTCGTGATTGAATTATTTGTTTTACAAATTTTAATTAAAGATTGAATTTCCATCCACGATTCACAGGATATTGATCAGACTTTTGACAAATTTTAATCGGGAATGGGCAGCAAAAATGGTGAATGTGTGACCCCAGCTTAACATATTGTTATGTCATATGCACGTTTCGTCTGCATAAGGTTTATCGATAGTGCTCGAATTTAAGCAAACAAAACCAAACATGACACCGAACATCATTTCAAGCAAAATATTCTGGCTATAGTCATCCATACTTAGGTGGAAAAAATAGTGTTTCGATAAGTCTAAAATTCATCAACAGAAATATTTTACTGTAAAATAACCGTATCAATCGTATGTTTTGTCAATACACAGTGCTACTTATTGAGCTGGTGAAAACCATGGGTACAAACCGTACACCATCAGTGTCATCGACCCAAATGTTGTTCCAACTTATATAATTTACAAAGCTTGTACTTTGTAACGCGTGCCGCTCCTTTCCTGTATATAAGAATAAGCAGTTACAATCGAAATAAAAAGGTGAAAGCCAAATCAAATACGAAATTTAAAAAAAAAACTCATGGAGAGTGGTGCCAAAATTTTTCCAAGACAACAACAATCGAAGCCAAGGAGTAAACAAAGACTTACAAAACCAAAGGACATTTACATCAACAGTTATAAATAATAATTAAGAAACAACGCGAACTCCATTAAAAACCGGGAGTGAAATCATGTGCTCCGGAAGGGTAATATAAAAAAGAAGAGGTGGTATGATTGCCAATGAGACAACTGTCCATAGGAGATTAAAATGACACAGACATTAGCAACCATAGGTCACCGCACGGCCTTCAATAATGAGCAAAGCCCATATCGCATAGTCAGCTAAAAAAGGCCCCGATAAGACAATGTAAAACAATTCAAACGAGAAAACTAACGGCCTTATTTATATAAATGAACGAAAAACAAATATGTAAACCATAAACAAACGACAACCAGTGAATTACAGGCTCCTGACTTGGGACAGGCACATACATAAAAAATGTGGCGGGGTTAAACATATTAATATTTCCTGCACCGTATACGGCACCCGTCGTGTTATTTCTTTGTTTATTTCGGTATTGATGGAAGGTTATTATGACTGGAAACAATATCAGATATGATTTCTGACACACTTTTGTCATAATGGCCAATCAGCTCATGATGGCGACCGTAAATTGTTTTGAGTGATGACCTTAAGTTGATAGATTCATAGCCCTGTCTTAGTACCCCTTGGGATTCCAATAGTCTGTTGGAAGACCAAACCTTCAAATTCAACAAATATGTTGTCAATTAAAAAGTCCAGCATGGTAGTGATATCCTCGTCGCTATATTTTTCCAAATTATATTCGACATTTAAATTTAAATGTGGTCTTATGACATAAATATATTGACCAAATTATTTACAAATCAAACCCAATGTCATTTTCTATTGTTTACAAGAAGTACTAATCAAGATAAGTAATCTGATTTGAAATCCATTATTTGTTTTATACTGAAAATCATATGCATTTGCACCTGATTCAATCTGTATGGATTTCAATTGAATTCAAATTGATATAAGTAACTTTTTATCAAGGACGATGATATAAGAAAAACGAAATGTTGTTGACAGACATGCCGATAACTCTATGAAAAAAGATTCGGTATTTTCGTGTGTTTGATATCTGTAAATTGATGAAGTATACAATGATTATATCATACTACAATCAAAGAGGTTAATTTTGAATCTTTTTATTTGATCATTTCTGTTTTTTTTTTAACTATGTGACACATTTGTGGTTTTCTTGAGTCAGTTTTGATTGATAAATATATACATCGATTTTATCATTTACATACACCTGATGCACTACATGTGTACTGAAGATATGATACGAAACGTATGTAACCTTGATACTTTTGTTAAATATAGGAATTTAAAAGTACCCATTATTTCGTGTTTTTATTTTCAGAAGGTAATCAATATTTAACCAAAGTTATTTGACATTTTTTGTGAATGAAAGTAGGCCGCGAATTTTAGTGTTCAACGAAAGTAAGTTCTCAAATATTTGATAATGGTCCTAAGATATTAATGTTTTTTTAACAGGCTATAGAACTACTTAGTACCTAATAGTTTCACATAAAATAGTTATAATAAAACTATTGTTATAAAATCGCATAAAAGGACGAAATATTTAATTCTTAAATGTGCATTACATGAGTCGTCATATATGTTTTGGAAATATTTTTAATAATTCTTAACCATTCTTATCTTATTCAACTTTGGCTGACAACCAAGATCCAGAAGGTTTTCGTGTCTAGAGACTCAATATCATCATTTATGATTTTTGGGATTCACATTCTGAATTCACAAAATCAACGTATTTTAACAATATATACAAAATTATTGAAAAAAGTTGAAATATTTCATCAATTCATGAAAATGAATGAATCATCAGTAACATAGTTCGTCTCCTTAAAATATGATATAAAAAGAAGAGGGTCATACACACTTTTGAAAAAAGTTTAATGATCAAACTTTTTAGATACCTATATGGAGTTATTTTCTATTAGAACCATTGGTCATTCTTTCTCAGAATCAACCCGGACGATACCATGTTTCAATGAAATATGCTCCAAGGCATAAAATAATGACCTATTTTCCTTGATAAAAATGCAATCTATAATTTACTTCAAAATTGTATTCGTCTCATAGTTTTTTATTGCCGATTTGGGAATTTATCTTTAAAAGTTCAATAAATGATAGGTGTAAAAGAAATCGTCATCGCCCCCATTTAAATCTTAGAAACAAATATAACGTGAAGTTTTGTTAATTTATCGCTACAATACAGAACCATTATCATATATGTGAGATGAATTTTAATGTAGACTTTCATAAAACAAAGCCAGATTTAACATATTAGTGTGCAAGATTTTGAAAATCTTACTGAATCACATGACTAGGTTGATTGATTGTTGGATGTTTGCTGAACGTCCAGTGGCAAATATTTCATGCATGTTTAGGACGATACACACTGAATACTGTGACCTACATGTATTTATATTCTTCTTCGTGTCAGTTCTTAACTTTTTTAAATTTATGTACACATTTTACTCTATCAAATGATCAACTAATAAGATATTATTATATTCTATTGAATAACATTCATGTCACTCAATATAGGGTCGGGTGTGGAGGGTATATAATTATATCCTAATTATATGTTAAAAAATGTATTGCTATTCAAAAGACAATCTTTCTGAATATTTCATTCGATTCAATTAAAATTGTTGAAAAAATAATCCATTTTCCGCGATAGAAATGTCATTACATATAAAAAAAAATATACCCCCTCTTTTCCATAAACCAAGTTGGTTCAATAATTTACTAACAATGTGTCTTGTATTTGTCAAACACTGTTATCGGATGGTAACAATTCATGTGTGTGTTTCTTCATGCAGTTGCAGTAATATTTTTATTGTGTATGAATAATACATTTAAAAGTTTATATCTAGATTAATAAGTGAGTCTTATTTCACATTCTAAATGAGCCGTAGAGGATATTAAAACCTGACCGCATTAGAAAGGAATATGTCATTGAGTGTGGTCGGTAATATAGGATGCTAAATTTTGCAAATCTTTATAAAAAATAATATTTTTTGACGGTATATAAGTCAGATAATGCATATTTTAAGGTTTTTCTTGTCGTAGAACTTATCTTGGGATGTCAGGATTGCTCAACGAAAGACCTCCCTACGGTCGGTCTTTCTTTGATCAATTCTGACACACCTCGGTGTTAGGCTGGTCCTCTCCCTTGCAACATACGGGTATCACAAAGCCAAACAGATAAAGGACAGAGAACGAGTCTACCCTCGTTGTGTTCTACAAGAAAAACCTTAACTTATGCATCATTATCTATAACACAATCACAAATAAATAAAATATATTTGCATTCAAGGATATTTACATACGTTTAACGTTCATCATTAGCCGTTTCATTTTGATGATTAACAGTCTTACAAAACATAAAATCAGACAAAGTTCATTGATGATTAGTTATATTTTCTAGTTTAAAACAAACACTTTACGCTTTTTATTTGCATTTCCAAAAAAAAAATCCAAACTTCATCTATTTGATAAACACCAATGTTCGCTACATATATATACATGAACATTAATTGTATCACTGGTTATGATCCATTACATTTATTTGGCTAATGTCCAATGAAGATGGTCACATTTTTAATCAAGTGAGCAATTTAATTTATAATTTAAATATTTCTCGAAAACAATTATTAGAAAGTAAGTAAATTTATATATTTAACTGTCAAAAAGACAGAGGCATAATTTAGATATTTGTAATTTTAGCTTCTTAATGTATAAACATAAAAGCACAAGGGGAAAAACCAGAATATTTAAATTCAGATTCCTATATTTTTAGGATCACTGTATTTGTTAAAGTTGAAACATGATAAATTGTTTTATAAATATACATTAGTGTGTCTCTCTTTTCTCTTCACTGTAATCATTGATTTAATTGTATTAAAATAATTGCAATCGTTTTGTAATCATTTGTACCAAATTTAACCTGTGAGTATTCTGCCTGTAATGGGCGTCTTTCTCGTTATTCTCGTGGGATTTTGTCTGATGCTTGGTCCGTTTCTGTGTGTGTTACATTGTAGTGTTGTGTCGTTGTTCTCCTCTTATATTTATGCGTTTCCCTCAGTTTTAGTTTGTTACCCCGATTTTGTTTTTTGTCCATGGATTTATGAGTTTGAACAGCGGTATACTACTGTTGCCTTTATTTAATTGACAATAAAATATCTTTGATTTGATTTTGATTACACTTTATCTTCATTGATCAGTAAATTATTTTAAATTAAAATTGAATAAAGATTTTAAAAGAGTTTGCTGTTTGTCTTCTGACCTTTTCCAGACTATGTATTTTAAGATGCAGTTTATGGAAGATACCTGTTGATAAATTTTTCTTAATAAATAATTAAACTAACTGACTCAATTGCTTTTGGTTTTGAATAAAGGCCTTAAATATTTGAACAATGTTCAAAAAGGGTAAACCCAATTTGAACATAAAATACAATACAAGATAATAAAACAAAACATGATGGATTCTCATAAACTACAAACGAGGTCTATTATTTTAAACATTACAACCTAATACAATTTAAAAACTGAAATGATCATGGTTTTTTTTTCAAAATTGAAAAGTTGGAAACATATAATATAGACCAGACATTTCAGGTCGTTAGAATCCATTACGTAAAATTATCTGAATTCTTATATAATATCCAAAATATCACTGCGTACTTTTTTAACAGGATGCTTTTCATATGTCTGAAAGTGAAATATGTCAATTATCGATGTGTGTTAACATATCTAAATAATTTTCTCATTTGAAAATTGGTCAGTTCACAACTTGTTAGACTCGGTGCGATTGATAGTTTTGAATGTTTTCAAACCTATGTCTATCATTGGATGATGTATGTTTACATGTAGACGCCTTTGGATCAGCTTTGATTTGATTTGAGGGAGTAGTCTATTGATCTTTCAATTGTTGGTTTCATTTATTCATTACCTCAAACCTCCATTTGCTCATATCAAATACATTAACTGCTTTACTGTTCAAATCGAATGGAAATGGGAAATATTTCAAAGAGACAACAGCCAGACTAAAGAACAGACAACAGCCGACGGGCATCAATTGGTCTTCAACACAGCGAGAAAAGTCCGATCCCGAAAGCGGGCCTCAGCTTAAACCTAAATAAAAATGTGTACTAATTCAGCGAAAATGGACGTCGTACTAATCTTCAAAACATATGAATTAACTGAATTTAAAAAGACATACAAGACTTACAAAGGCTAAAGGCTCTTGACTTGGGACAGGCGCAATGATACGGTGGGGTTTAACATGTTTTATGAGATCTCAATCCCCCCATTCCTCTAGCCGATATAGAAAAAAAACATACAACAATACGCACAGTAACACATGCCAGCTCTAAACATCAATTAAACTGATTGAAAGAATATATGTTATGATTTGTAGACTGTTGTTTCGTCCCTTTTCGATGCAAGTCATGTTTGTGTGCTCCTCTCTTTCTTATTATTACCTTTAATTCAGAAGAAAACTTCTGAGGTTGAACTTCTGGGATAAGCTCTATATCGTGCCGCGTGTAACACCACGGATACACACAAGCTAAGTATAAAACTATTCTAATACAATATTTGAAGGTTTTGATTTCGCCATTTGGTTAGTGACTTTCCCTTTAAAATTTCCCTCCGTATTTTTGTTATTTTACTTTTGACTTTACATTTCTGTTCCTATATGGAAAAAAAAACAGTTTATAACTATGTAAAAGTTATAGGCTCATGGAAGTTTACATCTAAAAATATCACATGATTTGATTTTTAAGAATTCTACTTTCAGTTCTGCAAAAAGTAACCATCGATCTCGAGCTAATTATTTTCTGTTTAAATCATACGTATGCATTGTTAAATTTGGTGTAAGAAATATTGTCTAAAATTAAATCAATCTACGAAAACGAAAACGAAACATAAATGTAGATAAGATCACTGATATATAGGAAATCTACTTTCACTTTTTATTCCATAGTAGCTATGAAATAAACCTGGGAGTTTTCCAAAAAGTTCAAAGTTCAAGTTACAATAGAACAATCGACTACCAAAAATGGTAAGTCTTCATTAATTTTGATATTTTTGTGTGGATAGCATTATCTGTTTACGGTTTTTACTTGTAATTATCTATTATAAAGTATTATATATATATCATTTTGTAATACTATCACGTTGCTTGTAGTTTTAACATCAAGTGTGTAATGATCAGTTCAATATACGTGTCAATATTGCAGTAACAAGGACAATTAATCATTGGAATTTTCATATTTGTGCTATAACTAGTCATACATGAGTCATTACGATTATATTTAAAGTATATATTGTATCTGATTGACAAATATAAAAAGGTATACAATAATTGCTCATCGAAAGGTGTTCTGTAATATATATATAGATCATTGTTATTTCATTGATTTCTTTTTATCTATTGTAGACTTATATGCAATTTAAATAGCTATAACGTATTGAAAAGTTTTTTTTTTTTGCTCTGACGCGTAACCAGATTTTGATACAGTAAAGTCAATGACCATGCTGTTTCACTCACTTGTAGAAATACTGTGAAACTGTTTACTCGCGTAATGGTATTAACAATATATGGATTTTTAAAAATTCTAGACAATTTCAAATTTCTGTCTTTTTTTCTGAAATTAGTTCGATCAAAACTTTTGATTTTTCAACCCTGTATACCACCATTCCCCATGTGAAATTGAAAAATCGCCTAATAGAAATAATCCCCTTTCAACATAAAAATGGTAGCATACGCTATAAATTTATTACTTTGGGATTTCATAAGGCATATTTCGTTAATAGTGACAAATAAAAAGGTAAAACCTGCTACACAAGAGAACAAGTGATCAGTATGCTTGAGTTTCTTATCTATAACATATTTGTTCAGTTTGGAGGCAGACTTTTCCAACAAATTGTCGGCATTCCTATGGGAACAAACTGTGCGCCTTTTCTTGCCGACCTCTTCTCATTTTCATATGAATCGGTTTTCCTCCAGATACTTCTCAAAAACAAGAGGATCAAAGAAGCCAGATTATTTAATTTCACTTTCAGATATATTGATGATGTTCTTTCTATAAACAATCCGAACTTTTGTGATTGGGATCCATTAAAATATCCCCAAGAACTAGAAATAAGAGAAAAAAACAGACACGGCTTCCTCCGCCTCATTTTTAGACTTAAATCTCGAATTTGACTTACACAGTCATCTCATTACCAGAATCTATGACAAACGAGACGATTTTAATTTTGAAATTATATATTCCCCCAACCTTAGTAGCAATATACCAACTTTACCTGCATATAGGGTCTATATTTCCCAGCTTATTCGATATTCAAGAGCTTGCAGCTCCTACTCAGACTTTGTAAAACGTCATCAGTGTCGAAAGTTGATGAACCAGGGGTATGTCAAAAAACGTCTCGTCCGTTTTCTAAAAATGTTCATCGGAAGGTACCAAGACCTTGTTGATAAATATTCCGTATCAACTTCTCAAATAATACATGATGGTCTTGATGTATAGATTCTGCGTATTGATGTTGTTTATCATCTTAACAACGTGTTTAATTGTTCTTTCATTTGTCTTTGTTCTATTATTAATATTACGTTTACTGTTGGGTTGTTTTATGTAATATCCATTTGGAGTGGCTCGGTACTTATACATCCCGTCAATGTGTTTGTATTGTCTTTTATTTTTTGCTGGTGTGTTTTGTATATACGATTTTTTGTATTTCTTTGGTTGTTAGAACGTGACTCTGTACTTTAAAAGATCCCGTCAGTATGATATGGTTCTATTTCAAAATTTGGTGACTATGTGGAACGCATCTATCCAATCGAACTAGAGATAAAGGATACTACAGATACAGTTAAGTCGGCTTCATATCTTGACTTACATCTAGAAATTGACAATGAGGGTCGGTTGAAAACAAAACTTTACGACAAAAGAGATGATTTCAGCTTTCCAATTGTGAACTTTCCATTTCTAAGTAGCAACATTCCAGCAGCACCTGCATACGGGGTATATATCTCCCAATTGATACGATATTCCCGTGCTTGCATTTCCTATCATGATTTTCTTGATAGAGGTTTGCTGCTCACAAGGAAGCTATTAAACCAAGAGTTCCAAATGGTGAAGTTGAAATCATCCCTTCGTAAATTTTATGGACGCCATCACGAGTTGGTTGACCGTTATGGAATAACCGTTTCACAAATGATATTGGATATGTTCCTTACGTCGTAACTACAATCCCCTGCCCTTTCATGAATATGACCTACCGAATTAGACTGTTTACCGGATTTGTAATCACTTAAGCAACACGACGGGTGCCACATGTGGAGCAGGATCTGCTTACCCTTCCGGAGCACCTGAGATCACCCCTAGTTTTTGGTGGGGTTCGTGTTGTTTATTCTTTAGTTTTCTATGTTGTGTCGTGTGTACTATTGTTTTTCTGTTTGTCTTTTTTATTTTTAGCCATGACGTTGTCAGTTTGTTTTAGATTTATGAGTTTGACTGTCCCTTTGGTATCTTTCGTCCCTCTTTTATATCATTATGACATATTACTATTATGAATTACAAAATACGTTGAACCACAAACGTCAAAATCATTCAATCGCGTAGTGGAATTTACTTTTTGGGGATTCTTATAAATTCTTTATAACTTTTGGACTATTTTAAATGTCGGTCTATTTCTGAAATTTATTCTTGCATACTTTTTGTTTTTTTAACCCTGTATCCTAACATAGCCTATATGAAATTTTAAAATGTATTGTGTCTGTTTAGTTAACGCATCATTGTAATATAACGGAATTTGATGAGACTGTCATCAAAGTGAGAAGGTTAGCGCTATAAAACCAGGTTTAATCCACCATTTTCTACATTTGAAAATGCCTGTACCAAGTCATTAATATGACAGTTCTTGTCCATTCGTTTTTGATGTGTTTTGTTATTTGATTTTCCCATGTGATTATGGACTTTCCGAGTTGATTTTCCTCTGAGCTCAGTATTTTTGTGATTTTATTTTTTGTACATATTTCTGATAGTCAAAACAAGAATAGATATGTTATTGATTAGTTTTAACTTTTTACTCAAATCAGCCAGATTCAAAACGATATTTTACAAAGTGGTATGTGGTAAGTGGAGCGTCGCTGATGAGTCTTATGTAGACGAAACGCGCATCTGGCGTATAAAATTATAACCCTGGTACCTTTAATAACTATTAAATGCCCGTTGGTTTCAATTGTATTATTTATAAAACTATTAAAGAGCTTAGGAAATGCAAAAATATTCTAAATCTTTCTTTTCTGTGGCTTAATAAACCAATTGGAAAAGGGAACATTTATACCGTTGTAATTCTGTATTTTCATGTTCATGTACCTTTTCGTTTTTGTTTTTTTTCCCGACACTTTATCTCTATGTAGGTTTAAATATGTACACTATTGGGTTTTGATATCTGTTTTGTTGGTGACCTTGTGGCTTTACTCTGAAGTATAGCTACTGGAATCATAAATGATTAGACGATACATATTTGTGTACATTTAGCTGGCCTTTAAAAGAGGACGAAAGATCCTAAAGGGACAGTCAAACTCATAAATCTAAAACAAACTGACAACGCCATGGTTAAAAATGAAAAAGACAAACAGACTAACAATAGTACACATGACACAACATAGAAAACTAAATAATAAACAACACGAACCCCACCCAAAACTAGGGATGATCTCAGATGCTCCAGAAGGGTAAGCAGATCCTGCTCCACATTACTTGTTACTTTATATTTCTGTTCCTATTAAAAAACAGTTTATTAATATGTAACAGTCATGGGCACATGGAAATTTACATCTAAAATAGATCACAATCTGATTTTTAGGAAGTCTACTTTCAGTTATACAAGAGCAACTGTAGATCTATAGCTAGTAATTTTAATATTGAAAAAAAAATTAGACAAATGATATTTACAAATTGTTAAATTTGTTATAAGAAATCTTATCAAAAATTAAACCAATCAACATAAACGAAACGAAAATGAATAAATAAAGTCACTGATTTATAGGAAGTCTACTTTCGTTTTTATACCACAGTAGCTATGAAATCAACCTGGAAGATTCCAATAGTTCAAAGTTCAAGGTATGATAGAATTCTTGACTAACAGAAATAGTGAGTCTTCATTAATTCTGAATATCTGTGTGGATAGCATTATATGATTTCTAGTAAGTATTTATTATTAAAGTAATATAAATCTAAATCATTTTGTAATACTATCACGTTGCTTGTTGTTTTAACATCAAGTGTGCAATGATCAGTTCAATCTACGTGTCAATATGGCGGTAAGAATGACCATTAATCATTGGCATTTTCAGATTTGTGCAATTACTAGTTATACATGAGTTAGTAGTGTATTCAAAGTAGGTATAGTATCTGATTGACAAACATAAAAAGGTAAACCATAATTGCTCATCGAAAGGTGTTCTGTCATATATATAGATCATTGTTATTTCATTGATTTCGTTTTTTTATTATAGACTTTTATGCATTCCAAATAGCTATAACATATTGAAAGGCGTTTTGTTTTTTGCTCTGACGCGTTACCAGTTTTTGATACAGTAAAGAATTAAAATATAATTTCTTGACGTCGAAACTATTTAAACTAATTTTTATGGATTTTTTTATAACATGTATGCGATTGTTATGCCGTCTAAGATTTCAATGATCATGCTATTTTCACTCGCTTTTACATATTTCTGATAGTCTGAAAAAGTAAAGATATGCTATCGATTAGTTTTAACTTTTTAACTCAAATAAGATTCAATACGATATTTTGCAAAGTGGTATGTGGTAAGTTGAGCGTCACTGTTGAATCTCATGTAGATGAAACGCAGGTCTGATGGAAATCATAAATCTAAAACAAACTGACAACGCCATGGCTAAAAATGAAAAAGACAAACAGACTAACAATAGTACACATGACACAACATAGAAAACTAAATAATAAACAACACGAACCCCACCCAAAACTAGGGGTGATCTCAGATGCTCCAGAAGGGTAAGCAGATCCTGCTCCACATGTGGCACCCGTCGTGTTGCTTATGTCATAACAAATCCGGTAAATATTAGTAGTCTAATTCGGTAGGTCACATTCATGAAAGGGAAGGGGATTGTAGTTACGACGTAAGGAACATATCCGATATCATTAGTGAAACGGTTATTCCATAACGGTCAACCAACCCGTGATGGCGTCCGTAAAATTTACGAAGGGATGATTTCAACTTCTCCATTTGAAACTCTTAGTTTAATAGCTTCCTTTTGAGCAGCAATCCTCTATCAAGAAAATCCTGATAGGAAATACAAGTATGAGAATATCGTATCAATTGGGAGATATATACCCCGTATGCAGGTGCTGCTGGAATGTTGCTACTTAGAAATTGAAAGTTCACAATTGGAAAGCTGAAATCATCTCTTTTGTCGTAAAGTTTTGTTTTCAACCGACTATGCGCGCATTCTTCGATACGGTATTGTTTATCATACCATAATAAATACATAACGTGTTTGTTTCACGAGAATTTGTTAGTCTGATTGGCCTTCAACAATCGGAAGTCATTCAAAAATCATTATAAAACCAGGTTTTATCCACCATTCAATACATGAAAAACTGACTATACCAAACCAGAAATATGACAATTGTTGACAGTTGTTATCCAGTCGCTTTATGATTTTCAGTTTTTTTTATTTTGCCATTTGCTTAAGAAATTTCCCTTTGAAAATTTCGTCGGAGTTCGGTATTATTGTTATTTTACTTGTTACTTTATATTTCTGTTCCTATTAAAAAAACAGTTTATTAATATGTAACAGTCATGGGCACATGGGAATTTACATCTAAAATAGATCACAATCTGATTTTCAAGAAGTCTACTTTCAGTTATACAAGAGCAACTGTAGATCTATAGCTAGTAATTTTAATATTGAAAAAAAATTAGACAAATGATATTTACAAATTGTTAAATTTGTTATAAGAAATCTTATCAAAAATTAAACCAATCAACATAAACGAAACGAAAATGAATAAATAAAGTCACTGATTTATAGGAAGTCTACTTTCGTTTTTATACCACAGTAGCTATGAAATCAACCTGGAAGATTCCAAAAGTTCAAAGTTCAAGGTATGATAGAATTCTTGACTAACAGAAATAGTGAGGCTTCATTAATTCTGAATATCTGTGTGGATAGCATTATATGATTTCTAGTAAGTATTTATTATTAAAGTAATATAAATCTAAATTATTTTGTAATACTATCACGTTGCTTGTTGTTTTAACATCAAGGGTGTAATGATCAGTTCAATCTACGTGTCAATATGGCGGTAAGAATGACCATTAATCATTGGAATTTTCAGATTTGTGCAATTACTAGTTATACATGAGTTAGTAGTGTATTCAAAGTAGGTATTGTATCTGATTGACAAACATAAAAAGGTAAACCATAATTGCTCATCGAAAGGTGTTCTGTCATATATATAGATCATTGTTATTTCATTGATTTCGTTTTTTTTTTATTGTAGACTTTTATGCATTCCAAATAGCTATAACATATTGAAAGGCGTTTTGTTTTTTGCTCTGACGCGTTACCAGTTTTTGATACAGTAAAGAATTAAAATATAATTTCTTGACGTCGAAACTATTTAAACTAGTTTTTATGGGTTTTTTTATAACATGTGTGCGATTGTTATGCCGTCTAAGATTTCAATGATCATGCTATTTTCACTCGCTTTTACATATTTCTGATAGTCTGAAAAAGTAAAGATATGCTATCGATTAGTTTTAACTTTTTAACTCAAATAAGATTCAATACGATATTTTGCAATGTGGTATGTGGTAAGTTGAGCGTCACTGTTGAGTCTTATGTAGACGAAACGCAGGTCTGATGGATTTAGAAAAAAATATAACCCCGGTACCTTTGATAACTATTAAATGTCCTTTTTTTCAATTGTTTAATTTATAAAACTAATAAAGGAGTTACGTCCGTGTACATTTACGCCAAACATTTATCATTTTAAAATGAAAAATAAATTTTCAAATTGCTCTGCAAATTTTAAATGTAGTTGGTTTGAAAAATGTAACAAAAATCTGTTGAAATCACTTTCGAAAAAACATTTTCTCTATGAGATTTGAAATTTGTTATTTTCATGGAATTGTATTTTTGATTTTACGAAGATATTGAAACAAATAACAATAAGTTTGTGTTAAAAATGATTTTATTTTGTCAAAAGTTAAAATATATTTAAACATTTGGATTTGTTTGCTTTAGAAAACAAAACAGATTTCAATTTCATTCTTAAAAGCAAATATTGAAAATACTGACCTTAAGCATTTTTCAATTTAGTTTACAATATTGAAAAATGAAAAATGCTCTAACGTGGAGCATTTTTCAATTTGACTTACAATATTGAAAAATGAAAAATGCTCAAGCATGGAGCATTTTTCAATTTGACTTCAAATATTGAAAAATGAAAAATACTCCAACGTGGAGCATTTTTCAATTTGACGTTTGATATGGAAAAATGAAAAATGCTGCAATTTTTCATTTTTCATTTTACTGTGCAATATTCAAATTTGAAAAATGTCCATTATTTAAATGTGTAATAATGAGAACGAAAATGTAATTTGTTTCAAAATAGGCGTTTTAAATGTTTAAATTGTTGACACTTTTTATTAAATGTTTTACTATTTCCGTTTTCTTTTTTCTAGTTTTAAGCGCAATATATCTTGAAGATCTTTTTAAGGTATGTGTGTGTATGTGTGTGAACTATGTTTGATATCAACAAATACCGAACAAGAATGGTACAATGACAAGTACGATAATGACCACCAAAAAAATCATTTTTTCTCTTTATCTATATATCTAGCTGTCTTTGTAGCTTCATGTTTTCGTCTATCTTTCGATCTATCAATCTGTCATTCATTGTATATATCAATCTGTCTATATATCTGACTTTTGTTTTTCTTTGTCATGTTTTTTTTTTGAATTGTCTAGGTTGAAATCTTTAATTTAGTTCTCTCGAAGTGAAGAAAGAAGTCACTTGTTTATATACATGTACATGTTGTAAGGGGACGACCATTTGATATTCTGGGGGGGGGGGGCGGGGGGCAGGGGGCAGGAGGATTTTGAAAATAGATAACTCAGCCTTGATAATCACAAAATAAATGGTTTGTTCTGTGGTAGTTTGAAAATAAATTACCTGACTTGAAATGTATAGAAAATAAATAACTCAGCAGTTCTAATCGAAAGTATGAGATGGCACCAGATTCTTCATAAATTCATCTTTTTCCCCAAAACAATCGGGAAACACTTCCCAAATTTTTCAATAACAGAAGTATAAATATTATTTTTAAAAATATACTTGAAATGTCTGAAAATTGGTTTCATTTAACTTGAGGTATATTGTCTCAGGAAACCTTACCTCACTTTTATTTTAACAGGGCCGTAACTTCATGTAGGAAATTTCAAAACCAAACGATTGTCTCTATATCAAATTGTGTTCACAGCCTTGCAAGCAGAAAGTTCTGTTTTCCCTCAGACTTATAGCACTGATTTTTCGGGATCAATGTTTCTTATTTATTTGTCTTGTGTTCATTGATTGCCTTCTGTATTCTGTTAGTGTTGCATTCCTTTTGTTATCTAGCAATTTTGTTATAAAGTTGATCATGAGTTTAAAAAAAAACAGCAGCCACAGACTTAACTATGTGATGTCCATTTTTGCTTTATCATGCACATTGGTCTTTTGGTGTTGTTCCTAGAAACTTCAGTCTTACACTGAATTTATGCATTTTGCTTTGAGACCAAAGTATTGTCAAAAAATTATTAAAACAAAACTTCATTTTCAGATTATGAAAGGGTCTTTGGAACACCCAGAAAGCATGACTTTGCATCATTTGTTCTATAGTTTCTTAGGCCTTCAGTGGCTCCAAACCCCTAAAAAAAATGTGCATCGCTCCGCTCGGCGTTATGTTTGCCAATACATTTAAAAAAGTGCCTAGTTCTAACTAAACTTTAATACTATGTATGTATGTATGCAATTTGGGAATTTAAAATATTCATTTCTCCAGAGGGGTATGGTTAATCTAATTAAATGGTACATAATGACTTGACTATACTATATGTATTATTTATACATGTTATAATAAACAAATCATTTAAAAATTGTATGTTTTCGAATATCAAAAATATAGTGGTGATAATGAATAATCAGTCCCTTGCTTTAATGAAAATGAAAAATCTTGCTTCAATAGTGCAGAAAATGAATAATCTGTCCTCTTAGTTTACAAAAATAAATAACCGATCAAAAACAAATCCTCCATTCCCCCCCTCCCCCCTCCGAATATCAAAAGGTCCTGCCCTAAGAATGGAAGAACTTTTAGACCATCGATGTTTGATTCAACAAATGCTACTTGACGGAAGAACACACCAAGACATTTCTCAACACTTGACTTCTTTAGGAATCAAACATGCATTAGCGCAAACAATAAGCCGTTTTTGTTCTGAAAATGAAATTAATAGGCGATGCAGAGTAGATGGAGGGGCATTTAATCGTGGCTGAATGTTTCAAACTTAACATGTTAGAAAAGAAGGGAATATATTAGAATATTAGATATTGTCTATGTCAGTTTTTGTACATGCTCACGGAACAGGGTTCGCGGATGAATTGGGGTGGGAAGGGATGGATGTAGATGTTATATTATTCTGATAAGTACATGTATTTGATTTCAAATTTGTATTTTTCTGCATTGTACAGCATTTCCCATATTTTGAATCTGTTAATACAAACATGTTTTTCCCAAGCTTATAATATCACAATTCTCTGTCGCAACATATCAAATAAGCATCATCTAAATAATAAAGAAAAATATGAAATTAACTTGCATGCATGTATTTGTGGTAAACTTATATTTCGAAGGATAAATGACTTCTTATATTTGCTTTAACCGGAAAAACAAATGTAGCAAAGAATATATCATAATTATGTGAATAGTATTTCAACAAACATAAGACAGTTCCCATGAGGTTCTGTTTTATGTACATTCTATTACCTTTTATTCAATATGATTTTACATCTTTAATATGTGAAAGAAAAACGAGTATTGTCGGACAAATAGGTCGACACAAAAAATGGTCTCAGTCATTGACAATCTTCTTTTGAAATAAAAAAAAAAAAGTAAAAAAAAACAAAAAATCCAGATCGACACAGATCGACACAAACGTATTCAAAACCATATGCATCATGTACATGGAATATATACTAGTAGTTACATTTAAAACATGCTGTGCGCATAGTGTGTGTTATTTTCAAGTTGGACCCACATACGCGGTCGTAAAATGATGACAGGCCATTTATCAGGCAAAGGAATAAACAAGTCTGAGGCTAGAGTTGGTAAAGCATTAGCGACAGTTAATCCTCGCTACCATCATTTACGACAGCAGCAGTGGCGGATCCAAAACTTTTCATTTAAAGGAGGCACTGACTGAACTTAAAAGGGTGCGCTCCAGTCATGCTTCAGTGATTACCTATATAATCAACCAAATTTTCCCCACAAAAAAAAGGGGGGGGCACCAACGGAAAAACATAGTGTTTTAATTTCTGCAAATGATGACAGCGTATAGTACACATTGTCAACGCTTCCACAAAGACAAGAAGTAAAGGACGACATAAAAAAAAACTTAATTCACATAGTTTTTTCACTGACACCCCCACTTTTTCTTAACTTAATTTGGGAGAAATTTATTGTAAAATATGGACATATGTAAAATCGATTTTGGATAAACAAAATTCGCAGCAATTTTACACCCCTCCCCCTCTCCCACCCAAACTATTTGATTGAAGTTTTTCATCCTACATTCCGTCTGCTTTCGTGACTGTTACCATGATCGGTCATGGATTTTGCGTTTTATTCGGGACATACAACATCTCTTTTAAATAGCCTTAATTTTTGTTTGCTAGTCAAAAGAAAGGTCAATAAAAAGTTAATATGTAATAGATAAATCTTTTGTCATTGTACAAGTTTCGTGTGTGTGTGTGTGAAAATCGTCTTCTAGTGAGTCGTGTCGCTTTTTTCTTATATATCATTGTCTTGGTAGCGTTCTTTTCTACTCCCAAATGACATGACAGAGACTTGAACCCGGAAGTTGACATAATATATGTATAGAGACCCCTGTCATCTGTTAAATACAATATAATGTAAGTGCTTCCCAAGAGACTGTTGGTTATGTGTTTAGTTGGGTTGTTATTTCGTTGCCGTGTAAGCGACATCTTTTTCTGTTCATATCAGTTTATATCAAATCATCGTGTTTCGATGTAATAGAAAAAAGGTATGAAGAGAATTATAAAGCCATAGTTTTAATAGAGATTCTGCTCAGAATACAAACTTACAGAAAAAGATTGATAAAAATTAACTGTCGATCTATTTGATACATAATTGATTTATAATCCTAACAGGTGTCGATAATAAAATTATCGTATTTTGTTTTTGTCAAAATCCATTGCAATTCTACTGACTGATTTTGTAGACTCAGACACATGATGGTTTATAGGTTGTTATTCGCTTAGAACTTACCATCACAAACTTCAAGCACGTTAGTATCTGTACTATGCGTTTAGCCTTTTTAATAACTTGTTTCTTGGTTTTTATACGCCCGTCTAAAATGGGACATATTATGGTATACTGTTGTCCGTCCGTCCGTCGTCCACACTTCAGACAATTAATGAAAAAAACGCTTCCACCAACTTTTATGAAACTTTGTTGAATTGATTATTGACTATTGACGTAAGCTCCCTTTCGATTTTTATGAATTTCAAATTTTTAGTTTCCATGTTATGAAATTTTATCCTTAAAAAGGGGTGATTTTCCAGTTTTCGGACAATAATTCAAAAATGCTTCCATCAACTTTAATCAAACTTCGAAGAATTGTTTATATCTATTGACGTATGCTTCCTTTCGGTTTTTAAAAATTTCAGATTTTACGTTTCCGTGTCATGAAGTTTTATGCTTTAAAAAGGTTTTTTTCTCCAGTGTTTGGACAATCACTCATAAACACTTTTACAAAATTTTATGAATCTTCAGTGAATTGTTTATATCTGTTGACTTACATGTAAGCTACCTTTCATGTTTTTCAGTTATTAAACTAAGTACCCTTTTTTTTTTTTTTTTATATAATTTCTGATTTGATATTGTACAGTTGTGGAATTTTTCTTCTGTAAAAAATGTCGGAAACGGCCAAGGACATTTATTCGTTGAGAAAATTCATTTCAAACATAAGGACAAGGGGAGTAGCATGGGCTTACAGCGTAGCCCTTTATTTATTTATTTATTTACAAGATTGATCGTTTATATAAATATACAGTGTTAATTTCCATTGTTTAACCCAAGCGTACATTTTAGATAAATAAATTGAATGAAAACTACGGTTCCTAATTTGTACATTGGGATTAAAAATTCGATATGTATCATTAGTTTCTTTAGTTTACAACTCTGTCTTGTATTTTTCTGGTCATACTATTTCAAATATTCAATTTCATGACTGTATCATGTGTTTCCATAAGTTTACCATAGTACTATCATATGGTTGGGTTAAAAATTAATGGTAAACCCTTAGGCTAGTTTTTACTGTTTTATAGTCTAATCTTACCGTTTTAATTTCTTGACATAACTGCACGACTCGATTCTCAATTATCTATAATACTAAAATTACGAGGTCCAATTTGTCAGCCGTCATCACGTAAAAACGACGAATCACAGAATTCAACTTTATATATAACTAATATAGTACAAAGGTGTAGATTAAAAATTACACCACTCCAGGCCCTTTTGTTTTCCACGTAATTAATATTGCCAATAATTAAGAAGTTCCGGGTCGAGTCCGCTACCGATACCAATAGTATATTCACCTGTTACCTATTACCTTATCTGTACGTTCCGCATCTGACAGGCGCACCACCAAACGTTGTATTCAGGATTAATATGCTATATACACGGGTCATAACCACAGGGTTGACACTACTAAATTGTCAAATTGTTACCTATTGTAGTATTTTAATCAGTAAGACTTTCTAAGATAACAATACGAATACTAAAAATCTGGACTAAAAATAAGGCGTATAGGTACAGTTTTCAATTTGTTAGTGGGCATGAGGTAAAACAGCGAAGCAAAGAATTCAACTTTATTTATAACTTATATAGGACAATGCTGTTGATTAAAAAATACTCCATTCCAGGACCTTTTGTTTTCCAAATAATTAATGTTACCAATAATTTATAAGTTCCAGTTCGACGGGTTCAAACAGAAAGACTTGAAAGCAGAGAAAAACTGTGTATCTTATAATCGGCATGACTTTATCAGATGACAATACTAATACTAAAATAAGGCTTGCGCATAGTTATATACTTTAATTCAGTCACGGACCCGTGATATCACGGGTGTGTTCTAGTATGTGTTAAGATGATCGTTGCAAAGAATCCTGCTCAAACTTTAGTAAAAGACGGGGTTAACTTTGCATTGTAATAAATTGTTGCGATAGTTTATATTCTTTGTTGAAGGCAATTGTAGTGACCTGCAATACAAGTACCATTCAATTGAGTTTAGTTATATGTCTTGTGTTTCTGTCTCTGCGCTAGGTTTTCTATATTTTGCATGTGTAGTGAATCATGACATAAGACATTGTTACGTGTACCATGATGAGCTTTCGTGCAAGACTGCTCTGTGTATTTTTTACATGGAACATTTGATCAGACTTTGACTTTTTGACTCCTGACCTACATGCATGCATATACATGTGTGTCATCATGTTGCAGTGTGTTCCTCGGTATATTACCTTGACCTCAAAATATAATTTTCAATTGACCTTGCTTCTGAATATGTGGCATGTAGATGTATTGTCATAAGATGATGAGTCTATTGGCACGAGAAACTTCATGTAAGCTTGACCTTTGCCCTCAATGTAAAACTTGTATATTTTGTTTGAATTAAATGGAGAATTAACTGTATGATTGGCACTCGTACCACATCTTCTAAGATATATTAAATACATAAGATATATTGTTAGTTTTGTGTACCACCATGACCCTTTTATCAAAATCCGCTTTGGTTTTTTTTACAAGGATCTCTAGACCAGACTATGACTCTTGACATTTGCATATTGGATGTGTCTCTTGGTATGATTACCTTGACGTCAAGTCAGGAGTCTCTGGTTTTTGTTAGTCTTGTATGTTTTTAATGGTAAGTTTATTTTATAATTTGGAGTTTGAACTGGTATAAATTTTGTTAAGGGCCATCCGAAGCCCGCCTCTGGTCGAGGGATTTCTCGCTTTGTTGAAGATATAAAAAAGAAGATGTGGTATGGTTGCCAATGAAACAACTATCCATAAAAGACCAAAATGACACAGACATTAACAACTATAGGTCACCGTACGGCCTTCAACAATGAGCAAAGTCCACACCGCATAGTCAGCTATGAGGTCTCATAAGTGGCCTTTGACTGCTTTCTGCTCTTTTGACATTGTTACTGTCTCTTTTACACATTCCACATTTCCATTCTCAATTTTTAAGAATGTTTGGTTCAGATGAAACTAAATCCTTTAATTTCCGTGAATATCAAGTAAGAAAATTTACTGCTTCAGTAGCATCGTGTGCTGCCAGTTGTGATAGATAATGCAAAATGTTTCAATCATTTTACCTTAGATTTCATTTCATGGACATGTAGGTGTGGAATGTCTGCTTTTACATCATAAAAATTCACACAGAAGGTATACGCATATCAATAAACTGAACTCAATGCTAAGAACCATTAAAGTACACTAAGACAGAGAGCTCAATCTAGTGAAACACTTTGTTAAGTTGGTCACATTTAACTTGAAATATTACTGTCTGTTACCAAACTGCACCGAGATCCTGAAAAAAGAATGTGCAAGTTAAGTCTATTTAAAAAAGAATTCAATGGAAGTAAATAAGCTGATTACTGAAATAAATGTAGAATATATCTATTAATCACAGATGCCCCTGCTTGTGAAAAAAAAATAGTAAACGTCCACATATAGATGCAGGATTCGCGTAGTTTTGACCGTACTAAAAATGTGACCATAAGCATTGCGAATAAGTTTCAAAACATTTGGCTGAGGCAAATTAAAGTTAAAGAACGGAAACACTAGATTAGCAGTTTTCCTATCTCAAGGCTCCGGCTTGACATTTGTATCATTGGTACTCGTACCACAACTTTTTACATCTAAAACAATCATGTCCAGTGACGCCATCGGGACCCAATATTGAGCTTCATAGATCTGTGTTATGGGGTAATGTGAATCGCGTATAAGGTTCCTTACATTTGATTGAGTCAGACTTATTTAAGAGAAAGGAAACGAAAGAGTCAGCACTTCTTATATTTTTTAAAGGGACATGATAACTCTTGAACGGTAAAAGTGACACTTAAAAATTTCAAATTTGATTTGTGTTGAGGTGGGGATCCCGCTTACATGTTCAACCCCTCCTTATTCGGTATGTATGTGCTTGTGGTAAGTCAAGAGCCTGTAATCCAATGAATGTCGTTTTTTATGTGTTACATACTTGTTTTTCGTTCATTTTTTGTACATAAATTTGTTTGTTTATTTTCTCGTTTGATTATTGTTTTACAATGTCATTTCAGTGCCTTTTATTGCTGACTATATGCGGTATTTACTTTGCTCACTGTTGAAATCTGTATATGACCTATAGTTGTTAGTGTTTGTGTCATCTGGTATTTTGTGGAGAGTTCTCATTGGCACTCATGCCACATAAGGGGGAGGGTTGGGATCCCTCTAACATTTTTAACCGCGCCTCATTTTATATGCACGTGCCTATCTTGTTTTTCGTTTATTTTTTTGTACATGAATTAGACCGTTTGTTTTCTCGTTTGAATTGTTTTACATTGTCATGTCGGTGCATTAATAGCTGACCTTGCGGTATGAACCTTGCTCATTGTTGAAGACCGTGTGGTGACCTAGGCTACATTTTATAATTGTTAATTTCTGTGTCATTTAGTCTCTTGTGGAGAGTTCTTATTGGCACTCATGCACCAGCTTCTTTTATATATTGTGTTTAAGTTTTGTAGTATTTGGTTGAGGGAAACTAAAGTAAGAAGTGCGGAGCCCGTTTGTATGGGACGTTCGGGACAGACGGACTAGTACGTGTAACTCTTCATATTCCTAAATCATGGCGCTAACACAGAAGTTCTTACTATTGTGCTGGTGATACACATCCCACTAGCACTGTCATTAACACATGTACATATAATTTTATTATAAAAATATTCAATCTTAATCTTGATTTCTTTTTTTTGGTCGAATGATTATATGCATGCCCTTCACAACGACTGAATGAGTATCAAATTTGACAAATTTATTGTACATAATTATATATTTTATTATATTTTATGACTTTTCTTCCAACTAATGAAAGCTTACCAACTTATTGATCATAACTTTCCTTTATATGTCTTTTAACATTCTGTTTTGAACAAAAAGATTTCTTACATATACATCACATGTATTTCTTTCAAATCTGACATTATTAAAAAGCCATTAAAAAAAATTCAGTCGAACTTGATAATAAATGTGCAATCAAATATATATGCAAGTCGTCAACTGGTCAAGTGGCTAGATGCACATATCGTTAGCCATATAAACATCATGTCCTAATTGGGTGGTTTTAAAACTCCTAGCATAGGCGCCACCCCCACCCCCCCCCCCCCCCCCCACCCCCCCGCCTTTGTGGGAAAAATTTTGTTGATTATATAGGAATCATTGAAGCATGAATGGAGCGGGCCCTCCTTAGGAAAAGTTCTGGATCCGCCACTGTCTAGACATATTTACGTAAATAAGGGATTTTTAAAGGGGAAAAAAAAGAAAACAAAATGACTGAATTAAATAAAAGGATGTTCGATGTACTGAATACTTCGGTTTGTTTTAAAAATCTATACGATGCTGTATTTTTATCTAGTTTTCTTACCAAAATAATTAAATTGAGAAGATAAATACCTTATAGCTTCCTTTACCGTCGATGCTAAAATGTTTAATGTTATAAAATAATTTTAGCGTCTTTGACCTACTTTACCTTTTTATTCGGAGACTTGCGGTTATCTTCTGTTATTTTCAACGGGAACATTAGAATGATCTAGAATAGAACCCAGATGGAACCAAGAGGCGGATCCAGGGGGGGAGGCCTTCGTGGGAAAAATTTGGTTGATTATAAAGGGAATCATTGAAGCATGACTGGAGCGGGTCCCTCTTCGGAAAAGTTCTGGATCCGCCACTGTCTAGACATATTTACGTAAATAAGGGATGAGTAAAGGAAAAAAAAAGAAAACAAAATGACGGAATTAAATAAAAGGATGTTCGATGTACTGTATGTATTATACTTCGGTTTGTTTTAAAAATCTATACGATGCTTTATTTTTATCTAGATTCCTTATCAAAATAATTAAAATGAGAAGATAAATACCTTATATAACTTCCTTTACCGTCGATGCCAAAATGTTTAATGTTATAAAATAATTTTAGCGTCTTTGACCTACTTTACCTTTTTATTCGGAGACTTGCGGTTATCTTCTGTTATGTTCAACGGGAACATTAGAATATTCTAGAATAGAACCCAGATGGAACCAAGAAGTTGGGTTGCTTTAACCAAACAACCCGGATGTTGAACCAGTTACCATGGTTTCGAACCAAAGAACCAAGGTTCAGAACCAGAAAACCCAGATGGAACATAGGTTTAGAACCAGAGCGCCCGGATATAACCTAATTGCATTCGGAATTCTCATGACTTTTTATACCTTCAATGTATTGTCCAAATCATTTATTTATTTAAGTATATTTATATATAATTTAATGAGTCAAATCTTTTCAACTGATTTTATAAGAAGTTTTATAATATGCTGTTTATCACTGTTCAATGTTAAGGGGATGGTTGTGCACCTAAAACGAGTTTCGTGATCTTTAATCACTTAGCGTTCTATATATGAGCCGTAAAATTATTTTTTCTTGAATGAATTGAATTGTTTTAAATTTTTCATTTTGGAATCTTTTGTAATTTGCTGTGAGGTATTGGTTTTCCTAAGTGTTGAAGACTGTACCATGAATTATACTTGCTTACTTCATCATCATTTAATGTCTGGTGGGGAAAAATGTTTCTCTGGTAATCATTACACATCTTCTTTTTTTTTATGAAATTATGAATAAAACAAACACTTAGTTTAGTACTCGTCAGGTCAGTTAAAAAGCACGCCATTCACGAATAGAGTAAATGAATACACGGAGAGCATGCGGCAGCGTTATATATTTTCATGTGCCATATATATGAATTTTTATAAATGTACATGATCATATTTTATAAAGGTTACTTTTGAAACGAAAAGAGGATAGAAATAGAGAGAACCATGTGATGCACCGGTTTGCCCCGCTCTCGATCTACGAGCAGCGGCGGGTTAATGTATGTTGCCATGATTAATGTTTTGTAAATATGCTTGATGAACTGTGATTGTATATATGTTAGATGGAAAAATAAAGTATGTGAAAGTTCATGTATCCAGTCTCGTGTATTGATTTATAACTTTCCGGAATGGACCCACTGTCATCTGAAACGGGCCTAGATCATTTGGATTGTCAAATACTAATGGTTCGTGTGTTTAGTTTTCTCGGTTAAGTCTGTTTCTTAGAAACTATAAGAAAAAGGTCAATTATACTTAGTGATTTATTGTAAGGTGTACATGTATTTCTTGTTGTGTTTAAATGATCTTGGCCTAATTTTCTTGGATCATGTTAAGTTTATGTGATCGTTGTAGGATATCTTTATATTTAGGACTATCATAAGTGAATCAATATTAAAGCCAAAATATGCAAACTTTAATGACCTGACAACAGTACAGTAACTACAAATGTATATCCCTTCTTAATAAGTCTGTTTAAAGGTTTTGTTATCTTCTAATGTTACTTGTTGTCGTTTGTTTGTGTGATTCATAAGTATTTCTCGTTCTGTATATAGATTATACCGTTGTTTTTCCCGTTTGAATAGTTTTGCACTTGTTATTTTTGGGACACTTTATAGCTTACTGTTTGGGGTGAACCAAGACTCTGTGTAGGGACCGTATTTTGACCTATAATGGTTTTTATCTTAAAAATTGTGACTTAGAAGACGAGCTGTCTTATTGGCACTCATGCCACATCTTCTTATATCTAGAGAAACGTAAATTAGCTTCACATTTGAAGTTCATTTATAACTGAAATGCCACCTCACATTCATTCTAAATAATAGAAAATCTGTCTCAAAATGAACAAAGTAATCAGCAATATCAGTCTTGACAACATCAAACCTATTTTACTATACATTTACCAAATAAACCATAATATAAAAACAAAAGACAACATGAACAATTATACACCTAGGTTTTAAAAATTGTCTTCTAACGACAGTCGTATCTTTAGTCGACTTCATTCCTGATTAGTTTTCCAAAAATAATGTATTTCAGTTAAAAACAGAAATTAAAATCAACACCCTGCTCGCGGGACCAAAAAGTAACCTGAGTAATTCTGAACAGCTGAGACGATGGATGCCAAATGTTAAAGCACTATTGGTATCTGAATAGCTAAGTAAATAAATGAAATCAAAAACAGTGAAAAAATGAATGTTATCTAGTTAAAAAATGACTTCCAAAATAAGCCGTATTTAGAAGGAATATGGCACATTCATCAACTTTATACATGGAGATTGGGAAAAGAACAGCTTTCCTAGGTGTTGTTTTTATCTTTACATCTTTTCTAGGTTGTCACCGAGGATATTACCAAAGTACGAAATTTTAATTTATTAGAAGTCCATCTTACATTTTTTTTACTTTACATTTGTGAATAACTCTCTCTTCTGTCGTTGGGGCTTAGATCACTTTGTTATTGTTACCACCTTTGCATACTCATTTAAAAAACCTCAAATTCGTTTTCAAATCAGGCATAGTTATACCTTGATCATAACACTCATAAATGGCTCAGATCATATATTAAATGTTTATTAACTTTTAAAACAATACTTAACTTGAGAGTAAAATTAAATATCTTTATCAATGAATTCAACATACCAATATCTATTTGATTTAACAGATACATATAGAATATTAAGATAACCTGAATGTTAATAACGACATAGGAAGGGAAATAAAGATTGCATGATATTCTGTGCCACATCAGTAAAAAAATTGCTGGTGCGTTACTCTTCTCCTATCTTTTCGGGGTTAGGTTATAAATGTGCATTTACGGGTTCACACATACACACATGTGTATTATATTTAAAGCATAAAAACAAAATTTCTAAAGTGTTAACAATGAATGAAAAAATAAATAATTTGATTATCTATTTTTCAATATCTTTTATATCAATTTCTTTAACCTTTTTAGAGCATTTTTCGTTTTGTCAAACGATTACAAAAATTGAAAAATGCTACACACAAAAACATTTTTATTTTTGAGAAAATTTTCTAAAAAATAAAATTCAACCAATATGGGGCATTTTTCATTTTTCAATATTTCATGGCAAATTGAAAAATGCTCCAAGTTGGAGCATTTTTCATTTTTCAATTTTTAAAGGCAAATTGAAAATGCTCCACGTTGGAGCATTTTTCATTTTTCAATTTTTTAAGGCAAATTGAAAAATGCTGAAGGTAAGCAATTTCAATATTTTGTTCTTAGGAAGGAGATTGAAATTTGGTTTTTTTTCTAAAGCAATCAAATTCAATTGTTTTAATTTATTCAAACTGTTGATCAGATGAAATCTTTTAAAGACAAACTTATCATTACTTTTTATATTATCCTCGTGAAATTAAATATTGTAATATCATAAAAATTACAAATTTCTAATCTCAAAACGAAAATGATTTTTCAGAAGTGAATTCAACAGTTTTTGATACATTTATCAAACCAATAAACTTTTAAATTTGTAGAGTATTTTGCAAAATCTATTTTTTCAGCTTAAAATGAAAAATGTTTGGCGTAAATATACACGGTCTGAGTTAGTAAATGCAAAAATATTCTAAATCTTTCTTTTCTATGGCTTAATAAACCAATTGAAAAAGGGAACATTTATATCGTTGTAATTCTATATTTTCATGTTCATGTTCCTTTCCGTTTATGTTTTTCCGACACTTTATCTCTATGCAGGTTTAAATATGTACACCATTGGGTTTTAGTATCTGTTTGATGGTGACCTTGTGGCTTTACTCTGAAGTATAGCTACTGAAATCATAAATGATAAGACTATAAACACTGGACACTTTAAATTTGCAAAACACTCATTTGCAAATCCGCCGCCGCCTCAAATAAGAGCTACAGTGTCATGTATATAACCAAAATGTGCGGAATTACATGGGATTCAATAATTTCATTGGTTTTCTACTGTTACTATTATATTTATTTTTCTATTTGATTTATAAAAACATGGGATTTTTAATATCCCATGGGACAGGGCAAAATCCCATGGGATTTACCATTATCCCATGGGATTTTGGTTAAATCCCATGGGATTTTTTTTGGTCCCATGGGATAATTGTAGTCCCATGGGATATTTGTTGTCCCATGGGACAAAAAAAATCCCATGGGATTATTATTATCCCATGGGATTTTTAATATCCCATGGGACAAAATAAAATCCTATGGGATTCAAATTATAAATATATAGATATAAATATACAGTAATGTGTATGTTACAATGTATCCTATTTGGTAGTAAATTGTTATAAGATGAATCTTTTTAATTGAATATCTTTTTTCTTTGGAAATTTTATGTTAATTCAACATATTGTTCTATAACTGTCCAAAACTAAACTTTTAAACAACAAAGTAGATAATGTAAGTATTAATATATGTTTATTTATGAAATATAGAATACTTTCTTGAAACACTATTATTTACCATTTGAAATCAATGAAAAACTCTAATATAAGGCTGAACATACTAGTACTGTAAATTCAGAAATTATTGCGTGCATTTATTATTGGATTTTTGTCATTTAAGACTAATATGAGATTTTAATTTTTTACGATTTTGAGATCAGTTTAATTCATATAAAATATTTCTAAATGGGAGTTTAAATTATTGCGTTTACATCTGTGTTGCAATTTTTGCAAATATAAACCCTCACAATAATTCTTGAATTTACAGTAGCTATTTAAGTAAATCTATTTTTTTCACAATATCCCTCCACACAAAACATTAATAGTTTCTTATCATCCAGCATTGTGTGATCTTTTAGTCCACTTTTTGGTCATTCAGCGCACAGAACATTGACATTATTGTGGTTTCAATATCTTTGGTATTTAAAAGAACTTTAAATCATTGACTGAGTGATGAAAATAATAGCTGATCCAACTTTTGTCTTTGAATTTATTCTGGTCTTGTTTCTATGTTTTCTCCATTTATTCTAGATGATGAATTTCAATCCTTCTGAAAAAGAACCAATAAAATCTGAAGTATTATATAAAATTTTTTGCATACATGTAGCAATAATATGATTTTTAATAAAAATAGCTATGTGGTATGGATTTTACTGATTGTTAAAGGTTGTCCAATGTCATCAGTTGCTAACCTCTTACATCCTTTGGTCTCTGATGGAGAGTTGTCAAATTAGCAATATACCACATCTTCCTATTCTAATACTACCGGTATATAATAATCAATTAATTTATTCTGCTTTATAACATTTGGGTATTTTCCTAAGTTATATATATCATATATAAAGATCAATGTTAAAACTTTAGGCAGTTATAATAACATATTCCATTATTCACTAGAATTTCAATATATTATACAAAATGCAGACAACAGAAACAATATATCTTTAAGCTTTTGAAGTTCTGACAGAGTTCAATTTGTGTTTTATTTCAATGTAAAAATACCTTGAAATCTTCGGACATATTGGAAATTATAACATTGATACAAAAAAATATATTGTTTTATACTTATTTTTTGTGTTGTTGGCTTGCTGTCTCATTTTACAGTTATACATACATCAATAATCTTCTTCTTTATTAAAAGTAAATATGGGATATTTTTTATTTTTATAATCTGAAAACATTATATTTCCATAGAATAACTTATTACCAAGTTCACAAACACCAACGTGTTTGTCAGATACTAATTTTAAGACATGTATAAATGTTCTAGACCATATAAGTATTTGGACCGTACATTTACGGTCCCAAACATATAAGTATACTCTTACAGTCCGACCATATGCATACAATCAGACCATTTGAGTATACCCGGTACTTGTACTGTCTAATACCAGAGCTCAACCAAACATATATTTTTATTTCTACTGCAATTAAACTTTTTGTATTAATCTATTAAAGATTTCAGTTATGTTGATCTGTAATGTATATTTGTTTCTAATAAACTTGACCAACTTCTTAAAATTGGGCAGACGTACGCGTAGTCTAAATACTCATATGTTCTGGAACATAAACATGATTAACAAGCATTCGACAGGATGTCATGCTAAAATCCCTTAATATTAGTACTAAATTTTGAGTATATATATGTAAATCCACAGGCTACTTACTGAAATTAAAGAGGATACAATTTAGAGGAAGGACTGGACAGATGAATGCACAAACACTATTAAAACAGAGCATAAAACTTACCAAAAACAAGATGTTTTACATTTATCCTTCAGAAGCAGGAAAATTGAAAAGTGTTTTTTTCTTTCTCTGCTGTCCATGGTATAAACTTTAAATTCATTCATGCAAAATATGAAAATCTGCAAAAGTAGGACCTTGAACCTCAGCTTATCCACATTTTGACTTTTGAGCTGCATATTTTTTTTTCTTTTCATCTTGCTGACAATCTACATGATCTAAACATAAAAAAATGATAAAAACATAATTCTAGATTAACTTTGTGTTTTTATTTTTGTTGATACAAACAATTTTTCCCAGCTTAAAAGGAAAACATCATCACAAAAAAGGAGGTCATACTAACCTCCTAAATATTTAAACAAACCAAAATAATTACTTGATTAAGATCTTGTCATAAATTAATAGCATTGATACTCTTATTTTTGAAGACCATATATATATATATATGTCTTTTGCATACTTATATTCCTTTGTACAACAGTATGCATATTAAGATTGATTCCGAGGACTTAAAAAGGGTTTTTTCTACTCAGATCAGAGAACACATTATTACCACCAGAGACTCGAAAGCAATCGATAATCGATTTATTTCAAGGTGCAACGTATACCACGCGTATTTAAAGCGAATAAGGAACGAATAAGTAACAGGGTATCAGTCGAGCGCTGAAACGGGTACATATGTTCTATTAGGGTTATTTCACCTCTTAAAACCGACAGTTACCACCAAAGACACAAACATATTTCTTTTTTTAAAGTGCAACGCATAACACACGTTTTATTTTTTAATTTAAACATATTTATTTATAGTGGATTGGGAAAAAAGTTTTGCAACTTATATTTACCCCTTTTCGCTTTTCGGGTGCGAGTGCTGCCTTGTAGCGGCATCAGCCTACTCTTTTTCGAAATCTACAAGGGTGTCTTCAACGTGCAAGAGATATGGCTCTCTCTTAACACGGGTCAGCCATTTATCGTCCCCTTCCGACGGACTATCATCGTTTCCTGAAGACCATAGTCGCAAATGGTGTCAAGGGAGAGCCAAAAATTAATTCCTGAAATTTTCATCCCGAACGGGAATCGAACGAGGAACCATTGTGTTAGTATTCCGATGCACTAACCGCTACAACACGTTTTATAAGCGAATAAGAAACGAATAAGTAACAGGGTATCAGTGTTGCGCTGAAACGGGTACATATGCGCTAATAGGGTTTTTTCACTTCAGAGAACACACAATAACCGCCAGAGACATAAAAGCAATAGATAATCGATTTATTCCAAGGTGCAACGTATACCACGCGTATTAAAAGCGAATAAGTAACAGGGTATCAGTCGAGCGCTGAAACGGGTACATATGTTCTATTAGGGTTATTTCACCTCTAAGAACCGACAGTTACCACCAGAGACACAAAAATATTTCTTTTTAAAGTGCAACGCATAACACACGTTTTAAAAGCGAATAAGGAACGAATAAGTAACAGGGTATCAGTGTGGCGGTGAAATGGGTACATATGCGCTAATAGGTTTTTTCAACTCAGAGAACACATAATTACCACCAGAGACATGAAAGCAATCGATAATCGTTTTATTTCAAGGTGCAACGTATACCACGCATATTGAAAGCGATTAAGGAACGAATGAGTTACAGGGTATAAACCGAGCGCTGGAACGTGTACATACACGCTAATAGGGTTATTTCATCTCCAAGAACACATAGTTACCGCCAGAGACAAGAACACAAATGAAAATCATTTTCTAAAATGTTCATTTTTATACAAGCGCTCACCTCTTCGAACCAAGAACCAGATCTTCAAACATACGAATATAAAACATTTAAAAGGTAGAACGTATAAAAATCAAATAATAAACAAATAAGTATCTAACATAAAGCAACAGGATCGGTTGAGCACAAACACATATAAATAGGTCATAAGAAGGTCATTTACCTCAACAAATTTAGATCTATAACAAGAGATAAGAATATAAACAAGAGTGCACACGCTGAAATGTCTCGCCTTCTTTACTAATCATTGATATTATGTTGATAGTCTTAAGTATAAAGCTTTATAACAACTGTCACATAACTTAACATTAAGCAAGATAACAAAAACCAAATTGAATGAACCATGAAAATGAGGTCAAGGTCAGATGAAACATGCCAGACAGACATGTAGAGCTAACAATGCTTTCATAAAACAAATATAGTTGACCTCTTACTTATAGTTTAAGAAAAAAAGACCAAACACAAAAACTTAACACTGAGCAATTAACCGTGAAAATGAGGTCGAGGTCAAATAAAACCTGCGCGACTGACATACAGATCATATAATATTTCCATACACCAAATATAGTTGACTTATAGCATATAGTATTAGATAAAAAGACCAAAACTCAAAAACTTAACTTTGACCACTCAACCATGAAAATGAGGTCAAGGTCAGATGACATCTGCACGCTAGACTTGTACACCTTACAATCATTCCATACAACAAATATAGTAGATCTATTATGTAAAGTATGAGAAAAAGAGACCAAAACACAAAAACTTAACTATAACCACTGAACCGTGAAAATAAGGTCAAGGTCAGATGACACCTGCCAGTTGGACATGGACACCTTACAGTCCTTCCATACACCGAATATACTTGCCTTATTGCTTATAGTATCTGAGATATGGACTTGACCACCAAAACCTAACCTTGTTCACTGATCCATGAAATGAGGTCGAGGTTAAGTGAAAACTGTCTGACGGGCATGAGGACCTTACAAGGTACGCACATACCAAATATAATTATCCTATTACTTAAAATAAGACAGAATTCAACATTACAAAAAATCTTAACTTTATTTTCAAGTGTTCACTGAACAATGAAAATGAGGTCAAGGACATTTGACATGTGACTGACAGAAACTTCTTAACATGAGGCATCCATATACAAAGTATGAAGCATCCAGTTCTTCCACCTTCTAAAATATAAAGTTTTAAAAAAGTTAGCTAACACCGCCGCCCCCGTAGCCGCCGTAGCCGCCGCCGCCGAATCACTATCCCTATGTCAAGCTTTCTGCAATAAAAGTTGCAGGCTCGACAAAAATTAAAAAGGGTGAAGATATCAAAAATTAAATAAGTAACGAATAGGTAACGAATAGGGAATAGAGAATAAATAACGAATAGGTAACGCATAGGGAATAGGGAATAAGTAACGAATAGGTAACAAATAGGGAATAAGTTACGAATAGGTAACGCATAGGGAATAGGGAATAAGTAACGAATAGGTAAAAAATAAGTAACAGGATATTAACCGAGCGCTGGAACGGGTAGATGCACGCTAACAGGGTCATTTTATCTCTAAAAACAATGTTACCACCAGAGACATGGACACAATTAAAAATCCTTTTCTAAAAGGTGCAACGTACAACAAACGTATTATAAGTGAATAGGTAACGAATAGGTAACGAATAGGTAACACGGTATTAACCGAGCGCTGGAACGGGTACATGCCCTCTAATAGGGTCATTTCGTCTTTAAGAACATATTGTTACCACCAGACACATGAACACAATTACAAAACGATTTATTTCAAGGTGCAACGTATACTTACCCCGCGCATTAAAAGCGAATAAGGAACGAATAAGTAACAGGGTATTAACCGAGCGCTGGAACGGGTATATATGCGCTAAAATGGTCATTCCATCTCTTAGAACACATTGTTACCACCAGAGACATGAACACAATTGAAAATCCTTTTCTAAAAGGTGCAACGTACAACAAACGTATCATAAGTGAATAGGTAACGAATAGGTAACGAATAAGTAACAGGGTATTTACTGAGCGCTGGAACGGGTACATGCGCTCTAATAGGGTCATTTCGTCTTTAAGGACATATTGTTACCACCAGAGACATGAACACAATTAAAAAACGATTTATTTCAAGGTGAAACGTATACTTACCCCGCGCATTAAAAGCGAATAAGGAACGAATAAATAACAGGGTATTATCCGCGCACTGGAACGGGTACATGCACGCTAATAGAGTCATTTTATCTCTGAGAAGACATTGTTACCACTAGAGACATGGACACAATTGAAAATCCTTTTCTAAAAGGTGCAACGTACAACAAACGTATTATAAGTGAATAGGTAACGAATAGGTAACGAATAGGTAACGAATAGGTAACAGGGTATTAACCGAGCTCTGGAACGGGTACATGCGCTCTAATAGGGTCATTTCATCTCTAAGAACACATTGTTACCACCAGAGACATGAACACAATTAAAAAACGATTTATTTCAAGGTGCAACGTATACTTACCCCGCGCATTAAAAGCGAATAAGGAACGAATAAGTAACAGGGTATTATCCGCGCGCTGGAACGGGTACATGCACGCTAATAGAGTTATTTTATCTCTGAGAAGACATTGTTACCACTAGAGACATGGACACAATTGAAAATCCTTTTCTAAAAGGTGCAACGTACAACAAACGTATTATAAGTGAATAGGTAACGAATAGGTAACGAATAGGTAACAGGGTATTAACCGAGCGCTGGAACGGGTACATGCGCGCTAATAGGGTCATTTCATCTTTAAGAACACATTGTTACCACCAGAGACATGGACACAATTGAAAATCCTTTTCTAAAAGGTGCAACGTACAACAAACGTATTATAAGTGAATAGGTAACGAATAGGTAACAGGGTTTTAACCGAGCGCTGGAACGGGTACATGCACGCTAATAGGGTCATTTCATCTCTAATTACACATTGTTACTACCAGAGACATGAACACAATTGAAAATCCTTTTCTAAAAGGTGCAACGTACAACAAACGTATTATAAGTGAATAGGTAACGAATAGGTAACAGGGTATTAACCGAGCGCTGGAACGAGTACATGCGCGCTAATAGGGTCATTTCATCTCTAATTACACATTGTTACCACCAGAGACATGAACACAAGTGAAAATCCTTTTCTTAAAGGTGTAACGTACAACAAACGTATTTAAAGCGAATAAGTAACGAATAGGTAATGAATAGGTAACAGGGTATTAACCGAGCGCTGGAACGAGTACATATGCGCTAATAGGGTCATTTCATCTCTAAGAACACATTGTTACCACCAGACACAGGAACACAATTGAAAATCCTTTTCTAAAAGGTGCAACGTACAACAAACGTATTATAAGTGAATAGGTAACGAATAGGTAACGAATAGGTAACAGGGTATTAACCGAGCGCTGGAACGGGTACACGCGCGCTAATAGGGTCATTTCATCTCTAAGAAGACATTTTTACCACCAGAGACACGAACACAATTAAAAAAAACGATTTATTTCAAGGTGCAACGTATACCCTGCGCATTAAAAGCGAATAAGGAACGAATAAGTAACCGGGTATTATCCGAGCGATGGAATGGGTAATATGCGCTAATAGGGGTATTTCATCTATAAGAACACATTATTACCACAAGAGATATGAACACAATTGAAAATCCGTTTCTTAAAGGTGCAACGTACAACAAACGTATTATAAGCGAATAAGTAACGAATAGGTAACGAATAGGTAACAGGGTATTAACCGAGCGCTGGAACGGGTACATGCACGCTAATAGGGTCATTTCATCTCTAATTACACATTGTTACCACCAGAGACATGAACACAAGTGAAAATCCTTTTCTAAAAGGTGCAACGTACAACAAACGTATTATAAGTGAATAGGTAACGAATAGGTAACGAATAGGTAACAGGGTATTAACCGAGCTCTGGAACGGGTACATGCGCTCTAATAGGGTCATTTCTTCTCTAAGAACACATTGTTACCACCAGAGACATGAACACAATTAAAAAACGATTTATTTCAAGGTGCAACGTATACTTACCCCGCGCATTAAAAGCCAATAAGGAACGAATAAGTGACCGGGTATTATCCGAGCGCTGGAACGGGTAATATGCGCTAATAGGGGTATTTCATCTATAAGAACACATTATTACCACAAGAGATATGAACACAATTGAAAATCCGTTTCTTAAAGGTGCAACGTACAACAAACGTATTAAAAGCGAATAAGTAACGAATAGGTAACGAATAGGTAACAGAGTATTAACCGAGCGCTGGAACGGGTACATGCACGCTAATAGGGTCATTTCATCTCTAATTACACATTGTTACCACCAGAGACATGAACACAAGTAAAAATCCTTTTCTAAAAGGTGCAACTTACAACAAACGTATTATAAGTGAATAGGTAACGAATAAATAACAGGGTATTAACCGAGCGCTGGAACGGGTACATGCGCGCTAATAGGGTCATTTAATCTCTAAGAACACATTGTTACCACCAGATACATGGACACAATTGAAAATCTTTTTCTAAAAGGTGCAACGTACAACAAACGTATTATAAGTGGATAGGTAACGAATAGGTAACAGGGTATTAACCGAGCGCTGGAACGGGTACATGCACGCTAATAGGGTCATTTCATCTCTAATTACACATTGTTACTACCAGAGACATGAACACAATTGAAAATCCTTTTCTAAAAGGTGCAACGTACAACAAACGTTTTATAAGTGAATAGGTAACGAATAGGTAACGAATAGGTAACAGGGTATTAACCGAGCGCTGGAACGAGTACATGCGCGCTAATAGGGTCATTTCATCTCTAATTACACATTGTTACCACCAGAGACATGGACACAATTGAAAATCCTTTTCTAAAAGGTGCAACGTACAACAAACGTATTATAAGTGAATAGGTAACAAATAGGTAACAGGGTATTAACCGAGCGCTGGAACGGGTACATGCACGCTAATAGGGTCATTTCATCTCTAATTACACATTGTTACTACCAGAGACATGAACACAATTGAAAATTTTCTAAAAGGTGCAACGTACAACAAACGTTTTATAAGTGAATAGGTAACGAATAGGTAACGAATAGGTAACAGGGTATTAACCGAGCGCTGGAACGGGTACACGCGCGCTAATAGGGTCATTTCATCTCTAAGAAGACATTGTTACCACCAGAGACACGAACACAATTAAAAAAACGATTTATTTCAAGGTGTAACGTATACCCTGCGCATTAAAAGTGAATAAGGAACGAATAAGTAACCGGGTATTATCCGAGCGCTGGAACGGGTACATACGCGCTAATAGGGATATTTCATCTATAAGAACACATTATTACCACCAGAGATATGAACACAATTGAAAATCCTTTTCTAAAAGGTGGAACGTACAACAAACGTATGAAAAGCGAATAAGTAACGAATATTTAACAGGGTATTATCCGAGCGCTGGAACGGGTACATATACGCTTATAGAGTTATATCACCTCTAAGAACCCAAATCTACCACCAGAGACAACAAAACAATTGAAAATCATGTTTTAAAAGGTGCAACGTATGATACACGTATTATAAGCGAATTATAAGCGAGTGATGGAACGAATTAAACAAGGTAATAGCATGCTCCGAGACGATGTACACCCTGCTAACATGTTTAACCCCGCAACATTATGTTAGTATGTGCCTGTCCCTAGACAAGAGCCTGAAATTAAGTAGTTATCGTTTGTTTTTGTGTTACATATTTGTTTTATTGTTTATTGCTTATCGTTTATTTTTTTGTATATGAAATACGGCCGTTAGTTTTTTTGTTTGAATTGTTTGAAATTCTCATATCTGGGCCTTTTATAGGTCACTACACGGTTTGGGCTATGCTCATTGTTGAAGGCCGTACATTGACCTATAGTTGATAGTTTCTGTGTCATTTTGGTCTATTGTGGGTTGTTGTCTCATTGGCAATCATACCACATCTTTTTTTATGCAAGCGCTAACACGGTGATTTCATCCCTTCGAACCAAGATCCATCTTCAAACATACGGACATAAAGCAGTTAAAAGGTAGAACGTATAAAAATCAAATAAGGAACAAATGAGTATCGAACATAAAGTAAAAGGATCGGTTGAGCACAAACACATATAAATAGGTCATAAAAAGATCATTTTACCTCAACAAATTTAGAACTATTACCAGATATAAGAGTATAAACAACAAGAAGTAATTGTAACAGGATGCTGTTACGAAGTCTCCCAAATAAAGCTCCCATAACTCGCTATTCATATGGTCCCATGTTCATTTGATTTGATTTTTTGTCCCATACAAGAATATATATGGCTTACTGGTGGGGATCTCCACCATTTACAAGTATTCAAACAAGAGGGGGTGGTGGTGACCCCCAGGGACTTTACCTACATTTCATTTTATTTGTTTTATTGTCCCCTACAAGAATATATATGGTTTAGGGGTGGGGATGTTGACTGTTTACAAGTTTTCAAACAAGAGGGGGTGGGATGACCCCCTCAGGACTTCCTTTTTATCTCATTTTATTTGTTTTATTGTCCCCTACAAGAACATATATGGTTTAGGGGTGGGGATCTGGACCATTTACAAGATAATAGTACATTTTCAAATTGAACGGGGTGGGGTTGACCCCAAGGAACTTCCATTTAATTTCATTTGATTAGTTTTATTGTCCCTTACAAGAATATTTATAGTTTAGGGGTGGGGATGTTGACCGTTTACAAGTTTTCAAACAAGAGGGGGTGGAGTGACCCCGTAGGGACTTTCCTTTTATTTCATTTCATTTGTTTTATTGTCCCCTACAAGAATATATATGGTTTAGGGGTTGGGATCTGGACCATTTACAAGATAATAGTACATTTTCAAATTGAACGGGGTGGGGGTGACCCCCAGGAACTTCCATTTAATTTCATTTGATTAGTTTTATTGTCCCTTACAAGAATATATATAGTTTAGGGGTGGGGATGTTGACCGTTTATAAGTTTTCAAACAAGAGGGGGTGGGGTGACCCCCTAGGGACTTTCCTTTTATTTCATTTCATTTGTTTTATTGTCCCCTACAAGACAATATATGGTTTAGGGGTGGGGATCTGGACCATTTACAAGATAATAGTACATTCTCAAATTGAACGGGGTGGGGTGACCCCCAGGAACTTCCATTTAATTTCATTTGATTATTTTTATTGTCCCCTACAAGAATATATATAGTTTAGGGGTGGGGATCTGGACCGTTTACAAGATAAAAGCACATTCTAAAATTGAACGGGATGGGGATGACCCCCAGGGACTTCCATTTAATTTCATTTGATTTGTTTTATCGTCCTTTTCAAGAAAATAAATGGTTTAGGGGTGGGGATCTGAACCGTTTACAAGATAATAGTACATTCTCAAATTGAACGGGGTGGGGATGACCCCCAGGAACTTTTATTTAATTTCTTTTGATTAGTTTTATTGTCCTATACAAGAATATATATGGTTTAGGGGTGGGGATCTGGACCGTTTACAAGTTAAAAGCATATTCTCGAATTGAAGGGGGGAGGGATGACCCCCAGGGACTCCCCTATATTTCATGTGATTTGTTTTATTGTCCTTTAATCATTTCTGAAGACTGCATGTATCTATCACTTACAGTTTTCAAGTTATATTCATTTGAAAATTTTAGAAAATAAAATCCCATAGGGTTCTATAGTAAACCCCTCCCTTCTTTCTGCCCCCCCCCCCCCAAAAAAAAATACCCCTTAATAGACCCCAATGCACAAATGAACGATTGATGGCTCACCTAAACATATTAGTCTAACATTTTATGAAACCCTAAGTAAATCTGACAAGTAGTTTTGGAGAAATGCTGCGGACAAGTTAATTTTTAAAGTGGCGGAAGAAGAAGAGGAAGAAGAAGAAGAATAAAAATAATAAGAACTGAGCAAAAACAATAAGTCTCCAAACTTTGTTCGAATAGGTAACGAATAGGGAATAGGGAATAGGTAACGAATAAGTAACGAATAGGGAATAGGGAATAGGTAACGAATAGGTAACGAATAGGGAATAGGGAATAGGTAACGAATAGGTAACGAATAGGGAATAGGGAATAGGTAACGAATAGGTAACGAATAGGGAATAGGGAATAGGTAACGAATAGGGAATAGGGAATAGGTAACCAACTTGACGTCCATGTTTTTTATCCCTTTTATCCCGTCTCGTTTCGGGTTGAGCCACAGATAGATAAGATGTCATATGTGACAATGAGACAACTCTCAAAAGGAGTCACAATTTATAAAAGTATACCTTTATACGTCAAAATACGGTCTTCAACATGCAGTCTTGGCTCACACCGAACAGCAAGTTATAAAGGGCACCAGTGTAAAACCTTTTAAACGGGAAAACCAAATCTTTATCAAGATGTACGTAATTAGTGGTGAAGTGTCATGGAAATGGATAAAAAAACAAGGATATGGAAATGGATAAAAAAAACAAGGATAAAGATCCCTATACGATTCATTAGAAATTTTAAAAATGGAATACATTTGAAATAAATTTTATTTCTATTGAATTTATTTAGAGTGTTTTAAAACCAAACTTTCCTCCGTAAGTTAAGGCTTTACAGCTAATTTCCTAATGCATGTAAAGCAAACCTTTGGTTGACTTGATTGCTTAGTTTGTATAATTGTTTATACAAATTTTGTAAATAAGATTGACATCTTTAAACAATATGTATCGGCATAGTTTAACCTGTATTTATATAATTATTATATTTGAATTAAATTGGGTGTTATCATAATGATTGTACAAAAAAAAACAAAGCAAGCACGCTTACTGAAGTCTTGCTTTACATGCTTAAAAAAATACGCCGTAATAGATAAAAAAATAAATATATCATACAGTGAAAATGCGCCGCATATACAATACTAAGGAATCGCTCTACAGTGAAAATGAAAGAATAGTATCATTATTCGACAGTAAACATGACTCGCATAAAGAAAGCATCATAGTGGAATTCAGTTCAATATGAAGAAACTGAATGACAAAACCTATTCTACGTTATACAACTTTAATAATTGTGTTGAAATGAATATTTTTTCTGCAACAACATCTTACCTGTTAGTTTTAAAACACCTGCACGATCTGTTCGTGAATTGTCCTAAATATTCACCTATTTTGGTATATATTTCACAGCTATTTGGATTTAGGCGCGAAAAAAAACCCGTTCGCATCTCTTACTTTGTTTTATTAGTATTATGTGTTTCTTAACATATACTTTTTAACTAATTTTCTTCATTTTCTTCAAAAATAAAAAAAGTCGTCTGTTTATTTACCATTCTACATCAAAAATTTCTGGCATATACAGTGAAAATGATATTTTACGATCCGCACTTTACATACACTGTTGAACTAGTTAGGTGAGGAGCGAAGTACCGTTACGGTTGGTGTGAACCTTGTGACTAAAATGGCTGCATATTCACCTCAACATTTACTCTCTGTACAGACAAACCTGATTATCCGGATGCATTGTAAGACGTGAAATGTTCTAGGTAAACATATCTTGTAGAATATTAAAAAAATGAATTTTGCATTTAACCTTTTGTCATTTCATCGGAAAGTGCCAAAATAAAAAAGTTCGTGTGAAAGAATACTCACATATTATAATTGAGGTAAATTGTATTAATTGACATGGACAATAGAGGTACAATAGAAAAAACAGACAATATAACAAATACTAGGAAGTAAAACAAAAAAGATATAAACAGTCCACAAAAGCACCTGTATTTCATGCTGATCCGCCCAAGTGTATAAAATTCATCAGATGAGTCACAATATACACATCTTTTTTAGATCACAAAAGTTTTTATTTAAACAAGAACTGCAATGAAAAGACATCTTTAACACAGAAAGGAGGTACGTGTAGGGAAGCAATTGATTTGATAATTGTAAGTAGGTACAGTATTGATATTTGCAAAAACATTTGCTGCTAAACATGTAGCGTAAGTTTTCTGTATTCTGTTTTCTGTACTGTAGAATATTACTTTCGTGGTTTTACATCCTTTTGCCGTGGTTTTGCCAGTTTGTTTCTACTTGTTCAAAGTCTATGATGTTATTTGGGGTAACTTTAGGCCTTTTGTTTGAATTTTGCATTACATGATAGTTCGTTTGTGTTATAAGAAAATACATTTTGCCGGTCTGTTAAAGAAATATACTATACTTGACATATTTTCTATAACACTCTCTTGTTCTCCACAATTTTTTTTTATCTAGTTGCAAAGTATTTCAAATAAGAGCTATTTTTTTATCTTAAGGTTCATCATAAGAATTTTTATGGACAAAAGTGCGTTAGTTTTTCCCTACACATAATTTGTTAGTACTGACCAAACTGGGCAGTTGGAAGTGTAAAGCCTTGCATCCATTAGATCATTAGATATATAAAAATAGTATGATAAAAATATTTACTCTAATGTTAATTAAAAAGAAGCCCATAAAACTGTTAAATCAAAGATTATCAACAAACGGAACAAGTGAAAAACAACTGCCATTCGCATGGATTATACAGTGAGTGGTTTAGCTAGGAATAAATCCAGGTCTGATCCACTATGTTTACATAAGGAAATGTTGCAGAACGATTAAGTCTTTTCCTGCCATTTAGAAAGGCATTTATTTTGTTGGTTCTTGCAGATGGTGTAAAAATAAACTAAGTCGGGGAAATTCTCTGAGATGTCCCCTCTCGGGTACCAACGTGTTTTATTTCATTGATCACATATGCACATTAGCACAATATATATGCACACAACAATAGATGATGTTTTAGATAGTTCAACGGAGGTATATTATCATATGTTACTCAGATAGTTGTTTATTTTTCATTATCTGTTGGATGAATAAAATATTATGATGAACGTTAAATGATTATTCATGAAACAATTAAACATTTATAACCATATTTGGGTCTTTTTAAAATACCTTTGTTTTGTAAACATTTTTTGTAACTCTCTTTTAAAATTTGAGGTTTTTTATTTAAAAATAAATGCATTTCCTACCAATTTTGGATTTTTTCAACTTGATCAAGAAAACATAATGCTGTGTCTAATATATTGGACAAAACAAATGACACGGGGACAAATCAATCAACTTCTATTGTATAAATAAAGGCAACAGTAGTATGTCGCTGTTCAAAAGTCATATTTCGTTCGAGAGAAAACAAATCCGGGTTACAAACTTAAACCGTAGGAAGCAAAAAAACAAACGACAATGAAACACATACAGAAACGGGACAAGCTGACCTTTTAATTCTCTGGAACAATATCTGTTTTATAGTTTGACTGTTATAAGTAGTTTGAATATCAATATTGTTGTCATTTTTATAAATTTCCTGTTTACAAAATTTGGAATTTTTCGAAAAACAAAGAATTTTCTTATCCCAGGAATAGATTTCCTTAGCCGTATTTGGCACAACTTTTTGTAATTTTGGATCCTCAATGCTCTTCAACTTTGTAGTTTTATAACTTTATAAGTATTTTGATCTGAGCGTCACTGATGAGTCTTATGTAGACGAAAAGCGCGGCTGGCGTACTTAATTATAATCATGGTACCTTTGATAACTATTGTTAATGGCCATCACTTAATTTTCGATCTAACTATCATTTCGATTACTGTTATATTGTGGAAACTTATGCGTATTTAAATTTTAAAAAAATGGAACGTTAGACGGATTTGGCTATACTTTTTGGACCTTTTGGATTATAGCTCTTCATCTTTTACATAAACTTTGGATTTCAAATATTTTGGCCACGAGCATCACTGAAGAGACATGTATTGTCGAAATGCGCATCTGGTGCAAGAAAATTAGTACCGTCAATTTTATTAGAGAATTTGAGTCTCAAAACGATTTAAATTGGAGTTTACGTCTTTATTGTTTGATTCTGTACCTAAGGCTACTGTTTGATGTAGCCATGGTAAGCATATATAATATGTTTATTCTACATCTATAGAAGTTTCAATGACCAAAGTTGTGTTCCAGTGTTTCATAAGCCATCTACATATTTAATGCTGTTATTATTACAGGTTTTTCTTTCAACACATCAAGGGTTATTAATTTTATCTTCACGTTTTCAGAGGTCTAGTTAACTAAAGCTTACATTCTTCTGTGTTGCACTAGTGTATGGCATTTAATAATGAAAGATTGAAAAGCGATACATGTCTTCAAGGAATAATCAAGTTTAATGTGTGTCATTAAAATATGAAGATGAAGTACTCTCCACCAGAAATCAAATGATATAGGAGTAAATAAGCTGCACATTTGTTGATTATATTAAGATAATTTGAATACATTCATTACAACAATAAAGAATTATGAAAAAAAAAATATCATCAACTTTTTACATCCTCAGGTTTTGGATCAAGGGTATCTTCGTGGTTCAGATCAAGTAAGTATCATCAAAATGCACCGCTTATTGAAGATTTGTTTCTTTATAATGCATCGAAATTAATGGCAAAACATAAAAACTATTATATCTGAAAAAAGTAAAATCACAAAAATACTGAACTCCGAGGAAATTTCATAAAGAAAGTCCATAATTAAATGTCAAAATCAAAAGTTCAAATATATCAAACGAATGAATAACAACTGTCATATTCCTGATTTTGTACATGCATTTTTCTTACGTACAAAAAAAATGGATTGAACCTGGTTTTATAGCTAGCTAAACCTCTCACTTGTATGACAGTCATATCAACTTCCATTATATTTACAACGATGCGTCAACAAAACAAACGGACATAAAAGGTATGAATGTTTAATAGGAAAATATCTAATTATGTAAACAATTCAATCTTTTCTGAATATATTTACGATACTTAATAAACTTAATGAAATTCTACGCAATCAAAACAAAGATCGTTACCGATGTCCCTTTTTATATTAAAATATAAACTGTTGGAACGTTGCTTATTGTTTTTGTGGTTTTTTTCTTTCTAAAGTTATAAAAATATTTCATTATTTCAAGAAGATGCATTTGACTGCATCTGTTTCTCTTTAGTAAATGCAGATTTTAAAAAATAATTTAAAAGACACTTGTGTCTGTAAAATGGTATATACTTATCAACATGTATAAATGCAAAGAAATATAATATGTTATTATACAGATTCAGATTGCTCTGTTTACAGGTATAAAAATAGGAGGTGTGTTATAATTGATAATGAGACAAATCTCAACCTGAGACCTAATAAAAAAAATGACATAGAAGTTTACAAACATAGGTCACCGTACGGCCTTCAAAAATAAGAGAAACCCATACCGCATAATCAGCTATAGAAGGCTCTGAAATTTCTAATGTAATGTTCCTATTCGTAAAACCATCTTGTGCTAAAAACGATACATTTATCATGGCGGTCGATCGGTCAATCAAGCCATCATTTTAACATGACTAAAAATTTAAAACATTTTGTTTCTAATGTTTTAAATAAATCCATCTACATAAATGTAAATATATTGATGAATTTTTCAATTTTTGTCTTTGGAAGATGTACGCAGATAACAATATAGCATACCACTATCAGGAGAATGCAGTCTAGAAGAGATTAAAGGAAGTGTGATGCAAAAACTACGGGGGGAATGCCACCTTGGATCGTACCTGGAACACTTATAGACGGTTTAAATTCATAAAATGTCCAGCAAATAAATCAAAAACACCAGCACTACACAAAAATAATCAATGATGATTATATTTCTACAACTTACAAGCAAAAATGTCATTATTTAAAAATTGACGTTTAACCAGACGTACTCATCGAATAGAGTTGGTATGTTAAGCAAAGTTTTGCTGTTGCTACTTGAAAAATCAAAATCGATTTGTTGTGTACAGCATAAACCTGTCTTCAACGATTTAACCTACTCATATTCATAACCTACTATTTTCAGAGCCAGCTGTTCAGAATTCACTACCAATTACAGTAGGTGTAAAAGAAAAAACTATAATGTTGGTTGGAGCAACAGGTTCCGGCAAAAGTAATCTTATTGATGGCATGATAAACTATATCACTGATGTTTCTTGGGAGGATGATTTCAGGTTTTCATTGATTGATGTTACACAAGACGAAAAGAAACATCAGGATGATCAGGTAGGTTTTGTTTTCCTTATAGTTCATTGCATCAAAAATAATCTTAAAAGAGGAATGAAGATACCAGAAGGACATTTACAATCATAGATCGAAATAAACCGATACGTCATGGCTAAAAAAGAAAAAACACAAAGAGACAAATAATACTACACAAGACACAACATAGAAAACTTAAGGCTAAGCAACACGAACCCCACGATAACGTGGGGTTGATCTCAGGTGCTCTGGAAGGGTAAGCCGATCCTGTTCCACATGTGGCATTTGTGGTGTTGCTCATGTTATAACAATCCCGGTAAAGAGTTATTTAAGTATTTTTGGTCAAACAACACGGTAAATTTTAGTAGTGATTATGACAAACTACATGTATGTCGTTTTAGTGATTTAGAATAATCCTGTATTGTATTTGAAACTTGGACTTCATAATAGTAGATTGAATTTATCTAACGTTTTATGAAGGCCAAGCTTAAAAACAGTACAGTAATCTTCATTATAATGCCACAAATTCAAATAAATCCTGTTTAATAAATATTTAGCTTAAAATGTAATAATGAAAAAATTTGCGGAACTGTTGCATCGTCTTTGGTATCTAAACAAGGTGACGTCATATTTATACTCCCTATACAAAAACTATAAAAATAGATAAAATTAAAATGTCAATTGTTCTTGAACAATTGAGAGGTCTTTCCTTTCGTAATGTAAAATACATGTTCCAATAGACGTAGAATGTATTGAAAAGTTCTTACACAGGTTATGCCCCTTACAGAAAGGTCAAATCTCTTCGGTCAAATGTAAAAAAGTTGCGCCTCATCCACCTCAACGTCTTTCACTATTTACTATTTCTGTAAATACAATCGTTTTTGAGATATCGACTAAAAAGTTGTAAGGTCAAAGGTCAAGGTCAACCTTAAAAAGCTTTAAAACACACTGAAAATCCTTTAAATAGGTCAAAAATACATAATTCGCTATACATGTATGGGACATGACCTTGACCTTTGACCTTTGTCAAGGTAATTAGTCCACAATGTCATTGCTGAAGATCCCATGTGTCTAGAACCTTTGGTTATATAGGAAAAGCTAATTTTCTCTTTTCAGAAACTTAAAACAGGGGTTATGCCCCTTACAGAAAGGTCAAATCTCTTCGGTCAAATGTAACAAAGTTGCGCATTAATGACCCAAACATTTTCCACTATACAACACTTCTGAAAGTATTAAGGTTGCTGAGATTATCCCATAACAAGGTGTTAGGTCAAAGGTCAATGTCAACATACACATTTGACCTTGAGGTATTTTCAACGTCACATGAATTGATGATGAATGGTGAAGATCCTAGGTGTCTTCGACTTACGGATTCTGACTTTTGGTGGCCTACCGACACCGGTTAATTTTAATAGGGGCATAACCCTACCAATGAGACGTTGAATCTTTTCGATCCAAATGTAACGAAGAACCAGGGTCTGGTCCTGAACAAATTTTACCCTTCATTTTTTTTCTACCTAATACGGTTACGGTGTTGGAACGATAACAAGGTTTTTGGGTTTCGGAGAGATTACTCCGAACCGACAAAATATTTCGACTCACAGGGTGAGTTCCGGATAGGTATTCATGACACCGATACAAAGTGTGAACATGAAAGCGACACGTCTTACGGTTAAGGCTGCTAACTTCGTCAAATTTTGGCGGAAGAATAATAATAATAAACAGAAGAAATACAGTAAGGTATTTCCCTTTTGAAAAAGGAAAGACCTTAATTATAAACAGAAGAAATACAGTAAGGTCTTTCCCTTTTGAAAAAGGAAAGACCTTAATAAAATTAGACACTAGACGTATTTTTAATTTTCGTTTTGATATTGACAAAATGTGACTTTTTTTTTTTAAATTACATAATATTTTTAAAAAATCGGAATTCTCAATTGTGGCTTTCTAAGTGGGTACGTGCTTGTATAACGTGGAATAAAACCATTTCAAGTATGTGTTAACGTCCACTGAGAATAATTGCTACAAAAGAAGTAAAATTATTCGATAATTCGACACCTGAAGACATAAGAAAAAATAAGAACCAAACTAGTATCTCAGTTGTTTGTAAAACAATTGAAAAGTCTTTCATTCAAAAGTGAATGTTTTCGTAATGTACTTTGCACGACCTTTCGATTGATATACGACAATCATTCCATCTGAAACATTTCGCTTTTTACACTTCCGTTCCCCATCCGTTCACATTTTAGAGAGTGGAAATATGATATATGTAATGTAAAATCTAAAATTAAGAAAGGAAATGGGGAATGTGTCAAAGCGACAACAACCTGACCATAGAGTAGACAACAGCTGAAGGCCACCAATGGGTCTTCAATGTAGCGAGAAACTCCCGCACTCGTACGCGTCCTTCAGCTGGCCCCTTAACAAATATGTATACTAGTACACGGATAATGGACGTCATACTTAACTCCGAATTATACACAAGAAACTAAAATTAAAAATCATACAAGTCTAACAAAGGCAAGAGGCTCCTGAATTGGGACAGGCGCAAAATTGCGGAGAGGTCAAACATGTTTATGATATCTCAACCCTCCCCCTATACCTCTAGCCAATGTAGAAAAGTAAACACATAACAATACGCACATTAAAATGCAGTTCAAGAGAAGTCCGAGTCCAATGTCAGACGATGTAACAAAAGAAAATAAATAAAATGACAATAATACATAAATAACAACAGACTACTAGCAGTTAACTGAAATGCCAGCTCCAGACCTCAATTAAACTGATTGAAAGATTATGTCTTCATCATATGAATATCAGGCACACTTGATGATATTTAATTTGATATGAGACAACATGTTCTAGAAAGTTCGATTTTTGCACTAAATAACCCCATCCGACTAATGTTTGGAGGACAGGAATTTGATATTTGAAATGTAAAGGATAATAAGACCTTTCATGTGATATACAACAACCTTATCTTAAATGAACATTTATTTTTTGCACTCAATGACCACACACAACACATTTTTTGGGGACGTCAATTTGATATTTGAAATGTACGCTTTATAGACTTTCATTTGATATGCGATAACCCAACCATCTGAGAAGTTTGATTTTTTGCACTAAAATCACCTCACAATTCCAACTGGGAAGAAAAGGGGGTTTAATATTTTCATTTTTTAGTAGAGCTCATTAAGACCTTCAATTTTATATATCAAATGACCCAATTCGGCAAAGTGCCCAAAATGATGCAACATCAATTATATGAATTGAACTAATGAAACTTACAAAATTCATGCATGCAAAGCATGAACATTTCAAATCATTTTTTTATTTATTTAATAAATCCTTTAGTTATTTGGTCAAAGATCTTTTAGAGTACATACAATCTAACTCTCTTTCATCTTGTAACAGTATTAAAACATTTGACTTTTCTACTCTTTACACAAGTATTCCACATTCCAAACTAAAAGACAAATTTAAAGAGTTGGTATTACTTTGCTTCATAAAAAAGAATGGCCAACGTAGATACAAGTATCTTGTCTTAGGGAGGGATAAATCATACTTTGTAAAGAATCTCTCTGATTCAAACAAAAAATTCTCTGAAACCGATATTATCAAGATGCTTGATTTCTTGATTGACAACATATTTGTAACGTTCGGAGGACCTGTTTTTCAACAGACTGTCGGCATCCCAATGGGAACAAACTGTGCCCCTCTACTTGCCGACTTGTTTCTTTATTATTATGAGGCTGCCTTCATGCAGGAACTTCTTAGGAAGAAAGATAGGAAGTAGCAATATCCTTTAACTCTACTTTCCGCTATATAGATGACGTTCTTTCACTAAACAATTCAAAATTTGGTGACTATGTGGAACGCATCTACCCCATCGAATTGGAGATAAAGGATACTACAAATACAGTTAAGTCGGCTTCATATCTTGACTTACATCTAGAAATTGACAATGAGGGTCGGTTGAAAACAAAACTTTACGACAAAAGAGATGATTTCAGCTTTCCAATTGTGAACTTTCCATTTCTAAGTAGCAACATTTCAGCAGCACCTGTATACTGGGTATATATCTCCCAATTGATACGATATTCCCGTGCTTGCATTTCCTATCATGATTTTCTTGATAGACGGTTACTGCTCACAAGGAAACTATTAAACCAAGAGTTCCAAATGGTGCAGTTGAAATCATCCCTTCGTAAATTTTACGGACGCCATCACGAGTTGGTTGACCGTTATGGAATAACCGTTTCACAAATGATATCGGATAGGTTCCTTACGTCGTAACTACAATCCCCTTCCCTTTCATGAATGTGACCTACCGAATTAGACTATTTACCGGATTTGTAATCACATAAGCAACACGACGGGTGCCACATGTGGAGCAGGATCTGCTTACCATTCCGGAGCACCTGAGAACACCCCTAGTATTTGGTGGGGTTCGTGTTGTTTATTCTTTAGTTTTCTATGTTGTGTCATGTGTACTATTGTTTTTCTGTTTGTCTTTTTCATTTTTAGCCATGGCGTTGTCAGTTTGTTTTAGATTTATGAGTTTGACTGTCCCTTTGGTATCTTTCGTCCCTCTTTGGTCAAACATAAGTCATAGAGATATGGGACTACCACCATTCAACTCAGGCGTTGACCTTTCAAGTGTCACATGGTCACGGTCATTGTACACTTTGAAGGTCAAGGTTAAATTTCATCACGACTTGACATTGACCTCAAATTGAAGGTTTTGAATTATTGATCATCTTTGCAGTTTATAGTTGGTTGATATATGTTACCTTTTAAAAGATATACACATGTTACTATAGTAAAAAGATGTATGTTACCTTTTAAAAGATTTACATATGTTACTATAGTATACAGAATTATGATGATGTAACTTTTGAACATACAGTCGGACATTTTTTAGCCTCATGTATGAAATGTAGAGCTCGTCGAGAAAAACTATTTATACACAGTATCGTTTTCTGAATATGCAAACTTGAAATTGCAGCGTATTTTTTTTTGGCACTTGGTGACCTTTGGTGTAAATTGAAGGTCACATAAACTTAAGATTATTGGCGTAGGTCCTAAGTCTTTACGACTTTCAAGTTCTCGAAATACTACTTTGAAAAATTATGCATATTTTTTCAAGGGAAATAACTCCTTATAAGGATTAATAAAAAAATGATTGTATATGTTCATTAACGTTGTCATCTGTTCCTTTACATGTTGTAGTTTTCAAACCGATTCTATCTCTAATACTTTTTGAGATAAATGCAAACAAAAGAAATTGTTTCAAGGAGATATAACTCTCATAGGGGATGATGAAAGAGGAAAAACCTTGAATATTGAGACAAACTGAACATGCGTAGTACCGAAAAAACAAATAGAAATATATTTTTTGAAACATTAAGACAGTAGTAAAAAAACAATGGATGTCAAGTACGGCCTTATATTGTCAACCCAAACGATACAATACACAAAAATTGGTACGATGTACATAATAAAAGTGTAAAACAACCCCAGACATACAAAAAATAAGTAACGAGATCTTTTTCGGATGGATGAAGACAGTCTTTCAATTATCTTTTATAATAATTTAATTTTAGATATAACGCGTCTTCTGATTGGCTGACAGTGTTTTTTCTATCCGCTTATTGGCTTATCGCCACTTTGTCATGTGACTGTGATGTCATTAACGTTTTTTCATGACTTACTCCGGTTTAAAATGGAATTTATAATTAAATTTTAAGGAATAATTGTAATGTTTCCCTTATTCGAAATAACATAAAAATATGGTACACACGTTAAAACAACTCACACCTCTTTCATAGACAGAACACATTGTGAAGTCATTCTCTTAATAATATAAAAATCAACTATTTTAATGAACTGAACATAATTGGTAAAAAAAATATGCATCTAGAAAACTAAAATAGATAGGTAGAAACTATAACCTTTCAAAAAGAAGAGTTTTTCCCTAAAAAATGTTTATTTTTGAATTATGTCTGTGTTTTGACAAGTATCTCCAAAACATAATAGATTGATAAAACTGTTGACAACAAAATATTATCAGCAATGTCTTCGACATGTTCCAATCATTTTTTTGAAAGTATTCATCCTCCTTTGAAATGTTAATTCGATATAAAGTTTTATTTTATACTCTAATACGCTTTATTTCCTTTTTTCTGATCTTTATTCCACTTTATGAGTGTTTCAAAAGTGTTAAGTTTCTTGGGAATAACATTATCCGTCCATCATTATAAATAAACTCATCATAAATATGCAGACTCGAAATAGCATATGGAAAAATGCGTTTGATGTATTACTTTTGGAGTATTTCATTTTAATTTTTGCCACTAAAATGCTAAATTTTATGTTTATGACCTTTCAAAAGAAAACCTATTAAAATTTTCAAACGGAAAGAAATAATTCTATTCCTCAGTTAATATGCTTATAAGTAAGCTATTTCTTTGGGGGGAACTCTGATATAAAAAAAAAAAAGTAAAATCACAAAAATACTGAACTTAGAGGAAAATCAATTCGGAAAGTCCATAATCACATAGCAAAATCAAATAACAAAACGCATCAAAAACGAATGGACAAGAACTGTCATATTCCTGATTGGTACAGGCATAATATTCTTTAAAGAGTAAAAGATTATTTGCAAATGAAAGAAAATTTAGGTTCATATATATGTTTATCAAAATATTTTATGAATTAATTACTGATGATAGAAAAGTAAAGTGGCTTCGTTTTCCCCAATTGCATGCTACAGCAGCAGATTTTGCTTGCTGGAACAGCTCTTTCGTTTTACTGTATTGAAAAGCGCGGAACCGATTTGATGAACTACATTGTGTCTTTGTCCAAGCTAACTAAGGACATTTTTACCACGTGTGAAATTGTGGTTTGTCATTATGTCGGCTGGTCTTTTAATTACCGAACGTGACTTACTTTCGATTGTGACTGTTTTGTGGAGTGTGAATTCGCATTGCTATAAGACGTGTCACGGTACTTTTCTATCCCAAATTCATGTATTTAGTTTTGATGTTATGTTTGTTATTCTCGTCGGATTTTGTTAAATGTCTTAACGTTTCTAGTTGTCAATCTATTTCATTTTCTGTTGTATTCGTGTGTTATGGTAAAGATAATTAATCATCCAGATCATTTATTAGGTTTTAGTTTGGATCAACTAAATTTATACAATTTATTTGGTTTACAGTTTGATTCAGAAGAAATACCGACATAGCTAGATAATACAATTAATTATTTAATTACTACCACAATTTGATATTAATTAGTATTGTTATTTTCAATTATTCAAAATAATCCTTATTCTACCTTATTTTGGGAAATCTTTCTAAAAATTCAAATGTGACATCATTTTAGAAATTCAAATGTTACGTCACTGCGTTGTAGCTTTGGCTAATTCGGCTGTGTATTTTCATGTGCTAGTTTAAGTTGTTTTATATACTGTATCCGTTTTTATTCTGTACTTAGTCACTTTGGTTTTATGATGTATATCTATTATATAGTTATTATATAAAATTTACTATTTGCAAACGTATGAATTATTCTAAATAAGGATGTTCCTAACCCAGGCAGAAGACCCTGGCCGTATTGGTCGCAACGTTTTGGAACTTTTGGTCCTCTTTGTACTTTCAAATTTGTACTTTTTCGAACTTTTTCATCTAAGCGTCACCGGTCAGTCTTGGTCTGGTGTATTAAATTTCAAATCTGGTACCTTTTGTTAGCTATTATGCGTGTGTTTCTCTGTCCAATATGTTCTCCAATTTATTTGTATTGTAGTCCTGTTATGTAATGTTGTCATTGTAATGTTATATTCAACATTGCCATAAAAGTGGGAGTTTTGGCATGCCACAATACTAGGTTCAATCGACCATTTTTTCTTAAAATGTCCTGTACCAAGTCATTTTAAAATTGTGTTTCTGTTGTGTCGTAGATCTCTTCTTGTATTTAATGCATTTCTGTCAGTTTTACTTTCTAGCCCGGATTTGTTTTTCTCAAACGATTTATGAATTTGGAAGAGCGGTATACTACTGTTGCCTTTATTTAGAATACTTATCATGAACAGCAGAGAGAAGAAAAACCGCATTGAATTTGATTGTGTAACTATTTGTACATGTTACTTAACTGTATTGGATCCCTAAACGGCCTTAAAATAATTTCTTCATTTATTTACAATTTCATTTTTATAATATATTTTTTTACTCGTAGACTGTTTCACAGACAGAATGGATAACTACCTACAGAATTCCATGTATTCATGGAAGTAATCTGGATTATACCATAAACATCATCGATACACCAGGTTTCGGAGACACCAGAGGGATAACGAGAGACAAAGAATTAGTAGCACAGGTAACAAAACTGTTTCAGGCTAGAGACGCAAATGGAATTCAAACATTGGATGCCGTTTGTTTTGTTACACAGTCACCTTTAGCTCGACTTACACAAGCCCAGCTATATATTTTTGATTCTATCTTATCCTTATTTGGAAAAGATATTGAAAGCAATATTTTTGTTTTAATCACCTTTGCAGACGGCAAAACTCCACCAGTTCTTGATGCACTTGAAAAGGCACAAATTCCATTCAAAAGACATTTTATATTCAACAATTCGGCTCTTTTTGAGGCAGGTAATATTGATACAACTAAGAAACAATTTTCCAAAATGTTCTGGAAAATGGGAGAAGATAGTTTCAAAACATTCTTCAAGCATCTCAAAGTAGTGGAACCTAAAAGCTTGCAGTTGACAGCAGATGTCCTTCAAACCAGAAGTCTTCTGGAGGTAACGATTGAAGGTTTACAGAAGCAAATAAGAAATGGAATGATTCAACTTAACACAATCCGACAAGAAGCAGAAATATTGAAACGTCATCAGAGTGAAATTAAATGTAATACAAATTTCCACTATGAAGTTGAAGAAGTAGTAATGACACACATTGATTTAGAACCTGGAGAATTTGTAACAAATTGCCTTCAGTGCAACATCACTTGTCATTATCCATGTCACGTTAAAGCAGATGAAGACAAGAAGCGTTGTAGTGCAATGGGAAAAACGGAGAATTGTAAGATATGTCCCCAGAAATGTCATTGGACTAAACACAGAAATGCTAGTTTTAAATTAGAAGCTATTCCACAAACCGTCAAAAAAACTTATCATGAATTAAAGCAAAAGTTTGAAATTGCAAAAAAAGAGGCAACCAGTCAAACTGCTGTTCTAGAAAAGGTTAAAAGGAAGTTTCTTGACTTGAGAAAAGATGTTTATGATAAAATTACTGGTGTTCAAAAATACGTTAACGACCTTGACAAATTTGCTTTAAAACCGAATCCTCTGAGTAATTTAGATTACATTGATCTTCTTATCGCAGCAGAGGAGCATGACTGTAACTATCAATGGGAGGACAGAGTTAAATTACTGAAAAGTTTAAGACAAACAGCTCAGATGATCCACGAAGCAACATCCGGAACATTACAACCTTTTAAAGATACAGATGAAATTCTTAGAAGCTTTGACATCGATTAAAAGACCTTCAAAAAACTATTTATCTTTGAAAAAAATTATGTAAATTTCGAGATCCAGTTGATATCTCCTAGTGCAACAATACTATGATAGTTTAACATTCAATGAGTAGTTAATTGAACCATGAGTTTTATATTTACACTTAGAATTTAATTATAATGCAGTTTATTCATCTTGTAAGACACCGACCGAAAGTTTAAAGAAACATATCTTTAAAGTGTTGTAGCTCAACTAGAAACATTATTTGTGTCTCACCTACCACACAAGTCGCCAAATACTGTACAAAGGCATAACTACCCGGTGGCGGCTTCTTAACTATTTGTATATGTATATTTTCAAAGGTAGAAGATACTAATCACAACAGGATACCAATATGGTATATAGTTTCCTTACAATGTCTTCATGTCAGTCAGATCTCGACCACATTCCATGGATCAGTGATCTATGTTAAGATTACGTGACTAAGTGAGTTTCTTGGATACTAAATAAAGGCAACAGTAGTATACCGCTGTTCAAAACTCATAAATCCAGGGACAAAAAACAAAATCGGGGTAACAAACTAAAACCGAGGGAAACGCATTAAATATAAGAGAAGAACAACGACATAACACCGAAACGTAACACACACAGAAACGGACCAAGCATCAGACAAAACACCACGAGAATAACAAATATAACATGAAAACCAAATACATGAATTTGGGATAGACAAGTACCGTACCACGTCTGATCTCAATATCTCAAAAATAAGAGAAAACACAAACGACTCAACGTTAAAATGCAACACACACAGAAACGAACTAAAATAGTGCTATAAAATAGTGCTATAAAGTTGGTATGATAAATATGTGGTATATGGAATGATTGGGAGGGATACATGTCAGTCTGTTTAGTTGCATCTGGCATTGACATAATTTTCATGATTCTTTGGTGAATGTCAAGTTGCTTGTGCTTTTGTATTTTTTTTAATGCTATAAAAGAGGGACGAAAGACACCAGAGGGACAGTCATAAACATAGGCCCACTATGTGGTGAATGGTATAATTTTATATTAACTGGGTCGGTCTGGCAGGTATCCTTTGTCCTAGATCTCGTTTTCGTGGTTCATGTCATAAAGTGTTATTTTTGCAAAGTTTGGTCCCCTTCTGGGAAGCTATAAGTAAATGATTGGCTCATAGAATAATTGTAAAGTGAACATGCCTGTCTGTTTGACTACAACCTTATTTTTATGCGTTTTATTTGTTATTGTTTCCGGTTTAAGTGTGTTTCTTTTGGTTCTTTAAGCAAACTATATTTTTTATGGAATGTTTGTCTGTCTTCCAGGGTTTATCTGACCTTAACCTTTGTGTCGTCAATTAATGATAATTCTATTTTTATGTGATACTTGAAGACATTTTTATGATCCAACATGTATTCGAATCACTTTAATATACAAGTGATATAAGGGTTGCTTATCAAGTCCATTTACTAGGTTTTTTTACATATTGTCAGTGCCAGTCAAATAAGTATACGATTCGATTTTCATCTTCATATTCAATTTCTTAACGTTTATATTAGTAAAATGGTAGTTTAAAAGTTAGAAACAATCACATGGAGTCGTTTGATTTTATAAGATGTTGAATGATTTATCGTTTCGACGATGACGCATAAAACAAACCCCAAAACGAAGCAAGACATGATATATATCTCTTGAAATTTAATGCACCAACCATATTTGCGAATTGAGACTTGTGGATGCAGTAGAATGTATTCCCGTGCTTGTGGTGTATGACCTTATATTTGGCCACTATGGGTTGCCTGCTTGTTAGAGAACATTCCTATGTTTATTATATCTTTTTTCTTGTGAATAGGATGGAGAATTGATTTCTTGCTCGCATACCATATCTACGTATATCAATTTGTGTGTAAACATGTTACTCATATATTCAAGTATGCAATTACTAATTTGTGTCAAGATTAATCTGCTCATAAATATTTTTTGACAAATCGTTTGTCTTGTTTTGTCTTGTCTTGTGTATTTAACAATGGCTTATCTGGATGATCTAAATGGCTTATAATATGTATATAGCGGTCTGACACGATATGTTTTGATATATTGAGGCTTCCAAATGAAAAGAATGATATTAAGCGTGTGTATCTTTCGAATTTATAAGTATGCCTCATATACAGGTAAATTAAGAGGAATTAAGTAAACAGCTGTGTTAAACAATACATGTGTAGTTTTGAAATAAACATACTAAACTAGAAAATCTGTTTTCTCTAATTCTAACACGATTTATCCCTTTCATTATATGTAAATTATTTCTATTTAATCAAAGGGTTGTTCGTTTGATCTTAGATCTTCATTGGTGCAAATTCGGTTATGAAGTCAAATTATCTTGCTTTCTCCGGAAATATCTATTGTGACGTCATTTAAAAGTATGTTTCGCAGATCATTGGAAGGAAGGATTAAATATGTCCGCATATTGTTTAAAAGTCATTTGAGAAAGCATATTCCACCAACACATCTTTTTACGCGATATATATCCACTCTCGACGGTTAGATTTTTTTATCCGTCTCGTTTGGATAAATATTGTATCACACTCGATACAGTAGTATACTATATATGTAAACTTAAACAAATGCATAACGGAATGCTTCAAAGAGATACCAGAAAAATCTAAAAAGTAAATTACCAAAAAACGAATTCAAAGAAAAATTAAAAAACGAAAAACTTTCATATTCCTTAATTGACATTTCCTTAAGTAGGAAAGAGTGGATTAAACATGGGTTTAAAGCTTACAAAATATCTTACTTGTATGACAGTCCAGATATTCCATCATACTGACAACAAATATGTGAACAAAATAAACAGGCATACTACTGTCTGCTTGTATCTATACAATGGATAAAAAGGTCAAAAAAGGGATAAAGCAGTAAAGTTCATAATTCAAATAAAAACAAATAAACATGTCACAAAAGAAAAACAAAATGGCATATAAAGAAAGCATATAAGCGAACATAAAAACAAGGATTACAATATAATACAATGAGTGTTTGTTTAAGTATCGAGTCACTCTAAAAGGATATTACCAAAAATAGATACAATAAGAAAATGTAAGGGAACATAGAATTAAGAATGGAATTGAGAAATGTGTCAAAGCGACAACGACCTGACCATAGAGCAGACAAAAGACTACCAATGGATCTTCAATGAGCAAGAAACTCCTGCATCAGGAGGCATGCTTCAGCTGGCCCCTTAAAAAATATGCATACTAGTTCAGTGAATATGGATGTCATACTAAACTCATGAAAATCATACCAGACTAACAAAGGTCAGAGGCTCCTGACTAGGGACAGGCGCAAAATTGCGGCGGGGTTAAATATGTTTTTTGAGATATCACCCCTTCTCTTTACCTGTAGCCAATCTAGAAAAACAAACGTACAACAATACGCACAATAAAACTCAGTTTAAGAGAAGTCCAAGTCTGATGTCAGAATATGAAACAAAATAAAATAAACAAAATGACAACAAAACATAAATAACAAAAGACTACGACTGACATGCTAGCATTAGACCTCAATTAAACTAATTGAAGGATTATGTCTTCATCACATGAATTTCAGGCACTATCCTTCCTGTTAGGGGTTTAGTATTATATACCATCATGAAATATATGAGAAGAATATAACCCGTGTCATGTCAACAACTGGTTTTAGAATTAATGTGTTTAATGTCGATGCGAAGACCCTACAAGTCAATATTAAAGCAAAAATATGCAATCTTTAATGACCTGGCAACAGTATCGTAACTATATCCCTTCTTAATAAGTCTGTTTAAATGTTTAAAAAGCATGATAGGAACGACTGCTTATCTTCAAAGGGTGAGTTATATTTTTTTCTAAAAAAAAAGCTGATCTTCAATTTGATAAAAAAAAATGTTCTTGTTCAGCAGATGACAAAAAATATATTCAAAACGACCAATCCAGATATTCTCCAGACGATACACAGCATAGAAAACTTAAGACGGAGAAAAAAGAACACAAGGGTGATCTCAAGTGTTCAGAAAGGGTAGACAGACCATGTCACACATCCTTGTTTCATCAGTGAAACGGATATACCATAACGGTCAACCAACTTGTGATATCGTCTGTAAACTTACGAAAGAGGGGCAAACGATACCAGAGTGACACTCAAACTCATAGATCGGAAATAAACAGACAACAACATGGTTAAAAATGAAAACAGGCAAATAAAAGTAAACAAGACACAACATAGAAAACCAAAGACAAAGCAACACGAACCCAAACAAAACCGGGGAGTGATCTTATGTGCTCCGGAAGTGTAAGCAGATTCTGCTCCACATGTGAAACCCGTCTTGTTGTTCATGCTATTACTAATCCAGTAAATAGTCTGATTCGGTAAGTCACATTTGTGAAAAGGGAAGGGGATTGTAGTTTCGAGTTATGGAACATACCCGATATTATCTGTGAAAAGGATATTCTAGAAAGATCAACTTACTCGTGATTGCGTTCGTAAAGTTTGCAAAGGGATGATTTCAACTTCACCATGTGGAACTCTTAGTTTAATAGCTTCCTTATGATCAACAATCAAGGAAAGCATAATAAGAAATACAAAACCAGGAATATGGTATCCATTGGTGGATATATACTCCGTATGCAGGCGCCGCTCAAATGTTGCTACATAGACATGGAAAGTTCACAATTGGGAAGCTAAAATCATTCATTTTGTCGTAAGGTTTTATTTTCAATCGATCCTCATTGTCAATTTCTACATGTAAGTCAAGATACGAGGAAGACTTAACTTAATGTGATGAGATGATTTTTCATTTCCTATTGTTGATTATTAATTTTATATGGTGACGTGTCCTTGTCGCTATCTAATGGTGTTCATACATTTCAACTTGATTATTAATTTTATATGGTGACGTGTCCATGTCGCTATCTGATGGTGTTCATACATCTCAACGTGTTCGAATTGCTCGTATATATTAAAAAGGATTTGATTTTAGTGAAAGATTTATCTGTGGAACGGAAAAACAATTACATCAGGGTTTTCTTTATCACAAACTAGTCATAACATTTACTTAATTTTATCATCCTTACAAGGCCATTATTTGTATATATAAATCAACATGCAGACATCTTAGGTCGTGTTTACACCAAACCTCATGTACAGTAAACATGTTTACAATTAGTTTACCGTAATGAACACTTGTTTCACATTAAATTTGTTCACATCTATACACCTTGTTTAATTACCTGTACATAATATAATATAAGATTTGTTCACACTTGTAAACTATGTGTCATTTAAATGTTCATTACGTAGAACCGAATAAATTTTTTTCGGACAACTTTTCTAGCAGTTATGGAACGATCATTTGACTTAAAAAAGGGAGGAGTGTTTCTTGAAAAATATTCTTATCCCCAATTTCATAGGACATGTTCTGGTTATACAGATGATAAACGATAGATTTTGAACCCATACATTATGGTGATAAATATTGAAAACAAATATTTGATTGTTAACATCGAAAAAAACTGAATGAAAACATTCGCGCAGAAAAAAAAAACATAACTCCCCTCCCTCCCATTTGAAGTTATGTGGTTGCTCCTTTCTGAAGTTTATTTTGATGATTTGCAGTAGTTTAAAGATACTAAAGATGTGTCGATTACGCGAAGAACATGAAGGCTGCAGTTGCGTGCTAACAAACGAAGAAAAAAAATTGTGAGGTTTTCAGGATAAATATATTTCTTTTTCTTTTTGTTTCTTCTCCGAGGAGTATTTTGCAACAGGGATTGGGTATTTTTATTATATTTCTAAGTGTATTTTAACGGGTCTGAGATACTAGACAATCAACACAATTTATCTCACACTTTTTAGTAATGCATTTATGAATAAATCGTTGTTTGAGTGAAGGTTAGTGGCAAATATTTCTGTGTACACTCAGTCGGTTCGGGAAAACCTATTTAAATGAATCATATAATGTTTTTTGCAATGATAACGCTTTCAGTCTCGATAAGGGGTTAATAAAGCTACGTAAAGTGTTTTGTTTTATAACAAATACATGTATCAAGTTTAAACAAATATTTCTGTAAAGAACGTTATTAATACTTGCCACAAACATCCAATTTTATTCAAAAATTGTTTCTTCCTTTAATATACATGGTAAAAAAAATGTCAATGCTTAGGCCGTGTTCACATTGACCTAAATTCGGTGTTGTGTAAGTGTAACTCACACGTAAACTAAACAAAATTACGTTCCCATTGATAAAATTCAATGTTTACATGTAGTGTAAAACATGTTTTGTCTACATGCAGTCGATACTCGATGTAGGCCTTGTGTAGATTAAGTGTACACAAAACTAGGCATTTAAATCATTAGTTTCACTGTGTATATTTAAGGAAGAAACAATTTTTGAATAAAATTGATATTTATAACAATTATTAATAAAGTTCTTTACAGAAATATTTGTCTAAACTTGATATATTTATTTGTTTTTTTTAAACTTAACGTAGCTTTATTGAAGCCCTTATCAAGACTCAAAGCAGCATCATTGCCGAACACATAATTCATTTGAAAATTAAGGTCTTTCCGAATCGACTTGACTTGCACAGAAATGTTTGCCACTGGTCTTTACTGAAACAACGATTCACTCATAAATGCAATACTTAAAAAGTGTGAGGTAAATGTATTGTTTGTCTAGTACATGTATCTCGGATCCGTTAAATTACCCTTAAAACTAAAAAAAAAAAAACATTACCCCCTCCCTTTGTCAAATACTCCTTGGAGAAAAAATACCATTTGAAACAAACAGCAAAGATAGGAATAATATGGTGATCCCTAATATATCATTCCCTCTTCTCCTTCAATCTCTGTACCGATGTAATGCATTGGCTTTATGAGAATAAAATATATATATTTTTCGCCTGTAAGCACGCTACTGCAGCCTACGTTTTCTAATGCTTAATCGGGACATCTTTATTATTTTTAAACTACTGCAAATCATCAAAATGGCTTTCATAAAGAAGCAACCACTTAACTTAAAAAAGGGAGGGGTATTTTGTTAATTAATCTGAGCCAGAAATTTTCCCGCGCAAACGTTTTATTCCGGTTTTTTTTTCGATGCTGGTAATCAATTTTTTTTCAACATTTAACGCTATAATGTATGGGGAAACTCTTGATTTAGAATATTTTTGTATCATCGGTAGGACCTTTTTTTTTTTATCCCATTGGGGTTCAAAATATTTCCATCGATACCCCCAGTCCCCGATTTGAAGTCAAATGGTCGTTCCCTTACTGCTAGAAAAGTTTCCGAAAACTTTGCATTCGGTTCAACGTAATGAACATTTAAATAACATAGAGTTTACAAGTGTGATCAAATCTTATGTACAGGTAATTAAACAAGGTGTATAGATGTGAACAAATTTAATGTGAAACTAATGTCCAGTACATTAAACTAATTGTAAACAAGTTTATTGTACATGGCGTTTGGTGTGAACACGGCCTTAGTCATGTGTACACTTAACCTACACAAGGCCTACATTGAGTATCGACTGCATGTAGACAAAACATGATTTAAACTGCATTTAAACATTGAGTTTTATCAAGTGGAACGTAATTGTGTTTAGCTTATGTGTGAGGTACACTAACACAACACCGAGTTTAGGTCAATATGAACACGGCCTTATTCGATCAGATACTTCACATTCAAAAATGTATGGCAATATTCTTTACAAAGCACAAATTAGTCGGCATATTCTTATAAAATATCAAAACATACACATATACTATAAATCAACAACACATAATATAGAATCTAATATATCACAGACACGTTGACTTGCTCATTTTAAAACACATTAATGAATAAAAACGCATTCAAAATCACTTATCGTCTTCATCCAGAAGATTACCAGCATTTTTCTCCTCAGGTGGAATCGTTATTGTAAAAGGTTCCCGAGCCCATGGTTGTAATTCACCACTAGCAAATATAATATAAAATATTGCATCAAATAGATAAATGGCTGCTACAATGTAGAAAACTATCTGCCACGGGGCTCGAGTTTGTGCCTGTAAAAACCAATACGTAATTTAATGGGTTAATTATATTATAAACCAGTGCCAAAATAAAAAAAAGACAAACTCAAAGTCGTGTTATTGTTTTACAAAAGTGTAAATCCTTTTTTGTGAAATGGGTATAGTATTATTTCGTTGTCATTCTTCTAAGAAGAAATAATGGATAGTATGTCCGAATATAACGCATTACAAAACATTATATCACAAACAAACAAAGAAAAACACAGACACAAACAAAAAACCCAAACTATATTCAGATTCTTATAATTCACCACTATCAAATATAATGTAAAATATTGCACCAAATAGATAAACGCCTGTTGCTTTTTAAAAATGCATGATGTGATACCTTTTGATAATGTAGAGGATCATATTTTTTATCTATCTAACAGGTTAATTTTAATCAAGTGAACTACGTTTATTCAAATTTCAAAGAACATTTATAACATGTTACAGTTGAACGCCAAAGTCTGTGCTGAGTGTGCCATGGATTAGAAGTTCCTTTATAGTGGAAATTCGCATAGAAACCAACAAATACACCTTTACAGCTTCAGCGTACGCACGTACTTTTTCGAAAAAGGGTGGTTGAAAAGTTTTTAAAGTTAATTAAAGTTTTTAATCCCATTCATCTGATGCATTGTCTGTTGATATAATCAGTGATGTTGAGTTGAATTATGCTATAGCGTAATATGACTGCCTGTAAAAGGGTTTGTTTCCTTTGATTCCTTTGTTTGTATTATTGCGTTGTTCTTTCAATGACGAGTATCACTTTTCCGTTGAGAGATGTTCCATATATCACAGCATTAACAAATAACTTCATATGATTACAATAAAAAAAGTTCTCGTACATTTTTTTTTCTTTCAAAAACTTATCTTTTCTGTGATTGCTCCTTCTGCGATTGCTGTGCTTGGGGATATGATTCCTGTCGTAGACGCCAGTGAATTCGATATTCAAAGTAAGTTATGATTGACAACACATCCACTATACTGAAATCCTGCCGAACTAACAGCAAGAATTACCAATACAATGACCAAGGCGGTGTGGAAACAGTCGACATAACCTAAACCAATCAACATCGAAGCAGGAACTAATTTTGCTGAAATAAATTATATTATACACATTAGTAAAATTAGGTAGAGTATCCTCTTATTTCTAATGGATTATGTTCTATCTATTTGAGAGGGCGGAATGGTTTAACCAAAGATTTGGAACGTAATGATTTCAGTCATGAGTTTTATAAAAATAAATATTAGCATATATTTGACAAACATGTTTTAAATATTAGTATTTTTAAATTTCGGAATACTACTTTAATAAAAGGTGGGCAATTTAATTAGACTTACCAACAGTGTCAAATACTTTACGGGTATAAGTAGTCGATATTAACTTTCTGTTCCGGAAAAAATCAGCAAGCCAGCCTCTCAAAATCACAGTTGCCCAGAAAATAATATATGGTAATGACGAAAACAGTCCATTCTGTAAGTTAATTTTGTATCAGTTACTTCAATTGATCAATATTAACATTACTGTATACTACAATAATTGATACAAAAAGTACTAAAGGCACTTGGTTTATATTTTCCAAACTTTAAGCATACCTTTCAATCGATCCAAAGGGACTGTTTACAATAAACAGTGAGTCAGTTTGAATATAAAAGGCCCAATTCTATCACAAATTTGAGTTTGTTTCTATGTTTTGTAACTGTTCTATGCATTTTATTAGATAGCACTCATATCAAATAATCGTTGATGGTTGATAACAAACTACAAATGAAGTCATTTCACCCCCTGCAGCACACAATCATTGGACTCATTGTTGAAGAAGAGGGGCAAAAGATACCAAAGGTACATTCAAACTCACAGATCGAAAATATACTAACAACGGCATTACAAAAAAATAAAAGACAAACAGACATATAATTGTACACAAGACGCAACATAGAAATCTAAAGACTAGGCAATATGTTAGTATGGTTTCGTTCAGAATACGAAGTCCAGGAGAATTATGAATTTGCATGTTGTTTAGCAAACGGACGTTGATTAAACATTCATCAGTCAACCAATCAGCCCAACTCTATTATTGCAGAATCAAAGGAAAAGTGGGACCGTTGCGCGATCCTTTAGATTATTGGCCATATAATTTCTAACATGTTTATGTATCTCCTTATCACGTATAGCAAGATTGACTATCCTCGAATTTTAAGAGCAGGGTTGTATTCCTCAAGGCAAATAAAGTATGACTGATTGCTATTATAATTTTCTAGGTCATCCTAGGAGGGGTTGTATTTGCTTGTGAATATTAAAGTTAAATATTGTTTTCGTTATAGTCCTTAATAAATATCATTGAGCTGTACAAAGTCAAAAAATTGTTTTCCATTCGTTTCATGTTTTGGCATTTGCTTTTGCTATATCATTTTTTTCATAGCTGCATTCAACTTCAAAACATTGATTGAAAATTGATCGCTTACATTTCAGAGTAACAGTGACATGCTTTGTTTAGATCAGTAACTTTATTTTTAAAAGAGACCCACTTCCAAAAATATCTGGCCCTGTAAGAGAAGCTTTGACATGGTTTAAGGGATATTCATACCCAAAAGTCGAAATCAATTTGACAATTCATGACACAATGAGAAGAACAATAACAAACAACAGTACAGAAAACACAACATAGAAACTAAAGACTGATGAAATAGTTAAAAAAAAATATGAATACAACTTTCCGCTATATAGGTGATGTTCTTTCACTAAATAAATTCAAAATTAAGTGACTTTGTTGAACGCATCTATCCCATCGAACTAAAGTTAAAGGATACAACAGATACAGATAAGTCGGCCTCAACTTGACTTACATTTAGAAATTGATAATGAGGGTCGGTTGAAAACAAAACTTTACGTTAAGAGATTATTTCAGCTATCCAATTGTGAACTTTCCATTTCTAAGTAGCAACATTCCAGCAGCACCTGTATACGGTGTATATATATCCCAATTTATACAATATTCCCGTGCTTGCATTTCCTATTATGATTTTCTTGATATAGGGTTGTTGCTCACAAGAATGCTATTAAATCAAGGGTTCCAAATGGTGAAGTTGAAATCATCACGTCGCAACTACAATCCCCTTCTCTTTCATGAACGTGACTTACCGAATTAGTCTATTTACCGAATTTGTTATCCCATAAGCAACACGACGGGTGCCACATGTGGAGCAGGATCTGCTTACCCTTCCGGAGCACCTGAGATCACCCCTAGTTTTTGGTGGGTTTTGTGTTGTTTATTCTTTATTTCCCAAGTTGAGTCATATGACTTTTGTTTGTCTGTTTTCATTTTTCCTTTTTAACCATGGTGTTGTCAGTTTATTTTCGATTTATGAGATTGACTGTCCCTCTGGTATCTTTCGTCCCTCTTTTATCTAAAGTTTTACATTTTTAATCATCATTTACAGTAAAAAGGTGCAATTCATTATAACCATAATGCAATCAATTATCGAAAGAGGACTGCTTTTTAAAAACGATTATGAGTTCACATTTTAAAAACTTTTTCTACGTTGTTTCCTACATACAATCATTACTTTTTCACAATAAACCGAGAGATCATTCTTGCTGGTACATTGGTCTTATACTTTTTTCTGATTTATCAAACATTGCAGTTTCTGTGATTACAGTTGTGATATCAAGCTTCAGAACATCATTCATGTAAGTTGGGATGTGTGTTAGCAGTGTATAAAGACCCAATCACATGTTATATTAGTTACCACTATGGCATAATTCGGCATGGACTGTGCAATCTCCAACCAGGGCACCTGTAGTTCCTTTAAAATCACGAATAAGAGTTTCAAATATAAATCTCCAGCCTTCCTAGCAATTTATTTTGAATAATGCATGTTTTCCATTTTGTGTTTTTGCGACTCTTTTATTACTTATATTATTTATACATGTCTTTTAAAGTACGTATTGTGTTATTCATTTTCTTATCTCCAGTTTTTCATAGAAGAAGATATTAAAAATTTTGACAAACAATTAAAGAAAGTCTTCATACTTAGTTGAACAGTTTGTTGGTTTGATTTTGTAAGAAAAAGGTTTAAGTACAAAATCAAAAATTGGTCTTGGAAAACATGGTTTATTCGAGTAAAAATTTAACTTTGAACTAACTGTCATTAACAGCTATGTACTCCTAGATCGATACATTTGTGCCCTTTGATTTTGTTTGTTCGCCGGCATGTGGTTACACGTTATTATTTACATTATTTTTTTTTGTCTTTGTTGGATAGTTGTAGCATTGACAATGACGAAATTTCCTCTGGATTTTTATACTTTTTCTGTAGGTTTTTATTTTACCATAAGATGTGGTTTTTATATTTTTTATGAAATCAGTTTTCTACAACTCTTTATAGTAAGTATTCGGGAAAAGTAATATTTACAAAGTACAGTTCTCAGCATAGTTTGTACTCTGTCACAAGCTTAACTTTGGTTGATGTACACCCATTATGAAGTCATAGATTTAGATATAATTGAATTTTACTCTTCGTATTGTTATGTGTTTCTTTGTTCTACATTGACTAGAGATAGAAGGTGGTTGAGATCTTAGAAATCATGTTTAACCCCGCCTTATTTTTGCTCCTGTCCCAAGTCAGGAGCCTTTGGCGTTTGTTAGTCCTATATTTTTTTTTTAAACTTTAGTTCATTTATATGTTTTGGAGTTTGGTGTGACGTCTATTTTCACTGAATTAGTACACAATTTTATTTAGGAGCCAGCTGAGAACCACCTCCGGGTGCAGGATTTTCTTTCTGCGTTGACAACCCATAGGTGGCCTTCTGCTGTTTTCTGTTTTCTGGTCGAATTGTTGTCTCTTTGACATATTCCCTTCTCCATTCTCAATTTTGAATAAGTGTTTATAATGGTTTACCTTCTTTTTAGTGTCATGGGTACTGTTTGCTAATAAACCCATTATGTATTCTTTTTCCTCTCTTGAAATTCGTTTGTGCTCGGCTGGTGTATCACTTACAAACCACATCCATAAAACTAACCATATTAAACTTGAAATGCCTAATAAGAAGAGACAAGAACATTTTGTATTGACTCAGTCAGAAGTAATTTCGATTTGTGACATATTTATAAAGGATACTTCCCTATGCTTAAGCTTTTCAATTTCCAAGTTAAAATAGAACTAAACTCAATAATAGTAGACAACTCACTAATAGTAGAAATCTCACTTATAGTAGACATCTCACAAATAGGCGACACCTCACAACGCCTTCTCGAAGTCCGTCTAAATGTTGTGGTTCTTAGCATTATGTTTCATATGAGTTTCATAAAATGTAAATGAGACAAACTTCAGTAGGAGTGGGAAACGAAAATATTTGCAGTTTTCAAATTTATAAAGAAGCATAACTCTACAACGATAAGTGACTCACTTCCAAAATTTAAACTCTGTATGCTAGCTGAGGTTTTTTATCATTGCCTAAGGTTTGGATGAAAAAACTTAAGTTTGAGTGCGGAAACAAAAAAAAATGCAATTTCCAAACAAAAAAGTAGCATAACTTTAGAACGGCAAGTAAATCATTGCCTAAATCCAAATTATGTATGTTAGTTTTGGTTTTCAGCATTTTGTATCAGTTTCATAAGTTGTGTGAGGAAACGGAAAAGGCATGAACGGACGGACGGGCGGGCGGAAGTGCAGAAATACGGAAATACGGTCAAGAGGTAACATTTGATGCCCCTGTTGCCTCTGGTGGAAGCATTAAAAGCACGAAGATAAAGAGAATTTAATGAAAATTATTGTAGCATGGATAGAAAGTTCAGTTAAAGGAAACTTCATCACTGGGTCGATGCCACTGCTGGTGTAGTTTTTATTCCCCGATGGTATTACTAGCCCAGTAGCCAGCACTTCTGTGTTGATACGAACTATCATTGATATGGTAATAATCATAAATTAACTGTTTACAAAACTTTGAATTTTTGAAATACTACGGCTTTTCTACCTCAGAAAAAGATTGCCTTAGTTGTATTTGGCAATACTTTTAGGAATTTTTGTTCCTCAATACTCTTCAACTTCGTACTTTATTTGACCTTTTTAACTTTTTTATATCCGAGCATCACTGTTGAGTCTTTTTTTTTTAAACGAAACGCGCGTCTGGCACAAATACAAAATTTCAATCCCGGTATCTAAGATGAGTTTATTCATGAGGAAATTTTAATTGCCACTTATTGAAATCATGGACCAAAGTTCAGTTCAGTTTAGAACGTTACCTCTGCTTACATGTGCATTTAAAGGTTTACTTGGTTGAGTTATAAAAGATGACCTCAACATTTTAACGTTGCGCTTTTTTTTAAACATTAACAATTCTATCTTCGTGCCTTATATATCATGTACTGTGTAAGACGCTAGATTAAAACTGAAGAGGAAAGGTAACATCTGACCACCGAAATTTTTGTTTTTTAGAACCTAGGTGGTCAAGTAGTCTAGCGCGTCGGGCACAGTATAAGAGGATTTGGTGCCACTATATCTCAGTAGCAGGTGTTCGAATCCAGGCCAGGGGAAACAGATTGCGAATGCAAATAAACAGATCTTGAATTATTGGGCTGAGGTTTAGACGAAATGTATATATATAACTAAAGACTTAATAGAAAATACAGTGGGCATTGCCGAATTAATACATACACCAGCGACGGTGAATACGTCAACCTTAATTCACCACATAATATCACTGCAGACTGTAAAAAATGTTCAAAATCATGTTTATTTTCTCCTTGTATTTCTTGTTTTATTGTTTACTATAAATCTGTGCCTTAAAATTATTTTAGCATTAAACATTTGATTGAAACAACTGATTACTAATATTAAATGCTTTTGTATACCCAATCGTCGATGAGGCTGCTTTAAACATATTGAATTTTACAATTTATCTGTACAGTAGCTTCGGCATTCGCATGGTATATGGTGTATTTTTACAATTGAATTTTAAATTGATAAAACATACAAGTAGGTAAAGCCGAGGTTGAGGAATCTTTCAGCGAACATTGCCTTTCACCTAAATGATTTGGTAAGGGTTATATAACTGAAGTTTTACGTTAATGTGCACACATCAGTTTTAGTTTCTTACCCCGTTTTTGTTTTATGTCCATGGATTTACGAGTTTTGAACAGCGGTATACTACTGTTGCCTTTATTTACGTATCATGGCCTTACAAATAAAGTGTTGCAAACGTACTTAAAAAAGGTTATTCAAGCTCATATGCAGTACACTTTAAATATTTCATATTTATTAACATACCACAGACGTAGAATATGGACGGCCAACCTCCAGCAAAACCATGTGCACACATCAATGAACCAAGTGCAAATGTTACAACAATGCCAAGTTGTGTACCTGGAATGAAAACATTAACTTCACAGTGTTATTTAAAATGAAGTTTTATTTCGATGCAGAATAGATTGCAGATTTGAAATTGATCTTCTATTATTGTCTGAAATAAAGTTTTGTAGTCATTTTGGAGGTATCAAATTAACTGTTATTTCTGCTTTCAGTTTGAATGTTTCTTTGACGAGACAAACTTAAATATATGATTGCAGATGTTTTAAATTGTACATGTTGTTTGTAAACATCAAGTTTGTTATTTATACATTTTGTTATATCGTGGATTGCAATATAAGACAAGTGACAATACAATAAATAATCCTGTGTATCCTACAGACAATAACCACACAACACCTTTCAACTTTAGAATGTATTTGTTCTTTTGTCATGATCTGATAATCTAAGAAAGTAGATAGTAGATGCAGAATATGAAATAAATGAATGCTCGAACCTAACGATTGCATTGGGCTAACCAAGGCGATAAAAGTTTTACCTGTGTAATGTCCAAAATAAAATAAAAACAGATTCAATGAAGCGTTACTGTCCACCTTACTTCGTTTTTCTGGTTAAACAGGAATATGATTCTCATAATGGAATATATTAAGGATGACACTTGAAGAAAAAGAACCGAGATATTATAGTACAGGGGAAGACTTTTCGATACAAAATCATTTTTGAGCTTTTTGAACCTCCCCTGTTAATTTTTAATTTATTTGAATTCACTGAAAATGAGAAGTAATAAGTCAATGGAGCTGCATAAAGTGTCTTTGAATATCACATGGGAGAGTCCAGATTTAAAACAAATACATATGGCAGTATAGCGGAATCAAACTACCGTTATCAATAGTTTTTACCTCTCTTTAAAGTTTCATGAACTGTCAAGAGAACTGCTTTTGAATAGTCTTTATAATTGTTCTCCACACACCAGCTGTTCTTACGTAGAAATACATTGGAAAGTTCTAAACTAGAACAAATGTTGACAATTCTACCGTAGTACAGACTCTGCTAGTTCTATCTCTAGAACACTTTTTATAGGTATTTTATTTATCTATTACAATTTTATTTACATTATTTATTATTTGCTTATTTGTTGTTTTTTTTAAATGCATGAACAGTAACCAAATTACTTACCAGAGTACATCATTGCAGTAAACTTGCTTCGTTCTGATGGAGGAACCCAGTTACCAAGAAGAGAATGCATAGCCGGAAATACTGCTCCCTATTAAACATGTTAAACATTATCGGTTTCCAAATTATCAAAAATATAAAATTATTACAATATACCTGTAGGATGATCTTTTTATCTGGTTTGAGTCATGTGAACTCATTGAATCAATCAGATAGATTTTGTAAAGAACATATTAAAATATTGTCGTTGCTTTGCACAAATGAAGTATTTTTTTCATTTAGTTTTCTGATTTTTTTTAATTACTCTCTCTCTCTCTCTCTCTCTCTCTCTTATAATATATGACTTACAGTAGATAAACCGATAACAATCCTAACAACTACTGCAAAGATGAAGCTAGTTCTAGCAGCAAATGGTGTTAACAATGTGAATATCATTGATACAAACATGCTCCAACCAGTCACAATCTTTCCCCCATATCTTGTAGCTATCCATCCTGCTGGCATCTGTGTTATCAAATAACCCCAGTAGAATCCACCAAGTACATATCCTTGTATCTCTGGATCCCAATTTAACTCACCGCCCTATATAAAAACCAAGAGACTAAAATAAAGAAAAGTCTAACTCTCTTTATTATTGGTCTGCTTATTTATAAATTCGATTGTTTTAGTCCGTCAGTGATGGACCAGATTCTGTTATTCTTTAACCAATTCATGTCCATTTCAGAACGTTCCAAGCACACAAAATGGTGCAATTTTGTTGAAAATCTTTTCCTGGTTTTCGGTTTAATCATGATGCATTAAGATATGTCGTAGTCTGTTATATGTTTGATGATTTTTAACAGTTCATTAGCTACTAAAACACCCACATGTTTTCCAGTGTAAAGAGATGATTTGTTTTATTTCGTATAATGTAAACGGACAAATCCTTTCTAATTCACAACGTACCAGACAATGAGTAATATATTTCATCATTATTTTGGCAGAAACGGGTAAATATTGAAAAGTTGACTTGAGTTCTATTTTCCAATTGGAACTAAATTAATCATTTCTTTAAAGGTCTGTTTAATGGTTTTACACTCATAATTTTGGGGCCCTTTATAGCTTGTTGTTCGGTGTGAGCCAAGTCTCTGTGTTGAAGGCCGTATATTGACCTATAATGGTTTACTTTTATAAATTGTTATTTGGATGGAGAGTTGTCTCCTTGGCACTCACACCACATCTTCCTATATCTATTTTGATCTTCTATACAATTTTAAGATCTCTCTTTAAAAGTAACATAACAAAAATACTGAACTCAAATTCAAAACAGACAGTCCTTGACAATGAGATGTTTTACAGGAAACAAAAGCAAACCCAAAATCAAACACATTCTTCCTATTTTAAGATATTAAACTCATCACTATTGATGATAAATCTTTATGAGAAATATGATATTGAATAATGCAATTAAATATATAAAAGAGGAAGAACGAACCATTGAAAGTAAAGGATCAATGAGACATCTTACACGATACAAAGTCTCAGTCTTGGCTCAACTCAAGATAAAAAAGAAATAAAAGGATTTATTATAATTGTGGCCCGCCATGACATTTGCAGGCTTATGGAGGTAGAACGTCATTGTAAGAAAAATTATAAAAATGATAATTTTTTTGCTGACGCCGAACTATACATCATATATAAGTTTTGAAGAAGTTTTACTTTATCGTTTGAAGTGAAAAATATTTGAATCTACATTTTAAATTGATACAAAAAAAATCAAATTTCTGCTCTATAGATTTCCTTTCATAAATGAAATCTGAAATATATTCCTAACAAATGCACCGTATAAAATGCATTTAAGAGAACACCTACTTATAAACTGTTACGCGTCGCATACTAAGTATAGAGACATGCATAATAAATCTAAATTAAAAAAAGGAATTCTTAAAGCTTAATTTGACAAATTTTAAACTAACTTCATTTCAACAAGTTCAAGTTACATGTTCTAAAATAGAGCTAAGAATTGTTTGTATTGTAGTAAATTTAAGTCTTTGAAATTTTATTCAAATACGCTATTGAACATTACTAAGAGCCAATAAATACAATAATTTTGTATGTTATAAATTAGTGCCTTCAATAAATAAAAGCCGTCATAGAACAGTCTCATTTTCATACCGATATTCGAAATGACTCGTTTCATTGCTATTACAACAAATATGTCAAATTCACATGACTGAGAGTTTTGTTTCGGAATATTCTAGATAAATATACAAAAAGCAAATTTTAGACAATGCCCTCCTAAGCCTGGAAGTGGCTAGTCACATATAGTTAACGGCGTTTTTCTCACAATGACGTTCTACCTCCATAAGCCTGGATATGTCGTGGCTGGTCACATATATGCAAACTGCTGGTATATTTGCAGCCACATCATCAAAATGAAAATAACACTTTATAAAAATAGAACATAAGCAATAGTAAAAGACAACTGTACAAAAAATGACAATATAACTATAACACAATGACGGGATGTATAGATACCGAGCCACGTCAAAAGGTTATAACAAAAAACGTAATAAACAGTAAAAGTACAAATATACAAAGAAAATAAAAAGAACAGTATAACTCGTAATAAGAATGATTAACAAGGTCGGTATTTAGAATTCCTACTTAAAAAACACCATGTATTATATGTATAGGTGTCAGACCACCAATTACTCCCTCCAATTTAGAACGTATGTAAAAGTAGTCCTACTTTGACACAAAATAGTGCTTTTGATGTCATTGTTTACTTAAACTAACCAACAAATTTGCAGAAATGAAACTTTTGGTGAAAGGGAAATATATTTAGACTATTTTGAGCCAAAATTCACTTGTCTATGAGTTTGCATTAAAAATTCAGGATTAATGCGCTACATAGTACACTAATTTAAGATTTCCAGAAAACCGGGAGTTATTTTGGTAGTACCTGTCTTTTCAAAATCAGAAATTTGTTACAAGACTTTAAACATTGGTTGAAAATTGGCATGTAGGAAGGTGATACATGTACAATTCAGGATATACCTGGTTTCCTTGAAGTTAAACTTAAGGTAAAATATTTAGAAAGCTGTGAAAATTGCAAAATTTGGTTGAACAGATAGGGATTTTTAATTGGTGGTCTGACACCTTTAAGGGAAATGCGGTGAAACCCCAAATTCAGAAAACAATTGATTTTTTGTACTTAACTGATCATATGAAGTGATAGTAGTCACATTTCAATCTTTTTGGGGGCAAAAAGTCACATATTGCAAATTTAGAGCCTTAGACCTGAATTTGTGCTATTTTTAGCTTTTCCCACCCTGACAATATGCTTTCACATAAAAAAATGTCCCAAATTGTTATAAATGCACAGCAAGATGTTTCTGTGGTATTAACATTAAAACATGGTTATTTTACCACCAAAAAAAGTTCTTGTCATCAAGATTTAATGAAATTATTTGATTTTTATCCCTTATATCATTGCGTCATAGCATGTATTTGGCAGATAACATAGCCTGATGTAAACATTGCAAAAACTCACAAAAATCCCATTTATTATCTCAAATGAAAGTTTTATGCCTTAAGTTGTATCAACTGATAGAAAATAAAAACAGTTAAATGACCATGACTGCACTTTTGATCATTTAATAGTCCCATTACTTACACCAGGTGTAAAAAAGGGGGGTCAATATTCCTTGACTCTTCAATACCTTGAATTTTTTACTTAACCCATTGTAAAAATTGTGGAAAGTCTTTTAAGAAGTAGAACAAACAAGAAAAAAATCAACAAAACTGATCTTGATATTGAAAGTTTATGTTCCTGTAGTCCAAAATGAAATTTTCAAGTATTTTCTATCAAAGTCATACATTACAGTCAGTTTAAATTGAGCTGTGAAATTTGTAATATAAGTCACATTATGCTCAGATAGAATGTTTCTGACTTCAATTGACTAAGGATTAAGAATAAAGCAAAGCAAAGATTTCTGAGCAACTTTTTTGGCTCTTTAAGGGAAATGCGGTGAAACCCCAAATTCAGAAAACAATTGATTTTTTGTACTTAACTGATCATATGAAGTGATAGTAGTCACATTTCAATCTTTTTGGGGGCAAAAAGTCACATATTGCAAATTTAGAGCCTTAGACCTGAATTTGTGCTATTTTTAGCTTTTCCCACCCTGACAATATGCTTTCACATAAAAAAATGTCCCAAATTGTTATAAATGCACAGCAAGATGTTTCTGTGGTATTAACATTAAAACATGGTTATTTTACCACCAAAAAAAGTTCTTGTCATCAAGATTTAATGAAATTATTTGATTTTTATCCCTTATATCATTGCGTCATAGCATGTATTTGGCAGATAACATAGCCTGATGTAAACATTGCAAAAACTCACAAAAATCCCATTTATTATCTCAAATGAAAGTTTTATGCCTTAAGTTGTATCAACTGATAGAAAATAAAAACAGTTAAATGACCATGACTGCACTTTTGATCATTTAATAGTCCCATTACTTACACCAGGTGTAAAAAAGGGGGGTCAATATTCCTTGACTCTTCAATACCTTGAATTTTTTACTTAACCCATTGTAAAAATTGTGGAAAGTCTTTTAAGAAGTAGAACAAACAAGAAAAAAATCAACAAAACTGATCTTGATATTGAAAGTTTATGTTCCTGTAGTCCAAAATGAAATTTTCAAGTATTTTCTATCAAAGTCATACATTACAGTCAGTTTAAATTGAGCTGTGAAATTTGTAATATAAGTCACATTATGCTCAGATAGGATGTTTCTGACTTCAAATTGACTAAGGATTAAGAATAAAGCAAAGCAAAGATTTCTGAGCAACTTTTTTGGCTCTTTAGGTGTCAGACCACCAATTACTCCCTCCAATTTAGAACGTATGTAAAAGTAGTCCTACTTTGACACAAAATAGTGCTTTTGATGTCATTGTTTACTTAAACTAACCAACAAATTTGCAGACATGAAACTTTTGGTGAAAGGGAAATATATTTAGACTATTTTGAGCCAAAATTCACTTGTCTATGAGTTTGCATTAAAAATTCAGGATTAATGCGCTACATAGTACACTAATTTAAGATTTCCAGAAAACCGGGAGTTATTTTGGTAGTACCTGTCTTTTCAAAATCAGAAATTTGTTACAAGACTTTAAACATTGGTTGAAAATTGGCATGTAGGAAGGTGATGCATGTACAATTCAGGATATACCTGGTTTCCTTGAAGTTAAACTTAAGGTAAAATATTTAGAAAGCTGTGAAAATTGCAAAATTTGGTTGAACAGATAGGGATTTTTAATTGGTGGTCTGACACCTTTAACGGATACGGAATATTTATCAACACAGTTTTGGTATCTTCCAAAAAATTTAGTTTTAAGAAAAAAGACGACGTTCTTTAATATAACCCTGCTTCATCAACTATCTGCTCAGATACTGGTGACGTTTCAAAAAGTCTGAGTATCGGCTACAAGTGTTCGAATACCGAATGAGTTGGAAAATGAATATCCAATATGCATGTGAAGTTCGTTTATTGCTGCTAAAGTGGAATTCATCTGTAATATCAAAATTTAAATCGTCGCTTTTGTCATAGGCTCAGATACGGTTATGAAAGTTTTTGTCAAATTTAATGTATAAGTCTTAAAAAAAAGTCAGAAGAAGCCGTATCTTTTATTTCTTTAATTTCTAGTTCTGAAGAATGAAATAATAGAATTCAATCCGAAAGTTTTTGATTGATAGAACATCATCCGTTTATCTGAATTTGAAATGACAGAAATGATCTTATTGTTTTTTTAAGTGCTTAAAGGAAATTCCTATTCATTTGCAAATAAGAATTGTCAACTTACAGGGATAGAAGACGCATCCGAAAAGTTATGATCTTTCTGGCGAAAACAATTACTATCTTTATTTGAAATAACTGTAGAGTTATCAATAGTATATATCGAAGTCCTATTCACCATGCAGACAATCGCAACATTAATGTTGACAAGCATCGCATACATGTTAAGTAGTCCAAAAAATCCTAAGACCGCTAGTGCAAAACGACAAGAACCTAACAGAGGTACATGTATAGATTCTACAAAAAAAATAATTAAAAATAATATAAGTTTTTTATGAACACAGTTTCTCTTATATTCATTCTAAACAATTCATTAAATGATGTTTTACTAAAAATATAAATGACTGAATGAAGTACAAATTAAAAAACTAAATTCCATACCTTACTTATTCTCTAAATTCCCTTTTCTAATAATTTTCTTAATCTCTAAATTCCCTTTTCCATTAACTTTCTTAATCTCTAAATTCCCTTTTCCATTAACTTTCTTAATCTCTGAATTCCCTTGTTCATTGCTTTTCTTAATCTCTGAATTACCTTGTCTACTACCTGTTCTAATCTCTACCTCCCCTTGTCCATTACGAACCAGTGCACTCGTTGTTCCTTCTTCCATTTCTGTGACAAAATATTTCACCGGTTATTTATTTTTAAAACTTACCACTGGTCTTGTTAATTTTCTATAATGAGAACAAATTTTAGTAAAAATACGAAAGTACCTTGATAAAATCCTCACTTGATAAACTGTTGCTGAACGCGTGTACATGTCCTTCAGAGACCATCCATTTGTTATCGTCTTCTTTTTGGGATAAATGACTTTGAAATGAGTTTGTATGTCATGAGCAACATGCCATGTATTGTTTAACATACAATTCTTATTTGTCCGGAACACCCCGGTATATCCCAGGTTGCTGTAGGAGTTTGTGTTGTTTTACACTTTTATTTTCTGTGTTTTGTTTTGCAGACTGTAGTTCGTCATTTTTAGTGCTTTTTTTTACTTTCGAATCTTATTTGACGTCTTGATATTATTTTACCATTTAGCTATTTTAAGTTTCGCAAACAAACAAAAACATTTTCCTTAAATGAATATGTAACTGTTATTTTGTTTCAACGAATGTCTTCTGTTACAGATTCATCGTACAAAAAATATGTTGAATCTTAAAGTCAATTGTGTGAATTTCATTTCCCCACGAAATTCATTACGAAATTCTGATTTTTGTTTTTTGCACGCAAGTACTAATATGCAAAGTACAGATGAAATATATCTAAATATTCCCCATTAGTTAATTTCTTGCCTTCCAGTTCAGTCTTTATATTGTTTCAGTACAATATTTTTACATAAAGTTATTTTCAAAAGTAATCAGCAAGATTCGTACATTTATGGAGAAAGTATCGAATAGGTTAACCAGTTTAATAATCTTTCCTGGTGAATTAGTCTTTATGTAAATCATGTACGTGAATATATTTTAACCCTATAATTATTAATAATAGTAGCATAATAATCTTCGAAATTTAATCCAACGTATCACACCTCAATATGTTTTCAGTTTTCTGATGGTAAAAATAACTTACTATGCATTAAAGTTCAGTGATAATTGTCACGGAATATTTTAAAATTAGGAATCGTTTTTTTTAACTCATTGCGAACTAAATAAAGTCAACAGAAGAATTCCGCTGTTCAATGGTTATAAATTGATTAATCGAAGACTTTTCCGGATCATAAACCAAAAACGAGGGAAACACATCAACTATTAGAGGGAAACAACGAAACAACAGAAACCCTCAACCACAACAAAATGAAACACAAACAGAAACATACATACAAACAAACTATTTGATACATATAACAACAACCATATTCATGTACAGTAATAAACAATTATATTATAGTACTTTACAACATTCAACAACATGTAACAACGGACACCCCCAAATGACAGTACACCAGGACAACACAAACGATGTTAATATTGCGCGTCACACGAATGTATCAGTGCCACAAAAACTGAGGTATATTTTGTGACATTAAAAGGTAAATCGTGTTATCTTATGTATTTTCTTAACCATGATAGGTATTTTTTAATTCAATGTGATGTGACAGGTTTGAAATGGTGTTCTTATTGGAGACATATCATCAATAAAATTGAGAATGGAAATGGGGAATGTGTCAAAGAGACAACAACCCGCCCAAATAAAAAACAACAGCAGAGGGTCACCAACAGGTCTTCAATGTAGCGAGAAATTCCCGCACCCGGAGGCGTCCTTCAGCTGGCCCCTAAACAAATATATACTAGTCCAGTGATAATGAACGCCATACTAATTTCCAAATTGTACACAAGAAACTAAAATTAAAATAATACAAGACTAACAAAGGCCAGAGGCTCCTGACTTGGGACAGGCGCAAAAATGCGGCGGGGTTAAACATGTTTGTGAGATCTCAACCCTCCCCCTATACCTCTAACCAATGTAGTAAAGTAAACGCATAACAATACGCACATTAAAATTCAGTTCAAGAGAAATCCGAGTCTGATGTCAGAAGATGTAACCAAAGAAAATAAACAAAATGACAATAATACATAAATAACAACAGACTACTAGCAGTTAACTGACATGCCAGCTCCAGACTTCAACTAAACTGACTGAAAGATTATGATTTCATCATATGAACATCAGGCACAATCCTTCCCGTTAGGGGTTTAGTATCATACCATCATAACATATATGAGAAGAACATAACCCGTGTCATGCCAACAACTGTTTTTAGAATAAATGTGTTTAGTTCCGATGCAAAGACCTTATCAGTGACTCAATATTAACGCCAAAATATGCAATCTTTAATGACTTGACAACAGTATCGTAATTATATCCCTTCTTAATAAGTCTATTCAAAAGTTTAGATATACACGAAACCCTTTCTTTTAAAAACAAATATTTTGAGCCTTTTCATGAGGTACATAGAAATGAAAGTACAAAAGGTCTAGTGTATGACCCATGCATATAAGAATAACCTTTAAAAAAAAAGCAAAAATGCCAGGTCCAAACAAAAAAACAACATATCCTACCGTAGTCTAAAATCGTTCATCTTGTCAGTTCGTTAGGTATTTGTATTTGAACTTAACACACGGGGAAACTCAACATTGACGTCACTACGCTACTTCCGGTGTAGAAAAACAGTGCAGAATACGTTTTTTCTGCACTTTTGAATAAAAAAAACATTTCTTAAGGTAAGCTTTCATTGTTGTTCTCAATTATTGCTAAAAAATTGCCAATTTTCTAATGTCCGTTTCAATCCCGACTTCCGAATGTCTAAAAACATTCTAGAACTTCACAACATCCCACTTCCGGCCTCCATTGCTTTGTGTACATTCCATTCAGCGTCATCAATCTTGTGGCAGGCAATACAGGTCAAGCAAATCGTATTTTTAGGAATTTTAAAATGACATGCTCCTTACGTCTTTCGCGATTTTCCCGCGAAAAAAGCCCAACCAAAATGAAAGGAAAACAATATGAAAACATAATTTTGTACAGGAATACAGAGTAGGTTGATAAAAAACAATCTACATTTATTTTTAATAGAATTTTCTTTTTCTTGATTATAAAAAGGTCGATATTCTGACCATCATGACTGTAGGTAAATATTCATACAAAATTCCATTGATGTCAAAAGGGATGGCAAAAAAAAGAGTTTTCCTGTTGAATAAAACCCAAAATTATTGCAAACTATTTTGAAGCAATATCCCACAAAGAAATAACATAATTGCCGTAGACTGAAAAATCCCCTAATTGACAGTAGAGCAATTTGATAGGGTAGAACGAATTGACATCACGTGATTTTGACGCCATTGATATTTTAATGTAAACAAACAAGGTCAGAAGGTTCAGTATGGGACAGCATCGTACATTTTGTTACTGACAAACAATTATGAGTTACCAAGCTTGACAATGCATGGTAATAAAAACTGAAAGCTAAGTCTACAGAAAAAATAGGAAAAAAATAGCCTTAGGATAACGACTTATCAACACACCTGGATACAACACCCTGACCAACAACGATAAAAAGACACAAAAACAAACAATAAAGAAACATTACACTTATATCCATAGATTGAACACGACGAACCCCAAAAGAATCCGATAATGACGTATTCAAGGAGCAAGACGTTTCTACTTTATAATTTACACTTGTCTATATCCTCATGCGGGTAAAAATTAGTCGCGTTTCTTTTTTACCAATCGACCTCGAAGGATCATATCTATACATTATCTTATCTGTGACCGATTGGGGAAGGGTACATAATGGAAAGACCATTTTAGATGAAAGATAAGCGAAAGATACCAGAGGAACATTCAAATTCATCAATCGAAAATAAACTGACAACGTCATCGCTAAAAATGAAATAGACAAACAAACAATAGTACACAAAACAAAGCATAGAAAAATAAAGACTAGGCGACACGAAACCCGCTAAAACTTGTGGTGATATCAGATACTCCAGAAGGGTAAGCAAATCGTTCTCCACATGTGGCATCCGTCGTGTTGCTTATATAAGTACAAACCCAATAAAAAGTCTAATTAGGTAGATCACATTCCTGAAACTGGAACGGGATTCTAGCAACGACTGTAAGTCATCTGCGTAACGTATATTTCATAACGGTCAACCAACTCGTGATGGCGTCCGTAAAACTTACGAAGGGATGATTTCAGCTTCCTTATTTGGAACTCTTAGTTAAATAGCTTCGTTGTGGGCAGCAACACCCTATCAAAGAAATCATGATAGGAAATACAAGCATCAGAGATTTGTATACGTAAAACAAAAGAAAACAGACCTCAAACTGAAATTTGAAATCAATGATTTATGACGCAATACTTTTGCTTAGATTTTAATATATTAAACAACGTCTGTATAAATAATAGTATATCAATTTAATAATGCTTGTGATTGTTTCTGACTCCTCGCTAAAAAGTAAAATTACAACAATACTGAACTTCGAGGAAAATTCAAATGGCAAAATCAAAGCTCGAACACATCAACAATGGATAACAACTGTCAAATTCCTGACTTTGTTCATGTAGACAATGGTAGATTAAATCTGTTTTTTAGAAACCATAATGTATAAGAAACATCATGCTTTAATTAAATCTTCCGTTTAAGTGTATTTTGTTCAGACAATATTCAAGAATATAACTCGTTTTGACCCTATGGACGCTTTTAATTTTGAAATAATATCAAATGAATAAAATAACGTCTTTTGCAAAACATTAAAAGAATGTTACTTATAAAATATAACAAACTGTGATTTAATAGTATTGAAAATGGGAGCCTTAATTACTTATTAGTATTTATGACACATATATGTTTAAGGTTCATTGAATAAAAGGCTTGTCTGTTCAATTACACCCATGTTTTGTTTTAGAATGTCATAAAATCAATTTGCTGTCAACGGAAAAAGATGTTTGAAATTCTTTTTATTCAGACAATATGAAGCCGGTACACGTTTCATGATTAAGATAAAAGAACCGACAGCTGATATTGTCATAAATATATCAGTTGTTAAAAAATATGCATAACATATTTAGTTCAGTTAACAGATCATTATTTTGAGTTAATGTCAATATTAAATCAAATTTTACCTATGCATCACTGGTGGTAAGCGGATGGTCGTAACTAAAAGTTACGACCATCCGGAGATGGGAGACAACTCTAGGGATAAGTTTTTCTTTTCCGATTTTCGTGCAGTAAAAGGTTCATTTGAGCCAAGCCGCTTGTCTCACATACACTTATCGTGAGTGCGTTGATATTAAAACCAAATTTGATAGACAAAATCATTCCAATTTTCGTAAAATAGTCATTCAAAAGTTCGAGCATGATGGTCGTAACTTTAAATGTGTGATGGTCGTAAATCCAACTATAATATTTTGGATGATGGTCGTAACTTTGAAAGATGACCGTAACTCGAGTATTTAGACAATTTTTATTAATGTATTTTAAAAGTAAAAGTAATAAACTCAGATGTCATATATGATTTGTTACAAACAATAGTATTTGTTACTATGATAATGGTATGCAGAAATTGAGCTAGAAAATTATTAAACACACACAGTTCTGATGTATTCCAAACGCTCATCATTTAGGAGTAACAGTGAAAACTTATCAACTTGCATTAAGCCTAAAAGTATGCTAGGGTTGAGTATTACATTATGTAATTTTTTTTACTGTACGTTAAGGCATAAAATTATTAAATGCACGTGTATTCCCTCATATTTTTTTTATTTTCGACTTTTTTTTTATCTGCAATCATGTCGGCAGGTGAAATTATTAAACGTACAATTCTGAACAATCATTTTTAACTTTTAATCAGCTATTGCAGTTCTTGTAAACTATAGGCCTTGAAATATTCGGCTTTTGGTGGTTCATGCGGAAATTAAATCCACAAATACACTTCGGAGTCCTGGGTTGAGATCAATATCGTAGCTGCTACGTAGATTTTGACTATTGAACGTGTAGCTATAGACTAGTTGCTACAAAGATATTGATAGCAGCTACGTAGCCGTTACAATATTGAACTCAACTCAGGATTTTTTAACGTGCTGTCTTTATTTTTTATCGATTACATAACAATTATATATTGCGGTATATCATTGATATTAGTTCTAAGTATTGGTACGGAATGAAAACTGAATCCATTGTGTCGCAATGAAAATTGTATTAACCTCGAAAGTAGGAATATTGTTGATATATATTTTACACTGCTACACGCGCTGAATTTAAGAGTAAAATAAAATACTAGTTTGTAGCCAGGCTTAAGCTTGTAACCAGGATAATATGTCAGAGACTTAGGTAGAACTAAAGGTACTGCGGCAACTATCACATACAAACCCCACGGTATGCAGGTTGACAATTATGTGTATGTTATATGTTTATATTGTATGAATGGCTACACGCTACTCATGGAGTTCGTAATGGACATAACTTTCCACCCTATTATCAGCTTGATTTCACCCAATAACAATATGACTTCTAAAAATCCAGGCTAAAAATAAAGCGTATGTTCTCAGGTACGGACCTGCGAATTCGCGGGAATAGTCTAGTCTAGATAACGACCTTCATAACCTATATATCAATATTAACTTTTAGATTATTTTGATTCCTTACTAATGCTCTTTCGACTTAATGTATCAATCTTAAATTGTAGATTTCAAAAAATCAGCTAGTAGGTACATCCTCAAAAAGTATTTACAATGTTTATCTTTTCAAAAGATGCAAAATCTAAAGAAGAAAAAAAACATGTATTTCATGTGATGTCCAATTTATTAAAAAATGCCTTTCCTTAAAATCATTTATTTTGTAATTAAAAATGATTTGATACATTTCGTGCTTTTTATTTTCAACTAAGAATTATCATAACCAAGGCTGTGTTTCTTGTTTTAAAATGAATTCTCCACTTTTGAGAAATTTACATTGTTAATGAATTTAATCGCTTACATTAATTCAACTATTTGCCTGTGGTTAGTTTTATACAATATATTTTCAGTATATATGACTGTCATTTCATTTTGTATTGTTTCGTTCGATTCGTTCCAATTTTCTTCCGTTTCGCACTTTACAGGTACCCCTCTCTTTACCCCTTTTAGTTTTTATCATTGGTGAAAACAACGTACTTCACAATTATATAATATAATATATTCATATAATAAAAGACACGTTTAAAACTCTTGACTTGCCTTGTTCGGTCCAAAACATTTTACTGATTTGAAACTTTAATCAAAATTCCCCCAAACTAATGTCTGAAAACTTTTTTAAAATTTTGAATTGATAAGTGTTACACGGATTGAAATTGCTTTATTTTACGTTGTATGTAAAAATTTTAAAAATTCTTCAGAAATAAGTCATATAATATATGCATACAATAAAAGACACATTTAGAACTCTTGACTTGCCTTATTCGGTCTTATTTAAAACAGAGTTACGACCATCACAAATTTTCGTTACGACCATCCTCAACATTTTTGTTTTTTTAGTTACGACCATCATGCTCGAATTTTTGAATGACTATTTTACGAAAATTGGAAAGTTTTAATGCATCAAATTTGGCTTCAATATCACCGAACTACCGAATAGTATGTATGAGACAAGCGGTTTGACTCAAATGAACATTTTACTGCACGAAAATCGGAAAAGAAAAGTTTATCCCTAGAGTTGTCTCCCATCTCCGGATGGTCGTAACTTTTAGTTACGACCATCCGCTTACCACCAGTGATGCATGTATTATCTCGAAATTGATATCAGAAGATTTAAATTCCAAAGGTCTTTTTATCTATTCATCTCAAGACATATATATATAAAAGTAGCATACATAGCTTGAAATATAACTACAAATGGAAAATAGAATTGAGAAGACTTTTGGTGGTTTACTAGGAGATTCTACGCATTTATTTTCATTGAATTAAATTTGCTTAACTTGTTTTGTTAAGACGGATTGTTGCTATTCATATTATTTCAGAATGGTTAATAATATAACGTCACAGTACAGATATTGTACCAAGTACCCAAATTGCACCTATTTAGCAGAAAAATCAGCAGAAATCTCAGATAAAAGTTTAAAGACTAAACAATTTGTATTTTTATGAACTGATAGTATACATGTACTTTAACATACCTGAATATTTGTATATATGTACAAAACATTTACCGTATATATCAACAGATGCAGTATTCACTGGAAAAAGTAAAATCTACGGAAAAGACATTAACAAAAAGCAAACTTTTAAAAATGAGCAAATAAGATATGTAACAAGCATTCATTTATTAAAAAATTAATAGTAAACATGGACTCATGTAAAGTTGTTCTGAATATTTGAACAAATAAAGCAAAACATCTGTTATACGATTTCTAAGGATGAAATTGGGTAATCCTTATTATATAATAATGGATTGTTTGAAGGTTAGTTTTACACAATTTTTTTATGATTCTATATGGATTCAAAATTAAATTGATGGAACAATTATAGTAAATAATAATACATCTACAAAATAAACACAGAATGGAAACGTTTGTCTGGATCACAAATAAACGTAGGTGAAAGAAATGTCAAAATATGTGGTTTTTTGTGTACCATCCAGTTAGACAAGTCTGGGGAGTTTTTTTCGATCAAAATATCATCATAACCAAAAGAGGCTTTATATTTTTCTTTTTTTAAATAGTAATTATTAAAATTAATATCATCTGAATTTACTTATATGTTTAAAAAAAGAAGTAAGCTTCCATGTTTATGTGTCTTGATCATTTACTTTTCGTTTTAAACTTTTATAATTTGAAATTTTACGACCTTTACCTTTACACTGAACGTTTGTTGTACTAAAAAATGTCCCACCGAATTCTAACTAACAAGATGTTTGAATCGAAAATATTCTTCGCCGAATTAGCTGTCACATGACTCAAAATAACACCAAAACTTTAAAAAATACGCTTCCTTTAGAAGGCATATGATGTCTTTGTCCACACTGAACATTTATGTTAAGAAAGATATTTTGTTGTAAGATTCTACATTTTCTACAATTGCAATACTTCGGTGACGAAAATGTATATGTTGTTTTAATGAAAAATTGATATTAAAAGCATTTAAAACTTCATTAAAGTCACTATACATCCTAGTTTCTCTTACTTAGAGAATGGACACCAATATTCATTGTTGTGTTCACAAATGTATATATATCTATATAAACAAGTCTAAATTGAAAACATGAAGAACGAAGTTAAAGACCAATGAATATCCAAACTTCCAAAATGTTTTGCCAAATACAGCTTAGGAAAACTTTTCCTTTGGTGGAAATCCTTAGTATTTCGAAAAAAAAAAATTTGTTTAAGCAGCTAATTTATAATTATGACCCTATTAATGATAACCAATGTCAACACAGCAGTGCTGACCTTTGGGCTAGTGATACATCCAGAGGGGAAACTTCCACAAGCTGTGAAATCGACCATGTAGTTATAGATAAACTCAACGTATACACCAGAATTAAAATTTGAACGCCAACCGCGCATTTCGTTTACAAAATCAAATGCGCGTCTGACATACACAATCACTCTTAGGTTTTACAGGAGTCAGGAAACTTTTTTTATCATTTATAGTGTTATGGGATTTGGTTTAATTACAAATCTTATCAAAACAGCTACTATACACATTTTAGTTATTGTGGGACGTTGTCTTATGAATGTAAAACCCTCAACATTATTACCACAGAAAAAATGTCTAAAGAATTTTATACCATAATTCATAGCTGATTTACTTCATATACTAGTTATGCAAACTGGCAATAATCTAATCAATTAATATATAAATATCTATATAAATATGATTACTCAGTAGTATTTGGGATTCTTAAAAAAAACATTTAATGATCACCAACGGGTTACGATTAAAACTTATTGAAGCCTTTAACTATTCACCGAGAGTCGAAACAGGGTGCAACAAATTTAATCTTATTTAGAAATATAATCTTCTCAATTTTTCCTCAGATAATTCGAATTCTTAATTTTGATACGTAACTAACAGTCCTGCTGATGAAAATATTTGATCTAACGGTATTGAGTTGATGGAATGACAAAGATACGATAAACTAAAACTGTAAGCCTTGTAAAGTTGATCTTCTTTATAGCCTACCTTTGTTCGGAGTACTTCTAAAAGACAATCGAAACGTATTTTAATTTTGATTAAGGTAGAACAACACAAAGATTTTTTTACTTCCAATCACTAACCTTTGAAATGCTGTAACTTTCTTATGAATGCATAGAAAATAGCAAAAGAGGTATATATAGATAGATAAAAGATAAATCTTTTAAATGAATGCAATATTTTTATTATGCAATCATTATGTAATCAATTATTATGTAATTAGTGGCAAAATGTGGGTAAGTTCACATGAATGAATTTAGCTCTATCATCTCTTTAACTATACAGAAAATTCTAACGAAATCTTAATCAACACATCATGGGCTTCAAAAGGGTGTCTCAGATTGTCTCTATGGTATTCAATTCTCTCATAAATCTCTAATTAGTGCAAACATCCTCACCACATAAAAGAAGATAATGTTTAATTAGGTGTAAACATTTTTCTATACATTCTATCTGAAATCTGAGACACCTTTTTGTAGATAATGGCCATAAGAACAACATATAATAAAATCAACCCTCTAGGGATACCTATGAAGAAGCTAATTTCATTTGAAAGTGGAAATTTGGTGAAAAATATTTTAGACACAGTTAACATTATAATTGGTTACATAATTGTTATATAATACTAACATTACATTAATTTGAAAGAGTAATCTGTTAGCTATCCAAAACTATCACTTTTATTAATTTCCAAGCGTTATTAAGAAAGTTACAGCATTTTAAAACTTGAGAGTTATAAAATCTTTGTATTGTGCTACCTTAATTTTATCTATGATTTGTATAGTGTTTTAATTAAAATTCAGTTCCCCTTAGGGAGAACAAAATAGAAATACTATTTGTAATAGGAATCCGTTGGTCCAGTATAATTTTGGTATTCGATACTCGGTACTACGGAGCGATACTCGAGTACACGATATCTCATTGACATCCCTTCATTTCATCCATATATTTTAACATACATACAAGCACGCGTATTAAGACACATCTGAATTTTAATTAGGTTGAAAGTTACTGTATATTGAATACTATCGTTTCTAGACTCAAAGCAATTTGGAGCGTGAGATATTGTTTAACTACGTACTTGCTTGTGGTTTAAGAAACCTTACTTTCACCTTCACTCTCTATTTTGGGATTGATTTTCTTTTGGCTTATCTAAAAACAACAAAAGTAATTATTGATGCATAATGTTCTAAATAATGTTAAAATATACATGTTCTATAGAAGAAAATTTCTATTGATATTTTGAAACAGGAACAATAAAAAAAAGATGCGGTTTACCAAAATGTCAGGTATATCTTTCGGAAGTACCACTTTAGAAAGGAAAACATTTCTTTACTGTTGTAACTTAACTGGCAAATTGGCCCCTCGAGGTAAACGATTGTGAAAAAAATCAATCTTACCGTGTAGAGAAAAAACGCCTTTTACCAACAACAAGAAAATAGAACTAAAGTCTGGATCCTTATTAAATATTTATATTTGTGTTACGTAACTCACGAAATCGGCATATGTCTTGTCATGTTAAAGTACCCGGGTTTATTACGCATTATTTATTTCAGATTGAAATAAAAAGTACGTAGAATATTGATTTAAATTGTACCAAGATAATTTTTTATGGAAACTATAAAAAATTGAAAACTGGAACCAAATGACAAATTTTTGTGAACTGCTTCTCGTGAAAACATAACATATTTTATATACTGTATCTAGGACACTTCATGTTGTATTTATGAATCAAAAAAAGTAAAAATGTATTATTTCGTTCAATTAATATCTATTTCCCGTCTTGCAACTTTTCTTCCCAATCTGGGGCTTTAATAGGAAAAAAAAGTGTTGACATTAAATGGGAGGAAAACATTTCAATTTACTTCTCTTTCATAAACCTAAGATTATGTGATCTGATAATAGAATAACTACATCCCATCAAAGTCATACACTGTTAATTTTTCCAACGAAGATAGTGTAAAAAAAATACACAATAGACCGTTTACACAATTCTACAATATTTTACAAAAGTGACTTATATTCATTACTTCATTTATTACAAACACGAACGTCCTTATAATCTTACAAAGCAAATAAAACTTGAAAAAAGTCTACTATAGATCGTTTATATCGTAATAATAATTTTTCTACGTACACTAAAATAAAAAAAATAGCGATGAACACAACCTGAGTTCTAAAATATATCTTATCAAATTAATCAGTCTAACATATTCTTAAGCCGTACGCACGTTTCGTCTGCACAAGGTTTATCAATGGTGCTCGAATTCAAGCAAACCAAACCAAACCGTACGGTGACCTATAGTTGATAATTTCTGTCATTTTAGTCTCTTGTGGAGAGTTGTCTAATTGTCAATCATACCACATCTTCTTTTTTTAGATGAAACCGAAGATCATTTCAAGTCAAAACTGGCTATAGTCATCCATAATTTGTCGTAAAACAACTTAGTGTTTCGATTAGTATAAAAATCTGCAACATATATATTTTACTGTAAAATAGCCGAACCAATCGTATGTTTTGTCAACACAAAGTACTACTTATTGGGCTGGTGAAAACAATTGGTATAAAACGTACACCAGCAGTGTCACCAACTCAAGTGTTTTAAAACTTATATAATATACTAGACTTGCACTTTGTAACGGGTGTCGCTCATTTCCTATATATAAGAATAATCAGTTACAATCGAAATAAAAAGGTGAAAGCAAATTCAAACACGGAATTAAAAAAAGACTTTGTAAATCAGACTCCTGGAGAGTGGTGCCAAAATTTTTCAAATTATATTCGAAATTAAAATTAAAATGTGGTCTTATGCATAAATATATTGTCCAAATTATTTGCAAACCAAACCCAATGTCATTTTCCATTGTTTGCAAGTATTAATCCAGATAAGTAATGTGATTTGAAATTGATTATTTGTTTTATATTGAAAATCATATGCATTTGCACCTGATTTAATCTGTATGGATTTCAATTGATCTCAAATTGATATAAGTAACTTTTTATCAAGGACGATGAAATAAAAAAAAAAAACAGCCCAGTAGGAAGTGTTGACTTGAAATAGCATTGATATGTTCATAATTATATATCAACTGTTAACAAAAATTTGAATTTTTGAAATACCAAGGCTTTTCAACATCAGGAATAGATTACCAAAGCTGTATTTGGCAAACCTTTAGGAATTTTTGGTCCTCAATGCTCTTCAACTTCGAACTTTATTTTGCATTTTAACATTTTTTTATTCGAGCGTCACTGATGAGTCTTTTGTTGACGAAACGCGCGTCTGGCGTAAATATAAAATTTCAATCCTGGTATCTATGATGAGTTCATTTATTGACAAACATGCCGACAACTACCTGAAAAAAGGTTTGGAATATGAATATAAAAATTTGATGAAGTATATAATGCTCATTTCATATACGTATTACAATCTATCAAGTTAATCTTGAATTTTTTTAGTTGATCATGTCTTTTTTAAATATATATGACGCATTTGTGGTCTTCCTTGTCAGACTGATGTAAATTTAGATTGATTTTTTTTTTACATCGATTGTTTTATTTATATACACCTGTTGCACTACATTTGTACTGAAGTTATGATATGAAACGTGTCTGATCTTGATACCTTGGTAAATACGAATCCCAGGAATTTGAAATTACCTATAATTTGGTGTTTATATTTTCAAATACTAATTAATATTTAACCAAAGACCTGTGTAATTTTTTGTATAAGGAAGTAGGCCGCTAATTTTAGTTTTCAACGAAAATCGAAGGAGTAAGTTCTGAAATGGTTGATATTGGCCCTAAGATTTTAAGGCTTTTTAAACAGCCCATTATACTACATAGTTTCTTGTAAAATAGATATTACTTTAATAGCAAAATAGCTAAAAAGTGCGAGACTTGATGCCACAGAACCAGGTTCAAACCACCATTGTTTTTCTTAAAAAATGTCCTGTATCAAGTCAGGAATATGGCCAATGTTATATTATAGTTCGTTTCTGTTTGTGTTACATTTTAACGTTGTGTTTTCGATGTGTCGTTTGTTTTCTCTTGTGTTTGAGTGTGAATTCACATTACTATGAGACGTGTCACGGTAATTTTCTATCCCTAATTCGTGTATTTGGTTTTGATGTTATATTTGTTATTTTCATCGGATTTTGTGTCTAATGCTTAGTCCGTTTCTGTGTGTGTCACATTTTTTATGTTGTGTCGTTGTTCTCCTTTTATATTTAATGTGTTTCCCTCAGTTGTAGTTTGGTACCCCGATTTTGTTTTTTGTCCATGGATTTACGAGTTTTGAACAGCGGTATACTACTGTTGCCTTTATTTAAAAGTTAGAAATATTGAATTCTTAAATATGCATTACATTGTTGTAACATCTGTTTTGGAAACATTTTCAATAATTCTAAACAATTTTTATCTTATTCAACTTTGACGGACACCCACGATCCACACTATTTTTGTTTCTTGAAATTCAACAGCATGACTTGTGAACTTTTGGTTACAGGACATTTTGGTAGCCGCCAGTGGGTTGCTCAAACTTTTAGGTGCGACAAAATCACAAAATCATCGTATTTTGACAACATATCTAACATGTGCTGATTTTAAAGCCAAAAGTGAAACATTAAATTTACCAAAGAACTAAGATTTTGAAAGATATCCATTTGAGAACCATTTATGGCCATTTCTAAATTTTATGATAAAGTTGAAATTGAAGGTCAACTTTTGCCTATGCGAACCTTGTATATTTCATATTTTAATTTGTTTTAAAATCGAAATATAAGAGACACGAATACCAATATTTCATCAATTCATGAATATTTTGGAATCAACAGTAACCTATTGCATCTCCTTAGAATGTTATATAAAAAGAAGAAGGTCATACACATTTTTGATTTTTTTTTTAATTATCAAACTTTATAACCTTGAATAAATAGAATATATTTGCAGTTTAGGATATTTACATACCTTTTACGTAAATCCTTTACCTTTTCTATTTGTTGACAATTATACGTATTCTTACAAGACATAAAATCAGAAAAGTTCATTGACAATTTATTATATTTTTACAATTTTTTTAGTTTAAAACAAACCCTTTGCGTTATTATTATTTGCAGTTCCGCAAAATATGTATTCACACTTGCTGATATAAAATATATTACAATAAAAAACTCATCAAAGTTAAAGTACTTATGATTCCGTACGTCAGAATCGATTGTATGTGAGTAAGTAAATATGTAAGGGAGTAGATGTATTCTGTAAAATAAAGGTATTCAATAATTTCATTGGCAAGATACCTGTAAATAAAACTTTTCTTTATGAACAGTAAATCTAGCTGACTTTCTTAATTTTGATTATTAATAAAGGCCTTAAATATTTAAATCCAATTCAAATATATACAAAGCAAGATTTTTTTTTAAAAATGAGGGATTCTCATCAACTGCAAACGAAGTCCATTCATTTAAACATGTGAACAAACGCAATTGGAAAACTGAAAGCTTAAAGTTTCCCGTAGATAGTTTGCTTTTTACTTTTTGTATTTTATCACTTCTTTTTACCTGTTGATGTATTTTCTATAAAAAAAAAATATGTCAAGATATTCAGATGTTTGCTGTATTTTTGGGCGGTTGTAAAAGCTTTAAGTCTGGCTGTTTCTAAAAAAAATATTAATTAATTGCCATTCAAAACAATGAATTCAATTTTAGATTTTGGTTATATATATAGGTATCAGCGATAATGTTTAAAGAAAATTTCATGTGCTACTTCTATAAAGCTAAAATGATAATGAATGTTTGTTTGTATTAATGTACCTGGTTGCTGGATCATTTGTTATTCTGTTCTGATCTTTTTATATGCAAGAATCGAAGTAGCATTACCTATAAAGGTATATAAGCTAAATGATAACATCATCTTTAAGTTCGACAATTATTCATTCAGTCATAAATACCAAAATGAATATATACACAAGAGCGAAGTGTACAAAGATACATTTTGACGTAAATCATTCTGCGTAAACAAGGGGCGAGTTGGATTTGGTAGTGCAATAGCTACGTTAGACGTAGTGATTGGGTTACTGAAAACTAGGCAACTTTGATAAATTAAATGGGGCAAAGTAAAATGAAGTTTCCATGGGAATAGCAGATTATTAAAAAACTTTAAAACTTGCATTGCCCGAATGGAAATAATGAGAAAGGCAAATGATGACCAAAATAGAGCTGTGTTTGTTAAACTACTACGACGAGTCCTAGGAAAAGCGAAACTTCTTGCATTATATACCTTTTACATAGACGTAGTAAGCTTGCATGTTAACGACGATTCAGATATATAATGGTTAAACACAAGCTTCGAACATGTTACCTGGCCGTTTAGACAAACAGTAAGAATGACACAATATCCAATGAATCCTATTAATTACATTTTGCTTGTATATCATAAGGTATGCTCGCGATACTAGGAATGTAAAGTGTTCATGTTAAGAGTATTTTGTCAATACAATATGTGTGTGCATATGAGTTATATGTTGTTGTTTTTTCACTTCAGTGTTTCTGTTTTTCTTCTTAATGTTGATGTGTTTCCCTCGATTTTAGTTTATAACCCTGATTTAATCTCTAAATCAATTTATGACCTTTAAATATCGAAATACTACTGTTGCCGTTATTTATAAGAAGGAAAAATATAGCCGAAATACATATAAAACTTCAGAGTTTAAAAGCAACACCTAAATAAAAATAATCATGGATATTTTCCCTGAGGTTCTCGAGCTCCGCCATGCACTTAAAGAAATTATCTTAATTCACCATCATATCTGAAATGAAGACATAAAATACCAAGAGAACAATATAAAAAAAACTTCTCTAGAGGTGTTTAACTTCAAGGACTACCAACGTATATCTTGCACATTCGGTCGACAAAAAATATGAAAGCAGCAATCTATATATTCCGGAAGGATTATCGAAATTTACAGTAAATTTAAATGCTTAAACGATTGTTTAAATTCCTGACTTTGTTCACTTTTCTTTGTGGCCGTTGTACTTTACAATTTACTTTACAATGAAACATCAATAAATGCAATTTTGCTTTTGAAATTCTAAAAAGCACATCAAACGAATGCATACATACATATTCATGACATGGTAAGGCTTTCTTTACCATTCATAGAGTCGAGAAACATTTCAAAGAATACATGTATCAGCGATAAATTTATGATCAATCAATTTAACACCCAGTCTCCCATAAAACAATGCAAAACAGTCCACAAGGGGGGTCATCAGATTCGAATGAAACTTTGTGTGCTTAAACATCATTATGAAAGAAGTTCATATTAAAAATATTTCATCTGGTTCCCATGTCTTTCAGCTTGGAGATTCTGTAATGTACCGGGAACCAGTTTTCCCATGTTTGAGGCAGTATTTTTCTATGAAATTGTCAACACCCTGAAACTTATAAATGCGAAAAATAACGAGATGGAGAATGATGATTTATTGAATAATCAAGTGTTAAAGTTTTAGAAACTCATTAGTACATACATTTTTCAAGATTCAGTTTGTGGATTATTTATTACAAGGGAGATAATCCATTAAAAAATATTTTCAGAAAATCATAAAAAGTACATACTTTAAAAGCTATCTAGCCTTTGGTCCATTAAAAATATTAAGATAACTCACTTTGTTTTATCAATTGGAATACTTAATTATGCATTTTAACTAATACACTTGCTGGGGTCTCTTTCAAGTACATTGTAGAATTCTTCTCAAAAAATGTCTAAATTTACATTTCTCTCTATAAATCAATGAATTTAAACTAGTATTTTGTGGATAATTTTGAGAATGTAAGTGTTTCTTTTTCAAAAGCAGTACAATAATTGACAAATTAATTCAAAGTAACAATGACCATAGTTCAATTACAATTTATGGTACCATATATATTGAATTTATATGGTACAAAGGGAGATAATCTAGTAAAAATGATTTTTAAAAAACTTAAAATAACTTTTTTCAAACTTACCAATTCTCGGTACATTAAACATAAAAGTATATATCTATTTTGGTTATATTAAGAGACATAGTTATGAACGCATTTAAGCATATACAATGGTTGGGCTCTTGTTTTAGTACTTTCTAAAATTCTCCTTGAATACATGTAATATTCAAATTTGCTTTTCTCTGAAATCAATGAAATTGATATATCAATCTGTTGACAATTTTGTGAATGTATCTTTTTTCTTAACCACTATTATACCTAACAATGTTAAACTTACAATGAAGACAATACAATAAAAATAAATAATGCCATTAATATTGATTATCTTTTACACAAAGGGAGGTAATTCTGAGAAAAATACATTTTCAAAAATAATTTAGTGTTCTGCTCTTGATAAATCTTAAGCCTTTCAATACTTCCTTTCTTTTCATAAAGATAAATATAAAACAAAGCCTACAAAGGTGTATAAAGAGAATGTTTAGACTAAAACAATCAGGATTTCTTGAACTATTCGGTTGAAAAATGTAAAAATTTGCAGTTGTTAATTGATAACAAACATTTATAGAATAACAATCTGTATATCCATATAGTTTCAAAGAATAGTTTTAAAAGAAAAGAGAAATAATTTAACAAGTTGTAAATACCTAAAAAAAAATACAGTCAAATTAACATTGATTTTTATATGACCAATAGTCCATTTGCCAATTACCGATTTGACTTCGTTATTACACACTTTTTAAACAAATAACTTCCCTTTGTCAATCGTAGACTGGTTCCATACCAGACAAAATTGGCTTTTGCCAATGCAAAATATGATGAATTGAAAGTGAGTTATTGGCGGTTTAACTAATTTTTCATGAAAAATAATTTCTGATGTCAAAAGTATTTAGATTAACAACAAATTAATGTAATTAAAAGATTTGAAAGCCTTAAATATAACTCACATTACGCATAGGTAAATTTGCTCGTTCTTCTAGCTCTCCATTATCAATGAAAATTAATGTCCCTTATAAGGGAGACAACTGAAAGAGGAATCTCGAATTACAGGGTCAACTACGGGAATTGGCAAATAGCTTATTGGATAATACAAAGAAATCCTAAATTATAAAAACAGACTTCTAAACTAACGTGTGCTGTCATATTTTACTAGAGTTAACTCATCATTATAAAACAATCTAATGTATTTAAATGTTTCTTTTTATCAAATAATTATAAAACATTTTTTTCTTGCTTTTTAAAGTTTACATCTTTAGATTGAAGTTTTCAAGATACTAGGCAAAAATTTAAAAAAAAGGTGAAAAATCGTCATTATAAAGCTATAAGTCGTCTGACAATTTGAGCCATGCAGATCTTTTTGTAGTCCTTTGTTTTTTGCCCCTATAGTTTCTATACACCTATATATTAAACTATTACAGTTTATCCCACTTCAAAATAATACGCAAACACGCAAATAAATGTTTAAAATCGCCAATGAAGGACAATAACACCAATAGGACGTAAACTGGCAAGTTTAGCCATTGCATTGTTGTAACATCTTGTCATGCTGATAATTTATATCGATACTGCACTATTCATGTTGCAAAAGTGATATATAGCGATCCTATATTCTTTTGTTGGTTGCAGCGGCGTTAATATTTAGTTCTTTTTTTTAACACCAACAACTTTATCAAAACTTAGATTTTAGGAAATTTGGACAGAGCTTGTTATTTTTTTTTTTTTTTTTTTTTGGTATGGTTAAGAGATAATGTCTGAAGCAAACTTTAGAAATACTTTATATATTTTATGTCAAAATTACACTTTTACACTGACACGAACAATCACAGCCTTCATAACGAGGTATTTTTCTGTTTTTTTCCACCTTGCTTTTATAAAATGCTTCGCTGAGCGCAGCCTGATACAACCGGAGATGTCGAACATTGAACAGTTCGTGCATTTTGGACACAATACTCATGCTTGATACTGTCTGAATTTGGATTGAAATCAAATATTTGACATAATATATATAATTCTGACATAAAATAAATGTGTTCAAAGATCTAACAATTCTATTGTGCAATACTCTGCAATTGAATTCAAAATTTGGAAAATTTGGGAAAAATATGAATCCCTTTAATGAATTGGAAAACACCACCCCCCTTTTTTTACCTTATTTTCCAGAGAGATCCATACACTTTAACACAAGTTATTGTCTTGAAACCTGAAAAATGCTTGTTTTGGCCCTTTTTGACCCCTAATCCCTCCATATTTGATTTATTAACCCCAAATTCCATCCTATACTTCCTTATGTTATACGGAACCTTGTGGTTCAATGTCAGAGAGATCCATACACTAACACACAAGTTATTGTCTGGAAACTATAAAAATGCTAGTTTTTGGTCCCTTTTTGGCCCTTTATTCCTAAACTGTTGGCCCCATAACCCCTAAAATGACTCCCAACCTTCTACTTGTAATATTAAACATTGTGATACAATTTCAGAGCCAAAAAAAAATACTAATGCACAAGTTATTATCCTGAAACTAGAAAAATGCTTATTTTTGTCCCCTTTGTCGGCCTTATTCCTAAACGGTTGGGACAATCATCCCTAAAATCGATCCAAACCGTCCTTTTGTGGTATTGAACCTTTTTTTTTAAATTATAGAGATCCATTCACTTAAACCAAATGAGTTTTTTTTTTTTTTTTTTTGCAGTCGTTTAAAAAGCATACAATATAAAAGTATATTGTGGAACAATGTATTATAATAGGTTCTTTTTAATTTTTTGAAGAAATTTTACATTTCTTGGGCCTTTCAAATAACAGCCATTAGTTATTAAATCTTCATTGTTTTCTTAGTTATTATTTGGGAAATCTAACAAACTGACTAAAGAGACCTTCTATAAATTCAAAAATAATTGCAATATGAATAAAGCAACCGATGTTCAATGTTCCCCCAACTTCTAATTGTTTGAACTGGGCTCATCTTCAGCCTTGACCATTTATCTTCAGAAAGCAATTTCATAATTAAGATTAGATAACGATTAATTATACTAGATACTTTACAATACGAACCGATGCTCGGATAGAAAAACGAACAGCATTTATATATCCCCAGCTGCAATGTGATGCTGAGGGGGACAACAAGAATAGATATTGGGTATATGTTAAGGATACAACATTTCATCTCAGAAGTTAACCAGCCAAAAAATTGTACACCCATTGATCGCTACACGATCTGCAACAAACTGGGAAACCCGACACGATGTAGTTAGCTCTATATGACATAGGCTGTTATATAACAAAAGTTGCATTTTCATTTTTGTACAATATTCTGTTTCAGTGTAATTTAAATTTGCTTCCATTAATATCACATTTTTTACGGTCACCATGAATAAGCAAATATAATATTATTACAAGCGTTAAGTTTTGATTTGCAGTATTTTAAGTTTCTGCATTAAGCTAAAATTCTACAATTTTTTTGAAAATTTAACTATTACTGGTTAGAACTGTTTTAGTGAATCAAAACTTATGTCTTCCCTGTAGAAGTCACTCTTGTCAAAAAAAGACTGCAATTGTAAATAAAAAATATGGTGCGTGAGTGGAATTATGCACTGTTTCCAATAAATTTTTAAATTTATGAGTCAAAGGGGTTAGTACATGAGTAACATAATATATGGTACACTTAGTTGGGATAGTCATGATATAAAATTATTAAGTATATAGTTTATAGGTGGGTATCTGAACAGTGTTTATAAGGGGAGCGAACTCCAGCAAAAACATCATTGTTGTACTCTAAGGTGTGATTGAAAAAATATATATGATTTAAGGTAGGAATATGAACATATTTCAAGCTATTTAACCATCAATTGTATGTAGGGGCAGGGCATGACCCCAATGATGAACTAGAAAGGCAATTAAGATTAAATATGGGTTACGGATTGGGTTCTGAACTTTTTTAAAAGATAAGTCTAAACAGTAACATCATTATATGAGGGAGCGGAACATGACCACAGGGAAAAAGCCTTAACTGTACTGCAAAGGTCTTGCCCGTTCTGTGGCCTATAAAATAAAATTGCTTACTACCACTTCATTTTAATTGTGATGTCTCATAAGCAATCAGTACACTTCTCTTTCATATTGACATGTCATGACAGAATGTTGTGTTTTAGGCTGACATATAGAATTACCTAGTTGACCTTGACCTTTTATTTGACCTTGAAGGTCAAATATCAAGGTCATTATCCATGGTACACAACACATAATATGTAGGTGCTGACATTGTTTGTCAAGTATTAAAAAAATCTTCAAGGAAGAGACAAAGGTGTGCTCTAGTAAAAAAAAAATGGGGGTAAAAAATCAAATAATTTGACCTTGAGGTCAAAGGTCAAGATCAACTGGCAGTTTTCATTTTATGAGACATACTGTCTTATTGTAGTACACCTTCATGCCAAATATCATGAGATAGTGTCAAAAGATAAATAAGTTTTCATGATTAAATACACAGATTATTGTGGAAAATATATGAAAATAACCCATTTTTATTCAGTTGCCATGGTAACGGTGTAAAAGACCCCAGCTCAAAGTTCATAAAACTTGTAGTACACATGTACACCTTTATATAAATATTTAAAACATTAAAAAATTCAAAATACTTTATGAGATTTCATGTCCTTTTGATGATCTTTTTACCAAGTATCCAAAATATGCCCAAAATGCCCTTTTTGGACCGGTCAGCCTCAAAATTTAGCAATACTCAAGCTTTAACATTTTGTCAAGTTTCAAAGTACGAATAATGCTTGTTATAAAAATCAATTCAAATACCAGTTAAACATAACCTTATCTAGCATATTCAGAGTAACAAAATTGTGATATTTTTGTAGATTTTTTTGGAAAATTACGCATTTCCAGTAGATGGCGCTGTAAAATCTAAAAATAGCTGAAAATAAAATTTCACAGTTAGAATTTTTTTCTCTTGACTATCATAACATGTGTGCAAACTTTCATTTCATTTGGTTGACATGTCATGTGGACCCACTTATATGCATTTTGCATGGTTCTATCAAAGACTGGGTGTTAATAACAGAAAACAGAAATATAATGACAATATATTAAACAAACAAATCTGACTCACCAAAACAACAGGCATCATATAGTGTACGTTCATAAATATTGGTTTACAAAGTTGTCGTGAAAGACTTACAACAACTGCATAATACAAACACGTGACATCAAATCTTTAAAGCTTATTATAAAATCATAAAACAAAGTCATTTTATAACTCGGCATTGAATCAAAATATATGATATCACAGAAAACGCTGATTTGTATATTCCTCTAGCCATATTCATCAATAACAATGTATTCCAAATCACATATCATCGTCAGTGTCCAGAGGATTACAAGCCTTTTGCTCTTCCAATGGAATTTTTATTGTAACAGGTTCTTGTGCCCATGGTTGTAATTCACCACTTGCAAATATAATGTAAAATATTGCACCAAATAGATAAATACCTGCTGCAATGTAGAAAACTATCTGCCACTGGGCTCGAGTTTGTGCCTGTAATAACGAATAGGTATTTCAATAAGTTTAGTATATAATAAACCAGTGCAAACGTTGAAGAAACGACTACAAAGTTTTGTTTTTATTTTACCAATACGACAATCCTTACTGAAAATCCTGTTTGGGAAATGACTGTATTATAAACTCGATTTTTCCGGTGTCGTTTTCTAAGAAAATGAATATGTCAAAATGCAGAAAGCATAACGAAACGTTACATCATAAACAAACACACCAAAATAAAGCAACAGAAATACGATATTCACATTATTGATATATTACTTTGTCTTTGACACAATTGCATATTTTGAGATTTCAAACGTTTTACTAATGTAGCGTATCATATCATTTATCTACCAAATAAGCTAATTGGAATCAAGTCTGCTACGTTTATTCATGTTGAGGTGCTGAGTGTGTCGTGAATTAAAAGTTTTCTTATAATTTTAATGTTCAGAGGAACTTTTCATATATAAAAAAATATACGACCACAGCTGCAGTGTGAGACGAACATACCATTTCGAAGAATGTTGTTTTGACAGCGTTTATTGCAGTATTTAACCCCGTTCATCTCATACATGATCTGTTGATGTAAGCAATGACATTGAATTAGTTTATGCTATAGCTAAATCTGACTGTCAGTTAACAGATTTTTTTTCAATTTTATTCGTTGGTTGCTGCCTAAATGGTGCATATCACTTTTCTCTGATTGATATGCCAAAAAATCACTTCATTGACAAATAACAACACATGATTATAATACAAATACGCACAATTTTGTTTTCAAAACCTTACCTTTTCTGTAATTGCACCGACTATAATTGGGGATATAATTCCTGTCGTAGACGCCAGTGAATTCGATATTCCAAGTAAGATACCTGCATAGCTAGGTGCTATATCAATATGATTAACAACCCATCCACTGTACTGAAATCCTGCCGAACTTACAGCAAGTATTACCAATACAATGGCTAAGGCTGTTTGGGAACAGTCGACATAGCCTAAACCAACTAACATTGAAGCAGGAACTAATTTTGCTGAAATAAATCATATCATACACATTTGATTAATGAAGTAAAACTAGGTGGAAAGTATTATTTTATTTCTAATGGATTATTTTCTATCCAGTTGAGAGGGGGATGGTTTAAACAAAGATTTGGAACATACCGATTTCCATCATGAGTTTTGATTGCATATAGAACAAATCAGTTTTATAAACATACATGTGACAAACATGTTTCAAATATTACTATTATGAAATTTCAGAATACTACTTTGATAAAAGGTGAGCAGTTTAATTCGTCTTACCAATAGTGTCAAATACTTTACGGGTATTAGTAGTCGACATCAATTTTCTGTTCCGGAAAAAGTCAGCAAGCCAGCCTCCACAAAATACAGTTGCCCAGAAAACAATATATGGTAATGATGAAAAGAGTCCATTCTGAAAGTTAATTTTGAATCAGTACTTTAAGCCTCGGTCACACCTTACCTGATAGCAAGAACGGACGCCTAACAGATGAAAATAAAAGTTGTCTGTTGACAAAATTGTTATGCGTTGGGGGAGTCCGTTGATGTACTGACCGAATAAAACGGACGTGTAACAAATGCATAACGGATACACACCGGATATGCAACGTACGAGAAACGGACACGTTCCGTACAGAACGGATGTCGAAATTACATCCAACGGACGAGTACCGCATAAAACGGACACCTAACGGAAGCGTACCGGATAAAAATGATGAACAAGATATACGGAAAAATTAAAGGAGTCAAAAATAATACATGTAAATCGCATAAATATTCAAAATGTTTCTGTGTAACTGGTTTTGGTTTGTTCTTCAAAATTCCGCGTCCGTTCGAGCTATCCGGTAAGGTGTGACCGAGGCTTTAGTTTGTTAATAGAATGAAATTCATAACAGTGTAGCTATGGCCATTCATTGACAGGGGGAAATTAGGTGAACGTTCGTCTGTAATGCCCACTGCTCACGACGTACTTATCATAGAAATTTAAACTGTGAGGTCACCAAAGGTTCTAAACGCCTAAATAAAATAATTAAAAATACTAATCAGGAATAACCTTTGTAATTTGAAAATAAATAAAAATGGCCTTCAACACGGAGTCTTGGCTCACACCGAACAGCAACCTATAAAGGTTGAATACTTAAAATTCTTTACCTGATTTTTTGTTATGGTTTGACCATCAATTTCCCTAATATGATATCGCACGTTCTTTCAGATTATTTTTTTTACTTAATTGGCTTTAAAAGTTACAATGCATGATGTCGTCTGTTTATGTAGTTCATATGTGTTTTTCGTTTCTCGTTGGTTTTCCCGTTTGAATGGTTTTACACTAGTAGTTTTGGGGCCCTCTATAACTTGCTGTTCGGTGTGAGCCAAGGCTCCGTGTTGCAGGTCGTACCTTAACCTATAATGGTTTACTTTTATGAATTATTACTTGGGAGGAGAGTTGTCTCATTGGCACTCATACCACATCTTCCTATATCTATCTATATCTATACATTTTTTTTTCAACAAAAAAATACATCACAAGAATATAAGTTTTGTAAGAAACGTGAGAAATTGTGTTGGACTTGAAGATAAGGCAAAGTGACAAATATCTGAAAGAATGAATCGTTTTATGGTATTAAACAAAGAAATCAAATGATTTTTTAATTATCCAGAACTCTTCACAAACAAAACCCACATGTATACGCATTGAATAAATAGTAGGCCATTCTTAAATGATCACACCGTAGAAGTAGTTGTGCTCTTAATCAATGAGATATTTTGTGAATTAACCCCATCAACTTAATAGTTTTTTTTATAATGGATAAACCTATTTTTTTTTTATTATTATTAAATAATATCATCTCTGAACATTATTATTCTTATAAATGACACGGTTGTATGTGATGATTATAATAAATATTTAAAACAAATTCCTTTCAAGCTTTGTGAAAAGAAAGTTTCATTTTATGTATCGGAATGTGTAACAAGTGAATTTCAATCCCCACTGGAAGGCCTCTGACAGACTGGGTGAGCATAAAATCATAGCCGTTGACAAACAAATTACAACCTACAAACGTTTTACTGTCGACCACACTGTTATGCAATTAATTCTATGACAATTGTATACTTAATTAATCAGAACATAAAATAATAAAAGCACATGATTTATATTTTTGAAAACATTATGCATACATTACAATCAATCTCAAAGAATTGTATTCTGTAAACAGTAAGTCAGTTTGAATATAAAATGCCTTATTACATTGCAAACTTTAGTTTGGTTTTGTTATTAGATTACACATTATTAAAAAGAATCATTGCCTGCTGTTTACAAACCAAATATAAAGTTACTCCAACCTCTTGCAGCACCTGACTATTGAACTCATTGTAAATATATTCTCGTTCAAGATAAGTAGTCAAGCAGTTTAAATAGGCATGGAACTTTTAAAACGAGCATTCCGCCAACATTTATCGATCAACCAATCAGCCCATGCAACCGTCTTATAGCGGAATTAAAGGGAAAGCGCGGGCTGAAAGACACAATTTTCGCCATATTGTATACTTGTAAAGCCGGAGAAATTGATACTTGATAAGATAATACAACTGTGTTTCATTGTTTTTATATGTATTTCATCGTTTGCCAGCTTTGTTTAGCATGATGATTTCACAATAATAAACTCGGAATATGGATACTCCAAAGGGTAGTTTGCACTTTGCACGTTGCTCTTTCGCTACAGATCCTTCGGATTATTCGCCTTATTTTGTTTCCACGTGTTTGCATATTCATTTGTCTTGAACATCCAAATTTCTAATCTTGAAATCCGGGGAAGGGATTTGTTTTCCTCATGGCGAATAAATTGCTTTTAAAACAAAAGAAAGCCGCTAATGTTACTTACCGTTGTGATATCGAGTTTAAGAACATCATTCATGTAAGTTGGAATGTATGTTAGCAGTGTATAAAGACCCCAATCACACGTTATATTAGATACCACTATGGCATAATTTGGCATTGACTTTGCAATCGCCAACCATGGTACATGTAGCTCCTTACAAAAAAAGAAAATGTCAAAAATCAATCTTCAGTCTTATTTACAAGTTATTTTGAATGATGCAGGTTTTTTCCACTTTTCATTTTGCACCTATATCATTTGTCTTTAATCTGTTTCTTGTTTTTTCTCTTTTTTATTTCGTTCTTTGAGTCTTTCCTAAAGGTTTTTCAAGTTAAAAAGCATGCTGGTTTTATTTTTAATTTTCATAAAATTTCCTTACAAAATCATAGATCGATTATATTTCTTTTTTTTTTTTTTGCTGTTGAATGGCGTTTTGTGACCGTTTTCATTTGTTGGATAGTTGTCACATAGGCAAAAAAAGAATTTTCATCTGTATTTTTTTTTTTTTTTTTTTTTCTTTCGACATATGGTGTGATATGAATTTTCTAGTAAATCATTTTTTAACAGCGCCTCATTGTGCGTATTTGGATATAGAGGGCAGCAGCCATGTTTAACTCCGAGACATTCTGTGTGTGATTTCCAAAATCAGGAGCCTGTAATTCAGTGATTGTCGTTTGTTGCTATATGTTATATATATATATATATTTTTATATTGTTTTGTACATAAAAATTAAACCATTATTTTTCTCGTTTAGTTGACTAACTATTGTACCTTCAATAAATTAACATGCATAATGGGTTTTTATTGTGATTAAGATTTTAACACAATGTCGACTACTGCACCCTAATTTGTAATTTTTATTTATCATGTCTGTTTATTCTGTTCAATATTGTTGTCAATTTAATAGAATGTTATGCAACTTTCGTACAAGTGAGAGGTTAATCCAACATTTTCTACATAAGAAAATGCCTGTAGGTAAGACGTCAGGAATATGACAGTTGTTATTTATTCGTTTGATGTGTTTGAGCTTTTGATTTTGCCATTTGATTAGGGATTTTCTGTTTGGAATTTTCCTTAGTGATTTTAATTGTTTTGCTTATTGTTGAAGACTGTTCTGTGACATTTATTAGTAAATTCTTCTGACATTTTGTCACTAGTAGAGAATTGTCTCACAATCAATTTTTTTTATATTTTAAAGCAGACAGTTCTCAATCTTATCTCTACTTTTTTCACAAGCTTCAATATGTCTGATGTTTACTCATATGGAAGCCTTTTATTTACATTAGATATGTTTTATTTTGTTTTACCTTCATTTTAGTGTCATGGGTACTGTCTGCTAATAAGCCCATTATGTATTCTTTTTCCTCTGCTGAAATTCGTTTGTGCTCGGCTGGTGTGTCACTAACAAACCACATCCATAAAATGAACCATATAAAACTTGAAATGCCTAATGTGAAAGAAAAGAATGTTCTTCAATTTATTAAAAGCATTTAAACAACGACTAGATAATAGTTTAAATTATCGTAATGAATAAAAAGTGAAGACTCTTCATACATGAGGGGATATAAAAAGTCAACAAAAACATGTCTCGTTTATAGTACGCCCATTAAAAACAATACGCATCGTTTTCTAACAAATTTCTATAAACAATGATTGTTTCAATGAATATCAGCTGATAAAAGATTTTTTCATACTTATTTGGCCTTTCAAACTTTCATAGAAAGATATTTTAAATTTGTTGTATTAAACCCTTTTGTATGCACTGTCGTTATACTTTATTAAAATTTTGTCATTCAACTTATTAAAATCGAAAATGAGTTTTGGCTCTTAAAAAGATCTTTGTAACCAAACATTTTTCATTAACGTTCGTTGGCAATGTTTGCCTGGTTCTTGCTTTCTTTTAAAATCTATAAAACAAAGTATATTTTTTAATTGGATATAGGAAGATGTGGTGTGAGTGCCAATGAGACAACTCTCCATCCAAATAATAATTTTTAAAAAGTAAACCATTATAGGTCAATGTATGGCCTTCAACACAGAGCCTTAGCTCACATCGAATAACAAGCTATAAAGCGCCCAAAAATTACTAGTGTAAAACCATTCAAACGAGAAAACCAACGGTCTTATCTATATAAAATAAAAAAAACTCGTAATACATCAACAAGAAGTGGTCTTCAATCTGAAAAGAAGGTCCATTGGTCTTTAAACCAGAAATAATCTTTTTGATTTTGATTATTTTTCAAATTACTAACTTTTTTTGTGAAAATATTGACAGCAGCTTGTGTATCTTAAAAATAACAAATTTTCTTTATACTTAATACACTTATTTGTATGAACTATGTACAACATGTAAAATGCAAATCCTTTTCGTAACTGTTTATTCCAATTTCAGATATCTTTGACTTATAATATAATACCAGATTAAATATCATAACTAGACGTTGGTATTGCCTACAAAGATCTCACTCATCTATGACGCTCGAATAAAAAAAGTGAAAAGGGCCAAATAAAGTACAAAGTTAAAGAGCACGGAGGATCCAAAATTCCGAAAGTTTTTGTAAAAAACAGCCAAGGATAGAAAATAGTTGACTGTTGTTGTAACATATAAAGGCGGTCTATAACATTACAGGGAGATAACTCTGGAAAATTCAGCTTAACGATATAATCGCGTTCTATTAATGAAGAATTACCAAGTTTCAAAGTCATCAAAATTAGTGTTTATCAAACTGCTATATATCCAAAATTTTTCCGTTAAAGTGTGCGGTTTAAGTTCTTTGAATTTTTTTTCCAATTTCTATCAAAGGGTCAAAGTAACAAAATTGACAAAATTTGATGAAAATAAAACGAACCAAATTAATGTATGTCTATGTGTTGGAACCAACTTAGATAAAAGACATAAGGATGAACATAACATTTGATTTTTTTCAGCAGATGCGGAAGTTTAAAATTGAAAACAGTCATTCTTTCATTCCTACCAAAACTTATAACTGTTGTGATGTTGGGGTTGCAATAGAGTCAAATAAAATCAAATGAATAATGAAGATAAAGGGAAATCAAATGTTAAAGTTGTGACGTAGATAGAATATTCATTTTAGGAAAAATTCGAACGACTTAATTAGTGACGCAATTTATCGAAGATCAAGAACAGAAGACTCCATTTACTGTTGATATGGAAGTCGCAATTATAAATATAAAATAAATTGACGAGTTAAATGTTTATTGTCAATTCACCTACCACAGACGTAAAATATAGATGGCCAACCTCCAGCAAAACCATGTGCACACAACAATGAACCAAGTGCAAATGTTACAACAATGCCAAGTTGTGTACCTGGAAGGAAATTATTAGCTTCACAATGTTGTTAAAAAAATATTGTATTTCGATGCAGTATGTTTTCTGAAATAAAAGCATCGTATAATTTGTTGAAGTTATTACAGATTAACTGACTGTTTTATTTTCTTTTAGTTTAGGATTTTAGTGGGTTTTTTTTTTTTTTTTTTTTTTTTTTTTTTTTTTTTTTTTTTGCGGGAAGTAAAATAGTAGGTCCAGTAACAACCCTTTTTGGCCCTAAAATATAGCAGTTTTACAAAATTGTTAAAACTTAAACTTGAAGCTATTTCTTGGAAATAGAGCTCCGTAAATATGGATCGTTTTTGACAATACAATGAACGTTTTTCGGGATCTAGCAACATAAAGTCATGCTATATTACTGATATCATCACAATTTTAGCCTTTTAGCTAATTTGTAGCCGGTTTCCGTCTAAAATGGAAGTGAACGCATTTGTGTTCATTCTTAATATTTAAATATAAATATAGATATAAATCAGTTCAAATCTTTCACATAATACTAATTGAATCGACTGAAATAGACACTTAAGTGTTTAAAACGTGTATTAAATCTTTCATCAAATGAATATGAAATTTGAGGCCAAAATCTACCCTTACCGGACCTACTCCTTTATTATTTGCAGATGTTTTAAATTGCACATTTGGCTGTAAATATCCAGCTTTTTATCTATGAATTTTGCTAAATCGGTGATTGCATCAAATTTGACGGATTATCTGGTCGACATCTACAACACTTCACCCTAAAGCTTCTTTAAAATTTTAGAATATTTGTTTCTGCCATAGGCTGACCTTTTATTGAAATAGTTTGTATAATAAAAGTGTTATAATAGAACCCATAATATGACATGAGTAATATTGCAGGTTGGATAGGAAAATTTCTAGGAAAGAAAATTTTTTTTCTCTCTGTGATACGACAAAATAATACATTTATGTAATCATTTTATTTATTTATTTATTTGTTTTATTCATCAATAATTCTTCCTTTATAAAACAATAAGTTAAACACAACCAAGCTACTTACCTGAATAAGTCATTGCTGTAAACTTTGTTCGTTCTGACGGAGGTACCCAATTACCCAGGAGAGAATGTATTGCTGGAAACACTGCTCCCTATTAACAATGTTGATTTTAAGATTATCTTTTAAAATAACCGTATTACATATTACTTGTAACATTTTGGAATCGGTTTCCTGTGTGGTCATATTATATGATAAAAAATTCAATGGGCCATGCCAAAACATAGGTATCTGCATTAATAGTATCGCTAGATTCTAGTACCATTAATGTGCATATGAGTATAACAATAATATTAACTGTTCTTATTACATAGTTGAATTGGAAGCCTATGAAAATAAGTTTATTTAATGGATACATGAGTTTACCCGGATCGTATTAAAACAATATAACCGTAAAATTTAGGATGTGCTATTACATATATATTTAGTCTATACTTAGTCTTATAAAGGTACTGGTACATGTTAACTTCCAAAACAAGTTTGTACATCTATGAACGATTTAAGTGAAGTTTAAAGTAACTTCTGGCAACGAATTTATGTATAATTGCATGCAAATTGATGATATACAGCTAAAAATAGTAACGTTCAAGTTTATTTTCGAAGCATGTAAAAATTTAGAAGATATAGTTATCATTGAGACAAAACAAATGACTGTCAAAGTCTTCATCACGTAAATCTAATTAAATATCGGTCACTGTACGGCCTACCGCATAGTAAGCTTTAAAAAACCTTGACATTACAATTGCCAAAAAAAATTAAACCAGAAAACTATGATTTTTTTTTTTCAAAACAATAAACAAAAACTGCATCAAATATATATATTTTATGCAATTTATTACTTACAGTACACATTCCGATAACGATCCTAACAAGTATTGCAAATATAAAGCTAGTTCTAGCAGCAAATGGAGTTAGTAATGTGAATATCATTGAAATAAACATGCTCCAACCAGTCACCATCTTTCCACCATATCTTGTAGCTACCCATCCTGCTGGCATCTGTGTTATCAAATATCCCCAGTAGAATCCACCAAGTACATATCCTTGTATCTCTGGATCCCAATTTAACTCGCCACCCTAGGTAATAATCAAGATAATGAAATAAAGACAAACTTTTATTTTAGTTCCTTCTGTAGGAAATACTCAGACAGTGTCGTATTTTCGTTAATTAACGTCTTCATAATAAAATAAAAAGACGATGGAAACAATGCACAATCTATCGTCGACCAAAGCGATCCAGGTAATGATAAAAAGGGAACTGGTCAACAAAAGCTTAAACCATATACTAGAATATATAAATAATTACATATTTAAATATTTGGCAGAAGACACACGTAAAAGTTTCGGTCAAGTACAAGTGTCAATTGAATAAAAATGTTTTTTTTTAAATTCCACTGATTTCGTTCCGTCAGTCATGAATCAAATAGTTATCAAAGATACCAGGATTATAATTTAGTACGCCAGACGCGCATTTCGTCTATATAAGACTCATCAGTGACGCTCATATCAAAATATTTATAAAACCAAATAAGTACAAAAATGAAGAGCATTTAGGATCAAGTTGTGCCAAATACGTCTAAGGTAATCTATGCTTGGGATACGAAAAACTTTATTTTTTTCGAAAAATTCAAAATTTTGTAAACACGAAATTTATATTAAATGACCACATTATTGATAATCATGTCAACACCGAAGTGTTGACTACTGGGTTGGTGATACCCTCGGGGACGAAACGTCCACCAGCAGTGGCATCGACCCAGTGGAGTAAATAGTTATCAGGTACCAGGATTATAATTTAGTACCAAAATCTGTTAGCCTTGAAACAATTTTTTGTCATTTAAGAACGTTGCATGAATACAAAAAGGTGCGTTGTTGTATGAAAACTTTTCATTGTTTCCTGTTCAATTGTGCTTCATTTAGATAAGTATGGTATGTTTTTAGTAAGATGATGTTTAACCATATGCTAACAAATGTTACCATTTGATCAGTTTCAGGAGATGAATTCAGACTTTGTCTTGGATTGTTTTAACTCTCTGGTACATTTTAAAAGGACAAAGTCCTTCACCGGGAAAAATTAATCCTCATTTCGACAGGTACGGGAAAATAATTTCAAATTAACGGAAATACTGACAATACTCATATTTTCGAATAAAATTTTATGTATTATGTATCTGAATGTTGTTGGTATGCTATACAGTTTTAAAAGATCTTCACTCATGTTAGGATAAATAGACGATTTGGCTTAAAAACTGATTTCATACAATAACATAGTTGATTCAAAGGCATTTGTTAGGCTCGTATTATTTTTAATTTCAGTTTATTGTGTACAATTTGGAGTTTTGTATGGCGTTCATTATCACTGAACTAGCATATATAATTTGTTTAGGGGCTAGCTGAAGGACGCCTCCGGGTGCGGGAATTTCTCGCTGTATTGAAGACCTGTTGGTGACCTACTGCTGTTGTCTGTTCTGTGGTCGGGTTGTTGTCTCTTTGACACATTCCCCATTTCCATTCTCAGTTTTATTATAAATGACATAAAAAGGAGTTGGGACTATGTCTACCAATTGCCACGATATATGGATTCAGATAGGGAACTGCACGTTTTTTGGAACTAACACCAAATGAACAATACAAGCTAAACATGCAAATAGACACAGTATTACTAGTGCAATTGTTGAGTAATTTTCCTGTTGATATCCATTATGATATGTTTTAGAAGGATGAGCTTGAGCCTATATGACAAAATAAGACGACTGATGAAATAAATGCTCCATCTCTCTCTCATGTCTCTCTCTCTCCATTTCTCTCGTATCAACTTACAGGAATAGTAGACATATCCGATGAGTTATATTTCTGACGATAACAATTACTATCTTCATTCGGATTAACAGTAGAGTTTTCAAAAGTATATATCGCAGTCCGATTTACCATGCAGACAATCGCAACATTAATGTTGACAAGCATCGCATACATATTTAGTAGTCCAAAAAATCCTAAGATGGCTAGTGCAAAACGACTAGAACCCAACAGAGGTACGGATTCTAAAAAAAGACAACAATGAAATATTTTAAACTTTTTTTATACAAGCTATTCCTGTTACATACATTTATGTAATTCATCAATTGCCGTTTTTATATATATGTACCAAATGAGTGTTTTACACAGAATCGTAATATAATGATAATGAATAAATAGAAAAAAAGGTGAAAATACTGAATAATTTGATATTCATTTCAAAGAGCTACTCATATCATTTTTAGAGACACATTTAAGGTTACGTAAACAAGTAAATATTGTTTGAAAGAATATGCATTGTCTAATATTTAAGAGGTATATTGCATTACCTTTCTTAATCTCTAAATTCCCTTGTCCATTAGGAACCAGTGCATGCAATGTTCCTTCTTCCATTTCTGTAATAATATATTGAAAAACTGAAGATGCAAAAATATCATCTGTTACAAATTACTTCTAACAACCTGATCTGTTCTTGTGAATCACTTTAATGAGAAAAAATCTTGATTGACACAAATACCTAGATTAAAATCATTTGCCGATGCTGCATTCATGTTCTGTATGCGTAGAACCTCTACAGTTAACTTTGTGGGTTTCATTTTCCTACGAATTTATCACAGGACTTTGTAATTTTTGCACTTCAAAATTAACGATAAAAGTGCAGATGAGTTCTAGCTAGCATACTCCTTCCCTTAAATAAATACCCAGCCACTCAATTCAACTTTTTTTTACTGTTTAAGGAGAACAATAACATAAAAGAGGGACGAAAGATACCAAAGGGACAGTCAAACTCATAAATCTAAAACAAACTGACAACGCCATGGCTAAAAATGAAAAGGATAAACAAACAACAGCACACACGATACAACATAGAAAACTAAAGAATAAACAACACGAACCCCACCAAAAGCTAGGGGTGATCTCAGGTGCTCCGGAAGGGTAAGCAGTTCCTGCTCCACATGTGGCACCCGTCGTGTTGCTTATGTGTTTATATAAGGCTACTTTAAAGAAATTTTTGGTAAGTTTCGAATTTATTTTTAACCAATATTTTCACATCTGGCCTGACAACTGTAGCCAGAAGAGAGCTGATGATAAAGATAAAATATTCTTTTAGGTTCATTGTAGATAATGGATGATACTTTATATATATAAGAAGATGTGGTATGAGCGCAAATGAGACAACTCTCAATCCGAGTCTCAGTTTGTAAAAGTACAAAAGTAAGGACTTGAACACGAAGCCGCCGAGCACATCGAACAACAAGCTATAAGAGGCCCCAAAAATTACTAGTGTAAAACCATTTAACGGAAAAATCAACGGTTTAATCTTTATAAAAAAAAAAGAAACGCGTAACACTTATGATCCACATCAACCAGCGACGATTACTGCAAACAAATGCAGGTACCAACCTTCGCCCTTATCTGATAGAATAGTGTAACATCACAACATAGAAAGACACACTATGAAATATCAATTGAAATGGCTTATTTAACCAAAAGACATATAAACACAACGGAAAAAGTTCCAAGTTTGAAATTCGTTATGTCCTCATGTAAAGTTGACTTTAGCAGTATTTGGGTATATTCGGCATTGAGCGTTCTTGGTGAAGGTAAATTAAATAGTTTCTTTCGGACGCTTGAAGTTCATAAAGTGTTGTTTTTATTTTTTACACCACTCGGTTGATATCGCGTCTGGTCGACTATCAGTTCCCGAACGTAGTATCGGTATGTCTATAGTGACATGATTTATAATAAACCTGTCTTAAATCGTCCGTTTATAAAATTTGAAATTATTTTGAAATGCAATCAAGCAAAGTTAACCTATGGTGGATTTGGTTATCGTATTTTTGTCATTTTTGTTCATTTCACTCTTCAAATTTTTATTATTATAATGGCTTGGCTTTAAAATATTAGTCATTGAGCGTTCCTGTTTTAGAAAATATTTTGGACGCATTAAATAAACTCTTCACAGAAATCAGAATTAGAACGCTTGATAAAAAAAAGGCTGAAGGTCTCGCTTGTTTTACTAACAATTGATTGTAAGTTGAAAGTCTAAAAGATATACCTGACACGTTAAATAAGAACAGAAACATTCGAGGACATATATGACCAGCAAGGACCTTCAACCAAATATCCGAATCTGGTATCAAGTCAACTTGTCTGAGGGATTTGAACTTTAGTTTTATAATGTTAGGAATTTGATAAAAATATCTCGTTTTTATATAGGTTAGGACTTAGTTTGTTCCTATTTGAATTGTGCTGCACTAGTCATGTTTGGGCCATTTGTAACTTGTTGTTCCGTGTTTAAGGTCGTACTTTGGTCTATCATTGATAACTTTTTATACAATGAAGGTAACTCATTTACACTAATAGCATATCATCTTCTTCATGTTCTTCATAACGCAGTTATTTCTGTTAAAAAGAAAAAAAAGTTATTGCCTTTTTATAAGGTTGAAAGAAATTACCGTATAAAAAAAAATATATATAAAAAAAAATCTGTTTAATTTCTACATTTGGGAATGCCTGTAACCAAGTCGGAAATATGACAGTTGTTGTCCATTCGTTTGATGATTTTTATCACTTGATTTAACCATTTGATTAGGGACTTTCCGTTTTGAATTTTCCTTGGAGTTCAGAATTTTTATTATTTTACTTTTTGATATGCAAAATGATAGAATTTAGAAAGAGAGAAGGTACAAAAAATACAAAATAGAGAACACCATGCTCAACAATGAAAAATAAGAAAAGAAAAACAGTTTTAACACATTCCACAAGAATAGGATCTAAAAATAGATCACAAAGAACCACATAAGAATGTGTGGTGAACTCATTTGGATAGAGAGATTCTGCTTCGCAAAGTGGATTGTTGTTTTGCTAATAATGCCAGTACAAATCCATTGATTAATAAAGCTACAATCTTTTAACGGTCACAAAAAAATTCAGATTCGTATTTTTTTCCTTCTGTCTTTTTACCCCAAAACACTGCCTTTACCCTAAAATAAATTTTAAAAATACGAAAATACTGACATCTTCTAAATTGAATAAATAATCATTAGCATTAATTAAGTCTTTTATCCCGAAAGTTGTAAATGTAGTAATAAAAGATAAGAACGATTTCGACAAAGTGCCTTATAGTGGACAATTAAAATCATAAGGCCAATATAACAAAGACTCCGACAGAAATAAAAGATGAATTGACAAATGACGGAGTCAACAAAACATTAAGTTGGAACTAAATATTGAGACAAACAATCTGTTTGACATACTGAAATGAATTCCATTCTAAAGAGATGGTCACCCTGCAGTGTATATTCCACTATATTCCAATGCATCGGGGTTTTTTTCCTGTCAAAATTAGTTGAACCATAAATGACGATATGCCATTCTTCTATAGCGGATTGGTAAATGTTTATTTTCTTACCAATTGACATTATAACATGTATATCTGTAATTTTATTGATGATCGGTTGGCTATAGATTCGTAAAATACAGACCATGATGTATAAGTAAAAACATCATAGATTTTGATAGGAAAAACAAAACCCGAAAAATCAACCTAAAAACTAAAATAATTTAATTTCTTTGCAAGACTGCTGATGAGGTTTGATTTTTATTTAAAGAAATTTTAAACCTATGTAAAAAGAATTAATTGGGGAATATTTACCAATCTATACAGGTTTAAGACTATTTATGACGTACCTAATAGATCATCATTTATATTTTTGTTTGCATGATGATATTGTTCAAATTTTGCACAAATAATTTTGTGCAGACAATATTCAAGAATGGAACTCATTTTGATCCTATGGACTCGTTGCATGTTTTAAACAAAATAAAATAAAAGAATTTCCTTTAAAAAAATACCTTAAAAGAATGTTTATTATTAAACATAACAAAATTTCATCCTATCAATAATATTAAAATGTATCATTCGACCCTTGATAACTAATTATTATTTATGACATAAATATTTAACGACATTGTCTCAACGGGGCCTTTTATAGCTGACTATGCGGTATGGGCTTTGCTCATTGTTGAAGGCCGTAAGGTGACCTATATTTGTTAATGTCTGTGTCATTTTGGTCTTTTGTGGATAGTTGTCTCATTGGCAATCATACCACATCATCTTTTTTTATAAGTGTGGTGGGTCTAAATCCCTTATATATATTTATTTACACTGACTTTTTGTTTTATAACGTCCTAAAATTGGTTTGATGACACGAACAAAAAATGGTTTAAAAACCTGTTTATTCAGACAGTGCGAGACCGGTATACGCTTGATGATTACGAATAAAGAACCCGACAGCTGATATTATCAAAATGTACCAGTTGGGAAAAATTTACATTAATTTATCTAGTTCAGTTAAGATATAGAGAGAAATTATTTAATAATATCCTATATTAGATTTCAAAATAATATGTAATCAAATGTTAAGAAATATTTAAATTTTACCTATCGTGCATTATCTTGAAACGGATTCTATTTTCAAAGGTCTGTACTATATTTTTTTAGACATACATAAATGAATTAACATACACAGCGTAAATTTAAATTGCAGCAACATTCAGTGGTTACCCTGGATATTCCGCATTTATTTATTATTGGGTTATATTTTCACATCTTGTATTGTTCAGACAGATTTTTGCTATTCATGTTATCTTGAATTATCTAAATATATGATACAGGTCTGGAATGCTTTGTCTTTATAAATCTATTATCACACTATCGTAACATAAAGAAGCTTACTGGGTTTTTTCATTTCATTGGTAATTCCTAAAAATATTATCTAAAAAAAAGCGAACATTTTTTGGTTTTAAATAAAATGTGTATGTACATTACTAATTTGAAAATATAAACTTTACCTTCACACTGTAAGTTTGCAGTTATGTAAAATGTCTCCTCTATTCGAATTAGAACTAACAAAAGTATTGCATCGAAAATATATTTCCCCGAATTAGCTGTCACATGACTTCAAATGATAGCAACTATTCGTTTCCTATTGATGGCATATGATGTCATTGTCTATTTTATAAAAATGAAAATTTTACGTTTCTAAATATATTTCACTGTAAGATCTATTTTTTATACAATTGCAATACTTTCGGTGACGGAAATGTATATATAGTTTTAATGAGAAATTCATTTTAACTACATTTAAAACTTAATTTAAGTCACAATGCATCCCTGATCTAAATTTTATCGAGAGGTGCCGGACAGAATTTGATAATAACCAGAAGGAATCAATGTCCTTTTCTTTTTTCTGCAAATGTCCCCAGAAAGTAATACATTTAGCACATATATCATATGTACAAATGTGTGGGTTGTTAGATTATGAATGTGTAAATACTTCTTAAACTACACCCCAAATATAAGTGCTTTTGTTTTAGGGAAAGCCTAACTATCTTTGCTTAAAATACTCAAATTAGAATAAAGGCGAAAATGGCCATTGTTATATTACAGCTCGTTTCTGTGTGTGTTAAATTTTAGTGTTGTGTTTGTGTTTTGTTGTAGTTCTATTATATTTGATGTGTTTCCCTCAGTTTTAGTTTGTATCCCAGATTTTTTTTTTCTTAATTGATTTATGAATTTTGAACAGCTGTATACTACTGTTGCCTTTATCTATCCTATTTAAAACAATTTACAATACATGGATTTATAGATATGAAATAAATAAGGGAAGTTTAAAATGAAATAAGGAAATCCATTTTGGTATTTTCATAGGCTTGAAATCGAAAAATAAAATGTGTTTACTTTTTGAAATAGATTAAAGTTAAAAATAGCAAATTATGCAACGAGATTCATGACTGCCTGTCACTTGAACATTCAAGAAATATTTTCGCAAGGAATAAGGCATTATAAGCTTAAGGGTTCTTTAACTTAAGAAATGTTTTCATTTTAACCAAAACTACCTTAATATATTTATCACAAATGTATCAACATATTTGTAATTAATTTGATAAAAGTACTGAAAATAGCAAAAACTTTAATCAAATTTGTTCAAAACGTCACTAAAAAAAATAATGTATTTAATTTCTTAATATACTTGGATATCAAAGTCTACCGGCAGTGTAAAAACAAGAAAGATTATCAGCAGATACCCTCTGGTTGTCAATTTAAATTGATGAAAATCCTATTTCAATACTGTATATATAAATATATTAACACACACAAGGTGTCCAAATGTATGATTATAAAAACTATATCAATGTTGGCAGTTTTTACTTATTATTGAGCATAATTATGAAGTCAATGTAACATAGCCGAAGAATTAATTCATGTGGAAAACTAATTTCACATTTTGTCATTTAAGAATAATATACCTGCGACATTTAAAGTCAACATAAAAATTTTATAATTTGATAATTACTATAGGAGCTTAACATATACTTCTTTAAAAGTATCACTTCGTATATTTGATTCAATTAAATGACACTTATTGTTCAGGAATGTCAAATCGTACTTCAACAATGTCATATATTTTCAAAATTTTTTTTCTTTAATTCAGATACATAATTACCCTTGTAATAATCACGGTTTTGTAGCTTTCTACCTGCTAGCAAACAGATACATTGTAATTAGGAAGTTAAAAACAACACCTAAGACATTAAGAAGCTTTTTTGATACACCTTCATCAGGAACACTGTAAAATGTTAAAGCCAGGGGTGACGAATACATTAATATTTCAGGCGTTTATGTCCATAAATTACCAAAAGATATAAACTAAATTCATTACGGTCAAAATAGCTCGAAAGAGTTAGAACGTGAGTGTTTAATAAACTTCATTAAAGATACCAAGCTTACTACTTGTTACGCCAAACGCACAATCGTTAACAGAAGATTTTTATCAATGGATTTCAAAACAAACTATTTAGAAGGTTAAACGAAAGAGGAAGCCAAAGAAGATTTCAAACAATAAAACAATTGAAATGTTGCAAAGCTTTAAAAGGTCAGGTCCAATATGAACGATTTTCCAAGGCTAATCATCTGAAAAGCTTTCAAAGGACTTTTATCTTACTCAAATGAGTTGTTGCAATTTCACTTGTACATTCATCTTGAGTGCTGGTACTGTTTTATGGTTATTATTGTTTATGTGTACAGCTGGCTAGAGTTAAATTGAAGAATCCTCTCAGTAAGAAATTTTCTAGCTGTAAATAGTTATCGAAGGTAGCAGGATGTAAATGTTGTTGATACTTATACTTTTAAATCTTTCGAGGATAACTTTGTTACAGTGCATTTTGAAATATTTCAAGTAAAGTTATTTATTTAAATTGCTTCAAAATACAAATACATATATACCTACTTTTGATCAGAAAATACAGAACTACTTGTCTACAACTCAACCACAATGTTATTATTTATTGTTCACTAGTACTAGTTTTAAGAGTAAGGCGGTATAAAACCTGCAAAAAAAGTACAATAACAAAAAATACTGCACTTCGAAGGAAATCGAAACGGAAATCCCTAATCAAGGGTTTGGGATTCGGAGAAAAACAATTTTTGGGGTTTCATTTGGGGGGAAAACTTTTTTTATTAAAAGTTGTATTATACTTTTGCATTTGGTAAAAAAAAATGTTTGAATTTTGATAATTTTATCCTAGGCTGGGTGAAATACCTCTTAAACAACATGTTTTCTCTTGATGTACCTGAGATACGTGTGTAATATAAAAAAAAGACGGTCAAACAATTTTTATTAAAATGTTCAAATTTAAACTTTATAACCTAAAATAAATAAATTGTATCTTCAGTACAGGATATTTACATGCCTTTTACGTCAATCCTTTGCCCTTTCTGTTTGTTGAGAAACATTCTTACAAAGACATTAAATCAGACAAAGTTCAGTGATAATTTATCTGTTTTTCTCGTATCACTTTAAAACAAACACTTTGTGTAATTTTTATTTGTATTTTCGAAAAATGTATTTATACTTGCTGATAAACTTATGAAAGATAACTGACTTACGATTCAGTACTGAGGTACTATAAGTTCTGTACTGTAAGTAAAAAGTAAGTAGGTAAGTAAGTAATTAAGTAAGTAAGCAAGTAAGTCAGTCAGTAAGTAAGTAAGTACGTCAGTCAGTCAGTCAGTCAGTCAGTAAGTTAGTCAGTCAGTCTGTACATTCTGTTGTAGAAACATCCTGTAAAATACACGTATTCAATTATTTTCGTGGCAAGATATCTGATATTTAAACTGTTCTTGATAAACAGCTAAACTAACCGACTCATAATTGTTTTCGTTTATAAGTGCCTAGAATATTTAACCAAGGAGTAAATCCAACTTGAATTCAAGATAAAAAAACAAAACTGAAGGGTTCTCATGAACTGCAAACGAATTCAATCCTTTATAATATGTAAGCCCTATACAATCAGAAAAACTGATATATTCAAGTTTGTCAAAATCATAGTTTGGAATATATAATATAAAGCAGACATTTGAGCTCGTTTAAAACAAACATGACAGTTCTCTGAGGTCGTATATTATATAAGTTATCACTGCGTAATCGATAAACAGGATACTATCGATATGAAATTTAAGTACCGCGAAAGATGAATTTTTTTAGATATTTGAAAATATATATCCACGTTAATTGGACTCTGGTGGACAATTGTCTCATTGGTAATCATGAGACATCTCCTTATGATAATTTGAATTATAAATCGGCATGACTACAGAGAGGATGAGACCAGAGTGAGTAAACATTGTAATCCCAACTAGTATATGTTAGGAAATATTTATACAAATTAAGCATTAAGCAAAAAAGAATAGTGCACACTGTGAAAAATAAACAGTTGAATCATGCTTGCAAAAATTAAAAGATCACAGTTTTTGTGGTGTATTTGAATATTTTTTGATGATCTACATCTGATTAACACTTCTGTTCAGCATTCAACAATTGTGTAAGTCATCTTTAATGTAGTTAATGGAATGCAATTAGAACTATAGAAAAAATGATTATACATTTTGTATTACAAATACATGGACAAATCAATTAACATAAACTAATTCCACTGTAAACAGTAAGAATCTGAAGCCAATCAGATTTGAACCATTATGTGGTTTGTTTTTTTTTTTTGGCATCCAGACCAGGATGACCTGAGCAAGAAATGACACGCCTTTATGACATTTTTGTATCATTGTTCTTAAAATTTGATATTGACTTTGTTTTTTACTGTTAATGATATATGTAGTTACTATTATAAATGTAGATGAAAGTCAAGTTTGTTGTACTTAACTATAAACTAGTTAGCTTTGATACGGTTTTACAATCACTATAAGTCGATACCAATGCTATTGGACGTTCGTTCCCGTGAATATCATCATCCAAGTAGTGTACATCCCAGTGTTGACATGCAATCTCATTCATGCGATCATTTTCTGTAAACTTTAGACTTCAAATTCATGATTATTTCGTTTGAAACACTTATGTGTTTCTACCATGGTTACCTCTAGTCAAAGACTGCACTAGCCAGATTTGAAAAACTCACTTTATGTTATTGCTGATGTAAATCAATGTTGCGTCAGGATAACTAAAATATTTTATATTAAATATATGTATTTGTCTATTATACGTGTTTTTTTTTTAAATCTTTATTTATATGATCGTGTGAGGATGTGTTTGGTTAATATGTTATTTCTTTAAAACTAATAATTTTACTAACCAATTTTTTTTTTTATCGAAAGTAAATCTCCTGTGTTATGATAAATAAAAATATCAATCATGTGTTCAAGTATTTTCATCAACGAAAATTTTCCTGTTACTAAATATACATTATTCTCAAAAGTTTATATTTTTTCTACTTTTGCTTTACAAAAATATTAGTACAAAGATCAACTCTTTCGTATAATAAAAAAGTTGTTTTAGTGAACAACGTTAACACTATTTTAAAGCCCAATGTATTCGAATATTTTTAATTTGTCCTTCTACAATAAAGAATATGATATCAAAAATTAGTAATTCAAGACACTAATAACTCATCTGCATTCTGATAAACCATGAACATGTTTGGTATTTCAGATTTTTATGTTGTAACTTTTCAATTTTAATGCTATAAAACGGTAAATTGTTATTTATCAGACTGATTAGAATTATTTTCTGACTGCTTAAATTTTCCTATACAGTTCTAAATTTAGACAACATGATATCAATAAAGTTTATTCTTATTCATATTTCGCCTTCGGTCTAAAGTAATAAATTAGCTTAACTTCTCTATGAGGGGTGAAGCTTACATGTAATATCTCTGTTTAAAGAAACAAACTATAACCACCAGACCATAGCTGGTCAGTGACCTTGACCCTAGTATATAAGCACCTGTTCCATAATAACTTGTCATTATTTTTCTAGAGGGTGTGAAGTGAACACTTCACTTGAATTCTTTTTAGTTATTTTTATTTTTATCTAAGATTTTGGGGAAAGTTACTAAAGTTACATTTAACTTGTCTACGATGTACGACAAGTTCTAATGTTATTTTGTTAATTAGAAATAATAATTCCTCAAGTGTCTATGATGTATGACAAGTGTTGATGGAAATGAATTTAAAAATTTCTTGTCTACGATGTATGACAAGTGTCGATGGAAATTAATTAAAATTTGTATTGTCTACGATGTATGACAATTTTATATATTCATTAAGTTTTTGCCTTAGTACGATGTACAGCACATTTGTTACTTAATTCATACTCCTGTTTGTTAAACAGGTAGATATTTAAAAGTATTTCTATTCACCTGAAGGTCGTGAGTACTCTTCAGAATTTACACGTGTTTTACCTGCACAGGTACACATTATTTTATTACAATGGCTGAATTTGATTATGCAAATGTATTGCTTTTGCAAGATGTTTAGAATTATGTTTACACTTACAAGGGTGATGGTTATGATTTTCATCACCTCTGAGTTGTTTTAGAAATTAAAGATGATAAATTTAATAGGAAAACAAGAGGTATTTTAAATCCTCTTCTAAAACAGTTATAAAACCTAGTAGTTTTATAAAAGATCATAATGGCATTGCAATTTGAAATAATTGACAAAGCAACAGAACGAGTCAAAAGTAAGTTTTTAAAATCTAGTGCTACTTGTATAGCTTCAAAATCTCCTTGATTTGTGAATTTTTCTCAAGACAGTGCTGTTGAGATTTAAGATAGGCATGTATACATATTGATGCATTGACTCATTATTATTAATGTAGTAAAGAACATGTATGAATCATGAGGTTTGAGACAGTTTCTCTGCCTTCAACTTCAAAAGAGTTTGTAGAGAATTCTGCTGCTTTATTCGAATTTTGCCATTAGAGGCTTACTTTAATGAAACTTTAGTTCTAATTTTGATCTGAACTACTGTAATGATACTGTTCATGTACCTCCTTTTGGAGTTTGTGCCATGGCTGATGATAGTCCAGCTGAGAACTGAATTTTGATACGTCTTTTGATCCTGCATTAAGGTTTTCAGAAGCCTTTAAGGCTTCTCTTAGTGAGATTAATGGTCCATTATCTCATCCTGTTTGTTGAACAGTTAAATCATGATTTTGCTTGGAAAATCCCAGAATTGTTTAAAAAGGCAGAGAACTGAGTCTAAGTTTTCTTCTGGACTTTCTGTGACTGTTAATAATACTACCATGTCAGTAAATACCAAATCAGGAAAATATCAAGTTCATAGAGGAGTAATACTATCACCCTGCGAACTGTGAGAATCCTAGTGTGTCTAGGATAAATAACAAGATTGAAATGGCACTGCCTAGAAAGGCCCACTATGTGGTTTCAAAGATGCAGGAAACCCAGAGATACTTTATTAAGGGGTTGATCATCACCCCTATTGTTGAGGATTTTATTGTAAAATTCTATTTGTTTGTTTGACCATGGGTTTCTATTTAAACGCATAGGAGATCCTCAGAAATATCTAGATGATAAAACTTATTTGTAATTCTGATGTGATAGTTGATTTATTACGTTTTTAGTTATGATTGCATGAAGCAAACCTGGTGATTATACAAAGATTCTAAAGCAAATTCTAGATTCCTTGGAAGAGGTTCCAGGTCTAGCAATTATTTTACTCCCAGTTGTTATGGAAAAGGCAATATCAGTCTTTTAACTGTGGAGGCTCTGTTGGTCAACAGGGCATATACTAGTAGGCAATTCCCTTCATTGAGAGGGAGAGGTTTTCCAAAAGGGAACAGAGAATCTCAAAGAGGTCACATTTCTCAGCCAGTTGCTATATACAGTAGATAACTTAAATATTATGATTCGGAAAATGTTACTAATGATCTATTGATATTAGATTTAATAAGAAATGGTTATAAAATTATTTTTAATGATGTATATACGTACCACATATTTTAATAAAATACATTTCACCTTTCATAAGGATGAAATAATTTCAGAAGTCCAAAAATTGATAGCTAAGGGAGCTATTTAAGAGGTTGATCGATCATAGGAAAATCAGTTTATTTCCTATATTTTCTTAGTTCCTAAGAAAGATGGGTCTTCAAGGCCTGTTACCTATTTGAAAAATTCAAACAAACTTAGCTTGTGGCTAATCAGCATTTGGAGCAGGACCATTTATCTTTTGTTTTGATGTAATTCTTAGCGATTATTATCTATATATAAATAGAGAGAGAGCTAACATCTATAGATCTCACAGATGCATATTTAAGTATCATTTATGATTATATCACAATTTCCTGATTCATGTGGAAAGGACATTGCTATGCTATTTATGTTCTTTGTTTTGGATTGGCTTCTGCATCAAGAGTTTTTACTAAGGTTTTAAAACCTGTCTATGTATTTTTATGAAATAATGTCACTTGAAGTATATACATGCTATAGTTTATACATTGATGATTCTTTTATTATGGATCAGAATTTAGATGGTTGTATTGTGAATACAGAAGAAGTGGTGCAAATGCTTGATAAGCTGTGCTTCGGAATAATTTTTGAGAAGTTGGTACTCATTCCTTGGAAGCACATTGTTTTCCTTTGTCTCATTATTGATACTGAGCTATTTAAGTTTTTTCTGACAGATGAGAAATGGTAAAATTATCTCCCTTGGGAAATTCTTCTAAAATAGAATTGTGTAACTGTCTTATTGATGATTTGCATCATATATTGGTCTTGTGGCACATGCTTTTAATGCAGTACATTTGTGTATCTGTGGGAATGTTGCAGAAACATGGCGAGAAATAATGTTGAAACACTGTATAGTTGTTACAGTGTTTATTATCATCAATTTATAGGTGAAATTTTTAACAATTTAAATCAGAAATTAAGAATTGATTTTTAGATCCATCCAAATAAACATTTGGATTGGACCAGATGCCTCATTAGAAGGATTTGGGATTCAAATTTGAAGAAAATTTTTCTGTTGGTAGATGGAGCTTCTTTAAGAACATGCGCTCATTTCATATAGATTTCTTAGAATTGTTGGCTATATTTTTCTTTTGGAGAGAAATTTTTAGTCACAGAGAGTTATACAATCAGAAAATACAATTTCAGTAGCATTTATTGTGCAATAGGAGGTATAACCTCTTTGTCATTTTTAAAACATGCTTACTACAAATATTTCATTATTTGGGCTTTGTGTTCAAGAAAGAACATTTTTATCACAGCTCTTTATATTCCTGGTAAGAAAATTACCAACAAGCTCCTTTCAGAGATGTTTGTACTTTTCATGGTCAGATTTAAGACCTTATATTTTCCCATCTTTTTCATTGTTGGGGATAATTATAAAGAAAATTATTAGTGATAAAGTTCAGAAGGCTCTTTTGATTATTCCTTTTGGTCTGCTCAGAGTTGGTTTTCTTTGCTTAGACCAATTTTAATTTATTTGACAGTTAAAAGTTCTGCTAAACATAAAAGTTAGTAACAATGTTACATACTGAAGAATGCCTTTCCGTCAGGAAGAGATTTGATTTAACTTTAATATAAACAGGAGATTTCAGAATCATTTGTAAAATATATTTACACTTCATTTTGAAGATCATGCATCTATGATCAAGCATTATCAATATTTTTTGAGAAATTTCATTATTTGGTGTGTTCAAAGAGAACCAATTCCTTATCACCATCTAAAAAGGATGTTATTGATTATTGAAATTTTTTGTAAAACACAAGCTTTTCATATTCAGCATGTTTAATGTGAATTTTACTTGTTTTATGTTGAAACAGACTTGATCCTTTAAGAAGTAGATGTTACTAAATTTGTTTGTTTACTACATGCATATGTGAAAGGTTGCTTAAGCCTGAATCTGCAATTGAAGAGTTAGATACTCTTTCATTGTGGAGATGAATTTAGTACTATCATTTTAAGTTCTTTATATTCATTAGAGGATTTAACATTGAAGACTGTCTTTTATACTTGTGTCTTTATTTGCCTTGACTACAACTGCCAAAGTACAATCTTTATCAGCTGTAGATTTACATTCTATGTTTTTCATTCAGAGACATGGCACTTTATTTTTTCATATACATGAGTTTTTGAAAAATACTAGATCTGTTAGTTAGTCTACCTAATGAGGTGATCAAGGGTTTTGATAAACCAAAACTTTGTGTTGTTAAGACAATGATTTATCTTGTTTTGTGTACAAAATATGTTAGAGAATTCATCTAAGTCTTTTTGGAAAGTTTAAATAGTTAGAGAGAGTTCTAATTTTAGCCGAGGTTTTAAGGTTTACTCATTTAGAGGAACCTCTTCATAAGTGCATTTAGCTTCAGGATGTTCTATTAAAGACATTATGGCAACAGCTTAGTCTGGACATATGGTAAAACTTTTTATAAGTTCTATAAAAGGGAAAGTGAATAATATCAGTACTAAAACACTTTTCTTCAGTTGTAGTTACTGGATGATCTTGTGATTTCTATGCTTTATTAAATGTTGGCATTTATAAAAATTGTTTTTAGTTTGTGTCTACACTTTAAACAAGCTAATTTATTACTTGAGACCGAAGGCGAAATATGAATAAGAATGTTTCTTCATCCAAGCATATCTTGGATGTGCAGGATGAAGGTCATTCTTAGAATATGAGCCTGAGGCTCGAAAGTAATTAATTCCCTCCCTAGGGATTATCAGTCAGACCCACCCTTTTTCCAATGGGTTTTATATTTGGTCGACACAAACTTGCTTTAAATTATGACAAGTTATTATGGAACAGGTGCTTATATACTAGGGTCAAGGTCACTGGCCAGCTATGGTCTGGTGGTTATAGTTTGTTTCTTTAAACAGAGATATTACATGTAAGCTTCACCCCTCATAGAGAAGTTAAGCTAATTTATTACTTTCGAGCCTCAGGCTCATATTCTAAGAATGACCTTCATCCTACACATCCAAGATATGCTTGGATGAAGAAACATTCCATTACATTCATAACATTTAATCTTTAATTACATTATAAAGCAGATATCGAAAAATTGCTAAAAGTCTAAATCTATTTGACTTCTCAACTCTATGTACTCTACAAAAGTGGGAGAACATATAGATTACAAAACTAGATTGTACTTCCGGTTGAGGAAAAGGAAACCCGTTTTCTGAACTACTCCTGATATTTTTTTAGCAATACACTCACTACATCTGTATATTCATATAGCCTACCTTGTCAGTCATTTCTATCATAAACCTTAATGACAAGAATACTTTAAAACTTTAAACAATGGGTATATATGGATGTTGGAACGAACTTTCTACCAATTAGAAACATGTAAACAAACAAAATGGCGAACGAGTTAAAATCTCGTGTAACGCAACTACCGGATAAATATGCAGACAGCATTACCGGTGATGAGATTGATAACATTGACAATGAATTAACAGATTCAAACGCATGGGAAATCCCTGTCAAGCATGTTCAATGCGACAACAAAACCAATAAAGTTACTTTCAAAACCACAAGGCAAAGCGTGTGAAAAACCGCAATTATCGAACATTTTGGGAAGTCGAAAACCAACTGCCAACCACAAAAAAACCTGCAATGTAATCAGGGTAAATTTTGATATTGGTCCAGACAGAAATAATTCTGTCAAAGTTAATAGTTTCCACTCTGGATCTGTTGTCTTTCAAGGGGCAAAATGTGGTAAATTCTCAGACCATTTCTTTGAAACATTAAAGGGAAAATATGACTTGCTCGACTCCGCCGATGATACAATTGTCAAATGTGACTTAAATGACTCAGGTGATGACACAATTGTTAAAAGACCGACTACACCTATTTTAGATTTAACAAAATCAAAAAGTTGTGAAGATCTCCAACAGATTACAAGTACGCCCATACGTGCACGTGTGTCAAATACAATATCTGGAAAATCAAATCATAATGAAAATTCACCAAGCATAGAGTCACGCAACACAGCAAAATGATGGATTCAAAGCTTGAAGAAATTCATACCTCACTTAGCACGATGGATATTATAATGAAACATTTCGTAGTAAAACTTAATGACATAAACTTTGCAATTATGAAAACACCAGATGCCTTATCAGCCACAATTAGCGAGATGCTTAACAATCATAAAACAAAAGTATCTGAATCATTATCCACAATAGAAGCAAAAATCAAACATTGTGCCACTGGAATTGATTCTCTTCAAACAAAAGCAAATGTAGGTGACAATCTTGTAAAAGACTTAAAAGCTAATCAAGTAGAACACAAAATCACTATAGATAAAATGTCTACATTAATTGTAAAATTAGTTGATCGTATCGAATCACTTGAACACTGTATCATACTGAATCCACACAAAATTGAAGAATCAGATGTGCATATTACTTTCAGGCCAACAACTGACAATGATAAAAATATGTTCACTAAAAGTGTGTGCCATGATTTTCTACATTTGAAAATGCCTGTACCAAGTCAGGAATATGACAGTTCTTGTCCATTCGTTTTTGATGCGTTTTGTTATTTGATTTTGCCATGTGATTATGGACTTTCCGAATTGATTTTCCTCTGAGTTCAGTATTTTTGTGATTTTACTTTTTTCAAACATATTATCTGACATCTCAACAGATCAAATTGAAACTGACAGGCATTGAATGGACAGAAGTTACGGGAAAGAAAAGGCAACTCGAATCTACAAATAATGAATCGACAGAAGTTGTAAGAAAGAAAAAGCAACCCGAACCTAAAAATAAACCGCCACAAAAAAAATTCCATATAATTGTGACCGCTTGATCCTGAGCGATTCGGTCATTCGAAGGATTCAAACAGAACGCCAGGTGTGTCAAGCGGTTCATTCGAGGAGGTGCCTCTACATGTACCAATTTTATAGAAAAGAAGGGGGCAGAATTTAATACCAAAAACGTACTTCTACACATTGCCACTAGAGACCTACAAAATAACGGTATTTGTTAAACTTCTCGATATGTTTACAAAACACTGGATACATGCCAAAGTATATGTGTCTCTTATTACAAGCCGGAGAGACTTTTCCGATAAAATGGTGACCGAAGCAAATCACATCATATGCAGTGTATGCACGAACTATCCAAATGTTACTGTTATTGAGCAATTTAGACAATCTGATAACATGTTCCATGACCAAGTTCATCTCAACAATCTTGGACTCTCGGTCATTATCAAACATTTGAAAGCTGCTATGAATCTGTCAACGCCGTCTCCCAGACCATTACGACACCAGTATGGTCAATCAAATGGGTCTTGGAACGATCGACCTTCATCTGCGCCTCCATTTCAAAATATTCAATTGCCAATGAATAACATGGACATGAAAAGACCATTATCCAATCCGTCCGCTTTCGAAAGTCCTCAAATGACCAACCATATTTCACCTATAAACATGATGACTCCGCCGCCAGCAAATCCTTCTATGCAATGGTTTCCTCCGCAAATCCCTATGAACATATGTGCTCCATGGCGTCAACCCTGGAATTACCACCCTATACATCTTGGCCACCGAATATTGCATCATTTCATCCTGATGCTCAACAAAACATTCACAACTAACCAATGATAAACAAATTATGAATTTAATCTAGTCATGATAGAAAGTATTTTGTTGTTGTAACTGTTTATTATTATTATTTTTTTATTTTTTTATTTTTTTATTTTTTTATTTTTTTATTTTTTATAATTATTATTCCTTTTTACAGCACATACATATCTTATGTAGCTTGTTATTTTATTTTTATGTTTATAATCAAATGATGAAGTAGAAAAAAAATCATCAGTGTCCACTATCATATATGTACATCCTTAATTAACCCAACCACATCTATTATTGAATCTAGAATGATTAACAGATTTGACCAACAGTCGCTCCTCAAAATAGCCATGTGGAATATCGAAGGGCTTATTAGTTCAAAAATAAATGGCAGTCACTTTTTACAAGTTATTTCAAATTTTCATATCCTTGGCTTGGTAGAAACATGGCTAGAAGATGTCAATGCCGGTACTAATTTACCGGGGTTTGGTCTAATTGTTGCCAAAACAAGAAAAAAGCCAGAAGAAACTCGGGGGTAGTAAGCATTTATGCCAAAACATCCGTCTCTAAAGGTACATCAATATTGGCAAACAAACATTCAGATATAGTTTGGACAAAATTAGAACACAAATTTTTCAACCTTCCTAAAGATATTTACTTAGCTTTTGTTTATATATCTCCTGAATGTGCTACCCATAGTGCAGACGATATTCAATCTATGTATACTCCCTTATTAGAAGGAATTGTAAAATATAGTAAACTTGGTGCTATCCTTATCCAAGGGGACTTTAATGCTTACACCAACACTATGTCTGACTTTATTGTAAATGATGAAAGAAGTCATTCTAGTAATGATGATGTTTTTTTATAAGTTTGATATTAGTTTGTCAAGAAATAATCTTGACAATAAAAGAGTAAATAATAGTGGTAAACATTTACTTAAAGGGGCACTAGCCGTCAAATTCATGGTCACCAAATTGACTCAAATTCTCATATTTGATTTATAACAATGTAAAATATTTATCTAAACTATCAAAAGTCTGAAATAAACAGTTTACAGAGCATGGGGTAGATAATATATAGGTTCGTTTCATGTGTATGTTAGTCCAGACGCCATCTAATTAACTATCGATTTGACCTCAGATGACCGTATAAGCGATGTAAACATAAATAAAGATATGAATAGATTAAACCAACACCTGCAATTGGATTTTTATAGGTCTGTTTGATTTTATTTTATAGATTAAAAAAAGATATTTCTCATTGTTTTTAACCGTATAAGAATGATTTCATGTGCATCGAATTAGTAATCAAATGATTGACCGTAGTTTCACTTTCATTGTTGACGTTCTTTTTCTTTAAATAACCAGTACACGTACAATGCATGCGTTGTCAATCTCTAGCTAGGGGTTAAATTGAAGTTCACATGAATACGGATTTAAAGAGGTCGACTCATTCACTTGCAAGTGAATTACTAATTATCAATGTTTCTTAGCGTAATTTGACAAAATTGAACATTTTTGGCTGCAAAAAGCGAATTGTTATTTCACTATTTCACTTTTATTATTGATTAAACAGAAAAATCAAACTTTAGATTTTTTATATATCTCGTAGCTGGTACCCTTTTATTATGTGTAAAGAATCAGGACTTAGGATCCTGAATAGTCGAACCACATGTGATTTATTTGGCAGACCAACCTGTATTACTTATAATGGGAGTAGTCTTGTAGACTACTCAATTGTATCAAATGAACTTTTTAATTCCGTGGAGTTTTTCCAAGTACATGAATTTACTGATTTATCAAACCATTGTCCTATTGTATGTGGTATTTTGTCTGTCATTGTCAACATCTGTATTTTTTCTTGAAAACTTGATGATTTACCTGGTAAATTCATTTGGTCAGATGAAGCTATAGAGCTCTACAAAACAAATATTCAAAGTAAAAATATTAAAGATACATTTTACAACTTCATACAAAAAGATTTTGGTGAAGTCAATGGAATGGTTGGCGAATTCAATTCAATTTTAATAGAAACAGCTAATATGTCCACAAAATTCACTAAAAGGGGTAAACCTTAAAGAAACAAATCTAATAAAACACAAAAAAAACATGGTTTTCGGAATCGTGTGAAGATCTGAGGATCTCTGTTAAAAACTACGAAAAATTTGTTAACAAATTTCCCTTCAATGCTGAATATAGAAAATCTTTTTATACTTTTCGCTCTCGCCTCAGACGTAGATGTAAATATGAAGAGAAACAGTACAAAGAAAACATTTGTAATGAGTTGGATAATTGTGTAGAAGTTTTCTGGAAATTGATTAACAAACTCGATCAGTCATCAACTGTAAAACAAATGAATCATTACCATATAATTCTTTTAAGGAACACTTTGACAAATTAACTCTTGAACACCCTGAAATGAATCGTTTTCAGGAAAATGTCACAAAAAACTTTGAAAGTCTAAAGGCTAAATTACCTTTTAACAATGATACAAAAGAGCTTAAAGGTGTAATCACACCAAAAGAAGTCGTAAAGGCCATCAAATCACTAAAAAATGGTAAAAGTCCATCTATTGATTGTATATCTAATGAGATGATAAAAAATGGTACCAACTCTACCATGGAATCTCTTGTTAAACTTTTCAATATTGTCTTTAATGAAGGTATCTTTCCAAAAATATGGAATGAGAGTCTTCTTGTTCCACTTCACAAAAAGATTAGCAAGGCCGACCCTTGAAATTACAGAGGGATTTCTATCAGTTCGAACCTTGGAAAAGTGTTTAACAAGATTATACATGCCAGATTATTAAAATTTACACAATGCAACAATTTGATAAGCAAAAACCAAATTGGTTTTATGGAACATAATCGAACAGCTGATCATATTTTTTCATTGAAATCAATTATTGAACAATACAAGATTAAACATAGGAAAGTTTATGCTGCATTTATTGATTTTAAAAAAGCCTTTGATATGGTATGGAGAAATGGATTATTCCATATACTATTAACACATGGTATTCCAAAGAAAATTTTTAACATAGTTTTTTTCAATGTATACCAAAACAAAGAATAGAATAAAATTTTATGATGGTTTAAGTACACCTTTCATATCTGAAAGAGGTGTCAAACAAGGCGATGTTCTAAGCCCTTTGCTATTTCATATTTTTATTAATAATATTGTTGAAAATTTAGAAAAAAAACAAAAGCACAGACCCTGTGCTAATTGGTGATGATAAGATTCATTGTTTGTTATATGCCGATGACTTGGTACTATTGTCAAGTAGTCCAGAAGGACTACAATGTAGTCTTGACACTCTAGCTCAGTTCTGTACAGATTGGAAGCTGGAAGTAAATTCTACAAAATCAAAAGGCCTAATATTTAATTCTAACGGCAAATCATTTCAAAACTTTTTTACTATCAACAAATATCATATTGAGACAGTTGATAAATATTGTTATCTTGGGATAACTTTAAAATACAATGGCAAATTTAACCTTGCCTTCAATTTATTGATGGAAAAGGCTAGAAAAGCTCTATTCAAAATAAAGAAATCTCTTAGTCTTAACAATTCATGTAGACTTTTAGAAAAACTTTTTGATACAATGAGACTTCCAATTTTATTATATGGAAGTTAAGTTTAGGGTATTGAATCAATTAAAAAAAAATACTGAGAATGAACCATATGAAAAGTTTCATATAAAATTTATGAAAGAAATTCTTGGGGTTCACTGTAAAACTTCCAACCATGAATGTCGCAGTGAGCTTGGTAGACTCCCCTTAAAAGCTAAAATTTTGCTGTCTTCCATGAAATACTTAGATCAGTTAATCTCATCTAACAAAATCTTAGCTCATGACATATTTATTCAAACAAGAGAAAACAACCTATGGACAAGTAATATGAAGAAATGTATCCAAAATCTGGGTTTCTCATATTCAACATCTTTAAATGTACCTATTACACCTATGCTTGCTCAAATAAAACAAAGAATTCATGACCAAATTTTACAAGAACAGAATTCATATATTACAGAATCATCAAAATTATCATTTTTTCGACATTTTTGTTTTTCATATAAACGTGCACACTATGTTGACCAATTGAATATGTTGAGAGATAGGGCACCTTTGGCAAAACTAAGGCTAAGTGCACACAATCTTGAAATTGAAAGAGGTAGATATATTCAAGTTAACAGAGAAGAAAGGTTGTGCAAATTAATTATGTAATAATAAAAATATTGAAGACGAAAATCATTTTATCTTGCACTGCACAAAATATGAATCACAAAGAAATGTTCTTATATCAAAATTGTCCTATTTTAAAAATTATGACAAACAATCCAAAACGGAGGATGAATATATCAAACTATTACTTAATAGCAAGTGTAGAAAAACACTTAGATTAATATCATCTTTTATTAATTGATCATTTGAATTAAGGAAAAATGTCCTTATAAATGAGTAATATGGACAATTTGAAGCTATAACATACAATATACTTATGTCAGTAGTCTATTCTTATAAATTAACCTATATATATTGATATATTCATACCCCAAGGGTGACTGGGGTATAGAAATATGGTCACTTGGTCTTCTCCCGACCGACAGTAAAACGCTTGCCGAAGTGGGGCGTCCGTTTGGCTGTGCGGGATGTATCAAGTTCGCAGTCACGTCCGGTCAGAAGGGGGACGTTAAATCCGATGCCTCGTGTAAAGAGAGGACCACGCTCTTCGCACGTTAAGAACCCTTGCAACAACTCTTTGGGGGTCCGTAGGTGGCCTGTTGCAAGGCAAAATTTCTGTCCCTATCCAATATACCCTCATTTTCCAGTGGTAGTCCAAATTTCCCCGACCATCATCCCAGATGGCCTCTATTGTATCAACCTACCTATTGTATTTATTGTGAACTTGTTCTCGTTCTGAATATGCACGAAATATTTGCCACTGGACGTTAAGCAACCAACAATTAATCAATCAATTAATATATTTATAACTGCACATTTTATTGTTCGAAATGTGTCCAATGATATGCTATGTAGTGTTGTTTAATTGCTGCATCATTACTATTTGTATACTTGTTGTATGGGCCGTTGCCAATTATTGTAATTGAGTGTGTGCCAAAAAAATATTTGTATTTGTATATTTGTATATTTGTTATCACAGGTACCAGGCTTATAATTTGATATGCCAGACGCGTGTTACTCTACATAAGACTCATAAGTGACGCTCATATCAAATAAAAAAATTATAAAGCCAAACAAGTTGAAGAGCATAGAGGACCCAAAGTTCCAAAATGATGTGCCTAATATGTCTAAGGTAATCTATGCTTTGTGATAAGAGAAAACATTCATTTTGTTTTGTTTTGTTTTGTCTCCGGCAAGATACAAAGTTCCAATGTCATGCATAAATCTGTCAATGATAGACCGAAATGGTATTTATCTTTATGTAGAATAAACATTCAATACCAAACAATCTTTACAATCTTTTTGACAGCTAATTCAAGACTTTTTTTATATATATAATCATATTGATGATTTCTAGATGCCTTCTTCTTTTGACTTGAAAAAGATTATTTTCAAATTTATCTTAAAGAAAAATATATAAATAGGGGGAAATGTTTTTCAAAATTATGCTCTTGATATTGCACTTAAATTGAAAAAAAATACGTCTGTCTATATTTCGTTAAAGTCATTTATGTCTGAGAACTATAACCGGATACTAACTTTATCTTCAAGTTGACTGCAAAATAAATTATCTTTAAAATCAGTACAATGAGGCATGAAGGTAAAATTCTGATCGATTAGTAATAGACAAAAAGGTTACAAATATAAACTAAAGGAATCACAACAACAGGTGCGTCAATAGTCATCAAAGGTACCAGGATTATAATTTTGTACGCCCGACGCGCGTTTCGTCTTTATAAGACTCATCAGTGACGCTCATATCAAAATAGTTATAAAACCAAACAAGTAAAAAGTTGAAGAGCATTGAGGATCCAAAATTCCAAAAGGTTGTGCCAAATACGGCTAAGGTAATCTATTCCTGGGATAAGAAAATCCTTAGTTTTTCGAAAAGTTCAAAGTTTTGTTAACAGGAAATTTATAAAAATGACCACATATTTGATATTCGTGTCAACACCGAAGTGCTGACTACTGGGCAGGTGGTACCCTCGGGGACGAAACGTCCACCAGCAGTGGCATTGACCCAGTGTAGTTATCAAAGGTACCAGGATTATAATTGTGTACGCCAGACGGGCGTTTCGTCGTTATAAGACTCATCAGTGACGTTCATGTCAAAATAGTTATAAAACCAAACAAGTACAAAGTTGAAGAGCATTGAGGATTCAAAATTCCAAAAGGTTGTGTCAAATACGGCTAAGGTAATCTATTCCTTGGATAAGAAAATCTTTAGTTTTTCGAAAAGTTCAAAGTTTTGTAAACAGGGAATTTATAAAAATGACCACATACTTGATAAACATGTCAACACCGTAGTGCTGACTACTTGGCTGGTGATAACCTCCTGGGCCGTAACTACCTATGAGGCAGGGGAGGCAACTGCCTCCCCTGAATTTTCTACACCATTTTTTTTTTTAAGTAATAAAATGAAATACTGACAATATGTATACGAAGAACTGGAATCTATATTATAAACAACACAAGTTTACAGTTTTAACAGTGTTATCATGATACGTGACATATTTGTTATTTTTCGGATTTTTGATCGAAAGTGAACCGTTTCAGTATTTAAAAAAAAAATCATGTGGCCGCCCGTCTGTTATTCAGTATTCGCTCGAGAACACATATGAAACTTTGCAACAATGCTTTCGACAATTTTGAATAAAACTTAACTATTCACATTTATTTAGGGGCTCAATTGAGCAGAGGAAGTTCCCTTTGTATTGTGAATCTTTTATAATATCGGAAATTTGTTACCGGCTGTATCAGCTGTTGGGTCAACGTCACCCAATCGTACGAGAACATTATGGTCAATGCCTTAGTAGTTAAACACTCCCATTCGTTGTAGCAGGGACTTTCTATACTAAGTATATACTAGTTTAGAAAATCCCTGGTTGTAGTTATATACATGTCTGTTCAGCTTTCAACAATATTGAAATTCAAGGTCTTCGATAAAGAAAGATCTTGCGTTCTATGATCTTGCTGTATATATATATATATATATATATATATATATATATATATATATATATATATATATATATATATATTTAACTTACCAGTTTGATTTCTAACAAAAATATCTTTAAATACAGATAATAATTGTTTGCATAAAAATTGCTTCCAGGATCCAGCAATACTGATGTTTCTTTGAGTAAGGAAATCGAAGGAAAACGGGTGATTTTTAGCCATTTTACTGAGAGAAAAAAATCGGCGGGGGGGGGGGGGGGCTGCGACCCCCAACCCCTCTATCTTGGGGGCCTCAGTCGGCAGCCCCCAAACCCTGCCTCCCCTGAATTCAAACCCTAGTTACGGCCCTGCCCTCGGAGACGAGACGTCCACCAGCAGTGGCATCGACCCAGTGGTGTAAATAGTTATCAAAGGTACCAGGATTATAACTTAGTACGCCAGACAGTAAAGACAAGCAAAGTAGTATATAGCTGTTTCATAGTCATAATGCAGGGTCACATTCAAAACTGACCGAAACTCATCAACTGTAAGAGGAAAACAACGGAACAACATAAACACTAAATTTCTACAAAAAAGTTTTATAGGTTAGCATCTCCTGCAATGCATGCATCAATTATAATAGCATATAAGGTTTCAATTTACTGTACCAGATGTCACACTTCGACAATTAATCAATGAGTTTGACTGTCCTCTTGTATCTTTCGCCACTCTTTTAATGTTGACAATTGGAAAGTTTGTCACAGATTTTAGTTTGAAGCCGTCATTCTGTGACATTATTGAGGTAATGTAAAGATATGAAACAGACCGTCTTCTTTTGATAGCATTTACCTTTAATATCAATTTCACTAGAACTAATAAGATGTGTGCATTCATTGGAAAGTGGGTTCCTAAGGTACCAGAACAACATTAATATACTGGCATTTAAAAGTGAAATTAAAGAGCTATGCAAGATGATTGTTCTTTTTGTCTTCGGTGATGTTCTGAATGGTATGATCAAATAATTTTGATGTGTTAACATCTCTACATTTGGTGCTAGACAAAATACCGACATCATAAATTGTATCTTATAGTATAACCCATCTCAATTATCCAATTCAGAACTCTTGCTTTTGTAAGGCATATAGTGTACTATGTATGGGATCATTTTGTTGAGTGATAGATTTCAACTATAACCGTGACCTGTTTAGAAACAATGTAATGATCAGGCTGGTGAAAGTGTATTTTGAGAAATGTATTGTTATCAGGATTTTTTACAATAATTAGAGCGGTGAGTATTCACTCTCTCCTTAAGTCTTTGTGGGATTTCGACTTAGATCCGTCCACAAATAGTACACTCAAAACCGTTCACAATTTTAGAAGCGGAACAATTCAGATCCTTATGACTACGTGTATTATAAAGGCAACTGTAGTATACGGTACCAGTATTCAAAAGTCATAAATCGATTGAGAAAAAAAAACTGATGTCGAAGAATATTTCAAAGAGAAAATCAAAAAGGTGTGTTCATATTTATTAAACAAAGTGAAACCAATCAAACGTTATATTCTAAAACATATTTACCCCCCCCCCCCCCCCCCTTTTCATTTTTTTTCACTTAATCTATGCGTAATAGCCCTTCTAGTTAATTTGTCCCGGACGGATTTTGAAATGAATCTAACGGAACTATAAACATGAACGAATGAAGTAGATGTTGGGTATACGCCAAAGAGATAGCACCAACTGAAATCAAAGATATCCCGAAAGGACATATAATGGCAACATGCAGTATTCAATAATTGTAAAATGTCATGCATAAATTACTCGAATGTATAGATGCAAATCATAAAAAAAATATGTAGCAAGCAAATCAAAGGTCTGCCCTTCAAACTAAAATTCTTCAAATAACATGAAGATTAAGGAGAAAGCCGGTAAAATTCGTATAAGATTAAAAAATAACAAACCTTTCACTGCGTAACGGAATATTTACAGGAAAGAACTTTACTTCTCGAGAAATCATATGGACTGACAAATTCCTCATAATTAACTTTATAGCATGAAAAAAAATCATTAAAAATGTTCATGTAAATTAACCCCTAAATGTCATTCGGGTGAAACAGGTCACCTTATCTTTGTAGTATAACTAACATATACCAACTTGATAGTTCAAGAACTATATCATATGTTTTAAATGTCCGCGTATTTGATTCTCTACCCACAAACAAATAATCAGCTATTAATTGCGTGCTAATCATTCACACTACACGTAATGAACACGTATGGTCCTACATAATGCATCCTGTCGATACTTATATGAAGGCAATGGACAAAAAAATACTAAGATCAGGGAACAATCCTATAACTTCAAAAAGGGGAGGGAAGTATTTTATTTCTATTTTTTTTAATCCTGATCCCCAATTTGATGGGGGAAAAAATTAACCTGGCCAAGCAGATGACAAAAAAAGATATTAAGTTTACACCTCGCGAGAAAAAAAATCTGACTTTAGATTGCCGTCATGACTGTAATGTGATTCGAAATTTTAATTAAAAAAAATAGTACCTTTCTTACTTATGACAAATGCATTACAAAGATTTCTGCAGTTTATCAAATTCGGAGACCTCTATAAAATTGAATATGAATAAAAAGGCTAAAGTAACGTACGTTAAAATTCTTTAATGGATATATAAAAGTATTAATTAGAATTTTTTTTTTATTTTGACTCAAATTCATTTTTAACTGGCATTACTTTAAAGCAAAACCACACACTACTATCCTTAGTTTAACATACAAAATGTATCTTCTTAGATACAGAGAATTAGGTTATAAATTAGCTTGATTTTAAAGTTAATATATCTTTTGATTGTCTTTATATTCAAAATTAACGAAACGCGCACTCGTTCTCGTTCTGACGTTGTCTTGTTGCTACTCGCATACGAGTTGTACTCGAATGGTATGGATTTCTAAGGTGGTGTTTCCTCTTTTGATTATGTGGTGACATATATAGATATAGAAAGATGTGGTGTGAGTGCCAATAAGACAACTCTCCGTCCAAGTAACAATTTATAAAACAAACCATTATTGGTCAAGGTACGGCCTTCAACACGGAGCATTGGCTCAGACCAACAGCAAGCTATGAAGGGCCCTAAAAATTATAAGTTTGTTGAATTTATTTAAAACCTGTCTTGGTCATCCTTTGATGTCTCATAGTTACCTCAGAATGTCTTTTTTGTTGGTTGTACTCTGGCTTTGATCTTTCGTATATTTGCTTGAAAGTGGGTGAGACCTGTTAATGTTTTTTTCATTTTTTTTTCATTATGAATTCTTTTATTTTTTTTATTAATTATTTTGAAAGAATGACTTGACGGTGTCAGAGCTTTAACACTTTAAAACTTAAAAGTACAACGTCTGCATTTAATCAAAGTGATGGGAATCACTTATGGAAAGATTAAAAAAGTAGTTTGAATTATTTCATATTAAGGTATGGTGGGAGAAAATGAACTTTAATAAAGATCTATTGCTGAAAATTGCATTAAAAGGGGGTCTTTCGATGGAAAAGTGCTTTTCCAGTGTTAAGATAAAATGAGCTCAAATTAAATAATATGGGTCTCTTAATTTGCACAATTTTATTTAAACTGCAGTTTATATCTTATCCAAATAATGTTGCCTGTTCTGAACATGTGGCAAAAAAAACAAAAAAATGCAAATCATAAATTCTTCTACTAAGTAAATGTTACCAACTATCCTTGTAAGACATTAAAGCTAGACCAACAGCTAAAAACTTTACAGTGTCATCAAAAATAATATCAACATGTTGTTTTGGGGCATTTTGTAAGTTGAAGTAAGTTTTGGTCAATTTTTAAAGTATTTTTCAACACAGGGCAAAACATACTTTTTCAACGTAAACAAATTAAAAATATATATATTTTATTGAAATGTGGATTCTTTCTTGATTGCAAAAATATATATTCACTTCTTATAAAAATTCAAATGACTAAAATAGACATTATGATTGATGGGAATAAACTAATAAACAATGGTATGTTATAATTAAAAGTTTTAAAACTTTAATACTGTTTCAAGCCAAATCCTGATAAAAAAATAAGTGATCTAATCTAAATTGTCGATTAATTACAGATGATTATTGGAAATTAAGTAAATTTCATGTCCCAGTTTAGATAAATTTAGAAACCTTTCTTTTTTCATCAAGGGCCTCGTTTGCCAAGAAGTCTAAGTAGTTCTTCTAAAGTAATCACTAGACAGTCAACACTGGGGGTTTCAGGGCAAACTCCGCCCGTGCTGGGGTTTTCGACTCCAATATTAATTGATTAGGACTGTTAGTTTTCCTATATCACATTTGAATGGTTTTCTCCAGGCACTCCTGCTCCCTCTACTAATAAAAACTGGGCGCCACGAAATAGCCGAAATGTGGCGCTTAAAAGTGACGTTAAAACATCAACAATCAATCCATCATTTTTTCTTATTGAAACTACGATGTTTGTACAAAGTGTTTAATTTATCAACTTTTTTGTAACTTCAAGTCAGATGGCGGATTCGTTTGTTTGTTTGTTTGTTTGTTTGTTGTTGTTTGTTTGTTTGTTTGTTTGTTTGTTTTTTTTTTTTTTTGGGAGCTGTTCATCCTTGAATTGGAGAACGAAACGTTTTTAGTCTCGCTACGATTGTTGATATTTTTTGATTTTATAGAATAGACTACATGTCACACCTTTTTCAGAATCCAGGAAACGCCCCTAAAGGTAAACATAGATTTGAACTGTGAATTATATCTGAGGTAGTTAATGCACACCTTAGCTGTGCATTATTCAGATTATCATTATAGCACAGTAAGAACAAAGAGATTTTACCCATGTCATGTGTTGATTTCGTTTTTGATTTCGTTTTAATGTTTCTCTATCTCTATTATATATATTATACTTTTGAAGATAATAGAGTCGGCAAAACACACACACAAAAAATATAGTAAAAATTCTCCTTGCTTCAATTATTTATTGACCTTGTCTTACTAATATGTTTTCTAGAACAACAAATAGAAATTTGTTACGATAGTATGAACAGAATAGAACTTCTACTATAGGCATTGGGTGTGTATGTGTTTGTGTGGCTAGGGTGAGGTTTTTTTTAGAATTAAAAGATTGATGATTGATGTCTAGCCAAAAGGATAGTTTTATTATATAGTACAAGATGGCTTTTCGTGGAATGTATGTAGATAGTTATAAGAAAATGTGGTATGAATGCCAATGAGACAACTCTCCTTCCATGTCACAATTTGTAAAAGTAAACCATTATAGGTCAACATACGGTCTTCAACACGGAGCCTTGGCTCACAATGAACAGCAAGCTATATATAGGTCCCCAAAAACTATGTGTTTTCTGGAAATATAGCATCATTTAGGGCAGCATAATTCTTCAGATAGCGTTTGAATTTTTCATTTCGAATTATTAATAACAAACTGATTTCTCATAAATTAACGTGACAAGACTTATAATTATGATGCACGTCGATCTCTTCTGAAATGAATCATCGACACTCGAAATCAAAAAGTTAAAATTCAAATCAAGTGGAAAAGCATTTATGATCTGAACTTCCGAAAGAATTTTTCAAATATTGGTTCGCAGTTTTTGAGAAAAGAAAATCTTTCAAATAAAAAAAAATCACACTTTTTTAAACCTTGAAGCCTTATTGTAAATTTCTAAAAGTATAAACACTCGTTGTTGACCTTTTGTGAGTTACTGAGTGACCGACATAAGGCCAGACAGACGGAACCGTCCACTATCTCACCTGGTGATATACTTAGAACGAAACGAAAGTGATCAATATAAGTAAAATGATAGCATGGCATTTTAATTGGAATATTTCATCTTTGGGTTCACGATATTTCCAGTATTCTTCTTAACATTTGATAGCGTCATTAACACTGACATTTTCAAGTGAAATTACTCATAGCACAAGAACAAGATGAACATCCGCTGGCCTGTAATGATACTGGAAATTAAGCAGAAACTGTCGTAGTCATCTGTGATACCTTTTATTACGATATAATAATAGACAAATTTTATTAAAAATAATTATGCATACAAAAAATGAATGTTCGACAAGCGCTGCTAAATTCTATCTGACAAATTCACTTTTCGTTTTATCTGTTTGCGTGCTATAATGTTCTAAGTCCCTTAGTTTCCTGCGTTGTTCTATTCTCCACCTCTTTTTTATTTCCGACTTCTTCATTCCTATACTCGTTTTCCTACATTTAGAATCAATACCCTTCGAATGACCTGTGTTCAAAGAGGAATCATTTTTGCTAATAGTATCTGAATCAGAATCGTCATAATCATCAAAAGATTCATCTTTAATTTCATTTTTAACACATTTGGTGCTAGAAAAATGTAAAACTTGTGGAATTTTATCATTGTTAATGACTATTTTTTCTTCAATATTTTTGACAATGTCATCTACGCTATCAATAAATTGAAACTCTATTTTGCTGTATGTATTTTGAGTGCTCTCAAAACTTCTAAATTGTTTTTCAATATAAATCTTCAATTTTTTAATTTCAATCATTAATTGGACATCCGAAGCTTCTTTTAATGTAGCTTCCAAGATTTGCTTAGTATTTGTGACAGCTTTCTTTCTATTCTCGGCATCACGAATAGATAACTCGAGTTTAGCCTGTTCACTGTGGTATGTTTTTTGGTATGCCTTTGTCCATTTACTTTTAAGTTCCTCAATCTTTTGCAGTAATGTTTTCCAAAATTGATCGCATTTCTGCATTTCGGTATTGTAAGTAGCGCCAATGTCAACTAAAGAACTTCTTTCAGATTCCAACACAGCATCTAAATCTGCCAATAAAGCACTAACCTCGTTTGTAGTCTTGCTTACGGTGTTTGATTCTCTGAATTTCTTAGCAGCTTCCTCGATAGTCAGAACATTTTTGCATTTTCTATGTTTGACTGAAACACATATTGAACAGCATGGACAATCATGATCTACACAGAATAATTCCAGCTCTTTAGTTTTGTGCTCGGAGCACATGTTCTTAAATGATTTCAAAGCATAGCCGTCTTTTAAAATGTCTGATATTGGAACAATTTCATGGTTTGAACTTAATTTACTACTTTTATGACATCTTGTACATGTTGCGCAAAGAGTGTCAGAGCAATCAATACACACGGAAGACGCTTCTGATTTCGTATTAACATCAAATCGTTCGCATGACATGCATATCTTTTCTGTACGTTCTACTTTATGTTTTTCGATTAATCCGACAAGGAGAAAATTCAGAGGCAACTGTTTTGCCCATTCCTCTGGCGTTATTCCTTCAGCAGGGACAGAAACCTTAGCTCTACAAACTGGACAACCAATACTTGTATTGTCTTTTTCAAACACGGAAGTAATATATGTGGCAATACAACTTTCGCAAAATGTATGTAAACATGGTAAATACTTCGGATTATTAAACTGTTCTAGACAAATTGTACACGTTATTATATCGTCATCCTTTATACAGGAAGTTAATACTTCAGCAGTCGCCATTGTATATGCTCTACGAGTTTTGTATTGTTATGTTTTGTATCACTTTACCTATTAATTGCAGGTAACAACAAGTAATTGCTTTTCTAAAAAGCTTGCTGTTTTATAGCTTATCATTCCGGAAAAGATAAGGATAAAGGGATTTTTTTTCTACAAGTGTGGAGTTGTGGAAATAGATCAGTGTGGATAGTATGTTGGATGTTTGTGTGTTTTCTGGCAAAATGAGTTCAGTTTTTCCCATTCAGTTGGGTTCTATAAATTATGTTCCACATTTTTGATTTTTGATAGCTATGAGAGGAACACATAAGGTTCACTTCTACATGATGTGATTTAAATATGGGAAACAAATTGTTAGTAATAGTAGTATACACATCGAGTCATGAATATACAATCTGTCGATACCTATATCTTGACATTGCACAAGGTCATTTTTTCTCTCTGACTGTTTTAATGATGTCTTTACACTAAATTCATTGGATGTTGGATGTGTACTGATTGATAATGTAGTCTTAGATGCATGATTGTTTTATTAGATGTAAGTGGCTTTGAACTAGCTGGCAGTAACTGTGAGATCTCTTAGATCTGTACCTAATGTCTTTTTGTTGTTTGGATATACAAGTACCTGGCCACGTCCACTCTGTGTAGCATTTCTGTTTATATCCATATGATGAGTTAAGCCTTTTTCAACGGTATTTTATAGTTCGTTCTAATGTTGAACTATTACGCGACTGTCCCAGGTTAGGGGAGTGTTGGGATCCCGCTAACATGTTTAACCCCGCCACGTTCTATATTTATGTGCCTGTCCCAAGTCAGGAGTCTGTAATTCAGTGGTTGTTGTTTATTGATGAGTTACTCATTTGCTTTTCGTTCATTTTTTGTACATATATTAGGCCGCTAGTTTTCTCGTTCGAATTGTTTTACTTTTGCAATTTCGGGGACTTTTATAGCTGACTATGCGCCAGTATGCGGTATGGGGTTTGTTCATAGTTGAAGGCCGTACTGTGACCTATAGTTGTTAATTTCTGTATCATTTGGTTTCTTGTGGAAAGTTGTCTCTTTGACAATCATACCACATCTTTTTTATATTACCCATGAAAACTTACCATTGACCAAAATGAGGTTAAGGTCAGATGATACCTGCTAGACCGACATATACAGCTTATAACCATTCAATAAAAATATAAAGTTAACCTATTGCTTATAGTATAAGAACAAGAGTGCACACCTGAAATGTCTCACCTTCTTTACTAAGCATTGATATTATGGTGATATTCCTAAATAAAAAGCTTTACTACAACTATTACATCAACTTAACATGATCCAAGAAAATCAGGTCAAGGTCATATAAACCAAATGAGAAAAACATGTACACCTATAATCATTCAATACACTGAATATAATTGCCTATTGCTTGTAGTTTATAAGAAACAGAATTAACCAAGAAATTAAACATTAACTATAACCACTGAACCATGAAAATGAGTTCAAGGTCAGATGACACCTGGCAATCCTTCCATACACCAAATATACTAGACCATCAAACTTTATCCACTTATCCATGAAATGAGGTCCATGTCAAGTGCAAACTGTGTGAGGACCTTGCAAGATACGCACATACCAAATATAGTTAACCTACTACTCATAATAAGAGAGAAATTAACACTACATAAAACTTAAAAGTTCTTTTTCAAGTAGTCACTGAACCATGAAATTGAGGTCAAGGACACTGGATGTTTAACAGAAGGAAACTTCGTAATGAGGCTTATACATGTATATACAAAGTATGAAGTACCCAGGTCTTCCACCTTCTAAAATATAAAGCTTTTAAGAAGTAAGCAGAAGTAAGCCAACACCGCTCCTGCTGTAGACGCCGGATCGCTATCCCCATGTAAAGCTATCACAGGCTCCAGGGCCGTAACTAGGGTTTGAATTCAGGGGAGGCAGGGTTTGGGGGCCGCCGACTGAGGCCCCTAAGATAGAGGGGTTGGGGGTCGCAGCCCCCCGCCGATTTTTTTTCTCTCAGTGAAATGGCTAAAAATCACCCGTTTTCCTTCGATTTCCTTACTCAAAGAAACATCAGTATTGCTGGATCCTGGAAGCAATTTTTATGCAAACAATTATTATCTGTATTTAAAGATATTTTTGTTAGAAATCAAACTGGTAAGTTAAATATATATATATACAGCAAGATCATAGAACGCAAGATCTTTTTTTATCGAGGACCTTGAATTTCAATATTGTTGAAAGCTGAACAGACATGTATATAACTACAATCAGGGATTTTCTAAACTAGTATATACTTAGTATAGAAAGTCCCTTCTACAACGAATGGGAGTGTTTAACTACTAAGGCATTGACCATAATGTTCTCGTACGATTGGGTGACGTTGACCCAACAGCTGATACAGCCGGTAACAAATTTCCGATATTATAAAAGATTCACAATACAAAGGGAACTTCCTCTGCTTAATTGAGCCCCTAAATAAATGTGAATAGTTAAGTTTTATTCAAAATTGTCGAAAGCATTGCTGCAAAGTTTCATATGTATTCTCAAACGAATACTGAATAACAGACGGGCGGCCACATGATTTTTTTTTTAAATACTGAAACGGTTCACTTTCGATCAAAAATCCGGAAAATAACAGATATGTCACGTATCATGATAACACTGTTAAAACTGTAAACTTGTGTTGTTTATAATATAAATTCCAGTTCTTCGTATACATATTGTCAGTATTTCATTTTATTACTTTAAAAAAAATTGGTGTAGAAAATTCAGGGGAGGCAGTTGCCTCCCCTGCCTCATAGGTAGTTACGGCCCTGGCCGCTTGACAAAAACAGAACAAAAGACAAAAACTAAACAATCAGGAATGAACCGTGAAAATGAGGTCAAGGTCAAATAAAACCTGTGAAAACGACATGTACATCAAAAAATATTTCCATCCACCAAATATAGCTCAAATAAAAAGGGACCAAAACTCAACCAGATGCTCCGCAGGGCGCAGCTTTGTACGACCACAGAGGTTGAACCCTGAACGGTTGGGGCAAGTATGTACACAACATTCAAGCTGGATTCAGCTCTAAATTTGGATTGTGATTAAATAGTTGACACAGCACAGGTTTCTGACACAGAATGAATGTGGTCTAATGAACTTAAAATATTTTTTTTGCCTTTGAGCAATTCACTATGCTGTTGAATATCAATCCTCTCAAAAAAATGTTTGAAGAAATTTTCTTTTTATTTATAAAATCTGAAATGAGAAAAATTTTAAATCCCTTCTCCCCCTTCTCTCACTAAAAGTGAATATACATTGTATATTGTATAAAACAATGATTTAAGTTGATTCAACTACTATTCTGGACAAAGAAAGATAACTCCAATTGAAAATTTCTTGCTATTGCCAGAGACATATAATACAAGAGATTGGCAACTCTAGTAGAGTCTATATAACGGCCAATGAAATCACTTGGCCACCGGAAGTGCTTGGGATTATGATGTGACCTGGGATGAAGGAGGATCGAGATGAGAAAATTCCGCCATTGTTGTTAAAAGAGACGATACGCTTACAGATTTGTTTTCTCGTTTATGTCGATTGCTTTCACAGCTAAAGCATGTAAGTATATTCAAAAGATACATTTAACTAGTTCTACCAATTTGTTTATACTATAATGTGCTGAGATGATGCAGACCAATTTAAATTCGGTCCATTCAGCTTCCCCTCTTTATTGCTGTAGAACCGGTGTGGCCCACCATTTTTTTCCATAAAATTTAAAATTTACGATTTTATATACAATTTTAAAGTGTTATTCTACTCCCGATTGTTATCCCGTTAAAATTATACTATTTTCGTATATTTTGATCAAATAGTGTTTTCATAAAATACCATCAAAGGTGATTTATTTTTTTCACATTGATACCCAATCCAGCCATGCGAGAATTACCTTTTTTTCATAAAACTTAGAAATTATCGAATAAATATGCAATTTAATGAGCCTGTATAAATTCCAAATGTTATCTTGTTAAAATAAGATCAGCGGGGCATATATATGTGTATACCATGGACATATGTACACATTCCCAATATATTCTTCTTTTCTTTATAAATTTTGCCCATTATTCTCTATTCTTTATTTATTTTAGCACCCCATCATTCTCCAAACTTGATATTTTGATAAAATGTTTCCTCTTGATTTTACTTTTCTGATTTCAATTTATGCAGTTATTACAATACTCCTATTGTATGAATGTAAGACAGTGTCAGAAAGTCACAGGACAAAAGTCACAATTCATTTTTTCTGATTATTTCTTTGAACAAAAAAACGCTTATTTCTATTCTTGAACAATTGTATATAAACCAACTTTGTAAACAAAAATAATCAAAAACAATTAAAAAATGTTCAAATAATTGTTGAAAAAACAAAATGTCAAACTGGTTTGGCACTTAAATGGCTTCATGGTGCCAAGAAATTTTTCTTTTGCATGATTAAAATTAAATAAATATTTTTCAAATATAATGACACATTTATTAAACTTTAATATGAATATATGTATTAAAAAGTAAATATTTAAAGATATTTCTCTTATATATACAAACAATTGTCAATAGATTATTTGTGACTTTTTGTCCTACCAAATTTGTGACTTTATGTCCTGTGACTTTCTGTCTGTTTACCTTTTGTAAACACCTTCCCATTGGCGGATCCAGCCCCTTTTCTTGGACGATCAATGAATTTGAATGGGGACATGTGGTTGGAACCCCCCTTTATCCTGGGTTGATCCGCTCCTGCTTCCAGACCCTCATGAGATAGAAGCAGAGACTAAGTAAAGTTGATGTCAGCAACTTACATTGTATGTTCACTGTACGATGTTTAACAATTGACAAATATATCAAATATTTGTTCCTAATAGCAAGCTTGAAAGGTCCATACATGACAAAATGAAATTTAAAATAGATTTTGCATAATAAAAACCTGCAGAATGTTGTATGACATACATGTAGGAAGTAAAGTTTAAAAGTAAGACAAATAGATGTTGTATAATAGGCTCTACAAATTCAAATTTCTTTTCAACTCTAAAATATTTTTTTTTTTTAATTTAGAATGCCAAAAGAGGAAAAGATGTAGTAAGTTAACAAAAGGAGTTAAAAAGAAAGGTAATCCTCGACCATGGACAGCTGTTGATACCATTATGGAGGAGATATCTGTTGCAGTTTCAATCCACACTGAAGATGAAAAGGATCATCCAATTATAACAAATCTCTGGTCGAGTTTGTACGTTCTGAGGAAATTTCTATTACATCAGAAGAAGTCAAAGGAGAACTCTTGTTAGATGAACACTCAGACCATACTTATGCAGCAAAAGAACAGCCATTTGAGAATGAATAAATATGTACGCTTGAATTTGATTGCCATGCTGATTTTTTTCTTGCACCACTGGAAGGCACAGAGCAACTGATTACACAATACATTTGTTATTGAGATATTTGCAGTGAATGAGACACACAATGAACATGAAGAACCTTGCCTTTCTCTCATTCTCCCTTTCAGACTTTATGCAATTTATTACAAGTTAGCATCAATGATGCATGTACATATATCCTTAGCTGTACAGATACCGAAATTTGCATACTGTTGAACTGTACCAGATCAGTTGCAGGGGAATTAGCATGAAGCTCTCAGTTATCATTGACAGTAACATTACAAGTGAATGTTTGATAATAAAAATATTATTTATACCTGGAATGAGTTTTGTTCTCTTATATCTTGGTTTAATTATTGAAAAAGGATGGAATGATGTGTAGTGATAGTCTAGATATATTGTATACATAAATACTTGTTCTGATTCTCAGTCTGACTGGTCTTTTTCATTTCAGAATAATGAGATGTATGACAGTGTTTTTTTACAGAACGATGTAATTTGGTTTATCCAAAAGCCACACCAAATTAATTGGTTTATATGATTTATAGATATGCTTACTGTGGGGGGAAAAACATAACAAACAAACAACATAAAATTGTACGGCTTGTGATAATGGTGAAATATATAATCATGCCTTTATTATCTTTGTGTCTTTCCAAAGTTAGAAGCCTGTAATTAACTTGTGGTTTGTTGCTGTATATCATATTTGGATTTTTTTGTACATAAATCGGGCGGTTAGTTTTCTTGTTTGAATGAAACCTTTTTCATACATGTAAATAGACCTTGTATAGTTCGCAGTGCAGTATGAATTTTACTCATTTCTAAGAGCCTTATGGTTACATACAGTTGTTAATGTCTGTATCATTTGGTTTCTTGTGGAGAGTTCAATATTATATTGCATATACTGTACAGAAAAGAAATGTCATACACTCGCACATCAATATATTAAAAATATGCCATGAAATATTTTCCACTGGACGTTAGGCAACCATCAATTAAATCAGCCTGATCAACAACAAAGGTAGACGCATTTTCGTGCAGTTTGTACAAAGTAAACCAAAAGGTTTTAACTTACAAATCAAGTCAAATAGTTGTAAAATTATTTACACATGTGCATGTCCGTTTCAAAACTAAAAGGAGATTTTAACTAGTCCAAAAGTTAAAAAGAAAGAAAGAAGGGAAACATGTACATTTCGAAACATTTAGATATCAATGCGGCATTAAAACTGGTGTATGCTTTGAAGTCAACTTACCAAGCTGACAGAAGTATAACATAGTAAAATGTTTCTTCTTACAAAAATTGTTACATGAAAAGGCAGCAATACCTGCTGCTCTGAGTCTTTATCGTATATTTATCAGTTCCTTACACTTAAACTATGGTTTAATCTCTTTCTATTCGAGGTGAAAGGTGAGACTTATATTGCCATTTTCTATTAAATGATCATTAAATGTAAGTCCTAAATACACAATCCGCGAAAAGGAGAAACCATAAATAAACCATCAATCATAAAAAAAAAAACTCAATGCAAGCTCATAATGTAAATTTCGAAAAACACACTTAGAAAACAATTTACCGACAATCCAAAAAAAAACAAACTCAATACATGCCCAATTAATAAAGAACGCAAAAAGTAATAATTTTTTAATTATCTATAAAAATTATGAATATAAGACAAAGTTGATCATGATTAACGGTAAATAAACAAACAAATTAAGTTTTTTTTCTACTCGTTAATTAATTGTTGTATTTTTGGAAAGATTGTGGACACCTGTGGTGTTACAACTTCTTGTGTACCAGGTGTCAATTAAACAGGTTGTGATTTACCTGACCATCGAATAATTGAAGCCTAATATACATGTCACACTGTGAAATTATGTCTCCGACACAGGTGTATATTAAATAGAAACCCATTATGAAACTATCAAATAAAATGAACTCTGATACAATTTATTAAGTGTCAACTATTTAATATCGTTTTTTTTTTTAATTCAATATCAAATTATGTCTCTTTTTCAATAATACAAATAATACAAATCAAAATTAAAATGACATTGAAATAAATATTTATGCATGAACTCAAATTATTTAATTAATTATGTTAAATTAAACACTGAAACAGTTAATTTATGCTTAAACATTCACCCTTACTTCGAGTACTTTTAATACTTTGATAAAGACTCTATTACCCAAAGAGATCTCGCGAGGTTTAAATGTGGCCGGTGTGATATTACGGGATTTCGCCGAGTTGCCAATCTCTTGTATTATATGTCTCTGCTATTGCACAATACTGTGCAATTGAAAATATTTGCTATTGCACAATACTGTGCAATTGAAGATTTCTTGCTATTGCACAATACTGTGCAATTGAAAATTTCTTGCTATTGCACAATACTGTCACTGTGCTTAAACGGCTGTGGGTAACTTAAGTTACCCACAGCCCAAGATGGAGCCGCCTTGCGTCGGTTAGATACTTTTCTTCTATAGAATAACAATACCACGAATGCATCAATTAAACAACTGAATTTAAAAGTTGTATTGATCGTTTAGGGAAACCCCTAAACTGGAAAGGTGATTAAATTCTACAAAATAAACGATCACAGCACGATTTAAAAAAACACTTAGGCTGTCCGTAACTTCAAAACAACTTGTCCGTAACTTTTTTCATCATACCAATAGAGATGTCCGTAACTTTCAAAGAATCGGCATACGCGGATGTAATGTTTAAACTGATGATAGAGATTGCATCGAATACATATTCACAAAACGAAGTAGATGTCTAGTATGATATAATTCATTGTATCGATGGAAGACAAAATTGGGAAAAATATGAAAAAAATAACGATAAATCCGCAAAACTCGGGTCTCATTTTGTATAACGTCGAGGTATCCGAATCGCCAAGTTCGGAGGGTTGTTTCCGATCATAGCAGTATGATAAACTGTTGAAACATATCATTGTTCGTTTTTATTTTTGAACAAGTAGACTACACAAGTATTTTTTACACATAAATGTAGCATGTATACACTTACTGATTTTCTGCCAGCAACGACAAGGGTAGCGTGAATCCGGGATTTTGGATTTTGGAGGGGAACCCAAATTGCCCAGGCATGCAGTGGATAGACTATACGAGACTTAAGTGCACAAACTTTTTCCGTCTTTTTGAAAAAGCCAAAAACACTTTTCTCTCATCCCCACAAAAACCAAGATTTACAGTAAATGGGAAAATTTAAAAAAAGGACATTTTGTATAAATGAATAAACCTAGTTTTACAGCAGCTGCATATTTCATTTGTATGCAAGTTGCATTAAATCTCATTAAACTGAATAAAACTAAAAGACACAATAGGTAAAAGTCAGTGACAATAAAAGAAAAAGAGCAGTCAACATAGTGTAACAATTTGACATAATATATAAAAATATAAATAACTACGTAGGACAACAGGGTAATTTAATAGTCTAACAACCCCTGATAACATACAAAGAGAGAAAAAAAAAACATACTAGGAAACATATTCAAAAAATCATAACACTATAACTAACTGGTGGGATGTATAAATACCGAGCCGCGTCAAAGAGTATTCATCAAAATACACATAGAAAGAAACAGAGGTGAAGGTAAACCGCAAACATATAATTAAACTCAAAACATTAAAGAGTATGGAAAAGCCTTGGTCTGACAAGCGAAAAACGTCGATAAGACGCACATCAGTAAATAAAAGTTCAAACCATAACCAGGATGGAGTACCACAAACCCCACATAAAACTTCTGTGGTGTAAGTATGATGCGTTAATAAAATCACATTTGGTGGTGAATGAGTAGTATAAACGGCCGCGAAGGTTACAAATATGATGTTAATTGTCTTCTAATTGTTGAAATTATAATTCTTAAAATTTTAAATCAAAAGTTACCCACATCTAAAAATAAAGTTACGGACAGTCTGCTTAGTTTCGATCAAAAAGTTACGGACATCTTATGCATTTTTTAAAGTTGACCTTGCGCTTTAGTGAACTCTATATTAACAAATTTATGGTAATTGTTAGTCATTTCTTTGTTCAATAATCCTAAAAATATTTACATTCTGCATGAAAAACGTCGCAAAAGGTACATTTTGTATGAATTAAATATCAACGAGTTTAGAGTCCGCCATCTTGGGCTGTGGGTAACTTAAGTTACCCACAGCCGTTTAAGCACAGTGACTGTGCAATTGAAGATTTCTTGCTATTGATCATGCAGATAGAGCCAACAATGCAATTTTCCATATAATAAATATTTCCAAGGTGCAACTCTTTTTTTAAATTGTTGATCCACACAGATTTACAAACTTTTCAGAGACATTGCTAACAGAAACCTGGTTCATCATCCTTAATGCCTTGTGGTTTCCCATCAAAGTTATAACTCAAGACACCTGAACAGTTAAAGAAAGAACAATCGAAACTACTCTCATTCTAAATATAGATGGCTGATGACATTCCATTGCACTACATACATTTTACAATAGATACAAAACTCGAGAAGTACCTTAAGAAACCTTTTCCAATTGTTTAAAAATAAAATCACCACTAAACATAAGTATTCACAAATCTAACCAATCTATACTTTTCAATTGATAAAGAGGCATGTATTTTTGTTTATTGTTTTGAACATGAATCAGTTTGTAATTTTTCTTGCTTGTGCTGTTTATTGTTCGTAATGTCTGCACCATGAAGCTTGCTATCTGGATTTGAATTTGTTCATTGTTGAAATCAGCACGGTTATCACTTGTTGCTAACTTTTACAGCATACGATATGGTCCCTTGTGGAGAGTTGTCTCATTTGCAATCATACCACATTTTCTTATTCGAATATAATAATAATTCTAGTAGGTTGCATGTCTTCTACATGATTCCTGCACAGAACATGCCTTTTGACCAAATTATTTCTGTTATAATATTAGATTGAAAAAATAATTAATTGAATGAAAACTGAACACATTTTTTCAATGAGCTTCAATGATCAATAGAATGAAAACAACTAATTTTTTCAATGAACTACAATGGTATACATTCACATAAAACATACATTAATTTGTAATTCAATATTGGTATCAACTTAACTGTCATATCTAATTGTTTTGTTCTCTCTTCTGACTGTACTGTTCAAAACTTCCTCCATCTTTTAATCTTATTTTTATACTTAAATGTTATTTCAGGTATAATAAATATTTGTTGTTTGAATATAATAAATTCATGCATTTGTAGATTCTTAATCATACTTTTTGTTTCGTAACATTTGGTAAAAAAACACATATACAACATTTCAACTACTTTTAAAATGATCTATTCACATGCTCGCTACTTCACGTTCCTTCTTTTTGGCTTTCTTTATCTTTTTTAAACCTTCTTCAAATGCCTCAATGTCAACAGCATCCAAAATGTTTGTTACAACACCATAGCCTATTGTCTGTTTTCCGTCACGGACTGTAAACCTCTCTCCAAGCTCTAAGGCCATCTTCTTCAGTAGCGTGAATGTTACTTTGGTATCTTCTCCTGGCATCACCATCTCTCTGCCTGGAGCTTCTAAAAATCCTGAACAATTCCATGTTCTGCAGAAAATATGACCTTGGAAATAATCTGTCAAGGGCTTTTGTCTACCACCCTCATCTTTACCCAATAAGTAAATTTGGGCCTCAATTTTGTTCACCAGTTTAATTTCTCCTGGTTTGGCAATAATCATACCTCTTCGAAGTTCGTCTTTTTTAGTTCCTCGGAGAAGACAGCCTATTTGATCACCAGCTTGGGCCTCATCCAAAATCTGTCGAAACATTTCAACACCTGTGATGATTGACTTTATTCTCTTGTCATAACCAACAATTTCACATTCAGTACTCTTTTTTATTCTTCCTCGCTCAAGTTTTCCTCCTGCGACCGTCCCTCTTCCTGGAATTGAATAAACACTTTCAATAGGTAAATAGAATGGTTTGTCCAAATCTCTTACTGGTTCTTCAATGTAAGTGTCAACAGCATCTAAAAGTTCTTTAACCCTGTTTTCCCCTAGTTCAGGATTTTCTCCATTCAGAGCATTTAATGCCGACCCACATATAACGGGAGCATTGTCCCCATCAAATCCAAACTCGGACAAAAGTTCTCGCACTTCCATTTCAACTAATTCCAACATTTCCTTATCAGCAGCATCTACTTTGTTTACGAATACCACTATTCTCTTGATACCTATCTGTTTGGCTAATAACAGATGTTCACGCGTCTGTGGCATGGTTCCATCTGTGGCAGCTACTACTAATATGCAGCCATCCATCTGTGCAGCACCTGAAAAAAAAAAGCAAATATTTTAATAAGGTTACTAGTCTCTCCCTGTATTCGACAAATAAACATGACACATTCAATGTGACACAAAATTTAATTTTTCATTTTACACAACACCGGGACATTTCGCAATGATGTACAAATGTAGCAATCTTTTCTTTTTCTTTGCCATCGTTAACTGTTATTTATTGGTTCATAAATGTTTTTTAACACAGGGTTTAATCTAGGATTTTTGAGAAGGAAGTGGTCAAGTTCTTGGAGAAGTTAAATGCATTACCGTTTTGTTTGCATAGTGTTTTTCGTGAACATCATTGAGGGACAATGGTTTTATTTGAGCAATTAAAAATATAGTTGCTGTGTTTTATTTGATTTTGATATTTTATAAAATGTATGAATTGAAAATTCTTAGTAAAAAGGTTTAGACATGTAGTTTTTATTTGTTCATTCAACCTCTTGTGCTGTCAACTTGAAGATTAGTTTGTTGCCAATCTAATTAAAAACCGATCTCTCATCGCTCCCGTTTTCTGATATGCAGCGTGGGAGATCTAACGAAACCCGCTTTGAGGTCACATGTGAGTGAACTAGAAGTTATGAATTTATAATGATATGCAAATGAGTTGACTACCTATTAATAAGCCAATCAAAAAAGTCTATGAATAATTTTGACTGATGATTTCGTGGTAAATAAAATGAGTTACATCCCTTTGCCTTTCGATAAACTTTCAAGATCGTGGAAGACTCAATTTTATTGGTCGAAAAAGACACACCTACAAGGTCACTCACATGTGACCTCAAAGCGGGTTTCGTTAGATCTCCCACGCGACATATCAGAAACAGGAGCGATGAGAGATCGGTTTTAAATTAGATTGGATTGTTGCTTGCATAATAACAGGAGTGTTATATTATCATGTGTTATTCCAATATTCATCTTCTTCAATCATGTCAATTTTTTTTTATACAAGAGTGCACACACACTGAAATGTCTCGCCTTCTTTGCTAATCATTGATGTTATCTTGATAGTCCTAAATTTATTACAACTGTCATATAAACTTAACATTAATCAAGAAAACTAAACATTGTCCAATGAACCATGAAAATGAGGCCAAGAAAAATGAACCATGCCAGGTAGACATGTTCAGTTAATTATAACAATTATTCCATACAACAAAAATAGTTGACCTATTGCTTATAGTTTAAGAAAGACAGACCAAAACACAATAACTTAACACTGAGCAATGAACCATGAAAATGAGGTGAAGGTCAAATAAAACCTATTCGACTGACATATAGATAATAAAATATTTCCTTACACCAAATATAGATGCCCTATTGCTTAAAGTATTAGAAAATAAGACCAAAACTCAAAAATTTAACTTTGACCACTGAACCATAAAAATGAGGTCAAGGTCAGATGACACCTGCCCGCTAAACATGTATACCTTACAATCATTCCATACACCAAATATAGTAGATCTATTGCATACAGCATAAGAAAAACAAACCAAAACACAAAAACTTATAACCACTGAACCATGAAAATAAGGTCAAGGTCAGATGACAACTGCCAGTTGGACATGTACACCTTACAGTCTACACCAAATATACTAGACCTATTGCTTGTAGTATATGAGATATGAACTCGACCACCAAAACTTAACCTTGTTCACTGATCCATGAAATGAGGTCGAGGTCAAGTGAAAACTGTCTGACAGGCATTAGGACCTTGCAAGAAATGTACATACTATATATAGTTATCCTTTTACTTATAATAAGAGAGAATTTAACATTACAAAAAATCTTAACTTTTTTTCAAGTAGCCACTGAACCATGAAAATGAGGTCAAGGATATGGGACATGTGACTGACGGAAACATAGTAGAACACATGTATGAGGCATCTTTATACAAAGTATTAAACCTCCAGGTCTTACACCTTCTAAAATATAAAGCTTTTAAAGTCATAAGAAACCTCAAATCAAAAAAAAATAATGCATATATGTTTTTTTATAACTCAATGGATAGTTTTCATTATTACATTTGTTGCAATGAATTACATTGATTTCCCAGTTAGATAAAAACCGATAATTTCACATGTGAAATAAACGTGGTTATTTCACTCTCTGACGTCATACAACAATAGGCGTTGTCAAGACGTCGATAACGTCGGATCAAAACAAATTGTCAATGCGTAGGAAAAAGATATAGTTCCTTACATTTTCTACATTAATTTCATAAAAAAAAAAGCCATTTGCCAATGTAATAAAAAGAATAACTAATCGCCGTATTTGAATATCAAAAATAAGACAACTTGTGACCGAACGCCGCTATGGATTAAACTCGTGCTGCGCACTCGTTTAATCCATGCGTCGTTCGGTCACGCGTTGTCTTATTTTTTATATTCAAATACGGCGATTAGTTATACTATAATTATAAAACTTATGTACATATACTTTTTTCTGAAGAAAATCAGGGGCGTAGCAGAGGCACGACAGCACGTGCATCCACTTCGTTTTCACCAACAAAAAAAAAAAAAAGCAGAAGAGAGAGAGATGTGTTGGTCAATCGGAATCGGAGACTGTTGGTGTCTTTTCCGTCTATCCCGGATATTAGTTTGACAACCTAGTTACAAGTGTTGATGAAGCTGTTCATTCAGAAAAAGATCGTAGCTCCGAAGTTGCGTGCACATTGATTCGGCATGCAAAAAAAGAAATGGCAAAATAAAAATTTATAAATTGAATGTTAAAGGAAACACCTATGTTGTCACTTTTTTTAATTGATGAAATATCATTAAATAACGACATTTGGTAATTCAAAATAAATTTTTTTTTGGAGATTATGACAAAATCGGAAGGTTACTTGCATCTTTTACAAGATTTTTACTTTTGAATTTGTAATACTCAGTCTAAGATATGTAGTTTTGGAGCACATTTTACAGTGTACAGTTCATCAGTTTGGAATGAGGTGTACCAATCGGCATTAGAATTATCAGATCCCTTCCATATTGTTGAAAATATGCCGAGGCGATGTGGTTGACAGACTACCGGAGCCAATCACCCTGCAACCACGCCAAAACAGTATTGGAAAGTCTCATTATTTTTTGCGTTCATAGACCATATGATAAGGCAACTGGAGAGTGGAGTCGCGTCAATTTATCAGAACATCGCTTCTTTGTGCTGTATCTGCTTCATCGTGTTGTAGGAAATATCACAAACGAACAAATCTCAATATTGTCTGAAACATACGAAACTGACCTAGCATGTAATTTTGACGAATTCAATTGGAAGGTCGCTCGATGCCGAACACGTACGCTAGTTTATAACATCTCGCGAGTGCTTGATGGCCCTGAGATCTATCAGTCACGGTACTCTGTATGTAATTGAAAACAAATGTACGATCAACAATGAACAACGAAAGTTACATAGCATTACTGCATATTCATCGGGATTTCAGTGTGAATGTTGACAAAGTAATAGAGAAGTTTGTTTCTGCCCAGACCCGAAGAGCAGATTTTGGACAATTTTGAGTAAATTCTGTATCACAAATATGTGTTGTTTATGTATAACTATATTCAGAAGATTTATTAATAGTTTTACATTCAAAATTTTTTATCAACATACAGCTCCTCTTTTAACCGTCCTATGACCGAAAACCGAAAAAAAAAATTCTGCATAATAGGGTCCCAAAAATTTTTCGGGAGTTGCTTCCACATCGTTTCTTTCTAGCTACGCCCCTGAAAATTCTTTAATTTATTCCAGGAAGCAATTCCCCCCGACATATTTTCTGTATGCAAAGTGACCTCAGTGTGACCCATCTCGTAAAAATCCGGTGATCACAATACGCATGGATGTCCTTAAATAAACTATTATCTGAATTTCAAGTTAAACATGTGTTTGGTCAAAATGCAGAAATCGATGGGTCTCTGTGAAAACTGTTAAAATATTGAAAAATAAAGGTTGGCAGGTAGGTGAAACTTACATAAATGAAAAGATAAATGAAAAATGAACAGATCGATGCCCAATTTATATAATTCCAAGGCCGTCAGTTGGAACCAGAAGTGACGAAGCAGGGCATCTATTTTGGGTGGGCAAATATCCACTTTTTGATATGGGACGACTTCGACGTCCCACTGCCCCAGCCTGTCTGGCAAAACAGCCATTGGAGTAATCTCGGACTATTAGCTACTATGTTATCGAGACTGGACAGCGAGAACACAGAAGAGACAAAAGACAAACTACAAACAGTGGCACATTACATTGACAGAACAGGCAGATTTAATACTGCTGTTCCACAATCCCAATCTTAACCAGCGCATTTAATGAATGGCTATTATTTATTTTGAATTTATTGAACCATAAAACTAATTTTTGACTCTTCACATTGAATAATCCGCGAAGCGGATTATGTAAAACATGTAAAATGTGAAGAGTCAAAAATTAATTTTATGGGTCAATAAATTCAAAATAAGTTATTGCCATTCATTATATATAAATTTCTATGAAAATAAGGCTCAAAGAACTTTTTATATTTTTTATATTAGCAATAACAACGTACGTACACACATGTTGGCGTATGAATACACAACGTCAGAGTGGGCTTGTCGCCATAAAAATTGACAACACTGAAAATAAAACTAATACTTTTAACCAATCAGAAGACAGTAAATACACCAAATTTATTTATTCCAATTTAAAGTACAGAGAAGAAAATATGTCGAGGAAAAAATGTACCAGAGAGGAAAACTGCACATTGGGACAATTCGTGCCAACAGGCCTTAAGATTGAGGATTGAGGAATTTGTGGTAGGAGTTATTAAAGTTGTAATGCAATGGTTTGGTTGGAATTGTCCCCGTTATAACGTACACTAGATATTGCCACGGATTATACCTGTTATCATATTTTTAATGAAGTCTGCATGACCAGGACAATCAACATGACCATAATGACGTTTGTCCGTCTGATATTCTACACAAGCTGCATTTATGGTGATCCCTCTTCTTTTCTCCTCTGGTGAATGGTCGATTTCTTCATATCTTTTAAAGTCTGCTTTCTTTTCAGATGATAATATTTTTGTTATAGCCGCTGTCAGTGTAGTTTTACCATGATCCACGTGCCCGATAGTGCCGACGTTCATGTGCGGTTTGTCTCTTAGATATGTTTTTTTCTGACCAGGCTTTGTTGGAGGTTGTGCACGACATGTTGCCGTAAGTGATAGTGCTCTTTTGTGAGCATGAAACAGTTCATTACGTAAACATTGCACTTGAGTTCCATAAAACATTCGAGAAAGCATGGTGCCGGCCTGTTTTGTAACCTTCAAAAAAGTTATTTCCGGTGTAAAATATAACATTCAGAACCCAAATCCGTCGCGAACAGAACAATTTTTACGGTAATAAACGAACTTGTTGGACTTATTTTGCTTTCAATAAGTGAATGATTGATTGTTGTCATGTTGATTGTTGGTTGTTTCGCGCCGCATGAGCACAAAAAGGCTATATCGAGGCAAGAGCTTATTCGAATATATTTTTTCAATAAGTGAAAGTGGGTGACTGTTCTGTTCTGTTCTGGTTGAGAAAATCCCTCCTTCAAAGGAGCACTTCGCACAATGACGAATAAATAAAATATATATACCTAAAAAGACATACTAGGTACGCCTCGTGAGATGACTGTGACTGAAACATAGAATAATTGGGTAATGAAATACTGATGACTGTAATAAAGAAACAAGCTATGGATTGTAATTTGAGCAAAAGGTTAAAAAAAAAAATATCCATGGATAAAGAAAACTTGCCCTTTTAATAATTTAAAGCCGAACCATCTATGGCCGAACACACTGAGAAATGAAGATGAACTTGAATACAAATCATATATTAGTTGCAAGTCGTTCATTTTATTTGTAAATCATTTAAAATGCAAGCGCTTAAATAAGATTATTTCAAATCCTAGTTAGTTAAACTAAAAGAGCCTGAGGGACGAAAGATACCAAAAGGGACAGTCAAACTCATAAATCTAAAACATCATGGACAACGTCATGGCTAAAAATAAAAAAAGACACTAAAACAGACAAACAATAGTACACATGACACAACATAGAAAACTAAAGAATAAACAACAGGAAGCCGGCCACCAAAAAACTAGGGTGATCTCAGGTGCTCCTGAAGGGTAAGCAGATCCTGCTCCATATGACCCGTCGCAGTTCACAATTGGAAAGCTGAAATCATCTCTTTTGTCGTAAAGTTTTGTTTTCAACCGACCCTCATTGTCAATTTCTAGATGTAAGTCAAGATATGAGGCCGACTTGACTGTATCTGTAGTATCCTTTATCTCTAGCTCGATGGGAGTTCTTGACTATGCGTTCCACATAGTCACCAAATTTTGAATTATCTAGTGAAAGAACATCATCTATATAGCGGAAAGTCTAAGGTAGAGTTAAAGGACATTGCTAACTTTTTATCTTTCTTCCTAAGAAGTTCCTGCATGAAGTCAGCCTCATAATAATAAAGAAACAAGTCGGCAAGTAGTGGGGCACAGTTTGTTCCCATTGGAATGCCGACAGTCTGTTGAAAAACACGTCCTCCGAACGTAACAAATATGTTGTCAATCAAGAAATCAAGCATCTTGATAATATCAGTTTCAGAGAATTTTTTGTTTGAATCAGAGTCACTGTGATCCTTTACAAAGTAGGATTTATCCCTCCCTAAGACAATTAAGATACTTGTATCTACGTTGGCCATTCTTTCAATCATTCATTCTAACCTGAGACTTAGGGAGGGATAAATCCTATTAACAGTAGTCTCAGAACTAACAAAATGCGCAACATCGAAATAGTATAACACGAGGTGACATATTATATATGACATACATGCATATAGCAAAGGAAGTACACATTTAACTTGTTATGTTTCAAGATTTTCTAAATTCTTTTCAGTCAAAATCTTTGTTTTGATTGTTTCTCTACCTCATTCAAACTTTCCATCAAATGATGCGCTCAATGATCTGTCTTGCCCATGTACATTTCAGTAAATGTATTCATGGTTCAAAAACTTGGAGGATTGTGGCGGGAACTTGTCTTGTTTTACTATTGTGACGCAAATGTAATCAAATGCAATGTCTGCAATGGCGACGTCCAGGCTGGTTTTTATCAAAATTTTGATACTCCAGCTTATATCCGATGTAGAATCTAATTGTCTACATGGACAAATTTACATTTGTGATGGATACAAGGCGATGTTCAAAGACATGATAGTTTTAACAAAGGATTCCTCAATTTGTAGCCATAACTGCTATATATCAAAATCCTGCACTGACACGTGGTCCAGCTGGTCAAGAATGGATATAAGAACAAATGATTTTAATACCTTAGGTGAGTTTGTAAATTAATAACTTTCTCAATACTAGATATTACAGTGAAGGAAGTCATCCGATTTAGCATTTATTTCTCAGGCATTGTCATAAAATGAACGAATAGTTAATTTGCGTAGGTGCGTAGGTGCGTTTAGCGACTCGCTATTAATAAAAAGGATAGAATAAGTTTTTATCAAACATTGCCGTGCTTAACTTTAAAATGTCGTATTTATTTGATTAAGTGTCTTCTTTTAGTTTAGGTGTCCTAACTTATATTGTATAGATATACTAAACTAGCAAAAACCTAGCGTCTATTTACGTAATCATTATATATCATGTACTGTAGTACGCCGCTAGATTAAAACTGACGAGGAAAGGTAACACACGGCAACCGAAAGCTTTATTATAGTGAAGCCCAGGTGGTCGTGTGGTCGTGTGGTCTAGCGGGACGGCTACAGTGCTGGCGATTTGGTGTTACGATATCTCAGAAGCATGGGTTCGAATCCCGGCAAGGGAAGACGGAAGAACAAAAATATTTGCGAAAACAAATTTACAGATCTAACATTGTTGGGTTGATGTTATTGTTTAGACGAGTTGTGTATATATATATATATATATATCCTCCAACAACACTGCGAAGGACATCTCAAAACTCTCACTGGCGAGTTTAACACCCTTTTGAATAGCTGCAAAAGAGATCTAACATTTGACAATTGTGATGCTATCAACACTCGCCTCAAGGACATAACTACTATACAATCCAACAATTTAAGTGAAAGACAAAAACGAAAATTCCACCGGGATGGCATGGAATACATCCACCCTTCCTTACCATCAGAGAGAAAGACTAAACTAATTAGACGCTTTAAACGTAGACCTCAAAAGACTGATTCACCCTCCAACATCGTGGTCAGTCTTTCTCAACACCAGTTAACGGAATCGGAAACATCTCTTCTCTCTAGAGGCCTTAATTTCTGTCCTCTACCTGCTCCTGTCAATGACACCAATTTGTCGGAAGACCTTGACAATTTTGCTAGAAGTCTACGTATTAAGGAATATTTCGCGTCGAAGGAGGATAACATAATAAGCTCGGATAGGGACTCAGAAATCTCAGAAGACGAGAACAACTACAAAGGAGTGATCCGGTAAGGATCAATTTTGGCCTCAAATTTCAAGTTCATCTGACGAATGAATTTGACCTCTTTTTAAACACTTAAGTGTCTATTTCATTTGAATCAATTAGTTTATGTGAAAGATTTTAACTGATTTAGTCATTGAAAACGATCCGACTCAAGCTCAAATATGAAAAATCTACCAAAAATGTCGAAAAATGTCACTTTTTAGATAGTTTTTGTCAAAAATGAAAGTGGCCGCATCCGTGTTCATCCAAAATCTTTATATATGTTATGTATTATCATAAAATACAACTTACATTTCAATATTAAGGATGAACACGAATGAGGCCACTTTCGTTTTACACGAAAACCGTCTAAAATTTAGCTAAAATGATAGAATTGTGAAGATTTCAGTAATTTAGCGTGACTTAATGGTGCTAGTACTCGATATATGTGCATTGTATTGCCAAAAACAACCAATATTTATGTAGCAGAAGCATTCTACTGTCCAATATATATTTAAAAGTTTACATTTTAACAATTTTGTAAAACTGCTATATTTTGGGGCCAAAAAGGGGTCTTACCGGACTTACTCCTTTATTAAAAAGAGTTCTTGGATCCCTAAACCGAGCAAAAACGCTACCCTGGAATCATTTATTGATAACTTTAAATCGGACATTATTAGAAATACTAAAAATAACAATAAACCTTTTGACAATCTTACCAATGAAGAACGGACTGCACTGAAAAACTTACAATCTAACAACAATATCGTCATTAAACCGGCAGACAAAGGCAGTGTAGTGGTTGTCATGGATAAATCTGCCTATATTCAAGAGACTGAACGACAACTTGGCGATGCAAGGTTCTACCAAAAACTAGACTCTGATCCTACAACATCTTTTAGCAGAGAAATTACTAATAGTTTGGTAGAAATGCATGACGATGGTTTCATCGATGACAAAACTCTTGAATATTTGAAACCAGAAAATTCAAAACCGGGCAGATTTTATCTTTTACCTAAAATTCATAAGGCCAATAACCCAGGAAGACCTATAGTTTCAGCGAACGGTCATCCGACAGCAAAAATATCGGAATTTGTTGACTTCCATCTTCGTCAACATGTTGAAGACTTACCACCTCACATCAAAGATACAACCGATTATCTAAGAAAAATACAGGCCTTAAATCCACTCCCCTCCGACACGACTCTTGTTTCCATGGATGTCACCTCCCTCTACACTAATATTCCACATGCAGATGGCATCGATGCATGTAAAGAAGTTTGGAATTCCAGACCAGTGAAATATCCACCTACTGAATGCCTGGTCAAAATGCTCACGCTGGTACTTAAGAAAAACAACTTCACTTTTGATGGAGATCATTATTTGCAAGTAAATGGAACTGCCATGGGCACCAAAATGGCTCCGTCATATGCCAACATATTCATGGGAAAATTAGAGAAACAACTCCTTGAAACTTCCATCGAAAAACCGCTTTCCTGGTTTAGATTTATAGATGATGTGGATATGAAATGGAATAAAAGCGACGAGGATTTAGATACTTTTATCACTCATGCCAACAACATACATCCTAGTATCAAATTTACTCATGAGAAGTCTAAATCCAAAATCGCCTTCCTCGATACTTCAAGTTCGCTCACAGAGGACATCATATCTACAGATTTATATTCTAAACCTACTGACACTCATCAATATTTGTCCCCTAAAAGTTGCCATCCTGCTCATCTTACCAAGAGCATCCCATACAGTCAGGCGCTTAGAGTCAAGCGAATATGTTCCAACACAGAAACAACTTAAAGACAACTACGTAAACTTGAAACTCGCTTGAAGCAAAGGGGCTACAAACACAGAAATATCAAAAAAAGCTTTCAGAAAGCGGAGTCAATTCCGAGGAGTGAACTTTTGGAATACAAAGTTAAAAATAAAAATAAAAGGACTCCATGTGTTTTTACTTACCACCCATCTCTCAAAAACAGCTTTCAAATTGGTGTCATTCGTGAGCATTGGAAATCAGTTGAAAAGAATTCCAAACTATCCAAGATTTTTCCCGAGCCTCCAATGATAGCTTTTAGGCAACCTAGTAGTCTGCGGAACCTGCTGGTGCGGGCTGAAGTGTCTGATAATAGAAGTACTTCTGGAGAATGTCGTTCGTGTGAAGAAAAACAGATGCAGCATTCATCAACATTTCACAGTCCTCAATGGCCATAGGAGTGATATCTCTAAGAAGCCACTTCTCCCAGTTTCTCAGCACTTCAGACAGTCCGGTCACAAACCTGATAACTTTAACCGCATGAAAATTCTAGTGATTGAACAGAACATTCACTGGAGTGATGCCCAGCGACAGGTTCGGGAAAGCTTTTGGATAAAGGAACTTAATGTACATCATCCAAACGGCATCAATAAGAAATACTAACAGTTTTGTTTTTCACTCATTTTTATTGTTAATATACACAGTCACGTATATTGAATTATAGTGTTTTGTTTATATTATGATATTCAGGATTTTGGATTAAAATCAATCGACGAAAACTTACCTGTATTATTACTGATCTATTTTTACACCTTATACATTATGTATCATGTATAGTTAAAACTTGTGACACTCGAAGAAGGCCATTTGTTGAGCCGAAATATTTGTCAACACGATTTAATAACAACATTTTCGTATAATAACATCTTATATCAGTACCGTTGTGCAAATCTTTAGACTGATATATTTTTTTCCTTATCTGCATAGTATCGCCTATTCTAGACGATCCGGTACATAGTAAATTTGCTGGTTGGTCTTTTTTATAGACTTTTATATATATATATATGTTAAGTCATATAAGACTTAACCCTTAATTAAAACACAAACCCTAACCCTAACAGAATCCTTATCCGAAAGTACAGGGACACTAAACAATAAAAGAAGACACAATCACCGATAAATAAAACTTTGAAAATGAAATCAGAGATCTATTACGTTTTTTATTGACTGGCTAATTTTTGGCGATCAATAGTTATTGGCGAAAGAAGCCGGAGTGCCTGGAGCCGTAGAACCACCGACCTCACGGTGGGTATGGTTGTCCTGCGAGAGAACGTTCTGTGCTGGTGATTCGGTCCTGACGGGTGCTGGTGATCAATGAAAAAATGTAAACAAAGACGAAAATGATGATTTTTGACGTTTTCACTCATAAAAAATGGAAGAAAACAGTTGAGATTTTTCAATTTTGTTTCTTATGGGTTCATATGTAAACCATTAAAAAGTTGACCCTCTAAACTGTTTCAGTAAGCGTAACACAAAAGTGCTCATTTTCAGAAAATCAAGAACTGAAAAAATAAAACAAAAATGCTCATAGAGTCCTCTTTCCATACCGCAATCCACACGGCAAAACTATTTTGTGAAAAAAACATTGCAATTTATTAGCATTTTCTCAATTTATTCATGTCCTGATACTGTGCTGGTGGGTCCTGATACGGTGCTGGTGATTTTGGATAAGAAGTTGGTCATATTTGTAACAAATGTTACAAAATCAATAAAATTGGGCAGATAATTGTTGTCAATAGGATCTATGACTCCTATTTTAGCTCTTGTGCATCCATTTGGCTGTTTAATATGTGTTTTCAAATGATCGTAACTTGTATTACATAATTACATAAAAGGGCAACATCTTTCGTCCAATATCAATATATAGTATCTAAATTAAGAATAGTTTTATTAAGATATTAAATGCCCCTTACATTGATGCTTCAACAATGATCAAAGCCCATGCCGCATAGACATGTTTGTTAGCGCTCCGCATACCCCTCCCCACTTCCACCCAACCAACCCTCCTCATTTCCTCCTTCATTGTTACAGTGGTGTACCAACACAACAATTTATCACATAAAATAATAACACAAAGACACAGATTATTGAACAACGAATGCTCGCAGGTACTGAAAGCTAGTTCAAAGCCGCATTTTCAACTAATAGATAAACCATGTTCTCATATACAAAAATTCCAATCGTGTCGATTAAAAAAGTCTCAAAACTTAAGTTCACATTTTAAATTTTGATGAAGCAGAACTTTAAAAGTGTGCAGTAAATCTTGTGCTCACAACAGTTATTGTCATAATTATGTATACATAAGACTTATAAAGGAATTAAGAAGGTACCAAGAAATATTTTACAGTTCAATTTAATGATCATGAATGGAAGGAAATGGTACGGAAGATTACATAGGACAAAAAGAAATTGATAGTATTTTTTGGCGAAAGACTTAAACGCTTCTTTGCATTATATAGTACAGCTCTTCTATAAAAGCATGCAAAAAAAAAACTTTGATTGACTTGCTTGCTATGTTTGCTTGGATGTTTTGAGGTAGGCGGAGTTTCAATACATACTGGGATTTGATTGGACAAATACAAACTGACAGGAATTATAGTTAATGTTTATTGTCCAAACAAATTCTAGTATATAGTAAACAGACTACTTACCTGTCGTTTACAAACATCCAAACAATCATAGCAAGCAATTTGATCAATGGTTTGCTTTGCATATATTTATAGAAGAGCTGTAAATTTAAAAACAAAATTATTGTTGTCGTAGATGGTTAAATCCTCAACAAAATCTCAATAACTTTGATGGAACGAATAAAGGTTTTAAATCAAATTTTCGTGGACTTTTTAGCTTCCACCCTGACGAGGCATGTTAGCTGTTAGTATGCTGTTGCACCTGACGCACGGAAACTTTCACATTTCCATCTTCTTTTCTGAAATATTTTTCCCATGTCATACTTGACAGGATTGTTATCCTAGTAAAAGGTGTAACCAATGAATTGAACACAAGTTAAAAACTCCACAATACTATATAATTCATTTTATGTGTCAATTTGTTCGAAAAAAGTCGAAAAGAAGAGAGTTTTTTTAATGTCATGATTATCTGTCGCTTTCTAGATCTATGCTTAGCATTTATTTCAGATGACATGGACTCCTCACCCTGGTGACCCTGCTGCCTTTCATAACTTTATCCGTATACATATATTAATAGATAAACAAAAGGCTGCAACTGGTATTTTTGTATTTAAAATGATTCGTTGTAACGAGAATATTTGTGGTGAATGGAAACTGTGAGGTTCAATTGCTTATAAATGTTGCTGGACCCAGTTTCGTTATCTGATCTGAATTTTCTGAAATGTGCAAGGTAGATAGACATTGGCCTTTTGATTTTTTTACTCGGTAAGTTTTGCCCTAATTGCTTGAACTTTTACAATATTAAAGCCGATTTCAATGAGTGTGTAGATAAAGGGCCATTTATTTCAGATGACATGGATTCCTCACCCTGGTGACCCTGCTGCCTTTCATAACTTTATCCGTATACATATATTAATAGATAAACAAAAGGCGGCAACTGGTATTTTTATATTTAAAATGATTCTTTGGTTATCTTGCTTGCTGAACAGAAAAGTCATTGTTAGGTTATGTAAACTACCCTACTTTAAGAGTAGACTAGTCCGACAAATGACACATCTTTCTGTCTGTAGGACCAGGCTTCTTCGAAAGGAGGGTAGTATACCTTACCTAACAATGACTTCACGGTTTAGCTAACAAGCAAGCTAACCAAAGATATTACCTTTGCCTACATACTCAATGGAATCGGCTGTAATTAAAAACTCGAATACATTTTAACAGACAGTGGTCATGTTTGTTGATGAATATTGTTTTTCCTAGATTCACTCTTGAAAAATCATTTGGTAACATTTGATCAAGTAATTTCAGAAAAGGTCTTTTTGTAATTGCGGACGCCAAGACAATACATGAACCTCACACGACCCCTCGACACAGGTGAGCTTATATATGATCTTATAGCGATTCGGGTTGATAACCAGTTGAAATTAAGCCAGTTTTTTGTGTGTGTAGATTTGTATTGTTTTAAACTGTTATGACCTTTTAAAGTTAAATGTAGGTGTTTAATCTAAGAATTTCTTTTTTAAACTTTTATACTTGTTTTATACTCAATGGTAGTATGAAGCTAGGAGATATTTTATTTTTTGAAATTGAAGGCACAATTAACAAAGCAAACGGTTGTTTCAAATACTTTTAAATAGATCTTTATTAAGGATAATGTACCCTTGTGTTGATCCCATGCTAAACATAACAAAAATCTCTGTACAAAGGTTATCTCGTCTTCATTCTCTGACATATTCTAGTCTGCCCTTTCATAAAATAGTGAATGTTTTTTAGCGTTCTATCGAACTTTTGAAAAAATATACCTGATAACCGTTCAGACAAAAAAATTATGTTGAAAAAATCTTACAGATACAGCAAGTGATTCTTAATAGCTATAAGATACATTTTTCTTTTAAAATACAACTTTTAAATCTTACGAGAAACTATGACAAGCTTAAAACTTTCACTGTAATCTCGCTCTAACTTACCCCCCATCCCCCCTCCAAAAAAAACCCAAATAAACAAACCCGCAATACTATTGTCATTCTTATAGTCAGCACTAAATTGTTCACAAACAAATGTGTTTTAAGCTGCTAAAGACATATGATTCAAACGCTCAGAAAGCCCTTTGTTCTATATTTTTGCTCTCCATTTTTATGCAAAACCTTTTACATTTTTATTTTATGGGTTATTGTTGAAGGTCGTACGATGACGTATGGTTGTTAACACATACTTCCTTTGGTTTCTTATGGAAATTTGTCCATTGACAACAAACATACCACATCATCTACTTTATATAAGTATTGTATAATTTACAACGTATTTTGGTGATCTTGCAAAATGATCGTAATCCCGAAAATCGTAAACATATTTTCTTATCTTAAAAGGGTGCAAGAAGGGTTCCATTAACAGGCCAATAAATAAGATTACAGTTAATTTAAAAAATAATAAAAATATAGGGGTATGTTTTCTCTCATAATAACAGTAAACAGATTCACAACAATGTCAATTTCAAGAAAGCAGACAACAGTTAATTAGCCAATAACAGTACAGCATCAATGATCTTGAATATATGCCACTTTTAACTAAAATATAAAGGCACAGAACCAGGACATTGGAGCACAGAACCAGAACCGTTTTTCTTATCACCAGCACAGCGTCAGGACAATTCCGTTTAACGAACTTGCACGACTTTTGCAATATAATATTGTTGTAATATACTTTGCATGGTACTTAGGACGCATCAGAGAAAAATTAAGCAGCAAAACAGTCGTTTTATTGCCGTTCTGATACAATGTAAACAAACCCACCAGCACAGATTCAGGACCCACCAGCACCTGACAGGACCAAATCACCAGCACAGAACGTTCTCTCGCAGGACAACCATACCCACCGTGGACCTTTGCCAGGTAACTGACTGGGCAATTTTAGTAAATTAAGGTTGGCGTCAAACGCACCTGTCGCGTGTGTGGTCAATTGTTGTGAGGATTCAAAGTTGAACCGATGGTAAAGGTCTAGTTTAAACTCATTTAAATATCTTGTTTCGAAAGTACATAACAGACTTAATACCGCAGTCCCACTAGGCCACGATCGCACTATGATCTGAAAAAAATGCAAATTTCAATGATCGTAGTACGATCGTGTAGATCGCAGTAAGGTCGTATCACGGTCATGGTGAGGTCTTCAAGATCGTGATGAGCGTGGCCAACTTTGAACATGTTAAAAACAATTCTGGTGCTGTTGTGCCGAAATTAGGTCGTGGTAGAATCGTAGTGACAGCGCACTAAGATCGTAGTAAGATCGCAAAGGTCGCTGTACGCGTACCATCGTAGCGAGAGCGTGATTCTATTCGAGAGACTGAGCGACGATCTCACATCGACGTTATTACGACCTCACTACGACCATCACGTTCTCACTGCGACACAACTACGCTTCTACTACGACTATACCACGTTTACCCCACGCTGTTCAAGACCATAGTACGATTCTAGTACGACCGTGCCGTCCTCATCACGCCCTTCTTACGACATGACTACGTTTATACTACGACCATCATTTTCATTGTCATTTTCAAAAAAAATATCTCTCCAAGTTTTGTTTGTCTGTATGTAATTAGACTTTTTCCATTTTCTCTAACGGCTCAACCATGTTTCTCGTTTTTATATAGATTGGACCGTTGGCAGTTTTCCCGTTTGAATGGTTTTACACTAGTAATTTTTGGGGGTCTTTATAGCTTGCTGTTCGGTGTGATCCAAGGCTCCGTATTGAAAGCCGTACCTTGTCCTATAATGGTTTACTTTTATAAATTGTTTCTTGGATGGAAAGTTGTCTCATTGGCACTCATACCACATCTTCCTATATCTATTGGCACATTTGTGTCATCTCTGCTATCGTTCACTAAAATATCGTCGTTTGAGCTTTATGGACCAGCAATAGGTTTATAAAAAAAAATAGAAGATGTGATATGCCTGCAAATGAGACAACTCTTCACACGAGATCAAAATAACACACAAATTAACAACTATATGTCACCGTACGACCTTAAACAATAAGCAAAGCCAATAACGCATAGTCAGCTATAAAAGGACCCGAAATGACAATGTAAAACAATTCAAACGAGAAAACAAACGGCCTTATTTATGTACAAAAAAGAACGAAAAACAAAAAGGTAACACACATATAAACAAACGACAACCACTGAATTACAGGCTCCTGACTTGGGACAGGCACATAGATATTTACGTTGGATTGGTCGGTCCAACATCTCTGCTGGATCAGGATTCGTTACTATCAGAGCTCCCTTTGCCTCTACATCAACCCCATACCACCACGCCCACGTGTTCTAGTAGATTTTGGTGGCATGACTATTGTGTCCGCATAATCTACGTATTAATCAGAAATAGAAGGAATGGAACTGTATTGTTATGGAACACGATGGTGACGTTTTTGCTGAGAACGTTGTAAGATCGCGGTATGAACGTAGTATAATCGTGGTAAGAACGTGCTAAATCGCAGTAAAAGCGTGGTAAGATCGTGTTGCAATCGGATAACTCGTGGTATGGTTGTAGTGAGAACGTGATGAGTGTAGGAAGATCTTCGATAAGCGTAGTGAGGTCGCAGAATAAGCGCGGTGAGAACGTGGTATAATCGTAGCGGGGTCGTTGTAGAAGCGTGATAACGACGTAGCAGCATCGTGAAAGCAACGAAAATTTACATTTTCATGCCGCTCATACCGCGACCTCACCACGATCTGAATTTATTTTAGATCGCGTTAAGCGTGCCCGGTGCGATCGTGGTCTAGTGGGACTGGGGCTTTAGACATTAAATACGACGACTGAAAGGATATGTTTGATTTAGAGATTCAGAATATTGTATAAACGTTGAAAATATGTCAGTGATTTCGTCCATTGGTGTTTGGTGATAGAACCCTGTTTGAATCCCATGTGCAGTCCCCCGGAATGTAGAGCAATTCAAACGAGAAGACTAAAGTCCTAATTTATATAAAAAAAGAACGAAAAAGAAATATGTAACACATCAACAAATTAAACGGCAACGAATATATTAAAGTTATTTGTATCGTATGTATGCCAGGATGCCATATTGTCAGTGATTTCGTCCATTGGTGTTTGGTGATAGAACCCTGTTTTAATCCCATGTGCAGTCCCCCGGAATGTAGAGCAATTCAAACGAGAAGACTAAAGTCCTAATTTATATAAAAAAAGAACGAAAAAGAAATATGTAACACATCAACAAATTAAACGGCAACGAATATATTACAGTTATTTGTATCGTATGTATGCCAGGATGCCATATTGTCCTCTGAATATACATGTTTACTACAAGTCAATGATCAACTTGCCACTCGACTATAGAGCGATCTAGAGCGCTTTATCAGAGCAACACGAAATGTGTCAGATTTAGATTAGAATTCGCTAACCCTTCCGATGCATGCGCACCTCAGATCGTTGGAACGGTACAGGTTTAAATATGTTTGTTAGTTCGGGAGACTTTCAATCGGGGACAAAAAAAAAAAAAAAACCCAAAAAAAAACGTACAGTTCCGTTCCGCTACTGTGAAGATCGTCCACGGTTTCTGGTGGAGTTTGTGTTATTCAGTCTTAATTAATTTTCTTTGTTCTGTTTTTTGCCTTTTGGTCGTTTTCCGATTTTTGTCTTGGTATTTTCAAGGATTTGTATAGTAAGATGCCTATCTATGTTTATGATGATTGAAACCGGCTACAGTAACATGCAGAGGCGAGATTGATGGTTTCCGAAGATGCAAATTCGCATATAGCTATGATGACATAATTTGCAAGAATAAGATTTTTTTTAAATTTCTTTGACAATTGACTGAAAATAAAAAAATACAGAAGTTAACATACAAACACATTGTCAACTGTCGTTATACACATTGCTCAATTTAAGAATAAAGTCCTTAACCATTACAACATTGTCTATACGTGACAAAAATAAGAACAAAACTCGATGCATGTGTACAAAAAATCACGTTCCGATATCGTAAGTGACGAGTAGTAGTAGTAGTAATAGTAGCTAGTACCGAAGTCTCGCCGCGGAAGAGATATATACTGTTTTCACAAAAACGATGAAAATTCAGAATTTATGCAGTTTTCTATCTTTATTTCTGTTGTGGAAACATCGTGCGCAGCCAAGAAACAACAAAATAATTTAACTGAAGCTTTATCATTACTATTGACAAAATCTCACCAAATATAAAGTTGTTTCTTGGGTGCGCACATACTTTTCCAATCGAAAATATACTTAACAATTTGATGAAAAACAAGGAAAATCACAAAATTTTACAAAATATGCAAATTAAGGCATGATTTGTTGCCATGGTAACTTGTTTAATGTCCAAAATTATTTTGTTTTTCTGAATACCTTCTACCTGAGATACTTTTCAGTAATTTTAAAATATGTATGAAAACTTTTAAATTTGCAGTAATTTTTGGGCCACTGTGACTTGATTAAATGTGTGTTTTATTGACAATCATCCCACATCTGAAGATAGAGACTTAATCGCAAAAAAAAATACTTTTCTGTAAACTGTAATCAACTTGGATGTGTGTGTGTGTGTGTGTGTGTGTGTGTGTGTGTGTGTGTATGTTTCTCTCAAAAAATTGCAACTGCTTTGAAATTTGTCACGATTGCAATTAGTGTAATTAAATTAAACGGTTGTCTGTCAAACTTTTTACCAGATTGCTGTAGAAGAACCACAGTCAACTCATTAATAGTGTAAAGTGAGAGACAAAAACCCCCATATATATATTAAAATTAATAATGCGTGTATTTTTGAAAGAATTTTCCGTCTTCTTATCTTTAACTATTGGCGTTGCTTTGAGATAAAATGGGGTCTTAGTCAACGATACAGAAACTGATCGACAAAACATAATTTCCAATTACAAAATTGACATTGGTATGCCTTTAGGGACGACATCAAAAGTTCAATGAAGGATAAAAAACTTAATTCATATATTTTTTTCACTGACCCTCTATCCCTCTCTTAACTTAATTTAGGAAAAATTGATTTACCAAAAAGGATATATCGATGTCAATTTATACAAAACTTGCAGCAATTTGACCCCCACCCTTAACTATTTGAATTAAGTTTTTTTTTTTATCCTTCATTGTTTTTTTGATGTCGTCCCTTATTCGTTCAATTTTTTAAAAACAAAGAATTACAAATAAATCTTGCAAATAAAAATTTCGACACACAAACTACTAACTACTAATTATGCTTTGGCCATGGCCAAGTAATTATGAAATGAGCAATCGAAACTAAATGTGGTATCATCGACTGAAATTTAAAATGGTCTGAATGGGGTTTACAGAATAGAATACCATGGGCTTTATCTGCAGAAAAGTGTGACAGAACGAATAAAGAAAACAGAAAAAGGGAAAAGGGAAACACTGGAGAATAGCGAATAATGGGATGTTATAATATAAAGAATAGACAATAATGAGCAAAATTAATATAAGGAATTGAGAACAATACATAAAATGTAAAGGATACAGATATGTAGGACCATCCATTCACACCCATTTAAGATCTGATCACCAATTTTACTTTATAATATAGAAAGAAGATATCGAACTTGCCATAGTAAGACGATCGTTGAGCTTAGATTTCCAAGGAGAATACCAATCAGACAAAGAATTAAGAGAGGGATACGAAAGAAACTACAACAACAAAAAGGCGTTCCAATAAAAACTGCAATTATGATTAATCAGAGTCTAAAGAAGCTTGAAGATAAGTTTGTCTTAGCGATCGGAGAAAAGATAACTCTGTCTTGTGACACTCCTGAACTGGAGGCGATCAACAAGACATTTCCAAATTCAAAACATCAATGGATTTTCAATAATGTTGATCTTGAAATTGATAAGAAACGAATGAAACTTGAAGGACTCATGTTCGAAATAACACATTTTAATGCCAGTGACCAAGGACTATACGCCTGTCGAGTACATTATGCACCTAAACGGAGAAAGACAATTTATTTTGCAACAGTAGTATCTGAGAAGGTTGGTATACCAGTTCAGATCATGGAGACAAAAACTTTAAAACTTCATTGCCCAAGTTCTCCAATTGGTCGACTTTTTAAAAAATCTTTCCGCACTTGGTCGTTGAAAGGAAAAATGGTAAATGGGTATACCAGTATTCCAGCAAAGCGTAGAGCATTTGAAAGATTTCACAATGCCTCTGCTCTCAAACATGAAGGATCTTGGGTATGTCAGGTGACAGATCCGGCTACTGACAGACAGTGGGATCTTATTCGGTACGATGTAAGTGTTACAGCTCTTCCCCTACATGAAAGCGAAGTACATAAGTTTGTAATGACTCATCCAATATTAATAGCAACTCAGTCTCTTAGCGCTCTACTGTTTTTGGTGGCCATGTACATTTATTTTGTTCATGAGCCTAAGCAACCCGAAAAGCCTGACACAGATGAAGAGCAAGATGAAACCTCTAGTGAAACAGGATCAACTGATGAAAAGGATGGGAATGACAATGCGGAAGAAATTTATGGAAATAAAAGAGATTTTTCCGAAGAGGAAGACGAAGAGATGAATTTTGGTGAACAGAACTTCAACCATAATTACGTGGACAAAAATTTTGGAAATGGGACAGCCTTTCGTGATGATAGATATGGAGATAGCATTTCTGTTTACGAAGAGGATGAAAAAGAGATGAATTTCGGTGAACAGAACTTTGAAAATTATTATGTGGACGAAGAGTTTGGGGATTGTATACCCTTCCACGATGATAACAATGGAATCTGCATCGAAGAAATGTGGAATGAAGAAAGCGAAGATTCTGAATTAGATTTTGTCGAATCAGCAGAAATATATTCCGGTAGACGAGCCGCTCCGGAAAAGAAATTCTTTTAACTGGTGAGTGCTTCAAGTAAAGCCATATGTGTGCAGATTGTTCAATACGCAAGTTGCCACACAATATTTATTCAGTTCAGTAATCAAGCTCAAGGTCGTAACTGAGAAGACCAACACAATCAAAAACATTGCTTTTTGCGTTGAGATATACACCAAAAACCAACTGCATGGAATCTGATTAATAATTGAAGAAATTATGCTGTGCTTGCGCCAAGTATAAAAGCTCATTAGTTACTGTCCGCTTTAGTTCTAGTTTTAGAGCCTGACTTGTTGTATTTAGACTTTTTGCCAATTCTAAAAAAAAACAAAAAAAAAAACGTTTTGGTGACTTCAGATTGTAATTTATAGGTTTGCTGTCTAGTTGACCTTTACTTTACATCTCCGTTGGTTCATAATTTTATTTTTTATAGTTAACAAATGTGGCCACATATCAGTGCGGGTCATGAATAAATGGTTGTAATAAGATGGCATGTTTTTTTCCCCAGTGAGTTTATTCATGGTGGTCCCCTTCCAGATGATTTCTTAGCCTTTTCTATGTTTTTAAATTGGGTGCCATGTAGTCTGTGTTCCTTTATGACATACATATGGGATTTCAAATATGTGACAGAAGTTCAAAAAAGATATTGGTACTTCAATATTTTATTATCTAGTTTGGAAGAAGAATCTATTAAAATGTGAATACTTTTTCGTGTATTTTCAAAACTAAGATCCATACTAAAATATCAAACTTTATTTTATACTTTCAAATTTAAAGATTCCATCTTCGTTTGGTTCTAATTGGCTAGAATTTTGTTGTAAAAGATTGAAATATGAAAAGTTTACCAAAGATAAACTAAAAATTAAAACAGCAACTTATATAATTACATGACCCATTACGATAGATCAGCTAATATATGTAGAAACTGTGATATAACTTTAATTCTTATTGAGATGCGTATGTCTAGACTCACAAGGCCAGGTTGACGTCAAATGAAATAAACAGCTGCGCCATGAGCGCATGATACGCCCGACGTCTTGTGTGGAAGTTTTACGCAATAATCATAAATAGTTTCTGAGAAAGTTTTAAGCAATTACCATTTATTGCTTTTGAGACATGGCGGGACATGTGAACCCCCCCCCCCCCCCACCCCACCCTGTTCTTTTTTTACAAATATCACTAAAATAAAATTTTGAATCAAACCAAAAACTATACAGATCTTTAGATTAATATAACAAAGAAGTGTGTACAGTTTCAAGCAATAATCATAAATTGTTTTTGAGATACGGCGCGACATGTAAAAAAAACCCTCCCCTATTTTACAAAATACTCAATAACTCAAAAATAAAATTTTGAGTCATCACCAAAAAGTATACAGATCTTTAGATTAATATAACAAAGAAGTGTATAAAGTTTTAAGCAATAATCATAAATCGTTTTTGAGATACGGCAAGACATGTAAAAACCCCCTCCCCCTTTTTTACAAAATACTCAATAACTCAAAAAATGAAATTTTGAATCATCACCAAAAAGTATACAGATCTTTAGATTAATATAACAAAGAAGTGTGTAAAGTTTTAAGCAATAATCATAAATCGTTTTTTAGATACGGCGCGACATGTAAAAAACCCTCCCCCTTTTTTTACAAAATACTCAAGAACTCAAAAATGAAATTTTGAATCATCACCAAAAAGTATACAGATATAAAGATTAATATAACTAAGAAGTGTGTAAAGTTTTAAGCAATAATCAAGAATCGTTTTTTGAGATACGGTGCGACATGTGAAAAAAACACACCCCTGTTTTAGTTACAAAGTGCCGTAACTCGAAAAGTTTAAATCTTATTTTCACCAAAAAGTATACAGATCATTTGACCATCATAAAAAACAACTATATTAAGTTTCATGAAATTTAGATAAGTCGTTCTCAAGTTACGGTGCGGCATGTTTACGCCGGACAGACAGACGGACGGGCAGACGGACGGACGGACGGACACCGGACATTTGTATACCATAATACGTCCCGTCAAAATTTTGACGGGCGTATAAAAAGTAATAAAACTAGATTTGTAATTGTTAGCAATAACGGATGACACCCTTCCCCAATTGCCAGGTGAGCAGCAGCCATTTTGGAAATTCCTAAGTCAAAGACCCCATCTAAAGTTGTATATTAACATTTCTGTAAAGTTTCGTCAACTTTGGAGCATTTTGAAATTTTTGAAATTTTTGCAGTTTCCATGGTTACGGCGGCCATTTTGGAAATTCCAAAGACAAATACCATTTCTGTATATGCCAGTCAATATTTGTGTGAAGTATGAATCATTTTTGAGCATTTTAGTTTTTTTCATATTTTTGCTGTTTCCATGGCAACGTTGGCCATCTTGAAAATGCCATACCCCGATTGCAAATCTGCACATGCTGGTTAACATTCTGGTATAGTCCCATGACCATTGGTTCATCCAGTTCCAAGATATAAGCTGGACAAAAAAAGTGGAAGAATAAATAAAAATAATAAGAAAAAAAGAAACGTAGAATAACAATACGTCACCCCAACTCCGTTGAGGGTGCCATAATAAAAAGGTACATCTAATTGTTTGTCTACATGATTCTTGATTGATGAGAGAAGTCAATTACAATAGATTGTGTAGACTTAAAGACGAAAGAAACATGAAGCTCTGATATTTGACTGCATTTGAAGGGGATGATATTCCAGATGAATTTTTCTTTCCAAGTTTTTGTTTTGTAGAGAAACATATAAAACAATCACTTTTTGAACAATGGTGCAAATAGATGACATTGGGAGAATGTTTATTATAGTTCGTTTTTGTGTGTGTTACATTGTCGTTTGGTCTTTTGTTGCAATCTAGTGTTTCTGTTGTTTCGTTGTTTTCCTCTTGTATTTGATGTGTTTCCCTCAGTTTTGGTTTGTAGCCTGATTTTTTTTTCATTCGATTTGTAACTTACGAACAGCGGTATACTACTGTTGCCTTTATCTATAATTTTAGTATAATAATAAAAGACATAGCAGTGCTGTTATTTCCATGAACAGTAATTTAAAACTTGTTGACAGTTTATTTTATGAAGTACGTCAGAATAGGTAACGACAATTAATTCATTTTAAATTCACATTTACTTGCAGCCGGTACATATATAAATGCAAATAGTTTATTGTTCAGTGTATTTGGGTACTTCAAGGTGTTAAACTATCCATATAGACGGATTTGAACGTTGGTAGCTTATACTAAAAGATTTGTTTCAGTCTGATCGATAAATATAACTATTGAACAACGGTATATGCTAATATTAAACAAACACTTTAAACTATGCATACCATCAAAATATTTGAGAGTGAATAACATTCAGTAAAATGCTCATAAATTAAGGAGACGTCTTGATCTGTAAACTCTTTTATCAATCACGTATGATTCCAATGGTATATTTAAGTCGAATTTTTAAGATCATTGAGAAAACTTATTTTGGAAACCCTCCAATTGTAAAAAAATAAAAAATAAAAATTAACGACACCTCGACAAATTTCCAACAGACAATAATGTACCTGACGACACATTTTTTTTTAATCAAAAGGAGAACTGATATATGGCAACGATAGATCATTTTGTTTTGTCATATGAACATGCAATTAAAGTTTGGGCTTAGCTGAGTATACAGATTATATCTGGGAATAGTATATTAGTATATTATGTTCAAAACTAAATGAATGCAAATGTGAGAAATAATTTGATCTGCTAAGGTTTGTTTTAGTCGGATACAGTTTACGGATTTTGTTATTCGATGCGGGTTTATGCAGCATTATATGATTTGAAAGGGATTGCTCTATAAAACGGAATACTGAACATTTTATCACATTACCAAATAAAAAAAAAAAATCATCGTTAAAAAGCAGTAGAACCAAGGAATCTGAACATTCTGAGGTCCGCAAGTTTGACCAGGGTTTTGAAGGTAATTTATTTTAACTGTTTTAAGATCCGTTAGGAACTAAAAGTGGCAATGACATATGTAAGTAATTTACAACTTGTACATGAAAAATAAGATATGATTCTTATAATTTCAGAGAAAAGATTTAGATCATGCAACTCCGGTATGCAGCAAATTGTTGAATTACAGAGACACAACCAACTTAAAATTCCCTCTGAAACTATGAATCACACTGCAAGAAACAGAACTAAGAGATTCAAAATTAAAGACAAACTATCGAAGATTCATGCTGACATACCACTACCAAAGAAACTAAGAAAACTGATTAAAGCAGAGCTGAAAAATGCTACCCATGTTCGTTATAATAGAACTATTGGTGGCACTATGGAAATTACCTGCGAGAATGAAATAAGTAGGCAAATCAATAAATTTTATAAAAAATCGAAAGCTAAGTGGTTGCATAACAATGGAGCAATGAAAATAATAGCCGGTAGAATGTTCTTTCAGTTTGGTATATTACGCATAGAGCGGCTTGAACCTGAAGATCAGGGTACTTATGTCTGTCAGGTGGAGTATGAACCGGACGAATTTAAAACTGTGGCATTGTATACCTTAGTAACAGATCCTGGTATACAGGTTAGAGTCAAGGAGTCACTGGACTTCAGTGTACACTGTCCATCACAATCGCTTTATCACATGGTCAAACACACGAATAGAACATGGATTCATAACCATAATGTCACTGAGTACTCAACATCCATATTTAACAAATCAAGCGCACATTTTTACAATGCAAATAAAGAAATGGCGGGAAATTGGACTTGCGTAGTGTTTGATCCTATTAAAACTGTAGAATTTGACCTGATAACTTATCAAGTTCATGTTGATCCACCTCCAAGTACGTTTGAGGTATTGTATCAATATTTTAAAGATAATCCCACAATTTGCGGTGCCATAGGACTTCCTCTTTTATGCATCTTTTTAGTTTTTCTGGTAACCATTTTCTATTTTGTTGATAAACAGAAAGAAAAGAACAAAGAGAAACTTGACATGTTCAAGTCAAAATTGAAAGACATGGATTTGCAAAAACCAGGGGATGAAGTTGAACCTTATTACGACGATCCTGATGCAAGTCATCAATCATATAGGGATGACCCGAACATTGTTGGGGGTTATCCTTATCGCAACAAAGACCACGAGAACCCCATCGCAAGGTTGAGCGTGAAAACTCATACACATTATGGAGATGACTACATGAGGAATTTGCAAAATCCTGACGTTAATGGAAGTCGTATTTCATACCATAAGAACTCCAAAGCAGGATTACATATGAGAACTTTTTCACAATATCAAGATGATAACGTGAAACATTCACAGAATCCTGACGTTGATGCAAGTCCTAAATCATTCCATATGAACTCCATAGCAGGGTTAAACATAAGAACTCATTCACAATATCGAGATGACTACATGAATCATGTACAGGATCCTGATTTTGATGGAAGTCCCAAATCAATTCATAAGAACTCGATAGCGGGGTCAAACATGAAAACTCTTTCACAATATCGAGATGACTATATGAGAAATTTGCAGAATCCTGACGTTGATGCCATCCCTAAATCATACCACGATAACTTCATAGTAGGGTCAACTATGAGAACTATTTCGCAATATAGAAATGACTACACGAGACGTTTACAGAATCCTGATTTTGATACAAGCCGTAAATCATTTCACAAGAACTCGATAATAGCAGGATCAAACATGAGAACTCATTCTCAATATCGAGATGACTATATGAGACGTCCAGAAAATACCGATGTTGATTCAAGTCCAGAGACATACCATGACAATTTCATAGCAGGGTCAAACATGAGAACTTTTTCAGAATATCGGAATGACTACATGGAACATTTGCAGAATCCGGATGTTTAATGACTATACCGTCATAAAAATCAATCATCAGAACTATTGTGGCCTATAAGACAAGACGTTGGGCAATTTATTTCGTATTTATTAATGATTCAATTTGATGTACATCCATATGTTTAACACAGAAACATTTATTTCAATGTATTTTCTTTTTATACTAAACGGATTCTTCTATTTGGGGAGGGGTATTCAATAATAACTTTTACGGACACGATTTTTACTTACTTTTGTTATTTATACAAAATATGTAAATAATTGTGTGTAAATGTATGATCCTCATTTAATTTCTGCAAAAAAATGTTAAACAATTTAACAAAACCAGTGCCATATAAGTAAACATACATAAACATTGTGCTGATACAACAAAACCATTGCATCATTTTTTCAACCTGCAGTGTGTGGTGCTGATAGAACAAAACCAGTGTCATAAACATGCATTGTATGGTGCTGATAGTGATGCAACAAGACCAGTGCCGTATAGATAAACCTGCATTCGTTGTGCTGATAAAACAAAATTATTGTCAATTAAATGAACTCTTATTGCATGGTGCTTAAACAATAAGACCAGTGTATAATATATAAACCTTCATTACAAGGTGCTCAAAGAACAACACCAGTTCCATACATATAAACTATCATTATGTGATGCCGAAAGAACAATACCAGTGCAATACATATAAATACCTTCATTGCATGGTGCTGAAAGTATTAGACACGTGCCATTTATAAAAACCTTCTTCACAAGGTGTTCACAAGAACAATACAAGTGCCACATAATTATATAAACCTGCATTCGTGGTGCTAATAGAACAAGAACTGTACCATATATATAAACCTTCATTGTGTGGTGCTCAAAGATCAAGAACCACCAGTGACATGTATAGAGCTCTTTATTACATGGTGCTTATAGAACAAGAACAAGTGCAATACATAGAAATCGTAATTGCTTGGTGCTAATAGAACAAGAACCCATTGAAATATAAAAAACCTTCATTGCATGTTACTAATAAAACGAGAACAAGTGTCATATATAAAAATCTTCATTGAATGTTTTTTATAGAACGAGAATAAGTGCCATATATAGATTTTCATCTCATGGTTCAAATAGAAGAGCATATAACAAGAACCATTTGCCATATATAAAAATCTTCATTGCATGGTGCTAATAGAACAAGAACAAGTGCCATATATGGAAATTCTCACAGCAATGTGCTAGTAGAACAAGATCTTGAACCAGTAGCCATACATAGAAATCTTCATTGCATGGTGTTCATAGAACAAGAACAAGTGCCATATATAGAAAATCTTCATTGCATGGTGCTAATATAACAAAAAAGTGGCATATATAGAAATTCTCCTTGCAAAGTGCTAGTAGAACAAGATCTTGAACCAGTGCCATATATAGAAATATTCATTGCATGGTGCTAATAGAACAAGAACAAGCGCCATATATAGAAATCTTCATTGCATTGTATTAATAGAACAAGAACAAGTGCCATATATAGAAAATCTTCATTGCATGGTGCTAATAGAACAAGAACAAGTGCCATATATAGAAATCTTCATTGTATTGTATTAATAGAACAAGAACAAGTGCCATATATAGAAAATTTTCATTGCATGGTGCTAATAGAACAAGAACAAGTGCTATATATAGAAATATTCATTGCATGGTGCTAATAGACCAAGAACAAGTGCCATATACAGAAAATCTTCATTGCATGGTGCTAATAGAACAAGAACCATTGCCATATATAGAAATCTTCATTGTATGGTGCTTATAGAACAAGAACAAGTGCCTTATATAGAAATCGTCATGGCATGGTGCTAATAGAACAAGAACAAGTGCTTTGTATAGAAATCGCTATTGCATGGTGCTAATAGAACAAAGAAACAAAGTGCCATATATAGAAACATAGATTGCCTGATGGTCAAAGAACAAAAAACTGTCAAATATAAATAAATCTGCATTACATTGTGCTTACAAAAATAGACAAGTTCAGGGAAATAAACCTTCAATTCATGGTGAAAATAGAACATGATCAGTGCTATATAAATTGCCATGTATTACATTGTGCTGTTAGTCAAGAGACCCGTGCTGTATGAATAATTCTGAAAAGTACAAACAATAAATAGCATACACATGGTAGTTCCAAAGGGTCATGATTTAGAAATATATCAGATAAAAGAATGGTTTTGTCTGTATGTCTTCAGATTAAAGACTCGTTTAACTGGTATTATTTAATTATATCAGATTTTGACCATAAATGAAAAGTTTGAATACTGTTAGTTACAAAAAAAAGTTCACCAAGTTGAAATCATCCCTTCGTAAATTTTATGGACGCCATCATGAGTTGGTTGACCGTTATTAACAGTTTCACAAATGATATCGGATATGTTCTTTACGTCGTTACTACAATCCCCTTTCCTTTAATGAATGTGACCTACCGAATTAGACTATTTACCGGATTTGTTCACACAAGCAACACAACGGGTGCCACATGTGGTGCAGGATCTGCTTACCCTTCCGGAGCACCTGAGATCACCCCTAGATTTTCGTGGGGTTCGTGTTGTTTATTCTTTAGTTTTCAATGTTGTGTCATGTGTAGTATTGTTTGTCTGTTTGTCTTTTTCATTTTTAGCCATGGCGTTGTCAGTTTATTTTAGATTTATGAATTTGACTGTCCCTTTAGTATCTTTCGTCCCTCTTGTAGGTTTTACACAAGAAAAACTTACCGGTATATAAACTTAAATATAAACTTAAAAAAAAACCAAAATAGATGCACAATTTTTCAATCTATGTGCAAACACTGTGCAAAATTATAGAAGTTGAAGATATACTGCTTGGGTTTCATGGCAATTATACCACATCTTATTTTCATATAGCCATTTATAGGTATTGTCAATAGTATTCAATGACAACAATGACTAGATTCCATATATGGGGAAACTGTGAAAACTCATTCAAACTTGAAAATAGAAGGTCCATATCTTTGAGCTGTGTACCATCACTGAGCAAAGTTTGAAAAAATTGCAGAAAATCTGTTGGAGTTGCTTATGACAAATGAGATAACCTTGACAAAATTCAATGACAAACATGATTAAGTTCTACACATAAAAATCCTGAGCATTAAAAAAAACCAAATCTTTCCACAACAAAATTGGCACATCATCATTCTACATGCGATCACTGTGCAAAGACATGACAAAACTGGTACCATCTGCAGCATTAATGACAAAAAAAGTGTCGCAACGGGTAACCAAAGAAAATATAATTCAAATCTGTTCAAGATGAGAAGTGCATATCTTTTACGTGAGTGCAGTAAGATTGATACTGAAGGAAAACTAATGGAATTATGAATGATACAAACTAGAGACCCTCTATGTATTTGGATGGACAGATAGATCACCTGACAGATTGTAGGTAAAAAGAAAAACACTTTACTCATTTTTCTGATATTTTAATATGTAATAATCATAAAAAATCAACAAATTGTAAAAAATATATTTCTGTATATAATATATATATAAATCTATAACTGCATTATCATTCATTTTTCATTCAATGGGATCAAATGTATAATATCTATATTTCTCTAATTCTATGGCATTTCAAACAATCTGTTGTTTAAAAAAAATAATCAACGGGTGGTTGACAGTGATCTCAGAAGATGACTGGATGATTTTAAGGGTCATTACCTTTATCAGCTCACTGGATGAATCAAAATATGTCTTATTGAAATTGACATTTTTGTAGAATGAAGAAGGCACTTGAAGGGTATTTTCGTTTAACAAAAAATGATTTTTTTTTAATCATTAGAGAAACAGATTCTTATATAGTTACTCGTGTATTATCGTTTTTTTCCAATTTCGATAGATAAATTATAAATTTTTAAAGTCTTCACAAAGGCTCAGGCTCTATAATTAACAATTTAACTATCTCGATTGGATAAATCTGATAATCCACTGGTATCAATGTAAGAATCAATATTTATGTAATCTGGATCTATACAACAGCATACTATGATTCATAACAGTCTGAAAACAAGGCTTCCTACATTACATCAAAAAAGTTCTAGTAATGAATGACAAAGCTTGGAATAAAGCTAGTGTTACTTGTTTAAATTGTCTTTCATATTATTTTTATATAAAAAAGCATGATTTAGCGTAGATTCTGTTTACTGTGTTATACTTTGATTGATTAATTGATTGTTGGTTGTTTAACATCCAGTGGCAAATATTTCATGCATGTTCATGACAATGTTATACTTTAAAGATTTGCCACCAAGGACATAACATGACAAACTGTCCTTAATACATATAACATGTGTTATAAATTAGATTCTTGTCTGTCCATACTAATTACAACTTTTCCTGTCGATCCTCGTCCCATTACATACTGGAATGCCTCATTTATCTGTAAATATAATTGTAAAGACTTATAAATAAAGGCAACAGTAATATACCGTATTATCAGTCTTACCAAGCCTGTATCATTCTGCTCAGCTTTGTGAGGGTCAAATACTTTGACCTGGCCCTTACATCTATGAACAAGATTTATTACTAGCATTATAATGTTGAATCTTTGTTGATATGTTTAACTTGAATTTATCAAGTTCTCTTCTGGTTTGTTGGTGCAACAAAGGTGAATTATTGTTTCTGTCATGAAAAACACACAACTTTATATTGATAAATTTATTACCAGATTGCCTTCATATAAATAAAAGATCAGTTGATTGGCAAAATATACAAAATATAAATATGTTTACTGAAGTGTTGTCTACAGCAATTCAATATTTTTGTACTTCAATGTCACTAAAGCATGGCTAAAGGCAGGGCAGGTAGAAAGTTAACCCTTGGAATGAAACAAACGGACATGAATACAAAAGAAAACCAAATTTAAACAATCTTTTCAAAGTAGTTCTTTATAGCATACTGAATCAGAAAAATAACTCTTGAACACTATAACAATCTCAAAAAGCAATCTAGCTGAAACAAAATAATATTCAACAATACGTCGATCCCTGGTCATATACAATAATGGACTGATTTTTATCTAGTTCAATTATGCTATACCTTATTAAGTGGGAATTCTTTTCCAATATGTGGTGTTATATTTCCTAATCTTGTCTGTTCTAAAACATCTTCTACTGATTTTAGGAACACTGGTGTGTTCATAATTCTATATTCACCCCAAAACAAACCCATGGCTGATCCAGATTTCAACAGAAGAAGGTTGGCAGGAATACTGGGTATTTTTCCTGATGCATATCCTATAGTAAGAATTCTCCCTTCTCTAGCCAGACTGCAAATGAAATAATATCGTGAGGTATATATGTCTAATGTAATTCTCCATTCTCTAGTAAAACTATAAATAAAATAAAATATTGTGAAACATATCCAATAATTAGAATTCTTCCTTTCTCTAGTCAAAGTACAAATGAAATAAGACATTTTCTATTCTGTACCCTTACACTTAATAAGTTAAGAGTTTCATTAGTCCTGTTTAACTCTAGATCTAAAAGGTCTGTGTTTTTATGCCACATTTATGGGCATTATGTTTACTGGTTTGTGCGTCAATTTGTCTGTCCGTCCATCCATCCCTTCGTTTATTTGTTCATTTATTGATTTGTTTGTTCGTCCGTCCAATGGTCCGTCAGTCCCGTTTAAGATTTAAGTTTTTGGTCAAGGTAGTTTTTGATGAAGTTGAAGTCCGATCAACTTGAAACTTAGTACACATGTTCCTTGTGATATGATCTTTCTAATTTTAATGCTAAATGCGAGTTTTTACACCATTTTCACGGTCCATTGAACATAGAAAATGATAATGCAGATGGGACATCAGTGTACTAGGGACAAAGTCTTTTTTAATCTATTATACTTGATTTATAGAGTTATTTGCTTTTCTGAGCTAATTTTAAAAGTACTTATATGTATCATTTCCCCCCTCCTTTTCTAGAGCCAAAGAAGTTTGACCAAGTGCTTAAAAAACTAACCATTCCACATATGCATGTATATATCCAAAGGTAGGAACCCTTATAGTTATATGTTAACACCTTATATTATACTTGTCCTTATATCAATTTGGTATCTAGATTGTGGATCTTAAATAGTCTTATGAATTTTGTTTTTTTTTGTTCCTATAAGATGTAATAATTATTTTTCTCATACATCTATAATTTACCTTTTGACACAGTCTAAGAACATATCACCTCATACAGGATCAAAAACAACATCTACTCCATTTCAACCTGTAATATCTTTGACCATGTTCTGTAACTTCTCCTGTTTATAGTCTTTATATTTACCTTTTGACACAGTCTAAGAACATATCACCTCATACAGGATCAAACACAACATCTACTCCATCTCACCTGTGATATCTTTGATCCTGTTCCTAACTTCTCCTGTTTATAGTCTTTATATTTACCTTTTGACACAGTCTAAGAACATATCACCTCCTACAGGATCAAACACAACATCTACTCCATCTCCCCCTGTGATATCTTTGATCCTGTTCCGTAACTTCTCCTGTTTATAGTCTTTATATTTACTTTTTGACACAGTCTAAGAACATATCACCTCATACAGGATCAAACACAACATCTACTCCATTTCCACCTGTGATATCTTTGATCCTGTTCCTAACTTCTCCTGTTTATAGTCTTTATATTTACCTTATGACACAGTCTAAGAACATATCACCTCATACAGGATCAAAAACAACATCTACTCCATTTCCACCTGTGATATCTTTGATCCTGTTCCTAACTTCTCCTGTTTATAGTCTTTATATTTACCTTTTGACACAGTCTAAGAACATATCACCTTATACAGGATCAAAAACAACATCTACTCCATTTCCACCTGTAATATCTTTGATCATGTTCTGTAACTTCTCCTGTTTATAGTCTTTATATTTACCTTATGACACAGTCTAAGAACATATCACCTCATACAGGATCAAACACAACATCTACTCCATCTCCACCTGTGATATCTTTGAGCCTGTTCCTAACTTCTCCTGTTTATAGTCTTTTTTAGTTACCTTTTGACACAGTCTAAGAACATATCACCTCCTACAGGATCAAACACAACATCTACTCCATCTCCCCCTGTGATATCTTTGAGCCTGTTCCTAACTTCTCCTGTTTATAGTCTTTTTTAGTTACCTTTTGACACAGTCTAAGAACATATCACCTCCTACAGGATCAAACACAACATCTACTCCATCTCCCCCTGTGATATCTTTGATCCTGTTCCGTAACTTCTCCTGTTTATAGTCTATAACATCTGTAGCACCTTTAGATTTGGCAATATTTCCCTTCTCTGGGCCCCCACAGGCGGCTATAACATGCTACATGTAACGAGGAAAAACAATGTGTATGAAGAACAAGTATCGTTTTTTCATAAGTTATCAATACACTGTACTACTTTGATGGTCAGATCTTTTAGTATCTGTTTTGTGGAAACTGTCTGGAAAGTCCGACTTTCTTGTTTTAACTTGGTTAACTCAATAACTGTTTTTAAATAATCTTCAGAGCATAAGATATCAGATCAACATTTCAATGTTCCAAAATATCAGGTTGTGTGTCTCAGATTCTGGGAACAGGTCTTATTGTTTAGGTTTCATTAAACTACTGTAACTATGACTACCTTAGATTTGAAAACTTTACTGGCTATTTCTACTGCAGCTAAACCAGTTCCACCAGCTGCTGCTGTAACTAATACTGATTCTCTGAAAAAATTAAAGAAAAATAGGTTGGGGAGGATCATCATAAATAGGTACTTTCCTCATTTATGGGTTTTATACCCCAAAAGGAGTATCAATTTTTAGTGATAAAATATAAACTATGAATTAAACTAAAGATACGTAATTGTCTGATGGTGCAAATATTTAGGTAAAGGGGACCATTTTGCATAGACAGTATGACAGAAATATCATCAAGATAAAAGTGAACAGCCTTGAAAAAGTAAGAATTTTGGAGGTCATTATCTCTGTATTCAGTTCTCATTTGAACTATTGTTGTTAAGGGTAAAATGATGCCATTTATATGAATGTTTGCACCATGACAGCTATCATGACAAAACTTTATTTTTTATCACTACAAATTGATACCCAAGTTGTGGTATAATACCTATAAATGAAGATAGTACCTAGTCAACGTGTAAAATTCTGACCTTCTGCTCACTAATAATACCCCCTTAAGGAAATTTGTTAAAAGGAAGATACTGAGTGATTAATCTTGAAAATGTTGTTAGTCGAGAGCATTATCTCATAAGACTGAACACAAAATTTTAGGAAGCCACTTATTGCAGTTCCCTAGAGATGGTGGTAGAATATACATGTATAAGTATTTGGTAAACAGGAAGTTGATGACTGATGAATATGAAACTTCATTTTAGGGTATAGCAATATCAATCATTTTGTTCAGGAAGCTCTTTTAAAAGTTCTTAACTGTAGTTCCCTAGACGAATGTGAGGGAATTTTCATACATGGCAGTTATGTGGTAGAATATGCGTATTTGGTTAACAAGAAGTTGATGATCAATGAATCTGAAACTGCATTACACAGTATAGCATTATCACATGAAGATTGATCAAATTTTACAGGAAGCTCTTAATTGCATTTTCCTAGAAAAATTTGCTTGAAATGGGTCTAGATGTTACATAGAAAATTGTAGTTCAAAATTGACATATACAATAACAGATACCAAATGGAATGGCACTATGCAACTGAGCTAAAAGTGATTTACCCTTGTTGTAAATTTGCTTTCCTGGTAAGAGCTAAGTATGCTGTACCATAATTCACTACCAGGCCTGCCCCTGCCCTCAGATCTACTGAAGATGGTAGTTTCCATGTAAACTACAATTTTAAAAAACAAATGTTATTTTGCCATCTTCAATAAATTATTTAAAAAATTCTTTGGATTTTAATTCAGGCCTTTTGATCTAAACAACCAAGACAGAAAGGAATCAAAATTACTTCATTTTAAAATTATGTTTTATGTTTTTGATTAAAGAAAATATATGGATTTTCATTTTTAAAGTATACTTGAGAAAAGAAAAGTCGAAAAAAGAACTGCAATTTTATTTATTGTGCGGATGTACAGCTTAGTGATGATAAGAATTAACATGTTTAACGAGTTTCAAAAAATGATTTAAACAAAAAAAGGTAAATAACGGCAAACAAAAAGTAGTTTAACGGTTATAATGTCTCAAATGTCTTTAAATTAACCATAATACATTATACTAACAACTTCTGGTGCAATGCAATGTGTAGAAAATCCACCAGACATAATTAATGAAACCACTTTATCACCCTTCTTAAGTGTTTTCACATTTTTTCCAACCTCTTGAACAATACCAGTCACTTCAGTTCCTGAAATACAAATATAACAATATTTTCAACATTTCACAAATACTGCATGATTAAGCATTTTTCTATGTTCAATGAAAAAAAGAGTTTTCATTTTCTTTTGCAGAGGATCTAATTAAATCCCCTTAAATTTTTCACATACAAGAATAACATCTTAACATTTTTCACTATAATAGCTGTACAAAAGAATTAAAAAGTTAAAATCTTTTTCAAGTCTTCTATAAATAACATATGAAGTAGAACACTTTTGAAAGGAGAAATGAAACCAGTTCAATTATTTGATTATAACCCTAATTCAAAATGACCGTAAATTATGAGTGATATCCATTTTCATTTGTGAAATCATGTAAAATATTAGGGTATTTTGAAAAACCAATTTTCTTTCCTGAGCATAAGATAAATAATTTTAAATAATATTTCTTTTTTTATCTATTAACTCCTCAATCAATTATTAAGTTAGACATAGATTTCACTATGCTACGCACCTGGAGTAAATGGTACAGGAATACTGGACTGATATTTTCCTTGACACACGAGAATATCAGCAAAATTAATACCACAGTATTTTACAGAAAGCAACACCTATAAAATAGATATCTATATTATACAAGAGTCAAAGTCAAATCAACAATATGTGTCTTTTCATTTAACTGTGTCTTATGACTTTATCATACTTGTATCTGTGTTCTTTTCTCAGATCTGTGTCCCATGACGTCATAAAACCAATTTGTTATTATTCTAATATGACTCCTTTTTATCACGTACATTTTCACTCATGAGGTGGGACTTTGGACAGACAGACACATACAGAATAAGGTGGGTTTTTGTAAACATTCAACCCTCCTGCTTACCTGGGAATGTGGTGTAAAATCACAATTTAAGAACAAACTGTAAAAATCTGTTAGGAAGGGCTTGCCTCATAAAAAAGACACAGAGCAGAAATATTAACATACAAAACAAAAAGACAAATGAAAGAAAGTACAGATCTTAGACAGGGCATGACTTGTTAAAAAGGACACAAATTTGAGAATAAGAAGGGACATAGATTTTCCAGGTCTTTGACACAATAATAATATAGGATATGACACAGATCTGAGAAAAGGAAACAATTTGAGGCTGAATATAGACTTGATTAATCAGTTTAATTGAAGTCCGGAGCTGGCATGTCAGTTAACTGCTAGTAGTCTGATGTTATTTATGTATTATTGTCATTTTGTTTATTTTCTTTGGTTTCATTTTCTGACATCAGACTGGGACTTCTCTTGAACTGAATTTTAATGTGCGTATTGTTATGCGTTTACTTTTCTGCATTGGCTTGAGGTATAGGGGGAGGGTTGAGATCTCACAAACATGTTTAACCCCGCCACATTTTTGCGCCTGTCCCAAGTCAGGAGCCTTCGGCCTTTGTTAGTCTTGTATTATTTTAACTTTTAGTTTCTTGTGTACAATTTGGAGTTTAGTATGGCGTTCATTATCACTGAACCAGTATATATTTGTTAAGGGGCCAGCTGAACGACGCCTCCGGGTGCGAGAATTTCTCATTGCATTGAAGACCTGTTGGTGACCTTCTGCTGTTGTCTGCTCTATGGTCGGGTTGTTGTCTCTTTGGCACATTCCCCATTTCCATTCTCAATTTTATTTATTCTTCAATATATATATACAGTGATATATGTACAGGTACAAGATTTTTTATGATAATGATCAACATATCATTTCAAAAAGTACAAGATATAATCAATCGAATTGTTCTTTTCTTTTCTATGATGCCTTAACATCTTTATTACTTCATCATCAAAAGGAGATAACCCATGGTCTTTCTTCTGTTGGAATTCCAATGGTTTACAAATCTCTGTACAAACTGCTGCTGTAAACATTGTTCTTCTGGCTTCAGATCTAAATAAATATACATCAACATAAAATAGTGCTCACCTTGATATTTTCACAGATAATATACACAATATATTGATCTATTTTTACTTTATCTTATACATTTATGCCATGTCTAGTTATTTGCTTTCAAAACATTTGGAAACAGTTTTGAATTTTGAACAAAATATCAGCATGGAAATATTATAACTGTCAATGACTATGTTCAATATAAATTAAAATAAATGCAATGTCTCAATGCAATTGGTCATTTACACACAAGTTGACTACAAATAATCACATTAAGTTAGCTCAATAGAAGCTGCAAAATTACCATGGACATTTATACTTATAATTTTCATAATACAGTTTTTCTGCTGAGAATATACACATGTATATATCAAGGAACAAAAGGTTGTATATGTATTCATTACAATATTACAATTTTCATAGAATTATGAAACTGTTTGACCACAATACTGCATGTACTGTGAGTAAGTACGAATATAAAAAAGAAAATGTCATATGATTGCCAATGAGACAGACAACTCTTCACAAGAGACCAAATAACAAAAATAATTAACAACTGTAGGTCACCGTACAGTCATCATCTAAGCCCAGTATTGCATAGTCAGCTATTATAAAGGCCCAAAAATGACAAATTGTAAAACAATTTAATTCAAACAAGAAAACTAATAGCCTAATTCATGTACAAAAACAGAATGAAAAACAAATATGTATTACAGCAACAAACAACAACCACTAAATGACAGACTCCTGCCTTGGAACAGGAACATATACACCAAAAAATATGAAGGTGTTTCAGTATAACAATGTTAAAATGCAAAGCAGTTTCACATTATACACTTGGTTTAAATTCATTTGTGTTGCGCTTCTTATTTCCTCATATAACAAAAAATGTGCTAAAAGGAAAAACAAAAAAAAGAAGACCTGTAATACTGTTATCAGTTGTGTAGTTGGTCAAAGGTAATCAGGTTGTTAAAGTGAAAGTAGGTCACAAAATGACAATTATCTCTGATAGTGATCATAGTCATATCGAGTATTGCAAATGAATGAAATCGGGTGTTGTATGACCTCTTAAATTGGTTTAATATAACAAACATTATTCTTACATTATAACTTGGGTAAGACGAGCTAATCTCTGCATTTTAGATGTGATGTTAAAACAGCAATAGCAATGAACAGTCTAGAGGTATTCCGTCAACCGGAAATTCAAAAGAGAAAGTAGAAAACGTGGGAAAATAGAAAATAGAACTGTGTGTCTGTGCCTATAGAACTGTGTCTGTGCCTGTGGTTTCAAGTTGAATGTTATAAACATGATGATGAGAATATTCACTTATGAGGAACGAATATTTTCCGTCTGTAAACTGGTAAAAATCAGTGGGTAAATGCCTTAAACTGTTATATATATTTAAATCTATCGCTATTTCAGTGAATTTTTCCTTTGATAATTTATTGTGATAATTTTTCATATCATCTGATCATGCTACTCGCTTGAGATAGAAAATTATCACTAGAAACTAAGGAGGCACCAGGCTTTGCCAATGAAATTGACATGAAATTGAAAACGTCGTAATAGATAAAAAAGGGATAAACAGATTATCATTGGTCATCTCAACTCGAGAAATTGTCTAAAATGCAGGTTGCGGATTTAAGATATACCACTAGGGCATAAGCTTGAGAGAGTGATGTAATTTAATTTTATGATCAATGATAAAGGCAGGGTATCCAATTACAATACACAACATTCTTGTGTAAATAAACTTACACCTTAAAATAGAAATCTATCAATTTACATTAATCATAACATCTTGATAGGTTTATATAATACATACATTTTCCTATGAAAAGAGAAAGCTTACCAAACATTTGGATAAAACCTTCAATAAAACATAGATTCTCACCACTTACTCATACATGTACATATTAAGCATCAAGACTTGACACGGTTTTAATTTTAAGTGCCTTTTTCTTAGTTACACAATGTATATATGAACATCATTGTATATATTTTTGATTAACAGTATTTCTGGATTCTTTAGGTTAGTTCTATTGCATTTTTAGCAACTGGGTCCTTCTCAAAAGTCTAGTTTTTGATTGATGCTCCTTTAAATTTTTACTGCATTTATACGCTATGATATAAATATTTTTGAGTAACGTGTTGCGGGTGAAATAGGAATACCGAGCGTCTGTTGGTCCTTCGGTCATACCGTCTATCCGGCTTTTGTACAACTTTTGACAGTTTTTTTTATAAAACTTAAATCTATAAATAGGTTAAAAGGTTAATATCAGCAATATCTCTGACAAGTAAAAATGTGAACCTATTAAAACAAGTTTTGCCCCTTAGAAGTATTAATTTTTTAGAAAATGTCCTCATTATTTAGCGACCTCACGGATACAATTCTTATCAGATAAAGGGAAGCAAGTTATTTTGTAAATGTTTTTTGCACTAAATTATGTTCATGCAAGAAAAGGCATTATATACAATTATTTAAACCTTATAATTTCTTAATATAAGCCTCAAAGATGTTGAATGTCCACTGAAAGGAATTTAATTGTTTATGTAACTAGATTAATACAGAATAATATGTTCTATAGAACCTGTTCAGCCCATGTCAATACATTTTGTATTGCTTTCACTTAATTAGAATCAAAGTTTAGAACTATTAATAGCAATTAAGAAGTAGGATTAGCATTATAAGATACATGTATGTGTATTAAAATTATGATTATTAAGCAATATGATTTAATAAGAGTTCAACATAAAAAAAGGCAAGCAGGCTGGTTTGTCATGCTGAAGTTATGGGAATTGAAGCAGTCATATTTGACTCAAACCTCAGTGAAAAGATTATGATCATTATGAGTAGAGATAACTTGTATTTAGGCAAAAGGCTGAAAGTTGATCATCAGTGAAGAAGAGAGTTATTCATATCACATTGTTAACATGTTGTTTTGTTGTTCTGTTTTTCACCCTTCATGGCATTTAAATGAAAATTAACCAATATTATTTCATTTTACATGTAATGTTTCGCCCAATAGAATTGTTTTCTGAACAATTAAAAAAAGACTGCAATTTGTATAGAATAATTGTTCTGCATTTGATTAATACTCTCCATCACGAGAAATATCTTTTTTTTTATATTATACTTGAAACAGTAGGATTAGAGATTGAATTAAAAGTGGTATTTGGGTGGCCAGATACACTTAAACACACTAAGCTCAGACAATAACTGTTTATTAATTTGAACACAGATTTAACATGTGTATACATGATTTGCTGTTTTATTTCACAGGTTCTTGGTGGTTGTAATAACATTAACTGTTTTAAAGTCATCTGGTCTTCTATGTTGAGCACTTTACACAATCGTTGCACAACTGAACAAATAGTTACAAATTAACACTTGCACGGTATGAAAATGGCAGCCTTGATAATAGATTTTGCTTAAGACTAAATTAGATGGTACATGTACTTCTTGTACAATCAGCTTTCATTGTGTATGTTAAAATTGATTAATCATTTAAGATTATTTATTAAAAATTTTGCCCATTTATATACTCTTTTAATTTATTTTTTTACCTAATTTTCTCTATTCTTTATTTTTATGTTCCATTTATGGGCATTATGTTTTCTGGTCTGTGCATCCATCCTTTTGTTTGTCTGTCCGTCCATCTCTTCCTCTTCAGGTTAAAGTTTTTGGTTTAGGTAGTTTTGGATGAAGTAGAAGTCCAATCAACTTAAACTTTATATCTAATTTTAATGCCAAATTAGAGTTTTTACCCTATTTTCACAGTGTGATGAACATAGAAAATGATAGTGCGGATGGGGCATCCGTGTCTACTAGGGACACATTCTTGTGTCAGCCTTTTTTGATACGCCCTTTCATGGGACGTATTATGGTATACTATCTGTTCATCTGCTGTCAAAAATAACTCAAAAAAACTTTAACAAATTTACATTAAAGTTTGGTGACTTGTATACCTATTGACGTGAACTGTCCTTATAATTTTATAAAAAATTTTTTTTTTTTTCCCTAGTCATTGGATTTTATTTATGAAAAAAGAGGGATTTACAGTTTTTAGACATTAAATAAAAATGTTTGAGCAGCTTTTGTGAAACTTTTGGTGATTATTTTATTTCCATTTATTTATTTAGTTCCCTTGTGATTTAAAAAAAAAATTTTGGTTGTATTGCGCTATAAAGTTATGGAATGTAGTGGGGAAAAAAGGGGGGTCAACAGTTTTGAACAGAATCTCAAATGTGCTTTCAGTCTGCACGGTTAGCCACTAGTCCGATGCCCCAGACTAGTAAAATTTCATTTGCAAAACTTTGTTTGGACCAATAAGAAAAATGTCAGAATATTGGCCTTTGGACTAGAAGTTGACTGTGCTTTGAGCAGTTTTAATGAATCATTGATGACTGAATATATGTATATATATATATATATATATATATATCTATTAAAAAAACTCCCTTTAGTTTTTTTTTTTTTTTTTATAAATTTCTGATATGACATTGAGGAGTTATGGAACATTATTGTTTGAAAAAGCAACTGGCCTATCATGCGCTCATGGCACATTTCTTTATTCTGTAATATTGGCTCATAATTATCTATTCTGTAAACCCAACTCAGACCCAAATGCATTCCCCATATACATTTTAATTAGCTTATTGGGGAGTATACCACTCCTTAGCTAATACATGTAATACAAATATTCACTTTCATATATCCCCCAAATAAAATTGAATAAGCTTGTGTGGTAAAGATTTGGAATGAAAGGAGAAATTACTTCCATATACATGTACTGGTATCTGTGAAGTTTTCATTGAGTTTCAAATAGAATGGTATATTGATTAAAAACAGATAATTATATAATACTGTATAAATACTCAAAATTAAGAGACAAGTCAGAAGGCTTTTTAGAAAAATCAATCATACCAGTAAAACATTTGTCAGTTGTAAGGATTATAAATTAATCACAGTTGTTTATTAAGTAGAAGCCATCTGGATGTGCATATCAACAATGATAGCTTGAAGTATCTGCATAGAAGTACTATATTGTAAACAATGTTAACCACATCCTTCTATAAACAACATCAGCAGGCGGTCATGTAATTTGGTACCAAGGATTCAAAATAGTTTGAGTAGGACTAAAAACTGGTTTATTAATTACATGGTTATTTTATTTGTATATAAAGAATATTTCATCAAGAAGAAGTTTTAATTTTGATTTAAAAAAAAAAATACTTTCAATCAGTTTTACCTTCTCTACTATTCATTCAGCCATCTTGTTTGTAGCTCTTACCGACAAAAAAGAAAAAGGGATTTTTCTGTAACAAGGCCTATGTTTGGACATATTAAAACAGAATAAAAAGAAAATAATAGAGTTATTTCCCTTTAGAGGTAAATATTGTACACAACTCTGAGATTAAGCAGAAATGTAGGTATTTAACTTAAACCAACTCAGACAAACATAATGTATTAATTAAAAAAGGTGATATAGGTTTTGCAATCTTAACATACCATAGTAAATTTGTCTCTTTTTGCATATCATTTTGAATATTTAAGTAATCTTAGTAATTGCTAAATAAACAATTTCTGGCAGAGAACCAATAATTCTGGATCCCCCTCTTAGTTTTTATTGTTACATGTGGACAGATATTTGATGTTTTTTTTTAATATTAGCTAACACTAATTTCAAACAAGGTGTCAATAAAATCAATTAATCCAATAAAAGAAAAATGCTAGTTTTCAAAATTATTAGCAGGTATTTTCTTGAATCAAGATTCTGTCATAACTACAGTAGGCTATCTGATGGTTCTGTAGCCAATATCTTTCTCTTTCTGATTGGATAATTACACACATTATACTGTATTAATAACCTAATCAGTTTATGATATGATTGAAATATAATTGCTGCACGGGTGAAAAAAACATTTGGATGTTTTGCTGACTAATTATCGCTATCCTCTAACAAAAATAGATTGAAGAAAATAATGTGTTTTTCTAATTGAAGAAATATGGAAGAAAACTAAATCCTGTAAATAAAGAAACAAAATGCATTTAAGATAATTTTACAGATGATTGTAAAAGAGTGGAATATTTTCAAGTATTAGATTTTTAGACTCAAAAAGTTTGAAGAAAAGATGATTTCACCTGATAAGGATTTTATCTATTGATTCCCTTAATTAATTATGAGGATTATTTACTAAGGACTTTGAGGGTGTATGAAACTGATTTGTGTGTTACTATCATCGTTTCTCATCATGTTTATTTTTGCCCAACTTCCTTAATTTCCAAAACAACTTGACGTAAATCTAATGGAAACAGGAAGGCTTAAAATAAAAAAAAATAATAATCTAAAAAAAAGATCAAATGATGTCAAATAACTTAAACATTGGAATATCATAAAAAAGTGTTAGAAAATGAGAAAAGTGAATTTATAACACTTGTGATAAAAGTTTTATGGTTATATATTTGATTGAATCTAGTGGATTGAAATTTAAGCATTCCGAATTACGTAATGCATTAATAATAAGATTGTCAAATTTGATTCTTTGACCTTATTAAGTTAAGTTAAATCAAAACAAAATGTAAATGAATTGGATAATGGGCCAGAACATATCTTTATCTGATTTAGATGATCTGGACATAGGACTTGTCAAACAATGTAAGTACTTTAGTATTGTAATATTACATTTTTTTTACTTAAGAAATAATTCTATCATACCATGCTCTATGCTAATTTTAACATGGGTAGGCATTATATTTGTTAATATCTGAATTATTTCGATTCTAATAGGAATATTTTAAATTTGATTCTAATAGAAATATTTTGAACTTTTGTACTTCGAAGCAGACCTATAAGACGCTCGAAATGTCGTCATTTTTTTTGATAAACAAAAATGTTATAGAAAAATCAACAGTTTATCAATAAAAAAAGAACAAAAACTTATTTTAGAATGTTTTTATTTAATTTCCTAGCGAGCAACACCATAAAAAATGTCCATTTTGATCTCTGGCGTTGTCAAAATTCATCTTACGTTTGCAATTTCAATTGTGACGTGAATCACGTGCAGCCCATGTTCTATTCAAATTAGAACATGGCTTTGTACCCAAAGCTAAAGAATAACGTCATATTAGAATTCAAAATTTTTGTTAGTATACCTTTAAGTATAATGCATTCATTACCCTTAGCTTAAATGCAATATTTCTTGGATCAATGGTAACATATAATGACAAAAAAAACCTTATTGATTTTGAGGTCACTATTTTTTAAGGTCAATGTTAAAGTAACTAAATTGCAGGATATTGATTTCCTGATGCTAACCCAAATACTTTATAATATGATTTCAATACTACTTTGATTTATGGTCACATAGTATGACAGGAAGATACCTATTGATTTTGAGATCACTACATCTTCTGTCATGGTCAAAGTTACCAAAAATAAACTAAACTTAATGTAGAAAAGTGATTTTTTGATGGTAAATCAAATGTTGTTTTGGTTTTTTTTGGATTGCAAACTTACTTTTGTGTGGTCTCAGACTCTTGTTATGAGTGGAAGAGTTCTATTGATTGTGAGCTCACTACATCTAAGATCAACTAAAATTTTAAAATTTGTACATGAAAGTGTTTTTCTGGATGCCTTTTCAAGTATTAAAATTTGATAGTAATTTTACTGGGATATGTGGTCACATGCAATGAAAGAATTTTGATTTTTAAGGTGCTAGGTCTAAGGTCAAGGTCAAAAATACATTGTACTTTTAAAAACTATATTGTTTTTATACAATGTATGAAAGACCTAAATATTACTGTTTGAAATCATGATAATAAAGTCATAGGACTCATACCTATAAGTAAACAAAAATAAGTATACTACCACTTTAGACTCTTGCTGTTTGTATATGGTCCTTGAGTACCAGTATATGAGGTTGGTCACTTAAGGTTCTGTAGTTAGGATGTATTTCATACTGTTCAGGGACAGCAATGTTATTTTAACTAATACTCCCTGTCTTCCACTTTTCTTTATTTTTTACTCTAGTTCCACTTATATATATTATATTTTTCATATTTATAACTCAACATGTTTCCTTCGTTCATCAAATGATACAAGATTTATCTACTATACTGAAGGAGCCATGCAGCTGCTAGTTAAATGGTTAATTTGACTGATTTCTATGGAGCAGATCTCAACTAGCAAATTGCATCTTCAACAAATCACTCTCCCTTAGTAGATTGCTTGTAGTAGTGCTTCTGTTTAAAATGTTTTAATAAAAACAACTCGACTAAAAATGACAACTTGTCTTCCTATAGAATCTGTCATAAAAAAATATATACCTTAGTGTAAGCAGAAAGTGTGTATGGGGTTTACCCAGTTTGTAGTGAGCACAAACCCTCTTTACCAGTACCTATTGAAAATTAAATCGATTTCAAAACAGGGTTATTGTGTGCATTTTTGAAAGGAAAGACAAATATTTTGAGATTATTTATTGGGATTTCAGGAAAATCTACATTCATATGTATACTTTCTGAATTTCAAATTTATTCTTTTTTTCAGTGGCCTTCAGCAGATTAGACCAACATTCATTTATTTTTTAATCAGTATGACAGTTACCAATCACAGATCTTTTGAAGGTCATATTGCCACCTTTAACAATGAACTAAAACAAACATAATATAGTATTCTACTAAGAAATCTAATACAAAAGAATGGTGACAGTTTAAAATTTCCAATGTTGATTGTAAATTAATAAATTCTACATTATATATATTTTTTTTCAGATGAGGACCACATTATAGACATAAAGCCTGACGAAGAAAATCCAAGATGGAAGGTCAATATTGTTATATCTCAGGATATCTTGAAACCTTACATAAGACTTCGAACACGAAAAGGCGAACCTTTAGTCAAGGTCAAGGATTCTATATCATCTACCCTGGTAGACTTCACCGATTTTACAGAGTTATTCCTCACAGGTAAGTTTGATGGCAATTAGAACTAGATTTAAAAACTGAGATTTATTGAACTTGTTTGGAAGGAGTTTTCTTACTTCCCCTTCCCAAATATGAGTATAGCCATCTATACCTTTGGGTAGAAAAGCCTTTGAGTTTAGAAAAATACAACATTTTATAAACAGTAAATTTACACAAAAGGAGCATTATAACAAATGAATTTCATGTTAACCCAAAAGGGATGACGGCAAAAATCAATAGAATAGCTTTCTTTGAATTCCCTTTTGTTACATTTGAATTATGTATTTTCCTATCACTGTGTAAAAATTCATATTGCAACAAAATTCTCTACAGTCAAATAGTAATAAATTTAAAGATGTATTCATTATTAAGTCTTATATCTACACATGTATAGCTCTAACATGTCTCCAAAATGCATGTCCATGCATGTGACCAGTGTCCAATGAAGCAAAAATTATACAGCTTTCCCATTAACAAATTTTTCATTGATGGTGTGATGTCTTCCTATTGTTTTAAGGATAGCTTATGATTAAACAATAATTAAAAGGGGTGGGGGGGTAATAAAAAAGCCAAAAAAGTTTTTTTTTTTGTGATTTTAGGTAAAAATTATACCATTGATGTTCAGAAAAGTATGAATGTTCAAAAGTTGCATAAAATATATATGTATTTCATAAAAAAAACCAATTTGCATTTTAAAATTATTATACCTTTATAAGTTTGAAAAAATCCCTTTGATTGCATTTGTCTCTCTGCTTCTCTTGATAGTAAAAGTATTTTGAAATCTAGAAGATAGTGCTTAATTGATTATTTTTTTTAATTGATGAATTTTAATCAAATTGATTTAAAACAATCATTATAGAAGAATATTATTATTTTTCTCCTGGCCAGAATGATACTTCAACATACTTTATATGTTTACATAATAATTGCAATGACAATGGTGTGAAGAGAAGTGGCTATGGTTTATATATTCAATATATTTTCAATATATTTATATATATACCCTTGGGCATACTTCCTGGTTGCCTTTTATGTCCGGTGGAAATATATATATTAATCTCAAACCTCATTGTTTTGACTGGAACTATATCTAAACTAAAACTTATTATATTTGATGTTTTAATTAATAATGCGTAGAAAATTCAAAAGAAGAGTGCTTTTTTATTCTTTCAAATGACAGAACTTAGTGTTATTTTTTTTTTGAAACTTTCGCGTATTTTATATTCGTCCTAAGGATATTAGAGATGTTTGTGTATCATTCTAATGACATATTTATTTGACAATAATTACAACTCATTATGTCAACAGATTACAGTGTGTTTTGTAATATTTTTACATCATTTTTTGTTGACTAATTATTTTTTCTTGGCTTGTGGTTGTATGTCTTTTTTTTGAAAAATGTTGTGTTGGAGTAGACATTTTGTGAAAATGGACGTATATTTTATTCTGTCATGAAAAAAATGTGGAGGAAATTAAAACTTCGCAAGCACAAATCTGCAGGTAACATTTCTTAGAATATATTTATTTATTTATGTTAATTATGAAAAAGGAAATAGTTTTTAACTCCTGGAAATAAGAAGCGAAACAATTTAATCAGAGTTTCCTAGATTCTAGGAAAAAAGCTATGTTTGTTTGGTATATGTATTTTTGAATTTGATTACCTTCAGAAAGGAAATATTTCAGCAATGTTTTTTAGTAAATATGAGAACTTGGGTACCTTAACTACAATAAATTTTGCATAAATAATTCTCCTAAATGCATGACCTTCTTAAGGAAGAGTTTTAACAGAACAGTAGAATAAAAACAGACAGACCTGATTTATGAGAGTTTCTTTACGGGTAAAAATATGACTGGCATAAATGGTAAGAATGCTGAGATCTATCTACTGTCTGCATGGCTGGGTTTTTCATCAAATGACTCCTTATTGGAGTTATTGCTCTTTAATGCTGAATATCTTAAAAATTAAAATAAATAATATATTTAAACTTTAAAATGCAAAAATTATCAGAAATACAAGATCTACAATTAATTAAACATAGCAGTAGTTGTGGTTGGACTGCTTATTGGAATAATTTCTCTTCAATGACGATATTTACGATATATTTTTTTTGCATTTTTGTCTATTATCTTGAAAATTATAAAAGATATGTAGACATTTTAATAAGCAATAATGATATAAAGCAAGATCTACAAATAAGTCTTACTTTGAAGAAATTGCTAGTTGACTCGGTACAAGACATGTCTTAGTGTGTTTTGGGTAAAAACTAAAAAAGAAGAAGGATCTGTAAACAGGAAGAAATATCGACAACAAGAGATTTTTGTCATGTACATATATATATTACATTCGGTATCAGTCCTTTTGCGCCAATTACTGTTTTTCAGGGGTATCATTTGCACCAAATTTTGTTTTCCAAATGTATCAATTGTGCCAATATTCGGAACTCATTTGCGCCAATTTACCTGTACACATATCTATCATAAATATTAATGATTAATATATGTGTATTCTTATTTTTGGCTTAAAAAGTATCAAATGTTCGGAGATATATCACCATGAAGATGAGCATCTAGAGAGAAATGACTTAAAATGCATTAGACAGAATAATTAATAAACATATACCAATAGAAAAGAAAATAGAAGCTTTTGCTGATTATGTTTTAGCCACATATGTTGATGACACAGTGCTTTGTTCCCATTGTTCCCACCATGCGTATGGGCTTCATTATTATTAGGAATTATTATGAACTGTTTTATGCATTTCATCCTTCAATGTTTGTGTTTTTGGACAAAAAAGGGAAGTTACAAGCTACTACATACATTAAATTGGGAAGTACATATGCAGCAGCAGTAAGAAGATACGTTTTAGAAAAGGAAACATTTGCCATGTAAACTGCTTGTTCCAAGTCCCACCCTTACATTCTAGTCTGCTATGTTGGAAAGTGTCCATTATTGAAGATACATAAAGACCTTATTTGAGTGACACAATTAGCTCTTTAGAGTCTCTAGTTACACAAAACATTCACACATTTCAGCTTAAGCTTGTGTGTACATTTCTATTTTACTTAGAGTTGTTTCTAATCATTGTTGATGTGGTAGATTTTTAGCCCAGTATTTTTTGGTAATTACTGGTATTTTTTTTTTATGTATACATGTAGTTGGAAAACAGAATTTAAGCCCTGGGCTGCTATGTACAGCTTGTGATATGAGATTGTACATAATTTCATATCTCACTTTTTTGGTATATATTCTTGGGTTTACTTTGTAAAAGATTATCTATGTTTTTTTTAATCAGAGGTTTCTAAGTTTAAAAAGTACAATCTCAGTTAAGAGCAACTACCCTGAGATGTGGTGTATCCTAGAATCTTACTGGAGTTGAAAGACCATACTAGGATGATCTTTTGATCACTTTTAATTAGAAGTTTGAGATGGAAAAGATCAAGCCGCATAATCAAAGCAAAAGTTTACAAAATAGTCATAATATTGAATAATTCATAAATCAGGAACCACTGGATAAATAAGTTTCAACCTCATAATTCATTCTTTTTACCTCACATGGCCAGAAGGGCCAAGTGAGCTTTTCTCATCACTTGTCTTCCGTCCGTTGTCGTCGTCGTCGTCGTCCGTCGTGGTTGTTAACTTTTTACATTTTGAACTTCTTCTAATAACCACTGAATGGAATGAAACCAAACATAGCATGAATGTTCCTTATAAGGTGCTGACCAAGTGTTGTTACTTTGTAGCCAATCCATCATGCAAGATGGCTGCCAGCGAGGGACTTAGTTTAACATAGGACCCTATTGGAAATGCATACAAATGACTTCTTTTAGAGAACCACTGAATGGAATGAAACCAAACTTAGCATGAATGTTCCTTATGAAGTGCTGACCAAGTGTTGTTACTTTGTAGCCGATCCATCATCCAAGATGGCAGCCAGCGGGGGACTTAGTTTAACATAGGACACTATGGGAAATGCATACAAATGACTTCTTTTGGAGAACCACTGAATGGAATGAAACCAAACATAGTATGAATGTTCCTTATGAGGTGTTGACCAAGTGTTGTTACTTTGTAGCCAATCCATCATCCAAGATGGCCACCAAATGGGGACTTAGTTTAACATAGGACCCTATGGGAAATGCATACAAATGACTTCTTTTAGAGAACCACTGAATGGAATGAAACCAAACATAGCATGAATGTTCCTTATGAGGTGTTGACCAAGTGTTGTTACTTTGTAGCCAATCCATCATCCAAGATGGCCACCAACGGGGGACTTAGTTTAACATAGAACCCTATTGGAAATGCATACAAATGACTTCTTTTAGAGAACCACTGAATGGAATGAAACCAAACTTAGCATGAATGTTCCTTATGAAGTGCTGACCAAGTGTTGTTACTTTGTAGCCGATCCATCATCCAAGATGGCAGCCAGCGGGGGACTTAGTTTAACATAGGACACTATGGGAAATGCATACAAATGACTTCTTTTGGAGAACCACTGAATGGAATGAAACCAAACATAGTATGAATGTTCCTTATGAGGTGTTGACCAAGTGTTGTTACTTTGTAGCCAATCCATCATCCAAGATGGCCACCAAATGGGGACTTAGTTTAACATAGGACCCTATGGGAAATGCATACAAATGACTTCTTTTAGAGAACCACTGAATGGAATGAAACCAAACATAGCATGAATGTTCCTTATGAGGTGTTGACCAAGTGTTGTTACTTTGTAGCCAATCCATCATCCAAGATGGCCACCAACGGGGGACTTAGTTTAACATAGAACCCTATTGGAAATGCATACAAATGACTTCTTTTAGAGAACCACTGAATGGAATGAAACCAAACATAGCATGAATGTTCCTTATGAGGTGTTGACCAAGTGTTGTTACTTTGTAGCCAATCCATCATCCAAGATGGCCACCAACGGGGGACTTAGTTTAACATAGAACCCTATGGAAAATACATACAAATGACTTCTTTTAGAGAACCACTGAATGGAATGAAACCAAACATAGCATGAATGTTCCTTATGAGGTGTTGACCAAGTGTTGTTACTTTGTAGCCAATCCATCATCCAAGATGGCCACCAACGGGGGACTTAGTTTAACATAGAACCCTATGGAAAATACATACAAATTTCTTCTTTTAGCAATAGAGAACCACTGAATTGAATGAAACCAAACAGGATTGTTCCTTTCCTTTTGAGGTGCTGGCCAAGTGTTGTTGTAGCCAAATTTTATCTTTTTTTATATAATTTCAAAAACCCAAGAAAAGTCAGGTGAGCGATACAGGCTCTTGAGATCCTCTAGTTTTATTATGAGGTATATTCATGCTTATTTCAATTTTCAATATAAAAGTTTATATTAACTGTAATAAAAAATGAAGATTAAATATATACTTACATACTTGACAAATTATTTCAAGTGTATCAATTTTGTCAATTGAGGAACAATTGTTTTTTTGTTGATATTTTTTAAGAGTAATATTTGCTTTAAATACATATTTTAGTATAGAAAGTGAATACCTCATTGAACCCATTTATATTAGTGGTTTTCTTTTACAGACAAATAATTGGTATCTCACCAAAAATATTGAATACATAGTATAGATATAGGCTGATGCTGACCTAATTTAGATTTTTAATTAGGTTAGATGGGGTTGAGGAATTTGGCTTGTGTCTTCAAAATTATGAATTAAGAAAAATTGTATGATAACTTGAACAGACAATACCAATCATTAGACAGGGATGGTATATAAATATAAGTTGTTTGTTGATAGATTTGATATCTATAGATAATAATATAAACAACCTTCATTAAATATACAATACATAACGACTTTAATATCAGCTATTTCATATTTAGCAAAGTGCCATATAATCTGAAAATAAACTTCTGGTAGATAATGTTTATTATATTATATTGTAATTAATAGTGAAATCTTGTTGGAAAAGATTCGTGTTTTGAATATGTCCCTCAAGACCTCATAAGCCTCTGACTTACTGAGTTATCCAGTTTTATAATAATTTGAATTACCATGTTTTTTGGAATCTAAGACATCACACAAACTTCTGTAAGAAGAATTCATATGATTCTGAAGATAAGAATTAGGAGATGTGGTAATTAACTGCCAATGAGACAATTATATATTTTTAGTTCTGGGTATAGGTAGTTTACTTAAACACTGTTATAACATCAACTTGGAAATAGTGCCAAATTAGGGTTTTGACCTATATTTCATGGTTCACTGGACATGAAAATGTGAAAGTGCAAATGTGGCATTAGTGTTGCCTATGGACATTATATTCTTGTTTTAAATATTTTTGATGAAAGTAGAATTGACAATTTGTAAGAAAAAGGGATTTTACTAAAAGGTTTTGGGTATAATATACGAAGTACTTCATCAAGGGAACAAATACTCACTCTGGGCTAACACGATAGATTTTTAAATAGATAACTAGATTCTATAGATTGCATTACCTATTATGCAGTTCTCACATAATAGAATACTTGTAAAATGTTAATTCCATAATATATTTAAACTTATCTAAGTGTTGTAGATTTAGTGATAAGGAAGACATATATATTCAAGGACTTAATGAATTGTGATCTATATAACTTCCTGTTAAAATTTGTTTCTAAAGTTCTTTTAAATTGTTAAAAGTTAATGGATAGTTGGTTCTTTTTCCATATTGAAAATAAGAAATTTTATTGAAGTTGCAGATTTTTTTCTCAACAGGTTTGTCAATTATCTATTACATAGTACCCGGTATATATAACAGTTGTCATTGTTTATTTATTACTTTGGTTTTGTATCTAGGTCAGATTACAATATAATCTTATAAGGAAGTTTCACATGTTTAAGGCTCAGTGGGTCAGTTTTATGATCATATATTATTTGATGAGATTTTATATATATATAATTGATACGATTTTGAGAAAAATCCTGTTTAATTCATATAAAATATTTCAAAATGCGCATTAATTTCTGAATTTACAGTATTTTTTTTATAGTGGATTAGAAAACAAGTTATTGCAACTTATATTAATCCCTTTCCACTTTGCGGGTGCTATTGCTTCCTAATGTAGCGGCATTAGCCTGTGGATGTGGTATGACTGCAAATGAAACAACTGTTCACAAGAGACCAAATGACATTGAAATTAACAGCTTTAGGTCACAGTATGGCCTTCAACAATGAGCAAAGGTCATACCTCATTGAATTGTCAGCTATAAAAGGCCCCGAAGTGACAAATGCAAAACAATTCAAATGAGAAAACTAATGGCATGATAAGTTAATAATGTACTAAAAAACATAAGCTATGCATTTCAACAGATAGATTAAAATCAGATTCAGCTGGAACTGTTGAAGTGTGACGTTTCTGCAGTTTTTTCTGTTTGCCATATAGAAGTGCAATGATTTCAGAATAAATTATTGAAAATTTTAATTATTAGTACAATTCAATACAAACATTTTTCACTAAGTCACAAATTTTTGCGTGCCTTTATTATTGCGATTTTGTCATTTTAGACCAAAATACTATTTAAATTTTTGCGATGTTGAGGAAAATTCTGTTAAATTCACATATAAAAAATTTAAATGCAAGTTTAATTTATTGCGATTTTAACCCTGCCTCTTTTTTTTGCAATAATAAAAACATTGCAATAATTTGTGAATTTACAGTATTCTGTGGGAGTAATTTCACTATCATAAATAGTCTTACAGTATTTTACATAATGTGTCATTTCCTGAACATATTTTCTAATGGGAATACTTGTACATGTATTAATAAAAAATAAAAGTCACTTTTATCCTGTTATCCTTTATTTGTAACATAATTTATTTGTAATTTTGAAAAATGACTTTTTATAATAAAAGATTGATTGATTGATGGGGGATTAACATCTAACAGAAAATATTAAATACATTTGCAAGATTATAGTAAATAAAAGAAAATTATAGAAAAATGGTTTTTTCTAAATTTAATAATAGTGATGTATTCCATCATTCTAATTGTTTCTATGCCTTGTACAATTTTTTTGTTTTTTTTGTTGAGAAAATTAAATGTTATTTCTTTATACTGCTTATAAACAACTATTCCAGGTAAAATATTTTGGGTAATATCACTAAGTTTTGAATTTGAAGCCCATGAAGTAAAATTCTGTGAATCTGTTATACATTATATATAAAACTCTTAAGATATAATAAGAAATAAAATTATACGGTCAATGAAAATTGCACTTCAGTTGCAGTTTATATTATAGTTTTGGTAGGGCTTAAGTTTGAAGATTTTGTTTCAACACAATTGCAATTAATCCTTTTTACTCACAGGGGCAAGTTGGTGGTAGTTGATTTCTATATAGGGATGAATTTGTGGAAACTGGGGGCAAGTTTACAGTTTTGGAAGTAAATTATATCTTTTCCTAAGACACTTGAAAAAATGAAACTTTTTGTACATTTCTCCTTCTTAAAAAAACAATATTATTATTATAAATGGTAAATAAGTGTTATAATTAAGTACCTTATGAAAGAATCTTTCATTGTTACGTCAAAATTTTCTTTTGTAATATTATACAAAATAGGGGAGATAACTTTAAATATTATAAATTTTTAAGTATCAGGATTTAACTTATGACACAGAAATGATTAGTTCCTGTATCAAGATGCATGGACCGATATGTTATGTGTGAAAAAATCCAGAGTTATTTCAATCACAATGGATAATTCTGAAAATTCTGAGAAAGGTAAATAGGACAGAAGTGGCAGAATTTTATTTGTTTCTTTAAATACTGACTTAGTTTTTCATGTTTTCTTATACAATGGTCTTTTGTTGATGTATATTGAAAATTTTCATCTAGGAAGTAGTTCTTTTTTTTTTAAATGACTACTGTACACTAAATGTAGTTGTGATGATACAAAAGATAGAAAATTTGATATGACTTGTTTAAAAACAAAAAAAACTGTCACCGTAAAGTTCAGTGTTATGATTAAGAAAGAAATACAGTCAGTTTTCATATGTGTTCATTATTTTGCTCAATTATTAAAAAAGAATGTCAACATTGAAATCTGAAAGAAGGGTCAGTCACCATGTAGGATTATTTTTTTACTGATTCTTAAAGGGAAACTTCGCAAAAAAATCAAAAATTGATATTATGTTCATTCTGTATAAAAATGCTCAAATTCATAAATATTAAAGTTTTATTCCGCTAGATAAGCGATCACCATCGATTTTAAATTTAGAGTATCAATTCTCTGCGTTCGGCCATTTTGTCTTCTTTCTCGATTAATAACAACGATATGTCTATAAACCACAAAGGTACAAAACGACAGTAACCGATGTAGTCGTAATTGCGTGTCGATATCTTGTCACTCGTACGGTTGTTTTATCCGACTAACCAACTTGATACGGAAAATATTCTTATTATTTTTTTAATTACCATGGTCTGTTGTTTTTAAACTGTTAATATTGAAATTGGGTAAAAAGTCAAAGTTGAAATCATAAATAAGTGTTCCGTGAAAATTGTTTTCGAAAATCTAATTTGTTCATAATTCTTTAAAGTAATAAACTTTTTTCAAATAAATTCTGATCTTCCCTCATCTGATCACCAGCATGGCTAAAGGTATTACTTCCAAAGGTATTGTGAGGGGTGTGAGGTGACACGTCCAGGTATTCAAGCGATTTCCTGTCGGGCTTGCAAGTTCATGCATCGTTTCACTTATGCAGGTATTGATCAGTGCACGGCCGATAACTTATAACTTTCCATTTTGAACTATCAGATGTATAATATACAAGTCTGTCTTACTTGTCATTACTAAACTCATACGCTTGTTTATAAATAACATTTCTGGTGTAAAGAATATTATTCATAAAAATATATAAATAATACCCTAAAAAATAAGATTTAATGAAATTAAAATCTATTTAAATATTTTTTCCAAGGATAAATTTGGGAAAATGTAATATATACTCGTTGTCAATAGTGAAGGACAGAGTGGAACATACCAGAAATATTGATTTAAAAAATGAACGCACTTGTCGACGATTCGTTTATATACGACTGGGTAGAAAGTTACGGAACTATAGCGCAATTTAGAATATATACATGTATACATTGAACATAAGAAAAAAATATATTTTGAATAAATTGGGGTAAAAGTTTTGTAAATAGACTAGTCCACGTATGCCAACAGTATGTAATCATCGAATGTCGATAGACTATTGTATACCAAAAGAAGAAGAAGAGAACCAATTTGAATACAGGTCGATGTATAACTTGCTTTGGTTCATCGAAGTTTTGGACATAATAAAATCACAGATTTATATTTCTTATATTTCAATAAGATTGTTCTCGAACAAAGGAAGGAATTCGTCATCATAACTGTTATATATGCCACTGGACGGACACTAATTATAAAAATAAATTGCTTGTCCGCTAAATAGGGGTATTCTTGTCAGATAAAAGACTTTTAGTTATATTAAATAAATAGGGAAATATGACATTATATTGGTTCTGTCTTTTTTTTTAAACATCATTAAAAAGATGTGTGTCTAAGGTGAACGCCACAAGAACCCTGTAATACTAGTACGAGAGTATAGCATGTAAACATTCCTTCTCAATAATATGGTTGTATTGGAAATCTTTTCATACAGATTGACAACTCATGGTCCGATATGCATGTAATATTTGCCATATGACGCCCATAGTTCTTTCTACCATCATCATCTTATTCTTTAATATTGCTGTTAACATCGATGGTTCACACCCAAACAAAATGGGAGTGATGTACCTTCGGAGCTTCTCCGTGTTATAACTTGTGAATCTTAATATATAGACGAAATTTCGGTATTGAAATGAATCTACATCTCACAAACAGGATGTTTAAATAACGATTTTGAGTAATCCCCTAACGAACCAATATAAACGTATGGCAAGATACAACCATGATTGAAGGAATTTAGTTTTTGTCAGACGCAAGAACTCATCACTATCATAAACATATACGTATATATGCATGCAGTTTCAAATATCAAGAACAAGCGGTCGATGTCGATAGTCCGTTTTCTAACTGTTCAGAGTTAGACATGTCACTTGTTCATTCTTGGAAGCCTTCATATTCCCTGTCCAACGATTGGTACTCTTTCTGGTTGTGTTGACTATATATGCTTGTATGGTTATTCTGTTGTTTATCTGTACAACTGGTTGCATTTCCTCTCCTTTCCCAACAAACAAACTAACGAAACGCTACTAGTCTGCTTTCTCTGGAGCTCATCCTCAATGGCGCTTATACGTCAGGAAACTTACATGTATACTAATAATGATTGTTTCAAGAACAATGATGTAGGGACGAACTATTCTAATTTCGTCAATATCAGTTATGCATGACTAAAATATAAGTTTTATTACAACAACTGTATTTGGTCTCGAATGTATGTTAACTAATTAATGTGTTTTTATAGACAAGCTCAAATCCTCATCCAAATAATATAATTTATATGTAATAATCGTTTCCTACCACACCGAGATTTAATGCCAAGCGGTAGACATATTTTAGGTACTAATTAAGTAATTAAATGAACAATATTATTGATAACAATAATTAATCATTAATGTGCAAAGATTAAAAAACAACAGTAGTTTTTCTTTATTTGTACGTATTATATTCCGCTTTGGTAGAGTTATCTTCAAATAGTTTCAGATATTAGTTAATACATGGGTTTCAAAAGTCTAAATGTAAGTATTCTCGTACATTTTTTTGCCTAATAAAGACAATCAAAATGCTTTGGTAAAGCTATTTCTAATTTCTAAGTTCCCCTTTTTATGAGACATAAATCAAGGACAAGAGGTTTATATCATTTCATTCTGACACATGAATTAAGTTTCCCATCTTTAACCGAAAATTGTTTATTTCTTAGTAAATTAATTTATTTGAATTCAAATAAATAATAGCACCAACTATAATTAAATAATTCCACGGCGATCTATTTTCATTTGTCACCAACTTGAATATGTATTTTAAATGTGTGTATTAAATGCTCCCTTGTTTTATAATCCACTGATCCGAATAGACAGTCACACCTGGCAAGGTGTGCCCTAGAGGCGTGGTTAACATGATACCGAAGTGCAAATAACAATTTACCTTTCAACAAGCCATCTACAAGTTTTGCCCGGTTTTGACACAGAACCGTGAATACACACATCGTATAAACCTAGTCATAGCAGAGACAGTAAAAGGTCAATAAGAGTACACCAACATATTGTCTTTACAGATTATTGTACTTAAATTTGTTCACCTTATCAGTCCGAAAATGCATTAATTAAAAATAAATTTATAACATTTTGTTTTGTCTAAAAAATTAATTTGAATATATACGTTTAACATAGAAAATTTATCTCATGAATATGTACAATTGCACGTCTGTGCGTTTTATCTTCTTATTATCGGCTGGTTATTAGATAAAGCAGAAGTCATCGACGCGCTTACGATTACGTCAAAATATGATTAAAAACCAAGACTTTTAATGATTGTTTTTTAAATCCCGGCATGCAAAAACCAGGAGAAAACGTCACGACCTACAGGAAGTTGTTAATATTTTTTCATTGATTATTGAATTTCTCCTTTATTACTGCAATTATAGCGATAAAACTTTGTGAATATATATATTATGTCATAATGAACATATTTAAACCATAAGTAAAAAATCGCGAATTTTCCCTTTAATATAACAAAAAAAATCTTAAACTGGTGTGACAAGTATATTCATATTTTTCAAAATCTTGGAGGTGAAATCAAACAAACCTAAATAGTTTGTACAAAGTAACTATTACAGGGGGCTTGTCAGTCTATAAATATATATCAATTTCTTTTTATTGGTCATACACCGTTGTAGTCATCTCTTGTTAATTTCTTAAATATGAAAGAAATGCTAATACTTTAAAGGAGTCCATGCATTGTTAAATTTTTGTGTTGTGAAATAAGAAGAGAAATTTTGATAATTTCTTAATAAAAGAAATAGAGAAAGAAATTGTGGTTATTGCAAGCTTTGACTCAAGATACAATCATTCTTTATTTGCTTCATTTGAAGCACTTTTCTGGACTAACTGTTATCTAGAATGGCTAGTGCAAAAATTGTTTGACGCTTAATATTAGGAAACAGATTTGAAAATAACTAAGTCAACAAATTGTCAGGCTTAATGTGTAGATAATTTTGAAAATAAAGGATTTTATATTTGCCTCTTTTATGTTTTTCGTGTGTAGATTGTTTAGTGTTCATTAAAAGTCAGATTTTTATTGATATATAACTAAATCACTAGTACAAAGTTTATACATTATAATATCCTGATTCATAGTGTAGGACTTTGTTAAAGTGGCCATAACCTTTGTTACAAATTGTGTGAACTAAAGAACATGACCATAAAATATGTGATTCAGAAGCATGAATTGTGGTTAATGTAAAAACTATTGCTTTTTTTTTTTTAAATTTTGAAGCAGAAACAAATAGATTTTATGTTTTCTTACAATGTACAAGTACATATTACATAAACACCAGTAACTTTGTGAAATGGCCTATTGTATTTTATGATATGTGTTAACAATTTTTTGTTTTGAAGTTTTGTTTAAATGTAACAGAAAATACATAAGTCTCATGTCTTTGTATTGCCAAAACTTGACGTCTAAAATTGTCAATGTGCCTCTTTAAAGGCCATTGTAAACAATTCAAAATTATTTAAACCTCATAACCTTGTATATAAAAACAGTTTCTGCAGGCAATGAATGTGATTATATTCATATGGATAATATAAGATGTAGCCTTTAAGTTTTATCCCCTCTCAATACGGGACACTAAAGTAGATGTACATGTATTTAAATCCATAGACTTCTATTCATAGGTAAATTTTTCGTAGGTAGTATGAATAAATTTGAATTACCTATTTTAAATACCTATATTTACTACAAAATAGTGAGCGATGTAAATAAAACACAATGATACATACTTAAATGACATACATCACTTTTGTCAATGTTATTAAAGTGTCGACTTCCTGATTTTATGGACAACATCATTGGCACACATTCAGATTTCGTATTGTTTTGTTACTTTCTGCATATATTAGGAGTATATAGATGTCTTTGTACATAATTAAGGAATTTAGTTAACATTTATAAATGAATAAAGTGTATTACATGCATTTAAGGAATAATATTATAAACTGAAAAGTGAGTATCACTTCAAAATTATACTGCAACAATATTTTGAATATATGTATACATTTTCATTCGTAATTTCTTAAGTGCTTGTAAAAGTTAAACAGGAAAACAAAATTATTTTTAAATTGTTATAGAAGACAATATTTAAAAGTTCAGTCTGTGATCCAAACCTACAATAATTCTAGCCAACAAATAGATATCCGAGACTTTTTGGAGTAAATTGGAGTTACCAACCTGACCTAATTTCATATTGTTAGAAATGAATTGTAGAAATGTCTCTTTTTTTTTAGGACAGAAGAAACTATAAATGATAGATTAGTGGAATTTATATCTTCCACTAGTTGGGTAACCAGGTCCAACCTTCCTATTGAATCTTTTTTTTTGGCAAATTTATGGAAGCACTTACTGATATAAAGTTCAGTGTTTGATAGTAATTCAAACACTAGTTCGATGTCAAATTTGTTTTGTTTTTCAAAGTACCTTATACCTTAGTCAAGTTTTTAGTAATTTAAGAATATGTATGATAACTTTTTAATTTGCAGTAATTTTTGGGCCAAATAAGGGCCTTATTAATTTGCCCCTACTCCTTTGTATAAATGTTTCTATTATTTGTCTGAATTGTAGATGTTAGGACAAAATTTAATATTTATACAGATTTGAGATGTTATTGGATATACACCAATACGACATCAACCAGAAAAACAAAACAAGCCAAAAGAGATCTATTGGATAGCATACAGTCTTCAACAATTTAGACAGGCATCTATTCAATATGTCAAACTCTAAAATTCCTCAAATTTGTTCACTTGAAAAAATTATGTTTGCTTAGTATGAATGAAATAATATGACAGCATTATTAACATTATTTCATCCCTAAGACTGTTCAGTATAGTACCAGTATTCATACTTTTTGCATTTAGCTTTAGCTTTGAAGTACCGGTATGAATGAAATAACATGAATTTACAAAAACATTAAAATTGAGAATGGAAATGGGGAATATGTCAAAGAGACAACAACCAGACCAAAGAACAGATTTAAAGGCCACCAATGGGTCTTAGACGCAGCTTGAAAATCCCTCCCCCTCCCCCTTTTAGTCAAAAACATGAATACATTGGTGAGGGTGGTAAAGGGGGGTGCTTGCACGAAAAAAACGTGAAATAAGACATACTTTCACGTTGAACGTGAAATAATTTCTGTAATGAACGTTGCACGAAAAATAAATACTTTTATTTGAACCTTTTGTGACTGAGTCACTGTCTTCTTGTATATATTAACTCTTTATTTTACTTGATATTCCCGATTTTGTATACACATTTATGATATAATTGGTTTACGGCTTTTAAAAAAGTATTTCTTGACGATCCCTGCCAAGTGTTTGAATTTTATTTGAAAAATACCGAGCACGCAAAATAAGACTTTGAAAATCACGATGCACGTAAAATTGAATAAGCAGAACACGTTGAACGAGGCACCTGTCTTGCACTGAACGTCAAATAAAAAAGTAAAAACGCGTTGAACGTGAAATAAAAAACGGCGATCACGTTGCACGAAAATAACCCTTAACCACCCTCATTGGTTGTTGGGATTCAATATGAGTGATGCTGCTTTATTGGTTACCTTTTGCCTCACTGGAAAGTTGCTGTCACTGCTGAAGTTTAATATTTAATTCCAATGTTAGTTACCTCAAAAGACTATCAGTTCAAATTACTTTTATTAAAGAACTGGAATTGGATTGCCCTGACAAAGCAACTTTTTGTTATACCTAGTGTATATATATTTTGATGACAGTTTTTATGTTAAGTATTATATACAATATATTTCATATTTGATGACAGTACGTGTTTATGTTAAGTATCATATAAATTGAAATCAATGATATCTTATAAACTGACAACTTTATACCACAGCTGTTCATTTGAAGTTTTTTTTATTATGATGATCACCAATCATTTTTATAGTGATAGAGGAAGGAAATAATTTTATCTATTTAATCAAACTTTAGAAAATAAGTTCTTTTATTCCAGTTTTGAATGGTTGTATTATTAAAAGTATTTAAAAATAAATGTTGATTTTTAAAATTCACATACTCTGTAAAGGAACAGGAAGACTTTCATTTAAAAAAAAAAAAATTTTTATTAAGTACATTGTACTTCCAGATAAACAATATTTTAATAAATATATAGTCTAAGATTTTTATTCATATCATATAATACAGATTGTATTGCTCAATAAATGTGGGTTATGCAGCCATATTGTTTATTGAACAAACTTAATTATATATTTGCATGGGGGATGTATTCCTGCGTTTTACTTGTTTACCATTGTGCCAAAATTTCCATATTTTGGGGTTCCTCTTGAAAGCCTAAATAACTTTAGGGTTGTGTGTATAAAGCTATTTGCTTCCCATGAATAGTATTCATGTTTAGTGATACATGTATAAGATAAGAAGGCAAAAGTAGGGAAACAAGAATGTGTCCCTAGTACACAGATGCCCCATCCGCACTATCATTTTCTATGTTCAGTGGACTGTGAAAATGGGGTGAAAACTCTAATTTGGTGTTAAAATTAGAAAGATCATATCATAGGGAAAATGTAGTACTGCACTAAGTTTCAAGTCGATAATAGACTTCAACTTCATCAAAAATGACCTCAACCAAAAACTTTAACCTGAAGCGGGACAGACGGACAAATGGACAGACGTACGGAAAAACGCACACACCAGAAAACATAATGCCCATAAATGGGGCATAAAAAAGCAGGATTAGATAATTGTCCAGCTTAGCTCATTTTTTGTAAAAATCCAGCCTAAATCTTCAATTCAATATTAGATGTTGTAATGCAAAAGGATTGTAAATATTGTTAAACCATTAACTAAGCGTGCATATAACTATACAATTTTGGTCTGCTTCTAAATGTTCTTGTTGGCAATAGTATAGGTAACAAACAATCTTGTGGCTGATGTGTTAGAGTTGGACTAAGGCTTACTGTGGATTCATTTATTTTTGTGGGTATCAGTTTTCGTGGATCGAGGAAAACTTGAATTTTCATGGATATTTGATTTTATGGTTTTGCTCATCTCTGCATACCTAGCCTTTAGGAATTTTGTATTTCTTTGAATATTTGAATTTATGGTTCACCTGTTCCAACTAAACCCACAAAAATTGGTATCCAACAAATAATAATGAATCCACAGTATATAAAAAGTGATATTCTATCTGTTTTTTAAATTCCTTAATAAGAGCTTGGTCAGAAAAATTTCTCTCTCTGAACTTAGTTTTTATACTAGTTTTTGTTTGCATACTCATTTACACCAGACACAATACGATATATGTAGAATAATTGCATTTAATATTATGCATTATGCAATAAAAGGAAGTAGATATATTTTCAACAAAATGAACCATTGGGCATTGAACCAAATTAAGATCTATTTTTTCTTCATTTCCTTGATTTGACACATTCTTTGTTCAAGTTAGAAAATATTAGAAAAACAAAATTTCCCTGTATTAGACTCCATTAGGATTTTTACAGTCGACTGTGAGTATTTCTGTTAGTTCTTTTACACAATTTTTTTTTATTTCATAATTTCATTGTAAATAAACATAAAACTTGATTGATTGTGCGTGTCCAAGCGCTTTTCCTAATTTACCTTCAGCAGGAAAGCTCAAATCAAAACATTTGAAAGTCAAAGATGTATAAGACCTAAGCATGTGAAGATATATTTCCAAAAGGGACCTAGAAAATAGCCAAATTCATCTAAGGTCAACTTACCTTAGTTTCTTAAACATTTCTGAAATTTGTAATGAAGAATATAAGAAAAGTAGTTTAAAGAATCTTAAAAGTTAAATTCAGCCGTAAGCCATCATCTTTGGGTTGGCCTGTTAAAATGATTTTCTGAACTGAAGATTTTTACACAAGGATGTAAAAAATAAAGTAATTTGTTTTTCTATGCTGGAGAGTTATACATGTAATGACACGTCTGATATATTATAGTATACATATCACTAAAATTGGGACCATTATAGAATTTACATACTGTGAATTCATTCTGTTGGTACATATCAACTTTCATTGCCGGAGAAAATTTTACTATTTCAAGAGTACCTAATTTCTTAGTTTAAGTGTTTATCAATGAAATTAGAAAATATATTTCCACCAGTATCTGAATGTAGGATTTTCTCCTTTAGCCATGATGAATGCACTTAGATTGGTATGCCACAAATATTTCAAATCAATTGATGGGATAATGCTGTAGTCAGTAAGATTATTATACATGTAAAAAAGTAAAGTAGGATTGTTACTCTCCTTTGATTTGATGGACTGTAAGAAAGACTTTTTTAAGGAGAAGGTCACCTTGAGGAAGAGTATGTACAGTTTTTTCTCTCTCACTTTTTGTCAATATGGGGTAGCTTCTAGTTGTTGGAAAGTACTTTTGCAGTGGCGGATTCAGGGGGAGTGTTCCGGGGGTTGGAACCCCCCTTTTTTTTGGATGATCAATGCATTTGAATGGGGACATATAGTTGGAACCCCCCCCCCCCCTCTTTGTCCTTGGTTGGGAACCCCCTTTTTAAAATGGCTGGATCCACCCCTGCTCTTGTGTTTACTTATGATTTAGTCATAGAAGAGTTTAAATTCTTTGATAAAGTAAAAAATATGATGCTTGACTTATACACTGGTCCTCATAGGGACCCTTGTATGGTTATTTGTATTTTATCAGGATATTGTTAATATTATGTTAATGGTCATCTTGAGGGGAAAATTATTATTGGTGGAAAAACCAAATGTTATATAGTAAACTATATATCAGTCAAACTATGGCATACCAGAAGTTAGTCATGCATGACATGTTTCTGTCATACCCTGATGTAATACTACAACTTGTTCCCCAAGGCTTCCAACCCTGGTATTCAAAATAAACAAATAGTAATATTTCATTCAATGTTTCCTTAAAGTGCATTTTGAGTGCATATGATAATGAATGGAATCATAATATATGCATTTTCTAAAAATTGGTTTCATCAAATTGTTTTTATACTATTGACAATGACATCAATCATTAATGGCAAATTGGAATGTGGTCATTTACTAATGACGGACTTAACAGTCTGGACTTTATAGTATCTCATCTTCTGGTATGCCTGACTTTTTGTATGGATGATGGACTACATTTGATTACTGGTGTCATATGGAAAATTGAACCCCCTTAAAATTGAACTATTTTGGGTATGAGAAATAGAACCTGGGGTCAAAATACCATATGAAAAATTAAACCAATAGTTAGTTTTCCATAGTGGGAAATTATACCACCAAAATATAATTGATATGTTGCACCAACCAGGCCTTGTAATGACCTGAGGTTCGTTGAATAAGGAGATTTGAAATTGAGAAAGGAAAGTGATTAGTGGTTGCTGGTTATATGATAGATTGGTCTACCACTGATTTACTTAAGAATATCTCTACATCCCCTCAGGTTTATATCTCTGGTTATCTGATAGATTGGTCTACCACTGATTTACTTAAGAATATTTCTACATCCCCTCAGGTTTATATCTCTGGTTATCTGATAGATTGGTCTACCACTGATTTACTTAAGAATATCTCTACATCCCCTCAGGTTTATATCTCTGGTTATATGATAGATTGGTCTACCACTGATTTACTTAAGAATATCTCTACATCCCCTCAGGTTTATATCTCTGGTTATATGATAGATTGGTCTACCACTGATTTACTTAAGAATATCTCTACATCCCCTCAGGTTTATATCTCTGGTTATCTGATAGATTGGTCTACCACTGATTTACTTAAGAATATCTCTACATCCCCTCAGGTTTATATCTCTGAAACCTCAAGTTGTTTTAATTTTTTTAATCGCACAGATATAAGAAAGTACCAATAATTTAGGTAAATTTAACTGTAGGTGGAATCTATTTTAAAAGTAATTAGGTCAGGCTGCAAAAGAGAAAGAAAATTCATCAGAACATCCCGTTTTTTTTTTTTTTTTAGAAGGTGACACTTTGATTCATTTGTCCACATGTTAGCCAAGTTACCAAGTACACATAATTATCTAAGGGACATACATAATTATAAATCGTAAAAAAACAACTAAATCATTGTCATACAACAATGACATCACTTACAACACAGTAATATGTATCAGAGGTAGCTTGTGACCAATAAATCACGGGAAATACAGGTGTAGACTGACCTGTCGTTCAGGTAGGAAGTATTCTAATATCTTGGCTGGACACCTGTCCAAAAAAAAAATAAGTGGTTGTTTCTGTTGCTAGATAAAAAGGAAGATATTTCTTAGTATTTTGATACTGAATAAATCCTTTGATTTAGTACAAAAATTATGTGGGTTAAATTTTTTAGTGATACTTTAAGCTTGTCTTTAAAATGGGACAGATTTATAAAATGTAAAATGTATTGAAGTCTCCTCACTTGTTTTATGATAGGAAAGTTAATTTTAAATAGCACAAATATCTCTGTTGTTTGGATGAGTTTTAAACATCAGAATCAATTAAGCATTTGTTAAGTAAGCATTAGGAATTATAAATAATGGCATGGTATTGGGAAAGTGGCACTCGATGTTACCCGATTTTGTTACGTTAATAGGCAAAAATACTGTTTTAAATCTTCTCAAATTAGCACATACATATGGCAGGCCTTGCAGGCGTAAAACTTTTGAATAGGATGATCCTACTCAAACTCAGAAATCAACCAATCAAAATACTGGATTTGGTGTTCTGAGCACAAATTATGTACTCCCGAGTACATATAAAGTTTATAACTGAAAATCCATTAAATTTGGGCTTGTAAGTATTTGCCATGGTTAAGTTGTATATTTTTTAATAAGATGTTTACTTACATACAAACTATAACCATGATTACAAAAATAAGTGCAGATGGTAAGAGTCAATATGCATGCTTTTCAGTATTATGTAACTCTTAATTACAGCTGGTTCAAATTCATTAATATATAAAATTACAATTAAAGACTTCAGAAGTCAGAAAACATTATACTCAATTAACGGAACTATTTCTCAAACATCTGTTTTTCTGCATGTTGCACAGTAATAATATTTTAATTGCAAATTTTCTGTCCGTGGCATCAAAAGATAAATGAAAATCATCATATCTTGAATAATTAATAAGGGTAGTAGACAGAGTTGAAATACACAGTGATTATCTTCCTGGAATAAGCTTTTAGATAATTAGGTGTAATATTAATTAGCACATCCTGTTGATTTTACAGGTAATAATTACCTGGGGGCACTGAAGGGTAACGATACATCAGGTTGACAGATTTATATTTTATTTAGTGTTAATAATCATGGTTTTTGTGAATAATTATGTCAGATACAATATGACCATGTATTGATGACCTTATGATAGATGACCGTGTCCAGATAAGTTCTGTCCACTATTGTTCTGTACTAATCCAAAAGTGACACCTATTGTGAATTTTGTAATACACTTTATTTGTGATTCATATGTATTTCGCTTAAGGTAAATGTAAACGTTTTAAATTTATTTAATTTTACTAAGTCTATTTTTCTTCTTTCTTTTTTTGCTATATATATTTGATAAATTCATGAAATTTTGATTAAATACTTTTCCGTAAGACAGTCTATAATAAAACTGGTCAGCCAGCAAATGTTAATGATCATGTTTGTTAGGTAAACAGAAAAAAGTCACAGGATAAAAGTGATGGCAGTTTTACCTATGATGTTACAGTAAATGCTCATAAAAATATCTAACTTAAGTTGCTGTAAATTATATTTTCTTCCATGAACAGACAATGCTCGAGGAAAAACTAAAATTTTAATATCGCCTGGTTCAGTGGTTTTTTTTTTCAAGAAGATTAAAGTTAGATTTTGTATTGTTTTAAATTCAAATCTAAGGGCAACACATTAAAGTACATTTACAGATGTAAAAAATGTCCATGCAATTATTAAATCAATAATGAAAACACCCATCAAAGATTCATACACTAATTAAGATTGGTAAACGAACAGAAAGTCACAGGACAAAAAGTCACAGGACATAAAGTCACAAATTTGATAGGACAAAAAGTCATAGGACAAAAAGTCACAGGACAAAAAGTCACAGGACATAAAGTCACAAATTTGATAGGACAAAAATTCACAAATAATTTGTTGACAAATGTTTGAACATAGAAGAGAATATCTTGAAATGTTAACTTTTTTATACATATATTCATATTAAAGTTTAGGAAATTTATCATTTTACTTGAAAAATGAAGATTTATTTAATTCTAATCATGCAAAGGATATATTTCTTGGCACCATGAAGCATTTAAGTGCTAATCTACTTTGACATTTTGTTTTCTTAACAATTATTTGATCATCTTTGATATTTTTTTGATAAATTTTGCTCACAAAGTTTTGTTAATATACAATACTTCAAGAATAATACAAAAATGTTTTTGTAAAAATAAGCATTTTTTATTCAAAGAAAATAATCAGAAAAAATGAATTGTGACTTTTTGTCCTGTGACTTTTTGTCCTGTGACTTTTTGTCCTGTGACTTTCTGTCTGTGACTTTTTGTCCTGTGACTTTCTGTCCTACATTCTTAAGATTTACCATACATTTTGCCTGAACAGGCAGACTGTGTGTGCTCCCTCAAATGGGAAAAATATTGTTTTCTAACATTTAAAATCAAACAAATGTCACTCTAATTTACTTTTCCACAATTGATGCAAACTATGCAAATTAAAGACAAAACTACAGACACTTGTAAAACTCAGTTTTCAAAATTATAGTACCCCTTCCTTGCTGCAGCACTTTCACATGACAGATATTTGTTTATAAAATTAAAATTTAGAATGGAAATGAGGAATGTATCACAGAGACAACAAACCAATCAAGAAAAGAAAACATCTGAAGGCCACCAATGGGTCTTCCACACAAATCCAGCACCGAGAGTTGTGCTTCAGCTGGCCACTAAACAAAAATGTGTACTAGTTCAGTGATGATGGATGTTATACTAAATTTCTGCTTACATATACCATTGTATACATGCCATTAATATTTACTTTTTATTTCATTTATATATCATGTAACTTGAATTTATTTGTATCATACATGTTTCTTTATTTTGCAGGAGAAACTGAAAGCTTTCCAAAGCCATCATCTAAAGATGAGTTGAGGGCCTTTGATGATCAGATATTTGTCACTGGTACAAGATCTGTGCAAGTCAGTTTAAAAAAAGTTAACCGAACTAGATCTATTCCAGATTTATCTACATTGAGAAAAAAGGCAAAAGGTAAACAAGCCTTACATCTGAGCTAATGCCACCCAAAATATTGATATTACATGTACTATTAACACGACATTCCTGGTAGTATTTAGGTGAATTTACCTGAGAAAATTCTCAGAATATTATATAAAAGCCCTTCAGAAAATCTGTTCAGGTTATTTGACAAACACTCCAGTCCAGGATTTGCTAAATATATGGTTTTAAAAATAGATGTTCTATGAAAACTAAAAAAGTAGTTGATAATAAGTCATTAAACTTTGTTCGATACATGCAACCTCAGATTGTATGAAATGATATAAAAAAAGGTAACTGAAAAATCGTAATTTTTGTGGGAACCTGTAATCTTCTACTTCTATTACAAATACATTATATATTTATGGAATCCATGATATGGATAATTAATTTTCTGCTTTGACCTTTCCTGCAAACAATATATAGAATAGCAAATGGATATTGGAAAAGCCCTTAAAACATTTGTGCGCCACTGAATATTCAAATTTAAGGTTCCCAGTATCACCTATGAATTTCACGAAAAATGAATATTTAACCATTGACAAAATCTTGAGAACATGTTGCATTAAATTTTACTCTGATATTTATAAACATAAGTTTGTGATAAGGCTTTTTGTAGCATCAACTGTACATATGTAATTGAAATCAGGTTCAGCTTATTAGTTTTTTGTCTCACCTTGACAGAGTATAAAAGCAAGACATAGGTATGCTGTTTCGGCGGCAACAGCGTCAACAATGTATTAGTTTGTGATTAGGTCTAGTTTATGACAAGTGGTAGGTCAATCATATTTGTTATGCAGTTGTATAAGCATTGGCACATCTCATTTCCATGGAGATTATTTGGCTCTGCCTCCTCAGGCATGGTCTATTTACTTTGAAATTTTTGCTTATAAATGTATACAGATTTTAGTTTGTGATTAGGTCAGTTTTTGGGGAACCACAAGTGGTAGGTCAATGATATTTGGTATGCAGTTGTATAAGCATTGGCATATATCTCATTTCCATGGAGATCATTTAGCTCTGCCCCTTAGTCATGGTCTATTGACTTTGAGAATTTTCTAAGTTATCATGTATTAGTTTGTAATTAGGTCAGTTCAAGGGGAACCATTAGAGGTAGGTCAATGATATTTGGTATTCAGTTGTATAAGCATTGGTACATCTCATTTCCAGGTGGAAAATATTTCGCCTCGCCCCCTCAGTCACAGTCTAATATGACTTTGAAACTTATCTTAGTTTACATGTATTAGTTTGTGATTAGATCAGTTTAAGATGAACTACTTATGTTAAGCGAAGTTATTTGGTATGCAAATTTAGTGTCATTTGCAAGTATCGTTTCCATGGAGATTATAAAGCCCCATCCCCTCTTCATGGTTCATAGACTTGTGAAACTTTTACATAGTTTACAAGTTAATGTTTGTATTTAAGTTCGGGAACGACTTATAATAAGTCAATGGTATTTGGTATGCAGTTGTATTAATATTGGCACATCTCATTTACATGGAGATTGTTTAGCCATGTAACTCAGTCATGGTTCATTGACTTTGAATATTTGCATAACTTAATTGTGTAACTTAAATGTTAAAGTATTGCTATTTTGATTTCAACATTTGCATAATCAAAATTACAAAAAGGCGAGACATATCTCTGTGATAACAGTTCATTAAGTAGAGTACAAATGTCTGAATTACTGTTTGTGAATGATTTTAATTTTTACTTGTTAAACATCCAGTGGCAAGTATTTCATGAATATTCAAATTATATAAATAAAGCTACAATCAATTATTTAAAAAAATGGAACAAATATCAATCAAGATAATTAGGAATAAGTAGTAAGTAAAAGGGGCAACATCTAGTATAATCTTTAGTTGAAATGATTCCTAAGAATTATCTCTTTTGGAATATTCCTTCTATGTCAAAAAATAGGATCCTCCCACACACTCCCTTGTGATCAATGGATAAAAAGTATAATTTATCCGGTTATGTAAAAATCTATAACTCGTTAATTGTCGCATATATTGATGAATGAGACATACCTGAGTTATGTCGTTAATGATCACAGAGAGAAAAAAATTCCAATACCACCTTGACCTTTTGTGAGTCAGCATGCAAGTCCACAGAATGCATTGCTGTCATTGATTTTCTAAAAATTTATCATTTCACCGAAGAAAAACAAAAATGGATTACTGATCATGTGCATGTGGGGTAAGAAATTTTTAACAATTGCATTTGTTGTTTTTGATTTTTTTTACAAACGTCTGTGGGAATTTAGCTATTGATCCATGCATAAATTAGTTTTCTTAGGAAAAGGTCTGTTTAATTTCTTTATCTGCTAATTGGTTAACAGGAAGCTGAAGTTTTGACTCCCAACATGCCCTTCCGTAAAGATAAATTTGTGCAAAGGTGCATATTTTTATCAGCTAATTAGTTCTATATCAATAACTGCACAATATTTCAAACAATGGAAATAGGAATAATGATAAGAAGGTATTGATAAATTGAATGATATTGTAACCATGTTTCACATTTTTTTTTATCAATCAGGAAAGGAATCTTTACCTGTTGGTTCATGTTTTTTAGGGGGTAAAATTTCTGCAGAAAACCAGAAATTCTTCCAGATTCTTTAAAAATGTAAACATAATATTTATTTTTAATTTTAATTTATGTCTAAACAAAGAATTCATGACTTCCTTCTAGCATACTTTGCTAGAACATCTATTTGTTTTTTATACATCATGTATATCAAATATGAATTAGTTTCAAGCATGGAATTTTACTGAAAATAAATGAGGAAAATGAGCCAGTTATTTTAACCCTAAGTTTAAATTGCAACAATTTGTAACAAAATCGACTGCATTTCTATTATTCATTGCTATTATACAGCGTTATTAGTCTCAATTGAGAAAACCAATTACTGGAATACAAGTTTATATGTCTAACTGACAATAACTCGATTTGTCTACCAATTTACTCGATATATCTCCTCTAATAGCTATTGCCTAAAATAGTTCAATTTCTCATTACATGTTTGTCGCTATTTATTTAAAGGAGGACACCATTATTTATTCCATACACAAACTGAAAATTTCACAAGAAGACAGTGTTTACGAATCTACTAGATATATATCACCTCTAATAGCATTTACCTAAAATAGTTCAAATTCTCATTACAATTTGTCGCTATTTATTTAAGGAAGGACATCATTATTTATTCCATAAACAAAGTGAACATTTCACTACAAGACAGAGTATTATAATAAAGAGTATTGATTTTACAAGGCTAGCGAGTGTGAACTGTCATTCCTTCACATCATCGTCTGAATCACAAACTAATCAACTCATTGATTCTTCCATCAATCGGATTCATTGAAAAATATGTTTTAACGGTGACACCACAAATTCAATGAACGTGTGACGAGTTAAGATAATTTTGTTGCTCTTTTTATTACAAGAAGAATAATAGATGGAAGGAAGTCCAATAAATTGTATTGATTTATGAATTTGATTTTGAGGAAGATTTTATAATTGTCTTCAGTTCAATTGAGGAAATAATTGTACTCAAGAAAAATTTACTAGTTAAAAGATGTTTTGTAAAACACACAATATTTATTGTTTTATGGAAGATGTCGTGACACAATCTTTTGGACTAGATTCAGCAAATAAATACTAAATTTCCCTCAGAATATATATGCTAAGAAAATCTTGGAAAAAAATCTTCCTGATTTCTGAATGTAAAAGGAAATTATTAGTCTATTCACATAGAACTACTGACCTGTATCATATTGTTAACTCAAGAAGGATTTTATCATTCATTGCTGTATTGTTAAAGTGTGGGACAGGAGTTCAGTATGTATTGCATTTAGTTTTTGTTTTTAAAATTGACTTGGGATTTGTTTTACATTTTTAGACTTAATGGCCAGGTGTACTGATTTAATGTGATAATTTTATTTTTTAGTTTTACAAATGACATAATAGAAAAAAAACAATTTAAGATATTGGAAAATATACTAATATTATTAGTTATGTTTATGCTATTTTGATAAAATAAGTAGACTCAAATTTATATTGCCTATTTTATTCAAGATGTAAAGGAATATAAAGACGCATGCAAAATATCTTCCTTGTACATACATTAGGCGGCTGACTGTCTGTCTAAAGCAAAATTTTTCTGTTTTAATGGTTTAACATTAGTAATTTTTTTGGTTCCTTTATAGCTTTTTCGGTGTGAGCCAAGGCTCAATGTTGAAAGCTATACTTTGACCTATAATGGTTTACTTTTACAGATTGTGACTTGGATGGAGAGTTGTCTCATTGGCACTCATACCATATCCCCTTATTTATTTTTGTATTTTATATGTCATTTATGTACAACGCCATTGAATACATATTGTATATGTAGAAATAGGCGTTTAATTAAGTTTTCATGTTTCATGTTTCATGTTTCTTATATCTATTTACATAGTTGATTTTACAGATTTTATATATATTCGGTATGTTGGTTTAGAACAGCATACAATGACAATTTTTTATTATATATTTTTTAAATCAAGATTTTGACTAGATGATTTATAACACACCATGTGTTTATCATATCCATGCAATGAAAAGAAACATTTATAAATGTATGTTTTTATATTTTACAGCACCTTGTAGGCCAAAGTTCTTTGATCGACTTCTAAACACGGTAAAACTTTCCAAGAAATCCAAAAGTAGCAGTACTCTCAGTTCTCCTTCTGAACTTTTTGGCACCAGTTTTGATGAGGATGAAGAGGCAGATACCTTTATAAAGGAGAATGTCGTCAATCAGAATTCTATCGAGGAAATTACTCAAATAGAGGTTGATGGATTTCAACTTCATCAGTTAGAAGAAGGTATCAGGAACAAGGAACTTTCAAGTGAAACTTCAGATAAAAAGCTGGATGAATCTTCTAAAAAACTCAAAAGAAAATCAAAAGAAAAAAGATCCTCAAAAAGCAGAAATTCTGATAAATCTTTAACGGAAGAGGAGAAAAGTTCTCCAGAGAATAGAATCTCAGGATCTTCAGGAAAAAGTGTTGAACAATCAGAGAACAAAACTGAAACAGCAACAGACATTTGTAGTGAGAAAAATCAGCTTGAGAGAAGTTTATCTGAAGAATCACAACCGACTCCACTTAAAACATTTGAAAGATCTCTTTCTACAGAAGCATCTACTCAGTCTACACCCAGTTCTCCACAAACAAAGGGTATAGTTAGGGAAAGACTTGAGCGATTCCGACGTTTAAATGAGCGTGGAAACAGAGATCCTAGAATAAGGCGCTCAATGTCTGTCCCAAACTCACCAGACCTTCACAGACACAATATGTCAGCAAACGACGAGCATTGCATCCTATTTAAAAAAGTAGAGACTAAATTAAAGAAAGATCCTAATATGTCTGATGAGGAATCTGGTCAATTTGGAGGTGTTGCAGTTAAACCTGGCTATGTTAAAGCTTTAGTCTTTCAGATTAATAAGAATAAGACAAATAAAACTGAAGGTTTAAGTCTGTTATCTGAAAATGGAGATAAGATAATAGATTCAAAGAATGTGAATGGCGATTGTAATAGTGTTCAGAGTGATGTGTCACACACGACTTTTAACAACGAATCGGCAAGTAGTAGTAACAGGAACAGTATAAAATCCTCCGATTGTGGTGGTACATCTGATACCACCTCTAGTGGGCAGGATAAAACTGAGAATGAATCAGGATTTGTCTCAGAAGGAATATGTATGGATGCTGAAAAGTTATTTGACTCTAGTTGGTCCGAATCAGATGATGATTTCATGTCAGATAGTGATGAAGAGTCAGTAAAGCCAGGTGAAACAAGTAGTGCGACAACAGAATCTGATAATAAAGGTTTCACTGTAAGTTGTTAGTCTGTGTAGTAAACAAGTGTTGCTTGTCTTCTGATATATATAAAAACAGAAGATGTGGTATGATTGCCAATGAGACAACTCTCCACAAGAGACCAAAATGATACAGCAATTGACTCAGTAATATTCATCAGTTTATTGGAAGGGTCTCAGTGTCTAGGCAGTTTATCTTCTGTATCAATAGCCTGTTGACAATGGGGTTGTAAGTTTGAATCCTGCACACAACGCTGATGTGTTGAAGTACTATCTTCATTGACTACCAGTTTTACTGCCAAAAGTTGTGATATTTTCCTGGCACGAAGTCCTCCATCAATAAAAACTGACCACCACAATAAGTCAATACTGCTGAAAGTGGAGTTAAAAAGCAACACTAAATTATTCAATCTGTATTCTGAAATCAATAATTAGCATAAATCTACTGTAAAAAGTTTTACAAATTTAGGTCATCTCAGTTTCTGTAGTCTTCCTGGATGTTTTAAATGGATTCAAAGTTCACCTTGTTTAAAGTTCATTTATGTTTATTTGCTAGAATAGTGACCTTCAAAACTTTGGATTGCTTATGTCTGTTTTCTATGAATTTAATGCCCTGTTATCAGGCGATTGAAATAGATCTTTAAAATTTATAACATCAATTTCTCAAATTTATTACTGTAATAATGCATAAAGTTAAACACTTATATAAATATAAGCACATTTCACATTTTTATATGCAGTAAATTACATATAGGCAAGAAGTATAGAAGATCAATCTCTGTATATTTGGTCCTACCGATTGAATTACAACTGAACTTAGTCTTGTTTTTTTTTAAAAGTGAACCAGGAACTTGATCTGTTACTGGGTTGAGGTTCACAATTTCAATTTTTGAATAAAAGTAAAAGTTCAGTTATCAATGACTTGTTTGTTTTATCATGTTTTATCATTTGTTTAATTAGTGTGAAATATCAGCATTGATAGTGAAATGATATTAATATGAAAATGAAACCTATACAAGTATGTATATGTACCGGTAATAAATAACCTTTTGGACTTAATTACAAATTTATGGTTCAACAAGAAGAATATTTGTGTTAAAAGTACCATATTCACGGATTATCTCCCTTTTAAAGGATAATATTAAGTGTGTTAGTGGCATTTTGAAGAAAAGTTGTGCTGTAATTGTGCCTTACTATTATATTGGAAGAAGTGGGTTATACCTTGTGTGTTTTTTTGGCTTAAGGTGCCTTAGGTGCAAGAATGTTTTAGGAATAAATTGGATATTACGTAGCCATATAATTTCTCGATAAAAACAACCCTACAATTATGGAATAACAGTATCTTATGAACAGAACATTTGAGCATGGATAATAAAAAAAAAAACATTCACAGCGCAGAAAATATTATTCACAGAGATACATGGCTTTCTTTCAACGTCTCAAACTGTTGAGTGATTTATTTTAAAATTCCCAGTAATGAAAATGTGGATCACAGTTAACATTGATAATGGTAAACTTTTGATACTATCATTGTTTTTTTACTTAATATTATTTGGGGGGATACATTATATTAATTTTGTATGCCTTAATAATGAAAACAGTTTATAGATTACTTGTATAACATGCCTACAATAATGTGGAAGTTGTTACAGCAAAATGCATTGAGTGTGTACATGGTGCAGGTAAATGTAATATCTTTGGTTAGCTTGCTTGCTAGCTGGACTGTGAAGTCATTTTAAACATGTTAAAATCAGTTCGATATATTCCCCTCCTGTAATAGTAGACTAGTCAGACAGATAACCCATCAATCTGTCTGAAGAACTACTCTACTCTAAAAGGAGGGTAGATTGCCTGACCTAGTACAGGTTCAGATAGCAAGCAAGCTAACCAAATATATATAACCTTTACTGACACACTCGATGCATTTTGCTGTACATGGTCTTTCAGTTAATTTATATTATGGTTCCAAATTACACACGCACATAGTGAAAATTTCATTACCCTCTTTAAAATGTCTGTATCCTCTTCTCAATACACTTTTATACTAAATATAAAAATTAAGTATATAATCATGATAATTATTACAGAATGTAAACTGCTTTAATATCTGTTCAAGTTTGTAATAAAGATGACAACTATATTTTTAGGACAGTACAGAAGTTTCAGGACCTCCTAAAGACAAGATACAGCAGATTGTAGAGGAATTATTATCTACAGAGAAAGCTTATGTAGAGAGACTGAAATTATTAGATCAGGTAAATAACTTGAAGTGTTGAATCAAGGTCGTTAACCTTACTTTTAACTATCAGCATGATCAGTTAACCTCAGCAGTTACATTTTAGATCAGTTAGATTAGGCCATAAAAAAGAATAGGTTTGTTTGCCCTAACCCTACCTACCCAGAAAATAGCTGCCTACCCAAATTCTTTTATTGTCCTGATGTGAAATTATTTTTTTTTATTAAGATCGCCAAGTAGACTAATAAACATTTTGAAAGAAAGAAAAAAAATGAAAATGCCTACCTACCTACCCACTTTCCCAATGTATGGTCAGTATGGGTAGGGTTTGGGCAAACCAAAGTATTTTTAAGTGTGGCCTTATTGAAGCTATGAGATATAGGAATTTAAAGTATCCCTTGATCTCATTAGCTAGCTTGTTATAGACAGTTTTTTGTAAAAAAAGCATTTTGAATGAATCCAGTATCAGTGGCAGATCCAAGTTAGGGGTTCTGGGGGTTGAAACCCCCTCCCCCCTAATTTTTGGACGATCAATGCATTTGAATGGGAGCATATAGTTGGAACCCTCCTTTTACTCTGTGTTGGTATCCCCTCATTTTGAAATGGCTGGATCCACCACTGATTATGTTCATGTATAATGAAAATATAATGAAAATAACACTTTATCAGTTATGTGTGTTCTAAAGACTTTTTCAGATTCACCTCCATCTGGAATGCTCAAGCCTCTATAAGCCATTGATATATAAATAACTGAAGTTGTGACCAAAAGAGATCTAAAAAAAAATACTAGTAACTAATTTCAATAAAGGCCAGGGACTTAGCCTTAGTTTTTGTCCATTTTATTTAAGATTTACCATTGGAGAGTTTAAGAAAAGTATTTTATATATCATACATGAATAAATCTGACTTCATTGAGCAAATATAATTCTTGGAAAGTTTTACCTAGAAGTTAAAGAATCAAATACATTTTAATTTGATTATTTAATGCATGGAGCAGAAACAAGACGTAGCCAAATTTTCATCTTTAGAGAAGTAGTTTTAAAAAAGTGTAATTTTGATCTAATATACAACTTCCTGTTTTATTAAAAAGATTTTTGACACAGATCATTTTAGTGCACATATTGATAGTGAAATTATAATTTTAATCTCCATAATACAGACCAGATTATAATACATGATTTGTACAACTTCCTGAATTGAGGTCCAGACTTGGATTTGATCTGAATGGAAGAGAGTAAAAAGTAGAAATACAATCCTTAAGGAAATTAGTAATGTTAATCAAGTCGTAGGATGAATTATATAAAATTCCCTTGAAGTAAAACATTTTCTTTTGATGTATGTAATACTAGTTACATTTTATATCATACCTATTTGATTCCCTATCTTAATTATTTAGTATATTTATATATCCTTATAAATGTTAAGAAATAATATGAGATTGGAATATCTAAAAATAGCTTGCATGTAGTAGGATGATTTCCTGTTGTTATTTTCCTCTAATTTTTTTTTAAAGAACAATCCTTACAGAGGATAAACATGGCCATCATTTGGTTTTTGTTGACATAATTATATTTTCACCAGTATCAAGTCAGAAAAAGATTTCAAATTTTTATAAAGATTGCAATAAATTTCAAATTTCCAACAATAGCCTATAAACAACTTGTAGTGAAAGCTACTGGATTTTATGATTAAAAACCCATGCTATATTAAATCTCAGAATGGGGATTGTTGTTAGCGTGGTCTTAGTAGTTCCAACTACTGAATCCATAGCCTGTCATCAGTGAGGTCATAAGTTTGAACCTTGCACGTTGGACTCTAATCTTAATAGACTAGGAATGTCAGTTTTCCTGTCAATGTTCTGTGGTTCTCTTTGTACACTGTGGCTTTCCCCTTAAAACAATCCAAACAAACAAATCTGTCACTCAATCAGATGTCAGAACAACTTTTTGTAGTCATCTGAATTTTTAATGTTTTTTTCAACCTATGTAATTTTAAACTAGTGTATATGTTAACAAAGTTATGTCAAGTTAGAGAACTTATTCATTTTGAAAACTGGCTCTCATGTATAATTTCTTGTGCATGTAATTGGTTAAATCGGTATGAATTAAAATAATTATGTAACTTTTGAAAAAATTTCAGTTAATGCATTCAAAACTTTGGTAAAATTACGATCAAGTTATTTAAATCTAGCTTTTACTTTGAATATTTTTAAGTGCTTGAAGGTGAAAGTTTTTGAATAACTCTTGTTATGAATCTTGATTGGTAAAAAATTAAAGGTTATTTTGTCTTTATTCTAGTGTCTAAAGAATTCTGCTGAATAAAGCTCACTTTTAAAAATGGTCTTTTAACTAGTAGCTTTTTAATGAGATTTTTTCGAAAGTTACCCACAATTTAGGAATACATTGATAATAATGGTATTTTTGTTTTTTGATACTGATTTAATCAGAATGAATATCATGTGAGGCGGCTAAAGCAAGCTGATGAAGTCTGAATATCAATATTGCATTATTATTATTTTTTGTAATTTTTTGTAAATTTTACTGTAAATATGAAATTCTAAAGAAAAAGGAAAAATTAGTATTGCATCGAGGAAGTAGAATCATTGAAAAGGAAACTATGAATTACAGATAAGTTCAAGTCAAAGTTCAAATCAATTACTGATATTTGCTTAGTCTGAAAGAAGACAGACATAATATAAACAACTGTAAAAGAGATCACTTATGTATTAAATGAAGTTTATTTTTTATTAGATACTTAATTAAATGAAGACTTTCTTTAATTAAAAAACTTCAGGTTTAGAAACACTTGATGTCTAAAACACTAGTGGTATCTTTCAAAAATAAACTTGTAGTGAGGTGCTTCATCTCTTCATTAAAATATCTTAAAAACATAAAAAAAAATGTAAGTAGTTTAAGTTCTTGGATCTATTTCAATAAACTTTGTCTAAGGGGCATGCTTTTGGTTTATCTAACATTATTTTAAAATGTGTATTTTGTTCTGTTAACTTTTGAATTGAAAAAAGGGTTTGACAACTTGAATAACCTAAATTATATTTTTTTTACGTCCCTTCTAGCAGTTAGCAAATTGTTGGACGTCTCATCAATTTAAGTGAAATACAGACGACTATCAAATTAGTGTATTTTCCTGTACATTTCCTATGACACAATGGTTATGTTATTACATCACAGTCAGAGCTTATTGTTCAATGACTTGAGTTACTACATTTACACCAATTGACCTTGAGCCAACAGAGTAACTCAATCACAAACTACAACTTGAAATTGTCCTTTTAAATGAATGCCAAATTTAGATTTTGACCCAGATTCAATGGTTCATGGAAATGTGAAAGTGCAAGTGAGGTGTTGGATTCAGTGGACACATTTCTTGTTTTTATTCTGGTAATTGTGTTTAAAAAGTGGTTTGATTAATTGTTTTTTATGTCCAGCAGCTAATATTTCATACACATTAAAAATGCAATGAGGTTATTTGTAACACGCTATAAGTGTGTGAGATTTTTAAGGATTTTTCTATTTTGAACAGTTGCCTGCCTTCTTTGGATTTCATGTGTGTGAGATTGTTTAGGAATTTTCAGAATTATTAAGTTGTCTACCTTTGATAGTTTACCATCAATGCTATATTTTAACGGATAGAGATGGATATTTGTAAAACCTCAACTAATTACCAATTACTAAAAGAAATCCTAATTTGTTATCTATTGTTTACATTATTTAAAAGTTACATGAAAAGAAATGAAATTCATCATGTTCATACATTTTGTAATACCAAATGATGTTCTAACATAATTTCAGGTTTTTAAGGGTTACTGATATCTTTTTTAAATTTACCTCGAAGTTAGCCGGAAAATTATCTGGACAATTTAAAACCACTACCTCTCAAATTATTATTCAAAATTCTATTTGAAGTTTGTATATCTCATATGATTTTGTATGCCCCACCTAGTTGCATTATGTTTTTCAGTCTGTGCACTGTTACATAGAAAATGATAATGCCAGTGGGGCATTTGTGTACTATGGACACATTCTTGTTTTCTCCACAAATTAAATTGCAACATTTTTACGATTCATATCAATGCATTTGTTTTTATTTCTGACCATTGTCCTTAATACTATCATGAAAGTTAGAATTTGACAATATTATTAAAAATTATTATCTTTTTCAGACATTTCAGTTTCGTGTTGTACAAGAAAACAAGATCCACAATTTTCTTCCCGATGGAGTCATACCTCAGATGTTCTCTAATGTACAGAGTATTTATCAGTTCCATAATGATTTCTTATTACCTCAGATAAAAGATCGTGTTGAAAATTGGTAAGAAATATGTTATTGATAGATTTTATTTGTCCAAGTAATTCAAGAGGTAGTTGCCTCATGTTTTCACATCAAATCCCTTTCCCACAGTTCAGTGCCATTTAACCTTGCATCATGGTTACACACCAGTCACAAACTTATTTCCCTTGGATTAGTATAGAATATATTTTCGCTTGCTAAAAGTAGTAATGCATAATTTTCCTCCAAGAAACTGTTGCATAAGTCAAATTTTTAGGAATTTATTCTCCCTTTCAACCAATTAAGCAAGGATTATGTGTGGTAATCATTAAACTATTTGCTGAAAAGAAGATGTAGTAAACAAGAAAAAATATAAAAAATTGTATGTTTAAAATTGATTGCAAAAGTTGCATAAAGTACATTTCTAGGGTCACAACTAAAACATACATTTTTCATCAGTTGACTTAATGTACAGTACATTACTTAGAATTCTCATGTTAGTCATTCATTTTGACAACAACAATGGAGGGATATAAATTCACAAAATCTCACTATAAATTTAGAAGATCACCTTATGATAATGAAAATGTAACATTGTATATCAAATTTGATATCTTTACTTCATTTTTCACCACCACTAAAAAACATATTTTAATTTATTAAAAAGTATCACTCCTTTTAAGAACCACACTGAAGATAATACATGTGAATACATATAAAGACTACCACAAAGACCAACACATATTTTTTTCATGTTTCATAAAAACGATAAAAGTTGTCAAAATAACTAAGAGGAGATAATTCCAAATTTTGCAAACATGTCTATTTGTTTCAGGCTTATATCCAGTTAAAAATTAAACAAAGGAAAAAGGAACTCTCTATAAAAGAAGGTTGAGTGTAATTGAGAAAATTGAGAAAATGAAACATAAAAAATATACAGAGTCAGTTATACAGGCCTTGACATAATAAAAAAAAAAAATGTACTTTTTTTCTCAGGTCTCCAGAATCTAAAATTGGTGACATGATGAAACAGTATGCCCCACTGCTGAAAATGTACACAGAATATGTAAAAAATTTTGATAATGCTATGAATTTGATAACAGTTTGGTCAGAAAAGTCGCCCAAGTTTGCATCAATAGTAAAAGAAATACAGGTAAATTTGAAACCTTTATAACATTTCTCTGCATCCAACTAAGCAATCAGCAGTGCTATATCTTGGATATGCTGCTAATATTACATACCATGGATTTCAGTTTTAAATAACACAAATTTTAGAAGAACCTGGTATTGAGATCTTATAAAACATGTTTAACCCCACTGCATCTTTGCGCCTGTTCCATGTTAGGAGCCTCTTTCTTTTGTTAGCCGTGTATGTTTTTAATTTTAGTTCATTTATATGTTTTTGAGCTTAAAATGACATCCAGTTTCACTGGGAGAGATCCAATTGCGCCAAAAATGCGTCCTTTTGCATTTTGCAGCACAACTTTTTTCTTCAATGCTACGTTTGCACGCCACCTGTTTTAAAATTACATGGTAACATTTGCATCAAAAATAAATCATATGATTGCGCCAATTAGAAGAAATATGACTTCCCTTCTCCTTATTTCGAACTTGGAACCGGTAGTTTATACGGAAAATGTTGCTGCATGGATACTACCTAATTTAATGTATGTAGTAACTTGTACATGTAACTTCACTTTATTATAAAAAAAAAAACAACATTGAAGGGTGAAATGTATAAAACGGTTCATAATAATTCCTGTAGAATGCTTCTGCTCCATTACTGGTACATCTTGTGGTAGATAAGGTTTTAGCCGATACGGATGGTGGGAACAAAGCACTGTTTCATCAATATATATAAAACAATATCAGCAAAAGCTTCTATTTTCTTCACTTTTGGCAAATTTTGTATTAAATATTCAACAAGTTTTCTTCTCTCTGTACATGGACTGTCTAATGCATTTCAAGTCATTTCTCTCCAGATGCTCATCTTCATGGTGAAACATCTCCGAACATATGATACTTCAGCCAAAAATAAGAATAAATATTAATCATTAATATGTATGATAGATATGTGTACAGGTAAATGAGTTCCGAATATTGGCGCAAATGATACCCCTGAAAAACAGTAATTGGCGCAAACGGACTGCTGCTGTTTCACTGAACTAGTACACATTTTTGTTTAGGGGCCAGTAGAAGCCCGCCTCAGGGTGAGGGATTTTCTTGAGGTGTTGACGACCCATTGGTGGCCTTCAACTTCTGCTCTTTGGTCTGGTTGATTTCTCTTTGACACATTTTCCATTTTATTATTTTCATGGAAATTTAATTGTATTCAATTCATCGCATCTTATCTTAAAATTAAGTTTGGATTTAGTGATTTAGCATAGCTGAGGTGGAAGACCAACATATTGAGTTTTAATTTTTATGAGTAATTAAAACTTCTAAAAAATAAGTGTCAGAATTTAACAGTATAGTTATTTTCTTGTTCGTTTTATCCTTTTTGATAATTAAGACTTTTTGTTATTCTTAATTGAGTTTTCAAAAATTAAAATGTTGCTCTCAGGAAGGAAAATGTAAAGACTTGACCTTCAACTAATTAAATAAACCCATTTAAATATTATTTCTTCAAAGCAATCAGGATGTATGTGCTTAACATTACGTAACAAAATGATATAATGTAGTATTTTGTATATATATTGAAGGGTCATTGTACCTTCATATGATACTTGTTGTATGATATTCTGCGATGTATATCTATGATGTCCTTTTGATATGGTTATTCTCCACTTTGTATGATATGTTACATAGAATATTTTATGCCATATTTTATGACTGTTCCTTGATGCTTAGGTCACATGATATTGTATGGCTGCTTTATGGTGAGGTCACATGATATGTAATGACCATTTCTTGATGCTTCGGCCACATGATATTGTATGGCTGTTCCTTTATGGTGAGGTCACATGATATGTAATGACTGTTTCTTGATGCTTCGGTACATGATATTGTACGGCTGTTCCTTAATGGTGAGGTCACATGATATGTAATGACTGTTTCTTGATGCTTCGTTCACATGATATTGTATGACTGTTCCTTTATGGTGAGGTCACATGATATGTAATGACTGTTTCTTGATGCTGAGGTCACATAATATTGTATGACTGTTCCTTGATGCTTACATGATATCATATGACTGTTCATTGATGATTACATGATATCATATGACTGTTCCTAGATGCCCCTATGATATCATATGACTGTTCCTAGATGCCCCTATGATATCATATGACTGTTCCTAGATGCCCCTATGATATTGTATGACTGTTCCTTGATCTCATTTATATGATGTTTCATGAACCTTTCTTGATACTCATATGATATTTTTCATGTAGTAGTTTCATACAAAAGTTTTGCAATGTATGCATGTATGAGAGATTAATTCAGTACATTAAATGAAAATTTATATACAAATCAATAATGGATTAGTCAAGTCCATACACAAATTGTTCACTTTGACCTTTAAATAGTCTAAATAGACCGTGATTGAGTTTAGCTTTAGGTCTACAAATTAGAAAGGTGATGATAATTGCATCCAGTCAGAAATGCATAAACTATTTAAATTAATACTGATCGCAAATTGAAGACAGTTTCTCATACCTTGTATTTCATGAATTATAGGTTATTATTCTTATAAGAGGTGTTAGCTTGACTCTTGATATCTTCCGTTCTATAAAGGTACAGTAATACTTCAAAATAAATTTAAGAAGTAGTTAAAAATGCATCGGAGCACATATACATATACACATTCAAAACCATAGTTTATATGATTAAAAAAACTAAGTAAGATGTATAAGTGAAAAATAAGGTTTTCCTGTTCATAAAACCAGGTAGATATGTTTATTTATCTTACCTCCTATACATTTCTAGGAATATGATTGGTTAAAAGCGTCCTTGGGGAAACCGTGTATATTTAATATTAGGTTAGTTAGGAGGCGGGGCTTATTTCATACACGGTTAGTAGTGGATCATGTTAATGCTAACTGTATTGAAAACTTGCTCACTTTGATAGGTCACTAGTCTAAATTTTACACGTTAAGATAGTCTGTAAGATAAATTTGTTAAATAGTGTGCTAGTGACGTAATACGGTATATATGGGGTAAATAAATTCCATATGGGGATTCGAGCTTCGCTCTCACCCCATATGGAATTTACTGACCCCATATATACTGTATTAGGTCACTAGCACACTATGTAACTAATAGTATCTTGATCAGATCTTGATCAAAATATTATTTGCCAAGTCATATATGGGAGGGGAGATGTTCACAGTGGTCTTTATTTTTGTGTAGTTAATGTTTTTTACTCAGTAATAGTTTTACCCTGCAAGTCATTTTCTACATATATTTAATTTATATAATTATTCCAGATGACCCCTGAATGTGGTAGTTTAACATTGCAGCATCATATGTTAGGACCAGTTCAGAGAATTCCTCGTTATGAAATGTTGCTCAAAGGTATAATAAATGTATAGATATCTAAACTACAGAAAATTACTCTGAACAACATAAATTCCTTCACAGGCTTTGTGTTTTCAAGAATTCATAAATTTGCTCTAATGAATTTTAAATGAATTCTTTTCATCTAAATATGACTCCATTAGGTTGATGAACAAAATTAATTACCGATTATCTTAATTTCTTAAAAATTGACATTTTACTTTAATGGTTTATTCATTTGATGACAGTAAAAACACTTAGGAAATAACTTTTGTAGAAATGTGTCATATGGGAATAATTATCTGCTGAATGTGATTGGTCCTTTTATATCAGGTTAGCAAAAATACTGTAAAGGAGAAACTGTCACATGGCATATTTTCAACAAATTTGACATTAAACATAGAGTTCTTGTGGTATTAAATGCCACCAAATAGTTCACATATGGTAGCTATACATGTATCAAGCACTTTAAATAAAGAAATTTTAACAATGCTTTTGATAACTGCAAAAATTCAAAAGGTTTTGCAAAAAGAAAAAAATGCATTTGAAATTTTAATAGCCTTATTCAAATGTAAATAAGAATTTAGGACTTCAATAACTAAAATGTAGTCCTGCTATTTTCAATGGTAGCTTAAAGCAAGAAGTCTTAAGAAGGGGGAATAAGTAACCAGTGGTGGATCCAGAACTTTTCATAAGGGGGTCTGATCCAGTCATGCTTCTGTGATTCTCTATGTAATCAACCAAATTTTTCCCGCGAAAGCCCCCCCCCCCCCCCCTGGATCTGCCTATGGTTACTTGTCAAAGCACTTAAATGCTTGCAATTATTTACCAGTCAGAATATAGTTTATTTGTTACGTGGGAAAAGTTGGTGTCATCCTAAAGCAAATTTGGTCAAGTGCAGGCTTTTGATAAACCTACATCCTTTAATTTAAACGAATGATCTACAGATAAAAGACAATACATCTAAACAATAGTTCTATAACTATTGTTCTTCAACTCAATTGTACGTGTATATATATATATATTACAGATTATCTCCGACGTCTTCCAGAAGATGCAGCAGACAGAGAAGATGCTCAAGGTAAGGTCAAGGTCTTTCATTCAATCAACCCATAAACAAAATTATGTTTTTATACTCCCTTTTTAAAAAATTGGTGGTATACTGTTTTACCTCGGTCTGTTCGGCCCATTAATATTTTCTGTTGCATCTTTCTCAGGAACTACATTACAAAGAGTAGGAGCTCGCTGTTTCGCTTGTTTAAACAAGGATTGAACTATGTATTCCAATTCTATACAAGTATACCTTTTACTCTTTGAAATGGTAGACAAAAAGACTCAACAAGAAATTATTATATAATGCAAACAAAAAATTTCTCATCTCCAACTCTGTATCTATGTGTAAATAATAGAATAACTAATGGAAAAATTCAAATATATTAAAAATGTTCGCAAATGAACTGTTAAAAGCAAGCTTGCTGTTTGTTGTGAGCCAAGGCTCTGTATTGAAGACCATACTTTGACCTATAATGGTTTACTTTTACATATTGTGACTTGGATGAGAGAGTTGTCTCATTGGTACTCATACCACATCTTCTTATATCTATTAACATCACATTATTCTTTTGAATGTGCAGAGGGATGAAATCATATGGTGCAAAATGAGAAAACAGTTACTGAAGCCAGTGGTACCTGATGTGATTAATCATAACAAGTTAAAAACAGTCATATTCTTATAATTTCTATTGCAAATCATAAACAAAGAAAAGAAAAAGAAGAATGGATTATGGATACAACACATGTAACAAGTTCTTAGTCATTACAATTTCGATTGATGAATTATTGAAAGTTTACCAAGGAAACATTTGACATTCACTTACTTTCATTACAGTTGCTCTAGAATTGGTTACCACGGCAGCATGCCATTCTAATGAAGCCATGAAAAAGATTGTAAGTAGATATTTAATGTATAAGTTAATGTCGCAATGAAAATCTTGATATTGGATCATTATATTTAAAATCAATACAGGTCAAAGGCTGGGATAAGACAAAAGAAAACAATCTACATGATCTAAGGGTTGCATAGGACAAAGTAAAGTAAAATCACAAGTTTGTTGAAAAAAAGTTATTATTCTATTTCTCTATTTGTAATTATGCAAATAATATAGTATTAAGTTTGTTGTACATTGCATTATAAAACAATGTAGTTTTGACAAACTGAATCTTTTTCACTGTTAGCACAATAGATATAAGAAGATGTGATATGAGTGCCAATGAGACAACTCTCCATCCAAGTCACAATTTATAAACGTAATTTAAACCATTATAGGTCAAAGAACAGTCTTCAACACAGAGCCTTGGATCACACTGAACAACAAGCTATAACAGGCCCCAAAATGACTATAGTGTTAAACATTTCAAACGGGTAAACTAATGGTCTAATCTATATAAAAAAAGAAAAACACTTATGAACCACACCAACAAACAACAACAAGTCATCAAGAGAAAAGAAAACTACACAATATACAATTTTATGAATGTTTTGTAGGATAGTTTTAATAAATTATTGGAGATTATGAGAAAGATAGACACCAGTGAGAACTTGATAAGTCCTACAAGAGAGCTGGTACGAGAGGGCAGAATTATCAAGATATCTGCTCGGGGTGGAGAAAGACTGGAAAGATTCCTTTTTCTGGTAAGAAGTTGTATAAAAAATGTATTTATATTGGAACTATAACTGCCGCTATTTCTGATTCTTACAGTTAGAAATTACTGTGGAAGTCCGTAAACTTTTAGATGAATTTTATAGACCCATAAATAAAAATAAAATGACTCAGACATTAACAACTATAGGTCACCGTACGGCCTTCAACAATGAGCAAAGCCCATACCGCATAGTCAGCTATAACTGGCCCCAATAAGACAATGTAAAACAATTCAAACGAGAATATAATGGCCTTATTTATATAAAAAAATGAACGAAAAACAAATATGTAACACATACACAAAGGACAACCACTGAATTACAGGCTCCTGACTTGGGACAGGCACATACTTAAATAATGTGGCGGAGTTAAACATGTTAGAGGGATCCCAACCCTCTCCAAACCTGTGACAGTGGTAAAACAATACAACATAAGAACGAACTATAAAAATCAGTTGAAAAAGGCTTAACTCATCAGATGGACAAAAATATAAGTGGATGTGGCTGGCCACTTGTACATCCCAACAAACAAAGACACTAGGAACAGATCTGAGAGTACTCACAGTTATCTGACTGCTAGTTCAAAGCCACTAACAACTAATAAAACAACCAGTATATTTATGCATTTAGAGAATCAACTCAATTTTTACAGCAACTGTTGAATGTATGTGTTGTTTATCTTAATTAATTTTAAATCAAAATCTTGCATGAGTGTTTTTTTGGGGGTTTGTTTTTTTTTGGGGGGAAAAAGGGGGGAGACTTCAAATAAGTTAAAGCATATTTCCAAAACTTAAAAATTCTAAATATAATTTTTAAATGTTGTATGTTTTTAGTTCAATGATCTGATGTTGATTTGTTTTGAACCATTGCTGGGAAGTTATAAGATTAAATCACAGTTAGAAATGGATGGTATGGAGGTATGTATTCTACAATATAAATTTGAATCAAGTTTTATATAAAACGAAAACTGAATGCTAAAACTCTTGGGCATAGATTTTATTTATCTGGAATTTTGTATTTTTTATGGTTTTTAATTTTACTTGGTTCGTATTTTATTATAATTTTAATTTTACTTAGTGGACATTTAAATAAAGAACTGTTATTCATGTTTTTGTCATAATATGACTTGATACCTGAATATATCTGCAGTATATTCATAGCTCTACTCTCTACACCATACACTATACTCTGTCTATATACCATTCTCTCTTAGTACACCATTCCGAAATAACTGCACTATCATGCAGCAGTACTTGCTTAATGAATTTATAGCTAGTTGTGTTAAAAGTGATCTTTTCCAATGATATTTGTAATTTACAATCAAATTACTAAATGTAAAAACTCTCAATTTGTTAATTTAATAGCAATTTTTTAAAACTTACACCTTCAGATTGCAAGTCAAGCTTGACTTCTGGTTTATAATAAATAAATATTTAGAAGAAGAAAGACAAGAATATTGAATAAACAAAGTTAATTAGATATTTAAACAATGTAAGAATATTTAATTTATTTATATTCTGTGAATGCTAAATAGACTTTATTTTGTCCATGTAGTATTGTAGCATTAATTTGATTTTTCATTTCCATGAAATTTTAAAAAAGATTTATAGAATGCTTCTTGTATGTAAGTGTTGTGATTTTGTAGATTATGGAACGCACTGATAAATGTCTTCGTTGGGTAGGTTAGATAGCTTTGCAGTCCCTCGTTTACTTGTATCCCCTAATGGTTGTGGCTTAGCTTAGAATATATAGTTGCATAAGGCTTCATTTGAGTGCTACCTTATTCCTTGGTCCAAACCTTATTCCCAAATGTGAAATTTCTGTTAATAAATGTTACATCATTGATCAAGCTATTGTTTATGTCTATAACTCCATTTGTGTTGTCTATTAAATGTAAGTGTGATTTAATGTCTCAATTTGGGGAAAACTATAAAGAAAAAAACAGACAGAAGAAAAAAACATAGGATGTTGCACATAATAAAAACTAGATTTTATCTCACTGTGATAAATGTCAGAAAGCAAGACATTTTTTTTCTCTCTCTGTTGAGCTTTACGATGTGATATGTTTTAAATCTGACATTTTTGAATGGAATAAGTATGAAGGGAGATGTTGATTTTTGAGGCAATGCAGTTTATGTTAAAAACAAAATATGGTATAATGCTCATTAGTAGTGATTTGTGAATTTTGAATCAAAATTTTTGAAAATATCAAGATTTGCTGTAACGGGCATACTTGAGGCAACTGCTAAAGGCTAAAGGATATCAAACTTTCTTTTGGTTTTTTATTTTGCTGATTTGCTGTCTATCATTTAAATTAAATTATTTTTGTGTTGAACTTCCATTGCATATGAAGTACAGTCAAGGAAAATAACTAAATGATAAATATCATGTGTTAAAAATAAATGTCCAAGCTTTCTCCGTTTGCATCTTTGGTATATTAAATCCAATGATATAAAATATTTTCATTCCTTAGAGGAGGGAATATACAAACTTAAATTCAACTAAGATGATATAATAACCAGGCATAAACTAATTGTTTTTTGTTGAATTTTGACCTATCCGTTTGTAAACATCCATACCTGTAACTTGAATTGCATGTTGTTTAACCTGTATAATTACATATTTGGACATGGTACATATTGTACAATTAGTAAATCTTTAGCATGTTACACTATATAAGATTTTTTGCATGGATATAGTTGTCAGCATTATCATGGTAAATTGATTATGTGGACATTTCAAGTTAAAAGGTTGTCAAAATATGAAAATTCTGTTTATTTGTTCATATAATCATATAACTTTTGATATTGTGGGTTCATATGATCTTCAACACTAAAGTTGAATATCTGTACCTTGAATTAAATTTATTTTAATAACTGTGCTGTACTATTTAAAAGTTGCTTAAAAGACTAGAATTTTAAACTTGTTACATAAGATGTCATATTAGTCGCAGATTGATAAGACGTCGGAGGAATCTCAAAATAGTGTCATATAAAATGTATGAGGTGTAATCAGCAGCCTTCTAGAAATGTGAATTTGATCGAAACCGTTTTGAATCCCTTTTCAACAAGCAATCTCTTGTTTAGGATTAAAAAGCAAATTAAGTTTCAATTACCTTGTATAGGGACCCTGCCTTACTAAAAAAGCATGCTTGATTTATTATTATACCATTTTACTAACATTAAAATATTGATATGAACCAATAATTTGTTGTGTATATTAAGGATATCTGAGGAACAACATTGTAATGTTGTTTACCATGGCATCATGAAAAACTTACATGCCATTTGTGATTGGTAAAGCTGTCAAATGTTGTCATAGAGATATTACCAGTTGGCAAATGGAAATCAAACCTCAATTAAAAAAACCCAATGATAATGGTATAATTTTAACAAGTAATGTAATATCAAAGATCTTCCTTAGAAAGCGAGCTTATAATATACTTGTTTATTTCAGATATTAGAAGGAGAGAGTATAGATATTCCTAATACATTCTATGTTAAAAGTAGACAGAAAATAATACAGTTCTTAGATGAGTAAGTCATAGACCTTATATTATTGTACCGGTAATTAATTGATTCATTTAAAGTTGCTTAAAAGCAGTGAATTCATATGTTTATATAAAAATGATATGATTGTCGATGAGACAGCTGTCCACAATAGACCAAATGATACAGAAATTAACAACTTTAGCAGGGCTCACACTACTTCAGAATTATAGGGAGAAGTGACTTCTCTTTTTGAAACTGATAGGGAGAAGTGGTGAGATTTGAAAGAGAAGTGCTCATTCGCGCGGTGCGCTGCAATGTTTGGATTTTACAATAGTATAAAGGGCAATATGTAAATAATGTTCTTTTTATATTGTTCAATTCATATCTAAGTAAAAAAATTACAATTAAAGTTACATTTGAAATTAAAAGTTGTTTAAGCTTTACTAAAGTTCTTGTGAAAAACTACAAACTAAATATCTAGCACTTAAAAAAAAAAAAAAATTTAAAAATGTAAAGAAATTATTATATATCAATTACAATTTAATTTAAAATTATCTTGTGTATGAAATTCAGTGTTTCTAATAAAAAAATATAAAAGTTATTAAGCTGGGCCATAATATATTGATATTAGTATGATAGTCTCAGAGTTAAGCAACTTTAATCAATAGTTTGAAACAATCCATAAAAAATAAAGGGAATTATATACACCAATCAATTAGATCATGTAGATGTAACCAAAAGTCTCTTTATGCGTGTGGAATGCGTAATTTTTCCCTTTGGGATCAACATTCTTCTGTCAGCTGTTCCATTCGTGCGTCCGTAGTAATTATTGTAAAAGTACGGATTTCGGTCATAGCTGCTCCGGTTCAGATCCGTAGTTTAGAAATCGGTCAATGGCGGACGAATGCAAGAAAATTTACAAAAATAAACGATGTTTGACAAGTTATTTGGAAAGGAACATGACGTTTTTAATCCAATAAATGGATTAAAAATTTACTGGAGGCAACTTTTATCACGTTTGAATGAAGTAATAAACTTATTTTGCCGCCGAAATTTAGGTTGATGTACGTTTTCGAGTAACAAGCACCGGAACTTGCAGAAATGCACGAAGTGATAAAAAGTTGTATTTTTATCAAATAACCTGCTACACACTGCTTCAACCTCTTTTCTAAAGATAATGAATCGTTTATGTCTGAATTTCTTTAATTATCAATAAAAAACTGATGTTTCATCAACTTGGTAAAAATTGAAAATGTCCGATGACGGAAGCGACTGAAAGCGACTATCGTCATGGACAGGGCGACTTGTTTTCGCTTTTGGGGGTCGGGGAAAGCGAAGTGACGGTCGGGAAGGCGACTTCTTCGCCCAAGTCGCCTGGTAGCGTGAGCCCTGACTTTAGGTAACTGTAAGTTCTTCTATAATGAGCAAAGCCCATACATCACAGTCAGCTATAAAAGACCCCTAAATGGCAAATGTAAAACAATTCAAACGAGAAAACTAACAGACTAATTAAAGTATGAAGTAATGAACGAAAAGCAAATTTGTAAACTATGTTTATTATATTTGACATATTAAAACCTGTTATTTGTTTATGGGTCTTTATAGAATAAAATGCAATTATAATGTTATAATTTTCTGATGTGTCCTTCCTTGTACCAAGAAATAGGTTACAAAAATTAAGGAATCGTGATGGTACAATATATTGTACAATAAGATAATGGGAGATAACACATTTCTCTATCCTAGAGTTGTCTTTTGATTTTAACCAACAATTTCTTGTACAATTTACAGGTAAACCAAAGACTTTAAAATCAACATTTGATGCTTCTCAGCTAAGCATGAGCATTACAGAAAAATTATTGTTAACAAAGAGATAAAGTAATAGATGTTCTTTTTAGTCTTTGCTAAAAGTACACAGACTTAGGCCGTGTTCACACCAAACGCCATGTACAGTAAACATGTTTATAATTAGTTTAATGTTATGTACACGGGTTTCACATTAAATTTGTTCACATCTATACACCTTGTTTAATTACCTGTACATAAGATTTGTTCACATTTTTAAACTATATGTCATTTAAATGCTCATTACGTAGACTTGAATGAAATTTTTTGAACAGCTTTCCTAGCAGTTAGGGAACGATCATTTGACTTTAAAAAAAAAGGAGGGGATGGATTTTTTCTCGAAAAATATTCTAACCCCCAATTTGATAAAAGAAATAAAATAGTCTGGTCATACTGATGAAAGAAAATTTATTCTGAATCCAAGGTTTCCCCATTCATTATAGTGTTAAATTTTGAAAAGAAAAAAAATTGATTGCTAGCATCGAAAAAACTGACTAAAAACGTTCGTGCAAAAAAAAAATTCAGACTCAGAAAAAAAATATATATCCCCCTCTTTTTGAACTTAAATGGTTGCTCCTTTATGAAAGCAATTTTGATGATTTGCAGTAGTTTAAAGATACTAATGATGTCTTTAATACGCATTAGAAAACGTACGCTGCAGCAGCGTGCTTACAGACGAAGAAAAAGGATTGAGATTCTGCTTGGTTTGAATGGTATTTCTTCTCTAAGGAGTATTTTCTAAGTGTTTTTTAATGGATCTGAGATACTAAACAAACAATACAACATAAAGGATTTTTCTTATAACAAATTAATATATCAAGTTAAGACAAATATTTCTGTAAAGAACTTTATTAAAAATTGAGTTATATCAATGGGAACGTAATTATGTTTAGTTTATGTGTGAGTTACACTAACACAACACCAAGTTTAGGTCAATGTAAACACGGCCTTATACTGTATACCTTGGTAACTATACTTCTAACTTCAGACTGATTTTATTGTCTCTTAACTCCTCTGAAACCATACATTAGTAAATAGTTGTGATATGACATATAAATGTAGTGTTTTGTACTTCCTAAATATGTCTTTGAAACAATATTTTTCCACAGAAAACACTAATTTTTCAGAAAATATCCAAATTCGGAGACCGTTATCAATCTTATATGCTTTCTTGCATGTTCATTTGACATACTGACCATGAAGTTTTAAAACTCTCACTTGAGCAATTGTATAGTGATTTTTCTGGAATCTTTATGCACATTTAAAAAAAAATTATGATGTGTTTTTTATTTTCAGAAATTCCAATGGTGAGCCATCAGGTTGGTGTGAGGTATGTATCCCCATCTTATGTCTGGTATAAATAGAAATAAGAATAGATTGTTGGGTATTTGTCAATAAGACATCAACCCATTAATGAAAAAAAACAATAGACATTTAAAGATCAAAATAAGCTCTTCAACTGTAAACATATTTCTAATTTGAACTTCAATCATTTACTTTTCTAACGTTTATCAATTATACACTATATATAGAAAGTATAAAAAAAGCTATAGTGTTTACTGGGGATATCTGACTTTGTGGTTGAGCCAAAGTCTCCATACAGATCTATAGAAAATGTGTGCTTTGTTGGACATTTAAATTGAAGGTTTAACTATACACAAGAAATCCAGGAAAATTGGTATCCTACGAATGGGAACAAAGCCACATCAGTCTATATTAATTGTTTCAAAAGTATGCAATATATAATTCTTCACATTCATTTTAATTTCAGACCATAAGAAAAGCAATAGAAAAATATAAAAGACGACAGTCGTTAAAATCAACGGAAATTCAAAGAAATAGTAAAGGGGTAAGTTACCAAAAATATATAATACACTACTGTAAATTCTGAAATTATTGCATGAATTTATTATTGCGTTTTCTGAAAATTGTCCTAAATCCCAGATATATTATTGTGATTCCAAGAAGTTCTGCAAACAGGTATATATATATATCAGATATCATAATGTGAGTTCTTATTAAACAGGTATATATATATATCAGATATCATAATGCGAGTTCTTATTAAACAGGTATATATATATATCAGATATCATAATGTGAGTTCTTATTAAACAGGTATATATATATATCAGATATCATAATGCGAGTTCTTATTAAACAGGTATATATATATATCAGATATCATAATGTGAGTTCTTATTAAACAGGTATATATATATATCAGATATCATAATGCGAGTTCTTATTAAACAGGTATATATATATCAGATATCATAATGCGAGTTCTTATTATTGTGAAAGTCTTTCAGTTGAAAATGATTCGCAATAAGAAAAACTTAACTGTTATCAAAATATATAACTACACTTATATTGAATGAAGGGGAAAGATTCTTTTCAATGTGAAATGCAAAATTTTGTATAAATGTAATAATCCTCATGTCAATTTTTGTAAAAATGTAATTTTTTTTTTGGCCCCACCTATGATAATATGCCCCACCTACGATAGTAGAGGGGCATTATGTTTTCTGGTCTGTGTGTCCGTTCGTCCGTCCGTCTGTCCCGCTTCAAGGTAGTATTTGATGCAGTCCAATCAAATTGAAACTTAATACACATGTTCCTTATAATATGATCTTTCTAATTTTATTCTCAAATTAGACTTTTGACCCTTATTTCACGGTCCACTAAACTTAGAAAATGAAAGTGCCAGTTTCAGGTTAAAGTTTTTGTTCAAGGTAGTTTTTGATGAAGTTGAAGTCCAATCAACTTGAAACTTAGTACACATGTTCCCTATTGTATGATCTTTCTAATTATAATGCCAAATTAGATTTTTTACCCAATTTCATGGTCCATTGAACATGGAAAATGAAAGAAGTGGGGCATACATGTACTTTGGACACATTCTTGTTTAAGGTGATGCATATTCAAATCACAAATTTTTTTACTATGTATAAAGTAGTTTTTACCAGATAAAAAGACATAATTTATGAATGATTTTATTCCAGATGACCGATGTGGAGTTAGGAAAAGTTGCTCCTAAATGGATCAAAGATGATGAGGTCACAATGTGTATGAAATGTACTGCTAAATTTACAGCCCTTCGACGGCGACATCACTGTAGAGCTTGTGGTGACGTAAGTTAAACTCTGTATTCAGATGACATCACTAGAGGCACTTTGTCTTCAATGTCATCTTATTATTTTTAAGAATAGTAGTTTTCAGGCCAGATTTTTATGTTTTTGCCATTAACTTAAGCTATTTTGCAATACTATTTGTAATATTTTACCTCAAGGTCAAATAATTGTTTTTCATTCAAACATTTCAGGGCAAGAACTTTTGATTCTTACTGAAAACTTCTTTTTATTTGTATGACACAATCTTGAAATTTGATATTGTGGTGAAAAAGAAGAATGAAACAATTTTGGATTTTGCATTTGTGGCTGGCATATGAATTATCCAGTTCTAATAATAAATAGCAATTGTTGTTCTTATTCTCTCCATATCTGCTCAAAATTAGTCGACTGGGATATTTGTGTTTTATTTGACAAAATTATTGAAATTTGGTTAAATTCTATAAGTTAAACAAATTACATATGATATTATAAATATTTTAATGTAAAATTAAAATAAAATATTGAGAATGGAAATGGGGAATGTGTCAAAGAGACAACAACCCGACCATAGAGCAGACAACATTTTTACCATGTCATTATTTGAAATTTAATAATCAAACTTTAATAAAGCATATCTTTAACTTACAGGTTGTCTGTGGCAGGTGTTCGTCCAAAAAAGTGCCTTTGCGATATGACAACAATCATTTAAATCGTGTCTGTGATGACTGTTACCATCTCCTACGAAACGATGAGGAGGAACCAGTCACACCAACTCATGACAAATCATCAACCAAAAAGAAAAACATTTTACAGGTATATATAACACTAAGAATTGATATTGAACATGTGAAGTGTGTGTAGGGGTTTTATATCATGAATGAATTCAATATGTATGAATAAAAAGAGATATGGGGTATATGTCAATTAGGTGACACAAAAACAAAAACCTGCTAGAGTTAATATCCTTTTGGTTTCACCCCAACAAAGTCCAAAAGGTGAGACTATGGCATGATGTTTTGGACAGCTGCTGTGTTGACAATGTATAAGTTTGTGATTACTTCAATTTAAGGAGGAACCACAATTGATGGGTCAGTAAAATTTGGTATGCAGTTGTACAAGCATTTTCACATCTCATTTCCATGGAGATGATATGTTCAATTGCTTTGAATGTTTTGCATAGTTTACAAAATACTGTCATTCAAATTCGAATTTTTGCATTATACTTTAAAAATTACATAGAAGCAAGACACATCTTTTTACCACTGTCAATATTTGAAAAGTTATAGCTATAGTATTTTTCTAATAATTATTTTTTGTTTTTGTTTTATTTAAAATTGCTGTATAAAATGACCCCTTGAAATTGCATTTCCTTGTTTACATGATGAGAAATTGTTTTCCTTTCCAAATAATCACAAATATTTTATTTTTCAGATAAATGCCAGCGACCCCTCAGTACTCTCAGGATATTTACATACAAGTACAGATAAAGGGAAGAGCTGGCACAGGAGATGGGTGGCAGTCCATCATAACTTTGTCATGTATACTTTTAAGGCTCATCAGGTATTTATATTTTAATGCTTGGAATCTCATATATATAGTTAAACATTCCATCCTATTTTATTAGCCTTTTAGATTGAAATGGATAATGTACTAGAAAAAAGTATTAAAAAGGTCACCTCTCTTGAGCGGTCACTTTTGATACTTCCCATGAGTAGCTGCTTAACCCTGTCAACGCTACACAAAAAATAGAAAAAAGGCTGTTGCTGCTGCATTCTGTTTTGTGTTCATTCATTAGAACTTTTCAGACTGCTGTATCATTTTTATTATGAGAGATACAGATAAAGTTAGTGCATTAAAAATGCACCAGATAGCATTTATTTTTCATGTATTAGTTTGTGATTAGGTCACTTTATAAGGAACCACTAGTGGTAGGTCTATGATAATTGGTATACAGTTGCATAAGCATTGGCATATGTCATTTCCATGGAGATTATTTTGCCCCACCCCTTTTGTCATGGTCTATTGACTTTAAAATTTTTGCTTAGTTTTCATGTATTAGTTTGTGATTAGGTCAGTTTATGGAGAACCACTACTGCTAGGTCAATGATATTTTGTATGCAGTTGTATTAGCATTGGCACATCTAATTTCCAGGGAGATTATTTGGCCCCTCTCCCTCAGTTATGGTCTATTGACTTTAAAATTTTAATTATTTTTCATGTAGTAATTTGGGATTAGGTCAGTTTATGGAGAACCACTAGTGGTAGGTCTATGATAATTTGTATGCAGTTGCATGAGCATTGGCATATGTCATTTCCATGGCGATTATTTGGCCTGCCCCCTCAGTTATGGTTTATTGACTTTGAAATTTTTGCTTATTTTACATGTATTAGTTTTTATACTGCAATCAGCTAATTTTCATACCTGTCAATCTGTGATTCAATGATCCGGCGGGTGTCCCGGGTGATCCCTCAGAATTGTGAAAATCTCGGTTTACACCCGCAGAATACGGGTCAGTTGACAGGTATGAATTTTACTAACAGATAAAGCTATACGTATAAACGTTAACTTTATACGTCAATGACCTCAACTAACCTATAAGCCCCACCTACTTACCAGAACTACTGTATTTAATCAACAATGTCACGTCACAACCATGACAATGTGTAGTAACAATGGTCAAATTTTTATGAATTTAAACTTGTTATGTCTTCAAATTGATAATTTATATACCATGTTTATTAAATGTTATTAATTAAGTTCATTTTCCCTTTCTGATTCCTTAAAATTTTAAGGTCTTATCGCCTGGACTACGCTCATAGGGAAATACCACAAAATGGTACCCATGAGGGAAACACATTTTTTAAACAATATTTGTTACATATTTTTTCATTTTTTTTTTTATTTTTATCGATTTCAGTATAAAGACAATATAGGTATAGTGTCTTGAAATATGAAATATATTTGTATTTGGCACGAAACGGGAAAATGCTCGGTACGACCTTGCATTTCCCCTGTTTCTAAGCCTCATACAAATAAATTTCATATTTCAAGACACTATACATATATTGTCTAAATGGTTAGGCTTGTTAAAAGGGAACTACTTATGATAAGTCAATGGTATTTAGTATGTAGTTATATTAGCATTGGCACATCTTATTTCCACAGAGATTTTTTAGCCATGTACCTTCAGTCATGGTTCATTGACTTTGAATATTTGCAAAACTTTACATGTTTTAGTGTTGCTATTTTAATTTCAAAGTTTTCATTATCGAAATTACAAAAAAGCGAGACATATAATAAATAAGACACCAGTTGCTCGATTCTGTAGCGTATTGCAGCATACACAATGTACAATGTAAACGTGGTGCAAAAAAGTGGCTTTGTCCTCAAAATTTTCAGGCAACCTCCGTTGATTTCAACCCCAAACTGGACTTTCCATATCCTTGATTCATACGAGGAAAATTTAGAGAGGACCCAAATGAAAGCTGAATGGTTACAAGTCTGGATGTAAAATCCATTGTCATCGTGACATATGCCATGACCATCAGTAGCGGGCACATACATCATTGCAGCATATGCATATGCAGCATAGCGTTGAAAGCTTGTTTGACTGTAGTATCATTATGCCATGCCAAGTTTATCACTCTTTCCACAAATGTTTATTTATGGTATGATCCCTTTGTTATATCTAGTTTACTCTTTCTGTACATGATAAATCATGTTTTACACACAGATTATGATTATCTATTTTTGGATGCCTATGCTATTACAAGTTTACATCTCCCTGCACATGTTAACAGATTATTTTTATTTATTTAAGGATCCCTATGCTTTTACAAGTTTACCCTTCCCTGTACATGTTTTCAAACAGACTATGTTTATCTATTTTTGGATCCCTATGCTATAACAAGTTTACCTCTCCCTGCATATGCTAACAGATTATTTTTATCTATTTTAGGATCCCTATGCTATTACAAGTTTACCCCTCCCTGGACATGTGGTAGAGGATGTAGATAAAGTAGAACATCTGGATAGGGAGAACTTATTTAAAATATCACATAAAAGAACAAATCTTTATTTGTCATCAGAGACCACAGCAAGTAAAGAAAGGTAAATCAGACAACTTATATTTAAGGAATGACTGTAACATTTTTTCTGTCTATGAAGAAATAACATAAAAAATGTAGTGCACACTGAATAACCCGTTTAGCGGGTTATTTAACAGTGTGCACCACATTTTTTATGTTATTTTGAATAAACTGAAAATATATTACAGTTATTTCTTATAATTTAATTTTAAATTCCATTTTAAACTAGAGTAAACCATGAAAAAACATTGATGTTGTCACGGTCACATGTCTATGGGCTGATAAACAAAACGACGTCAGCCAATCAGAAGACGTGTTGCATCCAAAATTAAATTATATAGCTATAAGAAGTTGTGGTATGAGTGCTAATGAGTGCCATCCAGACACAATTTGTAAAAGTAAACCATTAAAGGTCAAATATGACTGATTATCAGTGCCAAAAGATAAGAAGATTGAAATGAATTTGTCAGTCATAATCAAGGTTTTTGAAAAGCAAAGAATGGATCTTAGTAGTTCATCTTCTGTATCACTAGCCTGGCAACACTTAGGCTGTGAGTTTGAATCCTAGAAAGTATTTAAGAGCACTGTTCAAAGGTTTTTGGGCTAGAACAGAATGTTAACCTCCGAATCCAGTTTATAAACAGCAATAAAATAGCCAATCTCATTTAAATATATTTACTGTGTCCATGCCTTGCTTACAAGGATCTGACAACACTATGTTTTAATTTCTGTTTTTGTAATAATTAAATCAATCTATGAAACTTCAACCTTTAAATTTGTATCTTTATGAAAAATTCAGAGAAGTCCCAAATGACCCTAAAACAAAGTACTGCTATAATGCCGGGTTGTCAGATCATTAAGTCTCCCAAACAAAGTTTGGAGACTTATTGTTTTTGCTCAGTTCTTATTATTTTTATTATTCTTCCTCTTCTTCTTCTTCTTCCGCCACTTTAAAAATGAACTTGTCCGCAGCGTTTCTCCAAAACCGCTTGTCAGATTTACTTAGGGTTTCATAGAATGGTAGACTAATATGTCTAGGTGAGCCATCAATCTTTAGTTTGTGCATTGGGGTCTATTAAGGGGTATTTTGGGGGGTAGGAAGGAGGGAGGGGTTTACTATAGAACCCTATGGGATTTTATTTTCTAAAATTTTCTAATGAATATAACTTGAAAACTGTAAGCGATAGATACATGCAGTCTTCAGAAATGATTATAGGACAATAAAACAAATCACATGAAATATAGGGGGAGTTCCTGGGGGGGTCATCCCCACCCCCTTCAATTTGAAAATATGCTTTTATCTTGTAAACGGTCCAGATCCCCACCCCTAAACCATATATATTCTTGAATGGGACGATAAAACAAATCAAATTAAATCAAAGGGAAGTCCCCAGGGGTCATCCCCACCCCGTTCAATTTGAGAATGTGATATTATCTTGTAAACGGTCCAGATCCCCACCCCTAAACCATATATATTCTTGTAGGGGACAATAAAACAAATGAAATGATATAAAAGGGAATTCCCTAGGGGGTCACCCCACCCCCTCTGGTTTGAAAACTTGTAAACGGTCAACATCCCCACCCCTAAACCATATATATTCTTGTTTGGGACAATAAAACTAATCAAATGAAATTAAAGGGAAGTTCCTGGGGTTCACCCCCACCCCGTTCAATTTTAGAATGTGCTATTATCTTGTAAACGGTCCAGATACCCACCCCTAAACCATATTTATTCTTGTAGGGGACAATAAACAAATGAAATGAAATAAAAGGGAAGTCCTGAGGGGGTGACCCCACCCTGTCTTGCTTAAAAACTTGTAAGCTGTCAACATCCCCACCCCTAAACCATATATATTCTTGTTGGGGACAATAAAACAAATGAAATGAAATAAAAGGGAAGTCCCTATGGGGTCACCCCACCCCCTCTTGTTGGAAAACTTGTAAACGGTCAACATCCCCACCCCTAAACCATATATATTCTTTTATTGGACAATAAAACAATCAAATAAAATTAAAGGGAAGTTCCTGTGGGTCACCCCCACCCCTTTCAATCTGAGAATGTGCTATTATCTTGTAAACGGTCCAGATCCCCACCTCTGAACCATATATATTCTTGTAGGGGACAATAAAACAAATGAAATGTAATACATGGGAAGTCCCGAGGGGGTCACCCCATCCCCTTTTGTTTGAAAACTTGTAAACGGTCAACATCACCACCCCTAAAAACCAGATATATTCTTGTATGGGACAATAAAACAAATCCAGCGTTATGCAGGTAAAGTACCTGGGGGTCACCATCACCCCCTCCTGTTTGAATACTTGTAAATGGTGGAGATATACACCCCTAAATCAAATCAAATGAATATGGGACCATATGAATGGCGAGTTATGGGAGCTTTGTTTGGGAGACTTCGTAACAGCATCCTGTTACAATTACTTCTTGTTTATAGTGAATTTCTAACAGATTGTTAAATAGCTGGTACTCTTAAAAATCAGCTAATATGTTTACTAGCAGTGTGTAAATATGTATTGACCAAAGTTGTAAAAATATTTTGTCTTTTATAGATGGATGCATGTATTGTCAAAAGTTGTAATGGCTGAAATTCCTGAAGATGTAGAAGACATTTCTAAAAGAGACTCGTCACATTCGTCATCTAGTAATGAATCTTTTGAGAACACTGAAAGTGAACAGTCACATTTGTAGCAGTAACTGTGTTTCATAATGTATCAGGGGTGTTTTGAAATGTTGGTTTTACATTGTTAAAAATATTGTAAAAGAAAATCACTTATATTTTATAAAGATCATGATCTCATTATTCATTGACTAACTCTGTCTCAAACTTGTAATCAAAATACTTATAACTATGTACTTAAAAACTGTTCAAGTTTTACAAAAGAAAGATATTCAGAAACATGTATCAATTATTTTAAAAGCATAGATGCTTTATATTGCCATAGAAACAGCCAGTGACGAAATATCAATTTATGTCAACATTTAATGAGAAGATTCTTTAACTTTAATACATTAAAGCTATTTTCCTGATGCATGTAGGTTTAAGGTTTGGTTGACTTTCTTGCTGTGTTTGTATAAATGTTTGCTCAAGCATTGTAATTAACCCTGCCTATTTATTGATTGCAAATGTCAATCTTAATTACAATGATTTACAATTCAATTCAATTCAATATTTTATTTACGTCTCACCTTATGTATAAAATTACACAATACATTTATAACAGATACATTTTGTATACATAAGCCAATCTGTACAGATTTATGAGAGACGATAATCACTTAAAAGAAATATGTATATGTACATAATAAATATTAAACATGAATGGTAAAATTACACAAACAAAGCAAGCCAACTTAACCTTTACACTACAAGCATTAGGAAAATAGGTCTAATTAGGACATTTCTAGAAACTTTGTTATTAATGAATTATATTTGACTTTACGGTAAATATGGAGCCAAATCTTTTGAAAAGTAAAACATTGTTTGACAAAATTTTAAGGGATAACCAGTGTGATTGTCTGTTATTGTTATTAGCTATATACTTAATGTGATACTGTTCTGTTGTTTTATAGATTATTATGATTTGTTTTGTTGTTATGAAATATTTTAGTGCTTTTAAATATTGTTTTATTATAATTATTATTATCCTTATACTGTAATTGGTTATGAAGCAAAATTATTTAAATGTTAACGATCTTATTCAATAATTAAAATTTCTATCATAAAAATGTCCAGTTGAATAGAATTAAAAAGATAATGTTTAAGGTCTTTTGTTTTACAGCAGAAAAAAAGTTTAAACTTTTGTCCATATATCAAGTGCATCATATTGAAAATGTCATTGTTACAAGAGTTGTGCCCTTAAATTGGATGTCCTCTTTTAGCAAAGTTGACAATTCTTCATTTACAATGTACTTTTATGAACAGAAGCATAACCAGTTAATGAAAAATATAGATGGGGACCTTGACTACCCATTAAGGTCTAGTATGGTCATCCAAAAATGTTGGTTTGACTAAAACATTTATACTGTAAAATATTTGACCATAAACTAGGGTAGGGATTTAGATTGTTTAAGTTTGTCCAGAATCCTCATAAAATTTCAATCAAATTATTTGGCAGTAAGTTTAACAGTTTATAAGACATGAATTATGCTTTGGAAAAAACTATGAATATTTTGAATTATTCTGTTGTTTGTATCACTAAATCAAAACTTTTGTTGATTGCTGATGTCTTAAATGACCATGATCCTCCAAAATAATACTTCCATGCTATAATGACACGGAAAAAATAATTACATGTGTTGGGAGTAATTTTCATTATAATTATAAAATGATGAAAAAGTGAACATGTTATTATATTTTTTAAACAAAATCTGTATGAATTGTAGTGAATAAACATAAACCATCATATTTGCCAGACATGACCTTAACTTGAAGGTCATTGACCAAAATGGTAGATTTGGATTAGGCGAAGAATAATTTTTTACAGAAATAATTTCAGACGTTTGATTGAAATCAAGTTTCTTATGGCCATTTTTGGAGGATCATGGTAGATTTAAGGCTCATTAAGTTTATAGTTATTTTACGTTGAATGTATTATTGTTTTATATTTATTTTGTTATGGAGTTTAGTGCTCTTGATGTACATTGTGTTCATTATTGTAAATTAATCTATTGTGTTTTTGTTCAGAAATTTGTATTTTTATAGAATTTAATAATTGGTTTAAATTTATCACATTGAGACCGAGCTGTTTTATACATGGCTTATTACTTATATTGCATCATAGAAAAACATAGTAGAATGAAAAGTACAAAATTTACTTCAAGTATGGTTTATCACCATCGAAACAAAATTATTTTTTCAATTGAAGACGGTATATATTACTTCTAACACTGCAATGAGTATGATATCAAAGATATTTCTCAAGGCATAAATTTAAAATTTGAAATTTAAAATGTGAGGCTTACTGAGTGTTTTAAATATTTGAAATTTAACTGTAGTGTAGAGAGAATTAAGTTATTATATGAGATTAAACAAACAATACAACTATTCAGGGAAAGTGTGATACTCATCCTAAGACTGAACATTTTTCAAATTTAAGAAGTATGGCTTGGGTTGTGTTCTAATTATTGATATTTTACCTTTTAAAAGTATGGAAGTATTACGCACAAGATTTCAATGGTGGAATATGGTTCTGTAATGTTATACCATACAAAGGCAAACTTTCATCTTTTTTTCCTCTGTGATTTCAAAAAAGATATGGTCTTTCTAAGTGACGTCAACAGTCATGGTGACCTTTCTTTTGGTAACGTCATATTGGCAGCTGAGATTAAAGCAAGAAAAATTGATCTCTTTTTGTTTAATTTTGACCATTGAAGAACTGAGATAATCTTAACCATATAACCATAAAAAGCCTATTTATAGCATATTTACAAACCATTGACAATCCATGTATCATCTATTGTGTACAGAGACTGATTGTAAACATCATATCATAATAATTGTTTATAAATATCATCAACTAATAATGGTGCTAAACTAATACCATGCTGAAACAATATGGTTTCAAAATAAAAAAAAAATATTTGTAATACCAAACTCCTTTTTTTGTCGAGCCTGCAACTTTTGTTGCAGAAAGCTTGACATAGGGATAGTGATCTGGCGGCGGCGGCGGCGGCGGCGGTGTTAGCTAACTTCTTAAAAGCTTTATATTTTAGAAGGTGGAAGACCTGGATGCTTCATACTTTGTATATAGATGCCTCATGTTACGAAGTTTCCGTCAGTCACATGTCCAATGTCCTTGACCTCATTTTCATGGTTCAGTGACCACTTGAAAAAAAAGTTCAGATTTTTTGTAATGTTGAATTCTCTCTTATTATAAGTAATAGGATAACTATATTTGATATGTGCGTACCTTGCAAGGTCCTCATGTCTGTCAGACAGTTTTCACTTGACCTCGACCTCATTTCATGGATCAGTGAACAAGGTTAAGTTTTGGTGGTCAAGTCCGTATCTCAGATACTATAAGCAATAGGGCTTGTATATTCGGTGTATGGAAGGACTGTAAGGTGTACATGTCCAACTGGCAGGTGTCATCTGACCTTGACCTCATTTTCATGGTTCAGTGGTTATAGTTAAATTTTTGTGTTTTGGTCTGTTTTTTTCATACTATATGCAATAGGTCTACTGTATATGTTGTATGGAATGATTGTAAGGTGTACATGTCTAGGGGGCAGATGTCATGTGACCTTGACCTCATTTTCATGGTTCAGTGGTTATAGTTAAATTTTTGTGTTTTGGTCTGTTTTTTTCATACTATATGCAATAGGTCTAATATATTTGCTGTATGGAATGATTGTAAGGTGTACATGTCTAGCGGGCAGATTTCATGTGACCTTGACCTCATTTTCATGGTTCAATGGTCAAAGTTAAGATTTTGAGTTTTGGTCTATTTATCTAATACTATATGCCATAGGTCAACTATATTTTGTGTATGGAAATATTTTATGATCTTTATGTCAGTAGCGCAGGTTTCTTTTGACCATGACCTCATTTTCACGGTTCATTGCACAGTGTTAATTAGGGCCCCGCCAAAGGCGGGTCGCCCTATAGTGATCAGTCTGTCCGTCCGTCCGTCCGTCCGTCCGTCCGTCCGTCCGTCCGTCCGTAACACTTTGTCCGCTCCATATCTAGAGAACCATTATAATTTCATACTTTATACTTTACATTTATTTATGTTTAATGTTTATTAACCACCACCAGAGGGCGTGTCATGATGTATGTACAACTTCCTAGGTCAAAGGTCAAGGTAAAAAAACTTTGGTTTCAGTTGACAACCCTGTGTCCTGTGGTGAAGATCGTGTCCGCTCTATATCTTGAGAACCGTTATGATTTCAAAGTTTATACTTGACATGTATATGAACCAACACCAGAGGGTGTGTCATAATTTATGAACGACTGCCTAGGGCAAAGTTCAAGGTCAAAAACTTTGGTTTCAGTTGACAACCCCATGTCCTATGGTAAAGATCCTGTCCGCTCTATATCTTGAGAACCGTTATCATTTCAAAGTTCATACTTGACATGTTTATAAACCAACACCAAAGGGTGTGTCATAATTTATTTACAACTTCCTAGGTCAAAGGTCAAGGTCAAAAACTTTGATTTCAGTTGACAAACCCATGTCTTATGGTAAAGATACAATTTTTTAATGCACATTATTCACAGCGGGGCCCACAGAGATGGCTCCCATCTCAATGATATCTAGTTTTTTGTGTTTTGGTCTATTTTTCTTAAACTATAAGTAATAGGTCAACTATATATGTTGTATAGAAGCATTGTTAGCTGTACATGTCTGCCTGTCATGGTTCATCTGACCTTGACCTCATTTTCATGGTTCATTGGTCTGTGTTTAGTTATCTTGGTTAATGTTAAGTTTATGAGACAGTTGTAATAAAGCTTTATACTTAGGACTATCAACATAATATCAATGATTAGTATAGAAGGCGAGACATTTCAGCGTGTGCACTCTTGTTACTATTTGATATGTTACTTATAGGAAAATCATAATATTGATTCTGTTTGTTAGACTCTTCCTGAATAATACATGAAAAAAATACTTTAAGGTAATTCGCTTCTCAGTTTCAAAATAATTAGCTTTTCAAAACACTAGTTTATATTGATAGGTGATTAATTAAGGAATCAAAAGAGCAAAAAAAAAATGTATAGGTCAATGTGCTTGTTTTCGATATATTAGCCATTGAAATTTTGGCTGGAAAATAGTCTGTCTTGACTTTTCATAGCTTTATCATTGACACGTTTAAGTTCTCATAAACTATTAAAAAATAATTAACATTTTTTAAGACTTACAGATGTCTTATCATCATACACGTAAAAGATTTATAAAAAGAAAGATAAGGGTCAATGGGCAAATTTTTTTAAGGCATTCAAATGGATAAAACCAAAGGATTCTGAAAATTTGACAAATACCCAAAACATGACAAGCGAACTTCATTAAACCTATACAACTACTGTTCTTATATATACAGTACAGAGTCCAAATAATGCAGATGTAGGCAATTATAGGTCAACTTATTTTATTTTGTTTCTTTATTATTATGAGGCTGACTTCATGCAGGAACTTCTTAGGAAGAAAGATAAGAATTTGGCAATATCCTTTAACTCTACTTTCCGCTATATAGATGATGTTCTTTCACTAAATAATTCAAAATTTGGTGACTATGTGGAGCGCATCTATCCCATCGAACTAGAGATAAAAGATACTACAGATACAGTTAAGTCGGCCTCATATCTTGACTTACATCTAGAAATTGACAATGAGGGTCGTTTAAAACAAAACTTTACAACAAAAGAGATGATTTCAGCTTTCCAATTGTGAACTTTCCATTTCTAAGTAGCAACATTCCAGCAGCACCTGCATACAGGGTATATATCTCCCAATTGATAGGATATTCCTGTGCTTGCATTTCCTATCATGATTTTTATCGAGCCTGCAACTTTTGTTGCAGAAAGCTCGACATAGGGAAAGTGATCCGGTGGCGGCGGCAGCGTTAGCTCACTTCTTAAAAGCTTTATATTTTAGAAGGTGGAAGACCTGGATGCTTCATACTTTGTTTATAGATGATTCATGTTACGTAGTGTCCGTCAGTCACAGGTCCAATGTCCTTGACCTCATTTTCATGGTTCAGTGACCACTTGAAAAAAAAGTTCAAATTTTTTGTAATGTTGAATTCTCTCTTATTATAAGTAATAGGATAACTATATTTGATATGTGCGTACCTTGCAAGGTCCTCATGTCTGTCAGACAGTTTTCACTTGACCTCGACCTCATTTCATGGAGCAGTGAACAAGGTTAAGTTTTGGTGGTCAATTCCATATCTCAGATACTATAAGCAATTGGGCTAGTATATTCGGTGTATGGAAGGACTGTAAGGTGTACATGTCCAACTGGCAGGTGTCATCTGACCTTGACCTCGTTTTCATGGTTCAGTGATTATAGTTAAATTTTTGTGTTTTGGTCTGTTTTTCTCATACTATATGCAATAGGTCTACTATATTTGTTGTATGGAATGATTGTAAGGTGTACATGTCTAGCGGGCAGATGTCATGTGACCTTGACCTCATTTTCATGGTTCAGTGGTCAAAGTTAAGTTTTTGAGTTTTGGTCTTTTTATCTAATACTATATGCCATAGGTCAACTATATTTGGTGTATGGAAATATTTTATGTTCTTAATATCAGTCGCGCAGGTTTTATTTGACCGTGACCTCATTTTCACGGTTCATTGCACAGTTTTAAGTTTTTGTGTTTTGGTCTATTTTTCTTAAACTATAAGTAATGGGTCAACAATATGTTGTATAGAAGCATTGTTAGCTGTACATGTCTGCCTGGCATGGTTCATCTGACCTTGACCTCATTTTCAAGGTTCATTGGTCTTTGTTTAGTTATCTTGGTTAATGTTAAGTTTATGTGACAGTTGTAATAAAGCTTAGCTTTATACTTAGGACTATCAACATAATATCAATGATTAGTATAGAAGGCGAGACATTTCAGCGTGTGCACTCTTGTCTTGATAGAGGGTTGCTGCTTACAAGGAAGCTATTAAACCAAGAGTTCCAAATGGTGAAATTGAAATTATCCCTTCCTAAATTTTACAGACACCATCACGGGTTGGTTGACAAATGATATCGGATATGTTCCTTACGTCGTAACTACAATCCCCTTCCCTTTCATAAACGTGACCTACCAAATTAAACTGTTTACATGATTTGTTATCACATGAGCAACACAACGGGTGCCACATGTGGAGCAGGATCTGCTTACCCTTCCGGAGCACCTGAGATCACCCCTAGTTTTTGGTGGGGTTCATGATGTTTATTCTTTAGTTTTCTATGTTGTGTCATGTGTACTATTGTTTGTCTGTTTCTCTTTTTCATTTTTAGCCATGGCGTTGTCAGTTTATTTTAGATTTACGAGTTTAACTGTCCCTTTGGTATCTTTCGTCCCTCTTTTATGGCTTTCAACTATGATCAAAATCCCTACTGTATAACAGTTATAAAAGACCCTAACATGACAAGTGTAAATAATTTGAAATGAGAATACCAATTGCCAGATTTATGGCAAAACAATAAATGAAAAGAAAAAATGAGACACACTAATCAAATTAAAGTCAACCCCTAAATTAAGATCCTGAATTGGCACATACACATAAATGTAATTGGGTAGGGTTCAACATGTATGGGAGTGATCAACCCTTTCTCTAACCTTGAACAGTAGTAGAATATTACAACATGAAGATAAACTGAAATCAGTTGGAATGTGTCAACTTATTAGACTGGCATAAAGTACAAAAAACAAAAGATACAATGTACCAATCTTATTTTGCAGTGGTTATAGATGGTAATTTTCAGCAAGATGTCAACATAATGCACCAGTACAAGATTTATTATTTACCTTGGAATTAAGTGCTGAAATCTAAGTGTCGGGTTCACAAAAATTTATTGTAAGTCTTGAAGAATTCAGTATACTTATGATTAATCTTAGTTTTTTGTGAAACCAACTTCAGGGTCTCAAACAGAAGAAGGCTAAATACACTTAACCACTCATAAATAATCAATTTCTGTATCGTTTTGAAACTTTGCATGCAATGTAGCATCTGAATATCAAAGATTTATAAGATATGTAAAATGGAAGAATGACATTAGCAAAAAACAAGAATGTGTCCCCAGTACATGGATGCCCCATCTGCACTATCATTTTCTATTTTCAGTGAAAATAGGATAAAATCTCTAATTTGGCATTTAAATTAGAAAGATCATATTAAAGGGAAAATGTTTACTAAGTTTCAAGTTGATTGGATTCAACTTCATCAAAAACTACCTCGATCAAAAACTTTATTCTGTAGTGGAACGAACGAACAAACAAAAGGACGATAAATATAAATGGGGCATAAAAATTAAGCATTATAACAGACCACACCATCCACCAAGACCCAACTTATCTGAAAAGGTAAATATACAAAGACAACCCAGAACAACATACACACATTTTATGTTAGATGTTGTGGAGTAATGAAATTTTATATAACCAGAGAAATAAAATTTTTGATGCCCTGTCTGTGATACTTTAGGGCAATTTTTGTTCTGGTGTGTGTGTCAGTCGTTATTCCATCTGACCATTAGGTCTGTCTCATATCAGGTTTAACTTTCGGGATTAGTTAATTATTGATTACCTCTTGACATATATTTCAAAGGTTGTGTCTGTTCCATTATCAAACTATAAGGTAGATCAACCCTCAAAATTTATTTGTTTTCGGTTAAAGATTATTTTCTTTTTAATCCCTTCTGAAAGACATGCAACATGTTTACGACGGTCATTCTTTTTAAAAACAAACAAAATTGACAATTGTCATAAGTAGATTTCTTCCAATTTTTTTTTCATAAAGCTCCTCTTGTCCAGAGCTATAGGTCATTGATTCAAAATCAAAATTTTGAACAGTTCAATATTTGAAGTTTCTTATTCATTGTTTTGGGTGCTTAAAGACAAATCCCTCTATTGTTTATGCGCATATACAAGCGCAACAGTACTATGCCGTCAGTGGTTTATGACGTCGCGGTTTCCGCGAACTGGAAACGTTTATTAGAGTTATTCCTCTTTGAGCCGATGGAGAGAGTGACAATCGTTTTGATAGGTCACTTTGCCGAGAAAAAAATGAAAATTGTTTTTAAATAATAGACATGTTCCAGAATTGGATAAAATATGAGAATGAAAAGAGAGTCAACTATACAGCAATCTAACAACAAAAAATACACAAAAATGACCGTAAAGAAACGAAATAGAATCTGGATACTCGACAACAAGATGAGCCAATCAATTTATAATATAATACTTTTTTCCTTAATTTTCTACATGTATAGACTTTTGTAGGTTCTTAATTACATCGATATTTTACAAATCATTAAGAAAGTACGAAAATCATCAATCTTTCTGATCATGTCCTCAAAATTCAGTGTATCTTTAGCAATAGGTATGGATATGGCAAATTGCACTGACGTATTTTGAATGTGTACTGCACTTACATTTTTACATGAATATGATAATTAGATTTCAAATAAACACCAACAAAACAGTAACCTAATGACGCATACATGTAAAACAAAGTACATCTAGAGAAGTTAACATATAATCTTCTAACATTGTAGGTTTTTTTATATGACCATTCCGAGTTTGTCCCGATTGTTTGATATTTATGTATAAGGTGCGCATTTTTTGTTTAAAAAAACATAATCGTGTCTGTGTTAAAAAGATGTCGGAATGAAGAATTACAGAGGAATGCATATGGGAAAAAAATAGTTAAAAGGAGATTTGAGAAAAGAGGTCGGACTAGGTTTTATTCATACTCACGGTATGACAGCTGTATGAGTATACTTAGGCTGAGTTTCTAGCAACATTACGGAATATTTCGATATTCATAGATGCCTAAGGATGAGTGATCAAAACAGAAATGGTGTTAATTAGACCCCGTTAACACTTGCACGGAATGAAATAAAATCGATCTCTGAAGAGCATCTCGCGTTTTCGATCTTTTTAAAAGAACTTGTGCGTTTACATTTAGTATGCATTGCATATCTAAAATAATCAGCCTAACCATTTCGTTGACAAAAAATCGTAAAAAATTGAATAAGGAAATATTTGGTTCATTAGATAATTATATGCTTCTGCATTTATTAATATTATATTTGATTAACATGTCATAAGTAATTAAAAAAAAAGAATTGTCAGAAAAAAATTACTTATAACGCTCATTTCGTTTGAAGATGAGTAATCTACAGAAAAAAAAAATACTGAATGGATACAAATGAAAAGATATTGTTTTAAAAAGGTGTACCGAATAACACACGTATAGTAAGAGAACATAGAACGAATAAGTAACAGGGCATCAGTCGAGCACTGAAACGAGTATTTACGCCTTAGAATAGGGTTATTTTATCTCTTAGAACCAATATATAGCATCAGAGACGAGAACAAAAAAGGTGCGACCTATAACAAGCATATTGTAAGCGAATAAGTAGCAGGTCATCGGTCTAATGCTAAAACTTGAACATACGCGCTAATAGATATATTTCACTTTTAAGAACCTATAGCTAACACCAGAGACAAGAAAACAATTGAAAAGATTTGTTTCGTAATAGGTGCAATGTGTTTCAACGTATAAGGAACGAATAAGTAACGGTATCAGTCGAGCGCTGTAACGGGTCCTGTCTCAACTCTGTAACGGGTCCTGTCTCAACTCAGGAGTATGTAATTTAAAGTGGTTGTTGTTTGCAAAAGAGTCACACATTTGTTTTTCATTAATTATTTTTTTTTTATTATTTTCTAGTTTGAATTGTGTTACATTTGACCTTTCGGGACCTTTTATAGTTGTGTATGCGGTATGGGATTTGCTCATTGTTGTAGGCAGTACGGTGACCCATAGTTAATAATTTCCAGTGTCAATTGGTCATTTGTGGAGCATTGTGTTATTTGCAATCATACCACATTTTCTTTTTTTATTTATATATTTTCAGAAGAATGACGCAAAAAACGTCGAATATATTAATTTGGTTTTTATTATCTCCATGGCACGTTTTGTCAAATCATTTGAGAATAAACACTGAAAACATTTTTAAACTGACCATGCGCAGATTTATTTTCATATCTACATAAAACACTTGGAATTTTATATCGATTGATTGATTGAAAAGTCGATCGCGATGTATCTAAAGCGTTTTCACTTGAAGAAAAATCGGTTCATAAAAAAATCGTTCTTTTAAAACTACGTCTGGGGATGTAATGTTTACGTCCGATTGAAGATCGATCTTTCTCCTTTTTGCAATACTAAAGATCGGCGAATGCCGATCTCAGAAATGATCGATCTGTATTGTTATTGGAAACGGAGTCTTAGATTTCTAATGATTTTAAGTAATTATCATCAAAATAAAAAGGAACAACATTCTTAAACGAAATTAAAATTCATGATACCGGAAGCAAAATTCTGTCTTGTCTTTCAGATGTACTTTGATTGAACAATGATATTATATAAAATGTCTTCACTATTTTAAAAAGAATTTCTGTTCAACACGTAAGCACTATGAATAACCTGAAATGAAATGTTCACAGAAGCATTTGTGTGTACTTTTGTACAACGCATTGTTTTTCAACCACCGCATTTATATTACGTGTCTGTGATACTGACTGAAAACTAAGTACTATCATGTGTAGATTACTGTGAATTTATCGTAGTTTAAAACAAACAAACAACAAAACAGCAAATAACGAGAACTGGGTTGTCTCTAATTTGTGAGAATATAGCCTAAAACGGCCGAACGTCTTTCGACGTTGTTTTTAGAATTGGCGCAATGTGTTCCCGCCAATTCAAATTGTTAACCCCTTTTTTGAAATATCTCTTTTTCCATTACGGTGACCCCATCTTTTTATTTCCTTATTTTGTTTAGATATAAACAACGCATATTCTATTGAAGACTCATGGAGAAATTATTGGTCAATTTTTTTTAAACTTATTTTTTTTATAGGTATTTCACAATAAAAAAAGGCGGGAAAACTATTATAGCGACTTATCATTATTATTTTCCATTCAGTAAAGGGTGATATTATTAAAATAGTTTGTATTAACAACTAGGTTAACAAAACAGACAAGTTTTTATTGGATACGGACTTTAAAAAAAATATTACACTGCTATTGACTAGAAGTCCCAATTTGCAAATTCCATGAAAAAGATGGCGTTTTAAATCGAAAACGAGGTCGGTGACCCCATTTTTTTATTTGCTTATTTTAAAGCTTTGACCTAGTCTAAAGTAAAAATAAAATATAAAGAAGATATTATTGGTAGATCTGAATAGAAGGATTTGTCTTTAAAGTGATGTAGAAACTAATTTTACTGGATTCAATCAAAATCATGGACAAGAAGACATAAAATTCATATCTATGCCTGCCACATCCTCCCCAGGAAAGAGTACAGTGGATTCATTATTATTCGTTGGATACCAATTTTCATGGATTTCGTTGATTTAGGTGAACCATCGAAATTAAATGTTCAACAAATGACAAATGTTCTAAAGGCTTGTATAAAGACTACGGCAAAACCACGAAATTAAATGTCCACGAACATGCAAGTTTTTCTTCATCCACGAAAATTGGTGCCCCCGAAAATAAATGAATCCTTAGTATGTATGTTAAATGGTAGTTTACTGTACATAACTATGTCCTCTATGTTTGCTTTTGTCTTTGGGTTTATGCCTCATTGACAAATATTCCATGTCTCCATTTATTCATAGATAAAAACAAAAACATACATTATTAAAATTCATTTAATAACAAAAACACAACACATGCCATGGATAATAAATAGCATTCAACACTTTCATACCCCTCATTTTCACAATAACAACTTACTGTTACCTTGGTAACAGTTCAAAGGTAAATACCAACAGAAATCATAGATTAGGTTTTGATAAACTGTGTACAACTATAACATGATAAGTTCTGATTATGTTCTAAAAATTTCAAAAATGGATTATCTACTAGGCTTTAGTATTACATTAACATAAATTAGTGATAAAATGAACTTCATCTAGAAACTGCATTTCTCTTATATCTCAAAACTAAAAAACATATTTGGGGATTTATAAAAAAAACAACAGGAAAATCTAATAATGTTACTGCATCTTTCTACATATAGACCAAATCTTGTTGATTTACAAAAACCAAAGTTAACATCAAAACATTTCAAGGAATGTATAATGAAGTAAATGGTCGGCGGTAAACAATCATATTTCCATGGTTACAGAATGTCAACTTCTGTTTAATTTCTATTCTATACGACACAAAACTGGTAATTTAAAGAAATATATAATATTTTTTCCCAGACAACTTCATCATAATATATGTCAATTAAAACTTTCATTCAGAATACTAACTGAGGTAAAATTATACATAATGGCAGTAATGAAACAAAGAACAGATTAAAATACCAATAGGTGTTCTATGAAAAACAATAAGGATTCTGAAAATCACCCATTTTACATAATTTCCATGTATGATATTGATAGAAATTGCCATCCGTTACCAAAATGAATAATTTTATCAAACAACCCTATAGAAAATCGAGCTGTGATATAGTGATACTTTGTATGAAAGCTTACATATGACTTTTATCTGGTAAAGTTCATTGTTGTGTTATAAAATTTATAATTAATTTGAGAAATGTCTGTAGGCTAATATTTATTTTTATTCTTTTACAACAGCACTAAAAACTGCTCTGCCTGTTTTTTTTTCTTAACTTTTGAATTTAATTATTAAGCAATTTATAAAGCATAATATACATGTATTACTCGTGCACTGATTAGATACTGATAATACTATCTGCATCAGTCTTTAGAACTATCAGATATATTGTGATTTTTGTGCAATAAGTTGATATATCCTCTAACAAGTATGTAAAACTATTTTAACATAAATAATAAATTACCATTCATCACATTCACTACAAAGTATTAAATATTTCAGAAATATTTACAATTGATTAATAAGCTACATACAGAAGCATAAAATGTAAACAGGACAATTTAATAGAAAAAAGAATTCTTGGCTTTGCCAAATTCATTATTAACGTAAAGACTAAATGCAAAGTTTAGTGTTTAACATGGTAAATCATGTTTAGCATAATTTTTATATCTATGATTAATCATGTTCAGCATGATTTTTTTATCCTATGATTAATCATGTTCAGCATGATTTGTTTATCTTACGATTAATCATGTTTAGCATGATTTATATATCCTATGTCCAACTCTGGAAATTAATATTAAAAAAAGCCAAATAAAACGTTGATAATGAAGAGGGTATAAAAAGGCCACGATTTTGAAAATTAAAGTATGCATCAATTAAATTTCATCCTTAAAATATTTATATTTGTCTGTCAGATATTTCTCCCTGGCAAAATAAATGCTCAATCCTGAAATAATAAAGCATTCTTTCCCTGTACCCCCAAAATTTGTAACTAATTCCTTATTCCCAATAAGTATAAATCCCAAATTCCTCAAAAATAAGGGCCCAATCCTAATGTCCAGAAAAAGGTCCTTCCACCCCTATTAAAAGGTCAATTAATGGCTCTAATCATACTTCCCCCTAACAACTCTAGTCATAATTTTAATTTCTCTGGAATCAATGAACCAAATCAAATCTGTATTACCAGCGCATGATAAAAAATAATGTAATTTCATTTATAACCAAATGACTTACAATAATCTGTACCCACAATATTGAAATGAACTATAATATAGAAATATTTTAGAAAAGACATTATAATCACATATGATAAGAGACACAAAATACACATCACATACCAGTATTTAATATTGCACATTTAAAATATCCACACTTTTGATGTTATACTCAACATTTTACATTATACGAGACAAAATCAAGATCATCCCTTCAAAACCTCATGTGTATGATATCAACTACATCAACAAAAATATAAACAAAGAGTTCATGAAATTGTAATATTCAGCTAGTGACATGAACTTTGACCTTTTTCTTGTAGGTCTGTACTTCTCGAATTATCTATTTATAGTAGCTTTGATTTTAGTCACAGTTCAAAGAAAAACAGTAATTATAACATAATATAATTGATTGATTGATGTTGGGGTTTAACAACATTTTCAACATTCTTGACTATCTCATGGTGTTCAGATTTTATTGGTGACGAAAGCCAGCCAACCACAACCTAAGGCTTTAATTTAATATGAGAATGACTTGTTATTTTTAGCAAACAATTATTGAGAAATATTTATACAAAAAATCTGAAGTATGGGTACATAATTCAGTTTACAAATGTATAAAAATTACAATACTAGAGCAATTTTAATTCATTTGCTTTTACAACAAAGCTTCAAACTATTTGCAAACAAATGACTTAAGTAAACATTAACCCTAAAAGAACCAGAAAAGGATAAAATGTTTGATTTAAAAAAAGCTGTTTCTTTCAGAGATCAAACATTTTGGAATGAAGTTATTAGTATCATTTTTATCACATTTATTTCTGATTATGAGATATTTACAAATGTGGCGATGAAATATGATGTAAATTTTCCTTTGAGGAAGTAATGAATACAGACCTATAGGTATTAGAGACCTTTAACCTAGACCAGGATTTGGTTTCACAACAAAACTTACGACTAAGATTTCTCTTGAGTATAAGGAGTATACTGAATTGTTCATGACTTACGATAAATCTTAATCGTAAGTTTTTTTGTGAAACCGACTCCAGAGCTTAGAAAAATTGTAAGTTAATTTCTTTTTGACTGTGGCATTATCTATATAGCAATGCAAACAACTTTATTCTTTTCTGTGCGTGTTATTTACGATAACTGTGATTTTTGTACTAAAACCTAAACTAATATAATTTTTCTGCAGCTTCATATATCATGAAAAAATGTCAACTGCACACCATTTAATTTCCTAAATTTACAAATAAGGATATTAGGAATAGCAGGAAATGTTTAATTTATCGACACAATAAGTATTAACGATATCCACAGTTTTAAAAAATTACTTGTATTCTTTCTTCCTAAGCAAAATACATCAGATCGATTACTAATATTTTCTTGTGGTTATTTTTCTTTAACTTCTGTACCAACATGATACAATTATGCTGAATTATGCGATTTATTTGACTTGAAAAAGATGGTTATCAAAAGCAAACTAATTTTTCGTGAAGGATTTTTACCTTTACAATTGATGAGCACTATAATTGTGCACCTATACTGAGACAAAACTATTAATTTTGTAAGTATATTTGGTAATTGGTACTACTTGAACAAAATAAATCTTTGTTTTAATAAACTATTATAGTTACAATTAAAACCTCTAAATTTCTATTAAAATTTATATCTGCAAAATCTGTTCAAAATGTTTAGTTTAATTATCATACATTGCAAATATGAAAATCTTGCTGTTTCAATCTCCCTATTTTTTCCCCATTTAACAAATGTCTAAACTGTGAGACCAATAGGAATTACGTTTTCAGCTGACATCACTAACATTTGATGATGATTGGCACCTATATTTTGACTTAAAGCTTTGATGACAATCATCTAACAATAATCTCCCTGAGCTGATCAATGTTACATGATAACTCGTCAGATTTCTAGGAAATCTTTCAACAATGTTTGACGTCTCTTCTCCGCAACATCCATTTGATTTTCTAGGTCCTGAAATAAACAAACAACAATAATAACATATAGTGATTATATCTTTAATATGAGATTTCATATAAAAAATGGCCATTGAAAAATGAAATACAAGTACATGAATTTTAATCAATCCGTAGGGTGCCTGTAATTCAGAGGTTGTCATTAATTGTTGTATATCATAGTACTCTTGAAAATCAAAGATCAGAGTTTTTATATACTATACAGATCCTCAGCGATTCCATAGGTGTAGTCTGAAGTAAATCCTTCAAGTCTCCTTGTTTATATGTGCGACATATGAATTTTTTTTAATTTAAATAGTTTTTTATACTTTCTTTACATTTCAAAAGTGTTCTTTAGCTATTTTTTTCCCTAGGCTTTAGTTTACCTAACAGTAGATTCTTTCAATATCTGTGATAATCAATATTTTTGTTTTCTTGTGCAATTACGACTGTTTGTTATTTTGTATTAATTGTAAAATATAGACATGGATAGGCCATAGTATGTCATATATATGTTGTGTACAAATTGTAATGTTGTTCGAATTTTTTGTACAAGTTATCAGTGTTTTATGAAACTGCTCAACCCAAATGAAGGATGCAAGCTACATTCTTTTGTTTTGATTATTTATGTCTTATTTCCAATACTACACAATACAGTTTATACTGAGCAAAAATATTATTAGAACACAAAAAGACTTTTTAAAGATAGGTTTTTGGTATAAGAAGAAAAATAAAAATTGAATTTAAATTATCCAAGTGTTCTTATTTCCAGTTTGAGGACAAGGAGAATAGCACTAAATGTTAGTTTGAAGTATACAAATTTGAAATTAAGACATTTAATTGATACATATCAGAAGAGAAACTTTTATCACCTGGTGCAAAAAGGTGTGTCAAAAAACTTATAACTTGTACAAAAACCCTGTACAAATTATACTTTTTACAAAGTTTCATCATGTACACAACATATACTCTTCTCCACCATTTTACTTACACTCCCATTAGAATTTTTGACCTTAAATAATTTAAACTGGTATCATTTTGAGGTAAATAGCATTGATGTGATAAAGCTTTCATATGTCTTTCTTTTTGGGATGTGAAATCCTATGATTTTTTTTACCCCTGTGCAGGTGACACGAAGAATAACTAATAAATCTATCAAAATCTTTCCACAACACATACCCCTCTGTCTGTTATTTCTGCTCTTTCTACCTTCCATGATAAGTTTTCTACTTCAGCTTCTAACTGAGCTTGCTGATATTCAAACTGAAAAAGAAATCAGAATGCTTGTTATTAACATAGAATAAAAGCATCATTTATGAAGGCTACTTATCACTATAATTCAGAAAAAACAAGAATGTGTCCATACATTATAGTACATGGATGCCCCACTCGCACTTTCATTTTACATGTTCAGTGGACCGTGAAATTGGGGTCAATAATTTTATTTGGCATTAAAATTAGAAAGATAATATCATAGGGAACATGTGTACTAAGTTTCAAGTTGATTGGAATTCAACTTCATCAAAAACTACCTTGACCAAAGCTTTAACCAAAACTTTAACCTGAGCTTTGCACTATCTTTTTCTATGTTCAGTGGACCGTGAAATTGGGATCAATACTTTAATTAGGCATTAAAATTAGAAAGATCATACCATGGGGAACATGTGTACCAAGTTTCAAGTTGATTAGACTTCAACTTCATCAAAAACTACCTTGACCAAAAACTTTAACCTGAAGCGGGACGCACAGACGAACAAACGCAAGGACAGACGAACACGGATGGACGAACGAATGGAGGCACAGACCAGAAAACATAATGCCCCTCTACTATCATAGGTGGGGCATAAAAATCCATTTACAGGGGATTAAACTGATGATTTTAATAAAAAGTCCATTTATAAGTAAAATAAGGATAAACAAGATTTATTTTTTTATTTCTGGATACTATCTTCCGATTATAAATAAGCTTCTGTCCAAGTTTGGTAGAAATCCGGGATAGTTTAAGGTAAAAAAACATTCTAAATTAAAAGTTTTGTTGAAATTATATACTTACAAGTTGTTTTCTAGCTCCTTTTTCCATAAAGTAGGCATACGGATATGTGTACTGTAATGAGTAACGGCACTGTAAAAGAAAAACAAGTTTCTTGTTATGCAATATGCATGTTCTGTAAATAAAATTATGTACACATATATCATTGGCTACCTTACTAATGATTGAACAAATGATGTCAATGATTCACATTTGAATGAATGGATGGAGAAATATTTTTCTGCAGTATTCTATTAAATCATATGATAGAAAAGTTCCAGTTATGAATATTTCACTTCTTAAGTCAACAAAATGAATTTCAACTTTTAATTATCTTTTTTTTTGGGAGGGAGGAAGGCAAGCAGACATCTATATATAAAGATATTGAAGAAAGTACCAAAATGGTAAAATGAATAGATCAATATCATTTCAAGTATCAATTTTAACTTTGAACATTTTTATAGCAGGTTTTGAATTTTTATATGCTTTTATTTTATATAGAAAGTTGTTTCAATATTCCCAACTTGAACTAAGGGCTGTTTTATTCAAACATACATGGTACCCAGGGGAGGCACTTTAAAAACACAGTGACCACCTATAGAAGCAATTTTAGAGTCCTGCATACCTTTAAAGCCCATTTAACATCCACCCATAGTGGCAAATTAAAGTTGCCTTCCCTGGGTTCCATTTATGTTTTTATGGAACATCCCTAATTAATAATTTCCTATAATTGCCTTATTTTAATATTGCAGTTACAATACACATTTTAAAAAATACCCACTTTTCTGAGAAGACCTGCAGCATCTAACAAGTACTGCCAATCAATCCAGGTGCCAGCATTATTCATCACCTTATCCTGAATTCTGGATGTTATTTTAAGTAATGTTTGCTCCTCTAACTCTAAACTCTTTGAATGATTTTCCCACTGAAACAAATCAATAACATTGTAATGACAATTAAGGCTTATTGAAAGTATAGTTTTGCATTCATAGATATAGACCAAAAACCTTTAAACTTATGCCATATATTAAATTATTAAAGGTAAACAACTGCTATAATTAAACCCAAGAACAAATTAAACTGTTTGGTGCACATTTATATTTCACAATAATTCCCAGATAAAATATTGATTAACTTCTCGGTTTAAATTTTGAGAAACTGAGATAGTTCCAAAACTTCAAATGCTAATATTTGAGGATGGGAATGAGGTCAAATGTGCATAATCTTATTTCAGCCAAATATATTAATCTCACAACTCTTTTAAATTTTATAACTTTTTTCAGAGATGAAATTGTGTGTTGTCTTGTCATGCATCGTTCAGGGTAAATTTCAACCCCTTTGTTTTGTTAGAACACTTCTTCATTTTGAATATAAAAAATAAAACAAATTGCCGGGTCCAAGTTACATTTTCTGGAGTGTTGAGTTATCTCTTAATGATGTGTCTGTTTAATAAACTACCAATATATAGCCCATAATGATACTGTAGATTCAGAAATATTGCGAAAAATGCCACAGGGTGAGTATTGCAAAAATAAGGATTCACATTAATATCTGTAAGCAGATTTTCCTGAAATCATAATCATTAATCTTGCACCATTGTCCATTATCTAGAAATCGCAATCATAAATACACACCTTAATTCCTGAATTTACAATATAAATTGATTGATGAAGTTTTTTTTCAAAATTTCTCATTGAATATCAACTTACTCTTTCAAAATAGAAGAGGTATTTTTTGAGAGCCTCTCTTGCTTGAGCATGAGCTGATTCATTAGCAATGTTAGGATTTTCTTTGTATCTGCTGCATTCATAATACTCGCTGCCATGTGCCTTCCAATCTGAAAAAATCAATAATTATCTTAAAACATTCAGACTTCACTATAAATATTTTTAGTTATACTTTAATTTGGAGTAATGTTAGATCTGAGATTTGATAACCTAAACAAGTCTCTCTGTCTATCAGCTGAGTATATAAAAACCTTTCTCTAATTTTTGTGCTATTTTCACATTTCCTGACTGGTGTGAGAAAAATATTTCTCCTCACTAGTGAAAAATCTGTTCTCGGCAAATGATTAGTCGAAATTTGATTATGACGTCTAAATGTTTTGTTTTCTTTTGAATTTTCCTATTGTGACGTCATGAAAACAGGCGACCATGCCTGATGACGTCGCATATAAAGAACACAAGTTTCTGAAAATCTTTGAAAAAGAAAGATAAAAATCATTAGAGAAACAGATTCCTACACTATAACTCGTGTATTATGATATTTCTCCACTCTTGACAGTTAAATTTTAGTTATTTAAAGAGCTCGGCAAGCCTCGCGCTTTAAATAATAAAATTTAACTGTCTCGAGTGGAGAAATATTGTAATACACTTGTTGCAGTGTAGGAATCTATATATATCACTTGAGTACTGTGAGATTAAAAATGATCATATTAAAGAAAGATCAAAGAAATTAGCAATAAATTATAGAATAACTTAAAAATAAATAAAGTTAAAGATATAAACAAGAATAAAACTTACCTCCTAAACACATCCAACAAAAGTCATGTTTACACTTTGTACATTGCTGAAATATGATTGAACAAATTATTTACATGTAGTTTCCTTTCTCATTTTTTTCTATTATTTTCAGAGTTTAACTTTTGTGTTGAAGCATTGTTATTTTTTTCATATCAAAAATGATTGCTCAGAAAATTTGTTATAAATGAACTCTGTTTCAATTCATTGTTTCAGAATCAGATCATAACCAAGTGCTCTGCAGGATGCAGCTTTGTACGACTGCAGATGTCGAACCCTGAACAATTGGGCACAACAGTCAAGCTTGATACAGCTCTGAATTTGGATTGTGACAAAATTTTTGACATAATATGAGTTTCTGACACAAAACAAATGTCAAGATCTTACAAATCTATTGCACAATATTGTGCAGTCAAAGATTTCTTCTTCAAACTTGTAAAAAATTTGGAATTTGAGAAATTTGGAGAGAAAAAAAATTGAAAACTACTACCACCCCCCTTTTTTTGCAATTAGTCAAAACCAGACATTTCTTTATACATAATTTACAACTAGTGTAAAGGAGGTAAATCTGAACATACCCAACAATGCATGTTAAATGTTTCTGAATTACCTCGTTTACACTGCTTTTAAATTGTCTTAATTGTCCATTGACCAGAAAAACCTAGTTTCCCCTTTTTTTGCCCCTAATTCCAATACCTTTAAAACCATAACCCCCCAAAGTTAATACTAACCATCCCTATATGGTATGGACAAGGATCTGGAAATTTTTTCACCTAATTTCGGTCATTTTCATATAACTTAAAAGTTGGTGCCCCTTTTCAAAAACAGATTGTCAAAATCTCATTACTGCATGAGTATGCACCTATTCGTAGCATCAACGAACTTGTTTAACTGTTGCATCGCGTTTACTTCATGATTTGTCCTACCATTTTCCTAAAATCGATCAAGAGCAATTAAGGGAAGGCAACAGTTTAAGAATAAAATGATTTTAATGACTCAAAATCGTAATTTTCTCAGTCATCGCTTACGTTTCTTTCGATTCTGAAGTCGAAATTCAAACCGGATGTAATGCGACAATACTAAAACGAACAATTCCGGACTTATTCCCGGGATTAGTTTTGTTTATCAAATTCACAGGAAAACATCGTTTTTTTTTTAAAATATTTTACCTTTAATAGTGTAAGAATATTAATGAAAATAGTTGCACTTGCTTTATTTAGCAAGAAATCATTTTAAATTTACGATTTAGTGTAAAATCTGCGGAAGAGAATTTTAGGCATGCGTATCATAGCACGTGTGTTAGTAGTGAAAAAAATCTTTTTTCTACGTAAATTAAATCAAATTTTAATTTAATTTTAAATCATAATTGACAATTGTCTTAGCTGAAAAGTAATTAAATAATGAAGACAGTTGGTATTGAATTTTAATTTCTTTATAATATTAGTTCGGAGCTTGTGATTAATAGCCAGGTGTGAATTAAAAACACAGGTAAAAGAGATTAGCGATCATTAGCCAATAGCTCCCTGAGGCATTAATATAGCTATAAGAAGGGCCCTCAGGATTATAACACTTTACTGGAGTGGCAGTTTAACTACATACAAGAGGCTGTCACAACGACAGCAAACCGGATTTATTAACATTTATTTGTGTCCTGGCAATATCACAAGAACCATTACTGATGAATGGTGAAAGTGAAAATCGTCAATATCAAATTTGACCTCCATTTTGTCATCAGTATCAACATATTAAAATTTGAAAAGCTTAGATTGAATGGTTCATGAGTAAATGCAACAACGTGAATGGAAACGCCATTTTACGATTTTTCAAGAACCATAACTCCTGAACGGTAAAAGTCAAAATCGTCATTATTGAACTTGACCTCTATTTTGTCATCAGTAACAACATATTAAAATTTCAAAAGCTTTGGTTGAATGGTTCATGAGAAAATGCACGGACACGACGGGAAACACCATTTTTCAATCTTTCAAGAACCATAACTCCTGAACGGTAAAAGTCAAAATCGTCATTATTGAACTTGACTTCCATTTTGTCATCAGTAACAGCATATTAAAATTTCGGAAGCTTTGGTAGAACAGTTCATGCATAAATGCACGGACACAACTGGAAACTCCATTTTTCAATCTTTCAAGAACCATAACTCCTGAACGGTAAAAGTCAAATTCGTCATTATTGAACTTGACCTCCATTCTGTCATTAGTAACAACATATTAAAATTTGGGAAGCTTTGGTAGAACGGTTCATGCGTAAATGCACGGACACGACTGAAAACTCCATTTTTCAATCTTTCAAGAACCATAACTCCTGAACAGTAAAAGTCAAAATCGCCATTATTGAACTTGACCTTCGAATAGTTGTCAGTAATAACATATTAAAGTTTTAAAAGCTTTGGTTGAACGGTTCATGAGTTAATGCACGGACAACATTTGATTGCCGCCCGCCCGCCCGCCCGACAGCCCAACCGCCCGGCCGCCCGCCGTACATCCCCAAATCAATAACCGACATTTTTGTCACAAAAATCCGGTTAAAAATCGATAACAAAACAAAAATATGTTTAAAATGGCGATTTGAAACTCAATCTCAACGAAATGACCGAAATTATTTCTGTTGAAAAATAAAATTTGACCTAAATCCCAATAAATGATTTAGGACTTTTGAGTTTCCAGATCGGTCATGTCTGGCATATATGACCGTTTCCGGACCCTTGGGTATGGAACCTTGTAGTATAATTTCAGAGATATTATACACTCAAACACAAGTTATGGACTGGAATCTACAAAAATGCTTATATGGGCCCATTTTTTTACCCCAAATTCCTAAACCTTTGGAACCATAACCCCCAAAATCACTCCAAAACTTCTACCTGTGGTATTAAACATTTTGGTACAATTCCAGAGCAATTGAAATACTAATACACAAGTTGATATCCTGAAAGTAGAAAAATGCCTGTTTTGGGCCCTTTTGGGCCCCAAATTCCAAAACAGTTGGAACCATCATCCCCAAAATCAATCCCAACCTTTCTTTTAAGGTATTGAACCTTTTTTTTAAATTTCATAAAGATCCATTCACTTAAACTAAAGTTATTGTCCGGACACCAAATGTGTCTTTGGACGATGTAGACGACGACGACATCATATCATTATACGAATGCAATTTTTTTTGCGGTCGTATGAAAATGAAGTTATTTGGTTAAATATTCAGTGTTTAGGAAACGTGTCTATCCTTTTTGTTTTGAAATACCTTTCAACTGGGTGAAATGTAGTCCAAATAATTATGACGTCTGGCAAGGCTATTTCAATTTTTTTCTGGGACGCCTTCCTACGACTTCATAACGCTGAAGTCATTATTTACGTCTGGAGTCAAATTTTTGGGGGAACTTTGAGACCTAATTTTGACATAAAATTTTCCTTGCAGGTTTAAAATTTTTACGTAGTAACAAAAAAATTAGAATAGCCTTGCTAGATGTCATAATTATTTGGACTAGGTGAAATGTAACCTAGAGTAAAATTCTGGAACTGTGTGTGAAGTTGAAAATTAATAAAGATAAACATATTTAGTAATAATAAAATATACAATAAAAAAATTCAAAATGATAAACCATGTTGTGCATTATTTTCCATGAATGACACTTAGATCCATTTGTCATTCAGAACAATAAAATAAGTTTGACGTACTAAGATCATGTAACCAATTACATATTCAGTTTCAAGCATAACACTAACGACAAAATTATTAAATATGGTTGTGTAAATATGAGTGAAATCTACAACTTCTCTATTAACCATTAATAAAAGTTATTGTACAATTCAGTCACTATATTTAAGATACAGAATTATGTATGCTTAAATTGTAATTCTTACCACATGATTACAACCTCCATTTTTCTCTATACAAACATGGCACTTTGGACACTGAAAAAGAAAATCTTTCAAAATACAATTATCTGCTGAGTAGCTGTTAGTAAATTTTTTCATGTGGATTTAAATATTTTTTTTTTTAGATCATTTACTCAAACTGTCAAATTAATTTGAAATAAAATGCTTTGCTGAAGTTAAACCCTAAACAGTTGAGGCAAATTTGGACACAATATTCAAGCTTGATACTGTCTGAATTTGGATTGTGATAAAAATTTTGATACAAAACAAAAAAACATGTCAAGATCTTACAAACCTATTGTGAATACTGTGCAATTAAATTTTTTTTCTTGAAACTTTTGAAAAATTTGGAATTTGAAAAAAAATTTGAACTCCTTAAAAAATTTGAACGCCTTAAAAAAGTTAACCCCCCCCCCCCTTGGAGCAATTACCCCCACACTCAATTCCAAACTTTCCTTTCAAGTATGGAACCTTGTAGTACAATTTCAGGGATTTCCATACACTTCACAGGAAACTAGTAAAATGATTGTTTTTGGCCCTTTTTGGCCCATTACCACTTCATGAATGAGGCAAGCCATTCCAAGCCTTCTTCTTGTGATATGGAACCTTGTTGTACCAATGTAAGAGAGATCCATACACTTACACACAAGTTATTCTCCAGAAACTACAAAATTGCTTGTTTTTGTCCCTTCTTTGGTCCTTAATTCCTAAACTGTTGGCACCATAACCCCCAAAATAAATCCAAACCTTCTACTTATGGTATTAAACATTCTGGTGCAATTTCAGAGCAATTGAAATACTTATACACAATTTATTCTCTGGAAAGTCTAAAAACACTTGTTTAAGGCCCCTTATTCCTATAGGTTGCATTTCTGTAAATTTTGACAATGCAATTTCCCACAGGAACTCCTTTTACAACTAAAACTGTACCACTTTTACTATGAAGTTTTGAAAAAAATCTTATCCTAGAATTGAAAGTTCATATGCACTACAATTTTTTTCAAAGGTCAAAATATAGGGCTGTGCAATCATATTTTCAAGTTTATATGCCCTGAACTTCTCACAGTTTAAACTACCCCTACCTCGAATAAAAGGTTACCACAGATTTCAATGTAAACAATATGCACATGTATATTTACTGGTAACATTCCAGAGTTCTGTCTCTATGAGATGGAACACAGAGATCACAACTGGGAACCAGTATGTAAACAAAATTAATTTTCTATGAATATTCTAAATCTCCCCAAAAGAGGCCTGGTTTGAGAAACAGCTGTATTTACAAAGTGCAAGCTATACGGCTTGGGCCACCATCCCCAAAATCAATCCCAATTTGTTGTTTGAGCCTTCTTATAAAATTTCATAGAGATCCATTCACTTAAGCTTAACTTATTGTTGGGAAACCAAATGTGTCTTCGGATGCAGACGCAGATGACATTGCAGACGATGACAACATCATACCATTATATGATCTAAAAAAATTTGCTGTCATATAATTATAGATTTAATTTATATGTAAGACAACTTTCAGAGGGGTTTTCTCTAATCTTATGTGCTTTTTATACAAATGTTCACATATTTTGATAGAAATCCAATCATTAATATTTCACAAAAATATAAATGCACTACTTTTTCAATTTTTCTGTATATTTAAGAGTTAACTTACATCTTTAGTATTTGCACTGATATAATTAGCTGTTTCTGAGTCATCAGCACATTTAGTCAGCCATTTCTTTATTGTACCACAGTCTGTAGGACAATGGTAATCTATACCACATTTAAAACTGCAAATAAAATATCAATAAAGTCATATGAAAGAAGTGACTGGTGAAAAATAATGTTTATTCAATTCTTGAACTGATGCATGTAAATTTCATAAACTTAGTCCTCTATGCACGAATTTGTTCTTTTTTAAGCATCCATATTGCATCATCATCAAAAAAAATTCTCAGTCTGTTATGATGTGAAAATATGGCAGCTAATTAATTGTCGTGTTTTGAAGCTGTACTTATTATTACCTAAGTAATTAAACAATCAACAAAGAACCATGGATATTTTAGCATGTGCATAACATGTACAATAAGATAGTAGTTTATTTCAATGACAGATCCATGTGTATTGCGACCAGAATTTTACAAGAAAAGTCACGCTGAGTTCACTGCATACAAAAAACATAATCAGCAAATTGTTTACTGGAAACAAACAATTAAAAAAAAAAGTAAATTTCTTCTAAATTTGGACAAATTATAGAATTTTCTTGAGAAAAAAGTTAATGCACAAATAAGTTTTATAATAAAAACTAGCCATTAAGTTATAAAAAAACACGTGCATAATTTTTTTTAATTGGAAGTTTCACATATTTGCCAAAGGAGTAGGTTCAGTAAGACCCCTTTTTGGCCCCAAAATATAGCAGTTTTACAAAATTGTTAGAATTTAAACTATTAGTTATTTATTGGACAGAAGAATGGTTCTGCTACATAAATATGGCCTGTTTATGACAATACAATGCACAAATATCAGGTACTAGCACCATTAAGTCATGCTAAATTACTGAAATCGTCACTATTCTATCATTTTAGGTAAATTTTAGACGGTTTTCGTGTAAAACAAAAGTGGCCGCATTCGTGTTCATCCTCAATATTGAAATGTAAGTTGTATTTGATAATAATACATAACATATATAAAGGTTGAGGATGAACACGGATGCGGCCACTTTCATTTTTGACAAAAACCATCTAAAAAGTGATATTTTTCGGCATATTTTGTAGATTTTTCATATTTGACCTTGAATCAGATTGTTTTTAATGACTAAATCAGTTAAAATCTTTCACATAAACTAATTGATTCCAATGAAATAGACACTTAAGTGTTTAAAAAGTGTTCAAAATCGTATGTCAGATGAACCTGAAATTTGAGGCCAAAATCGGTCCTTACCGGACCTACTCCTTTCATTGTTGAATATACTGTTGACTGAGGAAAATCAATTTTCAAGGCAATACTTTAGTGTAACAAGAAAATGGATAATTAAAGATATAATTTATATGTGAATGTAAAACAGCAAATTCTATAAATGTGATTCGGGGACATGAAATAAATACTACATCTTTATAATTTGAAATAAAAATCTTGTCCAGCTGATGTGTGACCTATTAGATGATTGATTGTTGTTTGCTAATTTTCCAGTGGCAAGATTTTATACCATTATACCTTGCATACCAACTACAACATCAGTGATATACACACATACTTACCAAAATATAGTTTTACACTGTCCACATTCTACTTTTTTGGCTTTGTTTTCCTTTGCTCTGACTATGACTGAACAATTAGGACCAGGACAAAACCTCAGCTGTGGGTGTCCCTAAAATTAGAAGTTCACATTACAACTGGGGAAGAAGAGAAAATTCGTTTTAAAATTATGACAAATTTCATATTAATAAATCTTATAGGATCTACTAAGCTTTAGAGTAAAAAAAAATTGGAAATATCTATGACAAAACCAGATACTTTTTTTTCTTTTAAGTATATTTTATATTAACTGTCTGGAATATAAATTGAAAAATAAATTGAAATGGACATATTTGTTTTTTTTGCTGTAGAATAGAAAGAAATATATTGAATTTTGAATGTTGGCCTACGTAAACTGGAGGTTTTGATGTCAAAAATTGAGAATTTCTGGTAGTAGAAATAAGTTGGTCGTAACTTGCAACAGCTGTTTTTGTGTACTACTGAGTTTGCGCTAAAGATAGATATATTGCGATTATACTGGTTGACGATGGTAGGACATCATATTAGAATTATTTGTTTAGTTTTTACTTACTTCAATATGATCTGTAAATGACCTTGTAGAATATCTGTCTCTAAAGTCTGGTTTACTGAGAGCACTACAAATAAAATCTTCAGGTACCAGTATATTACAGTCTTTCTCCATACACTCTATCCCTGTCAAGTAAAGATTTGTCAATCATAAGCTTAAATATACAAGTCACAATGTAAAATATTCAACTCAATATTTTGACAAACAAAACCATGTCTTGAATCCAAATTAATGGAGCAGTGTGTTTGTGTTTCTATCATTCTAAACAAGAGTAAGACATCTATCTTCAACAATGTAAATTTGACTAAAAATGAATATTAAAGTAACATTGTAATTTTTTAATGCTTTAGACATAAATTTAATGTGTAAACTATTTTTTTGGGGTTTATTTAAGCTCCAGAAAACAGTAAAGACCTTTCTGTCCCATTTTAAGATTTGGTTTTAATTTTTTTTAAAAGATTGCAAAGTTTAATGTATCCTATAAATAATACCTGTAGTGATTCCTTGTTGAATTTGGATTTGGAAGAAACTATCCCAGCACTCTTTACAGAACTGGTGTCCACATGAAATACTATACATCTGATCCTTCTGTACAGTCAAGTAACACACAGGACAGGTACGATAATTACTGAAACAGGTATCCTGAAATATACAACACACTGTTAATACACACAGGACAAGTACGATAATTACTGAAACAGGTATCCTGAAATATACAACTCACAGTTAATACACACAGGACAGGTACAATAATTACTAAAACAGGTATCCTGAAATATACAACACACTGTTAATACACAGGACAGGTATGATAATTACTGAAACAGGTATCCTGAAATATACAACTCACTGTTAATACACACAGGACAGGTACGATAATTACTAAAACAGGTATCCTGAAATATACAACTCACTGTTAATACACAGGACAGGTATGATAATTACCAAAACAGGTATCCTGAAATATACAACACACTGTTAATACACACAGGACAGGTATGATAATTACTAAAACAGGTATCCTGAAATATACAACACACCGTTAATACACACAGGACAGGTATGATAATTACTAAAACAGGTATCCTGAAATATACAACACACTGTTAATACACACAGGACAGGTATGATAATTACTAAAACAGGTATCCTGAAATATACAACAGACTGTAAATACTATTTTATTAACATTCTGTTGTATATTTCAGGATACCTGTTTCTATATACAATAATTACCAAAAGCAGGTGTCATAAATGAGAGGCAAACAGTAACAAATGGACATTCAATACACAACAAGTTAACAGACAAAACATGAGATAGGATTGGGATAGTAATTTCCAAATAAGGTATTTATGAAATATTTCATGGCAGCTGTCGATTTGTATTCAATTAACCATGGGTTGGGCATTTATATTCGATTTATCTCACCCTGAGCGTAAGGGAGGGTTAAAAAATGTAAAATTCTAATAAAAATGCCCAACCACGGTTAAATGAAAACAAATCTAGGGTGCCATGAATTATTTAGATTCTTATGGGACAAATTCATTAATTTTGTTAACCTTGAAAGCCCTATACATATGATACTGTTTTGGCTGTTCCGTTTTACCCAATTTTGATAATATTAGTAATATTATATAAATCAATAATTTTTTTTAATCATGCTTTTCACTTATATATTTTCTTTCAATGTAGTTTTGTTCGTTCTGGGGCGTTCAAGAGGCTTTAAAACCCTGGTATTTACATTTGACTTTTTGTTTACAGAAAGATACTTGTGACGTCAATTTGTTTCGTTGCCATACCAAGACAAATACATCATTTCGTGGAATTTTCGTTTTATGAAATTTGACCATGAAAAATAAATTGAAATGGACTGATTTGTTTATTTTGCTGTAGAATAGAGATAAATATATTGTATCTGGATCTTGGCCTACGTGAACAAGGGGTTTTGATGTCAAAAATTGAGAATATTCGGTAATCTAAATAAGTTGGTCGTTACGACGAACAGCCGTTTTTGTGTATTACTGCGTTTGCGCTAAAGGTAGATATATTGTGATTATACTGGTTGACGATAATAGGTGGTCAGAGAGCTATGGTGTAGTGGTTAGTGCATCTGACTACTAACACAAAGGTTCCTGGTTTGATTCCCGTTTGGGATAAAAATTTCAGGGACTGAATTTTCGCCTCTCCCTTGACACCATCTGCAAGTATGGTCTTGAGAAAACAATGATAGTCTGTCGGAAGGGGACGATAAATGTCTGACCCGTGTTAAGAGAGAGCCATATCTCTTGCACGTTAAAGACACCCTTGTAGATTTCTAAAAAGAGCAGGCTAATGCCACTACAAGGCAGCACTCGCATCCGCAAAGTGGAAAGGAATTAATATAAGTTGCAAAAATTGTTTCCCAATCCACTATAAATAAATATGTATAAACTAAGGTGGTCATATTTGAATGTGTATTATATAACAGGTAAATTAGTAACAAACAGAAATAAATAACATGTGTAACAAATCAGGTAATGCTATTACTGGTCTAAAGGGAATATGAATTCAAAAAAGGTTATAAAAATATCTATCCATATATCATGCTAAAATTCACAACTTTTGTAAAGAAGAACACAAACTGTCTGCTTGCATAAACTGTTAAATACTGTTTTCTTCAAAGGAAGTCTCTACCTACTAGTTTAATATTTTTAAAAGAGAATTTACAATCTTTGAGACTCAATTTGTTCTTCTTGGCTATCTAAAGTGATTCATATCTATATGATTCAGCTTATTTTACCTTTTATATATGAAATAATTAAATAACTTACCTTATACTTCACAGCTGGTTTTATCTTTGAATCTATCAATAGTTTTCCATGGTCTATAATGTGTCTGGAAAATTGTTATTTTTATGAAATGAAACTTCATATTACTGATTTTTTTTTTAGGTATTGACAGAAAATTTGATAATTAATAGTAATGAAGTTGGAATGATATTGATATTTTTTATATCAATAAGAAGTTTATGTAGCTTATGACATAAGTAGACATATATTGCATTTCTGTGATAACATTCATGGCCCAACTTAAGGCTTTTCAATGGCAATGCAAAAGGTCATGCTTTTCTCAACTGCTAATGAAATTTTAAAACTAAATCTGTAAGAAGTATACTTATAGGTATTAATTCTGAGAAACATGGTACATTCATAAGTCGAAAGTGGGCGTTGAGCTCCATTGTTTTCACTAAATCACAGATCTGTACTTTGTATCTTTTGTCATTTTGTTAGTTGGGTTTATTCTTAGAACCAATATATGTAGCATGATGTTTTGTACAAATAGGTTAGCACCCATGGTGTAAGGGCTGAGTAATCATAAAAGTTTTTTAACCCGCCAATGCTAAGGCCAAATAAAAAAGTATGTGTGGTTCCAGTTACATCTGAGAAAAAGTTAGGGTAGGTAGGTAGAGATTTTTTTTTTTTTTTTTTTTTTTTACATTGAGTCTATGGGAGCAACATTCTGACTTTAACAGTGCTTAATGAAAAGTGACAATAAAATCTTTAGCCTTAGGGTAGGCTATTTTTAAGCCGAAAAAGTAGGGACGGTAGGGTTACTGGAACCACACATATATTTTTATTTGGCCTAACTTTCATATGCTTGGTGTCCAGAGTTCGTCATTGGTTGTCATCTGTCATGATTCATTTTGTTTTTATAATATAAGATTAAATCATTCAATTTTCTCTTTCAAATTGTTTCAAATGTTATCCTTGGGCCTCTTAAATCTTTATGGTAAAGGTTTTACTAATTGATGAAGGCAACATTGTGACCTATAGTTGTTAACAATATTGTCCTTTGGTGGATAAATGTCTCATGGACAATCATACCACATCTCCTTACAAAATGTATGTTTATAATTTATACTCTGAGCAACTTTTCTAACCTTTCTATGATAGATTCTTTATTCCAACCATGTACTTGCAGTAACATCTTGGCTAAGGAAGGATCAATCTGTAACACATTCAAAAAGTTAATTTACCATTTCAAATTTTGAATTTCTAACTTTTAAAACAATTATTCAGTTTCAGATTTAACCAGAATTGGGGTAGAAAATAAATTTCTACACAGCATACAAATGTATTATGCATTTTAACATTTTTAGCAACAGGTCAACCTTCCCTTGACAATTGTTGTAATGGTCCTTCATTGAATTACATTACAACAGAAACAAGTCATATCTTAAGCTTCAATTAATGGTGTTATGGATTCATCTCACATGAACTCTCAGGGTTCTCGCTAAGGATTTTTGAAGGCGAGTCCAGGGACTCATCATTTTTAGGTATGATGAGTCCAGCAGTAAGAAGAAAATATTTTATTGCAATATAAAGTAATATTTTAGTCTCCATTTCCTAACAGAGCAATGAAATCAAATCAAATTCAGATCACTTTTAAACTTTTGCTATAAAATGATGATATTTGTGTTTAACTGTGTTCAGTTTATACAAAATATTTCAATCTTGATGCATCTGTGGACTCACCAGTTTTGAAAATGGTGAGTCCAGACAGATTTTGATGAGTCCAGGACTCATGGACTCGCCTTAGTGAGAACCCTGAACTCTTATTCTTTATTTAAAAACATTTTTAAAACATGTTAGTCAATAAGGTTTCTTTTTATTTTACATGTAGATGCAGCAATGTGCAATTTTCAGATATATATACATGATATAATATATACAAAACATCTGGTACAACTTTAATAGTCCATTATGATTAAAGCCACTCCTAAGCTGTGTTATTTCAAATGAAAGTGTTAAGGATGAAAGCCCTTTACATCTTTTATTACATAGGGATAATAAATTGACACTAAATGGAATGCTGTTATTACATTTTGTATAATAAAAGACAAATAGGTCACATTTACCTTTAATTTACTGCATAAAGCTTCTACTTCCTCATTCAGTAACCTTTCAGCATCCTCTAAATGAAGAAGGTCAAATTCAAAATATTCAGGGTCATCACTTTTCTTTGGTTTGTCAATGTCAAGGTCATCAGTATCATTGTCATAGTAACCACAATAATCATCTTCATCATCCTCGTCCATGTTATCTGATTCATCGTAATCTGAATCGTCTGAATTCTGACTTTTCATATCAACTGTGTCTGTCATTTTTATCTGAAAAATTAAAACGTAAGTCACATAAATACAAAATAAAAGTACAACATAGTTGAACATACATGTGCATAGTGCTAGGTTTATTTGTGTTTGATAATCGTCTTTCCATGGCATTTCTTTGTCAATTAGAAATTTTAAATTCCAGTGTAGGGCAAGATGTTACCATTTAATGATCTCTCCATAAAGTGTGAATAGTTCAGGTGCTGTGGAGTCACTATTATTTGTGGGATACCAACAATGAATTATTTTGAATAATTAAAAAATAAATGTATGATCAAAACTAAAAATAATTTTTAGCTAAGGGGGGTTTATAGTTAGTTAATACTGAAAGTAACCTGAATTTTTCCATTTTTCCATATTCAAATAATTCCTCATTTACCAAATTTGGTTGATTTCCTTAGAAAACTATGTATAAAATGTTCAGCAAAGTATAAATTGTCTTTTAACTTGTAAACAAACTTTTGCAAATCAAATATCCATGAAAATACTATTTTTTCCTAAATCTGCTAAATATATTATTAGTACCCATGAAAATAAATAAATCCACAGTATACACTTCAATACATCTGACAAAATGTCTGACAAAATAAATAAATCCACAGTATACACTTCAATACATCTGACAAAATGTCTGACAAAATAAATAAATCCACAGTATACACTTCAATACATCTGACAAAATATCTGACAAACATCAATAAGACATTACTAATTTGGTATACATGTATCTCAGATTGTGGTCTATGAATCTATGTTCAATTCACTTCCTCTCATAAACATTATTAAACAAAGCTATGGTAAGTGAGAGACATATGATATTATAATATTGGTTGTAATGAAAAACTGTGATTTCTGAAGTCTAATAAAAAACATTTAGGTGGTAATCAGGTAATGTAGCAATGATATTGCAATTTTACAAGGTGGTCGATAAAAAAACAAATACCCAAGGATTAATATTTCTATCATAATGATTTCCTAAAGCTAGTCATGCTAGTACAGATTTTAGGTCATGGAAGAAAAAGATAGTTTCCATAATTTCACACCTGAAAAAAATCATGTACATGATGTATATGACTCCACTGACTTCATACAACTAAGGTTAATCTGGGTTTGTCAAAACTCTGTAGAAAACATTAAGACCTAAAGAAAAAGACGGTGTTCTTTGATTTTTTTTTCAAAAATAAATGAAAATAAAATGACTAATACAAAAAAATTACACTCATGACCAAAAAATACTTTTATTCTGAGACATGTGACATCACTCATGTTTTGATATTGTTGTTATTGTAAACACCTACAGCGAAAAAATATTATTTTGGTCTGACACCTTTTCCAGTGATATTTCATATTGACATAAGGTCATTTTGTCCAACTAATAAATTATTTATTACCTATATATATGGATCTTACTCACTCAAGAAAAAAACATAGTACACACTGTTAGTTATACAATATTTAGAAAATAGGATTTTTTGAATTCCCCTTTTCTGGAAACTAAACAATTAAACATTTAATTCACTCACTACTTTCATAACAGCTTTTTTTGGTCACAACTATCTCCATGAAAAATGAAATACTAACCTTATTAATCACTGTAGTCAATAAACGTTTAGTCCTGGACAATTAACATCAATTCAAGTATATACACATCTATAAACAATCTACTTTCTTTTTCCATCTGACCTATTTCCTCATGAATTGCATCAATTTACCTTTATAACTTATTTAAAAGTCCGGAACAACAGCTGATCAAGACAAGTTTATTTAAATACACTCAATAAGCCAATGGTTCAATTCATAACAGTATTCCATAATAGTATATGATAACAATGAAATGACGATATTTATTGGAAATAATTTCTTCGTGACCTAAAATCTGTACTAGCTTACGGCAATCATCATAATAGAAATATTAAATCTTATTTTAACACATGTAAACTATTTCTGTAAGTTTTATGATAAATATGAGATTTTGCTATATATAAAGACATGTGAATATGTTAAACCTACACAGTAATTAGGTATTAGTTTTCTTGATCACGTTGTATAATGGAAGTATTCTTGATATAAACTCCCATAAATACATGATGTTTGTACTTTTATATTTATAAATTCTTTAGACAGAGGCAGTTTTAAGGGGCAACTCCACTCTTAGACAGCTACATATATGGTTAATACACATACTTTAATGTGTCCCTCTCCTAATGTTGCCTTGGTGGGGGCCCTTATTTTATATTCTATATCCTCAACTGTTAATTCGATTCGATCAACCAAGTTTAAATTTCCCCAAATGTTTCAATGTTTCGGCAACTAAAAGTATTTTTGTATGTAACCATTACTGCATGTGTAGTACAAATTATTGTAAACTGAAATTTTTCTCCACTTTGTAACAAGTTAAATACCATGTATACATGCAGAGTTCAAAATATAGTTACATGAACCTATAGCTATTTATACACATGTACATGATGTAATACAATAATAAAACCACAAGACAGAACAGTTGTTATTATGAACTAAAAAAAACCTTGTCTATTCCTTAATATCAGGTACATGTAAATAAAATATATATGTGAACAATAATACCTTCTGAAATTCAAACTGTCTACATATAAGTTGAGGAGGAGCACTCTGATTCATCTTAAACTTAAACAAAGATTATGTAATAATGTATCCTGGGTAAGACACATCCTGTTTACATGATGTAAAATTACATGTCTAATAATAGCATTAACAGTTTTGGTGAGTTAGTTTCCTGTAATTATAAGGCTGTCCCATCTTACAAGTACATATATATGTCTTATGTAAAATCTCATAAAAATTTCCAATTAACATGATTATTTAATGAAGTGTTTTATTATTATTATATTTCCATCATAATTATGTTCATCACAAATTTAGTACATTTTACTTAGAAAGTGCAAAATTTAAGCTCATTAGGCATTGTCATTTGAATCATCAGCTAGTTTGTAATAAAAAATGTTTTTCAATTTTTTTTTGTTTTTTTTTTCAAATTTTCATAATAACTACCTCCATTTCAGGCAGAATTACAAGAATCTACATTTTCTCATCCTCATTTTCACAATATTTTGGTAAATAATCTGTTTTTTGAAATAAGAATTCAATTTGATTGATATAAGCTGTGTGAAGCTATCCATTATGATATATTTGTAAATTTCATAAATAAATAGGTTTAAACTACAAAATGAAATAGTTTTAATTTCTTATATTTTCACCATCACAATGATTATGTTGGTACACAAAATTTTGTGTTTAAGAAGACTACTTATCATATATACTAAATGTCACATTTTAAGTGTTCAGATACATTTATTTTTTATACTTTTTTTTTAGTGAATAATTACTCATCAATTGAGGTGCTCCTGTATTGGAGGAAGATTCTCAAAACAGACTTTTACAGAAAGAATGAAAACTGCCGTTTCTCTCCTCAATCTCATGTATCCCCAGTAATTATTGATGCAGGAATTCTGAGAATGATTTTAATAATCAGTAAAGGATATCCCTGCTTCTTCGTAGTGTGGCATTCCATCACTGACGTCATTACAATATAGGTTAAATATATTTAGAATATTTCCAAATATAGATTTTTCCGGAATGTAAAAGAAACGTGAATAGTGTAAAGGAGAGCTCAAAATACGACAAATTCACAAGAAACAAAAGGAAAATGTGTGAAAAGGTGTTTAAATTCTATCTATTCATTTTTGTGTCTCCTTCATGTCCTTATCATCAATCTCAGTAAGATTTTTTGGGGGGTTTTCCAAACTATAAGCAAAATGATTGATGTGAGGGCTTGTCAGTCTGGCCAACCCCATAGGAGAATGACGGCTTAAAGCTGTCTTTCTACATAAAAAATCATTATTGATTTAATAAACTGCTTCTTACAAATGTAGATCTTGTTGTTGAAATCAATGACTATAATATTTATCATTGTTTATAAGCATATTTGCAATACTGCTGCTAAAATATTTAGGAATTTGTTCATATTAAGTCTCATGACACTACCAATGGTCCATGACTACCAATTACTGCAGGGGTGAATGAAGGAATTTTCAAAAGGGGGGTGCTAACTCAGGGCAAAGGGGGTGCAAAACATATGTCCTGATACAAATGCATTGATCGGACAATATAATGGGGGGTGCGAACCCCAGAACCCCCCTCTGGATCCGCCACTGAACTGAATTAGTCATGTCACACTACATCAATTTTGAACTAATTGCTTAAATTAACTCTTAATAAAAGATATTTCCATTTCAATTATTTTCAAGGGATCTCTCAGATTTCCTCATCAGAAATGGAAACTTCTCTCCAGAAACTAAAATTATTTCCAGTTAGATTACATTCATTGACATTGATTAATCGTTGCTAACTTGCTAGCTTACAAAATGTATAAACTTCTATTCTATTCTATCAGTAGTTGACTTGTACATGTACATGTATTATGAGTTTGCTCAAACTTGAATATACTCACCAAACAAAGACATTACAAATTTTATAAATGATCAGAGAAAACAATATTTATTTTAATGTGGCCGTTTACAATAATATTAAATAAATAAAAGTATTTTAGAAAAAATGACTAAGACATCTCACATTAGACAATCATAAAGTTTACTTGTATGGCATTATAGAAAGGTCACTTGTTAACATTCTTGAGAAAATACTTATGTTTCGGTTAAATTTCAAAATAAGTGCAGGGTATAAAACACAAAGTACATACATTTGTATGTATTACAAGAATCAACTTTACCTAACAAACTACAGAATTTGTTTACACGAACAGCTCTACTATTTCAAAAAATAATGTGTTCTTGAATGCATGCCCTTAATACTTCCTGGTAGAAAAAAATTCAACCAAAAAAGAGTAATTGTGTCTTTTTTTACAATGAATATGATGAAAATAAAATAAAGAAATGAGTTTCCCAATAATCAATGATAATTAGTAAATATAAATAAAATTTAGAAGACCATATAGGCATATATATTGTTAAAACTTTTGGAAGACCATATTGTAAAGACTTCATACAAAATGTACAAATAATGTATGTGCCTACCAACATGACCAACATATCATAAACTTCAATAAAGTTCATGTAATAAAATTTTAAGATACATGTACACCTTCCATATTATGAGATAGTATCATGGTCAAAAGAAAAAGACAAACATTAAATAAGATTACAAAACAAAACATAGAAACTGAAAACTTAGCAACAAGATCAATAAAAATACCCAGATGTGTACTCAAGTACATGTAACTATGTACTTGGTAAAAGTTATTGATTAGTTGAATAGTAAATATTATAACAAATATTATTGGATGCCGATTTGACTAGATGCCGATTTAACCAGGTGCCGATTTGAGCTGTACATTTCAAATCCTCTGCGATCGTTTGCGGTATTTTCTTGAGAAACCCTGCTTTCTTTCATCAAACAGAACTAGAAACTGCTTTAAAATGATTCTAGAACGCTTCATGATTGTTAAAATAAGTTTAATCCACTTAAAAAACAATTTTGAAACTTTGCGATGTTTTGAAAGGAAGTTTAAAAAGCATAGTAAAAGAAGAAATTAACCGATGAGAGTCGAAATCCGTACATGACAGATATCACTATAATACGACTTTGAAAATAAAACAGTTCCATCCTTTTGTAAAACAGTCTTTAATATACCTATCACATTAATGTTTTAAGGGTCTTAAGCTTATACAAACCATTTAAGTCGGTATGAAACACCAAAACGGAATGAACAATAACCGATTACGTTTTGTAGTTTACAAATTCTAAATGCATTGAACAGGAAGGAGAAATTTGTAATGAAATGTTGAGTTTTTATATTTATCACTTTTAATTTGATATTAAATAGAAATAACTTATTAATATGGATGAGTTAAAATTATTAGTTTGAAAAATCATGAGAGTGCCCTCTACAATATCAATAACAAAGATGGCGGAACGTAAACAAACCACTTCGCCGCGAATATGGAACTTGTTCTCTTATTTCTTGCTAATTGTACTATATAGTCCGCATCCCCACTGGAAGGTCCAATTTTGGAGAATAATAGCACGGACTATACAAGCCTTCCTATGGACAGGTCAACATTTTTGTTGTAAATAAAATAAATTATGTAAACTGGTTCCCGTCCGACTACAACACTTTGTTCGAGTGAAGTGGGATACAAGCAGAAACCAGTTAGTTTGTAAAATAGTAAATATGAAACCGAGTGCGGTAGGCGGAGGCAATAATTGACTTCCTGTTGTTCTGGTCAATGGTATTGGAACAATGCCGCTGACGCGTCATTTTCCAAAAAAACGTTACATGTACCTGATGATAGCGTTTCTTTGTTTACATTGCATATGACATCATAACTTAAATAACACCACAACTAAAATCCCTAACAACAGAACCAAAATTTGAAACGTTACGATATTTCAGTTTCTTTTTTTTAACAAACATTTAAGTCACAAAAAAAATAATTCATACAGACTTCGTCCCCATTTACAGGTAATGCCTGCCTCATATTAAGTACATGTATAGGAGATAATGAGTACATGTAGATACTATGAACTGGTACATTGCAATGTGATTGAATATTGAGCCCAGGAAACTTAAGTAAATAAACAGGTTGGGATTTATAGGAATAATATCCTATACATGTAACTAATTTAAGAACATGTATCAATCTAGCTAGTGTCAGATTAACATTTTAGTTTATTAAACTGTAATGCCCTTTTTAAAAAGTATGGAGAATGATCCAAAGGTGAACAGACTCTATGGGGCAATAAAAAGACCAGGGGCAATAAAAAGATCAAGGGCAAAAATGTCATCAGGGTGGAGGGAACCTGATACCAGTTTTACCCTCTTCAAATGAAACGAATCCGGGTCCGTTCGCGCCCATTCACATTCGCACCCATTCATGTTCGCCCCCTTTCACTTTCGCACCCTACATGTTCGCGCCCAATTTTAATTGGTTTTGTGTTTAATAACTTTGTAATCAAGGGAACCAAGCTATTAAAACAATTATCTTTTATGTTTTTCATTTAAAATCTTCAATGTTTTACTCATACCAAGCTATAAATACATTCAGTATTTACACCAAAGCAATTTAAATTTTAAAACAACAATCATGATTTTCTAATTGTTCAACTGGAATTTGAATTAAAATTGGGCGCAAACTTGTAGAGTGCAAACGGACCTTGGGTGCGAACGTGCGAGGTGCGAACGTGTAGGGTGCGAAAGTGTATTGGGCACGAACAGACCTGATACCAAATGAAACTTCAACATCAAATGAAATATGTTTTTTTTTATGTTAAACTGTTGTAGAAGAAGATTCAAATATCCTGTTATATCTTTTTGTTTGGATTTCGAATACTGCCATATAAAAGTTTGTGGCTTCATTTGTAAACACAAGGAAATATGTGTCTGGACTACAGTGAACAAAAACACACCCTTTTCAAGGTCTTTGTTTAAAACTGCACTGCAATGAACAAAAATTATGATCGTGATTTCTATCTGAGTGAATGTCCAACTTGAAAAGTGTTTTTACTGGCGTATCAACTTACAAAATGTGTGTTTTAGTTGTTTGTTGTTCACGTTTGTTCAATAGAAACCCAAGTTTCTTTGTTGCTATTCTGGGAAATTTCGCATATATTTTTTCCACAACAAAATTATCTAAAACGGATGTGACGTCAACTGGGTACTAAAAGAGCTTGTAGTACATAAATGGAGAAAAGAGTCAGTATTGAAAGCGCTTTACAGATGTAGACTTTGTCTTTCGGAGGTTCTCGGATATTTCCTTCAAGAAAGGAGAGTAAATGCAAAGAAGATCTGTTTTGGCGAAAATGAAACTAGCGAGGGTACTTTCAAATTCTTAAATTCAACATATCTTATCTTACCCAATGCTTTAACTCACAACAGGTTAACCTTCTCATTTTATTTTGATTTTGAAACGTGATTTCATATGAGAAAAGTTTAAAGAACATTAGACTAGTGACATATTTGTTTAAAAGTTTTTAAAAGTTATGCTGAACGGGTCGTTGTCGACCTGGGTACTCCATCAACTAGTCCAGCCCTGGCCTCAGTGACTCATTTTTTTTTTTTTTGTTTTTTTTGTTGTCACTGAGTCCAGCTCGCCCTCCATTACCTTCAATGGTGCAAGCTCCCGGGTAGATTACCCGGGGACGATAGAGACAATGCCAGAGCGCTCAAGTACGAAAAATGTATCACAAATAGTAAAACTTGATAAAATAAAAAAGTTGCATACCTGAAATGCTTGTACACTATATGGAAACTCATCTTAACAGAAGGAAATCCCTTGCAGTCGGAGCTGTGGACATCTTGTTTACATCAGTAACGCTATATTACGGAACGTGACGTTTCTACGCTATAACGTTAGACGAAACGAATTCAATGTATCGATAAAGATTTTCAACGTTTAAACTCGTTAAATCAACTATTTTGCACCTCAAACTATTTAAACGCGGACCTTAGGGCACTGAATGCTGCTGGTAAATTATGACACTTTAAATCATGTTTATATATGTGTACCTTCTGTTGTTCAGATAAAGTTTACTGATTGTGTTTTTTTCTTCAGTTCCCGGCAAGTGACAGAAAGTTCAAACCAAATTAATCAGTTTTAACTTTTCCACATATCATGGTTCCTTTCAGTAAATGACAGGACAATTATTATAATAAATTTCTTCATTAATTTATCATCACACTTTTATTTTTTTAACAATTTTTTTATCCCGAAATTCCATGAAAAATCCCGAATATTTAATTTGTGGTTGCCGTACGGCCAACAGGCGGCTCTGTCCATTTCCTTGCGATAACATATAATAGATCACCCTTTCTGAATATGAATTAATTGTTACTTATGACAAATTGAAGAAAACTTTAATACTGACGATTTTCGTTTTCTCTCATTTTTTTTTTTAAAGTTCTTGTTAATACTTCAACGCGGTTAGTCTTTTTTTTTCTGCGAACGATAAGTCTGAAATTGTTTTTCACTTAAAGTCTTTTATTAGTGTATTCAATTTAACATTGTAATTTAATGCAATTTAATACATTTTTCTTTCTTTCAAATTAAAGAAACACATACCCTCTATTAACATATGGACCAAAATAAAGTATTTTGGATGGTGATTAATCATTTTACAAGTCCAGTTTCCAAAATCGTATCAGGGCCAGACCAACTCCGTTAACATTCGGATTGAAAAATTGTTAAAAAATAAAAGTGTAATGATTAGCTGATGAAGAGATTTCATATTGTCCCGTCATTGACTGAAAATTTACGAAGAAACGGAATAATCGTTCGAGTTATATATTAAGATTTTATTTTTTTAGTCCTAGAAGATATGGCCAACTATGAAAACATTCCTTTACAGGTGTGAATGTTTTTTATACCCGCAGAAAACGTTCATGCATCCGAGTTAATGCAGCAAGTTCTTTAATTATGAAATCATTAGAAAATAAAAATTATTTTAGTTTTGGTAACTATGTGACATTTTAATTGTTAATTTCCCTAGATGTAGAGTGCCGACAGATTTATTGCAGAACGTAACGGTTATTTGACATTGATTGCTTTATCGTTTTACCCGGAATATTCTGCTCATTGTTGACTTTCAAAAATATCATTTTTAAATATTCTATTGATACCTAAGCATCTGCAAGATTTATCTCTATATATACATATACATGTATATATCTTCTTATGCATTACGGATTGAGTTTTAACACTTTATTTATATTCTTGCAATAACTTCTCATTTATATTCTTGCAAAAACTTCTCATTTATAATGCACGCCGTATCCCTATGAATTATAGAAACTCAGGTTGATGTATGAAAATCCGGGAATTGTAGCCCTATTAATGCAATTTCGTTAATCCCATCCGTTTGAATATGATCACAAAAAACACCGATAGAAAAATAGAAAAACGAAATTTATTGGACTGAAAGAATACGGATTGAATTAGAAAAAAGCAAGCAAGCAAAACACAAACAGACGTTGAAACTCATGATCATATAAAAATTAGTTTGTTTGCATGGAATGAGAAAAAAAATGGTTATTGTTCGAATAACTTTCCCTGTATTCCAAGTAAAAACAGTCTCTGAAATTCATTGTTCTGTACAGAAGAAATCCGATATAGAACCGATATGGTTTCTGGATTTTTTTTTTTAGTGTTGGTGTTTCTTTGTGTGAATAAATGGAGATATGGGATATACAACAAGATAGCAAAGGCTATGCAATTAACGACATCAAAACCATAGACATTTTTCAGTTTCCTAGTACATATTTGTTTAAGTCGTTAAACTTGTAATTGAACTTCTGGAGAAAAATCAAACCATAATGAAATCAGGAGATGTGGTATAGTTGACAATGAAAACAATTTTCCACCAAAGACCAACTAACGTACATGATAGCTTGCTAACATTGGTACATTTGATAACACCAGTTTACCATTTCACTACACTGCATATTCACTGATACATGAATTGTCACCACATTCCTTATAAAATAGCACCATCATATTGTTTTAACCGTTCAGCAGTCCAATTTGTACTGGGTATATATAGGTTTCATATATACGGCTTATCTATTAGGACGACAGTCTTTTAAATTGTATACCTGCTTGCATGCTTGTACTAAAGCTGCGTATATCGTCAGTTTTTTTTTGGAAATAACAGGTTGCTGGATTTGGCATTATGATACATGATATAAAATAACACGCAGAATGCAGACTCCGGCTTACATGTCGTACATGCACAATTTCAAACTGGAATTTTTGCGCGGAGTGTTTTACTTATATAAAGGGTGCATATGTTAGCGTAATTTCATTCCACCGTGTATTTATTCCGGGTATCTGTTTTTCACTAGAGAATATTGGAAGTAAAAAGTGTCACGAGCGTCGATCTTGGTATCGTTGTTTTGTTTATATTAACCGGTTTATTGTTTACATATACATTTATGGGTTGAAATTAGAATAATTTTCAGGGAACCAGTTTAATAGTCCTTCATTATTGAGTAAAAATATAAATTTTTCGTCAATAGACAAGTTATAAAATGATTGTGATTTATATCGCTTATACATGTAAGTACGAAGCTTGTTACCATTACTCTGTGACAAAATTTTCGTTTGCCATTCTGCAATATATTTATTAAATAAAACATTTTCAATTTGTAGAACAATTTTCTTTATGCAGCACACTATCAATACTAGTATACAAATCAAAGTTACAATCTTTAACTTTTTTTCATGACTCTAGCTATTACACCAGTTTTTCTTATTATTTACAGCATTTTTATGTGACCATTCGAAAACTTTATAATTTATTCTGTCGTTGGTCATGGCACTACATCTTCCCCAATGCCCAAATACACATGTCCATTGTTTTACACTAGGAGGTCTCCAGCCCATGTCCCCGTTAATTTCATCATTTGGCGTACACTTGCCTATACAAAACCTGATAGCTCTGTTCTGGACAGCGTTGATACAAGAAAAAGAACGAATGCCCTAAATGGATGCACCGTAGCTTATTACTGACCAGACTAGAGTATCAAATAATGTTTTAAAGATACGTTGCTAGAAACCACAATGTGCTTTACATTTAACAATTAATAAACTTAGAGCTCGACTGGCAGACCTTGCTTTAGCTTTAGCCATAATATTATGAGTGGTGGATATTTGGAACTGGATCCGGATTAACCAACCTTTTAAATTCTGTTGATGGATAAAAAGCAATATCTGAATTTGTCGCAAAAATTGACGTTTTCCTATAAAAAAAAGTAAAATCACAAAAATACTGAACTTAGAGGATGTTATGATATTGTAATTATTGTATTTATTTATGTTGGCCTGATTTGTATTGTGTGGCCTGATAGTTGTTTACAGAATAATTTTAGAATTGTGCAGTTTAGAAATCTCTGGAACAATTACAGAATGATTGGAACTTTCCAGAATGATCCTTATAAAAGATGCAGTATATAAACTTCTACATTTTACTAGAAACTTCTGTTGTAACTTTCTAGGATGTTCCTTTATAGACTGTTCTAGAATCTTCCATGACAAATATATATATATACAGACACGAAAGACTCACTCTTACTCTTGGACTTACACTTAGACTTAGACATCGATAGACATTAGTATTCACCGCATTTGGATTGACACTTTAATTCTACAAACAACATCATACTGGATTGTGACAGTAGTAGTGAACATAATATTCAGATTGGATTCCGAAAGATATCCGGATACAGACAAAGATAAAAGATTGGACTCATATTTTGACAGTTAAGTTGACAGTAATATTTGTGTAATACTTCTTGTAAACTTTTGTTTAATAAATATTGTTAAATTTTATTATTGATTTGTGTCTTTTGTTGGCTACAATTTAAAGGCGATTTCTGGCCGTAACAAGGAAAATAATTCGGAAAGTCCATAATCACATTAGAAGACCAAAAATGGTGACCCAAGTTTTTATGCATACAATGACTTATACTGATGTAACTCGATTCAAAATACAAGTGTGCCAAAAAGTTTAGAAATCGGGAGATATGCCATTCGGTATCGTGTTACGAGTTTAAACGTTGAAAATCAGTATCGATACATTGAATTCGTTTCGTCTAACGTTATAGCGTAGAAACGTCACGTTCCGTAATATAGCGTTACTGATGTAAACAAGATGTCCACAGCTCCGACTGCAAGGGATTTCCTTCTGTTAAGATGAGTTTCCATATAGTGTACAAGCATTTCAGGTATGCAACTTTTTTATTTTATCAAGTTTTACTATTTGTGATACATTTTTCGTACTTGAGCGCTCTGGCATTGTCTCTATCGTCCCCGGGTAATCTACCCGGGAGCTTGCACCATTGAAGGTAATGGAGGGCGAGCTGGACTCAGTGACAACAAAAAAAAAAAAAAAAAAAAAAATGAGTCACTGAGGCCAGGGCTGGACTACTCCATCAACGTACCCTGGGTACTTTTACTTTCAATGATGGTACCCTGGGTACCGTGTTTTGTCATACACGTACCCTCGTTTGAAATAAAATGCGTCATGGTACCGCGGAGTATTAAACGTACCCTACTCTCATCTTAAAACCACGTGATTGCTATCGGAACATCTCTGGATGCTGCTGATGTTGTTGATGATGCAAAATGGCGCGGAAAATTAAACAAGAAAATCTTAAGGAGTATTTGGATTCTATTGAAACTTTCAACTTGGCCAATATTATCCGGAAAGGAAGAGAAGTTAAAACAAAATATGTGAAAGCTGAAAAGGGAGAAAATGGATTTTTGACAGACACAATTATATTCAAGAGTGAAGACATTGATAAACCAAAACAGAGAATTTGGGTTGCTCGGGAGACCCTCCTCTGCAATGGGACAGGCAACTGTCTCCGGAATTGTGGAGGTTTTGGTGAATGTGTTGAAGGAGAAATTGATCATGTTCGTTCTCATCTGATTCTGTTTCTGAATCATTGTAACCCCGAATCAAATCCATCGTCCATTTGTTGTTTACAAGTGTAGAATATAATTAAAAATCAACCCACGGGCTAACCACCAACATCCGACTATTCGGAACTCCTAAGAAATCTCGCGATAAATTTCAAGACTCAAATCGGTACGAAGCTGGGTACGATTATCGACGGAAACGTACCCTATTGGTACCATTCATCCAAAACACGGTACCCAGGGTACCATCATTGAAAATAAAAGTACCCAGGGTACGTTGATGGAGTACCCAGGTCGACAACGACCCGTTCAGCAAAAGTTATAGTGTTTTTAAACACCTTTTGGAGAAAATGGTTAACACCTTTTTGGAGAAAAAGGTTAATTCCAAAAAGCATCAATATTGTCACCAAGGAGTCACAGGAAATAAATCAAATTGGTCTATCAAGATATCTTGCACAGATGCACACACCTGTCTCAGAAGTTAAAAAGTGTATATGATTCAAAACAAATCAAGATATGTACAAGAAATCTACCCGAAAATATGTGTTTAATTATAGCCAATTGTGTAAAGATGTAAATATCACTGAAAATACACCTATGTCGTGTAATTGCAGTAATTCAGAATACACCTATGGACCAATTTCCCATGTTATAACAGGAGACCTTAACATCGTTCGCGACCGAGAGTTAAAATCATTCCTCAGTAAAGGACCTAAATATCGTCCCCCGTCAACTATTAACTGGAATGAGTGTCGTAATATCATCAACGACTCACTCCGCGCCTACTGTTTGAAATGGGTAAAACGGGAAAAAGCTGACAAAAAATCTTTGGACTCTTTTTTTAATTCAGTAATGAAGATAGTTGATATTCGAATACAACATTTTAAAGAACATTTTACCCTCAACAAAAACTATAAAAACCCTATTTCGCTTATCAAAAATAAACTAACAGAACTAGCCAAGGAATTTGTTTTTGTCCCGGCTGATAAAGCTGCTAATAATATCATTATTGTTTGACGTAAATTTTATATAGAGGTTCTCCAAAAGGAAATCACGAATTCACCAACATTCCAACTGACTTCATTTTTAGAAAACGACATCTGTAACAAACATAAACTTTTAGCTACTTCTTTACAAGCAGAACCAAACACAATGAAAGTCCCAACTATGTACTGGCTTCCGAAGCTGCACAAAAAACCTTACAAATATAGATTTATTTCATCTTCCAGCCATTGTTCAACTACTAAATTGTCTGTTTTACTTACTAGTACACTTGGTACAATAAAAAACCTGATAATAAATTGTTCAAATAAGGCCTTTGAAAATAGTGGAATTAATTACTTTTGGAGTGTCAAAAACTCGTTGGAAGTACTTGATAAATTGCATGCATATATTGGTGATTTTGAATCTGTTCAAAGTTTTGATTTTTCTACCCTATATACCACTTTACCTCATATTCTTATTAAGAAAAAATTCACATCCCTAATTAACTGGGCATTTAAAAAGTCGGAATGCGAGTACATATGTTCAAACTCTTTTAGATCATTTTTTAGTAGCAATAAACAAAAGAACTATGTCAATTGGACATGCTTTGATACTATTTATGCACTTGAATTTTTACTTGATAACATTTTTGTTCGCTTTGGAGATTCCGTATATCGTCAAGTTATTGGAATTCCAATGGGGACTAACTGTGCACCACTTATTGCGGACCTGTTTTTGTATTGTTATGAGTTACAATTTATGACTAAAATTAGCAAAGACCCATTAAAACAACATTTGATACAAAAATTTAACAATACTTTTAGATATTTGGATGATATATTGGCTCTAAATAATGACGACTTCAGTATGTATACTAAAGAAATTTATCCTGTAGAACTTACTTTAAATAAAGCTAATGATAACAATGACCACTGCCCTTTCCTCGATCTTGATATCTATATCATAAACGGGAAGCTTAATACAAAAATTTATGATAAAAGAGATGATTTTTCATTTCCTATTGTTAATTATCCATTTTTAGATGGTGACGTTCCCTTGTCACCATCTTATGGTGTTTATATATCTCAACTTGTACGATTCGCTCGTGTATGTAACAATGTATTAGATTTTAGCGAGAGAAATTTATGTATTACTGAAAAATTATTACACCAGGGTTTTCGATATCACAAACTGGTCAAAACATTTACTAAATTTTATCACCGGTATAAGGAAATAATTCGTAAATATAACTCAACATGCAGACATCTTATACGTTCAGGTATTTCACATCCAAAATTTTATGGAAATATTCTTTATAAAGCACAAAAATGTCAGTATTCTCCTCAGAAACTAACAAAACCTTTAAATAGACTTATTAAAAGGGGATATAGTTACGATACTGTTGTCAGGTCATTAAAGATTGCATATTTTGGCTTTAACATTGATTCACTGATAGGGTCTTTGCATCGGAACTAAACACATTTATTTCTGAAAAAACAGTTGTTGGCATGACACGGGTTATGTTCTTCTCATATATTTTATGATAGTATGATACTAAACCCCTAACGGGAGGGATTGTACCTGATATTCATATGATGAAGACATAATCTTTCAATCAGTTTAATTGAGGTCTGGAGCTGGCTTGTCAGTTAACTGCTAGTAGTCTGTTGTTATTTATGTATTATTGTCATTTTATTTATTTTCTTTTGTTACATCTTTTGACATCAGACTCGGACTTCTCTTGAACTGAATTTTAATGTGCGTATTGTTATTCTTTTACTTTTCTACATTGGCTAGAGGTATAGGGGGAGGGTTGAGATCTCATAAACATGTTTAACCCCGCCGCAATTTTGCGCCTGTCCCAAGTCAGGAGCCTCTGGCCTTTGTTAGTCTTGTATGATTTTAAATTTTAGTTTCTTGTGTATAATTCGGAGTTTAGTATGACGTCCATTATCACTGTACTATTATGCATATTTTAGAGGCCAGCTGAAGGACACCTACGGGTGCGGGAATCCTCGCTACATTGAAGACCCATTGGTTGCCTTCGGCTGTTGTTTGCTCTATGGTCGGGTGGTTGTCGCTTTGACATATTCACCATTTCCTTTCTCAATTTTATGTATGCTCCAAATATCAAATTATATACCGAAAGCGTAACAAACATGCTTAACACAATTTACTGGCTACCATAACAAGAAAGAATACTTAAAAACTGATTAAATATGTTCCATACAATAACAAACAACATATTAGCCATACTAGATACTGACATACTAATTAAAAGCAAAATAAACATCAGGTCAAACCACAAACAAACCTACTATACCGACTAAATTGATGTAACAAAGACAGTTTCAAATTTTACTTTTTTTCTGCCAAACTATTAAAGACTGGATCAAATTACCTGTACATTTGAACCAATAGCCTGCAGCTCCACTATTCATTTCTATTGAATAATCCAAGGAGCTAGAAATTCACCAGTGAAATTCTCCATATGACACTTACAAACAACTACATGCTCAATCTGCATATTGTTTTTATCTTACATGTATACCAAAAACAAATTGAAAAGTGTTACTTACATATTAAAAATTTGTAAATTATACGGATAGATTTTTTTTAATTATTAACAATAAGTACATGTACTGTAAAACCAGGTATGCGCTAGAAAGTAATCATCAACCAGTCCATGTTTTTTTCTGTTTACAAAGAAGATTAGAATAACTCATTATCAGAAACAAGTGCCTGTAATCATATTGGAAGATTTTGTATAGAAAATTGTATTTGACTTTTTTGCTATTGTGTGTCTGACTGTTGTAAATTTTGAGAGTTTTATCCTGCATCTTTCAGGGTGAATGTTCTGTCACATTCTAGAGTTATTATTTAAAGTTTCCAATTTGAATAACAGTTTAAACGGCTTTCTTGCAAACAGTTCAACATTTCACTAATAACTTTACATAAACTAAAGATTGAGAAATGAAAATCTCAGAGAAGTAAAATTATTTGCTCCTGAACATGCTGAAGGGTAAGTTGTTCCTGCTCCACTTGTGGCATCATCTGTGTAAATGATTCAATATAATACAAATAAAATATGGTTAGAATCTGAGACTACTATACCTGGCAATTCTTGACAAGTCATGGTTTTGATACAGTATGGCGATTGACCAATCTCTGTGTAACATGTATAATAGTCGTAACTAAACATGCTAAAAGAGGGGCGAAAGATGATTAATCTGTGATGTCATAACTGAAAAGAGGATGGGATTGCACAACTGCAACTAAAAAAATATATCTTCATGACACAGATATATATACAAAAGAAATGTAAACATTGGTAAAGGTAGCATAAAGTCCTAACATTGAACATTTTCCTCCAATTATGCCAATTAATCTGGATTGATATTCTGTTCTAAAGGTGTAGTACCACCATTGATTTTCTGCTATTAGTCTTAGTTAAATTTGCACTTTCAAAAGTTTGTGCAGACTTTATCTTTATTTCAAATAAAGAAATATTTTGCATAAGAAAAGTTTTATCCTGTGCAGTACTAAAGACAACATTTTACTAAGATTTCATTGCATACAACATGTACAAGAAAATAACTTAGAAGTTAACATATCAAGTTTTCATCACTTTTTATCCTGTTTACAAGTTTTAGTAACCATGTAACCTCAATTTTCCAAAATAGTCTATAGAAACACCAAATAAAATAATAATGGTGCTTTGAAACTCCTGGAATATATGTTTATCATGTTAATCATGTTTATGATTCAGCAATTTTTTCCTGCCATGAAATGAAGGATTATTTTCCTACAATTGTCAAATTCAAGGGAATATTATAATTTTTTTACCCTTTTTCGTATGCAACAAGATGTGACGTACAATGATTTAGTGGAATTACACCGAAAAAAACTTAAAAATGTATGATTTTTTCCAAACAGATTCACAAATTCTATTTATTTTGTAAAAATGAATCACAATGTTTCTGTATCAATCTCTAATTTGTATTTTCAATACATTTACTATTTTTTTCAGCATTGACAACTATTGATGTTTCAATACAATGTTTTCTGCTTTGTCAAAGCTGGTTAGTTTTATATATCAACCCGAAGATGAGGACTCAAATGATGAGGAAGATGTGGACAAGAATGAAGTTCCTGCAAATGGTTCAAGTCATCTAACACCTGACGCTATTTTGCAAAAGCAGAACTCTGACAGCTACAAGAATTTAACTGGCAAGGTCACACATGTATTTGAAAAGCATGGCCTCATCAATGGAGAGATTTATTTCTCATTTGACAAAGTAATCGACAATGTCAGTGTAAAGATGGGTGATCTAGTTGATGTTGTTGCTAGGCAACAGAATAGTTGTGGAGTTTGGACAACAGATCAGGTATCAATTATTCAAGAAAGATGGGATGACAATGACTTTGAAGGTGACAATGACCTTGATGTTTACAAAAACCAATCAGAAAAATCTTCACAAGATGGTATTGTGGGTAAAATAACCAGGTTTGATGGAGAACAGGGGTTAATTAATGATTATGTCTGTTTTGAAGTGTGCCAATTTATTGATGATTTTAATCCATATGTTGGGGACTATGTTAAGGCAGATTATGGAAGTGATGGGAGTGTGATGCAAATTGCAAATATTCAGCCATTGAGATGCATAGAGAAAGAATCAAAGATAACAGCATTTCAAGTGGATCATGGGTACATTGACAGTGAAATATTTTTTTACCCAGAAGTCTGTGTAAAAGGTTATAGACCACGTAAATGGGACAAAGTTGTTGTTAAAGCTGTTGAGAGTGCACAAGGAAAATGTAACTGGAGAGCTGTTTCTGTTAAGCCAGTGAATGTTCCTCTTTCTCAAAGGTATGATAAGAACTAAAAACAAATCAAGAAAATTTGACATAGATGTGAATTAAAAGAGATATTTGAGAAATTTCAATGTTTTAGATGTCCAACATTACAGTATAATCAAATAAGACAATTTCTAAATAGACAAAATTTACAACAAAAACCACTCACTGACTAGGTTCCTGACCTCAGGCATTGTGGTCACATAAATTTTGATCATTGAACTCAGACTTATAAATCAACCTATCAAAAAAATTTGCTTTGTATTTCAAGCACACACTTTGTACTTTGTACTTTGAGTAAAGTTTTATGACAGAGAGCTTAAGACTCTGGCAAAGTCTAATTAGCATTCAACATAGTAGGATTAAACAGACATTGATAATCTATTATGACACTTCAATGAACATTTTAGTCTAAACATTCTTCCTTGAACTCATATCAGATTCCAGAAAGCTCTATATAGGATGATATGATATATATATCAATTATATCAATGTTAATTAGGAAAATGTCTTGTTAATTTCAGAAAATTTTACATGTATTTACATCATATAATTGAAATTGTCCCACTGAGACAAGCTTAAAATGACTTTAAATCTACACAGTTATGAATAAAACAACCCTATATCTAAAACACAGCCAAATACTCAAAAGAAAAAATTGACAAATCTATACACAATAACTAAGGAAGACTGTGAATTTATTTACCGTGTTTAAGACCTTTTCATGATTTTAATTTTGTTGATAGCATGTTATACATATCACTAATTATCTTAATGTTTTGATGTATTTTCAGCTTAAGTGCCAAATTCTTGCCAAGTCCAACACGCCAATCATTTGTAGAAGAACTAACCAAAGACAAACATGGTATATACATCAGTGGCCAGACAGATATAAAAAATGTCAAGTTTGGACAGGAAAAGAAATTGACAATATGGATACAAAATAAAGGGACATCACCTCAGATCTTGAGGAAATGTCATATTCCATCAGAAACTTCACAGTTTTCTGTTGGTAGTGTTAAATTTTTACAAGAATACTCAGCAATGATGAAATCTGGAAATTCAACGATAAAGGACGAATCTGTGACCATTTTTCCAGCCATGTCTGTATATGTTAATATAACTTTTAATGCAAGGTAAGAAACAGCCAAGGACACATGTATACTTATACAGTTTTAATGATTAGTATTTACAAATTGGTAGCACATGTAGATAGCAACTTTTAACGTTTATATCAGGAACAGATAGCACTTTTTTTCTGAAAGCTTCCATATCATACTGTAACAGTTCTTCTGACGCTACAGAATATCTGAAATAGAAATGATTTAAAGCAATGAGTAACAGATTTGTTGGTTTAACCAATTGTTGCATTAGACTTGTTCGAGTAAAAATTAAGAATTTAACATGACCTAGATTTTAAATCACATTTATTAAACACAGAATATTATTGATTATTCATAATGATTGTGTTTTGATAATTTTTAGATAAAATATATATGAAAAGAGATTCATTTCCATTCTCAATTTTATAATAAATTTGAATAAGTAAATAATCAAACAATACAAAACTAAAACCAAGTTATAGAAAGAGCTGTGCATTTATATATATATATATATATATATACATAAAATTTACTAAAAGGAGTACCAAAATTTAAACCTTTTTGTATTTAAAGTAATTGAAAGATAGGAAACTTACCTTTTCCATTAAAATTTGACCAAGTTTGAAGTTACAGTATCTCTTGGCAGATGGTAGTAAACTTAGCACAGTTCCATTCTTCACACAATAATTAACAAAATCCCAGCATGCTTTCTCAAGGTCATCAAGGCCAAACTGTGATGCACCACATAAAAGTCCTGAAATGATAACCGATAAATTAGTGTTACAATAACTTTCCAGTATGCTTAATTTAAAATTTATTATAAATTTGTATTTGAAAATTATTTAATCTGTAAAACTATAAAAATGATTATTACTTATGGAGGCTCGAGGGTATAAAAATTTCAGAAAAAAATTAAACATTTATTTTTCATTGCAAATTTTATTTATTACCTTTAGTAGTTGTTACTTTATCATATGGTACAAAAATCATTAAAAAAAAATCAATGTGTGTTGGTTCCAGATGATTTTTTAAATGTAAATATCATTGAAAAGCTCCAAATTATCTCACTTTGGTGCAAAAATGCCAGTTTTTGGCACTAAAATTGAAATATCTTTTTTAATTCATCGGTGACCTATATTTTTTATTCTAATTTTCAAATAAGCTGTACTTAAACTAAATTATTGTAAAATTTGAGCGATTTCTGTAATTAAGTTCTTGTTTTATTTCGTTATTACCTTTATTTCTCCTATTAGTTTAACAGAAAAAAGGCACCTTTACAAAAATGTCTGATTCTTTCGAAGGTAGATTGTGAGCGTAAATGAATGGTGACCCCATTTTTTTATTTCATTTTTCTATTAAGTATAAGATAAAGTTCATTTATAGAAAAATATAGCGAATCCAATATTAAATAAAAAAAAATGATTTAGACCTGCGAGCCCCCTTAAACATGGTGTATGAATGTAATAATATTCCTGATCTGCCTTCTAGTAGCAAGATGTATGTTCCCTGTCTATGTAAAGTAAAAAATAATAAAAATAGCATGTTATATACCTGCCAGACAGCTGGAGTTGATGTCAACAGATCCACAATGTATAAACTCAATGATCTTCCTGAAATCTTCTGGTTGGTATTTCTGGACTGTGATTAATACATCATTTTGAAAAATACTGGAGGTTTTCTTTTTTTTGTCCTTTTTATGAGTTTTTCCTTTGAACTCTTGCTCTTTTTGTTTCTTCAGTATCAAGTTGTACAGTACTCTGAAAGAAATAGTTTATTCATTTTCTTTACAACAATGTATGAAAGTGATTACCAGTATCTATGTTCAATCCTTTTTACTTTTTAAGAGACAGTATGATTTAACTGGTATGTCAATGTATGTATTGTTTGTTCCACTCTAATATTGTTATAGTACAGTATCATGGGTATCATGAGAAAGCTCTCTCACAGGCAAACTATCCATAACTACCCATCTACATTTCTTAGACAAAGTTAGAGAAATTTTAATACAGTTTTGGAAATTGTAATGTTTTATTGGTTGTCCAGGTATGTGATGAAATTGGAATTTAAGTCCAAATATTTCTTGTGTTGAAAGTCAATTTCTTTTTTTTTTCCAGTGGTGCTTGCTTATTGGCACATATCCCACCATATCATTACAAATGTATTCAATATACATGATATAGGACATTTAGTGTTGGAGAGTTTAAAACCTTAACACAATGATTGATGGTATTATTAACTATAATGTGAGTATAAGGTACAGTATCTCTGAACTATGTGTTAACTTACCTGCTTCTTGTTCCAAGGATGGCCTTGACACCATGAACCTTGACCTTTTCTGGTCCAACTTCAAAGATAACATCACATAGCTGTGGGATATATGAGATTGTTCTCAGATGCTCAGTCAGTGTCTGTGTATTCCTGAAACTCATTGAGGTTGAGCTTGTCCAATGTCCCATCCTTGTGTTGAGAATGCTATTTATTGACCTGGATGTGTGTCCTATATGTTCCCTATCAGGGGTGTCAACAGTGTCATTGGCCGTTACAGCCTCACTATCAGACAAATCTTGTGACGATCCATACCCAGAGGAGCAGTCTGTAATAGAAACAAACAGTGTACCAGTAAGAATGACAGAAAATGCTCACCATCTATTTTATTTTGTTTAGAGACTATGAAATTAGCCAGATTGAATTGTGAAAAGATTAGACCTGGTATTTGTACAAGCTATTGTAAATATTATATGAGACACTAGTGTTAACTGTAAAAGAGGAATAAGTTTACGTTGTCCAGTACTTCTGAACTTTTAGTAAATTGGGTGAAACTTTTTAATTGCTGTCAGAGTAGACAGCTACTTGTTCTTGTTAAAGTTTTCAAAAAAGTATATTTTATACTTTTAATTTAGTTTTAAAAAAAGTAATTTTAGAAACTTTTGTTTTAGCTTTCAAAAAAGTAATTTGAGATACTTAAAATTTAATTGCAATAGTAGAATTCAGCTCATACAATAAATCTTTGTTAATAAATAAGAGAATATTCATTTTTATAAACACAGTGTATAAACATGATAAAACCAGTATTGTTATAAAAAAGAATACAAAAAAATAGAAAAATACTTGATAGGAATACATAACTTTCAGCTATGTGATTGAGAAAATCTGGCCAAATATTTTGATTTTACCAATAAAAAGAAAATGAAATAATTAAGTTTTTATAATCGAGAAATATTTAATTTTTTTTGCTAAACATCAATTTTACCATGACTTACCATCAAACTCTGTTTGTTCAAAATCTACTAAAGCCAATGTGGACTCACTTCTATCCATTATAAAAAAGATTATTATTGACTTTAAACTTTCAAATTAAAATTGCATCAAATTCAGACACAAATAGTACACTGTTTCATGATGTTAAGAAATCTCTGTTTATACCCTATAGATGAGGAATGGCTTTTAGCAGAGCTTGGGGTCTCAAACATTTGATTTTCAGAGCTTGTGCCTCTGTTTTGTTTTACATTTTTGGGCTTGGGTCTCTTCTTTATTTACGAAAAATTGTAATATATTCAAAATACTCTAAAAGCATAGTTAATTTTTTACATGTTTATATATTTTGTTTATTTTACTAAATCATCAAAGAATATACTAATTGGCAATGGTGTGATTGAGGTGATCTAATTAATGGAGTATTTTATTGCTGTGGCTTAATTTTAATAGTATGTGTGGTAATGTATTTTGGAAATAAATCTCATTGAAGTTTAAACATACCAAACTTTCACCATAAAAAGTTAAAATTTCAAATAAAAAAATATATAAATATCTTTAATTTGCAAAATATATTAGACAAAATATATTATACTTTATTTAGCCACAGATGATAAATAAAAGCTCTGGAAAGGTAATTGCCTTACTTGCACAGAAGACAGTAACAATAAGCTGTCAGTTTTTCATTTTTCTACTTTAACTTACATGATTATAGATTCTCTGTCAGTTATGTTCATGATATTGGCCTGAAGCTAGGGCTGGTAACTTCTTTTAATGAACTTTAATTATTTTTTCTTTCGTTAGATTTTTTCCTGTGACACCTATTTATTATTTTGTGTTTTCTCAACTATTAATTTTTAAATGAAGAATGGTTGAATTTTTTATAAATATTTCTTTGCTTATTTATAAGGTCATGTGACAGTTTGAACAAAACCCTATATACAGTTTCATTAAGATATATGTAAACTGTAGAGTCAATAGATATAACTGCTAAGCAGTTTTAAACAATCACTGGTCCAATATTAACTCTTCATATTCTAAAATACTAAAATTGTGTATTTCCTATATAAAGGCAAATTGTGGGGGTTGAAACTTTTGGGATACCACTTTTGAAGAACTCTGCAGTGAGTCTTTTAGCTCAAAGCAAAAGATTACAAACCTCTGAATATTCAATGTGGAAATTCAATTCTGTTTGAGCAGAATAATTGCAAGATGTGGAAAACAATACAGTCATTGGACAAAAGTGAGTTCCCATTATTATTTCAACTTAAATCAATTTTTTTTCAAAACTACATGACTGATTTACAACAAATAAATACCATAACATGTAGAGTTGTTTGAAGTTTTGTTGTTTATTTGGCCATGATATTATTCATGCTCATTTTAATTTTCTGACAAGGTGAACACAAAAGAAAAATGTTTCTGGAAAAGCCTTGGCTTAAGCAGAAAAGAAGTTATAAAGGCCCCCTATATATATATAAGCATGTATATTAAGGTCAAATAACAGTAGTCCTAGAGTGCATTTAATTACCCTGATGAGTTTAGAAAACTGTCTCTTCTTCCCTAATTATGTGGTTGATACAATAACATTGACAATTAAGTTTTAAAAAACAACTTCAAAAATTACATTTTTAATTATTAGAGCACATGGACATGAGAAACAGCTACTAGTAATAGTATTTGATGGTTTTAAGATAGGAAGATACCTGACAGCAGAAGTGATAGATCCTTACATGTCTATGGTAAACCATACTGGTTCTTACACTGGTACCAGAAGTGAAGCTTTCAACAGGTACAAGACTTCATCTAGGTCTGCTGAGACTTGGAAAATATCAGGAGAAAGACCAAGCCAAAATAGGTATTCTGTAGTTGTATTGGGATTTTTTTACTGGTTTTTTTTTTGGGGGGGGGAGGATGATTATGAAGAATATATAAAAGATGACATGATTATTACCAGATTTACAGTTTAATTTTTATTTGGTCTTTTGAACACTTATAATTTCAAAAGAAGAATTTTGAACAAATGCAAGTTATCTGAATTTTACTCCCACACTTCTAAATTTTACTCCCAAACTCAAGTGTGTAGTTAAGGGACATTTTTCCCCTGAAGTTTGTTTTTAGTACTGGATTTGTAATCAACAAACTTGTAAAAGTTTATAAAACAGCATTCATATAGTGTGTTATGTTTAGTTTTTTATTCAAGATTTTATTTTCCACAACTTTTTTCCAGCAAGTTTGCAAAAAGGAAGTTTTTACCAAACAAACTGAAACAGTACCCTGTCCCTACACCTCTTAGAGAATGTATTATGGAGAATGATTGTATAGAAGACAACTATCCTGTTCTAACAGAGGTAAATATACTAGACTTTGTTATCAAATACAGGAAAACGTTTTGGGAATACAGAACAATTGAAATGTATCTTTAACATTATGCTGAAATTTCAGAATATTTGTCTGTGTAGTAAAAAGTAAAAGATCACAGATGCTTTTGTGAACACTCTGTCATTTGATTGCTATTTATTTTTCTTTTAAATTTTAAAAAAATTGGTACATGTTAACATTCTGACAATGAATTGATTATTTCATCTTTAGCCTCAAATAAGAAAGTAGTTGGTATAAAACACCTAGATTCATTATAAAGGCATTGTAATATTTTGTCCAATTACTCACACAGTCCTGTTTTATTAACTTCTATTATTTGTTTTTGATAACTATGAAGATAAAATTTCCCAGAAGATCCCTCCATTACTCAATAGTGTCTTTTTCATCAAAAGTGGTTGTTTCTACTGCACATCATATTTTACATTGAACAAAAAAATCTATGCTGTTTTAACCCTTATACCACCTGACCAAAAATTAATGGTGTTATATTGTAATGATCCTTGATGAAAAGAAAATTATATCAAAACTCATCAATGGTACCACACTTATAATGATGCTCACTAGACATGTTATGTCCAAATCTGAGCTTTGTAATTCAATTATGTATTATTATGCCCCCACTGCTAGGCAAATGGGGCATTAAGTGTTACCCTTGACCTGCTGTTTGTTCATCTTTCCAACTGTTCCATTTCCATTTCAAAGCTTGAACTCTTAAACACATTCTTCATTTATTTGTTATTTTACATGATTTGTTTTAGGAGCTAACTTTTGAGAACTATACCCAGAAGTTTGATACACTGATTCACTTAGAAGAAATACAGATGGAGATAGATATTAGAGAGTTTGATTTAGAAAGAGTAAGTTATTTAGTGATACATTTGAAGAGATATGATGTGTTTTGCCAAACCAACAAAAAAAACATGATTGATGTATGAAAGTATAGCCCTTTAAGCACAGTGATTTGCGCATTAGTCATATTTATTAGTTGTAAGACAATATGGTATGAGTGCAAATTAGAAGAATTAAAAAAAATTCTTGCTGGGTAATTCTTTTAGTTTCGTAGGTAATTTTCAATTTCCCTATTACACATGGTCTATGTCCCTTATTCTTTTCTTTACTCAATGCCTGTACAGATAAAAGGGCTGAGATGTTGGACGAGACAGAGGACACATTATGCAAACAAAAATTTAAATGACCTAAAGGAATTTTATTCATCATTTTATAAACATGATAGATAAAAGTATTTTTTACACAGTAAATTAGAAAAGACATATATATGTTTACATGATACACTTTTTAATGTTTTAACAGTTCCATATTCAGAAGAATTCTTTAAATTATGATACCTTCAGAATGTTTTTTCTTTAATTTTAGGTTTGTATGAGAAGAATAGGAGAATATTTGGGATTGAAGGTACCAGGCCTAGCTGAGGGAAGACCTTCAGTCCTTATTGGTGACAGAGTTATACTGACAGACCCAGGTGATCCTGATGGTCCACGTTATGAGGGATGTGTTCATGAGGTAAGGACCATTATAGGCATGAGAAATATTGAAACTCATATTGGAGGATTTAAGTGGTTATGATGATTTATGATAAGAGGTCCTGAAATGATTTAAAAGTAAAGACTTTTGGTTCCAGGAATGGTGAAATGGAAACCTTACAAAATAAAATTGATACTTTCACAAACCAAAGATAATAGTATAAATATAAATCTTTTCCCCCCTTTTAATGTAGTTTTCAACTAAGATGAAATGTTGCAATTTTGAGCCAAATATTAAATTGACAACATTTCTGATTATAAAATCAAATATTGAATATACATGATATATGTTCATTTCTTAAACATTTCAGTTTGGGTTTAAAATGTACCCTTTTCATTGCTTTTACTGCCAGTAAATGACAGTGAACTCAGAAAAATGGTTAATGACCTGTTGTTGACCTTCTGCTGTTGTCTGCTCTATGGTCGGGTTGTTGTCTCTTTGATACATTCCCAATTTCCATTCTCAATTTTATTAATGAATGCAAAATATTGTCTATTTGACTTGCATATCCTCAGAGATAAAATAATGTACAGAAGTTGAAAGCAATGTACAGAAGTTGTCCTAAAAGATATTCACATTAAACCTGTATTTTGTTTTATCAATTTACAGGCAAAAAATAGGAATCATTGAACTCTCATTTTTGATTTCAGTTACTAAAAGATGAAGTTCTAATGAAGTTCAACAAGACATTCCAAGACTACTACACAGGAAAAGATTATGATGTCATGTTTACATTTAATAGGTACAATTTATTTTTAGAACCACAAGAAAACAGATTATTTTTTCTTATTGTCTCTTAAAGGGGCACTAGCTGCCAAATTCTTGTTCACTGATTTGATTCAAATTCTCATATTTTATTTATAACAATGTAAAACATTTTTCCAAACAATCAAAAGTATAAAATAAACGATTTACAGGACATGGGGTCAATAATATGTAGCTTCGTTTTGTGTGAATTTTAGCCAAGACCCCATCTTATTATCTATCAAGTTGACCTTTGATGGCCATATAAACCAGGTAAACATAAACAAAGATATAAAACAGTTTAAGCAACTCGTGCAATTGGATTTTTATAGGTCTGTTAAATTTTGTATTATAGATTGAAAATTTATTTTTATTGTCGTTTTTTTTTAAGTACAATTTTTGGCGGATCGAATCAGTCATTCAAATTATTTACCTTTGTTTCACTTTCAATGTTGACATTCTTTTCCTTTAAATAACCATACATGGACCATGCATGCGTTATTCTATCTCTTTCTACAGGGTTAAATTGGAGTTCACATGAATACGGATTCAATGAGGTCTAATTATTCACTTGCAAGTGAATTATTCATTATCAATGTTTTTTATCTTAATTTGACAAATCTGAACTATATAAGCTGATAAAAGCAAATTATTATTTCACTATTTCGCTTTCATTAATGATTGAACAAAAAAATCATTTTTTATATATCTCGTAGCTAGTGCCTCTTTAATGGACAAGAAAAAGTATGACCATTTTGTTGTTTTATTACAGTTAATTTGAGTTCTGACGGTCATTTGTTCTCTTGGCTACTCTGACTTCAATCTCCAATAACTGACCACCATGTTATGAGCAAGGTTGCTGAAAGTGGTGTTAAACACCTACATTAAAACAATTGAAATTGAATGTTAAGATTTAAAGAGGTTTAAAATCAGTGGTTTAACTGATATATGAAGATTTCAGTAATACTTATACACAAAGCTTAATCACCCCTGCCGCTACTGTTACCCTTGACTCTCCTGTCGACCATCAATCTGTCCTATTTTCATTACAAAGCTTTAGCGGTGGCATTTGTGTCCTGAGACACATTCTTCTTTTATTCGAAATATTTTTAGATATAAAAATTCAACAGCATTATAAATTGTCTAAAATTCAGTAATTTATTGTTAATTGTAGGGCACCTGTCAGAAGATGTCATCAGTCTGTAGAGTTTGCTGTGCAGTTAGGAGAAAATGGTACATATAGATAATATTTTCTGAGTAAACTTAATCACAGTATAAACTTATTTAGCAAGCAATTGTAACCATGTTTCTAAAAAACTTCCCTCAGCTGATATTTCTAAATACTTGGTTTGAAAGTGACTAGTCCACTTTTGTTTTTGTCCATCTGATGAGTTAAGCCTTTTTCAACAGATTTTTATAGTTCGTTCTTATGTTGTACTGTAATACCACTGTCCCAGGTTAGGGGGAGGGTTGGGATCCGGCTAACATGTTTAACCCCACCACATTATTTATGTATGTGCCTGTCCCAAGTCAGGAGCCTGTATTTCAGTGGTTGTTGTCTGTTTATGTGTTACATATTTGTTTTTCATTCATTTTTTTTTACATAAATAAGGCCTTTAGTTTTCTCGTTTGAATTGTTTTACATTGTCTTATCAGGGCCTTTTATAGCTGACTATGCGGTATGGGCTTTGCTCATTGTTGAAGGCCGTACGGTGACCTATAGTTGTTAATGTCTGTGTCATTTTGGTCTTTTGTGGATAGTTGTCTCATTGGCAATCATACCACATCTTCTTTTTTATAGATAATGTTTCCTGAGTTTTAAAATCATTGGTTTCTTTACAAAAATAAGGATGAACTGTATGATTGCAACAATACAGATGTCCATTTAAAAACCTAAGATCAAAGATGTGATTATTCTTTAAAAAAACAAACTTTGTATGACTGAATATGATTGACTTTCACATTAACATTTTTAAATGAGGATAGATTGTCTAGAGAAGTGTTTTTGTTTTTTTGTGTCATTTTGTTTGAATGCTCATGCTAGATGTACCCAATATTCTCTTTTATTCATGTATACAAATACCATATATGATATTGTATATGTTTAAAAAAAAAAAAAAAAAAAAAAAAAAGTCAGCACCTTCAAATTTCTTTCAGTACTATTTCCAACTGTTCTCATGCCAAAGATGTCACAGTTGAGGTCACTATCCCAGAGTGCAACAGTGACACCACTGCATACTAGTCCAAGTAAAAGCCATCAGAAACGAATCAATTATTACAATAAATCATTGAATGCCAGACAAAGGGCAGCTGTGACCAGGATATTGGAGGGACAATGTCGACCTGTGCCTTATATACTGTTTGGTCCACCTGGTAAGCTTTCCTTAGATACTGGATTGTCCAAGGGGAATAGGCATCTCATTTTGCTAGACAGTCCTCTTTAGTAAAAGTCTTACAAGATTCTAATTTCAATTTTCACCAAACTGCAATTTTCCATGGTCAAATGAACAGCATGTTTTGCATACATGTACTTGAATTAAGATATAATTTTATATTTTTTGTTTTATATTTATTTGTAGGGGTTAGCTTTGAGAACCCATTGTAACGCATATTGCTTTGTTTTGTTGTGACATTTAAAAAAAATGTATGTCTCTTTTCCCTACAGTATGATCTTCAGTGGTTACTAAATCATTGTCCATTACATTTAATTTAAAATTTCCGTTCTACAGAGGAAAATTTGTTATAGATATAAAAAAAAAAGAGTGTAGAAATCAAACAAAAGAAAATTATGCATTCTTCCTTTTGTTATTAAGTTAAAAGCAATAGGTATTTCTTCTTTTAACACAATTTAGAAAGATACTTTGATTAGAACAATACTCAAAACTTTACCTTCTAAATTTTGATATATGGAACATTCTGGAAAAGTCCATAGAATAAGAACAGTTAACAATAAAAAGGAATACAATAGCTTCTTTAATTATTTTAAGGTTAAGAACTGGTTTGACCAGTTGACCAAGAGGACAATAGTGTCATATTATCATAAATTCTGTATCTGATATGATGTATATTTGTGATGTGAAAACATAGAAATTCTTTTTATAGGAACAGGCAAAACAGTGACAGTGGTAGAAAGCATTCTACAGATTTTACATAAGATTCCATCCAGTCGAGTTCTGGCTTGTACACCATCTAACAGTGCAGCTGACCTCATAGTAAGTTAGAAATGTCTAAGTAGTTATTTTATCTTAATATAGGATTGGTAGTACCATGAGCAGTAGGTCTTGGAAGAATCCAAGATTACATTTAGTTTGTATTTTGTATTTGCTGCTGACCTTCTCACAAGCTTTATATAGTAGACTTAGAAGGACTATATTTATTATACACTTGCCTGTTTTCACCCTGAATACCAAATATGGTTTCTTGACAAGAACATTCAGTAAAGGAAAGGTGTGAAGTATTAGGCCAATTATATGTATAAACTAGAGAGCATGATCTTTATAACAATCTCTTGTAACCCAGGACCTCTGTGTTACAAGGCAGCGTGTTAATCGACTGAGGTAAAGAAGAACTTTCTTAGCTCAACCGCTTACTGCTGGATAAGTATCTACTATATGTTCAAAGGGAAGCAATCCCATCACCTATTAGTACTTTTTAAAGAAAAGGAATTTTTGTTTGCCTTTTTTGTTTTGCCTTGACGGAGTCAAAAAGCAAGACAATGGTATGCTGTTTCTGGCGATGGCGTCAACAGTGTATTAGTTTGTGATTAGGTCTAGTTTATGGTGAACCACAAGTGGTAGGTCAATCATATTTGGTAAACAGTCACATCTCATTTCCATGGAGATTATTTGGCCCTGACCCCTCAGTCATGGTCTATTAACTTCGAAACTTTTGCTGATTTTATATGTATTAGTTTGTGATTAGGTCAGTTTATGGGAAACCACAAGTGGTAGGTCAATGATATTTGGTATGTAGTTGTATAAGCATCGGTATATCTCATTTCCATGGAGATAATTTGGCTCTGCCCCCTTAGTAATGGTCTATTGACTTTGAAAAAAATTGTGAGTTATCATATATTAGTTTGTGATTAGGTCATTTCAAGGGGAACCATTAGTGGTAGGCCAATGTTAATTGGTATTCAGTTGTATAAGCATTGGCACATCTCATTTTTATGGAGAATATTTGGCCTCACCCCTCAGTCACAGTCTAATGACTTTGAAACTTATTTTAGTTTACATGTATTAGTTTGTGATTAGGACATTAGGTCAGTTTAAGATGAACTGCTAATGTTAAGTCAATGATATTTGGTATGCAAATTTATTGGCATTTGCAAGTATTGTTTCCATGGACATAATATAGCCTCAACTCTTCTTATTGAGTTTGAAACTTTTCTATACTTTACTAGTTAATGTTTGTATTTAGATTTGGGAACGACTTATAATAAGTCAATGGTCATGATGGTATTTGGTATGTAGTTGTATAAGCATTGGCACATCTCATTTACATGGAGATTGTTTAGCCATGTAACTCAGTCATGGTTCATTGACTTTGAATATTTTCATAACTTGTGTAAGATGTTAAAGTATTGCTATTTTAATTTCAACATTTGCATAATCAAAATTATAATAAGGCAGGACATATCCTTCTCACAAGCTTTATATAGTAGACTTAGAAGGACTATATTTATTATACACTTGCCTGTTTTCACCCTGAATACCAAATATGGTTTCTTGACAAGAACATTCAGTAAAGGAAAGGTGTGAAGTATTAGGCCAATTATATGTATAAACTAGAGAGCATGATCTTTATAACAATCTCTTGTAACCCAGGACCTCTGTGTTACAAGGCAGCGTGTTAATCGACTGAGGTAAAGAAGAACTTTCTTAGCTCAACCGCTTACTGCTGGATAAGTATCTACTATATGTTCAAAGGGAAGCAATCCCATCACCTATTAGTACTTTTTAAAGAAAAGGAATTTTTGTTTGCCTTTTTTGTTTTGCCTTGACGTTTCAAGGGGAACCATTAGTGGTAGGCCAATGTTAATTGGTATTCAGTTGTATAAGCATTGGCACATCTCATTTTTATGGAGAATATTTGGCCTCACCCCTCAGTCACAGTCTAATGACTTTGAAACTTATTTTAGTTTACATGTATTAGTTTGTGATTAGGACATTAGGTCAGTTTAAGATGAACTGCTAATGTTAAGTCAATGATATTTGGTATGCAAATTTATTGGCATTTGCAAGTATTGTTTCCATGGACATAATATAGCCTCAACTCTTCTTATTGAGTTTGAAACTTTTCTATACTTTACTAGTTAATGTTTGTATTTAGATTTGGGAACGACTTATAATAAGTCAATGGTCATGATGGTATTTGGTATGTAGTTGTATAAGCATTGGCACATCTCATTTACATGGAGATTGTTTAGCCATGTAACTCAGTCATGGTTCATTGACTTTGAATATTTTCATAACTTGTGTAAGATGTTAAAGTATTGCTATTTTAATTTCAACATTTGCATAATCAAAATTATAATAAGGCAGGACATATCTCTGTGATAACAGGTTATTTTATCAACTTTAATGTTTGTATATTCTATTATTCAGTGTTATTATATTTAGCATATACATAAGATAATCTGTTTTTTTAGGCTGAGAGAATACATGAGAGTGGACTAGTAAAGACAACAGATATGGTCAGATTGAATGCCAGAAATAGAAATCTAGAGGTTTGAAAATAAATAAACAAAAAGTGCTTGCATGATAATTAATCCAATTTATTTTGGTATTTGAAATTCTTTTTTTCTGCAATAATTCAAACTCTGTTCCTTTCTCTTTATACCGATAGTACAATAACTTTAACACAAACTTTGGTGTATTTTTTCACATACAAAAATTCAAATGTCAAAGTTACATTGCTCTTATAAAAGAAAATATGTGTGAGATATCAACATAAAAAAATATTGTTATAATAAATTGTTTGACCAGCAACTGAATTTTGCTGAATAGAACCGAAGTTAACTCTGATCGTAGCATTACTTTTATTTTACATCATAGTTTTTGTATCATGTGAACAATTATAAAACCATTTCCATAATATTAAGCTTTTTTAGTACACTGAATACAAAAACAAATTAACAAAAAATTGTGAAAACTTTCAGGTTATATCAGAGTGTCTGAAGCCATATTGTTTAAATGGTGACGATCTTGACACTGCCTCACACTACAGGATAGTTGTGTGTACATGTGTATCAGCTGGTGTGCTGTATTCTCTAGGGATCAAAGCAGGACATTTTACACATGTCATAATTGATGAGGTATTTAATTTCATAATTGACCAAAAACCTACTGCTTGTATTATATATTTTTATAAAATTTCTGAAATGAAACAACTAATATTTTGACTTTTGACTTTAACGTGTCACGCTTACAGAAAATCAGCAATCCTGTGTAACGCTTAGACAAAAATGAGACCCACTACAATTCTCCTTATCTTTCCTGTTTAGAATTTTTCAATTTTTTTTTTTTAGAAGCACAGTCAATGCAATTATAAATATATGTTCATATTTTCACCAAATGATACTAATGTTCTGAAATTTTATATATACAGTCGACTCCACTTAATCGCTTACTTAATTGCATAATTCTGTTAATTGCATCATTTTCTCCTGCACAAAACCATTAACCCTTCATCTGCTTAGCCTTAAAAGTGGCCTTTCAGTTAATTGCATAAAAAATATTGCCTGCTAAATATGCTTAGTTAAAACTGATGAGATTTTTAAACAGTAAGGGCAATTTGGTAAGTACATTTTTTATTGAATACATTTTTTTATTTACGTAATTATTTCATATTCACTTTTGAGGGTTAGTTTTAAAATCAATGATGCCTGCTAATTCACATAACATCCGATGTATTGGCTGGTAATTTGGCTTGGGCTGATTAGTATTCATGTTAAACATTACAGCGCATTCAAAATGGCCGAAAAATTCTATATGTCAATCATGTATTTTTTTATGATTTTTTGAAAAAGCATTTACTTCTAATTATAATATATTTTCTCAGATTCAACACAGATGCTTCAAGCTTTCAAGCAAATACCCTGTAAAGGGCCTCTTTCTTAACTGATTTGTATATACAAATCTAATGAGGTTAAAGAGACAACGTTTGAATCACTGTGAAAGATGTAAATACTTCATATCACAGGCCATTATACATTTATTGTTAAAAAAGATAATAAACTCTGTAGCATTGTTTAACAGCTTATTGTAACCAAGGTGTAAAAATGTACATCCACATAAGGGTCATGGAAACAAATCTATTTTTTAGGAAATTTGGTTCTATTTTTGTATTCCAGGTATTTAAAAGGAAACGTTGGTACCCAAATAAATTACAAGAAAATGTGTTTATAAACTTAATTGAAGGAACATGTTTGACATTAGACATATAACTTTTATTAGAATATATATCATCATTCAGTACATTGCAAGTGGATTAATCTGTTCATCTTTCATCAGGGATTTCCTTTACTAATCTTTACTTTATAGCTTACTATTGATGTTATTTGACTGTAATTTGGCATTTTAGATATATATGCATACTTCGCTTAATTGCATAATTTTGTCTGACAATAAGGCTATGCAATTAACAGGAATGGAGGGGGAAGGACTTTTTCAAACCTCAGATCAGCTGTTTTAAAGCTCGATATTTAGGGTTGATCCTTTCAGGATCCGGGATTTCTTTTTGGAATTTGGGGAAGTCAGATTTTTTTTTTTTTAATTCATGACCTTAGGATTTCATGTTTTTAAGCCCGGGATTTAGGGATCAGGATCCCTCCAATCCCCCCTCTATTGTACTGCATTTACAAGTTTCTTTCAACAATCTCACTGTTAAGAATTAACAGAAGCATGTTACTTTATATACTAATTATTGGGAATTATTCTATATTATTTTAGGCAGGACAAGCTACAGAACCAGAGTGTCTAATATCGATATGCTTAATTGGTGACGAAACTGGTCAGGTAGGAAGAATGTAAACCTTATATAATAATAAGAAGATGTGGTGTGATTGCCAATGAGGCAACTATTCACCAGAGTTCATATGAAGCAGATGTAAGCAATTTTAGTTCACTGTACAGTCTTCAACAATGAGGAAAATTCATACTGTAAAAGGCCTTGACATGAAAAATTTGAAATAATAATTGTTTACTTCAACTTGCTCAACTTTAAATAAACAGGTTCTGTTCTTGCAGTTAAGATCTAAGTTAAGATTATGGTAATTGTTTCAAAAAAATGATAGATGAAACATAAAGAATATTTTTATACAATGAAGAAATCGCTTTGTGCTTTGTTAAATCCATCTTTAATTTTAGATTGTCCTAGCAGGCGATCCAATGCAGCTAGGAGCAGTATTAAGGTCAAAATATTCCAAAGAATATGGCCTAGAATTATCATTTCTAGAAAGGTTGATGAGCAGACCTTTGTATGATAGGAATGAAGCAATATTTGCTGATCATGGGTGCTATGATCCTTTGTTGGTAAGCAAATACAAATAAGGAGATGTGGTATGATTGATAACCACCAGAGTTAAAATGAAGTGGAAGAAAGCATAATGTCATAAGAATGTGTTAAAAATAAGACTGAGTTAACTTTGCATATCATGGGTATTTCAACCCTACAAGGTAGATATTCTGTATACCCAGGTAAATCCATCTCTTATTTGCTTTCTGGTTTGCCAATTTAGGATAGAACAAAAAGAATGTTTGCCATGTATAAAAATTAAAAGATTACTTGTATTTAGTTCTAAAAAAAGTAGAACTGTCTCCATTTGATTCTTGTGTTTCTAACAATTCCAAAAAATGTTGTGACAAAACTATCGGGCTATATAAATAAGTTTTTAATGGAATGAATTCAATTTATTGAAATAAATAGAACCACCTGACATTTGTAAAAATGGTCGGGGAAAATAAGAAAATTTAATGTAGATTTAAACATTTTCAATAAGATTTGTTCTCTAAGAAAGCAAATTAGATTTTTACAAAGTTTCTGCTTTTTAATTTGTTAAAATGCACACCATTTATGTAAAACCTCTTAATTGAAAAAAAAAATAAGGATATCCACACCAACACCAGGAAAATAATGTCACAAAGGTTTGTCTAAAAACAGGGTAAAAAGGACAGGGACAATTATAGATGTGATTACATCCTTGAAAGGTTAAATGGTCACTCTCTTTAATAATTGGTGATATAACTGGTAAATAAGTATCTGTCTCATCCTGTCATCAAAGGACTATTTATCCTATCATGAAATGCTATTGAAACTCTAAGAGTTTTATTTCTTTTTCTGTTCTAGGTGACAAAATTAGTAGATAATTACCGCTCACATCCATCCATACTAGGATTACCATCTGAGTTATTTTACCATGGAGAACTCTTGGTCAAGGCAGACCATCATCTGACCCACAGACTATGTAACTGGTCCATGTTACCTACAAAACAATTTCCTGTTATATTTCATGGAGTAAGAGTAAGTAGTTTAAATGGCTATTGCTGTCTCTTTAAAGATTAATTAATGTGATATATTAAACATTCTTTTATCTAAACCAACTTTGATCTTTGAAATTCTTATAAATTATTTTATAGTATTCCTTTCAAAGTTTTGGGTCCTCAATGCTCTTCAACCTTGGACTTGATTTGGCCTATTAGCTTTAACTTTTAACTAATGAATATTTTGAAGATGAAACTCCTGTCTTGTGTAAACATTTATAAGCTTGTTATCTTTGATAATAGGAAAACAAAATAATAATATGTATCTTTTGAAATATTTTGCTGTTGTCAATGTCACTTAACTAACTTAATGTTTCTATATTTATCTTATCTATTTATAACTCTTTATTGCTACTTTCACTTTTCATTGTTTCTCTCACCTTCACAACGTGAAATTCAATGTACCACTTTGAGTACGAAAATTGTCCTCATGAAGCCTGCCTTGTAGGCGAAACATGTAGACCATTTGAAGTGTTGTCAATTTTGTGTATAATTTATTAAAGTTAAACCTAATTTTGTCATTTCTTTTTAAAGGGAGACGGATTTATATAAGTTTTTCTTGTTTCCGAATCCCTGTATTTATATTGTATTATTATATTTCATGCACTTTTTTTTGAATAAATATTGTTTAAACTAATTTGTGAGTTAAATTTTTTTTTTAAATTGTGGAGTGAGATGACTATTTTGTCCTACATAAGTCAGGAATTAATCATAACTCTTCTCTTTATGTAAAAGATTGTTGAAATTTTGCATTAATCTTAGACTAACATATTATTTGTTAGGGAACAGATCTGAGGGAAGGGAACAGTCCCTCCTGGTTTAATCCTGTAGAAACTGTACAAGTAATCAGATATCTCCAGGGAATACTCAATGATCCTGATGTGAAAGTGGACCCAGAAGATATTGGTATCATCACGCCATATCGTAAACAGGTACACTACTCATTTTTATACTGCAAATAATGCATTTTTAGCTCAATCATTTTTTATGGCTGCAAACTGAGCTATTGCCGTCACTTGGCATCACTTAGCATATTTCATCGTTTGTCTTTGTAAATATTTTTTTTATACATGACTTAGTCATATTGTTATGGTCCTTTGATGTTATAAAGTTGACTTAGTCATATTGTTATGGTCCTTTGATGTTATATATGACTTAGTCATATTGTTATGGTCCTTTGATGTTATATATGTCAAATGATCTGTATACTTTTTGGTGAAAATAAGATTAAAACTTTTTGAGTTACGGCAATTTGTAACTAAAACAGGGGGGTGTTTTTTTCACATGTTGCATCGTATCTCAAAAACGATTCTGGATTCTGGCTTAAAACTTTTTGAACACTTCTTAGTTATATTAATCTTAATATCTGTATACTTTTTGGTGATGATTCAAAATTTCATTTTTGAGTTATTGAGTATTTTGTAAAAAAAGGGGAGTTTTTTTTTACATGTCGCGCCATATCTCAAAAACGATTTATGATTATTGCTTAAAACTTTACACATGTCTTTGTTATATTTATCTAAAGATCTGTAAACTTTTTGGTGATGATTCAAAATTTCATTTTTGAGTTATTGAGTATTTTGTAAAAAAGGGGGAGGGTTTTTTTACATGTTGTGCCGTATCTCAGAAACAAATTTATGATTATTGCTTAAAACTTTACACACTTCTTTGTTATATTAATCTAAAGATCTGTATACTTTTTAGTTTTGATTCAAAATTTTATTTAAAACTTTCTCAGAAACTATTTATGATTATTGCATAAAACTTACACACAAGACGTCGGGCGTATCATGCGCTCATGGCGCAGCTGTTTATTCTTGTTTTAGGACCATATTTTGTGTATAAGTGTATTGATCTCTGTAAAATTGAACCACAAAGTTCCATACCACAAAAGGGTTATGGCCCAAACTGTTGAGGAATTAGGTGCTAAAAGGGTTGATCGTTGCTATTGAATTTGATTTTCTTTTAAATTACAATGCATGGTTATTAATTTAGTATTGAGACTTACTTCCTTATTAGACTTCAGCAGACAGTTCATGAAGAATAATAATAACAATTCCAATACTAAAATCCATCTTTCTCTCTTAAAAATATTGTTCTATTCTAATGACGTCACAATCATAGATATTATATATACCAGTTTGATATTAGGACAGAAAAGTTCAAAGTTACCAAATTTAGATTATTGTATTGCATCATCATGTTGGTTAAGGCAAAGAGAAGAATCCATTTTCTTGTTGATAGGGGTGCTCAGTAGAATTTTAAATAATTAGTTTCTATAGTTCAATTAAACTTGTCAGAAAGTGTGTTATACTCCGTTACAAATGGATTTATTTGCCAAAATTTTTCATTAATATAAAAAAGAAGATGTGGTATGATTGCCAATGAGACAACTATCCACAAAAGACCAAAATGACACAGACATTAACAACTATAGGTCACCATAAAGTTTGCCTCAACCAATTGTTATGAATCTTGTAAACAATACTTATTACCACAAAACTCAGATCAAGTACAAATTGGGTAGTGTAACTTTTAACGTTCTTTAGTTATAAATGTTTCTTCATAATTTTATATGATTTGTAAGCAGGGACATTTTCTGTGTCAAATGGACACATTCCCCATTTATTTTTGTTAGAATTTAATGTCAAAAGAAATGCACTACAACTTTATCTTGTTCCCTGGCCACTTTCTAAAATGGTGTAGGAGGGCAGAGATACCGGTAATTACCACCCATACACTCTTAGAAGAAAATCTTTTTTAATCTTTTATTTATTTTTTTAAAGATTATTATTCTAACAAAACACTATACAAGCTTGTATTATTGTGGTGCCAAGTGCAACATTTAGGAATTGTCAACAAAATTTTCAACAATAAAGTTTCTTTTGAGGTAAACTTATATTACTGCATGACTGAAAAATAGATTCCTAGAACATAGTTAGACGGTCGAATTTGTTAGCTTGTTAACTATGGTGGCTTGATAATATCCTTGTTTTAAACAACAGTTTTGAATTTGAAGCTTATCAAATTTGATATACTTCAAAGTGTTATATAATTGATAAGGAAAAGGGGAATGTTTCAAAGAGACAACAACCTGACAAAAGAGCAGAAAACAGCACAAGATAGCACAAGACCACCTATGAGTCTTGAATGTAGGAGAGAAAATCCTGGACCAGGAGGTGTGATTCTGCTGGCCACTTAACAATAAAGTAATTAGGCTAAATGTACACCACAAACAAATCAGAAACATATAAATGATAAAAAAAATTAAAACATGCAGGACTAATGAAGGTTAGAGGTTCCTGATTTGGGACATGTTCAAAAATGCATTTTAGTTAAACATGTTTTTCGAAATCTCAACTCGCTTAAATCTTCCCCTATACCTCTATCCAATGTAGAATAAACAAACAGACAGCTACACAGTAAAACATAGTGTAAAAAGTCTGTGTCAAATATTAGAAAAGTGATAAATTTGTATTCAGACTAACTTTATTATTGTGTATCATCAGACAATCCATGAAGAATTATTAAAAATCCAATACTAAAATCCATCTTCCTCTCTTCAAAATAATGTTCTATTCTAATGACGTCACTATTATAGATATAATATATACAAGTTTAGTATTAGTACAGAAAAGTTCCATTTTACCGAATATAGATTAAACTTATGCGTCATCATGTTGGTTAACGCAAAGGAGAAGAAACCATAACTTGATAGGGGTGTTTAGAAGATTTAAAATAAAAAAGTTTCAAAGTTCCAACGGAGAATGAACGTCTACAATACTTAAATTTCCTTTCATTTCTGTATGTTTGTAACTTTTATTCATTTTATATATATTTACATAAGATTATTCTAAAGCATCAATAAATGTAAATAAGTATAACGCATAAAATTGATGTTGTTTAAAAAGTTACTCCCCCTTCTAATTTAATGGACATAACCAATAAGTTGGTTAAGACAAGAATTTGGATCACCTCCGTCAGTATTTATTTATACATTTACCTGACATAAATATCAGCCCACTTTTTGACTTGTATATCTTTTGGCAATTTGATATGTTATTTCGGTTTTGGGTTATAGTTACTGAAATAAACTATGATCATTTTGAAGAAGTTGTTTTGCCCCTATAGAAAGGTTTATGAAAGGTATTTTAGTTTCAGTGTTCTAAATTTAATACTTCCTCTGTGACAGACGTTATGTTCAGGAATTGTTTTTGTTCCATACCAAAATCTAAACTTTGAAATATTCATTTGAAATTTGGAAAGGTAATTTTTGACAAAAATTTAATTTCTTGTGTATACTGTTCCTTGACAGTTTTAGAAAATCATCTAATTTCAGTTTTCCCTTCAATACCTACAAAAATTACTAAATCTTTTCTTCTATATATATGTGTCTTTGAAAGCCAAATTATTGTGTACTCAGATAAAAATATGATGAAGAAAATTGGTGATGGGCAACATGGTAACAGCATGATTTTAATGACACATTTTACCTTTAATTTCCTATTGTATTTTAAAAGAAGGTTATAAATCCTTCAGCCGAATATGACCATGGTATAAGTGCTATCATATTCTGGTCCTCTTTATGTAATGCTCTCCAGCATTGAATTGTTCAAGATGGGTAGCACAGAAATTCATATAATACACTTTTTACAAGCACTTACTTTATGACTGCTTACTGTGAATACAATTTGTGCAGTAGCCAATAATTTAGCATCAGTATGGTTTAATTGATTAATTCTGTCTCTATATTATTTCCTGTTTGGTATTTATATAATTGTATTAAAACTGAACTCTCACAGACTTAGTTGGTCTTAAATGGTATTGACTGTTATGTATCATTAGCGCTTTTGGTTTCAAATATTTTGGTACAATTGCCATGATTGCAAATTGAAATTTGTCCAATATCACAAATTCAGTTGTTTTGAGCAAAGCCTTTTTATTTTGCTATATTCTGAAGTTTCCAACTCCCCCTTGATATAGTGACCCCTAGAACATGGGATATTTATAGTCAATATTGAGTAAAGAGTCTTTGTTATTTATATTTATTCTAATTTTGTATAAGTAAGATAAGATTAGGTGTGGAGTGTATCTCAATGAGACTGTAATTTAACTACACTCTACAAAAAAAGACATCTGTAGCCTTTAAGGTTCTAAAATATTTCAGCTCATTTTAAAATAGGTATGAGGTTTTTTTGAGTAACATGCATATTCATATAATAGTAATTTTAATACATATTTTGCCCTCTTCTTTTTTTTTTTGAGGAAGGAAGGGAGAAAGGGGGGTGGGTCAGGGTAGGAATTGTTGGAATAGAAGCTCAATGGACTGCTAAAAGTGTAGGTTTATCTAGTAGATACTTTCAAAATACTATGCACAGCTATGAATTTTGTATTAAGACTAACTTCATTATTTTCCATCAGCAGACAATCCATGAAGAATTATAATAAATTTTTTATCCTATACTAAAATTCATCTTTCTCCTTTTGAAATGTTGTTCTATTCTAATGACGTCACAAGCATTGGTATTATATATACCAGTTTTATAAGAACAGAAAAGTCCCATGTTACCAAAAATAGATTATAATAAGGCATCGTCATGTTGGTTAACGCAAGGAGAAGAATACATTTTCAAGTTGATAGGGGTGCTTAGAAGATTTCAAATTAAGTTCCAAAGATCAAACTGAGAAATGAAAGATCACAATATTTAAATTTCCTTTCATCTATTTTAATCTTTGTAATTTGTTTTTATTTCATATTTTTCCTTTAATCATTATGATTATTTTAAAGCAAAAAATATATGTAAATAAAAATGGCACATAGAATTTCTGTTATTTAAGAAGTTATCCCCTTCTGATTAATTGGAAATAACCCATAAGTTGGTTAAGACAAAAATTTGGATCAACTCCATCAGTTTTATTTATACATTTACCCTACTTAAATATCATCCCACTTTTTCACTTTTAAATTTTTATGCCCCACCTACGATAGTAGAGGGGCATTATGTTTTCTGGTCTGTGCCTCCGTTCGTCCGTCCGGTTAAAGTTTTTGGTCAAGGTAGTTTTTGATGAAGTTAAAGTTACATCAACTTGAAACTTAGTACACATGTTCCCTATGATATGATCTTTCTAATTTTAATTCCAAATTAAAGTTTTGACCCCAATTTCAAAGTCCACTGAACATAGAAAATGATAGTGGGAGTGGGGCATTCGTGTACTATGGACACATTCTTGTTTGACAATTGTATTCTCCTTGCTTGGGATGATCATACTAAAGTAAACAGTAAAGTATGACAATTTTAAAGAAGTTATTTTGTCCCTGTCTTAAGGTTTTAGACAGGTTTCTGTTTCATACCAAAAGCTAATCTTTGAAAGATTCATTTGAAATTTGGAAATGTGATTTTTGACAATGAATACAAATTAAATTTCTTGTGAATACTGTTCTAGAGTTAAGAAAAATCCTTAGGTTTTACATATTCGTGACCACTGATATTCGCTGTTCTATATTCCCTGTTCGTAAGTTTTTTAAATTTTGCAAATCTCCTAGGCATAGTTAGTCTAAAACGTATTGACTGTTTTGTAAGTAACGCTTTTGGTTTCATTCTCCCAAATTTTAAAAAGTTTTGGGTAAATCATACTTTCAGTTGTTGTTACCGATTGAAAACCTTTTTTTATTTTGCTATATTCTGCTGTTTCCAACTACCCCCTTAATTATGCCCCATTTATGGGCATTATGTTTTCTGGTCTGTGTGTCCTTCCGTCCGTTCGTTCATCTGTTCGTTTGTCCGTTCGTTCACCGTCCGTCCGTTCGTCCTGCTTCAGGTTAAAGTTTTTAGTCGAGGTAGTTTTTGATGAAGTTGAAGTCCAATCAATTTGAAACTTAATATACATGTTCCCTATGATATGATCTTTCTAGTTTTAATGCCAAATTAGAGATTTTATCCCATTTTCATGGTCCACTGAACATAGAAAATGATAGTGCAGATGGGGCATCCGTGTACTTGGGATGCATTCTTGTTTACTCACAAATCTAATATTTAATATTTGTAGACAATAGCAGGTTAAAATTCATTTGACAATTTTTTTTTCCCATTTCAATTTTGAATTGTTTTGATATTGAAATAAGGGCAGGTGTGGAGTATATGTTAATCAGACAGCAAACTTACAAAATAATTAGAAAAAAAGAGACATCTACGCCTGAAGGTCTTATATCATTTCAGAACTTTAGGGGTTTCAATTTTGTTTGAGTTTCATGAATATTTATGTTATTCAAAGTCATTATTTTGATAAATTTGTTTCCTTCTTCTATTATATCAGGTTGCTTGTGGGTTTTTTAATTTGGAAAAAGGGGGGGGTATAAGAATTGTTACAACAGATGCTTTTTTTTCTTATAACTACAATACTATTAAATAAATCACCTTCTTTAAATTGTTTTTGTATTTACCTACTGTTAATTCTGCTTAAACTGTATGTTGAACTGAGAAGAATATATACATCCATAGAAATTACTTTTTAACTAGGTGTTTTAATATCTCCTGAATTCAGTCACATTAAATAGATAATAATTCCCAAATTTCCTTATATGAATTTGATTCCAAGTTGAAGTTGTCACATTATTTCATTTTCAAACTATGGATTTGTTATTTTCCATTCATCTTTCTCAAAATTATTGTCGGATCTAATGACGTCACGAACAGCATAGTTATTTGTAACGATTTATTTACGACAAAAAAGTTCCAGAATTCTTAAAATAAACTTATTTTGGCACGTCATCATGTTGGTTAACGCAAAGAAGATATACCATTATGAAAAATAGAAGGTTTTAAGTTAGTATCTCAACATTATAAGCTCTACTATTTAACAATGAAAGATTTCAAATATTATTTTTAATTTATTTAAATTTGATTTTAAAAGAAAAAAACACTTTACTTTATTCCTAAAATAGATAGGATTGTGAAAAATTATATTTAAAATAGAGTTGTAACCCCTGTTATATAAAATGTAGATGCTCTTAAGTTGGTTAAGGCAAGAATTTAAAAGACCCCTGTTTGTGAATGAATTGTTCTGGTTTGGTTAACACAAGTAATATGATAACATTATGGGTTATACCAATTTATAACAGTATAGGTAAAAATAGCAATACATGATCAGCAAAAAAAGGTATGACATATTATTTATAATTATATTGATCTTGTGAACTATATATAGAGTAATACTTGTTTACATGATATTTTTTATATTTAAGATATTAAATTTTATTAAGTAATTTTCCTTTGCTTACTTTTATATGATTAAACCAAGGATTTGTATAGTAAGACTTACAAATCCTTGATTAAACAAAATATCTGTTAGTATTTAAACTTTAAATAAACTTATTGGAATAATATTTATTATTAAACTTGCATTTAAAACATTGAATTAAAAATAGATTTAAAATAAAGAAAGAAGGGATATTATTCATGTTTAGTTACAATATTGTATGTTGAAAGTAACTGATGCTTCAATTTTTCTGTTTCTAGTTCAATAATTTATTGTTGTATATGGGAAATATATATACCTACTTTATAAACGATATTTAGGGTAAATGATTATTTTAGGTATAATTTCCATCAAGTTGATAGACTTTCCTTGGAAAATGATACATATATATATATATATATATATATATATATAAGGCTCGGGGGCTACTTCAATACTTAATTGTTAGGGGGTGCCGCTGGGTTTCTGTTACCCCACCCTTTTCATATAATTTTGATTTTTAAAATGTATACCTTTTCGTATAGTGCGTAGGAAAAGATGTAAAATTTTTCCATATTGTTTGGGTTTCATGTGTAATTTAAGAGTTGACTACCAAAGTGTCAAAAGAGAAAAATTGGTTGGTTATGGTAAAACCATAGACAGGAACACCTGCATGCAAGAAAGATGACAGACGTAGAAAGTATGGAACTTTATTGATCTTATCATATATTTTTGATAGCTTTCCTGACCTATTCACTCTTTTTCCAAGCTTGTAAAGGTAACCTATTCCAGCGTCATGTCCTATCACCTTGTATATAGGAAGTGTCCTTTATTGGATGTTCTAGATATTTTTATTTTTATTTTTTTGTTAGCTCACCTGCAGGAAAGGTGAATGTATGTCTAAAGATCTGGCCCGAGAACCAAGATGGTCGTTATGGCTAATAAAAGATCATAGGGGGAAAATGAAGTTTTGTCTATTATTTTTAAAACTGTTATAAATAGAGAAATTCTGACAGAGAAAAACGGTTCAGAATGTTGAACTCTAACAATTGCTCATCCAAAATCAAAACTGTCAGACGTCTTTTTATAGGATTTATTGCCCTTTAATGACAAATTTTTTTTTTTTCTTTTTTGCCTATTATCTTGAGAACTAAAATAGATGGAGACATACTTTAAAATGCAAAAATGAGCAGCAAGACAAGATCTATAAAATGTGTGCTTGGTTGAAATTATCAGTTGACCCCTTACTTAGAGTTATTGCCCTTTGATTTTACCAATTTTTGGCGTTTTTGCCTTATATCTTAAAAAATATTATAGATAGATAAAAGCTTAAACAAGCAAATTAATCAGCAAGACAAGATCTACATTTAAGACTATTTGGAAGAATTTTCAGGCAACTCATTATTGGAGTTATTGCCCTTTAATGATGTTTTTTTTTCCCTCAATTTTATTGGATTTAATAGATTATAGAATTATTAAATAATCAAATGATAAGCAAGGCTAGATAAACAAACAAGTAAATTTTTGCTGATACAGTTAGTAGAGTGTCACTCTTCAAAGGAGTAATTACCAGGACTTCTTTAACCTCTTTTGTGTTTGAGTAAAAATTAAAGAAGGCAGAGAGAAATTTAACAGACAAAATAATCAGCAATACAAGATCAACCAGATGCTCCGCAGGGCACAGCTTTATATGACTGCAGAGGTTGAACCCTGAACGATTGGGGCAAGTATGGACACAACATTCAAGCTGGATTCAGCTCTAAATTTGGATTGTGATTAAATAGTTGACACAGCATAGGTTTCGGACACAGAATGAATGTGGTCTAATGAACTTAAAATATTTTTTTTGCCTTTGAGCAATTCACTATGCTGTTGAATATTAATCCTCTCAAAAAAATGTTTCAAGAAATATTCTTTTTATTTATGAAATCTGAAATGAGAAAAATTTACCCCCCCCCCCTTTTTTTTTCACATCCCCCTTTCCCTTTTTCCAAAACTGATCTCAATTCAAATTTCTAATGGAGTTTGCAACAATAACTACTCATTTAAATACATCATAAAATATTAAAATGTAACAAAAGGTGCTTGTTATCACTGAATGGTAAAGATTGTTTTAATTTATCAGTTGGTAGTAAAAGTGAATATACATTGTATATTGTATAAAACAATGATTTAAGAAGTTGATTCAACTGCTATTCTGGACAAAGAAAGATAACTCCAATCAATTGAAAATTTCTATATTTCTTGCTATTGCGCAATACTGTGGAATTGAAAATTTCTTGCTATTGCACAATACTGTGCAATTAAAGATTTCTTGCTATTGCTGAATACTTTGCAATTGAAAATTTCTTGCTATTGCACAATACTTAATGTAATAATTTTGGATCCTGATTTGAACCAACTTGAAAACTGGGCCCATAATCAAAAATCTAAGTACATTTTTAGATTCAGCATATCAAAGAACCCCAAGGATTCAATTTTTGTTAAAATCAAACTAAGTTTAATTTTGGACCCTTTGTACCTTAATGTAGACCAATTTGAAAACGGGACCAAAAATTAAGAATCTACATACACAGTTAGATTCGGCATATCAAAGAACCCCAATTGTTCAATTTTTGATGAAATCAAACAAAGTTCAATTTTGGACCCTTTGGGCCCCCTTATTCCTAAACTGTTGGGACCAAAACTCCCAAAATCAAACCCAACCTTCCTTAAGTGGTCATAAACCTTGTGTTTAAATTTCATAGATTTCTATTTACTTATACTTAAGTTATGGTGCGACAACCAAGAATAATGCTTATTTGGGCCCCTTTTTGGCCCCTAATTCCTAAACTGTTCAGACCTCAACTCCCAAAATCAATCCCAACCTTCCTTTTGTGGTCATAAACCTTGTGTTTAAGTTTCATTGATTTCTATTTACTTATACTAAAGTTATTGTGCGAAAACCAAGAATAATGCTTATTTGGGCCCTTTTTTGGCCCCTAATTCCTAAACTATTGGAACCAAAACTCCTAAAATCAATCCCAAAGTTCCTTTTGTGGTCATAAACCTTGTGTCAAAATTTCATAGATTTTTATTTACTTAAACTAAAGTTATAGTGCGAAAACCAAGAACATGCTTATTTTGGCCCTTTTTGGCCTCTAATTCCTAAAATGTTGGGACCAAAACTCCCAAAATCAATCCCAACCTTCCTTTTGTGGTCATAAACCTTGTGTTAAAATTTCATAGATTTCTATTCAAGTTAAGAGTGCGAAAACTAAAAGTATTCGGACGACGACGCAGACGACGACGCCAACATCATACCAATATACGACCAAAAAATTTTTAATTTTTGCGGTCGTATAACAAAAAAGAGATTTTTGTCATGAATTCAATTCTTATCTACAATGTTCGAAGGAGTCCATTGTTGATTATGCACATAGACCTAGGTGAACAACACAGACTCTTTAAGAGCCTTTAGTTTCTCTTGTTCTAAAATTTCTGGCCAGTGGTTGTATTGTTTGATTTTGAATTGTGTACTTCAACAAGTCTTGGAAAATTTGATTGTGATAATAAAATTTAAAGACCAACAAATTAGTGTCCACCAAACTATAACACAGATAAAACATCCGAAGTGAAACATGTTGGGAAATCACATCTGCATGATCTATAAACTATTATCAAAAATATAACTATCAAAATATTGTCCAAATCCACTCCCTTGATTTGTCGGTTACAGTAATTCAGTCTTCATTTATTGTTACACAGGTAGAGAAGATTCGACTGTTGATAGATAAACTTGGTATGGCATCCATTAAGATTGGTTCTGTTGAGGAATTCCAGGGACAAGAAAGACAAGTTATCATTATTTCTACTGTAAGTTTTTTACCTTCGTTTGTCAATGTCAATAAGAATCAACCCCCCTGTCTTAATTATGTAGTAATGGATTGATTTAAGTAAGGTCTGTACTCAGAATATCTTGCTTAAAAATGCACAATTAAACATAATAAAATGCATTATTGTCCATATGCAATGGTCACTGACCAGTATGGCCAATTTTCTGCAATTTTGAAATGTTTTCTGAATTTACAGTATTGTAGATTCATTTATTTTTAGTGTACCCTTGTTGGTGGATTAATGCAACATTGCATTCTGTTATATAATTAATTTGTGGTTTAGCCTAAATCTGCTTAAAAGCCTATAGAAAATTTATTCTTTATTGAACATTACATACACTATTTGTGGTGCATGTATAATACCAATGGAAAAATGAAGATGTGGAATGATAGCCAATGAGACAATTCTCCACAAGAAACCAAATGATACAGAAATTAACAGCTATAGGTTACCATACAGCTTCAAAAATTAATAAAGCCTATGCTGCATTGTCTTTAAAAGGTCCTGAAATCACAAATATGTAAAACAATTCAAACGACAAAACTAACGGCCCAATTTTAAAATGTACAAAAAAAGGAATGAAAAACAAATATGTAAAACAAATACAAACAACAACAACTGAATGCTCACAAAATCAACAAAATATTGTACCTCATGAATAATAATGAATCCACATTATCTATATACACCATAAGGCATATTTGACAATATTAAGTTATTTATGAATGTGATGTTTAACCATGTATGACAAAATGATGTTTGATTTGAGTTACACATGTACACAGTTATCTTTTCTTTTAACAGGTGCGTTCCAGTGAGAAGATGATTGGATTTGACAAGAAACATACACTAGGTTTCCTGAGTAATCCTAAGAGATTTAATGTGGCCATCACCAGAGCCCAGTCACTACTCATCATTATAGGGAATCCATATGTACTTGTACAGGTAATATACTCACCACTCATTATTATAGGGAATCCATATGTACTTGTACAGGTAATATACTCACCACTCATTATTATAGGGAATCCATATGTACTTGTACAGGTAATATACTCACCACAAGTGGAATAAACTCATTATATTGTCCATCTGTCAGTTCATCAAATCAGTTTTCCACACTTTTTTCTTCATGCTTGAAGATATTGATTTGTTTTTTAGTGTATTATTTTCTCATGACAAGTTACAGATCAAGTTCAAATTTTGTTCTATTGTGATGATTTGTGCAGAGTTATGGTCCTTTGACTTTGAAAATATACTAAAATATTCAGTTATCTGCACTTTTTTGGGTCATTCCTGAAGATATTTATTTGATAATTGGTTTATAGTTTTATCATAACAAGTTACAGTTCACGTTTGAATTTTGTTAAGGTCTGATGATTTTGTGCAGAGTTATGGTCCTTGAACTTTAGAATTCATTCAAATAGTTTTCCACACTTTTTGGTCATGCTTCAGAATATTGATTTGTCAATTGGAATATAGTTTTATTATAACAAGTTACAGATTGAGTTCAAATTTGGTTCCTATCTGATGATTTTGTGCAGAGTAATGGTCCTTGGGACTTAAAAAAATTACTTAAAAAATCAGTTTTCCATACTTTTTAGCTCACCTGGCCCGAAGGGCCAAGTGAGCTTTTCTCATCACTTGGCGTCCGTCGTCCGTCGTCCGTCGTCTGTCGTCCGTCGTCCGTCGTCCGTCGTCGTCGTCCGTCGTTAACTTTTACAAAAATCTTCTCCTCTGAAACTACTGGACCAAATTAAACCAAACTTGGCCATAATAATCATTGGGGTATCTAGTTTAAAAATTGTGTCCGGTGACCCGCCCAACCAACCAAGATGGCCGCCATGGCTAAAAATAGAACATAGGGGTAAAATGCAGTTTTTGGCTTATAACTCAAAAACCAAAGCATTTAGAGCAAATCTTACATGGGGTAAAATTGTTTATCAGGTCAAGATCTATCTGCCCTGAAATTTTCAGATGAATCGGACAACCCGTTGATAGGTTGCTGCCCCTGAATTGGTAATTTTGAGAAAATTTTGCTGTTTTTGGTTATTATCTTGAATATTATTATAGATAGAGATAAACTGTGAACAGCAAAAATGTTCAACAAAGTAAGATCTACAAATAAGTCAACATGACCAAAATGGTCTGTTGACCCCTTTAGAAGTTATTGTCCTTTATAGTCAATTATTAACCATTTTTCGTAAATCTTAATTATCTTTTACAAAAATCTTCTCCTCTGAAACTACTGGACCAAATTAAACCAAACTTGGCCACAATCATCATTGGGGTATCTAGTTTAAAATTTGTGTCCGGTGATCTGGCCAACCAACCAAGATGGCCGCCATGGCTAAAAATAGAACATAGGGGTAAAATGCAGTTTTTGGCTTATCACTCAAAAACCGAAGCATTTAGAGCAAATCTGACATGTTAGTAAAATTGTTTATCAGGTCAAGATCTATCTGCCCTGAAATTTTGAGATGAATCGGACAACTCGTTGATAGGTTGCTGCCCCTGAATTGTTAATTTTAAGGAAATTTTGCTGTTTTTGGTTATTATCTTGAATATTATTATAGATAGAGATAAACTGTAAACTGCAAAAATGTTCAGCTAAGTAAGATCTACAAATAAGTCAACATGACCAAAATGGTCTGTTGAACTCTTTAGGAGTTATTGCCCTTTATAGTCAATTTTTAACCATTTTTCGTAAATCTTAGTTATCTTTTACAAAAATCTTCTCCTCTGAAACTACTGGACCAAATTAAACCAAACTTGGCCACAATCATCATTGGGGTATCTAGTTTAAAAATTGTGTCCGGTGACCCGGCCAACCAATCAAGATGGCCGCCATGGCTAAAAATAGAACATAGGGGTAAAATGCAGTTTTTGGCTTATAACTCAAAAACCAAAGCATTTAGAGCAAATCTGACATGTGGTAAAATTGCTTATCAGGTCAAGATCTATCTGCAACAACAAAAGAAAGAGAGTTTTTAACGACCTCAGCTGGCTATACAACCCTTGCACAATCAACTGAATTTTGCAGAAATCATTAATAGGATAGATTGCCCTTATATGATAATTTTTTATTACCTTTTTGGTTTTTTTTGGCAAAGTGAGGGGGGGGGGGGGGTTGCACAACAACAAAACTACTTCACAACTTTCTCATTACTTTGCATTTCTTGTTAGATAAATTTTACAAAAATTCTCCCCTGAAACAACTGTTGAATTTAAACAAACTTGGTTTAAATCACCACTAGGATATCCAGGGACCACTGTGTATGATGACCCTGCCTGCCCACATGGCTGAAATAAAACATAGGTTTCAAATGCACTTTTTAGTATTATATCTCTGAAACTAAACGACAGTACAACAGTTGCATTTATCATGCAACAATTGTAAATAAAAATATCAGGTGAGCGACACAGGGTCCTTGGACCCTCTAGTTTAAATTTTTAGTCATGCATGAAGATGTTAACTTGTTTTTTGTTATATAGTTTACTCCATGACAAGTTATAGATCAAGTTTTTGTTTCAACACAATTATTTTTTGTCGAGCCTTCAACTTTTATTAGCTCACCTGGCCTAAAAGGCCATGTGAGCTTTTCTCATCACTTGGCGTCCGTCGTCGTCGTCTGTCGTCGTTAACAATTTTTCAAACATCTTCTCCTCTGAAACTACTGAATAGATTTGAATGAAACTTAAAATGATTGTTCCTTAGATTATCCTGGACAAAGTGTGTGCTTCGATTTTTGATCCGTCAAAAAACATGGCCGCCGTTACTTAAAATAGAACATAGGGGTCAAATGCTGTTTTTGGCTTATATCTCAAAAACGGAAGCATTTGAAGCAAATCTGACATGGTGTAAAAATGTTCATTAGGTCAAGATCTATCAGCCCTGAAATTTTCAGATGAATCAAACAAACCATTGTTGGGTTGCTGCCACTTAATTGGTAATTTTAAGGAAATTTTGCAGTTTTTGGTCATTATCTTGAATATTATTATAGATAAAGATAAACTGTAAACAGCAAAAATGATCAGCAAAGTAAGATCTACAAATAAGTTAATATGACCAAAATTGTCAATTGACCCCTTAAGGGGTTATTGTCCTTTAATGACAATTTTTCACAATTTGTTCATCATATTTGCTAACTTTAAAAAATCTTCTCCTCTAAAACTACTAAACCAAATTCAACCAAACTTCAACTGAATGATCAGTAGGGTGTATAAAATAAAGTTTGTGCTTTATTTTTTATTTCGTCAAAAAACATTGCCGTCATGGCTAAAAATAGAACACAGGGTAAAATGCAGTTTTTGGCTTATATCTCAAAAACTCCAGCATTTAGAGCAAATAAGACAAGAAGTTAAAGTATTTATTAGGTCAAGGTCTACCTGTCCTGAAATTTTCAGCCGAATTGGGTAACTGGTTTTTCAGGTATAATGCCCCTGAATTGATGATTTTAAAGAAATTTTGCAGTTTTTGGTTATTATCTTGAATATTATTATAGATACAGATAAACTGTTAATAGCAAAAATGTTAAGCAAAGTAAGATCTACAAATAAGTCAATTTGACCAAAATTGTCAATTGACCCCTTAAGGAGTTATTGCCCTTTAAAGACTTTTTTCACAATTTGTTCATCATGTTGACTTACTTTAAAAAATCTTCTCCTTTGAAACTGCTGTATCAATTTCAGCCAAACTTAGGCTAAATGAGTTTCAGAGTATCTAGTATAAATTTTATATTTCATTTCCTTGTATGTCAGAAACATAGCTCCTATGGCTAAAATAGAACATATGAGAAAATGATTTTTTTTTTGCTTTTGAAGAAAATAGGACGATTCAAAGAACATTTAAATAAATTGAAAAGCCAAAATAATCATTGATGAGAGATTTAACCAAAAAAATTAAGGTGAGCGATTCAGGCTCTTGAGAGCCTCTTGTTTAAATAGCAAGACATAGCGATCCGACATTCCTTGGTCATGGTCGTCATGTCCACAAATATTCACTCTGTGGTTAAAGTTTTTGAAATTTTAATTACTTTCTTAAACTATTCTTGTTTTCTACAAAACTTGGACAGAAGGTTGTTTATGATCATTAGAAAGTATCTAGAAGTAAATTTTGTAAAAAAAAATCATTTTTTTCTGTTATTTTATTAGAAGTGAACTTAGTTTTTCTGCCAGGAAACATTACATTCACTCTGTGGTTAAAGTTTTTTAAGATTTTAATAACTTTCTTAAACTATCCTGGATTTGAACCAAACTTGGACAGAAGCTTGTTTATGATCAAAAGCTAGTATCTAGAAGGAGAATTTGTTAAAATTTTGTACCTTTTTCCCATATTTTACTTATGAATGGACTTAGTTTTTCTTCTGGAATAAAAACTTAACAGTATATACAGTCTGCAGTTAAAGTTTTTAAAACATTTATTAGATTCATAAACTATCCTGAATTTTTACCAAACTTGGACAGAAGCTTCTTACCATCAAAAGATATAATGGAGAAGAATATTTTTATTAATTCTTTTCCTCATTTTTGTTGAGACTGCGATTAACAGCAAAAGTAGGTGAGACACTGGGTTCCGCAGAACCCTTACAAATTTTTTAACCGATTAAGGACTATGTGTGACTATTGCCATTCAATACTCACAGAATGCTTGTTTTTTTTTAGTTCTTGACCCTCTCAATCTTTTAATCTCAAGCAGAGGTATAACATAAGGCACATATGAGATTGTACTTAGATTTCATTTAAGTATTTGAGATGACATATATTTCAGGATGAGTACTGGCAATCACTGATACAGTATTGTATAGACCATGGAGGTTATACAGGGTGTAGTATACCAGGATATGAGGGATTAGAGGAGGTAGAAGAGGAAGTAGAGGACTTTAATGAGAAGGGCACTACATCCTTAGATAATAGTGGTCTGGGTGAACCTGGATGATGTTCACATTGTAATATCCCATTATATACTCTTCACTGGTTCATGAAGAACAAAAAAAGATTTTGCCAAAAAGGGTTATTGCAAGAAAGAGGTTATACTGTGTAAGATTGAAAATGTCATGTGAGGAAAGAATTCAGGAGAATATTTTTCCCATAAGTATTATACAAGAGGAGATTAAAAACAGAATGACAATGTTTTAGATGGAGATATGATGAGAAACTCAATTGTCTATGATATACAATTATCTTTTTACATCATTAGACATTGCTTATCAATTTGAAAGCATTAATAAATGCAGAAAAATCTTCATCAAAAGACTAGCTTTTTGGACATATTTTAACCATTTTAGGTTTAGATAGTCCGAAAAAAATGTTTTTACTGTAAATAATGATTAAGGACTCATTTAGTTGGTAATTTGCATGTGTCAGTGCATCAACCGTTGTTATAAGGTGACAAACAAAATTCTAGTCAAAATTTTATATGTTAGTTTTTATTTTAACTTCAATCATGCCAGAAAATATTTTAATGTCAGATTTTCAGAAAAAAAATCACGATAAAAGTCTTTAAGTGTAATAGGATCATATTTTGATTTATTTCATATGCAAGGAAAGAAAATGAGGATTAATTAATTAACTATTGTTTTGATTTTTTTTTAATATCATAAAAGCTCTTAAAAAAAGTGGTCATGCATCAAGAGAGACAACTCCATGTGCTTTTTCTTGGATGTAGATTTTTTGCATAAAATAATTGTTTAAAGGAAAACAGTCTTTGTCAATGTTACAATGATAGAAGAGCATTTCATATTATCACATCAAACAATATGTAATTGTTCAAAGTGTCTGAATAGAATTTTAATATGTTACAAAGAGTGTATCAGTGTTTATCATTCGATGTATTTAATATAACACAATAAATTTTTTTAAGGGACCCATGCAAAATTTTTGACACTGCATCTTTTGACAACATCTAAGTCTTAATCAACATTTTAATGGGTTTTGGGGTTTTTTCTTTTACATATAAATTAAAGGAAAAGTTAGTATTCTTCTGAATGAAATTAGATTGGTTTAATTTTTTAATTTACAATTGTCTGTATTTAGCAGAGAAATTCATTGACAAAAACACCTTAGACAAATTGTTTTCTTTCAGGTTGTTATGAATTAAAGTGAAATAATCATATTTTGATTCTTTATTGACATTTTTGTAATCAGTAAAGAGGAGGGGAAATATTATGACTTTTTTGTCTATTTCTTTAAGAAATCAAAGATGGTTCTGGAAGTTGAAATTTTGATAAAACTTATAATGATATAATAATCTTCATTGTAATCTTTGTTTAATTGACCATCAGTTTGGTTTTTATGCCCCATTTATGGGCATTATGTTTTTTCTGTTGGTCCGTCTGTCTGTCCATCTTTAGGTTAAAGCTTTTGGTTAAAGATTTTAGGAAGTTTTTGATGAAGTTGAACTTGAAACTTGGTACACATGTTCCCTATAATATAATCTTCCTAATTTTAATGCCAGGTTAGAGTTTTGACCCTAATCTCACAGTTCACTGAAATTATAAATGTGAGTGGTGCATCTGATTACTATTGACACATTATTGTTTACTATGATCATTGCAATTGTTGAGAATATCTTATGAGTTGAGATTTTTGTTGTACCAAATTATTAGATTTGGTTTAACCAATGATAGAATCAAGTGAACATTTCGCTTGTGTCTGCTTTGGTAGTTGTTTTTATGCCCCATTTATGGGCATTACGTTTCTAGTCTGTGCGATCATCTGTTTTGTCTGTCTGTCCCGTTTCAGGTTAAAGTTTTGTTTAAAGTTTTTGGTCGAGGTAGTTTTTGATGAAGTTGAAGTCCAATCAACTTGAAACTTAGTAAACATGTTCCCTATGATATGATCTTTCTAATTTTAATGCCAAATTAGAGTTTGTCTAATTTTCAAGGTCCACTGAACATAGAAAATGATAGTGTGGATTGGGCATCCGTATACTTGGGACACATTCTTGTTTTCCTCTAAAGTAAAGTAGGAAGAGGACTTGATACATTAAAACTTTTTGTCAAGTTAGAAAAAAACATAACTTATAGAACTTTGAAATAAGTCTGCTTTGTTGCAAACAAAATTTCTGAGAATGGATTATTGTGTATTATAAGGGTATAGCTTTTTATTTTTTATTCTATCCTGAAATCATTGTAAAAGTTGTTAGCTAAAAGATGAAAATTTGGCACGCTATTATTACTTGGAATTTAAAATGATTTATAATACTTAACTTACTTCATTTAATTTTCTAAAATATATTATGCAGGTTTTTTTTTAAAGTTTTATAGTCTTCTTTTACTAAATCTGTCAGTTGTTTTACAAATTGACAGGTTTGATTGTTTATCTAGTTAACATAATCCTTGTCAATAAATACTGCTGAATGAAGTATTTTGTATTTTTCATATCATGTGTATTTTATTTTTTTTTAAATAAAGTTGTTTTTTGTTTTGCTGCTTTTATCTATATCTTATACCCCACCACCCTCTTCATATTGCTCATCTCTCTCATTCTGTTAAGAGATCTTTTTATGACCCATTTATGGGCATTATGTTTTCTGGTCTGTCCGTTTGTCCACCAGCCCATTTGTCTGTTGGTCCGTCCTGCTTCAGGTTAAATTTTTTAGTCGAGGTAGTTTTTTGATGAAGTTGAAGTCCAATCAACTTGAAACTTAGTACACATGTTCCCTATGATATGATCTTTCTAATTTTAATGCCAAATTAGAGATTTTCCCCCAATCACAGAGAAAGACATTCAATGTAGCTAAAGCTGTCAAAGATTGAATATAGAGTGATTTGTTAGTCATTTGGGTTATTTTGACCTTTTTTTTCAGGTGACAGGTCAAATGGAGGAGAATTCAAATTATAAAGGAAAAAAAACAAATCTCCTTTGGTTTAGTATGTCATCTGCTGTTTCACATTTCTGTCTGAGATATTTCACTAATTTGAAGTCAAAGCTTCTTTTTATATTGCACATAACTTCATCCAATATGTCATACAGCAACACATTTTTAGTACATTCAAGGTTCTTCCCTAGATATGGGAGATGACATTCTTGGAAATCCTTCTGGTACAACCTTTATATATACAAGGTCTATTGTTTAGTTGAATTTTATTGACATTGAAAGACCAATGGGGTCACCCTCATTTAAGTGGTCTCGGGTAGGTTTTCATTATATATTTTTTTAAGTATCAAACTGGCACATTGTGCCCTCTGTAAATATGAAAGACAGAAAGTTAACCCTAATTCCCCCTTTTTTAATGAACAAAACAAAAAAACTTGGAAACAGTATATCTGAAATTTATAAAAAAAAATGAAAGGGAGCTCACATCAATAGATATAAACAATTCACCAAAGTTTCATGCATATTGGTTGAAATGTTTTTTAATTAATGTGCGACTTGTTGACGACAGATAGTTGACGGACAGTACGACAGACAGAATGACAGACCAGAAAACATTATGCCCCTCTACTATCGTAGGTAGGGTATAAAAATACAAATACAGGTGCCAATTCCAATTTTAGTATACAATTATAAGACACTTTTAGAGATATAACTAATAATGTCAACTGTAAGATTAAAAACAACATGGATTATATAAAAGGTAGTAATATTGTAAAGATGTCAGTTACTATTCACAGGCAAACATAATCACCATATTAAATCCTCATGTGAGTGAGTAAATTAAAAATAGTAACTAACTTACTATCCTGTTCACAACAGCTGAAAAAAGATTGATTTATTGATGTTTAACACCACTTTCAGCACTATTGTGCTATTTTGTGGCTTTCAGTTTTATTAATGAAGGAAGCTGCAGTGCCAGTTAGAACTACCAATCGTCAGTAAGAAAACTGACAATCCTAGTAAATAAAGTTAGGAATTGAGTACATCTGCCACATGCAGGATTTGAACTCACAACCTTAGTTTTTACAGGTAATGATTCAGTAGTTCTGAAGACCACTGAGGCCTTGGAAAAAAGAAAAAAAGATCAAGTTTTTAAATTTTATTATTTATTTTTATTGTAATACTACAATTATATAGCCTTTTTTTTTTATCTATTGTAAATCAACAAAAGAAGCACTCTTAAAAATTTATTATAAAGATCTTTAATAATCAGGAACTATCTTCTAGCACAAAAAGGTACTGTGGAGTCATTATTATTCGTGGGATACTAACTTTCCTGCATTTCTTTGGTACAGGTGAACAACAAAATATAAAGTTTAACAATTGACAAATTATACATAGGCTTGTATGCGGACATCGACAAAACCACGAAATTAAATATCCATGAATATGCAAGTTTTCCATACACCACGAAAAATTGGTACCCATGAAAATAAATGAAATCCACAGTTTTCAGCATACAACAGTAAGTAGAATATTCCAGAAATAACATTAGTAATTTTTTTTTTTTATCTTTATCCTGGATCTAATATATAATTGTTTCCCAATTCACTTTTTTTTTAATTCAACATTCAAAATTAAGATAACTTCTAATTTCTCTTCCTGGAAAATTCCTTGTTCAACAATGCCAGGATTGCTCATACAATTAGCTAATGTTTACCCTGTGTTGACTATGACATTATTGTTTAAAATGCATAAACAAAACAAATCCCTGAAAATCTAGTAATGACGAAAAAAAATGCACTATTACATAAACTAATACTCAGATCTAATACTCATATGTGTAACTATTAAAAATTATTTACACCCGGATAACCTTATTAGTAAAAATATATAAAGATAGATATTAAAAATTTACTTTCAAACTGACAAAATGATTGCATGTTATGTAAAACTTAACAGATTATGTCAGTGTTTGGTCTAGAATATGAAACTTGAGTTTTAGACTTAAGTTTTAGACTTCCGCCTATAAAGACATGAACGAAAATTTAATACTTATGTGAAGAGTCAATAACACTCAATGATGTGCATTTCAACTGTAATTTCATTTTTATGCCAGGGTTCTAATTTCGGGGATTTTGTGAACTATAAATACATATATGCAACCAATACCAAATTTCCTTTATGTGTTTTTGCAGAATTTGTGAAAAACAAAAACATGAATTCAAGAATCCACGAGAAAATAATTATCTTTAATTAAAAAATTTAGTACCCACAAAAAATAAAACGAATCACATTATCATTATTTTAAGCAAATATTGATTTCAACTACTGGTATAAAATAATGTTAAAATGACAACACGTGACAAATTTACCTATGTTAAAAATGTCTAAAAAAATCATAAATCCACACAGATGAAAACACTTGATTGCACTATTATACTACTGAAACAGTACAACTATTATATATAAATTATACATTTAACAGAAAATGACTTGAGCTTCAATAGAAAATTCTCCATGTTACCAAACAGATGATACAATACTCACTCTTCTATAAGATATTATTTGAATTTTAAACAATTATTTAGAATCATTTTCAATGGTAGAAATCTAGTGAAAGATTAAATAATTCAATATTTCGTTTTTTAATTCTATGCCCTATTTAGTATTTTACTGTAATCATAACTGATCAAAGGGATTTCATGTTCATATAAACTGCAAAACGGAAAACAATGCTGCTAAAAATGATGAGAAAAAGAACCCAATTTATTAAATTAAAACCAATGTGGTTGATGAGGATATGTTATAATTCAGAATACAGAGCTTGTAATGAAAGATGTGGACTGATTGATTGATTGTTGGTCCTTTAATGTCCAGTGGAAAATATTATTTATAATGTCATTGCTTATAAAGACAGAAGATGAACAATGTTACTAAAAGGACAATGTATGATAGAAGTAGATGGACATATTGACAAGGGCATTACAGCCAATAAATACATTCAGATAACTAGGTATTTTTGTGTGATTGTTTATCTTGCAAAAAGGTCTATTACTGAATAAAAGTACTATAAAGGTATCGTTTTCTCAATTTCATGGCAATGGGTACATTCAAATTTTATAACATATAGAGTGGGGCGCTCATATTTGCCGTGGACACAATTTCGCCGTTTTATGATTTTGAGGTATAAAAACTTCAAAGGATGGTTGAAATTGAAGAAATATGCCAGTAAATTATATTTTTATAACAAATATGATTATTTTTGAAAATGAGACCAAATTTCGGCACTTACCGCAAAGGACCAAAAACGATTTTCAGCCAATTTCCTGAATGAAAAAAACGATTTCAAAGAAATATTTCTTCAGTAATTCTTTGACTGATTGCCCTAAATTTTATTTTTTTTACACCTTTCAAATGTCTGCTATTCATCTATAATGAAATTTATTTGATAAATATTGTTTAAAGCTGCAGTTATTTGGTTTTAAAATAGATGTGTAACAACGGCGAATATGTGTCCCCTGTTGACAAAACATCAGGAAATTTCAAGCACCCTTTAATCCAACATTTCAAATGATTTTTCTCAAAACAAACACGTTTTAAAGCTAAGAATATTTTGAATTTGAAGTTATCTTCATATAGAAATATCAGTATACTTCAAAAACATATAGACCTGAACATAAACTGAAGAAAACATGGAAAGATATGGCGAAAATGAGCACCCCACTCTATAATTCCTAGGGAATTTGAGTAATTGTTTGACATGTTTTTTCCACTTCATTGCTGATCATGCTATTCAACTACATATTCTCTGGACTTTCAACCCATTTTATTCCATTCCCTGAATGACTTATAAAGATTATAAAAAATATTGTGCAACTGATTATCTATGATTCTAAAATCAATCAGCAAGATGGTAAACTTTGATGACTGGATGTAATACTGATAAAGTTAAAGTAGACAGAATACTGATACCATGGTATAGAAAATGAAGAAGTTGACAAATATAAGATATGGAGGGAGCACATAAGCAAAGCTAGATTTTTGAGTAGGATTGGATTGCTCCAGCTGGTAGACTTATCATAAGAAAAAAGTCAACTAGACTAAAACCCGAACTCCAGACCTGCTGGCATGACATAAATGTTAACAGAGGTACAATTTTATGAAATTTTATGAAATTGTACCAGTCAAAAGGTCTTTATTTGGAGAAAAATATGTCATCTGTAGCTAAACACAAGCTCAATCTGTATGACACTACTATATACTATTAATGTAATAGCAATCTAATCAATTCATTTGGTCATAAAAAAAAGTCTTAAGCGAATTGGTTTTAGAATGACAGAAGTAAGAGTAAGGTAACACTACTTATTACCAATAACTTTAAATGACATGAAATATAAATCTAAATATAATTTTACATTTTGAACTGGCTGTTGACATTATCTGCATTAGTTATGATTTTTGAATGTTTTCATGTAAATATCAAACTTTACATGATGAAGAAAAAGATAAACATGTGTTTGATATTTATTAGAGATAATTTAAATACATGCATAGATTTTTATGATTAAGGTAAGGTACAGTATAAATTTTTAACACCGGTTTAAAAATTGGTAAAAACTGTTATAAATATTTTAAAATTAAAAAAATAACACATTATTAATGACCTCTTTGCTAGCATTTATCTGTTCACATTATTGTACATTTCCCCTCAATTCTTTTATACAAAATAAGACAATTTTACCAAAACAAAGACTAAAGCTTAAACACAGAGACAGAAACACATACTATATATAATATATTTTGGAAAGACAAGATAAAAGCAATGTTTGGAAGCATATGAAAAATTCTATTTATGGTCTTAGCCATGATCTAACTTAAATGTATATAAGATAAATATAAATAACTAACAACAAAAAGAAATATAAATAATGATTAAATGAATCGAGGTATGTGAAACAATCTTTGGCTAAGATCTTGTGTTGACAGTATGGGAATTTCAATCTTTGTCTTCTTCCTTATCTTCATTCTCCTGTTCTTCAAATTCTCTCATTGAATTTTCTTTCTGCTCTTTTATGATTTCAAGTTGTTTTTCTGTAGGCAGGTCAACTGAAAACATATAAAATAAGGTCTGTTGTAAGGTTCCATGGCATGCATATTATAATAGCTGTAGAATAGATGTGCTGAACTCCCTATAATGAATGAAGATCATATTTTGAAACATAGAATTATGAAAAAAATCTAGTGGTAGATAAAAATTTCTTTTACATATGTAATATTTATAATAATGAAAATATATCTTTTAATTCATTTTGATACCAAAATATCCTTCCTCCCTCCTCCAAATCTCAAAGCAGGATAAATTTTTTGCTGAATGATGAAATCAAGGATAGTTAATTCAGTTATCAACATTCTTTTCCTATTTAAAAAAATGAACAGTAAATATCATGTCTGGGTATCTCAAAGATCTCAAAAACTCAAGTCTCAAGAATTATACATTAAACATGTTTAAACATATCTTGAAAACTTTTTGATATTACTACACAGGAGTTCATCCAGGGAGAGAAATGAAAACAAAACAGTCTGAAAAGGTCATCTTTGTGTGAAGATTGGGAATCAACTCAAACATAGAAATCCCTAAAATCTTTGTATGCTTTAGAATCTGAAGACCACAAAACATTTAAGTGAATGGTGGGAAAGAACAAAATACTAAATATATCTGTTTGTAGACTAAAAAAATCATTTTATGTATATTTTTAAAGCAACTGGTATCCAAAAATGACATTGGTTTATAAACCTGAAACAGTAAAAACTGTAATTGTGTAACCAGTCTCATCATCATGCCTCTATCACAATTACAAAGAATCAATGCTTAACCATTGTAACTAATTTTAAAACATCTTTTAAGAGCCTGACTGGTACCTACCTCTATATTGTAAGGATTTCCAAAATTCTGATTGTATATCTATTGTGTCACAAATGCTTGTCACAGCACTGAAAAGAAAACAGTGGATTAGAAAAATACATACATTTACAATATATGATTTGCTATGTTATCAATAAGATTGCCTTTGAGTTGTTTTGATAAACCAATATATAGAATCAATTCACATTCACTTAATGTAGAAACTGGAAGATACTTTAATATTTCCAGAAATGAGCATGTTTGTAATATGTGTAATAAGAAAGTAATCGAAGACGAATATCATTTTATATTAGAGTGTGATCATAAGTAAATATGTTAAGATATATTATTATAGAAACCCATCTACCTTCAAATAAGTTCAAATACTATCTGTAAGAAATATTACAGAATTAGATAATCTGGGTAAATACCTGTATGAAGCAGAGAAAATTCGTAACACTTGATTTTTTTGTTATGTACCTTTATTACCAATGTAAATTGTATGCCAAACTCCGCTATATATTAATGCTGTGTATGTATATGTAAACTGTATAATTTGTGTATGTATTTAATCCAATGAGCTGTATATTTGTTCACAGAATAAAGAATTATTAGAATACATATCAGTTGTAATCTGTCAACAAAAATAGACAGTTTAAATATAGTCACTGAATCATGAAAATAACTTCAAAGGCAACTATGCAACAACTCTTTTAGGGGTTAAGAGGAGGCTTGTTGCAGGGCTGAATTTATGCCACTATACAATACACCCCCATTTTTCAGAACTTGATTCTGAGCAGCCCATTTTACAGGACCTACATATTGTATGTACTGTTTATTTGTTCTTGTCTTGAACACACTTGAAATATTTGTAACTGTAAGTAAAGCAAACAACACATTCTGTCCCAAGTCCAAAGCCTGTAGTTCAGTGGTTGTCATTGGTTCAGGACTATCATATTTTTCTTTCTTCGATTGCATTGTTATAAATTAAACCTTTAATTTTCTAAATTGAATAGTTTCATATTTTTTATGTCGGTCCTTTTATAACAAAATATAGAATATGGTTTTTTTCTCTCATTGTTGAAAGCTGTTTCCTATAATTGCTTACATCCGCTTCATTTGACCTTGAGTGGATAGTTGTCTCATTGGCGATCAAACCACATCTCCTTATGTTTTCAGAATATGAGGCATCTGAATACAAGATAACCATGTTTCCTTCTTGTATTCATAAAGGTTTATACAAATAAATTAGGTACTACTGCCATCAGATTAACATCTTTGTCTGAAAATTAATGACATTAATTACAGGCATAGAAAAAATTAATAATTCTTACCTTTGACTTGGTATCATGGAAGATAAAGAAGGCAAAGGGTCACCTAATAATGTAGAAATACAATAGGCCATTGATTCTGATGTCATGTCCAAGTTATATCCTCCCTACAATAAATATTTGTAATGATATGTTTTGTTCCCAAGTCCCTAAAAAAAAAAGATCAAACTATCCATATGTACTGTTTTATTAATTATTTGCCAATTGTGGAGCAGGATCTGCTTACTCTTCAGGAGAACTTTTCATATATGAGTTTCAAAGTCCCTTATATATCTTTCACTTCTTTCAATAGATGATTGAATTAAAAAGTATACCTTTATACAATTTTAATAAAGAATAGCTTGAACTTATAATTTATTGATTTGGTGGCCTCAGTATTTTTATTGTAATGTCACTAACTATCAATGCAATTATTCATATCAGTCAATTCTATTAAGCTTGGAATAATTAAAAATAAAATTCACCATCTTAAAATCCTACTGAGAGCTAATTTTAAGACAAGGAATTGTTAAAAGTTTGACATAGCAAGAAACAAGTTCCAAAAGGAAAGATGAGGTTAACCAATCTATTCTAGTCAATATTCCAGTAGAACTAGCATTGTTTGTCCTATTCCTGAACTGAAGAAAAGTTACATTGAATCTGCAGACCATCTTTTTAAACAAACTTACCTCCAGTGCCGTGCCAGAATAATTTTACCATGAGCTAGGCCTTTTAACATACTAGTCATGTGACCAAGCTTACCTCCAGTGCCAGAAAAAGTTTACCATGAGCTAGGCCTTTTAACATACTAGTCATGTGACCAAACTTACCTCCAGTGCCAGAATAATTTTACCATGAGCTAGGCCTTTTAACATACTAGTCATGTGACCAAATAATTCTGGAGATAATCTGTAATTTCCCTGAAATAAATTAAAAGAGACATGTTCTATTTTCTCCAAAGGCTGACAAATAACTAGAGGCTCTAAAGAGCCTGTGTCGCTCACCTTGGTATATGTGAATATTAAACATAGGAAGCAGATGGATTCATGACAAAATTGTGTTTAGGTGATGGTGATGTGTTTGTACATCTTACTTTACTGAACATTCTTGCTCCTTACAATTATCTCTATCTATAATGATCTTGGCCCAGTAGTTTCAGTGGAAAATGTTAGTAAAAATTTACAAATTTTATGAAAATTGTTAAAAATTGACTATAAAGGACAATAACTCCTTAGGGGGTCAACTGACCATTTTTGTCATGTTTGACTTATCTTTAGGTCTTACTTTGCTGTACATTATTGCTGTTTACAGTTTATCTCTATCTATAATAATATTCAAGATAATAACAAAAAACGTCAAAATTTTCTTAAAATTACCAATTATGGGGCAGCAACCCAACAACCGGTTGTCGGATCCATCTGAAAATTTCAGGGCAGATAGATCTTGACATGATAAACAATTTCACTCCGTCAGATTTGCTCTAAATGCTTTGATTTTTGAGTTATAAGCCAAAAACTGCATTTTACCCCTATGTCCTATATTTAGCCGTGGCAGCCATCTTGGTTGGATGGCCGGGTCACCAGACACATTTTTTAAACTACATACCCCAAAGATGACTGTGGCCAAGTTTGGATTAAATTAGCCCAGTAGTTTTAGAGGAGAAGATTTTTGTAAAAGATCACTAAGATTTACGAAATGGTAAAAAATTGACTATAAAGGGCAATAACTCCTTAAGGGGTCAACTGACCATTTCGGTCATGTTGACTTATTTGTAAATCTTACTTTGCTGAACATTATTGCAGTTTACAGTTTATCTCTATCTATAATAATATTCAAGATAATAACCAAAAACAGCAAAATTTCCATAAAATTACCAATTCAGGGGCAGCAACCCATCAACGGGTTGTCCGATTCATCTGAAAATTTCTGGGCAGATAGATCTTGACCTGATAAACAATTTTACCCCATGTCAGATTTGCTCTAAATGCTTTGATTTTTGAGTTATAAGCCAAAAACTGCATTTTACCCCTATGTCCTATATTTAGCCGTGGCAGCCATCTTGGTTGGATGGCCGGGTCACCGGACACATTTTTTAAACTACATACCCCAAAGATGATTGTGGCCAAGTTTGGATTAATTTAGCCCAGTAGTTTCAGAGGAGAAGATTTTTGTAAAAGATTACTAAGATTTACGAAAAATGGTTAAAAATTGACTATAAAGGGCAATAACTCCTTAAGGGGTCAACTGACCATTTCGGTCATGTTGACGTATTTGTAAATCTTACTTTGCTGAACATTATTGCTGTTTACAGTTTATCTCTATCTATAATAATATTCAAGATAATAACCAAAAACAGCAAAATTTCCATAAAATTACCAATTCAGGGGCAGCAACCCATCAACTGGTTGTCCGATTCATCTGAAAATTTCTGGGCAGATAGATCTTGACCTGATAAACAATTTTACCCCATGTCAGATTTGCTCTAAATGCTTTGGTTTTTGAGTTATAAGCCAAAAACTGCATTTTACCCCTATGTTCTATTTTTAGCCGTGGCAGCCATCTTGGTTGGATGGCCGGGTCACCGGACACATTTTTTAAACTACATACCCCAAAGATGATTGTGGCCAAGTTTGGATTAATTTAGCCCAGTAGTTTCAGAGGAGAAGATTTTTGTAAAAGATCACTAAGATTTACGAAAAATGGTTAAAAATTGACTATAAAGGGCAATAACTCCTTAAGGGGTCAACTGACCATTTCGGTCATGTTGACTTATTTGTAGATCTTACTTTGCTGAACATTATTGCTGTTTACAGTTTATCTCTATCTATAATAATATTCAAGATAATAACCAAAAACAGCAAAATTTCCATAAAATTACCAATTCAGGGGCAGCAACCCATCAACGGGTTGTCCGATTCATCTTAAAATTTCTGGGCAGATAGATCTTGACCTGATAAACAATTTTACCCCATGTCAGATTTGCTCTAAATGCTTTGATTTTTGAGTTATAAGCCAAAAACTGCAGTTTACCCCTATGTCCTATATTTAGCCGTGGCAGCCATCTTGGTTGGATGGCCGGGTCACCGGACACATTTTTTAAACTACATACCCCAAAGATGATTGTGGCCAAGTTTGGATTAATTTAGCCCAGTAGTTTCAGAGGAGAAGATTTTTGTAAAAGATTACTAAGATTTACGAAAAATGGTTAAAAATTGACTATAAAGGGCAATAACTCCTTAAGGGGTCAACTGACCATTTCGGTCATGTTGACTTATTTGTAAATCTTACTTTGCTGAACATTATTGCTGTTTACAGTTTCTCTATCTATAATAATATTCAAGATAATAACCAAAAACAGCAAAATTTCCATAAAATTACCAATTCAGGGGCAGCAACCCATCAACTGGTTGTCCGATTCATCTGAAAATTTCTGGGCAGATAGATCTTGACCTGATAAACAATTTTACCCCATGTCAGATTTGCTCTAAATGCTTTGGTTTTTGAGTTATAAGCCAAAAACTGCATTTTACCCCTATGTTCTATTTTTAGCCATGGCGGCCATCTTGGTTGGTTGGCGGGGTCACCGGACACATTTTTTAAACTAGATACCCCAATGATGATTGTGGCCAAGTTTGATTAAATTTGGCTTAGTAGTTTCAGAGGAGAAGATTTTTGTAAAAGTTAACGACGACGGACGCAGGAGGACGACGGACGACGGACGCAGGACGACGGACGCCGGACGCAAAGTGATGGGAAAAGCTCACTTGGCCCTTCGGGCCAGGTGAGCTAAAAATTGGTCCTTTCAAACCATGGTGAAACAATTTATAAGATCCTAAATTTTCAGGACTTTCTTTTGTAAATAGTAACCAAGAACTTTGATAATTGATGCATTACAGATGGCTAGGTACTTTAAAAGGAGCAACCTAATAAATTCCTTTAAATTGTTTTTCTTTTACTCCAACCTCCAGAAATGGCAAAATTGATAGCAACAAAATGAATCCAAATTATGTTCAAAATTTACTTACTAAATTGTCTCCTTTAGCACCATCAAAACCTGCAGCCACTAAAACCAAATCTGGAGAAAACTGAAAAGCAATGATAACCAATAAAGAATTTGAAATGAACTATGATTTTTTACTATGGAAATCTTTGGTTGAATTCAGTTTAATCTTTTCTAATTTGTGTAAAAACATGTTAAACATGAAGACATTGGTAATATAACCACATTTTATTTTTATATACACAATATCACATGATATTGAATCTGGGTACATTTTTTGATGCAATATTTTTTTTGGTCATTTTATAAAAGAAACATTCATCTCAGGTCATAAAACTACACTTCAAGTCTAAATTAATCTAAATCTAAAAAAAACAAAAAGTAACCTAAAATTATTATATTTTTAATATGTGAGATAAACAATATATAAATACCTCATAACATAAAGGAAGGATTACATTTTGAAATGCTGCTACATAATCTGCATCCCCTTTGGGTTCCTACAATAAAGAACAAACTATCAAACTGATGTGGCTTATGAGTACAATAATGTTTTATAGGTTATAATATAATGTTCAAGTTTAAGGTTAAATATACATATTCCTATCAAACTGTCCCAAAAATCATGCCTAAAACAACATATGATTTCAAGAACAGTTATTGTTAGCAGGAATTCCCTGTATTAAGCAACTATCAACACATTAACAGAGAATTTTATACTCAAATTTGTTTGCAATATGTGAAAAATGCCTAACATCTGACAGTAAAAAAATTGGCTCGACTGTGATGATTTAAGTCCCAGAACTCTTGAACAAACCTATAAACAATTTAAATCAACAGGAATCTTTCTTTTATCTTTTCAAATATTCAATAAAACTTTCAAATTATCAAACTTCTGTAATTTTAAATTAAAACATTGCCTATAATTCTCTAACCTAAAGATCCATGCATAAAATCTGACTTACATCGTTCCAAGCAATATTGACATTGTATCCCTGAGCAGAATTTCCACCCACACACTTGTGGTATCCTTCCCCTCCATATGGATAAAAGGATCCTTTATCAAACCGGTGTAGTGATATGTATAAAACACTGAAAATACATAATGTTTATTATTCTGACACTTTAAAACAGTATATTGTCATGATTGTAATTATCTTAATTATGAAAATATTATGAATATTGCAATAATTAAATATCTTAAAATTTGAATAATCAATTAAAGTAAATTTTAACTATAAACATTGAAAGTACCTTTAAATGTTCATATTATTAATTTTATTTATCAATGCAACAAAGATATTTGCATATAATTAACATTGCTTCCTTTATCATACCACTATTACCTTGTGTCATCATAAAATAGAGTCTGTAATGCATTACCATGGTGTATATCCCAGTCTATAATCACTATTCTGAAATACATATATTATTACCCTTAAGGTGGTACCCAACACTTTCACTAAAATTAATTTGGCTCGTTTAATTTTTATAAAATTTTGTCAAAGCATTTACTTTGACACTTTAACAAAAATATAAAAAATTGAAAAATTTTGAACCAACCGTTTTGTCAGAAAAATTACACTGGTTATATAGCAGATTCACAAACACCAATTTTGATCATTAAGAAGCTTAATATTCCCTTTACAACACAACGTTATTAAAACGTTTAGCTGATTTTACAGAGTTATCTCCCTGTAGTGTTAGGTACCACCTTAATGAAACAAAAACATAGATTTCACCCCTATTATATTTGTTGCAAGCATTTATGGAAATTTAACACAGCTCATGAGAAGTTCAGGCATATCAATAGCTTTTAAGCTATTCAAAAAGGTCAGGTATATATATAAAACAATGATTTGAAGGTGGCATTTGGGGTAAAAAGGAAATTATGTATCTTAGAAAAGAGTTGAAACAGAAATACCGAACTCGAGGAGAATTCAAAACAGAAAATCCCTAGTCAAATGACAAAATCAAAAGCTAAACACATCAAACAAATGGAAAACAACTGTCATATTCCTGACTTAGTACAGACATTTACATTTATTCTTATCGCTTTTGTTTTTTTCCATTAAATCATCGATGTATATACATGTATGATCAGCGCTGTACTAATTGACATAGTATTTCTGTTTTTTTTTTGTGCATGGTTTTTTTTAAACTTACCTATTAACATTATGTTTTTGTTGAGCGTATTTGGCGGCAATGCCGATATTATTAAACATACAAAATCCCATTGTAGTATTGGCCTCTGCATGATGTCCAGGAGGTCTGCAATGGTGTATAGTCATGATTAATAGATCTTTTATTACCAATGGAAATATAGTGCAGATATATCTTAGAAATATTGAAAATAAAAATGTCTTCTAGTTACCAATTACTATTAAATGTATTGTGGAAAAAATAATTCATTTATTTTCATGAGTACCAATTTAATTTTTTCATGGATATTTGAAACAGTCTTTTTGGCAAGGTCTGCTTATATTCCTATGGAAATAAACTCATCATAGATACAAGGACTAAATTTTGTATATACGCCAGACGCGTGTTTCGTCTTCAAAAGACACCTTAGTGACGCTCGAATCCAAAAAAGTTAAAAAGGCCAAATAAAGTACGAAGTTGAAGAGCACTGAGGACCAAAATTCCTAAAAGTTTTGCCAAATACAGCTAAGGTAATCTATGCCTGAGGTAAAAAAGCCTTAGTATTTCAAAAAAATTCAACATTTTGTAAACATTTAATTTATAAATATAACCATATCAATGATAATTCATGTCAGCACGTAAAGTGCTGACTACTGGGCTTGTGATACCCTCAGGGAAATAAAAACCTTAATGCAAATTTTATGAAATTGAACTCCACGGAAACACTTCCGGTAAAAACAATGGCGGTTTCCACCATTTAAAATCGTCTTGGAAAATGTGAAGGTCAGGATTATCATATAGTTTTTCACATTCCATTCATAAATCGCAAAAAGACAAATCACTATTGACCTACCTTTTAAGTGATTGCACTGTGATAATCCTGACCTTCACATTTTCCAAGACGTTTTTAAATGGTGGAAACCGCCATTGTTTTTACCGGAAGTGTTTCCGTGGAGTTCAATTTCATAAAATTTGCAATAAGCGCGGGAAACCTTATCACATCAATGAAAAGAACATTTCAGGAAACTGTGTAAGTGACGAATGTCATATGTAAACAAATGATCCTCATAGAAACGAAGATGGCAGAATTACAATGGAAAACATTCTGGAAAATGTGAAGGTCAGGATTATTACCGTGCGATCACTTAAAAGGTAGGTCAGTAGTGTTTTTCTTTTTGCGATTTATGAATGGAATGTGAAAAACTATATCTGGAGTGAACACGATTGAGTTTAGATTATTTTTAACGATAACCGCTACGAATTTCAGCTGACGGCGACTATAGAATTTGTGATTCCTGGATATCTATTGAAATCCTAGAAAATGGGTCTTCAAAGAATAATAATGAATCCAGTTTATTTTTAAATTTGAATGTGAGAATTTTCGGGGCTAATCAAACCTGAATGGCCTGACATGTTTGAGATGTCACAGTATTAACCAAACATTATTGAGTTTGAATGGCCCAACACAATTGAGGCTATAAGCTTAACATCTTTATGATGCACTTTAATAAACATAAGTCATTTTTTTAATGTTTAAAAATAATTTGTATGCTTACCTTATCAGGGCAACACCACTCTGAGACTGAAAAGAAATATTTAAACAAGCATGAATAAACCATTTTTACACTAACGAAATGTGTCAATATGCATATACACAACACTGTCCAAAAAATATGTGTGTTGTCATAGCCTTCAAAGGCTTCTCAAACTATACAGGGTATTGAATTTAAAAGTAAAAATCTTTACTTGTTTTGCGTTGTCAAAAAGTTAGCATACTTTGAAAAAACAATAAAATTTTATCATTATATATCTCTGAAACAGTAATAGCAGTAACAGTGAAAATCTACATTGAGGGCAGCAAATTCAGCAATATTGCAATTTTATTCAGTCCAAATCCATAGCAAACAAATAATAGTCCTGAAACCATTAGTGTTGGACAAAAAGAAGGAAAACAGCTTTATGCTCTACCAAAATTTTGTGGATCATTCTAAACTGACAAAAGTTCACCAATCGTCTAGATCTGTCAAACTGCTGCTGAGAACAGACAGGAGTTATCCAATATTCAAAGTTATTTTAGTAATAGTGAGCAGTGACAACTTTCCTAGCATGCTTAACTATCCATGCAGTTATACTCAGTGATATAAAACTGGCCTATGACTACTTAAATTGCCTGTAAAACCATAATGTATATCTGAAACCAGTACCCATCAATTCAATGGTTCAAAACATATGTTACACTCAGCATGTTTACTAAAAAAATCTATCCTGTTGAACTTACTTTAAATAAAGCTAATACTAACAATGACCACTGCCCTTTCCTTGATCTTGATATCTATATCATTAACGGGAAGCTTAATACAAAAATTTATGATAAAAGAGATGAATTTTCATTTCCAATCATTAATTATCCATTTTTAGATGGTGATGTTCCCTTGTCACCATCTTATGATGTTTATATAACTCAACTTGTACGATTCGCTCGTGTATGTAACAACGTATTAGATTTTAGCGAGAGAAATTTATGTATTACTGAAAAATTATTTCACCAGGGTTTTCGATATCACAAACTAGTCAAAACATTTACTAAATTTTATCATCGTTATATAAGGAAATGATTTGTAAATATAACTCAAAATGCAGACATCTTATACGTTCAGGTATTTCACATCCAGTCTTTTATGGTAATATTCTTTACAAAGCACAAAAATGTCAGTATTCACCTCAAAAGCTTACAAAACCTTTACACAGACTTATTAAGAAGAGATATAGTTACGATACTGTTGTCAGGTCATTAAAGATTGCATATTTTGGCTTTAATATTGATTCCCTTATAGGGTCTTTGCATCAGAACTAAACACATTTATTTAAAAAACAGTTGTTGGCATGACACGGGTTATGTTCTTCTCATATATTTTATGATAGTATGATACTAAACCCCTAACAGGAGGGATTGTGCCTGATATTCATATGATGAAGACATAACCTTCAATCAGTTTAATTGAGGTCTGGAGCTTGCATGTCAGTTAACTGCTAGTAGTCTGATGTTATTTATGTATTATTGTCATTTTATTTATTTTCTTTTGTTACATCTTCTGACATGGGACTCAGACTTCTCTTGAACTGAATTTTAATGTGTGTATTGTTATGCGTTTACTTTTCTACACTTGCTAGAGGTATAGGTGGAGGGTTGAGATCTCATAAACATGTTTAACCCTGCGGCAATTTTGCTCCTGTCCCAAATCAGGAGCCTCTGGCCTTTGTTAGTCTTGTAGGATTTTTAATTTTAGTTTCTTGTGTATAATTCGGAGTTTAGTATGACGTCCATTATCACTGTACTAGTATACATATTTTTTAAGGGGCCAGCTGAAGGAAGCCTCCAGGTGTGGGAGTTTCTCACTACATTGAAGACCCATTGGTGGCTTTTGTCTACTCTATGGTCAGGTTGTTGTCGTTTTGACACATTCCCCATTTCCTTTCTCAATTTTAACACATACCTGTCCTGTTAAAATATCATCCACAACTGAAAGCAGTGTCCCAACAGACCAACAAGCAGCTGTGAAACTGTCCTGTAAATGAAAAAGACAAACTTTACTTCAGTTTGTGTTTCTCAAAATATTTCTATGAAGAATTCACTAAAAGTTTACTACAGGTGAAAATTTTGAAATATAAAAATCCTCAAATGTCTGAAATATGTGTGCTGTACAAATAAATTTGTTTGTACGATTCTTTTAATTGCTTATCTAGATTCAAGTCAATAATTATTATTCTAGTTTCTGCACTTGAATGTTATTATGTTGACTTCTACTTTTGTCGCGTTTTACTTTAAGATTTTTAGAGAAAATTTGCATTACATGCAAAAATTTATTAACTTTTATATACTTTTTTCCTTGAAATACACAATTATTTTATATAATATCTATTTCTTATGTAATGTGATGAATATCTTATACATACATTTTTTGCTGTAGTTCAGGAATTGGACTATTATTGTTATTTGGTAAAGAAATTAAACTAATGACATGACCAGAATTCTATCTAATTGATTTTCATTGATAATTGCTAAGCATAGAATCTGCACAAAATAAAGCTAGATTGCAAATGAGTTCTTTGACATTGGGCAGGAACTGTTTGTATCATTAAGTTGATAAAAGAATAATGTCAACAATACAAATAGAATGTATCACAATATACCTGACAAAAGTAGACAGATTTAAAAGAAGACTGGTATTTGATTAAAGCATCTTCCTCCATTGTCTCTATTTTCTTCAGCTGTCTGATGAAGTCCGGACTGAAAAGTACAATTTGTAAACATTTAATCATTTAACTTTATTATTTTAAAGTATATGTCTTCTTGAAATTTAACATGGGGTTAAACATTTTTTTTCTCTTTTATTTCAGACTTTACAATAACTTTAATATACATGAATTATAAATATCATAATGAAATACTTTATCTTTGTACTGAATCATTTTTTTTTCTAAAAATCAAGTCAAAAAATATTATTCCGCCATACAATTGTGGATGCTGTGATTTTAAAAATGGACATAAACGAACAATAAGAACTGTTTTTATAGAGCTGATGGGATGAGAAAAGAAATATGTAGATTTGACCTGAAATAAATTATTAGAAAGGACAATTTTTTTATTGAACTGTATGATCAGAATTTTGGGATTATTTCATGGGGGAGTGACATTTTTCACCATCTTCCAGGGTCTAGCAATTTGCGAAAAAAGTAATCTCACTTGCCACCTCGAAAATTTAACCAGATATGTATAAATGTATCAGCTTCGATATGAGCCATCATACATGTTCAAGTAAACAATATGGACTGAGCAACGGAGGAAAACGTTACCATTACCGCCTATGGAGAATTAATTGTAAATGTTGACCCATTTGTATTGGTAAAGTAGCCTAAGTACCTGGATAGAACCATTGGCCTTCACCACCAAAACTGGCAATCCTTGTGAATGAAGATTTGAATCCAAAACAACTTGCACCAAGCAGGGTTGGAACTCACAACCTCAGAGTTAACAGACAAGTGGTCATCACTAAACATGCCCTTCTTATACCTCTCTGCCCCAAAGGTCCCACATTTTCAAGTTTTGATCTTTCAAAATTTTTCAAATTGTCAACATTTTAACAGCTTATTCATCTAGAGTTTAACCAACCTTTATATAGTAAGGTTGGTGTACTCCAACTGTTGGAGGAAGATATAGAGGATAGAGGAACAACCATTTTAACATTTATGTATTACCTGTGAGCAAGTGATAATTCATCATCTGTAGCTTTTCTTCCCTGAAAAATATTGGGTACTGTAAAATCAGAAACTATTGCAAGCATTCATTACTGTCAATTCAGAAATTATTGCATGCATTTATTATTGCAATTTTGTCATTTTAGACTAAAATGTGATTTTAATTTTTGCGATATTGAGTAAAATACTGTTTAATTCATATAAAAATTTTCAAAATGCGAATTTAAATTATTGTGATTATAACCGTGTCACATTTTTTGCAATAAGAAAAAAACATCGCAATAATTTCTAAATTTACAGTATACCATTTTTGAAGACTGGACTAAAATACTAAAATAAGAGATGTATTTTTTTAATTTCATGAAAAGCTGCATATATAAATTATATATATGCTTGAGATATGAGAATGCATGTTCTTATTATTACAATACAAATTCAGTCACATTATTCACATTAATGCAAACCTCACAATAATTTCTGAATTTACATTTTAAAAGTAAAAATAACATGTGCTAGCTTAAAAATCTACAGAAGACATATCAATAAATTCTGAAACTGTATTACAATTTCAAGCCGCTTACTGTCAAATGCTGTTAATTAGAGAAGCAATAAATATCAATTTCAAAATTCTGAGTGACCTCCTGTATTGGAGGTGAGAAATTCTATAATAAACCAATAAGATCAGTTGATTGAAATATAATTTAAAAGTTTTTCATCTTCTCAAACGTTTATGTCAAGAATTTGGAGATCACCAATGCATATATAACATTTATAATAATAATAAATATACTGGTGTTATTAAACATCTATCCCATATTCCTTTATTCTTCAAGGTTTTACAGAGGTGTTGTAATCTTTCTGGACATTCTTCAAAGCCTCTGAAATATAAGTCTTCAATAAATGGAAGTCATAAAATTTAAGTGATTTGTCTATGACAATTCCAATTAAATGTAGTATAAATTTCAGTTCTTTCATTATCTCAGTTTAATTCTCAAATTCAGAATCAAAAGGATTATGGGTAATTTTGTTCTTTGTACCCCAAAATATTATTAACAACAGATCATTAACCAAATTTCCTATGTTTGAGACATTTTTAATCAATCAAAACCATTCGTGGTGTGCTTTCAAAAATATTACCAAAAATGCATTAGATTCTGTAGAGTTGTATTCTTTTAATTTACAATTATTTTTCAATTCCCTGTTCTATTAGAGCTTATCATATTGTATAGATGATTAAACTTTGTTTAAATTTTAAGACAAAAATTTTTGTTGAGTTGCTCTTTATATACAACTATATTTGATTTCATAGAAAATGTCAAAAAACAATTTTGTACGAATTCTTTTACTGCTTTATAACTTTTTTTAATCTATTTGTGTGTGCTTTTTTCTATTTCTTATTTAAAAGGTTTCTGTTGATATTATACAGACACCTTTTTTTTCTAACATAGTATGATTGGTATATCAGTGAAGACTTACCCACTACTTATATCTTTATGTAATAGTGACTGTTCTGAATAGCCTAAGCATACTCTGAAATGTAAACAAGAAACTACATATGATAACAGTTACATTATATAGTCTAAAGTTATAATTGTTTAGTGATTAAGATTATAAAACAATGTTGACTGCTGTATATTTGTCATTTTAAAATATTATTTCTGTTTGTTTTGTTCACACATCATTATCAATGTAATGGAATTTGATGTGACTGTCATACAAGTGAGCTGTTTAGCTAGCAATAAAACTAAGTTCAATCCATCATTTTCTACATAAGAAAATGCCAGTACCAAGTAAGGAATATGACAGTTGTTATCCATTTGCTTGGTGTCTTTGAGCTTTTGATTTGGCCATTTGATAAGGGACTTTTGTTTTGAACTTTCCTTGGAGTTCAGAATTTTTGTGATTTTACATTTTTCTTACATTTCTAAAAGATTTTCTTAACTCATGTTTAAATTTCAGAGGAAATTTTGCTCAAATATCCTCTTTGAAAATCCAGGTATGGTTCAAATTCTCGCCCTAAAATGTCCTACGATGTTGGTGCTCAAATGGCCCTATACCCTTTTAAATCTTGTACAATAAAGGAATTTGAACATACAGTTTTTAAATGAAACTGATACTAGTTTCAATGAATGCAAACTAAGGAACAAAATTAAATAAAACATTTAAATAGAAACACATTTATTATCATAGGCTTTAACAATTTCTTTTTACAATTGTTGATTTATCTCCAATTCCCCAGTTTTATTTATTCATTCCCCCGATATTTATAACAGAACTTTAGAAAGTCCTACACTACTTGTTTGGTGCACAGGGCTGTAGAGGCTTTTTCATCAATTCAGCAACTCTCAGTTTGAGTTCCTCTTCTGCATCTAAGTATTCAGGATTATAACATTCTTGACTCAGGGAGAAGGTACGAGGTCTCTCATTGGTGTAAAATTTGACATCCCTCCTGAAAATAATGTAAGATCTTATTATACATTTATCTAAAATACTACATTTTTGACACTTTTTAGAGCTTTTCACATGCTCACTCTTGCTTGTTTCTGAGGTGTTTTAAAACAACTAGAGGCTCTAAAGAGCCTGTGTCGCTCACCTTGGTCTATGCGAATATTAAACAAAGGAAGCAGATGGATTCATGACAAAATTGTGTTTTGGTGATGGTGATGTGTTTGTACGTCTTACTTTACTGAACATTCTTGCTGCTTACAGTTATCTCTATCTATAATGAACTTGGCCCAGTAGTTTCAGTGGAAAATGTTAGTAAAAATTTACAAATTTTATAAAAATTGTTAAAAATTGACTATAAAGGACAATAACTCCTTAGGGGGTCAATTGACCATTTCAGTCATGTTGACTTATTTGTAAATCTTACTTTGCTGTACATTATTGCTGTTTAAAGTTTATCTCTATCTATAATAATATTCAAGATAATAACCCAAAACAGTAAAATTTCCTTAAAATTACCAATTTAGGGGCAGCAACCCAACAACGGGTTGTCCGATTCATCTGAAAATTTCAGGGCAGATAGATTTTGACCTGATAAACAATTTTACCAAAATGTCAGATTTGCTCTGAATGCTTTGGTTTTTTAGTTATAAGCCAAAAACTGCATTTTACCCCTATGTTCTATTTTTAGCCATGGCAGCCATCTTGGTTGGATGGCCGGGTCACCGGACACATTTTTTAAACTAAATACCCCAAAGATGATTGTGGTCAAGTTTGGATTAATTTGGCCCAGTAGTTTCAGAGGAGAAGATTTTTGTAAAAGATTACTAAGATTTACGAAAAATGGTTAAAAATTGACTATAAAGGGCAATAACTCCTCAAGAGGTCAACTGACTTATTTGTAAATCTAACTTTACTGAACATTAATGCTGTTAACAGTTTATCTCTATCTATAATAATATTCAAGATAATAACCAAAAACAGTAAAATTTCCTTAAAATTACCAATTTAGGGGCAGCAACCCAACAACGGGTTGTCTGATTCATCTGAAAATTTTAGGGCAGATAGATCTTGACTTGATAAACAATTTTACCCTGTCAGATTTGCTCTAAATGCTTTGGTTTTTGAGTAATAAGCCAAAAACTGCATTTTACCCCTATGTTCTATTTTTAGCCATGGCGGCCATCTTGGTTGGTTGGCCGGGTCACCGGACATAATTTTAAACTAGATACCCCAATGATGATTGTGGCCAAGTTTGGTAAAATTTGGCCCAGTAGTTTCAGAGGAGAAGATTTTTGTAAAAGTTAACGACGACGACGGATGACGACGGACGACACCGGACGCCGGACGCCAAGTGATGGGAAAAGCTCACTTGGCCCTTTGGGCCAGGTGAGCTAACAACCTTTTCAATAACATTTGGTGTTTTGTCTATCATTCATTATCAAACACTATATCAATTGTAAAGTACATTGATATATGTATATATAAGTTGTATATCTTAGATATATATCTATATTTAAATATCACACTATACACAACCTTCTGCTAATAAAAATGATAAACAGAAATACAAAGTGTAATCATAACTGTCCTGATAAAAAATTTGTACATATTTGTATTAAAGACAATCACATATACTAGGATTTATTTCAATATAAACCTGCTTCAGGTAAGCACATGGTAAGTCACATAAAGCATTGATATATTAGATTTCTTCCTTTTTTATTCACAAATTTAGTCAAAGGTAAAAGGTCATAATTATAATTTCTGCATAGAATAATTGCATTATAAGGAAATTCTACTTTTTTAATGTCAGATTAACAAGTGGAAACTTAAAATATATTTTTAATAATGTATAAAAATATAAAACATAGTTGCAAAGCAAAAATTGGTATAATTTGGAAGATGTTAAATGCCAAAACAACAAGACAACTTATATACAAAATTAAGTATAAACAACTGACAACTACTTTACATTTGAAATACATTTCTGTCACCCCATTATATCAATGACACTACACCAGTTAAAGAATATGCAATAAGAATGCCACTTTGCTTCACTATTTCTTTTTTTTTTCACTTTTCAGCATCTGTGCATCAGATGGCAACGTTACCTGAAGTCAACATAAAAGTCATTAAGACTTATTCTACTAATTTAATCTGTGTTAAAGAGTGCTGACACTGGATCACCAAGCAGCATTGATATCAAACATTCTGATACCAGCTTTAAATAGAATACATATCAATGACAAAGACGAGGTAGATATTCAAACTTTAAATGGAGCTTCAGTTTATGAAATGACAAGACCACCAAGTGGAGATATTTTCTTGACTATAAGGAACAACAATAGTACCGATGTCTACATGTTGGTCCACTCAGGATTACAACCCTTTCTATCAATAGCTCCACTCTTTCTACATGGCATATATGTAACAAGGCACAATGAGATTGTTCTTGGTGTCATTGAATCAAACGATGACATGAATGCTATATATAAACTTACTGAAGCAAGCAGGAGAAAAGTCCTATTTTTTGGTATGAATAGGAAACAACGACAAACTTATGTATTTGACAGACATAACCATCGACTATTTACAGTACCTGCCAGAGTGACATCAAATATCAACAATGACTTACTGGTATTAGATATGCTCTCTAAAACTCAAGGGAGGGTTGTAGTTTTAAACAGGAAGGGACATGTAAAGTGGACCTACCATGGAAATCCTCAGGTTAATGTAGAGGGGTGTTCATTAAATCCTATGGATATTGTAACAACATCAGCAGGTCATGTGATAGTTGCTGATTTAACGACACATGCTTTGCATGTCCTATCTTCTGAAGGAGACCAGCTAGCAAGTAGAGTAATGGCAGATCAGGGGATCAGATTCCCAATGTCACTTGATATAGATACCAGGGGACAACTGTGAATTGGTTCTGGGTGTGATGATGGTATAATACAATATGAAAAGAGGGATTCTAAGTTACATATAGCAAAGCTGCAATTGTAATTCTACATTGACTAGAAGGACTTCGAAAATATAATACTTTGATGTTTCAAACTTTTACAATTATTCATAAGTGCCGCTTACACAGGAGAGTTTTTGCTGAAATGAAATATTTAAATAATTGCAAAAAAAGAGTTTTAAAACTAATTTTGAAAATGTCTGCTCATAGATTAGTACAATATGAAACAGTTACTGTGAATTCATTTATTTTCGTGGGTACCAGTTTTCGTGGGTTTAGGTAAACTTGGATTTTCGTGGATATTTGACTTCATGGTTTGCTTAAATCTGCATACATTCTTTTAGAAGATTTTTGTTTTTGTTGAACATTTGAATTTGCGTTTTTTGGGTATTCAAAAGATCCACTAAAATTGTGATCCAACAAATATAATGAATCCACAGTATCTAGACCACAGATATACTAAGATACTTCATACTTACTGAGGAGGTTAATCAAGCAAGGCCTTGAATTCTGACACTACAGAATCATACTTACTGAGGAGGCCAATCAAGAACACCCTTGAATTCAGACACTACAGAATTATACTTACAGAGGAGGCCAATCAAGCACACCCTTGAATTCTGACACTACAGAATCATGCCTACTGAGGAGGCCAATCAAGCACACCCTTGAATTCTGACACTACAGAATCATACTTACTGAGGAGGCCAATCAACCACATCCTTGAATTCAGACACTACAGAATCATACTTACTGAGGAGGCCAATCAAGCACACCCTTGAATTCAGACACTACAGAATCATAGACCGAGTTCACTTGAAACTCTTCGATCGACTTCAGAGTTAATAGATAATCATGTGAACGCACTAGAGTTGATATTAGGAACAACTCTAAGCAACTCTAGGGTAAGGCCCTGACCAAGCATAATCAAAGAGCTGAAAGCTCTGAAGAAAAATGACGCCACTGTCTCTAATATTGGGATAGTTTTTATGCAAGTCTTGATTTTCACATACCGTAATTAGTTTAACAATGCAACATGTCTCGTAAGCAAATAATTGATATTCGTATATGTGTGTGTGTGAAGTGAAGGTGACAACTGGCTGTTTTTTTAAGACAAATGAATAGGTCAAGACTACCTGAATTGTACAAATGAATACCGTAGAAAGGCTTGTATATTTCTCAATGGTACATAGTCTGAATCCGGGTCCGTTCGCGCCCAACTCATGTTCGCCCTCTTTCACTTTCACACCCTACATGTTCGCACCCAATCTTAATTGGTTTTGTGTTTAATAACTCTGTAAGCAAGTGTTTTCTTATAAGTATAATTGTTGTCATTGTCTTAAAATAAAATGAGACAGCATTTTTGTTTGTGTTGATTGATTGATTGATTGTTGGTTGCTTAACGTCCAGTGGCAAATATTTCATGCATATTCAGGACGAGAACAAGTTCACAATAAATACAATAGGTAGGTTGATGCAATAGAGGCCATCTGGGATGATGGTCGCAGAAATTTGGACTGCCACCGGAAAAAGAGGGTATATTGGATAGGAACAGAAATTTGGCCTTTGCAACAGGCCACCTACGGACCCCTTAAAGAGTTGTTGCAAGGGTTCTTAACGTGCAAAGAGCGTGGCACTCTCTTTACACGAGGCATCAGATTTAACGTCCCCCTTCTGACCGTACGTGACTGCGAACTTGATACATCCCGCACAGCCAAACGGATGCCCAACTTCAGCAAGCGTTTTACTGCCGGTCGGGAGAAGACCAAGTAACCATATTTCTATTCCCCAGTCACCCTTGGGGAGTGTTTGTGTTGAATAAATCTTAATCATGTTTTGGATAGCGTATTGTTATTGCAATTTAAAACAACAATCATGATTTTCCAATTATTCAACTTGAATTTGAATTAAAATTGGGCACGAATGAGTAGAGTGCGAACGGACCTTGGGTGTGAACGTGCGAGGTGCGAACGTGTAGGGTGTGAAAATGTATTGGGCGCGAACAGACCTGATACCACATAGTCTGAACCCCCTTCTCCCACAAAATATTAAGTAAATAATCTTTGTGTTACTGTTATCAAAGGTCTAATGAAACTCAGGTAATTTCAAACATTTGTCAAAGAATTCTAGTCAACCGGCACCTGGTTAAATAGGCACCTGGACAAATAAGCACCTGGTTAAATTGACACTGGATATAGTCAATTCGTCACCCATGTTAAATATATATTTTAACAGTATTTTAAGCAAAAAGAGTAAAAATAAGAAAGGGGTTGCCAGAATTTTTTTCAGTATTTAAGCAAAAAGAGTTTAATACTAACTTTCACATTTTTGGGTGTCCATGTACATTTTGTATATATTTATTTTTCTCAACTAAATGACTTTTTTGGCTTATTTTTAATGATATATATATGAGTAACCGTTACGGTAGTCCAAATAATTATTACGTCTGGCAAGGCTTTTTAAATTTTATTCTGGGACACCTTCTTATGACCGCAAGGCTATGTTAATTTTTTTCTGGGACGCCTTCTTACTAAGCCTTCCTACGAACGTCTAAGGAAGGCGTCCCAGAAAAAAAATAAAATAGCCTTGCCAGACGTCATTATTATTTGGACTAATACATGAGATATTGGATATTTTTATGCATTATTTTAACCAGTTGAGCATTTTACAGGATTGTTTGTTTAATGCTGTTTAAACTTTACTGAAAAAAAACACCTAAAATTTGCTAATTATTTGGCATGAAAGTTTGATTTATTGAAAGGGACTCATAGTTTTCCATTTTATTTTAATTATTGTCTAATTGTTAAAACAATAGCTTGGGTAAAGGCTTCGTTGTTTACTGTACCCTTATACACAACAACATATTCACTTTGGTTTCGTTGTTTACCTAAATACACAACAACATATTCAGTGAGTGACGGTGGATTTCACAGTGAAATTCACTATGTACTTGGTACCTGTTATTAATTAATTTAATAGAAAATATTATAACAAATATTTATATTGGATGCCTAATTGACGTCAAATAGGTGCCGATTTGACTAGATGCCAATTTATTCAGGTGCCGACTTGACTTGTACGTTTCAATTCCTCTGCGATCGTTTGCGGTATTTTCTTGAGAAAACATATTTTCCATCATCAAAGAGAAAAACAAACTGCTTGAAAATGATTCTGGAACGCTTCATGATTGTTTCAATAAGTTTAATTCACTCAAAAAACAATTTTAAAACTTGCGATGTTTAAACAGGAAGTTTCAAAAGCACGTGTAAAAGAAGAAATTAACCGGTGAGAGTGGAAATCCGTACATAACAGATATCACTATAGTACGACTTTGAAAGCAAAACAGTTCCATCCTTTTGTAAAAAGTAAAATCACAAAAATACTGAACTCAGAGGAAAATCAATTCGGAAAGTCCATAATCACATGGCAAAATCAAATAACAAAACGCATCAAAAACGAATGGACAAGAACTGTCATATTCCTGACTTGGTACAGGCATTTTCAAATGTAGAAAATGGTGGATTGAACCTGGTTTTATAGCTAGCTAAACCTCTCACTTGTATGACAGTCGCATCAAATTCCATTATATAGTCACCGATGCGTGAACAAAACAAACAGACATAATAGGTAAAAATGTCAAAAAATTTGTAAAACAGTCTTTAATATACCTATCACATTCATGTTTGAAGGGGCTTAAGCTTATTCAAACCATATAAGTCGGTATGAAACACCAAAACGGAATGATCAATAACCGATTACGTTTTGTAGTTTACAAATTCTAAACTGGTTCCTGTCAAACTAAAACACTTTGTTCGAGTGTAGTGAAATACAAGCAGAAACCAGTTAGTTTGTAAACTGGTTCCTGCCTGATTACCACACAATGATCATGCATAATGATAACACAAGCAGATTCCAGTTTGTATGAAAAATAGTAAATACGAAACCAAGCGCGGTAGGCAGAGAAATGTAATGAAGTTCAGGTCGCCAGTAATGGAACAATGACTGCGTCATTTTCCAAAAAATAAAATATTCTCATTGGTTTGACGTCATTCAAGAGTTTCTTGAGTTTAACCCTGGCTCGGTGAGGGTTAGAACTAGGGAATGAGGGATTAATTCGAGTGGTTCAAGTAAAATCGTTTTGTTGAAACCTGAGTAATTAAAGTTAACTCAAGAGTTTCAAGTGAACTTGGCCAAACTTACTGAGGAGGCCAATCAAGTACACCCTGGAGTTCAGACACTTCAGAATCATACTTACTGAGGAAGCCAATCAAGCACACCCTTGAATTCAGACACTACAGAATCATACTTACTGAGGAGGCCAATCAAGCACACCCTTGAATTCAGACACTACAGAATCATACTTACTGAGGAGGCCAATCAAGCACACCCTTGAATTAAGACACTACAGAATTATACTTACTGAGGAGGCCAATCAAGCACACCCTTGAATTCAGACACTACAGAATCTGATAAATGTCCTTGAAACTGTAAACATTTCCAGTGTGGTCGTAACGTTTTAATCACATTTAATATTGTTTCTCTTGTCCTGAAAAAAAAACATGCAAAAATTGTATTAAAGTTGTAAGCCGATTATTGCTACATCTACTATTTACTTTATTCTTCTTTAAGCTGTATTGCTTACGAATAAAAGATTATTATTATTTAAAATTCAATTCTTGATTTTTAAAGCAGTTGCTGGTGGGCTAGTTTATTTAGTTATAATTTTAAATGATCAAGATCATGTGTCAATTGGAACACACAGTTTGGCTCTGTGGCATTATTTGGGTCAGATCCAAAATTTGTATTCTAATAAGATGTGCATGATGTGGAAAGATTGCCAATGAGATAACTATCCACCAGAGACCAAATGATGCAGAAGTTAGCCACTTTATGTCACTATATTGCCTTCAACAATGAGCAAAATCCATACATCATAACAAGCTATAAAAGGTCTCAACATTAAAAAAGTAAAACAATTCAAACAAGAAAACTAACGGCCTGATTTATGTACAAATCAATAAATGATATAAAAATCTGATAAACAACAACAAGTGAAAATAAGAAGTTCCTGACTTGAGACAGGAACATAAAATTTGTAACTGTTTCTTATGCTAACCGTTCTATAAATGGACAAAAATTGCCCAGCCAGCCATGTCCTGAATGAAAATAACCTACATCTAAAAAATGTATGCAAGATGTGGTTCTAAAGTTTATAATAATAAACAATGATCCGTTTGTTCTTCTTGATGAAATATACTGTTATCACAGAGATATATCTTGCCTTTTTGCAAATGTTGAAATTAAAATAGCAGTTCTTTAACATCTTACATAAGTTATGCAAATATACAAAGTCAATGAACCATGACTAAGGTTCATGGCTAAACAATCTCCATGTGAATGGGATGTGCCAATGCTAATACAACTGTATACCAAATACCATTGACTTATTATAAGTCATTCCCTTTAAACAAACACAAACATTCAAGTCAATGAACCATGAAGAGGGGAAGAGCTATACAATCTCAATGGAAATGAAACTTGCAAATGCCAATAAATTTGTATACCAAATATCACCGACTTAACATAAGCAGTTCATCTTAAACTGATCTAATCACAAACTGATACATGTAAACTGAGCAATAGTTTCAAAGTTGATAGACCATGACTGAAGAGGCAGGGCCAAATATTCTCCATGGAAATGATATGTGCTAATGCACAAACAACTGAATACTCATTAACACTAATGTTTCCCCTTGAAATGACCTAATCACAAACTAATGCATGAAAACTTAGCAAAATTCCCAAGTCAATAGACCATGACTGGGGGGCAGAGTCAAATAATCTCTATATAAATAAGTTATGCCAATGCTTATACAACTGCATACCAAATATCATTGACCTTCTACTAGTGGTTCCCCATAAACTGACCTAATCACAAACTTATACATATAAAATAAGAAAATTTTCAAAGTCCATAGACCATGACAGAGGGGTCAGGCCAAATAATCTCCATGTAAATGTGATGTGCCAATGCTTATACAACTGCATATCAAACATGATTGACGTACCACTTGTTGTTCACCATTAACTAGATCTAATCACAAGGTAATATGTTGTTTCTGCCGCCGCCAGAAACAGCAAACCTATGTCTCGCTTTTTTGACTCCGTCATACTGTACTTTGGATAAGGTTTTAATAGTTATACAAATGGACTATGTTCTCCTTAAATTTTCCTCCGTTACCAAACTGTAAATTGGATTATCAAACTGTAAATTGGATATGGTTCTGGTAAGATGTCTTACAATTTCAAGGATCTCATAGCAATGACCTTAATGAGAAGAATAACTTCAATTTTATACTGTACCTTGGATCTGGAGTTCCTAAAGGTTCTAACATGGGACATGGATCTCCTAGTAGAGTCTTCAATGACAAGGCTACACCTTCAGCTAATGTGTCTATGCAGTAACCTCCCTGGAAACAAACAAAAATATTCATGGTTTAATACCTACACAATTGAAAATGTTGTATTAAACTTTAATATTCTTTGCTCTGCTATAATCAGATTAAAAGTTTGACATTTATATCTGCAAATTTAGAAGCAGTAATGACAATTGTTAACGTTCACTGTTGAAGATTTGATGTTGATAGACTTCCTCATATGTATTGGTCTGCTATTGTAAATCATAAAATTAATCCTAGTTTATAGAAGCAAAATACAGATAATAGAAGTAAATGTGCCACGTTGCATGCCATTCCAAAAAGAAGACTGAAAGATATTTAGTGCTGACGAATTTCAAATTCAACTTATGGTTTTTGACTGTTCATTGAAATTTCCATTTTATTTTCACTATGCAATATGTGTAGTTATGACAGTAAATATTTTACTTATGTAATCCTGAAAAAATCATTATAGTTCAAATATAAAAAAATAGATAAAATTCTTCACATTGTCCATTCTATATTCTATGCTGTATTTCATTCTATTACATTGTAAAGTGTGGGACACTTTTCACTGAAAAAATATTTGTCAATGACAATTTGTTTTCTGAGAAGTATTTTTTGAAGTATTGTCTTTCCATTGTTTTTCTTTTGTCCATAGTATTGTCTTTTTTCTTTGACTTATGTATTTGTATTGTCCCTTGATATCTTGCCAGAAGTTATTCCTTTGTATATACAAAACGTTCAAAAACATGAATTGTTTATCAAAATGGATCACAATACCAATAGATACTGAAAATCTATTTTGGATTGTATATAAATTAATCAACAAATATTTGAAAGAACTGGTGGTAGACTAACATAGTAGTTACCTCCAACACAAGACAAAGTTTTCCACCAGCCAGCGATGAAATTAAATTAACAAAATGAGCAAAACATACAGGTGTAACTTCCATCTCACCCTGAAAAAACAACCATTATAATATGTTAATCATATTTACTCAAGGCTATACAGTGTAAGCCATATTTACTCAGAGCTACATAATATCTTAATAATATTTACTCAAGGCTATTCAGTGTAAGCCATATTTACTCAGAGCTACATAATATGTTAATAATATTTACTGCTTTATATACCATAACATGTATAAGATATTAAGACATATAAAAGATTGCCTTATCTGAATTTTTATTTTAATTGCTCTTGAAAGATTGATCTGAAAATTAATATTGAAAGGTTATATTAAAAAAAATAGAAATGTGACACGATTGCCAGTGAACTATCCACAAGAGTCCAAATGACATATATCTATTTATGCAACTATAGGTCACTGCACAGCCTTCGACAAGAAAGATAGTATACATGTTATCTAATAAGTTAGAATTGGTGAAGGTACATGTATACATAATAAATGGTGAACCATGCTAGGAGGTCAGATAGATGGACAGACTGGGGTTAAACAATCTTTGATTGGCAGTAACAACCTGCCCAATTTTTATAAAAATCAACTATAAAAAGATTAAGCTATGGATATTTTATTCAACTACTTGATATTCTAAGTAATCCTACCTCTGGACAACCTAATGCAGCATCAAAGCCAGCTGATACTATTACTAACTCTGGATCAAACTGAAAATAAAAAATTATGTTTAATACATGTGTTATGTTTCAGGATACTAACAATTTTGATAATGAAAGTATTTTACCTTTTTCTGAACAGACATGCAATGTATTTCTAACATTTCATTTGTGCCATTGTTACTAAATATATTGTCATTCTGAGGTCTTGTCATATATGTCATATTTCAAGGAAATAATTCAGATATCACAGTTGACAAAATAAAGTTTGTCTGATAAAAGAATTTGAGTAGGCAGCTTTTTTCTGGGTAGGTAGCGTTTGGGCAAACAAACCTATTTTTTTTATGGCCTGGTGATTCTTCCTGATTAAAATTTCCTCTGCTTACCTTATAAAATCATGATTTTTTTTTTAAATAGTATAACAAACATTAGTCTGCTTAAATTTCTATTCTCTAAAATAAAAGACACTTTACCTCATAAGCTATTGGTAAAATAATCTGATGAAATACAGCCATGTAATCACAGTTACCACAACCTATCTGTAATATAAACATTAAAACATGTGTAAGTTATAAGTGTGCACATGTAAAATAATCTGATGAAACACAGCCATGCAATCACAGTTACCATAACCTATCTGTCATATAAACATTAAAGGCAGTGGCTATTCGTCCGGCTAGCCAGAATCCATAGGCAGAACAACAAAAGAGAGAATCGCAGACGGATGGCCGGACGAAATAGAGATTTTTAACTATTCGTCCGGCTAGCCGGACGAATAGACACTCCGAACATTAAAACATGTGTAAGTTATAAGTGTGCACATAAAAAATAAACATGAAAACTTAAATGATTCTCTCTTTTGTTGTTCTGCCTATGAATTTCCTGTAAGGGAAATAGTCAGGCCAATCATTATTGGCTTCATCTATGATTTCAAAAGATCCTAAATTTATAGTTTCTGTGGAGTTTGGTTAAAGTAAGGTCCTCATATGATTATGCACCATTCTTCATTTAAATTGTTCGGCAATTTTTAATTCATATGAAATTTGAGAAGGGCAGGCACGTGTTACCTGTACCCAAAAGGAGGATTGTGTTTTCGATAAAAAAATTTAAAAAAAAAAATGTATATTAGATACAACAAAAAAAAGGGGGGATACCCAAACCCTGGTGTCTTATTCCCAGTCCAGGCATATCAGTATGTTCATAGATCTGCGTTGTAGTATAACTAAAAAATAATGCATCCAAGCAATTTTTATATAGTATTTTTTAAGAATGCGTTTTAGCCTCCATAAGGTAATTGGGCTAAATCATCAATTTCACTTTAATTTCAGGCTTATTCCTCACAGTAAACATGTATACGCTATTGTTCTGGAATCACTCCTAAAGACATTTGTTTAAGGCAATCACATTCTCTCTGGTTTTCTCTATGACATCTTTAAATATGAATCACAATCTCCAATTCTCAACACGTCCATTGCATACGCGCGTGTGTTATCCAACACCGCGTGTGTTATCCGACACCTCATCCGGGACACTTTCCACGTCACATGACACTTTTATTGATATTGAATATTTGCGCATCCGCAGACGGATGGCCGGACGAAATAGAGATTTTTAACTATTCGTCCGGCTAGCCGGACGAATAGACACTCCGAACATTAAAACATGTGTAAGTTATAAGTGTGCACATAAAAAATAAACATGAAAACTTAAATGATAACTTGAAACAACATTATAAATTTCGAAATAGTCAGTCACTGTTAATATCCTGCATTGAACTCACTTCCGTAATACTACAGCATTATGTCATGTAGTCAAATTCTCTTATATCTAGCTCTTAGACATATCTAAACACAAATGTTAAATTTATATAAAGAAAGGGAGTCAACATTGTCAGTTATAATCCAGTGTGGTTAAAAGGAAAATGTGGGGTATACATTACTAATACAGTATCCCAACAACATACCCCCAAAAAACCACAATCCAGTTATTCTGCTATTTTGTTCTTATACAGGTAGTACTGTGTTTTTAAGGAACTTAATAAGACTTTAGTGTTTGTGTTTGATTGGCTTAGTATGCTTAGTTAAAGAGTGTTTTTGGCATTTGTTTTTGTTGCAGTTCAGTGTTTCTGTTGTTCTGTTGTTTTCCTCTTATAATTGATGTGTTTTCCTCGGTTTAAGTTTGAAACCCAGATTTGTTTTCGCTTAATGAGATACAAGCATATTTTACAACAAAATCAGCTATACAAATCTCAGTCTGCCAATATTCTTTTTATTACAATAACACATTGCATTCTATATTCTTCTGAATTAAATATATACTGACCACATTTAAAGGTATATTAACATTAAATCCGACTCCAGCCCCTTCACCGGTATGGTCATAATCTGACTCTCGTAAATATGGCCATTCCTTCCCATCTAAATATTTATGTATGGAGATATATAACACACTAAAAATAAAAAAATAAAAGTGTTCATCAATTTAAATAATTAGTAAAAAGTAAATCTAAAATTATTACATGGCAGAGCAAAATATTTCTTTTACAACACTGAATTTCAAAACATATTGACCATTAGAGTTCAATGAAACAGTTTAAAATAACAAAAAACAAAAAATTGAAAGTTTGTTTCACAGTTTATCTTTCAAATCCTTGTTTAAATCCTCATCATTTTTTTGATCGATTGTTGGTTGCCTAACATCCAGTGACAAATATTTCAGGCATTTTCAAGACAATCACTCTTAGGTGTACTGGTGGATAGTTGTCTCATGGGCAACGAAACACTATCTGCTTATTTTCAATTTCAATCACTTATCTTAACCAATAAGATGTTTCTTAGCTATATAAAAACTAACTTTGGGTTATCATAAAAACAATACTGTATTCCTTGGCCATGATGAACATCCCAGTCAAGTATCAAAATCCTGAAATAAGAACACAGAATGAATCTATATCTACAATAGGCACACAGATTGACAATCATATTTTATAAAAAGTTTTAGAGATGACTAAGTCAACATAAATAAAGATAATTTCTGTGTTATTTGCTCTCTTGTGAAGAGTTGTCTCATTGGCAATCATAATACATCTTCTTTTTTCTATTCAAATATGTATGAAAAGTTTATTAACCTTATAAATATATGAATCATTTAAATATATTGGTTGACTGGTGTTTAAAGGCCACTTCAACATTATAGTCCTATTTCGTTGCAGTATATTTTATTGGTGGAGGAAGTTGACGTGCTGGGAGAGAACCAACTACCTTTGGCAGGAAAACTGCCAATCCTAGTGAATTTAGATTAGAGTTAAGTACACTGCCCCATGTGTGATTTGAAATCACAATCCCAGTGTTGTCTGGTTAGTGATACAGTGGTTTGACTACCTAGACCACTCTGCCATTGAGGCACTACATTCATTCACATATATGTCTGTATTATAAAATTTTAGTCCATCCATTTTATAACATCCTCAGGGCATTTAGACATTCATTTCAGATTCCAGTGTAAGCCAAGGCAAGACATTATTTTTGTCTCCAGGATTCATAAAATAACAATTAACCTTTTCTGAATCTTTTCCACATATATCTTATCTTTTTGATTTTTTTTTTAAATTTTCAAATAAATATCTTGTGTTACTTTTATATATACTTTAACTTTGTGATGACAATTAGAAGTCAAACTTATTTGATGATACATGTATAAACTAATTAGAACACAACTATTGTGTATGTTTTTCATGGACTATTACTTAAGATTTATTCTTAAATGTACATGTTACCTTTTCAAACCATGATTCTTGATAGCTAACTTGGCTGCTGTAGCTACATTATTTAAATAGCAGTATCCATTGAATTCATTACTCATTGCATGATGACCTGGTGGTCTGCAAAAAAAAATGTTAAAATTACAATATATTTTATTATCTAAATAAAAAGATTTCAAAAGCAAAACACATTTAACATTTACTTTCCTGTAAAAGAAGTCTTCACAATAAAAAACACTTAACATACAAAAGTGTCAATTTTTGTGGACAAATTATAACAACAGTCTTTGGACAATAGTCATGATACATGTACTATATTTTTGTATAGCATAGTAATTTTTCTAAAAATTGATTCAAATTATCATGATTATCAATTGATAACAAAGGAAACTATTTTTCAATATATATTGGAATATATAGAATAATGGCATTTTCATTTTTGATACTGACTTTCATCAGCAAAAATATCAAACAATCCAGTCATAATATGTAATTTTATGAAGAGCTGAGCATAGGGAAGACCAATAAATATTAAACAGTCAGGGGACTTACTTAAATAAGTGATTTTATAAATCACTGATTCAAGTAACATTATTTCCATAAAGGTTGGAAGTTAGAGTTGTCTTTCTTTAATAATCACCTATTTAAGTAGTACAAATTAATCACTACAAGAAGTGATTTAATTTTATTGTAGCTTTAAATATAGAATACTAATGATCCAGGGACTAATTATGTTTCTAAACTTATCAGAACCAACATCTGTGTTGTCTAGGATAACCAGGTCATTTCAGGTGATGACCTTGTACTGAATCTAGGATAATGACATAAAAATCACTTGTTTAAGTATCAGACCTCAATTTTCTTCCCAAAAATCACTTCTTTAAGTATCATTCTTTTAATAACCCCCACTAATTTCAACACCCCCGAACAGTGAAATTTTTATCGCGAACAGTCGAATTTTATTACATAATCTGGAAGATGAAACCTTGAACTTCACAGGAAAAATACTCCCAATGCTGGGAAAAATCTTTTAAGAAAGTATCAGTTCATTATGTAAAGCCATTATAATAGCATTTTTTCAACTAAAATAGAATTTTCAGCTAAATGATAGCATCAAAGGCATAAACCTTGCTACTTAAAAGAAGCAAAAAGTTTATTTTTTTTTAATTTTACTAATTAAAAGATATTATTTAAATCTATGTGTTTAAAATTTTGAAAAAAATACAAAATTCCAATTTGTGACAAAACCTCGAATTTGCTACTTAAATAAGTGATTTAAAAATCACTTATTTCAGTAAGTCCCCTGACTGTTAAATATAATATATCATGAAAAAAAAACCACCTTATGACTTCTGCGCTCTCATTCATAAAACTTTACTCAGTAAAAAAATAACCACCTTATAACTTCTGGGCTCTCATTTATAAAACTATACTCAGTAATTTAGGTTACCTTATAACTTCTGGGCTCTCATTTGTAAATTTAGGTTACCTTATAACTTCTGGGCTCTCATTTATAAAACTTTACTCAGTAATTTAGGTTACCTTATAACTTCTGGGCTCTCATTCATAAAACTATACTCAGTAATTTAGGTTACCTTATAACTTCCGTGCTCTCATTCATAAAACTTTACTCAGTAATTTAGGTTATCTTATAACTTCTGGGCTCTCATTTATAAAACTTTACTCAGTAATTTAGGTTACCTTATAACTTCTGGGCTCTCATTTATAAAACTTTACTCAGTAATTTAGGTTACCTTATAACTTCTGGGCTCTCATTTATAAAACTTTACTCAGTAAGTTAGGCTACCTTATGACTTCTGGGCTCTCATTTATATAACTTTACTCAGTAATTTAGGTTACCTTATAACTTCTGGGCTCTCATTTATATAACTTTACTCAGTAAAAAAACAACCACCTTATAACTTCTGGGCTCTCATTCATAAAACTTTACTCAGTAATTAAGGTTACTTTATAACTTCTGGGCTCTCATTTATAAAACTATACTCAGTAATTTAGGTTACCTTATAACTTCTGGGCTCTCGTTTATAAAACTATACTCAGTAATTTAGGTTACCTTATAACTTCTGGGCTCGCATTCATAAAACTTTACTCAGTAATTTAGGTTACCTTATAACTTCTGGGCTCTCATTTATAAAACTATACTCAGTACTTTCGGTTACCTTATAACTTCTGGGCGCTCATTTATGAAACTTTACTCAGTAATTTAGGTTATCTTATAACTTCTGGGCTCTCATTTATAAAACTTTACTCAGTAAAAAAACAACCCCCTTATAACTTCTGGGCTCTCATTTATAAAACTTTACTCAGTAATTAAGGTTACTTTATAACTTCTGGGCTCTCATTTATAAAACTATACTCAGTAATTTAGGTTACCTTATAACTTCTGGGCTCTCGTTTATAAAACTATACTCAGTAATTTAGGTTACCTTATAACTTCTGGGCTCTCATTTATAAAACTATACTCAGTAATTTAGGTTACCTTATAACTTCTGGGCTCTCATTCATAAAACTTTACTCAGTAATTTAGGTAACCTTATAACTTCTGGGCTCTCATTCATAAAACTATACGCAGTAATTTAGGTTACCTTATAACTTCTGGGCTCTCATTCATAAAACTTTACTCAGTAATTTAGGTTATCTTATAACTTCTGGGCTCTCATTTATAAAACTATACTCAGTTAGTTAGGCTACCTTATGACTTCTGGGCTCTCATTTATAAAACTTTACTCAGTAATTTAGGTTATCTTATAACTTCTGGGCTCTCATTTATAAAACTTTACTTAGTAATTAAGGTTACCTTATAACTTCTGGGCTCTCATTCATAAAACTTTACTCAGTAATTTAGGTTACCTTATAACTTCTGGGCTCTCATTTATAAAACTTTACTTAGTAATTAAGGTTACCATTCATAAACTTTACTCAGTAATTTAGGTTACCTTATAACTTCTGGGCTCTCATTTATAAAACTTTACTCAGTAATTTAGGTTACCTTATAAATTCTGGGCTCTCATTTATAAAACTTTACTCAGTAATTTAGGTTACCTTATAACTTCTGGGCTCTCATTCATAAAACTTTACTCAGTAATTTAGGTTACCTTATAACTTCTGGGCTCTCATTCATAAAACTTTACTCAGTAATTTAGGTTACCTTATAAATTCTGGGCTCTCATTTATAAAACTTTACTCAGTAATTTAGGTTATCTTATAACTTCTGGGCTCTCATTTATAAAACTTTACTCAGTAAAAAAACAACCCCCTTATAACTTCTGGGCTCTCATTTATAAAACTTTACTCAGTAATTAAGGTTACTTTATAACTTCTGGGCTCACATTTATAAAACTTTACTCAGTAATTTAGGTTAACTTATAACTTCTGGGCTCTCGTTTATAAAACTATACTCAGTAATTTAGGTTACCTTATCACTTCTGGGCTCTCATTTATAAAACTTTACTCAGTAATTTAGGTTACCTTATAACTTCTGGGCTCACATTTATAAAACTTTACTCAGTAATTTAGGTTACCTTATAACTTCTGGGCTCTCATTTATATAACTTTACTCAGTAATTAAGGTTACCTTATAACTTCTGGGCTCTCATTTATATAACTTTACTCAGTAATTTAGGTTACCTTATAACTTCTGGGCTCTCATTTATAAAACTTTACTCAGTAATTTAGGTTACCTTATAACTTCTGGGCTCTCATTCATAAAACTTTACTTAGTAATTAAGGTTACCTTATAACTTCTGGGCTCGCATTTATAAAACTTTACTTAGTAATTAAGGTTACCTTATAACTTCTGGGCTCTCATTCATAAAACTTAACTCAGTAATTTAGGTTACCTTATAACTTCTGGGCTCTCATTTATATAACTTTACTCAGTAATTTAGGTTACCTTATAACTTCTGGGCTCTCATTCAAAAAACTTTACTCAGTAATTTAGGTTATCTCATAACTTCTGGGCTCTCCTTTATAAAACTTTACTCAGTAATTTAGGTTACCTTATAACTTCTGGGCTCACATTTATAAAACTTTACTTAGTAATTTAGGTTACCTTATAACTTCTGGGCTCACAGTTATATAACTTCTGGGCTCTCGTTTATAAAACTATACTCAGTAATTTAGGTTACCTTATAACTTCTGGGCTCTCATTTATATAACTTTACTCAGTAATTTAGGTTACCTTATAACTTCTGGGCTCTCATTCAAAAAACTTTACTCAGTAATTTAGGTTATCTCATAACTTCTGGGCTCTCCTTTATAAAACTTTACTCAGTAATTTAGGTTACCTTATAACTTCTGGGCTCACATTTATAAAACTTTACTTAGTAATTTAGGTTACCTTATAACTTCTGGGCTCACAGTTATAAAACTTTACTCAGTAATTTAGGTTACCTTATAACTTCTGGGCTCTCATTTATAAAACTTTACTCAGTAATTTAGGTTACCTTATAACTTCTGGGCTCACATTTATAAAACTTTACTTAGTAATTTAGGTTACCTTATAACTTCTGGGCTCACATTTATAAAACTTTACTTAGTAATTTAGGTTACCTTATAACTTCTGGGCTCACATTTATATAACTTTACTCAGTAATTTAGGTTACCTTATAACTTCTGGGCTCGCATTCATAAAACTTTACTCAGTACTTTAGGTTACCTTATAACTTCTGGGCGCTCATTTATGAAACTTTACTCAGTAATTTAGGTTATCTTATAACTTCTGGGCTCTCATTTATAAAACTTTACTCAGTAAAAAAACAACCCCCTTATAACTTCTGGGCTCTCATTTATAAAACTTTACTCAGTAATTAAGGTTACTTTATAACTTCTGGGCTCTCATTTATAAAACTATACTCAGTAATTTAGGTTACCTTATAACTTCTGGGCTCTCGTTTATAAAACTATACTCAGTAATTTAGGTTACCTTATAACTTCTGGGCTCTCATTTATAAAACTATACTCAGTAATTTAGGTTACCTTATAACTTCTGGGCTCGCATTCATAAAACTTTACTCAGTAATTTAGGTTACCTTATAACTTCTGGGCTTTCATTTATAAAACTTTACTCAGTAATTTAGGTTACCTTATAACTTCTGGGCTCTCATTTATAAAACTATACTCAGTAATTTAGGCTACCTTATGACTTCTGGGCTCTCATTTATAAAACTTTACTCAGTAATTTAGGTTACCTTATAACTTCTGGGCTCTCATTCATAAAACTATACTCAGTAATTTAGGTTACCTTATAACTTCTGGGCTCTCATTTGTAAATTTAGGTTACCTTATAACTTCTGGGCTCTCATTTATAAAACTTTACTCAGTAATTTAGGTTACCTTATAACTTCTGGGCTCTCATTCATAAAACTATACTCAGTAATTTAGGTTACCTTATAACTTCTGTGCTCTCATTCATAAAACTTTACTCAGTAATTTAGGTTATCTTATAACTTCTGGGCTCTCATTTATAAAACTTTACTCAGTAATTTAGGTTACCTTATAACTTCTGGGCTCTCATTTATAAAACTTTACTCAGTAATTTAGGTTACCTTATAACTTCTGGGCTCTCATTTATAAAACTTTACTCAGTAAGTTAGGCTACCTTATGACTTCTGGGCTCTCATTTATATAACTTTACTCAGTAATTTAGGTTACCTTATAACTTCTGGGCTCTCATTTATATAACTTTACTCAGTAAAAAAACAACCACCTTATAACTTCTGGGCTCTCATTCATAAAACTTTACTCAGTAATTAAGGTTACTTTATAACTTCTGGGCTCTCATTTATAAAACTATACTCAGTAATTTAGGTTACCTTATACCTTCTGGGCTCTCGTTTATAAAACTATACTCAGTAATTTAGGTTACCTTATAACTTCTGGGCTCGCATTCATAAAACTTTACTCAGTAATTTAGGTTACCTTATAACTTCTGGGCTCTTATTTATAAAACTATACTCAGTACTTTAGGTTACCTTATAACTTCTGGGCGCTCATTTATGAAACTTTACTCAGTAATTTAGGTTATCTTATAACTTCTGGGCTCTCATTTATAAAACTTTACTCAGTAAAAAAACAACCCCCTTATAACTTCTGGGCTCTCATTTATAAAACTTTACTCAGTAATTAAGGTTACTTTATAACTTCTGGGCTCTCATTTATAAAACTATACTCAGTAATTTAGGTTACCTTATAACTTCTGGGCTCTCGTTTATAAAACTATACTCAGTAATTTAGGTTACCTTATAACTTCTGGGCTCTCATTTATAAAACTATACTCAGTAATTTAGGTTACCTTATAACTTCTGGGCTCTCATTCATAAAACTTTACTCAGTAATTTAGGTAACCTTATAACTTCTGGGCTCTCATTCATAAAACTATACTCAGTAATTTAGGTTACCTTATAACTTCTGGGCTCTCATTCATAAAACTTTACTCAGTAATTTAGGTTATCTTATAACTTCTGGGCTCTCATTTATAAAACTATACTCAGTTAGTTAGGCTACCTTATGACTTCTGGGCTCTCATTTATAAAACTTTACTCAGTAATTTAGGTTATCTTATAACTTCTGGGCTCTCATTTATAAAACTTTACTTAGTAATTAAGGTTACCTTATAACTTCTGGGCTCTCATTCATAAAACTTTACTCAGTAATTTAGGTTACCTTATAACTTCTGGGCTCTCATTGATAAAACTTTACTTAGTAATTAAGGTTACCTTATAACTTCTGGGCTCTCATTTATAAAACTTTACTCAGTAATTTAGGTTACCTTATAACTTCTGGGCTCTCATTCATAAAACTTTACTCAGTAATTTAGGTTACCTTATAACTTCTGGGCTCTCATTCATAAAACTTTACTCAGTAATTTAGGTTACCTTATAACTTCTGGGCTCTCATTTATAAAACTTTACTCAGTAATTTAGGTTATCTTATAACTTCTGGGCTCTCATTTATAAAACTTTACTCAGTAAAAAAACAACCCCCTTATAACTTCTGGGCTCTCATTTATAAAACTTTACTCAGTAATTAAGGTTACTTTATAACTTCTGGGCTCACATTTATAAAACTTTACTCAGTAATTTAGGTTACCTTATAACTTCTGGGCTCTCGTTTATAAAACTATACTCAGTAATTTAGGTTACCTTATAACTTCTGGGCTCTCATTTATAAAACTATACTCAGTAATTTAGGTTACCTTATAACTTCTGGGCTCTCATTTATAAAACTATACTCAGTAGTTTAGGTTACCTTATAACTTCTGGGCTCTCGTTTATAAAACTATACTCAGTAATTTAGGTTACCTTATAACTTCTGGGCTCGCATTCATAAAACTTTACTCAGTAATTTAGGTTACCTTATAACTTCTGGGCTTTCATTTATAAAACTTTACTCAGTAATTTAGGTTACCTTATAACTTCTGGGCTCTCATTTATAAAACTATACTCAGTAATTTAGGCTACCTTATGACTTCTGGGCTCTCATTTATAAAACTTTACTCAGTAATTAAGGTTACTTTATAACTTCTGGGCTCTCATTTATAAAACTTTACTCAGTAATTTAGGTTACCTTATAACTTCTGGGCTCACATTTATAAAACTTTACTCAGTAATTTAGGTTACCTTATAACTTCTGGGCTCACATTTATAAAACTTTACTTAGTAATTTAGGTTACCTTATAACTTCTGGGCTCACATTTATAAAACTATACTCAGTAATTTAGGTTACCTTATAACTTCTGGGCTCTCATTCATAAAACTTTACTCAGTAATTTAGGTTACCTTATAACTTCTGGGCTCTCATTCATAAAACTTTACTCAGTAATTTAGGTTACCTTATAACTTCTGGGCTCTCATTTATATAACTTTACTCAGTAATTTAGGTTACCTTATAACTTCTGGGCTCTCATTCAAAAAACTTTACTCAGTAATTTAGGTTATCTCATAACTTCTGGGCTCTCCTTTATAAAACTTTACTCAGTAATTTAGGTTACCTTATAACTTCTGGGCTCACATTTATAAAACTTTACTTAGTAATTTAGGTTACCTTATAACTTCTGGGCTCACAGTTATAAAACTTTACTCAGTAATTTAGGTTACCTTATAACTTCTGGGCTCTCATTTATAAAACTTTACTCAGTAATTTAGGTTACCTTATAACTTCTGGGCTCACATTTATAAAACTTTACTTAGTAATTTAGGTTACCTTATAACTTCTGGGCTCACATTTATAAAACTTTACTTAGTAATTTAGGTTACCTTATAACTTCTGGGCTCACATTTATATAACTTTACTCAGTAATTTAGGTTACCTTATAACTTCTGGGCTCACATTTATAAAACTTTACTTAGTAATTTAGGTTACCTTATAACTTCTGGGCTCACATTTATAAAACTTTACTTAGTAATTTAGGTTACCTTATAACTTCTGGGCTCACATTTATAAAACTTTACTTAGTAATTTAGGTTACCTTATAACTTCTGGGCTCACATTTATATAACTTTACTCAGTAATTTAGGTTACCTTATAACTTCTGGGCTCACATTTATAAAACTATACTCAGTAATTTAGGTTACCTTATAACTTCTGGGCTCACATTTATATAACTTTACTCAGTAATTTAGGTTACCTTATAACTTCTGGGCTCACATTTATAAAACTTTACTTAGTAATTTAGGTTACCTTATAACTTCTGGGCTCACATTTATAAAACTTTACTTAGTAATTTAGGTTCAACACCAGATTCTGTATTTTGATTGGTTGATTTCTGAGTCTTTGTGAGATAAACATGCTCGAAATTTACATGATCACAAGGCATGGTTGTCATCTCTGTTCTGAGTCAACAGTTTATTATGAAGATTTTAACTGTTAAAGTTTTTTTTTTAAAATAATTGTATAAATATAAACATTTCAAACTTACCTAACAATTGCAAATCCATTTAAAACCTGAAAAAGATTAGTAGTTCTTTGTCAGAAAATATATAATAGAATTTCTGAGAAGTCTAATACAGTTTATATGTATTATAGTTGATAATACTTGAAGAAGTTCAATAAAAGATGTAACTTGTGGTTATCTTTGAATATTTAGATACAATCTTAGTTGGACCATAGGCCATCTTAATCTTTTTGTTTTAATCATAGTTGAAGAACAGTTAATTGTAGATGATGAACTGCAAAAACAGTGTTTATGCTTGGATGATACCAAGCATTCTATAAAGAATAATTTTCTCACATGCAATTACCAATTACCAATTTTTCCAATGATAGGGCAAATATTTTCAAAAAAAACAATTTTACATAAATCCGTAGCATGCTTTATGGTAAAATATTCTAAATTACAAATTTACAAGGACAAATTTTTGGCCATATGAAATTCTGTAAATATTAGATACAATTTGTATGAACTAACCTTTCCTGTTACAACCTGTTCCACTAAGTCTATGGTACATCCTAGTGCAAGTCTTGCATTGTTATATATATCCTGAAAAAAATTAAACTATCAATCTAACAATCATACATTTCAAAATCAAACTGCAATTCCCAGTAGTCAACCAGAACAAGTAAAACTGTGAGCTACTGCTCACTGATCATACCCTCCCCAAATATGTCAGTAAACAGAAAGTTGTTGAGAGATGAATCTGATTGATTGATTGTTGGTTGCTTAACGTCCAGTGGCAAATATTTCATGCATATTCAGGACGAGAACAAGTTCACAATAAATACAATAGTTAGGTTGTTGTAATAGAGGCCATCTAGGATGATGGACGGGGAAATTTGACCTGCCACTGGAAAATGAGGGTATATTGGATAGAGACAGAAATTTTGCCTTGCAACAGGCCACCTACGGACCCCATAAAGAGTTGTTGCAAGGGTTCTTAACGTGCAAAGAGCGTGGCACTCTCTTTACACGAGGCATCTGATTTAACGTCCCCCTTCTGACTGGACGTGACTGCGAACTTGATACATCCCGCACAGCCAAACGGACGCCCCACTTCAGCAAGCATTTTATTGCCGGTCGGAAGAAGACTAAGTGACCATATTTCTATACCCCAGTCACCCTTGGGGTGAGAGATGAATCTGAAAACACATCACACAATATAGCTGACTTATATAAACCTTGAAACCAAATTTCAGAAATATATCCTTATATTGTAGTTCCTGAGAAAAATGTGATGAAAGTATACCCCCACTTTTTTAAAGCCGGGTATAATAAGCTATCTAGAGAATTGACTACTGAGAACTTTTGAAAAGTGTAAAAAAAAAACTCAATGTGGTTACTATCTATGTTATTCATGTTAAAGCTATTGCTTTACACTACCGGAAATTATACCCCGTTAATGTTTTACTAAATGACGTATTATTATGTCACCAAAATTTTTTATACCATTTTAAGGTAAGAGAAAACTGTAGGAAATATAAACATGTAACAATGTATGCTATGACTAGATGACATCTTGATAATATCCGCGTTACATGATAGTCAAAAAATAAATAATGTAAAACATAACTATGACATGTATGTAAGTTGAATAACCTAATAAATAAACATATTTTACACCTGGCAAACACCTCCACTTGGCATATTACCAGAACAGTACCTAAGTCTTAAGGGTAACCTATATTTATTTAATTCTAGGTTAAAACTGACTTTTATACATGTTATATGTCTGATACAAAAAATAATGTGCAGCTCACTTCAATATAAACAGGGCAAATTTAATTATCTGAGTATAGATTATGCTTGATCATTTTTATATAAGATTACATTACAAATATGTCTATTCATTGAAACCTTTACTGCTTGACACGTAAGTGTCCAAAACTAAAGCTTAACAAGTAGTGTATGAAACAGAAGACTTATTCATCTCATTAAATATAAGGGGGCCTCGTTGGCTAAGTGGTCCAAGTAGTTCTACTACTGTAATCACTAGTCAGCAAACACTGAGGTTGGGAATTTGAACCCTGCTCATGCGGGTGCACTCGACTCCAATCTTAATTGACAAGGATTAAGTTTGTTTTCCTATTGAAGGTCACTCTGGTTTCCTCCACCCATAAATACTGAGCGCCAGTGGCCCAAGAAATAGCCCAAAAGTGGCGCTTACAAGTGGCATTATAACACCAACAATCATTCAATCAATCATAAAAAATCATTCAATCAGTCATAAAATATAAAATGTAAAAACAAAACTGCATCCACAAGGCATAAACAAGAAAGTGTCCATAGTACACGAATGCCCCACTCGCACTATCATTTTCTATGTTCAGTGGACCGTGAAATTGGGGTCAAAACTTTAATTTGGAATTAAAATTAGAAAGATCATATAATAGGGAACATGTGTACTAAGTTTCAAGTTGATGTAACTTTAACTTCATCAAAAACTACCTTGACCAAAAACTTTAACCTGAACTTCGCACTATCATTTTCTATGTTCAGTGGACCATGAAACTGGGGTCAAAACTATAATTTGGCATTAAAATTAGAAAGATCATATCATGGGGAACAAGTGTACTAAATTTCAAGTTGATTGGACTTCAACTTCTTCAAAAACTACCTTGACCAAAAACTTTAACCTGAAGCGGACGGACGAACGGAGACACAGACGGACGGACGAACGGAGGCACAGACGGACGGACGAACGGAGGCACAGACCAGAAAACATAATGCCCCTCTACTATCGTAGGTGGGGCATAAAAAATTGACCTATTAACCTGACCCCTTTTTTAAACAGACACTGTCTGGTGAGAACTGGTGTCAAAAGAATAATTAAGTATTCCTCATTTGTCTCCATGAAATAAATTAGTTTGTACTGTTCAAGGTCTAAAAGAACTACATCAAATTGACACTTTTTCCTAGAATATCTTTGTATAAGCACTTTTGTCCTTAGGAGCCAACTTCAATCTACCAGTAATCCATCAAAACTAATTGTAACTGAATTCTATTTACAAAAAATGATTTACAAGGAGTTTCTACACAGTCTTTTGGCCTACCTGGCCACATTTAGGTCAACAAAACCATTCAGATTCATTTTACAAAATGAATGTTGGTTATAGATATATATTCATTTCCTCATTTCCTATTTTTCACCTTAGTCAAAAGGGGGTAGCAAGACATCTTTTTTACCTCAACACCCCAACCCCCTTTGTGTTTGTCTATATTTAAATCACTCTAACAGAGGTTCAAAAGGAAGTCATTTCCGATATGTTATAACTTATTGTGCTGACATGAATTGTCATTGATATGGTTACATTTATAAATTTACTGTTTACAAATTTTTGAATTTTTTGAAATACTAAAGGCTTTTCTACCTCAGGCATAGATTACCTTAGCTGTATTTGGCAAAACTTTTAGGAATTTTGGTTCTCAATGCTCTTCAACTTCGTACTTTATTTGGCCTTTTTAACTCTTTTGGATTTGAGTGTCACTGATGAGTCTTTTGTAGATGAATTGCGCGTCTGGTGTATATACTAAATGTAGTCCTGGTATCTATGATGAGTTTATATTCAGAAAATAAACATAAAACAACTTCAAATAGCTATTACAATTTCTTATCTTAATCACTTTCATATTTTCTTTCCTGAAAACAGTCTTGTTCAACTTTTATACCTTTCAAATAGTTGTGTTACCATGGTTACTATTGAAATTTTACAAATGTTAAAAGCCATCAGACATGTCAGAAAAGAATCCTCATAAAGACCTTTTTTTTTTAAAGAAGAGAAAGTCTCTTAACCTTGACCAATGTAAACAATTTATTAAATTCTGAAATTTGGTCCACCCTTTTTCTACTACTTACAGTAAAACAGGAAATTTACCTTAATTTATCTGATCAAACTGTTTACCTTATGAAAGTAGAGGTAGTCATACAGTCGAGATAACTTTCTCATTTCTTCTAACGGCAGGAATTGAGACTTTTCTAGGATATCTATTAATTCTTTGGTATGATAAACCATCATTTCCTCTTCTGTTGCTAGTCTAGACTGTAAAGAAACAAAATGGAAAATTCTGACATAAAATTTCAAGTCTATAGGCCAAACATAACTGATAAAAATTGTAAATATTTTTTTTTTGGGGGGGGGGGGGAGATCTTATTTTCAAATTTTTAATTAAAATTTTCTGCAAATGTTTTTTAGTATTTAGATTTTCTCAGGTCTGCTTAATAATGCATGTTTGAACATTCCAGTTATCATGGTTATTTATGGCCTTTGCTTCCAAATTATAGGAACCAAGGTTCCATGCCAGGCTACTTGAAAATGCAAATAAGTCATAAGATTATACACTAATATACCTGTTGAAGTCTTTAAAAAGAATGAAAGACCAGGATAACATGGGTTTATCACTTTATTCCCTTTGACATCGTTTATGATTACATTGACAACTGCATGTGCATCAACTGTGCATCTTTAGTTTCTGACTAATTTTATATATCAAGCAAGAAGCATGATATGAAAATTCTAAAAAAAAAAAAAAAATAAAGAAAAAAAGACACAAAAAAGTGATACAGATTGACTTTTTCCCATTAATAATTCCATTTGGCATTAATTAACATATGTAATCATCTTAAACATGTTAGAAGTTAATATATTGGTGTTTAATTCATACTTACAGGTACATATTTACATCTCTCTAGAAGACCATATTTTTTACATCTTTTTATCGTCTCAGTAAATCTCTCTGGTTTTTCCGTGAAATCTTCTTTCCATGAATGAAAATGGCTACTCATATGTTCATCATAACTGACAGCAGTTCTATATCTTCTGGAAAAGAGGAGATATATATACATTGTAGCATATAATGCAAAGTCAATTAGTTCAAAATACATATGTAAACAAGAATGTGTCCCCAGTACACGGATACATCCGCACTATCATTTTCTATGTTCAGGACCATGAAAATCGGTGAAAATCTCTAATTTGGCATTAAAATTAGAAAGATCATATCATAGGGAACATGTGTACTAAGTTTAAAGTTGATTGGACTTCAACTTCATCAAAAACTTCCTCGACCAAACCTTAACCTGAAGCCAGACGAACTGACGGACAGACGAACAAATGAACCGACTGACCGACGCAGAGACCAGAAAACATAATGCCCATAAATGGGGCATAATAAGATGATGTGGTTTGATTGATAATGAGACAACTCTTCACAAGAGAACGAAGGACAAAGAAATTAACTATAGGTCACAGACAGCCTTCAACAATGAGCAAAGTCCATGTATACCACATAGTCAGCTATAAACATGATAAAAGGCCCCAAATTGACAAATGTAAGACAAATAAAACGAGAAAACTAATATGCTTGTTTCCAATATTGAATATTTGATTTACAGTGTAAGATCATATGTGCTGCTGTCTTGATGTAAAAAAAAAAAATGAATGAAATAGAAAATTACTCTTACACTAGAGTTCTGAATATACGAATTGTGATGCAATTTTATATTACCAGAAGTGTGCAAAACCACATGACAGTATAACATGTATAACATTTTCCGATTCAATAATGTAAACAACCTGTTGACATAAATATGTCTTGCCTATACCTTATTTTGATAGTATACTGCAAATGTTGAAATTAAAATGACAATACAGTAGTATGTTATAAAAAAGAAGATGTGGTATGATTGCCAATGAGACAAATGTTAACCATGTTAACTATGTAAAACATTCAATACATAATTTACTTGTACACATAAAACATTCAAAGTCAATGAACCTTGACTAAAGATGCAGGACCACATAACCTCCATGGAAATTAGAAACGCCTATGCTAACTGAATACCAAATACCATTGACCTATTACTAGTGTTTTTCTTGAAGTGACATAATTTCAAACTTTAACATGCATCAAAATTGACCTGTCACTAGTGTTTTACCTTCAACTGACCTAATCACAAACACATTGTTTAAAACAGCATACCTAAGACATGCTTTTTAAAAATTTTCTAGTACGGACAAAAACAGATTCCTTCAACAACCAACAGATTAAATTTGAATGCTGCTCAAACATTCCCTTAAACTGTATGTTCACATAAAATCAGTCTGCACGGTTAGCCACTAGTCTGAAGCCCTAGACTAGTAAATATTGATTTGGACTAGTGAAAATTTTCAAGTTTAATATAGTCATATAAGGACAAATTTTGATATTTAGTTTCCGGACTAGAAGATGAAAAAGTTTTCTGTGCAGACTTTAAAAATCCTTATCAAATAAATCATTTATTCAACATTCAGAGACCTATGAAAGCTCATCTTCTGAAAAACAGAATTTTGCTGAATTTGTAATACATTGTAACTCTTTTGTTGAAAAATTTCTTGTCAATGAAAAAATATAGACTTGGATCATTACAAATATCTTTTTTTTTTTTTTAACCAGAAAATCATCAGCCCCCCCCCCCCCCCCCTTCACAACTAAAAATAAATCATTCAACTATTAAATATAGGTCAACAATCCTTTTACATAAAATCTTTAATATTTTTACTGTTCAACTTCGAAAATATTCATAAACATGATAAAATTTTACATTAAACTTTAACAGGTAATTAGTATATGTGTTAAATGGACGATTACAATGTGTTACCTATACCTAACATCTCATTTGAATTTTGATATAAGAAGAAATATCATGATTATCTAAAACAATATATAAATACAATTGTAAATAAAAAACTTACTTTTGACCGTCAGAATCAACCTCTTCCTCCATTACGGTAGGTATTCTATATCACATTTAATTGTTTGAAGTGTTAACTAAAAAGTAAAACAAAACTGTCATAAATTTAACAACTATGTCTTCACATCTTTTTTCATCATTAATCTTAATTTTCTTCAACTTATCCTTACAAAAATGACATTAAACTGTCACCTCAGGAAATTTTCGGTAGATGAAAAAATAGAAACAAATTCATTCTTTGTATCGTTAACGTCTTTTTTCTGTAATTATAAAATGTATGAAAATGACATATTTCTTACTGACACAAGATAGTATGAAAGGTCATTATTGACTTTTAAAAGTATGACAAAGTAGTTAATTACATTAATTGTTAATTAATGTTTTCCAAACACTTCATACATTTTGTGTCATAAAACTTTATGAAAAAAATATAAAATCTAAATTTAAGATTTTGTTCACTTATTCAAAGTTCAACATATATATTTACAAAATTCATAGCATTGATGGAAACTTTCAGAACCATTTCATTATTTTTTTCAAATTGCAAAAAATATTCTGTTTTCTTCACTTTAAACCCATTTATCAGATGCTTACTGCATGTCACAAAAATAAATCCAGTATCAGAAATATATTGACGATATCAAATTCCATACCTGCTTTTATATGGAACAAGTCAATCTTCTGATGAGTCAACTTTCTACTTTTTCAAACAAAAAAAACTTCAATATTATCTGATTATATAAAATATTGCATTCACTTTATACAATCAATCCAAAAAAACAAACCAGCAAATGTGTTATGGCTGACAATCTAATTAAATGTTTCAATTGACAGAAAATAGATATGTAACTAAAAGGTAAATCACCCTAATTAACATTATTTTTTAGTTGGGCAGAATGTCGGCCAAACACCTGTTAGGGCAAAATGATTATGAACAAAACTAGCATTGTTCTAGGTCATTTAGATCTGACCATGGTACAATGTGGTAGTTAACATGTATATTATATTTCATGTACTTTAAAGGTCACTTCGGGCCTTAGATATAGTACATATGTATGTATACAACATATGTATGCATACAGTCAAACATGAATACACATGGTTAAATGGGTCACATTTAAAATTTGGAATCTATAAAAAAAATATACAAGAATATTATTTAAATCTAAAAAAATTTTTTATAATATTTAATAATAAAGGTAATTCTTTTCTGAAACTAGGCCATGCATGCCTCAAGTGTTAGCTTGTTTTATATTTTAACAATATATTTCTGGGATAAATTAATGAACCTTGTGGCACAATTTCTGAAAATTGAAATTTCATACCTTGCTTTATATCTTTCAAATAAATACCTACATGTATATATATGTGTATCAAGTGTATGTAATATTCAAATTAATTCTTCATTTACAATTCTAGGTGTAAAAATAGACTTTGATAAATAGTTCTATTAAGTTATTTTGCAAAGAGAATGAACAACTGATTACAGTTATATAAAACTTTGAGGTCAACTTTCTCATCAAGTACATAATAGAGACTTGGAGGAACTTTATTTATTACTGCTAAAATATCACTGGTCAACAAGCAAAATACAAATATGTCATGCATGTACATGCAGGAAAGGGACTTTTCTTAATATACTGTGGTATCATTTATTTTCCGACATGGGTACCAATTTTCATGAATGAAGGAAAACTTACATGTTCGAGGATATTTAATTTCGTTGTTTCGCAAAAGTCTGCATACAAGAAAATATTTCATTTGTTAACATTTAATTTCATAGGTCAACTGTACTCACGAAAATGGTTTCTATTGACAAAAAAAAAACCCACAGTAAAGCTGAAGTCGAAGAGATCTTTAATCTCTCCTAGAAAAATGTTTGTCAATTGAATAGCTTGTGATTGTGTGATGATCAATAACTTTAATGAACAATGCAGAATATGTCAAGAATTAGAACCATAATAAAATATGAGTGATTGTAATACTAGTCAACTATGTGATATGAAATACATATACTGTACATAAAACATTAAAGATTATATTAATAATGACTTTTTTGCCACATTCTTACCTTAGGACTCAATGAATTATTTACTTTAGCTAAAAATTATCCCATTAAAATATTTTTTCCTCATCATTCATAATATTTTCTTCAGATCTTTTTAATTTCAACTTTTTCTGAGGACATCAAAATTAAATGTAATATGGATTGTTGAAAGTGAAAGTAGTGATTTTGCTAAGGCAGCAACCATTTGATTTTCTGGGGGGGGCTATGGTTTTTTTTTCTGGACAAATTTTTTTTTTCGCCTGCGGTGAAAAACAATCTATTTTTTTCGCGACAAGTCGAAAACAATTTTTTTCTTTCAATTTTAGCATTACATATAGTGGCAGCTGAGGGTGAAACAAACAATTTTTTTTTCTCAGAATCAAAAACAAATAATTTTTTTCTCCAAAAACTGGAAACAAACTTTTTTTTCCAAAAAAAACCATAGCCCCCCCCCCAGAAAATCAAATGGTTGCTGCCTAAAGTGAAAGGAGGGTTCAAATTACACTTTGACCTTTTTAATAACCAAATCCTAGATTTTCATGATTTTTGCCTGCCAATTCATATACAGACGACTGACAAAAACCTCAAATGGTCTTTGTCAGTAATTTCGACATATATTCCAAGTGAAAACAATTTAAATTAAAAAAAAATCAAAATTAAACTGCATCGTGGGTCATAAGGAGTACTCCCACTCAGGGGCACCCAAAGGGTATCCTGTCCACAAGTACCTGTGACAATGATAATCTCTTAATAAAAGAGAAATTTACATGACTAACAATCCTTTTTTCTAATCAGTCGCTGAATCATTAAAATAGGTCAAGGACAATGGGCAAATGTGGAAACTTTGTAACATAAAATCTCTAGATACATAGTTTGAAGCATTTACATCTTCTACCATGTCTACTATATGAAATTAAGTGCTAAATTTATATACATATGTGACTTGTTATATCTATGTCTTCCATTCAACGAAAGCCGCAGGTTATTCCCTATAAAGAATAAATATGATTGCCAACTAGACAACTCTCCATCAGAGACCAAATGACATAGACGCTATGACCATTTCTGATTTTAATAACATTATTTGATAATGTATATTGTACAATATTGTAATTGATTACTAAAATCATGTAATTCATGTTATTAAATATTTCTCTTGATTTTTTATTGATGAAATTTAAACAAAAGATCTTTATGAGTTGTTTTTGACATCTAAAGATGTAAATAGGTCATAATTAATATTTTTTAAGCAACATACTTCATCATAAAATAAAAAAATGACAGTAAAATGTTATAACAATGAGATTATTATTTAATAAAGCTAAAAATAAACGTATTTTCATACAAACCATTAATTAATAAACAACATGTGTAATATCCTGTTCAACTAAAATAATACTGTTTTTATAAACTCGAACAAGTTTTCTAAATTTTAGGAGCGAAATACTGATAGGACAAGGATTTGGTATTTTTGAACATTTTTGTACCTTAATATAACTTCAAAGCATTGATAGTCATTCTTGTGTTCTCTGTTATAAAAAAAGAGGCCCAATGGCCTTTTCGTTTATTTCTAAAGACTTAAACATGTTATTTATGACTTATTTTACAAAGTTGACAAATACATAATATAAAACAGGTTAAACATGTATGGAAGACATTTATACAAAATGAACTTGACTTAAGTCGTCATAATTTGACATAAGACTTTATCTACCTTTTTGAACTGCATTAAAGTAAAAAAAAAAAGTCAATTAGCTGTTATACATGTATAAGAAATTATCATTGCATGTTTCATTTAGGTGTGCTGTCAAATAAATAGTTTCTCAGTGCTCTACCTATTCTACTAAAACAGTTGGATGCCTAGGCCAGGGTGACCAATATATATGCAAACAATTTCAAGATTGACTTACAGAAATAAGAGACTTGCAATTGGGACTGTTGAATTAAAAAAGAATCCAATTACATGTACGAGTTATTTTGGTCAAAATGTGAAACTTAATTGACTGACCCAAACAGATGACTCTATGCATGAAAATGAAGTGGTTCTGTTAAGGCCACATATATATTTTATAATTAGTCACAACATATTCATGATATTACACTCAAATAATGTCTACTGGATAAACATGTAAACTGTATTTTACCAATATTCCAAAATACTTATAATTGATAACCATGGTAACATTGTCATATCATGCATTTCGAAAGTAGAAAAACATGGATATTGTTTATCATTTCATACCTACATCTAAACATGTATTGAATACTCTAGTTTTCATTGTTTATGTGAAAGTGGAGTGATTACACATAATAACATGTGATTTTTTTCATCATAATTTACACAGCAAACTCATACATGTATTAACATGTACATGTACATTTATGCTAGCAGAGGAACCATAGCTCATCTAGGTCCTTACTATCTATGGTCCACAAATAGTCAAAAATAACATAAGGACCTATGAACTACAGTTCCACAGCTAGCATACATTTGTACATATATGCATGCCAAACGATTATCATGATTACAAAATGAATTATAACCAGGGGAAAAGTTAATCTTGAATATTCTTTGAATTTGCTGCAAACAATATTTTCATTAATTACATAAAGTTAATTGATCGACTGAAAAGGTGTCTGAACAAAGTATTTAATAACAGGGATGATTTTGCCTGAAATAAAATCTGAAAACACTTGTACCCTGCTTTAAAGGTGCAATTTGCAACCAGCTCTTACTACATGTAATTTAGAACTAAATATTAGCAGAGTACCATTCCAACATGTTGTGATGTAGGTCCATCAACTTTAAAAACTGTAAACAAATTCTCAGAAGGCAAAAAGTAACTGAATTCAAAAATCCCTGTAATTCAAAAAGCTGAGATATGCCATGACTACAGACTTTTACCACTTTCATGACTTTAATTATTTAATGATAAATCCACCACAACAGCAGCAAAACCATGGTCATGAAATACAATTTTTGTTTACTCAAGTAAATACCAAAGTCTGGACATGCTGGTTACAACAAACATGACAAGGGGTTTTCAAAAAATACATGTACATGTACGGTATATGAGCCAGACAGACATTTCTTTTATTCTGATTTTAATCCATGAATCCTTTAACATATTTAATAATAGGTAACAAAAAGGCCATCATGGTGTTTATTTAGGCATCATGACAATGACATAAAAGGAGGTCCATATTACCATAATTAGTTTGGGGGTTTCTCAAACAAAATGCAACAAAAAGTGTCAGAACTATTTACATGTCATTGCAAGACATTATAGAGTGAGTTAATTGTACATGTATGTCTTGTGTCAAAAACTTGTTGGAAGTACTTGATAAATTGCATGCTTATATTGGTGAATTTGAATCTGTTCAAAGTTTTGATTTTTCTACCCTATATACCACATTGCCTCACATTCTCATTAAGAAAAAATTCACACACCTAATTAAATGGGCATTCAAAAAGTCAGAATGTGAATATATATGTTCAAACTCTTTTAAGTCATTTTTTAGTAGCAATAAACAAAAAAACTATGTCAATTGGACATGCTTTGATACTATATCTGCCCTTGAATTTTTACTAGATAACATTTTTGTTTGCTTTGGAGATTCTGTATATCGTCAGGTTATCGGAATTCCAATGGGGACTAACTGTGCACCACTTATTGCAGACCTGTTTTTGTATTGCTATGAGTTACAATTTATGACAAAAATCAGCAAAGACCCATCAAAACAACATCTGATACACAAATTTAATAATACTTTTAGATATTTGGATGATAATTTGGCTCTCAATAATGACTTCAGTATGTATACTAAAGAAATTTATCCTGTTGAACTTACTTTAAATAAAGCTAATACTAACAATGACCACTGACCTTTCCTTGATCTTGATATATATATCATTAACGGAAAGCTTAATACTAAAATTTATGATAAAAGAAATGATTTCTCATTTCCTATCATTAATTATCCATTTTTAGATGGTGACGTTCCCTTGTCAGCATCTTACAGTGTTTACATATCTCAACTTGTACGATTCGCTTGTGTATGTAACAATTTTTAGATTTTAACAAGAGAAATTTATGTATTACTGAAAAATTATTACACCAGGGTTTTCGATATCACAAACTAGTCAAAACATTTACTAAATTTTATCATCGGTAAAGACATCATTCGGAAATATAGCTCAACATGCAGACTTCTTATAAGTTCAGGTATTTCACTCCAATATTTTATGGAAATATTCTTTATAAAGCACAAAAATGTCAGTATTCACCTCAGAAGCTAACAAGACCTTTAAATAGACTTATTTAGAAGGGATAAAGTTACGATACTGTTGTCAGGTCATTAAAGATTGCATATTTTGGCGTTAATATTGATGCACTTATAGGGTCTTTGCATCGGAACTAAACACATTTATTATTAATAAACCAGTTGTGGCATGGGGTAATGGTAATTTGTAATTGTAATGCATTGTAATATTACATTTTTTGGATGTAATGCAAAGTAATTTGTAATGCACATTTTCTGCATTACAATTACATGTAATGTAATGATTACTTTAGTTAAAAATTGATGTAATGCCTCCATTACAGTACATTACTTTTCATTACAAATTGGTAAAATAGATAAAATTGAAGAATATTGTATAATAAAAATAAAATATTAACAAAAACAAAAGAAACAATGGAATAAAATTTTTGTCACGGTTAATTACTGTATTAAATAAATTACATCAATCTTTAAAACGCACATTAAGGTAAGAAATATAAAATGGTAAAAAATATCAAGTCCTTGATCTTGGTTTCTGATATTTGTTTAATATGATATGATATGGGAATATTTTGGTGTTTGGTGGTCTATGAAAAATCTTATAAAAAAAATTATCAAACAAAACTATATAGATCAATGAAAAAAATATGAAGATGAAAATTTCATAATTCTATACACACCTTACATGGGTGTGTTCTCATTTCGCCTTAACTGGAAATTCCAGGTAAAAAAGGTAAAAAAATATACTAAGGCCAGATGGGAATTGAATTAAGGCGAAATGTGAATTTAGATAAAAATATTAAATAAACAAATTAAACCTCTGTGTTTTTATTGCAATTTAAACAACATGCAATTAGGGAATTTTTTCTCTTGAATTATTATTTTTAATTAAAGTGACCATTTTTATGATTTCAAAAGTTGTGAAATCAGGAAAAATCTAAAATAAAACATTTTAAGTAGGAAAGTTGCTTCTCTTAAATATTGTTTGTTTCATATTTAATAAAAGTTGAAACTTTTTTTTTATTTTATGCAGTTAGAAAAATCTAAATAATCTAATTATCCTCAGAATTATCCTTTTACATTATGCAACACACAAAAAGATTAATATAACAGAAAAACATGTTTTCCAACAGACTTTTATAACAGAAACTTTAATAATAAAAAAGATTGAATTAAAAAAAAACTGTCCTTATTGTATATTAAATTTGTAAGGATTCCGTTGAACCTGGTGTCTCGCCTACTTTTGATGTTAATAGCAGCCTCAACAAAGATGAGAAAAAAAAATATATTCCTCTCTATACTAACTTTTGATTGTCCAAGTTTTAAAAAAAACAAAACAGGATAGTTTATGAATAAATGTTTTAAAAACTTTAACTGCAGACTGGCAGAAACAATAAGTCCATTTATATGTAAAATACTAAAAAAAAATGAATATTACATCTTACAAAATTTACTTCTGTATATTATCTTACTATGATCATAAACAAGCTTCTGTCCAAGTTTGGTACAAATCCAGGATAGTTAAAGAAAGTAATTAAAATTTTAAAATCAAATCTTCTCAACTTATGTTTGTCCTCACAGAACCCTTAGGCATTTCACAAGATAATCCTTTAATGACACATTTATTATATCCCTTTGAAATCCTTAATGATCATGTCTTAATGATTAAGTGATCAATGTTAGAAACAAAATGATATGATTATTTATTTATTTTTTAGCACCACCTAAGAAACTTGAAAGTGACTTTTTCAGTTTCATGCCTCCTACTACTCAATCAAAGGGTATAGACACAGGTACGGTGCAGTACATGATGTTGACATCTACTTGTCTGAGCCATGTGAAGAAATTTCAATCAATGCACTGGAATAATGGAATTCAAATTCAGTGTGCCTTTCTTCTTTGGCTAATACAGCTATCAAGTATTTAGCCATTTCCCACACATAAGCTCCTGTAGAAAGGCTTTTAAGTATTGACGGAAAGGTGTACAGAACTGATCGCTGTTCTCTTAATGGCATCACATTTAAACCACTTATGATGATAAAGTGCAATGGACATATTAGTTAACCAGTATTTGAAGTCTATGTACCTAACACTGTATACATATGTACATATACCTCTGTTTTTGAAATGCTTTTTGTTTTTATATTGAAAAAGTAATGTGTAATGTAATGCATTACACAGGCAAAGTTATTGTAATGTAAGGCCAAAAAAAAATATATGTCTGTTTCCTGCTGCCAAGGCAAAAAAATCAGGGTCGGTAGGTCGGGATTTTTTTTTTTTTTTTTTTTTTTTTTTATTATTTTTTACATGTGAGAAAAAATGTAATTGTAATTGTAATTGTAATGGAAGAATCACATTGCAATGTAATGGCCCCAGGCCTGGGCCGCATGGCACGGGTTATATAAAAAAGAAGATGTGGTATGATTGCCAATGAGACAACTATCCACAAAAGACCAAAATGACACAGACATTAACAACTATAGGTCACCGTACGGCCTTCAACAATGAGCAAAGCCCATACCGCATAGTGAGTTATAAAAGGCCCCGATAAGACAGTGTAAAACAATTCAATCAAGAAAACTAACAGCCTTATTTATGTAAAAAAATGAACGAAAAACAAATACGTAACACATAAACAAACGACAACCACTGAATTACAGGCTCTTCTCATATATGTTATGATGGTATGATACTAAACCCCTCACGGGGAGGATTTTGCCTGATATTCATATGATGAAGACATAATTTTTCAAACAGTTTAATTGAAGTCTGGAGCTGGCATGTCAGTTAACTGCTAGTAGTCTGATGTTATTTATGTATTATTGTCATTTTGTTTATTTTCTTTGGTTACATCTTCTGACATCAGACTCAGACTTCTCTTGAACTGAATTTTAATGTGCGTATTGTTATGCGTTTACTTTTCTGCATTGGCTAGAGGTATGGGGGAGGGTTGAGATCTCACAAACATGTTTTACCTCGCCGCATTTTTGCGCCTGTCCCAAATCAGGAGCCTCTGGCCTTTGTTACTCTTGTTTTATTTTAACTTTTAGTTTCTTGTGTACAATTTGGAGTTTAGTATGGCGTTCATTACCACTGAACTAGTATATATTTGTTTAGGGGCCAGCAGAAGGACGCCTCTGGGTGCGGGAATTTCTCGTTGCATTGAAGACCTGTTGGTGACCTTCTGCTGTTGTCTGCTCTATGGTCGGGTTGTTGTCTCTTTGGCACATTCCCCATTTCCATTCTCAATTTTACTGAAAAGATTTTCCCAGATTTAAATGAAAGTTTTGGATAATGTCAATTGCCATTTTGTCTCTGAAGCATGTTGAGCAATCTAATTAAAAATAATCTTGAATCATGTAAATTGCTCTCTTTCTGATATGCCACTACATATATATATCAGAACAGGAACAATTCAAGGATCTAATCTTAATTAGATTGCATGCTAAGTGGACAGAATTTTACAGCAACAGTTATGAATTAGCCCCCTCCCACAGAATAATATTTCATAGCAGTTTTTATCAAATATTATTATACTTCACATATATATATTCAGGTTAAAAAGCAAGATTTTGATTGGCTAATACAAGGGATATAATTTACTCTATCCCATGGCTGAGAAGGAGACAATTTGTTTTATGTCACCCTTTTGTTGCAGACCAATCAAAATTTGATCATTTAAAGAACACTGATTTGAATTTACATCAACTGACAAATACTTTAAAAAAATGCTCAAGTTCTATATTTTGCCTCATAACGTTCTCATAGACTATTAAAATAAGAATAAAACATATTGTGCATCCTTCACTTCTGTCATGTCTGTTGATTTTTCTAATACCCATTCTGTAACATTTTTAAACATGACATCAGAGTAAAAGATTTCAAGTTCAAAATTCACCATATATTAATAAAACAGAATCCAGGTCCGTTCGCACCCTTTCACGTTGCACCCGATTACGTTCGCGCCCTTTCACTTTCGCACCCTACATATTTCGCACCCAATTTATATTGGTTTTGTGTTTAATAACTTTATAACCAAATTTTGGCAAGTGTATTCCTACTAGTATATTTGTTGTCATTGTCTCAAAATAAAGTGAGACAACGTGTTTTTTGTGTTGAATAAATATTAATCATGTTTTGGATAGTGTTTTGTTAAAATATTTTTAATCATTGTTTCTAAATAAAGTGAGATTCTGACAACGGGATTTTTTTGGGGTGAAATAAATCTTAAATTTTAATCATTTTTGGTTAGTGTATTGCTATACTTTTTTGTCAGTTAATTGTTTCAGATCAAACAATTATCTTTTGTGTTTTTCATTTAAAATTTTCAATGTTTTACTCATACGAAGCTAAATACATGCAGTATTTATAACAAAGCAATTTAAAACAACAATCATGATTTTCTAATTATTCAACTGGAACTTGATTTTAAATTGGGTGCGAACAGACCTTGGGTGCGAACGTGCGAGGTGGGAACATGTAGGGTGCGAAAGTGTATTGGGCGCGAACAGACCTGATACCAATTGCAATGAAACAAAACCTAGAGGATGAAAAAGTTTGTTACCCTGAGAACTGGGGTGAAGACAGTATTCACTATGGTTTTTTTTCTGATCGAGGATTATCAATCTTCTTAATCACCCTCTCAGCTATGTGTTATTTGATATATCTATACTATTAAACGAGAAGACCTCATTTTGTGTGTCGCTTCTCTTCCTTCCACAATAAATCAATCATCATGCCTCTGTGTCCTGTAGGTACCATGTATAGTCGCATTTGTCATCCATTCTAATGTATAATGATTATTCAGATTGGGTTATTTTGGGAGAAAAACGAAAAAAAATGCGTCCGGATATTTTTCCGTCATTGGATGAAATTTTAAGCCAGACTAGACTTCCGGTTTGCGTTTTTCTTTACTTTGAACATACAAAGACTATGAATAAAGTGTATTTGCTATCTGCTATCATTTTTCAAGTTTACTAACCACGGCGGTCACAGAGTTTATTAAATAGAGAGGGTCTATATAATATGTCAATGACCGCCGTGGATCGATTAGTAAAAAGCAAAAACACTTTATTTATAGTAATGAATGTTCATAATATTATACAGATAAACGCTAACATTATCAATAACTGATTATTGAAATGAATAAGGGAAAAAATGGGAATTTTGGAGGAAAAAAAATGAGGAGGGGAGCTAGAATAACAATTGTCATGTCCCAAAGTACCTATAACTTTTGATACATTTTCTGAAATCCTCCAGTCGTTAAATCTTGTACAAAAATTCATCCAACAACACTGTTTACATACAGTCAGGGGTACTACTTGTACAAGTGTATTTTATTTACATTTTGTACTTGAAGAAGTAAAAAAAAATATACACATATAAGTAAATTTGTAGGATTCTTATACAAGTGAATTTTATTTACTTGTATAGGTAAAAAAAAAATTGGCTTAGTTATGTCCCTTAGGCATTCAGAATTTTTTACTTGTATAAGTAAAAAAATCATCCTTTCTTCTTTTCTTGAATTCTTAAGATTTCTTTGCTCTAATAGAATTTTAAATTGTGTACCCTTTACAGATGTCTTTACTAATCATTTAAGTGTAATTTCATGGACAATGAAAATCCCATTTGTCTGTTATCTTCATAACACTGCTCATTTACAAGCCCTAAAGGAGCAATTTTTAATTGCCTTGCACAAATATACAAGATCTTTGCTCAATCAGTTTCTTTGATGAATTAATAAGATGAAACATTGAACTTTAATGAAAAAATTTGAGCAAACCTGGGAAAAATCATGAAAGGCATGATTTTACATCTCAAACTTGAGGATTTTTGTGGGATTGTAAGAAAAATTTACTTATACAAGTAATTTTTTTAGAAAATTAAGGGGAGATTATTCAACCATTATTTATTTACTTATATGTGTATATTTTTTTTTGCTTCTTCAAGTAAATAAAATACACTTGTACAAGTAGTACCCCTGACTGACATATTTTGAGAAATATATATGCATTTTCATGGTATATAGAAAAACAGAAGGAATAAAAATAGGTATTTGGAAAAAAGGGGGAGGGCAAAACAAGTGTTTTCAATCTCAAAGTACCTTTGATGCCTCTCCTGAAATTCTCCAGTTATTTTTTTTTACAGTTTACATACGCTCTATTTCCCCGCGATTTCGTGTGTGTGTTCTAGTAATACTTTCATCATTATTCATTTTTTACATTTTATAATGTAGACCTGGCTGTTACCTAGTATTTATCTCCCTCCTCTAACAGGAGCATTGTCTTCTGACTAGTGACTACACGTATTATATGCACCATAATACGGCACTCTTACACATGGATCACTCTTTTAAAATTGGTTTACAATTCATTTACATATATCACCAACTTATTTACAGCATTAGGACTAATACATTACCATATAAAGGAATGTAACTACGATTAAATTTAGGCTAATGAAATTTGTCTAGATAGTCGTAAAGAAGTAAGATGTCGGATCCCCGACGAAGCTTTGTTTCTTTGCATTTTCCTTTAAACATTAAACTTGTAAGTATTATGAGGGTGTACGTGAAGTAATCCAACATAAGATTTTTGTTTATCATGTAAAAAGATCGATAAAAATGTAAATAATCTGCTTACAAAAATTTAAACCCATTCACCCGCTCCAAACAACTTCCGGTGTACTATAATTTGGACTGGGTACGGTAACTATTTCCGTAAAAACATTGTATTTTGATATGGTGTCTTCTTTGACGTCCGAGCGAGTCGAAGAAAAATTGTATCTTCAATCTTGAATCAGGTCCGCGTTATAGGACTACAATCAAGGACGTAAATTTAAATAAATTTCATATTTCAAGACACTATACGTATATTGTTTTTACACTGAAATCGATAAAAAAAATTAAAAAAATAATAAAAATATGAAACAAATATTATTAAAAAAAGTGTTTGGAATTTCCCCCTTAGGGTACCATTTTGGGGTATTTCCCTATGAGCGTAGTCTAGGCGGTAAGCATTGACAATTTAAGGAATTAGAAGGGGAAAATGAATTTAATTAATAACATTTGATAAACATATGGTATATAAATTACCAATTTGAAGACATAACAGGTTTAAATTCATAAAAGTTTGACCATTGTTACTACACGTTGTCATGGTTGTGACGTGACGTTGTAAGTAGGCGGGGCTTATAGGTGAGTTGAGGTCATTGACGTATAAAGCTAACGTTTATACGTATAGCTTTATCTGTATAGTAAAATATCTGATGCAGTATAATAGTATAAATACGTCCTTGAATTAATCAAGGAATTGTATATTTAAATATACAATTCCTTGATCAAAGTTTTTCAATAAAAATAAATGATATGACCCTTTTTGTGTTACGCTGGCCTCTATATATTAACATTATCAAGCATTAACTTTGAATAATGAAAATGCATAAAAAACCAGCTGTCTATCCATAACTCTATACAAAGATGATCTTATTCAATATTTTATTTCTGACTGATTTTATCTAAAATCTCTTATGATTGGCGAATTATTGCCAACCTATCAAGTTCTCGAGTTATCTTGGTACTGTAGTTTCTCTGGCCGTTATGCCGTCCCATTGTACACTTAGGTTAAGTTCCGTGACTAGCTATAGGCGCAGGATCGGAATTCATTAGGGCTTAAGTGTATCTTGAAAGCGGTGCCCTGAACTCTGAGTTTAAATATTCTTCTATTATATCCGCTGTTATCTTGTATGCATCTTTCTTTGCTGGTGCTAGTACGGTTTGGACTGAAAAAAAAAATGACATTTGTATTATTTTTGGCACGGCCTGGGATCCACGATAGGTAATTTCTGTGTCATTTTGGTCTCTTGTGGACAGCTGTCTCATTGACAATCATACCACATTTTCTTTTTTATTGTTTGTATGCCGCCTCTCAGGAGGGTCTCGATGCTTTCTTTTATGTCTGTGATAGCAGTGCCGATGCAGTAAGTTCATCTTCAGTTAAACCGCTGAGTCAAGATGCCAACAGCTGTCTGGCTATCTGAAAGAATTTTAACTCTGAAAGCGTGAAAATGCGGTTCCAGGACCATAAGGATAGCAACTAGTTCCGCTAAGAGTATTGATCCTCTGCTAGAATTCTAATATTTTAAGCTAGTTCCTTGGTGGTTATCAGGATATATCGTATTACGCGATACTGCTCCACATGGTCATGGATTGCCCGGACAGGAGCCATCTGTGATAGATGTTAAGTTAGAGCTGTCCGTGTCCTATCAGTTCTTGTACAATGCGTTTGCTTTCTAGCTTTCTAATCGGCTCCTGTAGCTTGGAGCTCTCATCTGCATAAAATCCGTTCATAGCGGTTTTGTAGGTCAGGGCCGCAACTAGCCTCTTTTAAGAGTGAGGCAAAATATAAAAAAAAATGGGAGAGGGGTCTGTGGCCCCCGGAAGCTCTGAGAAAAATAACGCAAAATTGTGCATTCTGAGCGTTTCCCCGACTCTTTCTTGCATTGAAACGGCTTAATTAATTTTTTGATATTTTTTTTCGACAATCAGGTCCCAAAGCAAAAACAAAGATTCATTGTAATTTAAGACTTTACGGTATTAGAGACAACATTAAAAGACCGATATGTAGGATAAAGCAAAAATCGTAATTCTCATAATTATTAAAACCGTATATGTCTGTCTGTTCTTGTCTTGTATTGTGATTAGACTTTGGTGATTTTTTATGACTAGATTTAAATATAGTGACTTTGCAGTATTATACTTAAAGTACTAGTCACACTAAGGACCATCTTCACCTTGTTTTACGATCTTTTACGGTATTAATGATTCTTTAAAAGTATTGATGAAGACCATCCGGCAACTATCAAGATGAAGAGCAGGAACACAAACTTTGACATTGATCATTCGTATTTTTTTCTATACATTGACTTTGTGTGCGATTATGTCCCCATACTCCTTTATTATCTGTTAAAGGGTCTCAACACGACTGAATGCAAGTTTAACCTTTCAATGTAAAAGGTCATATATGGCAATACCTTGTTTTTTGTTTCCATCAAATTATTTGATACCAGGAAATATGTGACCTTACTTTAATTCAAACCATGTCAGCTATCTAGTTTTAGTTTACGATAAAAACAAACTGTTTTGTGTTCTTTGATATCAATTTCAATTATCCATGCAGAAAGGACAATTTTTTTTTTTTTTGTGCCCACTGAGTTTCATCGCATGTTCTTAAAATATATTTCTCGCACAATTCTGGACATCTGTGGACATGCAACATTGCAAAACCACGTTTACAAATGAAAATCAAAGCTCAGACTATATAGACAAACCCGGAACACAGAAGTACAAACAGTAGACCATCAACTCTGAAAACTAAAAGGAAAATAGAAACATGGATAACGAAAAACATCCAGGAGATACACCAGAGAGTGAAGAGAACTTGCTTCTTGCAAAACACTTTCCGTGAAAACAATTTGATATGAAAACCAACTTTTGTTTCATTTTTTTTTTTTTTTTTGAATTTTTTTACATGAGGCATTTCGCCTCATTTGCTTCAATGTAGTTACGGCCCTGTAGGTATACTAAACTCGATCTGCCTCTGCCATGGAAGTTTTATAACTACTTGTGTTGCATTGCGGCATGTCGATGGCTAAATTTATACAGCCCTATGAAATGAAGCTTGTCGTTCATATGCATTAGTTGCTGGTAAGATACTCCTTCATTATTTTAAAAGTCCCAGTCCATCTGTTGTTTCCAAAAATCAAATAAAAAGAGATTTGTTATCGACGGTTTTCAAATATTTCAATTCTTACTAAAAAAAAAATGATAAGAAAGGGATTTTTAACATTTTACCAAAGCTTTACATGTTAAAAGAACATGCATCTTGTCTTTTATTCCCTCATTACAGTGTTAGCATTATCTATTTTCTATAGTTTAATATTTAACAACCAAGGAATTCCTTATATAAAATGTGATTTTTTTTTTATCAAACCGCATACTCGTTATTCGAATTAGTGTCACTTAATGGTTATATATAAAGGCAACAGTAATATACCGCTGTTCGAAAGTATATCATGAAATAAACTCTGAGACAAGTGATATTAAGTGTATGGGGAAATAAATTCTGCGACAAGTAATATTAAGTATATGGGAAAATGAATTCTGCGACAAGTGATATTAAGTATATTGGAAACTGAAAAACATGATTCTGAGACAAGTGCTTGTGGGTAGCAGGGGCGGATCCAGCCATTTTAAAAAGGGGGGTTCCAACTATATGTCCCCATTCAAATGCATTGATCGGCCAAAAAAAACGGCAGGGGCGGATCCAGCCATTTTAAAAAGGGGGTTCCCAACCCAGAGTAAAGGGGGTTCCAGCTATATGCTCCCATTCAAATACCATGATCCGCCAATGGTAGGTGTTTCGCTCCAGTGCCAAGTCAAGAATAATATGACTGTTGTTATCCATTCATGTCATGTGTTTGAGCTTTTTCGCCACTTGCCTAGGGCTTACCGTTTAGAATTGTCCTCTTTAGTTCGGTAATTTTTTATTATTAATTAACGTTATTTTAATTTTAAGCATACTATTCTCAATTTTGAATTAAAAAACTATCGTCATTTTTTGTATCAGAGACATGTAATACCGAATTTTATTATATGCCTCTGGTGTTATTGATATAGGAAAAACACGAAAATTCATATTGTGTTTAAATATTTTTGTAATTCCCGGGCTTTTCAACTAACAAATGAAACTTGCCACGCCGTATCATGTGGTTTGAAATTTTTCGTTCTGTCACGTGATAAACAGGAAGCCATGTAAAATGGAGACACAGGCCGAAAAGGCCTCTGCTCACATTTCCTGTCTGTTTCCAGAAATTTTGACAATAATATTTAGTTATTTAGAGGTAAAAGACAAAGGTCGAGCTGCCCAGGTGTGCGTGTCGTGGAGAGACGCTGCTTATAATCGTATGGTCTGGAGAGGGGTCATATCAAAGCTCCATCTCAGACGTGCAAACCCGTCTTTGTTCCCGAGTTTGGTAAAACGTGGTATCAAAAGAGTACAAATTTTAAGTTTGCGACGTAGCCTTCGAGATGTCGTAACTGGGATCTCTAATTTAGAGTGTTTAGATTTGAGTGGGTGTTATAATGTGACTGATATAGGCCTTGGTGGTGCTTTTTCCAATGATCTCCCTTGTATCACTGCATTGAATCTCAGCCTCTGTAAACAAGTGACAGATAACAGTCTAGGCAGAATTGCACAAAGTCTAAAAAATCTTGAGATCTTAGAATTAGGTGGATGTTGTAGCATTTCTAATACAGGACTTTTACTTATTGCATGGGGATTACGAAAGTTAAAACAACTCAATCTGCGGAGTTGTAGACACATTTCAGATGTTGGCATTGGGCATTTAGCAGGACAGAGTCCACATGCTGCAACAGGAACGTTAGAATTAGAACATTTGGGTTTACAAGATTGTCAAAAACTTACAGATCAAGCTTTAAAACATGTCAGTGGTGGAATAATGCAGTTAAAAACAATAAATTTAAGTTTTTGTGGAAGTGTTACCGACACAGGTTTAAAATTCATATCTAAAATGCCAAATTTACAAGAAGTGAATCTTAGAAGTTGTGATAATATTAGTGACACAGGCATTGGTTATTTAGCTAATGGTACAGCAAAAATTTCAACTCTAGATGTTAGTTTTTGTGACAAGATTGGGGATCAGTCTCTTCAATATATTGCTCAAGGGTTATTTTGTTTAAGATGCTTATGCCTTAATGCGTGTAATATTAGTGATGATGGTATTTACAGACTTGTTCAAACGTTACATGAATTAACCACCTTGAACATTGGCCAGTGTATCCGCATTACAGATAAATCTCTTGGACTTGTTGCTGATAACTTGAAGAATCTAAGTTCCATTGACTTGTATGGTTGTACAAAAATAACAACTGTTGGTTTAGAGAAGATAATGCAGCTGAAAAGACTAACAACTTTAAATCTGGGATTGTGGCATAAACGATAATGAACGTGTATAATATCTTTAATACTGTCAGTTTTTAACATGCTAGATATATATTTTTTTATACAAAAGGTTTTTGAAGTGATTATATGATTGATCAAAAAGACAAAAGTACATTGTATGTACATGTACATTTGTATACACATCAATGAAACAGTTATCAAATGCAGTTGATCAGTGATATTGTTTGCCTTAAATCATTTTAAATTAGTGGAGAATAAAGGTTTTTTCCCCTGGAGAAGAATCCCAATTTGAAAAAAAATGGCTTAAAATTATTCCCAAAAAGACAACTTTTTCCCCAAATATTGCAGTCTCAGTAGTAATTGTGCATCAATACAAACTGAAAAACTCTCAATTAAACAAATTACATGCCTAAAATGACTATGTGCAGATTTGAGGGTCTATTTATGTATAATCACTGACAAAAAGGGGTCTTATTTCAAAGCAGGGGTTGACTCTTGAAAGGGGGTCTGTAAATTGAAGTTTCAGTCAAATTTTTCGTTTATTTTAAATTTCCCAATTTGATTAAAATGACTCATATTTTCCCAATAAAAAGGGGTAGAGGTAGTTTTGAAAAAAAGCTAACAATAACACTGATGATACATACATACCAAAAAGACATCTTTATTTGATTCGTTTGATTTACTGTTTTGCACAAAATAATAAAAAAATTATGTACATGTATACACATGACATGCATGATATATGAGCTAAGCTTGATTAAATAAAATTTTGAAAATCCTTTTCAAGTGTAACATCACTACAAGTTAACATTGAAGTTGCAAATGTTACATACACAAAAAACAACAGTATTAACAAAATGAAACTTGCAACAACATATTAAACAGCAAATGAACAGTGAATTTGTGAATATTTTCAAATTTCTATTAAAACTGTTATAATTTACAGATTAAAAGAACTTCATCAGTTAAACCAAGTTACAAATGAATGTGTCTGCATTTAACTTTCAGCCATACAGTATATTATATATTATATATACATGTACATGTAGTACTTCCTTTTGTTATTGATGTTCATTTGTACATTGTAAAGTGATTGTCAATTGTGACAAAAAGTGTTCTTGTAATTTAAAGAAGCAAAACCATGACATAAGTACAATTGTATTATGAATTAGTTTCATTTTCACAATTACAACATCAATAATATGAGTTAGAGTACAGATATGATTTATATTTTTCTTGCCATACTTTCAAAAAGTGCTATTTTGTTCTAGTAAATATTTTTGTTTCAGTGCGTAAATAAATGAACATTTTTTTAAAGTTGAAATAACCATGTTCATGATGTTTAAGAATGTCCTATACCATGTATACATGTATGTCTTGTAGATGTATGTCAGAGAAGGTAACCTGTCAAAAAATATAAATTCAGGGAGTCAAAATATGGGGGAAAGATAGAATGTAAAAAGAGTTATGTTGCCAAATTTTAAAATTTTTCCTTAATAGCTTATCCAAATTACTTTAAATATCGATATGTTAGTAATTAGGACATAGACAGATTTGGCTGAAATAGACGTGTAGAAGTTCTGAACCAGAATTGGTGCTTTAAATGCCAGAGCCTTGCTTCACTGAAACAAAAATATTTACAATGTGTAGTACATATTTTTTTTTGTGTTAGTAGATTTATTTCATTGTAGTTTAAAAGGTTTGTTAAGTTTATATTTTTTGTTTATGATTTAGATTTTATTTCACAGTTTGAATTATTTATAAAATTTACTGAACATTTCTATACCTATTTTTTCTATGAATCAATTACAGAAATCATATTTATGAAAAAATTATTATACAAGTACAATGTAAATGTACATGTACATTTTGTAGCATTTTACGAAGAACAAAGTCATGTTAGTTATAATATTATATAGTTGTATAGTAAAAACATTTCATGTACATGTATACACATCAATGTACAGTTTCATTTTATTTAAATGTATGCGGGATCTATCCCAATTAAAAATATAACTACAGTATTTAAAGAGTGTTGATCATGTTGATGCAGCAATTCTTAAAATTCATACAAGTTACTGTTATTTCCATGTTAACAATAACACGTTAAATGCATATATGTAACATGATATATAATGTATGCAATGCTCTTAAGATTTTTTCAATAGAATGTTCGAAAAATATCTGGTTGCCCGCCCAACCTCCCCACCCCCCTCCCTTTTGTTCTGGAAAAAAATTGGTTAATTAGATAGGAAATCACTGGAGCATGACCACAGCTAGCTCCCTCTTATGCAGTCAGTGGTTCCCCACTGGATTGGCAAAATTTATGTTATGAAAAAAACAAGGAGAATACATATAACTATACTAGGCTTTTGATTTAGATATATTGTAATTAGAATGTAAGATCTAAGTTAACGTATATGTATTTTGTGGCGGTATTAAACAAAGAAATGGGTCATCGTATATATTGCATGACATGTACATCTACCATTACCTTAAATCTGTTTTAATTTCTTATTACTACACATTAGTGTACATGTAACATTTGTGTACATTTACACATAAATGTGTCACAGTTACATTAAAAAGTGATGCAATACAATATTTATCCATTCCCATACAAAATATACAACTATCATGACTGTTTAATCTTTACATGAAGATAAGTTTATGCTTTAATATTTGTAAACAAAATACAAAGTACCATACAAAACACATATATTGTGTTATCACATATTTATATACATTTGATTTGTACATGTGAATAATTTAGTAACAAGCATATGCATTGAAGTTAATTAAGCATGTTAAAGGGCATTAACATGATTAAATTTCATAAGTTACATTTTCTGCTGGCTACCACAAAGTTCATGTGTACGTTTTTACAATAAAAATCTTCTTTAATCATGATTATATATGTGCATATATAATCATAAAAGGAGAAGTATAAATTTACAGTGTTCTCCCGGGCTTTTAAAAAGGGCATTGCGCTTTGGCATTTGAAATAGCGAAATAAATATTGGTTTCACTTCAAAGGGCATGTACGTGTAGCTACATGTACCAACAGGGCACATTTAATGGCATTGTTTAAACTCCAAGAGCATTACCGTGATTCAGGCTTATTATTAACAAGGATTAAATTATAAGCTGAATTGTTTTTGGGTGAAAATAAACTACAGTAACACTTAATATGTAATTTCCTTACTCAGTGCATGTGGTACAGCAGCTGCTATTTAATACAATATTTGAATCATAATTCTGTAATGAGTAAAATTAATAGCGTTGAAATTTGGCTTTTCATGATATAGATATGTAAGAGACAGATATATTTAATTTGAAAAGTTGCAAATTCAATGCAAAAGAAGCCTCCTTAATTATCATTTTCTTTTTGAAAACAAATAATTACTCTTTTTTCCTGTTATCAATAACTGTTTGTTTGCTTGTTTGTTTGATTTTTTTTTTTTTACATTTTACATATATATCATGTATATGATCTCTAGTTTTGAATTTGTTCTTTATACTTACACTGGCGGGAAAACACATGTTAAATATACATTGGTGGCCTTTGGCTGTTGTCTGCTCTATGGTCGGGTTGTTGTCGCTTTGACACATTCCCCATTTCCTTTCTCAATTTTATTAGTTACCATGGTTACAGTTGTATCCTCATCTGTATTCAGATCTATCTTAATTAATTCTTCACATAACTTTTTACATGAACAAGTTTAAACTGTATTATAATGTTTGTAATTATTTTTATATCGGATACTTGCTCTAGATTATAATTATGATCTGATACTTTAATTGGTATATTTTCTTTTGTAAATCTTTAGATTTTTCTTTCGGACTTGTACATGTAATTGATAAAGTATTTTATTCACTTAAAGCAGAATCAACTAATTGAAAATATATGACAGAACAAATAATATCATATTGATTAGAATCAATCTGAAAGCAGCATAATGAGAGATTGTCATGAACGTTAGAGTGGGGAGAAGTGGACTTATAGAGAGAGAAAATTAATGAACAAGAGAATGACATGAAAAGATAGAGAGAAATACGCTGCTTCTCCAATATTTACAGACATTAAATGTACTCTACATGTACATGCAGGTCTGAATGGGGTTCACAATAGAGAACAATGAACCAATACTGCTGAAAAATTGACCCAAAATGAAAGACTAGCAAAAAAAATAATTAAAAAAAGGAAAGAATTACGGATTGTTAAAATATATAAAGAAGAGAGAATATAACCTACAAAATTTATAAAGAATAGCAAATAATGCACATAATTTAAAAAGAAAATGAAAAATTACATTTTTTAAAAAAGAATACAGGAATGTAGAACCCGCCCATCCAGACCCTATTACACAAGTACAGTTTGTACATGTAGTCATAGTAATACAGACACTGACTTGCCTTTCTTTGTTGTTCATACAATTGTAATTTTTATTTTCAGTCATTTTTTAACAAGTTAAAAAAGCATTATATGTCTGATTCCAGTTTTCAAATAATTTTATTGATAAATAGAAGTACATATATAAATGTACATCATATAATGTAATAATATTAAGATATCATGTCATAGTTTAAAAAAAATTGGTGCAAATTATATTTATACAGCACTATATGGCCATATTTGACAAACATGATCTGTATTTGTGTTTTAGTACTACAGGTATACTTATCCAATGTGCATGTTTTTAATACCTTTGTTAATATAGTAAGTAGCGATTTTGTATTGTTAAAGAATTTACTTGCAGATGAAAACAATTTGCAGATCAAGTTTGTCAACAAAAGTTTTATTTTGAGGATCATTATTTATACAAAATAAACAAAATATCCAAAGATTCACATATAGACTTTTTACTGCCAAGCCTTGTAGAGAGAGACATATTTTTGATAATCAGTTTTGTTTTTTATCCATAACTTATTTTATAAGGTTGACTTGTATTTACTGAGGAGATTTTGAGATTGTTATTTTAGAGATTTACATATCTGTATCTATATTGGCATGTTTAGAATCCTATTAAGGCTTTTAAACATGGTGAATACATTTGTACAGATAATTGTCTTTTTTATAGGACAATATTGGACTCTATAGATTCATTCTGGCTTTTTGTGCTGTTGGATTGCTTTCTCTTGTTCTCATCTCCTGTATTTAATACCTATCTTTTTATTCATTACAATTAATCCCTAAGCTTAGTTTCTATATATTTAAATTTAGTATGCTCAATTGTGACTCCACATGCTCCATGCAAATTGTATTGTTTATATAAAAAAAACTATGTGGTATTGTGCCAATGAAACAATCATTTATGATCAAAAACCGTAGAATAATGATGCGAACAACATATGATCTTCTAAAATGAGCCAAAACATGATAAAGTAGATTTTTAAGATCAAGGGTTAACCTGGGGTCTCTAAACTACGTTATTTTGGAACATTGGTACTTTTTCTAGCATAAACTTTCTAATAGTACTCAGGACAACACTTACCAATTACTCAAAAGATAAAATGTGATCTCTTAAAATTGACAATGGAAAGGAGGAGACCACAGAGGAGAAACAACCAAAGGCCTCCAATAGGTCTTCAACACAGTAAGAACATGATTATCCAGAGGCAGTTTTCAGCTGCTCCCTCCTAAACACAAATGTGTTCTACATGTACCTTAGTGAAAATGGATGTTACACTAAACTTGTTAATTTATAAACAAAACATATAAATCAACTTAGATTAAAAATACACTCAAGACTAACAAAGACCAGAGGCATGACCTTATTTTCGTGGTTCATTGATCAATTTTGAGGTTTTTGTTTTTGTCTCTTTTAACTCACCTGGCCCAAAGGGCTAAGTGAGCTTTTCTCATCACTTGGCGTCCGGCGTCGTCGTCCGTCGTCGTTAACTTTTACAAAAATCTTCTCCTCTGAAACTACTGGGCCAAATTAACCTAACTTGGCCACAATCATCATTGGGGTATTTAGTTTAAAAAATGTGTGGCGTGACCCGGCCAACCAACCAAGATGGCCGCCATGGCTAAAAATAGAACATAGGGGTAAAATGCAGTTTTTGGCTTATAACTCAAAAACCAAAGCATTTAGAGCAAATCTGACAGGGGTAAAATTGTTTATCAGGTCAAGATCTATCTGCCCTGAAATTTTCAAATGAATCGGACAACCTGTTGTTGGGTTGCTGCCCCTAAATTGGTAATTTTAAGGAAATTTTACTGTTTTTGGTTATTATCTTGAATATTATTAGGCCAACTAAAATTAATTAGTAGATTTTCATCCAAATTTTTGAAAAAAATGGGGCGGGTGGGAGGATTTTATTTTTTAAATTTTATTTCATATGAAACCTTCTTGTCATGTGTTATTCATATATGCAAGTGTAATAATAAGCTTATATCATGTAAATACATTCATAAGGTATCGTGTATAAGACAATAACAATCAAAACCAAGGAGTAACCAAAGACTCATAAAAAACCAAAAGACATTTACATCAACAGTTACAAATAATAAGTAGGAAACAACACGAACTCCACTAAAAACCGGGGTGAAATTAGGTGCTTCGGAAGGGTAAGCATTTGCTGCACCGTATACGGCACCCGTCATGTTATTTCTTTGTTCAGTTCGGTAATGATGAAAGGTTGTTAATGACTGAGGAAGAATATCACTGAGATATTATTTCTGACACACTTTTGTCATAATGGCCAATCAGCTCATGATGGCGACCATAAAATTGCTTGAGTGATGACCTTAATTTGATTGATTCATAGCCCTGTCTTAGCAACTTTTGAGAAAGCAGTATTCCTCGTTCAACAAAATCAACGTACTTTGAGCTATAGCTCTAGAGTAACATATCAATTGAGACACATATACTCCATATGCTGGTGCCGCTTTTTTCAAATTCATAAATATATATCTCTGATCTGTTCTACATGTAATTGCCGCTTTAGAAACCTATTTTATAGTAAACAGAAGAAGTGTGGAGAAATGTTCTCTTCAGTTGGACTACCTACATCAAATGTATTTTGCTTTCTATTATGTTTTGTTGTCCTAATAAAAATGAAGCAAATGCATTGGTATGCAACACAAGTACGATAAGTACAGAATAAAATGAAAACTCAAACAGTGTTTAAATAAGGGTCTCACTAATTAGCGACAACAAGCGTCAAGACGCGACAACAAGCGTCAACAAGCGTCAACAAGCGACAACAAGAATTATTTTAGCGACAACAAGCGACAAGAAGACTATTTAGCGACAAGAAAACATTTTTCTTTATTAGATATAAAGAAATTTGTATTTAATGCTTTTTTTTAAATATACGAGCAGATATGTCTAATTAAAATGTTTTATTATATAGATAGACGAAGAAATGAAACATTTGTGAGGAAGAAAGAGATTGTGAAGTTTATATTAGTATATTGGTAGATGAAGAAATTAAACATTTGTGAAGAAGAAAGAGATTGAGCTTCTTTTTTTTATTTTTAAATATGAAGAATATGTATAAGATAATGTATGTATCTGTTTTCATCAAAGTCAAAGTATGAATAAACGAATGGAGATATATATGGAGCGGGCATAATGGAATATAATATTTTGATTCATTTGCTTAATACTATGCTCTAAGTGTACTGTTGTTATGTCAATTCGATGCTTTATTTGTAGAACTCTCAGCCATGCTTTGCCATCTTTATTATTTAAGCGTCACGGTTTCCAGACCCCACGACGAGGACGTGGTTCTACCTTGGGGTCCATATATTTTTTTTATTTTATTTTTTTTTAATTATTTTTAGTCATTATATAGTAATATGTACATTCCTATCTAACATAATATTTATACATTTTGTACATGGTGGTCCCATTTTGATAAGCCGTAGATTTTTACCACTAAGGTTCACTGTATTTTTGCCCTTTTTGAAGTTGTAGTTTTAGCATTTTTAATACGTTTCCGTTGGCAAGGTTTACGTGCACATGCACTTGTTTTGGGGATTGTCAGCCCACCATCTGTTGAAGTGGTGGACTTTGGGATTGCGTTTAACTTTCTCCCATGAGTCAAGAATTTTTGCAATGCAAAAGCCTTTTCTTTCTCCGATTTAATCTGTCATAGAGCTTTTGTGCATAGAAAATGGCTTACTGAGGAGCTTAGATTAAAGTCTCCATGTCCATAAAGTGCGCCATTGACAAGACTTTCTTGCAACTTTATTTCTTTGTGAATTTTATTAATTAAATCTGGAAGTTTCTCAGGCTTCCAATCTTGATTTAGTTTCAAGATGTAATTGATTGATTCACAATTATTGTTTTTCCATTGCAATGGAATTCTCGACTCTGTTTTTCGAGCATTGCGATTTAGTATCAGGTGATGTTCTGATATATTCTTGATTTGTCAGTTTAACGTTACCATGCTTGTTAACTACTTCAATAGGATAAGTTCCTATGTACTCTGCTTTATTCATTGTTTCCAATGAATGGCCAGGCATTTTATCGAACCAACTAATTCTTTTTTTGTAAGAATTCATTCTTTTTATTTTTTGAGGCAGCCTTACAAGCTTCATCATATGATGGTGAGACAAGTTCTAGTCTATTATGCTTAGATGTAAATGTAAATTCTTTGTTCATTTAATATTTGTCTAGAAACCCTGTCTTCAACCAAAGAGCTTAATATATATTGCACGAAAAGAGTTTTAAAAAACAAATTATAAGATAAATAATATGTTCTAAAACACAAGGAAAAGTAATCTCATAACACAATAATTAATTAAAACGTAATACTGGCTGTTATACATAATAGATGATAAAATATTATGTAAATAATGTTTCATTTTTTTCTATCAATTTTAACTTTCTTGTCGCTAAAATTATTTTCTTTTGCATATTCTGTTAATATCTATTGCAATAATTAATTTTAATTAAAAAAAATATGTTTTCTTGTCGCTAAATAGTTTCTTGTCGCTTCTTGTCGCTAAAATAATTCTTGTTGTCGCTTCTTGTCGCTTGTTGACGCTTCTTGTCGCTAAAATTCTTGTTGTCGCTAATTAGTGAGACCGTAAAATAATAGGACTGGTCCTTTTAAATATGCAAGATCACTGTGTCTAAACCACACCGGCAAAATTTGCTCGGACTCGATGGTATCTAACATCCGGCACAATGACGGAACACCAATAGACAAAAGAAAGGTAGGTTTCTCCTTATTTTTTTATTTTTTTTATGATATCGAAGAATATATATACATATACAACTATTTTCTATTGTGAGATGCAATATTTTCTACAACCGTTCTATATTAACGGAGAAATAAGTAAAAATGCATGTCAAAATGACGAATTGAGTGAACCTTGCCTCGAAATTGTTTAATTTCTCGTTAAATTGATCACATTGTACGGAAAGAAAGGTACGGGAAGATAGATATTGACACGGAGATTGCAAATTGAGTTATGATGAGCATCTCAATAATTGTATTTCTGTGTATGGAACGAAAGAAAAGGGTCATGCCAAATTAAAATAAACCGGTTTCGTCAATGTTGTTACTACACAATCACCCGGTTTCGTCTATATATATCACCCGGTTTTTTTGGTTTTTTTTTAACAAACAATTTATGAAAAGAAACTGGCACGGATCTGAACATTGTCTTTCGAGATTTTAAATATATATTTATTGTAAAGTAAACTTGGCGTGTTAAAATCTATTTTAAACGGGCACTTTTGGACATAGTTAATTATGATAATCAGGGGCGTAGCTAGAAAGAAACAATGTGCAAGCAACTACCGGAAAAAAATTTGGGACCCCTTTATGCAGATAAATGTTTTCTTTTCCGGTTTTCGGTCATAGGACGGTTAAAAGAGGAGCTATATGTAGATAGGACTTATAATATAAAAAAATTATGAATGTAAAACTATTAATAAATCTTCTGAATAGAGTAATACATAAACAACACATATTTGTGATACAGAATTTACTCAAAATTGTCCAAAATCTGCTGTTCGGGTCTAGGCAGAAACAAACTTCTCTATTGCTTTAATTGTCAATATTCACACTGAAATGCCGATGAATATGCAGTAATGCTAGTAACTGTCGTCGTTCATTGTTGATCGTACATTTGTTTTCAACATACTCAAAAAATAATGAGACTTTCCAATACTGTTTTGGCGTGTTTGCAGGGTGATTGGCTCTGGTAGCCTGTCGACCACATCGCCTCGGCATATTTTCAACGATATCGAAGGGTTCTGATATTCTAATGCCGATTGGTACATCTCATTCCAAACTGATGAACCGTACACTGTAAAATGTGCTCCAAAAACTACATGTCTTAGACTGAGTATTACAAATTCAAATCTTGTAGAAGATACAAGTTACTGTCCGATTTTGTCATAATCTCCAATAACACTTTTATTTTGAAACCAAATGCCGTTATTTAATGATATTTCATCAATTAAAACAGTGACAACATAGGTGTTTCCTTTAACATTCAATCTATAAATTTTTATTTTGCCAATTATTTTTTTGCATGCCGAATCGATGTGCACGCAACTGCGTGTTAGCGTATAGGGAGCTACGTGCCTATTAATACACATTTTCCTAATGAAAGGCGTATCCCTTATTTCACTTAACTTCAAACTAATTTTAAATTGAATATAAATACTGAATAGCAAACACTGGTATCTTTTTTTCAATTATTTTGTAACATTATTATATTTTCTTTGTTTCTAATAGTAGTATGTAAAGATGAAAAATAAAAGGATGTGTTTTGATTGTGCCATAATTTTATAAATAATACATTTATGCATTCAATCATTGACGAACAGTCCCAAACCGACTATAGTCTATACTGTTCTGCACAAATTAATCATGCATGCAGTCCTGCTAGATTTTCTGGTACTATATATACTGTGTTACTTGCGCACTAAAGCGAGTTTTCACACTTAAGCATCCATAACATAGCAGTGAGATTTGTAACTTTCTCCCCGTTTCTGGTAGGCACATTTATTTTCATAGGCATGTTTTTCACATTAATTTTACAGTAACTTCTTTTTTATTTTTTGTACAGTTCAAATTCAATTGAAACTTCAAGATAACTTTCGAAAACAATATCTGACAGTTTTGTATTTTCAATGTGAATAAAAGTTGGTTTGCAAAACATGACCGTCATTTATATCTAGGTCTTATTAAGAAGAAGTAACCACTTTTCCCATAAACATTGACAAAGAGACAACTTTCTTTTAGACACAAAAATTATGTTGAATTAATCAAGTTTAGGTCAGCGTATGCCTTAAACAATGAGAAAAACACACAAACTGCATGAAAGCAAGCTATAACAGGGCCCTACATTATAAATGTAAAACAATTCAAACAAGAAAACTACCTGCCTATTTTATGTTCAAAACGCATATGGTATAAAGCAACCAAAGACAACCATGGAATTACAAGCGTGTGATTCGGGAATGGACTGAGTCAAAGTGTTGTCGCTGACACAAACAGTACAACAAAAGTACAAATAATAAAAAATGATGAAAAAACCTTAACTCGTCCGATGACAGAGCCTGTATAGTAAATGCGCGATGTGTGCCAAAACTTGTATCATAGTTAAAATTATCCCTTAAAGATTGTAGAAAAGATTACATACATAGAATGATTAGATTACTTATAAAGGTGTCCATCCTTTTGTGCGAGAAAATCACATATCAATTGTGCGTTTCGATTTTTAAGACCGTAAACTTTAATTTCAAGTTTAAACATGTTCAACACATTTTCCCATAACTCATATAGAAAACGCATATTTAGAGAGCTTTAATCTCAATATGCTGTTAAAAAATTTCGGAATGCAAAGCAAATTAAAATATTTGTGTTCTATAAGAGTAGGAATTCAAGTGTTTGCTTATTATTTAATTGAATTCAATCTGAGACTCATATAAATAATTATAGCCGTTGTCCTGTGAACGAACTTGTTTTCCAACGACCCACAAAACTCCTTTTGAACACTGAAGTTAAATAATCAACTATAATGTAATGCGATTATGATTTTTTTTATTTGACCAAACCGGGTTATGCATTTTGAAATCTATGACGAAACCGGGTTGTATACATTGACGAAACCGGACAGTTCCATTTTGACATGACCCATTTCTTTCGTTCCATACACAGAGATACAATTATGGAGATGCTCATAATAACTAAATTTGCAATCTCCGTGTCAATATCTATCTTCCCGTACCTTTCTTTCCGTACAATGTGATCAATTTAACGAGAAATTAAACAATTTCGAGGCAAGGTTCACTCAATTCGTCATTTTGACATGCATTTTTACTTATTTCTCCGTTAATATAGAACGGTTGTAGAAAATATTGCATCTCACAATAGAAAATAGTTGTATATGTATATATATTCTTCGATATCATAAAAAAAATAAAAAAATAAGAAGAAACCTACCTTTCTTTTGTCTATTGGTGTTCCGTCATTGTGCCGGATGTTAGATACCATCGAGTCCGAGCAAATTTTGCCGGTGTGGTTTAGACACAGTGAAGATGGAAATATAATTACAATGTAGAAAATAAAGTTGTTTAATGACTCTATCGTGGGTATTGGGACAGAGGATATTTTCTCTATTTCTGCAAAAAACGAAACTAAGGCTAAATCTAAATCTAAGAGCTTGCTATCAATTAATAAATTAAAAATGCGTATGTTTGTCGATTTGTTTAACTCAATATACGGTCACAATCTAAAAAGTTCATGCTTGTGCTAATTTCTTTATTCCAGTCAAATGTGTTCCACGATTCTAACGCTTTTGTGTTTCATTCACAGTCCAAATTTCTTGATACAAAGTCATTGCATAAATAAAATAAATCCAAGTGGTTTTACTCACAAACATTTGTGTCATTTGTGACATACGGCGATTTGCGTTCTTGGGCACAGCGTATTACCCGTAACCCGAATAGTTCACGCCCTTCTCGTAATCAATCTCTATTCTCGGTAAATGATGTTGTCATCAAAGATCAGCAGAATATATCGACTAAATCATTCAGTAAGAATACGCTATGAAATACGAAAACCGAAATCTGAAACAGGAAGTTATAGATGAAACGAAATTATCGACGGTTACTGGTAACGGAAATGAACAAAATCCGGAAATCGTATTTTTTTCAAAAATAAAAAAAATCGGGGCGGGAAGATTTCAGAGGGGCGGGCGGGGATGAAAATCTACAATTTAATTTTAATTGGCCTTATAGATAGAGATAAATTGTTGACAGCAATAATGTTCAGCAAAGTAAGATTTACAAATAAGTCAACATGACCGAAATGGTCAATTGACCCCTTTAGGAGTTATTGCCCTTTATAGTCAATTTTGAACCATTTTTCGTAAATCTTAGTAATCTTTTACAAAAATCTTCTCCTCTGAAACTACTGGGCCAAATTAATCCAAACTTGGCCACAATCATCTTTGAGGTATTTAGTTTAAAAAGTGTGTTCGGTGACCCGGCCATCCAAGCAAGATGGCCGCCATGGCTAAAAATAGAACATAGGGGTAAAATGCAGTTTTTGGCTTATAACTCAAAAACCAAAGCATTTAGAGGAAATCCTGATGGGGTAAAATTGTTTATCAGGTCAAAATCTATCTGCCCTGAAATTTTCAGATGAATCGGACAACCCGTTGTTGGGTTGCTGCCCCTAAATTGGTAATTTTAAGGCAATTTTACTGTTTTGGGTTATTATCTTGAATATTATTATAGATAGAGATAAACTTTAAACAGCAATAATGTACAGCAAAGTAAGATTTACAAATAAGTCAACATGACTGAAATGGTCAATTGACCCCCTAAGGAGTTATTGTCCTTTATAGTCAATTTTTAACAATTTTTATAAAATTTGTAAATTTTTACTAACATTTTCCACTGGAACTACTGGGCAAAGTTCATTATAGATAGAGATAACTGTTAGCAGCAAGAATGTTCAGTAAAGTAAGGCGTACAAACACATCACCATCACCAAAACACAATTTTGTCATGAATCCATCTGCTTCCTTTGTTTAATATTCACATAGACCAAGGTGAGCGACACAGGCTCTTTAGAAACTCTAGTTTGAATACTATAGGCAATAATTATCTATAATTGGTCTATGGAATGATTGTTAGATGTTAATGTCTGTCAGGCAGGTATCATTTGTCCTTGACCTTACATGGTTCACTGGTGACTTTTAAGTTCCTGTAGTTTGGTTCCTTCTTGGATCTACTACAAGTAAAAGGTCAACTACTATATCAGGTGTATTTAACAATTGTAGGATTAACATGTCTTTTCGGTAGGGTTTGTCTGACCTTGACTTAATTTTCATGGTTCATCAGTTAATAATTAGTTTTCATGGTTAACCTGTTTTTTTTTGTCCAGCCTGCGACTTTTGTCGCAGAAAGGTTGACATAGGGATGGTGAACTGACTGGTGGCGGCAGAGGCTGCGGTGTTAGCTAACTTCTTAAAAGCTTTATATTTTAGAAAGGTGGGGACGTGGATACTTCATACTTTGTTTAAAGATGCCTCATGTTACAAACTTTCCATCAGTCAGTATTTTTGTGATCTTACTTTTCACATGTCCAATGTCCTTGACCTCATTTTCATGGTTCAGTGACTACTTGAAAAAAAGTTCACATTTTTTGTATTGTTAAATTCTCTCTCATAAATGATAGGATAACTATATTACAAGGTCCTCATGCCCTTCAGACAGTTTTCACTTGACCTCTTTTCATGGATCAGTGGTCAAGTCCATATCTCAGATACTATAAGCAATAGGTCTAGTATATTCGGTGTATGAAAGGACTGTAAGGTGTACATGTCAAACTGACAGGTATCATCTGACCTTGTCCTCATTTTCATGGTTCAGCGGTTATAGTTAAGTTTTTGTGTTTTGGTCTGTTTTTCTTAAACTGTATACAATAGGTTTACTATATTTGGTGTATGGAATGATTGTTAGGTGTACATGTCTAGCTGACAGGTGTCATCTGACCTTGACCTCATTTTCATGGTTCAGTGGTCAAAGTTATGTTTTTGAGTTTTGGTCTTTTTTTATAATACTATATGCAATAGGCTAACTATATTTGGTGTATGGAAATGTTTTATGTTCTATATGTCAGTCACAGAGGTTTTATTTGACCTTGACCTCATTTTGACAGTTCTTTACTCAGTGTTAAGTTTTTGTGTTTTGGTCTGTTTTTCTTAAACTATAAGCAATAGGTTAACTATATTTGTTGTATCAAACGGAAGAATTGTAAGCTGTACATGTCTGCTTGGCATGGTTCATCTGACCTTGACTTTATTTTCATGGTTCATTGGTCAAATTGAATGTTTAGTTTTTTGGATAATGTAAAGTTTATGAACAGTTGTTATAAAGCTTTTTATTTAGAACTATCAGCATAATATCAACGATAAGTAAAGAAATCTAGACATTTTAATGTGTGCACTCTTGTTTAGATATTTAAAAAAGCAACACCTCAACTTTATTGGGTGCATGGAATGATTGTAAGGTGAACATGTATCATATGACCTTGGTCGCATTTTTGTGGTTCATTGGTCAATGTTGAGTTTTTACAGTTATTTTGCTTCTTTGAAACTGTAATAAAGGGGTCTACTTACTATAAAATTGAGAAAGCAAATGGGGCGACAACAACCCGACCACAGAGCAGACAACAGCCGAAGGCCACCAATGGGTCTTCAATGTAGCCAGAAACTCCCGCACCCGTAAGTGTCCTTCAGCTGGCCCCTTAAAAAATATGTTTACTAGTACAGTGATAATGGACGTCATACTAAACTCCGAATTATACACAAGAAACTAAAATTAAAAATCATACAAGACTAACAAAGGCCAGAGGCTCCTGACTTGGGACAGGCGCAAAATTTCGGCGGGGTTAAACATGTTTCCGAGATCTCAACCCTCCCTCTATACCTCTAGCCAATGTAGAAAAGTAAACGCATAACAAAACGCACATTAAAATTCAGTTCAAGAGAAGTACGAGTCAGAAGATGTAACAAAAGAAAATAAATAAAATGACAATAATACATAAATAACAACAGACTACTAGCAGTTGACTGACATGCCAGCTCCAGACCTAAATTGGCAATCGCACCACATCTAACTTTATTTCAATTTCTATGTTGTGTTTTGTAAACTGTAACATTGTTTATCTTTATATGATCACAAATGTGCTTGTCCAATGTTATCAATGCAGTCGTGTATCCTTGGAATCGGATAGGAATCATATTTTGAAACTAAATTTACTTTTCTGAAACCAGTTACGAAACGAAAGGTTTTATCTGGTTTGGGCACAAGGAGACAAGGAGAGCTCAATAATATCATTGTCAAGCGAATATTTAATTTCTTGTCTCATATATTCAAGTGTTCACATAACATGAAATGATGGGTTTAGGATAGCTAGACTGAAATAGATAAACTGTGTTTGTGTTTTAATTTAAAATTGAAAATATCGCATGCGTTATAAGAATCAAAACAATGGTTGTAAGAAATTAAATGACCGAAATGATCCCATATAAAAAAAAATATTTAGTACTCATAACTTTTGTAAGGATGATAATCCACCCAGAGATCCAATTTCTACAAAAGTGATTACGTTTTCACTCAGATCTCTACAAAAGAATTTGAGCAATTAGAGATATTATGGAAATAATTGTGCAAATCGTTATAGAAGCATGAAATTTGGTATGAAGGTTGACTAAACGATAATTAAAAGAAATCAGCTGCTGGCCATCCAAAATTTTCCTTTTTTGAAGATGGCCACCGCTCATTTTGCAAATGGCGTAAATAAAGGCAACAGTAGTATACCGCTGTTCAAAAATCGTAAATCTATGGACAAAAAACAAAATCAGGGTAACAAACTAAAACTGAGGGAAACACATTAAATATAAGAGGAGAACAACGACACAACATTTAAATGTAACACACACAGCAACGGACTAAGCATTAGACAAAACACGATGAGAATAACCAATATACCATCAAAACCAAATACATGAATTTGGGATAGAAAAGAACCGTGACACGTCTTATAGTAATGTGAATTTACACTCAAATAAAAAAAAATGTAATATCCAATTGGCTACATTTCGTAAATCCTTTGAAAGGTGTGTTAGAGGTATAATCCAATGAAAGTTTTGATAAAACGTAGATAATAGTTCCTAAAAGTACGATGAAACAATATACAAATAACTTAAAAGTGACTTCCGGTTAATAAATTGCGGCAAAAACGTGGAAAAAAGGTCAATTTGTTTTTTCATTTTCTTCTAATTAACAAGAGATTTCACTTACTTTGTTTAGTTCAAATTCCTAGTTTGGTTAGAAAGACGGGTTGCTTATCTTATAAATATTTGACAGTTGCCAGTACACAAACCCGTACAAGGAAGGACATAAAGGTAGCATTTCAGTTACCAACAAAGCTAATTTCTTGCATTTGCATTTCAAAAGTTCCTGACACGATGGTGCAACAGCAGCCAAAGAAGTTCATCTTGGTTTCCAACTGTCATCGATTTCATCCAAACCCAGTGTTCATGACTTGGTATGTGTACCTATCAAATGCATAAATACATAAAATTGAGAATGGAAATGGGGAATGTCCCAAAGAGACAACAACCCGACCATAGAAAAAAACAACAGCAGAAGGTCACCAACAGGTCTTCAATGTAGCGAGAAATTCCCGCACCCGGAGGCGTCCTTCAGCTGGCCCCTAAACAAATATATACTAGTTCAGTGATAATGAACGCCATACTAATTTCCAAATTGTACACAAGAAACTAAAATTAAAATAATACAAGACTAACAAAGACCAGAGGCTCCTGACTTGGGACAGGCGCAAAAATGCCGCGGGGTTAAACATGTTTGTGAGATCTCAACCCTCCCTCTATACCTCTAGCCAATGTAGAAAAGTAATCGCATAAAAATACGCACATTAAAATTCAGTTCAAGAGAAGTCTGAGTCTGATGTCAGAAGATGTAACCAAAGAAAATAAACAAAATGACAATAATACATAAATAACAACAGACTACTAGCAGTTAACTGACATGCCAGCTCCAGACTTCAATTAAATTGACTGAAAGATTATGATTTCATCATATGAACATCAGGCACAATCCTTCCCGTTAGGGGTTTAGTATCATACCATCAAAACATATATGAGAAGAACATAACCCATGTCATGCCAACAACTGGTTTTTGAATAAATGTGTTTAGTTCCGATGCAAAGACCCTATAAGTGAATTAATATTAACGCCAAAATATGCAATCTTTAATGACCTGACAACAGAATCGTACCTATATCCCTTCTTAATAAGTCTATTCAAAGGTTTTGTTAGTTTTTGAGGTGAATACTGACACCTTTGTGCTTTATAAAGAATATTTCCATAAAAAATTGGATGTGAAATACCTGAACGTATAAGAAGTCTGCTATAGAAGAAGTATAGTTGAGCTATATTTACGAATGATGTCCTTATACCGATGATAAAATTTAGTAAATGTTTTGACTAGTTTGTGATATCGAAAACCCTGGTGTAATATTTTTTCAGTAATACATAAATTTCTCTCGTTAAAATCTAAAACATTGTTACATACACGAGCGAATCGTACAAGTTGAGATATATAAACACCGTAAGATGGTGACAAGGGAACGTCACCATCTAAAAATGGATAATTAACGATAGGAAATGAAAAATCATCTCTTTTATCATAAATTTTAGTATTCAGCTTTCCGTTAGAGATATAGATATGAAAGGGCAGTGGTCATTGTTAGTATTAGCTTTATTTAAAGTAAGTTCAACAGGATAAATTTCTTTAATATACATTCTGAAGTCGTCATTATTGAGAGCCAAAATATCATCCAAATATCTAAAAGTATTATTGAATTTGTGTATCAGATGTTGTTTCGATGGGTCTTTGCTTATTTTTGTCATAAACTGTAACTCATAGCAATACAAAAACAGGTCCGCAATAAGTAGTGCACCCAACCTTGATATGCTTCTCTTTTGATGTTTTCCGGAAGAGAACCTCTGGTAGGCGGAATGTCATCACAAGGCCGTTGCTTCCTGGCAAATGATTTACATTATGCCTTGTTAACAGCAAATGTTGGTGTTGCAATACATGATGCAAACCCATGCTTCTTTGATGTCCATGTCTGTGTCTTCATACAAAATTAAAGCGGAAAAAAACGTCCGTAACATCTGGAAACACTTCCCATGTTTCACAAGCTGACCTCTTCACTTTCCCACCAAATGCTTATACAGGGTCACATCCACAGAATGCATAGAAGGAAGAAACAGCAGCTACACGAGGACCAAGCGCATTTGACATGGCATGTACAGGAAGTAATCGAAAGTCTGTATTCCTTCAAAAACCTATCCACAATTTGTCCGCACCTAATCTTGCAAGTGCAGCAATTCCTAATTCTACTACATCTGCGATTTTATACTACTGTTTAAAGTGACATCCTTAGACCAACGAGCAGTTTGGTTTTCATGGATAAAGAAATATTCCAAGTCAAACTACCTACTTTTACAAGAATAGAAAAGTCTAGTAAAGAGATCGCAATCACTTTTTATGTTCTCCAGATTTGTTTTTTTGACAAAGACATTTCCAGTTTCATTTTACGGCTATAATAGGAAATTGTTCTTTTTTATCTGGTTATAAAAAGCAGATTCTTCTTCATATTGCATTTACTTCAAAAGATCTTCCTATTATTTGGACCAAATATCTTGGAGTTGATTTACATTTTTTATCTGCTTCCGAGTCAACAATTTTCTTAAAAGAGTCAATTTTGTACAAATCTGACGACTGTTCTAGAAATGGATTTTCAAACTCGTTTATCACTTTAGAAAACCTTTGGCGCTTTTTGAAGAAATCCCTCTCTGTTTTCGTAGAGTCTTCATGATGTTCATCTGTTGTAGGATGAATCAAACCACTAGATTTTTCAAATTCATCTACCAGTCTACTGACTCTGGTCCAGCTATCATCCATCGTCACACAGGGATCTTCGGTTAAATCTATGGCACCAACATTGCCCTTCACAATTGCATAACTCTGTTTTAGTGCCTGATCAATTGTGATATTAGAAAGTAACTTGGTGGTCTTACGTACAGGGAATTACCATTTGCAAATTCCATTGTCACCTGTGGGTGATGTTCGTAAAGGGAAGCCATATCTCGGGGATAGATCGGTAACCATTGAGCATAATGTACACAATCAAGACCAAAGTATTACGGTATTATGCATGATAAGGACGGTTTGTAAAGTACGATATCTGACTCATACAATAAGCGTACTACCGGAAGCACAGACAGTTCTTGAGAGGACTCTCTTTCCTTACACCAGTCTATCAAATAATCGAACATCACAGTCAAGAGCTATATTTTCTGCGTTTACGCTTTTATAAGCCGACATTAATGATTTAAGCAAAACACATGCAGTTATCTGATGTGTGTGTGTGTAGTATAAAGTACATTTGAATATACATGGACAGAATATGCCATTCTAGTTGTTGCAATATCGGCTTCAGTGAAGGCACACGTCCATACACTTTCACGCAATATATCATCCAGAATTTAAAAACAAGCCATTTCAATGAACAATCCACCAAACATGACGGTACGTTTTTCGTACAAATCTGGCCATTTCCACTGAATTTGCTTATCCAATACCAAAAATGGTTGATCTGCAGCTATAATTGATGTTTGCCCGGGATTTAGAAAGTCAACAACTTTTTTAACCTTATCAATCGAATGCTTGATCATTGCAACTAAATGGGCGTGTTTTCAAACAGTGGCATCATAGAAGTAACACTTACTTGAACAGAAGATCCTAGATGTTTAGAGGAATCAAACAGAGGACCGAGATATGTTTACGAAATCCAAATCCTCGCCTGTTAGATGAACTACGATTTATATCAGTGTGCCCTGGTAGTGCGCGCAAATCGCTCTGTATGTCTATAAATAGTTTGGGCGTGCGCAATATTGATATACCCATGTGCTTTATAACCTTAAAAAATATTATCAAACCAAACTATTATATCCTTAAAAATCCAAAAGCAATAAGTATCAAGTAAATAGTTCAAATGTGTATGCGTGAATTTTGTTACATTTTCGCGCATGCGCAAACCCTTAAGAGTCAAATATTTATTTCTAGTATATACGTCACATGTGAGGAATGTAATCACCAAACCTGATAATATTTCTTACTAAAAGAAGATCAAAGAAAAAGTTTTCCAGAAAAATTAGTATTTTCGAACTGGAAAAAAACAGACATTTTTGAAAAAGGACGTGGCCATCTTGATTTTAATTTATGGCCAGCAGTTGTTTCTTAAAGAGTATATAATAATGATGCTTCGTGGTAATTTCCATGCTTGTATCATCATTTGCACAATTCTCTCGAGTTTGCTTGCTAATGTCTTCCACTAGCCAGGCCAACTTTATATCTTGATAACCAGCCTCAAAAATTCAAACTGACGATATACGCGATACACGTATACTAAATTCGATAAACATTCAATATTTTTATAAATCAAATGTATTTCTATAATTACCAAAATGACAACATAGAGGTAAATCACAAGAAATAAAGGTACGGTAGAAGCACATGCAAATTTTAAGTGAAAAATTATGGTTTTTGGTTTTGTTGCTTAATTCAAAGTAGAAAATAAGACATGATTGATTATGATTTGAAACGAAGCTGTAAGAAATGTAATGAATGAAACTGTATAAATATTCAGTACTCACAACTTTTGTAAAGATGATAATCCATCCAGAGATTCGTTTTCAACAGAGGGGATTCTGTTCTCACTCAAATCTCTACAAATGAATTTGCAAACTGGTTACTTAAGTCGGTACAACTTTTTATTTTATAGTACAATAAAAGGCTTTAAGTAAATGCAAATGGTAATCTGAATAGAGTAAAACTATTTTTGTTTCTTAACGTACCTTGCAGTTGCAAGTTCTACATTTTTGAAAACCACATCTTTTTATTTTTATATTAAGGTGTTTAATTGACTTTTCCAATATTCCCTGATCTAAAATAAAGAAAAAAGAAAAGAAAACAAAATATCGTTGCCTTTGTCGTAAATTTTAGAGACAGATGTTTTTTTTTTTAGATTTGATTTCTGTTTACATATAGACAAAATCTAAAGCTAAAGATTTGTTTAAGACATCAATCAATAACTTTGTCAAACCTTCCAAAAAATTGTTAATGAAATTGGACAGAAAATTTGTCATGATCACAAGATAACATCTGAAGCAAAATGATGAATATTTAGTTTCTAAGTTTCTGTTTTTACCGATAAATCATATTGTTTGCAGCGAATATTTACAAAACAGTATTAAATATTAAAGACATCCATAATCTTATCAAACCTTTTTGGAAAGTTACGAACCTGGACATAAGCCATTTCATCAACAAAAATAGCATCTGTAGAAAATTTGAATTGTTTTGTTTGAAATTTTGACTGATAATTGGATTTAGTTTTTGACATTCGACATTACACTTTTACACTGTTATTCGTAATCCCAAGTGAAGCACAGAGGCATATGTCTATTGTTCACTCTATTCCGTTGGTTGTCGTATGTCATTATTGATTTTATTTAATGTATGTTTTACCTGAATTAATTCGTGAGTTCTCCTCTAGGTTTAAACAAATTTTCTTATTCAGTTTTTTTTATACCTTCCGATACGGTTTGTATTTTCTGATCATTGTAAATTGTTCCATGAACTGTACTTGTTTAATCCTTATTCATTGTGTTTATTGTGGATAATACAAATAATACAAGAAAAGACAAAACAGAAATCGCCAAATACACCAATCAATACAACAAATGACATCATTTGTTTACATTCTTATTCGTTGTGTGTATTGTGGACAATACAAATAATACAAGAAAAGACAAAACAGAAATCGCCAAATACACCAATCAATACAACAAATGACATTATTTGTTTACATCCTTATTCATTGTGTGTATTGTGGACAATACAAATAATACAATAAAAGACAAAACAGAAATCGCCAAATACACCAATCAATACAACAAATGACATTATTTGTTTACATCCTTATTCATTGTGTGTATTGTGGACAATACAAATAATACAATAAAAGACAAAACAGAAATCGCCAAATACACCAATCAATACAACAAATGACATTATTTGTTTACATCCTTATTCATTGTGTGTATTGTGGACAATACAAATAATACAAGAAAAGACAAAACAGAAATCGCCAAATACACCAATCAATACAACAAATGACATCATTTGTTTACATTCTTATTCGTTGTGTGTATTGTGGACAATACAAATAATACAAGAGAAGACAAAACAGAAATCGCCAAATACACCAATCAATACAACAAATGACATCATTTGTTTACATTCTTATTCGTTGTGTGTATTGTGGACAATACAAATAATACAAGAAAAGACAAAACAGAAATCGCGAAATACACCAATCAATACAACAAATGACATTATTTGTTTACATCCTTATTCATTGTGTGTATTGTGGACAATACAAATAATACAAGAAAAGACAAAACAGAAATCGCCAAATACACCAATCAATACAACAAATGACATCATTTGTTTACATTCTTATTCGTTGTGTGTATTGTGGACAATACAAATAATACAAGAGAAGACAAAACAGAAATCGCCAAATACACCAATCAATACAACAAATGACATCATTTGTTTACATTCTTATTCGTTGTGTGTATTGTGGACAATACAAATAATACAAGAGCAGACAAAACAGAAATCGCCAAATACACCAATCAATACAACAAATGACATCATTTGTTTACATTCTTATTCGTTGTGTGTATTGTGGACAATACAAATAATACAAGAAAAGACAAAACAGAAATCGCGAAATACACCAATCAATACAACAAATGACATTATTTGTTTACATCCTTATTCATTGTGTGTATTGTGGACAATACAAATAATACAAGAAAAGACAAAACAGAAATCGCCAAATACACCAATCAATACAACAAATGACATAATTTGTTTACATTCTTATTCGTTGTGTGTATTGTGGACAATACAAATAATACAAGAGAAGACAAAACAGAAATCGCCAAATACACCAATCAATACAACAAATGACATCATTTGTTTACATTCTTATTCGTTGTGTGTATTGTGGACAATACAAATAATACAAGAAAAGACAAAACAGAAATCGCCAAATACACCAATCAATACAACAAATGACATTATTTGTTTACATCCTTATTCGTTGTGTGTATTGTGGACAATACAAATAATACAAGAAAAGACAAAACAGAAATCGCCAAATATACCATACAATACAAATGACATCATTTGTTTACATTCTTATTCGTTGTGTGTATTGTGGACAATACAAATAATACAAGAGAAGACAAAACAGAAATCGCCAAATACACCAATCAATACAACAAATGACATCATTTGTTTACATTCTTATTCGTTGTGTGTATTGTGGACAATACAAATAATACAAGAAAAGACAAAACAGAAATCGCCAAATACACCAATCAATACAACAAATGACATTATTTGTTTACATCCTTATTCGTTGTGTGTATTGTGGACAATACAAATAATACAAAAAAGACAAAACAGAAATCGCCAAATATACCATACAATACAAATGACATCATTTGTTAACATCTGTATTCATTGTTTGTATTGTGGATAATACAGGTTACACAAGAAAAGTGAAAACAGGAATGGCCAAAATAAACCATAAAATACAACAACGACATCGTGTGTTTAATTGGCAATCATACCAAATATACCATACAATAATTTGTTTAATTTACCATCATACCACACATCCTTATATTTGTGTAGGTTGTTTTTAAGATGAAATTCCATACAAGTTATAAAACGTTCAGACTTTTTATGCAAATTTTATTTATCTAACACCACCTACTATCTATTAAAACCCATTCGAATGTCATCAATAAGTATAATGATGTTTATTTCCCATTCTATAAATACACATTACGCACTATATTCTTCTGCATAAAGCTGTACTCGGGTACAAAAGACATATTATCACCGATACCAGATTATAAGTGCCAAAATATCCTTTTAAGACAGACAGCTAGATACCAGAAACATACTATGTATACACATGCCAGAGTCTGAGCTTGATTTGCTATATGATATAAAAACTAAACTTACGAAAAAAGGTCATTTAGTCAAAATCATAAAATGCAAAAAATACATTTTGCAAATAAAACATTTGACATAAAAGTTCATATTTAATATGAAATAATAATACATAATTAATACGAAATTACATCAACTAATATCATATCAATTGAATAAATGACAAAGAATAGCAAAGGTGGGGAGAAAAATCTGCCCCATAAATAAACATATATACACATCTACTTCAAAAGATAACATTAAGGGAGGTATGAGGGTGGGAATTTTGAACAAATTGTTTGATAAGAATCACAAGCTAACACCAAATGCTGATGATAAAAGGAAGTGACCATAATGCACTTACACGTGAACTCGTGCTGACCCGCAAGATCATTGACCAATAAGAAAGATGAAATCCAATCATGCATTGGTCATAAGTGAAATTTCTCTGCACGTGGAAACATGTCATCTAATTTCTACAATTTATAGTTTAATTAAGTAGGACACTCTGACCCTTTGACCAGACTAGAGACATCCTACATTTAGAGTATTAATAGTTCACTCTTTTATTTAAGTTGGTTAGTAATAACATAGATGTAATACATCTATGTTAATAAACCAATTAAAACAGAATTATCTTCTCTGCTGTCTTAAATTATTTTATGCCGCTTAATTTTCAATTAGCAAATAAAATTGGTTTTAAGACAGACAGCTAGATACCAGAAACAGACTATGTATACACATGCCAGAGTCTGAGCTTGATTTGCTATATGATATAAAAACTAAACTGACGAAAAAGGTCATTTATTCAAAATCATAAAATGCAAAAAATACATTTTGCAAATAAAACATTTGACATAAAAGTTCATATTTAATATGAAATAATAATACATAATTAATACGAAATTACATCAACTAATATCATATCAATTGAATAAATGACAAAGAATAGCAAAGGTGGGGAGAAAAATCTGCCACCAATCCACTCTTAGGCTGAAAGAGTGGATCCGAAATCCACTCTAAGGCTGAAAGAGTGGATCCCCCACCCGAGGACTCTGGCGACGTGAATACAATTTATATATGACTTGAAAAAATTTACAAGCATGACAGTCACATACATGTACACCAAACAAATATCATTTTATTATGTAAAACGTTTCCACATTTAGCAGAAATATTAAAAGTTCATATTATCATATACCAAGATATTACTTTTCAATTTTCTCTTACTGGTAAAAATGAAGAAAGGTGTAAATTTTATTCCGGTCAGGATCACAGCAATTAAATTACAATAGAATCGTCGTTAAGTATGTTCCAGAATTCATATTTCTTCGTACATCCAGACATTTAAGAATAGAATCCTTTATATAATTTAGTACAGACAACTATATATAGTACATTAATTTATCGAAACTGTATCTTTAATCTAAAAAAATTCAAACAAAACGAAAGTACATTTTACGAAGCCCTGGATCCTTTCTAAAACGAAGTTTTGTATCTGACTATTTCTGTATGGGATCATGAGTAAATGATTCTCATACTACATTTGACATTTTTCAATCGAAATTGTATAAATATAAAAAAGAAGATGTGGTATGATTGCCAATGAGACAGTTCACCACAAGAAACCAAAATGACACAGAAATTAACAACTATAGGTCACCGCCCGGCCTTCAACAATGAACAAAACCCATATCGCATAGTCAGCTTTAAAAGGCCCCAAGATGACCATGTAAAACAATTTAAACGAGAAAACTAACGGCCTTATTCATATAAAAAATGAACGAAAAACAAAATGTAACACATATACAAACGAAACCACTAAACTACAGGCTCCTAACTTGGGACAGGCACATACATACATAATGTGGCGGTGTGAAGTTCATAGGGGAAAAGTTTTAAATTGAAATTAGCAAATAAGTATCTAATGTAAACCTTTTTTTTTTTTTAACTCTCAGTTATATTTGTTGTGATCCGAATTGATAGAGACTATAGAAATAATTTTCGTAATACATTTAAAAGGTTTATATTGTATGGTAGTAAATAAAATGAAAAATATAATATTGTTTCATATAATTAAACTGTACCTTAATTGCGATGAAAGTTAAAAGATGTAAGTTTAGCCGAGAAAATATTTATAGCTTTTGACACATACGTTAAACATTAAACCAAACATGCCAAAATAAAAGAAAAAAAAAAAACCAATTTAGTTAATAATAAAAAGTTTAGTTAAATATAAAATTTTGGTTTGTGATGGATTTACCTCTAAAGACCATAGCATTTAGTACAACAATGGAATAAACCATCAAGTCTTTTTATATATATAATTTGAATAATTAATATGAATTAGATAGGCAACATTAAAACCATATCCTGATTTACGAACAATTCATGTATACAAACAGGTCATAAAATTAAAAAACAATTTAAAGGTAGCCTATTGAATGATCGCATTGACAGTCTGAACAATGTGTAAAGACAGCACCGGCAGGATGACGGCAATAAAGACACAATCGTATGAAATAAAGATCCTAAACGTTTTAGCAGGCAATACTGACCCAAAACAAGATACGGCGAAATTATGTGAAATAAAGATAATAACCGTTTTGCAGGCAATGCTGACACATAACAGGACAGTTGTGATTATATGAAATAAAGATCATAAAACGTTTAGGCAGGCAATGCTGACCCAAAACAAGACAGTTGTGATTATATGAAATAAAGATCATAAAACGTTTTGGCAGGCAATGCTGACCCAAAACAAGACAGTTGTAATTATAAGAAATAAAAATCATAAAATGTTTTGGCAGGCAATGCTGGCCCAAAACAAGACAGTTGTAACTATTAGAAATAAAAATCATAAAATGTTTTGGCAGGCAATGCTGGCCAAAAACAAGACAGTTGTAATTATAAGAAATAAAAATCATAAAATGTTTTGGCAGGCAATGCTGACCCAAAACAAGACAGTTGTTATTGTATGCAATAAAGATCATAAATATTTTGTCGGGTAATACTGACCCGATACAGCTGAAGTATAAAGTTCTGATATTAAATTTATTCTTTTAAGCTGTAAAAATCCATAAACGCATATGCCTTCAATCCTTGAATCACGGATATTATTAGGACCATTCCATCCAAGAACTGCGGCAGAAGTCTTTGTTTGATTTATTTTCCTTCCTCTAAAACTAAGTGCTGTCTTTTAGTTACGAGAGTCCTTGACAATTAGCGACATAGTCAACTTTAAAGAGATGATGGAATAACAATAGGTGCTTTGAGCTTTCATTGTAACTGGGGTCCAGTTGTGTATCAAAATGCTGATCGCAGTCGTATTTTGTAAATTTGTATTTATAAAACAGTCAGATTAGGCTTCGGTTAGTCATGTTGATACGACTCGCACTTGTGGATCAAAATTCTAATCTCGAAATTAGGTATGTGTCATTAATGTCAGTGAAACAGCAACCCATCAATATACGTTTTGTTTGTATTATCGGAACTATGGCATACCGCTGACAAATGAAAGTATATGGAAGTTGTTGATATCACGCTTTATTGCACATTTCCTTCAATGGGGAAAGTTCTTTCGTAGATGGATGCCATACTGAGCGCTCTTTGTCCATAGTTAAAGCATGAAATAAACAAAATAAAAACATAAATAATGGATAAAATTAAATTCCCATTAAAAAACAAACTTGATCTTACTCAAGGACCACAAACATAACGCATGTTAAGGAATAATATGCGATAATTAAATTATCATAGTTGCTCTTCTTTAATAATCACCCATAAACAGAAAAGATTTTTTTTATATATCATGTATTTAATGATGAGTATGAACTTTAAAATATCATCAGTATATATATATATATATATATATGTCTTGTCCAATGTTATTTTTATTACTAGTAATAAATCTAGTATACAGAAAAAAAAAAAACAAACGACCTTGAAGTGCAAAAGTATCGGCATAAAAATTATCAATTACGTTCATCGCAACCCAAACTATATTATATACATGAATTATACTAGTAAAGATAATTACAATAATACATTAAAAACATGTATTACAAACTGATAAACATGTAAATCTGGCTACATGTCTCAAAATACTGGCAATTTTGTATGAAGCTAAAGAATTGATTACAAAATTAATTTATTCCAAACCAATCACCATGACGAAATATTTAAAAGTAGTTTAGTATGAGTTTCATAACGAAGCATAAAACAATACAGAAATCATAGACCAAGCTACTACGACCTCTGCAAAAAAATAGCATGCGTTTCATGACGAAGCATAAAACAAAACCCCACTACATAATAAATTTACAAAAGCAAATACACAGAGGTCATAGACCAAGCTTCTACGACCTATGAAAAAGTAGCATGAGTTTCATGACGAAGCATAAAACAATACAGAGATCATAGACCAAGCTACTACGACATCTGCAAAAAAAAAGCAGCATGAGTTTCGTGACGAAGCATAAAACAATACCCACTACACACTACCATATTTGCAAAAGTAAGTACACAGAGGTCATAGACCAAGCTACCACAACCTCTGAAAAACAATACACAGAGGACACAAGTACAAGCAACCACGCCCTCTGCGAAAGTTAAAATAACGTCCACATTACCCAAACAGGCAAAGACAGGTAAATTGGTTCGTAATAAATAAGCATTGGGTTGCGATATAGGTAAGAGACATATCCTTTTTATACCGTTAACATAAAGCAAACAAGGTACACTTGCATAAATTAAAATACTAAGAATTATAGCGATTAGTCTAACTTGCAAAATTATAATAAGCTCCAAACAAACTGGCGTGACGAGATTTACGAAAGTAGCATGAGTTTAGTGACATAGCATCAAACGTAATTGAAAAAATCAAATACACAGAGGTCATAAGTACAAGCAATCAAGCTCACTGCACTAGTTGAAATATCGTCAACCTTACACAAACAAATAAGGCAAATGGGTTTGTAACACAATAGCTTAGCATTAAAACTTAAACTGTCTTGCTCGTTCATAAAACAGTACTTAAAATGTATGGAACCGTTAATAGCATCGTATATAAATAATAAGTGTGAAACTTTGCATTCTATCATGTATGGTATTATCATCGTTATATGAAATTATCCAATTTTGTATTTGTAGTTAAATTTAAAAGAATCATGTATCTTACAAATACATAAAGCAGATATACGTTCTGCAAACATTAGGATGCTGTACCTTTAAGAGTTCAGTAACTTCTAAAATTACAACATCAGGTTAATTATCAGATATATGATAAATAATTTCATTTTGATCGCAAACGCACAGTGTCGCCACCCACATGAAAATTAATTTGACCCACTGATCTCCACAAAGAAATGAGTTTGACCGACTGCTACATGTTTTGCATAAATCAAAATCGTGAGTTCTATCCGAATGAAAGAATGGTTAAAAAAAACTGTACGTTTGTTCAAAATGTAAGCATAGGATAGCTTAAAAAATAAAATTATAGTTCGATTTTACCTGAAATAGCTAAAATGAAATCACTCCAGTCCAAAATTATCCATAAAATAGCACATATAAAATTTTGAACAAATTGTTTGATAAGAATCACAAGTTAACACATCAAATGCTGATGATAAAAGGAAGTGACCATAATGAACTTACACGTGAACTCGTGCTGACCCGCAAGATCATTGACCAATAAGAAAGATGAAATCCAATCATGCATTGGTCATAAGTGAAATTTCTCTGCACGTGGAAACCTGTTATCTAATTTCTACAATCTATAGTTTAATTAAGTAGGACACTCTGACCCTTTGACCAGACTAGAGACATCATACATTTAGAGTATTAATAGCTCACTCTTTTATTTAAGTTGGTTAGTAATAACATAGATGTAATACATCTATGTTAATAAACCAATTAAAACAGAATTATCTTCTCTGCTGTCTTAAATTATTTTATGCCGCTTAATTTTCAATTAGCAAATAAAATTGGTTATACTGTGTCCATATGAACAAGTTTGTATCCGTGTTTTGTATAAGACGTAGTTACGCAAATATGACAGTGATCATCTTAAAAAAGGCAATTGGCTGATATGACCAAAATATGTTGAGGGGTTTGCAGAATACTAAAAACTAATACATAAATTCCTAACACATTACATGAAATAATGGGTTTAGGATAGATAATATGGGTTAGAAAAACTGTGTTTGTGTTTTAATTTAAAATTGAAAATATCGCATGCGTTATAAGAATAAAAAAAAAGAGGTTGTAAGAAATGAAATGACCGAAGTGATCACATATAAAAAAAAAAATTAGTACTCACAACATTTGTAAAGATGATAATCCATCCAAAGATCCAATTTCTACAGAAATGATTACGTTTTCACTCATATCTCTACAAATGAATTTGAGCAATTAACATGTAGCGAGGACAACTTTATATCTTGATAACCACTCTCAAAAATTCAAACTGACGACATACGCGATACACGAATACTGAATTCCATAAACATTCTATATCTTGTATAAATCAAATGAATTTCTATAATTACAAACATTACAACATAGAGGTAAATCAAGATAAATAAAGGTAGTAGTACATGCAAATTTTAAGTAAAAAATGACGGTTTTTGGTTTCGTTGCTTAATTCGAAGTAGAAAATAAGACATGCTTGATTATGATTTGAAACGAAGCTGTAAGAAATGAAATGAATAAAATGATATAAATATTCAGTACTCACAACTTTTGTAAGGATGATAATCCTTCAGAGATCCATTTTCAACATAAGTGATTCTGTTCTCACTCAGATCTCTACAAATGAATTTGCAAACTGGTTACTTATAGAGGTACAATTTTTTATTTTATATAAATTGCACAATGAAAAGCTGGAAGTAAATGCAAATGGTAATCTGAATAAAATAAAATAATAATTTTGTAGCTTAATGTACATTGCAGTTGCAAGTTCTATATGTTTGAATTGCGCTTGAACATAGATCAATTGAAAGGTTATGTAGTTTGATCTACAAAAGTGCACCATGGACCCAGAGACTGACTGGACGAATTTGTATTAATGTTGTAAATACCTTTTCAAATATCAATTTATTGTTGGTTCTCGTCGGCACCCAGTTTCAAGTTTCCTCAAGTGTGATAATATAAGCTATACCCTAATATGGGTATTGGAATGAAAACAATTACCAAAGAAATGATTTATTTAAAATACAACAATTAATTTCAGTAAACATTATGTATATACACGAATAAATATGTTTTAAGGAAGCCAGCCACATCGACATTCAGACATTTGTTATCAACTGCTTATGCATTTTATAAAACTGAATAATTTTATGAATAATAAAATCGTAATTAAACATATCATAAAATTAACCAGTATTCTTTTTAGTAATAAAATCTAAAATAGCTTTATATTTCATTATTTAATAGTTATCAAAAGTATCAGGATTATAATTTAGTACGCCAGACGTCTACATAAGACTCATCAGTGACGCTCATATCAAAATATTTATAAAGCCAAACAAGTACAAACATGACAAAGTTGAAGAGCATAGAGGATTCAAAATTCCAAAAAGTTGTGCCAAATACGGCTAAGGTAATCTATTCCTGGGACAAGAAAATCCTTAGTTTTACGAAAAATTGATAAATGTTACAACCAAATAAATGGTTTTCAGCACCTAAACTTGTTTTAATATAGCTGTACCGTCTCATCTCTTTATCATTTTGTAGAAATAAGAAGACACTTAGAAGCAATCTATATAACTATATGGTGAAAGAATATAAGGATACTAAGAATAACTTAGGTGTAACCGTTGTTCGTCTACTTTTTGTTTAAATAACTATATACAGTTACGATAAAAACACTAATTCAAATTTCTGGTAAAATACTCACAGGTCAGTTGTGTTTATCATGTTTATGGGAATTTCATCTAGTATGGATTCTAAATTTTGGTTTTTGCAGTTAATCTTTAACGGGACTGAACAATCACACATATTACAAACTGCATCTTGGATATCATGCACCGAACTAACTACAATACTAACAGATGATATTCATGTTGTTCAGATTTTTACTATAATTACTAACAGATACAAAATCATGGTAAAAAGTAATAAACAATATCAGGTACAGACCTGCGTGAGGGTGATGCTATGACATAAAAATCAATGAAGACATGAAGACATGAATAGAAAGCAACAATGAAGACATGAATAGAAAGCAGCAATGAAGACACGAATAGAAAGAAACATGAAGACATGAATAGAAAACAGCAATGAAGACATGAATAGAAAGCAACAATAAAGACTTGAATAGAAATCAGCAATGAAGACACGAATAAAAATCAACAATAAAGACATGAATAGAAAGCAACAATGAAGACATGAATAGAAAGCAGCAATGAAGACATGAATAGAAAGCAGCAATGAAGACATGAATAGAAAGCAACAATGAAGACATGAATAGAAAGCAACAATGAAGACATGAATAGAAAGCAGCAATGAAGACATGAATAGAAAGCAACAATGAAGACATGAATAGAAAGCAACAATGAAGACATGAATAGAAAGCAACAATGAAGACATGAATAGAAAGTACAATGAAGATATGCATAAAAAGCAACAATGAAGACATGAATAGAAAGCAGCATTGAAGACATGAATAGAAAGCAATAATGAAGACATGAATAGAAAGCAACAATGAAGACATGAATAGAAAGCAACAATGAAGACATGAATAGAAAGCAACAATGAAGACATGAATAAAAAGCAACAATGAAGACATGAATAGAAAGCAACATTGAAGACATGAATAGAAAGCAGCAATGAAGACATGAATAGAAAGCAACAATGAAGACATGAATAAAAAGCAACAATGAAGACATGAATAGAAAGCAACAATGAAGACATGAATAAAAAGCAACAATGAAGACATGAATAGAAAGCAACAATGAAGACATGAATAAAAAGCAACAATGAAGACATGAATAAAAAGCAACAATGAAGACATGAATAGAAAGCAGCAATGAAGACATGAATAGAAAGCAACAATGAAGACATGAATAAAAAGCAACAATGAAGACATGAATAGAAAGCAATAATGAAGACATGAATAAAAAGCAACAATGAAGACACGAATAAAAAGCAACAATAAAGACATGAATAAAAAGCAACAATGAAGACACGAATAAAAAGCAACAATGATGTTCTGCGTTTCCTATGCTTGGTTTAAAAACAACACCTTTTCTGTGGCCAGAAAATTAAATTCATTTACATTCCTTTCAAAAATGAACTTTGTCAAATAACTTTTCTTTTCAGCGACACATGGGTTATTTGTCGAACTATGTATTTACGGAATTCTTAGTGCCTGTCTTACTTATTATTTATATGGCACAAATACTGCTCTTTACATGCATAATTGATGTAATTATCTAAAGATTATATAAGGCTGCAAAGATAGTGTGTCATGTTTGTATTATAATGATGTAACTTTCACTTTTCTAAATGTCAGGAAATTGAATATAAATTATTGAAGCGCAATGTCATATTTAACTAAGATATACACAGTGAAGTAGAAATCAAATTTATGGACTTGAAGATCAATTCCTTGTTCATTTATATTCTGAATTAACAAACACCTGCAATGAACAAAGCAAGCCTTTTTATTGGGGAAAGACCATTGATTTATGAATTTTGTAATATCTCACAGTCTGAAATACTTGACTTGCTGCAAATTATTCATACACTGAGTCCAAATCAGACAAACAATTGGAACATAGTATTACTTAGATAAAAAAGATAGACATTGTTTAGAGCAAAAGATCTAAAGAATAGAGGAGATAAACCACTATAGGTATATTTTCACTGATTTTACGTTCTCCAAGCTACATAATCATCAAATTGGATGCATACAGAATAGTTCATTCTGTTAAATATTTTACAGAAAGTACTGTAAGAGGCTTATACCTTACATAAAACATATAAATAACTTTTCGTAGGAGGTGAAAAAGCAAGCAAATACAAATTGTGTTAAGACTCAATTTCACCAAGTGTGTAAATTGTTTTGGATAAACTTTTATCATATAATCCTACATTTGAAGATTCAATCAAATATGTAATCAGAAAAAATCAAATTCCAGTGCGGACAACGAGAAGGATTTAGTTACAGTAGCTGATAATGGCAAGTTTCATATGTATTTTAAAATGTAGTCCACTCCTATTATTTCATATTCCTTCTTGGTTTTTATATTTTCTAAGATGAATAAGGGGAGAAAATGCATGAAGCTTAAACAAAGGTCGTTCACCAAAATTGACCTTGACTCGACAATTGTCTTGCAAGAGACAATTATTGTTTACCCACCTGAATACTCACCTCTTTTCATATAATCCTACATACTGACATCTCCCAACAGTAGCTCAACCTTAACAGAAAAACATGAAGTACAGTTGAAGATTCAATCAAATATGTAATAAGAAAAAATCAAATTCCAGTGCGGACAACGAGAAGGATTTAGTTATAGTAGCTGATAATGGCAAGGTTCATATGTATTTTAAAATGTAGTCCACTCCTATTATTCCATATTCCTTCTTGGTTTTTATATTTTCTAAGATGAATAAGGGGGGAAATGCATGAAGCTTAAACAAAGGTCGTTCACCAAAATTGACCTTGACTCGACAATTGTCTTGCAAGAGACAATTATTGTTTACCCATCTGAATACGCACCTCTTTTCAGTTTTCTGCAAAGTTCTTGTCGTTTTAGTTTTGGGCAAATTTGTGTATTGCTGTCCAAAACAAAGGCCAAGGCAATCAGTGGTTGTTGTTCATATCTGTTATATTTGTTTTTGGTAGATTATCTTGATATAAATTATACCGTTAGTTTTTTTAAATTGAATTGTTTCATATTTTTCATGTCTGGTCCTTTTCAAGCGGACAATACGGTATGGGTTTTTCCCTCCTATTGGAAGCCTGTAAAGGTGCCAAATATCTTAAATATGGGGAAAACAGTCACGGGTGATGTATGTGTTATCTCCCCTTATTTACACTTGCCATTGTGAAAACATAGTGTTACTGTAAGTTGTCTCTCATGGAGATATCGAAAACGAAATATGAATTCTTATAGATACTGGTATTTCGTGCGGAAAATAACCAAAAATGATGACGATGACACACTCACAATACACAATTCACAATGTAATAAGAACATACATACACATTTGATTGGACTGTATTATCTGTAAAGAAGTCAAAGAAGTGAACACAGGTGGTTAACTGAATTTCATATCGCACTGGATATTTTGATATTGATGCTAGTGCTATATTGTTATAATTAAACATATGCCAGCATCACAGAGACTATCTTTTGTCATTAATTGGAGAGGAAGCCTAAGTAAACTTAAAAAAAAGGGGACGAAAGATACCAAAGGGACAGTCAAATTCATAAATCTAAAACAAACTTACAACGCCATGGCTAAAATAGAAAAAAGACAAACAAACAACAGCACACATGACACAACATAGAAAACTAAAGAATAAACAACACGAACCCCACCAAAAAACTAGGGGTGACCTCAGGTGCTCCGGAAGGGTAAGCAGATCCTGCTCCACATGTGGAACCCGTCGTGTGGCTTATGTAAGTCTAATTCGGTAGGTCACATACATGAAAGGGAAGGGGATTGTAGTTACGACGTAAGGAACATATCCGATATAATTTTTGAAACGGTTATTCCATAACGGTCAACCAACTCGTGATGGCGTCCGTAAAATTTTCGAAGGGATGATTTCAACTTCACAATTTGGAACTCTTGGTTTAATAGCTTCCTTGTGAGCAGCAACCCTCTATTTAGAAAATCATGATAGGAAATGCAAGCACGGGAATATCGTATGAATTGGGAGATATATACCCTGTATGCAGATGCTGCTGGAATGTTACTACTTAGAAAGGGAAAGTTCACAATTGGAAAGCGAAAATCATCTCTTTTGTCGTAAAGATTTGTTTTCAACCGACCCTCATTGTCAATTTCTAGATGTTAGTCAAGATATGAGACCGACTTAACTGTATGTATAGTATCCTTTATGTCTAGCTCGATTGGATAGATGCGTTCCACATAGTCATCAAATTTTGAATTATTTAGTGAAAGAACATCATCTATATAGTGGAAAGAAGAGTTAAAGGATATTGCTAACTTCTTAACTTTCTTCCGAAGAAGTTCTTGCGTGAAGTCAGTCTCATAATAATAAAGAAACAAGTCGGCAAGTAGAGGGCCACGTTAAACGTTGCTAACCAGAATCTACAATAAATTATTTGTTTTCAACAAAGTGATGATATTTTCTTTTTTTTTTAATTTTGAAACCCTCCCCTCACCACACACACGCCAAAATATATATAGATAACTGTCATCCCCTAAATCTTCTACAAGAAAGATACCGTGGTCTGAATTTGTTTTATATTTTTTGAGTGTGAAATTCAGTCTCTATAATGAGCCTTCAAACATGTTAATGACACATTATGATGTAAATTCATTACAGAATGATTGAGAAAAGACAACTAAGTACTGCATAATTGCCAGTAAATATTTTCACTCTTTACTGGGAAGGTTAGTTTTCTTGGCAAAAAATGTTGTATATTAAAGAAATCACACCCATTTTTATATCTTGAAAAGTATTCTCTGTTCTGATTATGTTTTCTAATTAATACAAGAGGGGCGAAAGGACCATTTTCACAAGCCAGGAATAGGACAGTTGTTTTCCATTCGTTAGATGTGTTTGAGCTTTTGATTTTGTCATTTTATAAAAGACTTTCTGCTTTAAATTCCCCTTGCAGCTCGGTATTTTTGTTATTTTACTTTTTTTCAGGAATTCGAAATTGAGCCATGTAATTCAGGTTAGTTAAATCATCGGGAATTCTGAACCCAGAATATCATACAGTTTGTAATATATCATTATGGGTTCAAAAAAACATCTTTTCCATGATGCAAAACATTGTATTATACTGTACAGTGAGAAGATGTTCAAACCCTTTACTATTGGCTTATATTCATGTTTCTTCTTTGAGTCAATATGTTCTTTTACAATACAGTTTTATGATTTTAATTTGGGCAAATAGCATTGTTCATATTTGTATATTTCATATGGAAATTTTAATACATTTTCATTTTTTTTCAATTTTTCAATAAATAGGTTATATTTTTATATCACCTGGCCCGAAGGGCCAAGTGAGCTTTTCCCATCACTTTGCGTCCGGCGTCCGTCGTCGTCCGTCGTCCGTCGTCGTCGTTAACTTTTACAAAAATCTTCTCCTCTGAAACTACTGGGCCAAATTAAACCAAACTTGGCCACTATCATCATTGGGGTATCTAGTTTAAAAAATGTGTCCGGTGACCCGGTCAACCAACCAAGATGGCCGCCATGGCTAAAAATAGAACATAGGGGTAAAATGCAGTTTTTGGCTTATAACTCAAAAACCAAAGCATTTAGAGCAAATCTGACTGGGTAAAATTGTTTATCAGGTCAAGATCTATCTGCCCTGAAATTTTCAGATGAATCGGACAACCCGTTATTGGGTTGCTGCCCCTGAATTGGTAATTTTAAGGAAATTTTGCTGTTTTTGGTTATTATCTTGAATATTATTATAGATAGAGATAAACTGTAAACAGCAATAATGTTTAACGAAGTAAGATTTACAAAAAAGTCAACGTGACCGAAATGGTCAGTTGACCCCTTTAATAGTTATTGTCCTTTTTAGTCCATTTTTAACCATTTTTCGTAAATCTTAGTAATCTTTTACAAAAATCTTCTCCTCTGAAACTTTTGGGCCAAATTAATCCAAACTTTATCACAATCATCATTGGGGTATCTAGTTTAAAAAATATGTCCGGTGACCCCGTCAACCAACCAAGATGGCCGCCATGACTAAAAATAGAACATAGGGGTAAAATGCGGTTTTTGGCTTATAACTCAAAAACCAAAGCATTTAGAGCAAATCTGACGTGATTGTTCATCAGGTCAAGCTCTATCTGCCCTTAACTTTTCAGATGAATCGGACAACCCGTTGTTGGGTTGCTGCCCCTGAATTGGTAATTTTAAGGAAATTTTACTGTTTTGGTTTATTATCTTGAATATTGTTATAGATAGAGATAAACTGTAAACAGCAATAATGTTCAGCAAAGTAAGATTTACAAATAAGTCAACATGACCAAAATGGTCATTTGACCCCTTTAGGAGTTATTGCCCTTTATAGTCAATTTTTAACTATTTTTTCGTAAATCTTAGTAATCTTTTACAAAAATCATCTTCTCTGAAACTACTGGGCCAAATTAATCCAAACTTTATCACAATCATCATTGGGGTATCTAGTTTAAAAAATATGTCCGGTGACCCCGTCAACCAACCAAGATGGCCGCCATGACTAAAAATAGAACATAGGGGTAAAATGCGGTTTTTGGCTTATAACTCAAAAACCAAAGCATTTAGAGCAAATCTGACATGGTTAAATTGTTCATCAGGTCAAGATCTATCTGCCCTTAAATTTTCAGATGAATCGGACAACCCGTTGTTGGGTTGCTGCCCCTGAATTGGTAATTTTAAGGAAATTTTACTGTTTTGGTTTATTATCTTGAATATTGTTATAGATAGAGATAAACTGTAAACAGCAATAATGTTCAGCAAAGTAAGATTTACAAATAAGTCAACATGACCAAAATGGTCATTTGACCCCTTTAGGAGTTATTGCCCTTTATAGTCAATTTTTAACCATTTTTCGTAAATCTTAGTAATCTTTTACAAAAATCATCTCCTCTGAAACTACTGGGCCAAATTAATCCGAACTTGGACACAATCATCATTGGGGTATTTAGTTTGAAAAATGTGTCCAGTGACCCGGTCAACCAACCAAGATGGCCGCCATGGCTAAAAATAGAACATAGGGGTAAAATGCAGTTTTTGGCTTATAACTCAAAAACCAAAGCATTTAGAGCAAATCTGACTGGGTACAATTGTTCATCAGGTCAAGATCTATCTGCCCTGAAATTTTCAGATGAATCGGACAACCCGTTGTTGGGTTGCTGCCCCTGAATTGGTAATTTTAAGGAAATTTTACTGTTTTGGGTTATTATCTTGAATATTATTATAGATAGAGATAAACTGTAAACAGCAATAATGTTCAGCAAAGTAAGATTTACAAATAAGTCAACATGACCGAAATGGTCAGTTGACCCCTTTAGGAGTTATTGCCCTTTATAGTCAATTTTTAACCATTTTTTGTAAATCTTAATAATCTTTTACAAAAAATCTTCTCCTCTGAAACTACTGGGTTAAATTAATCCAAACTTGGCCACAATCATTTCTGAGGTATTTAGTTTAAAAAATGTGTCCGGTGACCCGGCCATCAACCAAGATGGCCGCCATGGCTAAAAATAGAACATAGGGGTAAAATGCAGTTTTTGGCTTATAACTCAAAAACCAAAGCATTTAGAGCAAATCTGACATGGGTAAAATTGTTTATCAGGTCAAGACCTATCTGTCCTTAAATTTTCAGATGAATCGGACAACCCGTTGTTGGGTTGCTGCCCCTAAATTGGTAAGTTTAAGGAAATTTTGCTGTTTTTGGTTATTATCTTGAATACTATTATAGATAGAGATAACCTGTAAACAGCAATAATGTTCAGAAAAACATGATTTACAAATAAGTCTACATGACTGAAATGGTCAATTGACCCCCTAAGGAGTTATTGTCCTTTATAGTCAATTTTTAACAATTTTCATAAAATTTGTAAATTTTTACTAACATTTTCCACTGAAACTACTGGGCCAAGTTCATTATAGATAGAGATAATTGTAAGCAGCAAGAATGTTCAGTAAAGTAAGATGTACAAACACATCACCATCACCAAAACACAATTTTGTCATGAATCTATCTGCTTCTTTTGTTTAATATTCACATATACCAAGGTGAGCGACACAGGCTCTTTAGAGCCTCTAGTTTTTAAATTCATCATGTATATTGTTTCTTTTTGCAAGTTTTATATTCATGTAGCATGTGTATGAAGTATCCAGCACTACCCTCACATCGAAATGATTTGTAAAAATCTGTTCATATCAAAAAGTTGTATGAAGATTTTGGTTTAATGTTCAACAGAATAGGAACTAAGATTGGTGTCCCTGTTTCCACTACCTTGTGCCAACTTTTAGAAACATCAACTGATAAAAGAAGAATACTAAATTTATACTGATAGGCTTTCAGGTGGCACGGTTTTTCCTAGGCTATAGTGATAAAGACTGCCTTTTTATAATTTTCACCACTTTCTTACACCGAACCAGAAACTACATACACAGTTAACTGAAATACTCTTATTATTATGTTCAGAAATAAATTTGAATGAGTATGATGACCGTTCCATCTATTCTGCTATCTATATTAACTAACGCCCTCTAGTGTTTTCAAGACGTTTATCATGCAGTGAAAACAACATTTAAAACCCTACTTTAACATTCTTTTTCAACTGTATGTAAAATTATTTTATATTTTCTGCCCCTGATTCATCTCTCAGTCTGATGCTGTATTTTGTGCAATGATAGTGTTCGTATACAGTTACCTCAGTTTGGTACATAAAAGAGCACTCTAATTTCTAGAATGCAAGTACTACCGTGCCACCTCCATACCCGTCAATGAAAATGTGCATACATGGTCATGGTGGATCATATTCTTGATGCTTTTTATTTTTATTTTTTCAGGTCAATACTGTTTAAAATTAAAATCTACTAACAAACATTCATACTTTCAATATGAGTTATCAAATATCTGTATATCTATATATTTTTTATGAATGATAAATAATTGTAACAAATTATCATTGGCAGCATGAAAACCTTCTTTATAACAGTAACATGTCAAATTGTAATTTGCTATAGAATCGTCAAACAAAAATAACAAATCTTGAGCAGGTTCAATGTTCGTGTTACCTATCCCCTCCCCCTTTTTGGATTTTTTGCCAGTTTGTCCAATCCATAAAAGAAAAAGAAGACATTAACCAAATTAAACAAAATAAACACATGAAAAATTTCACACGGCATGAACTCACATTATATAAGAGTGATTAGACAGTGGCAGTTAAACAGAACCTGGTCACTTAATGTTGACAAAATGGAGGATTTCAAGCAAAAATATAAATGAATATTTTATTTTGAAGAAATGACACCACAAAAAAGGAGATATTTGAAATGCTGGATTTCTTTAGTGACAGACCGGAAAACTGTGGAATGTAACCAATAAATAAAATTGAGAATGGAAATGGGGAAAGTGTCAAAGAGACAACAACCCGACCATAGAAAATACAACAGCAGAAGGTCACTATCAGGTCTTCAATGTAGCGAGACATTCCCGCACCCGGAGGCGTCCTTCAGCTGGCCCCTAAACAAATATATACTAGTTCAGTGATACTGAACGCCATACTAATTTCCGAATTGTACACAAGAAACTAAAATTAAAAAAATACAAGACTAACAAAGGCTAGAGGCTCCTGACTTGGGACAGGCGCAAAAATGCGGCGGGGTTAAACATGTTTATGAGATCTCAACCCTCCCCCTATACCTGTAGCCAATGTAGAAAAGTAAATGCATAACAATAGGCACATTTAAAATTCAATTCAAGAGAAGTCCTAGTCTGATTTCAGAAGATGTAACCAAAGAAAATAAACAAAATGACAATAATACATAAATAACAACAGACTATTAGCAGTTAACTGACATGCCAGCTCCAGACTTCAATTAAACTGATTGAAAGATTATGATTTCATCATATGAATATCAGGCACAATCCTTCCCGTTAGGGGTTTAGTATCATACCATCATAACATATATGAGAAGAACATAACCCGTGTCATGCCAACAACTGTTTTTTTAATAAATGTGTTTAGTTCCGATGCAAAGACCCTATAAGTGAATCAATATTAACGCCAAAAAAAGCAATCTTTAGTGACCTGACAACAGTATCGTAACTATATCCCTTCTTGATAAGTCTATTTAAAGGTTTTGTTAGTTTCTGAGGTGAATACTGACATTTTTGTGCTTTATAAAGAATATTTCCATAAAAAATTGGATGTGAAATACCTGAACGTATAAGAAGTCTGCATGTTGAGCTATATTTACGAATGATGTCCTTATACCGATGATAAAATTTAGTAAATGTTTTGACTAGTTTGTGATATCAAAAACCCTGGTGTAATAATTTTTCAGTAATACATAAATTTCTCTCGTTAAAATCTAAAACATTGTTACATACACGAGCGAATCGTACAAGTTGAGATATATAAACACCGTAAGATGGTGACAATGGAACGTCACCATCTAAAAATGGATAATTAACTATAGGAAATGAAAAATCATCTCTTTTATCATAAATTTTAGTATTCAGCTTTCCGTTAGTGATATAGATATCAAGATCGAGGAAAGGTCAGTGGTCATTGTTAGTATTAGCTTTATTTAAAGTAAGTTCAACAGGATAAATTTCTTTAGTATACATACTGAAGTCGTCATTATTGAGAGCCAAAATGTCATCCAAATATCTAAAAGTATTATTAAATTTGTTTATGAGATGTTGTTTCGATGGGTCTTTGCTGATTTTTGTCATAAATTGTAACTCATAGCAATACAAAAACAGGTCCGCAATAAGTGGTGCACAGTTAGTCCCCATTGGAATTCCAATAACCTGACGATATACGGAATCTCCAAAGCGAACAAAAATGTTATCTAGTAAAAATTCAAGGGCATATATAGTATCAAAGCATGTCCAATTGACATAGTTTTTTTGTTTATTGCTACTAAAAAATGACCTAAAAGAGTTTGAACATATATATTCACATTCTGACTTTTTAAATGCCCATTTAATTAGGTGGGTGAATTTTTTCTTAATGAGAATGTGAGGCAATGTGGTATACAGGGTAGAAAAATCAAAACTTTGAACAGATTCAAAATCACCAATATAAGCATGCAATTTATCAAGTACTTCCAACGAGTTCTTGACACTCCAAAAGTAATTAATTCCACTATTTTCGAAGGCCTTATTTGAACAATTTATTATCAGGTTTTTGATTGTACCAAGTGTACTGGTAAGAAGAATAGACAATTTAGTAGTGGAACAATGGCTTGAAGACGAAATAAATCTATATTTGTAAGGTGTTTTGTGTAGCTTCGGAAACCAATACATAGTAGGGACTTTCATTGTATTCGGTTCTGCTTGTAAAGCGGTAGCTAAAAGTTTATGTTTGTTACAGATGTCGATTTCTGAAAATGGAGTCAGTTGGAATGTTGGTGAATTGGTAATTTCTTTTTTCAGAACCTCAATGTAAATTTACGTCAAACAATAATAATATTATTAGCAGCTTTATCGGCCGGGACAAAAATAAATTCCTTGGCTAGTTCTTTTAGTTTATGTTTGATACGAGAAATAGGTTTATTGTGGTTATTGTTAATAATAAAATAAACACTGTTACAAAGAAATTGCACTGAGTCTTAAAAATTGAAGTTATCAATACTCTATAAAAAATTAGAGCAGGAACTCAGGAAGGGTAATCCTGTTGTGCTCCACAAGAAGTAAGCCTTGCATTGGTCTAAAAAAGCAGTGTTAGTAAATTCATAGTCGGAGAAAATATATCAGGTCATTTTTTAGAGAAAGAAGACTTTGCATTGAGCCACAACACTAAATAATTACTATAATATGTTTATGTTTGTTTTGTAGGTACATGACCAGGTTCTGTTAAATACACATATAACAAAGAAAAATCAGATGGAGGATATAACGGAACAGCAACATCTAATATTTTCGAAGAGCACATGTGATAGTGGAGTCTGATGATAATTCAGACGACGAACCATTATTTGATTATCCTTAGAGAAATTGCATTTCGGTTTATACGAAAACCTCACGTTTTAGTATACCCTATATTCATAGGCAAACATATATATGCCAACAATAAAAAAAAGTTATTACAACGTGAAAATTCTATGGGTCGAGACATGTGCATATACCTATACATGTGTAGATAATGTTCATGAGCACAAAGGTATTGATATACTCAGTTATGAACAATACTTCAATATTGCAGAACTGGTGAGAGCTTTTACTGTTCAAATTAACCATTGAAACGTTTTAGTAATATGGAAATTTTATATGAAATATACAAGGAGTGTAGTTAAACAAAAACATCAATCGTGATTTAACCTGTCAAATTTGAAATCACTCTGGAACGGCGAAGGGAAAACAATTAACATTTGTGATTAGTTGCCACATCGGAAGTTTGGAGTAAATGTACCAAATTTGTTAAACTATGACCCATAACTGTTTACATAGAATATAAAATTTGAATTCCGTTTCTGGTGCAGATTTGCAACACATCATGACAGAAATTGAAAGTGCTGACATTTGTGCTGTTTCTTCTGACTTTGACAACATATATTCTTTAACAGTTGGCGTATACATATCAACTTTGTATTTATACATGTCGAGGAAACAATACAATTAACTAAAATGAAATATACTTCATTGTATTAGGGTTTTTACTTTCCTGAATTATTGCCTTGATACATGCATTTTGAATTCATATAAAATGGAAATGATTGAAACATCCTGCTGTATGTACATAAACATTGATAGCAAAAATCAAGGTGAAGTAAAACAGTGATAAGGGCCATTTTAAACTTACAGTTAAGTGTGAGCTGCACTTGTTGAAAGCCTCACTTGGACAAATAGATGAAAAACAGCAACAGCAGCTCTATTCTTTGCTGGAATTGTATCTTCTATACTATTAAACGAGAAGACCTCATTTTTGGTGTCGCTTCTCCTCCTTCCACAATAAATTGATCATTGTGACTATATGTCCTATAGATACCATGCATAGTCGCATTTGTCATCCATTCTTATGATTATTCAGTTTCGGTTATTTTGGGAGAAAAACGGAAAAAATGAAGTCCGGATATATGTCCGTCATCACTCCGGCTTTTATTCATAGACAACTTCCTCTTCCGTTTATATTTCCAGAAGTTTTTACATTACACATGACATACATGTACCCTATATTATCATGTTTTATTTAAGATTCATTGCCTGAATCGTTATATAAGAATGTTGTCCCAAGTGTAAGCAACGACCCAGGCTGTGTGAAAATAAACACAATCATTTTTGTTATTCATTGTCCCAAGTGTAAACAACGACCCAGGCTGTGTGAAAATAACACAATCATTTTTGTCATTCACTTATCGTCACGTAAATAACGACACAGGCATAGCCTAATTATCATGTTTTATTTGTCACTTAAATAACGACACAGGCATAGTCTATATTATCATGTTTTATTTAAGATTCATGCAAGCCATTTTCACATTGCCTGAATCGTTATATGTTGTCCCAAGTGCAAGCCATTTTCACACTTATCGTCACGTAAATAACGATACAGGCATAGCCTAAATTATCATGTTTTATTTGTCACGTAAATAACCACACAGGCATAGTCTATATTATCATGTTTTATTTAAGATTCATGCAAACCATTTTAACATTGCCTGATCGTTATATGTTGTCCCAAGTGTAAGCAACGACCCAGGCCGTGTGAAAATAAACACAATCATTTTTGTCATTCACTTATCGTCACGTAAAGAACGACACAGGCATAGCCCATATTATCATGTTTTATTGTCATTCAATCACTTATCGTCACGCAAATAACGACACAGGCATAGCCTATATTATCATGTTTTATATATTAAAATAAGTAAAACATGCTCAACTTCATCTAAAACTACCTCGACCAAAAACTTTTACCTGAAGTGGGACAGACAGACGGACGGACGACCGAACAAACGAACGCACGGATGCACAGACTAGAAAACATAATGCCCATAATTGGGGCATAAAAATTTATTGTTAAAAGGGAAAATAGTGATTTGGCAAACATGAAAGTAAGGTAGAGATTAGAGGGAGGCAGGACCTTATTCGGGGCGTCGGGATCGGGTGTTTTCAAGCTCGGTATTTGAGGATGGATCCTTACGGGATCCGGGAATATATTTTTCGATTTCGGGATATGAATTTCTTTAAATTCTGCATCTCAGTTTCATGGTTTTAAGCCCGGGATTTCGGGATCAGGACCCCTCCGATCGACAACCCCTCAAATTAGCATTAGTCGGTATTAGTCATTTATACATGATTCAAATCCTACAATTGGCATGTTAATAAGGCTCTCAAAAAAATAGCACTGATGAATTGTCATAGAAGCATATTTTTTAGACTAATAGATATATAAGCAGTTACATTTATTTCATGTTTGAAACGGTGCAAATTTTTAATTTGATTTGACTTTTACCAAAAGAAGCATTGTAGCGTAGCAAAGGAGAGGAATAATTGTGGTCGTAGGGCCAGAAACACGAATCTAATTGAATTTAACAGAAAGGAAACAAATATCGGACTTTGGAAAAAGGGAGGTATACCTTCTATGTAATTCTCCATACATAATATCTTTTACAAAAAATCATCCTGCAACAGTTCACAAGCTGTATATATGCCCGCGATTTCGCGGGTGTGTTCTAGTTTAAATAAAATAAAGATTTTGTGTCATAAATTTTTCCTCGTGTAGTTGATGTATTTCCCTCGGTTTTAGTTTGTAACCCAGATTTGTTGACATTCAAACAACGGTATATAAGTACTGTTGTCTTTATCTATACTTCGATTCCTACATAGACTTTACTTTAAATATATTTGATCAACATTCAATGTGTGATGAATGAAATCCCTTTTTGCAGTACATATATACGTTAAATAATAAATCTGATTGCTATGGGTTTCATACAAAAGGTTGACTGCTTATGACAGTGTGTTACTTCTGAAAAATGAAAATACCTTACAACATATGATAGTTGTATTCCATTCGTTTGATGTGTTTGAGCTTTTGATACGTGACTTTTCGTTTAAATTTTCATGATAGTTTAGTTTTTTGTTTATTTTTCAATTAATTTATATCACAAAACATTGGGTGAGTGAATTGTACACCTAAACAGTTCTTATATCATTTTACCATTTTATTTTTTCAGTTTCTCTGTGATCATTCATGAAAATGTCCACCCTTATTTTGTTTTAAATTCTATGACATGTACTGACTGTGTGCAAGTATAGGTGGCACGGTAGTATTTCCAGCCACATACAGGATAATGCTAACCTTTTTAGAATTTTCTCCACTTTCTAACACAGCCAAACATTCTACATTCACAGTTAACTTAAGTACTTTCATTATACTATTCAGAAATGAACTTGAATGTGTATCATGACCGTTTACTTTTTTTGCTATTTTTAAAAAACTAAGGTCACTAGTGCTTTTAGGTCTTTTATCGTGCAGTGAATACAAAATTAAAAAAAAAAAAAAATCCGAAAAATTCATTTTCATCTGTATGTAAAAATATTTCATATTTTTTCTACACCTGATTCCTCCCTCAGTTTGGGAAAGTATGTTAAGTTGATACTGTATTTTTGTCCAAGCACACTGTTCAGATACATTGACTAAGGTAGGGTACACAAAAGAGCAACTGAATTCTGGAATGCAAATACTACCGTGCTACCAATAGGTAAATATTTTGTCAGATGACTTTTTAAATTTTAAGAGTTTTCTTTTTTTTTAATTTCTATGATCACAACTTATGTTTCTCGTATAACGCGAGATAACCCAAATATCAATATAGAAAAAAAAGATATGAAATCTGTGATTGCGATAATAGAATTTACTTAAAAGTGATGTAAAAATTCAGATGGGCAAACATTTATATGGAGTTATTTCAATTTACCAGCATTTGGTGGATACCTTTGTTAGTCCGCAAGGGTGTCATGACTTCAGTAGTATCTTTACATCTCTATTTATTTTTATTATTTCGGTTCGAGCATTCCTGGTAAAAGCAAATCCAAAAATATGTATAGTGTTATTCTAAAACTTTAGCTATCTGTAGTTGTTCAGAATAAAATCCATATGTTCAAACTATTTTCCGTCTGGGATGTTTTTAGATTAATATTTCACGGTAAGATACGCCATACGTAAGTCATTGTGCATGGGTGCAATGTACAATAAAAAGCTTGTTATTACAGACCGGCCTTTTTTTAATAATAAGAGGGAACATTAAAAAAAAAATACCGTATCGCTCTGGATGAGACATAGACCCTTTAATTATGTCAGGCAAATGTGTTTTTGATAGTACTTTGATTGTCTCTTCGGAATATGTATTGAGGAATAACAACAAATGCATGTAAACTTGAATTCTCATCTTTATGAATGTCCTGATGCAGGCAGTTGGTGTGCTTAATTTGCCCGTAGTTTCTTCTTTTCGACCTTGATATTGTTTTATTTTATTCCACATATTGTTTTATAATCGACTTATACGCATCTTGTTTTCTTTTAAAATATCCGAATGAATTGATTGAGAATGATTGTTGGTGTTTTGACGCCATTTTTAATGGCAATTTTTGGGCTATTTTGTGGCGGCCATTTTTAGTTGTTTGGGTTACCAGAGAAAACCACCAACCTTCGATAGGATAACTGACATTCCTAGTCATTTAAGGTTGATGTCGAGTGCACCTGTTCGAGTGGGGTTCGAACTCACAACATCAGTGTTGAGTGGCTAGTGATTACAGAATGAATTTAAGAGATTCACTTTTTGTCAGAATGGAGTTTCGTAACTCGCAACTCGACTTTCTTAACTTGCAACTCGATGATAAGAAACCCTCTGAATCTAGAATGCTTATCTGTAGGTTACTTTTTACGTGTTTTGCAGTTTTCTTCAGTCCGAATATAGAAAGTACGTATACTGCTTGATAGTGTTTCGGTAGAGACGATCAATCGATAGATTTTATATGTAAAAAAAAACCAGTTATATAAACTGACAAGATGTGTGGTCTTTCCATATCATCTCGTTACAGGTGTTAACAATAGACATTATATGGTGCATTGACTGTTAATTTAAACCATCAAAACCAAAGCCACCTACCATTAACCTGATAGTTTTATCACACTGTCCAGTTGATTTACAACCAAGGAATATTCATGATACATTTTGACTTCTTAATTTACTTTTTCGCTTGAAATTATTTATCTCAAACAACAGATTTTTACTTGTTTAATGAATTACTTCATCGCCTATGGAACAACAACTGCTAACCCTTCCGGAACACTTGAGTTCACCCCCGGGTTTTAGTAGGATTTTCTATGTTATAATTTTTCTAAGTAATGTTGAATTTATTATTTGTCCTTACCTCCTTTTTTTTTTTTTTTTTTATCAATTTACGATTGTGTTTTCTAGACTTCAAATGTCCCGATGTGATTTGATTTATCAATTGCTATCTTCTCTCTTTTTTTCAGTTGAATAATAGTTATCAAAGGTACCAGTATTATAGTTTAATACGCCAGACGACGCGCGTTTGGTCTACATAAAACTCATCACTGATGCTAAGATCAAAATAGTTGTAAAGCCAAACAAGTACAAAGTTGAAGAGCATTTTTCCAAAAAACATGTGCCAAATACGGCTAAGGTACTCTATTCCTTGGATAAGAACATCCTTTGTTTTTCGAAAAGTTAGAATTTTTGTAACAGAGAATTTATAAAAATGACCATATAATTAATTTTCAAAACCGAATTGCTGAATACTGGGCTAATGATACCCGCGGGGATATACGTCCACCAGCAGTTGCATCGACCCAGTGGTGTAAATAGTTATCAAAGGTACCAGGATTATAATTTAATACGCCTGAATAAGTCAGTTGTCCGTCACATTAATCCCAATTTTAAATTTGGTACTGAACTGCGGAATACAGTTATATTTTGGCTGTATGAACTGTGAAAAACTAGGATACTATAAACGTGCAATTTTTTTATTCTATTCTCGATGACTTTCACACAGTGTCTCCAGTGATGATAGGAACTTGTTTTGACTGTAACTCTGGCTCATTTTTTCTGAAACTATAAATTAACTCTACAAATATTGTCACCGTATTTGGCGCCACCTTTGAGTTGTGAAGCACGTATGTAACACATGCATAAACACTATGCGTAAGTTAAATATAAATTTCCAGTGATACCACAAAAAGACATCCTGGATAATGTCTTACTGATTTCGTCTATTTCAACCATAGACGAATTATGATGCTAAGTGGAATGTACAGTCTTCTTGGTTTATGGTTATGTATAGCATTAAAGCAATGAATCGGTGAAATAAAATTGAGAATGGAAATAAGGAATGTGTCAAAGAGACAACAACCCGACCATAGAAAAAACAACAGCAAAAGGTCACCAACAGGTCTTCAATGTAGCGAGAATTTCCCGCACCCGGAGGCGTCCCCTATACAAATATAAACTAGTTCCGTGATAATGAACGCCATGTACTAATTTCCAACTTGTACACAAGAAACTAAAATTAAAATAATACAAGACTAACAAAGGCTAGAGGCTCCTGACTTGGGACAGGCGCAAAAATGCGGCGGGGTTAAACATGTTTATGAGATCTCAACCCTCCCCTATACCTCTAGCCAATGTAGAAAAGTAAACGCATAACAATACGCACATTTAAAATTCAGTTCAAGAAAAGTCTGAGTCTGATGTCAGAAGATGTAACCAAAGAAAATAAACTAAATGACAATAATACATAAATAACAACAGACTACTAGCAGTTAACTGACATACCAGCTCCAGACTTCAATTAAACTGATTGAAAGATTATGATTTCATTATATGAATATCAGGCACAATCCTTCCCGTTAGGAAGAATATAATAAAAGGATGAGATATCTATTATAATTGTTGAGTCGCGATATCTTTATCCTTTATTAGTACATGAAATACAGATTCATTGTGGATTTCTTTGTATTGAGTTGCACGGTCGTTAATTACTACGAAACATTTATATTCATTTACATTATTGTAAGTTGTTGATTGCACTGTCATGTAGTGGAAGCATTTATTTTGAGTCAAAACATAATAGGCGTATTTTAAATGTTTTAACACACTTTGAGAGAATGTTTCAAATAATGAATATCATTTCTTATCTCACAATCAGCAAGCTTGATTCGGTACAATGAGATGGTCATTTAGTAAACAAATATTAAATAACTGATTTTTCATAACTGAGTCATTATGTGTATCGAATCTATGCAATCAACCACACATTAATGACTTATCAATCCCGTGTTACGGGTATTATCATTACCAATTCTGTGTATAAACCATCTTCAATTAATTGCTTATTAACAAATTTGTTATTATTTTGCACCTCTTGACATTATATTGTGAACTGATAGAACTTGTATTTTTACGGCTGAAATATTTTAATGAGGTTGTTTTTAAACTTGTGTTTTGTTGGAATCATAAGCACTATTAATACGAATATTTTTGATGAAAATAGTTATGCATGTATATCTTCCATTCAGCTATACTTGATAAACAATCATTAGTATTTCTTCAAGTTTTGAGTAGATTTTGGGCTACTATTAGACATAATAAGTGTAAATTTATTCTTAAAATCTATTTTTTTTATTCAAAAACAAATGTTTGCCTTGTTCTTTTGCCACGGTTAACGACGAACAAAAAGCGACATGTTTTGATGTCATACACAGAGAGCATTTATTTTTCAGATCTTTAAAACATTTTAGTTTGTCGAGAACAGTATTTATATTTAAGAACTATATCTTACATACCTGTAATTAAGGCAAAAGGGGTATGCAAATGTAACATGTTCCCCCAAAACTTGGCTAAAAGTACAATTTCATTCCGTTTGTGTGATACTTTTTCTAAACCTTTTGAAATTAATCTATCAATTGATCAAATAAAAGTTGAATGCCTCTCGCCTCATTTTTTCGTAAAATAGAATCACAAAGTTCGTCTGGTGTGGATGTGAAAGTACGAACTGTCATACAGAAAACAGTTAATAATACAAGGCTCTGTGTTGAATCCCGTACCTTGACCTATAATGGTTAACTTTGTACAAATTATGACTTGGATGAAGAGTTGTCTCATTGACACTCTTACCAAATCTTCTTATGATCTGATTCAGTCTTTCATTGCACTGTAACTAATTGAAGTGTGGGTAAAGATTCAAAGATTTGTTTCACGAAGAAAAAAAACATACAACAATCATGCATGGGCTTCAAATCTAGTGCAACGTACATATCCTATGTGAATAATTATTCAGGTACGTCGGATATTGGGGTCTTCTAATCAGAAAGTAGTATGGTTAGCAGAAACAGCAATAATATTACATAAATCTTGATTTGATATAAAATCACCGAAGTGTGCGTTGCATTTTTAAAGTCCGTCAGTACTATATATGTTCAGAAAACATTCAGAATAGAAATAAATGCACGCCTCCTGTTTAATAATAAAATTTTTTGTAATAATGGTCTTCAATTAAGTGATGCAGTTTCTTACGTGAAGGTTAGAGGAACAAACAAGCATACCAGAAATAACTCCTCGCCTCCCATATTTGACCAATTCGAGTATAAATAAACCCAGCCTGAAAAATATAATAATTACAACTCTGAGACTTCTGACGTATTTAATTATGCTGAATAAGTGGCAAAAATACACTTCTATAATAAACCAGGAATGCTGTATAATGTCACATTAATGACAGAATCAACAGGCTCTTAATTAGGTAGTTAAATTACGAAGAAAACATCAACTATAACAGGTACGTTACTGTCTTCTTATATTACAATTAAAGGCGCAATAACAAAGGTATTTAGACGTATCAGAAAGACATTCATTGCCTGTAAAAGGATTATTGATTATGAAGATATTTCTAAAACTGCCTATAAAAGAACACCTGTATCGCGATGATTAACAGAAAGTCCTCATATAAAACAGACCAACCATACAATATTAAATCTTTTCATTGCAACTGAACAAAACATATTTTTGGTTCTACATACTTTATGTCATACCAGCTACACTATAAACTGGTTAATTGAGGTGACTTTTTTGGCTTAATCATATTATGCCCATCACTAATTTATTACAGTCATACTTTTAGTTAAGATAGAAAAAAGGAATTGTCGATTTCCTGTCGAACAGTTTCAAACATAAATAGGTTTCAATGATGAAAATGATTTAAAAACAAAAAAATATTTATGTATTATATATATGTACATTCTACTAGCACATCGAGTGTGATACGATATTTATCCACTTAAGACAGTTAAATTTTCTAATTAAAATGCGAGGCTCGCCGAGCGTTTAAATGTTTAATATTAATTGTCGAGAGTGAATAAATATCGTCTTACACGAGATTTGGTGGTGGAATATGTATCTCAAATGACATTTAAACAATATGCAGGAAAACGTATTCCTTAATTTCAAATAATCTGCAGAAAGATGTGGTCTTTTTGTGTAACGTCATCAGACATGGTCGCCTTTTTTTATGCCGTCACAATAGGAAATTTAGAGGAACGCAAGAAAATTATAATCGAGTTTTGAGCAATGAAGAACTGAGATAAAAAGATTTTATCCAAGCAGTTTTTCTATTTCCGACTTCTAGTATACATGTATGTATCAACCATCAAATGAAAACTTTTTTCAGATGATAAAGGGCAACAGGAGGAAAATAGGCAAAGATAAAATGTAAACAGAAATAGTCTATGTAAATGTGAATGTTGCAAAAATACTTTTTTCTCGAATGCCTCACAAACCCCAAGCCGATTGACATTTTTACTTGCGTTCAGTAGCGAATAATTATGCATGTTCCGGACGAGAACAATTGAAAATAAATACAATAGGTAATAGAGGCTGACCGTGTTGAAGGTCAAGAATGTTTGGACTGCTACTTGAAAATTAGGGTATTTTGGCTATGGACAAAATTATGCTCAAATTATACCTTTCAACAAGCTATCCCTTGGACCCATCAGAGATTTGTTACAAGGGTTCTTTACGTGCAAAGAACGTTAATCTCTTTTTGCACGAGGCTTCAGATTTAACGTTCTCGTTCTGACTGGACGTTGCTGCTTACCGCTGCAAAACGGACACCCCACTTTGCAAGGGTTTTACTGCTGGTCAAAAGAAGACATAAGAGACAATATTTCTATTTCCCAGTCACACTTGGGGTTATAGTTTAAATAAATCCAATGGTAAATGAACATTAGTTCTTATTTTGATACTGTGTTAGTTAATAAATTAATAATTTAGAAAAAAGACAAACAAACAATTTGTTACAAAGGAGGAGGACTATAAAAAGTAACAAATTTCTGTAACATGTGAAATATGTGATGTACGGCTGATTCTATGACTTAGTTTTGTGAAATTGCTACGTCATTCTGTTTTCAGTTTCATAACTTATCGAACAATTATAATTAATATTAAAGTTTAGGAGGGTAAAATTACAAAACAAAATCATAATTAATATGCAATTACAAATCGAGAATTCAAAATGCGGAAAATTAAATAGGACTCATAAATAAAATGGCTAACAAATAGATTTCAGGCATGAATTCTCACAGGCTCTTAATTACTCAAATTAGTAAATAATTTCTTTTGAACATCATCCTATTGCTCATAAGTGACGCAATTCATAAAACTACTGGAATATATTTTTAAAAAATAGGACGATAAATTTATTACAATCACTATAAAGAATAATTTATGTAGCGAATACAAAAAAATGTTTTTGATCCGCAATTTCAAAAAGCTGTATTCATATCCATATGGGATTGGAATTTTACAAATTTAAAAGCGAACCAAGTTTTTAACTATGCTATTTCTTTGACGGTAATAAATACGACGTTGTAGGTAGTTTTTGCATATGCCTTCTCGCTTTGTGGTAATTCTTAATGGAATTTAATTGCTTATCAATGATATAACTCTGTTCTATTAAAAGGCAATCAATTCCTTTGACAACAAACTTCTGTATGGAGTTACAGAAAACCGCAGAGAGGTAAACGAGTGAAATTTTCATTCAGAACTGAAGTGGTGCATGATGATTGGATAACGCATACTTGCAGTATAAGCATATGTACAGATTGATTAAGTATATGGATTTGTGGTTAGTGACTTAAAACCAAGGAGACTGTTTCGTAAAGAAATAAGTATATCAATAAAACTCCATTTTCTGGACAGATGGGAACTAACCGGAAATCAACATTATAAATGCTCCAAATCCTATCCTTTAACAAGCATATGATTTTAATCTTTTAACATAACCACAACTTTTTTTATTCCTTCTCAAATAACTTTGTTTAGAAGGATGGGGATGTTTTACAACTGTTATATTCCTGACTTGGTACAGGCATTTTCTTATGTAGAACATTAACCCTGCCAAGATAACACAATGACGGGATATATATGTACAGAGCCACGTCATATGTAACAAAGAATAATAAAAAGACTTGTAGACAAAGCATATTAGCAAAAATGAAAGACAAGAAAACAAAAATAATCATACAACAACGGGCTGTATAAGTAAAGAGCCACGTCAAATGGATACCACCAAAAGCGGACAAAACAGTCAAGGTAATATTTTAAAGGCAAATGAAATAATACTACAAGTGGTCTTGAAGTATAGATTATGCGTACTTACGTTGTTTATCATCCTAATAACGTTTTTATTCTTTTATTTGTCTTTATTGATATTACTTTTACTGTGTAGTCTGTTTTGGTGATATCCATTTGACGTGACTCTGTACTTATGCATCCCGTCATTGTGTGATTGTTCTATAATTTTTGTATTCTTATCTTTCATTTTTGCTAAATCTGCTTGATATGTCCTTGTGTTTTCTTTGAAACATAATGACTTGGCCCTTTTTTGTTTTAGAAGAAATTCACAATCTGCATATAGACAAGCGACAAGAAAGACACTTCTAAACTATAGACTATATTCTGTTATACTTTGAACGACAAAATTATTTTATATCTACCTGTGTGACGTTTACATGATGATCAACTAATGTACGCAAAACGCGCGAGTATACGTCAGAGTTAATGTTAACCTAACCATGTGTCTGTCAAGGTAAGGATTCGGTCCAAGTACTTAAAATCGTTCAATCCTATTGGTAGTTTAATGAAATCGGCTAATAAAAAAGCAATGAATGAATTTGTTGGATTTGATATAGGCCTTTTTGTGCTTCTTTGTTACATTTTTGTTTGTTTTTATATAATGCTGAAGATTATAACACAATGTTGACTGCTGTACCCCTGTTTTTGACATTTTTACCTATTATGTCTATTTGTATTGTTCACGCATCATTGTTAATATAATGGAATTTGATGCGACTGTAATTACACTGGGAGGTTTACCTAAAACAAAACCAGGTTCAATTTTCTTTTCCGTTTTGAATTTGCCTCAGTATTTTTGTGATTTTTAGAAAAAGGACGAGACGTACTTTGACATACCCCTTGTTGATAAATTTTCTACTCAGACACTCGTGACGTTTTACAAAGTCTGAGCAGTTGCTGCATGCTCTAGAATACCGAACAAGTTGGGAAATGTATATCCCATATGTAGGTGGAGCTGGCCATGGTACATGTATATTGCTACTAAGATGGGGGAAATAATAATTTTAAAATTAAAATCGTCTCGTTATTTTGTTCGTTATTACTTTGTTTCATTAAAAAGAATGTTGAACGTAGATACGATTATCTTGTCTTGAGAAGGGATAAATCCCACTTTGTAAAGAATCACTCTGATTCAAACACAAAATATTTTGAAACTGACATTATCAAGATGCTTGATTTCTTGATTGAGAACATATTTGTTACGTTTGGAGGACGTGTTTTTCAACAGACTGTCGGAATTCCAATGGGAACCAATTGTGCCCTCTTCTTGCCGACTTGTTTACTTTATTATGTTGAGGCCTACTTCATTTGTGGACTTCTTATGAAGAAAGATAAAAAGTTAGCAATATCCTTTAACTTAAAGTTCCGTTATATAGATGATGTTCTCTCACTAAATAATACCTAATTGTGTGACTTTGTTGAATGAATCTATTCCATCGAACTAGAGATAAAGGATACTATAGATACAGTTAAGTCTGCCTCATATCTTGACTTACATCTAGAAATTGACCATGAGGGTCGGTTGAAAACAAAACTTTTCGACAAAAGAGTTGATTTCAGCTTCCCAATTGTGAACTTTACATTTCTATGTAGCAACATTCCCTAGCAGCGCCTGCATATGGAGTATATCTCCCAATAGGTACGATATTCCCGGGCTTGTATTTCCTATCAGGAATTCCTTCATAGAAGATTGCTGCTCACAAAAAAGCTATTAAACCAAGATTTCAAAATGGTGAAGTTGAAATCATTCCTCCGTAAATTTTACTGACGCCATCACGAGTTGGTTGACCGTTATGAAATAACCGTTTCACAAATGGTATCGGATATGTTCCTTATGTGGTAACTACAATACCCTTCCCTTTTCACTAATGCAAACTACCGCATTAGACTATTTACACAATTTGCAATAAGCAACACGACGTGTGCCACACGATGAGCAGAATCTGCTTACCCTTCTGGAGCACCTGAGATCACCCCCAATTTTTGGTGGGGTTCGTGTTGCTTAGTCTTGTGTTGTGTCTTCTGTACTATTGTTTGTCTGTTTGTCTTTTTATTTTTAGCCATGGCGTTGTCAGTTTATTTTCAATCTATGAGTTTGACTTTCCCTCTGGTATCTTTCAGCCCTCTTTTGACATAGATTCATTTTTGTGCCATTATTTATTATCATTCTTTGCCATGTTATAAATAATTCATTTTAAGATAAATGAAGAAGTGATAGTAAAGCAACAATATTTTCCAATTCTATCAAACTATGAACTAATACTCCTCAAAAATAGTATATTTTCATCGTTTTGATTTGTTCCTCTATTAATATAAGGATTTCGTACAGGAGCTTCTCGAACAAATTTGTTTAGTTTGTTCTACTATTGAACTGTTACACCACTGTCCCAGATTAGAGGAGTATTGGTGCCTTCAAACTAATTTAACCCCACCCCATTCTGTATGTGCCTGTACGTATACCAAGTCAGGACCAAGTACTAGTAATTCAGTGGTCGTCGTTTGTTACTAAATAATAAAATTATTTTTTGTTCATTATTTTGTATATAAATCAGGTCGTTAGTATTCTCATTTTAATTACATTTGTCATCTCGAGACCTTTGATAGCTGACTTTGCGGTTTATGATTTACTTATTGTTGAGGACCGTACGGTGACATATCGTTGTTAATTTTTATGTAATTTGGTCTCTTGTGGAGACTTGTCTCATTAGCAATCATACATACCATCGTCCTATTTTTTTAGACACGAGACTTCCATTATCCTTCAACTTCATGTTTTGGTATATGGTTGATGTCCGCTCACTGAAATATTTAATGTTTGGTTATTATTTTCAGTGCGCCACACATAAACATACATCTGTTCCATTTCTCGACTTACCCTTTCGGAGCATATGAAATCACCAGTAGTTTTGAATTGGTTCGTGTTATTCAGTCTTTATTTTTCTATGTTGTGTACTTGTATTTTTCGTTTCTCCACTGTCTTTTTCAGTTTGTTTTGAACTTTTGACTTTAAATATCCCTTTAGCATATGTCAGCTCTCTCTGTAATATATAAAACGAGGGTTAGTTGATAAATAAGCTTTTTGACAAAAAGGAGTGATTTCGATTTTCCTATTGTGCTGTGACATTTTAGCAGCGCCCGTATTTAGATTTTATGGACGTTTTTCAATAAAAAAATATAATTCTTGTCCCAGCCACTTTAAACAAGAATGTGTCCATAGTACACATATGCCCCACTGGCACTATCATTTTCTATGTTCAGTGGACCGTGAAATTGGGGTCAAAACTTAAACTTGGAATTAAAATTAGAAAGATAATATCATAGGGAACATGTGTACTAAGTTTCAAGTTGATGTGACTTCAACTTCATCAAAAACTACCATGACCAAAAACTTTAACCAAAACTTTAACCTGATCCTTGCACTATCATTTTCTATGTTCAGTGGACCGTTAAATTGAGGTCAAAACTTTAATTTGGCATTAAGATTAGAAAGATCATATCATGGGGAACATGCGTACTAAGTTTCAAGTTGATTAGACTTCAACTTTATCAAAAACTACCTTGACCAAAAACTTTAACCTGAAGCGAGACAGACGAACGGACGGAGGAACGAACAGACGAACAGACGGAGCACAGACCAGAAAACATAATGCCCCTCTACTATCGTAGGTTAATTAATGGTTTTTTTTTTATATAAGTTCGATAATTATTCAAAAGTATGTTTAGAGCCAACATATTTTAATAAACAGTTTTTGACAAAGGATTTTTTAATTTTAGCAGGTAAAATATTCACTACGAAATGAAGTAATTAAATTTGCGAATAAACAGTTTTATATAATCAATGTTTGCCAGAAATTGACTGGATATAAACATTAGAGTCTAACAATAGAAGCGATGCTTTTATAACGGCAGTTTAATTGTTGGCAAAAACAATTAAGCATATCAAATGGACCAGAGTGATGCTGTATTTTTTCTTATGTCCACTACGAACCGGTTGAAATCTCCTTCAGTATCTAGTTTTAAAATTATGAGAAAAATATCAGAGTACAGCTTAGTATGTGCTTTGATTAATAGAATCAATTTTGTTACTATTGCAATATAGGGATTGTGGAAAAAAACAAAACATGTGAATACGTCCACAAGTAACGGTATTTTAACCTACGAAACAAGTTTGGGAGAAAAAGATGAGATACTTCTAGTATATAAAATAAAACAAATTATAGAATGCAGAAGCAGACCTAGCAGTACATAAATTATGGGGAAAAATATTTTGAAGAGTATTTAAGATTGCACTTTTCATTTACAAACAGGTCTATAATACAGGTATTCAAAATAATCTTCAACTAAGATTTTAAATATAGTTAATTTTTTTCCTTTTTTAGGTCTAAAAATACATGTATAATGTATTTTATCTTGAGTTTAATTTTACTATTATTTTTTTCCATTTGTAAACTATTCTTTTTTATATTATCAACAAAGTCAAACGGCTGATACTTCGACATTTCCTAATTTTGTCAAAATATAAATTGAAAGAAAAGTACATTTGAAAAAAGATACATTTAAAAATCGCAAAGTAAATTACGAATCTCAGCTTACTTGATCGTGAGCATTTATAATTCTTCGTTCATAAACATTGTAATTTTAAAATAATAAAACATGTAAAGTTTGTAGTAAAACTCATTCTATCGTCAATAAACAAACAAGCAACAAATAGTTCTAATAAACTGACATCGGAGAGTATACGAAAAAAGAATAAACAGTTGCAGTCGTAATATAGTTTTATTTTGTCAATATTTTACATTTTTTTTTATTATTCTCTACTGGTTTTTTTATTTTGCTTTTTTGCTAAACGTATATTTTAGTTAAAAAAATTATATTCCTTCTTTATCCGAAAAACAAAAGATGAAATTTTACAAAAAACAGCAAAACAATAAGTATATGTTTAATAAAGTAATACAAATTTACTGCTTGTGAAGCACAATAGTTTTATTTATTTACATTAAAAATATAAATTAAAAAAATAGATCACTTGTTTTGAAAACCGATAAAAAAATATTTTCGATTACACATATCAATTTCAGTATCAATAGCAAACAATAATCAATTATGATCAAATGCAGAATATTAGTTTAACAAATTATTTTGTATTTTTTTTTTTAAATCGTATCTAATTTAAACGTGCATGTTCCTTACCAAATATTTTTTTGCGTTTTAAAATTATTACGAAAAAGAAGTAAATATTGGAAAGAATAAAAAGGACTTACCAAGCCTGCTCAAAGTAAACTGAAAGTGATTGTACAAGCAAAATACTGTCTAACCGTTCTAATAATGTTATCCGAGAATATTATATAAAATCTTGACATAAAAGTAGAATATTAAATATATATAAAGGAAACTACAAGAATTAGACCGTCATGGAAAATAGAAATTGAATTCAAAATCACTTTTATCCAAACTCAAAATTAAACTTTGTCGCAATATGCAACCAACTAATAACGACCGTCGTGTCTGTTGTGCATTACATGTGGCTATATATTGACAACTAGAATTAATAGTCTTTTCGAGAGCAAAAGTAATTAATATTTGAGACAAAATTGAAGAAAGCGGATCCAGCTTTTACAATCAAGAACCCGGAAAGAATTTTTTTGATCTAAAATATTCCTGTGGCCGATTTTGGATGAATAAAAAGGCCTTGCGAAGGGTTAGTCAGACGGGGACGACTCTCGAAAAAAAGTGGATATGTCAAGGTTAGGAATTAAATGATTTTGCATTTGAATTTTCTGTCACTGAAGGTCGACAGTTGAAGATTAATAATACTTGGCATTATTACCTTACTAAATCCTTTTTTGGTTTTTTGGTTATAAAGATCCCTGTTTCTACGTATTGATTTTAAATGTGTACATTGTGTATATTGAAAAAGTAGTGGTGAAGGTACTTCGGACGCATGAAATTTATCGAGTGGTATATTTATATATTATTAAATGTGATTGGTTCTTTTTTGTTCGACTAAAAAGAACCACGAATTACTATGCTTTAAGTGTAGTCATATACTCTTTCAGTGTTTGAATCAGAAGTGGATTCATATGATGAAGACATAATCTTTCAATCAGTTTAATTGAAGTCTGGAGCTGGCATGTCAGTTAACTGCTAGTAGTCTGTTGTTATTTATGTATTATTGTCATTTTGTTTATTTTCTTTGGTTACATCTTCTGACATCAGACTCGGACTTCTCTTGAACTGAATTTTGATGTGCGTATTGTTATGCGTTTACTTTTCTACATTGGCTAGATGTATAGGGGGAGGGTTGAAATCTCATAAACATGTTTAACCCCGCCGCATTTGTGCGCCTGTCCCAAGTCAGGAGCCTCTGGCCTTTATTAGTCTTGTTTTATTTTTAATTTTAGTTTCTTGTGTACAATTTGGAATTTAGTATGGCGTTCATTACCACTGAACTAGTATATATATTTGTTTAGGGGTCAGCTGAAGGCCGCCAACCTCCGGGTGCGGGAATTTCTAGCTGCATTGAAGACCCGTGGTGACCTCCTGCTGTTGTCTCTTTGACAGATTCTCCATTACCATTCTCAATTTTGTCTTAATCTTTTTGTAGCTATATGTAATTATTTTATTTTTTACTCTCACTTTGTGTCATTCATACTTAGTGTCCTTGTTAACTCTGTCAGATCTGGGACTACTACAAAAATTCCTCCAAATTATTAACATGTACTTTGTTCCTACTATTGGAGAGACGTGTATCATGTGTATACAAAAAACAAATAATATAACGATCTGTTCCAGTTTATACAATCTAAGTATCAATTAAATTTAAATTGTAATAATGTAATAACAAATAAACATTCCTTAATGTAATAACAAATAAACATTCCTTAATGTAATAACACACAAACATTCCTTTATGTGATAACAAATAAACATTCCTTTATGTAATAACAAATAAACATTCCTTAATGTAATCACAAAAAAAAAAAAACATTCCTTAATGTAATAACAAATAAACATTCCTTTATGTAATAAACATTCCCTTATGTAATAACAAATAAACATTCCTTTATGTAATAACAAATAAACATTCCTTAATGTAATAACAAATAAACATTCCTTTATGTGATAACAAATAAACATTCCTTAATGTAATAACAAATAAACATTCCTTTATGTATTAACAAATAATAAACATTCCTTTATGTAATAATACACAAACATTAAGGACCTCAATGTAATAACAAATAAACATTCCTTAATGTAATAACAAATACGCATTTCACTTGTCTACCCATTACAAAAGTATTCCACATCTCGTTTATGGTCATCGTTTCTGTCATAGAGTTTTGTTTATACTACCAAAAAAAGCTATTGAATAAAAGGTTCCAGATGGTAAAGTTGAAAAAAGCAAAATAAACAAAATGCCAAAATTAAAAACGGAAAGTCCCTTATCAAATGGCAGAATCAAAAGCTGAAACGAATGGACAACAACTGTCATATTTCTGACTTGGTACTCTTATGTTGATAATGGTAGATGTAACTTTTATAGCTAGCTTAAACCTGGTTTTTTAGCCAGCTAAAATCTGTTTCTATAGCTAGCTTAAACCTGTTTTTATTCTTAGCTACATCTCTCACTTGTATGAAAGTTGCTAACAATTTCATTATATTGACAACAATGTGGAACACAAATAACAGACACGGTAAAAGTGTAAAAAATAGGGACACAGCAGTCAGCATTGTGTAATAATCTTTATCACTATCATAATAAACAAATATGCCAATAAGGAAAAACAAAAAGGCATGCAGACAAATAATAATAAGCACAAGTGAAACTGCGAGCTACTGCTCACTGATGATACCCCCGCCGCAAGTGGATAATATTAATAATGTAAAAATATGCAAGTGTTCGGTAAACAGGAAGTTGTCAAGTGATGAATCTGAAAACGCATCACACGGTATAGCTGACTTATATAAATCCTGAAACCAAATTTCAGAAATCCTTGTATTGTAGTTCCTGAGAAAAATGTGACGAAAATTTTCAACTTGGCTATCATGTGTAAAATCATACAAGTGTTCGGTAAACAGGAAGTTGTCGAGTGATGAATCTGAAAACGCATCACACGGTATAGCTGACTTATATAAATCCTGAAACCAAATTTCAGAAATCCTTGTATTGTAGTTGCTGAGAAAAATGTGACGAAAATTTTCAACTTGGCTATCATGTGTAAAATCATACAAGTGTTCGGTAAACAGGAAGTTGTCAAGTGATGAATCTGAAAACGCATCACACGGTATGGCTAACATATATAAATGTTGATACCAAATTACAGAAAGGGTGGATGTGTAGTTCCTGAGAAAAATGTGACGAAAGTTTCATGGGACGGACTGATGGACTGACGGACTGATGGACGGACGGACTGACGGACGGACTGACAGACAGAGGTAAAACAGTATACCCCCCCTTTTTTAAAGCGGGGGTATAAAAACAGAAAGACAAGAATACAAAAATTTACCATAGCACAATGACGGGATGTTGAGTAGCGAGCCACGTCAAATGGATATTACCAAATAAAGGCAACAGTAGTATATCGTTGTTCAAAAGTTATAAATCGATTGAGAAAATCAAATCCGGGTTACCAACTTAAACCGAGGGAACACATCAAGTATAAAAGGAAAACAACAAAACTTTAGACTAAACAGAAAAATAATAATTTACAAAGACAAATAAAAGAATACTACTAGTATAACTGACACGTTATTAAGATGATAAACAGTAGAATCTGTTCTAGAAAATCATCGTGTATTATTTGTGAATTTGATACGGAATATTTACCAACAAGGTCGTGGTATCTTCCGATGAACTTTTTTTTTAGAGTAAAAGGACTAGAGTTCTTTGACGTTATCCTGGTTCATCAAGTTTCTGATCATACACTGGTAACGTTTTAAAAAGTCTGAGTAGCAACTGGAAGCTCTTGAGTACGAATGAGTGGAAATGTATACCCCATATGCAGGTGAAGATGTTTTATTGCTACTAAGGTAGGGAAATTGATAATATTAAAATCAAAATTATCTCCCTTGTCCTTGATTCTGGTACTTTGATTCCTTAATGTAATGACAAATAAACATTCCTTTATGTAATAACAAATAAACATTCCTTTATGTGATAACAAATAAACATTCCTTTATGTAATAACAAATAAACTTTCCTTTATGTAATCACAAAAAAACATTCCTTAATGTAATAACAAATAAACATTCCTTTATGTAATAAACATTCCCTAATGTAATAACAAATAAACATTCCTTTATGTAATAACAAATAAACATTCCTTAATGTAATAACAAATAAACATTCCTTTATGTGATAACAAATAAACATTCCTTAATGTAATAACAAATAAACATTCCTTTATGTAATAACAAATAAACATTCCTTTATGTAATAACAAATACACATTCCTTTATGTAATAATACACAAACATTAAGGACCTCAATGTAATAACAAATAAACGTTCCTTAATGTAATAACAAATACGCATTTCACTTGTCTACCCATTACAAAAGTATTCCACATCTCGTTTATGGTCGTCGTTTCTGTCATAGAGCTTTGTTTATACTACCAAAAAAAGCTATTGAATAAAAGGTTCCAGATAGTAAAGTTGAAAAAAGCAAAATAAACAAAATGCCAAAATTAAAAACGGAAAGTCCCTAATCAAATGGCAGAATCAAAAGCTGAAACGAATGAACAACAACTGTCATAGTTCTGACTTCGTACTCTTATGTAGATAATGGTAGATTTAACATTTATAGCTAGCTTAAACCTGGTGTTATAGCCAGCTAAAATCTGTTTCTATAGCTAGCTTAAACCTGTTTTTATTCTTAGCTACATCTCTCACTTGTATGAAAGTTGCTAACAATTTCATTATATTGACAACAATGTGAAACACAAATAACAGACACGGTAAAAGTGTAAAAAATAGGGACACAGCAGTCAACATTGTGTAATAATCTTTATCACTATCATAATAAACAAATATGCCAATAAGGAAAAACAAAAAGGCATGCAGACAAATAATAATAAGCAAAACAGAAAGACAAGAATACAAAAATTTACCATAGCACAATGACGGGATGTTGAGTAGCGAGCCACGTCAAATGGATATTACCAAATAAAGGCAACAGTAGTATATCGCTGTTCAAAAGTCATAAATCGATTGAGAAAACCAAATCCGGGTTACCAACTTAAACCAAGGAAACACATCAAGTATAAAAGGAAAACAACAAAACTTTAGACTAAACAGAAAAATAATAATTTACAAAGACAAATAAAAGAATACTACTAGTATAACTGACACGTTATTAAGATGATAAACAGTAGAATCTGTTCTAGAAAATCATCGTGTATTATTTGTGAATTTGATACGGAATATTTACCAACAAGGTCGTGGTATCTTCCGATGAACTTTTTTTTTAGAGTAAAAGGACTAGAGTTCTTTGACGTTATCCTGGTTCATCAAGTTTCTGATCATACACTGGTAACGTTTTAAAAAGTCTGAGTAGCAACTGGAAGCTCTTGAGTACGAATGAGTGGAAATGTATACCCCAAATGCAGGTGAAGATGTTTTATTGCTACTAAGGTAGGGAAATTGATAATATTAAAATCAAAATTATCTCGCTTGTCCTTGATTCTGGTACTTTGATGACCGCGTATGTTCAAGATATAAGTCTACAGACATGGTAGCGAAAGCCATGTCTGTCGTTTCTTTAATTTCTATTTCTTGGGGATATATTAATGGAACCAAACCATAAACGTTTGAATTGTTAATAGAAAGAACATCGTCAATATATCTGAATGAGATATAAATTATCTGGTATTTTTTATCTTCTTTTGTGTGTCTGAAGGAACTCCGACTCATTTGAAAATAAGAAGTCGGCAAGGAGAGGTGACCAGTTTGTTTCAATAGGGATGCCAATAATTTGTTGAAAAGCCTACATCTAAATTCAGCAAAAATGCTGTCATTGTTTAAAACATTTAAATATGTCCCTCTATTCTATAGTATGGTAGTAACTATATTCAAAAATATGCAATGGGAAAAATGATGAGTTCCTTCAATTTAAACAATTTTAGGTCATCCTTTGATAGAATCGTGTCAATGGTGTTACCAATTTAAAACATGCATTTAGGTACTACATATTATTGTTAAATATTAAACAACTGTTCCAATTTGTTGTTAAGGTTTACATTACTTCTTATTGACATTATTCATATAGCTATGCCTTCTATTTAAACATAAATTTCAGAATAAAAAGTTAGCTGTCCTAATTATTGCCGTTTGTATATTAAAACATACCCTTAAACTGAATATATATGTAAAATATTGAAGACTGAATGATTAGATAACACCTATCCTCCTTATACGACCTGAAAACACTTTCATTTGATAATAAAAAAATAAAAATTATTGCATTTTTATATAGAAACACCACTGACCCATTATTTACTCCAGTTACACAAAAGTATCACCATTGACAACAAATTTCAAATTTTACTTTTATTAAGTACTGAATACAAAACCATGAACACCGACCAAAGGAAAAAAGAAGAAAAATAATTCTTAGGCTAAAATATCTCAAATTGTATAACAAAACATCAATAACTAAAATTATGTTTTGCTTACACTTCTTTATCATTTTTAAATTATAAATACGAGGAAAAGAACTGATTTTCTGTTAAAATTCCAATTATTGTTCGGGTTAAAATTGACCTAAATAATTTGCATATCATTGAGACCTCCTTCCCTGCTTTTATTGAAAAGTAATTCGTGATGCTTTTCAACATTTTTGGACATTTTTCCTATTATGTCTGTTTGTTTTGTTCACCCATTGGTGTTTTTTTTAAAATGGATTTTTTTGTCATAAAAGTAAGAGGTTAAGCTACCTGTAATAGCAGATTGAACCCACCATTTTCTACATAAGGATTACCTGTCCAAGACAGGAATATGACATTTAATTTCCATTTGTTTAATGTGTTAGTGCTTTTGATTTTGCCATTTGATAAGGGACTTTCCGTGTAGAATTTTCCTCGGAGTTCAGTATTTTTGATATTTTACTTTTTCCTGTGACACAGACTTTCCATAACGAATAGCAAAATCATGATTGCATCCTGTAAGTTAAGTCCTTCTAATCTGTATTTTTAATAACATTTAGCTCTAGAGCTTCATTGTAAGCCACAATATCGTATCAAGGAAATGTTAATAGAAAACACAAACCTTTAGAATTAAGGAACAACTGATTGGTTGAAATGTATACTAGTATATTCTATATGCAACTGGAATGTTGCTACAATGTATATAAAATTGCAATGTTCAAATGAAAGCTGATAAGCTCAAGTAAAGGCAACAGTAGTAAACCGTTGTTCAAATGTCGTAAATCGATTGAGAGAAAACAAATCAGAGTTACATATGATATAGTTACATGTATCAAGGTACCAGGATTATAATTACATCACCAGACACGCGCGTTTCGCCTACATAAGACTCATCAGTGATGCTCAGATCAAAATGGATATAAAGCCAATTTCGAAGTACAAAGTAGAAGAGCAATGAGGACCCAAAATTCCAAAAAAACATTGTGCCAAATACGGCCAAGGTAATCTATGTCTTAAATAAGACAATCCTTAGTTTTTCGAGAAAAAAATCGAGTTTTTTAAACAGGAAATTTATAAAAATGACCATATACATGTAATTGATATTCATGTCATCACTGTCAATGCTGACTAGTGTGATGTTGATACATTCGGCGACGAAACGTCCACTAGCAGTGGCATCGACCCAGTGATGTAAATAGTTATCAAAGATACCAGGATTATAACTTACTACGCCAGGCACGTGCGTTTCGTCTTCATAAGACACATAAGTGACGTTCAGATCAAAATAATTATAAAGCCAAACAAGTACAAAGAAGATCATTGAAGACCCAAAATTCCATACTATGACCGAAGGAAACGCATCAGCCATAAGAGAGAAAAACGAACAGGAACACTAAAGTGGCCAAACTCTAACATACATAGAAACTAACATACATAGAAACTTACTATTTGATAACAACTGTCTTATTGCTGACTTGGTACAGGACATTTTCTTGTGGGTTGAACCTGGTTTAATGACTTGGCTAGCACATTTAAAAACCTCCCGTTTGTTTAAACATATTCATTAATAGTGGATTGGAAAACAAGAAATAGCAACTAACTTATATTAATCCCTTTCCACTTTGGGGTGCGAGTGTTGCATTGTAGCGGCATTAGCCTACTATTTTTCGAAATCTACAAGTGTGTCATTTAAGTGCAAGAGATGTGGCTCTCTCTCAACAAAGGTCACCTATTTATCGTCCCATTCCTACGAACTATCATCGTTTCTCAAGCCCAAACTCGCAAATGGTGGGAGAGCCGAAAATACAGTCCCTGAAATTAACACCCTGGAACGGGGATTGAACCAGGAACCTTTGTGTCAGTTGTCCGGTGTGCAAATCCCTAAACTACGGCTCCTGTTTTATGACAATGTTAAAAAATATCGTTGAAATGACAAACTACGTCACAGAAATACAGCACATTCACACACAAGAACATTCATCACAGAGAAATGGACACACAAAAAAAGTCGACACGACTTGCAAATTGTAGAACAATAACATATTTTATCAACGACAAACACCTCAGAATGTAAAAAAAAAAAAAAAACAGGGATGCACTTACTTAACCAACGTGAAATCTCGAATATTATTATACAATTGTTTTCACAATACTCGTCCAAAGAATATTCATGACAATGATGTCATGGAAGGCAATTTTATAATTATTTGTACTACAAACGATAAGACAACAGATTATCCAACCGAAACCATAACAAAAACAACAAAAATGAATACATGAATGCTGGATATACAAGCTCAAAACCACGCATGGAACTAGATAATTGGTTTAGTACCTTATTTAGATTTAAACAAGAACAAAATGTTCTGAAAGTCATTGCATGTCAAAGCAACACATTATGGTGTCGTGTACTTAAAAAAACCAACAAACTTTTAATAGACAACTTTCGAGTTCGATGCATTTCCGTCAAAAACTCTGGTTTTAGTGAACGTCATTTGTGCGTTTAGGGGCGTCGTCACTTCCATTCCAATGTTGAGCGAGTGGTTGGAAAACTATAATTCTATATTGTACGAATTATTCGGCAAATTGAATTCTCAAAATTGACAATCAGCATTGCTGTCATTAGGGAATTGTCATTAAGTACCTACAGAACAACCATTATTTCTAGTGTATCCTGCACAATGACGATCACTAAGACGCTTGATGAACGTAAATAGTGCAGGGATACAGGCGACCCCCTCTATCTGGTAAATGACGTCATAAAGGCACGTATAATTGACGAGTTTTTTCCGGTGACGGATGAACTCGAACGTGGTCTATTGCATCCAAGACAGGACTGGTTTCCGGAACTTCGGATGTACAAAAACAGGTTCTTTAGATCTCCATTCTTTTTTTTTTAAATGTCATATCTTTTTTTTAATATTCAAAATTATAAGCAAAATTAATAATCTACAATGACCACCGGTCAATAAGCTTTCATCTGATATAACAATAACCAAAATATTCTACACATTTAAACAGTTATCAAAGGTACCTGGATGATAATTTATCACGTCAGACCTGCATTTCGTCTACATAAGACTCATCAGTGACGCTCATATCAAAATAGTTATAAAGCCAAACAAATACTAAGTTGAAGAGCATTGAGGAACCAAAATTCCAAAAAGTTGTGCTAAATACGGCTTAGGTAATCTATGCCTGGGATAAGAAAATCCTTAAGTTTTTCGAAAAATTCAAGTTTTGTAAACAGGAAATTTATAAAAATGACCACATAATTGATATTCATGTCAGCACCGAAGTGCTGACTACTGGGCTGGTGATACCATTTAAAAAGTAACACCAATGCGAAGGAACTATTTTTTGTTAAATATGTACTACTTTCTGTGCTTTCTGACCGGGCCCGAATCAGTGTCTATTCTTGATCAATTTGTGAATATAACCATATAATTTATAAGAGGCTGGGTAATTTGATTTGTTCTGTATAAGTGATTCAAGGACATTTACCAAACCACTGGTTTAAATCTAATAGAAGAACACATATTTATATAACAGAAAAATAGGAAACGAATGCACATAGTCAGTTTAATCGCTGCTTTAATTAGATTTACAGCAATGTCCCATGCGGTCTGAAATCAAAATGTTATTATGAGTGCTTTCGGTGTCTTAATTTATACGAATGTTTAATAAGTGATTTAATATAATCTCCTAATTCACAAAAGAAGACGAAATAATCTTACATCACATATTTAAATGCAATAATATGCATTCCAATATAACTCTATATTATAATGAATATTAATGTTTTTAAAAGATACAATTCTATATCTTTCAAAAATTAGTTCCACGAAGGTTCATCTGAGTACCACCCTTTTTTTAATTTCCTTCATAAAATTTCTAATATAATTATTTTTGATGAAAGGAAGGAAAATGGAGAAATTAATAGCTAAACCGAATGACTTCGTCAATAATGTATACAATCGTACATCCGTAAAGTGTCATACCTGGTGTTTCATTGATGGAAATAATAAACAGTTATTAATACATGTTAAATCCTTTTACACTTACCATTCACAAACAAAATTAAAATTTCTTAACATAATTCAATCATAATCTACATAAACACAATAACATAACAAGTAAATAACGGAGATGTAAAAGACTCAATTCCGGATTAGCGCCGTGGTAAGCTTGTATTCTCTGCGTGAGAGGACCTATTAGTCTTTGAATTTGATAAATCGTCACTTTCTTCATGTATTAATGACAGCGGGAAGTTTCAGCTATCATCTTTAAGGCTAATGATTCAATAGCTTTATATGAATACCTATCTGTGTGGTGTTCAACCTTGTTAAAAATTGCTGGGTACGTGTTGAAAACTTCAGTTCTCAATGAGCCCATTATGTTTCAAATGAGAAAAAAATGTAACCTCAAGATATAATATTGACAGGTCTATTGATGTTATGAAGGCACATGTTAAAAGCATTTTCTGAAAGAGTTTCGTTTTATTTCAATCTTCAAGAACGTTTTATTTACCAGTCCCTTCAGAAATGACAACAATCTAGCAGTAGACTTTTTCAACTGATTTTACAGTTCGTTATTATGTTGAACTGTTACACCACTGTCCTAGATTAGGGAGGGTTTGGATCCTGCTAACATGTTTAACCCCGCCACAATTGGTATGTATGTGCCTGTCCGAAGTCAGGAGCCTGTAATATAGTGGTTGTCGTTTGTTTTGGTTATTCGTTTATTTTTTTTGTATAAAAGTAACATTAATTAGGTCGTTAGTTTTCTCGTTTGATTTGTTTTACATTTGTGATTTCAGGGCCTTTTATAGCTAACTATGCGGTATGGTCTTTGCTAATTGTTGAAGGCCGTACGGTGACCTATAGCTGTAAACGTCTGTCATTTGGTCTCTTGTGTAGAGTTGTTTCATTGGCAATCATATACCATCTTCTTTTTTATAATTAGACAATTCATTATAAATAAAGCTACCTCTTAATGAATACATATGATTGAAAGTTTTTTAACTTTGAAAAAAATAACTATTTACTGTACAAGTAGTTTTTAAATACACAGATGATATCGGATATGTTCCTTATGTCGTAACGTAACTACAATACCCTTTTCTTTTCACGAATGTTGAACAATGACCTACCGAATTAAGACTATTTATCGGATTTGTAATAACATAAGCAACACGACGGGTGCCACATGTGGAGCTGGATCTGCTTACCCTTCCGAAACACCTGAGATGATCCGCAGTTTTTGGTGAGGTTCGTGTTATTATTTATCTGTTTATTTTTAGCCATGGCGTTGTTAGGCTATTTTCAATCTATGAGTTTGACTGTCCCTCTGGTATATTTCGTCCCTCTTTTGTGAATATATAAGTGGTAGTCTATAATTCAAACTTTATTTGAAACTTTTAACTCATGGTATTACTGAGCTTTCGTAAGGGTGTGGGGTCCCTATCTGAGCGAAAGTTGTTACGTATTTATACATCCCACATCAAAACGGTTCCTTTACCATTTAATTTGTCTATTGCTACAGGACGGATTTGTACAGATTCAATGATAAAGTTATATGGAACAACAACGTACCCTGATTGCTTATGCGTCAGCATAAATGAAAGTAGGTAAAATTTTCTAAGTGTCTGATGCTCTTCAATCACTAATCGTTAACACTGATTTTTATAAGTCTGTCTAAAAAGTGACGGTCAAGTAGGCAAAATAATAGAAAACATTACATGCATGTATAATAAATCATTTACTAATGCTGTATCATTGTTTAAATGTGTTTTTGCTTACATAGAAATCATATTAAAGTTTTTCAAAAACATTAAAGGAATATTATTTTATAATAAAAATCTATTAGATATTTAAATAATATATATATGAGCTAGAATATAAAAATATTTAAGCAATACATTTTTTGTCATCTAAGATTAAAACACGTTTGGTGATTATCTGGTGTGAATGAGAAGTCTAGACGTTTAAGGTCATACATATTTTAATGAGAGTATGAATCATTTTAATTACATTTTCAATTCATAACTGACCATCGGATCTAAATACACAAAAAGTATTAACGAGATGTATGGGGCGAAATTAAAAGTTTACACAAATATCAACATACAGAAAATGACAAGTTGTCCGAAAAGGATACCTGAAGATCACCAAACGGCCCGAAAACAATGGGAAACCCTCTTTACTGAAAGACAAGTTGTAAATCGTCCAAAGTTTCTGTAAGTGTGTTGATAATCTTAAAAATCAAAAACAACTTTGATATGAATGAATTTTGCGATAGGTACAACAATATATAAAGAAGAAACCAATATGCCCTCAAATACCGAGGCAAGATAGAACATCATGGGGAAACGCAAAATAAAATAATCAACAAACAAAAACAAAACAGTTCGAGAAAGTTCAAAAACAATTCTAAGATGACTGCAGTAGTTTACTCAGTAGTAAACTAAGGGACTCTTATGATCTCCTAAAGGATTGACATCGGATAAAACATAATCAAGATTTTTTGAAATGGTAAAATTAAGCAGAGTTTGTTTATGATTCCTCTAATTGTACACGATGTGTTGCTTCCGTTGTGCTGCTTATACAATAAAAAACGATGATACAATAGCCTTTATTTATACTTTTAGCACAGCCGAATGTAGTTATCTTCAAATTGAATATTTTGACAACCAATACCCCGCAATCTCAACACGGCCTAGTATACAAAATAATAGTTTACTAATCCTTAATAACTCAAAAGCATCAAATAAACACGCCACTGACAAGTGTTGTAATAACCAGGTTGAGGAGCCTTGGTGGCCAAGTGGTCTAAGTAGTTCTACTGCTGTAATCACTAGACAGTCAACACTGAGATTGATAGTTCGAACCCCGCTCGTCTACGAAATAATTTAAAAGTGGCGTTAAACACCAACAATCAATCATAGGTCGTAATATACAAACACGTATCTGATTTTTTTCTTGCTATAAGCCGATTCATATTTTCCTGACGGACTGAGTTTTTTTATTTAATCAACGTGTGGTTCGTTTGAACTCACTTCTTTATTTGTCAAAGTTAATTAAGATGTCAAATTTTCTTTCTTACCTCTAATTTCGTTATTGTGACGTCACGCAAAAGGCTTAATGTAACATAGAAAGAACAAATAGTCTGGTAGATCAGAAGGATTTTGTCTGCATATCGTTAAAAATCATCAGAGAATCCGATATTCTCCCACCGAAACTCATGCAATACGATATGTTATCAAACTCAATAGACTGGTATACTTTATAAAATGTAACAGTTTTTTCCATACATTCCAGCAGCAATAACCCTAATAGTTGACCTTGGTTTATAAATACTGTCGCCTTGACCTTACCGTCCGATTGTAAAATCAATGTTAAAGAAGGGGTCCATTTGATGTCCAGGATAAATAAATACGTAGCCACGTCCAGTCTTAATGGGAAATTTAAATCTTGTGCTTCCCATGTACGAAGTAGCACACTGTCTATATAAGCGTTACATAATCCATGCACAGCTATTTCAGTGGTCTGTTTCAAAGCAAATAACTTAAAGGGAACCAATTTTTCTGCACCAGATGCACATTTCGACAATCAATGTCTCTTTAGTGATGCTCCAAGGCCAACATATTTGAAAATTAAAAGCTTATTAAAAAGATGAAGAGCGAAAAACAAAAAGGTAAAAAAAAGAATAGATAACGCAGGGGAGAGAATCAGAGCTTTGCATGAGGGAGATTCATTCCTTAATTTTAAATTTTGTAACAGGAAATTTCAATAACGCAAAATAAGTATTTCCATGCCAGTACCGAAATACATCGTCTTCCACTTAACAAATAACATAATGACATCCTCTTTATCGGTGAAATTCTCAAATTCCCGCACTTCCTAGAGGTCGAACTGCAATACAAATCCTATTACTGTATCTAATGTTAACTGGTTCTCGTCCTGAATATGCATGACATATTCCACCTGACTGTCTGTAATAGGAAGGGATGTATCTGTATAGTTAAGTTTTTTTTTCTGGCTACACTATTCAAATAACATATTGGATGAGCACAGTTTGACAATTGAGGCAAATGAGGACAAGGAAATATCTATAACAGAATATTATTATTATGAATGAAACGGATTAAGTTATTAGACTTGTTATTGAATGTGTATAGTAGACAAACGTAACGAACTTTTAAATATTATAGTTTGTAAATTGATACTAATGTATACTCATCGACTGGAGAAACTATTCCATTTTACTTTCCGTTTGTAGTCTATTTCTAACTTTAAAATTATTGAAATGATTTTTTGACCCTACGTTTCTGTTGTCTAATGAATAATTTGTATTTGACTTTTCCCGGCTTTATTTTGATTTATGACTTTTGAGATTGAAATCTTTATTGTCGCAACTTAAATTATCCTGAAATTACAATTGCATTATTTTGAAGATTATGCTTAAAATATAATTTCCTCAACGTCTTCTAATTTGTAGCAAAAACATGAAATTGTGAACTTGTTCTTTAAATGCAAATAGGTGGTGGGTTACTTAGTTTCTTCAGTATATAATTTCAACACTTTAACTTATTATCAAACACGATAAATGATTGCGGTTTCCCAAAAGGATGATACTGTTACTCCTACAAAAACCACTATAAACTACAAACAAAATATGAATTAATATAAAATTAGAAAAAAATATGAATGATAATTATTTTTGCATCATCACAATGATATAAACACGCACTGGATAACCTGACCAATACTTCAAATCAGCAAAGTGTTATGACATCACAGATGTTGAAAGCTGGGTGTAAAAAAACATCATGATTTGTTTGAAATTACGTAAATGATGTTAAACATCACTTGAAGACGTTCCCTTTCATCTGTTATATTTAAATACTACATCGCATATCTGAACCGGGCTAATGTGACAAATATACAATTAACATAAAAATATCAAATTATTTATAAAAAAAAAAAAAAGAAAATTAGATCAAGGAACTTTTCATCAGCCAAAAATTGCTAGATCGAAACTTTCGTGGTTCGTTCGGTACATTGTAGACAGACATTTTTTTCTTTTATACCCCTTAAAACGTCTCGTCTTATTAAACGAGTCATTTCATTTGCAGCATTCTCATAAGGATGTTATATAACTATAAAGATAAAACTATAATTGTCTTTATTAACAATTAACCGATCTGATTTAAAACTGTTACAAAATTGATTAAATTGATGATACACTCAGGACAGGAAAATAATGTTAAGTACCGAAACAATGGACGAATAATTTTGGTTGTTACTGCAGAAAGATCACGATAAGGTAAGAAAATTCGTATGACAATCATAACTGTGCTGCACATCTACAAATTAGATATAAATAATAATACTACGAGTACCAATGAAACAAGTTCGTCAACTCGCTATCGAAGTCATAATGTATAAAAAGTTAACGATTATAGATCAAAGTACTGCCTTAAAACAGAACATTGGCTTACACCTAACAGCAAGTTATAAAGGATCCCAAAAATGGCTAGTGTAAACAATTGTAAATAATTCAAACAGTGATTAACTATTTTAAATTATCTATATAAAAAGCGAGAAACGAGAAACACGTATGAACCACATCAATGACTTTAAGATTATTAGTCTTTGGAAGAAAAACACGGAACAGTTGTTTAACAACAAACATTTGAACAAACTGTAAAAATATTTTTTTTAGTGATAAGGATTAAAGCACAATGTTGACTGCAGTATTATTGACTTTTTACCTATTATATCTGTTTGTTTTGTTCACGCATCGTTGTCAATATAATGGACTTTAACGCGACTGTCATACAAGTGAGAGGTTTAGCTACATGTAGCTATACAACTAGATTCAATCCGCCATTTTCTACATTAGAAAATGCCTGTACCAAGTCAAGAATATGACAGTTGTTATCCATTTGTTTGATGTGTTTGAGCTTTTGATTTTGTCATTTGATTAGGGACTTTCCGTTTTGAATTTTCCTCCGAGTTCAGCATTTTTGTGATTTTACTTTTAAAAACCTAGACTTTGCTATGCACAACCACAAATATATATAAATAATAAAAAAAGACACAAAGTACCGATTTAAGAGTGCTTTCAAATAATGGGAGCCAGTTAAAATCCCATCAATTCCTACTTCGGGCATTATTGTATTTCGAATATGTAACTGTTTTATGGGTCTTAAAGACTTCGGCTAATTGTAATATCTGCCCACAATAGAAAGTTTAAAAGGAAAGTTAACAAAAAATTGATTCCCGAAGCAACAAACAATTATAGGTACAATATATCAAATTTATGCAACAAAAATATCAACACTGAAATAACTTTGTTTTGATTATCAGGACTCGTTTATATTGTTTTGCCTTTGCTTACATTTGAAATGTTTTCTATTTGTTTCCTCATGGTTGATATAGTCTAACGTTTAAATTTGTCATGTTTTATGGCCCTCCACTTTTAGAATTTACCTTGAAGTTTGGTACTGACTATGCGGTATGGGCTTTGCTCATTGTTGAAGGCCGTGCGGTGACCTTTAGTTGTTAATTTCTGTGTCATTTTGGTCTCTTGTGAACGGTTGTCTCATTGGCAATCATACCACATCTTCTTTTTGTTAATACTTTTATTTATGCTGATTGAGTTATATAGTTAATGATCTGACCGTCACTGATGAGTCTTATGTAGACGAAACTCGCGTCTGGCGTATCAAATTATTAGCCTGGTACCTTTGATAACTATTGGCGTTCTTTCGTTTAAAGATAAAGCAATCGCAAAGGTCTGAAGAAAATGCATTCTGAATGCTACTTGTTACATTGTGAAATTTAAAAAGATTAAAACCTGACCAGTTTATCAGCAATCTTTTTTTCGCTGAATGGGTGACAGCGTTATAACTTTACAAAACGCAACAATCCTCCCAAAAGTGTTTGTATATAAGAACTCTCAATAGACATCTAATTATACTTACTGTCTTAGCATTCGATTAAAAGAATGACCACTTCGATTATAGCACTTGATAATTATAAAAAGAAGGAAAGAAAGAAAAGAATTAATATGAATCAAGGAGAATGAACTTCACGGAAAGTCAATTTATCAATATTACAATACCTAATGACTAAAAAGGCGACAAATATTTATATGTCTGTGTCTCGATGACTTGTTTATTGTGTACCTTCTAGATGTTATCATAATTAGCCAATGGCTTTAACAAATATGTTCTGATTAAATATTTAGACAATCCAGATTTCTTAATATTGATAATAGATGTGACTATTGACACCTGATCGTGACAACACCCTCCAGATATGTGAATATTTGTCCTCATTTGATCAAAAATGAAATATGAAAGCCATTATTAAATTTGTGATGTAGGTAAACGGGTAATTTTTCATCTGCTTGGATAATATTTCTCCTACTTACTCTAGTTAGTTTAAATATTAAGAGGAGGAGCTTAATTAAGTCCTAGATTTTGTATCTTTAATTGTATGGGACAGCACAGGGCATAATGTTTTTCGGTCGAAGTGTTCATCTGTCAACTGTCCAATATCAGATGAAACATTTTGTTTATGATAGTTTCTATTGATATCACATCAATTTGAAACTCAGAACACATTTTAATTATTCAGCAGGCATTAAAAATATACATTCAAATAAGGGCTTGACCCATATTACGCGGTTCCTTGAACATGGAAATTTGACAGTGTAAATAGAGCATGGCTACCTATAAACACATAATTATTCTTATTTGCGAGTATTTTTGTACAGATATCTAAATCCGTATTTTAAGCATTAGGTCGTTAGTTTTTTTTTCAATTGAACTGTTTCATATTTTCCATGCCCAGGTCTTTTATAGCTGACTATACGGTATGTGTTTTTCTCATTGCTGAAGACTACACAGATGTCTATAATAAATTACATCCAATCCATTTAAACTTTGATGGATATTAGTCTGGCAATCATCTGGTAACACATCTCCTTATTTTATTTGTTTATCAATTGTCTCTCCTATACCACTATAAACCAAGGTATGTTCTTTATGCATGAAGGTTAAATGAGCAACACGACGGGTGTCATATGTGAAGCAGGATCTTTTACCCTTCCGGATCACCTGAGATCACCCTCAGTTTGTGGTGGGGTTCCTGTTGCTTAGTCTTTAGTTTTCTTTGACTACGTGTGTATTGTGTAACATTATTTCTTTGTTTGTCTTTAATTTTCTTTTTAGCCATGGCATTGTCAGTTTATTTTCGATCTATAAGTTTGACTGTCTATCTGGTATCTTCCGCCCCTCTTTTTACTATGAACTTTGAACGCTGCTACGACAAAAACATAACCAACAATTAACTAAACCCTCAGAAAATATCAAAGAAGTTTGTATGATCAGTTGCATTTGAAGGAAAATCGGAAGGAAACAAATCACAGAATATATCCTCGCTTTGAGAACATGATTCAAACATAAGAAACTGACCTACCTTCAGTTACATGATGTAAATGCTGATATATGTAAAAGATATCCGTTTTACTTTTACTTATATTTAATTTTACCACAATGCAATATCGTATTCTAAATCATTGAAATGTAAGTAAATTGACCCATACAGCCAGCGTACTGTTAGTATAGTGTTTTAAATGGTTCGGTGAGCTTCTGCGACATGATAGAATAAAGACCTTGGTGTTTTGATGCAAGGCATTTGGTAGAGGGGTGGTTAAACATCATTAAGATTGAAACCCAACAATTTAAATGATTTTTTTTTTTATAAAATCGACATGTTCTTTGTTTATTATGGATTCAGTCTCATTGACAACAATACTTATTAATTATACCTGAAAGTCGAATCTTCAGGTATCAACTACCCGGTATTATGCCATTAAAGTATCTTTATTTTCCAATATTTGAAGTATGGTAACTTAACGATAAACGATTTTTATTGTTTTGCTTTTAATTGAAACCAATTTCTTTATATTATTCATGAATAACACATTTATTTTCATGACAAAAATGATACTTGAAAACCTAATATGAAGTTTTACTTTCAAAAGAACATCAGTATAAAACTGCAGCTATTTACAAATATTCTTTCTGTTGGTCTCTTCCAAGGACAATTCTCTTGCAAGTTTACAATAAAAATCCGCCTCATTCATAACAGTCCTTAATGGAGAGATACTCACTCACTTTTATTATACTATTAATGCCCTAAAAATTGGATATATTTTAACATTTAAAACTTCAATCAATTTAAAGTGGTGATGTGTTTTGATATGATATGTCGATGAATCGATAGTGAATGTAACACAGTATTTTTGAGTGCAATGACGGTACAAATAGGATGTTTCCGTAAACTGTAGGCGATAAAGACTATAGAACTGAGATGTTGTATAATAAGTACTAAAAAATACATATCCACCAGAGTAAAAATAAAGTGACAATGAGCAATAGGTCACTGCGCGGAACTAGAAAAACATATACCGTATAGTCGGCTTTAAAAGAAAACACTGAAACAATTTTGACTAGAAATGAAAAAATGCCCTTTATCCCTTTTATTTTCGAAAATATTTTTTAAATTTTAATGCATGCTATATTTCATTTTAGATTAATATTTTTCAATGACAAATATATATTATTTCAAAATTACAATGTTGCAATTATAAAAGCCAATGAAAGCCATTGTGTTTAATGCCATTTATTCGACATATCAATAAATATGTCGAATTAACAATATAATTGCACCACAGTTCCATTTTATGTCCCAATTGTAGGCAACGGGGGCATTAAGTGTTAGCCGTCCGTTAGTCCTTCAAGTCCGTCCTATTTTCGTTTTCCTACTCCAACTTTAGTTTGCCACATGCAAATGTTATGAAACTCCTACACAAGGCTTAGAATAACAACTCTCAGACAGGAGTTTGAATTCTGGTTGTGAGTGATTTGCCGTTCTAGAGTTAAGCCTATTTCTATAGCTTGAAAATTGACGAGCTGAAGTTGGGACATTCATGTACTCATGCGCATTCTAATTTCGTATTATCAAAAACTGGTTTTGGTGTTTATGGTTGATCTTTGATAGTATTTGATTAATTTTATCTGCAACTTTGCTCGTCTCTTGACAAATTTGAGCTTGACATAATGTATAAACAGTTGTCCATAAATGTGCGTATGCGTGTTAAAACCTTGCCTTGTGTAGTTTGGTTGCTGACCTTTCTCTTGTTCATGGTTAGTATTGTTTGTCAAGCTGTCTATATTTATTGCTATTTGGATAAAAAAAAAATACCTTAGTAGCAAATGATACTCTCTTTACCCGTTATTTTATTTTTCAATTGTAAATGTTGTCACACAATTTTAATTTAGCCCAATTCCTTTTTAATCTGTTGATATATTTTACTTCTTTTATTTGAAAATATATATTGATGGCTATAAAATAGCTTATAAATCCTGTACAATTTGTATAATGAAATATGATTAGCGACGTAATACTGTTACAACTTTGAGTACGGTAATATTGGATATGTTATTGTTAAACTACTGTCTCACTATTGTTCATTTTTATGAATGAAGAGAATACCTACTTTGATTTGTAAAACCTACTTGCATTATGTATTGGACCAACAGGAAGACGCGGTGCATAAAAGTGCATTGTTGCACAAATTTTCATTAATTCAAGTTTGCAATTTTAATTGATTCATTATGCATGCAATTATTTTTATAGATAATAAATAAAAACTTAAATAATAGCAACAGATAATTAATCCAAAAAAGAGTTGTCAATTTGTATACATTGAAAAATAAATGACCCCAAGACTGTTTTGAGAACAACAGTTTCTAAAGCCAGATTATGATAGGTGTATTATCTTTTCAACCTCAATTATTTCTTAGTGTCTCGGGTTACAAAAAAGACTCCATTTTTCTCTAAATTGGGGTTGATATTTACAGAATTACCTTTTGAAAACCAACAAATAATTGCTAATATAAAAACTTAAAAAAGTATGAACTCAACATGTCAAAAATACTGTTAAATTGCTAAGGGGGAAGGGTCAGAGTTCATTGAAGATTAAGATCTATGATATATACCACCTAGTTATTATAGTCATTTTTCATCCAACCAAAAACCGAAAAGAAAAGTGTCAATCAAGCTGCTAGTCAATTGGACATCATTTTTGTCGTAAAGTTGTCCTGTCAATTTAATATGTTTTCAGTGTTGATGTGTTTCACATGGAAGAGTTTTGATCAAACAGTAAAAATTTCTTAAGATACATTTTAGTTTTTGAAATGTTCAATAAACAGGGATTATATTTTCATATTCTGTGGACTTCGATGCCAGCCGATTAAACTGCATTTGGCTTATATATAACGTTAAAATATATATTTTGGTAAGTAGAAACTTTATTTCACGTGTTTATCAAGTAAACATTTGTGGTTTGACATATTATGTTACACAATCTCATAAAAAAAATCTATTCGTATTTAAAAATTGTTTATGCTTTTTAACAAGAAGCCATCAAAGATTTATAGATTCACATTTATATATTAATTACTTTACATTTGCATTTTTATTCTCCTTAAATTTAAAGTTGCCTGTATGTGCAATATACGATAAGAGAGTATGCTTCAAGGTAAAAGTTGACAATAAATTTTACCTGGTTACAGGTATAAAATACAAAAATCCCAAAGTAATTGAATCCATGTTTTGTCAATAAAACAATGACAGTTGATTTTTATCGCCCAAGATACAGAAACCTTCCGAAAATATTCCCGACTGTTTCAACATATTTAATTATTTGAAAAATCAATAAAACTGCGTTTTCGACATTCCAGTTAGTTATATGTTAAGTGTAATGATGAGATAGCTAAACCGTTTGGGAAATTAATGCACATTTTTCGTATCAATAAATTGATATACATTCATTTTCCATTGTCTACAGATTTTCTCATATTTTCTCAATTTCCGCATGTTTTTTAGTTAAAATATGTTAAAATGAGAGAACAGTCGAGAAAAAATAGGTATACAATTTTACAATTTGCATAATTATTTAAGATCATTGGACCGATTTTATGTTCCCAACTTGATATGTTTTGTTAACTGGTTATTTTTTTACTGGTATTCTAACACCACCTGTCGTCACTTGATCACTTTACGATGTTCAGTGGACTTATTTATGGATTAAGTTGTCCGAAGTCACTCCGGAATTTAGCCTTCATACAATTTACAATATTTCAACTGATAGCCATACGCTATATAGATGAGATATTTGCCACTGGAAGTTATTAAGATAATAAACAGTCTGAAAGTGACCCCTGAATCTAACCGTGATATAGATAACAATTTTTCAAATGATTGCCACACTCTATATTGATGAGATATTTGCCACTGGAAGTTATTAAGATAATAGATATAGACCGATATACTGGTTCTCTACATTTTGATTATTAGAAATATAGGTTTAAGAAGTAGTCTCCAAACGTCGCCTTCAGAAGAAAGCTGTTTATAAAAGTCTGGTGTCCTTCCTTCTAAATTCGGGAAAGACTTTGTGACGTTAATCGAATTAGGAAACCACACTTTGTTGGCGACAACTTGATTATCAAGTTGAATTCATCCACAAAGATACCATTACTAATATAGTGAATCTATAAATACTTCTTGTGAATTGATTAACAAAAAGAATAGAAAGAAAAACAAGACTTTTACATGCAATTTGATAAATCTCTATTTAATTTCAAACAGTGAGATAGATTTTGCACGTTTGTCCTTGTATTTAATAGATACAATAAATATGTAAAATAAATCAATCATCTGATAAATTAGCCAGTCATACGTCATACAAACATAACATTAATGATTTAAAAAGGAATTACATGTATGGTTTCGTATGATTTCAGTGTACGTGGCTAGCTTTATACATGTACAATGAACCTTCATCTGGTACACTCAATATTGGAAGTTAAACACCTTAAACTTTTGGACAATTAACCTGAAAAGTCTATAAACAAAACAGAAAAAAACTTGGAAGGTCAACTTGCCTTAGCAGATTGGTTCTTCTTTTTAATTGATTGAATGTTTACATGTATATAAGCTGAGAATTTTACATTCAAATCAATAGTTTATATGCAATACTGCCTGGATTCTCACAGTTTAGTATCGTCTAGAATTGGTGGTAAAACTTCGATGTAGTATAAAATAAACTGCAAAGTATCAGGTTTCATGAAAAAAAGTTCATATTTTATTTTTGCACTTCGCTTTATGTTTTACTACTCGGTTAAACATGAACTCGGATGACTTAAACTATATCACTTCTCTTTTACCCAAAAACTTTCTAAGTTGTGCATACAGTCGAAGCCCATCTCCGTGCGTGCGATTTTTACACGGCGTTGAAAACCCATTGTGGCCTTGAGTTAGTATCGGCTGTTTGGTCGGATTGTTGTCTCTTTGGCATATTCCCAGTTTCTATTTTCTATTCTATTATACGGTCGTCCAGAAGTTGTCGTTGGTTGTCAATTTTAATGATTTTAGCTAAAATCAGACCTTTGGTTTTAAATTTTGATATTTTTATAGCCTACTATACGGTTTCGGTTTTGATCATTGTTGAGGGCATGCGTTGTTTACATCCTTACCTTCGTTGTCCTTGTTTGATTTGTTGTCTCATTGTCAATCACAACACATCTCTTTTCATATTAACAAGAATATAGTATATAATATTTCCATAGTTGCATGTCCAACCATTTCAACTACAATACCTACAAAGGCAAGAGAACTAGGCTATTTTAATTTTAAAATTGAACTCGGAAATTTATGTGTAGAAAATTTAACACCTGTTAGTTTGCGAGATTTATGTTGAAAAATTGAAACATGAATGAATTACACATCGGCATTTTATTAGAGTAAAATATTAATACTTATGCTAGTCATGACAAAAAATTAGCATATACAATGTGGTTTATAACGTTTTATACAACATAATTGATATATAAATAGCTAAAATATTCAAGGATACTGACTAATAGCCAATCTATCTTATGATTTTGAAAGCATAATAAGCTCGTTCAAATTTTTTATGATTAAGACAGTCATATTTTATCAAATTAGCAAATATCGGTTAAATCTATACCCATTAATGCCAAGGTATAGTAAAATTAGAATAACATTATGTAATATTTTAAAAAGGAATTTAAAACCTTATTTTGATCTGATAACTTCAAAAAGACAGAAGAATATCAACTTTACAGTTAATATATTTTGAGTTATTTGATGCCAAAAATACACTTGGTATCCCGAACCTAAATCTGGAATTTTTTGGATCGGAATACACAGTGTGTTACAGAACGTGTTATATGAATCGGCCGAAGTTATCTGTAAGTGGATGTAAAAAAATCTACGCGAAGAAGAAATATAAAGCAAAAATGTTATTTGATATAGGAACATTCTCTTAATCCTGCAAACACGAAGTTATTTACGTTAGATTAGAAAAAAAAACAAAAAAAATATAATATTATTTTCCATGATACATGTATCCTTAGTTACACCCACATCCCAAGGGGTGAATAAGAAAAGACATAGGGTCATCCCTGTACTTCGTTCATTACGACAGAAGCAGGCGTCAGTTTGGTAATACAGGCTATATAAATACGCTGCCACGTCTATGGTCGATATGGGGACGTTTATTACCTCACCTCGTGCAGCAAAAAAAATTCATGATGGTTGCTCGTTGAAGCATTTAAGAACCTTTAAAACATTGCAAGTGTGTCTTCCTGCTTGTAAATTAGCACGTTTATAAAAATCTGGCTCAGAGGGTTGGTCTAGTCCAGTGCAAAACGGTAAATATTCATATTAAATTAACATGTTCTCGCCCTGAATACGCTTTTAATATGCCGCTGGACGTTAAACACCAATTTCATCATCATCATCATCTTTGATTTAAAGATTATCACTCCAGATACTATATATGTACATTTATAATGTATGTTTGTCAAATCTAAATGCAATTTATAAACAGAACAAAAAGACAGATTACAACAATTTTTATATCATATATATACATGTGTAGTCTTCTCTAAACGCACCAACTGGACGTACATGTATTTCCTTACCAAACAAATCCCACAAATGAAAAATCCAACTCAATCCAACACTTTATATAAAACAGAACTTTTGGTGGACAGACTGTCATGGATTCAGAAGGTTTTAATGGACCAAAACGAGCAACGCATACGTATCTTTCGACTGATTTTCGCTGTATTATTTAGTTATTAAACAGGAAACACCTAATAATTGAAAAGTTGTTTTTTGTGGGGGATATTTATCCATCTGAAGATGATTTTGAATAGAACATGATATTAATTATGAAAAAAGAAAAATTAATAAGCAAACTTAAAGTTTCCTCTTTACATTATAGTAATTGCATGCCATATATCAAGTACATTAATGGCTTTGTACTATCATATGTTCAATTTTCCCTCCCGCATCTAGGCCTTGTACTGAAACTTTAACGTTTTAAAACTTTTATTATATATATGTTTAATTGACTATTTCAAAATAGTAGAACGATGTATTCTCTAAAATTGTCAAACCATATAGCGCTTCGGGTTATAACTAGCTATCGGATAATCATACACAAGTTTATCACCTTTTCAGTTTTATTTTCATCATTTTATAGAGTAACTTAAGAAGCTGTAAATAAAACCGAGTGAATATGACTTCATGTGAAAACATTTTTATTTGTACCATTAATTGAGCACCAACTTTTTTTAGTATTCAAAGCGCTTCAATGATTCTGTTTAGATGTAAAAATAAAACACATACATGATCTCTCTCTTGTTTAGCATAATGTAATTGACGGGAGTGCTATTAGTTACAACCATTTAACAACAATAAAAACACTTACTGAGGCTTTTAATCAAAACCACCATTGAAGAATATAAATTAACGATGAGCACTTCCGTTCAGCCTTAAAAACCACCATTGAGAAATATTAGTTGTCGTTGAGTGCTACTTCTGGATGAGTAGGCCCTCAAGTATAGATCTAACCTGGTATCGTTTACTGGATCTGATCATCATTTGATTTATTGAAGACAAGGATAGGACGTTATACGTAATAAAATGCATGAAAGAAATTTCATTTTTGAAGGCAACTGTTTTATTTACTCTTGGAATCTAGCAGTGGGTGCTTAGCTGCTTTGATATCAGTCTTACATAACAGGCATTACGTCTTTACTAAAGTCTAAAAGGTTGTCTATATTTGGCCATTCCAATGCTCTCAAACCAACAAACAGAAGCATTCACTTTGATAAAGTCAAAATACAAATACTTTTTACCTCATAAATTAAACCGATACAAGTTTTTCCTTTTGTTTTGATGTAGAGTGGGACATTAATGGCAAAGATATCGTTTTCATCTTGGAGTAGATTGTTCATTTTGTTTCGTTTGTAATAATGTCAATAATATAACTATAAATTATCATGATGTTGGTTTTTCTTTCTCTTCAAGACAATTTTTGAAGCATGTATTACTTCTTGATTGCCATTAGCATTACTACTGACGCAACAATTCCAAACGTTTAAAGGATTTATAATGATGTTTGTTTCAAATTTGTACAATCTATTGACTAATCGAAAAAAAAAAGATTGATAGTGCGTAGCAGTTATGATACGAAGAGGCATAAATATCTGTAAATTATGACGAATAAAAACAAACTTTGTGCGCCTGTCCCAAGTCAGGAGCCTCTGGCCTTTGTTAGTCTTGTATGATTTTTAATTTTAGTATCTTGTGTATAATTCGGAGTTTGGTATAACGTCCATTATCACTGAACTAGTATACATTGTATACGTTTTTGTTTAGGGGCCATGCAGCTGAAGCACGCCTCCGGGTGCGAGAGTTTCTCGGCGCTGCGTTGAAGACACAATGATGGCGTCTGGCGTACTAAATTATAATCCTGGTACCTTTGATAACTATTTACACCACTGGGTCGATGCCACTGCTGGTGGACGTTTCGTCCCCGAGGGTATCACCAGCCCAGTAGTCAACATTTTTGTGTTGACATGAATATCAATAATGTGGTCTTTTTTTTATAAATTTCCTGTTTACAAATCTTTGAATATTTCGAAAAAAACTAAGGATTTTCTTATCCCAGGCATAGTTACCTTAACCGTATTTGCCACATTTTTTTGGAATTTTGGATCCTCAATGCTCTTCAACTTTGTACTTGTTTGGCTTTATAAATATTTTGATATAAGCGTCACTGATTTTTTATGTAGACGAAAAGCGCGTCAGACGTACTAAATTATAATCCTGGTACCTTTGATAACTACTTCAGCTGTTGTCTGCTCTTTGGTCGGGTTGTTGCCTCTTTTATTATAATGGCTTAAGACCTTTTCTATGGAAAAGACGAATCTTCATTCTGAGCCTCCAAAAGTGAAGTTACATGCTTTCTTAAAAAGTATGCTGTTATTAAAAATAATTTGCAATCTGTGATTTAGAATTGATTTTTAAAGCTTTGCCACTACGATGGATCTCAGAGGAACAATGAAAAAACACGAGTAACAATTCATTCAGTAACTTCGAGATGATATCAATTACTACCACACCAGAAGAAATTGATAAAAGCTCCTTTATGTTGCCCAAAAGATCATTATCATTTATTTGAAACGATTAACGGACATTAGTAAAAAAAGGTATATCCATTCAGACAAACGACACTATTTTTTATTTGAATTATTTGTATCTACTTTTTTCATTTTATCAGTAATTATATTGCGACTTCGTTTGCATATGAGTTGAACATTTCTAAGCTCCACAATACAGTATGTGTACTCCCAATTAAAGCATAAGAATTTGAGATCAGATGTAGAGAAATCTTAACGAACGAGGGAATATAATCTCTAAGATGGTAGCTGTTAATTTCTGGTGCCACTTTATCTTGTTAAATTATAAATTTTAGTGACAAATTATCGTTTCAATAAAGGACCACAATGGCATCGGTAATAGGGATAGAAGTTTCTAGAAATTTTATTGTAAATAAATATGATTAATTTTTTTCTCAGTAGTCTCTATAAAAACCCGAACTCAGATGAGTAAATTAAATAAGCTTATAATTTTGGGAGTGCTACATGTAGTTGCGCTGTAGGTAGTTGATTGGAGTCAACTTGAGAAAGCGTTACACAATACGACCGTGTTTATAAGACTTTATTTTTCTATATTTTTCAATCGCATCAGAACTTTTGTAGTAGGAATATTAAGAATCAGATTTTTATTTTCATACGGAAGCGTATTAGCGCCACACATTTTTTTTTTTATTTTTCTTCCTATGTTTGCGTTATAACGCAAACCTTTGCGTTGTAACGCAAACATTTGCGTTATAACGCAAACCTTTGCGATATAACGCAAACCTTTGCGTTTAACGCAAACCTTTGCGTTATAACGCAAACCTTTGCGTTAACGCAAACCTTTTGCGTTATAACGCAAACCTTTGCGTTATAACGCAAACCTTTGCGATATAACGCAAACCTTTGCGATATAACGCAAACCTTTGCGTTTTAACGCAAACAGTTGCGATATAACGCAAACCTTTGCGTTATAACGCAAACATTTGTTTTATCTTATTTCTTATTTAAGATTCAAAGGAAACAGTAGTTTTTAATGGAGGAGGCTGGATATAATAAAATTGATCACCTTTGTAGTAATTGCAAAGTAAACTGCTTGAATAATTAGATCATATCAATGACTAATAATGAGCAGAATAATATAAGAAGATGTGGTATGAGTGCCAATAAGAAAACTCTCCATCTAAGTCACTATTCGTAAAAGTAAACCATCATAGGCCGAATTACGGTCTTCAACACGGAGCATTGGCTCACACTAAACAACAAACTATAAAGGTCCCCAAAAACGATATCCAAGTTACTACTAGTATATATATTACAAAGAAAATTGAGTAAATTGAGGTTATACCTAAGAAAAAAATCAACCCTGCTAATATAGCTATAACCGAATATAAATATACTTCCAAAGTAAGCTCTTGTTTGAGAACTGTGTAAAGTAGGTTACATTCAAACAAGCTACCCTTTGGCAATAAATGTATAGAATGAAGATGTTTTATTAATAAAATTATGTTCTCTCTATTCAAATTGCTACCCAAGCATCTTAAAAATACTTCATTATATTGAAATGAAAATTCAATGACTTTCTATCAAAGAATCTTGATCATATTCTGAGATTTAAAAAAAAATGTTTCCTTATTAATAATTCATTTTAAAGCAGAAAGATCATTTTGTCTATTTGAATTGGAGGTTTCACAATTGTATGACATTATTTTTGATCTTTCAATTTTAATATGACTATATACTATATCTATTTTCTTGTTAAATTATATACTTTTCTGATGCACAAATCAGTCTTAATTTATGTATAATTGCACTTCAATTATTCCATTATTCCTATGCATATTTATTATAATGATTTGGCCTTGTATGTATGTTTCTTTTTTTATCTACTAGTAAATCACATCCGAAATGAATGACAGACGGACATATATACAAAACTTAATGAATAATTGAAATAAAGATGTTTGCGTTATAACGCAAAAGGTTTGCGTTATAACGCAAAAGGTTTGCGTTATAACGCAAATGTTTGCGTTATATCGCAAATGTTTGCGTTACAACGCAAAGGTTTGCGTTATAACGCAAACATAAGAAGAAAAATAATAAAAAAAAAAAAAAAATGTGTGGCGCTAATACGCTTCCGTATTCTCATCAAGGATTTTATTATTAATTTTATTATGTGATTTTATTAGTAGTATATTGTTATTATCAATATTATTATTCCTATGCTATGCAAATCCTAAATCTTGAAATTGTCTGTGAGGTTTTGAATAGTATTTAGCATTTCAGTACTCCAGTGGCGCTTGATAAATAAACACTTTGGTGAAAAGCCACCTACATCGTCTAAATGAAGCGTGAAATTATCCAGAAACTCAAGCTTTCGTTAAATTGTACTGTGATAAAATTTACTAAAACGTAAGAGATATTTTAAAAATTAAAACAACAGAAACATAAAATGGTCATAAATTTCAAGATTGTTTCGATACAGAATTACGGTGAAAGAACTTGGGACACTTGTTAAGAATCGTTTGGAACAACTCTTTGACGATACCAGCTTATCATTTCGTTCACCAGACGAAGATTTTGTCTGCATAAGTCTCACTAGTTGCACTCAAATCATAACAGTTGGAAGCCAAATTAAAACGTAATTGAAGAGCATCGAAAAAAAAAAAAAAAAAAATCGGTTCTGAGACGAAAATATAATGGAAGACGCACTTGGACATGCAAATTTTTGGAGCTAATTAGACTTGAGTAAATACAGATGTACTAAATTCATAATTCAAATAAATACATTATAGAATTTTTAGTAATTCTGATCGAATATACTTAATACATTATAGAATTCTTAGTAATTCTGATCGAATAGAATTTTTAGTAATTCTGATCGAATATACTTAATACAACAATTTTATCTTAGTAATTCTGATCGAATATACTTAATACAACAATTTTATCTTAGTAATTCTGATCGAATATACTTAATACAACAATTTTATCTTAGTAATTCTGATTGAATATACTTAATACAACAATTTTATCTTAGTAATTCTGATCGAATATACTTAATACAACAATTTTATCTTAGTAATTCTGATCGAATATACTTAATACAACAATTTTATCTTAGTAATTCTGATCGAATATACTTAATACAACAATTTTATCTTAGTAATTCTGATCGAATATACTTAATACAACAATTTTATCTTAGTAATTCTGATCGAATATACTTAATACAACAATTTTATCTTAGTAATTCTGATCGAATATACTTAATACAACAATTTTATCTTAGTAATTCTGATCGAATATACTTAATACAACAATTTTATCTTAGTAATTCTGATCGAATATACTTAATACAACAATTTTATCTTAGTAATTCTGATCGAATATACTTAATACAACAATTTTATCTTAGTAATTCTGATCGAATATACTTAATACAACAATTTTATCTTAGTAATTCTGATCGAATATACTTAATACAACAATTTTATCTTAGTAATTCTGATCGAATATACTTAATACAACAATTTTATCTTAGTAATTCTGATCGAATATACTTAATACAACAATTTTATCTTAGTAATTCTGATCGAATATACTTAATACAACAATTTTATCTTAGTAATTCTGATCGAATATACTTAATACAACAATTTTATCTTAGTAATTCTGATCGAATATACTTAATACAACAATTTTATCTTAGTAATTCTGATCGAATATACTTAATACAACAATTTTATCGATATTCAAATCTCACAAGGCAGATTTTTTTTAAATAAATGGTTTAGGGGCCAGCTGAAGGACGCCTCCGGGTGCGGGAATTTCTCGCTACATTGAAGACCTGTTGGTGACCCTCTGCTGTTGTTTTTTATTTGGTCGGGTTGTTGTCTCTTTGACACATTCCCCATTTCCATTCTCAATTTTAATCATAGCTGAAATTATTTTATTTGTTTTTTATTCGCGATCGATCATCAGAGGTAAGATACCCCAAACATTGATCTAATTGATCCTCTCTGCATCTTCGACTTGAATCCACCTTTTGGCTAAAACACTGGCCACTGGACGACCATTCTTTTACATTATAACATATGGTTTATAGGAGATATATACAAAATGCGTTCTTCAGTCAAATGTTTCTATTAGATATCGTTAATAAAATTGAAAATGGAAAGAGGTAATATGTCAAAAAGACAACAACCCGACCAAAAAGCAGACAACAGCCGAAGACAACCAATTCGTCTTCAACGCAGCGAGAAAATCCCGCACCCGGTGGTGATCCTCAGCTTGCTCTTGTAATAAAAGTGTGTAATTGTTCAGTAAAAATGGACGTCATTGTAAACTCCAAAACATATTTAAATGAACTAAAATCAAGTAAACATAAAAAAAAAACTAGCAAAGACGAGAGGCTCCTGACAAAAATGCAGCGAGGTTAAACAAGTTTTGTGCAATCTCACCCCCCCTTTTAATACCTCTAGTCAATGTAGAAAAAACCAACGCACAGTATATTTTTTTGAACAAGTAGATGTTTCTGTTTTACGGAAGCCCTGGAGTGCCATGCAAAAAATTTTTTTAACTTGCACGCACAAGTTACTAACTTGCGCGCACAAGTTATTATCTTGCGCGGATAAGTAACTATCTTGTGCGCACAAGTTACACAACTTGTGCACTCCAGGGCTTCCGTAGTTTTGTCCAGACGTTTCTGTATACACTTGATATGACTTTTACATTACCATTCCTATCAAGCATATTATTTGAATCAACTATTGCAATTCATTTCGAAAAGCATGCGGTTTAAATCTTTCGAACAACTAATAAAGTATTTATTTCTTCCGTTTGGCTCATAAACTACGAATCAATAAAACCACAAACGTTTGATATGAAAACAATTGGTATTGTTCTCGTCGTATCAAAATGTAAATATGCATATATGCACTTAGCAAGGTAATATTAATTGACAAAAAAGGTATGCATGATTATAAATTCGTTCAAATGTCTAATTAGCATTGACCACAATGTCAAGGTCTTTTTAATTCACAAATTAATTACTTCCAATTCGTCACTTATGTGCAGTGGAACTGAAATATACAATGGATGACATCATCTCTAAAAGTCGGTATTGTTTAGAATAGGTCTAGATTGAATCAATGTTTATTTCTAATGACACATTCAGATGACACATTGTGAATCTAGTTGACAATCGAGATTTAATACATGTATATACTCCTTTATATTGCTTTTTTAACAAGCTTTGGAAATAAGCGTGGTTTCATTTCATTAAGTATATTGAAGAATTTGATGTTGGAGTCATTCTCTAATTCATTAACGTGTTTTAGATAGTTGTCCTGAATCATCGTTTTATATTGTTATTTGAAATTGTTATTGAGGGACTTTAAGACTATCTGGAAAAAGTAGCTTAGTCACTCTTTGTATATAAATGGTGCCTATTAAGTCATTGCATATGTTAAACTGTAAACCCAATCAATGTACTCAAAACAGAATTGAAAACTGAGTTTAGGTTCAACACATATTATGCTTTGTTTATAATTGACAATGCTATGAACAGAAGACATTCTGAGAGTTGAAATTATCTTAAGAATCTCGCTTTCAGGTGTTGTTGTCACAAAGTGTTTCGAGCACAGATTGTATACTCCCGAGAACTGAGTAAAGCGTGCACGCGAGTGAACCCCAGTTTTCATTGGGTGAGTGTTCTCTCTCTCTCTCTCACTTTTCATTAAAGCGTTATTTTCTGGTTTGATCTTTTGGCACTATTTCATATCAATTCACGTACACTTGAAAATAATTAATCATAAATATATTTCATTTCATGAGCAAAACATTTTCACAAAAACGCATTAAATTTTAAAAGCTGTGTAACATTCGTATTCAATTAAACCAATCTATAAAATGTCTATGAAATATGCAGTATGCTTAATTGGAATTAGGATGAAACCATTTTTGACAAAGTTTCGTAAGTCAGCATCAATAAATGCACTTGTACATGTAACAAATGCACGTCTTTTTTCGTACCCTTATCTTTTAACAAACATGCTTTCATGACATAAAATGATTGTGGAAAAGAATTTATTACCCTCAATCTTAATGAACCACAGTCTTAATTACACTTGGAATGATCAGAGAAAGATTGTTTCTGTCTTTATTACGCTTGTATTTTTTGTTCACTTTGTAACAAGACCTCCAAGAAAAGTTTCTAATTTAAAAGAAATGCTGGTTACCTTTTAACTTACAAATGTAGAAGTATATTCAAGGAACCAGTCAAAATAATTTCTATGAAGCCATATTTTTCTAATAGAGGTATCCGGATTTGCTACGTATCAGGTACGGTTGGTACTTAACACAACCGTTGGTGCAGTTTTTAATGCATGATAATATTGTATTCTTCATGATGAATTAAAGAAATCGAATTGCACATCAGCGATAAAAAACATAATCTTTTATTTGAATACGATTTCACTGCTTCTAGAACACTTTGTTCGTGATTTTATACGAGAATATTTATGTTGGGCACAAGAGAATGAATCAAACAGTCCTTACTTGAACTGAGTTGCCTCGACCTTTAGCTTCTAAACATAGATTTGCGTTTCTGTTTGTTTGGCTTTGATTTTGTTTTGTGTATGTTTAGAAAAAAATAGAATAAAGAATGTTTTCTAATACTTAAATAGAATTTTGAATAATTAGAAATTGTTCTTTAATAATATCTTACTGGTGTCATCATAACTAGTATACGTTAAAATGGCAAAATTGTGTTCACAGTTGTGTTGACTTCTCATTAAAACCAATTATTATTAATTAAGTTATCTTTTCAGTCATTGCAGCAACATTTTTCTGAAACGCAACACACTTTATACAAATATCGATCTATCTTTTTCCTTATATTTTGTCACTGAACTTTCCGGGGTGGATGTAATCATTAGAAAAAAGTTGTTGATTATATTACTTATTAAGAATATAAATTTTATGACACTAACGAAATTCATTTCTTGAGTCGAAATATTTATCATTACGATGTTATTTCATCTTGTTCGTTTATTATTATATCATTAAATATTGCGAGTAAAGTTGTGTACTGCACGAGCTTGCGAGTAGTAAATATAATCTGCCAGGGATAATGTTAATTAATGTCCATCCATTAATCCTTTTATCGTACAGCAATGGTAGAAAAACTGATTACGGCAATAAGTTGACGCTATTTTTGCACTAATGTAATATGAATATGTCTTTCTAACTCTTGGTATTGTTCTACGGGAAATACTATTTTGCTATACAATGTTTTTGCACCATTGACAACTGATTTCTGGGCTCAAAATGAAGAATCATTTTCATCGGTTGGCCAGGTTTTCTAGATAATTTGTTCAGGTTTATATGTATCATGAATAAGATCTTACCAAAAATACTTTAACTCTAGGTTTCTTATTTTTCTCACTCGCCTTACTGTGAAAAAGATATATGAACTGTTGTGTTTATAAAAGGACATGGTTCTAAAAATTTATATAGCATGGTGATTAAGGGGTATTTTTTAAGAAAAACTTTTAGTCCGAGGGTACAGTTGTTAGTTGATCATTTTTCTTTTTTCAATTTCTCTCTATCTTCCATATTTTGCTGTACACTTACAAAAGTAAAAACATTGCCATTTAAGGGCAATTACTTTCATACGTAAACAACTGACAATGCCATCTACACAGATCCTGTATTTTTTAAATTTGCTATTCAAAGTTTCTATCGATCAAGGACAATAACTACAATTATAACAAGTCGACTGATGATTTAGGATTGCTGATCACTTTTGATTTTGAAGCAATTCTCTGTCTATTAAAGATTTCAAGATAATAAGCCGTACTTTGACCTTTAATGTTTTACTTTTACAAATTGAGACATTGATGGAGAGTTGTCTCACTGGAAGTCATACCACATCTTCTTATATCTAGTATATAGAACAGAAGCTGATCTATGCTACAGGGACTATGTTTTATCTGATCACGCCATATAACAAGTTCATTTTATTCATACTTAAACACTATTCACTCGATTATACTTCAGAAAGTCAATTTCTTATTAACATGACTGAGAATATAACCGTTACATTCACATCTACCTTTGTTCATGTCTATTATAATCACTTGACTATTAAATTTGCTTTAAATGTTCATCATTATGTTTTTGTTATTGAGGTCAATTTATTTTGTTAAAATAAAATTTATTTGTTCAACTTTTCTAAAAACCTACCTAAAAATTCAAAACTTAAACACTTTATATTTATGAAAAGTTATTACGAACAAAATTTATATAGGTTTAAAATTTCTTGTAATTTAGCTTCTTTTTGTCTGTGAAATTTTAGGGGGAAATAACTCTCAACTATAAACCTTTCGTACCAACGATTACTTACAACGGTTGATTGAATGCATAATCGAGTGCACACAATATTGTGTATTATGAATACAAGAAGTAACCACAAGAAATTAGTACCAAATTACAGCTAAAAATTCTCAAAATAATTCTGTATATGATTCATAAAACATACGTTGATATTAAGTGTATACATCAATTATTTCCAAAAGTTAAATAACGGCTCCCAGTTCGTACTACGGTTGGTACTGTAGCAAATTGGGGAAACCTCTATGAATAAGAGACGTAACAATGTTAGTATGTACTAGTTAGTTTCCGAACGTTTATCATCCCACTATCCGGTTGGATTAAGTCACGGGAAATACTACAACCCCTTTTTTGTTTTCCATATTCCTAAATGACTTAGAAGATTACTTTAGAGAACTTCATGTTTTACCTCTAGAATTAATTAAAGAAAAATGTTATAATGAATTACATGTATTTTTAGAAATTTTTTTTTTTGTTGTATGCAGATGACACTGTTATTTTTGCTGATAATTATGATGAAATGCAAAATGCTCTCAAAGTTTTTGAAAACTATTGTAAAATGTGGAAACTTAGTGTGAATATTGGTAAAACTAAAGTGATGGTTTTTAGCAAAAGAAAATCGAAAATGGATTTTGATTTTAAACTTGATGGTACATCTCTTGAAATTGTAGATAGCTATACATATCTTGGTCTTTTGCTTAATTATAATGGGTCATTTGTTTGTGCAAAGAAAAAGCTTGTAGAATAGTCGCAAAAAGCACTTTTTGCTGTTTATACAAAGATTAGAAATTTACATTTACCTATTGACCTACAACTTAAATTGTTTGATTATCTTGTCGAACCTATTTTATTGTATGGATCAGAAATATGGGGATTTGAAAACATTGATATAATTGAAAAAGTTCATCTACAATTTTGCAAGAGAATTTTAAATGTGAGATCAAGTACTCCAAATGTTATGGTATATGGAGAATTAGGAAGGTTTCCACTAGAAATTAAAGTAAAATTAAGAATGTTATCGTTTTGGAGTAGAATGGCTAAAAATGAAAACAAACTTGGTAGTTCTATGTATAAGCTTATTTTCAAATTACATGCTGATGGTATTTGTGAATTTAAATGGGTGTCATTTGTAAAATCTATATTTGACAACTCAGGATTAGGTTATATGTTTTTAAACCAATACATTGATCATTCAACTTTCAAACCCGGTATAAAACAGATTCTTCAAGATCAGTTTCTTCAAAAGTGGTCCAGTAATATTGATAACTCGTCTCGTGGCGAATATTATAAGTTATTTAAATCTCAGTTTGGTCTGGAAAATTATCTATTACGTCTTCCAGAGGATAAAAGAATCTGGATTTCAAAACTGAGAACATGTAACCTTAAAATTCCTATGGAAACTGGCAGATGGTACAACATCGCTAGAACAGATCGCATATGTACCTTATGTAATGAATCATGTATTGGTGATGAATATCATTATTTATTTGTATGTAATAATAGTTCTATTACTGAACTTCGGAAGAAATATATACCGAAATATTATACAACTTACCCATCTGTACTGAAAATGCAAAATATGCTGTCATTGTGTCACTGTCAGTTATTGTATAATCTAGCTATATTTATTAAGAAACTATCTACCTTCATTTAGAAAGATGCATGTATCTTACAAGTTTTATTATCTTTAGAAATTACACTTTTGTTAATAGTTACCTGTCTATTCTGTCATTTATTGTATTTGATTTGTAATTTGTCCTCATGCAACACATATTTTGTTTCTGAGTGTAAATATAGAATTGAATTGAAATACAACAAGTATGGAAGCTGTACCTACTTGTGAATTTTGAAAAAGAACATGCCTTGAAGGACTCCTATGCAATTCCAGTAAACAGATTCTTCATTAGAAACGATTGAAAGGACGTTGCAAGTAAAAAGAGTAAAAATATCAGGCGTGATAGTGCCAACCTTAAATTAGTTGTGCATTCCTCTATGGATACCTTTGGGTAATGAAAGAAATGCTCGAAAACCCAAAATAGCTTTATTCTATGACTCTGATATCCGGGAAGATAACACTTTAAACATTATATCAACGATAAAATGGTAAAGGAAACGATATTTTAAATGTTTATCCCGTTATTAAGACTTAGCCGATAAGGCATACACAGCTTCAGTATATCATCAAACGTTAAGACAATTACATATATAAAACATATTTATTTTTATCCATCTAATGAGTTAAGCCTTTTTCAACTGATTTTTATAGTTCGTTCTTATGTTGTACTGTAATACCACTGTCCCAGGTTAGAGGGAGGGTTGGGATCCCGCATACATGTTTAACCCTGCCACATTCTGTATGTATATTACTGTCCGTAGTCAGGAGCCTGTAATTTAGTGGTTTTCGTTTGTGTATGTGTTATACATATTTGTTTTTCGTTATTTTTTTTTGTACATGAATGAGGTCGTTACTTTTCTCGTTTGAATTGTTTTACATTGTCATTTCGGTGCCTTTTATAGTTGACTATGCGGTATAGGCTTTAATAATTGTTGAAGTCCACACGGTGACCCATAGTTGTTAATTTCTGTGTCATTTAGTCTCTTGTGGAGAGTTTTCTCATTGGCAATCATACCACATCTTTTTTTATATTTAGTTTATAATCGATAGCCGATTAGATAACACATAAACAACTTCGACATATCTCTGATAGCCGAGAAAATAGGATAACACATAAACAACTTCAGCATAACTCTGCCGGCCGCCCGAGAGGATAACACACTATCAACTCCAGTACATCACCGATAGCCGAGAAGATAACACACTAGCAACTCCAGTACATCACCGATAGCCGAGAAGATAACACACTAGCAACTCCAGTACATCACCGATAGCCGAGAAGATAACACACTAGCAACTCCAGTACATCACCGATAGCCGAGAAGATAACACATAAACAACTTCGACATATCTCTGATAGCCGAGAAAATAGGATAACACATAAACAACTTCAGAATAACTCTGCCGGCCGCCCGAGAGGATAACACACTATCAACTCCAGTACATCACCGATAGCCGAGAAGATAACACACTAGCAACTCCAGTACATCACCAATAGCCGAGAAGATAACACACTAGCAACTCCAGTACATCACCGATAGCCGAGAAGATAACACACTAGCAACTCCAGTACATCACCGATAGCCGAGAAGATAACACATAAACAACTTCGACATATCTCTGATAGCCGAGAAAATAGGATAACACATAAACAACTTCAGCATAACTCTGCCGGCCGCCCGAGAGGATAACACACTATCAACTCCAGTACATCACCGATAGCCGAGAAGATAACACACTAGCAACTCCAGTACATTACCGATAGCCGAGAAGATAACACACTAGCAACTCCAGTACATCACCGATAACCGAGAAGATAACACACTAGCAACTCCAGTACATCACCGATAGCCGAGAAGATAACACATAAACAACTTCGACATATCTCTGATAGCCGAGAAAATAGGATAACACATAAACAACTTCAGCATAACTCTGCCGGCCGCCCGAGAGGATAACACACTATCAACTCCAGTACATCACCGATAGCCGAGAAGATAACACACTAGCAACTCCAGTACATCACCGATAGCCGAGAAGATAACACACTAGCAACTCCAGTACATCACCGATAGCCGAGAGGATAACACACTAGCAACTCCAGTACATCACCGATAACCGAGAAGATAACACACTAGCAACTCCAGTACATCACCGATAGCCGAGAGGATAACACACTAGCAACTCCAGTACATCACCGATAGCCGAGAGGATAACACACTAGCAACTCCAGTACATCACCGATAGCCGAGAGGATAACATACTAGCAACTCCAGTACATCACCGATAGCCGAGAGGATAACACACTAGCAACTCCAGTATATCTCTGACAGCCAGAATAACACATAAACAACTTCAGTATATCTCTGCCAGCCGAGAGGATAACACATAAACAACTTCAGTTTATCTGGATAACACATAAACAACTTCAGTGACACATTTCACACTGATTAAAAAAGCATGGTGATTTTTCGATTAACAGAACTATCATAATCTTGAAACATAAGTCTATGTTTTTAACAATATAGCCTAAGATGCAGTTAAGTGGTCTTTAAACATGTTAAATAAACCTACATCTGCACCACATCTACTATAGGATTAGGGAAATCAGTTTATAAATACCGTTGCCTTTAAGAATACATAGTACTAGTACACTTTATTTTTCTTAATAGTAACTTTATGGATACACTTTTTTTTTAGACTTATAGTAGTTCACCATCTGTCATTGTGACGACAAAAGGGGAAAGTGATAGTTCGTACAAGTATAGTGACGATAAATGTTTGGGAATGATTTTCGCTGTAGGTGTCCGTTATAAATGTGTATTTAATTCTCAATAGATGGCTTATATTCTCAAGCAACTTACTGAATGGGAATTTTAAATTCCGATTTGAATAGAATTTACGTTTTATACCCACCAACATGTGATATTTTAATTATGTTGTTCTTCCTTTGCATTTAAATCTCGACAATGAATAAAAGTGAACGAGGAGGGACGGTTTTGATATGAACTGAAGCGGCAGTAGCCAGGATTATCATTTTGTAACAAGCTGAATGAGCGCATTAGTTTCGAGTCGAGTAACAATACTGAAATAAATTTCTTATTACAAAGTCTGTTTCGCAATGTAAATTTGACACCTTTATTTAACATCTGTGGAATGAAAGAAAAAATAAATTGATATTGGAATTAATTTAAAATATTTCAAAGCAATAATTTGAGTATGAGAACCTAAAATTAAATTTGAAGAGGCGCATTCGACCTATGCTTTTCCATGTTCTTATTTTTTTTAAATACAAACGTACGATACATTTGTACCTATTTCGATATAATGTATTCATCAAAACTAGTATATATAATGTGTTATTATTAATTTTTTTTTTATCAAAATGTGACATTTGATGCAAGACAATATATATACCGAAGTATGCAATGGCTTGTGGGCTTATGGTATCCGGTTTATTGAATTCGTATAACTAAAATGCGGTTGGGCAATAAACAAACTAAATTAAAGTATCGTGTCATGTATAAGAGCTTATGAGGAATTATTGCAAAACAATTGCTACACTTTAGAGGTCTTTTTCATTTTTTTTTTTGTGTTTGGTGGTTGAATCCTTGTTAACCTTTGCCCTATTTCTCCCTTCTTAAGCTGTGTTTTGGGAATGTTAAAGCAAAGTTCACGACGTCTACATAATAAACAAAGGATTTAAAACTACAAAGAGTTAAGGATCAATAGTGAATTTGGATACACAAGTTTTATACTCGTGTATTAGTCTCGGCATAGTTAAATCGTAACGATTGTTGACATAGTACATACATACTATCAAATGTGGACAGTGCTTGATAAAGTAACTGTTTTCCTTGTGAGAAGAAGTATTGTAGTGTATAAAGGTATCTTTTTATAGATCAGATTACGATACCAAATAATTTCACATGATCACTAAAATTCTTTGTGAATCATTAGCCGTACGCAAACTTTTAAAATCTGAAAACGCACCGAACGCTCCTATTATTTACCTAATTATATTCATCCCGCAGTTTTGATTATAAGTTTTGATGTACAAACTAAACCCCTTAGCCAAAAAAACTTTGACATGGCATTTTAACACTAGCATAAACAATATTCACTTTTAGTTGTCGTACAATAATGACGGGTTACTGGTTTTCCTTTAAGATTCGTTCTGAACTCGACACTAATGCACACTACTTCTGAAACAGGTCTACTAGAATTAAAGGATACGGACAACATTCTTCGTTTTATTATATTTTCAGAAACGCCTCCACAACGGAGAGCATTATTTGATCATAACGCCGTATTTAAAGAAGCGTTAAAAAGATTGGACAGACAGAACTAGTGCGGAAAGTTGTTTAAATATTTTTGTCATCCCCTGCCGTTTAACATAATTTTTTTTCAATTGTGCCAATCAACGAACGTAAAATTTCTTAACTGTAATTGTTGAGAGGGTTTATCGGCTTTCTTCTCATGATTACTTCTCTTCCCATTGAAGAGGGATTATCCTCAAAAGCCGTTGATAAGGGCTCTACAACTGATTGAATGATAAAGCAGTTGAAATTGATCACCTTAACAAACCACTTGTCCAGTAACGTGTTAAAAACACCAGATTATTAATATAACAATAGGTGTATTAAGTAGAAATTATATAAATATTTGGCACTGCGGTTTGAAAATTTATTCATGAATGTGTCAAGTTTAGACCGATTTGTCCAAGAGTCACTACGGCATTATGTATTGACTTGGATTATTCTACAAGTAACGTATTCGACAGTGATTTATCTCGAAACAGTGATGATACCTTTTTAAACGAATTAGATAAGGTTTTAATCGCTTTACATGTGTCAGAGATCGGTATACTTAGATAATAATTTACGGTGCTGCAAAAATCATCTGATAGAACGCTTTATTATGTCTTTAAGTAAATTATGACTGAAGCTTCCAGACCGGAAACGGGGTGATAGTGGGGACAGGTAAAACAAGCACATGTTTTGGTTTCCCACACGCAGTCGGCTGTATAGTATATAAGTGTTTATTTCATTATTTGTGTTATTCATGGCTTTTAGTCAAGTTAATAATTTTCTACGTTAAGAAAATTTTATGTGCACTATTGTTACATTAAAGGAATAGTTGAAAATTGAATATCAAATTTCGTGCCAATTTTTATTTTAATTGCTGATAAATTGGTATAATTAGTGAAACAAGTTCGTGTAAGATATTCTAGCCTTGGTATACAAACATTACAGACATATTTAGGCTGCATGTATTGTGCATTATCATTCTTTGCGGTATTTTGTGTATATTAAATATAAGTTCATAAGGACATATTATAAACAAAGGATTTAACTACAAAAGTTTAGGGATCAATAGTGAACTTGGTAAATCATAGATAGGAAAATCTATGTTTTAAGGTGAGTTATATGTTATACAATGTAATCAATAAGTTTAGATTCCAAATGAGTTTTTTTCATGACATTTTTTAACGTTTGAATTATTTCTGATTGAATAAAATAAAAGTGATAATTTTTACATTTTCATTCGTAAAAGTCAATAAACACTCCACTCAAAAATTGATCTGTTCATAAAAGCACGATAGAAATGTTGTTAAAAATTTTAATTAGAAAGATTAAAGGTCATATCTGACATCAAACGTATATGATTTGTATTGAAGTATTTGGTTTTTATTTATTTACACATTCTGACATTTTATACCAGAATCATTCTGTTCTTTTCTTAAAATCTCGTAAATGATTTTGCCATCCAAGCAAAACCTGACAATAACAAAAATAACCACTAAAACACACGTGAACTCGTATATGGAAAAGACAAACAAAAACAATTTGCAGATACTTTTAGGATTAAATCAAAAATAAAATCTGATAGAAAATCATCGAAAGTTAGTCAGTGACAAGTTTATAAGACTTAGTGATGTCAACTTTCATGAAAATAAAATGTATATAAGAACTAAAGAACTCTAATAGGTTACAAACTAGCGTACAAAACATAAGATACCAGTTATAATGGACTGGTTTACTGTACAACACAGGCTTAACGGAACAAAAATACCCCTATTTTTTAATTGTCAATGAGAAGGCAAACCATATCTTTACCTAGGGCAGTAAAAACTCTCTAAATGCTGTAATTAATATCAATTTTGTCACTGAAAGATCGTGACAATCCAATTCCACAACTACTGTTGTCCGAGTCAAGAGTCAAACCTATCATAATATCATTTTTTGTACATGTATCAATACAAAAAACAATGCTTGAATTACTCCTGTTCAATAGAGGTATGGCCGAGTTATCCTGACTTTGTTTCGCCACGGGAGTCAAACGTCGATGATACATTTGTAGTATTTCAAAAGGTGTTTAGACGGTGTTAAAAATAACAAAAAAAGTTGTAAATAATTTTATACTTATCAGGAAAACTTACATTTTATTAGGCGGCAAACATTGTATGTGGAGACATTTTAGATACACTTTTGAAAACAAATATGTTTCATTGTTTTGTGAAATCTTATATCGATGGACATACATACATAAAAATGTTTATAGTTATCCGAAAGACAATACATTTCCTTCTAGTGAATATGTATGTAAAATATTTTGGTTTTTGAGAATATTCTTTTCGGCATTTTTGAAGTTATAAAATATACCGATCAAAATTTAGTTTTAATCCAGCTTCGAGTATGTATAATTTGGTTAAAACATAAAAAAGGGACATAATATTTTTACAAATTTCACGTGCACACGTGGGTTGTGGTGCTATTAATTTCTGTAAATATCAAAAGACTATTTGAAAATGACCCTTCTTATGTAATAAATTCAAGGGAAACAACTGTCCTCTTTCTTATTTTTCAATGTACAAATGTGCATGCGTCTTAATTAGGATCAGGTAACTAAATTTACGTAAACTTAAATTAATGTTTTTTTCATACTTTTAGTGACCATAATATATTATTTTTTTAAATTCCCAGATACTTATGATCTTTCCGTTCCAAACATGTTCACCATAAACTGGAGTTTTAATGCGCTATCACAAATCCCATTTTTACTTTTTGAATAACTTATGTAAAATAGTTAGGATTGGACAATGTTATAAATTTCTATTAAGTTTGAATTTTATGTCCAAAAGATGAACACTATAAGATTTATGAGAACACGAATATCTGAAACCTTTGGTATGTTTAATATAGAGTCAGCGATGTGCACTAGTGTGAAATCACTTCTTTCATCTCTTACATTCAGATCACTGCCATAATACAGGTATGCCGATGTTGATATGAAAAGAAGGATTACAAGTGAAGCTAACGACCAGCCTGGTGGTAAAGACGTTATTTTTACATCGCTGTCTATCCGGGGTAACGTCACTGGTTGAAAGCTGTCACCCAAAACAAATAAAACTTAAAATCGTTGAAAGTAGTTATGGCTCGTGTGGGATTTAACTGATAACATGGATAAACAATAATTTTGTTTGGACCTACTTCACAAGATTTTCACTATTTATCATCGCATTAGCTTTTTTACCTTCTTTTATACAACCGACATTGACGTTTAGTCTAGTGAGCAATACCGGTCACAAATTGTTCGCATCGTTTGTGAATCAAAATACAATCAACCAATCATATTACGTGATTGGTTAGTATGTCTGTTTTAGTGCTTTTTGGTTTTTTCCTCATGTGATGATTGCTTCCATCAATCATTGCATTTCGAACTTTTACATAACAGCCAAATAATGAATGGATGTAGAAATATACACTACTTGGAATAAAAATATCTTTATTTAACGATAGATTATTCTCCACGTGGCGTAATATATGATATGGATCAACATATTCTTCTGCAGTGGAAACTCAATAAAAAGTGATTTAATTTTTATAAATGTGAATATATCAATGAAATATGACTTAAACAGTTGTGATTTTTTTTAGTGTTACCTAGAAACCGGAAGTAATATGCCAAGATGACAGAAACACAATGGAATGGGACTGTGTTATATCTGTTAGGAATAGTACAAGCAATATTTGTTGTTGTAAATGCAAACGTATGGTGGTACGTATTCTTATTATATACAGAATTTTTGATTGCTTATTTCATTCATATATTTCTTTAAAATTTCACATCAAACTAAACCGCAATGACTTCTCCTTAGTTAAAAGTCAGCGTTCGGTTAAATTTACATTCTATATTTCAATTTTCAATTTTGTTTTTTCCTGAAAAATAAGGGGTTAACATGGCTCATTTATCTGTAATTAAAAAATTAAAAAGATATTTATAAGAAGTAAACCAATTTGAAATGCTGATCATTAATCTCCTTAAAAAATGGAGGAATTATATAACTACTAGTATTGCATCAAATGTTATGAAAATCTTTTTTCGCCAATTCAGTAAAAATAAAGATAACTGTTGATACATTTTGTATCATAACATTTTCAAGCAAATAACACGATTCTAAATAGCTATTTTTGGATGTAGATTTTATAAACCAATTTTGTTTAAATTTTTTATTTTCACTTAAAAATATGACAAATATATGAAATATTATAACCTGTCAGCAGAAATTTAAATCCAATACACCCTCAGAAAATTGCATACAATAAACAAGTAATACGGCCATTATTAAGGGATTGAATTTTAATCTTAACAAAGGGTGACTTTTCTTGCATTTTATGTTGAAAATCTGGGTCATTGCATAAAGGACTTAGCACACCTGAAGAAAGAAAACAGATTAATTTAACATACCAAAGTTGAAAACAATTATGTTTTCTTAGCACTTTAAATTTGACATGTCATGTAGAATTTTTATTGGATAGACATGCAGATAGGAGAATATTTGTATTTGATTTTTGACATGTCCTTTAATATACCCTTCAATGCAATAATCATTTAGTTTAAATAATAATATCAAAGTTAATCCAGTTTATTTGTGAAAGAATCAACATTTTCGACTTTAATTGTAGTCCTTAAACGCACACGTTACAAATTCAGAAAAAAGTATCTGTATTAATCAATAATAATAATGAAATAATACCAATAAGCTTGTTTGATGACCACATGGATACATTTTACAAATAAACATTGTTTTAGTCATTTCATATTGTTAACAAATACACACCACCTTTAAGCATACGCACATACATAGTGGCTAACTTCTACGTCATTTGGTATTTGGTGAAGAGTTGTCTCATTGGCAATCATACCACATCTTCTTATTTCGCTTGTTCCGGAATTTGATTGATAAACTGTGGTTTGCTTAACGCCCTCTTCTTGCTTAATTTTAACCAAAACCACCTTCCAAATAATATGCTTTTTTAAATTACCAGAGACAACCGTTAGACACCCTCCATCATTTATGCAAAACATAATTTAATTTCAAGAAACATTATTTGTTTTTTTAAAATTCTTTTTCGGTTAATGACATCTTTGATTTCTTAATCAAATAAAATCAATAATTTACCATGAAGTTGCAAATTTGATTTTATTTAAGATCAAATTTACCCAACTTCTTCAAAGTAACAAATGTCCACAAAAGGACAATATAGGGTAATAATAGCAAAGGATATGTTTACACTGTACACATTTAAATTTTCTAACACTTCACATTTTCTTTAAATAATAAGATCTACAGCGTAATATATAAAATCTGCAAACAACACAAATGTTCTCATCAATCACATGGTATTCTCAAAGAGCTGTATTTATATATCTGCTCTATTACAAAAGTGGTTTCATTGCCGACATACATTAAGTTACTTAGTGATGAGAGAATTAATATATAAATCATACCCTTCAGTATGTTCAAAGTGTTACCCCAACGATTGGCATGGGCATGGGAAGGAAACAAATTGGGCATATAACCATTAATTTTCCTTGTTTTGAATAACGTATTCTCCGTTTAAGATAATTTATTCATGAATAAATATGACAGTTTTTATATTTGTATTAAATTCTTTATATCAGAGTACATCGTATAAGTGGTGGTTATTTCAGTAATGAATTCTCGTGTAAATTAATGTTTCTCCTTTGTGTTATTGGATATCTGTTTATCCGAATTAGAACCGACAGGCCGAATATGTAATCAAAGAGATACAATCTCATGGGAAATAAGACCGCAACGATTTTCCGGATTTTTCTGTGCTTGCATGACTACGTTTTTCCAGTCTCATTCAGTCTTGGGTTTTTCACTGCAGTCATTCTGGTGTTAAGTAAAATCATTTCTTATACATTGGTAGGCTAATTTGAAAGTGCAAATACACTTAAAGAACTCAAATATACCATAATAACAACGGAATGCACTAAACGTTCTAGTAATGACTGAAAGACAACACAAAAATAAAAAAAAGCAAAAGACGGAACAGTAAAATTGAAATATAAACATCGTTCGAAGTATTTTTAGGTATTAAATTAGGGCAACAATTGGCCATGTCAGCTAAATACTAGATATAGAACGACATTGTCTAATTTGAATTAATTGGCATTAAAAAGACATATTTCTTATTTTTTTTGAAAGTTATCAATCAATATGCATTCCTTTACCTTATTAATATATGTATGCTATAAGTATGGTATATCTAGTGCACAATGGTCAAATGTGTATTGTTGACAACCTTTTCGAAATGAAATGCACGAATTTGCTTTCTGCAAACCACATGTAGATTATAAACAGATAAGCTACGTACAAAAACCTCATGTTTTTGATGCGTAATTTTCATTGGCAGTAAATGGACCATTTATAAATGATGGGTTCTCAATAAAAACTCTTGACAACTTTTTATTTCTTGAACTCCAGCGTTTTTTCAATAAAAACACTATCGCTTCATTTATTTAGTAGTTAACATCCTTTGCTTGACCAATAGATATATAAAGCTTTATAAGTCTATGCTTGGACAATATTGATGAAATAATAATAATCTATTTATCCTTTCAGAAACTATGGAACCATTATAGGGATAAAAGCAATAATTATACATACATGTGTCACGTGAAATGAGTTACATGTACTTAAAAACATTTCCTCTAAAAATATCAAATGAGTAGAATTCAAAATTATTTCTTCGATTGAAGTTGGCTTCATAAGTCAACAAGTAATGATAATTTTCATTTAAGAATTTAGGTGAATAAAAGGTAACTCGGTATACTTTAACTAAAAAGCTAATGTCCCCACCCCCTCTTAAAAAAAGAGAAACAAAATCAAAAGACGAAATAATTAACAAGTGATCAAACGTTATGGAAAGCTCAAAATTATCCCGTGTTTTATAAAACATTTCGAGACCATCACAAACCTGCTATCGACTCCATATCCTCCACTTGATATGGATTTAGAAGAAATTTGTATGTTTTTACAAGAATTGTAGTACGAAAAGTCAACAGATGTAATCCTTCCGAATGTTGCTTTTATCATAAATCATATGCTTACAAATACTAATAGGTTTAATATATACTTTTGTTGACTAATAATTGTGAGGTTCAAAGTCGTAGATCATGTAAGCTTAAGTATCTTTTCTTATCTGTTTGACCAGTATAGAAAAGAAGATTGGAATGTTTCACCCGAGTCCAAAATAAGTGCTTATAAGCAACTGTAGGTCAAGCATATTTTGATATTTAACGATCTAAAGAAAGATTTTTATTAGAAAAGACGAACAGATTTAATGTTTACTTCTGTTAAAATAATCATAACAGTTTACATGTTGTTTCTAATATTCAATAAAACATTTTTTTGTGATTTATTTCTAATGAATTGAGCTCTTCGTGAGAGTTTTGAAAATTTTACTTTTGTTGTTGGTTTGCATGCCTATATCCTCCTTTTCCTTGATTGAAAACCATCTCCTCTACATTGTATCTGTTGTCTGTAGGTGCTGTAATTCTCGCCGTTAATTTGGTTAATTTCCATAATAGCACAGGGCAGTTAAAAGAGAAGGAAAGCTATGTTTATTGAATTTGTTGGTTTTTTTTTTAGTTTTAATAAATCCAATATTTCTTCCCTTAATTGTTTGTGCTTTAGTTACAATTGTTTTCTAATTTTTGTTTATTGGAAAAGTTTTGGAGCTTTTACAAAATTTATTTGTATAGAAACGTGCAAAATAGATATGAATATTGAAAAGAGTCAGGTTTGATAATTTTATAAGGCAAATTTCCTGTCCAAACTACAGTAGCACAAGCTTTAAGATAGACAAAGGGTATATATGCACAGAGTAAGGAATATTCTGTGCGACTTTCGTGCGGCTGAGAGGTTTGGCTAGTTGTAGGGCTAGGTTTGTTCCACCATTTTCTGCATAGGGAGATGCCTGTGCCGGGTCGGAAGTGTGACAGCTATTTTGCGTTGGTTTGAAGTGTTTGAGATTTTGATTTTGCCATTTGATTGGGGACTTTCCGTTTTTAATTTTTCTTGAGTTCGGCATTCGTGTTTTTTTTCAACTTAGAGAATTTAATACATCTTTCCAAAAATATTTATTGGAAAACTAAATTTGAATGGTCATATGTTAACGAGATGGTTTGTTATTGCCCCTTTGTATCTTATTTATATATGTTCCCTTTTGTTTCCAAATTAAACATTCATCGAAAGTCATGTTCTTCACATACATCAATATTGCATAATGATATATATACTTACGTCAAATGTGTATTTGAAATAACCATAGTGTAGGCGTGTTTTCAAATTTGATACAGGTTGATGACTAAATTGAAAACACAACGGAACTGCTAACAAATCAGACAATAAAACGTTTATGCTCGAAATCAGTTTAAAGAAAGTTAATTCAGTACAGTCTTCATGGGTTGTTATATTAAACAAGATCATATAAGCTTTCAAAACACATGAAAAGACAACAAGACAATAAATTGAAGATAACGCTATGAATTTAGTTAATTTTTATAAGTAGCACTTAACTTAAAACAAAACTTAAGTTTCAATCTATCAGGAAATCGGGATTGAAGTAACATTAGCGGAAAGATCAGAAAGCCTTCAAGTGAAATGTACATCGCATATCTTAGTTTCTGTACAACTATAACTCTTTTCATGCATCTGATTTTCTCAAGTTTGTATAAGGATGTAGTGATTATCTTTAGGGCGGGAAAATAAAAAGGTTAATTCGTCGACAAATAAAAAAGTATCTTTCCACAAATAGAAATACAAACAAATATTCACAAATGATAAATGTACCACACCGTTTGTTTTATTTTCTTTTAAAGATGTAGAAGTTGAAGTGTTGAATGACATGACATTGATGATTCGTCTACGTTCCTCGTATCACTTTGGAGAAATGTAGCCTGATAGTACATTTTAACTTTAAAGAAAAAGTGTTGATTTAATTCAATATGTTGGGAGCAATGTATAAAATGAAATCGCACTCCTTGTAAAACAGTATACATAAACTCAAGTTTCAGCCTTAAGCCCTTTTCACGGTTATTGCAGCCGTATTGAATACGGGTCACAGTTTCATAATGGAGGTAAAATGCATTGAAAAAACACAGGAAAACACAGTTGAAACAATAGAAGTTTGAACTGCTTGGAAACATGCATGGGTTTTCCGTATACTTTCTTACTATTTCCATCTCCATCCAAAAGTTTCTCCCCTATTCAATATGGCTGCAATAATCGTGAAGTGGCCTATCAGCAAATGGTAGCAGTAGAGTAAACAAGTTTCCCAATCTTTAATGAACTGTTGTTTTCCCAAAATATATTAAGCTCACATCGTATGCCTTGTTTAATATATCTATAAATATTTTTAATTGTAGGAGTCTTGGCACAAATCCACGAATGTTAATGGTTGGAGTACAACCATTTTGTACAGAACTTAGAGAGTTATCTCCCGGACAAATCCGTGCTTGTCAAAATCATCATGATCATATGCCCAGTGTTGGTAGGGGAGCACGGTTAGGTATAACAGAATGCCAAACACAATTTAAAAATCGTCGATGGAATTGTACAACAATAGAAGACGATAGAACCGTCTTTGGTCCTGTTATACAAATAGGTACGTGTATATCGTTTAACATTATATATTCAAGTATTTTACTTCTTTGAATAGCTTTTATGTGACTGAGTACACGTGTCACTACGATGGCCGAAGTGAGCCGACAAAAATGCTATTTAAAACTTGTATAGTACTGTACAGAAAGTTTGTACAATGTACTATCTTGTTGTTTTACTTCCGGGTAAAAATATAGTACTGTGTATAGAAAGTTTGTACAATGTACTATCTTCTTGTTTTACTTCCGGATAAAAAGATAGTACTCTGTACAGAAAGTTTGTACAATGTACTATCTTGTTGTTTTACTTCCGGGTAAAAAGATAGTTCTCTGTACAGAAAGTTTGTACAATGTACTATCTTGTTGTTTTATTTCCGGGTAAAAGATAGTACTCTGTACAGACAAGTTTGTACAGTGTACTATCTTTTTATGGGATCAGGAAATAATAGGTACGTAACGGTAATTAATTTGTGCAGTTCCTTCACCGGAAATCTGTGACATGTTCGAAATAATGAATCAAATTATTTAATATGCATTTCAATATAGAGAAAAAAATATTCTATCATGGCAGATATAGAGGTGATGGATTTATAATAATATATAACGGAACATATCAGGGAACATCAGATGAAATAATAGATTTGTTTTCGTCTAGCAAATAATTAAAACCCCTAATTAAAATCAAAAACGATAAAATGTCGTTCTTAGATGTTGATGTAATTAAAGGTCAAAAAATTACAACATATAGCATTCTTGACCTTGAAATTCAAAGTCATTTTTAAGACACAAATGCTTATCTGTTTCTGCACAGAAATAGCTGTCACTCACAGCATGTATTCAGAGGATTTATTAAAGGTAAAGCAATACGACAAACTAGAAACACAAGTGACCATAACAAATTAATAAAAAATCTTAACTAATTTCAAAGTGAAATTATTAGATAGGGGTTATGATAACGTGGAGATAGATGATAGTATCACTGATGCTTTATCAATTGACCGTACTGATTTATTACAACAAAAGAAATCAGAAGAAAACAATATATTCCGTTAGTTTTTGTAACTAAATATTATCCATATATACGTACAGTTTGACGAAGATCGTGTACAAGTATTCAATACTTAAAAGTATTGGAGATATGCTTAATAGATCAAAGTTAAAGACTTTATTGTCAAATTGACAGTTGGACCCCTGATGATGGCAGATCTGTCATAACTTGTCTGTACAGAGTACTATCTTTTTATCCGGATGTATAAAGCAAGATAGTACATTGTACAAACTTTCTGTACAACGTACTATCTTTTTACCCGGAAGTAAAAAACAAGATAGTACATTGTACAAACTTTCTGTACACAGAACTATCTTTTTACCCGGAAGTAAATAGCAAGATAGTACATTGTACAAACTTTCTGTACAGATTACTATCTTTTTACCCGGAAGTAAAAAACAAGATAGTACATTGTACAAACTTTCTGTACAGAGTACTATCTTTCAATCAGGAAGTAAAAACAACAAGAAAGTATTATGTACAAATTGTCTGTACAGTACTATACGAAGTTTAAATAGTATTTTTGTCGGCTCACTTCGGCCATCGTATGTCACAATGGTTTATGGTAACAATTAAGAAGGTAACCTGTTAAAAAGTTTAATCCGGAGTCAAAAGTAGATAATATGAAAATTGTGTATTAATAACAAACAGTGACATAGAACAAATCAAGGTAAACTTAACCAACTTATCAAAACAATACACAAGCAACAAAACCATTAAAAATGTAGAAAGGTTAATATTACTAAGAGTAAAACAAACGCACATGCAAAGATGGTAGAAAAACACCGGAAACATAACAAATTAACAAGGTCGACCCAATAAAGATAGAACAAAAACAGTGAAATAACAGAGTATACCATGCAATAATTGAAAAAAATATGGAGGTGCAAAATCACTAACCGTAGTATAGACAACATCAAAACGAAAGAAAAGAGACGAAAAGACAAACAAAAATCTTTTAAGCATTATCTAAATGCTGATTACAGACGATCAAAGAACAACCAATACTGATAAATAAGAATCAAATGTCACATAAGTTTTAAAATGAGTTCACGTCAGCACTCTACGTAAATGTATCATGTTTGCATAGAAGTAACTCACGTCTTCGCCGCCTTGAACAGGAATTCTTTTCTTTTCTCTAGGTTTTATAATTAAAAGTGATATTGCAGAATACACAAATGAATGAAAAACATATCCGTAATAATTGTATTAATTCTTCTTGAAACTCACTACAAAAAAAAAAAACGTTTCAAGGCTTATTTTCTAATTTAGTCGCAAGCATACGATGAAGTAGGCCTTAAAAAGTTACAAAAAAATCTTGTAATGATATTAACAGATGTCCTGCCGGTATCAAATGTTTTCCATGTTGAGAAAAGCAACAGTGCATTGAAACTTGCTTTGCTATGCAAAAAATCAACTACGAAATTCTGCTTGAAGTACAGAATATACATATTGTACGACTAACGACACTATTGCGTTTACTGAACCACTTTGTCTATAACAAGTGACAGTACAATACACTACTTGGATTCACTTGAGCTCGCCAACCGTCAATTGTTTGCACTACGGTAATGTTATATCAAAATAATTTATTTGACGAATTCAAATCGGACGTGACAGCAGGAAGATGCTAAAATAAAATGTGTAGTTTTTAGAATTTACTAAATTCAAACTTTCTAAGAACACTTGAATTCGAAACGAGGCTTCCACCACACAAAGAGACTTGTTCATGTGAAAAAAAACCTACATCATGATGAAGAGCAAATACATAAATGCAACAGCACTATGGTCCTTCCATATACAGCTACTGGTATAAAAGACAATTTTAAATATTAGAAATAAATAGTTTTTAATATGTTAATTGTGAATAGATTAAGACGCTGATCTACAGCATATTTCAGCAGACGACCTGATGATTTGTTGATTAATGACATTGCAGACGCCGTAACACAATTGGCACGTGCCAGGATTGATTGACGTGAATAAAGAATGTAAATGCACAATTAACTATGCTCTAAATATTTACCCTGTAATTAAAAGACAAAATAAGCTATTTAGGCTTGTAATCTTCTCCTGTTGTTTTTGTTAAGCCTGAATAACTTAATCGCAAGAAAAAATGAAGAAATCAGTTGAAAGTTTGCACCTCTCAGTGGGTAACACCATATCTGTTTCAGATTTTATACTTTTATATACAGAATATTAACCTCTGTGTTTTCGGATACCAAACGCACGACGCGATGTCTGGTTGTGTACTTTGTTAAAATTAATGGATTGTTTTTTTGTATCTGTTTATATATCATACAAGAGCCATTATTATATATGTATACATAGGGGGTTCAGTTGGCACAATATTATTACATTTATGTAAACAACAAAACAACGAACACAATACAAATGAACAGTGGTTTTATTGCACTTGATCATCTCAAAGGCACAATGAGGCATTCAACACCGAGCAAAACCCATAAAAAAACTATCACGTATAAGTTTATGACGACTCCTAGCACTGGCTTAAGCAGAATTCTTTGCAAATGGTTCGAATAGATTCGGATGCGACACCACAAAGTACACTACAACTAATTTTCTAAGTACCGATAGTCCTTTAATCTTATATTTTAGTGCAATGTTACATTATAGTAGTCGTAATGTCAATGTCCTTCTTTTTCAGCGAGCCGCGAGGCAGCATTTATGCATTCTATATTAGCAGCAGGAGTTGTTAGTGCTATAGCACGGTCGTGTCGTGATGGTGAACTAAGTTCGTGTCACTGTAGTAAAGCATTACGCCCTAAAGAACTAGTAAGGGACTGGATATGGGGTGGGTGTGGGGATAATATACAATACGGGTATAAATTTGGAAGTTATTTTGTTGATCTTAGAGAAAAAGATAAAAATCATCCAAGACTTTCTCCAGAGTTGTCAAGAATGTTAATGAACCTCCATAACAACGAAGCAGGAAGAAGGGTAAGTGTACCATCTTAAAACCAAGTACTATATTTGTAGTAAATAGTGGTAGATTGCTATTCACCTCGAGTGCTAAATGTTCACTTGTTAGTACTTATAATAATTACTATGACATAGTTAGTGGAAGACTGTTATTCACCACGACTACTGATAAGTCACTAGTTAAAGTAATTATAATAATTGCTATTCATTTATATCATAATTTCGTACAACTTGCTTTTGAAAAAGATTGCGTATCCAATTTTTTTGTCAGTTATCAAATTCTATATGAACATATAATGATGAATTTACACGCCAATTTGACAGAAACCAAACGAAACAAACACCAAAGTACATCTTTAGGTCAATATATGATCTTCAACCATTAACAAGTCTCCTATAATAAGTCTAGCTCGAAATCGGCCTGAATCTAAATCTGGTAAATAACTTTCAAAGAGACAAAAAAAAAAGACCTGTCTAGAATGTTCTGCAGCATTGTAGGCTCAGCATGATATATAGGAAGGACTGCATGAAAGTTAATGGCGTGATATGGGTTTTGCAGGAATAAACAAACCATTTTTTAAAGAAAGTTTTGACAACAATAAAATATTCAAATTTTCAGAATCTGCTCAAAAGCCTCTCAGTCTGTTTTTTTTTACACTGGATTTAAAATCTGTTAGAAATATTGGCATTAACAAATTCGTTTGTAAAATTCAACACCACAGTACTTACTGCTTTATAAAGAGATTTCAGATCTTCTTTGAAAATAATTTTTCAACATTTGAAAAGGGAGTAATTTTAGCTGCACAAGTGAGAAATAAACCACGTGTGCTGGTTGTGTGGGCATTACATTTGCAAGAACAAAGTCTATTTATTTCTACATTATTAGATTATCAGAAGTAAACATCACTTTTAATTATGATGAATTTCAACTAAAATCGGTCTTTTATTTCCGATTCAAATGATAATGTTTGAAAACTACATTTTACCTACTTGTTACCTTTGAAATAATACGTAACCGATGGAAAGATTGTTGAAATTCAAGTGTAAGAAGCGAAGAACATAATATTTTTGAGCAATTTAACTTTATTTCCAGCCTGCTTTGTCAGAAAAAATATAAATAAATCAGTAATATATTTTAAAAAATCCAAAGTAATAAACACTCCCTATATCAAAAGCCATCGCCTAATAAATTCTGCAATTCGCAAGAAATAAAATAATGTTTTCTCTTTTAACCTTGGAACACCTGTATTATTGGTTTTACATGATAGACTAAATATATACAAGATATGATTTTTATGACAATATAATGTTCTTCAAAGAATGTCATTTACGACACTGAAATGTATCCATTTAATCGTTATAAGTAAAGCATGTCCATTGCAAAGCTTTTAGTTTCCAATAAACTATCATGAACCGCATTTTCTATCTTCAAAGCGTAAACGGTGATTACATATAATTATATCAATCTGTAAGATTTTATAACGGTAATTATTAAATTACATGGCATTTATGATGCAAATTTTTGCAGGTGTTACCGTAATTACCGTAAATTATAAGGTAAAAAAAATGCCGTTCGAATAGGGATGTGAAGAAATCATTTGAAAGTGGAAAACATGTTTATTATGATTTAAAAGCAATATTGATAAATTGAAATGTAGGGTACACCCGAATGTTACAGCAACACAACGACATAGAACCGGAATAGGTCAACATGTATTCTCAATGTACATGTATTCAAAAAAATTGTGCGAAAACCTCGCAAATACAAGAAAAAAAAAGGTTTTCTGGTTCTAAATTATGCAAATAATTTCTGTGGACCTTCTGAACTTGCATTTAAAAGTGGTTCAAAGTCTAACATGGTTTTATGTACTGAACATAAGAATGCTTAGTTGTAGGAAGATCCAAATAACAATTTAAAATGAAGTAAACCATTACAGGTCAATGAACGGCCTTCAACACGGATCCTTGGCTCACACCGAACAACAAGCTATAAAGGGCCCCAAAATAAGTAGTGTAAAACCATTCAAACGGGAAAACCAACGGTCTAATCACTTAAAAGTGAAAAATACTTCATTTATTAAAACAAAAATATGGAACTGGGCGTCATCAAAAACTTTTGTCTTTTGATAAGTGTATCTAGAAAGAAATTCTCGCATGTTCAGCAATATCTTTGATTGTCATATGTTTGAGTATAAAGTAATAATACGAAGGGGTTATGACCATCATTATTCCAACAAACATGTTCTGTATTATAGTTTAAAGCGAGGCATGATCGTTTAGATTACATGAATAACAGTAGCAACTCGCTAAAAATGTTGTTCTACATCAAGCTCAAAGGAATATTTTGTGGGGAAGGATATGTTAAATGTGTGAAAACGTCAGTTTAATTAAAATCATGATCATAGATATAACATATACTTGAGTTTATTTGGCGTATAATTAGTTACAATGCAATGTACAGTTTCCACAGAGACTTGGACTGAAATGGGAAATTATATTGGATATGATGTGTTTTTGTTTGAATTTGTTGTCAGTGCTTGATGATAACAACATTTATACCAATACAACAGCAGTGAACTAATTAAAGTTATGATAGTTTTATTTTTCAAAAGTTGCCTTATCGGAATTCTAGAATATTTTACGAATAAGACAACATATCTATAGAAAAGACCCTCTCCATCCAACGAAGCTAAACATGAGTTTGTTTTTTCATTCTCTCTAAGCTTATTAAAAATGAGTCGATAATAAACAAATCAAGTTGTTTCAACAAGCATCGGCTGTTTTCCGCTCTTTGGTAGGGTTGTTGGCTCTTTGACACATTCCCCATTTCCATTTTCAATTTTATGAGAATGTCTTCAACGATGGTCACGTATATTATATACCCATGTTGTCAGCTCTTTAAATCTAAACAAAAATGCGTATACACTTCACAGTTAACTGCTTAATAATGAATATTTGTTGCTTCGTCTGTGACATTTCTTATTTATTCTTTTATTGATGTGAATTTCGAGACCTTCAAGAATCTCATTTCTATTTCATGATAACAGCTTTTATCTGCAATGATCACTATGATTTTGAAACTGCTTCAACATGGTTATTCTATGGAATTGAATTGATCACGGAATAGGCGACTTTCATTAAAATGTAAAGGGAAGTTTCCTCAAAATATGGTACGTTTTGTGTCATTTTCGATAATAGGATTAAACTTTACAAAAAGGAACTATTCATTTTGTCTCATCGCACTGATGTAGCAACTAAACAAAAAGCCAATCTTTAAGGCTAGTTTTTTCATTGCAAAAAAGACAGAAAAACAATAAAAAACATTTATGAAAAAAACACAAATTCTGTAGAAATGTGTAAGAAAACGTCGCATGACTAGTTTACACCAGTCGTCGATTTGTATGCTATCTTGTAAATATCTTCACTATTTGAGTGACGAAAGCAAAAGTTTGATATTTTGTTAAACAAAACAGTTATAGATATTTGACGGTGTAATAGCACATTCACTGTAAGGAACTTCGTTATCTTTTAATCATTACTGACAGGCAGATTCTCATGTAATCAAAATAACACTTCAGCTGAAATCATGGGTAACGTAATATACATTCCCCATACATTCTCCATCTACATGTCTATTAGCACTTGCATTTAGATCATACTTCAAAAACGGTATTGTTGAGTTAAAACTTTTGTTATAAATTGTTCAAAGAGATTTTAGTTAAACTACGTCTGTACAAGAAAAGCTGAAACTTCACGTGCTTACATTGTACATTCCAGTTAAATTGAAAAAAGAGTTGGCACGGAACAGTCACAATTTGCAGTTTAAGGTTTACTACCGTCAAGATATCGAACTTTTAATTTAAATATCAGTCTGATATCATTGGAACATCATTAGGAGGGATGAAAAATTACAATTATTTTTAAAGTTATTGACAAAACACTTGTGCATGCATTCTGGAAATATGTGATTTTGCTTCTTAGAAATAACATTCCCGACTAGACAGATAACAAGCTTTTATAAACATGTTAATTATGTAGAAAAACATATTGTCCTACATGTACCCCTTAAAGATCCATATGTCCATTTTTTTCTATGTTGTTCTGGTCATTGGTTCTTTTTTTAAGTTATCTTTAATGCTAAGCTTTGTTTTCATCTCCAGTTGTCCCTTTACATGTATTTTCACTATGATGTTCTACATACATGAGAGTCAACAAAATGTTTACCATTGTGTATGTAAAATATATATTTTCAGTTTCTAGAACTATAAAATGCCCACTTATAAAAAAGAAGATGTGGTATGATTGCCAATGAGACAACTATCCACAAAAGACCAAAATGACACAGACATTAACGACTATAGGTCACCTTTAGTATTTATTTCTCTGTCTTTTTTTTTCTTTTCATGTCTTCCAAAGCATCGACCTAAAACTTGAATTTTTAGATAATTTTATTTGCATTGTTGCTATCTTTTTTGTCGTCCGTTGGATGCGCTTTTGTTTCTTGTGTTATTAAGATGTGATAGTTCTGTGGGAAGTTAACCCAGGAATGATATAATTCAGTATGTTTGATTTCATTTAACCTCTTTTGAAATTTGTTTGTTAGTTTCTGGTATTCAGATATTTGAATCTTAACTTTTAAAATTTGAGTTCGTGTATACAATATTGATTAATTTGCATTCTGTCAAATTTAAACAGGAGTGTCATTGAGGTCGGAAATATTTTTGATAAATCAGAAAAACTGTCATTAAGGGCAATATTGAAAATGATTAAAACTGCTGAAATCTGTTTAAAAAAACAAACTTGATCACGAAGTTATCGTTAAATTTCTTATGTTTTACGTAGCAAAATTGGTCTTAAAAACATATGATAACCGCCGGATAGCTCGACTGATCAATTAATCCTTTGTATGAAAATTTAAAATCCGTTTTGTCAGTGTAATATAAATTAATTACTAGCAAAGTATGGGGGTCAGACAATGATTTGATTCAGCATTATTGATCTTAATATTCAGTTAAAATTAAGTTATTGCTGTATTTTTGAAGATATTTTGAAGTGTAACATTTATTTTTCTACCATTCACCTGTGTTTTGAAAAAAGAATACCGCTGCATGCACACCGCGAACACAAGCAATTTTGCTCCAAAAGTTTCGAGAGTCAAAAAATGTGAACAAAAAATGAAATGTGAATTTATTGTTTTGTATCTTATATATTTGGCAAAATTGTCGTCTTTTGGTAATATTTAATACTAAAACTGAGTGGAATTTATCTGCCAAACTCTTTATTGATTTATGATAACTATTTCAAAGCTACGAATGTCTTTGCTTTCTTTCTGTATGCTTCAGTTGTCAAAGTTGAATCGAAATTCTGTAATTGGTCGCATATGGAATATTTGAGTTTGACATAAAACTAACAGACGCAATAGTTTCATATTATGTCTATTATATTCGATGCGACAATAAAAAGTACTCTGTTCATTCTTTTGATGATAGTACATTCTTTTGTCTTTATGTTAGTTTTTTGTTTTTGTTTCCCTGCTGATCTAATGAGTCTATCTATTTCCAACTGATCGTTTTATAGTTTCCTCTTACATGTATGTTGTGTATTTACATTAAGTTTCTCCACTGTCTTAGGTTAGGGGAAGGACTATTCGATTACAAACACGATTTACCTTGCAACATTCTATATATGCCTGTCCTAAGTCTGTGGTTTGTAATTCCGTGGTTGTTGTCTGTCAGAAGTTTGTTTTGTTTATTTTTTATCTGGACGTTGCCATTTTTTTCGATTGAATTGTTTCACAATTTGTCATGTCTGGGCATTTTATAGCTGACTACACGGTAGTGGGTTTGCTCATAGTTAAGTGAAAGACTCACGGTTGTCTATAGGTGCTTAAATGGCTTTATTTCGACTCTGATGGATATGAGTCTCTATTTGAAAGATACAGTGGGAGAATCTCACTTATAAATCGAAAACAAACTGATAATGCCATGTCAAAATACACAAAAAATCACATACAACAATATACAATATAGACAATTAAAGACTGAAGCAACACGGATCTAACTTAAACGGTGATGGGGAAGTCATAGGTGATTAAAAGGTGAGCACTTCCTGCTCCACATGTTACATTCGTCGTGTAAGGTGCACGTTGGTAGCTTTACTAAATATGCTAAAGTCATGTTAAATATCGTGTTCATTTTCACCCTCCTTGGTACTAGATATTATTTAGGTATATGTATCGTTATTACCGGGAATCGAATAATTGTTTAATGTTCACATTTAAACGTCTCCATGTTAACTTACGAGACAGAAAATGATAGCAAAACTCAAATTATTTTTTGATAGGTTTTATAAATGACTACTGCTTGTTTTTTTGCAATTGGAGGCTGTAAGTCAAATATCAGCAAAAAATTGTTTTAATATCCTATAATATATATTTCATTACTATAAAATCATTTGAACAGGTTTGATTTGTATCTCTTTGATAACAACTGACAGACATCTGTTATGCTACTCAGTATTTCAGGTAACTTAAGACTTAGCCAAATTAAAACGGTGAAAAGCCCTACAAGACACTTGTATGTAATAGAGATATGTAATCTTGAATAAGCTGGAGGTATAATATAGGTGTTAGGAAAGTGTTATTCTTACTTACAAAATAGTAAATAATTGTAAACTTAGTGAAAAAAACCAATGTAATGCAATCTCTTGGTTTTATTGCAAACTTTAACTCTAAGGGATAAAATTGATAATGTGATACAGTAATTTAGAGATTAAAATCTGAAACTATTTCTCTAAACTTGATTCTTTGAAGTTTTTATATATTTGTTTGTAAAACATTTAATAGATTTTATGGAACACTAAACCTATCTTATATTACAAATAAGTACGGTTTAAAACTGTTTTATGATAACATGTTTTTATTTGGAACTTATCATTAGATATTTCACCTTGAACATTTTTTATCTGTCATAAAAATGCTAATATCCCGCTTAGTACTACCGTAATAGTTTTATGTATTATAACATATAAAATTTAAGAGGGTAATATTGAAAAAAAAATGTAAGTTTTAATTATATAATGAATATACATATATTTTATTTAATATTCAACATATTTTCCAAGATAAAATGTATGTCAACAATATGTAGAAGTAAAAGGAATCAGTAACTATAAAAGTTTAAGCAAAATATGACGACGTGAAGTAGAAAGACTGACTGACCACTGTCAATAAGACGAGTTTTGATCTTGGACAGCTCTATAAAATGTAGAATAACAAAAATACCGAACACCGAGGAAAATTCAAAACGGAAAGTCCGTAATCAAAAGGCAAAATCAAAAACTCAATAAAGGCAACAGTAGTATACCGCTGTTCAAAACTCATAAATCTATGGACAAAAAACAAAAACACATCAAACATATTGATAACAAATGTCATATTCCTGACTTGGTACAGGCATTTTAAAGCCTTATGTAGAAAATGGTGGATTAAACCTGGTTTTGAAGTTAGCTAAACCTCTCACTAGTATGACAGTCGCATAAAATCCCATTATATTGACAACTATGTATGAACAAAACAAACAGACGCTATAGGTAAAAATGTATAAAATATAATGATTAATGCTAACAGATCTAAAGTATTACAAAATATAAGTGAAATTTATGAGTATGATCATTCGTCGAAAGTTTGAAAAATTCTTTGGAAAAAACGGATCAACCTCACCTCCTCCCCAAAATCTTTCTCCTTTTGGTTATCTCTTGTTCATTGCTTTAAAATGAATAACCGTTATGCATTGGTCTGTTTTAATTGTGAGATAACTGACACACTATACGAGACCGCAAATCAATAGTATTCATTTCTTTAATCTTAGTATTGTTCAGTTATCAACTCTGCATTATTTATGACTTGTCAAAAGTACTTAGTTATTATACCACACGCAAATTTGCAGATCTTTATAACAATTAAAATATTAACTACGAAAAAAATGACATTCTGCAAGGTTAGTTTAACCAGGTTGATAATTATATGTTTTAATTGTGTAATTGTCGTTTTTAAACTCCTAAATACACTTTAAATGTATTGTATAACATTCCAAATTATCAATAACGGTTTGTCAGTGAAATTTAAAAGTATTTTTTTAATTTGAATTTCTGCCGAAGGAATTCACTGTGGTGTTGTGTTATAAATGATGTTGATTAGGGGGCGACAATTTGTTATATTTTTAGAATGGGGAGGGGAGGACTTATTAAAAAGTATACAAATCAGAAAACAAAGAGCCAATTTAAAGCTTACAAGCTCAGAACATCTCACTAAATGAAAAAAAGACACAGCATACCGATCAATGTGAACTCGCAGACTTTTTTAAAAATTATTTCCAACACTTTGATTGAAACATTTGTGCACTATAGTTGAAGAAAAACAGATATTTCTGTAGTTGTCAAAAGATCTTCAACATTTTTTTACTTCCATTAATTTTTACTGTCTGCACTCGGTATTTATTAGCAAAAAAAAAAATGAAAAAAAAAAAGGAATCGAGATAAGAATAAGAAGTGTTTCAAAATAAAACGATATATTTTTGAATCAAGCTGAAAATATCGACATATCACAAGAAGAATTTGATAGCATTTTAGCTGTGATATTGCTCTAGTAACACAGCGAGAAGAACGGTTTTATTATTTTAGAACCAGTTAAACTTTATAAAGTTATTAAAGAAAACTTTTTTTAATTGAAACTATTTTCCAATCAACATCTGATAGATTACATAACAGAAAATAGTCTGAGACATACTGTGCATGAATGTATGTCGATCATATTACACTTAAAGGTTTATACTGTCTATTGTATGCTTTCTAGATATATCATAATACTTTCTGTAGTAGATTTTCCATGCCGACCATTTTAATTTTAAGTACCAAGTACCAAGTCAGGAATATGACCGTTGTTATCCATTCGTTTGATGTGTTTGAGCTTTTAATTTTGCCATTTGATTTGGTACTTTTCATTTTGAATTTTCTTCGGAGTTCATTGTTGATTATGTGATTTCTCTATATGCCTTTTTGTGCTTGCTTTGTATTTATTGGGATAAGATTATAACACAATGTTGACTGCTACCCCTATTTTTGACATTTGTACCTACTATGTCTGTTTGTTTTGTTCACACATCGTTGTCAATATAATATAATTTGATGCAACTGTCATACAAGTGAGAGGTTTAGCTAGCTATAAAACCAAGTTTAAAATGCAGAAAATGCCTGTTCCAAGTTAGAAATATGACAGTTGTTATTCATTCGTTTGATGTATCTGAGTTTTTGATTTTGCCATTTGATTAGGGATTTTTTCCCTCTGAGTTCAGTATTTTTATGATTTTACTTTTTCCTATGGTGTATGCACTTTCAACGAAGATTGTATTGCCATGCTTAAAAAAAGTTGACTGTCATACGTTTTTTAATGACAATCCCATCTTGCCAATGCTGGCTTTCCTTTAGGTTTTGACCTCGCAACTGTTTGCTTACCATCACTTACCGATATCATTACTAATAAAAGTTTACTGTCGTACGTTTTCAAAATGACTTACCGCTCTCATAACTCTTTTAAATATATTATCGTACGTTTTCAATTCCACATTTTTCGGAAAGATATTTACAATAATAGTGCAGCTTTACCTACATCGTTCCTTGACAAATTTATTTACTTTATCCACAGGCGAGTTCATGTCTATCTGTGCAACCTTTACTAGGGAAAGTCAATGAAGCAAACATACTGTATAAATATGACATCTTTTATAGAGAATTAATCTTTAACTCTCAGCTGGTTTCATGATTAAACATAAATTTCATTTGTGACTTTGTATTTAATTCATTCACCTTTTTATGTACTAATATGTCAAAGTCTCACCGAACATTTTTAGTCATATTTTATTTAAAAAGGAAATCGTTAAAAATATTGCCAAAAAATCTTAGTATATTGAAAAAATACTGAATAGATAAAAGGGATACAATGCATGCATAGCGAAAATGAAAGTATATACCGTAAAACAACATGGAAAACTAGAAAATATAGGCCAAACAAGTTTGAAGCATTTTTTTTGCAGGCGATACGATAAGAATAAAGAAAGTAAATACAAGTAATTGTAACAAATATTTAAAATCTTATTATAGGTTTAAATATCTACAACTTGAGAAAATTTATTTCTTTTTAAAAGCACCATTGTAAGTTTTTTTCTACTGTACCCCAAGCAAAATTTTGTTCAGATTTTGAAAGAACTTGTTAAACTATAATACTGTTAAAATATTTCATCAGTAACGTTATGTTTTCAATGTATAGTGTTTTCTTTTATTTCTTAATTATCAGTTTGCTTGGAGAATCAAATGTATGTGTTCTTGGTTGTTTGTTACTTTACCACAAACTGTTGTTGTTATAAACTTGTAACCAATAAGCTTCCACTTCTAATTTGTTCAATGTTTTTTTTCAGTGTTAAAGTATCTTTTTATCGAAGATGTAGTTTAAATAGGTTTCACGAACGTGAAAAAGCTCGAACATATATGTATATAAGCGACTTCAAATCGATGGACAGAAACATGTTATAATAAATCTCGGTGGTCGATTTCAAATGTTAGTGTTTTTCTCTTTTGGAACGCATGACTTATATGAAAAAAGTAGTCAAATTGTTAAATTTGAAACCGAAGAACACACAAGAAACAAGAATTTTCACCTCAATTGCAACAATTTTTTAAGCAAAACGTTTTTTGTGCAAATAACTACACTATAATTGATTTCCATTTCGAACTTACTTTCAAAACTGTATTTTTGGCAGCTTTAAACACTTAGATGTGGAACTAACAAATAATCACAGTTCTTGACTGTTTTTGCCATTAATTAACTTTGTTATAAATCTAATTACTGTCTTCTATGATAGGTCGGAAATAGAACTTTCAATGATGCAATACGTACTTTGTCATGGAATTATCATAGCTCGCCACCAATTTAGAAACATCCTTAGATAATTGACTGATGTCGGATTTTGTTGATTTTATAGTTCAAATGGTTTAACGATAAGATGACACTATACTTTCTGGTAATGGTGGTAATTACTTTTACATGTCTCATAAGAATTTTTGATATTTCTACCTTTTTCGTACTTGATCAAACAACTGTAGCCACCTCTTAGATCATCATCGATGCGGTTTATTTTTAATGCAATTTCCATATTTTTAAAGATATCATTTCTTTTTCAATATGTAATTTTTGAGGATCAAACATTTTCTGATAATTAATAGTTCAAGATACCACCGAAGGGCCAATAAGTACTTACTAGATGTGGAAAACGTAGGATTAAAATTTGACAATTAATTTGAAGATTTATTTTGCCGATCAGCCATTTATTCGATCTGGAATAGATGTTCATATAAATGTGCTTTATAACAAACATGTAGATTTGTACGATAATATTTATCTGAAAAATGGTTTTAAACCTGAATTGCACTCCTACATTTGTAACACCACAATGTAAAAAATGAAACTTACTCGATAAGATTGGTAAAAAACACGATCATTTGCGTACTAATTTTAATTTAAATATAAAACAGGGTTACGTCAAAAGATTGAATAAAAAAATTATACAAATACAAAAAATGTAAAAAAGTTTAATTGATGAATTGAACTATCTTTACATTTTTCAAAATTGCATTTTAGAGTGGCTTGGTTTATTATTCAATAAAAGTAAATTAGATGTTTTATGTTTAACCGACGATTGCCTCAACATTTAAAATGAGACACACATTTTGGAAAAAAAGAAAGAAATAACATTCTTCTTCTCATGGATATGATGAGACTGTGCGAAAAAAAGCTTCTTTATAAAGTAGTTTTAAAAGCATTTGAATGGATCTTATTCGAGCTATATACATTTATTAAACGATTGGGTGGTTTTTTTCTTAATTCCACAACCGTCTTAGTGTCATAACTAACATGCATGGAAAGTGAACAAGTACATATTTATATTTTATAAAGGCAAACTATTTATTTTTAGGTTCAGGAATTTCAAACACAATTTTTATAGAATTGAAATTGATTATAAGAAAGTGAAATGATTTGATATAGATAACATATAATTTATTTTTCAATTTCTTATACATGTACTAATGAAGTGTCATTTCTAGTGATTTATATCAATTATGAAGAGGTCTTTCACATTCTTATACAAATTAAAAGTCGAATAAGCCATTAACACATTTCAACATTTCCTCGTTTGTGGCATCACTGAAGGCGACTTGAGTCACCGAATTTGTATTTTTCATGTCAACACATATGGGTGCAACTGAAGGATCAGGTTCCGCTGACCCTTGCGAAATACTATAGTTCACCAAAAGTTTATTACTGGTTCATTAAGAAACCCCAACGGTTTTAATTAATAAGCAAACATATCGTGAATCTACACGCTCGAAAGGAATTACTACTTTTCCATATTAAAGTTTATTACTGGTTCATGCTGTTTTGCATTATTTTTATGCTCCTCGCCGCATAAAGTGTTACCATTGTCTGTTCGTACAAATGTCCAAAAATAAAAAAAAATAGTGTTCGTTCACTTACTTCAGTTAGTCTCAACTACTAGTATATGTTATGAAACTTATACACAATGCTTATTACCCTAAAACACGGATAAGTTCAAATCTGATTGGCTTCACAATTACTGTTAGAATTACGTCCCTTTATAACGTTATATGCAATCAGGGCATCATCTACGTCCAATGAACACATTATCCATTCATTTCCAATGCCTTTGTTGTTTCTATCGTTCATGGTTTTTCCACCACCGCCATGCAAGCTTTGTGTATTTCATAAAAAAATTTCACGTTCATTCATGTCTTATGGTTAAAGTATTTACATTTAATATTGATGAATTTCGTATAGTTTTAGGGTTAAACAAAAGACATTTTATCAACTTAGAATTTAGTAAAAGTGTACGTAACAGTGCTAAAGCACTGACTGTAATTGTGCAGATGATACCATTGGGGACCACGTCAGGCATTTTAATAGAAATGATTGTTATTGCATTTAATTAAATGGTAGAAACTATTTTAATTTTATGAAGATATATGGATTTTTGACAAGGCAGGAATTACTTTACAAAATTTTGCACTAAAATAATCTGCTTATCTAATTTACCAATTCGTTGTAAAATGATTTAGGAAAACCCAACGGACTTAATTAATAAGCAAACATATCGTGAATCTACACGCCCGAACGGAATTATTACTTTTCCATATTGAAATATTTGGATGTTAGCTCAGAATAGATTGTAACTTCAATAGTTTCCCCGATGTGCTCACGTACAATTATCTTTTTTCAGATATTAAAAATTTGTAATCATAACTTTGATCACAGAAAGGAAATTTTTACTTTGAATATGCTCCACTTGAAAATTGTTTCATCGATTGTAATAAACCGGCTGTAAAATTGGCCTATTTTGTTATAATATGAATTCCAACTTTTGTACAATCAAATAAATACAAGAACATTTGTCGAAGGTTCAAGATAGTATCACTTTTGAATTTAGTTTTATTACAGTATCACTTTTAAATTTAGTTTTATAACAAAAATACAGACAAATAAACCCCAAAAATTTGTAAAGTCAAGCTTATTCTTCAAACACCGATATATTTTGACCTTATTTTGGTACAACTGTAAAATAAGAATTAAACTTAATATGCACCAGTGAGTATTATGATGGGAAATTCATTAATTTATGTTATGAGGAGAGGCCTGATTTATTGTTTCTTTTTTGTCAAAGTTGAGAGAATTCACTTTATACTTGCACCATTTTGAAAGTCATAAAATCTGAAATTTACGACTTTTTCAATTATAGACCTGGCCATCGAAAATCTTATTTGGCAGTATACTAAGAAGAAATGTTTAAAATGTGAACATCAAGGCTTTGATTAAACATCAAACGACAAGAAATATTCCCGTTTGTGTTATCGGTGCCTAAATCGGTGCCTAAATACATTTTCCCTATATTTTCATAACTTCGTGTTTTTGTTGATACAACAACCTTTTGTATTTATATGCATATCAATCTTCAATAATAGTCATAAACACATATTGAAATATTCCTAAAAGCGGTCTGGACACACCAAATTTATGAAGTGTTATTTCCATTTTTTTTGCATACATTTCTTATAACACAGCAACTACGAGTTCGTGATATGGAAGGGAGAAACTTTTACCTCTTGGGCACTAATTAATAAACTTTATTTAATTAACACTGTGTTCATGCTTTATGTTCAATCGTTTTGATCGATAACTTTGAGATCGTTGTTGTTGTTTTGTTCTGTTAACATATAATTGTTTTGCATTCTATGAAATGAAACAAAATGTATTTAAAGATGTTCATGTACAAAGGCATGTTCAACTAGATTGTTTGTTTAATGGATATTCATAAAAATGCGAAATCATTTAAATAGAAAAGAATGATGGTAACCATTATGGTATACAATTAACCACCATTCAGATAGTTTGAGTAAATGCTACACAGACACAAATTATAAAATTGTTTGATATAATTTTGTTTGATTATTTTATTCTGCCGAAATGAAACATCATTGACATATCGCTACTTAACACAAAAAGAAAACCGTAAAGACTTGACAAACCAAAGAGCTATTCATTTTCAAAATTGTTTTGATATAACGATATTGTTTGTTTTTGAAACTTATGCAAAGATTCAAACAGCCAACACATGTTGTTACAATGTTAAAACGGTGACTGGCTATATTTCAATCACTTTATCACAAGAAGTAGAGATGGCTGACTGAAGATCAAAACAGCAATTGAATAATAGTATAAGAATGCATAATGACTAAAGTAATCAAATTTAATCTTCCGTACGATGTAGCAATTCTGTAAGAATTATGCACTAGTGAACTAATTTTTATCTGAAAGGGTCTTTTTGATATAAACAGCCCATAAAGACTGAACAATAAAGTGTAACGTCAATGTCATTCCTGCGGTAAATTAAGTACTGGTAAGACACTTCGCTTGCAGTCAACTAAGACCTGTCCAGTCTAGTATGTTGAGACTGTTCATTAGTTGTTATTAACATGTATTCATCAACATTTTACTGAAATGTATAGAAATATACGGTACTGCTCTGACTTTACTGCAAAAAAAATGCTTAAACAGTACTAAATTTGCCGCAGTGGAACAGTTTGAAAATTGATTCAAAGACTGAACATGACGGAATAATATGTTAAACAGAATTTTTAGATGGTGTAAAGATAAAAAAGACAAAACAATTTACTAGTGATGTTTCATACTAATATATTTTAACGATAGACAGCTGTCATTGTCTTCGCTATTCACAATGTTGTATATTGTTCTAGTCAAGATATATTATTAGACATATACATATTTGTCTAGGTTTTTACTCCTTGTCTATTGCTGTAAACCAGGCTGTTTGGTTATTCTCAGACGGAACGGGTTAAATCAAAATGATTCACTGTCCAGGATAATGAAATATTTATCGACTTCGTAGTCTAACACCTGTAGAAAAGACGTCAATTTTGTCATAATTCAACACAATTTAAATTATAAATTTCGGTTTTAAATATCTATAAAAACAATTATCTGCAGCGTTCTAAAAAGTTCAATTGGCAATAAATTATTGCCCTGAAGACAGGTTACACATAATGATGAGATAATTATATGTATACTTATGAATTAACATTTTTGGTAAACAGAATGAAAGAGTGCATAAAAATACACCACTTACATCATTGACAAAAATGTCGTTTAAATCAATCAAACCAAAGCCTATCTTGAAACAATCATGACATTAATCGCTTTGAGCACGAATCATGCACAGTAATTTAAATTATACAAAAAAAGTAGAAAAAATTCTTTTTAAATCATTATTGTGTAAATTCAGATGACTTATGTTGAATACTTTATTATTACCAAAGAATAATACCCTAACTTATTGTTTAAGGATATGAAGACAGTCGAATGCTGCCCTACAGATGCCTTTTATTTTTTGTGTCCTCGGTTTTAGTTTTATTTCATTCACAAATATAACTTGTTTTTTTCTTGATTGCATAATGCGAAGAAGTGCTGCATACTAAGATGAGCATAATACCAACGTGTAACATAAAAAAACAACAAAAACATTCTCAAATAAGTAGATTTCAAATTTTATAATAGTTTTATGAATGCTAATAATTGGAAATAATGACATAAATCAGGCTGCAAGCTTGTTTTGTTTTAATTTTATGCATACTTATTGTTATAAAATTGTCAAAAAGAGCACGTGATTTCGTTGATGTTACGTTATTATCAATGACATAAAACACTTGGATCAAAGACAATATGATGGTTGTCTACTAATCAGAACGGGTTTTCAAATGGTTAATATGTTTATCGTTGGCTATTTAATTAGCTGAAAAATTGTTTAACACCCCAATTAGCTCAGCTTTTCAAATTTCCCAAAGACGGTTTTGTTTAAACATTCCTTAATAATTTGAATACATAACGATAGTTTAAATGAAAAGCAGAACGGATAAAGCTTTGTCCTGAAAGGATACTATTTTCCATAGTGGTGCATGCTATCTATTCAACAATTATCTGTTGGTGTATCTTCTTTATATAATATGCAAAGGCAAAACACAAGATCATCATTAGAATAAATCCATACATTATTTTTATTTTCAGGCAGTTTATAATTATGCCAATGTTGCATGCAAGTGTCATGGTGTATCAGGATCTTGTAGTTTGAAAACTTGTTGGCAGGCATTACCGCCATTTAAAGATGTTGGAAAAAGATTAAAAGACCGGTATGATGGTGCAGTGGAAGTAAAATTCAATAAAAGAGGGACTCGATTAATACGAAGGAAGAGGCGTTTTAATAAGCCAACACAAGATGATTTATTATATGTAAATACGTCACCTGATTATTGTGTCGCCAATTCAACAACTGGTTCTTTAGGAACCGTTGGCAGGGAGTGTAACAGACTGTCCGAAGGGATGGACGGATGTAGACTTATGTGTTGTGGTCGGGGGTACAATACATTCAAACGAAAACTAGTAGAACGATGCCATTGTAAATTTCATTGGTGTTGCTATGTTAAATGCCGGACTTGTGAAAGAATAGTTGATATTAACTCATGCAAATGATCGAAAAATATGCAAAAACCAACACAAATGTCCGCCTCAAATAGGCTATGAGATTAGAATAACATATGGTATTCCGGGATACAAATGGTGAGGTTCTATGAAAGATTTGAAAGGCATTGATATTGTTCGGAGTTGCCATTTGCGTAAATGTGTTCGACATGTGTTAATGTAACACTTATAAATACCACAGAAGTATAAATGAATGCAAATCATAACAGTCTAGTTAAACATGTATATACACTTATGTTCTACCTCTTTATTTAAGATCTTTACTACAACCATGACATGTTTTTTTCGTAGTTCTGATGCATATTCGCTCGTATAACTGGATTCAGACTTTATAAAATACCACACGTATATTGTTCCCTTAGAGTATCGATAGAGACCATGTAACTGAAAAAGGCCAGTTTCCTATGCTATAATGAAAGAATGGTCTCCTGTTTACATTGTGGTACTGGTATCTGATTGTTGAAAGTCCCTTAGATAAGAAAGTTTGTCCTGTCAGTAAAAAATGTCCACATAATAAATAAGGATGTTGTAAATAGTTCGTTTGTACATAGAGGTAAAGTATTGTTTTATCTGCAGGTTCATCCAGTCTTATGAAATAAAATAAATATTTGCCTTGATCTTAAATAAGCCTTCCCTAGTGAGGAAAGATATTTCTACAGTTTCCTCATCAATAAGAACAATCAAGTATTTGAAAGACCTAATCGTAAAAGAAATTAAGAACCTGAATAACTAAATAATAGGAAAAAAATACATGTAAAGCAAATCATTTAATGCAGATAAATTTATAAATGTAATATGCGGATTTTGTCCTTATTACAAACAATTCACCTTCATCGATCCTGAGTAATACAAATACAGTAAAGTTTCCAATTAGGCTGAATAAAAAATCCAATAACATATCAATTATATAAAAATGTTAACTGGACATTTTGTTTTAATGAATCTCAATGCTTTTATGATAGGAAGTTTTATTCGTGATGTTCATCAAATGTTTTTTTTTCTAATTGTGTTGATATAGTTTCAATCTTGTTTGTAGATAATCATATAGAAATTATTTATTTACGCAATGTTTTTTTTATGAAACTTGTTTTTTTTTTATATATTGTAACTTGTTTTGTTATATTTGTTATATTTCTATGTCATGTAACTGAAATATGTGAACAGTGATTGGTGAGTGTTTTCCTATACCCAATTTGAAAGCATCTATCCAAAGTCGTACTATGTATACAAGTTTATTACGTGCTTTATATGGATACATGAAATTTGTTCGCTAACTTACAACTTTGTTACATTGTAGTACTATAATATCTCGTAAACATTCTGGACTTAAATTTAATATGCATCTTAAATTTCATTAACTATACTTTATTCTTAAATATAATACAGCTTATGGAATTTAAGTAAGCATCATGATGCCTATGTGATGTGTTTGGCAGTAAAATGAAAACAAACAAAATATTTTGAAACTAATTTTCAGTGATTTTTAACAAAATTTGTTCAGTGTATCGTTTCAATGTATTTTTGTAGATTTTCAATTTACTGGAGTTATACCACGAAGTTATAGTATGTTAGATGAATGAGAGCGATATTGAAGGCATCTTTCATAAATTACATTTGACGAAACTTGATACCTATTTAAAGATTTAAATTAAAATCATTTAACACTGAAAATCATGTACGTGTGACTGATATGGATCTTTATTTGCATTGTAAATAAACTCATTTTTCATTCCTCAACATCGTGTGAGTTTTAGGCCAAGATTGATTTGATTTACTATTAAAGTTTCCTCCAGGTTCTTACGATTTTTGTATAATTTTATGTATAACCTCTTAGATTTTTAACTGTCTCAAATACAAAATTAAAACCAATCTATAAGAGAAAAATGATATGAAAAGAAATTATAAAAAAGTTAAACATAATATGATATGATAATATCTTAGTCTATGAATATAATAACGAACTTTAAAAGTGTCATTTTCTCACAAATCCTTCATTTTTTATGAAGAAAAGTTTAGATTCAAACAAGTTTTATCGGCATAAAGCTTCATTTGCAAATAAAGTTAGTATCAGTATAAAATCTGCACTTTCATCAATCGATAACATCCTGCCATACAAAGTAATGAGTTTCTGTCGGCACTATTTCTGCAACATTAACCAATATTCATACGCCTCAGGAGGAAGTCTCAATCTCCACTCAAAATGGACGAGACAAAAGCACAAATTATCCAAAAGGTTGTTAATGTAATTTAACTTGACTGTGAAGTGATTAACTTTTAAGTTGAGGATTCAATCGGAATTAATGTGATGAAAACATATCTAATTTAGCAGTTATGATGTTAGCATTGATTTCTCTTACTGATGGTGTCCCGACAGAAAATTAAGTCTGTATTATAGAAAATCATTCACTATTAAAAATTATCACCGACTGCAATAAATTGTTAATTTTGTACTTAATAGTTGTGTTTTATTAATGGTGAAAGTCCTACGTTTGTGGAAATATTTTACAGGTATCACTTTGAATGGTTATTGATATTCTCTGCACTGTTCTGTGTTGTTTAAATATTTTTCTTAGTGTACTATTAAAAGAGAGCCGTGTTATTGTGGTTAGTGAATCGGACTACTAACACAAAAGTTCCTGTTTTAATCCCAGCTCCGGACAGAAAATGTCAGGGACTTAATTCATGGCTCTCCTCTGACACCATTTGAAAGCATGGTCTTGAGAAACGACGATAGACCGTCCGAAGGGGACGATAAATGGCTGACCCGTGTTAAGAGAGCCATATCTCTTGCATGTAAAAAACATCCTTGCAGATTTCGAAAAAGAGCAGGATAATGCCGCTACAAGGCAGCACTCACACCCACAAAATGGAAAGGGATTAATAAAGGGTTGCAATAACTTGTTTCCCATTCCACTATAGATAAGTATGTTTTACAAAAGAAAAGCATTTCACCTTAAACTGTAGCTGTCTTTATCAACAGTTACCTTACATGAAGCTTAACATACAATTTGCTATGTATCAAATCTTCAACGCTTCTATAAGATTTTGAATTTTCAAATACTTTAGCCTCGAGCATTACTGAAGAGACATTTAGTGTCGAAACCCTCATTTGATGCATACAATGGTACTGTTTATCTAATTGCTTGTTTACAAATAAAGAAAAAGTTAAACAAAACAATAATCAGGTTCTGAAAAATACCAAAACTTTGCTGTTCTTTTTGGCAGGCCCTACCACGTTGTCCACAGTGGATGATTAAATAATTGATATGCAAGTAAAAAAGTACTCATTTGCAATATATTCAAACGCCAGGGGCTTGTTCGACTGAATGTAATTTCATTTTCCAATTCCCTGCACAACTAGACGAAATTAGATATAAAAAGTGATACCAACAACCTTTGAACCCAATGTGGTGTTCATGACATAAGTATTCAGATATTTCAAATTGAATATGGGTACTATAGAAAATGATCAGGAAATATATTTTTAACACCTTTTAAAGTTCCCTTTAGATTAAGACTAAACTGACTGATACACTATAGTTACTAGCTATAGTAAATCATATTTAGTCTTATTTTGGTCCCGTTAATCTTACTATCACTGGGTCTATACCTCTGGTTGAGGACTTTTTGTCTCACCATCTGAGTAGCTAGAACTTTGGTACTGGCGCAGGAATATTGGCATTTTATAATTTTGATTCGTTATTATAGATATGTCTGAATCATTATAGATTAAGAACCATCATATCTCCCTCATTTATAGCTCTGATTCCTGGTTCATGATAAAATTATATATTATATTTCATATTAAATTATAATCCTGGTACCTTTGGTAACTATTAAGTAGGTATGGGCGTCAAGTTGGTTACCTATTCCCTATTCCCTATTCGTTACCTATTCCCTATTCCCTATTCGTTGCCTATTCGTTACCTATTCCCTATTCCCTATTCGTTACCTATTCGTTACCTATTCCCTATTCCCTATTCGTTACCTATTCGTTACCTATTCGTTACCTATTCCCTATTCCCAATTCGTTGCCTATTCGTTACCTATTCCCTATTCGTTACCTATTCGTTACCTATTCCCTATTCCCTATTCGTTACCTATTCGTTACCTATTCCCTATTCCCTATTCGTTGCCTATTCGTTACCTATTCCCTATTCCCTATTCGTTACCTATTCGTTACCTATTCCCTATTCCCTATTCGTTACCTATTCGTTACTTATTTGATTTTTAATATCCTTCCCCCTTTTTAATTATGGCATGGAATAGTTTAATATGGCTGCCGTTACCATGGAAACGGCACAATTGTGAAAAAAATTAGCTTTTGGTTTTTGGTGAACTGTTTGGATATGCTTCAACTCAGAATCATCATATTTTAAAACAATGTAGGTGCCCACTATATACAGGTGTTGGATGATTTTGGCGATCATTGGAACTACTATGTTGCCATGGAAACTACACCAAAATTTTCAAAATTCTAAAAATGCTCAAAACTTCATGAAACTTCACAGTAATGATGAGCAACATTGGAGTTGGAATTTCCAAAATAGGTCTTGTTACCATGAAAACAATGCAAAAAGGTCAAAAATTCCAAAAATAAGAATTTTCCGCAAACTGGATGAAACTTTACAGGAATGGTAACTGGCATAGGCAGAGTTGGATTTTGAAGTTAGAATTTTCAAAATGGCCGCCGTAACCATGGAAACAGCAAAAATATCAAAAATTCAAAATGTTCAAACTTAATGAAACTTTGCAAAAATGTTACTAGACATTTGACTTTGGAATTGTCAAAATGGCTGTCGCTCACCTGGTAATAGGGGGAAGGGGTGCCTTCCGTTATTGCTAGCAATTACAAATCTAGTTGTTAATAGTCTTACATATGGTAATAGTTCTGAATTGGTTAAGGTAAAATGATCTTTTTATGACCTATTTATATGTGTTTGTGCTCAACCGATCCTTTTACTTCATGTTCGATACGCATTTGTTCCTAACTTGTTTTTAATACGTTCTACCTTTTAACTGCTTTATGTCCGTATGTTTGAAGATGGATCTTGGTTCGACGGGATGAAATCACCGTGTTAGCGCTTGCGTAAAAACGAAGATGTGGTATGATTGCCAATGAGACAACACTCCACATTAGACCAAAATGACACAGAAATTATCAACTATAGTTCACTGTACGGCCTTCAACAATGAGCATAGCCCAAACCATGTAGTCACCTATAAAAGGCCCAGACATGACAACCTCATACAATTCAAACAACAAAACTGACGGCCGTATTTCATATACAAAAAAATAAACGGAAATATGTAACACAAAAACAAACGATAACTTCTTAATTTCAGGCTCTTGTCTAGGGACAGGCACATACTTACATAATGTGGTAGAGTTAAACATGTAAGCAGGGTGTACATCGTTTCGGAGCATGCTATTACCTTGTTTAATTCGTTCCATCACTCGCTTATAATTCGCTTATAATACGTGTATCTTACGTTGCACCTTTTAAAACATGATTTTCAATTGTTTTGTTGTCTCTGGTGGAAGATTTGGGCTCTTAGAGGTGATATAACTCTATAAGTGCATTTGTATCCGTTCCAGCGGTCGGATAATACCCTGTTAAATATTCGTTACTATTTCGCTTTTAAAAAGTTTGTTGTACGTTGCACCTTTTAGAAAAGGATTTCCAATTGTGTTCATATCTCTGGTGGTAATAATGTGTTCTTATAGATGAAATACCCCTATAAGCGCATATGTACTCGTTCCAGCGATCGGTTAATACCCTGTTACCTATTCGTTACCTATTCACTTATAGTACGTTTGTTGTACGTTGCACCTTTTAGAAAAGGATTTTCAATTAAATTCATATCTCTGATGGTAACAATGTGTTCTTAGGGATGAAATGACCCCATTAGAGCGCATGTACCCGTTCCAGCGCTCGGTAAATAACCTGTTACCTATTCGTTACTTATTCGCTTTTAATGCGCGGAGTATACGGTGCACCTTGAAATAAATCGTTTTTTAATTGTGTTCAGGTCTCTGGTGGTAAGAATGTGTTCTTAGAGATGAAATGACCCTATTAGCGCGCATGTATCCGTTCCAGCGCTCGGTTAATACCCTGTTACCTATTCGTTACCTATTCGTTACCTATTCGCTTATAATACATTTTTTTATACGTTTCACCTGTTAGAAAAGGATTTTCAATTATGTCCAGGTCTCAGACGGTAACAATGTGTTCTTAGAGATGAAATGACCCCATTAGAGCGCATGTACCCGTTCCAGCGCTCGGTAAATAACCTGTTACCTATTCATTACCTATTCGCTTTTAATGCGCGGGGTATACGGTGCACCTTGAAATAAATCGTTTTTTAATTGTGTTCAGGTCTCTGGTGGTAAGAATGTGTTCTTAGAGATGAAATGACCCTATTAGCGCGCATGTACCCGTTCCAGCGCTCGGTTAATACCCCGATATCCATTCGTTACCTATTCGTTAACTATTCGCTTATAATACATTTTTTTATACGTTTCACTTGTTAGAAAAGGATTTTCAATTATGTCCATGTCTCAGGTGGTAACAATGTGTTCTTAGAGATGAAATTACCCTATTAGCGCTCATGTACCCGTTCCAGTGCTCGGTAAATAATCTTGTTACCTATTCGTTACCTATTCGCTTTTAATGCGCGGGGTATACGCTGCAACTTGAAATAAATCGTGTTTTAATTGTGTTCATGTCTCAGGTGGTAACAATGTGTTCTTAGAGATGAAATGACCCCATTAGAGCGCATGTACCCGTTCCAGCGCTCGGTAAATAACCTGTTACCTATTCGTTACCTATTCGCTTTTAATGCGCGGGGTATACGGTGCACCTTGAAATAAATCGTTTTTTAATTGTGTTCAGGTCTCTGGTGGTAAGAATGTGTTCTTAGAGATGAAATGACCCTATTAGCGCGCATGTACCCGTTCCAGCGCTCGGTTAATACCCTGTTACCTATTCGTTACCTATTCGTTACCTATTCGCTTATAATACATTTTTTTTATACGTTTCACCTTTTAGAAAAGGATTTTCAATTATGTCCATGTCTCAGGTGGTAACAATGTGTTCTTAGAGATGAAATGACCCCATTAGAGCGCATGTACCCGTTCCAGCGCTCGGTAAATAACCTGTTACCTATTCGTTACCTATTCGCTTTTAATGCGCGGGGTATACGCTGCAACTTGAAATAAATCGTGTTTTAATTGTGTTCATGTCTGGTGGTAACAATGTGTTCTTAGAGATGAAATGACCCCATTAGAGCGCATGTACCCGTTCCAGCGCTCGGTAAATAACCTGTTACCTATTCGTTACTTATTCGCTTTTAATGCGCGGGGTATACGGTGCACCTTGAAATAAATCGTTTTTTAATTGTGTTCAGGTCTCTGGTGGTAAGAATGTGTTCTTAGAGATGAAATGACCCTATTAGCGCGCATGTACCCGTTCCAGCGCTCGGTTAATACCCTGTTACCTATTCGTTACCTATTCGTTACCTATTCGCTTATAATACATTTTTTTATACGTTTCACCTGTTAGAAAAGGATTTTCAATTATGTCCATGTCTCAGACGGTAACAATGTGTTCTTAGAGATGAAATGACCCCATTAGAGCGCATGTACCCGTTCCAGCGCTCGGTAAATAACCTGTTACCTATTCGTTACCTATTCGCTTTTAATGCGCGGGGTATACGCTGCAACTTGAAATAAATCGTGTTTTAATTGTGTTCATGTCTGGTGGTAACAATGTGTTCTTAGAGATGAAATGACCCCATTAGAGCGCATGTACCCGTTCCAGCGCTCTGTAAATAACCTGTTACCTATTCGTTACTTATTCGCTTTTAATGCGCGGGGTATACGGTGCACCTTGAAATAAATCGTTTTTTAATTGTGTTCAGGTCTCTGGTTGTAAGAATGTGTTCTTAGAGATGAAATGACCCTATTAGCGCGCATGTACCCGTTCCAGCGCTCGTTTAATACCCTGTTACCTATTCGTTACCTATTCGTTACCTATTCGCTTATAATACATTTTTTTATACGTTTCACTTGTTAGAAAAGGATTTTCAATTATATCCATGTCTAAGGTGGTAACAATGTGTTCTTAGAGATGAAATTACCCTATTAGCGCTCATGTACCCGTTCCAGTGCTCGGTAAATAATCTTGTTACCTATTCGTTACCTATTCGCTTTTAATGCGCGGGGTATACGCTGCAACTTGAAATAAATCGTGTTTTAATTGTGTTCATGTCTCAGGTGGTATCAATGTGTTCTTAGAGATGAAATGACCCCATTAGAGCGCATGTACCCGTTCCAGCGCTCGGTAAATAACCTGTTACCTATTCGTTACCTATTCGCTTTTAATGCGCGGGGTATACGGTGCACCTTGAAATAAATCGTTTTTTAATTGTGTTCAGGTCTCTGGTGGTAAGAATGTGTTCTTAGAGATGAAATGACCCTATTAGCGCGCATGTACCCGTTCCAGCGCTCGGTTAATACCCTGTTACCTATTCGTTACCTATTCGTTACCTATTCGCTTATAATACATTTTTTTTATACGTTTCACCTTTTAGAAAAGGATTTTCAATTATGTCCATGTCTCAGGTGGTAACAATGTGTTCTTAGAGATGAAATGACCCCATTAGAGCGCATGTACCCGTTCCAGCGCTCGGTAAATAACCTGTTACCTATTCGTTACCTATTCGCTTTTAATGCGCGGGGTATACGCTGCAACTTGAAATAAATCGTGTTTTAATTGTGTTCATGTCTGGTGGTAACAATGTGTTCTTAGAGATGAAATGACCCCATTAGAGCGCATGTACCCGTTCCAGCGCTCGGTAAATAACCTGTTACCTATTCGTTACTTATTCGCTTTTAATGCGCGGGGTATACGGTGCACCTTGAAATAAATCGTTTTTTAATTGTGTTCAGGTCTCTGGTGGTAAGAATGTGTTCTTAGAGATGAAATGACCCTATTAGCGAGCATGTACCCGTTCCAGCGCTCGGTTAATACCCTGTTACCTATTCGTTACCTATTCGTTACCTATTCGCTTATAATACATTTTTTTATACGTTTCACCTGTTAGAAAAGGATTTTCAATTATGTCCATGTCTCAGGTGGTAACAATGTGTTCTTAGAGATGAAATGACCCCATTAGAGCGCATGTACCCGTTCCAACGCTCGGTAAATAACCTGTTACCTATTCGTTACCTATTCGCTTTTAATGCGCGGGGTATACGCTGCAACTTGAAATAAATCGTGTTTTAATTGTGTTCATGTCTGGTGGTAACAATGTGTTCTTAGAGATGAAATGACCCCATTAGAGCGCATGTACCCGTTCCAGCGCTCGGTAAATAACCTGTTACCTATTCGTTACTTATTCGCTTTTAATGCGCGGGGTATACGGTGCACCTTGAAATAAATCGTTTTTTAATTGTGTTCAGGTCTCTGGTGGTAAGAATGTGTTCTTAGAGATGAAATGACCCTATTAGCGCGCATGTACCCGTTCCAGCGCTCGGTTAATACCCTGTTACCTATTCGTTACCTATTCGTTACCTATTCGCTTATAATACATTTTTTTATACGTTTCACCTGTTAGAAAAGGATTTTCAATTATGTCCATGTCTCAGATGGTAACAATGTGTTCTTAGAGATGAAATGACCCCATTAGAGCGCATGTACCCGTTCCAACGCTCGGTAAATAACCTGTTACCTATTCGTTACCTATTCGCTTTTAATGCGCGGGGTATACGCTGCAACTTGAAATAAATCGTGTTTTAATTGTGTTCATGTCTGGTGGTAACAATGTGTTCTTAGAGATGAAATGACCCCATTAGAGCGCATGTACCCGTTCCAGCGCTCGGTAAATAACCTGTTACCTATTCGTTACTTATTCGCTTTTAATGCGCGGGGTATACGGTGCACCTTGAAATAAATCGTTTTTTAATTGTGTTCAGGTCTCTGGTGGTAAGAATGTGTTCTTAGAGATGAAATGACCCTATTAGCGCGCATGTACCCGTTCCAGCGCTTGGTTAATACCCTGTTACCTATTCGTTACCTATTCGCTTATAATACATTTTTTTATACGCTTCACCTGTTAGAAAAGGATTTTCAATTATGTCCATGTCTCAGGTGGTAACAATGTGTTCTTAGAGATGAAATGACCCCATTAGAGCGCATGTACCCGTTCCAGCGCTCGGTAAATAACCTGTTACCTATTCGTTACCTATTCGCTTTTAATGCGCGGGGTATACGCTGCACCTTGAAATAAATCGTGTTTTAATTGTGTTCATGTCTGGTAGTAACAATGTGTTCTTAGAGATGAAATGACCCCATTAGAGCGCATGTACCCGTTCCAGCGCTCGGTAAATAACCTGTTACCTATTCGTTACTTATTCGCTTTTAATGCGCGGGGTATACGGTGCACCTTGAAATAAATCGTTTTTTAATTGTGTTCAGGTCTCTGGTTGTAAGAATGTGTTCTTAGAGATGAAATGACCCTATTAGCGCGCATGTACCCGTTCCAGCGCTTGGTTAATACCCTGTTACCTATTCGTTACCTATTCGTTACCTATTCGCTTATAATACATTTTTTTATACGTTTCACTTGTTAGAAAAGGATTTTCAATTATATCCATGTCTAAGGTGGTAACAATGTGTTCTTAGAGATGAAATTACCCTATTAGCGCTCATGTACCCGTTCCAGTGCTCGGTAAATAATCTTGTTACCTATTCGTTACCTATTCGCTTTTAATGCGCGGGGTATACGCTGCAACTTGAAATAAATCGTGTTTTAATTGTGTTCATGTCTCAGGTGGTAACAATGTGTTCTTAGAGATGAAATGACCCCATTAGAGCGCATGTACCCGTTCCAGCGCTCGGTAAATAACCTGTTACCTATTCGTTACCTATTCGCTTTTAATGCGCGGGGTATACGGTGCACCTTGAAATAAATCGTTTTTTAATTGTGTTCAGGTCTCTGGTGGTAAGAATGTGTTCTTAGAGATGAAATGACCCTATTAGCGCGCATGTACCCGTTCCAGCGCTCGGTTAATACCCTGTTACCTATTCGTTACCTATTCGTTACCTATTCGCTTATAATACATTTTTTTATACGTTTCACCTTTAAGAAAAGGATTTTCAATTATGTCCATGTCTCAGGTGGTAACAATGTGTTCTTAGAGATGAAATGACCCCATTAGAGCGCATGTACCCGTTCCAGCGCTCGGTAAATAACCTGTTACCTATTCGTTACCTATTCGCTTTTCATGCGCGGGGTATACGCTGCAACTTGGAATAAATCGTGTTTTAATTGTGTTCATGTCTGGTGGTAACAATGTGTTCTTAGAGATGAAATGACCCCATTAGAGCGCATGTACCCGTTCCAGCGCTCGGTAAATAACCTGTTACCTATTCGTTACTTATTCGCTTTTAATGCGCGGGGTATACGGTGCACCTTGAAATAAATCGTTTTTTAATTGTGTTCAGGTCTCTGGTGGTAAGAATGTGTTCTTAGAGATGAAATGACCCTATTAGCGCGCATGTACCCGTTCCAGCGCTCGGTTAATACCCTGTAACCTAATCGTTACCTATTCGTTACCTATTCGCTTATAATACATTTTTTTATACGTTTCACCTGTTAGAAAAGGATTTTCAATTATGTCCATGTCTCAGGTGGTAACAATGTGTTCTTAGAGATGAAATTACTCTATTAGCGCTCATGTACCTGTTCCAGCGCTCGGTTAATACCCTGTTACCTATTCGTTACCTATTCGCTTATAATACATTTTTTTATACGTTGCACCTGTTAGAAAAGGATTTTTAATTCAGTTCATATCTCTGGTGGTAATAATGTGTTCTTTTAGATGAAATACCCCTATTAGCGCGTATGCACTAGTTCCAGCGCTCGGATAATACCCTGTTACTGAATTGTTCCCTATTCGCTTTTAATGCGCGTGTTATACGCTGCACCTTGAAATAAATCGTTTTTCAATTGTGCCCATGTCTCTGGTGGTAACAATGTGTTCTTAGAGATGAAATGACTCTATTAGCACGCATGTACCCGTTCCAGCGCTCGCTTTATACCCTGTTACCTATTCGTTACCTATTCACTTATAATACGTGTGTTGTACGTTGCACCTTTCAGACAAAGGATTTTCAATGGTGTCCGTGTCTCTGGTGGTAACAATGTGTTCTTAGAGATGAAATGATCCTTTTAGCGCGTATGTACCCGTTCCAGCGCTCGATAAATACCCTGTTACCTATTCGTTACCTATTCACTTATAATACGTTTGTTGTACGTTGCACCTTTTAGAAAAGGATTTTTAATTCAGTTCATATCTCTGGTGGTGATAATGTGTTCTTTTAGATGAAATACCACTATTAGCGCGTATGTACTCGTTCCAGCGCTCAGTTAATACCCTGCTACTTATTCGTTCCTTATTTGCTTTTAATGCACGAGGTAAACGTTGCACCTTGAAATAAATGGTTTTTTTAATTGTGTTCATGTCTCTGGTGGTAACAATGTGTTCTTAGAGATGAAATGACCCTATTAGAGCGCATGAACCCGTTCCAGCGCTCGCTTAATACCCTGTTACCTATTCGTTACCTATTCACTTATAATACGTTTGTTGTATGTTGCACCTTTTAGAAAAGGATTTTTAATTGTCTCCATGTCTTTTGTGGTAACAATGTGTTCTTAGAGATGAAATTACCCTATTAGCGCGCATGTACCCGTTCCAGCGCTCGGTTAATACCCTGTTACCTATTCGTTACCTATTCGTTACCTATTCACTTATAATACGTTTGTTGTACGTTGCACCTTTCAAAAAAGGATTTTCAATGGTGTCCGTGTCTCTGGTGGTAACAATGTGTTCTTAGAGATGAAATGACCCTATAAGCGCATGTACCCGTTGCAGCGCTCGATAAATACCCTGTTACCTATTCGTTACCTATTCACTTATAATACGTTTGTTGTACGTTGCACCTTTTAGAAAAGGATTTTTAATTCAGTTCATATCTCTGGTGGTAATAATGTGTTCTTTTAGATGAAATACCCCTATTAGCGCGTATGTAATCGTTCCAGCGCTTAGTTAATACCCTGCTACTTATTCGTTCCTTATTTGCTTTTAATGCACGAGGTATACGTTGCACCTTGAAATAAATCGTTTTTTAATTGTGTTCAGGTCTCTGGTGGTAACAATGTGTTCTTAGAGATGAAATTACCCTATTAGAGCGCATGAACCCGTTCCAGCGCTCGTTTAATACCCTGTTATCTATTCGTTACCTATTCACTTATAATACGTTTGTTGTATGTTGCACCTTTTAGAAAAGGATTTTTAATTGTCTCCATGTCTTTTGTGGTAACAATGTGTTCTTAGAGATGAAATTACCATATTAGCGCGCATGTAACCGTTCCAGCGCTCGGTAAATACCCTGTTACCTATTCGTTACCTATTCACTTATAATACGTTTGTTGTACGTTGCACCTTTCAGAAAAGGATTTTCAATGGTGTCCGTGTCTCTGGTGGTAACAATGTGTTCTTAGAGATGAAATGACCCTATTAGCGCGCATGTACCCGTTCCAGCGCTCGATAAATACCATGTTACCTATTCGTTACCTATTCACTTATAATACGTTTGTTGTACGTTGCACCTTTTAGAAAAGGATTTTTAATTCAGTTCATATCTCTGGTGGTAATAATGTGTTCTTTTAGATGAAATACCCCTATTAGCGCGTATGTACTCGTTCCAGCGCTCAGTTAATACCCTGCTTCTTATTCGTTCCTTATTTGCTTTTAATGCACGAGGTATACGTTGCACCTTGAAATAAATCGTTTTTTAATTGTGTTCATGTCTCTGGTGGTAACAATGTGTTCTTAGAGATGAAATGACCCAATTAGAGCGCATGAACCCGTTCCAGCGCTCGTTTAATACCCTATTACCTATTCGTTACCTATTCACTTATAATACGTTTGTTGTATGTTGCACCTTTTAGAAAAGGATTTTTAATTGTCTCCATGTCTCTTGTGGTAACAATGTGTTCTTAGAGATGAAATTACCCTATTAGCGCGCATGTACCCGTTCCAGCGCTCGGTGAATACCCTGTTACCTATTCGTTACCTATTCGTTACCTATTCACTTATAATACTTTTGTTGTATGTTGCACCTTTTAGAAAAGGATTTTTAATTGTCTCCATGTCTCTGGTGGTAACAATGTGTTCTTAGAGATGAAATGACCCTATTAGCGTGCATGTACCCGTTCCAGCGCTCGATAAATACCCTGTTACCTATTCGTTACCTATTCACTTATATTACGTTTGTTGTACGTTGCATCTTATAGAAAATGATTTTTAATTCAGTTCATATCTCTGGTGGTAATAATGTGTTCTTTTAGATGAAATACCCCTATTAGCGCATATGTACTCGTTCCAGCGCTCAGTTAATACCCTGCTTCTTATTCGTTCCTTATTTGCTTTGAATGCACGAGGTATACGTTGCACCTTGAAATAAATCGTTTTTTAATTGTGTTCATGTCTCTGGTGGAACGGGTACATGAGCGCTAATAGGGTAATTTCATCTCTAAGAACACATTGTTACCACCTGAGACATGGACATAATTGAAAATCCTTTTCTAACAGTTGAAACGTATAAAAAAATGTATTATATGCGAATAGGTAACGAATAGGTAACGAATAGGTAACAGGGTATTAACCGAGCGCTGGAACGGGTACATGCGCGCTAATAAGGTCATTTCATCTCTAAGAACACATTCTTACCACCAGAGACCTGAACACAATTAAAAAACGATTTATTTCAAGGTGCACCGTATACCCCGCGCATTAAAAGCGAATAGGTAACGAATAGGTAACAGGTTATTTACCGAGCGCTGGAACGGGTACATGCGCTCTAATGGGGTCATTTCATCTCTAAGAACACATTGTTACCACAAGACATGAACACAATTAAAAAACGATTTATTTCAAGGTGCAGCGTATACCCCGCGCATTAAAAGCGAATAGGTAACGAATAGGTAACAGGTTATTTACCGAGCGCAGGAACGGGTACATGCGCTCTAATGGGGTCATTTCATCTCTAAGAACACATTGTTACTACCAGACATGAACACAATTAAAACACGATTTATTTCAAGGTGCAGCGTATACCCCGCGCATTAAAAGCGAATAGGTAACGAATAGGTAACAGGTTATTTACCGAGCGCTGGAACGGGTACATGCGCTCTAATGGGGTCATTTCATCTCTAAGAACACATTGTTACCTCCTGAGACATGGACATAATTGAAAATCCTTTTCTAACAGGTGAAGCGTATAAAAAAATGTATTATAAGCGAATAGGTAACGAATAGGTAACAGGGTATTAACCGAGCGCTGGAACGGGTACATGCGCGCTAATAGGGTCATTTCATCTCTAAGAACACATTCTTACCACCGGAGACCTGAACACAATTAAAAAACGATTTATTTCAAGGTGCACCGTATACCCCGCGCATTAAAAGCGAATAAGTAACGAATAGGTAACAGGTTATTTACCGAGCGCTGGAACGGGTACATGCGCTCTAATGGGGTCATTTCATCTCTAAGAACACATTGTTACTACCAGACATGAACACAATTAAAACACGATTTATTTCAAGGTGCAGCGTATACCCCGCGCATTAAAAGCGAATAGGTAACGAATAGGTAACAGGTTATTTACCGAGCGCTGGAACGGGTACATGCGCTCTAATGGGGTCATTTCATCTCTAAGAACACATTGTTACCACCTGAGACATGGACATAATTGAAAATCCTTTTCTAACAGGTGAAGCGTATAAAAAAATGTATTATAAGCGAATAGGTAACGAATAGGTAACAGGGTATTAACCGAGCGCTGGAACGGGTACATGCGCGCTAATAGGGTCATTTCATCTCTAAGAACACATTCTTACCACCAGAGACCTGAACACAATTAAAAAACGATTTATTTCAAGGTGCACCGTATACCCCGCGCATTAAAAGCGAATAAGTAACGAATAGGTAACAGGTTATTTACCGAGCGCTGGAACGGGTACATGCGCTCTAATGGGGTCATTTCATCTCTAAGAACACATTGTTACCACCAGACATGAACACAATTAAAACACGATTTATTTCAAGTTGCAGCGTATACCCCGCGCATTAAAAGCGAATAGGTAACGAATAGGTAACAGGTTATTTACCGAGCGTTGGAACGGGTACATGCGCTCTAATGGGGTCATTTCATCTCTAAGAACACATTGTTACCACCTGAGACATGGACATAATTGAAAATCCTTTTCTAACAGGTGAAACGTATAAAAAAATGTATTATAAGCGAATAGGTAACGAATAGGTAACGAATAGGTAACAGGGTATTAACCGAGCGCTGGAACGGGTACATGCGCGCTAATAGGGTCATTTCATCTCTAAGAACACATTCTTACCACCAGAGACCTGAGCACAATTAAAAAACGATTTATTTCAAGGTGCACCGTATACCCCGCGCATTAAAAGCGAATAAGTAACGAATAGGTAACAGGTTATTTACCGAGCGCTGGAACGGGTACATGCGCTCTAATGGGGTCATTTCATCTCTAAGAACACATTGTTACCACCAGACATGAACACAATTAAAACACGATTTATTTCAAGTTGCAGCGTATACCCCGCGCATTAAAAGCGAATAGGTAACGAATAGGTAACAGGTTATTTACCGAGCGCTGGAACGGGTACATGCGCTCTAATGGGGTCATTTCATCTCTAAGAACACATTGTTACCACCTGAGACATGGACATAATTGAAAATCCTTTTCTAAAAGGTGAAACGTATAAAAAAAATGTATTATAAGCGAATAGGTAACGAATAGGTAACGAATAGGTAACAGGGTATTAACCGAGCGCTGGAACGGGTACATGCGCGCTAATAGGGTCATTTCATCTCTAAGAACACATTCTTACCACCAGAGACCTGAACACAATTAAAAAACGATTTATTTCAAGGTGCACCGTATACCCCGCGCATTAAAAGCGAATAGGTAATGAATAGGTAACAGGTTATTTACCGAGCGCTGGAACGGGTACATGCGCTCTAATGGGGTCATTTCATCTCTAAGAACACATTGTTACCGTCTGAGACCTGGACATAATTGAAAATCCTTTTCTAACAGGTGAAACGTATAAAAAAATGTATTATAAGCGAATAGGTAACGAATAGGTAACGAATAGGTAACAGGGTATTAACCGAGCGCTGGAACGGATACATGCGCGCTAATAGGGTCATTTCATCTCTAAGAACACATTCTTACCACCAGAGACCTGAACACAATTAAAAAACGATTTATTTCAAGGTGCACAGTATACCCCGCGCATTAAAAGCGAATAAGTAACGAATAGGTAACAGGTTATTTACCGAGCGCTGGAACGGGTACATGCGCTCTAATGGGGTCATTTCATCCCTAAGAACACATTGTTACCATCAGAGATATGAATTTAATTGAAAATCCTTTTCTAAAAGGTGCAACGTACAACAAACGTACTATAAGTGAATAGGTAACGAATAGGTAACAGGGTAATTTAACCGATCGCTGGAACGAGTACATATGCGCTTATAGGGGTATTTCATCTATAAGAACACATTATTACCACCAGAGATATGAACACAATTGGAAATCCTTTTCTAAAAGGTGCAACGTACAACAAACTTTTTAAAAGCGAAATAGTAACGAATATTTAACAGGGTATTATCCGACCGCTGGAACGGATACAAATGCACTTATAGAGTTATATCACCTCTAAGAGCCCAAATCTTCCACCAGAGACAACAAAACAATTGAAAATCATGTTTTAAAAGGTGCAACGTAAGATACACGTATTATAAGCGAATTATAAGCGAGTGATGGAACGAATTAAACAAGGTAATAGCATGCTCCGAAACGATGTACACCCTGCTTACATGTTTAACTCTACCACATTATGTAAGTATGTGCCTGTCCCTAGACAAGAGCCTGAAATTAAGAAGTTATCGTTTGTTTTTGTGTTACATATTTCCGTTTATTTTTTTGTATATGAAATACGGCCGTCAGTTTTGTTGTTTGAATTGTATGAGGTTGTCATGTCTGGGCCTTTTATAGGTGACTACATGGTTTGGGCTATGCTCATTGTTGAAGGCCGTACAGTGAACTATAGTTGATAATTTTTGTGTCATTTTGGTCTAATGTGGAGTGTTGTCTCATTGGCAATCATACCACATCTTCGTTTTTACGCAAGCGCTAACACGGTGATTTCATCCCGTCGAACCAAGATCCATCTTCAAACATACGGACATAAAGCAGTTAAAAGGTAGAACGTATAAAAAACAAGTTAGGAACAAATGCGTATCGAACATGAAGTAAAAGGATCGGTTGAGCACAAACACATATAAATAGGTCATAAAAAGATCATTTTACCTTAACCAATTCAGAACTATTACCATATGTAAGACTATTAACAACTAGATTTGTAATTGCTAGCAATAACGGAAGGCACCCCTTCCCCCTATTACCAGGTGAGCGACAGCCATTTTGACAATTCCAAAGTCAAATGTCTAGTAACATTTTTGCAAAGTTTCATTAAGTTTGAACATTTTGAATTTTTGATATTTTTGCTGTTTCCATGGTTACGGCGGCCATTTTGAAAATTCTAACTTCAAAATCCAACTCTGCCTATGCCAGTTACCATTCCTGTAAAGTTTCATCCAGTTTGCGGAAAATTCTTATTTTTGGAATTTTTGACCTTTTTGCATTGTTTTCATGGTAACAAGACCTATTTTGGAAATTCCAACTCCAATGTTGCTCATCATTACTGTGAAGTTTCATGAAGTTTTGAGCATTTTTAGAATTTTGAAAATTTTGGTGTAGTTTCCATGGCAACATAGTAGTTCCAATGATCGCCAAAATCATCCAACACCTGTATATAGTGGGCACCTACATTGTTTTAAAATATGATGATTCTGAGTTGAAGCATATCCAAACAGTTCACCAAAAACCAAAAGCTAATTTTTTTTCACAATTGTGCCGTTTCCATGGTAACGGCAGCCATATTAAACTATTCCATGCCATAATTAAAAAGGGGGAAGGATATTAAAAATCAAATAAGTAACGAATAGGTAACGAATAGGGAATAGGGAATAGGTAACGAATAGGTAACGAATAGGGAATAGGGAATAGGTAACGAATAGGCAACGAATAGGGAATAGGGAATAGGTAACGAATAGGTAACGAATAGGGAATAGGGAATAGGTAACGAATAGGTAACGAATAGGGAATAGGGAATAGGTAACGAATAGGCAACGAATTGGGAATAGGGAATAGGTAACGAATAGGTAACGAATAGGGAATAGGGAATAGGTAACGAATAGGTAACGAATAGGGAATAGGGAATAGGTAACGAATAGGCAACGAATAGGGAATAGGGAATAGGTAACGAATAGGGAATAGGGAATAGGTAACCAACTTGACGCCCATTAAGTAGGTTTTGTTCTTTAAAAATGATAGCTTCAAGTAACCCCGAAGTAACATTAGTTGTTAACATGCGCCTCTGGTGCAGTGAAGTTCACACCGTTAATGTTATTTGGATTTCAGAATCATCCTTGGTAAACCGCTAGAAGCATAAAAAATTGAACATTTGTTTCATGAATACACACGTTACTTGCATATAAACAATACAATATAATGATTAATTCGACAAAATGGATTGGTTATATTTCAATTATACGTATATAAGTATTTATCATGTTTCTAATGAATGTGCTATCATGAACATGAAAATTTATCAAATTCAGAACAACATCAATTTTAACATCACATTGAAGCTCTTCCTTAAGGAAGGTCGAACAGATATAATAACACGGCATTGTTCAATGCTCAGAAAGTATAAGAGTCCAAAGTTTCCGCTTCGGAAAATTATGACGGTACCTGTTCTGCAGAATGAAACTTATCCTAAAACCATCATTCACATCTTCTGCAGTCTTAAAAATGAACAACGCATGATTGAAAGTTATTTTGCCTTCTAAAAAAGAACTATGTCAAAATAAAAAGATAATATAACTGAAATTCTATTAAAAGACTATTGAAAACTGGACAACACACCTAAAATTTTCGAAGACAAGAGTCTTCCTAAAACTAGCAGTGATTTTAAGGGAACGCAATTAAATTCTCCATGTCTAGTAATACTCAAGAAACAGTGGCGGAAGCAAAAACGAGAAAAAAGTAACAGTAGGTTTTTTTTCTGCGGATGGACTATATGTATTAAAAAAAACAGGCAACTATGGATGCTTGAGACAGTTCCTACCATGACAAGCTTGATATTAAGAAAGAGCTGATATGAAAAGCCGGAAGTGAATAATCAAAACTACAGTTCTGAAGTAGCCGTGGGCTGAAAAATTCAATCAAAGATACCAGGCTTATAATAATAAATAGGTACGCCAGACGAACGTTTCGTTTACATAAGACTCATCAGAGAAGTCCGAATCAAAACACGCAAAGGCAAACGAAAATACAATGATAAAGAGCATTAATAATTGGAAACTACTAAAAAGTGGGCCAAAATCCAAAAACAGGCAAACTTTTTGAAATTTTGGTCATCAATGCACTTCAACTTTGGCTTTATAGCTATTTTTATCTGAGCGTCACTGGTGAGTCTTATGTAGACGAAACGCGCGGCTGGCGTATTAAATTATAATCCTGGTACCTTTGATAACTATTAATTATACCTAAGGGCAGAACAAAAGAGTTTTGAATATTTCAACATTTTATATTAAATAAACAGCTGCGCCATGAGCGCATGATACGCCCTTCGTCTTGTGTGAGAAGTTTAATGCAATAATCATAAATAGTTTTCTGAGATACGGCGCGACATGTGAAAAAAACACTTTTTTACAAAAAACTCAATAACTCTAAAATAAAATTTTGAATCATAACCAAAAAGTATACAGATCTTTAGATTAATATAACTAAGAAGTGTGTAAAGTTTTAAGCAATAGTCATTAATGGTTTTTAAGATACGATGCAACATGTGAAAACCCACCTTCTTTTTTAACAATAAACTCAATAACTCGAAAATAAAATTTTGAATCATCACCAAAAAGTATACAGATCTTTAGATTAATATAACTAAGAAGTGTGTAAAGTTTTAAGCAATAGTCTTAAATCGTTTATGAGATATGGTACGACATGTGACCCCCCCCCTTTTTAACAAAAAACTCAACAACTCTAAAATAAAATTTTGAATCATCACCAAAAAGTATACAGATCTTTGGATTAATATAATTAAGAAGTGTGTGAAGTTTAAAGCAATAATCAGAATTTATTTTGAGATACAGCACGACATGTGAAAAATGCACATCCCTGTTTTAGTTATGAAGTCCCGTAACTCAAAAAGTTAAAATCCTATTTTCACCAAAAATTATACAGATCGTTTGACCTTCATAAGAAACAACTGTCTTAAGTTTCATAAAATTTGGATAAGCGGTTCTCAAGTTATGGTGCGACATGTGGACGCCGGACAGATGGACAGACGGACGCCGGACATTTGTATACCATTATACGCCCCGTCAAAACTTTTTGACGGGCGTATAAAAAGGCAACAGTAGTACACTGCTGTTAAAAAGTCATAAATGGATTGAGAAAAAAACAAATCCGGGTAACAAAATAAAACCGAGGTAAACACATTATCTATAGAGGGAAACAAAGGAACAACAGTAACACTGAGGGGCAACAAAATCAAATGCCAACATACATAAAACGATTTTTTTTGATAAAATCTGTCATATTACTGATCAGCTGGTACAGGACATTTCAAGAAAAAAATGCTAGGTATATAAAAGTAACTTTTTGTATATTTGAGAATGACACCCGAGTGCCTGTCAGAGGCATCAAAACAGTCTAAGAAACGTGTTTTGTTCACGCATTGTTGTCAATATAATGGAATGTGCTGCGCCTGTCATACAAGTGAGTGGTTTAGCTAGCTATAAAACTACTTTCAATCAACCATTTTCTAAAAACGAAAATACCTGTACCAAGTCAGGAATCTGACAGTTGTTATTCATTCGTTTGATGTGTTTGAGATTTTGATTTTTTCATATGATTACGGACTTTCCGTTTTGGATTTTTCCAGGAGTTCAGTATTTTTGTGATTTAACTTTTTAAATTAGACATGTTAAATGAAAAGTCGTTTATATTACATTTTCACACTGATAGAAAAGGAAGAATCCCATGGTCACTAAATACAAATACGTTCACACTAGTTGAAAACACACTTTTTGGAATTGATATCTACGCTATTGTTTTAGGCAATAGTTTCTTTCTGAGTTGTATTAAAAAACTGTGTTCCTACATTATTAGGGATACAAACAAAAAGCTTTTAGAAATTAGTCTACCAATTCACCAATCCATGTAAAACGTGAACGTCTTCTTACATAATTTTCCTTAGACACGTGCTGTCCTTGACGCAGACAGAATTGGAATGAAGGTGATGGGGTTTTCTAAGTACAACCCAGTGGTAACATTCCTTTCTGTTTTATTAGTCAGATGATTCCGTCTGTGTTGTGACGCAAAAAGGGTAAATTCAGATTTTATGACAGGTATTTAATGCAATATAGTCAATAGTATCTATGGAAAGTTTGAAAGCTGGAGAAAAAAAAAATTCAATAAATTCAATTCTACACATGAAAATGTCAGGAATATGACAGTTATTATGCATTCGTTTGATGTGGTTGAACTTTTGATTTTTCCATCCGATTAGGGACTTTCGTTTTGATTTTTTCTCGGAGTTTGATTATTTTGATATTTAACTTTTACTGTTGGTATACTTTCCTTGACATATGTTTGTTTCATACAGAAACGGATGTTAACAATAGTTTCTTGAACTCATACATGGATGTGAATGAAAATAAATTTATCACAAAAATTAGATTAATTCACTTTGATCAATCAAACACTTATTTAAACATAAATAATTTGCTCACTTTGCAAGAATATTTTCAAGACTTGAGGTACATTTATGGGTATAATTGCAGAAGTATGCAATTGTGAAATAATTGAATATGAACGGCAATATAATAAAAACTCTTTTGGTCAAACATTTAGGCATATGTCTCTCAATGAAAAACTATTACATCCGGAATGAATTGCATACTTAAAGATTACTTTAACTACATGTATGATGATTTTGCTATTTTTCAAAAGTTTAAAATTATTTGACATCGTTTGTGAGTTCTTTATTTTTAACACATCTGCTTTTATTCGAATGCAACCGTGCTATTTGATATCAATAGTACTTTATTTGGTACCAGTAGTACTTTTTTTGAAGAGACCTTTGCATATGTCACCAGTCGTTTTTTAATTTGAAAATATAGTTCATATTTGACACAATATTTTTTTTAAATTGAACCTTAAATTGGACACTAGCAGCTTTCACTTGGATGGAACCTTCATATTTCGTACCAGGAACTCTCATTTGAATCGGACTTTTATATTCGTTTGACACAAGCAGACTTTCTTATTATTATTTTAAGACGCCAGTAGTTTTTATTTCATCTATTCCTTTATCTTTGACACCAGCAGCCTTTATTGGAATGAAACCTTTGAAATTGACATCAGTAGCTATTTTATTTGCGAGATACTAACTGATTCTTTTAGAAAGAAACTTTCATATTTGATACCAGATTTTATTTAATTGCGATCAAACTATTTTGAATCCACATATCTCTGTCGGAATTTGACCGTAATATTTCTCTAGCATTATTTGCATTGGATTATTACATTTGGCATCATCAAACTTTATTTGTTTATATTTGACACCCGTCCGGCAGATTTTATTTTATTTATAGTTTTGTATTTGACGCCTACAATTGTTTTTAGGCTAAAATAAAACATTGTTGACACATTGGTTCATTCAAAACAAATAATAGAAATACCGATTGAACTCTATGGAAAATTCTTAACGGAAAGTCCTTAGTCAAATCATGGCAAAATCAAAAGCTCAAACACATCAAACGAATGGATAACAACATATCATATATAGATAAAATTGTGTACGCAAGACGCGCGTTTTGTCTTCAAAATACTCGTTTTCAAAGACTCGACAAACGCAGCCGTGTCGTCTTTCACGTTTACCAACAAATTTCCGGAAATGCACGAAATTGCATGTGATAAACGTCACGGACATTAATGGAAAAGCATGTAAAAACAATTAACCCAGCAGTAGTCAATAAGTACCGATTATCAGGTTATCTGCATGTTGATATCGTAAAATATCAGCTGCGAGACATAATATGAAGCTTTTTGTCGAGTGAGCGTAGCGAACGAGATCAAAACGCCTTCATATAATGTCAAGCAGCTGATATTTTACAATATCAATATGCAGATAATCTGATAATCGATTTATCGGGCTATATTTGCGTGTTTCAGAAGTGTTTTCTTTGTTTCACCAGCACACAAAAGATGACTTGATAAGTTCGGGTCAAAGTTATTAACGTCGGTTCAAACATTATGACGTCGCTGATATGTCCGGGTCAAAGTTATTAAGGCCGGGTCAACGTATTTGACGTCACAAAGACATGATACGGAATAATATTAAGAGCTGAACAGAGTGATATAGACAGTGGGACGACCGATAAAGGTTCGTTAATCAGCATGCCGAGTATATGTTTAGGAATATGCATGGTTTATAAACATATTGTAATCCTTGTATAGCCTTTAATATTTTTATTATTGTTATTGAACTGTAAAATTTAGGTGATATTTTATACAAATATATGGTAACTGTTTGTTTTGTTATGTTTCAAATTCAAGTTCCTTAAAGGAAGGACTACGAACAATGATGTAAAATTTATCCCGAAGCACTGTGTATTTACAGAACCGACAAAAAAGCTCATGTCTTAAACAATTTAAACCCCAATCCATTATGGATGTGTAGTTTGAGATTACTGTTCTTAATCTACAAAAAAGTTACATTTCTGTGTTCCATAGTGTTATCCGACAAATTTTATTGTCTCACTTTATGGTCAAAAAAGGAGACATAGGTATGCTGTTTCCGATGTCGGCGACGGCGGAGGCGGCAGCGGCGTCAAAAATGTATTAGTTTGTGATTAGGTCTAGTTTATGGTGAACCACTAGTGGTAAGGCAAAAATATTTGGTATGCAGTTGTATTAGTACTGCCTGTCTGGTACATCTCATTACCATGTGGATTATTTGGCCCCGCCCTTTCAGTTATGGTCTATTGGCTTTGACACTTAGTTTTTATGTATTAATTTGTAATTAGGTCAGTTTATGGGGACCACTAGTGGAAAGTTAATTATAATTGGTATGCAGTTGTATAAGCATTGGCATATCTCATTTCCATGGAGATTATTTGAACCCGCCCCCTCAGTCATGATCTATGGGCTTAGAAATTTATGCTTAGTCTTCATGTATAATTTTGTGATTATGTCAGTTTATGGGGAACTGGTGGTAGGTCAGTTATATTTAATATGCAGTTGTCTTAGTATTGACACATCTCATTACCATGGAATTTATTTGACCCCGCCCCCTTAGTTATGGTATTGACTTTGATATTTTCTTAGTTTACTTGTATAAGTTTGTGTTTAAGCTTGTTTAAAGGGAACTTTTTATGATAAGTCAATGGTATTTGGTATGCGTTTTATTAGCATTGGCACATCTCATTCCATGGAGATTGTTTAGCCATGTACCTTCCTTCAGTCATGGTTCATTGACTTTGAATATTTGCAAATCTTGCATGTTAAAGTGTTGCTATATTAATTTCAACATTTTCGTTATCGAAATTACCAAAAAGCCAAACACATCTCTGTGATAACAGTTTATATTATAGTATTAATGAATGGGTGTTTTTATAATGGCCCTGTTATATGTCCAAGGTCTGTTATAATGGTCGAGGAAGTCTGTAATGGCCCGAGGCAACGCCGAGGGACATTACAGACATCCGAGGCCATTATTACTGACCGATGACATATAACAGAGCCATTATAAAAACACCCATTTCTTAATACATTTATTAACCAACTGAATAAAAGTGTATGTGTTAATATACCAAATATCCAAGATATTAAGTTGACAGAAGTTATGTGTTGAAAAACAGGAGGAACAGTGATCCCTATATATGGTTCTTTAATGTTGGTTGCTGGTTACTAAATTAAATAAAATACAAAAAAGTATTATACTCTTTACAACTTAATTTTATTAACTTTATTAAAAACCCTAACTGTGCTGTACACAGACAAACCGGGCATTAATACAGGGCCATTACAGAAAAACAAGGCCATTACAGAAAAAACAGGGCCATTACTGAAAAACAGGGCCATTACAGAAAAAAACAGTGTCATTACAGAAAAACAGGGCCATTACAGAAAATATGTTATTTTTAATAACCAGTCATTTTTGGCAATAATGTACTTAGTTGGTTAATAATAGTCTAATAATCGATTTTTATAGACCTCAAAAAAAGTACCGTCTATAAAGGGCTTCGACATGGAAAATATTAACCAATGCTTATAAACAAGTTTATAAAATAGTAGACGCAAATCTTTTATCGAACTGGTCAATAAACCGATACTGAGAAATATAAAACATATTATATATAAACTAATGTCTCATGTTGTAAATTTGACAACATCGGAATAAAAGCCCAGTCTAGCTGAGGAAACTGTTACTATAGAATCTTGCTGTCTAGAATTGAAAGTTGAAGTTTGCCTTATTCTTTCCATAGACCTGATGAAACAGTTAGTTTGTATAAAATTATGATAAAATAGAAATGACTTGATTCTTTAAGCTGATGTTGCAAAATGTAGTGTGGTATCATCACTCTAAAGAATTAACATTTCTGGAGATTTTACACCAGGTAGAATAATACCAAAAATTTAAATTATGTAATGTTGAATAATTCGCTGTAAATCTTTGATAGGAATTCAAATGTTTAACAATAAAATAAATGTTTAGAAACTTTTAAATTGTCTTCCTTTTATCTCTTTAGTAGTTAATAGGAAAATGTAAGTGCTGAAAACATTTGTTCAAAGTAAACTGTAAGCCCATTATCCCGATTTTATTTAGATAACACTGCTTTACAGTGCTGTTATTATCGAAACAATTCTTAAACAATTAAAGAACTAAAATCTAAGGATATCTTAAGCTTTATCGCTGCACATGACAGGTGCAGACTAATAATTAACGTCATTCATATCATACTGCTAACTATATAGAATCCAAGTACTTCATTCATACATTTATATAGGCAGGCCCGTAGACAGGAATTTCCAAGGGGGGGGGGGGGGGTATTTGGACTCATGAACTAGACTTTAACAGTCACAATTTGAACAGAACGTTGACTTTAACAGTGCTTATTTGGTTTCAAGGGGGGTTCGGACGAACCCCCGAACCCCCCTGGCTACGGGTATGATAGGGGTGTTGTGTAGTGGTTAAAAAAGAGGGGCGAAAATTCGAAATCATAAATCGAAAATCGGTAAAGTGCTTTTGCCTCTAATAAACTTTCCTGTATTTTCAATTTGTCAAATATGCATATACAGTTCTTTTAAAACATTTGACATGTGGTGAAAAATGTCATCGTTTTCAGCAGTCACGTTTTTCGTATACTCAAACATGAGAGATCGCTAACATTTAAGACAAAGTGATATTTTGATATTTTACTGAACATAAAAGTCTTAAACACGCAGGACATACTTGGTTTAAAGCCTTAGATTATTGAATTGTTTGCATTATACATATCAGTTCTGATTAGGATGTCGATTGACAAACTACCATTCATTATGAACTTTTATAAATTGTTACTTGGATGGAGAGTTGTCTCATTGGCATTCATACCACATCTTCCTATATCTATTTTATTCAGAAAGTGTGAAACAATTGTCTTTTCTGGTGAATGCAAATATGTGCTTATTAGAGGTAACCCACTTGAAATCAAATTGAAAAATTGCAACGTTTTAAATAAGTTAAAAAATTATTATTCAAAGGGAAATAATTCAGATATGATTGAAGTAGTTGATTTGCAAATTAGAATATATAACTGATTTCTAAATTTTCAAAGTTATGCATTTAAAAATAATCCTTGGTTGACACGAAATATTTACTAAGGAAACGCAAAAATCTTAACTTGGGACGACTCAGAATTTAAGCTACCCCTCAATTTTGGTAGAGTTATATAATTTGAAAAGTAATGTCGGGTGATCCTGGCTAAACATCCTTCCATGATAAACTTTCTCCCATGATATGTATGAACGTGACGTTGATGGTTACTTTGAGATCGTTGTTATAGACTAAGTGTTACGTGACGCATGCTGCCGTATTTTTTTAATCTGAGAGGCAATATCATTGATACTGCAAAAGAAACAGTGCCATGTGCAAAAAAAGGAGTAACAAAGGTAAACACGGTCTTATTAAAAAAAATATATAAAACATATCTACTAATGATTTTGCATGACATCATTATTCAGTCTTGCCTCCCTTTGAAACGGTGTATGTTGAGGCTATTTGCCATCACAGTGCAATACAATTGGATCTTATCGGTCCATATCTTAAAAGATTTAAATCATTGCAACCAATAGCAAACACGAGTGTGATTCGTGCATTCATTAAAAAATTAATCGAAGAAACCAAGCTTAGAATTTTGTACGCTAGACGTGTGTTTCGTCTATGAAGAATACATCTGTGACGCTAGAATATAAAAGGTAAAAGGCCAAATCAAGAACTCAAAATTCTGAAAGGTTTTGCTTTAAATGGCGAGTTTGTTTTTGCACCATATTTAAATTTGTTTAAATTTGGTTCTGTGATTTTTATTTGGTCAATTGTGCAATAATTACAAATTTAGGTTTGAAGAGATTTGTGTTTTTTTATTATCGAAATTGTATAGTATATGTGTATCTGGCTCATCACAATATAAAATCAGAATTGAAAGAATGAAGAAAAAGTCTGAATGAAATCTGCAGAAAAGTTCAATAATCCTTGAATATGACATACCTATTCCTCAGATGCCACAAATGTTCTTCCGATATCGCACAACTATTCCTTAGACATGATGGTAGTTTTTACAATTGCAGAGACCAGATTTTCAAAAACAGCGATTAGGGGCCTAGAAACAAAGGGGGCGGCAGTTAAAAAACGGAAAATTAACCAAAAAAAACCGACAAATTTTCGGCCGTTAGAGGAATTCCCGACAATGATCACTTCTTACGTCATGGAATTTCAAAGTCAGATTCAACCATACCAGTCAGGATACGGAGAACATAATCTTGAATTACATAGTACAAAAAGAATAATGTAAGAATTGAGAATAGCAAATGTACTTTAATAACTTCTATATATTTGCCTTCAAAATTTATCTGTCAAATAATGATTAAGATACATTGTTGCTATCTTATGTGTTCTGTAGACTTTTGTTGGTTGTGCTATTGTCAACAATATGTGCGATTTTCTAGTAATTTCTAAATATGAAATGACATCATTAAACAGTCTAGAAATGAAAGATACATAATGGAATAAGATAGTACATGTAGATTAAGATAAATATCAGAATACTATAAAATTAATGCGGTGTATCCACTGATAATGGATGACAATTAATACACATGCACCAGAATATTTATATTTCTTATGTTTACAGGAATGAAACAAAAAAGCTTCGAAATCAATCACCAGGAAGAAATTGTTTTTAAGTCAAGATTGTTCAATGATATATAAACATGATCGTCTCTTTATAAGCAGGACATATGATGAAGAGGGAGATGCTTGTGAATAGTGCGACAAGGCTTTAAAAACAAACTCCAAAAGGAACGAGACCCGGTTCGTCAACCGGGAAAGCGTCTTTTACTGTATATGCATCATGCGCCTTCCGAATTCCCGCTCCGTCAAAATGTCACAATTGATAAAAGATTACACATCAGACATCTTTCTGGTATCTTAAGATCTAAGACCGAGAAAACATGTCACTAGTAAGCTGAAATACCTACGCATCGTATCTGTCAACCAATTTGTTATGCTGACCGTAAAACCTACATGTATGTAGTGTTGATTTCAGTCAATCTACCTCAAAACCCTGTCGGAGCAATTTTTGTGTAAGGATCACACCCCTGCAAATGCAGTCCGTATACTTGGAACATACACGAGCGTAACGTATTAACCGAGATATATAAACGCCATCCGATGACACAGAGGGTATGTTAGAGATTAGAAATGAGAAGTTTCAATTGGAAAATTGAAATTATTACGTTTGTCCTAGTTTGAACTCATCCATCTGTCAATGTCGAGGAAAAAAATCAAGATATGAAGCAGACCTTTTATAACTTTAGGTAGTATCCTTAATCTTAAGTTTACCAGGATATATGAGATGCAAGCACTAATCTAAATGTAGGTTATTAAGGTAAAAAACATCATCATTATATCTGAAATAAAAATTCAAGACTTTGCAAGAAGCTTTTTATTTGTCTTTATCATGCTTACGACGGCTCTGTTTGAATTCTGTACATATGAGTCCCAAAAACAAGTCGACAATTAATACCTTTTGGAACATAGCCTGTCTGCTAAATTATCTATCCACTAAACTCAACAAATATGTTGTCGATCGAAGAGTCCAGCATTTTGATAATATCATCTTTGGTTTGGGCATCTTGTGTGGTTCTTCACAAAGATTATTCATGACATAAAACAAGGAATTTGTATCTACCATTTTTGTAGAAAAAGCTCTGTTTAATGAGACGATGTAGTCAATCTTTTAAATGAGCATAATTAATAGTAATGTCAAGCATATACAAATCAAAAGATTGATATTACTGCAAAATTATAAAGATAAGGATTGGAGATTTGATGTACATATCTTATTTTTTTATTTAAGAATCCACATCTGATTGACACCGCTGGGTGAATATACATCATCACAACTTTCTGAAAGGCTTCTTTTACTATAGCAAGAATGATGATAAGAACTGTGTTGGCATTCATTATCATTGATATGCTAATTTTAATAAATTAACTGTCTACAAAACTTTTAATTGTTCGAGACACTAACGATCTTCAACCCAAGGAATAGGCTACCTTAACTGTATTTAGCAAAAACCTTTTTTTGAAGGTCCCCAATGCTCTTCAACTTCAACAAAATTACAAGACTGATACTTTTGATGATCTTTTTGCATCCTGCTAACTGTTTTTGAATGGTTACACTAATAGGTTTAGCGCTATAAAACCACTAGCAGGTTTAATCCACCATTTTCTACATTTGAAAATGCCTGTACCAAGTCAGGATTTGACAGTTTTTGTCCATTCGTTTGATGTGTTTTATCATTTGGTTTTGCCATTTGATTAGGGACTTTTGAATTTTCCTCGGAGTTCAGTATTTTTGTGATTTTACTTTTTTCAAAGTTAAAGATCACCATTTTTTCGAAAACATGTACAAGGACTTGCTGAAAGATGATTGCAATCGAACAGTTCTTGTTTTCTTCAGTCATACTGTACACCGTGAAAAGTGCGTTAACTTGTAGGTGAAAGTATGATCATCTATAATAGTATTTCAAACTCATTGCTTTAGTATCTATATTGACCAGAACTAAATCTATAAAAGTTGGAGAAGAGGAAACCTCCACCAGCAGTTACGCGTTTTTAGACATGATAGTTATTATCCACTTGGAACGTAAAATCACAAAGAATCAATTCTAGATGGAAAAAACAAAACGTGAAACGTGTTGATTTTAGACATTCTTCTTTTATGTCTTATTTAAAGAGTTGAGTGTGTCTTCACTTTTTCATTCAAATAGAATAGTACAATAATGGCATATTGGCATGGACCTAGACAAAGTTATTGTATTATTACTATACTGGATATAGGCTTTAAAATACACATATCTTCAGTGATTGATATAATCTTGCATCCAGTTCATGTTAATCTTATTTTTTCCATTGTAATGAAAAAGCAAACACAAACATACCAATACACTTGCCTTAATTGACATTTCCCTTGAAAATCGATAAAGCGAAGGTTTGTTTTGTCAACATGATCCAATGGTAATGCTTATGTTTTTCTAATGTTGTCTCGTGCTCATCAACCCAAAATGCATACATGTAATACCAATATTAAAATTAAATACAAAAACATTATCCACATTTTGGTACAAATGGGAGGTGGGAACTTATCAAGAACCTCATCAACCCAAACAGGCAATACAGGCAATATGTTACAGGCAATACATATTGCCTGACCAAACATAGCCCTTAAACCAACCACCACTTGGATATTGAAAGAATGAGGATGTATCACATGTACTTCCGCCAAAGATATCAACCAATGAGGTTATACACATATCCTCAGTGATTGATATAATCTTGCATCCAGTTCATGTTAAGTTATGGGCATAGAAAACTCTATAGTCCATACAGCATGTTTGCAGGCCAATCTCAAATTACACCACTAGCAAGGCTTTCCCTTAAGGAGTAGCAAGTATTCCCAATACTCAAAACAAAAAATATCTTCAACACTTTTTATTAAATACTATTCCTTAATTACTTTAAAACACTACTAACCATTTCAAGATACGTGTACACAGTTCTTTATAAAAAGTTCATAATTCAATAAATTCTCATGAATTTGACCACATACAGACTTTTAAAAGTTGAGTTAAGGCAATGAACTCATATCAAAATGAACATTGTCATTATTTTAATAACATCTTCAGCATGTGGAAAGCTTGTAAACAAAGGGACTTCACCTCCAAGTGTAAACTATGCAGGCTTGTCTCTTTCTTTACTGTTGTTGAATCAAACACACTATTTACTTCCTAATCAGGAACATTGACAATTGTATTTCCACTTGATTCTTCACATGTCTTCTGAAAATATATTAACCAATAACAAATTGTTTATTTGTACTTAAGACAGCATTAGTCACACTTTGAAAAGGAAAAATCCCTTTGTCTACAATTCACGTGGAAAACCACTAGGGAATCAGTGTCCCTCCAACTGTAGACAAAGAAATTTAAATTAAAATTGTTAACCATACATAAAATTTAAGTATACATTTGTACTAGTATACAAAATCATTCAACATTATATTTATTAAATAAAACAAAACAAAACAAAAATATTGCAATTATTTAATCTCCCAAGACAAAAAGATTTTTGTGAAATATTTCAACACATCAATGAAAGTATATATACATCCAATAGTAAACATCATGAAATTACGGACAAATTATTAGAATTACTTTTAAATAGGTTCATTTGAACATAAATCTGCTTCCATCACAGATACATTATTTTCCTATTTTCAGAAATCAAAACATTACTTAAATTACAATTTATTCTCACCATATTCTGATAAGAAAAAATCCTTTCCTTTTAGGTTGTTCGAACTCATTGACATGGATCATCGTGCAATGTCATATCGCTTCTCCTTCATTCATTGTAGGTAACACCATCTGAAAACAAAAACATTCTATATTCTATCCAATTCTATGTACAATCAAACAGACCGCTGAACGCGGACCTCGACGAAGACACCTTATAATTCAAAACACATCACTCCCGTAAACAACATTAATATCAAGTGACATCTCACACTAAATTATTCCACTTTCTCAATAAGTCTATTCTTTTCTAACAAAGTCTTTAAAGAGCATTTTCTATCAGTATGTACGATGTAATAATCAATGAAAAGTCCACAACACTCAAAAGTAACAAAAGAAACTATTTACCCTGTATAAACAATTTATTATTCTCCTTTCAACTATAGGTTTCCAAAATGGCCAGAGCCAAACTTCCACATATATTTTATATAGCGATAGCACTTTGCCCCGCATGGCACAACACATATCTGACCACCTGGGTTGAGAATAACTACCCAAGGTCTTAAACCCAAAACATTTTGCCACCAAGGTCAAACATTACCATCTAGTTCTATCAAGAAGCCGCCAAGGCGAATATAAATGACCACCAAGGTCTTGACGCCCCCAAGGCTAGTATTTTTAATTCAAAGTTGCCACCAAGGCAAATGTAAAAAATCATAAAAATGACCACCTAGGTCTATTGCCACCAAGGCATACATGTATATAAATGACCACCTAGGTCTATTGCCACCAAGGCATATATAAATGACCACCAAGGTCTTAAAGCCACCAAGGCAAATGTAAGTAAAAGTTAAAGAATATAGTTACTTTGCGGACAACACGTGGAGCACGACCTTCCCACAGCTTGGATATTGAAAGAATGAGGATGTATCACATGTACTTCCGCCAAAGATATCAACCAATGAGGTTATACAACAAAAAGAAGTGAAATTATAGTGTTTGCAGTAACACCATTGCTTAAAATTCAAAAAGAAATATATAAGTACTAGTATCTGAAGATCTTTCCCTCTATGTTCAATGTGCGTTATCATGTCGGCCAAAGTCTTTACAGATTGTATGATTAATGAATACTTGCTTATCCCTTTTTTTTTATCGTGTACACTGAATGGAACCATTCATGACACTGATTATTCTGTTAGACGGTTTTGAAAATGAAGGTCTACATGAAATTAGGTTTACGTCCTTTCGTGTATATCATAAGCCTCGGTCACACCTTACCGGATAAGACGAACGGACGCCTAACGGATGAAAATAAAAGTTGTCCGTTGACAAAATTGTTATCCGTTGGGCGTTCGTTGATGTACTGACATATTAAAACGGACGCTTAACGAATGCATAACGGACATGCAACGGATATGCAACGTACGAGAAACGGAAACGAACCGGACAGAAGGGATGACGAACGTACATCCCACGGACGTGTACCGCATACAACTGACACCTAACGGAAACGTACCGGATAAAACGGATGAACAAGATATATATATACGGAAAAATTAAAGGCGACAATAATAATACATGTAATTCGCATAAGGTAGCAATACACAGTTAGAAGTTTAGTTTCGCATTATGGCCATGGTGAATTTTTTAAATATGAAAGTTTTTGTACAATAAAATTGATTTTTAGATAATTGAAGAATAATATAGCCTTCTTAGTGGGTTTATATGATCATTTAGATTGTTTTAAACATGTTTTATAGGCCATTTATCTGTTTGACAGTCCGTATTTTCCTATCCATACCGCCCAGAGGTCCATAATTATTGTAATGTTTATCAACAAAGATTTTGCGCTCGATCTTTTCAATTCCATTTTATGGAAAAACGAGCTGAAATGCATATGATTTTTTTGGACCACTTGCTAGATAAAAAACTATGGTTTCAAGAAAGGTATCACTGTAATTGATTGAAATTTTCCTTTAAATCAAATTTTGGAGACTTTTGTGACATGTTCAAAATCATACAAGTCTAACAAAGGCCAGAGGCTCCTGACTTGGGACAGGCGCAAAAATGCGGCGGGTTTAAACATGTTTATGCGATTTCAACCCTCCCCCTATACCTCTAGCCAATGTAAAAAAGTAAACGCATAACAATACGCACATTAAAATTCAGTTCAAGAGAAGTCCGAGTCCGATGTCAGAAGATGAAACAAAAGAAAATAAATAAAATGACAATAGTACATAAATAACAACAGACTACTAGCAGTTAACTGACATGCCAACTCCATACCTCAATTAAACTGATTGAAAGATTATATCTTCATCATATGAATATCAGGCACAATCCCTGCCGTTAGGGGTTTAGTATCATACTATCATAAAATATATGAGAAGAACATAACCCGTGTCATGCCAACAACTGTTTTTTTTAAATAAATGTGTTTAGTTCCGATGCAAAGATATACATGCATAACACAAATATTAAGCCTTATTTGTAAGAAAGTAGGGGAAAGAGGGTGTTTAAAAGATTTAAGTGTCAATTTTAAGTTTTTTCCCTAACTGTGTATTGCTACCTAAATATTCAAAAGGTTTCTGTGTAACTGGTTTTGGTGTGTACTTCAAAATGCCGCCAAAGGGCAGTGTCTAGCCTAAATAAGAGCTGATTGGTTTGTGAAGTCGTGCCCTTACTCTAAGATCGATTATGAATAATAAGAATTCATGAACCTTAAGAAATCTAATTGTCATTTCTGACGCGAAATTTTCAATTGGCATTTATCCGTTTTAGATCCGTTCATCATCCGTTTTATCCGTTATAAGTCCGGTAGAAGTCCGTTTTACAGTTGTTCAACATCTGTTTTATCCGTTAAACGTCCGTTAGAACGGACAGACAAACGGACGCCCTCTATCGAATGGTTTTTATTGCTGACCGGAAGTAGTCTTGGTGACAATATTTTTATACCCAATCAACCTCTGGGGTTTACTGCACTAAGATGATATATGTCTAGTGTGTGCAAAAACACAAGGACCTATGTGTCCACATATAGACAAGATGAAAGGAAAATGTTCAAAACAAAGAAAAAAAAAATTGGAAAAGTCGTACCACATGAATATTTTCTAATAACACATATTTAAAAGTATTCTTATAATACAACCCGCTTTCTGAAACGGTTGGGGAATAGGGATTGGGAATTCGTCCTCATTCCATTCGGTCCATCCATTTGTTCTTCTGTCTGCAGTCTGTTCGTACACTCTTCTTTCTGTCCCACTATTGTATCCGAAACTCGTCTGGTCTAGGGTTGGGGTGTAACCATTCCATAAAAGCAAATCCATCTATTCCACTTATTATATTTTATTCAACATTTTCTAATCTTATATGTATGATGCCATTGTGCACTTCATTTTTTTTCATCTCAATTATTTTTGGGGTTTTCCTAGGCAAATCATAGACTTAGTCAGTGCTTTTTGTGGGGCGATGTTATTATTTGTGAGCCTTGATCAAAGTACTTCTAGTTTTAAATTGAGCTCAAAATGCTCAGAAACTAATTCAAACTTCGCCCTTTATTTATTTTGAACCTTTAAAAGACGTGTTCTTCAATTGTTTGCATTTTTAAAACGATTACTGTGTACGAATGTACTATGGTAAAACATCTCAATGTCAAGGGTTTAAATAGTTAAACATACAAGTTGATACATGAAAAACATAGCAATGTGTTCTTTTGAACAATAATATTTGTCTTAACAAAGTATGCAAAGTATGAAATATTCAATAATTTTCATTTTTTAAATTTTAAGTGATACATTTGTTTTGTAACTTAATCAATGTTTACAATTGAGTCAGTGAGCAAATGGACAAAGTTTGACCCAAACGTTGTATTTTACAAACATTGAAGTGTAGGGAAACATTGACGAAGTTGCGTGGTATGTATATATAGGTCTTTGTCATTGTCCTTAGTTTTAAGTATCTGGGTGGTGTTCTCGAAAGTATCCTAAGATTCGTCCTAAGTCATAGATAAGACCAATTTTAGGATGGACTTAGGATCGACTTAGGACCCTCTTAAGTTGTGTCTCGAAACTATCTCAGACACATCTTATGTAAAGACGTCCTAAACATATCCTATGTGCGAAATTCTAAATAGTTAAAGTAATTGTTTGATAAATAAAGGCAACAATACCGCTATTCGAAACTCATAAATCCATGGACAAAAAACAAAATCGGGGTAACAAACTAAAACTGAGAGAAACGCTTTAAATAGAAGAGGAGAACAACGACACAACATTAAAATGTAACACACACAGAAACGGACTAAGCATTAGACAAAATCCTATGAGAATAACAAATATAAAATCAAAACCAAATACATGAATTTGGGATAGATAAGTACCGTGACACGTCTTATAGTAATGTGAATTCACACTCAAAAATAAGAGAAAACAAACGACACAACGGAAACACAACGCTAAAATGTAATACACACAGAAACGAACTATAATATAACAATGGCCATATTCCTGACTTGGTACAGGACATTTTTAAAGGAAAAAACATTTATTAAAGACGAAACCATATGATAAAATTATTTACGAAATTTTGTAATAACATGTATTTAATTAAATGCATGATTTCAAATGTAATTATAGAATAATATCAAAAAGGATCGTGATTTAAACTGGTAAAACAATTTGTTTTGAAATGAGAATATTACCTTCGTAAAGTCATCGTATCGTAAAACACGAAGTTCAAAGTTTAAAATCATGCACAATTTCTGTATACGATTTAATAACTGATGATGCGTTTCATTTCATGTTCATCTTCACGTAAAAAATTGAGAAAAAAGCATGCAAAAAGTTAGAATGAAGATATGATGACCTTAAGACACCTAATTAGGTGTCATAAATTTGGGACGAAAAATGTGATATATCCTAAGTTAAGAGAGCTTCGAGAACACGACTTAGGACAAAGACTTGTCGTAAGATGGTCTTAGGACACGTCCTAATCCTAAGATAGCTTCGAGAACACCACCCCTGTTGTTTAAACAGATGTAATAGTCGTTCTATTTCACATTTGAACTATTTGTTAATCTTTGTACGTGCCCACTGTTGATATATAACCAGGTAAATTCTGAATTTAGTTTACAGTATCAAATAAACAGCAGCATCAAGGTTTGTATAGAATGTAGTTTATCTTTAAGCAATTTTTGTATTGAGGATTTAATTATATATATACTTTGACCTTTAATGGCTTACTTTTACAATTGTAACTTGGATTGAGAGTTGTCTCATTGGCATCATACCACATCTTCTTCCGTGTATATTGATATATCGATATTGGTTTGGTTGTATTTTTAGTCGGATGTCTCATGAATAGGAGTTTTTAAACATCTACTTATTTACGTGTCCATGTCATAATTATTCATTTTGTAGCCAATATCATTTTCCCTTGATTTGATGTATTATCAGTGTAAGCAATCTTATAGTCATAAGAAACCTCAAATTAAAAAAAAAAAATATGCATATGTTTTTTATAACTAAATGGATAGTTTTCATTATACAACTTATGTACATATACTTTTTTCTGAGGAAAAGTCTTTTAATTAATTTGTCCACATTTAGAAGAAGTTTACTTATTTTTAATTGCTTCCAGGAAGCAATTCGCCGACAAATTTTCCGTATGCATAGTGACCTGAGCGTAACCCTCCTCATAAAAATCCGGTGATCGCAATACGCATGGATCTGTCATTAAAATAAACAAGTATCTGATTGTACATGTTAAACACGTGCTCAATACCCATGATTTTTGTTATTTGTTTACTATAAAGTGACAATCGGTAAACTTTGGCTTTAAAACACGACATTTAATGAGCAGCCATATTTGTTAAATCATAATAGACAGAGACAGACGATTATACGATATATTTGCGTAAAAAATGAGAAAATCGTGCATAGAGGACTAAGTTTATGATATATACATGCATTGGTTCAAGAATTGGATAAACATTATTTTTCACCACTCACTCGTTTCATATGACCTTAATATCAATTATGTGGACAGTGCAGAGAGATTGTGCTCATTCTAGAAAGTATTAAAGGATAGTTTATTGTGTATTCGTGTTAAAAAATAATTATTTTTTTTGTATAGTTATAAATCGTCTAAAATACGCATCTTTCGAAACAGTTGGTTAAAACAAAAGGCAACCTCATTACGATATTGTTCGTCGGACCTCAATTGTAGTATTACAAATGACACATTTCTAACTTTACATCAATGAGAAGGTTGAATTTAGAATGAATTAAATATTATTAAGCATATCGCTGCCGATAAATAATTTTGGATTTTTTTTGGAAATTTTACTTAAGAATTGAATGCTTCTTTTTGTAACTTCATTGGGGTGTAAAAACGTTGACCGAAGTACATTTTGAATGAAGCGCGCTTCATTCTAAAAATGTGCGCAAGGTCAACGCTTTTACAACCCTATGAAGTTACAAAAAGAAGCATTCAATACTTATAATCAATTTTTTAGCTAGGATCATAAAAACACGATTTTATCAAGTTTTTATTAAATTTACCTGTGCACTTTATTGTGGGATCTCGTGTCATCATGAATGGTAAATTTTATTGTGTAATGAAATTGATTAAGGAATAACGCGAGATTGCAGTGTAGCCAATCAGAATTATAATGAAACATACATCTAATGTAATTATTACTTTGCAAAAGAAATGATATAAAAGAAATTCTCATTTTGATTAAAGTTTATATTTAGTGCGACAGATGATAATGCGAATTTCCTGATTTTTTTTTCATATTCGCGATGCAACATACAAAGAAATGTTCGTGTTATTGTTTTAGTCCCAAATTTAACTGTACTTAACTATTTTCCATTAAATTTATGATAATTATCTTCATATAAAATTGTTTTATTTTAAGGCAAATTGTATCAAAATGAAACAGCATTTGCTTTGCATCTTTTGCATCCTTTTAACAACTATGCAAAATAAATGGTAAAAAGAAGGGTGTCACTTGTTATTCGAATTCTCGATTATCACTCGGTAGTACTTAGTAACAAATATCAAAATGAGACCCGACTTATCGGTTTTCTGGTAGGACATTGCCCAAGTTTTCAGTAATAGTAATCCCATGATGACGCGATGTCGCAGTGAAAGATCACCCCGATGGCCGGAGATCGGAGAGTGATCATACACTGACACACCAAGTCCGAGTGGGATAACTATATTACATCCTAGCTCTTCTAGACTATATTAAAAAATATTTACGCTACATAACATCTAGTTCAGAATGCATTACAATAATTATAATATACTTTATATATTATTTCATAGTATATACCCTTTATGAGCCCCGGATACATTATTTAAATATCTAAAATTAACAGTGAGTTTGTATCCAGTTGTTCTGGTGTAGGGGTATGAATCGTGGCTTCATATGCTCAAGGTCTTGAGTTCAATTCCTCGCATAGACACTGGAAATTTAGTGATTTTTTCTACATAAATTTTAATAGTTATCTTTTATTCCGGATACATATTTCCAAGTTTTATTATACCCCACGCAACGAAGTTGCGGAGGGTAAAATGTTTTGACCCGTCAGTCTGTCTGTCTGTCTGTCTGTCCGTCAGTCCTGTTTCTTGTCAATGCAACGCCTCTGAAACCACACAACAGAATTTCATGAAACCTTTTAAGATAACAAGAACATACTGTAGATGTGCACATCGACAGGAAATAACGATTCAATTTTTTTTCTAGGAGTTACGCCCCTTTTAACTTATTTGCTTCAATATTTTACTGCAACAGTTTGTCATCGCAACTCCTCTGAAACCACACAACAGAAACTCATGAAACCTTTTTAGATAATAAGGACATACTATGCAGATGTGCATACGGACAGGAAATTACGGTTCAATTTTTTTTCTAGGAGTTACGCCCCTTTGAACTTATTTGTTTCAATATACTACTACAACAGTTTGTCATCACAACTCCTCTGAAATTTTATGATTCTTTGTAGATGATAAGGACATTCTATGTAGATGTGCATATCGACAGGAAATTATGATAAAAAAAATTTCTGATACATTTTTTTTTCTCTTCCAGTTATTTTATTTCTCCAGTGACAATGTGGGGACGTGGGATATGTGAGCGCGCTCACTAAGGTTCTTTATTGTGAAAGTAATACAACTGTTGATTGTTTAAAACCCTTATAGCTTGAAGAGTTGATTTTCTATTGTTCTCGACTCCCTGCTTATTCAAGTAATATCCCTCAACCCTTGGTGTTATCAAAAAATTCACAATTTCAATTTTTTGATATATTTTATATACAAATGTAAATTTTACCTGTTTTGTAAAGCAAGGAATTTCAGGAGAATCGTAACCGCAATGAATTATCTTAAACAAAATGCATATTTTTCATTTCAACTGAATTTAGTTTTTGTTTTGAAATGTCCTCATTCATTTTTTGAATTGATATAAAAATTTGCAAATTCTGATCATTTTTCAGTTTTGAAAATGGTCCTGTTACGAATAAATTTAAGGGAAATTGGCTGTTCCTCCTGTCAAATTATATGACAATGGTTACAGTTAAATAACAATACAGTTTAATGTATTATAACAATTAACTGAACTAGAACCATAAAATTTCAATTTGAACATCGCTGGCAAATCGACAATATACTTTTAAGTTAAGGAAATGCAGCTGAAAAATATTTTGTGTCAAGAATATTTTTTTTTATAACAAAATGCATATTTTTCATTGCAAATGAATTTAGTTTTTAGTTTGAAAAGTCCTCATTCATTTTTCGCGCACCTGGCCCAAAGGGCCAAATGAGCTTTTCTCATCACTTGGTGTCCGTCGTCCGTCGTCGTTAACTTTTACAAAAATCTTCTCCTCTGAAACTTCTTGGCAAAATTTAACCAAACTTGGCCACAATCATTGTTAGGGTATATAGTTTGAAAAATGTGTCCAATGACCCGGCCAACAAATCAAGATGGCCGCCATGGCTAAAAATAGAACATAGGGGTAAAATATAGATTTTGGCTTTTATCTTTGAAACAAAAGCATTTAGAGCAAATCTGACATGGGGGTAAAATTGTTAATCAGGCCAAGATATATCTGCCCTGAAATTTTCAGATGAATCGGACAACCCGTTGTTGGGTTGCTGCCCCTGTATTAGTAATTTTAAGAACATTTTGCCGTTTTTGGTTATTACCTTGAATATTATTATAGATAGAGATAAACTGTAAACAGAAATAATGTTCAGCAAAGTAAGGTCGACAAATAAGTCAACATGACCAAAATGGTCAGTTGACCCCTTAAGGAGTTATTGCCCTTTATAGTCAACTTTTGACAATTTTCGTAATTTTTAAATTTTTTTTTACAAAAATCTTCTCCTCTGAAACTACTAAGACAAATTTAATTAAACTTGTTCACAATCATTATTAGGGTATTTAGTTTAAAAAATGTGTCCGATGACCTGGCCAGCGAACCAAAATGGCCGACATTTTAAAAATAGTACATACGATAAAATGCAGCTTTTGCTCAAATCTCTGAAACCAAAGCATTTAGTGCAAATCTGAGCCGGATATAATTGTTCATTAGGTCAAGATCTATCTGCCTTGAAATTTTCAGACCAATCAGGCAACCTGTTGTTGGGTCGCTGCCCCTGAATTAGTAATTTAAAGAAAACTTTACAGCTTTTAGTTATTATCTTGAATATTTTTATAGATAGAGAAAAACTGCAAACAACAACAATGTACAGCAAAGTAAGACCTACAAATAAGTCAACATGATCAAAATGGTCAATTGACCTCTTAAGGAGTGAATGCCCTTTATTGTCAATTTTTAACAATTTTCATAAATTATGTAAATTTTTGTAAATTTTTACAAAATATTGTCCACTGTGACTACTGAGCCAAGTTCATTATAGATAGAGATAACTGTAAGCAGCAAGAATGTTCAGTAAAGTAAGATCTACAAACACATCACCATCACCAAAACACAATTTTGTCATGAATCCATCTTTGACCTTTGTTTAATATGAACATATACCAAGGTGAGCGACACAGGCTCTTTAGAGCCTCTAGTTTGAATTGATATAAAAATTTGCAAATTCTGATCATTTTTCAGTTTTGAAAATGGTTCTGTTACGAATAAATTTAAGGGAAGTTGGCTGTTCCTCCTGTCAAATTATATGACATTTAACTGAACTAGAATCATAAAAGTTCCAATTTGAACCTCGGAGGCAAATCGACAATTGCTTTTAATTTAAGGAAATGCAGCTAAAAAACATTTTTGTGTCAAGAAAAATTAAATTTTTATAACAACTATTTTATCTAATGAAAACACAAATGAAATATGGTATAACAAATTAAAAAAGTTAGGATAAAAATGTGTGCAAGTAGCATACAATTTACTTTTCATTCATACAATTGAGACAATTATGATCCTCAGGGGCGTAGCTGCCGTAACGCGCTTTAGGCACGTGCCTACACATAATTTTTTCACAAAATTTTTTTTTTTTTAAACAATAAACAACGTTATCTGTGTAAATGAACGCCAGTGAAGTTGTCAAAACTCTTTGATTATCGAATGTCATCTGTACACTAGTCTCTCGGTCTTAGTGAATAGAATGTTGGATAGAATTGAATGTTTTTATGATTTTACCTCATATAGAAACTGTAAACTAGAACTTTGGTTCAGATCATTTCACTTCTATCAACAAAAACTTGAATAAACCTCAACTTAGACACATGAGTTTTTTATTAGTTGTTGTTAGTTTTCAACTAGCTTTCCACTTTGTCTTCACCCGACTTGCCAATGTTGGTCGTTCATTTGGCTGTGCAGGATGTATAAATACGCTGTCACGTCTGGTAAGAACGGGGACATTACAGCCGATGCCTAGTAGTAGAGAGAATGCCAGTCTTTGAGGAGTTCGTAGTTGGTTTACTGAAAGGCAAAATTTCTGCTCCTATCCAATAATCCCTCATTTTCCAATGCATGGCATTTTCAAATTTCTAGACCTTCGTCCTGGACGACACCTATTACAGGACCTAGCTCCCTGTTGTATTTATTGTAAATTTGGGGTTTTTTTTTTGTCCTTAACTTGCATAAATATTTGACACTGGTCAGTGGATGTTTAAAAATCAATCAACTAGCTTCTAGTAATTTTGAGTACTCAGATCTGCGTGTAATGACCACAATTGTTCAAATATCTAAGCAGGTAGGGATTTTACAGTAGAGGATAAAAAAAATTATAAAGAAACACGAATTTCTTGAATTTTGATACGATAGTATGAACAGAACAGAACTTTTGCATTAGGCATGGACTATGTGTGTATGTGTTTGTGTGGCTAGGGTGAAGGTTTAAGAATCAAAAGATTGATGTTTTTTGCCAAAAGGATAGTTTTATTTTATAGTAATATCAGTGTTTATGTGCCTATTTTTTTTTTAAATAAATGATTGTCACAAAATGTACTGTTAAATAAGTTAAACGTATATATCAATCAGAACGGAATAAGTATGAAAAGACCAAACAGGGTGTACTGCTTAATTGAAGAGATACGCTGATCAGGAACATATATATTGTTAGGTATACTGTTCCCAGCACTGATCTACGCTGGGCAATGCATATTGTAAATATATATTTTTTCATATTTCCGATTGTACTGACGCAACGTTAGATATTGCTACTACCACGAAAAATAGCGCTAAATAAATATTTGATAAGGAAATTTTCTTAGAAATGCTGAAATGAACATTTCAAATTATATATGAAGACAAAGATTGTTTCTTAAATTTTCACATTATGATAGAGAAAGAATAAAAATATTATATTCGTAGGCTTCGGAAGGCACAGATTATCAGAAAAAACGTTCACTTGGCGTTGTCCCATGTAACAAACTCGAAACATTAAACTCGAACAATTCGCGAAATGTTCACGCAACTCTTCGAAATTTTGCAGGAATGTTCTATGACTTGATATATTTCAGTACTGGTTTACATGGCCATCTCATTATAAAATTAGCATAGATACTTTGAAAGGAATATGTATAAATGACTGTCCCAGGGAAAATTTAGTTTGAAAACTTGAAACATTTCAGTTAAAAGAATAAAATTTAGACATATAATTTACTAAATTGTAAGCACGATCGTTTTGTACTAAGTGTAAGCTACAAAAGTTCAAATTTATGAATGAATTGAGCTACATATTCAATTCAAAACAATAGGTTTGCAATGTCTTGCGGTAATGTCCGAGTTAAACTTTCTTGCCTTCACAAAACTTTTACTGCAGTTGCGTTATATAATTCACCAGTCAGATGTTATGGTGAATTATTCATAATTCGTCGAACTTTTCATCATGTATATTATAATTACCATGATTAAATAACCAGTAAATTTAATATTTTTGTACAAATGCTGAAAAACATTTTCCGTCGGGGGGGGGAACCCCCTATCAGGGCTCTGCCCTGGACCAACTGGGGTACTTGAGCGCCCCCAGACCCCCTACAGTTGACTACTGTAACAGCCCTACAGACCTGGTGCCTACAGTTGACTGAATACCTAGCTACGCCCCTGTATCCCCTGTCACATCCCCTCATTGAGACCTAATGACTAACTTAAATATTTATTGACAAAATCTGGTGAAACTCCTAGCAAGAAAGAATAAATATCCCTTAAGCTGCCTGCAATCCTGGAGACTTCAGTTTGAGTTGAATATTGTCTGTATAGACTCAATATATAATCGTGTTTAACATAATGTTAATTACTCATTTGACGTTGTATACTTAAAATAGAGTATTCCAGAAAAGTTTTAGTACACCACATCAGACACTATACAAATTGCTAAAATACACATAAAGAATACACCGTATTCGAGCAAGGTCCGCTTGATTAGCACGACAAATAAAATGGAACATTCCTGTGAAGCTTCTAACGTATCAAACAGCCAATGAAATAACAGCTTCAGAAATGGAATGCTCCGACGTATCAATAAAGTTAACTGTTAACCACAACCAATCAAATTGTGTGCAAAGCACGTTGAGTAAAATTGGAATATTCCAAGAATGTATTTGACGTATAATAAAATCTTTAAAATGTGTGAAGCTGTTTAATAAAATTAATATATACCGCTTTGAATAGGAATTCCACATTTTGACGCTGGATTAAGATAATTTTTGTTACATGAAAAACTAGAGGCTCTTAAGAGCCTGTGTCGCTCACCTTGGTCTATGTGCATACATGTATTGAACAAAGGACACAGATGGATTCATGACAAAATTGTGTTTTGATGATGGTGATGTGTTTGTAGATCTTACTTTACTGAACATTCTTGCTACTTACAATTTTCTCTATCTATAATAAACTTGACCCTTTAGTTACACAGAGGAAAATATTTTGTAAAAATTTACAAAAATTTATAAAATTACCAATAGTGGGGCAGTAACCCAACAACCCATTGTCCAATTCCTCTGAAAATTTCAGAGCAGATAAATATTGACTTGATAAACAATTTAACCCTTTTCAGATTTTGACGGACGCAAAGTGATGGGAAAAGCTGACTTGGCCCTTTGGGCCAGGGGAGCTAAAAAATTCACAAAGGACTACTAGCAGTTACTGACATGCCAGCTCCAGACCTCAATTAAACTGATTGAAAGATTATGTTTTCATCATATGAAAATCAAGCACAATCCCTCCCGTTAGGGATTATAAAATATATGGGAAGAACATAACCCGTATAATGCAAACAACTGGTTTTCAAATAAATGTGTTTATTTCTGATGCAAAGACCGTATGAGTGAATCAATATTCATTTCAAAATATGCCATCTTTAATGACCTGACAACAGTATTGTAACTATATCCCTTTCAAATAAGTCTGTTTAAAGGTTTGGTTAGCTTTTGAGGTGAATGACGACATTTTTTGTTATTTGTATAGAATATACATGTAACAATAAAAGATTGGATGTAAAATACCTGAACATATAAGATGTCTCAATGTTGATTTATATTTACGAATGATGTCCTTGTACCGATGATAAAATTTAGTAACTTTTTTAACCAGTTTGTGATATCGAAAACCCTGGTGTAATAGTTTTTTTTAAGTAATATAGAGATTTCTTTTGTTAAAAACAAATACGGTGTTACATACAAGGTCGAATCGAACAAGTTGAGAAATATAAACACCATAAGATGGTGACAAGGAAACGTCAACATTTTGAAATGGATAATTAACAATAGGAAATGAGAACCATCTCGTATCGTAAATTTTGGTATTAAGCTTCCTGTTTTTAAAGTATGCAAAGATTTTAGGTAAGAATTTTTGTTTTGTAAATAGATATAAGAAGATGTGGTATGAGTGACAATCAGACAACTCTCAATCCAAGTAAAACAATAAATAAAAATGAAAACCATTATAGGTCAAAGTATGGTCTTCAATCAGTGCGCAAATAGACAAGGTTTGACTCAAACGAGGTAGTTTACAAACATTGATGGAAGCCGTTGCGTGGTATTTATATATAGAGATGTGCGTCATTACCCTTGGTTTTAAGTACATGTTGTTTAAACAGATGTAAAATTCGTTCTATTTCACATTTAAACTATTTGTTAATCTTTACACATGAACACGATTTATATCTATAATAAAATAAATCCTGAATTTCGTTTACAGTATCAAATGAACAGCAAGCATCAAGGTTTGTTTAGAATATATATTATCTTTTAAGCAATTTTAGTATGGAGGATTTATTATATACATATATTTATATATAAATATATAAAAATTAACTTAAATTTCGTATATATATATATATATATATATATATATATATATATATATATACTGTGAAAGTACTTTAATTCGTGGGTATTAATTTTCGTGGTTTAAGCAATATTTACATGTTCGTGGGTTTTTAAATTCGTGGATTTTATTTTTTTAGAAAGAAATTTTTTTTTAAATTAAAGCCTTTAGAAACGGAGGTTACAAATAGTCTGGATTGAAGGAAATTGCAAAGTAAACATCGACCCGTTTAAATCGTAGTGATAACACTAATTAACCCATGATAAAGTGATCAACAGATTAAAGACCATCAAAGGTGTTAATTAGGCCAAAAACATGTCACCTAAAGAAAACAGTAACATAAACAAATGCTATAAAAGTATCTTGAATTATCAAATAATTCTTTTCAAAATCAAGCACAGAATGAAGATATTATTTCCCATATGTACGAGGCATATCAATACCGGAAATCTGACTTTCATCGATAAAAAATATTTTTTGTGAGAATTAAAAGATCAAAAGTTGTACAGTTGAGGTTATTAAAGATTAAATGGGTATAATCCTGCATGCGGTTGTAGTTCTGTGACTGCTATTAAAGTATTCTCAGATTAGGCGTTATGCAATATATTCGCTAGATCATATAAGTAGTCAAACCTACCGATGGGGATCTTTTCATTTCTTGATTTGGACAATGATTATTTTATTTCGTTGGACACTTAAATTCGTGGATAAAGTCATCCACGAAAACCACGAAAATTGGTACCCCACGAATAAAAGTACTTTCACAGTATATATATATCGTTATTAGTTTGGTTGTATTTTAGTCTTGTGTCTCATGAATGTCTTTTCACACATCTCCTAATTATTCAAGTATCCATGTCATAATTATTCATTTTGTTTTCAATGTAAGTTTACCTTGATTTGATCTTGAGAAACAATGGCTGTGGAATACTTTATATTTACTGAAAAATATATATTCTGTGTGAAAGTGTTACTCCAACCTTGCTACATTCAAATAGAAAGTTTACAAAGACCAAAACAAAAATGTCGAGATGAAATCCGTTTTTAGTAGGTCAAACGAAATCACAAACATATTTATAATGTCACTTTATATGGTATCGATGTGTTATTCATTTTGTTATTTGCTTGCCAATAAATTTGAGTCTGTAGGCCTTTGATTTTAAATTGCGTTGGGAATTTGGAACACCCTGACAAGCCAACCGCTATCACTTCTTTAGTTGTTCATGCGATTCTCTCATATTTAAAAAAAAAATCATATTAAATGGTTTATACAAAATGGATTTACGAGTTTGAACATCGATATACTGCTATTGCTTCCTCCTAGCAACATGATTTACTTTATTAAGTTGGTGGTATTGATAATCATTACACATAAAAGAGGGGCGAAAGATACCAGAGGGACATTCAAACTCATAAATCGAAAATAAACTGACAGCGCCATGACTAAAAAAGAAAAAAAAAAAGACAAACAATAGTACACAAAACACAACAAAGAAAAATGAAGACTAAGCAACACGAACCCCACTAAAAACTGGGGGTGATCTCATGTGCTCCGGAGGGGTAAGCAGATTCTGTTCCATATGTGGCACCCGTCGTATTGCTCATGTTACTACAAAGCCGGTATTAAGTCTAATTCGGTAGGTCACATTCGTGAAAAGGGAACGGGATTGTAGTTACGACATATGAAACATATCCGCTATCACCTGTGAAACGGATATTCAATAACGGTCAACCAACTCGTGATGGCGTCCATAAACTTTACGAAGGGGTGATTTCAACTTCACCATTAGGAACTCTTGGTTTAATAGCTTCCTAGTGAGCAGCAACCCTCTATCAAGGAAATCATGGTAGGAAATACAAGCCCGGGAATATCGTATCACTACGTATATACTACATACGCAGGCGCTGCAGGAATGCTGCTACATAGAAATGGAAAGTTCACAAATGGGAAGCTGAAATCATCTCTTTTGTCGTAAAGCTTTGTTTTCAACCGACCCTCATTGTCAATTTCTAGATGTAAGTCAAGATATGAGGTAGACTGTATCTTTATCCTTTATGTCCTTTATCTCTAGTGACATTACTTCAATATAAATTATACCTATAGGGGACTTTCCGTTTTGAATTTTCCCTGAAGTTCGGTATTTTTGTTATTATACTTATTACTTCAATATAAATTATACCTATATATAAATTATACCTATATATAAATTATACATTAGATTGTCGCCTTGGTATCTTACGCCTCTTATTTAATCGTGAGTATCAGACGTATAATGCATTTATCCGTGAACATTTCAACTTCGACTTTTGGCTCCCCAAATAATTAGGTTGTTAAATTTTTGAACAATACTGAGTTGTTCAAATTGACAGTGGACACTTATTGTGAATAACATGACGGTTACCACTCGTGGAGCAGGATCTGCTTACCCTCTCGCAGCATCTGAGATTACCCCAGTGTTTGGGTCGGTTCGTGTTGCTTAAATTTTACTATTGAGTGTTTTGAGAACTTGTTTGTCGTTTCGTCGTATTTCGTTCTTTTCATTAGCATTCTCATCAAATTCTTCGTACTATTTATTAAATGATGGCAATATTAGGTCGTAATATTGGTTTTCAGAAAATGCTGTTTTATCTCCCTAAATTGTAAATCCCTCAGACAAAGTTGACCTAAAATGTAATTTGTTATTCTTTTAGGTCATATAGCTCTTCACGTGTTTATCTAAAAGTAGTCATACATTCTAGGTTTACCATTTCTTTTGCATGAGCGTCCCTGATAAAAGTAAAAAGGAAAGCGCATCGAACACAACAAATTAATAAAGTGTTATTTTGATTTATAAAACTTTTTTTGTATTTATATCGATGAATTTAGGCACTTACACTTTTTTGATGTTGAAAATCGAAAAAAACGTCGAAAATTCCATTTGTTATATCTGAAGAAAACAAATGATAGTGATTGATTGTTGCTTTGTTCATCCAATAACAATCAAACCAAACAGTTATCATACAATTTTATCTTTTGATATAGCAAACGATGAATAGATTTCCTGCATTAGTAATATGATTAGGGTGACAAATAACTTGTTAACAATTAGTGTAAGGAACGCTTTATATATATATATTTCTTTTTATAATTTATTTCATTTGTTTTTGAATATACATGAAATATTAGCTTATTTAAAACAACAAAGTTAAAAAATTTAATGCAGTTTTCTCTATAAATACCGAAAGTTATACAGCTTAAGAAGATGTGGTATGAATGCCAATGAGACAACTATCCATCCAAGTCACAATGTGACTGTTTTATCCTTATCGCTTAATGAGGTTTTTTTATTGCTTCGACTCACTACTTATTTAAATAATAATATCCATCAGCCCGAAGTGTTATTTAAAAGTACAATATTGCTTTTTTATGAAACTTTTTTTGTACAAATACAAATTTTACTTGTTTTGTAAAACAAGGTATTTAGGGAAAATAGGAACCGCATTGAACTAAAAAGTAATGCATATTTTACATTTCAAATGAATTACGTTTTGGTTTGAAAAGGTCTCTAATTCATTTTTTTTTCGACTTGATATAAACATTTGCAAAATCTCATCAAATTTCAGTTTTGAGAATGAAAATAATATTTTGAAAATGGCCATGGTGTGAATAAATTTAAGGGAATTGGTCGTTCCTCTTGCAAATTATATGACAATTCTTACAGTTAAAAAACAATACAGTTTAATGTATTACAATAATTAACTGAACCAGAACCTTAAAAACTCCAATTTCAACCTCGGTGGCTATTCGACAATATACTTTTGAATTTAAGGAAATGCAGCTAAACACATTTTTGTTTCACGGAAAATATAATTGCTATAACAACTAATTTATCTAATGAAACATAAATGAAATAAAGTACAACAAATTAAAAAGTTGGGGTAAAATGCTTGCAAGTAGCATACAATTTACTTTTCATTCATATTTTTGAGACAATTATCCTCATATTCAACTCTATATGTGGCACTTTTGCCAAAAGTATTTTTGAATAGGGTTCAAATAGGTTAAGGTTTATGTACCCTTCTGTAGCCATTTTTGTACGAATTTTTTAAACATCAATTGTATCAAAACTACAGATATTATGAATAATAGAGACAGGCCATTTTGAACATGTACAAGGGGAAAACTTGATGCAAAGCATTATTATTTACTGTTGCATTGCACTTAATAGAAAAAGAGTACTTTGTGGCAAATAAACCAAGATTTTTATAGAAAATCCACAGCCTTTAATAAAGAGATTTTTGTTATAAAATTTGAAACATAGATTACTCACTTGCTTTTCTATGATGTGCTAGTGTTTATTTTTTACAAAAAGTTCTAACCAACCTGTAAATTCCAAAATACCTCGTGCAGAGTAACTAAAGTCGAGCGCACCCTAAAAGGTGTACTTGATTTGGTCCATATTTTTATTTGTTCTAACCAATAACTACATTAATAAACTTGTTTTAAAGAAATCAATGCTAGCACTGCATGCAATAATCCTATATCTATTCGTCATCAAATTGCCATATATGATAGAACAAGGATGAAGGCTGTGGATTTTCTATAAAATTTCCATATGTTTAGCATTGAAGCAACACAAGGGTACATAATCCTTAAGCATTAAATTCATGCGTGAATTGTGTCTATTAAGTTTCGTTAATTTGTAAAAACGCTACATAATATTATATAAAAATATGGAGATGTGGTATGATTGTAATTGGAACAACTGTCCACCAGAACACAAATGATGAGGATATAACAATTATAGGTCATTGAACCTTCAATAATGAGAAAAACCTATACCGTATAGTCAGCTATAAAAGCCCCCGACATGAATGTGAAATAACCTAATCGGGTAACAATACAATTTACGAAAAACAAATATTGCAGACATGAAACAAAAACATCCGATGAACTACAGGCTCCTGACTTTGGACAGGCACGTCAAGAATGTGGTGGGCTGAAACGTGGTTATTATAGTTAAACCTTTCACCTTACCTAAAACAGAAAGGATGTAACAGCACAACATAAGAGTAAACTGTAAAAATCAGTAGCATATGGTTTAACTCAATAGATCGGTACGAAACACATAAAAACCAAAACAACCAAAATAACTAATAACATAAAAACAATAAACACAAAGCATCGATATAAGAGTACAATAATTAATATATGTGGCATAGCCCGTTAGTACCATTCGCTAAAATACTTATATGTTTATCTTCATATATAACATACATAATGTTTATGCGTAGATTATTAAAATTTTATCTTTAAAATTTTAAATATATATAATTTACATTTGATATTTTCTTGTGCAGTTTTTGATGTGACTTAAATGACTAAATAAGAAATTGCATACGATGATTACGGCAATATAACAATTGTAAACATATATTGCTATGTATATATATGTATCTGACCATTCAATTGCTTAATTAAGAAATGTATAGTGCGCCAACCAGTGCATTGGCTGGCGAGAAGGTTCTATTCTTTACCAATTACCAATTATTTCCAGGCTGTCGTATTATTGGCAGTAAAATATTTATAAGATATTAACATTGTACATTGTTTTGCAGATGAAAGTTCTGACATTGCTTACCTTGTGTATTGTGGTTGTATTGGCAGAAGAAACCAGAAAAATTAGGTCAACAACATCCAACCACATTGTTGCTGGTCTTAATGCAGGCAAAGAAATCGCAAGTTTTTTCGAAAATAATACCGAAATACCAAAAGTTTTGTCAAACCTAGCGAAAAATGTTGCACCTTTTCTAGGAGTGATAGGTCCATTGGTGTCATTTATTGCTGGATTTTTTAATAAGCCAGGACCTTCAGCAGAATTACTTGCTATTCAACGACTTGCAAAAGACATTGACCGTCGATTTGATAAAGTTGATTCACAATTTGCCGAGGTTAAAGGATTAATTCAATGGAATACAGTCAAAGTTCAGTATAGCGACCTTGAACAGAAAATTAATGCCGTCTATCGTAAGTACAGAGAAATGTATAGTGCGCCAACCATTGCATTGGCTGGCGAAAAAGATCTATTCATTACCAATTACGAGAGTGATTTTCAGAATAGTGGTATTAAGCTTTATGAAGGCGTACTGAATGTTGGAAATGTATTTGGTGATGGACTTCTTATTCCTTGTATGAAATTCACACTTTATGACAGAAAAAAATGCGGAACTTTCAGTTCTGGTATATTGAAATTGCTATTGCGTGCAGCAGAAGTTGAACTTGCGTATCTTCAGGTGAAAGGCCTAAGTAAAAATGTACCGTATCATACAAGCCAATGGAAATCTCGTCTGTATCAAATTCGATCTGTAATGAGTCATGCAGACTCAACGATAGCTAACAAATATCACGACCAGTCGGGTGCTGACATCGACAAATATGCCCTCGATCACTCAACTAATAATATGAATAATCATGACTTCGCCAATAATTTATACAGTTTCCTTGCAAAGAAGTATTATTGGCGCGACTGGTTGGTCATCGCCTACAAAGATGTTACTGGAGATGATAAACACTTCCAGCATGAATGTAGTGGACATCTCAAATTCAGGGACCGTGGCCGAAATATTGTTGTCGCTAGTGTAGACAAAAGAAAGTCACACATGGATTTGAATGCAGCAAAAACAGTTGTCAATAGTGTCACTGACCACACATCACACCAACAACATAGACCAGTCCATCAGACTGTTTACCACAGATTCAATGCCCATGAGGCATATGATACGTTTGCAAGTGCAGCTAAAAGTGGCTGTAGTCCTTATGCTGCTGTAGGTGTGGTACAGAACGGAGCATCGCCGTCATACGCCGCAGCACCTGGCAGATTTGTTCTTCGAAATGCCAAGTATAATCATATTCACATATTTGGATAAAGTATTGATATATATTAAAGATTTAAATTGCATCTTCTATTAGACTTTAAAAGAGGGTCAAAAGATAACAGAGGGACATTCAAACTCATAGATTGAAAATAAACTGACAACGTCATGGCTTAAAAAAAAAGACAAACAGACAACTAATAGTACACAAGACACAACATAGAAAACTAAATACGAAGCAACACGAACCCCAAAAAAAACTGGGGTTATCTCAGGTGCTTCGGAAGGGTAGGCAGATCCTGCTCCACATGTGGCACCCGTCGTAGTGCTCATGTTATTACAAACCCGGTAAATAGTCTAAATCGGTAGGTCATATTCGTGATTTAACTGTCTTATTAATTTGTTATCTTAATGGTATTATGCTACTACGAACTACATATAGTTGGAATTCCTATATGTATATAATTATATACTAGACATAACTGCGATTACTCTCAGATCTGTTCATTGTGTCTTTTTGTGTCGGGATGTATAAGTACCCGGCCACGTCCACTTGTATGTTTGTCCATCTAATGAGTTAAGCCTTTTTCAACTGATTTTTAAAGTTCGTTCTATGTTGTACTGTTATACCACTGTCCCAGGTTAGGGGGAGGGTTGGGATCCCGCTAACATGTTTAACCCCGCCACATTATTTATGTATGTGCCTGTCCCAAAAAATGCAAGTCAGGAGCCTGTAATTCAGTGGTTATCGTTTGTTTATGTGTTACATATTTGTTTTTTTCTTTCATTTTTTTACATAAATAAGGCCGTTAGTTTTCTCGTTTGAATTGTTTTACATTGTCTTATCGGGGCCTTTTATAGCTGACTATGCAGTATGGGCTTTGCACATTGTTGAGGGCTGTACGGTGACCTATAGTTGTTAATGTCTGTGTTATTTTGGTCTGTTGTGGATAGTTGTCTCATTGGCAATAATACCACATCTTCTTTTTTATATTACTATTTATCAATGAAAAATTCAAACAACGTAACATTTCATTTTCAAACTATCCTTAATGATTATGTAGATCATCTGTAACACCGAAACATGTCATGATAAAATAGTTATATAGGAATCCATCAATAAATAACATTAATAATGCATTCTATTATGACGTGCTTCATTCGCTTTGTGAATAAACCCATACTCTAAATCTAATAAATGTGTTTGCACAAGCGTATATTGACTACTGCAGAATAATGAATTTCATCAAATTATCATACATATAATATATTTCCAGTGGCGTAGCTTGCCCTCTGTTTATACCGAGGCAGGGGTTCTGGGGGGGGGGGGGCGCAGCCCCGCTGAAGCTATAGAGGTTTTTACAATTTGAAACAGAAAAAATCGTTAAAAATAGTTGCTGTTCAATGTTATTTCATCATAATAATGTTAATTATATGCCTTACTACCTATACTCAAAGCTATAAAAATAACAAAATACGTGAAGGTATTAGACAACCAATGAAAAGTCAGTTTCCCGACTTGCTAGCAGTTACAGAAAGCAGGAACATATATATATTGACATACTGTTCCCAGCAGAAACCACCTCAAATGCCTAATGGCTCCCGATATATTTCCAAGCTGTAGTACACTCTAATATAGTTGGCTGTACCTCAGACGTCATATCACAAGAAATCATGACCTTGCTCGGTGGATAGAAGAAACCTGTACAAAATGTTCAATACAGAAGAAATAAAAACGCAAATATTAAGGTTTATTTGTAATATTATAAGTTTTGTGATGATCATTTATTTGGTCGTAGGTCACGAATCAACGAATTATAGATAATCACCACAAAATGACAGCTGGATTGAACAAACAAATTTCAGGATAAACTAGGAGAAAAACATATGCTACATGTAAAGTGTAGCACGGCACTTGTTTTAGTGGTGTATTCCTTCGAAGGTCTTGAAATTACATATTGAATGATTTTTAACTCTTTTTCAATCATGATGAACATGACAACCGGCGAATAACTAACATTTACTTTATTCTAGAGTCTTCATTATAAATAAACAGTATTTGGTTGATTTTTGCTAAATATAAACTGACATGTATTAAATAACAGACATATTTCTATGCAATTAGTGATTCCTTTAAATATTTTAAATTTCCTGCTTGTGAAAACGTACTATGAATTTAAAATAGCGAGAATAAAACTTGAGAACCACAACATATAAATTATTTTCTGTGCACTATAATATATAAATGCATATTTTGTTTTGTTTAGTACCAAAGTCAATGAACATAGTCGTAGGGGAACATGTCAACGGTTATAAATGAGGGTTTGAATGCTTAGAATGGGATTATCAAATATTTATTTTTTAATCATTGTCGCCAATAATTTGGTTTTCCTTGATTTTATAATTTAGCACCATTTTAAATCCATATTCTTTTAAATTTAAATTAATTTCAGGGCCGAATTTTCTGTTTTCTTAAAACCTCACCCAGGCCCTGATATACTAGAAATTATTCTGACACAAAATTAACTAATTGACCTAATTCAATGGTAAAGTGATTTGATCGGGTGACTCGTGAGTTGCATCCTCATCTATTCTAATCACTGTTCTTTTCGCTTGCAATGGGGTAGGACAAAATAAATCTGTTGTCGGTTTCCTTTTACTCTGACAAACTTGAATTACAGAAAACTACCGTAAAGGCTATTTCCAAGTAGAGGAGGGAAAATTAATTCAAATGTTCCCATAAATCTTGAATAATTCGTAAAGGGAATGAATCAATAAATGCGACAACAAGACATAACAAGTTGCTACATTATTGTTTAGTAGCCAGTTTGCTGCAATAATTATTTAAAAGAAAATACAGTGAAGGAAAATATTTTTTTCTTTTTTTTACCGAGGCGACTGCCTCGGTTGCTTCAACGTAAGCTACGCCCCTGATTTCATTAATTTAAAACACTTCCAAACTCTTGTATGATGCGCATGTTGTTACTAATTTATTTATTATAACTGTACTGTGTTGCAGTTCGAAATTGACATATTTGACCTAGATACGTTACAGTACTGTTCATGCTGACTCTTTATAACTCCTCCCTTTGAAGAAAAAAATTGCCAGTCGTCAAGTTGCTAGTTTACAAACAAAAAAGGGAGGTACATGGAAGAGCCTACACAAACACTCTACACTTATACACATCGGCCATAGAAATTAATTTAATTGTCCTAATCAGAATCGAAATAATTGATGCAAGCTATACTTTAATGTAGTTTTCACATGGGTAGGCATTATATTCGTGTTATTTTAGCCCTCACATTTTATCGCTCGGGCAAAAATAATCACGAATATAATGCCTACCCATGTTACTTCTACTTCTACCGGATAATGGCCACAATAAACTAACTGAATATTTTGCCATGACTTCGGTGCGCATACGGACCCCTCCCCCTCCCCATATTGTTTGAATTTAGTTCAGCTTTGTCACCGAGGCTGACGGCGCTGACACTATCCCAGGAGGGAGACTGTTCCAATCTTTGATGGTTCGTGGAAAGAAAGAAAATTTCCGGTAATCATTTGATGCTGCTGGAATTTGGAAGCTTCTGTCATGCTATTTCTAGACAATAGTTTAGGTGGAATCAAACGATCTTCCTTTGTCACAGCAACTTTCTCGTTTACTATTTTAAAGAGCATGGTTAGTCTTGCATCTTTTCGTCTTTGTTCGAGTGATCTCCATTCTAGGTGGTTTAGCATCTTGCTTACACTCGAGTGATTTTGGTGTTTATTCATCACATAACGTGTTGCACGTCTCTGGACCATCTCTAGTCGGTCTATTTCTGTTTTGTTGTATGGATCCCATACAGGACTGGCGTATTCTGTTATTGGTCTAACAAGTGTTTTGTACGCACTTTCCTTTACAGACGTTGATCCGATGTTCAGGTTTCGTTTTAGGAAGCCGATTGTTCTATTGGCTTTGTTGCAGATGTTGTTAACATGGTCATTCCATTACAGTTCAGACGTGAATGTGCAGCCTAGGTATTTGGCGCTTTTGGCAGGTTCTAAAGTGTGACCATGTAGTTTGTATGATGTTGCAATGGTGTTGTTTTTCCGGCTGATGGTGAGTATACTGCACTTGTCTGGGTGGAAGGCCATTTTCCATTTGTTTCCCATATTGCCAATTTATCTAGATCTTTTGTAGGTCGTTGGAATCTTTGTAGTTTAATATTGTAAGGTAGGCTATGGTGTCATCAGCAAATAGGCGAATAGTAGATTGAATTCCATCAGGCATGTCGTTGATGTAAAACAGGAATAACGAAAGCTCAAGGACTGAGCCTTGGGGTACCCCAGATTCTACATCAATATGTGATGAGCTCCCTCAATCCACTACTACTGCTTGTGTCCGATATGATAGGAAGCTAGCAATCCACCTATTGACCAACCTCTGATTCCGTAGTGTTCGAGTTTATGAACGAGTAGACTGTGACCAACTTTGTCGAAAGCTTTAAAGAAATCTATAATTAGTACGTCTGTCTGTTTACCTGCACTAATGTTTTTAGTGATATCGTCCACAAATTCAATTAGTTGGGTTTCACAAGATCGTTTAGATCAAAGGCCATGATGTAATGGTGAGATAATTTGCATGGTTCATGATATGGCTTGTGATTATGTGCTCTATGAGTTTGCAGCATATACAAGTCAGAGATATTGGTCGGTAATTCTCTGCTTTATATCTCTCGCCTTTCTTGATTACTGGGCTAACATTGGCATTCCTCCAGTCAGATGGTACATCCCCTGTTTTGATTGATGTTTGGAAGATCAGTGTGAGTATGGGGGCTATTTCCTTCGCAAGTTCTTTCAGTAATTTTGGTCTTATGTTGTCAGGTCCTGCTGCTTTGTTTGGATTGATTTTTATAAGTAATTTTAATATACCATTCTCTGTTATGGTACGTTCCTCAAAGGACGGGTATCTTCCTGACATCTGACATCGAGATGAGACCTCATGCTGGTTGTATGTATCTTTGGTGGAGAGAGCCGATTGCAACTGTTTATTAAGGATGTTTGTTTGTTCTACTGGGTGTGTGTGTAGTAGTCCCTCACTTCGCAGTGGTGCCACTCCACTGCTCTCTGTACGTTAAGTTTTATGTTCGTCAAGAACTGTTTCATACTACTGTATGGATTATTTTCCTCTTTAGGTGTTACAATGTTCTCAATATATTCCAGTATGCTCTGCGAAGCTCTCTCTGGACCATTTGCTTGGTTTTTTTTTAAAATTTGGAGGTGATTTTTGGATCAACTAACTTTTTCTTTTTCTTATACAGTCTGTCTCGTCGATGGATTAACTTGCGTATTTTCGGAGTGATCCAGCGGAGGCTATCTTTCTGTTTTGCAGTTTTATGCAGGATATGATTATTCACACTCTGGTTAAGCTTGGATTTGAACAGTAACCAGAGTTCCTCCACTGAACTCCCATTTGCAGCTAATTCTTTGACCCTCTGGTCAGTAACATTCATTACCTGTTTGATAGTTTCCCAATTTGCTTTCCTATACAATGCTATTTTTCTTGGTTTTTGTTTCCTTGATATAGACTTGGTGTCTATTTCACTGAAGACAATATCATGGTCTGACACCCCAGGTATTACTTTGGTACGAGTGAAGCGTGATGGGTTTGTGATCACTAGGTCCAATGTATTGGGACCTCTTGCTGGTTCCTCTACCAGTTGTACAAGGCCATTGTCGTCTAAAATGTCGCCAAATTTGTAGTGGGTTTTAGAGTCTGGTTTTAGAGTTCTTGTTAACCAGTTCCAGCCTGGAAGGTTGAAGTCACCATCAACGACTATGAATGCATTTTTCGTTGTACTTGCCTGTTCTAGACTCAGTCCTAGTTTTTCAAGGCTTTCTTCGTTTGCTGTTTTGGGGTTGTAGTATGATGCAAGATACATATCTTTGTTCCCAGCTAGGCTTATTTTATTCCACACAATTTCGCAATTGGTTTGTAGTGCAGGCACTGGTGTGATAAGATGGTCGCTATTTATGGCTATAAGCACTCCTCCTCCATGTATATTACGATCGTTTCTGTATATATTATAGTTCGGTGGAAATATCTGATTATCTGTTATAGAGGGGTCTATCCATGTTTCTGTACGTAGCACAAAGTCAGGTTTGGTGCTTTCAACTAGGTTTTTAACTAGTCCTTGTTTGGTTTGATGGACTGAAAATTTACAGTAAGCATCTTGATTGGCATTGGTTTTGCTTTGGAGATTAAATTATTTCGGTTCTTTCTCTTTAGTGTGGATGCATGCATTGGTTTGATACATTCAGATGGAATTGGACTTTGTAGTGATGTATCAGACAGGATACTGAATGAGTTTGATGTTGTCAATACTAGCTCAAAGCATACTGGGCTGTAATTTGGGCAGTCACAGATTAGACAATCTTAGGCTACGCAGCTGTCGTCTGCTAAGATATTGTATGATCGGGAGCTAATGGATTGGCAAGATACATGATACCATTGGTTACAGGTATCACACATAATACCTTTTTCGTCCCATGTTACGGGTTCATCCCATGTTCCGCAAGGGAAAACTGATGGGCTTATTCTCATTTCGCCTTAGCTGTCAAAATAATTATATAAAATTAATCCCAGTTTGCCTTAGTACAAATTTTCAGGTACACAAGAATTAACTAAGGCGAAATGGGAGCTTCTATAAACAATGTAATTAAGTTATGTTTTGTTTGTATTGCAATTAGTTGATATTTGTTATTTGATGTCAAATTCTACCATGAAATACTATTTAAAAGAATTTTTTTTTTTTTGTGTCCCACTTTTTAAATACTTTTTTTTATAGTTTCTCTTCTTTTTCTGAAATTGTATTTTTTTTACTCATGTGTTATATATTGTAAATAAAGTCTTTTTAGAGATGACAAATTTGCTATGGATATTTCATATTTTAATAAATAAATAAAGACAAATATCATAACAATTAAATATTTTACTTCTGAATCAGCACTGAATTCAAAGCACAATGTTATAAATAATACCATGAGAATAAGCACGAATACATAAAACTTAAGAATTATTTCCAAATTGCTTTTGCGTAGTGGAACAAACAACCTTTGAGTTCTGCGTTTGGAAAGACATGAGATACTGCATTTCTTGATGCACATTCAAGGCCAAGGCTAACTCTGTCTGGCTGAAAGTTGAGGTTATGTGGTTGGCGATGTTTTTCAGGAGTTTGGAGAATATAATATAAGTGTCAGCATCTCGCTGTGGAAGCAAAGAATACACCAATGAAAATATGGCTGTGTCAACAAATGCATGAATGGTGAATATGCTGTCAAACATTAGTGGGGCTGTGTAGAGAGTTCACAGTATACAGTGTCTGCAGTGCACAGTTGTCGTAGATTTTCAGGAGTTGTGAATATGAGTAGTATTTGATGTCACCATCGTCAACTTGTAGTTCTGTACTAGTGGTCTGGTGAAATTTTCCTTAAAGTTGTATTCTTGGTCTAGTATTTGGTATGCCTGGGTACAGTTTTTGTCTGGTACGATAGAGTGCTGATCTCTTACTTTCGAATATAGGCAGTTTGTGTGCAGTCTCCAGGGTCTGGGCATCCAATGGTGCATCTCTAAGTTTTGTTATTTCATCGTAAATTCATTCTTTTTAACTTTTTGTGTTGCACAATGTTAAGGATATTAATTGAATTATTAAGAATTGTCTTATTGCATAAAATTCATACAACTGAAACTTGTTATTAAATAAAGGGAAAAAATCAACTTTCCTACTGACTAATGTTTTATTGTAAATATTAAAATAGTAATCAAAGAGACAAAAAATATCCCTAATTACATGTTGTTTATATTGTTACAAAAACACCGAGGTTTAATTTGTTTATTTATTTTTTTCATCTAATTCACATTTCGCCTTAGTACAATTCCCATATCGCCTTAGTATTTTTTTGTTACCTTTTTTACCTGGAATTCACAACTAAGGCGAAATGGGAACACACCAACTGATGTATCTGGACCTGGATATGGTTATCGGAAGCATAGATAGGTAAACAAAATGACATGAATGTCTACAAGGTGGTCCTGTAGAGATTCATAATTTATTTCTGAAAATGATGTTCATTCTGAATTTTACCAGGATAATGTCATGATTTGAAGCATTATTATTGTTTATAATGGTAAATTGGTACCTTGGATCTTTGGGGTGGTCTTCAGATTGTGTACTTTTAGGGATATGTCCAGTAACTGTCTGTGACAAGAAAATAATCAGGCTCTACATGATGATTAGCTGTAGATGTAGAAGAGTGTGGTGATAAGATGAACTCACCTACACCCCCCTTCTCAACACTGCTTGTTTGCTGTCAATTCATATTTGCCGCCATCTTTGTCTTTGTTGATATTGAAGACTCCGGTAAACTTCAATTTACTGCTGTAGATCTGTTATGATTTCGACGAAAATTGGATGAATGATTACATGTGTTGTTTATGGAACAATCTTACCATCCTGAGGAAGTAATAAGGGCTATACATGTATGTATGAGAATTTAGAATTTTTGTCAGTTAAAACTACAATAAAGTATAGCTTGCATCAATTATCTCTTAAGTAGTTTTATTCGATAAAGTAAAACTTTAAAGAACTGTCAATTGATATTGCACAACCCCAAGTTATTTAGTATGTTTCTCATAAACATCACCAAACAAAATATTTATACTGCTGGAGTTACCGAACTTTGAACAATTCATTGTATAATTGACCATTGGAAATATAGATATGTAAACTTTGACTTGTAAGCCCTTTATCATGTTTATATATTAGTTATATATATATATATTAAAGTGTTATATCAATAATACAACGATCGTGGGTGAAAACAACTGCCAATAACACATCGTATCGGCGTTACGACCTAAGACAATATGTAAAGCTAGGTTCACACTGTCGATCAGATCAACTGGATCCTCCCGAGTGTCCAAATTTCCACGACCAAGCGTGACCAAATTTTTTATGGGTCCTGTTTAGGACTTCTATCCGACTGCTCTCCGACTGTACATGGCCTAAACCCGACCATTCACGACTCCTTAACGACGTCATCACGACTCAAACCCGACCACTAATTGAATGCATATTCGTTAATTCCGACCAATTCACGATCTCTACGAGATCTGTACTCGACTAGCTAGACCAAATTAACTATAATCGATCTCAGCCTGATCTCGGCCAGACTAGATCGACTTGATCGTATAGGGGTCGTAGGGATAGTTGGGCATTGGTCGGGTATGTACAATTTCAGTATAAAAACATCTGATTTTTTTTTTATATCACCCGCTGCAGCGGAGGAGGCATTTAGTGTTACCCTTGTCCGTCCGTGAGTACGACGTATACGTATGTCCCAACAATTAGTTTTCGTTCTCTAATTCATTTTGCCTCAACCAAATTTTATGAAACGCAAAACCATAAAACACCGATCATGTGCAAATTTGGGTGGTTTCACTTTTACCTTTCTTGAGTAATGACTCTTTATAACGTTATATGCAAGCTGGGGAATTATCTGTGTTCAATGGACACGTTCCCCGTTTATTTGGTTAGATTCAGTAGTTCACAGAAGGTCTAAGTAAAATTTTACATTAAAACTGTCTACATGGACAGGTTAATACCTGTGACGGAGCTTCAATAGAGCGTAGAAAAAAAGAAAAAAAAAGGGGAAGACAGCAAAGGGTGCCGAAAAATCCAGATGATTCAGTGGCTGACAAGGCGACCACTGTGTGGGCAGTATAAATAGTAATCACAAAAATAATGAACTCCGAGAAAAATTTAAAACGGAAAGTCCCAATCAAATGGCAAAATCAAAAGTATGAAACTTGCAGGAGCTAAACAAAGAGGACCCCAATGTTTATAAAAACTTCCTGGAAGTAGAGTAGGACGCTGATTTGTTATAGGAGTTTTCACTGCTCCTTTCTTCAAATTGAGATTTGTCACTGGATAAGTACTGATGTTAGATAGCAATATACATAAATATTATCATCCCCTTTTCCTTGCTTTCTTACAAATTAAGCCTACTGTTTGTGTCATATATGACTGTGTATATTTATGTAATCAGTATTTTCCATAAAACTGATAACCAGTAGTTGAATGGTTTAAGATATTTCTTTTTGGTGTATCGATGGCAACAATCTGCCTTTTTTTACTAATAATATTGCAAAAAGGGGGCAAAGATGTCACATACTTTCCCCAAATTTGGCCAAAAATAGAATTTCAATCCCCTTGAGGATACCTTTTCTGAAACTGTTTACATATATCTATCACGAAATCGAAAATAAAAATCATTTGTCTTTCGTCTTATTTGTTTAATAAAATTGTATCAAAAAGCGTATGAAAAAAGCGTATGTAAACATTCGACCGTACGGTGACATAAAGTTGTAAATTTCTGTGTCATTTGGTGTCCTGTAGAGAGTTGTCTCATTGGCAATTATACAGTTTTATTGGGTTTCGTGTTGCTATGTTTTTATTTTTTTTATGTTGTGTTATGTTCACTTCTGTTTGTATTCTCGTCGGCTTTCGTTTTTCGCTATGGCTGTGTCGGTTTGACCATTGAGTTTGATTGTTCCTTTGGTATATGTGTTCTCTCTTTTGAAATTTTACACCTCCTTGGAAAATTACAGACGCGTACTGTACATGAAGGAATTTGTGTACAGTTAAAAACAAATCGTGACAATATATTTTTACAGAATCAAAGTTATGAGAGTTAATCAGACCTGCACACATTTTTAGAGAATCGTGTAGCAGTCTTGTATACTCGTGTATGGCCGAGTAGAAATCGAAGAGTGGTCGAATGTGGTCGCGTAGAGATCGGGTATTGGTCGAGTTGGTCTCTGATGAGAAAAATATAGAAGTCACAATGATCATGAAGCGATAGGGCATTGATCACATATCGTGCAGGTTGTCGTTGATCGAGAAATGATCGGATATTAGTCGAGCAAAGATCGAAATGATCGGGTACTGATCGGTAAACTATTTGTATTTCGACCAAACTCGATCTCTACACGATCCTTTCCGATCAATTCGACCGCTACTCGACGAATTCTCGATCTCTTCTCGAGTGACTGGCTTCTCGATCCTTACTCGAATGTTTTTGACATGTCAAAAACTCTCGGGTAGAAAGTCAGATCGATGACGACCAAGGTAGACCACCCCGAACATTATTGTCGATTGACACAGACCAGTGTTCCGAACGCTTAATTTGTCTTGATCGAGATTGATCGAGTTGGTCTGATCGGCAGTGTGAAACTAGCTTAAATCTCAACTCGATCAAGTCCGATCAAGACAAATTACGTGATCGGGAGACTGGTCTGACTCAATCGACAAAGATGTTCGGGATAGTCTACCCTACTCAGTAACTCTTCATCGATCTGACCATCTACCCGAGAGTTTTTGACATGTCAATAGCAATCCAGTAAGGACCGAGAAGCAAGTCACTCGAGAAGAGATCGAGAATTCGTCGAGTAGCGGTCGAATTTATCCGGAAAGGATCGTGTATCGGAATCGTGTAGAGATCGAGATTGGTCGGAATACAACGTAAATTTTGTTGTATTCCGATACACGATCCTTTCCAGATCAATTCGACCGCTACTCGACGAATTCTCGATCTCTTCTCGAGTGACTTGCTTCTCGGTCCTTACTCGATTGTTTTTGACATGTCAAAAACTCTCGGGTAGATAGTCAGATCGATGACGAGTAGGGTAGACTTACCCGAACATCCTTGTCGATTGAGTCAGACCAGTCTCCCGATCACGTATTTTGTCTTGATCGGGCTTGATCGAGTTGGTCTGATCGGCAGTGTGAACCTAGCTTTAAAGGCTGCATTGTATGTGTCCTAGTCCTTGCAATTAGAAAGAATTTAAAAGACAAATTAGTTTTGAAATGATAAAAAAGATATATTAAGAGTCTCTCAGTGCAATTTAATCATGTTAAAACACAAGATCTGTTGTTGGCCTTTACTTGATTGTAAATCCTCTGAACAAGTAAATATTCATGAACGGAGTAACTAATCTTGTCATCACTAAAGATGTCTTCTTTATTGTGAATTTAGCATTGATATGAGATATTTACACTCCTTTTTTTTGGCATCACTGGTGAGTCTTTTGTCGACGAAACGCACGGTTGACGTACACTATATATGCCTGGTATCTATAATGAGTTCGTTGAATGTCTAGACAACATGTCATCTTATTATGAATAGGCGCAGTATAACATTATCATATGGTGCTGATAGTTTCACTGCGATTAAAAATAATAACTGTCTATCCCAGAAGCATGCTTATTTTATTTAAAAAAAGTTTAATCATCAACATTCTTTTATCTGAAGTGTCAGTGAAGTACCAATTGATACACGATGTATACTTATTCGGATTCGTTTTGGGACTTCTATGAATGTGATATATGTGAATGATGATGCAAAGAACAACCTTTCATAGTCAATTAAAACGTCAAAAATTACAAAATCAATATTTAATAAGAGCACCAAAACATGTTTGCTATAGACAGTTCTTGGAAAATGTACTGTTGTCCTCGGTTGCTTTGGGTCAGACAGTAATTGGTATACACTCTTAAGGGAAATTGATTGGATCATAAAACTTCTTACGTTAAAAATGAAATGTCAACTTTTTTTATTCGTGTTGTATGGCTCTATTGATAATGTTTGGCAAACAACTTATTTTAATACATTTTCATTGCTGCAAGTTTTGTTAATCTAAAATCGATTTTACATATATCCATATAGGCAAATCAATTTTTCCCAAATTAAGTTAAGAAGGGGGGTAGGGGGTCAGCGAAAAAACTATGGGAATTAAGTTTTTTTTTATCCTACATTGAACTTTTGATGTCGTCCCTAATTACATCTCGTTATTGTTATTGTGCTATGGTAATTTATTGTACTCTCCCCTTTCAATTTTGCTTAAAGACGAAGAATCTTCTGAGTGTCCATTTTTATGCCCCACCTACGATAGTAGAGGGGCATTATGTTTTCTGGTCTGTGCCTCCGTTCGTCCGTCCGTCCGTCCGGTTAAAGTTTTTGGTCAAGGTAGTTTTTGATGAAGCTGAAGTCCAATCAACTTGAAATTTAATACACATGTTCCCCATGATATGATCTTTCTAATTTTAATGCCAAATTATAGTTTTGACCCCAATTTCATGGTCCACTGAACATAGAAAATGATAGTGCAAAGTTCAGGTTAAAGTTTTTGGTCAAGGTAGTTTTTGATGAAGTTAAAGTTACTTCAACTTGAAACTTAGTACACATGTTCCCTATGATATGATCTTTCTAATTTTAATTCCAAATTAAAGTTTTGACCCCAATTTCACGGTCCACTGAACATAGAAAATGATAGTGGGAGTGGGGCATCCGTGTACTATGGACACATTCTTGTTATGAATTTTTTCTGTTTATTTGACAACTGTAGGAGTTAAGATTATGTAAAAGACACAGCCTGCATAATTGAAATATTATAAAAAGAAAAAAAATGTACTTGGGGATTTTTCATGGTCATGTAAAATGGTCTATTTATCACCTGCAAAGGTTTTTTTAAACCAGCAAACATTGGTGTGAAGATTTGCATATTGATCAATAAGCAAATCTAACTCTTGCATGAAAAGTTATGTACTAAAAAAGATAAAATACAATCCATGATTATCATGGTAATAGGCATAAGTGAGGGCTGATTCAGAAATGTTCCTCTTTAGATTATAGTGCGAATGGGGCTTCTAGCGACACATTCTTGTTTCTGTTTCTTTTCGGTTTCCTTCTTTCTCTGTTTTCTTTGCTTTATTTATGGCTTCCGTCTTTTCGTTTTAAATAATAATTTGTATATTAATGGCTTTATTTTATTGTGTTGTATATAATAAATTTACAAAGTTGATGAGTAATTCAACGACAATTGAAGCCCAACTTTGACACGAAATCTTAGATTTAAAGTACACGGGAAGAAATTTCGGAGTTTAAACTTTCACAATACATCCGTTAAACGATATACATTAAATGTTATTTTTTCTCTTAAAGATTCCGTATAAAATTCCAGAAAAGGAAAGAAAATTGTTATTTGATCGTATTTAACTCCATTTTAACTGATATATTATCCCTACTGATTTTGTAACTCATTAAATACTAGATCTTGTGGGCGTCATGTACTCTAAAACATAACAAATCACGAATTTCAACCAAATTGAATTTAATTTTGAATATTTATTCTGTTTATGTCATTTAGGAGCGTTGTTATTTTGCAAGTTAAGCTCTTTTTAATGCCCAAATGACACAGAATATCTTTTTCATTATTATCAACAGGTGATGTACAGTTCATTTATAGAACTTGTTGATATTGCAAAATGTAACCAGCACAAATTCAGATGTCGTTTCGAAACCTAGAACATCAACGCTGATTTTATCAGAATGTTAAAAATGTTAATATCAGGCATTTGAACGCTACTGTTACATTTTGTCTCATAATTTCTCGACTTGGACGATTAATATATAATAGTAGCTGGTTGCATCAAAAGTAACATACATGTATTTTCAGTTTTGTAATCTAAAAGAATATTATCTGTGCATTGAAAAGCACGTTTGTGGCATGCAATAATTTGTCTTACTTAATCAATGAGTTTTTTCTGCAAAATGAAATGTATGAAATCAAAACGTGTAATAATTACTTTGATGTGGCTGGAACACAATGATTTATGAACAACAGATATATGATATTCACTGAGGCCAAAGGTTATTTGAGATACAAAAAATCCTTCACACTTGTTTTATAAAGCTTCCGTCTGTCACATATAGAGAGATTTTGTGTCTTTGGAATGTATTTTACTAGAAGAAGGGAAAAAACCGAGTCGGTATGAAGGCAGCGGTATGACAAGTAGTCATATGATCAATGAAAAATCAAATGCAATAATAATATTAATATATAAAAAAAGAAGATGCGGTATGATTGCCAATGAGACAACTCTCCACAAGAGACCAACATGACACAGAAGTTAACAACTATAGGTCGATGTACATCATTCAACAATACCGCATAGTCAGCTATAAAAGGCCCGAAATGACAATGTAAAACCTATCAAACCAGCCTAATTTATGTAAATAATGAAAGAAAAAAATATGTACCACATAAACTAACGGCAACCACTGAATAACAGGCACCTGACTTGGGGCAGATACATATACAAAGAATATGGCGGGGTTAAACATGTAAGCGGGATCCAAACCCTCCCCCTAATCTGGGACAGTGGTATAACAGTAAGTTCTGTCAAAGTTATGCCAGTCCCATTATTCCCTGCTGGATAGGCAGTTGTAATGCCACTATAATGCATAAAAATTTCGAAATAAACATTTTCGTTAAATGACTCACAATTCGTGGTCCAAATCAATATGAGGCATAGACCATTGTCAGCAGTGAAGCAAACTTTCAATAAATGACGAAATGCAAATGGATAAGACAAAAAAAATGGAAAACCATTGTTTGGCATTTAACTAGCTTTCAGTAATTGCGAGTACTCGCTGGTAGGTATGTTAAGATGTTTTTATAACCTTTGGAATTTAAACGAGTGTTAACTTATACAAGTGAGAGGTTTGGCTATCTATAACCATTATTTTCTTTGTATATAACTAGTGAGCAATAAGACAGATTTATCGTTCAATGGTTCATATAGCTAAGCAATTTTGTTTTCAATTTCAACGTTTTTATTCTACCTGGGAGTTCGGTATTGTTGTAGTTGTTACATTTTTTGTCTTTTTGGTGACTTTTCTGTACTAAATACTGATTCTGCTGCATCGTCAAGTTCTTTCAAACTAATTTTGAAAGTTTGCATTCACGGTTTAAGTTTCATACCAATGTCTCAATTTAAGGTAGGATTTAGTGCGCACACACAGGTAAAACCCTGCCACAGTTTCCGTTTGGATGTCCATAGAAAAGATTTGTTTTATTCAAATGGTACTCGTTGGTTGTTATCGCTCATAATTGATTTTCGTTTTTCTCTTGAATTTATTCATTTTTTCCATCGCAGGTTTCTTGCGTAACCTTATTATACGTATTAAGTTTTGCTCATTAATGAAGGCTGTACAGTGAAACGAAGTTATATTGTTGTCCATTGGTTTACCACATCTTCTTTTTTTTTTTATCCTAAAAGCTTGAAAACTAAGTTCATGATTATTTTTTAAAACAGTTCTATGGAATTTATCTATAAAGTACCGATTTGAATGTGTCAAAAGAATGACTTTATCATTTGGCTTACATATAAAGAATACAAAAAAAGTATGGTTAAGGTTATTTCAAAGCAAATATTTATATTGATTTTCATTAAAGCAGAATAATTTATTTTGTGGAAACTATTTACGTGTATCAAGCTGCATTCAATTGAAATATGTATTAGTCAGTGGCGGATCCAGAGGGGGGCGTAGAGGGCGTACGCACCCCCCCCTTTTGGTTGGACTTTTTTTTTTTTTTTTGTAAATTGATTTATCAGACTAGACGACGTGAACTTTGCCATTTCCCGTGTATTTAATTTTTATGTGACAATTCTTCATTTATAAAGATATTTTTCGCTGGTATATACTGAACTGAAAGTCATGTGATCATTCACTATGGTGGAGTTGACCAGTGCGTCGAAAAAACGTTACTCAGTCATTTTGAAATTCAAATTACTGTCACAAATTGCTTAGGCTGAGCATGACAATCTTAACACCTTCAAGGCGACACAGTATTGAGCAAGAAAGTATTGACTTCTATATCATTATTCCACCAAACAGTAATACTCTATATTAGTACACTCTCATGAAAAAAAAGTTCCTTCGCAATATTATTTACCTATGAAAACATGTTTAACTCGTAGCGCCCTATGATCGGCATCCTATTTCAAAATAATAGTTGAATAATGATCCCCAGTCAGTATAAGCTCTAGATAGATTTAAAGTCTAAAGTACGAACCATTTGATTTGCGAGATAAAAAATTGAGTCTGATTTTTGCATTAAACAAAAATTCTGGCCGTATCTGTATTGAAAACAATAATCTTGTCCATTTTTTTTTTGCTACTAGAAACGAAAATCCAACAGCCTTAATTAGCATTAAATAAACATGATGAATAAAATCAGGCGTATTTTTTTTTCTGGCCGGGGTTTGCATGTCTGACCGGAATGTCTGTTTTGCCGAACTGATATGTTGAATACTTTTTTCAAGACCAGACTGCAACCTGCCTCCTGGAAGTAGCCTTTATGTCTACATTTTTCGACCGTCATTCATAAATTCGTTGTCATTTCAGACTCATTCGTAGCCTTTGGTTGATTTGGAATCCCTCACTTTCCCGCTTAATTTTGTTGGGTGAAACATATCAACCAAACATTTGGATAAATAGTGCATGTTTGTCTTTTTTAGCTCGTGTCCTTCATATTGTCAATTTCATCGAATACCCGACTTATATCTTGTAAACAACATGAAATATATGAGGTTATGATAACTAAACTTACAACAAACCAGCGAGAATTGTCAATGTCTTTTTTTACAGAAAAGTCCTACATCAAATTTATCAGTACATAGCTTTAAATCCGTACTATCATTTTATGAAAGACAATTAATTAATAGGGATAATACAGCATCGAAAATGTCAAACCCTTACACTTTTCAGGAACTACAAAATATGCATGCCTCACGCCAGAAATCGTTTTAAAAGTGCATATATTGCACTTATCTCATATTTTTTAGCCAAAAAAAGGTCCCAAATTTTTTTCTTTAAAACATTCGCCCCCCTTTCCAAAATCCTAGATCCGCCCCTGATTAGTTATCGGGCTCATAAATGATTAACCTCAATATCTTGCAAGCCAGATGTATTATAAATGCCCTCAAATGGTATAATTATTGGTTTTAAACTGTGCCAATATTGCTGCTTGGAGATGTGTAAAGTTGTCATTATTGATTGTAACTTAACAATTGTCGAAATTATTTCAGTAAGAAAATGTTCAAGTAACACATGGCGATACACTGAATATTTGTATCCTCATAATGATTTTGAAACGAAAAAATCTATGCATATATTTATAAAATTCTGAGAGTAATTCTAAATGTACTATTTTATATCATTTGGAGGCGGTCTCTGGGCATTTTATTAAACACCGGTCTTTTATTCTGACGTAACTGACCATATTACATGCATTTCACTATTTATGCGATAATATGAAACCCATTACATTAACATGAGGCGAATTTATTTAGGTATCAAAGTAAATAGTTAATGCAAGCCATCATGATTTGGTTGGCCGTAGGGCAATCTGTCTAACAGTTGAACATGCATACGTTCTATGAGCCCAAGCTTCAATGTTTCATAATGTTAAATTGTCACAGGCATATTCATTGCCAACAGCAAGACCGCAGTGGGAATACTTAACTTTCTGGAGTACTTGAGGTCTGTTATATCTTTAGTTAGGGTTTAATCTCGAGTTGTTTTTACATTTGATTTTATTTATGAAATTTGTAATATCTCATGTTCTAAAGTATGCTGGTTCAATCGATAACGGTCTTAAATATATTTTGTCACATACCACTGTTTTCTGTGTACTGTTTTGCGTTCTGTTGGTCCGAGACCACAATTGTCGTCCCTTGATTTTTGTTGTTCACGAATATAGTCCCTAGTGTTGACAGTGGGTTACGTGCCAATTTTTTTCATATCCCTTTCAAATTTATATTTCCATGTTTGATGCCTCAAATTGGAAGTAAGGGGGTGAAATTACACTGTGAAATAATTTGGGTCCAGAATTTTAAAGGAAAGTAGTGATTTGGTCCAGCTGAAAAAAGGTTAAAAAATAGCACTTCAAAGCTGTCAAAAGATTTCAAGACGCCCTAAACATAAAATTGTCCATATTTTGAGTTATAGGCGATAAAGTTTTCTATAATTTTTATATAATTTGTCCGAAAAGTAGAACAACACACTGTAAAAAATTTCATTGAGAAAGCGCAGGTGGGATTTTTTTAATTTTCATTTATATATTCTAAAAGAAATGCACTACGAATTAATTGTGGTCTCGGACCTGTTGTTTATCTTTTAGTGTAGTTTTCTTTTTTTTTGTAACGGCATCTTCTGTTTAAATTGCCTCCTTTGTATCAACTTTTTACTGACTGAAAATTATTGGCCAATGAATATTCGTCCAAATCATATTTTATTTGAAAGAGAAATAAATATGAAAACAAGGATATATTTGGTATGAGTGCTATTGTGAACAAGTGACGAGGATGTAAACAACTTTAGGCCACTGTATGCGCAAAATCCATACTGTATAGTAAACTAAGAAAGACACCGGTAAGTGTATCGATATGGGCCTCGTTTTTGCACTTTAGTTTTGGGGTTGCGACTAGCTCATGAATAAAAAACACATTTTACGTTAACGACATTTAATAAAAGAGAGAGAGAGTAAAACAAAAAGGCATTTCCGGACATCACTTATACAATTCCGTATAAAACATACAAACTGAATTACACATATAAATTAATACATATATATCTAAATATACAACATAAGGTCATATGCAAAACATTTCATAATAGAAACATACGGTTTGATTCATGCTTAAAACGCTATACTTTGGCTGACAGTAACCAATGAAAACCATTGAATTACAAGCTCCAGACAATGAACAGGCGCAAATATAATGTGGTCACCTAAACGTTTATTTTTGTGACTGCTCAATCCTCTACTTATCCGGTAAGGTAATGTACTAAAAAGCAAAATACATGAAATTACAAAATACAAAAATCTGTTAAAAAGGACTCAACTCATCTTATCGGCACGAAGTACCTTTTCCTCCGAAAGTATATCTTTATTTACCAAAGTAATAACAACTATAGGCATACAACATATAAACTACACAAAGTATACATAGATAGCAGAAGGTAATGTGTTACACATATTACATCATGTTAGATCTTAATTTTTGTGCACGAAATATAAATTTACCCAAATTACATAATTCTCTAAGATTATTAGAACTCATTAATTGTATATATTTATACATAGAAGGTTTTCTCCAATAATATGGTTTTATAAAATAAGATCTAAGACCTTGATAAGTAGGACATTTTAAAATAAAATGCATCTCATCTTCAATGTCATTTTTACAAAAACTACATAGTCTATTACTTCTTGGAATTGCAGAATAGCGACCACATTCTATAGCTAAATCATGACTACTAAGTCTTATTTTGGTAATACATGTCTTATAAATAACTGGTATTGGTTTACATAAATAATTTTGTAAACAAAAATTTTGAACCATATATCTATAACTTGTACATTTCACTAAATTATTCATTTGGCTGTCAAAATCTTGCTTCAGACAATCAAACAGGCGTTGTTTAATTATCAAGTAAAAACTACTGGAGAGCTTACTATCTAAAAATAAACCTTGATTATACCAAATATCACCTAAACCTATACTGAGCAACTCATTTTTAATAAAATACAACCAATTTGTCTTATTATTTGGACATTTTTGTAAATTGTCATATAAAAAACAGTAACAGTTTTTCAAAATACAGTTTGTAGTACATAACAGCTTAAACCAGTATTTAAAAATTCGACATTTTCTGGTATGCAATAATGGCAATCTACCTAGCTCGTAGTACACCATGACATTACTAGTAGAGCTTTTTACTTTCATAATATTTTTACAATAGCCCAGATGTATCCTTTCTATAGCTGGGGCCTTGTGAGCGCCCCAAATTTCACAACCATAACACAGTACACTGTTTATATAAGTATCAAAAAGCGAAAGTAAAGTTACAAAATTCAAATATATATCTTTTACATTTCTCCTTAAGGCAAACACAGCTTTTCTACCCTGTTCTGAGAGTTTCTGCTGTAACACATTATATTTACCATTAAAATTTAACAAAATACCAAGATAACTAAACTTATCTACAACTTCTATTTCCTGGTTATTATAATACCATTTCTCATTGTCATATATTTTTCCACCCTTTCTAAAAACAACAATTTTCGTTTTTGCTATATTCACACTAAGTGACCATTTGGAGGTATAATCATACAAAGTATCAAGTAATGTTTGTAATCCAGATACAGTTTCTGAAAAAATAACCATATCGTCAGCGTACATTAGTAAAAATAAATTTAAGTCCTTCATCTCATAAGGAATAGAGTCACTATTTATAAAAGCCATTTCACAATCATTGACATACATAGAAAAAAATATCGGTGATAATACTTCACCTTGCATCAAACCTACTTCATTAGTAAAATAATCAGAGTTGAACCCATCAACACTTACACAAGAAGAGACATTAGAATACATTGCTTTGATAACCATTAAAAATTTACCTTGTATACCAATTTTTGATAGTTTATACCATAACATATATCTTTGAACAGTGTCAAAAGCTTTCGTGTAGTCTACAAAACAACAATAAAAACGATTTTTGGCTGATAAGGATTTGAAAATTAATGATGTAAGAGCAAAAATAGCATCTACTGTACCCAGACCGGGACGAAAGCCGAACTGGGCATCGGTCACAATATCAAACGTTTCCGACCAGTCTATCAAACGTTGATTAAGAACGGACGTAAATAACTTTCCAAAATTACTGACTAAGCTAATCCCTCTGTAGTTGTTCGGATCAAGCACACTACCCTTCTTGAATATAGGTATAAGTATGGCTTTAGCCCAATCTGTAGGGAAAATTCCGGACTGTAAAAATTCCATTAAAAATATACAGTAATACAGGCATAAACACATCTTTGTATTCAATAAAATATTCGTTAAGAATTCCATCAACTCCATGACTTTTATCACGTTTAAGGTTACGAATAGAATTCAAAATGTCATTTTCTGTAATTTCTCTATCAAGTTCCTCATAGACGCATTCACCATCAGTATCATGAAATTGGCTGTCGTCCAGTACAGCATCTGTGTCTGATTTTAACAACTTTAATGGTACAGCATGTTTAGAGGACGCTTTCCTTTTAAATTTCTTGTAGAATAATTTAGGGTTTGTAAGTCTCATTATGTCTAGCATGTTTCCTTCAGTGCGCATATACTCTCGTTTCAAGCGACGTTCTAGTGTTTTATAGTCCTTTTTCGCTCGGATTAAATTACTATGGTTTAGTTGCGATTTCAGTCTATTAAATATATTTAAACAGTTTATATAGCGGCGATGAAGGTCTTTACACTGGGCGTTGAACCAAGGTTTACTATCACAAATGTTAGATCTGCAAGATTTATAATTGTTTGTCCTCTTTTTAAAAAATGGTGCCATAATGTCATTTAACGTACTAGTGAATTCGGCCAACGAATTGTCGAGTAATTGCTGCCCATCAAAGTCAATCCGTTCACGACGCAAATTTATCTTTTCCATATTATTCATTAAACAATCTCTACATTGTTCTTTTAATTCATCATTCCATTTAAATTTGTCCTGAGACAGTTTCTCTCCGTTTTCATCACCCGGAAACGGTGTTGAATTTTGTTTGTTACACAGTAATGAAAGTTGTATATGTAGAAATGCGTGGTCGGAAAAAGTTGTAAAATTAGACACAATAAGTTGACGCACTATCGGGAAAAGTGACACTGGGACTAATAGGTAGTCTATAACGCTCATTCCATTCGCATCACAAAATGTAAAATCATTTGCAAAACCATTGTTATGCCGGCCATTTAATATTCTCAAACCCGAGGCTTTACATAGCGAGATAAGTTTTGGACCATAGCAGTTTGTATTGTTGTCAGGATTATTTCTTACATTGAGTTCTATATCAGCAGAATAATCAAAAATATCATCAAGTCTATTCCTTATAGTAGTATGAATACTATCGTTACTCACAAAATCATCTATTGCCCCAGTTCGACTATTTGTATCACCCAAAAGTATAACATTACCAAGTGAAGAGTAAAGTTCAATACTATTTTCTAAATCAGCAAATAAATCACAATTATAAAGTTTATAAAAGTTCGATCTGACAGGGGGTATATAAACGCAGGCAATAAATAAGTTTTTATCACTTGTAACAATATTCTTTTCAATATTCAACCATATAATTGTATCATGAATACATGTTTCAATAGAAATTTTATTAGAAAAACACTCTTTAATTAAAATTACAATACCTCCTCCTTGAGTAGATTTAGACTTTCGTCTAGCATACAAAAAACAATCATAACCAGAAATAGAAAAACTAAAATCATTTTTAAACCAACATTCTGTAAGAAAAACTATATCATATGTGCAAATAAAATTCAAAAATGCAATGTTATCAAGTTTATTTTGAATACCACCATTCACGTGCACGTTCCAAGAAATTACTTTCAAATTGTCACAGTTTTTTGAATGAGACACAAAACCTCCAACGCTATCCTAGTCTTCTTTGGTAGTAGCCTGCTTCTCGTCAGTTTGATGAGTTGTCTTGTCAGTGCATATACATCGATCTTCTCATTCGGTATCTGAGTTTCCAGTTTCGGTAAGAATTGCTTGTGCTTAATCTGATCGAAAAGCTCATTATTTATATACAGTTTATCTCTGATCATCACTGCTTTAGCTTGTTGAGCACGAGCTTCTCTTTGAATTGGGAGCAATTGTTTTCTTTTAGCGAGCACATCTGGTGTATACTGTACACTGAGACCGAACGGAGAGCCCTTTAATTTGTAAGCAGATGACTTCACTACCTCATGCTGTTTAAAATTGTCAAAAGTTGCAATTATTGGCCTTGGCTTGTATTTGCTATTCATACGTCGAACGCTGCGGAAATTGATATTTGTTTTAACCTCCATTTCATCGCGAACGAAACCACTAAGCAGATTTTGGACATCCTCACCTGGCATGTCCACAATACCGTAGAATATTAGATTGTTTTTTGTAGCCTCATATTGCAGATCAGACACGGTTGACTTTAACTCGCTGTTTTGTTTATGCATTTCAGCTATTTCTTTCTTTAATTTCGACCCCTTTCCTGGACTACCAGAACCCCCAGATGCCTGTGCAATCCACAAATTATCCTTTTCTGCATTTAATTGGTCAAGTTTGATATTAAAACTGTCACACGTATTATTTAATTCAGATACTTGAGTAGTGAGTTTTTTAACATCAGATTCGGATGTTTTTACCCTGGTGAATAAACTATCAACAGCCTCACAAAGACTGTCAAATTTATCCAGTTTTTTATCCATACTTTCAAGTTTGCTCAATCTAGCATCAATAGAACTGATGCTGTGCATAATATGACTGAGAATACTACTATCCGCTACGGGCGGTGTATATTGGCTAAAATGCACAGGTTGGGGTCCAGAAAAAGGGGGAGGGTACAGATACGGATATAGTGTGCTGCTTTGCTGTTTTTGGTTTTGTATGAAATTCTCAGGTGTCATCTGAGCAGAAATATTTCCTTGTTCACTATAATCGACTGAATTACTAGCAGTTTGTTGTTTATTTTGTTTTTTATTTGATTTCTTGTATGGCTGTTTGGAAGTTAAATCGAACGAAGAATCAGTATTCTGTGACGAATCCATAAGCTTGCGTTTTGTGCTTGGTTTCGTCTTCCTCCTAGTCATCTATGGCACTCTATCGTATTTATCTTTAACAAGACTGTGTAAAGTTATTTCAAATGAAACACAATGTAAACAAACTAACTAGGTACTGCCGTTGTTGGGTGTACTCGAATGTTTATTACTATTACTATTAACAACTAACCATTACTACAGTGTTATGTCAACTTTCCATGTAAAATACTGATGTTACAAACGTTACTGGAACTTATGAGTATGTTTAACTCCACAAACACTCAGTAATAAATACAAACTATGTCATAACATCGAGTTTTCCTGTCCCTGTTGGAAAACACACCACCTTCATATTTGATTACGTGAAATCAAGATGTATTATTCATATTTTACTGAATACACTGAAATTATAATAAAAAAAGACAACCCGTACTGCAATCGACATATCGTCGCTGGGCTTCAAAAATGTTGTAAATTAAGAAAATCAAAAACAAAATATCTCACAAACAGGCTTTGAAAAATTTGGCAAAATGCATGCTTCCAAAATGTCGTATGTGAACTTAAACATTTTTGTAAATAGCAGTGAAATAAAAACTTTGACATTTCTGGATTATCCAAGAACTTAAATTATTTTCACAGAAATAAACAAATGTACAATTATTTTTTTCCCAAAGCCATTCAACAACGATTTTTAAGTTTTCATACAACATTTTGGAAGCAAACTTTACAAACAACTGACATTGGCAATTTTGTTATATGTCTTATTTCACACATTTTGATTGGTTTTACTGTATGCTATTTTGTAATACCAAAGATTTCCTCCCGCCCAGACCATTGGTGTCAAAAAGTATTTTTAGCCAAAAAAAGTCATATACGACATTTTAGAAGCCCAGCGACGACATGTACAAATGTAGGAACGCAAACAGATGATTATTGGTGTTTTAAGTCTAGAGGCAAATTTTACATGCATACATGTACAAGGAACATAACATATTAATGAAATTTGAATATGAACCCTACTATACTTTGTACGCGACCGACAATTAAGCTGATCCAAATTTGTGCGTTTGTTGTTCACAAGATAACCATTCATACGCGTTCAAATTATTCCTACTCCAAAACCGACTAAAACTTGATCTTTCCTCTAAATGACATTTGCCTAGAGTACATAAAAGCAAAACAAATACCATGTTTTCCTATTATCATGATGGGGGTCGAAACCACGACCTGATAGATAATTTTATCCCTAGACCATTGATGCAGAAGATGTATCTCGGACTATAATTGTTAGTTTACGTAACACTTACAAAAGATATGCTGACAACAGTTGCAGTATGACAATAAAGTGAGATATTGTTTCTATAACACGTTACACAATATTTGTTTTCGTTTTATATTCTAGGAAACTTAATGAATTAAGACATTACCATATTGTACAAATAACATAAACGCGTTAGGTGCGATTTTCAAATGGGAATTCTTAATTTACTACGTTTTGTATTAGAAGTATATAAACAATACCAGCAATTAAAATGCGTAGCTATAAGATAAACACAACATGTCAATTAAACTAATTGACCAATCCTACCAACAACCAATAGGATTAGTGTATTTGTCAAAACAACGACCTCTAGAGTCACATTTCTTGATTGCTTTTACAGCTTTATCACTCTTGGGTGATCATTTTTATTGAAAATACTGTAATGATGAGAATGAAATATGACTTCAATGAAATGTCTGTTATTTGGTCGGTTTATAGAATAATGAATGTGTCTATCTGTAATATGACGTAAATTGGGGAAACATTGTCTGAATATTGTTTGTATACGTGTTGTTGGACATATGTTTCAAACATCTAGGGTACAAATGCATATGAAGCTTTGATTTTGGTTTCTATTGCCTGCTTATACACAGTCAGGATTATTTTTAGATTTAAGATAGATTTTATAGAGTAACTTACGTTTTATGTTCAGAACTGCAATTTTACGTTATTTTATGAACGTTTTGTCAGCCCACTCGTTGATATCAAAAATAAACATTAGCTTGCAATGCACAGTTTCTTTTTCTTTTTTGTTATTTTTTGTTATTGTCATATTACTTTTGCTCTAGTCTCTAGTGGATAGTTGCAAATGATTTGTCACATTGCCAACCATACCACATCTTCTTCTTTTTTTCATATTGAGACAATATTACAATGTTATACCAAACCGATTAGACCGAAGTACTACAGTGTATTTACTTTTATGTAATGAATATAAATTATATCTTAATATTCTTTCACCGGAAAACCCCAGAGCCACTAGATGCAGATGAGAACAAGTAATTATCAATTATAAATACATGCAAGGGAAGTTTTGTAAAATGGAGACGGAATTTTTTTTTTTCTAAAACCATCTTGGGTAGAAAAACATTAAGATATGGCTGAGATCACATCTGGTTTTTGATAATGTTCGCTTTGCTCAGTCTTAATCCAATTCCGATTTTCGGCATCCTTCTTCAATTGTGACTTGTTTAGAGTTAACATTATTTCTGATCCAACATGTAAATGTCGTTTGGATATTGGGGATATGAACCATTTTTTCTTTGATTGTAAATTCTATTTAGATGAAAGGGCTGAAAGGGCTATTCTGATTAATATTCTCAGCTAGATTTCCGAAGGCTACGATTTGGACTTTAAACTATTGGTTTTGGAAAAGAAACTCTGCCCTATGATCAAAATGTTCAAATTATCAAACAAGTAATCAATTTTATAGAGAGATCAAAACGATTCCTCGTAGTATAGTATCAACATTGGTAAAACGAATATTATCATCATTATCCTTATCTCTGTCGTTCTTTCTTCATTCCCTCTCTTTTTTTAGCATAGTTTAGTAATATTCATTTTGATTTTGTTTATATTATATAATATCAAAAAGAAGGTGTGGTATGATTGCCAACATGACATAGACATTATAACAACTATTATATAATGCATGCTCACGTTCAATTTGTATTGTTATATATATTGTATTGTGGAGAAAACTTTATGAGTATGTTTTACTTGCGTCTGATCCTTTTTGCTTTCAGCAAATAAAATATGATTAAACTAAACCAGTCTTTAGTTTTATATGTTGTGTTTTGTAAACTGTAGTCTGTCTTCCGATCTCTTTCTCTTTTTTGCCACAGTATTGTCAGTTTATTTTCGACGTGTGAGTATAATATTCATTTGTTATCTTTCAACTCTATTTTATAAGTTGCTCCTTGTATTAACATCAAGAAAATTGATTAAACACAAAGAAGTGTAGACGATTAGATATATTAAATTTTTCACTTTAATTTCGCCTACGCTGGAAAGTCTGATTAAATCAAAATATTCCTGGTAATGCAAACACGAGATGCTTGATCACGTTTATTCATCTTTAGTAGTTAAATCTTGCGTCTACAATATTAAATTAATCCGTATGCAGCATGCTATTGTTATAGATAATCTGTACTTAAATGGCATAAAACAAGCTGCTTTTACACTTTTGAAAAAACAAAACAGCAATAATCTCAGGGATTCCATTAAAATCTCAACACGAATTCACGATATCAGACAAAAAGATTAAACGAGAAACACGCTTTCTATACACATAAACTTTATTTGCAACCAAATTAATTATATCAAATACACATGTAAATACCATAAGAATAAGTAGGAACTTGCAATTGAATACATAAAACTTCAAGAAAATCTTTGGTAAAGTAAAAATATATAAAGATACCAAAAGGGGCAAACACATTCTTAAATCGATAGGTTGTTAGTTTCCTAACGTCCAGGGGCAAATATTTCATGCATGTTTAGGACAATCTATAAATTGAATAGAGATAATGGCAAGGTTAAGACGGCAAAATGAGATAAAAAGACAGTTAAACAACAACCAATAAAACACTATTCATCAATATCATATGAAATATGAAAGAACACTCTTTGCACCAAAAACCGGGTTTGAAGTTAATTACTTGGAATATGATAAACAAAAATGCATGTATGACACTTTTTTAAAAAAAATCCTTCCAACTAAGCTTATTTATATGTGAATTATTATGTGTTTTCTTTTCATCGAGAGACCTACGTTTAGCATATAGAACATCATCTGGTTTCACCTGGTTTATATTATTGCTTGATCCCAAGCTCCAGCACTCTGATTGATTGATTGATTGTTGTTTGCTTAACATCCAGTGGCAAATATTTCATGCATATTCAGGACGAGAACAAGTTTACAATAAGTACAATAGGTAGGTTGTCATAATGGAGGCCATTTGGGATGATGGTCGGGAAAATTTAGACTGCCACTGGAAAATGAGAGTATATAGGGAAAGAAATTTTGCCTTTCAACTGGCCACCTACGGGCCCTCAAAGAGTTGTTGCAAGGGTTCTTAACGTGCAAAGAGCGTGGCACTCTCTTTACACGAGACATCAGATTTAACGTCCCCATTCTGACCGGACGTGACTAACGTTACGCACGCTGTTCCTACAACATCCAGAATTTAAAACAGCATCTTCGAAATTTCCTCCGCAAAACAAAATAAAAATGTTAGCAAACACGAACCACTATTAAAATTCAAATTCAATATATGTTTTAGAGTAAGTTTTCATAGCTCTTGATCATATACTAAGTATTATCTAGTATATTTGAGGATACAAATAACAAAGCCATGTGAAAAAACGGATGTCCAACGTAACATTTAAGAAAAACTGTTTTAACTCTTATGTATAGTGATCCTATTTCTTATTCTCTGATCTTCCTGAAACTTGGAAGGAACAACGACATGTATCGATTCTTTGTGGCGTTAAAGCCGTTATTTTGCCAAATTTTATTTGACTCGGTGGCTGCATATTAAGCTGGAATAAGAAAAATGTCCAACGACGTTTTTCGTTAAGTCCACGACTGAAAGTGAATTTTATAAGTAGATATAGCAGAAAATGAATAAAAAGAGTAAGACAATAATAACATCTACCAAAAGTACAAATATTTGCCTCATTGTTCGTGAGTTCAAATATTGCAGATTCTATAAAATCTTTTCTACACAGTCGTTTTTCAAGCGGTAGCCATTTTGTCCAACTTGATATTTCATTTTTCAAAGCAGTTAACGCGTATTTTTAACTGTTATTTCAATAAGTTATTTATGATTGATCAAAACAAAAGTTAGATACACGAAGAGTACAAAATGCCAAGATTCTTTTCTTTTTAACTACATATTTGGGTCTTAAAGGAATAAAATGCTTCCACACATTACAAAACGGTAGCCAATTTGTCCAAACGTCTGAAAACGTCAAAAAATCCGAAAAACGCTAATTTCCGACGTTACATGTGCTAAAGTTTCAATTTAGTGTTCATGATAATTAAAACAAATCGTGTGGTGAAATTTGGAAAAAGATGTTGATGGCTGCCGAAAAAAGAAGAATAGTGCATGTTGCTATAAACTCCGCGGACCGAGGACATGAATAAAGTTTGCAATCTTTATTAATCGTTTATAGCTTTTTAACGATTTATTTAAAAGAATGGTTAAATGGAAAAAAGAATCTCATTACATAAACTTCGATTAACTTTTGCAAAGACAAATTGGAGAGACTAAGACAGTCCTTTAAATGTAAACTGCGAATTTTAATTTATGTTGCGGAAGTACTCCGAAATAGATCATTTAAAGTCACTTCAGTAAGGTGCATTCACCAATATTAAAAGACTTAATACATGTACAAGTCCAAGGAATGGTTTACTTCGCGATTTGTCGATCTGTTATTCATGTTATAACTGTCGTGATGAAAGTAATTCCTGTACTAGCGAAGCCGGAACTTTTTCGTCAATATAAACTTGTGCATGAAATGGTAACATTCAAAACAATTGTCACCCTCTCAGCCATGTGATAGAGTAAATTCACATCCTCGTATAGCCAATCAAATTACGGCGTTTTAACGTGAAGTATAATAATAACAAATGGAATTATTGTTACCTGCAATTTATGTATGCAATCGGTTCACTGTCCGGAAAAACTTTTCTGCAATTCGACTGAGCCGTAAAGATTATATTATTTTTATTGTTACTTTTTGTGGGTAATCGTAGCCAGTACCTAATTGAAAAAGAAGGATTATTTGCAAATAACAAGATACCATCACCTATCTTTATTGTATTTCTATAATGAATTAATCCATATAAATGAATAATTCTTATGAAACATTTTCACTGAAACCTGAATTGCGGCATTTTATTCCAGACACATATATTAATAAAAATCATGATTTCTCACAAAGCAGCCGATATAACTCCTTTTATTAATGTCTGAATTTTCTAATGGTCACGATTTTGCGTTACTAAGTTTAATTGTTTTTAACGGTTGTGGTATTAATATAGATAAACTTAATAGTATTACTTTCAAATAGTTACTCAGTAAATTGTTATTTTCAAGTTTGTAAACAACATATATTTTTATAATTGCAAAACCAAAACAATCAACGTAAAACCAGTCAAGCCATTAAACGGTTTATATTTATTGATGAAAACTTTTATTCTTGTGTTTTCTCTTCAATCGTGATGCAGTATTGGTAATACATTTATTACAATAACAAAAAACGTCATAAAATTCAACACATACAACATCAATTGTACAACATGAAAAATCAATTACAAACACCCAACCCCTCCTATGAAAAGACATACAAACAAAGCAACGAACAACAAATGAATGGTCAAGACAGCATAAGTTGTTACAATCACACCATGTAGTGGGATGAAACCAGTTGCATACATTTACACCAAACATTATCCTTTGCCTATCTAGACCACCATTCAAAATACTAAAACACGATAAAAAAAAATTCACAAAGAAGCTACAAAATTTGAATTAAGGCGACAATAGTTTAGCTATGTTTAAATTACGTGAATAGAGTATCAAGAGATATATAAAGATAACAAGCAAAACACAGGGAATTGCACAAACTTCGAAAGCAGCTAGATCGACGTGTCCACAGGTTAAGCGTCTACTGCTATGTATTGTGCATCACCCATTATTTGAATTCGCAAGCAGTGAAAATGTCACAATTTGCGAATAGCACACAATTGGTTAAATTAGGGATCAGAAACCCGTAATATCTTTGTATATACCGGTATTATAATGCGCTTCTGAATACATAACCGAACAGTTTTGATCCATTTAGATAAATGGCCATTTTTGGCTCGCACTCTGCCTATTTTGCGAACTTGGAAATATTAAACTGTCATCAATATTCAAATGTACGATGAAATGTTAATTATAAAAAATGTTTTGAGTAACGGAAGGATCAAAATCCGGTCCAAATAGAATCTGCATATAGTAATTTTTTTGTCAGTGTTTGTGTTTGTTCTTCACAAGAAAATGCTTGTACAAAGTCAGGAATATGATAGTTGGTATCCATTCGTTTGATGTTTTAGAGCTTTTGATTTTGCAATTTAAAATTAGAATAGGGATCTGTTTTGAATTTTCCTCGGAATTCAGTATTTTTGTGATTTTACTTTTAAGCAATGAAGTAAAAATTATGTTTAATGATTTCAATGTTCTTTTCTGAGTATTTCTAATGATAGGGTTTGATGTTATGTTATTATGAAATTTAATATAGATGCAAATGTTATCAAATCTAATTGGTCCCAGATTCAATAAAGTGTAAATTATGAAAACTAAAAGTAAATAATGGTACAAAGTTGTTTTTTTTTTTGTTTGTTTGTTTGTTTTTTTTTTTTTTTTTTTATCAAAATATGATGTTGCCATTTGATCGATGTGACGCTGTTTTTGAATGATACATTTACAACTTTTATATTTTCGATTGATGTTTAAATTTGTAGTCTGTATTGTTCAATTCTAATAGTGACCATCGTTATACATTTACAATGTTAATAAGACTTATGTACATGTCTTCCTTCTTATCTAAAATCCATATGCGCAACATAAACAATTACACATAACTGACATCAACAGCATGGTAGTGACATACAAGTGCGTCGGAGGAATAAACAGAGAGAACAGAGACAATTAAAATCGACCGAGAACATTGTTTATAACTGAGAATAATATCAGATTAAACAACTTTACATTATAATGAAAATATGGAAATAGCACGCTCATATATCTAATCATTGGGGATATAAGTCAGACAACTTTGTACATTATTCAGGCAAACATAGACAGAAGCGACATCTCCATAGAGTAATAAACTTTTGAGTAGCATCTGATGCCTTGACACAGAAAAGTTTTAAATGTCAATAGTAGATCCGACTTGATCTACTTTTTATAATTGATACTAAAACATTATAAATCATATATACCATCTTAAAGTAACGTTCTAATGCTTCATTACTTACATTATTTACATGTGTTTGAGACAATAATGTTCGAAATCATTTTCGATGTTTTCACCCTAACTGATCGTGTAAATGAATGGTACAAGTCTGTGGCTCAAATATAAAATTACAGAAATACCGAACTCAAATGAAAATTCAAATAGGATAGTCCCTTATCAAAATTGCAAAACAAAAAGCTAATAAGATCTATGATTTCGTATATTATTTTTATTGAATTGTCAAACTTGGATAGATAATGTATTGATCTATTGATTTCGAATTAACTCTAGATGCACGATTTTGACAACATCATCTATAGATTAACTGAAATCCAGTGGCAAATGTTGTTTTCGATTATATATCAAATTTATAATGCCATCGTTTTTCCAGTATCATGCACCTTATACGAGAGCTTTTTGATTGTTCTTGACTTTAAATAACAGAGTATGACCAAGCAGATTAGGAAATACAATTAATAAAATAAATATCCGTGAACATTTATCAATCTTCATAAACAAAATATATAATAGCAAAAGTAATTCTTTTTGGTCCATTTTCTTGAAGCGATAATATTTAATGTTTGTTTTGGAACTATTTTCTCAGGAAGACCTTTGCATATATATCTTACATAATCATCCCTAAGACAATAGACGATCTGCCATACACATGAAATGAATAAGTTTCAAAGCTTGCTTGGGTGTGTTTTGAGTGCAAAAATATAGTTTTTACCTAAAATTAATACAATTGTGAAATATCATGAAAATGAAATTAATTTATATAATGCTGACTAACTGTCTCTGATTCATCATTAGTTGTTTTTATGTCTGGAACATATATTTTAAATTCCCAATTAAGTAGTTTGGATGGTCAATATTTACATTTTCGCGTAGCTGTATGCAGATTCACCGATAAATACTTGTAATGTAGCTGCATGACGATTTACTTATAAATGCGTGTCATGTAGCTGAATGAAGTTAACATAGTAGAAAGTACCGTGAACCTGCATGCAGAGTTGTCGATAAATATATATTGCGTTGTTGCATGAAGGTTAACTAAGAAACACGGTCTATATAGCTGTATGAAGGTTAGTCAAGAAACTTGTGTTTTGTAGCTACATGAAGGAAAAAATCTCAAAGACTTATAGTAAAAAGTTGACATGAAATGGTCACTTCTGTTTGTTAAAGCATGTTATAGTTTTGGCTCTTAAACTTGTCATACGTTGTACCTGATGGTTATAACTGATAAATATTATAGATACATTGTTTTGGGCACTTTAATCTCTTATATTTTGTATATGATTTGCTGGTTTTTGATTTTGAACAAGAAAGTTTTTTTTGCACAAATATATCCGACTAAAGTATCTTCATAGTGCTCTTTTCAGATACTTGGTTTTTGGTTTCAAGCATCTATGTTAAATATATTTTTGTATAAACAATAACATCATTGCATGAACAAACCTAGTTCGAAAAAGCAACATTTTTATCATTGGTATATAACACAAATGTTTCATTAATTTAATATATATCAAGTGTTGTCACGTTGTCGTTAGTGTTGATCCTGTCTAGTACATAACAGTAATAGTGTTAGGATTTAAATGTTTGACTTTTTTCTTTTTCACATTCTATAACCATTATTTTAATTTCCTTTCTCAGAATTATTTTCTCAATAAGTAAGTTATAACTTGTTGCTTTCAATGTAATTTATTGTCACGATAATTAATATAAATCGACTGTATATTTCGCCGTCTATGGGGAGAAAAAATAAATTGAACGTCAAAACAACAGACAAAGTAATGGGAACATTGTTTCAAAACGTCTATAATTGAAAAAAAGACACTAAATTAATAACCACCTTGTTAAGATATACAGAAGTTATACAGTTATATTCATCCATCATTGGTTTTTATAATTCTGTTATGAAATTGTATTGCTATAGTTATGTACTTGAAACGACGTAAGCATTTCTCCCAATGTCCTTCAAAACCAATGAATAGACACCTTGGGTGAATAAATGTATTTGTTTAGACGTCACAAACGATAAACAGACGAGGAGATGATATAATTGAGTCTATAGATGATTTGTTCGTGATCTTCACTTTTGGTTACAGTTTACGTTTCATGACCCAAAATGAGAACAGGTTGAAGAATAAATGAATTATGCTGATCATGCAAAAATGATTCTATCTACATGAAGGGAGGGACATTTGGGCTGCCACTGTAAGAAAGTGATTATTGGGTAGCGACAGACGTTTTGCTCTGAAATAGTTCACCTATGCGTAACATTCAACGAGTTATTTCTAGAACTACAGGTTATCTATTTCCAGAGTAGGTAAATATAAGCAGGTTAGGACAACCTATTCTAAAGTTCAAAACCTAATATAAACATTGAAGAGCTGATAAAACAAAGACAAAAAAGAACAAAAAGTACATCCAAAAACGGGCAAAGAATCGGAACTGTGCACGAAGGGTTTATAGTTTTTAATTTTTAAAGTAGAATACATCAATAAAAAAACGAAGGATTTAGTATATCCATCAATGACACAAAAGTCAGTACATTCACAGCAAAAATAAAACAAAACGCAAAGGAACAGCGCTTTTGTTGCTGTACTTCATCTCAAAGTCACAATTGGGCATTCACGTTTGTTTAAAGTATGAACCATCTGATACTATGACATCTGGTACATATGTTACATATGTCATCATATACATATGGAAATATATTCGTATATTATATGTAACGGTGACAAGTCTAGATGTTTAACCTATATTAAAACTATTGACAAAAACAAAAACTTTGAAACATTTACATAAAAATGTAGCAACTTTTTTTCATATCAAACTAATACAAAAAAAAAAAAAAAAAACAACACTTGCGTCGCTGCATGCAACTTATCGAGGTAACCTATATAATGTAGCATGCTTAGTAACTGATCAATGACCCATTTCATGGTCTTTTTTGTCAAATCTTCTTTACACTATATCTATAAGGTCACCACATGCCCCAACGACCACGCATATACATACAACAGAATTTTCGTCTTTCACAAGGAAGTAGTTAAATATTTACATTCTCTGTAATTCTATAAATGATGGTTATATCCGAAACATCTGTTCAATTGTCAGCTTTGCATTTGTATATGCAATTTATTGCAATTTCAGTACAAACACACGGAATTTAATTATGTCAAGGTATAAGACAGTTTTTATTAAGAAAATATATGTTTTATATTTTGTGATCCAATATTGTATAAGCATTGAACAAAGTAACAATATCCACATATCTGATGTTGTTTTATACATGTAAAACGTAAACGTTCTTAATCTTCTTTCCTACAGACTAAACTAAAAGAAATGAGTCAAGAATAAATAAATTGGAATGCTAATCGGGACACCCTTAAATGGGAAGTAGCTACGAGTTATGAAAAAATTATAATATTACCTTGATTCAATCGTTTATAAAAAAAAATCAAATAATGCGTTATAGCAGCAAATTTGGTTCAGGTTTGTCAAAAAAGCATAGGAACACCCACCTCCTCGTCCACATTCATCTGACCTTCTATTTAACCCATTGTCAACCATTGAAAGGAAAAAAAATTGTCAACATTGAAAGTGAAACAAAAGTAAACGATTTCGTTGACTGATTCGATCAAAAAAAATCAGTCTTATAAATGTAAACATGATTATTAACTTAGCTTTTCAACCGATTACATGACATCAAACAGACCTAAAAAAATCCAATTGCACGCGAGATGGTTATTTATTCATGTTTATGTTTATGTTTATATCGGGTAATGTGACCGTCGGAAGTCGTCGGAGGTCATCTCTCTAGTGAATTAGGTGGCGTCTAGACCAAAATACACACAAATTCCTAACATATTATCGAGTACAAAATTGTTTTGTTTCAGACTTATTGTAATTTGGAAATACGTTTCAAAATGTCATACATTGATATTACGAATGATTTTTAATAGAGATGATTTAGACTTGTCATCAATAAGTTTATCTATGGTTTATTAAATTTAAAAAAAAAAAAAAAAAACGCAATTTACATGTCATTGGTCTCTGATGGAGAGTTGTGTCGTTGATAATCATCCATTTGTTCTTACTTGAAGTTCATATTTTTATAAACATCCGTTGTTTTAAATATGCATCTAATCTAATTTTTATTTTTTGTGTATTTCATATCGTCTTCTAGAACTATCAGCATAATAAACCCATTGGTTCTTAGAAATATGTCACAATACAAATGCATGGTACTTCACTTGTTCTTTAATTCACACTCATACGACATGGTCAAGTCCGAGATTCGTGGTTGTTTCTTTTATGCCAAAATCATATATGGTTGGTTGCAAAAACACAAATATTTAAAAACATGTATTGTTATAAAAAGAATGAAGAAAAGAAATTTAAAAGCCTACAATTTTTACTTTATTTTGTCCTGGTTGGGTCTTTCTACAAATCAACGCGACTTATTATCTCAGAAAGGATTGGTTTCTTTGTCATGCTTGCAAGGTTTCTCTGACAAACTTGTTACTTTGTTTTCTAACTTTTGCGCTTATAATTTTATGTTTTTTTGTGTAAATTAATCATGATGATAATAAAAAAAGAAGAACCGTTTGGCAGAATTCTAGAATTAGTGTCAGGTGTATGGGTACGTACGGACAATAAGTATTATATTTAGAAAATAAACTGCACATCTAATTTTCTGAACATGATATCAATGTTTTATGTTCGATGTATTTACAGATAAAAATGGTGTTATTAAGCTATGAAGATTTTAAGATTTTGAATAATATGGTATATTGTATAATTTCCGGTTTACAAAAGTATGCATTTTTCGAAATACTAAGGATTTTCTTATCCCAGGCATAAATTATCTTAGCCGTATTTTGCACAACCTTTTGGAATTATTGGTCATCAATGCTCTTCAACTTTGTACTTGTTTGGTTTGATAACTATTTTGATCTGTCCATCACTGATGAGTCTTATGTAGACGAAACGCGCGTCTGGTTATTTACTTGACTGTTAACCGTCTTGCGTATAATTACTTTGTAAACTACTGATGATAATAAAAATGGGTTTATAATAGTTATTTTGCTCTATTTTCATCTACTTCTAATCTGGAATTGGAAATACATATCAATTACTTTGATTAATACATGGCTGATAAACAAATTATTATTAACCTTTAAAGATCTGAAAAGGTATCAAGTTGAGATAATCTGTCAGGCAATCATGGAGTTTATGAAACTATTGTAGGGACACATTGTACACGTGTTTGAAAACAAGAATACTAACAGAATGAATTGACAGATATATATATATATATATAATATAATATGATTTATTACTTATATTGAAAGTTTTCTATATTGCCATTGGGAAATCATCTGAGCTAGTTCTGAAAACATTTCCGTCAAATTACATAAATCCTTAGCTGTGGTAAGGCATCTAGACTATATGTACATGCGAAACAGTGGTTGACGTGAAGTTCGACGTCCTATCAATTGTAATGTTACTAATGAAATGGTCGTTGTAGTTATTTTAAAAAGAAATATCCACCAAAATTAATTTACCTGCGCACTAAGATGAAAGGAAAGTTTACATGAATCTACAAGGAAAACCAAGACCAACTCTTCAAATTGCTAAATATACCAAAAATAGGCTCGTTTTAATCTGACAAATTTCTCTTTCGTAACGGGTTCTGTGTAAAAACACACAGATTATTCGAATTAACAATGGGATACAAGTTCAATGAACTATGATAAATTATAAGTCCACATGTATTAGGAAAAAAAGAGTCTCATACTGTGGCTAATTATTTCGAGGCTACTAATTAAATGTAAAAAACTAACAATCATCACTTTGGCACCAGGTTTACGGTAAATGCACTGTTTTTACGAATAATCCATATCACAACCATAAAAAAAATCAGTCAAAATATATCAAGAATACAGCAATTCTCTCAACTGTATAGACTAGAGTGACCATAATATAGACTACAGTGACTGTTTTGTAGACTAAAGTTGTACTCACGGGTATCAAGTATGTGTTTTAGATTTCTGATTAAAAAAAGTCATTCAGCAATAACGTGCATGAAAAATTAACTACCCTTCTTGATTGCAATAGTTTTGATAGCAGAGAGATAAGAAATGATATGATCAGGTTTTTGTAGCTGTATACAGACACCTTTACTCTGTCTTGTAGGTTTTAATGTGTATAACTGGGTACGAATCGAGCATATATACTTTTGTTGTATTTAAATTTACAATAGAACTGAAATGTTGAGAAAATTCACTACATCTCAAAAATCCCTTACAGGATACTTATATGCCTTTGTAGTAAGCAATCAGCAAATGTAGAGAACAAAATCTGATCTAAAATTATTCAAAGTATCTGAAAAAAAAATGACGACGACGTGTAGGGTTATGTTTTCAATATTTGAGTTTGACGGTTATCATTATCGTACTTATCGTATTTAGTCTAAGAGTGTCGATTTGTTTGTATGATTAAACAGTTGTCCAAAATCACTTTTTATTGTTTTTTGACCAAAGACCACATACATGCAAATTAAGTGGTTGCATCTAAAAGTCTCAAGTTTTTAATACTGTGCACCAAGTATTAGTTTTGAAGTTTTAGAAGTCCATTATCAATTAATATTAGATTCTTATTTTGTCAAAATATAAAAAGATGATTGTACTTGAAACATCACTTCAGTTGTCAGCTCTTTAATGATTTTGTTCTGTAATTGCAGTCAAATTCACACAGAAATTAATCATATGTTTAAGCTGTTAGACAATTATATGCATTTGATTCTAGAAAATCATGATTACAAACATTAGAACTGAAGAAAAAAATCTGTTGTCTCAATATTCTTCATCTACTCTGTATCTTATATTTGCATTTTGTCACTATATAAAGATTTTCTTTTCATTTGGTATTGTAGTCTAAATTAAAAATGATAGAACTTGTTCATACTTTGCCAAAACCTAGTACATAATTATATATGATCAAAAATATAATAAAAATGATAGGTTACCGCGCACTTTCTCAAGCTACAGGTTGTGACAAAATGACATATTTTGTTTGGATTATACAGGGAAAAAACATCATAATGTGATTAAAGGCTAAACCAAAAGATAGAATTGTAAAATAAAATACGAGAAAATAGGTTTTAGAAAAAGCTTTTAGAATATATATATAAAAAAAAAGATCGTGTCACTGTGCGTTTTTTCTGGCTAAAATACAAAAAAAAAATCAGAGTGACCTCCCCTTACAATGTCAATTAGAAAAACATCAAAAATCAAGCAAACAAAATCTACACTTGAGCTTGATTGAAAAAAACTTGACCTTTGATTTTCTGTTTTTTTTTACAATCTAAGATGGCGAAAGACACCCATACAACCTTGAATATTGTATAACTTGGACAAGAATTCATATAATTGATGTACATCACTAGAAAATGAATGAAAGTTTTAAACGGTCCATTTGAGTCAATTTTAGTTTTCACACATTTTTTTTGGACTTATCATCTTCGGTGCAACATTGGTAGTATTCAGAAAATTTGCTTTCGATATACTCACTACTGTTCGTTCAGTGGCTACGTAGATAATTTAGTATGATTTGATATGCACTGGTTTAAAAACAATGACTTAACAGTCTGTACATAGACTGGACAGATCTTAATTTACTGCAAGCAAATTATCTGAACAGTCCTGAAAATTTAAAGTTCTGTAAATTACTTAATGATTTATAGTTCACACTTTTAAGAGCTGTAATAAGAAAAATAACCGTTTCAGATCCAAACTGGTTTACTAGTGCATGTCTTTAAAAAAACCATTATAAAACGATAGATTTCATAAAATATTATGATTATTTGATATGTATCTGCATTCAGAAGATGATGATGAAACACAAGAAAGTTAACCTTAGAACATGTTTTACTTTTTTTGTTCATATAAGCATGATTGAGCAATCAAACACCGCGACTAATTATTTAAGACCAGGACAGGTTTCATAACCACATTTGTAGCAGTTTTTCCGACAAATGTCTGTAATTGTTTTCTAACTATAGTACAGAGGTGTTTATTTGCGTGTGGATGGTGTCATTTAATCATAGATGTACATTTGTATGTTGACCAAGACAAACAAAACGTTTAGCGTTGAGTTATAGAATTAGAATATACTAGAACACACCCGCGAAATCGCGGGCATATACAGCTTGTGAACTGTTGTAGGATGATGTTTGTTAAAGATTATTATGTATGGAGAATTTCATAAAAGGTATCAAAAGCCCTATCCCTTTTTCCAAAGTTCGAAATTTGTTTCCTTTTTGTTAAATTCAACTATTTTCGTGTTTCTGGCCTCAGACCACAATTATTCTTCTCCTTTGCTACAATGCATCTTTTGGTAAAAGTCAAATTAAATTAAAAATTGTACTTAAATATGGACCATTATTAGTCTAATAAAATATGCTTCTAAGACAATAGGATCCATCAGTGCTTTTTTTTTCTTTTGAGAGCCTTATTAACATGCCAATGGTAGGGTATGAATCTTGTATAAATGAATAAACCAACTAAGGCTAATTTGATGGGAGGTTGGAGGGGTCCTGATCCCGAAATCCCGGTCTTAAAAACATGAAATCCCGAGATGCAGAATTTAAAGAAATTCATATCCCGAAATACCGAAATCGAAAAATATGTTCCCGGATCCCGTATTGATCAATCCCCGAATCCCGAGTTAAAAACACCCGATCCCGAAGTCTCGAAAAAAGTCCTGCCTCCCTCCAGCCTCTACCCTACTTTCATTTTTGCCAAATCACTACTTTTACTTTCAACAATAAATTTTTATGCCCCATTTATGTGCATTATGTTTTCTAGTCTGTACATACGTTCGTTCGTTCGTTCGTGACGTCCGTCCGTCTGTCCCGCTTCAGGGTAAAATTTTTGGTCGAGGTAGTTTTTGATGAAGTTGAAGTCCAATCAACTCGAAACTTAGAAAATATTGTGCCGAGGTGGCATCTGTGTACTATGGACACATTCTTGTTTCCACATGTTTTATTTTTTTATATATATATATGCAACTGGTATGACCCCTTAAAAAGTAAACATTTCAAAGAAAACAGTAGACATAATACAGAGAGGATCTATATGTTAAAGTAGCATAATCGTAGTTTACATGTAGATAAAATGCGTAAAATAATTGTCCTCTCTAAGGAGGTATAATAGTTGTATTTTCTTGCGATCTAAACACCATGATATGGAGAACGCTCTGATTGGCTTATTTATTTTTCGATTTTTGTTATCTATCATACGATTGGTTGTTTTAAACCGGAAGTGTTATTTATGACTAAAAATCAGTCTGATGACGGAATCAATATCCGGACTCCTTTTTTGTCGTTTTTCTCCAAAAATAACTCAATCTGAATAATCAGAAGCATGAATGACAAATGCTACTATGCATGTTACCTATAGAACACAGACGCATGGTGATTAATTAATCGCGGAAGGAAGAGAAGCGACACACAAAATGAGGTCTTCTCGTTTAATAGTATAGATACAGTGTCAGGTGCATGGGTAAGTGCATATTGAAATCCATTAAATTAAGAATTAGTCACGATATAAATGTATGATACCTAAACAACTTCTAGGAAGTGCATTTAAGTACTAAACTTTCATTTAAAAAATAAACACCACCCCAAAAGTCTGAATAAAAAGCACAAATGTAAAAGAACAACTATACCATCTGAAAAGATCTTAATTTAGTGTAAAAGAGGGACGAAAGATATCAAAGGGACAGTCAAACTCATAAATCTAAAACAAACTGACAACGCCATGGCTAAAAATGAAAAAGACAAACAAACAACAGCACACACCACACAACATAGAAAACTAAAGAATAAACAACACGAACCCCAATAACCTTATTGTCTGAACAGTACTGAAAATTGAACAAATGTCTGAAAATTATTCAATGATTTTTAGTTCAGTCTTTTATTAAGAGCTGTAAGATAAAAATGACAGTTTGATATCTATACTGGTTTACTAGTGCCTGTCTGTGGAGTGTTATTATAAAATGAGATTGCATAACATATTATGAATAATTTATACATATCTGCATACAGAAGATGATGATGAAAAACAAGAAAGTTTTAACCTCAGAACACGTTTTACATTTCTCGTCATTTACGTCATATAAGCATGATGACCAATCAAACACACAACGACTAATTATTTATGGTTTCATAACAACATTTGTAGGTGTTTTTCGACAAATGTCTGTCATTGTTTTCTAATCATAGTATAGAGGTGTTTATTTGTGTGTGGACAGTATAATGTTATCATAGATGTACAAGTAAGTTAATTAAGTAAAAAAAAAAAACGTTAAGCGTTGAGTTTAAGAATAGGAATATGTATAGTGTTTGGTATATGGGAAAGTACTTCTTGAAATTTAGTATCAATTTGGTATGGTAACAATATAAATGTGGGATACCTAAACAAATATTTTACCATGCTATGCGTTTTTTAAAAGTAAAACTTTCATTTCGAACATACCATTATCAGAAAAGTCTGAATAAAACTATTCAGCTATTTTCAGTTTTTCAGTCATTTTCATACTTATCTACCATGTCTACGTATGTTCAGACAAAAGAAACATATCCGATTTCATCTGTGAAACGGTTATTACATAACGGTCAACCAACTCGTGATGGCGTCCGTAAAGTGTACAAAGGGATGATTTCAACTTCACTATTTGCAACTTTTGGTTTAATAGCTTCCTTGTGAACAGCAACCCTCTACCAAGGAAATCATGATAGGAAATACAAGCCCTGTAATATCGTATCAATTTGAGAGATATATACTCCGTACGCATGCGCTTCTGGCATGTTGATTTATAAAAATGGAAAGTTCACAATTTTGAAGCTGAAATCATCTCGGTTGTCTTAAAGTTTTGTTTCAATCGATCCGCATTGTCAATTTCTAGTCGATATATCATTTATCTCTAGTTCGCTGGGATAGATACGTTCATCATAGTCACCAAATTTTGAATTAATTAGTGAGAGAAGATATTTTTTATAGCGGAAAGTAAAGTTAAAGGATATTGCTAACTTCTTATCTTACTTCCTATGAAGTTCCTGTATGATGTCAGCCTCATAACAATAAAGAAAAAAGTCGACAAGCATAGGAGCACAAATGGTTCCAATTAGAATGTCGACAGTCTGTTGATAAATACGTCCTCTTAAACTAAAAAATATGTTGTCAATCGAGAAATCAACCATCTTGATAATGTCTGAATCAGATTGATTCTTTACAAGGTAGGACTTATCCTTCCCTTAGACAAGCTTTGGCCTTTTTGTATGAAATAAAGCAATATCAACTCTTTCAATTTGTCTTTAAGTTTGGAATTGGGAATACTTGTGTAAAGTGTAGAAAAATCAAATGTTTTAACACTATTACAAGATGAAAGAGTCTTAGATTGTATGTACTCTAAAAGATAATTGGATTTGTTTAGTATTCACATGCGATGCACGCCACCTCTAAAACAGGCAGTTTCACAATAACTTTGAAGCCCTATTTTATTGCTGATAAAATAGATGTTAATAATTTAAAACGAGGTGTTCTTCAGCAACTGGAAGACCCATCAATACACCTTTGTTTGTAAGCACACCATTTAGTTAAGGTATCCAATACAGTGAGGGAAGATCCAGTTCTCCATCTTTGGTTAAAATTGCAAAGGAACATTGAACTTACCTATGATTATCCAGGATTTTCTGTTTGGTAAGTGTGGTGAGGGTATATGTTGAGTTTCCATGTGAAATGTCAATACTTATTCATTTATAAAGCAGTTTATGAAATTAGTATTACACACACACATAAAACGATGGTGTATGGGGCTTTATCTGCTGGGACAACAACATATTTGTCATGGAGGTAGAACAAGTGTTTTGCAATATTGGGGTCCTTAAATATTGACGTCGTATGGGTAATGATAGACACATTCAGTTTCTTTATTCTGATTTGTATCAACGGCCAGGAAGCCTCAATCCATTCGGAAAGAGTATCATTGAATCCATCAGTATTTTGAAGTTGTATTTCTAATTGATGGATTTATGCTCACGATATTTCGGACCTTTGGATAACACATTTAGCAATGAAGTGTTATTGACATTGTTGAGGTCACCTGTAATAACGTGGGCAGCTGGATTAAATGTGAAATGGGAACTAGCATATGCACAGTTGCAATCAGGAGATTTAGACTTGCAGTCGTCAATACGTGTTTATAATTGAAAATGTTGTTGCAATTGGTTTTGCATATGTATAAGAAATGATTTGTAAGACTGATCTTTAAAATAAGGAGTATGTTTGATCGAACTAATTTATAAGAAGTATATTGCCCATCAAGACTGTTGTTTTAATTATATCTCTGCATTCAGAAGATGAAGAAAAAACTGAAAAAGTTAATATCAGAACACGTTTCCAAATTTTCTCTTCATATTGTCATGATGAACCCTGTCAACTTTCAACTCATCACCATGATTATTTGTTAAAAGAAAGGATAGGTTTCCTTAGCACATTTGTAAATATTTTTCAGACAAATGTGTTTCAATGTTTTCTAACTATAGCATGGAGGTGTTTGTGTCCGTGTAGACGGTGTCATTTAAACACCATGCTAATTAGAAAAACACCATTGAGCACGATTGTCTGTAACTATATACATTTGTAGTTTCGAAAATATTGCACATCTAATATTCTGAACATGATAACAATGTTATTTCAAGATGATATATGCTCCGTAATTGAACACAATTTACTCCCACAAAATAAATCATTGGAATGACCTTACCTCATGTGTGTCAAAGATGTTGTTATATAAGTGATAATTGACTTGATAGAAATACTGTATTTCAGTTTGAAGAGAAAATATTTGATAAATTTTCAAATGACTGGTGTTCATTATCACTGAACCAGTATATATTTGTTTAGGGGCCAGCTGAAGGACGCCTCCGAGTGCGAGAATTTCTCGTTGCATTGAAGACCTGTTGGTGACCTTCTGCTGTTGTCTGCTCTATGGTCGGGTTGTTGTCTCTTTGGCACATTCCCCATTTCCATTCTCAATTTTAATTTTACATAAATATCTATACTATTAAACGAGAAGACCTCATTTTGTGTGTTTACCTTTCACAATAAATTAATGTATTAGAAATATAATTCTTTGACAATTCAACCATTTCGAGACACATTATCTGAAACTTGCCAATAAACAGTAAAACAAACGTACGGAACTCAGAGAAATATAATGGACACTTAAATGTACTATATCAATTTATATAATAACGCAAAGAGGGTGATTTCTGCTGCTGTGAAATTGGAATTATAATGCAATTATTTTGTATAAATGGTTCTGATTGGATGACAGTTAGCGTAAAATTCTCTATCTCCTTATCTGTAACTAAGGAAGCCGACATTTTGAATTGCTGAATGTATTGACATGTAATTTTACAATAATAAGCCAAAATACTCACATGTCGCACCTAAAAATCTTTTTTTTTATCAAATTTTAATTCATTCTGAAGCGGCACAGAAGCCAAAAAACTCCCGGTGTTTATGTTTGACGCCGGAAGCATACCTATGACGTAACCTTGTGAAGGGACCAAAGAGGATAACATCTTTTCGCGGAATTTTCTTTAATGAAGATTTTACACTGAAACAATGATTGAAATTTAATTATGAACTTGTTTTGCATTAAAACAAAGATAATTTGACGATTGGAATGTTGAAATCATCATGATTGTCATAAACTCTAGTTTGAAGTCGTTCATCATAGTTATTATCGGATGAAATAACAAGCTATGAAGTAAACCAGTTTGAAAATATGTAAAATTTTAATAGAATTGTTTAATCAAATTGTAAACAAAATATAAGTACTAAAGCCATTGCATTTTACATGTCCAGTCCAAATACATTCCAAAATGTGTTTAATTTAAACAATATATTTGTCAGACTTTTAATTCAATTTGGGCTAATTAGATATATTTTTACATAGATATAGGAAGATGTAGTGTGAGTGCCAATGAGACAACTCTCCATCCAAATAACAATTCAAAAAAGTAAACCATTAGATAAGATAAAATAAATACGTTTATTTTAATAAGACGTGTCACGGTACTTGCCTATCCCAAATTCATGTATTTGGTTTTGATGTTATATTTGTGGGATTTTGTCTGATGCTTGGTCCGTTTCTGTGTGTGTTACATTTTAGTGTTGTGTCGTTGTTCTCCTCTTATATTTAATGCGTTTCCCTCGGTTTTAGTTTGTTACTCCGATTTTATTTTTTGTCCATGGATTTATGAGTTTTGAACAGCGGTATACTACTGTTGCCTTTATTTATTGCAATAAGCACAATTATGCTATAGCACATTTAAATAACAACATTATCATGTGTAAGCAACATGAAATTTATATTAATACTATAGTATTAATGAATGGGTGTTTTTACAATGGCCCTGTTATATGTCCATGGTCTGTTATAATGGTCGAGGAAGTCTGTAATGGCCCGAGGCAACGCCGAGGGCCATTACAGACATTCGAGGCCATTATTACTGACTGAGGACATATAACAGAGCCATTATAAAAACACCCATTTCTTAATACATTTATTAACCAACTGAATAAAAGTGTATGTGTTAATATACCAAATATTCAAGATATTTTAAAAGTTGTCAGACAGAAGTTATATGTTGAAAAACAGGAGGAACAGTGATCCCTATATATGGTTCTTTGATGTTGGTTGCTGGTTACTAAATTAAATAAAATACAAAAAAGTATTATACTCTTTACAACTTAATTTTATTAACTTTATTAAAAACCCTAACTGTGCTTTATACAGACAAACCGGGCATTAATACAGGGCCATTACAGAAAAACAGGGCCATTACAGAAAAAACAGGGCCATTACAGAAAAACAGGGCCATTACAGAAAAAAACAGGGCCATTACAGAAAAACAGGGCCATTACAGAAAAAAAAAACAGGGCCATTACAGAAAACAGGGCCATTACAGAAAAAAACAGGGCCATTACAGAAAAACAGAGCCATTACAGAAAATATGTTATTTTTAATAACCAGTCATTTTTGGCAATAATGTACTTAGTTGGTTAATAAATAGGTATACAAAACTGCAGAGATATGAACATTTTGTTAATGAAAAAGACAATTAGATGCATGTATATACCTACGTTAATAAGAAGGTTCTGAGTTTCCAACTTTCACGCAAAAAACATATCAAATTGTAAATAACAGTTTTTGTTTGAACTTGTAGTAGTGAATACAGTTTGTTGATATTTGGCCATGTATGATAATATTTTGAGAAGTATTTAAGTCTATACTGTCTATATGCTGGACAAACCATAATAAAGTGATATTCATTCTCTATACATTGCATAGTACAACATTTACAAATTCTATCCTCCCTTCGTTGTTTTATGTAACGACCAGTTTCCATATTTAGTTTTAATACACCAAATCTTAATAAAGACAACATTTTAACATTGATATTTTTCAATATATATTGTTCCATCTTAAAATCTGTTTTTATCATTTTGTACAATATTAGTTTTTCAGAGCTCTCTACAGACTCACGCCAGCTCTGATAAAATTGATCTAACAGACGTTCATTCAAAATATCAAACATTACGAACATTTGTGGCCCAATATTCTTTACAATTATTACAGTCAGCAACTAGAACTTGATATATTTCATATACAATATCTGGTTTCTTGTTTATAATATTAACCCAGTATTTCAACAACTTTTGTTTCCTATTAACATACATAGGTAAATGACCAAGACAGGCGTGTTTTGGGGTACTTTTAAAACAAATCTACAAAATTTATTATGTACAGTTTCGATTTCTTTTGCATGATGAAAACCCCATACTTCAGAGGCGTAGTTTAAAATAGACATAACTAGACTGTCAAACATAGCACGTTGCTGTTCTGGTGAAATATAAGTAGATCTTAATGAGTTTAACAATGCTGCAAGCGCTCTACTGCCCTGTCCCGATAGGCGTTTTTGAGTTTGTTGAAATTTACCGTTGTAATGTAGAAGAACTCCAAGGTATACATAGATCAACTACTTTTAGTTCCGTATTGTCATAATGCCATGAATGGTTTACTCTTTGTCATCCTTTACGAAAAACTACAACTTCTGTTTTATTCTTATTAACCCCAATTTTCCATTTTGTAAGGTAGACAAATAATTTTTCTAAAAGAAACTGGAGAGCTTCCGGTGTTTTTCCAAATGGCACAGTATCATCAGCGAATAACAACAAATATATCAAATATCCATTAAGGCTTATGTAATCACTAGTTCTATTATCATTCATACGTAGATCATTAGCAACGTCATTTATAAAAAATATGAAAAGTAGAGGAGACAAGGGTTCGCCTTGTTTTACACCAATATTATTAGAAAAAAACATCTGAAAGTAATCCATCGCATTTAACGCGAATGTTCACCGTTGCATATACTGACTGCACCATGGAAACAAATTTGCTACTAATTCCACTATTGAAATTATTATACCAAAGTATGCGACGGTCGACATTGTCAAAAGCCTTACAAAAGTCCACAAATGCTGAATACAGTTTTTCCTTTTGCGGCAAGGTTGTTGATATTATTCCATGAAGAATAAAAACAGCGTCGACAGTTGATTTTTGGCGGCGAAATCCAAACTGGTTTGCTAAAAGAATCATATTATCTTCGGCCCAACAAAGTAAACGATTATTCAAAATTGAAGTAAAGATCTTTGAAAATACAATAATCAATATAATTGGCCTATAGTTATTAGGATTTGAAAGATCCCCTTTCTTTGGTACAGGTATAGCAATTCCTTCTATCCAATTATCGGGGTATATACTAAATTCAAAAAGTTTATTAAACAAATTAAAAATGTTGAAAATAGTTGAGAATCTGATAAAAACATTTCTCCACTGATTTCATTTGTTCCTGTACTTTTACCACGCTTTAGTTTTTTAATAGCAGATTCAATTTCCGATTCAGTAAATTCGTTATATAAATCGTCTATGTGAAGATCTTCCGAACGAATATTGTCTATTAACGTTTAACTTCTTCTGATAGATCACCAGGTTCCTCACCAAGAAAGTTTTTAAAATGTTCAAAAATGTCTTTTGCATCGGCCGCGCATCTAGATCGACCTTTAGGTCTAACTTTTGACCAAAACTAACGTTTATACGTATAGCTTTATCTGTATAGTAAAATAGCTGATTGCAGTATAATCCTCATTATACGTTCGATTAGTCTGAATTTCATAAAATAAAGGTGAATGGTCAGAAAATTCATTATGTTCCAGAACTTTAAAATTCTCAACCAATTTATAATCACATGGACAAGTTAACAGATAATCATTCACACTTCTTCCGTTTGAAGTACAAAATGTTAATTGTCCAGCTAGATCGTTTCGTAGTCTACCATTACATATAGTTAAACCCGTGTTATGACACATTTGGACAAGCTTTCGACCAAAATTATTTACTGTTGTATCCTTTGAACATGTTGGAGGAGTAATGGAATTTTCGTCATGCACTACACTACTTACATATCTATCTAAATGATCAAAACCTAGCCAATCATCTAGTAACCCAACTCGACTATTAAAATCACCACAAACAAGTATACTTCCTTTTTCTCTATACTCAAAAACAATATTTTCTATAAATTCAAAAAAGTCACAGTCATTTACATTATAATATGAGGACTTCTCATGGGGTATGTACACAAAACATATGTAAATATCAGTATCATTATGAAAAAAATCCTTCTTTAACTTTATCAATAAAATACCATTTCCAATTTCCTTGACTATTTCAATACCTTTCATAATATATGGTTTACAGTAAAAACATATTCCACCCTCGTTTCTGACCCCTATATTATCACATCTACCAAATGACGATAGATTTTAAAATTATTTAAGTGTGTCTTATTACTGCCCTTTAACCATGATTCACAAAGAAATAATAAATCATAATCATTAACAAAATTAAGAAAGTCATTGTCATCGATACAAGAAATAATACCATGAATGTTCCAACTTAAACACTTGATATTTCGAGAATGCTCTCTGCGTGTATCCTGTGGACCAACATATTCTTTACCTGCTATGAACAGTTTGTCTCTCACAAAATATGCCTTTATATTGTTTTCTTTAAGTGCTCTAAGTTTCGGCAGTAGATTTTTTTTTCTTTTCAAAATTTCAACTGGCAATTGTTCGGAAATACCAAAATTAGTGTCTTTAAGATTAACAGCGCTTTTGCGGACTTCTTATTTCTGAAAATAGTTTGAAAACTTCACCAATAACGGACGGATTCTGTCCCCCTCTTTTCCAATTCTGGAAACATTTTTTATATTTATTTTCCTCTCATTTTCTACTATCATATTCAAATTTTCTTTGAAAAAAATATGTAAGTTATTGACACAGTCTTCACCTTCCACCTCAGGTATATTATAAAAAACAAGATTGTTTTTCATTTCTTTCATCTGTATGTCAATCATAAGTTCTTCTTTCATTTTAACGCTTTCGTCCTTCACCTTTTTTCGAGTCAGGTCAATTTCGTTCTTTTGTTCAGATATTTGTTTATTAAAACGTTTTACATTTTCTGATTGTGAATTGATTTTATCATTTACTTCTTTAATTTTATTGTCAAGTTCTAGTATTTTTTTTCTCTGATCATCGAAGCAATCACTGAAATGTTGAGTAGCATGTTCAACCTCCCCCAATCTCTGACTTAAAATCTGTGTTTCATATTTAACTTTAATGACTTTACTATTCATATTATTCACAATGGATTCAATGTTGTCAAGTTTATTCAGCCTACTGTCAATGTTTTCCATTTTCAAAAATAAATCGTCAACCCACGGAGGTTTCTGTGCCATACTTATTGGTGACATTCGTTGCATAGTTGACTGATATAATGAGTTTGGAGTTGAACAACATTGCGGTTGAATTTGTTGCATTGTTTGTGATGGGGCGACATATTGTAACTGCTGGTTCATTGGGTAAAACAAGCTTTGATCTTGCACCATTTGCGATGAGTGTGGATGACCAGTGTTTTGTTTGTTTACATCTGACATAACGGGTGTGTTGGTGTCCTCGATTTGTTCAATTTACCTTCAATGTTACTTTCAATGTTTTTCACTTCATTACTCTTACTTTTTGGCTTTTTTGGTTTTCTCCTTGTCTTCTTTTTAATGTCCGATTAACTTAATGTGTTATCACTGCTCACGTTTTTACGTTTTCCGCTCATATTAGTTCATAGTTCTTAAATTTACATTGGATCTTTCACAAACACCTCTGTCCGCCATGTCGCTTACACCCTTTTAGGTCAATGTATTTATACGACCTTCAACACGGAGCCTTGTTTATCTTTATCATATATATTGCCCTACAGCCATCATGGCTATACACAATGGTAATTGAAATACAAACAAACCTTAATTAATCACCTACCTGTCAATTCAAAGATGACAAAAATCAGAATGGTAACAAAAGATTATTATTCAGGAGTTGACGAAAAGTATAATTTGAATATAACAGTTATTAACAAAATATATATGTACATCTTTAAATTGTGAATCTTTTACTTAGGATAAGGCTGACTTTTCAATAATAAATCTGTCTAACCCAGAAAATAATAGTGCAAATTCTGGTGCTGACCATGAATTTAGGAAAGTTAATTCAGTGCACTTAATAAGGTGTATTAATGCGGTAGAAAAGAACAGGTGATTAAGATAGACGTTGAATCGACCTTCTGTTAAGTTAATGTAAACCCCGCTGATTTTGATTTAATGGGCATTACATAAGACTTTATACTATGAGTACAAATCGATAGCCATTGGTTGTTCTACTTCTTGTAGACTTTGTTTTAAATACCTTTGTACTTTTCCTAAAGAAGGCCACGTCCACTTGTATTTTTGTCCATCTGATGAGTTAAGTCTTTTTCAACTGATTATTATAGTTCGTTCTTATGTTGTACTGTTATACCACTGTCCCTGGTTAGGAGGTTGGGGGGTGGGGGATCCCGCTAACATGTTTAACCCCGCCACATTATGTAAGTATGTGCCTGTCCCAAGTCAGGAGACTGTAATTCAGGGGTTGTCGTTTGTTATGTGTTACATAATTATTTGTTTTTCGTTAATTTTTTTGTACATAAACAAGGCCGTTAGTTTTCTCGTTTGAACTATTCTACATTGTCATTTGGGGCCTTTTATAGCTGACTATGCGGTATGGGCTTTGGTCATTGTTGAAGGCTGTACGGTGACCTATAATAGTTGGTAATTTTTGTGTCATTTTTGTCTCTTGTGGACAGTTGTATCATTTGCAATCATACCACATCTTCGTTTTACATTGAAATGCGTTCAAGGTTAAATTCATTTGTTCATTATTATGATGAACACATAAAATGATATTGCTAGGTCCTATATACGAATGTACTGTATAACAATAATAACATGTCTTAAAAAAATAAATCATTTACTTAGTTTCATTAAGTAGCCATATTTGAACATAAAAAGTGCTATTAAAAGAACTGTTTGGCTGTATTAATAAAAATAACCCCACTATTAAAGCAGTACCCTTTTCTGAAAACAGGCAAAATTTGGAAATCAGTCATGTCTACTAAATGATCTGTAAATCTCATTCTAGTCTATCTTTATGAATGTTTTCTTTTTATTTGGATACTGTGAAACTAGAAAAGTATTCTTATCTATTATTTTTATTTTTTTTCCTTCCGTTTGATCGAAGCATATTCAATAGTTTACCCCTCCCCCTTTTTTCAATGAAATCTACCCAAGTGGGCCTCTTGTTTAAGTCAAAATAGAAAAAGTACCCAAAACTTGTTCATATTGAAGAATTTCCTACAATACAACTATCTGAACACAAGAAAGACCATACCTTTCTCTTTTTTGACTATACTGGTCTTTATACATGCCTACTATAATATGGTTTTTAGACTGTACTTGACACACCAATGCATATAAAATTTGAAATAAAATTCAAGAAAAAACAAAATGAATACTCAAGTTGGTGTTTTTGGTAAGAATATTGATTATTTGTCACACCTAATCACAAAAATCCTTGTCAAGAAGGATAGTTTTAGAAAAATTCTACTTTTTAAACAAATTTTTAACCCAAATATGAAAATTTCAATTATCCATGCAGTGCCGCAGACAGGAAAAGAAGTATAGACTGATGAAAAATGAACATTTTTTGGAAATCTTTTCACTAAAAGTTCATTTTATACACATTCTACCTTAATGTCAACAATTAAGCCATAAAAATAATAACCCTAAAGAAAAATATTACTTTTGTATGTAGATGTCTCTTCAACTTTGGGCTAACTTTCAATAAAACTGTGCAACTAAAATTTTCATCACAAGAAAAAGATTTCATTGAAAAAAAATGTTTCTATGTTCTTTTTAATTGAAAATCATGTAAGGTATACCATCAGAATCTCAAATTGCCTGAAACTGTTGTGCTTTATATCTATAAATACTGTTGAATGGTGTCTAGTATAAAAAAGCATAATTATTACATAATTTCAGTTTTTTCAGTGTAACTTGATACCCCATGATTTTTTTCTCTTAAAAAGTCCTTAAATCATGATGTTTTATCATTCTGGGAACACAAAAGTCCACATGAGCTACTTCCTTGGAGTGAACATATGAAAAAAATACCCTATGCAGGTTGCAGTCTTGTAATTGACTGCTCCATAGGCTTACATGCAAAACAGCTAATCTTTGAAAATAAAAAAATAAAAAATGCTACATAGAAAATTTTTTTCATGTTCATATCATGTATGTACTAATGTGAAATTGTGATTTAATCGAAAAAAAAAGTGGGTCTTGCCACGAAGAATAATAAGTTACGTAATCCTGAAGTGAAAACATTTTTTTTCTACTTTCTGTTTGCTGTTTTTACTAGGCCGCACCACTTCCAGTAAACATGATATCCTTCCACTTTCCTTGATTGATATCCTCCAAAAGATGCAAGATTTTTTTAAAGTCTATTTATATGTTTCAATTCATCATAAACCTATAATCAAGCAGAAAAATTGTGTTCAGAAAAAAATTCAGAAAAAAAATGCACTATTTTGTTTCCCTCCATGTTTTGAAACTGGAGTTGTAATACAAGACTGGTACCTATACAGGGGTTGAAGACATGAAAAAGTTGTATATGTTGATTGATACATATAAGGTAGTTAGAATTTGGTAGGTGTTACCAGAAATTATTTACAGAAAATAAAACTTAAATACATTAAAAAAAATACAATCACTAAAATACTGGACTCCAAGAAAAATTCAAAATAGAAAGTCCCTTATCAAATGGCAAAATCAAAAGCTCAAACACATCAAACGAATGGATAACTGTCAAATTCCTGACTTCATGCAGGCATTTTCTTATGTTGACAATTGTGAATTGAACCTAGTTTTTTAGCTACCTAAACCTCTCACTTGTATGACAATTGCATAAAATTTCATTAAATTGACAACAATGCGTGAACAAAACAAACAGATAGAATAGGTAAAAAAAGTCAAAATTAGGGATATAGCAGTCAACATTGTGTTATAAAGCTTAAGGGTGGGGAGTCTGTTTTGGGTTATTGTTGATGTTATATTGTTCTCAAACCATCCTGTCTTCTCGTACCTTCTTTCATACATTTCATTATTTGATTTGGTCAACTGGACATTGGTTTTATTGAACAAAAACACAATGGTAGATGACCAAATTATTGTGGGTTCGTTTGTTCACAGTACGTTGTATAACCATTTCTCTTTTACGTTGATTAATTCATATACAGCCAGCGAAATAACTGTGATAAATACCATTAAGTATATTTAGCTGAATAACTTTGTTTTCTCTCAAGATACCTGTTAAACTGACTTTTCTTATTTCAAAATTTAAGCCTTTGTTTTCGTATTTCCTTGATATTAGGGTTGTAAACATACAAGATATAATAAAGAAGATGTGGTATGATTGCAAATGAGACAACTCTTCGCAAGAGACTAAATGACACAGAAATTAACAACTACAGGTCATCAACAATGAGCAAAGCCCATACCGTATAGTCAGCTACAATGTATAAGAGTTCGCTACAATTAGTAACATATTCTCTTTCAGTATGTTATTTCTTTTAACTGGTTGGTGTTTTTTAATTGTATACAAGGATGCAACACTCGATTTGTTTTATTTATAGTAGTTCTCTTGTTTTTTTCCGTGTAGGACAATTCTATGCAATGCCATTTAATTTCTAAATAGTTTTGAAGTAACCACTACATACTGTTTTATTACAATGTATAAAGCATTAAATTTTAAGAAAAAAAAGTCGGACGGTGGATATGCGAACAAACCACAAGAAATAAAAATCTTGTAACATGTAACAGTAACTCTTTATGTTGATAGGCGAAAGATAACTTTTCAAATCTAAACGAAAATGATTTAATTTGTTTTAAGGAAATCTGCATTTGATGGCTACATGAGATCAACCCCAGTTCGTGGCTTTTTTGTAACATCTCTAAGGTTAAAACTTCATTTGTATTCTCCTAGTTCTTGTCAATCGGAAATATTTTATTACTAGACTAGCGTTATTAACCTATAATAATTATGCTACCCAACACGTATCATAGAAAAGCTAGAACCTTGGTATGACAAGAAATAATACAAATCTCATAAAACTATTAATTTCAAAGGAAAATAAAACTTTAGATCCACAATATTTTGACACAGATTTATGACTATCAATTGATTTTTTATATACATTCTTTTTTTCACGTAAAATTTCATTTCATTTACCGATACTACGCGGGTTCTTGGAACCTCAAAAGTCATTAATAACACATATATCATTTTACAATTCCAATAGAGATTCTTTCTATTAATGTAATGACTAAATACTTATCAAATGATCCGTTACAAGAACTGAGATAAGTCATTTATCTTCAAATAAAATCGGATTGATTTATTGATCAAGAGTAAAGAGCGTCGTGAAAGGTTTTATCATTCAATTTCCATATGAAAAAAGAGATAGAAATTGCTATAATCTTAATTCAGAAATGGTGTTTAAGTTAATTAAATTCCTTATCTTATAGGATCAGACGATTGTATCAAATGGTCTCAGTTTTTTTGCAATGCGCAATATAAAAGGTTTAAGATCATAAAAAAATAAATGGTTCAATATTATTTTTTGCGAGAGTTTAAATGATCACAAGTTCTAAATCAGGACTTCTTTCGTAGTCAGAGTCAGATTTAAGGGGGAACGGGAGGTGTCAGGTGGTCAGCCCAAATTATGGAGCTTCATACATCATAAAAAAATATTTATAACTTAAAGAATCATTTCAAAAGTTGGCTTGCAAGATACCCCCTTTTAAAAATTCTGGAACCAAACATGATAGTAATCTTTTTAAGACCTTATTCTGTTTTTTTTTTCTTATATTGTTCTGAAATTTGAGGTTTCGTCTAATATAGTTTTTTGTTTATTAAATTTTTTGCTATACTAGACTCGGTTGGTGTAAATATTGACTTGATATTTAATTTGTTATACTGACTGCTCTGTTGTAATTGTTAAAAAAAAGTTAAAAGTAATACACTGCGATTAAAGTCTTACTAACCTAGTAATATTATCTGTTTCCTGCCGAAAGATGGCGGTTATAAAATTCATTAATAAAAGATGTCTTGTTTATATTCATATATAAAGGAAAACTCGCACGCTTCTTTATACCAGAATATAGCAAACCTACCAGATGTAAGAACAACTGCATATGGTCTACAATTATTACAATATGTAAAAGCGAAACGTTAAAATAAGCTTCCATAAGAGTGGCGTTAGATTTTGATATACTTTTGGTCTTGTAGTTCGTGCAACTTTTCTGCCTGCCAGACATGTTAATTGTGGTCATTGGTTTTATTTTGATTCTTTATTTTCAGCATAGTTTTTTGTTAATTTATAGTGTCTCTGCTCTTTTGTGCTTACTTATCTGCTTCAGGGTGTATGTTTAAGCTTAATGTATTACTTTTGTATATAATACTATGCTTAATATGAACACTTTTAAATTGCTCAACTTAATTTCATGTGTGCATGATTTGATAAGGTTTTTTTGTTTGTTGTGCTTTTGTTTTGTCGGTTTAAAAACTCATGAGAGTTAATATTTGAAATGGTTATGCAATTCAATAAATTAATAAATCAAGGTTATGCCATATGTCTTATGTCAGATTAAGGGAACAAAATTAATACTATCAAATCAGTAATCAATACCTCTCCACTGAGTATTCGACTTTGAGGTGTAAATGAAAAATCTTGTCTTAAGAGTCAGAAAAAAATGTGTCCGTCTATAGTGATATGTCTCTCTAAGGTCTTTAGGTCTTTAAACGTTAGATGTGGCACATTAAACATAAATTTATTACGAAGCAGTTTCTTATTCATATCAAGTCATGAAAACATATTTTTTTTAGTTCAAGCATATTTCAATTGCAAAATATAGCTAAAGGATTATACACAAGTGAGTCCAACTTAGATCATCTTCTCCTAGGATACAATATTAGTTTACAGCACGCAATATTATTGGGAAAACCAACAGCGACAAGAATGATCTGATAAGATATTTATTTGAAAGTGATTAACAAGAAGGCATGAAACTGGACATCTAAATTGCGTTAAATACTACTGAGAGTTCATTGACCAGCGGCTTAGTTTTAGGCACCGTTTTATTTTTTAATCCATTTTTAATTAATTTTCAAATTTCGATAATGTTTCTATCTTACGCATAATTAATTATGCCTAAAACATTTATTGAAAGCGATCAAAATTTAGGATTGAAGCTGGACGTCTGTTTTTGTGTTAACTTACTTTTGAGATTATTGGACCAAGTTTGAAGTAATAGTAATAAGTCACTGTTTTATTTCTTTCTCTGTTTTTTATTTTATTTGCAAATTTCGATAACTTTTTTGTTTACCGAAAGAGTTAATTCCAATCTATGAAAATAAGAAGATATGGTATGATTGACAATGAGACAACTCTTTAAAATAGGCCAAATGACACAGAAATTAGCAACTATAGGTCAACGTACAGCTTTCAACAATGAGTGGGAATTTGCCCTGTCCAATGTGATATTGAAAGTCCCATGTTTTTCTAAATCAAATTACGCAATATATATAATAATAACAACAGAAAAGCAATGAAATTATTGAATCCAATGTAATTCCGCACATTTTGGTTATATGCACGACACTGTAGCTCTGAGGAGAGGCGGCGGCGGATTTTCAAAAGATCAAAAGTGTCAAGTTTTATATGATAAAAGAGCAAGTTCCAATTCTTGAGGAAGAAGGTGTTTCGAAAAGAGGTCGATAAGGGTTCAATTTTGTGCAGCAGAAAATGGAAGTGATACGACATCAGATGATTTTGTGGTAAATATAATTGATAACAATATGCAAAGCTTAAAAATGTAGGATCTTTGATTATTCACACAGATTTGGCGGTAAAAGATAATTTTACTCCAATTTTCATAAACAAAAATATGAAAAATTGCCATACTTTCACAAGTATTTGTTAGTGGGAAATATTGCGTTAATGCAAATATAGTTAATTATTTATTTGTGTTTGAATGCACTCTATTATAAAGGTTTAATTAGATGTGATTTGGAAATTGACAGACTGAAATCTACGTTTTCATAATGAAAACGCAAAGAAGGGTCTATTCACTACGAGAAACTATTGACAATTTCAACACCACGGTATGTTTTTAAAGATGTGACGATAGGGATGAATGGCGAGAAACTTCAACTGCCATCAGAAAACAATCATGATATGTTAGAAACAGACAGAATGCTGACCCATCTATGAACCACTTTCATGATTTTGTCGAATTTGTACAATTTAACGAAAAAATATTATGGTAGAAATTATATTATAAAAGTATGTGATTTTGATACAGTTAAACAGTAACACGAGGAATGTTATTATGATATTTAATCTCTAATTTGATGGCGTGTTGTTCTAGTGTTTATGACATTCAAAATTAATTATTAAAAATTTTGTATTTTAAGAAATATTAAAAAAAAAAAAAAACTAGATAAAAAAAAAAAAACCATGCATTTACTTAAAGTAGTAAAACATTAAAAAATAAGTTGTTTTTGTTTTTATACCAAGTTATATGTGTTTGCTGGTGTAGTCATTAAAATATGTATACCTGTTTTTAACGGCTTTTGAATAGCTCAGCACGAATTGAGTCCCAAATAATCGAGAAAGTAGGATTTAAAAAAAAACCTTTGTTTTAACTTTAGCTTTGCCATTATTTTAAAGATTTGCAATTGGTCATTGGAAAGTATCCATGTAGTTTTTCTATTAAATTCATTGCAAATGTTGCACTTTACTTACCGTAAAACTTTCAATTTCCGGAATGCATTAATTGATTGTATCGAGTAGGCGATTTTCCCCTTCTTCGTTACGGATTTTATTGGAAGTTTTTGTCGTTTGTTATTACTATACAAATATATATGCATCAATTTACATTTGATTGAATAAAGCCATGATTGTTTATGGTATCATCAATCAGTAGACTTCCGTTTGAACATTATCTTTATCACGTTGCTTGACACAACTTTTCTTCCTAAACCCGTTAAATCTACAAGAATTATTACCATGAAACATGTGAAATGGAATTTTATGCAATGTGATAATTTATCGTCAAATCTCAACGGAAAGAATAAATTTCAAAAAGTAATAAAGCAAGGATATACTATTATACTATATCCTTTATTTCTTTTATTCGCACTTGTCATTTTTGAAATATAGCAGCTGAACTCTTATAGTTATATTAAAATGTATAATTTAAAGTTCTGGATAGTTTATGTTTGTTGATTATTGGCTAGATTGGACAAAGTCTAAATGGGGTTTAAAGTGTGGATTTGTCGGGCAGATGGATGGGTGGCAGGGTGGGGACAAATCGATACTTTTGAAATTTGTGTAATAAACTGTTCTAGTTTTTAACCCGGATACCCGGAACTCCACAGTTGGAATGCACATATTTTGACGTTAATTTCACCTGCTATCATAAACAATGTTTGAATTCTGTTTTCATTTTTTCTAGACTTTGCAACAGTCAAACTCATCAATCTAAAATAAACTGACAACGCCATGGCTAAAAATGAAAAACACATAGTAGACATGACACAAAATAGAAAACTAAAGAATAAACAACAAGACCCCACCAAAAAGTAGGGGTGATCTGAGGTGCTCCAGAAGGGTAAGCAGATCCTGCAAGTTTCATGTAATTGCAACTCTATTTCAAACATTCTACATTGAATGTTCAAGTATATTGCTACTCGGCCATTTGAGACACAATTTCAAATCATTGTACGGCGATTTTGTTATTTCAGTGTGTGTTGGTGTGAAATCGATACTTTTAAAATTTTTGTAATAAACAGTTACTGTTCTACAGTTTTCAAACCAGATACTCGGAACTTCACAGTTGGAATGCATATGCTGACGTTGTACACCTGCCAACAATAAAAAAAAATATTTGCGTTTTGTTTTCAATTTTTAAGACTTTGCAACCTAGTCTATCGTTACTCCAACAAATTTTATAAAAGGGAGTTAAAGTTTTCACACAAGATCCCTAAGACTTCTCATGACATTTAACATATGTTGAATATGAGCAGCTGCTTTTGTTGAATTGTTTGATTGTTTTACAGATTACACATTACAAGCTTCATTTAATTGAAACTCTATTATAAATATTCTGCATTGATTAGTCACACATAGTGCTACTCGGCCATTTGAGACTTTGACCCAATTTCAAATCATTGTACGACTAGTTTTGTTATTTCAGTGTGTGTTGGTGTCAAATCAACATCTTTATATATTTGTCAAACACAAAAAGTTATCCGTTGTATTGATCCGATCAATAATTTTGGACAGCATGGATTCGAATATTTTTTAACTAATGATTAATCTACACTTTTGCTATTTTTCTTAAAGGTGCTATCCAAAAGCATACGGGTAAAGTTAACTGTTTAAAAATGTGTAGTACCTGCAAATACTTGACAACGTATTATTTTTATCTGACCTATACATTTCTAGGAATATGATTGGCTAAAAAGGTCCACGTGGAGACCGTGTATATTTCGTATTAGGTTAGTAGGGAGGCGGGGCTTATTTCCTACACGGTTAGTAGTGGTGTTACTCCCTTTGTATTCCATATTAGGTAAGAAAAAAGGCGGGGCTTATTTCAGACATGGTTAGTTGTCGTGTTAAGTACTTTATAAAAAAAAAACGGTACTGAGAAAAAATCTTCAAGGTTTCAACAAACGAAGACATTGATGATTAAGATTGAAATAAATTCATAAAACACATTTAATTCTAACAAGTTGTTAGTGTAGGCATCTGGTTTTGTTTGATCAATGAAGTATTTCTTAATGCTAACAGTATTGAAGACTTGCTCATTTTGATAGGTCACTATTCTAAATTTCACACGTTAAGATAGTCAGTAAGATAAATTCGTTACATAGTGTGCTAGTGACGTAATACGGTATATATGGTGACAGTTAATTCCATATGGGGATTCGAGCTTCGCTCTCTACCCATATGGAATTGACTGACTCCATATATACCGTATTAGGTCACTAGCACACTATGTAACTAATAATATCAGACCAATAAGATAACTATCTACCATATATTTAAAATTATACTACAAGCAACATTACAGCCTTCAATAAGGAACAAACGCCATTGTTTATGCAAGCAATAAAAGCTTCTACATGTATAATTATAGATTATATTTTTTTATCATATTAAACTTGAAACGATTCCAACGTAACAATCTTAACAGCAAGATTAAGTAAAATCAATAAGCAAAAACGACTACAGCAGATAATCCTGTTGTTGTACTTTTTAACGATTTCAGACCTCTAGAGACCTGTATCTTATTATTGACGTTTATAGCTAACTACATGTATATCGTTATTGTTAAAAAAAAAGATATTCTAAGTATATTTTCAAACTATACAATATCTAGAACAACGTATCGCAACTTCGTATTTACCTCTCTTTTCTAATTCACTGAGAGGGGGAAAAGTATGATAGAGACATCACATCCATCTAAATAACAGATATCTTGTAAGTAGTTATAAGTATCACAAATTGATGAAAAACATGTTGATCGGAAACAATGACTTAACTAAAATCAAGACTTTTACACCACTTTCGCAGTACAGGAGTTGGTTATGCGCTCACAGACATGTTAAGTCTGCCACATCTTGTATGTGTCCGACCCATGATAAAACCAATAAATTGGGTTGCTATAACCAAACAACATGGATGTTGAACCTGTTACCATTGTTTTACACCAAAGAAACCGGATATTGAACCAAGGTTCAGAACCAAAAAACCTGGATTAAACCAAGGTTTTGAACCAGAGTGTATGGATAGAACATTATTGCATTCGGAAATCACGAGTGTTAACACCTTAAACGTATTTCCCGAATCATTTATTTATTAAGTAGTATATTTATATATAAATCACACACTCTGTCTCCACTCAAACTATTCCATGCTCTTGCCTTTGTCTCTCACACAAACCACCCGCACACACATTTACTCGCACACTCTCTCTCACTCACATAATCTCTCTACAAAAGACCCCCACACACTTAGTCAGTCTTCTCATTCACACACACAAATTCTTTTCTCCTCTCTCTCACACAACACTACCCTCCTCTCTCACACACACACTTTCTCTTCCTTTGTCGCACACAACACTCTCTTCCTCTTTCACACACTCTCTTCCTCTCTCGCGCATTTTCTTCCTCTCTTTCATACTTTCCTCTGTCACACACTGCCCTCCTCTCTCACACACACACACTACCCTCCTCTCTCACATACACACTTTCTCTTCCTCTATCGCACACAACACTCTCTTCCTCTCTCACTTACTCTCCCTTCACTTTCGCCCGACTCTACCTAAATGTACTTTACCCTTAACCCTCTCAATCCTTCGCTTACCTACCCGTAAATATCCCTTACTTAGCGTACCCTGTATGCCTACACGTAATTATACCTTCACGTAACCACCTATCCACTTAACCATTACCCATAATCCTAACTACCCCTACCACCAAAAATACACAGCGTCATTTACCCTTAACCGGCACGACACTTAACCCTTACTCCTATACATGACCCCAACTCCTCTCCCAGTGAATGATTTGTATACGACTTTTTCACATCCACATGAGAAATATCAATATGACAGAAATTTAAACTGGCTATGACAGTAAAGAAGTTCTACTCCGTCAGAGCTATAGCCGCCACTGTCTACCATTGTCTGGGATTTGTTGGTACTCGTCCCTTCAGTTTTTCTTTATCTTTATTCACTCGTCCCTTCAGTTAACCTTCACTAGGTAGGAATACTACACTACATATATATGGAAGTGTTTAACAACCTTGACTGGCTATACAGCCCTCGCACGGTCGGCTCGGTGCCCGAAGGCGATTGGTGAGCTTTATCATATTTTGATGCCGTGGGTCAGGAACAGGTAGTAGAGGACGCCATATGTAGGCCGCCATCTTGGTTTTGGTAAGTTGTTTTTCTTTTGTTGACTATTTTGATGTTGGTTTACTTCACAACGGCTGCTTTCAGGGCCAGTTTGGTCAGCTTGGCAGCCCGCTAACCTCGATGATGGAGTACTGGTAGATGAATCGTGGACGTAGTTCTAAAGATGACAGGAAGCGTTATCAGGACCAAAGCCGTGAGGCAGTGAAATGAAGGTCGTATCACCCAACTCCTAGGATACAGCCCTCGGACGTTAATCGGCATAACACTCCCCATGATACAATGGTTTTGGAGTGCATGTTAACGCGGGTACGCCAACTACTACGTCTCTCTGAACGGCATGGATTGGTTTCTGTCATCTTAAGTAGTAAGTCGTTGATCATCTAACTGTAAACCCTCATCGAAGATAGCGGGTAAAGGAGAGCTGGCCCAGCACGTCCGTTCAGCTGTAATGACTGAGACGTGACTGGATTTGAATGACTACACTACAAAAGTAAATCTATGCATTTATTGTAATGAAAATGTCAATCTTTACCGGTCTTTTAACATTTTACAATTTGCAATATATAACTGTATGAAGAACAAATTTTATTTTTTCTTTTGCATATCACTTTTTTAAATATTCTTTACCTTTTTTTATGTTCAGTTAGCTATAAAATTTCTTAAATTGTGACTGAGCAAAAAATATGAAATGAGATGAAATAAAGGGTGCTAACTGTGACAATCCTTAAGTCATTGTTTATATATATAACGTAACAAATATACAGCTAATTAACAGATTGCACAATGTATGTCAAAATTAGTTCACTTGTATGTCAAAATCACTTGAATTCATTTTATTCACTGAATTGTAGAAATATCAACTGAACATTAATATCTTAAATTCTAATTTATATCATAAGGAATTTTCTAATTAAAAGTTGTTATATAACTCTTTTTTTATTTGACTCTCAAAAACTACGTTGAATAATATCAGCCCTTGTTGTTTCCTAATCATTTGTTCGTCATATTGTGATGCCTCAGTCATCTCTTGTTTACATTTTTATTGTTGAATTCAACTGCATTTGGTTGTATTCTTTCTTCTTGTAATGCTTTTTATAGCCTTTTTATTAAGCATTATTCGCTGGATACCAACTTTCGTTGATTTGGTGGTTTCATGTAAACCACACATTTGATGTACAACATATTATCGATAATTTAATATCCACGAAAATAAATGATATCACTATTGTCAGGGTAGATCGTTGATTTCTGCTTCATGTATTTCGCACATTGGTTATTTCCAACAAAATATTTCAATCAATAATAACAATCATAATGATTACCTAATTATGATTTTTATTAATAATTGAAATTATTGGTTTGAACACTATGAAGATTTAAAGATTATTTTTTTTCACAACCAGACAGAATCTACGTTAATATTTGAGAATGTCAATTTTCTAGGGTAGTACTAATTAGCTACGAGATAAAACAAAAAATCAAAACATGTTTTTGTTTATTCCATCATTAATGAAAGTCAAATAATCATTCACCTTTTGCAACCAGTTTGGTCAGTATTATCCAACTAAGATAAAATGTAAATAACAAAATTTTCAAACTGCATGGACCTTTTTTTTTTATATATAACATGGGGAAACTTCGTGCAAAGCATTGTTATTTATTGTTTCATTGCATTTCATAGAAAAAGGGGATTTTGTGGCATATAAATCAAAAATTTGTGTAACAAATCCAGGCTTTATGAATAGATTATTGTTATAAAATTTAAACCAAATATTACTCACTTGTTTTTCTATGATCATGATGTGCTAGCATTTATTGTTTACAAAAAGTCCATAACAACCTTTGAAATAAATTCCTTTTCGTTATAAGGCTTAACGAATACCGTTATGCGTAGTAATTTGCGCATACCTAAGCGGGAATTAAATCATTCGACGGTTTGCATTCAATCAGTCTACACGTTTAATTCAATTGCTGTTAAGGTCTGTTTGACTTTTTTCTACTTCATGTCTGACGAGGAAGTCCAAAGTTCTCCTGAATGTGCACCTACAAGAAGTCATTATAGGAGTGAAGATGACAATCCTACTCTCATCCCTACAGCTGATGCTTTCTCGTTGTTTTCCACAGGACATTGGTCGTCTAATTGTCCAGAAATAAGCGGTCTAACAACACCAGCAGTTCCAAATGAGGTATTATCTTTGATTGACTTTAATTTATGTTTAGACACATATGAATATGACAATGAGTTAGTACAAGTTTATAATGTAAAAGGTCGCTTGTATAATAGCCTACAATTTTGGAAAGAAAAACTTTTATTGGCCGAGTTCAAAAAATTAGTTTTACCTATACAATAGAATAGAATAGAAAATACTTGAATCTGGCTTTTTTTTTGAAAATTACCGATGCACCTACTTCTGTATTTTTGGTATTTACGGGAGTCGCTAAGGAAGTTAGCACTCCCCCTTTTGTTGTTAATCATTTATCGGTGTTGATTTTTGACCTCAGACACGTACATCAATACGAAATGTTATTTAAATTTAAATACGAGGTTGTAAAAGAGGCCAAAACGTATGCAGCAAATAAAAATTTTGCATTTAAGTTTGATTCAAGACATCATCGGGGTACCTTCATATAGATATGCATGTTGAATCACAAAAGTTTCTTGTGTTTTCATAGAAAAGTGACACTTATAAATCCTTGTTATACGACTGCAAGGAAATTTGCAGCGGATATTGGTAAAATCATTGCATTATCACCCGCATTAGGTAATATATGTAGAATTTTGACAAGACACTTACACCATTTAGTAAATGATCGATCCTCTTGGGACTCTTAGAGTTAAGTTAGATCTTGTGTCTATTAAAGAGTTAGATTTTTGGCATTCTTCACTAGAATCTCAAGGTCAACTTGTCGAGAATTAAAGGCAGTGATTTTGACTTGGAAAGCTTTCCTGATCATTTTAAAATAAATTTCAAACTACTCACCGATTACCAAAACGTAGATAAAATATTCGAAGTTGGCAGTATGAAACTGGATTTGCCCAATCTAGCTATGGAGATTTTTTATTTTTGTACAGAAAATTCGATGTGTTTGAAAATTGAGTGGATACCAAGAACTTTGAATACTACCGCGGATCAGTATAGGAAAATATTTGATTTTGACGATTGGTCGTTGTCGGACAGAATTTTCCTTTATTTTAATAAAATATTGGGACATTTTAGCTTAGATCGGTTTGCTAATAGTGACAATGCTTAACTCCCAAGGTATAATTCAAAGTTTTTTTATCCTTTAACAAAAGGTATATTTTTATAATTGATGCATTCACGTTTGACTGGTCAATCGATAATAATTTGCTCTTGTCACATGTATCTTTAATAGCTTACACTGTAAAACATATTCAATTATGTAAAGCTAACGGTACATTGGGTATCCCTTACTTGAAATCGACAGTTTTCTGGCCGATACTGGAGTCTGTTGACACCGGCAAGTTTGTTGGTTTAGTGCAAGACTTTGTTGAGTATAAAACCCCTTCTAATTTTTTTTTCAACAGGGGATGTGCTGAGAATTCGGTTTTAAACGATTATAGGTTTATTTCAAATGTGCTTGTATTGAAACTTGATGCTAAAGTGAATGAATGAATTTCGAGAAAAAATTCTTTATGCGGATCTTGCCGCTTTTTGATTTTTGATATTGTAACTGTAGATTGTACAGTGTACATATGTTTAATATGCGGACCTGGCCGCTTGTATCACGGACCTGGCCGTGATGTTCTGTCCTTGAAGGATAGGATTTTGCATATCTTTCCATGTCTTGTATTGAAACTTGATGCTAAAATGAATGAATGATTTTTTAATAAAAATATCTTTGTGCGGACCTTGCGGCTTTTTTGTTTTTTTATATTGTAACTGTAGATTGTACAGTGTACATATGTTTTATATGCGGACCTTGCCGCTTTTATCACGGACCTGGCCGTGATTTTCTGTCCTTGAAGGATAGGACATTGTATATCTTTCCATGTCTTGTATTGAAACTTGATGCTAAAATGAATGAATGAATTTTGAGTAAAACTTTCTTTATGCGTACCTTGCCACTTTTTTGTTTTTTCATATTGTAACTTTAGATTGTACAGTGTACATATGTTAAATATGCAGACCTGGCCGCTTGTATTTCGGACCTGGCCGTGATTTTCTGTCCTTGAAGGATAGGATATTGCATATCTTTCCATGTTTGTATTGAAACTTGATGCTAAAATGAATCAATTAATTTTGAGTAAAAATTTCTTTATGTGGACCTTGCCGATTTTTGGTTTTTGGTATTGTAACAGTAGATTGTACATTGTAAATGTGTTTAATATGCAGACCTGGCTGCTTGTATCACGGACCTGGTCGTGATTTTCTGTACTTGAAGGATAGGCGAAAACCATACAAAAGAAAGAATTTAACTTCCTATTTAACCTGTATCATGATAATTCTAACCTGTCCTATTTTATCGAAATTGATTGGTGATTGGTTAAACGCCGTCACGTGGTGATCCCCTATGAGACCGTATGGGGTTAGTAAGTTTCATATTGGGTTCATGACGCGTTAATGGCGACGTCATCTATTAATGTTGTTGTGTTTCATTGTTTATTTTTCAACAAAACGCCGCAGAAAAAGTCCAGCGTCCGATAAATTCGTTATACGGTTAACTACTGACCCCCTACGGATCCATAGAGGGTGAATAAAATTCATAGGGGACTCGGCCTCTGGCCTCACCCCCTATGGATTTTACTAACCCTCTATGGATCCGTATGGGGTCAGTAGCGAACCATATAACTTATAGTAGGTTACTTTGTATGTTATAATTGGCTTATGCTTGATTTTTTAGATACAAAGAACTCTCGCTTATAATAATGAGTGATATCAATTTTCATAAAACACACGTTGAAATTATAATTCACAATGGCAAGACCGATATTTATAGACAAGGCAATAGGGTTAGACAAAAACAATTTAGTTTGTATAGTTTACGAAGAGGAGGCGCTTCTCAAGCCGCAAACAACGGTGTTTCAGATATGCTTTTCAAAGTTAATGGCCGTTGGCGAGCCGAAAATTCTAAAGACGGATAGGTGAAAGACAGTCTGTTTCTTATACATTGGCATCTAATATACTCTTTCGCCTTTTGTCACGACTGGATGCTGCAAACCTACATCCCATAGTATATTTGTATTTTTTGTTATTAAGCCTTGTATAGAAAAGAAATGCTTTATGTTCGGTTGAACCCGTGAAAAAGAACATAAATAAATTTCTTTTCGTTATAAGGCTTAACGAATACCGTTATGCGTAGTAATTTGCACGGGTGGATTCACCCGTGCATACCTAAGCGGGAATTAAATCATTCGACGGTTTGCATTCAATCAGTCTACACGTTTAATTCAATTGCTGTTAAGGTCTGTTTGACTTTTATTTTGTTTTTGTTTAAAAAAACACTTGTTGTTCTATAGGTACTGTCTGTCACACGTATATTAAGATTATTCTTATAGAATTGTACAATTCAATAGATGCACATGTATACTGTCCAAAGTTGCGAATTGTTTCTAATTTTTGTAATTATATTTTGTAGATTGTTCAGGCTGTTGATCATACTTCTAGTGAAGAGAATGTGATAAGGACTGTTTTTTTTGGCGTAACACCTGCCATTCTAATTTTTTTTTTCACATGTTATTATGTTCCGAATGTATTATTAAAAGACTGGATGCTGCAAACCTACATCCCATAGTATATTTGTATTTTTTGTTATTAAGCCTTGTATAGAAAAGAAATGCTTTATGTTCGGTTGAACCCGTGAAAAAGAACATAATTGCAAATAACCTCGTGCTGAGTAACTAAAGTCGAGCGCTCCCGAGAAGGTGAACTTAAATTGGTCCATATTTATATATTTTTTTAATCAATATCTAGATTTATAAACTTGCTTTAAGGAAAACATTGTTAGCACTGCATTCAAATAATTCTATATCTACCAAGCACCGAATTGCCAAATATGAGAGTATAAGGGGAAAAGATGTTGATTTTCTATATAAAAAAAATCCTTATGTTTGTCATTGAATCAACAAAAGGGTACATAATCCTATGGGAAATACCTTTGCAACGAGTCATACCAACAGAGAACGAAAAACAAAAGCTTCGTTTTACTACAAAAGGACAAAGGATGAACCAAAAAAGCTGATCGCGACAAAAGATGAACCCCAAAAGCTGATCTAGACTCCAAAAAAAAAAAAAAAAAAAAAGACAGTTCAAAGTATCAACTTCAGCAGTTGTAAGTTTGTTTAAAGAAAAATGAAGACTAAATAAATTGAAAACAAACAAGAATGCTATGTTGGAAAATACTAATTAGATCATTTGACATTCTTCATTGCTATTATATAAAAAAGTCAATTATAATCATCATTATTTGTTTCAAAATCCATTTTGTGATGAACTCATCAAGCAACCGCAATATATCATTAACATGTTATAAATAAAGAAATGTTGAGCAAACATCAGCGAGACAACAATCTTTACAAGCAGCAATTATGAATGTTTGATGAAAAGATTACACAGAATTAATCTTCTGAATTATCGAATTGTTCTTGGAGAAAATCTCTGTTTTTACCTCCTTATCTATTAAAGACAAAAAAGAAATTCAACAAACTCTAAATGAATGCGTATACTTATTATGTTAAAGATCATCTTCAATATCAAATCGATGAATTTGATATGGAAATCATTATTATGAAGAGTAAGGGAAAAAAGAGTTAATTTGTAGTACTACAGGGTTTTTTTCATCTCTAAAATGTTTGTTTTAATTACGAATTATACGTCAATGAGACAGCACACGAACTACAACACATGTACCAGAAGACATCTAGATGTAATTATAGGGAAAACGGTACTATTTATTCTGCCATAGGCGACAATACTAACAATTCCTAAATTTACCACTTTTTATAATAAAAACCTGGATAAAACAGTTATGTGTGGTGTTAGTACTTTATTATTCTATTTTAAAAATTAAAGCCAAATAGTATCATGACCAATTTCCAACGGAGCTTGTTTATGTTATCCATGCCCACCGTCATTTTACAACAAATTTTTGAAATTTTGGAAGCCTTTTCGAATAATTCTCTAGAAAATATTTCAATAGGTTTTAAAATTTATATTGTAAATTTACACACTGCAGTTATTCATAGATAATTAAAAAAATATATTGTACCCTTACATCCAATCACAGCGTTCCTAATTTGACTTCCTTCACCTGCCTTGGGTACACAAAAGGCCAACCTAATGCTGGGAAAATGTAATACTACCGTTTTCCCTATACTGTGACATAAAGATATAAAGAATTCTTATGACACCATTAATGCAATACTGGGCTATTGTGAAAACCTTGGCTATAATAAAAACTTGTATGTCCCCATTACTTAAAGAAACATAGATCATTTTATGTCCCCACCCCTACTTGCTGGTTTACCTCATTCTCTACTTCTTTCAGAAAAGCCTTAATAAACAACCTGTATCTTATCTTATATAAAAAGAATGATAAATAGTTCCATTTAAACAGATAACATTGACAGTTCCATTCAATTTGTATTCATTTAAATCAAAAATTTACAACAAATGCACAAATTCAAGATTTTTCATACTAATCTCCATTCCATGCTTTAGTATATGCCATATTATGGTTAAAAATTTCAGAGCTTGTTATAAAATCAATTATTCTGTCTTGAGAAGATGAAAACAAAGATATTAGACACTTTAAACATTAAATATGCAAAATAATCAGCTGTAAAGTTGCCTTTGTTGCCTGTATTAATCTATGAAAAAGCTGAATTATGTCCCTTGGCAGTATTACTTTCCAACAAAAGTCCTTTCAAACAGTAGGAAATGAAAAATTATTTATGTCTGATATAATAAAAGAAAGAAACTACAAAATGAAGCACTATTGAAATATCTGATGCATGAATTTTCAAGATTGTGAACAAATCTTTACACAGGAGAGTATAAATTCTATGTAAATTTAGCCTCAAGTGGGCCTCTTTTTTTCTTAGATGAACAATTCTAACACTGAAAATGCTTCTAGTGTGACCAAATATTGCCTAATTCCATAAACAGTACAAACTAAACCAGACAATTTCCCATTTTAATAGATTATGTTTACAGAAATACCCAAGTGAAACATTTAGTGAATTACGCAGCAAAAAAGGCAAACATTTCAGTAAAAAATATTTGTCGCGACTTGAATTCTGGTGTTTCCAATTGAAAAAATCATTGCGAAAGGTGAAATCAAATACAAAATAACAATAGTTTGGTGCAGTTTATACAATACACTTAATATTGAAATCCTAGAATAGAGTTCTATATCTGTACCCATCAATTTGACTTATTATGATGACTCAGCACTTTTCTCAACACAGTATTGTTCTCAGTTAAAAAATTCTATTTTTTGTGATAAAATTCAAATGTACTTATCAAATGCTTCAAAATAGTATAATATGACTGAAGTCTGATTGATTTTGATTTCCTTTGCTATCTTGAGTATACTGTGACATAAAGATATAAAGAATTCTTATGACACCATTAATGCAATACTGGGCTATTGTGAAAACCTTGGCTATAATAAAAACTTGTATGTCCCCATTACTTAAAGAAACATAGATCATTTTATGTCCCCACCCCTACTTGCTGGTTTACCTCATTCTCTACTTCTTTCAGAAAAGCCTTAATAAACAACCTGTATCTTATCTTATATAAAAAGAATGATAAATAGTTCCATTTAAACAGATAACATTGACAGTTCCATTCAATTTGTATTCATTTAAATCAAAAATTTACAACAAATGCACAAATTCAAGATTTTTCATACTAATCTCCATTCCATGCTTTAGTATATGCCATATTATGGTTAAAAATTTCAGAGCTTGTTATAAAATCAATTATTCTGTCTTGAGAAGATGAAAACAAAGATATTAGACACTTTAAACATTAAATATGCAAAATAATCAGCTGTAAAGTTGCCTTTGTTGCCTGTATTAATCTATGAAAAAGCTGAATTATGTCCCTTGGCAGTATTACTTTCCAACAAAAGTCCTTTCAAACAGTAGGAAATGAAAAATTATTTATGTCTGATATAATAAAAGAAAGAAACTACAAAATGAAGCACTATTGAAATATCTGATGCATGAATTTTCAAGAATGTGAACAAATCTTTACACAGGAGAGTATAAATTCTATGTAAATTTAGCCTCAAGTGGGCCTCTTTTTTTCTTAGATGAACAATTCTAACACTGAAAATGCTTCTAGTGTGACCAAATATTGCCTAATTCCATAAACAGTACAAACTAAACCAGACAATTTCCCATTTTAATAGATTATGTTTACAGAAATACCCAAGTGAAACATTTAGTGAATTACGCAGCAAAAAAGGCAAACATTTCAGTAAAAAATATTTGTCGCGACTTGAATTCTGGTGTTTCCAATTGAAAAAATCATTGCGAAAGGTGAAATCAAATACAAAATAACAATAGTTTGGTGCAGTTTATACAATACACTTAATATTGAAATCCTAGAATAGAGTTCTATATCTGTACCCATCAATTTGACTTATTATGATGACTCAGCACTTTTCTCAACACAGTATTGTTCTCAGTTAAAAAATTCTATTTTTTGTGATAAAATTCAAATGTACTTATCAAATGCTTCAAAATAGTATAATATGACTGAAGTCTGATTGATTTTGATTTCCTTTGCTATCTTGAGTATACAGTCTTCGACAATATACAGTTGTATAAACAAAACGTAAAAACAAGTTCGGTGGTCTCTTGGTAGCGTGCGGGAGGCCGGTAATTCGATCCCCAAATGGTTAAAACCAACGATTTGAAAATTGGCATTTGCTGCTTCTCCGTCAAGATCGTGGCATTTGGTGGTAAAATGAAATACTGGTCAGCTCATGGTCAGAATAATGTTTTATGGTTAGATGGATGTAATTCTAAGGATTATTATATTGTGACATATACAGTCAAACCTGCTCAAGAGACCACATGTATTAAGCAAAAACATAATTGTTATAAGACCATTAATTTTAGACCCCTCTGTAGTACATTTCATATCAATTGAACCTGACTGTATTAAAATGCTAACTGTCTTAAGAGACAACTTTTTTGCTCTCCCTTAAGTGGTCTCTTAAAACCGGTTTCACTGTATATTATAGTACGCTAATAAATAGTTCCATTATCATCATCAAAATATGTTAAGCTCTATATCGCTCTAATTTTAGAATAAATTGTAAATAATTCCAAAAAATTGATATCAAAGGTCTCCGATCCACCACAAAAAGACAACAATTTAATTTGACTGACGGTACTCCTACCTTTGGCCAGACATAAGGACAAGGTGTATGATTTAGATGTGTTTTTAAGATAACAACCATCGCCCTTTTTTAATTTGAACGGGGAAAATAAAAGTTAATTAACGCACAACAATGTTGGAAAAACACTTAAATCTACAATTATGGTATTTTAGATATCAAAACACAAGTTCAATACAAACAAATAATTAATCATTAAACTTCCATTTCTTTAACTATTTCCAATATATGCTTGCCTAGTTTCTAAGCTGTGTTTAAATTTTTCCTTCTAGTAAATATCATAGTTTTAGAATTTCAATTTCCTTAGAGAAAGGTTAAAGCTCTACGATAAGCACAATTTACATATATTATCTAATCTTGTATTTTTTGCTTTGTACATATTTAATGCATATAAACCTATTTCCATATAGTACCGTCATCTTCAAATTGTAAAATTTTACTATTTTGTAAACAAATTGATAAATCATTGACCATAATATTGAATTATATTGACTAATAAAATTCATTTGAAGGTTACCATTAACCAGTTCATTCAACTCTACAGAAAACACACATCAGACGATGAAGTTATGTTCGGTGGTTGTCGTTTGTTGATGTGGTTCATAGACGTTTTTCGTTTATATATATAGATTAGACCGTTGGATGAATGTAAGGTTTTACACTATCCATTTTTTGGGGTCTTTAATCGCTTGCTGTTCGATGTAAACCAACTTTTGAAGACTCTGTGTTGAAGACCGTACTTTGACCTATAATGATTTACTTTATAAATTGTGACTTGGATGGAGAGTTGTCTCGTTTGGACTCATAACACATCTTCTTATATATATATTATATACCAACTCATTTAAATCTACCACCAAATATAAGTAAGCAGACATACAACTGCTTATTCAAATTGCTGAAGACTGCTGGTCAACAACTTCTCCATAGTTATTCTTTACAGACTTTGTGACAGTTACATGTACGTGTATCCGTTTTCCGGCCAAACAACATTCGCCAACATTAGCTCACGAGGCTGTTTGTTTCCCCCAACACCCAATCATTGCTTCCAAGATTCTTTATTAAATAAATAGACTAGCCATATTTGGAATATGAAACTATAATTGTATTTTATGTTGGAGAAACTTAATAATAGCATATCATAATAAATGATAGTCGGATTTGCTGGAAAAGCATATTAAGTATTCAATCTGTTGATATGGAACATGCCGTTCTACTACTACTATAAGATAAACAAAAGAAGATGAGTGACAGACGCAAAAAGAAATGGTTTATTGAAAACTAAAACAATAATTTCCTCAATGCGAATATATTACATGTATTTCTAGCAACAGTTATCGTGCATATTTTTCTAAAAACTTAAAAGAGAAGTATTTTCAATCTTTGTGAAATATATCTACGCTTAGGGTGTTTTTTTTTTAAATCGCCTGCAGCTTTGTTGTATTTTCAATTTTTCAATGGCAAGTCAAAATTTAACACTTAATTTTTAATCACAATTAGTTAATTAAGTCAAGGATTTGTAAAGTGAGCCGGACTATACACAAAAGTCCTCATAGAATTGCAAAAGGAAAGAGGATAACATAGCATTTGTTTTGAAGGAATTCAAAGTATTTATGAACAGTCTAAGTATATTTCTTGTTTTTTAAACAGGAATTTCAATAAAACAATACGAAAAGTATCACCATCATTTAATTCATGTATCAACAATTATAACGCATAAAACCCCTCAAGTTGCAGATAAAACTTAATTCAGCCATAAACATTTATCAATAGCAATAAGTTCTGACCATACAATTAAGTTATAGTTTGTTTCCCACAAATGCATTCATTGTTCGAAATGTTAAAGTAATTTCACCGTAAAATTCTCATGAATGTGTCATATTAAATTCCACGTCGCAGGAAATTACTTTTCAGATTGATTTTTAAAACAAATGAAGTTTTCGCCTTCCCTGAGACTTGCATATCTCTAGAACACCATCAGTGCGACTACGTTTCAATTTCCCGTCCATGTCACTACACTTATCCATGACCTCAGTCTTATTAATCTGATTATTTCCCATGCACGCACTTTGCCGTAAAGCTGTACATGATTTTCCTCTTAAGGTTGCTTTCTGTAATCCTTTTGACTTATCACTATGTTTGTGGAACAATACTGGAACATCGATTTCCAAATGCAGTTTATGGAGACTTAACGAACGCAGTTTTAACGGTCCTTTATCTTCGTGACGTCTGGTTAAAAATTGTTCAAGAAGAAGTGAAAAAGCTTCTTGTATTCCTTTGTTCTCTTTTGCTGATGTTTCTACGAAACATCCTCCAAGATTCTCACTACACGCCCAATTCAATGCATCAAATGTTTCGACTTGTCGATCGTTTTCTTGGTCCAAATTATTTCCTATGATAACACACGGAATGTCCAAAATATTTGGTCGAACTTGTTTAATCCGTTCCCAAAGTGTTTTAACTTCACTGAAAGACGCTTCATCTTTGATAGAATAAACAAGAACAAAAGCTTGTGCTTTTGAAATGTACAATTGTCTCATGGCGGGAAATTGAATATTTCCAGCAGTGTCTAAAAGATTAATATTAAGGCGCTTACCGCTCTCATTAAATTGATAGGAATATATCTCCTCAACTGTTTCGATGTAACTTTCCTGAAAAGTTCCAAACATAAATCTTTGAAGAATTGACGATTTACCAACACCACCCGCACCAAGAAAAGCTACTTTCGGTCTTTCATTCATGTTGATGTTACACGTTGGTTTGGTTCATTGCATCAGAAGTAAACACTCAATAATTGCTGCGACTGTTAAGGACGGATATCAATGGAATCGCGATGTATTGATTCTTATAGCAGTTACTGTTGATTTTATGCTGTAGAGTCACATGGTTTTATAGATCTTACGTCATGAAAAGATCAAATTATCAATTGTTGATATAGATTAGATTGAGAATTTGACTGGGAAGAGTATTAATATCATTTTGATGGTATGATTATCTCTTAGAAACGTTAAACATAACTTCCTACTATAATCACATAACTTTGTATGAGGTTTGTTATATATGATCATAAACAACAACAAAATGATTTCCCTATTACTATAACTTTTTTGTTTTGTTTTGTTTTGTTTTATTTTTCACCGTAATTCTATCATTTTTGAACCTTCAGTCGTGTTATAGAAAAACCTCAGCATTGCATTTTCATGGCACAAGCTTGCATTTTTGCATAACCTACTCAACTGGGAAGGCTGTGCATTAAATAGATTTGAGCAACTTGAGTAAGTATATACACAGTAGAAATTATTTTGAAACACAAGGATCTTAAAAGGGTCGGGAGGGGAAGGGGGTCCTCATTTCAGTTTGATGTTACTTTTTAAACTATGATTCTCTTTCCTTTCTTTTTGTTTTGACTAATTTTTATCTTTTATTTTTTTGTTTTCAAAGCACCATATTATTCTCTATACTTTTTTTAAATTTGTGTTGACCCATTATTTTCTATTATAATTACCCTTTCTAGACCCTTAATTAAAAACAATATAGAGTATATAGAATTGCTTTGCTAAAAATTCCACTCCAGTCCCCGTCATGAACGGAAACAAAGATTGTTTGGAATACTGAAGCGTATATGACCGGTCTATTTGGACATTGAAGTGTGATATAAGTTTGTTAACAACATTTTAATATTTCAATTGTTTTATACTCTATTCTCATTTTTGGCATATATTTCATTTTACATTTTATTATTCTGAACTTTGTGTTTTACACGGATTAAGTGTCACAATCTTTGACAAATGACTGAAATACTATTATTCTATTCATTTGATATTCTATTCTTTCTGACAGTTTGGAAAAAATGGTGTTGAACACTAATTACTCATTTAATCTGCTGTAATTTCTATTTAGCACCTGTTAATCCGTTTATCCCGTGTTATTGCTGATATGTTTAATATAATTAAGGATGGTGTTTGTTTGTTTGGGTGTTCTGTTAAAATGGGAGAGATCCATTTGCGCTAAAAATGCGTCCTTTTGCGCCACAGCTTTTTTTCTCCAATGCCACGTTTGCGCCAACTGTTTTAAAATTACATGGTATCATTTGCGCCAAAAATAAAACATACGATTGCGCCAATACGGATGGTGGGAGCAAAGCACTGTGTCATCAACGTATGTGGCTAAAACATAATCAGCAAAAGCTTATATCTTCTTCTCTTTTGGCATATCTTGTATTAAATATTCAGCAAAGCAATAAGTTTTCTTCTCTCTCTGTACATGGACTGCCTACTGCATTTCAAGTAATTTTTCTCCTGATGCTCATCATCATGGTGAAATATCTCCAATCATATGATCATATGATACTTTTCAAGCCAAAAACAAATATTAACCCTTAATATTTATGATTGCTATGTGTACAGGTAAATTGGCGCAATTGAGTTCCGATTATTGGCGCAAATGATACATTTTGAAAAAATAATTGGCGCAAATGATACCCCTGAAAACCAGTAATTGGCGCAAAAGGACTGCGGCCGTTAAAATTAAAGGAGCGAATAGTCTTTCTTCAATTTATACAGTCAGAATACTATGGATCGAAACCGACTATAAGTAGATTGTCATTGATTTCATATCAGATTAAATATAATTAAAATGAGATCATGGTACATGTAGATATATTACATGTAATTGCCTTTACATATAAGGATTAGCCAAGTGTAGAATTGCATATTTGTTTTTCGTGAATTGTTTTGTACATAAATCAGACCGTTAGTTTACTCAAATCAAATCAAATCAAGTTTATTGTACAAAAACAGGCCTCCAGACCACGGTACACTTATAAATTCACAATATGATATCAACTACAGTAACAGTTTAATAATAACATGTATTGTTTATATATATATATATATATATATTTATTAATTTTCAAAATGTTTTAATAAACTTGTATTTGTTACAGTAATCAATTTATTTATTTATCAAGTATATTCATTTTCATTAAGTCATAGATACAAAACTTCTTCTCTACAGCATTTAGCTTTTTTCAAAAATACAGATTTTTCAAAGTAATTAAATTTTCTTTTCTTAAAAGACTAATTAATGTGTCTCTGTAACAATTACTTTGACACAATAATGGTAAAAAATTGGACAAACTATAGTACAAAATGGAATTCATCTTCTATTTCATTTGTATTACAAATTTTACACAACCTATTTTCCCTTGGTTGATTTTCATGTCTACCTTGTTCTATAGCTAGCTTATGGTTTAAAAAAATCATATCTAAGGTTATATGACCGTTTCTGTATATTTTCATTTATACAAATATAATCCTTAACTTTTGAGTAAAATGCACACTTTGATGAGTTACCATATTGCAATCTTAGTTTTCTCCTTTTGATTGTTTTGCATCTACAATGTACCATTTCGTCATTGAATATCAAGAAAGAAAATAAATCCCGGAATTGATTTGAAATTTTGATACTCAATAGTTTTCCTGGAAAATATTCACATCCCTTGCAATTGGGGATTATTAGTGTACGTCCAGTTGCATACAATATTACATGCATGTCGGAACAATTGTGATGATGACGAATTTCTTCCTTTATTTGAGAACAATCTAATTGATATATAAATCTGTGATTTTACTATGTCCATAACTTCGATGAACAAAAAGCAAAATCACAAAAATACTGAACTCAGAGGAAAATCAATTCGGAAAGTCCATAATCACATGGCAAAATCAAATAACAAAACGCATCAAAAACGAATGGACAACAAAAGCAAATTATATATCGACCTGTATTTATAAATCAAATTCTTCTTCTTATTTTGGTATACAATTATAGTCTATCGACATTCGATGATTACATACTGTTGGCATACGTGGACTAGTCTATTTACAAAACTTTAACCCCAATTTACACAAAATGTTTGCTTCTTTCTTATGTTCAATGTATACATGTATACATTTTAAATTGCGCTATAGTTCCGTAACTTTTTATCCAGGCGTATAAACGAATGGTCGACAAGTGCGTACATTTTTTAAAATAAATATTTCTGGTATGTTCCAATCTGTCCTTTACTATTGACAACGAGTATATATATAACATTTCCCCAAATTTACCCTTGGAAAAAATATGTAAATAGATTTTTATTTCATCAAATCTTTTTTTTTGGGGTATTATTTATATTTTTAAAAATAATATTCTTTACACCAGAAATGTTATTTATAAACAAGCGTATGAGTTTAGAAATGACTAGTATATTATATCACTTTCGGACACGCAAGACATCGATGTATAATATACACCTGATAGTTCAAAATGGAAAATTATTAGTTATCGGCCGTGTACACTGATCAATACCCTCAGAAGTGAAACGATGCATGAACTTGCTAGCCCGACAGGAAATCGCTTGAATACATTGACGTGATTCAGATTCAGATTCAATATTTTATTATAGTCTCACCACATACAAACATAAAATGAGATTCACATACATAGATTTAAAACATTAAAACATTTGCATTGCATGTACCAATCTTAAAAAGATTTATGAGAGACTTTTAAGATATACATTGTATTATATACATATAAACATATCTTTACAATTTATAATTAAAGTTCACAATATACATTTTTACTAAATGATAGTAAAACATTTGTTTCATTAAGAACTAGTGAAATAAAATACTATTTCTTCTTAATAAAATATTGTTGCAGGTTTTGGCAACTATAGCAGCAACATTGCCATTACTAAATAAAAATAATATAAAACGTGTCACCTCACACCCCTCACAATACCCTTTGGAGTAATCTCTCAAGCCCTGCTGGTGATCAGATGAGGGAAGTATCCGAGTTTAATTAATAAATTTTATTACATAAAAAAATTATTAGATTTTCGAAAACAATTTTCACAGAACACTTATTTATGATTTGATCTTTGACTTTTTAACTTATTCCAATGTTAACAGTTTAAAAATAACAGACCATGGTTATTTAAAAACAAATACATTTTTCGTATCAAGTTAGTTAGTCGGATAAAACAACCGTACGCTTGACAAGATATCGACACGCAATTACGACTACATCAGGTTACTGTAGTTTTGGTCCTTTGTGGTTTATAGACATATCGTGGTTTCTCAGTAATTGGCCTAAGACCACAATTAATGACCCTACTTTTCGTTAGTTCCCTTTAATTAGAGTGTATTTTTTCTTTATTTTTTTTTCTTTGCCTTTTTCATTCATTTCTTAGTTTTTATGGGGTGGAAATGAAAGAAGAGAGGTGAAATAACTTTTTGTTGAAGGTATTTTAACTGATTTTAATATGGAAAGAGTGATTAGGTCAAGTGCAAAAAGGTAATATTTACAGTTTTCGGAACATCTCTTGACTCGTCCATAGGGGTATGGATGTGTATAGGCTAAATTTGTAAGTTACATCAGAGCAATCTTTCTAAATTTTGGATATGTTTTTGGACTAGTACTATACATCACACACACAAAAAATTTGACAAAAAGATTAAGTGCAATTTTTTAATGAGACAAAAAGTTATAAAGAACTAATAGAGGAATTAATTGTGGTCTGTGGCCAATTGGAGGAGATGACAAAATGGCCGAACGCAGAGAATTGATACTCTAAATTTAAAATCGATGGTGATCTCTTATCTAGCAGAATAAAACTTTAATATCTATGAACTTGAGCATTTTTATACAGAATGGACATATTAATATCAATTTTTGATTTTTTTGCGAAGTTTCCCTTGAATGCCTGCTATGCTATATGGGTTGTGCTAATTGTTAAAGGCCATGCGATGACCTATTATAGTTGCTATCATTAGGTCTCTGGTGGATATGTCTAATTGCCAATCATAACACATTATTATTATATTGTAATTAGCCCGAACGTAACAAATTTTTAGCATAAATGTTACAGCACTTTACCCAAACTAAACATGGCCAAAGACCACAATTAATGACCCTGCTTGTTCCTTTTAATTAGAGTGTATTTTTCCTTTTTTTTTCCTTTCCTTTCCTCACTCATTTCTTCGATTTTTTTGGGTGGAAATGAAAGAAGAGAGGTGAAATAAATTTTTGGATGTTGTATTTAAACTGATTTTGATATGGAATGAGTGATTAGGCCAAGTGCAAAAAGGTCATATTTACAGTTTTCGGAACATCTCTTGACTTGTCAATAGGGGTATGGATGTGTATTGGCTAAATTTATAAAAGTGATTGTTTCAATCTTTCTGAATTTTGGATATATATTTGGACTAGGGCTATACATTACACACACAAAAATTTTGACAAAAGTGCATGGTGCAATTTTTTTAATGATACAAAACGTTATAAAGAACTGATAGAGGAATTAATTGTGGTCTGTGGCCACATATCAAATTATAGCCTTTGCTGGCAAAACTTACCCCATAAAAGAAATATCATTGATTATAAAAATTAAAGAAATAAAATCCCTTTTTTTTAGAAGAAGAAAAATGAGATACATTTAGTTGGTTAAAGTAATGTTATAAACTCAATGTAAAAAAAACCTAAAAATTTGAACAGTGAATGACCAACAAGTGTTTTTAAATAAATTTTGTCTAAATGAAAACATTCATGGTATCTATTCAAGTATATGACAACTGTTATCCCTTCGTTTGAAGTGTTTGAGCTTTTGATTTGGCTATTTACTTTGGAACTTTACGTTTAGAAGTTTCCTGGTAATTCGGTATTTTGTTATTTTCACTTTTCCCCGAAATCCTTATGAAATATGAAAAAACAATGCAAAATCAAGTAATAACTGTTACATACAATTTGATGTTCTATTATTTGTCAACACCACCGTTCGTGTTTTTTTAATATATATAGTTATCCCCTGCACCCTCCCCCTACATACACTGGCCCTGATAATTTTTATGTTCATACTCCGTCTCCTTATTCTTTCCACAATGATTTATTGTATATTTAATAAAAACTTAATTCATATTTGCACCTAAGGATTATTTTGTTTATCTCCAATGCAGGATGTTCCTTTGTAAGCAGTGATTGTCATGCTTTTTTGTGTTTAATTTTATGTAACACCGGCTATGACAAAACTATGTCATTTAGACAAAGCTTTTCAACTCCTTAAAAAAAAGTTGACTATAGGCGGTATTTGCTCTTCCGATTAGGCCCTTTTTGACTTATGAGTTATGTTTTGCTTTCCACTTTATTGTACACCAAACGTGTACTCTTACAAGCAACACTACAGTTGCCACATGTTGAGTGGGATCTGCCTACCTTTCGGGTGTACCTGGTATCGTTTCTTGTTTTGGAAGGGTTCGCGTTGTTCACTTCATTACATTTCTATGTTATAAATAATGTTGTGAAGACTGCTGTTTGCCTTTTCGTCGTTTTTCATCTTTTGACATGGTTTCGTCAGTTCCTTCTCGACTAATGAGTTTCAAAACACTTTTGGTATATTACGCACTTCTTTCTTTGACTTAAGCATATAGTCTGAAGGTTTGTTTTAAAATGTGTGTTGTTAGCGTGGAAATCATTTATTTTCACTTGATTGGTACCGTAACGGTTGCTCTTGAACTACCAACTGCCAATAAATAGTATCCAGTACTTTTGAGTTGGCACTATTTAAAGGATACATTTTTAAAGGTAAGGTTCTAGTTTTACTATTTTACGGCGTTATATTGTACGGTTGCAGCTTTGCCGATCACAACAGAAGGTATTACGCTCTTATGTTTCTGAATTTGTTACCTCTCCAACGTCTTGTCAAGGATGTTTTAAGCTTTTACCAAATTATATTTTTTTCTAACTGCAGTTTTGTTAAATTGTTGAATTAAATTATAAATGTCATTATAATACATCTATTACTTTTTTCATTGACACCTTGGTAGATTGCATTGGTACATGAAAAATATGATATAAAAATGAGAAAATGTGGTATGATTGCCGATGAGACAACTCGATCTCCACAAATAACCAAAAGACACAGATATCAACATCAACAACTATCACATGTCACCATACAACCTTCAACTATGAGCAAAACCCAATCCGCATTGTCAGCTATAAAAGGCCCAAAAATGACAAATGTTTAACAATTCAAACGAACAAAATTACCGGCTTAAGTAATGCACACAATATTGAACTCGAAGCCAATAAACTTGGACCTGCATATGATTTAAGACAATATATTGACTGGCAGATGTCTTATAATTGTGTATCATGACTTAGAATATCTGTCGAATTGATGTTCACCCACCGCTTTCTTTTGTTAATATTAACATTTAATCATTAGTTCAAGACATTTTTTTCTGACTGCATATACATATATATATATATATATATATATATATATATATATATATATATATATATATATATATATATATATTATACTGTGAGAGGTTAATGCCATAATGTTAAGACGATGAACCTTGGTATAATTATAAGACTTGATAGATAATATTAAAAAAAGGATATGTGGTATGATTTCCAATGAGAAATATTACACCAAAGTTCATATCAAGTTGGTGTAAGCAATTATAGGCAACAGTACAACCTTCAGTAATGAGAAAAAACAATAACTCATAGTCGGCCATAAAAGATCCCGACATAAAAAAATGGAAACAATTTAATTAAGAAAACCAACGCCTTAATTTATAATAAAACAATTTACGTAAAAGAATTACGAAAGACATGAAACAACGACAATCACTGAACTACAGGCTACTGAAATGGGACATCACACACAGAAAAATCTGGGACAGTTGTTTTACAGCAAAGTAAAAGAATAAACGGTAAACAAACAGTAACAATAAGCGTCACTAAAAAATCGGTACGAGACACACACTTTTTTTTATTTAAGTTAACGAAAACAAAAGACACAAGGACCAACATAAGAGTTCTCGAAGTTATTGAAAGCTAGTTCATTTACAACTAATGAATACATTATATTCTCCAAAACTAAAGTATAATTACTCATTACACATCCAACAGATTTAGTGTAAATACGTCATAACAGTCATAAACGCATGACCTCGTACAATGCGAACATAAAGAAATTAAACAGTACCAACAGTTTATAGGATCATATATAATGCATTCTGTATTTAGCTATGTTTGATCTGTATGAGAAAAGAAACCAAAACTACATGTATGTCAATACCTATAAAACAATATTTTGAAATTTTACTACAATGTTTTAAATTGATAACCTTGAATAGTAAGTTTATTCAAAGGATGAATTAATTTACATGGACTGTATCAAAATCTATGGGCTTTGTAAATAACATCGCCATAAAAAAGAATGCGATATCTCGCATTTTTATCGGACGATATCGGGATATTGGTATTTAGTCAAATCTTAACCGGAAATTTTGATAAAAATAAAATTCTAAAATGGATAAAAAAAGATGTAAACATTTTAATTTTAGTTCATTTAAATTTGAGAATGGAAATGGGGAATGTTTCAAAGAGACAACAACCCGACCATAGAACAGACAACAGCAGAAGGTCACCATAAGGTCTTCAATGCAGCAAGAAATTCACGCACCCGGAGGCGTCCTTCAGCTGGCCCCTAAACAAATATGTATACTAGTTCAGTGATAATGAACGCCATACTAAACTCCAAATTGTACACAAGAAACTAAAATCAAACACTAACAAAGGCTAAAGGCTCCTGAATTGGGACAGGCGCAAAAATGCGGCGGGCTTAAACATGTTTATGAGATCTCAACCCTCCCCCTATATCTCTAGCCAATGAGAAAAGTAAACGCATACCATTACGCACATTAAAATTCAGTTCAAGAGAAGTTCGAGTCTGATGTCAGAAGATGTAGCCAAAGAAAATAAACAAAATGACAATAATAAATAAATAAATAACAACAGACTACTAGCAGTTAACTGACATGCCAGCTCAAGACTTCAACTAAACTGATTGAAAGATTATGTCTCCATCATATGAATATCAGGCACAATCCTTCCTGTTAGGGCTTTAGTATCATACCATCATAACATATATGAGAAAAACATAACCCGTGTCATGCCAACAACTGGTTTTTAAATAAAGGTGTTTAGTTCCGATGCAAAGACCCTATAAGTGAATCAATATTAACGCCGAAATATGCAATCTTTAATGACCTGACAACAGTATCGTAACTATATCCCTTTCTAATAAGTCTATTTAAAAGTTTTGTTAGCTTCTGAGGTGAATACTGACATTTTTGTGCTTTATAAAGAATATTTCCATAAAAAATTGGATGTGGAATACCTGAACGTATAAGAAGTCTTCATGTTGAGCTTTATTTACGAATGATGTCCTTATACCGATGATAAAATTTAGTAAATGTTTTGACTAGTTTGTGATATCGAAAACCCTAGTGTAATAATTTTTCGGTAATACGTAAATTTCTCTCGTTAAAATCTAAAACATTGTTACATACACGAGCGAATCATACAAGTTGAGATATATAAACAATGTAAGATGGTGACAAGGGAACGTCACCATCTAAAAATGGATAATTAACGATAGGAAATGAAAAATCATCTCTTTTATCATATATTTTAGTATTAAGCTTTCCGTTAATGATATAGATATCAAGATCGAGGAAAGGGCAGTGGTCATTGTTAATATTATCTTTATTTAAAGTAAGTTCAACGGATAAATTTCTTTATTAGACATACTGAAGTCGTCATTATTGAGAGCCAAAATATCATCCAAATATCTAAAAGTATATATATTAAATTTGTGTATCCGATGTTGTTTCGATGGGTCTTTGCTGATTTTTGTCATAAATTGTAACTCATAGCAATACAAAACTAGAGGCTCTCAAGAGCCTGTGTCGCTCACCTGATTCTTTTTGGGATTTTGAAAAATATAAAAAAAATGTAAAAAATTGTAACAAATATTTATAATGATGTTATAGGCCAAATTTGGTTTAATATTGTAATATTTGGTTTCATTTCATTCAGTAGTTCTCTAAAAGAAGACATTTGTATGTATTTCCTATAAGTTCCCATGTTAAACTAAGATCCCCGTCTGGCGGCCATCTTGGATAATGGATCGGGTACAAAGTAACAACACTTGGTCAGCACCTCATAAGGAACATACATGCTATGTTTGATTTCATTCCATTCAGTGCTTTTCTAAAAGAAGACATTTGTATGTGTTTCCCCTAGGGTGCTGTGTTTAACAGAGTCCCCCCGCTGGCGGTCATCTTGAATGATGGATCGGCTACAAAGTAACAACACTTGATCAGCATCTCATAAGGAACATTCATGCCATGTTTGGTTTCATTCCATTTGGTGGTTCTCTTAAAAAAGACATTTGTATGTATTTCCCATAGGGTCCTATGTTAAACTAAGTCCCCCCTGGCGACCATCTTGGATGATGGATCGGCTACAAAGTAACAACACTTGGTCAGCATCTCATAAGGAGCATTCATGCTATGTTTAGTTTCAATCCATTCAGTGGTTCTCTAAAAGAAGACATTTGTATGTATTTCCCACAGGGTCCTATGTTAAACTAAGTCCCCCACCCCGCTGGCGGCCATCTTGGATGATGGATCGACTACAAAGTAACAACACTTGTTCAGCACCTCATAAGGAACATTCATGCTATGTTTGGTTTCATTCTATTCTGTGGTTCTCTAAAAGGAGACATTTGTATGTATTTCCTATAAGTTCCCATGTTAAACTAGGTCCCCCGATGGCGGCCATCTTGGATGATGGATCGGCTACAAAGTAGCAACACTTGGTCAGCACATCTCAGAAGGAGCATTCATGCTATGCTTGGTTTCAATCCATTCAGTGGTTCTCTAAAAGAAGACAGTTATATGTATTTCCCATAGGGTCCCATGTTAAACTAAGTCCTTAGCTGGCGGCCATCTTGGATGATGGATCGGCTACAAAGTAACAACACTTGGTCAGCATCTCATAAGGAACAGTTATGCTATGTTTGGTGTCATTCCATTCAGTGGTTCTCTAAATGAGGACATTTGTATGTATTTCCCAAAGGGTCCTATGTTAAACTAAGTCCCCCCTCTGGCAGCCACCTTAGATGATGGATCGGCTACAAAGTAACAACACTTGTTCAGCACCTCATAAGGAACATTCATGCTATGTTTGGTTTCATTCTTTTTGTGGTTCTCTAAAAGGAGACATTTGTATGTATTTCCTATAAGTTCCCATGTTAAACTAAGTCCCCCGCTGGCGGCCATCTTGGATGATGGATCGGCGAAAAAGTAACAACACTTGGTCAGCATCTCAGAAGGAGCATTCATGCTATGCTTGGTTTCAATCCATTCAGTGGTTCTCTAAAAGAAGACAGTTATATGTATTTCCCATAGGGTCCCATGTTAAACTCAGTCCTCAGCTGGCGGCCCTCTTGGATGATGGATCGGCTACAAAGTAACAACACTTGGTCAGCATCTCATAAGGAACAGTTATGCTATGTTTGGTGTCATTCCATTCAGTGGTTCTCTAAATGAGGACATTTGTATATATTTCCCAAAGGGTCCTATGTTAAACTAAGTCCCCCCTCTGGCAGCCATCTTGGATAATGGATCGGCTACAAAGTATCAACACTTGTTCAGCACCTCATAAGGAACATTCATGCTATGTTTGGTTTCATTTCATTCAATGGTTCTCTAAAAGAAGACATTTGTATGTATTTCCTATAAGTTCCCATGTTAATTTAAGTCCCCCCTGGCGGCCATCTTGGATGATGGATCGGCTACAAAGTAACAACACTTGGTCAGCATCTCATAAGGAACATTCATGCTATGCTTGGTTTCATTTCATTCAATGGTTCTCTAAAAGAAGACATTTGTATGTATTTCCTATAAGTTCCCATGTTATACTAAGTCCCCCCTGGCGGCCATCTTGGATAATGGATCGGCTACAAAGTAACAACACTTATTAAGCATCTCATAAGGAGCATTCATGCTATGTTTGGTTTCAATCCATTCAGTGGTTCTCTAAAAGAAGACATTTATATGTATTTCCCATAGGATCCCATGTTGAACTAAGTCCCCCCTGGTGGCCATCTTGGATAATGGATCGGGTACAAAGTAACAACACTAGTTCAGCACCTCATAAGGAACATTCATGCCATGTTTGGTTTCATTCTATTCTGTGGTTCTCTAAAAGAAGACATTGGTATGTATTTCCTATAAGTTCCCATGTTAAATTAAGTCCCCCCTGGCGGCCATCTTGGATGATAGATCGGCTACAAAGTAACAACACTTGGTCAGCATCTCATAAGAAACATTCATGCCATGTTTGGTTTCATTCTATTCTGTGGTTCTCTAAAAGAAGACATTGGTATGTATTTCCTTTAAGTTCCCATGTTAAATTAAGTCCTCCCCTGGCGGCCATCTTGGATAATGGATCGGCTACAAAGTAACAACACTTGTTCAGCACCTCATAAGGAACATTCATGCAATGTTTGGTGTCATTCCATTCAGTGGTTCTGTTAAAGAAGACATTTGTATGTATTTCCCATAGGGTCCTATGTTAAACTAAGTCCCCCGCTGGCGGCCATCTTGGATGATGGATCGACTACAAAGTAACAACACTTGGTCAGCACCTCATAAGGAACATTCATGTCATGTTTGGTTTCATTCCATTCAATGGTTCTCTAGAATAAAGTTCAAAATGTAAAAAGTTTACGACGACGAAGACGGACGACGACGACGGACGCCAAGTGATGAGAAAAGCTCACGTGTCCCTTCGGGCCAGGTGAGCTAAAAAGGTTCGCAATAAGTATGTTGGTATGTTTTGGAGTAAAATGTGACGTCCATTTTTACTGAACTAGACTTAGTATACAATTCTGTTTAGGGACCGGCTACTGTCTGCTCTTTGGTCGGGTTGTTGTCTCTTAAACTTATTCCCCATTTACATTCTCAATTTTGTTGTCAAAATGTTTAGGCTTCAAATAAATATTGATTTGGATAAGTTAACGCCAGCATACGAGGTGCATTTTCTCTTATACTGTTACAGGTTTATAATGTTTAACAACCATATTATATCAATGTGTAAACACGTTTTATATGAACTTTGAAAATCAAGTAGTTCGTGCATTTTCCGAGTAGGTTAAAAAAAGTTTTCAATCTACCTTTTTACACTGTGCAAGTGAATAACGTGTTTCATTCTTCTGTCAAGAATACACTGTTTCAAGTTGTAGTATGCAACATATAAATTATAAATTATCTCCAACAGCGTTGATCCTGCTACTTGTAAATGTGTTGCTTTAATATGGTGCATACAATAATGTCAGAGCTCAAATGAAGCAGACACTAACCTTTTCTGATAGTAGTTTTTTGTAAATTGTTATCTCCTCAAAATCTACATCAATGTATTGTTATTGAATTGTCGTCTTCCCGTACTCAACTCGCCGATAGTTTCGAACATAAAAATTATGTTTTGGCGTTAACTATGAAATCTCTCGTTAGAACTTTGTCCGCCGCACAAGTGCAGGTGCGAAGGGAAGATTGTGATAATAAAAATGTAAACAAAAATGCACTGAAAGGTAAATAGTTATTATCATCTAAAAGAACAAATCAAATGCACCAAATCATTTACTAACAACTGATAAAGAAAAGTTTTAATTACAATTAGGAACGCATGAAAAATATATAAGACATCGTGGCTCTATCAATCAACTTATGTTTCAGACGTGTTACGTGCTTTGTGTCGATTGTTTATAAATGTCACGTTACAGGATTCATCGTAAATGTAACAAAAAAGTGTAGGACTAAGAGTGCATTTCTTTCTAACCAAAGTTTGATAAACGCTGTTGGCCGTTTGTTATAGTTTGTTAAACGTTACAAATTGGAAACAATTGCATCGTTTAATCAGTGTTTACTGACCCAGTTTGAATTGTCAAAAATGCATGCACATGTTGTTGGTATTCGAATTTATTACGCGGAGAAAATAGCCTTCGTAGAAGATGTTATAGATACAAAAGACATCGGTCCTCTATGCATATTTAGTTTTATAATCAGTTCTTCATCTTCAGCAGATAGTGATGATAAAGCCTTTTTATTGAAAATAACAGCAATAAACGAAATGAGGGTTATACCTAAGTTTGAGTAGTTTTAGATATTCTGAGTTATGACAAACAAGAACATACCTCTGTTTAGTGCTAACAATATGTTTTTATTATTGATTTAGGGTGCATTTCTTTCCAACACAAACGATGCAAACGGCTAAGCGCGCACATGTTTTGATCATTGCTTTCAAACATACTTTTTCAAAGTTTACATAACTTTTGACAAACTATGCAAACGATAAAAGTGCGTCTGCAGTTTGTCGTTTGTCGTTTGTTAGTACAAACGCTAAATTTGTTTCTTACTTCAACATTATTAAACGAAGTATTTGTTTCTACGTTTGTAAAAAGTCTGTTTACCAACAACATGTGCATGTATTATTGAAAGTTCAACAGGGTCTGTAAAGACTTATTTAACGATGTATTTGTTTCTACTTTTGTAGCGTTTAGAAAACAACAACAAACGCGACACAACGTTTACAAAATATTGGTTAGAAAGAAATGCAGCCCTAATGTCAAAGTGAGAAATAAATGCAAAGTTTGTACTAACAACGACAAACAGAAGACGCATTTGCAGCGAGTGTTTAAGTTTGTCAAAGTTTATGCAAACTTTGCAAACGTATATTACGAACAAAATATGATCTAAACGTGTGCTCGCTGAACCGTTTGCATCGTTTTTGTGAGAAAAAAATGCGCTCATTATTTAGTAAAAACACCGATAACATCATAATCACACGAAACTCGTTTCATATGACTTAAAAGGAAGATGAGGCATCATCTCAATGGTTATCATCTATTTACTTTATAAAGAATCAAAGAAAAATAAAAACAGTGAATGAATATTGAATTATGACGAACTATACTTAATATGTTTTGCTCTAAGACCAATGCCGTATAAGGTAAATAAACTCGTCATAGATACCAGGATTGAAATTTTATATTAAACGCAAATAATCAGTCATCTAAAGGTTCATTGCTTTAACAGGTTAAAAGATCTTATCTACCAAGTCTTATCATTATATAAAGGTTCATTGCTTTAACAGCTAAAAAGATCTTATCTTACAAGTCTTATCATTATATAAAGGTTCATTGTCTTAACACCATGCTATCAACCTCTCAGTGTATACCAACTTGTATATTAATACATATGCAATCAGGAATTCAAAGTAAAACACAAAATGAAATGATTATTACATGTGTATATTAACAAAAGAATAATCAGTGGATTCCTGTGTCTTACAGATAATTGCTGCTGTCAGTGTCAAATGTAATGTTGACTATAAAATGTAAATCAATCTATGATATCAGTTAAGTACTTCAAACAAAGCTATTGACATGATCTCTTGATCATAACAAACTTCGACCAAAGTTTAAGAAATTACTATGAAGGTTTTATAAAGTAAACCGTAAACCTCGTACTCACAGGCACTTGTCTCAGAATTTTTTTTCCTATATACCTTATTATAACACAAGGTACTTAACTTGCATTTTAGAAAAATGTCAGGTGGTGACGAAGTTCCGTTATATGCCGCTTTATAGGCTGTCAACCCCGCTAAAACTTGTTATATCGTAAATCTAAATTGATTTATCTTTACAATGGTGTATAACATGCCTACATTGTTGTCGGAATCATCCGTAGCAATCCTACCAAAGTATGTCAATCGTAATAATTTTGCAAACCGCTGAAGAATTGGCAATAAACGCGTCACATCTCCCTGTATATCTCGGTTTCCGATTGGTCAATTCTATGGGAAAGTTTAAATGATTCTCGGAGTTATCTGATCTTGTTTCATTTCATACGTAAAGTCAAGAGAGAGTCTGCAAGACATTGACGTCATGGGAAAATTTGTAACTTATTAGACATACCACAAACAACACTTGTTTGATTTTTTTCATGGTATATTATACAATTTTACTAACTGTATGATAAGTTCTATTCATACGAAAACTAACAGGTTTTTTTTAAACAATTTTTATAATAAATCATTTACTGCGGACGTGTATTGCCAATTCTTCAGCGGTTTGCAAAATTATTACGATTGACATACTTTGGTAGGATTGCTACGGATGATTCCGACAACAAATGTTGGCATGTTATACACCATTGTAAAGATAAATCAATTTAAATTTACGATATAACAAGTTTTAGCGGGGTTGACAGCCTATAAAGCGGCATATAACGGAACTTCGTCACCACCTGACATTTTTCTAAAATGCAAGTTAAGTACCTTGTGTTATAATAAGGTATATAGGAAATTTTACAAGTGCCTGTGCTCGTACTATATCCACACGAGTCTTACATGTTAACAGCAAAAAAGATAAGCCATTTTATCAGTATAATAATTGAAAATGAAAAGAAAAATGTCAATACTTTGCTATAGATACTGTCGTTTGATCATAGAAAAAGCTTGTGTTAAAAAAATAATTAAATTCACGAAAGATTTTACAGACTTAGTTTAAAATAAACGTTCATCAAAGACAGCGGAATATATGATCGCAATGTTTCGTTTTGCGACATAGATGTCACAGGTTCAACAGAAATTAAAACAACTACACTTTTCTTTCACAAACTTTGTCAATAGATACAAACATACGTGTAACGTCACAGTGCACACTTTTATCCGAGTACCAAAATTGCACTCCGAGTATTATATAACCAAAAAAATGCGGAAATCTTGTAATTTTTCTGTGAGACAAAACAATTTGTAAATTAATGTATTGACTTTATACATGAATTTCAATGTAGATAAATGTATTTTCATACACAAAAAAACTTTCACAGTTTATATCAATAGAGGAAGAAAATACTACAAAAAGTAAAATATACGGAAACGTCGCCATGTGACATTCACAAAACTTCATCTTTTAAAAATAAGCAAATAACATATGTTACAAGCATCTATTAAAAATCTATTATAGTAAGCATGGACAAATGTCAAATTGATCTAATTTTTTTAAGAAATAAGACGAAAACTGTTTGATTTATTAAGGATTATCGCTTCAAGCCGATTTTTCTATGTTTCAATATGTCAAGAGCGGACAAATGGAGCACATAGAATCAAGAGACTATTTAAGATACGATTATACTAAGACAAATGACCGAGACCCAGATTAAGAATTGGTAACTTGCACATAAAAGGCATCTAAAGGAAAAGCGTGAAACTAGAAAAGCATATAAACGAAGACCTAAAAACAATCCAAGATGACATTGTTTAAATGAAGACACTCAGATCAAAATCAAACTCTTGGTGAAAGAACGATGCATGAAAAATCGACGGAAAGATTTAAGCCAGGAAAACCAGTAACAACTACACGTCGTTAATATTATGGTTGCATTTACGGATGTTTGCTCAAATTAAAAATTAAAAGCTATAATGTAACAGTAGTCGTAGTTAAAGTCCGGCGCTAACGGCCAATCATTACAAAATATCACGCGTTCCTCATTAGTATAACTATTTTAATAGTTACTTTCTGAACATTCACGATATTCTTTACAAAGACTTAGTTGCAGTGTTGATACTATGCAGTTGTATATAACTTCCTTCTTATATTTGCTATTGTGGTCTTGTATTTCATCAGTAATAATTAGTTGCACGAACTATGACCATTTGTATAGATATAATATATAGGCTTCGCCGCGGTTGACAAAGTCAATGTTTTATCGGGGTAACAATCTGCTCTATCACCCTCTCATTCATGTGTTATTTATATACTATCATGTCTCTCAGAAATCATGGTTCAATGTTATCATTGTAATTATCTTTTTTTCTATGTATAATCTAAATTTGTTTTTATTTGTCGTATGTTAATACATGTATATTATCTTTTGTTTTAGTTTTCGTATATTAAGACATAATATTTTGTACCACTTACTATATTAAGAGAACATCATGATGAGTTGGCTGATATTGCTTCAGGCTCAATCTTGACAAATAATTCCATATTTGGTTTTTGCTGTTGCGAGGCGATAGAAATACGGATGAAAAGACTCCCCCTTAGAAACAAATACCACAGCGTACATGTGTTCAGTTATAAGATCATGAATCATGAATGCGGGAACCAATCCAACAATAATATGATTTTTTTTTATCATTTCAAACCTTTTGGTTTGTTATTTTTCACACTTGTAAATGATATAGTATTACATCTATACTTTTGGTCGTGTTTAAAAAAAATAAGTTAATTTATAATTTGAATATAATCCTTACAAAAAACTAGTATTTGAGGATATTGTGGACGTTATTTGTCATAATATATTTATGTTTTTCTGTGTTTTCGAAACAAATAAACCTAATGTAGAAGAAATTTTAATATGAACCTGACTAGTACTAGATAAATAAAGTCAGCATCTTTAATATCCTTTGCAATGTATCTTATACGTCTGCATGGAAAGGCGTTAGGATAATGGCCTTGCTATATTTGTATTATGCTTCTTTACAATGAATTACGATCAATGATGTTTTAAACTTCCCCATAGACATGAGCAATGTGAATGACTTTGATTTGGTTTACCTAAGGCTTATACGCATGTAAGGACAAATAAACAGTGAGAAATCAAATTTTAATAAACAAATAACTATATATCAATACAAAGTTATGAATAAATTTTTGGATCGTATTAGACGTTCTGTAAACTATTTATATTTTTTGTCAATTTAAGAAGGTATCAAATTGTTTAAAGTTTTCAGTTTTAAAATCATCTTTGTAAAATTTTCTACTAAATCATGATACAAAACTGATCGTTATTTAAATTTCTTTTACGTTTTAAAACCAGTTAACTTAAAAATGTTTACTCATATGTCTCCTTAAAGTACCTTTTTTAATATCATATAAGAGCTTTGCGGTAAAAGAACAAGTTTTTTCTAGTGCTTTAAAAACCAAGGCAATGAATTGTCATTATCATTTTGAAATGCAGCAGCAATACATATATTTATTGTTTTCCGCTTTATTTGTTTAATTATACCCTTGAACAGTATACAGAGAGTTATAATTGGCGTGCTAAATTATAATTCTAGTACCTTTAATAACTATTAGATAAGAGGAAGATTACTTGTCGATTGCCAAATTTGTTCCTATTACCTGTTAAAAAAGAAACAGTGAGATGTCTCTAACTGTAAACACAATACCAGAGTAATAATGAAATGTTTGAGGATTGCAGAGAATGAAACGAAGAGATATGGACATGTTAGGTTGAATATCAATGAAGCGAAGAGATATGGACGTATTAGGTTGAATATCAATCAATGTAAAAGAAATTAATAAAATGTAACGTTGATAATATGAAAATACGTTTGGCTGTCACATATCTTATTTTGTTCTAAGGCCTTGGGGATTTTTTTTGTTTTTGTTTGTTTGTTTATTTGTTTGTTTGTTTTTATTTGTTTATTCTCTATTTTGTTGTGTCTGTATGTATGTATGAATGTATGTATGTATGTATGTATGTATGTATGTATGTATGTATGTATGTATGTATGTTTATTCTGTATTTAAAAAAATTTTTTTTAGTTAAAGCATAAATAGACCGAAATAGAATATATTGAACCTGACATCAACATAGACAACTCTTTTGCCTTCATGAACTGCAATTTAAGTACAACAAAGTATAGTTTTATTAACTGAAATTTATAGCATTTTTACAATCTTACTAAAACACACATTATAGGTTACATTGATCTATTCTTTAATATTGAAACAGATGGGAGACTTCTAATTAAAATCTATGTTTAACAGGATGATTTCCACTTCCCAATTATCATTTTGTCTATTTCTCAGCCGAAACGTACCCTCTACACCGTCATATGGTGTTTACATATTTCAATTGATACGTTATCCTCGTGCATCTTCCCTCTATACTGAACGACACTCCGTTAAAATTTTCGAACTACTGTTACCTTAATTTATCTGTAACTATGCATAAAAATGAGAAAAATAAAAAAAAGTTAAGTGTTTAATACTTTTATGGCGTTTATTTTTCTTTTCGTTATTTTTTCTAATGCAGCCTTGATGTAGATATATACGACTTACTTATTTAATTGTTCTCTAGAGTTATCTTGCGACTTATTCACTTCATTTCATCCATGTGCATATAGTATCATTGTCATTAGTAACAAGTGCGTCGGTATTGGTATGGTTAAATCATATAACCTGTATCAACGTTTCGCTAACATGCACTGAAAAATATGTTTTGACTTTTGTGTCAAAGTGATTAAGATTAGGAAACATGACGTAACGGACCCAAATTGCAACGAGTACCCAAATTGCACCTTTTTAGCGAAAATAGCAGCGGAAATCTTACAAGATTTCCTAGAGACTAAACAATTTGTATTTTTATAATTTGATACTATGCACATCTTTCAACATAGGTAAAAATATTTAGATATGCACAAATTGTTCATAGTATTTATCAACAGATGAAGTGTTTACTGAAAAAGCAAAATCTACTGAAACGTCACCATGCGACGTCATCAAAACGTCATCTTTTAAAAATGAGCAAATACAATATGTTACAAGTCTCCTTTTCTTAAAAAAAATACGAAGAGTAAGCATGGACTAATATCCAATTGTTCAAAATATTTGAAAAAAATAAACAAAAGCTCTGTTATTCTACTTTTGACGATGCGAATTTAAGCATGGATGCAATTTGGGTACTCCTCATATCAGAATCATTGATGGTTTGGAGGTCAGTTTAGACCAATTTTTCTATGATTCCATATGGATTCAAAATTAAATTGGTGAAACGATATAATGAATAATGATACATCTACAAAATAAACATAGAATGAAAACGTTTGTCTGAAGTATAAATAAACGTAGTTTAAAAAACTGTCAAAATAGGTGCAATTTGGGTATCCTGACTATACCTTCAACTTAACTTGATTCTCATATGATGAAGACATACTCTTTCAATCTGTTTAATTGAGGTCTAGAGCTGGTAAGTAAGTAAATGCTAGTAGTCCTTTATTTATGTTTAGAAAGTCATAAATCAATTGAGAGAAAAAATATCCGGGTTACAAACTTTAACCGAGAAAAAACACATAAACTATAAAAAGAAAACAACGAAACAACAAAAACACTAAAGTGCATAAAAACAAAACAAACGACAATGTAACACACACAGAAACGAACTATAAGATAACAACTGCCATTTTCCTGACTTGTTACAGTAAATTTTAAGAAAAACGGATATTAGGTATAAGTTTAAAGATTGAATGAAAAGCTGAACAATAATAATATTAAACTTACGAATATGATCTAATGAAAAATTATAACAATATTTCGGAAGCGTGAATGAGCATAATGGTCTTTAAGGAAATGGCAAAAGTTATAGGTAAAAGTAATAAAACAGATTGATGATTTTGTTTTCAATTTGCAATGAAATATCCTTCAATTACATAACAAATCAATATAAGCATACCTGTATAAGTAGGTATTGGCATTGAGCAAACGTTCAGTGGCTGTGAGTACGTTATCTCTGATCTGTAATTTTTGTCTCAAGAATGTCAATGACCAGTGACACTGATCTTGTTTTTTTTTTGTTTTTTTTTAAAATCAAATATTCGGAACCGCCACATTTAGTTTTTAAATGAATAACGTCACTTCTTATTCATCAATATACATTTACTTTACTACTTATACAATACTCATATAAATAGATATAATTTAGTTATATGGTCAAATAACTCAAAAAGTAACCAAATGTAGAGATGCAACTTAATTGGAAAAAAAAATAGTTACAAAAATACAGTCACAGCCAGGTTCATAACGCTATAGTATTGCTTCTTATGGTCATCTGTAATGTATATATGTTGAATTACCCAAAAAGGTGTAGCATTAGATCAGTTGCCCCCCCCCCAAAAAAGTAAAATCGTGTATACGAACTATATCACGAAAGACACAAATCATGGTATCGTATGTTGAGTGAACTTCGTATCATGTCATGGGCATGCTTTCTGTCTGTGTCTTGAAATCAGTCATGCAGTAAATATACATGTATATGGTACTGGCTTAGTGCCAAAATGTAAATTCTGTTTAACGAAAGAAGCCCTATATATCCCCCCAAAAAAACACAAAAACAACAAAACAAACACACAAATTGTTGAAATACAATAAAGTATATTATTTTTATAAAAAGTAAATAAATATCAATAAAGTTAGTCACGATATTCTGTTCAGGATATTATAACTATATATAACAATTCACTTTTACTAGAATAAAATTTTGACTTGTAGCACTAGTAGCCAGATTTAAGTCTGAAACGGTCATTTTGGTCTGATAAAGTCTTGATCAACTTAATTTACCACTAGGAAAAAACGTTAACACGTTTCAGATTTTAAGACTCTGTTCAGATATGCTGTGTATAATCCGTTCAGTCATGTCAAGATAATCAAGAGTAAAGGCTCTAGCGTTAAATCAAGTCTGTTAAGACATTTTTGGACAAATTTAGATTAATCATTAAAATTAACGTTCAAAACTGTCAGATTAGGTTAAGATCCTTTTAGTGTGTCAGAATGATATTAGGAGTTACGCCCCTTCATGTGGATGATACATTCTAATTGCAAAAAATGTGCAATATAAATGCTAAAATGCAAAACGTATATATTATTTTGAATAAGAAACATAAAATCATTGGTTGACTTTGTTTTATTTCTGTTGGTCTTTTTTTAAGAGATTAGATAACTAATATATAGTATTTTGTTAGTTTGTTTTGTTGAGTAAATAAATTATTCGCCAATAAATGTTTCTGATTTTATTTTATTTTTATATATTCTGGTGTTAATTTATGTTTTCATCTACTTATTCTTTGAAAAAAGTAATTGCAAATTTCAAACGTTACATTAACAAAAGTGTGAGTACTACATCTTATAAATATGAAGAATAGAGAAAATGGATTGAAAAAAAAAAATAGAGAATAATAAGGTGCTTGAATATAAAGAAATTGATAATAATAGACAAAAAGTATAAAGAATAGAAATTTTAAAGTTCAGTATCGAGTATATGCCTTATAAAATCTGTTTGTAAATGCGCTTATCCTTTCTTTCATTTGAATAAAAAATAAAAAAAAAATTAATATCAAATATATATTTATTTGTTTATTCAGGTTGTACCATTTTAAATAATTCTTCTTCGTCTTCTTCTTCTTCTTCTAAACTGTAAAAGTGTTAATATTTTCTGTCTATCAAGATTAAGTTCGATGGCACGTGCCAATAATCTTAAGGTAATAAAATCAACGATCCATGAAATAACATGACAATTACAATGGCTATTCCACAGTTAAAGCATTCGTTCACCTGATATTGTATCATACATGTACCTCCGTATGTGTAGTTTAAGGTTCTATATCAAAGATATTACATACGATATTGATAGCATTTTTTTCTATCAAAAATGATCAAAAATGTATGTTCGTATACTTGTAACTCTAGGTGCTTACCTAAAATGTATTGAATATGTAAAAGTTTATGTAAATATTTTTTTTGTATATTTGCCAAAAGAAAAATTTTCCGAAAAAGAGAATAAAGAGAATCCATAATATCGCAGGACCTCCTTAGTGCACTTAGAGCAAACATTTGCACTAAGGACCTGCTGGAATGATACACTTGACACAAACGACATTGCATATAGAAGTAGACGTTGTAAAAATAAATAATTTCAATGTTTTTAATCATATCTTTAGTTATTAAAAAGTTATTTAATGTTTCATCGACACGTGCCACACCTAGTTGATTGTAATCTATAGAATTTCATGTTCGTTCAACCTTGACCTGTTTTGAATACACTAGTATACTGATGATTAAAAATGTGTATATTATGTTATTTCGTTGTGTTGTTTTCTCGTTGAGTTGTTACTGTCGAATCCGTTTTGTTTTTCTGTCTGTTATAGTTTTTACTTCTATGTAAAAGTGTATTTTCTACTAATTTTTGTTTTTATTTTTGTTTCTTTTAATTTCGTTTGCTTGTTCCGTAAGTTCACTTTATTTCTAAGTTTTCTTTCCATTTTAGGAGGTTGAGCGTAAACACACATGTTTATCACTTCACTTGATCTGATCTGACTTAACACGGTATATCTGAACAGAGTCTGAGTGTCTAAACAGGTCTTCACGTTTTTTCCTAGCGGTAAATTAAGTCGATCAAGACTTGATCAGCCAAAATTACCATTTCAGACTTAATTCTGGCAAATAGTTTAGACACATCCAAAGGAAAACAGTCTATGTACTCAGTGTTAACATAGACCTTCAGGACCGTTCAGCATGCTACCACTTATCTGTTAGTATCTAATATGAAAGATGATCAATTATAAAGAATATAACTTGTGTAATATCAATCGCCCAAGTATTGCATTCATATTGCAGACTCTGTCGGTATCATTGCATTCAAACGGGTAAAGATATGTTCTTAAACGGAATATAGAAAATCTCTCTAAATTTAGTCAATCCAATTACAATACATACTAGTAACACAAATGCCCAACCAATGAAATTTATTTTTTTAAGCATGTTTTGTATCGAATTTGAATAACATACAACGTCGTATCAAACCCATCGAAATATCTATAGAAATATGGCATAGAACTTCTCTATACAAAAACAAACATAGCCATTTACAAGGGAAATATTTAAAATTTGAAAATATAAATCATTAAATGACCAATATATACGATAATGGTATAATCAAAAGTATAAAAATGATTTTGAAAGACAACAATCTGCACTAACTGCCGAGATGATACCTAAATTAGGAGAATTGTTCAGTATTCTTTAAATTTTTGACAGAAACTAGGCATTCACTATTGTTTCAGTTTAGGATGAAGGTTGGTTCTTATTTTAAAAAAAATTGTATTTGTTTATGTTTTTTTTTTTGCAACAATCATAAGTCAGGAATCTGATGTTCAGGAGTTGTCGTTTGTTGATGTGGGTTATAAGCATTTCTCGTTTCTCGTTTTTCGTATATATCAGACCGCTGGTTTTCCGTTTGAATGGTATTAGACGCATGTATTTTGGGGTCCTAAAAAAGATTGCTGTTCGGTGTGAGCCAAAGCTCCGTGTTGAAGACTGGATTTTGACCTATAATGGTTAACTTTTATAAATAGTGACTTGGATGAGAAAGTTGTCTCATTGACACTCGTACCACTTCTTCTTTTATGTATATACACACCAATTTCACCTTTTGTTTAAATTTTTTTTCGGGTATAACTGTAATACCGCAGTCCCACTAGGCCACGATCGCACTACGATTTGCGAAAAAAATGCAAATTTTCATGGTCGTAGTACAATCGTGTAGATCGCAGTAAGGTCGTATCATGATCGTGGTAAGGTCTTCAAGATCGTGATAAGCGTGGCCAATTTTGAACATGTTCAAAACAATCGTGGTGCGGTCATGGCAAAATCCGGTCGTAGTAGAAGCGTAGTGAGAGCGCACTAAGGTCGTAGTAAGATCGCGAAGGTCGCTGTACCATCGTAGCGAGAGCGTAGTGAAAGCGTGATTCTATTCGGAGAGACTGCGCCACGATCTCACAGCGACGTTATTACGACCTCATATGACCATCACGTTCTCACCGCGACCCAACTACGTTTCCACTACGACTATTCCACGTTTACACCACGCTGGTTCAAGACTATGGTACGATTCTAGCACGCCCAGCCGTCCTCATCTTCTTACGACCTAACTACGTTCATACTACGACCATCATTCTCATTGTCATTTTCACATAAAATATATAAAATCTCTCCAGGTTTTGTTTGTTTATATGTGATTAGGACTTCTTGTCCATTTTCTCTAAAGGCTCAACCATGCTTCTCGTTTTTATATAGATTATACCGTTGGTTTTCCCGTTTGAATGGTTTTACACTAGTAATTTTTGTTGGCACTTTATAGCTTGCTGTGATGTGAGTCAAAGCTCCGTATTGAAGGCCGTACCTTGATAAATTGTTACTTGGATGGAGAGTTGTCTCATTGGCACTCATACCAGATCTTCTATATCTAATGACAATAATGTGTCATCTCTGCTATCGTTCACTAAAATATCGTCATTTGAGCTTTATAGACAAGCAATTGGTTGTAATTTAGGTTGGATTGGTCGGTCCGACATCTCTGCTGCATCAGGATTCGTTACTATTAGAGCTCACTCTGTCTCTACATCAACCCCTACTATCACGCCTCAGCGTTCTAGTAGATTTTGGTAGCATGACTGTATTGTTTCCTGGAAATCTAAGCATTAATCAGAAATAGATGGAATGAAATTGTACTGGCATGGAACACGATCTTGACGTTATTGGTGAGAACGTAGTTAAGCTGGGGTCACACATTCACGATGTCACTCCGTCATTGAAAGGACTATTCCCGATTAGAATTTGTCAAAAGTCTGATCAAGATCCTATGAATCGTGGATGGACATTCAAACTTTAATTAGAATTTGTAAAACAAATAATCTAATCACGACAACAATCAGATATTGTCGAGGAAGCGTCGATATTCAACCGTTTCCAAGCGAATTTGTCCCGATAATCCCGTTCTCTATCCGCTTCTCATCCGATTTGTATCTTTTGCATGGTAAATTCGACCGAGTCTGTCACGACTGCGACCCGATTCTACCGAATGTAATCCGACAGAGATTAGACAGTGATCAGACAGTGAACCGACGCTGACGGAAGTTATCCGTTCAAAAACTGTCGGTGTACTCGGGATGATCAGGTACTGTCAGAACGTAATTCTATCACTGTCCGCTCTATCGCATTGCAAACGGCTTTGTCTGGTCTCAGTCGTATTGTATTCTGTAATTATCGGGACTCTGACGTGGGTATCATTTACGAATTTCGTATTAATAACTGGACTTTTCTGGAACGGTTTCGGCAAAGACGGTTCGCAATCGACAAGATCTTGATGCAATCTGGACTCAATCGACAGAAAAACAGTAACGAAAAATTTCTCCAGATCATTCCCGTTCCACAGGACACTGTCCAGAAAACACAAAACATTGTTTTTGATCCGATACAGCAGAATCTGTCACGACATAGTCACGCCTGCAATCCGAAAAGACAAAATCGGCTGAGTTTCCCCGAATGTTACGGGACTCACCTAATTGTCTAGGTGCTTCGCCGAACTATCCGGACCATTCCCGACCAGGAATCTGTTACGAACTTAAACGACTGCGTTCAGACAATGATAGGACATTCCAGATTATTAAGGATATTAATCCGACTTTTTCACTTTTCATGTCTTATCGCTGTCTGATCTCAAACGGGAGCAATAATCGGCAATGTGTGAACCCCGCATTAGATCGCGGTATAAACGTAGTATAATCGTGGTAAGAACGTGCTATTATCGCAGTAGAAGCGTGGTAAGACCGTGTTGCAATCGGATAACTCGTGGTATGGTCGTAGTGAGAACGTGATGAGTATTCAGTTGGCTTCTAAATTCAACAAAAATCGTCCTAAATTGTAAAAGTCAATAAAATGCATGTATATCATAGATTAAACTTCCTTTAGTTATTCAAAAAACCACACAGAGCCTGTTAATATAGATTTATTTTAGTTATCAAATTTTATGAACTTGGCTATTACGCAGATTATTGTAATAACATACACGCACTCAATAAATTATATATCACCAATGATGTACGAGGTCAAAATACTTGAAAATCCAAATTTTAAAATAAAAAATTGTAATTTGCTATATGAACTGGAACTCTAAAATTCCAAAATGACGACAGTTAGGATGTTACAACAACTGCGTTACAATACATTCCCAATAAACAGCACTGACGGATCTAAGCTGCTGGTATAATATTTAAGATTTGACAATCGTAGAGTAATTAAAACAGAGGCTGCTTATTTAAATATCCCAAATAAATAGCAGTACGGACAAGTAAATAATTGAAAACAACACAGTCAAATAATTTCTTGCGTCCGAAGCTCTTTTCTAGATTTACCTTCATCGGGAACGCTCAAAGTCCAACATTTGAAATCCGATGTATAAATACCGAAACCGTTGAAGAGCTATATGTCAAAAATACCTAAAATAAATAGCCAAATCCATCTAAAGCCAACTTTGCCTGAGGGAGTTGAAACCTTAGTTTCTTAATAATTTCAAAATTTATAAACGGATAATTTAGTAAAGTTTGTTAAATCATGTCAGTACAGAAGTACTGACTACTGAGCTGATGATACCCTCGGGGACTGGTAGTCCACCAGCAGAGGTATTGACCAGTGATGTAAATAATTGAAAACAGTTAAATAATTTCTTGCGTCCGAAGCGCTTTTCTGGATTTAACTTCATCAGGAACGCTCAAAACCAAACATTTGAAATCCGTAGATGTATAAATAACATAAATCGTAGAGGTATGAAACACGTAAAAAAATAAATTGACGTTAGTACTCCAGAAAGTAATTCGCATAGCAACATTACTCGCCGTATGTTTTATAATAAAGAAAATGATAGCATCACATTAAACTATATATGACATTTTATTTGCATTTGTGAGTGATGCCATTCATCCCGATTTGTTTTCTACTTATGTTTGTCTTCTTCATCAATTTATGAACTTTTAACATCGATAAACTACTGTTGTCTTTAAAAGTACAAAAATACTTGGTACAGGCATATTCTTATGTAGAAAATAATGAATTGAACCTGGATTTATAGCTAGATAAAACTCTTAATTGTATGACAGTCGCATTAAATTCCATTATATTGACTACGATGTATGAACAATACAAACAGACATAATAGGTAAAAATGTAAAAACTTGAAGTACAGCAGTCAACATTGTGTTACAATCTTCATCACTAAAAATAAAACAAATGTGTCAAGAAAGAAACACAAAAAAAAAAACGATAAAGACAAAATAAACAAACATTAACGACAGACTAGAATACAAAGTAAAATACCATAGGACAATATCCCAACGATGGGATGTATACACATGCAGATTAATTTTGGTACAAGTAAAGTAAATGTACAATGTACATGGAAACAACAACTTTAAAAATCAAGATTTTGTTTTAAATGGAATAAGGGAAATAAATCGAATGTAAAAAGTATATTACATATACGACAAGAAAATATCGCAACATCATGCGACATTCAATTAATTTAATTGAATTACAATACTAATATTAATTTTAAAGCAAAACATTAAAAAACAAGGTAAATGTATTAGCTCTTGTCTTTAAACTGTAATATGGACAGACAAGAGTATCTGAACAATCTCACTGCTCATTATTAAAGACAGGTTTATTTAAAGAATCGAATGTTTCTTTTTGTAAATTCGTAAGGGTGTAAAAGCGTTCTTCGAAGTACATGTTCAAAAATGTGCGCACGATCAACGCTTTTATACACCTATGAAATTACAAAAAGAAGCATTCAATACTATTAATTACATTTAAGCTATGATAATGAAAACACAGTTTATATCAAGTTTTTTTTTATTTACCTGGGCACTTTATTTTGGAACCTCGTGTCACAATGAATGTTACATATCATTATAATTTCAGGAAGTCGCGAGATTGATGTTAGCCAATCAACATAGCGTATTGTAATGAAGCGTATTGTAATGAAACTTACATCTTGTATACTTTTATAGAGTTTAAAACGTTCGTGAGATGCTAAGAATCGCGCCATATTTACTAATTATACATTGAATATAATATTTGAGCAGTTGTCACAGAATATGATAATCGAACTAGTTATCACAGAATATTGTTTGAGCCGGAAGAAATACTTTCAAACGTATATAGCATGTAAATTTATCTTTATTGTCCTTTCACCTTTATATCTCCCCTCCCCTTATAACATAGGCAAGAGAAATAAAATAAATACAAACGCATAAATCAAAATTCCTTCATCATAGTACAAGCAACAAGCTCTCAGTCTGCAATGAGACTATTTGGTTACAAATATAGGTAAAGGAGTCTCTGCTCTATATAAGACTTCTCAATCGTACTTAACGCAAGATGAATACTGAAGCAAAATCAGTTAATTTGATTTTTAGTGTTTCTACGCCACTTTTGGGCATTTAGGCTATTTCGTGGCAGCCAGTTTGTATTGGTGGAGATAGCCGAAGTCCCCGTAAAAAAACACCGTGAAGTTCGATCAAGATTAATAACCAAAATATTATAAATTTTGTGCCAAAATTGGATGAGGCCACCTGTGTCTTTGGTAGAAAAACTTTAGTGTTTTCGAAAAATTTTATCATTTTCTCAACTGTTTATTTACTTCAATATTTCAGGATAGCACATGCTAATTTGCTTCTGTGCTAGTGATATCCTAGGAGACGAAACGTCCTTTAAAAATGGCGTCGATCAAATTTGATTCCCATGAATGTATTTTGGTGAACAATGTCTTTTTCACATCGCATCGCCAGATGACGATTTTCTGATCATATCTAAAAACACCCGTTGACAATTTTTTTTCTTTATTACACACGAAAAGGAAGGAAATTGAAAACTATATGTATCTAAGACAGAACAGTATCCGCCGACATAAAGTTGATACATAAGAGAAAAAAAAACCATTTTGGATGAGAAAAGTAAGTCTTTAGTCGAAATTAAAACATTTTTAATTGATATTTTTTTTCATAAAATAGAGTTAAGATGAAATCCGTCTTGTTTGTCCGTGAGCCGAAATAGGGGAGCAGATAAGGTGATGCTTTTGTCGATTTTTGTAAATCTATCTGTATCTTTGTGGTGAAAAAAACCCACAAGTAACGTCATTGATTATATATATTAGCAACAATATGCATTCACTAACGTTACTTTTTTCTCGTTTTTTTAAGTTCAGTGGTATGGCATCAATAGATACAAATTTTGTAAGCAAGAATGACGACCAGTTCAAAGAAGCAAAAAATGACGGTGATGTTCCAATGCTTTTAATACAATGTCAAAACGTTATCATATCTAATATAACCATTTCTAAAACAATTAGTTTGATTTCATTCGTAAAACAGTTTTCACCTGACAGGCTGTTAGTATTAGACTGCATATCAGAGAACTTCAAAATTGCAGTTGAAAATGGATTGTTTCATACATTATCGCATACAGACTTTAAATTTTTGTTAAATAATGAAAAATAGACCGTTTTCAGATATGGTATACCAGTTAAAATTTATGAAGCATGCATACTTGCTTCATTAGGTAATTATTTATCTGCTAAAAATGTGGAGAACGAGAAAGTCGTGGACCTATTAAGCGTCATCCGTCTTTCTGATATACCTTCAGATATGTTAGAAAGTATGACTAATGAATAAATAGTCTTTTATGCCTTAAAAGCAAGCATATGCACACCAAAACAAAAAACATACCGATGAGTAGAGAGTATTCTAAGTCCGAAAAAACTTTGATTACCTATCAAGAGTACCCCTCCATTCCAGATTGGTATCTGGGAAAATATGAATTTAGAATTGTCAGTTGCTTTAATGATTATGAATTGATTTAGATAGATGACCGACCTATTATAATAGGAGTATGGATTGTTAAATGGGAAGGTATTGATCTTGTAGGTGGATTTTATATCTATTATCAAAGTGGAAAACGCCTAGTGTGTGGCACAAAACCTGCAAGACATGATATTGTCAACGAAGTGGAATTCACTCTTCATGAGGATGAAGTTGTGATTAGGATAAAAGCAACACAGAATGGAAATGAGGAATGTGTCAAAGAGAAAACAACCCGACCATAGAACAGACAACACCAGAAGGTCACCAATAGGTCTTCAATGCAGCGAGAAATTCCCGCACTCGGAGGCGTACTAAATATGTTCCATAAATTGAAGAGCAGCTAAAACTAAAAATCAAGAACGTTACACATGAGTTACATCTATGCATGCTGATTGTATAATCTGAGAACCTGCATACATGTACTATTACAATGGTTCTTGGATTTGTCCACCCCAATTGTAAACTTGTAAAGGATCTTTTTTTTTTTAACAACATAATAATATTTATTCATCTAATCTTGCTTGTTACAAGTTTCACCAAGAGTCCAAGCTTCTCTTGATTTACCCTGTTACACTCCACTGATTATCCAGGGAAATAAACAGCTGATCAAACTTATTAAGTTATAAAAAATAATATAAAGTTGTATAGTTGTCTTATGCAGAGATTTATCAATGCTAAAAATTCTTTCTAATTGACAATAATATTGGACATCTTGATTTATATGCATCTATTCTTTTATAAAATTCATTTTCAAAAATGCTAAAGACATCAACAGTTTTTGTTCTCTGCTCGGATACATAGTATGACTTATATATAGAAAAACTTAATACTGTTAGTATATAATTCAGAAAATAATAATTACTATCTGTGATTTTATATCCAAATACCAGATGTTGCAATTTAATATCAAAAATCTACACTTCAAAAAATAGTGAGCATAATCTTCTTCTCGCTTACAAAAATTACATTTATCTGTCTTAGTTACTTTCCACTGCAATAACAGTTTTTTAGTTGGAACAATATAATGTAATAATTTCCATCTAAATATTTTTAATTTATTTTCAGTCATATATTCAAAAATAAATTTGTACAATGAATTCATATTAAGAGTTTCTTGTATTGGTAGGATTCAAAGCCATCTGTTTATCCCTATTGACGACTCTAGTTTTGTATTTACCAAAGAGTTGTATAACATTTTATTTGTTAATAATGTAGTCTCAATAAAATTATTTTTCCATACGATTTTATTTCTCTGAATATTAATTGTAGTTTTGACAGAACTCTCTTTTTGAACAATTTGAATCCATTCTGCTGGTATAGATTTTTTTAATTTTTGAAATTCGGCGATCCAGTTTATTTTTAACTTTAATTTGTTTAGAATGTAGATTTCTGATAATGACAAGTCTACCTTGCGCATGTGTGGAGAAAATATGTCGACCAATTTTCTATCCCGAAAAAAAGACAATAACTAGAAGTTAACAATTATTGTGAAAGTTACTTTATGTGGAATTTATTACCCAAATAGTGTATCAACTACATGAATCGTAAAAAGGATGGCAAGAAAGGTCAGAAAAGAAGGAACTCAAAACCTGAAAACGATAGCTCGGAGAAACCAAGTAAGAAACAACAAAGTAGTACTCACGATTCAAAACATGAGAATGTAAACAAACCGAAAAAAAGTTTAAAAAATAAAACTGTCGATAAATTACAGACTGTAAATATGTCAACGTACATACCAAATATTGATTCCCCTATCCTACCTGGAAGATCCAACATACCACAGTATACAACACAACAAATGTCAACTCCAAACTTTACTTCACCAACGGGCTACTATCCTTATGGACCCCAACCTATTCCAAATATTCAACCAGTTATGCATTCAACAATGAATATGGGACACGACACAAACATCAAAATTGACAATCTTGACAGAAAGGTGGAAGAAATGTTGACAAAATTATCTATGCTTGACTCTTTTGGTGAAAAAATTGACAAATTTGAAAGAAGTATGCAAACATTTTCAAGCAATGTAGGAAAAATTACAGATAGAGTAGGAGATATAGAAAAAAGTTTGGACTTTATAAACTCTCAGTTTGAAGGAAACAGAAGTGATCTATCCGAAATGAAATCTGAAGTTACTGCTATTAGATCTGAAAACAATAAAGTGGCCGAAAACATGCAAAAGGTACAGAATAATCTTGATGAACTACAAGAAAAACACCTAGATCTTCAGATTCGTTCGATGCGTGAAAACCTAGTCTTCACAGGAATTCCTATGACGACAGAAAATGAAGAAAGTGATACAACGGAAGGAATTTTGAAATTATTCATGAAAGAAGACATGAAAATGGAAACAGAGATTGATTTCCACAGAGCTCACCGATTCGGACAGCTGAATGAGAGAAAAAATCGAGACGGAACAACATTTAAAACTAAACCAATTGTATGCAGATTCAAGAGCTTTAAGGACAGAGAAATAGTACGGAAGTCTGCAACTAATCTTAAGGGGACGACCTTTGGTGTTTCAGAACAATTCCCTAAAGAAATCAACGAAAGAAGAAAATTATTGTGGCCTTATTATAAGGAAGCTCGAAAACAAAACAAAAAAGCTCTTATCAAACGAGACAGACTTTTTATCGATGGAAAAGAAATTAAGCCTCTACCATCAGATATAGCCGAAAATACTACACGACGGGAATTTCAATCACAAGGAGCACGTCCAAAAACTAGACGACGAAACAGACGAGATGATATCACTTCGGATGAAATCGCAAGTAACGGAAGATAGGTGAACCATGGAGGGCAAACAAACTCAGTGAACAGTGACAATTCTAACGATTCGGATGACTTTCACGGATCAACTGGCCATACTGTGAACAAGAACTCAGATATTAAAATATTATCTTTAAATGTATGCGGTGTCAAGCATCGATTATTTTATCCCGAATTCCAATGTTTAATAAATAAATTTGATATTGTTTGTTTTCAAGAAACAAAGCTTGATGATATAGACATTATTGATTGTGAAAACTTTATTTTCAAGTATAAAAATAGAAAGAAAATTTCAAACTACAAATCTGGTGGTATTGCTATAGGTTACAAAAAATATTTAGAACATTACATTACTGTAATAGAATCAGAATGCCCTTTTGTTTTCTGGTTTTCTGTTAAAAAAGAAATTTTTGATTTCCAAGAAAATGTTATATTTGGTATAACTTATATACCCCCAGAAAATACAAATTATGCGTCAGATGAAGCCTTTTCGGAAATTGAATTTGAGTTTCAAAATTTTAGTAAGAATAATGATTACATGTGTTTACTTGGCGATTTCAATAGTCGAACTGCAACACTAAAAGATTTCCATGAAATAGAAGAAACTGATGATACTCAATTTAATGATATATCAGATATAAATGTATTTTCAGATATATGTATTCTTGATGATATGAACATATCAAGGTGTAGAAAAAATCCAGACACTATTGTAAATAAGTATGGTAGAAAACTTATTGAATTTTGTAAAAATAATAATATGTTTATCCTAAATGGTAGATTTGGGAAAGATAGTATTGGTAGAATGACTTGTAAAAATAAAAGTGTAGTTGATTATATAATATGTACATGTAATGTTTTCGAGAATTTACTCGACTTTGAAGTACAAGAGTTTTGTAGACTTTTTTCAGATGTTCACTCACCTCTCTCACTTACTTTGAGCTGTAAAAATAAGAAGCATTCAGATTTGGAGACAAATAATTTTACACCGAAAATTGGTAAATGGAAAGGTGAAAAAACTTTGGATTTTAGAGATAACTTAGATGGAGAAATGATTGAGAAATTATTTTTTAAGATACAATCTTTACAAAATGCAAAAGAACACGCACAAAAACCGGAAGTAGATGAAGTAGTTTTTGATCTTTGTAATATTTTATTGAAATCGGCAGAAACTACTTTCGGTCTCACAAGTAACAAAGCACACAGACATTCAAAAAAGCAATGGTTTGATCTGAAATGTTTGAAAGCAAAAAAAGAATTCAGAAAATCAAAAAGACTGTGTAAAAAATATGGTTCAAATATATTTAAAGAAAGATTAAGGGTGAGTGAACTTTCCTATAAGAAAACTATGGATAATGCTATTGCGAGATTTAATACAGATTTTCGAAACAAAATGAAAAACATGAGAACAAAAAATCCCAAAGAATTTTGGAAACTTTTTCATGGTAATAGGCAAAGAGATACTTCTAAAATTCCTTTGCAAACTTTGGTTGACTTTTTTAAAGATTTAAATACAAACAAAGATCATTCAAACGATTTTGTTATTACAAACGAGATAAATTCAGACGAAGTAAATGAGATGATTAACAAGGAAATAACTGCAGATGAAATAAGAAAAGCAGTAAAAAAAGCGAAAAATAACAAGTCTCCAGGTGATGATTTAATTATTAATGAATACATTTCATCTTCTTGGATTCTATGATTGACATTTATGTTTATTTATTCAATTTGATTTTTGATACAGGTATTGTACCAGAGTCCTGGCTTTTTGGTAATGTTTTACCTATTTTTAAGAATAAAGGGAGTAAAATGGAACCAAAAAATTATAGACCCATAACACTGTTATCTTGCATTGGGAAGATATTCACATCTATTTTGAATGATAGATTAAGTACATTTTTCGATCATTATAAGATTTTACATGAGAATCAAGCTGGATTCAGATCCGGATATTCTACTAACGACCATATTTTTTCTCTGTATGTATTGTTTCAATTACTGTTTTTAAAAAGAAAGAAACTTTACTGTACGTTTGTAGATTTTGAAAAAGCCTTTGATTTTGTACATAGAAACTCTTTATTTTTCAAACTTCTACAGAACCACATAAATGGTAAATTTTTTAGAATTGTACAAAATATGTATCAAGATACGAAATCCTGTATAGTACATAATAATGAAAAGTCTGACTTCTTTGCTTGTGATATAGGAGTTAGACAAGGGGAGAATCTCTCTCCTATATTGTTTTCTTTATATCTAAATGACTTGCAAGACTTTCTAGAAACTACAAATGTTAAAGGTTTAGAAACTATTAGTAAAGATATAGAAAATGAACTGATGGTTTATTTCAAAATGTTTATTTTACTGTATGCTGACGATACAATTTTGATGTCAGAATCAAATGAAGACTTACAATTGATGCTTAATGAATTTTGTGATTATTGTAAACGATGGAAACTGAAAGTAAATGTGCAGAAAACAAAAGTTATGGTATTCTCAAAAGGTCGACTGTCAAAGAATTTAAAATTTTATATTGAAGATTATGAAATCGAGATAGTAAATGAATATAAATATCTTGGAATTATTTTTTCAAAAAGTGGCTCTTTTTTGAAGACAAGAAAATATTTATATGGAAAAGCTACAAAAGCAATGTATGGATTGTTACAAAAATGTAGAAAGAACAATTTGTCTATTGAATGTCAATTAGATATGTTTGACAAAACTATTTTACCGATACTTTTGTATGGATGTGAAATTTGGGGGTTTGAAAATTTAGAGTTACTCGAAAAAGTACATTTGCGATTTTGCAAACTTATATTACATTTGAAACAATCTACTCCAAATTTTATGATTTACGGAGAGCTGGGAAGATATCCCATTTCATTTCACGCAAGAGTTCGTATGGTAAAGTTTTGGTGTCGTCTTTTACATGGAGAAGAATGTAAAGTCTCTTCACTTTTATATAAGCTATTATTCGTCTATTCTAATAATTATGGTTTGGAGAGTAAATGGTTATGTTTTATAAAAAGCACACTAGACAATTGTGGAATGTCAAATATTTGGAATCAACAGGGTACTTTTTCTGCTCTGTGGATTTCTAAATGTGTAGAACAAAAACTGAAGGACCAATTTATACAGGAATGGTATGAAAATATGAATTCTACCTCAAAAGGTATATGTTATAGAATATTTAAAAAAGAATTTAAATTTGAAGAATATCTATCTATTTTACCATTGAATTGTATGTATATGTTTTGTAAATTTAGATGTGGTAGCCATCGTCTACCAGTTGAGACAGGGAGATGGCACAATCTGTCGAGAAATCATAGATTGTGTCGTATCTGTGGCTCGGCTGAAATTGGTGACGAGTATCATTATATTTTGTCTTGTAAATCTTTCGTTAATGAAAGACAAAAATATTTACCGAAATTTTGTTGGAAAAATCCAAACACCTTGAAATTATGTAATCTGTTTTCCTCAAATAATATTACTGTTTTAGAAAAATTATGTCGATATATTAAAGCTGTTAATGTGAAAGTCTCTCCTCCTGGTTAATGTATATCATTTTCCTCATACATGCACTGTATATTATATTGTTGTATATACTTATTGTCTCTATAACTATGTCATTAGTTGATGAGAATAAAATTCATTTATTTATTTTATCATCTAAGATATCATTTATGTAAATTAAATCACTCTTAATCCAGTTCTCAAATATGATTGGTTTATTATCAAATTTTATAGATTTATTTCCCCATATTACTTGCTTTCTAATATCAAAAAATGTGTTTGGTTGTTTTGTTTGCCCCCCGCCAGTCAAATTCCAAGACTTTATTACTTCTTTATAAAACACAGGAATATCTTTAAGATATCTTAAAGATTTGATATCACTAAAATTCATATTAAATATTGACAAAATATTGTTTGAGACATTTAAGTATTTAAATGGTATAAGCTTCCAAGTCTCAAGTTTACCATTTACCAATCTATTTACCCATGATGCTTTTAAAGCCACAAAATAACTTTTAAAGTCTACCATTTTAAGACCCCCCTTCTCATATGGACCAATCATCATGTTTCTTTTAATCTTGTCTGGTTTCCCATCCAAAATATATTTATAGCTACTGTTTTCTATTTCTTTTATATAATTTTCTGGGGTTAGACATACGCTTCCCAAGAAAGTAAACAAAGGCAATATTAAAGTCTTAATAATTAGGATTTTTCCTAAAATAGAAAGATTTCGTTTTTTCCATATCATAAATAATTTATTCATCTTTTCTATTTTACCATTCCAGTTTAACTTTTTGCATTCTTCTTTGTCATGTCCGAAAAACACCCCTAAAGCTTTAATAGGTTTATCTCCCCACTTAATCCCGACAATTTTATCTTTACAAGATTTCAATTTTCCAATCCATAATCCCTCTGTTTTATTTCTATTTAGTAGTAAACCTGAAAAGGAACCAAAAATTTCTATTTCGTTCATTGCAGCTACCACATCGTTTTTATCCTTGCAAAATAGTGTTGTGTCGTCTGCTAATTGTGAAATCTTGATACTATGACTTTTCCCATCTAATTTAATATTAATTCCTTTTACATTTTTATTATTTCTTAATCTCTGGGCCATAATTTCAACAGCCAAAACAAATAAAAGAGCCGATAAAGGACAGCCTTGTCTTATTCCACGTGAATTTTTGAAAGTTTCTGATACCCATACATTGTTCATAACACAAGTTGGTATATCTGTGTACATTGCTTTAACCTAGTTAATAAATGAATCGTTAAAACCAAAATGTTTCAATGTTCCAAACATAAAATCCCATTCCAATGAATCGAACGCTTTTGTAAAATCTACAAAAACTAATGCCCCTTAATATTATATGTGTCTGCGTAGTCTATTACATCTTGAATTTGTCTCAAATTAAACCCAATAAATCTGTTTTTAACATAACCGGTTTGGTCTTCATTTATAATTTTTGGCAGTACCTTTTTTAATCTTTGAGCTAGAACATATGACAAAAGTTTAAAATCTACATTTAGAAGTGAAATTGGACGGTAGTTTTCTAAAAGTAAAGGATCTCCTTTTTTAAATATTAAAGTTAATATACTGGTACGTTGTGAGTATGATAAACTTTGTTTATCGTAGCCAGTATTTAGAACATCCACAACTAAAAATTTAAGTTTATCCCAAAATTGTCTATAAAATTCAACCGTTAGACCATCAAGCCCTGGTGATTTATTTAGTTTCATTTTATAAATGCCTTGCGTGCATTCCTCTACTGTAACTCTTCCATCGCATATCAGTTTATCCTTTTCGTCTACTTGATTTTCTAATTTTGTGTCATTGATATATTTTTCAGTTAAATTTTTATTTGCAGATTTTACATTATACAAGTTTTCATAGAAATTTTTTCTTTTATGGAGTAAATTTTCTTGATTAGTAATTAATTCCCCATCCTCTCCTTTTAGTTTGCTTATTGATTTTTTCACTTGCCTCTTCTTTTCTAGACCGAGGAAGTATGAATTGTTCTTTTCCCCAAACTCAACCCATTTTTCTCTAGATCTAATTTGTGCCCCTCTTGCCTTTTCGTCATAAATGTTACTTAATTCTTTTTCTATATCTTTAATTTCTTTTTCCAAATTTTGATTTTCATCATTATTTCTGAGTTCTCTCATCTATAAGTTCCATCTTTTGTTCCAGATCTTGTTCTAAACTACGCCTTCGCTCTCTTGTTAACTTCGCTTTATTTCTACAGTAAGTTGTAGTTACTTCCCTTACCTCGATTTTAAATCCATCCCATAAAAGCCTACAATCTATTGAGTCTTTTTTAAATGTATATTTATCAATTAAACATTTTATACATTCTTGATAATCTTTATTTTGTAATACTGAGTTATTTATTTTCCAATACCCATTTCCCCTTTCTGATAACCCTGGCTTAAATTTTAAAAATACACTTTGTTGATCAGTAGACTGTATAACAGCCGGTTTAATTTTACACCATTCTATAAGAGGTAAAAATTCTGACCCAATAAAAATCATGTCTAGTCTACTAGCTTGTGATTTATCCTTTCTTCTCCATGTAAATTGCTGTTTATTTGTGTTTAAATTTCTCCAAACATCCGTTAATTTGTTAGTTTTTATTAATTGCTTTAATCCGTTAACAGGTTGAATAAATTTACCAGTACAGAAAGACTTTCTATCGATTGGTTTAAGTGCATCATTATAATCTCCCCCTAGTATATGTATACCAAGACTGTATTCTTTCAAATTATCGCTTACTTTAAAAAAAAAAAAATTTGAATTTCTTGAAGTTTTACAGTTCGGTGCATATATGCTGGAAAATGTGAAAATAGTATTATTTAATTGCACATTAATAAGTACAAATCTCCCTTCACTATCACTAAATTTATTTATAAATTCAAAGCTCAGTGACTTTTTAATTAAAATAGCTACACCCCTACTAGCTGTTGTACCGTTACTGCAAAAAGTTTCATATTCTGTTTTATTTTTAATTTCTCTTTCAATATTTTCGTCAAAATGTGTTTCTTGTAAAAATGTAATTTGACTTTTCTGTGCCTTTATCCATTCTATTACTCTATTCCTTTTCCCTCTAGAACCGATGCCGTTAACATTGAGACTACATAAGTTAATTGTATGTGCTAAAGCATTATTAAAGTTACAAATTAATGATCTTATTAGCTTTGATATATTAACTATAGCATGCATAGTACTGCTCATATTTACTATAAGATTGACATAAATATACATCATTTTAATAAAGTCATATTTATAGCACAATTTTCTATAAAATAAAAACATATAATATTTACCAGTAGGTATACCCTGGTGTGACCTCCACATAATTATTGATACGCTACTAAACCACGGGTCTATCGTGTGCCCTTTAATACATGTTGATACATACCAATAAAGATAATTGGCTAAGTTCGGAAAAAAGACATACATAAATTTTATACATTCCCTGTGTGAACTATGTGCTTTCGATTGTGTATACAATCTATTCGATATTTTATTTATCAACGCATTATGTATTCGATTAAGTTGTGTAATGGAATATCTTTGTGAAAGTTCGAAACAAAAGGATTCTTCCGCTTTGTGTGTGCATGGTGATGTAATTGTATTTACAAGTCTGCCAATTTTATAAGACAAAATTTCAACCGGGATATAAGTTATTTGTGTATTATACACTTCTACACTGCTTTGCATCTTTAGCTCAACAAATTGAATCTAAAGTTTATCAAGTGTTGGATTGTATAAATATGTGTGCGGTTTTTCAATCAATTGTTTTGGATTATATAACCATGAGTGGTTCATGTGACCATATCTATATTTTGCAGGTAAGTAACTATTTTTTATAAACATTTTATTATCGTATGTTTTATTGAATTTCAGGTGTTGTTGAGAAAATGTTGTACTGAGACTAACGAATCTAGCGTATGACTTATCGTTGATTGACACTGCGTGTTGTGTTACTAAAAATAGCATAGAACATGTTCTTGGATTAATTTGCACTTCTCATAAGTGCAAATTGGAACCACACTTTTTTTTGTCGTAGAAATGAATCATCAAATTTGGCAATAATGTACCTCTGGGGATAAATAACACAATACAAAAATAAATTTGATATGGCTCGCCCGGTTCGGCAACTGGAGCGAAAACAGTGACAAAATCCTGTAGGATATTTTTTTCTCCCATAGGATTTTTAAAAATCCTACAGGATTTTGAGAAATCCTATAGGATAAAGTCATAATCCCGTAGGATATTTTAAATATCCTATGGGATATATAAATCCTATCGAATTTATTTATCCTATAGGAAAATTTATCTCCTATGGGATTAAATTAATATCCTATGGGATTTAAAATCCTGTAGGATTTTCAAAAAAAGTGTTAAATCCGATAGGATTTTTTTTTATCCTATAGGATTATCATGAAAGACTTTTTGACAGAAACTAATGTCCCTTAGGATATTTTTTTCTCCTAAGGGATTTATTTTGTCCTGTGGGATGTTTTTTCTCCCATGGGATATTTTTTTCTCCTAACGGATTTTTGTTTCTCCCTTAGGATAAATTTTGTCCTGTAAGATATTTTGTTTTCCCTTAGGATTAACTTTGTCCTATAGGATTATTTTTTCTCCCATAGGATTAAATTTTGATACGTTTTGTCATCTAAGATGGATTCGTCAGTTTTGTTGGTATCTTACAGACGTTAACAATTGTTGCTACATATATATTGATCACTACGTAGCTACTACGATATTGAACTCAACCTTTGTATTTAGCCTAGCTGCTACATAGATATTGATACCAGAGATCAGTTCAATATCGTAGCAGCTACGTAGCGACTATGTAGCTGCTATCAAAATCTAAGTAATAACTAGTCTATAGCTACACGTTCAATAGTCAATATCTACGTAGCACTACGTAGCTGCTACGATATTGAACGCGTCCCAGGGTTGGGTTCAATATCGTAGCAGCTACGTAGCCGCTACCGGCTACGTAGCTGCTATCAATATTTATGTAACAACTAGTCTATAGCTACACATTCAATAGTCAAAATCTACGTAGCACTTCGTAGCTGCTACGATATTGAACTCGACCCATCTACGTAACCGCTACGATATTGAACACGACCTTGGGTTGTGTTCAATATCTTATCGGCTATATAGGGCTATGTAGATTTATGACTTTTGAACGGGTGGCTAGCCTAGCTGCTACATAGATATTAATAGCAGCTAAGCTAGCTTCTCGTTCAATAGTCATAAATTTACGTCGCACTACGTAGCTGCTACGATATTGAACGCAACCCTGAAAAGGGTCGTTATAGTTTCAATAATTATCGAAACGGATACATGGAAATATTACTTTATAGGATTGTGCAAATCTTGCCTTCGTATATGGTTTTCATGATATTAATTATTAATGAGTCTGTTTAATATTTGTTGTTTGTTTTACGTCCTGTGGCAAATATTACATGTATGTTCATAACGAGAACACAATAGGTAGGCTTTTCATAGCAAATATAAAAGGTCGACTGAGAGAATGGACATGGAACTTGGAATGGTAATGCAAAATGAGGATATATTGAATAAAAAACAGAGCTGCCTCAATTAATTGTGCAAGAGTACCAAATGTGCAGAAGTCTTCCGTGCATGAAATCTATGCTTAAATCGACCATCGTTTTTCAAGTACAGTTTTTAATAATATCAACTGGTTAAATGCATTTTGATGGCTTAAATAAAAGGGAGAGTTCTTTTAGATTGGATTATTTATAGCACTTTAGTTTTTTTGGTATGATACTATATTTCATGTATTTCAGATTTCTCTTGGTTATGTTTTTGCACTTAGTGCGGGAAATCGTGGGTTCAAATCCCGGCCTGGTCAATCCAAATACGTCAACATTTAAAATTGCTGTTCCTCCGCTAAGCAAGTGGAATTAATAATTTAATTACACCTCTCCTCCATTACATGATATATCTGTAAAAAAAGACTGGTATGCTCGAGTGGCTAAATGATGTCCAAATGCGGAGTGTTACCTTGTGAACTAGCACGTTAAAAATCTTTCTCGACACTATCAGTCTAGAACAGGGTTCATATTCAGTATAACATTTGGAACTTGAATTTGTCTCTGGACAGGTCTGGATATAAGGCATATTCAACGTTCATTATATATCTACTAAATCGTTAATAAATAGAGAAGTATTTTCCATGTACTGATTTTTATTTCATGTACTTGGTTTGATTTCCACGAATTGATATTATAAAAATGGTATGGTTAAACTTTTCACAAAATATGTATGTGCCTTTTGTGATATTTTTAATGGCAGGTAATATGAAATTAGCTCCTTACTTTATTTATACATGGAACGTTTTTGTTTGGCTTGAAAAGGTGTATAGGGATCTCTCTAAAATAAAAATAAAACCAAAAGACTGTAAAAAAAACTTTCAATATCTTGATTGTCTGTGTTGTTGGGTTGTTGTCTCATCAATATTTACTCTTAATCCCTTTTTTCGAACCCAAAGGGTAGACTTGAGCACAGAAATATTGTCCACTCTTGACTTCATCAGCTCGACTTTCGACTTAACCTTGCTGAAAAAGTAAAGCCCCCCCCCTATTCCTACCAACGTGAAAATTAGTTAGACTAAGATGGCCACTACGATGCTTTATGCTGTTGTTTATTAATCGCTGCCTATTGCAGCTATCATTCCCGGTTTTTGGACAGAATAAAAAGTAGATGTGGTTCGATTGTGAATGAAACAACTTCAAACTATTGCTTTCCACCAAGGTCCTGATGAACGCAAATTTATATAAAAAAAAGAAGATGTGGTATGATTGCCAAAGAGACGAATGACATAGAAATTAACAACTATACATGTAGTTCACCTTACGGCTTCCCACAATGAGCAAAGCTTTTGTATCTAATTTTATTTTATATGATTAATGTATTGCCTTGTGTCGTTTCTTTTGTTTACTAGTATATTGAATGTCTCTGGTGGTATGAATCTTACTTCATGAAATTTAAAATTATACCCTTTTTCAATAATAGGCTACCGCAATAAAGATATAAGCTTAATAAAATAATTATTTCAGATTTTCACTCGTTCAGGAAATGTCATACGGGACAAGAATGAGTTTTAATGGCGAAAAATATTTTTTTAAACAAATGTGCATATGTAAGCTGTTTTGTGATGTTCTATTCTATCAGGAGTTTCAGAAAAGGGGGAATAAAAACAATTATGCAAAAAAACAGTTTAACTTGCGAAGCTTTCTTTGGTATTCAATGTTACAAAAATAGTTATTCTTTTGTAGATTTAGAACTTTGAACACAATTAAAAAAATGTCTATTGAAATTGGTAGATGGCAAAATAGTTAAAGAGAACATTTTATTTATTATATATACTTTATGTAAAATTAGGTGAAATTGAGGATGAGTTTCATTATAAAGTTGAAACAAAACGAAAAGTGTATTTAACGTTTTTTGTAAATAGCTTCTCAAATATTGAATTGATTTTATCAAAACAAAAAGTATAAGATCAAAAATTAAATTTTCTATCAAGATTCTTTATTTCTTATAAAACCAAGTTTAATGGTACAAGGAACGATATTTTTACATATAATAACATACAGATTTTGCGCATGACAAGTTTGCACAAAACGAGCAACAAGAATGAGAGATTGGGGATCAACCTGGAGAACATACGTCTATATTGATATTTCTAATTAATTTACACAAATTTTTCAATACACGAATATTTTTTGAAATAAATAAAGTGCCGAATGCATATCTATACCACATCTTCCTATATCTCACACTCACACCACATCTTCCTATATCTATAACTTGCCTTGGGTATACTTTTTATGTCCCTATTCGTACAGGAAGTCCTGTGTTGTTATTTAGACGTACCGATCCACAATATCTGACACACATTTGCAAAACAGGTCATTTGTAATATAAGCTGGAAAAATTTCATAGTTTTAGAATAAAGCGGAGCATCGCAATTGCGTTAAAAATTAATATTTAATTTCCTACCAAAAGATATTGGTTTTTGTTTTCAATTCTTTCTCAAATTTAGATATAGAGTTGACACTGCAATGTTTTGTATCAGGTTTATTCCACTCAGGAACTATAGAAGGAATAAACGATTCAGGGAAAGCCTGCAAAATGGAACCACAATTCAAAATTTTTGTGTTTACTTTGCCTTTGTTTTATTTTGTTTCTAAGGAAATTGCTATGTAAGCTTCTTTGTTTATTTAAAGAAGCCAATTTCGAGATACAAAGTGAGAAACAAAGCTTTTGCGATTTCATTTCCTTATTTACAACACTAGAGTTTACAGACTATCATTATACCTTGAGAGACATATGAGAGTATGTGGCGTCCGTGGGGTGCTTCAAATTCGATTACAGAAGTAATATAGAAAAACTCCAAGGGGTAAATACTATATTACGTTTTTAAAAGAGAATATAAATCATAACTGTCTTCTATGAACGATAACTTTAAAACTGATGTCAATGCTTTTTTTTTAACAATTCATCTTTATTCAACAATTGAAGATGAATACCATTTTATTGTATAATGTAATAAGCAGTGATGTAAGAAATATAATTCACAATGCGCATGGGAGAACTAAATAATTTAGTTAACTTAATCATATGACTCTAAAGCCCGTTCTGTCATTATTAAGAGACGCTAAAGAACTGGACAACTGTGGAAATATAAGATTTTAAGATTTGGAATTAATGAAATTGGTGTCACAAATGGTATGTCTGCTTGTATTTGATTTTTTTTTATAAATATATATGATGCTCTTATACACAATTATTAATGGTTGTTTTACTTCGCTTAGTTATAGCATTTAACAAATAACTCTTCGTATTCTTATTTTCGGCATCAAATAAAATTTATAATGGAATATTTTTTAAAAGACAAGGAAAATGAAAAAAAATATATACAACAAAAATAAGCAAAAGGAGATGTGGTATGGCTGTCAATGAAACACCTATCCACAAACGTTGAAATTGAAGTAGCTGTAAGAAATAAATAAGTCATATTTACAGTCTTAAAATGTGTTTAGCCGGGGCCTGAACATCAAATTACACATATCTATACTCGTAATGCATTTGTAAACAAGTTCGTACCCTAAATATGTTCCTCTCCTAAACATGTCGAGGAAAGTGTTTAACCCTATATGTATTTAACCTGACCACATGTTAAAGATAAACATGTTTGGTACTGCCTCTTATAAATAAGTGAAACATTCTCAGTAAATCACATCAGAACTTAGATCAGACTAAAACCTCACTTAAACTGAATATATTTGTTTTTGTAGAACAGGAGTTTAGTATCCCATAAAACATAAATCATTATATAGAGACCTAGGCAGCAAAGATAGTCATTAGAATCTTTTTGCATTTGCCTGTGTTCTATCCTTTTAAAAACCTTGCGGTGAGGCATGGTTTCTGACATCAGAAAAAAAAGTGAAGTATAGGCCACTGGACGTTAATCAACCAAGTATTAAACCTCACCTTTCCGTGAAGTGTTTACAATTATTTGTATTTTTAAAATAAAAAAATAAAAAGGATAAACATTTCCAAAAACTGAAAATATTTGAGAAGACGCTATTACCTTAGAAGTAAAAAATTTACCAGACAGAATAAACACGGCAGAAACAAACAAACGAAAAAAACCAAGAGAACAATTTGAAATACCATATACATGTTAAAATCGGTATATACAAGCGGATTATAAACGGGACAGGGTTGAGCGAACACGAATTTCTACTGATTACACTATAGGTGGCAATCAACCGATTGAAGCACGTGTCGAGAAAATATTAGATAACTTTCTAATTAAAATTGACATAATTATAAAATTTGATTTTATGATCTTTTACAAAGTCTTTTTCTAGATGCCATATCCGTATGTGATAGTATCTTTCCATCAGGTCATTAGTGTACAATTTTGTTCTTAGTGCACTAAGGAGGTCCTTTGTAGTATTTCTACGAATCCCATGATTTACATGTATGCTGAGGGAAAAGTCGCACATGTTTTTATAAGTAGGACGAAAGTCACAAAAATGTAATCAAAGTGTACACGTTGGGAAAAAGTCTGTGAGAAAGGTTTAAATAATTTTATTTAACATCTTCATAATTTTTTCTACGAAATCATAACTTTGCTAGCCGTTAAGACGGAACGATATTCCATACCGCAGATACCATTTAATGATAGACTTTGTAAATTTTGTAGTTCGAACTGTGTGGAAAACGAAATACATGTTTTAATGGTCTGTCTTTTATATACAGACTTCTGATATGAACTTTTTATACGACCGCAAAATTTGAAAAAATTTTCGTCGTATATTGCTATCACGTTGGCGTCGGCGTCGTCGTCGTCGTCGTCGTCGTCGTCGTCCTGCGTCCAAATACTTTTAGTTTTCGCACTCTAACTTTTAAAAGTGAATGGAAATCTATGAAATTTTAACACAAGGTTTATGACCACAAAAGGAAGGTTGGTATTGATTTTGGGAGTTTTGGTCCCAACATTTTAGGAATTAGGGGCCAAAAAGGGCCCAAATAAGCATTTTCTTGGTTTTCGCACTATAACTTTAGTTTAAGTTAATAGAAATCTATGAAATTTTGACACAAGGTTTATGACCACAAAAGAACGGTTGGGATTGATTTTTGGGAGTTTTGGTTTCAACAGTTTAGGAATTAGGGGCCAAAAAAGGGCCCAAATAAGCGTTATTCTTGGTTTTCGCACAATAACTTTAGTTTAAGTAAATAGAAATCAATGAAATTTAAACACAATGTTAATGACTACAAAAGGAAGGTTGGTATTGATTTTGGGAGTTTAGGTCCCAACAGTTTAGGAATTAGGGGCCAAAAAGGGACCCAAATAAGCATTTTTCTTGGTTTTCGCTCCATAACGTTAGTATAAGTAAATAGAAAACTATGAAATTTAAACACAAGGTTTATGACCATAAAAGGAAGGTTGGTATTGATTTTGGGAGTTTTGGTCCCAACAGAATAAGGGGCCCAAAGGGTCCAAAATTAAACTTTGTTTGATTTCATCAAAATTGAATAATTGGGGTTCTTTGATAGGCCGAATCTAACTGTCATGACTGTGTATGTAGATTCTTAACCTTTGGTCCAGTTTTCAAATTAGTCTACATTAAGGTCCAAATGGTCCAAAATTAAACTTACTTTGATTTTGAAAAAAAAATGAATCAGTTAGGTTCTTTGATATGCTGAATCTAAAAATGTACTTAGATTCTTGATTATTGGCCCAGTTTTCAAGTTGGTCCAAATCGGGGTCCAAAATTAAACTTTGTTTGATTTCATCAAAAATTGAATAAATGGGGTTCTTTGATATACCAAATCTAACTGTGTATGTAGATTCTTCATTTTTGGTCCTGTTTTCAAATTGGTCTACACTAAAGTCCAAAGGGTCCAAAATTAAACTTAGTCTGATTTTAACAAAAATTGAAATCTTGGGGTTCTTTGATATGCTGAATCCAAAAATGTACTTAGATTTTTTATTATGGGCCCAGTTTTCAAGTTGGTCCAAATCAGGATCCAAAATTATTATATTAAGTATTGTGCAATAGCAAGTCTTTTCAATTGCACAGTATTGCGCAATGGCAAGAAATATCTAATTGCACAATATTGTGAAATAGCAAATTTTTTTTTAATTAGAGTTATCTTTCTTTGTCCAGAATAGTAAGCAAGAAATATCTAATTGCAAAATATTGTGCAATAGCAAGATTTTTTTTAATTGGAGTTATCTTTCTTTGTCCAGAATCAACTTAAATCTTTGTTATATACAATATACAATGTATATTCACTTTTTACTACCAACTGATAAATTAAAATAATCTTTACCATTCAGTGATAACAAGCAGTTTTTTTACATCTTAATATTTTATGATGTATTTAAATGAGTAGTTATTGTTGCAAACTCCATTAGAAATTTTAATTGAGATTAGTTTTGGAATAAGGGAAAGGGGAATGTGATTAAAAAAATTGGGTTCAATTTTTCTCATTTGAAATTTCATAAATAAAAAAGAAAATTTCTTCAAACGTTTTTTTGAGAGGATTAATATTCAACAGCATAGTGAATTGCTCTAAGAGAAAACAAAAATTTTAAGTTCATTAGAACACATTCATTCTGTGTCAGAAACCTATGCTGTGTCAACTATTTAATCACAATCCAAATTTAGAGCTGAATCCAGCTTGAATGTTGTGTCCATACTTGCCCCAACTGTTCAGGGTTCAACCTCTGCGGTCGTATAAAGCTACGCCCTGCGGAGCATCTGGTTAAAACATCACGTGAACATATTAACTTTGACAGAATGAACACAGAGAAAAGATGTATTGCTTATGAACTGTAAATACAAACAAAAGTTTTTAGCTCGTACAATAAATAGTTTTTTATTAGAAGAAAAAAGTTTTTATGAAATTATGATTTACAAACAACATATCTTCAGTATTATTTTTGTCTTTCTTTGTGCATATTTGTTTCTTACATAAAGGTTACTGTGATGTGTTTCAAATACAATCCCAAGTTTATATACCTTTATTTTCTTTTGAAAAGATAATTTCAATTGACAATTTTATTATAATATCCATCATCAGAATATTAGCATTTTAATAAAGATTTTATTCGTTTATTTTGTTACTTATATCAGGGACATATAATACATATGTATTATATGTCTCTGCTTATATCAAATGTGGATATTATTTTAATTTCATCAAAGATTTACTAAACAAATCCTGGATTTCATTGATAAAGATGTGTGTGTAACTATACAAATCCTTGTTGTAACTAATTCATAATTGTATATATTTTAATTAATTTTATTGTAAATTTAGTGTCTCGTAATTTTATGAAGACTGGCTATCGATCTTTGTTTTAACTGTAAGACCAATGTGCGACACTATAATGAAATAATCATTATATTCATCTTTTATATTTAATCTCAATTACCAGATTAAAATTTCACACCTAATTGAACATTGCAGATGTACGCTGACCACTATGTGTATATACCAAGAAACTGCTAGGTGTGAAAATAAGATGTGTCAATTGTATGAGGACCTGTACGGGGGTCCTTAATTCTATAATTGTTCAGTCTTTTTCTGTGTTCTTTATATATATAAGCACTTCGTCATTCTCTATTCCTTATCTTTTTCTCTATGTTTCTGTAGTCATTATTTATTTTCCTTTATTCGGCACTTTTAACCCATTATTCACTATACATCGACCCCATCCTGACCCTCTTTTTTAATGAACCGTTAGCAAATACGTCTCGAAGGTGGCAGCATACATCACAGTCCACGACATTATAAACTAGTAAGGCACACATACTGCTGGTGATCAACCTTTGATTTATAAACTAGAATAAATATACTAAAAAAATTTAAAGATAATATATATTTTTTACAATTTCGTATGTCCGTTTTTTATCGACAAATGGTTCAGTTTTTTTTCGCAGTTTTAAGTAACGTTATAATATATATATTTTATAGAATAGCTTAAAAGCAGATACATACTTTATTTCGTGTCAAACCATTTCTTGGAACTTGTGAAGCTTTTTATGATAAATGGAATATTTTTTTTCCCGATTGACCTATTGATATCCATAATTTGTATTATAAACCAATTGAAATACCAAACACATGACGAAAAAACAGTCGCCGAAAAAAAACATATTCATAGTCAAACTGTTTGTACACACGTGCGTGATTAGCGGTCCATGGTTGAATGATCATGAATTTCAATCGATTACACAGATTGCAATCAATATTGAACGTGGCATGTGTCGATAAAACATTAAATTTTGTAATTCTTAAAGATGTTATTAATATAAAATATTGAATTATTTATTTTGAAATAGTTTACTTCTATAATTCATTCCCGAGTGCCAATTATATCATATCGTCTGGTCCCTTGTACTTGCATCACTTTTTATTAAAATTGTCATAAGAATCTTTCGACAATTTCGATCACACAGATGAAGCTTTAAAAAGTTGAAAAATATTTTCACGAGTCCAACAGTTGACGTGCTTTCTTTATCATGTTTAAGCATGCGAAAATGTATTCTTAAAAAATCTAAGAGACACAGAAAACGTAATACTACTAGTATACGAAATCATTCAATTTTGCATAAAGATGATAACTCTAACTTTAAAAAAAAAACGTTCAGAAATATGAAAAGGAAAAGATGGACTTCTTTCTTGACCAAAATACAAAACTAGTAAACGGTGAATGTATATGTACCACTTCCGGAATAGTAATTTCTTTTTCTGGAAAAGTAATACCAATTTGCGGAAACGTAAAAACGCCGCTACTTATTTCGGAAAAGTAATGCACGAAAATGCGGAAACGTGAAATTGGACTTTTGGAAAAAAAAATAACTACTAAAGGACATGTTAGCGCCGACATGAGTTGTAAGAAAAGATTTCCAAAACAACCATATCATTAAGAAGGAATGTTTACATGCTATACTCTCGTACTAGTATTAGAGTATTTGCATTAATCAAGTATTTGCTGGCGTATCCGTATCGACGTATCGTATAACACGTATATGAGAAAAGGATAAATTAAATCAAGTTGGTCCCGATGAAGATATTTTATAATGCATAAAATACAAAAATAAGAAGAATCATTCATATATAAAAAGTCACATACATATAATACTAATAAACCCAATATGAAATTAAATAAACAAATTGGTTCTTCTGGCCGCAAGAGCTGCACACAAACAAACAACCCTACTTAGAGTATCCCTATGATGTCTGTACAAAGTTCCAACAACTTTAAAAAGTTTGAGTAACCGAATAACATGCTCTACATATACACGATACTTTCTCACTACACGGTTAAAATGTCTTAAACTGCGTCTACGGGCAAATGGACGTCGATTGATTTGAGCTGAAGTAAATGGTGTAATCAGGGGATGTCTCGATGGATATATGCAGTCGCCAAGTAAAAAACAGTGTAGCGGAATAGGGAGCTGTCCATTTTCGGAAATCTCCGACATCAGAGCAAACGATTGAGCATCGTTGGTATGTCCTAAAAATCCTGACTCTACATGTCGTATTCGCAATTCATTGTCAATAACAAGTTGCGTATGTATACAATGAAAGCGACGATGACCACTGTAATACATCTGTTGTATTTCGTTGTTCGGGCGATATATTTCGTGCGAGGTTCCATTTATACAACCTACGACCTCGGGAATATGTCTTCATCTGCCCCGCATACCCAACCATTCCTCGTTGCTTGGCCAAGTAATAGTATGGCATAAATGGGCCGCAAGTAATTGCCAGGTTGCGTGAACAATGCGTGATGTTTGGGAAATGCTTAAGTCAAAGATCAGAGAAAGTTGGTTCATCAATGGGTATGATTTCAGCCACATAAATGTCATCAACAACTGATTTCGGCGATCAATCCGGGAGGGTCTACGTCGGGAATTAGGAATAATATTTTGATAAAATGAGTGATAAATATCTAAAAATGTTTCTGGTGTTTCTCCTGTCGAATTATAAAATTGGCGACGTCGCAGAATTAATGATCCAAACACATTTCTCCCCTGGCGGTGTGGAGATGGGGGATCATCCCAAAATAATATATTTCTAGAATTTGTCATGGAACGTTCAGGTGGAGCGGTTATCATCGAAAACAATTCATTCAAATCTACATCAATAGGCGCTGAAAAGTTTCGGAAGATTTCAAGAATTTGCATAACGGAGTCCATACCGTCATCATTTCTAGAAGAAGAACGAAGAAGGAACCAAAATATAACAAACACCATTCTACGTTGATCCTAAAACAATAAGGAAAATGTAAATACACATTATAAAGTAGTCTATAAAACATACACATAGCTTTCATGTTCTTAATCTCTCTGATCAAAATATATTTTTATTCGCAGTTGTTGAAACAAATGGGGCATTACATTGAGCGTTTTGATACTTTTTTTTCTGAATCGAGTACACCCATCATTCTTAAATATGACATATGAGGCTCTGAATGTTAACTGTCTGATTGTTTGAGTTGATTTATATTGAAGAAGTTATAAAAATCCGAGTTTTTAATAAAATAATATTTTTTACTAGCGATATAATATACTCCAATTTTTTTTCGTAAGAAAAGATCCTTGATTTATGGTAGTGTTTGACATAAGTTAGAAACTGTCCTCGTGCGCCCATTTTACACGTATCCGCGTACGTATCAGAAACTGTCACAACGAGTGCACCTTACAGACGTAGACAACTTGAAAAATGTCGAATAAAGATATGCGTATGTATTTTATGTATTAACTGTACTTTATTTACGATTTTTATGTATTATATGTATTATACTTAACAATATAAAAGTTAATAGTACTTACCATAATTGGTGCTAAATACAGTTTCAAGTGAAGAAAAGGTGTGCTGGACTTGATTGATTGATTGATTGATACGCTAAGTCCAATTCAGTTGTCGAGGTGGACAACCCCAACCCCTTTTTCCGGCAACTTGTATTTTATTTTTATTTTTATTTTGTAAAACACGATAAAAAAAAACCATCTACCGTCTCTAGAGTCTCTCATTATCGAGGAATTAAAAATGACTCCACAAATTGATCATATTATTTAAAAGGGAGCGAGTTGCATTTTTCTAAAAACCCTGATCTTCGAAATAGCATACAGGGGGCGGAAGCATGATTGCTATTTAAAGGTGCGCGCCCATGGAAAATATACATGTTGGATAAAACAAATTAGGAAGATAATAAAACGAGAAAAAAACTGAAAAAATAATGATTAAATGCTTTCTGATAGGGAAAGCGGGGGCGCAAACCTTCAACGCCCTTGAATATCCACAAAAGTAGTTCTTGTTTTTAACACTGTTACGATTGAAAAATACATGAAAGAGATGAACATTAATTAGTAGAAAACAGGAAAATTAAACTATGCAAGCAACATGTGCCAGTTACACCAATGAAACGGTTAATCCCATTATTTGGACATTGCGAAATTGTTATCAAAGTTGTTTTTCCGTCTGATTGATAAATAGATATAGGAAGATGTGGTATGAGTGCCAATGAGACATTTCTCCTTCCAAATCACAATTTACAAAAGTAAACCGTTATAGGTCAAGGTACAGTCTTCACCACGGAGCCTAGGCTCACATCAAACAGCAAGCTACAAAGGGCTCCAAAAATTAATTGTGTAAAACCATTCAAACTGGAAAACTAACGTTCTAATCGAGGAAAAAAACCTACACAAACGATAAACATACAAACCACATAAACAGACGACAACTACTGAACATTAGATTCCTGACATAGGACAGGTGAAAATAATTGCAGCGGAATTAAACGTTGTAATGGTACCAAATCTTCTCCCTTTTCTGAAACAATAGTATAACATCACACAACATAGAAATACCCATTTGTATTGATATATTGTGCTTGCTACATTTGGTATTTATGTGTTTTAGCTGCCTCATCCGTCAGACGGAGCATACGTTTCGAAAGAATGGAACTTCTCCTCATAGCAAGAGGGTACAGGAACCACAATGGTTCTTTCGATGATATCATAGCAGACATCATAGAAAATGTCCATCTACTGTCTCCTGCTCTTAGAGAGCTATATCTGAATGACCAGCTTAAAAAGGCGAAGCAAAGAATTAGAGAAAAATTTTCAAGAATGATTGCCAATTGCGCGAAGGAACAAGATTCGGAAATACGGTATATATATTTCTGTAATTTTTGTTCCATTTTCACTTTGATTGATAGTTTAAGAAAAATATTTCTTCTCGCTAGTGAAATATCTTTTTTCTGCAAATGGTTGATCGAAATTTAAATATTTTCTTCCTTTCTTTTCTGAAATAGCTGTAGTGACGTTATGAAAAAAACGTGACTATAAATATAAAGACCCCAACTTTCTGAAAATCTTTGTAAGGGAAGAAACCGATTCCAAAACTATAACTCGTGTATACCATTTCTCAACTATCAACAGTTAAATTTTAATAATTCAAAGAGCTCCACAAGCCTCGTCCTTTTTTTTAGATATCAAAATTTAACTTTCTAAAGAGATAATAAATATCGTAACACATTAGTTGTAGTGTTAATATAATATATGTATATATACGCAAATGAAATTGCACAACATGACAATATAGTATCATTGTCAAATTATAGGGATATCTACCACATTGGTTTCATAGGAACAAGTTTAAGTCAGTTGTACCAGAAAAGCACTAAAAAATCAGCTCATGTAATGTATAAAAAGACATTGTTTGTACACAAAAGAAAAAAGCATAATAGTAAAAATCAATTCGGATAACAAGGGTACGAAGAAATTTAAAACTTAACAATTATAATTCACCACACGATTTCCAGGGTTTATGGACCAGTAAAAAGAACCCCTCCGTTCTTATGGGCCTACCATGGTAATCTAAAAGAATTTCTAACACGATTGAGTTGTAATGGTTAATTGACAAACAGTCCAATGGCTATTCTATGGCTTACACACAACAAGCTGTTGATTGTGGGGGTTCCCTTTTTTTTAAGCGAACCTATCCTAAAAACCCAAATGAACTTTTCTTATCACTTGGCGTCCGTCGTCCGTCAACTTTTACAAACCGTTTCCCATCTAAAACTACTGATTCAAAGTTCACAAAACGAGCCACAATCATCATTCGGGTGTGTAGTTTTTAAATAGAACATAGGCGGGTATATACAGTTTTTGGCCTTACGTATTTGGAGTAAATTTGACGTAGTTAAAATGTTCATCAAGTTTAGACAGCAATAATGTACAAAAAAGTTAGATCTACAAATAAGTCAACATGGACAAAATGGTCAAATGACCCCTTCAAAAGTTATTGCCCTTTTAAGTCAATTATTAACCTTTCTTAATTTTGTAATCTTTTACTAATTTTTTCTCTGAAACAACTGATGCAAATTAAACCTATCTTGTCCACAATCATCATAAAGGGATCTAGTTTTTTTTTAAAAAGTGTCCAATAACCCCACCTACCAACTTGGTCACCAGGGTTAAAAAAGAACATAGGGGTTTTAATATTATGTGAAGTACGTGGGGAAATTATTATGAAAAACAATTTCAAATGGTCTCAACTTGAAAACTAATTATTAATTTAAATAATGAAGGAGTCTCCAGTAACTTTTGTAAGACTTCACTGGGATGACCTGCTTTTAATTTAACTACTGAACCAAATTAAACCAAACCTGGTCTCAGACATAACTGGGGTATCTAAAACTATTTATTATGATTTTAACCTTAAATGATTTCCAAAACCACAGAAGATACAGGCGAGCGACACGGACCTTAGTTAAAACATCGTCAATCATAATCTGTTGAAATTGTTCACTAAAACACTAGTTCACGCCTATATGGGAACCCTGCAATGTGAAAAAATTTTCATTTAAATGTCACGCTTATAAAAATATGGTTTATTTTCAGACAAGAATTGGACGCAATAGTCGCCAAGGAAAGTGCATTCATCTCAAAGACAAATTCAAAGCAAATGTCAAAAGGACCTATACCCAAGGTACTTCAGTTTACATCCAGGTCTTTACAGGACTCACAGGTTTCTTCTGGAGACTCGCATATCTCGCCTCTCCCTTCGCCATCTCCGCTAACACCAACAACATTAGGACAGGCCAATACAGATAATAGGTCACCGGTATCCCCTGTACAACTTGTTGTCAACAGGCGGCCATCATTATCTTTGCCAGAAGATACTTCTACTCATCCGAGACTCAACGCTAATCCAGTATCCTCGCAGGTTTCTGTCCAAACTGATTCAAGAATCTCTAAAACTACCATTACCAGGCCGTTTGCAACACTTACTATGCCAACCGCTTCGTCTTTTCGTGCCTCTGAACATGTTCGTAGATCTTCCATACCTGCACCAATGTCTGATTCGCCTATAATACAATCATTTTCCTCACATCTCAATGCGGAGAGCAACCAACCATTTACTGCAAGCCGAATTCCTCAAACAGTAACAGGTAACCAAACGTCCACTACTAGAAACCAGCCGTCTTTCATCTCACACAGACAGCCGCTAATTTCTCTTGTCCAGTCATCGACTTCTCAGAACACTTATGGCACCCAGTCGTCTACCTCTGGAAATCACCAGTCTGGACCTTGTATGCAGCCGTCCACATCTCTAAACCCGCCGTCATCATCTCACAACCCGCCGTCAACATCTCACATCCCGCCGTCAACATCTCGCAACCCGCCGTCTTCATCTCACAACCTGCCGTCAACAACTCGCAACTTGCCGTCAACATCAAATAACCCGCCGTCAACATCTCACAACCCGCCGTCAACATCTAGCGACCCGCCGTCTTCATCTCACAACCTGCCATCAACATCTCGCAACTTGCCGTCAACATCTCATAACCCGCCGTCAACATCTCACAACCCACCGTCAACATCTCGCAAGCAGTCCTCCGCCTCTCAGTCCTCTACATCTCACATCAGGCCACAACAACCATCGTCTCGTAGACTTCCAGCCCCTAGGCAAAATATCAACGAGAGAGTCCGACGACATTTAAGGAATGTAGGTGAAGATGCTCAGCCAGATCAGCAACTTCAAGAATCCTCAGACGATGATGTGCGTCTTGGAATGGCAAGACGCATGGCCAGAAATATTGAAAGACCCCGTAAGATATCCACTAGACAATTGATGAGGAAAAATGAAATTTTGAGGCACAAAATGTTGAAGTATTTTTATAAACATCGTCAGGATATCTTTGGAATCTCTTCTTCAGGCTCTTCCGATTCTGAGTCCATGGAATAATGTACATTGGTATTAAATTAAAAAAAATATACAAGAATTTTTTGTTCAATTTAGTGTTAACGGAACGAACTTAACAGCTAGGTGATTGGGGTTGATGATATTTCATTTGTTTAACAAAAATAACATAGTTTAAGGGAGGCTGACTGGGGCGGATATAACGTCCGTGTAAAATTGAGAATTGAAATAGGTAATATGTCAAAGACAACAATAGCACCAAATAGCAGAAAACAGGCGAAGGCTACCGCAGCAAGAAATTACAGCACCCAGAGGCGGTCCTCAGCTGGCCTCTAAATGTAATTGTGTACTAGTTTAGTGAAACTGGACGTCATATAAACTTAAATTAAAAAAAACACTATGATACAAGACTAACAAAGAGGCTCCTGACTTGGGACATGCGAAAAATTGTGATGGGGTTAACCATGTTTTGATAGATCTCAACCTCCTCCTATACCTCTAGCCAATTTAGAATAAAGAAACACACAGAAATACGCACCGTAAAACTCAGTTTAAAAGAAGTCCGAGTCCGACGTCAGAACAGGCAACAAAAGTAGCTAAACAAAATGACAGTGACACATAAATTAACAAAGGACTACTAGCAGTTACTGATATGCCAGCTCCAGACCTCAATAAGATAATGTTATTATTATATTTAGAATATGATTTTCCTTTTTAAACTAAATGACTGCAAAATATGAAGAATTTGGTAAAAGTATAAAAAAAAAAATGTGTAGAATATACAAATGATGTTCTACAATAGCCACTTTTTTTTTAAAGATAAAGCGTACAAAAATGAAGCCCTACATACCCCAATCAATACCCTTGTGTCGAAATAACTTTAAATAAATAGCTGGAATTTAGAGTTAACAGGTACAGGAACAGATTAAAATATTAACTGGGGTAGTAAAGCAAAAAACATAACTTGTGTAGCAATCAGTGGTGGATTCAGATTTTTGTTTACATGGGAGGTAGGTACTAGGGATATTATAAGCAGTTTGAAATATTGCCCGGACCATAAAATTCCATGAGAATTTTAAATAAATCGTAGATAAGGTGGACAGGGCTCTTTGTGTCCCCTCTTAGCTCGCCTCTGGCAATAAACACACTTTTATTTACACAAAATGTTCCTGTAAATTTTTGTAACGAAGGTGTGCTCGATTTGATCCTTTCATATTTGTATATGAAAAAGATACACTCATCACACACGGTTATTAAATACGAAGCATGTATGTTCCAGGTCTAATAAAAGCAATAAATATTTAGTGTTTTAACTATATATCAACAACATTTGGTTCATATTTTACATATGTTTAGTTTTAATTGAGGTCGGGACTAAAACATTATTTTATACAAATCTGCCCGATACGTATACGTCGATCCGTGCACGTATCCATAAACGTGAATAATGCAAATACTCTATTACAGGGTTCTTGTGGCGTTCACCTTAGACACACATCTTTTTAACGATGTTTAACAAGAAAATCCCTATTTAGCGGACAAGCAATTTTTTTTTTCTGTTATTGAATATCGAGAAAGAAAATAAATCCCGAAATTAATTTGGAACTTTGATACTCAATAGTTTCCCCATCAAAATATTCACAATTAGTGTTCGTCCAGTGGCATACATAACAATCTTATTTCTATGTGCAATCAACAATGAGCAAAACCCTAACCTTGTAGTCATTTATAAAAGACCCGAAATGATAAATGTAAAAACAATTCAAACGAGAAAACTAACGGCATGATTTATGTACAAAATGTGAAAATTCCTTGATAACTTGAATTTTCTTAATTATTTGCCTACAATATATAAGTCACTGTTTAAGAAAAATAAAAAATAAAATTCTGGGACTATTATATTAACGTTATAATAGTCCAAGAATTAAAGTGTTGATAAAATAAGAGCCTCACATTTGAAAGTTTTAAAACATTTCGAAGAAAAAAAAAAAAGTAAAAAAATATACAAAACAGACTTTTTCGTTCATTTTGCAACATGAATGAGGCAGTTAGTTTTCTCGATTGAATTGTTTTACATTGTCATTTCGGGGCCTTGTAAAACAGACTATGCGGTATGGACTTTGCTCATTGTTGAAGGCCGTACAGTGACCTATAGTTGTTTATTTTTGTGACAATTTGGTCTCTTGTGAAATGTGGTCTCATTGGCAATCATACCACATCTTTTTTATATATTTAAATCATTTTACAAGACATCAAATTGTTATTTTGTGTTACTGTTGCAGACAATTCTTTTCAAATATTAAAAATTATTTTAATTAAATGGAATTTTGCATTTGCACCCGCTTGAAAAAAATAAAAACATATAAAGAAGCAACATCGAAATTCTCTGTACTTTAAGCGGCATTTTCACATGAGTAAAATATAAGGTCAACGTTTGAAACTTTTTCAGTCTTGTTCCGTCTTGTTCCATAACTTTCAGTCTTGTTCCGTCTTGTTCCGTATTTTTCAGTCTTGTTCCGTAACTTTCTACCCAGTCGTATAAACGAATCGTCGACAAGTGCGTACATTTTTTGGAACAACGTCAAAATCGTTGTTTTATTAGGAACGTCGTGTAACGCTAAGTGGCACCAATACCGTGCGTAACGTCAATATAAATCTGTGATTTTACTATGTCCACAACTTCGATGAACCAAAGCAAGTTAAACATCGACCTGTATCTAAATCAAATTGGTTCTCTTCTTCTTCTTCGTCTTCTTCTTTTGGTATACAATAGTCTATCGACATTCGATGATTACATACTGTTGGCATACGTGGACTAGTCTATTTACAAAACTTTTACCCCAATTTATTCAAAATATATGTTTTTTTCTTATGTTTAATGTATACATGTATATATTTTAAATTGCGCTATAGTTCCGTAACTTTCTTCCCAGTCGTATAGACGAATCATCGACACGTGCGTACATTTTTTTTGGGAAAGACGGCTTCAAGCCGTCAATCCCCTATGGGGTTGACCAGAGTGACATTCCCTCACATCATTCATTTTGTTTTTATAGTGTGGAAAACCCCCCAACAAATCTTACTTAGATTGAAGAGAAGGAGACCCAGAAATGAATAGTTTGACTTTAAACACTTTTTTACACATTTCCCTTCTGTTTCTGACGAAATTATCGTATCTTGAGCTCTCCTTTACACTATTTACGTTTCTTTTACAATCCGGAAAAATCAGTATGACGAGATATTCTAAATATATCCAACCTATATTGTATATTTATAGTGACGTCATTCTTGGAATGCCACACTATGCAGAAGCAGGGATATCCTTCACTGGTTATTTAAATCATTCCCAGAGATCGTGCACTAATACAAATTGGTATTTGCTAAATCTAAACATAATATTGTTTGCTGTAGATGATTCAAACATCAACATGCAATACTTTAATTTGTAGGTCAGCAACTTTCAAAGTAAACAAAGATCGTGGGGTTACATGAGATAGGGGAGAGAAACGATTTTATTGAATTTTTTCTGTAAAAATTCTGTTTTGAGAATCTTCCTCCAATTCAGGAGCACCTCAACTGATGAGTAATTATCCACTAAAATAAAAGTTAATGTATTTAAACACTTAAAATGTGACATTTCATTGGATTAGTAGTCTTCCATTAAAACTAAATTTTTGTGTACCAACATAATCATTGTAATGGTAAAAAAAAAATAATAATAAAAAAAAAATGTTGCATTTCAGTGTAGTTTCAACCTATTTATTCATGAAATTTACAAATATTTCAAATTTAGGATTTGGAAACTAGCTTCACACAGTTTACATCAATCATATTGTTTTTTTTTATTAGTACCTGTTTCCCTGTGATGAGAGTTATAACTGGGAACTTTATCAATGGAAATTTAAAACTGAATAGATTTTTCAGTCCACACTTTCTTAAGAAAAATGGAAAATTGCCCTAGCCTGCAGTTCAGTGGTAAACAATCAAGATTTCAAAAAATATTGTAGTTGTTGTGAAATGACAGAATACAGTTGGATTTTAGATAATTAACTATCAACTTTAATCAAATGTTTAGATTTAGAAGATGCAGATCTCTTCCATTGGTCCAAATTGAATCCTAAACTAAGGAAACAATTGATTTCAATATTGTCAACCTTTCTGCATGTTCTAGCTGTTCTCTTTTATCATTCTTTATATGAAGACTATCAAAAGATACCCCCCCCCCCCTTTCCAAAAAAATAAAAATAAATAGAAACAAGGGCCGTCTTTCCCCTCAGAGCTATTCAGCTCTTTGATTAAATCAATATTTCTGGTATGTTCCAATCTGTCCTTCACTATTGACATCGAGTATATATTACATTTTCCCAAAGTCAACCTTGGAAAAAATATTTAAATAGATTGTAATTTCATCAAATCTTATTTTTTGGGTATTATTTATATTTTTATTTTACACCAGAAACGTTATTTATAAACAAGTGTATGAGTTTAGTTATGACAAGTAAGACAGAGTTGTATATTATACATCTGATAGTTCAAAATGGAAAGTTATAAGTTATCGGCCGTGTACACTGAATATTACCTGCAGAAGTGAAACGATGCATGAACTTGCAAGTCCGACAGGAAATCGCTTGAATACCTGGAAGTGTCACCTCACACCCCTTACAATACCTTTGGAAGTAATACCTTAAGCCGTGCTGGTGATCAGATGAGGGAAGATCAGAATTTATTTGAAAAAAGTTTATTACTTTAAAGAATTATGAACAAATTATATTTTCAAAAACAATTTTCACGGAACACTTATTCATGATTTCAACTTTGACTCTTTACTTAATTCCAATATTAACAGTTTAAAAACAACAGACCATGGTTATTTAAAAAAAAATGCAAAAATTTTCCGTATAAAGTTAGTTAGTCGAATAAAACAACAGTACGATTGACATGATATCGACACGCAATTACGACTACATCCTTATTCTTTCAAAAAGAGATTCCCAGGCAACCTCAGAATATAAAGTTTCAGGTTTTGTAAATATTAGTAGACCTGTTACTATTCTTGCGGCCTCTTATTGCAAATTTTCTAATTTCCAAGGATCCGTGTTGAAGGCTGTTCTTTGACCTATTCAATTTTTAAATAAAATATGTTTAAACTAAACGCAGCCTTGGCTATAAAAAGCCTCAAATGTTGAAGGCTATTCTTTGACCTATTAAATTTTTAATAGTCTTCAAATTTCAACAAAATTCCGCGTAAGGGACCACAACTTGGAAATGGAGATAGGTTTTTATAAAAAAAAAAATCAAAGAGAACACAGAGTGTGTAAAGTTTTAAAATTTTTGATGGATACGAACATTTTTCTCCATTGCCAAATCAACTGTAATATTAGCACTCATACCACTAATTATATTTATATCTATTTTCAGCATAGAATATCTCAGTTTGTTATTGTCGACATTTCTATTAAATTTTCTTGATAAAACTTTTTAATACATGTATAAACATTTTAACAAGCTCACCATATTCTAATTTAAGAGTTGGCGCCCATCAAAGCCATGCACACGAAAATATTTATAGGAAGAGAAATAAAACAAAAGCAAAATGATTTGTCCTTTTAATCTCTGAAATTATCAGCAATAATGATTTTTTTTTAAAGTTTTAGTTACGAATGATATTCTGGGTGTGTCTAAACACTGCTAAGGAGTCCTTAGTGCACTAAGAACTGATAACATGCCACTAAGAACTAGATGGAGAGCTGTTACATGCAATTTCTTTTCATATTACGGTAGAAATTGATATTTAATGCATAAATTTCAAATTTTATAGAAAAATAATAATAAATTAAGGAGATATTCAACATTATTTAGACACGTGCCTGTTTTTCTTTGATATGCCGAAAATCCATGAACCGTTTGACACGTGTCAAATTACATATTAATTGATTACACGGGAATCCTTTTGGTAAAGTTGGATACTAATAAATGAATTGTTGTTGAAATTTTATTAACAAAAAAATCTGAATGAAGAAGTATTTTTTCAAGTGTATATTTCTTGTAAATAATAAATTTATCACCAGAGAAATATATCTAATGTCGGATTTTTATGTAGTAGAGAATTGATAAGAAGTAGTGGATTCGAAAACGGTAATCAACTCGCGACTAAGAAGTAGTGGATTCGTAAACGATAATCAACGAGCGACTTTAGTCGCGATTTGATTACCGTTTTCGAATCCACTACTTCTTATCAATTCTCTAGCTTAACCCATTTCTAGTAAAACGACTATCTGTTTCATGATCTGACAATGAATCAACGGAATTTCATGAACATAACTTCGTATTTTGTCTTTTTTATTCTCTGATAGCTGGAAATGATAAGATCCACACGGTTCACATTTTTATATAACTTAATATAAGTTAAATTTAACTTAAATGTGTTGTTATCTTCCCTTTTTATTACCAGATTTTATATTTGTAAATAATTATTTCATTCTATGTTTAAGCATTACAAATAATCTATATTGATTAGATTTTAGTATTTAAAATTCATTCAAAAAGACATATAATTGATATACGTAATTTTTTTAATCTTTTTTTGAAAGTTGAAAAAATTTGACTATCAACATTTAGAAACCTGTAATATTTACATATTATATAGTATTTAGCAACCAAATGAGCAGTTAATGTCGTCAATATCTCCCAATTGATTAGGTTTACAACACACATTAAAAATGACTTACACATTTTAAATCTGATTGAAGTGAAAATGTCACAGTAACATCACTTCTCTAGAAACCAGTTGATGATAAGATACAAGTGATCAGTCTTATTTAAAAAATTATATATAAATTTTGTGTAAAATGGTTCCCTTTCATTGTCTTTTGATTATTGTAACATTATTTCATTTGGCATCCATCGACGATCAGTTAATGAACTAGTATTATTTGTGGTACTCATTCTGAAACCCAAGCAGACTTGCTCTTATTACAAATGTACAATATATAAATTATTCAATTTTGCAGAGTATCATGTAAGCTGTTCATAGCTGTGATCGTCTAGTCGTTGACATGGTAAAAAAAAACCAACAGTGCCAAGTTCAAGCCTAGTATCCTGAATGATTTCTTTTGCAATATTTTTCTCTACTAAAAAGTAAAAACACAAAAATACTGAACTCAGAGAAATCAATTCGGAAAGTCCATAATATTGTTTTTAATCTAAGGGGTATCTTTATTTCATCTTTACTATAAAGTTGACGACTTTGTATCTAGTTTTGCCGCCAAAGAAGTAGTTTTATAGTCAAAGCTTATCACTCTTTATTAAAATTAGAGTCAGTAAGATGTTGATTCATATAATCAAACAAAGAAAAACTAAGTGATCATGGTAGGCCCATGATGAAAAGGGAAAGGCCTTGTACATTAAAAGTGATAAGTGTAATGTGTACATGGATGTTTATTTTATTAAGGAATTGTACTAATAAGTAATATTTACAATTCATTGATTTAAAAATCACCTGTGTAGATATTTTATTAGGTGACAAAAAGAATGAAATTATATTGACATGCATTGACAGATATACGATATAAGAGTGATATTTAATTAGTAATTTATATCGGCACTCGTGGTCTAGTGGTATCATGCATAGACTACAGACTTTACTGACGAATATACGCGCGAGTTCGAATCTTTCATTGGTCACTCGTTTTTGAGAATATCACATGCCGTAAGTTAAAAGTTTAAAGTTATGATATAAGTTATCTTAAGTTAACATGGTGGCCAGTGGATTCTTGAAAAATAATCCACTGTTAGAACAATAGACTGACGTCAGAGAAATGGGTTAATTGATGTTCATATTAATAAGTGACTGAAATACAAATTTTTATAGATATTTAATTCACATTTATATATATTTTTTTTTAAGTACGTGTTGAAGTTTGGATAACCGGCAGATGTTTGTTGCGTTTTCATTAAATTCATCTTGTTATTGGGCTGTGATAAGCCCGGTAGTACCGAAAAATTAATCTAATATTTCGTAGCGTTCTTTGTCTCTTGAACCAATTTTATTTTTCAGGTGGTCGGACACATCATCTATAATGTGTTTTGTACCCGTATCTCTATTTTGTTTATTTTTTCTTGCAAGCGTGCTTTAATGTGGTGACAGGCGACGACGGACATGCGTTTGAACAATAGACTGGTTTGGAGCTGGAACACTTTAGTTTGTTTTTTATGGTGCACTGTTCAAAATTTATTTTCATATATGAAGACATTTTAAGAAATGTATAACTGGACAAAACGAAACCAATAAGATAATGCATTTTTACTACATGCAACACACTAAGTTCATATAGGACCCGTTTGAGTAATATATTTCGGGCCTTCAACAGTGAGTAAAGCGCATAGCACATAGTCATTATTTCATAAATTATTTCGTACGATATGTTAAGCAGACAATTTGTTAAAAACAATACAAATCGGATTTCCTTCTGACATACTTGCCACAGGCATTTGTCTCAAAAAAAAAAATTCCTATATACCTTTTCTGAGACAAGTGCCTGTGATACTTGTTCTTCTTTAAGAAAAGTAGATTTAAAGAAATTATAGTTGAAAATATTTCTGTCGGCTTTTTAGCTCACCTGGCCCGAAGGGCCAAGTGAGCTTTTCTCATCACTTTGCGTCCGGCGTCTGTCGTCGTCCGTCGTCGTCGTCGTCCGTCGTCGTCCTGCGTTAACTTTTACAAAAATCTTCTCCTCTGAAACTACCAGGCCAAATTAAACCAAACTTGGCCACAATCATCATTGGGGTATCTAGTTTAAAAATTGTGTCCGGTGACCCGGTCAACCAACCAAGATGGCCGCCATGGCTAAAAATAGAACATAGGGTAAAATGCAGTTTTTGGCTTATAACTCAAAAACCAAAGCATTTAGAGCAATTCTGACATGGGGTAAAATTGTTTATCAGGTCAAGATCTATCTGCCCTGAAAATTTCAGATGAATCGAACAACCTGTTGTTGGGTTGCTACCCCTAAATTGGTAATTTTAAGGAAATTTTGCTGTTTTTGGTTATTATCTTGAAAAATATTATAGATAGAGATAAACTGTAAACAGCAATAATGTTCAGCAAAATAAGATTTACAAATAAGTCAACATTACCGAAATGGTCAAATGACCCCTTTAGGAGTTATTGCCCTTTATAGTCAATTTTTAAGCATTTTTCGTAAATCTTAGTTATCTTTTACAAAAATCTTCTCCTCTGAAACTACTGCGCCATATTAAACCAAACTTGGCCACAATCATCATTGGGGTATCTAGTTTAAAAATTGTGTCTGTTTACCTGGTCAACCTACCAAGATGGCTGCCATGGCTAAAAATAGAACATGGGATGAAATGCAGTTTTTGGCTTATAACTCAAAAACAAAAGCATTAAGAGGAAAACTGGCATGGGTTAAATTGTTTATCAGGTCAAGATCTATCTGCCCTGAAAATTTCAGACGAATCGATAGTCAATTTTTAACAATTTTCATAAAATTTGTAAATTTTTACTAACACTTTTAACTGAAACTACTTGGCCAATCATTATAGATGGGGATATATGTACGCAGCAAGAATGTTCAGTAAAGTTAGATCTATAAACATATCACCATCACCAAAACACAATTTTGTCACGAATCCATCTGTGTCCTTTGTTGAATATTCACATATACAAATGTACCAAGGTGAGCGACACAGGCTCTTTAGAGCCTCTAGTTCTTTTTTTCGCGTGATATATTTAGGTTTAAATATTCTGATTATTATATTGCATTACAAAAAATAATTATTTACACATCATGTGGTAAAGGCATATTTTCAAGGCATTCATACGAAGCATTCTCTTTCTCTGTCAGAATTATATCTTTAGCTCTAAATTTACACATACTGAAAAAAAATTCGTGAATACTTTACTAAAAACTGTGGAACATTTTTAAAACATTTGTCTCTTTTATATATTTGAAAATGAAACTTAATCTGACTTAAAATCGGGAAATGATTTATTTAACTTCTTTTACTTTTAGAAGAATAATAAAATGTCGAAATATACAAACAAATAAGTGCCGTATGGAGCCTTTGTAAACAAATATCAAGCTGGTTGAAAACTAGTGGTTTGGATAAACCCCAAGAACGACACATAATTTTCTCTCTCTCAATTCCATCGTATTGTTTTAGTGAAACCATTTGTATATTATATACACGCATCTTTGTCGAAATTAAAATAAAAACAAAACACTTATCAATATATATATTTATTTTGTCTTCATATCTCTTACATAACAAATCATACAAGTCATGCTAAAACCTCGATAAAATCATACAAGTAATGTTAAAACCTGAATAAAACCTTGGTAAAATCATTAAAGTAATGTTAAAACCTTGATAAAAACAGAAAAGAAAGCACTATACACTGGAGAACATTACTGAGACATTTGTTAGCACTATAGTAAAGTTACAAGTCTGTTCTGGCACAAAATTTATATGCAACGGTCTTGATGTAGTCATGCCTTGAAATTTCCCCTCTTAGGTACATGCCATGTTTCTCCATAAGATAGTCAGTTTTCTCTTTCTCCCATCGTCGAACTGCAGCCGGTGTGTCCATAGATCGGATTTTGATGTATGTTGTAGCCTGAATCTTCTTTACAACGTCAACATAAATAAACATGTTTGGATGTTTTGAATAAAATTGTTCATTAAAATGTGCATGGAATGACTCCGGTCCATTGTTGGTTCGTTTAAAATTAGCAGTGGGTATAGCAGCCCAAAATGACGGTGGATATCTAGATTCCGGGCTTATATAAGTTTCCAAAACATAATCAGCAAATTTTATGCATCTACTGTGGTTTAAGTACAAGATTTCTCTGTTCACAAAGTTGAAATATAAAGTTCCACATGTTTGTGTAGCATTCTTCACTTTTTCCAGGAAGCAATGCATATACAAGCGGCACATAGTTACCATCTTTACATCCATGCAGTGTGTACATTTGAAAAAAATATCTTGGACAGCATTTAAAGGTACCATCCACAAATACATCTGGTACATCATTACAAAGACACTCAAGATTAGCAGTACAGGAAAAATTGATAATTCCACTTTCAACATCATTTATCAAAAGAAAATTCTCAAATTTGTTTGTTTCCATTTTCATTTCCTTCACTGCTTCGTGGATATCTGCTTTATCTTTTGGTAAAGTAGGGTAATCTTTTCTTCGTTCTCGGTATATAGCCAAGGCAACATTTTTTAAGTCATTTGTACGTAGGTGGTTTTCATCCATTCCTGAAGAAGAAAAACAATGGTGTTAAAAATATTTATCCATAGAATACAAAGTAACATACAAGGAACTTAGAAAGTCCATAATCACATGGCAAATTGGAAGACAATGGAATCATTTAACTTTTCTGCTCTTATTTTCTTTTTTCAATTAAAATGAATTTAACAAAAGAAGATGTGGTAGTAATGTCAATGAGATAACTATAGGTGACAAACAAAATTACCTTGTAGTTCTGTGCGTATTATCTTTGAAGGACTTGCAGTTATATCACCAGATGCTTTCCGAACTCGGACTCTGAGTTGTTGAGATTCTACTTTCTGCTGGTTTACTCCATGGTTGTGCTCGTTTAAAGTTTTCATAATTGTTTTGCTGTCCGCATCAGTCGTAATCCTGGCTTTACAGGTTTTTTTGGTACACCTGAAGGATTTGTCTCCATTTGTTAAAACATTTGATAACCTATATATGTGGTCATCAAATATCACAGAATTCTTTCCTCTGTTTGTCTCAGATTTGACTATGTCCATCTTGACACCTCACACTGGACTGGTCATGTGAACACTATATATATAATTATAACCTTAGTGACTCTCAGTTTTGTATTAGAAATGAGTATGAACTCGCACATATATCCAGGGGGAGTTATGTACAAACAAAAAACAAAATAAATCGTAAATAATATTTAACTTTTCCGTTATATTACCTGTCATACCTGTAAAATGGCGCAAATGAAGGTTTTTTTTGGCGCAAATGATATATAACCTTGTGGCGCAAATGAAAGGTTTGATTTTTTAAAAATTGGCGCAAATGAAATGCGCCCCAAGCTGACCACACTCTAACTTATTAGTCATTTAGTAGGCGCACATCAAAGTCGTGCACCTGTGGCAAATAACTTTGTCGGGAAAGAAGTAAAACAAAAACAAAATTATTTGTTCTGTAATCATTTTTCATAAGAACAACACATTTAATTATAAATATTAAGCATACATTTTTTTAGATATTATTAGTTATCTTGGTGTAATCAGGGGTGTACAGAATTTTACACCGTTGTTGAAAATTCATACACCCTGAGGCGCAGCCGGATGGGTGTATGAATTTTCAACAACGGTGTAAAATTCCGTACACCCCCGATTACACCAAGATAACGAATTTATTTCTTATGAGTTTACAAAAAAACAAAATATCTTTTAAAAATTTAAAAAAAAAAAAAAAAAAAAAAATTTTTTTACCATTTTCTTATTATTATTTTTTTTCTAAATTTTAAGTTTTTTCTTTATTTTGGCAAATTTTATTTTTTTAATTTTTTTGGGCATAATTTCTTTTTTTTTTTAAATTTTGGCAAAATTTTATTTATCCCCGGGTGAACAAGGGTGGGGTGTTATTTACACCGGGGTAGTCAACCAATCAGATTGCAGTATTTTTGCTCCATAAGAAATAAAATTGTTTATTACCTTAAATAAAAAGATTATGATTGTTTAATGAATTGTTTTGTCATTTGGCACGTGTCAAACGGTTCATTGATTTTCGGCATATCAAAGAAAAACGGACACGTGCCTTAAATTGAATATCTTGTTTATTTATGATTATTTTTCTATAAAATTTGAAATTTATGCATGAAATATCAATCTCTAACATAATATGTAAAAATAATACACACAACAGCACTCCTTCTAGTCCTTAGTGGCATTGTATAGTCCTTAGTGCACTAAGGAGTCCTTAGCAGTGTTTAGACGTACCGACATTTTTTTAGATACAATTGTTTATTACCTAAAATAAAAAGATTATGATTTTTTAATGAATTGTTTTGTCATTTGGCACGTGTCAAACGGTTCATTGATTTTCGGCATATCAAAGAAAAACGGGCACGTGCCTAAATAATGTTGAATATCTTGTTCATTTGTGATTATTTTTCTATAAAATTTGAAATTTATGCATGAAATATCAATCTCTAACATAATATGTAAAAATAATACACACAACAGCACTCCTTCTAGTCCTTAGTGGCATTGTATAGTCCTTAGTGCACTAAGGAGTCCTTAGCAGTATTTAGACGTACCGTGATATTCTAGCCTAACGTGATGATGTGTCTGTTGTCAGAGATGCACATAGACCTAGGTGAACAATACTGTCTTTAGTTACATCTAGTGTTTAGTTCCATAAAATTTCAGTTATTATCAAATTTTGTTGAAGAATTTATTGGTGAAAGTTAATGTAAATGTTCAGTTGCAAATACTACATGCATATTGAGGACACAATAGAAGAAGTATGGTTACTGGCAAATCTATCCAGGCATCTCCACAATAAAAATATCTTCACGGAAAGCAAGCTATACAAAATAAAAAATAAAAAACACTTATGTACGATTTTCAAAGTTGTTTAAGTAATTGTAGTGTATTGGATATACCCGTTGGACGCATGTTTCTGTCTTGTCATTACTTTCAATGAAAAGCTGGTGGAATTCTTAGCCCCAACACCATGTGTTGTTTTAAAATTGCTTCTGATTTTATTCACAGTTTTTGTTCAGATGGTGTCACAGTCATGTCTCAGTACCCAACAAGTCGGTTGAGTACAGGAACCCTGATGAGTTCAAAATGATGAGTCCTCTATGCAGAAAGAAAATTCCGCACATAGAGGCGGGCCTCTTTTGGTCACTAAACAATAATGAATAATAGTTCAGAGAAATGGTTGCTACACTAAACACTAAAATGCACTTTTGAACTTAAATTGAAAAAAAGCACATGAGATTACCAAAGGATAAAGGTTTCTGCTTTGAGACAGGCGATGGATGTATACTCATGACTTTTGATATCTCAACCGGCCCCTATTCCTTTAGCAAATGAGGAATAAACAACCACAATGTATTAAACAAGAGAAAACTCGATTTAAAAGAAGCCAGAGTCAAATGTAGAAATAGGTAACAGAAGAAACTACGCAAATGGCAATAATAAACATAAAATAACAAACGGACCAGTAGCAGTAACTCAATGCAAGCTCCATGTTTGAAGTACACATATCGGTAATTTGTGTCATTGGTAGAAAAATTAACAATTCTTAAACAATAATATCTGGGAAAATTTGGTCTGCTCCAATAAAATAATATCCTTACCTACTACAAAAACATATAAAACTATTCTCTGTTCTTTGATTGAGTTCACAAATAGATTTTTCTCTAAGATATTTCATTCTCCCATAGGATATTTGTTTCTCCTATAGGATATTTATTTCTCCTATAGGATATTTCTTTCTCCCATAGGATTTTTTCTCTCTTATGAGTTGCTTTGATCTCCCATAGGATTTTTAATCTCCCTTAGGATTTTTAATCTCCCTTAGGATTTATTTATTACCCTTAGGATTTATTTATTACCCTTAGGATTCTTTTTTATCCCACAGGATATTTTTTCTGTTATGAAATCCCTTAGGATATTTATTAATCCTATCGGATATTTTTAATCCCATGGGATTATTTTATTAGACTAATATCCTGTAGGATAAAAAATATCCTATAGGAAATGCTTTTATTTTTCCTAAGGGATTTTTTTAATCCTAAGGGCGAAACTATATCCTATAGGATATTTTTATTCTCCTAAGGGATTATAAATCCCTTAGGATTTAAATATCCTGTAGGATATAAAAAATATCCTATGGGATTATGACTTTATCCTATAGGATTTCTCAAAATCCTGTAGGATTTTTAAAAATCCTATGGGAGAAAAAATATCCTACAGGATTTTGTCACTATTTTCACTCCAGTTGCCGAACCGGGCGAGTCACACCAATTTGTTTTTTGTATTGTGTTATTTATCCCCAGAGGTACATTATTGCCAAATTTGATGATTCTACGACAAAAAAAAAAGTGTGGTTCCAATTTGCACTTATGAGAAGTGCAAATTAATCCAAGAACATGTTTTAGGTAAAAACCCAAATAGTCTACTTGTTTTGATAATATTGAACAGCTGATTTCTAAAAGTTTGTTCTATACAAGATTGTTCTATACGAGAGTCATTACTATAACTTTCAATAGTTTTGTAGCAATTTGTACATATTGATTTTACTACTTAGTCGTTAATCTGTCTAAAGATTGTTATACCCGTACATAATATTGGTACATAGAAGACATCTATATATAGTATTTTAACAACTTTTAACACATTCAATTTTATCACATTCAATTTGTTACATCTGTTATACACTTCTCTACAACATGATTGAACTCTTTCAAAGAGCTTAAAACTTTTATATACTTTTATTAAATTTTTTTTCATGTATTTGATATAAAATAAAATTTCAGCAAAACAAAAAAGTAAGCTGAGACATATAAAACATTCACTAATGTTTTTTATGTATGATTGGTTAACTCTTAATCTGAGCTTGAATTTGTTGTACATATTTTAAATATTTTTGTAGTTTAATTTATATGATAAAACTATAATACAATCCTTTAATGTCATTAAGATATGAATTTGAACATTTGATTATGCTTTAGTCTTTTTAGTTCCATGAACTCCAGTAGTTTTCTCATGTAGAGCTTCAGTTGGTGTTTGTGGTGTTCTGACTCCTGCATTAACTGTTCTTCTATGTGGTGTTCTGACAAACCTCTCCATAGATGGTTGTGTTTTGTCTGTGCTACCACTATTGCCAAGATTGGTTTTTTGTTGTCCTGACTTGTTTGCATGTTTCTTGCTACCACCTTTTGTGTTTTCAGATGTTTTTGAAGAAGGAGATTTTGTTGGAGTTTTTGTAAGTTCTACACTCTCCTCCTGTACATTGTCATCACCAGACTCAATGCAATTCTGCTCTAATTGCTGATTATTCTCATCTTTGTCCTGGAAGTTTTTTTGACAGTCAATCATTTTGTGTCCACTCTCTTTGCAAATTTTACAAGCCCAATCATTAGGGCACTGGAACAGCATATGTCCTGGTTGAAGGCATTTGTGACAAATTCTTTCTTCTGAATTGTTATTTCTGTTTTCGAATTCAGGTTGGCCCGAATGGAAAATTCTGCCCATGTATTTTCCAATTTGCAAATTTCTAGGTATAGGTTTATCTAGTGTCTTGCTAATCACTAGTCTATCACCAGTCTCACAGTTGGTTACTTTTCTGTCTATGCGCAAACGCTCCCTAAACAATCCCTGAATTTTACAGCCTTGAAGGGATAGGGCTCGATGTATTTGCCCATCGTCCGCAGAAAGGGGGATGTTCTTCAACTTTATGCGGATTGTGTCACTTTGTAACGTAGATGGATTGTGAGGGTTTTGTGAGAGAAGGGGTACTTGCTGCCACGTAAGTTTAACCCCTGTACTAACAAAGACAGTCTGGCACCCTCATTGTCCATGTATATACGCCACATCTCTCTTATTCTCTGTATCCCCTTAATGCACTCTTCTGGGACTTTAGCACCAATTGACTTGTATATTTCGACATTTGTGAGCCATTGGGTGCGAGGAGGTTTGACCGAGCCATGAACATCTTGATCTTTCAAGAAAATAGGTTTTACAAAATCGCCCGGGTCACTTTGTTCTCTTGGTGCTTTATAGTGAGTATTATTCTCTGTATATGATTGATCAGATTGAATGTTACTTTGATTTTTGTGAATATCTGAAACTGCCTCGGCGTACGTCACCATTTTGTCATTGTTTACATCTGAACTGACCGTCGCTTCATTTTGTAATGTAAATGTATCAGTACCCTGTAGACCTTCTATAAGCCTTTGAAGGCGATCCTGAGTCATTTTTCTGCATAATGCTTCTACTTCTGCATTCATTTTCAGCTTTTTCCAACTAGTTAAATCACTTTTTTTATGGAGTATTGTACGATACGTCTTAACATATCAAGGGACGTTACTCTCTTGTAAAGGATCTTCCCACCAAAAAAAATCGTTTAAATGTCGAAATTGTTCCTAAGCAGATAGCCTATGATTTTACGAAACGGTAATACCTTGCATGACGCATTGGGTAAGATAATCTAAAACGTACACTTCATTATAATCTTTGTTTCATTCTTTGAAAATGTTAGAAAAAGACAAGGTCGAAGTTAATTTGTTGTTTCCTGTATGAAATTGATGAAAATAAAGAACCATTATGAGCAACCCTTTACATTGTTCTAGGTCTTAAACTCCTCCAATCTTACCCAGTGTTCTCCCGTTATGTCATGCACATTTATTTGTACCTGTTTACTAGTATATTTTTTCTTTGTATAAATGTTCATTCCTCAACCTTGTAAATATTTGTTGTCTAAATTGCATATATTTTATTTCACATTTTATGAAACAGTAATTTTTTTGTTATATATATGTATGTAAAAGTTAAGATAATAAATCAGTTATTTCATTTATGAGTAGTTTTATACTTAGCTTTGAAAATCGACATGGTTTGAAAATACAAATAATAACATCATTACAAACACAATTTCTTTTTAATATTCCTGTCATGGCTAGACAAATAAATAAATAACATCATTATAAACTCAATCCGAATTTTCTATTTTTTTACGTGTCTATAATTAAACAAATCTATTCAGAACTTATTGGAAATTAACCTGTGATAATATAAACGTCGCAAACATTACATCACTATGTATGGCGTTGATAACTACGTGTGACGCACACTTTATACTTTGTAGTGTCTTGATTTACTGTCATGGGAAGTGTCTGTTGTTATTCTGTAGTATTGTACTATAATATTAATTGTTTATGTGTTTATCTGTCCTGCATTTATATCACGTTTCGTTATCAATTCAGCGGTATTTTTTTTTGGTTTGGTAGCCCTTCAAAACAATTCCACTGCCTGTACTGATTTGCAGGAATAATAAAATATATTTACGAACGATGATATTTTAGAAGAAAATATGTTATTGCAAATTGTAAATTCAAGTTCGACGAAAGTATTTCACGTTATGCACATGTTGCTGCTAGTGAAATAAAAGAAAAAAAGAAACAGATATATGGGACTTCAACACTAATTCCTATCTTTTAAAATGTTTAAAACATTTAATTAACAAATTAATGTAGGAACAAATTGACATTTCAAAAACCGACACTCTCAAATAAAGACAATTTTGTGGAACATATAGAATTTTGAAAAACGGGGTTGTTGTTGAAACTAAAGCAACTGTTTACCCTGACCGTGCGGACAATTTCAAACATGACAGTTGTTTGGATAGTCATGCAGTCATCAGACCTTGACAATGCTCTTTTTGTATTTTGTCAGAAATACTACGGAAAACTGGCAACGTTGACTAGACAAGTCGGAGTTAAAAATGAAGAAACGATTACAGATTTTTGATTTTTACAAGTTATAGTCATTACTGGAATCAAACCAAGAGCCATAACAGCTAGCTGTATATAAATAGAAAAAAATCTGTCTTTCTTACCAGAGATTATTAGTTCATCATTATACAGCAGCATACATGGTGATAATAACATTAACGGTACCATTTTTTTTCTGCACCAGATGCGCATTTCGACAATACATGTCTCTTCAGTGATGCTCGTGGCCAAAATATGTAAAATCCAAAGCTTATATAAAAGATGAAGAGCTATAATCCAAAAGTTCTAAAAAGTATAGCCAAATCCGTGAAAGGAATCAGAGATTTGCATGAGGGAGATACATTCCTTAATTTATAATAATTTTTAATATTTTGTAACAGCAAATTTAATAACACAAAAAATCCGTATTTTCATGCCAGTACCGGAATACTGGCTACTGGGCTGGTGATACCCTCGGGGACTAACAGTCCCCCAGCAGAGGCATCGACCCAGTGGTAGTAATAACATTAACGGTACCATTTTTTTCTGCACCAGATGCGCATTTCGGCAATACATGTTTCTTCAGTGATGCTCGTGGCCAAAATATGAAAAATCCAAAGCTTATATAAAAGATGAAGAGCTATAATCCAAAAGTTCCAAAAAGTATAGCGAAATCCGTGAAAGGAATCAGAGCTTTGCATGAGGGAGATACATTCCTTAATTTATAATAATTTTTAACAGCAAATTTAATAACATAAAAAAATCCGTATTTACTTGCCAGTACCGGAGTACTGGCTACTGGGCTGGTGATATCCTCGGGGACTAACAGTCCACCAGCAGAGGCATCGACCCAGTGGTAGTAATAACATTAACGGTACCATGTTTTTCTGCACCAGATGCGTATTTCGACAATACATGTCTCTTCAGTGATGCTCGTGGCCAAAAATATATAAAATCCAAAGCTTATATAAAAGATGAAGAGCTATAATCCAAAAGTTCTAAAAAGTATAGCCAAATCCGTTAAAGGAATCAGAGCTTTGCATGAGGGAGATACATTCCTTAATTTATAATAATTTTTAATATTTTGTAACAGCAAATTTAATAACACAAAAAATCTGTATTTTCATGCCAGTACCGCAGTACTGGCTACTGGGCTGGTGATACCCTCGGGGACTAACAGTCCACCAGCAGAGGCATCGACCCAGTGGTAGTAATAACATTAACGGTACCATTTTTTTCTGCACCAGATGCGCATTTCGACAATTCATGTCTCTTCAGTGATGCTCGTGTCCAAAATATGTAAAATCCAAAGCTTATATAAAAGAGGAAGAGCTATAATCCAAAAGTTCAAAAAAGTATAGCAAAATCCGTGAAAGGAATCAGAGCTTCGAAAGCAATTCTCAAGTACTATTCAAGGAACTAAACTACTGTTTCGTTGTCTTGCAATATCCCTTTAAATATCAAATGGAACATGCATTCTTTAATGCCTGAATTTAGCCCAAACGCTACAGTTTTACTTTACTCGTAAACGTTTTAATGTACTGATTCTAATTCATACTTAAAGTAATTGTTTCTAAAACAGATTTGTCACATTTTGACATTTATTTTTTGTCAGGAAATTTGCCACATTGTAAATATATCAACCAAATTGAATTTTTACTGGTTATTATATACTAGACCACAAAAAACAACTAAAACCAAAATCATGGACAAAGTCTTTAAATCTAGTTGGTCCTACCAATATACAATTACATTATATTCCGCGGATTTTGGGGAATTTTTGACGACGCTTGTTATGATGCATCTTAGAATTGCGGTTTTCAAATCTGACAACTCTTCCAGTTGCACAGGGTTTTCAGTAATCAGAATATATTTCTGGGTGCAAACAAAAAGATTAACCTTAATAAACGTTCTCTGGCGCACTAACTGCCGAAATACCACAAATAAGAGAATTATTACAGCAGTGTTTAATACTTTTGATAAAAGCTCGGTTTTTACACATAATCATGAACAAAAGATTACAGTGCAATAATTTCAGATAGAATACTCAGGCGTTTTAGTTATAAACATGATTGTAACAAAATGATATTGTACACACTCTGTGTAAAAGCTTTTTTGAACACATATATGTTTGTAAAGTAACTTTGCAATGTTACTAAATAATAGAACGATGGTAATAAAATAACATGCAAAACTGAAGTAAGAACACATGAGTATCGATTCTGAAAGTGTTTGACGTAGGTTTGTTTTAATACTAAACAGTCGAAAATCGAAAGACATGTTCATTATAACGTAAATATAATGATCTTATTAAAGATGGTTCTTGTTATCTAGCAATAATTTAATTTCGGATGTAACGCGTCTTTTGATTGGCTGATAGGTTTTTGTTAATCAGCTAATAGACATAATTTTGCCATATGACCGTGACGTCATGAACGATTTGTCGCGATTTACACCGGTTTAAAATGGAATTTTGAAATAGATTATAAGAAAGGACTGTAATATTTGTTATGTCTATTCGAAATAAAATTATAAATGTAGTGCACACTTTAAAATAACCCGCTGCGCGTTATTCAGTGTGCACCACATTTTGATTTTATTTCTTCAAAGACAGAAAAAAATGATATTCTAGTTTACAAATAAGACATACTTTTGTTTGATTTGTCTTTTTCAACATTGTTTTTTAGTACAACTGTAACAGTTAATAGTCCGGTTATATAAAAATGAACCGGGCATCGCAAAGAAATATAAACAAGAAAAACAATGTTGGATCTTTAAAACTGACTTTGAGTACTTTTTATTATATAATTATATAAGTACACAATACATTTTTTTAATTGATTATATATCAGTTTCCTTCCCACTTAAGTTCTTCAAATCACAATGTAATGTCAAATTTACCATTCATTCTAGTTAAGTACTGTAGAATTACGATGTCGGTAAGAAATTTAACTAACTAAGGAATGCTCAATCAAAATATGTCAATATTAAATTTTAAAATGCTTTTGATCTCTACAACATATAATTAACAGCATGGCATGTTTTAAACCCAGTATGTGTAAAATATTATTGGTTTGTTAATGAACAAGTATTTTTCTAAATGGCAATAGCCTCTGTAAGCTGTAATGTATACGATGATTTATTCGATATATATTAATTATCCCAATCGCATGTACTTTTAATGGCAAAACAATTTTAGTTGAATCGAACATATAACATGTATAAATACATAACTACAATAAATCAAATTCAACAGAATCTTAAAAAAAAAAAAAGCAAAGATATAAAGCAACGTTCAACACGAATATTTGTTAGGTATCTGTTTTATTCGATGTTCATTGTTATATATTTCTCAAAATTGAAACACAATTTAAACAGTGAAGAGAATTTGATTCATCTATTTTCAGCAGGAGCAAATTGCAGATAAGAAAATTGAATCTATGATAATTTCAACTGTAACTAAAAACATAAAAACTAGCAGAGTTTACATTATATTTCATAGAAATCCTTACCTCTATTAATGGGAACATATTGAAATAATATGCTCTCGTTTGTCATAAAGGGTGAAGTTAAATAGGTGTATTGCATGTCGGAATCGCATGTTCATTGTTATAATTCATCTTACGAAAAACATGTAACTTGTACAGTTTAATGATCAATTTGCATTCTCAAATTAATATAAAAAAGAAGATAATATTCACTAGCTTGGGCTTGTGCCTTTGTTTTAATCTGGTCATATAAACTCTTCAAAGTGGTAGTTTTGCCTTGGTGTTGCACTGTAATTGTAACAGTACATGTGCATTCATCTCATCTACATTGGAATTCATTGTTAATTAGTAAAACGCATTTAAGTCTATAATTGCTAGACTTACGACGCAACATACATATTTATGTATAGTGTTATCCTCGTGCTACGTGTACAATTTCATGATGGGAGTATCGCCAATATAATAAAATGTCTCTGATAACCTGAAAAAAACAACTGTATATTCACGTGCTGGAATTTTGATATTGCTGCAAGGGAGAGATTCATTTGTGAAGACATTTAAAGATACAAAAGGCAAAGCATGTTGATTATCTTCGTGAAATATTATTTATTTATTCTAAATCGTTGATTGGTGATTTATATTACAGTCAATCTATGCAGAAAAAAGCGTATTCATCCATAAACATTTAAGGAATGACTGTAATATTTTTTCTGTCTATGAAGAAATAACATAAAAAAATTGGTGCACACTGAATAACGCGCGTAGCGGGTTATTTACAGTGTGCACCACATTTTTTATATTATTTCGATTAGACAGAAAAAATATTACAGTCATTTCTTATAATTTAATTCTAAATTCCATTTTAAACCGTAGAAAACCATCAAAAAACGTTGATGACGTCACGGCCACATGACTAAATTATGTCTATGGGATCATAACAAAATAACGTCAGCGAATCAGAAGACGCGTTACATCCAAATTAAATCATACATGTATACAATAATTCATTTATTTTCATAATAACATAAAATTGATATGCTAAACATCTACCCTGAAATCTTTGAATATCATTATTTATGTTTCAGATTGAGCACGATAATGTGCACTATAGAAAATGTATCTACAATTCACAAATATGATAGAATTAAAAAAATTGCAAAATTACATAACAAACCCCAAAATGATAATTTAAATTCTTAAAAAACTGGAAACCGAAAAATTTGTCGAATCATGGTCATCATTGTGTATCTCTTTTGTAAGTTCAATAAACAGAATTGTTTACGGAAACAGGAAAACTTTAATTACCAGAATAACTATTTTAAAATAAAAATAGATAGTTCTCATTAAATCGTCGTAAACAGGAAATAGAAAAAAATAAATTGTCAAATGTTTTGTAAATGAATTTTCTTTTGTCAACGTTTTCCATAATGTATGCTGGAAATATTCAAAATATCTAATGACAACAGTTTTATGATAAAATATCTTATTTAATTAGCATCCAAATTCAACAAAAATTATCATAAATTGTAAAAGTCAATAAAATGAATATCATGGACTAAACTTCATTAAGTTATCTATAAAATAATCCAGAGCTTATTGATACAGTTTTAGTTGAGTTATTGGAATTGCATACATTTGGCTATTACACAGATTTACGTAATTCTAACAACGATATCAATAATAGTTTACCCAATAATAGTTTACCCAATAATAGTTTACCCAATAATAGTTTACCCAATGATAGTTTACCAGCACCAGATACGCATTCAGGCAATATATATTTTATCCGAGATGTATATGATGCTAAAATGCTTGACAATCAAATTTTAATAGGTTGCAGATTTAGATCCAATGTTTGCCGTAATATCTATAAGATAATCCGGTCCCTATTTTTATTGTATTTGTAAATAAAATTATCTTACCTCCTATACATTTTTTAGGAATATGATTGGTTAAAAGCGTCCGCGTGAAGACAGTGTATATTTCATATAAGGTTAGTAGGGAAGCGGGGCTTATCTCATACACGGTCAGTAGTGGAGTTACGTCCCTTTATATTCCATATTAGGTAAGAAGGGAGACGGGGCTTATTTCATACACGGCTAGTTATGGTGTTACGTCCCTTTATAAAAACAAAACGGTACTGAGAAAAATTCTTAAAGATTTCAATAGACGGTAAGTTGATGATTAAGATTGAAATAAATTCATAAAACACATTTAAACCTAACAAATTGTTTTTGTTGGCATCTGTTTTTATAGGATTATTGGTAGTAGTTTCTTAATCCTTAATGCTAACAAAACTTGCTCATTTTGATAGGTCACTAGTCTAAATTTCACACGTTAAGATAGTAGGTAAAGTAAATTCGTTACATAGTGTGCTAGTGACCTAATACGGTATATATGGGGTCAGTAGATTCCATATGGGGATTCGCTCTCACCCCATATTGAATTTACTGACGCCATATATACCGTATTAGGTCACTAGCACACTATGTAACTAATAATATTTAACAAACCAAAATACAAAACGTGATATCAATGAAACTAATTTTTCCAACGATAATATTGCGCCCAATTTTCTGTTTATAACTCAAGTACAATATTACCAACACTAGAATCTGATAAAAATTGTTAATTAGAGGACTTAACTTTTAGTGAAAAAGATGTCAAAATATAGAATTCAATAATTGAACCTCATTTGAATCTGTGCTATTGCAACCCTTAACTCTTAATCCAAGGCGGCTGCGTTATGCATGTGTTGATCATATTGTTCATTCATTAAAGAGAAAAGAATGTCCACATGCAAAAGTGAAACAAGAGAGACACAAGAAATAACAATGTTATTTGAATTATTTTATGAACAAACCCAATGATGTGATAGCAATATAGAAAGGCACCTCTTTTTATAAAAAAAAGCAAAGAAAATCAATACATTAGTTATACCATGCCAGTAACGATACTGATTATACTTGATGTTTATTATTCATTATTTATCGAAATAATTGCATTAGAAACTTGTCAAACGAAAATTTCAAAAACGTTATTGTTTGCTACAAATTGAAAATACTAGCTTTCATGTACATGCGCATAAAAAAATTGAGAAGGTAATGGGAAATGTGTCAAGGCGACAACAGCCCGACCATAGAGTAGAGAACAAGTACATGTACATTTCTTTCAGATGTGTTCTAAATAGTCATTCGAATATTACAATTTCCCCATACAAAGTCATACATTTTTTACATCAAAGATTTCGAATACACCGGTCTGCTCTCGGCACGTGTAATCACATGAGTTTGTTGATTTTTAAGTTGTGTCAGTGCAAATTAAAAAAATAAAGGTAAACATTTCCTTTAAAAGAAAGGTAACATCTAAAAGACTTCTACATTTTTAACCACGTTACGGAGAGGTCTTCTCGATTTTTGCACATGTATGCTCTTTGTGTACGTAGAAACATAATTTAAAAAAAATCTTTGCGGTATGACAATTGAATATTTTTTAATATTTTCCCCGAACTTCTCTGATCCAGCTGCACATATATATATATGTAATATGTAGGACTCTAAAGTGCGATGATACTCTAAAGTGCGATGGTCACGATACAGTGCGATGGTCTACGCTTAAGTACGATGGTGTCTCACGCCAAAGTCCGATGGTTGTTTGTTCGCTAAAGTACAATGGTATATCACGCTTAAGTGTGATGCACTAAAAGGGTAAAATTCAAGGGATTAAAACAGTTTAAAAAGTAGTCTTTTTGAAGAAGCTAGTATGCTAAGGTATTACATATATGTGATAGGCTTTATAATTTACCGGTAGGTTTAAGTGATTATTTCTATTTAGGAGACCGACCACGTAATGATTGCTTAAAAGGTCATTGATGTGTCGCAAAATATTATATTTCATGCAAAATGAATTTTTAACAATTCGGAGCGTATTGCATATTTAGATAATTGGTGTAGATTGCCGTTCACACTAATGTTGTAACCTCACTTACAGTCGTCATTGAAAATAACAAATATAAACTTCGTTCATTGTCAGAATATGCATCATTTATTTGTATAAGATGTACAATGTACAGAACAAACTAATGTTCTAGCAGACAATTTATAATTCACGCATGAAAACATGTATGCGTAAACTATTTTGTATTTATATTGTAAAATGTTCGACTGTAGGATACATGTCCTTCTTCCAGCACTGGATAAAAATAAACATTGTGCTTCAGCCTAAGTTTAAATCAATAACTAGTAAGTCATGGACATTTGGTGCAAAAGTTGTTAATCAAATTTTATTATTCTATCTTCTAGGTATGTTCATTTTTGGTTTGTATAAATAAACTCATCATAGATACCTGGATTAAATTAAGTACAATTTTTGTATATACGCCAGACGCGCGTTTCCAAAAAAATTAAAAAGGCCAAATAAAGTTCGAAGTTGAAGAGTATTGAGGACCAAAATTCCTAAAAATTCAGTATAGGTATGAAACAAATAGAAAATACACATTGAAGTAGTTACTCCAGGACGTTTTTTGTATAGCAACATTGGTTTATTCACAGTTTCCTTTATAATACCGGAAATGATTATATCACATTAAAATATATAGGGCATTTTATTTGTATGGTTGAGGATGCGCTTCACCCAGTTTTTGCTTCTATCTATGTTTGTTTTCTTAATCACTGATGAAATTTAAACATCGGTAAACTACTGTTGTCTTTAAAAGTAAAATAATGAAATTACCAAAACTCCAAGAAAATTTAAAACTGAAAGTCCATTATCAAATGGGGAAATCAAACCCTCAAACACATCAAACAAATATATAACAACTGTCATATTCCAGACCTAGTATACAGTTATCAAAAGTACCAGGATTATAATTTAGTACCTAGGACGCGCGTTTTGTCTACGTAAGACTCATCACTGACGCTCATACCAAAATATTTATAAAGCCAAACAAGTACAAAATTGAAGAGCATTGAGGATCCAAAATTCCGAAACGTTGTGCCAAAAACGGCTATGGTATTCTATACCTGGAAAGGAAAATCCTTAGTTTTTCGGGAAATTCAAAGATGTAAACAGAAAATTTATAACAATGACCACATAATTGATATTCATGTCAATATCGAAATGTTGACTACTGGGCTGGTGAAACCCTCAGGGACGAAACGTCTTCCAGCAGTGTCATCGACCCAGTGTTGTAAATAGTTATAAAAGGTACCAAGATTATAAGATAGTACACCAGACGCGCGTTTCGTGTCCATAAGACTCATCAGTGACGCTCATATTTATAAAGCCAAACAAGTACAAAGTTGAAGAGCATTGAGGATCCAAAATTCCAAAACTTTGTGCCAAATACGGCTACGGTAATCTATGCCTGGAAAGGAAAATCCTTTGTTTTTCGGTAAATTCAAAGTTTTGTAAACAGGACATTTATAACAATGACCTAATTATTGATATTCATATCAATGCCGAAGTGTTGACTACTGAGCTGGTGATACCCTCGGGGACGAAACATCCTCCAACAGGGTCATCGACCCAGTGGTGTAAATAGTTATCAAAGGTACCAGTATTATAATATAGTACGCCAAAAGCGCGTTTCGTCTACATAATACTCATCAGTGACGCTCATATTAATAAAGCCAAACAAGTACGAAGTTGAAGAGCATTAAGGTTCCAAAAAGTTGTGCCAAATACGGCTACGGTAATCTATGCCTGGGATAAGAAAACAATATTCATGTCAACACCGAAGTGTTGACTACTGGGATGATGATGCCCTCGGGGACGACACGTCCACCAGCAGTGGCATATTCTTGTGTAGGAAATGGTGGATTCATCCTAGATTAACAGCAAGCTAAACCTCTTACTTATATGACAGTCACATACAATTCAATAATATTGACTACGACGTGTGAAAAAAATCAAACACATATAGGGTAAACATTAAGAAAGTGGTGCAGCAGTCAATATTGTGTTATAATCTTAATCACAGAACAACAAATTCATATGTTAACAAAGAAACACAAAAAGGAATATATACAAAGCACATTAGCACAAATGAAAGAATACAAATATTTACCATAGTACGATAACACAATGACGGTATGTATACACCTTATATTTTTTTTGTACACGCAAAGTTTGTGTACAATGTACATGGAAAAGTTATATGCATATTGTCGTTTTCATAACAATGAAATTAAACAAAAAAACACCTGTCGTGTGTGGTTGATACTGGCAACTCTGTCTAAATCATTTTTTTTCTAATGCTATGGTGTTCCTGTATTTTGCACAAAAAGCAACACAAAACATTTTTTACCATAGTGTTATACCTACATAATTCTTCAAATGTATAATTGCATAAACTATCAAACTCATGAAGTGTTACTTTAGCAAGCGAAGAATTAAAACATGATTTAATATAAATGTTATTTGTATCAAACTTGTTTTATACTGACATTTATCAAACTTGACCAATGAATATTAAAAAGATATGTCTTAATTAAAAATAAGTGTGGATTTAATGAATTGAAAATATTTCAGTTGGGTTATCTGAGTCTTTCGTTATTCAGAATTCAACAATCAATCGATTAAATTCCAACTAGATGCTCGGACAAAACTTTTTAAATATCAATATTATAAAAACAGGATGTTCTTTTTAATGGGCTAAGGGAATTAAATCGAGCGTATATCATGTATACGACAAGCAACATCATAAGATATTGAATATCATAAATACAATTATTACAATTGTAATAATAATGTTAAAGGAGATGTGACATGATTTTTTTTTTTTGATTTTTTTTCGTAAATAAATATTTATTTATACATAATTACCCCCAAAAAACATTGATAACAATATAATTATCGTTTAAATGGATAAAAAATAAATTTAAATGTATCGATCTGTCGACATACTAATTATGCATATTTCAATCCCGGAAGTCACTCAGAACGAGGCTGTGACGTCAGTGGTTACATCAATCATATTTGACTGACGGGTGTAAAGGCATAATAAGCGCAATTTCATATTCGAATATCTTCCAACAAAACCCATCACTGATCAAAAATGGTTCTGTGTTCTGCCAGTAGATGCAACAATAGGCATAAGGACAATTTGATAAAAAAAAAATCCGTTTTCTGAGTAACCCGCAGACTAGTCCCAGGAAGAGATAGGACTTCCTACCAAGCACTAGTCATAGACTTTGTTCCGCCAACTTTACAAATGCATGTTACGATCGTGACCCAGAAGTTATGAAGAATCTCGAGGGATGTCCTACTATGAAGCCAAAACTTCGTCCAAATGCGGTACCTGACATTCCATTGACACAACCAACAACAGCTGAGCCACACCTAAGCGGGGAGCTTGTGAGAAGCGGAGAATGGCTGAGGGAAAAAAACATCTTTTTCTTCGCAAATATTTTTTGCGTCCCTTATTAATAATTTTTTTAATAGTTTAGTCATATTTGTGTATAATTTTATAGCCAAATATATCTCAATGTTTAAAATTTGGTATTGTGTATCTCCTGCGTGTACCTCACTACCTGTTCACGTGTGCAGGTGTGTACACTGAAATTGGAAATAATAAATTAAAAGTCATCAACATCGATCAGAAGTAACAGGTATGCGGCACACTTTCTCTGCAGTGCTGGGTTACCTTTGAAGTTGAAAGCTACAGGTGGCATGCCCCCGGGTGGTGATATATATGACATCGGCAATACGCACTATTGCGTAACATGCGTCGAATCTGTGTACATCCATGATCACCTGCTGGGTGCACAGGTGAGGTTGGAAATATACTAGAGCAATGGTTACAGATATAAGTTACGTAATGCATATCTGTTTAACCTGTTTGAATAAACAATAGTCAATACCTTACTGTCGGATATGGGGGTTTACAGAATAGAGAAAGAGGACTGACAGTGCAGCTTAAAAAAGGGGGCGGATACAAAATAATGTGTTTGTGAATTTACTTAGTAAAGAATGGAGTATAATAATATTAGATATTAAGCAAAATAAATAGAGAATTAAGAAGAAATGCTTCTAAAGTAAAAAATTAATAATAATAAAAAAAGCCTGTCAGTCCCCACAACTAATACATAACCTGTAGTGGGTACATAAATTTCCTTCTGAGTTTTCTAATAAAAATTAGGCAAGTATGAAAGGTGTATTGCAATAAGTTATTAGTACTTATACCTATTCTATTTATTTATTAAAAATCATTTTATTTCTTAATAAAAAATAAATTGTGAAGAGATATCAAGTGATGCTTTTAAAATGACAGACCATTGATGCAAGGTTATCGTGGTGAAAAATTATATGCAAAAGGTGACTTGAATGAGAAACAAATATTTTGGCTAGTGAATGTATGCAAGTCTTTATATTGCATAAGACATGGAGATGAATAACATAGTTTTAACACAAATAATGCAGATAAATCCAATTGATACAGACCTGGGAGTAGTAGATAATGTATAAGTATAGACTGAGTTAGTTAAAACATATTTTACTTGCTAAATTAAAGCAAAAAGGATTAGACACAAGTAAATCATACTTATGAAGTCTTCTCCATATTACAATATAAAATTACAATAAAAGTATGATATAATGGACATGCATATAAGGAAAACAGTTTATAGAATAATACTAGCTTTCATACGTAAAAAAGAGAAAAAGAAAGTTTGAAAAGTCATATGATTCTGTGACGGTGACGTGTGTACTGATGATGACAATGATGTTCCGTGCCAGTAACAATAACCTCTATCAAGGCACAAAAAATCTGTTTGACCATTTTATGAAATTTTGAACATGTTTGAAAATTTTAATATTTTGTTCATTCGAAAGTTCCATGTGTCCGCAAATTAATAGTTTTGTATTTAAAACAATGTTTTCGGATAGCCAGTTGAGATTATTGAATAAGATTTTTGTCGAGCCTTCGACTTTAGTCGAAAAAGCGAGACTAAGCGATCCTACATTCCGTCGTCGTCGGCGTCGTCGGCGGCGTCAACAAATATTCACTCTGTGGTTAAAGTTTTTGAAATTTTAATAACTTTCTTAAACTATACTGGATTTCTACCAAACTTTGACAGAAGCTTGTTTATGATCATAAGATAGTATCCAGAAGTAAATTTTGTAAAAATAAAATTCCATTTTTTCCGTATTTTACTATAAATGGACTTAGTTTTTTCTGCGGGGAAACAAAACATTCACTCTGTGGTTAAAGTTTTTAAAATTTTAATAACTTTCTCAAACTATCCTGGGTTTGTACCAAACTTGGACAGAAGCTTGTTTATGATCATAAGATAATATCCAGAAGTAAATTTTGTAAAAATAAAATTCCATTTTTTCCGTATTTTACTTATAAATGGACTTAGTTTTTTCTGCGGGGAAACATTACATTCACTCTGTGGTTAAATTTTTTAGAATTTTAATAACTTTCTTTAACTATCCTGGGTTTGTACCAAACTTGGACAGAAGCTTGTTTATGATCATAAGATAGTATCCAGAAGAAAATTTTGTAAAAATAAAATTCAATTTTTTCCGTATTTTACTTATAAATGGACTTAGTTTTTTCTGCAGGGAACCATTACATTCACTCTGTGGTTAAAGTTTTTAAAATTTAAATAACTTTCTTAAACTATCCTGGGTTTGTACCAAACTTGGAAATAACCTTATTTATGATCATAAGATTGTATCCAGAAGTAAAGTTTGTAAAAAGATTACTCTGTTTTTTTCTGTAATTTACTTTCAAATGGACTTAGATTTTCTTACAATCATAAAATAGTAACAAGAGGAATATTTTTATTGATTTTTTTCCTCATTGTTGTTGAGCCTGTGATTTACAGCAAAAATAGGCGAGACACTGGGTTCCGCGGAACCCTTACAAATTTTTCTACATAATGTGTATTTTGGACAAACAAAGAAGTAATGGTAGACATCATCAATATCTGACCCACAATGACAAGAAGGATCATTTATAAATTTATAATATTAGCTCTAAATAGATCATTGTTTAAGAATGAAGGGGAACATCTCAATTGCGTTAGATGATATTCAATTTCCTTGGGCCGTACAAATGAAACGTTTCAATTTTACACAATGGCCTATCGTTTTTTTAATTCTTTCTGTTATGCATTACTACTCTCTGTTTTCTGTCGTGTAGATAATCCTGAAACCAATTCAATAAGTTTCCGTCAATACCATAAGCTTTCCATATAAGGCCCCTATGCCAAACTTTGTCGAAGTTGAAGAGAAGTCACAAAATACAAAACAATTTATAGACTGAGGATATACCACACGGAAAAAATATCACAAAAAAATAAGCCAGTACTCATAGAACATTTTCAATGGGATTATTATGGAGGAGAAAAAGACATATGAATATATATTACTGTTTTAAAACTTCTTTAAATCTTACTTATAATACCCCCCCCCCCCCACCTGTTATGTCATTCTTATTACACATTTATTTGGGGCAGCTTTAGTAATTCAAATTTTACACCCAACACTCTTGGTAAGGTGATAGGTAATTTATGACGATTGTTGAGAATTGTTTTTAAATTATAAGAGAGTGATCTTGAAATATTTTATTTTTTATTTTATTACATTTATTCATTTTCGAGTTTAGGAAATTTTTCATGAAGCTTGATTAATGAAAAAATTTAAATCTAAATCATGCAAAGGATATAATTCATGCCACAATAAAGCCATTTATAGATACCAAGCCACTTTGACATGTTGTTTTTATAACAATTATTTGATCATTATTGATATCTATTTTGAATAAATTTTAGTAACAAAGTTACTTAATATATAATAGATCAAGAATTTTGTATTTTTTAAAATTATTTTTTCTTGTTATATGAAAAATAATTTCGAAAAAAATTGTGACTTTTTGTCCTGTGAATTTTTGTCCATGACTTTTTGGCTGTGACTTTTTGTCCTGTGACTTTCTGTCCTACATTATTTATGACCTGTCTTTTTGTATTATTAAATGTAATTCAATTACCTGTTAAACGTAAACATTTTTAAGAAATATCTCTTTATTTTTGGTGAAATTAATTATTGATATATTATATCGGCATTGCTTGAAAGATCGTCAATGTCGGATGACGAATTTATATCTTCTACTTGATTATTTTCAACAAGTAACGGCTCAAACTGATACGGTTGAATATCTTAAGTTTGAGAATTGCCTTGAAAACTGCTGTCAACGCCGTTCATTGTTTAATTTTACAGGAATATGATCGACTTCGTCCTTTTTGAGACATTTTTTCAGATTGTATCCACTGACGTCATCACGATCACGTGACCGGTATCTCATTAAAAATCAAAGATTACGACAAGCGCTGGATTCTTTGAGCATTAAAAGGCCGTTAAATGAGGTTTTGACAAGAAAAAATTATTACAATATGTTATTTGACCAATATTTATTAATAAATTAAAAAAAAAAAAAAAAAAAAATTGTGTCACGTCTCCTTTAAATTATAACATTTAAATACAAGATTTCACAAAGACATTAATAGTAGTTTTTAAACTGTTTTATCGGCAGACAAATATATCTGAACAATATCACTGCTCCTTAATAACAATACGTTCAAATAGAATCTAAATAGTTCCGGAAATCCTACGAATCGCACCAAAATACAAATTATGCATCAAACATGATATATATAACCTTGTCACAGATGCTTTTTAAACGTATAAAAATTATTTTCACACGCATTTACTTTATTTGCCTTTTTACTTTTTTTTGTTTAGAGCGTCACTGATGCGTCTTTTGTAAACGAAACGATTGTCTGGCGTTTATATAAAATTGTAGTCCTGGTATCTATGATGAGTTTATTAGTATGTACAGTTATGGTAATTTTTCTTTCACCAGTACTGTACCCCTTCCTTCCCCCGTATAATATAGTCAAAGGAGAAAAATAATGATACACAGAGGTAAATAAAAATTCCTCGATTACAGTACAAGCACCAAGCTTTCTGTCTACACTAAGATTACTAAATCACAAATATAGGTATAGGAGTCTCGAGTCTTTATACGACTTCTGAGTGGCACTCAGGCCGAATGAATTACGAATTCAAGGAAGATGAAAGAAGATTGAACCCCAAAGTATTCGTAATTATCGTGTTAAATTTGGCTGAGGTCATCTGTGTCTTTGGTAGAAAACCGCTAATGTTCTGAACCATTTTAATATTATATGAACTATCAGATACTAATTAAGCTCGTCAATGTTTCATGGCAACACGAATTCTTTTTACTGGTCTACTAATAACCTCCACAACGAAACGTCCTTCACCAATCGGTTCAACTCTATCTGTTTTCCATGAATACGGTTTTAGAAAACATGTCTTTTTTACATTGCATCGCCAAATGCCGATTATCTGATCATATCCAATATTACCCGTTGACAAATTTACTATCTTTTTTTATACACGAAAATTAAGGAAATTTGAATATATGTAGCTTGAACAGTGCTGTATCCGCCGACATAAAGTTGATACATATCTTTATGAAAAAAAAATATTTTGGATGAGAAAAGTAAGTGTTAAGATGAAATTAAAACATTTATAATTGATAAACTTTAAAATGAAAATACAGTTAAGATGAAAACTGTTTTGTCTGTCATTGAACCACAATAGATAATACAATGTATTTGATGCCTTTGTCGGTTTTTGTATTTCTATATGTATCATTTTGAAAAAAGACACATGGAATATCATTGATTAAATACATTAGTAACACTATGTATGCACTAACGTAAGATTTTTCTCTCTTGTTTTCAGGACAGCTAAATGGAATCAACAGACACAAATATTGTCGGCAACTATGTGGTTCAGTTGGAAGAAGCAACACATGACTGTGATGTTCCACCACTTCTAATACAATGTCAAAACGTTATTATATCTAATATCACCATATTTAAAGCAGTAGGTCTCATTTCATCATGTTCATTCCTAAAACATTTTTCTCTTGACAAACTTTCCGATGCAGTATTAGAGTGCATATCAGAGAACTTCCAGTTCGCAGTTGAAAATGGATTGTTTCATGAGTTATCACATAAAGACTTTAAATTTTTGTTGAATAATGAAAAATTAACTGTTTTTAAACATGGAATACCAATTGAAAATTATGAAGCATGTATATTTGCTTCATTAGGTAAATATTTATCTGCTAATAACGTGGAAAATGACGAATTAGTAGAGGACTTATTAAGCGTCATCCGTCTTTCTGACATACCTTCAGATATGTTAGAAAGTATAACAAATAAATATACAGTCTTTCATGCTTTTAAGGCACGCATATGCACAACACAACGAACGAATACACCACTTAGTAGAAAGTATTCCAAATCCGAAAGAACTATAGTTCCCTATCAAGAGTATGCTTCCATTCCAAAAATGTATTTGGAAAAATATGGATTTGGAATTGTCAATTGTTTTAATGATTCGGACTTGATTAAGATAGATGACCGACCTATTACAATTGGAGTATGGATCGTAAAATGGGATGGTATTGATCTTTTAGGTGGATTACATATTCATTACAAAAGTGGTATACGTCTAGTTCATGGCACAAAACCTGCGAGACATGATCTTGTAAACGAACACGAGTTCACTCTTTACGAGGAAGAAGTTGTGACGAAGATACTTACATGGCATGGTATGTTTATTGACAGTATAACTTTCTATACAAATATGCTCCGTAAATTTGGCCCGTATGGTGGACGTGGAGGGCACAGAAGCGATTGGGATAAACCACCTAGCAACCATGGCTATTTTCATTCGTTCAAGGGCAAGGTAGTTAAACATAGATATGCTAATTCTGTAGCATATTTACAGTTTAACTGGGTTTCTTATGGGAAAGATGGTTATAAGGAAATTTTGCCCACCGATGATATGTTTAGTTGTGAAAGAACACATGGGTTTAACGAAATTGATAGAATAAATGATATAGATTAAAAAAACAAACAATAATTATTTACTCCTTTATCTAGCGTGATAACCATTTTGATTACCTTACGTCGAAAATCATGGTTTTGTTTATAATTTCTTGCTTCCCTAGTTGTTAAATTCTTATACGTGTGTTAATATTCAACATAAAAGTAAGACACTGCACGAGACTTCCGAATTCGAAGCGCACTATAATCAAATGGGAGGAGCAAATACGTATGTTGTATAGTGATTAATGGGTGGATGGATGTTTTAAAGGTCCGATTTTAACTACAACTTGCATTTTAAGGAATTAAACATACAGTTGTCATGTGTATATAAATTCTGCTTTGCACTAGATCATTCCTTAATTGAACAACAAAAAGACCAGTCAGTCTATGCTCTAACTGTGAAAGGAAGGAAACAATAAATGTATGTCTCCGACCCGACCCCGAATACGAATAAGAATATGACTGGAAGAAATATATGTACGTGCTCGATCTCAAAATAAGAACATAACGACATATTTCATTTTGTTTGAAATTTGTTTTTTCCCGTTTGTTATTTGTATGACTTTTATATAAATAAGAACTAGTTCAACTAGTTTTGAACCAGTCCTTTGTATGATGCATATGCCACGAGAAACATTTTGGCGGTTTGAACAGATGCCGCGGGTAATAAAACTATATACAGTTTGGGATTTTAATGTATCAGTATTGACGGTGCTCGCAATTACGACGATTCGAAGTTTGTCTGATTTGTATACTTTTGCTGAAACGTTTATGGTGTCCAATACAGTCTCTGACCATGATGATTTGAGACAATTCAATAACACGGTAAAAAAAACCATTACTGAATTTATAACTCATGGTGCAGTGTCGTTGTATTATAACTGTTTTAACAAATACTCCAAAACAGCAAATAGTCAACTTGATCAACCTTTTCGAGGGCCGTTAGTGTTTAAAATAAAGGAAAATCGTATTATATGACTATTCAATACAGAAAGATCTGAGACAATGTTAGGAATAGCGAAGTACTTCTAACTCATACGTACATGCGATGGAGGTATTAGACATTAAGAAGGAAACGTTGCGGAAAAATACATAAATTCGCGTAATAAACATTAATGGAACAGTCAACGAATACCTTGATAGTCATTTGCCTGATGATAAAGAAGGAACAGCTAATTTGTGGTCTGCTGTTGCTAGTGGATCAAGAAAAGGAATATCCCAAAACAATATGGCCGTCTTAGCAAAAAAAAATTAAGAACGTGGTAATAAATGCAATACGAAGAATTTTTCCGTCGGATGGTCAAAACAGTGGATTTTTTGGCAATCACAAAACAGCTCCGGGAAATGCGTTTACTATTATCAACCAAGACATTTCGCCAATGGTTCTGTTCATTCAAGCAACAGTCAGCAATGCCCTTAAGGAACAGAAAAATGACAGTAAAGAACAGACTGTTCAATACAATACAACAAATGAGGTTAAGTATCACTTTGAGTTTATTAACAATTGTGAAATTAAGTCTGATGATCAACTTATTTAAGTTAAACGGAATTTGAAAAAAAAATGTTTTTACAGACAGATGGTTTCATCTTACATACTGTAAAATTTAATGTTTTTTTACAACTGACACGTGTTCTATACATTTATCAAAGAACAGTGTGATAGGTCAACTTTTACTCATGTATCTTCTGTTTAAAAATCAATAGACAAAGAGCTTTGAGTAATAAAGTTCTTGTTTAATTAAGTGACGGGTAGGGAGCTGTAGATAATTCTGATTTGTGATAATATGGCTTTACAAGTTAAAACTGATATAGAACAAAATCTGGATTTGTTGTAAATATATATGGACACTAGTTCAAAATATGGAACGGCTACATGTTAATACAAACTTAGAAGAATGTCATTTACAAATACATAATGCTTGTAGAAAAGTTATATCTGCATTAGGCCTCGTTTGTCAAATTATGACCAGGTATTTATACATGACTATCTCTTGAGGAGTTTATTGGGATTCGATCTATATTTAAGAGTTTAGATTTTTATTGTGACAAAATCGTGTGCTTTAGTTTTAGACATTTTACATATTTTCATAGAAGGCCTGAGAGCATTTTTTTTCTCGATGCCAACGAATATGCAGTTGCAGGTTATATTTCATATGTTTCGGCTTAAATTATGTAGCTCATTTCGTTTGAGAATGTCAGACAGAAAGAAGAGTTTAACTTGGAAATAGTTAACAACAGTAAACAGCATCTATAAATTAATTTACGACATTATCATTTGAGCTGGGGAAAATATTGATTGATCGGTTTTAAAGCACTTATGTTCTTTTTCGTGTCGGTCAGTTTTTATTTGTGGAGGAAACCGGTGTACCCGTAGAGTACCATCAATCTACAGAAGAAAACTGACACCCCAGTAAATTAAGATTTGAGTCGAGCGTACCAGCCACGTGCAGGATTCGAACTCACAACCTCAGTGTTGACATGCTAGTGATACATAAGTTTGACTTATTGGACCACTAGGCCACCTAGTCTCCTTGGACATTTAACAAAATTACACAGACAAAAAGAACGTTACAATTATTTTTTTATAGGTAGTTTAAAATCAGAGCTTCGTGAATAGCTTAAGATGTCTAAATAGATATAGGAAGATGTGGTGTGAGTGCCAATGAGACAACTCTCCATACAAATAACAATTTAAAAAGTAAACCATTATAGGTTAAAGTACGGCCTAAATATATGTTTAACAAATAATATTGGTTTTTCTCAAAACATTTTACGTTTTCTACATCTAGTGTTGACGGATTTGCATATGATCGGTCAGTATTTAATAACAGGATAGTTTCTCTACATATTTATTTGAGTAATAGAATTATCAATCGTAAGCGATGTGTAAAGCAAAAAAGTGATACATCAATGGAAACAGCGCTAGCAATGTACTGGCCTATGATTGTGAATAATTCTACACATGATTTTAACATCTTTATAAAAGATTTCCGAGGGTAGAGAAATCTAAAGTCATGTTTATGATTTAACTATGATTCGGATCAAAACAGTATTTAATTTCTAACCCGCATTTAACAGTAACATTTTAGTGTTGCTTGTTTATTTTCCTATACTGAGTAATTTAAATGATTACTAATTTAGGTATACCTATATGTGTATGTCACACAATATTAAATCTTTACTAGGAAATAAAGCAGTTTCGTTACATAATAAACAGTAATATGATGAGAATATCAAATATGTACATGGACATGTTGGACTTCCATGTACTAGAAGTTGATGTTTATAATTTTGTTATAGATATTTTAGATTTGACTAATTGAGGATCTGTATGAAGTTATTTTTTTTCATTTTTTTTTCTATTTGCAGATCCAATGGAAATGGATTGAGGATTAGCCAATGGTCAAGATTTGCCAACATGGTTATTGCATTATCCTTAATCGGCTAACTACTCTTGCAAAAACAAATTTTATTTTAGAAAATTTAGAAAATTTTGAATTTTGCGTGTAGAATTGAATTTTCTCCAGCAATTTCTGCACTAGTACGTTTTTATATATTGGTGTTTTGATACAACAAGGTATTTAAGTGTCTTTCCTGTATCAAACTTTTATTCTATTTAATTGTGTCATAATATTAGCTGAAATATAATCTGTGTTCTGACAAGTTGTTATCTACATTTTAAGAAGATAATCGTAGACTTTTGAGCAAACCTAGCAACTCGTAAAAGCCTATTACAAGAGTTATTCTAAGTTTATTGTTTCTAGATATGGTTCTGAACATGATTTATTCACTTGAAGTAAGAGTTTCTTTACTATGTAGTTTACGAATCTTAGGTTTCTTGTGCAGTAAGATAGCTATTTGTAAAAGAAATTATATTGTTTTTCATGATACACATGAGGAAATTTGTATTGATCAGAGTAAAATATATGGTTATAGAAGAGGACACAAGGTAATAATCGTGGGAATGAATTATATCCTGTAAAATGGTAAAACAAAACTGTCAGATTTGTATTGATTTGGATAATAATAAGTTTGAGTTGCAAAGTTTAAGAAGCGGCGAATAAATGAGTTTCTGAGTAATTAGAAGCATAATGTAAATAGTCATCAGATCGTTAGACTGTTTATCTTCTTCATTTTGTAATATCTTTTAGTCTCGGCATATAATTCGGAACTAGTTTTCGGTATTTCCTGTTTTCTATTTTTATGATTTATACATATAGATAAGAACTAGTATCACTAGTTTTTCAACAGTACATAATGCATGTTCCACGAGGAAAGTGTTTGCGGTTTAAACGGCTGTGGCTTTATACTATTATATATAGTTTGGGATTTTAATTATCAGTATCGAAGGAGTTCACAGTTAGTCACATTTTTAGACAGTTGCCGCTATGTTTATTACATGTATTTATAAGATTTTGTTAATGGTAGTCTGTAAATTTAATTGTAAGTAGTATCGCAAGAGACAATAAGAACTTACTGCAAGCAACCAATCCCATTTCTGTGTCATTATTATAGCCAATTTGATTTAGATGAGAAATAACTTTTCTATGTCGTTAAATTCTGACGACCCTGGCGAGAGGAAATCAGAATTATTTTATTATACCATGTAGTATTTTGAATTTTCGCCTATCAAGCAAACTGTAACCGGCTTTCTATTTTAGTTCACTAATATATTGGTATTAAGTTATGAGTATGTAGTTCATACGCTCTATATTACCATCTATTGTCTCATATAAGGTTGTACAACATGATATCGGTTTAGATATAATACTTGAATAAACTGATTTTGATCGCGTTAGGAAGGTTTTGAATAATAATGAAATGTATTCTTCTTCAAACCATATGCATTTAACCGTAGCTCTTTGCTTCTGAACAGAATGTGAATTGTTTTGTTGATCAAACTTAAAGTTATTGATAAGTGTTTCTTGATTAAAGAATGTGGAAATGCGTCTATCACAATAATTTGAAGAGTTGTGCCCGGTATGACACAATAGCGGATACACATGTCTGTTCCTTGTCAATTTTCTTATTTGTTGAATTTAGAGGTAGAATTTTCCAACAGGTTGTCGGCTTTCCTATGGAAATCAACTTTGCACCTTTCCTGGCAGACCTTCTGTTTTTATATGAGCTGGAGTTCCTTCATACACCTATATAAAACAAGAAGATAAAAAAAAAACATAGATTATTTAATTTCACATATCAGGTACATTGATAATGTTCTTTCCATTAACTATCCAAACGTTTGTGATAGGGTCCTATTAATATATCCTCCTGAGCTGGAGATTGAGGAAACCTCTGAAACAACTTCCTCTGCATCATCTGTAGACATTTACTTCGGATTTGACAACAGCAGTCATCTCAGTACCAGACAAACGAGAAGATTTAAATTTTGAAATTATACATTTCCTCACCTTAGCACCAATATACAAACTTCATCCGAGTAAGGGGTATACATTTCTCAACTCATACAGTATTCAACAGCCTGCAGCTGCTACTCATATTTTGTAAAACGTCATCAGTGTCTGAGCAAAAAATTAATGAGTCATGGCTTTGTCAAAGAATGTCTCGTCCTTTTCTCAAAAAGTACCAAGACCTATTAAAAAAATATTCAGTGTCTACTTTACACATACTGTGGATTTATTATTATTCGTTGGATACCAACTTTCTTGGGTTTCGTTGGTACAGGTGAACCAAAAATTCAAATGTTCAACGAATAACATATTTCCAATAGGCCTTGTATACAGAGATTGGAAAAACCACGAAATCAAATATACACGAATATGCAAGTTTTCAGCAATCCACGAAAATTGATACCCAAGAAAATAAATGAATCCACAGTAATACAAGATGGTATTGGGTTAAACACGTTAAAGATTAAAGATTCTGAAGTAGGTTTTCTTTTTATCTAAGTTTAGTTTTTTGACTTCGTGGTATTATGTTCTTTTTGTCGTATCACGAATAACTTTTTGACGTAAATCGGTATTTATTCGTACCTCCATCGGCGTTTTGAATTTTGACTTTGGGCCCTTTGGCGTAGGTGAGTCCCGATGTGCGAACCGGACACAAAAGGTTTTTGCAGTGTTGTTTCTATTTTGTTTACCCTTGTATGTATATTTACGTATTTTTTACCTTATTGATAAATGAATAATGTATACGATATGTACTTTCAACGAGAACATTTTTTTCTTGTTGACGGTCGTTGTCAAATTCGCTGTCTACGCCTTTTATGTTGGCACATTCGTTAGATAAATTTGTATGTCTTTTTGAATTATTTATACATATATTATGAGTCAGTTGTGTTGTATTTCTGTCTGGCTGCTTGATCTCAATAATTGTCACATTGGCTGATTATGTGTGTTTGGATTGCTCGCTCAATTTTGTCAATATAGCGGATCTATGAACAACTGTCATACAAGTGGGAAGTTTATCTAGCTATAAGGCCAGGTTTAACCTACCATTTTCTGGAAAGTCCATGTACTAAAACTAATGGCAGTTGTTAATCAATTTTTCGTTTGATTGATAGTGTTGATTTTGCAGGTTTTTTGAATTTGCCTTTGAGTTCGGTATTTTTTAATACTTTTTTTCATAAAGTATCGGTACATGTTCATTTTCTATTCGTTGTACGTTACCGAACAGGAAAGCATCAAATTAAAGCACCGTTTTTTTTTCATTACGTTAATTGAGGTAAACCCATCATAAGACACTGAAATCATGATATATAAAATAAAAATATAGAATAAAAATAACACAACGCCTTTGTCATACAAGTGAGTTGTTTAGCTACCTATAACACCATGTTTAATCCACCATTTTCTACATAGGAAAATGCCTGTACCAAGTCCGGAATATGACAGTTTTTATTCCTTTCGTTTGATATGTTTGAACTTTTGATTTTACCATTAGATTACCGTTTACAATTTTCCTCGGAGTTCGGTATTTTTGTTATTTTAATTTTTAAAAAACAAAGGGGTTATCTGCGGCCGATTGAATAGTTCGTGGTACAGTAGTAGCACAGGTATCGTTACTTAAAGTAAAATTCCGGTAATAAAGTGCATTCGGAAATGTTTTAATGATTACAGGAAGAAGGAATCGGACTTCGACAGATGGAATATACATGTATCTGAGGTTATCTGCGATATGTTAGTTCATAACGGTAAACCAAATAATGATAGTTCCCGTTAACGATTCGAAGAGGTTGCTTCATATTTACCATTTATAACCCTTGGACTTATAGCTGTCTTATATACATCAATGATCCATTAAATTTATGCCTTGTAACACTTTATCAACTACTGCTGAATTGATGCTGCTTAAAGTTGAAAAGTAATCAATGGAAGAAAGCTTAATAAACCAATAAAGTTAAAACCATAAAAATGAGGTCAAGGTCAGATGAATCTTGCCAGAAAGACGTTTACACCTTAAACCCGATCCATTCACCAAATATAGTTGACCTTTTTCTTAAAGTGTCTGAGAGAAGGACCAAACCATGACACTTAACATAGACATATGAACCATGAAAATGAGGTCAAGGACAGACGATTTCTGCCAGACAGACAGTGGGAAAGCCAGTGACGTTGAAGAGCTTCTTCCGGTGGTCACGCGGGAAAGGAGACATAATCTAAAAATTTCGAGGTGGCGCTGTAACCAGCGTGTAAACAAAAACGTAGCCTGTGCTTCAGACAATAAATTTATTAAAACTACTTATCAGCCATCAGTATTTGAGGTTAATTATTCATTAGAATAGATTTTGGAACACGACTGCACAATTAGGCATTAAAATAAGTGCTCCGCTACTGAAATATGATAAATCAAAAGACTACCTCCGTTGATTTCCAAAACACCGCGGGTAATCCCCCTTCTACAAAGAACTGACAAAAACGCATCCTAAAGCTTTTCATTGGTCGAGATATAAATAAATGTGACCCAGAAACATATGGGCACATGACTATGTACAGAATTCCCCGTCACTCTGAGTCTTGTTTACATAATAAATACTTCAAACGGAGCTCAAAATTCAACATTTTTCATACGTTTTTGGAGTTATTTCGGTGTATAATTAAGCAAATTATGTCATATTTTACAGCTTGTAACCACGGAATTGGTTAAGACAAGTAAGGGTGATGATGTTTCCAGGATTTTGAATATATTTTACTTAAAAATGTTGATGTGTTGAAGGCTTTACACCGTCATTTGTTGATGTTTTTCATGTTGCTCAAACTCCTCGTATCACATTTTCTGTATTTATTTAATTATGCTGCAGTGTATAACAGATTTATGTAGTACATTGAAACTGGTATAATCTATGAACGAATTTGTCCATAAAAATGACTTTAGTTGTCTTGAAGTACCCCCCTTTTTTTCCCAACTTTTCAAAAAAAATTCAGTTAGTCAAAAGTTATTGTCTGAATAAAAAGCCTACACAACTGCAAAGTGTAAGCACTCAGTTAATCTTTGTTTTAAGCCATTTTTTGGGGTAATGGTTAGTCAATCTTTGTTTCTGTAAATAATAATCTGAAATCTTTCAACTTGTCAATTTTAAAAAGTACCAATCAACAAATATTGCCTGCCTACTACTGTGGCATGAAAATCTGATGCATCAATAATTTCCACTTGATTTTTAGTCTTTGTTCTTGTTGTTTATATACAAAAAATACTGAGATTAACATTCAATAGGAATGCCCAATGCCTAGTACATGCAATTCTTAATACACTGTGAGAGCAATATGACCATTTAAAACATTAACAAAATGCCATATCACTTCCAAGATCTACTTTGAAAATGGCATACATGTATGAATGTCTCGCTCTGTTTTGTTGCATTGATATCAATGCTTGATCCACATTTTTATTTTTTCACCAATCTACAAAAAAACAAAGTTTAGACACAGGATCTAATTGAAAGTTAATCACAATCGTACCATTCCTATATCTGTGTGCTGATTTTTCTGCAATAGAAATACTTTTTCACACATTTTACTCCATTCTAAAAGCACACAATTGCAATAATTTGCAAAATCATGTGATTACATATAGGAAAAGGGCAGCAAGACATCTCATTCCTAATACTACACAAGGAGCAGGATCTGTTAACTCTTCCAGAGCACCTGAGATCATATATATGTTGTGGGTTCAAGTTGCTCAGTTTTCTTATTTCTAATTTGTATATTAGTTTAAACTTTTCATCAAAAAGTCTGAAAAAAAGAGATATGTATCTACTGAAAAAGATTTATTTAGGTGTTACCATTCAAAATCTACCTGGAAGCAAAATAGTGAAAAGTCAAGTCATGATAATTGATAGGACATTTGAGAGACCTCAAGGATACCTCACTACGTCTAGAAGATGTGAACGATTCCAAAACCTCTAAGTCCTTCACACCTAATAAATCATTAAAGACCATCAAGTTGACTTTTTATATCTTTGATTTTTTTTTAATCTCAAATACTACAGTACATACATCATACAGGTATATGTCTGATATCAGTGACAGATCCAGAACTTTTTCTAAGGGGACGGGGGGGGGGGGGGGGGGCTGACTGACTAAAGAAGGGTCCGCTCCAGTGATTTCCTATATAATCAACCAATTTTTTCCTACTCAAGAGGGGCCCTATGAATATGCTAGCTTTGCATCTATGAATCTCATGTTTTTCAATGACATTAAGTTTTATTGTATTGCAACAGCATTATTGTCTCATGTACATTTACCCCACGTTATCAATATAAAATGGTTGAGTGTTTCGCATTGTATGTTTAAAAATATAAAAATGTTTAGAAATAAAAGTTTATTAAATGGTAAATAAATACAAAGTCACAAAAATAATGTTTAAATGAACCATGTGTAAAAAGATTTTAAATAATTTAAGAGTATTGTTGTTAAAAGGTCTAAGTTAAAGTAAAATCAGTCAAATAGTCCTCTGTTCCATACATGTAAATCCTCAAAATAGAAATTCTGCTCTTCTTATTCCTATAATTGTTATCTAAAAATATATAATTTGTGCAGATGATATTATCAAATGAAAATAATTTCAAACTTCTCAAGAGTTGTAATATGAAATTATAATATATTTCAATTGATTTCTATGTGGTCCAAGAATGAGAAGGTTCACATTTAAATTGGAATTGGTGTTTTTTATTTGAATTTCACTAATGGAAATCTAATCAGATGTGAATAATTGCCAATGAGACAACTATCCCAAAATACTCCAATGGAGTGGATATACAGGCAATTCTATGCTACACAAAAGCCTTCAAACATGAGAAAATCCCATAATGCATATATTACTATGATTGTTTCAGATGTTTGTTATCATTTTTTTAAAATTGAAACCATTCTTATTTTAATCTTAAAATATCAAAAGGATGTTTATCAACACGACGGGTGCCACATGTGGAGCAGGATCTGCTTACCCTTCCGGAGCACCTGAGATCACACCTAGTTTTTGGTGGGGTTCGTGTTGTTTATTCTTTAGTTTTCTATGTTGTGTCATGTGTACTATAGTTTTTCTGTTTGTCTTTTTCATTTTTAGCCATAGCGTTGTCAGTTTGTTTTAGATTTATGAGTTTGACTGTCCCTTTGGTATCTTTCGTCCCTCTTTTATTACCACTGGGTTGATGTCTCTGCTGGTGGACATTTTGTCCCCTAGGACATCATCCGCCCAGTAGTAAAACTACAATTACATAAGCAACACGACGGGTGCCACATGTGGAGCAGGATCTGCTTACCCTTCCGGAGCATCTGAGATCACCCCTAGTTTTTTGTGGGGTTCGTGTTGTTTATTCTTTAGTTTTCTATGTTGTGTCATGTGTACTATAGTTTTTCTGTTTGTCTTTTTCATTTTTAGCCATGGTGTTGTCAGTTTGTTTTAGATTTATGAGTTTGACTGTCCCTTTGGAATCTTTCGTCCCTCTTTTATATGATTCAACAAAAATATGGTCGCAAGGTGATCAAAAGTTGACAATTTCTGTATCATTTGGTCTCTTGTGAAGAGTTATCCTATTAACAATCATACCACATCTTCGTTTTATGTTATTCAATTGTTGCATTAAATTAGTTAAAATAAAAGGCAAATGTGAACACCAATATCTCCCCTAACAAAAGCGAGGTAGATAGATAAACAGAAAGATAAACGGTAGTAAACAATACTTAAAACCTTCCTGTTGTTTACGGTAAGCGCATACAAACAGAGAGAAAAAAAAACACCTCAAAGGGTAAAATCTTTAATTTCCTCGGTTTTTAAAGAAAACTCTTACATGCGAACCTCGTGTAAAAACAAAAAGAAAGAAAATAGTCTTACCTGTGGAAAGTATGCCGTTAGGGACTCTAGGTGCCCCCTCAGTGTAAACAGATCATCCAGCTCGTTCAGTCCTAGATTCAGCTTCATAGATCCATTTGACGCAATCAAGTCTAAATAAAAGATTCCTCTAGCGGACTTTTTAAAGGAAAGCACTTTCCCTCTCCCGATATTGAGTTTTGTATTCCGTCCTACCAGTAGAAGTAACAATTTGACTAAATTGCACATTTTCGGCTGCCATTATAACACTTAATCGTAAATAGATTTCTAGACAAAGGTTAGAAGTATTGACTTGAAAACGAAAAATACGCACTTTTATACTTATTTCATTTTTCTAGCTAATATTATCTAAACCAATAATATTACACTTTGAAGTATGGGGTGGGACTAATGGAGGGATAACCACCCCATTCTTAGGTTTCATATAACAACTCTATACCAAATTGTTTATGTGGTGCGCAAACAAAAATGCGCTTAACAACAAAACAACGTGTTGATGAATCTCTAGAAACTATACTGTGATAATATGTCATCTGCTTTATTTTTGGGTTTCTTAACTTAAAATCTTTATCTAAAGCAGCTACATTGTAAAAAAAAAAAAAACCCAAAACATTCGATTTTTTTCTGAAATTTTTTTTTGAGCGTCATTGTCTCGTACCTTATATTTTCTTATTATATGTGTTTCCGTTCCCCCTTTTTTCGAGTTATACTATTGTTGAAGATCATATAGCAACATCTCAATTCTTTCATATTTATTCTTTTTCGTATTGTTTTTTTTTTTTTGACACAATCATAATCTCCCGCCTTTTTATTTTTAATTAAACTGTTGATTATGTGCACATGCGCAGACGATTCACAGAGAAAAAACTGAAAAATCAAAAATGGTGCCCGCTAAGTGTTTGTTTTTGTTGAGTACAGTTGTATGTAATGGCCAAGTGCATGACCTTAATATAAGGAAATGCAGAAGTGTGGTTGATGAAAGCTATGAGGTAGTGGAGCTGCAGTGTCTACCAATTCTTTATTTCTTCAAACAACTCAGGTTGTATTGAACACTTATAACATGGGGAAAAATGAATTCCCACTACTGGTATATGTTGAGATACAAAATTAGTCAATTGAGAAAGAAAGTTACTGATTGAAGCACGATGATCCATCATAAAATTTTCTAAATACTATTAGAATGAAATTATAACATTTTTCCTAAATATTAAAGGACTTATTCTTCTCTCTACGTTATGATAAGATTCATTAAATAAAGTTGGGTTGATAAATTTAATTCAATTAGACTTAACTGAAAAGATTAGGATTAATTTATATGACTAAGCATCCATTGTGATGACAAAGGAGATATTAGCATTTCTTTGCTATATTATCTTATTAGAAGTTTATTGAGGGGGGAGGGGGCTTTTTTTTTTATTATTATTGAAGGTTTTAACAAAGGAGAGTGATAATTTTCTATACATAAGAAAGACTCAACATCCTGTGTTTGACATGATTATAAATTATGGATAAATTGATAAATTTTTTGCTTAATTTCTCTTTTTAAATTTTTTTTTATGAAGAAAATAGGGAATAAGTCAGATTTTTGAAATGATGTTACTTCAAAGGGTGTTGTTTATATTATACATATCAAGAAGTTTTGTATATGTTTACACAAGTCTGTTTTATTATGTTAAGAAGAAGTTTAACTCAAATTTGAAGTAATATATGTTTATCTGTCTGATGTTCTCCATTAACAGTTAATCAGTTTTGAAATTGATTGCAATTAAGTCAATTTCCTATACTCTACATCTAAAGATTGTTATACATGTTTATCTATCTATTAGCTTGAGGTTTGATTGTTATTAAAAATATTTAGTAATTACACAGTATGATAACTTCTAAAGGAAGAAAATCAAAATATTAATGAAGCTTTACATCAGAGGAATTATCTGATATGATCTATCAGATTAAAAGATAACGTTTATTTGGTCTTAAAAATAATGTAAAAATATCAAAAATGCTATAGAGGTTGATGGGGAACATTAGACAGACCTTAGTAGTAAATGAAATGTTTATACTGTAATATAAAACATGTATATAGTCTTTTTTTCTTGTTATTAAGCAATATAGTTGTGATAATTTATTAAATGTTAATTGTTTTAAAGTAGGTGCTAAATAATTGTGATAATCCTTAAAGGTCATATTTCAAATCTTGATAGTTGTACTCCTGATAACATGCTGTTATATATATTTACTATATTTATTTACAATGATAGTTTAAGAGAGGAAAATATACTCTATAAAGACAAGTTTTATAAAGAAAGTAGTGCCTATACTATAGTTTTGGTGCTGTGTATTCTTACATTGAAAAAATAAGCATTTACGGTTGTTAATCAAACCATGTTACCTGTTATATTTTATCTATATTTTGTTACATTCCATTCACTTAATGTTTGCTTCATGCATGTTTTCATTTTAAACATGGAAACCATGTGGGTTATATTTTTATTTTATAACATAATTTATCTTCTATCACATTCCATCAAGTTACTTTTTATATTGTAGTCATTTTTAAAAACTAGAATCATCTAGTTAATCATATTACTATATGTTATCTTTTACATGTCTCTTTTTAGAAATCCATTCTTGTTAAAAAAAAAAACCATTTGTTTTAGAAGCTTTATAAAATTTTATATATATTAGAAACAAACTCAGGGTTGTATGCTCAAATATCGGTTTTAATACAAGTTTTTTATATACTATACATATATTGTAATATTTATTTTTAATGCTAAAAATACTCAATCAGTTTTTGCAATAATGGTGATCTACACAAAATGTGATGTATACATAATGTATATAAGTTTTTGATAATAAAAATAATTTATTTTCTTCAATCTTTGTTTTATCTCTTCTCAAGTTTCTGTAGTTTGTGTGTTGTGGAAAGAAAATGGATGCCAACCCCTTGTCAACAACCATCTCTCTCACATATTGGTTAACTCCAAGCAAATAAAAATTTAGACAAGCAAAAAACAACACAAAATTCTGCAATGTGGACAACATGAGCGACAAACGTACCCTGGTTACCAACCAATGTTGCTCTACCTTGCAACGTGGAAAACAGAATGGACGACAAACATATCCCTGGTTACCCACCAATGTTGCTCTACCTTGAAACGTGGAAAACAAAATGGACGACAAACATACCCTGGTTACCAACCAATGTTGCTCTACCTTGGTCAAAAGTATGATACGTGGACCAAACATTCCACCATCACTAGCACAATGTTTACATTACTCTACCTGCTCTACCTGCTCTACTGTTTTCTTATCCCTATTCTACTACTACTGATTGGAACCTCTTATAAAGAGACTTTTGGTCTCATGAAACATCTCAAATTTTAAGGATTTCCTGATTTTACTTAAATCAATTCAAACATTATACAGGGAAACTTAGTTTTGCCGAAGAATTTCTTAATTCAGAAGTTTATGAATACCTTTACACACTTTCAAAATAACCAATTTATATAAAAAGGTATGTAGATATAAAAAGATACCAGAATTAAAATGATGCTCTCCAGACACGAGTTAAGTCTACAAGAAAAGCATCAGTGACGCTCGAATGAAAAAAGTTAAAAGGCTAAATACATGTACATTACAAAGTTAAGGAATCTATTCTTTGGGTAGACAATCCTTAGCTTTTCGAAAAGGTCAAAGTTTATAATAGGACAGTCACTGTGACTCAAAAAAGAAACAAAGAAAAACAACTCGAGGTCAGAATATCGTTAGAAATGATGACCGTGCTTGAAAGTCACATGTAAAGCTCTTTCTGCCGTGTCCTGTATTGAGATAACAAAAACGAACATAAGCTTTCACGAGTGAATTTAATAGTATTGCATGCAAGTAGTATTTTATCGCACGAAATAGTAAATAGCAAGCATCACACTGATACTTAGGAAAATCTAATAGTTGAATTCGAATGTCAAACGGTCTTCATTAAATGATTTGACTCCGGATTCATTGACATTTTAATCAGAATTTTTGAGAACGCAAACAGATGTGTGCTTTTGAAATGTGATCTATAATGTGAATGAATCAAGACGTGTAGGATAGTTGGTCAACACAATGAATAAAATTTTCAAAACCGTACCATAGTACAAGTATGTAGATGATATAAGGTTAAACTATTAAAACAAACAAACAAAATTTGAATTAAAATTTCATAATTAACTAACGTTCCTGTTAGTATTTTTTTTCAAATCCTTTGAATATAAAATATATAATATCAATAAACACGAACGTCAAGTACTTATGGATAGACATTCTTTTTTATCGAATTAATCTATTTTCAAATTCAAACATTCCACTAGGTGAATATATTACTATGCAAAATATTAGCAAAGGCTTCTAAATCCATACTAAAACAATATAAAATAATCAACATTATGGTCGTAAGTAGATTTTGTTGTGATAATTGTAAATTATTTTTACGGTTAATGTGAGCTGCAAGGATTTAAAATCATGCTTTATGAATTGAAAACAAACAAGTATTTTTTATTGACGACCGTTTAAAATTTAAATATTTAATAAATTTATCTTACTTTCCGTTTTATGGATATATGATAATACAAAAAAAATAAATGATAATTACTCATAAAGCCCAAATAACAAAATGGTATGAAATAAATAACGTAGAAATATAAGGATTATTGTTTATAAACATTTTTTTTGTATGATGCAAGAATTTATTAAGATTTAATTTATATGTTTCCTGTACAAATGAATATTTAAAAATACCAAAGCCTCGAGACCAAAGCAGAGTATCTTGTCATATAAAATGCTTATTTCTTAATTGCAACTCTGAAAACATTCTGATTTCAATCATTGTTAGTTTCTTCAGAAACATAAAAACAGTATATATTTTATATTTATTTCTTTGATTCGGATTGAATAAAATAAATTTGATAAAATTATCTTTCTGTTTTCCGATCTAATATTAATAATTTAACCAGAATGTTCTCTCTCGTAAGTATATGATGAAATACACACGTCAGTATCCCTTGGTTCAATCTTCAAACATAATTAGTTTACATGTTATCGAGACAACAGACACTACCACGTTATAATTGACCTAGATACACACAGTGTACAGTGGTCGTTTTAAAACATATAATTGCATCGTCAAGGGTCATCAAGGGACCACATCAAAGACTTGATAACGACCTGTTAAGACCTGTATAAATAACCGAAAACTTTCGAGACGTTCCGAGAAATTTATTCTGACTTCCGGCCGAGAGATATCAAGTGGCCCATAGACACATCCAAAACTCGCCAATATATAAGCATGCAAAAAATAGAAAGAACAGTAAGAGAAAAAATGGTCTAAAATTTGACCCCATCCTGACCCTCGTACTTGTGAGAACGTATGTATAGGTTGAGGCCTTGCCCTCCATGTATTCAAAGTAAAGTATTATATTATTTTGATTATGAAATATTGTGATTAGAAACGGTTGCTTTTTTCAATCGATCTTCAAACCCTTTGCCTTGAGTATTGGTGCTAAAACCGAAATATCTTAACTATATTTGTATCATTTGTATTAATCTGTCAAACGTGTGTGTTCTACAAGGACCAGCAGTCACCCTTCCATTTGATACATGTATCTATATAACTTACCAAAAATTATTCTGCATATAATATAGTTCGATTTTAACACGTAAGAACTACTTTGTTTTAAATACGTACTTCTTTCTATTTTGAACGTACCCGAAATGGTGGTGTAACATCTTACGAAGTCTAATCAAAATTTTTTGCAAACTATTTCGCTCTGGCTGGTGATAGGGGCCGTCTTACACTTGCAGTGTGATGAGATCCTTTTTGTTCCATGTTGAAGGTTTAATGTAACTTTGAGTTTAAATATAGCAATTAAAGCGCTGTTCCTTTGCTTAATTTTTGTATGTGTTTTTTTTAATGTGCTTATATTCATTTTGTGTCACGGATCGATACCCCAAATTCTTTTGTTTTTCTATGGAAAAAAAATGTTCCTATACAAAAAAAAAAGAAATATTGGTATATTCTTTTTCCTTCGATTTTTTTAATAACGTAAATGATTTTTAATTTTATGAATTAAACGAAAAAGAGAAGTGTAATATAAAATCTCTCGATTCTTTCTTCAAACACGATTTGTTATCATATGCTAATTACCCATATCATATTTTAATGACCACATGCTGTGGCCATCATATAAACCTAATAAACATCCGAATGTAAAATTTCGCACGATAGATAATGACAAACAAACGACGGAAATTACATAATAAATCCACAGCGTGTGCATTTGACTCTATCTTAATATATTTGTCAGTACATGGAGGAAAGGTCGTTGTCAAATGCATTTTGAAAGATTAGGAACGACGATTCAATTTCCATTTGTTTATTGTTTTAGTCGTGGTTGAAACGTCACCAGGAACATATCAGGATAGACAACAGAAGTCTGTAAGTATCTATTTTATGTATTCATATACATGTATTAACATAGATATTATAAGCCTTTCATATCTTCTGTTGACACATTTTCATAACTATATGCACCGTTAACTTTTAGTAGATCACAGATGTCCTTTTCGAACATAAAGAACCTCCCCGAAAAGACACACCTCAGCCGAATCTTTCTTCTCAAATGAATGCCTGAATCACGCCTGGTAAACCATCTAATCTCAACCAAATGGTTGAGACGGATAAAAGTATTCTGGCACTTCCTGTTGAGCTTTTCTGGTTCAAAATATTGAAAATAAACACAGGGTAGGTCGAATTTTCGTCGATTTACTGAAAATCAATGACTTTTTTGTAAAATCGGAGAATGTCATGCCATAGATAAATCATAATTGTAACTAATATGTCTCTTCTTGGTTTAAAATATTTTAAATTGAAGTCACAATCACTTTTCTCCTACGGATAATAATGTTTTAAATTACATTTTTTAAATCCGATAGAACTGCTATGATATTAATGACTAGCAAGAAAATATGTCAATTATTTGTGTTTTTTAGGCTTTACGATAACCACGTCTGTAAATTGCCCAAATATTATTTTGTCAAGCCTACTCTGAGCAGAAAAATAAAAAAAAATATAAATGGTTGAGATATAAAGGTATTGGTTGAGTCTTTCTGTCACAATGTTGAGACTTTCTGGTTGCGCTGTACTATTCGAGTTTACCTTTTTTTACGGTTAACCCGATTCATGTTTTATGTCTGTGGTAAATGTAAATACACTCAGATACAATTTTAAGCATTGCCGATAGAAAAATGCATGCCTTACAAATATAAATAAGATTATTTTACAATGGTTATTTATTAATATGATTTGGATGAATTCGATTCCTAACAGACATCAAAATTTATTTAATGCCGAAAATGCGTTCATTTATAAAGAAATAAAATAGTTAAAAACTAAACAATCGAACAGGACCCCTTTTCTAGGTTTATTTTATCGAACACATTATTTCAGGTAAAAGGTGGTGATAATTTTTGTCATTATAATACTTATCACAAAAAAAATATGATTCGATTTCAGAATTGCTTTGTAAGTACTATAAGGGAGCTACCATTTGATTTTTATGGGGGAGGGGGGGGGGGGGCTAGGATGAAATTTGAAAAAAATAGGCAGGACAGGAGTTTTGAGTAAAAAAAAAAGGCAGGATGAGACACTTTGCAAAAAAAAAGGCAGGATGACAATTTAGGTAAAAAAAGTCAGGATAAACTAATAAAAAAAAAGGCAGGACCGAATAGAGTGAAAAATAAAAAGGCAGAACAGAGATTACAACTAAAAAATGCAGGACAAAATTTTTCATCAAATAAAGCGGCTGAATGATCGAGACTACCATTTTTTTAGCCGTGGAACTGTCAGGATCAGTTCCAGGTTGAACTGTGTAAATCGATTCTAGGTATAGAACTTACCAATGACCAAATCAGTTCTTTGTTAGAACTGTTCTAGCTAGAACTGTCTTAAAAGTGTCAGGAGATAGTTCCACATTTGTCCGCTAGAACAGTTCTCCTGAAGTCAGATTATGACAGTTAGGGATAATCTCCATTGTATGTACATCTCCTTTGCAATTTTTTAAATGAGAATAACTTTTGATGAAATGAATGAATTTAATGATTATCCATTTCTGAATATTAATTCAGTTTTCTTTTGAAATATTTTAAAACTGGATTCGACGTAGGTAAATTGTGGGAGATAGTTAGTTTGAACTCTGGCCTGGTCAACTTAAATTCAAAAAAAAAATTGTGTGTGTCTATGCTAAGCATGCGATATCTGCTAAAAACTGTGGCCACACCTTACCAGATAGCTCGAACTAACGCCGAAAGGATAAACAAAAGTTTTACATTTACAAAATTTTTGCCTCCGTTAGGAGTCCGCGATGTAATGACCAAATAAAACGGACGTGTAATATGCCGAAAAATGGGGTGGAATAGGAATAGGAAAAAAAATAATGTCAGAATAAAAAGCCAATAATTTTGCCTGATCATGATTAAGAAGTTGAGCCAAAAATATTAATGATACCAAAGAAAACTAACATACCAATAATTGATTTTTCTTACGCGATTTGTTTTCAATTTGTATGTATCCGTTTTATTATCAATGTTCTTTCTGTGGTACGATTGCCAATGATACAACTCTCCACAAGAGACCAAAATGACACATAAAGTAACAACTAGAGGTCGCCGTACGGCCTTTAATAATAAGCAAAGCCCATACTGCATAGACAGCTATAAAAGGCCCCGAAATGACAATGTAAAACTAAAGGCCTTATTGATATATAAAGAAAAAAATAAAGAAAAACAAATATGTTACACATAAAAAAATAAATAAATTCTAGCCCTGGAGATGTCAATTACAACATTATTGACGTTAAAGATTCTGTGCAAAACTGCATCTCAACCGCTAGACTTAATCTCCAGCGTTAGAACTTTAATACTAGTACTTAAAAACACCGCTATTTACTATTTAGACTCTATTACAACCAAAGGCCTCTTTAGAAGCTGCTGTGATAACTACAGACAAGATTAAAATGACTGTTGAAATGTCAAACAATATACGGCAAGTTTATGAATTTTGACAGTTGTATATGTAATTGATACTAAGCTACACAAGGTCATGTTTTTCTCTGACTGTTTATGACGTCTTTACACTAAATTCATTGGATGTTGGATGTGTACGGATTTATAGTTCAGTCTTACCTGCATGATTTTTTTATTAGTTGTTAGTGGCTTTGAACTAGCTGTCAGATAACTGCGAGTACTCTCAGATGAGGGCCCTCATGGGGTTTTTGATTATGTGATTACTTGGCCGTTTTTTTAATGATTATTTGATTATTAAGCCAAATATTTCATGATTATTTGATTACCTAGGACTGTATTTTTAGTTTATGATTATTTGATTACTAAAGATAAGCAAATATTTAATGATTATGTGATTATATTGGCAAAAAAATGGTGATTATGTGATTACTAGGACCCCCCCCATGAGGGGCCTCTCAGATCTGTTCCTATTGTCTTTTTGTTGTCGGGATGTTCAAGAACCCGGCCACGTCCAATTGTATTTTTGTCCATCTGATGAGTTAAACCTTTTTCAACTGATTTTTATAGTTCGTTCTTATGTTCTTATGTTGTACTGTTATATATACCACTGTCCCAGGTAAAGGGGGGGGGGGGGGGGTGGATTCCGCTAACATGTTTAACCCCTCCACATTATTTATGTATGTGTCTGTCCCAAGTCAGGAACCTGTAATTCAGTGGTTGTCGTTTGTTTACGTGTTAAATATTGAATCATATTTGTTTTTCGTTATTTTTTTTTTTTTTTATAAAAAAGGCCTTTAGTTTTCTCGTTTAAATTGTTTTGCATTGTCATATCGGGGCCTTTTATAGCTGACTATGCGTTATGGGCTTTGCTCATTGTTGAAGGCTGTACGGTGACCTATGGTTGTTAATGTCTGTGTCATGTTGGTCTCTTGTGGACAGTTGTCCCATTGGCAGTCATACCACATCTTCCTTTTTATAGTTGAAAATTTCATTCACCAGAAGATCTCAACATTGTTCCAGAATATCTCAACCGATACCAGAAAATCTCAACATGACATACTTTATAACATATTAAGCATGATGAAATTATATTAGTAAAGAAAAAGAACAAACTATAATTTTAAGTTTATAATGTTTTAGAAAAATACTAATTTACTAATATATATATGCTAGTTTATCAATGATATCACTGTCATTTTGTCAATAGCAGACTGCGCTGGCCATATTTACCTGCTAGAGAAAAGTCAGTACGATGTCATTTTAAATCCCTTTCATTTGTGTTATACACGAGACAAACTGTAATTCAAATATCTCTGGCATGACATTCTCCGATTTTACAAAAAACGCATTGATTTTCAGTAAATTGACGAAAAGTCGACCTACCCTGTGTTTATTTTGAATATTTTGAACCAGAATAGCTCAACAGGAAGTGCCAGAATACTTTTTTTCCGTCTCAACATTTGGTTGAGATTAGATGGTTTACCAGGCGTGTGAATGGTCATCAAATTAATACTTGTTATTGACAGGCATTGTCGAATAATTCTAAAAAAAATGTATCAATTCTGACTGCAATGAATTGAAATGGAAAATAATATACATTGTATCTCGAGGGAAATGTACACATTTTAACAACAGTGAATTTTTCATAAATATTATATAAAATAGTAAAAGTGTAGCATACATAATTATCATGTGTATTAACGATTAAACTCTGGAAGAAATATAGTTCAGCATAAATACAAATATACAGGCTTCAGCACATTATTAACACCTGTCATTGGCAAAATCCCTTTTTTTCTTATAGTGCTATAATCTGGATAACACACAGCTAATGTGTGCATTAACTATACCTAAGATATACTGCATCATGTGCATGAAAAAAAGGGGGGGGGGTGGGTTAATGGAAAAAGTAAATTTTTCTCAGAAAGGTTTCTCTTTCTTCAGAGGTTTATATGGAAAGTTGATGTATAGATCTGTTGTGCAGTGTCATGTGGGTTTTTTCGCCTGTATGCGAGACATAGGCATGATAGGTATTGCAACCCAAAACTTGACATCCATAACCCAACGGCGGTGGCGACGATGGAGTACACTATTTGTTTGAAGCATTATATTTCATAAGTTAGACAACCTAAATGCTTCATACCTTATGTTACAAGATTTCCGTCTGTCATATGTCCATTGTCCCGGTAACCTAATTTTCATGGTTCAATAACTGCTTGATACGTTTTGTTTTGTTAAATGAAAAACTTACTTATTATGAGTTAGGATAACTATGTTTGGTATATGGGTTCCTAGCAACATTTACATGTTCGTCAGCTATAGGTACATGTAGGGTTATCCTGACCTCGACCTTATACCATGGATCAGTTATCAAAGATAAAGTAACTTATGCAAGACCGTATCTAGATACTATAACTAGTAACATGATTGTGAGGTGCACATATCCACCTGACAGGTTCCGTCTGACCTTGGCCTCAATTTCATGGTGCACATATAAACGAGTCTAAATTGAAAACTACGTCCAAACCTATGATTGCGTTGGATAAAAACCGCAATTTATATATATACAACTCGTCTAAACATCAACCCAACAATGTTAGATCTGTAAATTTGCTTTCGCAAATTTTTTGTTCTTCCCTCGCCGGGATTTGAACCCATACTACTGAGATATCTTGACACCAAATCACCTGCACTGCAGCCGTCCCGCTAGACCACACGACCACCTGGGCCTCACTATATATAGTGTTTGTGGTTTAGTCTATCTCTCAGATACTTTAAGCAGTAGGACCACTATATAGGGTGTATCATGTATTGAATAATTGTCAGCTGGAAATGTCCGTCTGACAGGTCTCAATTGACTTCAACTTAATTTTTATGGTTCATTGGACATTTTTTAGTTGTGTGGTTGGGTCAATTTTTCGGGCATTATAATCAATAGGTCAATAATATGTAGTGTATGGAACAACTGTGAGGTGTCATGTCTATTTGTCGGGGTTAACATGACCTTGACTTGTTTGATGTTTAGATCCGATTCTCAGGTACTATTAGCAATATGACAACTATTATACATTGTAGTTGTGCATTGATAATGTTATTAAGTATACTAGCTGATAATTGTAGTAAAACCTCCATACTAAAGACTTTCAACATGATTTGAATGATAAGTAAAAAAAAAAATGCGAGACATGTGCACTCATATTTTGGTAATAACATGTTTAAAGTGTTGACAAAATTACATGTACCTAAATTTCAATATATTTTTGTATCAGAGTGCTGAAGGAGCATCTTTAAAGTTTCGAGAGGGGAATGAATATTTTGTTGAAGGGGAGAATGTGTTGGGTACTTTACTTACATTTTTGCCTAACGGAGCTGCTGTTCCTTTTGGGACATGTCTTACTTGTTTTCTGGTATGTTGAATGGGGTAGGTAAAAGTATTGTCAACACCACTGAGTCCTGTGTTTTGTTTAAGACTTAATGAAACATGCATTTATATTAGTTGTTATTTGTGTCTTCAGTTCGCTGTCTCCTAGGCATGAATCATTCATCTGTTTTAAGACTCTATGATTGATTGATTGATCATGACTGGCCGACTGTCCAATGTCAAATATTTCATGCATATTCAGAAAGTTGGGAATGATACATGCCAATACTGATAAAAAATAAAGAAATATGCCTGAAGAAAAACAGTAACAGAGTAAGTGTTCCTGCATTTTAAACTAAAATATTCCTTCTAGAGTGAGAAAACTGTTATGAAACACCAGCAACAAAGACTATATTGTTATTCAGTCCTGACTTATTCCGTGTCTCTGAAGATAAAGATCAGGTATGTAATAATGAGGTTTTAATTTGACTTTTAAATTGTAAAAGTTTAATAAGTTACTGTAAGTTAAATTATAAATCCCTTTATTGTATAAAATTCAACAATTACTGTCCAGGTACATAATATAGCCATCTTTATCTTGCTGTATCCAGAGGCAATATATATAAGAAAATGTGGTATGGGTGTCAACATGGCCAATGAGACAACTCTCCATCTAAGTCACAATTTATAAAAGTAAACCATAAAGGTCAAAGTACGAACTTCAAAACGGAGCAAGACTATTATTAACTACAATAAAGAGAGTGAATAATATTATATAAGCAAAATAGACAACATAATTCAGATTAAAAGAAAGACAGACAATTTCTTCATCAAAGATTATTAATTTTGGTATGATAACTAAAAATATTAACGAAATGACTATTTTGATATAATTATTTCAATCGTATACCCAAACATGTCAAAGGGAAAACTTTTTTTTTCATATTTGAAATTGATTTGAATTTGTCGTTATTTCTTTCAGATCAGGCCTATCCAGAAGCAAGAAACGGGACATTTTTTAGCACGTACATCTACAGAGAGAGACATGTTTAAAAAACTGATTTATTTTCAATTTAAGAAAAACCTGTTGAACTTTTACTATTTCCTATTTGTTTATTTTATATTTATATGTTGATATTTTAAAATTGCTGCACAGTATTTCTATTCAGACCCACATAACAAAATCAGCTGAAGAAATTGATATTTTCATATTTCAAGGAAGTGTCCTTTTGCATTGTTGATAGCAGATATATGTATTGTCTTAATTTGGGTTCAAGAACAGTCACATCGCAACTTAAAATAAAATACGTTTTTATGAATGTTACATGTAAATACACATGAAAGATAGACATATATAAGAACACATTTTTTTATGACCTAAATGTATTTTCAAGGTAAATTTATTATGTAAACTTATTAAGAAGCTGTCCAAGTAAATATCAGGCAAATCCTATGATATTGGTGGCACAACATATTTTTTTTTCCTACTGAATTTTTGGATCCAATGCAACGTTTATATCATACAAAGGATATATATGTCAAAGATATTTTTGAAGCATCAGTGGATGGCTCAGAAAATGATTTTAAAGTTCACTAACAATGCAACAAAATTTTGTACAAAATGAAGTTATCGAGTTATCTCCCCCTTTCAATGAATTTGCAGTGCTTTCTATGTATTTTTTCTCTTTATTTGTTGTAGTTAATAAAAAACAAAATTTAATTTAAAGAAAGAATGAAATTGTGATATGAAATAGATGAAAAAAATTTGAAAACAAAATATGTCATGTGCCACCAACTGCCTTGTTTTTCCATGGACACCCTCTTAAATATTATCAAAAACACCGCTGGTTTAAAATAAACTCATTCTATGAAGCCTAAACTAATTTATTTTGAAGTAAAGTTATCTGTATGGTGAGGCTGAGACACAGAATCAATTTATTTCACATTCAATGTGATTTATGATAATCATAATATATAAAATAAAATTTATTTTGAAAGTAAAGTAATCTGTATGGTGAGGTTGAGACACAGAATAAATTTATTCTACGTTCAATGTGATTTTTGTCTTGTATAATAATATGTAAAATAAATGTATTCTTTATATTATTATAATCATAAATGACATTAAATGTAGAATAAATTTATATTGTGTCTCACCCTCACCATACAGATTATTGGACTTTCAAAATAAATTTATTTTATATATTATCATAATCATAAATGACATTGAATGTAGAATAAATTTATATTGTGTCTCACCCTCACCATACAGATTATTGGACTTTCAAAATAAATTTATTTTATATATTATCATAATCATAAATGACATTAAATGTAGAATAAATTTATATTGTGTCTCACCCTCACCATACAGATTATTGGACTTTCAAAATAAATTTATTTTATATATTATCATAATCATAAATGACATTGAATGTAGAATAAATTTATTCTATGATTTTCTTGAACTAATAATAGATATTAAGGCTCTATATAATAAATTTATTTTATAAATGATCATATACATAAAGCCCCATGCATTTAGAATAAATTTATTCTATGTTTCATCATTTACAGAGAGTTGACTGAAAATGGAATGCTAAGTGTAGAATTCAGTATAAATTTATTTTGAAATGTAACAAATAAATACTAATATAACAGAATTGTCTTTGTTTTTCATGATTTTTCCTCAAATACATGGGTTATAGCATAAATTTATTACATCCTGGTCCAAATTTGGCCTCTAATTGCACTTGTCAGAAATATGAGTGAAAAAAGAGGAAAATTGTTTTTTTCCCTTTTTATTCTGCTCTCAGTTACAGTTAACGGTAGAATTAAAACCAAATTCGACATGTAGTGTTTTGGGGCCTGCCGTAGCAAAATATAAACTTTTCTATCTTTGAAGTCATCGCTATATTCCTGCACCTGATCAATGAAATTAAAGATAAAAACTTGACAGAGTTCTTTTATATCATATATAGGGGTGAGTCTCGAAAATAGTTTGATATTGTGAATTTTCGTAGGAAACAATTTAAAACAAAATCTGCTTTCTACATATTATATATAAATATAAGAAGATGTGATATGATTGCAATTGAGACAATTCTCCACAAGAGACCAAATAAAACAGAAATTATTCACTAGAGGTCACGACACGGACTTCAACAACCAGCAACACATTTTTCTCATAGTCAGCTATTATAAAAGGCACCAAGATGTCAAATGTAGAACAATATATACAAGTAAACTTGTTTGTCAACCTTCATTTTTGCATTTAGAAATTGCCATGGTATATAGAAAACATCCTTATATGTTTGTGTTGTTTCTGTGGTAGGGAATATCAAGCGTAACGCGAATCTTCCACCTTTCTACAGGTAGTGATTTTGATTTGAATTATGATGTAGTTCGCATTTTAACGAAGTTGTTTAGAATAAATTATCGAAACCTATTCATTCAATGTGTAATCAAGATAGTTTTTCATAATCACGATCCTTTGCATTGAAGGCGGGAGAATACGAGAAGACATAGTTTTTAATGTGTCAAACAACTTTTTGAATTCTTTCTTTTTTTTTTAAACGCCAAACCCGAAAATATGGACGTACACTAAAATCAATTCTTCAGAAACAGTGTACTTGGTTTCTTTAAATTAATAGCACCTATTCAATAAAACTCTTTCAGGCGAAACTTTTAACCTGTAGTATTTGTCAGTTAGATTATGTGTAAATGAGGGTAAGTTAAGCATATTACTATGGGACAAGGATTATAAATACATATAAAAAAGAAGATGTGATATGATTGCCAATGAGACAACTATCCACAAAAGACCAAAATGACACAGACATTAACAACTATAGGTAACCGTACGGCCTTCAACAATGAACAAAGCCCATACCGCATAGTCAGCTATAATAGGCCCCGATAATACGATGTAAATAGTTTTATAAGGTAGGACTCATTTATTTAATATATTTAAAAATACATTTTTTAATTCATTTATAGACGTACAGGCAACAGGACAGTTGTTTGAAAACCTCAATCCACCAAACATGATTCGAGAAATGTGTTCCTCAAGTACGTGTCGGAAAATTGCGCAAACAATATGGATTCCGTATATAATGTGTGGATTTCTCTTACTCTATATTATATATTCTCCCACTAATCATATACAGATATTTCAACGACAAGAAATCAAATTAGACAACGGAGTTGTTGAGCAATATACTACACAAACCAAATCTCCAATCGACGAACAACGTGATCATATTGTGATGGGAATATTAAGTGCTAATGGAAAGCAACGTTTTCGAGATACTCAAAGAAAAACTTGGATAAAAGCAATGCTTCGTATGCAACATATATTGCCATTTACAATAACTTATAAATTTTTACTAGACGAGCCATCTTCTGAGTCAATTGCAGAAAATGCATTAAATCATGACATTGTATTTCTGAATATAACAAATCACGGACGAGCGGTAAAATTTGGAGAAAAGATGTACATATGGTGGAAATATGTTCATACAGTATATCCTGATGCTCTCCTTGGAGGTAGAATAGACGACGATGCATTTTTGTGTGTTCCACAGGTATTCTATAGACTAGATAGCATAAAGTCGAATAATCTGTACTATGGCTGGAGGCATGGACAATCAAGACAAATAAATAGGGACAACAGAGTAGACGAAATGTTTCTATTTTTAGGACGTGATCTTATGTCCAGTATTTCTAAGAGACATTACTGTGGTCAGGCAAAATGCAAAAATAAAGATGACTTAATTGACCTAGACTTTGGGGATACTTCCCTTGCAGAATGGCTGTCTATATACAGTGACAAGGTTAATTTTATTTCTGATAATGACAGAATAGTAAAGTGCAGAGCGAACTCCCACGCTATTTACAAGAAATATTTAAAACCTGGTTTTTGTCTCAAACAGTTGGTTTTTCACAAATCGACCTATGAAATGATGGAACTTCTACAATCATACAACGACTTTGCATTTATGGAGAAAAGCAAAGTTGAACAATCCATTAAAATGGATGATGTTTCTGAACGAACAATTATAAGTGGTGTGTCTGGGTCTATATTTTCTGGAGACGTGGTAAGAAAAGTTCCCCAAATTAGTATAGATAAGAAGACCACACTATTTTCAAACGAAAGTGACTCTAAAATCTGTGATAATTGGGCTGTGGTTACTACTATTCATCAGCCATCTAACTCGGTACGAAATATAGCAAAACGCCCCTCCTGGTGTGTCGTAATTGTAGCAGATGTGACGACGCCATCAGAAGACGCTTATTTAAAAAGTGTTGTAAACGACGAAAATAAAAATAGAGTTATATACTTATCGATTAACAGACAAAAAACTTTATATCCGTTATTATCAGAGGTTATCCCAGTAAAACATTTTGGGAGGAAAAATATCGGATACATGTACGCTATTCACCACAAAGCAAAGTATATTTGGGACTTTGACGACGACAATAATGGAGTATTTGATTTAATCGAGATTGAAAGATTAACCAAAGGAGAATCAGCCACAGTTTGTAATGACAAAGGAAGTAAATTATGCAATCCATATCCTTATTTTGGAGTATCTGAAACACGGGTATGGCCTAGAGGTTTTCCCTTGGAGTCCATCAAAGATAATAAAACGATACCACCACAGATATGCGACACAAAAGTTTCCGTAAAAGTTGGTGCAATACAGTGTCTTGCTAACGAACAACCGGATGTTGATGCTATTTATAGATTTACCCGAAATGTCCCATTTAACTTTTCAGCAACTAAAGAAACACATAAGCCATTTGTTGTACCAAAACAAACATTTTCTCCCTTCAATGCGCAAGCCACGTTGTGGACGTCGTCAGCATTCAAATATATGGCGTTACCGATAAGTATAAATGGACGTGTTAGCGATATATGGAGAAGTTATATAGCACAATATTTTTTTTATCGGTCTGACTTAAGACTAGCCTTTTCTGTGCCATATGTTGTACAAGAGAGAAATATTCATTCAATATCTGGAGATTTTAATGCAGAGCTGGATATTTACGAAAAAGTGGGTGCTCTTTTTAATCTTGTAATGAACATGAAAGATGATAATCTTGTTTCCGTTTATGAAAATCTTTATAGTAGAAATTTTATTGAAAAAAGTGACCTTACTTTTATAAAGGTATGGATAGAAACATTTCTGAAGGTCACTGGCAGTAATGTATGATCGATGTGTCCATTGTATTTCAATTTAATAAATGTTAAAGCCTAATTTATTTACGTTGTATGAAAATACAGATTCAATTAGCAGTCATCCTTGCAATAGAACAATATTCTTAAAGCTGAAAAGTGAACGAACAGATATAAAGCCATCAACTTTGAATTCATAAGACAATCAAGTATAATTTAAAGTGCAAATGGTAGCGGAAATATTACCGTTGTGTTCTTCAAGGAGTTGGAATTTTCGAATAAATGTGAAAAAACATGCATACAAATGATTGTTTTAGTATGTTGGTCCCATTTGTTGTCTAGCTTGCGGAGGCGTAAACAATGTGTACAAAGCTTTATATTTCAGAAGGTAAAATGCCTGGATGTTGCATGCCTTGTATGAATGTGTGTACTTGCAAGGTCCTTATGCCCGTCAGACAGTTTTTACTTGACCTCGACCTCATTTGATGGATCAGTGAACAAGGTTAAGTTTTGGTGGTGAAGTCCATATCTCAGATACTATAAGCAATAGGTCTAGTATATTTGGTGTATGGAGGGATTGTAAGATTTACATGTCCAACTGGGAGGTGTTATCTGACCTTTGCCTCATATTCATGGTTCACTGGTTATAGTTAAGTTTTCGAGTTTTGGTCTGATTTTCTTAAACTGTTATGTAAAAGGTCTTCTATACTTGGTGTATTGAATTATGATACGGTGTACCTTTCCAACTGGCAGGTGTCATATGACCTTGACCTCATTTTCATGGTTTAGTGGTCAAATTTAATATTGTTAGTTTTTGTCTTTTTTTTTTCTAATATTATATGCAAACTAAAGGTCTACTTTATTTGATGTATGGAAATATATTATGATGTACATGTCAGTCTCGCATGTTTTATTTGATCTTGACCTCATTTTCCCAGTTCGTTTCTCAGGATTAAGTTTTTGTGGATAGGTCTGTTTTTCTTAAACTATAAGCAATAGGTCAACTTTAATTGTTGTAATTTTTTTTCAGATTTTATTGTCGTTCATTTCCCATATATAGTCGCGTATATTATTCGGAATAACCTTCCTGAGGTAGCAATACACAGTTAGGAAAAAAACTTAAAATTGACACTCATAATTTTTAAACACCCTCTTTCCCCTCCTGTCTAACAAATAAGGCTTTATATGTGTGTTATGCATGTATATATTTATAAAAACAGAATCTTCCATAGATTTGATTTCTAATGGTCATAATGGTGAAATATAATCCTTTTTGGGTGTAACCATGGCAACAATCTGCATTTCTTAGATACAAAATATAGCAAAAAAGGGGGTGAACATGTCACAAAAGTCTCCAAAATTTGGCCTAAAGGAAAATTGCAATTAATTACAGTGATACTTTTCCTGAATCCATTGGTTTTTATCTATCAAGTTGTCCAAAAAAAAAATCATATGCATTTCTGCTCGTTTTTCCATAAAATTGAATTGAAAAGACCGAGCGCAAAATCTTTGTTGATAAACACTACAATAATTTATGGACCTATAATGGACGGTACGGATAGGAAAATACGGACTGTCATACATATAAATGGCCTATAAAACATGTTAAAAACAATCTAAATGTTCATATAAACACACCAAGAAGGCTAAATTATTCTTCAATTATCTAAAAAATCAATTTTATTGTACAAAAACTTGCATATTTAAAAATTTCACCATGGCCAAAATGCGAAACTAAACTTCTAACTGTGTAATAATTGCTACCTAAGACTTACCAATCTCCCATACAGACAGAGTTATCGTCCTTTCCTCCTCATTGAAGAAAGGACGATAACTCTGTCTGTATGGGAGATTGAAGACTTATTATTTCCTCCGTCCCTGACCAGGCGTGTTGCGACGGGTATCACGAGGAAGGTAGTGGGGTGTCAGGTGGCCCGACCCTCTTATCTAAAACTGTTTAAAAACTAACCGGGATTATAGGTACTATAAGTTATTGCAACTGATCCCCTATTTTCGTTGAATTTAGAAAGAAAAGAAACCAAGACAAATGATTGTTTCTAAAAAGTATAGTGTCACATGCATCTTACAAACACAGTCAATGTTTCTTTTCTTTCTAAGTGTGTGAAAATTATAGAATATCTCTTTCTCTTGAAAGACGTAGAGTTTATGATAATCAGAAGTGTTTGTATTAGTTTGAGCACCTTTTAACTATGAGCGGACGCGAGTAATGCGAAGATATTTTAATGTGTTGTTTGTTGGAAGCAAATAATTTACTGTTTTCAAAATATTCGTGGTACTAGAACTGGCGTCTGCTCGTGTTAAAAAATCAATAATTCTACATTGAAAAATCCTTGATTTACGGATAAGTCGATAATATGTGAATCATTGACTGGAACGAAGTTAGATTTCCGAATCTGCACGAGTATTCCATTTCAACTTAGGTGTTCTTGTTTTTTGAACTGAGATTACCTCCCCTGTATATGAGAAATTTTTTGCATTACTTATTTTTAGATTTTTAGATTTTAGAGATAAAAAACTGGATTTATTAAATAAAATGATAAATGTTTCAAATATATTAGACGTATAGAATAGAAATGCTGTTAGGATTAGATAAAATTTTGCAAATTTCAACTAGAGGCTCTAAAGAGCCGGTGTCGCTCACCTTGGTCTATGTGCAAGCAGCATATTAAACAAAGGACACAAATTATAGACAAGAATAGAATGATAAAAATGTGTTTTGGTGATGATGATGCGTTTGTCAGTCTTACTTTACTGAACATTCTTGCTGTTTACAATTTTCTCTATCTATAATGAAGTTGGCTCAGAAGTTTTAAAGGAAAACATTTTGTAAAAGTTTACAAAAATTTACATAATTTACGAAAATTGTTTAAGATAAAAGTTTTACTATAAAGAGCAATAACTCCTTAAGGTGTCAGTTGACCATTTTGGTAAAAGTGACTTATTTGTAGATCTTACTTTGCTATACATAATTGCTTTTTACAGTTTATCTTCATCTAAGATAATATTGAAGTTAATAACCAAAAACTGCAAAAATTTCTTAAAATTACCAATTCAGAGGCAGCAACCCAACAACAGGTTGCCTAATTTGTCTAAAAATTTCCGGGCAGTAAGATCTTCACTTAATGAACATTTATACCACTGTCAGATTTGCTCTAAATGCCTTGGTTTCAGAGATATTAATTAGTCAAAAACTGCATTTTACCCCTATGATCTATTTTTAGCAATGTTGGCCATCTTGGTTGGTGGGCGGTGTCATCAGACACATTTTTTAAACTAGATACCCCAAATGATGATTGTGGCCAAGTTTAGTTAAATTAGTCTAAGTAGTTTCAGAGGAGAAGATTTATTTAAAAGATAATTAAAACTTTAGAAAAATTGTTAAAAATTGACTATAAAGGTCAATCACTCCGTAAGGGGTCAACTGACAATTTTGGTCAGGCTGTCTTATTTGTAGATCTTACTTTGCTGAACATTATTGCTGTTTACAGTTTATCTCTATCTATAATAGTATTCAGGGACAGTATTTCAACAACAGGTTGTCCGATTTGTCTGAAAATTTCAGAGCAGATAGATCGTGACCTGATAAACAATTTAACCTCAAACAGATTTGCTCTAAATGCTTTGGTTGCAGAGATATAAGCCAGAATCTACAAAAATATAATAAAAAAGTATGGGACACCGAGCTATTTAGCAAGCTACGGGTCGTTGAAAATTAGATTGTGCATACAATGAACAGGCGACAACTGAATGGCGATACTTTTGGTAAATCTTTTTGCAACAAAATAAACCCGGCTGAAATCGTACATTACCATCACACGTTTGGGACAGATCACTGGAGTTGTTTGAAATTTTTGTGATCGCATATTTTTGAGAAGGGAGTCAAGGACTTCAACTTCATGAAACAACTATATTGGCCTAAAACTTTAACCTGAAGCGGGACCGACGCATGAACGAACGAACGGACAGACGCACAGACCGAAAAACATAATGGTCATAGCTTAAAAACATTAAATACTAACCATTGACAGAGGTTTCTGACTTGGGACAGGCACAAATATGGGGCTGGGTTTAACATGTTTTGTGAGATTTCAACTCCCCCTATACATCTAACTAATGCAGAATAAACAAACACACATCATTACGCATTTTAACTTATTGTAAAAAATGTCAGTCATAGGTTACAATGAATGTTCTGACATCAGACTCCGACTTCTCTTAAACTGAATTTTAATGTGCGTATTGTTATGCGTTTACTTCTCTACATTGGCTACAGGTATAAGGGGAGGGTTGAGATCTAATAAACATATTTAACCCCGCCGCATTTTTGCGCCTGTCGCAAGTCAGGAGCCTCTGGCCTTTGTTAGTCTTTTATTATTTTTAAAAAGTTTCTTGTGTATAATTTAGAGTTTAGTATGGCGTTCATTATCACTGAACTAGTATATATATTTGTTTAGGGGCCAGCTGGAAGACGCCTCCGGGTGCGGGAATTTCTCACTGCATTGAAGACCTGTTGGTGACCTTCTGCTGTTGTCTGTTCTATGCCAAAATACTTTTTTCCGTCTCAACCATTTGATCGTACTAAAGGACGGCAGGTGCGTAGTAGCAGCGTACTATTGTCTTCCTCGTTGCATTATAAACCAGGAATAGGCCGACCCCCCTTACTTTTTTACCATTTTTTTTTTCAAATTTTTGGCTCTAGTTTCAGATTTTTGAACATAGCGCCCTTCGATACCTTGCGCAAAAGAAGCGCCTGTTTCTCTTTTACAAGGCCTATATAGTCATACCCCGTGACACCCCTCATTATTTTTCTCTAGAAGCCCTGGAATAGGCCGACCCCCCTATTTTTTACCATTTTTTTCAAATTTTGGGCTCTAGTTTCAGATTTTTGAACATAGCGCCCTTTAATACCTTGCGCAAAAGAAGCGCCTGTTTCTCCTCTTCAAGACGTATATAGTCATACCCCGTGACAACCCTCATAGTTTTTGTCTAGAAGGCTTTGAATAGGCCCACCCCCTGTTTTTTACCATTTTATTCCAAATTTTGAGCTCCAGTTTCAGATTTTTGAACATAGCGCCCTTCCATACCTTGCGCAAAAGAAGCGCCTGTTTCTCATCTTTAAAACATATATAGTCATACCCCGTGACACCCCTCATTATTTTTTTCTACAAGCCCTTGAATGGGCCGACCCCTCGGTTTTTTAACATTTTTTTCAAATTTTGAGCTCTAGTTTCAGATTTTTGAACATAGCACCCTAAGCAAAAGAAGCGCCAGTTTCTCCTCTACAAGACGTTTATAGTCATACCCCGTGATACTTCTCATTATTTTTATCTAGAAGCCCTGAAATTGGCCGCCCCTCTATTTAAACGTTAGAAGTTTTCTGTTTTTCTCTGTCTTTTGACGAGATGTCATATCATATTCTTATTCTGCAAAACAAAAATGATATTATTGACAAGTAATTTCTTAGTGTATCTATATATGTTGCTATTAATCAAATTTCAGGAAACAAAGTGAATAATGTTCATGAGCTTCAAGCAGAAAAGCATGAGAAATGTAACCCGGTTTTGATATCCAAATGAATAAAGACATGTTGTAGAATCTATGAAACTAGAAAAATCCCAAATGCCAGTGTTCATCTTCTGTTACTTTTTATTAAAGATCGTTTCCCTTTGAACGGGTCAGTTTCATAAATGACGATGTAACAGCGTCCCCCAAAATAGTTCAAAAAGCATAATTTCAGAATTATAACAAAAAAGGACTTATTGTAAAGGGCTTTTACGTTATACATAGGTTTTCGTTCCGTAAAATTATTTGCCAAAATATTGTCTCTAGATCTGTTTCAATTGTCTATTTTTAGAACAAAATTTTAAAGAAAAAAGAGACAATTTTGAGATTTTTATTTTACAGACTACAAACTCAATGAATGAAGTTTTATCATGTTGTTTTATGTTTAAACATGATAAAACAATGGCCACAATTTGAGATAACTGCTACTACATGTACTTAGATTTTTTTATTTACATTTCAGGGATAATGGATTTGGTAGAAAAGCCTGGAAAATAAAAGCAAGAAATTTCGATTTTCATCTTTTTTCTGAAAATAGAACAATCGGATATGTAAACCAACACATTAAAACAACTGCGCGCAAATGTTCTCCATAAAAAAGATTGCCAATGGCATTCGAACATCTCCTCCAAATTCCAATTAGTATATTTATCATATTTTTTATCACTTAAAAAAAAGACTTGTAATTACTGCAACAGATATATACACATAAAGCGTTTTTATAACACTCCAAAGAAAATAAACTCCAATACTTTCATAAAATATGTTAAAATAATTAAAAACAAGATTTTAAAAAGTAGTGGGAAACTAGTCACCAAAACTTAAATTTTAGTAGTGAAACATTTATTAGAGACAAAATAAATGGATTGCCAAACATTGTGTAATTTGGGCAACAAATACATAGTAGAGACCTTATGATGTTCAGGAAGATCCCCTAAGTTAACTGTGTATAAAATAGAGTATGTTTATCAACAATTTCACTTTTCCTCTAAAATGTGTTTGTTGGAAAGTACTAGTCCTGATAATTTCTGCCTTAAAAACCGTCACTGCAATTTAATATTTTTGTCAAACTTTGAAAAATACCATACCAATGTTTGCCACTTTAAAGGTTAGTACAAAAACAAAAGTTTTTGCAAGATCTTCTAATTTCTAAGCACTGAAGTTTTAAAATTGTTGACAAAATGGTATCAAAGTGACAATCCCAAGTCAGTTCTTAATGAACAATATTTAACTGATATTTTGTTTTATTTGCTTCACCCATCCTTAAAATATCTTTTTTTAAATATTGATCAAATTTAGATTTCTTCTTTCTATTGTAACACAGGCAAAAAAGGGATGTTACTTGAAAAATTTGTTAAAATAATAGAATCCTTAAAGTAGTCAGATACACCTTTAAAATTCAACAATAAATTATTTAGTTTTGTTTTTGTTTTTTTTTAACGACATTATATATTTATTCACCAAATATGCTTGTTACATTGTTACACCAAGAAACCGAGCTTTTCTTGATATATCCTGTTATATTCCACTGATTACCCAGGTTAGTAATCAGCTGTAAATTGTTATTTACCTCTTAAAAATCAAGTCAACTCCATGTTGTTGAGTCTCAGGAATTCTCCGATTAAAACTCTCCGAGACCTTTCCATAAGGATATTTCTTGCATGTGTATAATAGATTGTAGCTCTATCAATTTCATCTAGTGTTTTGTTATTCCTTAACTTCTGATAGTGTCTCAATGTCATATCTAACACAGTTATGTAAACCTAATTATAAAATATCAATATAAAATACTATGAGTTGATGATTTTTAATTCCAAAAACCATATTTCATGCAAATTCATAATTTGTATATGTAAATATGATATGAGTGTATCCTGTTTTGTACTAGACTAACACACGAGTCACATACTTATCCTGCATCAACTGAGCTAGAACACAATGCACCATTTCCCATCATGTCATATCAATGGATCCTGTTGTTCTGACGAGAGACCAACCAGCCTTTGCTCTTACTCCTACATGTGAAATGCAATGAGGACCAGAAAATACAAATGATCTCTTTAGCCCTTGATATTCAGTGTTAATTTATAAGCTTCAACTTCACAACTTATGTATATTCATGTATATGGTTTTGAAACAAAACTTTGAATTCAATATCAAAAGACAGATATTCAGTTTTATGATATTTTTTTGATACCTGAAAAAGTTCCAGGGTAAACAAAAAACTGACAAACATTCTGTAGGAAAAGCAGGAATGTCCTCTGTCCTAGTCGTAATGACTTACAGTCATTAAAATTTCATGAACTCTAAATAAGTGTGTAAATAAATTGTAACATGGTTAAAGTTAAGACTGAAACAACATCACTTGATCGACTAGAGCACTTACATATATACCATTAACAATCATGCCAGCTGGCATATTTATTTTTCTATCATCTTCATAATATTTATCTTCCTTATTGATATATTCTCTGTTCAGATCTAACAAAAGCAGTACATAGTCCTGTAAATCCAAGTCTATTACATCACTGTTTTCTGCTGAACTATATGCATCTGCATCTGATCCTCCAGAACGTCGTGCATGTCTTCTATACTTCTTTTTTGGTGGTTCATTACTTTCAAATTCGTCCTCCCTTAGTTTTACCTAATAAAACAGAGAAAGAATAGGTTCTTATATTTGTGCGTCAATCATTTATTTATTCGTTAGGTCTTTCCATGTGAACAATTGAAGTGTATTGAATTGTTTTTTTGTGTATGAATTTTATTCAGCAGAAGTTTGGATTGCAGTATGTTTCTCCTCTGAAGACCATTTACATGATTAGAACAGATCTACTGTTTATAAATGCAAGTAACATTAAGTAATGCAAAGGACTCACCTTCAACCTAAAGCAGATTTGTGGAATTAATGCTTCCTTATTTGGATCAAAAGTAAATTATTCTTAAAGACCTTCATTGCAGAAAATAAATTAATACTTTAAAACTACCTAACAATGAATCAATCAAATATGTTAAAAAAGTTTCATTATAAACCAAATTGAGTTGTCTTTCTTAGTTCAAAATGAAAATATTTAGTATACGAACAATTCCTGAGTAACTCAAGAGTTGGGCCCACCAAAAAGTCGTCATTTCAAAAAACAAATATTTGTTGTATGACTATAATATTTATTAGTATATCTATAATAAATGTTTTTTTTTTAATCATTGAGTGGCTAAAGAGGATTAGCAGACGACTGCAGGGTATAACCAAAAAACAAATGCTGATTTGTTTCACCTATCATGACCCCAACTAAATTTCCAATGTGGTCTCTCAGTTAAAAATAACATTATATACACACATAATTATGTTGTATTCAAACCAGCAAGGAATTGTGGATGACAAGGTGTTCCTCTATATAAATGGCAAAGCTACTACATGTATTTAGATTCCATTAAAAAATCCATTATGGTCTCTCAATGAAAAAATAAATATATATGGTGCACAACTACAACATATATTAGTATATGTATGTATATAACATTCACTTCAAATATTGTGTGGTTGGGAAGACTTGGGGATAACACATAATTATTAAGTATACCTATTTGCCCCACAATAGTCCCAATAAGTAATAAGTTCCAATGAATGAAGTATAACGTGTATAAGATATAGTGATGAAAAAAAAATTGACAGACAGATGAACAAGCAAACAGACACCCTGTACAATCACAATATGAATACCCACAAATGTGGAGGGAGACATTACTAACAAATGTTGTGTGTTGTTGCTTCTTTACCTGAGTCACTGATATCAATTCTCCTGTGTACTCATTATTAAATCCACACTTATCAAGTCTCAGACCAGGTTGAGAAGTAACATTTTCTATTCCATCTAGATTTTCCCAAACAGATTGATTAGCTTCATTACAAAATCTAAAATAAAATATTTAATGTTTTCAAAATATTTTTACTACTCATGCTAGCATGAGTAGACAAACCGATACCAATGTCAAATGTTGAACTTATATAATAATTTGACAGCTAAAAATCTTATATTGACTAGTATTTCTCATCCACAGTTTTATGCCAATATTGTCTATAGCGTACTTAAAATAAAAGTGTCCCACTAGATTTACTATCCATCTAAATTCATTTGTTTATAGAATACAAACATAATATTATAATTAAATTTTTGCAGTTTATGTTTTTCAGTAAAAATATCTATGCTCTTGTTAAGAACCAAATTATAATGAAATACTTTTTTAATTACAGTTACATTTTCATACAAATTCACATTTATATTTCCAGATCATTAATTTGTACTTATACATTCTGGTCTTGCACTTAGGAGATAACTGTATTGTAGTTTAAGCCCTGACCGCATCAATTGGTGATTTGATGGTGGCAAATTAATTTTACTGGCGACATGTTAGTGGAGCCAGTAGACGAGTATTTGCGACCATCAATTCACCAATTGATGCCGTCAGAGCTTACAATACAATATTGTTATCTCCATTCTAATGAAACTCACAGAAAACAATGTCAAATCATACATTTAAAATCTGTCATACGTTGTGAATTGATGCCATGAAAATTGGCGACGGTATCCAATCAAAACGAACGTTACAAACAAAGTTGCATTAGAATTCAAATTATTTACTTTGGTTATTTGACAGGATTATGTAATTGTAAGAAATGTCAATGTTGACTTTTTCTGCAAAATATGATGATTTACTGAATAGGTCCTTGAGCTCTCATAATGGCCCTTTTTGTTTTACTGTTGTCTTTGTAAGTCTTAATCTCTATTTCTGTATTTGACCTTATGAATATAAGGGGGATGGTAAGGGCAAATAGGTGTGAACCTCAACCTCAAACTGATTTAGTAAGACAATTATTATAACATGTATATTGACTGTTTAGTTTCTGCTAAAACATAGACATAAATGTAACTGAAGCTGAGTTTATTTTATTTCAAATACTGTGGATTCATTTATTTTTGTGGGTACCAACTTTCCTGGGTTGAGGAAATATTGTCCTTTTTATGGTTTTCGAATTTCATGTTTTTAGCAAAATCTGTATTCAAACTATAGAAAATGTGTACTTTCATTTAATTTCCTGGATCACCTATACCAACGAAACCCATCAAAATTGATATCCCATGAATAATGATGTATCGGTCCACAGTACATGTATATATACATGATTGTATAAGTAGGATTGCTCAAATGATGCTATAAAACAATTTTTCAATTTGAAACAGAAATCATACCATGAAAGACAGGAAACAATATTGACAAAACTACTAAATGAATATAAAACAAAGACATATATTGACACCTAAATGACACTTCTAAACGTTTTCCCAGTCCCTCCAGGAAGAAGAAATCACTTCTCCGTTTCCTAAACCCTATTTCCTGCCACAGTTCAACGGTTCTCTGAGCGCACTCTGGCTTCCTCCAACAATAAAATCTGACTGACACGAAATAACCAATAGTGCTGAAAGTGGTGTTTAAAACCCATCGATCAATCAATCAATCCAAAATCTTAGATTTGGCCCTGAAATTCAGCTTCTTGTAGTAAAAGGTGAAGGGTTAAAGTCGACATATATATACCACTTACTCTACCCCTAAACAGCATAGTTCTGCAAATTTACCAAAATGCTGTTTTAACAATCCTTCAGGTACACGTAACCTTGATGTCTTCACCCGATTGTAATGTGATATATCATCTATAAACTTTTTCATGTGGTAAATAAACTTCTGCACATTAATTATGGGCGTCACTCTTCTACAAGCTCTTTTTGAAATTCTACAAATAAAGATCAGCCTCAATTTAAACATGTTTAAATGGACTACTAGATAATGATGTTCTCACCCCAAAAAAAAAAATCAAGTAAAAATAGCTATAACTTTTTTAGTAACTGAATAGGAAAAAATCATAAATCATGTTCAAACAGTTTTAGACGAAGACTGAAGACATGTACATACATGTATATGCAATTAGTTTTGATTCCTAAAATAGAAAGTTTCCAAAAGATATTAAAAGCCATCAAATGTATTTTATGGAATATGTGTAGAACAGGCATGAAAAGTAAAACTCATCATCATTAAAGAGAATCAATAAATATGATAAAAGTTTTTGTTTCCTTTATGATGAAAATTGTTTGTGTTTCCTTTATGATGAAGATTTTTTGTGAAAGATTATGTTAAACAATGGCCCAGGCATTGAAAATCTAAAAAGTGAGATTTTTAAAATTGAAATAAGCATGATATGCTTTCTAAACTAAATTTGACATTAAACATGTTAAAATAAATGTTATGTTGGTTATATTTATCAAACAGATAATCCCTTAACTACAATAAGAATAATCTACAGAAATTTTATTAACACATGCAACTTACTTTTGTGATAAAAAAATTTACTACATGACTAACTTTATCTTCAAACTGCATATTTGCCAAGTCTTCTTCCTTCAAATTTTCCATATAAACAGTATTAGCTTCTTCCTATAATCTACAAAATAAAGGCTTAAATATAATTTTCAACAAAATATATGATTTAAAATGAACACGAATTCAGTAAATGGACTAAAATGTAAAAGTAAGACACAGAGTTCCCATGGTCACAATATTTTCCACAACACAGCAGAAAGTTCTGAATGCTGTTTTAAAGCAGGGCTACACGATTGCCTAGTCACCAATGATGAATAATTCCTGTTCGTGGCTAAACATGCTAAAGAAATTTTAATCTCAGTAGCCAGATCAAGTGACAATTGGCAATAATTGTACGACCAAATCAAAATTTGCTGACATGTCAGTCAGGCATATTACCTAAAATCTGCAGGGAGACTTTTCAAAACTTTCATGCAGTAATTTGGCCTTGTGCTGTGATGGAATTAAATTATAATGCAAAGTGGTAATTGATTTCTGCTTACAAATAAGGGGAAAAGCTGTCATTTGGGGACATTTATGAAAGTAAAAAGTTTAACTGTTTCTGTAATTAAGTAATATGAAACTTACTGTTTTATTTTCAAAAATGTTGTAGAAGTATATACCCTCATCTACATGTGTATTTAGTACAACTAAACATGTAAGTTGAAGAAATGGGTCACAGCAAAAGAAATTAATTAGCCTTACAAGACGTCATAATCATTAGGACTATCATTTATTATACTATTGTCTACGCTTCTTGTAGAAGTTGTAACATACATGTACATGCTAAAGTGCCTTATTACAGCAGGGTTTTACACAAATATACTTTCATACTAATTGAACCATTGCCGTGACGTCAGCCCATTCATTTACTGTGGTTTCTTTATCTAGAATCACGTTTTCTAAATCTTTAGCTGAAATGGACTCAGCAACTTATACGCACTTGTTTCCTTAATTTCAATTTCTGTTCACTAATGGAATCAATTTAAAAACGTACCTTGGCACAACTTTTTGGAATTTTGGATCCTCAATGCTATTCAACTTTGTACTAGTTTGGCTTTAAAAATATTTTGATATGAGCGTCACTGATGAGTCTTATGTAGACGAAACGCGCGTCTGGCGTACTAAAACCCTGGTACCTTTGATAACTTTAACTTTTGTAATTTTACATGTATATATGCCTTCACTATGCTCACTGGGAATCGAACCCCTCCTTGATGTCTGTTATGTGTGGCTGACAAAAACACATCAACGAAACCTCGACTACCAATAGGTTGCAATTTATATGTCTATTATATATATATCAGTGAATATATGATACACATTGGTACAACGGACACCCAGGGCTTGTACCTTTATATATACATAATACACAATCATATAAAATAAGTTGAAAGGCGCAATATTTAGATGAGTGAGTTGAAGAATCCAGTTAGAAGAAGAGATTTATTGGTTCAGGTTCGAATCCCTGTTTTCTCTTTGTTGTCCAAATGCCTTTAGTTTTATCGTTTTTCTTATTTTGTATGTTATTGTGGATATTTTTCTGATAGCGGTTTTCTTATATTTTTTTCATTAATATAAAGGGCATGCAAACGTGTATGGTTTTTTTAAACTATATGTTAAGATAATTTTATGACAGCTGCTTTAAAATAGTAACTACTAGAACACACCCGTGATATCGCGGGTCCGTGACTGAATTAAAGTATGTAACTATGCGTAAGCCTTATTTTAGTATTGGTATTGTCATCTGATAAAGTCATGCCGATTATAAGATACACAGTTTTCTCTGCTGTCAAATCTGTCTGTTTGAACCCGTCGACCTGGAACTTATCAATTATTGGTAATATTAATTATTTGGAAAACAAAAGGTCCTGGAATGGAGTATTTTTTAATCAACAGCATTGTCCTATATTAGTTATAAATAAAGTTCAATTCTTTGATTCGCTGGTTTACGTCATGTCCGCTAACAAATTGAAAACTGTACCTATACGCCTTATTTTAAGTCCAGATTTTTAGTGTTCGTATTGTTATCTTAGAAAGTCTTACTGATTAAAATACTACAATAGGTTACAATTTGACAATTTAGTAGTTTCAACCCTGTGATTATGACCCGTGTATATAGCATATTAATCCTGAATACAACGTTTGGTGGTGCGCCTGTCAGATGCGGAACGTACAGATAAGGTAATAGGTAACAGGTGAATATACTATTGGTATCGGTATCGGACTCGATCCGGAACTTCTTAATTATTGTCAATATTAATTACGTGGAAAACAAAAGGGTCTGGAGTGGTGTAATTTTTAATCTATACCTTTGTACTATATTAGTTATATATAAAGTTGAATTCTTTGATTCGTCGTTTTTACGTGATGACGGCTGACAAATTGGACCTCGTAATTTTAGTATTATAGATATAATTGCAGCTGTACTTACTGGACACTTAACACATATAGGCCATTTTTATATACATAATTCACAGTATCACTGTGGCAGCTTCAATTGTGCAGTTTAAGATTCTTTTTGAACTGACTCAAAGATGATTGATAACTACGATTTTGAATGATCATGTGATCCCCTCCCCCTAAAAAATGAGGTGATTTTTTTTAACGAAAATGTAAAATTGTAACACCTCATTATGTATTATTCTCTTTGGAATATACATTTTGTAGAGTTTTTAAAACTTTCTGATCACACCCCTGTAGGTGATTTCTATAGACAATGATAGACAAGAAATGTCTAAGTATTTTCAAATGATTGTAATGTTATCTATTTTACATGGATTTGATAAATATGGTTATTCTATTTCATACATCAACAATGGAATTTAGTGAAATCTTTTTAGGCGTAAAATTTAGATTAATTTTGTATTCTACAGATGAGATGTTAGAATATCATTTATTTCAAAAATAACTTACTAATGCAAATACAAATTCATTCACTGATGTGTCAGTATATCATGTTTAAAGGGAATCAAATAGTTATTTAATAGTGAACATATGTCAGTCAGGGGTACAAGCTTAAGGGATATCAGAATCACCTCTTTATGTGATTTCGGTATTGAAAAATTGAAAATTTTCACAAAAATAATGAGTCTTTTTAAAAACCACTGAAACAAGTGATTTGAGAAGTAAAAATGTAAACACTTCAGTAAGCGTTTATAACATTTTCTTGATATTTTTCCCACAAGCTTGATTTTTTAATTGGTTAAAAGACCAGGATTTCATTTAAAAACAACTACATACATGCAGACATGATCTTTTACTTGATGAGCCTGACATTTTTAGTTTGGTTTAGTTTATTTGAAATATGCAAAAACTAGATTAATTTGTGGACCAGGACCTAATAACCTTGAAGTTGATCATTCTAAGTGTAAAGAAGACCACCCAGGTTACTTAAGATTGTTGACATAATTTCAACTACAAATGTACATGTTTAGATATGATTTCATTGCAACAATTAGATGCTCAATATTTTTATTTTGTTTTTCAGTCTTGTTTATATAAATTCTTATTTACACTTTGGCTGATTAATGTTTTAAAACGATTATGTGTCTCAAATATTGTAAGCTGTTTTCCTATTTAACTACTGCAAGGATGTGTATACACATCCTTGACTACTGGTATATCAGTAATTATTTGATTCTTTTATGTTGACAGTGCACATTTTCAAAGCCTACTGTTATAGAAAATTAAAAATAAATAAAAATCGCTCTTTAAAATGAACCAACAAAATAACAAATTTCTATATTGCTGGTGCCGGTCAAATAGCCATTTCTATAGAAATATGTTATTTTGCCGGTTGAATTCAGATATTTCAATCAGAGCCGACAAAATACCATATGCTGGTGCCGGTCAAATAGCCAGTTTTATACAAATAGGCTATTTTGCCAGCTTGAATTAAGATATTTTAATCAGTGCCGGCAAAATAGCCACTGCCAATAATTAACCCAATATTGAAACCGAACGCAGACGATGAACGTATACTACTAAACTACCGTGGAATAACATTGATATCAGCACCATGTAAAATATACTGTATTACTTATTAATCAACGGCTTAGTAAGTGGTTAGAAGATAACGATCATTTATGCGAGGAACAAAATGGCTCTTGCAACGGTAGAAACTGTGAAGAACATATCCAAGCATTATACTTAACTTTGAACGAGAGAAAAATATCTCGGTATCCGGTTGTTCCGTCCCCAAACCGATCCGGCGCAAAGTCGATCCTTCCCCATAATAAAATATGAATAAACTATATTAGATAATCGAATAATATATGTTTTTTTTTTCAATTATAAGGTTTTCACCATTTTACACCTGAAAACACGTAATTTAATATTCCCTGATTTATAACATAACTATGGAAAGCCACAGTGAACCCCCCGATTATTATTATTATTATTATTTTTTCCCCTTAGAAATACATGGATACAAATAAATCTTCGGCTTTGACAATCCCGCCGATTATTATAAATTCTACAATCTTCGGCTTTTCAAAATCGTCGGCTTTTCAAAATCATCGGCTTTTTCAAAATCTTCGGCTTTTCAAAATCTACGGCTTTTCAAAATCGTCGGCTTTTCAAAATCATCGGATTTTTCAAAATCTTCGGCTTTTCAAAATCTACGGCTTTTCAAAATCTTCGGCTTTTCAAAATCTAGTACGGCTTTTCAAAATCTTAGGCTCTTAAAAAATCTACGGCTTTTTATAATCTTCGGCTTTTCAAAATCTTCCAAAATCTTCGGCTTTTTAAAATCTTCGGCTTTTCAAAATCTTCGGCTTTTCAATATATTCGGCTTTATCATTTTTTTATTCATATTTATGGTTTAATGATGAAAACAAAGAAAAAAATATTTAAGACTTATATACAAAATTACAGTTTGATTATATCATGGAAGTATTGTATTGACTTCCATGATTATATTAAAGCAAAATGTGAAAATAGAAACTGATTAATGTTGATGTCTGTTGGTTGTACTAAATTCTGTTATATACGATTTCCAAGAATCTTGAAAACTTGTAATGAAAACATTATCAACCTAGTTGTTTTATACTCATCTAAAGAAAATATTTGTCAAAGGCCTTTTTGGAAAATGACGCGTCAGCGGTATTGTTCCAATACCATTGACCAGAACAACAGGAAGACGATTATTGCCTCCGCCTACCGCACTCGGTTTCATATTTACTTTTTTACAAACTAACTGGTATCTGCTTGTATTCCGATACACTCGAACAAAGTGTTGTAGTCGGACGGGAACCAGTTTACATACTTTATTTTATTTACAACAAAAATGTTGACCTGGTATAGTCCGCGGTTTTATTCTCCAAAATTGGACCTTCCAGTGGGGGTGCGGACTATAGAGTACAATAAGCAAGAAATAAGAGAACAAGTTCAATATTCGCGGCGAAGTGGTTTGTTTACGTTCTGCCATCTTTGTTATTGATATTGTAGAGGGCGCTTTCATAATTTTTCAAACTAATAATTTTAACTCATCCATATTAATAAGTTATTTCTATTTAATATCAAATTAAAAGTGATAAATATAAAACTAAACCTTTCATTACAAAATTTCTCGTTTCTTTTCAATGCATTTAGAATTTGTAAACTACAAAACGTAATTGGTTATTGTTCATTCCGTTTTGGTGTTTCATGCCGACTTAAATGGTTTGTATAAGCTTAAGACCCTTCAAACATTAATGTGATAGGTAAATTAAAGACTGTTCTACAAAAGGAAGGAATGTTTCATTTTCAAAGTCGTATTAAAGTGAAATCTGTCATGTACGGATTTCGACTCTCACCGGTTAATTTCTTCTTTACGCGTGCTTTTTAAACTTCCTGTTGAAACATCGCAAGTTTCAAAATTGTTTTGTAAGTGAATTAAACTTATTTTAACAATCATGAAGCGTTCTAGAATCATTTTCAAGCAGTTTCTACTTCTGTTTGATGCTCGAAAACAGGGTTTCACAAGAAAATACAATCGCAGAGGATTTGAAATGTACAAGTCAACTCGGCACCTGGTTAAATCGGCATCTACTGTAGTCAAATCGGCACCTATTTAAAGTAAATTCGGCATCCAATAATATTTGTAATAATATTTTATATTCAATTAATTAATAACTTTTACCAAGTACATAGTTAATATGTTGTTTGTGTATAAGGGTAAACAACGAAGCCCTTACCCAAGCTGTTGTTTTAACAATGAGACAATTAGAAAAATTAAATGGAAAACTATGAGTCCCTTTCAATAAATAAAACTTTCATGCAAAATAATTAGCAAATTTAAGGTGTTTTTTTCAGGAAAGTTTAAACAGCATTAAACCAACAATCCTGTAAAATGCTCAACTGGTTAAAAAATGCATAAAAAAATATCCAATACCTTTAATTCCTAAATATACCTTATAAATACACATTTAGTTGAGAAAAATAAATATATACAAAATGAACATGAACCCCCTAAAATGTGAAAGTTAGTATTTTTGGACAATCCCTTCCTTAGGTATTTAACTCTTTTTGCCTAAATACTGAAAAAAAATTCTGGCAACCCCTTTTTTATTTTTACTCTTTTTGCTTAGAATACTGTTAAAAAAAAATTAACATGGGCGACGAATTGACTTTATCAGGCGTCGATTTAACCAGGTGCCGATTTTACTATACCGGATGCCGATTTGACCAGGTGCCGGCTTGACTAGTATTCTTTGAAATTACCTGAGTTTCATTAGAACTTTGATAACAGTAACAAAAAGATTATTTCCCTAAAATTTTGTGCGAGAAGGGGATTCGGACTATGTACCAGTGAGAAATATACAACATGTACAAGCCTTTCTACGGTATTTATTTGTACAAGTCAGGTAGTCTTGACCAATTCATTTGTCCTAAAAAAAATCAGCCAGTTGTCATCTTCACTTCACACACACACATACATGTATACTAATATCAATTATATGCTTACGAGACATGTTGCATTGTTAAACTAATTACGGTATGTAAAAATCAAGACTTGCATAAAAAATATCCCAATATTAGAGACAGTGGCGTCATTTTTCTTCAGAGCTTTCAGCTCTTTGATTTTTATTACCGTACACCTTTATTATAAAATTATAATTACATTATAATACAATTCATAAACATTTATGAATTACAATTAATATATATCTTTTTTTTTTTATTCCTTATAAATATATTTTTTTATTGGGGCCGGATCGACATGAAAGCAAATATCTCGACTGTCAACGCATGTATGCTTTATCGCCATGCGAAAAGCGTTTGATACCGTGAATAAAACACTACTATGGCATAAACTGCGGGCCTTTGATATACAGGGAAGCTTTCTTAAGCTCCGTTCCAAGCCGAAAGATACTATCAGACCTCATCACCATGGACCTTGATATCCCAAAGTCTGACCTCTGCTTTAGATATCTTGGTTCTAACGTTGAAACATTTCATCATGTTCTATGAGACTGACATGGTGTCCTTGATACGAGATGTCTACTGTGCTTTCATTAACATGTGATTGTTTTCCAAATATGCCACTTGCACTAGAAAGAACCGAGTTAATACAAGAAAGGCCACTTCCCACACGTTCGGTTAGCTGAAACAATGACGCATGTGATCCACTGATCACAATTACAAATCTCGATTAACGCCAATTGTCACCTGCCATTCCTTAAACTCATCAATTTGTTGGTTATGTTACATATTCAATACAGAATAAAGAATGCCTGGAGAAGTTGACTTTAGATCCAGGTCCATGGCGATGAAGTTTGATAGTATCTTTTGGCTTGGAACTGCAAAATTCGTCTTTCGGATCGGCCATTCCGCGCTCACACAAGTTTTCTGTAATGTGTCCAATACTTTTTGGTCCACCCGTTAAATATAAAAATTTACGAAAGTCTGTAGCTAGTTTTCCAAAACCTCTTTGTTGTTTCCCGATTCCACATTTCCGATGTTATTCTTTTTGACATAAATCTGACCGTCTCCAGGAAAAGAAGAAGAGATAAGTGTATAGAAGAAATTTATTTTCTTTTACCATTTGGATAAAAGATAGAAAATCAGCAGCCAGATTAAGTTTTTTTCAGATTTTGGATCGCTGTTTTGAAATCGTTAAGAATAGTAGTGTCATCGTCTTCAAGTCTCATTGAAGCTGTATTTTCATTTGATGATAAAGATGCTGGTGAGTGTTTCATTGGAGAGATTAATTGAAATCGTTTTGGAGTGATTGCTTTTTGCGGTGTGCACGAGTGCTTTTAAACCTGGCGAAGAACTTTGATGCCAATGATGGAGTTTGACTGTTGGTAGCTTCGGCCAATTCTTTTATGGAGGTCTGCTAAATGATTTTCCTCCATGTTTTGGTGCATTGAGCCACAGCCGTGACTTTGCTGACCATGGTAGTAACTGAAAAGGAAAAAAAAACCTTTTCCAGCTTTAAAACAAAATATTTTGAGTTATTTTTTACTATTTATGAAATCAAAAGCACATGTCTTATCAAATTAAAAAACAGGCTTAATTTAGTACCTTCAGTTTGTAATGTGTTTTTATAATATAGTAGATGTGTTTGAATTAAAAAGTATCAGATAAAGACCGATTTATATGCAAATCTATTCTTTGTTTTATCAAAAAGCCTCTACCCTTTGAGACACAAAATCTGTCACCCCGAACGACACTTTATATTTTGATGAAAAACTAGTATTAAAACCAATTAATTTTAAGTGTGAAGCTGGTATTTGATTAAATTCTATATAAATGATACGGGGGAAAGTCGTCTAAAGTAGTTTTATCCAGAAATTTGCATGTGAAGCCTCAGAATCTGCAACACGGAAAACTAGGGAGAGGTGTTTGAGAAAACAGAACACTGAAAACGACTGCCCCTGCTTGCAGGAAATAGATCATGTTTCGGTTCCTTCCGTTCAATACATTATATGGTACTAAGAATTCTAAAAAAAAAGAAATTTTGATACTTGAACTTACTTTGATAGTTTTTCTTCGCTTCGAAATTGCCCCCCGAGTCAAACATAGCCGACACCCCGCCTGTGGCGTTCTACACGGATTGCGGCATGATCTATCAATCTTTAGAAGCATTACTTTGTTGCTTTTTTTCATTTTAATTGTAGTTGAAAATGATGTTAGGAAGAATAAGAGCAACACCAGAGGTCAATTTTGATAACCTAAAGACGGACGAGGATTAATCTTTTGAAAAAAGAATTTCATAAAAGCAACAAAAACAAGACTTACAACGAACATAATCAACTTATTGAATTAGAGCTAAAAGAGACAATACGAAAACATGAGAAAAATGGCTGTGTGACACAGTCATTATGATTAAATATATTTTATTATGTAATTACAAAGTCAAGAAAGATTCTAAAGTTCAAATGTTCGAATGTTCACAAACTGTCTTTAAAGTTGAATTGTTCGAATGTTCAATATCTCACACGGGCACGTGATCGTATATGGTATAACTGTTCGTCCCTGTTAGAGTATTTCGGATATTAAGCACATGAGTTCTAGCCTACCCACGAGGGGGAGACCTTGGCGGAATCTCCGGTACCAATCTGTCCTAATTGAATTCTCGTCTAATCAAATTGTGTCCTTGTAGTCCATTGAGGGATCTTATATAGTCCAGTGGTCCATACAAATGTCTATAGCTGTAGGCCGGTTACATATTCGTCTGGTTATGGAGTTATAGTAATATGTGGTTTGTCAAACTATGCAATTAACCGCTGACGGTTACATGTTAGTTCACAGTAGACATGGTCATTTATTGGCTTCAGGGTATTTATGTCTATAATATACGAACAGATTGTTATAAGTGTCCAAAGGCTTCCTGTTGATTAATGTATGGGACACAATTGTGTAACATAATGCTTCCCATACTTATGGAACGAAAGTTCAATAAAATACGGTATTTTTCTTCCTGTATGTTATTTTAATAGCTATTGTAAGGTTTCCGGTAACCATCACCACATATCTAAGTTTATAAAGTTCTATAAGTCCAATATCATAATATAATAAGTTCATCACATTCATCTAGTCCAATATCTGAATATGTTTACACAAAGTTCATTCGAATCATAAGTTCAATATTTCGGTATACATAGTTCATGTTTTATTTCCGTCACCATCATAGTATAATGTTCATCAACTGCGGGAAAGGACGCAAATCTTTGTACAAGTGTCGGTCATCATCATCTTCATTACGTAGTAGTTAACGCATCTAGCTGGTTGGTTCGTCCTTCTTAAGAGGCTGTTAATAACATCGTCATTGGGTTAAGTTTCATCCTTGATCAATGGCGCAGAGAAAGACATCAGTTTCTCTGGAAGCAGTAACATCTGTTCCAACCAATTGCGTTTACACCATGTTGTGCCAACTGTTCGTGGCATTAGAACTAGAACTCGTACCCTTCTTTTTGGCTAACCAAGATATATTCTTAATAAATTAACAGTACAAAAATATGGCTATTCCAATGAAGATCGTACCTTAACCCCACTGATAAATTAAAACTTATTTCAATTTGGAAAACTAAAAATTGTCAACTTCCCCTTTGTTTCTTTTTTTTATTATTATCAATCGCCTGGTAAATCTCCTTTAGTTCTCTTGATTATTCAAGCCTAGCTAAATTTGATAAAACACTTTCTTTGTATAAATAAAAAAAACTATCAAGTTATCTGGTTAAAACAAAAAAAAATAAATAAAAATAAATAAATTTTGTATACAACTTCTACAATTTTGAGAAAATCTACCTAATAAAAACAAGATATGTTTATTTATTCATTACTTAAGATATACATTTATATATAAGTTTACAATCAAATAAGTTAATCAATCATTTAATGTAACCCCTACACCTACATGATACACATGAAATTTTTTTTAATAAAAAATTATATTTTACCTTGTTAGCAATTGTATTACTTTTATTTCTTTAACCTTAGTGCCTCATTATTTAATCTTAACTCTAAATAAAGACCAAAGATTTATTCTCATCACTCTTTAAAAAACACCATTTAAGATTCCTTTCATAAAATTTCAACAACGTCTTGTTACTGACTATTTTTCATATTTGACAACAACAACACCAACAACACCTTGTTGCAAAAAAAAAATGTCGTTCTCCGTAATCTTTTACATTTTTCCAAAATAGTATAAAGTGTCCTTATCATAATGATCCCTTCATTCGTTATATATCTAATAATTTTTTTTTGTATTTGTTTTAAAATTTCCAACCTACTGCCTATCCTATTTATACATTTCAATACGGCTCAGCGTTAGGGTATAAATTGAAATCTGATTTTAAAACTTAACCAACATCTTAAAAACTAAAACAATTAAAAAAAATCTATGCCTACTTATGAACAAACTGACACATCGTTAAGATTCTTTCTTGAACTCCTTAATTAATTATTTCCTTTTTCTTATCTTAATTTCTAATAATAATCCTCATATTAAAGTGTCTTAATTTCTAATAATAATCCTCATATGAAAGTGTTCATGAAAAATTTCAATTTTACTGTAAAGCTAGTTTTCCTTTAATATCAATTATCTATTTCACTTAAATTTTCTCGTTACTTTCGTATGTCTCTCTTATTTTTTTATTTTTTTTTATTTAATATCAATCTACCACAACAATACTAGTATGTAAATCCCTTAGGGCAAAACATATTTATGTGCTATTTTCTGAAGATACGTCTCTTTTCCTATTTTAAAACAATATGTAAATATGGCGTAATCTAACACCATAAAAAAAAACTTGCACCATTTAATTACTAACATCACTTATGTTAATCAACCGAAGAAGGGGTTGGAATCTAAAATTATAGACTATTTGTTTTCTCTAAACAAATGTGCGTACACACTACCCAACTGCGCAAAAACCATAATCATCAATGGCAATAACACGCAAACAATGTATCCTCAATGTACCCTTAACTTCATCTACCAAAGGTTCTAATTCAACCTTCATTTACACCGGTGCTCTACTAATTTTACGTAAAACATATGTTTTCTAGAATAATTGAGTGTATCTTCAAAAAAACAGCCCATAATATGACCAAAAACCACCATTAAATACGGAACAAAAAATGCTAATGTATCAGACATTTTATTTTTTTACAAATTTACTTTAAACGAAAAACTAGCTTCTCTAAAACTTCACAAAAAAAAAACCGGTTTATTTTTTTAAGAATCATATGTGTAATCTATCCTATCTCTTAAACAACACGTACTACATAAAAAATAACACAAAAAAAAAAATAACCTTTCATTCTGAGATATAAAATGTGTATAATATTCATAATTTTTAAATTGACCTTAATACCTTAAAACACTAAATAAAAAGTTTTATTTGAACCACATCTCGTGAACAAACATCAGATTTTGAGCCTTTTTAAAAATACGGCCTCAATTCCTTTAAATTTTAACTTTACTGAATATGTGTGCCATCCCTTGAAAAGCCATTTCTACTTTTTGTACTGACATAAAAATATCTTGATTTTCCATTAAGAAAAATGAAAGTAACTGAGTTCTTACCTTTTATATTCCTTCGCGTTATTTTAGACAATCCAAGTCGATCGTGGTCAAACGGCACCAAATCTTGACTTATGTGACACAGTCATTATGATTAAATATATTTTATTATGTAATTACAAAGTCAAGAAAGATTCTAAAGTTCAAATGTTCGAGTGTTCACAAACTGACTTTAAAGTTCAATTGTTCGAATGTTCAATATCTCACACGGGCACGTGATCGTATATGGTATAACTGTTCGTTCCTGTTAGAGTATTTCGGATATTAAGCACATGAGTTCTAGCCTACCCACGAGGGGGGAGACCTTGGCGGAATCTCCAGTACCAATCTGTCCTAATCGAATTCTCGTCTAATCGAATTGTGTCCTTGTAGTCCATTGAGGGATCTTATATAGTCCAGTGGTCCATACAAATGTCTATAGCTGTAGGCCGGTTACATAGTCGTCTGGTTATGGAGTAATAGTAATATGTGGTTAATTGTCAAACTATGCAATTAACCCCTGACGGTTACATGTTAGTTCACAGTAGACATGGTCATTTATTGGCTTCAGGGTATATATGTCTATAATATACGAACAGATTGTTATTAGTGTCCAAAGGCTTCCTGCTGATTAATGTATGGGACACAATTGTGTAACAGCTGTGATATAAGTATTGATATTGTTAAAAATCAATTTGAAAGTGATTTTTTCCCTCAAGAAACCGTTTTGATGAGTGACAAAATTATTGTATTGGAAGCTGACTTTAATAAAATGTTTTTTTAATTGTCATTTGTTCTTAGGTTGTATTTTTGTTTACATGATGAAAACAATTGGGGTAATTAATATTTTTTTTCTTCATTTCAGTGATTGAACTATCATTTACCTGTAAGAATCAGTTATGCTACCTTTAGCTGTCCAATATTTTTAAGAAAGAGAAGGGCTATTCTTAAAAATATTGGACTGCTAAAGGTAACATAATGGTTTCTTACAGATAAATGATAGTCCAATCACTGAAATAAAGAACGGGTAAAACAATAGAATGACGTCACTCACAACAATGTTTTAAGAGTAAGAGCAAAGACTGGTCGGCTCCAAGACAAAATAATGTGTCCTGGTAGGGTGACATGTGTTCCTGCAAATTGTAACCTTGTGAACTAGCACGTTAAGCCCAGCGTGTCGGTATTGTACTAGACAGGGTTTACATTCACATCACATTATACTCAACTTGTCATTAATATGCATTTAATTTGCCATCTTCTAAATCAGTTAAACATCTTTGGATTTACGCGCTGAGGATCTTGAAATCCCTGTTGGTCAGGTATAATTTTAATCAAACTAATGGCATGATTTCATTTGTGAATTGATGATCGTATATGGGAATGGCTTTCTTAGTTAACTAAAACAATTGATTATCCATTGCGACAATTAATTTGGAAAAATCGTTACACTATTATTACACATTAAAACTTCACTACTGGAAACATTGATGTAAACAGTTCCTAATAAACAGGTGTATATGATTCATAACTAGTTAAATGTAAGTATCGTTTGATATTGTAAAAAGAAAATTATTTATTTATTAAATTTTTATTTAATAGTTGTTCCTTTTAAATAGTTTAAGGGATAAGAAGTTGGAATAATTACTTTGACATCATATGTAGTAGTCCTAAGCTGATTCTTTTTGCTAGTATAACTTTGTTTACGTTTGAAAATATCTGAAAATTATTTTGTTTATACTTGCGAGTAGAACTATTTTTTATCACAGTTTTTATTTATTAATACGCATTTTTAACTTTTTTGGATTCGAGCGACACTGATGAGTCTTTTGTAGACGAAACGCGCGTCTGGCGTAAATACAAAAGTGAATGATTCAAAGTTTAAGTTTCTAAGTTATGTTTTGTTTACTGTTGATTGTCTAGATCTTATGGTCGTTTGTCGTTTTTTGGCATGGTGGCGTAGTTGACCCCTTCCTAGGCCAATAGTTATCAAATGTACCAGGCTTATAATTTGATACGCCAGACGCGCGTTTCGTCTATATAAGACTTATCAGTGACGCTCAGATCAAAATAGTAAGAAAGCCAAACAAGTACAAAGTTGAAATGCATTGTATTCTGTATTATTTTATTATATTATCGTTTTATGTTTTGCGTTTATTATTATCTTGTTGGAGAAATGATTATGTATAAATAATATTGTTTATTTTTGTATGAGAAACATTTTTCCTCTGAATAAGTAAAAATTTTGCAATCCACCTTCTTGTTTCTCTTTTCATTTATTGCTTTACCCAAATGGCTCAAATAGAATGTAAAATACATAGGCTACTCGCTGATTCATTCAAGAGAATGTTAAACCTCCGGTTGTTTATTTGGGTTGAAGGAGGAAAGCATAAAATGGCTTCTGAAACTAATGGAAAACATTATTCTAACACAAGATTTTGTATATGCGTCAGTAAGGGTAAAATCGACTAAGTTGATTCTGTGGCCAAACATCTCCTTGTTTAACTTATCTTAGCCATAATTAACTACGTAATTAATTAAAAAATTATATGTGGTCTACTCAAATCCGGGGACTTCAGTAAACGAAGGAAACACATACGGCAAACTTCAAAAACACTCCACCATGATTTCGACATTCAATTAGACAATTTCATTGATGGATTTAAGCAGGTTTAAAGGTTTCCTACTTGGAGACATTAACGGGTTGTCCTTTTTCGCAAACGTTTCCCGGCACGTTCCAAGACCTAATAGCTTGATACGACCACAGACGTCGAACCCTGAACAGCTAGGGCAAGTATGGACACAACTTTCAAGTTTGATACAATTCTGAATTTTGATTGTGATTAAATATTTGACACAGCATAGGTTTCTGACGCAGAATGAATGTGGTCTAAGACCTTAAAAAATTGAAATTGAACATTTACCTGTTATGATCCAATATCCGAAATCTAAATATATGGTTAGATTCAAAATATTAAAGAACCCCAATAATTCAATTTTTGATGAATTAATCATAATTTTATTTAAGACACTTTTGACCTTAATGTGAATCAATTTGATGACGGGGCTAGAATCCAAAATCTAAATATACACAATTAGATTCAACATATTAAAAAAACCCATATATTCAATTTTTGTTGAAATCAAACAAAGTTTAAATTGGTTCCCCGATTTGAACCAACTAGAGAACTGTGCCAAAAATCAAATATCTAAATACATATATGCATATTAAGAACCCAAAATTTAAATTTTGTTAAAATCAAAATAAGTTTAACTTTGGACCCTTTTGATATTAATGTGAACCAATTTGAAAACGGGATCCAAAATTAATTATAAATCTAAATACACGGTTGGATTCGGCATATTAAAGAACCCCAATATTTCTTTTTTTGATGAAATCAAACTAAATTTAATTTTGACCCTTTGGACCTCAACGTTGACCAATTTGAAAACGGGGCCCAAAATGAAAAATTTAAATACTCAATTATTTCAAAACTTTGACTTAAACCCCATTGAAATTGGTCAAGAAGAAGCAATTTATAAATTTAAGAAAAGTATTGTGTTGGTCCCTTTTGGCTCCTACGTCTTAAACAGTTAGAGCCATGTCCCCAAAATCAACAAAACCTTTCTTTTTTGTATGGAACCTTGTCGTACAGTTTCACAGAGATTCATAGACTTATACTCAAGTTATTGTCCAGAACCAGGAAATTCTCTTTTTCCCTTTTTGTCCTTTTTTCCTAAACAATTTGGGCCATAACCCCAAAAATCAATTCCAACCTACTTTTTAAAGGTATGGAACCTTGTGGTACAATTTCATAGAAATCCATACACTTATTCACAAGTTATTGTCCTGAAACAAGAATTTTTTCCCCCTTTTTGTCCTATTTTCCTAAACAGTTTGGGACATAACCCCCAAAATCAATCCCAACCTTCTTTTTAAAGTTATGGAACCTTGTGGTACAATTTCATAGAAATCCATACACTTATTCACAAGTTATTGTCCTGAAACAAGAAAAATGCTTGTTGTGAACCATTTTATTTACTTTTGTAGTTTTCCCTTTATTCGACTATGTACTATTATGTCTCCTCTTAGTAGTATGACTCTTGGCCTGAATTCGGTATTTGTGTTTTTTTTAACTTTCCTTTGAGTACGGTAATTTTGTTATTACATTTGTTTATTTACCTATAGCTAAATGAAGTTAAAGCTTATTAGGTCTTTCCACTTTTCTGTGGAAAGACCTATTGTTTTTCTTCTGATTATTTTTTTTTTCTTCCGCCTAATTTTGTTCTTGGGATAAATATTTGTTTCGCAATATGTCGCTTAGATATATGGTATATGATATCGAACAGTTTATGCGCTTTTGAAATTTACCCTGCGTAACCGAATACTTTTCTTTGTAGGAGTTATCTCCCCAAACACTGTTTACCTTGTGTCCACGACTCCTTCGCAACCGTAAAAGAATACGACAAATTTATTTTATAAAATTGCTCGTTATATCCTTCGCATGATTTGTCTTTTTTTGACCGAAGCAATATGAACGCTCCATATGAGAGTTATTTCCCCTTATGCATTTGATATAAGTGATATGCATTTCTATCTTGTAAACCATAAGTGATAGAGACCTAGGATCTTTTGATTTGAGGTCCTTGGTCAAAAAAAATGAAAATTAGGTCAAGGTCAAAGGTCAAGGTCATATTCTAATTTTTGAATTTGGCTTATTTCCACTCATTTCCAGAAACGTATAAGATATCGACAAATTATTTACTCTAAATTGTTAGTTGCGACATGTTGTAACACGTAAATTTTGATTGCAAGGGTACGTTGAACGTAAATGTGAGTTTTCTCCCCTCTTGTATTTAAAAATACGCGTATGGTGATATAACTGATTAAAAAAATATAATTCAGACCTATAGTCTTTTGATTTGATGTCCTTGGTTTATGACCTTGAAATTGATCTCAAGGTCATAGCTTAATTTGACGTTCTAGATTTTGACCTTTGCTTTTACCTCATATGTATACATGATAAAGCCATGAGACTTTTGGCACACGGTATCAAACCATTTAACCTTGAAAAAAACCCGGAAGTGACCTTGTGTAAACCGGAAGTAGCTATTTATTGTACCTTATTAATATAAAAGTATATAGAACCAGATATTTTTGGAATCAGTGTCAAGTAAATCTTCAAATATTATCGGAAATAGCATTTTTCAAACCGGAGGTAAGAAATTATCTCCCTTCTTTAAAAAATATTGGATAGAAACCATATATTTTTGGAATCAGCGTACAATAAGCTATCATTTGACGATTGAAATGACATTTTAAACTTAATTTAACAACTTTCATATAAAAATACATTGTTTTTGGTGGAAAGACCTTCAATTGTTCTCTGAACAATTGGTTTTTAATTGTTTTTAGTTTGCTAGTGACCTAATACGATATATATGGGGTCAGTAAATTGCATATGGGGTAAAAGCGAAGCTCGAATTCCCATATGGAATTTACTGACCCCATATTTATCACTAAGTCACTAGCACACTGTGTAACAAATTTATATTTCCGACTATCTCAACATGTGGTAATTTGACTGGTGGCCTATCAAAGTGATTAAGTCTTCAATATTTGGAACCTACGTCTTGTTTTTGGCCCTTTTTTGCCCCTCATTCGTTAACAGGAAGGACAATAACTCCAAAAATCAATCACAACCTTCCTTTTGTGGTATGGAACATTGTGGTACAATTTCATAGAGATTCATACATATATACTCAATTTATTGTCTGGAAAACAAATGCCTTTGGACGACGACATCGCCATACCATTATACTGCCACAATTTAGTGTCAATTTCACAAATAAAACAAGACGGTCTTGAGTTGTAAAATCTAGGAGATGACGTTATGAACCATTTTATTTACTTTTGTAGTTTTCTATTTATTCGACTATATATGTATTATTATGTCCCCTTTTAGTAGTATGACTCTACAAATAACAAAATGTTAGCTTTTAGTGTGTTTTATGAATTCATTTTCAATCGTTCATTATCAATTTCTTTGTCTGTTGAAACCTTTCAGGTTTTTCCTCAACACTATGTTGTTTTTACAAATGTAACACCACTACTAACCATGTATTGAAATAAACCACACCTACTAACCCACGCGGTTGCTTTTAACCAATCATATTCCTAGAAATGTATAGCAGGTAAGATAAAGCGTAATACGAGAATAGTCTGATGTTAGAATAGTAGTCTTATCAGTTATTTTATCGATTGTGTTCCATTTTCGATTGTGAGATTTTGACCGAGTGTGGATTCGATTCGCATGGCGGATGATGCATGCATATGAGGACACGTTTACTCTAACGAACGAAAAATGCGTGTTATAATTCGCGCCTTTTTGAGTTTGTGATTTTTCCCTTGAATGCTAGTTACATGTACTGTAGATTATTGCGCTGTGTAGTGTATTTGATCGTAAGCTAACTAAGGCGTTAAAGATAGAACTACGTCTGACATTATACGTTTCTATTCAATACAACATAAAGTATTACAATTACGCGACGTCACAGAGATAGTGGCCGTACCGCAAAAAGGTACGTTAATATTAGCGCAATTCTTTACATTCTGGGGCCGCAGAAAATGATATTTAACTAAAATTTGAAATACAATATGAAAAATTGGTAAATTTGAAATTAAATATCTGATCTGTTGTGACATAAAATGAAATAAAATCATAGTTAAAGTCTCTCATCATTTTTTAACTGTTCACGTCTGAATAATTTAACACTTTTACAAGGCTATCCGTAGGTAATTCCTAAAGAACAGTCTATACATAAACTAATTTCTCCAGGGGAGAAAAGTTCATTCAAAGTCATCATTTGTACTGCGTATTTCCAACGGATAGAGCTTCACAATCGGACGGTTGGTGATTCCTGTGTCGGTCTTGATAACAGCTGATCGAATGAGCTCATCCTTTCCACGAACTAAATCTTGTACAACTTCTAATTTCCACATTATACGATTTGTGTCATTGTGTACTTGTACAATGTCACCTATTTGTATTGTTTGTTCGTTTCTTCCAGATGTACGGTGGAATTCACGGAGTGACGTCAGATATTCGTGTTTCCATCTTGAGCGAAAATGGTTGATTAGTTCATTATTTCTCTGTAAATTTTTATTCAGTTTCACGTGCAAATCTTCAGAAGTAACACGGTCAATATTCTGTTCTGAATGGTTGTCAAGTCGACGACCATATAAATAAAGGCAACAGTAGTATTCCGATGTTCAAACTCATAAATCAATGGACAAAAAACAAAATCGGGGTAACAAACTAAAACTAAGGGAAACGCATTAAATATAAGAGGAAAACAACGACACAACACTACAATGTACGTAACACACACAGAAACGGACCGAGCAACATACATTTTTGTCTGTATATAGTAAAAGGTGCGCTGGCGTCAGCGGTTCGGGATCTTTAATACCAGTAGAAATGTGCGGTATAAGACGATTGTTTAGAGTTCCCTCGATTTCGATTATAATTGTATTCAACATTTCCTTAGTGACACATGACATTTCTAGTATTGCTTTAATTGACTTTTTCGTGAGTCCAATTAGGCGTTCCCAAAAGCCTCCAAACCACGGTGCACGGTCGGGTATGAATTTCCACTTGATTGGCAAGGTTTTCTTGTATTCGGTTGTCTTGGCTTGATCTTGTAATCTTTTCGGCGGCTGCCTTGAAGGTTGTTGCATTATCGGACAACATAATCCTTGGTGTAGATCTCCTAGCGACAAATCTTTAAAAAGCAAGCATGAAAGACTATTCGGTTAAATCAGTGACTATCTTCAAGTGTATAGCTCGTGTACCGGCGCAAGTGAATAAACAAATATATGTTTTGCTTAATTCGTTGTGTTTTACTTTTGTATACAAAGCTCCTGTGAAATCAACGCCGGTTACTGACTCGATGTTTAGGTAGCGATAGCGGATCGGGTGTGCTGTAAGGCATTCCTGATATTTTAATGCATTGAACGCGTTTACGAATTTGTGATTGTACGCACTGCCTTATTCTCGGTATCCAATATTTCTGTTGAATATATGCGATTGTACTGTTCAGTCCGGCATGTAAAGTCTTTGTGTGTGCATCCATTACGATTAAGGACGTAAGACTGTGGTGTGTTGGCAATAACAACGGATATTTAGTACTCTCCTTCGCAGGTGCGTTTTGTATTCTCCAGGTAAAACGTAGTAATCCATTTTTGTCTGTATATAGTTAAAGTTGTCGAACAAGTGGCACTATTTTCTGTGAAGATGAATTCAAGCTTTCAATTTCATCCTTAAATGTTTCCTGTTGTACTGTTACTATTAGAAATTTTAGTGCTTTACATCGCTCCTCAACACTGATAACTCCGATTGACCGTGTATCTTTTAAATTCCGTAAATTCTGTATAAAACGCAAGACGTATGCTGTTACTCTAATTGCTTTTTCTGTTGGACAATTATTCCATTCAGCATTCTCTGTTAATTTTCTTATTTCTTGAAGTCGATTTGATACGAATGGTTTTAAGTTTTTTGACGATTTAATCCAACTCAAAACAATTTGACTATCGCTCCACATATACACATGTTCTGTTGTTATGACTTTAAGAAGATGCCTTGCTAATCCGGCGCCGATAAGTGCGCCCATAAGTTCTAAACGCGGTAATTAAATCGGTTTTACGGTTTTTCTGTTGGACAATTATTCCATTCAGCATTCTCTGTTAATTTTCTTATTTCTTGAAGTCGATTTGATACGAATGGTTTTAAGTTTTTTGACGATTTAATCCAACTCAAAACAATTTGACTATCGCTCCACATATACACATGTTCTGTTGTTATGACTTTAAGAAGATGCCTTGCTAATCCGGCGCCGATAAGTGCGCCCATAAGTTCTAAACGCGGTAATTAAATCGGTTTTACGGGTACTACTCTGTTTTTAGTCATGACGATGACCGATGAATTTGCTGTAACTAAGAAAGCACAAGATCCGTATGCTAACTGACTGGCGTCTGTGAAAATATGTAGCGACGTTTTCTCGGTAATAACTCCTTCCGTTAACATTCGTGGAAATACTATTTTGGTAGCCTCCTCGATATCTAAAGCTATTACCGGCCATTCACTTCTCAGTTCTTCGGACAAACATTCATCCCAATCCAACTTTTCCTTCCATAAAGTCTGCATAAACAGCTTAGCTTTCACCGTAATTGGCGTGATTAATCCTAGGGGGTCGAAAATTCTAGACGATGTGGGCAAAACCTCACGCTTTGTTATCATTTTGTCATTTCCATAAATTCAATCTGTTCAAATTTCAAATCGTCGGATTCCCTATCCCATCTCATGCCTAAAATTTTGACTATTTCGTCATTGTCGCCGATCTTGTCTCGTCCTGCGACGTTCTGTAACTCCGTAGTATTAGAATTCCAAGACCGTAAGTTGAATCTTGCCTCTGACAATAATTTTCCTGACTCCGTGTAGAATTTCAAAAGTGATTGTTTATCTGTAAAACTGCTCAGAACGTTATCCACGTAAACATTTCTCTGTAATTCTGTTGATGTAGTTGACGGATTGTCTCTAAAATGTTTCATGAGCGTGGCGCTTACTATGAATGGCGAACAGGTGGCGCCGAAAAGTACAACCTTAAACCGGTAAGTAATCAAACGGCTTTCTATGTCCATGGGATTTTCTAACCATTAAAATATTGTGACATCTCTGTCATCAACATCTAATTCAATATGCAAAAAGGCTTTTAAAATATCCGCTGTAACTGCATATTTATTCCATTCTAAAGCGTTCTAATATCTCCGTCAAATCAGTCATAATTAGTGGATATGTTGTTAGGCAATCGTTAAGACAAGGACTATTGTCGTTCGCTCTACAGCTACAGTTATATACTATGCGTATCGGGGTGGTGACTGAATCCTTTTTTACGGGATGATGCGGAATGTAATGAACCTTGTTTGTGCATGTACTTTCATCATATACATTTTCAATGAATCCTCTTTGTTCTTGGTCTGTAATTATCTCACCATACTTTCGGAACATCTCGGAATCCTTTTAAGGCGTCGAAAAAAGCTTTCCGGTCTGCGTTTTGCGATGTCTTCATTTGTCGGTAGTTCTGGCGCATTCTCTCTCCATGGTTATTTCGTAACATACTTATCATTTTTCTTTGATGGAGGTTTAATTTGTAAGTAGTTTTCAATTGATTCAGCTAGGTCTGGATCATTTTGTTCTTTAGCGTCAATTCCCAACGATTCAAGCTTCCAAAATTTTTCAAGATCGCACTGTTCTTGTTTGTGACATACTAGTATATTCATCATTGAGAAAGATGCATTACTGGTTCGTGTAGGGACAGGACCGGAAAGTAAATATCCAATTTTCGAGCTACATGCAACTGCAGTTGGACCGTTTCCACGGACTATTTTGTCTTGAACTATGTCCCAGTAAAAATCACCTCCAATTAATAAGGATATGTCAAATTGCTCTCCTTCGATGACTGGGTGTGCTAATTGTAGACCACGTAAATATGAAAACTTTTGCGTTATTCCTATGTTGTAAGTTTGAAGTGTTGAAGCAATAGTTGGTACAATTAAAACTTTAATAGGGATTAATTCTTTTTCTGTAGACTAATTAATAGATTAATTGTTGTTTTGTCAAGATTTCTCACCTTTTTTGTAGTACTTTCAAATGTAGCTATACTTAATGTTTCAGACCCCTCTATTTTAATGTCCAATTTAGCTGCTAGTTCTTCGGTTATAAACGAGCGCTGAACTCCCTCGTCAAAGAGTATTCTTGCATCTATACATGTATTTTTGTGAACGACTGGACTGAATGCGGTTTTCAGTAAAACAGTGGACCTTTCTTCGCTAGCGGTATACAACATAGAAGTTTCTGTGTCTACTTTATTTTGCGATAGTTCAGTTTCAATATGATGTTTATTTGAGTACGAGTTCTGTTTACATAATGAAGAGTGATGCTTCCGGTGGCAACACTTTACGTATTCTTGGATTTGCAATCGGCTATTTTATGCTTACCTAAACAATTAAAGCTTAACCTCTTCTCTTTTATAATGGCTACTTTTTTTTATCGTGATCTATGACATCTTTACATTCGTTTGGCCAGTGGTTTCCGTCACAATATGCGCATTGTTTCTTCCGATTCGAGGTCAGTGATTTGTCTGTTGTGTGTATCGGACGAGTTTTATCTGTAGTTACTTGTTTATATATAACGCCTGTTATGAAATTTGCGCTAGGGGTTGCGGTTGAATACGTCTGTGTATAATCACCGTATCCGGACATTACCTGTTACCGCTGCTTTGATCCCCGCTCTCAAGGATTTGAATCGGCTTATGTCCATTCTCTCCGTTTGAAGTCACGGCACCAATGTAGATTATTGCGTTGTGTTGTGTATTTGACCGTAAGCTAACTATGGCGTTAAAGATAGAACTACGTTTGCCATTATACGCTTCTATTCAATACAACATACAGTTACATGTACCATGCTTTGCAATTGACCTCTTTATCGATTGATGAGATTTGGAAATCTCTACTGAGCCTATATTATATCATCCATACTTTACATGTTAGTTTTAATTGATGCTTTATGTAAGATTTTTTTTCATAGGAGGATAAAAGTTGGCTAGTATAGAACATTAGCGATTCTTAATTTTGAACCAGCGTGAAACTTGTAAGATTATCCTGTAAATAGCAAAGACCGTAATCATAACTATGATAAACTGTTCAAACTGTTCGAGCAGTGTTAATTGGTCATCAGTGTTTCCATGCACACAGAGATTTCCGTATAATTGTCCGGTTACAGTCACTGTTCTTATCATCTTCGCCCTTGGATTCGTTGGAAACCTAGTTGTAGTTATTACCATGATCAGGAGAGAGTTGAAGCATAGTAAAACATTCCAAATGAGTATTTGTGTCTTGGCTATTAGCGATCTTCTGTCACTGTTGTGTAATATAGGACAAGAGCTTGTGTTTTATCCAAATATGGATTACTTTGAAGAAACCATTGGATTTTGTCTCACATCTTTTTTTATATTGTATACACCATATTTGTGGTCGAGTTGGAATGTTGTTTTCATGGCATACGAACGATACGTTTTGGTGACAGATGCGTTCAAATACATTACAACACATACCAGAAAACTCGTATTAATCAGGTCTGTCATTGGCCTGCTTGTGCTGTTAGTTATCAATACAACATACGCAATCATTATGTCACAGACAAAAGAGTGTCCAAGTTATATAATGGACACAGATTACTACTCATTTATAAGTATTCCGGTGACTTTTACAGCATTACTAGCCCTAGTGATTCTTCACTGTGCAAAACTTTGGAAAATTAAAAGATGTTCTATGAAAAGGAATCAAATACCTTTTAGAAAAATGACCTCCCGAATGACGAAAGTGGTTTACGTTATTGTTACTGTGTACATATTATCTCAGATTCCTTATGTGATCTATGATATATTGAATTTTTGTGAAACACGAAACCTCATCATAGTTTGGCCAGAGGAGAACTACGATATTCTTCTCAGTATTGGTGTTATCACATTTTCAATTAATTATGCAATTAATCCCTTTCTGTACTCGCTAGTTCAATTTAGCTGATGGTTTTATTACTTATATCATAAACGTTCATTCATTTATGCCACCTTACATTTGCATTGCTCTGTAGTGTTTCTAAGATAAAAACACAACAAATAATAGTTTGTCTAACTAGTTATCAAAGGTACCAGGATTATAATTTAGTACGCCAGACGCGCGTTTCGTCTACATAGGACTCATCAGTGACGCTCATATCAAAATATTTATAAAGCCAAATAAGTACAAAGTTGAAGATCATTGAGGATCCAAATTCTAAGACTGGTATAAAAATTAATTGCACATTTTGTCTCGCCTGCGATGAAAGTTGCAGTATGCGATACATAGGTACTACAATCCAGCCGGACACTACTTGTATAAAGCTTTAGATTTAAGAAGGTAAGAGACCTAGATGCTTCGTACTTTGTATGCAGATACTTTATGTTACGAAGTTTCTTTCTGTCATATGCCCATCGTCCTTGACACCATTTTCATGGTTCAGCGACTGTTTATTTTTGTCATGTAAATTTCTCACTTATAAGGAGTAATAGGATAACAATATTTGGTATATGGGTTCCTTGCAACGTCTACATGTCCGTCAGACAGGGTTCCCCTGACCTCGACATAATTTCATGGATCAGTTTTCAAGATTAAAGTTATGTGATTAGGTCCGTTTCTCATATACTTTAAGCAGAAGTCAACCTTTATGTTGTGTACGGTATCTGGCAGGTTTCATCTGACCTTCACCTAATTTTCATAGTTCATTGGTCAATGTTAAGATTTTGTGTTAGGTCTGTTTTTAAAGTACTATGAGCAATAGGTCAACTATTTTAAAAGGTGTATGGAATGATTGTAAGGTTTACATGTCAGTTTGGCCGAGATCCTCTGACCTTAACCTCATTTTCATGGTTCATTGGTCAATTTGAAGTTTTTGTGTTTCGGTCTGTTTTTCAAATACTTATAGCAATAGGTCAGCTATAGTTAATGTATAGAATATTTTAAAGGTATACCTGTCTGTCCGGTAGGTATCATCTGACCTTGACCTCATTTTCCTGGTCCATTGGGTAATTTGAAGTTGTTGGTTTGGTCTGTTTTTCAAATATTAATAGCAATAGGTCGTCAATATTTGGTGTATGGAATGATTGTAAGGTGAACATGTCAGTCTGGCAGGTATCATCTGACCTTCAACTCATTTGCATGGCTCATTAAAAATGTTAAGTGTATGTGAAACTTGTAGTAAAACCTTTATCTTTAAAACTTTCAACATAAAATCAATGATCAGTAAAGCAGGCGAGACATTTCAGCTGTGCACGCTTGATGGGATACAAATGAAAAAATACAAAGAACGAATCACGTCTTGACAAGCCATGACTTTTTTGCTAGGAGACAAACACAGAATCAATATTTTTTTTCGGTGCTTTAGGCACAACTTTATGTCAAGTGTGTATGTTTTATTAACTTTTTTTAATCCCATGTAACTCATGTATTTTACTTTTGTGTATGTACAGGCTGAATGCTAGTGAAGAAGGCACACTTATCTTATTTTTTTAAAAAAATAATTCCATAGCAGAACGACTTTGAACTAAAACGTATTTTTTAAAATACATGTATTGTTTGTATCTACTTTTATATTCTACCAATAAGGTAAAAATACAATGTATAGGTTTTTACAGATTGTGTAGGAAGTCATAACTGGTTCAGAAATTATTTGAATTTTAAAATTTGCTGTTATAAAGTTAGAAAATTCTAAATTAAGGAATATATTTACCTCATGCAAAGCTCTGATTACTAGCCCAGCTTTTGCATTGTCGAAATGCGCATCTGGTACAGAAAAAATGTCACCGTTAATGTTATTACTACTAAATGGTTGATACCACTGCTGGTGGATAGTCCCCGAGGGTATCACCAGCTAGGTATAGACAGTACTTCGATACTGGCATGCAAATAAGGATATCGTACTATTAAGATTAGCTGTTATAAATTTGGAAACTATTTTAAAATAAGGAATTATCTCCCTCATGCAAAGCTCTGATTCGTAGCCCGACTTTGACTATATTTTTTGTCCTTTTGTTGTTTTGTTTGATGCATATTCCCCTAAAGTGACGCAATCTTCTTTACTGTGTAGTGCATTTTGGACTGTCTTTTCATTGATTTTTAAGTCACAGTGTTGTCTCTCCTTATTCAAGTTATGAGTTTTTGACATTTTCCCCATTCCCGTCTTCGTTTTCTTTTTAACTCTTTTTTCATATAACTTGAAAATTAAATTTACATTTTAGGCCACACCAATTTGATTCCTTGTTCGACGGACCCGCCCGCACCTATTTTTTTCAAAACAGAATTTTTTTTATTTGTTTTATATTCCCGCTTCCCGCATCCGGAAATGTAATCATGTCCATTTCCCGCACCGTTTTTTTTTGTAAATATTATAAAAAGATATCAACATTTGTTTTTAAAATCACAGTCTAACCTGTATATAACGATTTTAAACATAAAAGCACCCCACCACACTTTGTAAATATCTGTGAGAATATTTGTTTCAGCATGAAAGTGGGAGTGCTCCAATATAAATTTATGACAGCGGAAATACCTGTAAAGAACAAAAAATTGGTTTATTTCCCCCTTACTTATATTCCTTATCAAAAATTGTTCGTTGTGAGAATAAAGTACAAAGAACTTCTGAAGGATTTGCCTTCAACTGCAATTATATTGTATGCTGGTGAAACAAAACTATCCTTAGCGGCTGCATGTTTATGCACCTGTCCTGATTGATTCAGGAGCCTGTCGTTCAGCAGTTACCGTTTGTTGATGTTGTTCATTGATATTTTCCCGTTTATAAATTAGATCGTTGGTTTTCCTGTTCGAATTGTGTACGCTAATAATTTTGGGGTCCTTTATAGCTTGATGTTTGGTCTGTATCAAAGCCCTGTGAAGAGGAGAGTTACATCATATTTTAAACAACTTTTTCTAAAAGTGGGGTCCACTTATTTTGAATAATATTAAATTGTTAAAGTAAATGTATTAAAGCCCAGGAATATTACAAAATTCTTGGACATGTTTTGACCATTTAATACCAGATAGATATATAGTTCTTTGAGAAAAAATGAGCCCTTTTGTACAAACAAATATATTATAACTTATATTGATCCCTTATAAAACATGTAAAAGGGATATTTATAACATCAAGGGGTTGCCCCCAAACTGATTATGACTTGGATGGAGAATTGTCTCATTGTCAGTCACACATACATAGACCAGATTTAATTATTTCTTGGTGAACAGGGAAAAAATACTTCAGAAATTAAAGAAATGTCAAAGTACAAGTGATAAATTAAGTTTTAATATTGTCAAATAGAATTGAGAATGGAAATGGGGAATGTGCAAAAGAGACAACAACCCCACCATATTAGAAGAAAACAACAGCAGAAGGTCACCAACAGGTCTTCAATGTAGCGAGGAATTCCCGCACCCGGAGGCGTCCTTCAGCTGGCCCCTAAACAAATATATACTAGTTCAGTGATAATGAACGCCATACTAATTTCCAAATTGTACACAGGAACTAAAATGAAAATAATACAAGACTAACAAAGGCCAGAGGTTCTCCTGACTTGGGACAGGCGCAAAAATGCGGTGGGGTTAAACATGTTTGTGAGATCTCAACCCTCCCCCTATACCTCTAGCCAATGTAGAAAAGTAAACGCATAACAATACGCACATTAAAATTCAGTTCAAGAGAAGTCCGAGTCTGATGTCAGAAAATGTAACCAAAGAAAATAAACAAAATGACAATAATACATAAATAATAACAGACTACTAGCAGTTAACTGACATGCCAGCTCCAGACTTCAATTAAACTGACTGAAAGATTATGATTTCATCATATGAACATCAGGCACAATCCTTCCCGTTAGGGGTTTAGTATCATACCATCATAACATATATGAGAAGAACATAACCCGTGTCATGCCAACAACTGTTTTTTTAATAAATGTGTTTAGTTCCGATGCAAAGCAGTATAAGTGAATCAATATTAACGCCAAAATATGCAATCTTTAATGACCTGACAACAGTATCGTAACTATATTCCTTCTTAATAAGTCTATGCAAAGGTTTTGTTAGTTTTTGAGGTGAATACTGAAACCTTTGTGCTTTATAAAGAATATTTCAATAAAAAATTGGATGTGAAATACCTGAACGTATAAGAAGTCTGCATGTTGAGCTATATTTACGAATGATGTCCTTATACCGATGATAAAATTTAGTAAATGTTTTGACTAGTTTGTGATATCGAAAACCCTGGTGTCATAATTTTTCAGTAATACATAAATTTCTCTCGTTAAAATCTAAAACATTGTTACATGTATACACGAGCGAATCGTACAAGTTGAGATATATAAACACCTTAACACATGACATGGGTAAAATCTCTTTGTTCTTACTGTGCTATAATCTTAATAATGCACAGCTAAGGTGTGCATTAACTACCTCAGATAACTGCACAGTTCAAATCAATTCTTACCTTTAGGGGCGTTTCCTGGATTCTGAAAGGGGTGTTACATGTATTCTATAAAATAAAAAAATACCAACGATTGTAGCGAGACTAAAAATGTTACGTTGTCCAAATCAAGGATGAAAAACCGCCATTTGACTTGAAGTTACAAAAAAGTTGATCAATTAAACACTTTGTACAAACATCGTAGTTTCAAAATAATAAAAAAAATGATGGATTGATTTTTTGTGTTTTTAACGTAACTTTTAAGAGCAACATTTCGGCTATTTCGTGGCGCCCAGTTTTTATTGGTTAAGGAAGCCGAAGTGCCCGGAGAAAACCACACACTTTTGATAGGAATACTGACAGTCCCAATCAAATGAAATTGGAGTCGAAAACTCCCGCACTGGGGAGTTCGCCCTCAAACCCCCAGTGTTAACTAGTTATTACAGTAAAAAAAAAAACTACTTAGACGTCTTGGCAAACCAGGCCCCTGATGAAAAAAGAAAGGTTTCCCATTCCTTTTTTATTATTTAAACTGGGACGTAACATATTTTATTTTATTTCGTATGTACAAAATGTAAATCTGGGCGATATCTTTTTGCGCCAAAAAGTACTTGCCGTATATTGATAAATGTGATTGTATACTGTCAAAACCTCAACATCGCGAATTAGACGCCATGCGTGGTGTTGGCTATGTTTGATACGGGGTCACCTGTGGCGGCTTCGAAACAGAGCAAAAAATCGAGGTATAAAAGAGTAGAATTTTGTTATTGAAAATTTAAGTTGTAAATTCCTAAGAAAATAGGACTTATTTCCGTTAAACTGCTAACATGTTAGTTCGATACGAAACTAGGATAAAAAGTATCCGGAAAATTGGTGATCAGTAATTATCATTCGAATATATATATGAAGAGCAATGGGTATAAAAAATGATCAAGAAAATTATTAGAAAACAGACAGAAATTTAAGTCGTTGAATTAATTGTTTAAATTTATGTGAGAACGTTTTAGGCGGTGTGTAGAAATACCGCAAAGGATTTCTTAGTGCACTAAGAAGATCTAAGAAGAAAGTTTTTGCACTAAGGACACCAAAACGATGTTTTAAGACGTTAAGCAACCAAATACCAAACTTCACCTTTCCGTGAACTCTTCCGTGAAGAGTTCACAATTATTTGTCTTTTTAAAATTAAAAGGATAAAAAAAAACAAAAATAAGAGTTAAAAATACGCTATCACGTTGAAAGTAAAAAATATAACAGACAGAAATACAGAATAAAAACACGACAGAAACAAACAAACAAGAAAAAAAACCAGAACAATTTGAATTCCATAAACTTGTTTAATCAATATATTAGCGGATTATAGCGGGTCAAGGTTGAGCGAACTTGAACTTCTACCGATTACACGAAAGATGACAATCGACTGATTGAGGCGCGCGCCGAGAAAGCATTAAGGGCATACGATACAGTTTTGAACCTGTATTTACAAGTTGATGAAAATTTGCATATAGGCTATTTTTTACCTGATTAAATCAAATATGTAATAAAAAGGATACCTTCATGTGCTACTTTTTGAGTAAAATAAGGTCGAAATTTTGTATATTTGCTCAAAATTCAGATTTGTGTCCGTATTTTCTTTTTCGAAAGAAAGACATAACTTTTTTGTTTTAAAAGATAAACACAAAATGGTTTTTGTTAAATAATCGGTGATATCTGCATTTTATAAGTATCATTAAAAATTATGCAATTTTTATTCCGAAATAACTATATTTATCAAATGTTCTTGAATAGAGGAAAAACCGTCATTTTTTACTGCATGTTTATCAAAATTAAAAAAAAATGCGCTATTTACAGTTTTATAAAATTTGGGTAACATAATCTCCTTGCAAAATGAAACAAATTGCTGTTTTAAAAAATAGGGGTCCATGCACTCGTTTTCAAATTAAATCAGTTTGAACGATAAAAATCAGTCGAAAAATGCATCTTTTCCCGATATGTCAGAGTTTGACGTCGCGGAAATAACAATTTACGTTAGCAACGTCATTACCTCCCCTGTAACTGTATCGTATGCCCTTAAATAACTTTCTAATTAAAAAAAAAATAATTACAAAATTTTAAATTATGTAGTTTTACAAAGTCTATTTCTATATGCCATGTCCTAACCTTTGTGACAGTTGTATTATTCGATCAGGTCCTTAGTGCATATTTTTGTTCTTAGTGCGCTAAGGAGGTCCTTTGCGGTATTTCTACGGACCCTGTTTGAATTGTCTTTAATTACAGACAAATGTATTTTAGTTCAGGAAATGATTTATTCTTCTGGCGGCTACAATTTTTTTTTTATCAATTAACACTGGACACTTTAAATTTGCAAAACACTCATTTGCAAATCCGCCGCCGCCTCAAATAAGAGCTACAGTGTCATGTATATAACCAAAATGTGCGGAATTACATGGGATTCAATAATTTCATTAGTTTTCTACTGTTACTATTATATTTATTTTGCTATTTGATTTATAAAAACATGGGATTTTCAATATCCCATGGGACAGGGCAAAATCCCATGGGATTTACCATTATCCCATGGGATTTTTGTTAAATCCCATGGGATTTTTTTTGGTCCCATGGGATAATTGTAGTCCCATGGGATATTTGTTGTCCCATGGGACAAAAAAAATCCCATGGGATTATTATTATCCCATGGGATTTTTAATATCCCATGGGACAAAATAAAATCCTATGGGATTTAAATTATAAATATATAGATATAAATATACAGTATGTGTATGTTGCAATGAATGCTGTTTGGTAGTAAAAAGTTTAAATGTATACAAGTTTTTTTATATTTTATTAAAAAAAAATTCATTTTGTCACAAACATGTTTTTTATTTGTTAATATGACAATAAAGATTATAATTCTGATTTTGAAATGTATAATAAAATTTAAGGTCAAAGAGTAAAGTTCTTTCACTGAAACAAAATGATGACATGTTTAAATAAATGAAAAAATATTGTTTTGAAATCTTTGTCTTGTTTATTTTATAATGAAAAATAGAACTGAAAAAAATATTTCATATTCTGACTGAATAGTTTACTCTTTTCATGAAGTAAGGTTTTCTTTGTTATAGTTTCATTGCAATACATGATTGAATAGGCAAACAATTTGAATTATATACCTTTGTGGTGTACATAATATTATGCTTATATTTGCAAATTTATAATTTAAACACTTTTTGTGTTAAAGTTTTAGTTTTCTTTTTCGCTGCTTGCTATGTACAATTATTCAGTCCACTATATAAGACTCAAGTCAATAAATTATTTCATCCACTAGAATATTCCTGCAATTCTTAGACAAAACATTTTTCAATCTGTTCTTCAAAGATCCTCCTCGGTACATCTTTATTGGATGGAGCAATTCAAATGAGAAAACAAAGCAGGCTTATTTGGACAACAACATACTAATATTTTTTTCATTCGTTCCTTCTTTCAATTGATAATTACATTGTTGCATTTACATGATCAAGTTCTTGAGCATCTATGATCGTGATGATATGACTCCTTTTTGTTTATAGTCATTATGTTGAAATTTCCTTTTTCTATTAAATGTAGAAAAAAACATTCCATTTCAAATTAATAAAAAAAGTCGCACTGTTGAGAAAAATATCATCTTCCAAGTTTTCTGTTCAGTATTGATCTGTTGAATGATGACCATGAAAACCGAGATGTCTGACCTACAAATACACAAAACTCAAAAATTATCAGTGAAGAGAAATACAGCAATAAAATGACTATTTTATCATGTTTATGAACATTTTAATAAACTTTCGTTTAAATATCTATTGTTAGTACTCTTATTTCAGTGCTTTGTGTCCATGATTTACATATTACTGGTTATTGTTTGGTTCCTTGTTGCTGTCTTTTGAGTTAAGCCCATTGCAACAAATTTTTACAATTTGTTCAAATGTTGTGCTGTTATTAAAACCACTGTCCGGTATAGCGTTTGCTCATTGTCAAAGGCTGTACAGTGAACTATTTTTGTTAAATTTATAAGGGGGCTCACAGGTTTCAATCAATTTTTTTTCTCAATACATGTAATATAGGGTTACGCTATATTTTTCTATAAATGAACTTTATCTTATACTTTATAGAAAAATAGAAAAATTAAATTAAAACTAGAGGCTCTAAAGAGCCTGTGTCGCTCACCTTGGTCTATGTGCATATTAAACAAAGGACACAAATGGATTCATGACAAAATTGTATTTTGGTGATGGTGATGTGTTTGAAGTTCTTACTTTACTGAACAATTTTGCTTCTTACAATTATATCTATAATGAACTTTGCCCATTAGTAACAGAGAACTATATTTGGTAAAAATGTACATAAATTTACCAAATTAATGAAAATTGTTAAAAATTGACTATAAAGGGCAATAACTCCTTAAGGGGTCAATTGACCATTTAGGTCATGTTGACTTATTTGTAGATCTTACTTTGCTGAACATTATTGCTGTTTACAGTTTATCGCTATCTATAATAGTATTCAAGATAACCAAAAACGGCAAAATTTCTTTAAAAATTACCAATTGGAGGGCAGCAACCCAACAACCAGTTGTCCAATTTATCTGAAAAATTCAGGGCAGATAGATATTGACTTGATTAACAATTTTAATTCTTGTCAGATTTGCTCTAAATGCTTTGGTTTCATAGTTATAAGCCAAAAACTGCATTTTACCCCTATGTTCTATTTTTAGCCGTGGCAGCCATCTTGGTTGGTTAACCAGGTCACGTCACACATTTTTTAAACAAGATACCCAAAGATGATTGTGGCCAAGTTTGGATTAATTTGACCCAGTAGTTTCAGAGGAGAAGATTTTTGTAAAAGATTACTTTAATTTACGAAAAATGGTTAAAAATTGAGTATAAAGGGCAATAACTCCTAAACGGGTCAACTGACCATTTTTGTCTTGTTGACTTATTTATAGATCTTACTTTGCTGAACATTATTGCTGTTTACAGTTTATCTCTATCTATAATAGTATTCAAGATAATAACCAAAAACAGCAAAATTTCCTCAAAATTACCAATTCAGGGACAGCAACCCAACAACCGATTGACTGATTCATCTGAAAATTTCAGGGCAGATAGATCTTGACCTGATAAACAATTTTACCTCTGTCAGATTTGCTCTAAATGCTTTGGTTTTTGAGTTATAAGCCAAAAACTGCATTTTACCCCTATGTTCTATTTTAGCCGAGGCGGCCATCTTGGTTGGTTGACCGGGTCACGCCACACATTTTTGAAACTAGATACCCCAATGATGATTGTGGTCAAGTTTGGTTCAATTTGGCCCAGTAGTTTCAGAGAAGATTTTTGTAAAAGTTAACGACGACGGATGACGACGACGACGGACGCCAAGTGATGAGAAAAGCTCACTTGGCCCTTTGGGCCCGGTGAGCTAAAAATGGGGACACCCTTCAATCACACTCACAATCCACCTTTGAAAGAAGCATATATATACATTTTTGTAAATGTACTTTTTTTTCTGTTTTAACTAATAGGAGAAATAGAGGTAATTTTGAAATTAAAAAATAACTTAATTACAGAAATCGCTTAAATTTTACAATAGTTTAGTTTAAGTAAAGTTAGTTGAAAATGATAATAAAAAATATAGGTCACTGATGAGCTAAAAAAGATATTACAATTCTCATGCCAAAAAATAGCATGTCTGCACCAAAGGGAGATAATTTGGAGCTTTTTCAATGATATATACATTTTAAAAGTTGTCTGGGGCCAAAACAAATTGATTTTTTAGAATGATTTCTGTACCATATGAAAAAGTAAAAACTAATAAAGTTATAAATAAAATTAGTTTAATATATTTTAAAATATTTAATATTTTTCTGAAATTTTTATACCCTCGAGCCTCCTTAAACATCGTTAAATGTCATTTTATCTCTATTGGAGAAAAGTATTATTTGAAATCATACTGCTTCTTATTTTTATATCAACCCAGCCATATAATGCCTGTCCAATATCAGGAGCTTGTACATAGTTCAGTGGTTGATGTTGGTTCATATCCGTCATTTTTGTTTTTCATAATATTTTGTTTTTTTATAAATTAGTCTGGTATATATGAAGTTTGAATTGATGCTTTGCTTCAAATTTTGTTAGCGTTGTCTTTTATAGATTACTATATCATGTATAGGGTATGAGTTTTTTCATTACTAACATTTTCATTACTAACAGGTCACCATTGGCCTCTAATAAGTAATTACAATGCTTACATCCACTTAATTGAACTCTGATGGATAGTTTTCTCATTTATCGTACCACATCTTATTTTAATAAATATTTAATCATTACTCAAGGGCTAAAACTTTTTTCAACAGTGGACTTACCATTTAGGCTTTGTTGACCTTTGTAAATCTATTTTTGTTGATAATTTCTTCTGTTTATAGTTTCCCTTTTATATCTTTAATATTCTTGCCCTATACACATAAAAGGGTAAACAATATCATTTAATGACAAAAATAACTACTAATACATAAAAAGTAGGCAACTGAAAATTTTGCCTCATTTGTATATAACTTTGACTTGATTCTCATTCTTGCTGTTTAATATTATCATTGTTTTATGAAAATGAGGTCTTAGTAAAATTAACCTTCGCAAACAGATATCTCCTTTTTTTATATGACACCTTGCATTCATTTTGTACAACAAATTGACAAGTAGACCTATGCTTATAATATCTGATAAAATGACAAAACCAAGAAAAAATCCCTGTGGTCAGACAAAATGTGCCATAATATTAGTCCAAATGATAATAAAGTCTTGCATGGCTATTCTGTTCTGTTCTGGTTTAGAAAATCCCTCCTTTAAAGGAGCACTTTGCACAATGACGAATAAATGTTTATATATATATATACCTAAAAAGACATACTAGGTACGCCTCGTGAGATAAGTGTTGGTTACTGTCAAAGACCCTTACGCTTGCTTGGCGGAAGTTTTTTAATTATGAAGACGAGTTCGTACTCAATGAAGAGCAAAGCAAAGCTTCCTTGTTATGTATTCTACAGTGTAGCAGGCATCCTTGCATTTACATTTGCAACCACAAGCACATATAAAGCTACTAGGGTCCAATATAAAGTTAGTGTCTAGCTATTTCAACTTTTTTCTTGGACGCCGTCATAGTAAAAAAAAATCCTTTCAAGGTGTAATAATTGTTTGTATTACAAAAAGAAGAAACCTAAATCTTACTTGTTAGTTGTTATGGGCTAACAAAAAAGATTTATTTAAAGTTGGCTATACATACAATACAACATAAGCTCTAGAGCTTTTATCCAACATATATATATATGACAAGCACAATACATAAAACATTAAGTTCATCACTGAGATAGTAGTCTCAGATAGAGGGAGACAGGGTCAACCAAACCCCTATTCAATCTGAATGTAGGACAGAAAGTCACAGGACAAAAAGTCACGGTCAACAAGTCACAGACAAAAAGTCACAATTCAGTTTAGAGATTATTTTTCTTTGAACAAGAAAACACTTTTTTTTTGTATTTTTCTTGAAGTTTTATTTAAGAAGCAACTAAGTAATTAAAATTTATTCAATAAATATCAATAATAATCAAATAATTGTTATGAAAACAAAATTTCAAAGTGGCTTGGTACTAAAATGGCTTCAATTTGCCAATAAAAATGGCCCCATAAATATATCCTTAAGACCTTTGCAAGATTAAAATCTAATACATTTCCATTTATCGTGTTTATCAAGCTCTATGAGCAATTTCCTTAAATTAAAAATGAATATATGTAATAAAAAGAAAATATTTCAAGATCTTTTTCATATATATTCAAACCAATTGTCAACAATTTGTTTGTGACTTTTTGTCCTATCAAATTTGTGACTTCATGTCCTGTGACTTTTTGTCCTGCGACTTTCTGTCCGTTTACCTTCCATCTAAATCAGTAAACTGAAAAATTGTTTTTTGCAGTAGTCCGGGTAACGAGTCGATACCTGTTATTAATCATGCAAATTGCGAGTCAACACTTACACACCTTTTTTCAGAATGTCAGCTAAAAACAAAGAATCACTGGTGATAGGAGAGTGTAACCGATGAATTGATCCTGAATCAGATAAGATTTTCCAAGTATTACGAAATCGGAGAACCTCTTTATTTGATCACACTCACCGGGAGATTTAATAATGAGGCTACTAAAAACATTTCATTTTCCCATGTTCGCTGTTTTTCGCTATAATTATTTAAAGCTGAATAAAGCTATTTGAAAAATACATTAATTTGTGTTTTTTACTGCTACAAGATATTTGAATAAAATCACGTGAAAAAAATGCTAATTACGCACCAGTTGCTGAGCAGAGAATGGGGCCCTTCATGGGGGGGGGGGTCCTAGTAATCACATAATCACCATTTTTTTGCCAATATAACCACATAATCATTAAATATTTGCTTATCTTTAGTAATCAAATAATCATAAACTAAAAATACAGTCCTAGGTAATCAAATAATCATGAAATATTTGGCTTAATAATCAAATAATCATTAAAAAAACGGCCAAGTAATCACATAATCAAAAACCCCATGAGGGCCCTCGAGAATCATTTAAGCCAGGAACAGTATATACTAACTGTAAGAATAGAAATTCCCTGTAAAAAGGCAGTCAAATCTTAACAGAACTGTAACTTAATGATACATGTATATCAAGTTCCAACACCTCACCCAGCACCCTGGCCCAGCACACTGAGTTAGCAAACTGGTGTGTGTCAGTCTTATAATATAAAACTGCGTAGGTTCATATCGTTAGATTTATCGTTTGTTTGGATATTTTTAGGATCGTGGTAAAATTATATATCTTGAACTTTGTTAAAATACTATTTTAAATTGTTCAATTCGTTATATTTCATAATTTTGTCAAAGTGTACTTTTTAAAGTTTTAAATTTTAAAGATATAAAAAAATGAATATATATATATATATATATTTTGATTTGAGGGAAATCTGTTTGAACTGTAATGACATGGTCAGTCAACTGATTTGTTCCAAAGCTGATTACAGGTAATTATAACATACAGCAATTTTCCATTACGACAGTGCGTGTACTCTCCGGTGTGTATAACGTACAGTTTCTAGAGAACATCCTGTCTACGTGTAATACAGATTGATGACATTACACAAAATTTCTTTTGTTAAATGTGCTTAGGTATCTGTGTCTATTCCCTATTTCAACACCACAATTTTTTCGAAGAAAAAAAATCAAAAAATCAATTATATGAAATAAAGAAGAAAAGTAGCTAATATCAACTAAAGTAACTAGTAACTGCGCATTGAGTAATCATAATTTCAATATTGCATAAATCAACAAATAAAAGTTTTTAACGACCTTGACTGGCTATACAGCCCTTGCACGGTCGGTAATGAACCAACCCTTGACAAAACGTATACATGTAGGCCTATGTAAAAGTGTTTATAAAGACCTATTCCTATTGGTTATATTTCACACTAGGACCTTAGATAACTAGAACTAAGCAGTGGTTGATCCAGAAATTTTCATAAGTGGGGACCCATTGACTGCCTAAGAGGGGGTCCCTGCCAGTCATGCTTCAGTGATTCCCTATATAATCTCCCATTTTCCAAGATTAGTGTGTGGGGGTGGGGCTGGAAAAAAACCTAAATCCGACTCTGCTAATTGGGAAGTCATTTTGTCTGATACACACATATAAATACCTATAATGTACAAAATGCTTCAAATATATGCATAAATAATAATGGTACGTCTAAAAACCGTTAAGGATCTCCTCGGTGCACGCAAGACATAAAAAGTCACTTAGGACATGTATTTTAGTGTTGAGGGTATTCATTCGATTCATAACTTATTTCATAATCTTGTAATTTTTGTTTTGATAAAATTTTAGACATAAATACATGTATTGAGACATATAATACATGTATTATACTGTCTCTGATAAAATAAAACCAACTTTAAAGAAGTTATTTAAGTTTGAATCGGCTGTCACCTGTGTTTTGCATTGGGATGCCAAAACATTAATGTTATTTACAAAAATGCCAAAACCTGCAAATATATTTTAGGCAAAAAGAGACATTTATAAATCGATGATTTTTACACTAAACGTTTTTATAATTTGTTATAGAAATATTAATAAGTACATGTACATAGTTTTATCAGAGACATATAATATAATTGTATTATCAGAGACATATATATTATATGTCTCTGGTATTATATGTCTCTGGTTTTATCAAGGATTTGTATAGTAACTATACACATCCTTGGTTTTATAAAGTCCTTCATTGCTTCAACCCCTTGGTGAAATTTAAATGGCGAGACGATAATTAATAAACTATCTATCTATCGACATGCGCCGTTATTTAGGATTTTAGAATACGTCACGGATGACCGATGATCATTTTCAATACCAATCATCATTTGAATTTTGTCAATTGATCTTTAATGATTAGGACTGATTGGTGATGACAAAGAATGTGTCTCTGTTGAAGGTTATAAACACCAGAGATAATGTCTCTGTAAACACATAGAAGTAAACTTTACAAAAAAAAGTTTACTTGGAAAAAAATATAATTATATGAATATGCTTAATAAATTTTTCTTTGGTATGTAATAATCGAAGACGTTTAGAAATATAAAAAATCTTCACATAGTTGGGAAATTTTCTATTCAAGTTATATCATTTAAAAACGTTTAGAAATATAGATCTTTTTCGATGTACAATTTGGCCCGCTTGGAGATCTAAATAATTGTTTGCCTACTTTCGTCTATTTATATTGCTGAAATTCTTTAATAAAAAACTTGTACAAGTGTAATGCAGGAAAAGGGGGAAGAATCGCTTCTCTGTCGGGTTGTCTCCCCTTTCCCTCCAAAACGATTATAAAGTTATATATCGGGGGACTGGCATCTTTCACTTGGGGACTATTCTCGCTCGCTTTTATCTATACGGGGATTCTAACTTCTTTCGGACAATCTGGGGAATACTAGCTCGCTCATATTCAGGTCTATGTAATACCTTCTACTGGCGTGTCCCTCATCCCGGACACTTTCTCCTTTCGAGGCCTGGCGCTGATGAATAAAATACAATGATGTTTCAATTATTTATTCCAATCAGCTATCTACATTTAAGTGTGAAATGTGATCTAAATAGTAAACTTTGTTTTAACTAATTTATGTTAATGAAAATCTTTTATGAATTTAAGTTAAGTTTTAAATACGAAACTAAGTTATTAGATCAGAAGATAAATTCTTAATTTAAAATTTATTTGAGATAGTTTATACTTTAACAATTTACATACCTGGTGAATAAAATACAATGATGTTTCAATTATTTATTCCAAACAGCTATCTACATTTAAGTGTGATATGTGATGTTGGGAGGTTGCGGTCTTCCCTTTTTAACCCCAACATCACGTGCTGATTGAAATTATTTTATTCACCTATGAAATTTTAGCGTCAATTTTGAATTTTCTAAAGTTACTTTTTATTGGTCAACTATTCTCTTTTTATGTTATAGATTTATTTGATTGACATATATTGTATTTAGTTATGTAAAATCAATTAAAGGATTATCAAAATCTTTACTTACTTAACAGAATTATTAAGTGAACAATAGAAACACTTTAGGGTTATTTTCCTACGGCAAATTACAAACATTTCTATTCTTTTAAAAGATGACAGTTTATTTAATTTATTTCTCAACGTCAGATTAATAGCTATGATCAAAAGACCTCTAGAATTGAGATTAACTATATGTTATTTACAAAAAGACGAAACTATTTATAACCTAATCTTACGTCGCCTACTTTGTCTTAGAGCTTAAGCAATGCAATATAATTCAATTTTATTTTATTTATAAGTTTATTTCTCTAAGTTTACTTTATATTATTTTCCTTTTGCAACATACAATTTTCCATCATTATACAAGCCCTTGCTATAATATAATGAAACTTGTCGCCAATATCACCATAAATACTTAAGAACGGATACAATCTTATCCTAAATAGTTTGCCATCTAACAATTCAAAAAGAAATTTTGAGTCGAAACTGAAGTACCAAATCTTAAAAAGAATCACCTTTTTTTGTAACAGTATAGACGTCGAAAATTAAACTCTATATATATATTCTTTTTTCAAAACTCCTGAAATAATTTAAAATTATCTTTAGACAGCTTTCATATGCAAATCTTTTTAGAAGTATGTGAGCGTATTACCCTCCCCCCTTTTTTTCCTTCTATAAAATTTATTTGTAAACGATTTTGTGTCTTAATTTGTGTTTGCTAATTAACTGCGGTTCATGCTGTCAAAAGTAAAAATGTCTCCTTGTGTATAAGTTATTGATAAAAAAATATTTGAAGCCGCCAGAAGAATAAATCATTTCCTGAACTAAAATACATTCATTTGTAAATAAAGACAATTTGCCTAAAACATTCTCTCATATATTTAAACAATTGTAAAATAATTAATTCAACGACTTTCTTTTACTTTTTACTTTTCTTCTTCAGTTTTTTTTACCCATTGCTCTTCAAATACTGATCACAAATTTTTCGGATGCTTTTTATCCTATTTTCGTATCGAACTTACATGTTAGCAGTTGAACGGAATTAAGTACATTTTTCAGGAATTTACAACTTAAATTTTCAACAACAAAATTCCACACTTTTTTACTGGGATTTTTTTTTTCTGTTTTGAAGGCGCCACCAGTGACCCCGTAGCACACATAACCAACACCTCACATGGCGTATTCACGATGTTGAGGTATTGACCTACAATCACATTTATCAATATACAGCAAGTAGGTAATTTGGTGTTGAATGCCAGTAGGTCAGAATTTGTTAATTGAATTTTACCTGTAAAAGGGTCACTAGCTGTCAAATTCATGTTCATCGATTTTAATCAAATTCACATAACATGTGGTGTTGAATTGTTTATTAAAATTCCACGCACAATCTTGGCTGATATGCATAAAACCATTATTTCATGAACCTGCATGAAATATTGACTTATGATATCACAGAACTAAAAAAAATAAACCACCGAAAGTCCACATAAGAGATCATAAGAGGGTATAGAGAATAACGGGCAAAGAAAAAAAGGAATAAAGAATAGTGAAAGAAAGAGAATAATGGTAAAAAGTGTAAGCCATTAAAAATATAGCTTAAAAAAAAAAGAAGCCTCTTGCATCAATTTGAGGAATTTACCCAAGATTAATTTTTCGGCGGCTTATTTTATTTTGGATTAAAAATAAACACAATTGACAAGTTTCCTTCCCCTGCATTTTCGATCGCACATGTAAATAGCACGTTGGTCTCAAATAAGACACTGATACATTACAACACTTGCCGTCAGTATTTGATCAGGTATTTTTGGGGAAGAAAGAAGGGAGTGTGAGTCCCTCGGGGGTAATCCCCACCCCCTTCAATTTGAGAATATGCTATTATCTTGTAAACGGTTTAGATCCCCACCCCTAAACCATATATATTCTTGAATGGGACAATAAAATGAATCAATTAAAATTAAAGGGAAGTCCCTGGGGGGGGGGGGGGGGGTCACTCGACCCCATTCAATTTGAGAATGTGCTATTATCTTGTAAACGATTTAGATCCCCACCCCTAAACAATATATATTCTTGAATGGGACTATAAAACAAATCAATTAAAATTAAAGGTTAGTCCCTGGGGGTCACCCATCCCCGTTCAATTTGAGAATATGCTATTATCTTGTAAGCAGTCCAGATCCCCACCCCTAAACCATATATATTCTTGAATGGGACGATAAAACAAATCAATTAAAATTAAAAGGAAGTCCCTGGGGGTCACCCCGTCCCGTTCAATTTGAGAATGTGCTATTATCTTGTAAACGGTCAAGATCCCCACCCCTAAACCATATATATTCTTGTATGGAACAATAAAACACATCAAATGAAATATAGGGAGAGTCCATGGGGGGTCACCCCCACCCTCACATGTTTGAAAAACTTTTAAATGGTTGAAATCCCCAGTGGTTAAGTGAAAAAAATTCCGGATCACAGGGGGAGGATTCTAGGGGTTGGTAGTTCAACTTGGAACCCCTCCTTTTTTTTGGACACTCAATGCATTTGAATGGGAACATATAGTTGGAACCACCCCTCCTAAATCTTGGGTTGGGAACAGGGAACCCCCTTCATAAAATGTCTGGATCCATCCAGGCATACCATCTAGCTAGCTATTAAGGCTTTAAAAATATGAAATAAATCAAACAAGGAAATTAACGGTGTAGGCAACTGTTTTGAATTTTAAAAAAAGCCTTTATTAACAATGTTAAATTTTGTGTGCATTTATTTTTGCTTATTTTCAATAACAAATAAATAATGGACAGAATTGCGTGATTGATTATTGTAATTTACGAAAAATCTGCATACATGTTATAAAATGGGAAGTAGAAACTGGGAATTTGTCAAAGAGACAACAACACAAGTGACAACCAAAGAGCAGACAACGAGTCGACCGAAGGTCACCTATGGGTCTTCAATGCAGTGAGGAAATTTTGGCACTGGTCTTCAGCTCATAAATATGTCTCAGAAATGAGAATGATATACAGCTCTCATTTGCATTAATAAAAACCTCACAATATGTTCTGAATATCAGAATATACAGTATTGCAAGATACTTTCATATTGTACACATGGAGCTGAGAAACTGTAAAATTAATCATGCTAATTTTACATTTAAGTCCTCGGAATCAATCTTAATATGCATACTGTTCATGCTGTTGTACAAAGGAATATAAGTATGCAAAAGACATATATATATATATATATATGGTCTTCAAAAATAAGAGTATCAATGCTATTAATTTATGACAAGATCTTAATCAAGTAATTATTTTGGTTTGTTTAAATATTTAGGAGGTTAGTATGACCTCCTTTTTTGTGATGATGTTTTCCTTTTAAGCTGGGAAAAATTGTTTGAATCAACAAAAATAAAAACACAAAGTTAATCTAGAATTATGTTTTTATCATTTTTTTATGTTTAGATCATGTAGATTGTCAGCAAGATGAAAAGAAAAAAAAATATGCAGCTCAAAAGTCAAAATGTGGATAAGCTGAGGTTCAAGGTCCTACTTTTGCAGATTTTCATATTTTGCATGAATGAATTTAAAGTTTATACCATGGACAGCAGAGAAAGAAAAAAAAACCTTTCAATTTTCCTGCTTCTGAAGGATAAATGTAAAACATCTTGTTTTTGGTAAGTTTTATGCTATGTTTTAATAGTGTTTGTGCATTCATCTGTCCAGTCCTTCCTCTAAATTGTATCCTCTTTAATTTCAGTAAGTAGCCTGTGGATTTACATATAGATACTCAAAATTTAGTACTAATATAAAGGGATTTTAGCATGACATCCTGTCAAATGCTTGTTAATCATGTTTATGTTCCAGAACATATGAGTATTTAGACTACGCGTACAGTCTGCCCAATTTTAAGAAGTTGGTCAAGTTTATTAGAAACAAATATACATTACAGATCAACATAACTGAAATCTTTAATAGATTAATACAAAAAGTTTAATTGCAGTAGAAATAAAAATACATGTTTGGTTGAGCTCTGGTATTAGACAGTACAAGTACCGGGTATACTCAAATGGTCTGATTGTATGCATATGGTCGGACTGTAAGAGTATACTTTTATGTTTCGGACCATAAACGTACGGTCCAAATACTTATATGGTCTGAAACATTTATACATGTCTTAAAATTAGTATCTGACAAACACGTTGGTGTTTGTGAACTTGGTAATAAGTTATTCGATAGAAATATAATGTTTTCCAGATTATAAAAATAAAAATATCCCATATTTACTTTTAATAAAGAAGAAGATTATTGATGTATGTATAACTGTAAAATGAGACAGCAAGCCAACAACACAAAAAATAAGTATGAAACAATATATTTTTTTGTATCAATGTTATAATCATGATAATTTCCAATATGTCCGAAGATTTCAAGGTATTTTTACATTGAAATAAAACACAAATTGAACTCTGTCAGAACTTCAAAAGCTTAAAGATATATTGTTTCTGTTGTCTGCATTTTGTATAATATATTGAAATTCTAGTGAATAATGGAATATGTTATTATAATTGCCTAAAGTTTTAACATTGATCTTTATATATGATATAAATAACTTGGGAAAATCCCCAAACGTTATAAAGAAGAATAAATTAATTGATTATTATATACCGGTAGTATTAGAATAGGAAGATGTGGTATATTGCTAATTTGACAACTTTCCATCAGAGACCAAAGGATGTAAGAGGTTAGCAACTGATGACATTGGACAACCTTTAACATTCAGTAAAATCCATACCGCATAGCTATTTTTATTAAAAATCATATTATTGCTACATGTATGCAAAAATTTTTATATAATACTTCAGATTTTATTGGTTCTTTTTCAGAAGGATTGAAATTCATCATCTAGAATAAATGGAGAAAACATAGAAACAAGACCAGAATAAATTCAAAGACAAAAGTTGGATCAGCTATTATTTTCATCACTCAGTCAATGATTTGAAGTTCTTTTAAATACCAAAGATATTGAAACCACAATAATGTCAATGTTCTGTGCGCTGAATGACCAAATAGTGGACTTTAAGATCACACAATGCTGGATGATAAGAAACTATTAATGTTTTGTGTGGAGAGATATTGTGAGAAAAAATAGATTTACTTAAATAGCTACTGTAAATTCAAGAATTGTTGTGAGGGTTTATATTTGCAAAAATTGCAACACAGATGTAAACGCAATAATTTAAACTCCCATTTAGAAATATTTTATATGAATTAAAGTGATCTCAAAATCGTAAAAAATTAAAATCTCATATTAGTCTTAAATGACAAAAATCCAATAATAAATGCACGCAATAATTTCTGAATTTACAGTACTAGTATGTTCAGCCTTATATTAGAGTTTTTCATTGATTTCAAATGGTAAATAATAGTGTTTCAAGAAAGTATTCTATAATTCATAAATAAACATATATTGATACTTACATTATCTACTTTGTTGTTTAAAAGTTTAGTTTTGAACAGTTATAGAACAATATGTTGAATTAACATTTCCAAAGAAAAAAGATATTCAATTATTAAAAAGATTCATCTTATAACAATTTACTACCAAATAGAATACATTGTAACATACACATTACTGTATATTTATATCTATATATTTATAATTTGAATCCCATAGGATTTTATTTTGTCCCATGGGACAACAAATATCCCATGGGACTACAATTATCCCATGGGACCAAAAAAAATCCCATGGGATTTAACCAAAATCCCATGGGATAATGGTAAATCCCATGGGATTTTGCCCTGTCCCATGGGATATTGAAAATCCCATGCTTTTATAAATCAAATAGAAAAATAAATATAATAGTAACAGTAGAAAACCAATGAAATTATTGAATCCCATGTAATTCCGCACATTTTGGTTATATTCATGACATTGTAGCTCTTATTTGAGGCGGCGGCGGATTTGCAAATGAGTGTTTTGCAAATTTAAAGTGTCCAGTGTTAATTACTTACACAAGGAGACATTTATGACTTTCGACAGCATGAACCCTAGTTAATTAGCAAACACAAACTAAGAAAGAAAATCGTTTACAATTAAATTTTATAGAAGGAAAAAAGGGGGCAACACATTTTACTATACGCTCACATACGTCTAAAAAGATTTGCATATGTAAGCTGTCTAAAGATAATGTTAAATTATTTCATGAGTTTTGAAAAAAGAATATAGTATACAGTTTCTTTTTCGACGTCTTCTGCTACAAAATAATAGTGATTCTTTTCAGTGGCGGATCCAGCCATTTAAAAAAGGGGGTCCCAACCCAGAGTAAAGGGGGGTTCCAACTATATGCTCCCATTCAAATACATTGATCGGCCAAAAAAGAGGGGTTCCAACCCCCGGAACATCCCCCTTTTCCCCTATTGATCCGCCAGTGCTTTTTATAGATTTAATACTTCAGTTTCGACTCAAAATTTCTTTTGGAATGTTAGATGGCAAACTATTTAAGAGAAGATTTTATCTGTACTTTATGTAATTATGGTGATATTGGCGACGAGATTCATTTTTAATATAGCCAGGGCTTATACAAATCCTTGATTATAGAATGTTCGGCATATAAATAGACGAAAGTAGGCAAGCCCTAATTAAACGGGGTTTTGATCTCCAATCCATATGCGGGCCACATTGTACATCGAATAAAGATCTATATTTCTAAACGTTTTTAAATGAAATAACTTGAATTGAAAATTTCCCAACTATGTGAAGATTTTTTATATTTCTAATCGTCTTCAATTATTACATACGAAAGAAAAAAAATAGCATATTCATATATTTTTAATATCTTTTTTCAACTTTTTTTTGGCAAAGTTTACTTCTATGTGTGCATAACCATCACCAGAGACATATTCTCTGCCATCACCCATCAGTCCTAATCATCAATTAACCTAATTCAAATGATGATTGGTATTGAATATGATCATCGGTCATCCGTGACATATCCTAAATAGCGGCGCATGCCGATAGATAGATAGTTTTTAATTAAGGTCTCGCCATTTAAATTTCATCAAGTGATTGAAGCAATGATGGACTTTATAAAACTATGTACATGTACTTATAAATTTTTCTAAAACAAATTTTGAAAACTTTTAGTGTAAAAATCATCGATATATAAATGTCTCTTTCTGCCTAAATTATATTTTGCAGGTTTTGGCATTTTTGTAAAAACGTTGGCATCCTAATCCAAAAGACAGTCGATTCAAACTTAAATAAGTTAACTTCTTTAAAGATGGTTTGATTTTACATGTATTATATGTCTCTGATTTTATCAAAACAAAAATTACAAGATTATGAAATAAGTTATCAATCGAATGTATACCCTCAACGCTCACTAAAACTTTAATATATACATGTCCCAAGTAACTTTTTATGTCCTGCGTGCACCAGGAGATCCTGAACGGTTTTTAGACGTACCATTATTTTATATGCATAGATTTAAAGCTGTTCTTAATTTTGTACATAATAGGTATATATTTGTTTGTCTATCAGACCAAATGACTTCCCAATTAGCAGAGGCGGATTAAGTTTTTTTCCAGGTCTTAGTGTGAAATAAAGTCACATCTGCATACAAAAAAGTCATGTATACGTTTTCTCAAGGGTTGGTTCATGCAATATTGAAATTATGTTTACTAAACGCGCAGTTACTGAAGTTTATATTTGCTACTTTTCTTCTTTATTTCATAAAAATGATTTTTGAAAAAAATTGTGGTGTAGAAATAAAGAATGGACACAGATACCTAAGCACATTTAACAAAAGAAATTTTGTGTAATGTCACCAATCTGTATTACACGTAGACAGGATGTTCTCTAGAAAAACTAGTATACGTTATACACCCGAGTGTACACGCACTGTGGGGGGTAATGGAAAATTACTGTATGTTATAATTACCTGTAATCAGCTTTGCAACAAATCAGTTGACTGACCATGTCATTACAGTTCAAAAAGATTTTCCTCAAATCAAAATGGATTATTCATTTTATCTTTGAAATTTAAAACTTTAAAAATTACACTTTGACAAAATTATGAAGAATTTAAAATCGTATTTTAACAAAGATTAAGATATAATTTTACAAGGATCCTAACAAAATATCCAAACAAACGTTGAATCCAACGATATGAACCTACGCAGTTTTATATTATAAGACTGATACACATCAGTTTGCTAACTCAGTGTGCTGGGTGAGGTGCTGGAACTTGATATACATGTATCATGAAGTTACAGTTCTGTGAGGATTTTACTGCCTTTTTATAGTGACTTTCTATTCTTACTGTACACAGTTAGTATAGACTGTTCCTGGTTTAGAATGATTCTCTGCTCAGCCTCCAACTGGTGCGTAATTAGTATTTGATTAAATATCTCGTAGCAGTAAAAACTGAGAGTAAAAACACAAATTAATGTATTTAAAAGCTTTATTCAGGAGCACAGTCTGTATTACTGTAAATAACTTCGACATTTATGTGGAAGTTAACTCTGCTGCTCGAGCTCTGCTAATCGATGGTCCAGTATTTCAGATATATATTTATTCGTGAGGCCCTCGTCATTTTTTATATTCACTCAAAGCACAGTCGCCTGAAGATTTAATAATTATAGCGAAAATGGGGTAAAATAAAATATTTTTAGTAGCTTTATTATTAAATCTTCAGGCGACTTTGTGCTCAATTTTAAAAGAGGTTCTCCGTGACTTGGAAAATCTTATCTGATTCAGGATCAATTCATCGGTTACACTCCCCTATCACCAGTGATTCTTTGTTTTTTAGCTGACATTTTGAAAAAAGTATTGTGTAAGTATTGACTCAATTTGCATGATTTTAAATAACAGATATCGACTCGTTACCCGGACTACTGCAAAAAACAAATATTCAGTTCACTGATTTAGATGGAAGGTAAACACGGACAGAAAGTCACAGGACATAAAGTCACAAATTTGATAGGACAAAAAGTCACAAACAATTTGTTGACAATTGTTTGAATATATATAAAATTAGATCTTGAAATATTTTCTTTTTATTACATATATTCATTTTTAATTTGAGGAAATTGCTCATTTAAACCTTGATAAATGAAAATGTACATTGTAATAGATTTTAAACCTGCAAAGGATATATATTTATTCACTATAATTGGCAAATTGAAGCCATTTAAGCCACTGTGAAATTTTGTTTTCATAACAATTATTGGATCATTATTGATATTTATTGAATACATTATAATTACAAAGTTGCTTCATGTATAAAACTTCAAGAAAAATACAAAAAATTGTTTTCTTGTTCAAAGAAAAATAATCTCAAAACTTAATTGTGACTTTTTGTCTGTGAATTTTTGACCGTGACTTTTTGTCCTGTGACTTTCTGTCCTACATTCAGATTGGATAGGGGTTTGGTTGACCCTGTCTCCTCTATTTGAGACTACTATAATATCTCAGTCATGTCAGTGATAAGCTTTATGTTTTATGTATTGTTTTATGTACAAATGTATTACCAACTTTATAAATAAATCTTTTTTGCTAGCCCCTAACAACTAACAAGTAAGAATTAGGTTACCTCTGTTTGTAATGCAAACAATTATCTTACTATACAAATCCTTAACTGGACAGGGGCGGATGCAGGAATTTTCGAAAGGGGGGGTGCTAACCCAGGGCAAAGGGGGGGGGTGCAGGGGGGGTGCAAAACATATGTCCCGATACAAATGCATTGATCGGCAAAAATAAAGGGGGGGTGCGCACCCCCGGAACCCCCCCCCCCCCAGGATCCGCCACTGCTGGACATTATGAAAAAAGAAGATGGGATAATACAACTCTCCACAAGTGACCAAATGAAACAAAAATTAACAACTCAAGGTCACCGTACAGCCTTCACCAATGAACAAAGCCCATACCGCATAGTCAGCTACAAAAGGTCCAGAAATGACAATGTAAAACAATTCAAACGAGAAAACTAACGATCTAATTTTTGTACAAAACTAAAGATGGAAAAACAGATATGTTACACATAATCAAACGACACTTACTGAATTATAGGCTCCTGATTTGGAAAAGGCACATACATAACGAATGTGGCAGGGTATAAGGAACTATGAAAATGTTTAGTTTTTGTGGTTTGGTCTATTTTCCGGACACTGTAAGCAATAATGCCCCTTTATTTAGTGAATGGAATGATTGTAGGATGCACATGTCTGTCTGCCATATTTTATATGACCTTGACCTCATTTTCATGGTTCATCATGTTCATTGGTCAATGAAACACTGCATTGTTTTGTCAGTTTATCACATGCATAAAGTTACAGGTATATTATATTTGGTGGATATGTAACAATTGTAAGATGTGCATGTCTGTCTGGCAGGTTCATATAACCATGACCACATTTTATGGTTCTTGGGTCAATGCTAAGTTTTCTTGGTTTTGTCATTTTATCAGATATTATAAGCATAAGTCTACTTGTTGTTGTACGGAATGACTGCAAGGTGTCATATAAAAATAAGAAGAAGGTTAATTTTACTGTGACCTCATTTTCATAGAATAATGATAATGTTAAACAGCAAGAATGATGAGCAAGTCAACGTTATATACAAATGAGGCAAAATTTTCAGTTACCTACTAATTATGAAATAGTAGTTATTTTTGTCATTAAATGATAATGTTTACCCTTTTATGTGTAGGGCAAGAACATTAAAGATAAAGGGAAACTATAAACAGAAGAAGTTATCAACAACAATAGATTTACAGAGGTCAACAAGTCTAAATGGTAAGTCCACTGTTATTAAAGTTTTTGCCCTTGAATAATGATTTAAATATTTATTAAAATAAAATGTGGTATGATAAATGAGAAAACTATCCATTAGAGTACAATTAAGTGGATGTAAGCATCGTATTTACTTATTAGAGGCCAATGATGACCTGTAAGTAATGAGAAAACCCAAACCCTATACATAATATAGTAATCTATAAAAGACAACACTAACAAAATTTGAAACAAAGCAACAATTCAAACTTCAAATATATATACCAGACTAATTTATAAAAACAAAAAATTATGAAAAACAAAAATGACATATGAACCAACATCAACCACTGAACTATGCACAAGCTCCTGGTATTAGACAGGCATAATATTGCTGGGTTGATATAAAAATCGGAAGATGGCTGACCCGTGTTAAAAGAGAGCCATATCTCTTGCATGTTAAAGACACCCTTGTAGATTTCGAAAAAGAGTAGGCTAATGCCGCTACAAGGCAGCACTCACACCCGCAAAGTGGAAAGGGATTAATATAAGTTGCAAAACTTGTTTCCCAATCCACTATAAACTAAAAATAGGAAGCAGTCTGATATCCAATAAGACTTTTCTCCAATAGAGATCAAATGACATTTAAGGAAGCTCGAGGGTATACATTTTTTTTTCATAACTAATTTTATTTATAACTTTGTAAGTTGTTACTTTATCATATGGTACAAAAATCATTCAAAACAATCAATTTATTTTGTCTTCAGATGACTTTTAAAATATATTCATTTGTATCATTGTAAAAGCTCCAAATTATCTCCCTTTGGTGCAAAAATGCCATTTTTCTGCATTAGAATTGTATTATCTTTTTTAACTTATTGGTCATGTCTGTGACCTATATTTTTTATTAAGCTGTACTCAAACTTAACTATTATAAAATTTAAGCCATTTCTGCAATTAATTCTTTTTTCATTTTGATATATAACCTCTATTTCTCCTATTAGTTTAACAGAAAAAAGGTACCTTTACAAAAATGTATGCTTCTTTCAAAGGTGAATTATGAGCGTAAATGAACGGTGACCCCATTTTTTTTTTATTATTTTCTTTTTCTTTTAAGTATTAGATAAAGTTCATTTATAGAAAAATATAGTGAAATTCTATATTAAGAAAAAAAATTGATTTAGACTCGTGAGCCCCCTTAAATTAACAAAAATAGTTCACTGTACAGCCTTTGACAATGAGCAAACCCTATACCCGACAGTGGTTTTAACATCAGCACTACATTTGAACAAATTGTAAACATTTGTTGCAATGGGCTTAACTCAAAAGACTGCAACAAGGAACCAAACAACAACCGGTAATATGTAAATCATAGAAACAAAGCACTGAAATAAGAGTACTAACAATAATTATTTAAATGAAAGTTTATTAAAATGTTCATAAACATGATCAAATAGCCATTTTATTGCTGTATTTCTCTTCACTGATAATTTTTAAGTTTTGTGTATTTGTAGGTCAGACATCTCAGTTTTCATGGTCATCATTCAACAAATCAATACTGAACAGAAATTTTGAAGTTGATATTTTTCTCCATAGTGCAACTTTTTTTATTAATTTGAAATGGAACGTGTTTTTTCCTACATTTATTAGAAAGAGGAAATTTCAACATAATGATTATAAACAAAAAGGCTCCTTTTTTTTATATCACCAAGATCAAAGATGCACAAGAACTTCATCATGTAAATGCACCAATGTAATAATCAATTGAAAAGAGGAACGAATGAAAAAAATATTAGTATGTTGTTGTCCAAATAAACTTGCTTTGTCTTCTGATTTGAAACGCTCCATCCAATAAAGATGTATGGAGGAAGATCTTTGAAGAACAGATTGAAAAAATGTTTTGTCCAAGAATTGCAGGAATATTCTAGTGGATGAAATAATTTATTGACTTGACTCTTATATAGTGGACTGAATAATTGTACATATAGCAAGCAGTGAAAAAAAGAAAACTAAAACTTTAACAGAAAAAAGTGTTTATATTATAAATTTGCAAATATAAGCATAATATTATGTACACCACAAAGGTATATAATTCAAATTGTTTGCATATATTCATGTATTGCAATGAAACTATAACAAAGAAAACCTTACCTCATGAAAACAGTAAACTATTCAGTAAAAATATGAAATATTTTTTTCAGTTCTATTTTTCATAATAAAATAAACAAGACAAAGATTTCAAAACAATATTTTTTCATTTATTTAGACATGTCATCATTTTGTTTCAGTGAAAGGACTTTGACTGTAAATATTATGATACATTCCAAAATAAGAATAATCTTTATTGTCATATAAACAAATAAAAAACATGTTTTTGACAAAATGAAAAAAAAAAAATATGTATATAAAAAATATCAACTTTTTACTACCACACAGCATTTATTGTAACATACACATTACTGTATATTTATATCTATACATTTATAATTTGAATCCCATAGGATTTTATTTTGTCCCATGGGATATTAAAAATCCCATGGGATAATTAAAGTCCCATGGGATTTTTTTTGTCCAATGGGACTACAATTATCCCATGGAACCAAAAAAAATCCCATGGGATAATGGTCAATCCCATGGGATTTTGCCCTGTCCCATGGGATATTGAAAATCCCATGTTTTTATAAATCAAATAGCAAATTAAATATAATAGTAACAGTAGAAAAGCAATGAAATTATTGAATCCCATGTAATTCCGCACATTTTGGTTATATACATGACACTGTAGCTCTTATTTGAGGCGGCGGCGGATTTGCAAATGAGTGTTTTGCAAATTTAAAGTGTCCTGTGTTTTTAGAATTTCTGTGTTTTACGGTTTTCCATATACAAATAACACAAATGTATACTTAATCTCATCTTCACAGGTGAAATGTGTAATAATGTATAACATCGGGAAATATTCTGTAGATGAATATGTCGGATTGTCCTGATAAATTATCATGAAATTAACGCATTTGCAAGTCATGCATTATGATATCTAGACTGACCTCACGTCGTCCTTGATTAGAGACAGTGATCAAAATGAATCTGATTTAAACTTTTTAATTTATTTTTCCGTTCCGTTCCGTTCCGTTCCGCAAAGTACCAATTGCTCTGAGGAATTGGTATTTAACGGAAAAAACGGAAACAGACATCTTTAATGTAATTAAAGCAGTATGATAAAAAAAAATTGTCTGACACCTCTTTTTGCATGAGTGGTATGTGTTTTAGATAGCATTTTCGACTTGATCAATAATAAAAAATTTAACACAAAGGCAGGTTACACAAAAAGTCTTTCTCCTTCCATCGGTAATTATATTTTAAAAAGGCCTTCAACAGCCCGTTCCGACGATGATTAGAGACAGTGATCAAGTTGAATCTGATCTAAACTTTTTAATTTATTTTTCCGTTCCGTTCCGTTCCGCAAAGTACCAATTGCTCTGAGGAATTGGTATTTAACGGCAAAAACGGAAACAGACATCTTTAATGTAATTAAAGCAGTATGATAAAAAAATTGTCTGACACCTCTTTTTGCATGAGTGGTATGTGTTTTAGATAGCATTTTCGACTTGATCAATAATAAAAAATTTAACACAAAGGCAGGTTACACAAAAAGTCTTTCTCCTTCCATCGGTAATTATATTTTAAAAAAGAGGCCTTCAACAGCCCGTTCCGACGATGATTAGAGACAGTGATCAAGTTGAATCTGATGTAAACTTTTTAATTTATTTTTCCGTTCCGTTCCGTTCCGCAAAGTACCAATTGCTCTGAGGAATTGGTATTTAACGGAAAAAACGGAAACAGACATCTTTAATGTAATTAAAGCAGTATGATAAAAAAAAAATTGTCTGACACCTCTTTTTGCATGAGTGGTATGTGTTTTAGATAGCATTTTCGACTTGATCAATAATAAAAAATTTAACACAAAGGCAGGTTACACAAAAAATCTTTCTCCTTCCATCGGTAATTATATTTTAAAAAAGAGGCCTTCAACAGCCCGTTCCGACGATGATTAGAGACAGTGATCAAGTTGAATCTGATGTAAACTTTTTAATTTATTTTTCCGTTCCGTTCCGTTCCGCAAAGTACCAATTGCTCTGAGGAATTGGTATTTAACGGAAAAAACGGAAACAGACATCTTTTTTTGGGAAGTGGCGCGACAAATTATTTTTTTCAAATTTAACATTATTTGTTATGGTAAATATCCTCTGTCAAAATTTTTTTTCTCCCTTTGCTGACCAAATTATTTATTTTCTCTATTCAGAATCAACATATTTATTTACGAAAAAAAACATGCCCCCCCCCCCCCCCCAATTGCAAGTTAATTGGTCCGTCCCTTAGTTTAGTCCGATTGTATTCAAACTGACGAAAAGGTCAGTCATTCGATTTTTTGGCCTTCGCAATAAGGTAATATGTCCCGGGATATTGAATTTATGTCAGTTTTCAAATTTCTTATGAAAATGAGATGAAATAATGAATTTATTTTTCTTTCAAACCAAACCCCCAATAAGGTTCTCGTATTGCTTATCTTTTTTTAAAAGATAGCAACCTGTTTTAATTACGGAGTGCAGGACTCCTCCAAATACGCGCCTGAATACAGTGTTTTTACTTTTAAAATTGCATTAAGACAGTACATATTCCAACTTGTTTGAGCACGCCTAAAGATTTTTGACGTGAAATTATAAGTGTATAATGATAACTTGCAGATTGGATGCATTTTATGTTATAATTGGCCTTATTGGAATTACGATCCATGTCAACTTTAACTTGCATTAACCTTGGGGTCATTCGTATAAATAAATAAATAAATAATTTAAATAAGAATAAATAAATAAATCTTTATTTAAAGAGAGTAACTCATTTGGATTAAATCAATTTTCAATAAGGCTCTCTATAGACACAATATTAACAACATGAATAAACATAATCTACTACTACGGGTTTTTTAACGACCTTGACAAAAGCCCTTGCACGGTTGATATAAACCAAATCAATCTAGCAATACACAATGATGAATAATAGTATAAATATTAAATTACATAAACAAATACATGAACAAAACGGATTACATGATAGTGTTTTGAGTTTTATTGTTAAAATATATAATGATTTGTAAGTATACTTGAATGACGATACATTTTTTTGATTTTTTGATTTCTTTGGATAGTGAATTCCACACCTTTTGACCACTAAAAGAAAAGCTTGGTTTGTATAATTCTGTATTTGATTTTTGAACAATAAAATTATCTGAAAATGAGAGTCGAGTACTGTATGACTGTTTGCTATTTGTAGTTACAATAAGATTTGACAAGTATTGGGGTACCAATCCATTGTTTTATTCATACATTAATAAGGACTTGTGGTATAATATTCTATTACATGTATTTACTGGAATTATTCCAGATTCTTTAAAAAGTTCAACAGATGGTTTTTGAAAATCGTGTTCATTTAAAATAATTCTAGCTTCCCTTTTTTGTAATTTAAGCAAACTGTCGATTAAAAATGTGTTACAGTTGCCCCATATTGAACAACAGTAGTCAAAATTTGGAAGAATGTATGCATTATAAAATGAAATTCTTGCATTATGATTTAAATATTTCTTGATCCTTTTTAGTAGAGCTAAAGGAAGAATTTACCTTAAAGTTTTTAATAACATATTTGATATGATCAGACCAAGACAGAGTTGCGTCCACAAAAATACCAAGGACTTGTTCACGCTGACTTTCATTAATATATTGATTATTAATGAAGATATTAAAAGGTTCATTTCACATGACAGAAAGTTTGTGTTTTGAACATAAACACATTTTCTTTGTTTTGGATACATTGATTAACATTTTGTTTTCATCACACCAATGAGAAATATTTTCTAACACAGTATTTAGTGTCTGGCTATACAACTTTTGTTTTTACCAGTAACAGAAATAGTACTAATAGTATCATCAGCCAAAAGATCACTGTTATGATTTGGATTACACAAAGGCAAAAAATTAATGAATAATAAGAATAATATGGGACCTTAAACGAACCCTTGAGGTACACCTGTTTTTACTTTTAATACACCTGAAAAAGTATTTGAAATGTATACAACCTGCTGTCTATCAGTTAGATATGAAGTAAGCCAGTGCAGTGAAGAATAAGAAAATCTGTATTTTTGTAATTTCTGGAGGAGCAGTTTATGATGAAGAACATCAGAAGCTTTACAAAGATCCAGAAATACTGCTCCTACTAATTCGCCTTCATCAATTGCTTTTAACCATTTATCTAACAAAGTTGTCATGGCAGTTTGACAGGAATGGTTCGAACGAAAACCTGATTGCAGGACATACAACAGATTATATGTGTCCGTATAGTTCATTAAATAAGTTTTTACGTGTCTCTCAAGTATTTTAGATACTAATTGTAAAAATGTAATTGGTCTTTAATTAAATACATCATTTTTTAACATTTATTTTCAAAAACTGGTATGACTTTAGCTAGTTTGAATAATGATGGATAAACTGATTTTTTAATGCTTGAATTAAAAATTTGACATAAGGGAACTGAAATAAGATGAGAAGTAATTTTTAAAAACTTTGCACTGATATTATCAAGACTGCTTTTATTACATTACAGATGCCTGTTTCCGTTCGATTCCGTTAAATACCAATTCCTCAGAGCAATTGGTATTTTGCGGAACGGAACGGAAATCAGATTCAACTTGATCACTGTTTCTAATCATCTTCGGAAGGCCCCTTTTTTAATTTATAATTACCAATGGAAGTAGAAAGACCTTTTGTCTAACCTGTCTTTGTGTTATTTTTTATACGTCCGTCAATTTTGACGGTACGTATTATGGTATACAAATGTCCAGTGTCCGTCCGTCCGTCCGTCCGTCTGTCCGTCTGTCCGGTGTAAACATGTCGCACCGTAACTTGAGAACGACTTATCCAAATTTCACGAAACTTAACATAGTTGTTTCTTATGATGGTAAAATGATCTGTATACTTTTTAGTGAAAATAAGATTACAACTTTTTGAGTTACGGCACTTTGTAACTAAAACAGGGGTGTGTTTTTTCACATGTCGCACCGTATCTCAAAAACGATTCTTGATTATGGCTTAAAACTTTAAATACTTCTTAGTTATATTAATCTTAATATCTGTATACTTTTTGGTGATGATTCAAAATTTCATTTTTGAGTTATTGAGTATTTTGTAAAAAAAAGGGGGGGTTTACATGTCGCACCATATCTCAAAAACGATTTATGATTATTGCTTAAAACTTTACACACTTCTTTGTTATATTAATCTAAAGATCTGTATACTTTTTGGTGATGATTCATTTTTATATTTTCGAGTTATTGAGTTTTTTGTAAAAAAAGAGGTTTTTTTTTCACATGTTGCGCTGTAACTCTATTGCTAAAAACTTAACAGGCTAATGTTGCGTCGGGTTTCCAAATACATCTTGTACAATCTTCCTATTGAGCGGGAATAAGGAATGAGTCAGGATATACTAAGCATGACATCCTGTACAACCCTGTGTTATTCAAAAAAGATTTATGTTTTTTCACAAGACGACGGGCGTATCATGCGCTCATGGCGCAGCTGTTTATTTAAATATTGATCAAGTCGAAATACTATCTAAAACACTTACCACTCATTCAAAAAAGAAGGGTCTGACTTGTTTTTATCATACTGCTTTAATTACATTAAAGATGTCTGTTTCCGTTTTTTCCGTTAAATACCAATTCCTCAGAGCAATTGGTACTTTGCGGAACGGAACGGAACGGAAAAATAAATTAAAAAGTTTACATCAGATTCAACTGGATCACTGTCTCTAATCATCGTCGGAACGGGCTGTTGAAGGCCCCTTTTTTTAAATATAATTACCGATGGAAGGAGAAAGACTTTTTGTGTAACCTGCCTTTGTGTTAAATTTTTTATAATTGATCAAGTCGAAAATGCTATATAAAACACATACCACTCATGCAAAAAGAGGTGTCAGACAATATTTTTTTTATCATACTGCTTTAATTACATTATAGATGTCTGTTTCCGTTTTTTCCGTTAAATACCAATTCCTCAGAGCAATTGGTACTTTGCGGAACGGAACGGAACGGAAAAATAAATTAAAAAGTTTAAATCAGATTCAACTTGATCACTGTCTCTAATCATCGTCGGAACGGGCTGTTGAAGGCCTCTTTTTTAAAATATAATTACCGATGGAAGGAGAAAGACTTTTTGTGTAACCTGCCTTTGTGTTAAATTTTTTATTATTGATCAAGTCGAAAATGCTATCTAAAACACATACCACTCATGCAAAAAGAGGTGTCAGACAATTTTTTTTATCATACTGCTTTAATTACATTAAAGATGTCTGTTTCCGTTTTTGCCGTTAAATACCAATTCCTCAGAGCAATTGGTACTTTGCGGAACGGAACGGAACGGAAAAATAAATTAAAAAGTTTAAATCAGATTCAACTTGATCACTGTCTCTAATCATCGTCGGAACGGGCTGTTGAAGGCCTCTTTTTTAAAATATAATTACCGATGGAAGGAGAAAGACTTTTTGTGTAACCTGCCTTTGTGTTAAATTTTTTATTATTGATCAAGTCGAAAATGCTATCTAAAACACATACCACTCATGCAAAAAGAGGTGTCAGACAATTTTTTTTTATCATACTGCTTTAATTACATTAAAGATGTCTGTTTCCGTTTTTTCCGTTAAATACCAATTCCTCAGAGCAATTGGTACTTTGCGGAACGGAACGGAACGGAAAAATAAATTAAAAAGTTTAGATCAGATTCAACTTGATCACTGTCTCTAATCATCGTCGGAACGGGCTGTTTAAGGCCCCTTTTTTAAAATATAATTACCGATGGAAGGAGAAAGACTTTTTGTGTAACCTGCCTTTGTGTTAAATTTTTTATTATTGATCAAGTCGAAAATGCTATCTAAAACACATACCACTCATGCAAAAAGAGGTGTCAGACAATTTTTTTTTATCATACTGCTTTAATTACATTAAAGATGTCTGTTTCCGTTTTTTTCCGTTAAATACCAATTCCTCAGAGCAATTGGTACTTTGCGGAACGGAACGGAACGGAAAAATAAATTAAAAAGTTTACATCAGATTCAACTGGATCACTGTCTCTAATCATCGTCGGAACGGGCTGTTGAAGGCCCTTTTTTTAAAATATAATTACCGATGGAAGGAGAAAGACTTTTTGTGTAACCTGCCTTTGTGTTAAATTTTTTATTATTGATCAAGTCGAAAATGCTATCTAAAACACATACCACTCATGCAAAAAGAGGTGTCAGACAATTTTTTTTGATCATACTGCTTTAATTACATTAAAGATGTCTGTTTCCGTTTTTTCCGTTAAATGCCAATTCCTCAGAGCAATTGGTACTTTGCGGAACGGAAAAATAAATTAAAAAGTTTACATCAGATTCAACTTGATCACTGTCTCTAATCATCGTCGGAACGGGCTGTTGAAGGCCTCTTTTTTAAAATATAATTACCGATGGAAGGAGAAAGACTTTTTGTGTAACCTGCCTTTGTGTTAAATTTTTTATTATTGATCAAGTCGAAAATGCTATCTAAAACACATACCACTCATGCAAAAAGAGGTGTCAGACAATTTTTTTTTATCATACTGCTTTAATTACATTAAAGATGTCTGTTTCCGTTTTTTCCGTTAAATACCAATTCCTCAGAGCAATTGGTACTTTGCGGAACGGAACGGAACGGAAAAATAAATTAAAAAGTTTAAATCAGATTCATTTTGATCACTGTCTCTAATCAAGGACGACGTGAGGTCAGTCTAGATATCATAATGCATGACTTGCAAATGCGTTAATTTCATGATAATTTATCAGGACAATCCGACATATTCATCTACAGAATATTTCCCGATGTTATACATTATTACACATTTCACCTGTGAAGATGAGATTAAGTATACATTTGTGTTTATATATATATGTATATGGAAAACCGTAAAACACAGAAATTTTAAAGTTTGTTTTGTTTTAAAGATTTTTCGAAATTTTGATAAATGCCCCCTTTGGATACCTTAAATGAAATTCCGTTCTGTTCCGTTCCGTTCCGTTCCGTAAAGTACCAATAGCCTTATTTGCCACAAAGTCCTCTTTTTCTATCAAATGCAATGAAACAGTAAAAAATAATGCTTTGCATCAAGTTTCCCCTTGGAACATGTACTAAATGACCTATCTCTATTATTTATTATATCTTTAGTTTTGATACAATTGAGGTTTGAAAAATTCGTACAAAAATGGCTACAGAAGGGTACATAAACCTTAAGTCAACTTTGCCTTAGGGAGATGAAAATTTATTAAAGAATTTAAACTTTTAAACGGACAATTTAAGAAGGATCAAGAAAGATTTACTCTAAATCATGTCAGTCATGATCATTCAGTTTGGGTTTTTTTTCATTTTAAAATTATTTGTGCATCTTGATATGCCAAATCAGTGGTAATATACTTCAAGTTATGAAATATATTTTATTTCGTTAGAAATTGGTGTTTTCCCGTTTGCTATTAGTGGTAATTATTTATAGATGGGAACTAGTATAACTAGTTCTGCAACAGTATGTACTATTTATAGAGTTTGATGTCGGGTGTATAATGCACGAGGAAAGTTTTGGCGGTTTCTACGGGTGGGATTTAATGGTACTATATAAAGTCTGGCATTTAAATGTAATATTATCGAAGGTGCTCGCAGTTGCGTCGAATTGAAGTTGGTCACATTGGTATATTGACAGTTGCTGCTATGTTTATTACATACGTACAGGCGTTGGAGGTATTAACCGAGGAAAAAGAAAAGATGCGAATGAGAAACAATGTTATATATCATGGATTTATATGTTAGTGATTTGAATCGAAGAAATATGTACAAGAAAGTAAAATAAAATATTGTATCGCAAGAGAAAATGATATGTTACTGCGAGCAACTAATCCTATATCTGTGTTTGTTTTGTTTATAGCCTATTGAATTTAGAGATTAAATACTTTAAATTCGGACGAGCAGGGCGAGGGAGAATTTAAATAGTATTAAATTCATATGAAACGAGTGACTGGTAAAATATATTGTTTATTTAAACCAGTGCATGCATATATCAATAACTTTGTCTTCTGTGCACGATTTTATCAATTTTACAAAAAAGGTTACATTGATGTCATATAATTATGTCGGTGAATTATTGTCTGGGAAGCCAAAATTTAAAAAAGATAAATTTCTTCTAAATTTGTACAAATTAAAGACATTTCTTTAGAAAAAAGTATATATATACATAAGTTTTAAAATAAAAACTTGCTAGTTAGTTATAAAATTCATTTTTTTTTGTAATTTGAAGTTTCAAAAATTTTATTTGACATTAGGCTGTAAATCGTAAATCAACAAAACCCGATTTGTAAAATTGTCGTTGAAATACATCTATAAACATTAATGACCTGCCTAGTATAATACTTATTAATAAGTAAATGGATTTACATCTCCTATTGTGTGAAGATCACCATTAGAAGCCGCAGACAAATGGCATCCAGCTAAGACCACGTCGTCATTAAAAAGGTTTCTACAGGGGGACACGGTGGTATGAACACAGCCAATGATAACTGAATCCTATTACATAACCTTTTATATGGGATCATAAACGCTAGACACGAAGTACATAAACACTTTCTGGATTTCAGATCAATAACTGTAAGTATATTTACTTATTTATCTTTTTTCTTTTTTTTTTATTATCATTGTGATTATAGAAATACAACTACAGTGGTTATTGAAATTCAGATTTGTGATGCTATCAAAATTTTGTGATGAAAAGGTTATTTTTTTTTAATAAATTGGTAAACATTCAGACAAACAGCATATATATATATGAGATGATATTGATTAAAACACCCTTACTACATTATACATCATTGTATGCGTTATATACCATATATTTAGATAATAACTATTTATATTGACTGTGTTCTTACAACTAATCTGGTAATTTGTCTTTATTTTCTATGCTGAAGACCTAGAAATCAATATGTGGAGATAATCTGTGTTCTTATTTCATTGTGTATCATACATAAAAATATATTAATTTACAATTGTTTATCGAATTGTTATATTCATGATATTTGATATAAGGTTTATAAAGCCCATGAGACTTCATAAAAAAAACTTTGAAAAATGAATTAGAAGGACCAACAATCATTAATATAATGATAATATGGTGGTTATAATTTTTTGCGAGAACAGATTATTCGACCCTTGTAATAGATGGAAAAAATTGACACTTATAAAAGATGAGTGAGTATGTTGTATATTTTGTATAATTGCGTTCTGCATTTCATCTGCGCCGATTTTTTTCTATCACTTGCGCCGATTTGTTCATTCATTTGCGCAGATTGTGTTCAGGTAGACAACAGGTGAATGTTATTTAATATTTATTATCATAAACATCGGGGAGGTGAAATTAAGATTTCAAGCAAGATACTGTGGATACATTTATTTTCATGGGTACCAATTTTCGTGAATAAAGGAAAACTTGTTTACTGTAAATATACCTTTAGGAACAACCTCTTCTAAGTGTAAATCTTCCCTTTCACCCTCAAGTAAAAGTTGAAATGCACCGATGTCAGAACCTTCCTCAGCTATGTTATCTATGGGAAAAAAGCCACGATTATAAAGAGTTATAAAATGAACATCATGATTTATAGATTGATTGTTGGTTGCTTAACGTCCAGTGGTGAACATTATACGAAGATTGACTTGTAACAATAGCCAAACTGACTTAATGAAAGACATTATTTCAAACACAGCAATTTAATAAATAATGTATGGACAAGTTTTTTCTATTTAAAAAAGGGTGTAAATTTTCGACATTTTAGAAATAAAAAACAGATACCAATGGTACACATTCGTCACAACTCGGCCAATTATGTATCTTGATTTACATTACAAAGCTCTGTTGATTTAGAACCTTTTTATAAAAAACAGGAACGAATATAAATTGTCTATAAAATGTCTGTTATGTTTTGGATTTGAAATGACAGAGCAGATCCTGTCATATTTGCAAATTTGAAAGGTTTTGTTTAACGTAATGGTCATTACCAGAAAGGGGGCGTTTTTCGTAATCCCATAACAAAACAATAACTGCCCTTAAAAATGGATTTTTACATGTGTATAAAAAAGAAGATGTGGTATGATTGCCAATGAGACAACTGTCCACAAGAGACTAAAATGACACAGACATTAACAACTATAGGTCACCGTACGGCCTTCAACAATGAGCATAGTCAGTTATAAAAGACCCCGATAAGACAATTTAAAACAATTCAAACGAGAAAACTAACGGCATTATTTATATCCAAAAAAAATGAACGAAAAACAAATATGTAACACACAAACAAACCACTGAATTATAGGCTCCTGACTTGGGACAGGCACATACTTAAATAATGTGGCGGGGTTAAACATGTTAGCGGGATCCCAACCCTCCCCCTAACCCGGGACAGTGGTATAACAGTACAACATAAGAAAAAACTATAAAAATCAGTTGAAAAAGGCTTAACTCATCAGATGGACAAAAATACAAGTGAACATGGCCGGGTACTTGTACATCCCGACAAAAAAGACACTAGGAACAGATCTGAGAGTACTCGCAGTTATCTGACTGCTAGTTCAAAGCCACTAACAACTAATAAAACAAATCATGCATCTATGTTTAAATTATCAATCCGTATACATACTCTGTTTTTTTTTATGTAAGGCGTGTCCAGTCGTCGGGGTTTCTAGTCCAGACACACATATTCCCCAGTGTGAAATTTTTTTTCAAAGTGGGAAAAGGGGGAGGGGATTTTTTTTTTTAATATAAAATATGCAAAATACATTTATGATTACCTTCATTAGACTGATAAGTATTTTGGGTAATAAATATAGCATCATCTTCAATCTCTTCTGCCAAATCTAATGCCTGATTTAAAATATCGTCAGTCTCATAACCGTCCATACTGGCAACTGCATACAAGGAACTTGATGTTGTTTTTTTTTTTTTTTATAAAAATGCATGATACGGTCAACCTTGAACTATGTAAAAACTACGGCCAAGGTTAGAACGTGTATTTGATACATAATTTTCCAAACAGACACTTTGACATTTGTAAAATCTACTCAGTAAACTATTGTAAAAGTTTTAATGAAGATAGTCAACAATGGTCAAAGTTAGGACATTTGTAATATCTACTCAGTAAACTATTGTCAAAGTTTGAATGAAGATGGTCAACAATGGCCAAAATTAGAAGGTTACTAGTGGCAGGGGCGGATCCAGCCATTTTAAAAAGGGGGGTTCCCAACCCAGAGTAAAGGGGGGGGGTTCCAGCTATATGCTCCCATTCAAATGCCTTGATCGGCCAAAAAAAAAGGGGGGTGTTCCAACCCCAGGAACCCCCCCTCTGGGTCCGCGCCTGAGCGGGGTTTTGAATAAACTTTTTTTGTTTGTTTTTTTTTATTAATCATGGTTTGATAAAAAGTATCCGTTCTTTTTCACTTGTTTTGCAATCTTAACAAATATATGGTTTAGCATCGGGTGTAAGTCAGTTATACACTTCGGGATACGGTGTATCTGGATAAGAAATCCCTCCGGCCGACGGGGTTTCTTATCCAGATACACCTTTCCCTCGGTGTATAACTCTTACTTAAATGTATTCGTAACAATGATTTGTCATCCGTTTATACAAATCATCAATTTGTATTTGTACATCCTGTTGAATTAAATTTGGAAATAACAAATTACAAGACACAACATTCGTGAGGCAAGATCGAAAGTAAGTATTAATTATAAAAGAATCATTAACATTGACATATATATATTCTTTATGATTTTAGTTATTTGACAATGTTACATGTAGTACAAAAAAATATATTGAATGGTTCTGATTATATTTTTTCTAAATCCTCCCGTCTTAAGGTTCCACTAAAGTCAAAATATAGCTAAGACACTACAGAAATATATAAACTTTGCCTGTATTTTTCAACCTATAATGAAAAAAGTCCTACACTATGGGAACATATGTTCATTTAAACATACTTAACATATACACACTGAAAATTGTAAATAAACTTGATTTTTTTATGTTATGGCCAAACCGGTTTTGGGGGTGAGCAATACATTTTCCAAAAAATCTGGAGGCCTGTGAGATGACTTAATTTGTTTAAAATTGGTATAGACGAATACTGTTACATGTAATGCAGTACAAGCTAGTGTTTATTTGTTAAATAGATATGTTTCAATGACATTTTTGTCCAATTTCTGTATTGTACCTTTGATATTCGTTCACTTAGCTACACGAAATTAACTGAAACTCGTAAATCAATACGTTTTCTTAAAAATCAACATTAGCTTGTACTGCATTATATGTTACAATTCATACAAATTAAGTCATCTCGCTAGCCTCCAGATTTTTTGGAAAATTAAGTGTTCACCCCCAAAACCGGTTTGGCCACAACATAAAAATTTCAAGTTTATTTACAAATTTCACAGTGTGTATATGTTAAGTATGTTTAAATGAACATATGTTCCCATAGTGTAGGACTTTATTCATTATAGGTTGAAAAAAACAGACAAAGTTTAGATGTTTATGAAGTGTCCTATATTTTGACTTTAGTGGAACCTTAACTAAAACTCTCAGTATGTCATTTGTATATCTGACTTTGAGGTAGAACATTATGGCGTATTTGAAACCACAGGCGCGTGGGTGTAGAATACAGATTTTTTTTTATTATTAAAATATTCAATTTTCTATATATATATAATACATATCTATCACTTCTGTGCATGTCTCACCTAGTTTCGAGTGATTTAAACGACCCAGAGAAAATACCCAATTTTACTATCCATACTAAGAAACAAAAAGGCAACTAACTCGACGCCATTTTTCTGCTATCTATAAATAAATAGATTGACCTACCTGGATTCCCCAACGATTTTTTTGTGGAAAAAAGATGAATTTATGAAGAATCTGGTGCCATCTCATACTTTTGATTAGACCTGCTGAGTTATTTATTTTCAATATATTGCAAGTCAGGTAATTTTATTTTCAAACTACCACAGAACAAACCATTTATTTTTGTGATTATCAAGGCCGAGTTATTTATTTTCAAAATCCTCCTGTGCCCCCCCCCCCCACCCCCCACCCCCAGAATATCAAATGGTCGTCCCCTTACCAAGATACTATACTTTTAATTCACAATACATTAATTTGAAAGGATAACGACTTTCAATTATTAATAAGAAAATTGCTGATGTTTTCTCAAATATTTACAAATTTATTTTTTTTCATATGTGTTCGAATAGTACTGCATTATATTTTGTTTTTATTTTATTTATTTATTATTATTTTTTATTTTTGATTCATATTTTTTTTTTAATTTTTAATTAATATTTTTTTAATTATTTTAATTATACGTATATTTTTTTTTTGACGTTTATTACTTTTAATTTAATTTTGATTCAATTTAATTTAATTTGGTCTGTTCTATAATTATTTGTTTTACTATGTTATTATTTTTTTCTCTCTCATTTATATGTATCGCGTAAGAGTTTCGTATGCACACATGTAATACAGTGATTTTTTTGTAAAGATTTCTTTTTACTTATAAATTAGTTATTACATGTAAGTGAAATCAGAAACATGCTATTGCATCTTCTTACAGTACTTTCATGTATTTGACACATTTTGAAGTCTCGCAGGTTCATACAACACTCGTTAACAGCAATGCATAGACACTTATAGTGCATTGACTTGACATATCAACGATATAAGGATAAGGCTTAGAAACGGGGAAATGCGAGGCTCTGTCGAGCTCTTTCCCCGTTTCGGACCGAATCCGTATATCGTTGATATGTCAAGTCAATGCACTATTATTGTCTTTATATACTGCAATCTAAAAAAAATCATTTTCAATTGTAGTTAAATGTGTTAATTTTATCATTTGATTTAATTATTGGGAAACTTCTCCCTTTTATAAAAAGACCTTATATCATGCAGGCGGAGAAATAAGCAACACGATGAAATGTACATTACCTGTTGAAATTCGCAATCGATGGTGAACGAAGGAGTAGGTCCGGTAAGGGCCGATTTTGGCCTCAAATTTCAGGTTCATCTAACGAAAGATTTTGCACACTTTTTAAACACTTAAGTGTCCATTTCAATTGATTCAATTAGTTTATGTAGAAGATTTTAACGGATTTAGTCATTAAAAACGCCCCGATTCAAGCTTAAATATGAAAAATCAATCAAATATGCCAAAAAAACGTCACTTTTCAGATGGTTTTTGTCAAAAATGAAAGTGGCCGTATCCGTGTTCATTCTCAACCTTTATATTTGTTATGTATTATCATCAAATACAACTTACATTTCAATATAATGAATGCGGCCACTTTTATTTAAGACGGAAACCGTCTAAAATTTAACTAGATTGCTAAAATTGTGAAGATTTCAGTAATTTAGCATGACTTAATGATGCTAATGCCCGATATATGTGCATTGTATTGTAAAAAAAAAACCCATATTTATGTAGCCGAAGTATTCTACTTTCCAGTAAATAGCTTAAAGATTACATTTTCACAATTTTGTAAAACTGCTATATTTTGGGGCCAAAAAGGGGTCTTACTGAACCTACTCCTTTGTTTGAAAATGAACTAAATTATGAACAATAAGCATAAAACATAATGATTTATAGTTTGCAGACCAAAAATATTAACAAGTGAAATATGTTGTTTTTTTTAATATAAATTGCAAAAGAAATAAGTTTAAGTCGTTGTGTACATTGAAAACAAGAACAGGTTGAATAGGTCGTATGAATAATTAATAATAATGTCGGCAATTTCTACTTAAATATTCATGAGGAAAAGTGATATCATGTCAGTGACTGTATATGACATAGAAATATACGGTCAACGCATTTTGACTACTCAAATAGAACGAGTGCAGTATAAACAAACGTAGTCCGGCACTGGGCGGAGTTTTAAAGCGATATCTGTATAGTATACAGACGTATGGTAACTCAATTGTAGGATACATATAAGTTTTTTTGTCTTTTATTTGAAAGAGATGCGGTAATGAATAAGTAATAACATAGCTTTCAAGCCGATAACAATTGAGGTGTTCCGGAAAAAATCGGGACTGATATTGGTTTCTCGTGGTGATACAGCTAGCATACGATACGGATTTTGCCATTTGTTATTCTATAAATATATATATTTCATTTTTTTCAGTTTGAAATGCAGATGGAAAAGAACAAAGGGAGGTAAGCTAAACAATATTTCCTAAATAATATTAATACTTGCATGTCACCCATTATGAAGTTCTAGAGGGATCTCTGAATTCTGTCAGACCATTGCCTCTTAAATTAATTTTTGTCCATTATTCCCTTACCTTTATATTTTAAAGCAACCCATTCGTCTCTTTTCATTATATTTTCCCCATTATTTTTTATCGTGTGAAACTTATCCAAACTTTCATTTATATACTAGCAGCTCGTTTATATCCAAACAGTCATGCTAATGAACGCAAAAGTAAAGACTAAATGGATTACAGCTGAGTCTATAGATATAAGAAGACGTGGTATGAGTGCCAATGACACAACAAGTAGACTCTGGGTCTTAACCACGGAGTCTTGGTTCATACAGAACAGCAAGCTATAAAGGGCCAATAAGATGTCTCAATTGTTTTTGCGTGATACACGTACGAAGTAAAAATGATTGTCAAAATAATCCTAAACAAGGCACCATGCTTGAATCTTGATCTGATAGGTCTCATATGTTGTCAATGCTCGAGTTGTTTCCTTTTGCAAAACATCTGAAATTGGAATAAAAACTGGAAAATGATTTTAATATTAAATGTCAAATAGTTTGTTTAAGTTAATAAAATAGTGACGGCAAAAAAGAATTGAATTGATTTCTTAGACTCAACACAGGATGTTACTGTAGCTGTACGTTTCGTATTGAATGTTTTTACCGAGGAAAAACACATGCATTTGCAGTTCTAACATACCATTTAACCTTATATTTAAAACTGTTTGTTTCCTTACACTTCCACGCGAAAGTTCAAACCGCGATATTGAAAAATTGAGAAATCGGGAAATAGGGAAATCGAGAAATCGGGAAATAGGGAAATCGAGAAATCGGGAAATAGGGAAATCGAGAAAGCGAAATCGAGAAATCAAGAAAGCATAAATGCGAAAACGCAAAGGCGTAAACGGGAAAGAATTTTTCGATTTCGCTCTCTCGATTTCTTGATTTCCAGATTTTTAGATTTCTCGATTTCGCGTATGCAAAGTGAAAGGAGAAAATCGCGAAAAGGTGAAATGGCCGCATCCGGTCACCATAAGTTATAATAGATATGCACAATGAACATAATTTTGAGTCTGACTGTCATTTGCGATTTCAAATCGTCTGTGATAAGATCAAGTTAATGTTTTTCAGGTTCAATACGACGTTCAAATTAAATAAGAAACTTGTATTTTGGTCATTGATTTTTGCTGTCCCAATCCTTCAACTTACAACGACAAAATTGTTCGGGTACGTATAATAATATTTGAACTCTAAAATATATTAAATTTCATTTTTCCTGTCAAGTGGCCCTTTGAAGATAATTCGCGACTGCTAGCTATAGTCAAGTAATATCATACAAATACATGTAGCTATAATGCTATACATATATTCAAATTCAAATACATGTATTTTACCTATCTTCCCTAAACTTTTTTCGACAATGATATTGCATTTAACCCCACTTTACCTTTACTATATGATCAGTATTTTCTTTCACGTGAACTTCTCAAAATATGATTTTACTGTGAAATTTGTATACTTTTTCCATATAAAAATGTTCAACTGACCATTGTATACACACTATATCGGTACGGTTACCAAAATGTATTAAATGAAAAAGTGCTAATTTCCTTCCCTATTGTTAATTTTACTTATTTGGGACGATGATGTTCCTTTGTTAATATATCACCTATCTGTGTCTATAATTTACGTTTAAGATTTCAATGAGCGTATTACTAATTTATTAAGTCAGCGATTTTTGTTTAAAAACAATTACTTAAAACCTTAACTAACGCCTCGATAGACATGATAGATACACATATTTCATCAATTGATTTGCAAGTTTGATTGTATCTATAGGAACTTATTTCAAACGGAATAGCACATTGTAGTTCTAACGGTCTTGGTAAACTTATGAAATACCAATACGACATTGTAACTAGATCGTTGAATACATTGTTTTATTGGTATACATTTTGATTTTGTTATCAGTAAATTAAAACCATACTAAATAGGATTCAATTTGGTATATACAAGTGCACGTTCACGGTACTACCATCTGTCAACATATCTCCGAATATTTACATAACATATCTAAAACGGAGCCGATTTTGTGCCTATTTAGTTTTTTTTTTTAAATTTCAGAAGAAACGATTCAAAATGTGAAAAGGGTCAACATTTCCACATGACTGGGAGAAACTATTTCTATATTGAGGACGAACACAAAGTAATATTAAATGCAGATGCTATGTTTTACAAAGCTCCCGGGGGGAAAATTGCACAGGCAGCATACCCCGTACAGAATCATAAATGGGTTTTTGTCGCATTTTAGCCCGAAGAGCGTGACACTGAAGAGAACGTGTCACATAGTCTTGTCATTTTAGCGATACTTTTTTTTACATTGTCACAAAACGGGAGTTTTGGTTATCCCTTAAACGAGGTTCAAGCATGTTTCGGGAATATGGCAGTTGATACCAAATAGTTCGTTTCTTTTTATTTTGGCGTTTGTTGTTGTTACACTTTAGTGTTCCTGTTGTTCCTTTGCTTCCTTCCTATATAATGTGCTTCCCTCGGTTTTAATTTTTAACCCGATTTTGTTTTTTCCCCAATCGATTTATGACTTTTGAAGACAGGTATACTACTGTTGCCTTTATTTCTTTATCTACCAACGGAAGCCAACTTATTAGATATATGTTCATTTTCCTATTGGACATGCCTGTTTATCTTACCTACTATACATTTCTAGGAATATGATTGGTAAAAAGCGTCCGCGTGGAGACCGTGCATATTCCATATTAGGTTAGTAGGGAGGCAGGGCTTATTTCAATACACGGTTAGTAGTGGAGTTACGAACTTGGCACTATTTGATTATCTAAATGTATTGAAAGTTCTGTTTAATATTGTTATATCAAGGATAAATTGTTATTGTTGACATTCGTTTTTTTTTTATTGTGCAGACCAATGGAAGTAGGTTCTTAAAATTGAACACTTTATTATAGAAATAAGATGTGTTATGATTGCAAATGAGACAGCTCTGGACTAAATTCAACAAATAAAGATAGTCGGTAAAATTAATTCGTTACATAGTGTGCTAGTGTTACTGTGACGTAATACGGTATATATGGGATCAGTAAATTCCATATGGGGTGAGAGCGAAATACCGTAATAGGTCACACTATGTTACTAATAGTATTTATTCATCACGAATATGTGCAGCCGAACCGACGATCATTTTTATCATGGGTTTATTGTCGGATGGAATACCTACTGCTACAATTTTTTATAAATAAAGGGTAGCCTAGCGAAATCTGGCAAGATTTGCTGATTGATTCAAAAGTGAGAGAAGAGGTTGGACAAATGATACTTTGATCTTTGAAATAGTTAAATGTATTTGTTACTCTCTAGATATATATATATATTATATTTACAATTCGGTTGATTGTTGTAGGTGTCAGATTTTGTGCTTTGGATCCAAAAGAGAAATCTCAACGTTTACAGCAACTGACTTCAAGTATTATAAAAGATACATGAAGTATAAAAGCCTAGATTTCGGAAAATCTCTTGTCTATTTGCCGAAATCTACAGTGGAAATAATATACAATAAATCAGCTACGTTTACTACTGGTGATATTGTAACACTCAGAATAATCCTCCATAATAAAAATGGTGACGTTTTAACTGATGGCGGTGATTTTATAAAAATTTGGATGTCTGAGAAAGGGAAAGGCGCAGGTTCAGCGGGGTATGTAGTAGATCATGGTAATGGTACGTACATTGGAGTGATAAAGGCATTATGGAGCGGATCTCCGAACATCAAAATTGCTATGTCATTTCAAAAAGAATCTATTGGACTATTTGTAAACTATCTATACAAGTATGGAATGTTGAGGACGTTAAAAGGAGTTTTTAGGAATGCTCGTGGAGAGACTGGTAAAGGTATCTGCGGGATTCACACACTGACAAAACATGGCATCTGTGACTTTACATCAATTAATTATAGAATGAGATGGTTTTGTTTATTGCCAGATAAACCTGGGTTTACTTGTTCTGACTGGTATGCCCCAATTGGAAATATGACGGTACCTACATTTACAAAATCACAGAAGCAGTTCTTGAGGTAATACATTTTTATATTCAAGGAATTTCGGCATTTGAGGGAATATTTTCATTCAATGGAATATTTTCTTTTATTTTCATTACACATACATATTGTATCTTTTATGCTTTAACGTTTTTAATTTCACAAGTACCACTTGAAAAAGAACCAGCGAAAGACAGGGGTGTGGAAATATTTGTTGTGAGCACTTGTCCCTGGGCAAGTAAAACTAAAAATTTTACTTGTCCGGAAAATAATTTACTTGCCCTGATGATCCCAATAAATATTGAAGTATTTCTTGTTAGATAATATATGATTCTTACTTAGCACTGTTGTGCATCACAAACAAATGAAATCCATGTTTAAATATGTGTAAAAAATTAGGAAAGTAGGAAATGGGTGAACACCAATGGGACAGAAACCTAACAACAAACCAACCGATGAAATGACATGTAAAGGACAATTTTGCAGCAGTTTTTGAATAAAAATTTTAGCCAGTAGGTACATTTACTAGATTTGAGGACAGTGATTGAAGAAATGTAAACTAGATAATAGATAAACTATAGATTTTGTGGTGTTTCTCTCAACTGACGCACTTGTTCTTTTCTTGATTATTTATTATTGTCTTCGTGGACTTTAAAGCGTTCCTTCTATTCACCTCTTTGACAACAAATAATGTTGACCATTCATCTATAAATAAGACAAAAACTTAATTTATTTTCAGAATTTCCATAGATAAACCAGGGGCAATCTGATATCCACGATGTCTGAAATTCTCGCTTCTGTTTTTTTTTTTTAAATACTCGGTGTTCTCCATTTGCATTTAAGGTTTTTCTACACGACTCATGACTCTTTTTGTCTTGCCTTCCCAGCTTTTTATTAAGTATTTATCAATCTGAATCTCGATACAAAATTTATAGAAATGACACTTCCGGTAAATGATAGATAAAACCTAATCGCCGATCCCGGGTCAATGGAAAAAGCCAATGCAATGTAACGCGACTCGGGTTCGCATACTTATTTTTATTTATTTTGGTAATCGGTCTATTTCCGGTATCAAGTAAATTGGTCCTGTAATATTTATCAACATGAACATTGATGTTTTTTACTTGCTGAACATTGGTTTCTTTTACATAAATTAAACATCTTTATACATCTTTATATGTTTTGAAATTAATTTTATGTTTTTTGTGGATTTGAACTTTGTCTTGTATATTTTTTTACTTGTCCACGGGCAACCAAGACAAAAATAATTACTTGTCCGGTTATTCAAATGTACGAGTCGGGCGAGTCGGGCATGGCATTTCCACACCTCTGAAGAGTGCTACGACAGTACAGTTATTGAGCAGCGATAGCTTCTATTTGAAGAGGAGAAAATTAAAAAAAAATCTGTTTAAATTATGAACCTATTAGTCAAGATTTCAATAGCTAACCTTAGTAATTATCTAAGAACTTCGTAAAGATATTCTATATGTTTGAAGAGACAAACAGGAAGTTAGCCAACCATGATATAAAAAAATGATTTTCTGCAGATTGCATTGAGTATTTAGCTTAATGTAATATCTTTGGTTAGCTTGCTTGCTAGTTGAACCACGAAGTCATTATTAGGTTATGTAAACTACCCTCCTTTAAGAGTAGACTAGTACGACAGATAACCAATCTATCTGTCTGTAGGGCTAGGCTACTTCGAAAGGAGGGTAGTGTACCTAACCTTATAATGACTTCATCGTTCAGCTGGCAAGCAAGCTAACCAAAGATATTACATTAAGCTACACACTCAATGCAATCGGCTGTAAAAAGTATCTCACATTGCTTCTATTTTATTTGTTCTGCTTGAATGAACGGCATAGGATCTTGAGGGAACGATATAACTTTCTTGTGGGAACGACATAGAATCTTGAGGGAACGCCATAGTATCTTGAGGGACTGACATATTCTTATTCGTTCATGGCCGCAATGGCGCATTCTGCCACCGTAGAATAGGTTTTTCTATAATGAGAAGAAAATAAATGTATGATCCTATACATATAAACCTGTCGATATTCATACTGTGACATTACATAGTCTTTCTTAAATAAGTCATGACGTCCTTATGATTGATATTTTAGTCTCAGAAGCATAAAACATTATAACTTTTTTAACTGTTTCATTGGCTCACAAAACAGATTTCAAAGAAAGAATGTCTGTACTAAATTATAATCCTGGTACCTTTGATAACTATTTGCATTTCAATATGTGTGACGTCATGTGAAGTTGTAAGATCTTGACATACAAAGGGTCTTAAAGAATGCATTTGCAAATTAAGAGGAATAATCTTTGTGCATGTATATGAGCTATGCAAATGCATAAACAATCTGTACAATCTAAACTATTTTTTTACCACACATTTCTTGTTCTTTTATTGTAAAATATATTTAAGAGATGCATTATATATGTGTGATTCGATTGAAAATAAGTATTCATATACGACCTTTGTGATTTGCTCTAAGTGACGGTTTGACATACATTTTCATATGATCGTTTGTAAACATAGTATAAAAAAAATGTTTATACTTGCAGTTCTACTAGATATAAAATCATAAAGGAAATTAAAGTTGATGTACTTGGTGGTAAGTTATTAAAGTATCCTGGTAACAGGTAATATCTCTTGCACAATTTATTGTTATTTAAGGTAACTGGGGTGTCTTCCTCCATTTTGAATTTTGAAGTAGCATAAAACAATAGGTTTAGATCTTTAATGAAATGTGCAAATTTTAAGAGTAATGTGTAATTCGTGTGTAAGACTTTTCATGTTACAATGTAGTATAGAAAATTTGTGTTTTGTCATATTTATGGCTGTATTTTCTATAAAAAACACATATTTTTGGTTGATTTTTTTTTCAACTTTGCCACATACAGGGATATAACTCAGATAGTAGAAGAGTTACATGTAACTCGGATAAAGTAATTTTTATAATATAGTGTTGGGAATTTACCAACCTTAATCTCTGGCAAGAAAGCAAATACGGTGACCCAATTTTTTCTTTCTTTCATCTGAAGACGTGTTATATGAGCTATCTTCTCACATTTTGTCTTAAAAGTCTATGGCGTAGTTTTCTTTTTATAAAAAGAACTTCGGATTTTCCATGCGTAATCTATACAAACTATTGCACAACCTGTAGCATGAAAAAAACTGTTGACATATACTTTTTATTATATTTTGAAAAAAACATGATAAAAACTACGCTCTTACAATTTTAAATTATTAAAAACATTCTATATATTTAAATTAAGACCTTAAGTTAATTGTAGATTACAAGTGCTCTAATTATAAGATACTTATGTAGGATTGTCATAGTTGTGTTGTTTATTTTTTATGCCTCTATCTCCAATGTCTATTCATTTGAATTCCCAATCATTTTGTTTCGAGCATATCTAGTGGCAGAAAAGAAGATACCGAAGTGACAATCCCTATTCGTAAGTCGAAAAAAAAAAAATTATAATACCATAGCAAATATAGACAGGTCATCAGTACAAAACTGAAATCATAATTTCATTCTAACTATTCGTGATCTAACTAATGAACTGAATCAAGTATTTTCTCTGAAATCCGTATCAAACATTTATCAAACAATGAGGTTATAACAGTTCATCTTAGATGTTTTATTACACGAACTGGTACAAATAAAAAAAATCATATGATTACGACACCGTTATCATGGTTATGCCTAAATACTAGTTATATATATTTGGACATAAAAAAGAAGTCGTACAACAAGCTGACAAGTGTGAAAATTTCCAAAAAGTGTTTCGTATTAGACCTACAAAATATAAGGTACGGAGAAGTTCATTGGCAGTCATCAATAAGCTACCGACCATCCTGGTGGACAGTTAACCTTGCCTCATAGATCCATAAGTAATAAATAAGGCATTATCACATAATTATAAGTGATAATTTATTTTCAGAAGTAAACATAATAAAATTAAAAGCTGATTTAAATTGAATTCGTTTTTAATCAATTATTATCTTTATGAGAAATATAACAAATTACCGACCCTGTTACTGACACCAATGACAATAAAAAGTAAAATCACAAAAATACTGAACTCCGAGGAAAATTCAATCGGAAAGTCCCTAATCACATGTCAAAATCAAATTACAAAACAAATCAAACGAATGGACAACAACAATTCCTTACTTGGTACAGGCATAAATTGCTTATTTACTTAAGGAAATACTTTAGAGCATGTTTGTCGATCTTATCCTTTGAGGGCAGTTTCAATGTTTTCTAAATAGATATAAGAAGATGTGGTATGAGTGCCAATGAGACAACTTTTGATCCAAGTCACATGTTGTAAAAAAGTAAACCACTTTAGATCAAAGTATTGCTTTCAACACGGAACCCTTGCTCACATAGAACATCAAGCTATAAAGAGCCCCCAAATGACTAGTGTAAAACCCTTCAAACAGGTATAATCTATATAAAAAACGAGAAACGAGAAACACTTGAGCCACATCAACAAACAAAAAGCACTGAACAATAGGTTCCTGACATAGGACAGGTGCAAGGCAATGCAGCGGGTTAAAACGTTTTAACAGGCGCCAACCTTCACCTAACATAGAAAGACGGACTATTAAATATCAACTGAAATGGTTTAACTCTATCAAAAGACATATCAACAAAAACGAGTAAACATACACTGAACAAATAAATTTGATCTATGACACAATAAAAACACAATATTAATAAAAACAAAGGTGGATATAAAACAGTGTTAGAAAGACATTGTGACAACTATAACCTTGGTCAACATGACGTTTAATAAAAAAAAAAGTTCACAGGTAAATATAATAATTTGGTTGAAAACAGAACATGGATTACGGAAATATTTTTTTAATAAAATATATAAATTTGTGTTCATAGTTCGAGAACAGAAGTGTATGTATAATGTTTTGAAATAATCACCATTTCGGTGTAAAATTCATGTCGGATGTATAAGTAAATTGACCAATTTGGCTGCCAACACTAGATTCAACCACCAACTATAACTTTTTTTTTAAATGAGATTTTCGGAGGAACCTTGACCTTTAATCTGTTGGCCCCAAATTCAAAAGGAATCTTCTACTGCACTATATTTTCAAAAAGGGCACCTGGCGTAACCATTTCAAAACTGCTTTCCCCTAAAAAATATTTTCGGAACAGTTTTCATGACTTTGACCTTAACATCAATAGAATATTTTACTTTACTAAATATTCAATCTATATAAGTTTTATTTCAATGAAGTAAATGACACTCAGGTTATCATCCTGATATCTTTTTCCTGTTTCCAGTGACCATGTCCTTCGATCTATTGACCCAAACATTGATTGATTTTTCTTTCGATATCTGTTTAAGTCTCAATACAATCGAACAAGGTAAACTCAAGGTATCAATTAGAAAATAATATTTTGGACACACGGACGATAGTGACGAACAGAAGGACAAACAAGTTTTCATGGCGCTTTAAAAAGAATGTTCATACGCAAAAATTAAATCTTATGTATAATTCTTAAAAGAATTTATTATATTCATGTCAAGCTTTTAACATGTCTGTTTAATATGAAGATAGTTGCATTTTTGGGGACACTTGTGTATAATTGTTTTTCTTTTTGCAGATAAAACCATAGGTCATCCAGAGCATTCGTGTAGTCTAATAAATCCTTCAGTCACATGGAACATTTCGTCCCCAGTTGGATATTTTTATAATAAAACGTGGAATAATCTCCTATGTCAAAAAAAAGGTGAACCAAGTTATAACAGGTATTTAGCCTGTCTCAGAAATCGGGAGATTTACATGGTTGGAGATTCTACAGTGCGAGAATGGCTTTTATCAATTGCTGATATTTTAAATCTTGCACTCTCGGTTAAACGGACATCAGATGCTCTAAAAGGTTATCATCAACCAATTAAAGCGTTTAGTAAAAATAAGAGAGACAACATAACTGTTACATGGGCTGCGCATGAGTTCCCATTTTTCACCTATTCACGGAATGCGACAATACATCATTTCAAACCTGCAAGCTATCATCTTAACGTAATACGTTCTAAAAATCCGATCGTAGTGCTGCATTTGTATATACATATAGGTTATGCTCCATTGTCAGTTTATGAAGAACATGTTATGAACGCCAAAGACGCTATAAATAAATTCTTGGATCGTGTGCCTGGCGCAAAAATATTTATTAAAGGTCCACATTACTTCGAACATAATAATGAAGGTGTTCCGTATGATTTTGTGAGATTTTTGCAGGATAAGATGATATTCAAAATTTTCGACAATATCAAACATAAGCTTGTGTATTTAAACGAATGGGATATCACAGTTTCTTCAGAAAATAAATATATGCATCCATCTTACGATTTAAGAAAACCAATGATACATGAACTACTGTCATATATTTGTTAATATTTTCAACTAACAGACTATCCTCATATATGTTATTATATAACTTATTACAATAAAACTGTTTTATTTTATGTATATACGTCATATTGTTTATATTCTTTTACTGTGTAGGATAAAGGCTGATTTGACAGCAATTAAATACAGAACGTGTCATAAATTCACTGCAATACTTAATAAAAAGAAAAACAAGTTGCTTTCTTTAAAAAAAGAAATGTAATCGTGAACCCAAATGCCTGTTTTATACGAAAGGTCAGATAATGGTTAAATGAAGATCTGTGCTTACAGTACCCTTTTTGTTGATTAAATGAAAGTAACAGTTGTATACCGCTGTTCAATTGCTAATAGTCGATTAAGAAAACATAAGACAGTAAAGTACTTATAACAAACTAAAACCAAGTAAATCATTCTATAGGATATAGAAACTGACATGGATTGTCAATGTAACTGCTGTTAAATATGGGGCAAAATATTCTAGTTAAAATAATTCCATTTCCATCTCCGTCCCTCTCTTTGGTCCGGAAGATATCATTCTTGATATGAGTCATCTACGCAGAAGAGCATTATAGTGGTTTCCTTTTGGCACCTTTCGGCGCAACTATTATCCATGTGCGAAAAAAGAGAGATGAACGTTCACTGCGTATTATATATCCCTCAAAACAACAACTGATAATACTTTTTTCCGGATTTTCTGTTTATAATTGATACATGTACCTTTGTATAAAATGATTGCAAAAATGTATATTGGGCCAGATTATTTTTTTTGCTTGTGTGATAAGACTATTATAAAATGGGAGCTGGAATATTTATTTCTAAAAACTCCCAGACACCACCTTAGAACCAAATGAATGTCCACTAACATATTATGTGATTTTGTTAAAAATACATGATAAACAGATTAATACATAAATTAATATTATGATGTAATATTTGGTCAAATTATACATAATTATGTTAAAACAGTAATCGAATGTTAGATTATTACAGATCAATACACAGGAGTGGTAACATTAGTCGAGAACATAATTATGTTCAGTATATTTATAATTTTATATGTGATAAGACAAGATTTTTTGTATCTAAAATCTGACAGGCTTCCACCTCAGATTCGCATGCTGTATCACTACTAGACCAATACCAACCATCGGGACCTTTGGTCCTCAGGACTGATATTGGTGTCTCATGGGTGGTGATACAGCATGCGATACCGATTGATATTTGTTTCTCGTGGTGATACAGAATGCGATACGGATTTTGCCATTGATTATTTCAGTTTGAAATGCAGATGGAAAAGAATAAAGGAAGGTAAGTTAAAAAAATCTTTGCTAAATAATATTAATACTTAGATGTCACATATAATAAAGTTCTAGAGGGCTTTCTTAATTCTGTATTTACAACTTGTTAGGCCATTACCTCTTTAATTAATGTTTGTCCATTATTTTTTTACCTTTATATTCTCAAAACAACCCAATTGTCACTATTCCTCATATTTTTACAATTTTTCAAAATTGTGTAAAACTCATCCAAACCTTCATTCATATACTATAGTAGCATTGTTTATCTCCAAACAGTCGTTCTCATGGACGCAAAAGGAAACCCATTCAAAAGAGAAAACCAACGGTCTAATCCAAAAAAAAAAACGACCAATACTTATGAACCACATCAACAAACGACAACTACTAAACATCATATTCCTGAGGTAGTACAGGTGCAAACAAATGCAGCGGATTTAACCGTAATAGGTACCAACCATCACCTTTATCTGAAACAATTGCGTACCATCACAACAGAGAATTTTGAAAAATACATGTATTAGTATTTGAATATATATATAGCATTGTACATGTAGCTACATATATTCCTATGATAACAATTGACTTCCCGTCGCAAACTAGCACCAAAAGGGAACATGACGGGAAGAATGAATGTATTTTAGAATTCAACAATTATTTTACGTACCCGAACAATTTTGTCGTTGTAAAGTGAAGTATTGGGACAGCAAAAATTAATGACCAAAACACAAGTTTCTGATTTAATTTAAATGTCGCACTGAACCTGCAAAATATTGTTTTAATCTTCATTAACTTTATCTGATCAGAGACGATTTGTAATTGAAAATGACAGTTTCGACTCAAAATGATGATCTCCAAAAGGGTCATAAACCCAAACCCTCCAAGCAAGTTACTTTGCCTCTAAAAAGTTACAAGTTACTTTGTCTGGAAAAAAATACAAGTCACTTTGGCTCAATCTAAAAACAAGTTTGCCCCCCCCCCCCCAAAAAAAAAAAATCCAAGGCCCACACACCCGAAAATCAAATGGTTGCTGCCCTAACTATTCAAGATATATGTATACAATGATGACGGGTCAAAGGAAGGTACATATTTATTCCTAATATAGATCTTGGTCTGAACAAATTATCAAACAAACTCCCTATATACAGTATGCATTGACTGAAAAACAGTATCTCAAGAATGACAAAGTATCTCCCTATATTCAGTATGCATTGACAGAAAAACAGTATCTCAAGAACGACAAAGTATCTCCCTATATACAGTATGCATTGACAGAAAAACAGTATCTCAAGAACGACACTCTTATAAAAGACAATGTGAAGTCCCTGCATACAATATGTATTGACATGGAAACACTCTCTTTTAAAAGACAATGTGAAGTCCCTGCATACAATATGTATTGACATGGAAACACTCTCTTATAAAAGACAATATGAGGTCCCTGCATACAATATGTATTGAATTGGAAACACTCTCTTATAAAAGACAATGTGAAGTCCCTGCATACAATATGTATTGACATGGAAACACTCTCTTATAAAAGACAATGTGAAGTCCCTGCATACAATATGTATTGACATGAAAACACTCTCTTATAAAAGACAGTATGAGGTCCCTGCATACAATATGTATTGACATGGAAACACTCTCTTATAAAAGACAATGTGAAGTCTCTGCATACAATATGTATTGACATGGAAACACTCTCTTATAAAAGACAATGTGAAGTCCCTGCATACAATATGTATTGACATGAAAACACTCTCTTCTAAAAGACAATATGAGGTCCCTGCATACAATATGTATTGACATGGAAACACTCTCTTATAAAAGACAATGTGAAGTCCCTGCATACAATATGTATTGACATGGAAACACTCTCTTATAAAAGACAATGTGAAGTCCCTGCATACAATATGTATTGACATGGAAACACTCTCTTATAAAAGACAATGTGAAGTCCCTGCATACAATATGTATTGACATGAAAACACTCTCTTATAAAAGACAATATGAGGTCCCTGCATACAATATGTATTGACATGGAAACACTCTCTTATAAAAGACAATGTGAAGTCCCTGCATACAATATGTATTGACATGGAAACACTCTCTTATAAAAGACAATGTGAGGTCCCTGCATACAATATGTATTGACATGGAAACACTCTCTTATAAAAGACAATGTGAAGTCCCTGCATACAATATGTATTGACATGAAAACACTCTCTTATAAAAGACAATATGAGGTCCCTGCATACAATATGTATTGACATGGAAACACTCTCTTATAAAAGACAATGTGAAGTCCCTGCATACAATATGTATTGACATTGAAATACTCTCTTATAAAAGACAATGGGAAGTCCCTGCATACAATATGTATTGACATGGAAACACTCTCTTATAAAAGACAATGTGAAGTCCCTGCATACAATATGTATTGACATGGAAATACTCTCTTATAAAAGACAATGGGAAGTCCCTGCATACAATATGTATTGACATGGAAACACTCTCTTATAAAAGACAATGTGATGTCCCTGCATACAATATGCATTGACATGAAAACACTCTCTTATAAAAGACAATGTGAAGTCCCTGCATACAATATTTATCTTACCTCCTATACATATCCAGGAATATGATTGGTTAAAAGCGTCCGCGTGCAAACCGTGTATATTTGATATTAGGTTAGTATGGAGGCGGGGCTTATCTCATACACGGTTAGTAGTGGAGTTACGTCCCTTTATATTCCATATTAGGTAAAAAGGAGGCGGGGCTTATTTCATACACGGTTAGTAATGGTGTTATGTCCCTTTATGAAAACAAAACGGTACTGAGAAAAAATGTTAAAAGTCCCAACAGACGAAGAAATTGATGATTAAGATTGAAATAAATTCATAAAACACATTTAAACCTTACAAGTCGTTATTGTTGGCATCTGTTTTTGTAGGATCAATGGAAGTATTTTCTTAATGCTGACAGTATTGAAGACTTGCTCATTTTAAGAATCACTAGTCTTAATTTCACACGTTCAGATAGTCGGTAAGATAAATTCGTAACATAGTGTGCTAGTGACGTAATACGGTATATATGGGGTCAGTAAATTCCATATGGGGATTCGAGCTTCGCTCTCACCCCATATGGAATTTACTGACCCCATATATACCGTATTAGGTCACTAGCACACTATGTAACTAATAGTATTGACATGGAAACACTCTTATAAAAGACAATGTGAAGTCCCTGCATACAATATGTATTGACATTGAAACACTCTCTTATAAAAGACAATGTGAAGTCCCTGCATACAATATGTATTGACATGAAAACACTCTCTTATTAAAGACAATGTGAAGTCCCTGCATACAATATGTATTGACATGAAAATACATTCTTATAAAAGACAATGTGAAGTCCCTGCATACAATATGTATTGACTTGGAAACACTCTCTTATAAAAGACAATGTGAAGTCCCTGCATACAATATGTATTGACATGGAAACACTCTCTTATAAAAGACAATATGAGGTCCCTCCATACAGTATGATGGAAACACTTTCTTATAAAAGACAATGTGAATTCCCTGCATACAATATGTATTGACACGGAAACACTCTCTTATAAAAGACAATGTGAAGTCCCTGCATACAATATGAATTGACATGGAAACACTCTCTTATAAAAGACAATGTGAAGTCCCTGCATACAATATGTATTGACATGGAAACACTCTCTTATAAAAGACAATATGAGGTCCCTGCATACAATTTGTATTGACATGGAAACACTCTCTTATAAAAGACAATGTGAGGTCCCTGCATACAATATGCATTGACATGGAAACACTCTCTTACAAAAGACAATGTGAAGTCCATGCATACAATATGTATTGACATGGAAACACTCTCTTATAAAAGACAATGTGAAGTCCCTCCATACAATATGTATTGACATTGAAAAACTCTCTTATAAAAGACTATGTGAAGTCCCTGCATACAATCTGTATGGATATGGAAATACTCTCTTATAAAAGACAATGTGAAGTCCCTGCATACAATATGTATTGACATTGAAACACTCTCTTAGAAAAGACAATGTGAAGTCCCTGCATACAATACGTATTGACATGAAAACACTCTCTTATAAAAGACAATGTGAAGTCCCTGCATACAATATGTATTGACATGGAAACACTCTCCTATATTTTTTTTCGGAGTTCGGTATTTTTGTTAATTGTTTTAAAAAAGATTTCGATTTTTATTTTTACTATTTTTAATACCAGATTTTATAAGCGTTTGGTATTACTATAAGTTATCACTTATGTTATCGTACTATGAACAACAAATTTATTTATTTTGTAAAATATATTTCCGTTCTCCATTTATACGTATACCTCACAATAAAAGTATTTTCATTTAACTGTGTACATTATTCTATTTGGCGGCATTTTGTTCAAGGTTATGGCTGTTTATTCTGAAATTGGTAACCATCTAACCCCTTTAAATGATTTGTTTTGTATTTACATTGTGTCAGAGATCAAATGTATTCGTTCAGTGTACGTTTTCTTGTGTTAATATGTCTTTTGATTGATATTCTGTAATGTGACTTTCTCTGTTGTGATGGTACGCAATTGTTTCAGATAAAGGTGATGGTTGGTACCTATTACGGTTAAATCCGCTGCATTTGTTTGCACCTGTACTACGTCAGGAATATGATGTTCAGTAGTTGTCGTTTGTTGATGTGGTTAATAAGTATTGCTCTTTTTTTTATGGATTAGACCGTTGGTTTTCTCGTTTGAATGGGTTTTCCTTTTGCGTCCATGAGAACGACTGTTTGGAGATAAACAATGCTACTATATTATATAAATGAAGGTTTGGATGAGTTTTAAACAATTTTGAATAATGGTAAAAATATGAGGAATAGAGACAAATGGGTTGTTTTTTTACATAAATAAGGCCGTTAGTTTTCTCGTTTGAATTGTTTTACATTGTCTTATCGGGGCCTATTATAGCTGACAATGCGGTATGGGCTTTGCTCATTGTTGAAGGCCGTACGGTGACCTATAGTTGTTAATGTCTGTGTCATTTTGTTCTTTTGTGGATAGTTGTCTCATTGGCAATCATACCACATCTTCTTTTTTATATGTTTTAAGAATATAAAGGTAAAAGAATAATGGACAAACATTAATTAAAGAGGTAATGGCCTAACAAGTTGTAAATACAGAATTAAGAAAGCCCTCTAGAACTTCATTATATTTGACATCTAATTATTAATATTATTTAGCAACGATTTTTTTAACTAACCTTCCTTTGTTCTTTTCCATCTGCATTTCAAACTGAAATAATAAATGGCAAAATCCGTATCGCATGCTGTATCACCACGAGAAACAAATATCAATCGGTATCGCATACTGTATCACCACCCATGAGACACCAATATCAGTCCTGAGGACTAAAGGTCCCGAGGGTTGGTATTGGTCTAGTAGTGATACAGCATGCGAATCTGAGGTGGAAGCCTGTCTGATTTTAGATATAAAAAATCTTGTCTTATCACATATAAAATTATAAATATACTGAACATATGTTCTGGACTAATGTTACCACTACTGTGTATTGATCTGTAATAATTCAACATTCGATTACTGTTTTAAGTTATGTATTAATCTGTTTATCATATATTTTTAACAAAATCACATAATATGTTAGTGGACATTCATTTGATTCTAAGGTTGTGTCTGGGAGTTTGTAGAAATAAATATTCCAGTTCCCATTTTATAATAGTCTTATCACACAAGCAAACAAAATAATCTGGCCCAATATACATTTTTGCAATCATTGTATACAAAGGTACATGTATCAATTATAAACAGAAAATCCGGAAAAAAGTATTATCAGTTGTTGTTTTGAGGGATATATAATACGCAGTGAACGTTCCTCTCTCTTTTTTCGCACATGGATAATAGTTGCGCCGAAAGGTGCCAAGAGGAAACCACTATAAATAATGCTCCTCTGCGTAGGTGACTCTTATCAAGAATGTTATCTTTCGGACCAAAGAGAGGGACGGAGATGGAAATGGAATTATTTTAACAAGAATATTTTGCCCCATATTTAACAGCAGTTACATTGACAATCCATGTCAGTTTCTATATCCTATAGAATGATTTACTTGGTTTTAGTTTGTTATAAGTACTTTACTGTCTTATGTTTTCTTAATCGATTAATAGCAATTGAACAGCGGTATACAACTGTTTCTTTCATTTAATCAACAAAAAAGGTACTTTAAGCACAGATCTTTATATAACCATTATTTGACATTTCGTATAAAACAGGCATTTGGGTTCACGATTACATTTCTTTTTTTTAAAGAAAGCAACTTGTTTTTCTTTTTATTAAGTAGTGCAGTGAATGTATGAGACGTTCTGTATTTAATTGCTGTCAAATCAGCCTTTATCCTACACAGTAAAAGAATATAAACAATTTGACGTATATACATAAAAAAAAAAACACACAAAAAGATGGCGCCCATGAAGGTTTGATGTGAATTTGTTGCACAGAGTTTTGTGTTTTTATGCATTAAGAGATATTCTTTACGTCTTTTCTGTTACATCGATGTTACTACTAATTGATTGGAATTAATGTATTAAAAAAAAAAACAGAACAATAATTATAAAGATTGCAGTTTAAATTACGAGTTATAAAATTGACGACCGAGTGAGTAGTAATTAGCCAATGTTTACCTTACATATAGATGTACACATAAGTAAACTTTCAAACGTTTAAATCGCGTAATGAAATATGTCTCAACAACAAAACAAATAACCAGTTTCATTTCTACTGTTAAAGTCGATAAACTGTCAGCCAAAAACACAAATAATGTCGAGGAATCAGCATTTTTAGAGAAAACAGGAGATAAACATAATATCACAAATCCAGCCAAGCGTCTCCACTCTTGCCTCTCCAGTTCCTCGGACCATAGAATTCACTGGGGGTAAAGCTGATGACCGTAACTGCATTCACGGTCATCCCAAGATGTCGGATGAAAAATTAGCTAGGTCAGTATCTGTATTGTCTGTTAAAGTGTTTCTAGATCATTTTCTTTACAAATCATACATTTCAACGATGTAAATGTATAAAAGATTCACACGGAAATCACTAATTACTACCGAGAAATGTGCATGAAACAGGAATTTCGATTTGAAAAAATCGCTCAGATGACCGTAAATCACAATCGAGATGACCGTAACAGAATCAAAGATTCATAACAAGGGTGACCATAATTGGTTTTAAGATGCCCGTAATTTGTAAATGATGACCGTAACTTTTAAAGGATGACCGTCATTTCTAAGAAATATCCGTATTTATATAACTACCTTTTTGTATCCAATGAAGTTAATCGTGGTATAAACGTGTTAATATGAGAGTATTATCCTATAAGTAGAAGAAAATAAGACGTGCTTCAAATGCATAGTTCACCATATGTATCTTTTTTACAGTAGAGGGTTGAATTTTTAAAATGAATTTGCAACAAGACATGCACATGAACAAGTGGGGAAACCATGCAACAAAAGCGCGATAAAATGATACCTTACAAGTATAATAAAAAAAGGCGGTGCACAGCCTCCAACTACAAGACAAAAGAATTTTTTTTTTATTTCTGGGATTCCTTTTAATGGCGTATAATAAATACACATTTTTAAAAATGCCAATGCATGTACACCCATTGATATTATATCGTCTTCCATTTTGTCGTGAAAATAAAATAACAAAACATATTTTGAAAATATCATACGACTAAACTAGTGATGGTGAGCTCCAGCAAAGTAGATCCTTAAAATAGTCTTGTACGAATAGCGTATCACAAGGGGGAACGTTGTCAATTTGTATATATATATACAGAAATGTTATTCATACAGTTAGGATTCTACTTCGTCAAAATTATCTCTCCATTACACAATCGTAGAAATAGAAGCCATTGTAGGGATGACGCGCTGCCAATTTTGCTCTTGAAAACCGATACATTTATCCACATAGCACCATTACGATCCTTATATGTCAGTTGTATTTAAAAGACAAATGTATCTACTAGCTAATGAGCATCAATTAATGATCTTGTCTGTATTGATTCAACTTAAAACTATTGTCTAATCGGATGTCAGGTGGAATTTTTAAAATTCTTAAGCATTTAAAAAAAATATGGTAAAAATATTTCGTGGAATATATAAAAAAGAAGATGTGGTATGATTGCCAATGAGACAGCTATCCACAAAAGAAGGAAGGGCAGGCAGACTAACAATTTTCAGTGGTTGAAGATTATAAACCTTAGATATCACACACAAACATTTTTTTTCTCGAAGATATGCATTTTCATCATCCAAATTAAAAGACTGTCGTCAAGTACTTTTAGAAAAATAAATAGCTATTCGAACACACCTACTCTGTTTTTGTGATTCATTAGATACATATTTCACTTGACCCATATATTTCATCTTTTCGTACTGTCCTTTTTTACGTTATAAAGTCAACCTGTAGCTTTGATATATAAAAAAATATAGTATCTGAAGCGAGATGCTATATCAAATACTCTGACTTGCTTTCTACGTTTTAAAGACAAAATATACACCGCCCTAACATAAAAAGGTGCACTCGATTTTCTCTTTTCGATACAATCGTTACCTATTTTTTGGGATTTTTTTCTTGATTCACCTAATGGAAGGGCAGACACGAAAATTTCTGAACTAGTAGATTGATATGTTTTTCGTCCGTGGTAAAACAAAAACAAATCGGAGGTTATGCATTTTCTACATCCAACTTATAGTACCCATGTTGTCGACTTGATATCTTATTGTTCTGCATTACTATGTAATAGATAAATTGAAAACTTATGCAAATGGTGTTTTTAAAATTAAACACTTCGTAATTGAGAAGAAAATTGTCGTTTTATTTGTTTCTTATATCTGTTAAAAATTTTGTTACTATAGTAAACATTACAGTAAACATTTATCGCCTTCTCTAACAAAGAGGTAAGATTCTTTTGTTCTATTTCAACTGGGTTTCCGCCTGCATATATTAAGACATATTAAGATTTTAATCTGCTTCCTCTCAAACCATACACAATGGCTCGATTACCGAATCTTCATAGGTATTATTAATGTTTTTATGTTCCATTTATGAACATTATGTTTTTCTGGTCTGTGTGTGCGTTCGTCTGTTCGTTTGTCCGTTTGTCTAGCTTCAGGTTAAATCAACTTGAAACTTAGTACACATTTTTCCTATGATATGATATTTTTAATTCTAATACCAAATTAAAGTTTTATCCCATTTTCACGGTCCACTAAACATAGAAAATGACAGTGTAGAATAGGCATCCGTGTAATAGGGACAAATTCATGTTTCTTCAAATTTTCGTCGTATTGCTGTCAATTTGTATTTAAATTTTAACGTCGTAATAAATACATATTTCATTGTTTACGAGAAATATGCAATTTACTATCATTGTCATGAACCCAAAATACGGCCAATAGTTTAAAAAAAGAAATTTATGAAATATATGTATATCCGCTAACCGAGCCCTATTGAGATCGACAATCTCAACAAAAGCTTTGAATACAAGTACGGATATTTCATAGAATTGACGGTCGACTCGTCCTTTATAAATTACAGTCAGCCTTTACAAATTACGGTCATCCTTTACAAGTTACGGTCATCTTTTTACCAATCACGGTCATCCTTGTTATATGTTACGGTCATCTTGAAAATATTTTGATTATGATTTACGGTCATCTTAACGATTTTTTCAAATTGAACTTCACAATTCATGCACATTTCTCGGTAGTAATTAGTGATTTCCGAGTGATTCTTTTATACATTTACGTCGTCTCAATGTTTGATTTGTAAAGAAAATGATCTAGAAACACTTTAACAGACAATACAGAAACTGACCTAATTTTTCATCCGACATCTTGGGATGACCGTGAATGCAGTTACGATCATCAGCTTTACCCCAGTGAGTATTTGTATAGAAAACGAACTTGATGAAATCAAGCAGTCCCTGAAAAATGTCCCGAATTTCACAGAGATATTTAAACAATTATCCAAAAACCTGAAAAAACAAATTAAAAAAGAGATAATGACGGAAGTCAAGTCATAAGTCGATAAATTAAAAGCCAATTACGATTCCAAAATATCTCATCTATATGATAAATTAAACACTATTGAGTTTGAAAATGGAAATCTGCTGGAAAAAAATGCTAGTCTACATTCTGATCTTACAAAAATGAGGGATGTCGTTGATGAAAACAAGAGGAAAGCAACTGAAGGTGTTCGGCTTGGTAACTGGAACGAACAATACTCACGTAAGAAAAATGTGAAAATATACCAATTGCCAGAAAATCGAAATGAAGACCTACCACATTCTCTTCTTAACGAACTAAAGAACAAAGTCAAATTAGATATCAACCCGTCAGAAATTGTTGCAATGCATAGAATACCAGGGAAAGAAGGGAGTCCAAGGCCAATTCTCATAAAATTTCTTAGAATGGATACCAAAATTACACTTCAGCGTAAAAACAAGAATATAAACGAAGCACTCAAAGTTAGAATTTGTGATGATATTACAAAACTCAACCAGGGTCTGGTAGGTGAAACTTACATAAATGAAGAGATAAATGAAAAATTAACAAATTGATACCCGATTTATATAATTCCAAGACCGTTAGTCGGCACAAGAAGCGACGAAGCAGCTCATCTATTTTAGACGGGCAAATGGGTCAGGATCCCTAATAGACCTTGCGATGAGGAACTCAGATGACGTAATTAAAAAACAATATTAGTCCGCCATACAATTGTGGATGCTGTGATTTTAAAAATGGACACAAATGAACAATAAGAACTGTTTTATAGAGCTGAAGTGATGAGAAAAGAAATATGTAGATTTGACCTGAAATAAATTATTAGAAAGGACAATTTTTTTATTGAGTTTTATGATCATAATTTTGGGATTATTTCATGTGGAGAGTGACATTTTTCACCATCTTCCGGGGTCCAGCAATTTGCGAAAAAAGTAATCTCACTTGCCACCCCGAAAATTTAACCAGACATGTATAAATGTATCAGCTTCGATATGAGCCATCACACATGTTCAAGTAAACGATATGGACTGAGCAACGGAGGAAAATGTTACCATTACCGCCTATGTAGAATTAATTAAAAATGATGACCAAAATATCCACTTTTTGATATGGGACGAGCTTTGACGTCCAACGGCCCCAGCTTGTCTGGCAAAACAGCGTTGGACGTCAGAGTAATCTCGGACTACTTTATTTCATACTTATTTTCCGGAAAATATACGTTTCCTACGTATTTGGTTTAAATTTTAAAAACTCATATTTCCGGTTTGCTTGCAGATTTGTAAACATAAAATTTTTATTATTTATATCCTTTAGGTAACTAGTTTTACACATGAGATTTACACAAAAACAACTGACAAATGGTTGCAATAGTAAAGGGTGTCCCATACATTTATTTTCATAACTATAGTATTACCAGAATCTAAAACATAGAGAATATAAATATGTTTCTCACTCCTACACTGGTGTCGTGAATTGAAATTTAAGTCGAGTTTACAAATTTCTGTCTAGCATATTCTATAGATTAGTTTAGTCAATATCACTGCGCATTATTCAATTTTTGTCTGAAATGCAAGCTAAATATTATTTATTTTGCTTTTGTTTTGTTTTCTACATTTCAAAGTCTCACAATTTACAATTACTGCCCACATCTTTGAAACTCTAAAACAAAGATTATTGCATGAACACAGACCTTGCTAATTTGTTTTTTCAATAGTATTACAGTATCACAATATAAGTGATAATTGATATCGTTAACATTTGTTATTTATCAATGTTTTCCTTTTGCATGTTTTGTATATGTTCCAGACCGTATGAGTACGGTTCAACTAATAATAAGAAGATGGTCAAGTTTATCAGATACAAATGTAAATAACAGATAAAAAAATCTTATATCTCAAATTAATATAAAAAGTTCAATTGATATTGAAATAAAAACTTAATATTCTAACTTTTTAAAAAGGTCACGCTAGTTTAATCTGTTAATCTCCTGTAATTAGCATGTCAGTAATTAATTAAAGGCCAGTATGCTCATCGAAATTGAGGTTAACGGATGTAAACAAAACGTACAAGGACAAATGTTTTATAATATTTGTGAACTTTAAAAAGAAATGCATATGTAAAGGAACATGAATGGACCGCAAACATGTTAATGTAAATTAATAAAAGAAAACATAACATTCCTTGTGGTAGTTTGTGTCAACTGCAGCGAGACCACAAATCGGATTCAGATATAGAATTAAACAAACATTGAATTTCAATTGTACGCTTATTCACTTACCCATCTGATGTAAAAATAGTATCTTGGAGAACTAAAGCTACAAACTTTTGGTTATTGTTTATTTTTTTTAATTTAGCCCATATGATACCAAAACATGTATGGTCAGCTGGACCGTACGAGTATACTCATACGGTCCGACCCTACGCGTATGGTCGGACCGTACGAGTATACGTATACGGTCCGGATCGTACGCGTACGGTCCAAATACTCGTATGGTCTGGAACATATATATGTTATGTACATGTATGTTTTGTTTTGTACTTTATCTCGTCTAGTTTTGGGTGTCCTGTTAATCAATGCATATGCCAGCGTTTGGTTTCGAAGGTCTGTCCAAAGTGTACATCATGTGCTTATGTTTCACTATATATTCATTATAAGTTTTGATCAGTCTATATATTCATTATAAGTTTTGATAGTTTTGACTGATCAATGTTTTAAACATTAATAACTATAATATTAATCACAACATAATCCTCCCTATAATCATATAAAATGTTTTTTTCCTCAGTAGTATTATACAGTTTTTGTTACTGGTTGCTGGAATTGAGCAAAATCCAGGTCCAGATCAAAGTAACAAAAATAATTTGAAAATAGTACACAATAATATGTGTAGTTAACTTACTAAGTTAGATCTCATTAACAATGAACTACATGAGTATGACATTATTTGTATATCAGAATCTCATCTTGACTAGTCAATTACCGATGACCAAATTAAATTAAATGGGTTTCTTAAGCCTATTAGGTTAGATAGAAATAGACATGGTGGAGGTGTGACCATCTATGTGAAAAATAGTCTACATTTTATCATACAGAACGACATATCTGTAAGCAATCTTGAGTTGCTTTGGGTTGAAGTGAGGAATTATAGTAATGAAAAATTTTTAGTTGGTGTTTTATACCGGCCTCCAAACTCAAATTCTAATATATGGGACTTATTTAATGAGTCAGTAGATAAAGCACTTGATTGTAATTTGCCAATTTTCCTTTGTGGTGATTTCAATTGCGATATGATGTCAAACACAAGTAACTCTTTTAAAAAGTTACTTAACCGTTTAAACTTAGAAAATATTGTTTGGGAGCCTACCAACTTCACAACCCAAACTGGAACTTGTATTGATTTGTGTGTGACTAATCGCAAGAACTTAATTAAATCAGTAACTGTTCTTACACCGATATGCAGTTCTCACTCTCCTGTTTCAGTCGAAATTTCATTTAAATTTTAAACAACACTCGTTTAAAAGACAAATTCGTGGTTTTAAGCGTGCAGATTATGAAGGACTGGGATGATGTTGTTTTTAATTCAAATAATATAAATGATGTTTATATGAACTTTGTCAGAACATTCGAAAGTACTGTAAATAGAGATATACCGACTAAAACTATTACAGTAAGACCAAATGATAAACCTTTTATGAACAACTTAATAAGAAACAAGATAAGACATCGTAATAAAATTCACCACAAAGCGAAAACTTCAAATAATCCAGATCACTGAAAAAAATTCTTAATGAAATTATCAGCTTAGTTAGAAAGGCAAAAGAAGATTATAAGTGCAAACTGACATCTCAATTTATTGACAAAAATATTCCTTCTAGTAAATGGTGGCGCATTGCCAAGTCTGTATCAAATTTTACTAAAAATAGAGATCCCCCCCCCTTTTTTGGAACATGATGGCCAAATTTGTATTCATCCATTGGACAAATCAGAGATCCTGAACAATCATTTTGCTAATATAGCTTATATTGACACAGAACCAGAAATTCCTGATAATAATAAACCTCCTCCATGTCATCACTGAGAAAGGAATTTTAGATCAGTTAAAAATCTTGAATGTTAACAAACCAGCTGGACCTGACGGTATCAGTCCTAGAATTTTAAAAGAGGTTGCTAGCTTTATTTCTAAACCATTAACTAAGTTATTTAATATGTTTCTATCAGTTAAACAGGTACCACTGTTATGGAAAATTGCACATGTTAATCCTATTTTTAAAGGAAAAGATAGTCCACATTCAGCTCTAAACTATCGTCCAATATCTGTTAATAGTATTGTTTGTAAGATTATGTAAAAAGTTCTATTTAAACATTTGTATAATTATATGAGAGGTAATAACCTGTTGTCAAAGTTTCGATTTGGATTCCAGCCAGGTGACTCTACTGTTAATCAGTTAATTGAAATATATCATAAAATTATTAGTAATATGGATAGTGGAAGGGATGTAAGGTTTGTATTTTGTGATGTATCTAGAGCTTTCGATAAAGTTTGGCATAAAGGACTTTTATTTAAACTTAAACAATCTGGCATAAATGATCAGCTCTTATCTTGGGTAGCAAGTTATCTTTCAGATCGTCAACAAAAGGTCGTTTCAGAAGGTTTTTCGTCAACTCTAAGAAGTATACATGCAGGTGTCCCCCAGGGATCAGTTTTAGGACCCTTTCTGTTTCTTATTTATATAAATGATATAGTTAATGACATTTCTAATGACTTTTTGCAGATGACACCTCGTTATTTGTTATAGTAAATGGTGATCCTGCTGTAGCAGCTGCTTCTTTGACTGATGACTTGGGTGTTATCTCAAATTGGGCAAAATCGTGGGTTGTTCAATTTAACTCTTAAGAAAACTAAAAATATTGTATTTACTAGAAGGGAAAGGGAATACCCACCTTAATTTTTTTGGGATAAATGGGGAAGAGGTTGAGAAAATAAATATTCACTGTCATCTTGGGATGACATTTCAGTTATCAGCTTCATGGAACTCACATATTGATATTACTTATAAAAAAGTATGCTCTCGTCTATCTGTGCTTCGTCAAGTTAAACATTTATTAGATAGGAGTTCACTTATACGTATTTATTATGCTTTTATTAGACCTATATAATTATTAGAGTATGGTGATGTTGTATGGGGCAATTGCTCCCAGCTAGAGTCTGAGTTTCTTAAAAATATTCAGATAGAAGCCGCTAGAATTATTACAGGTTTACGACGTAATTCCTCCACAAAAACTTTATTTTGAATTAGGTTTAGAAACTCTGAAGAATAGACGTAATAAAACATAAGCTTATACTATTCTATAATAAAATATTAAAAAGGATGAGACCTGCATACTTATATGAGTTAGTCCAGCCATATCTTCCCAGACAAACCCCTTATACTTTGAGGAATGAAAATAACACTTTTCATTCGCCTCTTGCTAGAACTAGCTCTTATTTTAATAGTTTCATTCCTTCCACTATAAGACTTTGAATAGTCTTCCTTTGAGTTTACAAAAATCCCCAAGTTTGGGTATATTAAGAAGTGGACCGGAAAATGTTTTTTAGGACTGATGATATAATTAAACCTTTCGACTATGGGATAAGGAAACTTAATATAAGTCACTGTCAACTCTCAAACTGTAATCACCCTGTTGAGGATAACAAACATTTCTTTTTCAGTTGCCCTAAGTACAATGATGTAAGACAGATCCTTCTTGATTCCATTAACTCCATTGTTGATAATGTAGATATAAATATTGAATTATTGCTTTTCGGAAACAGATTATTTTCATATGATATGAATATTGCTATTTTTAAATCTGTTCATAAATATATCAGTGACACTCAACGTTTTGTTTGAAACTTACTTATTTTTTGTTTCATTTAGTTTTATTTTTTATTTTTTTCTCCTCCACTTAAACATTAATTCATCTTATCCACTAAGCAAGCTTAGTGTCTCTTTCAAGCCATACATATATATATATTTCTAATGACTTATAAAGGATATTTGCATGTTTCAAGGTTCTTGAATACATGATGAGTAATTGCTTATATACTTAAATATACTTTGCATTAGTAAGTAACACTGTAAACATATTTTGCTCGTGTGTGCTCATAAGTAGCATGCATGTTCCACTATATTGCATTATTTTAATTACAGTTGTTATAATTGAATTATACCTTGAACGTGTAATATGGAGAGAGCTTTTATAGACTGTGCCTGTTGCTCAATCCTTTTAATATCTTAATGAATATAATATGTTTAAAATCAAATCAAAGTAAAACAGTTTTATTATAATAAGTTATATAATAACATATAGGAGGATAGACTAGTCTGTTAGTTGAAAATATCAACAAATATATGACAGTAGTTCATGTATCATTGGTTTTCTTAAATCGTAAGATGGATGCATATATTTATTTTCTGAAGAAACTGTGATATCCCATTCGTTTAAATACACAACCTTATGTTTGATATTGTCGAAAATTTTGAATATCGTTTTATCCTGCAAAAATCTCACAAAATCATACGGAACACCTTCATTATCATGTTCGAAGTAATGTGGACCTTTAATGAATATTTTTGCGCCAGGCACTCGATACAAGAATTTATTTATAGCGTCTTTGGCGTTCATAACATGTTCTTCATAAACTGACAATGGAGCATAACCTATGTGTACATACAAATGCAGCACTACGATCGGATTTTTAGAACGTATTACGTTAAGATGATAGCTTGCAGGTTTGAAATGATGTATTGTCGCATTCCGTGAATAGGTGAAAAATGGGAACTCATGCGCAGCCCATGTAACAGTAATGTTGTCTCTCTTATTTTTACTAAACGCTTTAATTGGTTGATGATAACCTTTTAGAGCATCTGATGTCCGTTTAACCGAGAGTGCAAGATTTAAAATATCAACAATTGATAAAAGCCATTCTCGCACTGTAGAATCTCCAACCATGTAAATCTCCCGGTTTCTTAGACAGGCTAAATACCTGTTAAAACTTGGTTCAACTTTTTTTTGACATAAGAGATTATGCCAAGTTTTATTATAAAAATATCCAACTGGGGACGAAATGTTCCATGTGACTGAAGGATTTATTAGACTACACGAGTGCTCTGGATGACCTATGGTTTTATCTGCAAAAAGAAAAACAATACACAAGTGTCCCAAAAATGCAACTATCTTCATATTAAACAGACATGCAATAAGCTTGACATGAATATAATAAATTCTTTTAAGGATTATACATTAGATTTAATTTTGGTGTATGAACATTCTATTTAAAGCGCCATGAAAACTTGTTTGTCCTTCTGTTCGTTACTATCGTTCGTGTGTCCAAAATATTATTTTCTAATTGATACCTTGATTTTAACTTGTACGATTGTATTGAGACTTAAACAGATGGGAGCTATATCGAAAGAAAAATCAATCAATGTTTGGGTCAATAGATCGAAGGAAAAATATATCAAATTCTCATTTTTTTTTTAAAGTTATAGTTGGTGGTTGAGTCTAGTGTTGGCAGCCAAATTGGTCAATTTTCTTACACATTCGACATGAGTTTAACACCGAAATGGTGATTATTACAAAACATTATACATACACTTTTGTTCTCGAACTATGAACAACACATTTATTTATTTTAGTGAAAACATATTTCCGTAATCTATGTTCTGTTTTCAACAGAATTATCATATTTACCTGTGAACTTTTTTTTTTATTAAACGTCATGTTGACCAAGGTTATAGTTGTCACAATGTCTTTCTAACACTGTTTTATATCCACCTTTGTTTTTATTAATATTGTGTTTTTATTGTGTCATAGATCAAATTTATTTGTTCAGTGTATGTTTACTCGTTTTTGTTGATATGTCTTTTGATAGAGTTAAACCATTTCAGTTGATATTTGATAGTCCGTCTTTCTATGTTAGGTGAAGGTTGGCGTCTGTTAAAACGTTTTAACCCGCTGCATTTCCTTGCACCTGTCCTATGTCAGGAATCTATTGTTCAGTGCTTTTAGCTTGTTGATGTGGCTCAAGTGTTTCTCGTTTCTCGTTTTTTATATAGATTATACCTGTTTGAAGGTTTTACACTAGTCATTTGGGGGCTCTTTATAGTTTGCTGTTCTATGTGAGCAAGGGTTCCGTGTTTAAAGCAATACTTTGATCTAAAATGGTTTACATTTTTACAACATGTGACTTGGATCAAAAGTTGTCTCATTGACACTCATACCACATCTTCTTATATATATTTAGGAAACTTTGAAACTGTCCTCAAAGGATAAGATTGACAAACATGCTCTAAAGTATTCCTTACGTAAATGCTAAAGGTTGTGAAATAGTTTGTATAGATTACGCATGGAAAATCCAATGTTTTTTTTTAAAAGAAAACTACGCCATAGACCTTAAAGACAAAATGTGAGAAGATAGCTCATAGAACACGTCTTCAGATGAAAGAAAGAAAAAATTGGGTCACCGTATTTGCTTTATTGCTAGAGATTAAGGTTGGTAAATTCCCAACACTATATTACAAAATTTACTTTAACCGAGTTACATGTATCTCTTTTACTATCTGCATTATATCCCCGTTTGTGGCAAAGTTGAACAAAAAATCAACCATAAATATGTGGTTTTTATAGAAAATACAGCCGTAAATATGACAAAACACAAATTTTCTACACTACATTGTAACACGAAAAGTCTTACACACGAATTACACATCACTCTTAAAATTTGCACATTTCATTAAAGATCTAAACCTATTGTTTTATGCTATTTTAAAATTCAAAATGGAGGAAGACACCCCAGTTACCTTAAATAACAATAAATTGTGCAAGAGATATTACCTTTTACCAGGTTACTTTAATAACTTACCACCAAGTACATCAACTTTAATTTCCTTTATGATTTTATATCTAGTAGAACTGCAAGTATAAACAGTTTTTTTTATATTATGTTTACAAACGATCATATAAAAATGTATGTCAAACAGTCACTAAGAGCAAATAACAAAGGTCATATATGAATACATCTTTTCAATCGAATCACACATATATAATGCATCTCTTAAATATATTTTACAATAAAAGAACAAGAAATGTGTGGTTAAAAAAATAGTTTAGATTGTACAGATTGTTTATGCATATGCATTTGCATAGCTCATATACATGCACAAAGATTATTCCTCTTAATTTGCAAATGCATTCTTTAAGACCCTTTGTATGTCAAGTTCTTACAACTTCACATGACGTCACACATATTGAAATGCAAATAGTTATCAAAGGTACCAGGATTATAATTTAGTACAGACATTCTTTCTTTGAAATCTGTTTTGTGAGCTATTATAGAAAAAACTATTCTACGGTGGCAGAATGCGGCCATGAAAGAATAAGAATAAGTCAGCCCCTCAAGATACAATGGCGTTCCCTCAAGATTCTATGTCGTTCCCACAAGAAAGTTATCACGTTCCCTCAAGATGCTATGCCGTTCATTCAAGCAAAACAAATAAAATAGAAGCAATGTGATATACTTTTTACAGCCGATTGCATTGAGTGTGTAGCTTAATGCAATATCATTGGTTAGCTTGCTTGCTAGCTGAACGATGAAGTCATTATTAGGTTAGTTACACTACCCTCATTTCGAAGTAGCCTAGTCCTACAGACAGATAGATTGGTTATCTGTCGGACTAGTATACTCTTAAAGGAGGATAGTTTACATAACCTAATAATGACTTCGTGGTTAAGCTAGCAAGCAAGCTAACTAAAGATATTACATTGAGCTACACACTCAATGCAATCTGCAGAAAATCATTTTTTTATATCATGGTTGGCTAACTTCAAGTTTGTCCCTTCAAACATATAAAATATCTTCACGAAGTTCTCAGATAATTACTAAGATTAACTTTTGAAATATTGACTATAAGGTTCATAATTTAAACTGATTTTTAAAAAAATTTCTCCTCTTCAAATAGAAGCTATCGCTGGTTCTTTTTCAAGTGGTACTTGTGAAATTGAAAGCGTCAAAGTATAAAAGATACAATATGTATGTGTAATGAAAATAAAGAAAATTATCCATTGAATGAAAATATTCCCTCAAATGCCGAAATTCCTTGAATATAAAAATGTATTACCTCAAGAACTGCTTCTGTGATTTTGTAAATGTAGGTACCGTCATATCTCCAATTGGGGCATACCAGTCAGAACAAGTAAACCCAGGTTTATCTGGCAATGAACAAAACCATCTCATTCCATAATTCATTGATGTAAAGTCACAGATGCCGTGTTTTGTCAGTGTGTGAATGCCGCAGATACCTTTACCAGTCTCTCCACGAGCATTCTTAAAAACTCCTTTTAACGTCCTCACCATTCCATACTTGTATAGATAGTTTACAAATAGTCCAATAGATTCTTTTTGAAATGACATAGCAATTTTGATGTTTGGAGATCCTCTCCATAATGCCTTTATCACTCCAATGTACGTACCATTACCATGATCTACTACATACCCCGCTGAACTTGCACCTTTCCCTTTCTCAGACATCCAAATATTTATAAAATCACCGCCATCAGTAAAAACGTCACCATTTTTATTATGGAGGATTATTCTGAGTGTTATAATATCACCAGTAGTAAACGTAGCTGATTTATTGTATATTATTTCCACTGTAGATTTCGGCAAATAGACAAGAGATTTTCCGAAATCTAGGCTTTTATACTTCATGTATCTTTTATAATACTTGAAGTCAGTTGCTGTAAACGTTGAGATCTCTCTTTTGGATCCAAAGCACAAAATCTGACACCTACAACAATCAACCGAATTATAAATATATATATATATGTATCTAGAGAGTAACAAATACATTTAACTATTTCAAAGATCAAAGTATCATTTGTCCAACCTCTTCTCTCACTTTTGAATCAATCAGCAAATCTTGCCAGATTCCGCTAGGCTACCCTTTATTTATCAAAAATTGTAGCAGTAGGTATTCCATCCGACAATAAACCCATGATAAAAATGATCGTCGGTTCGGCTGCACATATTCGTGATGAATAAATACTATTAGTAACATAGTGTGACCTATTACGGTATTTCGCGCATTTGTATATACCAAATTGAATGCTATTTAGTATGGTTTTAATTTACTGATAACAAAATCAAAATGTTTTCTAATAAAACAATGTATTCAACGATCTAGTTACAATGTCGTATTGGTATTTCATAAGTTTACCAAGACCGTTAGAACTACAATGTGCTATTCCGTTTGAAATAAGTTCCTACAGATACAACCAAACTTACAAATCAATTGATGAAATATGTGTATCTATCGAGGCATAAGTTAAGGTTTTAAGTAATTGTTTAAAAAAAAATCCCTGACTTAATAAATGAGTAATACGCTCATTGAAATCTTAAACGTAAATTATAGACACAGATAGGTGATATATTAACAAAGGAACATCATCGTCCAAATAAGTAAAATTAACCATATGGAAGGAAATTAGCCCTTTTTCACTTAATACATTTTGGTAACCGTACCGATATAGTGTGTATACAATGGTCAGTTGAACATTTTTATATGGAAAAAGTATACAAATTTCACAGTAAAATCATATTTTGAGAAGTTCACGTGAAAGAAAATACTGATCATATAGTAAAGGTAAAGTGGGGTTAAATGCAATATCATTGTCGAAAAAAGTTATGGGAAGATAGGTAAAATACATGTATTTGAATTTAAATATATGTATAGCATTATAGCTACATGTATGTGTATGATATTACTTGACTATAGTTAGCAGTCGCGAATTATCTTCAAAGGGCCACTTGACTGGACAAATGAAATTCAATATATTTAAGAGTTCAAATATTATTATACGTACCCGAACAATTTTGTCGTTGTAAGTTGAAGGATTGGGACAGCAAAAATCAATGACCAAAATAGTTTCTTATTTAATTTGAACGTCGTATTGAACCTAAAAAACATTAACTTGATCTTATTACAGACGATTTGAAATCGAAAATGACAGTCAGACTCAAAATTATGTTCATTGTGCATATCTATTATAACTTATGGTGACTGGATGGGGCCATTTCACCTTTTCGCGTTTTCTCCTTTCACTTTGCAAACGCGAAATCGAGAAATCTTGAAATCGAGAAATCGAGAAATCGAGAGAGCGAAATCGAAAAATTCTTTACCGTTTACGCCTTTGCGTTTTCGCATTTATGCTTTCTTGATTTCCCTATATCCCTATTTCTCGATTTCCCTATTTCCCGATTTCTCAAGTTCTCGATTTCGCGGTTTCGCGTGGAAGTGTAAGGACACAAACAGTTTAAAATATAAGGTTAAATGGTATGTTAGAACTGCAAATGCATGTGTTTTACTCGGTAAAAACATTCAATACGAAACGTACAGCTACAGTAACATCCTGTATTGAGTCTAAGAAATCAATTTAAACAGTTTTAAATATAAAGTTAAATGGTATGTTAGTACTGCAACTGCATGTGTTTTTACTCGGTACAGCTACAGTTGTGACAGAATATAAGTTCCTCCATAATATTTGTTCCAAAGGACTTTTAGCATATAACAAAAGTTCCATTGGGAACTTTCCTTATATAATATTTTATCCAATGCTATAAGAAAATTTCTTCCAAAAAGGATAAAATATTGCATAAGGAAAGTTCCCAATGGAACTTTTGTTATATACTAAAAGTTCTTTTGTCTTGCATACAATATGTATTGACATGGAAACACTCTCTTATAAAAGACAATGTGAAGTCACTGCATACAATATGTATTCACATGGAAACACTCTCTAATAAAAGACAATGTGAAGTCCCTGCATACAATATGTATTGACATGGAAACACTCTCTTATAAAAGACAATGTGAGGTCCCTGCATACAATTTGTATTGACATGGAAACACTCTCTTATAAAAGACAATGTGAGGTCCCTGCATACAATATGTATTGACATGGAAACACTCTCTTATAAAAGACAATGTGAAGTCACTGCATACAATATGTATTGACATGGAAACACTCTCTAATAAAAGACAATGTGAAGTCCCTGCATACAATATGTATTGACATGGAAACACTCTCTTATAAAAGACAATGTGAGGTCCCTGCATACAATTTGTATTGACATGGAAACACTCTCTTATAAAAGATTATGTGAGGTCCCTGCATACAATATGTATTGACATGGAAACACTCTCTTATAAAAGACAATGTGAAGTCCCTGCATACAATCTGTATTGAGATGGAAATACTCTCTTATAAAAGACAATGTGAAGTCCCTGCATAGAATATGTATTGACATGAAAACACTCTCTTATAAAAGACAATGTGAGGTCCCCGCATAGAAAATGTATTGACATGGAAACACTCTCTTATAAAAGACAATGTGAAGTCCCTGCATACAATATGTATTGACATGGAAACACTCTCTAATAAAAGACAATATGAAGTCCCTGCATACAATATGTATTGACATGGAAACACTTTCTTATAAAAGACAATGTGAGGTCCCTGCATACAATTTGTATTGACATGGCAACACTCTCTTATAAAAGACAATGTGAGGTCCCTGCATACAATATGAATTGACATGGAAACACTCTCTTATAAAAGACAATGTGAGGTCCCTGCATACAATATGCATTGACATGGAAACACTCTCTTATAAAAGACAATGTGAAGTCCCTGCATACAATATGTATTGACATGGAAACACTCTCTTATAAAAGACAATGTGAAGTCCCTGCATACAATATGTATTGACATGGAAACACTCTCTTATAAAAGACTATGTGAAGTCTCTGCATACAATCTGTATTGACATGGAAATACTCTCTTATAAAAGACAATGTGAAGTCCCTGCATACAATCTGTATTGACATGGAAATACTCTCTTATAAAAGACAATGTGAAGTCCCTGCATACAATATGTATTGACATGGAAACACTCTCTTATCAAAGACTATGTGAAGTCCCTGCATACAATCTGTATTGACATGGAAATACTCTCTTATAAAAGACAATGTGAAGTCCCTGCATACAATATGTATTGACATGGAAACACTCTGTTATAAAAGACAATGTGAAGTCCCTGCATACAATATGTATTGACATGGAAACACACTCTTATAAAAGACTATGTGAAGTCCCTGCATACAATCTGTATTGACATGGAAATACTTTCTTATAAAAGACAATGTGAAGTCCCTGCATACAATATGTATTGACATGAAAACACTCTCTTATAAAAGACAATGTGAGGTCCCTGCATACAAAATGTATTGACATGGAAACACTCTCTCATAAAAGACAATGTGAAGTCCCTGCATACAATATGTATTGACATGGAAACACTCTCTTATAAAAGACAATGTGAAGTCCATGCATACAATAAGTATTGACATGGAAACACTCTCTTATAAAAGACAATGTGAAGTCCCTGCATACAATATGTATTGACATGGAAACACTCTCTTATAAAAGACTATGTGAAGTCCCTGCATACAATCTGTATTGAAATGGAAATACTCTCTTATAAAAGACAATGTGAAGTCCCTGCGTACAATATGTATTGACATGGAAACACTCTCTTATAAAAGACGATGTGAAGTCCCTGCATACAATATGTATTGATATGGAAACACTCTCTTATAAAAGACAATGTGAAGTCCCTGCATACAATATGTATCGACATGGAAACACTCTCTTATAAAAGACAATGTGAAGTTCCTGCATACAATATGTATTGACATGGAAACACTCTCTTATTAAAGACAATGAGAAGTGCCTGCACATAATATGTATTGACATGGAAACACTCTCTTATTAAAGACAATTTGAAGTCCCTGCATAAAATATGTATTGACATGGAAACACTCTCTTATAAAAGACAATATGAGGTCCCTGCATACAATTTGTATTGACATGGAAACACTCTCTTATAAAAGACAATGTGAGGTCCCTACATACAATATGCATTGACATGGAAACACTCTTATAAAAGACAATGTGAAGTCCCTGCATACAATATGTATTGACATGGAAACACTCTCTTATAAAAGACAATGTGAAGTCCCTGCATACAATATGTATTGACATGGAAACACTCTCTTATAAAAGACTATGTGAAGTCCCTGCATACAATCTGTATTGACACGGAAATACTTTCTTATAAAAGACAATGTGAAGTCCCTGCATACAATATGTATTGACATGAAAACACTCTCTTATAAAAGACAATGTGAGGTCCCTGCATACAAAATGTATTGACATGGAAACACTCTCTCATAAAAGACAATGTGAAGTCCCTGCATACAATATGTATTGACATGGAAACACTCTCTTATAAAAGACAATGTGAAGTCCATGCATACAATAAGTATTGACATGGAAACACTCTCTTATAAAAGACAATGTGAAGTCCCTGCATACAATATGTATTGACATGGAAACACTCTCTTATAAAAGACTATGTGAAGTCCCTGCATACAATCTGTATTGAAATGGAAATACTCTCTTGTAAAAGACAATGTGAAGTCCCTGCGTACAATATGTATTGACATGGAAACACTATCTTATAAAAGACGATGTGAAGTCCCTGCATACAATATGTATTGATATGGAAACACTCTCTTATAAAAGACAATGTGAAGTCCCTGCATACAATATGTATCGACATGGAAACACTCTCTTATAAAAGACAATGTGAAGTTCTTGCATACAATATGTATTGACATGGAAACACTCTCTTATTAAAGACAATGAGAAGTGCCTGCACATAATATGTATTGACATGGAAACACTCTCTTATTAAAGACAATTTGAAGTCCCTGCATAAAATATGTATTGACATGGAAACACTCTCTTATAAAAGACAATATGAGGTCCCTGCATACAATTTGTATTGACATGGAAACACTCTCTTATAAAAGACAATGTGAGGTCCCTACATACAATATGCATTGACATGGAAACACTCTTATAAAAGACAATGTGAAGTCCTTGCATACAATATACAATATGTATTGACATGGAAACACTCTCTTATAAAAGACAATGTGAAGTCCCTGCATACAATATGTTTTGACATGGAAACACTCTCTTATAAAAGACTATGTGAAGTCCCTGCATACAATCTGTATTGACATGGAAATACTTTCTTATAAAAGACAATGTGAAGTCCCTGCATACAATATGTATTGACATGAAAACACTCTCTTATAAAAGACAATGTGAGGTCCCTGCATACAAAATGTATTGACATGGAAACACTCTCTCATAAAAGACAATGTGAAGTCCCTGCATACAATATGTATTGACATGGAAACACTCTCTTATAAAAGACAATGTGAAGTCCATGCATACAATAAGTATTGACATGGAAACACTCTCTTATAAAAGACAATGTAAAGTCCCTGCATACAAAATGTATTGACATGGAAACACTCTCTTATAAAAGACTATGTGAAGTCCCTGCATACAATCTGTATTGAAATGGAAATACTCTCTTATAAAAGACAATGTGAAGTCCCTGCGTACAATATGTATTGACATGGAAACACTCTCTTATAAAAGACGATGTGAAGTCCCTGCATACAATATGTATTGATATGGAAACACTCTCTTATAAAAGACAATGTGAAGTCCCTGCATACAATATGTATCGACATGGAAACACTCTCTTATAAAAGACAATGTGAGGTCCCTGCATACAATATGTATTGACATGGAAATACTCTCTTATAAAAGACAATGTGAAGTCCCTGCATACAATATGTATTAATTTGACATGGAAACACTATCTAATAAAAGGCAATGTGAAGTCCCTGCATACAATATATATTGACATGGAAACACTCTCTTTTAAAAGACAAAGTATTTCCCTATAAATAGTATGCATTAACAGAGAAACAGCTCTCTTACTGGTCTTCAACTTCGTACTTTATTTGGCTCTTTTAACTTTTTGGATTCGAGCGTCACTGATGAGTTTTGGGTACACGAAACGCGCGTCTGGCGTATATACAAAATTGAGTCCTGGTATCTATGACGAGTTTATTTATGAAAGACCATGTGAGCTCTCTGCATACAATATGTATTGACAGGCAAACAGTATATGCTACTTTTCAAAATTTAAGTAAAATGAAGGTGAAAACGGTTATTTGTTTTATTCTAAATATTCGATTTTTTAAGTTTAGCATTATTTTAAAAATTAATAATTGTGTGAAGAAGATACATTTAAAAAACTTCTTCCTCTGATGGTACTAAATTAAAACGTCAAACGGCCCGCCGGAATGTTAATTCTGAGGAATGGTAAGTTGACCATTGTAAAGTTGTTATCGTCACGTTTGTCAGAATTCTGTGTGCTAGTTTGACATAGTCCATCTATGTCTGTATTACGATAAAGATCCAAATATGAAGCAAGCCTTCTAGTTTTGTTGATTATTTGAATGTTTACTTTTAGCTACCTATAGAACCATTTTTTATCCACCAATTTCTTTAGAACGCCTGTACCAAGTTATGATTATGACAATTGTTTCGTTCTACTAGTTGATATAATAGAGAGTGTTCGATTCTATCAGGTTTAATGGATTTTCCTTTATTTTTTATCGGAGTTCGGTATTTTTGTTAATTTTTTTAAAAAAAAGATTTCGATTTTTATTTTAACTATTTTTAATACCACATTTTATAAGCGTTTTGGTATTACTATAAGTTATCACTTCTGTTATCGTACTATGAACAACAAATTTATTTATTTTGTAAAATATATTTCCGTTCTTCATTTATACGTTTACCTCACAATAAAATTATTTTTATTTACCTGTGGACATTATTCTATTTAGCGGCATTTTGTTCAAGGTTATGGCTGTTTATTCTGAAATTGGTAACCATCTAACCCCTTTAAATGATTGGTTTTGTATTTACATTGTTTCAGAGATCAAATGTATTGGTTCAGTGTACGTTCTCTTGTGTTAATATGTCTTTTTATTGATATTCTGTAATGTGACTTTCTCTGTTGTGATGGTACACAATTGTTTCAGATAAAGGTGATGGTTGGTACCTATTACGGTTAAATCTGCTGCATTTGTTTGCACCTGTACTACGTCAGGAATCTGATGTTCAGTACTTGTCGTTTGTTGATGTGGTTCATAAGTATTGCTCGTTTTTTTATGGATTAGACCGTTGGTTTTCTCGTTTGAATTGGGTTTCCTTTTGCGTCCATGAGAACGACTGTTTTGAGATAAACAGTGCTACTATAGTGTATAAATGAAGGTTTGGATGAGTTTTAAACAATTTTGAATAATGGTAAAAATATGAGGAATAGAGACAAATGGGTTGTTTTAAGAATATAAAGGTAAAAGAATAATGGACAAACATTAATGAAAGAGGTAATGGCTTAACAAGTTGTAAATACAGAATTAGGAGATCCCTCTACAACTTCGTTATAGGTGACATCTAAGTATTAATATTATTTAGCAAAGATTTTTTTAACTTACCTTCCTTTGTTCTTTTCCATCTGCATTTCAAACTGAAATAATAAGCCTGTCAGATTTTAGATATAAAAAATCTTGTCTTATCACATATAAAATTATAAAAATACTGAACATATGTTCTGGACTAATGTTACCACTCCTGTGTATTGATCTGTAATAATCTAACATTCGATTACTTTTTTAACATAAAGATGTATAATTTGACCAAATGTTACCACTTAATGTTAATTTATGTATTAATCTGTTTATCATATATTTTTAACAAAATCACATAATATGTTAGTGGACATTTATTTGATTCTAAGGTTGTGTCTGGGAGTTTTTAGAAATAAATATTCCAGCTCCCATTTTATTATAGTCTTATCACACAAGCAAAATAAATAATCTGGTCCAATATACATTTTTGTAATCATTTTATACAAAGGAACATGTATCAATTATAAACAGAAAATCCGGAAAAAAGTATTATCAGTTGTTGTTTTTGAGGGATATATAATATGCAGTGAACGTTCCTCTCTCTTTTTTAGCACATGGATAATAGTTGCGCCGAAAGGTGCCAAGAGGAAACCACTATAAATAATGCTCCTCTACGTAGGTGACTTTTATCAAGAATGTAATTTTTCGGACCAAAGAGAGGGACGGAGATGGAAATGGAATTTTTATAACAAGAATATTGTGCCCCATATTTAGCAGCAGTTACATTGACAATCCATGTCAGTTTCTATATCCTATAGAATGATTTACTTGGTTTTAGTTTGTTATAATTACTTTACTGTCTTATGTTTTCTAAATCGATTAATAGCAATTGAACAGCGGTATACAACTGTTCCTTACATTTAATCATCAAAACAAGGTACTGTAAGCACAGATCTTTATATAACCATTATTTGACATTTCGTATAAAACAGGCATTTGGGTTCACGATTACATTTCTTTTTTTTAAAGAAAGCAACTTGTTTTTCTTTTTATTAAGTAGTGCAGTGAATTTTTGAGACATTCTGTATTTATTGCTGTCAAATCAGCCTTTATCCTACACAGTAAAAGAATATAAATAATTTGACGTATATACATAAAATAAAACAAACACAAAAAGATGGCGACCATGAAGATTTGATGTGAATTTGTTGCACAGAGTTTTGTGCTTTTATGCATTAAGAGATATTCTTTACGTCTTTTCTGTTACATCGATGTTACTACTAATTGATTGGAATTAATGTATTAAAAAACAGAACAATAATTATAAAGATTGCAGTTTAAATTACGAGTTATAAAATTGACGACCGAGTGAGTAGTAATTAGCCAAAGTTTACCTTACATATAGATGTACACATAAGAGAACTTTCAAACGTTTGAATCGCGTAATGAAATATGTCTCAACAACAAAACAAATAACCAGTTTCATTTCTACTGTTAAAGTCGATAAACTGTCAGCCAAAAACACAAATAATGCCGAGGAATCAGCATTTTTAGAGAAAACAGGAGATAAACAAAATATCACAAATCCAGCCAAGAGTCTCAACTCTTGCCTCTCCAGTTCCTCGGACCATAGTATTTGTATAGAAAACGAACTTGATGAAATCAAGCAGTCCCTGAAAAATGTCCCGATTTTTACAGAGATATTTAAACAATTATCCGAAAACCTGAAAAAAAAAACAAATTAAAAAAGAGATAGTGACGGAAGTCAAGTCAGAAGTCGATAAATTAAAAGCCAATTACGATTCCAAAATATCTCATCTATATGACAAATTAAACACTATTGAGTTTGAAAATGGAAATCTGCTGGAAAAAAATGCTAGTCTGCATTCTGATCTTAGAAAAATGAGGGATGTCGTTGATGAAAACAACAGGAAAGCAACTGAAAGTGTTCGGCTTGGTAACTGGAACGAACAATACTCACGTAAGAATAATGTGAAAACATACCAATTGCCAGAAAATCGAAATGAAGACCTACCACATTCTCTTCTTAACGAACTAAAGAACAAAGTCAAATAAGATATCAACCCTTCAGAAATTGTTGCAATGCATAGAATACCAGGGAAAGAAGGGAGTCCAAGACCAATTCTCATAAAATTTCTTAGAATGGATACCAAAATTACACTTCTGCGTAAAAGAAAAGAGTATAAACGAAGCACTCAAAGTTAGAATTTGTGATGATATTACAGACTCAACCAGGGTCTCCTAAATAGACTGTACCAACATGACAATATTATAAGCTCGTGGTATTTTAATGGTCATGTATATGGATCAGACGAGGAAGGAACTAGACATCAGTTCGAAATAATGAAAGTTAAAATGCCAGAATCGATGGGTCACTGTGAAAACTGTCTAAATATGAGAAAATAAAGGATGGCTGGTAGGTGAAACTTACATAAATGAAGCGATAAATGAAAAATGAACAAATTGATACGCGATTTATATAACATATCCAACTAAGTCGGACATCAACATATTTCTATCAAACATTGTTGGTCCTAACAGTTTAATTTTTGATTAAATTCAGTCAAATGAGAATCGTAAAAACATTACTTTTTCTCGTCATTTCTCCGTTGACTCAATGCTAAATTACCGATACCCATGTCTACTTATACAACAAATAAAGAAATTCCGTTAATAAAAATAAAACTTTGCAAATCGATTAAGTATATTCAAACATATATCTGGCGAAAAATACTATTTGAAACAGTTTAATTTCTGGGCAATTTCGGTCAAAAATTGATTTAAAAAAGTGAATATTTCGGGATTTTTCAAAATGGCGGATGATGTATATGGAAATGTTGCATCAAATCAAGGATTTGTATAGTACGACCTTCCTTGATTAAATTAAATTTTTTATGTTGAATCTCTAATGTTTCTGTTTTTTTTTTCTTTGGTGATATTTCGATATGATTGATTTCAAAATTTCTTGATAAAGAATATTATTTTAAGAGTGACACGGGAACATTTTATTTTGACCGCCTGATATCCAAGATATATACTGTTACCAGAAAGAAGTAAACAAGAAAATTTTCTCTGCTTTTTTTAAAGGCGTTTTTCCTGTTTTCTGTATAATTTATCTTTTTCTAGAAATATATTTATACTTTCCTTTAGAACCAAAAAATATTTACGTCCCGAGACAGAAAAAAATCCAAACAATTATAATAGATAAATATTCTATACCTTCAAAATCCCATCACTTGACGACCAGGTGAACTCTGACTTGGGTTGTAATGTTAAATTCCAATATATTGTCAGGTAGACGTGCAAACCAAAAGCAACCAGGTGACATTAAACATCCTGTGTATACATGCATGTATTACCAGAGTTTGAATTTTGTGATATACAAAAGTTTTCAGACAAATATATCTTCTCTTCTCCGTGTCAAATGTATCATAATAAACTTTAAGAAAATATGAACAATATAAAACAATTTCTTTAAAAAAAATATTTTTGCTTTAAAAGATAATCAAATTAATATTTATGTTTCTATAATTATATATGTTAAAGAAATATTTTGATTCAAATTCTAATTTAAATGGATTTGTTTTATTTCGCAGAAAATTAAACAAGATTTCATTGAATATGATTTTATTAATTTTTTTATTAATCTAATATTTTAAGGAAAATCCGGGCATTCAATAAATTGATATAAAGTTAAACTTGTGTAAAAAAAAAAAATGTTATTGTATACATTTCAACATAGACATATACTAGTATACAATTGCCCCTGATTTCAACGACATTGTATACACGACAATATTTATCGACAGAGTTATCGGTCCTGAATATGACTGATATAGTTGGGTATGTTCCAAGGCCGTTAGTCGGCACAAGGAGCGACGAAGCAGCGCATCTATTTTAGACGGGCAAATATCCACTTTTTGATATGGGACGAGCTCTGACGTCCCACAGCCCCAGCCTGTCTGGCAAAACAGCCGTTGGACGTCAGAGTAATCTCGGACTACTTTATTTCATACTTATTTTCCGGAAAATATACGTTTCCTACGTATTTGGTTTAAATTTTAAAAACTCATATTTCCGGTTTGCTTTTTTTATTATTTATATCCTGTAGGTAACTAGTTTTACACATGAGATTTACACAAAAACAACTGACAAATGGTTGCAATAGTAAAAGGTGTCCCATACATTTATTTTCACAACTATAGTATTACCAGAATCTAAAACATAGAGAGTATAAATTTGTTTCTCACTTCTACACTCGTGAATTGAAATTTAAGTCGAGTTTACAAATTTCTGTCTAGCATATTGTATAGATTAGTTTAGTCAATATCACTGCGCATTATTCAATTTTTGTCTGAAATGCAAGTTATTGCATGAACACAGACCTTGCTAAATTTTTTTTTCAATAGTATTACAGTATCACAATATAAGTGATAATTGATATCGTTAACATTTGTTATTTATCAATGTTTTCCTTTTGCATGTTTTGTATATGTTATGTACATGTATGTTTTGTTTTGTACTTTATCTCGTCTAGTTTTGAGTGTCCCGTTAATCAATGCATATGCCAGCTTTTGGTTTCGAAGGTCTGTCCAAAGTGTACATCATGTGCTTATGTTTCACTATTTATTCATTATAAGTTTTGATAGTTTTGACTGATCAATGTTTTGAACATTAATCTGTAAATTTGTAAACTATAATATTAATCACAACATAATCCTCCCTATAATCATAAAAAATGTTTTTTTCCTCAGTAGTATTATACAGTTTTTGTTACTGGTTGCTGGAATTGAGCAAACTCCAGGTCCAGATCAGAGTAACAAAAATAATTTGAAAATAGTACACAATAATGTGTGTAGTTAACTTCCTAAGTAAGATCTCATTAACAATGAACTACATGAGTATGACATCATTTGTATATCAGAATCTCATCTTGACAAGTCAATTACCGATGACCAAATTAAATTAATTTAAAATGGTTGTTGAAGGTGTAATATTTTGTCTCTTTGCTATAGCTAGTATTGCCTTTTCGAAGTAATCATGTGCTTCTGATATTGATGAACAGAGAATTTAATTTGAGTGACGCTGACGCAAAGTAACATCTACAAATAAGTCAATATGACCAAAATTATCAGTTGACCCCTTAAGGAGCTATTGCCCTTTATAGTCAATTTTGACCAATTTTTTGTAAATTTTTGTAATCTTTTACAAAAATCTTCTCCCCTGAAACTACTGGGCCAAATTTAACCAAACTTGGCCACAATCAGTATTGGGGTATCTAGTTTTGAAAATGTGTGGCGTGACCTGGCCAACCAACCAAGATGGCCGCCATGGCTAAAAATGGAACATAGGGGTGAAATGTAGATTTTCAAGTTGGCTTATATATCTGAAACCAAAGCATTTAGAGCAAATTTTACATGGGGATTAAATTGTTTATCAGGTCAAGATCTATCTGCCCTGAAATTTTCAGATAAATAAGACAACCAGTTGTTGGGTTGCTGCCCCGAATTAGTAAGTTTAAGGAAATTTTGCAGATTTTGGTTATTATCTTGAATATTAATATAGATAGAGATAAACTGTAAACAGCAATAATTTTCAGCAAAATAAGATCTACAAATAAGTCAACATGACCAAAATTTTCAATTGACCCCTTAAGGAGTTATTGCCCTTTATAGTCAATTGTTAACAATTCTCATAAATTTTTGTTAATTTTTGTAAATTTTTGGGAAATATTTTCCACTGTAATTACTGGGCCAAGTTCATTATAGATAGAGATAATTGTAGCAACAAGAATGTCAGGGAAGAAAGATCTACAAACACACTACCATCACAAAAACACCATCTTGTCATGAATTTATCTGTGTCCGTTGTTAATATGCACATAGACCAAGGTGAGCGACACAGGCTCTTGAGAGCCTCTAGTCCAATTTGTTTAGTCTTTCAGCTTGTCCGGTATGTATAGGGACATTTTGATTAACATGATTATCAAGATTTGTTTTCTTTTTTAACACAATACTAAGGGGGGTGTGAACATCAGAATAAAATTTACTAAATTCAAGAACCGTAAAATCATCTATACATTTTAAAAAATACGGGGTACAAATAAAATAATCAACAACACTCACATTTCTACATGTAAAATTACCAACATGTTTGTCATTTCCTATTCTTCAGTACAGCTCGGGCAGATTTTCATTTATCCACTCATCCTGGTGGAGTGGAGAAAATGTCAACTATTATGTCTCCATTACCACTCCACTGTGACTCTGAGAGCACTCCTACTTTTAAAATAATTTAATGTTGTACTGATGGACTGTGGAATGCTGGTGGCGACACAGTCAAAATTGGAATGGAGGGATGAGTGGAAAATGAAAATTCCACATGAACTTTACTGTATATTTTTCACTTATTGGGGCATTTTTAGGAATTTATGATTAATATAGTGCAGTATTGTAAGTCGGAGCATTACATTAAAAATCAATGTGATTCGTACAATTTCAAAACTTGTTTGTAATTCAAATAACATGTTTAGGGTGGGTTGAGCACACATAATGCTCCCTATTTTATATAAAATTGGTCTTTTTACTTACACCTGTTACATGTATATAAAAACATTAACATACTTGTGTATGTTTTGTTGCATTACAGAATTTGTGTTTTTTCGTTGTAGCATATAGAAAACTAGAGAAAATAAATCAATTGTCTTTATTTATTTATATCACATATAAAATTATAAATATACTGAACATATGTTCTGGACTAATGTTACCACTCCTGTGTATTGATCTGTAATAATTTAACATTCGATGCTGGAGACATAAAAATTAACTGTTTTAACATACTGATGTATAATTTGACCAAATGTTACCACTTAATGTTAATAGTTATGTATTAATCAGTTTATCATATATTTTTAACAAAATCACATAATATGTAAGTGGACATTCATTTGGGTCTAAGGTGGGGTCTGGAAGATTTTAGAAATAAATATTCTGGCCCCCATTTAGATTAAAATTATCAATCTTATAATAGTCTTATCACACAAGAAAAATAAATATTCTGGCTCAATATACATTTTTGTAATCATTTACAAGGGTACATGTATCAATTATAAACAGAAAATTCGGTAAAGAAGTAATATCAGTTGTTGTTTTGAGGGATATATTATGCAGTGAAGAATATAAAGTACTAAATGGTGGCCCCATTGCCGGCAATGCTATTTTTAGCAATTATCTCCTTAAAAGGCGTTTTTAATAAACTAATTATGGAAAAACTGTTGTTGTCTAATTGAAGCTCGATATCTATTTGTGATTTTACCACTCTCAAATATATATGGTCCCATGGCTTTTCTTGGTGAATTTTCGGGGTTTTCACGATACCTTACGATTTCGCAGAAAATTTCCCCTAATTTTGATCAACATAAAAAAAATATTTCCGGCCCTTCATCATATACATTTAAGGACAAATTTGTGCTTGCATGAAACTTCATTCATGATGCTTTCTAGAATAAAAACATATAAATGATATAACAACCAGTCACAGAGAGCCATCTATTTTTATCTCTATGTCATGTTCCCTTCATAAAATGGCTGTGCCCATGTAATTTCATTTGGTACATTGTAACCTATACGGTAATAAAACATTTCTGAAATTTGATATTTTTTGCCGCATTAGTTACTTGAACATTGCTTGACTTCATTCTACTATGCAAAATATCTCATTAAAAACTGTATTATACACAGGAATTAATTTCTGGACCCTACCCCTGTTTAAAAATTGGTAAAAAATTACACTAATTTTTATAGACATTACGGTACTGTTTGTTGCAGGTGTAATATTTTGTCCCTTTGCTAGTATTGCCTTTTCGAAGTAATCGTGTGCTTCTGATATTGATCAACAGAGAATTTAATTTGAGTGACGCTGTGCCGAAAACCAAATTAAAAATTCGGACCAGTTCAATATGAAATAAATTCACTATTTTGAAACGGACTATAGCTTTATAAATCGGATACATGTGCACACTTTAGCCTCTTTTCGTAAAAAACAGCTTCTGGTGGCCTATATTAGTTATACAAGTAGTCTAAGAAATGTTTTGAATGATGTGATATCGTTTAGTGTATACAAGTACCCTTAGAGCCGTTTTTCCAAAAAAAGGGGAAGGGTTAAATAAAGGCAACAGTAGTATACCGCTGTTCAAACTCATAAATCCATGGACAAAAAACAAAATCGGGGTAACAAACTAAAACTGAGGGAAACGCATAAATATAAGAGGAGAACAACGACACAACACTACAATGTAACACAAACAGAAACGGACCAAGCATCAGACAAAATCACACGAGAATAACAAATATAAGAAGATTTCTATGTCATGTGACGTGACAAGATCTAACAAGTATCGCCAAAAGTTAGGCTAATATATGACTATCAAGCCTGTAAGACAAATTTTGGATAAGAACAGAAAAGACACATCCAGGCGATGTAATCCTGTACCTACCCGTATTTTGAATGCAAATAAGAAACAGACTATAGCATGAAAACGGAATTATTCACACACATCACAACACTAGTAAAGCGTTTTTGATGTCTAAATCTTTCTTTAAATACCATTTTTGACATATTTTGAGACCATTATAGAATATAAAGTACTAAATGATGGTCCCATTGCCGGCAATGCTATTTTTAGCAATTATCTCCTTAAAAGGCGTTTTTAATAAACTAATTATGGAAAAACTGCTGTTGTCTAATTGAAGCTCGATATCTATTTGTGATTTTACCACACTCAAATATATATGGTCCCATGGCTTTTCTTGATGAATTGTATTGGGGGTTTTTACGATACCTTAACTAATTACGATTTCGCAGAACATTTTCCCTAATTTTGATCAACATAAAAAACCACTATAAATAATGCTCTTCTGCGTAGGAATAGTTTGGTTCTAAAAATAGAATAAACTAAAAATGCACAATTATCCTTTCTATTTACATACATCATAGTCAGACCATGAATAACCGAAACGATTATAGTTTAATTTGATATTTCAAAATATATTTGTTTATTACAACAGATATTCGTAGCATACATTTTTGATGGTAACATATTCATTTGACTTAAAATTACTATTCTTTCACTCCAAAAGTTTTGAGTTTATAATCTGTGGTATAAATAGATTGAGGTCTGACATATCTTGAATATGATAGTTAATGACTAAACCATATAAACTAGTTTGAACGATTTTCCCCCCAAAAAAAAGAGTTAGTTCGGGATAATCAATAAGAATTCAAATAAGAATTCAGCTTATAATAAAAAAAAAAACACAGCATATAATAACAAACCCACAGCATATAATAACAAACCCACAGCATATAATAACAAACCCACATCATATGATGTTCTTATTCACTACAGTTAAATCAGTATTTGTAAGTTTGTATTCAAGTTCTGCTATTTTTTCTACATCAATATTATTTTGAAAATCTTTTATCTTTTCAGAGTTCCATCTTTTTATCTTCGTAAACGTATTCTTTTTACTAAAATAATCGACAATATGGTCAATACTGGTAAATTCAAATAATTATAGGCATTTATAATAGTGCATATAGTGGTCAATACTGGTTGATTGAAATAAATATGTACATATACAATGCACATCATAACAGTAGTCATACTGGTCAATTAAAACAAAGGTGTTTTTTTTTAAATTAATTGTCATAGGAAGTTTCAATTTACAGTTTTTCATTTAGCCAGATAAAAAGATGTCATTAATTAATTAAAAATTGCTAGATTTACCTGTAATTAAATATGATTCAATTAACAAGTTAGAATACAAGTGAGTGTGTGATCATAAATTAATATCTGTCAAAACAGTGTGGTATATTGTGTTTATGCAGCAATTAAATAGGGATTAACTATGTTAGAAAGGGACAGACAAATCCTAACATGTAGGTAGTAAAAGACAATATTAAACAGTTTCCGGTCTGTTCAGTTGGTACATTGTTAAGAAAATATGTAGGGAAAAGAGTATATTTTCTTTCCTTGCTTCCACTATGTATGGCTTCAATACTCCAAAGTATTTGATGAAAACCTACTTTCTTCTGTAATATTCACTAAGTCTTCTAAACCTGCATATAGTTAACACTATTACTTAAAATTTCGTTTGATCAGCAATTGACCACTAAATGTTTTTTATCTACCAGCAATTGACCACATAAATTTTCAATAGTATTGACCAGTATTGACCACTTGCGGAATATTGACCGGGGCGGTATTTACCAGTAAATACCACTGGTAAATACCGGGGCCGGTTTTTATCGCCCAACCTTGACTGGATCCCTAAAGTATACTGTAGATTATTGCGTTGCGTTGTGTATTTGATCGTAAGCTAACTAAGGCGTCAACGATAGAACTACGTCTGCCATTATACGTTTCTATTCAATACAACATAAAGTATCACAATTACGCGACGTCACAAAGATAGTGGCCGTACCGCAAAAAGGTACGTTAATATTAGCGCAATTCTTTACATTCTGGGGCCGCAAAAAATGAAATTTAACTCAAATTTGAAATACAATATGAAAAATTCGTAAATTTGAAATTAAATGTCTGATCAATTGTGACATAAAATGAAACCATAGGTAAAGTCTCTCAATATTTTTAACTGTTCACGTCTGAATAATTTAACACTTTTACAAGTCTATCTAATAACCGTAGTTAATTGAACAGTCTATACATAAACTAATTTCTCCAGGGCAGAAAAGTTCATTCATTGTCATCATTTGTACTGCGTATTTCCAACGGATATAGCTTTACAATCGGACGGTTGGTGATTCCTGTGTCGGTCTTGATAACAGCTGATCGAATGAGTCCATCCTTTCCACGAACTAAATTTTGTACAACTGCTAATTTCCACATTATACGATTTGTGTCATTGTGTACTTGTACAATGTCACCTATTTGTATTGTTTGTTCGTTTATTCCAGATGTACGGAGGAATTCACGGAGTGACGTCAGATATTCGTGTTTCCATCTTGAGCGAAAATGGTTGATTAGTTCATTATTTCCCTGTAAATTTTTATTCAGTTTCACGTGCAAATCTTCGGAAGTAACACTGTCAATATTCTGTTCCGATTGGTTGTCAAGTCGACGACCATATAAAAGGTGCGCTGGCGTCAGCGGTTCGGAATCTTTAATATCAATAGAAATGTGAGTTATAGGACGATTGTTTAGAGTTCCCTCGATTTCGATTATAATTGTATTCAACATTTCCGTAGTGACACATGACTTTCCTAGTATTGCTTTAATTGACTTTTTCGTAAGTCCAATTAGACGTTCCCAAAAGCCTCCAAACACGGTGCACGGTTGGGTATGAATTTCCACTCAGTTCCTTGATCGGCAATTTTTCTTGTATTCGGTTGTCTTGGCTTGATCTTGCAATCTTTTCGGCGGCTGCCTTGAAGGTTGTTGCATTATCGGACAACATAATCCTTGGTGTAGATCTCCTAGCGACAAATCTTTTAAAAGCAAGAATGACAGACTCCTCTGTTAAATCTGTGACTATCTCCAAGTGAACGCATTTACGAATTTGTGATTTTACGCACTGCCTTATTCTCGGTATCCAATATTTCTGTTGAATATAGTCGACTGTACTGTTAAGTCCGGCATGTAAAGTCTTTGTGTGTGCATCCATTACGATTAAGGACGTAAGACTGTGGTGTGTTGGTAATAACAACGGATATTTAGTACTCTCCTTCACAGGTGCGTTTTGTATTCTCCCGGTAGAACGTAGTAATCCATTTTTGTCAGTATATAGTTTAAGTTGTCGAACAAGTGGCACTTTTTTTCTGTGACGATGAATTCAAGCTTTCAATTTCATCCTTAAATGTTTCCTGTTGTACTGTTACAATTAGAACTTTTAACGCTTTACATCGCTCCTCAACACTGATAAATCCGATTGACCGTTTATCTTTTGAATTCCGTAAATTCTGTATAAAACGTAAGACGTATGCTGTTACTCTAATGGCTTTTTCTAAAGATCTGTATCGTTGTATATCTATACATGAAATTGTCTGTGTTGAAGCATTTGTACTTTCATCGTCTGTTTAGTCATCACTAACAGTTACCATCGTGCTGCAGTCTTCAATTTTCCTCGTCCATGTCGGCCAATTTTCACGATTTAAAATCCATTGTGGACCGTTCATCCATAAGCTGTTATTATAAAGGTGTTTAGCGTTAATTCCGCGTGTTAAGTAATCAGCTGGATTGTCATCTGTTGGACAATAATTCCATTCAGCATTCTCTGTTAATTTTCTTATTTCTTTAAGTCGATTTGCTACGAACGGTTTTAAGTTTTTTGACGATTTAATCCAACTCAAAACAATTTGACTATCGCTCCACATATACATGTTCTGTTGTTATGACTTTAAGAAGATGCTTTGCTAATCTGGCGCCGATAAGCGCGCCCATAAGTTCTAAACGTGGTAATGACATCGGTTTTACGGGTACTACTCTGTTTTTAGCCATGACGATGACCGATGAATTTGCTGTAACTAAGTAAGCACAAGCTCCGTATGCTAACTGACTGGCGTCTGTGAAAATATGTAGCGACGTTTTCTCGTTAATAACTCCTTCCGTTAACATTCGTGGAAATACTATTTTGGTAGCCTCCTCGATATCTAAAGCTATTACCTGCCATTTACTTCTCAGTTTGTCGGACAAACATTCATCCCAATCCAACTTTGCCTTCCATAAAGTCTTCATAAACAGCTTAGCTTTCATCGTAATTGGCGTGATTAATCCTAGGGGGTCGAAAATTCTAGATGATGTGCGCAAAACCTCACGCTTTGTTATCATTTTGTCCTTTTCCATAAATTCAATCTGTTGAAATTTCAAATCGTCGGATTCCCTATCCCATCTCAGGCCTAAAATTTTGACTATATCGTCATTGTCGCCGATCTTGTCTCGTCCTGCGATGTTCTGTAATTCCGTACTATTAGAATTCCAAGACCGTAAGTTGAATCCTGCCTCTGACAATAATTTTCTTGACTCCGTGTAGAATTTCAAAAGTGATTGTTTATCTGTAAAACTGGTCAGAACGTTATCCACGTATATATTTCTCTGTAATTCTGTTGATGTAGTTGATGGATTGTCTCTAAAATGTTTCATTAGCGTGGCGCTTAACATGAATGGCGAACAGGTGTTACCAAAAAATACAACCTTAAACCGATAAGTAATCAAATGGCTTTCTGTGTCCATGGGATTCTCTAACCAATAAAATCTTGTGACATCTCTGTCATCAACATCTAATTCAATATGCAAAAATGCTTTTTCAATATCCGCTGTAACTGCATATTTATTCCATTCTAAAGCGTACTAATATCTCCGTCAAATCAGTCATAATTAGTGGATATGTTGTTAGGTAATCGTTAAGACAAGGACTACTGTCGTTCGCTCTACAGCTACAGTTATATACTATGCGTATCGGGGTGGTGACTGAATCCTTTTTTACAGGATGATGCGGAATGTAATGAACCTTGTTTGTGCATGTTCTTTCATCATATACCTTTTCAATGAATCCTCTTTGTTCTTGGTCTGTAATTATCTCACCATACTTTCGGAACATCTCGGGATCCTTCTTAAGGCGACGAATAACGCTTTCCGTTCTGCGTTTTGCGATGTCTTCATTTGTCGGTAGTTCTGGCGCATTCTCTCTCCATGGTAATTTCGTAACATACTTATTATTTTTCTTCGTAATGGAGGTTTGTAAGTAATTTTCAATTGATTCAGCTAGGTCTGGATCATTTTGTTCTTTAGCGTCAATTCCCAACGATTCAAGCTTCCCAAATTTTTCAAGATCGCACTCTTCGTGTTTGTGACATACTAGTATATTCATCATTGAGAAAGATGCATTGCTGGCTCGTGTAGGGACAGGACCGGAAAGTAAATATCCAATTTTCGAGCTAACTGCGGTTGGACCGTTTCCACGGACTATTTTGTCTTGAACTATGTCCCAGTAAAAATCACCTCCAATTAATAAGGATATTTCAAATTGCTCTCCTTCCATGACTGGGTGTGCTAATTGTAGACCACGTAAATATGAAAACTTCTGCGTTATTCCTATGTTGTGAGTTTGAAGTGGTGAAGCAATGGTTGGTACAATTAAAACTTTAATAGGGATTAAATCTTTCTGTAGACTTATGATTAATTGTTGTTTTGTCAAGATTTCTCACCTTTTTTTAGTACTTCCAGATGTAGCTATACTTAATGTTTCAGACCCCTCTTTTTTAATGTCCAATTTAGCTGCTAGTTCTTCGGTTATAAACGAGCGCTGAGCTCCCTCGTCAAAGATTATTCTTGCATCTATACATGTATTTTTGTGAACGACTGGACTGAATGCGGTTTTCAGTAAAACAGTGGACCTTTCTTCGTTAGCGGTATACAACATAGAAGTTTCTGTGTCTACTTTATTTTGCGATTGTTCAGTTTCAATATGATGTTTATTTGAGTACGAGTTCTGTTTATATAATGAAGAGTGATGCTTCCGGTGGTTTCCGTCACAATATGCGCATTGTTTCTTCCGATTCGAGTTTAATGATTTATCTGTTGTGTTTATCGGACGGGTTTTATCGGTAGTTACTCGTTTAACGCCTGTTATGAAATTTGCGCTAGGGGTTGCGGTTAAATACGTCTGTGTATAATCACCGTATCCGGACTCTTGAATAGAAATCTATTTACCTATCGCGATTCTAAGCGATTGAATATTCCAACTGTCGCTCCCGTTTTCTCGTGTTATATTTTTTCGTACTTCATGCGGTAACTTCCCGAGAATCACTGGTATCAATAGCGATCCGTACATTTCCTGACATTGTCCGAGAGACTCTAGACCCCGTATGTAAGCTTCTGATTTGTCATGAAATGTTCTCAAACTTTCTAATGTATCATGTGGTGCGGGTATATCAAGTAGTGCTCTCATATATGCATTAATGATTTTATGTGGTTGGCCATAGCGGTTTCTCAATAATTCAATTGCTTTGTGATAGTTTGGATTTGTCATGGTCAATCCTGAAATTACGTTTGCAGCTTCAAATTGAAGCAATGAGTTCAAGTACGAAAATTTCTGAATGTCAGTTAATGTGTGATTGTGATGAATCGTGGTTTCGTATGAATCCCAGAAATATTGCCATTGTAAAATGTCTCCATTAAAATTGGGAAGAGATAGCTTTGGTAGGCGATGGTTATTACTTGAGGTCGAACTTGTCTGAGATAATTGCTGACTTGTGTGAGTAAATGGGTTTGTGTACGGAACACACTCTGGTGCGCTTGAATCTAGTATCGAAAATGCTGCTTTTGGTACGGGTTTTAAGAACTTTTTAAATTTTCGAATTTTACCCTTTAAATCTAAATAATACTCATCTGTTTCAAGAATTTCATTTGTTATATCTTCTGATTCTACTGCATTTAATATCTGTTCGTCTATTGAGGCTAACGTCTTCTGTTTCTTCTCAATTGCTTCGAGCAATGTTGATACTTCCTCCGTGTTAATTTCTGAATCTCCGATGGCTTCCTCCAGTTTTTTAAAAACTTTTGTTACTGCTGCTCTGTTCCCCGCTCTCAAGGATTTTAGTCGGCTGATGTCCATTCTCTCCGTTTGAAGTCAAGACACCAATGTAGATTATTGCGTTGCGTTGTGTATTTGATCGTAAGCTAACTAAGGCGTTAAATATAGAACTACGTCTGTCATTATACGTTTCTATTCAATACAACATAAAGTATCACAATTACGCGACGTCACAAAGATAGTGGTCGTACCGCAAAAAGGTACGTTAATATTAGCGCAATTCTTTACATATACACTGAGCTTCAATAGAACCTCTGAACAAATTTTTAATGAGACATGGGGTAACAGGTCAACTTGACCTCCCCCCCCCCCCACCACCACCATTACCACCACCACCATTAGCATTTACAGAATTTCATATGTACTTTTTTCTAAAACATCAATATTTTCTTCTGATCCATAGATTAACATGGGTGTAACAATTTTATAAAATAAGTCTAGGTGACAACTTATTGATAAGTTATTGGTTCTTCCTTTTCTCAAAATATCATACATTGCTTTAGAGGCTTTTTCAACAAGATTATTTTTCTTTTTCTTGAAAGACCCTGTTCTTTGCAGTATAAAACCGAAATAAGTAAAATCATTGACCATTTCTAACTCTTTGTTTTCAAATTCAAATTTTAAGTTACCCGGTGGCCTCCTTTTTGCAAATACAACTACTTTTGTTTTATTAATGTTTACTTTTAGTTTCTATGTGTCACAATATTCCTTAAAATAATTTAGTTCAGAGTTTAACTCATCTGCTGATTCTGCCACCAGAACAGTGTCGTAAGCGTATAGAATAATAAATAATTTAACAAAAACATTTAATTCATTTTCAAAATCTGTAGTAATAGATTTTAGGCTAGTGGCATTTTTATCTACAAGAAATGTCTCTAGATCGTTTACATATCAGGCAAATAAAAAGGGGGACAGGTTTTTTCCTAGTCTTACACCATTTAGACAAGGGAAAAATTCAGATGCAGATCCATTTTGGACGATTCTTGATTTTATACTATCATACATATTTTGAATTACTTCATACATTTTCCCGTTGATATTATGCAGAAGACGTTTAAACCAAAGGCCATCACGCCACACGCTGTCGAAGCTTTTGCAAAATCTATAAACGTGCAGAAAAGTTTCTTCATTTTCAGTTTTAATAGTTCAAACAGACCATATAAATCAAAAATATTATCAATAGTTGAAATTTTTTTTCTAAACCCAGTTTCGTTTTTCTGTAAAACTAAGAATTCGTCAGAAAATGAATTTAGCTTATTATTTAGTACAGATGTGAATAACTTGCCAAAGCAACTAAGTATAGTGATAGGTCTATAGTTTTTTCGGATCCATCGGTGATCCTTTGTTTTTGTAAAAAGGAGGAATATTTCCAGTGAGCCAAGTGTCTGGAATTAAACCAGAGTCGAATATTAAGTTGAAAAAATTAGCATACAGTGACACAAACATATCCGTAGTAGATTTAATAAATTTGTTTCTGATTAAATCATCGCCACGAACTTTATCGTTACTTAACTTTTTAATACAATAAATGATTTCTGATTGACTAATTTTTTCGTTCAAGCTTGTGTTCAAATTGTTTATTTCGTCATTCACCTGTAAATTATTTATTTTCATGCTTAGTTCAGATTTGTCATAATTTGGATCAGAATTTAAATTCTTTAAAAAATCTACAAGTGTATCTATTGGAATATATGGTTGTGCCCTTTTCCGACCCTGATTTAATATTTTCCAATATTCATTAGGATTCTAGGTTCTCAGGTTTTTTTAATTTAGTTTTCATATTTCGTCTATATTTTCGAATAGAAATGTGCATTTGTTTTTTGTATTTCTTTTCTGCGTCCTTCAGTTCACGTTTAGAACTATCAGAATTTCGTTGCTTTCTGCGGCGCTTCATTTTTCTGTAGTTTTGTCTGGCAAATTTACAGTCGATATCAAACCACGTTTTGCTAAATTTAAAGCTTGGTGCCTCTTTAGTTTTGTTTCTGCATATAAAAGATCCAAAGGTTTCTTTGGCAGGTTCGAAAAATACATTACCAAATTCATTTACCATTGAATTTATCTGGTCTTTTGTGACAGCGTCGGGAGTTAAAGTCCGAAGTTTATTATGGAGATCATTTAATTTTTTTCTGTTAAAATTGTCTCTAAATTCATGTATTTTCTCATTTTTAGCTCACCTGGCCCAAAGGGTCCTAAATCTTAGTAATCTATTACAAAAATCTTCTCCTCTAAAACTACTGGGCCAAATTAATCCAAACTTGGCCACAATCATCTTTGGGGTATCTAGGTTAAAAAATGTGTGACGTGACCCGGCCAACTAACCAAGATGGCCGCCATGGCTAAAAATAGAACATAGGGGTGAAATGTAGATTTTGGCTTATATCTCTGAAACCAAAGCATTTAGAGCAAATCTGACATGTGGTAAAATTGTTCATCAAGTGAAAATCTATCTGCCCTGAAATTTTCAAATGAATCCGGTTGTTGGGTTGCTGCCCTGACATAAGTAATTTGAAGGAAATTTTTCAGATTTTGGTTATTATTATAGAAAGAGATAAACTGTAAACAGCAATAATGTTCAGCAAAGTAACATCTACAAATAAGTCAATATGACCAAAATTATCAGTTGACCCCTTAAGGAGCTATTGCCCTTTATAGTCAATTTTGACCAATTTTTCGTAAATTTTTGTAATCTTTTACAAAAATCTTCTCCCCTGAAACTACTGGGCCAAATTTAACCAAACTTGGCCACAATCAGTATTGGGGTATCTAGTTTTGAAAATGTGTGGCATGACCTGGCCAACCAACCAAGATGGCCGCCATGGCTAAAAATGGAACATAGGGGTGAAATGTAGATTTTCAAGTTGGCTTATATATCTGAAACCAAAGCATTTAGAGCAAATTTTACATGGGGATTAAATTGTTTATCAGGTCAAGATCTATCTGCCCTGAAATTTTCAGATAAATAAGACAACCAGTTGTTGGGTTGCTGCCCCGAATTAGTAAGTTTAAGGAAATTTTGCAGATTTTGGTTATTATCTTGAATATTAATATAGATAGAGATAAACTGTAAACAGCAATAATTTTCAGCAAAAAAAGATCTACAAATAAGTCAACATGACCAAAATTTTCAATTGACCCCTTAAGGAGTTATTGCCCTTTATGGTCAATTGTTAACAATTCTCATAAATTTTTGTTAATTTTTGTAAATTTTTGGGAAATATTTTCCACTGTAATTACTGGGCCAAGTTCATTATAGATAGAGATAATTGTAGCAACAAGAATGTTCAGTGAAGAAAGATCTACAAACACATTACCATCACAAAAACACCATCTTGTCATGAATTTATCTGTGTCCGTTGTTAATATGCACATAGACCAAGGTGAGCGACACAGGCTCTTGAGAGCCTCTAGTCCAATTTGTTTAGTCTTTCAGCTTGTCCGGTATGTATAGGGACATTTTGATTAACATGATTATCAAGATTTGTTTTCTTTTTTAACACAATACTAAGGGGGGTGTGAACATCAGAATAAAATTTACTAAATTCAAGAACCGTAAAATCATCTATACATTTTAAAAAATACGGGGTACAAATAAAATAATCAACAACACTCACATTTCTACATGTAAAATTACCAACATGTTTGTCATTTCCTATTCTTCAGTACAGCTCGGGCAGATTTTCATTTATCCACTCATCCTGGTGGAGTGGAGAAAATGTCAACTATTATGTCTCCATTACCACTCCACTGTGACTCTGAGAGCACTCCTACTTTTAAAATAATTTAATGTTGTACTGATGGACTGTGGAATGCTGGTGGCGACACAGTCAAAATTGGAATGGAGGGATGAGTGGAAAATGAAAATTCCACATGAACTTTACTGTATATTTTTCACTTATTGGGGCATTTTTAGGAATTTATGATTAATATAGTGCAGTATTGTAAGTCGGAGCATTACATTAAAAATCAATGTGATTCGTACAATTTCAAAACTTGTTTGTAATTCAAATAACATGTTTAGGGTGGGTTGAGCACACATAATGCTCCCTATTTTATATAAAATTGGTCTTTTTACTTACACCTGTTACATGTATATAAAAACATTAACATACTTGTGTATGTTTTGTTGCATTACAGAATTTGTGTTTTTTCGTTGTAGCATATAGAAAACTAGAGAAAATAAATCAATTGTCTTTATTTATTTATATCACATATAAAATTATAAATATACTGAACATATGTTCTGGACTAATGTTACCACTCCTGTGTATTGATCTGTAATAATTTGACATTCGATGCTGGAGACATAAAAATTAATTGTTTTAACATACTGATGTATAATTTGACCAAATGTTACCACTTAATGTTAATAGTTATGTATTAATCAGTTTATCATATATTTTTAACAAAATCACATAATATGTAAGTGGACATTCATTTGGTTCTAAGGTGGGGTCTGGAAGATTTTAGAAATAAATATTCTGGCCCCCATTTAGATTAAAATTATCAATCTTATAATAGTCTTATCACACAAGAAAAATAAATATTCTGGCTCAATATACATTTTTGTAATCATTTACAAGGGTACATGTATCAATTATAAACAGAAAATCCGGTAAAGAAGTACTATCAGTTGTTGTTTTGAGGGATATATTATGCAGTGAAGAATATAAAGTACTAAATGGTGGCCCCATTGCCGGCAATGCTGTTTTTAGCAATTATCTCCTTAAAAGGCGTTTTTAATAAACTAATTATGGAAAAACTGTTGTTGTCTAATTGAAGCTCGATATCTATTTGTGATTTTACCACACTCAAATATATATGGTCCCATGGCTTTTCTTGGTGAATTTTCGGGGTTTTCACGATACCTTACGATTTCGCAGAAAATTTCCCCTAATTTTGATCAACATAAAAAAAATATTTCAGGCCCTTCATCATATACATTTAAGGACAAATTTGTGCTTGCATGAAACTTCATTCATGATGCTTTCTAGAATAAAAACATATAAATGATATAACAACCAGTCACAGAGAGCCATCTATTTTTATCTCTATGTCATGTTCCCTTCATAAAATGGCTGTGCCCATGTAATTTCATTTGGTACATTGTAACCTATACGGTAATAAAACATTTCTGAAATTTGATATTTTTTGACGCGTTAGTTACTTGAACATTGCTTGACTTCATTCTACTATGCAAAATATCTCATTGAAAACTGTATTATACACAGGAATTAATTTCTGGACCCTACCCCTCTTTAAAAATTGGTAAAAAATTACACTGATTTTTATAGACATTACGGTACTGTTTGTTGCAGGTGTAATATTTTGTCTCTTTGCTAGTCTTGCCTTTTTGAAGTATTCATGTCCTTCTGATATTGATCAACAGAGAATTTAATTTGAGTGACGCTGTGCCGAAAACCAAATTAAAAATTCGGACCAGTTCAATATGAAATAAATTCACTATTTTGAAACGGACTATAGCTTTATAAATCGGATACATGTGCACACTTTAGCTTCTTTTCGTAAAAAACAGCTTCTGGTGGCCTATATTAGCTATACAAGTAGTCTGGAAATTGTTTTGAATGATGTGCTATCGTTTAGTGTATACAAATACCCTTGGAGCCGTTTTTACCAAAAAAGGGGCAGAGTTAAAATCGAAGATTTCTATGTCATGTGACGTGACAAGATCTAACAAGTATCGCCAAAAGTTAGGCCTATATATGACTATCAAGCCTGTAAGACAAATTATTGATAAGAACAGAAAAGACACATCCAGGCGATGTAATCCTGTACCTACCCGTATTTTGAATGCAAATAAGAAACATACTATAGCATGAACACGGAATTATTCACACACATCACAACACTAGTAAAGCGTTTTTGATGTCTAAATCTTTTTCAAATACCATTTTTGACATATTTTGAGACCATTATACGGTAATAAAAAATTTCTGAAATTTGATATTTTTTGCCGCATTAGTTACTTGAACATTGCTTGATTTCATTCTACTATGCAAAATATCTCATTGAAAACTGTATTATACACAGGAATTAATTTCTGGAGCCTACCCCTGTTTAAAAATTGGTAAAAAATTACACTAATTTTTATAGACATTACGGTACTGTTTGTTGCAGGTGTAATATTTTGTCTCTTTGCTAGTATTGCCTTTTCGAAGTAATCGTGTGCTTCTGATATTGATCAACAGAGAATTTAATTTGAGTGACGCTGTGCCGAAAACCAAATTAAAAATTCGGACCAGTTCAATATGAAATAAATTCACTATTTTGAAACGGACTATAGCTTTATAAATCGGATACATGTGCACACTTTAGCTTCTTTTCGTAAAAAACAGCTTCTGGTGGCCTATATTAGCTATACAAGTAGTCCGGGAAATGTTTTGAATGATGTGATATCGTTTAGTGTATACAAATACCCTTGGAGCCGTTTTTACCAAAAAAAGGGGAGGGTTAAAATCGAAGATTTCTATGTCATGTGACGTGACAAGATCTAACAAGTATCGCCAAAAGTTGGGCCTAAATATGACTATCAAGCCTGTAAGACAAATTATTGATAAGAACAGAAAAGACACATCCAGGCGATGTAATCGTGTACCTACCCGTATTTTGAATGCAAATAAGAAACATACTATAGCATGAACACGGAATTATTCACACACATCACAACACTAGTAAAGCGTTTTTGATGTCTAAATCTTTTTTCAAATACCATTTTTGACATATTTTGAGACCATTATACGGTAATAGAAAAATTTTGAAATTTGATATTTTTTGCCGCATTAGTTACTTGAACATTGCTTGACTTCATTCTACTATGCAAAATATCTCATTTAAAACTGTATTATACACAGGAAATAATTTCTGGACCCTATCCCTGTTTAAAAATTGGTAAAGATTTACAGAGATTTTTATAGACATTACGGTACTGTTTATTGCAGGTGTAATATTTTGTGTCTTTGCTAGTATTGCCTTTTCGAAGTAATCATGCGTTTCTGATATTGATCAACAGAGAATTTCATTTGAGTGACGCTGTGCCGAAAACCAAATTAAAAATTCGGACCAGTTCAATATGAAATAAATTCACTATTTTGAAACGGACTATAGCTTTATAAATCGGATACATGTGCACACTTTAGCTTCTTTTCGTAAAAAACAGCTTCTGGTGGCCTATATTAGCTATACAAGTAGTCTGGGAAATGTTTTGAATGATGTGATATCGTTTAGTGTATACAAATACCCTTGGAGCCGTTTTTACCAAAAAAAGGGGCAGAGTTAAAATCGAAGATTTCTATGTCATGTGACGTGACAAGATCTAACAAGTATCGCCAAAAGTTGGGCCTAAATATGACTATCAAGCCTGTAAGACAAATTATTGATAAGAACAGAAAAGACACATCCAGGCGATGTAATCGTGTACCTACCCGTATTTTGAATGCAAATAAGAAACATACTATAGCATGAACACGGAATTATTCACACACATCACAACACTAGTAAAGCGTTTTGATGTCTAAATCTTTTTCAAATACCATTTTTGACATATTTTGAGACCATTATACGGTAATAAAAAATTTCTGAAATTTGATATTTTTTGCCGCATTAGTTACTTGAACATTGCTTGATTTCATTCTACTATGCAAAATATCTCATTGAAAACTGTATTATACACAGGAATTAATTTCTGGACCCTACCCCTGTTTAAAAATTGGTAAAAAATTACAGAGATTTTTATAGACATTACGGTACTGTTTGTTGCAGGTGTAATATTTTGTCTCTTTGCTAGTATTGCCTTTTCGAAGTAATCGTGTGCTTCTGATATTGATCAACAGAGAATTTAATTTGAGTGACGCTGTGCCGAAAACCAAATTAAAAATTCGGACCAGTTCAATATGAAATAAATTCACTATTTTGAAACGGACTATAGCTTTATAAATCGGATACATGTGCACACTTTAGCTTCTTTTCGTAAAAAACAGCTTCTGGTGGCCTATATTAGCTATACAAGTAGTCTGGGAAAGGTTTTGAATTATGTGATATCGTTTAGTGTATACAAATACCCTTGGAGCCGTTTTTACCAAAAAAAGGGGAGGGTTAAAATCGAAGATTTCTATGTCATGTGACGTGACAAGATCTAACAAGTATCGCCAAAAGTTGGGCCTAAATATGACTATCAAGCCTGTAAGACAAATTATTGATAAGAACAGAAAAGACACATCCAGGCGATGTAATCCTGTACCTACCCGTATTTTGAATGCAAATAAGAAACATACTATAGCATGAACACGGAATTATTCACACACATCACAACACTAGTAAAGCGTTTTTGATGTCTAAATCTTTTTTCAAATACCATTTTTGACATATTTTGAGACCATTATACGGTAATAGAAAAATTTTGAAATTTGATATTTTTTGCCGCATTAGTTACTTGAACATTGCTTGATTTCATTCTACTATGCAAAATATCTCATTTAAAACTGTATTATACACAGGAATTAATTTCTGGACCCTATCCCTGTTTAAAAATTGGTAAAAAATTACAGAGATTTTTATAGACATTACGGTACTGTTTATTGCAGGTGTAATATTTTGTGTCTTTGCTAGTATTGCCTTTTCGAAGTAATCATGCGTTTCTGATATTGATCAACAGAGAATTTCATTTGAGTGACGCTGTGCCGAAAACCAAATTAAAAATTCGGACCAGTTCAATATGAAATAAATTCACTGTTTTGAAACGGACTATAGCTTTATAAATCGGATACATGTGCACACTTTAGCTTCTTTTCGTAAAAAACAGCTTCTGGTGGCCTATATTAGCTATACAAGTAGTCTGGGAAATGTTTTGAATGATGTGATATCGTTTAGTGTATACAAATACCCTTGGAGCCGTTTTTACCAAAAAAAGGGGCAGAGTTAAAATCGAAGATTTCTATGTCATGTGACGTGACAAGATCTAACAAGTATCGCCAAAAGTTGGGCCTAAATATGACTATCAAGCCTGTAAGACAAATTATTGATAAGAACAGAAAAGACACATCCAGGCGATGTAATCGTGTACCTACCCGTATTTTGAATGCAAATAAGAAACATACTATAGCATGAACACGGAATTATTCACACACATCACAACACTAGTAAAGCGTTTTTGATGTCTAAATCTTTTTTCAAATACCATTTTTGACATATTTTGAGACCATTATACGGTAATAGAAAAATTTTGAAATTTGATATTTTTTGCCGCATTAGTTACTTGAACATTGCTTGATTTCATTCTACTATGCAAAATATCTCATTTAAAACTGTATTATACACAGGAAATAATTTCTGGACCCTATCCCTGTTTAAAAATTGGTAAAAATTACAGAGATTTTTATAGACATTACGGTACTGTTTATTGCAGGTGTAATATTTTGTGTCTTTGCTAGTATTGCCTTTTCGAAGTAATCATGCGTTTCTGATATTGATCAACAGAGAATTTCATTTGAGTGACGCTGTGCCGAAAACCAAATTAAAGATTCTACCAGTTCAATATGAAATAAATTCACTATTTTGAAACGGACTATAGCTTTATAAATCGGATACATGTGCACACTTTAGCCTCTTTTCGTAAAAAACAGCTTCTGGTGGCCTATATTAGCTATACAAGTAGTCTGGGAAATGTTTTGAATGATGTGATATCGTTTAGTGTATACAAGTACCCTTGGAGCCGTTTTTCCAAAAAAGGGGAAGGGTTAAATAAAGGCAACAGTAGTATACCGCTGTTCAAACTCATAAATCCATGGACAGAAAACAAAATCGGGGTAACAAACTAAAACTGAGGGAAACGCATAAATATAAGAGGAGAACAACGACACAACACTACAATGTAACACAAACAGAAACGGACCAAACATCAGACAAAATCACACGAGAATAACAAATATCAGAAGATTTCTATGTCATGTGACGTGACAAGATCTAACAAGTATCGCCAAAAGTTAGGCTAATATATGACTATCAAGCCTGTAAGACAAATTTTGGATAAGAACAGAAAAGACACATCCAGGCGATGTAATCCTGTACCTACCCGTATTTTGAATGCAAATAAGAAACAGACTATAGCATGAAAACGGAATTATTCACACACAACACAACACTAGTAAAGCGTTTTTGATGTCTAAATCTTTCTTTGAATACCATTTTTGACATATTTTGAGACCATTATAGAATATAAAGTACTAAATGATGGTCATATTGCCGGCAATGCTATTTTTAGCAATTATCTCCTTAAAAGGCGTTTTTAATAAACTAATTATGGAAAAACTGCTGTTGTCTAATTGAAGCTCGATATCTATTTGTGATTTTACCACACTCAAATATATATGGTCCCATGGCTTTTCTTGATGAATTGTATTGGGGGTTTTCACGATACCTTAACTAATTACGATTTCGCAGAACATTTTCCCTAATTTTGATCAACATAAAAAAAATATTTCCGGCCCTTCATCATATACATTTAAGGACAAATTTGTGCTTGCATGAAACTTCATTCATGATGCTTTCCAGAATAAAAACATATAAATGATATAACAACCAATCACAGAGAGCCATCTATTTTTATCTCTATGTCATTTCCCTTTATAAAATGGCTGCGCCCATGTAATTTCATTTGGTACATTGTAACCTGAGCGTTCCTCTCTCTTTTTTCGCACATGGATAATAGTTGCGCCGAAAGGTGCCAAGAGGAAACCATTATAAATAATGCTCTTCTGCGTAGGAATAGTTTGGTTCTAAAAATAGAATAAACTAAAAATACACAATTATCCTTTCTATTTACATACATCATAGTCAGACCATGAATAACCGAAACGATTATAGTTTAATTTGATATTTCAAAATATATTTGTTTATTACAACAGATATTCGTATCATACATTTTTGATGGTAACATATTCATTTGACTTAAAATTACTATTCTTTCACTCCAAAAGTTTTGAGTTTATAATCTGTGGTATAAATAGATTGAGGTCTGACATATCTTGAATATGATAGTTAATGACTAAACCATATAAACTAGTTTGAACGATTTTCCCAAAAAAAACCCACAGCATATAATAACAAACCCACATCATATAATTCAAAACCACCATCACATAATAAATACTATCACATAAGACAGCTATGGCGTTCCATATATATCCATAAAATAAAACTGTTTTATTATAATAAGTTATATAATAACATATAGGAGGATAGTCTGTTAGTTGAAAATATTAACAAATATATGACAGTAGTTCATCTATCATTGGTTTTCTTAAATCGTAAGACGGGTGCACAGCTTTATTTTCTGAAGAAACTGTGATATCCCATTCGTTTAAATACACAACTTTATGTTTGATATTGTCGAAAATTTTGAATATCAGTTTATCCTGCAAATATCTCGCAAAATCATATGGAACACCTTCACTGTATAGTTCGAAGTAATGTGGACCTTTAATGAATACTTTTGCGCCAGGCACACGATCCAAGAATTTAACTATTGCGTCTTTGGCGTTCATAACATGTTCTTCATAAATTGACAATGGAGCATAACTTATATGTACATACCAATGCAGCACTACGATCGGATTTTTAGAACGTATTACGTTAAGATGCTAGCTTGCAGGTTTAAAATGATGTATTAACCCATTCGGTGTATAGGTGAAAAATGGGAACTCATGCGCAACCCATATAACAGTAATGTTGTCTCTCTTATTTTTACTGACAGCTTTGATTGGTTCATGGTGACCTTTTATAGCATATGATTTTCCTGCAAGATTTAAAATATCAGCAATTGATACAAGCCAGTCTCGCACTGTAGAATCTCCAACCATGTAAATCTCCCGGTTTCTTAGACAGGCTAAATACCTGTTAAAACTTGTGTCAACTTTTTTTTGACATAAGAGATTATGCCACGTTTTATTATAAAAATATCCAACTGGGGACGAAATGTTCCATGTGACTGAAGGATTTATTAGACTACACGAGTTCTCTGGATGACCTATGATTTTATCTGCAAAAAGAAAAACAATACACAAGTGTCCCCAAAAATGCAACTGGATTCATATCAAACAGATATGTTATAAGCTTGACATGAATATAATACATTCTTTTAAGGATTATACATCAGATTTAATTTTGGTGTATGAACATTCTATTTAAAGCGCCATGAAAACTTGTTTGTCCTTCTGTTCGTCACTATCGTCCGTGTGTACAAAATATTATTACTAATTGATACCTTGAGTTTACCTTGTTCGATTGTATTGAGACTTATACAGATGGGAGATATATCGAAAGAAGAAAATCAATCAATGTTTGGGTCAATAGATCGAAGGACAAGGTCACTGAAAACAGGAAAAAGATATCAGGATGATAACCTGAGTGTCATTTACTTCATTGAAATGAAACTTATAGAGATTGAATATTTAGTAAAGTAAAATATTCTTTTGATTTTAAGGTCAAAGTCATGAAAACTGTTCCGAAAATATTTTTTTTTAGTGGAAAGCAGTTTTGAAATGGTTACTAGAGGTGCTCTCTTTGAAAATATAGGGCAGTAGAAGATTCCTTTTGAATTTGGGGTCAATAGATTAAAGTTTAAGGTTCCTCTAAAAATCTCATTTTAAAACAAAGTCATAGTTGGTGGTTGAATCTAGTGTTGGCAGCCAAATTGGTCAGTTTACTTACACATTCGACATGAATTTTTCACCGAAATGGTGATTATTACAAAACATTATACATACACTTCTGTTCTCGAACTATGAACAACAAATTTATATATTTTATTAAAAAAATATTTCCGTAATCCATGTTCTGTTTTCAACCAAATTATTATATTTACCTGTGAACTTTTTTTTATTAAACGTCATGTTGACCAAGGTAATTATAGTTGTCTTTATAATACTGATTTATATCCCCCTTTGTTTTTATTAATATTGTGTTTTTATTGTGTCATAGATCAAATTTATTTGTTCAGTGTATGTTTACTCGTTTTTGTTGATATGTCTTTTGATAGAGTTGAAACATTTCAGTTGATGTTTAATAGTCCGTCTTTCTATGTTACGATGTTACATTAAGGTTAGGGTGAAGGTTGGCGCCTGATAAAACGTGTCAACTCGATGCATTTCCTTTTAGTTTGTTGATGTGGCTCAAGTGTTTCTCGTTTCTCGATTTTTATATAGATTATACCTGTTTGAAGGGTTTTGCATTAGTCATTTGGGGGCTCTTTATACCTTGCTGTTCTATGTGAGCGAGGGCTCCGTGTTGAAAGCAATACTTTGATCTAAAATGTTTTTCTTTTTTACAACATTTGACTTGGACCAAAAGTTGTCTCATTGGCACTCATACCACATCTTCTTATATATTTTTAGAAAACATTGAAACTGTCCTCAAAGGATAAGATTGACAAACATGCTCTAAAGTATTTCCTTAAGTAAATAAGTAATGTATGCCTGTACCAAGTAAGGAATATGACAGTTGTTGTCCATTCGTTTGATTTGTTTTGTAATTTGATTTTGACATGTGATTAGGGACTTTCCGATTGAATTTTCCTCGGAGTTCAGTATTTTTGTGATTTTACTTTTTATTGTCACAGGGTCGTTAATTTGTTATATTTCTCATAAAGATAATAATTGATTCAAAACGAATTAAATTTAAATCAGCTTCTAATTTTATTGTGTTTACTACTGAAAATAAAGTATCACTTATAATTATGTGATAATACCTTATTTATTACCTATGGATCTATGAGGCAAGGTGACCTGTCCACGAGGATGGTCGGTAGCTTATCGATAACTGCCAATGAACTTCTCCGTACCTTATATTTTGTAGGTCTAATGCGAAACACTTTTTGAAAATTTTCACCGCTTGTTGTACGACTTCATTTTTTTATGTCCAAATATATATAACTAGACAAGTATTTCGGCATAACCATGATAACGGTGTCGTAATCATATATTTTTTTTATTTGTACCAGTTCGTGTAATTAAACATCTAGGATGAACTGTTATAACCTCAGTGTTTGATAAATGATTGATACGGATTTCAGAAAAAAATACTTGATTCTGTTCATTAGTTAGATCACGAATAGTTTCAAATGAAATTATGATTTCAGCTTTGTACTGGTGACCTGTCTATGTTTGCTATGGTATTATCAGGTATATTTTTCGACTTACGAATAGGGATTTGCCACTAGATATGCGCGAAACAAAATAATTGGGAATTCAAATGAATAGAAATTAGAGATAGGGGCATAAAAACTAAACAACACAACTATGATAATCCTACATAAGTATCTTATAATTAGGGCACTTGTAATCTACAATTAACTTAAGGTCTTAATTTAAATATATAGAATGTTTTTAATAATTTGTAAGAGTGTAGTTTTTATTATATTTTTTCAAAATATAATAAAAAGTATTGGTCAACAGACTTTTGTTATGCTACAGGTTGTGCAATAGTTTGTATATATTACGCATGGAAAACCCAATGGGTTTTTTATATAAAAAGAAAACTACGTCATAGACTTTAAAAACAAAATGTAAGAAGATAGCTCATATAACATGTCTTCAGATGAAAGAAAGAAAAAATTGGGTCACCGTATTTGTTTTCTTGATAGAGATTAAGGTTGGTAAATTCCCCACACTATATTATAAAAAAAATACTTTATCCGTGTTATTTCCCCTACTATCTGAGTTATATCCCCGTATGTGGCAGAATTGAAAAAAAATCAAACAAAAATATGTGTTTATTTTTATAGAAAATACAGTCGTAAATATGACAAAACAAAATTTTCTATACTACATTGTAACATGAAAAGTCTTACACAGTAATTACACCCTAGTCTCAAAATTTGCACATTTCGTTAAAGATCTAAACCTATTGTTATATGCTACTTCAAAATTCAAGATGGAGAGAGACACCCCAGTTACATTAAATAACTTAATGCCATTTTTGTGGAAGATATATTACCTATTACCATGGTTACTTTAATAACTTACCACCAAGTACATCAACTTTAATTTCCTTTATAATTTTATAACTAGTAGTACTGCAAGTATAAATTTATTTATTTTTATATTAACATGTTTACAAACGATCATATAAAAATGTATGTCAAACCGTCACTAAGAGCAAATCACAAAGGTCTTCAAGTATATGAACACATCTTTTCAATCGAATCACACATATATAATGCATCTCTTAAATATATTTAGCAATAAAAGAACAAGAAATGTGTGGTATAAAAAAATTAGTTTAGATTGTACAGATTATTTTTGCATTTGTATAACTCATATACATGCACAAAGATTCTTCCTCTTAATTTGGAAATGCAAATGCATTCGTTAAGTCCCTTTGTATGTCAAGTTATCTCAACGATAACATTTTCTGAAATTCAACAACTTCACATGACGTCACACATATTGAAATGCAAAGACATTCTTTCTTTGAAATCTGTTATGTGAGACCATGAACAGTTAACAAAATTATAATTTTTTATGCTTCTGAGACTAAAATAGCAATCATAAAGAATTCTTGACTTATTTGAGAAAGACTATGCAATGCCACATTATGAATATCGACAGGTTTATATGTATAGGACCATACATTTTCTTCTCAGTATAGAAAAACCTATTTTACGATGGCAGAATGCGGCCATGAAAGAAAAAGAATATGTTAGCCCCTCAAGATACTATGGCGTCCCTCAAGATTCTATGTCGTTTCCACAAGAAAGTTATCTCGTTCCCTCAAGATGCTATGCCGTTCCTATAAGCAGAACAAATAAAATAGAAGCAATGTGAGATACTTTTTACAGCCGATTGCATTGAATGTGTAGCTTAATGTAACATCTTTGATTAGCGTGCTTGCTAGCTGAACGATGAAGTCATAACTAGGTTAGGTACACTACCCTCCTTTCGAAGTAGCATAGTCCTACAGACAGATAGATTAGTTATCTGTCGGACTAGTATACTCTTAAAGGAGGATAGTTTACCTAATCTAATAATGACTTCATGGTTCCGCTAGCAAACAAGCTATCCAAAGATATTACATTAAGTTACACACTCAATGCATTCGGCAGAAAATCATTTTTTTCATATCATGGTTGGCTAACTTCCTCCTTGTCTCTTTAAATACTAGTATATAGAATATCTTAAAGAAGTTCTTACATAATTACTAAGGTTAACTATTGAAATCTTGACTATTAGGTTCATAATCTAAACTGAAATGTATTTATTTTTTTTTCTCTTCAAATAGAAGCTATCGCTGCTCAATAACTTTATTGTCGTATCACTCTTTCGCTGGTTCCTCTTCAAGTGGCAATTGTGAAATTAAAAGCGTCAAAGCATAAAAGATACAATATGTATGTGTAATGAAAAGAAAGAAAATCAATCATTTAACGAAATATTCCCGGAAATGCAAAAATTCCTTGAATATAAAAATGTATTACCTCAAGAACTGCTTCTGTGAATTTGTAAATGTAGGTACCGTCATATCTACAGCAATGGAATACCAGTCTGAACAATCCAACCCGGATGCATTTGGTAATAAACAAAACCATCGCATTCCATAATTTAATGATGTAAAGTCATAGATGCCGTGTTTTGTTAGTGTGTGTATCCCACATGATCCTTTACCAGTTTCTCCACGTGCATTCCTAAAAATCCCTTTAATAGCCCTCAACATTCCATTTCTATATATGTAGTTTACAAATAGGCCAATAGATTCTTTTGCAAGTGACAATGAAATTTTGATGTGCGGAGATTCGCTCCATAATGCCCTTATCACTCCGATATACGTACCATTACCATGATCTACTATATACCCCGCTGAATCTGCGCCTTTGCCTTTCTCAGACATCCAAACAAACTTTTAGAAAATCACCACCTTCATTTAAAACGTCACCATTTTTATTATGGAGGATTATTCTAAGTGTTATAATATCACCAGTAGTAAACCTAGCTGATTTATTGTTTATTATTTCCACTGTAGATTTCGGCAAATAAACAAGAGATTTTCCGAAATCTAGGCCTTTATACTTAAAGTATTTTTCATAATACTTGAAATCAGTAGTTGTAAACGTTTCGACATCTTTTTTGTATCCAGGGCACAAAATCTGCCATCTACAATAATCAACCGATATATAAATATATACAGAGAGAGTAAAAAATACATTTACTTATTTCAAAGATCCAAGTTTTCTTTTGTCCAACCCCTTCTCTCACTTTTGAATTAATCAGCAAATCTTGCCAGATTCAGCTCGGCTACCCTTTAGTTATCCAAAATTTGAAGCAATACGTATTCCATCTGACAATAAACCCATGATATAAGGATCGTCGGTTTGGCTGTGGATATTCGTGAGCCATGTCCGATTGCAAAATGAAAAAAAAATGTTTATTTCGATGACTTACATTGTTGAACGTTAGGAGAAAAATAACAGTTATGTACCGGTGTTCAAAAGACATAAATCGATTGAGAGAAAAACAAATCCGATCAACACATTAAAACTGAGAGAAACACATAAAAGAAAAAAAAAAACAAAGAAACAACAGGAACACTGAATTGCAACAAAAACAAACACTAACATACATAGAAACGAATTATTAGATACCAACTGCCGTATTCCTGACTTGGAACGGGCCATTTTAGAACAAAATAGTGGGTTGAACTTGTTTAAAGGGCTAGCCAAACCTCCTGCTTTAAGACAATGTTAAAAAGTATCGTTTAAATGACAAGACTACGTGACACGTTCTCTTCGGGCTTAAATGCGACAAAAACTCATTGACAGATCTGTACGGTGCTAGTTGTGTGTAATATTTGGCCCTTATCAAACACACACTTTTTTCCAATGAACGTCGGAATCCCTTTGTCCAAATGACTTAGCAAAAGCTAGCTACTGCATTTAATATTACTTCGTGTGTGTCCTCAATATCCATGAAATAGTTTCGCCTAGTCAATGAAACTGTGTGAATGTGTGGAGGTATGACTGCCAAGAGACAACTGTCCACAAAAGTTCAATAGAAATTGGGTGTAAGTAATTACACATATCGGGAAAAGGTGCATTTGTCGGCTGATTTTTATTATTCAGACTGATTTAACTTGAAAACGAGTTCATGAACCACTCTTTTTTTCAATGACGCTAGGCTTGAATACACATGAAGATTATTTACATCAATTTTTACGAAAAGCCAATGATTATTTTTTTTAATTAGGTATGTATACAGCAACAAATATCTTTTTTATCTCTAAAATCATGAAACTTTGATAAAAATTAATTATTTGAAAAGATATGGTATTGAAATTCGTGTATATCCTTTGAAACAAAACAAAAGTTATGTCTTTCCGAAGAACAAAATGTCCAAAAACTCGAAATTGTTAGCATATTTAATGTCTAAAATGATCCCATTATCTCTAACGTTTAGCACCGGAAGATATATCTTTTATTATATATTTGAATTGACTAGGTAAACTAAAAGCTTGTGTGCAAATTTTCGTTAAAAAAACTCAACCGTGAGATCAAAATTGTATTGTATGCCATTTTAAAATAGTCAAAGTAACAAATGACCTTGTACAATGCCAAAATACAGACATTGCCAGATTATAGTGAATAAATGTATAGCAAATTGAATGCTATTCAGTATGGTTCATGTGGTATTAATTTACTGATACCAAAATCATAATACTGATCATAAAGTAAGGGAACAGTTGGGTTGAATGCAATATTAATGACGAAAATGTTTTTGGGGAAGATTTTGAAAAATACATGTATCAGTATTTGAATATATATATATTTGGTGTAATTTTCAGACTTATATATATATATAGCATTGTACATGAAGCTACATGTATGCTTATGATAATACTTGACTAGCAGTCGCAAATTAGCACCAAAAGGGCACATGACGGGAAGGATGAATATATTTAGAGTTCAACAATTATTATACGTACCCGAAAAATTTTGTCGTTGTAAGGTGAAGTATTGGGACAGCAAAAATCAATGACCAAAACACAAGTTTCTTATTTAATTTAAATGTCGTACTGAACCTGTAAAATATTGTTTTCATCCTCATTAACCTTATCCTATCAGAGACGATTTGAAATCGAAAATGACACTTTCGACTCAAAGTTATGTTCTTTAGAACACACCCGCGAAATTGCGGACATTAAGAGCGTGGTTGAAAGTACAATGTATGTAAACTGTTGTAGGGTGAATTTTTGTAAAAGATTTTATGGTTGGTGAATATCAGGAAAGGTATAAAAAGTAATCGGTACTTGGTGATAGAACATTTTTTTTTAGCCCTCTTTCTTTTTTCCAAAGTTCGTTATTTTCTGATTTCTGTTTTTCTGTATACTACATGTATGAACATACAAATACTATAAAAAAAAAGTGTATTTGCTATTTACTATCTCTTCCAAGTTAATCCTAGGTAATATAGTCATTATATCAGTGACAACCGCGGATATTGATAGTAAATGTAAAATAGCAGATACACTTTGCTCATAGTATATTAAAAAAAAGCGAAAATAATTGTCCTGTCTCAAAGTAATAATGAAAATAATGTGTAGTTTTTTAAACAGTCATAAAAAGAAGTCTTGTCCGTCCTTACTTTATAGTCCTTCCGATGATGAAAACAATATTCGGACGCCTTTATTTTCGTTTTTCTCCCAAAATAACTCAAATTGAATAATCATAAACTAGAATGACTAATGCGACTATGTATGGTACCTATAGGACACAGAGGCATGATTATTAATTTATTGTGGAAGGAAGAGAAGCGACAAACAAAATGAGGTCTTCTAATTTAATAGTAAAGTTTTTTGCAGATCTACAACTTTTAAACAACGATGCTAATTGAGCTTAAAAATGTATTAGATACACATTTGCATTCAATGGTATTTAATGGCTGAAAATGCATGAGTTTTTCTGCGGTAAAAACATCAATACGAGACGTATAGCTAGAGTGACAACCTGTATTGAGTCTTAGAAATCAATTTCGTTCTCTTTTTTTTATATAAACTAAATCAAATTATTTGACATTAAATATTAAATCATTTACCGGCTTTATTTCCAATTTCAGATGTTTTCAAAAGGGAAACAACAACTCGATCAAAGACGACCTGTCAGACCTATCAGATCAATATTAAAGCATGGAGCCTTGTTAAGGATTAGTCTGACAATTATTTTTACTTCGTATGTGCATCACGCAAAAAACAAATGAGACATCTTACGAACGGAAAAGTATGCTTCTCGCATACGATATGCAATGACAGGAACACAACCTCTTACAAACTACAAAGTGTGCTCTCAGCATAAGTATGCCTTGGCAGGGAAACAGTCTCTTACTAACGACAGAGCGGGATCCCTGCATACAGTATGCATTGACAGAGAAACAGTCTTTTACAAACGACAAAGTGAGATGTCTGTATACAATATGTATTCCTAGGCAAACAGTATTTACTGTTCAAAATTTAAGTGATTTGAAAAAAAATAAACTATCGGGAAAATAAAGGTAAAAAAAAGATAGTTGTTTTTATTCTAAATTTTTGAGAGAGAAAAAAAGGTTCGATCGAACACTAAGAAAAAACAAACGTTTTATATTTAATAATTGTGTGAAGAAGATGCATTACAAAACTTCTACCTCTTATGGTACTTTCTAATTAAAACGTCAAACGATGGACCCAACGGAATGTTACTTCTGAGGAATGGTAAGTTGAGAATTGTAAAGTTGTTATCGTCACGTGTGTCAGAAATCCGTATGCTAGTTTGACGTAGTCCATCTATGTCTGTATTAAGATAAAGATCCAAATATGAAGCAAGCCTACTAGTTTTGTTAATTATTTGAATGATTTTTAGCTACCTATAAAACCAATTTTATTCCACCCATTTCTTTGGAACGCCTGTACAAAGTTACGATTATGACAATTATTTCGTTCTACTGGTTGATATAATAGAGTGTTGGATTGGATCAGGTTTTATGAATTTTCCTCTTTTTTTTTTTAATTTGGAGTTCGGTATTTTTGTTAATTCTTTTAAAAAAGATTTCGATTTTTATTTTTACTATTAGTAATGCTAGATTTTATAAGCGTTTGGTATTACTATAAATTATCACTTCTGTTATCGTACTATGAACGACAAAATTATTTTCATTTACCTGTGTACATTACTCTATTTGGCGGCATTTTGTTCAAGGTTATGGCTGTTGTTTCTGAAATTGGTGAGCATCTTACCCCTTAAATGATTGTTTTGTATTTACATTGTGTCATATATCAAATTTATTCGTTCAGTGTACGTTCTCTTGTGTTAATATGTCTTTTGACTGATAATCTATAATGTGACTTTCTCTGTTGTGATGTTACGCTATTGTTTCGGATAAGGGTGAAGATTGATACCTTTTTCACCTCAGAAACAGGAAAAATTGTTTTGCAACAGTGAATAGTAGATAGCAATTCTTATCATCAAAGTCTTTAAGTAAGACCAAAAACCAGTTTTCAGAATAAAGTAGTTGATTTATTATATACATTTTGTTCATATAATTGTGCTGTCTACACAAGTCATCACAGAGAGGCCTATATATATATTATCAAACATTTCATGATGATGAACCCTTCAAAGTTGTTCGCAGATAAATATTTGTTCTATCAGGACTTTCTTTTAACTATACATGGGGTTTTCTTACCCTTGTCTTTGACTATCTTTCTCTTCTTGATGGATACTGTGGCACTTATTCTAAGTCTAGCTGCATCTGGTAGAAAAGCTGATATATCCTGGATATGCTTAAAAGCAGTTAGAATTGACATTCCCCTAAAACAAATGACAAAAATGTAAAAATGCCAAAGAGCAGGAAACAGCTGAAGCCATCAACGGGTTATCAACACAGCGGTTAAATCCCGCGCACGAAGGCGTGCTTCAGCTGACTCTTAAGCAAAAGTATTAAAGTCAAGTAGAGCATATAGCGTCTGAAAAATGGTAGATTGACTATGATAGAGCCGAAATTATAACGTTTGTCAGAAATATTTAGTTTGTTTGACGTCTTCCATAGTTTAAAACATTTTATTTCCTAAACATGTAAAAGTGATCAAACTTGTGTTTAGAGGTAATTAACTAAATATGAATAGTACATAATACAGAACTCACTTTAGTACTTCATAATGACAATTAAATATCGATATTGATTAAGGAAATTTTGTTATCTTACGTCATGTTGTTCTTTTGAGTCTGCATTTCAAACTGAAAAAAGTTAAATATACTCATCATAGATACAAGGATTGACATTTTGTTTTTGCGCCAGAAAAGCGTTTTGTCTGCAAAAGAATACCTTTTGGAATAAAAACTCCACAAGCACTGGCATCAACCTAGTGGTTGTAAATAACTTCATCATAGATACAAGGGTTGACATTTTATTTTTGCGCCAGACAAGCGTTTCGTCTGCAAAAGAATACCTTTGGGGAATAAAAACTACACAAGCACTGGCATCAATCTAGTGGTTGTAAATAACTTCATCATAGAACCAAGGATTGACATTTTTTATTTGCGTCAGACAAGCGTTTCGTCTGCAAAAGAATACCTTTGGGGAATAAAAACTCCACAAGCAGTGGCATCATCCAAATGGTTGTAAATAACTTAATCATAGATATGGTGACCTTCTGCAGTTGTTTTTTCTATGGTCGGGTTGATGTCTCTTTGGCACATTCCCCATTTCCATTCTCAATTTTATTGACATTTTGTTTTTGCGCCAGACAAGCGTTTCGTCTGCAAAAGAATACCTTTGGGGAATAAAAACTCCACATGCAGTGGCATCAACCTAGTGGTTGAAAATAACTTCATCATAGATACCAGGATTGACATTTTTTATTTTCGCCAGATGCGTGTTGTAAACAGTAGATTTTTAATTATGACCATATCAATGATAATTCATACTAATATACCCTAAACGAATAAATGAAAAGCAGATAAACTGAAATTGAATTCATTAGAAAATATCACAATAATGTAAACTAAGAGGATTATCTTATATAGAATATAAATAACGAAGTAAGAAATGCTAAATTTACAAATACATTAGAATAGACTAGAACTTTTTCTTATATGTGTTTTGTGGCAATTTGCCTAATTGTGAATTTATTTTCTTTCTGACTCGTTTTATGATGACCTGCCCATTTTTAAGTGTTGTTCTGCTCGTTTTATATGTATATGTTATTGTGTTCATTTTTGGTTTTTACATTGCAATCTACGGAAGCCAATAAGGGCCATTCAAAAAAAATAATTTATGTCGTAATAACGACATAGCATGTCGTAATTTCGACATAACATGTCGTTATAACGACATCGCTATGTCGTAATTTCGACATAACATGTCGTTAAAACGAAATCGTTGTGTCGATATTTCGACATATCATGTCGTAACAACGACATCACTATGTCGTTAAAACGACATAGCTATGTCGTAATAACATACGACATCGCTAAATATAAAAGAATATGTATTATGATTGCCAAGAGATTAAATGATATAGAAATTAACAACTATAGGTCATCATAATGCCCCCAATAATTAGAAAAGCCCCCGCATAGTCAGCTTTAAAAGAGGGAGGAAAGATACCAGAGGGAGGGTCCCCGAAATGCTGTGTGACAGACAGTGTTATTAATTAATTATTAGCTCCCTTGTTAAAACTCCAAATTTCATATTTAATGTATTTCATTGTTAAATAATTTACATGAAGCTTAATAAGTATATATTTGTTAATTGTATAGCATTTGCTATTTGGATTCATTGGTTAAAGATATTTATCTATATTGTAAAGTTTAATATTTGCATCGTCGCAAAATCTTTGGTTACCTTCTTTGGATACCTTCAGTGAGAAAGTTATATATTTTATAGATCCCACTTAAGTTGGAGGACGAGCATTTATTCCTATCAAAAAGCTTCATGAATAAAGATAAAAAAAAAAGCTTTTCATCTCCCTTTAAATAAGCGTCAATTACATGGCTTCTTGTCATAATGTAATAAGGGTCAAATAAAGTAATAAATGCATGATTGCTCTATTTCTACTTTCAAACGTTGGGCACCATGTTCCAACAACCCCTAGGATTTAAAACAGAATCTTTGAAATTTCATCCGTAAAACAAAATAAAAATGTTAAAAAACACGAACCAATATTAATACAAATCTAATATATGTTTTAAATTATGTTTTTACAGCTCTTGGTCATATACTAAGTAATATCTAGTATGTTTGAGGATTAAAATAAGCTACGTGAAAAAAACGGATGTCCAACGTTACATTTATGAAAAACTGTTTTAACTCTTATGTATAGTGATCATATTTTTTATTCTCGGATCTTCTTGATTCTTAGCAGGAACAACGACATGTGTCGGTTCTTTGTGGCGTTAAAGCTGTTATTTTGCCAAATTTCATTTGACCTGGTGGCTGCATATTAAGCTGGAATAAGAAAATGTCCAACAACGTTTTTCATTCACTCAACGACTGAAAGTGAATTTTATAAGTAGATATAGCAGAAAATGAATAAAAAGAGTAAGACAATAATAATATCTAACAAAAGTACAAATATTTGCCTCATGTGAGTTCAAATATTGCTGATTCAATAAAATATTCTCTTCACAGTCGTTTTTCAAACGGTAGCCATTTTGTCCAAGTTGATATTTCATTTTTCAAAGCAGTTAACGCGTATTTTTTATAATTGATCAAAACAAAAGTTAGATACACGAAGAGTAAAAAATGCCAATATTCTTTCCTTATTAACTACATATTTGGGTCTTAAAAGAATAAAATGCTTCTACACATTACAAAACGGTAGTCAATTTGTCCAAACATCGGAAAACATCTAAAATCCTAAAGACGCTAATTTCCGACGTTACATTTGCTAAAGTTTCAATTAAATGATCATGATAATTAAAACAAATCGTGTTATGAAATTTGGAAAAAGAGGTTGATGATTGCTGCCGAAAAAAAAAGAATAGTTCATGTTGCTATAGACTTCGCCCGGCAACATAGGTTCGACACAGGTTAAATTTTGCAATTTTTATTAATCGTTTATAGCTTTTAACGATTTATTTAAAAGAATTGGGGAAATGGGGAAAAATCCCATTACATGAACTTTGTCCAACTATTGCAAAGACAAATTGGAGACACCAAGACAGTCCTTTAAATGTAAAATGCGAATTGAAATATATGTTACGGAAGTACTCCGAAATAGATCATTTAAAGTCGTAACTTCAGTAAGGTGCAATCCCCAATATTAAAAGTCTTAATACTAGTTCACGGAATGTTTTACTTCGCGATTTGTCCTGCTATTCATGTTATAACTGTCGTGATGAAAGTAACTCCTGTACTAGCGAAGCCGGAACTTTTCGTCAATATAAACTTGTGCATGAAATGGAGGTAATTGAAAGACGAATCCCAAACAGCGACGAAAACCGTTTCATCGAATTAATAAAAACCCGGAATTATATTTGCCGTTTTCGCGGACGATCCAGGAGTAGACTACTATATTTTAAAATGTATATCAGAAGTTAAACACTATAGATGACTTGGGAAATAATTCTCAAGCCAAGGTTCAAGTTATTGAAGGAGTGTATTTCGACAACTTATGTGCAAGGGAAAATACAATTCTATTCAAATTTAAGCAAGAGTGTCAGATATATTTGTATTGGGGTTGAATTAAGATATATAAATTTTACAATGACAGATGATATGCAGGGGGCGGATCCAGGATTTTGCAAAGGGGGGAGGGGGCGAAATTTTTTATAATTTTGCCGAGTTGTGCGAGGCGAAAAAAATTTGGGACCTTTTTTTGGCTAAAAAACATAAAATAAGTGTAAAATGCACTTTTTAAACGGTTCGTGACGTGGGGCATGTATATTTTATAGTTGCTGTTAAGTGTAAGTGTTGGATATTTTTGATGTTGTATTCTCCCCATAAATTGTCTATCATAAAATGATAGTATGGGTCAAAAGCTATAAACTGATATATTTGATGTGGGACTTGTCAGTATAAAATAGACATGGAAAATTCTCGCTTGTTGTATGTTAAGTTAGCATAAACTCACAGATTTCTTGTTGTAAACAAGATACACTCCGTGCTATTCGATGAATTTTACAATACGAGCGACACGAGTTAAAAAAGACAAACAAGCAATTTTTATACAAATGTTTGGTTGATATGTTTTACCCAACAAAATTGAAAATTAACCAAAGACTACGAATGAGTCTGAAATGACAACGAATTTATGAATGACGGTCGAAAAATGGAGACATAAAGGCCACACCCAGCAGGCAGGTTGCAGTCTGATCTTGATAAAAGTATTCAATATATCAGTTCATGCAAACCCCCGTCCCCCAAAAAATACGCCCGTTTTTTATTCATTATGTTCATTTAATGCTATATTATTCTGTAGGAAATTTTCGTTTCTATTAGCCAAAAAGTGGACAAGATTATTGTTTTCTATATTTGAAAATACCTGTACCAAGTCAGGAATATGACAGTTGTTGTCCATTCTTTTGGTGTGTTTTATCATTTGAATTTGACATTTGATTAGGGACTTTCCGTTTTGAATTTTCCTCGGAGTTTAGTATTTTGTAATTTTACTTTTGACATATTCAGTAAATACTGGCGAAAAACAATCTTTATATATGTAAAGAATTGTCTCATAAAAATTAAATACACGGGAAATGGCAAAGTTCACGAAGTCTAGTCTTATTAATCTTTTTACCCAAAAAAATAAGTCCAAGCAAAAGGGGGTACGCCCTCTTCGCCCCCCTCTGGATCCGCCACTGCACGCAGTTACTGACAGCTTGTTCAAAGCCAATAACAACTAATAAAACAATCTTACCAAGATTTCTGTAAATCATTGTTGATTGAGACCCACTGGAAAGAAATGCACCACTATTATTCTGTGTAACAGATTGTCATTGTTGCGTCAACCAGATTGATTTCTTGTTTTACTTCATTTGAATTTAAAAAGTGTAAGAAAAATTGATTTCTTGTCCAAAAATACCGTGTGTTGCACTTATAAACATTTCTTCTTGTTTTTAAAACATGCTAAATGTTTATAATTACATGATTGTGTAAATATATACACATGGAAAAAAGTATTGCAACACCTTGATTTTTTAAAATTTGAAAAATAAGCCTTTTATTTTGGATGGAATATGATAAAATATTTGTAAAATAATATTGAAATATAGTTTATGATTACATTGGCATTTTAACGAACAAAAAATGTTTGAAAAAAAAATGATTTATCTAACCATAATTTTAATAACAAAATGAAGTGTTTTTTGTACACAAAACTGCATTTTACAACTTTTACTGTAGTCGAACTTTACAATGTCAGACATTTCAAAATTGATCTTAAGATGATTGTTCACATCATGGTTGATCGTTATACGCCAAAGAATTAGCACTTTGTGCGCAGCCTCAATTCAAACGGTTAACCTCCACTTTACGTCTTCTGATTCCTGCCATAAATCGACTAATTTGTTACTAAGGTAGCAGCAACCATTTCTGATGAAGGGCATTGTTTATTTCATCACGTGTTTGGACTGAGGTGTCCTTTCGCGCACATTACGCCCAAAAGTGTCCCATATATGCTCGATATGGTTCAAATCTGGGCTACGATCGAGCCAAGGAAGATAAACCGAATTCCATTGGAACAACGGATCTTCCTCCACGATGCTAATTTCCAATTATGGCGAGATCTGCACTACATTGGATAAGGGCAACTGTGTGTCTGTTCGTAAGCAAAGGTCCCCGAAATGGTCTTATCGCACGATAACCAGTAGCGATGAGTCGATCTCGAACAATTTGTGTTAAAAGGCTCCTGTATTCCCACCACTCTCATTTTAAGATCGTGTTGTATGCAATGGGTTTCTTTCTGACCAAGCTTCATTATGCTTGATTTTCCCTAGCAGATGGCAAAGGGGGTCTTTTTGATCTCGGATAGTCTTTAACATCGTTTATTATGAATTTATTCTCAAAACGACTAATAGAGAAATGGTGATGACCAACAATACGTGCGGTTGTCACAGCGACATTCCTGCTTCTCTCATGCTGATAATCTGCCATCTTGCTGCGGTTAAGAGTTGTGGAGGACCCTTAACAAGGTGTCAATCACATAACTTTATAAACTTGGTTATTTAAAGTGTTGAAAACAATGAGGATAAAAACACATGTTTTGCTGTTTACGAGTACAGTAGCTGCATGTGCAGATAAGAACTCACCGAGTCGATAACTTTTGATCAAACTCAGGTGATATTTTAAAAATGTTTAACTAGTTCTATTTCAACAAATCATATATGAAAAAGAATAAAGAGTGTTTTTTAATTTCAATTTCAATTTGGTGTTGCAATACTTTTTTCCATGTGTAAAGATTACATACGTTTTAACACATATATATATATATATATATCATCTTCTCTGAGTTGCATTATGTCTAAGAGATGGTTGTGATTAGCATCCACTTTGTTTGGTATGTTGCTGTGTGTGTTGATAGTAGCAGGGCAGTTACGGGGTAGAGCATTTCCAGTAACATCTGTCTCCACGTCTTGACTTTTTAAATGCTTTTACTACTTTTCTTTTATTCTATTTTTATTTTTCCAATGTTTTTACTTTCTTTTCATTCAATTAGTTTTTTTTCTAGAAATAACATGGTATTAAAATACTTAAAATTATTACTTTATGCATGTTTTCAAACAAAAAAGTCTTATTTTTTAGATATAAATAATAAATCTTATTTAATTTCCACAGGTAAATTTACCTTTGACCAAATTAAACACTAATGGCTAAAACAACATATTTTGCAACAACAACATGTATTGTTCTTCCACTAATCTCCTATGTAGGAATAGCCAGAATAGTAAAATACAAAATGTAGGAATAGCCAGAAGACACCGCTTTTTCAGACTGATAAAGTGAATAAATTAAAGTATATAACTTAAACTGTCAAGACAATATAATTATATAGGTTTACGCTTATTGACTAGGTATATGCGATGTGTGTATTATTCTCCGACCAATACCTGTGAAAGGCCTGTATGAAGGTGAAATGTTATTTGCAGATCGGAAATAAGCTTGGCCTCTAGGGCACACCGTGCCAGGTGTGACAGTCTATTGAAATCAGTGGATTATACGACAGGAGGTCGCATTTAATACACAAATTTAAAATACATTTTCAAGGTGTTGTCAAATACAAGTGAATCGCCGTGGAATTATTTAATCATATTTAATGCTACTATTTTATTTGAATTTAAATAAGTTTCAAAACTTAGAAATGAACCGGTTAAACTCTGGAAATTAAATTTAGTTGTCGGAATGAAATGATATACACTTCTATCATTTATTTATGTTTTATAAAAATGGTAAATTGAACTAGTTTGACAAAAGCATTTTGATTGTCCTAAATAGGCAAACTATGTACGGGAACACTTAAATTTTGACATTTGAAAGCCATGACCAAATGAAAGGTGTACCTGTATATCATTTTTACTTCTAGTGTTTTGCATTAGATTTTAGCTGATACTACTATAATACATAGTCTCAGATTTTAGTGAGGTCAGAAGGGTTAATCTTATGAAATGATATAGATTATCTGATATCATTTGGATAATAGAAGGCGCAATAGTATAAAAACACATAAATTTATTACCTATAATAGCATGAAAACGGAATTATTCACACACATCACAACACTAGTAAAGCGTTTTTGATGTCTAAATATTTTTTAAATACCATTTTTGACATATTTTGAGACCATTATACGGTAATAAAAAATTTCTGAAATTTGATATTTTTTGCCGCATTAGTTACTTGAACATTGCTTGACTTCATTCTACATGCAAAATATCTCATTGAAAACTGTATAATACACAGGAATTAATTTCTGGACCCTACCCCTGTTTAAAAATTGGTAAAAAATTACACTGATTTTTATAGACATTACGGTACTGTTTATTGCAGGTGTAATATTTTGTCTCTTTGCTAGTATTGCCTTTTCGAAGTAATCATGCGTTTCTGATATTGATCAACAGAGAATTTAATTTGAGTGACGCTGTGCATGTTCAATAGTCCCCATTAAACTCGACGTGCATTGGCTCTTTGTGAGATTCCCTAGTGATGATTGTGACCAAGTTTGGTTAAATTTGGCTCAGTAGTTTCAGAGGAGAAGATTTTTGTAAAAGTTAACAGACGGAGCCAGACGCCAAGTGATGAGTCAGGTGAGCTAAAAACTAAACATGAACGTGATTTCTGTATGATACAATTATTTTTGTCTTCAAGTTACTCGTCGAATGAAAGATAATCACAAAAATTTGTACATCATGGGTTTACAGCTTTATCATATGACAATGCTGAAAAAAGTATATATTGATCCTTAACTGATAAAGATAGATGCCTGTAAAAAAGACACGTTTAAACTCTTGACTCGCCTTTATATTCGGCCTTATTTAAAACAGAGTTACGACCATCACAATTTTACGCCACGACCATCCTCAACATTTTTGTTTTTTTTTAGTAACGACCATCATGCTCGAATTTGTAAATGACTATTTTACGAAAATTGGAATGTTTTTATACATCAAATTTGATTTCAATATCACCGAACTGCCGAATAGTATGTATGAGACAATTGGTTTGGCTCGAATAAACCTTTTACTGCGGGAAAATCGGAAAAGAACAACTTATCCCTAGAGTTGTCTCCTATCACCGGATGGTCGTAACTTGTTTACCACCAGCGAGCTATAAAAGACCCCGAAATCAAATGTAAAACAATTCAAACGAGAAAACTAACGGCCTTATTTATGTACAAAAAATCTAGGACTATTATACTAACTTACTAACTTAGGATAATAGTCTCAGAAAAAAATTGAAAGAACGGAAACAAATGTATCACATCAACAAACGACAACTACTGAATTACGGGCTCCTGACTTGGGATAGGCACATTAAAGAATGTGGCGGGGTTAAACAATGCAGTTGAAGAGCATTGAGAACCTAAAATTCAACAAAAAGTTGTGTCAAATACGGCTAAGGTATAAACTACTCCTAGGATAAGAAAATCCTTAGCTTTTCGAATCAAAGTACTGAAGTACTGAACATCGGATGACCACAAGTTCTTGTGGATGGTCACAAAGCACTTGTCTAAAAAAAAATCACATATCTCTTTTCCTGAAACTGAGGTTAATGTACAGAGATATATTTTTTTCTGATACAAGTTCGTACGTGGATGATGAAAATGACCGGAAATTCAACTTCACCGTAGTAACTATTATATTGTAGTGATACAAATCAGTGTTATACACTGATTTGTTGTAATATATTATACACTGATTTGTTGTAATATATTATACACTGATTTGTTGTAATATATTATACACTGATTTGTTGTAATATATTATATTAAAATAAGAGTTACATCTATATGATTTTCATCCATTTGTATAGCATTCTATTCTACTATTCTAATAATAGTGCAATGCAAGTGCATGGTGGACACTTTTCTGTAAAAAAATAATCTAAAAGATTGGATACGAGTAGGCATTCATATTTTCCCGCAAAAACAGTTACAGAGTTACCGGTCCTTGCCGATATTGTCGCGAAACATTCTTTGAGATATTCTTCCGCATGCTTTAAGGTGTCAGACCACCAATTAAAAATCCCTATCTATTCAACCAAATTTTGCAATTATAACAGCTTTCTAAATATTTTTCCGTAAGTTTACCTTCAAGGAAACCAGGTATATCCTGAATTGTACAGGTATCACCTTTCTACATGCCAATTTTCAACCAATGTTTAAAGTCTTATAAGAAATGTCTGATCTTGAAAACACAGGTACTACCAAAATAACTCATGGTTTTCTGGAAATCTTAGATTAGTGTGCTATGTAGCGCATTAATCCTGATTTTTTAATGCAAACTCAAAGACAAGTGAATTTTGGCTCAAAATGGTTTAAATATATTTCCCTTTCACCAAAAGTTTCAATTCTGCATATTTGTTGGTTAGTTTAAGTAAACAAGGACATCAAAAGCACTATTTTATGTCAGAGTAGGACTACTTTTAAAAACGTTCTAAATTGGAGGGAGTAATTGGTGGTCTAACACCTTAACACACTTTTTCGGTACGTGTGCATTGATATTATCAATGATTTTTTTACTTATATATATAATATATTGCGGTTTTTATCCAACGCAATCATAGGTTTGAACGTAGTTTTCAATTTAGACTTGTTTATAATATATATATATATCTAACTACAAAACATTTTCATGTAAATAATTTATGTTGTAAACAAAAATATTGTTATCAGTATTCATTGAATAGACGTATTTATATCAAACAATAAGGAATGTTATTTTGCACTCTTTTATGTGCGCGTATGTATCATGTTTATAGATCGGTTACAAACCCAAAACTAATTTACATAATGGAAATCTAGGCGATAGCAATACATCGGAATGACCTGAAGGTCATCGCGATGTAAAAATTCACATTTTGTAGATTTTCCGTACTCTGTATCACATAACGCGACCGTTTATGATGTCGACTTTAACGAACATGAAATATTTGACACTGGATGTTAAGCAAACATCAATTATATTTTAAAGAATAACGTTAAGCTAAGAAAGTTGTGTAACAGTACAACATAAGAACAAACTATAAAAAACAGTTGAAAAAGGCTCAACTCATCAGATGGATACAAGTAGAAATACATATAACAAAAACACAGAGTGGACGTCGCCGGGTATACATTTTCCAGTTGATAATATATTTCCGAACTTGCATTTCCCAGCATAATTTCCGCTTGAACGAGGTTAATACTTACAAAACCAGATAGAAGGTGTTGAATGTCGCTCTCAATAAAAATTAGTTTAATATGAAACCAAGAAAGAATTCTGACTTACGACTACATGTATGTGCTATCACTTTAGTATTTTGTATATTGAACATTTAATTCTAGTATGTACAACAGAGCCAAGTAACTAGAATATAATTATACTCTGAAATTGACCATTGTTTACGATTGTAAACAAAAATGGCGGACCCGCAACATTGCATTGTAAATAACTCATAAGGGGACATTCCTGTTGGAAATTCAATTGAAAGTGCACGCCTTTATAAACGCTTTTTAGGGGGTGATACTACCATATACTTCTAGTAGGCAGTAAAAATGCTATATGTACGTTTTGTTTGGGTCTAGCCCAAGAATAAGTAAGTTCAAGTCTATCGGAAGGACATACTAATACAAAAACTTAGTACCAGTGTTATATGAACGTTATCGGAAGGACGTTCTCCTACAAAAACTTAGTATCAGAGTTAAATGAATGTATCGGAAGGACATACTCCCACAAAAATTGAGTACCAGAGTTATATGAACGTTATCGGAGGGATATTTCATACAAAAACTTCGTACTAGTGTTATATGAACGTTATCGGAAGGACATACTCCTACAAAAACTTAGTATCAGTGTTAAATGAATGTATCGGAAGGACATACTCCTACAAAAATTGAGTACCAGTGTTATATGAACGTTATCGGAAGGACATACTTGTATAAAGGTCATCACATGTATGAATTTTCGCATACCACACTTGTAAAGATCATAACATTCATGATTTCTCGTGTATCTATTGTCACTTAATCCTTCACTCAATACATGTACACCACTTTTGTAAATTTTATGAATTCTCGTGTGCCTATAAAAGTGACTTTTTTCACTAAATTATTTACCGATACAGGTAAATGTGCATGCAATTATTCATCACAAGTATGGGTTATAATGTCTTCACGATAATAACCGTCGGAACTTAAGCTTGTACCCATACGTCACATTTTAGGTCTTCTTTTATCAGTATGTGTTTTTGTATGTCTCAGACAATTACTGATTCTGCCAACTCTTTTTCAAAATATCACATCTTATTTTTCCAAGTATGGATTTTCATGTGTTTATTACGATTGCTTTTGTGACCAAATGCTTTACCACATACATCACATGTGTAAGGTTTTTCGCCAGTATGTGTTATCATGTGTGTACGACAAGAACTGCTTTGGCCAAATTCTTTTCCACAAATATAACATGCGTAAGGTTTTTCGCCAGTATGTTTTTTCATGTGTACATCATAGTTGCTCTTGGCACTAAATTCTTTACCACATTCATCACATTTGTAAGGTTTTTCACCAGTATGTGTTCTCATGTGAGTAAGACAATTATCTTTTTTGCCAAACTTTTTTTTCACAAATATCACATTGGTAAGCTTTTTCGCCAGTATGTGTTCTCATGTGAGTTAGACAATTACTTTTTCTGCGAAACTGTTTTCCACAAACATCACATCTGTAAGGTTGTTCACCAGTATGCTTTCTCATGTGAATTCGACAGGCGCTTTCTCGGTGAAACTCTTGATCACAAAAAAACACATTTAAAATGTTTTTTCCCCAGTATGAATTCTCATGTGTTCATTATAGTTGCCTTTCTGATCAAATTCCTTATCACCTACATCACATTTGTAAGGTTTTTCGCTTGTATGTGTTCTCATGTGAATTTGATAATTATTTTTTTGGCAAAATTCTCAGTTTTCCACAAATATCACATTTGTAAGGTTTTCCACCAGTATGGATTTTCTTGTGTATATTATAATTGCCTTAATGACCAAATACTTTTCCACATTTATCACATTTGTAAGGTGTTTCGCCAGTATGTTTTCTCATGTGAATTTTACAGTTACTGTTTTGGACAAATTCTTTTCCACAAATATCACATTTGTAAGGTTTTTCGCCAGTATGGATTTTCTTGTGTATATTATAATTGCCTTTGCTACTAAATTCTTTACAACATTCATCACATTTGTAAGGTTGTTTACCAGTAAGATTTTTCATTTGACGTAGACAAGAACTTTTTCGGTGAAACTCTTTGTCTGCAGTAGCCTCTTTACTGGATATAATTAAGTGTTACAGTCTGTTCACAGATGTGTTTTTATCTACAACATACAAATACCAATTTATTTAAAGATGGTAGGTAAACTATGTAATAATTACAACTATAATCATTATGTATTGTGTACATACATTTGTACTAGAAGTCTGATTTTGTTTTCATTTATCCCTGTTCAGGAGCACCTAGCTGAGAGCACCGCGTTTTTTTTTTTGTGGGATTGGTTTCCCTTGATGGACCGATGTTTATCTTGTCGTCGTTTCATAGTTTTCCAATGCTCGCCGACTCGCTTTCGACTTTATTGAGAGTGAATGTTTCTTTGTCATCATTGGTCTCTCTTTTAACAAATAAACTAGAATATTGCGGATACCTTTTTTTTTTTTTACAAAAACAGATTCTGTCATTACTTTTGTTTGGGTACCTATTTATAAAAAACTATAATTCCGACCAAAAAAAGAAAGAAAGAGTTTAAGGTACAAAACTTTGATAATGGGACGAAAAAGATAAAAAAGAAAAAAGAAAAAAAAAACAAAAAAAAAGAAAAAAAGATTATCAAAAAAGTATTAGGCCTAAGATCTTGGTACAGTTTTTTGCAGCAATTCATAATTCTGTCTGTTTTATTTCCCATTTTTCTGGTTCAGGACTTAATTATGCCAAACACTGCTGGTTTCTGTCATTTTGGTGTATAATAGAGAAATGCTGGTCTTTAAGTGACTTTGTCTGTATTATTCATACTTTTATTTTAGACAATCCCTAATATGAAACTACAAGTCAGGAATATGACAGTTCTTGTCCATTCGTTTTTGATGCGTTTTGTTATATAGACGAGTAGAAAGTGTTATCTCCCTTTAATCATAGATTGTTTCGACTATTACATAGATCTATGTTTCGACAGACACAGGCAAGTTAAAAAAGGGAAATTTATCAAATAAATAATCTTTATTCAAAACATGAAACCCTGGCGGGTTAAAATACAAACATACTAGTACAGATAAACAAAGCAAATAAAATTAACAAAATGTAACACTTCTTTTTCGTTATGATCTGAAACAATTGAAGAAGTGTTTCGCCAAAGTGAAATTAATCTGACGTACAGTGGTTGTCGTCTGTTGATGTAGCATACGCGTGTTTCTCATTTCCCGTTTTGATATAAATAAGACCGTTGGTTTTCCCGTTTGAATGGTTTTAACACTTGTAATTTTTGTGGCCCTTCATAGCTTGCTGTTGAGTGTGAGCCAAGGCTCCGTGTTGACTTGAAGGCCTTACCTTAACCTATAATGGTTTACTTATATAAATTATTACTTGGATGTCGAGTTGTCTCATTGGCACTCATACCACATCTTCCTATATCTATTAAACATATCAAAATCCAAATATAATGGCTACTTTGCTCGAGCGAGCTGAATCCTTAGTTTCTTTAAAATTTGTATGTAAGGAACCTAGTATTTTGAATTATCGATTTTTGGTTGCCAGTGACAAATATTTCATGAATGATAGCAATAAATACAACAGTGAGGTATTGTGCTTGTTATTTATATGATGAAGACACAATCTTTCCATTAGTTTAATTCAGAGGTCTGGAGCTGGCATATGTCAGTAATTGCTATAGCTTTATATATATAGTAGTCCTTTGTTAATCTATTATATTATTGCTTATATTTTCGGACGATTTTCAAAAAGAACATCGGATATTCCATGAATCTGATTCTGTTAAAAAATATGATAAACAGAATAATACATGGCAAAATCCGTATCGCATGCTGTATGAGGCTTGTATAGGGTATATTGGGATACGGGATATTTGCCATTTTAATTTTAGGGATACGGGATATTTGTCCTAAAAGTAAATGGGATATGGGATATTGATGCATTTATAAGGATATTGAATTTTTAACATGAAAAAAAAAAATAAGTTAAATTTAAAAGTTAAGTACAGAAATATTTACATCTCACTTGATAAAATTACCACAAAAAGTTTAATATTAAAGGTCATTTTAGTGCTTTGTTGATTTAAATTGAGTTAATGGTCGTTTTATTTAAAAGTCATCCAAACCCAAGCAAAAAGTATTGATCTATTTTCGATATTTATATGCTCATGTGTACTGATAATTTTAAAAGTATTTGTTTTGCTTTCCATACTTCGTTCCTTATTGTTAATTTTCCTTTTTTGGATGGTGATGTTCCTTTGGCACTATCTTACAGTGTTTGTATATCACAACACCTCCGCTATGCCCGTGTCTGTTGTAACGTTTTGGATTTTAATGAACGAAATCTATGTATTACTGGTAAATAATATTAAGTCAGGGATTTAGTTACCACAAATCACTTAAAATCTTTACTAAATTCTAGATTTGGTTTTGAAGTGGTTCTACCTGTAATTTTTTTTTATTTCAAACGGGATAGCACATCCTCATTTTTACGGAGATGTTGTTTACCGTGCCATTGGATGTTGGATGTGTAATGATTGATAATTTAGTCTCAGATGCATTACTTTTTATTAGTTGTAATTGGCTTTGAACTAGCTGTCAGTAACTGCAAGTACTCTCAGATCTGTACTTAGTGTCTTTTTGTTGATGGGATGTACAAGTACTCGGTCACATCCACTCTCTGTTTTTAATAGATGTATTTCTATTTGTATCCATCTGATGAGTTAAGCCTTTATCAACTGATTTGTATAGTTCGTTCTTATGTTGCACCACTGTCGCAGGTTAAGGGGAGGGTTGGGATCCCGCTAACATGTTTAGCCTCGCCACATTCTGTATGTATGTGCCTGCCCAAAGTCAGGAGTCATTAATTCAGTGGTTGTCGTTTGTTGCTGTGTTACATATTTGTTTTTGTTCATTTTTTTTTATACATAAATTAGGCCGTTAGTTTTCTCGTTAGAATTGTTCTACATTTGTCATTTCAGGTCTTTTTATAGCTAACTATGAGGTATGGGCTTTGCTCATTGTTGAAGGTCGTACGGTGACCTATAGTTGTTAATTTCTGTGTCACGTGGTCTCTTGTGAAGAGTTGTCTCATTGGCAATCATACCACATCTTTTTTTTTATATTATATGCTCATATGCATTGATAATTTTCTTGAAATAATCATAGATTTTTGTTAGATGTATCTATCTGATGAGTTAAGCCTTATTGTTGTCAATGTTTTCATTTGTTTTGATGCTTAATATGATTACAGGATATTTTATAGTGTTTTACCTCTTATTTTTTACGTGGCGTGGCGAGGATCTTCAGAGGTCTCCATGTTTTACAGATTGTTCTGATGTGCAACGGCTGTTTTGCCAGACAAGCTGGGCCGAGGGACGTCAGAGCACGTCCCATATCAAAAAAGTAGATATTTCGCTGTATAAACTATGTTAATAACGAATAATTACTAAATAATCAATGTAAATTAATATATTTCTTTCTATTACTGTTGTTGTGAGGAAGAAAATTAAAAAAAAGTAACAAAAATATTGGGATCTATGTAATTCATAAAGTTCAAGATCACAGAGTCAAATGTTGTGTCATTTCTTTGCAAAACAAGGGCTGTGCAAATTTTGCCTGCTGTAAAAATATTGCAACAGTTAAGTGTAATGTAGGTACATTAGCATAAAGCTTTCTTATGTTAAATTTTGAGTTATTGAACTTGCATGCTAAATATCCACTTTTTGATATGGACGTGCTCTGACGTCCCACAGTCTCAGCTTGTCTGGCAAAACAGCCGTTGGATGTCAGAGCAATCTTGGACAAGAGACAGGGTTGCGTCCTTCTGTTCTTTCCAACATAGGTTAACGTGTAGGATGAAGTTTCTTATCAATGAAAGAAGAATGCTATCAAAATTATATTTTACAGTCATATGCATCACGGTATGAACAATTAAAAAAAAAAGTCTGAAATTAGATCCCTTAAACTAAATTTATCGTTTAACATCACATAAAAGAGATTGTTATACAAGGCTCTAAAATGGAACACTTCTTCTTTTGGACACATACATTGTATATTCTTATTTAACACTAGAAGCAAGCACTAAATTTCCTTTAACACAGTTTGTTTTCCCAGAGTCAAAATTGTTGACGTTGTGATGATGAGGAAAAAAATGGGCTTGGGAATGAATTTATAATGATTTTTTGGGATATTTCAAAATAGTTTTAGGGATATGGGATATTTGTAAAAAATAATTATTGGGATATTAGGGGTAAACATTATAGGGATACAGGATATTGGGATAAAAACTTAATGGGATATGGGATATTGATACCCCCCCTAAACAAGCCTCCTGTATCACCACTTCGGCCCTCGGGACTGATATTGGTTTCTCGTGGTGATACAGCATGCGATACGGATTTTGCCATGTATTATTCTATATACATCAAAACATTAAAAGAATTTTTTTTTCACTTTCCGGTCATAATAAGGACAATACTAAAGTATACTTGATAGTTACTGACACTGCCTCTAAATATTGATTCGGAATATATGTCCGTCATTTTATTCCGTATATTACTTTGTACAATGCTTAACACAGTTATCGCCCTTGTAAATCAACCATCACCTCTCAAATCATTTTATATGGCATGCACCAATCTAAATGTAAGCGTTGGCAATCAGTGAGGCAGGACCCCGTTCTGATAGTCTCTAGCTTTACCTAGCTTTGCACACGGTCAACCAAAACAAAGAAACATAAAGAAAGATAGGATTTGAACACGGAATTTCATCATAGGTAGGTATCAAACCTATGTGGTATGGCAAACCAATGGGAAATGATAATACACCTTGGACGTTGGTATCAGGTTCGTTCGCGCCCAATACACTTTCGCACCCTACACGTTCGCACCCAAGGTCCGTTCGCACTCTACACGTTCGAGCTCAATTTTAATTCAAATTCCAGTTAAATAATTGGAAAATCATGATTTATGTTGTTATAAATTGCTTTGGTGTAAGTAAAACATTCAAGATTTTAAATGAAAAACACAAAAGATAATTGTTTTTAACAGCTTGGTCCCTTTGATCTGAAACAATAAAATAAAGCAATACACTATTATAACCAAAACATGATAAAATTTATTCATTTATTCAACACACCAAAAAAAAAACGTAGTCAGAATCTCACTTTATTTTGATACAAGTCAATGAAACAAAGTTATAGCAATACACTAACCAAAACATGATTAAGAGTTATTGAACACAAAATAAACGTAGTCAGAATCTCACTTTATTTTGAAACAAGTCAATGAAACTAAGTTATAGCAATACACTATCCAAAACATGATTAAGATTTATTCAACACAAAAAAAAATTCTGTCTCACTTTATTTTGAGACAATGACAACAAATATAAGAATGCACTTTCCAAAACTCGATTACAAAGCTATAGTTATTAAACACAAAACCACAATTAAAATTGGGCGCGAACAAGTAGGGTGCGAAAATGAAAGGGGGCGAACATGAGTGGGTGCAAACGTGAATGGGCGCGAACGGAACCAGATTCTATCGGTATTCCCGGCTGACCTGGCTGCTTGAACTTTTGACGCATACAACAATCACTTTTCCATTGTGGCGTCAGATATTTTGTTTTATGATGTCAAATTTTTACGGGAACCTGTGTGATATCCAGTAATGGCGGACAAATAGCGATAAGGTGTATTGTTCCCATATATTATAATTTTCAGGAATACGAAATTTATGTCGGTTAAAAGCACATTTCCGATTTTGGTTCTGTTGTTCATTGTGTTGTTAGGGATTTTAGTTGTGACGTTATTTAAGTTATGACGTCATATATATACAATGTAAACAAAGGAACGCTATCATCAGGTATATATTAAAACGTTTTTTCAGATCAAGAAATTATTAAAAATGAAATTGGTATTGCGTTCCTTCCTATTTTATACTAGATAAATATATATTTTACTCAAAGTTTCATACAAACGAGACCAGAAATAGGAAGAAAAATTCTGTGCAGATGCAGGAATTTAAAACAACAATTCAACAAATGTCATAAGTATAACAAACATAAACAATTCAACATATGTCATAAGTATAACAAACATGAACAATTCAACATATGTAATAAGTATAACAAACATGAACAATTCAACATTTCTGCGTATTCATTTCTCCGTTTCACCAACTTTTGACAAATCAAGTACATTGAGCAACAGCACATTGTATTGCGCAACATCAAAGAGTGTATTGCACAACAGCATGAAATCTTCAATTGAAAATAAATTCAAATCATTTAATCAATTTCACGTATTTTGACTACATTTATTCTGTGACAGAAACCTATAATGTGTCAAATATTTAATTAAAATCCAAATTCAGACCTGTATCAAGCTTGCATATTGTGTCCATTTTTGCCCAAATTGTTCAGGATTGGACCTCTGCGGTCGTATCCAGCTGCGCTCGGCGAAGCACATTTTTTACCATGGCAAGTCCAACGGTGAGAAGATGAAATATTATTGCTATGTCATTTATTATTTCAGTCCCCTTGACAAAACATAGCAAATAAATGACATCAAGTTTACATTATTTTGAAACTTTTGTCATAAAATGGTGAAATTTGTGCTCAGTTGATACAACATTTTACAACATTGATGCATCTTTGGACTCACCAGTTTTGAAAATGATGAATCCAGACAGATTTTCATGAGTCCAGGACTCATGGATTCACCTTATAGTGAGAACCCTGATGATCTAATTTTAGAGCAAAGGTCAGTTTTCTCTATAACTACAATATACATGTACAGTATGTGTATAAGTAAAAGGTGGATTATGATTGTCCATACTATACATGCTATAGATTCAGTGTAAAGGTGTTTTGTCTAGGATCAATGTAATGCTGTAAGGTGAATATGTTTGTCTTACCAAAGTCATCTAACCTGATATGATTTTCATTGATCCTTTAAAATTTATCAACATGAAGATTCTCCATAAATCATGTACATGTGGTATGACCTTTATCACAAAAACTGTCAGCATTTAATACACTTACATATATATCTGCTTTATAAGACATGAAAGCATTTGCACTCTAGTTTATATCATCATTTAACAAATATCATTATCATCAAAGGTAATCTGACAACATGGTAATTCAATATGATATTTTAGCGTTCAATCCTATATAATACATGATATATCTTACAAGTCTTTTCTGTCATTCTGTTTACATACATGTATTAACTTGAAATATTTTTTTTTCATTGAATGATCATGATTAATTAACTTCATGTTCAGCAGTTAACTTGTCTTATTTTTACAGAAGTATGGCATCAGAATCAGAAATTTTACAAACATCATCCAAACCATCTAGATCTGAGGAAAATGTTTTGTCAGATAATCAGACATCACATCACCAGAATGATGGACATCCTTATCAAAAATTGCCACATATATATGACAGGGTATCAAATTGGACAATTCAAATGGTTGAAAAATACCTGCACTTTTTCTACACTGGGGAAGGAATGGAATACAGTGGAGAATATGTACTTCAACAAGGAGGGATAAAAACAGAATTGACAACCTATCAAAAAGAGTACATGACTGATTTAGAGAGCATTCTTACATTTAATGGTTCTATGTACACTTATAAATATCGTGGTAAAACAAAAGCAAAGCCAATGCTTCAAACCATTCTGAATAAAGTTTCACCACAGAATACATCTAATTTGAAAGACAGGCCAATGTAAGGATTTCAGTTAATTTTTTTTACTTAGTTTAAATTAATGTCCATATTGTCTGTGTGCAGTTTTATTTTTGCCATTACTTGGGCCGCCATCATCGATAAACTTTCATATTTTCATCTTTTTTGATGACATGTATGAAATTAAGGGATCAATTTTAACGAAACTTTGCAGAAATAACGTATGAACATGATGAAAGGTCCTCAACCAATGATATATATTTCGTTCCAAAGGAAAAAAAATATTGCTGCCAAATATAATCTATGATTTTGATTAACCAATTGTCAAAGAATAAAACTTTTAATTATGAAAGCCTACTAAGAATGCCCTTATCTTGATCCCATTTGACAACAAAAGCATTGCCACCCTATTCATGCTTTTGGTCTATGCAATCTTTGTTTCATCTGACTTAACCTTATTCTCATGGCTCATTTTGTCCACATTGAATAACTTTTTGCCGTATCTCAGATACTAAAAACAATAGGTCGACCTTATTAGGTGTATGGAGTTATGTGAAGTTTATATGTCTCAAGGTTGGGCGGAAAATACCACCCCCGGTATTTACCAGTGGTATTTACCGGTATTTACCGCCCCGGACAATACTCCCCAAGTGGTCAATACTGGCAAATACTGGTCAATTGAAATTTTTATGGTTATTTTTACTATTAATTGAAGTAAAAACTTGATAAAAAGTCAAATATACCTAAACTTTAATCTTTATCCATGTGTCAACTTATAAAAAATAATGAATTTGATATGTTTTATTCATTTATAACACTTATTCCTACTGATTTAAAATTTAGTTATTATGAATTATGATATTGCACACTTACATGACTTAAGTAATATACAAATTTACATTTTATTTCAACATTTATAAACCAATATATTTTTTATTCAAAATGTATGATTTTACAGGTAATTAAAATTAAAGGTAAATAAAACTACAGGTAAATGAAGTTACATGGGTCTTTTTACCTATCACCTGGCATTGCTAGGTGTGAAAGTTACCTTACTGAAACAACAGCCCCCCAATAAAAGTTGACAGTACATAGGTTGAAAGTCATAAAATTGATATGAAGACTCCCTTAAACAATAAATTATTTCCTGTCTATTTAACTGTGAGACAAAAACCTTTATTTCGAAAATGGAAATTTTGAAGCAGAGACAAAAAGTTTTGATCTTACTATAATATTATTTACATATTAATCAATGTAGATCCCTGTTTGAATTTACAATAGAAATAGTAATGAAAGCATTAAAAGTGATTTGAACACTTTCTATATAAATTAAATATTAATAGTAATTATAATTGACCAAGAAGATAGTGGCTTTTATAGTAATGACCACTCAAAATTTCAATCAACCAGTATTTGCCGGTATTTCCCAGTATTTGCCAGTATTTCCCGGTATTTCCCGGTATTTACCACTGGCATGGTCAATACTAGTATTGACCGCTTTTTTGCCAACCTTGATATGTCTGTCTGGCAGGGTTAATAAATTTATCTTACCTTGACCTCATTTTCATGGATCTTTGATGATATAAAGTTTATGTGATCAATACACTACAGATCAGATGTATTTAACAACTTCCACCTGTGAAAGCATATAGGTCGAGAGTAAAAGGACAAAATTTCTAGATTGTCTCTTATGCCCATCATATGAAGTGGAATCATTGGCTATTGTTTATGCTTCAATCAAAGACATATGAGTACTGTAGGACTAATTGACATAAAGAAATAAACATTTGTGTCAAGGTTTCAGAATTTTTTTGACACAATTTCGGTCATTTTCAAGTGGCGTGAACTGAATGCCAAAATGTTTTCTAGCAATCAAATTCAATCACGAAACTGACACAACTTGTCACAAGTCAGAGCTTTTCATTTTACTTTAAACGAGTTCGACAGTTTACAGTTTAAAATTCGTGAAATTTCCTACCTGTTGACTTAAAAATGATAAAGAATGATTTGTTGTATACAATAGATTGAAGTTGAATCATTTTAATAGCCTTAAATAAGCAAAATCCTCTGGAAACAGTCATGCTACTTGCATGATTTTCTTAACCGGAATTTCAAGTTGATTATAAAATACAAATGAATTCCGGATTCATGATACGGATTACTTTGTTTAACAAAATGGTTAAAATAAACACATTTTAATATTCCTCTTCTTACATGTGTGTTTTAAGAGTGAACTCTAGTTATTGGCGTGAAATTACCCAGTAATTACGCTCATGTAGTATTTTTTAATACTTGTAAAAGAATGGGACATTTATTTACACGCATGCGTATTACGTAATGTATCCAAAAATTTCGACAGACTTTACAAAAATTCTGCTTTTATTATATTTCAAATCTTAATTTTTTGTATGCATTTAATAAAATATTATGAAGTAGAAAAGTATTCTTCATAAGCTTAAGTGATTAAGTAATTTGTCTTAATTCATTGCTTAAAATGTTCACCTGTGGCTAGTTATCTGAATGCAACACAGGTAACACCTATTATCGATGATTAACTTTATATCATAAACAGTAATTAGCTATGTCCTAGGGATTATTATTCAATACTAAGTGTCATGTTTATGACCGGAAAACATTACAATTAGGAGCTATAGTGATTGTTATTAAACCAAAAGTTTAAAAGTTAAGACAATAACACAAAATGACTGTAATTGTTTCTGTAAAAAATATATTTTGTCCTAAATCCCAATTTGCCATTTCGGTCTTAGAGCTTCAATTATCAGACAAGAGCGGCAAATATGACCGTTTCCGGACCCTTGATTTGTGTATAATATTGCTATAAAAAAGAATATAAAGTATAATTTTATTTCATTTTGGGGCTGCCCCAATGAACCAGTGGAAATAGCAAAATCAACACAAGCTGTTTACTTGTTTGTGTTTATTTAAGAATTGAATGCTTCTTTTTGTAATTTTGTTGGATTGTAAAAACGTCGACTGAAATGTGTGTGTACAGTAACCCTTTTAAAGACTTTCAACATAATTCAACATGTTCAATCATGTTTCAGCTTGTACACCATGATACACTCTTGTTAATGATTTGTCATTAAAATGTTTACTCATGTTGATATGTACTAGCATGACTAGTATATACAGTGATATATGGAATGATTGTACATGTCCATTAGACACGTTTTGTTTTATCTTGACCTCATTTAACATGCATATAAATGTTTTAGTAGACATGTTAGATGATAGATAATTTTAAGAATATTTTTAACCTGTAGTACTAGCTAAAACTTAATCTTAAAGACTTTCAACATAAAATTCAATCATGAATTCATCAGTAAACATGGTAAAGCAGACATTTCAGACATTTTAGCTTGCACACTCTTGTTAATTTTTTTTCTCAAAAATTTGTAAGAAAGAATCTGCCTGTGTTGAATTCTACATCTTATAATGTAATAATGTATGTGTAATATGATACTCATAACAGAAATACACACATTCAATATATATAATAAAAACTATAACACATATTTCCATACGTTTCGGCCATTACGGCCTTCTTTATTGGAATAAATTTCAACATAAAAACAACAATTACACCACTTGGTAACTTGACGTTACAATAGCCTTTATGGCGTTTTTATCTGCCACACTTTTTCTTTTTGTAAAAATTTCACTTTGTTCATGAATACATAGTATTAAGTCCATCCGGTTTTAAATTGAATTCTTAAAATTATATAGAATAATATATATATATGAGGCTTCACAAAATAGCGCTATATAGAGGCTTCAAGGTAATGATTGGATTTTACATGCATTCATATGCTTATGGAGTTTATTTTTGTTTTTTTCAGTTATAGATATTTGCATAATGTAGCAGTGTTTGTAAAATATATGATAAAGTATGTTGACAAAGTGCAAGAAACTGAATGGTTTAATAACAAGATACCTGAAGGATTTTACACAGAACTAGTGGGCAGATTTGCTGAAATGTGTTTATTAATAACTAAGTAAGTGCAAATGCAATTTAGTTTTCTATTAATCTCTGGCTATTGCAGTAAGAAAAAAAGAGGCTTAAATTGAATTGTTGTACTTTATAACTGAAATTAATTTTATAGAATAATATAGATTACATACATTTTCTATCATTGAGGACAATGTTCACTGTTGAAACAGACATGTATTGTAAAATCCATTAAACAGCATAAAGCATGCAAAGAAAAAATTATCCCAATTTGTATATACAATGTATCTTTGTTTTAATTTAGCCATATTTTCATCAGGGCTGTGGGAAGAAGAAATGACACTGTCAATGAAGTCGTCTATAATGTTGCTCACTAAAATAACCAAGTTGTTGCCTTTTCTTCTAGGGATCAATAATACATGTATGTCTTTCTTAGCTCTGTGCTTCAGAATGTCTGTCTGTTGTAAGATATTTCAATAGGCTATACCACTTAGGCACTAATGGTGATTTCTTTCTTTTTAATCTATCATCTTGCATTCTGGAAAAGAAAATTTTATAAACTGGTCTCATTTGTTTACTAGGGATACAAAGATTTGAGCAAAAGTAAGGCCATTTAAAAAATCAAACAAAGACCAAGATCAGCTATTTACTTTAATTTTTGTTAACAAAAGTAGGTTTTTGAACGCTGAAGTTGACGTCAAATGGATTCGATTTTTGATTGTTTTTTTTGTGTAATAACGCAAATAGGCAGCTTATCTGGAGCTCTGATCTAGGCCATTGCTAGTGACATGAGTATGCATTCTTGCAAAATTATTTTACATAGACCTAACAGAAAACGAAAAAAATAGTATTTTTGCTCTTTATTATATGTTCATTAAAGGAACTGAAATGACATAAAACATATGGCCGAAAGGCCAAGTCAGCTTTCCTCATCACTTGGCATCAGCTGTTTTCGTCTGTTAACATATATGCTGAATCTAACCATGTATTAAGATTTGGGATTTTGGGGCCCATTATCAAATTGGTCCACATTAGGGTCCAAAGTGTCCAAAATTAAACTTTGTTTGAAATCATCAAAAATTGAATTCTTGGGGTTCTTTGATATGCTGAATCTAACCATGTTTTTATATTTTGGATATTGGACCATAATGGGTAAATATCCAATTTCAAATTTTTAAGTTCTTAGCCCATATTCATTCTGTGTCAGAAACCTATGCTATATATATGTTAAATATTTAATCACAATCCAAATTTAGAGCTGTATTGCACAATTAACATGATTAATAGAAATTGTAAGTAGAATCATATTTAAAAATAGATGTATATACAGCATCCAATTCTAATTTTAGAGAAGAAATTATGTATAAATATAGTTTGAAATTTACTGTTCATTATTAATTAGATATTTTGGAAAATAATTAAAGGTAAGTTTTATAATTTTTTTAAAGACATTGTATTAATGATGACATTTTGGAAATTGTTTTTTGCATTATTTTTGTGAAGATAATATCTCTTAATTTTATAAAGAACTTTGTGGTAGGTTTGTTATTCTGTATAAATTAATTTTCAGAATGCTATGTTGCCATAGAAGTTAAGTACAGGTTCCAGCCCCGGTCAGGGAGGAAGTAAAGAATAAAATCTACTCTAACATTGTTATTGACCTTTTGACCAATGCTTTAAAATTTTGATATGTTGTATTTAAATAAAGTTCCATATTAAAAGTTTTCATTTTAATTGATTGATTGTTGCTTCCTTAACCTCTAGTGGCAATTATTTCATGCATATAAAGGACAAAAACAAAATAATAATTATTACAAGAGGTAGGTTTGGCAAGGTTGAACAACTTAAATAAAAGGCAGAAAATTTAGATTATGTTTGATTGGGACAGAAATGTCTTGCAACAGGCTGTCTATTGACCCCTCAGAGAGTTGTTGCAAGTGTTCTTCAATGTGTAGTAAGATTTTTTTCCACTTTTAAGGCTTCACTGTAAAAATTGAAATAAATGTTTCTATGTTTTAGCTATCAGCCTGAAAAATCTGTTTGGAAAAATTTCAAAGGCATTACAGTTACATCTAAACCAGCCCTAAGATTTTTCAAAAGTGGCATTGATGATATTGAAACTGAAACTGCTTTTGCTGTAATAGAGGTAACAAATTTTATTATGCTTATCAAAACATTTCTTATGGTAACTCTGAAAACTTTGTATTATCTTATATAAATTTTAAACATACTAGATTCAATCCATGATCAGTCAAGCAGGTGAGACATTTCAGTGTATGTACTCTTGTTATCTTTTATTAGCTCACCTGGCCTAAAAGGCCATGTGAGCTTTTCTCATCACTTGGCGTCCGTCGTCGTCGACGTCGTCGTCATCGTCGTCGTCTGTCGTCGTTAACAATTTTTCAAACATCTTCTCCTCTGAAACTACTGAATGGATTTGAATGAAACTTAACATGATTGTTCCTTAGTATATCCTGCACAAAATGTGCGCTTCGATTTTTGATCCGTCAAAAAACATGGCCGCCGTTACTTAAAATAGAACATAGGGGTCAAATGCAGTTTTTGGCTTATATCTCAAAAACGAAAGCATTTAGAGCAAATCTGACATGGAGTAAAAATGTTCATTAGGTCAAGATCTATCAGCCCTGAAATTTTCAGATGAATCAAACAAACCATTGTTGGGTTGCTGCCACTTAATTGGTAATTTTAAGGAAATTTTGCAGTTTTTGGTCATTATCTTGAATATTATTATAGATAAACTGTAAACAGCAAAAAAGATCAGCAAAGTAAAATCTACAAATAAGTTAATATGACCAAAATTGTCAATTGACCCCTTAAGGGGTTATTGTCCTTTAATGACAATTTTTCACAATTTGTTCATCATATTTGCTAACTTTAAAAAATCTTCTCCTCTGAAACTACTGAATGGATTTGGTTAAAACTTAGCATGATTGTTCCTTAGATTATCCTGCACAAAGTGTGTTCTTTGATTTTTGATCCGTCAAAAAACATGGCCGCCGTTACTTAAAATAGAACATAGGGGTCAAATGCAGTTTTTGGCTTATATCTCAAAAACGAAAGCATTTAGAGCAAATCTGACATGGAGTAAAAATGTTCATTAGGTCAAGATCTATCAGCCCTGAAATTTTCAGATGAATCAAACAAACCATTGTTGGGTTGCTGCCACTTAATTGGTAATTTTAAGGAAATTTTGCAGTTTTTGGTCGTTATCTTGAATATTATTATAGATAAAGATAAACTGTAAACAGCAAAAAAGATCAGCAAAGTAAGATCTACAAATAAGTTAATATGACCAAAATTGTCAATTGACCCCTTAAGGGGTTATTGTCCTTTAATGACAATTTTTCACAATTTGTTCATCATATTTGCTAACTTTAAAAAATCTTCTCCTCTGAAACTACTGAATGGATTTGGTTAAAACTTAGCATGATTGTTCCTTAGATTATCCTGCACAAAGTGTGTGCTTTGATTTTTGATCCGTCAAAAAACATGGCCGCCGTTACTTAAAATAGAACATAGGGGTCAAATGCAGTTTTTGGCTTATATCTCAAAAACGAAAGCATTTAGAGCAAATCTGACATGGAGTAAAAATGTTCATTAGGTCAAGATCTATCAGCTCTGAAATTTTCAGATGAATCAAACAAACCATTGTTGGGTTGCTGCCACTTAATTGGTAATTTTAAGGAAATTTTGCAGTTTTTGGTCATTATCTTGAATATTATTATAGATAAAGATAAACTGTAAACAACAAAAAAGATCAGCAAAGTAAGATCTACAAATAAGTTAATATGACCAAAATTATCAATTGACCCCTTAAGGGGTTATTGTCCTTTAATGACAATTTTTCACAATTTGTTCATCATATTTGCTAACTTTAAAAAATCTTCTACTCTGAAACTACTGAATGGATTTGGTTAAAACTTAGCATGGTTGTTCCTTAGATTATCCTGCACAAAGTGTGTTCTTTGATTTTTGAACCGTCAAAAAACATGGCCGCCATTACTTAAAATAGAACATAGGGGTCAAACGCAGTTTTTGGCTTATATCTCAAAAACGAAAGCATTAAGAGCAAATCTGACATGGAGTAAAAATGTTCATTAGGTCAATATCTATCAGCCCTGAAATTTTCAGATGAATCAAACATCCAATTGTTGGGTTGCTGCCACTTAATTGGTAATTTTAAGGAAATTTTGCAGTTTTTGGTCATTATCTTGAATATTATTATAGATAAAGATAAACTGTAAACAGCAAATATGATCAGCAAAGTAAGATCTACAAATAAGTCAATTTGACCAAAATTGTCAATTGACCTCTTTAGGAGTTATTGCCCTTTAAAGACTTTTTTCACAATTTGTTCATCATGTTGACTTACTTTAAAAAATCTTCTCTTATGAAACTGCTGTATCAATTTCAGCCAAACTTAGGCTAAATGAGTTTCAGAGTTTCAGAGTATCTAGTATAAATTTTATATTTCATTTCCTTGTATGTCAAGAAACATAGCTCCTATGGCTAAAATAGAACATAGGAGAAAATGATTTTTTTTTGCTTTTGAAGAAAATAGGACGATTCAAAGAACATTTAAATAAATTGAAAAGCCAAAATAATCATTGATGAGAGATTAAACCAAAAAAATTCAGGTGAGCGATTCAGGCTCTTGAGAGCCTCTTGTTTTTATTTCTACCTCCTTTCTGGCAGACCTGGAGGTTTAAAAAAAAGGGGGTGGAAAATATGAGCAGTAAAAAATGATACTAAAACATTGAAATATTCATTCAGGGTTAATCATGATGAACAATATCATATTGAATATTGATTTGAAGGATGAACTCATCATCTAAAAACAAATTTAGCCCCTGCCCTAAAAGTTTCTGCATGGAAATCATGAAAATAACTACTCAAGAAAATGGAAATGCTTACAGAATTTTTAAACTGATTGCCATGGTTGGTGCAATTCGAAAAAATGAGACTATATCTAGACTGTTTTACAATTTGATTATGTTCAAAGATGTTTATGATTTTTATACTCCACAAAAAGAATGCGTTTGCTTATTGCTATCATGTTGGCATTGTCGGTTGACAGATTGGTTTCCGGACAATAACTTTAGTTTAAGTGTATGGATCACTATGAAACTTTATCAAAAGGTTCAATACCAGAAAAGGAAGGTTGGGATTGTTTTTGGGGGTAATGGTCCAAATCGTTTGGGAATTAAGGGCCAAAAACAAGCATTTTTCTGGTTTCCGGACAATAACTTGTGAATAAATTTTTTGATTGCTTTGGAATTTTACCACAAGGTTCAATACCACAACTTATAAGGTTGGGATTGTTTTTGGGGTAATTACCAAAACCGTTCAGGAATGAGGGGCCAAAAAGGGGCCAAATACAAGCATTTTTCTAGTTTTCAGACAATAACTTGTGTGAAAGTTGTATGGATATCTCTAAATTAACACATGACATAGGCAAAATCTCTTTGATCTGTCTGTGCTATAATCTGGATAATGCACAGCTCAGGTGTGCATTAACTACCGCATTTATACTGCACAGTTCAAATGTACTTTAAGCAAAGGCATTTTCCCTCCTATTTGTTAAAAGTCATTTCTATCTGTTGATTCCATTGCTACTACAGATATTTACCATTCTCCATTTTGTAAGATTTATCAAGTGCATGAATGTATCTATACTCTTTCATACCTGTACTTGGTAAAACATCAAAATAAGAGACAATATATAACAAATGTAGTAGCATTAAAATCAACACTGTTCTGGTGGTCATTACCCGACTAAAAAAAAAACGCAATTTGTCTACTCAATTTTTTTATTTTTTTTTACAACATTCAATGTCATTTCAAAATAACACATAAACTTAAAATTCAGTACTTGACAATGTGAAAATCAATGATCAAACTATTTCTTGAAAAAAATGTCCTGTATCAAAAAGTTATTAAGTACTTCGACAACAATATAAAAATCCAGAAAAATATCCTATAAAAATCCAGAAAATTAACCCAGTAATCATACGTATATACATTCCCATGTACTGCCAAAAAAATTAAGACAACGATTGAATTTGACAATTCAAAAGTTCACGGCTTTGATACAAAATTGAAAACACAATTTTGGAAAGAACTATTGCTTGGCAGTCCACAAGATTTTTCTGTGGGTTTTGATTCCTTTATTCTCAGAATTATTCTGTTTAGGTAGAATTTCAAGATTATTCTTTTCATGATTGGAGATGTCATTTCTGAAAACCTGGAATCTTGTTCCTCTTCCAACGGTTTTTCTTCCTGAAATAAAAAAGATAAAATGTAATTATTAATATCACTTACTTGTAATTCATTTTATATATTCATGCATATAAATTAAACATTTTTGATGAAACTATCTATCCAATTAATTGTATTAAGGATGTACTTAGGTGAGGTTTTGGAATTTGTGTCAAACGTTTGGACTCCTTTGTGTTTTTCCATACAATACAATGTTAAATATTTTGCCCCATAACATCCATTTATTTTTTCATATTAGACTTAATAGAGCTCTCATAAAAGGTCATTTACAAAAATTTTAGAAGATTTTTGATTTTCTTTCTTTTGTTTTGAGAGCCAAATAATACCAATGCAAATATAAGGTAAAAGTCCGAGTCAGCCTTTTCCCGCCATATTTTAAATCTCAAATATCTCGAAAAGGAGGTCCATAACCTATCAATATTTTTAACTTATCTTTATCCTTAATTGAGGCTCTACCAGCTTAAAGTATCAATTTTATTTCTTAATTTATTAATTTTTACCTTACTTCACCTAAGAACATCCTTAATGTAACAATATTCAATAATTCTTAATGTCATCTTCAAAATAATTCTTTGCTTATACAGTACAATTCATTGGTTTAACATTTGTTTTTTGAATAACGTCCAGTGGCAAATATTTCATCTATATTCAGTGCGCGAACAATTTAACAAATATAACCGTTTGTTCCACAAATAATAAACACTAAAAGTAAATTTCCTTTATTACAGATTGTTTTTAAATAATGTAAAAACCTGCAAAAATAAGTCGGACAACCCCCTCCCCCTTTTTTACGTACACTAACACTTGTGTACAAATATTTTGATACAATATTCTTAATTTAATGTTTAAAATTAATACATTTGCTTATACAGTATCTTAATAATACAGAAACCTGCGAACAAAAGACGACCCCCCCTTTTTTTGCTGTCAAACGTAGCACCCCAAGATTGGCAAGAACCCTACATCAATATTCTATCACGTTCCCACTTGACAGTTTATTTCCAAAAGACTTACATGAATGCTTTGAACATCCTCTCCATTTTCCGGAGGTACATAAAACCAGTAATCTATATCCAATATCAGATCAAATGTTGACTGACTGTCGATGAAATCACCAGCTGCTGCATTCTCGTTGATCAAATTACATGGAAAATCTCCAAAAACGTTGTCTATATTAACATTTTTATATCCATGTCGTCCTCCAATTTTTAAAGGAACTGTGACAATAACATATATGGTCGTCCGACAGCTCTGGGGAAAATACGTCCATTTTTTATTCTTGATAAGCAGACAATGAAGTTTCGCAGGAAATTTGTTCACGTAATGTGTTAAAACAGTTAGTGACCAATCAAATCGGTATATGTTATTTAACCTGCACGGTCGGGATGACCCTTTAACCCAAACTCCTTCGTCGTTAGGGTTATATAGGGTCACCCGAGCCGTGCAGGTTAAATCACATATACTGATTTGCTTGTTCAATAACTATAACATTGTACCACATTTTACAAAATTTCAAAAATTGGGGGGTGGGCAAATTTTTTTCTTCTTCAAGATTTACGAAAATTGGGGGGGGGGCAAATTTTTGAAGGGGGGGCAATTTTTTTTTTTTTAATTTTTTTTTTCAAATCTTAGGTTTTTCTCACAATTTAATTTGCTATTTCTTTGTCTATAGTCTAAAACAGATATAGTAAGTATTGCACAACAGAACAGTGTATTTTGCAACAGCACATTGTATTGCACAACAGCATGAAATCTTCAATTGAAAATAAATTCAAATCATTTAACCAACTTCATGTTCTTTGACTACATTTATTCTGTGACAGAAAACCATTATGTGACAGAAAACCATTATGTGTCAAATATTTAATTAAAATCCAAACTTAGACCTGTATCAAGCTTGAATATTGTGTCCTTTTTTGCCCAAACTTTTCAGGATTGGACCTCTGCGGTCGTTTCCAGCTGCGCTCGGCGAAGCAAATTTTTTTCTTGATTGAAGTACTTTTTCGTTAAATTTAAGGTGAAACGAGATATTGATACAGACGAAATATGCAAATCTGCCCCACCAAAAAGGATGAAGAGAAGTTTGAGTTCAGGATCACAGTCTGACTCAACCAACAGTTCCCCACCAACTAGAAGACGGCAAAGAAATGGAACAAGCACTTTAGCTGATAAAGTGAAAGGGCAACATGCTGGCGAATTACTATTAGATCTGCATTCAATTCAAAAAAAAAGATTTAGTAATTGCTCAGAATATTACATGCCGGGTATGATTGTTGATGGAACAGGGGTAAATATCGTATATATATATATTTTCTGAAAAAAATGTATTTAATGATTCTGGTTAAAGCCTTCCACTAATTATATGACTGCAAAATTTTGACAACCGTATGGTATGGCGAAGTTGTCGTCTTCCGAAGACATTTGGTTTTCAGACAATAACTTGAGTGAAAGTGTATGGATCTATATGAAATTCTACCACAAGGTTCCATACCACAAAAGGAATTTTGGGATTTTGGGAGTTATTGTCCTTACTGATTAGGAATAAGGGGTCAAAAAGGGGCCAAAAACCAGCATTCTTGTTTCAGGACAATAACTTGTGTATTTGTATATGGATCTCTATGAAATTGTACCATAAGGTTCCACATCTTTAAAGGAAGGTTGGGATTGATTTTGGGAGTTATGGCCCAAACTGTCTTGAATTAATATCCAAAAACAAGGATTTTCTGGTTTCCTGACAATAAATTGAGTGTGAGACATCATCTCCTCTGAAATTACTGGGCCAAATTTAACGAAACTTGGCCACAATCATCATTAGGGTATCTTGTTTAAAAAACTATGTCTAATGACTCTGCCTGTCAACAAACATGGCTACATGGCTAAAAATAGAACATAGGGGTAACATGCAAGTTATGTCTATTATCTTGAAAACTGCTATGAAAAGAGAAAATCTGAAAATGTTGAGAATGTTGAGATCTACCTGGTCCATTTAAGTCAAAACTGTCAGATGACTTCTTATAGGAGTTTTAGCCCTTAAATGTCAAATTTTATCTTTTTTTATCTTTTTATGCCCCACCTACGATAGTAGAGGGGCATTATGTTTTCTGGTCTGTGCATCCGTTCGTTCGTTCGTCCGTCCGTCTGTTCGTTCGTTCGTTCGTTCGTCCGTCTGTCCCGCTTCAGGTTAAAGTTTTTGGTCAAGGTAGTTTTTGATGAAGTTGAAGTCCAATCAACTTGAAACTTAGTACATATGTTCCTTATGATATGATCTTTCTAATTTTAAAGCCAAATTAAACTTTTGACCCCAATTTCACGGTCCACTGAACATAGAAAATGAAAGTGCATGTTTCAGGTTAAAGTTTTTCAGGTTAAAGTTTTTGGTCAAGGTAGTTTTTGATGAAGTTGAAGTCCAATCAACTTGAAACTTAGTACACATGTTCCTTATGATATGATCTTTCTAATTTTAAAGCCAAATTAAACTTTTGACCCCAATTTCATGGTCCACTGAACATAGAAAATGAAAGTGCATGTTTCAGGTTAAAGTTTTTCAGGTTAAAGTTTTTGGTCAAGGTAGTTTTTGATGAAGTTGAAGTCCAATCAACTTGAAACTTAGTACACATGTTCCTTATGATATGATCTTTCTAATTTTAAAGCCAAATTAAACTTTTGACCCCAATTTCACGGTCCACTGAACATAGAAAATGAAAGTGCATGTTTCAGGTTAAAGTTTTTCAGGTTAAAGTTTTTGGTCAAGGTAGTTTTTGATGAAGTTGAAGTCCAATCAACTTGAAACTTAGTACACATGTTCCTTATGATATGATCTTTCTAATTTTAAAGCCAAATTAAACTTTTGACCCCAATTTCACTGTCCACTGAACATAGAAAATGAAAGTGCATGTTTCAGGTTAAAGTTTTTGGTCAAGGTAGTTTTTGATGAAGTTGAAGTCCAATCAACTTGAAACTTAGTACACATGTTCCCTATGATATTATCTTTCTAATTTTAATGCCTAATTATATTTTTTATCCAATTTCATGGTCCATTGAACATGGAAAATGATAGTGTGAGTGGGGCATCCGTGTACTTTGGACACATTCTTGTTTTTCTATTATTTTAAAAACTTTAACAGAAACAGAAAAATTTTTATTAAGAAAAATTATCAAGACAAGATCTACAAATAAGTCAAACCTGGCTGAAATCATCAGACGAATCCTTATTGGAGTAATTGCCCTTTAATGACGATTTTTCCCAATTTTTTGCATTCTTGCCTATTATCATGACTATTTTGAAAGCTATAACATGTATAATAGATAGATAGAAACTTTATATAGAAAAAATTATCAGCAAGACAAGATCTACAAATAAGCCATCATGGCTGAAATCTTTAGTCGACTCATTATTGGAGTTATTTCCCTTTAAAGATATTTTACCATTTGTTTTAGTTTTTATCTATTATCTTGAAAAGTTTACAAGATACAAATGTAGATAGAAACTCTCAAAAACCAAAAATGATCAGCAGGACAATATCTACAAATATGTCAACATTACTGAAATTGTCAGTTAACTCTTTATAGAGTCATTGCTCTTTCATGATGAATTTTACCAAAAAATGGCTATTTTTGAAGATGCAGGTGAGAGACACAGGCTCTCTAGAGCCTCTATTTTTTTTTCTCTTATTTTGTGTGTTATTGTTGATAGTTTTGGAATGGAGACAGATTTTTGCCCCTTTATTTTTGTCTATTATTGGATATTAGTGGATTATAGAAAAGATACCATTCACCCTTCAAGCTTATGATGTCTTTTTAATGAACCAAAGCTTATCTACATATCTCCTTTACAGAGACATCCCAGGTTGTGAGTTACCAAAATTTTCAATTCCCTCTGCATGAAAGTGCATGTAGCTTTCAAAAATTACTTATTTCATAAATATAATTCAGAATAAACTGTGCACTGATTTTGTTTACAAATATATGATATTAAGAAATAATTCTTTTATTTCATGCTCTGCTCATTTTGACATTGGTAGGCATAATAGTTTTAAATATCTTCATATTGAGCCTTTGTGTTAGAATTATTTCAGTTAAAATAGGAAAATTCAGGACTTTTTATGTCCCATTTATGGGCATTATGTTTTTCAGTCTGTGCGTCCGTTGTTTGTCCTTTCGTCCGTCAGGTTATTTTTTTTTATCTAGGTAGTTTTTGATGAAGTTGAAGTCCAATCAACTTGAAACTTAGTACACATGTTCCCTATGATATGATCTTTCTAATTATAATCTGTCTGTCCATATTTCTTGTAAGCACAACTTCTAAACAAATGGACAGATGATGATAAAACTTTACACAGTCTGACAGTTGCAGTACACAACCTGAGGATGTGCATGAAGGAAAATAATTCTGGTCCGAAATATTTAAAGGGAGATAATTGATTTAAATTAATTTAATATTGCAATATATATGTGGTAACAGGTATTGTAAGCGCAACTCCCCTTTGACGTCTTGATCAATATTGATGAAACTTTACACAATTGCAGAACACAACCTGAGAATGTGCATGAATTTTCCCTCACCCGATAGGCAGCCATTTCGATTTGATGATGCAATAAAGTCCTGGAAAAACAACTGTTTTACAACTTGTAAGTGCAATAATACAAATCATGCAAATAGACTTACTTTTTAAACATGATTAAAAATTTGATTGAATTTCATAACCAACAACCCCACAAAAGTGTCCATTTTGAGCTCCATTCTAATTCTAAACACAACTTACATTGCAAATGAAATTGTGACCTCAAGTACATGAACCCAATGTTTTATTGGAATTAGAACATGGCTTTGTTTTGTCACTTCTTATTACACCACATATATGCACTGCGTTTGTGCGCCAAACATTTTTTAGCATGACTTCCTATAACATGAACAGAGCCAAAATAGATGAAATTTTTTATCTGAAATTTTTTGTCATTTTATTTGAATTACTAGCAATAAAGGTTTATTTTCATAGAATTTATTGATGTGTTAACTTAACCTTTCACTCATAAACTTAACATTGAGTCCTTTGAATTTTATACTGTCTGTGAGTGTTGTTCAAGTGTACACATAAAAAACTCCTTCCAAATAACCTTTTTGGCTCACCTGGCCCATAGGGCCAAGTAAGCTTTTCTCATCACTTGGCGTCCGTCGTCCGTCGTCGTTAACTTTTACAAAAATCTTCTCCTCTGAAACTACTGGGCCAAATTTAACCAAAGTTGGTCACAATCATCATTAGGGTATCTAGTTTAAAAAATGTGTTCGGTGACCCGGCCAACCAACCAAGATGGCCGCCATGGCTAAAAATAGAACATAGGGGTAAAATGCAGTTTTTGGCTTATAACTCAAAAACCCCTAAAATGATAATTTTAAGGAAATTTCACTGTTTTTGGTTATTATCTTGAATATTATTATAGATAGAGATAAACTGTAAACAGCAATGATGTTAAGCATAGTAAGATTTACAAATAAGTCAACATGACCGAAATGGTCAATTGACCCCTTTAGGAGTTATTGCCCTTTATAGTCAATTTTTAACCATTTTTCGTAAATCTTAGTAATCTTTTACAAAAATCTTCTCCTCTGAAACTACTGGGCCAAATTAATCCAAACTTGGCCACAATCATCATTGGGGTATCTAGTTTAAAAAATGTGTGGTGTGACCCTGCCAACCAACCAAGATGGCCGCCACGGCTATAAATAGAACATATGGGTCAAATGTAGATTTTGGCTTATAACTCAAAAACAAAAGCATTTAGAGCAAATCTGACACGAAGTAATATTGTTCATCAGGTCAAGGTCTATCTGCCCTGAAATTTTCAGATGAATCGGACATTTCGTTGTTGGGTTGCTGCCCCTGAAATGGTAATTTTAAGGAAATTTTGCTGTTTTTGGTTATTATCTTGAATATTATTATAGATAGAGATAAACTGTAAACAGCAAAAATGTTCAGCAAAGTAAGATCTACAAATAAGTCAACATGACCAAAATGGTCAGTTGACCACTTTAGGAGTTATTGCCCTTTATAGTCAATTTTTAACCATTTTTAGCTCACCTGACCTAAAAGGCCATGTGAGCTTTTCTCATCACTTGGCGTCCGTCGTCGTCGTCGTCGTCGTCGTCGTCTTTAACAATTTTTCAAACATCTTCTCCTCTGAAACTACTGAATGGATTTGAATGAAACTTCAAATGATTGTTCCTTAGATTATCCTGCACAAAGTGTGTGCTTCGATTTTTGATCCGTCAAAAAACATGGCAGCCGTTACTTAAAATAGAACATAGAGGTCAAATGCAGTTTTTATACGACCGCAAAATTTGAAAAATTTTTCGTCGTATATTGCTATCACGTTGGCGTCGTCGTCGGCGTCGTCGTCGGCGTCCGAATACTTTTAGTTTTCGCACTCTAACTTTAGTAAGAGTGAATGGAAATCTATGAAATTTTAACACAAGGTTTATGACCACAAAAGGAAGGTTGGTATTGATTTTGGGAGTTTTGGTCCCAACATTTTAGGAATTAGGGGCCAAAAAGGGCCCAAATAAGCATTTTCTTGGTTTTCGCACTATAACTTCAGTTTAAGTTAATAGAAATCTATGAAATTTTGACACAAGGTTTATGACCACAAAAGAACGGTTGGGATTGATTTTGGGAGTTTTGGTTTCAACAGTTTAGGAATAAGGGGCCAAAAAAGGGCCCAAATAAGCATTATTCTTGGTTTTCGCACAATAACTTTAGTTTAAGTAAATAGAAATCAATGAAATTTAAACACAATGTTAATGACTACAAAAGGAAGGTTGGTATTGATTATGGGAGTTTAGGTCCCAACAGTTTAGGAATTAGGGGCCAAAAAGGGACCCAAATAAGCATTTTTCTTGGTTTTCGCACCATAACGTTAGTATAAGTAAATAGAAATCTATGAAATTTAAACACAAGGTTTATGACCATAAAAGGAAGGTTGGTATTGATTTTGGGAGTTTTGGTCCCAACAGAATAAGGGGCCCAAAGGGTCCAAAATTAAACTTTGTTTGATTTCATCAAAATTGAATAATTGGGGTTCTTTGATATGCCGAATCTAACTGTCATAACTGTGTATGTAGATTCTTAACTTTTGGTCCCGTTTTCAAATTGGTCTACATTAAGGTCCAAAGGGTCCAAAATTAAACTTAGTTTGATTTTGACAAAAAATGAATCAGTTAGGTTCTTTGATATGCTGAATCTAAAAATGTACTTAGATTCTTGATTATTGGCCCAGTTTTCAAGTTGGTCCAAATCGGGGTCCAAAATTAAACTTTGTTTGACTTCATCAAAAATTGAATAAATGGGGTTCTTTGATATACCAAATCTAACTGTGTATGTAGATTCTTCATTTTTGGTCCTGTTTTCAAATTGGTCTACACTAAAGTCCAAAGGGTCCAAAATTAAACTTAGTATGATTTTAACAAAAATTGAAATCTTGGGGTTCTTTGATATGCTGAATCCAAAAATGTACTTAGATTTTTAACCGGATTTTTGTGACAAAAATGTCGGTTATTGATTTGGGGATGTACGGCGGGCGGGCGGGCGGGCGGGCGGGCGGCAATCAAATGTTGTCCGTGCATTAACTCATGAACCGTTCAACCAAAGCTTTTAAAATTTTAATATGTTATTACTGACAACTATTCGAAGGTCAAGTTCAATAATGGCGATTTTGACTTTTACCGTTCAGGAGTTATGGTTCTTGAAAGATTGAAAAATGGAGTTGTCCGTGCATTTACGCATGAACTGTTCTACGAAAGCTTCCCAAATTTTAATATGTTGTTACTTATGAAAGAATGGAGGTCAAGTTCAATAATGACGAATTTGACTTTTACCGTTCAGGAGTTATGGTTCTTGAAAGATTGAAAAATGGAGTTTCCAGTCGTGTCCGTGCATTTATGCATGAACTGTTCTACCAAAGCTTCCGAAATTTTAATATGCTGTTACTGATGACAAAATGGAGGTCAAGTTCAATAATGACGATTTTGACTTTTACCGTTCAGGAGTTATGGTTCTTGTTTATTATGGGCCCAGTTTTCAAGTTGGTCCAAATCAGGATCTAAAATTATTATATTAAGTATTGTGCAATAGCAAGTCTTTTCAATTGCACAGTATTGCGCAATGGCAAGAAATATCTAATTGCACAATATTGTGAAATAGCAAATTTTTTTTTAATTAGAGTTATCTTTCTTTGTCCAGAATAGTAAGCAAGAAATATCTAATTGCAAAATATTGTGCAATAGCAAGATTTTTTTTTAATTGGAGTTATCTTTCTTTGTCCAGAATCAACTTAAATCTTTGTTATATACAATATACAATGTATATTCACTTTTTACTACCAACTGATAAATTAAAATAATCTTTACCATTCAGTGATAACAAGCAGTTTTTTTACATCTTAATATTTTATGATGTATTTAAATGAGTAGTTATTGTTGCAAACTCCATTAGAAATTTTAATTGAGATTAGTTTTGGAATAAGGGAAAGGGGGATGTGATTAAAAAAATTGGGTTCAATTTTTCTCATTTGAAATTTCATAAATAAAAAAGAAAATTTCTTCAAACATTTTTTTGAGAGGATTAATATTCAACAGCATAGTGAATTGCTCTAAGAGAAAACAAAAATTTTAAGTTCATTAGAACACATTCATTCTGTGTCAGAAACCTATGCTGTGTCAACTATTTAATCACAATCCAAATTTAGAGCTGAATCCAGCTTGAATGTTGTGTCCATACTTGCCCCAACCGTTCAGGGTTCAACCTCTGCGGTCGTATAAAGCTACGCCCTGCGGAGCATCTGGTTGGCTTATATCTCAAAAACGGAAGCATTTAGAGCAAATCTGACATGGGGTAAAAATGTTCATTAGGTCAAGATCTATCAGCCCAGAAATTTTCAGATGAATCAAACAAACCATTGTTGGGTTGCTGCCACTTAATTGGTAATTTTAAGGAAATTTTGCAGTTTTTGGTCATTATCTTGAATATTATTATAGATGAAGATAAACTGTAAACAGCAAAAATGATCAGCAAAGTAAGATCTACAAATAGATTAATATGACCAAATTTGTCAATTGACCCCTTAAGGGGTAAATGTCCTTTAATGACAATTTTTCACAATTTGTTCATCATATTTGCTAACTTTAAAAAATCTTCTCCTCTGAAACTACTGAATGAATTTGGATGAAACTTAGCATGATAGTTCCTTAGATTATCCTGCACAAAGTGTGTGCTTCAATTTTCGATCCGTCAAAAAACATGGCCGCCCTTACTTTAAATAGAACATAGGGGTCAAATGCAGTTTTTGGCTTATATCTCAAAAACGAAAGCATTTAGAGTAAATCTGACATGGGGTAAAAATGTTCATTAGGTCAAGATCTATCAGCCCTGAAATTTTCAGATGAATCAAACAACCCATTGTTCGGTTGCTGTCACTTAATTGGTAATTTTAAGGAAATTTTGCAGTTTTTGGTCATTATCTTGAATATTATTATAGATAAAGATAAACTGTAAACAGCAAAAATTATCAGCAAAGTAAGATCTACAAATAAGTTAATATGACCAAAATTGTCAATTGACCCCTTAAGGGGTTATTGTCCTTTAATGACAATTTTTCACAATTTGTTCATCATATTTGCATACTTTAAAAAATCTTCTCCTCTAAAACTACTCAACCAAATTCAACCAAACTTCATTTGAATGATCAGTAGGGTATTTAAAATAAAGTTTGTGTTTTATTTTCTATTTCGTCAAAAAACATGGCCGAAGGCATTGTTTACCAGGTGAGCGATTCAGGCTCTTGAGAGCCTCTTGTTCGTAAATCTTAGTAATCTTTTAGAAAAATCTTCTCCTCTGAAACTACTAGGCCAAATTTAACTAAACTTGGCCATAATCATTATTGGGGTATCTAGTTTAAAAAATGTGTCCGGTGCCCTGCCCAACCAACCAAGATGGCCGCCATGGCTAAAAATAGAACATAGGGGTAAAATGCAGTTTTTGGCTTATAACTCAAATAGATAAGATAGAGATAAACAGTAAACAGCAATAATGTTCAGCAAAGTAAGGTTTACAAATGAGTCAACACGACCAATATGGTCAGTTGACCTGTTTAGGAGTTTATTGCCCTTCAAAGTCAATTTTTAGCTCACCTGGCCCAAAGGGCCAAGTGAGCTTTTCCCATCACTTGGCGTCCGTCGTCTGGCGTCCAGCGTTGTTAACTTTTACAAAAATCTTCTCTGAAACTACTGGGCCAAATCAAACCAATCTTGGCCACAATCATCATTCGGGTATCTAGTTTAAAAATGTGTCCGGTGACCTGGCCAACCATCCAAGATGGCCGCCATGTCTAAAAATAGACCATAGGGGTAAAATGCAGTTTTTGGCTTTTAACTCAAAAACCAAAACATTTTTAGCAAATCTGACATTAAGTTAAACTGTTTAACAGGTCAAGATCTACCTGCCCTGAAATTTTCAGATGAATCAGACGACCCGTTATTGGGTTGCTGCCCCTGAATTAGTAATTTTTAGGAAATTTTGCTGTTTTTGGTTATTATCTTGAATATTATTATAGATAGAGATGAACTGTAAACAGCAAAAATGTTCAGCAAAGTAAGATTTACAAATAAGTCAACATGACCGAAATGGTCAGTTGACCCCTTTAGGAGTTATGGCCCTTTATAGTCAATTTTTAACCATTTTCCGTAAATCTTAGTTATCTTTTACAAAAATCTTCTCCTCTGAAACTACTGGGCCAAATTTAACCAAACATGGCCAAAATCATCATTAAGGTATTTAATTCAAAAATTGTGTCCCGTGACCCGCTAACCAACCAAGATGGCCGCCATGGCTAAAAATAGAACATAGGGGTAAAATGCAGTTTTTAGCTTATAATTCAAAAACCAAAGCATTTAGAGCAAATTTGACATAGGTTAAATGATTTATCAGGTCAAGATCTATCTGCCCTGAAATTTTCAGATGAATCAGACAACCGATTGTTAGGTTGCTGCCTCTGAATTGGTTATTTTAAGGAAATTTTGCTGTTTTTGGTTATTATCATGAATATTATTATAGATAGAGATAAACTGTAAGCAGCAAAAATGTTCAGCAAAGTAAGATTTACAAATAAGTCAACATGACCAAAGTGGTCAGGTGACCCCTTTAGGAGTTATGGCCCTTTATGGTAAATTTTTAACCATTTTCCGTAAATCTTAGTTATCTTTTACAAAAATATTCTCCTCTGAAACTACTGGGCCAAATTTAACCAAACATGGCCAGTTTTGCTGTTTTTGGTTATTATCTTGAATATTATTATAGATAGAGATAAACTGTAAACAGCAATAATGTTCAGCAAAGTAAGATCTACAAATAAGTCAACATGACCAAAATGGTCAGTTGACCTCTTTAGGAGTTATTGCCCTTTATAGTCAATTTTTAACCATTTTTCTTAAAATTTGAAGATTTTCAATAACATTTTCCACAGAAAGTACTGTTATAGATAGAGATAATTGTAAGCAGCAAGAATGTTTAGTAAAGTAAGATCTACAAACACATCACCATCACCAAAACATAATTTTGTCATGAATCCATCTGTGTCCATTGTTTAATATTCACATAGACCAAGGTGAGCGACACAGGCTCTTTAGAGCCTCTAGTTAACAATTTTCATAAAATTTGTAAATTTTTATTAACATTTTCCACTGAAACTACTAAGCCAAGTTTATTATAGATATAGATAATTGTAAGCAGCAAGACTGTTTAGTAAAGTAAGATGTACAAACACATCACATCACCAAAACACAATTTTGTCACGAATCCATCTGCTTCCTTTGTTTAATATTCACATAGACCAAGGTGAGCGACACAGGCTCTTTAGAGCCTCTAGTTTCCAATGATACCACATAGTAAGGATGGTTTTGTTACTAGGATCCCAAAGGGCCAAGTGAGCTATTCTCATCACTTTGCGTCCGTCGTCGTTAACTTTTACAAAAATCTTCTCCTCTGAAACTAATGGGCCAAATTAAACCAAACTTGGCCACAATCATCATTAGGGTATCTTGTTTAAAAATTGTGTCCGGTGACCCAGCTAACCAACCAAGATGGCCGCCATGGCTAAAAATAGAACATAGCGGTAAAATGCAGTTTTTGGCTCATAACTCAAAAACCAAAGCATTTAAAGCAAATCTGACACGGAGTTAAATTGTTAATCAGGTCAAGATATATAAAATTTCAGATGAATCGAACAACCCGTTGTTGGGTTGCTGCCTCTGAATTGGTAATTTTAAGGAAATTTTGCTGTTTTTGGTTGTTATCTTGAATATTATTGATAGAGATAAACAGTAAACAGCAATAATGTTCAGCAAAGTAAGGTTTACAAATGAGTCAACACGACCAATATGGTCAGTTGACCTGTTTAGGAGTTTATTGCCCTTCAAAGTCAATTTTTAGCTCACCTGGCCCAAAGATGAATCAGACAACCGATTGTTAGGTTGCTGCCTCTGAATTGGTTATTTTAAGGAAATTTTGCTGTTTTTGGTTATTATCATGAATATTATTATAGATAGAGATAAACTGTAAGCAGCAAAAATGTTCAGCAAAGTAAGATTTACAAATAAGTCAACATGACCAAAGTGGTCAGGTGACCCCTTTAGGAGTTATGGCCCTTTATGGTAAATTTTTAACCATTTTCCGTAAATCTTAGTTATCTTTTACAAAAATATTCTCCTCTGAAACTACTGGGCCAAATTTAACCAAACATGGCCAAAATCATTATTAGGGTATTTAGTTTAAAAATTGTGTCCGGTGACCCAGCTAACCAACCAAGATGGCCGCCATGGCTAAAAATAGAACATAGCGGTAAAATGCAGTTTTTGGCTCATAACTCAAAAACCAAAGCATTTAAAGCAAATCTGACACGGAGTTAAATTGTTAATCAGGTCAAGATATACCTGCCCTGAAATTTTCAGATGAATCAGACAACCCGTTGTTGGGTTGCTGCCCCTGAATTGGTAATTTTAAGGAAATGTTGCTGTTTTTGGTTATTACCTTGAATATTATTATAGATAGAGATAAACTGTAAACTGCAATAATGTTCAGCATAGTAAGATTTACAAATAAGTCAACATGACCAAAATGGTCAGTTGACCCCTTTAGGAGTTATTGCCCTTTATAGTCAATTTTTAACAATTTTCATAAAACTTGTAAATTTTTACTACTGTGGATTCATTTTTATTCGTGGTATACCAATTTTCGTGGGTTTCGTGGGTCACAGCGAACCACGAATTTAAGAATTCAACGAAGAATAATCCCGAGAAATGTGTATGGAGTCGGATGTTTATTTCCGGTTATGTTAAGCAGTTCTAGTATAGTGTTGATTAGCGATAAACATTGTAACATAACACGTGTTTTTTTATTGAAAGAAGATACAAGTATTTTGATTAAATCTATAATAAATATATCGAATATCAGTGATGATTTACTTTTTGAAATTGATTAAAACTGTTCATGGAAAATAACTGCAAGTTGTTAATTACCGTGTCATAGTTTGGTTTACCAGTGATTAAAAATCAATAGGATTAAGTACGGGTATATTGCCCGTAGGTAATATTGTTTATGACAGGAACATTTATTTTCACACCTTATACTTATATCACTATTTATTATATCGTGATTAGGGAAATGAGCTTTCAATCATAAAGTTTTGAATGCCTTATAGAATTCAGACAAGAATTTATTAATTGTAAAACAAACAAATAATTAGTTGTCGCTGTCCATTATTGTAATCGAAGTTATCAATGAACACTTTAAACTAGAATGACCAAGCGAGGATTTTGACAATTCAAAACTTTTTCAATGAATTCCTTGTTTTATTATTGATCAAACCAAGGAGGTTATATGATCTCATAAATCAAAAAGAAATCCACGAATTACGTATCTAATTTTTTGTTGTTGTAATCAGCGATCCACGAATTTACGTATACCACGAAATGCCTTTTTTTCTCTATCCACGAAAATTGATACCCACGAAAATAAATGAATCCACAGTAACATTTTCCACTGAAACTTCTGGGCCAAGTTCAATATAGATAAAAATAATTGTTAGCCGCAAGAATGTTCAGTAAAGTAAGATGTACATACACATCACCATCAACAAAACAAAATTTTGTCATGAATCCATCTGTGTCCTTTTTTTAATATTCACATAGACCAAGGTGAGCGACACAGGCTCTTTAGAGCCTCTAGTTCCTAAATCTTAGTAATCTTTTACAAAAATCTTCTCCTCTGAAACTACTGGGCCAAATTAATCCAAACTTGGCCACAATCATATTTGGGATATCTTGTTTAAAAATGTGTGGCGTGACCCGGTCAACCATCCAAGATGGCCGCCATGGCTAAAAATAGAAAATAGGGGTAAAATGCAGTTTTTGGCTTATAACTCAAAAACCAAACCATTTAGAGCAAATCTGACATCGGTAAAAGTGTTTATCAGGTCAAGATCTATCTGTCCTGAAATTTTCAGATGAATCGGACAACCTGTTGTTGGGTTGCTGCCCCTGAATTGGTAATTTTAAGGAAATTTTGCTGTTTTTGGTTATTATCTTGAATATTATTATAGATAGAGATAAACTGTAAACAGCAATAATGTTCAGCAAAGTAAGATTTACAAATAAGTCAACATGACCAAAATGGTCAGTTGACCCCTGAAGGAGTTATTGCCCTTTATAGTCAATTTTTAACCATTTTTTCGTAAATCTTAGTAATCTTTTACAAAAATCTTCTTCTCTGAAACTACTGGGCCAAATTAAACTAAACTTGACCACAGTCATCATTGGGGTAACTTGTTTAAAAAATGTGTGACGTGACATGGCCAATCAACCGAAATGGCTGCCACGGCTAATAAGAGAACATAGGGGTAAAATGCAGTTTTTGGCTTATAACTCAAAAACCAAAGCATTAAGAGAAAATCTGACAGGGTTTAATTGTTTATCAGGTCAAGATCTATCTGCCCTGATGTTTTCACATGGATCAGATAACCCGTTGTTAGGTTACTGTCCTGAATTGGTAATTTTAAGGAAATTTTGCTGTTTTTTGTTATTATCTTGAATATTATTATAGATAGAGATACACTGTATACAGCAATAACGTTCAGCAAAATAAGATCTACAAATAAGTTTACATGACCAAAATAGTCAATTGACCCCTTAAGGAGTTATTGCCCTTTATAGTTAATTTTTAACATTTTTCATAAATTTTTGTTAATTTTTAGAAAATATTTTCCACTGTAATTACTGGGCCAAGTTCATTATAGATAGAGATAATTGTAGCAACAAGAATGTTCAGTAAAGTAAGATCTACAAACACATCACTATCACCAAAACACAATTATGTCATGAATTTATCCGTGTCCATTGTTTAATATGCACAAGACCAAGGTGAGCGACACAGGCTCTTTAGAGCCTCTAGTTTCTAGTTATTCATGTTCTAAATATTTGCTTCATTTCAGGTGTCAATCACCATGTTGGTCATATCAAGAAGTCATTATGAGAAGATTGAAAGGAATGAACCTTTGGACCCAGAAGATAAAGCTCAAATTTATGTTAGCTTTTTTTATGATTTTTTAAATCAGGCTGAAAGAAATGAACTGATGAGGGTTTTTATGATACTGAATAATATACCAGAGATTTACTCTGAACCAGATGATAATGACACAGGAAGCAGTTAGAGTGAAAGTTGTATGAATAGGTTATACCTATATTTAATATTAGAGAGGTTAGTTCAAGATCAAACTACAATATGTTTAAAGTAATGGAAAATTGTAGGAAACATGAAATTGCATCAACAGTTATAAAAATAATAATAATTAATTATTTAAAGAGGATTGACACAGATAGTCACAATAACACTTGGGCCCTCATATACAATGCAAGCAAAAACAGATGTTTACACACAGTCAATTGACAATTTTATAGTTCAATATATCATTAATAGTAAATAAAAATAAAGCAGTAAAAGAGATTCACATAATAAAAAGATAGTATTGAGAAATCTAAATAATTCATTCTAAAACCACTTACTAGCATTTTGGAGCTTATCAGGACTGTGACAAGTGTTTATAATTGATAATTTTCTTCAAAGTTTAAACTGTTTTGCATGTTACACATTTTGGTCTATTCCATAAAACTGATCCTTAAGAAACAAAAGATGTCTTCATTTTTATACGCCCGTCTTTTAGACGGGACGTATTATGGTATACCGTTGTCCGTCCGTCCGTCTGTCCGTATGTCGTCCACACTTCGGACAATAACTCAAAAACACTTTCACCAATTTCCATGAAACTTAAGTGAATTGTTTATATCTATTGACGTAAGCTCCCTTTCGGTTTTTTTTAATTTCAGATTTTAAGTTTTGGATTTTCAACACTTCGGACAATAACTCAAAAAGGCTTTCACCAATGTCCATGAAACTTTGGTGAATTGTTTATATCTATTGATGTAAGCTCCCTTTCAATTTTTATAAATTTCAGATTTTAAGTTTTGGATTAATGGGGCTTTATTCATAAAAAAAAGGAGGATTTTTAACACTTCGGACAATAACTCGAAAAGGCTTTCACCAATGTCCATGAAACTTTGTTGAATTGTTTATATCTATTGATGTAAGCTCCCTTTCAATTTTTATAAATTTCAGATTTTAAGTTTTGGATTTATGGGGCTTTATTCATAAAAAAAAGGGGGATTTTTAACACTTCGGACAATAACTCAAAAAGGCTTTCACCAATGTCCATGAAACTTTGGTGAATTGTTTATATCTATTGATGTAACAAATAATACTTAATAAAATCTGATGAAAACATAAAATTTGTAAAATCTTTAGTTCAATTTAAAACATTAAATTTCTTGTAAAAAATAGGTTCCATGAATGTCATACGTTTGTACTATTATTGAATGGTTGCAAGGATGAGAGCACATTAGCAGTCCCTGAGATACTCACTGTTCCCTGAGGCATATATCATTTTATGATAACATTTTTACTATCTAAGCTATGGATAAAAATCAAATACTGTTTTTGCATATAGGATGTTTTACTCTTGTTAAAATTGGTTGCAATTGAAATCACAAATGATACCTTAGCATTGCAGCTTTTTTATAGAGTTCGGTTTGGTGGAAGGGTTGAGCGCAATAAAGAATGTTATAAAACATAACTAGTCTACAATAGCACATAATAAGTGAACAAGTGACAACATGAAAATCCTAACATGTGACTAAATATTCCTTAAATGTTAAAGGGTGTCATTTTATGAAAAAAATAAGGAAATCAAGTCTCCTAAACATTTATCAATATAATCATCTTGTGAATATTCTAAACAATAAAAAGGTAATAATCATTATCCACCATATTAAGCACCATTTGAACAACTTTTGCATACATTTTTGTATAATTAAGTATGGATTCCTTACTGTGTTCAACAGAATCTAACTATGAGCAATATACCCCAAGAAAATTACCTTCTTTCAAACTACTATAAAATTTGGAAATCAGCCATAGAATTACTAAAACCCATAATCATATATCACTTTCCTTATATTGCATTGAAGACTTCTATGTTATATGCCAATGTTAATGATATTTGTTTTTTATGCTAAATATTGAAAAGCTGAACTAGGTTTAATCATCAGTCTCTTCTTCACTGTAATCACTGTCCTCATCATCAGAAAAATCCTCATTTTCATTCTCAGAAGAGGCCTCCTCATCACCAATGAAATCTTTATCTTCATCATCAATGAAATCCTTACTTTCATCACCTACTTCCTCATTTAGATCATAGCTTTCAGTAGAGTCACTTTCACCATCTTCACTTTCCCTGTTATCTTCTTGCTGCTCCTCATTGTCATTGTAGTCTTTTTTGCCATTTTTATACGCCCGTCGTCTTTCAAACAACGGGCGTATCATGCGCTTAAGCGCAGCCCTTTATTTGTAACTTGTACAAAAATCTTCTTCTCTGAAACTACTGGGCCAAATTTAAACTAACTTGGCCACAATCATAATTGTGAGTTTAAAAAATGTGTCCGATGACCAAAATTAGAACATAGTGGTAAAATGCAGTTTTTGCCTTATATCTTTGAAACTAAGACATTTAGGGCAAATCTTTCAAGATTTAAATGGCCATCAGAGTAAGATCTATCCCATCACAAATTTTCAGATAAATCCTACAACCCTTTGTTGGGTTGCTGCCCTAAAATTGGTAATTTTAAGGAAATTTTGCAGTTTTTGGTTATTATCTTGAAGACTATTATAGATAGAGATAAACTGTAAACAGCAATAATGTTCAGCAAAGTAAGATCTACAAATAAGTCAAATGACCAAAATTGTCAGAGAACCCCTTAAGGAGTTATTGTCCTTTATAGTCAATATTGAACAACTTTTCGTCATTTTTGTAACTTGTACAAAAATCTTCTTTTCTAAAACTATGGGCCAAATTTAACCAAACTTGGCCACAATCATTACTAGGGTATCTATTTTAAAAAAGTGTCTAATGACCCCGCCTACAAACCAAGATGGCCGACCTCAGTAAATACAGTAACAGGTGAGCGACACAGGCTCTTGAGAGCCTCTAGTTCTAGTTTCAAGACAATAAATTGTGTGTAAGTGTAAGGATCTTTCTGAAATTGTACCTCAAGGTTCCATTTCAAAAAAAGGAAGGTTGGGATTTATTTTGGCGGTGATGGCCCAAACTATTTAGGATCCATCAGAATAAGAGTTTCAGGTTAAAGTTTTTGGTCAAGGTAGTTTATCGATGAAATTGAAGTCAAATCAACTTGAAACTTAGTACACATGTTCCCTATAGTATAATCTTTCTAATTTTAATGCCATATTAGATTTTTACCCTATTTCACAGTTCCTGGAACATGGAAAATGATTGAGTGGGGCATCCGTGTACTTTGGACACATTCTTGTTGGTCCTGTTTTCAAATTGGTCTACATTAAGGTCCAAAGGGTCCAGAATTAAACTTAGTTTGATTTTAACAAAAATTGAATCCTTGGGGTTCTTTGATATGCTGAATCTAAAAATGTACTTAGATTTTTGATTATTGGCCCAGTTTTCAAGTTGGTCCAAATCGGGGTCCAAAATTAAATTTTGCTTGATTTCATCAAAAATTGAATACATTTTCTATAGAAAATTTTGTAATCTTGAGGTTACATGGTGACTAAACCTTGTACACAAATAAAATAAGGGGAGACATTTGATTGGTTAAATTCCAATGATGGTTATTTTCTTATATGCAATGAAATGTTATGTGATTTTTTTTCTATAGTACTGGACAGGATAAAAATTTACTCATGCCAAGTATTTCTTTATTTGAAACAAAGATATGTTCTGCACATTTTTTTGAAAAGTGCAAACTTAACAAAGACTAATAGGGGAAAATCAATGGTGGTATTACACCTAATATGGGAAGCTGTACATGCACCTTTGACCTTGTGAGTAATCTCATGAGTTAAAATTTCTTGCTATTTAAGTGAAATATTACAAAAAAATGAAATATTCTGAGTGAAAATTGTCTTGAAATAGAAATAGGATTACCATGATATTCAGTTGATAGTCTTTTTTTTTGGGGGGGGGGGGGGGATGGGTGTCTCCTTATCTCTTATATTCTGCTATGATAGAACATTATCCTAGGAAATACTTAAATAAATATATAGTTATAAGTACATGTAATTATTTTTAATGCTGTAACGACAAATTATTCACTAAAAGAGAAACCTTTGATGTCGACGTCTGGAACGCGGCGTAAATTTAATTTTTACGTAAGGACTTATTGAAACCTCCTTGGAGACGGTAAACATTTATATGGATTGTTCACTCTGCTAAAATGCTTCAATTACTCATTTCTTATAACATTTCTACCATAAATGAGTGAAAGTTACCCTATTATTTTTATTTATTGGCCTGAAAAGTTGAAATTTGAGGAAATAAGAGGTATAAATTGTCCAAAAGAGACCTTTTAAAGAAGACAAAGAGGTTCATTAGTGGTATTTATCTTCCTAAAATCATCTTGTGTATCATATTAAACTGTTTGTAGGCATATAAGATAGATATTTGGTCATTTATTGGTCCACACTTTATTCTATCTTGATGCGGCTTGGTTTGGATTTGTCAAAGAAATTTTGCTCGAACCGCTGTAGATGTCGTCTTTCATTATACTAGATTTTTCTCAAACTATTGAACTGATTATGTCCAAACTTGATAGATATGCTTGAAATAACCAGTATAACAAAGGAAAAAAGTTACATTGAGTTTATTGAACAATAATGTCTTCTTTAAGGGAAATTAAAATCGAATTGTCAGTCTAAGGAACATTTAAATTGCAATGATTTTGGCATTGAATTTGGAAGGTACAGAAACATATCCCAAGAGCACAAAGATTATGTAAAAAAGTGGAGTCCTAGATGACGAATTTCATTTCTTTTTGCATTGTAACAATAACATATCATTGCGTTATTCAAGACTATGTACCATTATTTCAATACCATGATGCATTTGATTAACTAAAACTCAGTCTAAACCCCATCCATGAACTTGTTTTTCATATTGGAGTCTTCATTACTATAGAACTGATGGGTCAGAACCATGTCAGACAAGCGTATGATGGCATATTTTACATAAATTTATAATTGAACTCTTAAAATATGTTCCATTGTTCTATATATTGTGTTGCATTACATTATATTACATTGTATTGCATAATTGTTTGATTGCATTGCCCGATCCTTATGGGTGTAATTTTGAAATAAAGATTATATTTATAAATAAACTGTGTTCTCACCTTTACCTACATGTAGGTCATAAATTAATTTGTTGAATGAAATCAAATTGGTAACTTCTGAAGGATACCGTAGAATGCCCACAGTAGTTTTGAGCGAGGATTTCTTGTCATGGGTTGTAATTCTGAATCCACGGGTTAGAAAAGAACCTTGTGTTAGCTTCGAATGTAGGAGATTACCTAATCTACGCTATCCGCTCTACACACTGAACAACTTAAGAATGGAATCAAATACATGTACGAGTACCGTGTAGCCAAGATAATATTGAAACATAGAACTTTTTGCTTCAACTCATCGTGATTCAGTGAGTGTATTAACATGGTTACGTGCACAGTAATTTAAAATACTTCCTTAAAAGTTCGTCTAAATACTCGCGTAACAGTTACCTTTAAGGGCATACGATACAGTTTTGATTCTATATTGAAATTTTGATGACAATTTGCATATAGGTTATTTTGATACTTGATAAATTTGAATATTTAATAAAAATATGCCTTCATGTGCTTCTTTTTAAGTAAATTGAAGTTGAGATTTCGGATAGTTGCTTAATTTCCGGATTTTAAACTCATTTTTCCTTACGACAGCTATACATAACTTTTTTTGTTTTAAAAGATAAACAAGCAAGTTAACTTACGGTCATCTTTAAAAGTGCTTGAGTCGGTTACGACCATCATCCAAAATACTATGATTGAAGTTACGACCATCACACATTTTAAGTTACGACCATCACATATTTTAAGTTACGACCATCACACATTTTAAGTTACGACCATCACATATTTTAAGTTACGACCATCACACATTTTAAGTTACGACCATCATGCTTGAATTTTTGAATGACTGGTAATAATGTATCAAATTTGGTTTCAATATCAACGCACAATCGATAAGTGTATATGAGACAAGCAGTTTGACTCAAACGAACCTTTTTACTGCACGAAAATCAGAAAAGAAAAATGATCCCTAGAGTTGTCTCCCATTTTCGGATGGTCGTAACCATAAGTTACGACGATCCGCTTACCACCAGTGCATAGGTGGATTGTTGATTAACTATTCTTTTTTTATCCTTAAGGTCATATAGCGTCTCTCTAATTCTTTATTTGTATTCTAACTTATATGCATAGAACACTTGGCCACTGCATATAGAGCAAAATAATTGAAGAAATGTTTTAGGAAAGGGAACCACTGAAGCTGGTCTGTCACCTGTTTACGATCTTATCAAGAAACGGCGTCAAATAATGTAATAGATTTTTTTTTTTATTTTAATAAAATTTAGAAGGATAGTGTAAAAGTTAAAAACTTTAACAAATATATGACAGTAATGATATCTTAAACCATTCGAAGGATGCATTTCATAGCTTTCTGAAGCAACTGTGATATCCCATTGATTTAAATACACAACCTTATGTTTAATACACCTATCTGCGGCCAAGCTTAGCGAAAGGTCGTGCGACATAATCAGTCAAACAAACTTTATTAGATTAAATCTTTAAGGAACGATCGTTTTCATTGGTCAATTTAAACCTTCGACCTCACACCTGCGAAAATAGAACACACGTACTATAATGTTGGATGGACTGATCAATATTCACATAGCTGGTCAAGGTCGTTTAAAGCTTCCATCGTCGTATTTGCGTACATGATTATGTTCTTGATTATGCAATCACAATTCTAGCTTTTATAAATGTGCATGTGAAATTCATTGGTTTTATAATTTTCTGCAATTGATGAAAAATTTTAAACTTTAAAATCTGAACAGTTTTCACATCGAACTATTTAATTCAAATCTGTCCTCTGAATCAAGGGACGACATCAAAAGTTCAATGAAAAATAAAAAAAAAAACTCAATCCACATATTTTTTACATTGACTCCCCCCTGCCCCCCTTTCCCCCCCCCAAGTTGCTCATCCTGTCTTTTCTTTCACTCAATGGACTCGATGAATTAGCTTTGTACTTGAAAAATGAAACCGTACTTTTCTACAAACACTTTTCATGTTCTTTGACAAGTTTTAGGTATTCGACATAGGATAGTGATTTTTTCTGATTCCGTTTACTTGAGAAAAAAATCCCGAAATTGTAAGTAAATTCATAACATGTAACCAACCATGCTTTGTTAAATAACACAGATGGCAAACCATGGCACAGGGGAATTAAATGTAGTTTATAAACTCAAACGATATACTTCATGAGGTTTTGCTATTCTCGGTTGAAAAACGAACGTAAATTGTTTGTTGAAATATGTACATGTAAATAGAAACAATCAGTTTTTAAAAAAGTGTTTATTCATAAAATGTTTTGATAAAAAGGTGAGTTTCTTCTTCTAAATGCATTTAGTCATCCTTAATTTCTTGATATTTTGTTTATCAGTTTATCATACATGTTTCGTTTTGTATTTCATTTTAAATACGAATACATACTACATGTACTTTAGCGAATAGTTCAACAATGTTATGCAGCTCTATTCTTACAGTATAAAATAAAAAATCAATGTTCATCCATTTAAAATCGAAAACAGTACATTTATATTTAAAAAAGAAGATGTGGTATGATTGCCCTTCTGATCCCTTCTGTCCGGTGGGCGTCCGTTTTTTACGGATGTGTTCTTAAAAAGTGACAAATCTTAACTGCGGGATAATACCTTGTATACTATAAATACATATATAAAAGAAGATGTGGTATGTATGATTGCCAATGAGACAACTCTCCACAAGAGACCAAAATAACACAGAAATTAACAACTATAGATCACCGTACGGCTTTCAATAATGAGCAAAGCCCATACCGCAAAATCAGCCATAAAAGGCCCCGAAATGACAATGTAAAACAATTCAAACGAGAATTGTTCCTTATAAACTACGACATTTCTCACAAGTATTAATTAATTATTTTGTTCAACACATGCAAAAGAACTGAATAATCTTCGCCGATGTTACATTTCAATTTATTACAACAACATGCCTTCACTGAATTCATTCAGGTGCACAAATGATACGATTAAAGTTATTTTCTTTCTATTTTGGGGGACAATTTTCTCCGTTTATGGTACGCTTAGCTACTGCTGTGTGTATGTTTTATAGCATGAAAATAATAAAAGAGGAATGTCAGTGCAACCCATCATTAATTATTGTAATGGATCAGTATTATGAGATACTTATTATAAGTGACTACGACATTGTTAGGATTATAACCTACTGTCAGTATAAAAGAAATTAAAAGTGGTTCATATATTCATGCGTATAAAAGCGGCACATGCATTTTATTTTATCCTTATATTTCTCATTATGCGGTACACGATAATTGAGTTGCTGCATGCATAAAGAACTTAGAATATTACTTAATACAAAATATCAGTATATTTCGACCCCACTATTTGAAGTTAACAAAAGATTTATTTAATTCTTTTGACCAAAAGTTTGTAAACCAAACAAATCCTTGTTTTGACGTTCGTAGTAACATAGTACATTCCATTGTCGGTCACCTGTGTCAATTCACGTGCACACTGACTACATTGTTGTTGTATTTGAATCTTTCGGCCAATGAAATGAGACGTTACAAGTTGTTTGTTTATGATACGCCAGAATGTTATCAATGAGCTATCAAATGCTAAACTTCACTGCATTTCACTGTATCACCGAAAATCTTGAATATAATTTTATTCTGCAGATATCTGACAAAATCATACGGAACACAGTCAGTATGTTGCAAGTTATGTGGGCCTTTGATGAATATTTTTGCGTCAGGCACACGATCCAAGAATTCTATTATAGAATCTTTAGCGTTCATGACATGTTCTTCATAAACTTATAATGGAACAAACCCTATGTGTACATACCAATGCAGTACTACAATCGGATTTTTAGAACGTAGTACGTTGAGGTGATATTTTGCAGGCTTAAAATAATGTATTGTCGCATTAGATGTATAAGCAAAAAATGGGATACATACTTGTTGTAACTTGGTTCAACATTGTTTTGGCATAAGAGATTATGTCATGTTTCATTATAAAGATATCCAATTGGGGACGAAATGTTCAATGTGACTAAAGGATTTATTTGTCTACACGAGTATTCTGGGTGGTCTATGATTTTATCTGCAATAAAAATATATATGTATACACAATGTATTTAAAAAGCTGAAAAAGATAAATACTGAGACACAGACACGCAATGACAAAAGGTTAACACCAAGAAACATTGAAATACAGAAACAGAGTAAATATAGTTCAGAATCATAAATCTGCACGGGAATGACAATACCACTCATAATCTTACCTACGCTTACCTTACAAAGAATATTGTACAAAAAAACAGAAACAACTTCTCTTAATTCCTACTTGTTTTGACCAGAAATCTTTTCAACTTTCTGATAAAGACTATCGTGTATAAAGAGAAGAATATATAGATACCTAAATATATGAAAAAAATAATTAAAGTGTGAATTACAAAATTCTAAATACAAACGGACGGTTTGAATTGTCATTTAAGGATACTATTACACACAACTTAAGTATCACTTAAATACTAAAGGTATATATAATTATTTAAAACTGATATGTTAAGTCGTTGGTATGAACATGACCAATTGGTTTTGAAAGAATCTTCGACTTCCGACTGGTTACCTTTTCTGTAGTTGGACATCCTGGTACCAAGTCAGGTAAGAGCAAGATAAAGAAATAAAACCAAGCTTTCAATCGGTATAATTTTGGGGGGAAATTAGCTGCTCAACATTTTTGTTCTGATTGTTGGACAGTTGATCAAAGGAATGGGTAACTGGGTAACTTGAAAAATGGTTTTAGGATGTTTACCTGAGTTTAATTTGATTGATTGATTGAAACAGTATATGGATTTGCAAGATCAAAGTTCATAGTCACTGTTTCAAAAAAGAACATTTTTCGGGGAAAACAGTTTTGAAAGATTTACTGAAGTTGCCATTTAAAATGAAACTTATACCGATGGTAGAAGTATGAACGGAGAAGATGGTTATTGAGTTTGGGTACAACAGGTTAAATGATCCTCTTACTAAATTCACATGTTTTTAAAAGTCCCAGTTAGTGGTTGATTCTAATATTGGCATCCATATTGGCCAATTTGCAGGCATATCTGATATGATTTTTACATCAAAATGTTGATGGCAAAATTAATACATTTAGTACAGATTAAAACTGGCTTCATATAATAGGATTGATGAAAATGCTTACAAATATATCAATATGTAGTCTTGGTGTATGTGCAAGTAACAGAGTCTTTAATTTCTCATACAGATAACAGTTTATCAAACGCGTACTCGGGTTTAGTCAGCTATTCGTTTTACCTTGTTTACAAGATAGATATATAGGGTTAGGTGCTCTGTCCACCATGATGGTCGCTAGCTTATGTTTGTTACTTTTGTTCTGATTTGTTTTTCACTGCCGATGAATATCTTCCCTCTTATATTTAAATAGACGGAATACGCATCACTTTTTGAACATTTTGACAGCCTGTTGTACAATCTTCCGATTTTTTATGTTCACAAAACATCTTATCTAGACATAACAGTCCCGTACTCAAATGATATATTAAGTTATACGTACAATGTCGTGTTAACAAACATCAAGGATGAACTGTACAAACCTGACACCTGATTGTCTGATAAATGTTTGATAAGGATTTCAAAGCGAGCACCTGATATAATTCATGAATTATACCATGAATAGTAACGACCAAAGTGATGATTCCAGCTTTCTTTTTGTGAACCTGCCATGTTTGCTTTGGTCTTATCGGTTTGTATCAGACTTACAAAAAGTGATTTTCACTTTATTTATTTCTTTTTTTTTACACCAGATATGATGTAGACAATTGACAAAAAAGATTGGGGAGTCAATAGACATAATAAAGTGAAGAGACGGACATGAAAACTTAACAAGACCAATGACAATCTTACATAACCATCTTAAAGCTTGTGTTCCTAATTTTGCTGAAATAACTTAACGATCTAGCCATTTTTGTAAAATTGAGTACTGGTTTGAGTAACTTTTAAGAAACCAATTTCTGTGCATGAGATAGTACCTATTACTTTAAGAATTTACCACCATGTACTTCAACTTTAATTTCCTTGATAATTTTATTACTTGTAGCGCTGAAGTATAAAAAAAACATTTTAGATTTTATGCTCGAAAAAGACCATATATAAATGTATATGCCAAAGCGTCACCAATTGCAAATCACAAAAGACTGCATATATATGAATACATATTGTCAATCAAATCACACACATTATGCATCTCTAAAATATATTTAATATCAAGGAAACAAGAATTTGGCAAAACTTTTAGGGCTTTTTGGTCCTCAATGCTCTTCAACTTTGTACTCTATTTGGCCTTTTAAACATTTTTTGATTCAAGCGTCACTGATAAGTCCTTTTATATACGAAACGTGCGTCCGGCGTATATATAAAATTTTGATCCTGGTATCCATGATGAGTTTTGTATATTGGAAATTATCGGCAAAAGCAATATAAAGAAAATATAAGCAATCTGAGTTACCTTAAGAAACACATTAATGCTAATTAACTTATTTTTATTATGGTTGGCTTAATTGCTGTCTCCTTGACTCTTCAAAAACATAGAATACCTTCACGAAGGTCTTACGTAGATGCTAATGATAACTATCTTAACCTTGAACAGTTAGGTTTTTTTAAACTAATCAACAAGCAGCAATCGCTTCAAAAATTTCTGTGTAACAACACGAAGATCAATCATGTAACGAAAAAATTTCCTCAAATGTATTACCTTATGAAGTTTCTCTGTGTTGTTGTAAATGTCGAAACGTTCGTATCTCCAATTATGGAATACCATTCTGAACAATCAAACCCAAGTTTATCTGGTAATGTACAAAACCATCTCATTCCATAATTCATTGATGTAAAGTCACATATACCGTGTTTTGTCAGTGTGTGAATCCCACATGGACCTTAACCAGTTTATTCACGTGCATTCTTAAAATCTCCTTTCATAGTCCTCAATATTTCATTCTTGTAAACGTAGCTGATTTATTGTTGATTATTTCCACTGTAGTTTTCGGCAAATAAACAAGAGATTTTCCGAAATCTAGGTCTTTATACTTTATGTATTTTTCATAATACTTGAAATCAGTAGCTGTAAACGTTTCGATGTCTTTTTTGTTTCCAGGGCACGAAATCTGCCATCTACAATAATCAACTGATATATAAATATATACAGAGAGAGTAACAAATACATTTACTTATTTCAAAGATCAAAGTTTTCTTTTGTCCAACCTCTGCTCTCACTTTTGAATTAATTAGCAAATCTTGCGAGTTCAGCTAGGCTACCCTTTAGTTATCCAAAATTGAAGCAATAGGTAATCCATCCCACAATAAACCCATGATAAAAGTATCCTCGGTTTGTCTTTACATAATCGTGAGCCATGTCCAGTCGCAAAATGAAAAAAATCTTGATTTCGATGACTTACATTGTTGAACGTTAGGAGAAAAATAACAGGTGTGTACCGGTGTTCAAAAGACATAAATCGATTGAGAGAAAAACAAATCCGGGCATCACATTACAACCGAGAGAAACACGTAAAAAAACAAATTTGCCAAAAAAAATAAAAAAATGTGATAGACATGCATCTATGACAACCACTGAACCACCTGACTTAGGACATGCACGTACAGAATGATGTGGCGGGGTTATATTTCAGTTTGTTGATTTTAATTACCGCCCCCTAACCTGGGACAGTGGTGCCACAGTTGAACATAAGAACAAACTATGAAAATCAGTTGAAAAATGGTTCGATACAAGGCAGAAAACATCATATGAAAACACAGATCGGACGTGGCAGTATATCTATTATACATTCCACAACAAAAGGACACTAAATATAAATCTGAGACTACATTCAGATACATGTAATGACAGCTAGTTCAAAGCCAATGACAAACTGTTACATATCGGATTTTTTTTTTTTGGCTGATTTGTATCAGTCAGACTGATTTAACTTGAAAACGAGTTCATGAACCACTCGTTTTGTAAATGACATTAGATTTGATAACATTATTTAAGATTATTTGCACCAATTTTTATGCAGTTAAGCTGCATTATGCGAGCACTCTAGATTTGTGTTCTACCCAATAAATCCTGAAATACTTGCCATTGTTATTATCTAGCTTGTTACTATGTTATATATAACTAATTGAACACTTTTTTAATACTTTTTATTCTGGATTACAAAAAAAATGACCAGAAAAACCTTAAATGATCGTCGATTTATCCAAAAGTTTTAAAGTTACACATAGGAAGTAGTGCTTATTAAAAATCCTTGTGTAGTTCATTATGACTTGTGCTTTTAGCTAAGATGTCAAAGAACAATTGTATGAAATATTTAATCGCCGAAAATCTCTGAAGACAAGCAGTTTAGATTTCCCAAATGACAAAAGTCGTAGGAATATTGTTTGTCATCAATACGTAGTACAACTACGTCAGTAGTCTTATATAATTCAACTGTTCATGGCGGCAATTTCAAATTAGAAAAAGAAATTTTCGTAGCTTTTCAATTTGGAGGCAGGTGTACAAATTAGCGGTGGTCCGAGACCTTCCACTTTTGCAAGCGGAATTTCGACTAGGATAGTTGGTTTCTAGCTACGCCCGACGTAGTCGCCTTACATTTGAAAGAAAATAAGAAATTACTTTGCAAACCTTTTCACCATGTTCACCAAAGTCTCCAATTAAACGAGCTAAAAACTTATTTTTATCATTATTATTCATGACGGCGATGTTCATTTTGTTCAACCGCTAGCTTTATACAGAAAATCGCCGACAAATATGGTATAAATTCGAGTAAAATCGTATCTGATTGACAAAAACAACATTGTAAACACATAACAATGGCGGCCGTGAAGACAAAATTTTACTAAATCGGATCCGATTCCGGAAGCGGATAAGGGTAATTCCGGGTTTGACGATCATTTACAAAATAAATCCAAGCAGGTGAAAAAATACATCTATGCATGGTAAATGAATATAAACACTAGTATTGTAAACCAAAAGATATATGTAAAAGTAAGAAAAAGCAGAAAAAATATTTTATTCAGAAACTAAAAATTACTTTTTGATAAATTTTAATTTAAAAATCCAATACAACGTGACAGCTGGGAACAGTATATCTAACAATATACATGTTCATGGTCACAGTCTAAATTTTCTTTATAAATGATAAATGATGATAATGCATGCGAGATGCTTTTAAAGTGTAAACATATTACTGCAATTTCGAGGGGTTATTTGTTTTTTCTCAATTTTGAAGGGTCAATTAAAGTAGCTGAAAGTTTCTTTCTTTATTTTCACAAATAATGCAACTATATTATATATACCTTAATGTAAGTAAATCATATGATATATAGGTGGCATTCTTTGGGCCACTCTACCCCCTCCTGTTTGATAACTTGGAAACGGTCGAGCTCCCCACCCCTAAACCATATGAGGGGCAGATCCAGGATTTTAGGTTAGGAGGGGCGCAAACTTAAATTTTCGCCGAGCAGAGCGAGGCTAAAAAAAAATTGAGGTAAAATTATGGGAATTTTCTTTATTAAGCTGAGAACAACCCATGCTTTGCAAATTTAAGGGGGTGCAAGCCCGCAACCCTCCCCCGTCTGAATCCGCCCCTGCATATATTCAAGTATAGGACAATATAATAAATAAAAAATGAAATATAGGGGAGTCCCTGGAGTTACCCCACCCCTTCCTGTTTGAGAACTTGGAAACGGTTGAGATCCACACCCCTTAACCATATATATTCATGTTTGTGACAATATGAAAAATCAAATGAAATATAGGAAGAGTCGCTAGGGGTCACCCCACCCCTCCTGTTTTAGAATTTAAAAATGGTTGAGATCCCCATCCCTAAACCATATATATTCATGTATGGGACAATATAACAAATCAGATGAAAGATAGGGGAGTCCCTGAGGTCACTGTTCACCCTCCTGTTTGAGAACTTGGAAATGGTCAAGATCCTTACCCCTAAACCATATATACTCGTGTATGGGACAATATAACAAATCAAATGAAATATAAGGGAAGTCCCTGTGGTCATCCCAACCCTCCTGTTTGAGAACTTGGAAACGGTCGAGATCCCCACACCAAAACAATATATATTCATGTATGGATCAATATAACTAATTAAATGAAATATAGGGGGAGTCCCTTGGGTCACCCTACCCTTCCTGTTTGAGAACTTGGAAACCAATGAGATCCCCCACCCTAAACCATATATATTCATGTATGGGACAATATAACAAATAAAATGAAATGTAGGGGAAGTCCCTAGGGTCACCTTACCCCCAGTGGCGGATCCAGAAATTTTCATAAGTGGGGCCCACTGACTGACCTAAGAGGGGCCCGCTCCAGTGATTCCCTACATAAGCAACCAATTTTTTTCTCAAAAAGGGGGGGCCGGGCCCCCTGCCCCCTAAATCCTCTGCCTACCCCTACCTGTTTGAGAACTTGAAAACCGTTGAGATCTCCACCCCTAAATTATATATATTCATATGTATGGGACAAAATAACAAATCATTTACATTTACTATGGGCAAGTCAGTCAGACCTCATCTTTGATCCCTGTTGTAGTGAACATTTGTCTGATTCGTGTCTCATAACTTTTGTACTATAGAACACAAACTCAGTTTTCTTTCCAGGGAAACCAGTCCATTCATACTATAACATATTCATACTACGTCAAATTGAACTTCTAGCAGTCAAATAAAACCAAGGTTAACTACCAAGTAGAACAACTGCAATCATTGGGAACTTGTACCACTGCAGACTCACCATAAAAAATATACATTGATATATGCATTGCTTTTGAAACCTTGATAACATATAAATTATTTGCCTTAATAAATAAATCATTAGATAAACATGAATGTACTATATATGAATGTTTAATGTTGAGGCAACATTGCCACAGTTTTCATAATTACGGTTGCCTTGGTTTTTGGTTAACTGCCTTCAGCGCTTACAGCGCTTTGATTAAGAAAAAGCAAATGATTATTTTTTTTTCAATTAGATATGTACACAGCAACAAATATCCTTTTTATTTCCAAAACCATGAAACTTTGATAGAAATGTATTATTTCAAAAGAAATGTTATTGAAAGTTGTGTATATCCTCTGAAAAAAAAATTAATAATTGCCAAAACTCGAAATTTCCAGCAAAATTAACGTCTAAAATTTCGACCTATCTATCTCTAACGATCACCACTGGAAGGTATATTTTTTATTAAATATTTGAATTGACTAGGTAAACTAAAAGCTTGTATGCAAATTTTATTAAAAAAGTTACACATGACCTTGTGCAATGTCAAAATATAGGCATCGCCAGATTGTAGTACAGTGAATGTGCATATGCGAAACCAAAATAGAAGGCTATTTAGAATGGTTCATGGTATTATTTACTGATACCAAAATCATAATACTTATCATATAGTAAAGGAACAGTTAGGTTGAATGATATATTAATGTCGAAATGGTTTTTGGGGAAGATTTACAAAAATATATTTATTAGAATTTGAATATATATTTAGCATTGTACATGTACCTATATATATTCCTATGATAATACTTGACTAGCCGTCGCAAACTAGCACCAAATGAGCACATGACAGGAGGAAGGAATATATTTTAGAGTTCAACAATTATTATACGTACCCGAACAATTTTGTCGTTGTAAGGTGAAGTGTTGGGACAGCAAAAATCAAAGACCAAAACAAAAGTTTCTTATTTAATTTAAAGGTCGTACTGAACCTGTAAAATATTGTTTTCATCTTCATTAACCTTATCTGATCAGAGACGATTTGAAATCGAAAAGGACAGTTTCTACTCAAAATTATGTTCTCTAGAGCACACCTGGCATTTAGAGCGTGGTTGAAAGTATAATGTATGTAAACTGTTGTAGGATGAATTTTTGTAAAATAATTTATGGGTTATAAGGAATACCATGAAAGGTATCAAGTAATAGATACTTGGAGATATAACATTTTTTTAACCCTCTTCCTTTTTTCCAAAGTTCCTAAATTTCTTATTTCTGTTTTTCTTTATACTAAGAACATACAAATACTATAAAAAGTGTATCTGGTATTTACTATATCTTCCAAGTTAATCCTAGTTAATATAGTCATTATATCAGTGACAACCGCGGATATTTATAGTAAATGTAAAATAGCAGATACACTTTGCTCATAGTTAAAAAAACGCAAAAATAATTGTCCTGTCTCAAAGTACTAATGAAATAATGTGTAATTTTCAGACAGTCCCAAACGGAAGTCCTGTCCTTACTTAAAAGTCTTTTCGATGACGGAAACAATATTCGGACGGTTTTATTTTCATCTTTCTCCCAACGTAATCCAAATAGAATAATCATTAGCGAGAATGACAAATGCGACTATGTATTGTACCTATAGGACACAGAGACATGACTAGTAGTTTATTGTGGAAGAAAGAGAAGCGACACACAAAATGAGGTCTTCTCATTTAATAGTAAAGATTTTGCAGATCTATAACTTTAAACAACGATGCTATTACCAAATTGTTATTTCAACTGATCGGGCGGAGCTTACGTTTTAATTTGCATAATGACAGTCTATTTGAATGTGTGTGTGATAAGGATGATTGCCGTTATATTTATTACTGATTTCTAATTACCTATCAGTGTCATCAAAAGAATTTACAAACTATAATGACTAGACACTTCATTGATGAGGTTATCTAAAAACACCTATATATCGATGGACTGGTTTATTATGAGCGAACAGGTTAAACTCCGCCCAGTCAAGTGAAATAAATCGAGTAATAATTGTGGTTAAAAATGTTTAAGATACACCAATGCATTCAATGGTATGTTATGGCTGAAAATGCATGTGTTTTTCTTAGGTAAAAACAGCAATACGAGACGTACAGATAGAGTAACATCCTGTATTTAGTCTTAGAAATCAAGGTCTTTCTCTCTTTTTTTTTAAATATATAAACTAAATCAAATTATTTGTCATTCGCTATAATATTAAATCATTAACCGGTTTTACTTCCAATTTCAGATGTTCTGCAAAAGGGAACAACTCGATCAAAGACGACCTGTGAGACCTATCAGATCAAGATTAAAGCATGGAGCCTTGTAAAGGATTATTCTGACAATTATTTTCTATTCGTATGTGCATCACACAAAAAAACAATTGAGACATCTGACAAATAAAAAAGTAAGATTCTTGCATACGATATACATTGACAAAGACACAGCCTCTCACGAACGACAAATTGTGCTCCATGAATACGGTTTGCATTGACAAAGACACACTCTCTGACAAACGACAAATAAGCTCCCTGCATACAGTTTGCATTAACATAGAAATACTCTATACGCACAACAATGTATGCTACCTACATGCAGTATGAATTGACAGGGACACACTCTCTGACAAACGACAAGTAAGATCCCTGCATACAGTTTGCATTAACATAGAAATACTCTCTAACGCACAACAATGTATGCTCCCTATATACAGTATTCATTGACAGAGAAAAAGCCTCTTACAAACGACAAAGTGGGATCTCTGTATACAGATCTATACAGTATGTATTGACAGGGAAGCAGCCTCTTAAGAACGACAACGTATGCTCCCTGCATACAGTATGCATTGACAGGGAAACATCCTCTTACGAACGACAACGTATGCTCCCTGCATACAATATGCATTGACAGGGAAACGGTCTCTAACGAACGACAAAGTGGGATCCCTGCATACAGTATGCATTGACAGAGAAACAGGCTCTTATAAAAGACAATGTGAGCTCCCTACATACAATATGTATTGACTGAGAAACACTCTCTTATAAGTATTTTCCTATATATTGTATGCATTGGCAGAGAAACAACATCTTACAAAAACAATGTGAGCTCCTTGCATACAATATGTATCGACAGGTAAACAGTATATCCAAATTTAACTAAAATGAAGGTAAAAATAGATATTTGTTTTTATACTAAATTTTCGAGAGAGAAAAAAAGGTTCGACGGAACAAAAACGTTTTAAAGTTTAGCATTGATTTTTAGATTAATAATTGTGTGAAGAAGACTTCAAAACTTCTACCTCTGATGGTACTTTCTAACTAAAACGGCATACGATGGGCCCGACGGAATGTTACTTCTGAAGAATGGTAAGATGAGATTTTTAAAGTTGTTATCGTCACGTTTGTCAGAAATCCGTATGCTAGTTTGACGTAGTCCATCTATGTCTGTGTTAATATAAAGATCCGAATATGAAGCAGGCCTTCTAGTTTTGTTAATTATTTGAATGTTTAATTTTAGCTACCTATAAACCCTTTTTTAATCCACCAATTTTCCTCGGGACGCCTGTACCAAGTTATGATTATGACAATTGTTTCGTTAAACTTGTTGATATAGTAGAGTGTTTGCTTTTATCAGGTTTTATGGACTTTCCTCTATTTAATTGAATTCGGAATTCGGTATTCTTGTTAATACTTTTAAAAACGATTTCGATTTTTATCTTCAATATTTTTGATACCAGATTTTATAAGCGTTTGGTATTACTATAAATTATCACTTCTGTTATGTACTATGAACAACAAATTTTTGTTTTTGTAAGATACATTTTCGTTTTCCTTTTATACGTATACCTCACAATAAAATTATTTTTATTTACCTGTGTACATTATTCTATTTGGCGGTATTTTGTTCAAGGTTGTGGCTGTTTTTCGGAAATTGGTAAGCATCTAACCCCTTATATGATTGGATTTGTGTTTACATTGTGTCATAGATTTAATTTATTCGTTCAGCGTATGTTCTCTTGTGTAAATATGTCTTTTGATTGATATTATATAGTGTGTCTTTCTCTTTTGTGATGGTACGCTATTATTTCAGATAAAGGTAAAGGTTGGTACCTATTACGGTTAAATCCGTTGCATTTGTTTCATCTGTTCTAAGTCAAGAATCTCATGTTCAGTAGTTGTCGTTTGTTGATGTTGTTCATATAAGTGTTGCTCGTTTTTTTATGGATTAGACCGTTGGTGTTCTCGTTTGAATGGGTTTTTCTTTTGCGTCCATGAGAATGACTATTGTGAGATAAACATTGCCACTAACATGTTTAACCCGGCCACATTATTTATGTATGTACCTGTCCCAAGTCAGGAGCCTGTAATTCAGTGATTGTCGTGTTTATGTGTCAAATATTTGTTTTTCATTCATTTTTTTTATATAAATAAGGCCGTTAGTTTTCTCGTTTGAATTGTTTTACATTGTCATATCGGGGCCTTTTACAGCTAAAAATGCGGTATGGGGTTTGCTTATTGTTGAAGGCCGTACGGTAGCTTATTGTTGTTAATGTCTGTGTCATTTTGGCCATCACGAGTTGGTTGGCCGTTATGGAATAACCGTTTCACAAATGATATCGGATATGTTCCTTACGTCGTAACTACAATCCCCTTACCATTCATGAATGTGACCTACCGAATTAGACTATTTACCGGATTTGTTATCACATAATTACACTACTGGACGAAAAAACAACTGTCCATACCAGTAACAGTCGTTGTACGACTGTCTTAGTCTGTGAAAGACTGGTGATGACTGTCAAATCTGTCATATTTCGTTGCAACAGTTCATTTATGTCTGTCTCAACTTTTTTACGGGTTGTGAAAGTCAAAACATGCTACAAACAGTCATTTAAGAACTGTCGCAGTGGTTTACGGTGTTGTCACAGTCAAAATCTATTTATTACAGTGCTTCTAATAGTTGTGGCAGTTGCATAATGTCTGTCCAAACCTTTTAATAGTTGGGACAGTTAAAATTTGTTTGTATCAACTTTTCAGACGTTGATGCAGTCAAAAAATGTTTGTCACAACGTTTTTAGAGTTGGGACAGTCGTTAAATGTTTGTTACAACTTTCTAAAGGTTGGCACAGTCATTAATTGTTTATTACAACTTATAAAAGGTTGACACAGTCGTTAAATGTTTAAAACAAACACTTCATAGGTTGATACAGTCGGTTAATGTTTTTAATTCAAATATTTTAGCGTAACGGTAGGCTATCAGTGTAAAAAAAAATCACATCTCACCCGGCTCTCAAGATTTGATATAGTTGTGAAATAGTCCATAACTTATACTATTGTCGTCTATTGTGCGGTTGTTAACTTTTTTTGCCATTTATTCATTTATTTTGCGATCGTTGTTTGTCTTTTGTCGTTTTCCGTTTATTGCCGTAGCATTGTCCGTTCATTTTTGACATATGTGCGTTTGACTTTAAATAATCCTGTAGGTATCCTTACTTTTTATTTTATAATATCTGTTTTATAACATTTTCGTTCATAACTGGTTTTAAATACCAGAAGCTTTCGTTTAAAATAGAGTTTTAATATTATTGCAGAAGAATGAGAAGATGATAATGGATTCATTCAAATTTATACTTAAAAAAGTTTTGATTAATTCTGCGGAATAGAAAATGTACTACCATGGGTGTACCTGAAATAAATATAAAGATTATGGAGGTAGATTATGACTAAGTTACCAATATTGTACAGCATAATATAACAGTTTTAATTCGAATTACTCCCCGAGGGACATTTCCGATAATTAAAAAAATAATTAATAAAATCTGTCAAGTTTCACTAAAAACGGAAAACAATTCTGCACCGTAAACGATTTACCCTCTTAATTTTTTTGTCGGCAAAAACCCCGGACCTCAGGTCGGCAAACTATATTTTTTACACAGGTAACTACAGATGTTAGACCACACATGTACAATAATCTGAGCTGGAAATTACAATCAGTGAGTAGAAATTAACAATATTTTAAAGCATGTCTATCGAATAATCATGGATCCATAATTTTGACGGGGAAAATGTGCACATTTGTCAGCTGTTTGTTTATCCTACAGATATTGATATACACCGATATGCTATGAATCGACGTTCTACATGTTCTATATCACCACACTCGTGCATAGTTGCATGTTCCAGGGCAAATTAAGGCTTTGAGCTTGTTAAAGTTGTGCATCATTAAAGTCATAAAAGACACCGTTCCCCTCCCCCTATTATCATGTGTGTCATTTAATCCCTTATTTATTTTGCATACATCACCCTGAGTGGAATTTAAAAAAAAGGTTACTCTTGATCTTCATCCTCTTACTGTTATACTCTAACATGTGGGGCATTGGTAAACTTTTATTGAGTGTGATGGCCTTTTAAGTGACCGATAGCCTGATCCAGACACCCCCCTTTTCGTGGGAAAAATTTGGTCGATTATAATATAGGGAATCACTCAAGCATGACTGGATCCGCCGCCCTTTGGTCAATACACCTTATCGCTATTTGTCCGCCATTACTGGATATCACACAGGTTCCCGTAAAATTTTGACGTCACAATACAAAATATATGACGCCACAATGGAAAAGTGATTGTTGTATGCGTCAAAAGTTCAAGCGGCCGGGTCAGCCGGGATTAGCGATAAGGTGTATCAGAGGGCCCCCTCCTTATGAAAAGTTTTGGATCTGCCACTGACCTATACATCATGTAGTGTACATATTGTATGTTAATGTATTGCTAACTCTGGTCCTAAATTTGCATGAAATACTTGTCACTGGACTTTTTATAACCAACAACAAACCAATCTTTACATGTACGTATCCATTTAAATGTGTTTCTTATGCTGGATTTCTAGTATTTCCCAGGTTTTGCTTTATCAGCTGGTAGTTTTTCGTTCTACTAAGAATGCATTGTGACCTCACAATGAAAAAACATGCATAGTACAAAAACATATGATTTTATCATAAAATGTTATGAAAATTATTAACTTAAAGATTAAAAAGTGACTTATTTAGCAAGTGTGCACTTTCATTCAAATTTTGAATAATTCCCAAATCATGGACAACAAAACATTAATATATTTTATAAAATAAGGCATTGAAAGTGAATCGGTATTAGATGGTTTAAAATAGCATTAATCATCAAAATAAAACAAGATTATTGAATTAATGTTTCTGAAACAGTGTGCAGAGTCATAAACAGTTGCCATTTAAACACAGTTGATTAAACAAATTGTGATAATTCAATTAGTAATTGTTTTATCATGTACTTAAAGATTCATATATATATTGAACAAGGGTTGTGTAGGGTGTTGTCTTTTTTCTCAAATTAAAAATTACAATGAATAGAATATCTATTAGAATTTCATCATGTTAATTGCTACATTGTTTTAAATTAAAAAGAAATGAAAAAAAACACATTGTTAAAAGAGCAAAGTTAGCATCATAAATTTATTCTTTTTAGATTTAACATAGAATATTAAATCTCTAAAATTTGTAAACAGTTTGAACCTAAACTATATATTTTCATGTGAAATTTTTATATAAAATGTGCCCTGTTAGCATTGTTTTTCAAAATTCATTTATGCCATACATGTTATCTAACTTACAAGTAGTAACATTCAATGGTCTCTTTATTTATTCCACAATAATTAAAGGACTTTCTAATTATGAGTCATATTTTTCGACAAATGTTCAATTGTGTTTTGGTTACTTTATTGTTGCCTAACTGTTGGGTTAATGCATCATTGATATATATCCTACATCTCATTTGATCATGTGCATTATCATCTGACTTCAGATTTTTTGCATTTTCTATGTAAATATTTTATGTTAACATTCAATATGTCAGAAAAACATAACAAAAAAATCTATCTGTATGCATATTTTTGCATATTTTTTAGGTTAACATTGTATAAGCTTTTTTTTAAAAGTATTTTATGAAGCTCAAAATATTTTTTATAGATACAAATGTATTGTATTATCAAGTAAGTTGTCATAAAATTTACTGTGTTAACTGCATTGTATGTCATGTATGTACATGTCTACTAATTTAGTCTAAAAAAAAATTGTATTCAAATTCAAAATAAATAATTAAAATATTTATAATATATTTACTTAACTTGACCATGCAAATGTGACATTAAAATAGGTAGTAATCAGGATGTTAACAGTGGATAGGTAATAACCATAAATTCTGATATACATGATGTAACTAATATACAAATTAAGACACAATTAGTTTATTGCCTTGGGAATGACATTTAATCTGTCATGGGTATATCGAAGATGATTTTATAATGATGTTCACAAATTATCATGAATATAATTGTCCTCTACAAAATTTTGATAACTTTTTCAAAACAAATTATAATTTAAGAAATATATGACATATATGAAACAGCAGGATATACTACATGTACTATTATTTTGGATATAAAAATGCATATTTTAAAAGTTATCTGAATATTGATTTATTAAAATAGAATTGGGTAAATAAATAAATTAAATAAAAAAAGTGTTGTCTTGGCAAAGCATTATTTAATGCAAGGTGTGATAAAAAGTATACAGGGTAACACAAAAGATGTAAAATTTATGAAACTCAAGGATTTAAAACAGTAACTGGAGGGTTAAGTCTTGGAGCAGTATAGTTACATCATAAAGGTTTATTCATTATATGCACTGGACAAAGAGAAAGTCCATACTTTATAACATAGTAACAGTGAATTTATTTATTTATTTTATTTTTTCATTCCTTAAACTTTTCTTTGTCATGTTTGTAGTATTAATATATTTCATATTAACATGAACATGATGAACAAAAGAAATAACATTGTGTGTTTTAGAGAGGAATAACTATGTCCATGATGTCTGACTTGAAAGAATTGATGAAATAAAGTGTGAGCCTCAATAAGACAGTAACCCTTCAATGAAAGTACACAGTCACACTTAAAAAATCATTAATGTAGGAAAAAAGACCACACCATATATAGAATTTATATTATTATTCGGAAACGTAAAATCTAAAATTTATAAAAATTGAAAGGGAGCTCATGTCAATAGATATAAACAATTCACCAAAATTCCTTGCAAATTTGTGAAAGGATTTTTGATATATCAGAAAACTGAAAAAAACCACCATTTTTATTGAATAAAACCCCATTACTCAGAAAATTAAAATCTAAAATTTATAAAAAAAAAAAAAAGCGATAGGGAGCTCACGTCAATAGATATTGACAATTTCCCAAAGTTTTATGTAAATTGGTTAAAGAGTGTTTGAGTTAATGTCCGACATGTTGACGACAGACGGACAAGAATATACCAAATACATAACTAGATACATAATTCTAAAAACCATGTTTATAGCTAATGGAATTCATTACAAAGGATTATACCCTTAATAAGAAATACCGGATTTGTCAAGGACTTTAATTATTTTAATATTTCATTTACTGTTATCTGTTTTTGTCCATTTCAATTCCTTGTTATCTGTTAAAAGCCAAATCAATTTGCTGTTTTGCTGTTATTGGGACCCCCCTTGCCCCCCTCAATAAACCATGCATGTACTATAAAGTATAATTTTAGTGTCCCTCCTGCAACAAAAGTTGAAGTATGCAAGAATTAGGTATTACAATCTGGCAGTGCCTACCACGTAACCTTTTGTATAAAGCTTCACCAGATACATTTTAGAAGCTTAAAGATCTGGATACGTCTTTATGTTATGAAGTTTCTGTTAGTGACTTGTCCGTTGCACTCTTCAAGCTCTACCCAGTTTTCATAGTACATGTACACTACATGCATGGCATGTACATGTAACTGTTTGAAAAAAAATTATTACTGTTTGAACAGTCATACAGTGAAATACACTCTAAGTCTTACATGTATAACAAGTATATTAATTGAGTTATTAGATAAATTTATATGGTATATTTATATATAGGCATCTTGAAAGGTCTACATGTCTCATTGTCTGTCAGGCAGGGTTCACCTGATCTTGACTTTATAATCTTTATTTCATGGATCAGTGATTAAGGTTACTTAAGTTCCATGTAATTTGTCAAGTTTATTTCTCAGACATGTAAAATACTACAAGCAGTACGAATAGTAGGTCAACTATATATTTGGTGTATGAAATAAGTGTAAGTTGAATATGTTTAATTTCAAGACTTACATCAGATTTGGACCTCATTGAAAATGTCATGGTTCATTGAACAATGCAGTGTTCTCCCCAGAAATTTTGATAGCATCACATTTGGCGTAAAAAAAAATGTATTTTTTTCAATGTAATTTGTCGTGTTGTGGCAATACTCTATTTCCATTATGATATGTGCGTTATTGTTTATTACAAAATGTATTATATTTTTTGTATGCTATAGGTCCTTATTTGGTGAATAAAATATTCTTTTCAACCCTATTCTTTGTGTCAATATTGTTGAATTCATGACTGAGAATACAATTAAACTATAACCATGATAACAGTATTCTCAGTTTATGTTTCTATATTCATAATATTCATTTATAGTTCCAGAAATTATTTTTTCCTCTTGGGCCAAATAAAAATATATGATGGTGTGGTTCCAGTTACCCTACCTACATGACCTACCCAGTTAAAAAAAAATCTTTATCACGTCTATGAAATATATTGGTTCATGGTATTCAATGAATCAGTCCCAGTTGTTTCTTTTTATCAAAATAATATATATTGTTAGCAAATGTATCTAACAAAAAGTCTGTTAATGCTTAGTTTTCTCTTTATGACTTGGGACAGGCACATACATAAATAATGTGGCGGGGTTAAACATGTTAGCGGGATCCAAAGCCTCCCCCTAACCTGGGACAGTGTTATAACAGTACAACATAAGAACGAACTATAAAAATCAGTTGAAAAAGGCTTAACTCATCAGATGGACAAAAATACAAGTGGACGTGGCCGGGTACTTATACATCCCGACACAAAAAGACACAATGAACAAATCTGAGAGTACTCGCAGTTATCTGACAGCTAATTCAAAGCCACTAACAACTAATAAAAAAATCATGCTACATGTGTATAATCAATATGGTAGATACAATAACATGTACATGCATGACATGTATAGAATCACTATTTTTTGGCATATTAGATATTCATAAGTTGTACAAGTTTGATTGTCAGGCTTTAAATCTGACCATGACCTCATTTAATGTTTCATTGGGCAATGTTTAGTTTTCATGGTTTGGATGTTAAGAATGTTTATACATGTAAGTTTATTTCACAGATGCTATAAATCACTAAATTTTGTGTATGGAATGTCAGTTTGTTGGGTGTTCATCATCTGTCTGGCTTGGTTAATTTGACTGTGACTTCATTTTCAAAGGTTATTAAAATGGAAAGTTTGTGTGATACTTGTAGCAAAACCTTCATACATGTATATAGGCAAAGCAAACATGACATTTCAGCATATGTGCACAGTCACTCTTGTTTACATCTGACACCATTGATCATGTCTACCATATTGATTATACACATGTAGCTGCTTTTTGATAACAAAAGTCTGACAACTATCAACAATTGTTATAATTCATTTGATAATACTAGGTATTACAGTCTTGTATAACATGTACATTGTATAATGTACGATAACCAGAATAAGGAGATGTGGTATGAATTTCAATAAGACGACCATCAACCGTAGACCAAGAGATGTAATTGTTAGTAACTGCACAACCTTCAACAATGAGCAAAATCAGTACATGTACCGCATAAGTGTGATAAGGAAAAACCTATAACGGAACTAGCTATATTGGATGATGTAACACAATGTAAACAAGTTTATATGAGAAACCCAAGTTTGATTTTTATACAAAATCAACATTGATACATAAGTGATGACAAATATATTGTGGTTAACCAAAGACTTATACCACCGTGTATCATCGTACAGCGGATATAGGTACTAACCAAGCGGGCATGATCGATTTTGAACTAACACGGTAACGAAAATCTTTGTTTTGTTTTATCAACATTCAGTGTACACGTCTCAACATCTGAAATTCCTGCTCCAAAATAATTTTCGCATCGATTTTTCCCTATTTATAAGACAACTTATATATTCTAATAAGAACAATTAACTTGTAAATGTGCAAATAGGTTATAGATAATGTATATTTTAAGGTTTTTCTTATCAGAACACACCGAGGGGTGTCAGGATTGCTCAAAGAAGGATTTATGTGGTCAGCTAAATACCGTACACAACGATTCTTTTCGGAATAAAATATCGAAAAAAACATATGCAAGAAAGATTTCAATGCCAATTATTGATACAGCTATACTTATTACACACACACAGTGGCCTTCTATCAGAAAAAGAGTTGCAATGAATATAGGATATATGATTAAATAATTTGAATTTGAAAAATTGAAATGGGAAGAATATTTTGGATAAACGTTAGTACGACATCTGATCAACTGAAACCACATAAGAGAATCCGATGTCAGTCTATAGAAAAAAAGTCTAAGATCGGAGTTGAAAGAATACAACAAGTTCTAAACCGTGATGTGAATAAATTAAAGAAGATTTGATTTCCGTGTCTGAAACAATGCGAGTTTTCTTGTTTTGAACATTTAAAATTTTACTGGCGCTAGTTAGTTTGTCGGGTCTTGTACAGTACGTCCATCTACTAGTATCTACAAATACTTTTTTTACATAATATGTATGGTAGATTGGTTGAGAAAAATCCGGTGAAAATATGTTTTTTTCTCGCGAGTGATAATATGTTTTACCTCAATCATGAATGCTGAAGTGCTATTTACATGTATCATGTGTATCAAGTACATTTGAACTTCAAATAGACCATTCGGTACAACATACAATACAAAGTAGAGTTAATTTTGAACTATTAAATAATAAAATACGGTAAAATAAAATAAATTAAATTTAGATAGATTTAATATTTTTTTCCATAGCTGCAAAAGATGTGTTAAATGTTCATCATAGCTTTGATTTTTTTTTGTATGTATAGAAATCAAAATGGTTAATACGGCAATATTTATAATTTTACAAGAAAAAAAATGTAGCCCCAAATATAAGCTCAGAATAAGTGTGTGAAATAAGCCCTCAAGAAAATATTAGGCAGTTTAATATGGGGATAAGTTTGACAAGTGTGTATATTAGGAGTTCCCCGCTAGGTATATCGTGTATGTTGACCGTTATTATGAAGTAATGTGATTCGTAAAACTACGGGTATTGAAAACAACCTTGTATGCATGAATGATTTCACACCTAACTAATTTAAAAAAGAAAATAATTAAATTTGTTATTTAGATAATATTGAAAAATTGTCAACTGTTAATAAAGTTAAGGATACATGTACATTTGGTTACGAATATATTGGGTAACCTTTTTCGATTTATATCTGTTAGTAGTTATCTATTATCTAGTGAAATGGGACGTATCTAGTGCTGGTTCCGATTTTATTTGTTCGAAGAGATTAGAGGCGAGGGAGTGTTAAAAAATTATATCAATTCAGCACATTCACTAAATAACCGAGGAATACAAAAAATGTGTTCAGCGGCAAATATTTCAAAATACTATTTTTTTTTAAAATCAGTATCTATCTACAATTAATGTATTAAATGGGAGTGATAGTTGTTTCTCTTTGTCACAACCTTATATTTCACACGGTAAAATTGTTTTACAAATAATTTAACCTATATCGCTGACTGTCAGACATTTTGTATCCGTGACTTTTAAGTCGACATGACGATCAATGTTTGGAAGTTACGACGCTTATGAATTAGCTATGACTAAACAATGGTTGTAGCTATCATATTTTCACTGTTACAACCTTTTCAGCGTTTAAACAGTTTGTTTAAAACTGTTTCAACGTTTTCCGTGTTGGGACAGTTACTAAATAACTGTTACAACTTTCAAATGGTTGCATCAGTTTTATTACGACTGTGACAATCCTTTAGGCGTTTAATCAGTTTATTTATGACTGTTGCAACGTTTTTCAACTGTTACAACTTTGAAATAGTTGTATCAGTCCTTTATTGACTGTGACAGTTATTCCTTGCGTTGTGGCAGTCGATTTATGTTATAGACAAACAATTTTAAAGTTGGGACAGTTACAAAATAACTGCAGCAGTGAAATTTAACAACTGTTACAACTGTAACAAACATTATTAGTCTTAGAACGACTGTTACTGGTATGGACAGTTGTTTTTTCGTCCAGTAGTGTAAGCAACACGACGGGTGCTGTGTGTGGAACAGGATCTGTTTACCCTTCCGGAGCACCTGAGATCACCCCTAGTTTTTTGGTGGGGTTCGTGTTGTTTATTCTTTAGTTTTCTATGTTGTGTCGTGTGTGCTGTTGTTTGTTTGTCTTTTTCATTTTTAGCCATGGCGTTGTCAGTTTGTTTTAGATTTATGAGTTTGACTGTCCCTTTGGTATCTTTCGTCCCTCTTTTTTTGGTCTCTTGTGACCAGTTGTCTCATTGTCAATCATACAACATCTTCTTTTTTCTAGTATATAAATGAAGGTTTGGATGAGTTTTACATAATTTTGAATAATGGGGAAAATATGAGGAATAGAGACAATTGGGTTGTTTTAAGAATATAAAGGTAAAAGAATAATGGACAAACATTAAGTAAAGAGGTATTGGCCTAACAAGTTGTAAATACAGAATTAAGAGATACCGCTAGAACTTTATTTTAGGTGACATCTAAGCATTAATATTATTTAGCAAATATTTTTTTTAACTTACTTTCCTTTGTTCTTTTCCATCTGCATTTCAAACTGATATAATAAATGGCAAAATCCGTATTGCATGCTGTATCACCACGAGAAACAAATATCAATCGGTATCGCATGCTGTATCACCACCCATGAGACACCAATATCATTCATGAGGACCAAAGGTCCCGAGGGTTGGTATTGGTCTAGTGGTGATAACGCATGCGAATCTGAGGTGGAAGCCTGTCATATTTTAGATATAAAATATCTTGTGTTATCACATATAAAATTATAAATATACTGAACATATGTTCTGGACTTATGTTACCACTCCTGTGTATTGCTCTGTAATAATCTAACTTTCGATTACTGTTTTAACATAATGATGTATTATTTGACCAAATGTTACCACTTAATGTTAATTTATGTATTGATCTGTTTATTATATATTTTGAACAAAATCACATAATATATTAGTGGACATTCATTTGATTCTAAGGTGGTGTCTGGGAGATTCTAGAAATAAATATTCCGGCTCCCATTTTATAATAGTCTTATCACACAAGCAAAATAAATAATCTGGCCCAATATACATTTTTGTAATCATTTTATACAAAGGTACATGTATCAATTATCAACAGAAAATGCGGGAAAAAGTATTATCAGTTGTTGTTTTGAGGGATATATAATATGCAGTGAACGTTCCTCCCTCTTTTTTCGCACATGGATAATAGTTGGCTTGCGCCGAAAGGTGGCAAGAGGAAACCACTACAAATAATGCTCTTCTGCGTAGGTGACTCTTATCAAGAATGTTATCTTTCGGACCAAAGAGAGGGACGGAGATGGAAATGGGATTATTTTAACAAAAATATTTTGCCCCATATTTAACAGCAGTTACATTGACAATCCATGTCAGTTTCTATATTATATAGAATGATTTACTCCGTTTTAGTTTGTTACAAGTACTTATTTTTGCTTAATCGATTAATAGCAATTGAACAGCGGTATACAACTGTTACTTTCATTTAATCAACAAACAAAAAAGGTACTGTAAGCACAGATCTTTATTTAACCATTATCTGACCTTTCGTATAAAACAGGCATTTGGGTTCACTATTACATTTCTTTTTTTTAAAGATAGCAACTTGTTTTTCTTTTTATTAAGTAGTGCAGTGAATTTATGACACGTTCTGTGTTTAATTGCTGTCAAATCAGCCTTTATCCTACACAATAAAAAGTATATAAACAATTTGACGTATATACATAAAATAAAACAGTTTTATTATAATAAGTTATATAATAACATATAGGAGGATAGTCTGTTAGTTGCAAATATTAACACACATATGACAGTAGTTCATGTATCATTGGTTTTCTTAAATCGTAAGATGGATGCACATCTTTATTTTCTGAAGAAACTGTGATATCCCATTCGTTTAAATACACAACCTTATGTTTGATATTGTCGAAAATTTTGAATATCATTTTATCCTGCAAATATCTCACAAAATCATACGGAACACCTTCATTATTATGTTCGAAGTAATGTGGACCTTTAATGAATATTTTTGCGCCAGACACACGATCCAAGAATTTAACTATAGCGTCTTTGGCGTTCATTACATGTTCTTCATAAACTGACAATGGAGCATAACCTATATGTATATACAAATGCAGCACTACGATCGGATTTTTAGAACGTATTACGTTAAGATGATAGCTTGCAGGTTTGAAATGATGTATTGTCGCATTCCGTAAATAGGTGAAAAATGGGAACTCATGCGCAGCCCATGTAACAGTAATGTTGTTTCTCTTATTTGTACTAAACGCTTTAATTGGTTGATGATAACCTTTTAGAGCATCTGCTGTCCGTTTAACCGAGAGTGCAAGATTTAAAAGATCAGCAATTGATAAAAGCCATTCTCTCATTGTAGAATCTCCCACCATGTAAATTTCCCGATTTCTTAGACAGGCTAAATACCTGTTATAACTTGGTTCAACTTTTTTTTGACATAGCAGATTATTCCACTTTTTATTATAAAAATATCCAACTGGGGACGAAATGTTCCATGTGACTGAAGGATTTATTAGACTACACGAGTGCTCTGGATGACCTATGGTTTTATCTGCAAAAAGAAAAACAATTATACACAAATTAAGTGTCCCCAAAAATGCAACTATCTTCATATTAAACAGACATGTTACAAGCTTCACATGAATATAATAAATTTGTTAAGGATTATACATTAGATTTATTTTTTGTGTATGAATATTTTTTTTAAAGCGCCATGAAAACTTGTTTGTCCTTATGTTAGTCACTATCATCCGTGTTTCCAAAATAATATTTTCTAATTGATACCTTGAGTTTACCTTGTTCGATTGTATTGAGACTTAGGGACGACATCAAAAGATCAATGTAAGATAAAAAAAACTTAATTCAAATAGTTTGGGGGGGGGGGGGTTGAACAGCTGCAACATTTGGTTATCCGACATTGATTTTTACATATATCCATATGGGTCAATCAATTTTTCCCAAATTAAGTTAAGAGGGGGGTGGGGGGGGGGGGGGGGGTCAGTGAAAAAACTATGTGAATTAAGTTTTTTATCCTTCATTGAACTTTTGATGTCGTCCCTTAAACAGATGGGAGATATATCGAAAGAAAAATAAATCAATGTTTGGGTCAATAGATCGAAGTACAAGGTCACTGGAAACAGGAAAAAGATATCAGGATGATAACATGGATGTCATTAACTTCATTGAAATAAAACTTATACAGATTGAATATTAAGTGAAGTAAAATATTCTATTGATTTTAAGGTCAAAGTCATGAAAATTGTTCCGAAAATATTTTTTAAGGGAAAGCAGTTTTGAAATGGTTACTCGATGTGCCCTTTTTTAAAAATATAGTGCAGTAGAAGATTCCTTTTGAATTTGGGGCCAACAGATTAAAGGTCAAGGTTCCTCAAAAATTCCCATTTAAAAAAAAATATAGTTGGTGATTGAATCTAGTGTTGGCAGCCAAATTGGCCAATTTACTTACACATCCGACATGTATTTTACTCCGAAATAGTGATTATTTCAAAATATTATGCATACACTTCTGCTCTCGAGCTATGAACAACAAATTTATTTATTTTAGTAAAACATATTTCCGTAATCCATTTTCTGCTTTCAACAAAATTATAATGTTTACTTGTGAACTTTTTTTTTTATTAAACGTCATGTTGACCAAGGTTATAGTTGTCTTTCTAACACTGTTTTATATCCCCCTTTGTTTTTATAAATATTGTGTTTTTATTGTGTCATAGATCAAATTTATTTGTTCAGTGTATGTTTACTCGTTTTTGTTGATATGTCTTTTGATTGAGTTAAACTATTTCAGTTGATATTTAATAGTCCGTCTGTCTATGTTACGATATTACATTAAGGCTAGGATGAATGTTGGTGCCTGTTTAAACGTTTTAACCCGCTGCATTTCCTTGCAACTGTCCTATGTCAGGAACCTATTGTTCAGTGCATTTAGTTTGTTGATGTGGCTCAAGTGTTTCTAGTTTCTCGTTTTTAATATAAATTATACCTGTTTAAAGGGTTTTACACTAGTCATTTGGGGGCTTCGTGTTGAAAGCAATACTTTGATCTAAAGTGGTTTACTTTTTTACAACATGTGACACAAAAGTTGTCATCGTGGCACTCATATCACATCTTCTTATATCTATTTAGAAAACATTGAAACTGTCCCCAAAGGATAAGATTGACAAACATGCTCTAAAGTATTTCCTTAAGCAAATAAGCAAATAATGCCTGTACCAAGTAAGGAATTGTTGTTGTCCACTCGTTCGATTTGTTTTGTAATTTGATTTTGACATGTGCTTAGGGACTTTCAAATTGAATTTTTCTCGGAGTTCAGTTTTTTTGTGATTTTACTTTTTATTGTCATTGGTGTCAGTAACAGGGTGGTTAATTTGTTGTATTTCCCATAAAGATAATAATTGATTCAAAACGAATTCAATTTAAGGTAGCACAACACAAAGATTTTTTTACTTCCAATCACTAACCGTTAAAATGCTGTAACTTTCTTATGAATGCATAGACAATAATAAAAGAGGTATATATAGATAGATAAAAGATTAATCTTTTGAATGGTTGCAATATTTTTATTATGCAATCATTATGCAATCAATTATTATGTAATTAGTGGCAAAATCTAGGTCAGTTCACTTGAATGAATTTAGCTCTATCATCTCTTAAGCTATACAGAAAATTTTAACGAAATCTTAATCAACACAAAGTCATCATGGGCTTCATAAGGGTGACTCAAATTTTCCTTATGGTATTCCATTCTCTCATAAATCTCTAATTGTGTGTAAACATCCTAACCACATAAAAGAAGATAATGTTTGATCCGTTGTAAAATTTGTTTTATACATTCTATCTGAAATCTGAGACACCCTTTCATTTTGTAGATCATGGCTATAGGAACAACATATAATAAAATCAACCCTCTAGGGATACCTACGCAGAAGCTAATTTCATTTGAAAGTGGAAATTTGGTGAAAAACATTTAAGACACAGTTAACATTATAATTGGTTACATAATTGATGCATAATACTAACATTGCATTAATTTAAAAGAATAATCTGTTAGCTATCCAAAACTACCACTTTTATTAATTTTCAAGCATTATTAAGAAAGTTACAGCATTTTAAAACTTGGGAGTTGGAGTTATAAAATCTTTGTATTGTGCTACCTTAAATCAACTTCTAATTTTATTATGTTTACTTCTGAAAAGAAAGTATCACTTATCATGTTTTTTTTCAAAATCTAATAAAAAGTATTGGTCAACAGACATTTTCATGCTACAGGTTGTGCAATAGTTTGTATAAATAACGCAGGGAAAATCCAATGGATTTTTTTTTATAAAAAGAAAACTACGCCATAGACTTTAAAGACAAAATGTGAGAAGATAGCTAATATAACATGTCTTCAAATGAAAGAAAGAAAAAAATGGTTCACCGTATTTGCTTTTTTGCTAGAGATTAAGGTTGGTAAATTCCCAACACTATATTGTAAAAATTACTTTATCCGAGTTACATGTATCTCATCTACTATCTGAGTTATATCCCCGTATGTGGCAAAGTTGAAAAAAAATCAACCAAAAATATGTGTTTTTTTATAGAAAATACAGCCGTAAATATGACAAAACACAAATTTTCTATACTACATTGTAACATGAAAAGTCTTACCCACCAAGTACACATTACTCTTAAAATTTGCACATTTAAAAAAAAAAAAAGATCTAAACCTTTTGTTTTATGCTACTTCAACATTCAAAATGGAGGAAGACACCCCAGTTACCTTAAATAACAATAAATTGTGCAAGAGATATTACCTGTTACCATGGTTACTTTAATAACTTACCACCAAGTACATCAACTTTAATTTCCTTGATGAGTTTATGTCTAGTAGAACTGCAAGTATAAACATTTGTTTTATATTATGTTTACAAACGATCATATAAAAATGTATGTCAAACCGTCACTAAGAGCAAATCACAAAGGTCGTATATGAATACATCTTTTCAATCGAATCACACATATATAATACATCTCTTAAATATATTTTACAATAAAAGAACAAGAAATGTGTAGTAAAAAATAGTTTAGATTATACAGATTGTTTATGCATTTGCATGGCTCAGATACATGCACAAAGGTTATTCCTTTTAATTTGCAAATGCATTCTTTATGACCCTTTGTATGTCAAGTTCTTACAACTTCACATGACGTCACACATATTGAAATGCAAATAGTTATCAAACGTACCAGGATTATAATTTAGTACAGACATTCTTTCTTTGAAATCTGTTTTGTGAGCCAATGAAACAGTTAAAAAAGTAATAATGTCGTATCCTTCTGAGACTAAAATCTGAATCATAAGGACGTCATGACTTATTTGAGAAAGACTATGCAATGCCACAGTATGAATATCGACAGGTTTATATGTATAGGACCATACATTTACTTTCTTATCAGTATATTTTACGGTGGCAGAATGCGGTCATGAAAGAATAAGAATATGTCAGTTCCTCAAGATACTATGGCGTTCACTGAAGATTCTATTTCGTTCCCACCTAAACTTTAGTAATTATCTAAGAACTTCGTATAGATATTCTATATGTTTGAAGAGACAAACAGGAAGTTAGCCAACCATGATATAAAAAAATGATTTTCTGCAGATTGCATTGAGTGTGTAGCTTAATGTAATAACTTTGGTTAGCTTGCTTGCTAGGTGAACGATGAAGTCATTATTAGGTTAGGTACACTACCCTCCTTTCGAAGCAGCCTAGTCCTACAGACAGATAGATTGGTTATCTGTCGTACTAGGCTACTCTTAAAGGAGGGTAGTTTACATAACTTATACATGTAATGACTTCATCGTTCAGCTAGCAAGCAAGCTAACCAAAGATATTATATTAAGCTACACACTCAATGCAATCTGCAGAAAAGCATTTTTTTATATCATGGTTGGCTTACTTTCTGTTTGTATTTTCCAACATATAGAATATCTTTACGAAGTTCTTAGATAATTTCTAAGGTTAACTATTGAAATATTGACTATTAGGTTCATAATTTAAACTGATTTTTTTTAAAGTTTTCTCCTCTTCAAATAGAAGCTATCGCTGCTCAATAACTGTACTGTCGTAGCCTCATTTGCTGGTTCTTTTTCAAGTGGTACTTGTGAAATTAAAAGCTTCAAAGCATAAAAAATACAATATGTATGTGTAATGAAAATAAAAGAAAACCGACCATTGAATGAAAATATTCCCTCAAATGCGGAAATTCCTTGAATATAAAAATGTATTACCTTAAGAACTGCTTCTGTGATTTTGTAAATGTAGGTATCGTCTTATCTCCAATTGGGGCATACCAGTCAGAACAAGTAAACCCAGGTTTATCTGGCAATGAACAAAACCATCTCATTCCATAATTCATTGATGTAAAGTCACAGATGCCGAGTTTTGTCAGTGTGTGAATCCCGCAGATACCTTTAGCAGTCTCTCCACGAGCATTCTTAAAGACTCCTTTTAACGTCCTCAACATTCCATTCTTGTATAGATAGTTTACAAATAGTCCAATAGATTCTTTTTGAAATGACATAGCAATTTTGATGTTCGGAGATCCGCTCCATAATGCCTTTATCACTCCGATATACGTACCATTACCATGATCTACTACATACCCCGCTGAACCTGCACCTTTCCCTTTCTCAGACATCCAAATTTTAATAAAATCACCGCCATCAGTTAAAACGTCACCATTTTTATTATGGAGTATTATTTTAAGCGTTATGATATCACCAGTAGTAAACGTAGCTGATTTATTGTACATTATTTCCACTGTAGATTTCGGTAAATAAACAAGAGATTTTCCGAAATCTAGGCTTTTATACTTCATGTATTTTTTATAATACTTGAAGTCAGTAGCTGTAAACGTTGAGATCTCTCTTTTGGATCCAATGCACAAAATCTGACACCTACAATAATCAACCGAAGTGTAAATATATATATGAACGTAGTTTATATTTTTTCGTTTGGGCTTGTATCATATTTTCCCTCCGGTTTATATGATCCGTTCATCCTACATTGACTCTTAAAATTCAAGAGTCTATCTAAAAATGAGGGTACTTTTTCTAAAAAATGAGGGTACTTTTTATATGCCCTTCCAAACACCGTTTCGATCCCTAACATCACCATGATCACTGAAGAGACATTTATTGTTGAAATCCGGATCTGTTGTACTAAAACAATATTGACACCGTAAGTTTATGGCATAACATCGTGGCCACAAGTTAAGTTTTTTTTCTGTTTAGTATTAAATTTATATTAAGATCCATTTTATAACATATCTTGTGATCAATTTTATTTGGCAATCGCCAAAAGCAGTCAGCAGGGTTAAAGAACATCAGTTGTTCGACCTGTTAGTCAAATGCGTTTTGTTTAGTTTGTGCTGTTTTTAGACCCTTCTACAACGAAATTTGTTTTACATGCACACGTATAAAAATTGCGGTTTTTATCCAACGCAATCATAGGTTTGAACGTAGTTTTCAATTTAGACTCGTTTATATGTTTTCGTTTGGGCTTGTATCATATTTTCCCTCCGGTTTATATGATCCGTTCATCCTTCATTGACTCTTAAAATTCAAGAGTCTATCTAAAAATGAGGGTAATTTTTCTAAAAAATGAGGGTACTTTTTATATGGCCTTCCAAATACCGTTTCGATCCCTAACATCACTGAAGAGACATTTATTGTCGAAATCCGGATCTGGTGTACTAAAAAATATTGACACCGTATGTTTGTGGCATAACATCACAATTTTTTTTGGCAATCGCTAATGCAGTCAGCAGGGTCAAAGAACATCAGTTGTTCGATCTGTTAGTCAATTGCATTTTGTTAAGATATACTTTTTCACTTTTTGGTCTTTTAGAAAATGTTGTTTGTGCTGTTTTTAGACCCTTCTATTTGTTTTACTCGTTTATATATATATATAAGTGTCTAAGAATGTAACTTTAACACACTAATGAGTGTTATAAAATTAGTTGTTATATTTTATATATTATTCACGCAATATTTCGCTAAACAAATTAGCTTCATCGGGCGTGTGCATCTATCTAGGTGAAATCGGATGCATGACAAAAAAATATCTTTGTAGCTTGAGCTACACAAAGTTCGTGTAAAAGTTTAACATATTGATTGATGGTGTATATAAACATATTTTTGTCGTTTATTGTATATAACAATTTTTAAATCTTAACAAATAGTTGTTTTAGTTAAATAGAGTGAAATTCATGATTTATTTCTTTGGTTTTGGGTAGAACTGTTTTTCATCCCTCTCATTAAGTCCATCAGGTTCAAGAGTACGTAGCTGATGCATCCAGAACCTTTCTCTCTGTTTTCTTTTTTCGGTATCCCAATTTTGGTTTACCTCAATTATTTGAAAGGTGATATTATCAAAAGTATGTCCTGTTCTTAAGAGGTGTCTCGTAATTGGACAGTTTCTTCCTTTAGTATAGAATGACCGGTGATTGTTAAGTCTGATGTTGAATTTAATTTCTGTTTCACCAACATACTGCAGCTTGCAAGTTCCGCAAGTAAGAATATAAATACTATTTTCCGTTTTGCAATTAGATGTAAAATAGATGTCGTTTCGCTGCTTTGTTACTGTGCTGCTGAAAGAGTGACCAGTGTTAGCGGCTTTACAGCACTTACAATTGCTTCTACCGCATTGTTTGTAACACCCAAATTTAGAAGTTTCTTGTTTCTTTACTTTTGATGTCACAAGTATGTCTTTGAGATTTTTGGGTCTGCGATAGGCAATAATAGGAGGTGATGGAAAAATTTCTTTTAAGGAAGAGTCATTTTCGATAAGACGCCAGTGCTTTCGGATAGTAGATGAAATATTTGTCAAATCGGGATGGAAGGTTACAACAAACGGAATTCTATCTTCACGGGTCGTCTTATCTTTGTATTCCATTAGGCTAGCTCGATCTTTTTCTTGGGTTTTATCAAAAGCGTCTGTGATGTTTTTGGTTTTGTATCCTCTTGATTTCAGCTGTGTTTTTAGTTGTCCCAAACGATAGTTAAGTTTGGATTCTGAGGAGCAAATTCGCTTTAGTCTGATGGCTTGACTGTAAGGTATCCTCCTGGAGCAGTGTTTCGGGTGGCAACTTTTTGGAGCACTCTTTCAGCAGCACAGTAACAAAGCAGCGATACAACATCTATGTTACATCTAATTGCAAAACGGAAAATAGTATTTATATTCTTACTTGCGGAACTTGCAAGCTGCAGTAAGTTGTTGAAACAGAAACTAAATTCAACATCAGACTTAACAATCACCGGTCGTTCTATACTAAAGGAAGAAACTGTCCAATTACGAGACACCTCTTAAGAACAGGACATACTTTTGATAATATCACCTTTCAAATAATTGAGGTAAACCAAAATTGGGACACCGAAAAAAGAAAACAGAGAGAAAGGTCTGGATGCATCAGCTACGTACTCTTGAACCTGATGGACTTAATGAGAGGGATGAAAAACAGTTCTACCCAAAACCAAAGGAATAAATCATGAATTTCACTCTATTTCACTAAAACAACTATTTGTTAAGATTTAAAAATTGTTATGTACAATAAACGACAAAAATATGTTTATATACACCATCAATCAATATGTTAAACTTTTACACGAACTTTGTGTAGCTCAAGCTACAAAGATATTTTTTGGTCATACATCCGATTTCACCTAGATAGATGCACACGCCCGATGAAGCTAATTTGTTATATATATCTAGAGAGTGACAAATACATTTAACTATTTCAAAGATCAAAGTATCATTTGTCCAACCTGTTCTCTCACTTTTGAATCAATCAGCAAATCTTGCCAGATTTCGCTCGACTAGCCTCCCCTTTATTTATCTAAAATCTGTAGCAGTAGGTATTCCATCCGACAATAAACCCATGATAAAAACGGTCGTCTGGTTGGCTGCACATATTCGCGATGAATAAATATACAGCCATGTCCGATCGGAAAATAAAGATTAAAATTTTATAATTAGATAGCTTACGTTGGGAGACAAAGAAATAAAGGCAACAGTAGTATACCTGTGTTCAAAAGTCGTAAATCGATTGAGAGAAAAACACATTCGGGTTAAAAATTAAAACCGCGGGAAACACATTAACTATAAGAGGGAAACAAAGGAACAACAGGAACACAAAAGTGCAACAGCAACAAACGCCAACACACAAAGAAAACTAAACACTGAGGGAAACGCATCAAAAGAAGAGGAGAACAACGACACAACAGAAACCAAGCATTAAAATGTAACACACAGAAACGAACTATAACATAACAACCTTGTTTAAGGGATAACCCAAGCTCCCGTTTTATGACAATGTAAAAAATGTATCGCTAAAATGACAAGACTACGTGACACGTTCTCTTCAGTGTTACGTTCTTCGGGCTAAAATGCGACAAAAACCCATTTATGATTCTGTACGGGGTATGTTGCGTGTAAAATTTTGTACCTATCAAGCATACTTTTTCCCCAGTGGCTTTTCAAATTAAAACATAAGCTCCGCCCGATCAGTTGAAATTACATAGGTAATACTTTATGTTGTATTATTATTACTTAATGTCTTAATATGGGTTTGACATTACGTAATGATGTTTTAATATAACTCCATATGGAATAGTCATTACTTTATGATATTTCGATATTACATGATATGGTTCCGTTTTGACTTGATATAGTTTTGTCATTACTCAATATGGTTTTGTCATTACTCGATGTGGTTTCACCATTATTTAATATGGTTGTGTCATTAGTTAATGTGGTTTTAACATGACCTGATGTGTATGTGACTTAACGTACTGTAGTTGTTTCATTACATGATGTGGTTTTGTTATTTCGTAATGATGATTTGTCTATTCTTTATATGGTTTTAAAATTACATAATGATGTTTCAAAATTTGACGATTTCACGCTACTTAATGTGTTTGTTTCATTATTTGATGTCCTCTTGTCATTCTTTGATGTGGTCCTGTCATTTTTTGATGTGATTATCCCATTACTTGATGAGGTAAAACCACATGACCAATTCGGAAAAAACCTGTTCTATTTTTAGATAGATTTCCATGTTGTATGTGCCTTGAATGATCGAATTAGTGTTCAAATTAAAGTTCGGGTTACTGTTTGAATTAAACTTTGAGTTAGTTTTCGAATTAAAGTTATGCTTAGAATTAAAGTTATAGTTAGCATTGAGTTTCCAGTTGGACTTCGAGTTTGAGTCACATTTAAAGGCAGATTTCTAGTTACAACTTTGAATTTGAGTCACTTCTTGAGGTAGAGTTTGAGTAAGATTCGAATTTTAGTCTCATTTAGACTAATTAATATTTCGAGTTGAAATTCGAGCTATTTTATATGTCATTTTGAGTTCGTAATTACATTTTCTATCGCGGAACAAGGGCTTTTGCTCGGGCTTCCGATAAGAGGGCTCCGGGATATGCGTATTAAATTTACAATGTTACAGTATACAAAACGCAACATATGAGTTGAAATAAAGTTAGATGTGGTGTGATTGCCAATGAGACAACTAACCACCAGAGTTTAAATGCAGTGGGTGTAAAAAATCATAAATAGGCAACCGTACAGCCTTCAACACTCCGTCTAGTCACCTACAAAAGGCCAACATGCACAATGCGAAAAAAAATCAAACGAAAAAACTAACGGTCTATTTTACAAAAAAACAAATATGACACATATGTGTACAACGAAAACAATTGAACTTCATGCTCCTGACGTAGGGCAGGTACATAAAGAAAGTGCACGGGGCGGAGTTTAACATGTATGTGAGCAAACACCGAACTGTAACAGTAGTGTAACAGCACAACACGAGAAAAAAATGTAAACTAGACAAAGTGATGCCCCCGCACTCCACTCTTTTAACCGCTTATACAAAAAAAAGGACAAAGTTCAAATTTTCACTGTTTGCCATCTGATGCATCAATCTTTATTGCTGAAGCAGAAGCAATAATTTTGGCTTTGAAATTTATTGCTTCTTCAGATAAATCCAAATTTATTATATGTTCTGATTCACTTTCATCGTTACAAGCTATACAAAATACTAAATTAAAAACCCTACAATTCTCAAAATTGAATGAGGAATTTAAAAATTCTTCTGAAAGAAATAATATTTCTATGGGTTCCGAGTCATGTTGGAATCCTTGGAAACACAGCTGTAGACCTTCAGACAAAACATGCCCTGCGTGACCCTTTATCTAACTGTGATATACCATATACTGATTTTAAATCTAATATTAGAGAATATGTTTTTAATATTTTGAAAAATAAATGGAGTAAAAAAGATGATAATAAATTACGTGAAATTAAACCTTATTTAGGCAAATCTTTTAATAATTTTATTTGCAGAAAAGATCACTGTGTTATTTCTAGATGTCGTATTGGTCACACTAGAATAACACACGAGTATCCTTTAAAAAATGAAGATGAACTACAATGTCTACCTTGCAACTGCAAGTATACTGTTAAACATGTTTTAATTAATTGTATTGACTTTGCTGATATTCGTAAGAAGCGTTTCAATGTCAATAATATGTATGATTTATTTAATAATGTTCCATTTACAAATATTGTTGCATTTTTAAAAGAATTTGAAATTTATCATAGAATATAAAAATGTTATCATATTTAAGTCGTTTTTAATTTTTATCACGTTATCTTACTGTTGATTTTTATTTGTAAATAATCAATTTGCTTTAGTCTAGAATTTTAGTATATTGAAGGACTTTTTGTCTTATTCTAAAAATATGCTTTAAATTGTAAAACTATTCGAATTAGCTCTCGCCGCGATATGGCCTTTTTGTGCTCATGCGGCGTAAAGCAACCTATAATCAATCAATCAATCAATCAAATTTTCTCCCAAAAGGGAATAATAATAAAAAGAAAAAACCCTGACCACATGCACACCTTCGTTACATGTTCAAACAGCTAGCAGAGTGATAAATTCCTAGCATTCAAACTGTAGGAGGAGTTATCTGGAAACGCCCTTCTTATGCAAGTAAATTTCCCAAAAATGACAAAGTTCAACTTTCTCCCAAAAGAGCACATATTAATAAAAATTAAACCCTGACCACATGCAGCACACCTTAAATATATGTACAAACAGACAGTAAAGAGAAAACTTCTTAGGATTCAAACTGTTGGAGGAGTTATGCCGAATAACTATATACCCATAATGGGACTGAAAGACCGACGGACGGACAGAGGTTAAACACTATGCCCCCAACTCTCAGTTGCGGTAAAGTTGCGGTGGCTTAAAAAACAGTTTCGATTGGCTGACTCAATAGCTCGGTATGACTGGGTAATTTAAATCCATCGGGGTGATCTCGGGTTCCCAAGAAAGGTAAAAAGATTTTGCTCAACGTGTGACACCCATCGTGTTATTCGCGAAATTACAAACCGAGTTATTTGGTTTTATTTGGAAGTTCACATTCGAGTAAAAGATGAAGCTATTATGGTTACGACAACTGGAACATGTTCGTCGTCACATGTGAAACAGATATTCCAAATAGATCAGAGATTAAAAGTAAAAGATTGATAGTCGTATATATGTTCAAATGATCATTAACGCTAAAAAAGAACATCAGAGAATTCTTATTTTATAGTATTGATGCTTTGTCGCTTAGGTCAAACCCCCTCCCCCGATTTTCCTGTGACTTAAGTGTGAGTTGATTTGAAGTGTCTCATTTGTTAACAAAAAAGTATTAGTCTTTTGATTTGTGTCGTGCCTGCAACATCAATGTAGCGGTAGTGAGACACAACAACGTCGTCGAAAGTGGCGTCATTTCGCGACCTTTTATAGCTACTATGAGGTATGGGTTTTGCTCATTGTTGAAAACCATACAGTTTTGTTTTAGTAAAATAAAACCGAATTAAACTGTTTTGACAAGATAAATTTCTTACCTCCATGAAGTGTTTAAAAAAATAATTAAATAAAAATTGTACAGGAGTTTTTCCTCAATATCAAGAAAAAGCATCTACAGAAAAACATTTTTTAATTTTTTTTTACCGATGAATGTACAGCCGATCAACATTACGCTTTTACACTGAAAGCAGCAATACCAAGCGAGACACAGCGTTCCGTGGACTATTTTACAAATTTATTATAATACTGCTTCTATTTGAGAACTTCGGATCAAATAAAAGGACCAAGTGGTTTGGGGATATTCCAATTATGTCCGAAATTCTGTAAAATTTTTAGGATTTTATTTTATTATTATTGTCTGCCGTTCCCTTTTTTCATACCAAATAACTCTGAACAACGACTCGAACTTTAATTTGAACTTTAACTTTGGTGATACCCATCCAAAGCACTTTCAACAAACGACATATTGAAATCTGTTAAAAAAAAATTTTTTTTCACATAGTGGATGGTGGCCTTTAGTAGCTGACTATACGGAGTGTTGAAGGCTATACGGTTGCCTATTTATGATTTATTACACCCACTGCATTTATACTCTGGTGGATAGTTGTCTCATTGGCAGTCCCACCACATTTAACTTTATTTCAACTCTTATGTTGCGTTTTGTATACTGTTACATTGTTAATTTAGTACGCATATCCCGGAGCATTCTTATCGGAAGCCCGAACAAAAGCCGTTGTTCCGCGATAGAAAATTTAAATATGAACTCAAAAAGACATATAAAATAGCTCGAATTTCAACTCGAAATCTTAATTAATCTAAATGAGACTTAAATTCGAATCTCACTCAAACTCTACCTCAAGAAGTGACTCAAATTCAAAGTTGTAACTAGAACTCTGCCTTTAAATATGACTCAAACTCGAAGTCTAACTCGAAACTCAATGCTAACTAGAACTTTATTTCTAAGCATGACTTGAATTCGAAAACTAACTCAACGTTTAATTCAAACAGTAGCCCGAACTTTAATTTGAACACTTATTAGATTATTCAAGGCACATACAACATGGAAATCTATCTAAAAATAGAACAGGTTTTTCCGAATTGGTCATGTGGTTTTACCTCATCAAGTAATGGGATAACCACACCAAAGAATGACAGGAAACATCAAAGAATGACAAAACCACATCAAATAATGAAACAAACATATTAAGTTGCGTAAAATTGTCAAATTTTGAAACATCATTACGTAATGTAAAAACCATATAAAGAATAAACAAATCATCATTACGAAAAAACAAAACCACATCATTTTATGAAACAACTACATTACGTTAAGTCACAACACATCAAATAATGTTAAAACAACAATAACTAATGACACAACCATATTAAATAATGGTGAAACCACATTGAGTAATGACAAAACCATATTGAGTAATGACAAAACTATATCAAGTCAAAACGGAACCATATTGCATATCATAAAGTAATGACTATTCATTAATGAGTTATATTAAAACATCATTACGTAATGTCAAAACCATATTAAGAAAAGACAAAATATCATTAAGTAATAATAAAACAACATAAAGTAATATCAGAGTTCCACATAAGACAGCTGTACATGTTGCGTTCCATAAGTATATTTTGAGGCATTAGTTAAGGTTTTAAGTAATTGTTTTTAAAAAAAAATCCCTGACTTAATAAATTAGAAATACGCTCATTGAAATCTTAAACGTAAATTACAGAGACAGATAGGTGATATATTAACAAAGGAACATCATCGTTTAAATAAGTAAACTTAACAATAGGGAAGGAAATTAGTCCTTTTTCACTTAATACATTCTGGTAACCGTACCGATATAGTGTGTAACAATGGTCAGTTGAACATTTTTATATGGAAAAGTATACAAATTTCACAGTAAAATCATATTTTGAGAAGTTCACGTGTAAGAAAATACTGATCATATAGTAAAGGTAAAGTGGGGTTAAATGAAATATCCTTGTCGAAAAAAGGTATGGGAAGATAGGTAAAATACATGTATTTGAATTTGAATATATGTATAGCATTATAGCTACATGTGTTTGTATGATATTACTTGACTATAGCTAGCAGTCGCGAATTATCTTCAAAGGACCACTTGATAGGACAAATGAAATTTGATATATTTTAGAGTTTAAATATTATTATACGTACCCGAACAATTTTGTCGTTGTAAGGTGAAGGATTGGGACAGCAAAAATCAATGACCAAAATACAAGTTTCTTATTTAATTTGAAGGTCGTACTGAACCTGAAAAACATTAACTTGATCTTATCACAGACGATTTGAAATCGAAAATGACAGTCAGACTCAAAATTATGTTCATTGTGCATATCTATTATAACTTATGGTGACCGGATGCGGCCATTTCGCCTTTTCACGTTTTCTCCTTTCACTTTGCAAACGCGATATCGAGAAATTTAGAAATCTGGAAATTGAGAAATCGAGGGAGTGAAATCGAAAAAGTCTTTCCCGTTAACGCCTTTGTATTTATGCTTTCTTGATTTCTCGATACGCTTTCCCGATGTCCCTATTTCCCGATTTCTCGATTTCCCTATTTCCCGATTTCTCGATTTCTCGATTTCGCGGTGTCGCGTGGAAGTGTAAGGAAACAAACAGTTTTCAATATAAGTTTAAATGGTATGTTAGAACTGCAAATGCATGTGTTTTTTCTCGGTAAAACATTCAATACGAAACGTCCAGCTACAGTAACATCCTCAATTTAATTTTTTTTTCCGTGACTAATATATTAACTTAAATTTGGCCTAAAATATGAATTACCAAGTGATTACAAAATGATTTCAACTTGGATTTATCAGTAAAGTAATGACGAGAAGTAAAAAATGTAAACCAAATAAAAGAAAGAGACAACATCTGTACTCTGGAAGTTCTTCTTCAGATCAGTACAGTTCACCCGCCTTTTCAAACAAAGAAAAATGTCGACACAACAACGAGCCAAAGGTACTGTTATCTAGCACAATTAGTGAAGCCTTGTCATGTTTAAACGACAATAACAATTCACAACTTAACATTGATAATCAGCTCATCATGAATCAATCGATTAACCCAGGATGTCAATACACAAGTACACCACAACATTCCAATACACCTATTCCATACCAGCCGTTTCAACAGTTCCAACAATACCCGCAGTCACCTACCTTCCTACCCCACCGCCTCTCCCACCAGTCTCGCCTGGATTCGAATCTCTGTTGCACGAAATAAACAAGAGACTTATAGGTGTAGAAACAAAATTGACAAAACTAGACTCGATAGAAGAACGAATGAGCATATTTGATACGAAATTTAAAACTGTTGATGTAGAAGTCGCATCTTGTAAAGAAAGAATTGGTGCACTAGAACAAAGTGCTCAGTTTTTGTCAAATGTGCACGATAAGCACAAAGTATTAAAAAGTAGACTTGAAAAGCTTACAAAAAACATTGAAATAACCATATCGGTAAATAATGATGTGAAAGATAGACTAGCTGGTATAGAAATACAAAGTTTAAGGCATAATCTGTTATTTTTTGCTATAGATGAAAAGAGTTTGAATACTGACATGGAAACCAACAGAAACAAAGTGGACGAAGCAACGGGGAGTGTAACGGGTATAACAGAAAATAGACATTTAGGACATCAAACTAACAAAGACAATGAAAACTGCATTGATACCATACTTGATTTTTGTGAGAATACACTCGAAATTGAACATGCAAAAACAGCAATAAAGATTGAAAGTGCGTTCCGTTTAGAAAAGTTTAAAAGAGAGGCAGTTAGACCGCGACCAATAGTCGTAACATTTAAGAACTTTTCAGATCGTGATATGGTACGAAAAATGTCAAAACGTTTGAAGGGTTCCGGTTTCGGAATAAGCCAGCAATTTCCACCTGAAATTTTGGAGAAAAGAAAAAAAACTGCTACTTGTGATGTTTCAGAAAAGACAAGAAAAACTATCAGCTTACTTAGTTGACGATAAATTGTATGTCGATGGTAAATTATGGGAGAAATAGCAATCCGAGGAGGATGATATTAGTGAAAAATCAGTTTCGAAAAATTTAAAAATATGCTCGTGGAATATTTCAAAGGGCTTACTACGTAAATTAGCAGACGATGAATTTGTAAATATGTTGTGTGAATACGATGTTATATGTTTCAATGAGTGTTGGATCAAACGCCCTAAGGAATTCAATGTAAATGAAAAGAAGTATTTATCTAGAGAAAAGTGTAACGGGGGTGGCGTAATAGTGTTCTATAAGAAATGGTTAAAGTCTTATTTAGAAATTATCGATTGTTGTATTGATTGTATGATATGGATAGAAATTGATAAAAATATAATGTTCGATAATGAAAATGTCTTTATTTGTACTATATACATACCACCCGATAAAAATGTTTATTATTGCCCGCGTCACACTGTCCCGATTTTTACGCCGATGGCAACACGATTATGGAAATTTTCAAAATCGGGACTGATCGTATCCAGATCGGGCTATTCGTAGTGTCATCTTTAACCATCGTAGAACCATCGGCCACTTTTTCTAGCCTTCGGGGACAACTTCGGGAAGGGTTCTTAATTTTTTAACATGTTAAAAAATCCCCGAAGGTGCGTCCGATGTTTATGGTTCGTATTGAGTTCGTATCACCATCCTTACCATCGTAATGTCACCGGGAATGCATCTTTGAACATCATATTGCATTCGTGTTTCCATCGTTTCCATCGGGCAGTTTTGACATTACGATGTCTACACGAATGAATCACGAAGCTAACCGAAGGTCTTACGATGGCAACAAGACTTCGTGAAGACCTCGTAATCCCGTCGTGATGCCATCGAACAAAAGTACGAAGGTGACAAGATGGAACTACGACGGCAATAATCCAGCTAAATGTAAGTTAATTTTCGCGCTTAAATTCATTTAAAGTGCCATGCGCGATATGCACTGGTCAGTCTAATACGACAGTTAAGAAAGACGTTCACAAAACATGGACCTCATATCATATGATTCTATGAGAACAAGAAAGGCGACAGCGTTGTTTCTATTAATTCAAATGGAACAAGAAGAGCAGCTATTACAGGCTCAGGATTTACTTTTACAAATAAAATATTATTTTTTGTCAATTTTTCATATCAAATAACATAAGAAAAATCATAAACGCGCCTCGTATACCAACACTGCTGGTACATGTATATAGGGTAACCAACTTTTTCTTCATTATTCTGATTTTTTATGTATCGTCTGAGTTGTTGTCCCACGACTGTTTACTCCATAAACATTTTGTTTTCTATATGTCATATTTTGCCGCATTTGTTGCTTTCCCCACATCCTTCCTTTAGTCTATATTATTATGATATTCTCCTGGAAAGAGCTCTTTTTGAATAAAAGGGATCAACGAACCCATTACCTTACCTTTAAGATAGATCAGTAAACATGGGCATAATTATGGGTGATTATTCAGACTAGTGCACACATTTTACAGTGTAACAAGGCAATGCCGAGCGTGGCATCCCCTCGTATGTAACATATTGGGGACAAATATGGACACTATATTTGTATATGACACATGCAGAAAATGGTAAATTGAATACGCATATTTGATACATAAACTATTTTTTTAGAAATCAACCAAATTATTCAGTAACTGAAAATACCCACGGTCTTCCGTCTTATGATTAAACCAAAAATTAAATGTGCAATATAATATATATTCAATACTGATCAAACAATTTAAAACGCGTGATGCCTTCGGCATATAATTTAAATGCATCGTAAGCTGTACACGACGTCTTTTAGACATCGTATGGCCATCGCGCCATCATCGTAATCCATCGTGTAGCCTTCGTGATCCATCTTGTAGGCTTCGGCTGAGATATGAAGCTCAAATACCGTCTTCGGTTAACCTTCGTATGTCCATCTTTTGCTATCGTATATACTTTCGGCACCCTCGTATATACTTCGTTATTCATCGTACTTGCTTCGGTCACTTTTGGGTATTTTAACGAGATCGGGACCAACTTCGTACGAACTTACAATTTTCGCATTCGTGTGTCCATCGTATATAAAAATCGGGACAGTGTGACGCGGGCATATAGAAAATATGATATTGACGTTTTCGATGTTTTACAACAACAAATTGAAATTTATTCAAAATTAGGGAACATTGCCGTTTTTGGCGATTTAAATGGCCGAGTGGGTAATGAACCAGACTATCTGTTACAAGACGGGTTGAACAAAGAATTACTGGACAAAGTTGACAATTTAATTGACTATATTGCGGATGTACCGTTAGTTAATAGATTGACTGAAGATTTAAAACACCGAACTCTTTTGGTAAACGCATATCAGATTTGTGTAAATCTGTGTTGTGACGGAACTTAGCGTCCCTCGTCCCAACAACTCTCCAACCTATCCATTTGACCAATACCAACAAACCATGGAACTTAATGTCCTTCGACCAAACAACCCTTCAGACTGTCATTGACAAATACCACTATTGCTGTTGCATACCTTCTTTTTTTTGTGTTCTGGGGAAAAGCTCGGTAGTGCTAGGTTGGCATCTGCCTAACGACCCTTTTTAAAAGAATAAACAACGAGAACTCAGTTTTGCTGGTAGGAAAATGATGTTTTTAATTATAATTTCTTTTCTTTTCTTTTTGATCAAAATAATTTACAATACATTAATTATACACAACAATAACAAATAATATGATCTCTTGACAAAGTACAAGTATTCCTGTTTCGTAAATTGCTGAAATTAACTCGTGAATTCTATGTCAATTAACTATGCTATTTATATGCATCTATACAGTACGTATGAAACATCTGCTTTTTTACTTATATATGATCATCCTATTTATTGTTGTGGGGTGAATAACCTCATGATATTATTTATTATAATGTTTTATCCGAATACAACAAAGTGTTAATATTTTAAAGAATTCATACGTCTATTAAATAAAGAATCAAATTGATATATTATATTTCTTGAATCATATAAATAAATATTTTCTTTTATTATTATTTATATATTATTTTCCATTTCATTTTAATCTTAAATGCGTATATCTAAATTTTAAATAAATAACACTAGCTTACCCTTTTAAAAGAATAAACAACGAGAACTCAGTTTTGCTGGTAGGAAAATGATGTTAGCGCAAACCCAATTATTTTTCTTTTATAAGTCCCTGTTAATACCTGACATCATTTTCCCCCGTTCAAAACCGATCCTCGCTGCAAATAAGGTAATTTGGTGCCCAAAATACTTGTTATTTCATAATATGCAAAATGCACTTATGTATTTGTGAAAAGCATCTGGATTATTATTTCTTCCATTTAAATAAAATAATATTCCGTTTGAACTCCAAATTCTGATCTTTATAATAAAAGATAATTTAAAATTTGTTAAATTCTAAATTTTATTTTGTGTGTGTCAATCATCGTAATCTAGCTTTTTGATTGGTTATTAATAACATTTTTGTGTGCCTTAACGTATTACTGAATATTCATGATTCTGATGATGATGCTCTATCTACAAATTCTGTAAATATGGTTTTAACCTTGGATGTAGTAGAAATTCGCCTCGCATCTGTCCGTCGACCTAACAACTTTCTAAAGCGTGCTACATAACCTATTAAATAAGATTCTTGACTTGTACTTTTAGCTTGATCTTGTATCTTATATAATGTATGTTACTCTTGTGAATCATGAACTCTTTTCTTTGTATTTTCTTATGCTAATGAATTACTTGACTTTATATTCTCTTCTACTTTTAACTGACTTAGTAAATTAGAAATATATAATTTTTGTTTTAATAACCTCTATTTTATTTCAATTTCCAATTATTTCTAAAAGTGTCCTAAATCACTTCATAACATTACCCCCTTGTTAAGTTTGAAATCTCCCGATTTCATTTTTTTTCTTATAACATTTTGTTTTTGATCTTAATTAACATGATTATTCTTTGAATCCTATTAGTTGTGATTAAAAATATATATATATTTTTTTTTTTTTTTTTTTTTTTTTTTTTTTTTTTTTTTTTTATGAATTGTTTTTGCAATAAATGAAACACAAACACATACATATATATACACAAAAATATATGATGCATGCACAATAAAAAAAAATTAACAATCAAACGGTGCCGATCCTCTTCTGTGGAACAAAGTCCAGCTGCGAAATATTGGAGATCTGTCTTTGGATGTACTTCAACTCGTCGCGACAATAAGTCATATGGAGATCTGTGTCTTATGTATTCCATATGTAGGGGAATAAAATATGTTTTGCCCTCTCTCTTTCTCTCTATAAGTCCCCTGTACCATAGTGACACATATATTTGAATATGAATTTATTTAGAGAGTTTAATAAAATTTATTTCCTTTATTTGTTGAAAATATCGGACTTTATTGGCATATCACCAGTAAGTATGATATAAAATTCCATTTTATATATATTTGCAATATTTGCATAAAATGTGATAGATACAAAAACGTATGAAATGTTTAAATAATGTGTTATTATGATGAATTTTAATTACTAGTATAGTTCAATCCTATAATTATTTATATATACATATTTTTTTTTTTTTTTTTTTTTTTTTATATGATGCTGTTAAAATCATTTGCCTCTTTGTCTGCCCAAAGAATTTGTGAAGGCAGTGTATTTACAAAATCATCGCAATCTAAATTTAGTGTATAACTCAAATATGATAAACAAACATGGAATCTAAAATGGTTATAAGTTTGTTTCTAGCACTTGTAGAAAATGGATTTCATTTTTCTCGCGATTTAATATTTCTTTAAGAATGATTGTCTCCTGTACTTGTTCCAATATTAATCTAAAATATGGAATATTATGAAGATGTATAAAAATTTTAGAAGGAAATACGGGATTCGTTCTTTAAAATTTTATTATTTTTACATATTATACGTATATGTCTATAAAATTTACATAGATTACACATACAGGTTAGCACGCGTTTGTTCTTATAATCGTATTTATACATATTTTTTATATGCACGTCTCTATTCATTGAAAATAGTTGCTTACAATCTTGCAACACAAAATGTATGCTAATCCTACTCTGGATAATTTCATATCTTACATTTGTGGCTAGTTCTTGGTAACCTCTTGAATTACAATATACAATAAGAATTATATGATTTCTTGCATTTTCATAACTTATGTGAAATTTGTTAATTATCCACATCACATCATGTGCATCAATATTTAAAAATGAAGATAAATGAATGATATCATCTATTTCCTTGACGATAAGCATTTTTGTTTGATTTGAATTAAATCTTTTATTAATATATATAAAAGCATGAAATGAAAACTCAGATAAATTAATTTCGTTTTCCCGAAACCGCAGTAATCCTTGAAATATCGGCGCTTTGGTAATTAGTGCTGATGTTGCTTTAACATGGGAATTATTGAATAAGCACGTTATTTTCATTTCTGAAAATAGATGATACATTATAAATTTATTGTGGTGAAATCGAAATTTATTTGATGAACTCTATATTATATAAATAAAGAAATAATAAGAATAATTATTTTAGATTTTAAAGAATTAATTTTTTTTTTTTATTTAAATAATTAAAACGGACTTGTCTCACACATTTGCATGTAATGCATCGACACATTAATTTTCTAGTTCTGTGATTAAATTTATACATGGATAAAGTAATTATGTATCTTTCTATCCATTGTAAAAATAATTTTTGAATCGTAAAGTAAACATTTTACACTTATTCTTGTATTAGTGATATCGAATAAAATATAATCACTTATTTCGAAGTAACCACCTAATTTTAAGTGTACAATGGTACATATATAATAAAAAGCATTTTCATAATTTATATTAAATTTTTGAAAAATGTACATTAAATCAAAAGAATCTATATAAAGAAAAGCAGCTAATTTTAGTACATCAATTATTTCCTTAATACTTGGCCACTTAATGTCCAAGGCGTTAACCCGTCTGTTAATAAAACATAAGGCCTTTAAGGAAAAATCTGATAAATCAAAATGTGTCCCCCCGAAACGAAAAAATCCCTGAAAAGTGGGAGAAATTTGTATGCAAGCCGCCGTTGCACACACTGTTCTGTCTCCAAATACATGTAATCTTCATTTCTGAAAATAAATGACGTTCATAAAATTTGGTATATCTTTTTAAAAAAAAAATCAAAAAGGAAAATTATTTAGTGAAAATTAATTCAAAATTTATTGAAACTATAATGTTCTGACAGTGGCATTCCTTATCCTTTTACTACTATTTAAGAGACATTTGGATGAATTGAATAATTCGGTGGTTTCGCGTTTGCTTTATTTCTTTCTTTGTAATTTGAACCCTCAGCGATTGGTTTAGGATTATTGGTTTTTGCTTCTTTTTTGCCGACTGGATATTTTATGTTGTGATGTACTAACATGACGTACGCGCAGAAAGGCTTCTTTATTAAGCGACTTAATAAGTACGCTCTTAATGGTGACACTCGGATATACGGTTGAATTTGAAGATACTGGTCGGTCTATTTATTTATTATAGTAAATTCAGAGCATTTTAAGTGAACAATGGGTCTGAGTAGTCCTGAAATAAATATGTCACTAACTTCTGCCGGGATTTTGAAATCGAAAAATGTTGGACACAATGGCAAATTTAGGATATTAAGAAGGAAACACTTTTTCGTCATTAGTTATTTCCAAACAAATAGTGGTGTGGAACGAACGTTTATTTAAATTTACCATATCTATAATAATAAGAAGGGTCAGTTGATAGCAATTTGTATCCTTTGAAATTTGTTTGTAACATTGTTTGTATGTTATCTATAGCTGATGATAAAGCTTCTAGTGGTAAAATGAAGGGTGACAGTTTGCCTTCTGCTAAATTTGTCAATCCAACCCGTATATCATTTATATAATTTTCCATACCCCGTATGTCTTCCCCTTCAAGAGTCATAATTTGAGTGTAGTTTGAAAATATACGTTGAAAAACAGTACTAATATTAGTCATTTCTTGTTGTAGAACTAGAATTTGGTATTTATTAATTATTAAACCCATCATTATGTTAGCAATTCTTGCGTTGTAATGTGTAACAAAGGAGTCGAAGTCTCCAGCATATTGAGCTAACGCTTTTAATACTGTATTTGTTTCTTTAACAATTTTATTTACATGATTTACTACACGTCTTAAGTTGCTTTGAGTTGAGACCCCAAAGAGACCAGATGCGATGTCCGCGACGAAAGTCAGAGTTGCTTTTTTAAATCGGGAGCTGTTTGTAGGTAAAGTTGGTATAATTTTTGTTAATAAATCTAATGTATCTATAATATGATGTTTTACATTAGACTTCATATAAGTAACTTGTGTCAGCATTTGATTCATTAATATACAAAAAGGATTTTTCAATAGAACAGTTTTTAAATCACTTTAAAAATCTGATGTCTAAAGATGACAATGATGCAAGTTCTGAGGATCAGATAGAAGGAGATGACGTGTCTATTAGACAGAAATTTCACAGAAAAGGAACTCGAAGACAATGTAAGAAAATTAAACAAGAATAAATCTCCAGGAGTGGACAATATTGTGAACGAATATATAATTGAAATCCAATCAGTTTTACTACCTTTATTGTGTAAACTCTTTAATGTAATTTTATGTACTTCCCAGAACTTTGGGTGAAAAGTATTATAGTGCCGTTATTTAAAAAAGATCAGGTTAATGATTCAGGAAATTACCGAGGTATATCATTAGTGTCTCATATAGGGGAACTGTTTACAGCTACTATCAATACCAGACTGTTGGAATGGAGCGAGGAACACAATATCATCACAGACGCACAGTTCAGATTCAGACGTGGCCACGGAACTCATAATGCCATATTTGCTCTTCATTCCATCATAGCAAAATCTTTGAGAAACGGGAAAAGTTTATATTGTTGTTTTATTGATTATATAAAAGCTTTTGACAGTGTTAAGCATTTTAAAGTGTGGATGAAATTAGCTAAATGTGGTATAACCGGAAAATTGTTAAATTTAATAAAATCAATGTATTCTAACTTAAAATCATGTGTTAAACATGAGGGAAATTTTTCTGAGTTCTTTAAATGTGACATTGGTCTTATGCAAGGGGAATCCTTGTCACCTTTTTTATATGCTATGTATGTCAATGATATTGAAATAGAATTAATAAAACAGGGTTGTCAATCATATGACATGAGAATGCTCAATCTTTACTTTAATGTATGCTGACGATACTGTTATTTTCAGCAAAAATATAAACGATCTTCAAAAAATGATAGATGTTGTACAAGTATTTTCTGAAGGGTATAATTTACATATAAATATGTTAAAAACTAACATTGTTGTATTTAGAAACAGAGGTGTTATCAAACCAGATAAAAAATGGTTCATTAATGGAGAGAATATTGAGTTATGTGCTGAATTTATATATCTAGGTATGCTATTAAATTATAATGGCATTTTTACGAAAAAGCTGTTTTTAGTTTATTCAGTAAAATTCAAGAAGACTTTTTAAACACAGAAACACTACTGTCTTTATTTGATACATATGTGTCAAGTATATTGAATTATGGTAGCGAAGTTTGAGGATATCATCAAGCAATTAACATTTAAACTCTTCACTTATATTTTTTTAAAGAGGATTTTGAAAGTTAAGAAGACTACCACAAATAACATGGTGTATTTTGAACTAGGTAGAGTCTCTATGTATGTACATAGATACTGTATAATGATGAAATACTGGTGTAAATTGTTAAAAACTGACAATTGTATTCTGAAAAATTGTTATGCAGAAATGCTGGAGGCTAGCAATGTAAAAAGTAAAAATAAATTGAATTGGTCATGTAAAATACGAGATTTATTTTGTAATTATGGCTTAAATCATGTCTGGTTGACAACAAAATGTTTTAAATGTAGATGTTTTTATAGCTGATTTCAAACAGCGTGTTACTGATAGGTTTATATCTAAAGCAATGTCATTTTTTGAGGAGTCTTCTAAATGTCTGTTTTACAAATACATATATGACAATCATGGTTTGCAGTTTTATCTTAGTAGACCTGTTAATTTTAGATATAAATCATTAATAAGCAAGTATCGTATACATGCACATAATTTGAACATTGACACTTGAAGGTTTTTAAATATAAACAGAAACAATAGAATATGTAATGTGTGCAACTGTGATTCTGTTGAAGATGAATATCATTTTATTTTGGAATGCATTGGATACAAAGATATTCTTATGAAGTATATCAAACCTTATTATTGGAGAAATCCGTCAGTATTTAAACTTTACAATTGTTATCTGTTCGTTATATAAAAGAACTTAATAATTTTGGAAAGTATTTATGTATTGCCGAAAAAATTCGTAATCGTTGAATGTGTATATCATACTTTAACTATGATTGTTAAATAATGCTAATTAATATCATGCTCCTACATTTGTTTTTAATTGTATTGATTGCATATTAATGAATCACCCTATTGTAATATTTGTTGCTAATTATATTTAATGTAATATTTATTGTACTTGATACCTATAAGCAGTTTTTTTTTTTTTTTTTTTTTTGCTTTTGGAATAAAGAATATAATAATACTAAATAAACTATTTGAAATTTAATATTCAAAACATTTTCGTTTTTTTTTTCCAATTTCAGATGTTTTGCAAAGGGAAGCAACTCGAGCATTGACAACATATGAGACCGATCAGATCAAGATTCAAGCATGGTGCCTTGTTTAGGATATTTTGACAATCATTTTTACTTCGTACGTGTATCACGCAAATCAATTGAAACATCTTATTGGTCTTTTATGGCTTGCTGTTCTGTATGAACCAAGACTCCGTGGTTAAGACCCAGAGTCTACTTTGAGCTATAATGGTGTACTTTTAAAAATTGTGACTGACTTGGATGGTGAGTTGTCTCATTGGCACTCATACCACGTCTTCTTATACTTATAGACTCAGTTCTAATCCATTTAGTCTTTACTTTTGCGTTCATTAGCATAACTGTTTGGATATAAACGAGGCTAGTATATGAATGAAAGTTTAGATAAGTTTTACACGATAAAAAAAATGGGGAAAATATAATGAAAAGAGACGAATGGGTTGCTTTAAAATATAAAGGTAAGAGAATAATGGACAAAAATTAATTTAAAAGGCAATGGTCTGACAGAATTCAGAGATCCCTCTAGAACTTCATTATAGGTGACATCTAAGTATTAATATTAATTAGCAAAGATTTTTTAGCTTACCTCCATTTGTTCTTTTCCATCTGCATTTCAAACTGAAAAAATGAAATATATTTATATAAAATAACAAATGGCAAAATCCTTATCGTATGCTAGCTGTATCACCACGAGAAAACAATATCAGTCCCGATTGTTCCGAAACACCTCAATTGTTATCGGCTTGAAAGCTATGTTATTACTTATTCATTACCGCATCTCTTTCAAATAAAAGACAAAAGACTTATATGTATCTTACAATTGAGTTATCATACGTCTGTATACTATACAGATATCGCTTTAAAGCTCCGTCCAGCGCCGGACTACGTTTGTTTATACTGCACTCATTGAGTAGTCAAAATGCGTTGACCGTATATTTCTCTGTCATATACAGTCACTGACATGATATCACTTTTCCTCATGAATATTTAAATAGAAATTGCCGAAATTATAATTAATTATTAATATGACCTATTCAACTTTGATTTCATTATATACAACGACTTAAATTTATTTCTTTTGCAATTTATATATTTAATAAAAAAAAGAACATATTTCACTTGGAGATATTTTTGGTCTGCAAACTATAAATCATTATGTTTTATGCTTATTGTTCATAATTTAGTTCATTTTCAAACATAGAAGTAGGTTCAGTAAGACCTCAAAAACAGCCGATATTTATGTAGCCGAAGCATTCTACTTTCCAGTAAATAGCTTATCGATTACATTTTCACAACTTTGTAAAACTGCTATATTTTGTGGCCAAAAATTGAATAGACACTTAAGTGTTTAAAAATTGTGCAAAATCTTTCGTTAGATGAACCTGAAATTTGAGGCCAAAATCGACCCTTACCGGACCTACTCCTTCGTTCACCATCGATTGCGAATTTCAACAGGTAATGTACATTTCATCGTGTTGCTTATTTCTCCGCCTGCATGATATGAAACCTTTTTCTAAAAGGGGGAAGTTTCCCAATAATTAAATCAAATGATAAAATTAACACATTTAACAACAATTTGATAATGTTTTTTTTTTTTTAATTGCAGTATAAAGACAATAATAGTGCATTGACTTGACATCTCAACGATATAAGGATTCGGTCCCAAACGGGGAAAAAGCTCTGCAGAGTCTCGCGTTTCCCCATTTCTAAGCCTTATCCTTATATAGTTGATATGTCAAGTCAATGCACTATTATTGTCTATGCATTGCTGTTAACGAGTGTTGTATGAACCTGTGAGACTTCAAAATGTGTCAAATACATGAAAGTACTGTAAGAAGATGCAATAGCATGTTTCTGACATCATATACATGTAATAACTAGTTTATAAGTAAAAAAGTCTTTAAAAATAAATCACTGTATTATATATGTGCCTACGAAACTCTTACGCGATACATATAAACGAGACAGAAAAAAGTAATAACATAGTAAAGCAAATAATTATAGAACAGACCAAATTAAATTAAATTGAATCAAAATTAAATTAAAAGTAATAAAAGTAAAAAAAAAAAATATATACGTATAATTAAAATGATAAAAAAAAATATTTATTTACTTAAAAATAAAAAAAAAATATTACTTAAACATAAAAAAATAACAATAAATAAATAGAATAAAAACAAAATGTAATGCAGTACTATTCAAACACATATGATAAAAATAAATTTGTAAATATTTAAGAAAACACCAGCAATTTTCTTATTACTAATTGAAAGTCGTCATCCTTTCAATTTAATGTGTTGTGAATTAAAAGCATAGTATCTTGGTAAGGGGACGACCATTTGCTATTCTGGGGGGGGGGGGGGCAAGGGGAATTTTGAAAATAAATAACTCAGCCTTGATAATCAATAAATGGTTTGTTCTGTGTAGGTTGAAAATAAATTACCTGACTTGCAATGCATTGAAAATAAATAACTCAGCAGGTCTAATCAAAAGTATGAGATGGCACACGATTCTTCATAAATTCATCTATTTTCCACACAAAAATCGGGAAACACTTCCCAAATCTTTTAATAATAAAAGTATAAATATTATTTATATATACTTAACATGCCTAAAAAATGGTTTCATTTAACTCTAGGTATATTTTCTCAGGAACACCTACCTCAATTTTATTACAGGTTTTAACAACATTGCTCAAGGCAAATACCTCATGTAGGAAATTTTAAAACCAAACGCTGGTCTCCATATCAAATTGTGTTCACGGCGAGTGCCTTATAGGAAGCAAGTTTTGTTCTCCCTCAGACGTAGCCCCTGAATTTTCGGGATCAATGTTTCTTATTTATTTTTCTTTTGATGTTGTCCCTAGAAATTTAAGTCTTACACTGAATCTATTAAATTTGCTTTGAGACCAAAATATTGACAAAAAAATATTAAAACAGAACTTGCATTCTCAGATTAAGAAAAGATTTCGGGAACACCAGACTCTACAAAGCACTACTGAGTTTACCGCTATTGTGTACAACATTACACTATTGCGAAATCATTTCAAATTAAACTCAGATTTACAGAAAAAAATCTTCACAATTATCCATACACAATTATATTGAGTGTAGTATTTCGAACTTCTAAACTTTTTTAGCAAAATATCATTAATGCATCTGTTTCAATAATTTTCAAATTATCAAAACCCCAAACCTCGGAACCGTTTAAAAAGAATGGTTCTGATATCATAGATTAAAATAATTTCAGTTGCATTAATTGATTTTTTTTTTTTCGTTTCTAACAATCCGATGTGTAAAATGCATCGAATGTTTTTGCGCTTGGTCAATCGATGAATTTCATTTTGGTATCTTAATTAATCGATTTATCTCCATTATCCATTAAAGGTTGCATTCTGTATATATTGGCAATGCAATTTCCAATATTAACTCCTTTTACGGCTAAAACTGTACCATTGTTGCTATGAAGTTTTGAAATTTTTTTTATCTTAGAATTGAAAGTTCATATACACCACAATTTTTTTAAAGGTCAAAATATAGGGCTGTGTGGCATATTTTCAACGTGTATATGCCCTGAACTTCTCAGAGTTTAAACTAACACTTATGTTCTTAACTACCCCTACCTCGAATGAAAGGTTACCACAGATTTCAATGTAAAAAATATGCACATGTATATTTACTGGTTACATTCCCAAGTTATGTCTCTGTGAGATGGAACACAGAGAGCATAACTGGGAACCAGTATGTAAACAAAATTAATTTTCTATGAGTATTCAAGATCTCCCCAAAAAAGCGTGTTTTGAGAACAGCTGTATTTACAAAGTGCAACCTATACAAACATTTATTCAAATAGAAAACTCTCTAAAATCAGTTTTTCTCACATAAATGCTTATTTATCAGAATTATAGCCTTAAGGAAATCATTGCGTATACTATAAGTTTTTTTTACTGTTCATTTTATACTCCCTCCCCTGTTTCAATTTTTTGAAGAATTTGAAAACAAGATTTTAATTAATGTCAGCTTACCCTATTTGCATATTTTCTGATAAAAAATGCATAGAACCTGTTTAAAACTGTTTTAATAACATATTGAAAGCATATCAGAAGCTATAAATGTAATGTTTAGCATTCAATCATTAGAACATTCCAGATTACATTAAGTATCCAATCCAGCCTCTGTCTCCAGTCCACATCCTACTATATGTCTATTTGTCAATCAAAGTACACATTGTCTGCCTCAAAGAGTCAATTTATAATTCTTGTCACAACATTATCATCTGTAACCATATATCTGACACAATTTAGCTAATATATATACTAGAAATGTTCAAACAAAGCCATATTTGCAATAGTTGTATGTTTTCAGATACCCGTCTGAGATATAAATTCACTTAAAATGTTATAGAGATGACTGCTAACATCTGATTTTTTGCATAACTTCCAAGCATAGTTATTGTTTTCTATATCAAGAACTTTAAAATCATGAAATCATAGCATTTACAAGGTAAATAATACATATCAATTTAATGGTTTTTGAACTATTTACCTGAGAGTAGTCTTTTTCAACTAATTCCGTATAATTAATACATTTATTTAAGGAATGACTGTAATATTTTTTCTGTCTATGACGAAATAACATAAAAAAATTGGTGCACACTGAATAACGCGCGTAGTGGGTTATTTAACAGTGTGCACCACATTTTATATGTTATTTCGTAGAAAACCATGAAAAAACGTTGATGACGTTACAGTCACATGACTAAATTATGTCTATGGGCTCATAATAAAATAACGTCAGCCAATCAGAAGACGTGTTACATCCAAAATTAAATTATTCGTATATATTTCTTTTAAAGAAAAAACGTTCTGAGGCAAAATAGTTTATTTTTTTTAGATTACGCGAAAAACAGTTGTAAATATTTTATTTTATTGATATCAATTGAAGGTAAATTTTATTTTTTGGATAGTTTGTAAAGAAAAATATTTTAGTCAAGAACCTTGCACATAACGAAATTATACACGCTTACCATTACACGTTATTTTATTTGGTGGCTGGAACTGGGATCCAAATTATTCATGTAAAAGTTTTTATCCACATTGCTCATCTCAAGACTAATATCTAAATTGTCTCAAAGTGACAATTTATTTGCCCATTGGAAAATTGTTTTATTTTGCCCAAATCGTAATCGTAAAATTTAAGGAAAGATTTCAAACAACCAGCGAATCACTTACGGAAATGGTCATCGTCAAACTCTACATACAATATGGCCGCGTTGGACATTTACGACAGATTATGAATGATCGCGAGTCAGATAGAAAAGAAAACATTACTTAAAAAGTCAATTGTTCATGAACAATTGAAAGGTCTTTCTTTTTTTCTTTTATTGATTGCTTTCTTAGTTCAAAAATAAATGGTTTCTAAGGACTTTTATGTTCATAACAAGTGGTTGTTATGGACAAAAGTCATTCCTAAGGATAAAAATGTTACTTCCAGTATTAAAAATGTCTTATAAACTATTCATAGTCTTTCAAGTTAAAAAAATAAGTGATTGTTAAGGACTTATATGTCGTTTCTAGGGACAAAAATGTCATTTCCAGTATTAAAAGTTTCATATTTATATTATTCATAGCCTTCTAAAATCCAAAAAAAAAGTTGCTAAGGTTGTTTATGTCGTTGCTAGGGACCTTGATCTAATTTTATACATCTTATTTTGCTAAACATTTTTTGCAATTCAAAGTTTTTTTCTATCTCTAACCTCTTTTGAGTTATAAGCGAAAATTATCATCTCGGACCCGAAAAACAGTTTTCGTGCCCTAGGTCCGTAATAGTTGGTCCAAAAATTCTAAACCCTCATAACAAATGTAGATCTGGACAAGGCACACATTTTCTCTGTTATATTTTATTAGCCATCTCTTACGGTTAGTGAGTAAATCCGATAACAAGCTAAGGTCAAAATCTCGGTGATGACCTTGACCTTTGACCTTAGACCAGTTTTCTTAGTCACGTAAATTGATGATCATTGGTGAACATTCTAGGTGGCTACAACTTACGGTTTCTGAGTTTTACTGGCCAACCGACATCGGTTAATTTTTGAAAGGGCATAACCCTACCAATGAGTCGTTGAATATTTTCTATCTATATGTAACGATGAACTAGGGTTTGTTCCTGAACAAATTTCACCCTTTGTTTTTTTTTCTACCTATTATTAATACGGAGTTAAAATGATAACAAGGAATTCGGTGTTAGGGGAGATAACCACTATAAAGGAAATGTTACGGGGTCGTGCCCTCACCATAAGATAACTTTTCGTCAACCGATACTAGATACCTAATATCATTTTAACATATCGCGTACTTTTTTGGGGAAATGTCGTTAAAGTTTGGAGGAAAGAATAATAATAATAATCAGAAGAAATACAGTAAGGTCTTTCTTTATAGAAAAAGGAAAGACCTTAATAATCAGAAGAAATGCAGTAAGGTCTTTCCTTATAGTGAAAGGAAAGACCTTAATTATGATAACTTTAAAACGAAAGAGATTTCATTATGGATGCAAAAATTGATGAAACTGAAAGTATTGGTTTTTTTAAGATCTGAAGTCATAAAATTAAAAACTATTTGGAAAAATGTTAAGTCTTCTTCTTTAAGCTTATTAATTGGATTCTAAAAATATGCAGCACCTGGATTCCGAAACAAACAATCAGTATAATATCGGAAATCATGGTTTGGAAGTAATTGATAAACTTGTTCTAAGTAGCTCTGCAAAAATTATATAATAAAAAGTAAACTTTTTGAAACAGTAATAAAACATTATTTGATAGGAAGGATCTAGTGTATGTCCCTCTCTTAAATGCTGCGAAAACTTAAGTGTTACGTTTTCCTTTATTGAAACCGTCATTGAGTCTGGGGACCTTGATGGCTGAGTGGTCTAAGTAGTTACTACTTTAACTACTTGCCAGTCAACACTGAAGTTTTGAGTTCGAATCCCGCTCGTGCGGGTGTACTTGACTCCAATCTTAATTGACTAGGATTGTCAGTTTTACTATCAACGGTCCAGATTCTTTCACTAATAAAACCTGGCCGTCACGAAATAGCAGAAAAACGATGCTGAAAAGTGGCGTTAAAACACCAAAAATCAAAATCAAAACATTGAGTCTATAAACGTTAATGCAGCATAGTTTATGGTTTCAACATAGTAATTTATACTTAATAAACTAATCAGCTGTTTTAAATAAAAAAAATGCTTGTGAATATAGTGACTGAAGTGAGTGAAATATATCGACTTGATTATTCGGGTTATGAAGCACCTATGCCTTGTATATTGGACAAAATGACACAAAATGGCAGCATCCTATATCACCAAAGTCATTTGATGTCTTACTTAAATGTATATGAATGGTGGTAAAATACTTTTTTTTTTACTGTTGTATAGTTTTTCTTTACATTTTTCTCTTGAATTGAAGTATGTACAGTACTTGCAACCTTAGGCGTTACTGTTTTAACGATCAATCAGCGGTCATCGATCAGTCATCGATCAGTCAAGTTCACGTCAAACTCACGTCAGCAATCCGTCAGACTTATAGTAAAAGTAATTAACTGATCGGACTGATCGGACGGATAGTACCGATCAACCTTGCTGACGGATTGAACTTTAAAATGTCATATGATGAACTAATACAAATTACGGAATTTTAGTTTCGTTTGATTTAATTAAAATGGCGACCCGTGAAATTCGAACGTTCAAGTACAACTGATATATTTTTTAATAAATTATTTATTAAAGTTTTATGAATTGAAATGAAAAAAAAAATGTACAGATAAAACCTAGATTACAATATCATCTTTAAAGAATGGTCTTTTTCGTTTTTATTTAAGTTATATATTTACAAACCCGGAGAGTTCTAAAACGGTCGCAATTTTGATTTTATTATTTTCCAAAAATACTCGGGAAAACAAAATGAAAGGATCAGTTATTGAATATTCTAGTCTATATTTTAAATTTCTGTATCCTTATCAACATTAACTTCTTTAAAACACTTATCACAATCACAGTCTTTTTATATTCCTGTCACAATTGAAGACTTAAAAATAACAAATTACAAAGATGATTTTTTTAACAAGAAATATGAATAATTTTAAACAATCAAACAACATTACTTTATATTTTTCTGATAGTCTTTTTTAACCTTAATAAAACAATAACAACTCCTAAACCATTAATAGTACAAAAATCCAATGGTGCTCAATATATTCCATGAAAATAAAGATATGTTTGCATGTTTGTTCAACACAATCAAAATTTTAAGCAGATTTATTATTGAATTATTTATATTTTCTACAAAAAACATATGAAATTCATTTATAACAACTGATTGAAATTGAAGTAACAATATTTTCCAATATGAGAAGAAATATTTGCATTTTACATGTTTTAGGCAACGCGTACAAAAATTTAATGACTTTTTCCTTAAAATAAATATAATTCATGAAGACCAACCATTCATGATGAACAAAAAGTACTGAAATCATATTGCGGCTAATAATTTGTATCAAAATAAAGCAAAAACTGCAGCCTTATTCCACAAAAAAATAAAAGTTTAAGTATTTTTATTCTTATTTTATCTCAATTCTAATTAAAAGACTTGTCTTGGGATGTTAAAATTAACTGATTTAAAAAAAAATAGTATCATTTTTAATAAAATCATGAATATCTTTGGTAATTTTAAATAATGCGAACAAAATTTACGTATGATTTTACTGACATTCTTTTGATTCTATGAAAAAAAACCTATTCCAAACTATAAAAAGTACAAAAATCTAATGGCGGTCAATTATATTCAGTAAAATGAAGAAATATTTGTATTTTAGGCAACGCGTATGAAAATTTAGTATCTTTTTCCTGAAAGTAAGCATATTTTATGAAGAACAGCCAATCCTGATGTACAAAAAGTACTGAAATCATATTGGGGTTAATAATTTGTATCAAAATAAAGCAATAACTGCATTCTTATACCACAAAAATAAAAGTTTAAGTATTTCAATTCTCACGATATCTCAATTCTAATTAGAAGAATTGTCTTAAGATGGTAAAAATAACTGATTTCAAATAAAACACTATCATTTATGATGATAAGAAGATTATGGTTATTTAAAACAATGTGAAATAAATTTTAGTATGATTTCTCTGACATTCTTTTACTTTTATAAAAAAAAAAAACACCTATTCTAAACTATATAAAGAACAAAAAACAAATGATGGTCAATAATTTCCATTCAAATGAAGAAATGATTGCTTTCTGGTTCAACAATATCAAAAGTAAACACATACTTATCCTTCAAATATTCACATTTTATTCAAAATTAGTCATAAAAAAGAATTTATAACAACTGATTGCAATTGAAGTTACAATATTTTTCTAATATGAGAACAAATATTTGAATTTTAGACAACGCGTACAAAAATTTAGTATCTTTTTCCTTAAAGTAAACATATTTTAAGAGAAACAACCAATCCTGATTAACAAAAAGTACTGAAATCGTATGGCCGTTAATAATTTGTATCAAAATAAATCAAGAACGGCATTCTTATTCCAAAAAAATAAAAGTTTAAGTATTTTAATTCTTATTATATCTCAATTCTAATTAAAAAAACTTGTGTTGAGATGTTAGAAATATCTTATTTCAAATGAAATAGTATAATTTTGATACAATCATGAATAAGTTTAAGTAATTTTAAATAATGCAAACAAAATTTTAGTATGATTTTTCTGAAATTCATTTAATCCTATGAAAAAAACCTATTCTATACTATTAAAAGTAGAAAAATCCAATGGCGGTCAATTATATTCAGTAAAATGAAGAAATATTTGCATTTTAGGCAACACGTACGAAAATTTAGTATCTTTTTCCTTAAAGTAAGTATATTTTATGAAGAACAGCCAATCCTGATGTACAAGAAGTACTGAAATCATATCGCGGTTAATAATTTGTATCAAAATAAAACAATAGCTGCATTCTTATACCACCACAAAAGTAAAAGTTTAAGTATTTTAATTCTCATGATATCTCAATTCTAATAACAAGACTTGTCTTAAGATGGTAAAAATAACTTATTTCAAATAAAACACTATCATTTATGATGATAAGAAGATTATGGTTATTTAAAACAATGTGAAATAAATTTTAGTATGATTTCTCTGACATTCTTTTACTTTTATAAAAAAAAACACCTATTCTAAACTATATAAAGAACAAAAAACAAATGGTGGTCAATAATTTCCATTCAAATGAAGAAATGATTGCTTTCTGGTTCAACAATATCAAAAGTAAACACATACTTATCCTTCAAATATTCACATTTTATACAAAATTAGTCATAAAAAAGCATTTATAACAACTGATTGCAATTGAAGTTACAATATTTTTCTAATATGAGAACAAATATTTGAATTTTAGGCAACGCGTACAAAAATTTAGTATCTTTTTCCTTAAAGTAAACATATTTTATGAGAAACAACCAATCCTGATGAACAAAAAGTACTGAAATCGTATGGCCGTTAATAATTTGTATCAAAATAAAGCAAGAACGGCATTCTTATTCCAAAAAAATAAAAGTTTAAGTATTTTAATTCTTATCATATCTCAATTCTAATTAAAAAACTTGTGTTGAGATGTTAGAAATATCTGATTTCAAATAAAATAGTATAATTTTGATAAAATCATGAATAAGTTTTAGTAATTTTAAATAATGCAAACAAAATTTTAGTATGATTTTTCTGAAATTCATTCAATCCTATGAAAAAAACCTATTCTATACTATTAAAAGTACAAAAATCCAATGGCGGTCAATTATATTCATTAAAATGAAGAAATATTTGCATTTTAGGCAACACGTACGAAAATTTAGTATCTTTTTCCTTAAAGTAAGTATATTTTATGAAGAACAGCCAATCCTGATTTACAAAAAGTACTGAAATCATATCACGGTTAATAATTTGTATCAAAATAAAACAATAACTGCATTCTTATACCACCACAAAAGTAAAAGTTTAAGTATTTTAATTCTCATGATATCTCAATTCTAATAACAAGACTTGTCTCAAGATGGTAAAAATGAATGATTTCAAATAAAATAGTATCATTTTTAATTAAATCAAGAATTGTTTTCAAATTGCTAATTTTAAAAAATGCGAACAAAATTTTAGTAAGATTTTCTGACATTCTTTTAATTCTATGAAAAAAACCTATTCTAAACTGTTAAAAGCTCAAAAATCCAATGGCGGTCAATTATATTCAGTAAAATGAAGAAATATTTGTATTTTAGGCAACACGTACGAAAATTTAGTATCTTTTTCCTTAAAGTAAGTATATTTTATGAAGAACAGCCGATCCTGATGTACAAAAAGTACTGAAATCATATTGCGGTTAATAATTTGTATCAAAATAAAGCAATAACTGCATTCTTATACCACAAAAATAAAAGTTTAAGTATTTCAATTCTCATGATATCTCAATTCTAATTAGAAGACTTGTCTTAAGATGGTAAAAATAACTGATTTAAAATAAAATACTGTCATTTTTGATAATAAGAAAAATAATTTTGCTTATTTAAAACAATGTCAAATAAATTTTAGTATGATTTCTCTGACATTCTTTTACTTTTATAAAAAAAAAAACCACCTATTTTAAACTATATAAAGAACAAAAAACAAATGGTGGTCAATAATTTCCATTCAAATGAAGAAATGATTGCTTTCTGGTTCAACAATATCAAAAGTAAACACATACTTATCCTTCAAATATTCACATTTTATACAAAATTAGTCATAAAAAAGCATTTATAACAACTGATTGCAATTGAAGTTACAATATTTTTCTAATATGAGAACAAATATTTGAATTTTAGGCAACGCGTACAAAAATTTAGTATCTTTTTCCTTAAAGTAAACATATTTTATGAGAAATAACCAATCCTGCTGAACAAAAAGTACTGAAATCGAATGGCCGTTAATAATTTGTATCAAAATAAAGCAAGAACGGCATTCTTATTCCAAAAAAATAAAAGTTTAAGTATTTTAATTCTTATTATATCTCAATTCTAATTAAAAAACTTTTGTTGAGATGTTAGAAATAACTGATTTCAAATAGAATAGTATAATTTTGATAAAATCATGAATAAGTTTTAGTAATTTTAAACAATACGAACAAAATTTTAGTAAGATTTTTCTGACATTCTTTTAATTCTATGAAAAAAAACCTATTATAAACTATTAAAAGTTCAAAAATCCAATGGAGGTCAATTATATTCAGTAAAATGAAGAAATATTTGCATTTTAGGCAACGTGTACGAAAATTTAGTATCTTTTTCCTTAAAGTAAACATATTTTAAGAAGAGCGGCCGATCCTGATGTTAAAAAAGAGCAACTGAAATCATATGGCAGTTAATAATTTGTATCAAAATAAAGAAATAACTGCATTCTTATACCACAAAAATAAAAGTTTAGGCATTTTAATTCTCATTATATCTCCATTCTTATTAGAAGATTTGTCTCAAGATAAATGATCTCAAAAAAAATGGTATCATTTAAAAAAAAAATAAGAATAATTTTGGTCATTTTAAACAATGCAAACAAAATTTTAAAATGATTTCTTTGACATTCTTTTAACAGTTTAATTTCATGAAAAAAAACAACATATTCTAAACTTTAAAAAGTTTTAAAATCCAATGGCGGTCAATAATTACGATAATTTTACATTTTTTAACCGTTTAATCCAATGAAAAAACAACCTATTCTAAACTATCAAAAGTTCAAAAATCCAATGGCGGTCAGAATTACCATTTTCGTAGGAAGAAGTTTATGTTAACAGAGATATATTATGCAATTATGTATTATATGTCTCTGATGTTAACAATATTTAATACAAAACTTTTCATCAACACAAACAATTTAACGCTGTAAGCATCTGATACTGTTATACTATTTTCACTTTTTCATTGCAACTAATTTTATTACAAATTAACGTGTAAATTAAGGTGTCTTCGTAGAGGTTCGCGTTCATCGAATGTAAACACTGTCGAGTTCGGTTTACATAAGAATTTTAAATATATACGTATCCGTCCGACCCGTGCATAAATTTGATTTACTGATCGATCACTGACCGTTGTCACGGTAACTCTCACATAGGTTATTTGACTTATCTGACGGATCCTATGGGTCATCGATCAGTCAAACATCCGTCACCGATTATTCACCAATCAGTCAAGTTCACGTCAAACAGTAACGCCTAAGGTTGCAAGTACTGTAGGTGCATATTCTCATGTGCAAAAAAATAAATATTGATCTCCAACTCTGATTTTATAAAAACAATTGAACCCCTCCTTTTTCACATACAGAAAAAAAATCTTGATCCCTCCTGTATTCTGACCAGCCTCTCCTCCTTTCGATGATAAAAAAATGATTAGTCCCCTATTTCATTGGTATCGATTTTTAGAATTATGTTAATTTGTTAGATAATTTGTAAAGAGTATATAATAAAATCAAAGCCACTTACCATTACATGTAATGTATAATTTGGTGGCTACCGCTAGGTTCCTTGCATTGAGAAAGTGTGTAATCTACTTGATCATCTAATGACATACTATCCAAACTGTCTCAACGTGACAATTTATCTGCCTATTGGCAAATTGTTTAATTTTGCCCTAATGGTACATGTAAATGTTAAATCAAATATGTCGTGTCCACTTTCAGAAATAAATAAGTTTGTGGCAAAAATTATTAACATTAGCAGAAGAGATCAACAATCGATAGCACATGTAATACCTTGCTTGATTGAAATTTGTAATATTGTCCATTAGCATTAGCCAAAAACTTTAACGCCATTATGCCTTTCGACGATGAAACAAAAGCAAATATGCAAGGTATTGAAGGGATAATGTGCAGACAAAACCAAGTCGTGTGAACTTAATAATAACAAGAACTTATGGAACAGTCATTATTTATCAGCTGAGGGGTCGGTGTATTTCATTGGGGGTGGGAGGGGGTCATTACCACTAATATCACACAGCTTCAGGGTGACATCAAAAACTTTATTTTACTGGGGGAGGGGAGGGGTAATAAAATGAAAGTTTGTATGTCTGTCAAGTATATGAATTGTTAACTATATTGAAGTAAGCGTGCAATTTCTGTCATTTTTTAACCTTTGGTAGTGCAGCACCAGCTGGATGCCCAATCTCACAAGGATAGTGAATCTGATCACTCATCTCTTATGGTTCATTATCTATAGGATGTGAAAATTTACAACCCGACTTAAAGTGATAAAATCATGATATTTCTGGGGATAGATGTAGGACTATAAAAGCTGTGTATATTCCAAAATTATTTGTAAACAAGTAAAATTCATTTATTAAATTATTACAAAGATATATAGAAAAATAGTATTTAATGTTTCAATTAAGGATCTTCAATTTTGCTAGGCGTAAATCGGTCGTAAAAAAATCGTACGGTGCATTTTTTGTAAAAATTGAATTATAATCTAGAAATAATTCCAAATTGAAAAATGACCAACAGTATTGAAGAGTGAAAAATTAAACATGTAGATTTATTTTCTGTTGTCACAATGCAAAAATTATGTACGTTTAACATGTCAATGTATTAAAAAATACTTTTTAAAAATAAAGAAGTAATTTTGCCAAATAAAAGAAGCTTTTTGTAACAATTTTGGATTTTTTTATAAAAATGGTGCCAATTTTCATATTTTTTTTTCATTTCTTAGATATTTTCGGCTTGAAACCCAATTATGATGTTCGTATTATTCAAAAGTTCATTACTTGTTTAATACATATCGTTATCACTGTATTATTCTGGATTTTATACATTTTTACACACTCCCCCTTTTCAATCAAATTTCCGAAATCGCTTTCTCTGTTAATTTCCCTCAAGTTAACGGACCTAAACGCTTCGAAAAAGAATATGAATAACCATGAAGGCATTACTGGTACAATATTATGCACAGTATATCAAAAAAAATTAAAATGACTATAGAAGCTGAGATTTCAACGTTTTTTCTTGGTAGAAAACCAATATCTTATTATTCTTAGTCAATTTGCACTCACAAAAAGCAGAGATTATGAATAACTATTGAAAAATACTTCTTTCTCAATTGGATCAATGCACATTTTAGTTTTGCAACTAAAAGTACGCAAAAATGTTTTACATCTCATATTTTCCCCATGAACCTGAACGTGAGATATGTCCACCTTTTAAATTTCCTACCGTTTTAACCATCGCATACGGGAGACTTATTGATGGTGCAAATTTGATCAATATTTTAGAGGAAGCATAGCGTATGTGCTAGGGCCACGCCAAGAGCCTGTAAGTTGACATGCTATAAATACTTTAATATATGGGGATATCTATTCATTCAGTTGACAATTTTGAATTCTTCGTATAGATATTTGAAATACAATAAATGTTCTACCTCAGGCGGTATATATTACCTAAGCCGTATTTTAAATAGGATTACGTGTTCTTTAATATTCTTTGACGTGTTACTTGGTTCGAGCGTCACTAATGAGTCTTATGTCGGCGAAACGCGTGTCTAACGTAAACAATCGATCGTATGCCTAATATCTTTCAAATTGATTTGTTATTCAGTATGGTTGTCGTTAGTTGCATTTTATGATTTTTGCTTTTGTTTGTAGTTTTGAGCATGAATCAAGCTTTTGGGTATCTAATTAAAATTGTTTAAGAACCTTTGTAGCTTATTATACAGTGTTGGCTATTGCTTCTTGTTTTAGGCCATACGATAAGCTTCAGTTGTTTACCTCAAAGCATTTAGTCTCTGGTATACAGAGATCATAGTGTCCTTTTAATCATACTTTTCAAAGGTACCGGGCTTATAATATAATATCATCAGGCTTCTTATTCTAAGTTCGGATTAACAATTTAAGAGGAGTAATGTCAGAGGATCAACGATGACCTCACACTTCGTTGTATTCTAGACATGGAACAACTGTGTGCTGTTTACGAGTTCTATAGCCAGTAGGAATTATGGTTGGCGATGAACCATGTTTATCATGTTTATTGTGCATGTATAGTTTCTTTTATTCAATATACATGTATGTACCTTTACCAGCAGTTCATGCTCTTACAGGTTCTATAGCTCATCATCTATCTTTGTTCCTAAGAAAACTCTCTTTTAACGCTATCGAAATCATCAATAGATTATCACAAATTAAAAAATTCATATTGACACGTAGATCGGTGCTGCAAGAAAACTCTAAAGTGTCCGAAACCAAAAATAAGTATGTTTAAGTCTAAAAAAGATGATTTGAGCAAGCTAATATCAGACTTCCAACCAAAAAGATTGCCATCGTGTCACGCCTACCACCAAGTGCATCATCATTCAAACTACATGTTCTGAAAGCTGGCAAACAAAGACATGGCGTCATAACAAACAAATACGGCAGTAGGTTTACCTAAGTATGAATACGGATGACAAAGGTGGTCTTAATACGTCATACTTTCTTCAGGATTTGATAAATTTTTTCTTGTGAAGGAAAAATATATGCATTAGGGAAATGGTACATGTACTAAAATCATTGTAAGCATCTGTTACACAGAATTATGTCCGTAACAGCGAAGTATCAGGAATCGTTCCAGTTAAGCAAAAGCTTCACAGGCGCAGTTTTAAAATATAAATTTCGACTGTGTTTATATTTTTAAAAATCACAAAACAGAAAATTGCATTATTTGTTATTAATTAGATTTATTTCGTTTCTTTTAAAGAAATAGATTATTCACAGAAACTCCTCTAGAATGAAAAAAAAAACAAAAACAAAAAAACAAAAAAAAAACTATATATAGGTTAAGCCGAACTATATCCCGCAAATTCATATTAGTTGATAAACATCTATATATATATATCTAAGTTTTGAATACCGGTAAGACATTAATGCTTGCATTTTTAACTGCAAACCTTTTGACTGCACAAACGTCAGTGAAAATAAATGCAGTCCTAATAATAAAAAAAAAACACGTTAAGAAATTAAAGTGTTTGTAAAGTATACAATTCCAAATGTCAAAATAAAGGTCACCGTGGGACCTAACTTTAGTTAATAAATCAATGCATTCTAATTTTGCATCTGGGGTCAGTTTAACAACAAATCTTTCGACTAAAGCTGGTGGTAAGTAATGAATAGTTCAGTTTACTTACGATTAATCTTGTCTTCAATTGTTTTGTGAAACCGACTTCTGTATCTGAAGTTTGGTAAACCTTAGTTTTGCAGCTATATATGTCGCGGACAAGATTCCATTATGATTGGATCCATATCATAGTGACCTGATTTTAGTAGATGACCATCCCCTATTATATGATGTGTATGTATACTTAGTTTGGAAAACCTAGGTTCAACGGTTCAAAAGATATGGACCGGACACAAACCAGACAAGGACGAATCAAACAATGTTTGAAAACTTGACGGCTCAAATGTCAATGCCAATGTCAAAATGAACTGATTTGATTTATGAAGAACCAGGTGCCATCCCATAATACATGTCTGAACTAAGTGTGTTTAACATCAGTTCTATAGTTCAAGGCAATGCATTTTATATTTGAAATCATTGGTTGTGGATGAACTATATACATGTATACCTGATTTAATTCGACACGGGTCGCAAACAAGTGGGAACTGACGGACGGACAGACTTAATATGTGATTCATATATCCTCTGTAACTTTGCTTGTGGTTGTATTAAACATGTAAGATAGTGATTTCCGATCTTGACATGGTTTGTAGGCTGTTAACAAACAGGAGACTATGGTCACTGTTGATGTGACAAAGACGTCTACTTTTTACTCTCTTTATTGCGTTGTTTTCTCTCCCTTTTACTTGTCCAACTTTTTTATTTCGCATGGCACACCATCAAATATAGTAAATATTAACACATATCAAATATTTGTTATTATACGTCGTTTTTGAAGAAAGTACCGTTTTACCTATAGCAGAGTGAAAACGTCAAAATGACGTCAATTATCGCCAAACAATGAACGATAGGCAACTAAGAATCAGAGAGACGTTATCATAGTATCGTGTGAAGTAAAATTTGAATTAGTTATATATTACTAGCTGCTTCAAATAAGACAATAATACTGCAAAAGTGTTATTCTTTCTTTTTTTATGAATGACCTTTGACCCCAATTTTAAAAAAATTGCACCATATTTTACTTTTACGACCGGAAAAAATGATATCTACACATGTTTTCCTTTCGAATTATATATAATATAGCTGTGTGTTAGATAGGTGCATTAAAAATATTTTTTAGGTCTGAATGTCACTCGCCTATATCGTATACATGTATATTTCATGTTTCTTCCCATTCGATTTTTATAATCTTTAACGTGAAAAAACCTCATTTTTTTATTTATTGAATAATAAGTCAAGGCAAACAATGAATAAGACAGCAATCTTATGAAAAGACACGCGGTAAAGAAGTCACGTTTAAATACAAAATGTAATACCTGCTCACACGTCCATTCGTTGTCACGGAAATATATGTTCTATATCAGTCACTAGATTTTTATTTTTTATTTTTTTGTGTTTTAACGCTTTATTTTTATAAATGTCCTCTTTACAAAACTTTGATTTTTTCGAAAAACTAAGGATTTTCTTGTTCCAGGACTAAACTACCAAAGCCGTATTTGGCACAACTTTTTTGGAATTTTGAATCCTCAATGCTCTTCAACTTTGTACTTGTTTGGCTTTAACACTATTTTGATATGAGCGTCACTGATGAGTCTTATGTAGACGAAACGCGCGTTTTGCGTACTAAATTATAATCCTGGTACTTTTGATAACTATTAACGCCATTTTTAAGCACCGCATTTAGGCTTTTTAGTGGTGGTCAGTTTTTATTGGTGGAGGATGCCGGAGTGCACGGAGAAAACAACCGACCTCGATAGGAAAACTGACAATCCTAGTCAACTAAGATTGGAGTCGAGTTCACCCGCACGAGCGGTGTTCGAACTCACAATCTCAGTGTTGACTGGCTTATTACAGTAGTAACAATTTAGACCACTTGACACCAAGCCTCAAAGTCACTTGAAATAAAGTAAAGATGTTTCTCACGATTTTTTTCACGCTGGTGAATGCTGTTTTCTAAAGGTCCCTTCAATTTTTATAAAAACTGCTTCAAGTTAGTACTTAAAAATTTAAGAACATGTTGGTTTATTTCAGGCATGTGCATATAACATAAATCCAAAGATGTTATTTTCTAACTTGTATTTGCTCCCATTTAGATGAAAATATTGGTCAACCTGTTGGTTAATAAATGTTTTGAGTGTGACGTGTGCTCCTGTAAAAATGATATAAACATACCTTTAGATTGAGTGTATTAAATAACATTTCTAGGACAATGCCGTGCTCGTTGCTGTTTTTCAAGTATAACTAGATTTACAGTATCCTTCTAGCCGGTTGAAGTATGTTGTACTGTCAAATACTTGTGATTGTTCCTGTAATGTTTTTTTTTATTTCCCTAATTAGTTGACAATTTATACCTATCTGTACTCAGTGTATAAAAACAATTAATCAACATATGGTAGTCGTCGATCTCAGAACATGATTGGATGAATTTCAGGGTCATAACCTTTATCAGCTAACTGAATATATTATATATATGAATCAAATATGATAACGGGTGATACTGAAATTGACAATTTTGTGAAATATGGAAGGCACTCGAAAGGGATTTTCGTTAAATTAACATTTATTTTTTAATCATTAGAGAAACAGATTCTTGCATAGTTACTCGTGGATTATCGGATTTATCCAAATCGATAGTTAAAATATAAATTAAAAAAAAAAATAATAATTTAATAATCTCGATTGAAAAATTCGATAATCCAATTGTATCAGTGTAAGAATCTACATTTATCAAACGTTAAACTGTGGATTCATTTATTTTCGCTGGTACACATTTTCGTGGGTTACGAAAAAGTTGCCTGTTCGTGGATATCTAATTTCGTGGTTAAGTCGAAGTCTGCATATAAGCCTATAGAACATTTGTTATTCGTTGAACATTTAATTTTGTGGTTCACATGTACCCGCGAAAGCCACGAAAATTGGTATCCAACGAATAATAATGAATTCACAATAACTTTTTTGTTAAATATTGACGATTTATAAAAAAAAACGATGCTCTACGAGGTTTTCATCAACCTATTAAAACTCTCAGTAAAAATGAAAGAGACAACATTACTGTCACGTGGGTTGTGCATGAGTTCCCATTTTTTACTGTGGAAAAAACATTATTTTAGACCTGCAAGATATCACCTCAAGGGCGATCAAAAAATCCGATTGTTGTCCTGCACTGGTATATACATAACGGCTTCGCTCCAATATCAGTTTATGAAGAACATGTCAAGAACGCCAAAGATGCCATTATTGAACTATTGGATCGTGTGCCTAGAGCTAAAATATTCATTAAAGGTCCACACAAAACTAAGAATGGTGAAGTTGTTCCATATGACTTTGCCCGATATTTGCATGATAAATTGTTATTTTCGATTTTTGACAATTTTAAACATAAAGTTGTTTATTTAAATGAATGGGATATCACAGTTGCTTCAGAAAATAATAAAATGCATCCAAAAAGGGATTTAGTCTTTCAAATGGTTTATGAATTACTATCTTATATTTGTTGATGTTGTAAACTTGTAAATCATTCTTCAATATTCTTTTATCAATTTGTTACTTGTAGATATGTTGATTCAATCAACATTGTATTTTGTAAGACACATTACAATTTTGTATAACAAATATTGCCAATTGTCCATGTTTTGTAACATAAATTGTAAATGATGACATGGGATTTTAGAATAATATTTTTTCTTGGACATACAACCGATACATGTGGATATTCTTTTTATGTTCCTTTTGGTCATATACCTTATCCCTTATCGAGGTGTTGTTACATCATGGTGTGAACCTGCCAGTTTAAGTCGATGCACAAGACATTTGAAAAATTATTTCCTAACAACTGTTTTAATAATTGATTGCTTACCATAAAGGCTGAACAATAATTGACTTGAATGAATTATAAAATAAGGAGCACGTCTAAAAAAGAAAACAAAATAAACATGGATGACCAGAAAGCTTTGGTTTCCGAGTCTATTGCTATGGGACCACTTATTGTTGGATAAACCCTAATAATCAAAGTTAATACGTTTAATATTACGCATTTTCGTCACTTCACTCTTTATAACGTAATCAGTTCTTTTCACATGATTTCCTATGAGTGATATGTATGTTGTTACTACAAAACTATCATATCATTAGTCAATACCAAAATAACGAGGTCCAATTTGTTAGCTGTAATTAAGAACACACGACGAAGCAAATTATTTAATTGTAAATACAGTACATATAGAACAATGGTGTTGATTAAACTTACACCATTCTTCATCCGATACCGATACCAATAGCACATGTTTATATAAGAAGGTAAGAGTGCCAATGAGACAAATCTCAATTTGTAAAGTAAACCATTATAGGATATAGTCCAGCCTTCAGCACAAAGCTTTGACTCACATTGAACAGCAAACTATAGCATGTATGTACGTATGTTCTGTATCTTGCTCCATTAATAAGAACACTACCATTGGTCATGATGCAAAGTATGATATTTAACATGCTGTATAGGTAAATATTTAATGTGAGTTTTTGCCTGCCTATCTCATTCTAGACGTCGCGACGGGTCTTACTACATTTGTACCAGACATTTAACCTTACTCAAAACAATATATAAATAACACATAGCTGAGAGGGTGATAGAGCAGATTGGTACCCCGAGAAAACATTGTCAACCGCGGCGAAGCCAAGGTTGACAATGCTTTTTCAAGGGGTACCAATCTGCTCTATCACCCTCTAAGCTATGTGTCATTTAATTTATTATACTGAACGTCCTACCATTTTTGTCTTTTTCAGATTAATTTTATTTCAAAAGGATTTTCTATGACGTCACGTACATAACAACGTTACGAGTGTTAGAAATAAACAACAAGATGTTTTTTTTTATTTTGACAGTTAAATAATAAAATTTGATCCAAAACGTAAAACTTAAGCATTGTATTCAACTACTTGATGTAAATTCAATCCATTGTCCTTTAAATTGTCGATTTTTGATTGGTTAAGACGAGAGGGTAACATTCAAAAAAATTGTCACCCTCTCAGCTATGTGATAGAGTAAAATGACACCCTCGTATTAGCCAATCAAAATATGGCATTTTAACGTGAAGTATAATAATATGCAATAACACATACGAACACACTCACCCGATTCCGTCATCCTGAAAGTAACAAAAGATACAAAGTATGAAAATAAGTATATACGAAAAAAAAGGTACAAGGTTCACCGGGTGCTGTATAAATACCATGGCAACAATATGAAACCGATAAGGACATACTTGGATGCCTGAAACACATTTGAAAAAGCACTTTCAAAGATGTTGAAGAATTCTCTTTGTAAAATATGTCCACACCAACTCTAACAGCATGACTCAACATTACCGGTTCTAGTAAGATAACCAGTACGGGTCTACACATAAAGAGTTTAAAAAAAAGAAATCTGTGCACCTTAAATAACCATGACTTTATCAGACGGCAAAACAAATACTAATACGACGTGCTTAAAATGTGATATTATTTAGCCAGCGACACGCGAAGTTCAAGGGGGTGTTTTAGTGACATACGAAAATGATTGCTCTGTTCACTGATTCATTAACTCAATACTGCTCGATATTTGATCATAACATACATTGTATCTAATTATTAAATGTAATTTGAAAAACTTTCTGATTCTAGAATTTGGACAATATTTGTCTAAAACGGCAATTAAAACAAAAAACCAAAAACCGTCGAATAAAGTTAACAACACACGAGTGTATAACGTGAACATTGTATGGCTAATAAATCTAAAGCTTCAAATTTATGGACTATTCCAGATTTGCACTTTAGGTAATAGTAAGATTAATATTATAGCAATTTACATTTACTTGACAAAATTTATTCGATTCCTTAGAGAAATAAAAAAATATATATAACCAAATTAACGATGTCAGTCTAAAGAACACAAAAATATAAGTTACTACGAGTAATTAATAATTTGTTTAATTAACTATTTTATGTAAAATTGAGAATGGAAATGGGGAGTGTTCCAAAGAGACAACAACCCGACCATAGAAAAAAAACAACAGCAGAAGTTCACCAACAGGTCTTCAATGTAACGAGAAATTCCCACACCCGGAGGCGTCCTTCAGTTGGCCCCTAAACAAATATATACTAGTTCAGTGATGATGAACGCCATACTAATTTCCAAATTGTACACAAGAAACTAAAATTAAAATAATACAAGACTAACAAAGGCCAGAGGCTCTTGACTTGGGACAGGCGCAAAAATGCGGCGGGGTTAAACATGTTTGTGAGATCTCAACCCTCCCCCTATACCTCTAGCCAATGTAGAAAAGTAAACGCATAACAATACGCACATTAAAATTCAGTCCAAGAGAAGTCCGAGTCTGATGTCAGAAGATGTAACCAAAGAAAATAAACAAAATGACAATAATACATAAATAACAACAGACTACTAGCAGTTAACTGACATGCCAGCTCCAGACTTCAATTAAACTGACTGAAAGATTATGATTTCATCATATGAACATCAGGTACAACATTTACTTTCACAATTACTTATATGTGACCCTACGAACGGGGCCCTTTTCTATCATGTCACATTTTGTAAAAAAATTTTAAAAATCCTTCTGAAATGCGACCATCAATAGAATGGACGCTAATACGCGTTACTGTGAAGCGCTCCATACATTTTATGAAAGGTTAAACTAATACCGATATATTTTCGTTTCTGACAAGGATAATTTAGAAAAACCAACTGTAGTGTTGTTCTAATGTATTTCCTCTATGATATTGGTTATTGTACGTAAAAAGTAAAACTACAAAATACCGAACTCCTGTTTAAATTTAAAATTAGCTTTTAACAATTGGCAAAATGAAAAGCTCAAACACATCAAACTAATGGAAAACAAGTGGTATATTTCTGGCTTGGTACAGACATTTTCTTATGTAGAAACATATGAATTAAACCTTGTTTTAAATCCAGTTAAACCGCTCGTTTGGATGGCAGACACATCCATCTCCATTTGATTGACAGCAATGTGTGAACAAAACAAACAGACATAATATTCCTGTATTGCTATGCATGTCAATTTATGAACAAACCCAGTAATGACAAGTCATTGTTTCATTTGTTTAATACATATAACAATGCTTACCGTTATCTTGATGATATTGTTTCGTTCAATAATCCAGAGTTCTCTAAATATACTACCGTAATTTACACAAAGGAAGTTACTTTCAACAAATCTAATATAAACAGCAGAAGTTGTCTTTTTCTATATATTTGGACTTTTCAATTATCAAAGGAAACTCCATGCTAAGATTTTCGACAAAAAAAAAGAAATTTTTTCGTTCCCTATTGTTAATTTTCCTTTCTTAGTCGACGATGTTCCTTTTACTTCACCATACGGTGTCTATGTATCCCAACTCGTTCGTTATGCTCGTGTGTGTAGTGAGTTCATAGATTTTACCGAACGTTATCAATGCATTTCCCGTTTGAATAGTTTTACACTAGTAATTTCGGTGCCCTTTATAGCTTGTTGTTCGGTGTGAGCCAATGCTTCGTGTTGAAGGCCGTACATTCACCTATAATGGTTTACTTTTACATGTTGTAATTTGGATGGAGAGTTGTCTTATTGGCACTCACACCACATCTTTTATTTATCAGTGGTAAATTATTTAGTCAGGGATTTCATTTCTATAAATTGTATAACATTTTTATTAAATTCTTTAAGATAAAGATTTGATAAGTATATTTGGCTGTACCACATCTTTAATTTTACTGTCATATTGTTCTAAAAATGCGGAAATCACTGTTATCCCTCTAAACTCATTTAACCTTTAAAAATCAAAATAATAAGGTTTATATAGATTACCTTAGCCGTATTTGGCACAACTTTTTGGAATTTTGGATCCTCAATGCTCTTCATCTTTGTACTTGTTTGGCTTTATAAATATTTTGATTTGAGCGTCACTGATAGTCTTATGTAGACGAAACGCGCGTTTGGCGTACTAAATTATAATCCTGGTACCTTTGATAACTATTATCTTACCAATGTTGTGATTAGATCTTTGAATATAGTTTACATTGACACAAATTTCGATTTTGTCATTAGCAAATTAAAACATAACTAAATTTGTATTCTTTTTAAACGTTTTAAAGGGGATTTAAAAATACACGTCCACGTTCATTTTCTATATAGAGATTACTCTATTAATATATTACATTATACATATATATTAACAGGTTAACTCCTAACTAGCCTGCTGCTTGTGGATACTCTTATTTTGGAATATCATGGGTCATTTCTTCTTTGACTGTCAATTACATTAAAACACTTAAATCCTGTGATGTGTGATACTTTATTATAGTCTCTGGTGCATGAGTTTTATTATTTATAATTGTTTTTGGCATTTAACTATCATTCAGTAAATGCGAGTACTCTCAAATCATACTTACGTCATAATTTGACCCATAGATACAATTTGTAATGTATCTTTTGTTAATCAATATTTTCTTATTCAGTGTTATATATAGTCTCATTATTTTTAATATTCATGCCACCTTTGATAAGTGTTTAGTATGACGATAATTTTATAATTTTTCACTTTCGTCTCGTTCTAGGAACAACTAAAATTTTTCATTTTGTAAAATAACTTCCGTACCCCATGTATATCTTACAGCAAAATTATTTTGATTTATTTATGTCATTCTCTAGTTTGATGGCATTTTGTCTCACTCGACTTATGAATTTCGAACAGCGGTATACTACTGTAGCCTTTATTTATGGTCGTCTTTCTATTATTGTTTTACATCTATCCCCTTGCTTTATTAATTGTGTATTTACATTGTGTTATAGATCATTCGTTCAGTGTATGTTAACTTATATTTGATGGTATGTCTTTTGATTGAATAAAGCAATTTCAATTGATATTTAATAGTGTGTCTTTCTATGCTGCGATGTTACACTATTGTTTCAGGTAGGGTGACATTTGGCCTCTGTTAAAACGTTTTAACACGTGGCATCTGATTGTATTTGTCCTACGTCAGGCACCTGAGGTTCAGATGTTGTCGTTTGTTGATGAGGTTGATAAGTGTTTCTCTTTTATCGGTTTTAATATAGATTAGACCGTTGGTTTTCATGTTTGAATGGTTATACACTAATCATTTTTGGTGCTCTTTATAGCTTGCAATTCAATGGGAGCCTATCCTCCGGTTTGGAGGTCGTACTTTGACTAATAATTGTCTACTTTTACAATTTGCGACTTGTATGGATAGTTGTCTCATTAGCACTCATATCACATCTCCTTATAACTATAATAGGTAAACATTTCAATTTGGGTACAGCTGTCAATATTGTGTTATCATCTCAATCACTTTAAAAACAAACAAATATGTCAACAAAGAAAATCCAAATGGCAAACAGACAAAGGATATACGCAAAAATGAAACAGAAGAACAGACAAAAATACCACAGCACAACACGACAATGGCTGGATATGCAAGTATGAGCTACGCTTAAATGACACCACAACACGTAATTAAGATGATAAACAACGTCAGTACATATAAAATCTTAACATCAAGACCATCATTTATTATTTGTGAAGTTGATACGGAATATTTATCAAAAAGGTCTTTGTATCTTCTGGTGCACTTTTAGAAAAAAGGACAAGACGTTCTTTGACATAATCCTGGTTCATCAATGTTTCCAATGTTCCCAATTATACATCTCATTCAAGCCAATAGAATTTACAGTGTAAGGCAATCAATGATACCCGATCTGGGAATGTGTCAAAGAGACAAAAACCCGACCAAAGAGTAGAAAACAGCACCAACACCGGAAGCGGGTTTCAGCTGGCAAACAAAAAAATATGTTCTAGTTTAGTGAAAATGGACGTCACACTAAATTCCAAAACATATAAATGAACTTAAATTTAAAAAAAAACAAAGGCCAGAGGCTCCTGACTTGGGATATGTGCAAATATGCGCAGGATTAAAGATGTTTTGTGAGATTTCAACCCCCCTCAATGACACAACAATACACACAGCAAAACTCAGTTTAAAAGAAGTCTGAGAATAGTTGACAGAAGAAACTAAGTCAAATGACAATGATACAAAAATTAGATTAACAAAGGTCTTCTTGCAGTAACGGATATGCCATCTACAGACCTCAACTAAACTGATAAAAAGATTGTGTCTTCATCAAATGAAAATTATGCAAAATCGCTCCTGTAGAAAAACCAACATAACGTAACGGTAAACCTACAAAACGTAATTGCAAACCTACAAAACGTAACGGCAAAACCTACACAACGTAACGGGAAAATATACAAAACGTTCAAGAAAATACCTCACTTTCTAAGCAAAATCATATTAAGTAAAGACGCAATTATAAAATGTCAAGGTTAAACCATCAAACCATCAAATGCAAATGTATAACCACTAAACGTAAATGTACGGTTATGTATACAAAACTTATAAGAGAATCCTATCGTTCTATACACGTCACACGTTTATTTATTTCTGGTTTGTTTTTTAAAAATAACAACAAATAACATTGTTTATGCCACCGCCGTTGGCAACGAGGGGATTACGATCGTCTATCAATCCGTTCTGCCGTCTGTCTGTCCCATTTTCGTTTACGCACTCTCACTAAAGTTTCTCTGAAATTAAACACAATGCTCAGAACCAAAACTCGAAGATAGAGTTCGAATTTTGGCAGTGAGTTTCCTACCGTTCAAGTGTATGCTCCTTTATAACTTGTAAAGTTCAATTAGTTTTGGTTTCCACACTCTTACTTTAATTTATCTCATACCTCATGCTAAGAACCGCAACTCGAAGACGAAGATTGAATTTGGACTGTGAGTCATTCACTGTAGATTTATGCCCCTTTTTAACTTTGAAAATGCAAAGTTTTAGTAGGAACATACGTGTCCTCAAACAAATTCTTCTTTTATTTTGTTAATGTGATTTTTTTTGTATATTATAAACACAAGTTTTGTTTGACAGATATCGATTTTCCTTGAAAACTAAAATAAACTTTAATAACTTTACACATGAAAAAAGAAATTTAGTAATTTGATATTTCTTCTGTCCCATTCATATGTTACAAATATAATACACACAAAATACATTTTGTTTTACTCCTGAGTCATTTTAAACTTTCACTGCAGATTAATTGATGTAGTTTTCAATGATCTTTTGATTATATTTAAGTGTCCATTTAAATGCTTACCATAACGGAGCACCTGCTTTCACTCCCGGTTTTTAATGGAGTTCGTATTGTTTCTTAATAATTATTTATAACTGTTGATGTAAATGTCCTTTGGTTTTGTGAGTCTTTGTTTACTCCTTGGTTTTAGTTGTTATTGTCTTGTTTTACCCCGCACGTGACACCAATATTTAATTGATAATGATTGCCAGGTTTCCTGCCAAAAGTCAATGATTCTCTCCGGGCACTCCCGCTTTCATCACCAATAAAAACTGACCGCTAGAAAAAAAGCCAATTGTTATGAAATGGCGTTAAACACCATTCAATCATAGAATACTCTGGTATATTGCTATTTTTATTTTATATTTAGCATTTATATTCTCACTATCAAAAATGTCGGAGGTCAACAGTGATCACTAGCCTGTTATCATTTATATGTCGTGTGTTCGAAACCTGCTCGCTGGAAGTTGTGTTAAATTCCGATCTTAATTGACTAGGGTGGACAGTGTTCTTGTCGAATGTCAAAACGGCCGTACACTCTAGCTGGTTTTCTGAATGAGTCGTATTTGGCACAAAATTTTCAGATGTTTTTGTTATTTTAACGAATCTGGCTTTAAAAATGAAAGTCTGGTATCTTTAATGAACATATCCTCGATAAAATAAACTGATCGCTATGTATTAACCAAGTGTGTTGAAATAAGTGTTAAAACCACCAATTAATCAATCGAACATTTCTATTTAAAATATCATGATTTAAACAAAAAACATATACAACGCTGGAAATCTTTTTTTCCTCAATAATTTCGTATCTTTGATATCTCTTTTAATGTATTTTAACAGCATTTGGGATATCATGTCATATTATTGTTTTCTTTAAGTCTTATATTCAAGCACTTAGTCGATATCCCTGTTTGTGGACTGCTCGTCCCTGATATAATCATCTGTTTATGAATCATTGTTTCGGTACTGAAACATACTTTTTTATATTCACCGTCGTTAAACTAAGAAATTTAGAAACGAATACCTTATTTGAACGACATTTGAAATATGATTTGACGACAATTGTGATTTGAATTTATATAAATTCCGGATTATCTTGTATTGTGAATCCAATGTAAAACTACATGTACTTGTCGAAGTTGACATCTGATTTCCACTAACATCGGATTTGAGTCTAGAATAAATAAAGGTGCAAACGCAAATGCCAATTCTTATCCAGAATATATATATCAGTGTGAATGTCCTCTGTTTATAATGATTTGTGCAAGGAAATCACATGCCTTCGGACGAATAATAATCATTTCACTAGTTTGAAAAATATATTCAAGAATAACCGTATCACAACACAGAACTACTTGCAAATGAAGGTTTAATGTAAGTCCTATAGGATAAATTCAAATATACATTGAATTTCGTTCCAATGTCCGTTTAAATCTATCATGTGTGTAAAAAGAGTATATATGATTTCTACATCTTTAGGCAAAGTAGATCATATGTGGATTATTGATTAGCAAGTATTGTTATATCCTTTAGGTCATATGGCTTCTCACTAATCGTTTGTTTTTATTCTTACTTACATGCATAGAACAGTTCGCCACTTGGTTTAAAGCAAAATAATTAATCAATGTTTTGAGAGAGGGAGCCACTACCGCTAATCTGTCACCTGTTTACGATTTTGTCATGAGACGATGCAAATACGTGTAATAATGTAATAGATTTCGATGTTTTTTAATTCTAATAAAATATAGAAGGATAGTATAAAAGTTTTAAATTTTAACAAGTATATGACAGTAATTCATGGTGTCATTTGATGTCTTAAACTCTTCGAAGGATGCATTTTATAGCTTTCTGAAGCAACTGTGATATCCCATTGGTTTAAATACACAATCTTATGTTTGATATTGTCAAAAATTTTGAATATAATTTTATCCTGTAAATATCTCACAAAATCATATGGAACACCGTCAGTATGTTGTAAGTTATGTGGGCCTTTAATGAATATCTTTTCGTCAGGCACACGATCCAAGAATTCAACTATAGAATCTTTAGCGTTCATTACATGTTCTTCATAAACCGACAATGGAACAAACCCTATATGAACATATCAATGCAGTACTACAATCGGATTTTTAGAATGTAGTACGTTGAGGTGATATCTTGCAGGCTTAAAATAATTCATTGTCGCATTAGATGTATAAGCAAAAAATGGGAACTCGTGCGCAGCCCATGTAACAGATATGTTGTCTCTTGTACTTTTACTGAAAGCTTTAATTGGATGATGAGCATCTAATGTCAGATTTATTGAGTATGCAAGATTCAAAATCTCAGCCATTGACATAAGCCATTGTCGCACTCTGGAATCTCTAACCATGTTAATCTCCCTGTTCTTAAGACAGGATACATATCTGTTGTAACTTGGTTCAACATTGTTTCATTATAAAGATATCCAGCTGGGGACGAAATGTTCCATGTGACTGTAGGATTTATTTTTCTACACAAGTACTCTGGCTGATCTATGAATTTATCTGCAATAAAATTATATATATATATATATTTAAAAAGCTGAAAAAGATAAATACCCAGACATAGACACCCAATGAATGACAAAAGGTTAACACCACGAAACAATGAAATACAGAAACAGGGTAAATATAGTTCAGAATTACAAATCTTCACGGGAATGACAATACCACTCATAATCTTACGTACGCTTACAAAGAATATGGTACCAAAGCAAACAAAACAACTTCTCTTTATTCTTATTTGTCTTGACCAGAAATCTTTTTAATTTCTGATAAAGACTATAGTGTTTAAAGAGAAGAATATTTAAATACCTATAAAAGAAATGAGAAAAGTGTTAATTACAAAGTTCTAAATACAAACGGACGATTTGAATTAAGTTTACTATATAACGCAACTCAAGTATCCCTTTAAGACTAACATGACTAAGGTATATATATTTATTTAAAACTGACATGTTATAGGGTTGGTATGAACATGACCAGTTGGTTTTGAAAAGATCATCGACTAGTTACCTTTTTCTGTAGTTGGACAGCCTGGGACCAAGTCAGGTAACAGCAAGCTAAAGAAGTAAAACCAAGCTTTCAATCGGTCAAATTTTTTTTTTGGGGGGGGGGGGGGAATTAACTGCTTAACATTTTCTTTAAACAACAAAAACAACAGAAAATAGTAAACTTCCCCCTCAAATTACATCTTTTATATGTAAGATTTTACTAATTTTGGTTGCTGTTACTTTACCGAAAACCAGGATTTACAACCACAAAAAAATGTTACTTGTTGACAAGTGATATAATCCGGAGTCATAACTCGGTAATATAAAAATTGTCTATTCGATTGTTTGATAACTTATGCAGATGGAAGATGCAGGAAGGAAACGAATCAATTGATTTTGGCACAATTGATCAAAGAACAAGGTCGCTGGGTAACTTGCAAAATGATTTGGGATGTTTACCTGATTTTCATTTGATTGATTGATTGAAAAATATATTTGCAAGGTCAAAGTTCATGCTCACTGTTTTTTTTTTCTTCGTGGAATGTGGTTTTGAAATAGTTACTTGATTTGCCCCCTAAAATGAAACTGATACAGACAGAAGATTCCTATTGATTTTGGGTACAACAGGTCAAATGACCCTCTAGCTAAAATCACATCTTGTTTAAAAGTCCCAGTTGGTGGTTGATTCTATTATTGGCAACCATTTTGGTCAATTTGCAGGAATATTAGACATGATTCTCACACCGAAATGTTGATGGCAAAATTTATAAATTGATACATTTAGTTCAGATTAAAACTGGCTTCAAATGATGAGGTTGATAAAAATGCTCAAAAGTATATCAATATCGTGGTGTATGTGCAAGTAGCAGAGTCGTTAACTACTCATACAGATACCATTTTATCAAACGCGTATTCAGTTTTAGTCAGCTAATAGTTTTACATTGTTTACATGATAGATCTATACAAAGTAAGGGGCTCTTTCCACCATGACGGTCTGTAGCTTATGTTTTTTTGCACTTTTTCTTAATTTTGTTTTCTGTCGATGACCTTCTTCCCTCTTATATTTTAATAGACCTAATACGCATCCATTTTTGAAAATATTGACAGCCTGTTGTACGATCTTCCGATTATTTATGTTCACAAAATATCTTATCGATCTAGGCATAAGAGTCTCGTACTCAGTTGTATTTATTTATTCGTACCAGGTCGTGTTAACAAAGAACTGTACTAGTCTGACACCTGATTGACCTGATGTTTAATACGGATTTCAGAGCGCGTACCTGATACAATTCATGAATTAAACCATGAATAGTTACGACCAAAGAGATGATTCCAGCTTTCTAATTGTGAACTGTCCATGTTTGCTATGGTCGTATCCGATTTACGAATAATGATTGTCACTTTATTATCTTCTTTTTTCCATCAGATTTGCTCGAGACAATAAAAGATTTGGAAGTCAAATTGAAAAAATAAAGTGAAGATAGGGACATAAACAGGATACACAACCATCTTATAGCTGTTGTATCCTAAATTTTACTAAACAACTTAATGATCGATTCATTTTTGTAAAAATGAATTATTCAAATAATGCTCAAATCGACTACTGGTTTGAGTCATTGTTAAGAAACCCGTATAAGTGCATGATATATAATACCTACAGAAAAGCTTAAATGACTTACCACCATGTACTTCAGTTTTTATGATCTTTATATTTTTATTACTGGTAGAACTGAAAGTAAAAAAAAACAACATTTTTGATTTTATGCTTGAAAAAAAACATACATAAATGTATATCTAAACCGTCATCAATTGCAAATCACAAAAGACTTCATGAATATGAATACATCTTGTCAATAAAATCACACATTTAAGCAAAATGTCCAAATCAACGTAATTTGTGATTAGGAAATTCCCTTCTTATTGATTTACCAATTAAACTTTGTTTACGTTCATGAGATTCTAATACTATGCCTGAAATATATGAGAAACTATCGGCACAAGCAATACAAAGAAAATTGAAGCAATGCGAGCTACTTTTAGAAACAAGTTAAAGCTAATAATTTTATCATGGTTGGCTAGCTGTCTCCTTGAGTCTTCAACTACATAGAATATTTTCACATAGGTCTTACGTAGATTCTAACGATAACTATCGTAACCTTGACCAATTTAAACTGAAATTGTTTTTTTTTATATATAAATAAGCAGCCATCGCTACAAAAATAGTTCTGTGTAATGACACCAAGATCAATCATGTAACGAACTATTTCTTCAAATGCTGAAAATTCATTTCATATAAAAATGTATTACCTTATGAAGTGCTTATGGATTGTTGTAAATGTCTAAACGTTCGTGTCTCCAATCATGGAATACCAGTCTGAACAATCAAACCCGGATGCATTTGGTAATAAACAAAACCATCGCATTCCATAATTTAATGATGTAAAGTCACAGATGCCATGTTTTGTCAGTGTGTGAATTCCACATGAACCTTTACCAGTTTCTCCACGTGCATTCTTAAAAATCCCTTGAACAGTCCTCAACATTCCATTTCTATATATGTAGTTTACATATAGTCCAATAGATTCTTTTGCAAATGACAATGAAATTTTGATGTGCGGAGATCCGCTCGATAATGCCCTTATCACTCCGATATACGTACCATTACCATGCTCTACTACATACCCCGCTGAACCAGCGCCTTTCCCTTTCTCAGACATCCAAACTTTTAGAAAATCACCACTTTCATTTAAAACGTCACCATTTTCATTATGGAGGATTATTCTTAGTGTTATAATATCACCAGTAGTAAACGTAGCTGAATTATTTTGCTTTATTTCCACTGATTTTCCGAAATGTAGGCCTTTATAATAAACTTCATGTATTTTTCATAATACTTGAAATCTATAGCTGTAAACGTTTCGACCTCTTTTTTGTATCCATGGCACAGAATCTGTCATCTACAATAATCAACCGATATAAATATGTACAGATAGAGTAACAAATACATTTACCTATTTCAAAGATCAAAGTTTTCTTTTGTCCAACGTCTTCTCTCACTTTTGAATCAATCAGCAAATCTTGCTAGATTCCACTAGGCTACGCTTTAGTTATCCAAAATTTGAAGAAATAGGTATTCCATCCATGAGACAATAAACTCATGATAAAAAGGATCATATACATATTGGTGACCCATGTCCGATCGGAAAATGAAATTATATTTATTTCGATGACTTACATTGTTGTACTTAGGAACAAAATAACAGTTTTATATACTCGTTTACAAAAGGAATAAATCAATTTAGAGAAAAAACAAATCCGAGCGACACATTACAATCGACGAAAACAAATTATCTATTAAAGAAAAAACAAAGGAACAACAGGAACACTGAATTGCAACAAAAACAATGACCAACATACATAGAAACGATTTATTTGATAACAATTGCCATATTCCTGACTTTGTACAGGCCATTTAAGGAAACAATGTTGGGTTAAACCTGTTTAAATGGCTAGCCAAACCTCCTGCTTTATGACAAAAATTCATTGACGGATCTGTAAAGGGTTAGTTGCGTGTAAAATTTTGCTCCTACCACAGACACATTTTTCCAGTGTCTGTCGACATCCCTTTGCCCAATTGACTTTGCAAAACCTAGTTGCTGCGTTTACTATTACTTTGTGTTGGTCCTCAATATCTATGAAATGTGTGAATAAGTTGACCTTTTTTATTTATTTAGTATCGTTCTTATGAAAATAAAAAAAAAATAATAATAGGAAAAATTCAATTGAAAATGCTAACGGCCTAAATAATTACAAAACAATTTGCAAAAAAAAAAAAACATATATGATAGACATTTATCAATAAAAACATGTGAATTAGTTGTCTTTTTTTAAATTTCGTATCTTTTCTTTTACAAATTTAAAAAAAACGGTCTAAATATTGACAAAACGATCTGTAAAAAACCCAAATAGGATAGACATGAATCACCGACAACCACTGAACAATCTCTTGACTTGGGACATTCCCATACAGAATGTGGCGGGGTAATACATCAGCTTGTTGTTTTAGCTAAACCCTCCCGCTGACCTTGGACAGTTGTGTCACAGTACAACATAAAAGCAGTTGAAAAAGGGTTTGATACAAACAGAACACATCTAATGAAAACACAGATCTAACGTGGCAGCATATCTATTATACATCCCATAACAAAAAAGATAATAAAGATAGATCTGAGAGTACTTGCAGCAAGTGACAGCTAGTTCATAGCCAATGACAAACTGTAACATATCGGGAAAAGATGCATTTCTCGACTAATTTGTGTCATTCAGACTGATTTAATTTAAAAATGAGTTCATGGACCCCTCTTTTTTATATGCAATTAGGCTTGAATACGTTTGAAGATTATTTGCACCAATTTTTATGAAAAAGTCATGATGATTTTTTAATTAGATATGTATACAGCAACAAATATCTTTTTTATTTCTAAATTTTGAAACTTTGAAAAAAAATGTATTTCAAAAGAAATGTTATAGAAATTTGTATTTATCATTTGAAACAAAACAAAAGTAATATGTCTATCCAAAAAAAAAAAATCGAAATTTTAGCAAAATTATTGTCTAAAATTTCGACCCATTTATCTTTAACATATATCACTGAAAGGTATATTTTTCATTACATATTTGAATTGACAAGGTAAACTTCAAGCCTTTATGCAAATTTTTCTAAAAAAAATATCACCGTGAGATCAAAACTGTTTCGTATGCACAGTCAAAGTAACACATGACCTCGTACAATGCCAAAATATAGGCATAGCCAGAATGTAGTACCGTGAATTTGCATATATGTATACCAAATTGAATTCTATTTAGTATGGTTCATTTGGTTTTAATTGACTGATATCAAAGTCACAATACTGATCATATAGTAAAGGAAAAGTTGGGTTTAATGCAATAGTAATGTCGAAAAAAGTTATGGTATGATAGGAAAAATATATGTATTTGTATTTGAATAGCATTATAGCTACATTTGTATAATATTACTTGACTAGCAGGCTCAAATTAGCACCAAAGGGGCACAAGACCGGAAGAAAAAATATATTGTAGAGTTCAACAATTACTATAGGGTACCCGAACAATTTTGTCGTTGTAAGGTAAAGTATTGAGACAGCAAAAATCGATGACCAAAACACAAGTTTCTTATTTAATTTAAAGGTCGTACTGAACCTGCAAAATATTGTTTTCATCTTCATTAATTTTATCTGATCAGAGACGATTTGAAATCGAAAATGACAATGTCGTCTCACAATTATGTTCCCTAGAACCACCCGCGAAATCGTGGACATTTAGAGCGTGGTTGAAAGTACAATGTATGTAAACTGTTGTAAGATGAATTTCTGTAAAAGATTTTATGACTGGAGAATGTCGGGAAAGGTATCAAAAGTAATAGATACTCGGTGAAAGGGCAGGTTTTTTTTTAGCCATCTTCCTTTTTTCTGGTTTCTGTTTTTCTGTATATTATGAACATAGATATACTTTAAAAAGTGTATTTGTTATTTACTTTCAATTCCAAGTGTACTGTCCTAGTTGAAATAGTCATTAAATCAGTTACAACCGCGAGAATTGATAGTAAATGTTAAAGAGCAGATACACTTTGTTTCTTAGTATACCAATTAAAAAAAACGCGAAAATACTTATCCTGTCTCCGTGTACGTATGAAAATTATGTGTGATTTTTAAAAACAGTTCTAAACGGAAGTCTTGTCCTTACTAAAACGTCCTTCCGATGACGGAAACAATATTCGGACGCCTTAAATTTCTTTTTTCTCTCAAAATATCTAAAATTTAATAATTATATGCGAACATGACTAGCGCAACTATGCATGGTACCTATAGGACACATAGACATGGTTAGTAATTTATTGTGAAAGGAAGAGAAGCGACAAACAAAATGTGGTTTTCTCATTTAATAGTAAATTTTTGCAGATCTATAACTTTAAAACAACGATGCTAATTGTGGTTAAAAATGTATTAGATACACATTTGCATTCAATGGTATTTTATGGCTGAAAATGCATGTGTTTTTCGTCGGTAAAAACATCAATACGAGATGTACAGCTAGAATAGTAACATCCTGTATTGAGTCTTAGAAATCAACTTTCATTTTTTTTATTATATAAACTAAATCAAATTATTTCACATTTACTGTAACATTAAATCACTTACCGGCTTTATTTCCAATTTCAGATGTTTTGTAAAAGGAAAACTACTCGGTCAAAGACTACCAGACATATCAGATCAAGACTAAAGCATGGAGCCTTGTGAAGGATTATTATGACAATTATTTTTACTTCGCATGTGAATCACGCAAAAAACAATCGAGACATCTTACGAACGGAAAGGTATGCTTCTTGCATACGATATGCATTGACAGGCAAACAGCCTCTTACGAACGACAAAGGGTGCTATAAACAGTTTCGTATAAAAAAAACCTAGAGGTTATTCCCCGACTAAAAATAGTCATTGAGGGATGTCCCTTTTTATCAACATAATTGGTGAAAAGTATCATGCTGTTTGTATTTGATTGTAAATAAATTATAAGCTTTAATTAAAACATTTTAAATGATTTAAATAATTTTGAAAATTATATTAAATACATATATTTTGAGAAGAGACAACACTGTAAACATCCTTTTTTTTTTGGCAGTGAAAATTGAAAACTTATTTTCAGTCACTGTAGCTCTTTTCGGAGCATGCGAACGTACCCTGAAGCATGATTTTTTTGACAGACCAGGTAAACTTCTATGACATTCATACAGTTTTGATTACGTAAAATGTGCCTGTATCATGTCTGCATGAGTATGCACATGACATGATTTCAGCACTTATATATGGTCCCTCAAAACATGACGTCATAGAAAAAACTGTTTGATTGCACCCAAAGTGAGATCACCGCATAGGGTATGCATTGACAGCGAAACGCTCTCTTACGAACGACAAAGTGTGCTCCCTGCATATGGTCTGTATTAACATGAAAACAGTCTCTTAAGAACGACAAAGTATTTCCATATATACAGTATTCATTAGAAGGGAAACAGTCTCTTACAAACGACAATGTGAGCCCCTTGCATACCGTAGCATTGAAACGCTGTCTTACAAACTACCAAATATGCTCCATGAAAAGGTATGCATTGGCAGGGAAACACTCTCTTACAAACGACAAAGGTGGATCCCCTGCATACAGTATGCATTGACAGAGAAACAGTCTCATAAAAACGACAAAGTGGGATCCCTGCATACAGTATAGATTGACAGGGAAACAGTCTCTTACAAACGACAAAGTGGGATCCCTGCATACAGTATGCATTGACAGGGAAACAGTCTCTTACAAACGACAACGTTGGATCCCTGCACACAGTATGCATTGACAGAGAAACACTCTCTTACATACGACAAAGTATGCTCCATGAATACAGTATAGATTGACAGTGAAACACTCTCTTACAAACGACAAAGTGGAATCCCTGCATACAGTATGCATTGACAGGGAAACAGCCTCTTACGAACGACAAAGTCGGATCCCTGCATACAGTATAGATTGACAGGGAAACACTCTCTTACAAACGACAAAGTCGGATCCCTGCATACAGTATGCATTGGCAGGGAAACAGTCTCTTACAAACGACAAATTGGGATCCCTGATTCAGTATACATTGGCAGGGAAACAGTCTCTTACAAACGACAAATTGGGATCCCTGCATACAGTATACATTGACAGGGAAACAGCCTCTTATAAAAGACAAAAGAAGGATCTCTGTATACAGTATGCATTGGCAGAAAAACAGTCTCTTATAAAAGACAAAGTATTTCCCTATATATAGTATGCATTGACAGAGAAACACTCTCTTATAAACGACAAAGTATTTCCCTATATATAGTATGCACAGAAAGAGAAACAGTCTCTTATAAAAGACAATGTGAGCTCCCTGCATACAATATGTATTGACAGGGAAACTGTTTATCCTTCTTTTTAAAATTTAATCAAATTGAAATGAATCATCTATCGGAAAATAAAGATAAACACGGATATTTGTTTTTAATCTATATTTTCGAGAGAAAAAAAACGGTTCGACCGTACACTAAGAAAAAACAAACGTTTTATAGTTTAACATTTATTTTGAGATTAATAATTGTGTGAAGAAGATGCGTTTACAGTACTTCTACCTCTGCTGGTACTTTCTAATTAAAACGTCAAACGATGGGTCTGCCGGAATGTTACTTTTGAGGAAAGGTAAGTTGATAATTGTAAGTTAGCAATACGCAGTTAGAAGTTAAATTTTTTAAATATAAAAGTTTTTGTACAATAAAATAGATTTTTAGGCAGTTGAAGAGTAAGCCTTCTAAGTGGGTTTATTTTATCATTTAGATCGGTTTTAACATGTTTTATATGACATTTTACTGTTTGATAGTCCGTATTTTCCTATCCGTACTGCCCATAGGTCTAGACATTTTAACAAAGATTTGACGCTAGATCTTTTCAATCCAATTTTATGGAAAAACGAGCAAAAATGCATATGATTTTCTTGGACCTCTTGATACATATATTTCTATGGTTTCAGGAAAGGTATCAATCTAATAGATTGAAAATTTCCTATGAACCAAATTTTTCACATGTTCTACCCCCCTTTTTGCAATATTTTGTATCAAATAAATGCAGATTGTTGGCCATCGTTACACCAAAACGTGATTATATTTCACCATAATAACTATTGGAAATCAAATCTAGGGATGAGTCTCTTTTCACAAATATACACATGCATAACACAAATATTAAGCCTTATTTGTTAGAAAGGAAGGGGAAGAGTGTTTTTAAAAATTATAAGTGTCAATTTCAAGTTTTTTTCCTGACTGGGTATTGCTACCTAAAGTTGTTATCGTCTCGTTTGTCTGAAATCTGTATGCTAGTTTGATGTAGTCCATCTATGTCTGTTTTAATATACATATCCAAATATGAAGCAGGTCTTCTAGTTTTGTTAATTATTTGAAAGTGTACTGTTAGCTACCTATAAAACCATTTGCAATCAACAAATTCGGAATGTCTGTACAAAGTTTTGAATTCGACAATTGTTGTCGTTCTACTGGTATATATAGTAGAGTGTTTTATCTTATCAGGTTTTATGGACTTTCCTTCATTTTTTTTAAATTCGGAGTTCGGAATTCTTATCAATACTTTATTTTTTTTGATATACACCATATTTTTATTTTTAAGTGTTTGGTATTACTATAAATTTTCACTTCTGTTATCGTACTATGAAAAAATATTTCCGTTCTTCATTTATACAGTATACCTTACAACAAAATTATTTTCATTTACCGGTGTACATTATTCTATTTTGCGTCGTTTTGTTAACGGTAATGGCTGTTTTTTCTAAAATTGATCAGCATAATAAACCCCTTAAATGATTGATTTTGTATTAACATTGAGTCATACATCAAATTTATTCGTTCAGTGTACGTTTTCTTGTATTAATATGTCTTTTGATTGATATTCTGTAATGTGACTTTCTCTGTTGTGATGGTACGCTATCGTTACAGATAGAGGTGAAGGTTGGTACCTATTACGGTTAAGTCCGCACTTGTTTGCACCTGTAATAAAACAGGAATCTGATGTTTAATAGTTGTCGTTTGTTGATGTGGTTCATAAGTGTTGCTCGGGGGAGGGGGGTATGGATAAGAACGTTGGTGTTTTCGTTTGGATAGGGTTTCCTTTTGCGTCCATGAGCATGACTGTTTGGAGATAAACTATGCTAGTATATAAATGAAGGTTTGGGTGAAGTTTACTTAATTTTGAATAATGGGGAAAATATGAGGAATAGATTGATTGATTGTTGGGTTGTTTTAAGAATAATATGAGGCAGGCATAACCTGCGAATGGGGTCAAAGTCTTTATGATTATTTTGTTTAAAATCAAACATGTTAAAGAGACAAACGGAAATACCGTTTCCGATTTTGGTTCTGTTGTTAGGGATTTTAGTTGTGACGTTATTTAAGTTATGACGTCATATTCAATGTAAACAAAGAAACGCTGTCATCAGGTAACGTTTTTTTATAACAAACAATTTTTAAAAATGAATTAGTATTGAATTCCTTTCTTAGACTGATAAATATACATTTTATTCAAAGTTTCATGCAAACAGGACCGGAAACGGAAGTAGGTTTCTGCGCAGATCCGGAAATTCAAAAACGCGACAAAAAATGTTTTGAACGATTTTGAGTTCATTAGTACAATGAAAAATTCGGGAAATTTTCCAGATTTTTTTTTTTTTTTTATTATTATTGAATTTTCGACTGTAATAGGGGACTTTGTCCCCATATAAAGGTAAAAGAGTAATGGACAATCATTATTGAAAGAGGTAATATCTTCACAAATTGTGAATACAGAATTAAGAGAGCCCTTTAGAACTTCATTATAGGTGACACCTAAGTATTAATATTAATTAGCAAAGATTTTTACCTTCCTTTGTTCTTTTCCATCTGCATTTCAAACTGAAATAATACATGGCAAAATCCGTATCGCATGCTGTATCACCACGAGAAACCAATATCAATCGGTATCGCATGATGTATCACCACGACAAACCAGTATCAGTCCTGAGGGCCAAAGGTCCCGACGGTTGATATTGGTCTAGTGTGATACAGCATGCGATACGGATTTTTCTATGCATTGATATGTTTAGCATATCTTTTAACAAAACCAGATTCGTAATATGTAAGCAGACAACCGTTTGATATGGAACGCCGGAACTCTCTTATAGTGTAAATATTTAATATGTGTTGTCGCTTTGCCTTTACGTCCTGTCATTTCTTCTTTATGTTATGTGCAGGTGCCTTTATTTTCTGATACTTCATCTCTGTGTTATGTCAAATTTGTTATTTGTTTGATCAAACAATTTGTATTATATGTCAATGCTGAACTTTGTTGTGTGCAATAGGCATTACATTATGCTGTAACTACTATATATTCTGCGAATACCTCCAAACTTTATGATCAACACCCTTTACATTCTTTCATATTTTCTCTATGTAACGTAAAAGATTGAAAAAGATGAAAATTCTTTCAGCTTTAATGTGTTGAAGAATTAATCATAAGGTAAGACATTATATATTTCTTATCTTAGTATTCAGTTTTATCATTATGGCTTTAAAGTCTCATTTGGTCCCGGAAGTGTTACAACGAAATAAAATTTAACAATTAAACGAGTCTTGCCTTGGTAAAAGGCGAAGTTTAATTGTAATTTTATGAGTTGTGTAAACACTGAAGGGATTAAATGCCACACCCTCCCTCCCTAGTTAAGGGAGACCAATATGTAGTTATTGTGGGTCATATGTATATATGTATTTCGTTGTTTGTGATATTGATAAAACTTTACTTTGAAGACTGAAGTTCACACATGCGCAGCACAAATTCCTTTACGTAAGTCAGTTAATAATTGCGTCCTGTCTCAAATTTGATTGTTATGCTGAATGTTCTAAACATTTTTTTTTGATACATCTTTGTTCTATGAAAACATCATAATATTATAGTCTAAGGGCCTTATGTTGTGTTTATACATATGTCTCTCCAGTAAAAAACCTAATACATCATGGTATAGTTCATATCATTTTGCCGAACAAACTGATACTCTCTGTTAGCATTCATTACGTCATGTGCACATGCCTTTTACATTATGTTCAAACACAATGCATTATATACAAACACTTTTAACGTGATGTGCAAACAGCTTATACGTTTTGTTCAAACATCGTTAACGTTATGTGCAAACATCGTTAACGTTATGTGCAAACATCGTTTACGTGCAAACATCGTTAACGTCATGTGCAAATGCCAATAACATTTTGTCCAAACACCTATTACGTTATGTATAACACCTATTACCTTATGTGCAAACACCTATTACGTTATGTGCAAATGCCTATTACATTATGTCCAAACATCTATTACGTTATGTGCCAACACCTATTACGTTATGTGCAAAAACCTATAACGTTCTGGTAAACGCTTTTTTGACACAGATCAAAACAAAATGCATCAATGATATTCACTTTGAAAATTAAGAAAATTACAAGTGCTGTTAATATGAGTGCGTCGGATTGTTTATTTAGTATTTTTAGATATTGATTGAAATAAAAATGCTATATAAATATGTTGCAAATGAGCAAAGCCCGTACCATAGTCAGCTATTAAAAAACCAAAAAAACTAGCGGCCTAATTTATGTAACAAAAAATGAACTAAATACAAACAAGTAACACAACAATAAACGATAACTACTGAATTATGCGCTCCTGACTTGGGACAAGTACATACAGAATGTGACAGGGTTAAACATTTTAATTGTATCCGAACCCTCGCTTGAACATGGGACTGTGGTGTAACACTACACCATAAGAACAAATTACAAAAACTAGTTGAAAAAGGCTTACCTCATGATTTCGATATACATAGAAAAACACATAGAGTGGACGTGGCTCAGTACTTGTGCGTCTCAACGAAAATAAAACACACTAAGTATACAGATCGGAGAGTTATCGCAGTTACTCACAGCCGTTAGTTCAAAGTTCCCATCAGCTGGCCCGCCCTACTTATCTAAAACTTTTTAAAAACTAACAGGGATTATATGTACCATAAGCTAATGCAACTGGCCCCTTATTTTCGTTGAGTTTAGAAAGAACAGAATCCAAGACAAATGATTATTTCTAAAAAGTATAGTGTCTCATCTTATAAAAAAATCATTGCATCTTTTCTTTGTCAGTGTGTGAAAATTATAGAATATCTCTCTCTTTCTATTGAGAAAAACGTAGATTTTATGAAAATCAGAAGTGTTTGAATCAGTTTAAGCAATTGTTAACTATGAGCGGACGCGAGTAACACGAAGATATTTAAATATGTTATTTGTTGGAAGCAAATATGTTGCTGTTTCAAAATATTCGTGGTACTAGTACTCGCGTCTGCTCATGTTAAGAATTCCATAATTCTACATAAAAAATCCTTGTTGTTCGGATAAGTCGATAATATGTGAACCAAGGCCTGGAACGAAGTTCCATTTCCGAATATGCATGAGTATTTTATTTGAACTTAGTTGTTTTTGATTGAGTAACAAAACTTATTACGGTTGAGAAAAAAAGCTTTTTTGTTTTTTATGTTATTATTGAAGTCGGGGAAAGTAAAGGAACATGCAATTTGGCAACATTTTTTCAGTGTCACTGAGACTGCCAGTGTTGACAGCGGACAATTAGCAGACTCTACATTTCAATGAAATGGATGTAGACCGTATCAAATTATAACCCTTTTTATCCGTGTAAATACGGTAAATGTAACTGGAAATTTAGATCGATTTCACATGGAAACAAAATTTATACTGAGATAACCTCCCCTGCCAATGAATTTTAAAGGAAAAAAATTGAAATGCTTATTCATATTATTTTTATATAATTTTAGGGATAAAAAAAAAACTGGATTTATAAGATAAAATGATAAATGTTACAAATATATAACATGTTTAAAATAGAAATGCTATTAGGATTAGATAAAATTTTGCAACTTTCAAAAAGGGTATGCAAATATTGTAAAAAAAAAAAAAAAAATGTTTTTTTGGAATTTCGGGATGTCGGAATTAAAATTTCTTTCAATTCGGGACCTCGGGACCCTTCTATCCCCCTCAATTAATGCATTCTATTAGACGCGGATATTAGTTGATCAGCTTATACATGCAAAATATTGACAATACAATATGATGGAAGTTTTAGTTATGAAAACAGGAATTTTAAATATTATCTTTACTGCGACAAATTTATTTCTTTTCACTTTTTCTGTTTTGGAATCTTTCTTCTAATTAAAAAAGAAGTGACTTGATGATGAATGAATCACTTGAAAACCCATTATATTTTTTAATGATATCTTTTATTGATGCAAAGTTTGAAAGTCAGCAGCCAAGTTAATGCATCAATAATTTCTTTTCTAGTAATTCTCAACTATTTATTTTTTTGCGGCCTGAGTACAGATGTAAAGGGTGTGCATCCGTCCTCCCGCTAGTTAGTTTGCATTGTATCAAGTTACAATTTGGGATCAAGGTATAATTTAACAATGAAGTTTTGTCACATCAATTTGAAACTTATAATTCAAATTATTTACGATGAGATCTTCCAAATTATAGAATTTAAACACCCCACTTAATTTAATTGTGCACAGAACATAGTAATATGAAAGCGCAAAGTTAATATTATCTACAGTAATAGTCTTTGGTTCAGTTGTTTACCTTACCCCGAATTAAGTTGTGGTCACATTAAGTTGAATCCCATGACACATGGTAGTTCTATCGGGGCAAGGTGCTGCTTACTTTCTTAGAAACTCTTGATTACTTTTATGTGTTACCCTATCCATGCATATACATATGAAAGTGAAATCGAGTAAATGTTCACACATTTTAAATATCAGGCAACCGAAAACTCTGAAGCATTTGCAGATATGTAAACCATCTTAGAATTATTCAATAAATAACTGCATGTATGAATTGTAATCAATGTAAATAGAACGGAATTTGATGAGACTGTCATCAAAGTGAGAGGGTTAGCGCTATAAAACCAGGTTTAATCCGCAATTTTCTACATTTGAAAATGCTTGTACCAAGTCAGGAATATGACGGTTTTTGTCCATTCGTTTTTGATGCGTTTGTTTGTTATTTGATTTTGCCATGTGATTATGGACTTTCCGAATTGATTTTCCTCTAAGTTCAGTATTTTTGTGATTTTAATTTTTTGTATCTAGTGACGTATATGCGAAAGACAGAAATCATTGTTTTTCTAAGCAGTTAAATTACTCAGTTTTTGGGTGAAAAGATCAGATCATGCACAATTGAAACAAACTTGTTTTGCAAATAGCGAGAGGTAAAGGGGGTAGCTTATCAAACTTATCTCTGTTAGTTTTTAAATACTTTCAGATAAGAGGGGCGGACCACCTTATCACTCTTCCCCCTCCAGACACCCCCTCGTATCAACATGCCTTGTCAGGGACGGCGAAAGTAGTAAGTCTTAAGAAGGTCATTCAGAATAAAATACACGACTTTTACGAGTTCCAAATGGTGAAATTGAAACAATCCATTGTAAATTTTACAGACGCCATCACGAGTTGGTTTACCGTTATGGAGTAATCATTTCACAAATGATACCAGATATGTTCCTAATGTCGTAATTACAACGCACTTCCCTTTTCACCACGAATGTGACCTACCGAATTAGATTATGTATCGGGTTTGTAATAACATGAGCACGACGGGTGGCACATGTGGAGCAGGATCTGCATACCCTTTCGGAGTACCTGAGATCACTCCTAATTTTTTGCGGGGTTCCTGTTGCTTATTATTTGGTTTTCTATGTTGTTTCTTGTGCACTATTATTTGTCTGTTTGTCTTTTTACTTTTCAGCCATGGCGTTGTCAGTTTATTTTCGATCTATGGGTTTAATTGTCCCTTTGATATCTTTCGCCCCTCTTTTGTGGGAAAAGAACGACACTAAAATATACAAATCTGAAAATAATGGATTCCTTAGCTGCTACATAAATCGTAGGAGACTTCATTGCATTGGTAGCTTTAAACTGGTACACGTTTCTCGCAAGAATAGCCTACAAGGAGGGTAATAACCCTGACACCCGTTATATTTCTAGTTCGAGGTTGCAGTCGTGAGAAACGATGAGATCTTTGAACTAATGGCTGTTTATAACTGCGAGTACTCTCAGATCTGTACTTAGTTTGCTTTTTCGTAGAGACATGCAATTACTGGGTCAGGTCCACTCTATTTTTTGTTAGATTTAGTTCTATGTGTATCTAACTCATGAGTTAAGCCTTTTCAACTAGTTTTTATGCCCCACCTACGATAGTAGAGGGGCATTATGTTTTCTGGTCTGTGGCTCCGTTCGTTCGTTCGTTCGTCCGTTCGTTCGTCTGTGCGTCCGTTCAGGTTAAAGTTTTTGGTCAAGGTAGTTTTTGATGAAATTAAAGTCCAATCAACTTGAAACTTAGTACATATGTTTCCTATAGTATGATCTTTCTAATTTTAATGCCAAATTAGATTAATACCCAATTTCACGGTCCATGGAACATGGAAAAGGATAGTGCGAGTGGGGCATCCGTGTACTTTGGACACATTCGTGTTATAGTTTGTTCTAATGATGTACTGTCACATGTTCAGGGGCTGGTTCGGCTCCTTTTAAAATGTTTAACCCCGCCACATTCTGTATGAAACTGTCCCAAATCAGGAGCCCGTAATTCAGTGGTTGTCGTTTGTTGTTGTCTTACTCATATGTATTTATATATATTTATATAGCATTTTAATATCAATCAATATCTCGAATGCCACATTTCCAATACTAAATCAACAATCCAATGCAGACATATTTACAGCGAAGCAATCAACAGCTTTTTAGAAAGCTCAAACTTGTAATTTTCTTAATTTTCAAAGTGAATATCATTGATGCGTTTTGTTTTTATCTGTGTCAAAAAAGCGTTTACATATCGCAATAGATGTTTGGACATAATGTAATAGGCATTTGCACATAACGTAATATGTGTTTGCACATAAGGTAATAGGTATTTGCACATAACGTAATAGGTGTTTGCACAAAATGATATAGGTGTTAGAAATAACGTTATAGGTGTTTGCACAAAATGTAATAGGCATTTGCACAAAATGTAATAGGCATTCGCACATGACGTAATAGGTGTTTGCACATAACGTTAACGTTAACGATGTTTGCACAAAACGTATAAGCTGTTTCCATATCACGTTAAAAGTGTTTGAATATAATGCATTCTGTTTGAACATAATGTAAAAGGCATGTGCACATGACGTAATGATTTCTAACAGAGAGTATCAGGTTGTTCGGCAAAATGATATGAACTATACCATGATGTATTAGGTTTTTTTTACTTGAGAGACATATTTATAAACACAACATAAAGCCGTTAGACTATTATATCATGATATTTTCATAGAACAAAGATGTATCAAAACAAAACGTCTAGAATATTCAGCATAACAATCACATTTGAGACAGGACGCAATAATTAACTGACTAGGAAGAATAGACACAACATAGATAAAATATGAAAGAATGTACAGGTGGTTGATCATAACGTTTGGAGGTATTAACAGAATATATAGTAGTTCCATAGTTTCAATTTGAGGTAGAAACCATTCAAATTTTAGAAATAAAAAATCTTGTCTTATCACATATAAAATTATAAATATACTGAACATATGTTCTGGACTAAGCAAAATCACATAATATGTAAGTGGACATTCATTTGGTTCTAAGGTGGGGTCTGGAAGATTTTAGAAATAAATATTCTGGCCCCCATTAAGATTAAAATTATCAATCTTATTAAAAAAAAGCCCCCAAGGATGACTGGGGAATAGAAATATGGTCACTTGGTCTTCTCCCGACTGGCAGTAAAACGCTTGTCGAAGCGGGGCGTCCGTTTGGCTGTGCGGGATGTATTAGGTTCGCAGTCACGTCGGTCAGATTGGGGACGTTAAATCCGATGTCTCGTGTAAAGAGAGTGCCACGCTCTTTGCACGTTAAGAACCCTTGCAACAACTCTTTGAGGGTCCGTAGGTGGCCTGTTACAAGGCAAAATTTCTGTCCCTATCCAATATACCCTCATTTGCCAGTGGCAGTCCAAATTTCTCCGACCATCATCCCTTATGGCCTCTTTTATGACACGACCTACCTATTGTATTTATTGTGAACTTGTTCTCGTCCTGAATATGCATGAAATATTTGCCACTGGACGTTAAGCAACCAACAATCAATCAATCTTATAATAGTCTTATCACACAAGAAAAATAAATATTCTGGCCCAATATACATTGTTGTAATCATTTACAAAGATACATGTATCAATTATAAACAGAAAATCCGGTAAAGAAGTAATATCAGTTGTTGTTTTGAGGGATATAATATGCAGTGAACGTTCCTCTCTCTTTCTATCCTTTCTATTTACATACATCATAGTCAGACCATGAATAACCGAAACGATAGTTTAATTTGATATTTCAAAATGTATTTGTTTATTACAAAAGATAGTCGTATCATACATTTGATGGTAACATATTTATTTGCCTTAAAATTACTATATATTCTTTCACTCCAAAAGCTTCGAGTTTATTATCTGTGGTATAAATAGACTGAGGTCTGACATATCTTGAATATGATAGCTAATGACTAAACCATATAAACTAGTTTGAATGATTTCCCCCCAAAAAAAGAGTTAGTTCGGGATATCAATTAGAATTCAAATAAGAATTCAGCTTATAATTTTGAACTATTTTCAAATTGGCTACGGAAACAAATACTTATGATTGATTTCATTAAATGTCTTCCCATAAGCATTTCGACTGTAGCCAGAAAACTAATTTGATAATTTTTGAAATAGCACAACATAACATAGAGAGGATGACTCTTATCAAGAATGTTATCTTCCGGACCAAGGAGAGGGAGCGGAGATGGAAATTGGATTATTTTAACAAGAATATTTTGCTCCATATTTAGCAGTTACTTTGACAATCCATGTCAGATTCTATATCCTATAGAATGGTTTACTCCGTTTTAGTTTGTTACACGTTCTTATGTTTGCTTAATCGATTAATAGCAATTGAACAGCGGTATACAACTGTTACTTTCATTTAATCAACAAAAAAGGTACTGTAAGCACAGATCTTTATTTAACCATTATCTGACCTTTCGTATAAAATAGGCATTTGGGTTCACGATTACATTCCTTTTTTTAAAGAAAGCAATGTTTTTCTTATTATTAGTAGTGCAGTGAATTTATGACACGTTCTGTATTTAATTGCTGTGAAATCAGTATTTATCCTACACAGTAAAAGAATATAAACAATTTGACATATATCCATAAAATAAAACTGTTTTATTATAATAAGTTATATAATAACATATAGGAGGATAGTCTGTTAGTTGAAAATATTAACAAATATATGACAGTAGTTCATGTATCATTGGTTTTCTTAAATCGTAAGGCGGGTGCAAATCTTTATTTTCTGAAGAAACTGTGATATCCCATTCGTTTAAATACACAACTTTATGTTTGATATTGTCGAAAATTTTGAATATCATTTTATCATGCAAATATCTCACAAAATCATATGGAACACCTTCACCGTATTGTTCGAAGTAATGTGGACCTTTAATGAATATTTTTGCGCCAGGCGCACGATCCAAGAATTTAACTATAGCGTCTTTGGCGTTCATTACATGTTCTTCATAAACTGACAATGGAGCATAACCTATATGGATATACCAATGCAGCACTACGATCGGATTTTTAGTACGTATTACGTTAAGATGATAGCTTGCAGGTTTAAAATGATGTATTGTCCCATTCGGTGTATAGGTGAAAAATGGGAACTCATGTGCAGTCCATGTAATAGTAATATTGTCTCTCTTATTTTTACTGAAATTTTTGATTGGTTGATGATGACCTTTTAGAGTACCTGTTGTCCGTGTAACATTTAAAATATCAGCCATTGATATAAGCCAGTCTCGCACTGTAGAATCTCCAACCATGTAAATCTCCCGGTTTCTTAGACAGGCTAAATACCTGTTAAAACTTGGTTCAACTTTTTGACATAAGAGATTATGCCACGTTTTATTATAAAGATATCCAACTGGGGATGAAATGTTCCATGTGACTGACGGATTTATTAGACTACACGAGTGCTCTGGATGACCTATGGTTTTATCTGCAAAAAGAAAAACAATACACAAGTGTCCCCAAAAATACACTATATTCATATTAAACAGACATGTTATAAGCTTGACATGAATATAATAAATTCTTTTAAGGATTATACATTAGATTTAATTTTTGTGTATGAACATTCTATCTAAAGCGCCATGAAAACCTGTTTGTCCTTCTGTTCGTCACTATCGTCGGCCGTGTGTACAAAATATCATTTTCTAATTGATACCTTGAGTTTACCTTGTTCGATTGTATTTATACTGATACAGATGGGAGATATATCGAAAGAAAAAAAGCAATCAATGTCTGTGTCAATAGATCGAAGGACAAGGTCACTGGAAACAGGAAAAAGATATCAGGATGATAAACTGAGTGTCATTTACTTCATTGAAATGAAACTTATACAGATTGATCATGAATAGTTAGTAAAGTAATTTAAGGTCAAAGTCATAAAACTATTCCGAAAATATTTTTTTAAGAAATGGTTACTCGAGGTGCTCGTTTTGAAAATATAGGGCAGTAGAAGATTCCTTTTGAATTGGGGGTCAACAGATTAAAGTGTAACGTTCCTCCAAAAATCTCATTTAAAAAAAAAGTCATAGTTGGTGGTTGAATCTAGTGTTGGCAGCCAAATTGGTCAATTTACTTACACATTCGACATGAATTTTACACCGAAATGGTGATTATTACAAAACATTATACATACACTTCTGTTCTCGAACTATGAACAACAAATTTATTTATTTTATTAAAAACATATTTCCGTAATCCATGTTCTGTTTTCAACAAAATTATTATATTTACCTGTGAACTTTTCTTTTATCAAACGTCATGTTGACCAAGGTAATTATAGTTGTCTTTCTAATACTGTTTTATATCCCCCTTTGTTTTTATTAATATTGTGTTTTTATTGTGTCATAGATCAAATTTATTTGTTCAGTGTATGTTTACTCGTTTTTGTTGATATGTCTTTTGATTGAGTTAAACTATTTCAGTTGATATTTAATAGTCCGTCTGTCTATGTTACGATGTTACATTAAGGTTAGGGTGAAGGTTGGCGCCTGATAAAACGTGTTAACCCGCTGCATTTCCTTGCACCTGTCCTATGTCAGGAACATATTGTTCAGTGCTTTTAGTTTGTTGATGTGGCTCAAGTGTTTCTCCTTTCTCGTTTTTTATAGATTATACCTGTTTGAAGGTTTTACACTAGTCATTTGGGGACTTTTTATAGCTTGCTGTTCTATGTGAGCAAGGGCTCCGTGTTGAAAGCAATACTTTGATCTAAAATGGTTTACTTTTTTACAACATGTGACTTCGATCAAAAGTTGTCTCATTGGCACTTATACCACATGTTCTTATATCTATTTAGAAAATATTGAAACTGTCCTCAAAGGATAAGATTGACAAACATGCTCTAATTTCGTAAGTAAATAAGCAATTTATGCCTGTACCAAGTAAGGAATATGACAGTTGTTGTCCATTCGTTTGATTTTGACATGTGATTAGGGACTTTCCGATTGAATTTTCCTCGGAGTTCAGTATTTTTGTGATTTTACTTTTTATTGTCACAGGGTCGTTAATTTGTTATATTTCTCATAAAGATAATAATTGATTTAAAAACGAATTCAATTTAAATCAGCTTCTAATTCATTATGTTTACTTCTGAAAATAAAGTATCATTTATAATTATGTGATAATACCTTATTTATTACCTATGGATCTATGAGGCAAGGTGACCTGTCCACGAGGATGGTCGGTAGCTTATCGATGACTGCCAATGAACTTCCCCGTACCTTATATTTTGGAGGTCTAATGCGAAACACTTTTTGAAAATTTTCCTTGTTGTACGACTGCAATTTTTTATAACCAAATATATATATCTAGAAAAGTATTTAGGCATAACCATAATAACGGTGTCGTAATCATATGATTTTTTTATTTGTACCAGTTCGTGTAATAAAACATCTAAAATGAACTGTTATAACCTCAGTGTTTGATAAATGATTGATACGGATTTCAGAAAAAATACTTGATTCTGTTCATTAGTTAGATCACGAATAGTTACAATGAAATTATGATTTCAGCTTTGTACTGGTGTCCTGTCTATATTTGCTATGGTATTATCAGGTTTATTTTTCGACTTACGAATAGGGATTGTCACTTTGGTATCTTTTTTTCTGCCACTAGATATGCTCGAAACAAAATGATTGGGAATTCAAATGAATAGAAATTAGAGATAGGGGCATAAAAAATAAACAACACAACTATGACAATCCTACATAAGTATCTTATAATTAGGGCATTTGTAATCTACAATTAACTTAAGGTCTTAATTTAAATATATAGAATGTTTTTAATAATTTGTAAGAATGTAGTTTTTATTATGTTTTTTCAAAATGTAATAAAAAGTATTGGTCAGCAGACTTTTTTATGCTACAGGTTGTGCAATAGTTTGTATAGATTACGCATGGAAAATCCATTGTTTTTTTTATAAAAAGAAAACTACGTCATAGACTTTAAAGACAAAATGTAAGAAGATAGCTCATATAACATGTCTTCAGATGAAAGAAAGACAAAAATGGGTCACCGTATTTGTTTTCTTGATAGAGATTAAGGTTGGTAAATTCCCCACAATATATTATAAAAAATACTTTATCCGTGTTATTTCCCCTACTATCTGAGTTATATCCCCGTATGTGGCAGAGTTGAAAAAAAAATCAAACAAAAATATATGTTTTTTTATAGAAAATACAGCCGTAAATATGACAAAACAAAATTTTCTATACTACATTGTAACAGGAAAAGCCTTACACACGAGTTGCACCCTACTCTCAAAATTTGCACATTTCATTAAAGATCTAAACCTATTGTTATATCCTACTTCAAAATTCAAGATGGAGGGAGACACCCCAGTTACATGAAATAACTTCATGCCATTTTTGTGAAAAAGATATTACCTGTTACCATGGTTACTTTAATAACTTACCACCAAGTACATCAACTTTAATTTCCTTTATGATTTTATATCTAGTAGAACTGCAAGTATAAATTTATTTATTTTTAAACTATATTTAGAAACGATCATATAAAATGTATGTCAAACCGTCACTAAGAACAAATCACAAAGGTCTTCAAGTATATGAACACATCTTTTCAATCGAACCACACATATATACTGCATCTCTTAAATATATTTAGCAATAAAAGAACAAGAAATGTGTGGTATAAAAAAATTAGTTTAGATTGTACAGATTATTTTTGCATAACTCATATACATGCACAAAGATTCTTCCTCTTAATTTGGAAATTGAAATGCATTCGTTAAGTCCCTTAGTATGTCAAGTTATCCCAACGATAACATTTTCTGAAATTCAACAACTTCACATGACGTCACACATATTGAAATGCAAAGACATTCTTTCTTTGAAATATGTTATGTGAGACCATGAACAGTTAAAAAAGTTATAGTTTTTTATGCTTCTGAGACTAAAATAGCAATCATAAAGAGTTCTTGACTAATTTGAGAAAGACTATGCAATACCACATTATGAATATCGACAGGTTTATATGTATAGGACCATACATTTTCTTCTCAGTATAGAAAAACATATTCTACGGTGGCTGAATGCGGTCATGAAAGAAAAAGAATATGTTAGCCCCTCAAGATACTATGGCGTCCCTCAATATTCTATGTCGTTCCCACAAGAAAGTCATCTAGTTCCCTCAAGATGCTATGCCGTTTCTTCAAGCAGAACAAATAAAATAGAAGCATTGTGAGATACTTTTTACAGCCGATTGCATTGAGTGTGTAGCTTAAATTTAATATCTTTGGTTATCTTGCTTGCTAGCTGAACTATGAAATCATTATTAGGTTAGTTGAACTACCCTCCTTTCGAAGTAGCATAGTCCTACAGACAGATAAATCAGAAATTCCTTGAATATAAAAATGAATTACCTTAAGAACTGAATCTGTGATTGTGTAAATGTAGGTACCGTCATATCTCCAGTTATGGAATACCAGTCTGAACAATCAAACCCGGGTGCATTTGGTAATAAACAAAACCATCGCATTCCATAATTTAATGATGTAAAGTCACAGATGCCGTGTTTTGTTCGTGTGTGTATCCCACATAAACCTTGACCAGTTTCTCCACGTGCATTCTTAAAAATCCCTTGAACAGTCCTCAACATTCCATTTCTATATATGTAGTTTACATATAGTCCAATAGATTCTTTTGCAAATGACAATGAAATTTTGATGTTTGGAGATCCGCTCCATAATGCCCTTATCACTCCGATATACGTACCATTACCATGATCTACTACATACCCCGCTGAACCTGCGCCTTTCCCTTTCTCAGACATCCAAACTTTTAGAAAATCACCACCTTCATTTAAAACGTCACCATTTTTATTATGGAGGATTATTCTAAGTGTTATAATATCACCAGTAGTAAACGTAGCTGATTTATTGTTTATTATTTCCACTGTAGATTTCGGCAAATAAACAAGAGTTTTTCCGACATCTAGGCCTTTATACTTAAAGTATTTTTCATAATACTTGAAATCAGTAGCAGTAAACGTTTCGACGTCTTTTTTGTATCCAGGAGACAAAATCTGCCATCTACAATAATCAACCGACCGATATATATATATATATATATATATATATATATATATACAGAGAGAGTATTAAATACATTTACTTATTTCAAAGATCAAAGTTTTCTTTTGTCCAACCTCTTCTCTCACTTTTGAATTAATCAGCAAATCTTGCCAGATTCAGCTAGGCTACCCTTTAGAAGACTTACATTGTTGAATGTTAGGAGAAAAATAACAGCTATGTACCGGTGTTCAAAAGACATAAATCGATTGAGAGAAAAACAAATCCGATCAACACATTACAACTGAGAGAAACACATAAAAGAAAAAAAAATACAAAGGAACAACAGGAACATTGAATTGCAACAAAAACAGTCGCCAACATACATAGAAACGATTTATTTGATAACAATTGCCGTATTCCTGACTTGGCACAGGCCATTTTAGGACAAAATAGTGGGTTGAACCTGTTTAAAGGGCTAGCTAAACCTCCTGCTTTAAGACAATGTTAAAAAGTATCGTTTGAATGACAAGACTACGTGACACGTTCTCTTTGGGCTAATATGCGACCAAATCTTATTGATAGATCTGTACGGGGTTAGTTGCGTGTAATATTTGGCCCTTATCAAACACACACTTTTTTCCAGTGGTTGTCGGAATCCCTTTGTCCACATGACTTAACAAAAGCTAGCTACTGTATTTAATATTACTTCGTGTGTGTCCTCAATATCCATGAAATCGTTTCTCCTAGTCTGTGTGAATGTGTGAGGAAAAATAAGGACAAAATCCGCTCCGTTTTTATTTGTATTATAAAAAATTTGGAGATGTGTAGGTATGGCTGCTATGAGACAACTGTCCACAAAAGTTCAATAGAAATTGGGTGTAAGTAATTATACATGTCGGGAAAAGGTGCATTTGTCGGCTGATTTTTATTATTCAGACTGATTTAACTTGAAAACGAGTTCATGAACCACACTTTTGTTTAAATGACGCTAGGCTTGAATACACATTAAGATTATTTTCATCAATTTTTACAAAAAAGCCAATGATTATTTTTTTAATTAGATATGTACACAGCAACAAATATCTTTTTTATTTCTAAAATCATGAAACTTTGATAAAAATTAATTATTTGAAAAGAAATGGTATTGAAATTTGTGTATATCTTTTGAAACAAAACAAAAGTTATATGTCTTTCAGAAGAACAAAATGTCCAAAAACTCAAAATTGTTAGCATATTTAATGTCTAAAATGATCTCTAACGTTTAGCACCGGAAGGTATATCTTTTATTATATATTTGAATTGACTAGGTAAACTAAAAACTTGTGCGCAAATTTTCGTAAAAAAAAAACAACCGTGAGATCAAACTTGTATTGTATGTCATTTTAAAATAGTCAAAGTAACAAATGACCTTGTACAATGCCAAAATACAGACATTGCCAGATTGTAGTGAATAAATGTATAGCAAATTGAATGCTATTCAGTATGGTTCATGTGGTATTAATTTACTGATACCAAAATCATAATACTGATCATAAAGTAAGGGAACAGTTGGGTTGAATGCAATATTAATGACGAAAATGTTTTTTGGGGAAGATTTTGAAAAATACATTAGTATTTGAATATATATATAGCATTGTACATGGAGCTACATGTATTCCGATGATAATACTTAACTAGCAGTCGCAAATTAGCATCAAAGGGGCACATGACGGGAAGGATGAATATATTAAGAGTTCAACAATTATTATACGTACCCGAACAATTTTGTCGTTGTAAGGTAAAGTATTGAGACAGCAAAAATCAATGACCAAAATACAAGTTTCTTATTTAATTTAAAGGTCGTACTGAACCTGCAAAAAAAAATGTTTTCATCTTCATTAATCTTATCTGATCAGAGACGATTTGAAATCGAAAATGACAGTTTCGACTTAAAATTATGTTCTTTAGAACACACCCGCGATGTTGCGGACATTAAGAGCGTGGTTGAAAGTACAATGTATGTAAACGGTTGTAGGGTGAATTTTTATAAAAGATTTTATGGCTGGTGAATATCAGGAAAGGTATAAAAAGTAATCGGTACTTGGTGATAGAACATTTTTGTTAGCCCTCTTTCTTTTTTCCAAAGTTCGTTATTTTCTGATTTCTGTTTTTCTGTATACTATGAACATACAAATACTATAAAAAGTGTATTTGCTATTTACTATCTCTTCCAAGTTAATCCTAGGTAATATAGTCGTTATATCAGTGACAACCGCGGATTTTGATAGTAAATGTGAAATAGCAGATACACTTTGCTCATAGTATATTTTTAAAAAAAAAGCGAAAATAATTGTCCTGTCTCAAAGTACTAATGAAAATAATGTGTAGTTTTTAAACAGTCCTAAACAGAATGCTTGTCCTTACTTTAAAGTCCTTCCGATGATGGAAACAATATTCGGACGCCTTTATTTTCGTTTTTCTCCCAAAATAACTCAAATTGAATAATCATAAACTAGAATGACAAATGCGACTATGTATGGTACCTATAGGACACAGAAGCATGATTATTAATTTATTGTGGAAGGAAGAGAAGCGACAAACAAAATGAGGTCTACTAATTTAACAGTAAAGTTTTTTGCAGATCTACAACTTTGAAACAACGATGCTAATTGAGCTTAAAAATGTATTAGATACACATTTGCATTCAATGGTATTTTATGGCTGAAAATGCATGTGTTTTTCTGCGGTAAAAACATCAATACGAGACGTACAGATAGAGTGACATCCTGTTTTGAGTCTTAGAAATCAATTTCGTTCTCTTTTTTTATATAAACTAAATCAAATTATTTGACATTAAATATTAAATCATTTACCGGCTTTATTTCCAATTTCAGATGTTTTGAAAAAGGGAAACAACAACTCGATCAAAGACGACCTGTCAGATCTATCAGATCAATATTAAAGCATGGAGCCTTGTTAAGGATTAGTCTGACAATTATTTTTACTTCGTATGTGCATCACGCAAAAAACAAATGAGACATCTTACGAACGGATAAGTATGCTTCTTGCATACGATATGCAATGGCAGGAACACAACCTCTTACAAACTACAAAGTGTGCTCTCAGCATACAGTATGCCTTGGCAGCGAAACAATCTCTTACGAACGGCAGATCGGGATCCCTGCATTCAGTATGCATTGACAGAGAAACAGTGTCTTTAGAACGACAAAGTATTTCCCTATGTGCAGTATACATTGACTGGGAAACACTCTTACAAACGACAAAGTGGGATCCCTGCATACAGTATGTATTGACAGAGAAACAGTCTCTTACAAACGACAAAGTGAGATGTCTGTATACAGTATGCATTGAAAGGGAAACAGTCTCTTAAATACGACAAAGTATTTCCCTACATGCAGTATGCATTGACAGAGAAACAGTCTTTTACAAACGACAAAGTAAGATGTCTGTATTCAGTTTACATTGACACAGAAACAGCCTCTTATAAAAGACAATGTGAGCTCCCTGTATACAATATGTATTCCTAGGCAAACAGTATTTACTGTTCAAAATTTAAGTGATTTGAAAAAAATAAACTCTCGAAAAATGAAGGTAAAAAAAGATATTTGTTTTCATTCTAAATTTTTGAGAGAGAAAAAAAGGTTCGATCGAACACTAAGAAAAAACAAATGTTTTATATTTTTAAATAATTGTGTGCAGAAGATGCTTTTACAAAACTTCTACCTCTGATGGTACTTTCTAAATAAAACGTCAAACGATGGACCCGAATGTTACTTCTAAGGAATAGTAAGTTGAGAATTGTAAAGTTGTTATCGTCACGTGTGTCAGAAATCGGTATGCTAGTTTGACGTAGTCCATCTCTGTCTGTGTTAAGATAAAGATCCGAATATGAAGCAAGCCTTCTAGTTTTGTTAATTATTTGAATGTTTACTTTTAGCTACCTATAAAACCTTTTTTATTCCACCCATTTCTTTGGAACGCCTGTACAAAGTAATGATTATGACAATTGTTTCGTTCTACTGGTTGATATAATAGAGTGTTGGATTCGATCAGGTTTTATGGATTTTCCTTTTTTTTTATTTGGAGTTCGGTATTTTTGTTTATTCTTTTAAAAAAGATTTCGATTTTTATTTTTACTATTAGTAATGCTAGATTTTATAAGCGTTTGGTATTACTAAAAATTATCACTTCTGTTATCGTACTATGAACGACAATTTTATTTTCATTTACCTGTGTACATTACTCTATTTGGCGGCATTTTGTTCAAGGTTATGGCTATTGTTTCTGAAATTGGTAAGCATCTTACCCCTTAAATGATTGCAATTGTTTTGTCTTTACATTGTGTCATATATCAAATTTATTCGTTCAGTTTACGTTCTCTTGTGTTAATATTTCTTTTGATTGATAATCTATAATGTGACTTTCTCTGTTGTGATGTTACGCTATTGTTTCGGATAAGGGTGAAGATTGGTACCTATTTCACCTCAGATTCAAATGGTTCTCCGCTTACATATCACGAATCTGATTTTGTTTAAAGATATGATAAACATATCATGCATAGAAAAATCCTTATCGCATGCTGTATCACCACTAGACCAATATCAACCTTGGGACCTTTGGCCTTCAGGACTGATATTAGCCTGTCAGATTTTAGAAATAAATAATCTTGTTTTATCACATATAAAATTATAGATATTCTGAACATATGTTCTGGACTAATGTTACCACTCCTGTGTATTGATCTGTAATAATCTACCATTCGATGCTGGAGACAACTGTTTTAACATAATGATGCATAATTTGACCAAATGTTACCACTTAATGCTAAGTTATGTATTAATCTGTTTATCATATATTTTTAACAAAATCACATTATATGTAAGTGAATATTCATTTAAGAATTGAATGCTTCTTTTTGTAACTTCATTGGGGTATAAAAGCGTTGACCGAAGTACATTTTGTATGATGCTCTTCATTCTAAAAAAAATATTTCCCTTTACTTATATGCGTGTTTTTAACAACACGGAAAATCAGAATTAAGCAGTATTTATATTTAGTGTTTTTATAAATTTAGAAACACGTCAGAGGGGAGTCCCCAGTTTTGATAAAAATGCGAGAGTTCTCTGAATTCCGATGAATCTATTTCTGTCATATAAGAACTGAAGTGGAGTTTTTCTTATATGTCACCGTTATGAAACTGATATTTGATATTGTACTTCCATAAAGAAATAAAGAACCATCTAGGTCGTTCAATTAAAATTTAATATACGTTCTTGCTCCAAGATTTGTTTAGGTAATTATGCGCATGCGTATAGTTTTCTGGACTTCAAGGGGTATTAGCTATATCTAGATTGAATGGTTGCTCTGGATTCCCCATTCAATTGTATAATTTAAAACTCATGGGATCCTTTCTTTGTATGTCTGCTATTGAGGGTTACTGTTGTTGCATAATTTTAAATCATATGCATCATTTAAATTAAAATAAATGTATTCCATATAACTACAACACCCCTTCAGTCGAAACAGAGTCTTCCATATTATCGTTTTGAGTTGTCTCCCTTCCGGAAGTAACTTCCGGCAATTCTGAATGTAAATACACTTCGAGAAAAATTAACTCGTTCTGTCGATAAACATCGTATTATATTAAAAACGGTCGCAATTTAAACCGAGGAATATGTACGGAAAGGAGTCATGACAGCTGACCCAAAGGAAATTAAACTTTGAAGAGTTAGGAATGGGGTTCCTCCCAGAATTAACGTAGGAAATAGGTGATAATTAAGATACGAAGTGAAGTACCTTCTCTCACTCTGTATCTCAATGACTGCTGTGGAAAGTAAACTTGGAATTTATAGTACAAAAATAAAACACAATAGGCCTTAGTACATTGTTCATACACTTTATCCGGGATTGGCTATTTTGTAACTATTCATATTACGTAAATTACAGTTTACATGTGCAGTTGAATTAGTTTTGAAAATAATATCATCTAGCTACATGTATACATGTGTCAATAAAAACAATGGCAATCGCATCCCTCAGAACATTTTGCTCTTTGATTGGGAATATAATATGCAGTGAACGTTCCTTTCTCTTTTTTTCGCACATAGATAATAGTTGCGCCGAAGAGGAAACCTCTTTAAATAATGCTCTTCTGTGTAGGAATAGTTTTGTTCTGAAAATAGAATAAACTAAAAATACACAATTATCCTTTCTATTTACATACATCATAGTAACTGTGTCAAAAAAGAATTCAGATTATAATTTTGAACTATTCTAAAATTGGCTACACAAACAAATACTTATGATTAATTTCATTAAATGTCTTCCCATAAGCATTTCGACTGTAGCAAGAAAACTAATATAATTTTTTGAAAACAGCAACCCAGAATGAACATCCAGAGGGTGACTCTTATCAAGAATATTTTCTTTCGGGCCAAATAGAGGGAGCAGAGATGGAAATGGGATAATTTTAACAATATTTTGCCCCATATTTAACAGCAGTTACATTGGCAATCCATGTCAGTTTCTATATCCTATAGAATGATTTACTCCGTTTTAGTTTGTTATAAGTTCCTATTTTTGCTTAATCTATTACTAGCAATTGAACAGCGGTATATAACTGTTACTTACATTTAATCAACAAAAAAAAAAGGTACTGTAAGTGTTCCGGGCCATATGAGTATTTGGACCATACGCGTATGGTCATGACCATATGGGTATATATTCATATGGTTCGACCATACGCGTATGGTCGGGGTAGTTGACACTGTTACAGTTTACTTTTGATACTTCTAAACTCTTCATATGGTATGACCGTTCATTAAAAAGACGCTATCATATTTTATTATTATATTATAATAAAAAGATAAGCTAAATAAAAAATAAGAAGTTTCACATACTTCATTTTTCTTACAGTACAGCCTGTGACATCCTCTTAATTATGTCCACCCTCTTGCATGGTCAACATCCAATGGTGGCCATTTATTGGGGTATTCAATCTTGAGATGTTGGCCATTTATTGGGGTCATAAAACATAGTTGATGTTTTATCTAATTATGTTATCTGTTGAAATCAATCAAGGTTGAAGTTTTCAGCTTGTATGTTTCATTAAAATTTACCTGTTCAGGTAACTCAGGTTTCTTTTTAAAAATGACATTTCACCTTTTTTTGAAAATGTAGAATAAAATATTGTTTTATTCTTTTCTAATTTATATTATTTATTGATTTATCTGTCTTTAAATTTATTCAAATTTATTTTTTGTTATTTTTTATTTGTTTTTATATTCATTTTTGTATGTTTTTGTTTCTTATTCTTTTAATTTCATCTTGGTAAGAATTTTGAATATAAAAAAAACAAAAAAAAAGTCAAAGATAAAGTTATTGACTAACATTTGAAAGACAACAGATTTTAATTAATAATTTTTAATAAATAAAAAAATAATAAACGTACATGTTCTTTATTCAATGGTTTGTTTGCATTATTTAATGAATTATTATTAATAATAATTAATAATCAAGCAAATGATATTTTTAAATAAACCATGAGGCAAGTAATTCTTATCTTTATTTTTTTTGAAATCTGAAAACAAGAGTTGTGCATGAACAATTAGTGTTGAAGAGACTTATTTTCCAAATGCCCACCCTAGTTATCATCAAATTTTGATAAAAACGCATTAAAAATGCTTATCATAATGAAAAATGTTCCTATCTCTGAATAAAGTGAATCTTATGAAAAAAAATTGTCTTGCTTTTTAAACAACTATGAACTAATTCAATATGGTATCTTCGGTCAGTTAAAGGCTAAAATTTGACAAAAGTACACTTATATAGATGGTGACACTTTTATGGTCTATTAATTAAATCATTTTTTGTGTGTACATTATATTGTTGAAAGTACTGGACTGACATGATACATGTACATATTCTTGGTATACATTTGCAAAGAATATTTTCCTCAACCCAGGCCTTTGAGATAAATTTAATAACTGCAGGGACTTGAATGAATTAAACCCTTTAAAGACCTTGATGAAAAATTAATTTAAAGAAAAATATAAGAATATTTTTGAAAATAGATTTAAAAATAAAAACTTTGATAAAAACTGTATATACACAAATGTGTCACTAAAGTAGAGAGTTAGTGATCATAATTTAGAAATAGAAAATAGCGGACAATATATAATTCCTAGAAATGATAGAATATGGAAACTGTGCACTTGCTGGACAATGAAGAACACTCCTTCCTTAATGGTAAAATTAACAAAATAACTTGAGATAATCTTTTTGAAAATTATCTACCTTCTCATAATAAAGTCACTTAAGAACAATAAAATGAAAGAAATGCCAAACCTCAATATCTGAACATGTTTAAAATATTTGCCCCTTTATAAAATGGTCGTAAATTAGAACTGAGGGCAGAAACCTAAAAAAAAAAAAACATTCCATGTGTTAATTTCTTATAGAATTGTTATTTCTTTGCATTATAATGGGGTTTTTTTTGTCACAAACTAAAAACAATATGTTTATATGACAATAAAAATATTATGAAATTTTGTTGTTATGAATATTTCGGATATATTTATTCAATAGAGAAATAATGAATTGCCTTAATTTTATTTAGAATAAGTCCTAAACACATTTTTTAACATTTGTTAAACAGTGTTGAATGCAGATCAGTCTATCTACAATGATCTAATTATAAACCATTTTAAATTAAGAAAATTAATTTGAGTAACACCTTTTCAATAGAAAAAGGCAGGCATTGGGAAAGTTTGCATTATATTAGAAGATGATATTCATTTATTCTTCTTACCATAAAGTACATGTAAAAATAATAACTTTTAAAATTGATTAAAAACTATTTAAAAGGTATATTGTCAAACAAACAGTCATGAGTCAATTAAAAAAATATAAAGCTATTTTTTAAAATAGTTTTATTATTTCATTTTGTTTTTTGAATTTTCTTGACATAATCACAGTTATTAAATTTGACAAACACATATCTGTATATTTTACCTGAGACATATGACCTGTATGTCATGTATGCTATATCATTTTAACACTTCAATGCATCCAAGATTTCCCTTTATCCTTGACTAGTTTATAATTAATACCTTGTGTATTGATTAAGCAACAGGGGGTATAATGATGGACATAAAGGGCCACCATGGTGGATATAATGTTAAGGGCCACTATGAATAAGATAATGTCACAGGTAGTCAAATTTATAGTAATCACATTTTATACCAATGGTCATTACCGATGGTCATCACCGATTTGTTATTACGAGTGAATGGCAATATGTCGACTAAAAAAAATAAATTTCAAAAATTTCTTTATGAACTGTTACACAAGAAGTCACTGAAAAGTAACACAGTTTATTTAAGTTGCCTTGTGAATATGGTGCATTGCAGTCATTTTACGATATTTGAGATCTAGAGCTTCTGAAAAAAGTAGACCTCAGTATAACTGTACGCAGCTGCAAAAAGGTAGCTTTTCACTCGCAAGCAAAAGGTGTAAATGAAAAGGATCGTGCACAAAATTCTTACAAATTCAAAAAAGCTATGATGCCGTGTGGAAGTGAACGTCACCTAAGCCTACATGCAAGAATATAACTAGTGATGAAAACTAACTATGGCATCAATTTTTAACTTTTACGTAGTTTTTGTATTATAAAATTAATATATTGTCATGTAACCATCACTGTTGTTTTTAGATAAAGTTTTTGTATTATTGAAACGTTTATAATGTAATCTGAAAAAAATACCTATATGGTCACAATACTCATACGGTCCGGCCCGTTAATAACCAAACGAGTATTATACTCATATGGTCCGACCATATGCGTACGGTCGGACCATACGCGTATGATAGGACCATATGAATATACGCATATGGTCATGACCATACGCGTATGGTCCAAATACTCATATGGTCCGGAACATAAGCACAGATCTCTATTTAACCATTATCTGACCTTTCGTATAAAACAGGCATTTGGGTTAACGATTACATTTCTTTTTTTAGAGAAAGCAACGTGTTTTTCTTTTTATTAAGTAGTGCAGTGAATTTATGACACGTTCTGTATTAATTGCTGTCTAATCAGCATTTATCCGACACAGTAAAAGAATATTAACAACTTGACATATATACATAAAATAAAACAGTTTATTATAATAAGTTATATAACAGCATATAGGAGGATAGCCTGTTAGTTAAAAATATTAACAAATATATGAAAGTAGTTCATGTATCATTGGTTTTCTTAAATCGTTATCTTTATTTTCTGCAAAGAAACAACAACCCGGCCAAAGAGCAGAAAACAGCTGAAGCCATCAACGGATTGTCAACACAGCGGTTAAATCCTGCGCACGAATGCGTACTTCAGCAGACTCTTAAGCAAAAGTGTTTAAGTCAAGTAAGAGCATATAGCGTCTGAAAAATGGTAGATTGACTATGATAGAGCCTCAATAGTAACGTTTGTCAAAGATCTTTAGTTTGTTTGACGTCTTCCATAGTTTAAAACATTTTATTTCCTAAACATGTAAAATTGATGACTTACAAGTGATCAAACTTGTGTTTAGAGGTACATGTAATTAACTATATATGAAGAGTACATAATACAGAACTCACTTTAGTACTTCATAATGACAATTAAATATCAATATTATTTAAGGAAATTTTGTTATCTTACGTCATGTTGTTCTTTTGAGTCTGCATTTCAAACTGAAAAAAGTTAAATATACTCATCATAGATACAAGGGTTGACATTTTTTGTTTGCGCCAGACAAGCGTTTTGTCTGCAAAAGTATACCTTTGGGGAATAAAAACTCCACAAGTAGTGGCATCAACCTAGTGGTTGTAAATAACTTCATCATAGATACAAGGGTTGACATTTTTTGTTTGCGCCAGACAAGCGTTTCGTCTGCAAATTAATACCTTTGGGGAATAAAAACTCCACAAGTACTGGCATTAACCTAGTGGTTGTAAATAACTTCATCATAGAACCAAGGATTGGCATTTTTTGTTTGCGCCAGACAAGCGTTTCGTCTGCAAAAGAATACCTTTGGGCAATAAAAACTCCACAAGCAGTGGCATCAACCAAATGGTTGTAAATAACTTAATCATATATATGGCGACCTTCTGCTGTTGTTTTTTCTATGGTCGGGTTGTTGTCTCTTTGACACATTCCCTATTTCCATTCTCAATTTTATTGACATTTTGTTTTTGCGCCAGACAAGCGTTTCGTCTGCAAAAGAATACCTTTGGGGAATAAAAACTCCACATGCAGTGGCATCCATGTAGTGGTTGTAAATAACTTCATCATAGATACCAGGCCTTGCGGTCATAAAATTTTCGAGTCAGTTGTACTCGTACTCGAAAATCAACCAATCAAAATGCTGGATTTCATGTTTCGAGCATGATTTTTGTTCTCCGAGTACTGAGCAAAGTTTTATGACTTCAACCTCTGGATTGACATTTTTTTATTTTCGCCAGATGCGTGTTGTAAACAGTAGAGTTTTAATTATGACCATATCAATGATAATTCATACTAATATACCCTAAACGAATAAATGACAAGCAGATAAACTGAAATTGAATTCATTAGAAAATATCACAATAATGTAAACTAAGAAGATTATTTTATATAGAATATAAATAACGAAGTAAGAAATGCTAAACTTACAAATACATTAGAATAGACTAGAACTTTTCTTATATGTGTTTTGTGACAATTTGCCTAATAGTGAATTTATTTTCGATTTTCTTTCTGACTCGTTTTATGATGACCTGCCCATTTTTAAGTGTTGTTTTATATGTATATGTTATTGTGTTCATTTTTGGTTTTTACATTGCAATCTGATGTTAGCTTTGATAGAATGATTTTCGACTGATAAGTAGCTATGTAAAAAAAGATTGTTATTTTGTTGTGGGTAAATAATTAGTAACTACTGAATTAGTAGCTGCAGCATTTATAACAAAAGAGCGTAAACACGTGTAGCTCAGATGCAGTTTGAAAAAATCATTCGGTAGTCTCGAGCAATTTGTTAACTAAAACGATACAGAAAGTACATGAAAGTGTTTGCTGTCAGTATTTAATTTAAAACGACCATCACAAACTATGATTAATAGGTTTTGGACTACTAACCGGTCTTTGAACGAGAAAATGTTTGCCTCAAAAAAATAAATAATGCATATCAATTTAATGGTTTTTGAACTATTTACCTGATAGTAGTCTTTTTCAACTAATTCCGTATAATAAATAAATTTATTCGTATATATTTCTTTAAAAGAAAAAACGTACTGAGGCAAAATAAGTTTAGGTTTTACATTACGCAAAAAACAGTTGTAAATATTTTATTTTATTGATATCAATTGAAGAATAAATTTTATTTGATGGATAGTTTGTAAAGAAAAATATTTAGTTAAAAACCTTTCACATAATGAAATTATACACGCTTACCATTACACGTCATTTAATTTGGTGGCTGGAACTGGGATCCAAATTATTCATGTAAAAGTTTTTATCCACATTGATCATCTCAAGACTAATATCTAAATTGTCTCAAAGTGACAATTTATTTGCCCTCTGGCGAATTGTATGATTTTGCTCAAATCGTAATTGTAAAATTTAAAGAACGATTTCAAACAACCAGCGAGTCACTTACGGAATCAGGTCATCGTCAAACTCGACATACAATATGGCCGCGTTGGACATAGGCGAATAGGTTCGAACGGAAGAGGTTATTTACGATAGATTATGGATGATCGCGAGTCAGATAGAAAAGAAAACATTAATTATGATGACTTTAAAACGAAAGAGATTTCATTATGGATGCAAAAATTGATGAAACTGAAAATATTTGTCTTTTAAGATCTGAAGTCATAAAATTAAAAACTATTGGGGAAAAGGTTAAGTCTTCTTCTTTAAGCTTATTAATTGGATTCTAAAAAATGCAGCACCTGGATTCCGAAATTGCTGATCTGAAACAAACAATCAGTATAATATCGGAAATCATGGTTTGGAAGTAATTGATAAACTTGTTCTAAGTAGCTCTGCAAAAATTATATATTAAAATGTAAACTTTGTGAAACAGTAATAATATATTATTTTCTAGGAATGATCGATTGTTTGTCCCTCTCTTGAATGCTGCGAAAACTTAAGTGTTACGTTTTCCCTTATTGAAACCGTCATTGAGTCTGGGGACCTCGGTGGCTGAGTGGTCTAAGTAGTTACTACTTTAACTACTAACCGGTCAACACTGAAGTTTTGAGTTCGAATCCTGCTCGTGTGGTTGTACTTGAATGCAATCTTAATTGACTAAGATTGTCAGTTTTACTATCAAAGGTCCAGCTTTTTCCACCTATAAAGCCTGGCCGTCACGAAAATAGCCGAAAAGTGATGATTAAAGTGGCGTTAAAATACCAAAAATCAAAATCATTTCATTGAGTCTATAAACCTTAATATAGATAGTTTATGCTTTCAGCATAGTAATTTATACTTAATAAACTAATCAGCTGTTTTAAATAAAAAAAAAATGTTTGCGAATATAGTGACTGAAGTGAGTGAAATATATCGACTGGATTATTCGGGTTTATGAAGCACCTATGCCTTGTATATTGGACAAAATGACACAAAATGGCAGCATCCTATATGACCAAAGTCATTTGATGTCTTACTTAAATGTATATCAATGGTGGTAAAATATATTTTTATGTGACTGTTGTATAGCTTTTCTTGACGTTGAAGTATGTAAGTACATATTACCATGTGCCAAAAAAAAAAATATTGATCCCCACTCTGATTTTATAAAAAAAAAAACAATTGAACGCCTCCTTTTCCACATACAGAAAAAAAAGCTCGATCCCTCATTTATTCTGACTAGCCTCTCCCCCTTTCCATGATAAAAATAATGATTAGTCCCCTATTTCATTGGTATCTATTTTTAGAATTAAATTAATTTGATAGATAATTTGTAAAGAGTATATAATAGAATCAAAGCCACTTACCATTACATGTAATATATAATTCGGTGGCTAGCGCTAGGATCCTTTCATTGAGAAAGTTTGTGTCAACTTGATCATCTAATGACATAATAACCAAATTATCTCAACATGACAATTTATCTGCCTATTGGGAAATTGTTTAATTTTGCCCTAATGGTAAACACCTGTCGTATCCACATTTAGAAATAAATTTAGTGGCAAAAAGTATTAACATTAGCAGAAGAGATCAACAATCGATAGCACATGTAATACCTTGCTTGATTGAAATTTATATTTTCCATGCATGCATTAGCAAAAAACTTTAACTTTTATAGTTCTGATTAATGAAAAATGACCCCAGTGACAATTCTGATTAATAAAATTAGCCCCACTTTCTGATATAGAATGATAGAAATTGGCCCCAGTGACCATGCTGATAGTATAATAGAAATTGACCTTGTGACATACGTTGAAACACCAATAGTACGTGCTAGGAAGCGTGCGCTGTCTGCCCGACAGAACCAAGCCGTTAGATAATTTGTAAAGAGTATATAATAAAATCAAAGCCACTTACCATTACATGTGATATATAATTTGGTAGCTAGCGCTAGGATCCTTGCATTGAGAAAGTTTGTGTCTACTTGATCATCTAATGACATAATATCCGAACTGTTTCAACGTGACAATTTATCTGCCAATTGGAAAATTGTTTAATTTTGCCCTAATGGTACATGTAAATTTTAAATCAAATCTGTCGTCTCCACATTTAGAAATAGATAAGCTTGTGGCAAACAGTATTAACATTAGCAGAAGAGATCAACAATCGGTAGCACATGTACTACCTTGTTTGATTGAAATTTATAATATTGTCCATGCTTGCATTAGCCAAAAACTTTAACTTTTATAGTTCTGATTAATGAAAAATGACCCCAGTGACAATTCTGATTAATAAAATAAGCTTGATTTGAAGTATGTAAGTACATATTCCCATGTGCAAAAAAAAAATATTGATCCCCCACTCGGGTTACACTAATGTCCTGACAATGTCCTGACAGTGTCCTGACAGAAATGAAAATGCTAAATTTTTTTTATTATTGGAAGGATTTACTTGAAATTTGGAATCAAGCAAGATGAGAAGTTAAATTTAATAAATAAAATTTTAAAAAATTAAAAAAATATTTATAAGAGTGAGAAAACTTGACCTGACCAACTTGACTTTGAAACTACTAATGTCCTGACCGATATGTAACGGATAAATAATGTTTTATTATTGACAAGATAGACTTCAAATTCGATACCAAGGAAGATTAAAACATTTGATACAAAAATATAAGAAAAAAAGAAAACAAATATTTTCAAGAGTTAGAAAACTTGACCTGACCAACTACATCTTTCCTGTGACTTATGTCCTGACCTATGTAAAATGCTTATTATTTTTTTATTCTTTGAAGGATCGAATTCAAATTTGATGTCAAGGAAGATTATAATACTAAATATAGAGCTACAAGAATAAGATTTAAAAAAAATAATTTAAAGAGTTAGAAAAATTGACCTGACCAACGTCGACTCTGCCTTGACTAATGCCCTGACCGATGCAGAGAATGTTGATATCTTTTTATTATTGAAAAAAAATGACTTAAGTTCCTTACCAAGGAAGATGATAACATAAAATATAGGAATTTATGAGAAAAAAATGTTTGTTAATTTTTGAAATGTTAGAAAACTTGACCTGACCAACATGATCTCTGTCATGATGAATATCCTGACTGTTATAAAAATGTCAATAACCTTTTTATTATTTAATGAGATATTACCAAGTTTGGTATCAGGGAAGATTACAACACTAAGTATAAAAATGTAAAATAAAAATATTTTAAACTTGACCTGACCACTGTTTACCTTGTCCTGTAATGTCCTGACTGATGAAGAAAAGACAAATATTATATAACCGGCTGTTTTTTTTTCTCTCTCTCTAAAGACAGAATAGACTTAGTTCTTGAAATTTATTTAAAAATAGTTATGAAAGAACTTGGATGCACTTTTTATAATTCATAATATATGTGTAGAAGAAAGCCAAAAGACAGTGACATCATAAAATTATGTTTATTATAAGTTTTTATATTTCTATGTGATTCGAACATAATTCTACTTTGAATGCTTGTAAAAACGTTATCTTGAAATCAAAAGAAGACCATTTCCTGTCCTTTTTTTATGTTATTTGACATGTTTAATCCCTCATTAACTAAAAAAACTATGTTTTTTTTTGTTATTGAAAGAATTGACTTAATTATCATGATAAAGATCATTTAAGTTGATCAGGTCAAGTTTTATCACATTTAAAAAATTAACAAACAATTTATTTTTCTTAAATTCTTATTTTGAAAAATATAATTTTCCTTGGTGAGGAACTTTAATTAAGTCAATTCTTTCAATAACAAAAAAAATTATTAACATTTTCTACATCGATCAGGACATTAGTCAGAGCAGAGTCGATGTTGGTCAGATCAAGTTTACTAACACTTAAAATTTTTTGAATATTTTTTCTTATATCTCTATATTCAATGTTAGAATCTTCCTTGACATTAAATTTGAACTCGATCCTTCAAAGAACAAAAGTTATTAGCTAGCATTTTACATCAGTCGGGACATAAGTCACGGGAGGACGTAGTTGGTTAGGGCAAGTTTCCTAACTTTTAGAAATATTTTTTTTCGTTTTTCTTCTTATATTTTTGTATTAAATGTTTTAATCTTCCTTGGTATCGAATTTGAAGTCTATCCTGTCAATAATAAAACATTTTTTAGCCGTTTCTTTTCAGTCAGGACATTAGTAGTTTCAAAGTCAAGTTGGTCAGGTCAAGTTTTCTAACTCGTATAAATATTTTTTAAATTTTTTTAAATTTTATTTATTAAATATAAGTTGTAATCTTGCTTGGTTTTAAATTTCAAGTAAATCCTTCCAACAATAAAAAAACAATTTAGCATTTTCATTACTGTCAAGACACTGTCAGGACATTGTCAGTACATTGTCAGGACATTAGTGTAACCCCCCCCCCCCCCACTCTGATTTTATTAAAAAAAAAACAATTGAACCCCTCCTTTTCCACACACAGAAAAAAAAGCTTGATTCCTCATTTATTCTGACCAGCCTCTCCCCCTTTCCATGATAAAAAAATGATTAGTCCCCTATTTCATTGGTATCGATTTTTAGAATTAAGTTAATTTGATAGATAATTTGTAAAGATTATATAATAAAATCAAAGCCACTTACCATTACATGTAATATATAATTCGGTGGCTAGCGCTAGGATCCTTGCATTGAGAAAGTTTGTGTCTACTTGATCAAATTGATCTTATCCAAACTGTCTCAACGTGACAATTTATCTGCCTAAAGGTACATGTAAATTTCAAATAAAACCTGTCGTGTCCACATTTAGAAATTAATAAATTTGTGGGAAAAAGTATTAACATTAGCAGAAGAGATCAACAATCGATTGCACATGTAATACCTTGCTTGATTGAAATTTATAATATTGTCCATGCATGCATTAGCCAAAAACTTTAACTTTTATAGTTCTGATTAATGAAAAATGACCCAGTGACAATTCTGATTAATAAAATTAGCCCCACTTTCTGATATAGAATGATAGAAATTGGCCCCAGTGACCATAGAAATTGACCTAGTGACAATCAGTATGACAGTTACGTTGAAACACCAATAGTACGTGCTAGGAAGCGTGCGCTGTCTGACCGACAGAACCAAACGAATATCTAATCAAGAAAACGAAACGGAATTTATATGAAATTGCTGAGGGGGATTATTTCATTATACCAAGTCATCAGTATGGTCGTGTTTCAACTGATCTTTGAAATATTTCAAATCTTATAACTCAATCTGGAGAAATTTGGTACCGCATTGGAACAGCTATAGGAATTTTGTTAAAGAATATTTGTCTATGAATCAAATTGAACCTCTTTGAATCACATATGTAATCACATTTACAGTTCATGAGCTTCGACTTTTACTACGTGAAGCAATTAGATAAAGACAAGAAACAGTTAAAAAGCTTTCAAAAACTGGTGGTCTTTGTCTTTCATGTAAATACGAAAATAACAAGATATAAAGGCAAACGATGTTGTGCAATTCCCGCAGACTTAATTCACTAAAATGCTCAAACAAATGATATAGAACTATTTTTGTATTGTGTAAATAAGGTTTATTGTATTGTCATTGAAAAACAATAATTAAAGAGTGTTGTGTTGTTGTCCCTGCGTTTGATGTGTTTTGTCATTTGATTTTGCCATGTGATTAGGGACTTTCCGATTGAATTTTCCTCGGAGTTCATTATTTTTGTGATTTTACTTTTTAAAGTAGTTATATCAACGTCCTGTGGTCTCTGTAGGACAGTTGTCTCATTTCGGCAATTTTACCACATCTCCTTATGTTTATCTCGATTTATCATCGGTTGTTATTTGTTTTGAAACTTGAAAATATATTGTCTTTGAAATGAGCATGTCAATCAATCGTATAAATCAAATAATGTGCATTCATTTATTGTCAATGGTATCATTTTTTCTTGGATTTAGGAATACTTACATTTCCTCGTCTATTTACAGGAAAATTGGTATCCTAATAATAATGAATCCCCAGTATAATATGATGGGTAACTCCAATTCTGATGTATTTTACAACATTAGTAAAATAAGCACAATGTTGTGTTTAATGTAGTAAAACATAAGCTGAAACATTTAATGTTGATCGAAAATAAAATCAAATCATCTTATGCAGTATGAGTCTCGAAATTGAAAATATATTGAATCAAGTACAATATAAATAAAAATATATGAGTGTCAATGAGCCAACCCTCCATCAAAGTCACTATATAAAAACAATAAACAATTAATGGTCAAAGTACGATCTTCAACACGAACCGTTGCTCACACCGTATAGCAAACTACTAGGGACCCCGAAATGACTAGTATAAAGCAATTCAAACAGGAAAACAAACTTTTCAAGCTATATAAAATATGATGACAACTATAAACCACACCGACAAACGACAACAACTGAACAAAAGGCTAGCGACTCAGTAAGAAGAAAAATCTATAATTACCAAGATTTTTTTTTAATTTAGTTCCAAAAGCATAGAAATTTGAGTAAGTATTTTCAGTATGAATTTCATTCTTATAAACAAACGTGAAGCCTGTGGTGATTTCCTCTTGATGTTGAATTGATTTTAACATTTTTATATTGTCTCTTTTCGTCCCCGAGGGTATCGTCAGCCCAATAGTCATCACTTCGGTGTTGACATGAATATTAATAATGTGGTCATTTTTATAAATTTCCTGTTTACAAAACTTTGAATTGTTCGAAAATCTAAGGATTTTCTTATCCCAGGCGAAGATTGCCTTAGCCGTATTTGGCACAACTTCTTGGGAATTTTGGATCCTCAATGCTCTTCAACTTTGTACTTGTTTGGTTTTATAAATAATTTGATATGAAGGTCACTGATGAGTCTTATGAAGACGAAACGCGTCTGGCGTACTAAATTATAATCATGGTACCTTTGATAGCTATTTACACCACTGGGTCGATGCCACTGCTGGTGGACGTTTCGTGCCCGAGGGTATGACCAGACCAGTAGTCAACACTTCGGTGTTGACATGAATATTAATAATGTGGTCATTTTTATAAATTTCCTGTTTACAAAACTTTGTTGTTTTTTTTTGGAAAAACTAAGGATTTTCTTATCCCAGGCAAAGATTACCTTAGCCGTATTTGGCACAACTTCTTGGGAATTTTGGATCCTCAATGCTCTTTAACTTTGTACTTGTTTGGTTTTATAAATAATTTGATATGAACGTCACTGGTGAGTCTTATGAAGACGAAACGCGTCTGGCGTACTACATTATAATCATGGTACCTTTGATAGCTATTTACACCACTGGGTCGATGCCACTGCTGGTGGATCTTCGTGCCCGAGGGTATGACCAGACGAGTAGTCAACACTTCGGTGTTGACATGAATATTAATAATGTGGTCATTTTTATAAATTTCCTGTTTACAAAACTTTGATTTTTTTTTGGAAAAACTAAGGATTTTCTTATCCCAGGCAAAGATTACCTTAGCCGTATTTGGCACAACTTCTTGGGAATTTTGGATCCTCAATGCTCTTTAACTTTGTACTTGTTTGGTTTTATAAATAATTTGATATGAACGTCACTGATGAGTCTTATGAAGACGAAACGCGTCTGGCGTACTAAATTATAATCATGGTACCTTTGATAGCTATTTACACCACTGGGTCGATGTCACTGCTGGTGGATCTTCGTGCCCGAGGGTATGACCAGACCAGTAGTCAACACTTCGGTGTTGACATGAATATTAATAATGTGGTCATTTTTATAAATTTCCTGTTTACAAAACTTTGATTTTTTTTTGGAAAAACTAAGGATTTTCTTATCCCAGGCAAAGATTACCTTAGCCGTATTTGGCACAACTTTTTGGAATTTTGGATCCTCAATGCTCTTCAAATTTTTACTTGTTTGGCTTTATAAATATGTTGATATGAGCGTCTCTGATAAGTCTTATGAAGACGAAACGCGTCTGGCGTACTAAATTATAATCCTGGTACCTTTGATAACTATATTCAATGTTAATTTAAACAATGTTTGTTTTTTACTTTCAGCTCTCAAATCATCAAGAAATTAAAGATTTAATTAATTTAAGATTATGTGCTATCTTTGCCAATTGGACAACTCTCCATCCAAGTCACAATTTGTAAAGGTAAACCATTATGGGCCAAAATACGATTTTCAACACGGAGCCTTGAGTCACAGAACAGAAAAAAAGGGCGCCAAAAATAGCTAGTGTAAAACCATTCGTACAGAAAAACTTTATCAATTTCAGGGGAGATAATTCTCACAGTAAAATTGTTTATACTAGAATGAATGTGATATTTTCATTTTTGTAGGTCAAACGATCTTAATCAAAATTGTTGTTTTTAACTGGAGATTAATGCAGGATTCCAAAAATATCAAATTGGTATGGTTTGCTTAAGCGATTAGCATGTTTCAAATAAATGTCTAGAAATTCGTCATGGTTTTGATTAAATTTGTCATGGTTTAGATCCAAATTAATACATATTTGTTTCAGCTTTATATTTAATGTTTATTTAAAGGCGCGTGTGATAAATATAGATTATAACATGGCATTTTTCGTATCCAATATTATGTAAGGATTAGCTTTGAAATGTAGTGTCCAAATGACCACTAAGAACATCATCAGTTAGTCCTTTCGCAAGCGTTTGAAAGTATGGTTCCCTTACTACAGTCATAGTTTCATCATTCCGGACGCCATCGGCCTTGCATGTGGGATAGACAGTAACTCGTTGCTGGATAAAACAGGAAGTTGCATTTTTCAGCACGAATTCAACATCTTCACCTGACAAAACAACAGAAATTGACTCATGTACGAATCTATATTGACCATTGTCATAAACGACATAAATTTCTAGCATATGTTCAATGCCATTTCTTAAATCTTCTTAAATCTTCTATTCGTGTTACTTTTGGTAACTTTCTTATTTGTTTGATGCTTTCGGTAGCTTCATGTATCCTAGTATTGTTTGTTTTATTGCAATAAAGGTATTTCATCCATGAATGAAATGATGAAATTGCCTTAGACTCATTATAATCACTATGCATTAGATGACAGTTCAAACATCCGTCAAAAAGCATTAACAAAACAAGACCTGCGAAAGCAATGTTGTTTGTCTTTGAAAGAATAATTATTTCGTCTTTTAGTTGATTAATTGGATTTTCAAAAATGCAGCACCTTGATTCCGAAATTGCTGATCTGAAGCAAACAATCTTCATGATATCGGAAATCGTGGTGTGGAAGTCGTTGATATTAAGGACTCGATATTTATATCAATTTTATTATTTAAATGACTCTTCAAAATATTGACTCTTTCACTTGGAATGAAACATCGGCATTGGTCATTGATATCAACAGAAGGTCCTAAGAAAACAAGTTTTGTCTACGGAGTCCCGATAAATTGAGCGTCGAGTAGTTGCTATAATATGCGTATGCGTTTTATCGATACAGCCGCGTAACAGATCTTGCAATTTTAGCCAGGCTTCAACTTTCTCTGGGACCAATTGCGATTTTCCAAAGCAGTCATCAACGAAAAATATCTGTTTAGATGTTGGGGTCAATTTTGATTGCCATTCATGGGATGAATCTCTTAAATGAAACTGGAAGCCTATGATTAACGATTTGAGGATAATGTGCCAGGCACTGAAGGTTTTTCCTTCTCCTGGATCTCAAACGATTAACACAGATCCGTTACCTAATAGTTGGTTTTCAATATCAAGAAAAGCACGTGTTTCAACAAAACAACGGTCCTCCTTGGCCCTGAACTCAATGATCAGTTTGAGTTGATCTGAAAAGAGAAAACATTTTTTGCTAGAGATATTGAATTAGATATTTTCCAAACTGTATAACAAGGAAAAGGCTCTACAGTAGTACTTGATTATTTAAAACAAAAACATAAAGGATGCATGCGTATTCACAATGGATGTGTATGTGTTACAGAGGGTAATACGTGACGAACATGTTTACATTCGTAGAGACAAATTAATGAGGAAACAAAGGATGCATTAATTTTCTACTTAAAATGAATTTAATGATATTTTTAGACATAAAATGCTGCTCAAAGTCTCAGTCGACAATTTCCATGAGCGCTCTGGTGTACCTCGATTCAACAAGTCATCAATTTAAAAGAACCGTAAGACGTAAGAGCCATCGAGGACTAATATTGCTTTATCAGTGACAACAAGCGTGTTTCTTATGTTTAATCTGCGGCGTTAGAATATCATGTGTAATAAAGCAATATACATAATAACGAATTAGAGGCCATCTCTTTAGTCTTACATTAGGTAATTTACATATTCATAAACAATTGGTATATTTAAATTTTCCCACCCTACTACAAGAACAAGTATTAAAATTTAAACAGCGGTTTGTTGATAGGAAACTAGCAAGGTATGATATAAAGACTTCAGCAACGCCAACCCTATAATCAAGGTTCTACGGAAAGGTATAAAATCATCCCTTGAAATTTTTACGTACACCATCACAAGTTGGATGGTCATTATTGAATATCTGTTACACAGATGACGGCGGATACATGTACGTTCTTATTGTCCTTTTTTCTACGACTGTGACCTACCGAATTAGACTTATCATCGGCTTTGTACTTTTATCACCAACAACATTGGTGTAATATTTTGAGCAGAATCTGCTTATTCTTAAGCCTCAGTCCCACTAGACCATGATCGCACCACGCTCACCGCGATCTAAATTAAATTTAGATCGAGGTGAGGTCGCCGTATGAGTGGCGTGAAAATGTAAATTTTCGTTGCTTTCACGATGCTACTACGTCCTCGTTACGCTTCAACAACGATCCCGCCACGATTATACCACGTTATCACCGCGCTTATTCTGCGACCTCACTACGCTTATCAAGATCTTTCTACGCTCTTCACGTTCTTCACGCGATTATAGTGACGTTCTTACCAAGATTATACTACGTTCGTACTTCAATCTTACTACGTTCTCAGCAATAAAGTCAACATCGTGTTCCATATCAATACAGTTCCATTCCTTCTATTTCTGATTAATACGTAGATTTCTCGGAAACAATACAGTCATGCCACCAAAATCTACAAGAACACGTGGGCGTGGTGGTAGGGATTGATGTAGAGGCAGAGGAGTCAAAGTAACGAATGTTGATCAAGCAGAGATGTCGGACCGACCAATCCAACCTAAATTACAACCTATTGCTGGTCCATCAAGCTCAAATGACGATATTTTAGTGAACGATAGCAGAGATGACACCGATGTGTCAATAGATAAATGATGATGTGGTATGAGTGCCAATGAGACAAATCTCCATTCAAGCAACAATTTATAAAAGTACTCCATTATAGGCCAAGGTACGACCTGCAACACGGAGTCTTGGCTCACAGCACGCTATAAAGGGCCCAAAATATTACTAGTGTTTTTATATATTTTATGTGAAAATTACAATGAGAATGATGGTCGTAGTGTGAAAGTAGGCAGGTCGTAAGAAGAGCGTGATGAGGACGACAAGGGAGTGCTAGAATCGTACTATGGTCGTGAACAGCGTGGTATATTCGTAGTGGAAGCGTAGTTCGGTTGCGGTGTGAACGTGATGGTCGCAGTGAGGTCGTAATAACGTCGCTGTGAGATCAAAGCGCAGTCTCTCCGAATAGAATCACACTTTCGCTACGCTCTCGCTACGATGGTACAGCGACCTTCGCGATCTTACCTCGACCTTAGTGCGCTCTCACTACGCTTCTACTACGACCTGATTTCGCCACGACCGCACGATTGTTTTGAGCATGTTCAAAGTTGGCCACGCTCATCACGATCTTGAAGACCTCATCACGACCTTGCTGCGACCGTACTGCAATTTACACGATCGTACTACGATCATCAAAATTAATATTTTTTTCCACAGATCATAGTGCGATCGTGGCCTCGTGGGACTGCGGTATTATGGGGAACCTGAGATCACCCCCGGTTAATTGTGTTGTTTCTGTTGCTCAGTCGTTTGTCTTTTATCTTGCGTTGTGTGTTTTATGGTTTTTCGTTTCGTCGTTGTTTGTTTTTTTTTTGTTTTTTTTGCAATGGCATTGTGAATTTGTATTCGAGGTATGCGTTTGAATATCCCTTTGTAATATTTCATCTCTCTTTTTGCACTTTCCGCCTGAATAATGACACCCGTTTCTTTTATAAAAAAAGATTGCACACGCTGAAATGTCTTACCTTCTTTACTAATCAGTGACATTATGTTGATAGAACTAAATATAAAGCTTTATTACAACTGTCACATAAACTCAACATTAACCAAGAAAACGAAACATTGATCAATGAACCATGAAAATGAGGTCTAGGTCAGATGAACCATGTCAGGCAGACATGTACAGCTAACAATTCTTCAATACAACAAATATAGTTGACTTATTGCTTATAAATTAAGAAAAACAAACCAAAACACAAACACTTAACACTTAGCAATGGACCGTGAAAATGAGGTCAAGGTCAAATAAAACCTGCGTAACAGACATATAGATCATGAAATATGTCCATACACCAAATATAGTTGACCTAATGCATTAAGTATTAGAAAAATAGACCAAAACTCAAAAACTTAACTTTGACCTCTGAACCATGAAAATGAGGTCGAGGTCAGATGACACCTGTCAGCTAGACATGTACACCTTACAATCATTCCATACACCAAATATAGTAGACCTATTGCATATAGTATAAGAAAAACAGACCAAAACACAAAACCTTAACAATAACCACTGAACCATGAAAATGAGATCATGGTCAGATGACACCTGCCAGTTGGACATGTACACCTTACAGTCCTTCCATACACCCAATATACTAGACCTATTGCTTATAGTATCTGAGATATGGACTTGACTACCAAAACTTAACCTTGTTCACTGATCCATGAAATGAGGTCGAGGTCAAGTGAAAACTGTCTGACGGGCATGAGGACCTTGCAAGGTGTGCGCATACTAAATATAGTTATCCAATTACTTATAATAATAGAGAATTTAACATTACAAAAAATCTTAATTTTTTTTTTCAAGTAGTCACTGAACCATGAAAATGAGGTCAAGGACATTGGACATGTGACTGACGGAAAGTTCGTAACATGAGGCATCTATAAACTAAGTATGAAGAGTCCAGGTATTCTACCTTCTAAAATATAAAGCTTTTTAAGAAGTTAGCTAACGCCGCCGCCGCCGGATCACTATCCCTATGTCGAGCTTTCTGCAACAAAAGTTGTAGGCTCGACAATAATACTATAACTGTATCGAATTTTATATTTTACTCCCATGTTGGTTTTATACCTGATGTAGAACATCGATCTTTCACCTGTGTATTTGATTTACCTTCAATAAGTTACGTAAAACCATAAAGCTTTTATACAAATATGAATTCAAAAATTTTGCTGACCACCTCTATCCTCATTATATAACTGAAACAAGTACAAGTATCAACAGCTATATATATATATATATATATAAACAGGCATAAATAAACAATTCACAAAGAAAAGGAACCATTATAATTTGCACTGGGCTTATCATTGGCAAAACAGATTGTTCATATATATATATATATATATATATATATTTAAATGGCTCAATTGGTATTTCGACATGATGAAAACTGTTTAACATGTATTTCTAACAAATATACGTCCTTGTATGTAAGACCTGACATAGACAAGCTTCCTTGTTCGAGTCTACAAAAATATATAATATCAAGGTAACCTCTCAATTGACATGCAAGCTTCCTTGTACATCTATAAATCTGCAATACTTACATGACAATATGAATTGGGTTTAATGACTAGAGAATAATACGTAAAAAGACCAGTTAATTTTTAAACTTCAGGATAACATTCAATTTGCTTTGTATAAATCGTACAGTAGCCAAAAATTTATCGAATAAACTTTTTATATCCCACAACAATAACTTTCAGTACACAAAAATGTATCAACAGTTAGACAAACAAATATACTTACCTCCTATACATTTCTAGGAACATTATTGATTAAAAGCAGTAGGCGTTATATATTATTTGTTATGTTTAAACAATGAATTAGATAGTAATCTTATGAAAACACATTTATTGGGCCAGTTTAATATAATAACCTGCGGTAATAGAGTCCCGTTTAAAGAAAACAAATAATATAAAACCTACCTTGCTCATCAGGCTTGGCCATAGATGTCACAATGTTAAGGATGTTTGCAACTGATTCTAGAAAGAAAACATAACAAGAGTTCCAAATGGTGAAGTTGAAATCATCCCTTCGTAAATTTTACGGACGCCATCACGAGTTGGTTGACCGTTATGGAATAACCGTTTCACAAATGATATCGGATATGTTCCTTACGTCGTAACTACAATACCCTTCCCTTTCATGAATGTGACCTACCGAATTAGACTATTTACCGGATTTGTTATCACATAAGCAACACGACGGGTGCCGCATGTGGAGCAGGATCTGTTCACCCTTCCGGAGCACCTGAGATCACCCCTAGTTTTTTGGTGGGGTTCGTGTTGTTTATTCTTTAGTTTTCTATGTTGTGTCGTGTGTGCTGTTGTTTGTTTGTCTTTTTCATTTTTAGCCATGGCGTTGTCAGTTTGTTTTAGATTTATGAGTTTGACTGTCCCTTTGGTATCTTTCGTCCCTCTTTTATAATAACATCTTTATTCACTCGTTATGTTCTTATACAAAACAAATGATGCATTTATTTATCCTGAAAATATTTTCTATAGATATGTCTTAATTGTGTTGTTTCTGTTGCTTAGTCGTTTGTCTTTTATCTTGCGTTGTGTGTTTTGTGGTTTTTCGTCTCGTCGTTGTTTGTTTTCTTGCAATGGCATTGTGAATTTGTATTCGAGGTATGAGTTTGAATATCCCTTTGTAATATTTCATCTCTCTTTTTGCACTTTCCGCCTGAATAATGATACCTGTTTCTTTTATAAAAATATTAAGGTATACACTTACCGGAAACTAGACTAATGTTATATTAGATTCATTCTCTTACAGTTTAATCTTGATACTAATTTTTTTTTACAAAGAAACGCCTTGAAAATGCTTATTATTGGGACAAGAGTTAATCATAATACCATAACTGTATCGAATTTTATATTTTTATATTTTACTCCCATGTTGGTTTTATACCTGATATAGAACATCGGTCTTTTACCTGTATATTTGATTTACCTTCAATAAGTTACGTAATCCAATAAAGCTTTTATACAAATATGAATTCAAAAATTTTGCTGACCACCTTTATTCTCATTATAGAACTGAGACAAATACAAGTATCAACAGCTAACAGGCATAAATAAACAATTCACAAACAAAAGGAACCATTATAATTTGCACTGGACTTATTATTGGCAAAACAGACTGTTTATATATATATTTAAATGGCTTAATTGTTATTTTAAAACCAATATTATTTGTTCCATCTATATACAGGGCATATTTTTTTGTTTTGTTCTTATTTGCCTTTTCGTATTTCTTGGGAATTACTGTATTTCGAAATGATGAAAAATGTTTAACATTCATCAATGACGTATTTCTATACGTCCTTGCATGTCAGAACTGACATAGACAAGCTTCCTTGTAGTCCTGTTTTACATATCAATTGATAGGTTACAGAATACATTTTTGTAGACTCGAACAAGGAAGCTTGTCTATGTCAGTTCTTACATGCAAGGACGTATATTTGTTAGAAATACGTCCTTGATGCATGTTAAACATTTTGCCTTGTATAAATCGCACAGTAGCCAAAAGTTTTTCGAATGAACTTTTTATATCCCACAACAATAACTTTCAGTACACAAAAATGTATCAACAGTTAGACAAACAAATATACTTACCTCCTATACATTTCTAGGAACATGATTGATTAAAAGCAATCGCGTGGAAACCGTGTAAATTCCACATTAGGTTAGTAGGCGTTTATATAATTAGTTATGTTTAAACAATGAATTAGATAGTAATCTTATGAAAACACATTTATTTGGCCGGCTTGTTATAATAACATGTGGTAGAATCTTAATAAATTATACGTTGTGTTTTCTATACGTTTAATTGTCGTGATGGCTAATGCATATACAATAACGTCACACGGTAAAGCGTTATGGTAACAACGTTACCATAGCGTAATGTTTGTACTTCGCGTATTTTCCGACATTCTGGGGGTCGACAAAAGTGAAATATGTAACGAAAATTAAAAATGTAAATTCACAATATAGATAAATAAATTTAAAATTAATGTCTATCTCAAATAAAATAATCAAACACCTTAAACTTGACTGAACACAATTACAGTTTATCTTTTTGTCCATTCGTGGATGTTTCTTCTAGCACACACGGTTAGTTCACTCAGCGGTAATTTTCTTAAGCGTTATAAGTTCCTGTCCTGTATCTATGTGGCTTGTTGACTCCAACAGTTGAGAGTGTGTTTGTTCAGGCGGTCTAGGTAGCAAGTTACTTCCTTGGAGAGTTTCCTCAAATTGGTTGATGTACGGTCAACTTTGTACGAGCCATTGCGATGGGTTTTCTGGTCTTCTTTTGGCAACGGTCATACCTGAAGGAATATCATCTGGATGGTCATGTTTCCAAGGCAACCTTTCTGAGGAATAGCCTTTCTCGCAGTTTTCAATAGCTGTGTTCTTGTCTGTAATGACGTTTACAAGAACTGTTGACGGCTGGTTGATGTTTCTATTGATCGGTCCTGATAATGGATATCCGATCTTTGACTGAACAGTGGTGGGTCCGTTTCCTCTAATTACTTTGTCCTCGATAATGTCCCAATAGTGGTCGGCGCTTAGAGTAAGTCGATTTCAAAACGTTCTGTACTTTGCACAGAATGTGCAAGTTTAAGTTCTGTAAAGAGTGGCCAGCTCCTTGTAGTCTGGCAAATTTTGTTTTTAATTGGGAAGGCAATTTCCGGAACAATGAGTGAGTTAATACGCACCTTCTCTCCTGTGTCGGTCTGTAGTTGTAGTGTTGCAGTGTCTAAGTTACGAACTGTCTGAGATAAATCTCCGAACGCAGGCAGTTGAATGCTGACTATTTCTGTTGGTTTAATTTCTAGTTTATCAGCCAAATTCTGAGTTATGAAAGAACACTGTGCTTCCTCGTCAAATAATATGTTACATTATATTTTTACGTCGTTATATATAATTGGTGCAGTTGCTGTTTTAGAAGAATGTCGGTACTTACTTGTGATGCATGCAATACACAGTTGTGTCTGTTGTTTCAACCACGTTGATAGCTGTCTGCTGTATTTTCGGCTCCTGCTTCGTACCTGTATTGGCCTCTTTCCCTTTACATATGCTTGTATGATGCATTCCGTTACAATTTTGGCACCGTTTGGTAGACTAACATGCGGGCATCTGGTGTGACCCTAAACAGTTAAAGCATAACTGTTTCTGTTTTACGATTTGATTCCTAGCGTTTGCGTCTATTACTTCAGAGCACTCCGTCAACCTGAACAAAAAAATACATGTATGCGTATTTACCTTCTTCCGTGTGTCAGTTAATTTACCTTTATTGTGTGATCTTGGTTGTGTACCTGTGAAAAATTCTGTGGTGTGCAATCTGTCCGGTTCCATGACTCCCTGTCTTGCCTCAAGTATTTCAATCTGTTTAGTTATTGATTTTCGTAGATTTTGCAATATCAAATTATCTCTCCCGTGTTCTCTTGCAATAGATTTTCTTATGTCAATCGGTAATTTGTCCAAAACTACAGGTACCAAAAGCGAACCATTCATCTCTGGTGTTAGACCAAGTGACTCTAATCCTCGTACGTATGATTCTTATCTGTCTCCGTAAGACCTCAAACTGAAAGCATCATTTGTCGGTGCGGGTAAATTCATGAGTGCTTTCATGTAAGCATGTATCAGTTTGCAAGGTTGTCCGAACCGATCTCTGAGAAGGTTGACTGTGGTTTCGTAGTTACCATTAGTCAAAGCGAATCCCTCTACTGTTTGCGCGGCGCTTCCCTCAAGCTGGGCTTTAAGATAGTTAAACTTTTGGATTGGCGTTAATGTATCGTTGTAGTGTATAGATGACTCGAAACAATCCTAAAATGTCTGCCACTTGAGAATATCTCCATTTAAATAGGGTAAGTCTAACTTTGGAAGCCTATGGTAATTAGTTTTTGAAGATCTCGGTTCTGACGGGACTTGAAACATGACATTCTCTGACGGACGGGTATGCACTGCAGGGGCGTGAATTGAATACTGCTGGTTCATAGAATCTATTGCACATGTGTTCATACCAACTCTAGCTTCGGGTGTGAAATTATATGCGTTTGGGTTAAGTCTGCGCGTTGAAGGACCAACAGTATCATGCGAAATTATAGTATTTGTTTCAAAGGATTTAATAAATTTCCGAATTTGTCTAATTTTGCAATCAAGTTCGTACATATACTCATCTGAGTCGGTGATTTTCTGCTCCAGATTTTCCTCTGATGTCTGTTCCAAAAGTCTGTTATTCAGGTCAATCAATGTTTTCTGTTTCTGCGTGACGGCATCATCAAGGGCTTTTACTTCGTCAACTTTTAAAATTTCCAAACACGGCGCAAAGATTACAAAGATCTGCCAAATGAAAATAGTTATTTTCGATGTGAACTGGCACAACTCTAAATTTCCAAAGGTTGTGACAATTTAGATGTTATAACTGCATTGAGGTCAGTCCTCAAACAAAAAAATCAAAAATGTCCTAGCCGATCCAAGTTTGTATAATATTTCAAATTTGACAACGGTAGGACAATTGCAACAGAAACTACATATTTAAGCCTCTCAAACAAATAGCAGTCTAATAATGATTAGAAAAATAAGTTTGATCTAATGAGGTAAAATAATTGAACGTGGCTACGTACTTATACATCCATCCCGAATGAATGAAGCCCTGTAATTTAAACTGGTATTTTAAAAAGAATTTCGAACTGTAAAGCCAGTACTAACGCCGGAGTTACTGGAAACAAGTGATGACAGGAAAATGAGGGACTCATTCTATATTTTTTTCATTTATGCCCTCTGGGGAAACTGTCCGTAACTTTCTTATCCAAAATCTTTCCCGAGCGACTCTGTCGACCTTCGACCAACCCTCGTTGTGGTCTATGATTGTGATGGTAAGGTTTTTGAGATCAGCTTGTGTGTGCCCAGGTGATCTCAAATGACGACTTACGGGTAGGTCGGGCTTGCAAGTGCAGTCACTTCGATGACCATTCATGCGTTTGTTGAATGGCTTCTCTGTCTCGCCAACACACTGCATGCCACATCGACACTGAAGCAGGTATACAACATTCTGGGTTTTGCAAGTAACATTGCAAAATATAGTGTACACAGACCCAGTCGAGTGGCAAGTAAATGTTTGAGTTATAGATAATGCATATCTTAAGGTTTTTCTTGTCGTAGAACACACCGAGGGGTGTCAGGATTGATCAAATGAAAGACCGACCGTAGGGAGGTCTTTCTTTGTGCAATCCTGACACCCCGAGGTGTGTTCTACGACAAGAAAAACCTTAAAATATGCATTATCTGACTTATATACCGTCAAAAAAATATCATTTTTTATAAAGATTTGCAAAATTTAGTATCCTATATTACCGACAACACTAAAGTGGGATATTCCTTTATAATGCGTTCAGGTTTTAATACGCCCTACGGCTCATTTAGAATGTGAAATAAAACTCACTAATTAATCTAGATATAAACCTTTTAAAAGATATTGTCCATACACAAGAAAAAAATTACTGTAACTGCATGAAGTAAGACACAAATATATTGTTACCATCCGATAAGGGCGTATGACAAATACAAGACACATTGTAAGTAATTTATTGTACCACTTAGTTAATGGAAAAGGGGGAGGGGTATGCTTTTTTTCTATTTGTAATGTTATTTCTATCGCGGAAAAGTGGTTATTTTTTTAACAATTTTAATTGAATCGAATGAAAAGTTCAGAAAGATTGTCTTTTGAATAGCAATACATTTTATTAACAGATAATCAGGATATAATTATATACCCTCCGCACCCGACCCTTTTCTGAGTTACGTTAATGTTATTCAATAGAATATAAGATTATCTTATTAGTTGATCATTTGATAGAGTAAAAGGTATACATAAATTTAAAAAAGTTAAGAACTGACACAAAGGCGAATATAACTACATGTAGGTCACAGTATGATTTCCTATTCAGCGTTTATCGTCCTGAACATGCATGAAATATTTGCCACTGGACGTTAAGCAAGCAACCAAAAATCAACCAACCTATTCAGTGAGACTCAATAAGATTTTCAAAATCTAACACACGAGTATGTTAAATCTGGCTTTTTATTTATGAAAGTCTATATTAAAATTCATCTCACATATATGATAATGTTTCTTTATTGTAGCGATAAATTAACAAATCTTCACGCGTTATTTGTTTCTAAAATTAAAATGCGGGCAATGAAGGTTTCTTTTACATCTATCATCGATTGAACTTTAAAATATAAATTTCCAAATCGGCAACAAAAAACTATCAGATGAATAAAATTTTGAAGTGAATTATAGATTGCATTTTTATCAAGGAAAATAATGACCTCAGACAGGTCTTTATTTTATGCCTTTGAGCATATTTCATTGAAACATGGTATCGTCCGGGTTGATTCTGAAAAAGAATGACCTGTCGTTCTGAAAGGAAATAACTCCATATAGGTATATAAGTATTTAGTATTTGTTGACAAGTCAGACAACGTCTGTTACCACATGACTTGCACCATCCTGCAATTGAACAGCTTTTATTTGAGGAGACGTCAGCTCTAACAAATAAGTCTTTGAGACTTGCTGGTCTCCGAAAAGCTAAGACAGGAGGATTGGGAAAGATCTTGGATAATTTAGGGTGTTTGGCAATAGTTTGCCAATTGGCACGGATCAAACGTGAAAGGTTAGTAAAGGCTGGATTATATGTTAGAACAAACGGGACTATTTTGCTGCGCCTCTTCCGTTTGTACTGTAAGAGGTCATTACGGTTGTTATTGTTAGCGCGCGCAAAACACTTATCTTTGTCCAATTTCTTATAACCTCGTTTTGTCAAAAATCCGCGAAGTTCCTGTAACCGTTTCGTGACAGTCTCCTCAGAGGAGCAAATTCGCTTGACTCTGAGAGCTTGACTGTACGGGATAATTTGTGTACAGTGTTTGGGGTGACAGCTTTGGGGAGAAAGGTACTGATGTTTATCTGTGGGTTTACAGTAGAGGTCTGTTGATATGACACCGTCCTTTATAGATGTGGTTGTGTCTAAGAAAGATATCTTAGAGTCGGAAATTTCATACGTAAATTTAATTGAATGGTGGGAGTTGTTAGCATGTCTGATGAAATCATCCAGTTTTTGTTGGGATTCAATCCATTTCATGTCAACATCATCAATGAAACGGAACAAAGACAAAGGTTGGATAAAGATTCTGCAATAATTTTTTTTCTAATTTGCCCATGAAAATATTGGCGTAAGATGGTGCCATTTTCGTCCCCATCGCTGTCCCGTTTATTTGAAGGTAATGATCACCATTAAAGGTAAAATTGTTGCATTTCAGGACCAGAGTAAGCAGCTGGACTAAACATTCAGTAGGTGGTTCTAAAATGTTGCGCGAGTCCCATATTTCCCTACAAGATTGTATGCCATCATCATGAGGTATGCTGGTATACAATGAGGTGACATCTAAAGTGACAAGGAGGGTTTCCGGAGGAAGAGGGTTCATGGATTCCATTTTACGAAGATAATCTGTAGTGTCTTGAATGTGGGAAGGAAGATTTTCTACATGAGATATTAAATGAAAATCGACGAATTCCGAGATTTTCTCAGTCGGATGGCCGTTTGCGGATACAATGGGTCTACCAGGGTTGTTAACCTTGTGTATTTTGGGAAGAAGATACAATCCACCAGGCTTGGCATTCTCTCGTTTTAAATAACCAATTGTATCCTCATCCATGTGACCGTCATTGTACATGGTTTGTAACGCAGTGATAATTTTGGAGCTAAACTCGAAAGTAGGGAGATAGTCTAGTTTCTTATAAAATCTCCCATCAGAGAGCTGACGCACTGCTTCCGCGATGTAGTTAGCTTTGTCCTTTATCACAACGGCACTGCCCTTGTCTGCTGGTTTTATCACAATATCATCTCGGTTTCTCAGCGATTGTATGGCTTTTTTCTCGTCAGGAGAGGTGTTATAAAATGACGAGTACTTGTTGCTAGCTAGATGAACAACATCCGATTTGATTTTGTCGATAAGATCTTCAAGTGTAGCAGATTTACTAGGTTTTGGAATCCATGAACTCTTCTTTTTAAAATGCGGAATTATGATTTCTTCCTCCGAGTCAGACGTGTCTGAGTCTTCCTCATTATCAACCTCTTTATCCTTGTTACCAAAATATTCTTTGATTCTGAGGGTTCTGGCAAAGTTATCAAGGTCATCTCCCAGTTTCATATTATCTATGTTATTGGTAGTAGGGCAAAAATTCAAACCCTTAGACAAGACTTTAGTTTCGTCCTCAGATAAAGAGACTGAGGATAAATTGACAACCGTGTTGTTGGGATTGGTCGGAACTCGAATTTTTCTTTTAAATCTACGTTTTCGAGGCTTTTTATTAGATTTTTTAGAGGGTCTGATTAAAGGGTGGTTAATTTGCACACCATCACGTTTAAATTTGTTAATCTGTTTGACGTGGAGCTTATGTGATTCAATATGGTTGATATCACCAAGTCGTACTTGAATTTCGTCAAGTTCAGGATCAGACAATTGTTCACGAGATCGGCAGTGCAAATTATCACGTAGTTTATATAAATAATTTACTTGATGAATTGCTTCTTGGCGTATAAGATCCATCAGACTAAAAGAACTGTGGTATAGAATGTTATTCCATCTGTGAAAAAATCTGTTTGACTTTTCTCCTGTTGTAAGTGGGGACGCTTTTAAAACTAATCCTTTCGGAATAATTCCTTGATCAATGTAGGTTTCTAAATTTGAAATGTGATGTTCTGTTTTGATAATTTTGATAGTAGAAGATCTTAATTTCTTAAAATAAAATTGCAAATGCATGATGGAATATGCAGTAAGAAAATCGGATCGGGTGAACACACTCGATGCAGACTACCAAAGAAGTAAAAATATATAAAATGACTGAATAAATAGTCAACGATCAATCTTACAGGGCGATGGATCATGTAAAATGATTCTGTACACTACAAAATATAATATATAACAAGTCAAAAAGGGTACAACATCACCATTAAATAATTATAAAATGAACAAATATTAGATATTTCGGATAACAGATATCCTTCTTCAATAATAGCACGATGTCAAATGAATCATGTCAAAATATTCAAACTGAGAAACTTTTTCTAAATCTCGAAATTTATACAATTTATGCGAACACCGCAGACGCTGATACAATTTTAAAATTTCCAAACACGGCGCAAAAATTACAAAGATATGCCAAATGAAAATAGTTATTTTCGATGTGAACTCTACATTTCCAAAGGTTTAGATGTTATAACTGCATTCAGGTCAGTCCTCAAACAAAAAAATCAAAAATCAAATTCAAATTCGAAATATTATCCAAACTTGGATCGGTTAGGACATTTTTTATTTTTAGTTTGAGGACTGACCTCAATGCAATGACATATTTGTTCATTTTATAGTTATTTAATAGTGATGTTGTACCCTTTTTGACTTGTTATATATATAAATATATATTAAAGTTGCATTTAAACTGCGAGTTACCATTTTCTACATAAGAAAATGCCTGTACCAAGTCATAAATATGAGTTATTATCCACTCGTTTGATGTGTTTGAGCTTTCGAATTTGCCATTTCAGTTTTGTTGTTAAATTTCCTAAGAGTAAGGTATTTTTACTTTTTCATTTCTACGTGGCTTTAAGTTTCATATTGAAAAATACAATTGATAATTCACAAAAAGTTATAAACAATCTGAAATATATTACCTTCTACAGCGTCTAGTCGTTTGAACCGTCCGACACCCAATCCGAAAATCTCCTCGTATAGTCTTCATCACTTTCGGGGTCCAATGACACATACCAGTAACCTCATGTAAAAATAGTTTTGATGGCCAATTGGTAAAATGTGTACTTGTATAGCAGGTAATGAAAGATAGGTGATAATTCAAAACGAGGTTTCCCTTCTTTATGGAACTGTAACTTACAATTCAAAATCTGTTTAAAGTAAATAGAAACAATCAACATATTTTTTTTATAATGAGTTGAGACTTTTTCAACTGATTTTATATGGGGTGTTTTACCAATGTTCTAGGTAATGGGAGGTTTGAGCGCTCGCAAACATGTTTTGCTCCGCCACATTATGTATGCACCTGTCCCAAGTAAGGAGCCTGTAGTTTAGTAGTTGTCGTTGGTTCCTGTCTGTCATATATGTTTTTGGTAAAATAAGCCGTTAATTTTCTCAATTGAATTGTTTTATATTTGTTATGTAGTGGCCTTTTATTGCCGACTACATCATATGGGTTGAGTTTTTCTTATTATCTACATCCACTTCATTGGTGGATAGTTGTCTTATAGACAAGCTCTCGTACTTCATCTCCTTCATCTTCTTAATTTTTATCAAGAGTTGTCCCCTACATTTAACCAGAAGGCGCAGCTTTATACGACCGCAGAGGTCGAACCCTGAACAGTTGGGGCAAGTATGGACACAACATTTAAGCTTGATAGCTGTCCCCTACATTTAACCAGATGTTCCACAAGGCGCAGCTTTATACGACCGCAGAGGTCGAACCCTGAACAGTTGGGGCAAGTATGGACACAACATTTAAGCTTGATACATCTCTGCATTTGGATTGTGATTAAATAGTTGATACAACATAGGTTTCTGACACAGAATGAATGTGGTCTAAGAACTTAAACTTAAAAACTTATTTAAAAATTTAAAATTGGACATTTACCTATTATGGTCCAATATCCAAAATATAAATACATGGTTAGATTCGGCATATCATAGAACCCCAAGAATTCAATTTTTGATGAAATCAAATAATGTTCAATTTTAGACCCTTTAGACCTCAATGTGGACCAATTTGATAACCGGTCCCAAATATTAAAAATGTAAATTCATGGTTAGATTCAACATATCGAAGAACCCCATATTATATTCAATTTTTGTTGAAATCAAACGAAGTTTAATTTTGGAACCCGATATGGACCAACTAGAAAACTGGGCCCATAATAAAAAATCTAAGTACATGTTTAGATTCAGCATAATAAAGAACCCCAAGAATTCAACTTTTTTAAAACTAAGTTTTATTAACATATTACATTTGTTAATAGATAAATCAAATACCAGTACCTTATCCTGTTCTCGTTGTCATTAGTATAGACAATCTATTATGGTTAATTATGTTAGTACACACATTTTCATTAATCCGGAATGATTTCTATTTACTTGTGCTAAAGTTATAATGCGAAAACCAAATGTCTTCGAACGAAGACGACGACAACGCCAACGTCATATTAATATACAACCAAAAAATTTTCAATGTTTGCAGATAAAAAGTGTTACTAAGACCACTCACTAGGACAGGAACGATATCGTTCCTGTTAGACTGTTTGTTTCCAAGGATATCATCGTAGAAGTCCGTAGTTCGGTACTGACATAATTCATAACACATTTTTTTCTGAATGATCCTGGTGCTAAAATAAACCAGATGCTTCGCAGGGCGCAGCTTTATACGACCACAGAGGTTGAACCCTGAACGGTTGGGGCAAGTATGGACACAACATTCAAGCTGGATTCAGCTCTAAATTTGGATTGTGATTAAATAGGTTTCTGACACAGAATGACTGTGGTCTAATGAACTTAAAATATTTGTTTTTGCCTTTGAGCAATTCACTATGCTGTTGAATATTAATCCTCTCAAAAAAATGTTTGAAGAAATTTTCTTTTTATTTATGAAATCTGAAATGAGAAAAATTTAACCCCCCCCCCCCCCCATTTTTTTTCACATCCCCCTTTCCCTTTTTCCAAAACTGATCTCAATTCAAATTTCTAATGGAGTTTGCAACAATAACTACTCATTTAAATACATCATAAAATATTAAAATGTAAAATAAAGTGCTTGTTATCACTGAATGGTAAAGATTGTTTTAATTTATCAGTTGGTAGTAAAAGTGAATATACATTGTATATTGTATAAAACAATGATTTAAGTTGATTCAACTACTATTCTGGTCAAAGAAAGATAACTCCAATTGACAATTTCTTGCTATTGCACAATATTGTGCAATTAGATATTTCTTGCTATTGCGCAATACTGTGCAATTGAAAATTTCTTGCTATTGCACAATACTGTGCAATTGAAGATTTCTTGCTATTCCTGAATACTGTGCAATTGAAGATTTCTTGCTATTCCTGAATACTGTGCAATTGAAAATTTCTTGCTATTGCACAATACTTAATATAATAATTTTGGATCCTGATTTGAACCAACTTGAGAACTGGGCCCATAATCAAAAATCTAAGTACATGTTTGGATTCAGCATATCAAAGAAGCCCAAGAATTCAATTTTTGTTAAAATCAAACTTAGTTTAATTTTTGACCCTTTGGACTTTAATGTAGACCAATTTGAAAACGGGACCAAAAATTAAGAATCTACATACACAGTTAGATTTGGCATATCAAAGAATCCCAATTATTCAATTTTTGATGAAATCAAACAAAGTTTAATATTTGGACCCCGATTTGGACCAACTTGAAAACTGGGCCCATAATCAAAAATCTAAGTACATTTTTAATTTCAGCATTTTCAAAGAACCCCAAGGATTCATTTTTTGTTAAAATCAAACTTATTTTAATTTTGGACCCTTTGGACCTTAATGTAGACCAATTTGAAAACGGGACCAAAAATTAAGAATCTACATACACAGTTAGATTCGGCATATCAAAGAACCCCAATTATTCAATTTTTGATGAAATCAAACAAAGTTCAATTTTGGACCCTTTGGGCCCCTTATTCCTAAACTGTTGGGACCAAAACTCCCAAAATCAAACCCAACCTTCCTTTTATAGTCATAAACCTTGTGTTTAAATTTCATAGATTTCTATTACCTTATACTAAAGTTATGGTGTGAAAACCAAGTATAATGCTTATTTGGGCCCCTTTTTGGCCCCGAATTCCTAAACTGTTGGGACCTCAACTCCCAAAATCAATCCCAAACTTCCTTTTGTGGTCATAAACCTTGTGTTTAAATTTCATTGATTTCTATTTACTTATACTAAAGTTATTGTGCGAAAACCAAGAATAATGCTTATTTGGGCCCTTTTTTGGCCCCTAATTCCTAACCTGTTGGAACCAAAACTCCCAAAATCAATCCTAACCTTCCTTTTGTGGTCATAAACTTTGTGTCAAAATTTCATAGATTTCTATTTACTTAAACTAAAGTTATAGTGCGAAAACCAAGAAAATGCTTATTTGGGCCCTTTTTGGCCCCTTATTCCTAAACTGTTGGGACCAAAACTCCCAAAATCAATCCCAACCTTCCTTTTGTGGTCATAAACCTTGTGTTAAAATTTCATAGATTTCTATTCACTTTTATTAAAGTTAGAGTGCGAAAACTAAAAGTATTCGGACGACGACAACGCAGACGACGACGCCAACGTGATACCAATATAAAACCAAAAAATTTTCAATTTTTGCGGTCGTATAATAAATTACTCAAGGAAGTTCCCACTCTTTCAGGCAAAGTTGACCTCAGCTGAATTTTGCACATGGATTTTTTTATGTTCCTTTTGATAACACATGTATATCCCATTACGTTTCAATATATTTGTACATCCTTGACGTTCAAAAGTTTATGTTGTTATTTTTATTTACTAACACTGGGTCAATGCCTCTGCTGGTACACTATAAGTTACCAAGGTGATAATCAGCTCAGAGGTTTGTGCTTCAGTACTGACATGATTAATAACATATTGTTTCTTAAATTCTCTGTTGTTTAAATAAAGGAATTACCTAAGAAGGTAAAGTTCCAATTTCCTCATGGAAAGTTGAACTTAGCTTAATGTTGCACTTTTTTGTGTCCATTTTGTTAATATACACTTGTCCTCAGGACTGGTCTGCAGCAGTCAAAAAAAAAAGACAGAAATGAGGTGAGGTCTGCTAGGAATAAAGTTAACTTACAGGTCTGATAAATAGTTATCAAAGGTACCAGGATTATAATTTAGTACGCCAGACGCGCGTTTCGTCTACATAAGACTCATCAGTGACGCTCATATCAAAATATTTATAAAGCCAAAAAGTACAAAGTTGAAGAGCATAGAGGATCCAAAATTCCAAAAAGTTGTGCCAAATACGGATAAGGTAATCTATGCCTGGGATAAGAAAATCCTTAGTTTTTCGAAAAATTCAAAGTTTTGTAAACAGGAAATTTATAACCAGATGCTCCGCAGGGCGCAGCTTTATACGACCGCAGAGGTTGAACCCTGAACGGTTGGGGCAAGTATCGACACAACATTCAAGCTGGATTCAGCTCTAAATTTGGATTGTGATTAAATATTGACACAGCATAGGTTTCGGACACAGAATGAATGTGGTCTAATGAACTTAAAATATTTTTTTTGTCTTTGAGCAATTCACTATGCTGTTGAATATTAATCCTCTCAAAAAATTTTTTGAAGAAATTTTCTTTTTATTTATCAATTCTGAAATGAGAAAAATTTAGCCCCCCCATTCCCCCACCCCCCTTTTTTTCACACCCCCCTTTCCCTTTTTCCAAAACTGATCTCAATTCAAATTTCTAATGGAGTTTGCAACAATAACTACTCATTTAAATACATCATAAAATATTAAAATGTAACAAAAAGTGCTTCTTATCACTGAATGGTAAAGATTGTTTTAATTTATCAGTTGGTAGTAAAAGTGAATATACATTGTATATTGTATAAAACAATGATTTAAGAACTTGATTCAACTACTATTCTGGACAAAGAAAGATAACTCCAATCAATTGAAAATTTCTATATTTCTTGCTATTGCGCAATACTGTGCAATTGAAAATATTTGCTATTGCACAATACTGTGCAATTGAAGATTTCTTGCTATTGCGCAATACTGTGCAATTGAAAATTTCGTGCTATTGCACAATACTGTCCAATTAAAGATTTCTTGCTATTGCTGAATACTGTGCAATTGAAAATTTCTTGCTATTGCACAATACTTAATGTAATAATTTTGGATCCTGATTTGAACCAACTTGAAAACTGGGCCCATAATCAAAAATCTAAGTACATGTTTAGATTCAGCACATCAAAAAAGGCCAAGAATTAAATTTTTGTTAAAATCAAACTTAGTTTAATTTTGGACCCTTTGGACTTTAATGTAGACCAATTTGAAAACGAGACTAAACATTAAGAATCTACATACACAGTTAGATTTGGCATATCAAAGAACCCCAATTATTCAATTTTTGATGAAATCAAACAAAGTTTAATTTTGGACCCCGATTTGGACCAACTTGAAAACTGGGCCAATAATAAAAAATCTAAGTACATTTTTAGATTCAGTATATCAAAGAACCCCAAGGATTCAATTTTTGTTAAAATCAAACTAAGTTTAATTTTGGACCCTTTGGACCTTAATGTAGACCAATTTGAAAACAGGACCAAAAATTAAGAATCTACATACACTGTTAGATTCGGAATATCAAAGAACCCCAATTGTTCAATTTTTGATGAAATCAAACAAAGTTCAATTTTGGACCCTTTGAGCCCCTTATTCCTAAACTGTTGGGACCAAAACTCCCAAAATCAAACCCAACCTTCCTTAAGTGGTCATAAACCTTGTGTTTAAATTTCATAGATTTCTATTTACTTATACTAAAGTTATGGTGCGAAAACCCAAGAATAATGCTTACTTGGGGCCCCTTTTTGGCCCCTAATTCCTAAACTGTTCAGACCTCAACTCCCAAAATCAATCCCAACCTTCCTTTTGTGGTCATAAACCTTGTGTTTAAGTTTCATTGATTTCTATTTACTTATACTAAAGTTATTGTACGAAAACCAAGAATAATGCTTATTTGGGCCCTTTTTTGGCCCCTAATTCCTCAACTGTTGGAACCAAAACTCCCAAAATCAATCCCAACCTTCCTTTTGTGGTCATAAACCTTGTGTCAAAATTTCATAGATTTTTATTTACTTAAATTAAAGTTATAGTGCGAAAACCAAGAACATGCTTATTTTGGCCCTTTTTAGCCCCTAATTCCTAAAATGTTGGGACCAAAACTCCCAAAATCAATCCCAACCTTCCTTTTGTGGTCATAAACCTTGTGTTAAAATTTCATAGATTTCTATTCACTTTTACTAAAGTTAGAGTGCGAAAACTAAAAGTATTTGGACGACGACGACGCAGACTACGACGCCAACATCATACCAATATACGACCAAAAAAATTTTAATTTTTGCGGTCGTATAAAAATTACCACATTATAGATATTCATGTCTACACCGAAGTGTTGACTACTGGGCTGGTGATACCCTCGGGGACGTAACGTCCCCCCAGCAGTGGCATCGACCCAGTGGTGTAAATAGTTAACCTATAGAGCAGTCGAAAAGACTGCTTTAAGTTAACTTGTGAACAGGTTAGACTGCATCCATCTATAGAGCTTACATTTCTATTAATTCATCCATGGATTACAAACCTCATATTCTTACTAATATTATCCGGTGATTTCAATCAAAATGGTACTTTATATTCTTTTATCTATTTGTAATCCCCCCAAATAAAAAATAACCAGGAAACTTGACAAAACACAAGGAAATTGATTGTTTATTTTAAATGCTTTGTATTCTTGACTTGCTGCCTCAATAATCTTTATCTCCCCATCTTTCTTTGTTCACATTTAAATAAATTTACAATTTTCTTCATCAGCTTGTTTCAATTTAGACCCAAATATTACCTGGCATATCTAAAAATAAAAAAAAACAATATTTCACAAACTCCAAAACAAAAAAATTTTATTTTTCTCACAAATTACATTTAACAATTGTGTATAGTATGATGGTAATACATGTTTACTCTATACAAGGTCAAATAAATACATTCCATAATGACCTTGACCAGGACACAATAACCTTGAATACAGTTGTCAAGGTCATTCACTTATCTTGACCATTTGAAGTCAAAATGTATTTCTATATATATGTTTATATATATATATTATATGATATATACAAATGAGCAATCAATTGAAGCACAAATGAATTTGGCTTTTATGGCACAAATTAAATCTAAAACTTAGGGATAAACTAAAACTTGAGTAAAACAAATGTAGTAGCTTTTTGTTAAAAATAAAAAAAAAACATACATTGAAGTTGATTATATCTGATTCTAATTGAGAATCAAAAATATATATACAGTAGTATCTGTGTATAAATATTTATCTTTTGTGCGACTATCATAATCCTTTGAATAAAAGGTATGGCCAATAACCCCTTATTTTTTTTACACCAGGGTCTCCCAAAATTGTTTTCAATCTTTATTCAAATTTACAGTATCACAGATTTATGTGTTTACTTACAAAGTATGATAAATATTATACAGTTTTCATATTTCTGAACATTACCAATTTTCACTGCCTTAATGACTAAAAAAAATTGATAAAGTGATACTGCTTTGGTCAAAACAAAAACCTAAAAAGATAGAAAGAAATTTATTGTCTTTCAAATATTAAAGTTTTAAAAACTTGGAAAAACAATTTTCCTCATAAAATTAAATCCAGAAACATCCAGGGGTTTTTTTTTGTGGTTTAAATTGCATCCAAATTGTTTAGTGTTCAATAACATTTTTATGGTTATTGGCAAATTAGGAAATCTTTCAACGTATGTTATTGACACTAAAATTCCAAGTAACTCTAGGTACTATGAACTTTCTGATTCTGAACCAACCATTGAAATAAATACAGGGGAAATTGGCCATACCACTTCAATATTTCATTACATGTTACATATACATATATTTCTATTCTAATCTATTCTTAATCTGTATCATCCACAAAATGTATCCCCATTTGATTAAAAAATACATGTTTTAGTTGCAGATTGTAGATTGATATCTAGAAGTCTTGAGTTATCTCATAGGCGTGTACTACAACCAGTTTATGCATATCTAATATATATCTTTCCTTTTGTAAAATTTTATCTTTACATTAGGATTTATAGTGATCTAAATTCATTTTGAAAATCTTTATTATGAAATAAAGGAAAATGATATAAAATTAATTGAAAATTGTATGTGTTTTAACTTTGCAAATATGTTTTGAAAAAAGATATTTGAAAGTGTTCTCATATTTTTCTTTTTTGAACAAATTTTAAACAACTAATCAGTCATTACATTAGCTAAGCGAAAGTGTTAGTACTTAAATTAGTCTACAAAAAAATGATATCAATACCAATGCAACATGAGGTGACGATTTATCTACAATGATGACTATAATATATATTGAAGAGGCACACACTGTTGGCTATCGGTTTTTTCTGAGGGCTAATACATTACAATAAATGGGAGAGGATAGGAAGGGACTTCAAACAAAAACCCTTGTGATCTTGTCAACATCAGATGGACTCACAACCACATAAGACCCATGCCCTGTTTCTAAAATATAGGACTTCAATTACTATCCATCCACATTCATTTTAAGACTGTTTCCTATGAATATTCAAGTTCAAGTTGAAATCTAATAGCTTATTTCTAAGTTCGCATCATCATTTTATAACAAGGAATTGCACAAATGAAAATTAAACAATATATTCAAACCACTAAATAGCTTGACAATTTAATACAAATTGTAGTGTTCTCATGAGGTTGTTTCCCTTTCCTTATATTGACTGCTATTAATTGTGAGACCCTTATTATATACAATATTATATAAACCTTTATTAGAAAACACAGTGGCATATTGTCAACAAATTTACATTTCTGTGACGAAACAGACAAGAAAAAATTGTCAAAGTTCAATTGTGTATCCATGACATATTGGTAATTATGCAATTTCTTATTTTTTTTTTACAGAAATAAAATATATATTTGTGAACAATGTTTTTATATAAAGGCTAGTAAATATTTAAAGTAAGCATACCAAAAATACCACTTTTTGTTAAATAGACTTTGTTTAACCCTTTCCTCTATGTACCATAAGTGTGTTACAGGTGTTATGAATGTTTTTCATACTTTTTTGTTAGAATTGGGAAAATGAATCTTGTAACCTAATGAAATCATGTTAAAGGGAGAATTAAAACACCTAATGGAAACAAATTAGTTAATACTACAATATATAATTTATGATGTATTTCTTCTTCTAGTAAAGACAATTAAAATAAACAATAAAATGTCTTTATCACATATATACGAACAATAAAATAAAGGAACTTTGTGATTACACCGGGATTTGGTATCCTATTGTTAGAGGAAATTCATACAAGAAATAGAAGTTATCTTGAAATTTGTTCAATTTTAACTTATACCTTAAAATACAATAACTACATCAGCCATTTTAATTTTTTTTAAATAATATGCTGAAAAAAATTATTTATTCAAATTAGTTGAAAATTGTGCTTTTTTTAATTAACTTCTTATTTTACACTGTTAATAAAATCCTCTGTAAATTTTAATTAAAATGAACTTTATTTTCAATAATTCAAGTTTTTTTTTATATCGCTGACATTTAAAAAGGCTTTACAAATATAAAAAAAACTTTGTTTTTGAAATTATAAATAAATGTTTAGTAGTATTCAAAATAGATGGCCTACTTTCATGACTTTTAGAACATACAAATTTTTTCCCCATTTATAATATAAATCTAAAAAGAAATTCATTAACTTCAGTGATAAGAATGCAAGTAATAAATGTAAAAGATGAATATATATATATGTACACTGTGTATGTATGTATGAAAATATGTTTCAGCAATCGTTATTGGAAATCTCCTGAGAGGGGTACCTGATTAACTTTAATAAAGCTTAAACTTGAAAAAAACATTTGATTTTACAATAATGATAATAGACCTCCTGGGATCTACTCATGCTAATGCAACATTATTCAAGTAATTTAGAAATTCACATGCATTTTCAACTTAATAAAATTCATTGACTGGTTTTTTCTTTTAAATCTAATATTAGATAGTTATTTGTGGTATTTCAAATCTCATTTTACAGATTGTGGGATTGAGAGAGACAGAGATAATAGTCAGGGATGTTTTATATTCTATAATCTTAAAACTTGTAATACAATGTAAAAAAAAATATTTTTAAATGTTATTATTGTTTTTATTTCTGATTCTCAAGATTTAAGGCCTAAATAAAACATGTTGTGTTTCAGGTTTTCATTTAAACCCACTTATTTTATCCTGAAATTAGTTTTTCTTTTACCAACCATAAAGTTGATCTTTTAAATATTTTCAAAATGGCATCTTACTTTTGTTAATACAACTTCTTGCTTTAAATTATAAATTTTCTGTAAGAAATTGAAATCAAATCTTTTAAAACCTCTTACTAGTTTTTTTTTCTCTGCCTTATATTTGATTAACAGAATTTAAAACATTACCTAGATAGCTTAAATTTAGTTTCCATGATTTCAATAAATTCAATTTTTACATTAATTCTTAAAACTTCAATAATTTCAGTATACATACATTACGTCCAGTTAATCGTATATGTTTGACCAAACCTGGATCCTAGCTGCCAACAAAAAATGGCCTCTCACATTTTTCCTTCCCACAATCCCTTTCTAGCTGACATGAAATTGCTATTTACAATTGTCTTATATACTTTAATTCTATTTTACACTCCAATAATTATATATTTTGTATATACTCATAACATTTAATTTATCTAATATTTTCTTCAAAAATATTTAAATATCACAGAAATAGTTCAGATTAAAAGAACACCATGCCTCTATAATGTATAATGAATAAGTTGAAAAAGAGTAAAAGTAAAGCAAATTAAATCTGTGCAAGTATATTAAGAACTCAATTTTTAAAAACTCTGCATTAAAACCTTTATAACATAGTATCCCTCTTTCAATAAAAAAGAAGGAAAAAAAGAAAATATATGTCTTTAGAAAAATAACAAGCAAGTTCTTTGTGTACCTATGGTGATGTCATATCCTGAAACTAACTAGAAGGGTCAGGATGGGGTGTAAAGAATAGAGAGTATAGAATTACTGTTAAAATTTGGTAATTAAGATAATGAACAATGATTAATACAGAAATGTACAGAATTAAGAAACCATGTAATAACAAACAAATATAATAGTTAAATGATGCTCATGAAAATTTTAGAAAATAAGCATTGATTTTAAAGATAAAGAAAAAAAAATAAAAAAAAAATAACAAGAATACAGAAATGAAGGACACCCCATCCAGACCCTCATTAAGGACTCACGGCCTACTGAGTTATAACCTAATGATGTTGGAACACATTCAAACATATAACAAGCACTAATACAAAGTTAAAAAAAAAAACAGTTCTTTCAGCACTTTTCTCACCACAATGTTTTAACCTTTTTTTTACCTATATACATTTACAGCATTCATGCACAAAAAAACAAACATTGCACTAACAATTCAAACTTTTTTATAAACAAATACACTTGTTATTCAACACACTAATTTCATCATTAGTACACAGCAACATTATTTCATGTTATTATATTACATTTATATTTCTATATAAATCTGTATATTTAGGTAAAACATTCTTTAACAAATGATGGATGTAACACATAACAGTTTGATCATTCTTATGTGAATTGTAAAATTGTTGTTTTAACATAAAACTGCTATGTGAATTGTAAAATTGTTGTTTTAACATAAAACTGCTATGTGAATTGTAAAATTGTTGTTTTAACATAAAACTGCTATAACTGTAAAAAAAAATCATGCCATAGTAATTTATTTTTGTGTGATTATTTCCAAAAACCACTTCATACGTATCATAGACATGAAAGAGCAATGTGATTTTTCATTAAAATTTGGTAGAATCTGTCGTTTAAAGAACTGCAAAAAGTATTACACCAAAAAAATTAAAATTTGCTTATTCACTTTTTACTAAGATCAAGCTGTATCTAATAAATGATAATTGTTTACAAATAAATAACAATTTTACAATACACATAAGAATCAATACAATTAGAAATATCATCATAAACATTACTTAGGCACTGAGGTGATACAGAATGAGTACACAGCTGAGAAAAGAAAAATGAAAACTGAAAATTAAATAAACGGTAGTAATATTGTGTTATGTCTCCTAAGGCAATAACATCTATTAGGTAGAAATGGTGGTTACAATGTGAGTTTTCCAAGGAAAATCTTAATCTGCTGCAGCACAAAATCAACAGAAATTGCAAAGACCAAGTTGTTGTATAGTAATGTCTGAAAAATCATTCAGATAAAAAATTTAAATTGCAGCTGCACATCTTGATGTTCCAAAGAAAAATCAGAGAAAGTTTAGTTGAAATCTGAAAAGCTGTTTTCAAGAAGTTGCAAAACCAAAGTGACACTAATGACCACTACACAAGCTTTGAAGGGATACAATGATTTTTCAATGAGCTAAAAAATTCTATAAAAATATCATTACTGCAAGTACTATAAACCTTATCAATAAGGTAACATAATGTATTTTGTTGATTTATAAGCTTAATAAATGATATGATATATTTTTATAAGATTGTTAATTAAAATACTTTGTAATCAAGAAATGACTTAGCCTTGGCTACAGGTGTCCAGCTATTCATACAACCTTTAACATCAGACTGACCAGCAGTGGTAACATACATATGATTTCAGGACAACAACTGTTCGAGTCAAAAGGTCATACTCATATGTAAACATGGTAGTGGTTCCAAGACTGACAATTCAACATAACAACAACAGTCCACGAAACACAGGCCGTGACTATTTTGTTACAGATGCATTTTTATCATAGGACATCCTTAACCAATAGTCACTTTTTACTATTATTTATCAGTGGTATGTTCAGAGATATATATATGAGATCGCTGCAAAATATTTCTACAATGTCAGTTTTTTATCTATAAAATTGCCCTTAAATTTTTAATCATGGGTCACACCAACCCATCTTTCTGTAATTTTGTAGCTGTTAAACAAAAATTAGTGACGGTGACCTATTTACAAATGTTATATGAATTTAGGTGACAGTGATTATCTTTTTTTTTTACTTTACAAATGTTTGGTTAACAAAGTTACACTGTATTGTACATTAAATGTCTTTCTTAAACATTGTTCATAAAAGTTAACACTTTACAGACAGACAAACAATGTTAATCCAATAAGCCCACTTTTCAAAAGTGTGCTAAGTACAATTTTTGTGTCAAATTATAGCACTATAATAATGCACTTATTGTATTCCTCCTTGAAAACTCCCCGTTTTCAAATTATACTGTTGCTGAATATCCATCCAACATTTCATATAGAATCTAAATTGTTTTAATATAGTACAAAGTTCTACGCACTTCATAAATGCGTAGACAAACTTATAGCACTAGTTTCTAATAAATATATAATATTCACTGCATTAAGCCAGTTCACTCTCCTGAAATACTTCTTTGTGTAACTCTGGAAACAAGCTTATTGTTTCAGGAGAGTTCATTTTCATATTGTTCAACATCTTAGCATGTTTTGCATTGATTCCCCTAAATATTGGGATCCTTTTCATCAGCTCTATAAATAAACTGTCATAATCTGAAAACAGAGGAAAACCAAAGTTTATATTTTAGTTTGTGACAATGTAGCAATATTTAACATTATATAGATATAAGAAGATGTGGTATAAGTGGCAATGAGACAACTCTCCATCCAATAGATATAAGAAGATGTGGTATAAGTGGCAATGAGACAACTCTCCATATAATAGATATAAGAAGATGTGGTATAAGTGGCAATGAGACAACTCTCCATATAGAATATTACTCAATGGTAATGATATAAACTGATATTTAGAATGGAAAAAACATTTTTTTTTTTTGGTTATTTTTTGCCAGTTTTACCATGTCAAAATAAACAAAGGGTTGTAAAAGCAATATTGTAAACATAAATTGAGAGTAGGAGAGGTTATTATAGGCATATAATTAATACTGACATTGCCAAAAAATAATGTATATTTCTTGTGGCAACAATCGGTTAATATCATGAATTTATTACAATTGAACTTCACAAGTTGTTTTACATTTCAATTAGCAAATAGCATTCTTTTAAAAAAATCCAAAATATTTGAGATATATCTAATACAGAAACAAGAACTCCTACCCCTATTTGGCAATAATTAACTAAACATATCTGCATAAACAACTTAGTTGAACCCTGTCACAATCTTTGTGTTACTGTTCCAAGTTAGGTTAACCTTGGTTCATGTCTGTCATATTTTTTTTACTTCTTAACATTTTTTGTAATAAATTAAAACATTAGTTTCTCATGGTCTTATATTTTTCATGTCTGGTCTTTTATAGCCTAATATAGGGTATAGGTTTTCTTACTGTTGAAGGCCATACAGTTACCTATAATTGCTTACATCCATTTCATTTGAACTGTAATGAATAGTTGTCTCATTGGCAATCATACCATATCTTCTTATTTTTATGTAGTGTTCCATTATTAGTGTTAATACATGTTCTAGATTAATACAGTTTTCAGCTTTAATCAAGAATTCCGGTGAAACCATAGTCAAATTTTGAAATACACATTTCAACATTTAATATATGTACATTCTTGTATTAAAAACTGAAAAAGCATTAAATGTCCTCACAATCAAAGTAACTTAGTATAATTTCTGTTTGATTTCACTTACCACTATGATTTTTCTTGATCAGTACATACAAAGCCTGCATTAACAGCAACTGTAACTTCATTATAGCTACAGAGTTTATAATACTTTTTCGATCTACAAAAAAACAATATATGTAAGTATATACTTTTTCTAGGATATGTCAAATATGGTAATCATTTACAACTAAGATTTCTAGGTTAACATTATTATCTTATAATACATTGGGAATTATTTTGAGTGTTTCCCAACCAAAGTTATCAATAAATTTTAGAATTATCTCCCTTATACTAGAAAATTATATTTTTCAAAATGTGTAAAATATAAATTTATGCATTTTCATTTACATGTACCTGACATTTATTTTTTATGCAAAAAGGATACAAACTTTATTCTATTTTTACTTCTTTCTTGTAATATTTACAAAAAAAATAAGAATTTATCAAGAAAATGTTATTTTTTTTTAAAACCAATTCTAGGTTACAATATATATTAGATTCATATAACAATATGAAGTTGTGTATTTTGTGTTACCTGGACAAATGATAAGTGTCGCTGTGAAGATCCCTATTTCTCCATCTGTTAACTGTAAAGGATTGAAGGCTTTGGCTACTTTAAAGAACTCCACCAGAAATGTCCCCATTGGCATTCCAAGAACAACTGCCCTGTAAACAAAAAATTAGTATATAGTAAAAAGTTACAATACTGTATATATATATTCATTATTCAGCACAATTTTTTTTTAATTACATTATAATACAAAGTAACAAAAAAATATGCCACTTTCAAATATGGTGTTTTCTACAACTAAGGGAAACGATTGACTTTAAATATCCATGTATCAGAATATACTCTTGTGAATGGATTTTTAGTACTTCCAACCATTTTTTTTTTTAAATCAACTTTAATGTACATTTTTAGTGGGTTTTTTTTTTGGTATATATATATATCTGTCAGTTCGGTCAACCAATCAATTTATGTCATTCAAAGTATTTCGATGCCTCAGTTTTACAAAATGTCAGCAAGCTACTACTTTATGTCAATTTCAGATGGATTCCATTTTACTTTAACTGTCATGGTCAGCTGTGAGTAATTGATTTGTTGCTTCATATGTCCACTGACTGGACATGTTGGGCAGCATATTTGAATTCAGAATTGTTGTCGTCTTTGTTAGATTTATTTGTTTGCTTGTTTCCAATTGTTAGTTAGTTGTGATTTACACAAATCTATGCTTGACCATACCAGCTGCTGAAACCTAATTATTGTCACATTTACCTGCTAATTGTCTGTTTTGGTTGCTCACCTTATTAAGTCAATATAATAGAACTATAAACAAATGTCATACAAGTGGGAGATTTATATAGCTATACAACTGGGTATGATAAATAAAAATATAATTTAAAACCAGATGCTCCGCAGGGCGCAGCTATATACGACCGCAGAGGTTGAACCCTGAACAGTTGGGGCAAGTATGGACACAACATTTAAGCTGGATTCAGCTCTAAATTGGGATTGTGATTAAATAGTTGACACAGCATAGGTTCTGACACAGAATGAATGTGGTCTAATGAACTTAAAATATTTTTTTTGCCTTTGAACAATTCACTATGCTGTTGAATATTAATCCTCTCAAAAAAATGTTTGAAGAAATTTTATTTTTATTTTTATTTATGAAATCTGAAATGAGAAAAATTTAACCCCCCCCCCCCATTTTTTTTCACATCCCCCTTTCCCTTTTTCCAAAACTGATCTCAATTCAAATTCCTAATGGAGTTTGCAACAATAACTACTCATTTAAATACATCATAAAATATTAAAAAATGTAAAATAAAGTGCTTGTTATCACTGAATGGTAAAGATTGTTTTAATTTATCAGTTGGTAGTAAAAGTGAATATACATCATTGTACAATGTATATTGTATAAAACAATGATTTAAGTTGATTCAACTACTATTCTGGACAAAGAAAGATAACTCCAATTGAAAATTTCTTGCTATTGCACAATATTGTGCAATTAGATATTTCTTGCTATTGCGCAATACTGTGCAATTGAAAATATTTGCTATTGCACAATTCTGCAATTGAAGATTTCTTGCTATTGCGCAATACTGTGCAATTGAAAATTGCTTGCTATTGCACAATACTGTGCAATTGAAGATTTCTTGCTATTGCTAAATACTGTGCAATTGAAAATTTCTTGCTATTGCACAATACTTAATATAATAATTTTGGATCCTGATTTGAACCAACTTGAAAACTGGGCCCATAATCAAAAATCTAAGTATATGTTTAGATTCAGCATATATCAAAAAAGCCCAAGAATTCAATTTTTGTTAAAATCAAACTTAGTTTAATTTTGGACCCTTTGGACTTTAATGTAGACCAATTTGAAAAGGGACCAAAAATTAAGAATCTACATACACAGTTAGATTTGGCATATCAAAGAACCCCAATTATTCAATTTTTGATGAAATCAAACAAAGTTCAATTTTGGACCCTTTGGGCCCCTTATTCCTAAACTGTTGGGACCAAACCTCCCAAAATCAATACCAACCTTCCTTTTATGGTCATAAACCTTGTGTTTAAATTTCATAGATTTCTATTTACTAATACTAAAGTTATGGTGTGAAAACCAAGTATAATGCTTATTTGGGCCCCTTTTTGGCCCCTAATTCCTAGACTGTTGGGACCTCAACTCCCAAAATCAATCCCAACCTTCCTTTTGTGTTCATATACTTTGTGTTTAAATTTCATTGATTTCTATTTACTTATATTAAAGTTATTGTACGAAAACCAAGAATAATGCTTATTTGGGTCCTTTTTTTGCCCTCTAATTCCTAAACTGTTGGAACCAAAACTCCCAAAATCAATCCCAACCTTCCTTTTGTGGTCATAAACCTTGTGTCAAAATTTCATTGATTTCTATTTACTTATACTAAAGTTATTGTACGAAAACCAAGAATAATGCTTATTTGGGTCCTTTTTTTGCCCTCTAATTCCTAAACTGTTGGAACCAAAACTCCCAAAATCAATCCCAACCTTCCTTTTGTGGTCATAAACCTTGTGTCAAAATTTCATAGATTTCAATTTACTTAAACTAAAGTTATAGTGCGAAAACCAAGAAAATGCTTATTTGGGCCCTTTTTGTCCCCTAATTCCTAAAATGTTGGGACCAAAACTCCCAAAATCAATCCCAACCTTCCTTTTGTGGTCATAAACCTTGTGTTAAAATTTCATAGATTTCTATTCACTTTTACTAAAGTTAGAGTGCGAAAACTAAAAGTATTCGGACGACGACGCAAGACGCCAACGTGATAGCAATATACGACGAAAAATTAAAATTTTTGCGGTCGTATTAAAAAAAAACAGAAAAAAAAACAACAGGGAAAATTCAAATGGAAAGTCCTTTATCATGTGATAAAATCAACAGATCAAAGACATCAAATGAATGGTAAACAACTTCCATGTACCCACCGTTTTCTATGAAAAATGTCTATACCAAATCAGGAAGTTGTTTTTTACTCGTTCTGTTGATTGATTACGGTTGATTACGACACTTTACGGACTTCCCCTTTTTGCAAAAAGAGTTTGGTGTTTTTGTTATACTTTTGTAAAGAAATTAATGAATAAAAAAAAATAATCAATCTTGGTATTGAAATCTGAACAGCACTAATCATGCTAATTACAATACTATTATAATTAGTGGTTGCATATCAAATGAATTTTAACAAAAACAACAAGAATGTGTCCATAGTACACGGATGCCCCACTCACACTATCATTTTTTAATGAAATTACTTTAATTTAGCATTAAAATAAGAAGTTTCAAGTTGATTGGACTTCAACTTCATCAAAAACTACCTTGACCAAAAACTTTAACCTGAATAGGGACGAACGGATGCACGGACAAATGGACGGATGAACGGACTCACAGACCAGAAAACATAATGCCCCTACTATCGTAGGTGGGGCTTAATTATAACTGAGAGAAAACATGACTGTCATAATTTGAGTAATGAACATCACACTGAGATAAGTATTGTGGGAGGATATTTATATGTGGCAGGAATTTGATTAATGACAAAGATATCTTATTTCTTAATAGAAAAATATTGATCTACATCTTTTATACATTGGATTGTGAGTTTTCATCAAGGTTTCTTGGAAGTAAATATTACTTGCTTCATATTAACTACTGATAATATAATAATGCTATATATCTAAATTATTGGGTCATATATATGTGTCAACATGATATTTTGTGCAGTGTCTTTTTTATGGTGGTATTATCATTTTGTTCAATTTGTAAATTTTCATTTCAACTAATTTCAATATCATTACAACCAAGCTATCAACTTCAATAAAATAAACACTTTATTTTCACTTTATAATTAATAAATCCCTTGTTAAAAATGTACTAAAAACAAATTAACATTTAACACAAGTAAATCCTTTGCATTAATGGTTATATGAACTTATATCAGGATTAACCTTTAACATTATATTTTACAATGAGTGTAGTAAATTGTCTATAAAAACCATAAATAGAAGGAGATGTGGGTTTATACATTACTGTGACATCAACCAATCAACCCATACATTATAAGCCATCTAGAGATGAACATGTTTATTTTAATTTTGGTTCATTTATATGTTTTGGTGTTAAGTGTGACATCCATTTTGGCTAAACTAGTATAATTTTTTTAAAGGGGCCAGCTGAAGCCCACCTCTGGGATTGAGTTTTCTCGTTGTTTTGAAGACCCATTGGCAATCTTTGGCTATATTTTTGCAATTTGGTATGGTTGTTGTCTCTTTGACATACACAATTCCCATTTCGATTCTTAATTTTAATCTTATACTAGCATGACTAGAGACAATTGTCGTTACAATATGTAAAAAAGCTATTACGAGCTACTATCATTTTTTTACGACTTCTTTCAAACTTTTTGAGTTTTTTTTTTTTTAAACCATTGGCAAATTGGAACAAAATTAGTATACAATTCTTGTTTCCCTTTCGTTATTTGGAAAATATATCCTTATATGTTTTTTTGTGCAAAAAAATTCAAGTGATTCTTTTCAACAAGTTATAAGCATGGTCTAAAATATTAACACAGACTTGAAATACTATAAGAGGGCTCAGATCATGTAGGAAAATGGACAAAAATCAATTATATAGCGATTTTAGGAAATAGTATTCAATCAAAGTGATTGTAAACACTGAAGGGTAAAGAATGCTTCAATCTATCAAATATTAGATATTGCATTGGTAACATAGTTGATTTAACAGCAATTCTAAACAAAGGAAGATAACTTTACTTTTTTAAAGATGACTTTAACAATGACACCATTTATATGTTAAAAACATATCTTAGATTCCTGCATTTTGCAAAAGTTATGTAATTTTCTTGACAAGTGTAACATCATTTTGTGCCTTACATATCTGAGCATATATCACAACAATAAATTTCTGGAAATGTTTATGGATAGGATACATAGAATGTTTTCATAAATGCACTATATTTTGTGTATCAAAAAGGTAGTGATACGCCTTTGAAGAATTAGATATCAACTCAGTCTCATAAGGTTTTGATTGCATTTCATGCAATCTTTACCTAAAAATACTACCAATTTCAATAAATGGGAGTATCTATTAATGCAAAACCTATCCCTTCACAGTTTTTGCAATAATAAAAACATCACAATAATTTCAAACTATAAAGTTCTCTTTTTCCATTTACATACTTTGGACATTTCATTTTCATATCTGGATCGAACATCTCCTCTTTCTCTGTGTCTACTAAGTTACACATTCTGACCAGCATCACCTCAAATGACCCTTGCTTTATCAAATTAATCTGGTCCTCCTGACAGATCTCATTAAAACCTGGAAAATACAAAACACAGTGAATCTAAACCGTACAAAACAAAACAACAGGCTTCATTGAGTACTAATCTGAAATATATATTTGCAATACATTTTGGTATTCACATAAAAATTAAGATAGAAAATTAGTTTTTAAAAGCATTGATGCTCCTTCCACTAAACTCCTTTGTCACCCGTTTTGGTTTTGCAGTTAAACCAGAGAATGATAAGTACTGCAATTTATATTCATAAAAGCAGTGATTAGGTTTTTATTAATATTTGATGATACAAAAAAAAAAAGCTGCAATTGTCAGTTTCATTTAAAATCTTCAGTTTCATTTAAAATCTTTAACTATGAATCATGAAGTGTTACTGCATCTGGAAAATCTAGAATAACGATTTTGATACTATTCCTGCTCTTTTTCAGTAAATATGTCTTTTTTGAAACAAAAGTAAAGATAAAATGATTATGTAAATACAAATACTTCTATAGATGCTATAGGTGGTAATAACATATACAAGTGATATAGTCATCTCACATCTGGGTGGGCTTAAACCTGACGATTTGTTCAAGTCAGGAAGAAGCCTTTAGCATAACAAATATTTAAGAGGTGATGATTTCCATTTTTCTAGGAAACTTAAACTTTAATCTAAAATGAACCGTTTCACCCTTTTGTCTTTTACTAGTTCACTTGATAGTCCCATTTTACATATATATGTAATGTATTTGACGTTACGGCCTCTTCAATGACCTTAAGGCCTAAATAAATATATTGTTTGTTTCCCCAATCCCGACCCTGCCAAGCCAAGTGTGGGTTGGAAGGTAGGTAAATAATTTTATTTTTCCCAAAAAGCTTGAACAACATTGGACGATCCTGCAAGCCTGAAAATCAGAAATGAATAAAATAATATTCGACTTAAATTTGATAATAAAATTTTATGAGTAGCACTGTTTTTGCAGGGTCAGTCGGGATTGGGGAAACAAACAATATTTTATTTTAGGCCTTAGGAGACATTTTTTTCAATCTACACCTGCCCACACAACCTTGGAGTGCTGAACAAAACATCACAAGATTCCTGTCCACTAATTAATCATATTTGTGTTGCTGTATAGAAATGGTTATTGATTTCTATCACAGGTATTGTTTCTCATTATTTACACATGATGGTTTTAATATTAAGTACTCAGCATGTTCAACTATATTAATAAAAAGGTAATAATAAAACAAACTTCATGCCAAGGCTACAGAGGAACATCTGTTCATTTCAAGGGTAACTCATAATGGAATATGTGTAAAGTCGAGGGTTTATGAGGGACCTATATGTAAAGTCAAGGGTAACTGAGGAAGATATGAAGAGTAACTGAGCAATATATATGTAAAGTCGAAGGTAACTGGCCAATTTATTTGTAAAGTCAAAGGTAACTGAGCAATATGTTAAGTCCAGGGTTTATTTTAGGAACATATGTAAAGTCAAGAGTAACTGAGGAATATGTTAAAATTGAAAAGGTAATCAATAAATAAATCTTAATTCATATGTAACTCCATGTTATAAAAAACAATACATTAACAAAAAGGTAACTGAGGAATATACCTAAACTCAAAGGTAACTGTAGCATATATATCAAATTAAAGGTAACTGGAGAAAATATGTGATGTCAAAGGTTACCTAAAAGTAACTTGATTGAACACATGTAATCAAAGGTAATAATGGAACATATATGCCAAGCTAAAGATCACTCTAGACATATGACAAGTTAAAACAATCAGGTAAAAATTGACAATCAGGGGTGGGGAAATGCTATGCCCGACTCGCCCGACTCGTACATTTTAACACCCGGACAAGTGATTATTTTTGTCTTGGTTGCCCGTGGACAAGTAAAATAATATACAAGACAAATTTCAAATTCAGCAAAAATATAAGATTAATTTCAAAACGTATAATGATGTTTAATTTATGTAAAAGAAACCAATAATCAGCGAGTAAAACATATATTTAAGTATCAATCAATGTTCATGACGCCATCAATGTTCATGACGATAAATATTACATAACTCCGGAAATAGATCGCTTACCAAAATGAGTAAAAATAAGTATGCCAACCCGAGTCGCGTAATATTGCATTGGCTTTGTCCATTGACCCGGGATCGCCGATTATGTTTTATCCACTATTCACCGGAAGTGTCATTAGTTTAAGATTTTGAATGGAGATTCAAATTGATGAATACTTTTAAAATAAAACATCGGGCAAGCAAGACAAAAAGAATGACGAGTCAAGTCGAAAGCATGAAACGCAAACGGAGATGGTCACGGTGTATATAAAAAAAAAGAAAAAAAAAAGACGGAAGCGAGAATATCAGACATCGTGAATATCAGATTACCCCTTGGAAAGAAATTCAGATAATAAGTTTTGTTTTTGTCTTATTTATAGAACAACGGCAACCTTATGTGTTGTCTAAGTGGTAAATAAAAGTGTTCAACTACCAAGAAAAAAAACCAAGTGTGTCAGTTGATATAAATAATTAGTTCGTTTCCATTTCTTCACTGTCCTCTAAATTTAGTATATGTAGTCAGAGACAGATATCTCTGATGTAGTGTACCAACTGGCTACAATTTTTATTAAAAAACAATGCTGCAAACTTGTCCTTTACGTGTCATTTTATTTAGTTGGTTTGCTTTTGAATTTCTGTCCCATTGATGTTATAAACCCATTTCCAACATTCCTTAATTTTTACACATATAAACCAATTGATTTCACTGATTTGTCTGTGATGCAAAACAGTGCTAAGAATCATATATTAGCTAACAATAAAATACTACAATATTTATTGGGACCGTCAGGGCAAGTGACTTTTTTTCCGGACAAGTAAAATTTACAGTTTACTTGCCCAGGGACAAGTGCTCACAACAAATATTTCCACACCCCTGATTGTTTAACACCAATGTGTTATTTTGTATGTATCTTGCACAATGCCTCATATTATTCATCAGCTATGGAAAACTCACATGACAAATGACCTTTCTGTAGAGGTCATTGCAACAGTTTACCTAATGAAATCATTTTAGATCCAAATTGTTTTGAGGAAAATGAATGAAGACATATATTCATGAATGTTGATAGAAAATGATAGTTTATATATTTGTCTTTGATCATAGTAGAACATGTTCATGTATTCTTTTCATAATATGTCATGTCTATTTCTGTTTGTATCTGTCAACATCTGTCAACAAACACAGAAAAAAAGGTTGATTGAAAATAGGTTTATAATTCAATAAACATGATATATTAATTTTGGAAGTCTTAATTTCCTGTTTTAGTATTTTTGCGTGGTAAGTGCAATTGAACTTGAAGCAATGTCGAAGGTCAACTGAAAGTCCTGAAATGCTTGTTGACTTGGAAACAACTCCTTCCCACAAAAACACATCATGCTGGTAGTGTACAATTCACTTTTCAAGTTATATCAATTGCACTTGACAACATTGTATAAAACATAAATATATGCAGCTGTTTGTAAACATAGCTATCCAACTCTTAAGCAACCCCTAAAGCCCTGGTCACAATGAACCCACGACACATCTATACATGAAATTTTGTCAAATCATGGATCATCTGTGATCGTTGCACACCAGTCGCACAATATTTTGAGCATCATGGCACTGTCGTGTGTCAAAAATTGGACATGCACCTTTTTTGCTCTTCGATTTTTTGTCGTGTCACTGTCTTGTGGCTGTGGTGAGAGTGTCTTACCATAGTCGTGGGTACCAACATAAACCATTTTAATGAAAAATAATGTCGCACGACAGTAACACGCGTATCCCATGACATGAAAACCTAAAAACATAGCCCTAAACAACTCATGATTGTCGTACGATTGTTGCAAGACCAACTTGGGACAAACCCACAACTGTACAATTACAATTTCTTTTTCTGTCGTGTACCCATCGTGGACATGTCGTAGCTGATGTGACCTCTCGAAATATTTTTTGGACATTTTGCACGACAATTATTTAATAGATCTTCCACGACAAAAAATCGTACAATCTGTTGTGACCGGGGCTTTACAATAAAATAAACATGATAAAAAATTTTTAGCAAACACACTCTACATGCCCTATCATGCCTATAGCAAGTGTAATGTGCCCTTCCAATAATTATAACTAATACTACAATATCAGAAGATTTATGATCTAAGTGATTATACACAAAACAATATTATAGTCCAACAACAATATAACTGTTCTCTGAGAAATAGAGGTGAAAGATACTAGAGGGACATTCAATCTCACAAGTCCAGTTATACTGACAATGCCAAGGATATTTAAAAGAAAAAGACTAACAGCAGTACACAAAACACAAAAATAAAAATAATAGACTGAGCACGATTATAAATTTACATACTGTGCTTCTAAGTTTTTGAGATACCCCTGGCCATCTCATTAAATAGGAAACACTACCGGTACTTAGAAATGTCATGTTTCAGAAGCTCTTTTCTGGGTTTAGTTTCTTCAGGAATGCTTAAAGACTAATATTTGAAACCAAAAGATGTATAAGAACTGAAACAGTTGAAGATCTATAAACATGATAAAACCAAACAGCATAAAACATATAGCCTAAAATCAAACTTAGATCATGCCTAAGGGAGTACTACTAGATGAAACCTTATAAAAGTTTTCCTAATTTTGAACCCATGACTACATTATATAGATATTCTAAATTCCCATTGCAAAAATTTTTACACTTTACGGTTTACCATCCCAACTGTTCTACTTACATAACTATATATTTATTGAACAATATTTGAAAAAAAAAATATCTTAACAACTTAACACATTGTCTGTGTTATAAATATTACCATGGCTACCTACCTGGTATCTTCTTACAAAACTTGACAACCATAGTTATTTCTGGTACCATGTTCTGTACAAACTGTTCCCACATCTTTGATGGGTCAATCTTCATTTTACTGAAGTCAGGCTGCAATGAATGAAGAACAACCAAATTACTCAGATCTTGTTATGAGATGAAACAAAAATTATATAACAGGTTTCAACAAAACATGAAAACATGCTGAATTTTATTCCAATATCTTCATCAAACATTGTCAAAGGGCAATGCCTAAGCTTGTAAGAAGAAATCTCCAACTGAAATGCAATGATTGTCTACCAAAAAAAGGGGGTTGTCAACATCCGGACCAATGACCATTTTTACAAGTAATTTTTTTTTAGATATATAAAAATTAAGAAAATTTGTATTGGACTACCAGTCTTTTGCCAATGTCAACAAACATGGGTGAGCTAACTTAAGTCAAACCCAGTCAGACAGTCAGGAACGTTCCAAGTGGTTGTCTTGTATTCAGTCAGAGCTCAGACATAAAAAAGTCTGAATCTGCTTTTGACTCATAAAGGTCTAAATTTGTAAGTTTTAGGATTTGTCTCCCTTTAATGCAAGACAAAATACGACTTTAATAAGTCAAATATTGTTAAGCAAGAAATAATTGACCAGAATCAAAAAGTTGCAAATATCGACTCCTACAAGTCGATAAGTGATCAAAATTGGTGAACTTCAAGACCCACGCATATTAATAAAAAGGTCATGCATCTAAATCAAATAATGACAACATTGAAAGACAATGCTTTGTCTTCTAAAGAAAAATATGAATGAGAGTCTAAAAAATCGGAGATAATGTTAATTAACCTTACAATGCAACCACCTGGAACCTCACTTAATGAGGTAAAACATCTGTGTTTAGTAAGGATGTTCAATTAGACAATAAAATATAGATAGCTCAAGTCCTTGTGAACTCTCAGACAGGTTTTTGCTGTCATAGGGGGTGTAGTTTGGCCACCAAGTGAAATTAAGTTTTTTCATCAACATAAATAGACCTAAACAAGTCTTTCATTTTCTGACTTAGATAAGTCTAAAATTGAAAACACATTTTTATGATAAATATATGTTTTGACTTCTTTAAGTCAAAAACAAAAATCGACTTGTTTATGTCTGAGCTCTGACTGGTATTGAGATAAGGTTGTTGATGCCAGGTCTTTGTTTTTTTTTAGTTCATTCACAACTTTTTAATGTTTTGAGCCATTGTGTCATTGAATATATATTATAAGTATGTAGCCTGTGGATTGTTTAAGATCAATAAGTAGACATTAGTATTAAAATAAGTAGAAATAGTATGATTGTCGAGGAGAGAATATCCACCTGAGATCAACAAAGATGTAAACAACTATAGGTCATTGAATGACCTTTAACAAAGAGCAAAACCAATACCTCATAGCAATCTAAATATATATTATAAGGCCCACACATAATAAAATGTTAAACATTTCAAAAGAGAAAACATACAGCCTGATTTTGGTGATCTGGGAAAGTTACTGATTACCATAAATGTAGATGGGATATCTTTGTAAAACTAATTCAAATCTGTCTTAAACATGTTAAAGTGGAGAGTTCTGACAGTGTTCTCCCCAGAAATTTTGGATAGCATCACATTTTGCGTAAAAAAATATAACTGTATTTTTTTTTAATGTCATTTGTTGCGTCGCGTTGATGCTCTATTTCCTTTCTATGTTTTAGTTTATATTGTTCAATTCATAACTGAGAATACAATTAAACTATAACCACAAAAACAGTTGTTTCAGTTTATGTTTTCTTTATTCATTTATAGTTACAGAATTATTTTTTTCCTCTTGTGCCAAATAAAAATAAATATGTGGTTTCAGTTACCCAACAATAAGCAGGGCTTTCCATTGAAATTGAAGTAGAAGGCTCAATTAAAATTATAGGCGGCTATGTATAACATGCGTTCGGCGAAGCCGGACACCCACCAAGCTGTAAGTTTGGTGCCTTATGGCAGGGGGTCTGGAAGCTCTGGCATATATAGAGCAAAATCCTGCATTCTCCCAATCTCCTGGCATCTAATTTAATCTTTCAAATGACCATTTTTTATGTATGAAATTAAAGAAAGAAAAAAAAAACTCATTTTTTTTTTTATGTTAGTTTTTTATTTTCATTACCTTTATATGCTTAAAATTCATTTACTTTGAAAGGAGTTTTATTTAAATAATCATCCGGTTTGTTAGAAATTTTGATCGATGCATTTTGCATAACTACGTGCATTTGTAAACAAATAATCCCCCTTTTCTCTCTAAAGACTGTTACGCGTATTTAAATCATACAATTATTTCTCAAGCATTGACAGAAAATTGATATATCCTCTGATTTTCTTGAACTTCACATCTTAAAAATATTGCAAACAAGAATGTGTCCATAGTACACGGATGCCCCACTCGCACTATCATTTTCTATGTTCAGTGGACCGTGAAATTGGGGTAAAATTATAATTTGGAATTATAATTAGAAAGATTATATCATAGGGAACATGTGTACTAAGTTTCAAGTTGATGTAACTTTAACTTCATCAAAAACTACCTTGACCAAAAACTTTAACCTGAACTTTGCACTATCATTTTCTATGTTTAGTGGACCATGAAATTGGGGTCAAAACTATAATTTGGCATTAAAATTAGAAAGATCATATCATGGGGAACATGTGTACTAAGTTTCAAGTTGACTGGACTTCAACTTCTTCAAAAACTACCTTGACCAAAAACTTTAACCTGAAGCGAACAGACGCACAGACGGACAACGGACGCACAGACGGACGCACAGACGGATACACAGACGAACAGAGGCACAGACCAGAAAACATAATGCCCCTCTACTATCGTAGGTGGAGCATAAAAAAAGTTTGAATATAAATAAATGTCAAAGAAAACATGGTTGATAAGAATGACATATTAACTGGGTTTCCTTAATTTTTTTGGGATGCCCGGATGGTCACTCTTTTATGTTAATCCATTATGCACATTGGTCTTTTAGAAGATGGTTACTAAATCTACCCTTGAACTTGGTATGTATATGTGCATGATGTGGGTGAAAACAAAAGATGCTTGGTGGGTAAAATAAACGACTGTATAAAAGGAAACCTCTAAAATAAAAAACACTGGGAAATTTCTCTTAAATCTACCAAAGGTATGGGAATAAATAGCATACTTAAATAGCAATATATTCAAAATGTGATAGAATTGCGAAGTATTTGCAAAGTCACTGTACTCTAGTAAACAAGATGACTATGATTGTCAGCAGCAATCTGTGTTACGTAAGCTTGTTAGCCATTCACCATGTTCACATAACATATTATTGATCTCACAGACAGTGCATAAAAACTTCCAAGTATTCCAAGCACTAACCCTCTTGTACTAAGTCATATATATAGATAACAACTTTTATTACAACCTAGGATCTAGTTGATGTGGTAAAGATGAGTTTTTTTTATGATAAAAACATTTTTCTAATGTCTTTAGAACATGGAAAAAGTCAATATTTGAAGTAAAGTAATTGTTAGAAACTCATAAGCATTTTTTATGGGCTATAAATTATGGGAAAAAGAAATAATCCTACACAAATTTTTGGAAAGTGTTCAATAATTTAAAGAACATTCTAAAAATAAACTAAGAACCTTCTCCAAGCATGCTGATGAATTTTTGTTATCCCAGTATTTTTCGTGAGAAATTTCCTCAAAACCAAGTACCTTTCCTGAGAATTTCAAAATCTTTAAATCCAAGTACCTTTCCTATGAATTCTTTTCAAATCCCAGTACCTTTCCTGATAAATTTCTTCAAATCCAAGTACCTTTCTTAATTACTTCAAAACCCAGTACCTTTCTTGAGAAATTACTTAAAACCCCAGTACCTTTCCTGGGGAATTACTTCAAAACCCAGTACCTTTCTTGAGAAATTACTTCAAAACCCAGTACCTAAATTCCTAATAAATATCTTCAAAACCCAATACTGTCTTGAGAAGATTCTGCAAACCCCAGTACCTTTCTTGAGAAATAATTTCAAAACCCAGTACCTTTTGTGAGAAATTTCTTCAAAATCCAGTACCTCTCCTAATAAATTCTTCAAAACCCAGTACCTCTCTTAATAAATTTCTTCAAAACCCAGTACATTTTTATGAGAAATTTCTTCAAAACCTTTCCTGAGAAATTTCTTTCATTTGCAAAATAACAATGTCATCAATAACATATATATAATTACCATGATTACAAACATAAGATTAAAGTTTCAAACAGTACAACAATGAACAAAAGCAACTATTGTACTTCAAATGAAATAGGCTTCAAAAGATGTTTATGAATGATCTTTCAGGTGCCAACTAAACAATAGAAAAATGAAAAGGTGAAGGTTATTTGTTATGTAAAAGTCCATTTAAAGAAAACAAACATGATTGTATGGAGGCCATTTATCTTCAAGGTTGTAAATGTATAAATAATCCAAAGGGAAAATAATCTTCTTATTGTTTCTCTCAGTGCAATCAAGGCATTTAATAGGAAATGAAAATTTGAAACGAAAAAAAATTGTAAGTTCAATAAAAGAGTGATTACATTTTTCTGTTTGTAACATTTTGAATCAAGTTGCAATCAATAGAAAACTAATCGGGTATCATATAATTTTGCAATCTTTAATGGATTATCAACAGTTTTTACTGTTATTCATGTAAAATGATGAAAAATACAAATTAATTTCATTCTTGGAACTAATCTTATGATTATGAAATCAATGTAAGGATTAGATCAGACCAAATACTTCACAAAAAGTAGTAGTAGTGAGGTAGAACTTTTGTTTACCATGCACAACAAACATAGAATGTGTCCATGGGTCATAAAATTAAGGCAGATTATGCTCCCCCCCTTGGAATTGCATACAAAGTAATAAAGGGCATTTACCCAAATTACCCTCAGCCATGGAAAAGTAAAATAAATTTTAACATACAATTGAAATCTTAACTTGACCAGCTCATAAAATATTTATTTTTTATTTTAGATATTGAAACCTGCCTTTTGCGATTCAATAAAAAACTTAACTTGTAGGTTTTTTTTTATCTTTCAACTAACTTGATTTTTTATTTTCAAATGATAGTTGATAGAATATTGTATCTCACTGCTGCAGTAAGATTGTGACAATGTTAAAAGTGCAAGTGTAAAAAGGTAAATGACATGCCTAAGGAGTATGGAAGTCTCTGTAACTATGAATTGTATCAGGTGGGACATTGATGGTAGTGTGATTATAGTAATTGTTATTCTTAAATAATTCAGACAACTCAATATCAATAGTCAGTGCACAACTTCAGTACGGAACAAAATCTCTTTAGCTTTCTAAAAACTGTGGGAGGTGTTGATCACACAAAATTGGTACTCATTTTGTCAATTTTGCTGAAAATTATAATAAATATTCAAAGTATGGAAAAAATGAAAAAACGCAAGTTGTTATCAATGTATCAATACTAAAAAAAAAGGGAAGTCCCATTACACTGTAAAAATTGTCAAAACAACATGGTAGTACAGTACAATATGGTCATTAACATATGTTGGCAAATAATTATATTTAATGGATGAGAGCTTTTGTTTCATGAAGAAGTTGAGTTCAAAAAGAGTGATTGTGGTACAATATGGTAAAAGTTCCATAACTCTTTTAAAATGGTCAAATCAAACTGACTGCATGCTGCTGTTAATACAACATCTATAGCTATTAATGGTAACTAATTAAGAAATAGGTCAAACATTTTGGTGTCAAAACTCAGAAATTCTAGAACCCTTCTTGTACAAATATAAAATCATTTGTTAAACAGCACTAGCATACAGAATGCCTCATGTCAATGCATGTGTAAGTATGCACGGAGTGGGCTATGTTTACAAGTAAGTACTACCTAATGACTTACCAGCATATTCTGTGCCTTCAACTTTTCTAGCCTCATGTTGGCCTCTCGTACATTTTGGTATGTTGGTTTACATGTTTTAAAGTGTGCATTGACCACTTCTTCTGTAACTTGATCCAGTAGGTTTTTTCGAATATCAGATGGTCTCTTGACCACCTCAGCCATGATTTTATTTATATCAATTGAGAATGTATTGTCGTCATACATTTCCTCTACGTGCGTAGGACTGTCCATTCCTTCGTCTCTTTGTTCTGTATACATAATCGGATGCTCACTGATAATATGCTGGTCTGGACTGAATCGGTCAACATAATCATTTTCGAATCTTGATTCCTGTATATCAGGCAAACTATTTTGATTAAAAACATCAACATCTAAATCTTGAGGGCAAAAGTCCATGACCGGGTTATGGGATCCTGATTTCGCACAAGACCTTATTTCATCTGTTGGCTCCGCCTTAATTTCCACAGGAGAATAATTAGCAGAATGAGGAATGCGCATGCCCATCATAAGAGGGTCTATATTCAACGATGTTTTACAATCTTCCATGATATTTTCACCATCAATTAACTGGTGTTGATTATCCTGAGGAGGCGATGAACTTTTATTACTTGACGGACTACTTAGACTGGAATACCCAGAATCGTTACCTTGTCTTTGTCCTGGTACCTTAACTGTACCGTTACTTGTATTGTTTTGGTTATTATTATTTCTCTGATGCTCTCTAAAGCTTACTTGTGCCGCACTCAAGAAAGCTTCCATCATCTCTGGCTTAAGTGAGCCACTCTGTTGTAAAATTCCCTGCAGTTCAGCCATGCGTAGCTTATTTAAGTCTTGAGAGGAGGGATATGGAGCAATCGGTAAATTTGTTGTAGGCTTGGAGTCACGACTTCCTGGATCCTTCATTCTCTTTGGCCTTCTACCAAGTCTTGAAGCTGAAAAAAGTAAGAAAAATTAAGACTTGGATTTTGTAATATTTGTACGAGTAATTAGACTGGAATAATAAAGATCAACATTTAACAAACTAAACAAACCGAATATTATGTTGAAACTAAAATTGGCCTAAAATTAATCTTTAAGGGAAATAACTCCTATAAAGAGTTAATTGGTAGATCTTTTCAATCACATAAACATTTTTGTCCTCTTGATTTCTATAGTTCATGTAGTTTCTGTCTATAAATTTATATACATCTTTTTTTAAGGTAACTATAGACAAGTATTCAAAATTTGGTAAATAGTGTTCATTAAGAGCAATAACTCTAAAAATATTGGTACATGTGTAGAAATGTAGAGTTTGTAGATCTTTGCTATGTATGTATTACATGTATTATTGTTTTTTAAGGTATTCATCATTTATCAACATTTTATCCCTATCTGTATACGTAGGTCATGGTGGCCTACTTTTCATGTCAGATATGCCACAGTATTATGCACAAACTGTAATCTAAACATCTTAAGCAATGTAAATATAGGAACAGATGTGGTATGATTGCCAATGAGGGCCATATGAAATTGAACAGAGAAGGTTGATAAACTGCTCACTCACTTAGTATTTGTTTTTTATGTTTTATGTTGGCATCAAAAGTCTACATTTCCACCATCTTCATAAAATTATGTGTACTGGTATGTTGATGAGGTTTTTTTTAACCCTAACAATGTGAACTTAATTGTGATTGATCTATATACAATGATGGAGAATAGTAGAAGTTCTATTCAAAATATCACACACACACATTTTCTTATTCTTAGACTTTTAAACAAGGTTTACACATGAAGTTTTGAAATGGATGTCTAAACATGCATGTTTAAACTTGTTGTATAAATTGTCCTTTAGTGTATGTTGTATCACAAATGAAAGAACTAGTTACCTCACAATGCCGTGCAGTCAAAGGGAGAAAATATCAACCTTATAACATAATTATATCAAGATAAAATGGGCTTTGAATGAAGCTCAATGATATAAAAAAAAAGATGGGAATCTAAACAATAATAAGCAGCTAGGATGAACAAAAAAGCATTGTGAACAAAATGATGATATTTATAAACTAATTCATCACTTATGATTACAATCTGGCATCAAAACTTGAATATCGTCATGTACTTTTACATAGGATACTGTTAAAAGATACCAGTTGAGATAGTTCTTGATTTAAAAATGTATTTGGATCAAAACTGAAAGTAATCTAAAACTATTTACAGTAACATCTATTTAATATGTTTTTCATGTTTTAGTGTAAATAGTCCTTTATAATGACATAATAAAGTATAAATATATAATTGTGTACATGGTTATTCAGCCGTTCAATAATCTATAAATGAAAAGTCACTACGACACTATTACTAAGCTTTTTCTACCAATAAATTTTCCGTTTTTTTTAAAGATTTTATTCAAGACTAGTGAATCATAGAATATTACAACATTTTATAAATTAACAAACTTTTTTTCTATATATTCAATACAGGTGCTTTGTTAATATGCAGTTTTAATAATATTCGGATAAATAAAAAAAAACAACTTGGTATTTAACTGTTTAAGATATTTAGAATTTCTTTGTCAGGAATATCATATTGATTATTGAGGTGTTTTGTACAACAGGAAGCACATAAATAATATAATATTTTTAAACTTCAAAGCTGCTTAAATATGAGTTCTTTAAAGGAATGATTCCTGCTGTTTTAATGCATTATTTGTTTACATAGCTAGGTACATGGCAATTCTAGAGAAGTAGTTTTAACAAGGATCAACATCAATAACATGACAATTACAATTCTCCAATTAGTACTTGACAAAACCTATAGTTATGTTTGAGGAGACTCTTGGGTACTAATAGTAATTATTATGTGAAATCGTGTCTAGCAGATGACAGCTTAATGATATAGACAATTTCCACATACTGTACATGACATATGAGCAAAAATATCTTCATATTACAAATATATGACCCCAAAACTTTCAATTAATATTTCCATATATATGTGCAAAAATATCTTGACATTACAAATATATGACCCCAAATCTTTCAATACATGCAACGACTGTGACCTTAAACCTTCAAAACATTATCTTCAGTACAGATTATAACAGCATGTACATGTACTCATATTGATTAGAATATTTTATTCTTGAAATACATTTACCAATCTAAATTGTCCAGTGCCGTAATATAAATCATGTGCTACAGCTGTTTTATATTATTGTAAACACTGTTTGTCTATTCTCAAGTTTTGAAGAATTCCTAACTGCTCAAATGTATGCAATACAAACTGAAGGAACAAAGGACAGGAATTTGAAAACATTCAGTGGCGGATCCAGAACTTTTCCTAAGGGGGGGGCCTTCTCCAGTCATGCTTCAGTGATTCCCTATATAATCAACCAAATTTTTTCCCACAAAAGGAGGGGGCCACCCCACCCCTGGATCCGCCTATGACATTAGTCAGGTCTAGGGTTTTATGTGAACAAAACTAAAAATAGGCCATTCATTTTCTCATTCTAATTGTTTCATGTTTTTCATGACTGAGTCTATAATATAGACCACTATAAGGTATGGAATTGTCTCATTGTTGATAGCTGTATGGTTGCCTAGAATTGCTTTCATCCACTTCATCTCAACTTTTTGGTATATAGTTGTCTCATTAGCAATTATACGTACTCCATCTCCTTCTTCATGTTCTTGTTAAATTATATTTGTTTATATTTATATTTAAATAGTTAAATGGTCCATAAAAGTAAAGGCTGTACATGTGTAAAGCATAACAACATTTTTCTTATGCATGTTTACTATAGAGACACACCGACTTTTATTTTGAATTTTAATGAAATGATTTTCTTTAACATTTTATACTAATACTAAAGCCTGCAATTCAGTGGTTGTTTGTTTATGTGTTACATATTTGTTTTTCGTTCATTTTTTTACATAAATAAGGCCATTAGTTTTCTCGTTTGAATTGTTTTACATTGTCTTATCAGGGCCTTTTATAGCTGACTATGCGGTATGGGCTTTGCTCATTGTTGAAGGCCGTACGGAGACCTATAGTTGTTAATGTCTGTGTTATTTTGGTCTTTTGTGGATAGTTGTCTCATTGGCAATCATACCACATCTTCTTTTTTATATAATCCTTATGTGTAATTTATTACATGTTTATGTGTTTTCCTGAGCACATATTGCCATTCTAAACTACTCTTTGTCAATGACCTGTTACATAAGGTAAGATATATGTCATGAATCAGATCAGGTCAATGATATATATCCAGTCATTTTCACCTAGCAGTAAATGACTTCTCTGCAACAAAGGGTGAAGGGCAACCACTGCAAGGTATCAGGTAATATATACAACAGTAACTTTCAATACTCCAAGATCAAAACTGCCCAAAAGAGTAGATATAGGCCAGCAGTTTTATTTAACCAAGAAGAAGATTTAAGAGGGGGAGGGTGTTCTGGAGACCTTGGCCACAATCTTATGGAGCTACATGTATAAATGCATATACATTTTACTAGCAACAGGGCAAATGTTGGCCAACTAGGGACCCCACCCTTTTTTTTCAAAACCTGTAGCCATAGATTGGTCCCTCAAACACTTGGTCCATATCTAGTCCTTCTGGCTCTCATTGTTTCTCACAGCTATAGCTTATATCAAACATCTATGGAAAGTACTTGTTGATTAATAGATAAGAAAGGTTTAATTTTACCCCATAGTTCCATAAAAGATTGGGAAATAAAGAGTTCAGATCACTGAGGGAAGAAGGAAAATAGATAGAGAAAATTGAGCTCAATGACAGATAACAAAATTTGGTGTATTTCATTAAATTAATTTACACCAAGATATTATTGAAAATGCAAAAGAATAGATTTCAATAATTTAGAAGAGGGGTCTAGTGTCAATTGACCTTATATTTTGTAAAAGCAAGATAAATCACAGGATAGCCAATTACAGTTAATGATCAACATCTCAGAGTAATTCAAAATGTTTCACCAGTACAAAATGGCACCTTGCCATGAGGGTTAAAGTTCTAAAATGATAACTACTAATCCTTAAATTCTTTTGACTAAAATAATCCCTACATTTCTATCTTTAACTTTAATGATAGGTTTCAAGAGACATTACTGTAACAATAATTCAAATTTTTATTTGCCTCTCATTTTACCTAACAACCCTGTCTATTATGTAATAATTGCATCCCAGGGAGTCTAGTAACTATTCTGTCTACAATCATAAGTATGGGTCCTGTGTCTTTCTGATATCCTCAATTGAACCATTATAAGAAATTAAAATTTTAAGAATACAATAAACTTCTTTCATTCCTCATGTAAATATTTTTTGAAAGAATATCAATTTCACATGCCATCTAAAATGCAAGTAGGATGATAAATTCTACCCTTCCTATTATCAAACAAATTTCCTCAAGGCTAAAACATGTGACCTAACTACCATACCATTACTATTCATAAACTATTACAATCTGCACTGTAATGTAAACATAAAACTAAGGTCAGCCCACCTAGTTTTCAACCAATCAGATTCAAGCTCACCTAGTTTCCAACGAATCAACTTCTGCTTATATATTTAGACTAATGTCCCTAGTACAGGGCATTCTCCTTGTTGATATTTTAATAAACACAAACAATATCTGACAGTAGTTAAATATTTCATTTTTTTTCTGTATAATATTTAGTTACACAAATTTAAAATTGTCCAACTTCAAAATGTTATTTCATAGTGAAAGAATTGTACTTTTATTGGTAATATAAAGATTCTATTTTTGGCATTGTATATTTTATTAATTAATTTAGTCTACAATGATAGATAAAGTATCAATAAAATTGATCTACAGTATATTAAGGGTAAATGAGATTTTCTGTATTTACAGATTATCGTGCTGAGATAATTATACTGTCAATATTCATCATGGGTTAAATAGAGTATTCAGACACAACACAAGTTCTTTTTTCCTCCTTTCATTATTTTTCTCCTCCTCACTATGAGTTCACTCTACACAGGGATGGACTTAGAGGAGGGATAGATTGAGATGGAGGCCTTATAGGGCTACATACATAATTAATGCAAAGAATTTTTAAAGATCCCACTCCAAGAGTTGCCTAGTTTTAGGGTCCTCTCTTTGAAAATCCTGGATCCACATCTGCTACATATTATTTTCTCAATTAGATGACTGATCATCCTACACCAGATGATAAGATTTGTGAGAAGTTATCCTCAATATTATTACCAATACACCTGCCACTTTAATCAATATAATAATGAGATGTGGTATGATGATAATTAGCTCTGAGGTCAGTGGCGGATCCAGAAATTTTCATAAGTGGGGGCCCACTGACTGAGCTAAGAGGGGGCCCGCTCCAGTCACGCTTCAGTGATTCCCTATATAAGCAACCAAATTTTTTCCCAAAAAGGGGGGGCCCGGGCCCCCTGGGCCCCCCCCCCCTAAATCCGCCTCTGGTGGTATGATGATAATTAGCTGATGTGGTATGATTTCAAAAGCCAAAGATGTTAACAATAACATGTCACAGTCCCAGATATATTTACAGTACGAAACATAAATTTTGTAGCATTTGGAACTAATATATCAGGTTTAAGAGGGGCTTTAGTTAAAAATCTAAATTTTCTTTTATAATTGTTTTTTTGGTTTTTTTTTGTCAAATCCTGCTCCTGAACATATGTGTTTAATTACACTGAATATCAATAATCATGGTAAGGAGTCAGGAGCCAGAAGTTCAGTGGTTGTTGTTTATAGTTCATGTCTGTCATATTTTTTTCAGTTACAAATTTAATAGGCTATTAGTTTTCTCAATAAAATTGTTTCCTATTCTCCATGTTATGGCATTTCATATCTGCCCATATGTACAGTGTGGGTTTTTCTCATTGTTGAAGGCTGTAGTGCTACCTATAATTGCTTTTATCCATTTCATTTGAACTTTGGTGGATAGCTGTGTCATTGGCAATCATACCACATTTCCTTATTTTGATATGGTTAATTTATTATTCTTTATTTATCAATATGTTAGCTAAACAGCTGCTTTTCATACATCTCACAAGTAATCAATAGTTTCCCTAAAAGGTTAAAGATATATAGGATTTGGCAAATTTCACTGTAAAGAGGGTAAAAAGGGCATATATATCCATGTGCATACACCCTAGTGATGGTAAAACACATCAAAATTCATCTAATAATAGCAAAATATACGACGAATACACAGCGATAAACTAATCAAAATATTTTATCAAATTTGACATTGGTCAGAAATTATCTTTCAGTCTGGATCTGCATGTTATTTTTGCATCAACATATTTTATAAGTTTTTATATCATACTTAACAACGGTTTTAGTATACCTTATAATGATGGACTTTTGTGTGATTGAATATCTAAAACATGCAACACTATTGCTTTTAATAATTACCAGGATCTGCAATCATACAGCTATACATTTTTGCAGACCAAGGGCGTTACAACCTGTCAGGGTTGTTTAAAACCCACCAGGATGAAATGAGATCAATCCTATCATACACTAAAACATTTTGTAAATCCAAAGAAAAGAGAACTGGTTACAAATTACCTTAACTATATTTTTCTACATTGAACTCAAATCATTCTCATTTAAAATATAATACATAATACAAAAGTTAGCCTACTCCTCAATCAAATCAATACCTTTATTATTAAGGTAATATCTGCAATTCATATTTCAATAATTTTATTACAATGTATTAAATGTTTTCAAGGTAACATGGAGTTCAATATTGTTTTTATTGTTCCTAGGTACAAACTTTTAACACTGAGGTCATAAAGAGGGAATGGAGTTCAATCCTGGTCACATCAATAAAACATTTCATTACTGCAAAACAAGGTTCATTTTATGTACAAAATAAAATAAATGGGGAATGTGTCCCTGGGACACAGATGATGCCCCCACTTGCATAAAACGTAATGAAGGAACATAATCAAGATCTGTGAAAATGATGCTTCCCAAATTTGTTCATGATTGAGCTTTGTAGTAATAAGCATTTTGTATAAGTTTCATAACATTTGGTTGAGGATAAGCTTAAGTTAGAGAACGGAAACAAAAAAAATCATTTATAAAGGGGCATAACACTACAGCAGAGGCATAAAAAAAAAGGTCTTCACCAGTGGTCATGTTCTTTCAGGTAACTTTGATGCCACGATTACTAGTTTTCAAGAAAATCTCCAAATTATGTACAGATTAATCAATCTTCACTCTTGGTCACAGACCAAGCAACCCAGGCTTGTTTAATTTCTATAACGCCTGTAATAATTTCTACTACAGGCAAAGAGTATCTATACAACAAAGTATTCACAAAAATACCTGACTCCAAAGTAATTTCAACCAGATGCTCCACAGGGCGCAGCTTTATACGACCGCAGAGGTGGAAATTAAAACAACTGTCATATTCCTGGGTAAAGGCACTTTTTGAGGATATCAAACTAAACCTGGTTTTATAGCTAGCTAAACCTCCCACTGACTTGTATGACAATTTTTCAAGGATTATGTTAGGCTTGTAGCTTTACTTTAAAGACTAGGTTAAGGGGATGTCAGTATCAAATAATATCTGTATTACGACATAGACAACTGTTTAATTGGACTTTTTTTGTGAGTAAGATATATGCTATATAACATATATATTCAGGGTCATGAATTTTCTCACAAAACACTGCTTAATTACACTTTGACCAGCTTACAAAAAAACACTTTTTAGGTAGAAAATACTAGGCACTATTCTTTGTGTAAAATACACTTCTTACCTTCCCTTGACATGCCAACAGCAAAACATTTTTTGAGTCGACAATACTGACAGCTATTGCGTGTAAATGGTGTTATTTCACACTTTTCCTCATTTGAGCATTTGTGTGTCATTCCTTGGGTTATACATCTTCTGAAGAATCCCTACAATTACATCAAATAATAACAAAATCAAAACAAGATATTTATTTTAAGTTTTCTCATTTGAATTGTTTTGCAGTTGTCATTTCCTGGCTTGTTAAAGTGGACTATGTGGTATCGGCTTTTCCAACTGTTGAAGGCAGTGAGGTGACCTATAGATGTTAATTTCAGTGTCATTTGGTCTCTTGTGGAGAGTTGTCTTATTGGCAATCATACCACATCTTTTTTATATAGGTTATAATATTCTTTAGAAATTATCATTTGTTATAATATTTAGGTGTACTAATTTTGTGAAGAAAAACATGTACAAAAACAAAGCTTGTAAAATTTTGAGACAATTATGTCATTTTTCAATATTGACTGATAACAAGGTATATATCATATCTGTATGAAGACTGAACTTGACCCTTATCTGTACACTGTTAAGTGTCAAGTATTATGACTTCCAAAATATTAAGTACGTGCAGTTTCTGTCAGAACAACTAAGGCAGGCTTAAATATTTTTCATTTCAGGGCCCTTTTCAAGCCAACTTTACAGTACTGGTATGCGTTTTTCTCATTGTTGAAGGTCATACTGTTACCTATAGTTGATTATATCTACTTCCTTTGAACATTAGTGGATAGTTGTCTCATTGGCAATCACATCACATCTTCTTATTTTTATATATGTTTTATATATTTATCAAAAACATCAAGGGATAAAAGGGAACTTTATTGCTTAATTTGAAACTGGCATTATTTGGAAAATAATCAAAGCACAATCTGGCATAATCTACTCAAAACCTGCCTCTACTGCAAATATAAATTTATCATTGTAAATCTTCCAACATTGGTAAGCAAAAATTTAAGATCTGGAAATATGGACCTTTCACTTTAGCTAGAAATACCTTCTATAAATTTCTATTATATTTTTTAGTTTAATATGTGATTTTCAATAATCTAAATCATAATGATGTTCAAAAATGCTATCTCTGAAGCATTGTATCAAGAAATCCTTTCTAATTATTCACAACTTTTTTTTAATCTTGGCATTTTTGAACTTCATCTAATGAGTTAAGGCACTGACTCCCACTGAGTTCTTATTAAAGACTATGTTGACCCATTGTATCAAGAAATCATTTATAATTTGTTCACATTTTTTTTTTAATCTTTGCATTTGGCATTTTCGAACTTACTCTAATGAGTTGAGGCACAGTCCCCCACTGAGTCTTTTATTAGACCTTTTCAACAATTGTCTACACCTACAGTTGAGAACGACTACCACAGGTAAGATGTATGTGGTCGTCTCAAACGTAACCAGATGCTCTGCAGGGCGCAGCTTTATACGACCGTAGAGGTTGAACCCTGAACAGTTGGGGCAAGTATGGACACAACATTCAAGCTGGATACAGCTCTGAATTTGGATTGTGATCAAATTTTTGACATTATATAGGTTTTTTACACAAAACAAATGTCAAGATTTTACAAATCAATTAAAGATTTCTTCTTCAAACTTATTTAAATCTAAAATTAAATAGTTGACACAGCATAGGTTTCTGACACAGAATGAATGTGGTCTAATGAACTTAAAATTTTTTTTTTGCCTTTGAGCAATTCACTATGCTGTTGAATATTAATCCTCTCAAAAAAATGTTTGAAGAAATTTTCTTTTTATTTATGAAATCTGAAATGAGAAAAATTTAAACCCCCCCCCCCTTTTTTTCACATCCCCCTTTCCCTTTTTCCAAAACTGATCTCAATTCAAATTTCTAATGGAGTTTGCAACAATAACTACTCATTTAAATACATCATAAAATATTAAAATGTAAAATAAAGTGCTTGTTATCACTGAATGGTAAAGATTGTTTTAATTTATCAGTTGGTAGTAAAAGTGAATATACATTGTATATTGTATAAAACAATGATTTAAGTTGATTCAACTACTATTCTGGACAAAGAAAGATATCTCCAATTGAAAATATCTTGCTATTGCACAATATTGTGCAATTAGATATTTCTTGCTATTGCACAATACTGTGCAATTGAAAATATTTGCTTTTGCACAATACTGTGCAATTGAAGATTTCTTGCTATTGCGCAATACTGTGCAATTGAAAATTTCTTGCTACTGCACAATACTGTGCAATTGAAGATTTCTTGCTATTGCTGAATACTGTGCAATTGAAAATGTCTTGCTATTGCACAATACTTAATATAATAATTTTGGATCCTGATTTGAACCAACTTGAAAACTGGGCCCATAATCAAAAATCTAAGTACATGTTTAGATTCAGCATATCAAAAAAGCCGAAGAATTCAATTTTTGTTAAAATCAAACTTAGTTTAATTTTGGACCCTTTGGACTTTAATGTAGACCAATTTGAAAACGGGACCAAAAATTAAGAATCTACATACACAGTTAGATTTGGCATATCAAAGAACCCCAATTATTCAATTTTTGATGAAATCAAACAAAGTTTAATTTTGGACCCTGATTTGGACCAACTTGAAAACTGGGCCAATAATAAAAAATCTAAGTACATTTTTAGATTCAACATTTTAAAGAACCCCAAGGATTCAATTTTTGTTAAAATCAAACTTAAGTTTAATTTTGGACCCTTTGGACCTTAATGTAGACCAATTTGAAAACGGGACCAAAAATTAAGAATCTACATACACAGTTAGATTTAGCATATCAAAGAACCCCAATTATTCAATTTTTGATGAAATCAAACAAAGTTCAATTTTGGACCCTTTGGGCCCCTTATTCCTAAATTGTTGGAACCATAACTCCCAAAATCAAACCCAACCTTCCTTTTATGGTCATAAACCTTGTGTTTAAATTTCATAGATTTCTATTTACTTATACTTAAGTTATGGTGCGAAAACCAAGAATAATGCTTATTTAGGCCCCTTTTTGGCCCCTAATTCCTAAACTGTTGGGACCAAAACTCCCAAAATCAATCCCAACCTTCCTTTTGTGGTCATAAACCTTGGGTCAAAATTTCATAGATTTCTATTTACTTAAACTAAAGTTATAGTGCAAAAACCAAGAAAATGCTTATTTGGGCCCTTTTTGGCCCCTAATTCCTAAAATGTTGGGACCAAAACTCCCAAAATCAATCCCAACCTTCCTTTTGTGGTCATAAACCTTGTGTCAAAATTTCATCGATTTCTATTCACTTTTACTAAAGTTAGAGTGCAAAAACTAAAAGTATTCAGACGAGGACGACGCAAGACGACGACGACGACGCCAACGTGATAGCAATATAAGACGAAAAATTAAAATTTTTGCGGTCGTATAAAAATTGAAAAATAACAGTACTGATCTTTATACTGATTTTTTGGCTTGAAGTTTATTTTATTGGCAGTAATTCTTTCCAAAAGATTCTCAATGACAGGAACACGTTTTTACCCCTCCTATAGTATTGCACATGTACATCAGATTAGGTGACAATTGGTTGAAAACACTAACTTGATCGTGTTTACAAGTGTATAACGGACGGACAGACAGTCCAGTAATTATCTTTCATAAATTTCAAAAATTTCATATGGGAGCAACTATTTAACTTTAAAAAAATAGGGGGAATGGAGAGGTCTCCGTCAGATTTCTTTTCTTTCGAAATTCTTTTAGTTTTTCAATGCAATCTATCAACTTATTTTTTCAAAATTCAATACCATAAGGTATTGGAGAAATATATGCATTCAGAAATACTTTTTTTTTGTCACCTGCTTGACCAGATTTTTTTCCTTATTAAATTGGGGATAAAAATTAAAAAAAAATACAAAAAAAAAACGTGATCCTCATCCCCCAAAGTTAAATTGTAGTTCCCTAATAATTTTACAGAAACAAATTTATCGTTATTGTCATGCGGCACAATCTTTAGCAGACTCGCATAATCATAAACTAAAACGAATGTGGAATGATTGCAGAGATTTTTTAATCAATTAAACATGAAATGTCGTGTTAATACATGTAATAAGAAAACTATATATTTGTTTAGGGGCCAGCTGAGGGACGCCTCCGGGTGCGAGAATTTCTCGTTGCATTGAAGACCTGTTTGTGACCTTCTGCTGTTGTCTGCTCTATGGTCAGGTTGTTGTCTCTTTGGCACATTCCCCATTTCCATTCTCAATTTTATTATTTGATAGAGAAATATTTATTTAATTTGTGTTTGATATATCTTCTGTAGCTATATAGTCAATACAGTATATAACCCACAAATCGAATATGACTTGTATACGTTATGATAATCATGATGTTTTTTCTAATTTTGAGACGACCCCTCCATTTTACCTGTAAACTGTAGGTGTCATTAGTCGTTGTCGAGAGATGTTGGAAAGGTCTATTAAAGACTGTATATTGACCTCTAGATTTCTTTGAACTTATTTGTGTGGTTTGGTTGCTTTTACATGCCTTTTTTTTCAAAACTGCATGTGGACATTAAATAAAAAAGACAATTATCACCAATTACTGCACTTTAACCTGATATGTCTCTGTTTGGCTTTCACCATAGGGCATTCTCTGAGTGGCATTAACACTTAATCATGGCGAGTTCATCATAAAACCAAATCATCTTAAACATGCATGAAATATTTGCCACTGGATAAAAGCAACTAACAATCAATCAAGGATAAACCTTAAGGGTTTCTAGTGAAATTCACTAAACTATATTAAAGTTTCATTCAAATTTACATATCCTTTGGTCATGTATGAGCATGACGAGTTGATGACCATATCATATTTGATTCCATCTAGAGTGATGACTTTGGTTTTCAAACATAAAACATCAATTTTTAATTCTCCACTTATTTTAAGGTTAAGTTATGCATTTCTTTTAATGGCCCTTAAGTGCTAGTTTTATTCATAAACATACAATAAATGACAATATCCATTACTCTCATCCTATCTGAACTTAAGTTGTTGTAATAAAACTCACTAATTATTTTTTCCCCAACAGGATATTTACAAGTACAAAATGTGAAAACAATTCTTTCTATGAAAGAATATAATATTTTTATGTTTTATTTTCTTGTCATTAAATCTTTTGTTTTATACCTTTTGGACATTTTCGCAAATGATTAATGAACAATAAACATATAAAACTGAAGTCAATCAGAAATTTGCTTTTCAATTTATTCCCACTGAAAACTGGCTTTGGATCAAAATAATAACAAGTACTGGTAGCTGTATACATTAACTTGCTGAACATACCCTCACTTATTATTTAAGTATCTTCAAACAGGAAGAAGTGTCTGACAGGTCAGTGCTCACATGTATTAATATACAGTCAAGCTTCTAGCCAAATATAAAGTCAGTCTGTAGTACGGGAGAAATATGTGGTAAAAACAATGTTTTATAAGTTCATTCAACATTAGGAAAAAATTCAAATTATCGTATGACATGAAATAGGTGTCTGATCTAAGCTTACATTTCTGACATACACTTAAGTTTCTGATATGAGCTTAATTCTTTTTACATAAGCTCAAATGTCTCACACCTCACAACTCATCATGCCAAGCTGCATACCAAATATAAAGTTAATCTGTTGGGTAGAACCTGAGAAAAGTTTGATAAAAATATGTGTTGGAACAAAGTAGGGACAGAGGGTCAAAAAGGTGATAGACATAAGCAGGATGTTGATAAAATTGTGAAGATATTTCCAACATACCAACAAAAATACAGACAATCTATATTTTCATAGAATAATTTGTATAATGCATTTTATGAAAAGATGTTTTTTGGTGTTTTTTTTCAACAATTGTAATAAATGAACAAATTAAAGCATATTTGTGATCATGTTGAATGTGTTGTTTGTATACAAGGCTACCAATTCTTACCTTGCATCCTTCACATGAATCCACTCCATAGTGGAATCCAGAGGATTCGTCTCCACACACTTTACAATGTGGCGATTTGGCCCCATTTTTACCGGTGAACATTGCAGATATAGTTGTATTTGTTGATGACAGGGCCTTAGTTGGGGACTTTACCGAGTTGATTGTCAGCGCTGATACTTGAGAAGTACATGATAAAGGCTGCTGGTTTATATATGATGGACAGGTCAGATCAGCGTCCGAGGGTGATTGTTCTTCTCTTAGACCATTCAGATCAGTACACGGAGACAAGTCACTGGAATGACAGAAAATATATACATCAATTTACATCAGAAATCAGCAGCGTTATTTAAAGGTTTCTTCATTGTCTGGTATTCAATGTACTTCAAACAAAATCAATAGAATGTTTCTAAAAGTATATTTTATATGTAAAACTAATTATCATGATGTTCAAATGTAATTAAATGTTACTTGTATATGACATTTCTATAAATTTTTGTATTTAAAATAATGATTAACTATAGTATAGACAATATGATTCCATAACTTCAAATATGTATCATTTAATACATTTCATCATCATGACATACAGACATTTGTACAATAGCAAATTTAGCATACCAATTCATCTTGGTAAAGGTGTAGTAGTATATATCTGGATAATAAATGTACATGCATGTCTTATTCAAACTCATTGGCACTCATACCACACCTTCTTATATCTATTATCTCCACCCATAATGATCTTGACCATTAAATGTCAAATTTCATTTAAACTGAAGATTGGCATTCAATTACAAATTTATATAATTGGTATTTCGTTTGATATTCATATTGTCCTCAACTACTTTCATTCTTTGATTTATAGTCAATACAAAGAAGAAGAATTGTTGTGAGCTACTACTCATCACTTACATGACTTACAAACATCCTCTCTCTTAACATACTCAATTTTGACTGGGGCAGATTTTTTTTTTTTATGTCCCCTCCCACTTCCAGGAAACAAAAATTCTTTTAAAAGACTATCAAAGTGAGAATTCAGATTGAAGTCAACTATTAAAGATATATAAGACCCAAATAACCTTCCCCAGAGACATCATGGCTACTGTCATGACAGGATTATTGTGTAATATAATATATTTTAGCTGAAATCAATGCAACACCTTAGCATTGTGTTTGGAGGACATAAATGAAGTTAGAACACCTCCCCCCTTTTTTGGATGATCAATGCATTTATAAAGGGACATATGACTCTTTATCCTGAATTGGGAACCTCCCTTTTTTAAAATGGCTGGTCCCCCCTGGGATCTTAAATTGTACAATATGACATGTATGTATGATATTGTTTTCAAGCTGGTATTTGGAATGGAGCTCTGCATGCAGTACAAATGATTTTGAAGTTATCACTAATTACTTAGAACTGAGACAATGCAATACAATTGTTCTACTTATATGTGAAATACAAATAAAGAAAACATATGTTTTGTAGCTTACAGGGAGTAGATGATGGAGATATAAGAAAACAAGTGATCCAGAGCTAGCTACAATACAGCTTAATACCAAATTGTTATGACTTTCTGAGAAAAATGTGAAGAAAATGTCCCTTGTAGATTATATATATGTAAATGTCAAAATCTGTCACAAAGTGATCAAGATTATCAAAAAAAACAAGCAACAATGATGTAGCAAAAATCTATAAGTTAGGTCAACAATATCACACAAATATATTAAAATATGTGACAGACAGCTGATTGACAGAAAAAGGATATTTAGATATATTTGAAACAAACTTAAAAAAGAATGTGTCCCCAGTACGTGGATGTCCTATTCGCACTATCATTTTCTGTGTTCAGTGGACCTTGAAAATTGGGGAAAATCTCTAATTTGTCATTAAAATTAGAAAGATCATATCATAGGGTACATGTGTACTATGTTTCAAGTAGATTGGACTTCAACTTCATCAAAAACTACCTTGACCAAAAACTCTAACCTGAAGCGGGACAGACAGACGGATGGATGGATGAACGAACGGACGAACAGACGAAAGGACGGACAGACGCACAGACCAGAAAACATAATGCCCATAAATGAGCCATAAAAAGATTAAACTTTGGATCCCCAAGTGGCAGCCAATTTTTTCTGAAGCTTTTAGGTACAAAACATGCACAAAATCATTGTGTGTTGACACATCTCAAGAAGAGACATTAGGAGCAATTAATGTACACAATGTACTTCTAGATAGTAGAGCTTTGAAACAAAACCAGTTTAACACCAAAGTGTGGCTTTTAGATCAAGTTGAAATACAACATGTATGTACAAGGTCAAACTTTGTAGAAGTGAACCTTGTCCTTTGCATTTTTTTGTTTTGATCTGACAGGAATAAAATGTCCCAAAACATTTTTCAACAGTTCTAAAATTTGGTTGAAAATTGTATTTGTTAATTCAAACACACAAAATTTCAGAAGTATAAAATATAAAAAATAAAATCAGTACCCTGTGGCACATTTTTTATCATCGTGATTCTCTTTTCAGGTGCAAAGATGAACTCTTTTCAGGTGCAAAGATGAACGTACACCAATTACTCCATTAAAGCCTAAATGTCTTCTGTCATAGCTTTGGTATGAACATAGGAAAAAACATCCTTTCATCACAAAAGCAACTTACAAATAAAAATGTCGGCACATATTATCATTAAATGTATTTTACAACTACATACCGGTACATTTATTATGTCACATTTATTATGTCACCGTATGTTATGTGTAGTCTACCATAATAACAATATTAAGATACACATCTATGACCCATAGCTCTTTGATATTTAAAGTTTATGTCAAGGTTAAATCCTACTTCAAGTCACACTGTTAATATAAAAACATTTCCCCAACAATTTTAACCTTTTATCAGGCTGAGTAGGCCACATCAAGTTAATCTATTCAATAAACAGAATGAGTCAGCCATTTTTAAAAGGGGGTTCAAACCCAGAAAAAAGGGGAAATTGTATATAAACAAGTGATAAAAAGTAGAGCGCTAGTACTGTTTTCAAGAGGCTTACAGGAAATCATCTCAGATTTATAAGTTGATAACATAATCATCAGATCATGATAATTCATATATAATCATGATAATTATATATATTCTAAGTTCATCAGGTATTTATCATTGTTTATTATTTATTAATATGATCAAATCAGCTCTTTACTTAAATCAATAATATAAAAAAAGAAGGAGATATGGTATGATTGCCAATGAGACAACTATACACCAGAGTTTAAAAGAAGTGGATGTAAGCAATTATAGGAAACTGTACGGCCTTAAACAATGACAAAAACCCATACTTCAAAGTCGGCTTTAAGAGTCATGAGAGTATACAGCTTGACTCTCTTCTAGTTACTTATACGAAATCTCATCAAATTTTTAAGCACAAGAATATTTTTTTCCATTTTAGTTCTTTACTTTTAACATGTACAAGAGCCTGTCAGAGCGACAGCAAACCGGATTTATTAACATTTATTTGTGTCCTGGCATTTTTCAATATCACAACAACCATAACTGATGAACGATGAAAGTGAAGATCCTCAATATCAATTTTGACCACCATTTTGTCATAAGTAACAACATATTAAAATTTTAAAAGATTTGGTTGAACGGTTCATGAGTAAATGCACAGACAGGACTGAAAACGCCATTTTTCAATTTTCAAGAACCATAACTCCTGAACAGTGAAAGTCAAAATGGTCATTATTGAAATTGATCTCCATTTTGTTGTCAGTAACAACATATTAAAATTTTAAAAGCTTTGGTTGAATGGTTCATGAGTAAATGCATGGACATGACTGGAAACACCATTTTTAAATCTTTCAAAAACCATAACTCCTGAATGGTAAAATTCAAAATTTATACATTATTGAACTTGACCTCCATGACATAGAAAATGAAAATTGAGGTTTAGTTTTTTAAGATTTGAAAAGGGAAAATTTCAAAGCCTGTCTATATGACATCTTTGGTTAAAATCAGTGTTTCATTTTGTGAACTAAAACCTTCAATTAGACAGACATTTAGAGTAAGCATAGTTAAATCCTGTTAGGTACTTATTTGCTGAAAAAATTTAAAAGCATTAATTAGCAATAAACTAGGAGCTTATAGACAGGAAATGAAAAAGATCATTATTTGACAAATATGCAGTGTGAGGAAAGTATAAGTGAATGACAAAAAGTGGCAAGAATTACAACTTCTCCATATATTCTTTGAAACCAAAAATTAAAGGGAGATAAACAGCTATATTTTCGAACATTTTACTGTTTGCACTGGCTCATTTAATCAACTGACTGATACATGTATCATTAAGTATTATGTATTGCTATTATATGCTTGACTGCTTATATATATTCAGTACTTACACATTCTAATTACTAACATACATTGTTAAACCAAAATATTGCTCAATTTTGTATTAAATTATCAAATTGATGAAAATCTAAAACATGAATTTATTATAAATGAAATTTTAAATGTGAATCAAATCCCTGCAGTCTTTAAAAATTTTGCTATTTGTTTTTGGTTACTTTGATTACAAGTATTACATCATAACTATCTAAACATTTGGACCTGATTTTCTCATGATTAATCCTGAAAAGCACTTTCAATACACTGAGGGATCAAACTGTGTAGGAGTATAGTACAATGTATATACATGTACAATATACACAACTTTTAAAAGGCACATAAAACATCTTTATTTTAATGTTTAAATTTCAGTGAGTGTAAAGTTTTATTTCATTTTTGAAAAGTAATTTACCCTTTCAAACGCTCAAACCTATGTACCTAAAAAAATTGTTCTTTAGTTTTTAATGGCCTAATATGTATGTAAAAACAGATAGTTAAAATGGCATTTATTGTGGGGTTTTAAATGCACTTCGATGTAATCAATTCAATCCTATAACAAAACAAACATGACATGTAAAAAATTATTTGTTTATGTCAAATCATATTAATTACAACTGAATTATTTATAGTTTTCCCTGTAGGACTTATCACTTCCTTAAGTTTGATTTGGTAAAAAATACGATATTTAACCTTTAAATCTGGATTTCTTAAACTCTAAGAGTCCGCTCAAAAACCTGATAACGCATGCATCTGGTAAAGGCATGATCAGTTCATTGCTGGAAAAAATGATATGGAGGTTCTGTTATTTTCCGCTAACGCTAGGTATTAAGATTAAAAAAATAATGCTTACCCATGTTAAAATGAGCATACAGAATGGCAGGAAAGAATTATTTCTTAATTAGGCAATAAGATAAGATTCCTTAAAAACAACCAGTCTCAGGCATGTCAGGCAAGAGGGGGAGGGGGTTAACATGTAATGACTAAGGAAAAAAAGTTCTATTATCTACAGTTTGGTTCCAAATACTTTTATCTATGAGCATGAACAAAAAGAAGAAGTTTAAAAGCTATGTTAATTTGAAATTCTGGTATCTTTATACGGGGATGTAGGCGTCAAATTTCTTAAAGGCAAGGTACAAAGAATACAAGCTTTTTATTTTCAATAATTATGGCTGCATTATAGTTATATTAAGTAGGTAAATGCTACCATAAATTGAAATAATGACATTTTAAAAGGGGCAATTTTCAACGGAAAGAGTTGTCAATTTCCCATGGCACCAAAAAAAAGTCTTGTGTTCATATTTGCTCAGCTGACTCAAAGAGTGCCTTATAAACATGATTTAGATCATTGCAAACTAGCAATACAAAGTTCAATGTCCTAAATGGCCAAGTGCAACATACATATATATTTAGCAGTAAATATTGATTTTTGGCTATAGTAAATACCTCAGGGGTGACTGGTCACTGGATAAATCCATAACAGTGAAACAATTCAGTATCTCTCTAGATACCTGAAATGAAAATTAATACAAATTATATATAAATAAATTATAATTTCATCAGTCATTTTTTTCTACATTTGACTTAAAACTTTCATTCATACCATGAATACATAACAGGTATGTCAAAATTGTACATGTCTCAAATAAGCCCTTGTGGAGAGTTGTCTCATTAGCAATCATACCACATCTTCTTTTTTATATCTATCTGGACCAAAGCATATACTGGTACTGGTAGTTAGTGTTCACTATTAATAATTCAATTTCTCTGGCATTAAATGACATCACTATACATGTTATGTACAAATAAGAAGATGTGGAAGGATTGCCAATGACAAGAATAAGACAACTATCTACAAGAGACCAAAGGATGAGGATGCAAACAACAACAGTTCGAAAAAGACTTTCAACAATGAGCAAAAACCAATATCATTTATAGCAATATATCAACGTAAGGAGATATAGTATATGTAGTATGATTGCTAATGTACAACTTTTTCTAACTATATCATGCTATATAGACATGAACATTTACAGGTAACATTATGGCCTGCAACAATGAGCAACAATGAACAAAAGCCATATTCTATAGATAGTTATAAAAGACGATGGTATGATAAAATATGAAACATTTTTTATCAAAACAATAAGTTGTATAATATAACAAGAATGTGTCTCCAGTACACGGATGCCCCATCCACACTATCATTTTCTATGTTCAGTGGACCGTGAAAATGGGATAAAATTTGGCATTAAAATTAGAAAGATCATATCATAAGGAACATGTTTACTAATTTTCAAGTTAATTGGACTTCAACTTCGTCACAACCTACCACGACCAAAAACTTTAACCTGGAGTGGGACAGATGGACAGACAAACAAACAAATGGACAGACCAGAAAACATTATGCCCCATAAATGGCGCATTACAATAAGGAGATAGGGTATGCTAGCCAATGAAACAAATCTTCAACAAAGTTCAAATGAAGTGGGTATTAGGCAACTGTACGGCTTTCAACAATTCTATATAATACTCATGCTATTGTTTGCAATTTCTGACGTAACAAGACTAAGACGAATGTACATAAAAAAATATGTTCATTTAAAGAATAGCTAAGCATTCTCAAAATGTATGCTGAATAAATAAATATAGACTAGCCATTTTAGAAATGAATTAAGTCTTAAATGAAAATGAATTCATTCCCTTATGTAGGAAATACAGTAATTTACACAAGGTATCGTGACTATTTACAATGTAAGTATAAGAGCTCAAACATAGTTTTAGAATATCACATTGTGAACTTGGCATTTTAAAGACAGATTTTAATGTTAACTGAATATTTGGTTTTTTTTACATATCTTTCATTGATATAAACATTTATCATAAAAACCAAAGAAAAATGTATAACAACAACATAGATAAAATGCACTTCTTTTTAACATCTTGTTTTCAAAGATTTACACCCACTAACTCTCCTAGTTGGTGTTAATCTTTAAATTTGCTAATAACTTTTTTTCAGAATTGATATGATATGGAGATATGCATACAAGTATATATCAAATTTATATTTTACACAAAAATTAAGAACATGAATGGAATCTAAGCAGTAACTGAGCTTTAACAGCAGCACTAGAAAAACATGATCTCATGATCAAATATGCCCAAGTCACTTCAACTGGAATCATTAAAGAGAGGATCAGATGCAATAAGGATCATTTCTATCCAATGTTTTCCACAATTTACAAATGAGTATTCTAAAGTTCTCAAAACAAGAATATGAATTTAAGGTTCCATCATATCAAAACAGATATATGGAGTAATAAAATGCCCCTTTTACATTGTTTTACATATATTCTGATGACAAATGAAGAGGTTTTGGTCAATTATCACATAAATATAGAGAAGAACAAGAATGTGTCCACAGTACACGGATGCCCCACTCGCACTATCATTTTCTATGTTTAAAGGACTGTGAAATTGGAATAAATTCTCTAATTTGGCATTAAAATTAGAATGATCTTATCAAAGGGAACATGTATACTAAGTTTCAAGTTGATTGGACTTCTACTTTATCAAAAACTACCTTGACCAAAAACTTTAACCTGAAATTTGCACTATCATTTTCTATGTTCAGTGAACCGTAAAATTGGGGTCAAAACTCTAATTTGGCATTTAAATTAGAAAGATCATATCATAGGGCACATGTATACTAAGTTTCAAGTTGATTGGACTTCAACTTCATCAAAAACTACCTTGACCAAAAACTTTAACCTGAAGCCAAAAACTTTAACCTGAAATTTGCACTATCATTTTCTATGTTCAGTGAACCGTAAAATTGGGGTCAAAACTCTAATTTGGCATTTAAATTAGAAAGATCATATCATAGGGCACATGTATACTAAGTTTCAAGTTGATTGGACTTCAACTTCATCAAAAACTACCTCGACCAAAAACTTTAACCTGAAGCGGGACAGACGGACGGACGAACGAACAGACGGACGGACGAACAGACGGACGGACGCACAGACCAGAAAACATAATGCCCATAAATGGGGCATAACAAAAAAAAACAAGAATGTGTCCCCAGTACACGGATGCCCCACTCGCACTATCATTTTCTATGTTCAGTGGACCGTGAAATTGGGGTCAGAACTCTAATTTGACATTAAAATTAGGAAGATCATATAATAAGGAACATATATACTAAGTTTCAAGTTGATTGGACTTCAACTTCATCAAAAACTACCTCGACCAAAAACTTTAACCTGACAAACGAACGAACGAACGAACGAACGAACGGACGGACGGACGAACAAACGGAGCCACAGACCAGAAAACATAATGCCCCTCTACTATCGTAGGTGGGGCATAAAAATTACCGCAATGTAAATGTTTGCATGTATGCAGAATATATACCTCTCAAGAAAATATATACAAATGTATTAGGTATTAGCTCGTTATGTTTATAAACATACTTCTTATCAATTTTAGCATACACATCTATTTTTGACTTATAACACTTTAGCGTTTATGATTAAACACAATAGCAATTCTCTTCACAATTATACTTAAAGTCAATCAAAGAACTATGGTCAGGAAAAAAATTAGGAAAGGGGTCAGCAAAACTCTGTGTCTTGCCTGCTGTTGCTCCTCTCATTATCAAATATTCTACACTGACTGTTAAAAAACGAACTTCATCTGACAGTCTACTGGTCTATAAAAAACAAATGGGGGATGTGTCCATGGGACACAGATGATGCACCCACTTGCATATATATGTTCCGGACCATATGAGTATTTGGACCATACACATATGGTCATGACCATATGGGTTTATACTCATATGGTCCGACTATACGCGTATGGTTGGGGTAATTAAAACTGTTAGTTTACTTTCAATACTTCTAAACTTTTCATATGGTATGACCGTTTATTAAAAAGACGCTATCATATAGGTTAATTAAATTTTATTATTATATTATAATAAGAACATTAGCTAAATAATAATTTTAAGTTTTAAATAGTTGATTTTACTTACTTGTCAAAACTATTATAAACACATTTTATACCGATGTTCATTACATGTACTGATGGTCATTACCGATTTGTTATTACGAGTGAACGGCAATATATGGACTTAAAAAAATTGATGATAAATTCCACAAATTTCTTAATGAACTGTTACACAAGCAGTCACTAGAAAGTAACATAGTAAATTTAAGTTTTCTTGTGAATATGGTGTATTGCAGTCATGTTACAATATTTGAGATCTAGAGCTTCTTAAAAACAGTGTAGACATATCAGCATGGCCCTAGACCTCGGTATCACTGTTCACAACTACAACCAGGTGCTCCGCAGGGCGCAGCTTTATACGACCGCAGAGGTCCAACCCTGAACAGTTGGGGCAAGTATGGACAAAACATTCAAGCGTGATACAGCTCTGAATTTGGATTGTGATCAAATTTTTGACATTATATGGGTTTTTTACACAAAACAAATGTCAAGATTTTACAAATCAATTAAAGATTTCTTCTTCAAACTTATTTAAATCTAAAATTAAATAGTTGACACAGCATAGGTTTCTGACACAGAATGAATGTGGTCTAATGAACTTAAATTATTTTTTTTTTTTTGCCTTTGAGCAATTCACTATGCTGTTGAATATTAATCCTCTCAAAAAAATGTTTGAAGAAATTTTCTTTTTATTTATGAAATCTAAAATGAGAAAAATTAACCCCTCCCCCCCCATTTTTTTTCACATCCCCCTTTCCCTTTTTCCAAAACTGATATCAACTCAAATTTCTAATTGAGTTTGCAACAATAACTACTCTTTTAAATACATCATAAAATATAAAAATGTAAAATAAAGTGCTTGTTATCACTGAATGGTAAAGATTGGTTGGTAGTAAAAGTGAATATACATTGTATATTGTATAAAACAATGATTTAAGTTGATTCAACTACTATTCTGAACAAAGAAAGATAACTCCAATTGAAAATTTCTTGCTATTGCACAATATTGTGCAATTAGATATTTCTTGCTATTGCGCAATACTGTGCAATTGAAAATATTTGCTATTGCACAATACTGTGCAATTGAAGATTTCTTGCTATTGCGCAATACTGTGCAATTGAAAATTTCTTGCTATTGTGCAATTGAAGATTTCTTGCTATTGCTGAAAACTGTGCAATTGAAAATTTCTTGCTATTGCACCAGACTACGCGAAATACGTCGGACCGTCGGACAAATCCGGTGAATAATGGATCGGTCTGGTAAAATTTTGTTGAATTCCGGTCCGAATGTCCGGTGTTTTTTTTTCATGGAACATTCTAGCAAAATTGCCAAACGATCTCAAATTCATTTTCATCTTTATTATTCACCACAGCGATGTTTATTTTGTTCAACCGCTAGCTTTATGCCGAACATCGACAACCAGTAATGTGTAAATCCGGGTAGAAACATATCTGACTGTCAAAAACAACAATGGATGCCATCATTGGCACAACCGGAAATGTAAATAAAACCGGATCAGATTCTGGGAACGGATAAGGATAATTCCGGGTTTGCCGATTTAAATACAATAAATGAATAAAAATCCAAGCAGATCACAAAATTTAGCTATGAAATATAACCACAAGAATTGAAAACCAAAAGATATATGAAAAAGAAAGAAGAAACAGGAAATAATATTTTATACAGAAACTCTAAATTATGTTTAGTTCACAAACATTGTCAAAATCCAATAAAATGGGACATTACTCTTCACTGAAATGCATTCAAGCAATTGTGCACAACTTTCATAACAATATCCCCTCTTGTTACATCATTTTGTTTTAATTTTTGCATTTCGGGGAGGAGTAGGGCACAACAAAGTCATACATATGTTTGTTGTTTTTTGTCGGATAATATACAATTAGATGTAAAAAAAAAGTGGTCTGGTAAAATTTCATTCGGTCTGGTAAAGCTAGGATGCTTACCAGACCGAATGTCCTGTAAAAATAAAATTCATTCGCGTAGTCTGTTGCACAATACTTAATATAATAATTTTGGATCCTGATTTGAACCAACTTGAAAACTGGGCCCATAATCAAAAATCTAAGTACATGTTTAGATTCAGCATATCAAAAAAGCCCAAGAATTCATTTTTTGTTAAAATCAAACTTAGTTTAATTTTGGACCCTTTGGACTTTAATGTAGACCAATTTTAAAACGGGACCAAAAATTAAGAATCTACATACAGTTAGATTTGGCATATCAAAGAACCCAATTATTCAATTTTTGATGAAATCAAACAAAGTTTAATTTTGGACCCCCATTTGGACCAACTTGAAAACTGGACCAATAATCAAAAATCTTAGTACATTTTTATATTCAGCACATCAAAGAACCCCAAGGATTCAATTTTTGTTAAAATCAAACTAAGTTTAATTTTGGACCCTTTGGACCTTAATGTAGACCAATTTGAAAACGGGACCAAAACTTAAGAATCTACATACACAGTTAGATTCGGCATATCAAAGAACCCCAATTATTCAATTTTTGATAAAATCAAACAAAGTTCAATTTTGGACCCTTTGGGCCCCTTATTCCTAAACTGTTGGAACCAAAACTTCCAAAATCAAACCCAACCTTTCTTTTATGGTCATAAACCTTGTGTTTAAATTTCATAGATTTCTATTTACTTATACTAAAGTTATGGTGCGAAAACCAAGAATAATGCTTATTTGGGCCCCTTTTTTGCCCCTAATTCCTAAACTGTTGGGACCTCAACTCCCAAAATCAATCCCAACCTTCCTTTTGTGGTCATAAACCTTGTGTTTACATTTCATTGATTTCTATTTACTTATACTAAAGTTATTGTGCGAAAACCAAGAATAATGCTTGTTTGAGTCCTTTTTTGGCCCCTAATTCCTAAACTGTTGAAACCAAACATCCCAAAATCAATCCCAACCTTCCTTTTGTGTTCATAAACCTTGTGTCAAAATTTCATAGATTTCTATTTACTTAAACTAAAGTTATAGTGCGAAAACCAAGAAAATGCTTATTTGGGCCCTTTTTGGCCCCTAATTCCTAAAATATTGGGACCAAAACTCCTAAAATCAATCCCAACGTTCCTTTTGTGGTCATAAACCTTGTGTTAAAATTTCATAGATTTCTATTCACTTTTACTAAAGTTAGAGTACGAAAACTAAAAGTATTCGGACGACGACGACGACGCAGGAGATGACGCCAACATTATACCAATATACGACCAAAAAATTTTCAATTTTTGCGGTCGTATAAAAATTATAGCTTTTCACTCGCAAACAAAAGGTGTAAATGAAAAGGATCGTGCACAACAAAGACTTGCAAAAAAAGCTATGATACCGTGTGGAAGTAAATGTCACCCCAAGCCTACATGCAAAAATGTCATTGGCGATGAAAACTAACTATGGCATCAATATCTAATTTTGACGTAGTATTTGAATTATAAAAAAAACACATCATCATGTAACCATCATTGTTTTTAGATAAAATTTGTATTTAAAATTGAAACTTTTATAATGTAATTTAAAAAATACCAGACCTAAATGGTTCAAATACTCATATGGTCCAGCTCGTTAATAACCAAACGAGTATTATACTCATATGGTCCGACCATATGAGTATACGCATATGGTCATGACCATACGCGTATGGTCCAAATACTCATATGGTCCGGAACATATATATAAGTTACAAAGGGACATACATGTAACTAAAGAACTGTAAAAGTGATGCTACCCAAATTTGTGCTTGATCTGAGTTTTATAGTAATAAGCATTGTTTATATAAGTTTCATAAACATTTGGTTGAGCCTTGAGACAAACATAACTGGAAATGAACAATTCAGCAATTTTTCATTGGTAAAGGAGCATAACTCCAGAATGGTAAAATAGATGCCTTCAAAATTCAAAGTTCATCTTATGGTTATAAGCATTGAGTATAAGTTACATTTGGTTGAGGCAAATGTAAGTAAACAGAACCGAAAAGAAAAATTCAGCAATTTTTCCATAGTAAAGGGACATTACTCTAGAATGATTAAAGTGACACAACCAAAATTCCAACTTCATCTTTGTCATAACATTTGATTGAGGCATTTTTTTTCATTTATAAAGGAGCATTACTCTAGAAAAGAAAAAGTGACACCACACAAATTCAAAGTTATCTAGAAGTTTTATGGTAATAATTATAAGCAGTGTGTATTATAAGTTTCATGACATTGGTTGAGTCAAACTGAAATTAGAGTACAGAAATCAATTTCTGAACTTATGGACCGAGGGACAGACAGATTGACATGGGTAAACTTAAATGCAGGGTTGGCAAAGTATTACCCGCCCTGGAATTACCGGGCAGGAAAAACCCGGGTTTTTTCAGGCTGGGCAATACTCCCAGAAATGGGTAATACTGGGCATGACTGGGCAATATGATTGTTTTAGCTTATTTTAACATAAAATTAGTAAAAGACTTGGCATGCTTGGTGTACTTTCATAGAATTACAGCTAAATAAATAATTTTTATACAGATAACCATTGACAGCCATTTCTAGAAGAATGAAAAATTCAATTTCATTCTCTTCTATGTAGACAGAATACAGATTTGCACATTTAAGGATACCTTGTTAATAATAATGCATTGTTTCAATAATCCAAACATTGCATTTTATTGCAGTGTTTAAGTGAATTGTTAATCTTAAATGTTATACATTCACATTGCTAACTAAACACCCTAAGGGGTCATGCCTTCAGCACTTATAGAATTGAATGGGCTGATTATTGCTGCATAAGCAAATCTGCATTCTAATCTGAATAATTACTTATTACTTTGTGACAGTACATATGAATTTTTTAAATATAATTTTTCTTACATGTTAATTGTTAATTCTTACTAGGGAGTTATATTTATTTGGAAAAGATGATTTGTTTTGCTGTATATTAACAGTTTTACCAATCCAGACAAACAAAATAGTTTATAAATTATATCTTAAATGTATCACATTTGTGTTTGCTCGAGAAATCCTCTATAAAATTAAATCCAGTATTTAATATTAACCAGCATTGCCCAGTGTAACCCACTAAAACCCAGTAAAACCCGGGTTTTCTCAGTATTTCCCACTGGGCTGGACAATACTCATAAAACCCAGGTTTTTGCCAACCCTGCTTTAATGCCTCCTCAAAACTCTATCTTGTTTGAGGTTTATTCTCTTTAATGAAATTTCAATAAATTTAGTACAGCAATCATTTTCTTTTATCATTCTGATCAAGAATCAAACAGTGGAACATACATGTGCATATAAACTATAAACTCTAAACTCAATATCAGGGGTATCAGAATCTGATATTGGAATGAAATCAAAGGAAAATGAGGCAACCTACAGCGGGGACAATAATAAGAATAGCCTCCTATATATGATCTAACAAGGTAAACATTCTTATTTATGTTATATATACAGGTTATAAAAAGGTAAATGGTCTTATTCAAGTTTCTTGGCAGAACATATTGATATGTATGGACACAATTAACTCTACTCTAAGGTAAAATATCAAACTGATCCAGATAAAAGACAAATATGAAAGCAATGTAATTTAAACATAAATATTACACTATGTACTCTTGCTATCTGTATGCAAGCAAGATAAAAATAAAAGCAGCCAAATTATAAACATAACCTTGTATCCAAGTCTCAGAAAACATCTGTTTATTTTTACAGCTATATATATATACTTTATAAGGTGAATGACCTCTAGATATTTTTTTATCTGAGTATATATATAATATATGTATGAACCTTTCCCACACTTTCATATAAATGAAAGTTTGCAGAGGTTTTAAAGCAATATAAGTCCCATTAAATAAAGAATTACCAGAGGCAAGAATTGGTGGCATTGCATAAAACTGCATAAAATTCATAGTTGAGTGCATTTAAGTTAAATAAGGACCAAAAATATTTTTTAATGGTTCAATGATGACATAGTTTGTGTACACGAAAGTCATGAAAAAAATGGTTTTCCTTTCTACCAATCTGACAGGCCATTCATTACAACATTAGGAGGCGGTACCCGGTACTTTAACCTCCTATGCTATTGACAAGTACCTCCTAAATGTAGGAATTTTTATATAAGATATTCATGGAATAAATTGAAAAATACCACCTAAAACATGGAAAGTACCAGTCAACATGAAAGATAATGAAACCCTTGATCCGATAGTCAAGTCCTTTCCATATTTTTAAAGCTTGTTTTATGTTGTGTTATCAAGATACTGTCTAAGGTAAGGGGAGGGTTGAGCGCTCAAAAACATGATTAATAATTCTGTATAAATGTGCCTGCCCTAATAAGCCAAACCTGAAATCGAGTTGTTTTCATTGGTTGCTGTCTGTTTTTTGTTTATTCTTTTGGCATAAAAAAGGCCTTTAGTTTTTTCACATTTTGTGTGTCAGAGCCTTTTTATAATGGGCTATATATGGTATGGGTTTTGCTCATTGCCAAAGGCCTTCAGGTTTGAGGGCCTTTGCAGAAAATATTCTTTTTGAAAATCATACAATATCTAGACTTACATTCATGACTGAATTAAATCTATTAACATGATATAATTGATTAAAAAAGAAAAGATTTGTAAATTTCAATTGGATTGTTTATAATATTGAATTAGATGCTTACAATTTCAACATTATTGTTTTCAAAATAACAGTTAAAAGGTCTTTGGTTTCTTTATTGCATGCATGTTTATTCAATTCAATTACCAGTACTCAGGGTTCTCATTAAGGATTTTTGAAGGCGAGTCCAGGGACTTGTCATTTTTGGCCATGGTGAGTCCAACAGCAAGGAGAAGATATTTTATTGCAATATAATGTAATATTTAAGTCTCCATGGCCTAACAGAGCAATGAAATGACATTAAATTCAGATTACTTTTAAACTTTTGCTATAAAATGATGATATTTGTATTTAACTGTGTTTAGTTTATACAAAATATTTCTATCTTGATGCATCTGTGGACTCACTAGTTTTGAAAATGATGAGTCCAGACAGATTTTGATGAGTCCAGGACTCATGGACTCGCCTTTATAGTGAGAACCCTGGTACTATACAATTTGCAAAGACATTATTGTCCCATTTTCTCAGCAAGCCAACTCAAAATCATAGCTTTTTGAGATATAATTAATGAGTACCAAACTAAGTCCTTGGTTATAAGCTAAACACTTTGACATAGTTTCATATAAATTATTGTTTTGAAAAAAAATGCCAATTTTTTTTTTAATTTGTATTAATTGCCTGAACATCCAAATGATATCTAATCTTGTAATAAATAGAAAGAACATTATCTTTGTGGAGGTTATTGAATAAAATCTGATAAAATTTACCTACAAATGTACATATTGTGTAATAAAATGCTTCGCAGGGCACAGCTTGATACCACTGCAGAGGTCAAACCCTGAACAGTTGGGGCAAGTATAGACACAACATTCAAGCTTTATACGGCTCTGAATTTGGATTGTGATTAAATATTTGACACAGTATAGGTTTCTGACACAGAATAAATGTGGTCTAAGAACTTCAAAATTTCAAATTGGACATTTACCTATTATGGTCCAACAATGTCCAATATTCAAAATCTAAATACATGGTTAGATTCAGCATATCAAAGAACAAAAGTTTAATTTTGGACCCTAATTTGGACCAACTTGAAAGCTGGGCCTAAAATAAACAAATCTAAATACATGTTTAGGTTCAGCATATCAAAAAACCCCAAGAATTCAATTTTTGTTGAAATCAAACAAAAAGTTTAAATTTTGGCCCCTTTGGATCTCAATGTGGACCAATTTAAAAAATAGGGTCCAAAATCCAAAAACTTAATACTCTGTTAGATTCAGCATATCAAAGAACCCCATACATTCAATTTTTGATGAAATCAAACAAAGTTTAATTTTGGACCACCTTTGGACCAACTTGAAAACTAGGCCCATAATCAAAAATCTAAATACATGTTTAGATTCAACATATCAAAGAACCACAAGAATTCAATTTTTGGTGAAATCAAACAAAGTTTAATTTTAGACCTTTTGGACTGTGATGTAGACTAATTAATATATATGAAAACAGAACCAAAAATTAAAAAATCTAAACCACCTTTGGACCAACTTGAAAACTAGGCCCATAATCAAAAATCTAAATACATGTTTAGATTCAGCATATCAAAGAACCCCAAAAATTAAATTTTTGATGAAATCAAACAAAGTTTAATTTTGGACCCTTCAGACCTCAATGTGGACCAATTTAAAAACGGGGCCTAAAATCCAAACACTTAATACACTGTTACATTCAGCACATTAGAGAATACTCAGAATTAAAGATTAAAACATTATTGAAATTGGTAAAAAATAAATAATATAGAATATTGTTTTTGGCCCCTTTGTCCTAAACTGAGTAAGGGCCATGACCCCCCAAAATCTATCACAACCTTCCTTTTTTGGTATGGAACCTTATGGTACAATTTCAAAAAGATCCATTCACTAACACACAAGTTATTGTCTGGAAACTAGAAAAATGCTTATTCTGACCCCTAATTCCTAAACAGCAGGGACTATAACCATCAAAATCAATCCAAACCTTCCTTTAGTGGTTATAAACCTTAAAATTTAATTTTGGATGTAACGGTCTTCTGATTGGCTGAAGTTATTTTGTTATCAGCCCATAGACATAATTTAGTCATGTGACCGCTGACGTCATCAACGCTTTTTCAAGGTTTTCTACAGTTTAAAATGGAATTTAGAATAAGATTATAAGAAATAACTGTAATATTTTTTCTGTCTTTTGGAAATAACATAAAAAATGTGGTACACACTGTTCATCTGTTACATAACCTGCATTTTTTATGTTATTTCTTCATAGACAGAAAAAAATATAACAGTCATTCCTTAACTGTTAAAATTTTATTGATTTCTATTTACCTATACTCAAGTTATTATTATCGGAAACCCTCTGTTATCGGACAACGCTGACAATAACAACGTGATACCAGTATACGACCAGTTTTTTTTTATTTTTGCAGTCGTATTAAAATCCTTAGAGCAACAGATCCAACAAGTCAACTGTCATTACCCTTAAAGAAACAGGTTCAACAACTGTCATGACTGCATTTCTTGTGATACAATATTTTTTCACCCTCTACAATTAAATTTAATTTTCATAAAAATAACTGTCTGGAGAGAATAAATACTGTATCACACTAAATGCAGCAGTAAAATCTGTTCTCAAATTCTTGCCCAATTTATACTTTTCCCAATTGATTGATTCTTTTTTTATAAATCAACATATATGTATGTTTCATCTACATGATCTAAGTTCTTCATAAGTCATGTTAGCAGAAATACAATTATGACGTAAAATAATAGGTTGATTTTCTAGGCACATTATATATATAATATTGAATTCCAATTGAATATTCCTATAAATCTATTCTATTAAAAAAACTTCTACTTTTTGGTATATAAATTATCATTTTTGCAAAGATTTGTCAATATTTCTTTGTCTCTATTTTGTTAATCAACCATAAAAAAAAATTCTCAAAAATTCCATTACCAATATTCATCATCATGATCATCAAAATCACGAAGATCTGTTATCAAGTCGTTTTTTACATCACCAATTTATGTGTACATGTTACTATCATGTTTATAGGATGACTTAATCTGCTGCCGTCTTTAATTTCATTAAAATCACAATTACGCTATCTTATGTCATACAACTAATTATATATTTGCTATTTTCGCACACAATGAGCAGTCATAAAGACATAACAGCAAATTGATTATTGATTCCCGCCTAACAGAGATATCTGATCTGAAATGACAGGAAAACGCTGGTCTCAATGGCCATTTAAATAGGTTGTGTAAATTCTTATATAACTTCTTTGGTCAGAAGAATAAAAATAATTCTTTCTTGATACATTTTCTTGAGACTAAAAAAACAATGTCAGAAGCCAGATAAAGACAAAATCACTGTATCACAATTGATAGCCAGGATAGATTTCTTTAAATTAAATACATGAACAAATTTAAATCAAAGCCTAACTCAATGAAAAAATCACATCAGTTCCAATGAAGATACAGTAGGGACAATTGGGGAGAAGTATAGCAAATTACAAAGTTCAGATGTACTACATGTAGTATATCATGTATATAAACCTGAGACAGTTCAGGAGTATAACCTAATGCCTAAATGTTCATGTGCAGGGACTAAACTTAACTTTTTGTCTAGGGGCCCCTAAGATATTTTTCAGGGGCCCAGTTGAAATTTAAGTAGCCCAACCAATCTTTATACAAAAAGACTAAATGAAAATAAAACTGAAAATAACTTTTTATATACTTACTAACAGTGTTCCAGCTTGAATCTCAGGGCAGAAGGGTGCTAGTGCTCCTAAGTAAGGAGTTTTATAAATAAAACAGGTGAGATGGGAGAGGATTATATTATTTTGATGCAACAATACATTGCATATATTGCAGAAGCTTAGAACTGTTACTTTTTTCTCCATAATTGTTAAAATTAAAAGCATTTTATAAGTGCCCCCATGTAAGGAGGATCATAAATACAAGAAGTAAAACAGGAAGTACAGTCTTGTTTATGTTCAAATACAAATTTCTCTGATTCTTCTTTAAATATATGTTCATGGTATGAAACAAAACAGTTTTTTTAATAAAGCTTATAATATTTAAATTATTGCCACCAGAAATGTATTATAAGATTTGACAATATTTATTTTAGGTTATTTTCTCCCAAAATTGTCTCCCTTCAATTTTTTTCAACTTCCTGTTGACTGACAATATGGCTGTTTTTTTTTTGTTTTTTTTTTAATAAAAACTATCTCAATCCAAGTCATCCTCTAATAGTGTTGATCAAAATATATTTTGCAATAAGTTTAAATTGAAGATTGGATATCAAACTTAATATTGGGATATTTATAAAAAAATTTACGAGACTTTGTGTTTCATTTTTACATTAAGTATTTTTTTGTAAATAGCGATTCAGGGACAAGTTACCGTCTAACACAGGCTTGTTTGACTCCGAGGACAATTAGAAATCATCCCTTTCGCGATGCTTATTGAACAGTTTAGAAGAAAACACTATTCAATAATGAAATAATCGTAGAAAATTTAGCAGAGTTGAGAAAACATGCTGATTGAAGGAGGTATATGACATATCGTCACTTCGGATTGAAAACATAGCTGTTCCACTAGGTTTAGGTTATTAGAAAGAACCTACTGGTTTATGGAAATATTCTATATTACTATATAGCTTTAAAAAAACTAAACAGGTTTCCTTTTGGGAACAGTCTTCGTTAATATCGCGGGGGGAAGGTACAAATGGGATTTACTTCAATTCTTTTACAGTCACCAGCTGGGCTATCAGGATGACTAAATATATTCGCCCAGCCGAAAATCTGGTCGCCTTGAGCGACTGGGCGAGCGTTAAGTTTAGTCCCTAATGTGTATAACCTTAGCAAGTTGAGGAGTATAACCGAAGGAATTTCAGGGGAAAACCTGTTAAAGTTCAGTATAACCTAAGGAAGCTCAGGAGTAAAACCTAATAAATTTCAGGAGTACAACCCAATAAAGTTCTGGAATATAACCTGAGCAAGTTCAGGAGTATAACCTGACGCAGATCAGAAGTATAATTTAAAATAAGGAAGTTCAGGAGTATAACCTGAGGAAGTTCTGGAGTATAATCTAAGAGGGTTCAGTAGTATAACCAGATAACCATAAGGAAGTTCAGGAGTATAACCTGAGGAAGTTCAGGAGTATAACCTAAGGCAGTTTTGGAGTATAACCTAAAGAAGTTCAGGAGTATAACCTAAGGAAGTTCAGTAGTATAACCTGGGGAAGTTCAGTAGTATAACCTGGGGAACTTCAGTAGTATAACAGAGGAAGTTCAGGAGTATAACCTGAGAAAGTTCAAGAGTATAAAACCTAAATAAAGTTTAAGAGTATAACCCTAGAGAGTTCAGAAGTATAACCTAAAGAAGTTCGAGAGTATATAACCTAAATAAAGTTCTGGAGTATAAAGTAAGAAGGTTCAATAGTGTAACCAGATAACCTAGGGAAGCTCAGGAGTAAAACCTAATAAATTTCAGGAGTACAACCCAATAAAGTTCAGGAATATAACCTGAGCAAGTTCAGGAGTATAACCTGACGAAGATCAGAAGTATAACCTGACGAAGATCAGAAGTATAAAATAAGGAAGTTCAGCAGTATAACCTGAGGAAGTTCAGGAGTTTATAACCTAACTTAAAGGAAGTTCTGGAGTATAAACTAAGAGGGTTCAGTAGTATAACCAGATAACCCTAAGGAAGTTCAGGAGTATAACCTGAGGAAGTTCAGTAGTATAACCTAAGGAAGTTCAGGAGTATAACCTACAGAAATTCAGGAGTATAACCTAAGCCGGGCTAAGGAAGTTCAGTAGTATAACCTGGGGAAGTTCAGTAGTATAACAGAGGAAGCTCAGGAGTATAACCTGAGAAAGTTCAAGAGTATATAACCTAAACATGCTAAATAAAGTTCAGGAGTATAACCCAAGAGAGTTCAGAAGTATAACCTATAGAAGTTCAAGAGTATATAACCTAAATAAAGTTCTAAAGTATAAACTAAGAAGGTTGCGTAGTATAACCAGATAACCATAAGGAAGTTCAGGAGTACAATTGTATATTAAACCTGAGGAAGTTCAGGAGTATAACGTAAGGCGAAAATCTGGAATAAAAGCTGATGATGTTTAGGAGTATAAAGTAAGAAGGTTCAGTAGTATAACCTTAGGAAGTTCGGATTAAAACCTGAGCCTGGGTGAGGAAGTTCAGAGTAAAGCCCTAGAAAGTTCAGGAGTATAACCTAAAGAAGTTCAGAACTGGAGTATAACCTAAAGAAGTTCAGAACTGGAGTTTAACTAGAGCAGTTTCAGGAGTATAAACTAAGAAGATTCAGTAGTATAACCCTGAGGAAGTTCAGGGGTATAACCTAAGGACAAGTTCAGGTGTATTTTAACAAAGCTGCTTTTGACATGCCCTTTTTTAAATTTCAATCATCCTGCAAAAGTGCCTTTTTCATGATTGGCTTCCTGCCCTTTTGAAATACTAGCTGGAACACTTCTTCCCCCTCCTTAAGACTCACTATACTGTAATGATGATACCTTCATCACTACCTCATGTACCTCATACATTATCTTGAAGGTATTTTTTTTTAACTGTGAGTTTTTAGTTAGGCACTAATTTTGTTATCAAAGAGCATGATGTGTCATCCAAAATTAATCATTGTTAACAGCTGGGATTGGAACCAAAGACCACTGGTATACACATAGTAAGCCACCACTCTACATGTACATGCAAAAACTGAACTTAAGGAATATTCTACTGACTAGTGCAGCTAGCATGGCTAATAAAGAGCAGTACTCAATCTACTATATATATATTATATATATATATATATGTTTAGGGAAGCATAGCAAGCGGCAGGGATCTCCATGGCCTGTTTAACGATGGCGCCCCGCCATCGTTCAAATGTCATGCGCCATCGTCAAATGACTCGCGCCATCGTTAAATTGTCTTGCGCCATCGTTAAATGTCTTCCGCCATCGTTCAAAACTTCATCTTTTTTGTAGCCCGACGCCATTTTTTTTACAAATTATAATCAAATGCATGTAATTGCATAACCCTTAGGCTTTTTATGTTATAATCCAATACAGTTCTAACGCCTGAGGAATATACGGATTAATATCGCTAATCACTTGTACCTGAGCTTGTACAGGTAGATCAACAAACCAGACACGAGAATACTATAGGATAGACGATTCATTTGTCGAAATGATCAACTAAGTTTTAGCAAATGATTATGATAATTTAGATTAAATAAATAAATTAATAATCCAGTTACAAAGAAAACAGTTTAACAAGTCGAGCACGTGCTTTGTTTTGACTTACGCAATCAGCATCCCCCTTTTTTTAAGAAGTACAAAATAAGACGCAAAACAGTAAATATTATTTCAACGCAAATAACTCGAGTACTGTTGTAACGATAATTTAGAATTACTTTCAAAGTTTAAAAGTAAAAATTTAAATATTTCCTGTAAAGAAATATCGTATCGTAATTCCGAATTCATTTCGTATATTACAATCAAATTGATACATCCGCGTTTCCGGTTTCTATTCAGACTCGAAAGATACATGTTGCACAGCATCAATTTGCCAGATAAAGTCATTAAAAACCTTTTCATTTGTCAACGTTTGCTTTACAAATCTCTTTAACCTTTTACATAACCCGTACGAATCGTTTTGTTGTTGCTGCAAATCAGCCATACCGGTAATGGGTTCTGAATTTGACAGTGTCCATGAAAAATAAGCTCCACATCATATGATTTTTAACCCCCCTAACAATTACCAAAAATACAAGAAATCTACATGGGGACCTTCATGACAGCTTTTGGTCATTCTCGACTAAGGGGGGACCATGAAGACTTGGCATTTGAATGGTTAAAAACGGCAATAAATGAAAATATTGATACTTCTAATTCTAAAATGAAAATTCAAATAAATATAATTTAAATAAGCAATGAATTAGCATGTTCACCATTCCTTGTATGGAGGGATAAAATACTTCCGATCGCGCTACACTGTACAAGGTAGACATGGTTTGTAATGGTGAAAGTTCCTCCATGGTTCAATTTTCATCCATGGAGATCCCTGAAGCGGTCTCTTCATTGTTAATTCATTTATATGCTTTTACATTGATAATTAAATCTAAGTCTCATGCATAATACATGTACTAGCGTGACAAGTAACAGCATTCCATAGTTTTGTAAGTTCCTGTGGCAAAAACTGTTATAAGTTCCTCTGAGTCCTATCTCTAGACATTTTCAAGCTCATTCAACTAATCAATATCAGATAGGACAGTTACAATGTACAATGTATGTCATGTCTGTTTAACTACTGTGTGAATGTTCAGAAATACTTTTGTTCAATGCTACATGTATCAGGGATTTTTTCCCTGCCTGTTTCTTTTAAAGTTTATTTTTGTTTAAAAGTTGATTGCAATATTTGGCGTCTTCATGAAGCTTTTTTCCTTTCATGAGCAACTACATCATGATGTGCTTTAGACTATCTAAAATTGTTGCGAACAGTTATTCATAGATATTTGATTTTGTTATTTATATATTATTATCTTGCCATTGTCAATTGATGAAACCGTCAATGCATACATGTACTTGGCAGAACATCTTGTTTTTCTCTTAATAGCAAAAAAAATATTTATGTACATGTATGTATCATTGTATGTTCTTTTTTTAATGTGATACTATCTTTCAGGTTCTTTATTCACAATATTTTCTTTTTTCACTTTATCTGTTCATTATTGTTATTTTTAATTTCTATAATCTTTGACCAGTTGGTTTATGCTCATCTCTTTAAAAGCAATGGGCCATGTACTGAGGGTACATGTACATGATGTAGGAATGCCTTTTACCGTCAGACAGTAATTTTTGGCTACCGCTAGCGTCAACTAGATTAAGATATTACTGTTTTATTTGTCCAAATACCCTTATCTTGATTCATCAGATGTATCAATTAATTTCTTTGACATCAAAATCAGTCAATTTTTTTATTGTCTAAAAAAGTGTACACTTTATTGTTATACACCAAAAATTACTGTTAACGTTATTAGGCAAAAAAAAATATATGTCTGTTTAAGGTTACATCATCAAAATAAATAGGGTAGGTAGGCATGGTTGGTCGTATTTCTGTTTTATTATTTTTTTCCATTTTATTTTTTGCTCCATGATTTTGAGTTGTGCAGTCCGTCTTGCTGTGGTCTGAGTTGTCCATGGGCCAAGTTTACCCGTATTTTTAATGATTGGATTATTTCCCTTGGTTAATGGTTGGGGAAAAAAAATGGCAGCGAAGTTTTTATTTCATTACACGAGTTGCAAGTTTCCTTATAACAGCTGTCATATTCACAATTGTGAACATTGGGATGTATCAGGCAATTGATTAAATTTATTGGCTACCCTTACTTCGCTTTTGACACAAGTTTTATTAATTTTTCACTTTACGACGGAAATAAAATGGATAAGGGTTGGCGCTCAAATTAGGGTTGGTCGGGTAACCGTAAACAGACATATTTTTTTGGGGCCTTAGGCAAGAATTTTTAGTTTATATTCACCATGAAGGTACATTTTGTACCCCTACTAGGTGCAGAGGTTGTTTTGATGACTAAGATAGACAGTTCCTTATAAAAAAAAATATCTGAATTTTTTGCTTCCTGTACATGTTTGCTACAAAAGTTTTTTTCAATGCTTGCCAGTTCCAGAACCTACTTAATATCTTAGCTATTGAATAATATACCGTTCATTATGTGAATGTGAATTAGGGCAAACACAACCCAGATTCCAAAATTAGTCTCAGACAAGAACTGTATGGTTGGTATGTAAGAGGGTAGTAATGGGGGTACCTTCATGACATACAACTATAACAAGTCTTGCCAAATAACGTTAACGGTAATTTTTAGTGCATGACAATAAAATGTTCACTTTCTTTTAGACAATAAAAAAATCAGCTGAATTTGACGATTTAAACTATTTTTTTTCCTAAAATAACGGTAATGATAATTATTTGGACATCTGACGAATCACAATAAGGATATTTTGATGAATCACTGTAACATTTTAACCAATACGATGCTAACGATAGCCAAAAAATGACCATTTGATGCCCGACAGTAAAGGGCATTACCACCCTCATGTAATTTTTTCTTCATAAATTTCTTTCAATAAAATGAACGGACTTATCAAAGACCTAAATCCTCAGGGTACATCACCACATGTAAGTGTATGTACAGTCATATCATGCTACATGTACATGTATCACATGTGTATACATTTATTTATAAACAATAAACTGTTTGAAGTTGACAGCGGGTAGACTATAATGAGATTATTTGAAATTCTTACCCTGTGATTATAATATTGAAACAGTAGGCATTTCGAAGAAATAATTAAACAGCTTAAGATGTATTAGTTATACAAAAAAAAATAGATAAATCAACTGTGAAAATCGTCAAGTTGAAAAACAACAACGTGTTGCAGTGCTTATTTTGTATGATACACAACAACTAGATGTACATTCGATGTGAAACCTACATTATCTTAAGCAGAAATACTGAATGTGACTGAATATCAGAGGATCTTTTGTTGTCAGTACAAGCTGTTTGAGATATATTGTGTAATTTTACCTGCAAACTTTGATGTCATACCATTTTGTGCCTTACATCCGGGCAACATGTTTTCATGACCTGAAACAAGGTCACGGTCAATACACACTGCACAGCGTGATTGTAACGAATGTCACCACTAAATATTCTGTTCTCAACTTAAAAAAATTGCGATTTTTTTTTCACACTTAAATTCCACTTTTTCGAAATAAGTTCATTGTAAATCAATCATACTGATACAACACACATTCCATAAATTTTACAAGATTGTAGTGCGATCACTGTATTTGTAGTCATCACAGAATTGTCGTTCGTTATTAATAATCCAATCTTGCCGTTGGGCCAATTTTTTAGTTCTTTGTGTATAGGCTGGGAACAGTATATATATGTTCCTGGTATAGGATAATAGTTATCAAAGCCGAGGGTAGTCCTATAATATAAGACTCTGCAGGTTCATATCATTTACATTCAACGTTTTTTATCGGATATTTTTTTTTACTATCAATGTTGAACCGCAATTGATAGTAAAAAAAAATATCCGATAAAAAACGTTGAATGTAAACAGAGACATATATACACATATCTCTGATGTAAATGATATGAACCTGCAGAGTCTTATATTATAGGACTAAGCCGAGGGGTACCAGGATTATTAGCAGTTGAAAAATATTCAATTACAGCTGAGAATATATATATATATATGTATATGTATGTTCTGATTACAGTAACTAAATAAAATAGCATTAAAATTTAATTGGATATCATATCTTAAAGGGGCACCTGCTACGAGTTAATATAAAAAAAAATCTAAAGTAATGATAGTTTTTTTTTTTTTTTTGTTCAATCATTGATGAAAGTGAAATAGTGAAATAATAATTAGCTTTTAGCAGACAGCATGCTTCAATTTTGTCAAATTAATCTAAGAAAAATGTGTGATAAATTATTCACTTGCAAGTGAATAATTCGACATCATTGAATCCGTATTCATGTGAACTTCTAATCCCTTAGTGAGAGACGTATAACGCACCCATTGTGCGATTTCAAGGAAAAGAATGTCAAAATTGAAAGTGAAACAAAGGTAAATCATTGGGCTGACTGAATGATGGTGTCTTCCTTCTAATACATAACCCGAATAATTCAGTCCCTCCCCGTAATCGATCTCTCCTACTTGCGAGGTTAATGTAGTAAGCGGAATATAACGACTGAATTATTCGGGTTATCTAATACACCTTTTTAAGAATCACTATTTCTACTATTCCTACATGCAAATAACAATAGATGTTGTGATAAATAATTTATTTTTGTTACAATCAAGGTTAATTAAAAATTCACCTAAGATGTACCTGTATTTTTTTAAAGAATAAATATTTCTTCCACTGTTTAAGTACAACAAATGTTATGGTTTATTTTGAATTGGGTAGATATCCTTTGATATATTTTAGATTGTACAAAATAGTGAAGTACTGGTTAAAATTGTTATCCACAAGCAACTGTGTTCTTAAAAACTGCTACAGGGAACAACTGTATAATTTTTGTAATATTAGAAGCAGTTGGATTTATCAACTACAACAATTATTGTTTAACTTTTGTTTAAATGAGATCTGGTATAACCAAGACAATTTGATTATTGATACAATTTTATTATTATTTGTAAAAACAAGGATATATGATCAAGCAAAACAGACTTTGAATGATAAACTGAACGTTTCATCTAAGTGTTATTTATATAAATATATTGTCAATAATGTATGTTTACAGAATTATCTAACTAAACATATGAATTTTAGAGTGTATTTAACTCGCCTTAGATTGTCTTCTCATAATTTGTTTGTTGAAGTAGGCCGTTATCATGGAGTAAATAGGTTAGATAGAAAGTGTTCTCTTTGTACTTTGAATATCACTGAAGATGAATTCCATTTTTTTTTTACAATATGAATGCTATAGAGACTTAAGGAGACAGTTTATTAAACCTTATTATTATAGACGTCTATCGTCGTTTAAATTAGTGCAACTTCTCAGCACTGAAAATGTAAAAGATTTGCGTAATTTGTGTAAATTCTTGTTTAATGCACTTAATCATAGGACCGAACTGTTATTAGTCAATACTTGATATTTATTTGCTTCTCTGATGTATTATGTCATGGTGTGTTATAGAAATGTATTTGTATTTATTGCACTGATAAGCATGATGTGCTTAAAGTAATAAAGAATTGAAAAAAGTATATTATTTAAAAAAATAAATTCACTGTTTATTTATAAATACCTTAAAATAAAGTTAAATTCAGACAAACAGAAGTAACAATATTACAAAATCAATGATTTTTAAATCTGAAAATTGTTATCCGAACACATTGATGAAAGATAATACTAAAACAAACGTTCCCATCATGTAAGATTTCCATGTTTAACAAACGCAAGAAGAACCTACCAGTTTAACCAAAAAAAGTTTATGAAATCAACATAGAAGGTACAGTATTTGGGCATGTACTATCAAAGGTGACTAATGTCTGCTAACAGACGACATCACAGTTGGTTGTATATTATCTTCAGTTACTATCCAACGCTATCATCTTCAAACTTTACTCATTTCACACAGTGGTTGACAGTTCGAATCCCGGCGAGGGAAGAACAAAAAATTTGCGAAAGCAAATTTACAGATCTAACATTGTTAGGTTGATGTTTAAGACGAGTTATATATATATATATACATATATATACAAAAAAAGTTTCTTTTCAAGCGGTGTACAGAATTATATATTAAAAATTAAATACACAAAAAGAGTTTTAAAAGCAGCATTGTCTAGACCTTTCATCCATCTAGGGACCAAGATGGATGAAAGCGCTAGACAATGCTGCTTTTAAAACTCTTTTTGTGTATTTAATTTTCAATATATACTAAATTGAAAACTACGTTCAAACCTATGATTGCGTTGGATAAAAACCGCAATATTTTTATACGTGTGCATGTAAAACAAATTTCGTTGTAGAAGGGTCTAAAAACAGCACAAACAACATTTTCCAAAAGACCAAAAAAAGTGAAAAAGTATATTTAAACAAATCGCATTTGACTAACAGGTCGAACAACTGATGTTTTTTAACCCTGCTGACTGCCATTGGCGATTGCCAAATAAAATTGATCACAAGATGTAACAAAATGGATCTTAATATAAATTTGATACTAAACAGAAATTTTTTTAACTTGTGGCCACGATGTTATACCACAAACATACGGCGTCAATATTTTTTGAGTACACCAGATCCGGATTTCGACAATGAATGTCTCTTCAGTGATGTTAGGGATCGAAACGGTATTTGGAAGGCCATATAAAAAGTACCCTCATTTTTGGATAGACTCTTGGATTTTAAGAGTCAATATAGGATGAACAGATCATATAAACCGGAGGAAAAATATGATACAAGCCCAAACGAAAAAATATAAACGAGTCTAAATTGAAAACTACGTTCAAACCTATGATTGCCTTGGATAAAAACCGCAATTTTTATACGTGTGCATGTAAAACAAATTTCGTTGTAGAAGGGTCTAAAACAGCACAAACAACATTTTCCAAAAGACCAAAAAAGTGAAAAAGTATATTTAAACAAAACACATTTGACTAACAGGTCGAACAACTGATGTTCTTTAACCCTGCTGACTGCCATTGGCGATTGCCAAATAAAATTGATCACAAGATGTAACAAAATGGATCTTAATATAAATTTAATACTAAACAGAAAATCTTTTTTAACTTGTGGCCACGATGTTATGCCACAAACATACGGCGTCAATATTTTTTTAGTACACCAGATCCGGATTTCGACAATAAATGTCTCTTCAGTTATGTTAGGGATCGAAACGGTATTTGGAAGTCCATATAAAAAGTACCCTCATTTTTAGATAGACTCTTGAATTTTAAGAGTCAATATAGGATGAACGGATCATATAAACCGGAGGGAAAATACGATACAAGCCCAAACGAAAAAATATAAACGAGTCTGAATTGAAAACTACGTTATATATATATATATACTTATCTATACGTCTGAGTCAGTGACAACTCTACAACAGATGTATCCATCGGATCGCCATCACACCTGGGTCGTGTGGTCTAGCGGGACGGCTGCAGTGCAGGCGATTTGGTGTCACGATATCACAGTAGCATGGGTTCGAATCCCGGCGAGGGAAGAACCAAAAATTTGCGAAAGCAAATTTAGAGATCTAACATTGTTGGGTTAATGTTTAGACGAGTTGTATATATGTTCCAGACCATATGAGTATTTGGACCGTACGCGTACGGTCCGGACCGTATACGTATACTCGTACGGTCCGACCATACGCGTACGGTCGGACCGTATGAGTATACGCGTACGGTCCAGTACGAGCTGACCATACATGTTATTGGATCGTGCGGGTTAAATCTAAACAAACATTTATCACAATCTTTTTTTGTAATTTTACAAATTGTTATTATTACAACTAGATGTAGAAAATGAACAAACGAACAATTGAAATTAAATATTTGTTTAACTGTATATCTGAATCCTAATTTGGTTCTCTCGCCCAATGTAACACTTGCTACCACAAGTAACGGTATATTTTTACATTTACATGTTTGAAGTTCATGCATGCTCCGGTCTTCGCATTTCATTTTTTTGTTAAGTTGCTAAATATTTCAAAACAATTGTCCTCCCACATTATGTTTACTTCCAATATCTTCAATTACAGCGATCATAACTCAATCAATGTACTGGTCGACATGATAAATACAAGAGATTAACAGATTTAAATTTTTAAATAGTTAAAATGTAAAGTTTTTATTTCATTTACAATTGAGCTTTTTTATATTAATTTGAGAGTTAAGTTATGTTGATCTGTTATATGCATTTGTATATAGTAAACTTGATCAACTTCTTAATATTAGTCAGACCGTACGCGTACGGTCCGACCGTATGAGTATTTTGAAAAAGTACGCATACGGTCCAGACCGTACGCGTACGGTCCAAATACTCATACGGTCTGGAACATATACATTATGTACACAGCCATGTATCACCATCATTGATGGCGATCCGATGGATACATCTGTTGTAGAGTTGTCACTGACTCAGACGTACATATGAATATAATTATTTTCTGTGACTGTATCTTACATTAATTAGTAGGATCCTTTACAATAGATAATTTAGCTGATCTGTAACAATAACATCTTCATGCCTTATATATCATGTACTGTAGTACGCCGCTAGATTAAAACTGACGAGGAAAGGTAACACACGGCCACTGAAAGCTTTATTATTGTAGAGCCCAGGTGGTCGTGTGGTCTAGCGGGACGGCTGCAGTGCAGGCGTTTTGGTGTCACGATATCACAGTAGCATGGGTTCGAATCCCGGCGAGGGAAGAACCAAAAATTTGCGAAAGCAAATTTACAGATCTAACATTGTTGGGTTGATGTTTAGACGAGTTGTATATACTTATATATATATATATATATACAAGGTTCATGACTTTACCGTCAAAGATGTATGTTACCAACACCAACCACAACTTCAACTTCAGCCTACCACTATCTATCTTCCTAGACTATGAAGTCGTCATCTGAAATACAGCTTATTATTTATTTCCCTTCATCAACGCCAACCACTATTTGCTCCACTAAACATTATTAATTATCGGACCACAGATGAATTATCACGTTGTGATTGGTTAAACGCCGTCACGTGGTGACCCCCTATGAGACCGTAAGTTTCATATGGGGTTCATGACGCGTTAATGGCGACGTCATCTATTAATGTTGTTGTGTTTCATTGTTTATTTTTCAACAAAACGCCGCAGAAAAAGTCTAGCGTCCGATAAATTCGTTATACGGTTAACTACTGACCCCCTACGTATCCATAGAGGGTGAATAAAATGCATAGGGGACTCGGCCTCCGGCCTCATCCCCTATGGATTTTACTAACCCTCTATGGATCCGTATGGGGTCAGTACCGAACCATATAACTTATAATCTGGAGAAAAGCATTAGGAACAGGCATCCAAGTTCCATACAAGAAAGACAACACGTTCATCAACTAGAACGCCGTCCCGTTTTCATAAAATTTTACATTTGCCTGCTGCTGAGGTTGAAGAAATGTGGTATAATGAACCAGAGACATATAATACAATTGTATTATATGTCTCTGAATGAACTAAGGTAACCCAACATAAATCAGATTGATACTAACATCAACTACACGCCCCTTACAGATTATGTAACAAAATACCGATGGGACCATTACACAGGGACTGAGGACTACTCACTTTCTAGAGGAATGGAAGCTGTAGAAACATGTCTAGCATGCACCTACATCCAAACATCTTCAAGGGACGACATAAAAAAATCAATGAAAAAACTTAATTTAAATAATTTGGGGGTGGGGGTCAAAATTGCTACAAGTTTTGTTTAATTGACATCAATTTTATATATATCCTTATTGGTCAATCAATTTTTCCCAAATTAAGTTAAGAGAGGGGGTTGGGGGGGGGGGGGGGGGGTCAGAGAAAAAACTATATGAATTAAGTTTTTTTATCCTACATTGAACTTTTGATGTCGCCCCTAAACTCATTAAACTTCTGAAATATGAGGAAGATAATTATCATTAAATATTGTGTGTTTTATTTTATAATGCTTGCTTGACTCTACTGTTGAATTTGTATTATTAAAGAAATAAAAATTTGTTTATTATACCTGTTTTCATTTCTTTCATATTTAATTAAAGTAAAAGCATATATAGAACTCATACACATACACAATTAACCTATTACCCATAAAAAAAACACTTGTCAATTAAAAGTTAATTTTAAAATGATATAACCATCTTTACTTATACAGTATAATATTTTGGTTGCACAAGCTTTCCCATGTGACATATTAACTTTTCATCCTAGATTTATAAAAAGTGGAACTAATAGGAGGAATGAACCTACTGAATCAGATCCATAAAAAAAATCATTCTTATACAGGTAAAAACGATGATAAACATATACTTTTAATCTATAATATGAAATTAAACAGACATAGAAAAAACAATTACACGTGTTCTATTAATAGCTAGATTTATGTTTTAAATTATATCGCTTATATATATGACCATCGGAGGTTTTCGGAGGTCAACTCGGTAGTTAAGTAGATTGGGTCAAGAATAGAATACGAAGCTAGCTAAATATTATCGAATGTAGGACAGAAAGTCACAGGACAAAAAGTCACAGACAAAAAGTCACGGACAAAAAGTCACAGGACAAAAAGTCACAATTCATTTTTCTGACTATTTTCTTTGAAAATAAAACACTTATTTCCACAAAAATATTTTTGTATTTCTCTTGAACTATTGTATAAAATCTAACTTTGTAAACAAAATTTATCAAAAAAAATATCAAAGTAAATCAAATAATTGTTAAAAAAACAAAATGTCAAAGTCGCTTAGCACTTAAATGGCTTCATGGTGTCAAGAAATCTTTCTTTTGCATGATTAAAATTAAATAAATCTTCATTTTTCAAGTATAATGACACATTTCCTAAACTTTAATATGAATATTATGTATTAAAAAGTAAATATTTCAAGATATTTCTCTTATGTATTCAAACAACTGTCAGCATATTATTTGTGACTTTATGTTCTGTGACTTTTTGTCCTACCAAATTTGTGACTTTATGTCCTGTGACTGTTTGTCCTGTGACTTTCTGTCCGTTTACCAAATTATCGAACCAATGCCCTGTAAATTGTATTTTTATAATTTGGATAAATGTTTTACATTGTTATAAATCAAAGAAGATGATTTAAGTCAAATCGGTGAACATGAATTTTACAGCTATAGTGCCCCTTCCAGGCGCGGATCCAGAGCATGAAGCGGGGGAAAAGGGGGGGGGGGGGCGTGGTTGTTATAAATGTTTTTGAACCCTAGAGAAATTTTCTTGTTATACCAAACCATATGTTTTTCAATAAATGTCACATTGTTTGTTCATCCGGCATATGGTTACTCTAAATAAACTTTCGAGTAATTTAATTATTTAATTACAGATCGTATCTACCCGTTTTGCAATTGCTGTATCACCCCTTGTATCTATTCCACTAGCTGCGTCTTATCATGTGTGTCGGTAAAGTTTTGTGATTTTAATAAGGCTGTTTGGTTGTATTTTTTTGTTTGTTAGTGAGATTCACATTCACCATTTGCTTAACCCAATTCTGAACGTGTTTTTTTTTAACAAACTGTCCGGGGTTGTCGTCAGTTGCGAACAAAGCACAAAATTTGCAATAAATTACGTTCTGTGAAGTTGAATAGACAATGCATGAGAAATAGTGCAGACACGCATATTAAAAGCATCTTTTTAACCCGTACATTTCACGTTTATAAAAAGGAAAAGAACTAGGTGGATTCCATTTTTCATTTAGAATGCTACACATTTGAGCACTAGGTACAGATGTCGAAATAAAGTTTGCAATATCCTTAGATTCAGCAAGTGTCATTTCCAAAAAAAAAAATCTTATATATGATAGGGTGAAAAAGTATTTTTCTTCAAATCAAGCTAACAAAAAACGGGTGATATCTTTTTGCGCCAAAAAGTAACTCATTTGCGCCACAACTTAATTGCGCCAATACCTCTTTTGCACCACCTTATTTTCAAAATTAAAGGTATCATATGCGGCAATAAAATAATCATCTAATTGCGCCAATTCTATATATTTTTATTTATATATAACAACTAAATGATTGACTAGGTACCAACAGCAAAAAATTACTCTGACATTGTACACTGAAATTTCAAATTAGCCTCGCATCCTAATAAAATTATACCACTTTCTGGATACAAAGTCACCATCTTTGTTTGTAACACCAATATTATCCAATATTCTGTGAAATTCTGCTCGATTTTTAGATTAAGCCCAGGTCCGTAACTAGCCTCTTTTAATAGTGAGGCAAAATATATTTGCCGAGCGGAGCGAGTCGAAAAATTTTGGAAGAGGGGTCTGGGGCCGCTTAAGGCCCCCAGAAGCTCTGAGAAAAATAACGCAAAATCGTGCATTCTGAGCGTTTCCCAGACTCTTTCTTGCATTGAAACGGCTTAATTAATCTTTAGATATTTTTTTTCGACAATCAGGTCCCAAAGCAAAAACAAAGATTCATTGTAATTTAAGACTTTTAGGTATTAGAGACAACATTAAAAGACCGATATGTAGGATAAAGCAAAAATCGTAATTCTCATAATTATTAATACCGTATCTGTCTGTTTGTTCTTGTCTTGTATTGTAATTAGACTTTTGTGATTTTTTTATGACTAGATTTAAATATAGTGACATTGCAGTATTATACTTTAAGTACTTAGTACTGCTGAAGTCCACACTAGGGACCATCTTCACCTTGTTTTACGATCTTTTACGGTATTAATGATTCTTTAAAAGTATTGTTGAAGACCATCCGGCAACTATCAAGATGAAGAGCAGGAACACAAACTTTGACCATTGATCATTTGTATTTTTTCTATGCATTGACTTTGTGTGCGATTATGTCCCCATACTCCTTTATATCTGTTAAAGGTTCTCAACACCACTTACTGCAAGTTTAACCTTTCAATGTAAAAGGTCATTTATGGCAATACGGCTTGTTTTTTTCTTCAAATTATTTGATACCGGGAAATATGTGACCTTACTTTAATTCAAACCATGTCAGCTATCTAGTTTTATTTACAATAAAACAAACTGTTTTGTATTCTTTGATATCAATTTCAATTATCCATGCAGAAAGGACAATTTTTTTTGTGTCCACTGAGTAGTATCGCATGTTCTTAAAATATATTTCTCGCACAATGCTGGACATCGGTGGACATGCAACATTGCAAAACCACGTTTACAAATGAAAATCAACGCTCAGACTATAGTCATAAAGTAGGAAAATAAATGAACAAAAGACAAACCCGGAACACAGAAGTACAAACAATAGACCATCAACTCTGAAAAGTAAAAGGAAACTAGATACATGAATAACGAAAAACATCCAGGGGATACACCAGAGAGTGAAGAGAACGTCTTGCTTCTTGCAAGACACTTTCCTTGAATTTGATATGAAAACAACCTTTTGTTTCATTTTTTTTTTAATTTTTTACATAAGGCATTTGCCTCATTTGCCTCAATGTAGTTACGGCCCTGAAGCCGGACGCAGTTTTCATCTCTCTCTATACATAGACTGACACACATATTTTAAATCTTTCCTTTCTAAATTTTCTTCTTCAATTTTGAAGATCCGTGAGTCTGAATTTATTATTTTTGAAGGTCGCTCTGACAACACATTGGTTGCTTTTCTTTTACATGCAGTTCTCAAAATTTCTGGACAATGATATTAATGAAAAAATTATATTTCTTTTTACAAATGAAAATATGGTATTTTATACTGCCAAAATCTGCTATGAAATTTTAATAAAGCGAAAATGTATTTTATACTCGTGATAGTTGACTTGTATTTGCATTATAATTTTTAAAAAAATGTTTTATAGTCTCTCAAAACTCTTTATAGAGTGGCTCTTGTTGTTAACTTGTGTTTTAAAAAGCTGTATATTTTATATGTAACAAGTGGCGAGACTTTAATAAAGTATATGTATTGTCTTGGCTTGATATAGGTAAAACATGTACAGGTATGATATAGGTAAATAATATTAACAGGTAAATGTAGCGCAATTTCATGTCATTTATTGGCGCAATTAATACCACCAAAATAAAAGAGAGTGGCGCAATTAATACCTTTTCAAAACTGCAATTGGCGCAAATTGATTCTGCCCCAAAAAACGTCGTTTTAATCATAAAACCAACAAAGTAATAACATATAGGGATACATCTTATAGCAAAGATAACATTAAAACAAGAAATGGTTAATACAAAAAATATTTTAAGATTTCCAACCGGGGGGGTTGCGAACCCCAATCCCCCTAAATCCGCGTTGCCTTTAATTGTGTATTAAATAAGATATATTAATAAAAAGTTTATTAGATATCCTACCAAACTTTTATCTCATGTTCTTGTTAAATAGATATGTTGTATATTAGAAAAGATATCTTATTAACTTCATATTAGATAAATTATTTATTATATGCATTTATTATGACGATATTTCATGAACTTTATAAGATATCTGTTCAACTTCATAAAATGTCATGAAATTGAGAAAAAAATATATAAGCGGCTTACCATACATAAATGGTGACATTGGGGGTGTTCAGAATGTTACACTGTTTTTGATTTTTTTTCATTATCAACACCAGAGTTAACTCGAATAATTACAGCGCCCCTTACGGTCATTATCCTCTATTCCGTAAACCATTAATTACAACAAAATAACGAATCTATATTGTGTGAAATTAACAAAGTGTAAAATTAAAAAAAAAAGGAATTAGAAAAAATTTCACTATACTGAAATTTGTCAACACCGATATGTTGCTGCGCATTGGTCAGGTACAATGTACCTTAATACTATTTTTCATTTTTCTTTAGTTATATTATACAGGCACTCGTCTCAGAATTTTTTTCCCTATATACCTTTATATAACACAGAAGAAAAGGGGGGGGGGGGATTCTGAGACGAGTGCCTGTGTTATCTTAGGGAAATCTGGTTGATTAAATCATAATTGATTTTTTTCCTAAGCTTTTTTTTTTTTTTTAAATTGACAAACTTTATTTTGATGCAATTAAATATTTATCCAATTTAGTTAACTTTTTGCTGTTGCGGTTTTCCTTTGGAATTATAGAACTGATTGGAGAGTTAAAAAATAGTATGAAGCGGAAGGTCACTGTTATACTTCCTATTTCATAGCTTTTATTATATTTAATATTTAAATCTTTGAACATCAAAATACGTCATATTGTAATTAAAGTAAGAAAGCTAAGGGCTTGTGAAAAAAGGTGTTAATCAAACGACTATCTGAAGTTCAGCAACTTTATACACCTAAAAAAATCAAGGGAACGTATAAAATTAAGGAATCCGATGTTCAGTAGTTGTCATTGTTGATGTGATTCATAATTGTTTCTCGTTTCTCAGTGTTTTTTATATAAATTAGACCGTTGGTTTTCCCGTTTGAATGGTTTTACACTAGTAATATTTAGGGCCCTTTATAGCTTGCTGTTCGGTGTGAGTCAAATCTCCGTGTTGAAGACCGTGCTATGACCTATAATGGTATACTTTTTGGATTGTGACTTGGATGGAGTGTTGTCTCATTGTCACTCATACCACATCTTCTTATATCGATATAAACTTGTGTACATCAGTCAATGAATAAAGGCAAAATTATTATTAATTCATACATAGGATAGTCATTACAGATTTTAACCATACTAGTAGGCAAATAAAGTAATCAACAACCACCTTGCCTAAAGTTACTTGGCTCGATCGTTTAAAGTCATAAAAACATCAAATTAAAAAAAAAATCATGCATATGTTTTTTTAACTAAATGGATAGTTTTCATTTATTTATACAACTTATGTACATATACTTTTGTCTGAGAAATTCTTTGATTTGTCCACATTTAGAAGAAGTTTATTTGTTTCTAATTGCTTGCTTCCAGGAAGCAATTCGCAGACATATTTTCCGTATGGATAGTGACCTGAGCGTAACCCTCCTCGTAAAAATCCGGCGATCGCAATACGCATGGATCTGTCATTAAAATAAACAATTATCTGATTGTACATGTTAAACACGTGCTCAATACCGATGCTTTTTGTTATTTATTTACTATAAGGTGACAATCGGTAAACTTCGGCTTTCAAACACGGCATTTAATGAGCAGCCATATTTGTTAAATCATAACAGAAGAGAGAAAAAAAAATGACGATTATACGATATATTTGCGTAAAAAATGACAAAATCGTGCACAGAGTTCTAAGTTTATGATATATACATGCATTGGTTCAAGAATTGGATAAACATTATTTTTCACCACTCACTGGTTTCATATGACTTTAATTTTCATAAAAAATTGAGAAAATTATTACTTTGACCAATTCAACACTTCGAAATTGCCATAGCAAGGGCGTCCTTGTAAAAATTGAGGATGACAGAACCACCCACTTAATCAGCGAAATTTCATTGGCTATATTTATAGATTATCGTTGATCATCTCAACGAGATTGATTTTCTCGCTTGAGCCGGGACGACGAAAGCGAGAAAGGCAATCGAGTTGAGATGACCAATGATAATCTGTTTATTGCTATTTTACCTATGACGACGTTGTCAATTTCATGTCAATTTCGTTTGCAACGCCACGTGCCTGCATAGTTTCTAGCGATAATTTTCCATCTCAAGCGAGTAGCATGATATGAAAAATTATCACAAAAAAAGATCAAAGGAAAAATGCCCAAAAAAGCGATATTGCAGCTTATCAGAAACTAACATTGCCGTAACAATATATCATGATTAAAACCATTGAAAACGGTCAGCTGAATTTTACAGAGTATTCTCCCTGTAGTGTTATGTACCAACTTAAAGTAATAACTATACACTTGGTTTTAGCTCTTACTATTTTAATTAATATAACTTTTCAAAAAGTCCTATACACAGACCAGGTACGTGTACCGACACCGATACCTACACTGACTACAAATGGAGGACCGTTTCAAATGTCGAAATATACCGAATAAATGATCGACCCCGTAAAACTTTTTTTAAACTTTTCTTTTTTTATTTCCAATAATTGCAACATATACATGAATACAATATAATACATAAAAGATAATTATATACAATGTCATTATTATAGATGCATCTTAATTGGAAATATTTTACATTTTTCTATTGAAAAGATAAAGAAAAGTATAAAAATAAAATTATTGATAAATAAAGTAAAGTAAAAAAAAACCACAAAAGGTTTATCCAGTTAATACATCCCTCTCTGTATCTTAAAAATATCACATGTCGATGTTTAATTGGGCTGATCTGTAACAATAACATCTCCATGCCTTATATATCATGTACTGTAGTACGCCGCTAGATTAAAACTGACGAGGAAAGGTAACACACGGCCACTGAAAGCTTTATTATTGTGAAGCCCAGGTGGTCGTGTGGTCTAGCGGGACGGCAACAGTGCAGGCGATTTGGTGTCACGATATCTCAGTAGCATGGGTTCGAATCCCGGCGAGGGAAGAACAAAAAGTTTGCGAAAGCAAATTTACAGATCTAACATTGTTGGGTTGAAGTTTAAGACGAGTTATATATATATATATATAACATGACAATAATATTTTCTTTAAAATAGATTATAATCAAATAGTCATAAGTAATTGTAACAAAAATAGACATTAGCTGGTATTCAATAAAAGATTTTCAAAAACATTCCATACATTGTGAAATTCAGTTATCTTTTTATTTTTTACAGCTATCATACTCTCTCATTTATACCAGAGACATGGCTCTGTTTATACATCTCTTTCAGCTTTATTAAAATGACTTGCAATGAGAGATTCTTTTTAAAACATCTAGAACTATACACATATTCTGATTCTGAGACGAGTGCCTGTGTTATCTTAGGGAAATCTGGTTGATTAAATCATAATTGATTTTTTTCCTAAGCTTTTTTTTTTTTTTAAATTGACAAACTTTATTTTGATGCAATTAAATATTTATCCAATTTAGTTAACTTTTTGCTGTTGCGGTTTTCCTTTGGAATTATAGAACTGATTGGAGAGTTAAAAAATAGTATGAAGCGGAAGGTCACTGTTATACTTCCTATTTCATAGCTTTTATTATATTTAATATTTAAATCTTTGAACATCAAAATACGTCATATTGTAATTAAAGTAAGAAAGCTAAGGGCTTGTGAAAAAAGGTGTTAATCAAACGACTATCTGAAGTTCAGCAACTTTATACACCTAAAAAAATCAAGGGAACGTATAAAATTAAGGAATCCGATGTTCAGTAGTTGTCATTGTTGATGTGATTCATAATTGTTTCTCGTTTCTCAGTGTTTTTTATATAAATTAGACCGTTGGTTTTCCCGTTTGAATGGTTTTACACTAGTAATATTTAGGGCCCTTTATAGCTTGCTGTTCGGTGTGAGTCAAATCTCCGTGTTGAAGACCGTGCTATGACCTATAATGGTATACTTTTTGGATTGTGACTTGGATGGAGTGTTGTCTCATTGTCACTCATACCACATCTTCTTATATCGATATAAACTTGTGTACATCAGTCAATGAATAAAGGCAAAATTATTATTAATTCATACATAGGATAGTCATTACAGATTTTAACCATACTAGTAGGCAAATAAAGTAATCAACAACCACCTTGCCTAAAGTTACTTGGCTCGATCGTTTAAAGTCATAAAAACATCAAATTAAAAAAAAAATCATGCATATGTTTTTTTAACTAAATGGATAGTTTTCATTATACAACTTATGTACATATACTTTTGTCTGAGAAATTCTTTGATTTGTCCACATTTAGAAGAAGTTTATTTGTTTCTAATTGCTTGCTTCCAGGAAGCAATTCGCAGACATATTTTCCGTATGGATAGTGACCTGAGCGTAACCCTCCTCGTAAAAATCCGGCGATCGCAATACGCATGGATCTGTCATTAAAATAAACAATTATCTGATTGTACATGTTAAACACGTGCTCAATACCGATGCTTTTTGTTATTTATTTACTATAAGGTGACAATCGGTAAACTTCGGCTTTCAAACACGGCATTTAATGAGCAGCCATATTTGTTAAATCATAACAGAAGAGAGAAAAAAAATGACGATTATACGATATATTTGCGTAAAAAATGACAAAATCGTGCACAGAGTTCTAAGTTTATGATATATACATGCATTGGTTCAAGAATTGGATAAACATTATTTTTCACCACTCACTGGTTTCATATGACTTTAATTTTCATAAAAAATTGAGAAAATTATTACTTTGACCAATTCAACACTTCGAAATTGCCATAGCATGGGCGTCCTTGTAAAAATTGAGGATGACAGAACCACCCACTTAATCAGCGAAATTTCATTGGCTATATTTATAGATTATCGTTGATCATCTCAACGAGATTGATTTTCTCGCTTGAGCCGGGACGACGAAAGCGAGAAAGGCAATCGAGTTGAGATGACCAATGATAATCTGTTTATTGCTATTTTACCTATGACGACGTTGTCAATTTCATGTCAATTTCGTTTGCAACGCCACGTGCCTGCATAGTTTCTAGCGATAATTTTCCATCTCAAGCGAGTAGCATGATATGAAAAATTATCACAAAAAAAGATCAAAGGAAAAATGCCCAAAAAAGCGATATTGCAGCTTATCAGAAACTAACATTGCCGTAACAATATATCATGATTAAAACCATTGAAAACGGTCAGCTGAATTTTACAGAGTATTCTCCCTGTAGTGTTATGTACCAACTTAAAGTAATAACTATACACTTGGTTTTAGCTCTTACTATTTTAATTAATATAACTTTTCAAAAAGTCCTATACACAGACCAGGTACGTGTACCGACACCGATACCTACACTGACTACAAATGGAGGACCGTTTCAAATGTCGAAATATACCGAATAAATGATCGACCCCGTAAAACTTTTTTTAAACTTTTCTTTTTTTATTTCCAATAATTGCAACATATACATGAATACAATATAATACATAAAAGATAATTATATACAATGTCATTATTATAGATGCATCTTAATTGGAAATATTTTACATTTTTCTATTGAAAAGATAAAGAAAAGTATAAAAATAAAATTATTGATAAATAAAGTAAAGTAAAAAAAAACCACAAAAGGTTTATCCAGTTAATACATCCCTCTCTGTATCTTAAAAATATCACATGTCGATGTTTAATTGGGCTGATCTGTAACAATAACATCTCCATGCCTTATATATCATGTACTGTAGTACGCCGCTAGATTAAAACTGACGAGGAAAGGTAACACACGGCCACTGAAAGCTTTATTATTGTGAAGCCCAGGTGGTCGTGTGGTCTAGCGGGACGGCAACAGTGCAGGCGATTTGGTGTCACGATATCTCAGTAGCATGGGTTCGAATCCCGGCGAGGGAAGAACAAAAAGTTTGCGAAAGCAAATTTACAGATCTAACATTGTTGGGTTGAAGTTTAAGACGAGTTATATATATATATATATATAACATGACAATAATATTTTCTTTAAAATAGATTATAATCAAATAGTCATAAGTAATTGTAACAAAAATAGACATTAGCTGGTATTCAATAAAAGATTTTCAAAAACATTCCATACATTGTGAAATTCAGTTATCTTTTTATTTTTTACAGCTATCATACTCTCTCATTTATACCAGAGACATGGCTCTGTTTATACATCTCTTTCAGCTTTATTAAAATGACTTGCAATGAGAGATTCTTTTTAAAACATCTAGAACTATACACATATTCTGATTCTGAGACGAGTGCCTGTGTTATCTTAGGGAAATCTGGTTGATTAAATCATAATTGATTTTTTTCCTAAGCTTTTTTTTTTTTTAAATTGACAAACTTTATTTTGATGCAATTAAATATTTATCCAATTTAGTTAACTTTTTGCTGTTGCGGTTTTCCTTTGGAATTATAGAACTGATTGGAGAGTTAAAAAATAGTATGAAGCGGAAGGTCACTGTTATACTTCCTATTTCATAGCTTTTATTATATTTAATATTTAAATCTTTGAACATCAAAATACGTCATATTGTAATTAAAGTAAGAAAGCTAAGGGCTTGTGAAAAAAGGTGTTAATCAAACGACTATCTGAAGTTCAGCAACTTTATACACCTAAAAAAATCAAGGGAACGTATAAAATTAAGGAATCCGATGTTCAGTAGTTGTCATTGTTGATGTGATTCATAATTGTTTCTCGTTTCTCAGTGTTTTTTATATAAATTAGACCGTTGGTTTTCCCGTTTGAATGGTTTTACACTAGTAATATTTAGGGCCCTTTATAGCTTGCTGTTCGGTGTGAGTCAAATCTCCGTGTTGAAGACCGTGCTATGACCTATAATGGTATACTTTTTGGATTGTGACTTGGATGGAGTGTTGTCTCATTGTCACTCATACCACATCTTCTTATATCGATATAAACTTGTGTACATCAGTCAATGAATAAAGGCAAAATTATTATTAATTCATACATAGGATAGTCATTACAGATTTTAACCATACTAGTAGGCAAATAAAGTAATCAACAACCACCTTGCCTAAAGTTACTTGGCTCGATCGTTTAAAGTCATAAAAACATCAAATTAAAAAAAAAATCATGCATATGTTTTTTTAACTAAATGGATAGTTTTCATTATACAACTTATGTACATATACTTTTGTCTGAGAAATTCTTTGATTTGTCCACATTTAGAAGAAGTTTATTTGTTTCTAATTGCTTGCTTCCAGGAAGCAATTCGCAGACATATTTTCCGTATGGATAGTGACCTGAGCGTAACCCTCCTCGTAAAAATCCGGCGATCGCAATACGCATGGATCTGTCATTAAAATAAACAATTATCTGATTGTACATGTTAAACACGTGCTCAATACCGATGCTTTTTGTTATTTATTTACTATAAGGTGACAATCGGTAAACTTCGGCTTTCAAACACGGCATTTAATGAGCAGCCATATTTGTTAAATCATAACAGAAGAGAGAAAAAAAATGACGATTATACGATATATTTGCGTAAAAAATGACAAAATCGTGCACAGAGTTCTAAGTTTATGATATATACATGCATTGGTTCAAGAATTGGATAAACATTATTTTTCACCACTCACTGGTTTCATATGACTTTAATTTTCATAAAAAATTGAGAAAATTATTACTTTGACCAATTCAACACTTCGAAATTGCCATAGCAAGGGCGTCCTTGTAAAAATTGAGGATGACAGAACCACCCACTTAATCAGCGAAATTTCATTGGCTATATTTATAGATTATCGTTGATCATCTCAACGAGATTGATTTTCTCGCTTGAGCCGGGACGACGAAAGCGAGAAAGGCAATCGAGTTGAGATGACCAATGATAATCTGTTTATTGCTATTTTACCTATGACGACGTTGTCAATTTCATGTCAATTTCGTTTGCAACGCCACGTGCCTGCATAGTTTCTAGCGATAATTTTCCATCTCAAGCGAGTAGCATGATATGAAAAATTATCACAAAAAAAGATCAAAGGAAAAATGCCCAAAAAAGCGATATTGCAGCTTATCAGAAACTAACATTGCCGTAACAATATATCATGATTAAAACCATCAGCTGAATTTTACAGAGTATTCTCCCTGTAATGTTATGTACCAACTTAAAGTAATAACTATACACTTGGTTTTAGCTCTTACTATTTTAATTAATATAACTTTTCAAAAAGTCCTATACACAGACCAGGTACGTGTACCGACACCGATACCTACACTGACTACAAATGGAGGACCGTTTCAAATGTCGAAATATACCGAATAAATGATCGACCCCGTAAAACTTTTTTTAAACTTTTCTTTTTTTATTTCCAATAATTGCAACATATACATGAATACAATATAATACATAAAAGATAATTATATACAATGTCATTATTATAGATGCATCTTAATTGGAAATATTTTACATTTTTCTATTGAAAAGATAAAGAAAAGTATAAAAATAAAATTATTGATAAATAAAGTAAAGTAAAAAAAAACCACAAAAGGTTTATCCAGTTAATACATCCCTCTCTGTATCTTAAAAATATCACATGTCGATGTTTAATTGGGCTGATCTGTAACAATAACATCTCCATGCCTTATATATCATGTACTGTAGTACGCCGCTAGATTAAAACTGACGAGGAAAGGTAACACACGGCCACTGAAAGCTTTATTATTGTGAAGCCCAGGTGGTCGTGTGGTCTAGCGGGACGGCAACAGTGCAGGCGATTTGGTGTCACGATATCTCAGTAGCATGGGTTCGAATCCCGGCGAGGGAAGAACAAAAAGTTTGCGAAAGCAAATTTACAGATCTAACATTGTTGGGTTGAAGTTTAAGACGAGTTATATATATATATATATATAACATGACAATAATATTTTCTTTAAAATAGATTATAATCAAATAGTCATAAGTAATTGTAACAAAAATAGACATTAGCTGGTATTCAATAAAAGATTTTCAAAAACATTCCATACATTGTGAAATTCAGTTATCTTTTTATTTTTTACAGCTATCATACTCTCTCATTTATACCAGAGACATGGCTCTGTTTATACATCTCTTTCAGCTTTATTAAAATGACTTGCAATGAGAGATTCTTTTTAAAACATCTAGAACTATACACATATTCTGATTCTGAGACGAGTGCCTGTGTTATCTTAGGGAAATCTGGTTGATTAAATCATAATTGATTTTTTTCCTAAGCTTTTTTTTTTTTTAAATTGACAAACTTTATTTTGATGCAATTAAATATTTATCCAATTTAGTTAACTTTTTGCTGTTGCGGTTTTCCTTTGGAATTATAGAACTGATTGGAGAGTTAAAAAATAGTATGAAGCGGAAGGTCACTGTTATACTTCCTATTTCATAGCTTTTATTATATTTAATATTTAAATCTTTGAACATCAAAATACGTCATATTGTAATTAAAGTAAGAAAGCTAAGGGCTTGTGAAAAAAGGTGTTAATCAAACGACTATCTGAAGTTCAGCAACTTTATACACCTAAAAAAATCAAGGGAACGTATAAAATTAAGGAATCCGATGTTCAGTAGTTGTCATTGTTGATGTGATTCATAATTGTTTCTCGTTTCTCAGTGTTTTTTATATAAATTAGACCGTTGGTTTTCCCGTTTGAATGGTTTTACACTAGTAATATTTAGGGCCCTTTATAGCTTGCTGTTCGGTGTGAGTCAAATCTCCGTGTTGAAGACCGTGCTATGACCTATAATGGTATACTTTTTGGATTGTGACTTGGATGGAGTGTTGTCTCATTGTCACTCATACCACATCTTCTTATATCGATATAAACTTGTGTACATCAGTCAATGAATAAAGGCAAAATTATTATTAATTCATACATAGGATAGTCATTACAGATTTTAACCATACTAGTAGGCAAATAAAGTAATCAACAACCACCTTGCCTAAAGTTACTTGGCTCGATCGTTTAAAGTCATAAAAACATCAAATTAAAAAAAAAATCATGCATATGTTTTTTTAACTAAATGGATAGTTTTCATTATACAACTTATGTACATATACTTTTGTCTGAGAAATTCTTTGATTTGTCCACATTTAGAAGAAGTTTATTTGTTTCTAATTGCTTGCTTCCAGGAAGCAATTCGCAGACATATTTTCCGTATGGATAGTGACCTGAGCGTAACCCTCCTCGTAAAAATCCGGCGATCGCAATACGCATGGATCTGTCATTAAAATAAACAATTATCTGATTGTACATGTTAAACACGTGCTCAATACCGATGCTTTTTGTTATTTATTTACTATAAGGTGACAATCGGTAAACTTCGGCTTTCAAACACGGCATTTAATGAGCAGCCATATTTGTTAAATCATAACAGAAGAGAGAAAAAAAATGACGATTATACGATATATTTGCGTAAAAAATGACAAAATCGTGCACAGAGTTCTAAGTTTATGATATATACATGCATTGGTTCAAGAATTGGATAAACATTATTTTTCACCACTCACTGGTTTCATATGACTTTAATTTTCATAAAAAATTGAGAAAATTATTACTTTGACCAATTCAACACTTCGAAATTGCCATAGCAAGGGCGTCCTTGTAAAAATTGAGGATGACAGAACCACCCACTTAATCAGCGAAATTTCATTGGCTATATTTATAGATTATCGTTGATCATCTCAACGAGATTGATTTTCTCGCTTGAGCCGGGACGACGAAAGCGAGAAAGGCAATCGAGTTGAGATGACCAATGATAATCTGTTTATTGCTATTTTACCTATGACGACGTTGTCAATTTCATGTCAATTTCGTTTGCAACGCCACGTGCCTGCATAGTTTCTAGCGATAATTTTCCATCTCAAGCGAGTAGCATGATATGAAAAATTATCACAAAAAAAGATCAAAGGAAAAATGCCCAAAAAAGCGATATTGCAGCTTATCAGAAACTAACATTGCCGTAACAATATATCATGATTAAAACCATTGAAAACGGTCAGCTGAATTTTACAGAGTATTCTCCCTGTAGTGTTATGTACCAACTTAAAGTAATAACTATACACTTGGTTTTAGCTCTTACTATTTTAATTAATATAACTTTTCAAAAAGTCCTATACACAGACCAGGTACGTGTACCGACACCGATACCTACACTGACTACAAATGGAGGACCGTTTCAAATGTCGAAATATACCGAATAAATGATCGACCCCGTAAAACTTTTTTTAAACTTTTCTTTTTTTATTTCCAATAATTGCAACATATACATGAATACAATATAATACATAAAAGATAATTATATACAATGTCATTATTATAGATGCATCTTAATTGGAAATATTTTACATTTTTCTATTGAAAAGATAAAGAAAAGTATAAAAATAAAATTATTGATAAATAAAGTAAAGTAAAAAAAAACCACAAAAGGTTTATCCAGTTAATACATCCCTCTCTGTATCTTAAAAATATCACATGTCGATGTTTAATTGGGCTGATCTGTAACAATAACATCTCCATGCCTTATATATCATGTACTGTAGTACGCCGCTAGATTAAAACTGACGAGGAAAGGTAACACACGGCCACTGAAAGCTTTATTATTGTGAAGCCCAGGTGGTCGTGTGGTCTAGCGGGACGGCAACAGTGCAGGCGATTTGGTGTCACGATATCTCAGTAGCATGGGTTCGAATCCCGGCGAGGGAAGAACAAAAAGTTTGCGAAAGCAAATTTACAGATCTAACATTGTTGGGTTGAAGTTTAAGACGAGTTATATATATATATATATATATATATATATATAACATGACAATAATATTTTCTTTAAAATAGATTATAATCAAATAGTCATAAGTAATTGTAACAAAAATAGACATTAGCTGGTATTCAATAAAAGATTTTCAAAAACATTCCATACATTGTGAAATTCAGTTATCTTTTTATTTTTTACAGCTATCATACTCTCTCATTTATACCAGAGACATGGCTCTGTTTATACATCTCTTTCAGCTTTATTAAAATGACTTGCAATGAGAGATTCTTTTTAAAACATCTAGAACTATACACATATTGTTTAATATAAAGAAAAATCATGTTGTATGGGTTGTTGGGGAATATCTTTGATAAGTCTCCAAAAGAAAGTTTATTTTTTATTAATTTGGTCATTGGGAGAATTATTCCGTCGGAAAGGAACCAGTTATCAATATCTTGTAGACAATTTTGTACAGTATTGCAATTCCAAAAAAGGTGTTCTATAGACTCATTCTCTGATTTACAAAATATCCATAAAAAAGATCATCTGTCAATCTTATTTTAACTAAATGCTGATTTGTTGCAATAATGCAATGGTTAATCCTATATTACAACCACTGTAATTTACTATTTTTAGTACTAGTAAAAGGCAGTCTGAAAATCTTTTTCCAGTTCAGATTCTATTCACCTAAAATTTTAACCCACTTAAGTTGTCCAGTAGGAATAACATTATTTCTTGTCAGTACAGAATACACTATCTTTTGATCCTTTACAATGTTTTTTTTTTTTTAAAATACTTGCAGACATTATGGTATAAAAGAACAAACTAATTTGTAAGATCCTTTAGTGAAAGATTTTGATGCCTCTTTCACTGCAGAAATAACAAACTGGTACATTTAAGAAAATCTGTGTTAATGTTATATTTTTGCTTAAATTGGTCAAATGAAATATACGATCCACTTTGGTCAACTACATGTATATCATTTACAAATCTAATACCACTTTTAAACCATTCTTTATAAATAACTGATTTATGACCAATCTTAATATTATCATTTAGCCATAGTGGTTAAACTTGGTTGGGTGTATAAACTATAAATTATGTAATTGGTTTTATATATCTTTATATTCAGAATCGGAACTAGAAACACCAAGAGCTGTCAATATTTTTTGGATTTTTTTAAGGGATCAATGTTTAATATTCCGCGTCTGGCAAGTTTTTCTAAATTTCTCCATGTTTGAAACCGTTAACGATAATATCAATGTTAATACTCAGTTTTATGAGTGCAAATCGGCTGATCTTCAGTTGGCTCAATAACTCAAATGTAAAGAACCAATGAATAGAGGCATATCATCAAGACAGATAATAATTGAAAGATACATGCACGTATGACATATTTCTTCGTCTTTTGTGCAATAGGGAGCACTTTCGATGGACAGATTATAATTGTACCTTTGTGTATCCTCTAACTTCCGTTGAAGGGGAAGTTATTGTACGGTACAGGCTGATCCCGCGCTTTAAACATTTTTACGATTTATAGAACAGCTATTTTCATACCTTGACACACATATTCAAATAGATATTAACTTTTCTGGCTGTAGCTGTCACATTAATGTTTACCAATTTGACTCAAATTGTCATATTTGATTTGTAACATTCAGTTACGATATTACATATGTACGTAGATATAAGAAGATGTGGTATGAGTGCCAATGAGACAACTCTCCATCCTAGTTACAATTTGTAAAAGTTAAATATTATAGGTCCAAGAACGGCCGTCAACACGGAGCCTTGGCTCACACCGAATTACAATATACAAAGGTGTCGAAAATGACTAGTGTTTAACCATTGAAACGGCAGCAAAAACCATTGGTCTGATCTATTATATAGAAAACGGTAAACGAGAAACACTTATGAACCTCATCAACAAACGACAACCACTGAACATCCGGTTCCTGACTTAGGTCAAGCGCAAAGCAGCGGGTTTAAACGTTTTCATAGGCGTCAACCTTCAACCAATCTGAAAAATAGTTTAACATCACTTCATAGAAAGACAAACTATAAAATATCAATTAAAAATTTAAAATGGCTTAACTCAAACTCATAAGACATATTTACAAAAACAAGTGAACATAATGAAAGAATAAATTTGAACTATGACACAATCTAAATACAAAATTAATAGAACAAGGGGTTTAGATGCAATACAATATCAGAAAGACAGTCCTAAACTTAAACAACATACCGCCAAAGAAAATAACGTACACAGTAAACAAAAATAATTTTGTAGTGAGGTATACAAATGAGTACGGAAATATATACATATATATTACAAAATAAAATTATTTTGTTGTTTAAAGTACGAAAACAGAACTGAAAAATTATCGTCATACCAAACATTAATGGATTACTAAATAAGTAAACAGTAAATACCAAAATTGTATCAACAGGTCAAATTAACGCGAAAGTACAATTTAGGAATACCCGAAGTTACCGAAAGCTAGTTAAAAGCCAAAAACAATTAATAATGATAATAAAAATCATGCACCAGAGACTAAAGTAAGCTAAAATACATCCCAGGGATTAAGTGTTTTAACGTCAAAATGTTTATAAATGTTATACTAAAGTAATATTTCTACAGATATGTATCTTAGGATTTTTCTGGGAATTTACCCATTTAAGTTTTTTTATCGTTGAAAAAGACATCGAATTGTTTTGTAAGTACAATGAACTTAGTAAATTTAAGTAATTTTATTTTAAAATACAATCCATACCTTGGACTATCATCAAATGACAATAACAAATGAACCTACACATACATGTGTTTACGCAATAGAACGAAATTATAAAACTCACAACTCATTTTATTACAGGTACGCTAGAGATACTACTCACAGGTCGTTTGCGTACCATAGAGGCACACGTACTGAACACTTCGCTCACGCACCTTGGTTGCTATAAGACGCATTTATCTTAGTTATTGTTAGGTGCTCTCTGCGAGGTCCGCGTTCTTATAATAAAAAATCAGTGGCTACAAAGTAAAAGTTGTAAGGTAGTAAACTTACAAAACTAGTCAACAAACAAAGAGATCTTACCAAAACCAAAATGTCGGCCGTTCTTTTCAGCTGTTCATGCATTTTGTCAACAAAATATTTAAACGCTAATCGGATATCTTCGGACTTGAACCGACCGCGCGAGGTCTTAATTACCAGCCAGTCAAGGTCGTTATACACAACCAGTTAGTTTAGTCAAAGTTGTCATTTGTACCGAAGATAGCAGATTGAGCAGACAAGAAAGGAAGGAAAGAGCAGATCAGAAAGGTAGAATTAAAAGTTAATAGTGTGAAACAAGCAGCAAGGTTAGTAAAACAAAGTGAAATGTTTAAAACCTGCTGACAGGAAATAGAAAGGAGGTGGCAGTTGGTTCTGTACACGTTGTCCAAAACAGGGCTGGTGCCAAGGTTTTACGTATCACACCTCTCACTATTGCAGGGGCTGAGTGTTAGTGCTGCCTTGATGTTCCGACAGTTATAGACATACATTACAATAAGGTTTCTTGCGAAAGTTTTCATCAGTTCAAATTTTTTTCATACATTAGTTTTCTAATAGGTTCCGTACATTTAGGCTTCAGCCCAGTTTCATGCAGCCCATTTCCACATTTAGGTTTCGGCCTAGTTCCAAATATTTGGTATATAACAAGTATCAGACTGAACGGGTATTAAACAGTTCGGGTTAGATTTTAAGGTCATACATATTAGTATACATAGTTCTATGGGGTAAAATATAGAAAACGCCTCGCCCGGTTACACGTTACATTCTGAAATGGATAACCAGACTCTAGCTAACAACCAATTCCAGCGACAAATCAACACAGCGACCAAATATATCGAGAACTAAATTTAACAATGAGAATTAACAAGTGAGAGAACCATTTCGACATCCCAAGTATAAAAAAGTATAAGATATACAATTTACGATGCAGTATCGATAATGTGTATCAGCATTTCATGTGTATTTAATTATAGACACCATCTAACTAACCATCAAGGTGACCTCCGAAGAATGCAAACGGTCATATTGTATATTATTATAAACCGATATAAACATAAATATAGATATAAATAGACAGCGAACACGTGCAATTGGATTTATGAATGTCTGTTTGATTTCATATAAAAGGCAAATGTCATTTCGTACTCTGACCATTTCTTACCTTATGGAATAGTTACGTTTATACCATTTCGTACCTCATGGACAATTTATATGTATAACATCTCGTAACGTATCCATGGGTGACTGTAATCACATTAGCTCTCATCCTCCAATAGAACCTGATAACATTTAAGGTTTCGCCTTTTAAGTGCACCTAAATAATCTTTAGGTGTAACCTTTTATCGATATATATAATCACTTCAAGCTAAAACTTTTATTGTCACTTAATATCACATCTGGGTAATCCTGTCGCTTCCTTACGAGATACACATTGATGCGTTATTGGGACTGGAGCAGTCCTATACCAGGAGTAGAGAGGATGTAAATGTGTCATCAGCTATGCCATTGTCTCATTTGCAATCATACCACATCTTCTTTTTTATGGTTTGAACAAGACAGAAATGAACTTTCCGCTACATAAGAGGGAATCCCTTGCATTGTAATGAGCCATCTGTGATAAGTTCAAGGACTATATTTACGGCTACCAGTTCACAGTTCTCACTGACAACCCAGTAACCTATATTTTAGCCACCGCAAAGTTGAATGGAACAGGACATCGCTGGTTGGCAGCACTTACACCATTCAATGTTGGCATACGATATATAACAGGACAAAACAATGAAGCTGCTCTTAGTCGTCTACCTATTAGCATCGAAGCGGTTCAAGCCATCTGTAATTCCAAGTCTCAAAGTTCCACATTGAAAACCTGATGCTCAACCCAGAGTTAGCATTAGATGAATATGACCCAAGAGGAACAGCTACCTGAAATCTTGTTGACTGGGAAAAGATTCAGAATTTAGATCCTGGCATACACCGTTTTCGTTGCGCCAAACCTTTTACTCAAGCACGATAACCCCCTGAAGCTGGTACTAGTATATGGAGTTCTTCATCGATCAACTTCTATATATGATGAAGATAGACACCAGTTAATATTGCATATAGCACATGTACCAACTGTAATCAAAGCCGTCTACAACGACATGGGTCATCCTGGTAACGATCAGACCTTAATCTTTGTTAAAGACAGTTTCTACTTGCCAGGAATGCTTAGTAATATTGTAACGTGGATTGCAGAGTGTGGTAGATGTATCAGAGGTAAGACTTCTACCATTTAACGAGATCTTTTCGTGAACATCACAAAAGATCTCCGTTAGATTTCTTAAACTTTTTGACACTGGAACCACCCAAGGGAGATCATCAAGATCTGATAGTGATCACAGATTTTACCAGATTTGCCATGGTTATTCCAACCAACAAGAAACCTGTTAACCAAGACTACAGCTGAAGCATTCTTCAATCACATTTTACTCGATTTTTCTTTCCACCTAAGAAGTTCCTGTAAGAAGTCAGCCTTGTATAACAATGATACAATAGGTGATGGAAACAAAGTTTTAAAAAATAACTGTAAAAACACAAAGAAAGAACCAATTAATAAAACATCGATTGAAATTAGTGGTAAATTTGCCTGCAAGTTTGTACAGGTGGACATAAGGAAACTAAGAAAAATTGTAACAACTATTACACCATATGTTGAGAATAACCAAGAGGCAGAGAAGGCATTGTTAGAGGAATATGTATATAAGAGTACAATGCACCATTCCAAATGACAATGTATATTTTTTATAAGTAGAATGTTATTGTTATTGTAACAGTTGAGTGGTTATGGAAACTTAGCCCGGAGACGTGAAATCCGAGGTCCCATGTCCCGACAACTTCACGCTCTCTGCATGTAAAGAAAACCTAATATAAGCCAAAAGTGCTTCTTGTTGTGGCAAAATTACTACAGAACCTATTTTGGATATTTTTATTACCAGCAGCAATCTTAAATATATTTTGTACAGTTGCTGTACTTCAATATGTATACAAATAGGAAATGAACATGCTAGTCATGCAAAAAAAAAAAAAAAAGAATTCGGACGCGTTGATAATTTGAAAAAAGTAAAGCATACGGAAATGTTTTAATTCAATGTTTGATTCTAATAACCTGTTTGAACGCAACACTCCATTCAAAATCAGCTTTAGAATAAAAAAAAAGTCCTTTATCGACGACACATTTTGTTTTATTAAAATTTTGGATCCTTAAAGCTTTTCAATCATACCTTATTTTACCATTTTGATTCGAGCGTCACTGATAAGATTTTTGTAGACGAAATGATCTTCAGGCGTTCAAATTTATGACCTGGTATGATGCTATCTATGCTTGTTTGCTAAATTTTCTTGGTTTATATTCTTACAGGACATTGTGTTCTTTCATTTGCAGTAAGGGTACAGTCGTTTGCTTTTACTAATGAATCATTGTTGGTATGAGGCTCATACTTGTGACTAAATGTGCATTTTATGTCTTGCATTATTCCCCATTTTCATTCTCAATTCTATTGAATGTTTATGTGGTTTACCTCTGTGATCCGATTATTCAACTGAATGTTTATGTGGATAACCCTGTGTTCCGATTATTCAACTGAATGTGTATGTGGATAACCCTGTGTTTCGATTATTCCTGAATTTTTACGTGGATTACCCCTGTGATCCGATTATTCAACTAAATGTTTATGTGGATTACCCCTGTGATCCGATTATTCAACTGAATGTTTATGTGGATTACCCCTGTGTTTCGATTATTCCTGAATGTTTACGTGGATTATCCCTGTGATCCGATTATTCAACTGAATGTTTATGTGGATTACCCCTGTGATCCGATTATTCCTGAATGTTTATGTGGATTACCCCTGTGATCCGATTATTCCTGAATGTTTATGTGGATTACCCCTGTGATCCGATTATTCAACTGAATGTGTATGTTGATTACCCCTGTGATCCGATTATTCAATTGAATGATTATGTCGATTACCCCTGTGTTCCGATTATTCCTGAATGTTTATGTGGATTACCCCTGTGATCCGATTATTCAACTGAATGTTTATAAGGATTACCCCTGTGTTCCGATTATTCAACTGAATGTTTATGTGGATTACCCCTGTGTTCCGATTATTCCTGAATGTTTATGTGGAGTACCCCTGCGATCCGATTATTCAACTGAATGTTTATGTGGATTACCCCTGTGTTCCGATTATTCAACTGAATGTGTATGTTGATTACCCCTGTGATCCGATTATTTAACTAAATGTTTATGTGGATTACCCCTGTGATCCGATTATTCAACTGAATGTTTATGTGGATTACCCCTGTGTTCCAATTATTCAACTGAAAGTTTATGTGGATTACCCCTGTGTTCCGATTTATATTCAACTGAATGTTTCCAACTGTCATTTTTATTTCCCATTTCGTCCAAGTTCTTATAAAATTACAATCAAATTGCTTTCGCTGGGACAGGTTTTTTTTTTACCTGAATGAAATTATAGATAAGTAACGATGCCATGCATTTGGGTGATTCTGTTAAACGAATCATTTTGGAAGGAAATAGGTGTATTTGTAAGGTATATTTATTTTGAATATTTTAGTAAGGTTGAAAAATTCAAAGTAGACAACCACTTTTTAATATGTTTTTGCAAATACATATGTTCTATTGTCTATTAATTGAAAGATAGATAAGATGTATACCGCAATTTAGGATTGCTTAACAGCATTACAAAGTTGGTCTAGTTATTTGCCTAAATCTGAAAATATTTAGATAGATTGGAAATAAATATGTAGACAACACATTTGAGTAAAGAAAAGTAAGCGATTGCGTTATTTCGACTGATTTAGGCAGATGAACTTCAGTTACTATGTATGTTGGAGTTTGGTTTTCAATGGTTTTTTTTTATTTCGTTGTTTTCCTCATATAGCTGACGTGTTTCCCTCAGTTTTAGTTTGTTACCCGGATTTGCTTTTTTTGATTAATCGCAGCCGAAGCCGATTAAGGAAATTTAACACAAATAGTAAACCTTTTATAACGTAATGCTCAAGAAATTTTCGTTTTTTACTTGAGGAAAGAAAACATGTTCGCGACACCATTTGTCTTTATCATAAACCTCTCTTCTCATATTTGATTTCTAAACTCTATCTCATAGATTTCTGTCTTTTCACAAACAAGTGGCTTTTTTCTTCATGAATAATCTTTGCAAATTTGAACAAATTTTCATGACTTGAAATAGCATGGTGAACATGGTTATTATTATAATTTTGAAAAACATAATGGTAAAATCTACATTTTGGCAAAGTATAAGACAATTTTACCTGAGGAAATCTATAGCGATGATTCACCTAAAAGATCCGAAGCAGATAATAAATATATTTTTTTTCAAGTTGTTAATGAAATATTTAATTTACTTTATTATTCATTGTATTTTTCAAAGTGATAAGTTGTGAAAATAACATATACATATATTTCATTAATTTAGACTGACAAATTATCGCATGTTTTAGACGTGGGAGCAGTACATGTGCGCTTAGTAGAAAAAATATCTAGCACACATATTTTTAAAAAAGTAGTCGGATCCAGTTGACACGACTGATTCCAATCGTTATGGTTAAAAACTCATACCACGTATTCTTTTTTATATGTTTAGGTAATCGAAAATATATCTATGTAGTATTGTGATGTGACTAACTGTCCGTCTGTTACTCGACTAAAACACATTTGCGAATATTGTAGTCATCGCGTTTTAAGATAGACCTTCACTACTGTAATACTTGTTATACATACTAGTATATTATTGACAGTTATAATTGTTGTCGTCGCCCCGAATAACATCAGACCTTGTCCCTTTGTCCCTTCTTAAATGACACTTTTTTCTGTTACCCAACATGGCCTATACTTGAAAAAAACGTTCATTGCAAGAAGCTGAAACTGCTCACCACTGCTGGAACACTTGCGTTGATTCCACTTTTACGGGGTCCGTGTTTTTCTCTAATTACATGAAATTGAGAGCAATTGACCTTTTTTCTTGTTCACGGATTTGTTTTTTGTTTTTTGTTTCTTGGTTTTCTTTTTTGTTGTCGCTCTACGCATCGCTTTTCCGTTCTCACCCAGTTTAACCATGAGTCCTTATGTTCTTTTTTTTATTTTACCTCTGCCAAACATATCGAAGGTCTTTTTGGTCCAATTCAATTATTAAAAACAACATCGCATACATATGTTGTGCGTCTTTCCCAACCTTAAAATACCCGTATATCGTGTTATTTTCGCGATTTTCATCGAAAAAGGTTTACGACATATTTTGGCGGTTATAATTTTGGCGGATTCAAAAATTTAATCAATACCTTTACATGTACATTTTTAAATTGGAGGAATTTAATTTGGCGATTTTGTTCTATACGTGAAAATAAACGAAAATTTCGCCCCTCGAAAATAACACGCTTTACTGTATATCAGGCAATGTGATATTATTATCAGTTTAAAATGTAATGATGCGGCCTTATATTTGATCCGTTTCCTTTTGTAAGGGACGTTCAGGTCTCACTGCTTGTTGATGATTCCGCGATAGTGTCATATCACGCTGAAGATCTGGATGTCTGTTTTGCCTGTGTTGCATGTGTTGTATGTGTACACTAGTTCCATGTGTTTCATTCGCAACATGTCTATTATTTGTTCTTTTTCGCTATATTGTTTTAAAAGTCACTTTGGTTTAAACTGAGAGTAACATTGGTGAACTACATAAATGTAAGTACATTACGGAGGCATCCATTGCCCAAAATAACATACATATAAATCGTCAATAAACCCAAACTAGCATATGTATGCTGCGCTCGTCAATGAACATACAACAATGTTAAATTTGACGTTAACGTCTATTTTCCAAGTTTATATATGATTGATTGATTGTGAGTGGTGCGACAGCAAGTAGCAAATATTTCAATCATATTCAGGATGAGAACGAGAAGTTCTAAAAATATCAAAACGAATAACCTTCATTATGACGTTTGAGACAAACACTTGTTGAAAAGGTCTTGTATAGTAGGTTGCACTTGAAGGGTGAAACCTAAAATGATATCATGTTCTCATGCATGAAGTGTGAAACCGCACGTGAAATTAATAACCCGCGAATTGATAAACTTTATTAAAACACTGTGTCCGTGAAGGTTAAAACTACTGTAATTGAGGTTGAAAGGTGTACATGATACACAGTGTTCATGAAGGTTACTTAATTGATAGTTCCCGATACGGTTGAAACCGGTAGTGAAACATGGGAATTATATGCTCGTGAAGGATGAAACCTGCAGCAAATTCAATTGAAAAATTGAAATTAAATGAAATCAGTAACCTTCAAGTAATAGTAGGTGCCCGTAAAAATGATACCTTCAGTATCTTGAAAGACGAAACTTAAAATGATACAGTTGGGTGGGTCTTTTAGTCATATCAGATGCCGGTGAAGGGGGAAACTTAAAGATATCAGTTGTCCTTAGAGGGTGGAAAGATACATGAGGGACATTCAAACTAAGGGATTGAAAATAAACTGACAACTCCATGGATTAAATAGAAAAAGACAAACAGATAAATAATAGTACACAACATTGAAAACTAAAGACTAAGCAATACGAACCTAACCAAAACAATTGGGGTTATCTCAGGTGTTTCGGAACGGTGAGCAGATCCTACTCTTCATGTGGCACCCGTCGTGATGCTCATGATATTACAAATCCGGTAAATAGATTAATTCGTTAGATCGCATAAGTGAAACGGGAACGGGATTGTAGACGTACGTCAAGATATGAGGCATACTCAATTTTATCTGTTGTATCTTTTATCTCTAATACGATGGGATAGATGCTATCTACATAGTCACCAAATTTTGAATTATTTAGTGTGGGAACGTCATCTATATAGCGAAAAGTAAAGTTAAAGGATATTGCTAAGAAGTATTATGTATGAAGTCAGCCTCATAAGAATTAAGGAACAATTCGGCAAGAAAAGGGACAAAATTGTTTCCCATGTGAATTCCGACAGTTTGTTGAAAAACACGTCCTCGAAACGTAACAAATATGAATGATGAAACCTGGTATGATATCATGAATGTTTATGTGGATTACCCCTGTGATCCGATTATTCAACTGAATGTGTATGTGGATTACCCCTGTGTTCCGATTATTCAACTTAATGTTTATGTGGATAACCCTGTGTTCCGATTATTCAACTGAATGTTTATATGGATTACCCCTGTGATCCGAGTATTCAACTGAATGTTTATGTGGATTACCCCTGTGTTCCGATTTATATTCAACTGAATGTTTCCAACTGTCATTTTTATTTCCCATTTCGTCCAAGTTCTTATAAAATTACAGTCAAATTGCTTTCGCTGAGACAGTTTTTTTTTACCTGAATGAAACTATAGATGAGTGAGGATGCCATGCATTTGGGTGATTCTGTTAAACGAATCATTTTGGAAGGAAATAGGTGTATTTGTAAGGTGTATTATGAATATTTTAGTAAGGTTGAAAAATTCAAAGTAGACAACCACTTTTTTTTGTTTTTGCAAATACATAATTATGTTCTATTGTCTATTAATTTAAAAGATAGATATGATGTATACCGCAATTTAGGATTGCTTAACAGCATTATGCAGTTGGTCTAGTTATTTGCTTAAATCTGAAAATATTTAGATAGATTGGAAATAAATATGTAGACAACACATTTGAGTAAAGAAAAGTAAGCAATTGCATTATTTCGACTGATTTAGGCAGATGAACTTCAGTTACTATGTATGTTAGAGTTTGGTTTTCAGTGTTTCTTTTGTTTCGTTGTTTTCCTCTTAGGCAGCAATACACAGTTAGGAGTTTAGTTTCGCATTTTGGCCCCTGTGGATTTTTCAAATAGGAAAGTTATTGTGTAATAAAATTCATTTTTAGACAGATGAGTGCTAATTTAGCCTTCAAAGATGGTTTATAAGTGCATCAAGATTATTTTTTACATGTTTTATGGGCTGTTTTCTGTTTGACAATCTGTATTTTCATAGCTAGACCGACCATCGGTCCAGAAATTAATGTACTGTTTACAAACACTCTTTTTCTACACGAAGTTTTTGACGCAATTTTACAAAAAAAATGAGACGAAAGACATGTGATTTTCATTGGATTTGCTGAATGATATATGTACACAGTTTCAGAAAAGGTATTACTTCAAGCGATTGAAATTCTACTTTTAGCCAAATTTTGGGGAAATATGTGACATCTCCCCCCCCCCCCCCCCCCCCCACTTTTTGCAATATTTTATAACAAATAAATGCAGATTGTTGCCATGGATACACCAAAGACAAATTATATTTTACCATTTTATATACTGGATATAAAATCTATGGAAGATTCTGATTACATACATATGCACATATATGACACAAACAGTAAGCTTGATATTGCAAGAAAGCAATGAAAAGGGGATGTTAAAATTCATAAGGGCAAATTTTAGTATTTTTTTCCTAACTGGTTATTGCTACCTTATAGCTGAAATGTTTCCCTCAGTTTTAGTTTGTTACCCGGATTTGCTTTTGATTAATCGCATTGTGAATATTGAACAGAAGTATATTACTGTTACCGTTATTCAACAAATTCCAAATATTTGTGTTCGTTCGAATCAATTTTTCATCTAAGCCGATTAAGGAAATTTAACAAAAAATAGTAAACCTTTTATAACGTAATGTTCAAGAAATTTTTGTTTTTTTACTTGAGGAAAGAAAACACGTTCGCGACACCATTTGTCTTTATCATAAACCTCTCTTCTCATATTTGATTTCAAAACTCTATCTCATAGATTTCTGTTTTTTCACAAACAAAAGTTTTTTTCTTCATGAATAATCTTTGCAAATTTGAACAAATTTTCATGACTTGACATAGCATGGTGAACATGGTTATTATTATAATTTTGAAAAACATCATGGTAAAATCTACATTTTGGCAAAGTATAAGACAATTTTACCTGAGGAAATCTATAGCGATGATTCACCTAAAAGATCCGAAGCAGATAATAAATTTTGTTTTTTCAAGTTGTTAAGGAAAATTTAATTTACTTTATTATTCATTGTATTTTTCAAAGTGATAAGTTGTGAAAATAACATACACATATATTTCATTAATTTAGACTGACAAATTATCGCATGTCTTAGACGTGGGAGCAGTACATGTGCGCTTAGTAGAAAAAATATCTAGCACACATATTTTTAGAAAAGTAGTCAGATCCAGTTGACACGACTGATTCTAATCGTTATGGTTAAAAACTCATACCACGTATTCTTTTTTATATTTTTAGATAATCCAAAATATATCTATGTAGTATTGTGATGTGACTAACTGTCCGTCTGTTACTCGACTAAAACACATTTGCGAATATTGTAGACGTCGCGTTTTAAGATAGACCTTCACTACTGTAGTACTTGTTATACATACCAGTATATTATTGACAGTTATAATTGTTGTCGTCGCCCCGAATAACATCAGACCTTGTCCCTTTGTCCCTTCTTAAATGACACTTTTCTCCGTTACCCAACATGGCCTATACTTAAAAAAACGTTCATTGCAAGAAGCTGAAACTGCTCACCACTGCCGGAACACTTGCGTTGATTCCACTTTTACGGGGTCCGTGTTTTTCTCTTATTACATGAAATTGAGAGCAATTGACTTTTTTTCTTGTTTTTCTTTTTTGTTGTCGTTCTACACATCGCTTTTCCGTTCTCACCCAGTTTAACCATGAGTCCTTATGTTCTTTTTTAATTTTACCTCTGCCAAACATATCGGAGGTCTTTTTCATCCAATTAGATTATTTAAAAAAACATCGCATACATATGCTATGCGTCTTTCCCAACCTTAAAATACCCGTATATCGTGTTATTTTCGCGATTTTCATCGAAAAAGGTTTACGACATATTTTGGCGGTTATTATTTTGGCGGATTCAAAAATTTAATCAATACCTTTACATGTACATTTTTAAATTGGAGGAATTTATTCTAGCGATTTTGTTCTATACGTGAAAATAAGCGAAATTTCGCCCCTCGAAAATAACACGCTTTACTGTATATCAGGCAATGTGATATTATTATCAGTTTAAAATGTAATGATGCGGCCTTATATTAGATCTGTTTCCTTTTGTAAGGGACGTTCAGATCTAACTGCTTGTTGATGATTCCGCGACAGTGTCATATCACGCTGAAGATCTGGATGTCTGTTTTGTCTGTGTTGCATGTGTTGTATGTGCACGTGTGTCCCATGTGTTCCATTCGCAACATATCTATTATCTGTTCTTTTCCGCTATATTGTTAAAGTCTCTTTGGTTTAAACTGATCGTAACATTGGTGAACTACAAAAATGTAAGTACATTACGGAGGCATCCATTGCCCAAAATAACATACATATGACCAGTGCGCTCGTCAATAGACCCAAACTAACATACGTATGATGCGCTCGTCAATGAACATAAAGCAATGTTTAATTTGACGTTAACGTCAATTTTCCAAGTTTTACACATGATTGATTGATTGTGAGTGGTGCGACAGCAAGTAGCAAATATTTCAATCATATTCAGGATGAGAACAAGAAGTTCTACAAATATCAAAACGAATAACCTTCATTATGACGTTTGAGACAAACATTTGTTGAAAAGGTCTTGTATAGTAGGTTGCACTTGAAGGGTGAAACCTAAAATGATATCATGTTCTCATGCATGAAGTGTGAAACCTCACGTGAAACTAATAACCCGCGAATTGATAAACTTTATTAAAACGTACACTGTGTCCGTGAAGGTTAAAACTACTGTTTAGGTTGAAAGATGTACATGATACACAGTGTTCATGAAGGTTACCTAATTGATAGTTCCCGATACGGTTGAAACCGGTAGTGAAACATGGGTATTATATACTCGTGAAGGATGAAACCTGCAGCAAATTTAATTGAAAGATTGAAATTAACTGAAATCAGTAACCTTCAAGTAATAGTAGGTGCTCGTAAAAATGATACCTTCAGTATCTTGAAAGACAAAACTTAAAATGATACAGCTGGGTTGGTCCTTAAGACATATCAGATGCCGGTGAAGGGGGAAACTTAAAGATAGCAGTTGCCCCTAGAGGGTGGAAAGATACCAGAGGGTCATTCAAACTAAGGAATTGAAAATAAACTGACAACTCCATGGATTAAATAGAAAAAGACAAACAGATAAATAATAGTATACAACATTGAAAACTAAAGACTAAGCAATACGAACCCGACCAAAAAAAATGGGGTTATCTCAGGTGTTCCGGAACGGTGAGCAGATCCTACTCTTCATGTGGCACCCGTCGTGTTGCTCATGTTATTACAAATCCGGTAAATAGACTAATTCGTTAGATCGCATAAGTGAAACGGGAACGGGATCGAAGACGTACGTCAAGATATGAGGCAGACTTAATTGTATCTATTGTATCCTTTATCTCTAATTCGATGGGATAGATGCTATCTATGAGGTTAGCCTCATAAGAATTAAGAAACAATTCGGCAAGAAAAGGGACAAAATTGTTTCCTATGGGAATTCCGATAGTTTGTTGAAAAACACGTCATCGAAACGTAACAAATATGAATGATGAAACCTGGCATGATATCAGGTGCCAAAGAATGGCGAAAAAGAAAGACATATCAGGTCATTGAGAGTTATAACACCTGATGTGATATAGCAAATGCCCTTAAACGATCAAAACCTGAAGTGATACAAGATGTCCACGAATGATGCAACTCGAAGTGATATCAGAGACCGTGCAGGACGAAGACTGAGTTTTAAAATTGTAAATGAATGCTGAAGTAGAATAGATAATTATAAGCAGCTAAAGGACCATAGTCAGACACTTTTCTCTTGACCTCGACCTCATTTCATTGATCAGTGAACAGGGGTCAAGTCCATATCTCAGATACTATAAGCAATATGTTTATTATATTCGGTGTATGGAAGAACTGTAAGGTGTACATGTCCAAGTGGCAGGTGTCATCTGACCTTGACCTCATTTTCATGGTTCAGTGGTTATGATTAAGTTTTTGTGTTTTGGTCGGTTTTCTTATACTGTAAACAATTATAGGTCTACTATATTTGGTGTATGGAATGATTGTAAGGTGTACATGTCTAGCTGGGAGGTGTCATCTGACCTTGACCTCATTTTCATTGTTCAGTGGTCAAAGTTAAATGTTTTAGTTTTGGTCATTTTTTGTTGTACTGTATGCAATAGGTCTGCTATATTTGGTGTATGGAAATATTTTATGATCTACATGTCAGTCGCGCAAGTTTTATATGACCTATACCTCATTTCAGGGTTCATTGTTCAGTGTTAAGTTTTTGTGTTTTGGTCTGTTTTTCTTAAAACTATCAGCAATAGAGCAACTATATTTGTTGTATGGCATAATTGTTAGCTGTGCATGCCTGACTGGCATGATTCATCTGACCTTGACCTCATTTTCATGGTTCATTGGTCAATGTTTAGTTTTCTTGGTTAATGTTAAGTTTATGAGATTGTTGTAATACAGCTTTATACATCATTGTACATAGGACTATCAACATAATATCAATGATAAGTAAAGAAGGCAAGATATTTCAGCGTGTGCACTCTTGTTGAAACAAGAAGAATTTTGAAATAAATTGTGAGAAGATAGGTTTTATAATATGTTTAAAGAAAATAAAAATAAAGAATGAACTTGTTTTCTTGCTACAAGTAAAATTAGAAATTTCCCTATCAGTATAGTATAAGACAATAACAATCAAAACCAAGGATTCACAAAACCAAAGGACATTTATGTCAACAGTTATAAATAATAAATTAGAAACAACACGAACTCCACTAAAAACTAGGAGTGAAATCAGGCATGTCAGGTGCTCCGGAAGGGTAAGCATTTCCTGCACCGTATACAGCACCCGTCATAATATTTTTTGCTCAGTTCAGTAATGATAATTTGTTACTAATAGAGTTATCTCCTCTCACATGGCTTAGTTTGAAAAAATGATTCTAAACCCCAAATGTTTGGTATTTGTTTAAATGTTTCACATAATGCAATAAATCAGCAAGTTTTCTTAATATAAATAAACAGTCGTATCAAAAAAATTGCACATCTGTCTACAAATTTGCAGATTTGGGCAAATAACTACACTGATAGTGTACTGCAATAATACAATCAAAGATGGTGGTATACCATGAATCTACCTTGGCAACGACCTATGGTATGCAATTTTATAGCAATAGCAAATTTATTTCAATGGATCAAATATGATGGTATTATTGATTGTTATTTCAGGAAATCTCATCCCAAGAAACACATCAGTCAAGTCAATGTTCAAACTGGAGTACTGGAGAGGAAGCTCAATCTGTTATACATCCACTATCAAAAGTGAACAAAGCCATAGAACTTATAAGTCATGGATCTGTTAGTTCATTGAGGTCCCAACTATCAATGCCACTGGAAAATTCAAAACAACCTACAGCTCGTTATTACAAGAGAAAAGCACTGGAGACAACAGATGCATTGATGAATGCTATTGCTCCCAATCAAGGTCTGAAGCTGAAGAAAATAGTTATGGATACCCAAACTATACCACAAAATAACAACCAAGAAGTGCTTAAAGTGCTATGCCAACTGTATGCAAACTCAAAAGACAACAGCAGCAGGTGCCAGGTTTTATCGTTAATAGTAAATCAATATCCGAAATCTGAGCTATTAGCGATATTTCCAAATATAACAAAATACCAAATTGACAAAGCCAGAAAACATGCGTTTGTATTTGGACCTGGTGCAGTAATCAGAACAGAACCAACCAAGCACAATAGGCAGCGAATGGATATAAGTAAAATATCCCATGCTATCGAATTTTTCAGTGATCCATCATTTCTACAGATTGTCTTCTATGGCACAAGAGACCTTAAACTTGATTCAGGGGAAATACTAACAATACCTGAAGTAATTCGGACTATGATGCATTCAAATCTTGTTAGTTTATATACAAGTTACTGCACAGAGAACTCATTTTCACCTCTAAGCAATTCAACTTTATTTCAAATTTTGAAAGCTTGTGCAGCTTCTAAGAGAACATGTCTTAAAGGGGTTGACAACATAGCTGCTGATGGTTCTACGGCCGTTGATACTTTAATGTCATTGGTTGACAGGTTAGAAGAACCAGAAGAATGGAAAATTGATGAAAAGAATAGACTTTCAAACACTAAAATATATTTAAAAACAGATTATAAGCTACACATTCAAAGAGAAGATGAATGTGCATATCATTGCCAACAGTATGCATTAAGCGATCCAAAAACTGCAGCATTCAGACATGTCTGTACACACATACATTTAAAATCATGTGATCGATGTGATTTATTCACTACTGCAATTGACAAAATTCTAGAAGCAGTAAATTCATGCCAACATGCAGATAAAAATGTTCTCTTGCAGGATGTTCAGTGCTCAGAACGACAAATTTCTGAATGGAAATCACACATTTTACGTACTGTAAATCAAGATGAGGCTCGTCATGATGTTTTTCAAAACTTGAAGGAAAATCAACTTTTGATCGTTATGGATTGGGCAATGAAATTTCTTCCCCATTTATTCAGAGAGAAAATGTCTGATTGGTTTGGACAGAAAGGCATACACTGGCATTGTGCAGTTTCCATTTTTAGAGATGAAGATGGAACCTTAAAGGTATGAATAATATACATGTATATATACAATGACAAGAGCATTGAACATTATTCAGTATTCATTTGGGGCTGAAACTGAAAAAATTAAATAACATAACATTGCAGAAATTTGTAAGCATTCAAGATATCTGTAATTGTAATTGATTCAGATTTTTCTCCACATAAGGCCGAATTCAAAGTAGTGTTTTAATCCATTGTTCTCCGAAAAGGAAATTTCTTTAGGCATGTTTTGCTGTAGACACATATTCTAGTTTGTTTTAACAGAAAATGAAGATTCTTACATAACTTTTTACCAATCTTTTTTTCAGCACAAAACATTTACCCATACGATGGATGTTGTGAAGCAAGATTTTTTTGCAGTATTATCGGTGCTTGAACACCTCCTACAGACAATCAAGACCCAGTTTCCTAAAATAACAGAGGTTTATCTGCGATCAGACAATGCTGGATGTTATCATTGTGGTCATCTTTAGTTGTCACTACCTGATTTGTCTCAAAGAACAGGTAGGAAAACAATATCTTATTTCATGTTATTCATGTTATTTTAGCTCACCTGGCTATCTGTCGTCAGTTGTTGTTACTTAAAAAAATCTTCTACTCTAAAACTACTAGGTCTAATTTAACCGAACTTGACCATGTTGAACACAATCCTTATTTGGATATCCAGTTTAAAACATGTGTCTGATGACTTACTGTCAAGCAAGATGGGTGACATGGCTAAAAAATGAATGCAAGTTTTGTCTTTGAGCTTGAAAACCACTTTAAAATAGAAAAAATTTGGCAGACATAAATGTTGAAATAAAAATCAAATGACTTCTTATCAGAGTTATTGCCCTTATGTAAAATGTCATTTTTTTCATATTTCCTTCATTCATGTCATTATATTCTATTATTTTGTAAACTATAATAGATACAGAAAATTTATATTACGAAAAATGAGAAGCAAGTCAAGATCAACCAATATACTGAATAATTTTTTTTTAAAGACGGACAAAAGATACAAGAGGGACAGTCAACTTATAGATTAAAAATAAACTGACAACGCCATGGCTAAAAAAAAAAGATAAACAAGACAACAAGTACACAAAATAGAATACGAAAGACTAAGCAACACGAACCCCACTATAAATCCATATGTAAACACCAACAATCAGTAAGCTAAAACACAACCAGACTGCATTCAATAGGCAGATTATGAATTCGTCTAAAGAATTTCGTATTGTGGTCAGTTTAAAATTATATGGATTATTTTTTGTTTTTGTTTTAGGAATAAAAATATTGGGTTATGACTTCAGTGAAGCTCAAAGTGGAAAGAGCTATTGTGATGCCAAAATCGCACACATGAGGGGCAAAATTAGAAGTCATGCAGCAGAAGGACACAACATTTCAACAGCTTATGAGGTCAAGAAAGCCATTGAATGTGGAAAAGGAATTCAGGGGGTACAGGCAGCTGTAGTGGATATCAATACAAACAATCAAAAGATCCAAAAGCACTCATGGAAAGGAGTAAGCTTTCTGAGTAACATAAGGTTTTGTGATGGCGGCATTAGAACTTGGAGAGCGTACAATGTTGGTGAAGGGAATTTTACAACTCAAGAAACAGTGGATGGGTATAGCAAGGTGAAGCAGACAAGCACAGATATCCACGTGGTTAGTGACTTTAGTAACTCAGAGAGTTTAGGTAACATCAAAGAGAAATCTCTTGTACCATCAGTGCCTGAAGATGTAGATAGTGTACATGTTGACCATACAGTTGAAGCCCAAAAATGATGAAGACCATACAGTTGATGCCGTAAATGATGAAGATGATAATGATAATAATGTTTTTTAGTGCCCTGAAGAAGGATGTGGTAAGATTTACAAGTCCTACAATAAGCTTGAAGATCACATATATATTGGAAAACATAATAAAAAACTCATGATGGAGTCATCTTATGATAAAGCAAAAAAACTGTGGGCATCCAAATGTCAGCAAATATCAGACCGTTCAAAAATAACTACTGGCAACACAGCTAATACGAATGTACCTTGTAACAAAGTGCCATCGTTGGGATGGGCTTTGAAAAAAGAGAAAAAGTGTGTCCGATTCTCACAGAAGGTGAAGGATTACTTAACAGATTTGTTTGTCAAAGGTGAAACAACTGGCAGAAAAGAAAATCCAGCAAATGTTGCAATTGAAATGAGAAATATCAAAGACAATGGGGAAAGAAAATTTTCACCAGAAGAATGGCTTCAACCCAGTCAAATAATATCATTTTTCTCACGCCTTTCTCTATCTGCAGCTCATCCGTCAAAAAATAAGAAATTAGCTATTGATACAGTTGACATTGAAGATGGAAATGATGATGATTTATTGTCAGTATTAAACTTACTGGATAACAATACTATTATAGAAACATTAGATATCTGAATTTAAAACATTTAGCTTTGATATGTGTACCATATTTTTGCAGTATACATTGTTAATATATTGATCTGGGGACACAGTTATCTACATGTACCTTCAATTTTCATTTTGTTGTCCCCCTTCATAGTTAGTTCCCCTTTATTTCAGTGTAATTTTTGGGTTGTATTTTTCTTCGTCTTTTTTTTTTTTAAATTTCATTATTTCTTTGTATTAAGGTAAGATATGACTTTAGATCATGTTAGATATACTGTCTAAATCTATTTTTTTTTAAATATCAGTGGTCAGTTAAATAAGGGTGAAAATGTGTTTTTTTGGGAAGCTACATGTATGTGACTTTGTCCTTGGGTTTTGGGTTACCAGGTCGGAGAAAATGGGTTGTTAGACTTTTCAGAATATTTTATATGTGTTTGGTGAAAAAAGTCAAACTTTGTGCACACCTAATCTTATGATAAAGCAGGTGGAAATTTTTTTAATTTTGATTATTTTACAATAAGCAAATAGGGGGGAAACTGTGTTCTCCAGGCCTATTTACATTTACAATACACCTATTACAACATGTACAATCAAGCTATGTTTGAGGTCATACAACAACCTAAAAAGTTAACAAGTAGTGTTCACTGATGGAGATTTTTTTCCACTAATTATCATACATGTAGTTCATACCACATCTTCTTTTTAATATAATATGATATCAAAGGCATGATATATTTTAAGACATTTTAGACATGGAACATTTGATTTGCAAACAGTGAGTCTTGAAATATTGTCATTGCTGTTTTCACTGAAAGATTTTTGTTTGACTGTTGTCTAAGCAATAGTTTTTGTAGGGTAAACATGGTAAAGTGGCATTTTTAGGCTTCTGAAATTTCCTTTTTGTGACAGATTTTTCAACTTTGATATAAAGTACATTGTATTTTCTTTCTGTCTTTTAAAATGTATGAATGCTTGTTATTCCACAAAGTTAAATGGATATATGCATGTATTATTTAATATTGCAATACTTAAGTGGGTAAATCAAATTAGAATACTGTCTGACTTTGGATAAACATGTAAAAAAATATTTAACACATTTTAGCATAAAAAAAAATGCCCAAAGGCTTAGTTAACATCAGTGTATATTGACAAAAGAGATTTAAAGCATAGTTTGTCTCTGAACATGCCAAATTTTTATCTGATTAAGTAAAATTGAAGTCCATAATAAAATGCTCTAATGAATCTTTGTGAATCTTTTGTTTTTTGTTTATATCTATTCACATAAGCTTCATTCGATTTTTATAATTTTAGATTTTAATTTTCTGAGTTATGGTATTTCATTCAGAAAAAGGGGGGATTTTCTTGTTTTCTGACAAAAACTCACAAATGTTTGAGTAGTTATCATGATACTTTAGTAACTGGTTTATATCTATTAAAATAAATTACATTGTCAGAGGAGTTATAGAGCTTTATTCATTAAAAGTGACGGTATCACACGTTCATGGTGTTTTTTAAATATGTTGGAACGATTTTTGAATGAATAGAAAGCATCGTGTATTGTTTCATAATGCCCGCGTCACACTGTCCCGATTTTTACGCCGATGGCAACACGATTATGGAAATTTTCAAAATCGGGACTGATCGTATCCAGATCGGGCTATTCGTAGTGTCATCTTTAACCATCGTAGAACCATCGGCCACTTTTTCTAGCCTTCGGGGACAACTTCGGGAAGGGTTCTAAATTTTTTAACATGTTAAAAAATCCCCGAAGGTGCGTCCGATGTTTATGGTTCGTATTGAGTTCGTATCACCATCCTCACCATCGTAATGTCAGCGGGAATGCATCTTTGAACATCGTATTGCATTCGTGTTTCCATCGTTTCCATCGGGCAGTTTTGACATTACGATGTCTACACGAATTAATCACGAAGCTAACCGAAGGTCTTACGATGGCAACACGGCTTCGTGAAGACCTCGTAATCCCGTCGTGATGCCATCGAATAAAAGTACGAAGGTGACAAGATGGAACTACGACGGCAATAAATCCAGCTAAATGTAAGTTAATTTTCGCGCTTAAATTCATTTATGCCCGCGTCACACTGTCCCGATTTTTATATACGATGGACACCCGAATGCGAAAATTGTAAGTTCGTACGAAGTTGGTCCCGATCTCTTTAAAATACCCAAAAGTGACCGAAGCAAGTACGATGAATAACGAAGTCTATACGAGGGTGCCGAAAGTATATACGATAGCAAAAGATGGACATACGAAGGTTAACCGAAGACGGTATTTGAGCTTCATATCTCAGCCGAAGCCTACAAGATGGATCACGAAGGCTACACGATGGATTACGATGATGGCGCGATGGCCATACGATGTCTAAAAGACGTCGTGTACAGCTTACGATGCATTTAAATCATATGCCGAAGGCATCACGCGTTTTAAATTGTTTGATCAATATTGAATATATATTATATTGTACATTTAATTTTTGGTTTAATCATAAGACGGAAGACCGTGGGTATTTCCAGTTACTGAATAATTTGGTTGATTTCTAAAAAAATAGTTTATGTATCAAATATGTGTATTCAATTTACCATTTTCTGCATGTGTCATATACAAATATAGTGTCCATATTTGTCCCCAATATGTTACATACGAGGGGATGCCACGCTCGGCATTGCCTTGTTTGAACTGTAAAATGTGTGCACTAGTCTGAATAATCACCCATAATTATGCCCATGTTTACTGATCTATCTTAAAGGTAAGGTAATGGGTTCGTTGATCCCTTTTATTCAAAAAGAGCTCTTTCCAGGAGAATATCATAATAATATAGACTAAAGGAAGGATGTGGGGAAAGCAACAAATGCGGCAAAATATGACATATAGAAAACAAAATGTTTATGGAGTAAACATTCGTGGGACAACAACTCAGACGATACATAAAACATCAGAATAATGAAGAAAAAGTTGGTTTCCCTATATACGTGTACCTGCAGTGTTGGTATACGAGGCGCGTTTATGATTTTTATTATGTTATTTGATATGAAAAATTGACAAAAAATAATATTTTATTTGTAAAGGTAAATCCTGAGCCTGTAATACCTGCTCTTCTTGTTCCATTTGAATTAATAGAAACAACGCTGTCGCCTTTCTTGTTCTCATAGAATCATATGATATGAGGTCCATGTTTTGTGAACGTCTTTCTTAACTGTCGTATTAGACTGACCAGTGCATATCGCGCATGGCACTTTAAATGAATTTAAGCGCGAAAATTAACTTACATTTAGCTGGATTTATTGCCGTCGTAGTTCCATCTTGTAACCTTCGTACTTTTATTCGATGGCATCACGACGGGATTACGAGGTCTTCACGAAGTCGTGTTGCCATCGTAAGACCTTCGGTTAGCTTCGTGATTCATTCGTGTAGACATCGTAATGTCAAAACTGTCCGATGGAAACGATGGAAACACGAATGCAATACGATGTTCAAAGATGCATTCCCGGTGACATTACGATGGTGAGGATGGTGATACGAACTCAATACGAACCATAAACATCGGACGCACCTTCGGGGATTTTTTAACATGTTAAAAAATTTAGAACCCTTCCCGAAGTTGTCCCCGAAGGCTAGAAAAAGTGGCCGATGGTTCTACGATGGTTAAAGATGACACTACGAATAGCCCGATCTGGATACGATCAGTCCCGATTTTGAAAATTTCCATAATCGTGTTGCCATCGGCGTAAAAATCGGGACAGTGTGACGCGGTCATAATTATAAAATATACATTGAGAGTCTTAAAGCTTTTACTTTCAGCAATAAGCTCATATTGTAACGATATATCATTTTAGAGGGCAAGGTCAAGGTCATAATACCCTTTAGTGACACATATTTTGCATACAAATCATTTACTTTAATAAGTGTTTCAGAGATTGACTAATAAGTTTATTACAACAACTCTTTTACTAAATTTAAAGTAAGCAGGAAGTACAGTCAAGTCTATTACTATTCTTAAAATTCCCTATTTCCTTAAATAATTGCTTAATTATTATATGGGGTCATTATAAAAAAACGCGGATTTTTTTTTCTGTAAAAGGTAATACAACATTCATATTTTATGATTTAGATGCAGTTTTGACTGGATCTGTCTGGTCTTGTTAATTATCAGAACTCAAAAATGCCTTAAATTTGTCGTTTTTTTATAGATTGAAGAGCTATGTCACAAAATGTCATTTTTTTTTGTTAATATATTTTTTTATGAATTGAAATATGTAATTTATACTTCAATTGTGCCTTAATAAGAAATCACCATTAAATGTTCCATCACACATTCTGTATTTTGTCTACTTTCAGCAAAAAAATGCTAAAAAATGCTTTTTTTACGTTAGATTTGATGATTTCAGTGCTGATTTTAACCACCTCCGTTTCCATAGCAACCAGAAGTATGACCACACATGTGAATGCATTTTAAAGTATTTTAGTAATATCCCAGACAACATGAGTATGTTGGCCCAACATTGGCACAACGTATATCATTGTATTGGCCCATCGTTGTATTTTAACGTTGGCCCAACGTATAAGTGCAAAGTGGGCCTACGTTGGCCCAACATGATGGCTTCATGTTGGCCCAACGTTGTACGGTTATATGCAATACATAGAGCCAACGTTGGCCCATTGTATGAAAAACGAAATCAATGTTGGCACAACGTTGGACCAACGTTGTACGATTATATGCAATACATAGAGCCAACGTTGGCCCATTGTATGAAAAACGAAATCAATGTTGGCACAACGTTGGACCAACGTAGAAATATCTTTTCTTATGTTGGCACTATGTTGGTCCAAGGTAGATATTTTTATTTTTATGTTGGCAATACGTTGGTCCATTGTATCAACCAAATTACAATGGATGCTGCATGAGGAGCTGGATATGATAAATACTCCGGAACACATTTGATCTTTTTTTGTGTTCAAAACTGCCAAAGTTTAAGGTAGCAATTCTGTATTTTTGTATTACCCATTGTTGTTACTGTCCTTGTTTTTTTCATGAACTTTGCCTCTTTAATTTTATTTATTGAGCGACGCTAAGATATTTCTTTGGCAAGGTTTGATGGATCGACCAGATAAACTCTGTGTCATTTGGTGTCTAGTAAAGAGTTGTCTCATTAGCACTCATACCACATCTTCTTTTTTCATATTAATTTCATTTATTCCTTTAACAGAACAAATGACGTATGGCTTATGGTTAGGTGATCATACAATAGTTTTTTCGGAGATGTAATTTTAGTTGTATTGGTTCCAGATCCAGAATGAAAATTAAATAATTCAGAAGATAACACTTTATTTATTTTAAATTTGATATCGTTGGTCGTCACCACGAGTAGTGTCCTCCTCAATTTGAACTTCAAAAGTGTCATTATTATTTATATTCTTTTTTTCCCTTCTCTGTTTCCTGCCACCTTCTCTGTCAAGGCTTAAGCCCAGCCAATCTTTAGCTGCATCATCTTTCTCCTTATCCGAAGACTCTTTACAGCTATGTTTTTTTTTTAACCGACTCTGTAAAGTTATAAGTAAACTTTAATTGTGTATTTGCCTAATGCATGCGTGCGTGATCTCCCTTCTAGATATGTAATATAAATTAATGTATATTCTAAATATTTTAAACACAAAAATTTTAATACAAAATAAAATCTTAAATAACCAATCTTTTTTTCTTTTTTTAATATTGGTAATTTGTCTAATGGTCCGAAATTCATTAGTATTAGAAGAATTTGTGGGTATAACTTGCCATAAAGAACTCATAAAGTGTAAAACTTACTTATCAAAACATCTTTAATGATCATACGGGGGAAGAAAAAAAAACAATCTTGTCTCCTCTCCCTAGCCAATTCAATTTCATGGCAATACAGTTTTCCAGGATTGTGCCCATAATTCTTCTTACTCTCTGCTATACCGTATCTCCTCCAAAAGTACTCATGTTTGATCTGAAACATAATTATATGATGCTAGATTTAAATAAAATAAAAACAATTGCAAACAACAAGCAAGAGATAAACGTACCTACAGTTAATAATATAACATTTTTACATTGTCCTTGGTATCTTACAAGCACAACCATTATATAATATATATGAATAGAGGAAAACAATACTGATGCCTATATATGACCTTGTAAAGCTTGCTATATGCACTGTGGGTTTTTCATTGTTGAAGGTCATACGGTTATCAATAGTTGCTAGTGTCATTCGGTCTCTTTTAGGTAGTAGTCTCATTGTCAATCAAACAATTTGTTTTATTTTCATGATTTTTTTTAGTTTCATGAAACTTAATGCATGCATGTTCAGGTCGATAAGTGGCTTGAAATACAGAACATATTCATTCATTGTTGGTGGATATATAGGAGGTCTAATTGGCAATCATTATATCACATCTCCTTATGCTTATGTTTCTAGCAATTAATTAAAAAAAAATTAAATTAAATTAGTTAATTTTTTTATTTACATGATCATAAAACAAACCCTTATTATTATTATTTCAGAATTCGGTATCATACTTTATATATTCGTAATATACATGATATATAAAGAATAATTTAGATGTGTATTAATGAACAGTTATATATTTGAAATCTAAAACACTGTTACACATGCAAGTGTGTATATGATCAGGTTTCACAAATATATCGTATATGCTTACATGCGATTTAGAAATACAATAAAACTAACAAATTCATTTATATTTCAATGAAGTAGAAATCATTATACCACATTTTTGAAACATTACGGAATAAGGTACATCTTAAGACAATTTTTTCCATTAACTTCAGTAATGATCATACATGTTGTCGTTATAGATTTTTAAAAAAATTATTAAAATATTGGTAATTTACAATTTGTTTGAAGATACTAATGTTCAGTGGCAAATATTTCATGATGATTAATAGGATTGAAATGATTTAAAATCTAGAAAATATTTCGCCCGAAACGTATAATTTTCAAGATCAGCATTATAAAATGATAGAAATTAATATATGTTTTGATTTTTGACAACATCCCTCAGATTAAAAAATCATATTGTATTTGTCATTCTGAATCGTCTATATATATATCAGATTTTTTAAAGTTACAACTTACATGTTACTTTCTTTCTCTTTGAATCTCAGATGACATGATTTTCTCTTTTTGTTTTCTTCGTATCACTGCTTTCTTACAAATACACAACAGGAAATAATCACAATTAAAAGTGACCATCCCATTACATTCAGATTTCCTATAAACTTAATTACCATAGCAACTATCTTTGAAATTTGTCGAACATATGGTCAACCTTATCAGAATGGGCTTGATTAACAGACTGGCTGTATCAAATATCACTCTGCATGTAATTGCTATTATTATGTTTCACAAAGTTTAATGAATAAAGTTATTATAAATAATTATTGCAATAAATTTTAATTTTTAACCAGGCAATCTATGTTTACGATATACCTTTTTATTACAGTAATAATATTCCAGTATTAATTTTACCTGACTTATATATAGAGTATAATATATGATCAACGTTGGCCCAGCATTTGCCCAACATAGAGTTGTAAATGTAATTTCAGGTGATAAACACTTTTGGTATAACATTAACTTTTCATAAAGCCTGCTGCAATCGAAATTATCCGGCTCCCAAGAGAAATAAAGCGTAAAATATTATATAATCAATTCTATTAACAAAATTTCATATCGGCCCTATCGTTGCTACTAACATAATGCCAACATTTGCTCGATTATTTATAACCAACATGAGATAATAATATGAATTTTACAACAGCAGGCCAACGTTGGGCCAATGTTGTGCAGCCAACACCAACGTGCGACCAATGTACCGACAATTTGCCAACGTTGGGCCAATGTTGTGCAGCCAACATAAACTTGCGACCAACGGACCGACAATTTGCCAACGTTGGGCCAATGTTGTGAAGCCAACACCAACGGTCGACCAACGGCCCGACCATTTGCCAACGTTGGCCCACTGTTAGTCTGTTGACTGGGATCCACTAGATACTTGTAATTATAAAGAAAATCAAAGATGGTCATGTATTGGGTCTTGCCTGATTCTTAGGTGGAACGGTACTTCATACCAATTGTCCATGAATTGCGAAACCAAGAGTGATACCGGAAGTCCTAAGAAATAAGACTACAAACTTGATGGTGTCATTCGAATTGCAGGTGGGATAGTATTTAATACGCCGTATGCAGCACTTCTCATTAGGACAGATTGTAAAACCATGATAAAACCATATTCGTAATAAATACACGTGATAAGGGTCATATACCATGCTGCCATACATTTCACATGTCATAGAACTGCTTTCAATACCATGAGTAAATGTGCCATACAGTATATTTTTTAATAAACATGCTCTCTTCAAAAAATGATAATGTGCCGGCAAACATTGGTGTTTAACATAAGATTATATGTAACAGATAATTATATGCATTGAATATCAATAAAATCAATAGACTGATATCAAACCACAAAAAATCGATTTAACACTAAGCGTTTTCTTTTCTTCATTAGTTGTACAACAAAACGTAAAGAAACTGAATAGTACATGTCGTTGCGCAGATTGCATACGTAGTAATTACCAAAATAAAGTTATCTTGTGAATGCCAAAGAAAAATATATAAATTTGACAAGATTGTGCATGTATAATACAAAAAGCTAAATCAGATTTTAAAGTATTCACTTTTAAATCATCCCAATTACATAAAAAAAAAAAACACTTGAAATGTGGTACTTAGTGTTATTCTGCGCCTTCGATGTCAAGCTCATATGTGATGTATAACATATGAATTTAGTAAATGAATGATTGTCTGACTATAGACCTGAAATTTCACTTACGTACCTAACGTTTTATAGTAACTGTTACTTATAAGAAGAAAGACAACTCTGACATCTTGAAAGATAATTGTCATCTTTGTGTTACGACAGTGATTACGGTAGTCTGAAAAGTGTGAAAGTAAAAAGCAAAAAACAAAAAACAAAAAACACAAAAATACATACTAAAAAATATTTTAAAGTTTGAATTTTGAAACCAGTTTAAATATGAAACTATATAATATCATTATAATATTATTTTTACAAATATAATAAACAATACAGTATACATAGTTACAATCACAAATAAGAAACAACAATAATCGTATATATTATATATATAGGAGTATATATAAAACCTTTGTCTCAGAAACTATGTATATAAAACGAAATATTTCGCTTATTCTAACAGATACAGAGACATTCGTACAAAAATATACCATATTATTTTTGACACGCTATATACCATTTTAATTTTTGACACGCTAAAGATTTAATTCCATACACAATTTACATCATCATGAAAAGGAAATTATCTTTCGTCAACTAAAAAGTTAAATGAATTCTATATATTGAATACAAATCAATTATTTGTATTCTATTATAACATTACGAGAAAATAAGGGGACAGTTCATTATCATTAAATAAAGCAAGCAACAACAAAAAACCACAAACACATTTAAATTGTACTGTATTGTTTTATGGACACTGTAACGTAATTTTTCAAAAAAATATCTTCTCTAGATATCAATAAAACTATAATCTCCATTCTTCGATATCTTTTCATCTTAAATAGCCAAAATGTTTTGTTTTGTAACAATTTCATCTTTTCTATGTATCCTCGATCTTATCTCTTATTTTACTTTTTGTTTTCCATGAGTTAATGTATCAAGGAAATACGCCATGTCTTATCTTCCTTGGTTTTAAAGTGTATGTATGGGAGATGCATCTTCATTGTTTACGTTGTATGTATAAAGTATATACAGATATACAGTAGGACAACTGAATGTGCCTTTTTGGCCGAAATGTGATTCTGCGGATGTCAGTGGTCCTACGCCGAAAATTGGACTATTTTGCTTCGGCCGACATCAACTGGAAAATGGCGCGCTTTTGTATTTGTTTTCATACGTTGACGGCAAAGTGCCGATGGTAAATACTGTAGATTGTAAGCAAATTTATAGAGAAACATATAGGAGTTGACATCTTTTTTTTTCATTTTTCGAACATTAACACCTTATTTTTTATATATCTGAAAATAGAATTTCGAATTTTGATATTCCAAATTGTAGAACTGAAAAGCGATAGTAAAAATGGGTACAAAAAGATACCCATCATTCATTAAATAGTTTACATCATATTCTCGCTAGTTTTTGGCATTAAAATTTGTAAAGAACAGGTGTTCAAGCCAGGGCAGAAGTGAGTACCTATTTTAATTGTTTTTTCTTGCAAGATCGGTACATTCAGAAATAGGAAGGTAAATTCTTAGATATTTGACCCCTTTCAAATTAACTATATGTGTCAATAAATTGTAAAATTATAGAATTTTATGGAAATTGAAGAAGGTGCCATATATTTGTAACACTCAGAAACGTGTCCTTCCCCCCCAAACGTGTCCGATTCCCCCAAACGTGTCCACATCGACGTCACCGAACTGCAAAAACATGTCTAGTTGTTAAAGGGCGTTCTGGCGTTTAAAAGTGGACACGTTTGGGCGAATAACAATAGTATCAGGCACGTTTGGGGGTTCTGAAATGGGACACGTTTGGGGAATATTGAATATTATGGACACGTTTGGGGAGAATAGACACGTTTGGGTGAATCGAACACGTTTGGGAGTGTTACATATTTATCACCAATAGAAGTAACTCTGTCTTCAGTTTTCTATTCACTATGGTCTACTAAATACAAAAATACCGAAAAGGGATAAAACAAAATACCGCCATCAAAGAAATAATGACTACTATAAGCATAATGTTATTTATGTTTTATATGTATTTTAAATTCAAGAGAATAGGTTAAATTTAAAAAAAAAGTGAGGTCGTCATTAAGGACGAAAACTCGTCGGAAAAAAAGATTTCCACAAACAATAGCTAAAATGAGATAATTATTTTTAAATGTAAGACTATTATATAATCAATATGCATGTATATCATATTTTATGGGATGTTTGTTATTTAAACGTTTTTTTAGGTCCTAATTACGTCCTTCGTTCAATGCGGACATTTTTTTTAAATGGAACGGCCAAAAACGACGTGCCATTTTCCTAAATCAAAAAGGTATTTATTTAAAAGAAAAACTACCTTATTCTTGTATCGTGGATATAAAGCAATATATTTGCTGTACGTCGATTTGCAAATATTGTATGCATGTTCTGGTTGAGAACAAATAAAAATAAATATAATGTGTAGGTTTTGGACTGCAACTGTAAAATGATTTATTGGAAGGTACATATACATGTATGTAGCAATGCATCACTCCACCTTTGGACAGACCAAAAAGTTGTTGCGAGGGTACTTTGCATGCAGAGAGGATCGAATTATATTCCCGACACAGGCATTCAAATGTGAATCAGTCGCCATTCTTACCGGACGTGTCTTGGCATTTATACATAACCTACAACCAAAACAGAAACCTCACTTTGGCAAGTGTTTTAGGTGATTGCTGAAATGAGACAAAGAGAAGAACATATTTTTATACCTCATGCACCCTTGGTGTACATTCTGTTTGCAAAATTTATTACTTTTATGTTACGACAAAATGCATGCATATAAAATGCATACATGTATGCTTAATCGCAAGTCTTGTAATTTTTTGAGTAATTGTGAATAATTATAAATATTTATTATAATATAATACATTTTGAAATTCAATTGTTTGTTTAATGTCTTGTAGTAGGTATGATCTAAATAATAAGGAAAAAATGCTGAATACTAGTAACTTAATTTTAAGATTTAAAAAAAGTAGTATTTTCTACCCAAGGACAGCTGTTTTCCATTTGTTTAGTAGGTTGAGTAGACAGAGTCTACCGTTTATTACTCATCCAACTGAACAATGAAAAACACCTGTCATATTCCTCGTGTACAAAATACTAGTTTTCTTTTAAATCTAAATTTACGAAACAGTTGATTTATAATATTGACCATATCAATGATAAATTGGATTATCAATTAACCTTGAATTTGTCTTCCTAATAGGATTGTCCCCACGATCCGAGACTAGATCTTACACGATCCCTCCACAGTAAGCATTGCGTTCGATCGTTGTTTTTGTTTCTTTTGATATACAGAATAACAATGGGTTCGCTCATATTTTCATGATTTTGTTTGTAATAGTGCCATAAGCAGCATGCATGGCCTTCAAGATAAATAATCTAAATGATTATATGTTTAGATAATGGCATCAACTGCACCTACATCATGTGGACCTTGTAAAAAAATAGGAGAAACTATTTCAGCTGACTTCTGGTGTTATAACTGTGATGAAGGATTTTGCTCAACATGTTCCAACCATCACAAAAGATTCAATGGAATAGAGGATTACAAAATCATCGATATTAAAAGTCATCAATCCGACAAAACTATATAGAATGTGACAAACATGGAAACCAGCTTTATTTGTACTGCGCAAATCATTTAGTACCTTGCTGTGAAGAATGTAATTCCACTAGCCATTCTAAATGTACTGGAATAAAAACATTAACTAGTGTAGTGGAGAGAACTAAAATTGAAAAAATGAAAGAATCTGTAGCACGTGTAGAGCGAGATATCGATTATGTCTCAAATATTTGTGAATAAATATTGAATATGAAATTAAAAAACGTCAAACAGGTGAAGACCAGTATTTAGGCACTAAGAAATCAATTGAAGATATTCGGAAGGAAATAAATAAACATTTAGACAAACTAAAGGAGAAAATATGTCAAAAAGCAGAAACTATTTGGAATCAGGAAAAATCAGCAGCCATGCACAGATTTCATTTCTGAAGTTTAAGGAAGAACGAAAAGCTTGAAGGAAATTAAAGCCAATGTGCCAACAGTCATGTCACATGCCTCAAAACTCCAATCATTTTTATGTATACATCAGATTAAACAACAAGTATATAAATGTCAACGATGTATTGAAGACTGGGAAACAGATGAGAAGGTTAGAGAATTTGACATCAAACTGGCGCAATATAGTAAATTAGAAAATATATTAAGCAAATTTTAATCGTTAGAAAGCTTAGGGGAAGTAAAAGTTACTAGAACAGAACCCTCACTGTACGTGGGAACAGGCATGACAATGGCAGGATACATTTCACCACAGTCCATTATAAATATATATTTTTCTTGGAACATTGGTAATAAGGTTTGATGGTAAGCCTCTTTCTGGCTTCAAAAAGCATTTCTTTTTATGACAAACAATAATGAATAAGGCACACCATATTTGTACTTACCATGCGCAATAAGCGGTTCCACATGGTGAGCCGGATCTGCTCACCCTACAGTAAAGTACCCGAGACCATATCTTGTTTTTGTTGTTGATCGTGTCTATAAATATATACATTTAGATTTCTATGAAGTGTTTGGGCTTTATATTTTGGCATTTTATGAAGGACTTTCCGTTTTAATGGTTTTTTGTAAACTTTTTTTTCGTCATTTGGTTTTCTTTTCTTCGACTTAAGGATTTAGGCTGGGCGTTTGGTATCTTACACCTCATTTTTAACCTACTCAGATTAAAAGAAAATAAAGTTTTTCAGTGTTTTTATTAGAAAAAAAATGGAAATAATTTACACAAAAGACTCATTCTAGAGGTACAAGGGGAAGGTTAAGATCTTACAAAACATGTTTAATCCAGCCGTATTTTGCGCCTGTCCCAAGCAAGGAGCCTCTTGCCTGTGCTAGTCTTGTAAGTGTTTTTAATTTTAGTTCATCTAAAAGTTTTGTAGTTTAGTGTGACGTGCATCTTCACTAAACTAATACACATTTTGTTTAGCGACCAGCTGAAGAACGCCTCCGGGTGCAGGAGTGTCTTGTTGTGTTGTCCTCGGTGGTCCTCAGCTGTCTTTTGTCACATTCCCCATTTCCATTATCAATTTTATTTTAAGGAGTTTTCTATGTTTTTCCTCGAGTTCGTTTTTTTTTTTTTTTTTTTTTTACTCTTTTCAGACAAAGTATACAATTATAGATGAATTTGCTATTATATACTTGTCTTTTAAACCATTTTCGTCATATAGTTCTTCATCTGTTTCGGTTTTTACATTCTAGGATTTCGAGTATTTGACCCTCAGTGTTCCTGTTCGATGAATATATTCCCAGAAAAAAGCTTTGGATGTATGCATTTTATGAAGTATATTTTTAGTTTTCATAGCACTTGGTTGATACCTCTGCTCGGGTGATTTCCTACCGGGTATATATAAATTGAAACTAAACACTTTTTATTTCATTTCCTCAAAAGTTTACCTGCTGTTCTTACCAGTTATTTCAGGCTGAACTATAAAAATCACGAACATATATACAGACGAAGCATAGACAGAGCAAATACGTATTAACGTTTATCCAATATTCTTTTATACATGTATAATTAGGAAAAGACTACACGTATTATTTTCTTCGACTTTTTGTCTCGTCATCAATTAGAGTTATCTCCCATACACCGTTACATATCAAAGTTCATCGCTGAGTTAAATTAGCGTTGTTCAAACTTCAGTTTGATTTCTGTGTTGTGTGTTGTTGGATGTATGTATTTCTTCGAGTAATAGTCTATAAATGGAACCTAATTATTTTCTCTCTTTCGTGTAATACTCAATTCATATTTTCCTGTTTCAATGGTTCTACAATAGTCATTTGAGGGCTTTTTGTAGCTTGTAATTCTTGTAAGGCTCCATGTTAAAGGGCGTACTCTGACCTAAAATGTTTTACTTTCTACAAATTGTGTCTTGGATGGAGAGTTGTCTCATTGGCACTCATACCACATCTTCTTATATCTACATGGTAAACATTAACATACACACATTAGCAGTCTCACCAACAATTTCTAGTAAACTCGTTTGAAAGATCCAGGCAAATATTATAGAATAGCAAATGCAAGACAATACAGTCCGACTTTAAATACAGAACAAAACTTGCTGATTTAACGTTTCAGTTGTCTCGGAGTTTGATATTTTGTTTTAGTTATTCTACTTTTGTATCAGGTATTTCAACCTTCTCAATTCATTAAAGACAATATATCAAACCTGTGCGATAGAGGTACCAGCCACCAATGGAATGCATGAACATTCAATTTATAAGAATATAGGAAGATGTGACATGATTGCCAATGAGACACTATCCACCATAGACCTAAGTCGTAGACGACAGCAACTATATAGGTCACCATACAGACTTATACAACGCGCGAAAAATACCGTATAGTAATATATGTAGCAAGATATGAAAAATGAGAAAACCAATGTCTTAATTTATCTGCAAAACATAATAATAAATTTAAAAGAACAACAAAAAACCAAGCAACTTAGTGCATTATTTGTAAAGGAGCTTCACTTGCAGGTGCAAAATCTACTACATTTATACATGTGTTGTCGTTATAGTACATTTGTAACAGGTACTTCCTTGCATTTTTTTTGTCTTTCGGCTACTTTCTAGTCGCCACTTATTTAAACCTTTTTTTCTGTTCGAAAATATACTTTTTGTAAATCATTTGATTGACAAATATAAAGGATGAAGATAAAGACTCCGTATGTGTTTCGTGTAATCTTGTCTCAAGAGCAGTAATGTAAAGTGCAGTTGGTGTTTTAAATTGCCAACATATCGAATAGTCATAGCTCTCTCTATCGAATAACGATAGAAGAGATCAAAGTCTTGAGGAAACGTTGTTGGCAGGAATATTTGACATTCTATCAACTACATTTAAATGGTTGTGTGAAAAAAATAATGTCGAGGACTAATTTTTCGTAGAAATTTAAATTTGTAACGAATGTACTGATATCAATCAAAAATTAAAAATTAAAAAAATTAAAGCTCTTAAAAGGAATGATTATATTTGCCAGCCCCAAGTATAAGATACACAAACGAGGCGTTAGTCAGATTGCATGGGTGAATCTCTGTTACACCACGATAGTATACTTAAAACAAACTGATATCGCTTAGGCAAAAGGGGGGGGGGAGGGGTGTTCTTCTAGCAATTCAATTCATGGTAAAGTGGAATACATCCAATTATATTTAACCCTTTCCCTTTCAGGCATTTTAGACCTTTACTTATCGAAAATACATTATCGAAGTTTAAATGAATACAGCATTCGCATCAATGGTCATACACATGCCATGTTGGGCTCAAATGAAAGATAATTGGTAAAATATTTCAAAAAATTAAGTTTGAAGATAATTCGTCATTTTTTGGTAACGTGGTATATTTCCAAAAGTCACGTGACTATTGGAGAAAAAATGAAAAAAATACGAAATCCTTGGGCAAAAAGTCGTGCAGAGACATATTGGTGGGTTAATAGGGTCAGGTTTTGGTGGAAACACAATGCCTCGAGTCTGTTGAAGCCATATAAGTTATCATAGTGGTATAAATAGACGCAGAACGTGCTATAGGCCTTGAAATATCGATGTCCGTAACATTCAGAATAACGAATTTTAGACGCTCTTTTTGTCCGATTTCAAACTTGAACCCTAGTTATTTGTCTATTTCGTTTTCTATCAATCAGCAACCTAAACTTTGTTTTTACTAGTGAAAATTCATTGAATTACCAATGCTAGCTTGATCTGGGACACCCTTGACCGAGCCCGATGGAGCAAAGGGGGTAAAAAAAAAGGGGGGCAATTTTGCACACACATTCTTTTAAAAAAATTTCGTAGGTTTTCTTTTTGAAATTGAAAGTTAAGTTAAGTTAAGTTACATTTAATATAGGAAATTATTTTTCCAACTCCGGCAGTGAGTTAAGTTAAGTTAAGTTACATTTAATATAGGAAATTATTTTTCCAACTCCGGCAGTGAGTTAAGTTAAGTTACATTTAATATAGGAAATTATTTTTCCAACTCCGGCAGTGAGAATCGAACTCTCAATCTTTGCGCCTTGGGATAGATCAGCGTACCCCTGCGCCACTGGCATTGTAATGAATTTGTTGAAATTTAAGTACTTCAGTCTACTACTACGGAAGAAATTTACAAAAAAAAAATAATATAAAGATTCTCACCCAGTTTGTTTTCTTTTTGGAATTATGTGTTCAGATGATAATTTTTTGTTGCCAAATTCATGATTTTACGCAAATCTAGGAGGAATCCACTCTTTAAACTGTCATTTTTTCATTGAAATATACATGTTCCTTTATTCAAACAAAAGTGTTTTCAACTTTATCATACCGCAACACTTACGAAACCATGTTTTGTTACATCTATTTCAACTTTGCAAAAAAAAATTCAGAATATTTTAGCGGTTTTTGTCTCTTTTCTCATAATATCTGTAAGTAATGGCTACGGATTTTTAGCTCATTTCAAGTTTGTGATTGCGCTGCTACACTAAAAAATTACATTTGCAACTAGTGTACAAGTTAGAACTATTAGTTTAATACTATTCTTCAAAAACTCACGGCACAGTTATTGAAAAAAGTCATAATTCCTCTTAAAAGAGCAGTTTTCTTTGCACTTCTTTTTGAGAATATTCCTCAAAATTCCAAGAAAAATAAATGTTTTTTACAGAGAAATTACACAACAGTAATTAAGGGGCGAGTTGTTTATTAACTAATAATGATAGAGGTTTAATGCACATTAAATCGCATTGCTGGTGATCTGAGGATTAATTTGAGCCCTTAACCACATCTGTACGTCAGCAAATGGCTATGGAACAAGTCTAAATGCCCCCAAAAAATCTTGAAATTGGTTTCACCGGTAAGCTGTACCGGTGTGAAAGGGAGAGTGTGTTAATGGCATTATAGCGTAAATATAGAGAACATAATTTCTTTGTAAACGTAGCATTTCAGTTGATGCAATACTCATCAGTTGCGTGAATGTTTTTATCTTGCATTATGTCTGAATAAGCCCGCAAAATCTATTCAATTCATCCATAACAATGATTAAATTTAAAATGTCAATGTTGGTTGTACTTTTAAAATACCAGCCGGTTTATGTTGTTTTGATGAACTTGTCGTCTGATGTCTGCCTTTTGGGACTCATAATTGTATGTTGTGGTATTACATTCACATCCACGTCAAATTTTCTTTATAGCCGTGCTTCCCCTGCTTTTTATCCTTTCTCTGTGACAGAAACTAAAAGTGCATGTATCAAAGTTATACGCAAATATTAATTTCAAAATTAAACATGTGTGTAAAATAAAAATAAAAAACGCTGTAGAACTTTTGATGTTCGAAAATAAGTTTTTCATTAATTTTAAGTAGATTGAAAAGAAATAGAAACACTTGATTTTCAGCAAAACAAGCTACTTAAATAATGATTTTGTTTTAATTTGAGGTGCATTCTACAATTCTTTATGTTTAACATAAAGCAATTAGATATTTGTGTGCACAGCCAATGTCAATGATACAGCAAAAAAACAAAATGCAATCAAGGGGGTCAACATACGTACGGGTCCTCATTGATATACCAGTTTTCCCAATATATGACAAAGTCTAAATCGTCCCAACTCTATATTAGATACGTAAAAATTAACAAGATTTGCCTAAGATAACAATACAAAAATACGAAGATATTGTTTAATTACCAATAAAGAAAATTGTCCCCAGAATACAGAGTGAAGATGTACAATGTAACTAAATGTCCCCGTATACGACTTTTAACAGTTTGCAAAACCCGAATTGTATAGTAGAGTAATTATAAAGACATTTGCATGATGAAATGTAAAGCAAGTCAACAGAGAGAAGAAAAAAATGTTTGATGTATGCGCAAACGAGAAAAGGAAACCAAGGACAATGAGACAGGCCCATACAATATATTCCGGCGGGGTTAAACATATTTGTGCACATTTGACCCCTTTCTAACCTTGCACAACATATAAACACCAGTTTGAAAGTGCTTGCCTAATCAGATCTATATGAAGCTAAAAAACAACTAAAAAATAGACAAAGACACTCGCAGTTCTCGTAGTTAATTAAAAATTTCCAAAAGCCAAAATTACCTAATAAATCAATCACTGTTTTGTCAATATAATACTTCCATGGTCCGACTCAAATATCACTCAGTATACATCCAACAGATTTAGTGTACTGGCGTCATAAACAGTCTAAAAGGGCATGGCCTTGTGCTAAGAACGTGTGCAATGTCAATCTATAAGTATCGACAGGATGTAGGACCACATGAGTGCATACTTGTATTATATGTATAGCAATTAGGTAAATTTCAAACTAGCGAAAGCAAAAGCAATGTTAGTGTCGTTAAAGACAATATCCATGATCTTACCAAAATGTCATATTGAAAGCTCACCATAAAAAAAATAGTATTTCCTTTTACATACTCTGATATCTATTGTAACTTGAAGGTAAATTTTCAGTGTTTGTCATCGCAATACGTAACATAGAGTGTGACAATTAAACTTCTGCAGGACAATAACGAAACAGGATTATTGGTGTAGCCTTAAATTGATTTGTTCCTTGAATTTGTATTTGTCTATGACTACCTTTTTCAGAATTAATCGTCCATATGACTTCCAAAGTTTAAATAGAGAAATGTTAAATCACATAAGACATCATAAAAGTGCGAACATTGAAGATCCCTCCGGTTCTTGATACTTTAAACTTTGAAACCAAAGTTTGTTTTGCGTTCTAGCTGTTCCGTAAATACATCTGATTTTAATATAATCGTATTGTTATAATATACGGTATATATAGATACTTTAATAAGTAAAAGTAATGAACAGTGATAAAAATTGACGCCATCTAAATTATTAATTATGTTACCACATGGAACAAGGTCGGTTGTGCTATTTGTAATAAAAAACGTACTTTTATAAGGATTGATTTAATTTGTCCTGGTTAGATTCAAATACCAAACAAGTCCCAACGGCTTTGGAAATAGAATACAGATTAATTATTAAGCACTAAATAATAATACGCTTCCGTACTTACTAGTGTCAGCCTTGGAATATATCTTTATGAGTATATAATATCCACAACAAGCTGAATAATCATAAAAGTACAAGCGGCATTATATTTTAACTCGTAAAAACTAAGATGACAACGGACTCCGAATATAATTATATGTTTTATAACGTTTTATGTATCCGTTCGTTTTAGCGAATATACACAACACAACGAAAAAATGTTATCGATGATCGACTCACCCTGTTATAAAACACTAAAGGGACAGTAAAACAGGAAATAAGAAACGCCAGCAGCTCAGAATTGTACATTGTAGCCCGCATTATTCTATGCTTCATTTTATTGCCTTTTTTTCTATATACTTTGTTTTCCCCCATTATACTCTTTTATGTGAATCTAATCCTGACCTTCAGAATTAGCATCTAACATAATTAAACTGCTTGAAATTCAGGCTGTGCAACTAAATCCTACGTATAAAGGCAGGTATTCATCAGAGGCAGGCGTACAAAAGTGACAGGATAGAAAGTCAACAACTTGAGAGCACAAAAATCGAACGACAAAGCGTCATATGACAAAAAGTCACAGTACAAAAAAAATCACAGAACAAAAAGTCATAGGACAAAAAGCCACAGGATAGAAAGTCACAAATGTGATAGGATAAAACGACGCAGGACAAAGAGTCATAGGATAGAAAGTCACAAATGTGATAGGACAAAACGACGCAGGACAAAGAGTCAGAGGATAAATAGGACAAAAGTCACAGGACAAAAAGTCACAAATAACTAGTTGACAATTGTTTAATATAAGAGAATGATCTCGAAATATTTAGGGGATGACCATTTGATATTTTGGGGGGGGGGGGGGGGGCAGGAGGATTTGTTTTTGATCGGTTATTTATTTTTGTAAACTAAGAGGACAAATTATTCATTTTCTGCACTATTGAAGCAAGATTTTTCATTTTCATTAAAGCAAGGGACTGATTATTCATTTTCACAACCATATTTTTGATATTCGAAAACATACAATTTTTTAAATGATTTGTTTATTATAAATAATACATATAGTATAGGCAAGTCATTATGTACCATTTAATTAGATTAACCATCCCCCTCTGCAGAAATGAATCTTTTAAATTCCCAACTGCATATACATGTATTGCATACATACATAGTATTGAAGTTTAGTTATAAGTAGGAACTTTTAAATGTATTGGCAAACAAAAAAAATTTTTTTTGAAGGGTTTTGGAGCCACTGAAGGCCCAAGAAGCTATAGAACAAATGACGCAAAATCATGCTTTCTGGGTGTTCCGAAGACCCTTTCATAATCTGAAAATGAAGTTTTGTTTTAATAATTTTTTGACAATATTTTGGTCTCAAAGCAAAATGTATAAATTCAGTGCAAGACTGAAGTTTCTAGGGACAACATCAAAAGATCAATGTGCATGATAAAGCAAAAATGGAATTCACATAGTTAGGCCTGTGGCTGCTGTTTTTTTTTTAAACTCATGATCAAGTTCATAACAAAATTACTAGATTACAAAAGGAATGCAACACTAACAGAATACAGAAGGGCAATCAATGAACAAAAGACAAATAAATAAGAAACATTGATCCCGAAAAATCAGGGCTATAAGTCTGAGGGAAAACAGAACTTTCTTCTTGCAAGGCCGTGAACACAATTTGATATAGAGACAATATATATTTATACTTTTGTTATTAAAAAATTTGGGAAGTGTTTCCCGATTTTTTTGGGGAAAAAAGATGAATTTATGAAGAATCTGGTGCCATCTCATACTTTCGATTAGACCTGCTGAGTTATTTATTTTCTATACATTGCAAGTCAGGTAATTTATTTTCAAACTACCACAGAACAAACCATTTATTTTTGTGATTATCAAGGCTGAGTTATCTATTTTCAAAATCCTCCTCCCCCCCCCCCCAGCATATCAAATGGTCGTCCCCTTACCTTTCATTTCATATATTCATTCTACAATTAGGAAATAGGAAATTGTTTGTTAGACTTGATAATGAAGAATTATCAAATTTCAATTGTGGAGAGGATATATTTCTTGGCACCATGAAGCCGTTTTTACGTACCAAGCCATTTTGACATTTTGTATTTTTTTTTTTTTTTTTTTTGTCTTTTCGTTGGTTTTCGTGTTTGCCTTGACGTTAAGTTGGTTTCTATTTATGAGTTTGAACATCAGTTCAATATCACCGCCGCATTTTTAGCTAGTGTTTTATTAGATAATACGGAAGAGTAACCTAAAAAGTAGACATAAGTCCACATAACCCTCTGCCTCTTTTTTTCTAGTTTTTTTTTTATCAGAATATATGGAAAATTAACTTACAAAGTAGACATAAGTTCACAGAGTAAACTACATGATCAATAGAATTAAGATTTCTAAGACTTCACTGGAAATTTTTAATCCAGAAATAATGGAAATCTGTCTTTGCATCAAATGTATTGCAATGTGGAACGAAATAATGGAATTTTGATATTGGTTAATGCATGTGTCAGAGGAACAGATCTTATATTAACAGTACACACTTGTTAGAAGCAGCTTATACCAGAATATATAATGAGTGTTGTGTAATTTCTATAGGTATACTGTGTATAGTCGGGACATAAAGTTTTGATTTGAATGAAGTATATCAAGTCAGAAAAGCAGAAATGTGCTAGGGAGCTACCATTTGATTTTTATGGGGGGGGGGGGGGGGGTGAAACATTTTGTCCTGCGTTTTTTTTTAGCTGTAATCTCTGTCCTGCCTTTTTATTTTTCACTCTGTTCGGTCCTGCCTTTTTTTTGTTTAGGTTATCCTGACTTTTTTTTTGCAAGTGTCTCATCCTGCCTTTTTTTTACTCAAAACTCCTGTCCTGCCTATTTTTTTCAAATTTCATCCATACAATTGCATTTAATAAACAAGTCCCAAGTGCTTGTGGAAAATAAAAGCTGAACAATAGTGCAGAAGAAGGTTGAAGCCAATTGAGACTGCATGTCTTTATAGGTGTCGCAGTTCAAGTCTTACTAAAACAGCAACCCATCCAGGAGTTGGAGTTCTTTTCCTTGCAGTTCTTTTAACGCAAAGTGTAAACATAGAACTATTTCAAATTAAAACCTTGAAAAAAAAATTAAACCACAGAATGTACCCATTTGTAACAGCTTTTTGAAATTATATTTCCAATAAATATTATCACTTAATGTAAGAACTTCAGGATACACCCATTTGAAAATGCCTGTACCAAGTCAGGAATATGACAGTTGTTGTCCATTCGTTTGATGTGTTTTATCATTTGATTTTGCCATTTGATTAGGGACATTCCGTTTTGAATTTTCCTCCGAGTTCAGTATTTTTGTGATTTTACTTTTTACTCACTGTTGCCAGATCATTGAGATGTAGCAACTAATCTTTGACGATATAAATCACAGCAAAATATGCATTTCAAAAATTAAAAGATGTTTAGAAAGTGTCTTTAATCGAATACGTTATTGTATGTATGTGGTCATTTATTGTATCAATCAGTGGTAAGAACAATTCATTACGAGATTTTCACATCACTATTAAAGGCAGAAAGTACATTTGTACATGTAGCGTTGAGTGATACTACATTTTAGTTTTCAATCAAAGGACTGATGATATACATTGTACCTAATGGTACTATAGTACAACAAAATTTAGTAAAGTACATTTTTAATACATGTACCAGGAAATCAACATTTTGATATTGTTGTAAAATTGATTTAATGCATTTTTTTTTATATCTTTCAATATTAAATCAATACACGTTAAGAAATATTTTGTAATGTTTTTAACTTTCTATAAAACGGGAAATGATATGCTTAAAATACAGAAGGGATTATTTTATTAATCTATTTAATGTAATGTCAAAGAATAAGGGTAATTACAGGTATAATAAACTAAGTAATAAAATGCAACAAAACAACACAGATACAATTTCATGTAGATGAAATATGCAGTTTCGGTCCACCATAAAAATTCGTAAAATGTGTAATTTTATTGTTCTATGAATCAAATGAAAATCAAACATGTTTATCGAAACAAATTTTCAAACACTGATCTTTCATCGATTGTATACACATAAGCACCACACAAACAAACAATACATCGATGTGATGATACATTATGAAGGCTTGGTCTGAATTATTTTATATTTTTTTAATTATTTTACTTTGTCCATTACACTACTGTTAAAGATACTAGGTTACAGCCTAAATAAACATTAGTATTTCAAGCTGCTTATATGTGACGATTGTGTGCTTGCTTACCTTTGATGGTTGAAGAAATAAACTTCGTGTTGTGCAAGGTCAAAACAACAATGTGTGTAATATAATTCAATCGACGAAACTGGCAAAACTGAACTCCAAGATTCTGTATGTTTCATCTTTTGTCATCTCACGACAGACCGGCCAAAATTATACACACAGTTTTCTAAAATCAACAGACTAACAGGAATAAGTAAATTCTTAAATAAGATAAACATTTTTTTTATAATCAGATTAAATGACAAAATCAAAGACAGCAAGCAGACTGTAGTAGTTTTATTTGGGTGTTTAACGATCTTCACTTCCCAATACCATCTTTCACGGACAAGTACGTCAACATACTGATATTATATTTGCATCAATAAATTCAATTGCAAAATTTCTCTTTTTCAAAGACACTTATGCATACAAACCCAACTATACCAAACAAAATGGAGGTAAAAGTAAAATAACATAAATACTGAACTCCGAGGAAAATTCAATCGGACTTTCCGTAATCAAATAGTAAAATTAAAAGCTCAAACACATCAAACGAATGGATAACAACTGTTATATTCCTGACTTAGTACTGTAGGCAATTGTGAGTTCTCCAAATTGAAATTATTGTCAGTACAACAAGGGCATGCATACTTTAGGATGTCTATCGCACATCCTTTCCAATAAGAAAGATGGATAGAGTAGGCCATTCCTGATACAGTTTGATCTAATTGGATTCCAAGCGATCAATTAGAATATATAAAAAAAAGTTCACCAAGCACATCATGAGCAATGTGTCTATAAAAGATCTTGTTTTTGTTTAAGACATATATACAAGACAATTAAGACAGCTAGCTGTGTTATAAAGTAATTGTCTTCGCCATAAATAAATGTAAATTGATTATTCAAATGTGAACTATTTTAAATAGTTTCCTTCATTTACAGAATGCTATGACGTCATCATGTGACATTAATTAAGACGGAAACGACTGGATAATATCCAATTAGTATAGAACTTGTGAAGATATCACTGACACATTTATATTAATTAATCAGCAGTTCTGTAAACAAATAAATCGTTCTTTTTTGTACCACATGCAAAGACAAAAACAAACGATTGACGTACATGCGAGAGCTTTATCAATGTGATTTCTAGTTAAACATTTACTTTTAAAACATTCAATCATTAGAATTGTCATGCCAAGGGTCACTAGGGTATATGTATAGAAATATGTTCAGCTTGACACTCGTCCGGAGGTAAAACCCATTCCAAAAGCTTGTCTGATTTAAACATTTCCAGCCACGTTAGGTCGTCGTGGGACTGTCGTTCAAGGAAAAGTAAAACACAAGTACTGAACTCTGAGTAAAATTCAAAACGGAAAGTCTCTATTAATCAAATGGCAACATCAAAAGGTCAAACTCTTCAAACGAATGGATAACAACTGCCACATTCCTGACAGGGAACAGGCATTTTCTTATGTAAAAAATGGTGGATTGAACCTGGTTTTATAGCTAGCTAAACCTCTCACTTGTATGACAATCGCATCAAATTCCATGAGGGCCAGAGGTTGTGGAGACATTATTATCTCACCATGACAAATAATTGGATGTTCTAGCATACATAGCTGCAAGCAAACAATATTGGTTAATATGGGGGGGATTCCACACATGTTAGTTGGTTTGCCTAACAGAAGAAAGTAAAGGAAGGCTATAAAAAAAATCACAAATCCGCTCATCTCTACTGTGTTATTGACACAGAAATTTCCTTTCTTTTGGATAGCAAAACTTTTACAGAGTCTAAAGATCTTCTCCAAAATCTTCAGTCAGAACAAAGAGATCAGTTGTGCATAAAAACAACTGAGTTTTCTATGATCTACACTGAAAACACTGCTATTTTCAATGTTCATTAGGAATTAAGGTTGGTTGCATCTCATATAAAACAGCTTTCTGCTGCCAAAATGGGAATCGTAGATAAAAACTTGTTTAAGGTTATGCAAAACTATATCGACTAAACAACAAATACACCAATTATCAAATAACAAAGGGTCACACTCATGTGAACATGGCCGAAATATTTCAGAATTCTCTCTTTTTTTATTCTTTTAAAACGGATCCATTCTCGCAGATGAGAAATCATATGGAAAATTCGTTGATATTGTCACATTCTTGCTACTGGTTAATTGTTGTATCAATTACTGGAAATTTTGGCAATTCTCATAGTTTTATTTTTTTTTAAATGACTCTAATGTAAATATTTACATCGAAGAATATTTTAACGTTTGCCTGCTATATTTAGTAAACTGAACGCTAAGAAATACGCAAAGCTTATATTGGATTTGATATTTTTGCAGTCACAGTTATTTTTAACCCTCTATCTGACAACCTTTATGCAACATTATATAACAGAAGGGTTTTTCTTGGCTCAATAAATCTCGAGGTAAGAATTTGATATCTTACCAGAATGCATAAATAGTGTCAGCCTGTCCTAATTTATAGTCATCTTCTAATAGCAAATAAACAAATGTATACGTGTATCGTGGACTTCTTTATCCTTATATATGAATCAACTGAGATTACTATTATACAGTGTTAAAGTAATCTGAGGATTATAGTAATCTGAGGAATATATGACAATTATCCTTGTCATATTTATATATAACATAATTCATAAATACCTTAACATAACACATCAAGGTATATATATAATTTTTTCAGAGACATGTGCCTGTAGCTTATATATCGAAAATAAACTGAAACCGATATTATGTACGTTTGAAGTCAATCCTTGCAAGAAAGTAAGATGTATATACGGAATGAAGTACCATACACAAGCATGCAGAAATATTTGGCCACATGATATAATATAGTAAAGTTTGTGACATAAGCTTATCCATTTTATTCATGATCACGAAAACTTAGTCTTAAACTAGCATCCTTGGTATCAGTGATCATGCTATGGTAGTCACAGGCTTTGATATAATTCGACACATTACCAAACAGTCAAAGCGTAAGAAATACATGTTCAACAAAGCCGACTGGGACTCTACAAAAAATGGAATAACTGTCAACATCTATGGTTTCAAAAATCACCACTCCAGTTTAGAAACTGATGTCAAAATTCACCGTCGTCATATTCATAATTATTGACAAACACACTCCGTCAAATTTATCCTCATCTAGAAAATCAATGCTGTGGCTCAACAGACATCTAAGCCGGATGGATGCTAAAACGCAAAAAATAAGACTCTATAAGCACACTAAGAAATATAAACAGTGAAACGATTCCAAAAGCTCTAAGAAAAAGTGCAAAAAAGAATAGAGAAGTGATCAACTATATCAACAACACTATTTAAACAGGTTTACAAGAAAACAACACAAAACCGTGTTGGCGTTATGTTAAATCAAGATGACAGGAAAACATTGGTAAACCAGCATTGAAACAGAATGGAACCCTTGTTAACGACAAAAAGGATAATGGAAATATACTCCTTAACCAATTTGAATCGGTTTTTACAAAAGACACACTTAATGCAATACTAAACATTGACAAGAAAGTTGATCTGTCAATACCTCAATTGACAATAACAACAGAGGGAGTTAAACAAATAAACAAAAATTGTTCTGAAAAACTGCTTATAAGCAACTAGCACCTGGGCTGTGACACATCTTTCATATCCTACAACAGGTACAACAAAATTCGTATCTCGGTGTTATTATATCAGATGATCTGAGATGAAACGTCCACATTGCTTAAACAGTGATGAAGCGAAATCGACTTTAGGCTTCTTACGAAGAAATACTAGTACAGGAAACAAGCATACATAGTACTTAATCGGCCACTGTTGGAATATGCATGCATCGATAGTGTGGGTCCCTCACTTGAGAAAGGACATAAATGCACTTGAACAAGTCCAGAGACAAGCAGTGCGTTCCACCAGTGAGGATTATACAATTAGAAGGGAAGGTAGTATAAGGAGAGTTATGAACGAATTTAAACTTCCAACACTGAAAAACAGGCATCACCACACAGGAGAGAACAAAACGACAAATAAAATCCAAACAAGTTAGTGACTACAAAACAAACAACTTTGTTGATAAATTTGTTCAAAACAACTGCCGTTGTTTCCACATTGCAAATACGAACAATATAAACAGTCATTCTTTGTAAAAACAATATCAGATTGCAAACGACTACCAGACAATCTCGTGTGTGCCAATACAATTAAGAGCTTTAGGACTTCGGTTGCTACCACATCGTTGGACTAATTTTCATGCATCTCTTTCCCGTTGCCATTAATGCCATTTACTACTGTCCATGCAACGTACATATTCAGATTCAGGAAAAAAACAGGACGAGCTCCAGAAAAAAAAGTTGCCGTGGGCAAATGAAAAGAAAAAAGCATTCGTTGAATTGATAGAGAGTAACGAATTAGCATCAACTAAAAGAAATAGCCTCTGGAAGTCTGATGGCTTGTCTTTTTATCAGTGCATCAACTTAACCAAAAAGCAGATTGAATCTCGCTTTGTCAATATATATATATCCCTCTATGCGTTCAACTGTGTTCTTGCCCCCATAGTCTTCCTCTATTACATTTGTTTTATTCGCATAATCAAAAAGTAATTCAGAATACACAGTAAAAGTGCAATATAATCATTGTAGCATTCTGTGAGAGGTTTCTTGAAGCTATTTTCTCATTGTCAAGACTGAAATTTTGTCTTTTCTTGGACCATGTTTTTTTTTATGATAAATGTTGACAGTGACAACAGTCGTTGTTTTCAAATTTTTGGTTAACCAATTTTTGATAGGACATCTTTGTTAGTCACAACAACTTACTTATAAATAGGTATTGTTATACCTTACATTGTATAGTGAGCTCTCGAGGAATAACCTTCACTCTGGTTAACAATTTTGGATATTCACCTCCTCAGCGGGCCATAATTGTATATTGTGCATCTCAATTATTGATACATGTAACTATGGTTTTTGGATGGCTGGCTCATTGGTCACTAGGTCATGAGGTCATGCAGTTTGTTTAGGATATATTGTTTTCCAAATATACTATAGTTATCCAGTACTTGAATATCTGATTGGTATTTTAGGGGCTGGATTTGCAATTTGAAATGGTATATTGATCAAACGTTCAAACGTATTTCATATAAGGGTTCGAGAATTTATGAATTATGAATCAAATTTTTATAACATGATATCATTTACTACTATCGATTAATATTCAAAAGAGTAAACAAACTTTCGAAAACAAGTCTTTTTTAAAATCTTATGTGCGTAATTGTGGTCAATGAACATTTTAATTATTTTGCCTTTGGCTATTAATTTACTTGTAGTTATTTTTTTAAAGAATATCGAGACTATAAATGTGTTCTGACACTTGCCAAATGATCATATACATATGTTAACCTAGATGTTTTGTGGGCGTATAAGCTAGTTAAATGAGATGTCGACAATTTCCTGGCCTCGGGGGAAGCACATAAAACAATGCATGAATGCAATCATAATATTTATAGCATTTGACTGTTAACTTTCTGACACTACTTCTTAAAGATTGCGGTGAATTTCTATAATACAGCAACCTCTTTTAAAAAAGATTAAAAATAGACCACCTCAAGACATGTGACCTTTACTCTACTCCCCCAACACATACATTTGATCTCTAATTCCCCTCAAACAAGACATAAATGAAGACAAATTGTGTTGGAATTTTATTTCATAGTTATGTTGACATGATATTTCGAACTTACTATGCTGACATTTTAAATTTGAACTTATATTGGCATTTTAAATCGAACTTATGGTAGTATTTTTAGTCGGATCTAAAATTTTAGTGAATACCACTGAGGATGAATGTCCTCTTAAATAAGTGATGATTAACTAGACTATCAAACTTATATTTTGGATCAATCTGTTTTATTTCTTGAGGAACATTTATATATTGTCCATTTTTGTCCCAACTGTTCAGGGTTGGACTTCTATGGTCGTATCCAGCTGTGCTCGGCAAAGCAAATTTATTTTAACTCATGTTAGTTACGGGTTGATAAGGTACAGACGTGACGTCATCTAGTAAGTGATTTTAAATGGTGCATTATGTTTTACGTGACGGAATTTATTCGCGCTAAACCACTTTTATAAAGCTTCAATTTTATCAGACTTCTTGGGAGTGATCATTTTTACATGCAAGATAACCTTCAGTTCTGCATTTGAGGTCTGGCAAGAACAGAATGAATGAATCCAAATTTCTTCAACGCAAGCTATTCTTCAATTAAATAGTAGGAAGTTTAGCAATGCTACAACTTTACACACGAGATGAAATGACATAGGTGACAGTAACTTGGTTTATTTCGGAGACCTGTTGGTGACCCTCTGCTGTTGTTTTTTATTTGGTCCGGTTGTTGTCTCTTTGACACATTCCCCATTTCCATTCTCAATGTTATTATTTCGGTTCTGATGTTTCAACAAGGGAAGTTTGTGTGATTTAAAAGGTTTTCATTGTAGAGAGATTTGAGCTCTGCTTTCTTGGGTTTATTTTGTAATTCACCCATTCAACCCAGTTACACCCGCTTGCAAAATAACTGAATCCATTTATGAATTTCGAACAGCGGTATACTACTGTTGATTTTATTGGGTAAGACTTTCAAAGGAGTGTCAACGATATAGTTGTCGTTTGTTTTGATATAGTTCTTTAAACTAGAAAACATTTAATGTTGTTGTCTTCGGTTGTTATATAGTTCTTTCAGCTTAGTATATCTGTTGTCGCCATAGTCCTTTCAAAACTCGATAGAATCGTAGTTTACACTGAATCTCGGATGTTTAGAAGTGGTGAAATCTTACAGTGTACTATCTGATATCATTGGCGATCAACTTTTGTTACCAGATGAAGTTCAATTTCTGTTTCTGTCCTTTTTCTTTTTAAGTTAACATTCATTCTTACAAGCAAGGCATCTGGTCGTTATTTAGGACGACACACATATAATTGTAATTTCTGTAAAACGTTTAAACTGCATGCATTGTTCTTACCGAATGAGTAATGTTTTGATCAATCACTCGCAATTGTCGTATTTAGTATTCCACCAAATCTATTCAGAACATCATTCTTTCAGTTTTCCTTTAATCATTACAAAAACAGAATCTAGCAACCATGAACTACTATGGTATACCCATTTAGTTGTATATTTGGTACGTAGAACTTCTTAAAAAAAACCAACATAGTCATAAAAAAATCAGTAAACAATAAATAAACTAACGATGTAAACAACATAGTCATATCTAGTAAACGGTGAATGAATAAACGAAAGAAGAGGCAAAACAATATTTATCTCTAAAAAGTTCAAAATCCAAAGTCGAACCCTTTAACTAGTTTCATTTGTTTCTTATTAGCGCCATTCAAAGAAGACACACATTTGTGGGATTTACATTGCATTTTGACATTGGAATGTTCTACGTTTTCTACCAAAAATTACATTGTTGTTTAAATTAAGTTGATAACAATAAACGAGAACAAAATAAAATCAAGTTTTCATATTATGATAGAAATACGATTATAATTGACTTTTGAAAAAAAAATTATTTATTATTAATATTATGTAAAATTAATACTCAATGATATTGAGCAATGATGAAGTTATTGTCCGTTTTCACATATATTCATACGTCAACAGGACAAATAAACTTTAGTAAACTTTAAAAAGTATAAATAATCTAAACTGTCGTCTTGCGGTTTTTGTCATGTAGCGTAAAATATTTTCAAAATTAATATGTAGCTATAAGGCAGGTCAAATTATAATAGGATAATAAATAACACCACAGCTAGCCTTAAGTAGGGTGTAAACTATTTATAGAACGAAGTTATGAGAGATTGATAACCTTTTAATAATACATACAAAATCCAACTGGAATTACCGAAAACAATGGAAAGTACAAAATAACCAAATCCTACTCCTTTGAAATATTATATAGTGTAATGGCTTAATTGTACCATTGATACAAGTTTTTACTTTTAAGGAGATAATTGTGATGTTTCATGCTTAACCATAAGGATGTCGGATAGTAAAACTGTAACATAGATTTGAAAAATGGTCCTACATACATATTGTGCAGCCTGTAGTCTTTTATGTTGTGTTTTATAGACTTATTTTTCATTTAGTCGTGTTTCGGGTTGTTTTTTTACGGCGTCAGTTTGAATGTTCAATTGGTATTAATATAGTCAGTCAATCACTTTTACATATAACAATAATAGACATGTAGTTATACGTATATCATCACCAGCATGTATCAGTGTTGTATGCTAATTCTGTGGTATGTGATTAAAGTTTGTGCTTGATCCAAACTATTCTGCAGAACAACATGGAGCCCCTGAATTTCCCCCTCCCCATAAAACACTCATTAAGTCTAATTCTGAACAATCAAAACAAAATGTTTTAACTAGACATTTTCCTAAAATTTACGCTGACTAAGTTCTATCCTTTCCTATTGTCAGCCCTCCATTCATGGTTCAGCATACTGTCGTTCTCGTCTCTTTGTTGATAAAAGCGTGTTCACATAGTTAAAATTTCACGAATAAAGTAAAATAGTCAACAACATGATTTTGAGGAGGAAGACTCCAATCACTCCTCCATAATTTCTACGATAACCATACATCATGATCAGTTACAGAGTTTCATTTTACAGTAGTTTAATCAGTCACACTGCCCGGCAGTGGGATCTAGTAATGAGTTAAACCGGCTTACCGCCATTCAGGAAGTATATTTCGGAATTTTGAAAAAACCAGCCGATAGTCCTATACGATGCAAGTTTTGTTCGACACAGACAATGAACAGTTCCCGAGCACATTGAATGTCGTATGTATTTGTAAATATCGATAAGATATATACAGTTCTGAAGGTCATAGAATAAAACAAAATCTTTTGTTTCCCTGGTGTATTGATTCTATGTTATTTTGTTAAGATAAGATGAGGATTATCATAAAATTTATAATGAAGTTAAAGAAAGAACTAAGTGAATACACATCGGGGATAATGTTAAAGGATTTGACTAACATCTTACTTTGTCACCACCCTTTTTTTAGGGGGAGGGTACGATGGACGATGTTCAGTGTTTGATTTCACAAAAACTTGTTCTTGACGAGTGAATATGTCCCTTATAGAATGTTGGGAAGTAAAACTGAAACAAATCCCAGCACGTAACACCACAACGAAGAAAGAATCGTTCAAACCAAGAACAGTTCAGGATTGAAACGCCTGACCCTAATCAGTGAAATCTGTCAAAGGTCTTGAATACTCCAAGAGACTCATGACTAAAAAATATAAATCAATAGCCATTCGTTTTAACCCTTAAGTTAAAAATATGTATAGCATCTTTATTCTGTTTTCTTTTTGCAAAAACATAATCGTGCGCACACACAAAATTACAGAATAGTCAACCAGTTGAAGGTGGCCACTAAGTGGTAGAAATCATAGTAGAAATCTATGCGGAACACTATTCTTCGAGTATTTTTGTTGATGATTATTTTTGTTGATGATTGTGCAGTGCAAAACAGACTCCATTACCTATCATGTTAGCCCTAGTAAAGTTGTATGGTGCCGAGAGGACTTCGTGTAAATAATATAGACCATAACTATGATTCATTAAATTCCAAGGCGAATGGTGGCCAATTATAATTATTTCTGAAATTTTCAAATTATATGTTCAACCCTAGGTCATACTGATTTAAATCAATTCTTTAAAAATCAGGGAGATGCACTAATCTATGTTATTCACTATGCATTTTGCCTTGGAATGTTCTACATTTTCTACCGCAAATTATATAGTAATTAAACAAAAATAGTGTTATAAATTATGTAATTAAGAAATAGTATGTTTGATGTCAATAGATTTTGAATTTTGTAATACGCAATAATTTGTGTACGTTTTCACATAATTTCATACGTCACCAAGTAAAATAAAAATGAAAAATGAAATTTAAGAAGTATAAATTATTTGACTTTGTCGTATTGCGGTTTTTAACATGAGGTAAGATATTTTCAAAATTAATATACTAAGGTAGCTTGCATATAGCTATCAGGTAGGTCAAAGTATCATGGGATGATAAATTACACCACAGTTAGTTTTAAGTATGTCGTTGACTATTTATAGAACCCAAGTAAGAGAAATTGTTCAAAAATGAAAATAATACTTGAAAAACAAACCGGAATTACCAAAAGATATTAGACAGTACATAGATCATACCAAAACCTACAACTAAACTCCTTCAAAATTTTAAATCATATAATAAGAAAATAATTTACCAATAATCATTGATTAAAGTATAAACTTTTATGGTGTAATTGAAATACTATTCCATGATACATTTTAACCAATAACGACAGACTTGTTTCTGTCTTGTCCTTCTGGCCCGTTTAGAAATGCCCGGTAGTACAACTACAATACAAATTTGGAAATTGAACTGCATACATATTGTAATGTCTTTAGGTTTTTTTATGTTCTGTTTTCTAGATCGATTTTAGTTTTTTTTTTTTTCTCATGACGTTTTCATATTATCTTAAGCACAAAAAGTCAAATAACAAAACTACCGAATTTCCTAGGAAAATTCAAATAGGAAAGTCCCTTATCAAATGGCAAAATCAAAAGATCACACACACCAATTGAATTGAAAACAACTGTCGTCATATTCAGGCATTTCCTAATGTAGGAAATGTTGGATTAAACCTGGATTTATAGCTATCAAAACCTCTCACAATCGCATTCCATCGTTCATATATCTATAATTTTACACGAGAGCGTGTTTCCATTTCACAAATATACGCGTCTAGTATAAAGTCAAAATATCCAAAAACTCTATTTTGAGGACGAACACTGAAATCACACCCCAATTAGTTTTATAATATTAACTATCATCGACCAACGTTCTGTTGTATAAATTGTTAATCTATATCACACATGGAATCAAACAAAGGCGGAATTAATGCAATTATAATAAGTGGACAGTAGTTTATAGATTCATCTGTCATCTTGAAGTGTGTCCAAGTTATAAAAAAACCCACATTACAATCTTTACCAATTTTGTTAGGCCACCATAGATAATTTAACTGTACTAAGACTTTTGAAACATCTTTATTTGTCAAGAGTTTTGCCGTAACAAATGTTGGTTAAATCTTGATTTTATTTATTTTCAATTTTTTTTTCTAATGTATATTTGAGTGACCTTTAATCATCCTGCATATATTGGATTTCTGCATTTTGATGCAACTTAGATAATATTCACAGTTCCCTACTACTTAAATGCTATATGTATTTGTAAATATTGATAAGATATACAGTTTTTGAAGGTCATGGTATGAAACAAAATATTTTTGTTTCCCTGGTGGTATTGATTTTATGTTATTTTGGGAAGATGAGAAGAAAATTATCTTCAAAGTTAGAAGTTATAATCAAGTTAAAGAAAGTTTAGAGTCAAATGTTAAAGGAGGTGGCTGACGTATTGTTTTTCATTATTTTTGGGAGAAAGAAGGATAATCATTTGTAGACAAAGTATGCTTTCTCCGAGTAAATAAACAGATATACAATGTGTGGCCATCGGAATGTCCATTGTTTGATGCACAAAATCTGTTCAGTCAATTCAGTGTAATAGATGTTGAATAAAGAATAAAATAAGCAATATCTGATGACTTTGATTTATAAGTATAAAACATATGAGGTCTAAATGATCCTAAATTGACCAGCACAGAAATACGGCTAATCATTGTTGTTTTTTTTTTTTAGATGACTGGCAACAGGAGCTACTTGTTCTTCTGTAGCATTCCATCTATTCCTATTTTTTAAGACTTTCGTGAACAATTGCGTGTGCTTCTGCTTTATGTGATTTCATAGTGTTGTTTTCTTTTTCATTGTCTATGATGTTGCTATTGGTATAGTCTTGTCTATTCATTGTGGTTTTTATTTTGAACTTTCATATTCAACTTTGAATTAGGCTTAATGATTTAGCATGCACTGTACTGGGGATGTATAAACTTGGTAACATCTTATGGTGAGACAAGATGTATTTACTAATCCGCTAGTATGTGATTTACCGGAAGTATTTTGTCGGTGGATTTAAATGGTAGAACCACAACTGGTGGCATTAGAAAACCAGGAACTGTAAATTATGTGAAGAGTTTTTATCCATTCGTTTGATGTGTTTGAGCTTTTCATTTTGTCATTAGATTAGGGACTTTCCGTTTTGATTTTTCCTCGGAGTTCACTATTTTTGTGATTTATTCACATTTTAGGGAGAGAGAAATAAATTATAAACATATTATAAATGTCAGAAATAGACAGAATTATTTTTGAATTTTGTAATAGCAACACATACGTACATTTTTTATTTTGTCTTTGGCAATTCATATATTTTTAGGTTGAAAAATAGTTTCTCCATTTCGTCTGCATATCGTTACTGTAAGAAAATAACCCAAACCAGAAAGAACGATTGGCGGATTAATTATTGTAACCTTACCGTCCATGTAGTAATAAATATTTTGTACATATTTATGAAGATAGAAACGAAGTCATCTTGGTAAAACATGAATAGGTGAAAAAATAGTAACAATGAAACAGCACATATATTTTTAACTAAAATATAAGTCAACTTCAAATGAAATATTAACGTAAGTTGATTCAAATGAAGATATAAAGGTTTTACAGGTGAACAAGATTTTTTAACACATACAAAACAGGGAAGTTTTAAACATACGAAACTGAAATCCCATAGTGGGTTTTTACTAGCGCAGAACTGGGCCAGACTTGAAATATGATAGGATACAAATGAACATGACAATTAAAGTCTTTCTTCTAGAAAATACTTGCAATGTCTTTTTTTTCAAGGGCAGAACGAGGTCAGAACAAAAATCTGATAAGGTATATAAAATAAACATGAACAATCAAATTCTTACAAGTAATTTCTTCATTCAACTTTTTTGAAAAAACTACCAGAACTTACTGTAAATTTTCATTCCGTGCTATCTGTAGTTTTATATGCTACTTCATAAATACATACAATTGTCTAATATAGAATTTTTCAAACCTTTTTTTACCGCACGTTGTTCCACTGATCGACATACAACTGGAGGGTTGGGAAATCTGTAAATCGGGCAGCATGTTCATGTGCCAGTTTTAAGTCAGAGCCCCGTCAGTGGTTAATATCTGTAATTCATTTGCTACATAATTCTAAAAGAAATTGTGTTCTTTAGCGAATAATGTTTTGATGGTAGATCTTCGATAATCTCAAATTTCTCAAAATATGCTTAATGCAATTAAGTATAAACATCTAGCTGTCTTTTTTTTCAATTTGAACATATCAGACATTGGTTTGCTTTTAACACCTTTTTGATATTTTTAATCGATGAATCACCATGACATTATGCTTTAGGGAAATCGCAGTGTTTAGTGGGCATCTGCGATTGGGATCTCATACCACCAATTAATTCACTCACTCCAATTTATAAAATATGTAAAAGTAGTAATACTCTGACAAAAAATAGTGATTATGATGTTGGTTTCATTAAACTATATTATATAGCAAATGAATTTACATGAATGCAATTTGTATTGATTGAGATATATATTTTTATTATTTTGAGCTCAAATTTATTGAGCCCAAAATCATCAATACTTTTTCATGAACTTGCAACACAATTTCGTTATAATTGTGCTCAATCGAATTCTTATGAAGATTTACTGTAACCCAACAAACAATGTTTAGTAGATTGAGACATTCTAAACGTCTTGTGTCTCTACAAGACTTTAAACATTTGGTTGAAAATTGACATGTTTAAAGTTTAAACACGTATAATTCTGGCTATACATAGTTTTCATGAGAATAAACTTTGTGAACAATATTAAAAGAGAGTTGTAAAAGTCGAAAATAGGTTGAATGTAGAGTGATTTTGAATTGGTGGTCTGACACCTTAACTCGACCTGTGCACCAAGTCAGGAATATACAACAGTTGTTATCCATTCGTTTGAGGAGTTAAAGCTTTTGATTTTGCCATTTGATTAGGGACTTTCCGTTTTGAATTTTCATCGGAATTCAGTATTGTTGTGAGAAAAAAGTAAAATGACAAAAATACGGAACTGTGATTTTACTTTCTTTTGAAGTTTATTATGTCTTTATAACCAGTTACATTTTTTACCAAGATCATACATTTTTGATTGCATAAGAAAACGAAAAAAATATGATTCTCTGACATTTGAGAATACATGTATAATAACTGGTTTAGTTTAGCTATTTCGAGACACTGATGATTCTAACACGATTTTATAAGACATTAAGCACCGCGTGCTTGTAATATAATTCCTGACAGAAGCTTATGGTAGATAATCTGTTTAGGAAGATGAATATCGCAAATGATATGGTTCAAGCTATGTTCTATACTTAATTTTATAAAGACGAATTACATCACATTCCTGACATTTGACCCGAAATAACTGAATATTCTGTTGAAACGTACTTTAATTGAAAGAAAAGAAGTGATGTATTTATTCCCGTCATGAACTTTGAAAAAGCAACAAAAGCAAATGAAATTATTTTATTATTGATGTTACTACTACATGTATCTCAAAGTCTCAGTAAGGTCTTCAACACGGCGAAAATGTCAACACCTCATTACAAGTTCGCAACTATCCATAGCACCTACATCCCATTGTTGATATTTAAAAAAAAAATGGAACTCTCAAACATCTATCTCACAAGACCGACTGCTACGATTATTTTTTTTTATTTAGTTTTTAAATTAGTTTGTTTTGCAGTCGATAATTTCATTATACACTATATCCGAAAACGGGCAAAGTATTATGTCCACATTCACGTACAATGTATCATTTATAAAAACGGACTTGACAATATTCTCAATTTTGCTCTTTGAATATAGTTCTTTTTACAAAATAAGAACACATTCATAAATCTAAATGAAATAAAATTTGGAATTCAAATATTCAACACAATAAAATATTGAATATTTAACACAAGTGATTTATATCATATATATATATTAGGTTGAATGTATTAAACTTATCATCATAACGAATCTCGACTGACAGAATGCGGCGTGGGTGTCGTTTTGGAACAGAATTCGGGGTTTATATGTCAGTTTGTAATAATTATCATATTATTTGATCAACATCGCATGATTTAAATTGCAACATCTGTACCCAAAGTATTTTAAGACGGTCTCGGCTCTCATTTGTATTTCCTTTTAATTCGTACAGCTCCCATGACCATATCTAATACGTACATATTGTCATTGACTAGAAAAACGGGTAAGACTTAGTGATAGTGAGAAATGGTCCCTTAGTGACGGCTCTAGAACTTTTTATAAAGGGGTCACTTATAGAGCTAAGGGGAGAGGCGCTCCCGTCATACTTCAGTGGCTTCCTTTATTATTTTTATCATTTCCCACAAAAAGGGGGATTGGGGCAGACACTCTGGATCCGCCTATGTCCTTAACTCTTTAACAACTTGTGTTATTCCAAATATTTGAGGCCAAAATGTGTTTCAAAACGATGGATTAGTACTATTGAAATATAATTCTGGTAGTGGAAGTATAAAGAACGGAAACTGATATAAGACGAACCAAAATAAGTAGGTTTCACAGTAAATGTTAAAAGAAGGCCATTCAAACGAAATGATGCACAAAGAATTCATCATCCAAATTAAAATTAAAAAACTGAAACAAAAGTACATGATAGTTTAATCAATCAAATAGTTGGAAAATCTTCTCTGCTTATACAGACATATAATTAATATAATATGTAGGTGTAAAGTTAATTAGTTTTATGACGTATATTATATTAATTTTCTCGGATTTTTGCCAGTTAGCTAATTGATCATCACTATTCTCTGACTTTTCCCACGGTTCTCACTTCGGCAGCTAAATACAAAAACACGTGTGCTATCATTATTATTTCTGAGGCAGTTTTTCTTTTTCTGAAAATTTCATTAATGAGTAAAAATGTTCTCAGTTTCTATTCTAGAATTGTTTTTTTTTTTTTGTTCAATGATATTTGTTTTAAAGGTTAATGTTTTTACACGGTTATATTTTAGAATTACTGACGTCAACACACTATCATACTAAGCATTATTTGTACTGTTCTTATTCAATCAGCGAAAGCTTAAAACTCTACTTTAAAGTACCAAGCAAATTCCATGCATGTATATGTCCATATCTAGAATATTCGACGAGACTATTTTAAAAATTTCGAAAGATGATATAAGAGTTGGAAAATACAAGTATAACCGTATCTTTGATTGTAATAATATGAATAAAAGCTTTCATAAAAGCAAACTAGAACCCTCCCAAGTATATTCATTAACGAGGGCAATATTGTCCACAGGACGTATGACATGTCATGATCATAATTCAATATGTTTAGTGAAACTCTATATTTTGGCCAAAACCCTAATTTTGCATGCATTGTTTTTTTTCTAATACAACTCATGATTAATATGGTTTTATTTTTAAGTTTAGGGTTGAGGTGACCGCAATTGCAGTGTAAAGTAGACTACATAAAACTAAAAACACCAACCAAAGACGAAACGAAAAAACAGACCCACGCACGCACAAACACAAAAACTTAATGCCTAATTACTACCGCAGTTGCGGATAAAAAAACAACTTTATGGACAACAGATCCACAGCTGTTATTATGTCGTGATATATAAAAACAAAAGCTATTTTAAAATTGATGGATTGCCTTCGAAGATTTGGGTCAAAACATAACTCATCAATTAAGTGTAATAGACTAAGTATTCATTTGTCTGACAAGTTATTGCAACATCATCAATTTGTCATGAATGATAATTCGTAGGACAATTTTAATTTAATTCCTTTTTTCTATCGCTGTTATTACATTGTAAACATGTACGAGGGTCTGGATTGAGGGTGCCTTTAATTCTGTATTTTCAAGCCATTTTTATCTATCCTTTAGACATTTTCCCAATTATTATTTATTCTATGAATTTGACACCCCATTTTCTCCATTTAAGATCTTTCGATTACGTTAGGAAAGACCTGATTGTTTTTTTTTTATGTTTTTTCTTCCAGCATTTTTTTTGACAATGGGCTCATGCTAGTTTTTCCCTTTTTTCTGTTTTCTCTATTTCTCAGCCCATATCCTACAATAATGACCCATTATTCTTTATTCTGTAAGCCCCATCTATACCCTTTTATATCAAGTCATGATGGCTAATTTTAAGCTCAGACGACAATTGACGGATCAGTTGAATGTTTTATTATTATACTAAATGTAGAAGTGACTTTTTTCTAGTATATCTGTACTAACAGTATATCAGTATAATTGATTGTACTTTTTTTTCGGCAAAAATACCCTCCAAGGTCAAAGTGACACATATTAATGTATATACAAGTTAAGATCGTCCCAAGGCAGTGTAGATTTCAATTATCTGTAAAGAATAGATATTTTGCGGGCATTTTCTAAAATAAGGCCGCCTACGGATTCGTGAACGAGTTTTAGTGTGAAGCGAACACTGCACCGTATAAATGAGGCCTCCGAGTTAATAATGTCCTAAATCAGAAAAGATGCAGAATACACTACCTGTGTAAAAAAAAAGCATAGTAGGCATTAATGATATATCATCATACAAGGTCGTGCTTGGTTTGGTTGTGATGCAAATATCATCTTCATCTACCATTTCCTTAGGAGATAATTGACTACTTACAATCAAATATAGTGCCTCTGCTCGATAAGCAAAAAATCATGCTTATGTTATTTTTTAGAACACCGGAAATGGAGGAAGATATTCATGTGCTATCAGCCTACTAAAAACCCATCTTTTCGAACGTTGTGTTTTTTAAGAGAGAGTTTTGACAGAGCTGAAAGCATGATTGTTAGGACTTTTATCAAATGTGATTGCAGTGCTATTGTTAAGATCAGATTAAACATCAAACGATGTTTTTACAAACAAAATTCAATAAAAAATTGAAACAGTTCATGCATATATCATGAACAATTGCTTGTTTGAATTGTAAATAATTCATCAGAAGTAATTTCTAATTGTTAAATACCTTAAAATGCATGCTGTTTAAAGCTAGGTTCACACTGCCGATCAGATCAACTCGATGAAGCCCGATCAAGACAAATTACGTGATCGGGAGACTGGTCTGACTCAATCGACAAGCATGCTCGGGATAGTCTACCTTGCTCTTTATCGATCTGACTTTCTATCCGAGAGTTTTTGACATGTCAAAAACATTCGAGAAAGGATCGAGAAGCAATTCACTCGAGAAGAGATCGAGAATTCGTCGAGTAACGGTCGAATTGATCGGGAAAGGATCGTGTAGAGATTGGGTTTGGTCGGAAAATACAAAAAAAATACCGATCAGTACTCGATCATTTCGACCTTTGCTCGACTAATGTCCGATCATTTCCAGATTAACTCGACCAATGCCCGATCGCTTCCAGCTCATTGCGACTTTTATATTTATTTTTATCCCAGACCAATTCGACCAATGCCCGATCCCTTCGCGACACCATTCGACAACTCTTCGATCTCTACTCGGCCATATACGAGAACACATGACTGCTTCACGATTCTCTAAAAGTGTGTTCAGATCTGATTAACTCTCATAACTCTGCTTCCGATCAAGAATTTGGTTGAGCTTGGTAGTGGAAATTAGGACAATCGGGATCATCGAGTTGATCTAATCGGCAGTGTGAACCTAGCATAATGCAGTAAGTATTATCAACAACTATTAGGTGAATTGCGGAACTTCGGAGTCTCCAATCACAGAACCCCAACGGTTGGCGAGGGTATTGAAAATGGTCGCAAGCATTTCGCAAATCATGTAAAACTTAAAGAAGGGTGTGTATTTTGATGTGTGGAATATTTACATGTTAACTGCCCCGTTGGGAAATACCATGTTTTGAATGGCAATCTGAATTTACATACCTTCATCCTTACGACCTGCATCGCAAAATAATATTTTATTTGTTTATTGTTCTCGTCCAAATTAAACATGAAATGTTTGCCACTGCATGTATTTGGAATTCAAATGTTTTAAGTTTTTTAAATTAAAGAACTGTTATCATTTATGAGATTATATATTTTATTTCTTTTAAAGCTTTTGAGCGTTTAATGGCGTGAAAACAACAAACTGATTGAACACTGGGCATTTTAAGAACCTCATATGTGTCTTGTGGTTTATTTATGACGTTTTCCAATTTTACGCATCGCGTTTCGGATGGTTATTTCTTAATTTTGTCAATAGAAAATATTATGTCGTTTCTACCTGCACGTCTCATTTGTTGATTATTTCATGGTAGCATTAGAACTACGAGAGATACTGAAAAATCATTAGAATTGAAACAAATCAAAGCTGCGGGTTTTTTTCTAATTTGAACAATCAATATTCCAGAAATTATTATCAATCAGGGAAAAAGATTAATAGTAAAAGGAAACCTCAGAACTATCCAAACCTGATTTATTAGCACCCACTTTCCTTTCAATTTCTTGTAAACAATTGTATTTGGGGTTAGCTCCTCTGTCGCGCGTCCTGTCTGTATCTATTGCATTTTTGTGGTTATGATTCTATGTCATTAATAGCACCCACTTTCCTGAGTTTGTAATGTTACAGTACATTAACATGGATGAACGAATTTCCTGTAAGCACAAAATGTATTTCATCATTATAAGGTAAAAGTTGTTTACAAATAAACAGTTTTAATACATTTTGACATGCCTTTTGGTTTGTATATAATCCGACCACAAACCATGACGAACATATATGTAGGATTGACAAAATATACTCATTTGTTCATGCGCAATCGATGTTGCAAACTATTTTTTAAAGATAGTATTTTTTAGGGAAGCGTTACAGTGATTGTATACGAAGAAACGCAAAAAGCAAAAGTCATTTGGGTATGGGATGGAATGATTGGGGAAGTGGCAGTGAGGAGAACAATTCTCATTTCTCATCAGGATAGGAACAAACCTCTTCTTTTTAGTCCCTCTCCACAAACATGGAAAACACAAGCAACTCTTCACTTACACTTTGATTAAATAAAATTATACCTCATCGTTCTCTTTAACTTTTTCTCATACAGTTGTAACGTTTATATTTCGTCTGTCTCTCTGGGTGTCTATTTCATCCCCACTCCAATATATTTGGGATATATTGACGTTTTATTAATTTTAATGTCTTTTTGCTTTTTGCTTTTTGTCTGTGACTCTCTGTGTCAGTTTTTGTCCACTCGCTAAATTGGTTTTTGGATGTATTGACGTTCTTAGTCTTATTAACAGCATAGTCTTTTTATTTTTCTAAATTATATTTTAATATAACTGTGATTCGTCTTGATTTATTGTCTTTTTGTTAGTTGCTTATTTTATTATTTCAGCTCCTTTGAGTCTTACCCTCTCAAATTTATTATTTTTTGTGCTACTACACCACTGTAACAAATCAAGTGTTGAGAGCTTAACAGTCATGTTCTTGCAGCCAGTGGCTGTTGTTGGTAGCCGTCTGCTGTTATAGTTTTTAATGTTCTGTAACAACAATTTTTAAAAATTTGATCATTTTTTCTTAATTTGATCAATTGAGGCAGTTGTTTCTCGTTTTCTTTTTCAGAGGCATATGCTATTGCTACACGAGATTTGATCATCATGAAAGACAGTACATTTACCTGCATTCAGTGAGAATATTTATCTCATTTACAATCATACCATATCTCTATGTTTTTTATTAGAAATCTAGAACCTTCATGAATGAATAAATTTACATGTTTATATCTAAAATAACATAGGTATTTTTACATTTACATGTACATTCATTCATGTTTATGTCACTTGTCAGATGAAATGGGAAGCGAAAGTTTAACATACATGTTGTGATATTTGAAAAATTAAACAGGAAGGAGACAAAAACGGATATGCATGAATGTTAAATGCCACAAAAACATAGAGATGCGGATCCAGGATTCGATGTTAGAGGGTGTGGCATTGCAGAATTATAAGATGTTATGTTGACTCGTATGTTGACCTACAATTGTCTGTAATTTTACTTTTAGTTCATGTACCTTTTGTTCGTTTTTATAGGCACACGCTAGTTGTGCACCTGCTTGAATTTGAATCTGACATATATGTTTTAAAAACAACGGGAAACTTATAAATTTTCATGAGCGTGTGTCGCATTTTTCTAGTCCTACCTAAATTCAAGGAACAAAAAGTCTATAGTGTACTCAATGTCATGAGAGTTTGGAAATGAAGGGTGTCATGAGAGTTTGGAAATGAAGGGAGAGTTTTATTTTATACTAGTATCTCACAAACATTTATTTTTAACTCTACGGTTTATTTTAAAAGTAAAGTGCTGGAGAAATTTGCACATATTTTGAATTATGCTTTACAGATTGATAACTAAACTACTTTGATATGATGATGAACCCGTAAGAAGATAGTAAAACCGAGATGTGTCTGAAAATACAATTATAAAACGCCTTGATCCTTCAAAACCAATTTCCAACTCAAGTACTTCCCATGTGTTGAAGATAAATATGATTTTAACTTTACAAAGATGAGCTCTTACTGTTTTAATCAGAACTTCCGGAATCGTTTAAGATAATTATGGCTCTGCACGTGCAATTAGCGTGCATGCACAATTAACATCAACATACGGAATCTGGAATCTGGCAACAATTTTGTGGTTTGTTATACTTACAAAGATGTTTCTTGTATTTCACCAAACAATTAACTAAAACGTTTGTTTGGTTGTAGATTGTGGTTTTAATCATCTTTACTCACAACACGATTTTTCAAGTTGACTGTCCAAAAATGAGAGCTAGTTTTTGTGAGTGACTATACAAGCCTTCTTCTGTTTTAGTAACAATACTTTAATTATAGCAGCTGCTCCTGTAGGCTTGTGGAATTTGAAATATGACGATTGAGTTACTTTATAAAAATCGATTTGAAAATTTGCCAAAACGTTTTGGTAGTTTTATTGCATAGCTTATTATTAACCCTTCGCTTTGAAAATTAATAGACATATGTTTTCAATCATTTTGGTTTACATCCTGAAGTATAAATTTACCACTTAGGATTTGTAAAGGTTTAATCAGAAAAAATAACAATTTCAATCTGAACGAAATTTGCAAATTTAAGGTAGCGCAATACAAAGATTTTTTTACTTCCAATCACTAACCATGTAACCTTTAAAATGCTGTAACTTTCTTATGAATGCATAAACAATAATAAAAGAGGCATATATAGATAGATAAAAGATTAATCTTTTATATGAATGCAATATTTTTATTATGCAATCATTATGTAATCAATTATTATGTAATTAGTGACAAAATCCCGGTCAGTTCACTTGAATGAATTTAGCTCTATCATCTCTTTAACTATATAGAAAATGTTAACGAAATCTTAATCCAGACATCATGGACTTCAAAATGGTGTCTCAAATTGTCCCTATGGGATTCCATTCTCTCACAAATCTGTAATTAGTGTAAACATCCTAACCGCATAAAAGAAGATAATGTTTAATTAGGTGTAAAATTTGTTCTATACATTCTATCTGAAATCTGAGACACTCTTTTGTAGATAATGGCCATAGGAACAACATGTAATAAAATCAACCCTCTAGAAATACCTTTGCAGAAGCTAATTTTATTTGAAAGTGGAAATTTGGTGAAAAATATTTTAGACACAGTTAACATTATAATTGGTTACATAATTGTTGCATAATACTAACATTGCATTAATTTGAAAGAGTAATCTGTTAGTTATCAAAAACTACCACTTTCATAAATTTTCAAGCATTATTAAGAAAGTTACAGCATTTTAAAACTTGGGAGTTGGAGTTATGAAATCTTTGTATGGTGCTACCTTAATGAGATAGAGAATAGAGAGCTTCAGGATTTGTATTAAAACAGAACAGAGAAATGATTTTTATTAACATGCCTTTGTTTAAATATATGGTACCTCATCCGTAATTACTTGTCTTCACTGGTCCAAGTCTGTATATGCATTTGATTTTCTTAAATCATATTCTTTTTTGTTTGCTTTCGGTCTACACCCAGTCAGGCTGTCTGGATGGTATGTTTTTATTATTTTACTTTTGTTTTTAGGCCTCAAATGTGAGTTCGGTGTTAAAGGTTTGTGCGGTCTGTTTTTCTTTCTCGTATTTTTGTTAATACCTGTTACATATACATTTCATAAGTTTTACTTTCTACGAAACTTTTAAGTTATTTCTATATACTCTGGTATGCTAAAAAGTACTATCACAAAAATACTGAACTCCGAGGAAAATTTAAAACGGAGAATCCCTAATCAAATGACAAAATCAAATGATAAAACACATCAAACGAATGACAACAACTGCCATATTCCTGACTTGGTATAGGCATTTTCAAATGTAGAAAATGGTGGATTGAACCTGGTTTTATAGCGCTAAACCTCTCACTTGTATGACAGTTGCATCATATTGAATTATATTTACAACGATGAGTGAACAAAACAGACATACTAGGTAAAATTGTCAAAATAGAGGAACAGCAGTCAACACTGTGTCATTATCTCAATTAGAACACACACAAGCAAATATTTAACAAAGATGCACAAAAAACCTAAAACAGGGTTAAGGAAAGCTTAAGCCAGAAAAGAAAACATGTATAAAAACTATAGAAAAAAAAAGATGATGAGGTATGGTTGCCAATGATACAACTCTACACAAGAGACAAGATGACATATAAGTTAACAACTATAAGTAATCGTAATTGTTTTGAAAAAAGAAATATATCTCCTTAATGCAAAGCTCTGATTCCTCAACCACTACACTGTTTGTTCTTATTTGTTTTATTAGCTTTTCAATTTTTGTATAAAAATATTGGATTTTAAAAATATGTTGGCCTCGAGCATCACAGGATGTACATGACGAAATTCTTATTTGGTGCAGAGACTTACAACGTTAATGTTATTAATATCATCGGGTCAATACCTCTGCTCTGGACTGTTAGTCTCTATTGATATCACCAGCCCAGATCTCCATCATTCAAAACGTTGATTCGGCTTGCTGGGCTTTGTCTGCACCTTTTGTCCTTTTTTGTTTTTTTTTTATCAGCTCCTCAATTCTTTAAAAACGAATTTGGATTTTCAAATATATTGGTAGCGAGCATTACTGGAGAGACATGAATAAATGCGCATCTGAGGAAGAAACTGGTTCCGTTAAAGATATTACTATCATTGGTTCAATACCTCTGTGTGTGGACTGTTAGTATCCATGTGTATCAACATAACACAACACATTAATTATCGACATTCACATCTGGTACAGAAAAAATGGTAAAGTATATGACACGCCTGTAATTTAACATTACGCAATTTCACGCTGTCAGAACAGCATTTAACTTAAAAGATGCTGGCATTTACCATTCGACATTTGGGAAAAGTGTCACAATAACAAAATAGCATCTACCAAGCATATTAGAATAAGTACCTCACAAATATAGAACCCTTAATAATTCATTGGTCACCTTGCAAATACACATATGTCTTAGTCTATTTGCTTGAAGGAAAATTGAACTTAAATAAAGATTTTTTACATAAATTTTCCACGTAGCCGTAGGACTAGCACACATTCCAAATATGTATGGAAGAAAATGCAACACTATTGATATATTTTCCCGTGCTCTTAATTTTAAAAATATGAAACTACATCCTTGACCGAGATATATTTAAAGCACACGCATATATTTATAAACAATTAGAGCATTCGGTCAGACGCATGTTCTACCTCGTTTCTAGTATTACTTTGTAATCAGATTTGTGTGCACTTATATTCATAGTTCCTTGCATCAATAAAGGAAAAATCAATTCATATCATTTTCGCAAAAGCTGAACAAAAAAAAAAAAATAATCAATTCACTTAGACCTTTATTAAGAACTTACGACAATGATTGGCTAACACGGAAGTGAATTAACTGCCTCTTCTATTCTGTTCGATTCGTGACAATTAAGAAGTTGACACATGGTATAGATACTTGTTAATTGTGGAAGACCGTATCTTGACTTCTAGACATTCTACATATCTTTTCTGGCCAATCTTTCATTGACGCATGACCTAAATTTGTTCATTATAACTATTCTCTCTTTAACGAATAACTACTGATAGCGCTGAAAAAAATAGTGATACCTTTAATACAGTGTTTCTAATGCTCAGTTGGTTCCATCCTCAGGTGGATCCTCTCTCCTCGACTGTTTTGGCGCTGTCCACGACAATCTCCAGGATGTGCGCCGACTGAGTTGATCAAGCTCAACCATGAATCAGCTAGCTCTCCCATTGCTCTTCTCTCTTCTTATTCCATACCGAACCAGAAGCTTATTTTGCCTGTCTCTCAACATTTTCAACCAAGATTTCTTTTACTGGTATAGTTAGTCCTAGGGGCCCCAAGGCTCTCCAAAAAATTGTGAAACAAAGCATTCCTTCACTGGAAAATACCATGTTATGCAATTCTTTTCTTGGATGTCTGTTGCCAATTCCTGGTACTTTCTCCTATGGGCTTCATCCAGTCTTGTTTCCCATATTTTGTAGTAGTTTTGTTACTTACATGCATGCATCACATCTCTTTTTACTGTTTTATGTGAACATATACCAGTATTTTAATAATTTATAGACATATCAGTAAAAGTACATCTTCAAAGACGAAGAGCTAATACCGGTTACTTTCGAATTTTTCTTATGCAAATAATTTATTAGATAGAACTTCATGATAAAATTGAGAATGGAAATAGGAAATGTGTCAAAGAGACAACAACCCAACCAAAGAGCGGAAAACAGTGTAATGTCAGAAACGGGTCAACACAGCGAGAAAATCCAGCAACAGAAGGGCATCAGCTATCCCCTATACAAGATGTGTACTAATGTGTCCTAGTTCAATGATTATGGATGTCATACCAAACTGAAAAACAAACAAACGGTTTATACATGTATATGGTAAAGATAACAATTGGGACAATTTTGTGTAAGAGTCCTGGTCATTATTATGATTGCTATCCCACACAAAAGTTGTCAATTATCTCCTTGAGGGTGTGTTGCGCCATATTAATATGTACTGATCACCTCAATACACTCCGATTGTTGTAAAAGTGATATAAAAACGGTGAAAAAAAGGTCAATATGACGTGACATATATACGAATTCTTGATCGTAAGAAAAAAAAGGTCATATACAGGCTTAATTACAACTGCTTAATATAAGTAAAAAGTTTGACCTAATACAAATGGAAACTATGGAAACAAATTTATGATAGATGAGATTTCAATACATAATAAGCATTTGCATTTAGAGTACGTTTCTGGTAAAGAGTTTCTCGAATAACTATTTTAATTTTGCTAAACGTTTCGCATTGTGCCTGCCCTCACGTAGTTATAAATTCACAAGTTGTTATCTGACTGTTTAATTTGCATTATTAATCTGAGATAAAAGACAAAAAACACATGTATTTTTAATATATAATTACAATGTCAAATCATTGATGTTTTTAGCTTTTCTGTAATTTATTATACAACATTTAATCAGGGACACAGCATCATGTCTTGTAGAATCTGTGCGAATTAAATTGAGTTCTGTAATGCTATTTTCTAAGAACTGTGGATTAAAGTTTCAAAGAATTGCAGATTGACTTAATGTGACAAAGACAAGGACGATGTTTTTAGATTTGATATACTAAAACACCCACTCAAACAGTTCAAAATAGCAACATCAGAAACATAGTCAGTTTCCATAAATTTAGATTGTGCTCAGGTGCGTCGGACAGAGACCTAGCGATAGTGATGTCTTCCCATCTGGACATATACAATTCTTAATACCATAAAAGAGCTGAAGTCCCATAGTTGGCGGTAAATTAAGTAGGTATTAGTGCTTTCAATACAGCTACTTGGACAAAATTAGCAAAAAAATGTTTAAATTAAACAAGATAATGTTTGTTTAGATGATAAGTTAGGGCGTAATCTAATGTGAATGTTCCTTACCAATGTCCTTATTTATACATGTTTGCTGAACAAATTCATATACTTTTTTACTATTTTTTTTCTTTCCTATATTGAATTTTGCCAAAAATGGTGCTGACATCAAATCAAGTGACTAACTATTTAAGTTTCTTGTCATATTGGAAATAAACTCATCATAGATAGAAAGCTTGACAGACAAGATGTTAAATAATCAGAAACACAAAGAATAAAAAAGAGACCAACGTGGCTTCCATTGTAGAATATTGGAACTGGTATTTTAGAGAAAAGGAGGTATTACTGTACATGTAAGAATTACGTCGTATGTAAATAATAAAAAAGAAGAGTAAACAGTAAAAGGACAGAAAATGCAGTTTTAACACATATTATGATGATAAACAAGTACCTACAATCTATACTTCAAGATTATCATGTATTGTTTGTAAGTTGGTACGGAATATTATCAACAAGGTCTTGGTATCTTCCAATGAACTTAATTTGCAAACGGACGAGGAATTCTTTGACATTACCATGGTTCATCAACTTTCTGCTCGGAAATTTGTGACGATAAAAAGCATCTTTAAAGTTTTAGGTTTTGGAACCAATACATATAATGTAAACACGACTCTATACATTGCATATAAGCAGAATCAACAGAAGGGCTGTGTTTTTAAACAACATCTGAATAATTTGATACACAAGAATGTAAACAGATTGTAAACATTTTCAGTATATGAATAGAAACCACATCAGAAATAGCTTAATGAAGTTCGCTGCTCAGTTTCAAAATAAATAACTTTTCATAAAACTTATTTATAGTGATAGGGGATTAATAAAGGAACAAAAAGAGCCAACAAATTATAAAGGTTAATGTGCTTGTTTTCGAGATATTAACCATTGAAGTTTTGGCGGGAAAATGTTCTCTCTTGACTTTTCATAGCTTTTACATTGACAAGTTTAAGTTCTCAAAAACTATTAAAAAATAAATAAAATAAAGACTTTCACAGATGGCTTATCATTATATATGTAAAAGATTTATAAAAAGAAAAATGGGGGTCAATGGGCAATTTTTTTTAAGGCATTCAAATGGATAAAACCAGAGGATTCCGAAAACCTGACAAAAATTCCCAAACATGACAACCGAACATCCTTAAACAGTCTTAATGTCACCTATATTCTATGTTACATTTATTCCCAACTTGTTCAGATTTGTGACAATTAAGAAGTTGACATATAGTATAGATACTTGTAAATTGTGGAAAACTGTATCTTGACCTCTTTGGCATGCTAGATATTTTTTTCTTTACATTCTTTCATTGACGGATGACATACATTTGTTCATTTGAACTTTCATTTCATGAATGAATAATTACAAAATCCTGATAGCGCTTAGAAAAAGTCACTTTACCTTAAATACACAGTCAGCTGGGTCCATCTTCAGGTGGATCCCTTCTCCTCGACTGTTTGGTGTTGTCCACGACAATCTTCAGAGGGTGCGCCAAATGAGTAGATCAAGCTCAGCCAGGAATCCGATAGCTCTTCGATTGCTTATCTCTCTTCCTCCATTCCAAACCAGAAGCTTCCTCTGCCTGTCTCCCAACTTTTCTTAATGGTCTTGTCCAGTTAGTTCTAGGGACATCAAGGCTCTCCAAAAAGGTTGCAAAACAAAGCTTCAACAGCCTACCTCCACTGGAAAATACCATGTTCTCAAAATTCTTGTTTTGGATGTCTCCTACCATTACCTGGTACTTCGCAAGCTTTTTCTCATGTGCTTCTTCCATTCTTGTTTTCCGTAGCACTGTTAGTTCGCTACTCACACGCATGCATCACATATATTGTGAAACTATACCGGTATTTTGATAATTTATAGATATGTTAGTAAGTGTGCATCTTCATAGACATAGAGCTAATGCCAGCTACTTTCGACAAGGTTTATACTTCAAATGCACAGAATTTATTTAATAGAACTATTTATTAAAATTGAAAATGGAAATGGCGAATGTGTCAAAGAGACAACAACCCGACCAAAGAGCAGAAAACAGCCAAAGTTTAGAAATGGGTCTTCAGAACATCGAAAAAGGCCTTACCCGGAGGCGGACCTCAGCAGGCCCCTAAAAAATGTGTACTAGTTCAATGAAAATAGATTTCACACCAATTTGAAACTCAAAAACATACCAATAATGTATATACATGTATATGGTAAAAACAACCATTGGGAACATTGATATATAAGCGACCAGGTCATTATTATGATGACTATTCCACACAAAAGTTGCAAATAATAGCTGTGAGGGTGTGTTACGGAACATTAATATGTACTGATCACCTCAATACACTTTTATTGTTGTAGATTGACATAAAAACTAAGAGAAAAAAGAAGGTCAATACGATGTGACATATGAACTATGTTTTTATCTTAAGAAAAGAAAAAAAGTGATATACAACCACTGCCTAATAAATGTATGAAGATTGACCTACAAAATGGAAATTATATATCATATGAAAGCAAATTTTGGATAGATGAGATTTCAATATTTCAATACAGAAAAAACATTTGCATTTAGTATATCTGTTTTTTTCATTGTGCCTGCCAGCACGTAGTTATAAATTCATCAGTTGTTATCTGACTGTTTAATTTCCATTATAAGTCTACGATAAATGACAAAAAGCACATGTTTTTTGCAATACATAATTACAGTATTAAATCATTGATGTTCATAACTTTTCAGTATTTTTTTCAGCATTTTTCATTAGACAGATAAAAGAATAATATCAGGGACGCAGCTTCATTTCTTGTATAAGAATCTGTGAGAGTTAAGTTGAGTTCTGTAATTTTGCTAATCTAAGAATTTCAGATTAACGTTTTGAAGAAATTGCGGATTAACTTAGTGTGACGCAGACAAGGTCGACGTTTTTAGATTTGATATACTAAAACACGCACTCAAACAGTTCAAAATTAGCAACATCAGACACATAGTGATTTCTTTCTAATTTTAAATTGTGCTCAGGTGCTACGGGCATAGACCTCACGATAGTGGTGTCTTCCCATCAGGACAAATAAGATTCATAATACCATACATAAACTGTAATCGCATGCATAGTTCGTGCTACGTCAAGTAGATTTTTAGTGCTTTTAATACAGCTTTTTTGACATATTTAGCAAAAGTGTTTAAATTAAGAAAGATAATGTTTGCACAGATGATCATGAATATATAGTGAGGGCGTAATCTATTGTGAATGTTCTCTAAGGGAACGCTCATATAACTTAAGGGCTGGGGTGGTGTATGGTTTTGACCTAAAACATATTCTGATCCCCAGTTTGATGGAAAAGAAATTGCTAGCAATATAATGGAATTTTATGTGACTGTCATACAAGAGAGAGGTTTAACTAGCTATACAACCAGGTTTTATCGATTATTTTCTACATAAGAAAGTGCCTGTACCAAGTATTGAATATTACAGTAATTATCCATACGTTTGGTGTGTTTTGAGCTTTTGATATTGCCGTTTGATTATATACTTTCTGTTTTGAATTTTCCTAGGATATATTTTTTATTCTACTTTTTTGTATATATTTTTAAAGAACACACACAAATGAAAAAAGACGCCGACGTGGCGCCCATTGTAGAGTATAAATATAAATATGTTAGAGACAATGGGGTGTTATATGAACGCGTATGTATCACCATTCAGGTGACACATAACAAATGTATCTTTTATGTTATCTATTGCAGTGTTATATTGAGATGATGGATAAATATATAAAAAAATATAATACAGAAACGAGTGTATTTCTAATTGTGTACAAAAAACATTAGTCTTTGGACTTCACGCCTCATAGAAAGCATCTTTAAGCGAAAGGTTTATGTTTTGGAACCAAGTAAAGTTTACACACGACTCTACATGTTTAATATAAGCAGAATCAACAAGAGGACACATCTGAATGATTTGATATGTATACAAGAACTTATTCATTACAAGATTATTTACATTTTCAATATGAATGGATATTCAACATCAGAAATAGCTCAAACAATCGCAGGTCACCTTGTTAACACAAGTTTATAAAACATTTATAAAATCTATTCGAGAACTATATATATTCTCAAATAGTATATACGTAAATGAGCATTGTCAATGCTGAGGCAAAGGTTAATATACAAGTGATTCCCTATGGACTAAAATAGACCAGCAGTAGTACTGACTTGTTGGTAGTATATATCAGAGTATACATAACTTTCTAGTATATTTTCTAGGTGGATCCAGGCCCCCTTTTGATGTTTATTTGCACATATTTTTAAAATTTACATGCTTTATGAAATTTCAAGAGAAATGAAGTTCATATCTGATAAAAGTACAATTGAAAATGTAAAATATCTTGTCGAGAACAGGCCAACCAACAGACCAGTGAAAGGTGACTTAAATAGCGGCACGCGTAAAATTGATTAACCATGTTTGCAAAAAGAAAGGTCTTTAGTATACAATTTGTAAAGGCTTTGTGAATACATGTAATCCTTCATAAATATCTCAGAAAAGTATATTCTACGCCAGAAGGAGGCAAACCTTATTGCACCTGCACCTGCTTTTTGTGTTTTTATTCTTTGCCATTTTTTATAGTTCGTATTAACTGTTAAGTAAATTGAATGGAATCCCATTCGATGTTAAAAGGTCGTCCATTCTCTAAAGTGACTTTATTCGAAAATTCACAAAAAAGTATTTTTTTCGAAAAGGAAATTTTCAGATCCATGCTTCAACCAATCAACAACCCAAACCATTTGCATCCAATAACATGCCCAATGTCAAATAACGGGGTTTGAATCATTAATATAAATTTACACAGCAAATGTAAATACAGATTGTGAATAAACAAAAATCAGGCGATGTTAAAGTTCAAACTTTGATATGAGATAAAAATAATAAATTATCATCGAACAACGACCTCGTGTTTATTTTTTCATATAGAAGTACACTTTAATAGACATGGTTAGGGTTAACCTCCCTCATAACTATTTTGACAGGCGTTTAACCAGACAAACAAAAAATGATAAGCCGTGACGTAACGATGACGGGATATCACAGAAAATCCTACAGCAAAATAGGCGTGAAATGATTATAATTATATGGCAATGCAAATATATATATAAATATTAATATATTTATGGGATTTAAGATATTATATCTATTTTGTTTGTAGAAATATAAGTGTGCAATTTGTGGGGGTGCTGGTATGACGCAAATGAAATTAGTGATGATACTAAAATATCCTATCACTCGCTGACATTTTTAAATTTTACACAAATAAATGCCATTTAACAACACGTGTGCAGAAACCTTAATAAGCATGTTCTTGCCATTTTATATTGTCTTTATTAAAACCATGAACTTATTATATGTATATGGCAATAATAAATATAGAGTTTAATATTTAATATCTACTGTGAGTTAGCATTTTGTACGGATAAAAACTGACGTAAAAGACCAGTGATGAAACTAAAATGTATATTGACCACATATATATAGTTATCTCCATCATGGCTTAAAATGTAAATCCTATTACTTTCTGGCATTTTCAATTTGTACACAAATAAATGTCATTTAATAACACGAGACCAGAAAACATTAATAAACATGTTCTTGCCGTCTAATGTTGTCTATATCAAAATCTTGAACTTAATATTATATTTTATATATAGTTATTGAGTTTAAGATTTTTTATCTATTGTGATTTTTAGTTTATACGGGTACAAACTGACGTAAAAGACCATGATGAAATTAAAAGGAAAACATATTTATTTACATCTCTTAAAATCTAAATACTTTCACTTTCGAATATTTCCAATGCTCGCTTTAATAAATGTCGTAAAAAGACATGAACGCAGAAACCTTTTAGAATAAAAAAAAACCTGTGTTCTTGGCATTTCATATTGTCTATATAAAAAAAGCATACAGCTGTGTTGTATAGCTTTTTAGTCTGCCTGCATGCTTTATTGATATGTTTATTAAATCTACAAAAATAATGTCTGAAAGCACACCAACAATTTAACTGTAGGTCGATTGATATACAGTCTTTAGACTGGACGTGGATAATCAGTAATATTATTTAGCTATTATAGGGTAAACAGATGTTGATACTTACATGATTTACATATATATATATATATCCAGATACTTCCAAATACTTTTCGATCCCTAACATCACTGAAGAGACATTTATTGACGAAATCTGGATATGGTGTAAAAAATCTAGCACCTCATGTTGTGGTTTACCATCTTTGCCGCACGTTTATTGTTTTCACTTGGTATTAAATTATTATAGAGATCCATTTGTTACACCTTGTGATCAATTTATTTGGCAATCGTCAATGGCAGTCAGCAGGGTTTAAGAACATCAGTTGTTCGACCTGCTTGTCAAATGGGTTTTGTTAAAATATATTTGTTCACTCTTTTTGGTTTGGAAAATGTTGTTTGTGCTGTATTTAGACCCCTCTACAACGACATTTGCTACATGCACATGTATAAAAAATGCGGGTTTTATCCAACGCAATCATAAGTTTGAACGTTGTTTTCAATTTAGACTTGTATATATCAAGATATATGTATTACATCCTTCCTTCTGTACTAGCATGTACATAACTTCATTAGTCGCAACATGTATATGCACTTTTCATATCTATAAATTCTATTGATTTGAGAATTACATATATCTCAATACATCAGTGGATTTTATGCTTCCCAAATCATTGCAAATTTGTGTATGTATTTGTCATTTACCATGGCCTTCCACGAATTATGGATGGGTCTTTAATTCTGTATTCTTGATTATTCTTTGCCACTGTTGTCCATTCTTTATTTTTCAACCATTATTCTCTATGCAGTAAAAAAAAACATCATCTAACTGTTAATTATTCATGTCAGGCCAGTGTTCGACCTTAATATGTTGGTTTCTGTGTATGTCCCTACGCAGAATTGTCTTTCAAAATTTTATATTTACCTTGGATCACATTATTGTTCCTTTTGATTTTCCAATTTTCTTTTTTTTCAACTAAGTCGACATTAGTGGTCTATTTTCATAGAATTGGTTTGTATGTACCTATATATACAAATGTACCAATAAGAATTGACCATCTTTGTTGAGGAAGAAGGGTATCTCTCTGTAGTCTTGGTAATGGAGCACCTATTTTCTTGAGTTAATTTTACAAACAACAAACCGGAAGGGGTGACAGTATTTCTGGTTTACAGAAGAAATAGTGTGAGGATATCTAGTCGTCATTGTACCAATTGACTTTAAATATTAAACTTATTAGCTTGTTTAATCAAAATGAACGACACAAACATCATGCCACTTTTTTGTTGTAATACTTATTGAACAGTTGTACTCTCCGGAAACATCATACTGTTCTGGTTGATACTTGAAGAACGTCCATTATGTATAAAATATATAGCTGATAAAAAATAAACAACAAATCATAAAGTTCATCGGTCTGAAGCACTTTTCTGGATTTTTCTGAATACAATTTTATTTTATTTTAAAGGGATCTAACAATTCCGTTTATTGTGTATAAAGTGTATATTGTGTATAAAGTGTATATTGTGTATAAAGTGGCGTGTACAATGTTATTTACACTCCGTGCCAAAATGAATAAACAGGCGTATACTTAGTCAGATGTAGATTTAAAATTGTCTTTCGTTTTTTACAAAAAAATATCTTTAAATAAAAAACGTATTGTTTTATAAAGAATTGGTTCAGAGTGAATAACGACAAAATTGTTAACAATCCTTTTTAAATATTGGCGAATCTACCAATATTTGCAATAGAGTCACGAACGTTCAGCATGATCAGTCTTTAAAGCAGGGTTAACAGCACATGATATTCAAAGTAAAGTCAAACATCATTCTGATATCAAGCCTGTTAAACCTGGATTTCATAACAAGATCTATAATGACTTATTTACTACGAATCTTGTATAAGATGTTAACCAGTACTTTATCTTCCGGATTTAAGATTAAAGTCTTGCGTGTTACATTATCACATAGCTTAGTTTTGATCTGGAAGGGCGAACAGATATGTAAACAACGCTAAAATCAATACATATCCTATATCAAAGACACTTAAATTTAGTTTCTGAAACAGAATCATATTCTAGTACAACATGTAATCTTTTAATTTCAAACCATAAACTATTTCACTCCTATAATTAAAACTTTATAATTCCCTTTACCCCTATTTTACTCATTATTTCAGGCTTAGATGTTTACAAAACCAGTTGCCGTTTTAATTTCTTCGTCTTGAAAATCAGAGTTTTGCTATGCACCAAAATTCAACCATCCTTTTATATCAGTGTTCATAATTTCTGGTGTTTAAACCAAAAATGGTTATCTGTGCAACCATAGATGTAAAAACATATACATTTGTAGCTATGGCCGTGGGTTTATACATCTATGGTGCAACCTACAATTTTAACTTACGACCTATGTTTTCTTCAGATTAATAAAGAATAAGGAATTATATATACCGAATAATTATTATTCCAATTGAAAGTCCTTGGTGAGCAGCAAGACACTGGTATATGTTATCGATCAGCTGTATTCGGTCTATATTCTTTGAGTATGGGGCCTGTAGGCTCTCATCGAATCTTCACCAGTGTCAATAAAGAAACAGGCAGTTAATAACAGAAAATTCTACGTCAACATTGCGAAAACATCAGAATGATTTATCGAATTGAATCAGTGTGAATGAAGTCCTAGAATCGTTTTTTTTTTTTTGTGTTTGACTTTTAAATGTTATGTTGATGTTGCTTGTTAAGCTGTTTCGTGTGACAGTTAATACTCTAATAATTGAGCAGAAATGTCATACCTGATGTGATATAACACCCTTCCATTGAAGATTTTTGTATTTATTACATGTTATTTAAATGCTCTATTATCGAGTTTATCCTTTAATTTTCTTCTAAATGTCTTTATAGAATAACAACAAAAACTGAAAAATACACGAATGTCAAAGTGCAAACCAAAATCAGTTTGTCTTGTAAATATATTGCTAATAGCCTTACAAGAAAAAAGCTATTAATGGAAGTTCTCATGACAATTCTGCAGTACGCTTAATTTGTCAAATGTACTTTTATGCATGCACTCTTTGTACGTTAGTGGACAATAGTCGATGTCAAGTGAACTTTTAGATATCTGTATATTTCTCTGTAGGAAGGATTGATTTCAGGATTTTATCATCAGCAATATTTTATTATGGTTATATAAATATTGATAGATCAATTTCTGATATAATATCTGTCATAATCACCAAATCGATAGCCAAACCAATCCTTTCAATAATAATGGAGGTCACAGTATACAAATTTATCAAGCATCTTTAACTTCCTGGAGGCTGTATATTGTATAGATAAAAAGAGAAAAACTATAGTACAAATATCAAGATCTATTACTTGGAAAATTTTATAATAAAAAAAATTCTTGAACTTAATAGTTTCTCCACTCTATTGTTGATAATAAAAAAAATATAAAACAGCTCAAAATACTTACAACTCAACTTAAACTAAACTTAAATGATTTTCCCTTTTCCTATAATGAGCACCTGCGATAGAACTCAGACAGCAAATACAGTTTAGTGCATTCAAACCTGTGGTAGAATCTATATAGGAGGAACATATCATAAGTACCTGTGGTAGAACCTAGGCAATTTGAGAAAATGGAAGAACCGGTGGTGTGCCCTTTTGCTCATTGAAGACATTCAGAACCTTTTAATAGATATTCGGCTTTCTTTAATTGATTACATGGAACGCATAAAAAAAAAAAGTAATGACAGTATAGTACTGATAAAAAAAACATAGACATTAAAAAAAAAGAAATGACATAAAATATAACAATTTCACAATACTGATATGAAATAACATCTTTTTGTTAAGTAGCTAAGTACAGGCATAAATATAACCATTAAACAGGAGAGGCACGAGATATACATGACCATTACACAGTACTGACATAAATATAATCAGTAAACAGGAGAGGCACGAGATATGACCATTACACAGTACTGACATAACATATAACCACTAAACAGGAGTGGCACGAGATATGACCATTACACAGTACTGACATAAAATATGACGTGCAGTCAAGCACAACTGATATGAAATAATATTACCATTAAAATAGAACTGCTAGCAATATAACGATTTAAAAATAGAACTGACATACAATAAAACAATCCATTTAAAGATAGAACTGACATACAATATAACAGTTCATTTAAAGACAGAACTGACATACAATATAAAGATTTAAAAATAGAACTGACATACAATATGACGGTTTAAAAGTAGAACTGACATACAATATGACGGTTTAAAAGTAGAACTGACATGATACAATATAACGATTTAAAAATAAGACTCACATACAATATAACGATTTAGAAGTATTGGCATGAAATATATTCATTTAATAGTACTGATATGAAATATGACAATTAAACAGTACTTTAATAGTAAAATATGACCATTCAACATTGCTGATGTAAAATATGACCATTGAACATTACAGATGTAAAATATGACTATTCAACATAACTGATGTAAATATTTCCATTCAACAAACAATACGATGTAACAGTTCAACTGTTTTAACATAACATTATGACCATTCAACATTACCGATGTTTACAAAAACAAATATGACCATTCAACGGTACTGTTAACTGACTTGATAACAGAGATTTTTGTAAACATTTCCGAGAACTAGTTCCAACCAGGAAGTTATTTATTTTTACACTTCAAATGAAACATTTATCTAATTTTTAACAATATTAAATGCAGTTCAATAAAAGTTGAGTATCCCGCTTAAGAAGAATTGAAACAAAATACAATGTAAGTGCGGAATAATTGACAATAATAACAACGTTTACATATCGTATCCGTCCGTCTTCCTTCCCGATTCTATAAAAGTATTGTAATCAGCGGATGTTGTATATATCAATGTAGACTATGATGGTTTGGGAAAAGACCAAAAAGTCAATGTATGTTGCTGTACGATATACATGGATTCGGATATTTCTGGAACAAAGTAGAAATTATCAATTCAGACTTATATATCATATTAGTTTTTTGCTCATTATTTTGTACTAAATTAGGCTGATACTTTTATTCTCTGAATTGATTTACATTGGTCATTTCGGTGACTTTAATATCTGACTTGATTTATGCGATATGGATTTTACTCATGTTTGAAGGCCGTACGGTGACCTATTATATAGCTGTTTAAGTTTTGTCATTTTGTCTCTTATGAAGAGTTGGGTCATTGGCAATCATACCACATCATCTTGTTTTATATATTGTCGACCAGATTAATAAACAAAATAGTATATATAGTAAAATTGTTATGTAAAAAATATAAGGTGTTAAATTTGACAGCATATCAAGCTAGAGAAATCAAATTGACCAAATCTGTGCTTATATATCGTCCAGAATATACTTTCTTTCTAAAAAAGAAAGTTTTAGACATTAGTACTACATGTAAGAAAACATATTACGATGGGTAAATTTTGTCACTAATCGACTACTTTTTAATTGGGGAGAATGTAAAAATGTTAAGATAACAAGAAAATAAAATTTAAAAAAGGGCATGAAAATTTGTTATAGATACCAAGTAACTAATCTTTAATTCTAACTTATCTAAAGAACTTACATGGATGACAGTTGAAAAAATGAATTAAATACCACAAATTTTCATTTCTGAATCAATATATTGTGTGCGTATGAAATTTAAACATACATGTTCATTGTATCTGATTTTACTTTTTTGGTCTTAAGCCTTGAAAGAGTGGAATATGTACCAAACCAACTTGGTTCAACAGCGGACCAGAAATTCAGAAGACAGTTCATACACGAACAAATCGAATATCAAAGAGACAAATGTATGAACCCAAACAAAAAACACACACAGCAACTAGTTCAAAAGTCTGATTTAAAAAACTTAGCTTAACAAACTTGTTTTTCTTTTTTTACAGCTCTTATTGTACCGTAAATTATAATCGACTCCATCTCATTTATTTTTAAAAATTTATATCAGGAGTTGACCCTTGTATACAATAAGGAACAATAAATTCTATATAGGATAAAATTTATTTACAGATTTACATTTTTAAATCAGTTTGAATATAATGGTGTATTGTTTCGTTGAAAAAAAACGAAAATTACATACAAATAGATTTGAGTGTGTTTCCTATAGCGTGTTAATACACAATTAATTTATACAGGGATACTCGAGATACAATCCCAAATGTAAACCACAAAGATCCTGTTGGCCGTAATACTTAGAATCCTCCTGTATATCAAGAATTAGGAAATAATACAGAAAGAAAAAATAAAAGTAATTCTATATAGGTGATGATTAAAGCCAACAAAAGAGGAACGTATATATATATATATATTGATGTTTGTAAAGTGTTGTTACAGTTTTTCAAAACATCTGATTACTGTACTTGTAAGTTTGTATATGAATATATGGTGCTACCTTTAGTTCTTCCTCGGATGACAGTGGGGTTCATGAAAATTACATGTAGTCTTCTGCGTTTTGTGTTTTTTTTTCTTCGTCTTTTCCGTTATTAACGGTAGTCTTTTCTTCTTTGACTCGCTTTTCAAACGGTTCAATGAATTAACCTTAAGCATCTAGCTCGTATTCCATAATTGCACTTTTCCAAAACAATAATTCTCAAATTATTTTTTTCAATTTCTATTAAAATAAGAATTAAATTAAGAGAAGCTATCACTTGATATGGTAAAAAAAAGACCAAATATATACATTATGCACATAAATTAGTCTGTTGGTTTTCTCGTTTGAATTGTTTTACTTTGTCATTTAGTGGCCTTTTATAGCTGACTATGCGGTAAATGTTTGCTTATTGTTGTAGGCCATACTGTGACCTATAATAGTTGTTCATGTCTGTGTCATCTGGTCTCTTGTGAAGAGTTGTTCATTGGCAATCATACCATTTCTTCTTTTTATATCATACAATATACAATATACATTTATATTTGATAAATATGCCTAATAGATAAAAAGTGACGCAACGCAAATGTTTTAAAGACATCAAATTACATTTTGTAAAATCGGTTACCATAGAAACACAATTTAACTACAAAGATGGTTAAATATTGATTGGAAAGGCTTGGCAATTCTGTAAAAGGTTAACAAGTCTTATTTAAATGAAATGTACGAGATGATCTTATTGAAGAAATCAAACAACTGACAAAAACTATGTCTCATTTGGATACTAAAGCTGTCGGTTATAATAAGGAAGCTAACCGTTCGAAAAGAAAGGAGTGTGTTTGATGTCATTGAAAATGCAAACCAATAAGGAAGAACTTTTTTCTGTTGGAAATAAGTACAAGGTTGACTGTAATTAAATTGTAAGTCCAAACGATACCATTAAATCAGCATAATATAAGGCTTTAACAACTATTATTGTATAGCAATATAATATTTCCAACAGAAAGTAACCAAAAGTTAGCGTGCAATAAATTCTAATATTGCACTAGTGCAATAAATCCTCAAAATTCATGACGTCATCAACGACAAAATCTTAGTTTAAACCAGTTAATACTTTTAAATATTATATTACTATACAATAAAAGGGTTATTGCATGAATATCGGGGAATATTGTCCCTCGTAGAACATATATTGCACTCGCAAGCTCATGCAATATAAAATTCTACTCGGGACAATATTCCCCAATATTCATGCAATAACCCTATAATATCATATATAAGGAAACATGAATATAAAAGAAGAAGATGTGCCATGATAGCCAAATGAGCCAACTCTCCGTCAGAGACCAAAACGACGTATAAGTTAACAACTATAGGTCACTGCATCGCCTTCAACAATGAGCAACACCTGTACCATACTGCATAGTTAGTTCTAAAATGACTCGAAAAAAACCTTGAACAATTCAGACAAGAAAAATAATGGCTTTAATAATTTACAAAACAAAAACCAAAAAACCAAAAACGATATATTGCAAACCAGTTTACCAGTACAACATAAGAAAATTATAAAAAAAAATAAAACAGTTGAAAAGGGCTTTAACTCATCAGATCGGTACGAAGCATACAGAAAAATTACTATCCAAAACATAAAAGACATACAGTATCTTCAGAAGGCTATAAATATCAATCATTATACACATCTAACTTCCAATGATTTAGTTTATAGACGTCATTAACAAAGAAACCATGACCTGCTGAAATGCTCAAATATAGGTATGGACGGTCTGTAGTCACGTCAGTAACCGAGGATAGAGTTAAGAACCAATGTTTTCAGATCTAATAATTAATAATCTTTTGGATTCACATTTCTAACGTCTTTTACAGCGTCGAAGATACATTGTATTGCAAAACATTTAATTTAAAAGAAACAATTTAGTTGCCTGAATGATTGATTATTGGTGATTAACGCCACTTTCTTAACTATATATTGGCAATCAGTTTGTACTGGTTGTGTAAGCTAGAGAACCTGTAAATGATTAGAAACAAACAATTTCTTATTTTTACTGTGTTTAAAGATAATCTTCATCGCATCATGCCTTTTATGAAGTTTTAGCACAAATTACTATACAGTCATTAAGTATACATATTGCCAAAAGTTGTCATAAAAGGCTAGCTATATTATCAACTCAAAATCAAAAGTTCAATATAAAAAAGAAGATGTGGTATGATTGCCAATGAGACAACAGACATTAACAACTATAGGTAAACGTACGGCCTTCAACAATGAGCAAAGCCCATACCGTATAGTCAGCTATATGACAATGTAAAACAATTCAAACGAGAAAACTAACGGCCTTATTTGTTTACAAGTCTGTAATTCCAGCGGCGCGTGGATATAAACAAGAGGCATCGTATAATGAAGAAGCAGATGACACTAATGAGCTCCATCGGAAACCAAAACATAGCTAGACCTTCATTATAAGAGTTGTGCTCGTTATTTAGCAAACATATAATGTTAACATAACATATTGAAAAATAATGATTTCCTGATAAACAGTAAAAACTCCAGGCAAAACTAATGTATTGTATTCAAGCTTAAAGTACAAATGCACGTTTATTGATATATTTATAAAGTTAAACTGCGGGCAAAGATATGTTAGAAATCCATGCAAAAATATCGCATTGGAACTAAAAAAACTATTTAATTGTGATTCTTCACTTTGATTTTTTACTATTTCACTGAACAACAACAACAACAACAACAACAACAACAACAACAACAACAACAACAACACCAACAATAATAATAATGTCAGCTAAAACATATTTTTCTTTTTCATTAACTTGATTTCGCGAAATCAATATGACAATAACTTCCATGTTTCTACTTCCCTTCACGTATTCTACAGTTTTTAGATAATATATCATGTTTCCTTAAGTACACATTATAGAGTATAAAAAAGCTTCCTGCAATTTCCAACAAGCCAATCGGGTATGAACGCTATGGATTATATTCTTCATCTCAGAAAAATAGCATGACAAGCCTGAATTACTTCCCACGACTTATATAAGTGGATGTCATTGACCAGCAAACACTTTGTTATAATTTCCATAAGCACTACATTGTACTTGCGGTACAGTCGTTGAGCAAAGTTTATTGTCCTTCAACAATAACAAAGGTGCAGTACGCTCAATATTGTAACCGTTCTTGTTTTGTGTTTTACCAATACTTTCCTTCGCTCAATGATGTAACCGTTGTTGTTTTGTGTTCTACCAATACTTTCCTTGTTTAGTACACATTTATTAGAATATCTAATAAAGTGAAATGGGTGAGTTTAGGACATTATGTAAATTCGTTCGGAAGAAATTTGATTAAAAACGGGCTCGGTACTGACTTATTCAAGTATTATATATATGTATTCATACCACTTTTAGGACATATGGTTTAGATGGACGAAGGGTATCTTTGGTGACATGAGACCCAAGTTTCACCTCACCACATTTTGTGCCATCAAAAAACTTAGCTAGCTTGGCAATGTGTTGTTTTTGTTTGTATATCTGGAGATGGTTGTTGGAGGAGATTGTTGTTGGGGTTTGGTGTTGTTGGTTGTACTACATGTCCAATAACCTCTATTATGATCCTTGTGTGCGTGGTTTATTTTATAAGGTGTTACTCTTTCGCAAGACTTTCTGGTGTAAAATAGTAAATGCGAGGCTCTAAAACTTTTTTCTTTCTACAAAAAGAGAAAACGAAAGAATCGATGGAATCATGTTTAATAAAATACTGGCAAATTTAAAGTCTTTTATGATGTTGTACTGATTTTTCTGGATTGTTTTAAAGTATCGGAAGGCTTGACGAAGTAAATTAAGAGATAAATTTGCCTTCGTACGTAATAATGGGATCGTTGTCAATTGCAACATTTTAAAGGATCAGAAATTAGAACTTATTCTTACTCAGTGTTTTGGTATAAAAACAAACTAATTGCAGCATTTGAAAGGACCAGAAATTAGTGCTTATCCTTACTTAGTGCTTTTGGTATCAAAACAAACCAGTTGCAACATTTGAAAAGACCAGAAATAAGTGCTTATCCTGACTTAGTGTTTTGGTATAATAACAAACCGATTGTGATGCTTGAGAGTTCAAGGAGATATTTATTTACAACAAGTCAGTTAGTCCAAACAATATCAAATTATGATGCGCAAAAGTACACTCACAAATAATAGAAATTGACAGCATATCTGTTACTTATTTATTCAGCAGGCTGCAAAACTCTGAGGAATACTAAAACACATATAACGTGGGAAAATATGCCAATGTTTCTTGCTTGTGGTGATATTATTGGTGAAAATTAATGGCGCTAGAGAATTACTTGTGTTGTAATGTCTTAATGCAGTAACAGTTAGATTGTTACAATTTACGTCACAGCATGTAAGGATGGTTCAAAACTATAGACTATAATTGAATACCATGATAGATAAGATAAAGACTAAGGAATAATGGTGCATTCGACATCCATAATTTGTTTACGATTTCTGATAAAAAATGATACATTGACTTTTATAAAAGTAGAGCATCTAAATTTGTTTGAACTTTAATAAAATTTTGCCATAATTATTCTGACATTTCTCCTGATTGCACTATTATTTCTGTTGCATAAATACATCCCTGATTTAATCAGCTGATCGGTGGATGAGTTTCACATAAATCACATGACACATCTATTCCTATGCAGTTCCGATGTTAATAATTCTGATCTAGTTTATGATTGAATTACATAAAGCTCTTTTTCTGTTTTATAACAGATAAAACTTGGGGTCAGTTTGCGTCGAGTGATTTTGAAAATTATTATTCCAGTTTCTTTATATTCGCAGAGAAATAGTCTGTTTGACTCAAAAGGGAGTGAAACTATAATTCGTCGGTCAATATAAATAAAAGAGAAGTCGAGTGTGTGTAAATGAAACAGCAACTCAAGAACAGACACACCACTAATACATATATAAGATAAGATAAGATAAGATAAATTCTATTTTCCAAATTATTTGCCCATATATAAGGGCAACATAAAATTCCGTAATTGAACTGAGGTGAATCAAGGTGCGTAGACCTTGTATGAATGAAAGGAAATATCAGATATACGACAATCAATTAGCAACTTAACAACAAGAATAACACAAATATATAAAAGGTTACATAATAAAAAGTTCACTTGAACTAAAAACGGGGTTAAAATCAGGGTGTGTCGACCAAGGAGAGTCGGGTATAGGTCAATGAAACAGCAACTTAACGACAAGAATAACACAAATATATAAAACGTTACATAATAAAAAGTTCACTTGAACTAAAAACGGGGTTAAAATCAGGGTGTGTCGACCAAGGAGAGTCGGGTATAAGACAATCAATTAGCAACTTAACAACAAGAATAACACAAATATATAAAACGTTACATAATAAAAAGTCCACTTGAACTCAAAACGGGGTTAAAAACAGGGTGTGTCGACCAAGGAGAGTCGGGTATAAGTCAATGAATTAGCAGCTTAACGACAAGAATAACACAAATATATAAAAGGTTACATAATAAAAAGTCCACTTGAACTCAAAACGGGGTTAAAAACAGGGTGTGTCGACCAAGGAGAGTCGGATATAAGTCAATGAAACAGCAACTTAACGACAAGAATAACACAAATATATAAAACGTTACATAATAAAAAGTCCACTTGAACTCAAAACGGGGTTAAAAACAGGGTGTGTCGACCAAGGAGAGTCGGGTATAAGTCAATGAATTAGCAACTTAACGACAAGAATAACACAAATATATAAAACGTTACATAATAAAAAGTCCACTTGAACTCAAAACGGGGTTAAAAACAGGGTGTGTCGACCAAGGAGAGTCGGGTATAAGTCAATGAATTAGCAGCTTAACGACAAGAATAACACAAATATATAAAACGTTACATAATAAAAAGTCCACTTGAACTCAAAACGGGGTTAAAAACAGGGTGTGTCGACCAAGGTGAGTCGGGTATAAGTCAATGAAACAGCAACTTAACGACAAGAATGACACAAATATATAAAACGTTACATAATAAAAAGTCCACTTGAACTCAAAACGGGGTTAAAAACAGGGTGTGTCGACCAAGGAGAGTCGGGTATAAGTCAATGAATTAGCAGCTTAACGACAAGAATAACACAAATATATAAAACGTTACATAATAAAAAGTCCACTTGAACTCAAAACGGGGTTAAAAACAGGGTGTGTCGACCAAGGAGAGTCGGGTATAAGTCAATGAATTAGCAGCTTAACGACAAGAATAACACAAATATATAAAACGTTACATAATAAAAAGTCCACTTGAACTCAAAACGGGGTTAAAAACAGGGTGTGTCGACCAAGGAGAGTCGGGTATAAGTCAAAGAATTAGCAACTTAACGACAAGAATAACACAAATATATAAAACGTTACATAATAAAAAGTCCACTTGAACTCAAAACGGGGTTAAAAACAGGGTGTGTCGACCAAGGAGAGTCGGGTATAAGTCAATGAATTAGCAGCTTAACGACAAGAATAACACAAATATATAAAACGTTACATAATAAAAAGTCCACTTGAACTCAAAACGGGGTTAAAAACAGGGTGTGTCGACCAAGGAGAGTCGGGTATAAGTCAATGAATTAGCAGCTTAACGACAAGAATAACACAAATATATAAAACGTTACATAATAAAAAGTCCACTTGAACTCAAAACGGGGTTAAAAACAGGGTGTGTCGACCAAGGAGAGTCGGGTATAAGTCAATGAATTAGCAGCTTAACGACAAGAATAACACAAATATATAAAACGTTACATAATAAAAAGTCCACTTGAACTCAAAACGGGGTTAAAAACAGGGTGTGTCGACCAAGGAGAGTCGGGTACAAGTCAATGAATTAGCAACTTAACAACAAGAATAACACAAATATATAAAACGTTACATAATAAAAAGTCCACTTGAACTCAAAACGGGGTTAAAAACAGGGTGTGTCGACCAAGGAGAGTCGGGTATAAGTCAATGAATTAGCAACTTAACGACAAGAATAACACAAATATATAAAACGTTACATAATAAAAAGTCCACTTGAACTCAAAACGGGGTTAAAAACAGGGTGTGTCGACCAAGGAGAGTCGGGTATAAGTCAATGAATTAGCAGCTTAACAACAAGAATAACACAAATATATAAAACGTTACATAATAAAAAGTCCACTTGAACTCAAAACGGGGTTAAAAACAGGGTGTGTCGACCAAGGAGAGTCGGGTATAAGTCAATGAATTAGCAACTTAACGACAAGAATAACACAAATATATAAAACGTTACATAATAAAAAGTCCACTTGAACTCAAAACGGGGTTAAAAACAGGGTGTGTCGACCAAGGAGAGTCGGGTATAAGTCAATGAATTAGCAACTTAACGACAAGAATAACACAAATATATAAAAGGTTACATAATAAAAAGTCCACTTGAACTCAAAACGGGGTTAAAAACAGGGTGTGTCGACCAAGGAGAGTCGGGTATAATTTCAATGAATTAGCAACTTAACGACAAGAATAACACAAATATATAAAAGGTTACATAATAAAAAGTCCACTTGAACTAAAAACGGGGTTGAAAACAGGGTGTGTCGACCAAGGAGAGTCGGGTATAAGTCAATGAATTAGCAACTTAACGACAAGAATAACACAAATATATAAAACGTTACATAATAAAAAGTCCACTTGAACTCAAAACGGGGTTAAAAACAGGGTGTGTCGACCAAGGAGAGTCGGGTATAAGTCAATGAAACAGCAACTTAACGACAAGAATAACACAAATATATAAAACGTTACATAATAAAAAGTCCACTTGAACTCAAAACGGGGTTAAAAACAGGGTGTGTCGACCAAGGAGAGTCGGGTATAAGTCAATGAATTAGCAACTTAACGACAAGAATAACACAAATATATAAAAGGTTACATAGTAAAAAGTCCACTTGAACGCAAAACGGGGTTAAAAACAGGGTGTGTCGACTAAGGAGAGTCGGGTACAAGTCAATGAATTAGCAACTTAACAACAAGAATAACACAAATATATAAAACGTTACATAATAAAAAGTCCACTTGAACTCAAAACGGGGTTAAAAACAGGGTGTGTCGACCAAGGAGAGTCGGGTATAAGTCAATAAATTAGCAACTTAACGACAAGAATAACACAAATATATAAAAGATTACATAGTAAAAAGTCCACTTGAACGCAAAACGGGGTTAAAAACAGGGTGTGTCGACCAAGGAGAGTCGGGTATAAGTCAATAAATTAGCAACTTAACGACAAAAATAGCACAAATATATATATAAAAGATTACATAGTAAAAAGTCCACTTGAACGCAAAACGGGGTTAAAAACAGGGTGTGTCGACCAAGGAGAGTCGGGTATAAGTTAGTATAAGTCAATGAAACAGCAACTTAACGACAAAAATAACACAAATAAGTTAAGGGCAACAACAAGAATACTGGGGTAGTTTACTTGAACTCAAAACGGGTTGAATAATGTCGTACATTAAGTATGAATGGAAGGAGATGTCTTAGTTACGTCAGATAAACAGCTACTTAACGAAAAAAACAACACAAATATACAAAGTCAACATACAAAATTAAATAGCTATTTGAAATCAAAACTGGGTGAAGCAATGGAAGGTGCGTACACCAAATATGAATGAAAGGCGATATCATGTGTACGTCAATAAAACAACATCCTAATAAAAAAAACTAACAAAAATATAGATGTTCAACATACATTTGGGCACTGTTAACTAATTAATTAATGAACTAATAAATTTACTATTCGAAAGATGATACTCTGTTACAAAATCAAGGAATAGGATTAAAACATTCTGAATATCGGTAATGAACGTTGATAATAAATTACAGACTTAAAACTATGTCTCTGTAAAAATCGTCAGTTTCTAAAAGGATGAGAGAAATTAGTAAACAATATTTCCTGAAGTTTTAGACTGTTAAATTAAGTTACATTAGATCTACTGTATATATACAATAAAAGTGCAACAACATACCATACACATATATAAAACACGTATAGGATATAAAATTAGTGTATAAGAAAATATACATAAGTGGCTTGAAATGGGAAAAACTGCCACTATATATATATATATATATATATATATATATATATATATATATATATATATGAACTAAGTTGGTCGAATCACATATTAATAAATTCTGTCTAAAATACGCCATGTAACAAAATGACATTTGTAGAAAACATAAAATAAGAAGCAAAAAAAAAAAAAAAAAAAAAAAAACACATCGTCAAACGATGAAAAAATATTAACGGTTATGATCTTTTTCAACATAAAGATAAGTGTCGTATTGTGTTATTACATTGTTGCATAATGAAGTTACTGCGACAGTTTTGTTTCACTGTAAAAAACACAATGAAGAGAGAGAGAGAAATAGGGATAGTCAATATAATACTTTACTGTGCACGAACAAACAGTATACTGGTACGATGTTATTAAGGTCTTTCCTCTCCGCGAGGAAAGACCTTATTGTTTAGGTCTTTCCTCTTCCCGAGGAAAGACCTTATTGTTTTTCTAATGTTTTTTTTTCTTTTTTTTTTCCTTCCAGCATTTGTTTGGCACGCCCTCCTACTGCTTCTTTTGGAGTTATCAATACCAAATTTGAACCATCGATAGACCTCATCATGAACTTTTACCAGATGAACTTTTGTAGGATTTCATCATCCCCCTTAGAAGTTATCTCCCTTTTATTGATTTTTTTCAACATGACCCCCCCCCTAAATGTTTTAAAAGATATCATGACCTTATTTAGCCAATAGGTAGATATTATCATGATGTATTACCATATGAGGCTGCATAGGATTTCATCATCCCCTTTGAGAGTTATATCCCCTTGAAGCAATTTCTTTTATTTGTATTTTTCTTTAAAAGTATTAGAGATAGAATCGATTTGAAAATGGCAGCATATACAAGAACAGATGGCAATGTTTATAAACATAAACAATTAATTTGTTACTAAGCCTTATAAGGAGTTATTTCCCTTTAAAAATTATAAATATTTTTTGAAAAGTTCTATTTCGAGAACCAGAAGTCATAAAGACTTGGAACCTTCACCAATAATCTTAAATTCATATGACCTTTAATATGCACCCAAGGTCAAAGGTCACCGAGTGCAAAAAAAAAAATTACGCTGCAATTTCAAGCTTTCATATTAGGAAAACGATAAGACTTTGCTGCATACATATAGCGCATAAAATGTTCTTCTCGACGAGCTCTACATTTTATACAATAAGCCCAAAAATGTCTGACCGTCTGTTCAAAAGTTACAACAGGATGATTCTTAAAAGTATAGTATTGTGTGTATATCTTTTTAAATGAAACAGATATCAACCTACTTTAAAGTGCAAAGATGATCAGTAATTCAAGACCTTCAGTTTGAGGTCAATGTCAGGTCATGATGAAATTTCACCTTGACCTTCACAGTATACTATGACCTTGACCTTGTGATAGTTGAAAGGTCAAGTGGTCCTGAGTTGAATGGTGCTAGTCCCATGTCTCTACGACTTCTGGTTCTTAAGTTTGGTATTGCATCATTTATTTGATGATTAATTGTGACCTTGGTGAACTTTGAAATTGTCCCAATTCTTTTTCTCTTATGTTGTCCTTCAACTGTAGATCATTTATCATTTAACAGATTTGAGATATCTATTGTCGTTTTAGAGATAATGCAGTTCGAAGTTTTGCGAGCGGCGGCATGTATTTCTGAATCAACAACAGCTTACCACTTAAAATGTTTTAGAAAATGTAGAGGTTAACATAGTTATATGTTTAACCAAATGCCAAAAACATTCCATGGAAAAAAAAACGCCAAAAATTCAATTTGAAATTTTCATGTTTTGCATTGACTTAGTTAGTTTCATAACTTCTATTTATATAGTTGATATTGCATCATTTTTTGCACTTTGTCAAATGGGGTCATCTGATATATCAAATTGAAGGTCTTAATAAACTCTACTTATAAATGAAAATTTTAAACACCCTTTTCATCCAAGGGGGACGGGTGGGGTCATTTAGTGCAAAAATTTAAATTTCTCAGATGGTAAGGTTGTCGCATATCAAATGAAAGAACATGAAGTGTACATTTCAAATTTCAAATTGACGTCTCCCAAAAATGGGTTGGATGGGGTTATTGAGTGCAAACATTAAATTTTGTTTTAAGATAGGGTTGTTGTATATCAAATGAAAGGTCATGATGTGTACATTTGATATATCAAATTCCCGACCTCCAAAAATTACTTGGATAGGGTTATTAAGTGCAAAAATCAAACTTTCTAGAACATGGTGTTGTTGCATATCAAATGAAAGCTCATCTACTCTATGTTACTTATATAATACTATCCGATCTCAAAAAAGTAGGCGGATGAGGTCATTAAGTGTTAAAAGAGAAAAGTTTGAGAAGGTATGCTTGTCGTATATCAAACGAAAAGTCGTACAAAGTACATTCCGAAAACATCCATTTTACTGGAAAGACCTTTCAATTGTTTTACAAACAATTGAGATACTAGTTTTTCTCCTGTTTTTTTTTTTAAGGTCTTTCCCCTACATGGGAAAGACCTTATTGTTTTTCTTCCGTTTTTTCTTTTTCTTTTTTTTCTTCCAACATTTTTTTGACATGCCCGCCTCTTGTTTCTGTTGAAGTTATTAAGACCAAATATGGACCATCGCTAGACCTTACCAAGATGTATTACCAAATGACCCTGTTAAGGATTTCATCATCCCCTTTAGGAGTTATCTCCCTTTTATTGATATTTTTCAACATGGCCCCCCCTCGTTGGTTTTAAAGATATCATGACCTTAATTGGACATAATGTAGATCTCATCATGATGTATTACCATGTGAGGCTGAATAGGATTTCATCGTCCCCTATGAGAGTTATATCCCCTTGAAACAATTTCTTTCCTTTGCATTTTTCTCAAAAAGTATAAGAGATAGAATCGATTTGAAAACGGCAACATGTACAGGAACAGATGGCAATATTAATGAACATGTACAATCATTTTGTTATTAACCCTTATAAGGAGTTATTCCCCTTGAAAAATTGTACATAATTTAAAAAAAATTGTTTTTCGAGAACCAGAAGTCGTAGAGACTTGGGACCTACACCAATAATCTTAAGTTCATGTGACTTTTAGTTTGCACCCAAGGTCAAAGGTCACAGAGTGCAAAAAAAAAATTACGCTGCAATTTCAAGCTTACATATTAGGAAAACTATAAGACTTTGCTGCATACATACAGCGTATAAAATGTTCCTCTCGACAAGCTCTACATTTTATATAAGAAGCCCAAAAATGTCCGACTGTCTGTTCAAAAGTTACGACGGGATGGTTCTTAAAAGTATAGTATTGTGTGTATATCTTTTTAAAGGTAACAGATATCAACCTACTATAAACTTCAAAGATGATCAGTAGTTCAAGACCTTCAATTTGAGGTCAATGTCAGGTCATGATGAAATTTCACCTTGACCTTCACATTATACTATGACCTTGACCTTATGATATTTGAAAGGTCATGTGGTCTTGAGTTGAATGGTGATAGTCCCATGTCTCTACGACTTCTGGTTCTCAAGTTTTGTATTGCATCATATATTTGATGATTAATTGTGACCTTAGTGAACTTTGAAATTGTCCCAATTCTTTTTCTATAATGTTGTCCTTCAACTGTAGATCATTTATCATTTAACAGATTTGAGATATCTATTGTCGTTTTAGAGATAATGCAGTTTGAAGTTTTGTGAGCGGAGGCATGTATTTCTGAATCATCAAGAGCTTACCACTTAAAATGTTTTAGAAATTGAAGAGGTTGACATAGTTATATGTTTGACCAAATACCAAAAACATTCCATGGAAAAAAACACCAAAAAATCAATTTGAAATTTTCAAGTTTTGCATTGACTTTGTAAGTTTCATAACTTCTATTTATATAGTTGATATTGCATCATTATTTGAACTTTGTCAAATGGGGTCATCTGATATATCAAATTGAAGGTCTTAATAAACTCTACTTAAAAATGAAAATTTTAAACCCCCTTTTCATCCCAGGGGGACGGGTGGGGTCATTTAGTGCAAACATTCAAATTTCTCAGATGGTAAGGTTGTCGCATATCAAATGAAAGAACATAAAGCGTACATTTCAAATTTCAAATTGACGTTTCCAAAAAATAGGTTGGATGGGGTCATTGAGTGCAAAAAAATAAATGTTCTTTTAATGTAGGGTTGTTGTATATCAAATGAAAGGTCATGATGTGTACATTTGAAATATCAAATTCCCGACCTCCAAAAATTAGTTGGATAGGGTAATTAAGTGCAAAAATTAAACTTTCTAGAACATGGTGTTGTCGCATATCAAGTGAAAGCTCATCTACTCTGTTCTATATATCATAATTCTGATCTCAAAAATGTAGGCGGATGAGGTCATTAAGTGTAAAAAGCGAAAAGTTTCAGAAGGTATGCTTGTCGTATATCAAACGAAAGGTCGTACAAAGTACAATATGAAAACATCACTTTTACAGGAAAGACCTTTCAATTGTTTTACAAACAATTGAGATACTAGTTTTTTTTTTTTTTTTTTTTTCATCCAGCATTTCTTTAACATGGCCTCCCCTTGTTTCTATTGGAGTTATCAAGACCAAATATAGACCATCGGTAGACCTCATCATGAAGTATTACCAGATGAGGCTGTGTAGGATTTCATCATCCCCTTTAGAAGTTATCTCCCTTTTATTGATTTTTTTCGACATGGCCCCCCCTCGTTGTTTTTAAAGATATCATGACCTTATTTGAACATTAGTTAGATCTCATCATGATGTGTTACCATATGAGGCTGCTAAGGATTTCATCATTCCCTATGAGAGTTATGTCCCCTTGAAGCAATTTCTTTCTTTTTCATTTTTCTCAAAAAGTATTCAAGATAGAATCCATTTGAAAACGGCAACATGTACAACACCAGATGGCAATGTTAATTAACATATACAATCATTTTGTTGTTAACCCTTATAAGGAGTTATTTCCCTTGAAAAAATATACACAATTTTTGAAATATTGTATCTCGAGAACCGGAAGTCGTAAAGACTTGGGACCTACACCAATAATCTTAAGTTCATAGGACCTTTGATTTGCACCCAAGGTCAAAGGTCACCGAGTGCAAAAAAAAAAATTACGCTGCAATTTCAAGCTTTCATATTAAGAAAACGACAAGAGTTTGCTGCATACTTACAGCGTATAAAATGTTCCTCTCGACGAGCTCTACATTTTATACCCTGAGCTCAAAAGAGTCTGACTGTCTGTTCAAAAGTTGCGACGGCATGATTCTTAAAACTATAGTATTGTGTGTATATCTTTTTAAAGGTAACAGATATCAACCTACTATAAACTGCAAAGATGATCAGTAGTTCAAGACCTTCAATTTGAGGTCAATGTCAGGTCATGATGAAATTTCACCTTGACCTTCACATTATACTATGACCTTGACCTTGTGATATTTGAAAGGTCAAGTGGTCCTGAGTTGAATGGTGATAGTCCTATGTCTCTACGACTTCCGGTTCTCAAGTTTGGTATTGCATCATATATTTGATGATTAATTGTGACCTTGGTGAACTTTGAAATTGTCCCAATTCTTTTCCTATAATGTTTTCCTTCAACTGTAGATCATTTATCATTTAACAGATTTGAGATATCTATTGTCGTTTTAGAGATAATGCAGTTTGAAGTATTGTGAGCGGAGGCATGTATTTCTGAATCAAAAAGAGCTTACCACTAAAAATGTTTTAGAAATTGAAGAGGTTAACATAGTTATATGTTTGACCAAATACCAAAAACATTTACTGGAAAAAAACACCAAAAAATCAATTTGAAATTTTCAAATTTTGCATTGACTTTGTAAGTTTCATAACTTCTATTTATATCGTTGATATTGCATCATTATTTGCACTTTGTCAAATGGGGTCATCTGATATATCAAATTGAAGGTCTTAATAAACTCTACTTAAAAATGAAAATTTTAAACCCCCTTTTCATCCAAGGGGGACGGGTGGGGTCATTTAGTGCAAACATTCAAATTTCTCAGATGGTAAGGTTGTCGCATATCAAATGAAAGAACATAAAGCGTACATTTCAAATTTCAAATTGACGTCCCCCAAAAATTGGTTGGATGGGGTCATTGAGTGCAAAAAATAAATTTTCTTTTACGATAGGGTTGTTGTATATCAAATGAAAGGTCATGATGTGTACATTTGAAATATCAATTTCCCGACCTCCAAAAATTAGTTGGATGGGGTTATTAAGTGCAAAAATCAAACTTTCTAGAACACGAAGTTGTCGCATATTAAATGAAAGCTCATCTACCCTGTGTTACATATATCATACTTCCGATCTCAAAAATGTAGGCGGATGAGGTCATTAAGTATAAAAAGCGAAAAGTTTCAGAAGGTATGCTTGTCGTATATCAAACGAAAGGTCATACAAAGTACATTACGAAAACATCACTTTTACAGGAAAGACCTTTCAATTGTTTTACAAACAATTGAGATACTAGTTAAGGTCTTTCCCCTACATGGGAAAGACCTTATTGTTTTTCTAATGTTTTTTTTTCTTCCAACATTTTTTTGACATGCCCTCCCCCCGTTTCTATTGAAGTCATCAAGACCAAATATTGACCATCGATAGATCTCATTATGACGTATTACCAGATGAGGCTGTGTAGGATTTCATTATCCTCTTTGAGAGTTATATCCCCTTGAAGCACTTTTTTTATTTGCATTTTTCTTAAAAAGTATTAGAGATAGAATAGAATTGAAAATGGCAGCATGTACAGGAACAGATGGCAATGTTAATAAACATAAAAAAATTGTAGGTTATTTTCCCTGATAAGAAGTTATTTCCCTTGAAATATTATACATTTTTGGAAAAATTATATTTCGAGAACCGGAAGTCGTAGAGACTTGGGACCTTCACCAATATTCTTTAATTCATGTGACCTTTAATTTGCACCAAGGTCAAAGGTCACCGAGTGCAAAAAGAAATTACGCTGCAATTTCAAGCTTGCATATTAAGAAAACGATAAGAGTTTGCTGCACTCATACTGTGTATAAAATGTACCTCTCGACGAGCTCTACATTTTATACATAAAGCTAAACAATGTCCGACTGTCTGTTCAAAAGTTACAACAACATAATTCTTAAAACTATAGTAACAAGTGTATATCTTTTAAAAGGTAACAGATATCAACCTACTATAAACTGCAAAGATGATCAGTAATTCAAGACCTTCAATTTGAGGTCAAGGTCAGGTCATGATGAAATTTCACCTTGACCTTCACATTATACTATGACCTTGACCTTGTGATATTTGAAAGGTCAAGTGGTCCTGAGTTGAATGGTGGTAATCCCATGTCTCTACGACTTCCGGTTCTCAAGTTTGGTATTGCATCATATATTTGATGATTGATTGTGACCTTGGTGAACTTTGAAATTGTCCCAATTCTTTTTCTATAATGTTGTCCTTTAACTGTAGATCATTTACCATTTAACAGATTTGAGATATCTATTGTCGTTTTAGAGATAATGCAGTTTGAAATTTTGCGAGCGGCGGCATAAATTTCTGAATCAACAACAGCTTACCACTTAAAATGTTTAAGAAATTGAAGAGGTTAACATAGTTATATGTTTGACCAAATACCAAAAACATTCCATGGAAAAAAACACCAAAAAATCATTTTGAAATTTTCATGTTTTGCATTGACTTTGTAAATTTCATAACTTCTATTTATATCGTTGATATTGCATCATTTTTGGCACTTTGTCAAATGGGGTCATCTGATATATCAAATTGAAGGTCTCAATAAACTCTACTTAAAAATGAAAATTTTAAACCTCTTTTTCATCCAAGGCGGAAGGGTGGGGTCATTTAGTGCAAAAATTCAAATTTCTCAGATGGTAAGGTTGTCGCATATCAAATGAAAGAACATAAAGCGTACATTTCAAATTTCAAATTGACGTCCCCCAAAAATGGGTTGGATGGGGTCATTGAGTGCAAAAAATAAATTTTCTTTTACTATAGGGTTGTTGTATATCAAATGAAAGGTCATGATGTGTACATTTGAAATATCAAATTCCCAACCTCCAAAAATTGGTTGGATGGGGTTATTAAGTGCAAAAATCAAATTTTTAGAACATGGCGTTGTCGCATATCAAATGAAAGCTCATCTACCCTGTGTTACATATATCATACTTCCGATCTCAAAAACGTAGGTGGATGAGGTCATTAAGTGTAAAAAGCGAAAAGTTTCAGAAGGTATGCTTGTCGTATATCAAACGAAAGGTCGTACAAAGAACATTACGAAAACATCACTTTTACAGGAAAGACCTTTCAATTGTTTTACAAACAATTGAGATACTAGTTTTTTTTTTTTTTTTTTTTCATCCAGCATTTGTTTGACATGGCCTCCCCTCGTTTCTATTGGAGTTATCAAGACCAAATATGGACCATCAGTAGACCTCATCATGAAGTATTACCAGATGAGGCTGTGTAGGATTTCATCATCCCCTTTAGAAGTTATCTCCCTTTTATTGGTTTTTTTCGACATGGCCCCCCCTCGTTGTTTTTGAAGATATCATGACCTTATTTGGACAATAGTTAGATCTCATCATGATGTGTTACCATATGAGGCTGCTAAGAATTTCATCATTTCCTATGAGAGTTATGTCCCCTTGAAGCAATTTCTTCCTTTTACATTTTTCTCAAAAAGTATTCAAGATAGAATCCATTTGAAAACGGCAACATGTACAAGACCAGATGGCTATGATAATTAACATATACAATCATTTTGTTGTTAACCCGTATAAGGAGTTATTTCCCTTGAAAAAATATAAACAATTTTTGAAAAATTGTATCTCGAGTTACGGAAGTCGTAAAGACTTGGGACCTGCACCAATAATCTTAAGTTCATGTGACCTTTAATTTGCACCCAAGGTCAAAGGTCACTGAGTGCAAAAAAAAATTACGCTGCAATTTCAAGCTTTCGTATTAAGAAAACGACAAGAGTTTTCTGCATACTTACAGCGTATAAAATGTTCCTCTCGACGAGCTCTACATTTTATACACTGACCTCAAAAGAGTCCGACTGTCTGTTCAAAAGTTACGACGGGATGATTCTTAAAAGTATAGTATTGTGTGTATATCTTTTTAAAGGTAACAGATATCAACCTACTATAAACTGCAAAGATGATCAGTAGTTCAAGACCTTCAATTTGAGGTCAATGTCAGGTCATGATGAAATTTCACCTTGACCTTCACATTATACTATGACCTTGACCTTGTGATATTTGAAAGGTCAAGTGGTCCTGAGTTGAATGGTGATAGTCCTATGTCTCTACGACTTCCGGTTCTCAAGTTTGGTATTGCATCATATATTTGATGATTAATTGTGACCTTGGTGAACTTTGAAATTGTCCCAATTCTTTTCCTATAATGTTTTCCTTCAACTGTAGATCATTTATCATTTAACAGATTTGAGATATCTATTGTCGTTTTAGAGATAATGCAGTTTGAAGTATTGTGAGCGGAGGCATGTATTTCTGAATCAAAAAGAGCTTACCACTAAAAATGTTTTAGAAATTGAAGAGGTTGACATAGTTATATGTTTGACCAAATACCAAAAACATTTACTGGAAAAAAACACCAAAAAATCAATTTGAAATTTTCAAATTTTGCATTGACTTTGTAAGTTTCATAACTTCTATTTATATCGTTGATATTGCATCATTATTTGCACTTTGTCAAATGGGGTCATCTGATATATCAAATTGAAGGTCTTAATAAACTCTACTTAAAAATGAAAATTTTAAACCCCCTTTTCATCCAAGGGGGACGGGTGGGGTCATTTAGTGCAAACATTCAAATTTCTCAGATGGTAAGGTTGTCGCATATCAAATGAAAGAACATAAAGCGTACATTTCAAATTTCAAATTGACGTCCCCCAAAAATTGGTTGGATGGGGTCATTGAGTGCAAAAAATAAATTTTCTTTTACGATAGGGTTGTTGTATATCAAATGAAAGGTCATGATGTGTACATTTGAAATATCAATTTCCCGACCTCCAAAAATTAGTTGGATGGGGTTATTAAGTGCAAAAATCAAACTTTCTAGAACACGAAGTTGTCGCATATTAAATGAAAGCTCATCTACCCTGTGTTACATATATCATACTTCCGATCTCAAAAATGTAGGCGGATGAGGTCATTAAGTATAAAAAGCGAAAAGTTTCAGAAGGTATGCTTGTCGTATATCAAACGAAAGGTCATACAAAGTACATTACGAAAACATCACTTTTACAGGAAAGACCTTTCAATTGTTTTACAAACAATTGAGATACTAGTTTTTTTTTTTTTTTTTTCATCCAGCATTTGTTTGACATGGCCTCCCCTCGTTTCTATTGGAGTTATCAAGACCAAATATGGACCATCAGTAGACCTCATCATGAAGTATTACCAGATGAGGCTGTGTAGGATTTCATCATCCCCTTTAGAAGTTATCTCCCTTTTATTGTTTTTTTTCGACATGGCCCCCCCTCGTTGTTTTTGAAGATATCATGACCTTATTTGGACAATAGTTAGATCTCATCATGATGTGTTACCATATGAGGCTGCTAAGAATTTCATCATTTCCTATGAGAGTTATGTCCCCTTGAAGCAATTTCTTTCTTTTACATTTTTCTCAAAAAGTATTCAAGATAGAATCCATTTGAAAACGGCAACATGTACAAGACCAGATGGCAATGATAATTAACATATACAATCATTTTGTTGTTAACCCGTATAAGGAGTTATTTCCCTTGAAAAAATATAAACAATTTTTGAAAAATTGTATCTCGAGTTACGGAAGTCGTAAAGACTTGGGACCTGCACCAATAATCTTAAGTTCATGTGACCTTTAATTTGCACCCAAAGTCAAAGGTCACTGAGTGCAAAAAAAAATTACGCTGCAATTTCAAGCTTTCGTATTAAGAAAACGATAAGAGTTTTCTGCATACTTACAGCGTATAAAATGTTCCTCTCGACGAGCTCTACATTTTATACACTGACCTCAAAAGAGTCCGACTGTCTGTTCAAAAGTTACGATGGGATGATTCTTAAAAGTATAGTATTGTGTGTATATCTTTTTAAAGGTAACAGATATCAACCTACTATAAACTGCAAAGATGATCAGTAGTTCAAGACCTTCAATTTGAGGTCAATGTCAGGTCATGATGAAATTTCACCTTGACCTTCACATTTTACTATGACCTTGACCTTGTAATATTTGAAAGGTCAAGTGTTCCTGAGTTGAATGGTGATAGTCCCATGTCTCTACGACTTCCGGTTCTCAAGTTTTGTATTGCATTATATATTTGATGATTAATTGTGACCTTGGTGAACTTTGAAATTGTCCCAATTCTTTTTCTATAATGTTGTCCTTCAACTGTAGATCATTTATCATTTAACAGATTTGAGATATCTATTGTCGTTTTAGAGATAATGCAGTTTGAAGTTTTTCGAGCGGAGGCATGTATTTCTGAATCATCAAGAGCTTACCACTTAAAATGTTTTAGAAATTGAAGAGGTTGACATAGTTATATGTTTGACCAAATACCAAAAACATTCCATGGAAAAAAACACCAAAAAATCAATTTGAAATTTTCAAGTTTTGCATTGACTTTGTAAGTTTCATAACTTCTATTTATATAATTGATATTGCATCATTATTTGCACTTTGTCAAATGGGGTCATCTGATATATCAAATTGAAGGTCTTAATAAACTCTACTTAAAAATGAAAATTTAAACCCCCTTTTCATCCCAGGGGGACGGGTGGGGTCATTTAGTGCAAACATTCAAATTTCTCAGATGGTAAGGTTGTCGCATATCAAATGAAAGAACATAAAGCGTACATTTCAAATTTTAAATTGACGTCTCCCAAAAATGGGTTGGATGGGGTCATTGAGTGCAAAAAATAAATGTTCTTTTAAGGTAGGGTTGTTGTATATCAAATGAAAGGTCATGATGTGTACATTTGAAATATCAAATTCCCGACCTCCAAAAATTTGTTGGATAGGGTTTTTAAGTGCAAAAATCAAACTTTCAAGAACATGGTGTTGTCGCATATCAAACGAAAGCTCATCTACTCTGTTCCATATTTAAGGTCTTTCCTCTCCGCGAGGAAAGACCTTATTGTTAAGGTCTTTCCCCTACGTGGGGAAAGACCTTACTGTTTTTCTAATGTTTTTTTTTCCAACATTTTTTCTAAATGCCCTTCCCCCGTTTCTATTGATGTCATCAAGACCAAATATGGGCCATCGATAGATCTCATCATGAGGTATTCCCAGATGAGACTGTGTAGGATTTCATCATCCCCTTTAGAAGTTATCTCCCTTTTATTGATTTTTTTCAACATGGCCCCCCCTCGTTGTTTTTAAAGATATCATGACCTTATTTAAACAAAAGTTAGATCTCATCATGATGTGTTACCATATGAGGCTGCTAAGGATTTCATCATTCCCTATGAGAGTTATGTCCCCTTGAAGCAATTTCTTTCTTTTGCATTTTTCTCAAAAAGTATTTAAGATAGAATCGATTTGAAAACGACAACATGTACAAGATCAAAGGGCAATGTTAATAAACATATATACAATCATTTTGTTGTTAACCGTTATAAGGAGTTATTTCCCTTGAAAAAATATACACAATTTTTGAAAAATTGTATCTCGAGAACCGTAAGTCGTAAAGACTTGGGACCTACACCAATAATCTTAAGTTCATGTGACCATCAATTTGCACCCAAGGTCAAAGGTCATCGAGTGCAAAAAACAATTACGCTGCAATTTCAAGCTTTCATATTAAGAAAACGATAAAAGTTTGCTGCATACTTACAGCGTATAAAATGTTCCTCTCGACGAGCTCTACATTTTATACACTGAGCTCAAAAGAGTCCGACTGTCTGTTCAAAAGTTACGACGGGATGATTCATAAAAGCATAGTATTGTGTGTATATCTTTTTAAAGGTAACAGATATCAACCTACTATAAACTGCAAAGATGATCTGTAGTTCAAGACCTTCAATTTGAGGTCAATGTCAGGTCATGATGAAATTTCACCTTGACCTTCACATTATACTATGACCTTGACCTTGTGATATTTGAAAGGTCAAGTGTTCCTGAGTTGAATGGTGATAGTCCCATGTCTCTACGACTTCCGGTTCTCAAGTTTTGTATTGCATCATATATTTGATGATTAATTGTGACCTTGGTGAACTTTGAAATTGTCCCAATTCTTTTTCTATAAAGTTGTCCTTCAACTGTAGATCATTTATCATTTAACAGATTTGAGATATCTATTGTCGTTTTAGAGATAATGCAGTTTGAAGTTTTGCGAGCGGAGGCATGTATTTCTGAATCATCAAGAGCTTATCACTTAAAATGTTTTAGAAATTGAAGAGGTTGACATAGTTATATGTTTGACCAAATACCAAAAACATTCCATGGAAAAAAACACCAAAAAATCAATATGAAATTTTCAAGTTTTGCATTGAATTTGTGAGTTTCATAACTTCTATTTATATAGTTGATATTGCATCATTATTTACACTTTGTCAAATGGGGTCATCTGATATATCAAATTGAAGGTCTTAATAAACTCTACTTAAAAATGAAAATTTTAAACCCCCTTTTTATCCCAGGGGGACGGGTGGGGTCATTTAGTGCAAACATTCAAATTTCTCAGATGGTAAGGTTGTCGCATATCAAATGAAAGAACATAAAGCGTACATTTCAAATTTCAAATTGACGTCTCCCAAAAATAGGTTGGATGGGGTCATTGAGTGCAAAAAATAAATGTTCTTTTAAGGTAGGGTTGTTGTATATCAAATGAAAGGTCATGATGTGTACATTTGAAATATCAAATTCCCGACCTCCAAAAATTAGTTGGATAGGGTAATTAATTGCAAAAATCAAACTTTCTAGAACATGGTGTTGTCGCATATCAAATGAAAGCTCATCTACTCTGTTCCATATATCATAATTCCGATCTCAAAAATGTAGGCGGATGAGGTTATTAAGTGTAAAAAGCGAAAAGTTTCAGAAAGTATGCTTGTCGTATATCAAACGAAAGGTCATACAAAGTACAATAAGAAAACATCACTTTTACAGGAAAGACCTTTCAATTGTTTTACAAACAATTGAGATACTAGTTTTGTTATTTGATTTTGCCATGTGATTATGGACTTTCCGAATTGATTTTCCTCTAAGTTCAGTATTTTTGTGATTTTTACTTTTTTTTTTGTACATAACTGATAAGAAAATTGAAACAAAACAGACAGCTAACAATGAACTTAATCAATCTTGAAAAAGAAAATACATTTTATAATATTCTCTGTAATTGATTTTGAATAAGTACACGAGTTCTAAGACTTATGTGCAGTCATTGTATAGATTGCTTGATAAGTGAGGAAACCACAAAAAATATGATGAGGTTTCTGACTGTTTATTAATAACGCACAGTGAAATGATATTCATGGAGGTATACTGTGTTAATTGAGGTAGGGGTCGGTTGCAAAAATATATTCACATACTCTGAGTATATTGATACATGTAAGTTTGGGTTTCCTTATCATATATGTTAAAAATGTGTATTTGATTGTTGTGTGCAGCTTGTATCCCTCTCTTTCTATTTCTCGTTACACAATTGTATAGAAGTAAATTAAAAATGACACCACTCCGCAAGAAAGCACATAACCACATTCTATCCTCACACATCTAAACAATCTTTAATATATCCGTGTTCGATATAGGTGTGTTAATCTGATCAATTCAAGTTAACCAAGCTTGTTATTACTTTGTGGCTTTATGGGTGAAAACTCAAGAGATAATAATTAATCCTTAACTCATTCCTATATATAACTACACATTGGAGTACGTGCAGACGACGTCTTGAGTGGGATTATTAATGTCTGGGCGCACTGTAACCACAACTTATATTATGACACAGACAAACAAAGCAAAACCACAAACATATACACACATTGTGATGCTTTCGTAAAATTGCTTTTTAACCATTATTGTACCTAACGGTACATGATGATGAAGGTGTCATAAGAATCAATCAAACTGAAATTTAATCTCCAATCGATTTAGTTTCATATTTATTGATAAGTCTATCAGTAAATTAATGTCCTTATTTTTCCTCAAATAATAATCCCTGACATCTATGAAAAAACCGCATGAATTGCAGTTCGAGAGATTCTTTTTTAAATGTAACTTTCCATACAAAGTCAATAATCGAAATTTGTTGAAAGGGACGTGAGATCTCCTTGGTGTACTATCTTCCTAGCGTTTTTCTATCTCATTATTTTCAAACATCATTTTATTAGTGAAGTCTTATTTTTTATTCATCTGTGTCACTGATCTGTGGGATGTAGATATGTAGGCTTTTCAAAAGCTTTCTGATATAGAGTCAATTACAATGGCAAATTTAATACAAAGACTATACGACTCCTATGTTATTTCAATTAACAGATATAGTTCTTAGTTCTAATTTCAAACTGAGAGTGTGCTTTTCAATTCATTATACAGGATCAAAGATGTATTAGTTACCAATTATTTCATCAGTAACTTTTGCATGGTTTCCTCATGTTTGTTAGGTAGAGTGTTCTTTCCTATTTTAATCACCTCGTGAATATTGAAAATAAGTTATAACTCTTGCCAAGAACTGTGGAAATAATCATTTATTTTTGGCAAGAGGTTCTGTAACATTTATATTAAGCGATTATCTAAGTTTTCCCACGTTTTTTATCTGTCTTATCAGACATAAATGTTGTATAAAAGTATATTTTAGTTGGATTTTGAATCAGCGCAATATTAATACTGGTACATTTGATCTGCTACTGAATGTGTTTTTCTCATTTTTATAAGATAGATATTAAACCTTTAGAAAAAAGAACATAGACCATAAAATGTTATTACCCCTCTCCACTCTTTGTCGATAACAAAGTAAAGCTAAGTAAACTTCAACATCATTTGGTCTCTGGTGGTACGATGGCCGAAGTGAGCCTACAAAAATGCTATTTAAAAAACTTGTATAGTACTGTACAGACAGTTTGTACAATGTACTATCTTGTTGTTTTACTTCCGGGTAAAAAGATAGTACTTTGTACAGAAAGTTTGTACAATGTACTATCTTGTTGTTTTACTTCCGGGTAAAAAGATAGTACTCTGTACAGAAAGTTTGTACAATGTACTATCTTCTTGTTTTACTTCCGGGTAAAAGATAGTACTCTGTACAGACAAGTTTGTACAGTGTACTATCTTTTTATGGGATCAGAAAATAATAGGTACGGCAATTAATTGGTGCAGTTCCTTCACCGGAAATCTGTGACATGTTCGAAATAATGAATCAAATTATTTATGCATTTCAATATAGAGAAAAAATAGTCTATCATGGCAGATATAGAGGCGATGGATTTATAATATATAACGGAACATATCAGGGAACATCAGATGAAATAATAGATTTTTTTCGTCTAGCAAATAATTAAAACCCCTAATTAAAATCAAAAACGATCAAATGTAGTTCTTAGATGTTGATGTATTTAAAGGTCAAAGATTTACAACATATAGCATTCTTGACCTTGAAATTCAAAGTAACTTTTAAGACACAAATTCCTATCTGTTTCTGGACAGAAATAACTGTCACTCACAGCATGTATTCAGAGGATTTATTAAAGGTAAAGCAATGCGGCAAACTAGAAACACAATTGACCATAACAAATTAATAAAAAATCTTAACTAATTTCAAAGTGAAATTATTAAATAGGGGTTATGATAACGTGGAGAAAGATGATAGTATCACTGATGCTTTATCAATTGACCGTACTGATTTATTACAACAAAAGAAATCAGAAGAAAACAATATATTCCGTTAGTTTTTATAACTAAATATTATTATCCATATATACGTAAAATAAGGAAACATGTAATGAAACACTGTCATTTATTACAGTTTGACGAAGATTGTGTACAAGTATTCAATATAGCACCAATAGTTGCGTATAGCAAACATAAAAGTATTGGGGATATGCTTAGTAGATCAAAGTTAAAGACTTTATTCAAATTGGGCCATTCCATATAATATCTGCTAAAGGGGGATGGATGGTTCTTTCTGAGGGGTGTAAAATTTTTACATCTTAGGGGTGAAATTTTGGGTTTTTTCATCTGACAGGTACACTTATACGCAAAAACTTCTGAGGGTTTTGGCAGCAGTAAATAATTAGAAATGATTACATCTTAGGGGGTAACAAAAATGCCTATGTCAGATCTGATAGGTGCTTTGAAATGTAGACAGTTTCGTATCATGCATTATCTGGTATTGTTTTTAAAATTCTGATGGGTACAATCCTTGCAGTAAAAAAATCTGATAGGTCATTTTTTTCCATGAAAGCCCATCCACCCAACATGAACAGGAACTCTTCATCTGATAGGTCTTAATTTTTTATATCTGATAGGTAGTTTTTCGTGATGTTTTTTTCCGATACGTATAAAAAAAATCTCCCCATCCATCCCCACCTGTCAGAAATTAACTGGAATGGCCCATTGACAGTTGGATCCCTGATGATGGCAGATCTGTCATAACTTGTTGGTACAGAGTACTATCTTTTTACCCGGAAGTAAAAAACAAGATAGTACATTGTTCAAACTTTCTGTACAGAGTACCATCTTTTTACCGGAAGTAAAACAACAGGATAGTACATTGTACAAACTTTCTGTACAGAGTACTATCTTTCAATCAGGAAGTAAAACAACAAGAAAATATTATGTACAAACTGTCTGTACAGTACTATACAAAGTTTAAATAGTATTTTTGTCGGCTCACTTCGGCCATCGTACTGGTGGAGAGTTGTGTACATGTAATTGTCAACAAAACTACTATCATATATCGCATCTTAGTGTATAACAAGAATGTGTCCATAGTACACGGATGCCCCACTCCCACTATCATTTTCTATGTTCAGTGGACCGTGAAATTGGGATCAAAACTTTAATTTGGAATTAAAATTAGAAAGATCATATCATAGGGAACATGTGTACTAAGTTTCAAGTTGATGTAACTTTAACTTCATCAAAAACTACCTTGACCAAAAACTTTAACCTAAACTTTGCACTATCATTTTCTATGTTCAGTGGACCATGAAATTGGGGTCAAAACTGTAATTTGGCATTAAAATTAGAAAGATCATATCATGGGGAACATGTGTATTAAGTTTCAAGTTGATTGGACTTCAGCTTCATCAAAAACTACCTCGACCAAAAACTTTAACCGGACGGACGAACGGAGGCACAGACCAGAAAACATAATGCCCCTCTACTATCGTAGGTGGGGCATAAAAAGAAGTTTTTATTTCATTATAGATATCGAAGGGACATTAGGGTTCATAAATCGAGAACAGACAAGCATTGCGAACAAGACAAACACGACGAAAAGTATATGTATATATTATATAGTCTACAAAACAACACATAACAATAACATTGATGAAGTCATGAGCAGTTCCAGCTACACTAGCGGCACCCGTCGTGTAAGCATGGAAAAGAAATGAGACAGTGTGCTGTTTAAGTGATCAATAAAACACAAAAGAGTATTTACAAGAGGGACGCGATACAATAACAGCTTAGTGGGCATATTTTGAACTTGCAGATTTATACTAGTTTATGAATATTCCATTCTAGAGATTTTCAAACTTGTCACATAACACATGCACACTTTTCCAGTCTGTTTATGTTTACGTTTATGTCCTATCTAATAAACTTTTAAAAGTTTTAACATTGTCGGTCATAAGTTAGTAAAGATGTTTTTTGACAAAACTTTGCTAGCTTGATTGTCACGTATTTAGAAACAAATGAACAATTCTAAAGATCAGACATCATTTATTTGTAAACACAGACCGAACTAGTAACTGGTATAAACTATGTTTGCTATGCGACTGTTCTAATTTCTGTACAATATTCATGTTGAGGTTATAGCAGAAATCACTGCCAAATATCTTCATACGCTATCATTACAACACAAAATATGATATTTTGTATATATTTATAAGAGTATAAAAAAAAAAACCGACAAACAAATCTAATATATCGGATTGCTTATGAAGGACGATGCTTTAAAATCAAAAATAAATATACATGTCTAAAGATTTGTGCAATGATACCGATGACTTGTATATACGAAATGATAGAATATAATACATCATATGTGTGTATATATTTAACGACGAATAATTATAGTTAGAACAACAAATGACAGCCGTTTTATTTGCTTAGAGGATATACACAAAAGTTTTCAAGATATAATCATAAGTTAAAATGGTTGGATGTATAATTACATTTGGGACATATAAATACATGTGGGAAGTATAGATACACACTCACTGACAGACAATTATTGAAAAATGCCATTCTGGAATTAACAACTATAGTGGTCAGTGCTTTCGTCATTGGCAAGTCTCACTAGAGGTGTTACTGACATATGGGTAGAAACACAATTAACGAATGATCTAATAAACACTGGTGCAAGTGCACACATTTATTATAGCGTTGTTAATTTCATAAGTTAGTAAAATTGATATTGACAAAATTTAGATCAACTTTCGAAAGCCACCAAGGCCTCAGTTAGAAAGCCATTCTAAATCAATTGTGGAATATTACTATTAAAATATATTTCAGGTTGACCATGCATCTCTAACTCATATTCAATGATGTTTTTTCCTCGTCGGTTTCATCTATATATGGTTGTACCACAGAACAATGGTGTATTGTTGCATATGAATGGCATAGCTTGCAGAATAACTGCCGTGTACAATTCCTAGTACATAGATTTTAGATTTTTATGACGTTAATACTAGAAATAATGTTTCGGACAAAATGGGAAATCAGTACAAAACGATTATTTCTAAGGGGATAATGCGCCCCAGGGATAAGACATTTGATATATAAAAAAGTAATGTTAGTACTATCAATCTACATTTCTTTTCGGAAAGTATTGAAGTTGTATCTATGGCTTATGTCTGGGACGATTGAGGTATTTCTGTTGAAGTAACTTTCGCTTCAAATATACAATGTCATTACAGTATTACGCTTTAGATGAAGAGAGTGGACAATGCTAACAGTATTCAAGAAAACAATTATTTCAGGTCCTTATTGAATAAACTCTGCTCTATAAAAATAAATGAATAAAGCAATACAAACAACAAAGATTGAAACGAAACTCTTACTAACAATGTATGTTCCTATGTTGGCTAAGCTATAGTATATTATCTGTAGTTAGTCAGCTATCAAATGGTCATATTAATCTTGTTAATGGTAATTCCATTTTAGCTGGATAGCCCAGCTGCATTGTTCTCCAAATGGTCGTTTGATGTCAAATTTTGAAAGATTTTGAGAATAAATGACACTTGATGACATTAATTATTTGCTTTTTTTTGATATGTGAACAAATTTGGGAGTACCAAGCCTATTTTGCCAGCACTAAGTCTTCGGAACAATATTATTCTGATTACAGTACTTGTTCATGTTTTAACATTTGAAACCGAACTTTAAGATGTTCGCAACGCTGTATTAATTTAGTGAAATGAACAACATGAAATTGACACTTAGTTTGCTTGGGTACTTTACGCTTTTGCACTTGCATGATTACATTTATTTTACATGAATGATTCTTATGTGTTGCTACTATTCATATTTAATGTTACATGTATAAATATTAAAAAATGTCAAAGATACTTATTGTCACTTGACTTTGAACAAGTTCCAAACATAATATGTTTTTTGCTATCTCCATGAACACAAATTATCATAAATTCATTTTATTTTAACTCTGTTGGATAGCTGTCTCATTGGTAATCATAACACATCTCCTTATTTTCATATTAAAGCCTAGAGAAGAGTTTTTTTTGTAGCTCTATAAAATACAATATCTTTAAAATAGTGTTAAACTATAGATGAATAGATTGGAAAATGTTAGTTTGCAGAATTCATGAAAAATAAAACTTTCTCTGACCTGTATAAATGCTTGAATGAAATTTGCTTAACTGATACAACTGAAGTATTGAAATCAACGAATGAAACGCAACTCGCACTTACGTGTATGCTCCCTTAGGCATGCCAATACATTTAATTGACAACACATATTAAACTTTTTGCCATTATTCTGTTTTTAAACAGATATACATGTAGTTAGGGACGACATCAAAGATCGATGTAGGATAAAAAAACTTAAATCAAATAGTTTGGGGGTGGGGTTAAAATTCTGCAAGTTTTGTATATCAAAAATCGATTTTTACATAAATCCCTATTGGTAAATCAATTTTTCCCAAATTATGTTAAGAGGGGGTGTGGGGGGGGGGGGGTGGGGGTGGGGGGGGGGTGGGGGGGGGGGTCAGTGAAAAAACTATGTGAATTAAGTTTTTTTTTATCCTACATTGAACTTTTGATGTCGTCTCTTAATGCCACAAGGCTTTACTATATAAATCTAGCTGACCTTTTATTAAGGTGTATTCCTTGTACATGTACTTATTAATTACCAGGGCTATCCTGTGAAATGACTGTATGTATCATCGTCCTAAAGGTTTAGGAACACACCACATAACACCCTATACAACATCTTAGTCTTGTTTTCAAAGTCACTCCTATATTTACTTTGATGTTCGAGCCAAAAATGGATAATTGAATTTGAAAATTGCTAAACTTTTGAAATATTTTCTTTTTCTGTTTAATAAACACTGATCTAATACTAGTATACAGCCTTTTTCAACTGATTTTTATAGTTCGTTCTTATGTTGTACTGTTATTCCACTGTCCCAGGTTAGGAGAGGGTTGGGATCCCGCTTACATGTTTAACCCCGCCACATTATTAATGTATGTGCCTGTCCCCAGTCAGGAGCCTGTAATTCGGTGGTTGTCGTTTGTTTTTGTATTACATATTTGTTTTTCGTTCATTTTTTTATTTAAATAAGGCCGTTTGTTTTCTCGTTTGAATTTTTTTACATTGTCATATCGGGGCCTTTTATAGCTGACTATGCGGTATGGGCCTTGCTCATTGTTGAAGGCCGTACGGTGACCTATAGTTGTTAATGTCTGTGTCATTTTGGTCTTGTGGACAGTTGTCTAATTGGCAATCATACCACAACTTCTTTTTTATATGTATGGTATATTCAAGGCTGTGTGGTTGTATTGACGGACTTTTTTAAAAACTGTTTCTAAAATTGGACTGGATAATTTGGCGTAAATTGTAATGTTTCATTCAGTGATACTGTTAATTGCAATGATTTACATAGTAAAATGTTCAATTATGATTAATTTTACTTAAACATGACGTCATGTACCAAAACTGTTAGATGCGATGATGAAGGGTGTAAATAGTAAAATGCTCCATAACGATATACTTATTTATGTATATGACGTCATAAACCAAACTGTCCAATTACTACATACGTGCACTTTACGAAAAAAATTAGTTAAACCCCGTCATGATAAGACAAAATTACTTTCTTGTCTTTCAATAAGGTCAACAATGTTAGAGCTGCGCTTTCAAAATACTCTGTTCGGAACTCCTCTTAGTGGGTGGTGAACACCTGCTTTCCAAACACTGACACAACTTGTACTACATGTAAGCGCAGCACCTTGGACAACTTCGGCTATCAGGGCTATCTAAAAAGATGTAGATTTCGATAGTTGAGTGACGTCTGTAGTTGAATAAGTATAGGTTTATAACACAGCACATTTTATATAGTGACTTGCATATCCTATATGACATTCTATATTTTCATTTTTTTCACAAATTCATAAAAAAAAATTTCATAAAAATTCAAATTTTAAATTATCTATGCGCCGTTAATGGATATTTAAGATGAGGTATGGAAAATCAACTTAATAATATGCACATATAACGTTTAGTTAATCGAATTCTTTACACTTTCCAAGCTATATCTATATATTTTCCAATATCAATTTAAAAGGAGTTTTTATTCGTTAATTCATCATTAATTTTGATAAGAACTTTAGTCTCATTCGCATAAACGCGCTCAATGGTGAAATAACTTGCTATTGCAAAACTTTGTTAATGTAATGGAGTTTTGATGTCAATATAGTTGATGAATAAATACAATTAACCAGGGGCGGATGCAGGATTTCATATTAGGAGGGGGGCGCAAATTATATAAAAATTTTGAGGTAAAATTATTGAAATATTCTTCTAAGGGGGTGCAGTGTAGGTATTTCGAACTATTCTGAGGTAAATTTAGCGAGAAATTAAAGTTTCTAGCAGAAACCACCTAAATCCACCCTGTCAACAATATATAATCACTAGTGACTGACAACCGGATGGACGGACAGATGTAAAACAATATATATGTTTAAGTATAGGTTTATAACACAGCACATTTTATATAGTGACTTGCATATCCTATATGACATTCTATATTTTCATTTTTTTCACAAATTCATAAAAAAAAATTTCATAAAAATTCAAATTTTAAATTATCTATGCGCCGTTAATGGATATTTAAGATGAGGTATGGAAATATATATATGTTCCTTTTCCGCGTAGAACTTCAAGTTACGATGGCAAGGTCTCCTACAAATTAGAAAAATTTACAACAATCTTCTAACACCCCTTACTTACGCACTAAGAGATTCATATTGCATACTATGAGTTTATAAAGCTACAGTTATTAAGCTGCAGCCCTAAAAACAGAATCTGAAGACCATGCGAACATTTTATTTTGATTCTGTGTTTCTATGCAAACCAATCTACAATCAAGACACCAGCACTTTTTGTAAGATGATCTATAAAACAATATCAGGTAATAAATATCTCAACTAATCCTTGAAAGACATGGTGCTGGTAGTTGAGACAAACAGAAATACAGAAACAACACAAAAAGAAATTACCCTTGTTTGCACATCGCCGGTCAATGTGTCAAAGCCGATTGTACATGCTTTCAATAATGTGAAATGAAATCGGTTCACATTAGAATTATTTTACCACTCCATAACACCATGAACACCAGCCCCGACAAACTTGGTTAAGAGGATGCAAATGTGAAGAGTTGACAGATAGACAGGCGGACCGACGGAAGCAAGGTGAGACGAGACAGATCAAAACAGCTCACCTGACCAATACTTGTTTTAGATTTGGCAAACGAAAATTTCTACTTTTCTCCGTGAATTTGAATTGTCCTCTCATAATATATCTGTTTTTACTTTTTTGATTTTCGGAGGTCGTGCCAGACTTTATATATACTGTGTTCGGCACAAACCACATAAAATCAGAATGAGATGCATTTACGTAGTTATGTTTTTTTTCCTGAGGATCCCATGCATGTAATAATGCGGTATATATAATTCGGAAAAATTTTCAGGTTACAAGTAAGAAATATATAAAGACACAGAGATACAAATTATAAACTAACCTTTCGCTCGAAACAGTATTTCTACATTAAGAATCTCACCTTGACTGTTTTCTTGGCCCGTGCCATGATGAAATTGTGAAAGTGAGTAAGTTCGTTAGGGATGCTTTGGAAATTCGATTATCAAAGAAATTGATTATAAAAACCGCAAATACAATGTAACAATTGTTTGTACTTTAACTGCTAAAACCCTATTTCATTTGTCATCAAACGCAGCTCCGTGTTTGACACCTTCCATTTAGGTATATATATATTACAGAACTTAAATAAATCGTAGGTCAGTTAAATGATAATAACGTTGACTCTGTAAAACTGACTGTTTTATATACTTTCAATGTTAAAAAAGATGGAATGGTCTCTTCTGATACTTAAATAAGTTAGAAGACAACCCATGCTTTGCAAATTTTAGGGGGCGCACGCCCGCCACGCCCCCGCCTAAATCCGCCCCTGATTAACGGGCTTACAATGGTAACTAAATTTATAACTCACATTGCATCAGTACTTAAAGGGGAATTTACGTGAATATTGATATATGATTTCATAACAAAACTTCCTTAAATGAAAAAAATGGGGGCAAAATAAAAAATGTATATTACTACGAGGTAACGGGTTATATAGACGTGCCTTCTATCTGTTTTTCAGTTAGTCAGACCATCAGTCGACTCGCTTTCATTTCCAGATTGTTACTTTTATATTTTCACTTAATCTAGAAAAAAACTATTAGTTTTGATAATACCGAAAAAGTAACAACATCTCATATTTTCCAGATGCAGCAAACCTTTCAGAAGATGCTACATGTAATTATGGATTTGGATTGAAATCTTCATTGCGTCTATTTTTTCTGTCATCAAACTGCTCAGTTTTGTATGGCAAACTGATTCGCTGCCCTATCTTGTCAATCTCTGGTTAAATTGCGAATGTCTGAACTTTTTCAAGTCCATAGACTAGTTCATTATAAGGAATAGTGAATAGACTGAATATATGTTGTTTAATATATATAGATACAAATGTATCTTTCAATCAGTTTAATTGAAGTCTGGAGCTGGCATGTCCGTTAACTGCTAGTAGTATGATGTTATTTATGTATTATTGTCATTTTGTTTATTTTCTTTTGTTACATCTTCTGACATCAGACTCGGACTTCTCTTGAACTGAATTTTAATGTGCGTATTGTATATGCGTTTACTTTTCTGCATTGGCTAGAGGTATAGGGGGAGGGTTGAGATCTCATAAACATGTTTAACCCCGCCGCATTTTGCGTCTGTCCCAAGTCAGGAGCCTCTGGCCTTTGTTAGTCTTGTATTATTTTTAATTTTAGTTTCTTGTGTACAATTTGGAGTTTAGTATGGCGTTCATTATCACTGAACTAGTATATATATTTGTTTAGGGGCCAGTTGAAGGACGCCTCCGGGTGCTGGAATTTCTCGCTGCATTGAAGACCTGTTAATGACTTTCTTCTGTTGTCTTCTCTATGGTCGGGCTGTTGTCTCTTTGACACATTCCCCATTTCCGTTCTCAATTTTACATGTATATATTTTTTATTTCATTATAGTATAACCATTTGTTATTATTCCTTGTCATTTGTAACAATTCCAATGTCCAGCTTCATGTCTCATCTGAGTCAAAAATAACTACAGTTTGAATTCAAATAATACTTTTCTTACATATCAGCAATACCAATATTCAATATGAATTAATAATTGATAAATGTTTGCTTAATGACCAGTGGCAAATATTTCATGTATGTTTCGGACAATATCACATTAAAAATCAATAAAATTTGTATGTTCTGCAAGGTATATACAGACCTGAATGAAAAGGCAGATGATTTCGGAGTGCCAATGAAAAATGCAGGAATATTATATAGGGACATATATTTTTCTTTCAAAGAGGCCACAGATCCCGCATGCAGATGATGTAACAAAAGATTGTCAACGCACAGAGGGCGTGGCTGCGTATTTATACAGCCAGCAAACAAAACGGACAACCCATTTATTAGCAAGGGTTTTAATGTGACTTGTCGGATCGAAAGAGTCCTCATACCAGCCAACCCTTTGGGGTACACAATGAAAGAATATAAACACCTGATTAAAACAACCACGGACTTGTCAAAATAAACATACATTGAATATCAAAATATGTTAATTTGTTTCATATAATGATGGTGTTCTTTTTATAACTTGGAAATCGGAAATACTTTAGATCACCCCATAGCTAGTCTCAAGAGGAAAGGAAATACATAAGCGACAAGATTTTATACGTTCATGTATAAGTAAAGTGTTTCCGATACAATAAGGTTACTCTCCTTTCAATTGGATTAAACTTAAATATGATTTATCTCACTTATTAGCATCATTATAATATGTAGGGGATGAATATCAATTCGGTTATTTATAGATTGAAGTAATACAAAAATACATTTTTGTTTTGATTCTGTACATTTTATTTTTGTCATTCGCCGCATAATTTCAATTTTCGTGGTATTGTGTGTTTATGGCAGTGATGCATGACATCTTTTTTGAAGTGCAGCAACTGATAATAAGTTCAAAGTGACATTTTAATTTTCAATTATTTGCAGAGTCGCTGTTTTTTTTTATGTTGAATTTAATAACAACTTTAAAAGACTAGTTCATAAGACGATTTAGATCTTTGCATATCATATCAATAAATGATGTTGTACAAATGTATATAATTTTATATAAAAATATGAAGATGTTTTCTTTCTAATTTTGTCAACGCATTCCCATTGTGTGAACAATTGCAGGCACCGTTCATACAACCTTTAACAATTACCCATACCCATAAAAAATAAGCTCCGGGGTGTGCAACCTTTACACAATTCATGCGATATGGGTTTTACTCATTGTTGAAGGTCTCTTGTTTTTTCATTGTACAAATCAGTTGGAAAGGGATTGACTCATCAGATCGGATTTACACACAGAAAACAAAACAATAACAAAAAGACAAATTATACCAAATTGTCAATCAGTACACAATCAGTACACCTCCGAAGAATTTCATATACATGTACGACGTCTCAAGCAGTCTTAGAAAGTTATGGCTATTGATAAGGGCAACAAAATAAGAGTTGATAGGATGTATGATCATAAGTGTTGATCCTTAGAAAACAATACATGAAATAATTACTAATGTTTTAAACAATTGACAATGGAATCAAGTGAAATAATGTTAATAATGCGGAAAATACTAAAAAATCTTACTAAAATGTTAAAGTGATAACCTTTAAGAATGGGGTTATTCAAAGGAATAATACATTTGTATGGGTCGTATCTTAGTTTACGAGCTCTATGAACAACATCACCGTCAAAATAAGTATGGGATATCCAATATGTTAGAAGATTTCTATATGATACAGCCAAACTTTTAATAGTACCTAAGAATGAATTTTGTAGATTTTTTTGTAACGAAGTACGCTTCCTCTTGATGTATGTTGTTAGATGTATACGCCATGATGTCTGTACACACAAAATGACGTATCCGAAGAGCAGCCTGTTCACAATATAAAAAAGTCCCCCTTAACTTCCAACATCCCCCATAACATACCACAGCAATTCAATTTTATATAAGGCACATCTTCCAGTGATATAAATGGTACATAGAGCAAGCTCTGAAAAAAAAGAAGATAAATTTTGCGCTATGCAGCCTCCTCAATTTTAACAGCTTCTCCCTTTAAACTTCAATAATATATAGGATATCAGAAATGCAACATAGAAAGAAATATATTAAAAAAAGTTTGAACGGCGCTAATACGCTTCCGCACATTTTTATATCGTTTACATCATTTATTCGGCTTTCTGTTCATAATGTTCGAAACTCTTTGACAAAACTTGTTTCGAATGCTAATGCATTTGGTATATATAACGTTTCCATCATATCAATATCAAGCACAGTTTCCGTTGAACTTTGAATTAATTCAGTAGGCAGAGTCCAGTTAAATCTATATCAGCTCATTCATGCTTATAGTATATTGATTGATTTTTTTATCAGATGCCAAATTTGTAACAACAAATTCATTCATAAAAATAAGGACACACCTGCATATTTACAATGGTATTGTTTTGTGGCATTCTTCTTGTTCAGAACGGTTGTCCTGTGTAACATATGTGAAAGGTACATATGTTATGGGTTGGTGTGTGAATATTTTAGATATTTTGTCTGATCTGCCAAATATATAACGTCATCGTGTCATAAACAGTAACACAGGTTCTATTCATCCCATTTAATTACCAAATTTGGTAAAGGTGATACTGGAAATGTCCTACCATATAAGTAGGCTACCATTTGATTGTTAAATAAAGTACTTAGATTTTTATTTAGAAAATAATATATACAATTCTTCGTGGTGGATATATCTTTTTTTTCAACAATTAGAAAGTGTTAAGTTCCTTGAAGTTAAAGAAAAAGCCATTTAACATACTCTTTAGTTTTTTGCTCTTTTGTAATTTTATACCGTTATAAAACCGTTGATATTGTGCATGTGTTTATATATATAATGAGGTAATGCTTTATATATAAAGAACCACAGACATATACACCAGCGCGTGTAGACTAAACATCTTTCTATCCTAAAACATGGCGGCCTAATAACATGCGGTGACAATCAGATGTGGATTCTCCCCATACATAATCTTCCTATAAAACCGGGTTCAGTCCACCATTTTCTGCATTTGTAAATGCCTGTCCCAAGTCAAGAATATGACCGTTGTTGTCCATTCGTTTGATGTGTTTTATCATTTGATTTTGCCATTTGATTAGGGACTTTCCGTTTTGAATTTTCCTAGGAGTTCAGTATTATTGTGAATTTACTTTTTTCTTAAAATCTACTAAAATATACAATCACAAACATTGTATATAGTATTGCAATAATATTAAAACTTTAAATTCTAGTTTTGCTGCTCAGTTTTGCTATAGCCCGAGATTAACCTCACTTCAGCCGGCCTTGTTTATGACTTGCTCGTTTCACAGAAGTCAGACCAGTCTCGGAATTTCAATTTCTCGTGCTCACTTGAAATAATCATGCTTTACCTGCATTGTCAAAGAGTATTTCAAAGTATCAATACTATGCGAGAAAGCATACGTATTCCAGTTAGAGCTTCCTTGCTTAAATTTTTCGTTTGCTCAAAGCAGGACGGATTAGATTCAAATAAACCATACTTTTAAACTTCTCTATAATACAATATCATACCTTTACAACATTTATATTTAACAAAGCTGGAAACGTGATGAAGAAAGAACAACAAAGATGATTATGACAATGCTATGCTAATTGTGATGTTTTTTTTTTTGTCTTTATCCCTATATATAAAAGCATTAACATTTTATCATAATCAGCACGTTTTGATCATAGGAAAGTGTAACCTTTCTCATTTTAAGAATTATATATCTAAATTGTAACCACTGGGTATAGCCAGCTGAGATTATTAGGCAGTCCTTTCATTTAAGACACGTGAATTTTGATAGAAGGAACAGTTAAAAAAATATATACACATCAACAAGTGTGGTCAGATGTAATTAAGCCATACATTAGAAAAGTATGTTCATGTTTAAATATCTCATAGTTCAAAACGACTCCGAACATTTTAATTGAGTTAATATAATATTCAGTTTCCTTCGACCAAAAAAATAAGTCATGACCCTATTTGATTGCTGGTTTTATTTTTGATTTGAACTTCGATAGTGTGTCTTATGTCGAAATTGACCGTCCCATACTATTCCTATTTTTAATAGTTAAAGGAATAAAATATTGACATGCGAGTGACAACGTACTAGACGACAAAATAATATCTTGTACAATTTGCAATAGTTATCAAAAGTACCAGGATTATAATTTAGTACGACAGACGCGCGTTTCGTCTACATAAGACTCATCAGTGACGCCCATATCAAAATAGTTATAAAGCCAAACAAGTACAAAGTTGAAGAGCATTGAGGATCCAAAATTCCAAAAAGTTGTGCCAATAACGGCTAAGGTAATCTATTCCTGGACAAGAAAATCCTTAGTTTTACGAAAAATTCAAAGTCTTCTATCAGGAAATTTATAAAAATGACCACATAATTGATATTCATGTCAACACCGAAGACTACTGGGCTGGTGATACCCTCGGGGACGAAACGTCCACTAGCAGTGGCATCGACCCAGTGGTGTAAATAGTTTTCAAAAGTACCAGAATTATAACTAAGTACGCCAGACGCGCGTTTCGTCTACACAAGACTCATCAGAGACGCTCATATCAAAATAGTTATAAAGCCAAACAAGTACAAAGTTGAAGAGCATTGAGTATCCAAAATTCCAAAAAGTTGTGCCAAATATACGGCTAAGGTAATCTATTTCTGGGACAAGAAAAGAGATAGCTTTAAGTGGCGGATCCAGGGGGAGGGTTCCGGAGGTTGGACCCCTTTTTTTGGACGATCAATGCATTAGAATGGGGACATATAATTGGAATCCCTCCTTTGTCCTGGGTTGAGACCACCCCTCCCTTTTTAAAATGATTGGATCCGCCCCGAGTATGTTGTACATTTGTACTTGAAATGATAAGAGGTACAAAACTACAGAATATTATGCCCCGGGGTATATTAAACATTTACAGTGTTCTTCCAATCTTCCTTTCCTCTGAGGTTTCTGAAACCAGATATACTTGTAGAACAATTGCATAGACATGATAGATGGTCAAAATAGTTAAGCCCGTTACTTTGCTTCTTGAAAGCGTGACGTCAAGTTGCAACTGTTCTTATTTGTTAGAATACACTTTTTCGCAATTTGTCCATACATTTCAGCTAATAATTCACCATTGATTAATGTGACATCCCTATAACTTGCTTTTCAGTATATTGTCTGGTTGTTTGTACTTCACGCTTTTGTACTGCATTTTAATTTATTCAGATATTACTTTAAGTTGATCGTTGTCACAAAGTTATATCCTATAACCCTTTGTTTACACTGTATAATTTACTGTCGCTTATATTGGAAAACATATACATCGTGTACTAACTTAGTTTATCCACCTGAAGTAATATTGAAAAAAATCAGAAAAAAAGAATAGTTCGAGAAAGAGACAAAAAGACCAGTACGTCAACCTAACCCTAATCGACCACAATATACATGAATAACTATGTCACGCTGTTTCAATAAATCACAGTCGTCTGAAACCTGCGGAATGTAAATAGGCCATAAATGGACGAGAAAAATGTTAATCTGCTCGTTTGACTTAAATTAATTTCTACTTCTTAAAATTTTCAATGTATATGTTCAATTTTCCCATACACTTTTAGTTTTGACTGCTTATACAAAGGGTATTATGTTGGAATTTTGTTTACCAACAGTGGAAAATTTTGTGATGAATGGTGACGATTCAAGCATAATTGTATGCAGATTTTTGGCAGGGTTTTAAAGAGTGGACTTGCGCCATAGATAATTACATCGCACATCAAGGTATCAACAAAAATACAAGCATGTTAGATATAAATGATGTGTTGAAACTGAATTAAATTGAAAAGTGTTCTTCTAATGGATTAGTTATGTTGCCCTCATTGTGATGACATGATCTGCATATCAAATTCCATATGTTAGAGGATACATATACATAAAATACACAGACATAATCAAAATCAAAACAAATAAACAAATCATTAAAAACTACGAAGGATGTTTATGTTTTCTTTTAAAATAATGATGTTTGGTTAGAAATAAATAAAAGTAGTTAGAAAAATCCTGGACATGTAAAAATATTCTGTTCGTTTATCATTGAGAATACCAGAACTATGCTAATTAAAACATAAATGGTATTTAGGACTTCTTGGTAATCTTTCTTTAACTTTAATCCTAGTAATGGTACCGAAACTCTTGAACACGTTCTGATATATCGTTCTTTATGCCAAACCAGTGGTTAAAAAGCGTATCATAACCTCATGATGTGAGTATTTGACAAGTGATGTATGAAGGCGCCATGTCGTCTGAACAGGAAGTGGAAACTTCATTATCTGTCAAAACCTTGCTTCCAAAGCTTTCTGCTATAAGTTCTATAATATCACTTAACTTCTAAATTGATTCTTTTTTAATAAATGTTTTATCCAAGGTCATTAGACAATCAGCAGTAAAATACAGGTAAACCTGGTTTTCCCAATACGTAATTAACTTCCTTGGTATTGATTTTGGGTATTTTCGGTTCAGGTAATCTTATTTTTTCTTATCTCAGCTGATTGTGTAGGTGTATTAGAGATAAATCCCCATAAAACACTCGTTCTACTTCTGGGATAAAATTTTATTTAAAAAGCAAACAGTTCATACGATATGGTTTCTGCATATTGACCTTAACAAGTGTTTAATAGCTTAAGAGTCGACGAGGCGCACCAAGGAGATTTTCATATCATAACTTTATTGCAAAAAGTGAAATAACTATTTACTTTATCGGTATGAAAATTAAAGCTAAAATAATTTAATCTAGGCCTATGTTGCTGTGTCAACAACTAACAAAGCAAATGATTAAAAGAGGAGGGTTAAGATTTTAAAACCTTTTTATAAGTTATACAAAAAGTCTATATAGTAAGACAAACAATTTTCTTTGCTGAAATTATGTCTTTTTCAATAATTATATTGGCTAATAGCAGTCGAGTGCATCTTGAATAAATTGAAATTGTTTATATTGAATATAGCATGTCTTGTATGTACTGATATGTATTTGATGATGAAAACAAAGTTTACATATATACATACAAAGATCCCATATCTCTTAGTTGGATGATATTAGATACACCTTAATATAATTTGTAATTTAGAGCTTTACTTTTCGATGGAAGATCTTCGATCCAGTAAAGGGCCAATTTAAGGCTTCCAATATCGTACAGATAGTTGCTATTGTTGAAGACTGTGAGAGTTGCACTGTCACAGTGTCATATTTCAGTGGACCCCTTATCTAATTTCAGAAATGTCAACTTGTGTGATTCACTTCAAAGATAAAAGGGGTCAGATTGCTATCAACTTGTCATATTCATTTTAGGAATAATGAAAAGCTTTTTAACGTTTTACTTGCTGAACGGTTTCTCCTTGGTTTCTCGCTCAACTCACTTTTCTAATACATATAATAAATAAATGTGTTATCTAAAGTTAGAGGTTGCTATACGGAACCATAATACTGATAGATACTTGAAAAGAGCCGATGAGACTGAAAAACCCAGCTAAGTTCATCATATGGAGACTCTTCACCGCCTTTATACCATGCAGTATTTAGTTTTTGTCACTGACAAACATATTATATGGATCGAAATGCGAGCTCTGTATTAGACGTATACCTTGTGATTTTTGTCACAATATCATTCACACAAAAGCGATAACTGTTTTAGTGAAATACAAGCTAAATATATAGCTTAAGACGCCGTTCTAGTAATATTTCAACAACCTTATAACAGGCAGTTTTTTTTTGTCACTGAGAAACATACCGACATATGAATCGAACTGCGAGAACTGAATTACTTGTGATTTTTGTCACAGTATTGTTCACACTAAAGCGATATTGTTTTGGTGAAATACAAACCAGCTATAGAGCTTAAGACACCGTACACCTCTAGTCACCTTTCAACTACATTATAAATACAACGCAGTTAACATTTGATAACTGTTTAGCATAAGAATCGAAATACCAGAACTGCAAATGATTTTAGTCATAATACCATTTACTCACAAGCGATAATTGTTTTCTATGAAAAGCAGGCCAGATACAAAGACTGAGACGCCCTATTCTGATACCATCAACATGCTCAAGTGCCAAAAATCCTTGAGAAAAATGTTCCCATACATCACATCAAACCAACATTATATAATTGCTAACTACATATTAATCTTGTGCAGAAATGACAGATGCTAAACAGGAATAACTTACATTTGCAATTACGGTTCATAAACAAAAGGTCACATCTACATGACTGTGAACATTTAACACATGTTTCAGTTATATGATTTAGTTTTTTTCGTGGATAGAAGGGTTGTTGTCCTAGATTTTCTACAAAACATGCTACAGGATATTGAAATAAAAAAGTTCGATTGGTTGGCGTTTCTCCTGTATACGTTGAAGGTGTAAAAATTCTTATGTTAATTAGACTCGGTTATGTATGTATTTAAAACAATACATTATTAATTACGTGTTTTTTTCAAGTTGTACGTTGGTGAGGGAAACTATTAAAAATGCAGACAGTTTTAACTGGAGACATTTTAATCTCTTTTTTTCAAGAGTAATAACAACAATGAATAATGAATAATGAATAACAAAAGTGAATGATTGATAACGATATTAGACTATGAAATGTCAATGAATGAACACTTTTGGCGGGAAATAAACGTGCGCACGTTCCCCAACCTGAACCCGTCGAATTTTTGTGACAACTGTAATGGTTATTTCCAATGAGAGAATAGTTGTTCAAAAGCTGCCGTTTGAAGATATTTTGATACACAGTATTCATGTTCATGACAAAAAATCTGAAAGACTTTCTTGGGCTATTTATAATATTGTCTACTTCGACTGTGCCGACCTCGGTGCCGCTATGTTTGACATTTGGCGGATTGCTAAGTCCTTTTTAATTTTGACCAAACACTATTGATCAAAAAGTTCACGTTGCTGCCTCACAATTCTGTTGAGTTGTAGGAACTTTAACATTGTCATTACACTGAAAGTGGAACTCGTTCACTGACTGAGTGGAATTTTGGCACAAAACGGATTTTTCGAATTCGAGTAATTGTCCCAAGAAATTGAAGTTAGGCGATACATTTGGTTTGCACTGTTTCACGTGGTCGTAGGCTTGATTTAAACTGATGTGCTGTTTTTGCATTAAATAAGCACAGGTTACTGTCACAGACCGGCTAATTCCCGCCAAACAATGCACCAATACGCCACATTCATTTTCTCTAGCCTCATCTGAAAATACAAATAAGAAAACTTATAAATTTCTGTATGACTCATAGTACTTTATAAGCAAGATGTTACAGTTAATTTATATTTACTTAATCTACATGTACAGTTACACTGCATCGATGCATACTAATGACATTTTTAATATGTGTCAGCGTTACTGACCTACTCTGTTTTCTTTGGTTGTCAACAAAATGCATATAACCACCGAAAATGAGTACATAATAGGTCATTTAATATTCATAGTAAATTATGGTGATCGCCCTAATCAAACATTTAAAGCCAGACTTTGTGCTTGAATTGGCCGGATGTGAGGATCAAACAAGCGTACATCCTGTAAATTTCCATTAATAATGTCGTGTCAAGCGAGGTGAAATTCATTACCCATCAATTTCATTCACATAAATGATAACTTTTTGTCGTTCTCATGAAATAAAATGTGTACCTACCTATGAAAGCTATTGCCTGTGGGAAGAAAGCTGAGAGATTTTGAGATAGTTGGTCTGCCACCGGGATCTGTAAGTATTTGAAGTCACTGTCCATTTCAAATTTGTTTGGTACGTTAGGAGTCACATTTAAAATATATTTAATTCCAAATTTTTTAAGTTGATTCAAGTCTGCTGAGTTCTGTGCATTCCCTAAGTAAAGATATGGTAGCACTTTCACTGGGTATTGTGAGCGAGGTGACGGAGAATTAACATTGTCGTTGTCGGATTCAGAAGTTCCAACTCCAGAGTCGTCAGATATTTTCAAGTTACATAAGCCATATATAGATTCATCCGTAGTATTGGTCCCTTCGCATAAGTCTCGTGAGGTTTTCTCAAACTCTTCAAAGCCTCCTGTAAAATAAAATAAGAGATTGATTAAATACTATGTTATTGGAAAAATAAAATCTCCTTACGGAGCCTTTTTTAATTTTAGTTTCGTTATCAGCCAATTTATTTACTTAGCCACTAGCCGAGATAGAAATGTTTACTTTGGCATACAATCCAAATAACAAATATTTTATCATCTAGGTCGTGCTTCCTGTCTCAGATAAAGACCATAGATCTATAATTTCATTGATAAGAGTTTTTGGTTATCTTCAATGAAATTAACAGACAAGTGTACATTTATGATGGAGGTTACAATTGAAGGAATTTTTGTAAGTGTCCAGTGTAAGTTAATCGAACGAAACCCATTCATCAAAGTGAATAAACAAAATGTTATTTATCCTACTAGATATCAAAGAAATGCCGAAAGCTATGCATACGTCAAGATATATTAAGGAAGATGTCACCTATACACATAAACATGATCAGTGTATATTTCGATTAGAAAAAAAATGTTATTCTGACTTCAAACAATGTTAAGTTTACTTCTGAAAATGGAAATTAAACTCAATTAAGTATATGTTTTACTTACCATCTAGAATTCTAGCCGTGGCTCCATCTTGTTGAAGTTTTTTCATTAATAAATCTACAGTTTGGGACGTGTTGCAATTATTATCCGTGGAACTTTGATCGTACAAGATAACATCATGAGTTTTCCATAGTTTATTAAATTTGTCTTTGGCATCGTTGTTTTGGATCACACATTGAATTTTAAGATTTCCCTTCTTCAATCGTCGGACCATTAGTCCAGGCAATGTAATGTTAATAGATCCTTTGATATGAGATCGGATAAAGTCGGCCTGTGGTCGACAGTCGAGTATCAAAACGGTTTTCCCCTCCCGTAGCACCGACCCTAAGCTTTCACGACTGCAGAAATCGTCGCTCATATTGGTTACACACTCCAAGCAAGGCATTCGGAAACTAAAAATAAAACACTTTAAACTACAGCCGCTTACAAACCAAGTGAACACATACGTGAATAAATCGTTTATGAATTGACACTATCAATGCTAACACATGAGTTCCAATGAAAATGTCATAAACAAAATAAAATAATATATAGAAAAAAATGTATTTTATATTATGTCCTTTGAGTGTCTAGTTCAACTGCTGAGATGTAATGAATGTTTGCCCTACTTTATACCGTGTATTTGAATGTGTTCTGCACACTATTATCTGTGTGACAAATCAGACAGCTTATTGCCAGCCAATGAAAAACATTCAACGTCATAAAATACCGCCTCTTTTATTCTATTAATGGAACATTACAACCGCGGTTAAAAGCTATGTGTTTATCTATATTCAGGACACAATTACTACGCCAGAGATTATTATGAAAAGTTTGTTTTTAAAGTGTAAAATAAAATATTCTCCAACTTATAAAATATATTCAAATAATAAAAATTTACTGTATTCACTTACCCGTTTCTTTTAACAGTTTTGAAAAATCTGATATTCTGACAATATTATATAGTGGACTACATTTCCTGTTGTGTTTACTCACTTCATTGAATTATCAGTGTCATTGACGACCTTCAACTGTCACGTGATTACAATCGTTTGCGTGTTATTATCTAATTGATTTGCCTCTCCAGGGGGTTAGAATAAGAATACAGTTTCAAAAGACAGGAAAATTAAGTAATCATTTAATAATTTTGATCAATTAGATTATAATACACGGGGTCAGCGATGAGGATTTCCCGTGCATTGCGAAAAGAGATAATTGTCCTATAATAGTTGCCTCTGGGGGATATTGTAACGGCCTAATCGGTCAGTAGATCAACACTTGTTTATATTGACAGGTATAAGAGGGATAATAACAGATAATTACTACATTTTTGTGTTAATAGACTTAAGGTATAACAACAGTATCACGTAATCGATATATTTTGTCCATTCACTAAAAAAAGCTGATTCGATCAACAGAAATTTGTAGATTGTATCATAAAAAGGGAGCAACTCATTGTGGATGATGCTAGTTTATTTGTTTTTGTGTATGGTATATTCTGCAGGCAATTGTTGAAAAAATAAACCACCTTGAAAGGTGAAAAACGACTTTTATTTATATTTGCCCCAAGAATTACTACATACTTAACATTCGAAGTAATAATATTCATGCTTAACGTGACCAACACTTTCATTTTACTTATATAAATGTGAATTTCGTTTGAAAACATTTGACCCAAAGAGAGAGTGAAAATGAAGACTCCTAAATTTTCTTTTGAAGTTATTGGTACATTGTACATATAAATATTGAATTTACATAAATGTTGAAAATTTAATAATAAAAAAAAAAAATGCGAATTTAAGTGAAATTTCTTACTTAACGTTAAGGTACATAAATTAACAAAAATCTTCTTATTTTTTTAATTAAAATCGCATTTCATAAGTACATAAGTAACATGCATTTATGATCATTTTCTATTTATAAATATTAAAGAGCTCACTAAGGAAGTTGATATAAAAGTTGAATATACGTTGAACAGTGAAGCGATTAGATATATTGAGAAAATATAAAGTAAAAAAAAATATAAAATCAAGGGTTAATTTACCACGGTTGACTATAAGCCATTCTTCCAAACTGTTTTAATCGTTTATTCACTTCTTCAAAATACAGAGACTTTATTCATAAAAAAACGTTAGATTTAAATTTAAATGAAGTCTTAAGTTCCAAATATAAATCTGATATTATGATCGATGTTATGACGTTTTTTATTGAAATTTCATTATATATCGCAATGACCGTAGCTAGTGCCTTTTGAAATCAATAGTCATTATATCAATAGACTTTGTGATAAAAAGTTGGAAACAATGCGATAACTTGCTAAATACTATGATTATTTAATTTACATATCAATAAAATCTATTAAAATACGTGATGGAATTTGACACATCACTTTTGTGATACTTTGGGGTTCAAAATAATCATATTAGAAGATGTGGTATGGTTGCCAATAAGACAACTCTCCTTCAGAAACCAAACGATAGGGTGATATTTATCATTTTAGACAGACTGTATTGTTTTCTTTTTTCTGTTGATATAAATATTATAAACTTCATTTTATTTTAAAACTGGTTACCTCCGGGCCAGTCTAGTAAACCATATTTTTTTTTATTTCATTTTTACGATAATTTTGACCACACACCTACACACACACATGTATGTATAAAAATGTAAAAAAAACCTATATGGTCGCCCAATATATCTAAAATACTTAAAATTCATGAATAAATACATACCATTCACAAAATCTAATCATTCTGTAAAACTTAAATCTCGGTGATGCACGAAGATTAGTTTTTGTAACGTAAAGGATGCGCGAAACAATATATAGTTGTAATTTTATATATGTACGGAGAAACGAAACACGCGAAAATAGGATGGGTTTCATTTTACGTACAATGTTAACATTTATTTAAAATATACATTTCCACACAAATCTGTTTTCAATTCATGATATACAGGACATTATTTTCCGTTACGTGCCTGTAAATATAGAAAAAATATACAATTGCAGTTCTGTCACAACACTTTTCCGATTGTTTACGTATTTCATGTATGATAATCTCTAACTACATTAAAATCTGATGAAAAAATAAATATTGTAACTACACATTGCAAGTGAAAAATAAAGGTTTGAAGCCAATATTTACGCTTACTACGGAATGGGTGCTGGTTACATGCAAGAGCGCAATTATATACTCGTACTGCATTTTCCGTAGGGTACCATGCAGTGGTGTTTCGTATTTCATTTCTCGAAGACTTAACAAACTAGGAAAACACAAGTAGCAGTTACTGTTACTAGAAATGCCAGTGATGCCGCTTACAACAAAATATATATATGGTCATGCGGCAAAAATTTACTTAAAATGCAGCTGAAAGAATCGTTAATTTTGCTCCGGCGTTCAGAAATGGAAGATATTTTCTATAATTTGTAAGATGTGATTTGTTTTTTTTTTGTGATTAAAACCTTATCGGATAAGCTTTTGATTAAAATACTTTCAAGTATTTTCAATCCTGTTTCATCCAACTAGAAGCCGTATAAGTTTCTATTCTGAGTACCATCTTCGGGAGTACAAAACTTGCCGGTAAAATGTAAACAAATAATTGCGCTCTTATGTAGCCTACAATCAGAGAAGATTTCGTACATGTAACATTGATATAACTCACTTTTTTTCCGTGATAATTTGTAAAATAGATCAAAAAGTTATTGTGACAAAAACAGGATAACAATGACGAGACGTCCATACAAAATTGACATAACCATACCATCCGCTTTCACGTTGTCTTCATTTCTTGGACTCCTGTTTAGTTGAACGAACACAATATTTTTTTTAAATAATGTATCACTAATTGTAATGTACAGATGTATTATTTAAAAATACAACACATAGAATATACAAAATTTAAAACATTAAACAGACTACAAAAATAAAATACAAGGGTATATAGTTCTATTGAGAATTATGCGACTTAATATTTGCGTGTTGTGCAATATTTTTTCGTTCGCAAAGCATTATCAATCAAAATAACACTCTTTGAAATGAATTATATTATAATTCTATAACTCTAATTTCCCTAATTACTGATGATTAATGGCACACCATTAAAATATGACTCTGTAGACATGGCATTACATCTAGCCAAAAAGAGAATCAAAAGACACCAGAGAGACATTCAAATTCGTAAGTCGAAAATAAACTAACAACGCCATGGCTTAAACATGAAAAAGAAGAGATCAACAGACAAACAATAGTACACAAAACACAACATAGAAACTAGAGACTGAGCACAAACCCACCAAAACCGAGTTGATATCAATTTCTCCGGAAGGGTAAGCAGATCTTTTGTATATGGTATTGTCAGTGTATTTTCAACTTGAGATACCTTTTGTATACCTTTCGATTCTCCTTTTAAGCAATAAACTTGCATGCTTTAACCTTGTCCCGCTTTTTATTAAAAGCTTCAAAACAGCCGAAGTATATATATTTCCGTACATAACTAGTTTTAGTAATATAGATGTTAGCGTACTCCAATGATTAAAAGAATACTTTTACTACAGCGAAAACTGGTCTGCTCAATATGTATTACATCTCTAGTTCCAAACTAAGAATGAATTAAAAAAAAAAATGCAATCGAGTTCAAAAGGACATGAGGCTAAAGTTATGTGCCGCGGTAAGATAATGGATTTCTTTGTATTACTATTGAACAGGTATAGTATATATAAAGGTAAATGTGTTATTTTCCCTTTCATCAATTCAGAGCGATTTTGAAAATTTAATTCGTTAATTAAATAAATGGCATCAAGACTTAAATACACACGAAACGAAGCTACATATTATTGAGCCCATGCCCTGTTATTAGTTTATTTTAGACTTTTTATAATTTGGGTAAATGTTTTACATGGTTATATTAAATCAAATATGAGAATTTGAGTCAAATCGGTGAACATGAATTTAACAGCTATATATATATATATATAGTTACCCTTTTATGCTTTTTATTCATTACATTACGGTTTGGACTTGTTTACCCCAAAGTATTTATACGCATAAGATTCTGTCCTATCAAAATTATCAGATGAAGATGACGAGATTATCATTAAGACCATGGTTAATTCAAATGTACTGCTCAATTTTATATTATAGAAAGAGGTACATGCTATTGCATGTTAATGACCACTGTAGGATATATAAACAACGCTATATGAATGACTAAAGTGTCATGAAAATAATATGGAAATGAAAATTATCTGGCATGTACTTCGTTTTTAATTTGGGCTTCCAACTGTTTTGATTCGAGTGCCACTGATAACACGTGTGTGCAGATAGACGCAATGCGCATCTGGCGTATCAAAATTTGAGCTTAAGACCTTGATGCTGAAAATTTAGGTAAACAGTGACTTTGAATTTTGATCTGATTTTTTTTAATATATCTTACAACTTTAAGGATCATTTGGACCCTTGCAGTCATAAAATCTGTTGTTGTTTTTATTTACTAGCATAAGTATTAGAACTCTAGTTTACTCGGTATGCAAAAATACCAAATGCACAGCAGTGGTTTATACTGACCACAACTAGAATTGGAGGATGTCTGCATGTTCTAGAATTACCTCATATTTACGTGTTTTGGAGTTAAGTATGGCCTCCATTATCACAAAACTAGTACACATTTATGTTTAGGTATCAGTTGATGCACTTCGTCGGGTGCGGAATTTTCACGCTGTGTTGAAGACCCATTGGTTGTTTTTGGTCTTTGGTCGGGTTGTTGTCTCTTTGACACATTCCCCTTTTATATTCTGAATTTTATTTTGATAATATTTCAGAATGTTATTTTTCTGAATTTGTATGTGTCATTGGTTATTTATTTTTTTACTATAATCCCCCTGACGTATAAGTTCAAGCGAGTCCGACTAAAATGCGTGGTCTCATTAATTCCGATAGCCTTTATGTGAGAATTCCATAGAAACAACTACATTCATAACAGTTGTATTTCTTACATGTGTATACTAAGAATGTTAAATATCATGGACATTAATGACGTATTGCTCTGTTTTTCCATTGATAAATGTTATAGTGATAATTGAAAAAATCTTATATACTATCTCCGTTGTTAATTGCGAAAGACGTAATTAGTTAAACTATATTGAATAAAAATTATTATATTGTTAATTAACTGAGTCCAAATTATCTCTTTGGTGTAATGATTCTCTTTGGAAGTCGTTTGGGAGAGAAAGAGAGTGCACCGCCTTGTTTTAACTCGTGTTGCTCAATCTTTCGTTTTTTTTACATGACGTCAGTTTTTCTTCGACTTATGAACTTTGAATGTCCTCTTGGTGCCAAAATCGTAAACACTTCCGTGACGGCTTTATTGTTTTTATTCCCTTACGACTATCATCGCGTTAACTGACCTGCACTATATGCAACTATATAAACCCCTTAATATACTGTTTTACAAGGTCGAGATAAAAGCCACCAAAAAAGGTATCAATACGTATATGTGTGTGAAAAGAAGTTAAACCACAAAAATACTCCAACTCCGAGAAAAAATTAAAACGGAAAGTCCCTAATTAAATGGCAAAATCAAAAGTTAAAACCCATCGAACGAACGGATAACAACTGTCATATTCCTGACTTGGTACAGGTATTTTCTTATGTAGAAAATGGTGGATTGAACCAGGTTTTATAGCTAGGTAAACCTCTCACTTGTATAACAGTCGCATCAAATTCCATTATTGAAATACAAAGAATGTGCGTGAATCCTTTTATAAATGTAATTATAAACGAATAATTTATAATATAACATATATATAAAATAGAATATGGGCACTTTCATGGCTTTTGCTATTATGAAATATATTTATGTAGAAAAATATTATTTGTATGTGTCCTTGGATAAGATGTATTTTTTACTTTAATCCCCCACGTATAAGTTCAAGCTAGAACTTAGTTACAGAAATATCTCTTAAATGGTTGTTTGTGAAAAAATGCGTGGTTGCACTAATTCTGATAACCTTTATAGATGTGAGAATTCCATAGATACAGTTACGTTGAAAACAGCTGTATCATTTACATGTATACTGTGAGTTTGTAATGTCATAGAACAAAATGACGTGTGGTTCAATTTTCCCATTGATAAATATTATGCTTCATTTATAATATAGTGATAATTGATAAAATCTTATATATTATCACCTTACTTTTTTATTAATTTAGATTGCAAAACATGAAAGCATGAAAGTCATATACAGAATTATTATTTTATTAATTAACTGCGTCGAAATCATCTCTTTGATGGTGACTATTTCGAACGTCTAAGGAGGAGTACCGTGGGAGATTGTGCGAAGGAGAAATTGATATAGATATGACTTGTAATCTGTGTTACTGTTAATTTATTTTTCTGGAAATAGTAAGGTACTTTCCCTTTTGCTTATCTAATAATCGAAATCTATAACTAACTAATCATGATAAAATGACTAAAGCGACAACTATAGTTAAACCAAACGTTATGTAAAAGTGCCAGTCCAGATACAAGGAAGCACACTTTCGCTGTGGCTTAAAGAAAATCGTGAAACAACGCATAGTAGCATATATTGACAGACCTTCTGAAGTGAGAAATTTTGGATAACTGGTGATTAGAACTATAATAATTCATTCAACTTTAGTTTCGGAATTTCTTAATTCTTAATGCATGGATAGTGTTCTTTGTATATAGTTGACAATTATAGTTATCAAAGGTACCAGGCTTATAATTTAATACGCCAGACGCGCGTTTCGTCTACATAAGACTCACAGTGACAATCAGATCAAAATAGTTAGAAAGCCAAACAAGAACAAAGTTGAAAGAACATTGACGACCCTACCACTAAGATTGCATTTTCTATTGCACCACACGATATAACCATGATCTTTACAAGATAATTTTGCTTGATTTCTTGCATATTTTTTTTGGGGGGGGGGGGGGGGGGGATTAACTGGTAATTGTTTAGGTCTGAAAAACCTAGGGAACATATTAATATAGATATATTCAGTTTAAGTAGTGCTTATAATTCAATGCAGATCAAATATTTTTTTCGATATAAATGCTACCTTTATGGTAGTTTAACGCTGAGAACACGGTAATAACTAATCAAAAACTTATACAATAATATAAAACCTGTCATGACTACTAGATCTACCTGAAATAATACTACAATCACACAAGTACACACAATGTTTTATGCTTCAGGAAAACAGTTGTCGTATATCAGTGTCACGTGCTGAGGAATGAGACTTTATCGGCCAAACATTTACTAGTACATGTCGACTTTCTGCAATATTGCATGAAAACATTTTTTTTAAAGTTCAAATAACGTGGATTTTAGCTATTGTATGTCATGTGTTAAGTTTTATAATATCCTTCACGACTGTTATTTAATAGTTGCTTGCCATAGTTTCAATTCTTTCATCCTCTCTCTATTCATTGATGTCGAGAGCAATATAGTGCAACAGGAACTCCTCACCCTTCCTGATCACCAGACGTACGTGTTTTTTATAATGTTTTATTGTTTTTGTCGGCAATTTTGCTGTCTACAACCCTTTTCCGGCAATGTAATAATTTGTACTTTCATTTCAACTTATATTAATTGTAAGTGATTTACTGTGGTCGAGGAAATGCGTATTGTACCTTCCGTATACAAAGATATCTATCTGCCAAATTATCATGGCGGTAATGATCGCAAACCAGTGACGTTTTATATAGATATTTCTCAATTGTTTTGAATATATATATGCATAAAAAGATGATGTAGTAGGTTAGCAAATGAAAAAAAAAGGATCAATAAATAGTGACCAAAGATAAAATGTGTCAACATTTAGAGATCAACGTACGGCACTCAACAATGAATTTATATCATACAGTATGATTTTTAATTTTAGTTTCTAGTGTATAATTCGGAGTTAAGTATGACGTCCATAATCACTGAACTAGTAGACATTTGTTTAGGGGCCAGCTGAAGGACTCCTCCGGGTGCGGTAGTTTCTCGATGCATTGAAGACCCGTTGGTGGCCTTCGGCTGTTTTCTGCTCAATGGTCGGGTTGTTGTCTGTTTGAAACAGTCCACATTTCCATTCTCAATTTTATAGTATAAATATAGTAATTCAGGGCCTCGGTATGACAAAATATAATACAGCTTTGTCATATAGATTTAAGAAAAGAAGTAAAACAAACGACCTTATTAATACTACAACGTTAAGCGGAAAACAAATATACGGTGACCTATAGTTGTTGATTTTGTGTGTCATATGGTCTCTTTGGCAATCTTACCACATCTTCTTTTTATATGTTTTATATGACAGTCAGCTTGAAACGGCAACCACCACATGGGGGGCAAGGGGTTTAACTGTTATGCTGTTATGGGGCAATTTAATTCTTTGTTATCTGTTATTTTGAAAATATATTTGCTTTTAGCTGTTATTATCTTATTCTTTGTTAGCTGTTATTGGGCTTTTAGTTTTTTTTGTTATATGTTATTGTGATAATGTATTTGCTGTTAACTGTTATAATATTGAAAATTGGAATGTTAGTATTTTTTTTTTTACAGTCAATATTCGGTATAAATTGAAGATCATTGGCCATTGTGGTCTACCACTACTAATATGTTTGTCCCATATTCAGAGAAGGATTCCATTAACATATACCCATCTCAGAAGTGAGGTCCAGGACAATTCAAGTATATCTTATGATTATCCTTTGTAATAAATTCCATATTTTTTATGAATGTGTATTTAGAATTATCTTAATTTTTTGTATGAGAATAATGTTCCTTGTTTCCCGTACGAACATATTAAATTAAAACAATTCTTAATATGACAAAAAGGAAAACAGATGGCCAGGAATATCTGACAAGGATCTCAATTAAGGACTATAGGTCCTAACAACCACTTAACCTTTTATATAACAGGTTACATAGACTCAGCTCTGTGATTCTTTTCAAAGCAGAACCAAATGCATTTTATAATGAATTTCCAACCAATGCATGTACTTGGGTCCGAAGCTGCACATAACTCATTACAAACAAAGATTTATTTCGTTTCAAGCCATTGTTTCCCTACTAAACTATGTATTCTATTTACTAGTACACTTGGTACAATCAAAAACCTCAGCTGATAAAAAATTGTTCAAATAAGGCAGCAACCATTTGATTTTCGGGGGGGGGGGGGGGGGGGGGCTATGTTTTTTTTGGAAAAAAAAGTTTGTTTCCAGGTTTTGGTGAAAAAAATAATTTGTTTTGGACCCTGAGAAATGAAAATTGTTTGTTTCACCCTCAGCTCCCACTATATGTAATGCTAAAATTGAAAGAAAAAAATTGTTTTCGGTTTGTCGCTAAAAAAAATAGATTGTTCTTCGCCGAAGGCGAAAAAAAAAGTTTGCACAGAAAAAAAAACCATAGCCCCCCCCCCCCCCCCCCCGAAAATCAAATGGTTGCTGCCTAAGGCCTTTGAAAATAGTGGAATAAATTGCTTTTGGAGTGTCAAAATTCGTTCGAAGTACTTGATAAATTGCACGCTGCTTTTGATTTTTCTACCCTATACTAGTATACAACTTTGCCTCATAGTCTTATTAAGAAAAATTCACACACCTCATTAAATAGTCATTTAGAAAAAGTCAGAATAATTAAACTCTTTTAGGTCATTTTTTTTATTAGCAACAAAGGGAGCTTCAGTCAATATATGTAAACAATACACCAACGTTTCATGAGAACTGCTGAAAGCATTTTTGAGTTATTTTTGAAAACTAGAAAATACCACTTTTTCTAATGAATAAAATCCCTTAACTCAGTAACATAAAATCTAAAATTAATAAAAATCGAAAGGGAGTTTACAACAATAGATATAAACATTTCAGCAAAGTTTCATGAGAACTGTTGAAAACATTTTTTGTGTTAATGTCTGAAAACTGGAAAATCCCCCCTTTTTAATTAATAAAACCCGTTAACTCGGAAACGTAAAATCTAAAATTTATAAAAATTGAAAGTGACCTCATGTTAATAGATATAATCAATTCACCAAAATTCCTTGCTTTGTGAAAGCATTTTTGAGATATTATTAGAAAACTGAAAAAAAAACACCAATTTTATTGAATAAAAACCCATTACATCTAAAATTTATAAAAAAAAACCAAAGAGGGAGCTCACGTCAATTATATAAACAATTTCCCAAAGTTTAATGCAAATTGGTTAAAGAGTTTTTGAGTTACTGTCCGACATGTTGACAACAGACGGACAACAGTATACCATAATACGTTCCGTAAACGAGCGTATAAAAAATATTATAATATATTGAGTAGTAATTTAAACACATTCTAGATACATAAATTAATACTAAAAACAAAGTCATAGAAAATGGAATGCATTACAAAGGAATATATCCGTAATAAGGAATACTGATTTGTCAAAGACCGAATTATTTTAATATTTTATTTACTGTTATCTGTTTTTGTCCATTTCAATTCCTTGTTATCTGTTATGAGCCAAATCAATTTGCTGTTTTGCTGTTATTGGGACCCCCCTTGCCCCCCCCCTCGTGTAGGTAATCTGTTTTTATAATTCAATGTTTTGCCTTTTAAGTTTTCCCGACCATAATTATGTTTTTCTTTTTTTGTTTGTTTCAAAACAGATGCGAAAGATCTATAAGGGAATTCAAACTCATAAATCAAAAAATTAAGACACTAAATCGGCAATAACAAAAAAAGGACCAAAAGACAAACCGCAGCATACAAAATACATTCAAAGACTGAGCAACACGAACCCCATAAAAAAATTAGAGTGTTCACAAGTGCCCTGAAAGGGTAAGCAGATCCCGCTCCACATGCGGTATCCGTCGTGTTGCTTACATAAGTATAAACCTGCAACTCTAGTTAAACCTTGAAGTAAACAGGTAGCTATGATTCTGTAGATTTTAGCAGATTTCCTTGTATATTAGGTCGCCGTAAACTGTGAATAAAAAATAAACTGTAAAAACACTAAGCAGTTGTGTGAAAACATTCCCTAGATAGTTGCAATCATCCAATAGTGACATTCAATCGATTCATTCCGTAGGAAGCTCTTTCTAAATACAGCAACATATCCTTGACTAGTTTGTTCATTTGTTAAAAACAACACTCGCACCCACTTACACGCTGATAAGAATATGCTAACCAAACTTGAAAGAAACAATCAATGCATTTACATTCTCTCCTATTTCACATCTATACTTTATATGGTTTTCGATGCATGTATAACAGATTCCTCAGGATTCAAAATTTAGTAGGGTTAAAGATGGAATTTCAAAATGTAAAAAAAAACCGACATAGACAAGAGACAAAAATGGCAACCAATTCCAAAACATGATAAGTTAATCAGCAGCAACCCGTTAGCACAAGTCAACTTAAGTCACCTTGTATCACCTTATTTTATATATGTCATTGCGATGTTGAAAACTAAAACGAAGTTATGGAAACGATAATAGCATGAGTTATTTTCATAGGTAATTGGGGATAGGACAATATTTTTGGCCCTCCCCATTTTTTCAAAAATCCGTTATTTTTTCGTTTTCTTTTAATTTCAAATATTTTTTGCGTTTTACTATCCACAGCGGTATCACTCTCTATATATTAGTGAACGCTGTGAATAGTAACTTGGAATTAATAGTAAATAGTAAATATACAAGTTATTTGTAGTATATTTATGTTCTAATAATACAGAAAAACGGGAAAATAATTGAAACTATTAAAAAACGAAAACAAAACGGATTTTGGAAAAAAAGGGGGAGGGCAAATATATATTTTCCTGTCCACAAGTACCTGGTTATTTCAATTAAAACTGCGTGACTGATTTCACTCCTTGGAATTTGACAACAGGGATGTGGTACAGCTTGTTCGTTTACTGAAGTGCAATGGTTTTGGTAAAGCGGAAGCATCTCCTTAGCCCAAATGTACTTTAACATCAGTAAGACGTCTCAAGATTATTTTTTGTTAAATATTTGGTTATTTTGTAAATTCTGTTGACATTCAATTCATAAAAAAGTTAAAACCATAAGAAAAGTATAACAAAAGAATTGAAATTATTACGTCAATTAAAGACATTTTAAAATTGAAGAGTACGTATGTAATGTACTGCATTGTTTAAAGGAAAACAATCTTCATTTTTGATTAATTGATGAATGCATGTATGAAATGAAGAATAATAATCTTGTGTGCATAAATATAACATTTCGACTCAATTCTTCAAAACTGGTCTCTGAGAAGATTAATGATTAGGTCATTATTTTTTCATCATTGAATAAAGATAAACGAATATATATCCAACACAATTTATAATTGTTTGGTGCTGGCATATCACAAAAAATAGATTCTATTAAATAAACAAATAATCATAATCTGTTGACGTATATCAATTCATTTAAAATTATAGGTATATTATAACCCTAATAACGAAGAGCAGAATGTTTCCTTGTATGTTAAACATTTATATATCAATAACATACAGAAGACCTCTTCTTTTGTTTGTGCAGGTTATTTATGTTGGTCTTGTGGTCAATAACGTCAATAAGAATTGTTTACGTTGATCTACAAAACACTCGAAATTAACGACCTACCCCTTTGTATATTTAAATATTAAGCTCATGTTTAAACTTCGTATAAGTCTATCAATGGTTCTATACTGGTATACAACGCAATAGACAATTATTATCATAGTTAAATGCCCTAATACGGTTGATTGTATAGGCAGGGCCCTAAACATTCGAAGACGTAAACATCTAAAGTATAGGAAAACATGATACGTTCTTTTGTTTTTTTAGTTTCGGTAGTCTATACTTCTTGACACAATGGGGCAAATTTGTTTCTAATTAAATGTGACCTTATACAAAATTAAACTCTTCTGAATGGGTTTAATGCCCTTCGTTGATCTTTTGAATTTGATTTTTTCCATTGATATACATTAACGTGTCATATGAAAAGAATGAACTTGAAATAAGTGTGTCTTCCGTATGTCATTGTGTGTGTGTGGTGGTTTTACGGATGTCTTTTATGTTTCAAACTAAGACATTCCTTCATCGAGTGCTGAAAATTGTGTTTTGAATTCAGAAAAAAACCTATACGTTCATCCCAAGTCAGGAGCATCTGGCCTTGGTTAGTCATATTTAATTTAAGTTTCTTGTGTATAATTCGAAGTTAAGTATGAAGTACTAGTTACATATTTGTTTAAGGGCCAGCCGAAGGACACCTCCGGGTGCGGGAGTTTCTCGCTGCATTGAAGACCCATTGGTGGCCTTCGGCTGTTGTCTGTTCTATGATCGGGTTGTTGTTTCTTTGATACATTCCCCATTTCCATTCTCAATTTTACCATGGGTAGGGGCTGGATGGTGGGTCTTGATTTATGTTAAAAATCATCACTCTCGTTGGCATGTAATTGAATTTACACCATACCATTTACTTTCGAGTTGTATGTTATAGTTGCTTAACTAGTATGGGTACATATACTCTTTCACTTTCTACATTCAATATCATGTCGATACCTTTTTTTTTCAGGCACTCGTAAATTCCTTATAAATGTTCTCAGTTTCACCCTAGGCCTTCATGAACATGCAATTAAATGTCTAAAACTGATAATTTCGACTCTCTTGTTTGCAGCACTTGAACTGACATGCTCTGTATAGTTAATGGCGTTCCTGTGTAAAAGACATTTGAATCACAGCAGAAAATGCAAGAGTACAGAAAGGTTACATGTCTATATATAGACACTGAAGCTTTGTACATCATAATTCAACACAGCTTTCAATTATTATGAACATTCATTGACGAGGAATTATTTACCATTGTTTACTTAAAAAAAAGTCAGAACTCCATCAGTCGTTGACTCTGTATACATCGTGATAGTGCACGTATTTGCCCTTTTAGAAATCGTGATCTTAAATATTCATATTATTTTAAGAATTGAGAAAAAAACTATGATTTAGGATTTTATACCATTCCTTTTTTCGTAAATCATGATCTTGTTTTTCATGTCTTTTTTCTTTAAAGAAGACTGTTTCATACATTAGTTTTTAAATCATTTCTTTTCTAATTCGCTGTGTTTAGATGTTTAAAGTACAATCTGAGTGTTGCGTTCAAGTTGGGGAGTGAACTATTATCATGACGTATTTCATTTTTTCTTTGTTTGCGCCCTTACTATAATAGTATACAAATTCCGTCCGCGTGGAAGATTTTTTATACTAAATGTAGAAACTCCTAGAAAAAATACAAAACAAACAACAATAGTGAATGATGCGGTACCATAAGGCATTCATCACGAATTGATATTACTTTACGGAGGAAGTGCAAAGGAATGCGCACAAGGTTGAATATAAGATGAACCGACATTTCTCGAATACACGAGGAAAACAGTCGTATTCATACATGTATGTAGGAGGATTGTTCTAATTAATTTTTTATCATTTCATAACGTAATAAATGTCCATACAACAACAGAATGATCGTCTAAACATAGAACGATTTTTTACATACGTGTATAGAAAAAATATCATTGTATGATAATCACTATTCAGAACAATACAAGTTGGCAATTGTTCACGTTACAACTAATTGAAAAGATCGCATTGCAAACACAGATAATGACTGAAGAAGTACATGTTTAAGACCGAAAGGTTATATATAAGCATAATGTTATAAACTTAAAAAAAAAAAAAAAAAAAAAAAAAAAAAAAATGAAACAAAGAATGTTGAAATGTCATCAGAGATTGAATTTCCGTTCCTCTAACATCAAAATCGTGTTTCAGATGTGTAAAATACATGTTTATAAAATAACGAATGGTTGATTATCGTATTTACCATTTCGACAAATAAATTTATATTAAAAATTGTTTAACAAAAACAATATAAAGGCTAGAAAACAAATAGAACACTCAAGAAGCCGTTTTGTGTGTGGACTATAATTGACGTTGTCTTATTATATAATGAACAGTAATTTTAAATCCCTTTATGCAAAACGTTTTCTCTTTCTCTATATGTTACGATCTAACAATGTTGAAATGTTCCTGTACATAGGATGATCAAGTTTTGACATATTTGGACAAGTTCAAATGTTGTAAATTGGGGAAACATACATTTCGATATATAGGAACACTTTTTCCATGGTTATGTTTATAGTTCGTGACGATGGTTATGCTTACAGGTCGTGAGGAATTTTCTTCAAGATTTGAATTTTCCTGATTTTTTTTCTGAATAAAGACTTTGTCCGGACAATCAGATGGTAACAACAAATCTACAAAATAAACATAAGTATGCTCCCCTTTTTTCAAGAGATAAAAAAGAGGAACAAAGACATCCTTGGACTAGCTAACACGTCTTGGGATTATTTTCTGAAAAGTTACAATATATTTATGTCTTTATTATCATATTCCAAATTAACGACATATCATCTTATTTTGTGGACAAATATATACAGTACCTCCATTTTTATAACAGGAAAACAGTGATTCTTGTTTATTAGTAACTCTCGATTCTGCTTAACAACCGTTTAGGGAAAAAAGGGGGTATTCTTTAGAGGGAAAAAAGGGGGTATTCTTTAGTTTTTTTTTATGTAGTGGTTGTCTTTTGGTTGTTTTTATTTTGTCATACATGACTTTTCACTTTGTTTTCAACTGATGAGTTTTACCATCCCTTTGCCACAGTATATATCGTCCCTATCTCTTTTATGGTATAAACATTATACAGAGCAATAACCATAATTTCTGTTTGTATAATTTAGGACCAATAAACGGACATTATATCTCAGGACATAAACTCTATATTTATAATGAATGAATATGTGAAACCTTGTAATACTGCCATGTCATTTTTCCCTCCGGTTATTTCATCAAAATCAATTATAAAATTTTCTACTCATGGTGAAATATTGTGAAATATATTTCAAATGGTTTAGATGTAAGACGGTTTTAATTTTCTAAAAACCGACATTGAATACTCTTTAGATGAAAACAGATAGTCAATATAACGTATAACACAATTTGAATGTAAATATTTAACTGGCAAATATCCAAAAACTATTTGAGTGGAATTTAACTTAATACGGATAGTCCCTTCACCAATGCATCAAGAAGATCTTAGCTGCTTAAACTTTACATGTAAAGAAAATCCCCAGTAATAGAACTGCTTAAAAATTTGTTCATAGATAAGCTTTGTTTAAGTACATGAAATATAGACTACCACTTATAAATATAAAGTCATGACCGCACAACATACTATTACACTTGTAATTATCTTCCGTTTAATAATTAAGAAAGCAATGACCGAACAACATTTCATAGGACAAGAACCTAAAAATGAATAATCATAACTTTGTACATAAAAAATTCACTGTGTACAAGAATAAGCTAGACTAAGTACCGTGTTGTGAGTTTAACTTTTTCTATATATAGTTGACATTTTGTAGGTATACACCTTATATGTAATAATTGCTTAACAGCTTAACATTTGCTGATGACATTTTTCTAACAAACTTTATAACTTTTCTGAGTTGAAAATTTACATTCACGTAACTAGAATCGCGTTCTGTAGTATCATGTCTGATTGGCAATAAACTGGGAAGATTTCACACTTTTGAGTACGTCGTTAAATTTTATCCAACCATTTCACTTGCATAAAAATCTAAAAGAATACTCAAAATCTGTATATATAAAAGACTTTACATGTCTGTTATATATCAATTAAAGTATTAGAGACATTTAAATCCATATAACCTTGCTATACTGAATGTCGTATGATTTTTTAAGGGATCCACTTTAAAATTTTACCTTCAATTTTTTGATATTTTTTTCTATCATAAAACAAAACCACCAACACCTGACTCTTGAGTAGATCGCGATGCCATCAGAAAACTACAACCATAATTCATCATGAAACCAGGGGAGGGGAGATATATATTTGTAGCCCTTGATTGTAGTAACGTTCAGTTATACGCCATAAAGTTGACGGTCATAGTTATCCATCAGCTATTACATACTATTGACAAACTTTATTACAATGTATGACACTCCGTGTGAGTCTAAATCTTTATTAATGCTTAGAAAAATAATAATAAAAATGATAAAATAAGAATGATGAAGCTTTTTTCATAGTAAACAATATAAGAATATACTAACTGCAAAAAATAATCTTATCTGAAAATATCCTGAAGATCATAAATAAATAAATAATCTTTTGGGATTACTATAATAACAATACCAACGTAATAATAAAATGATTTGGCAAAACGTATCACAGTTGGTTTCTATCAAAATGGTAAGTATCTGATAGAGAACAGTATGTATGAAACACTTCAAATACGTTTAATCTCCATTTATTCACTAAAGTACCATTGCGATGAAAGAATGCTCTAACTGTAAATTCCTCTGTATTTATAAACAGTACTTTTCTGACCAGTTGTAAACGTCAACTGTAGGTATACATGCACTCATAACAATACTTTGGGATTTGTGGGGTTGGGCTGCTGGTTTATTCAATCAAACCATACATCTCCATTTACAGATGTATAATTTAAGACATGTAAAGGCAAAGAGCTAGTCTTCCATTTTCAGTCTGTTTATCAATAGTTCGATAAAAACACATTAAAAACTCTCCCCCTGTATAGCCGGTATTTGATTTTTGATTTGTTGGTGCTTTTCAGCTTCGTTCCCAACTGATATGGCCTTACTAAAGATTAGAGTCGAGCGCCTCTGAAGAATCTTTGTTCATCTAACTTCTTAAATTATAAGCCTAGCTAAATATACACTTGGTATAGTGTAGAAGGTAAACTACAAGGTTTCAGTACCATGTAGACGCGTACAAGCAGACTGGAAGTAAAAACACCCTTGTCTAGAGGGTACTGGCAAAATTTTACTTTTCTATAGACGCGTGCAGACAAAAGGGAAGTACATTCTTGGTTGTGTAGAGGGGACATGACACGGATTCAACATCTTGTACAGACGCGTATACGCACATTATGGAAGTAAATTCTTGATATTTGCAAAGATAGTACACGGCAATGTTTTAGTACCCTGTACAGCCGATATACAACCATAATGGAAGGACATTTTTGGTAGTATAGAGGTTACAGGTTTAGATTTTATACCTTGTATAGACTAGCACAAACAGATTGGACGTAGACTGTTGGAAGGGTAGAGGATCAATGATAAGGATTTTGGTATATATATATAGACGATAACTATCAGACTGGATGTACGGTTTTGGTAAATACCATCGCAGTTTCAGGGCTGTACGGCAAACCGAATGAACTATTATATAACTATACGCTGTTACATATAGGAACACCTGTGAATTATTATGATAGGTTTTTGTGTTTCAATAAATCTTTTTATCTTTTTACTTGACTTGTTGTTTGCGTTCTTGTTTGAGAGCTATGCGTCTGCATTTACTTTTGGGCTTATCGGCTGCAATTATTTCTTTTGGTGAAATGCCTACTAAAGCTGGTATCTACATGAATACCTCCTAAAATGTTACACATGGCATTAACACTGCTTTTCATGCAGTGACACAGTAAAAACCTTTGGGTAATAATCTATTTTGCAGAGTCTTTTATCACCATTGAACCGAATGCAGTTTATTTAAAATGTCGCCATTAGTATAAATAATATTGCAGGTGTCGTGTATTCTTTTGTATTTCTTTTCTTTCCTTATTTATATAACTGATTGTTTTTCAACAGGTGTCTGATCAAAATCGTCTTTGTAAATATTGCATTAAAAATGTATTGAATCATCTTCTGACACTTATTAGGAATACACTATAGTCTCATATTCAACACTTGCCTAAAGAAATTATCAATTTGCAGACGCCAGAATTCTATGCATTATTTACCTGAATGAAAAGTGGACTAAATTATGATAAAATGTACCCAACAGTAATCGTTTTTATACAAATGTACTGAAGTGTTCTTATCTACGGAAGCGTATTAGCGCCACACATTTTTTTTTTTTATTTTTCTTCCTATGTTTGCGTTATAACGCAAACCTTTGCGTTACAACGCAAACCTTTGCGATATATCGCAAAGGTTTGCGTTAAAACAAAGGTTGATTTTTTTCTTAGGTATAACCTCAATTTACTCAATTTTCTTTGTAATATATATACTAATATTATTAATTCGTATATTTTAACAAATTTGATTCGTTTAGGGATAGTCACATGTTAAACTATATTTTCGAGGGTAGAGAGAAAACGGCGGATAGCAAAATGCATATTGACCGGCAAAAAGCATATCGCACGGTTATTTTTAGAATATCTAAAAACCGATATACTTTGTGACGTCATGTAATGAATTTCAGGATATTGTTTAACGTTTTGAAACACATGATATATCTGTGATCGATTATTTGACGAAAAAAATCTTCAAATACATAAGATGTGAAAAAAAGTAAATAAAATAACAATTAATATGTTGTTATTATCAAGGAAACAATGTAATATCTATAAAATTCCAACAAACCTAAATGACGATTTTGATACAAATATGGTCGGAAATTAATAATATAACAAATATAGCCTTTGTATGAGGTCAATACAGAATATATCGACCCAAAGAAGTATATCGACCTCGGACTTCGTCCTCAGTCAATATACTTCTTTCAGGTCAATATATCCTTGTATCGACCTCATACAAAGGCTATATTTGTATAGTAGTAACTTGGATATCGTTTTTGGGGACCTTTATAGTTTGTTGTTTAGTGTGAGCCAATGCTCCGTGTTGAAGACCGTAATTTGGCCTATGATGGTTTACTTTTACGAATAGTGACTTAGATGGAGAGTTTTCTTATTGGCACTCATCCCACATCTTATTATATTATTCTGCTCATTATTAGTCATTGATATGATCTAATTATTCAAGCAGTTTACTTTGCAATTACTACTGTTTCCTTTGCATCTTAAATAAGAAATAAGATAAAACAAATGTTTGCGTTATAACGCAAAGGTTTGCGTTATATCGCAAAGGTTTGCGCAAACCTTTGCGTTATAACGTAAACCTTTGCGTTATAACGCAAACCTTTGCGTTGTAACGCAAACCTTTGCGATATAACGCAAACCTTTGCGTTATAACGCAAACCTTTGCGTTATAACGCAAACCTTTGCGATATAACGCAAACCTTTGCGATATAACGCAAACATTTGTTTTATCTTATTTCTTATTTAAGATTCAAAGGAAACAGTAGTTATTAATGGAGGAGGCTGGATATAATAAAATTTATCACCTTTGTAGTAATTGCAAAGTAAACTGCTTTAAAAAAATGTTTCCTTATTAATAATTCATTTTAAAGCAGAAAGATCATTTTGTCTATTTGACTTGGAGGTTTCACAATTGTATGACATTATTTTTGATCTTTTAATTTTAATATGACTATATACTATATCTATTTTCTTGTTAAATTATATACTTAATTTATGTATAATTGCACTTCAATTATTCCATTATTCCTATGCATATTTATTATAATGATTTGGCCTTGTATGTATGTTTCTTTTTTTATCTACTAGTAAATCACAACCGAAATGAATGACAGACGGACATATATACAAAACTTAATGAATAATTGAAATAAAGATGTTTGCGTTATAACGCAAAGGTTTGCGTTATAACGCAAACATAAGAAGAAAAATAAAAAAAAAAAAAATGTGTGGCGCTAATACGCTTCCGTACTTATCTGTCATAATTCCGAAATTAAATATTCTAAGGATTTAGAACTTAAGATACACACATTTTCAAAATTTAGAGTTATACATGCAGTCAAATTAAATAAATATTTTGAGAATTGTTTGCCTATTTGTCATTTCTTGCAGCATAAGAGCCATTTATAAGCATACAAACGCAGCTAGTAACAAAACAGTATACAAAATAGTATATACGTTACACTCTTATCCTTTTTTGTTTGATTTACCTATTTTTTGTTGTTGCAGATTATATTATGAAACCTGTTGAGCTTTAAGCCATCAGTTTTATGATAGATTGTACACGATGTACAATTTGAACCCAACCTGAGTAAAATATAATTCCCACCAGCGAAACACTTAAATATGTAAAATAAAGCGAGATTTGAAATATTCAAATCAATGTTACAATAATAGTTTAAAGTGTGATCAACCCTAAGATATATTGTATTTTTTTCATGTATGTATTGTGTATATTTCGTGTGATAACGATTCGGCCTTCAGCTTTATTACCTGAACGCATAAAGTTTCATTGACAAACTGTCATTAAAGTTTAGTTACTTCAAACAAATTAATAATAGAAAGGAAATAGAGCGTGCTTTAAGAAATAAGAAACAAGTTAAATAATGAAAGAAAACTTGGAACGAGACCAAAATGTCGAGCCAAAAAGAAGTTCGGGTTTCAATATTGAATGAAAAGTTGTTTGTAACGTCAGCGCAGTAGGGGAGAATTTTAAATTCGTGTGTAAGCCGTATGTAAAGCGACTTTACTTTATCTATGTATAATTTGAGGTTACAAATTTGGCTTTACTCCAGCAATAGATATTAAAGGTGTAAGGCTAAACCTATGGACTACTTTATTTCTTTACATTTTATGTATGTAGGTGTCTATGTGGTTTTCATGCTATTGCACTGACATAGATTACGGACAAGGGATGAATAATTATGTATTGTGACACACTGGACTTCAAATTACATATGTACGCGTGAAGGAAATTTAATTACTTCATTTGACACTTATACAAATAACCACATATATGTACACGCATACACAGTGCTCATGACAACAACACCTTTTTATGTGTAATAAGAAAATACGAGAAAATAAAACTTGAATACATTAATTATACATTTACATGGAGATGATTTGTATTGTACCATCCTCTGTTTGGATTGTCATGTTAATATTTAAAATCATCAACAGTGACTGGTCTACGATTAAAATCTTATTCTAGAATACTTTCTTCTCTGACTATTCCACGTACTGTCGGGCCTAATTTGATATCATTCCAACATGCCCAACCATTCAAACAAGTGATTTACACATATCAAGTAATTCCATTCAGAACATAGCTGTATAAATCCATCTGTATATACCATCTATGTTCAGACAAACTGTTCACATTTTCAAAGCGATATTTTGAAATTTTTTAGCAAGACATTTGTTATCTTTCGGGTAAGTTATTCTCAGACCTCTGAACAATTTTCACTATTTGGACAATTAACTTATAATACATCCATTTGTACCCCTTAGACAATTCCTTTGGGAAACATTAGCTTCACGTTTAACTAAACAGTCAGGAATATATCAGTTGTTGTTCCTTCGTTTGATGTGTTTGAGCTTTTGATTTTGCCATTTGATTAGGAAACTTTCCGTTTTGAAATTTCCTCGGAGTTCATTTTTTTGTTATTTTACCTTTTCCCGATATGTTAGACCATTATGGTCAAGCTTTTCATAACATGTACCTAATATTTCAAAACAGTATAAGCCTGTTTGATGATTTCATATAAACAGATTATAATAACCCCTAACTTGTATTTCTGATACTACAAGGAGTCTTATACTTGAGTTTTTGTTATAAGTTATACTGTTATGGGGTTCATATTGATCAGTCTGCCGTTTTCTATGTTGTGTTTTGTATACTGTTGTTAGTCTGTTTGTCTTTCTTTTGTTAGCCCTGGCGTTGTCACTTTATTTTCGACTGATGAGTTTGAATGTGTCTTTGCCTTTCGCCTCTTTCTTTTATCGGGTTGAGGGTTTTTGTTGTAATGCATTTTATTGTATAATCTACATATACTTTTTTTATATAGTTATTGGTACTTATTGAGATTAAAAAGAAAGAGGGTTGAAACTCCATATATATTTTTTTCTAAAAGGCTTACAAATTGTGTTTTTTTTTCCATTTCCGACTTTTTTATAACTCCCTTTTCTTTGGACAGGCTATTCGATCATGAATTCTTTTAAACTTATATCTAATGTTTTAAAATGTTGATAACAAACCACTATACTTACTATCTTGGACCTTAAAGTCAGATATAAGAATATGAATGACACTGAATAAAACAGGAAAAACCTTCTAGTATGTTGTCGGATGACTTTTACCTCGCAATTTCTTTTTTCATAGTTTTAATATAGAAACATGTTTTTTCTACATTGAACCGTCCTCTTTGACAAAACATGGAATCTTCAGCTAGATGTCTGCTCCAGTGATATGAGGTTGTACCTAGTCACTGTATTTTAGATATCACAGTTGTTACGTATACATTTGACGTGTTTGATGTGTTTGAGAATTTGATTTTGCCATTTGATTAGGGGCTTTCCTTTTTTAATTACTTCGGAGTTCAGAATTTTTGTGATTTTACTTTTTCTACTGTTATATATTTATGTTTAATAATTGAATAAATATTACTCCTAAGTTAATGCTCCTATACTTATAATCATACTCTTTAAGGTACAAACGACAAATGAACGAAATGACAAGTAATATTTTGAACTTTCCCTACACCCTTGTTTCTAAAACCTTTATGAGAGATTTCGGTTTTTCAGTCTTTAATTTCGTGAGCAATGTATTGTTAACAACTGTTATATTTTATGATGTTTGTTTTTATGCTTTGTATTTACATTTCTGATTGGATTTTTGATACATACAAGCTCCTCTTACAAGATCAGGGGAATTCCTTCATGAGTTTATTGGTTAACTTTAATGAAAGTGTTTACCATAAAACCACTGATTAAATAGATGAGCAAATTCTGTATTCAAGATATAATGTAAACGCCTTAGAAACTGAAAGATGATCAGGTGTATTTTCCATTTAAATTCTAAATATATCCGATACTTAGATGGGTAATGTCCTATAAAGAGATATCTTATCTTGCATCTAAATTAAGAACTTATCTGACTTTATGTGTGTAGGTATGTATTACAATCCTACGATCAGTGACTTAAACCACGAAATCGACTCATAAATGTACACGTGATTTCACTTAAATGAAGTGTATGAAATTAAAGAGAAATATTGTTCTACCCGTCATCAAAGGTTGCTCAGTATTGATCATGAATAGTAAGTAATGTGTCCAAGAACTGGAACACTCTTTATGGGCTTGTGTATAGTGTTTAATTGATTAAATGATCATAGATGTGATACATCTATGATTAGATACTGTCTTTACTAAGAAATCTAAAAATCAGTGGTATATATTATCATCCTCAATTTTATAGTATATGTATCAAATCTTTTTTCAAGAGTTAAAACAAGAACAAGTATGATAAATTATCATGATTGAGGTTTGGCACATATTTCTATGTAACTTTTTGACACAAGATATCGACCGCGAATAACACAATCGTCTTTAATGATTTCCGTGTCCTTTTACGATTATACGGAAGTATTCTTTTTGAAGACGTATTCATTTACGTTGATATCTTGTATTATGAACAAAAAAGTCTGACGATACATTATATGACAATGGAAATGAAAATTCAAAATAAAAATCATACACTTTTCTTTATTCTACAAACTAGAAACCCTTATCGGTTGTTTAAAAAAGAAAGGGGATATGGTATAATTACCAATGAGACAACTATACTTACATTAAAGGACAAATATACATGTTTGGTTAGAACAAGTACTGTTCATAAAAAGCCATACTTATCTATAAAAGGCCATAGTGTATACATTTTTTAATTGCCTGTAATTAATCTTTGCTCAGTCAATTACTTTTGAGAGTCAAATGGTTGTTGCCATAGTTACATGTATGTACAGTTTGATTTATATTTTCTTTGCACCTTGCACCCTAGTGTAGATTTGACAAAGATAAAAATATGTATGCTAACTATTTAATTGCACTGATAGTTGTGCCAAATAAGGACCGTTTTGAACCTACTACTTTGTAAACACAATTTGTGTGCCCGTGTTTGAAAAATAAATATATAGCTACATGGTTGCATTTATTAGAAGAAATTCTCACAAACATGTTCCACTGTTTTTGTAGCTTTGGTAAAATGTTCACTATTCATGTGGTAAAGCAAGTTAATAAGTAAACTCAAGCTTTTCTCATTGTCGAAGGCCGCACGGTGACCTATAGTTGCTAATGTCTGTGTCATTTTGGTCTTTTGTGGATAGTTGTCAGTCATTGGCAATCATACCACATCTTCTTTTTTAAACTTTTGATCACGATTAAAATGTGTCAAGCAATATAGGTATAGATGATTAAATTGAAAGTATGGTCAAGCCTTAGGAAGGTTAAATTTGTGGTTATCTTATAATGAATCGTCCACTTCTTTAGGAGGAATATACTATTTCCTCAGGATAAACAGTAAAAGTTATCGGCATTCAAATATTGCACATTGAATTTTTTTTCATTTATATTTTCTCCTTATTGTCCAACTTTGAAAAAAAACAAACAGAATCTAGAACTTTCTATCATTCGATGAACCGATTTTTTTCTATAACTTTAAATGGTTGACAAGTCAAAGTATAAAAAGTTTAAAATTAAATATATTTGATATAAATTAATTTTGAATTTAGAATTTAAATGGAAACAGGATCAAAAACCTATTTCAGAAGGATGTGTATAGATCATATATCATATTTTATATGTAAATTCATAAGAGAGTTTTAAACGTTGTGCAATAAAACGACATATTGTAATACATTTTATCACGAAAAAAGTAAAAATACAACAGCTGTAAGATGATATGTGTATAATATATCTATAATATATAAAAAAAAAATCTAAAACATAACACACTACAAAATTTTTTTTCTAGAAGGACAAACAGATGTGTCCTCCCCACTATTTGCCAGTGTTTTTCTTTGGAATGGCATTTCTTTAAGTTTGTCGAAAGTTTTCAAAAGCAAATAACAAAGCTATAAAAAAAGCGAATAACACCGAAGGAAACAGAAAAACAGAATGATCTGTTTGATTTGGATAGTGTTTTGCTAAATAAAATAAGATTTGAAAAATGCTATATTATTGGTAGTTTTAGGTAAACATGAAAACCTAAACAACATTGTCTTAGAAGATTTCTTCTTTTGAATATTGTAGGTGCTGACGTATTGAGGTATTGAGGTTAACCACTGAGACCAGATCCTAGTGAATTAAAACATATATGTCATGAATTGTAACGGTCTTGCTGATTCTCACGAATACAGTATAGTATATAAACCTAACATGACGGATTGATAACTTTTTCTGGCCTTACATTGTTTAAAAAATTGACGAGGAACATTTACCGGATATGTTTGAAATTGATACTTGACTTAATGTATCTGTACAGGATGAGTCCAAAACCTGCAATCGCTCCGTCATAACAAATCAAATACAATGTCAAATTGGAACCCATCAATATTTGTTTGTACTTCCGGAAATGAAATCGAAAGTTCACGGAATTGATGACAATGGTCAATCCTAATAAATGTAAATTTATTACCAAATGATACGGAATTAAACAACTATAGAGCACTGTATAACACTATAAGCCGTCAACAATGAGCAACACCCATACCGCAAACTATTCGATTAATATACATTACAATGAACGAAATTCACAAACAAACGATAAACACCAAAATACAGGCGGCTCATGACTTTTGACAGTCACTTGTAGAATGTGACGGGGTTGAAGTTTTCTTGCACCAAACTCTCCCTTAACAGATCTTAACATAAGACTGTAGCGTAACAGTACACTATATAAAAAGAAAATATGAAAATATGTTGAAAGGGCTTAAGTCTACTCATCAGATCGATACAACAAAGCTGAATCTTTCTAATTAAAAAACACTTAATCAGATCTGGTATAATTACCAACACATACATGTGCGTTTAAAATAAAATAAATACAGCTTCACGTCTTAATCGGAAACATTTATCACATACATATTAAATTGTTTAGCGTTTGCTATAATTTCAACTTTCCATACTGTAAAAAGAAATTAATAAATAACATTTTGATCGAGTAATGTTGATATAGGTTGGTTGACCGAAAGGAATGGTCAAGACTGGAAAAAGAGAAAGTTGTGACTTTTTATTATCTTACAATGAATGGTCTATTTCCTATACAGACGAATACACAATGTCTTCGGGATATACATTTAGTCCCGTGTATAAGTTGACAATTGCACATCAGCTGGACAGCGAGTATTTTCATTTATTGTTTCGCCTTATTGCACAACTGAGACTAAAAAAAACCAGCAGAATCTTGATCTTTCTTTCATTTGATGTTCAGATATTTAAAAAAAATTAAAATACCAACTTTATTTTGTTTACTGAAATTTTGAATTGAAATGGAAAAAGGATTAAAAACCTATTTCAGAAGGATGTGTATAAATCATATTTCATATCTTATATGTAATTCCATAAGAAGGTTTTTAACTGTGTGTAATATAACGACATATTGTAATACATTTTGTCACGAAAATAGTAAACATATAATAGTTGTAAGATGATGCGTGTATAATATATCTTTAATAAACTCATCATATATACCAGGAATGAAATTTTGCATGTACGCCAGACGCACGTTTCGTCCACTAAAGACTCATCAGTGACGCTCGAATAAAAAAAAGTAAAAAGGCCAAATAATGGACGAAATATAAGTGATTTAAAACAGAACACACTATAGTGTCTTTTTTTCTAGAAGGAAAAACAGCTGTGTCCTTTCCCCACTATTTCCTCGTGTTTTTCTTTGGGATGGCATTTCTTTATTTATGACGAAAGCTTTCAAAATAAAATTGAGAATGGTAATGGGCAGTGTGTCAAAGAGATGTCCTTCAGCTGGCCCCAAAACAAATATATATATACTAGTTCAGTGATAATGGACGTCTTACTAAACTCCAAATCATACACAAGAAACTAAAAGTAAATATAATGCAAGACAAACAAAGGCCAGAGGCTCCTGACTTGGGACAGGCGGAAAAATGCAACGGGGTTAAACATGTTTATGAGATCTCAACCCTCCCCCTATACATCTAGCCAATGTAGAAAAGTAAACGCATAACAATACGAACATTAAAAGTCAGTTCAAGAGAAGTCCGTCCGAGTCCAATATCAGAAGATGTTACAAAAGAAAATAAACAAAATGACAATAATACACAAATAACAACAGACTACTAGCAGTTAACTGACATTCCAGCTCCAGACTTCAATTAAACTGATTGAAAGATTATGTCTTCATCATATGAATATCAGGCACAATCCCTCCCGTTAGGGGTTTAGTATCAACCATCATAAAATATATGAGAAGAGCATAACCCGTGTCATGCCAACAACTAATTTTTAAATAAATGTGTTTAGTTCCGATGCAAAGACCCTTTAAGTGAATCAATATTAAAGCCAAAATATGCTATCTTTAATGACTTGACAACAGTTTCGTAACTATATCCCTCCCTAATAAGTCTATTTAAAGGTTTTGTTAGCTTCTGAGGTGAATACTGACATTTTTGTGCTTTATAAAGAATATTACTATTAAAATGCCTATGCTACCTTATAGTTGTACACACTGCTGTAAAAAAAAGTGAATAACACCGAAGGAAACATGCAAAGCTGAATGGTTTGTTTGAAATTTTGAAAATGATTTGCTTAATAAAGATGTCAAAAAGACTATATTTTTGGCATTTTTTGTTTAAAAAGCACAAAAACAAAACTGCCTCAAAATATTTTTTTCTGCTTGGATTAGTGTACTTACGTGTTTATGTTAAATTCGAACAATGAAGCAGCCCTCTATGAGGTAAAGCACAAATCTGAAAAGATCCCATTGAACTAAAAAATATACATTATTAATTTTAAATTAAGTTTAATGGTTTTGCTGATTCTCACGAAAACAGTACAGTAGATGACCCAAACATGGTGCATTCATCACTTTTATTGACCTAACATTGTTTAAAAAAGCGGGGGGAAAACACATTTGCCGGATTATGTTTGAAATTAATACTTGTCTTTTTTCGTATGTTCAGGATGAGTTCAAAACCTGCAACACGCTCCTACATTACAAATAAAACACAATGTCAAAATTTGTACTAAGGAACATTTGTTTGTACTTCCGGAATTGAATCGAGAGTTCACAGAACTGCTGACAATAATCAATCCTTATAAATTCATGTGTGAAATTTGTTCTTTCGCAAACATAATAGCTACTTATTACCAAATAATATGGAGATTAACAACTGTTGAGCACTATACCACCGTCAACAATGAGCAAAACCTATATAACAAACGGCCCGATTGATGTACATTACAATGAATTAAAAACAAATATAGTATTCAGCAACAAACGATAACCACCAAATTAAAGCTCCCGGTATGAGACAGGTAAATGAAGAAATTATCCCCTAATCTGGGACAGTGGTGTAATAAAACTGCATAGGAAGAAATGATAAAAGTACGCTGAAAAGGGGTTTACTTATCAAAGTGATATACAAATCAGAGAAATGCTAAATCTGTAATTTTATTTTATTTGACATAGATATGGTATATTGGCAACATGTGTGCGTTTAAAATAAAATGTAGGTTCATGTTTTAATCATAAACAATTACATGTATCACACATACATGTTATACTGTGTAATGTTTGCTAGAACTTCAGCTGTCCGTACTTTGAAAATAAGTTAATAAATAACATTTTGATCGATTAATGTTGATTTAGGATGGTTGACCAAAAGGAATGGTCAGAACTGAAAAGGGAGAAATTTGTGGTTTTTAGTTATCTTACAATGAATCGTCCACTTTTTACAGGCAAATTCACAATGTCCTCAAGATAGACATTTAGTCTCATGTATAAGTTGACAATTGCACAACGGTAGACAGTCAGTATTTTGATTACTAGTTTCTCCTCATTGTAGAATGAGGCATGACCCCGACAGAACAGCCGAATCTTGTACTTTCTTTCAATCAACGATCAACTACTTTTATAACTTTAAAATACCAACTTTGCATTGTTGACGTGTTAAAGTCAGATTATATAAAAGTTAAATTTAGATATCTTTAAAATTAATTTTTAATTATGAATTAAAATGGAAACAGGATCAAAAAACTTGAGAAGGATGTGTATAGATCATATTTCATATTTTATATGTAAAATCATAAGAAAGTTATAAACGTTGCGCGGTATAACGACGTATTGCAATACGGTTTGTCACTAAAAGGTAAAAATACAATTATGTATAGCATATCTATATTTAATTTTAGAAATACTAAGGCCTCAGGAATAGATTACTATAGTTGTATTTAGCAAAACTTTTAGGAATATTTGGTCCTCTATGCTCTTCAACTTCGTACTTTATTGGGCTGTTTTAACATTTTTTTCGAGCGTCATTGATGAGTCTTTTGTAGACGAAACGCGCGTCTGATGTACATACAAAATTTCAATCCTGGTATCTTTGATGAGTTTATATATAAGTTATTTAAAACATAACACACTATAACTTTTTTTTCTAGATGGACAAACAGCCGTGTTCTTTTTATCATTCTACTTTTTTCACTATTTGCCAGTGTTTTTCTTCGGAATGGCATTTCTTTAAATGTCGAAAGTTTTCAAAAGCCAATAACAAAACACTTTGCTACCGTACGGTTTTAAGTCCGCTATAAAAAAAAAAGCGAATTATTTGTTTAATTTTTAAAATATTTTCCAAAATAAGTTAAGATGTACAAAATGCTACATTGTTGGATATTCTTTGTTAAACATGAAAACAAAAACAACACACATACATATTTCTTCTTTTGAATAGTGTACGTACTAATTAACGTACTGATGTTCTTAAAGTAAAAAAATGAGGCCTCTATTAGGTAATTTATAAATCTGGAAGGATCCTAGTGAACTTAAAATATATATATTATTAATTTTAATGGTCTTGATGATCCTCACGAATACAATATAGTATATAACCCTAACCTGACGGAGTGATCACTTTTACTTGGTGGCGTGATTCAGATGTGGATACTTATAAATTCCAAAGATCTTTTAGAGTACATACAATCTAACTCTCTTTCATCTTGTAATAGTATTAAAACATTTGACTTTTCTACACTTTACACAAGTATTCCACATTCCAAACTAAAAGAAAAATTGAAAGAGTTGGTATTGCTTTGTTTCATAAAAAAGAATGGCCAACGAAGATACAAGTATATCTTGTCTACTTTGTAAAAGATCACTCTGTTTCAAACAAAAAATTCTCTGAAACTGACATTATCAAGATGCTTGATTTCTTGATGGACAACATATTACGTTCGGAGGACACGTTTTTGCAACAAACTGTCGGCATTCCAATGGGTACAAATTGTGCCCCTCTTTTTTCCGACTTGTTTCATTATTATTATGAGGCTGACTTCATACAAGAACTTCTTAGGAAGAAAGATAAGCAGTTGGCAATATCCTTTAACTCCACTTTCCGCTATATAGATGATATTATTTCACTAAATAATTCAAAATTTGATGACTATGTTGAACGCATTTATCCCATCGAACTAGAGATAAAAGATACTACAGATACAGTTTAGTCGGCCTCATATCTTGACTTACATCTAGAAATTGACAATAAGGGTCGGTTGAAAACAAAACTTTAGGCCAAAAGAGATGATTTTAGCTTTCCAATTGTAAACTTTCCATTTCTAAGTAGCAACATTCCAGTAGCACCTGCATACGGGTATGTATCTCCCAATTGATACGATATTCCCGTGCTTGCATTTTTTATCATGATATTCGTGATAGAGGGTTGCTGCTCACAAGGAAGCTACATTTGTATTAAACCAAGAGTTCCAAATGGTGAAGTTGAAATCCTCCCTTCGTCAATTTTACGAACGTTATCACGAGTTGGTTGACCGTTATGGAGTAAACGTTTCACAAATGATATCGGATATGTTCCTTACGTCGTAACTACAATCCCATTCCCTTTCATGAATGTGACCTACCGAATTAGACTATTTACCGGATTTGTTATCACATACGACGGGTGCCACATGTGGAGCAGGATCTGCTCACCCTTCCGGAGCACCTGAGATCACCCCTAGTTTTGGTGGGGTTCGCGTTATTTATTCTTTAGTTCTCTATATTGGTGTCATGTGTACTATTGTTTGTCTTTTTCATTTTTGGCCATTGCGTTGTCAGTTTATTTTCCATTTATGAGTTTGACTGTCCCTCTGGTATCTTTCGTCCCTCTTTTATTGATCTAACATCATTAAAAAATGACGGGTAAATTTACAGGATATGTTTGAAATGTATACTTGACTTTATTTATCTGGTCATGATGAGCATAAAACCTGGAATACGCTTACATATAATGTCAAACTTTGTACCCAGCAATTTTTGATTGTACTTCCGGAATTGAATCGAGAGTTCACAGAATTGCTAACAATGATCAATCCTTATAACTTTAGCAAACATCATAATCATTTATAACAAAATAATATGGAATTCAACAACTATGGAGCACCGTACGGGCGTTTACAATGAGCAATATCCATAGCGCAAACGGCCCGACTAATATACAATATAATGAACGAAAAACAAATATGTTATTCAGCACCAAACGATAAACACCAAATTACAGGTGGCTCATGACTTTTGACAGTCACTTTTAGAATGTGCCGGGGTTGAGGTTTGCTTGCACCAAACTCCCCCTTTACCTGGGACAGTGGCGAAACAGTACCACATAAGAACAAAATATGAACAAATGTTGAAAAGGGTTAATAGATATAGGAAGATGTGGTGTGAGTGCCAATGAGACAACTCTCCATCCAAATAACAATTTAAAAAAAGTAAACGATTATAGGTCAATGTACGGCCTTCAACACGGAGCCTTAGCTCACACCGAACAACAAGCTATCAAGGGCCCCAAAATTACTAGTGTAAAACCATTCAAACGGGAAAACCAACGGTCTAATCTATACAAAATAAAAAACGAGAAACGAGAAACACGTTTCAATTACATAAACAAACGACAACTACTGTACATCAGATTCCTGACTTAGGACAGGTGCAAACATTTGCAGCGGGATTAAACGTTTTAATGGATCCAAACCTTCTCCCTTTTTTTTTGACACAATAGCATAACATCACAACATAGAAAAACACACGGTAAAATATCAATTGTCAGGCTTAACTCAATCAAAAAACGTACATTAATACACTATAAACGAATGAATTTGATCTGCGATGTCTGAATGCAAATGCACAGTTAATAAAATATTAGGGACACACATTCAAGGCCAAAAAGCAAACAAACAAGTCCAAACAAAGCCATGGCAAGTCACCACTGAGAAATATTTAACCCTTCGAAAATATAAACTTTAGAAAAAAAACCCAGTTTTAAAAGAATACAGGTAAATCTTGAAGTTTATACAAATGTAGTAAGAAGAAGTGAAACTTAGAATATATTCCAAATAATAAAAGCTGGTATATAGACAACATCCACATAAATATAAAATAACAAAAAACATTATAAACAGTATCAACAGGTCGAATTAACAAGAAAAACGATTTGAGAGTACTCGCAGTTACTGACAGCTAGTTAAAAGCCAAAAACAATTAATAATGAAAAAATCATGTATTAGAGACTAAAATCAACTAAAACACATCCCAGGGATTTAGTATTTTAACGTCATGAGCAGTCAGAGAAGACATGACGTGTGCAATGTCAAAAATAAATGTATAGACAGGTAGTAGGATAGTGAGGAGCGACTTCTATAGAGATAAAAATTAACGTGTCTGTGTCTCTATACATCCCGCCTCAAAAGAAGATACAGTTTAGTTATGTTTTAATTTGCTAATGACAAAATCGATATTAGTGCCAATGAAAACTATATTCAGAGATCTAATTACAATATTGGTACGATAACCTTTACTTATAAGTTATCTATACCAAGCTGAATCTCTCGAATTGTTAAAAGACTATTGTATTTGCTATAGATGTGGTAGAAGTGCCAACACGCACGTACGTGTGCGTTTAAAAAAAAAGTAGCTTCGTGTTTTATTCAGAGACCATTACATGTATCACACACATGTTAGACTGTTTAATGTTTGCAACAACTTCAACTATCCTTACTTTGAAAATAAGTTGATAAATAACATTTTTATCAAGTGGGATGGTTGTCAGAAAGGAATGGTCAGGACTGAAAAGGGAGAAATTGTGGTTTTGATAATCATTCAATGAATCGTCCACTTCGTACAGACGAGTTCCCAATGTCTTCGGCGTAAAAAGTAAAATCACAAATACACTGAACTCCGAGGAAAATCAAATCGGAAAGTCCCTAATCCCATTGCAAAATCAAATGACAAAACACATCAAAAACGAATGGACAACAACTGTTAAACAAACGCTTAGTCTCACGTATAAGTTGACAATTTCACATCAGCTGGACAGTTAGTACTTTTATTTATTGTTTATCCTTATCAAAAAACGAAGCATGATTTCAAAAAATAACCAGTAGAATCTAGAACCTTCTTTCATTCGATGAACAAATATTTTCATTATTTTAAAATAACAACTTTATTATGTTGAGTAAAGCTAATAAAAATTAAAGGCCAGAGTATAAAAAGTTTAAATTTAGATATTTTTTATATTAATTATTAATTTTAAAATGAAACAGGATCAAAAACTTATTTCAGAAGGATGTGTATATGTCATATTTCATATTTTATATGTAAATTCATAAGAAAGTTTTAAACGTTCAGCAATATAACGACGTGTTAATAGACATTTTATCACGAAAATGTAAAAATATAATAGTTTTAAGATGATATGTGTATCGTATATCTATAATATATTAGTTTTTGTTAAAACAGTACAAACTACAACTTCGTTTTTTCTAGAACAGCTGTTTCATTTCTTTTCTATTCTCGCACTATTTGCCCAATTGGTTTTTCTTTTGAAATGCATTTTTCAATTCTATATATGTCGATTGTTTAAGAAAATTGAGTATATAAACGCAATACTACTAACTAAAAAAGTTTAAAATAGGAAAAGTCAAATATATGAATCTTTTGAGTTATAAAACGGTTTGATTTAAAAAAAAAAAAAAAATAGAAAGTAAAAAAACTCTATTGTCAAAAAGATTTTGAGAAACATGAGCACAAAAACAATTCTGCCACAAAATATTTTTTCTGTTTTTGAAATTGTGAAGTAACGTATGTCAAAAGATGAGACCATTCTGAAACAATTTGAAAGCAAAGACGCTGGTAAAAATTCAATCCATATAATTTGAATGGGCATGCCGATTCCTTTGAAAACAGCATAGTTTATAACCCTGTAATGACGGATGAGTCCTTTTTATTGACCTCACACTGATTTAAAACAATGACAAGAAAAGAAAAGATCGATCGGATATATGGTGGAAATTAATACTCGACATATATTTTGAACTCTTCAAACCGAATTACACCCCATCAATACAATGTCAAAATATTTGTACCCGGCAACATTGCCTGTACTTCCTGAATACAACTCGAGAGTTCACATAAAGTTTGACAATGGTCAATCCTATAGTGTTCACGTAAACTAGCATAATTATTTATTAAATTAACTATATGAACTCGCACACTACACATCCCTTCACGATCATATTTTTATGACCCAGACATATAGGCTTTGAAATATACCACTGCTATATTTCGTCATCTGTCTTTGAATCAGCGAAACACAACATCAAATTGATATTTTATATTCTATCTAAAAAAATCAAAACATAAAAAACTAAATTAACTGTTTCTTACAATAATGTGTTCTCATGATGTACTGATACACCATTGCATAAAGTTATAGGACAGGGTTGAACACTCACAAACACTTTTAACCCCATCATACCAGTATTCATTAGGTATATGTCACAAGTAAGAAGCCTGTAGTATAGTGGTTGCTGGTAGGTGTTGGCCACAATGGTTTTTGTTTATTTTGTATATAAACTTAGATCAGCAGGTTCTTCTATTGACTCGTCTCATATTTCGTCATCTCGAAATCTTCTTAAGCTTACCGTATACAGTATGACCTTTAATAATTGTTCAAACAGTACGAGGACAGTCACAACTACAACTGTTCAAATCATACAAAAGCCCTTAATTTTCATATTGTTATCACTGAAGTATTGTACAATTGTTGCAACGATTATAATTGACCTAATCAAAATTGTCATGCTATATAACAATATAGATATAAATAATAATTCACCAAGTTAACCAATACTTTTACCATTGTTAAAATTTTACATTTCAATATAAAAGTTCAAGTCACAATGCAACTTGTCACGGACATACCATCGTCTTTTACTTGATCAAATATCAAACTGTTTAAATTTGATAAACATATTTATTTTGTTAGATCAATTACATATGAAGCAAATAATCGCACGAAGCGAGATACTGTCAACAGGTCTTACCCTGATATCAGTCTACGTCACAACTTTACTTATTTTTCACCGAAAGGGGGAAGGTTTCTGTCGTGAATATTGTTTACGTATTTCAAAGTACCATCCTGGACTTAATACATTAAATCAATATCAATATGAGCAACATATAATACATATTTTTGTTTTCCAATATTTTTCTCATTAAGTAAATTTTGTGTCATGATAAAACACGACTCGTTAATTATCTTCAGATTCAATATTTAGTACGACGGAGTTTTTTTTTATCCGAAAGGGGGGTGTTTCTGTCGTACATATACGTATTTCAAAGTACAATCTTGATCATTATATCTATATGAGTATTATATCATTAATCGATAGTTTTGTTTCAAATGCTCTTCTCATTAAGTAAATTTTGTTTCATGATAATACAAGACACTCATATATTCAATACCGAGTTTATCTGTAAGGAAAGTTGTTGCATTCGTATTTCAAAGTGCCGTCCTGAACGTCAGGACAAGTGAGAGGTTTAGCTAGCTATAAAACCAGGTTCAACCCACCATTTTCTACATTAAAAAATGCCTGTACCAAGTCAGGAATATGAAAGTTGTCATCCATGTGGTTGATGTGTTTGAACTTTTGAATTTGCCATTTGATTTGGGACTATCCTTTTTGAATTTTCCTCGGAGTTCAGTATTTTTGTGTTTTTACTTTTTTCATATATTAATTAAAAAATAAATATGAGCAACATGTTATTAATGGATTTATTTTTTGTTTCAAATATTCATCTCATTTCTCAGATTTTGTTATATGATAAAACAGCATTCGTTACTTTCACATCAAATTCAAAATTTCGTAAGTGACCGAGTTTGCTTTTACGTTGCATGTGACTTTGTGACGTCTGCTATTATTGTACTTTTTTGCTGCATGTCCTTCCTCATAAATTAAAAATGATCTAAATCAGTGATATTAAATATCCGTTTGTACTTTTACTGTGAATCTTTATTTCCGTATTAACATCTTCCTTAATATTAATGAAGCTTAGTTCAAACAAAATATTTTCTATTTTTAGATCAGGTAGTGTCAATGTACAATTATTAATTAAAGAAATGAAGTAATGTGATAAGTAAATTCTATTGATTTTGGTAAAATTAATGCTAAAGGATTGGTTTTCGTGGTATTAGTAAGTTAATCTTACTTGTATTACTACTGATTCAACAGGAACAGTGATATATTTTCAGATTAACTTATAGATTATCTCTAAAAGACCATAAGTGTTTTTATATCATTATTTTAATCAGATGTAATGATTATGCTTACGTTATTAAATAATTTTCCGTTATGTTACTTTAACAGGAAAACAGCTGGAAAGAAGAGATACAAATAATGACTTAAAAAATATATTTAGTGCATTATGTCTCAACAATACTTTCTACAATCATTTTTCAGTAACCCTAAACGGTTTTTATTCCAATTTTATAATACTATGTACCCAAAGAGGTTTTTGGTATTTAAAAGAAACCTTTCAGATTCCTGTTGTTTTGTATATCTTCTTTTTGAGTTATAACTTATGATTGTCTTATATCAAGCGATTGCATGTAGAGTAGATGATATACATAATATATATTTTTTTTCGTTCTCAGAGATTGATATTACCCCATGACCGGTACCGGATATGAGTTAATATCACATGCTAAAGTTATTACGGGACTATCCTATTCGGGACCACAACCACGGTCAATGAAATATGATCAAGTAAAACACAACGTACATATATTCGCCTCAATACAAAATGGAAAACCATATAATATATTGTAGTTATTAATGGTCATGAAGACAACTAGTGACACAAGAAAGTTGTATACATTTATGATCGATGTGGGTTGAAAAATATAGTGTTATTATGAAAATATAAAATGTACCTAATATCATGTATACAAGGAAGATTTTAGAAAGACTGATCAATACTTCGTCTATGAAAAAGTAGCAAAAATAGAAAGTGCATTGTTATAAACTGAACTTTTACTTTGTGAACTAACAGTTTATGGAGCAATATGATAAACTATGTGTCTCCATTTGATACAAATTCAAATAAAATTGAAGGAAACCAATATCGACACGGAAGAAAAGACATTAAAGCTGCTTTACTTTTTAACTCAACATTTTAGGTTTACTTTTTTAAACTTGATATTCATATATGCATGACAATTCGTTATCAATTGTGGTATATATCAATTATATTATACTTTATCATATATTTAGTACAAAATACAGCTATTTTGTATATCTAATAAAGGTTGTTTTTCCAGTCTGTATCACCTACCCTGTATCGCATACCCCGTATCGCATAGCTAAACCCGTATCGCATACCCCGTATCGCATGGTAAAACCCGTATCGCATACCTTTTTTTTTTTTTTTTTTTTTTACATAAAGTTTTTTGTTTTTTTTTTGCTTAAGAAAAGATTTCCTCAAAATAGGTCATTTTTTTTAATGACGTCATTGTTTGGTATGTAACGTCACGAACGTCAAGTTTTCATATTGTATGTGACGTCACGAACATCAAGTTTGCATATTTTTTGGCACACTAAATGCAACTATAAAAAATACAAAACACTCAAATAAATACAATAATAAACAAAATATTTTTAAAACAGCAGCAGGCAAATGGTAAGGTAACCCAGGTGCTTTGTATAAGCAGTTATTTTAAGGCTTTGAACCAAGACTAAAGCAGAACTGAAGGTAACCCAGTGCTAATCTATCGGGATCAGAAAACAGTTCATATAATATAATACTCTTCTGTTGAAATATATGATAAAGCGTATAATACATGGCAAAATCCGTATCACATGCCGTATCACCCTCGACCAATATCATCCCTCGGGCCTAAAGGCCCTTGGGCTGATATTGATGTCTCGGGATGATACAACATATGATACGGATTTTGCCATGTATTATTCTCTATATAATTGCTGTCTTTGATTGTGCATTTGGTTTCTCGTCTCTCTTTTAGATTTCCAACCAAGACAAATTTTGAACGAATAAAACTACTCTGATTGATAAATAAACAAACATTGTTCATTCTTTGGCAATCATACCACATCTTTTTTTTTTGTATTTATGTTCTTTTCTTAGCTTATTATGATCACTGGGGAACAGTTTGTGCACATATATACAAGTATTTTTTTTCAATTTTTAGTATCATCAACAGTATTGTCAAATGACCATACACTCAAGACATTTGTTGAATTGTTACTTTGCTATAATTGACTTATGATTTTTAAGTAACAAAATTGCATGTTAGAAAGTGCTTAAAACATCAAAATTTAATAACAAGAAGCTCATCCTTAAATGTGTATTACGCTGAAGGGCAGGCTAGATAAATATTTTCTGTTGGCGATTGTCCTAATTGTGTATTATATCATGTCTAATTCATATTGACTTTAATGTGTTTATTTCTTAAGCTAGAGTATCGAAAAACTAGATATTCAATATCATAAACACTTCAATAAAATTCCATGGTCAATAAATTATGTAAATATGTAAATAACTATATTTAGGCCTTTGTCAATTGTGTACATAGCAGTAATGGCCATTTTGTTTGTTTACCCACTTACGTTATCATTATCGTAATGGTCAACACGTCAACTGACATCTGACCACAACATCAGACTCAGTTTTGTTATCAAACAATCCTTGACACTTCATAACAGTCCTTTTGTACTTTCTATGTGGTTAATTTTATAGCCATCTTTGTGGTCAACTTGATGGCCCTAATGATTGCATAAAAATGTGTCGATATTTCCAAATTACTACATCAGTTAAAATAATCGTTGCTTCTTAATAGTCAAAACATTTTTTTTTAGGAAAACTTATACAGCTATATTACCGTAAAGCTGGTCCGAAGAAAAACTACTCAAAAAACAGAGGGATTCCGATTGCTGTTATTTGGAATTTTCTTCAAAACTATATGTATTGATCAATTTCATTCAGAAGTGGATTTAGTGGGGAAAGGGCCCGGTCTCCTTATGGGGCTTCATATACGATAAATGCTAGCTTAGACTTTTAACACGTATCACTCCTAACGTTGGCTTGAAAGCTGTCGCCCCTTTATAAAACAGGATTCTCACCTTTAATGGATAGGAACAGATGGGCCAACAAACTACAACTTTCGAACACGTTTTATTTTTTTTCTATTTTGTAATTTTGTAGTCAATTTAGATTTCATAATTTCATTTTAAAAAAGTAATAAAAGAGCCATTACAGGTGAAATATAGAGACATTGGCATGGTAGTATTTGTTCATATGTAAAGTAAAACTCTGCAGATTTCGCGTTAAAGCTATGTATGTGCCTAGTGGAAAGTATGAATGTATGCTTCCTAAGTCAAATTATGGAATTGTATATTCTTTCCTTGGCCAAATGGTCCGAGTACACAGTTATCGTCCTTTGATTTTCGTTGTCCGCAAAAAGTCCGTAGTGTGGACAGTGTGTTCATTGCCAAGTTTTTTAGACCCCTTCCAAATTTATTTTTTCATGTTTTGTGCCTCAAATAGCAAGTAGGGGGATGAAAATACACTGTAAAAAAAATTGGGTCATGAACTTGAAAGTCAAGTTGTGATTTGGTCCAGCTCAAAAAAGTTAAAAATTAGCATTTTGGAAGCTGTCAAAAGATTTCAAGACCCCCTTAACATAAAATTGTTCATATTTTGAGTTAGAGCTGATGAAGTTTTCTATAATTTTGATATAATTTGTCCCAAAAATATACAACGCACTGTAAAATATTATTCAGAAAGCGCAGGTTGGATTTTTTCAATTTTCATTTATTGTCTAAAGGAAATGCACTATGAAATAACTGTGGTCTCGTACCAAATACTAGAACAGAAATAAGCTTTGGGAATATTTCGTGTTTGCCTTATTCCTGATTCCTATCATGTCACTAAGTGCTTATCTATTGATATTTTTCTTTTATATTGAAGTATTTTGCAGTCACATAATATTTTTTTTCAATATAAATATTTCCTGTTTGTTGAATTCACATTAACGATAAACGGAACCACAAACTTTCTCTTCTGAACGTCAATAAAGTACTAAATAAATATACAAGGTTCACAGAGTAAAAAAATAGTTACTAACAATTAATGGACGCACATCTTTGAACTAATTGGTACAGCATTTATGTCTCATATCAAAGGTTAGTTTGTCAGTACAATGCATACAATGTGTAGAAAACAAATATAGCATTTACAACTTTTTTGTGGGTTTTATTAATACACACACGCATACATATTTAAATATGTTCCGATATCACGACCATTGTCTCAAATAAACACGAAAGCGCACTACAACGGATGTGATATCGAATTTACAGTCTATTTTAGCCATTTAGATCGTTTCGGAGAAACATTTGTTAATGAGGAGTGGATAGGTTATTTAATCGGAATTTTACTAAAAATATGGAATTTGAATCATGATGTAATTTAAATATTTATTCTTATGAAGCGCCATTAAATACCTCTAAAGAAACTTACTATAATAAGTTATAAAGATTGAAAGTGACGGGTAATTTGTTTGTCTAGTGCCAATGCAAATATGTCAGATATATTTAGGACCTGCTTGAAGTTGTGCCAATTTCAAACTTACGTTTCATTGGCAATAATACCACATCTCCTTATTTCTATATTAGCTAATTCATTCGTGACCGCTAAACTTGATTTTCGTTCATTGTTTTGTACATTAATTAGACTGTTAGTTTTCTCGTTTGAATTGTTTTACAGTAGTGATTCGGTGCCTTTTATAGCTGACTCTGTGGTATGCTCATTGTTGAGGGCCGTACTGTGACCTGTACTAGCTGTTAATTCTTGTGTTATGTGGTCCGCTCTTGTCGAGCGTTGTTTCATTAGTAATCAAATCATAAAAAAATTATATTTATTGATGAATTAGTTATAAAAAAAAACAATACAAGGCAATGTGTTTTCCATACATAATGAAAATGGATGCATGAACTAAGATTCTCTGAAACATATGCATTGGTTTCCAAATGAAGGTTTTCCGTTGGATAATTTAACCTTTCCTTTTATTCATTATATTTTATGGTGAATCGGAGTTCAAACTTGTGTATCGTTACTTGAGTTGTCAATAAAGTTAATATAATCAATCCGTCATAAAATTGTCAAATATTAGACATTTATATGACAACAATAAAAGGATATTTTAAAAAATCTGCTAAATAATTTGTTATTTTGAAAGAGTTTATTATGATACTGTACATTTCAAAGACTTGCTACATTTCTATGTACATAAGTAAATACATCTAAATAATCAATCCACGTGGGTCAGTTTTGTGGTCAAAGATTAAACATATACATCTTAAAACTGACCACAAAATGTAAGTATACATTAAGTTTGTATTCATTTATTATACTTATCGAACACACAATCTCTTTACATAAGATTTCAGTGGATTAAGTTTCGTTATGGTGCTTTAGCTAAAGCAAATATACTTTATTACTTTATAATGTCCTTGAGCCAAGGGCGAATTAAAAAGGATAAGTGATGATCTTTTTTATGAATAGGGTCATTGGCACGTTGTAAGTTTGTTACTAAATGAATCTCCCCATTGTATAGTAAATATAATTATATATTTCTATAAAACTAGGTTTGGTATAGTATACGATGTATATAACTATACGTTATATTACAGATATTGACATTTCCTACCCGCAATTAAATTACCATAGCTGTATTTCGGAATGGTTGGTCCTCAATGATGTTATATGACCTTTTATCTCTAAATCTGTTGTTTTTACACAATTTCATTTTTGAAGATGACATTTAACGAAATCTTCATGGCTTTACGATATTGTGTCGTTTTGTTGCTGTCTCAATATGACTTCAAAACTTGTATCACTGATGAATACATACCATCATGTTATCCATAGCAATCTGTTTTGCGTTATTATCATATGGTGAGTCAGATAATACTTTGTCGAAAATATTTCAGATTTGGAAAATATGGTGCAAATATAACATAACGTGGCAACACATACAATTGTTGAAAATATTTATTCAATAAGACTAATTATGTATATCTACTTAGGCAGTTTTACGCGAGCATGTGCAGAATTGAAACATAAAAATCATTTCATTGGACAAGCATTGCACTAATTTGAGAGTGACATCAGTCTCAGCTTGTTATTTGTATTAGGTCCATGGATTTACATTCCTATCCTATAGGCTTAAGATTTACTTGGATCATGCAATGTTTTTGTAGTAGAAAATGACCATCAGAAATATCAAAATATTTCTTAAGAAGCCCCTTTACCGGTACTTCCATCTCAACCCCTAAAACTAAATATACGAATTAACGAAATACGTAATAAAATAGTACACACGTAATCCTTTTTGTCTGTAGTACATTATGATTTAAGGTTTTCACTTCTTTTGTTAAATTAGTCTAACAGATAAGTAGGATATGAAGATTTATGGAAATGCTTTTATAATCGTGTAATAAACATGAACATTAAAAAGCATAGGCTAGTGGACTTTATTTTGGAACGTTCTTAAGTGTTTATAAAACATTGATATCAATATACACCATAATAAATAGGTTATATACCAAAAAACTACAAGATTTCAAAATATACGTGTCAACCAAAGTCAATTTAAAAAAAAAAATGTTTGAATGACTAATTCGTGAGCGAAGGCGTTAGACATAACATTAAAAACAACAAACTTTCATAAAATATGTTTTATTTCTATTCGCTTGGCATTACGCAATTCTTTCGTCACTTCCTGTAGCCATTTATTTCTTATGTGAAATTATTGTAAAATGCCCCAGAATATTTCATGAAAGTTTTTGTTTATATCTACAAACAATGATCACGAGTGTATTAGTGTACGTGCTGATCAAGGCAAGGGGAGCGTTGTGCGCCAACTGTTCGATTTTGATAGGAGAGGGTTGATAGATGGCTCACATGTGTAACCTCGCCACTTTCTATATGTGCATGTCCCAAGTCAGGAGCCTGTAATTGAGTGGTTTTTGTTTGTTGTTGTAGACCATATGCCATGTTTTTTTTATTGTTTTAAAATTGAGAATGGAATTTGTACAGTTCTTGTATTGTTCAGTTGCACCTGCTATCCCAGGTTAGGGGAGGGTTGGGTGACTGCTAACATATTTAACCTCGCAACATGATGTATGTGCTTGTTCCAAAATAGTGGTTGTCGTTTGTTGCTGTGTTACTTATTTGTTTTTCGTTCATTATTTTGAGCATTTATTAGACCGTTAGTTGTATTGTTTGAATGGTTATACATTTGTCATTCGAGGCCTTTGATAACTTATTATGTGGCTTGGGCTTTGCTCATTTTTGAAAGTGGCTTATAGTTGTTAGTGTATGTGTTGTTTAATCTCTTGTGGCGAGCTCTGTTATTGGCAATTATACTTCATCTTTTTGATATTTCCTCTGTATTTTGTGTACACCTTTTTATATATTTTTCTATAAATCATTTTTTTTTAAAAATTTATATGAATATAAATAAATAGCATGTTTAATTTCTTTTTATATAAACCAACAGTAGAATATTGAACACAAACATTACCCGAATGCCTTATCTTTTTATGATTAATTGTTTACGGTGTTTGAGTATTTGTTGACCACATATTTACTTTTGTTTGAAAATACCATTGGATTCACAGAAGCCAAGGTTATTTCTTATTACAGAATTAAGGTTTTACAAAAATATGTTGAACATTTTTCGATAAAACTATTTGCTGAATAACTTTAAATTAACTATTGGTAATAAAAATCCACTTCTTGTGACGTCAAAACTTCTCTTTTATATTTAGGTCGGATAGGCTTATAAAAAGGATTATGATTTGGTGTTATTCGATCAAGTCATATATGTTAGAAATTAGTTACTAAAACATTTACAATTAAAAGTCAATGGCTAATGCTGTTATATTACTTTCAAATGTGGAGTAGATTGGAAAACAAATACCAAACTTTGTAGCCCAAGTTTTTAGGTATTACCAGAAATCGGAAATGTAAATCTGCACCAAAAATGGAAATCACATACATTTTTATCAATCAGTTTTTGGACAAATTGGAAGTAATGTCAAATTTCAAACCAAAAAGGATTGATATGTTCCGCAATCTTTCAAAAACTTCGTCCTTGTCGTCTGGCACAAATATAAAATTTCAATCCTTGTATCAATAATGAGTTTATGTATATTGTGTCTTCACATTTTGATAGACGTTTTGATAATTACTTTTTTTATTTCTATAAATATAAGTGAATCGAATTTCTTGGATTGAGAAAAGCGTTATGAATCAGAACTAAAAAAGTGATGTAGGTTACTTGCACTTGTCTTTTATATAATGACATATAACTTCGGTAGAATAATGAATGCAAAATTCGTGCATGTTTTATTTTTCTTTATGTTTAATTATTACTGACGTTTTAGTATGTGTTGTATTATTTAGATCATATATTTTCACTTCTGTTTTGGTTGGCAATATCATTGTACATATCATATGCTGAGGTTATTGCATAATTTGCTTAATACAGAACTAATATTTTACAATGACGTAAATTCGTTGGACCTTTTTTCGATAAAACCATTGGATGAGTAACATTAAATCTCACATTAGCTATTGGTATTACTATAAATTGCAAAATCCCGTTTTTGTGACGTCAAATATCTCTTTAATATACAGGCCGAAGAAGATAAAAAAGAGTATAATTTGGTGTTAGTAGATCAATAAATAAGTAAATAAAACAAAATCTAAAATATTCATGGTTAACATTGGCTGGTTGACATGAACTATAGATGTATAGTAAAATTGATAAATTAATGTACTAAACTGCAGGGCTAAGGTGTAATATGGAATCGGAAGTGCAAATCACTGACAAAAATTGAAAACACTTTGATATATCATTTGATAGAACAAAAGGGAAATGATGTCAAATTTCAAATTAACTAGAAATTCATTCAACGTTTGATAACAATTCAACCGGTGCATGGCAGTATAATAGGGTTTTCGTTAAGGTCATAGTTAAACTTGAGAAAAAGTTCTAAAATATCTAAATAAAAATCAAATAAAGAGTCAAAATCTCTATATGATATAAAACTATAGCGAAGAGAAAAAGCTAAAGACAATATAATTGTTATAAAAATATATCTAAGTTAATATGACTCTTTAAACCAAGTATTGTGAATCTTAACAGTTTGACAGCAATAAGCACAAGATACTACCACAGAAGAGAAACGAGAAAAAACATATATCATACTTAAAGGTTGATTGATTGTTGTGTTCTTTGCTAAATGCAAAATCAACATAGTTTATGCTTATTCTGAACAAAACCTTTGCAATAATTCCAAAATGACGGGGAACCAAAGTGAAGTCGACTCGATTTCATGTGACAGATATTAAGACCACCATGGGGAAAACATACCAACTACGGACTACTCAAAGAGTTCTTGCAATTATTCGTTTGCATGCAGAAAACCTGCCATTCTTCCAACTTGATGAATTGGATTTAACTGACCAATTTGAACATTATATATATACCTTTTCTAAATGGAGGGCCCTAAAGTATGGTTTTACTATCGACTGATAGAAGAGGGACGAAAGATACCAAAGGGACAGTCAAACTCATAAATCTAAAACAAACTGACAACGCCATGGCTAAAAATGAAAACCACAAACAAAAAACAGCACACATGACACAACATAGAAAACTAAAGAATAAACAATACGAACCCCCAAAAAACTAGGGGTGATCTCAGGTGCTCCGGAAGGGTATATGACCATATTCCCCTATACCCCTGTTTAACCTTGGACTATTATAGAACTGAATTAAAGTAAAAGAGATGTTAACATTATAAAAATTATTTATAAATTTTGTATATATTGTAGGACAAAAAATGCTTTCAGCGACCCAAGTTTTAAATAAGAAGCTGTAACAAAATTTTGTCATTAGGATTTTTTCTTTAACTTGATAAATATGACAACGGGAATTCCATTTGCTTGCCTCTGTATTTTGTTGTCTTAGATTCGGATTTTTTATATTGAATTAGTACAGACGTTTTAGTATTTGTACACATCAATTCAAACACATATTTACTTTATTTTTTTGTTTGACAAGACCATTGGATTGATTATATGCCAAGGTTATTAGTTATTGCAGAACTGGGTTTTACAATGAAAATGACGATGATTTAAAGAACCTTGTCCGACGAAACCATTGGTTCAATAAATATAACTATTGGTAATAAGAATCCATTCTGTGTGACGTCAACATTTCTCTTTTAATCATATAGATCGGATAAGTTTTTTAAAAAAAAATATGATTTGTTGTTAGTCGATCAATTCTAGAAATAAAACTACAAAAAGATTTAAAGTAAAATTTGACTGGTCAATGCTGTTATACTCGACTACAAATGTTTGATAGTAGAATTCGAATACAAATACTTTTAAAATTAAAATTAGTTCCAGAGTTAATGTGTTAGGAATATGAAGTGCAAATCACTGAAAAAAAATGTAAAACACCTAGTAATATATCACTTGATAGAACAAATGAAAAAGTATGTCAAATTTCAAACTTACTATAAAGATGCATTCATTGGTAAGGTTGCAATTCAACAGGGTTTGAGGATAACTTGGAGTGTTAATTGAATACATTGAATTTTACGAAATTACAGAAGTATCAATATTAATATTTAACTTATAAAAAAGGCACCTTACATGAATATTTCGAAAGTTTTGTCATCGACGGAGTGGTTTTGATACACGCATATCTCCGGTCAAAATGTGTATTTGTTGGATATTTTTAGAGCTACAGCACATTATTTTAATTGATTTAACATGGATTCGAAGGTTAATTGCAATATACAATCACAATATACATCTCATTATATTTGATATTTGCTCCACAACATAATTTTGTTTTTGAAAACAATATTTCTCTACAGTAGTATATATTTCTTAGAACCTGATATTATACAAGTACCAAAGTTTGATGAGTTGATTTCAATTGACACGTTAAACCCACAAAACCCTTAATAACTTATACTAAATGTATCGGCATAATAGCCTTCAGCTTCAATTTTCATAGTTTGACTTTCACCAGTAGATACCCGAATTAACTAAAAACAAGGTTCGATTGTAACCACAGCAAACGTAAGATATTGAGATTCTACAAAACACCGATGTATGTTGAGAACAAAATAGAGTTTTACACAAATGGTGGCGACAAAGTAAGATTTAAAATCTTTGATTTTAGATTTATCAATATAAACATTTAATTTCGTACGTTCAATTTTGTTAAATTGATTTCTCTACACGCTTATCAACACCCTGTTGTTGATAGATTTCATATTCATATCAATCTGGAACTTTGTAGAGATAGAAATAACCACAGTCGCCTTTTGTTCCCACCTTTAGTGGCATACCTGTGTTTTCATTGACGTATATATGCCCCAAGGTCTTTTTGGTAAGTTTAGAAGGACAGTTTCAACCACTCAGCTTAATGTTCTTTGTAAGGGACATCTAGTTATGTCATATATGTAGCGGTTTCAATGTGGTCGCTTTCATATGGTATAGGTTTTTACTCTATGTCGAAGGCCCTACAATGAAATATTATAAGGTCTTTGGTCTTTGGCGGATACATTCTTCTCTCTTTAGATATGATACATAATTGTTTTCAACGAAACCTGTTGTGAGACTGTGGCGTCTGGTTAAATGTTTACGTTTTACGTTTTGTTACCATACGTGTGGTTTCGCCTAGAAGTATATATTTAAAAAAAAAGCCTCACCATAGTTTGAACAATATGATTGCATGTTTTGTTTTTATGTATTGCCCGATATGATGAGTTTTCTATCCCTTTATAGTAAACATTATGGATACATTTGCTTAATTATTTAGAACTAAGTTGAGATGTGCTTAACCTGTTGTAAACACACGTTTCTATTAAAGTAATTGTAGATTGTATACGACGATTTCTTCTTGTCTTTTTATAACATAAATACCACAACTCTGTAAATGCATACCTAAACCATCTGGTATAAGAAACTGTAGGAGGATTCTTTTATCCTTAGCTACAGAAATAACTTTTGCGTCGTTATATGGAGATTGGTCAGATGATTCTATGAGGAGAATATTTTGAGCTTTTTGACCATATAACGCAAATATAACATAAGGTGGCAAAACTTAGAATTTTAATATATATATATATAATATACGTAATGAGTTAGAGAATGAGCAGAAATAGAAACATAAAAATTAAAAGACATTGAAGAAGCATTACGCTTATAGTGGATTGCCATCGTCTCGCGACGTATGTTTATATTTCATACAAGGATACACTCATTTCCCTAAGATTGATTTGAAATGTGACTTTTCCTTCAGTAGAACAAGACTCTCTCTTAGTGAGCCCCTTTCTCGATGATTTCGTCTCAAAGACCTATAGTATGCCTTAATTGAACAAAATAAGATATTGTACACCCACTTTTAAATATGATAAACCTTATAACTATTTGTACATTTCGGTAATTTTTTCACTTGTTTAGTTCAATAAGACGACAAGATAAAAGAGATATGAAGATTTTCGGGAATGTTTTTTACCATGCATGGTAATAAGCAAGCACATTAGAAAGTTTATGTATAGTAATTGGACTTTAGTCCGGATAGTATTTAACTGTTTATATAACTTTGACATAACATTGAGGATATATACCGAAAAGTATCTACATGATATCAAAATATACGTGTCAAACAACGTCTATTTTCAAAAATGTTTATTGAAATGACTAATTTGTGAACGAGGCGTTAGAAATAACATGTTAAACAACCATATTTCCATTACAATGTTGGTTTGGTTTTATAGCTTGACAATATGTAATCCTTCCGTCCATTCTCTCGTTTATTTTTCAAGTAAAAAGGATTGTAAAATGCACCAAAGTATAACATAAACTTCGTCTTTTTTGTTTTAAATGAACTTGAGTGTATGTGTTTCTTCTGTATTGTGTCTTCACATTTCGATATATTTCTATGGATATGTTTTTTCCTTTCCCTATAAATATGAATAAATTGAACAAATCTAACGGGGAAGTGGTAGCTTTTAATTTTTTTTAACGTAAACGCACAGTACATGAAGAACAAGCAACACATATATTACACATCTATCTAATCGCTGTATTTTTAACTGTTACCGACGTTTATGTATTTGTTGTATTATTATGACCACATATTTACTTTTGTTTAACAACACTATTCGATAGGTTATATACCAAGGTTATTGCTTATAACAAAACTTATTTTATTGAATCTTGTTCGGTAAAACTACAGGCTGAATGTCTTTAAATATTGGTAATAAAATCCAGCTTTTGTGACGTCAAAATTTCTCTTTTATATGCAGGTCGGACAAGTTAAAAAAAAAAGATATTATGATTCGGTGTTAGTAGAATAATCCATACATGTAACAAATAAGTTACTGAAATATTTATAATTAAAAGTCAATGCATTACTTTGAAATGAAGAGTAGATTGTAAAACAAATATTAAAGTTTGTGGCCAAAGTTTTATGGTATTACCAGAAATCGGAAGTGCAAATCTGCACCAAAAATGGAAATCACTTACATTGTTATCAATCCGTTGATTGGACAAATTAGAAATGATGTCAAATTTCAATCTCCGCGGATTGTTATGTTCCTCAGTATTTCAAAAACTTCGGCTCTTTGCAGAGTGTCTTCGCTTTTTTATAGACCTTTTGATATTTACTTCTTTATTTTCTATGAATATAAATAAATCGAATTTCTCTGATTGAGAAAACGTAATGAATCAGAACAAAAAAAATGATGTAGATTCCTTGTAAAACTTTAAAGTTTTTTTTATATAATGATATTTACCTTTGGTAGAACAATGAATGAAACATACGTGCATGTTTTATTTTTTTTTATGTTTAATTATAACTGACGCTTTAGTAATTGTTGTATAATTTAGACCACATATTTACACTTCTGTTTTGGCTGACAATACTATTGTACACTGCTACTTTTGCATAGATACTATTTCTGTGCTAAAATTAATCTGAAGTACTTGATATTTAATTTCAATATTTAGTACTATAAACTATTGTAATATTTAGGTACCTGTATTTTTCGGTACTTGATTTGTACTAAAAATTTCGGTACAGAAATAATACCAACAGTGGTCACAATATTCTATGTTTAAAATCACAACCTTAAGAGATTTGAAATATACCAACTGCTAAAATTGAACGGTGTAACCAAAAATCTGTAGTACTTAAATTTCAACTAAGATTCAACAATTACGTTAATTTATTGAACCTTTTGCGATAAAACTATTGTCTGAGTAACATTTACTCGCACATAAGCAATTGGTATTACTATAAATTGCAAAATCCCGTTTTAGTGACGTCAGATGTCTCTTTTATATATAGGCCGAAGAAGATTAAAAAAAAGATTATAATTTGGTGTTAGTAGATTAATAAATAAATATAAAAAAGCAACAAAAAAACCTCAAATATCAAGTTAAAAGTGGCTGGTTGATATGAACTATAGTTGCATAGTAAATTTGATGAATTAATGTACTAAACTGCAGGGCTAAGGTGTTATATGGAATCGGAAGTGCAAATCACTGACAAAAATTGAAAACACTTTGATATATCATTTGATAGGACATAAGGGAAATGATGTCAAATTTCAAACTTACTGGAGATCCATTCAACGTTTAGGTAACAATTCAACCGAATTTCAGGACATAAAACGTGTAAGCAGTATAATAGGGTTTACGTTAAGGTCACGGTTAAAATTTAGAAAAAGTACTAAAATATGTAAATATAATCAAATAAAGAGTCAAAATTTATATATGATATAACACTATGGCAAAGAGAAAAAGCTAAAGACGATATAATTGTTAAAAAATATATCTAAGTTAATGTGACTCTATTAACCAAGTATTGTGAATCTTAACATTTTGAAAGCAATAAGCACAAGATACTACCACAGAAGAGAAAAGAGAAACAACATATATCATACATAAAGGCTGATTGATTGTTGTGTTCTTTGCTAAATGCAAAATCAAAATAGTTTATGCTTATTCTGAAAAATAACCAAAGTGAAGTCGACTCGATTTCATGTGACAGATATTAAGACCACCATGGGGAAAACATACCAACTACGGACTATTCAAAGAGTTCTTGCAATTATTCTTTAGCGTGCCATTCTTCCAACATGATGCTTGAATTTAACTGACCAATTTGATTTTATATATATACCTTTTTAAAATGGAGGGCCCCTAAAGTAGGGTTTTACTATCGACTGATAGTAGTCTATATGATCATATTCCCCTATACCCCTGTTTAACCTTGGACTATTATAGAACTGAATTAAAGTAAAAGAGATGTTAAAATTATCAAAATTTCGTATATATTGTTGGAGAAAAAATGCTTTCAGCGACCAAAGTTTTAAATAAGAAGCTGTAACAAAATTTTGTCATTAGGATTTTTTCTTTAACTTAATAAATATGACAACGGGAATTCCATTTGCTGGCCTGTGTATTTTGTTGTCTTAGATTTGGATTTTTTATATTGAATTAGTACTGACGTTTTAGTATTTGTACATATCAATTCAAACACATATTTACTTTAAGTTTTTGTTTGACAAGACCATTGAATTGATTATATGCCAAGGTTATTGGTTATTGCAGAACTGGGTTTTACAATGACGATGATTTAAAGAACCTTGTTCGATGAAACCATTGGTTCAATAAATATAACTATTGGTAATTATAATCCATTCTGTGTGACGTCAAAATTTCTCTTTTAGCCATATAGACCGGATAAGTTTTTAAAAAAGATTATGATTGGGTGTTAGTCGATCAATTCTAGAAAAAAACTGCAAAAAGATTTAAAGTAAAATTTGACTGGTCAATGCTGTTATACTCAACTACAAATGTTTGATAGTAGAATTCGAATACAAATAAAATACTTAATTAGCCCCAGGGTTAAGGAAGTATAAGAAATCGGAAGTGCAAATCACTGAAAAAAATGAAAAAAACACCTACATTGTAATATATCACTTGATAGACAAAATGAGAAAATATGTCAAATTTCGAACTTACTATAGAGATGCATTCATTGGTAAGGTTGCAATTCAACAGGGTTTGAGGACAACTTGGAGTGTTAATTGAATACATTGAATTTTACAAAATGACAGTAGTATCAATATTGATATTTAAATTATAAAAAAGGCACTGGCTCCGGGATAACGACACCTTACATAGATATTCCGAAAGTTTTGTCATCGATGGAGTGGTTTTGATACACGCACATCTACGGTCAAAACGTGTATTAGTTTGATATTCTTAGATCTAAAGCACATTTTTGAATTGATTTAACATGAATTCGATGATCAATTGTAATGTACAATCACAATATACCATGTCATTATATCTAATATTTGCTACTAACATGATATTGTTTTTGAAAAGAAACACTATTTCTCTACGATCGTACTTATTACTTAGAACCTGATATTATACAAGTACCAAAGTTCGACGAGTTTATTCCAATTAACACCAAAAAGACATCAAAACCACAAAAGCCTAAATAACTGATACTTAATGCATCGGCATAATAGCCTGCAGCATCTAACTTCATAGCTTGAACTTTACAAACAGGTACCCGAATTAAAATAAAAACAAAGTGCGATTGTAACCACAGCAAACGTAAGATATTGAGATTCACCAAAACACCGCTGTTCTGTTGAGAACAAAATAGAGTTTTAAATAAATGTTGGTTATAAAGTAAGATCTAAAATCTTCAATTTTGTTGAGGTGGTACATAACACTACATGAAGTTAACCTGTAAAATCAGCTGAACGTTTTAAACAAAATATATTGTTAAAGAAATATATAGCTTTTCAATTATCAAAATAAGTATTTTCCAAATTGCTATGTATCCAATGTAATATGTCAGACTAAATGTGTGGTTCAAGTTTTTGATTTTTTTTCTATTTTTGTCAAAGGGTCAAAGTAAATGTTTTGTCAAAATTTTATGAGAATTAAACGAGCTAAATTAATCTAAGTCTAAGTGTTAGATGCTACCTTAAATTATTTTATATTTACGCTGATCAAAAGCCCCATATTATTGGTATATTTGAGATTCATAGCAATCTACAGCTAGAACTGTGTAGAGATAGAAATAAGTACAGTAGCCCTTTTTCTCGCCTTATGTGGCATATAAATGTGTTATTTTTTATGTTTTCTTTGTGTTTCATGTGGTGAATTCATTGACGTATGCCCTAAAGTCTTTTTGATAAGTTTAGAAGGATAGTTTCAACCACTCAGCTATATGTTCTTTGTAAAGGACAGCTAGGCATGTCAAATATGTTGCGGTTTCAATGTGGTCGCTTTCATACGGTATAGGTTTTTACTCTTTGTCGAAGGCCCTAATACAGAATATAATAAGTTTACATGTATTGTTTTTGGTCTTTGACGGATACATGCTTCTCTCTTTAGACATAATACATAAATAACCTTATTTACTTCACTGAAAACTGTTGTGAGATTGTGACGTGTGGTTAAATCTTAACGTTTTGTAACCATACCCGTGGTTTTGCCTGAAGTTGTAGAAGTACATATTTCTTAAAAAAAAATTGCTTTACTCTAGTTTGAAAGATATGATTGTTTGGATTTTATATATTCCCCGACATAAGGTGGTAAAAAAGGATTTATATATTATATAATAAATACATTTCTACGTAATGAGTTGGAGAATGAGCAGAAATAGAAACATAAAACATATAAGACATTGATAAAACATTACGCTGACAGTGGATTGCCATCGTCCAGCGACGTATGTTTATATTTCATAATGAGCCCCTTTCCAGATAATTCCGTCTCAAACTCCCACAAATTAACAAGATATGAAATTGTACACACACTTTATTTAACATGATAAACATTAGAACTATTTGTACATTATGATAGATTTTTCACTTATTTAGTCCAATAAGATGACAAGATAAATGAGATATGAAGATTTTCGGGAATGTTTTTATAACACGCATGGCAATAAGCAAGCATTACAAAGTTTATGTATAGTAATTGGACTTTAGTCCGGATAGTATTTGACTGTTTATATAACTTTGATATAACATTGAGGATATATACCGAAAAGAGTCTCATGATATCAAAATATACGTGTCAACTAAAGTAAATTTTCAAAAACGTTTATTGAAATGACTAATTCGTGAACGAGGCGTTAGAAATAACATGTAAAACAACCACATTTCCATTAAAATGTTGATATTTCTTTTATCGCTCGACTATATGTAATCCTTTCGTTCATTCTCTCGTTTATTTTTCAAGTAAAAAGGATTATAAAATGCCACAAAATATAACATTAACTTAGTCTTTTTGTTTGTTTTAAAATGAACTTGAGTTTATGTGCTTCTTCGGTTTTTTGTCTTCACCTTTCGATATATGTCTTTTTTTTTTTATATATAAATATGAATAAATTGAACAAAACTAGTGGGGAAGTGGTAGCTTTTAATTTTTTTTAACGTAAACGCATAGTACATGTAGAACAAGCAACACATATATTACACATCTGTCTTATCTTTTTATTTTTAATTGTAACCGACGTTTAAGTATTTGTTGTATTATTATGACCACATATTTACTTTTGTTTGTGACAATACCATTGGATTGATGATTATACGCCAAGGTTATTGCTTATTGTAGAAATAAGGTTTTACAATGACGTATTTTATTGAATCTTGTTCGATTAAACTACTGGCTGGATTACTTTAACTATTGGTAATAAAAATCCACCTCGTGTCATGTCAAAATTTCTCTTTTATATACAGGTCGGACAATTTAAAAAAAAAGAGATTATGATTTGGTGTTAGTAGAATAATCCATGCATGTAATAAATCAGTTATTGAAATATTTATAATTAAAAGCCACTGGACAGTGCTGTTATATTAATTACAAACATAAAGTAGATTGGAAAGCAAATACCAAACTTTATAGCCCAAGCTTTCAGGTATTGTAAGAAAAGGGCAAATCAGTAACAAAAAAAGAAGAAGTCTGTAACGGTTTTCAAAATCTTTAATGGTTTTCAAAAGAAAAGAGGGATGCAAGATATCAGAGGGACAGTCAAACTCATAAATCAAAAATAAACTGACAACGCTTTGCTAAAAATGAAAGAAGACAAACAGACAAACAATAGAACACATGACACAACATAGAAAACCAAGGAATAAGCAACACGAAACCCACCAAAAACCAAGGGTGATATCAGGTGCTCCGGAAGGGTAAGCAGATCCTGCTCCACATGTGGCACCCGTCGTGTTGCTTATGTTATAACAAATTCGGTTAATATTCTAATTCGGTAGGTCACATTGATGAAAGGGAAGGGGATTGTAGTTACGACGTAAGGAACATATCCGATATCATTTGTGAAACGGTATTTCCATAACGGTCAATCAACTCGTGATGGCGTCCGTAAAATTGACGAAGGGATGACTTCAACTTCACCATTTGGAACTCTTGGTTAAATAGCTTCCTTGTGAGCAAAAACCCTCTATCAAAAAAAAAAATAGGAAATGCAAGCATGGAAAATATTATCAATTGGGAGATATATACCCCGTATGAAGGTGCTGCCGGAATATTTCTACTTAGAAATGGAAAGTTCACGATTGGAAAGCTGAAATCATCTCTTTTGTCTTAAAGTTTTGTTTTCAACCGACTCTCACTTTCTAAATGTAAGTCAAGATATGAGGCCGACTTAACTGTATCTGTTGTATTCTTTATCTCTAGTTCGATGGGATAGATTCGTTCAACATAGTCACCAAATTTTGAATTATTTAGTGAAAGAACGTCATCTATATAGCGGAAAGTAGAGTTAAAGGAAATTGCTAACTTCTTATCTTTCTTCCTAAGAAGTTCCTGTATGAATTCAGCCTGTAACGGTTTTCAAAGTCTGTAACGATTCCAAAGTCTGTAATAGTTTTCAAAATAATATCCAAACATTGCATTTCACCCCTATACTGTATGTTTATCCATGTCGGCAATGTTGATCGGCAAACGGGGCCATTAGATACATGTTTTTTAACTGTCTGTTTTCTTCAAAAACACCAATGAATATTGTGGTCAAGTTTGGTTCATACTTGCACAGTAGTTGCAGAGGAGAAGAGTTGTGTAAAAGTTAATGGGCGCAGACGAACGACGGACGCCAAGTGATGAGAAAAACTCACTTGACCCTGTAAGCAGGTGAGATAAAAAAAAATAACACAGTAAGATCCAAGGTTCAGGTAATATCTGAAATCGGAAATGTAAATCACAAAAATTGAAAACTCCTACATCGTTATATATCTATTGTTAGAATGAATGAGAAATTATGTCAAATTTCAAAATTACTGTAGAGATGATTTTAACGTTTAAGTATCAATTCAACAGTTTTGGGGACATAATAATTATAAGTGTGTATGCATGGCATTATTATAAGTTGTGGTCGCAGGTCACAGGTTACTAAGAATATATGTAATCATATATCAAATAGACAGTCAAAATGAGTCAATGATATAACAACATGGCAAAAGATAGAAAAAAAGACGATATAAAGTAAAAAAAAAAAGATTTATACCTAAGATATACTGCGGCTTTTTGCATCAAAGTATAAAAGCAACAGCAATGAAATCCACCATAGAAGTATAGGCAAATCATGTGATTTAAAGGAAAACAAATATTAAACTGATTGATGTACTCTTTGCTGAATATCCAATCTCAATTTCTTACAAAAACTCAATGTAGTAATTGCAACAAGGTGCAAAGTTGGTCAACTGGGTTGATAGGCTGAATACTGAGACCACCACTAGAAAAAAAATTCGATTTCGAAAAAATTTTGCAATTATGTTTTAACTGGCAGAAAACATTGACATTCTTCCAACATAGCATAATTGATTTCACTTACCCATTCCGACCATTTTTCTCACCGCATTTCCAAAATGGACACATCTGAGGAGCCAACAATTTCTAGAATAAAACTTTTTGTCTTAAACTTGATTTTTGGGTTTATATATGACTGTAAAAAAATAATTGGCGAGAAAAATCATATGGTGGTGCACTTCCTTTTTTACTAAAGTCCTTTGAAAGTACCCAATTGTGATGATTTTCCCATTTTTCATATTTTTTTCCCATTGTTGGGGCTATTATTGTGTAAAAAATTACAATTCCTCAATTAAACTAGTTTTCATACTTTCCATAAAGATGAGGTGAATCAATCTGAATAAATTATAGTTAGGTGTGTCCCTGTGAATATAAGAAAGTTCTATCATATTTTGATGTTTTTTTTGTGTCAAATTTATCATGCTGTCAATTTTGTAAATTTTGAATTTTCTCTGTTTTCATAATAAAATGCATATTATTTTAACTTCTTTGTTGTAAATCATTGCAAAAATACAAACCTTAGAAATTTGAAAAGAAAAAATTGATACGGGATGTACATGTTTCTGGTAAAATAATTTCTTGTATCCCCATTTTCCAAGAAAAGTTAAAAATACTTAAAACAACTGATTGTAAATACACAATTTTTTCACATAATTAAATTTGAATATAACATTTTCTAAATTCATTGATATTTCCCACTTGTATCACATGTTTGGAAGAGATTTCAACGGGACTGAAACGTCAGAAGAATACGTCCTTAATTATGGTTCTTCTATCTACCAAAGAATTCTGCATTACCAAATTGCAACCATTTTAGTTAGAATTAAATAAAAGAACTTTTAGTAGATATAATTTTCAGTAGTATCAATATCAATAAAATTTATAATAAAAAGGACTGTCTCTGGGATTGCGACACATTACAGTACATTCCAAAGCTTTGTCATCGGCCAAGTGGTTTTGATACACACATATCTAAAGGAAAAACATGTATCGGTTGGATATTTACCCTTAGATGTACCAAATCATTATATTTGATATTTTCTCCACAACATCAATATCAATATAATTTATAATAAGGACTGGCTCTGGGATTGTGTAAACCTTACAATGCATTCCAAAGCTTTGACAGCGGCTCATTGGTTTTGATATACACATATCTCAAGGGAAAATATGTATCTGTTGGATATTTAAGAGATAACTGTATTGTATTTGAAGCTTTAAGGACGTCCATCGGTAGTTTTACTGTCGCAAATTTAATTTACCTGGCGACGCGTAGCAGAGACAGGTATACGGGTATTTGTGACAGTAAAACTACCGATGGACGTCTGCAAAGCTTCAAATACAATACAGTTATCTCTATTCTAATGCAAAACAAGTGCATAATTAAATTTCAATCATTATTTGAGTTAAAAATCTTCAGTAAAAAAATTCCGCGAAAAGATGTTATCTTCTTTGGTCCCTATACTAGGTGGCGTCATAGGTATGCTTCCGGTGTCAAACATAAACACCGGGCGTTTTATAGCTTTTGTGCCGCTTCAGAATGTAATTAAATTTGATAAAAAAAAGATTTGTATGTACAACATTTGAGTTTTTTGGCTTATTGTTGTAGAAATTGCATGTCAATACATTCAGAAATTCAAAATGTCGGCTTCCCTAGCTACAGACAAGGAGATAGAGAATTTTACGCTAACTGTCATCCAATCAGAACCATTGATACAAAATAATTGCATTAGAAATACCTTTATATGTACCAAAGCATAATATTTGATATTTGCTCCAGAATATGATTTTTTTTATTCACGAAAACAGTATTATCTACTGTATTACTAAGTACTTAAAACTTGATATTATACATCCCGAAGTACCCGAGGTCGACGAGTTAACGTTAATTAACACCAAGAAGATGTTATAACCACCAAAGTCTAAAGGAATGATAAATGTATTGGCATAATAACCTTCAGCTTCACATTTCATAGGTTGACTTCCCCTTAGTTACCCGAGTTAGAATAAAAACTAGGTGTGATTGACACCACAAGAAAAAACGTAAGATATCGAGAACAAATGTCACGTAATTTTGTTACGAACTATATATTTAGAGTTCTGATGGCAATAATACAAAATCTAAAAACTATGACTTTAGCTTCATCCGTACTAACATTTGATTTAGTATGTTCCTTTTGTAATTGAATTCTCTTGAAGCATATCAAACGCCTTATATTATTAACCCATTGTTAAATAGATTTATAGGAACGCCTTATCTATACCCAGAACTGTGGATAGATAGGAATAAGTACAGTAACTTATTAATTTTTGTACTCCCTTAGTGGCCTATTTGTGTTTTTTATGTTTTCTTTGTGTTGTTAGTTGATAATTTCATTAACGTAGGTCTTTTTGATAAGTTTAGGAGGATAGTTTCACGCATCTTTTAGGTACATGCATTCTAAATATGCTGCAGTTTCGGAGAGGTTGGTTAGACACATGTTTGACACCAACTCGTCCTTTTAGTGCATGTCACTGATCAGTGGTCTGTAGTCCAGTTGTTTTTTGGTTACTGACTTTCGAAGTTATTTTCTCTTGATTATTTTACGGATATAAATTAATTATTTATAGGAAGATGTGGTATGAGTGCCAATGAGACAACTCTCAATCCAAGTAACATTTTTGTTTTAAAGTAAACCATTACCAAGTCAGGAATATGACGGTTCATGTCCATTCGTTTTTTATGCGTTTTGTTATTTGATTTTGCCATGTGATTATGGACTTTCCGAATTGATTTTCCTCTAAGTTCAGTATTTTTGTGATCTTACTTTTTTTATAGGTCAAGGTACAGCCATCAACACGGAGACTTGTCTCACACCGAACAGTGAGGTATAAAGGGCCCCAAATATACTAGTGTAAAACCATTCAAACGGGAAAACCAACGGTCTAATCTATATAAAGCACATACTAGTATTATACAGTGTTTCTCTTTTTAAATTTTGAATCAAATATAGTTATACCGGGGCCTTTTGTAGTTTACTATATGGTTTGGGGATTGCTCCTTGTTAGTGGTCTTACGTTGGCATGTAGTTGTTTACATGTCGTTTCGACAATGGTAAAAACTTGGTTCTCTCATTGACACTGACACGCATGCACTATCACTAATATTGTAAGAAGGTATATGTGTAACGTTAACGGTATTGTGTAAAGACAGACGATCATGAAATGTATTTTTGTACTTTACTTTGTGATTTAATGTTTATATTTTGCAACTATACCTATACTCATGCATAATATATGATCATTTATTAGTAGAACAATTGCATTTTTCTATGAGGAAGTACCATGCACCATATGTCATATTTCTTTTGTTAGAAAATGTATGTCAATAAAAATGCAGCTAACTAAACTAAATTCAAACGTGCTGATGTAATTATTTTCAGAATTCAAGCTGTTGTCACTGAATTCGTAAATAAATTTTCCTTTGAGAACGTAAAAAAAGGAAATGAAAATCTAAAGAAATCAAACAGGTAAAATGATGCAAGTTATTAAAGACAGGAAAGTCACAAAGACGTTTATTCTAAATGGCGCCATAGTTATCCTTTACTTATACTTCCGGTGCAATACATTCCGACTGGTCGTCTGCAATTGACGAGGATAAAAGAACAATACGGAATAAACACTTAAAACAAATAATGTATTAAGAATTAATTAAGTCGAATGACAACCTTCGATAGGAAATTGCAATTTGTTTGTACTCCTTATGTTAACAGTAATGCCAAAATGATTTATTTGTAGCAACATACACGTTTTCTGAGATATCCGAGTTTCGAATGCTTTGTCTGTTAAGCTGTGTGATTTCATTCTGTTTTTTTTTTGTCAATGTATTAACATGAAGAGTATTTGCCACTGACCGTAAAGCAGAAAGCAATTTATTATACAGTTACATGTATACAGAGTTTAGTCCTGTAGACACGAAATGTCTTAAATTAAGGAAATCTATTTTATGATTTTGAGAAATCATTCATTTTTGCATATCTTATTATATTAATTGCTCCAAAATGGATGAAAGAAAACCTTCAAAGGACCAAAGTGGAATGCTTCAATAGTGGTTATCATCATATCATTTTAGACAAAACAATTACATGAAATACCGCAGAAATAAATTTAGAAAAGTTGTAATATACAAAATAACTACATGTTTACACCAAACATGCACAATGAAGTAGATTAAATCCGTAAAACATTGAAAATTGTGATAAAAAGCCTACATGTACCCGTTTGCACGACATGTGTAAGCTTGATCGGGTACGACCCAAGAAAACTTTTAGGAAGCCCAATTCACAAATGAAAACAAACCTAACCAACGCCCCAGGAAAATGTGGGAAGCCCAATTCACAAATAAAAATAAACAAAACCAAAAATGTCAACTTCGCATGATGAATGACTGTAACCGCAGTGACACAAAGTCAATTAATATATTATTTACAATCAAAGTGTATATTATTTTAGGAAGGTCATAATTGTAGCACTGTACGGAGTGGGTGGTATCCTCGAAGACTTCCAGTCTACCATCAAACGTACCGACTTCCAGCTATAGTCTGTTTTATAATGAAGAAAAAAATACTGTACGACACTAATAACTAAATTCCGGAAGGGTGTACTTGTGTGATCACTTGAACTGTAATAACCTGAAATTTTTACTGATTTCAAAGCCACCAATATGTTAATGATTATAATCAACTATACATGTATGCTATGTACTATTTTAAAATTGATTTCCTTAAAAGTAATCTCTTAAATGGTTCAAATTCCTTCCTCTACTTAAAATACCATCATTAATATGTGGTCCCAATTTAATACCTGGTAATCTTGTACACTTAAATGTTCAAAGAAAGCCGGAAGCACTCTAAGATCGAAGAATTTGTAAAAGGCTGAATATTGGAATCTACAGCTGTTTTGCTCTAGACAGTTCAATAACTTTTAAATGAAATTATCAAGATAGCTAACATTTCTTCTATTTGCATTCACGTAAACAAAACAATTATTTATTAATTATTTACTTTAATGTATATTCAATAATAGACAGTTTTTGTTTTGCTGTCGATCGTGGATGCAATTAGGTAAAAATTTTAAACCTTAAATTGATTTAAAGGAATTGTGTGATGACGTTATTGCACTCAGCAATAGTCTACATTTATAAAAGACGTAATATTGTTGATGGTAAACAAATAAATTTGGAAGGTTTCTTCTGAATATGCTATCGCAGGTACTTTCTATACTTAGTATATTATAATCTAGTAAAGAAAGTCACTGGCTATCGCTATAAAAATTTTAATTATAGTTGTTCAACGCGACATAATATAATTTTAACCGATAAATTCCATGGCGTTGTCATGGTATTTTCGACTTGTCGTCTGTTCCTTTGGTATCTTCTGGCTCCTTTTTGTTTGTTTAATGATATATACGCAGACTAGCAGTTGTATTTAATGATATATACACAGACTAGCAGTTGTATTTAATGATATATACACAGACTAGCAGTTGTATTTAATGTTATATACGCAGACTAGCAGTTGTATTTAATGATTATTATATACGCAGACTAGCAGTTGTATTTAATGATATATACACAGACTAGCAGTTGTATTTAATGATATATACACAGACTAGCAGTTGTATTTAATGATATTTACACAGACTAGCAGTTGTATTTAATGATATATACGCAGACTAGCAGTTGTATTTAATGATATATACACAGACTAGCAGTTGTATTTAATGATATGTACACAGACTAGCAGTTCTATTTAATGATATATACACAGACTAGCAGTTGTATTTAATGATATATACGCAGACTAGCAGTTGTATTTAATGATATGTACACAGACTAGCAGTTGTATTAAATGATATATACACAGACTAGCAGTTGTATTTAATGATATATACACAGACTAGCAGTTGTATTTAATGATATATACACAGACTAGCAGTTGTATTTAATGATATATACACAGACTAGCAGTTGTATTTTAAGGTAGCACAATACAAAGATTTTTCATCCCCAATCGGACACCTTTAAACTGATGTAAAATCACTCATCTTTCTTTAAATTTTATAAATGAGGTACCAAAAGCAAGAAGAAGGATTAGTCTTTCAAATTGTGATAATTTCATTATGACATAATTATTACATAATTAATTGTTATGTAATAAGTTGCCATATTGTGATGTCCATACTTGAATGAATTTAGCTTCTTTGTTATTCATAGCATCCCAAAATATTTTATAGATCCTTGCACAACACAGTTTGACCTCCAAAACTGTGTCTCAGCAGTTTTTTTTTTATAGCATGACAGAAAGATATCGCTTAGATCTATTTCTTAAGTGGTAAGATATAAGTGCATGTTGAATTGTAAACGTTTGAAATGTTTTTTTTTAAGAAAATATTAGCAGCCTTGTTTTGTGCCAGTTATATAGTGGATACGTTCTCAAAAAGATGTAATAAGGATTTCCAATTGATATAATTGTTATATTTTATGATATGGCAAAAATATCGAAATAATGAAATGTGAATAATTTCCAATGAGACAACTATCCATAAGACTCCCAAAAGCACGTAGCTGACAAATCCAAACCCGGAAAGGATTACTGTGAATATGCGAAAGAGAAAACAACTCGAACGATTTTGGAAAAAATGTACTTGTATCTATATTGATTTTTGTTTAATGTATCTTATGGGTGATGGATTATTTAGAATCGAAAAAAAGAATCGAAACTTATTTTGCAATACGATTTTATTTATCTTTTTTCTTTCACACGACTATTTTTAACTCAACCTATAATTAAGATTTATCTGTACGTTCAATCAGTTGTTTACAAATATCCAGTAGAGTTATAAAAATAATTTTAGAGATAAGATAAAAATTCTCTATTAATAAATACTGATTAATATTACGTAGAGATGAAACGAAAATTTTCTATTAATAAAGATTGTTGATATAAACCTAATGGTCATCTGTTTTCATAACTGTATGAAAAAACTAAATTCTTTGAAGTTTCATACCACACCAATGCAGGGTGTTATGGCGTTGAAAATGTTTCATGATTTTTCCAAAAAATGAAAATGCCTTTGACTGTTTTGTAGTTTTTTGTATTGATATTTAACCAACAGGTGTGTAGTTTTCGACGTCAATTATTATATTATTCATATGGATTTAAAGGGCCTATTGACGTCAAAGAACTGCTTAGCGCAGAACATATGACGGTTTTGTACGATTAAGTTACGAGCCCGTTTCACCTAATCTTTTAATCCGCATTGTACTTCACAGATATCAGCCTAAAACAAAACTCTTACTGGTTATTGCATTTTTTCAGAGATAAAATAGAGTCAATTCTCATAATGAAACAATAATTCGTCGAAAATAAACTAACAACGACATGGCTGAAAAAAGATAAACAGACATACAATGTACACAAACCACAACATAGAAACTTAAAGACTAAGCAACACGATCTGCACCAAAAACTACAATTATACAACACCATGTAAACAAATGAAGCAATGGTGCATGTAACATTAACCCCTATTTGTCTTCTTCAACAAGTGCACACTCGAGCATTCCAACTGGGGATACATGCTTTAAATTTATTGGTTTCAAACACAAATAAAAAGTAAAAAAAAAAAAGAAAAAAAATAATATCGCTATACATTTCGTTTAATTTCTCCAAAGAAATAAAGATTGTAAAAAGACGTCTGTTGTATATAGATGCAATTCCTACATAAAACAATTTATTATGCTTTGATTTACTTGTAATTAATTAGTTTCGTTTAAGTGTTGATAGATAACCACTTTACTGTTTAAAATGTGTATGTCTTCTCTTGCCACAGACATAACTGTTTATTTGAGAAGTTAATTAACTTTGAAAATCTTATTTTACCACATCTAAAAATACAATTCCTTCTATTGTTCTCGTTTTTTTGGGATAATAAGAGACGCCGTTTATACGCGTATACGCCAATGCTACTGTTACCAATAAAGAAAAGAACAGGTTAAAGAAAGACCTGCAGTCTTACACAAGTTAGACAAGTGCTTGATTTTGAATTATTTTTCTCCTTTTAGGTCGCGTTTAAAGAGTTCTATCTTTGAGTTATTATCATTAAAGTCTCTCTAAGGAGATGATAAGTACGTCTGAACCAGTGACAACTCTACGACAGATTTTTTTTCCATCAAATCATCAGTGATGGTGATACAAGGCTGAAAACACATTCTGTATATACGATTCGTCTAAATATCAGCCCAACAATGTTAGATCTGCAAACTTTTTGTTCTTCCCTAGCCAGGATTCGAAATCATGCTACTTAGATATCGTGGCACCAAATCGCCTTGCACTATGCACAACGCCTTAGACCACTCGACCATGTATATAATTATACAGATTGATGTATATCAACGTTTCTTACATACATATATGCCAACACGTGAGGCATCCCACGTGTTCATGTGCTTGAAAGCAAGATGTAGAGTAAAAACAAAGTTAACTTTCAACACAAAAATGTATTTTAAAACTAAATAAGATATACCAAAAGGACACAGACATTAACAACTTTAGGTCACCGTACGGCCATCAACAATGTATGCATTCATAAGTCTTATTTCATGTAAAAAGAACGAAACATATATCCCCTAACATTTTTTTTGTTTGAAATAAGAATATAAACTAAACCAAGGTGAAGCAATCCTAAAAGTCTAGAGAATCGCTGGAACAACCTCTAAATGGACCAGTTTCTGGACAAGTTTATCATGACGTATTATTCCAAACACTCCTAAATATCTGATTGATATTAAGGTCGATGGTTCTCACTGAACGTTTGTCTATAATAAAACAATTCTTCATAGACAAATATTGCTTAATTACACGTATATAGTTAGCAGCACGTCATCTTAAAATATGTTTTTTGCAATCAATATGTTTTCAGAGAAATAAAAGTACACTATAATGTAAAATTGCTTTAATGAAGTCAATTAATAGTTTCCAAAGTTATAATTCATATAATTAAATTTTAATGAGAGTTTTGATCTCCCGGTCATGTGTTGTTGAATATTTATTGCGCAAGATTCCTTACAATAATTATTAAACAAATTGTCTGAATAAGGTGAAATATTTGACTTTACACGATAAATGTTGTTTTGAGAACCAATTCACTTGCATACAAAATTTATGAATGGTATTTACATGTATATATAAAGGACGAAGATGTTCACAATTATATGGCATATACCGTCTTTCAACAATGATCAAACCGAATACTATACCATTTTCAAGTCATAAGAAGTCGCTGACAATATATTGATTTTTCATTGATAAACTCGTAACAACTTATATTGGGTACACTCGACAACCACATTCATTGGGTACATTCGACAACAACCTTTATTGGGTAACACTTGACAACAACTTATATATATCGGAAATACTCGACAACCACCTTCATTGTATATACTCGATAACAATCTACATGATTGTATATTTGTTACACTTGATAACAACCCTCGAAATCAACATTTAATAGGTACATGTACATTTGATAACATAAGATACATTCGAAGACAACAGTAATCGGGTACACTCAACAACAACCTTTAATTGGTACACATGCATGGAGACAACCTTCATTAGAACTAAAACTACCTGCCTTTGCACCATGCAACAACATTCAATTAATTCACTCGACAACAATATTCATTTGGTACACTCGACAACAAAGTTCATAAGGTAGTCTCGAGAACAGAATTACAAAACAAATGAGGAGAGTTTAAAAAAAAAACATCTTAACAACGTACACAGTCTAGCAAATCACTAGAACAAAAAAACATGAATCCGTTTCTGGACATGTGTGATGTAACACGATATCTTATTCCAGACAGTACTAAATATCCATTTGAACTTTCGGTCGATAGTCTTAATTGTAGCTAGACGGACTTCATAAGACAAAAATATTGCTTTTGTGCACGTTGTTAGTACATTGTAACATTTTGTCCTGAAATGAGTCTCTTCCAAGAAATATATTTGCAGAGATTGCAAAGTGAATGGCAATTTATTGCTTTAATCAAGTAAATAATTTGCAAAGTTAAAAATCTTTTAATTAAGATTAATTGTTATAGAGAATTCCGATCATGTGTTGTGAATAGAAATAGAAATGTTAATAGAATGGGATTATTGCATAACATTGCAGTTATAGAAAAAATGTCTTATACGATGAAAAAGTATTCGTTGTATTTGGTACCCGTTCACATATATACAAAATTAATAAAATTTAACCGATATTGGGAATACGGAAAATTATAAATTCAACAAAACAATACAAGAAAAAACACCTAAAGATATATATTTTGGTTGTAGAAAAAATGGATAAAACCAAAACATGTGTGATTTTATCCATTTATTAATGTTGAATAAATACTGATAAAGTGTTTAACGGTTTTATAATTCAATTGGTTTATTGATGTTAAACAAGCAGCAGAAATATTAAATGCATATTATAGGACATTGATCTAACCAACATTCTTAGTCATACATTGTATAGAAAAGTTCAAGAAAAATACTTAGTGCATTTCACATTAATGTGTTACACACGTTATTGTTGTCTTGTAAAATAAGGAGTCCCGATGACCGAGTGGTCTTAGTAGAACACAATTGTCGATAGAATATAGTACTTCTACAGCTGTTTTGCTAGCCTGTCAACACTGAGATTATGAGATCGAACACCGCTCAAGGTAGGTGCGTTTGACTTCAATCGTAATTGACTTACAATGCACATTTTCCTGCCGAAGGTTTTCTCTGGACACTCCGGTTCTCTCCACAAAAAACACTGACCGTTGTCATAATACCCAATAGTTCTGTAAGTGGCGTGGAACACACATAATCAGAGTCTGACTATAAATTAAAGTGGTATACAAAAAAATCATGTAAATGTTGTAGCCGTAGGCCTCAGAGCCGTAGGCAAACTACGGAGCCCTGCTAGGGACATGCAAAGAAAAAAATTATATTGTGCGCACAACTTAAATAAATTGTGCGCACACAATAATATAGTGTGCGCACAAAATAATATATTGTGCGCACAACTTAAATATAGTGTGCGCACAAAATAATATATTGTGCGCACAACTTAAATATAGTGTGCGCACAAAATAATATATTGTGCGCACAACTTAAATATAGCGTGCGCACAACTTAAATATATTGTGCGCACAAAATAATATAGTGTGCGTTAAATTCTTTGACCTTACACGTGGTACGGGTCTTCAATGTCTCCTTTTTAAAGTGACAGAATGGAGAAATGCATAAGGTTTTCTTTTGAAATGGGGCTAGAATACATGGAAATATTCATCACTGCATTTGTATCAACTCCTGACAGGAATACTGAAGAAGTTACGTTTATTTCGTGTGACACTTGGTTTACCAACAAATGCGTTGGAAGCCTCCACTTTATATCAGAGTTTATTGGAACGGTTTGAAACAGACTTGGCAAAAGAGCGAGGAAACTATCGAACTTATGTAGACTTTGATACTATGGCGTTACCTGTTTTCTTGTAACAAATATAAAAAAAAGTACTTTTTGCACTTATGCATTATACTTTATGTCTAATAATCTCAAGATTTTGTTTATGTTGATTGACTCAAGACTGACATGTTACTCAATTCACGACTTTGATTTTGTTACCCTGTTCGACGATAGAGATGGTCATAATATTTAAAAGTCTTTACGTCCGTTCATCCGTCCGTCTCTGTTTATTGTAAATGTTTTGGATATAGTTTATGTTGAAGTTTTAGTGTCACCAACTTCAATGAATTATGTGGTTTTTTAAAAGGTATCACTGTAAAAGTGTAGAGTAAGTCAAATCATGGAAGTAATATTGAATTTAAATATTACTTCCATGGTCAAATCCACTGAAAACTGAATACACGTACAAGTTGTTTTGTTGTATTTTTTTTTTTATATTAAAGATGACTATGTTTGTTCATGATTAAGTACGGTTTTGACCCAAAATGTACTGTTCGTTATTGAAATGTGACGGTGTGTTCAGTCTAAGAAATTCACCATGAAGTTGTGATCAAATAAAGATAAAACTGGGTATATATATAAAGCAGAAGATGCAATATGAGTGCCAATGAGACAGCTCTCCATCCAAGTCATAATTTATTAAAAGTTAACAATTATTGGTTATAATACGGTCTTCATCACGGAGCGTTGGCTCACACCAAACAGCAAACTATAAAAGGCCCAAAATGACTATAACAAAACGATAAACACATATGAACCACACCAATAAACGACAATCACTGAATAACAAGCTCCCCACATAGAACAGTATGCTTATTATGATTTAAATTTTTAAGCGTTGTATACAAATGTTTCAGGTCAAGTTATAGTTTCATTTTGATTAATAGAAGAGAGGAAATGAGGTCACTTATAGTATCTATTTTTGATCGATTTCATTATACAATTCTACAGTATGTTGTTCGTATTTATTATAAACTGAAATGTTACGAAATAATTTAGGAATAGTCAATGAAATTCCTCAGTGGAATATTTTGAAGAAAAAAAAACGAAACAATTATGATTCATTTTTTCCAAATATGGTCCGTTTTGGGGTATCATTTATTCAAAACCTTGTGGTCCGATTGATTGCGATCGATGCGATTGCCAAAGAGACAACTATATACATATACACCATAGCTCATACAAATACGGGTTATATTCTTCTCATATATTTTTATGATGGTATGATACTCAACCCCTAACGGGAAGGATTGTGCTTGATATTCATATGATTAAAACATAATCTTTCAATCAGTTTAATTGAGGTGTGGAACTGGCATGTCAGTAACTGCTAGTAGTCCTTGTTATTTTATGTATCATTGTCATTTTGTTAAGTTTTATTTTTTACCTATTCTGACAACGGACACGGGCTTCTTTACTGTCGGTATTGCTGTGTGTGTTGTTTTTTTTTTATTTGCATTGGCTAGAGGTATAAAGGGAGGGTTGAGATCTCACAAAACATGTTTAACTCCGCCGCATTTTTGTGCCTGTCCAAGGTCAGGAGCCTCTGGCCTTTGTTGGTCTTGTATGATTTTTAATTTTAGTTTCTTGTATATACTTTGGATAAATAAAGGAAGAGGTGGTATGAGTGCAAATGAGACAACTCTCCATCTAAGTCACAATTTATAAAAGTAAACCATTATAGGTCAAGGTACATTCTTCAACACATAGCTTAGGCTCTCAACGAACAGCAAGCTATAAAGGGTCCCAAAAATTACTAGTGTAAAACCTTTCATACGGGAAAAACAACGGTCTAAACTATACAAAAAACGAGAAATGAGAAACAACTGTAAAGTTTGGTATGATGTCCATTATCACTGAACTAGTCCATATTTTTGTTTATAGGCCAGCTGAAGCACACATTTGGGTGCGGGGTTTTTTCTTGCTGTATTGAACGAACCAAATGTATCTGAGAAACAAACCTTATATGATTTGCGCGCCTTATAATTATTTTGTACATTAAATACAGTTTAACTATACCTTTATCATCGTATCTGAAAAATAGACCAATTCTGAGATATTTAACATTAACCAATAAACTATGAAAACAAAGTCAAGGTCAGATGATACCGACCAGCCAAATATATATACATTACAATCATTCCATAAAACAAATACAGTTAATTTATTCCTTATAGTATCTGAAAAACATACCAAACACGAATCAAATAACATGGACCAATGAACCATGAAAATAAAATCAAGGTCAGATTAATATAATTGCAAGATAGACAATTTCACCATACAAACATTCCACACCCCAAATATATATCTAACTAAATGCTTATAGTATCCGAGAAATACTCCAAAACACAAACATTTTACTTTGCCGGACCACTTAACCCTGAAAATGATGTCAAGGTCAGATGACACCTGTGAAGTGGACATTTAGACATTAAAAACGTTCCATACAACCAAATATAGAAGACCTATTGCATTTGGTATCTGAGATTTTGTCTAAACCACGAACACATAACACGAACACGTAAAATGAGGTCATGGTCAAGTGAAAACTGTTTTCCTAGTTTTGGGAGCTCACCATATTATTTTAGTGCGCACAGTATATTATATTGTGCGCACAATATGTTTAAGTTGTGCGCACAATATATTCAAGTTGTGCGCACAACATATTGAAGTTGTGCGCACAATATATTTAATTTGTGCGCACAATATATTATTTTGTGCGCTCAATATATTATTTTGTGCGCACAATATATTTAAGTTGTGCGCACAATATATTATTTTGTGCGCACAATATATTATTTTGTGCGCACAATATATTTTTTTTTTCTTTGCATGTCCCTAGCGGGGCTCCGTAGCAAACAACTATACATTAACATTATTATAAATATCACCATTTCAAATCGACGAAATCCGTTATAATTTGGTTGTTCAGTGTACCATTATATTATGATACTATTTCTATAAAGGATTATTGTAACCTTTTTGCAGATTGATTCATAACCACTAAAGTATCTGACTCATTTAATTATTTCTACCCGATTGGAAGAATGCTTCAACAAATTAAATTAAAAGAATATAATTGCTTGTACAAAATGTATACTAGGTGTGACAATATTTGCATGTTGCATTTCATAACTTAAAGTACAGGCGACCTTTTGATTATCATAAATAAAGAGGACATGTTCTTCATTGGCAGGACGATCTTTTTGATCAGAGACATATAATACATTATACAATTTTGTTAAATGTAGTGTCCATGGGCCTATTCTGAATGTTGGACCCCGTTCATTTGACAATTTTTTTGTTGCGACTTATGATGGTTTGAACCCCTACCCCCTATTCTAAATGACTTGCATACATTATTAGTGTAAACCTCTTTTTAAAATGACTGGATCTACGCCTTATATGTCCATGTTTTTATATCGACACATCTACTTTAGTTTTAATTATTTTACCTTCGAATTAACGAACAATAATATGCATCGACGAGAATTAAGTACTGCTATAAACATGTTACCGTATGGGGAATCCTTTCTAAGCGATTTAGTTCATGCATAATTTATATAGGGGTTGCTTTTAACTTAGTTTCCTTGTTGTTTTTTTTTTTAATATTTGCTATTATTTTGCTTATCCCTGGCCCAGAGTAATTGTTATCATCTTAAACTTTTACATTCGATGGAATATGGTTAGAAAATTCACACGTAGCAACGGTTTATGCATATGGCTTAGTTTAAATGGTAAAAAATAAACAATTACCAATCAGTTAACACAAAGTGCTTCTCCTGTATATTCCTTCATGAACCAAGTGATGAACTCGACCTTTCGTTCCGTTGGTTTACATAGACGGACATTTGATTTTTTCACGTTTTATGGAGGTTCTACCTTTTTCTTTATCTTGACGATCGGTATTGTTTGGTATTACCTTTTTTACCACTATTTTTACCTAGTACATTGATTTTAACATAAGTTACATGACATGTGTCTATAGTGGAGCAGGAACTATGAACCTCCCAAGACTATCAGAGTTCGCTCATCCCCCAGGTTTGTTTGTTTTCCAATCTTACTTCTTTCTGTGTAGTATAACTCTGTAATTTATCTGTTCTCTTTTTTCTTGAACGTATGTATTATTTAGTCTTTGTTTTTGTGTCCTTTCAATCTTCTCCCATCAAAGTATAAATTACCTGACTACTAATACTTACATTTTTAAGTGATCCTTTTAGTAATTGATCGTGTATGTACCGTTAGATATTTTGAAATATATGATTCTGAATGCTGTATTATGCAATTAACATAATCATCACGATTTCTTGAATTGCAGAATTGCAGTTAAAAATAGGTCGCTTTAACATTTTTTTTTTCTTATTTTAGTGATTATTTCTAGTTTCCACGTGTACAAAACATGCCCATAAAAAGATTCACATCTGTTGATATTATTTTAACATTATACTGCTGACATTGTTGTTCAATGTACACGTTTGTCCCTGATCTAGACCATAAGGAGTTCTAAAGTAGATGTTTGTCTCTGATATATAATATATACGATCAAGAGTTCGAAAGTATATGTTTGTCTCTGATATATATACGATCAAGAGTTAGAAAGTACATGTTTGTCGCTGATCTAGACCATGAAAAGTTCTAATTAAAAGTAGATGTGAGTCCTTGATCTAGACGATCATGTCTGACTCTAGTCTAGACCATAAACAGTTCTAAAGCATAAGTTTGTCTATGATATAGATGGTCAGGAGTTCAAAGTATATATATGTTTGTCCCTAATCTAGACCGTAAGGAGTTCTAAAGAACATGTCTCAGATCTAGACGATAAGGAGTTCGAAAGTAAATGTTTGTCTCTGATCATCTAGACCATCATGTGTTATAAAGTATATGTGGTCTATGATCTACGGACGACCAGGAGATCTTAAGTACATGTTTGCTTCTGATCTAGACCATCAGGAGTACTAACGTACATGTTTGTCTCTTATCTAAAACATAATTAAGGAGTTCTAAAGTACATGTGTGTCCATGATTTCTAGACCACAAGGAGTTAATAAGTACATGTTTGCCTCTGATCTAGACCATCAGGAGTTCTAAAGTACACGTTTGTCTCTGGTCTAGACAATCAGAAACACTGAAGTACATATTTGTCTCTGATCTGAACGATCAGAAGATCTAAAGTAGATGTTTGTATCTGATCTAGACAATCAGGAGTAGTATAGTACATGTTTGTCTCTGATCTAGACCATAAAGAGTTCTATAGTAGATGTTTGCCTCTGATCGAGACAATCAGGAGATCAAAAGTACATGTTTGTCTTTGATCTAGACGATCAGGAGTTCTAAAGTATTGTTTATCTCTGATCTAGACAATCAGGAGTATTATAGTACATGTTTGTCTCTGATCTAGACCATAAGGAGCTCTATAGGAGATGTTTGCCTCTGATCTAGACAATCAGGAGTTCTAAAGTATTGTTTGTCTCTGATCTATACAATCAGGAGTTCTCAGGTAGATGTGTATCGCTGCTTGAGACCATCAGGTGTGTTACTGTACATGTTTGTCTCTGATCTAGACCATAAGGAGTTCCAAAGTAGATGTGTATCGATGCTTGAAACCATCAGGTGTGTTACTGTACATGTTTGTCTCTGATCTAGACCATAAGGAGTTCTAAAGTAGATGTGTATCGCTGCTTGAGACCATCAGGTGTGTTACTGTACATGTTTGTCTCTGATCTAGCCCATAAGGAGTTCTAAAGTAGATGTGTATCGCTGCTTGAGACCATCAGGTGTGTTACTGTACATGTTTGTCTCTGATCTAGACCATAAAGAGTTCTAAAGTAGATGTGTATCGCTGCTTAAGACCATCAGGTGTGTTACTGTACATTGTTGTCTCTGATCTAGACCATAAGGAGCTCTAAAGTAGATGTGTGTCGCTGCTTGAGACCATCAGGTGTGTTACTGTACATGTTTGTCTCTGATCTAGACCATAAGGAGTTTTAAAGTAGATGTGTATCGCTGCTTGAGACCATCAGGAGTTCTAAAGTATATGTGTATCGCTGCTTGAGACTATCAGGAGTTCTAAAGTAGATGTGTATCGCTGCTTGAGACCATCAGGTGTGTTACTGTACATGTTTGTCTCTGATCTAGACAATCTTGAGTTCTCAAGTAGATGTGTATCGCTGCTTGAGACCATCAGGTGTGTTACTGTACATGTTTGTCACTGATCTAGACCATCACGTGTGTATGTACATGTTTGTCTCTGATCAAGACCATCAGGTGTGAGACTGTACATGTTTGTCTCTGATCTAGACCATCAGGTGTGTGACTTTACATGTTTGTCTCTGATCTAGACCATTAGGAGTACTAAAGTAGATGTGTATCGCTGTTTGAGACCATCAGGTGTGTTACTATACATGTTTGTCTCTGATCTAGATCATCAGGTATGTTACTGTACATGTTTGTCTCTGATCTAGACCATGAGGTGTGTTACTGTACATGTTTGTCTCTGATATAGACCATCAGGTGTGTTACTGTACATATTTGTCTCTGATCTAGACTGTACATGTTTGTCTCTGATCTAGACTGTAGATGTTTTTCTCTGATCAAGACTGTACATGTGTGTCTCTGATCTAGACCATCAGGTGTGTTACTGTACATGTTTGTCTCTGATCTAGACTGTACATGTTTGTCTCTGATCTAGACCATTACAAGGACTAAAGTACATTCCAGTGCATTTGTGTAAAAGATCAGAAGCAACTTATTCAGAATGACGAACATAATATATCCATTATAGTTATTGTTATGATATAAACAATATGTTTTAATGTCCATCCACTGAGTCATAATCAATAACGCAGATGTTTTAAGATAAAAGATACAAAATAATCTATCCCTTGTGATAAATTTCGTTCAATGAAACATCGAACGAAACAACAACACATTATTTATTTCATATTGTGATTGTAATGTTTATGTTCTGTATTTTGATGTGTTTCCCAGCTAGAACTGGACTTTTGAGCTATAATTAGTTTGCTGCTGAGTAATATAGTATCGTAATTTGAATTTTCCGACTTTTGAGGGAGAACAAATATTTGATTATTGCTATTTTTCGCTTCCTGAAACACCGTAAAACATGAGGTGTTTTATAGGCTATATATAACAGTGGCGGATCCAGCCATTTTAAAAGGGGGGGGGGGGGGGGGTCCCAACCCAGAGTAAAGGGGGTGGGGGTTCCAACTATATGCTCCCATTCAAATGCATTGATCGGCCAAAAAAAGGGTTGTTCCAACCACCGGACCCCCCCCCCTCCCTGGATCCGCCACTGTATAAAACGTGAATAATTAAAAAAATATTGTGGAATTTGGTTAACAAATTGTTTATAACTTATAGATACATATATACAAAACCTTAAGTTCAACTTCCATGACAAAGACAACTTGAGTATTTAATTTAGATAACACAAGCTTTGACTTTTATGTTACGATACTTGAATACTCCATCATGGCCAACACAGTTTCATAAAGTTTCATGAAGTATAAATGGTATAATTTATTGCCTGAAATAATCGTCTGAAACATGTTTTTGTTCTGACGTAAACATAAACAGACGACAACTACTGTAAATTAGATTCCTGACTTAGGACAGCTACCAAACCTTCTCCCTTTTCTAAAAACACACTATAAAATATTAATTGGGAGGCTTAACTCAATCAAAAAACGCATATTAACACAATGTATACATGTATATGGTAAACCCTTCTGTATTCAAGGTATGAGGAGTCTTATACTAATGACATGTAAAACTGTTAAATTTGTTTTGTTGTTACTCCTGATTACATTGTATGTAATAGTTCAAATCGATCACATATATCTTAAGAATCAACATAGATATTTAATATTAGATACTTGTTTATACAGACTAACAGAATAATGTGTTTTCCAGAAATGAGAAAACAGAGGCGATGAAACAAACGCTGATATACATGTAAGTATTTACGTGCAAAAAGAAACCAAATGTTTTTTAAACTGCGTCCCTAAAATCATTAAATACTCTAAACTGCCATTCAAATAATTTCAACAATTTTCAAGAAAAATTACGCGCAACAACATTAATATTTAGAAAAATACATCTTTATTTCAAGACCATCTGACTTTCTGACATCAATTTGTGATGGTTGTTCTGTCTTTTACAGTTGGTTTGGAACTTTTTGAATTTGCAATAATCATTTTACTATGAGCCCAAAACGAGCAATCAATATTGCTGCACGTGGTAAAACGTTGTTCCATAATTTATGGCCTTGTGAAAAATATTTGTATAAAAGATACTAGCACTGAACCATAGGAAACTTAATATGCTAGTAAGATTACTATACACTCTTGCATTATCTCCTTATCCAGCGAATAGCACGGTACGGTAGATGTTCAAGTTTCAGATATGCTTTTTTAATGAAAAGGGAGTTAAATGGTGCTTTCTGAAGACATTTCCAAACATTTTATCAATTGTTTAGAAAATTAATTGTGCAGTCCGTAATGAACTCAGACTCCTGAACCATCCAAGGACACTAAACAATTATACTTTGACAGACATGATTAACTAAGCATACACACCTAATATACAGTTAATTATTTATTGTGTGATATTTAACTTATTTATTTGATAGGTTTCATTCTTTACAACACGTAATAAGCTAAACATTTAGATATTAAAGCTGCGGAAATGAACAATTATAATAATAAGTTATTAATTCAAATAAGTATGAGATGAAAGACATACATGTGCATTGATGTTATGACTGATGCGGGTTTACACAATACCATAAGCATTGCTGAAAAACTTAGTTTCGGGTAGAACAAGTTCAAATTTGTCATGGTGTACACCATTGAGTGTTTTGTTCTGAATATGATACTTTCATTTTAGAAGAACGTTTTTCAAGCAATGCTATGAAAGCTACTAATCTTAATATTGACTTTTTCATTTCACAGCAGAACACGCTTAGAACAAATGGCCGTTCCCGCTACGTATACGTCAACACAAAACCAATTAAAAATGAGTAATTTTAGATGAGATTAACGTGATCATTAGACACTGATAACCCTTCAAAAGTACATGTGATTACCCCGGTGTTTCTGGAGATGGTTTGCTTTTTCTTTAGTTTCTCTAGGGATTTGTTATTGTTGTTTTTATATTTGTTTTAATTTAACCATGATTATTGCATTTTCTCTCTTTTAAAAAACAAACCTGTTTTTGCTATTTGTATTAGTTCCCCATATCATATTATGACTGTTACATCAGAGACGCAGATGATACCAAAGGGATATTGAAGCTCATGAGTCGAAGACAAGTTACCAACGCCATGGCAAAGAAAAACGAAAAAAGACGGATCGATAAGTCTGTACAAAAACGTTAACGCGATTCACAAAAAAAAAACAACGGTACATACGTTTAAAAAGTTACTACTTCGTGATAACATTCGTGTTAATGGCCTTCTGGTAATGACGCCAAAATGAACATGAACGATATTTCCTGAGAAATTTCAAATTGATTGAACTTTTGTTCTTTATTTTGCACTCCAGATTGTTTACTTTGGATCATAGGCCATCATGATATATGACCAATCGGCAAGGCTTTTAAAAAGTTTTTTATCAATTTTACGAGTGAAGTCCAAAAGTCTCCTTAAGTACAGACAAGGTTTACATCTTCTACGCCAGTGATGACTATTTTAAAGTGAAACAATTCTTTTATTTATGTAAGATATGTTAACGTTATTAACGACTTCTCATTAAAAAAATATAACTTTATTATAATTTTAGACATTTGCTAATCAAATAAAGGCAACAGTATACCGTTGTTCAAAAGTCAGCAATCGATTGACAGAAAACAAATTTGAGTTTCAATCTAAAACCAAGGGAAACACACCAACCATAAGAGGAAAGAACGGAACAACAGAAACACTGAAGTGCTGAGATGAGGTTTATTACTAACGCAATTTGATGGCTGTTGTAAACACTTTCGTAAACAAAGTTGTTATAAATATTGGAAGCATCTGTTGTTAGTAAAACATTATAAGGCTAACAACCTCGTTATAATTATGCTTGTAATACATAAAATGCAATATTAAATTTGATGTAAACGATAAAATCAATAGATATTAAAAATGAATTAGTACATTATTTAAATTGATGCTTTAAATAGCTGTATGCTTTTGTTTACTTTGTATCCTTAGTCAATATTTTGATAAACAGTACTATCTGGATTTAAATGTACCAAGTCACTCGGCACAAGACAAAGAGGCTGAAAATACCTGGACCAGTTACTCGTCTATAAATCTAACGAGTATCTTTGAAATTCTACCCAGCGTATATTGACCTTTATGGTACGTGAAAAAATATGCAAAGGTATAAAAAAAAAAAACAAAAAAAAACAGCAACAACAAAATAAACAAAACTGGCTAACAAAACCAAACTGAAAACACAACAAAAATATTAACAAACTAATTAGAAAAACAATAAGGTTTTTCCTAACGTAGTTGAAAAACCTTAAACATAAGCAAACATATCACCTCTCAATCAACCAAAACACAACGAGGAAAAAGGTCGGTTGATACTAAGTTAAAGACAATTCGCGCAAATAATTGCATCTTAAACTATTTTTTGACATGTGACATGCGATGGTATAGTGATTGTTTTTTGCTGACTACCATAAACAATCAATGAACAGTTATATAAGTGGTTAGATGAGGACATCACTATCAAAACTATCATACAGACGGATCTGGTATGTTCTGTACTAGTTAGATCAGGAACATCGCGGTCTTAAAAACGGATTTGATCGTTTCGGAAGTGGTTATAACAGAAACATCATTTTCTTAGATACGGATCTGATTGATTCTGACGTGGTAGGGTCTAGAACATAACTGTCTTATGAACGAATCTGTTCGGTTCTCAAGTGGTTTAATAGATCAAGAAAATGACTGTCATTGAGACGGATTATTTTTATTGCCAGCGTTAAGTAATACTAAAGTAAGGAGTTTCCGTATTATTCAATTTGACAATGAGACAACTGTCCACTCAAAGGTCACATGGCAAAAAAAAAGTTTCCTGTCTGGTCGGACGTGACAATACAGTACTTTTTACTGCAACTGTTATGATTTCTCTGGTGGAAATAAGCTGTCCAACCACTCTGATAACAGCATCGAATGTTTCATTTCTTCCCCTTTTTTGTATGAGTTTTTGGGCCGATGTCTCGTTGTAACATACCCCATCAACTTTAAAAGGAAAAAAGTAGATTATTTTAATGATTGGGCCTTCAATCTATAAATAAAGTTTGTGAATGTATAAAAACTAAAGGTCATTTGACAACTAATCTGTTACACCAATTTACAATGCCAAACTACTAGACACGTAAATCAGAATCAAAATCGGTTGTATAATCAAATTATTCTGTGAAACCAAACATGCAAATATAAAGTAAATTTCTTCTACAACTTCTTCGTGATGGAATAAAATGATTATAAATGTCGAATGAACATTACATGTGGTTCATTAGGCAACAAATCATTGGAAAGATTTTGTGTTTAATGGCGCCCGAATTTTGTTTAAATGTCACATTAAAAAAGTGATTTAATCTACGGATACATTTTGTAAACATGCGTACAATTCAGAAATTGCTTTTTAACCTGTATGCATGCAACTTCTCGATGATCGTACATTTATAAATTAAACTATATTTGCTTTCTGTACGTCACACTGAGCAGTTCATGTTTGTATTCATGATACTGAAAGTTTTGAATCTGGTGTACGTCTGTCTGTATGGGTACGGTCGTACTTATCAATACTGTTTTTGTCCTTTCTGTTGCATGTGCATGGCATAAATACCTCAAGTGCTATATGTTGAGACTTCTGAAATCTTTCCTAAAAAATATCTACACTCATTTTATATATGTTAAGTATAAAAAAGAAGATGTGGTATGAATGTCAATGAGACAACTCTCAACAAGAGACCGACAAAAATAACAACTATAGGTCACCGTACGGTCTTCAACAATGAGCAATGCCCATACTGCATAGTCGGCTAAAAAAGGCCCCGAAATAACAATGTATAACAATTCAAATGAGAAAACAAACGGCATAATTTATGTTAAGATCGTGTTTATAATCAATGGAGATATGTGTATGCTTTGAAAGTTATGCTTATGCTTTGAATTAAAAAAATGCATTACATTTTCAACGATCTTATACACAGTATTATTACTGATGCAATTGAAGAAAACAAAAAACATTTTGTATTGCTTAATGTGTTTATCTAATAGGTTTGTTTTTACTTTAATTCGGTCCACCAACCCGCAAAGACACCATGGCCACCATGGCTAAAGAACATGAATAAACAATTATTGTATCGCCAAAATTTTTTAATTAAACAAATAGCAGAGAAAGAAGATATTAGAAATGGCCTTCAAGAAAACTGAATAGTGAATAATCTGCAACAATATGAAATTGAATATTCCATTAGAAAAATCTTCCTGTATAACAAATTATCATCCCCTTATCTATCAAGAACGAATAAAATTTAAAAGCAGACGTTAAAATAAAAACAGACATTAAAAACGAAAAAAAAAACAGATACAAAATTAAAAACTAGGTAAAAAGTGAACAGCTGTGAAGAAAGAAACAGATATTTCAAGATAAAAAAAGAGACAGACGTTAAATTAATAAAGAAAAGTTGGTTTTTTTTGTTCAATTTTGTCCGAATGACTGCCCATACTATTGGAGCTTGAACAAAACACTAAACGTCTGGATTGTAACGAGGCCAAGTATAAAAATCATGTCACCATAACCGTCTAATAACATACCTAATAAACTTTTGAATAATAATTAATTGCGATTTCCATTTATCATTTCATACTTTGATGCTTTGTACATATACAAAAACTGTAGCCTTAGAATTATTCTATACAATATTGATTGTAATGTAACATTTTCAATGAGACTGTTGTTTTTTCTCAAAACAAAAATTCTACTCATCTGTAAATTGCATTCAGAACCATCAGTCATCGGTGGAAAATAAATATTAAAGTTATGGTTTCAAGTATTTCTTTAATAGTTGTTTTGTTCATCCCAATTTATTTTCAATAGGTTGAACTACAATAGAAGAGAAATTGTTGTTGATTTTATTACATATCCAATTGTGAAAACACATTACAGCTAAATGATATACTAAAAAGTGCAAAGATGCTTGGTATTTAAATATCAAAGAATGTCTGGCAAATTTAACCAAGAAACCAATATGAATGATTCTGCAAGATATTTTTTTTCTTATTTGAACGAAATAAAACTAAAAGATTTAAAAAGCAACTACTAATTTTGAGTGCGTTTAAACCGTTTGTGATCAATTTGTTAAAGGAGTATTTGATAACTTTATCTTCATAATAACATATTAGGACTCAAATTTTGAGCATGTATATGAAAGTTTTATTGATCGTTTGATGGTTTGCTTAATTGTACAGTGGAAAATATTTCATGCACGTTCAGGCTAGAAAAGAATACATGTAATATATATATGCAATATGCAATTGATAAGATTAAAGGCGGGAAATGTGGAATGCCACTGGAAAATGACTGTATATTGGATAAGATGTATAACGGATATAAAAGGACAGACATTTTGCCATTCAATATGTCTACCTACGGATCTCTTAAAGTGTTGTTATTAGGACATTAACGTGTAGATAGTGTGTGCTCTTTCTACACGAGACATTGTATTTATAAAGTTCTCATTCTGACCCGAAGTTAGTGTGATGTTAAGCAATCCGCAACAGCAAACGAACGTTCCCCTCTTTAGGGTCTCACTATCGGTAAGAAGACCAAAGATGTATACCCAGTCATGATCAGCCCTTGGGTCTATAAAGTTTTATAAATAAGGTTTTTGTGAATAGAATTCGAATGTTGATGAAACAGAAACTTAACAACATATATATAAACAAAAACGATATGCTAGTACAGTGTTGAGTTCAACGTACAGTCTTCATCAATATATATGTCACCCCATGTTTTATATGAGCCAGTTCTGAGCCAGGAGACAATAATATAATGGTTGTTGTTGGTTGCCTTCTATCATATTATTTTTCGTTTTATGTTCTGATATTAATAAGGCCGCTGTTTTTTTTCTATTGCATTGCTTAACATTTTGTGATATCGCAGCCTTGCTCATCGTTGACCTAGACAACTGCTTAAATTCATGTGCTTTTAGACTCTGGTGGATAGTTGTCGTATTGACGATCATATTACATCTCCTTATATATACTTCATATTAAACTAGTTTTTAAGAACTTAATCAGTTGACTTATAAACGGTATATAAAAGAACAAACATTTTAGTGCACGAAAAACACTTAACTCTTAATTATTAACTGCATTATAGATGACAAAGTAGAAGTACAAACAAATCATTTCTTTTATAGTTAAGTGTGGCATACTTTGAATAAGAGCTACCAAAAGTGTCCAGTCTATACTAAATTTCCTTTCTCCTGTCCCTCACATGATAAATTATAAACAAATTAAAGAAACATAACTATACTATTTCTTTTTTACTTTCTTGATTAACTTCATATTGAGGAATCATTGGGTCAATGGCCTTCTTGTAATGAGGAAACCTCACGTAAATATTTGACTATATTAGTTTATTTTTTAATTATCAAGTTATGATTGTGGTTTTAAACTGCCAGTAAGGTGTTTGTTGTCATATTTGATTTATGAGAAACGTGTTTATAAACATGAAGCATATAGCAAACAATTTAATTCAAAATTTTTGAATTTGCAGGATTCGGTCATTTAGTCCTTATTATTGTCAATTATGCAACCAAAACATACCATGCCTAAATTTGGTTTGGGCTACAACTCCGAATGAAAACAAACCTTTCGACCTACAACTAGACGAAATGAACCATGATGTATAATCATTCATACTCTATGACGTAAAATGTACATTTCATCCTTCTATGAACAATGTGTATGATGTCACGCCTCCACAAATATTCTAACAAATTCATATAACTACTTGTTTATTGGTGTTAATCCGAGCATTGATAGATGCATTATTTTGACGACCTGCTGATTTATTATTCTCGAATAATTACAAAAATGTCAAAGCCTTATAAAGTCATTATATAATTGTTAAAATGTATACACTATAGCAATTATCATATAAGATTTTTATTCATCCGTTGTTATCCTTCCCTTCCCTTGCGAGAAATGTAACTTAAATTGCTGAATGTAAAACTATTGCTCAAGATCTGACAAAAGAGGTTAGATAAACAAAAAAAAAATTGAACTTGGAGTGGAAACGTCAACTTTCTTTCATAAAAAAAACGAATTCGTTAACTTATCAATATAACAAAGCAGAGAGCCGAGAGGATGGCCAACTGCAAAGCAGTAATGATGTACAGAATAATACATGGTCTCGTAGCAATACCAACGCTAGAGCTACATAATACATGTACATCATCTATAGTTAAAGGACACACAACACGATTTCTCGTACCGTATGCCAGAACTTCAAGATACAGGCCTTCCCTCTTTCCAGACAGCATACGGATATGGAACAGCATTCCACAGCCTTTTTTATGGACAGTACCTTACTAGATGCTTTCAAGCAGAGGGTACTGAGCTGCAGTATCCCTTAATCGCACCATCAGACTGTTTTTAATTTTCACCTTTGCTGTCACACCCAGCATGGGCAATAGTGCGATAATTTTCAACTAGAGGACTGCACTGTATTGGAAGAAAAAAAACAAGCAGACAGCACAGTTGCAAATCGTTATCAAAGGTACCAGTTTTGAAATTAAGTACGCCAGACGCACGTTTCGTCTACATAAGACTCGTCAGTGACGTTCATATTAAAATATTTATAAAGCCAAACAAGTACAAAGTTGAAGAGCATTTAGGATCCAAATTTCCAAAAAGTTGTGCCAAATACGGCTAAGGTAATCTATTCCTGAGATAAGAAAATCCTTAGTTTTTTTGAAAAATTTAAAGTTTTGTAAACAGGAAATTTATAAAAATAACAACATAATTGATATTCATGTCAACACCGAAGTGCTGACTACTGGGCTGGTGAAACCCTCGGGGACGAAACGTCCACCAGCAGTGGCATCGACCCAGTGGTGTAAATCGTTATCAAAGGTACCAGGATTGAAATTTAGTACGCCAGACGCACGTTTCATCTACATAAGACTCGTCAGTGACGTTCATATTAAAATATTTATAAAGCCAAACAAGTACAAAGTTGAAGAGCATTTAGGATCCAAATTTCCAAAAAGTTGTGCCAAATACGGCTAAGGTAATCTATTCCTGGGAAAAGAAAATCCTTAGTTTTTTTGAAAAATTTAAAGTTTTGTAAACAGGAAATTTATATATTTTTATAAAATAACCACATAATTGATATTCATGTCAACACCGAAGTGCTGACTACTGGGCTGGTGATACCCTCGGGGACTAAACGTCCACCAGCAGTGGCATCGATCCAGTGGTGTAAATCGTTATCAAAGGTACCAGGATTGAAATTTAGTACGCCAGACGCACGTTTCGTCCACATAAGACTCGTCAGTGACGTTCATATTAAAATATTTATAAAGCCAAACAAGTACAAAGTTGAAGAGCATTTAGGATCCAAATTTCCAAAAAGTTGTGCCAAATACGGCTAAGGTAATCTATTCCTGGGATAAGAAAATCCTTAGTTTTTTTGAAAAATTTAAAGTTTTGTAAACAGGAAATTTATAAAAATATAACCACATAATTGATATTCATGTCAACACCGAAGTGCTGACTACTGGGCTGGTGATACCCTCGGGGACGAAACGTCCACCAGCATTGGCATCGACCCAGTGGTGTAAATCGTTATCAAAGGTACCAGGATTGAAATTTAGTACGCCAGACGCACGTTTCGTCTACATAAGACTCGTCAGTGACGTTCATATTAAAATATTTATAAAGCCAAACAAGTACAAAGTTGATGAGCATTTAGGGTCCAAATTTCCAAACAGTTGTGCCAAATACGGCTAAGGTAATCTATTCCTGGGATAAGAAAATCCTTAGTTTTTTTGAAAAATTTAAAGTTTTGTAAACAGGAAATTTATAAAAATATAACCACATAATTGATATTCATGTCAACACCGAAGTGCTGACTACTGGGCTGGTGATATCCTTTGCCTTTCTTATGACACATCATTGGCTTTCAATTATTCCAGTTTGATCGTTCCTGATGAAGAAAAAACGCTTCAGACGCAGAAAACTCCCGGTTTCTAGTGTGGTTCATGTTGCTTAGTCTTTTTTTTTTTACTTGCTCGTCTTTTGTGTTTTTCTAAGGTAATGAGTTTCAAATGCGGCCTAAGCAACTTCAACCTCTATTAAGCGATATTGTTCTCGACATTTGCCTGGATTTTGCTTCCGTCAATGTACCTTAGAAATACAACAAAGCTTGTCAATGTCTGGATTAGAAGTGGTAACGTGACCGGAAAGGGTATGTAAAAATGTGTAAAATAACCCCAATGTCTGGATCAAAAGTGGTAACGTGACCGGAAAGGGTATATAAAAATGTGTAAAATAACCCAAAACATACTAGTGGTTGTATTATTTGTCATTGATACTCAGTTTCCAAATTGATTGAAAATGTTTAATGAAATAGATTGATTTGAAAGGGCATTGCTGAATAAAATATATGAAATTAAATTGAAAGGGCACATGCTAATTATTACTAATAAAGAGGTACATGTACGATGTACTTTCCCTTGGTATTTCTAAATTTGATTGCTTAAAACCTTGTTTGAAAAACAAAGTTCAACTAACTTTGATGAAGGAACGCCTTATTTCTTCAATATGTTCTACGTTTTTTTGTTAACTAATATGTTTTAAGAGTGCGTGGGAAGATAAGATAATCAGTGAGAATCAAATGAAATCTGTAACTGGATTGTTCAAACATTTCTGTGTAAATTATCAAATTCAAGGTGTAGAAATGAACATTTAGATAAGGACGAAGATCTGCAAGTTTATGACGCAATAATTCGATCGTTTGATTGTGCGGCATGCAAAATGCGCAGCGAAGTCCGGTTAGAATCCGATGCATTATGTAGAGAAAGTGTCACTCCTTATACACGTTAAATAAATCTTGCTATTATCCTTTGCATGGTATGTAGACCATCAGTTGTTCCAGTATATAAGAATAAAGAAAGTTAAGATATCATGGTATGATTGCCAATGAGACAACTCTCCACAAGAGACCAAATGACAGAGATGTTAACAACTGCAGATCACCGTTTAACCCTGATTTCTAAGTTGGAGCACGGTCTAAAATAGCCTTCAATCCCAGTCTATCTTATTTTGCAGAACCCACCTATTTTATGGATTGTAAATTTGTTCCCGTTCTGAACATGCATGTATATTTACTGCTGGGCGTTAAAAAAACAAAAACCAATCATGAACAGGCATAGAGTAAGTTAGTTGTCCCCCGAACTTGGTATCCCAGTAAATCACCCTTTTGGTCTAAACGTGATGCGTGTTCTTATCTTTCGTGGCGGAACAGAAGACATTTCTGTCCAGACGATCGCAATGCTCAGTAAGCCTTCAGGTAACTCAACCTTTTGCATATTGCACCAACTACAATAAGATTCTTTGAAAAAGACAACCCTACTCAAAGTTGTCGTACCCAATCGACTAATGTTGCTTAAAATATCAAATTATATAATATTTATCAAGTGAAAATTTTATATGAACTTTTTAATTTACCTATAAATAAATCTGCTATAAAAGTCTAATGAATGTTTAACAATAGATTTGATATTTTTAATTGATATAAGTCATTGTTGAACAATCAAAACAATTCACTTCTATCGACCAATCAAAATTATATAATGTAATGGAAATATATAGCAGACGTGTCATTATTAAAAAAATATCAAACTGCACTTAAAGTGATAAGCGAGACATTCTATATTTAATCTATATTTTGATTATACGACCTTGAAACGGGGAGATATGTATATAAATATGTCAAGTTTATTTATACGTACTCGTAATTTCCATTAATTCATGGTGCGATTTTATCAAGCCTACTGTTATTTCTGTTTTAAAAGCAACACCAATATTTTTATCCAATAGTGTCTTACATTGAAACACAAGAAACGAAGAATTTCTCCACGTGAAAGAAAAATTATAAATTCCATTTCAGGAACCTGCCAGTAGAGAAAAAGTGCAATTGATTGTAAAATCTGTCATAAAGCTCGTTTCTATCTAAAAACTCTATACTCAGGCTTCGAAACCAAATTTTGTAATCAACAGAAATATAGATTACTTTGATGTAAATAAGCTCCGTTATAAAAACAAGTCTATAAATCTGAGGACTGGGGACTCTAGCAATATTTACTTTCATAATGTATATAATTGATATTGTTGATATTGATTGTTTTCATATTGTTATGTTTTTTTTCAGATGCTACAATAAAAATGTAAGAAAATGTATAGTGTAATGACGATAAAGATTTGAATTGATAATCGTCTTTCAAAATTATAGTTGTGTCACCCCATAAACTGATCAGAAGTGTAAAATGTAATTGTGTTGCACCTTAAATGGTGGCCTTTGGCAACTGTTCGTCCATATTTGGACGAAGGCCAATTGAAACAAATATGACTATACATAAAAATCTTGTGTATACATGTGTTTGGAATACATGTACTTGCATTAATGTTTCTATTCACAATCAAAATAAATAAAGCCGCTGTCCCAATTCTCTTTAAGTCCGCATGTAGTTGATATGTTTTTGCAACAAACCTTATCAGGTACATAGAAATATCGTCTTAGAGGCAATCTTTAGCTTTGGAATCTAATAAAACAAGTTTTGGGGAAAATCTGGCTACTTTTTTTCTTTACAAAATCAGCGTGCATAGTGATCAATGATTGGTGCATGCTTCATATAAAATTAAAACAAAACAAACACAGGAGAACCAGATTTAGTTGACCAATAAATATATAATTCCCGTGACCAACCTTCAATAATGAATTATAGACTTTTTTTCACATTAAGACTTTTGACTCCTGAGGTTAATTTTATTTCGACAGGTTATTACCTTCTCTGTGGTAGGACATCCTGGTACTCGTTTAAGTAAGAGCAAACCAAAGAAGTAAAATAATTAAAAGTTTACAATCGATGCAATTTGGAGGGAAATTAACTGTTGTATATTTTCTATACATGACAAAATCATCAGAAAACAGTAAACTTTCCCCCTAAATTTCACCAATTGTATGTTTGGTTTTACTTCTTGTGGTTGCTCTTACATGACTGAGAATCAGGATGTCCTACCAAAGGTAGGTAACCTGTCAAAAATAGTTAAAATCCGGAGTCAAAATTCGGAGATATGAAAGTAGTCTCTATTAACCATTTAGAATGTAGACCTTAATCGGAAGCATCGGCAGTGCATGTTAATGTGATTGACAGCAGTTTATGTAATAGTATAATTTATAAAGTCACCTTACTGTCTTTCCTTAATAATAATGGGTAAATGACAAATGCCTGAATTAATTTTACTATCATATATTAATAATTTATATTACATTATGACAGCTTGTCTCTTTCTGTCACTTTTCATTCAAAAATATTATTTTAAGGTCCTGCAACACCTATGTATTATGTAATCAATTATAATATAGTATAGAAATGACATAATATTTTTCATAAGGTACGTATACATATGACAGTATTCATGACGTCATCGTGAATGAGGATTCTCCGTTTTAATATTTGTTGTATTTTTTTCAACTTTTAACATCAAGCAGGTGCAAATGTATTTGAAATAATAAAATTCCTAAAAAATGTAATAAAAAAGCGATGGAAGAAACCTAAGATAAAAAAACAAATTCGTAAGCCAATTTGAAGAAGGAAAAAAAAAAAAACACGAACGTAAAACAGACATAGTTGCATGATAAACGTGGAGGTTGGAAATATTTCACAAGCATCGACCAAGTCTATATAGGCATATTAATCACTGTTGCATGCATGCTGTGCACCTCATCTTTTTGTATCGACGTGTTGTAAGTCCCATCCATGTCTTAACTGTTATGTAATATATCATTCAATTTTTGGCTTGTGTGTGTAAAATGAGGTCCGATCTAGCAAAGAATTATAGTACAAACTTTCATAATCTTTTTCTCTTTCAATATAACAAAGGAAATCCTCATTTGTTTGATTAAAATTGAATTTTTAGAAGTAACCTATCGATTATAAAATAACAAGATGCGATATGACAGCCAATGAGACAACTCTGCACCAGAGACCACATGACGTAGAACTCAGAATCCATGAAAATATTTAGCAAGGGTTTGAATCGAGTTTCTTCTATTAATGTTTTTGACATGATTGAGTAGCAGCTGGACCGGCTATCCTGGTAGCAGCACATTATCATTCGATGCATGATGAAATCGGATAAGTTCATTTTAACTGACTTGATCTGACTTGGATGGTAGTATACTGTTATGTTTTGATCGCCTTCAAGTTAGTAGAACCGAAATCGCACTTTATGTACTAGTACTAAGTTCCATAACCCTTGTCGTGCGGGGGCCGTACCCAGACCACCGTTATTTTGGCATCAATGGCGCTCAATACATATAGAGGTAATCGTAATGCCATTTAATTCGTAGTGTATGCACGTTTCCTCAATCTGACACTATATTGATTGTCATGTTTCTCATTTTTAATATTCATTTTGAGCTCAAATACGAACTTCAAAATTTGATATCTGACAAAATTGTTTTTTTTGGAGGGGTGGGCTTACCTTCAAGGTCTCAGTGAAACACGGAGTTATTAGAGGTCTGAAACCTTGACAAATACTGTTAACCTAAAACCACATAACGACTGATCGTGTTTATTATCATGAAAAATACGCCGAGGAAACAACTACTTCCGGTTGCAAGTCCAGTTAAAGTTCAAAATCGGAAAAAATCGGAAATTTTGTGAATTTTGGTCGGATGACCTTCTTTCTACTGATGAACCCAGATCAGTTTCACTCTGACCTAACAACTGTTGTGATAAAAGTGTTCACTGGAGTCCACTCTATATGAAAACTACAGATGGATGCTTCTATTAGCATCTCTCGGACTAACAGGTCGAGGAAAAAAAACGAAAAAGCGTCAAAATTGACGCTTTTTGCACCTGAGGACCAAATTTGGAGCAAATTCCCGCCCACCCTTCTTGCTGTGTCAGGGGTCTCGGATTCTATCCATGATGCAACATTTTGAAAGGAGAACCATAATATACTACGAAAAGAAAAAAAAGTGAATTGAATTAATACCACAAGAAAAAAATATACATATGTATTAATAGAATACATGTACATGTTCGAAGTTTGAAGGGGAACCAGAATCTACTACATTGTACAAAAGACAAAAGTGAATTGAGTTGAAACCACAAGAAAAAATACATGTATTTATTAATAGAATACATGTATATGTTTGTAGTTGGAAGGAGAACCATAATCTACTATTAAAAGACAAAAGTGAATTAAATTAAAACCACAAGAAAAATTACATGTATATTTATTAATAGAATTAACACACAGAAAACAAAAATGATAGAGTACTTTTTATGTTTCAAACTAGTTTTATACATGTACATATCAATACAAACTAACTTAGGACACTTTAAAATTTAAAATTTGAATATAAAATACAATACATCTCAACTAGCTGTTCCTTTAAACACAATTTCTGCTTCGATGAACAAATTTGACATTAATTTGAAAAGAAACCCTAAAAAAAATTTCATCATTCTTAAATTGTCATATTTATTGCCTAGTGACATACAAATGAATTGCTGTGTGTACATATCTCATTAAATATGATATGAATAACACAGGTAGATTATAAATCTATTCTTACATGTGTGTATATTTTTATTTGGCAAATTCCCAAATGCCATATAAGGAGTTATAAACTAAAGTTATGAAATACCTGTGACGTTGCACAGGTAAAAGAAAGTAGTTCGAGTTTTATGATTTATTTATTTTGTTTTTACAAGTGGATTATTTAAATATTACACGTAATACACTAACACACAGTTAAATCATATGATAAATTGTTTACTTAAAATATGCAAATGACGTTTTGCATGGATGTCAGTACAAGTATTAAAAGTTCACTGTGCTCGGATGAACAAGACATAGTAATGAATGGAAAATAACTTTTAAATGTGATAGTTTTCCCTCACTTTTCGGGACAGATTGTGGGAAATAAGAAATTATATTACACAATTGGGCTGTTTTTTTCTCCGCATGAATGTCAATGTTTATCCTTCACAACACATCTAAGATAAACAATTTGACTGATTGAAATTCAAAAGTCAAGCGGTGGTAATTTCTCACTTCTCAAGCCAAAATGTGAAAATCTAAAATTCACGTTTTACACAACACGTATACAACATTTATTTAGATAGGCCAATGGTGTTAATATACATATATGTAGAAATCGAACTTGTTTGTATTGTTTGAATATATTACTGTTTCTTGTCTAGTGGCCAGAGGCGGATTTAGGGGGGGGGGGGGGGGCAGGGTGGCCTGGTCCCCCTCTTTTTGGGAAAAAAATCGGTTGCTTATATAGGGAATCACTGAAGCGTAACTGGAGCGGGCCCCCTCTTAGGTCAGTCAGTGGGCCCCACTTATGAAAATTTCTGGGTCTGGTGGCAAAATAAATACTATCAGATTATTACATGGCATTTTTCATATCGCATGTATTATCAGTCCTAGGTTCAATATCAGCCCAAGAGCCGCATGGCTCGAGGGCTGATACTACATGCGATATGAAAAATTATCGCTATTTTGTGCATTTTTCGTTTGATCTTTTTTGTGATAATTTTCATATCATGCTACTCGCTTGAGATGGAAAAATTATCGCTAGAAACTAAGCAGACACGTGGCGTTGCTAACGAAATTGACATGAAATTTACAACGTCGTCATAGGTAAAATAGCGATAAACAGATTATCATTGGTCATCTCAACTCGATTGCCTTTCTCGCTTTCGCCGTCCCGGCTCAAGCGAGAAAATCAATCTCGTTGAGATGATCAACGATAATCTATAATGACATGTTATGATCTGTTTTATATCATATGCTTCAATAATGGAGAAAAATAACAGATTCATATATTGATTCTTTAAAGTGGTTCCCAACTGGAAGTTCAAAGAGTGAAAAGTTCATGGACGTCGGACCCCAAATTTAGTACATTCGATATGAAATCTTTTTATCATATGCCTCAACAGAGAAGAAAAATATTTTGATATGGAAGAATCGACAAAAATATACATAATAAACACTGTTTGGAAAAGTTAACTTTTTTAAAGTAACTTTCTAAATTATGCTTAAACTTTGAAAAATTGCTTTTATTCAATAATTTATTTCTTTGCTTTTTTGTTGTTTTTTTTTTGTTGTTTTTTTTAATTATTATTATTTTACACAATATACTTGCCAGTATTCAAATTGAAGTTGTGTACACTACTTTGTAATGTTTTTCACTGAAAAAGTAGCATTGAGGTGAATTTTCCGGAATTTGCCGAGTATCACCGGAATGCCATGCGATAACGTTACGGAAAGGCATGTGATAACAATCGAAGCATGTGATAAACTTTTCACATCAGCACGCTAAGCACCAATTCGAAAAATATGGAATCTTACGTTAATTTAATGCTTTTATCATACAGTAAAAATCGTATGTTATTTAGTCTAAGTATATGATAAATGTACATATTCAGGACGAAAACATAATAATGTGATATGAATACAAACTCTGCTTTGTATATACCAGGCACTACTATCAGAAAGATATATTCATAACCATGTGTACATATGTCTCTGCTACTGTATAACGCAGAGATCTACATGTATTAGTTCGACATGTATATGTGCTGTATATAGTTTAAACCAGCTTTTTCTCGTTTCATGGTTTTACCAAGGAGATCATATAACCTCTTTGGTTTTACATTTGTCCTTTCGGAGACTTTTATAACTAACTATGCAGTATCGACTGTGGTCATTGTTGGAGGACGTACGCTGACATATAATAGTTATTTATTAATTTCGGTTTCATTTAATCTCTGGTGGAGAGTTGTCTCATTGGAAATCATACAACATCTTCCTATATCTATCTACATACACAGTAATTATATATTTTTTTTATTCATAACAAATAGACTCTATTTAAAAGCATGTTTTCATTAGTTGTTATTGGCTTTAAACAAGCTGCCAGTAACTGCGAGTACTCTCAGATATGTACCCGGTGTCTTCCTGTTGTTGGGATGTACAAGTACCCTGCCACGTCCACTCTGATGTGTTTCTATTTGTATCAAACTGATGAGTTAATCCTCTTCAACTGATTTTTGTAGTTCTTTCTTATGTTGTACTGTTACACAACTGTCCCAGGTTACATGTTTAACTCCGCCACATCATGTATGTATGTGCCTGTCCCAAATGAGGAGCCTGTAAGGCAGTAGTCGTCGTTTACATGGTTGCAGTGTTACTTATTTGTTTTTTGTTCTTTTTTGTACATTGATTAGACCTTTAGTTATTCTTTTGAATTGTTTTACAATTGTAATTTCGAGGCTTTTTTATAAGTGACGATGTGGTATGGGCTTTGCTCATTGTTGACGGCCGTACGGGACCTATAGTTGTTAATATCTGTGTTATGTAGTCTCTTGTGAAGATTTGTCTCATGGCCATATCTTGATTTTTATATTCTGACCGATCAGTCTGTAAATATACGACATCCGGTACAAAACATCGGCAAATTGACATCTAAAAAATCAAAATCAAATTGAAACTTTTTTCAACATAGATGATTTTAAGCGGACCTTCTAAATGTACATGGCATTCACGGTATAATCACAGTCAACACGAACACACTTTTCTATAAAAGATTTAAAAATCTGTCAGTCACCATTCGAAGTCCACGCCACATCTAAATTTAGACAAAGCATTACGACAAGATGGCATTCCAAGTATTCAGAAAGAATACAACCGATTGAAAAGTTTCAACTCAGTATACACGTTTTTGAATTTCAACCAAAAAAACGGAACTCGACACCATGTGCATCAGAAAGGTACAGTTGTACCTGGATTAGTTCCAGGTTCGCACGTGACACTAGTAGTGATGAAGTGCGAGTTAAATCCAGATACGATTGTAAAAAAGAACGGTTGAATCATTTTAAATATATAAATATAAAAATGAATGTAATCAGATTTTTACACTGATGTATACGCTAAAAATTACCAATAAGCTGCTAAAACTTTCACCAAGGTGTTTTTTTTTTTTTCTAATCAGTAAACAGACATCCCGGGTGTTTGTGTATTTACACTGTATGTTTGTAAAGACTAAATGTTTCCCTGTGATTTTTCTTTTGTGTGTGAAAAAAAGCGTATACAATATAAATGTTAAAAAAGTATTGTCAACACTATGGCATTTAAACACAAGTGTTTATTTGATATTTAAAAAACACGATAAAGCCATGACCTGAACAGTGAATAAACACATTAAAAAATTCATACGAATTAAAAAATAAAAGAACTGCCGAAAGTCAATGCCCGTTTCTTTTTGTTTACATATGTCTTCAAATTCATCTTTTCACTATCTATAGCATGTTAATCTGCACGTCATCGGTCATGTGATAATAATGGAAAATTGGAATTCAAGACACAAAAAGAAAAAAAAAAACAGAAAAAATTTAAATTAATTAAAATCTGAAAACATGGAAATATACTGTAGATTTTTCCTATTTGATTTGAACAGTTTTGTAAAGGTTCGTTTCTCTTTCTTAAAGTTTTACTCTTTTTTCTTTCTGTTTTCGATTAAAACAATTGTGTTAACTAAGTACCGAGAGTCGGTTCTATGAAAGCGGAGAAGGAGCAAGTATTTTAGTCCCCGAATGTCATTTTAACGCAGTAGTCAGACTGAGTGCTTCACTTTTGAAGTTATCTAGTTTTAGACAAACTGCATATAGAACTTCGCGAGTTTCAAATTGTTAAATATTTACTTTGAGCAGATCTGTTTAAAACCGGTTGATTCCAGATTTGAGCGTAAATTTAGTCGTTCAGTAAATTATGATCGATGATAAAAGAAAAACCCCTAATGGCATTTGCTGAGCAGGATGCACAATACCAATTTTCTAGGGATTGGTTCTGGTGGCGTGTTGATTGTTTTCTTGAGACGCAGTTGAATTTACAGGTGCAGTTATAGAGATCCTACCTTAACATGTATCGGTTTAAATAACATTTTCTAATCAATAAAGCAGTGTAACTGCGTTATGGAATACATGTATTATATCTGTAGAAATAGAAGATTTGGTATGCGTGACAATGAGACATCTCTCTATCCAATACATAATGTGTATAGAGAAAACAGGGCCATCAACCAGGAGCCTTTGTTCACACCGAAAAGCAAGTTATAAAGGGCCCCAAAATATGACCAGTGAAAACAATTCAGACAGGAAAACAAACAGTCCAAGTCTAAACTTTATAGAGAAACGAGAAACACTTATGAACCTCATCAAGAAACGACAACCACTGACCAACAGGCTCATAACTAAGAACAGGTGCAAACCAATGCAGAGTTCGAACATTATCTGTTGAGTGCAAGTGGATAAGAATTGTACTTTTGAAGACCATACATTACATTTCATTATCACTGGATCTTTAGAAGCCTACAACGACAGAGCTCCCATAGGACAGTGTTTCAGTTTATATGATCTAGGAAGTCTTCAATGTTAATTACTCTCAAAGTTGTGACGCCTTTTCGTTTTAAGTGCTAGTCTATCTAAGAATCAGGCCGTGGTGAAAACATGACAAACAAAACCCCACTCAGGTTGACATTAATTAATGTTCAAAATGTATAATGATGCAAAAATATACCATTCATTTCCTAGTCCTGTTCTGGTAATTGGAGATAAAATTTGGTTACAATGCAAAAATGAATGTAATCACTAAAGACCTACCATTTCTTACTCAGGATGAGTGTTACTTCAAAATAGGATGGCTGGGTAGGTGGGTTTTTTTCAGCCATGTTTTGATTTTTTTCAAAATTGCCTGATTCTTACAAAGACTGGCACTTAAAAGATCAAATATACATGGATCAACTATGAAATATCAAAACCTTGTATTTTTGTAACATATTTTATTTTTGGCTTAATTGGACGCCGTATAAACAGTTTCTTATTAGTTTATATAATGTCATTACAGATGAATTTTATGACCTTCTCATTTAACCAGCTTGATAAAAGTAAAATGTAGCCTTGAGATGAATTATAGATTTAATCTAATATATCCGTTTCAAAGATCAAATGTGGAAAGAATAATACTTAAGCCATTTCTAAAGATCAAGTACGAAATTATGTTTCATAATCTGGGTGTAATTACATCCCTCAGGCATTTATTGTTTTTGACTTTACGTGGGTTAAAAACTTCTGACAATTTGCATCAGTCATATAATATTTGTTTTTCTTGAAGATACTTCCTTTTCAATATAGAAATTATTGTTTAAATTTGTGACCTATAGCAGAAATCAGTCCAAAATGTCGGGCTTTCTGAATTGAAATATTTGCGACAGCTACATCCACCATCAGATCTAAGTGGTCAAACGTGATAATGACATTCACATTGTTTTCAAAATTTGAGAGATAACCAAATTATTACTTATTTATTTCAAAACAATAAAAAGGGTGACTGAATGATCAAATTTGTTATTATCTGGAGTTGTTGTCCTTTCATTATCATTTATCCCATTGTTTTCTTGTATTAATTACATGTAATGAAAATTTTGGTTCGGCGAAAAAAGTTAAAATGTACATTTTCATACAGCCATCCCAAGTGAATGATACATGCTCGTTGGAAACCAGTCTAAACACGTGACTTTAAAACTGGTGTTCTCCATAGGATAACACGTGATTAGAAAAGGTTTACACCATAGCATATAATACTTCGTCTCTAATTTAGCCCAACAATGTAACGAACATTTTGTTCTTCCCTTTGCGGTATTCAAACTCCTGCTTGTGTGTCACTGTGACAACACAACCGATGTTGTATCGTCCAGCGTTCATAACCACTGGAACAAATAAGATATATCAAAATATAGTTTTAATTAGTCCAGTACCTCTCCTCGTCGGCTTTATCCAGGAATGTAACACGGTACAACCGGTCACGGTACATGACTGATCTGCCATGGCATTTAGATGGTGTACCTTTCTGATCGGCCCTGGTGTTTATGTACTGCCGTGAAGATCGATGGAGTAATTACTATGCCTTCACTTCAACTAAAACCCTTTGTAACAGGATCGTTTTAAGCTAAAATGTCGACGAATCGTTGTTCTAAATCTTCACAACTTTTAGTATAAAAAAGTGATATTGTGAAAATATGATACATGTCTGATTGTAGTACCATGTAAATTAATACTGTCCGGTTACCGTATGGGACATGAAATAGATTCATTAACTGTAATAAATGTTCTGATGCAAAATGCAGTCACGTTTTGAAGATAACCGAAAATTAATTATGTTGGTTAAAATAGATTTTTTTTAGAAATATGTCGGGTTCATGACCTTGTAATAGTTTACCTATGGTTTCACTTATATATAGTGACCACCATTATTATTCATCGGTAGAAACTTGAATTGCAATCTTAAAATTCTGTCAAACTTCATAGAATACGATTGGGCGGACAGTTTTCGTTCTTTCTATTCAAAATGCAGTTCATAATGTTAGACAGTCTTTGACAGTTTAAACAAACATTTGTTGTATGTTTGAAAAGAGCATCCAAGAATGATAGATAGTGTTCAGTGGTGATTACGCATGCGCAGTGACTCAACAAAACAGAAAAAGAACTGGAGACATGTCGAAGTCAATATACAGACTTAAACAACAGACACATGTCAATCTAATGTCTAAAGCTGAAACTCGCTGCGATGCTTATCCAAAATTACTAGAAACACAAAAAACAATTTCTTCCATAGTTATAATCAAAACAAGTTGGAGACGTTCATAGCGCATATTAAAGGTCATTTTTCAACCATGCAGTTGACACCATTCCTTATAAGCTTTTTCGAAACGCAAACAGGGTTTTCTTTTATCCAAAGAATAAAATTATAACTGTGTGTTTACTCGTTGATCTTTTCTGACTATCCAGAGTGTTCGGAGATTACTACAGACAAATTGTAACACGAAAAACGTGATAAAATGAACGACCTTTTTTGTTCCTTATGTATTTTAGTGTGTTTGGGTTCAAGGATAGACTGATTAGACAAGCCTTCATTCAAATTTGCATAACGATTGAATTGCACAGACGAGATTAGTCGAAATTTGATAAAGTTATGAGCAATTTCTGCATAATTTTAAAATATTAATGTTCGCTCTGTTTCTAAATGAATTTATCTGTAAAACTATAAATAAGTACTTGTATCTAAATCTCATTCGGCAATCCTTGGAAGAATCCGCTACTCTTCTTCTATGATGAGGGTACGGAATCGACCGAGTTGAGTCGAATATCTAAATCTGTGTCTACCATGAGGGTCTGAGTGGGGTTCTTTCATTGAACTGCATTCTTTAATTTTTCAGCCATTTTTCTCTTTTATTTATATTTTATCACCTTATTATTCACTATTCTTTTTTTGGGGTCCCTTTTCTGTATTCTTTGTATTTTTGTCCCTTTTCTATATTCTATGTATTTTTTGTCCCTTTTCTATATTCTTTGTATTTTTTGCCCATTATTGTTAACTCCCATCCATACCCTCTTACGTATATCAGTTGTAAAAATAAGAAGATGTGGTATGAGTGCCGATAAGACAACTCTACATTCAAGTCACAGTTTGTAAAAGAAAACATTTTAGATCTAAGTATGGCATTCGACACGGAGCCTTGATGAACACCAAACAGCAAGCTATAAAGGGCCCAAAATGAGTAGTTTAAAACAATCTAAACAGAAAAACCTAAGGTCTAAATAAAAAAACGAGAAGAAAAGAAACACTTCTGGATCACAACACTAAACGACAACAACTGAACAACAGATTCCTTTCTAAGGACAGGTGTAAACAAATGCAGCGGGTTAAAACTGGCTTGTATCAATCACCATTGACAGTGTGTATACACCGAACCGCTTACGTTCAACTAGTTTTAACTGGTTATTATCAATAACTTACGACAGTGTGTACACGTAGAACCTTTAGCTCCTTGTTTTAGGGAGTCCTATATTGCTTAACCTTTCGTGATATATCAGTGAATGTCCTTGTGTGTTGCAATGTCTTAAATCTGTAACACTTCTTTATCTTTTTTTGATTATATTGATATTGAATTGTTCTTATGCAGTGTTTCTTTATAGCCGGAAAGTGTAAATGCAGCTTCCCTAATATAGGTTGTCCCTGAATCTGTTTTAAAACACTGAAACTGGTATCCGACCTGTATTATTTGTCTATATCACTACCTCAGGTAAGATATCTCTGATGATTAAATATTCATTGACACGGAAATAAAAGGAGAACCGTATTGATCAATCTAATTAAAAACCGATCTCTCATCGCTCCTGTTTCTGATATGTCGCGTGGGAGATCTAACGAAACCCGCTTTGAGGTCACATGTGAGTGACCTCGTAGGTGTGTCTTTTTCGACCAATGAAATTGAGTCTTCCACGATCTTGGAAGTTTAACGTAAGGCAAAGGGATGTAACTCATTTTATTTACGACGAAATCGTCAGTCAAAATAATTCATAAACTTTTTTGATTGGCTTATTAATAGGTCATCAACTCATTTGCATATCTTTATAAATTCATAACTTTTAGTTCACTCACATGTGACCTCAAAGCCGGTTTCGTTAGATCTCCCACGCGACATATCAGAAACAGGAGCGATGAGAGATCGGTTTTTAATTAGATTGCGTATTGATATACATTTTCCAAGACTGTTTTAAAAGAAACCACTTAAATTAGCATTATAGAATCCACTAGAAATACTTATAAATTTCTTCAAACAACTCCGATCTGTTAATTTTCCATGTTTTTTTTTTTTAAATTGCAAGGAAAAGACATTGAAGAAGATTTTCAGGTCAAGGTCACAGCATACGGGAACATGTCGAAAAAGATTACGTGAAGACAATAAGTCAACATCATTGCAGTTCTGAAGATTTTGATAAGATAAAGGATTGTCACAAAAAAGTCCTTGAACACTAATCAGCCATTCAAGTATACATGTATATAGATATAGGAAGATGTGGTATGAGTGCTAATGAGACAACTCTCCACTAAGTCACAATTTGTAAAAGTAAACCAAAGGTACTGTCCTCAACACGGAGCCTATAAAGGGCACAAAAAAATACTAGTGTAAAACCATTAAAACGGGAAACGGTCTATTCTATATAAAACGAGAAACGAGAAACACCAATGAACCACATAAACAAACGACAACTATATTAACTTTAAGAAAAGAAATACAGTATCATATGACCTAATTATTACAAAAATCAAATTATGTCATTGTCATTTTAAAGGATAGATCAATTTGTACGGTTGATCACAAGATATACTGAAGCAAATCCGGATAAAAGCGGCCCATTGTTTACGTTGTACTGTAACATTATTTTTTGATTTTGTCGATGTAAATACAAATTAAAGTGATTATACATGTTGTACATCCTTTTAATAATTTTTCCATTGATTCTACTGAAATAACGTACATTAATTACATTTTTATCAATGACTCTTGGGAAATTGTTGTAAGGCTTATTTCACAAGGGTATACCGATAGTCTTAAATAGAAAGTAAACGTAGGTTTCCTATTGTTCTTTGTATAAGCAGCGGGTTTCTATTAAGATAAAGATAAAGTACAGAGGCGACAGACGTATTGAACAGATCAACATCAATATTCTCAGGCTATTTCGTGGGTTTATCAAATAGGAACAATACATACATTTGGCAGCTAAATCAATGTCCAACAAAGATAACTGATACACCCTTATTTGTTAGATCACACTAATTAAATAGAAGATAAATTATCGAACAGATATTTACGTCTGACTGATGTCAATGTACATTGAGAAATCAGCAGAGCTGTCCTAGAAACTGGACAGCAAATCAAAAACATTTTTACTATAATACAGACTAATTGACGAAAGAAAGTAAATTTATATCGATATAAGAAGAAGTGGTGTGAGTTCTAATGGAACAACTCTCCTTCCATGTCACAATTTGTAAAAGTAAACCATTATTTTCATATATAGTATCTCAAAAGATATAAGAAGGTGTGGTAGGAGGACCAAAGCTTTTATTTGATAAAAACGGTCGTTAAGAAACAAATTTAAATTGACTCAGAAATTTATGAAAAATACCACAGGATACAAGTCTTAAGACATGACCTAGTTCTACGACACCTTCGATAAAAAGTCCCTCTGATCTTAAAATGCACGTACATGTAAGAGTATGATACCGATAACCAATCACACGATGCGTTGTGTACTAATTTTTATCGTTGTTGAAGGTCGTATGTTTACAAATAGATGCTTTTCATTTTGGATGCTGTTAGATAATTGTCTCATTGTCAAAATTTCGAAGCAAAGTTAAAATTTTGAAAGATTTGTTACATTTATGAATTCACTGAGATTTCAAAGACTTTGATACAAATTTAAATGCACTGTCGGTATAAATATTCTTTTGCGAAGATTTTCCCTTTCATTTCTCTGCATGTGGTAATATTTTCTGACATTTAAGTATTTTCTGTCATTTATAGACCTTGTAAAGGAAAGTCTCAAATTGCATAAAAGTCTACATGTATCTATGTAATATTTAATTTAGATTGGGAAAATATTGATTATATATCAAACTTGATCCTGAGTCAAACCGTTTTTATTTTAAGAATCGTTCTTACTGTGAATCGGCTTAACCTACAGTTTGTAGTACACTAAATGTCAAAATTACAAAAACAAAAAAGATTACTTTTTGGTAATAACTGGGTACCTTATTTGGTAATGAACGATAATTAGTATACAGTGGGATATGGTACATATGTATACAAGTATGTACATTTTATTCGTTTTTCCATTTGTTTTATCAAATGTTTAAGAATTGCGATAATGTAAGTCAACAATGAGTGTTGCGCCCACCGTAGTAGGGATAAACGAGCTTGTTTCTAGTAAACCAATTATAAGACTTTTTTCATTATACGCTCTAGAAAGCCTTGTAGCTGTCATATACATTTCACAGAGAGAAGCACTTTGGTATCGAAGTACTCTTGACAGCCCTACTCCATATTATTTCATATAATTATTTGTAGTAAGAAGGATAACTCAATTTAAAAAAAACATTCCAATTAAGAATTTGTATCTGTAATACCAATGTGCGTGTATTTGGTTTCAAGTTTGATACATTGCAGTTGTCATTTACATCTCGCAAAGAGAAGCACTATTTAAAATAACTGCTGTAACATTTTCTAACACTAATAATTTTTGTAAAGATGTTTTGAGACAGGTAATGTAGGTTACAATTGTGTTATTTTCCTTTTTTCGTCAGTTTTTGAGTCATCGAACAAAGCGACATAACTCAAATCTATGTTTAAAACAAATGTGCTTGGTTGTTCTATGTTATGGTCTCTTTGTTAAGCTTCAGTCACAACAAACCAATTCCCAAAACGTCCGAACCAGTAAAAAAAAAAAACAAAAAAAAAACAACCAAACAAACAACGTGAAACGAGTTGCGGCCTCGCTAGAACGTACAGCTTTGGTGGGAGGTGCATGTCTTAAATGCGACCTTGTTAGTTTTTACATGTAAACAGGTCCCGATACGTCCATTATGTCTTTGTCCCGTCGTTATATCCAGTTTAGATCGGGTAACATTGTTTGTTCGCCTAATCTGGACACCCTTTCAGAGAAGAACGTTTAACCATTCCCTGGCACACATCGTCATTGCGTCCCAAGTGCGTTCAGAACGAAATCATTACCAAGTCCTGGCCATATGGCTATAACACAGAGCACTCGGTGTGTCTGTGTGTGTGCACATAATCCAATTGACCGGCCATAGTACGACCCAGCTACAACTATCCCGGTCATAGTATCTTCACTTCGTTTTAAAGTACGTTGCCACACCGTCTAACTGAGAGAACAATGCTCTCAACCCAACAAAATTGAACAGGCCCAAAGTTCTTCGGCACAAATCCTGATCAAACTCGTTCATGACTGTAAAAAGTTGCTACTATAAATGTAACCCACTCCTTTTGCACATATGTTTAGCCCGTTTTGCTTCTCTTTTCATAACGCTGTCAGAACGAGTTTGGTGTGACGGGGGCATTACAGGTTCCTAAAAACCGGGGAAAAAAATGAAGCAAAAATAAAAAGTCGGATGCTTTTATGATATTTAAATGGTATATTTTGGATAAATATTATATTTTTGTTAATGCGGGGTTCACCATTGCCGATTAATGCTCCCGTTTGAGATCAGACAGCGGTACGAAACGAAAAGTGAAAAAGTCGGATTACTATCCTCAATCATCTGGAATGTCCTATCATTGTCTGAACGCAGTCGTTTAAGTTCGTAACAGATTCCTACGGGTCGGGAAGGGTCCGAATAGTTCGGCGAAGCACCCTGACAGTTATGTGCGTCCCGCAACATTCGGGGAAAGTCTGCTGATTTAGTCTAGTCTGATTACAATCGTGCCTATGTCGTGACAGATTCTGCCAATATTCCGAGAGGAAATTAATTTTGGCCTGGCATGTAACATGTGTAATAAATTCGGAGTCAATTTACCGTGACATTTATAAATATGAATATATAGCTACAAATTTCAATACGTTTTGATTTCTAAAAACAAATATCTATTTGGTAGTATCGTAAAAAGTCATGAATTCAACAATTACATCTCCAGAAATTCTGGTCTTAGGTCTTAAATGAAAAGCTTTGTGCATGTTTTTTGTTTTGTTTTTGGTAATCATAGGTAGCGTTAGACACGGTATTATAAATTATATATTTGTGTTGTATAGAATATTTTATACACATGAATGTACAGTTATTCCTCTTTTCCCATTGGAATTGGTCATGTACGACTTTCTTTTTTAAAATATTGGAAATATCGGGTAGCCCTTATTCGTCAATATACACACAGTATATAGAACACACTAACTACTTCTCTATAAGGTGGCCTGCACATGTTTAATTTGTGCACCGACTAAATATGATGCCATATTCTTTTTACCAACTAACTTATAGCCACATTTGTAGTTATTTAAAGAAATGTCAGGGTTAATCATTTTTGAAAGCTACAATATGTTTCAGTTGCTGTTTTGTTTGTGTCTATGGTGAATCTTATTTTCTTCTTTTCTCATAGGACGACCAGGGTATGGAAATGTGAACATTAAGTTCTTCGTCCGAACGGCAGTAAAAACCTCGATCAAACGGAACATCTGTTATAAGTACACAGCTACGTCTGGTCAGAATGGGGACGTTAAAATAAATGCCTCGTGAATTGAAAGAGCTACGCCCTCTGCGCGTTAAACCTATGCAATAACTCTTTGATGGTCCGAAGGATGCCTGTTGTATGAGTATCTTACTTTGTCTGTCCAATTAACACACGTTTTCCAGTGGCAGTCCAAAATTTTCGACCTTAATCCCTCTTATTATAGAACCTACATATTGTATGTATAATATATTTGTTAGTTTGTTCTTGTCCTGAACATGCATGAAATATTTGCCACTAGACGTCAAGCAACCAAAAATCAATCAACTTTACTTTCTTATATGTCGATTATGTTAATCTATGGACACCGACACTTACAAAAAAAGTTTTTAGTGGTTTACGCCCACATTTTCGAAAAAAAATTCTTTTCATTTCATGGTGTGGTAGTTAGAATTATTTTCTCATTTGTGTTTCTATCTGACGATAAAATTTTAGAGCTTAAGGGAAAACTACTTTTTGTTCCATGTTCTGTTTTTTTTTTTTTTTTTTTTTTTTTATGATGAGCCTTTAAGTTACGCATTTATGTCCCGTTACTGTGGTTTGTAGAATATCTGTTTTACCACAAGACATAGTTTTTATATCCGACCATTAATTTTGAATTATGTAATAATTTTGTAAAATATGCAGACTTTAATTGATGTATCTCCTGCTTTTTTCTGAGAAGGGTATAAATTGGTAGTTTGTAATCAATTCCAAAGTGGAAAAAATGAGAAAAACATATATGTCTGACCCCTTAAAAGTCCTCTACAAACATGCGGTTGAGTGCACGTTGGAGTATAGAAATATACTAATAGTCATTACTTGGTTTTTCCCGTCCTACAAATTTGCTGAGACTGCTGTACAGAATGAATTAATACGCAGCCACGTCAATAAATATAGGAAGATGAAGTGTGAGTGCCAATGAGACAACTCTCCATTCAAATAGCAATTTATAAAAGTAAATCATTTATAGGTCAATGTACGGCCTTCAACACGGAGCATTGGCTCACACCGAACAATAAGCTATAAAGGGCCCAAAAATTACTAGTGTAAAAAGTAAAATCACAAAAATACTGAACTCAGAGGAAAATCTAATCGGAAAGTCCATAATCACATGGCAAAATCAAATGACAAAACATATCAAAAACGAATGGACAAGAACTGTCATTCAAACGGAAAAAAACGACGGTCTAATCTATATAAAAAACGAGAAATACGTATAAATTACATAAACAAACGACAACTACTAGTACTGTACATCAGATTCCTGACTTACGACAGGTGCAAACATTTGCAGCGGGATTACACGTTTTAATGGTACCAAACTTTCTCCCTTTTTCTGAAACAATAGTATATTAACATCACAACATAGAATAAAATATCAATTGGAAGGCTTAACTCAATCAAAAAACGTAAATTAACACACTATGAACGAATAAATTTGATCTGCGATACCTGAATGCAAATCCATAGTTAATAAAATATTAGAGACGAACATTCAAGGCCAAAAAGCAAACAAACAAGTCCAAACAAAGCAATGGCAAGACACCCCATCGAAATACTTAATAACCCCTATTAGAAAATAATCACTTTTGAAAAAAACGGTTTTCATCATATACACAGGTAAATGAAAAATAACTTTGTCGTTTTAGGTATACTACTTCTGTGTATATAAAGTTTTCCAATAATTAGGAATATAAAGAAAGTTCTGTCAAATAAATACCTAATTTAACACTAGATACATATGGGGTGAATATCAACAATACAACTATACAATAAGAGCTAGCTAAAACTTCAAGTTAAATTGAGAATTCGCATGCGTCGGGCGCCATAGACGAACTCCAAATTGCTCCTGTTATTTTCTGAGTTTGAAGGCTTTAAGTTACAAAGTTACCATCTTTTTGCTTTTTGACACCAAAAACATTTGATAACAATATAGTATTGAATGAATTCCAAATGTAGAGAATACAACTCTATATATATATATCTTTCGTGCATATCATCTGTGAGTACTCGTGAAAACTTGTCACGTACACCACTTCCGGTAAATAAAAAGGTAAACATTAACAAATCGCATACTAACTTGCTTTAGTTCTGCTTTACTTTTCATGTACTAATATTGCTCATTTGTCAAGATCATTGTCCTCGTGGGTACACTGTAGCAACACGAGTCCAGTATAACAAATCATTATTCAATCTTTGTCTCACATTTTATTTCGAGCACATCATATTAATAAACAGTTATAAACAGTTTACAAATAAAAAAAATGTCTTTATTTAGTACAGTACTCACACTGATAACAATTTATTGTGTGTGTCATAAAATAGATCATATGTTTGTGTCATAAAAAAATGGCAAAACTACAGGTAGATCACCCTTATGATCAAATCTTACACAAAAGACATTGAAGATCATCATGCTTTGTTATTTGTTCCAAAAATTAACATTACAGAGAACAAATTTGTTTTCCATGTATTACTGGCTATATCATTCATGCAAAATACACGGCTGCAATAAAGCATTACATGCAACTCTGAAAACCCCCCACTTGTTATTAAAAATTTTATTAAGTGGCCAAATAGAACTCAACCTAGGCCCTAGAATGCCACGCTGGCCATGCGGTTCATGTGGAAAAAATGTCACTTGGAAATGTAAAGCTCTAGAGTGCGCCTCTTGTAAAACTTGGTATCACGTAGACTGCCAAGGAGGTATGCAAACAACAATATATAACATAATGGACAACAGTAACCTGTCCTGGAATTGTATTAAATGTGGACTTCCAAACTTTAGCAGTTCATTTTTTCAACCATACTGATCTATCATCATCAGTCACAAACAATTCTTTTTCATTGTTAAGCGACATTGGTAGTCCTGGACAACCACATGATTGTTCATCACCGATATCACAAAGGGACACCAGAAAACAAAACAAAACAGGTATAAATACCCAAAATAAGTTACTTGGTTATTTTTCAAAAGATCATTACACAGTATTTAGAAAAGATAGGACCACCAAATAAAAAAGGACAATGTCATGGAGGCGTACTCATAGCTATATCAAATATTTTTTTATGTACAGAACTCAAAGAACTAGACACAGGATGTGAAATGATATGGGTTGAACTATTGATATCGAATGCACGTAAATGTTATATAGGTGCTTATTATCGACCTCAGCCAGATGATGATACATCTTTAGATTTACTAAATGAATCCATAAGCAGAATAAACGCAAACTCAAAGTCAACCATAATTATTGGTGGGGACTTTAATTTAGGAAACATCAATTGGGAAACAACAAGCGTCATCCCTGGAAAAGCAAACCCAAAACAACATCAACAACTTTTAGATATAATAAATGACCATTCATTAGCACAAGTTGTAAACATACCAACTCGATGTGATAAAATTTTAGATCTTGTGTTAACAAATTATCCAGCCATCATTGAAAAAAACTGAAACCATGCCATCATTAGGGGAGGCAGACCATGATATTGTATATACATGTATATAATGTTTACTTTCATTAAAAAGATGCCAAACCAAGCCACGTAAAGTACATGTATACAAATATATAAATGCAAACTGGCAAAGAAAAAGAAGATATAGATAAAATATATCAAAAGAACATAGTTTTTACATACAAAAGATAGTGAAGATACAAACACACTTTGGTTAATATTTCAAAACTCATTACAAAAACTATCACTGAGAACATACCACAGAAAATGATGAGAAACAGCAAAAATTTTCCATGGATAACAGACAGTATTAGACGACAAATGAAAAAGTATAAGAAAAAATGTCAAAAGTACAAATTTAAAGGCAAAGGGAAACAAGACCAACTCAAAAAATTAAAACATGATATACAAAAAACAACAAATAACATCTTATTGGAATTATATTGAAAATATGATATGTAGTATACCAGTTGATGACAACCCTACTACCATATCAAAGAGCGTCCCAAAAAATTTGTTCAGTTATATAAAAAAAAAAAAAAAAAAAAAGTCTGAAAGCTCTAACATACCACCACTCCGAAAAGAGGGCTCACTTACACCTGACTCAAAAGCAAAAGCTAACATTTTAAATGAACAGTTCAAAAAAGCATTCACACCTGTAACAGATGACCCAATACCAGATAAGGGCGTCAATAAACATCCACAGATGCCCGATATTAAAATACAACAACAGGGCATAGAAAAACTTCTAAATAATATCAATTTCAACAAAACAGCTGGGCCTGATCTCATCCATGGAAAAATTTTAAAATAGTGTAAATCATCTATCAATCCCATCTTATCAATCATATTCCAAAAATCACTGAACTCTGGAAAGATCCCAGACGACTGGCGTCACGCAAGTTTATGTCCAGCATTTAAAAAAGGCAACAAACACGATCCTATAAACTATCGCCCAATATCATTGACTTGCATCTGCTGCAAACTATTAGAACATGTTGTAGCTAGTAGTATAATGAAACATATGAAAAAGCAATAAAATACTGTATGACTTACAACATAGTTTTCGATCCTCACGCTCCTGTGAAACTCAGCTAATATCATTTATTCAAGATCTTGCAAATTCAAATAATAAAAACATTCAAATAGACATCATAAAAATGGATTTTGCAAAAGCATTCGATAAAGTTTCACATCACCACCTCATGTATAAAATTGGTTTTTACGGTATAAATTGCAATGCATATCATTGAATTCAAGATTTCTTAACAAACAGAACACAAACTGTAGTCCTTGAAGGTGAAACATCAAATAAAATTCCTGTAACATCTGGGGTACCCCAAGGCACAGTACTTGGTCTAATTTTATTTTTAATCTTTATCAACGATTTGGCGGAATATATTGAACATAGTACATTGAGATTGTTTGCAGATGATATTATTATTTATAGGGAAATTTAAAAACCAGATGATTCATATAAATTACAGTCTGACTTAGAAGCGGCCGGCAGGTGGGAGCAGGACTGGCTCATGCATTTTCATCCTGATAAGTGCAACATTCTCAGTGTAACTCAAAAACGCAAACCTTTAGACTTCACTTATAAAATACACAATCTGATCATGCTCTAGAAAAGTCGACTCTACAAAATATTTAGGCCTAACTCTTCAATCAAATTTAAAATGGCACAAACATATAGATAACATGACATCAAAAGCAAACCAGTCCCTTGGATTTATTCGTAGAAACCTAAAAATAGCCTCACCAAAAGTTAAAGCACATGCATATAAAGCTCTTGTCCGACCAAAATTAGAGTACTGCTCAACAATCTGGGATCCACATCAAAAACAGACTTGTTTTCTTTTACAAAATTATTCATGAAATTGTTGCAATTCCTACACATAACCTTTTGATCTTAATAGACAATAGAACCAGACATAGCAATCCACACTCATTTATGCAAATACAAACATCTAAAGACAGTTATAAATATTTTAATGTTATCCACGAACAATTATAAATTGGAACTATCTGCCATCACAAATAGTATCATGCAATACAGTAGAGGGATTTAAGAGTATAATCACAGAATCAGAAATTTTACTCTCATCCCCATATTCTACCCCTAACTATTCTGTTATCAAATGTATATAGTTTTATCAAAATTTATTTTTCGAATGTATATACATGTACGTTATTTTGATTTTTTGAGTTTGTTATTCAAGTTTTGATCATTTCTGGCTACAGTGTAAATTATAAATTTTATAGTCGACGCCCGGCGAATAATCTTCAATAATTGAAGGATCGCTAGAAACTAAAAGAAGAAGAAGAAGAACTTCCCTGTACAGATTTAAGGAGAATGATCTTGATGTTCATACAAATTTATGTTCTTTTTACGGGTTCAACCGAACATAAAGCATTTCTTTTCTGTACAAGGCTTTTACACTAGACTCAAGCTGGCAGCCACTTTTTGCAGCCAATCAACATAGCAGCCAATTTTTTTCCAGCAGCCAATTTTGGTCATATGTCTAAAAACCCAATAACTATAACAGACTTCAACGTTCCAAAAATCTCAAAATCTAAGTTAAATGTAATTTAAGAGCGGAATTCGACAATTTCACGGCTTGTAGTGATTCTCAAAGGATTTCAGTCCGTTTTTAATACCAATAATGATAGCAGCCACTTTGATTTCGAAATTCTAGTTACCAATACGATATGTATTATTTTTTGTCGTCTAAATGACCACAGATGTTCAGCCTTAGAAGTGAACGTGTAACAAACCTACACCAAATACGTCAGTAACTGAAAGCACTCACTAGCTTGATTTCTAAATCCGACATATTGGTGACAATGTGTATAGAAATATCTAGTTTTTGCATAACTAATATATATGTGCAGTTAGCCGCCGTTTCGATATTCTATATCCAACTAGCTGTGAGCAGTCGGTTCAATAGTCAAATTTATTTAAAATGATAAACAATTGAGAGTTCAGAGGAGTGAAAAAAAAACCGTAGGAAATCGTTTTATGACCTCTTCAAGCTGTCGTAAATTCTCGTTGTCCTCGAATATAATCCCCTAGCTATGTAAGTTGCATAATTGTCTTTATGTAAAATATAGTTTTTATCAATAAAACAATATTACAGATGTATTTTATATACAATATCTATTAAAACAATAGAAATATAACCTTAAGGGCATCCGATACAGTTTCAAGGGAGTTAACTCTTGGCGCGACGTTAAGCGTTCGAATTCCCGCAAAACGTCACTTTTTGCGGGACGTAATGCGTGTAATGTTCCGTAATAAGAAACGTAATGTGGAATTTTTATGCTCCAATTTCTGTTTCTTTCTCCCGCATGCTAACTTCTACGCCATTAATATTAGTGCATTCGATTCTAACAGGATAACAGTCTAATAACATTATAAGAAATAAAACAAATTACTGTTTCTTTGAGATCTTCAACAAAATATCGTATAGACGTTAAGCACGTTATTGCGTCAATGCATTGAAATGCGACAGAGCAATTTGATAAATAGCTCTTCTATGAAATCTAAATAGTTCAGCTTTATGAAATTTATATCCATAGATTACGCAGGTATTACTGTTTCCAAAAATATAAAAAAAATATTCTTTAACTTTTCATAATAGTTTCAAATAATGATACAAATGTTGCCAAAACGTCAAAAATATGCGTGTCAGACGTAACAAACTATTCGCAAAATAACTTTTGCGGGAATTTTTGTGGTTTATTCTAATATGACGTGCTTCTTAAGCTTTGTAAAGAAACCATACTTTATTATCCAATAAAATTAGTTTGCACATGCGTATATTGACTACAGCAGAAAAATGAATTTCGTCAAATTGATATGCATTTAATGTATTTCCTTAAATTAAACCACTTTCAAACACAAAAATGATACACATTTTGTTCCTTATACTTTTACAATGACAACAATGTGTTACAATTCGTAATTGACATATTTAACCTAGATACCGTATCGTTCATGTTGGCTGTTCTAACTTCAAAACCCCTCCCTCTGAAAAACACGTTTCATCTCTCCTTTTAAAAAGGCATGTCATTGTATAGAATAATTTCATTGAAACATATGTTCCGATGATAAAATATAAAATCAAGTATAGGTTATTATAACTGTTGTACTGAAATGACAAAATTGTTTCATATATTTCTGATAAAATGGATTGACCCTAGCAGGGAATCGAACCCCATTCTCCTATAAAAAAAAATAGGCGTAATTACCAATATACCACCAAGGTTTCCAATCCATTTTACAAATGCAACAAGATTGTCACCCAGTATTAATTTTAATCATCATGTAATACAGCATTTGAAATCGTCAGATGCACAAAGGCGTGCCCTTTGATCAACTTTACAAGATGTAGCCACCGCAAGTATAAATGGATCTCTGTCAAAGGGCCCCTCCTTCCAAGTCTCAAATGTCAGCACAACTTTATCAAGGAATCCTCTATCAAATATAAACATATTTACCAATGCTACACTATTAACCGGCGAAATATTTACGATTAATTTAGTAAAATAAAGACCTACCCGATTCTCCTTGTGCGTCCACCGCCATTGACAACTGACTTGAAAATGTGCGTGTCAGAAATTGACCTCAAAGGAAAAGACTGTTGTAATATAAATTTTCTGTTATATTGTGACTCAAATATTGTTTTAGTTAGGCTGATAAATTAATTTGTTAATTTCTGTTTCAATTTTGAATTTTAGAAACCTACAACTTTGCGAAATTAAACTGGTTTGAACTAGTTGGATAAAAATCGACAGCGAGGTTGATGGAAGAGCCTACACGAAGACCGTACACTTATACACAGCGAACATAGAAATTACCGTAATTGTCCTAATCAGAATCGAAATAATTGATGCCAGCTATACTTTATTTTAGTTTTAACATGGGTAGGCATTATATTCGTGTTATTTTAGCCCTCGCTATCGCTCTGGCAAAAATAATCACGAATATAATGCCTACCCATGTTAAAACTACAATAAAGTATAGCTGGCATCAATTATTTCTTAAACAAAGAGTTTCAAATCCGCGAAAATTCGCATGAATGATAAACGTCATATATAATTTATTATGACATTGCTGTTTTTTGTTTTGATGGAACGGTCAAAGCTGATTTTTTCAAAAATGAATAATCCTCGCCATGGTCAGATTTCGGAAAATGGTAAGTTATCAAAAGTTATCGCTTTTTAAAATATCAGATGATATAGAATTTTGTTTTCATAAATTATTCCTACAAAAGTGCTTAGATAGACCATTTCAAATCCGGAATTTTACAGCACTCGCACCACAAATAAAAACGCATTGGCTTCGGGAAAATGTCTTGCAAGATTGTCCAATGTCGAATTTCGCCGCTTTTTACAAAAACACTGTCAGTTTCAACGTCATTATATTAAATATTCTATTTGTAGCATACCAAATAGTGCTTTTGCGTAATTGTGCTTTTACCCCACAATACGATAACATACTTTTTGATCAGCTGTTAAGTCGAAATGACTTCGTTTTTTAACAAATCAAATGTCTTGCAAGTTTGTCCACTGAACAATTTTCTTACGTTTTGAACGTTTTCGATTCTGGACGCTATACATATATGTATTTTCAAATTATTTCAAAAAGTTTGTTCTTTGTTTTGGTGTTAAACTCCACTACATCATGTACATGTATAAACGACATTTGTTGTATTTTATTGACCTGTCATCATAGGTAGGAGAAGCCGGACATCAGGCGACCTTAAGTTAAAATATTTGCAATAACTGTCGATTAGGATTGGAGTCGAACAAATCTCGCCACGAGCTTATCTTAAAATCGCCGCAGGGTTTTTATCACTTTATATGAATTCATTAGGACAATCACCCTCCTTGGACATCGAAATGAAAGCAGTTCGTATTATCATATGATATATGAACAATATATCATTGTTATTAAATAACAAGTACGGTTCGATTTCATGTTTTAAGATCAGAGGACAAAACAAAATTACAAAATTACAAATTTCGAAAATAGATAGAATCATAGAAACCACGATAAGAACAGACTGTAATATATAATAGTAGTTATAATCAAATAGAAAATGAATAATTATCTAAAATAAAAAAAAAAAAAAAAAAAAAAAAAAAAAAACATATGGTAATTTGTCAATAAACAGGTAAAATATTTCAAATGACTGGGGTTGTTCATTTAACCAAGATTCTAAAGTTGTGAAAGGGCTATATTACGAGAGAATAAAAGATCAACCGTTTATTTTCAAACTTGTGAAGCGTAGAACTGCGATTTGCTATTCATCTGCAATACGGTTCATTTGTGCTGAAATTGAAGGAAGCAGTAAAATTGTTGTACCTGAGGAGTTACACCTCGATATTATACAAAGCTTGTAAACATATCAGATGAATATAATTATTTTTTCACGCAATCATTCTCTTTCTTGATTTAATTACTCCGTTGTAAACAATAGAAGTCTTTTTCATTAAAATCCTTTCACTTATCATCACACACACACCCTCCCCCCCCCCCAAAAAAAACCCCAAAACACAAAAAAAACATTTAAAAAAAGATAAAAGATAACTGCACAAAACACAAAAACTATGTTATTTAAGCAACATGAATTGCTTCCTGCCTTCCCTCTCTTCTTAGATTTAAACGGGTGACCAACGCATTATATAATATACTATAGGCACTATTTTCTCACCCAAATACCTATTATGTATTGTTTATTTTTGCTTGAGTAACTTCCAGTAGGAAATATTTCATACATATTCAAGACTTTGAAGTAACCATATCGATCAAAAATGATTACAAACAAAACGAACAAAGTATACTCGATTACCGACGTAAAACGTCAAATTTTGACGTTACTAATTGGGACGCAATATCGTGCGTAACGTCATAGTAAGCAATCTCAAGACGACTGACCCTTTTGTTGCATGTCAATTATCATTTTTATTATCATTCATCATCCATGATTGACATTTCATTACATCACAAAAAACCAATGATATTTTAAAACTAATACGGAAAATGTAGGTAAACGCCGCTGATATAACGGGGCTTTCTTGTGTGTGTTTCTTAGAACTATGTCATTATTTCGGATCTACGTGTCCGGGATCGTAATTCATGTTGCCCGTTACATAGGGAACTAGTTATTGTAAAGTTTCTCCGTAAGCTCACTTAGTACTGTCTATATAACGAAGTCCATTTAATGTTCACATGTTTAATCATATATATATATAATCTTTATATAACAGTACATGTATAATAAATATTCTTAATCATAATTTCCAATTAACGTTCGTACATACAACTTGGTACTTCAAGCTACTACTCTCATATATATCTGACCAATACATAAAGTTTCTCACAAGATCCAGCTATAAACATGTTCTTAATTTATGTAAGGCATTGATTAATGGTCTTAGATTATTTGGATAAACTATTGCAGTTCAACTGTGCAACTAATGTATCGTATAAAGTGTCACATTAAACAAGATGAAAGATCATTAAACTGATTAAGAACTGACCATCAAATCTTAGATGTAATTGATTACGCCACACTAATATAAACAATGACACAACTTTTATAAAAGAACAAAGTTCTTATTTCTTCCACGTTGCACGTATTTTATCTAACAAAAGGCAATAGCCAACAATATGTTTATACATCCGTAAATATTTTGACGGGACATATTATGGTATATAAATGCCCGCGTCCGTCTGTCCGTCGTAAACATAGTACAGCATATTATTCAAAATCATAAGACGACGGGCGTATCATGCGCTCGTAGCGCAACTGTTTATTTTGGTTTTTTTTAATATTTTTTATAAATATATTAGAGAAATGACGGAATGACAGCAAATACAATGCAATTTCCAATATAATCAATATTTCCGAATGTCATAACTCTTTTAAAGAATAGTTGATATGCACTGATTTTCGAGCGTGTCTATACGATATCAGTTTTATAGAAAGTTAACAAGAACTGTACACTTGAAAAATGTGATTAACCAGAAGGACCGGAAGGACAGACAGAGGAATGGACGTGCGATATTTTATGTACGCGTTATATGGTGAAAAAAATATATAGTTATTGACTAACGCTATGAGAGAAGGATTTTAATCGCAACTAATCGAATCGTATTTGCCAAATAAAAAAACAATCAAAGTTATAGTTTTATTGTTTGGACAAACGCATTCTTTAGCAAATTGAAGACTTCTCCTTTATAAGATTTTTCTTTTGTTTTCTGACCACATAAAACAGAAGATGTGGTAGAACTGCTAATGAGACAACTCTCAACAAGAGACAAACATGACACAGAAATTAATAAATATAGGTCACCGTACGGTCTTCAACAATGAGCAAATCCCGTATCCTATAGTCAGCTATAAAAGATCACGAAATGACAATGTAAAACAATTCAAAGGAGAAAAGTAACGGCCTAATTAATGTGCTACAATTTATGTACAAAAAAAGAAGTTCCGTTTGCAGGATAATGCTGAGTTCACACGTAATTCGAATTCGCATTACATGCAACTAATCAGTGGCGGATCCAGAACTTTTCCTAAGGGGGGGGGGGGCGCTGACTGACCTAAGGGGAGGCCCGCTCCAGTCATGCTTCAATGATTCCCTATACAATCAACCAAATTTTTCACCTCTCCCCAAAAATGTATAGTAAAAACCTACAAACTTTGAACCCCAACAATTTCCGAATGGGCCCAACTCCCAAACATTCATTCAAGAGTGGCCTACTCCAAGATATTACCTTCGTTTGAGTCATATCCGGTGTCGAACTTTACCGTACAGCGCTGGCGAGGCTTACCGAAAGAATATAGAGTGTATACATATTTTTTTTCTTAACAGCATCAGTTCGAGTCTGTTATCGTTTTGGGTTTTTAGACATATCACAAATATACTATGGGATGTAGGTTTGCAGCATTCAGTCGAGACAAAAGGCGAAATAGAGTATATCAGATACCAAGGTATAAGAAACAGAAGTCTTTTTCAATCCTGTCTTTCACATATCCATCTTTAGCATTTTCGGATTGTCAACGGCCATGAACTTTGAAAAGCCTATCTGAAACACCGTTGTTTGCGGCTTGAGTAGCGCCTCCGCTTCGTAAACTATGCAAACAAAATTGTTTTTTGTCTAACCATATTGCGCTTAAAGCTTCTTTGGCTCTAGTATAATATAAAGGCTTATTTATTTTACTCAGTACTAAGGTATCTTTTTTGGACTGCAAAGAACAAAAATGTACTCCGAAGAATTAATCTTAAGATTTTCTAAGTCACAATAATGTTTTAAAAAAATTAACAGGATAAGTCGGTATATCCGTACTTGCTATCATAACTATAATACCTTGTCTATAAATATAATTGCCATTGTGAACTATAATTTCAACGTGTGTTTTATGAAAACTGATATCAGTCATTATTGTAAGCGAGAGGTCTTTGTATCTAAAAAAATCAAGCATAAGCCAATTATAACATACAAATATAAAAAAGAAGATGTGGTATGATTGCCAATGAGACAACTATCCACAAAAGACCAAAATGACACAGACATTAACAACTATAGGTCACCGTACGGCCTTCAACAATGAGCAAAGCCCATACCGCATAGTAAGCTATAAAAGGCCCCGATAAGCAAAACCTACAGCTGGACAGGTTAGAAATATCATGATACAGGTTAAATAGTTTAACAATCATATCCGCTGTGGTATGGGTTTTGCCTATCCTTCAAGGACAGAAAGGTCCGTGATACAAGCGGCCAGGTCCGCATATTAAACACATGTACACTGTACAATCTACAGTTACAATATCAAAAAACAAAAAGCGGCAAGGTCCGCATAAAGAAATTTTTTACTCAAAATTCATTCATTCATTTTAACATCAAGTTTCAATATAAGACATGGAAAGATATGCAATATCCTATCCTTCAAGGACAGAAAATCACGACCAGGTTCGTGATACAAGCGGCCAGGTCCGCATATTGAACACATATACACCGTACAATCTACAGTTACAATACCAAGAAACAAAAAGCGGCAAGGTGCGCATAAAGAAATTTTTACTCAAAATTCATTCATTTATTTCAATCAGTTTCAATACAAAACATGGAAATATATGTAATAGCCTATCCTTCAAGGATAGAAAATCACGGCCAAGTCCGTGATACATGCGGCCAGGTCCGCATATTAAACACATGTACACTGTAAAATCTTCAGTTACATTATCAAAAAAAAACAACAATAAACAAAAAGCGGCAAGGTCCGCATAAAGAAATTTTTACTCAAAATTCATTCATTCATTTTCGCATGAAGTTTCAATACACGCACATTTGAAATAAACCTGTATTCGTTGAAAACCGAATTCTCAGCAGATCCCTTGTTGAAAAAATTAGAAGGGGTTTCATACTCAACAAAGTCTTGTACTTAACCAACAAACTTGCCGGTGTCAACAGACTCTAGCATCGGCAAGAAAACTACCGATTTCAAGTTAGGGATAACCAATGTACCGTTAGCTTTACATAATTGAATATGTTTTACAGTGTAAGCTATTACATATACAGGTGACAAGAGCCAATTATTATCGCTTGACCTGTCAAACGTGAATGTATCAATTATAAAAGTTATATACTTTTTGTTAAAGGATCGAAAAGCTTTGAATTATACCTTGGGAGTTGAGCATTGTCACTATTAGCAAACCGATCCAAGCACTAAAAGGTCCCAACATTTTATTAAAATAATGGAAATTTCTGTCCGACAATGACCAATCGTCAAAATCAAATATTTTACCATACTGATCCGCGTTAGTATTCAAACTTCTTGGTAGCCACTCAATTTTCAAACACACCGAATTTTCTATGCAAAAATAAAAAAATCTCCATACCTAAATTGGGCAAATCCTGTATACATCATACTGCCAACTTCAGATATTTTAGCTACGTTTTGGTAATCAGTGAGTAGTTTAGAAATTTATTTTAAAATGATCCGGAAAGCTTCAAAATCACTGCCTTTAAATCTCTCTAAGTTGAACTTTTGAGCTTCAAAACCACTGAAGCGCAATATCCGCTGCAACTTTCCTTGCAGTCGTATTACAAGGATGTACAAGTGCTAAAGCAAAAAAAAAAAAAAAAAAAAATCAAAATATTCAAACATTTTCTGTTCGGGTACACTAAAAGTACCCCTTTGTAAATTCCATACAAAACCGAGCCAGTCTAAACTTTTGTAAGGCTTTCACAAACTTTTTCCATAATTTGACAATAACCCAGCTGACAATAAATGAGACAATACTTCTTTTGAACATATTTTTTCAGTATTTTCAAATCAAAGTCCATAATCTAGATATACAATTATTTGGAATCCCTACTATGCCAATATTTTACTACAGAGCGTACCATTTTAGTGAAAATGTAACAAGCTGAGCTCAGCACAAAAAATAAAGCCGAAGTGTTATATTTAACTGTAATGTCACTTTTCCAGGAAATACGAAGACACTTTTGTGATTCAACATGCATATCTATATGATGGTATCCCGATGATGTCTTAAATCAAACTTCACTGCAAAATGTTTATTAACGGCCTCTTTTACACCCTCGTATTTAAATTTAAACTCCCTTAGCTACTCCCGTAAATACCAAAATCTGCAACTGAACGTTTAACGAAATCTTCATGTTCAAAAGCAGATCTATTGTTATTCAAAAATACAAAGGTAAAACTAAATTTTTTAAACTTAGCCAATAAAAGTTTTTCTTTCAAAAATTGAAAGCTATTTTATAATCGACCTTTTACATTATAAACTTGTACTAACTCATTCTCATACTCATATGTGTCTAGACATAAATTAAAGTCAATCAAAGATAATACCTCATTTGGAACTGTTGGTGTTTTTAGACTTATTGGATTTTTCTTGACAGTTAGACGACCAATGTCCTGTGGAAAACAACGAGAAAGCATCAGCTGTAGGGTTGCTTGTATGATTGTCAACTTCACTCCTATGATGACTTCTTGAAGGTGTACATTCAGGAGAACTTTGGATTTCCTCGTCAGACATGAAGGAGAAAAAAATCAAACAGACCTTAGGCAGCAACCATTTGATTTTCTGGGAGGGGGGCTATGGTTTTTTTTGGAAAAAAAAGTCGTTTCCAGGTTTTGGAGAAAAAAATAATTTGATTTTGATTCTGAGAAAAAAAAATTGTTTGTTTCACCCTCAGCTGCCACTATATGTAATGCTAAAATTGAAAGAAAAAAATTGTTTTCGACTTGTCGCAAAAAAAATAGATTGTTTTTCGCCACAGCCGAAAACAAAAATTTGTCCAGAAAAAAAAAACCATAGCCCCCCCCCCCCCCCCCCCCCGAAAATCAAATGGTGGCTGCCTTAACAGCAATTAAATTAAACGTGTAGACTGATTGAATGCAAACCGTCGAATAATTTAATTCCCGCTTAGGTGCAAATTACTACGCATAACGGTATTCGTTAAACCTTATAAAGAAAAGAAATTTATGAAGTACAAAGAAGTGAAAATTAGTAGATATTCCAAATAATCAAAGCTAGTATATAGACAAGATCCATATTTATATACAGTAATCAAAAAGCACTACAAATAGTATCAACAGGTCAAATTGACAAGGAAGTACGATTTGAGAGTACTCGCAGTTACTGACAGCTAGTTAAAAGTCAAACACAATTAATAAAAAAAAAAAAAATCATGCATCAGAGACTAAAATCAACTAAAACACATCCCAGGGATTTTGTATTTTAACGTCATGAACAGTCAGAGAAGACATGACTTGTGCAATGCCAAAAATATATGTATCGACAGGTAGTATGATAGTGAGGAGCGACTTCTTTAGAGGTAAAAAAAAAATAACGTGTGTGTCTCTATACATCCCGCCTCAAAAGAAGATACAATTTGATTATGTTTTAATTTGCCAATGACAAAATCGATATTAGTGCCAATGTTAACTACATTCAGAGATCTAATTACAATATTGGTACGATAACCCTTATTTATAAGTTTGTTTAAAGATTTGATGAGTTTACACGGATCACATAGGCATAGGGATCCTCCCTCCGCCTGAATTCCGATTCCCTCCGCCTGCATCCCGGTTTCCGCACTCCGGTGTTATATAGCCATTCTTCCCCAATGCCAATTGTTCCCCCGGGGGAAAAACTGGCATATGCCAAATTTTCCCCCGGGGGAAATTTGGATCATTGCCATTCTTCCCCCGTGGAAATTTGGCAATACGTATACATATAGCCACTTTTCCCCCACAGTTATTTAGTCTGAAAATTAAACCCTACAGTGTTAGAATTAGATTTTTATGCTGACAATTTTTTATCGCTCAACGGGATTTGAACTGTCCAGCGCTCTAGAGCACTTTACTACATTAGCTATATAAAATATAAACACGATTGTATAACATCCGTGATCTGCGTATATTACAATCTTATATTAATACCGCTATTCAACATGACTTTGTTCACTGGAAATTCTACTCACTGACCGTAAGTGGCTTTTGACTGAGCGTATTCGTTTAGTTAAATGATACCAAGGGTTCCCGAATGAGAATAGATGTGATCACCACACTGTACTCAATAAACTCATCATAGATACCAGGACTAAATTTAGTATATACGCCAGACGCGCGTTTCGTCTACAAAAGACTCATCAGTGACGCTCGAATAAAAAAAAGTTAAAAAGGCCAAACAAAATACGAAGTTGAAGAGCATTGAGGACCAAAATTCCTAAAAGTTTTGCCAAATACAGCTAAGGTAATATATGCCTGAGGTAGAAAAGCCTTAGTATTTCAAAAAATTCCAAATTTTGTAAACAGTAAATTTATTAATATAACCATATCAATGACAATTCATGTCAGCACAAAAAGTGCTGACTACTGGACTTGTGATTCCCTTGGGGAAATAAATCTCCACCAGCAGTGGCATCGACCCAGTGGTTGTGAATAAACTCCTCGTAGATACCAGGACAAATGCTTCGTATATGTAAATCATCTGATATCAAATGTACATGTATATCTGTGTCATTTTATTTTGGTCTCTTGTGGACAGTTGTCTCATTGGCAATCATACCAAATCTTCTTTTATTTATATTAGTAGGATGAAGGTACTGCTAAACTAATCAAAAACAAGTTACTATTTTGAAATCGATAAGAATTCTAACTGACGTTGGCGACGTAATATTACTTGGGGGGGGAGCAGCTGATCGTGCTTCTAAGGGGGAAAAATAAGGCTGATCCAAATTCCTCCCCCATTACGCTGAGGGGGAAAATTTGGATCATGCCAATTTTTCCGGGGGGGGGGGAAATTGGACTGATCCAGTTTTTCCCCCCGGAAAAATTGGCATGGGGAAAGACTGACTATAGGACACCGGAATGGTCCGGACCCAGGTGAATCCCGATTCCCTCATTCCTGAATTGTCCGGACCACTCCGGAATAGTGCGGACTGATCCGGAATATTCCGGAGTCACATCGGATCCGGACTCCGACCACTCCGGAATATTCCGGTCTCACTAACCATTCCCAATTTTGAAATTGCCGTCAAGTCCGGAATCAAAATCAAGGACTCTCATGGCTAAAAATGAAAATTCAGTCTAATGATGAGTTAGTGTAATAAATATGTGCAGTATTTTCATGAGAATTATACGTTAAATTTGATTTCAATAGCTTGTTATCATGACTATAAAATTAAACTTGGAACATCAAAGATTTCATCATTGACAATCAGACAATCAGACAACATCATATAACAAAGTTTAAACTATTATCATTAATAAATAATGGTCTTGAAAACCCGATTTGAGAAAACCAATTTGACAGAAAGAAACCGACCAAGATTTCACATAGGAGTTGCATGCGTCTCTGAAGTATCTGCATTAGGATTTCACATTGATGTTGATTACAGAAATTTAATGATTATTATGTATCAACAACAATTTTACTTAAAGATTTGTGATTTTTCAACCTAAATGTCTATGTGAAGAAATTTCGGAAAAGCATGATCATTCCGCCACATATCACCTAACTTTCACTCAATTTCATCTTCATATATATTTCATTTGCTTGAAATTGGATTTTCGCCGTTAGCTATTTATTGGGATTGTGTAAAGATTGGAACTAGTATAGCAGTACTTAATGTATTATACATATTATAACATATTCTGAGGCATACGCTTGAGGCACGAGATATCTGTACAAATAAGTATCATAAAACATTATAACGCAAGGTTCTACTTATCCTATTCCTGTGTTTGTTTCTTAGGTAGTAAAATGAATTTTTGATGATTAGCTAATTAAAAGGACAATAATAAGTTCCCTTTTTTGTTCCTGTATATTTTGTACCACACACAGACGCGTCATTTTAACCGAAGCAAAACATCTATTTTATTTATATTTTGATTAAAACAAAAATTGAAATTACAAAATAATATGATGAACATACCAGCTGATTAGTTGGTTATTGTTTGCTGTCTGTATTCTGCATATAATTCCGACATAATAAAAAAAAAGTCGGATATGTGTATGAATGTATGAATTTCAACTACTACTGGTCTACTTTGTTTCCTCTCTCTTACAAAAACCACTCTTGCGTTTATTATAAGGTTATAGTTTTACAATAACAAAATATGAAAGATTGTTACTCTGCAAGTCAGCTTGCAAACGTTCTTGAGATATTTTTTAGCACGTGTTAACACATTTTTTCTATACGTTTGCATGGATATTGATATTTTTTTAGTATATATATGTTAGCGGCAATAAGTGAAATTAGGCATTAAGCTTAAATCCTAGGCAATAAGCTAACGTCTAGGCAGTAAGTCTATTGCCTAAATGATGTTAGGCATTAGTCTTAAATCCTAGGATTTAAGCTTAAATCCTGAAAAATGTGTGCAGGCATTAAGCTTAATGCCTAAAATATAAATACAAGTAAATAAAAGACATTTATTCATTTATATACAAATATTTTTGTTATATACTAACATTATGAGAACTGGAGCCTGTTTATAGAAACTGTCCTAAGATCGGTCCTATACGATATTCTTAGGACAGAAATTATGATAAAGTTAGGACCGACAAACGACATGTCTCAGCATTCACTACGAAGCTATCTTAGGATTATCTTAGCTAGAATGCCCTAACCGCTGTCCTTAGTATTGGCGTAAAAGAAAATAGCAAATGAAAAAAATGGAATATTGTATCAAGTTTAACCAACAACTTTGATTAATATAGATTCTAAAGTGATTAATTATTTGAAATTAATTATTAGTTTTAAATAAATGGTAATAAATAGTTTTGAAAGTGGACACAATGCACTTCTGACGTATTAAAAATTTTAAACTTGTTGCCTTTTGCTAGCTATTATTCGTGTGTTTCTTTGTCAATTGTGTTCTTCGATTTATTTATATTATAGTCATGTAATGTTGTGTTGTCATTTTAATGTTATATTTCACATGGCCATAAAAGAGGGAGGTTTGGCATGCCATAAAACCAGGTTCAACCCACCATTTTTTCCTTTAAAAATGTCCTGTACCGAGTAAGGAATATGGCCATTGTTATATTAAAGTTCGTTTCAGTGTGTGTTACATTTTAACGTTGCTCACATTACTATAAGACGTGTCACGGTACTTATCTATCCCAAATTCATGTATTTGGTTATATTTGTAATTCTCATAGGATTTTGTCTAATGCTTAGTCCGTTTCTCTGTGTGTGTGTGTGTGTGTGTGTGTGTGTGTGTGTGTTACATTTTAATGTTGTGTCGTTGTTCTCCTCTTATATTTAATGCGTTTCCCTCAGTTTTAGTTTGTTACCCCGATTTTGTTTTTTGTCCATGGATTTATGAGTTTTGAACAGCGGTATACTACTGTTGCCTTTATTTGATATTAATATACATTTAAACTCTATGAAACAAAACATATGTTAAAGAAAATATAACTACGTTTTATATCAGAATTGAACAAACTAATTGTAAATAGTTAAAATTGAATATAAAATCGGTAAAATCATTATATGCTTTGAGGGATCTGAATTCGAAGTGTCACAGTTTCATACTTAAAAGTTCGAAGGCAAATCTCGTGGATCTTTCATAAAAATACTGAGTACTAGTACTTCAACTATTTTATTTTATTACTGCAAATAACATACTTTGAATATGAGCAACAGAAGAAATTTGCATTTTACCGATACAAAACAACAGCATGTACAGGGCCCAGTTTCATACTAAATTTAAAAAAGAGGATGTGGTATGATTGCCAATGAGTCAACTCTCCACAAGAGACCAGAAATAAAATCACTAATAAAATATGTTATTTGTATCAAAACGCATCAAATAATAATTTAAAGATATGAAACTTGATAAAAATTTGTGTCATTTTTCTATCACAAGTTGTGTAACTGTTAACAAAAAAATTTACTTATCCAATAACAAAAATTAGAAAATGGTGTGAGTAAAAAAATCATATCTTAATTTTGTCTACTTTTGACAGGTTGAAACAAACCCAACAAGTAACTTAGTGTTAAAAAAATTCAAATAAATATAATAATAATTTTATAGAATCTCCCCACTTTTTTAATTGGAAACAATCACTTTTTTTCAATCTTTTTAATATTTTATAATACCACAAAAACATGAAAAAAGTATGAGTTAATTCTGTTTTTAACGGCTCAAATTAATTAATAAACTTACTAAATTTGAAGATATGTCAAAGAAATGCATAGTTATACATGCAATATTAGAAATATAAATGAGAAACGACTTTGTATCAAGAATAAGTCACCAAATAATGGTAAATATGCATAAATTAAGAGTCCAATTATTGCTTAAAATTATGTTCGGCAATAGGATGAATTATCATCATCAAATTTCAGTAAATAAGCTTAATGCCTAAAAAATCCGTATCGCATACCTGGCGTAACGTCATAATTAGAATAACGTCAACGTTTGACCTATGACGTCCAGTTTCTGCATTTTCAGGCTCAGGGAAAAAAATGATTTCTATTAAAAAAAAAAAGTCCTATCATTTCAACTAAAATCGATTTTTTTTCCAAATAGTTAGTACCCAGTAACTTGACTAGCGATTTTAATATAAAATAGTACAATAAGATGTAGAAATATCTGAAGTTTTATTGTTTATTTGGTCATAATTTTCGTGAAGTTTGTTTCTGCACAAATGCATTTTTTTTACAATTTTAATGTGGATTCAGGGAATATCCAGCGTTCTTTTAAATCGTCCGAAAATATAAGCAAGAAAAGGGAAATCATGATTTTCCTGTATTTTTTCAGCTGACCTTTTTTTTTACAGACTTCCTTATTAGCTGAATATCCACATTGTAATGTCCCCTATAATCTAATTACATTCTCAATATATTGTTCAGACCATGTATTTAAATAATTTACTAAGTAAACGATACTGTTCCGTCATTTCAACCACATGTTTTAATTAAAAAATCCAAAAATACATTACAAAGTAACAACATGACTGATTTAAATCAAACTAGTTGAAATGATTGCACATTTTTTTAGTTGGAACAGCAACTGGACGTCAGAGATCAAACGTTGACGTCATTCGAATTATGACGTCACGCCAGGTATGCGATACGGGTTTTGCTGTGCGATACGGGGTATGCGATACAGGTTTAGCTATGCGATACGGGGTATGCGATACAGGGTAGGTGACACAGACTTGAAAAAAGAACCTTTATTAGATATACAAAATTGCTGTATTTTGTACTAAATATATGATAAATATAAAATTATATATATATCACAAAAAACATTTTCATATTAATCTATGTTAAAAAAAAAAAAAATACTTAGCTACAACAATTATTTAACATGTGTAGTAATAACTACGTTTTGAAGTTGAATTTGAAAATAATTTGTAATGAATTGTGAAACAAACAATGTAAATTTAGTATGCAGCCATTTTTATATTTGAGGTAAAACATTTACAATAACGAGAATTAAGAAAAAAACGTATATACACAAGAATGTTAAATTTTACAGTAGCGCCACACACTCTATAATAACTGTCTTTGTGTTTATATACTAGTATACAAAAAATGTGGTTTGATTGCCAATGAGACAACTCTCCACAAGATACCAAATGACACATAGATAAACAACTATAGGTAACCGTACGGCCTTCAACAATGAGCAAAGCCCATACTGCATAGTTAGATATAAAAGGCCCGAAATGACAATGTAAAACAATTCAAGTTATCTCGCAATGTATAACGCGAAATGACAATGTAAAACAATTCAGGTTATCTCGCAATGTATAAACGTTATTTCACAAACATAGGGGAAATAAGTTGTGCAAGATCAAATACGCTTGATAATCGAGCGGACATTTTACGGTAACATTTATCAGTATATCTAAACAAATTCATATCGTAATAATAGTAAGATACTCAGAGTGAAGTGACTTCTGATTGTGTATACTTCTTTATTAATTTTAGATTATTTAGGGGGTTAAATATTAAGAGTGTAAAGTATAATTGGTTGGGTCTATAAGAAATTTATTGGAATATTGCTCAAAGAATTATCGATAAAAAATGAGATATCAAAGTCGAAGTGTTTTAAAAAAGAATGGGTTTAGCTTTTATTAGATTTTGATCTAATGTACATGTACAACAATTTGATTCTTTCCGAACAATATTGGTGGCCCTTAGAAGGGCCGTTTTGCAATCAGTAAGACTCTATCTTCTGACGGCTCTACCAAGTCTCTTGTTGGTTCCTATGCCCCTGGTTTTCAGAATGGCTGCTTTGATGGCAAAGTAGTTTTTTGCCATACCAAAGTGAGTAAAATGGATCCCATCACGACAGAACAGGTCTTTGTTGGTAATCCACGATGGGAATTCGTAAATGTAGATGGTCTCTCGTCGAAGAGTTTCCCTTGCCAGTAGCCGAAGGCGATTATTGATCAAGTCTCTTCTTTGACTGTAGGATTCTGAAGATATTTTGATGGGGTCTTTCTAGGAAGGATGTTAAAGATAACTTCTCTTTCAACACCTGCTTCGTTGAACGTATCACGAATGCACTTTAGCAGTCCCATGAAATCCGACTCGTTGAAGTGTCTGGAATCAATATCGTTGCCACCTATCGATAGAACAACGGCCAATGGTGAAGTTATCTGTTGTCTATATATTTGGCGTAAACTTCAGGCATACTGCTGTGTCCAGTGAAGGGTCGACATCTTACGACCATCAACGTCCCGACGCATTCTGTCCTGGATGGTAGAGCAAAAGATCTGCGAAATGGTGTTGTCCCGAATTTGCTGCGAAGCCTTCTCACGAATGAGTGACCGACCACTACTATTTTTTTTTGCGATAAATCTGTAAAAGAAGACATTTTCAATTTTGTATAATGTTCCAATATATAAAATTTCATATTTATATCATTATATTTTCCGCTAATTTTTTCTATTGGATGAAACAAAACTTGCATTTATTGGTCTGAATCGAAGCCACCAGCTATCAATTGGTTTAATACAAAAATAAGGGCAGATCACATTTCGTCTCATTATTGATTGGTTAATCAATTTTGTTTTGTTTTTCGTATTGATTACCCTTTTTATAGGGGTACACAATGGGAAAATGTTTTGATTTTGTGATGTTTTAATAAAATAGTTGTTTAGTTTTATACTAACTAAAACTGTACTATTTGTTTATAATTTCTAAATTATACATATATAGTGCAAAAGAAATTTTAAAATTATATATATGACTGTATAATATACAAATATAGTGCAATTGAAGTTGTTTTTTCCTGTATGGTATTAAATTATAATAAAGATTCATTTTGTTTTATCTTGTGATCAGTTTATTTTGCAATCTTCAGTGACAGTCAGCATGTTTTAAGCATTTCAGTTGTTCGACCTGCAAGTCAAATTCGTTTTCTTTTCACTCTTTTGGTCTTCTGACAAGTGTTGTTTGTGCTGTATTTAGACCCCTTTATTTGGATTCCTTGACTATGCCAATATTTTACTACAGAGCGTACCATTTTAGTGAAAATGTAACAAGCTGAGCTCAGCACAAAAGATAAAGCTGAAGTGTTATATTTAACTTTAGTGTCCAGGAAATCCCAAGAAACTTTTGACATTCAACATGCATATCTATATGATGGTATCCCGATGATGTCTTAAATCAATCTTAAATGCAAAATGTTTATTTGTGGCCTCTTTTACACCCTCGTATTTAAATTTAAATAACATTTCGTATTGATGTACGTGTCTGAGGTCAAGAATCAACCATTCCTTGACAGTCGAGTTGACCGACACTGATAAAGGATAAACAACAAAAGGGGGGGGGGAGTGCCAACTTCCTTAGCTACTCCCTTAAATACCAAATCTGCAATTGCACGTTTAACGAAATCTTCATGTTCAAAAGCAGATCTATTGTTATTCAAAAATACAAAGGTAAAACTAATTTTTTTAAACTCGGCCAATAAAAGTTTTTCTTTCCAAAATTAAAAGCTATTATATAAACTTGTACTAACTCATTCTCATACTCATATGTGTCTAGACATAAATTAAAGTCAATCAAAGACAATACATTGTACCTCATTTGGAACTGCTGGTGTTTTTAGAATTATTGGATTTTTTGGACAGTTAGACGACCGATATCCTGTGGAAAACAACGAGAAAGCATCAGCTGTAGGGTTGCTTGTATGATTGTCAACTTCACTCCTATGATGACTTCTTGAAGATGTACATTCAGGAGAACTTTGGATTTCCTCGTCAGACATGAAGGAGAAAAAAGTCAAACAGACCTTAACAGCAATTGAATTAAACGTGTAGATTGATTGAATGCAAACCGTCGAATGATTTAATTCCCGCTTAGGTATGCACGGGTGAATCCACCCGTGCAAATTACTACGCATAACGGTATTCGTTAAGCCTTATAACGAAAAGAAATTTATGTAGTACAAAGAAGTGAAAATTAGTAGATATTCCAAATAATCAAAGCTGGTATATAGACAAGATCCATATTTATATAAAATAACCAAAAAGCAAACTTTTTTTTTAATGTTTCATTTTAGTTTATAACAATGTTTTTCTGTTACAAATCATGAAGTATTGTGTTATGTGTACATGTTATGCTGCCCACCAAGGGCCCTTGATTGGAATAATAAAATATTCTTATTCTTCTTAACATTCTTATTTTAATAGTATCAACAGGTCAAATTAACAAAAAAGTACGATTTGAGAGTACTTGCAGTTACTGACAGCTAGTTAAAAGCCAAACACAATAAATAATAAAAAAACATGCATCAGAGACTAAAATCAACTAAAACACATCCCAGGGATTTAGTATTTTAACGTCATGAACAGTCAGAGAAGACATGACTTGTGCAATGCCAAACATATATGTATCGACAGGTAGTAGGATATTGAGGAGCGACTTCTTTAGAGATAAAAATTAACGTGTGTGTGTGTCTATACATCCCGCCTCAAAAGGATTGATTATGTTTTAATTTGCTAATGACACAATCGATATTAGTGCCAATGTTAACTATATTCAGAGATCTAATTACAATATTGGTACGATAACCCTTACTTATAAGTTTGTTTAAAGATTCGATGAGTTTACACGGATCACATTGTGATTTCCGCGCTTTAAGTACAATATTACCGTAAAATTTAGGATGTGAAATACCATTTTTAATAAGTTTTCTACAGGTACAGCCAAAATTTTAGGCTAAAAAAAGGCTAATCAAATCTTTGTATCTATGAAAGAATTTAGTAAAAGTTTTAAGTAATTTATGGTATCGAAATCCCTGACAATAATTTCCCAGTGATGCATTGATTACGTTCGTTAAAATGTATGACATCAGAACACACACGGGCATACCGAACGAGTTGGGATATATAAACACCGTATGATGGAGCCAAAGGCACATCGCCGTCTAAAACAGAAAAATTAACAATGGGAAATGAAAAATCGTCTCTTTTGTCGTAAATTTTAGTATGTAGTTTCCCGTTAGAAATTGAAATGTCTAAATCTAGAAAAGGGCAACTGATGCTGTTTATGTTATATTTAGTTAAAGTACGTTTTTTTGGGTAAATTTCGGAAGTAAATTTAGAGAACTCTGGATTATTTAACGAAAAAATATCATCCAGATAAAGGTAGGTATTGAGTGAAGTATCAACCAATTATAACAGTGATGGGTCTTTACTTAGTTTGGTCATAAACTGAGATTCATAGCAATATAGAAATAAATCTGCTATTAAAGGAGCACAGTTAGTGCCCATAGGAATACCTTCTACCTGACAATACACTTTATCGCCGAAACGTACATAAATGTTATCTGCAGAAAATTTAAAGCTTCAATCATATCCTCACATTTCCAGTAAGTGTATCTAGCATACCTTCCTTTTTCGATACACAAAAGGCTTTAAACGAGTGACAGCAAATAAAATTACAATGAGATTTTTCGAAAGACCATTTTATCAAATACAAAAACCTTTATATTTCTTTATAAGATTGTGTGAACGTGTAGTGTACAGAGTAGAAAAATCATAACTGTCAACAGAATTATAAGGACTGTCAAATGGTCGGAAGATGCTTTAAGCTGGGTAGTTGCAGTGGTATGCTTGTTAACTATTTGACTCTCTGTGGTGCGTACGGACCTGAATGTAGAGGAATTGATAATTTCGTTTTGAAGAACTTCCGTGTAATATATGCGTCACACCACTACTACATTATTGGCTGCCTTGTCTGCCGGAACACAAACCGCTCTGCGAGTCTTATTGTATTATAATATTATAATAAAGCGATTAGCTAAATGAAAATTAGAAGTTACACACAGTTAATTTTACTTACTTGTCAAAACTATAATAAACACATTTCATACCATTGGTCATTACCGATGGTCATTACCGATTTGTTATTACGAGTGAATGGCAACATCTCGACTCAAAAAAAAAAAAATCGAAAAATTTCTTAATGAACTGTTACACAAGAAGTCATTGGAAAGTAACATAGTCTATTCAAGTTATCTTGTGAGTAAGGGGTATTGCAGTCGTGCTACGATATTTGACATCTAGAGCTTCTTAAAAACACCGTAGACACATCGGAATGGCCCTAGACCTCAGTATCCCTGTACGCTAGCTTTTCACTCGCAAACAAAAGGTGTAAATGAAAAGGATCGTGCACAACCAAGACTTGCAAATGCAAAAAAGTTATGATACCGTGTGGAAGTAAATGTCACCCCAAGCCTACATGCAAGAATGTAATTAACGGTGAAAACTAACTATGGCATCAATATTTGATTTTTACGTACTAGTATTTGAATTATAAAAATAATACATTGTCATGTAACCATCATTGTTTTTTTAGATAAAGTTTTTGCATTATTGAAGCTTTTATAATCTAATTTAAAAAAAAATACCTATATGGTCCAATACTCATATGGCCCGGCCCGTCAATACCCAAACGAGTATTATATTCATATGGTCTGACCATACGCGTACGGTCGGATCATACGCGTATGGTCGGACCATATGAGTATACGCATATGGTCATGACCATACGCGTATGGTCCAAATACTCATATGGTCCGGAACATCAACACTGTTCTACTCCCCTTAAATCCGATGCTTCGTGTAAAGAGAGAGAAAGGAATTGGCACGTAAGATAATACGCCGTCATCAACCTGTCCTTATATTATAGCGACAGTCGAGATTTTGGACAACTTTGCAGAACTAAAAAATTGTAATAATTATACTGTTTGTTTTTACCACAAATATGCATGAAATATTTGTCACTGGGATTAAGCAAACAAACAATACATAAATATCAACCATGTTGCCATTACTAAAACAAACCATTGACAAGAGAATTCAACATGAAACAAGAAAAACAATAGTTAAAAAGCTTGTGTAAATAAAAATTCAGCAACAATTTGAATAAAACTGTTATTTTACTAGATTTCTACCAGGATGGAAAGAGACGGATACTCATTAGGATCTTGATACCAAAAGACGAAAATGTTATTATAACTCTTTATTACGGTACGGCATCAAAATAAGTAAAGACTAGAATATAATGCACGACTTAAATATCTTTTTGATCATGTATTGCTGATATCAAATTTAGAATAGAAACTGGGATTGTGTCAAAGAGACAACAACCCGACCAAAGAGTAATATTTACAGCACAAGACAACCAATGGATCATCAACACAGCGAGAAAAAATCTTTCACCCGGAGGCGGGATTCAGCTGGCTCTTCACAAAAATGTGTACTAGTTCAATAAAAATGGACGGCACACTAAACTCCGGAACATATAAATGATATAAAATTTGAAAAACAAAGGACAAAGGTTCCTGACTTGCGAAAAGCGCAAAAATGCGGAGGGATTAAAATATTTTGTGAGATCTTAACCCTCACATATATAACTCTAGTCAATATAGAATAAAAAAAAAAAAAAAAAACTCGAAAAATATGCGCAGTAAAATTCAAGTGTTAACAAGAAATCCGAGTTTGATGTCAAATTTGGTATAAAACTCCAATAAGAAAAAAAAAAATAACAATTTCATATATGCGGAACTATTTGCAGATCTAGTTTGTCTTATAAATTTTATAATTTAATAAATGTCTGCCTTTCAAAGATTCAAATCCGTCATATAGACGAAAATGGGATATGATTCAGAAGATGTCGATTTCAAAGTAGATAACGCGTACAGTATTTATGAAAGTTCAATCCTTGCTGTCACATGTATAATAAATAAAAAATCAGCAGTATATATAAATAGAACACTTACTGTATATATAGATACATCTTATCTATTTATTTCCATATTGAGCAAAAGGTGTAGGGTCATGATCAGACATGTAAGACTGGTAATCTTAATATCAGTACGACATGGCTCATCAAAATCACCAATACTATTTCAATATTTAAGAAAAGGCAAATGTAAATGTTATTACTACCAAGGACATTCAACTTTAAGAACAATGATTTAAATTCACTATAAGCAAACCCTATAATCCACATGAGAAACTAGAACAAACAAGTAATACGCATGAGGTTATTTATTATTTGTTTAAGAAAAAATATTATTGCATTTAACTACAAGCTTTAACGCGATTTCGAATGACACTCCGCTTTCTTTATTTCGTTCAATTTATGTGAGAAAAATGGGCAGTAGGTTTATTTAATTATCTTTCGAAATAAATAAATATTGGACAAAAATAGCGAAAACTCATACTTTAAGACATTTGTAATTGGAACATTACAAGGTTGCTGTTAGAGACTCCAACGCAACTAAATTAAATAAATGACATTTGTGTTATTTTTTTTAATAAAAGTCGATTAATCAAGTTATACTATGATTAAAATGGCAATTTTCAATTCCCTTACGCCTTAAGGTCAAATATTTGACACAGCATCGTATTCGCAACACACATGTGTTTCAAACATATACAAGAACGATATATTGATAATTGGCTGTATATTTTAGCAGTCAAATTAGTAAAAAAAAAGAGTTTCGCTGATAAAGAAGTATCTTTCAAATTGACCACATTTGGATTCGTCCACATACGATATATGATGTTGTTCAGTTATTCAATAAAACGTCAGCTGCAAAGCAAAATGTAATTAAAAAAATATTTTGAAAATATCTATATGTTCCTGATACTCATATTGTCTGACACATAAACAGTTAAACGAGTAGATTATTAATTCGTATATTTTAACAAATTTGATTCGTTTCGGGATAGACACATGTTAAACTATATTTTCGAAGGTAAAGAGAAAACGGTGCATAGCAAAAAGCATATTGCACAGAGCATAATTATTGCACGGTTATTTTTAGAATATTCAAAAACCGATTTACTTTGTGACGTCATGTAATGAATTTCAGGATATCGTTAAACGTTTTGAAACAAATGGTATCTGTGATCGATTCTTTGACGAAAAAAATCTTCAAATACATAAGATGTCAAACAAACAAAAAAAAAAGTAAATTAAATAACAACAAATATGTTGTTATTGTCAAGGAGACAATATGATATCTATAAAATTCAAACAAAATCAAATGACGATTTTGATACAAATATGCATAATGGTCTGAAATTAATAATATAACAAATATAGCCTTTGTATGAGGTCAATACAGGATATATCGACCCAAAGAAGTATATCGACCTCGGACTTCGTCCTCAGTCAATATACTTCTTTCAGGTCAATATTATACAATTATAGCCTTTGTATGAGGTCGATACGAGGTTATATCGACCTAAGAGAAGCATATTGACTGAGGACGAAGTCCGAGGTCGATATGCTTCTCTAGGTCGATATAACCTCGTATTGACCCCAACTAAAGGCTACAATTGTTATATTATTAATCAACAACTATTGCATGAACAATGTAAATTTGGGGATTTCTAAAATGTATTTTTAGTAACATTCTGTATGCCCTGTGCAATATGCTGTTTTTGACCTACGAAAAACTAAACACAACAGTATTGGCGTGCAAACTGAGTAAATACAAAAAATTAATGTTCATGTGATCAAGTTTTAACGAATCACAAATCCTTAAAAATATTCAATTAATAATATATCCTTGTATCGACCTCATACAAAGGCTATATTTGTATATTACAACTTTATATGCATATGACCGACCAAACTCATATGGTCGGACCATAATAGTGTACGTGTTCCGGACCATATGAGTATTTGGACCATACGCTTATGGCCATGACCATATGCGTATACTCATATGGTCCGACCGTACGCGTGTGGTCGGACCATATGAGTATAATATTACTCGTTTGGCTATTATCGGGCCAGACCATATGAGTATTTGGACCATATAGGTATTTTTTTAAATATGCATTAGAACCGTTTCAATGATACAATAAACTTTATAACTCAAAGGCTACATAAGCATTAAATATTGATGCCATAGTTAGTTTTTATCGCTTCTTGTATTCTTGTATTTATGCGTAGGGTGAAATTCATTTCCACACAGTACAAGTCCACGGTAGGTATAGTGTCCGGCTAGGATCGTGGTTTTTCGAGTGATTTGGTCCATTTTTTTCGAGTGTAGTTCGGGCTTTTTCGAGTGATAAAACATACGATTCCCTCCTTCCCTCCTCTCTCTATTATGGTTAAAGAAAAGAGGTCCGGGAAGTTTTGTGATACTTGTAACTGCAATTTAATATTTAGTGAAATGAGAGGTGAAATGTGTTCAGACTATTACATTTCTATTTTTTTTTAAATTTAACCCAAGTTTACTGCAAGGGGTGTTTAACGACCTCGATGATTATCCATGAGGATCTCGCACTCGGTTAGCTCTAGGTTTTCACCTAGTTCATGATCATACAAGAATTGAGAAGTCTTATAATATGAGACTTTGGAGTTCATATAATTTACATTCAACGTTTTTATCGAATATTTCAAGGCTTTTTGACTATCAATGTTGACCCCCCCCCCCCTCCAATTGATTGGATAAAATGAATGGATTGCCGCCCCTATTTCAAACTGAGGTCCTATAAACTGACTGGTATTCGAATTTGTTAAAAGAAATAATTGGTAGCTCTGACTCATATTGATTCAATACCGTAATGCGAAAAACAATCATTTGTTTCCGCGAATTCCGAACAGTTAGAAATATATTCCCGAGTTTCAATTTGAGTAACTCGAATAATTCAAACCCTTTCCGTGTCCGATTTTCTCCCACACGAGAAATGTTGCATTCGTACATCAGCTGAATAATACGACTGAATTATTCGGGTTACAATTTGTGTAAATCCCGAATGCACATTAAAGTAAAGGTCCAGCCCAACTTTCGGAAAAGGACTGTTGTAGATTTCAGATTGATTTCCAGAAATAAAAATCATACAAAAATGTTTCACGCAAATATTCGTCTTCAGACGTGTAAAGTTATACAACGGTTACTAGCCGGTCTGGGTTGTGATAAAAAGAAGATCATGCAATGCATAAAATATATAATATCGTGGCTCAGGGATGTGTTGAATTATAGAGATGCTTATGCGGCACAAAGATAAGATTAATTTACCCAAATGTACTAAGAATTACCACACAACTTAAATTTACTTAAATATTGATTTGTTATCCTGTGCCAGACAGATGTCTGATATTCTGAGAAGAGACCTTGATGAAATGAAGTTTTATGGGAACAAAGATTTTGAAAACACGTCGCAGTGTTTAGATTTTAACAAAAATAAGGCACCAAGGTCGAAAATAGTTCTAGTTCATAATGAAGAAAATGTCAACCGTTTTCTAGCTTGGCGATCTCCGCATGCACCCGAATATAATAGACAAATACAATACAATAGTACACAAAACGTAACATAAAGAACTAAAGACCGAGCAATATGAACTCCAACAAAACGGTATATATTTCATACAAGTATAGAACTATACATGTATGAAGCGTCGTAACTGTTGCAGCGACGTCAATAACGTTATCGTTGTTTTTTGTTTTTTTACACGCAAAATTCAACTTTACCAGGGTATAGCTTGAAAAGTAGCACGGTTGCTAAGGACTTTCTTTGCACCAATCGATTCCTCAGACATTTTAGAATCGTCTCATAAATTTAAAAAAAAATCGATTGTCTAATATAATAGAAAATCTTGGAAATGTAACAATTCCTGCCGAATTTCACGATTTTCCCTATATATCCTTTGTAATTTTGGTGTATGATGCTGTTAACTTCAACAGCTCGTATCTCAAAAACGAAAACGGTTACCCCCTTTTTTTATTTTATTTTCCGATTTATTTTAACAAGTAAAATCTACATGTAAAATTTAAAAAAAAATCCATTGTGTAGTTTAATTACGTACACTTCGCCTTAACGGATATTTCGTAATTATAACAGTTTTTAACATTACTACCCATTTTATATTGAATACTATATATGGTTTGATCAACAATGAAGCTCAATTTCCTTGTATTTAATAAATAAATCAGTGTTTGTTATTGTCCGTTTTTTTTTTCGAGAGCAACTGTGAATTCGTCCGGGTTTTTAGACAAATGGACCGTTTTTTTAACAGAAAATTGAAGGTATTCTAGGCTTTAAAAATTGACTTTTTTTCAAGTTTATAACTGTAATTAAGTGAAGAACAATATCATATATTCCCAATAAGTCATCAAAAACATATCAAAATGAATCTTTTTTCAATTTAATGCAAATATTCTGTTTGGAGAGCGTTTTACAACTATTTTACAATGATCATTTAGAAATAACTTGATCCTTAACAAAACGGTGTCTAGAACATTATGCAGAGATTTCATAATCATTTTAACTTTATTTCATCCTACTTTTGATTTTACAGTTAATAATATTTCTTGTGGTGAACTCCGGAGATTAATAATAGAAACTTGTTAATAAAAAAACACACAGAACACACATACATAATCCATTCCATTTTTATTGCCATTAAACACAATATTTGAATAAAATTTCAGATAAAATCAGCAATGAAATGAACACATGTAGTTCATTAGCCTAAATATGATCCTTTAGCAATGATAGACAAATACAAAATGTGTTTAACATATGCTATCACCAGCTAGATTGTCTAGTGCTTCGAACGACACCAGGAATACCATTTTAATGTCTCGATTAATATTCATATTTTCTACTTTTTAGACCCTTTTCTTTTACTGAAAGGAAGTTATCATGGTGTTTAGTTGCTGTATGACCAATTATTATATTTGTATAATCAGACTCCTTCTCACAGTTGTAGCATTTAGTCATTTTCGGTTTCCATTTCTTAAACAATTAAATAAATAATACAAGATACAAGTCAAATAAATCATGAAATATCTAAGATGTATACTCTTTTAAGAACATACATCTCATCTTATACAATATATGTATGTACGTCTCAATTCGAATTGTCTATGCTTATGTTCCGGACCATATGAGTATTAGGACCATACGCGTATGGTTGAACTATACGATAGATATAGGAGGATGTGGTATGAGTGCCGATGAGACAACTCTCCATCCAAATAACAATTTATAAAGGTAAACCATTATAGGCCAAGGTACGACCTTGAACACGGGGCCTTGGCTCATAACGAACAACAAGCTATGAAGGGCCCTAAAATAACTAGTTCAAAACCATTCTAACGGTTTAGGGGTGGGATGGGATAGAACAAAAAATTTAAACGAAAGATATAGTTATGTTACTTGGCGAAAAAAGTAATGAAGTGGCGAAAAATATATTGTTTTGGCAGAGGTGGTGAAAAAATAAGTGCACAAGGGGAAACCATATTTGGAACCATATAGGTATATCTTCTCATATATGTTATGATGGTATGATACTAAACCCCTAAAGGGAAGGATTGTGTCTAATATTCATTTGATGAAGACATAATCTTTCAATCAGTTTAATTGAAGTCTGAAGCTGGCACGTCAGTTAACTGCTAGTAGTTTGTTGTTATTTATGCATTATTGTCATTTTATTTATTTTCTTTGGTTACATCTTCTGACATCAGACTCGGACTTCTCTTGAACTGAATTTTAATGTGCGTATTGTTATGCGTTTACTTTTCTATATGGCTAGAGGTATTGGGGAAGGGTTGAGATCTCATAAACATGTTTAACCCCGCTGCATTTTTGCGCCTGTCCCAAGTCAGGAGCCTCTGGCCTTTATTTTTAATTTTAGTTTCTTGTGTACAATTCGGAGTTTAGTATGGCGTTCATTATCACTGAACTAGTATATATATTTGTTTAGGGGCCAGCTGAAGGACGCCTCCGGGTGCGGGAATTTCTCGCTGCATTTAAGACCTGTTGGCGACCTTCTGCTGTTGTCAGTTCTATGGTCGGGTTGTTGTCTCTTTGACACATTCCCCATTTCCATTCTTACACATTAGAAACGATTCAATAATACAATAAACTTATCTATAACAATGACGGTTACATGAAATGTATTAATTTTAAAGTTCAAAAGCTACCCAAAACAGCACAAGTTACAAGTTGAAACCCATTGTCTTTCAATTAATTGTCTAAGTTGGGTGTACTAGTATATGTTTTCTGTCCGTCTCTAGCATCAATTATTAGACTTTTTATCATATCGATTTTTTTTTGTCAGTTAGTAAAACAGTTGAACACTTGTTTAACAGTTCATTAAGACATTTTTTGAAGATATCTTCCAAGTCGAAATTTTGCTGTTCAGTAATATTCATCCCATGAGGTCCAAATACTTATATTACCGGAACACTCACATTAGATTGTTGATATCACGGATATACTGTACATACAATTTATAAGATGTGAGAAAAAGAATATATACAAATGAACGATACTTGTTTCATGATAAAATACAAGTGTTGATACACCATGTGCATTGAAAGTACTTAATTTGAGCCTTTATTTTATAGTTTTTAAACGTGAACACATTATTTTTTTAGCTATAAGAAATGTGTATAATCACTCGATAAAAAAAGGACACGCTCGGAAAAGCCCGGACTGCTCTCGAAAAAACCCGGACATGAAAAACTGAATTTACTCTCGAAATGTCGTTTTCAATGCAATAACAATTGTTTTTGTAAAGTGTCTGTATATGTAAGGATGTAAAGATTCCATGTATGCATTTCCGTCGACATTTGCATTGGTATGTGTAAGAAAATGGCTTTGTTCGGTATTTTGGAATAAAAGCATTTTAAGGTTAAATTTAACTTTTTAAACGAAAAGCAATGTCAGAATGATACTATCTTTATATCTCAAACGCTATAACATATCATGTACAACCTTGTTTATCAAACTCAAGCTTCTATATCACGTCTAGTTAGAAAAGAAGTCTGTTTGTTTACATTTTTGATCATATTCACTCGAAAAAAAGTGGTCACACTCGAAAAAGCCCGATTAAATCACTCGAAAAACCACGATCCTAGCCGGACACTATATACCTACCGTGTGGTCGCCGTACCATAACTTTTCTACATTAGCTCGTCTTGGTTGTGCACGATCCTTTAATTGTAAATACACTTTTTGCTTTCGAGTGAAAAGTTAACCTTCTTAGCAGCTTCGTGCAGTGATGACGAAGTCTTGATAATTCCATAACGGTTCTTTTAAGAAATTTTGGAGAATGTCTTCCAAGGTTGACATGTTGCCCTTTTTAAAAGCGTAATAACAAATCGATAATTAGGTATAACATGTGTATAATAAAATGCGTGATATTGCATATTTTTATTTAGTTAATCTTTTTATATTCATAATATAATAAAATGACCTTTGGTATCGTTTTTTTTGATGACGTGACAAGTAGCAGAGCCGTACTTTATGAAAAGTTAAATAAAAGTATTAATTGTAAACTTATTAATTACACAAACCATACGCGTGCGGTCGGACCATTATGAGTATATACCCATACGGCCATGACCATACGCGTATGGTCCAAATACTCATATGGTCCGTAACATACACATACGCGTATGGTTCTAATACTCATATGGTCCGCAGTTTGGTAGTAATTTTGATTATTGAGAAGTTTGATTTATATTTACTAACAGTATGTGATGAAAACGTTCAGCTGTTTTTTAAAGGATGAACCCCCTAGGTTTTCTATACCATTTCAATATTTTTTTTGAAAAAAAAATCATCTTGAGCCATACAAGTGGGATAATCAAGAAATTTCACAGTTCAAAGACGGACGATAACCCTCAAATCTGCTAATGCGAAAGAACGTCTTGCATGTACATCTGACTATTTGTTTGTGGACAACTTCATGGTAAGTACTCATGACACATGAAGTAGCATCAAGCTCAAATAATGTTGAAGCCGTCCAAGCGGCATCTGGAACCTTATTCTTCAATTAAAAAAAAAAAAAAAAAAAAAAAAAAACACATTGCTATCTACTTATCTCTTTTAAATCACATTTAAGTAATATAGATAATGAAAAAAAAAACCGAAGATACATATAGATATACAAATTAACAAAAAATTGTCTTTATAAAGTTTTTACATACATGTAGATATGTATAGTTAGTGCCAAGTCGGGTGGAAATTGGGAAAAATGAATAACCTATTTCTAGTGAACGTTTCATACGATGTAGACGGATCTTAAAATGACAGAACAAGATATTTTATAATATTTATCCGGTTTAACGACAGTTAAAGTTATTTTTTCTTAATCTGAAGATGACGTGATGTCAAAAAGTGATATCCTGAATTAAGTTCAATTTTAAGTAGACAAACGTCACATTTTGTACATTTGTTTTACATAACTGACAATTTTCATTTATACATTCTATATATTAACCAATTTATACTCTGATAAATAAGGTGTGTTATAATTAACCAATTTCTTAAGGATAGGTGATAAATCTAGATTGATAAGTATGGATTATTTATATACTGGAGTGGTTTAATTGTTGGAAAATAAGCAACTGTATGGGACTCGAAAAAGTACAGACCAGCTGCGATCAAACTGCATGAAAGATTTTATTCCATGCTGAACACTCCCAGGCCATCACTCAACCGAAAGAACTCCAGAAATAATGTCAAGTGAAAAGCGAAACATATTAACACAAAGAGAGGCTATCTTAGACATGTAATATGATGCATCCGATTCTACAATACACAGATATTATCATCAATGGTATAGTGTGTGTTGACAAACATGTCTAATTTAACATACATCAACAATGTGATAAGAAATATCAGTGACACATATATCAACAATGTGACAAGAAATATCAGTGACACATATATCAACAATATGACAAGAAATATCAATGAGACCAAGGCATCGATCTTACAAAATTTGAACGACAACGAGGCTGCGGTTCTTCTGCCTGTTATTGTGTATGTTTTCATCCTTATGTCAGCAGGAATCATTGGGAATCTTATAGTTCTATATGTTTACAAATTTAGATTTCGAAGATCAAGTTCTCGAGCTTTTATATTGTGTCTCGCCATATTAGATTTGATCACATGCTTGTTTGGAATGCCTTTCCATGTGATCGATATGAACTTTCCGTACTTGTTTGTTTGGGACGTACCTTGTAAAGTTCTCTACTTTCTTCTATCGTCAACAATACATGCGTCTACATTTATATTGGTTCTAATATCAATAGAAAGGTACAGAAAGATATGTCTTCCTTTTGAAAAACAAATTTCTGACATTGGAACAAAAGCAATATGCACTGGGTGTATTATAGGTGCGTTCGTACTGTCTACGCCGATACTATTCGTTTACGGTGTTGCTTCATTCGATACTGGTGTATCTAATATAACCGGTTATGAATGTTACATATCGAATGATTTCAGTGATAGCATATTTCCTTTAATATATGATGTGGTGACTATTGTTTTATTTGTTGGTTCAACAAGTACACTGACTGTTTTGTACACTCGCATTGGTATAAAAGTATGGCGAAAAGGGACATTTCAAGGAAACAAAGCTCAATCTAAAAACGGAAGACAAGCCTCTGAAAATTCAAAGCAATCACAATGTGAAAAAGTGATCGAAACATCATTTACTAATAAAACAAAACAGCCAACTAAGCTTCAGGTGAATGATAGTAATACCTTTGATGAATATTCTAATATTTTAATAAATTCTCCCAAGCTTCGGAAAGATCTGGGCAAGAAAACTGAAACGCGGATGGATATAAGACGATCAAGTTTAAGGCTAAAATGGCCTGAAAGCAAACGGTCAAGTTTTAGAAAGAGTTTTCGGGCAAGCTTTTTCTCAGGAAAATCAATTTCGGAAGAAAGCAGTTCAGAATCGTTCACTTCAACTCTTGAGCGAAAATCAAAATTTGTACGCGAAGGAATACGAATGACAAACAAATTTTCAAAGAAGCAGAGACGTTCTTTGCGCATAACCGGGATGCTGTCTCTTATTACTGTAGTCTTCGTAATCAGTTTTTTGCCATATTTAGTAATATCAATTTTGAATGGTCTCAATGAAAAATTTTGGGAGAACATGACAAATAATAAACTTCTAATTTGCAACTTCCTTTTAAGGACATATTTCATAAACAATATGGCCAACCCTATAATATATGGATTTCTTGATGAAAAATTCAGATCTGAAGTACGAAAGATATTCAAGTGCTGTTAAAATAATATCATATTACAAACAGACCTGTAATAAAGGTTATCTCTGCTTAGCAAAACATATCTTGGCATGGCATGTCCTTCCCTAGCAACTGTTGTTTAACCTATGCATTTTTAACCTCTTTACCAATGTCATGGATTTAATAAGATAATTTTTACTGCTCACTAGTGTAACCTTTATACAAGGTTAAGATGCATTTTAATGCAATCAGAATTGTATTTAAATATCAATGCCAATGTTTATTTTTTATATATTGACTATTAGATGCGAAATAAGAAGATTGCACAAGTGTTGTTTTGTCATTATTTTTAATGCATTTAAGGAATATTCTGCAACCCTCAGGAGGAAGAACAACAATAAAACCTAAGAAATTTGATTCATAATTGTTTATTTGTATTTCACATTTATTTTGATGTAAAAGTACCTTATACTCTCTCTTTTCTAAATGGAGGAGTAGATCTAGTCAGCACTTTATTTAACCTAGTATTAGAAATTAAAAATAGATTTATCATAGTTCAGTTAACCATAATTCGAAATGCAATTAGTTTTCGCAATTGAATTGTTTCATATTTTTTGTATGTCGGGGCATTTTATTGCCGACTTTACGGTATGGGTTTTTCATCGATGAACGCAGCATGGTTGCATACAAGTGCTTACATCCACCTCATTTGATTTTGGTGGATAGTTTGGATAGTCTCATTGGCAATCATACCATATCTCCTCATTTTTATAAGCTACCCTAAACATAATTGTTACATGTGAAAATAATTGGACCAAGCAGACAAAACTGTATAAACATTTCTGACAGACACGCACGCAAAAACAACTGACAAAAATATTTAAACATACAAATTAATCTAACAAAAAACCCAACTTAAAAAAAAAAAACTGTAATTGATAAAACGTACAGTTTGTTGTTAAAACTAATTTTATATACAATTTCCCGATAAAGTACAGTCATAACAAGTAAGAGTCATAATTAACTACTTAACTTTCGAAAAGTCTACATGTACTTTACGTACTAAGCAAAACTCGTCTAAGTGGGAGTTAATCAAATGAGAAAACGACACCTGAAAATTACAAACTCTACTCAAGCTATGTCAAAGATACAAATTAGGGTTCGTAACATTTTCTAATTAGTCAAAACAAAATAAATAACGATGTAGATGAATGATATCCTCCGCTTTTTTTCCGTTTTCAATATTTTTTTTCTCATTTTCTTTTTACCGTACAACAAAATCAAGCTATCATGTCAAAGATTCAAATTAGGGCTTGTAACATTTTCTTATTAGTAAAATAGTTTATAAATAACGATGTGGTTAAATATATTTCCCCGCTTTTATTCTATCATTTTCTTTAATTTTATTCCTACCCTTCAAAAAAGTAAATGAAATATATTCAGTCAAAATACGAAGATAAAGGGACTTTCAAACATATCTTAACAACAAATACGAAATGCAGACTTTAATAAAAATCTTGATAAGGTTTTATACAATATACGTATATTGTCGGATATTTATTTTTTCATATTTATATATATTTTTGTATCCCCATTAACATATCTGTGTAGGTTTTTATTTTCCCTAGCTTAAAATGTAGTATTAGGTGGATTGAAATGCTCATATGTAGTTATACCTACAGAATATTTCAGTTTTTGCTTTAAATTGAAATGATGAAATGATACATCCTTGTTTGAACACACACACTCAAAAGTCATGTTTAGTATGACGTCCATTATCACTGTACTAGTATACATATTTTTAAGGCGCCAGCTGAAGGACGCCTACGGGTGCAGGAGTTTCTCGCTACATGGAAGACCCATTGGTGGTCTTCGGCTGTTTTCTGCTCTATGGTCGGGTTGTTGTCGCTTTGACACATTCCCCATTTCCTTTTTCAATTTTAGGTATTTATTTTTAAGATATTTGTAATGATGATTGAATTATGTGAAACAAGAATGTGTCCCTAGTACACGGATGCCCCATCGGTACTATCATTTTCTATGTTCAATGGACAGTGAAAATTACGGAATTAAGCGTATTAGCGCCACACATTTTTTTTTAAATTTTTCTTCCTATGTTTGCGTTGTAACACAAACCTTTGCGTTTAACGCAAACCTTTGCGATATAACGCAAACCTTTGCGTTACAACGCAAACCTTTGCGTTATAACGCAAATATCTTGATTTCAATTATTCATTAAGTTTTGTATATATTATGTCCGTCTGTCATTCATTTCGGATGTGATTTACTAGTAGATAAAAAAAGAAACATACATACAAGGCCAAATCATTATAATAAATATGCATAGGAATAATGGAATAATTGAAGTGCAATTATACATAAATTAAGACTGATTTGTGCATCAGAAAAGTATATAATTTAACAAGAAAATAGATATAGTTTAGTATATAGTCATATTAAAATTGAAAGATAAAAAATAATGTCATACAATTGTGAAACCTCCAAGTCAAATAGACAAAATGATCTTTCTGCTTTAAAATGAATTTCAAATAAGGAAACATTTTTTTAAATCTCAGAATATGATCAAGATTCTTTGATAGAAAGTCATTGAATTTTCATTTCAATATAATGAAGTATTTTTAAGATGCTTGGGTAGCAATTTAAATAGAGAGAACATAATTTTATTAATAAAACATCTTCATTCTATACATTTATTGCCAAAGGGTAGCTTGTTTGAATCTAACCTACTTTACACAGTTCTCAAACGAGAGCTTACTTTGGAAGTATATTTATATTCGGTTATAGCTATATTAGCAGGGTTGATTTTTTTCTTAGGTATAACCTCAATTTACTCAATTTTCTTTGTAATATATATACTAGTAGTAACTTGGATATCGTTTTTGGGGACCTTTATAGTTTGTTGTTCAGTGTGAGCCAATGCTCCGTGTTGAAGACCGTAATTCGTCCTATGATGGTTTACTTTTACGAATAGTGACTTAGATAGAGAGTTTTCTTATTGCCACTCATACCACATCTTCTTATATTATTCTGCTCATTATTAGTCATTGATATGATCTAATTATTCAAGCAGTTTACTTTGCAATTACTACAAAGGTGATAAATTTCATTATATACAGCCTCCTCCATTAATAACTACTGTTTCCTTTGAATCTTAAATAAGAAATAAGATAAAACAAATGTTTGCGTTATAACGCAAAGGTTTGCGTTATATCGCAAAGGTTTGCGTTATAACGCAAAGGTTTGCGTTATTACGCAAAAGGTTTGCAAGGTTTGTGTTATAACGCAAAAGGTTTGCGTTTAACGCAAAGGTTTGCGTTATAACGCAAACCTTGCAAACCTTTTGCGTTATAACCCAAACTTTGCGTTATAACGCAAACCTTTGCGATATAATGCAAACCTTTGCGTTATTACGCAAAAGGTTTGCAAGGTTTGCGTTATAACGCAAACCTTGCAAACCTTTTGCGTACCTTTTGCGTTATAACGCAAACCTTTGCGATATAACGCAAACCTTTGCGTTATAACGCAAACATTTGTTTTATCTTATTTCTTATTTAAGATTCAAAGGAAACAGTATTCATTAATGGAGGAGGCTGTATATAACGAAATTTATCACCTTTGTAGTAATTGCAAAGTAAACTGCTTGAATAATTAGATCATATCAATGACTAATAATGAGATGAATAATATAAGAAGATGTGGTATGAGTGGCAATAAGAAAACTCTCCATCTAAGTCACTGTTCGTAAAAGTAAACCATCATAGGCCGAATTACGGTCTTCAACACGGAGCATTGGCTCACACTGAACAACAAACTATAAAGGTCCCCAAAAACGATATCCAAGTTACTACTAGTATATATATTACAAAGAAAATTGAGTAAATTGAGGTTATACCTAAGAAAAAAATCAACCCTGCTAATATAGCTATAACCGAATATAAATATACTTCCAAAGTAAGCTCTCGTTTGAGAACTGTGTAAAGTAGGTTAGATTCAAACAAGCTACCCTTTGGCAATAAATGTATAGAATGAAGATGTTTTATTAATAAAATTATGTTCTCTCTATTTAAATTGCTACCCAAGCATCTTAAAAATACTTCATTATATTGAAATGAAAATTCAATGACTTTCTATCAAAGAATCTTGATCATATTCTGAGATTTAAAAAAAATGTTTCCTTATTAATAATTCATTTTAAAGCAGAAAGATCATTTTGTCTATTTAACTTGGAGGTTTCACAATTGTATGACATTATTTTTGATCTTTCAATTTTAATATGACTATGTTATAACGCAAACATAGGAAGAAAAAAAAAAAAAAAAAAAAAAAAAATGTGTGGCGCTAATACGCTTCCGTAGAAAATGGTGGGATATCTCTAATTTGGCATTAAAATTAGAAAGATCATATTATAAGGAACATGTGTACTAAGTTTCAAGTTGATTGGACTTCAACTTCATCAAAAGCTACCTTGGCCAAAAACTTTAACCTGAAGCGGGACAGACGAACGGACGAACGGACATATAAACCTAACAAAACACATTCGACATAAAGCACAGATCTGTTAGTACTCGCAGTAACGCAAAGCTATTCAAAAGCCAAGAAGTCTAACTTAACAATAAATCATGTGTCTCGGACTAAAAGGTTAGTTTTAACTACATATGATGGCTTGTACCGATTTGAAAAATGATGTGAACTTAATTAGATTATTGAAGAATCAAAAGAACAAATTATCAGCCTTCGTTTCATTTGTTCTAATTTACTTCTTGTATCGGTTGTGCGGGAGACATACCGGTTGTGCTGTAGACATACACAGTATCATTATTTGATTAATTTAAATATTCCCACTCGGTACTTATTATCGAAGTTATATCGATCATATAGGCATTAACCTTGGTTTTTCAACGACAGCAATTTATCAATTATGCGACATTTCTCTCTGATTCCGTGATAGTTATTAATACTACGTTGTTGATACCTCTGCTGATGCATGGACTGTTTGCATCAATGGTTTTTTTTGTTCTTTAATTGCAGCATCCAACCAACAGCTATTGCTACATTTACAACCTTCCTGTATAATCGAATACATGTTTACCCTGCTTCCAAACTATGAGCCTTTTTAGAGTAAATTTCTTTTTTCAAGTTATTTGCCACCATAGTTTCATACTTTCTTTTGTATCAAATTATCAAGGAATACATTATGTAAGGTAACCATAGTTAATAATCTTGTTTCAAGGCTCCAAACATCGATGCTACATTTTGTAGTCAAATTCAAAAGACAGCTGACAAAGTTTATTATACAGAAAAAAAAAATCGTCAGTTTTCCCCAGTTTTTAAACATTTCTCATTCAGTTTTACAATATATTGAAGTAAAATGATATATATATATATAATTGGTATGAAATACCTTGAAACGAATTGGATAAGCGTGAATTACAAGTCAAATCATAATAGTCAGTTGAAATTTAGAAAACACATTTAGGCAGGAACTTATAACTCTGATGATAATATTAAGAGCTAGTTGAACTTTCCTTAATATATATTTACATTTTCCTTAAACACGCAGCAATATTTTTTAGTCTTAACTCTTACTAATCACGCTACACTTAATTCATATTTAATGATGATCTTTAAATTCATCATTTTTTTTTTTATTAAAAAGTAATTAAAATCATCGTATAGTTTTGAAAGTATATTTTGATTTGAATATGCCAAAAATATACCTAAATAAACAATATCCATATTTAGCACGAAATCAAGGGATTACGTAATTTGGAACCTACGCATATTTATCCGTTTACATTTATATTTATCATTAGTCCTTGACAAATAATTGCGCACCTACATGATCTATGTTTGAAAAAAATTTAATTGCAAAGAAAATTTACAAATAATGCTGTTTCAATTTCAACTTATTTTTAGTCTCTGACATAATCTCGCATCCTGTTCACACAAGTAAATGTTGAAAAACACATTGTCCATCATCAAATAATAACTGTGAAGTATATCAATAAATCATTTAGCATGCGTAATGATTTACTAAAGAAATAAAGTTTTCAGGATTGGTAAAAAATGTATAATCTTATAAAATAACTTGCAACCACACACCAAACTATTCAGTTCGCTTTTCATTTGAAAAAAAAGTTGCCAAAACCCAACGATCAGGAATTGTTTGGCCTTGCTTTGTATACACTAGTACACGGCCGACACTCGGCTAACCGAGAGATTGGTCGGTTAATCTATATTGAGTATGCGGCTATATCGGCAGTGGGTCTGTTAATCGGGTTGGCTAAAGTCTGTTAATCAGGTGTTATCGAGAAAATCATTGAAAACTCAGAATGTTTCATTGTATAACCTTTTAAATATATGTTTATCATAAAAAATATTTATGTCTGACAAAACTATTCAATGTACTGAATCCAGTGGTGTAATTATTATTTTTCTAGCTTCTATGTACGATCTATAAAATGAAAAGGCAAATTACTCATCAGTAAATTTATACACATTTTACACACACAAAATGTACACAAAATGACACTTGGGTTGAATTTACTTGCATGCACTATTTTGAACATCGAAAAAAGACAGGCATTTTGAGTGTTAACCAAATTGGTATCATTTTGTGAAAAATCTACACGAAAATCTGTATTTTGGTGACATAAATCAATCTTTATTAAAAACCTGGTCTGTTAATGGGTCGGATGTATAAAACCCGGTCTGTTAATTAGTCTGTTAAGAGTTATGAATGACAATAAAAGTATAATTTTATTACTTTATGGTGCATGTTCATTTGGTAGGCTCAAGACGAGCGGCTAAAATATACGGAAACAACACTTGAGCAATGGAACATAAAATATATACGGAAACAAAACATGAGCAATGGAATATAAAATATACGGAACAAAACACATGAACAATAACAATGTAGGCAATGGATATTGAAAATTGATAAAAATGATTTCAAAAAGTGTTAAATTAAAGTAAAATTGATTTTATCCGAGAATGGTCGCATATATCATGTGGATTCTGTTTAATTGTCATGAATGACACCAATTTGTCATCTACTTTGGTAACCAGTATATAAATCAGAGATTAACGTCGTAATGTAACTAAACATCAGTATATTGGGATGCCTAAATATAAAGAATAGAGAAAGAATAATGGGTAAGATAAATAAAATGTAGAGAAAAGTAACATAACCATTTAAAGAATACAGAAATAAACAACACCCCCCAATCCGTACCCTCATGGTATACACGAGAATCTGGATGGAGATACAGAATACAAAATAAAAGATAAGGACAGTAGAGAGTGATGCATTGCTAAAAAAGAGAAGAAAACAAATTGTTTAAGAATAAAGACATGAAACCCCCCTGGGTGTTGAAACAGTAACGGATTGCGATGTACTCATATTGGTGACAAATGCTTGACGTTTACATGTGGACACCTGCAGTTCTCCTCTGCACATATGTAGAAAAGGAACTAAACGGAATAAAATGAATTAAATTTTAATACAACCAAATGTAGCTGCATTCGCTCCTTTCCATTTACTTCTTTAGAATGATTTGTAAACAACAGATGATTAAGTAATATAAGAAAAAACAACAATTGGATGAGGCTGAGGAATTAGGATTAAGGTGGTACCGAACACTTTCACTAAAATCAATGTGGTTCGTTTAATTTGGATAAAATTTCGACAAAGTATTTAATTTGAACCTTTAACAGAAATATAGAAATTTCAAAAAATTTGAACCAACCGTTTTGTCAGAAAAATTAACTGGTTATATAGCAGTTTGACAAACACCAATTTTGATCTTCGAGAAGCTTATTATTCCCTTTACAACACAACGTAATTAAAACGTATCACTGACTTTACAGAGTTTAAAACGTATCACTGACTTTACAGAGTTTAAAACGCATCACTGACTTTACAGAGTTATCTCCCTGTAGTGTTGGGTACCACCTAAACGTCCAGTGACAAATGTCATGTGCATATGAAAACGACAACACGTTATATATGTACCCTGTGTTGTATTAGAAAGACACGTTCAATCGGATTTGAGAACATGCTACTTTGAGCAGACACAAAAATTAAGGCTGATTGAAATCGTTAATAATAAATTCATGCATATTCCAGCGACCAACCCAGATCACGCTATATTGAAGTGACACACTCTTGAGTAAAATGCAAAGAAAGTCGAAATAAAAATGCTTTTACTGGAAGGATAGTGTTGCATCGTATTATTATTTTTTGTCGAGCCTTCGACTTTAGTCGAAAAAGCGAGACTAAGCGATCCTACATTCCGTCGTCGTCGGTGTTGTCGTCGTCGGCGGCGTCCACAAATATTCACTTTGTTTTTGAAATTTTAATAACTTTCTTGAACTATACTGGATTTCTAACAACCTTGGACAGAAGCTTGATTATGATCATATTAAGATAGTATCCAGAAGTAAATTTTGTAAAAATAAAATTCCATTTTTTCCGTATTTTACTTATAAATCATGGACTTAGTTTGTTCTGCGGGGAAACATTACATTCACTCTGTGGTTAAAGTTTTTAAAGTTTTAATAACTTTCTTAAACTATCCTTAGTTTGTACCAAACATGGACAGAAGTTTGTTTATGATCATAAGATAGTATCGAGAAGTAAATTTTGTAATTAAGTAAATCCATTTTTTCCGTATTTTACTTTTGAATGGACTTAGTTTTTCTGCGGGGAAACATTACATTCACTCTGTGGTTAAAGTTTTTAAAAATTTAATAACTTTCTTAAACTATCCTGGGTTTGTACCAAACTTGGACAGAAGCTTATTTATGATCATACGTTAGTATCCAGAAGTAAATATTGTAAAAAGATAACTCCATTTATTCTGTATTTTTCTTTTAAATGGACTTAGATTTTCTTCCAGTTAACATTACATACAGTCTGCAGTTAAAGTTTTCAAAACATTTATTAGATTCATTCACTATCCTAAATTTTTACTAAACTTGGACAGAAGCTTCTTACAATCATAAAATAGTATCAAGAGGAATATTTTTATTGATTTTTTTCCTCATTTTTGTTGAGCCTGCGATTTACAGCAAAAGTACGCGAGACACTGGGTTCCGCGGAACCCTTACAATATTTTTTTTTACTCAAGAACATCTCATTTTTAACATTTTCAATGGGAAAATATAAAGGTAGCACAACTATTTTCGTGGCTAAATAACTCTTAACTGACACAATTTCAATTGTCCAACCCATTAACAGACTTTATTCACATAATTTTCACTAAAACGTGGTATTACTCACGTTATATTACAATTATGAAATATTTACTAATGTCAATTTATATTTAAGAACCAAAGTAGTATTTTGTGTCTTTTAAATGATATCTAAAATTGTTTGTTTCGCCTTTTATTAAGAAATTGCTATGCGTGTAATCATAAATACTACATACTTGCGCGACGCCTTTTACTTTTACTGAAAACTGCGCAGACTATGAAATGTTTTTAAAGGTGGAAAATGTTCTTTGATAGATATCATTTTGTCAGACACTTTTCTTTTTTTGTTTTAATTCTTATAATATGCCAAAAATCTGTATATTTGATCGAGTTTAACATCAAATTGTGCGTTTTACTCTTAACAGACGTATAGCCAACCCGATTAACAGACCCACTGCCGATATAGCCGCATACTCAATATAGATTAACCGACCAATCTCTCGGTTAGCCGAGTGTCGGCCGTGTAGTAGATTAAACCTGGTTTGATAGGTATGTAATCCTCTCTCTGGTATGACAGTCGCGTAGAATTCCATTTTATTAACAACAATGTGTGAGAAAAACAAACAGATATAATTGGTAAAATGCTAAAAATGGGGGGTACATCAGACCAGGCAGAAGCTAGCGAACAATAGCTAGCGAACAATAAGCCAGCGAACAATAAGGCGATATATCGAGAAACCAAAAAACAGAATAAGACAACAACGGCCGTTAAATAAAAAAATATTTAAAAAGGCAGAAAATCAGTTAAAATATAGCAATTTAAACTCAATTTTGAAATGGTTTTTATCCAACCTATTGATTTAACAAGTCGCATAACTTTTTAGGCTAATATTCAGTACCACAATAACTATGCATCTATCAACGGATTATTTGTAGGTGTAGGGCCACCTATGCACCCTCTTCAATTTAGAACGTATGTAAAAGTAGTCCTACCCTGTAAAATATAGCACCTTTTATGTCATTGTTTAATCTAGAGCTCAAAATTTGAAAAAAATGTCAAAAAATTAGGAGGGTCGGCCTATTCCAGGGCTTCTAGAGAAAAATAATGAGGGGTGTCACGGGGAATGACTATATAGGTCTTGTAGAGGAGAAACAGGCGCTTCTTTTGCGCTAGGTATCGAAGGGCGCTATGTTCAAAAATCTGAAACTAGAGCTCAAAATTTGAAAAAAATGTCAAAAAATTAGGGGGGTCGGCCTATTCTAGGACTTCTAGAGAAAAATAATGAGGAGTGTCACGGGGTATGACTATATATGTCTTGTAGAGGAGAATCAGGCGCTTCTTTTGCACTAAGTATCGAAGGGCGCTATGTTAAAAAATCTGAAACTAGAGCTCAAAGTTCGAAAAAAATGTCCAAAAAATGGGGGTAGGGTCGGCCTATTCCAGGAGTTCTAGAGAAAAATAATGAGGGTCGTCACGGGGTATGACTATATAGGTCTTGTAGAGAAGAAACAGGCGTTTCTTTTGCGCTAGGTATCGAAGGGCGCTATGTTCAAAAATCTGAAACTAGAGCTCAAAATTTGAAAAAAAATGTCAAAAAAATAGGGGGGTCGGCCTATTCCAGGGCTTCTAGGGAAACATAATGAGGGGTGTCACGGAGAATGACTATATAGGTCTTGTAGAAGAGAAACAGGCGCTTCTTTTGCACTATGTATCGAAGGGCGCTATGTTCAAAAATCTGAAACTAGAGCTCAAAATTCGAAAAAAATGTCCAAAAAATGGGGGTAGGGTCGGCCTATTCCAGGAGTTCTAGAGAAAAATAATGAGGGGTGTCACGGGGTATGACTATATAGGTCTTGTAGAAGAGAAACAGGCGCTTCTTTTGCGCTAGGTATCGAAGGGCGCTATGTTCAAAAATCTGAAACTAGAGCTCAAGATTCGAAAAAAATGTCAAAAAAAAAGGGGTAGGGTCGGCCTATTCTAGGAATTCTAGAGAAAAATAATGAGGGGTGTCACGGAGAATGACTATATAGGTCTTGTAGAAGAGAAACAGGCGCTTCTTTTGCGCTAGGTATTGAAGGGCGCTATGTTCAAAAATCTGAAACTAGAGCTCAAAATTCGAAAAAAATGTCAAAAAATTAGGGGGGTCAGCCTATTCCAGGGCTTCTAGAGAAAAATAATGAGGGGTGTCACGGGGAATGACTATATAGGTCTTGTAGAGGAGAAACAGGCACTTCTTTTGCGTTAGGTAACGAAGGGCGCTATGTTCAAAAATCTGAAACTAGAGCTCAAAATTTGAAAAAAATGTCAAAAAATTTGGGGGGTCGGCCTATTCTAGGACTTCTAGAGAAAAATAATGAGGGGTGTCACGGGGTATGACTATATAGGTCTTGTAGAAGAGAAACAGGCGCTTCCTTTGCACTAGGTATCGAAGGGCGCTATGTTCAAAAATCTGAAACTAGAGCTCAAAATTCGAAAAAAATGTCCAAAAAATGGGGGAAGGGTCGGCCTATTCCAGGAGTTCTAGAGAAAAATAATGAGGGGTGTCACGGGATATGACTATATAGGTCTTGTAGAAGAGAAACAGGCGCTTCTTTTGCGCTAGGTATCGAAGGGCGCTATGTTCAAAAATCTGAAACTAGAGCTCAAAATTTGAAAAAAATATCAAAAAATTAGGGGGGTCGGCCTATTCCAGAGCTTCTAGAGAAAAATAATGAGGGGTGTCACGGGGAATGACTATATAGGTCTTGTAGAGGAGAAACAGGCGCTTCTTTTGCGCTAGGTATCGAAGGGCGTTATGTTCAAAAATCTGAAACTACAGCTCAAAATTTGAAAAAAATGTCAAAAAAATAGAAGGGTCGGCCTATTCTAGGACTTCTAGAGAAAAATAACGAGTGGTGTCACGGGAAATGACTATATAGGTCTTGTAGAGGAGAAACAGGCGCTTCTTTTGCGCTAGGTATCGAAGGGCGCTATGTTCAAAAATCTGAAACTAGAGCTCAAAATTTGAAAAAAATGTCAACAAATTAGGGGGGTCGGCCTATTCTAGGACTTCTAGAGAAAAATAATGAGGGGTGTCACGGGGAATCAATATATAGGTCTTGTAGAGGAGAAACAGGCGCTTTTTTTGCGCTAGGTATCGAAGGGCGCTATGTTCAAAAATCTGAAATTAGAGCTCAAAATTCGAAAAAAATGTCAAAAAAATGGGGGTAGGATGGCCTATTCCAGGAGTTCTAGAGAAAAATAATGAGGGGTGTCACGGGGAATGACTATATAGGTCTTGTAGAAGAGAAACAGGCGCTTCTTTTGCGCTAGGTATCGAAGGGCGCTATGTTCAAAAATCTGAAACTAGAGCTCAAAATTTGAAAAAAATGTCAAAAAAATAGGGGGGTCGGCCTATTCCAGGGCTTCTAGAGAAAAATAATGAGGGGTGTCACGGGGAATGACTATATAGGTCTTGTAGAGGAGAAACAGGCGCTTCTTTTGCGCTAGGTATCGAAGGGCGCTATGTTCAAAAATCTGAAACTAGAGCTCAAAATTTGAAAAAAATGTCAAAAAAATAGGGGGGTCGGCCTATTCTAGGACTTCTAGAGAAAAATAATGAGGGGTGTCACGGGGAATGACTATATAGGTTTTGTAGAGGAGAAACAGGCGCTTCTTTTGCGCTAGGTATCGAAAGGCGCTATGTTCAAAAATCTGAAACTAGAGCTCAAAATTTGAAAAAAATGTCAAAAAATTAGGGAGGTCGGCCTATTCTAGGACTTCTAGAGAAAAATAATGAGGGATGTCACGGGGTATGACTATATAGGTCTTGTAGAAGAGAAACAGGCGCTTCTTTTGCGCTAGGTATCGAAGGGCGCTATGTTCAAAAATCTGAAACTAGAGCTCAAAATTTGAAAAAAATGTCAAAAAAATAGGGGGGTCGGCCTATTCCAGGGCTTCTAGAGAAAAATAATGAGGGGTGTCACGGGGTATGACTATATAGGTCTTGTAGAAGAGAAACAGGCGCTTCTTTTGCGCTAGGTATCGAAGGGCGCTATGTTCAAAAATCTGAAACTAGAGCTCAAAATTTGAAAAAAATGTCAAAAAAATAGGGGGGTCGGCCTATTCTAGGAATTCTAGAGAAAAATAATGAGGGGTGTCACGGGGAACGACTATATAGGTCTTGTAGAGGATAAACAGGCCTTTCTTTTGCGCTAGGTATCGACGGTGTCATTTTCAAAAATCTGAAACTAGAGCTCAAAATTTGGAAAAAATGTCAAAAAATTAGGGGGGTCGGCCTATTCTATGACTTCTAGAGAAAAATAATGAGGGGTGTCACGGGGAATGACTATATAGGTCTTGTAGAGGAGAAACAGGCTCTTCTTTTGCGCTAGGTATCGAAGGGCGCTATGTTCAAAAATCTTAAACTAGAGCTCAAAATTTGAAAAAAATGTCAAAAAATTAGGGGGGTCGGCCTATTCTAGGACTTCTAGAGAAAAATAATGAGGAGTGTAACGGGGTATGACTATATAGGTCTTGTAGAAGAAAAACAGGCGCTTCTTTTGCGCTAGGTATCAAAGGGCGCTATGTTCAAAAATCTGAAACTAGGGCTCAAAATTTGAAAACAATGTCAACAAATTAGGGGGGTCGGCGTATTCCAGGGCTTCTACAGAAAAATAATGAGGGGTGTCACGGGGAATGACTATATAGGTCTTGTAGAGGAGAAACAGGCACTTCTTTTGCGCTATGTATCGAAGGGCGCTATGTTCAAAAATCTGAAACTAGAGCTCAAAATTTGAAAAAAATGTCAAAAAATTAGGGGGGTCGGCCTATTCTAGGACTTCTAGAGAAAAATAATGAGGGGTGTCACGGGGTATGACTATATAGGTCTTGTAGAGGAGAAACAGGCGCTTCTTTTTCACTAGGTATCGAAGGGCGCTATGTTCAAAAATCTGAAACTAGAGCTCAAAATTCGAAAAAAATGTCCAAAAAATGGGGGTAGGGTCGGCCAATTCTAGGACTTCTAGAGAAAAATAATGAGGGGTGTCACGGGGTATGACTATATAGGTCTTGTAGAGGAGAAACAGGCGCTTCTTTTGCACTAGGTGTCGAAGGGCGCTATGTTCAAAAATCTGAAACTAGAGCTCAAAATTCGAAAAAAATGTCCAAAAAATGGGGGTAGGGTCGGCCTATTCTAGGACTTCTAGAGAAAAATAATGAGGGGTGTCACGGAGAATGACTATATAGGTCTTGTAGAGGAGAAACAGGCGCTTCTTTTGCACTAGGTGTTGAAGGGCGCTATGTTCAAAAATCTGAAACTAGAGCTCAAAATTCGAAAAAAATGTCCAAAAAATGGGGGTAGGGTCGGCCTATTCTAGGACTTCTAGAGAAAAATAATGATGGGTGTCACGGAGAATGACTATATAGGTCTTGTAGAGGAGAAACAGGCGCTTCTTTTGCACTAGGTGTCGAAGGGCGCTATGTTCAAAAATCTGAAACTAGAGCTCAAAATTCGAAAAAAATGTCCAAAAAATGGGGGTAGGGTCGGCCTATTCCAGGAGTTCTAGAGAAAATAATGAGGGGTGTCACGGGGAATGACTATATAGGTCTTGTAGAGGAGAAACAGGCTCTTATTTTGCGCTAGGTATCGAAGGGCGCTATGTTCAAAAATCTTAAACTAGAGCTCAAAATTTGAAAAAAATGTCAAAAAATTAGGGGGGTCGGCCTATTCTAGGACTTCTAGAGAAAAATAATGAGGAGTGTAACGGGGTATGACTATAAAGGTCTTGTAGAAGAAAAACAGGCGCTTCTTTTGCGCTAGGTATCAAAGGGCGCTATGTTCAAAAATCTGAAACTAGGGCTCAAAATTTGAAAACAATGTCAACAAATTAGGGGGGTCGGCGTATTCCAGGGCTTCTACAGAAAAATAATGAGGGGTGTCACGGGGAATGACTATATAGGTCTTGTAGAGGAGAAACAGGCACTTCTTTTGCACTATGTATCGAAGGGCGCTATGTTCAAAAATCTGAAACTAGAGCTCAAAATTTGAAAAAAATGTCAAAAAATTAGGGGGGTCGGCCTATTCTAGGACTTCTAGAGAAAAATAATGAGGGGTGTCACGGGGTATGACTATATAGGTCTTGTAGAGGAGAAACAGGCGCTTCTTTTGTACTAGGTGTCGAAGGGCGCTATGTTCAAAAATCTGAAACTAGAGCTCAAAATTCGAAAAAAATGTCCAAAAAATGGGGATAGGGTCGGCCTATTCCAGGAGTTCTAGAGAAAAATAATGAGGGGTGTCACGGGGTATGACTATATAGGTCTTGTAGAGGAGAAACAGGCACTTCTTTTGCGCTAGGTGTCGAAGGGCGCTATGTTCAAAAATCTGAAACTAGAGCTCAAAATTCGAAAAAAATGTCCAAAAAATGGGGGTAGGGTCGGCCTATTCCAGGAGTTCTAGAGAAAATAATGAGGGGTGTCACGGGGAATGACTATATAGGTCTTGTAGAGGAGAAACAGGCGCTTCTTTTGCACTAGGTATCGAAAGGCGCTATGTTCAAAAATCTGAAACTAGAGCTCAAAATTTGAAAAAAATGTCAAAAATTAGGGGGGTCGGCCTATTCTAGGACTTCTAGAGAAAATAAATGAGGGGTGTCACGGGGTATGACTATATAGGTCTTGTAGAGGAGAAACAGGCGCTTCTTTTGCGCTAGGTATCGAAGGGCGCTATGTTCAAAAATCTGAAACTAGAGCTCAAAATTTGAAAAAAATGTCAAAAAATTAAGGGGGTCGGCCTATTCCAGGGCTTCTAGAGAAAAATAATGAGGGGTGTCACGGGGAATGACTATATAGGTCTTGTAGAGGAGAAACAGGCGCTTCTTTTGCGCTAGGTATCGAAGGGCGCTATGTTCAAAAATCTGAAACTAGAGCTCAAAATTTGAAAAAAATGTCAAAAAAATAGGGGGGTCGGCCTATTCTATGACTTCTAGAGAAAAATAATGAGGGGTGTCACGGGGTATGACTATATAGGTCTTGTAGAAGAGAAACAGGCGCTTCTTTTGCGCTAGGTATCGAAGGGCGCTATGTTCAAAAATCTGAAACTAGAGCTCAAAATTTGAAAAAAATGTCAAAAAATTAGGGGTGTCGGCCTATTCCAGGGCTTCTAGAGAAAAATAATGAGGGGTGTCACGGAGAATGACTATATAGGTCTTGTAGAAGAGAAACAGTCGCTTCTTTTGCGCTAGGTATCGAAGGGCGCTATGTTCAAAAATCTGAAACTAGAGCTCAAAATTTGAAAAAAATGTCAAAAAAATAGGGGGGTCGGCCTATTCTAGGACTTCTAGAGAAAAATAATGAGGGTTGTCATGGGGAATGACTACATAGGTCTTGTAGAGAAGGAACAGGCGCTTATTTTGCGCTAGGTATCGAAAGGCGCTATGTTCAAAAATCTGAAACTAGAGCTCAAAATTTGAAAAAAATGTCAAAAAATTAGGAGGGTCGGCCTATTCTAGGACTTCTAGAGAAAAATAATGAGGGGTGTCACGGGGTATGACTATATAGGTCTTGTAGAGGAGAAACAGGCGCTTCTTTTGCACTAGGTGTCGAAGGGCGCTATGTTCAAAAATCTGAAACTAGAGCTCAAAATTCGAAAAAAATGTCCAAAAAATGGGGGTAGGGTCGGCCTATTCCAGGAGTTCTAGAGAAAGATAATGAGGGGTGTCACGGGGTATGACTATATAGGTCTTGTAGAAGAGAAACAGGCTCTTCTTTTGCGCTAGGTATCGAAGGGCACTTTGTTCAAAAATCTGAAACTAGAGCTCAAAATTTAAAAAAAAGGCAAACAATTAGGGGGGTCATCCAGTAGCGGCATAACACAAAAAAACTCATCATAAATACCAGACGCGCGTTTCATCTACAAAGACTCATTAGTGACGCTCGAATCAAAATAATGATTGAAAGGAAAAAATAAAGGACGAAGTTGAAGAACATTGAGAACATAACATTCCTAGTAGTTTTGCAAAATACAGGTAAGGCAGTCTATTCCTGGTGTAGAAAAACCTTATTTTTTTCAAAAATTCAAAACGGTGTTAATTTATAAGATTATATCAATGATAAGCCAAATCAACACAAGTGCTGACTCCTGGGCTGGTGATACCCTCGGGGAAATAAATCTCTACCAGCAATGGCGTCGACTCAGTGGTTGCATTTTAAGTTTTAACTCATCATAGATACCAGTATTTAAATTTTATATTTACGCCAGACGCGCATTTCGTCTACAATATATCAGTGAATGTCCTGTGAAGGGAAAACAGGCGCATCGTTTGCGTAAGACTTCAAAAGGTGCTATAGAAAAAGGAAGATGTGGTATGAGTGCCAATGAGACAACTCTCCATCCAAATAACAATTTAAAAAGTAAACCATTATAGGTTAAAGTATACGGCCTTCAACACGGAGCCTTGGCTCACACCGAACAACAAGCTATAAAGAGCCCCAACATTACTAGTGTAAAACCATTCAAACGGGAAAACCAACGGATTAATCTATATAAGCAAAACGAGAAACGAGAAACACGTATATATTACATAAACAAATGACAACTACTGTACATCAGATTCCTGACTTAGGACAGGTGCAAACATTTGCAGCGGAATTAAACGTTTTAATGGATCCAAACCTTCTCCCTTTTTCTGAAACAATAGCATAACATCACAACATAGAAAAACACACGATAAAATATCAATTGGTAGACTTAACTCAATCAAAAAACGTATGATTACACAATGGACGAATATATTTGATCTGCAACATCTGAATACAAATGCATAGTTAATTAAATATTAGAGACAAAAATTCATGAACAAAAAGCTAAAAACAAATTTAAACAAAGCCATGGCAGGACATCACTGAGAAATATTTAACCCTTCGAAAATATTGATCAATATTCACTTTAGAAAAAAAACCGGTTTTAAAAAAAATAATTATAATCTTGAAGTTTATACAAATGTAGTAAGAATAATGCTATGTTCAATTTTGTCGAAAGGAACTAAAAACTTTTAATGAAAAACTCAACTGTCAGACAAGAACGCGAAAACCAAAAAAAACATATCATAGTCAGCAAAGACTAATTTGCAATTTCTTGTCATATAAAGTCATAATTTCCCCATCCGAATAACATGATAAAAGAGTTTGTAAAATGTGTTATGTAAATACTGATAAAAAAATGCTGATTACTGGCTGATTTTCTTTTTCAAGGGTATGTCGAAAAGAAAACGACGAAGATAAAAAGAACTTTAGTGCAAATTGCAGCTGGTATATAACCAAATTGGAATTGAAATTAAAAAACACTCTTTATTTTTTTATGATATAATTTGTTAAAATAGAACTAGTTAAACACTATTTAAATATCACCTGAGTTTGATCAATAATTATCGACTCGATAAGTTCTTATCTGCACATGCAGCTCCTGTACCCGTACACAGCAAAACATGTGTTTCATCCTCATTGTTTTCAACACTTTAAATAACCAAGTTTATAAAGTTATGTGATTGACACCTTGAAATAGGTCCTCCACAACTCATAACAGCAGCAAGATGGCAGATTATCAGCATGAGAGAGGCAGGAATGTCGCTGTGACAATTGCACGTATTGTCGTTCATCACTTTTCCACTATAAGTCGTTTAGAGAATAAAAATCAGGCAATACACGATATAAAAGACTATCCGAGACCAAAAAGACCCCCTATGCCACCTGCTAGGGAAAATAAAGCATGATGAAGCTTAGTCAGAAAGAAACCCAATGCATACAATACAATCCTGAAAAGAGAGAGGTGGGCATACAGGAGCCTTTTAACAATAATTGTTCGAGATTGAATCATCTCTACTGGTTATTGTGCGATAAGACCATTGCAGGGACGTTTGCTTACGAACAGACACACAGTTATCCGTATCAAATGTAGTGCAGAGCTCGCCAAAATTGGAAATTAGCATCTTGGAGGAAGATCCAATGTTCAAATGGAACTCGGTTCATCTTCCTTGGCCAGATCGTAGCCCGGATTTGAACCATATCGAGCATAATTGGGACACTATTGGGCGGAAAGTGCACAAAAGGACACACCAGTTCAAACACATCATGAAATAAACAATGCCCTTCGTCAGAAATGGTTGCTGCTACCTTTACATTACTTTATAAGCCGATTCATGGCAGGAATCAAAAGACGTTGAGATGCGGTAATTCGTTTGATTGGAGGCTGCGCACAAAGTACTAATTCTTTGGCGTATAACGACCAACCATGATGCGAACAGTCATCTGAAGATTAATTTTGAAATACCTGACATTGTAAAGTTCGACTACAGTAAAAGTTGAAAAGTGCATTTTTTGTACAAAAAACACTACATTTTGTTATTAAAATTGTGGTTGCCAATGTTATCATAAACTATGTTTCAATAATATCCTACACATATTTTATTATATTTCATCCAAAAAAAGAGGCTGATTTTTCAAGTTTTAAAAAATCAAGGTGCTGCAATACTTTTTTCCATGTGTATATATAATACAGCCGTGCGTAAGATGGGTCCATTAGGGTTGTTAACTAAGCATCTTTTTGAAATAAGTCACTCGCCTATTGCAAATAAGCAGTCGATGCTCAACATAAGAATACAACGACTCGCAACTATGTGAGTTAAAGAACATAGGTTGTTAACTATGCACTATATAACCGACTTCATCTAGTCAGCCGTTTAACAAACCTCATCTTCACAAAAGTACAAATCGGTCTAGGTGTCTCTATAGAAAAGTTTGTTAAACGGATAAAATATTTCGACGTAAATTCGAGAAACGATGCTTGATCGTTGTTCGTTTGAGTGAAACTTGGATTACAGTTCTGTTTCAACAGAATAAAGAATTCACGTTTATTCTTCGCATCATTTATGTTTTACTTGCCAATATGACTAAGTGCCGCCCAAGACCAAGAAGTTGTGATGATCCAGGTTGCTTTTCATTCCATATTCAAGTCAAGCATTTTCATAAAACTATGGACGGAAAAGATTACCGATTTCAACAACAAAGAGATCAAAGTACTATGTATAATACACTGCGTTGATGTCTACTCTATCGATCCCGTAAGATTTGAGGAAACTCGAGTTTTTCTCGATCACTGAGATCATACCATGATGGGGAAGATGAACTAATACTTTAAAGCCAAATATATTCGCACTTGCGTGATTGGTACTTTAGATGATCTCTTAACCAACAAAAACACCACCAAACAGAGACCGACTTAGGACATGTGGCCGCAACTTATAAGAAATATGAAAGATAATAAGGTGAAGTGAAACTTGTATGCAGACATACTAATTATACAGCAGGGTCAGTTCCGCGTGATTACCAATTCCAGAATTTTAACAATGAGGAAAAACAGGGTTCCCGAACTTCTGAATACCGCGTATCGCATCTATAATCGTATAATTGGGGTGATGTAAATGATCTCTTGGAGGAATGGAAAGGTATTCTCAGTCATTTATTTCTTGGTTCAAACAATAAGACATGGAGTCACAACCTCTATTTTCAAACACAAAGGTTCGTGGTTCCATCTCCGTTTCTGGGAGACAATTTCAGGGACCAAATTTTCGGCTCTTCATTCACACCATTTGCGAGTATTATCTTCTGGAACAACGATAGTCTGTCGGAAGGATACGCGACTGATCACGTGTTAAAAGAGAGTCATACATCTTGCACGTAAAAGACAACTTGTTAGCTTCAAAAAAAGAGCAGGCTAATGGCGCTACAAGGCAGCACTCGCACAATAAAAGTAGAAAGGGGTATGATTACTAGTAATTTAACTCATAATAACTTGTTTCCGAAATAACTATGATTAAACTAACATCTCTAGAAGGTCTATATTCTTGATGATTCTCCAAGACTGTAATGATTATGAGAATGTAAAGGTTACTACTTGTAACCAATGATTCAGCGGTTTTCTCTGATAAATCAGAGTAACTACTATGAATATATGCTGCATTCTATTAAACAAGAGATGTCGACGTGCATCAATTTAATTTGCGTGCATGCCGGTGCTATTGAGAGGAGTTACTTGCGGGTACACATTGTCTGAAGGTGAAATTATGATATGTATTCTTAAAAAAACGATAGTATTGACGGGTAAGTTATAACTAGATGATTGTGAGGATTGAATAAAAAAAATATAATTTGACGGATTTCTTAATCTTAACGAACATTTACGGATTTGTTTGCTAAATCTCTTCCACCACCTTTTTATAAGAGGAATCTTCTGCAATTTTATCATGATGACCTATATAAATGTCATTTTTTGTGAGTATGAATCTAAAATTTCTCAATTTTTATATCGAAACTATCCAGTTATGTATCCAAAATTCTTCTAAAGTCTTGTAAGTGCTCGTTCATTTCCGGAACAAATGGCTTTTAGCTTTGTATTACTTTTCCTTTCTTAAAATAGAAATAAAGGACTTCTTAACTATGTGAGAGATGTATTAATCATAGAAAGATGTGAAAGTGACGTGACATTACATTGAGTGCGGCACATAGTAAACGCCATGTGTGTGGTATTTACGAGAGGTATGAGTATGATGCAACGTATTACCCTCAATTTTTAAGGTTTCAATATCTACTCTAGTTTGTCTCAACACATCTCACTCCGTGAATCTATTCAATTTCTCTTTCTTGTTCTTCTTGTTTTGCTTACCAAACATTCATCACCTGGATCTCAGCTGCCGTTTTATTTTCGTGAAGTTAACAAATCAATGGTTCTGCATGTTTGAATTTGTGGTCATACTTGTCCAGCTTGTTCATTATTTTATTTTCACGTTCTTTTATTGCTGCATCATATTTTATTTGCATCCATTTTATATCCGTTTCATACGTGCTTTTGAATGAACCAACATTTCATTACAGAATCCGAAATGGCCCTCAGAGGTTTCAGGATGGTGATATTGTGGTAATTCATGTTCCAGTATCTGAAGAAACTATTCTTGATCGTCCTTTTTATCAATGACCCTTTCTGTTGTTACTTTACCTGAAAAGTATTATTCAAGTTGGATGACCGTTTCCGATGGATTTGGGCTCTTTTTGGTGAGTCGTCCAAGTTCGTCCCAAAGATGTCCCATTGGCGATAATCTGAAGACAATACTGGCCACGGCAACACTCGAATGCGATTATTCTCCAAAATTCATTAAAATGTGTTTACAACGGGCGTTTTCTGTTTAAAATGTAGTTTAACGATGCCTTCGGAGAAACGGGAGAACTAGTGGAGCAAGAATTTCGTTCCTATACCCTTTTGCATTTAGGTTTCCTTCACTAATTGTCAGATCGGGGCGTTCCTGGTAGGATATCCATCCCATACCATTAATTCGCCACCCTAAAGCCAATTTGTTTCCTGTACGCACGCATCAAAAAGCATGCCTTGTACCTGCGGCAGACCATGTCTCTGCCATCGATAAATGTCAAGTTGAATTTCGATTCAGCGGTAAAAAGGATTAGTCTCCATGTTAGTCTATGTCATCGAATCCGTACCCTCTCCATTCAACTCGCGACATCCTTCGATTCTGCGTAAGGATAGATCACTTCAACGAACGACGAGCTCTTAGGCTGCCCAGATGAAGTCGGTTACAAACTGTTTGCGCATATAGCCTATTTTTGTTTCTTCCATGAGTTTCTCCAAATCGATTACGGAGATAAATAATGCGGATTTGCCAATCTTCACATAACTTCGTTTCATGTGAGTTGAAACCTCGGGGACGTTAAAATGTTGTACCAGTATCTCTAAGACGAGTCTTTAGCGCCTTTCAAAGTCATTCTAGAGACATTAATTAGTGCTCGATACATTTAATGATCAAAAGGACAACTCAGTTCCATCTCTATAAAGGTAAATGATTGAAAAAATGCGTATTTGTTTGAAATCGGAAAATGGCGTAAAGTTATCTTCGAATTTAAAAGAAAATACTAAATGATCATGAATAGATTATTCAGGTCATTAGTTTTAATCGTGAAAATATTACAAACTAATATATTAAATATATTTTACTTAAAAAGCAAAGTAATGTTTCTTTTTTTATATATACACATGGAAAAAAGTATTGCAAAATATTGATTTTTTAAAACTTGAATAATCAGCCTTTATTTTGGATGGAATATGATAAAATATTTGTAAAATAATATTGAAACATAGTTCATGAAAACATTGGCATTTTAACGAACAAAAAATGTTTGAAAAAAAAAAATATTTATCTAACCACAATTCTAAAACCAAAATGAGGTGTTTTTTTGTACAAAAAACTGCATTTTACAACTTTTACTGTAGTCGAACTTTACAATGTCAGACATTTCAAAATTAATCTTAAGATGATTGTTCACATCATGGTTAATCGTTATACGCCAAAGAAATAGCACTTTGTGCGCAGTCTCCATTTAAACGGTCAACCGCCACTTAACGTCTTATGATTTCTGCCATAAATCGACTAATTTGTTGCTTAGGTAGCAGCAACCATTTCTGATGAAGGGCATTGTTTATTTCATCACGTGTTTGGACTGGGGTGTCCTTTTGTGCAAATTACGCCCAATAGTGTCCCATACATCCTTGATATGGTTCAAATCCGGGCTATGATTGGACCAAGGAAAATGAACAGAATTCCATTGGAACAATGGATCTTCCTCCACGATGCTTATTTCCAATTTTGGCGAGCTCTGCACTACATTGGATACGGATAACTGTGCGTCTGTTCGTAAGCAAACGTCCCTGAAATGGTCTTATCGCACAATAACCAGAAGGAATGATTCAATCTCGAACAATTATTGTTAAAAGGCTCCTGTATGCCCACCCCTCTCTTTTCAGGATTGTATTGTATGCAATGGGTTTCTTTCTGACTAAGCTTCATCATGCTTGATTTTCCCTAGCAGGTGGCATAGGGGGTCTTTTGGGTCTCGGATAGTCTTTTATATCGTGTATTGCCTGATTTTTATTCTCTAAACGACTAATAGTGGAAAAGTGATGACCGACAATACGTACAGTTGTCACAGCGACATTCCTGCCTCTCTCATGCTGATAATCTACCATCTTGCTGCGGTTAAGAGTTGTGGAGGACCTATTTCAAGGTGTCAATCACATAACTTTATAAACTTGGTTATTTAAAGTGTTGAAAACAATGAGGATGAAACACATGTTTTGCTGTGTACGGGTACAGTAGCTGCATGTGCAGATAAGAACTTATCGAGTCGATAATTATTGATCAAACTCAGGTGATATTTAAATAGTGTTTAACTAGTTCTATTTTAACAAATTATATCATAAAAAAATAAAGAGTGTTTTTTTTAATTTCAATTCCAATTTGGTTATATACCAGTTGGCAATCGCACTAAAGTTTTTTTTTATCTTCGTCGTTTTCTTTTCGACATACCCTTGAAAAAGAAAATCAGCCAGTAATCAGCATTTTTTTATCAGTATTTACATAACACATTTTACAAAATACTTTTTTCCATGTGTATACATGTACATCTATTTTTTTTCAGACAACACCCGCACGTGGACGAGGGTACTTATACCGTCTTTAAGGTTGTGGCGCTTGTATTGTCATTGATAAAGTTAACTGGTCTGTATGTAGTTTTACTATCATACTTTTTTAACAATGCAGTATTCTTTGCTGATTTTGGTTATCTGGTACAAAACCTCCGATATGAAAAAAACTTTTGAAAGAATAAAAAGTAGACTGTCTATTAAGTATGTAAGTGTATATAGAACTTTAGGTTATATACCAGCTGGTATTCGCACTAAAGTTCTTTCATCTTCGTCGTTTTCTTTTCGAAATACCCTTGAAAAAGAAAATCAGCCAGTAATCAGCATTCTTTTTATCAGTATTTACATAACACATTTTACAAACTCTTTTATCATGTTATTCGGATGGGGAAATTATGACTTTATATAACAAGATTTTGAAAATTAGTTGTTACTGACTCTGATATGTTGGGTTTTTTTTTTTGGTTTTCGCGTTCTTGTCTGACAGTTGATATTTTATATTTTTTTAGTTCCTTTCGACAAAATTGAACATAGCACCTTTTGAAGTCTTACGCAAACGATACGCCTGTTTTCCCTTCACAGGACATTCATTGATATATTGTAGACGAAACGCGCGTCTGGCGTAAATATAAAATTTAAAATACTGGTATCTTTGATGAGTTAAAACTTAAAATGCAACCTCTGAGTCGATGCCACTGCTGGTAAAGATTTATTTCCCCGAGGGTATCACCATCCCAGTAGTTGGCACTTGTGTGTTGACTTTGCTTATCATTAATATAATCTTATAAATTAACACCGCTTTGAATTTTTGAAAAAAACTAAGGTTTTTCTACACCAGGAATAAACTGTCTTACCTGTATTTGGCAAAACTGCTAGGAATGTTTTGTTCTCAATGATCTTCAACTTCGTCTTTTATTTTGGCCTTTCAACCATTATTTTGATTCGAGCGTCACTAATGAGTCTTTTGTAGACGAAACGCGCGTCTGGTATTGATGATGAGTTTTTTTTTTTTGTTATGCCGCTGCTGGGTGACCCCCCTAATTTTTTGACATTTTGTTCAAATTTTGAGGTCTAGTTTCAGATTTATGAACATAGTGCCCTTCCATACCTAGCGCAAAAGAAGCGCATGTTTCTCCTCTACAAGACCTTTATAGTCATACCCCGTGGCACTCCTCAGTATTTTTCTCTAGAAGCCCTGGAATAGGCCGACCCCCCTAATTTTTTGACATTTTCTTCAAATTTTGAGCTCTAGTTTCAGATTTTTGAACATAGCGCCCTTCGATACCTAGCGCAAAAGAAGCGCCTGTTTCTCCTCTACAAGACCTATATAGTCATACCCCGTGACACCCCTCATTATTTTTCTCTAGAACTCCTGGAATAGGCCGACCCCCCTATTTTTTTGACATTTTTTTCAAATTTTGAGCTCTAGTTTCAGATTTTTGAACATAGCGCCCTTCGATACCTAGCGCAAAAGAAGCGCCTGTTTCTCCTCTACAAGACATATATAGTCATACCCCGTGACACCCCTCATTATTTTTCTCTAGAACTCCTGGAATAGGCCGACCCTACCCCCATTTTTTGGACATTTTCTTTCGAATTTTGAGCTCTAGTTTCAGATTTTTGAACATAGCGCCCTTCGATACCTAGTGCTAAAGAAGCACCTGTTTCTCCTCTTCAAGACCTATATAGGCATTCCCCGTGACACCCCTCATTATTTTTCTCTAGAAGCCCTGGAATAGGCCGACCCCCCTAATTTTTTGACATTTTTTTCAAATTTTGAGCTCTAGTTTCAGATTTTTGAACATAGCGCCCTTCGATACCTAGCCCAAAGGTAGCGCCTGTTTCTCTTCTACAAGACCTATATAGTCATACCCCGTGACATCCCTCATTATTTATCTCTAGAAGCCCTGGAATAGGCCGACACTACCCCCATTTTTTTGACATTTTTTTCGAATTTTGAGCTCTAGTTTCAGATTTTTGAACATAGCACCGTTCGATACCTATGGCAAAAGAAGCGCCTGTTCCTCCTCTACAAGACCTATATAGTCATACCCCGTGACACCCCTCATTATTTTTCTCTAGAAGTCCTAGAATAGGCCGACCCCCCTAATTTTTTGACATTTTTTTCAAATTTTGAGCTCTAGTTTCAGATTTTTGAACATAGCGCCCTTCGATACCTAGCGCAAAAGAAGCGCCTGTTTCTCCTCTACAAGACCTATATAGTCATTTCCCGTGACACCCCTCATTATTTTTCTCTAGAAGCCATGGAATAGGCCGACCCCCCTAATTTTTTGACATTTTTTTTCAAATTTTGAGCTCTAGTTTCAGATTTTTGAACATAGCGCCCTTCGATACCTAGCGCAAAAGAATTGCCTGTTTCTCCTCTACAAGACCTATATAGTCATTCCCCGTGACACCCCTCATCATTTATCTCTAGAAGTCCTAGAATAGGCCGACCCCCTAATTTTTTGACATTTTTTTCAAATTTTGAGCTCTAGTTTCAGATTTTTGAACATAGCGCCCTTCGATACCTAGCGCAAAAGAAGCGCCTGTTTCTCTTCTACAAGACCTATATAGTCATTCTCCGTGATACCCCTCATTATTTTTCTCTAGAAGCCCTGGAATAGGCCGACCCCCTTAATTTTATGACATTTTTTTCGAATTTTGAGCTCTAGTTTCAGATTTTTGAACATAGCGCCCGTAAATACCTAGCCCAAAAGAAGCGCCTGTTTCTCTTCTTCAAGACTTATATAGTCATACCCCGTGACACCCCTCATTACTTTTCTCTAGAACTCCTGGAATAGGCCGACCCTACCCCCATTTTTTTGACATTTTTTTCGAATTTTGAGCTCTAGTTTCAGATTTTTGAACATAGCGCCCTTCGATAACTAGTGCAAAAGAAGCGCCGGTTTCTCCTTTACAAGACCTATATAGTCATACCCCGTGACACCCCTCATTATTTTTCTCTAGAAGTCCTAGAATAGGCCGACCCCCCTAATTTTTGACATTTTTTTCAAATTTTGAGCTCTAGTTTCAGATTTTTGAACATAGCGCCCTTCGATACCTAGCGCAAAAGAAGCGCCTGTTTCACCTCTACAAGACCTATATAGTCATTCCCCGTGACACCCCTCATTATTTTTCTCTAGAAGTCCTAGAATAGGCCGACCCCCCTATTTTTTTGACATTTTTTTCAAATTTTGAGCTCTAGTTTCAGATTTTTGAACATAGCGCCCTTCGATACCTAGTGCAAAAGAAGCGCCTGTTTCTCTTCTACAAGACCTATATAGTCATACCCCGTGACACCCCTCATTATTTTTCTCTAGAAGTCCTAGAATAGGCCGACCCCCCTAATTTTTTGACATTTTTTTCAAATTTTGAGCTCTAGTTTCAGATTTTTGAACATAGCACCCTTCGATACCTGGCGCAAAAGAAGCGCCTGTTTCTCCTCTACAAGACCTATATAGTCATTCCCCGTGACACCCCTCATTTTTTTTCTCTAGAAGTCCTAGAATAGGCCGACCCCCCTATTTTTTTGACATTTTTTTCAAATTTTGAGCTCTAGTTTCAGATTTTTGAACATAGCGCCCTTCGATACCTAGTGCAAAAGAAGCGCCTGTTTCTCTTCTACAAGACCTATATAGTCATACCCCGTGACACCCCTCATTATTTTTCTCTAGAAGTCCTAGAATAGACCGACCCCCCTAATTTTTTGACATTTTTTTCAAATTTTGAGCTCTAGCTTCAGATTTTTGAACATAGCGCCCTTCGATACCTAGCGCAAAAGAAGCGCCTGTATCTCTTCTACAAGACCTATATAGTCATACCCCGTGACACCCCTCATCATTTTTCTCTAGAAGTCCTAGAATAGGCCGACCCCCCTAATTTTTTGACATTTTTTTCAAATTTTGAGCTCTAGTTTCAGATTTTTGAACATAGGGCCCTTCGATACCTAGCGCAAGAAAAGCGCCTGTTTCTCTTCTACAAGACCTATATAGTCATTCTCCGTGACACCCCTCATTATTTTTCTCTAGAAGCCCTGGAATAGGCCGACCCCCTTAATTTTTTGACATTTTTTTCGAATTTTGAGCTCTAGTTTCAGATTTTTGAACATAGCGCCCTTAAATACCAAGCCCAAAAGAAGCGCCTGTTTCTCTTCTACAAGACCCATATAGTCATTCCCCGTGACACCCCTCATTATTTTTCTCTAGAAGTCCTAGAATAGGCCGACCCCCCTAATTTTTTGACATTTTTTTCGAATTTTGAGCTCTAGTTTCAGATTTTTGAACATAGCGCCCTTAAATACCTAGCCCAAAAGAAGCGCCTGTTTCTCTTCTTCAAGACCTATATAGTCATACCCCGTGACACCCCTCATTACTTTTCTCTAGAACTCCTGGAATAGGCCGACCCTACCGCCATTTATTTGACATTTTTTTCGAATTCTGAGCTCTAGTTTCAGATTTTTGAACATAGCGCCCTTCGATACCTAGTGCAAAAGAAGCGCCCGTTTCTCCTTTACAAGACCTATATAGTCATACCCCGTGACACCCCTCATTATTTTTCTCTAGAAGTCCTAGAATAGGCCGACCCCCCTAATTTTTGACATTTTTTTCAAATTTTGAGCTCTAGTTTCAGATTTTTGAACATAGCGCCCTTCGATACCTAGCGCAAAAGAAGCGCCTGTTTCTCCTCTACAAGACCTATATAGTCATTCCCCGTGACACCCCTCATTATTTTTCTCTAGAAGTCCTTGAATAGGCCGACCCCCCTATTTTTTTGACATTTTTTTCAAATTTTGAGCTCTAGTTTCAGATTTTTGAACATAGCGCCCTTCGATACCTAGTGCAAAAGAAGCGCCTGGTTCTCTTCTACAAGACCTATATAGTCATACCCCGTGACACCCCTCATTATTTTTCTCTAGAAGTCCTAGAATAGGCCGACCCCGCTAATTTTTTGACATTTTTTTCAAATTTTGAGCTCTAGTTTCAGATTTTTGAACATAGCACCCTTCGATACCGAGCGCAAAAGAAGCGCCTGTTTCTCCTCTACAAGACCTATATAGTCATTTCCCGTGACACCCCTCATTATTTTTCTCTAGAAGTCCTAGAATAGGCCGACCCCCCTATTTTTTGACATTTTTTTCAAATTTTGAGCTCTAGTTTCAGATTTTTGAACATAGCGCCCTTCGATACCTAGTGCAAAAGAAGCGTCTGTTTCTCTTCTACAAGACCTATATAGTCATACCCCGTGACACCCCTCATTATTTTTCTCTAGAAGTCCTAGAATAGGCCGACCCCCCTAATTTTTTGACATTTTTTCCAATTTTGAGCTCTAGTTTCAGATTTTTGAACATAGCGCCCTTCGATACCTAGCGCAAAAGAAGCGCCTGTTTCTCCTCTACAAGACCTATATAGTCATACCCCGTGACACCCCTCATTATTTTTCTCTAGAAGTCCTAGAATAGGCCGACCCCCCTAATTTTTTGACATTTTTTTCAAATTTTGAGCTCTAGTTTCAGATTTTTGAACATAGCGCCCTTCGATACCTAGCGCAAAAGAAGCGCCTGTTTCTCTTCTACAAGACCTATATAGTCTTTCTCCGTGACACCCCTCATTATTTTTCTCTAGAACTCCTGGAATAGGCCGACCCCCCTAATTTTTTGACATTTTTTTCGAATTTTGAGCTCTAGTTTCAGATTTTTGAACATAGCGCCCTTCGATACCTAGCCCAAAAGAAGCGCCTGTTTCTATTCTACAAGACCTATATAGTCAAACCCCGTGACACCCCTCATTATTTTTTCCCTAGAACTCCTGGAATAGGCCGACCCTACCCCCATTTTTTGGACATTTTTTTCGAATTTTGAGCTCTAGTTTCAGATTTTTGAACATAGCGCCCTTCGATACCTAGCGCAAAAGAAGCGCCTGTTTCTCCTCTACAAGACCTATATAGTCATTCCCCGTGACACCCCTCATTATTTTTCTCTAGAAGTCCTAGAATAGGCCGACCCCCCTATTTTTTTGACATTTTTTTCAAATTTTGAGCTCTAGTTTCAGATTTTTGAACATAGCGCCCTTCGATACCTAGTGCAAAAGAAGCGCCTGTTTCTCTTCTACAAGACCTATATAGTCATACCCCGTGACACCCCTCATTATTTTTCTCTAGAAGTCCTAGAATAGGCCGACCCCCCTAATTTTTTGACATTTTTTTCAAATTTTGAGCTCTAGTTTCAGATTTTTGAACATAGCACCCTTCGATACCTGGCGCAAAAGAAGCGCCTGTTTCTCCTCTACAAGACCTATATAGTCATTCCCCGTGACACCCCTCATTATTTTTCTCTAGAAGTCCTAGAATAGGCCGACCCCCCTATTTTTTTGACATTTTTTTCAAATTTTGAGCTCTAGTTTCAGATTTTTGAACATAGCGCCCTTCGATACCTAGTGCAAAAGAAGCGCCTGTTTCTCCTCTACAAGACCTATATAGTCATACCCCGTGACACCCCTCATTATTTTTCTCTAGAAGTCCTAGAATAGGCCGACCCCCCTAATTTTTTGACATTTTTTTCAAATTTTGAGCTCTAGTTTCAGATTTTTGAACATAGCGCCCTTCGATACCTAGCGCAAAAGAAGCGCCTGTATCTCTTCTACAAGACCTATATAGTCATACCCCGTGACACCCCTCATCATTTTTCTCTAGAAGTCCTAGAATAGGCCGACCCCCCTAATTTTTTGACATTTTTTTCAAATTTTGAGCTCTAGTTTCAGATTTTTGAACATAGGGCCCTTCGATACCTAGCGCAAAAAAAGCGCCTGTTTCTCTTCTACAAGACCTATATAGTCATTCTCCGTGACACCCCTCATTATTTTTCTCTAGAAGCCCTGGAATAGGCCGACCCCCTTAATTTTTTGACATTTTTTTCGAATTTTGAGCTCTAGTTTCAGATTTTTGAACATAGCGCCCTTAAATACCAAGCCCTAAAGAAGCGCCTGTTTCTCTCCTACAAGACCCATATAGTCATACCCCGTGACACCCCTCATTATTTTTCTCTAGAAGTCCTAGAATAGGCCGACCCCCCTAATTTTTTGACATTTTTTTCGAATTTTGAGCTCTAGTTTCAGATTTTTGAACATAGCGCCCTTAAATACCTAGCCCAAAAGAAGCGCCTGTTTCTCTTCTTCAAGACCTATATAGTCATACCCCGTGACACCCCTCATTACTTTTCTCTAGAACTCCTGGAATAGGCCGACCCTACCCCCATTTATTTGACATTTTTTTCGAATTTTGAGCTCTAGTTTCAGATTTTTGAACATAGCGCCCTTCGATACCTAGTGCAAAAGAAGCGCCCGTTTCTCCTTTACAAGACCTATATAGTCATACCCCGTGACACCCCTCATTATTTTTCTCTAGAAGTCCTAGAATAGGCCGACCCCCCTAATTTTTGACATTTTTTTCAAATTTTGAGCTCTAGTTTCAGATTTTTGAACATAGCGCCCTTCGATACCTAGCGCAAAAGAAACGCCTGTTTCTCCTCTACAAGACCTATATAGTCATTCCCCGTGACACCCCTCATTATTTTTCTCTAGAAGTCCTAGAATAGGCCGACCCCCCTATTTTTTTGACATTTTTTTCAAATTTTGAGCTCTAGTTTCAGATTTTTGAACATAGCGCCCTTCGATACCTAGTGCAAAAGAAGCGCCTGTTTCTCTTCTACAAGACCTATATAGTCATACCCCGTGACACCCCTCATTATTTTTCTCTAGAAGTCCTAGAATAGGCCGACCCCCTAATTTTTTGACATTTTTTTCAAATTTTGAGCTCTAGTTTCAGATTTTTGAACATAGCACCCTTCGATACCGAGCGCAAAAGAAGCGCCTGTTTCTCCTCTACAAGACCTATATAGTCATTTCCCGTGACACCCCTCATTATTTTTCTCTAGAAGTCCTAGAATAGGCCGACCCCCCTATTTTTTGACATTTTTTTCAAATTTTGAGCTCTAGTTTCAGATTTTTGAACATAGCGCCCTTCGATACCTAGTGCAAAAGAAGCGCCTGTTTCTCTTCTACAAGACCTATATAGTCATACCCCGTGACACCCCTCATTATTTTTCTCTAGAAGTCCTAGAATAGGCCGACCCCCCTAATTTTTTGACATTTTTTTCAAATTTTGAGCTCTAGTTTCAGATTTTTGAACATAGCGCCCTTCGATACCTAGCGCAAAAGAAGCGCCTGTTTCTCCTCTACAAGACCTATATAGTCATTCCCCGTGACACCCTTCATTATTTTTCACTAGAAGTCCTAGAATAGGCCGACCCCCCTAATTTTTTGACATTTTTTTCAAATTTTGAGCTCTAGTTTCAGATTTTTGAACATAGCGCCCTTCGATACCTAGCGCAAAAGAAGCGCCTGTTTCTCTTCTACAAGACCTATATAGTCTTTCTCCGTGACACCCCTCATTATTTTTCTCTAGAACTCCTGGAATAGGCCGACCCCCCTAATTTTTTGACATTTTTTTCGAATTTTGAGCTCTAGTTTCAGATTTTTGAACATAGCGCCCTTCGATACCTAGCCCAAAAGAAGCGCCTGTTTCTATTCTACAAGACCTATATAGTCAAACCCCGTGACACCACTCATTATTTTTTCCCTAGAACTCCTGGAATAGGCCGACCCTACCCCCGTTTTTTGGACATTTTTTTCGAATTTTGAGCTCTAGTTTCAGATTTTTGAACATAGCGCCCTTCGATACCTAGCGCAAAAGAAGCGCCTGTTTCTCTTCTACAAGACCTATATAGTCATACCCCGTGACACCCCTCATTATTTTTCTCTAGAAGTCCTAGAATAGGCCGACCCCCCTAATTTTTTGAAATTTTTTCAAATTTTGAGCTCTAGTTTCAGATTTTTGAACATAGCGCCCTTCAATACCTAGCGCAAAAGAAGCGCCTGTTTCTCCTCTACAAGACCTATATAGTCATTCCCCGTGACACCCCTCCTTATTTTTCTCTAGAAGTCCTAGAATAGGCCGACCCCCCTAATTTTTTGACATTTTTTTCAAATTTTGAGCTCTAGTTTCAGATTTTTGAACATAGCGCCCTTCGATACCTAGCGCAAAAGAAGCGCCTGTTTCTCTTCTACAAGACCTATATAGTCATACCCCGTGACACCCCTCATTATTTTTCTCTAGAAGCCCTGGAATAGGCCGACCCCCCTAATTTTTTGACATTTTTTTCAAATTTTGAGCTCTAGTTTCAGATTTTTGAACATAGCGCCCTTCGATACCTAGCGCAAAAGAAACGCCTGTTTCTATTCTACAAGACCTATATAGTCAAACCCCGTGACACCCCTCATTATTTTTCCCTAGAACTCCTGGAATAGGCCGACTCTACCCCCATTTTTTGGACATTTTTTTCGAATTTTGAGCTCTAGTTTCAGATTTTGAACATAGCGCCCTTCGATACCTAGCGCAAAAGAAGCGCCTGTTTCTCTTCTACAAGACCTTTATAGTCATTCTCCGTGACACCCCTCATTATTTTTCTCTAGAACTCCTGGAATAGGCCGACCCCCCTAATTTTTTGACATTTTTTTCGTATTTTGAGCTCTAGTTTCAGATTTTTGAACATAGCGCCCTTCGATACCTAGCCCAAAAGAAGCGCCTGTTTCTCTTCTACAAGACCTATATAGTCAAACCCCGTGACACCCCTCATTATTTTTCCATAGAACTCCTGGAATAGGCCGACCCTACCCCCATTTTTTAGACATTTTTTTCGAATTTTGAGCTTTAGTTTCAGATTTTTGAACATAGCGCCCTTCGATACCTAGCGCAAAAGAAGCGCCTGTTTCTCCTCTACAAGACCTATATAGTGATACCCCGTGACACCCCTCATTATTTTCTCTAGAACTCCTGGAATAGGCCGACCCTACCCCCATTTTTTGGACATTTATTTCGAATTTTGAGCTCTAGTTTCAGATTTTTGAACATAGCGCCCTTCGATACCTAGCGCAAAAGAAGCGCCTGTTTCTCTTCTACAAGACCTATATAGTCATACCCCGTGACACCCCTCATTATTTTTCTCTAGAAGTCCTAGAATAGGCCGACCCCCCTAATTTTTTGACATTTTTTTCAAATTTTGAGCTCTAGTTTCAGATTTTTGAACATAGCGCCCTTCGATACCTAGCGCAAAAGAAGCGCCTGTTTCTCCTCTACAAGACCTATATAGTCATTCCCCGTGACACCCTTCATTATTTTTCACTAGAAGTCCTAGAATAGGCCGACCCCCCTAATTTTTTGACATTTTTTTCAAATTTTGAGCTCTAGTTTCAGATTTTTGAACATAGCGCCCTTCGATACCTAGCGCAAAAGAAGCGCCTGTTTCTCTTCTACAAGACCTATATAGTCTTTCTCCGTGACACCCCTCATTATTTTTCTCTAGAACTCCTGGAATAGGCCGACCCCCCTAATTTTTTGACATTTTTTTCGAATTTTGAGCTCTAGTTTCAGATTTTTGAACATAGCGCCCTTCGATACCTAGCCCAAAAGAAGCGCCTGTTTCTATTCTACAAGACCTATATAGTCAAACCCCGTGACACCACTCATTATTTTTTCCCTAGAACTCCTGGAATAGGCCGACCCTACCCCCGTTTTTTGGACATTTTTTTCGAATTTTGAGCTCTAGTTTCAGATTTTTGAACATAGCGCCCTTCGATACCTAGCGCAAAAGAAGCGCCTGTTTCTCTTCTACAAGACCTATATAGTCATACCCCGTGACACCCCTCATTATTTTTCTCTAGAAGTCCTAGAATAGGCCGACCCCCCTAATTTTTTGAAATTTTTTCAAATTTTGAGCTCTAGTTTCAGATTTTTGAACATAGCGCCCTTCAATACCTAGCGCAAAAGAAGCGCCTGTTTCTCCTCTACAAGACCTATATAGTCATTCTCCGTGACACCCCTCCTTATTTTTCTCTAGAAGTCCTAGAATAGGCCGACCCCCCTAATTTTTTGACATTTTTTTCAAATTTTGAGCTCTAGTTTCAGATTTTTGAACATAGCGCCCTTCGATACCTAGCGCAAAAGAAGCGCCTGTTTCTCTTCTACAAGACCTATATAGTCATACCCCGTGACACCCCTCATTATTTTTCTCTAGAAGCCCTGGAATAGGCCGACCCCCCTAATTTTTTGACATTTTTTTCAAATTTTGAGCTCTAGTTTCAGATTTTTGAACATAGCGCCCTTCGATACCTAGCGCAAAAGAAACGCCTGTTTCTATTCTACAAGACCTATATAGTCAAACCCCGTGACACCCCTCATTATTTTTCCCTAGAACTCCTGGAATAGGCCGACCCTACCCCCATTTTTTGGACATTTTTTTCGAATTTTGAGCTCTAGTTTCAGATTTTGAACATAGCGCCCTTCGATACCTAGCGCAAAAGAAGCGCCTGTTTCTCTTCTACAAGACCTTTATAGTCATTCTCCGTGACACCCCTCATTATTTTTCTCTAGAACTCCTGGAATAGGCCGACCCCCCTAATTTTAGACATTTTTTTCGTATTTTGAGCTCTAGTTTCAGATTTTTGAACATAGCGCCCTTCGATACCTAGCCCAAAAGAAGCGCCTGTTTCTCTTCTACAAGACCTATATAGTCAAACCCCGTGACACCCCTCATTATTTTTCCATAGAACTCCTGGAATAGGCCGACCCTACCCCCATTTTTTGGACATTTTTTTCGAATTTTGAGCTTTAGTTTCAGATTTTTGAACATAGCGCCCTTCGATACCTAGCGCAAAAGAAGCGCCTGTTTCTCCTCTACAAGACATATATAGTCATACCCCGTGACACCCCTCATTATTTTTCTCTAGAACTCCTGGAATAGGCCGACCCTACCCCCATTTTTTGGACATTTATTTCGAATTTTGAGCTCTAGTTTCAGATTTTTGAACATAGCGCCCTTTGATACCTAGTGCAAAAGAAGCGGCTGTTTCTCTTCTACAAGACCTATATAGTCATACCCCGTGACACCCCTCATTATTTTTCTCTAGAAGCCCTGGAATAGGCCGACCCCCCTAATTTTTTGACATTTTTTTCAAATTTTGAGCTCTAGTTTCAGATTTTTGAACATAGCGCCCTTCGATACCTAGCGCAAAAGAAACGCCTGTTTCTCTTCTACAAGACCTATATAGTCATACCCCGTGACACCCCTCATTATTTTTCTCTAGAACTCCTGGAATAGGCCGACCCTACCCCCATTTTTTGGACATTTTTTTCGAACTTTGAGCTCTAGTTTCAGATTTTTGAACATAGCGCCCTTCGATACCTAGTGCAAAAGAAGCGCCTGTTTCTCCTCTACAAGACCTATATAGTCATACCTCGTGACACCCCTCATTATTTTTCTCTAGAAATCCTAGAATAGGCCGACCCCCCTAATTTTTTGACACTTTTTTCAAATTTTGAGCTCTAGTTTCAGATTTTTTAACATAGCGCCCTTCGATACCTAGCGCAAAAGAAGCGCCTGTTTCTCCTCTACAAGACCTATATAGTCATTCCCCGTGACACCCCTCATTATTTTTCTCTAGAAGCCCTGGAATAGGCCGACCCTCCTAATTTTTTGTTATTTTTTTCAAATTTTGAGCTCTAGATTAAACAATGACATAAAAGGTGCTATATATTACAGGGTAGGACTACTTTTACATACGTTCTAAATTGAAGAGGGTGCATAGGTGGCCCTACACCTACAAATAATCCGTTGATAGATGCATAGTTATTGTGGTACTGAATATTAGCCTAAAAAGTTATGCGACTTGTTAAATCAATAGATTGGATAAAAACCATTTCAAAATTGAGTTTAAATTGCTATATTTTAACTGATTTTCTGCCTTTTTAAATATTTTTTTATTTAACGGCCGTTGTTGTCTTATTCTTTTTTTTGGTTTCTCGATATATCGCCTTATTGTTCGCTGGCTTATTGTTCGCTAGCTATTGTTCGCTAGCTTCTGCCTGGTGTACATCAGTCAAGATTGCGTTATAATTATCTTAGCCACTAAAACATACAACTTTGTCAATAGAGAAAAGCAAGTTTCATGTTGTCACTCTATAGACACAGCATATACGTTAAAATGAATGCTAAGAATACAAAAAAAAAAAGACCAAAGCACGATAACACAATGATATAAATTCTAAATACTGAGGCACGCCAAAAGGATATTACCAAAAAATGGACTTAACAGTAAAGGTTTAAACATATACACAAATAAAAAGAACACAATTAAGATGATAAACAACGAACGTACCTAGAACCTATACTGAGATAGAATGAAATTCAAAACAGTGTGGCTGTGGCCATTGATTGACACATTAAACTCATCCATTGACTGGGACAATTTACCTGAACGTTTGTCTGTAACGACCACTGTTCACGACGTATCTACGATAGACATTTAAACTGTGGGGTCACCAAAGGTTTCTTAACGCCTTTAATTATAAAATAATTCGAAAAATTAATCAGGAATAACCTTTATGTTTTGATTTATATATTTGATATAAATCAAAACATCGTGTTATTTCTGATTTATTTTTCGAATTACTTTATTAAGGTGTTGAGAACCTTTGGTGACCCCATAGTTTAAGTGTCTTTAAAAAGTACATAGTGAGCAGTGGTCGTTACATACAAACGTTCACCTAAATTGTCCCAGTCAATGGATGAATTTAATGTGTCAATCAATGGCCACAGCCACACTGTTTTGAATTTCATTCTATACAAATGAGAAGATGTGGTATGATTGCTAATGAGACAACTATTCCCAATAGACACTGTCATAAACAACTATAAGTCGGCGTATGAGCTATAACAATGGACAACGCCTATACCACTTGTCCGTTATCAAAAGCCCTGAAATGATAAACGTAAACCAATTCAAACTTTAAAACTAACTAGTTCATTTATAAAGTAATAAATGAAACTCAAATATGTCACACAGCAACAAACAACAACCACTGAATTATAGGCTCCGGATGTAGGAAAGCACATACAAATTTGACAAAGAAAGACAAGTTAGGTTTCGCCAAACCCTTTCCTAACCGGGGACAGTGGTAAGCAAAGCATACTTACCACATATCAAGATCATCATGAATAATTTGTGACGTTGATACTGAATATTTATCAACATCTTCTTGGGATCTTCCGAACTGGCTGTAGTCGTTTTCGTCGTTATATTATAGAAAGTTCTAGTTGTCATAGATGATGAATGTTTTCAGAATCCGTGTTTGGAGTTATAATATATTTAGTTAAAACAATATTTTATTTTCAAAAAGTGCACAAAATATATTTATACAATATATATATATACAGGGATTCGGAAACAAGAAAAACTTATATAAATCCGTCCACCTATAAAAATAATGACAAAATTAAGAACATAGTACAAGAAACTCGTATAATATAATTTTCAATTCTTATTTAACATGTTTATTCTGTGGTTTGCCCGTTACTCAGAAGTCAGTTAATTGGAAAAAAAGTGATCAACTCGTTTTTTCGTAGTTATGGTCCATGTAGCTGAGAAATATGTAAATATTTCGAAAATAAGGTTGCATCGTAATCGACATCGACATAAAAATAATTGTTATGGACAAAATCTCCCTGTTTCTAAAATAAATCTTTGTACAACTTTAAAAAGATTTTCGTTTTCCTCATCACTGATAAGTTCACTACCTGATAATAATGTTTGTATATTATATATTGGTAGTGTAGAAATGGTTTGTGTCCTGATGAGTCTATAATTATGACAATATAGTGTTTGCTGCTCTCAACTTGCCCACATATATATACAGAGGCTGGAAAGAACAATATTTTTCCGGAAAAGAAATAATATTTATAATCTAATTTATCATGATAACCCGGAAATATTAATTTGTTTTTTAATATATACCTATTACCTTGAAACCATTTCATTCAGATTCAGTATTTTTTCTTTTAATAACAGAAATATCTTTATTAAAACCCACTATAAAAACCTAAAGCAATATTGTGTAGATATTTGATATACAACATTACAAGTTTCAATGCCAAAACAAACTAGGAATATAGTTTAATTCAGTGGAATTACGAAACATTTCCGATTTTTCTTCACCACAATTTGTTTTAAGAGTCGTTACAACACTACCTACGTTGTATTAAAATCTACTCACCCCATATTAGATATACTCGGTCTCAATGCGGTCGCTTTTTACTAATGGTAGTACCGCAAATGTTTGATTAAAGTTTAATTTAGTGCAATCATACGAATGTCTTTTTACAGTTTACGCGCCGAATATAATTCGAACAATTTGTGAATTTGATATTTGAATAACGACATATTGTCTTCTTCTTATTATTATTTTAACGTCACTTAAAATAGTGAAATTCTAGAAATAAATTAAATTATTTTAAATAACAGACGATTGTAAAGTAAAATGAAACTGCGAGAGGTAACTGCCACTAATAATGTAACTTCTAGTATACCCTTCAAAGTTCACCTTTAACAGACCATTCCGTGTAACGCAAAAGAACACGACCACGTGTTGCTTTAGAGTAAGAACTTGTTGGCGTTAATATCAAGTAAATGTATATTCATAATGAAATGAATACATATCGTTAGCCTTGCTCTTTTGTTAAAACAAAAATGTTGTGAGAGCCTGTAGTTTTTCAAAGATTTAGAAAATTAGTAAAACGGTTATGTCTGTTGAGAGACTGCTAATCCTATATGTTAACTATACCATTATTTTGTTTTCGTACAATAAGTAATATAATTTCAAACAATTTGCTTTTGTTTTGTTGTTGTATTCAAATCAAATGTAAATAAAGATAACTTTAATAAAGTGAATTTTCTATTATATGCATAAGCATTGCGATAAAAGTGATTAGAAAAATTAGAAAATGTCGTATGATTGTTCAGTTAAAGAGAACAATCATTAACATGCCTTATCACTGGGATACGCAAAGACCAATAAAATAATACTGATAGTATTTTACAACCCGGGAATTGGAAGTCTACGAAAGGAAAACTTATATAATTGCATTTTATCAATCTAGTTTTCAGAAGTTTGTTACTATTAAAAGAAGGTCTAAATTAAAAGCCCATCTTATTTGTTTCTATTTATTATACATGATAAATTCATGGAAATAAATAAGATATGAGTACTTTTAACTAAAAGAGACCTTGAAGCAGAATTACACAAAAGAGTATATGAGTATGAAAAATCCATATTTAGTTTTGTCTTAGAGACAACCTGTATCAACTCAAACACAAGTTTAATCCGTTAGCATGCCTGCACAACACATTCCGCCCAATAAGATCGACTGCATGTTAAAATCATCCAAAGTAAACAAATTTAAATGATGTCGAACAAAAGGTTAGTCTTTACAAAATGTTACTTTGGTGTTTATGATTTTGGTATAAATGAAAATAGTTTCTAGCAAATAAAAGAAAAAAAAACCCAAAAAACCTAACTTACTTAAAAATAAAAGCAATCAGAAACACCGTTAGCGTAGCTTTGATTGCGCACAAAATTAATATCATTTATGGATTTCATCAAATTGTCCAACACCATAAATATAATGAAAGGGAGATAAGAACACTCAGAATCTTTAAATACGTAAATGAAGGCAACAGTAGTATACTGCTGCTCAAAGGTCATACATCTATTGAGAGAAAACAAATCTGGGTCACAAACTAAAACAGATGGAAACACATCAACAATGAGATGAAAACAACGAAACAACAGAAACACTGAAGTGCAACAAAACAAACGACAGTGCAACATACATAGAAAATAACTATTACAAAAACTAATTTAACCCGTGATACAATTCAAAATTTCAAAAAAAGGTTCGTCTAATTTTACACATGCACCTAGTTTACAAAGTTTGGAGATCTTTTCCTAGTTTATGGACTATAGTTTGTGTCATGTTTGAAACGTATTGGATGACATTATTAACAGTTTGATCAGTGATAATCTTACCACTTTGGAAATATATTGGTTAAGATTGTTGACGAAGCAAATTCGGATTATCATTATGTGTTCTGTGTTATTATTATGTTATTAAATATACATTCAAATGCTTTTAGTTGAAATTTTAATTGATTTGACAATGTATCAATACGTGTCAGCACGAACATTGACTAACTGTGCGTCATTAGATGACCAATATTTAACTGTTTAAAAGCGCAAGGTTTGTAATTTGGAGATTAATTTTGTAATTAAAAAAATGACGATAGAACTTAAACAGTAAAAATATAACATATTTACTGTTCACATACTCAATGTTCATATTCATTGGCATTTGTGGTCTTAATTGATCTTCAAATTGATTCATGTGGGATACGAAACGCATATCTTCCTAGTTGTAAGGGTTACTGTGTCTATTATAAAGTTATTTTGAGTAGTCTTATTACGTGCAAGGTCTCAGGTTTATATGAATTTATCCTTCATAAGAATTTCTTTTTAGATTCTGGTTGCTCATAATTGTCAATAATGGTCGATCCCTTTAAAAATACGACAACACGAACTAATAATTGAGATTTGGTTCTTTATATTAGATATAAACTATGGCTGTGGGAATCCGAGCACTAATCCTTTGAGTTGTAAGGGTATGTCTATCTTTTTGAAGTTATTTTTAGGATCAATTTTCGTTATGGTTCTTCATACATGTAAATGATATGCGACGTTCTAAACAATATACTAGTACATATATATATATATATATATATATATATATATATATATATATATATATATATATATATATATATATATATATATATATATATATATATATATATATATATATATATATATTAACATACGTTCTTTTAATGAGTTAATGTGTTTAAAGCGTAATTGGATAGATATGAACTTTAAAATAAATATTTTTGATTTGAGGTTGAATTAGGAAAGGCAGAATATTCCATTAATATTATTTTGTTTTTGTATACTCCTACTTTGTACTTTGTACTTTTTGTCATCTAATTTTTTCTATGTGTGTCATCATTTGTGTATTTGTGTCACCTTTTTGAGAATGTGTGTCATTATATTTTTTTCATCTTATTGAATTTGAATTTGTGTCGGCTAGTAAACAGTATGTATAATAATTCACTTGTTTTGTAAAGTCCTACGTCTGTCAATTTTCAACAAACAAAGATGAGTTAATACATACATACATATGTATTTGCATTAAGGTATCGCAGATCAAATTTATTCGTTCATGGTGTGTTAATTTACGTTTTTTGATGAAGTTAAGCCTTCCAATTGATATTTTATCGTGTGTTTTTCTATGTTGTGATGTTATACTATTCTTTCAGAAAAAGGAAGGTTTGGTACCATTAAAACGTTAAATCCCGCTGCAAATATTTGCACCTGTCCTAAGTCGGGAATCTGATGTTCAGTAGTTGTGTTCGTTTATGTAATTTATACGTGTTTCTCGTTTCTCGTTTTTTATATATAGATTAGACCGTTGTTTTTCCCGTTTTAATGGTTTTACACTAGTAATGATGGGGCCCTTTATAGCTTGTTGTTCGGTGTGAGCCAAGGCTTCGTGTTGAAGGCCGTACATTGACCTATAATGGTTTACTTTTATAAATTGTAATTTTGATGGAGAGTTATTTCATTGTCACTGATGCCACATCTTCCTATATCTATATATTACAATGTGAACTGAGTACGACTTCTAAAAAATTGTACTTCGCGATTCTCCTTTGTATGACAACATATACTAGAATACAAAAGATAAACCCAAAGTCTTCATCAGAAAATAATTAACTAAAATGATCTATATCTGGCTGATGTTTTGTAGAGGAACGGAAGAGCAAAATGTATTCATTGATTTGACTATGAAAATTAACCTGTTCCCTAATTTCATCTGACTGACAGGTCTTAAATGAGGGGCAAAGGCTACCAGAAGGACAGTCAGACTCATAGATCGATATTAACCTGACAACGCCATGGCCAAAAAAGAAAAAGACAAACAGACAAATATTAGTACAAAAGACACAACATAGAAAACTAAAGACTAAGCAACACGAACCCCACCAAAATGAAAGGGATTATAGTTACTACATATTAAACATACGCGATATCATCTGTTAAACTGTTATACCATAGCGGTCAAACAACTCGAGATGGCGTCCGTAAAATTTACGAAGGGATGGTTTCAACTTCGCCATTTGAAACTCTTGGCTTAACAGCTTTCTCGGGAGTAGCAACCCTCTATCAAGGAAATCATGATAGCAAATACACGCCCGGAAATATCATATCAAATGGAAGATATAAACTCCGTATGTAGGTGTTGCTGGAATGTTGCTACATAGAAATGGAAAGTTCACAATTGGGAAGCTAAAATAATCTCTTTTGTCGTAAAGTTTTGTTGTCAATCGACCCTCAATGTCAATTTCTAGATGTAAGTCAAGATGTGAGGCATACCTAGCTGTATCTGTTGTATCCTTTATCTCTAGTTCGATGTGATAGATGCGACCACAATAGTCTCCAAAATTTGAATTATTTAGCCGAAAGTAAAGTTAAAGGATATTGCTAACTTTTTAATTTTCTTCCTGAGAAGTTCCTGTATGAAGTCAGCCTTATATTAATAAAGGAAGAAGTTTGCAAGAAGAGGGGCACAACTGATTCCCATTGGAATGCTGAAAGTCTGTTGAAAAACACGTCCATCAAACGTAACACATATGTTGTTAAAATGTATATCTTAAAATGTACGCAATTTTAACACTTTACCAGGAGTAGGTGAGACATGTTAGAGCCAGAACTTTAAAACGATTCTTTCAAACCCTATTTGCGAGTTATTACCTCAAACGAAATACAACCGTAGAGAGCTAAATATATTAAAATGAAGAAGTGGGTTTGCCTCCATCAGGAAGGTCACAAACAAACCTTTAAGTCAAGTACGAATAAGTACGTTAGACGCGCAAAAAGGACATAAACGAATTCACTTTCCCTTAGGTAGTTGATGTCTTTGTTTCTGCAATGTCTCTATACATATTAACGGGGAATTACCGACAGTCATGCATGATATAAATCTTGTTTGTATCAAAGCTGATAATACAACAAGGAGTGATATAGACATACATAATTATAATTTACAGTTCATAAGCTATCTTTATGTACTTCAAAATTAATTTTATACATACAATGTAAATAATTAATGTTATAAAAATATATTTGTCATATTGAACGTCATAGGAGTTCTGCTTTTCTTTCTTATCTATTATTTTCAAATTGAAAATAATCCTACTTGGCCTCTATGCATCCATCTTGGTTACCCCAAAAAGCTTAAATAACATGTATTTATATTGAAAAGTCAACAAATCTATCAGAAACAACTAAACGTTACTGCTTTACTCTGTATATATGAAAACATTATTGAAATGGTAATCAGACAGCTGTCAATCTCCGTTTTTTTTTTAAATAAATATCTGGTGTCATCTTAATGATTTTTTCGTTAAATTGAGCATTGTGATACATAGCTCATACCTAGCCCCCAACTTACTATATAGTATGTGCTATTTTTCATTTTCTTGTTCTAGTTATTGGCCGACCTAGTTAAAAAAAAATCGATATGAACGATACAATAATTCAGCTATTTTTTTACAGGACTGTTTCCAATCATTGATACTAGCTTTACACAAGATGTAAAGACAAATACAAAAAAGTATAAAGATTGCAGAAACAAAAGTTGAAATGATAAGCCTTTGATTCATTTGTTCTAATTAAATTCTTGTATCGGTTGTGCGGGAGACATACCGGTTGTGCGGGAGACAAACACAGTCAATATCATTATTTGATTAATTTCAATTTTTTTTTAATAATCTCACTCGTTGCTTACTATCGAGTTATGTAGATCATTTAGACTAAACTGACATTGATTCTTTAACGGGAACAATTTTTTAGGCTATGTTACATTCACCTTTTGATTAATTATTTCATGAATCTTCAATTGTCTGTAAGCTACAAATGTGAATTGTGATATTTGTGAAACAGCGGTAGTGGCATTTTGTTTTTAGAATTGCTCATATTATGATATGTACGAAACAGGTATGGATAATTTGTTGTTAAAATTCTCATTGAAAATTTGCATATGTTTTGCAATTATTTTTTTTATTCAGCTGTCAATATTGAGTTATTATCTTAACCACTATCCAAAAAACAACTTTGTCAAAGAAGAAACACAAAATTGCATGTTGACACTCTTTCGACACAAGTACAAATGAAAAATAAGAATATAAAAATGGCCATAATACAATAACACCATGATATAATGTCTGAATATTGAGCCACGCTAAACGGATATTACCAGAAATGGTTAAACATATACAAAGACAAATAAAATGAACACTTTAACACGTTATTAAGATGATGAACGACAGTACCTCGAATCTATACTTAAATATAAAAATGAGAAGATGGGATAAAATTACACAGACATAAACAACTGTAGGCAAGCATACGGCATTCAACAATGGTTAAAGCCCGTACCGCATAGTCAGCTATACAATGCCCCGAAATGACAAATATAAACCAATTCAAACGAGAAAACAAACAACCTAATTTATGTACTAAATAATGAAATAAAAACAAATATTTTACACAGCAAGGAACAACAGCCACATAATTATAAGCTTCGGATTACGGAAAAGCACATATACACACGGCGAAGTGAGACAAGTAAGATGGCGCAAAATCTTTTCCTAACATGGGACAGTGGTAAACCACGCCTACTAACCACATATACAACTTATCAAGAACATCGTAAATTATTTGTTACGTTTATACTGAATATTTATCAACAAGGTCTTGTGATCCTTCGAACTGGCTGTAGTCGTTTTTGTGAATGTATGCTATAATATATTTCTAATGACAACGGAAGTAATTTATAAGATAACCGGAAATAACAATTTCTTCCTTAATATAAACCTTTTACCTTGAAACCATTTCATTCAGATTCAGTAATTATTTTCTTTTGATACCAGAAATATCTTGATCAAAACACATTATAAAAACCTAAAGCAATATTGTTTTCATATTTGATATACAACATAACAAGTTACAATGCCAAAAGAAACTAGAAATATAGTTTAGTTCAGTGCAACGACGAAACATTTCCGATTTTTCTTCCTCACACGTTGTTTCTGGAAAGGGTCATAACACTAATACGTACGTTGTATTAAAGTGAACCACGCCTACTTACCATATATTAAATATACTCGGTCTCCACGCGGTCGATTTTTACCAATGATACTTCTGCAAATCTTTAGGAGATAAGATGAATTTTAATTTAGTACAATCTTAGGAAAATCTTTCTTGTAGTTTACGTGTCGAATATAATCCGAACAATTTGTGAATGATTTGTGAATTAGAAATTGGTCTGACTACAAATTGTCTTCTTCCTGTTATTTTAACGTTACGCAAAATTGTGAAATTCTTTTATAAAAAATACAAAACTCTAAGCCTATTTATTTGTGTTATTTAGTTATGACTGATTTGATTAGATGTACTTTAAAATTAAAAGTCACAAGAAATCTATATCGTACTCACATGCACAAATTTGTTTAGTCTTTGTATAAGTTGAATATACGTTTTATTATTTCAGAACATGAATTTAAAAAATAATGCCCCTTTAATATTAACATGCCAATGACACACTCATTACTATGCGACTATTTGCAAGTAAATTTTGTAAAATTTTGGAAAAAATCCTTTTGACGGAGTTTTTAAGAGCTTGTCATTTTCAGTACACATTATGTTAAATGATAGTAAATGTGATGACCACATTTAAGCTCATGGCCCCAAGTAAATTGACAGTATTGTCGTTGCATGGTTGTAATTCATAGACACTAATTAAATTATTCTGAAACAGACGATTGTAATGTTAAATGAAAATAACAGAGGAAGCAGTCACCAATTATGTTACCAATATCATTGAACAACTAGTTTTTATAGATCATTCTGTGTAACGCAAATAAACATGACTAGTTGTTGCTTCAGGCTAAGAAGTTGTTAAGACGTATTTTCATAATTAAGTGAATAAAGATCATAACAAAGCCTTGCTTTTTTTTCATAACAAAAATGTTGTGAGACACTGTAGCTTGTCAAAGATTCATAAAAGTAGTAAACACGGTTATTTTCTGTTGAGGTACTGCTAGTCCCCTATGTAAACTATAACATTATTTTTTCTCGTTCAAAAAACACTATTAACCATTTTGCTTTTGATGTTTGTATTCAATGTACATTTCAACGAAGAGAACGTTTTTTTTTAAACAGAATCATTTTATGTTTGTATTTATATACATGAATATTACAATGAAATGGATTATAAAAACTAGAAGATGTTGTGTGGTTGTTATGTAAAAGAGAACAAGCATTAACATGCCTTATCAACTTAGATTCGCAAACGCCAATACAATAATACAAATGGTATTTTACAATCCAGGAATGGTAAGTTTACGAAAGGAAACATGATGTCATTGTAATCAGTAGATCTAGCTTTTAAAAATTTACCATTATCAATTAAAAAAAAAAAAATATATTCAAACAATCTTTTTGTCTCTCTGGTATCATAGATGGCAAATTCATGGACTTATATTAGATGTGCGTACTTAGAAAAGATACATTTTAAGCAAAATTATATATAAAAAAGTATATGGAAAAGAAATATTTTTGTTATTGTGTCTTAAAGACCATTTGTTTTATTCAAATGCAAGTGCAATACGTTAACATTGCTTCATAATTAGTTGACATCAATAACACGAATAAGATCGACTCCGCGCTTAATAGCTATCAAAGGTACCCAAAAATCAACAAATATAAATGATGTCGAACAAAAGGTCCCGACTGTTCGAAAAGTTACGTTGGTGTATATGTTTTTGGTAAGAGAGTATGAATAAGATGGTTCCTAGCTAACAACAAAAAAACAAAAAAAAAAAAAAAAAACAAAACAAAACTATCTTACTATATAAAAATATCATCGACGTTTCAAACACCACAAATAAAGTGAACGGTGATTAGAACATTAGCAATCTTTTGATACGAAAATGTTTAAACCATAGATACGTATACTATTCATAATTATGAATACATGTTCTTCTTTCTTTGATAAAAAATACATTCAGATAAAATGCATTGTTACCACCGACTCTCGTTTACTAGTATTTATACACATTTACCAAGTTTCCAAAATAAGTAAAATCACAAAAATAATGAACTCTGTGGAAAATTCAACACGGAAAGTCCCTATCAAATGCCAAAATCAAAAGCTCAAACACATCAAACGAATGGATAACAACTGTCATATTCCTGACTTGGTAGATGTATTTTCTTATGTAGAAAATGGTTGATCAAATCTTGTTTTAAAGCTAACTTAACCTTTCGCTTGTATGACAGTTGCATCAAATTCAATTAAATTGACAACGATGTGTGAACAAAATAAACACTAAGTTTGAAGATCTTTTCAAGCTCATGGACAGGGGTTTGTCATATATGAAACGTTTGACTGGCATTATCAATAGTGCATATTTCATCTGTGATATAAAGCTGGAGAATTATAATCTGAATACTCTAAAATTATACGTTTTAGATTATTGATGATGTTGAATCCGATTATTCCTATGTGTTATGTGTTTGTTGTATTTGAATAAATATATGTTTAAAAGTTTTTTAATACGTGTCAGCACGAATATGTAGCGTCATTAGATATGGCCAATATATATCTGCTTACTAGCTTAATGTTTGCATGTTAGAAAATCCTTTTGCAATTAAAACAAAATGACGTCAAAAAAGTAAACCGGTAGAAATAGACCATATTTGAAAGCAATTTGTGACTTAATTGATCATCATTTTTGTTTCGAGCGTGTATCTTCCTAGTTGTAAGGGTATGTTTATTCTTCGTTATTTATTTTGAGTAATATATTACGTGCAAGGTCTCAGATTTATATGAATTTATCATTCATAAAAAAATCATTTTGCGTTATGATTGTTCATTCTAGAGACGTTCCCTCTAAATAACGACTACACGAACTAAAAATTGGGCTTTGTATATTTATATTTGATATAAATTATGCCTGTGAGAAACAAACATCTGTAATTCTGAGGCGACGCTTTAAAATAGGTTTTATAAGTTAAGATGCGTGTCTTTGATGAGGAACAACTGTACCATGCTTAAAACGATAATACGTTCAATCAGTAAGGGACGTTTATTTCAGTTTTCAATATTTATTTATATTATTTTGCTATTGTGTAATCTTATGTATTTATTACATCTTATTTTGTATCTGTGTAATGTTTTGTTTTGTATTTGTGTCATCTCAGTTTGTATATGTGTCATCTTTTGTATTTGTGTCCCCCTATTTTAAATTTGTGTCATCATATTGTGTATTTGTGTCATCTCATTTAATTTATGTCATTTTATCTAATTTGTATTTTTGTGTCATATTGAAAAAAAGTATTTAAAAGAAACCACTTGTGAAGTAAAGTCTTGAGTCTGTCGTCTGGCAACAGACATTTAACAGTTAGTAATTACATATGACAATGTAAGTTAAGTACGACTTCCAAAAATCAATATCTTGTGTTTCTCCTTTGTCTGACAAAATTTACTTGTATACAAATAATAAACTGAAAGTCTCGATCAGAAAAAAATCGACTCAGATGCACGATATTTGATGATATTTTGCAAAAGAATGGATAAGAAAAATGTATTAATTGATTTGACTATGAACATTAGCCTGTTCCTTTATTTCATCTTAACGGACGGCAGGTCTTCAAATTAACGAAATTTTCAAAAGAGACATACAATTGTCCAACTTCGCCTGAGGTAGTTCAAGTCTTTTCAGCAATTTATGTTTCTACAAACAGGGAATAAAAGACAGGCATGCAGGTTATCAATTATGTTTGTATTAAAGCTGACAATACCCACAAGGAATGGTATAGACGTATAAAACTATAATTTACAATTTAAAATCTTAATTGAGTAGTCGAAACTTAACGTATACCATAGTAGTCCATACGTGTTTCTCGCTTTTTTTATATAGATTAAACCGTTGGTTTTCCTGTTTGATTGGTTTTACACTAGTAAATTTAGGGTCCTTTATAGCTTGCTGTTCGGTATCACTGCTCCGTGATAAAGGCCGTAACGGGTTTACTTTTACATATTGTGACTTGGATACAAAGTTGTCTCATTGGCATTTATATCATATATTCTTATATCTATTTACAATGTAAATAATATTTTTTTCGAAATAAGATTTTAAACATATTTGTCATATTGATCACCAAAGGAGTTCGGTTTTGTTTCCAAAACATTTGCAAAATGGATTTAATCCTACTAGGCCACTGAATGCCATACATTAAACCTATATATACAGTAATCTTGGTTACCCCTGTTACGTGCAATATTTCAGAAAAAAATGTATCTATTTTGAAAACGAAATGCTGTTTACATCAACACTCCTTTCAGAAACCACTACACGATTTGGAACTGATTTACGCTGTATAAATGAAAAATAGGATGGGCATGGTCAACAGACAGCTATCAATCTCCATTTGTTTAAAAAAATAGCCTTGGCAACCTTAACTTTTTCCGTTTAATCGAGCAAATTGAAATCAAGCTCCCAAATTTTGTGAAGTTTTTAATTTAATTTCCTTGTACCAGAAATGGGCCGACCTAGTATAAAAATTATTTATCAAATAAACAATAATACAACAAGTTTGATATCTTTTACATCTCTGTACGGAAACTTGTACAAAATTCTGGTTTTTAAACCTTTCATACGAAAAAAAAACAAAAAACAACCCCATTCGAATGATAATAGGACATTCGTTTAACAATGTTTAACAGCAAATTGCAAAACAGTGAGATAGATAATTTTTACAGAATACATTTTAGTGAATTGAAAAAGTTCAAATTATTTAAATCTGTTTAGAAAAAAAAGAAAAATGCCATTACATTTACAAAGCAGTAAATTATCATCTCCAATGAGAATGATAAGTTTTAATTCATATATGATTTTCATATTAAGGAATACGTTTATATGATTGATCGAAAGAGCTTCCAATCGTTGCTCTTTAAGACGTTGATTTTTCGATAAAAGTACATTGACGGAACTACGTTTTGTAATCAAGTTAAAAAAGATGGCAGCGATGAAAATACAAACCAGCTCGACGCGAAAAAGATTTATTTTCACTTTTTATTCGTCGTTCAATCCTAACAAAATACTTTGAAGCTTATTTTTTTTATATATGTGTGCAGATTTCACGAAAAAAAAACTATTTTTTATGTGAAAAATACATTAATGCACATGTCTAATACAATGACAAACATATACGATTTACCCATGAGAAAGGTTATGGGTAGGGTACTTAGAAATAATTATCTCCAATTTTTAAGAATTATAAGGATAAAACAATTTTTTAAAGGAATTCATTTGTGTCTAAACCGGACCAAATCACACATAAACATACCATAGAAGTCCAAATATTTGTGTATGTGTATTGTTCCAGTTTATACACCAATTATTACCGTATTATCTTACATCCTTGACAAATGATTGCGGTACAATTTTTGTAAAATATTTCATTGCAAGGAAAAGTTGCAAATAAAACTGAAAGCGTATCAACTAAAACTAATTATTATTAACGTGACTTATCATAGAAATTGTTCAACAGTTAACATGATTTTGAGACAAATACAATCAAATGTTGGAAAAACATTTTGCGTTGTTATATAATCAACTGTGAAGTATATTAATAAACCATTTAGTGAGACAAATAATATGCTGAGTAGATAACATGTTGCAGGATGGGTATATTCTACGAAAATACACCCTACTAATAACAGACATGCACAACCGAACTATTGAGTTCGCTATACGAGAAAAGATGTCAAAACCCAACGATAAGGACATTATTTTGCCTTCATACTTATCGACATATTGTTTTAATAGGAACTTATATAAATAAGAAGATGTGGTATGATTGCCAAGGAAACAAGAATTAATCAAAGTCACAATATATACAAAATCGGCCTTCAATAAGGAACTTTGACTCACACCCAACCACAAGCTATAAACGGTCTCAAAAAATACTTGTGTAAAACGATCCAAACAGGAAAACCAAGGGTATAATCTGTATGAGACGAGAAACAATGTAATTACCAGAAAAACGACAACAACTGAACAACATGCTCCTGGCTAAGGATAGGTGTATACAAATGCAGCGGGTGCAAACGTTTATAGTGCAACTTTACAAAAAAGACACACTATAAAAAGGAACTTGAAATGGCTTAACTTGATCAAATAGACATTTTAAAAATATACAAGTAAACGTAAACTGAACAAATCAGTTTGACCTATGACATAATATTAATGAAAAAAGCATAGGAACAACGTCGCACAGACAACTCAAACCTTGACAAAATGGCGTTAAAGTAAGTACAACAATTTTGATGTTAGAAGTACTAAAGATTTTGACAAATTAATAAATTTGTTGTTCTTTGTTTGTGTACAGAAGTGAAAATGTATCGTCATACTTAATATATATCAAGGTGGTATATATCAAAAATAGTGAGGCAAGATGTTATACGAAATAAGTAAACATTGAATTTCATAAAACGAAAATCATTAATAGATTAATTCATTGCAATGTCGAAACAGTCAGATTTTTTTTCTCAACGCCACTACAAACCATGTATATAAATAATCCCCGCATACTAAATTCCTTTGGCCTAGTAAATTTCATAAATGTAATGCAAATTGTGTCAACAGGTCATATTAACACAAAAGTATAGTTAGAGAGTACTCGCAGTTACTGATCCCTGTTTCCCTCCGAAATTCACCGTTTGTCAGATTCCTGACTTGTCGTGTAAAATTATATTGACAACAATGTGTGAGCAAAACACGCAGACATGTTGGTTAAACATGTCGAAAATTTGAATACAACAGTCAACATTAGCATATTAACTTAATCACTATAAGGACAAACAACTTTGTCAACAGTGAAAAAGAAAATGTTAACACGCTTTTGACAAAGCACACGAGTAAAGTTGAAAGACTAAAATACAAAACGTTACCATAACACAATAACACAATGTTATAATGTATATATGTTACAGGGAATTTGTGAAATCAGGGAGTTTTTAAAATCACTGAAATTTCAGGGAATTTGTAAAGTCATTGAACTGATCAGTGATTTTATAAAATCCCTGATTTTGACTAGTGATTTTACAAAATCCCTGATATAATTAAGATAGATCTTTTTTTTTAAAATTCACTGACTAAATTCAGGGAATATGTAAAATAAATTCATTCATTTTTGTTTAGAATTTCTGTGAAAAAAGCCTACAGCAGTAACACTCAATAAATTTGAGGTTAGTCTAGCCTTTATTTTAATATTAAGTGAGCAGTTTTCATGCACTATACAACTGACATAGTTTAGAACAATGGCTCATGCACAGATGTCTTTCAATCAAGAGCCAACATACACACAAAAGTTGTCAATGAGCCACGGAAAGAACATGTTGTCAATGAGCCACAGAAAAAAGACAAACAAGCTCTTATCACTACCTTGTTTGAAAGAAAGTTACTGTTTATTATAGTTTTGCTGTAATTACTGTAAAAAATAAAAACAAATATAAAAACGGAACATTAGGTTGATTGTAGTCATAAGAGAGGACACATATGTAAGGTATAAGAAATTGGGTGGGAATGTGATCCTATGGCAAATATTATATGCATATCAGAGAAAGCGTATCTTATTGGTGCATGAAAATTGATATATAAAAGCAAATAAGTGTTGTATTATTAATTTGCTGCCTACAAATTAACATTTATATGCACAAAATAGAAATAAAAAAAAAGACTAACAAAAAATATAGGTAAGAATACTTTGTTTTGTACTTGCATGTTTATGAATAGTTTCTAACCAAGCAAAAATAAAAAAAAAATTTACTTACTCAGGTCATATATCAGATACATGTATTCTATTACAAAGTGATATAACTTTGAATAAGTTTCTAAACTTTCTCAGCTCTTTTAATCCAAATGAGGTAAATGTTTTGTTTAATGTAGGTATGAAGTTCTTCAATGTGAATATTTGAAAAAAAATCGTTAAAAACAGTTTTCATCAGATGAAGATGTTTTAAAAATATTATGTATGTCTTGAAGACATCCACAACATAGTTCAGAAAATTCACATATCAATAGGTCATGGTGGTAAAAACAAAATGGTATTAAAAGTACGCATATAGAAGGTGTGCAAATGTTTTATACAAAGCGTTAGAACTTTACAAGGAACTTTGAGAGGAATGCCAACTAAAAAAACGTAGAACTGCTAGGACAGGTTGATTTGATACAGAGATTCATCGAAAAGCAGGGCAATTATATAACAGTAACTGTCACCCAAACTTGCCATGCAAAACAAATAAATTCACAGTGATCTAAATATCCGTTTATATGCCTTTTGGTCATTATCATTATACACAAGTTTTAGCTCATAGTGTTTATTAAAAATCATTTGCGATCATTTTGTGTATTTCTTATTAAGAAAAACACATTTTTAATAGCAAGTTATACTTAATTGTAATCAGGGATTTTACAAAATCCCTAGCTCTATTTTCAGTGATTTTGTCAAATCCCTAACAATTTCAGGGATTTAACAAAACCACTGAAACTGTTATTGATTTTACAAAATCACTGATTAGTCCAGTGATTTTACAAAATCCCTGATTTTACAAATTCCCTGTAACATATATACCGAGTCACGAAAAAGGATATTACCAACAATGGACTACATAAAAAAGGTTAAAAAAAATCAAAGACACTTTAACACGTTATTAAGATGATCACTAATGTGAGTATATGGAATTTGTACTTCAAGACCATCATGAATCATTTTTAAAGTTGATACTGAATATTTATCGACATGGGCTTGGTATATTCTGATCCGACAGTAGTCGTTTTTGTACTTTTTTGTTTATTCCTTATGATAATGGAATTAGTTCATCATGATAACCGGAAATAATCATATGCTTTTTTTATACAAACATATCTTATAACCATTTATCTCTAATTCAGTTAATTATTTTCTTTTGACACCAAAAAAGTCTTTATTTGAACCCACTATTAAGACCTAAAGTATTAATGTGTCCATATTTGATAACAAAATTACAAGTTACTATGCCAAAAATCGGGACATATAGTTTAATTCATTGCAATGGCGAAACGTTAAGGAATTTCCACCACGCCTTGGTTTCATAAAAAGTAAATACCAAAAGTACTGAACTCCGAGAAAAATTCAATCGAAAAGCCCCTAATCACATGGTTAAATCAAATGACAAAACACATAAAAAACGAATGGACAACAACTGTCATATTCCTGACTTGGTATAGGTATTTTCAAATGTAGAAAATGGTGGATTGAACCTGGTTTTATAGCTCTAAACCTCTCACTTGTACGACAGTCTCGTCAAATTCCGTTATATTTACAACGATGCGCGAACAAAGTCACATAACACCACTACTCATCATGTATTTAAAAAATTACACGGTATCCAAGTGTTCAATATTAGCCAATGATATTCCTGTACAAATATCAAGCAGGTAAGATAAAGTTGATTCAGTCCAATCTAATGAATATCTTTCGGTTTACGCGTTGAATGTAATCCGCAAAATATAAATTTGAAATAGGAATCAGTTGTTTTCTTCTTTTTACTTTTTAACGTCATGCAAAATAATAAAATTCTGTGTTTTAAAAAACCAGTTTGCGTATCAATTTTGGGTTATTAAATAATGAAACGTTTGAAGTTTCTTTTAAAAATTAAACGTAATGAGTAAACCATGATCTTAAAAACAAGAAACAAAGGTATATGTTTACAACATCGTATGGTTAACATATCAATGAATAAAATTTACGACTTGTTGAAAGAGTTTCGAAAAGCTTGTCATTTACAATAAAAAAAATATGTTAGTTGCCAGTAAATATGTTGATCACTTATTAGCTTATGACCTAAAGGAATTCTAAATTTTGTTGCTACATTGTTGTAAATCATAGAAAATGTTAACATTTTTTTTATCAACAGACGATCGTAAAGTACAACAAAATTTAGAGAGGAAACTGTCACCAACTATGTTACCAAATCTCCCCGAAAGCCAGTTTTGTCACATTATTCTTTGTTTGTAAGCGGAATACAGTGAAATGCAGTGAAGTTTAGCATTTGATAGTTCATTGATAACATTCTGGCGTATCATAAACAAACAACTTGTGACGTCTCATTTCATTGGCCGAAAGATTCAAATACAAAAACATGTAGTCAGTGTGCACGTGAATTGACACAGGTGACCGACAATGGAATGTACTATGTTACTACGAACGTAAAAACAAGGATTTGTTTAATTTACAAACCTTTGGTCAAAAGAATTAAATAAATCTTTTGTTAACTTCAAATAGTGGGGTCGAAATATTATACTGGTATTTTGTATTAAGTAATATTCTAAGTTCTTTATGCATGCAGCAACTCAATTATCGTGTACCGCATAATGAGAAATATAAGGATAAAATAAATGCATGTGCCACTTTTATACAAATGAATATATGAACCACTTTTAATTTCTTTCATACTGACGTTAGGTTATAACCCTAACAATGTCGTAGTCACTTATAATAAGTATCTCATAATACTGATCCATTACAATAATTAATGATGGGTTGCACTGACATTCCTCTTTTATTATTTTCATGCTATAAAACATACACACAGTAGCTAAGCGTACCATAAACGGAGGAAATTGTCCCCCAAAATAGAAACAAAGTAACTTTAATCGTATCATTTGTGCACCTGAATGAATTCAGTGAAGACATGTTGTTGTAATAAATTATAAAGTGACATCGGCGAAGATTATTCAGTTCTTTTGTATGTGTTGAAAAAAATAATGAATAAATACTTGTGAGAAATGTCGTAGTTTACAAGGAACAATTCCCGTTTGATTTATTTTACATTGTCATTTCGGGGCCTTTTATGGCTGACTTTGCGGTATGGGCTTTGCTCATTATTAAAAGCCGTACGGTGATTTATTATAGCTGTTAATTTTTGTGTTATTTTGTTCTCTTGTGGAGAGTTTTCTCATTGGCAATCATACCACATCTTCTTTAATATATGTATTTATAGTATACAAGGTATTATCCCGCAGTTAAGATTTGTCCACTTTTTAAGAACACATCCGTAAAAAACGGACGCCCACCGGACAGAAGGGGTCAGAAGGGCAATCTTACCACATCTTCTTTTTTTAAATATAAATGTGCTGTTTTCGATTTTAAATGGATGAATATTTATTTTTTAATTTTATACTGTAAGAATAGAGCTACATAACATTGTTGAACTATTCGCTAAAGTACATGTAGTATGTATTCGTCTTTAAAATGAAATACAAAACGAAAGATGTATGATAAACTGATAAACAAAATATCAAGAAATTAACCTTTTTCATCAAAAATTTTTATGAATAAACACTTTTTTTTAAAAAACTGATTGTTTCTATTTACATGTACATATTTACAATTATTATATACAATTTACGTTCGTTTTTCAACCGAGAATAGCAAAACCTCATGAAGTATATCGTTGGAGTTTATAAACTACATTTAATTCCCCTGTGCCATGGTTTGCCATCTGCGTTATTTAACAAAGCATGATTGGTTACATGTTATGAATTTACTTACAGTTTCGGAATTTTTTTTCTCAAGTAAACGGAATCAGAAAAAAAAAAAATCACTATCCTGTGTCGAATACCTAAAACTTGTCAAAGAATATGAAGAGTGTTTGTAGAAAAGTACGGTTTCATTTTTCAAGTACAACGCTAATTCATCGAGTCCATTGAGTGAAAGAAAAGGCAGGTTGAGCAACTTTTGGGGGGGGGGGAGTCAATGAAAAAAATATGTGGATTGAGTTTTTCTAGTTTTTCATTGAACTTTTGATGTCGTCCCTTGATCCAGAGGACAAATTTGAATTAAATGTTTGCATGTGAAAACTGTTAAGATTTTAAAGTTTAAAATTTTACTATCAATTGCAGAAAATTATAAAACCAATGAATTTCATATGCACATTTATAGAAGCTAGAATTGTGATTGCTTAATCAAGAACACAATCATGTACGCAAATACGACGATGGAAGCTTTAAACGACCTTGACCAGCTACGTGAATATTGATCAGTCCATTCAACGTTATAGTACGTGTGTTCTATTTCCGCAGGTGTGAGGTTGAAGGTTTGAATTGACCAATGAAAACGATCGTTCCTTAAAGAGTTAATGTAATAAAGTTTGTTTGACTGATTACGTCGCAATACCTTTCGCTAAGCTTTACCGCATATGAGTATAACTTTTAAAAAATATATGAAAATGAAAAATTCAAGTATTTTGTTAAGTCTTCACTTGCAGACTATTTGTATTAATTCAAACAAGTGTAATACGCTAGCATGGCTGTACAATAAGTACCTGTCAATGAGATCTATTGCATTTATAAATCACCCAAAGTAAAAAAATGTGAAAAACGGCGATCAACAAAGTCCAGACATTGCAAAATATTACATTGGTGTATAAGATTTTGGCAAGAGAATATGAATAATAATGGTTGCTAGCAAAAAAATTCTATCCGACTTAAAAAATGAAAAGAAGCAGAAACATTGTTGCGGTAATTCTGATTGCACGCAGAATTATTATTTTAAATGGATTTCATCGACTTGTACATCAAAGAAATATATCAAATGGTGATTAAAACATTTAAAAAATTTAAATACGTAAAACTCGTAATACAATTCAGTTTTATGAATATATGTTCTCCTTCTGTCAATGAATGGCCACACATTCATTTAGATAAAGTGACTTGTTATAATATCTCTTGTTTCAACCATTTTTCTTAGTTTATTCACAGGGTTGCTATAATTGAAACGTTTGACTATCATTATTAAAAGTGCATTTCATCTGTGATATAAAGCCGGAGAACTATAATATCAACACTTTTAAAAATATTGTTAATGATTATTGACGATGCAATTTCTAATAATTCAAATGTGTTGTGTGCCTCATATTGAATCTTATTAAATATACATTTACAAGGTAGTTTTAGTAGACATGTTAATTGACTGGAAAATTTCCCAATACTTGTTAGCACGAAAGTCGAGTAACTGTCCGTCCTTAGTTAAAAGTCAGCTGACCAATAGTTAACTGTTTACTAGCTCAATGTGTGCAGTTAAGAAAATCATTTTGCAATTAAAACAAAATGACGTCAAAAAAGTATAACGATAGAAGTATACCATATTTGAAAGCAATTTGGGTCTTAATTGATCATCATATTGATCCCGAGCGTGTACCACCCTAATTGTAAGGGTATGTCTATATCTTATAAAGTTATTTTGAGTACTCTCTTTACGTGCAAGATCTCATGTTTATATGTATTCTACATTCAAAAGAAATTCGTGTTGCCTTCTGGTTGTTCATAATTGTCAATATTAGACGATCCCATCTAAATATACGACTACACAAACTAATAAATGGGCTTGATTCTCATATTTAATATATAATCACGGCTATGGGAAACAAACATCTGCAATAATGAGGATATTTAATGATACATTCTTTTCATGAGGTAATTTGCTCAAATAGTTGAAGAGAGATGAACTTGAAATTAATTATTTTCTTTTATAATAAGTTAAACAGACGGGTATATTTCAGGTACTTAGTATAAATATCTATTAGTATTATTTCGCTTTTGTTTGATCTTATTTTGTATTTGTGTCAGCTTATTTTGTCTTTATGTCATCTTATTTTTTTTTTATTTATGACATTTTAAAAAAGTATTTAATTAACTCTCTTGTGAGGTAAAGTATGTCGTCTGCCAGATGACACAGAACATTGAGTAAAATCTAAACTATATATATATATATATGAACGACTTTTCAAAATCGATACCTCGTGTTTCCCTTTTGTCTGACTAGTATTCAAAGGATAAAATGATAGTTATAATCAGATGTTCGATACCTTGCTGATTTTTTTGCAAAAGAATGGAAGAGCAAATTGAATCATTTATTTGACTATGAAACTTAACATGTTCCTATATATTTATCGAAACAAAAAGTCTTCAAATTTACAAAATTATTCCATTTGGTCAAGAACTCAGAGACAGATCTAGAACTTGAAATAAAAAAAATCATTGAAACTCTTAACGCAGGTTACAACCCAAAACTAAATGAAACTATAAAAAGCTTATAAGATTAAAATAAAACTACTTTAACCATTTAAGTACAGAGGGGAACCAGTTGGAGTTGTCATTCACAAGGATATTGTCACCAGTCCGTATGACCCTAATAAGGCATGTCATTGCCTCATATACTATACCTCCACAACAGAAAGAGCCAAGCGCCTTATGATCGATTTTGATGAAGGGTTTGACATCAATGACCCTGACCTACTAACCAAACCACCGCATACGTCGCCCTAAAACATCGAATTTAAAGAGGCAATGTAAGCAGTCATCCTGTCAGAACGGCTTAATACTCCGTATCAGCAACATCACCGCAGTCAGAGTTAGGTGAAAGCGGAAACACAGACAGATCCAAATCTGTAACCTTAGTACATTAGTCTGCAATACCCAGAAGGACAGATGAACAGTAAAACCTAGCAGCATCATACTCATCAATGAAGCTAACACTTTATGAATTCTGTGCTTGCGAAGCACTTTCATAGATTTACCTTCCTCGGGCAGACTCAAACCACGAATCAGGTATGTATAATTACACATTTGCGTGATACGCTATTTCAATAAAAAATACATCATAGATAACTTATGCACGATTAGAATTTGAACGCCAGACGCGCAAAAGGGATATAAAAGAATTGAAACTATTTAAGTTTAACTATGCCTGGGGTAGGTGTGGTCTTTGTGTCTTCAATTCTCTAAATATATCATCGGGAAATTAACAACACGTATGAAATAATGAATACTGTTTTATCGAAGCAGATGATGCCAATCGGAGTGGTATAACTGTATAGAACTATTATGAATAGTTCATTATCTACAGCTGTGTAGTCTTTAATTAATAAGATACATGCATTGTAAATTATACATTTTTAAAATTAAATTTTTATCATATTTGTCATATTGAACGTCTGGAAAATTCTGGTTTTCTAATTTTTCTTATTTCTTCAAAATGAGTTTAATCCTACTGGGCCTCTGAATGCCAGACGTTTTAAATGATTATTTATCCATCTTGTATGCAATTATCTTGGTTACCCCTATTACGTGCAAACTCTCGGATAAAATGTATGCATCTTTAAAAGGAAAAGGGTTTTCCATTTATAATTTTATGAGGAACAACTAAATGAATTAGGGACTACTTTCCTCTGTTTATATGAAAAAAGAAAATGGACAAGGTGAACAGACAGTTGTCAATCTCCAAGCGCAGTTTGTTTTAAAATATAATTTCCTATGGAATGAAAGCACATTCTAGCCGTACTCAAAAACATATGCCCTTTTTTATTTATTTTTTTTCAGTTATTGGCTGACCTAGTTTTATAAAATTGCATATTAAATTATCATCAATAAATTGAGCAAGCTGTCTTTTTACAGGTCTGTTTCCAATTATTGATAATAGATCTATACAAGATTTAAAGTCAAATACAAAAACAAGTTCATATTTATTTAGTATATTTGTTAACAAAATTTAAAATATCAATCATATTCGGAAAATCGTCCGACTTTAAGTTTTTAAACCGTTCACACGTACAAACTGATCCAAATAATGATAATACATTCGTTGAACTCTGTTTTACAATACATTGAGGGTAAAGCAAATAAATAATGTGTATAGTATGCTAGAAATGAATTGAAATTGTTCAATACAAGTCAAACTATTCAAGTCATAAGAAACCTCAAATTAAAAAAAAATAATGCATATGTTTTTTTTTATAACTCAATGGATAGTTTTCATTATAAAACTTATGTACCTATACTTTTTTCTGAAGAAAATTCTTTAATTTATTCATATTTAAAAGAAGTTTACTTTATTTTAAATTGCTTCTTTCCAGGAAGCAATTCCCCCGACATATTTTCTGTATGCAAAGTGACCTCTGTGTGACCCATATCGTAAAAATCCGGTGATCGCAATACGCATGGATGTCCTTAAAATAAACTATTATCTGAATTTACATGTCAAACACATGCTCAATTTCCATGCTTTTTTGTTGATTTTTTGTTGATTGTTGACAAACAGGTGACAATAGTTAAACTTCGGCTTCAAAACACGAACTTTAATTGCCTGCCATATTTTCACAACAACACTGACTGATTGAAAAAAAAAATTGACGATTATACGAAATTTATGCGAAAAAAATGATAAATTCGTGCACATAAGACTAAGTTTAAGACAATGTTTGTATGCATTGGTTCAAGAGTTGGAAGAAAATTATTTTTCACCGGTCACTCGTTTCTTATGACTTTAAAATATGTTGAAATACATGTATGCTATTACATTTACAAAACTTATCAACTCCAATGAGAATAATACGTTTCCTTAAATAGCGATTACTATTCCCTTAAACATGCATCAATCTGTTCCAGTTTTAATACTTATGAATCGCCTAAGCTATATTTAATGTTGATCTTTTATCAATTTTGCACTAAAAGAAATTTAATTAGCGTATTGTTGTGATCGTATATTTAAAATATAACAACTATAGAATGAAAAGTTACATAGTTTCCATGTAAAAGGGCAAGAAATCAAGAGAATACATAATTTTCAACATATGCAGAAATTTTTTTTTTAAAATTCAGTCCTTGATCTTTTGTCTTTGATAGATAATTCCGCACGTGCATGTTCCATGTTAGAAAAGGATTCAATTGTAAAACAGAAGAAACAAATAATGCTTAAGATAAATCATAAAATCAAAACAAATTTAAACTTTTTGGTAGGTAATTTTGCAAATACATATATAAAGAATTTAATCTCAAAGAAAACGTTAAAGCTTACGTTGTATTATATACACTTCTTATTGTAGACATGACTTGCGAGAGTAATTTTGCAAAATATAAAAAAATCTATCTCACGTAATAATTTACGAAATATACAAGGACAACTAAAACTATTCAGTTCGGTTTCCACACGAGTAAAATTGTCCAAACCCTAAAAATAATCAAATTGTTTCGCCTTTATATGTGTCAACATTTAATTTCAATATGAACTTATGCCTGTAGTTTTAACATTTTGTTATTCTGTTTTCCAGCCTGTAATGCTACTCTTTTTCTAATATTTTGTAGTTATCATTCAATTTTTTCTACTCGTGAGTCTTTAAAATCCTGCATTTAATTTTTGTTCTGCAAGATATCGAATAAACATTTGATATGCGTTCGAAATTTACAACTCTCTTCAAGCCGTTTTACCTCTTTATCTATATCTTTTATTTTCCCGAACACTTCTTTTCTTATTATGTAAACTCTATCTTCTTTTTGTACTATTTGTTTATGCGGTAATCGGTGTAGTTTCTCCAAAACGCAGGCGTCACTTCCGGTAACAATTGTACATAAACAAAAAAAGAACTAGACTTGCAAGGTTATGTTAAATAGACATATTTAAAAATCAAGTACCGGTAGAAGAAAAAACGTGTAGCCGTATCGGATGAATATTCATTGTGACAACGGTAGTAAATTATCATGATAACCGGAAATGCTCATTCGATATAATGTTTTGATATAAACATATTTAACCTGAAGCCATTTCTTTCAGATTAAGTGAATTATTTTCTTCTAGGTCAAGAAATTTCTTGATTAAAACCTAAAGCAGTATCGTGTTCAAATTTAGGAGACAAAACTACAAGTCACTAAACCAAAAGAAATTGTGAATAAAATATCAGTTACACAAGTACAGTAAACTAGTGACCACACATGATTTTTAATGACCACGTATGTATTGTTTTAGCATTTTTCATGTTGGCGACTATCTAAGCATGTAGAATTCATACAAGTGACATATTAATGTACTCAAATGATGTAACCTTATATCATTAGTCCATATACGAACTCTTATAATTTGTTTGCATTTTATGTGTTTTCTGCATATGTTTTCAATAGTTTATCATTAATTTTATCATATGTTGGCTATGCGATACGTTTTAGATTCTTCATCGTCATATTGATTTGCTTTGCCATAGTCAACAAGATTGATGCAAGATGTGGAAAAGGATCTTTTTACTTTGTCGGATACCCAGTATTGGTGGGGTTCGTTGTTTTCTATGCTGTACTTTTGTGTGTCGGTTTGCCATTTTTTGTTTTAGCCATCGCGTTTTCATTTTATTTTCGACTTGTGCGTTTGATTGCTATTTGGTTTCATTTGCCTTTCTTACAAAAGGGATGTAACACTACTACTACTACCAGGAAAGCTCGTCGGACGCATATAATTATTGAACGTGTTGTGTTAAATTTTTTTACAACAGGGTAAATAAATAATTACCCAATATTGAGTATACAGGGTCTTCGCATATAGGCGTTTATAAAGTAATATTTCTAGAAATGTTTAAGAGGTATAATGAAGTTTAATTCAGTACAACTAATGAATATGTTTGTGACATCATACGTGTTAAATATATTGAACAAAAATGATTTGTGAATTTGAAATAAGAAATGAATACTATTTGTTTTTTTTATTTTTTTTTTCTATTTCGTCTTCTTGTTCTTTCTTTTTTTTACTTCTTCTTTATACATTTCTTATTCTTAAAATGTGGATTTTATCTGTAATTAGTGAACGTACACGCAAACACGTTTTTGGCTTAGAAAAGGGGGTCATTTCCGCCATGAATGTACGTACATGCAAACGACGGTCAGTAAGATAGAAAAATATGAATTTTATATTTTGTAATTCCAATATCATATTTCAAATGTTTAATGTCACTCTGTATTATACACGATTCAGATATATATATTTAAAGAATGGAAGTGTCCGCATGGTTCATAAGCTATTGAACCAAGTGGAACAATTATAAGTAATGTTTGAAAATTTTGTTTGACTTTATTGGATTTTGTTTAAAGTGAAAAACAGAAATGTGAATCACCGACCTCACTTTCTTGCTTACGAGCTAAATATAGGATTTCTGTTATGAATACGAAAACATTTAGCTTATAAATTTAGGAATAAGACTTATTTTTAATTCATGACCAATGAATAAAGCTGGACCGTATTAACAGAAAACAAAGATGTATTTATTAGTAAATTATTAGTATTAGACTATTTCCTCTCAAAATTTGCATATGCTAAAAATTGGTTTTTAATGTGGAAACGACAAATTAGAAAGTTTCAAAAAGGGCCATTATCATTTACAATAAAAAATGTTATATGACAGTTATTGTGTTAATCCCATTTTAACTCAAGACATCAAGGACGTTTGAGTATTGTCGCTACTTTTGTCTAATTTATAAAAAATGACTACATTATTCTAAACAACAGATGATTGTAAAAAAAGAGAAATCTACTACCAATCTCCTTGAAAATCAAGATTTGTTTTAGATTAGTCAAAGTGTAACGTGAAGAACATGTTTTTTTTGCTTGAGGGTAAGAAATCGACAAAGCAGGCGGATATATCAAGAAAGGTCTGTTTGTATAATAAAGTGAATACAGACCATAAGCCTTGTCTTATTTTTACACATAAATTCAGCGAGAGACCGACGGTGCAGCTATTACTTATTTCAGTAAAGCATTAAAACCAGGTAACAAGTCTGTTTAACTAAAATTGACTCTTATGTACATTATTGTAAACCATATCATTATTTATCGTAACTATACACATTTTTTTTATTTATGAAATAAATTTGAACTGGATTGTTCATCGTCTCGCTTCATGAAAAAAATGTTGATTAGCAATCAATAGTTATCAAAGGTACCAGGATTATAATTTATTATGCCAGACGCGCGTTTTGTCTACATAAGACTCATCAGTGACGCTCATATCAAAATATTTATAAAGCCAAATAGTTATCTAAGGTACCAGGATTATAATTTAGTACGCCAGACGCGCGTTTCGTCTACCTAAGACTCATCAGTGACGCTGAAGAGAATTGAGGATCCAAAATTCCAAAAAGTTGTGCCGAAAACGGCTGAGGTAATCTATGCCTGGTATAAATAAAATTCATAGTTTTTCGAAAAATTCAAAGTTTTGTAGACAGGAAATTTATAAAAATGACAACATTTTTTATATTCATGTCAACATCGAAGTGTTGACTACTGGACTGGTGATACCCTCGGGGACGAAACGTCCACCAGCAGTGGCATCGACCCAGTAATGTAAATAGTTATCAAAGGTACCAGGAGGTCCGAGACCACAATTGTCGTCCCTTGATTTTCGTTGTTCCGTTGTTCACGAATATAGTCCCTAGTGTTGACAGTGGGTTACTTGTCATTTATTTTTATACCCCTTCCAAATTTATTTCTCCATTTTTAATGCTCAAATTGAAAGTAGGGGGTGAAATTACACTGTAAAAAAAATTGGGTCCAGAATTTTAAAGGAAAGTAGTGATTTGGTCCAGCTGAAAGGTTAAAAATTAGCACTTCGGAAGCTGTCAAAAGATTTCAAGACGCCCCAAACATAAAATAGTCCATATTTTGAGTTAGAGCCGATGAATTTTTCTATAATTTTGATATAATTTGTCCCAAAAGTAGTACAACACACTGTAAAAATTTCATTGAGAAAGCGTATGTGGGATTTTTTAAATTTTAATTTATGTTCAAAAAGAAATGCACTACGAAATAATTGTGGTCTCGGACCAGGATTATAATTTAGTACGCCAGACGTGCGTTTCGTCTACAAAGGACTCATCAGTGACGCTCAAATCAAAATATTTATAAAGCCAAACAAGTAAAAAATTGAAGAGCATTGAGTATCCAAAATTGACATCAACATATTTATGGCAGAAACGTTATGACAATTCCCGGGGCAATTATCAATATCATGAAAATGTGTAGCTGCGCGTAGGGAGAAGTCAGATGAGAAATATTTTCATTGTTTACTAGTTCAGTGTTTGTAGTTTAGAAATTGATTTTATAATTATAAAAAAATGACGTTAACAATTAAATTAAATGGTAAATCATTCTATATTTATTGTCTACACACTCAATTTCAATATCTAATGGCATATTTATTCTTAATTGAGCGTCATGTTAATCCTAGTGGGATTTTAAACGCGTTTTTTTCCTAGTTGTAAAGGTATGTTTATCCTTCGTAAAGTTATATTGAGTACTACAATTACGTGCAAAATCTCAGATTAGTTACATTTATCATTTATAAGGATTTCTATGTATTGCTCTTTATAAATGCCAATAACAGACTGACTCTGTAAATAATCAAGAACATGAACGTAATACTGGGCTTTATTCTTTATATTTGATATTAACTATGGGTGTGGGAAACACACAGCTGTTATTCTTAAGGTGACAACTGTAGGTCATCGTTCGGCCTTCAACAATGAGCAAAGCCTATATCGCATAATCAGCTATATCCATTTATATCAATTCTTTTTTTGACGTATTATTTTGTATTTTTATCATACCAGTTTGTATTTGTGTTATTTTATTTTGCATTTGTGTCATTTTGTTTTGTATTTGTGTGATGTAATTTTTTTATTTGAAAATTTGTGTCATCTTGAAAAAGTACGACCACTCAAAACCGACACCTTATGTTTTTCTTGTGTCTGATAAAATATACTAATATACAAAGGATACAAACAAAGTACAGACCAACCCAAAATATATCTGACATGCCTGATATCCTGCTGATGTTTGGTTAAAGAGTGGAGCAGTAATATGTATTCATAGTTTTGACAATGAAAAGTAAGAGGTCATACTATTCCTTGAATTCATTAAAACGAAATGCCGAGAACATTTACCAAATTTTGGCATTCGAAAAGGATCTTAGAGAAAAACATTTAAAACAAGATAAACAAATGTTAACACTTATTACAATAAAAAAGAAATAAAAGTATAGTTAGTTGTAATTATCAAAATGAAAATGACTCTTAAAATTATCTGCTTCAAAAGTGCTTAACTGGTTTAACCTTTTTAACGCCAACATTACAAAACCTTAAGTTAAGTACCTACAAGTACACATTCGCCTGAAATGTATAGGATCCAAAAGTACCTACACATTTACATATTCTCTTGAGTTAAATTTTGAAGGAGGAAATTGGAGCCTTTGTATTCTTGTTTATAATTTCTCTCTATATATTAAATACAAAATTCACTGAAGTTATGTTATAAAGGATGTTTGTACTATCAAAGCACTAACTACAGAGCTTCTGATACCCTCGGTGACTAGCAGGCCTATAATTTAAACCAAGAGTTCATAATGATGAAGTTAAAATCATCCTTTCGTTAATTTTATGGACGCCATCACGAGTTCATTGACCATTATGGATTATTCGTTTCACAGAAAATAGCTGACATATTCCTAATGTCTTAACTACAATCCGAGGAGTTCTGGATTTATCTTATCGTTTTCTTATCCATTTTTACATGCGTTTAGTTCTTACAGGCTGTTGAATGCTACACCTCGAAAATATTTGTTTATCCTGTGTGAAATTATCTTGGTTACCCGTATTACGTGCAAACTATCAGATAAAACGGATTGATCTTCAATAGGAAATGCTTTTTGCGTCATGGTTCTTCATAAATGTCCATAATAAAAGCAATTTTATAGTAAACAACAATATGAACTATATACCGCTTTATTCTGTTTAGATGAAATAAGTCATGGTAAAGAGACAGCTGTCATTCTTTAAGGCGCAGTTAGTTCTAAAATAAACATTAAAGGATGCTACTTATTAATGAGATATTTGACTTAAAATTAATATGGCAAAATCTGGACTTTTGAATTTTGTTTGTTTTATTTAAACAAACAGAATGTCATTTGTTTTGGTATTGATTTCAGATACTAGTACTAATATTAAGCACAAAAACCAACTTTAATGAAATAATATGATAATACGATATTCACATTTATACCGTACTAAGAACCAACATGATGATATATTGCTTTTCCAATAAAAACGAGCGAACATGTATGGTCATTCCAATTCAAGTATAAATTCTCATGAACTGAAACGTAATTCCGACAGAAAAAATATATCTATTGCTCGCAAAAAGATAAAAAAAAAAACAAACAACAATACATCAAAACATTTTATGCATCCCAAGTACTTTTATATTTGTTGGAAATTTACACATGGTCTGGGCCGTGATATTCGAATTTTATCTTGAGCGTTAGCGAATCGAAATAATTCATGGAAGCCATATATTTGTTGGAAATTTACACATGACTTGGGCCGTGATATTCGAATTTTATCCTGAGCGTTAGCAGGCCATGTGTAAATTTACAACAAATATATGGCTTCCATGAATTATTTTGATTCTTATAGGACAAATAAGTTCATTCAAATACTGAAGCGAGGGTGGGTATGCCGTGTGTGTAGCTGTTCTGTTTTACTCCTTGTTAGATAAAGCTCAAATATTCTCATAAATCTTTAGCTTGCATTGATTATTTCGTAAATAACCTCTAGAAAACATTTGTTTAATTGTCAAACCCAATATTTCCGATTTTTAATTTACATGTTTTCTCGTAAGCTACCGTCAAATCGAAAATCAAAATTTCGTAACGAAGGAGCTGCCATGTTGACTCGCTGAAATCAAATGCAATAGAATAGAAAACAAAACAAAACCTTCCTCAGAATTCCATTTTAATACAATCTTATACGAACTTCGATGGTTACAAAAAAGTTTATATTTTTGTGACATTGACTAAATATTGTTTTTATACTGCAATTTAAATTAGTATATTGATAGTTTTAAAAATCTTAACATAAATATCAAGCTTATTTGCATCCCTTAATGGACCCCTCATTGTAGAGAAAGTGTTCCATGATGAAATTGACATTTCACAAAATATAGCTGTGTTACTTTATTTAAGAATTGAATGCTTCTTTTTGTAAATTTATTGGGGTGTAAAAGCGTTGACCGAAGTACATTTTGTTTCCGCGCTTCATTCTAAAAATGTGCGCACGGTCAACGCTTTTACAACCCTATAAAGTTACAAAAAGAAGCATTCAATACTTATAATTACATTATTTAGCTATGATCATGAAAACACGAATTTTATATATTTTTTTGTTTAATTCACCTGTGCACTTTATTGTTTGTCCACGTGTTATCATGAATGAAAAGTTGTATTGAGCAATGCAGAATAAAGTATTATAATGAAACATACATCTAATGTAATTATTTAGGAAATAAACAAAACTAGTTGCAATATATTAATTCTTTTTATGATGCATCCGAACAAGAATAAAAGTTCTTTTGTCTTATGGTTTATTACAATTTCTAATACAATAAAATTAGCAAAGCGTTTGCAAAGTAGGTTCAAATAAATGTGGATTTACGCGGGAGATATATTGTAACATCCATTATTATGTATATCTCTGAGTCTGCGCTAAGTATAGATATATCGAGAATTTTCACAGTGTTGTTTACAAAGCGACAGAAGCACGTCATATTAAAATAAGTAATAGAAATTACGTTTTTAACGATTAACTGCGTCTATTAAATTTGTTTAACTCTAATCAAATAACGAATATGAATCATGAATACGCATAAGTCGTTGATTTATATGAATAACTGGATACCAGATATTTCTCTGTTTACTTTAAAATCTGATTACTTAATGAAGGTGTGAGGAAATAATCGTTTTGCATGACACGGCATTAATTGATTTATATTCATATTACTTAGCTGTATATCCGGATATCTATGTATAGTAATATTGTTTTTTTTTTTTGCTTCTTCATGGTCGTTACCTTGACATTAATAAGCAATATACAGCAATAAAAAATGTTTTAACAAAATATGTCAATACACTGTTGGATTCTGGATCACGAGGCCACTACCCTAATTTGAAAAGCAAAAGACAAAATAGGGCAACAATACAAAGAGATAATAATCGTTTGTTTACAATCTTTTAATTTAAACATTTCGAGAAACCTTTTGTTTAGTTTTGTATAACTTTTGATATCAAACAAACATCGTTGGTAACATGAATGTTAATATGTACAGCTGCAATTCTATCACGACACGATTGAAAACATCACAGGGTATAATCAAACATCAAATTATGTTCAAATTTGACATCCGGAACATAAAAAAAGTGTTCGATTCATTTTTTCTTTGTGTTGTTACAGTTTTGTCGTTCTACGTCTTTGTGCTGCTTTATATTGATACCAATTTATGTTCATAGTTGCATTGTATTGTATTGCTGTTTGATTAGATGTGTCGAATGTGGAACGTTATATTGCACGTGTTAACAAAACAACCTTATTTAGAATAAAATACTCAAACAAACAAAAATACCAACTACAAATATTGGACATAAATACGAGAAGATAATTGTCAATAATAAGAAAGCTACGTAATTTGTGTGCATATGAATTGACAAATATTATCAATAAAGACTTTCAAAACATTAATTGTTGTTTTATGTAGCTACTAGTATGATGAGTTTAATAATATTTACTTTTTCGACTACACGGATAAAGGACTATTACGATTATTGAAGAAAACTTTTGTAATCTGGAACCCTGATTTTGGTTTACGGTTTCGAAGGTTAAAGCAGCCCAGTAGTCAGCATGTCTGTGGTGTTAGCGTGAATTAGCATTGTCATGGTAATGATTATAAATTAACTGTTTACAAAACTACTTTTTTTCGAAATTGGATGTTCTTCCCCAGGAATATATCACATTAGCTGTACTTTGAAAAACCTTCCTGAATTATAGGTCTTCATATGGACCTTTTTCTTTAAGCGTCACTGGTGAGTCTTTTGTCAACAAAACCCGCGCCTAACGTATACATTTTGATTTTGGTATCTATGATGATCAAATCAATAATGACGTCAGCGAAAGGGTTAGTTAACCATCAAACATATGCCATTCTAACCGCAATAAAGTTTATTTCAAACAACGTAATAATGTTTATTTAAACCAACGACAAAACTTATTCTTTTAATATTTTCTAACTGTCTTCTCCTCATAATAACAACACAATAATTAAAGCAAATTGACAGTGCTTCTCATCATGCAAAGATGACTGCAGAAAACGAACAAGTCATGCAGTGGCAGATTCAATGTACTAAGTCTTACCTTTATTTTTTATTGAAAACATAATTCTCTTTTCTATCATCTGTCCTAATTTAAAACAATAAGTAAGCGTATTGTGAACATAAATGACATATGAAAGTGTAATACATTTTTTTTATATCGAATTTTCATGAGTCTATAATTGTGAAATCATTATGAATATGCCTATGCAAATCAAATTATGTCATTTCTGCATTTGTAAATTATATAGAAATAAGAAGATGTGGTATTGGTGCCAATGAGACAACCCGTCATTAAAGTCAAAATGCGTAAAACGTTAAAAACTATATGTAAAAATACCACATTATACACGGAGCTTTTGCTCACACCAAACAGTTAACTATAAAGATTCCCAAAATGACTAGTTCATGTAGTGTTAAACAATTCTAAAAGTAATCTTAACTCCACTCGAACTCAATCAAAAATTCATATTAACAAAAAACAAGTCAATTTACACTGAAAGAATTAGTTTTATCTATGGCATAATATAAATACAATATTAATTAAAAAAGGGGGAGATGTAAAACAATATCAGAAAGACAACTTTAACCTCAGACAAAATAGCGTTAGATAAAATAAAGTACACACGGCAGGTAAATGTAATAATTTTGTTGTAAGGAGTACACGTAGAACGGAAATATTCATAATTAAATACAGAAATGTGTTGTTCATAGTACGATATTAGAATTGAAAATTTATCAACACGTATACATGGATAGTCGATCCTAATCTGGATTTGTTAAATGTTATGCTTATTTTACTGAAACAGGTTATCCTGAAGTAAAGAACCAATACGCATGGCGTTCTAATACATTTTAAAAACTGACTACATCTCTTCTTTGCGCAAATTGACATGAAAGTTATAATTACCAATTATTGATTAAAAGTATTATGCTGGAGAATTGATGAAACATTAGGCAAACTATTCAATATACACAATTATGTTTTATTGAAATAAAGACCACGAATTTAAGACTAAATGACAAGCTTGCATGTGCAATTGATACGAAGGAAAAAATCAATATTCGTGCAATTAACTTTTATTGTATGACAAAAAATATATATGAACGTACGAAAACACAATATTTTCTTAACTTCATAATTCTTGCGTGATGTTGTATTGGCTGCATAGCCGGGGAAAATTTGGTTACCGTCCTAATATTTAGTTGCAATACATTGAATTGGTATACAAACATACATGTTTATATACTGTTCATTGTAACATAGGTTTTGATATTGCATGATTTCCTGTTTATTGCAAATTCGATTGCCTATTTGACCTTCTGTATGAGTTTATCCCTACGAACTATTGCCTTTTTCTAATTCATTAACCAAAGTGATAATAGTTAGTTCATTAAAATCACATGTACTGTAACAATGAAATCACACAAAATTAATATAATGAACTTTTTTTTCAAAGGAACAAGGAGCTATTGTCAGTGTTATATTGCAAGTTTTTTTTACCATATAATTATTAATTAACTAAGTAGGTAAGCACGACTATCAATCATCTTGATCTTCATAAGTATTAATAAAAAATTCTTTATTTTTACGCTAAAACATAAAAAAAATTACTTCTACAGTGTTCATAAAAGTGGATTATCAATAATTGATTTAGGATTATGTTTGAAAAATAAATCAAACACTACGCAATCTATTAAAGAAGTACAAGACTCAATTTAATTGAAATAACAACCATGAATTCACGCCTTAATGACAATCCTTTAACGTTATCCAATATTAGAACTAAGTTAACTGTAGCACTTTCTCTTAACAACATGTTTTCGTATCCTTTATTTCCTTTATCCTGCTTCTTGTTGTTGATCAATAATATTTTAATTAATTTCGTCTGAATTTAACGGAAGGTGCAATTTTGTTCAGAAATAAAGTTTGCATGTTTTGGTTTACTTAAAGGTTTTTGTAATGTTATACCGAAAGGGATCATATTGAAGTCTGTTCCGTACCAAAAATAAGATGACGAACAGAAAAGGAATAGAAACTTTTAACCGTTACGTATATCATGACTCCCCAAATGCTGGCAAACTGATGACAATTAAGAGTCATTTTAATTCTGATTAATTTACTTATTAGGCTATTACTTGATATGAACATCAATTATAGTGTCAAGGCATTTTTTTCAATGAACATGTATTTAACAACTCTCAATTAATAATTATACTCCCATAGTTTAACACATTTTTTTTCATTGCTTAAATTTTACCATCAAATTTACAATTGACATTTAACTTAGATTATGCTGCCTTATTGAATTGTAGGAGTCTAAAAATTATCCAGTGATACAATTTAATATGAAATAAATCATCTCATTTGTTTACATGACCCAAACTTGTGATACAGTTACAGGGGAGGTGATGACGTGGCTTACGTAAAATGTTGTTTTTCGCCAATTCAAACTTTGACATATCGAGAACAAATGCATATTCGACTGATTTTTATCACTGAGACATAATTAACTTGGAAACGAGTTCATGGACCCTTTAATAAACAGAATTGTTAGTACATGTATAAGTTTCGACCCCAGTTACATTGTTAAATAACACATGCAGGTTAATTTAATTACATTTCTGATTTGCTTCGGTGTAAAATAGCTTGTATGCAAAATTTTCGGAAAAAAATCACCGTGATATCAGAACTGTACCGTATGCCCTTAAATCACGCAAGTTACAGAATAACCTTTAGTTTAAGAGGTTGCATATGAATGTAATTTTGCCGTCATGCTGTTTATGAGTTTATTTATATTATGAAATTATCCAAAAATGGTCGTCGCAGATATCTATATTAATGTATCCGCTACGCGCCGCCGATAAAATTGTATTTGCAAACGTAAATGTCCAATTGATCGTCAAAGCAGAACTTTTATCTTTAAATTTGGTCCTTTTGTGTTTAGATGTGAAAATGAAGGGCAATTGTCAATATTTAGATCTCTCTGACACCACATTCACTTCTTTCAAATCATACGAGCAATTCATAACAATTTCACCAAATACATTACTGTTATCAAAAAAAAAAATGATGAAGAACATTTTGAAAAGAATACACAAGTTTTGTATTTTTTTTTTATTAATTTATTCCTTTTATTGCAATGAACTGACCTACATTATCTCATATTTACACAATGTTGCGGTTTCATTTAGCACAATTATATTTCTATTATACTTATAGTATTGCTTATAAAAAGACCTATCACTCCTTATTTCAATTAAATCGATGTCTATATTGTGACAATTATACAAACATATTGCTTTGCACCAGGAAGAGGGCCACATATAAACATTCTTACATTACAAGGAGCGGTTCATAATTATTTAACTGTTTTTTTTACAATTATTTAAACATCTTTATTAGTTGAAAGATAATAAATCACCTTATTGAAGTGTCTTATAAGTGATCTTCATTTGATGTATTTATTTATTTTCTTTTTCCACATTTTATCCAAAGTTCTAGATTAAGAAATAGTTTAATAAACTGAGCCTGTAGCTGAAAAATAAATATTATATAATCCTTTTAAATGTGAGAAATAGGTTGTCTGCTCCCTTTGCTTGTTATTCAAGGACACTTCATATACATTGTACCCATATTATAGCAAAATAGTTATATTTTATCTTTAGTTAAATCATTCGTGGCCTTCTAAAAGAGATTCAAGTAATGTTTTTGGTGTGATGAGTCTGTGTCTCATTGACAATACTGGTAATGATACCAAACTCCAAGCATGTTCGTTCAAAAGGGATAAGTCCATAAACACTACCAATGCCAAAATAAAACTCTATCAATTAACAGAAGAAGTAAAAAACAGCTGCCGTTACTGTCATGGTTATAGGTATTTTCCGAAATGAATGGTTATTAATCTAGTGAAACCTACTGCCTGTTTCCCATTCGTTTGGTGTGTATGAGCTGTCGATTTTGCCGTTTGATAAAGTACTTTCTGATTAGAATTTTCTTTACAGTTCGTTATTTTTTGTAATTTACTTGGTGTAGGACAGTTGTTTATAGTTTCGATTTATTGACCAAGTTTGGTGACCGAACCAAACATGTATACAATGTTAATATGAAAATAATTGGGATTTAGCATCAAAAACAGGGTAAACATACATCATAGACATACAACACAGCGGACCAAAAATTTCAAACAAAAACATACAATGTAATAAAACAATGGCGTGAAGCAAGTATTTATCCCTAAGTTTACGATTATATCATATAGATGTAACTTTTCAAAGAAAGGTCCTTATTCATTATTGTTGTTTAATAGAATTATTTGAAAGACTACTTTAATGTTGTTCAATTATTGTGTCTTTAATGCGAGAAGTATCAAATTGCCTACTAATATTATCACTCTGCTTAAACGGCTGTGGGTAACTCAAGTTACCCAGTTACCCACAGCCAAAGATGGAGCCGCCTTGCGTCGGTTAGAGACTTCTCTTCTATAGAATAACAATACCATTAATACATCAATTAAACCACTGAATTGAAAAGTTGTATTTATCGTTTAGGGAAACCCCTCAACTTAACAGTTCATTAAATTCTACAAAATAAACGATCACAGCACGATTTGAAAAAAAAACCACTTAGGCCGTCCGTAACTTCAATATAACTTGTCCGTAACTTTTTCATTATACCAGTAGGGATGTCCGAAACATTCAAAGATCGACATACGAGGATGTTATGTTTTAACTTATGATAGAGATTGCATCGAATACATAATCAGAAATGAAGTAGATTTTTAGTCTGATATAATTCATTGTATCGATGGAAGACATATCGTTCGTTATATTGTATAAAAATTCCTATGACAATTATAAAAGGTTCAACCAAAAACGAGTATATTCAAATTCCATTAATTTGAAAAAAAGATCACTTAATTTTTAAGTCCAAAGATTTGAAAGGAATTTAGTGGCCTGTTGCCTTTGATGCTCGAACTTTAAAGATTTGCAGTAAATGAGAAAACTTGAAGAAAGGACATTTTGTAAAAATGGATAAACCTAGTTTTACAGCTAGCTGCCTATTTCACTGATATGTAAGTTGCATTAAATTTCATTAAATTGAACAAAACTAAAAGACACAATAGGTAAAAGTCTCTGACAATAAAAAGAATAGAACAGTCAACATAGTGTAACAATTAAAAATAGTATATGAGAATATAAATAACTAAGACATCAGGGTAGTTTAATAGCATACCAATCCCTGATAACTTATAAACATAATAAAACATACTATGAAACATATCAAAAGAGTGTGCATCAAAGAGTATTCATCAAAATACATATAAAAAAGAAACAGAGGTGAAAGTAAACCGTAAACAGATAATTAAACTCAAACATTTAAAGAGTATGACAAAGCCATGGTCCGAAGCGAAAAAACGTCGAGAAGAGCCACATTAGTTAATAAAAGTTCAATCCATAACCAGGATTGAGTACCACAAACCCAACATAAAACTTCCGTTGTGTAAGTATGATGCGTTAATAAAATCACATTTGGTGGTGAATGAGCAATATAAACGGCCGTATAGGTTACAAATAAGGGGTTTTATGATGTTTATTGTCCTTTAATTGTTGTTCAAAATGATAACTCTTAAAATTTTAAATCAAAAGTTACCCACATCTGAAAATAAAGTTACAGACAGTCTGCTTAGTTTCGATCCAGAAGTTACGGACGTCTTATGCTTTTTTTTTTTAAGTTGGCCTTGCACTTAGGTGAACTCTTAATTAACAAACTTCTGGTAACTGTTAGTGATTTCTTTATTCAAGAATCCTATAAATATTTACATTCTGCATGAAAAACGTCGCAAAAGGTAGATTTTGTTTGAATTAAATATCAACGAGTTTAGAATCCGCCATCCTGGGCTGTGGGTTACTTAAGTTACCAACAGCCGTTTAAGCACAGTGATTATGGAGCAGACTGTAAATGTTTTTTTTTTTGCATTTAAGATCTCTATAATGTGTTTTGGTCATTGCAAACGTGAATTTTCTTTTCTTATTTTTTCGACAAACTATACACAATCGTTGCAATCAAGGACGACATGATACCATTTCAGAAAGTTTCGAACCTACAGTATCTTTTCGGTAAATGCAATGGTTATTTATATGGTATTGATTATCAATGCTTTGTTTGTTATTCCGGTATTTTTTTTATCTTTTATAGCGGTATCATAAAATTAAATGTTCTTCCTGTACCGAGTTTTGTTACACAACTTTTAATGTGTGTCTTTTTTTTTATTATTCCAATTATTTTTGACGCACTATATTAGTATTGAAGGCAAAACTATTTAATGGATAAATAATCTTATTCGTTGAAAACGAACTGCCAAAATAAGGAAATCAACACAACCAAAAGACACGCAAGAAGGCTCTCCATTCCAGGCTATCGTCAGTCGTTGCGTTTTGTGATTCGCGATGGTATTTTGCCATTTCGTTGTCCATTCATTCCATGTGTTTGAGCTTTTGATTAGGCCATTTGATGAGGGACTTGTGGTTTCTCTTCAAAGTTTTGTGACATCCCTTTATGATCATATATTTGGTATATGTAATAACATAAAATCAACACTTTATGATTTACATACGTCCAAACCGCTCACTAAGTCGAAAAAGATATTGAACACCACTGATATAGAGAGCCAAACAGTCAACTTTGTTAGATGGGGGTTGACACCTTCTTTTTTTTTTCATCATTTCTCAATTTTTCAACGAATAAATTTAGAAAATTTTGTTATAAATGCCACTACTGATGTAGTTTTAATTCCCCGAGGGTGTCACCAGCCCAGTAATCAGCTTTTGTGCTGACATGAATTATCATTGATATGGTCAAATTTATAAATTAACTGTATACAAAACTTTTGAATTTTTGAAATACCAAGGTTTTTCTTCCTCAGGAGTAGATTACTTAAGCTGTAATTGGTAAAATTTTAGGAATTTTGGTCCCCATTGCTGTTCACTTCGTACTTTACTTAGCATTTTTACCTCTTTTGGATTCGAGCGTCACTAATTAGTCTTTTGTAAACGAAATGCGCGTCTGGCGTAAATAACATATTTAATCCTAGTATCTATAATGAGTTTATTTATGTTACTTCGACTCAGAGGCTGATTGTCCACAATCATTGTATCGTTCGTGTAAATAAGAGAAAACAAAACTCTATAAATTTGATGCGTCCGAAGCGCTAGAGGTATGTAGTCTTCTTGAATTTGCATTTAATTTTGCTACTGCGTGTCGTTGATCTGTAAATTTTACTAAAGTATAAATATTTGCAATACCCTTTATATAACCATCTGAAATTTCAATAATGCTTTACTTCCTATCAACATGTTTCATATCAGAAAGGAGGAAATGAAACAATCGTGCATCCGAAACTTTAAGTGTAGCGGTAATAGAATTTACTAAAATATGTACAATATCATGATAACGGAAACGTTTTGATGTTACACAATTGTCATAGGGAATTCCCGTAATTGTGTAATGAAATTTATAAAGGAAGAAAACAAATTAAATACAACGAACATGATTCCCCGCAAATCCTTAGTTTTAAGTAATGATTACGAATCATTTTTTCTTCAAAGAAATGTCTGATATATTTTGAACGCTTCCAAAACAAACTCACTTTACAGATTTGCACGAAAAAGGTCTCAAAAATAGTGAGGGATAGTCACAATTTTTTTAAATCGACTAATCTATATCAAGAGTCAATAAAATTAAATGACAAAAAGTCAAACAACAAGTTGAAAATCAATTTTACATCCTAATTATTTATGAAAAGTAAAACAAGGTGACGAACGAATTATGTAATTTCAACAACTCGGTAATGAAAAGTGGTTGCCACTAAGTAAATGTAACATGTGATTTCAACAGTCAAATCACGAAAATACAAAATATCATCACAATTACCATTTCTCTCTCTCAAAAGATTAGTACCCTCTGACATAGATTAATCCACATTATGATAATACATATACATGGACACCTTCCTATTGATTTTGGTTGGACGCCAATCTACATGCAATTCTAATTATGTTGTAAATTTGTATGCACATAACATAAACTTGACAATCAAAATTGATAATTGGTTGATGAATACGAGGTGTCCATTTAAACTCACAAGAAATGTATTTTCGTGGTCTGAAATCGGAAGATACCAAATCAAGAGTTGTCCTTATATCGACAAGTTCACTTACCCTGTCAACGCGGCTGTTTTTGCTTTGTTAGGATTTCATATGGTTCCATCAGGTCTTTCACGCTTATAAAAGATGAGAGAAAAATACCAGAGGGATAGTCTTACTCATAGATCGCAAATAAACTGACAACGCCATGGCCAAAATGAAAAAGACAAACAGACAAATAATAGGCACTCGTCGTGTTTATCATATTGATACAAACCTGGTAAATAGTCTAATTCGGTAGGTCATATCTTAGGATCACTATTACAAATAGAACATCTGGATGTGACAGACAACCGGGCCTATTTGGTAATGGCTTGAATGTTAAATAAAAAAAATGGTGGCATCGACCCAGTGGTTGTTAAATGGTATTTCTGGCATACGGGCATAGATATATATATAAAAAAAGAATATGTGGTATGATTGCCAATGAGAGAACTCTCCACAAGAGACCAAAATGACACCGTACGGCCTTCAACAATGAGCAAAGCCCATACCGCATAGTCAGCTATAACAGGCCTCGAAATGACAATGTAAAACAATTCAAACAAGAAAACTAACGGCCTTGTTTATGTACAAAAATTGCACCAAAAACAAATATGTAACACATAAACAAACGACAACCACTGAATAACAGGCTCCTGACTTGGGACAGGCACTTACATAAATAATGTTGCGGGGTATAACATGTTAACGGGATCCCAACACTCCCCCTAAACTGGGACAGTGGTATAACAGTACAACATACGAACAAACTATAAAAATCAGTTGAAAAGGGCTTAACTCATCAGATGGACTAAAATACAAGTGGACGTGGCCGGTTACTTGTATATCATAACAACAAAAAGACACTAGGTACATATCTGACAGTACTCGCAGTTAACTGACAGCTTAGCTAGCTTAAAGCCACTAACAACTAATTTAAAAAAATCATGCATCGAAGACTAAATTATCAATCCGTACACATCCAACATCCAATGGATTAGTGTAAAGACGTCATAAACAGTCAGAGAAAAACATGCCCTTGTGCAATACCAAGATACAGGTATCGACAGATTGTATGTCCATTTCATGTGTATATGTATATAACATACTAGTAATATTTTTAGTTTGCTTTAAATTTTCTGATTACACCATCAATATGTATACCAATAAAAACAATATTCAATGATCTTATTACAGTGTTGATTTGGAAACTTTTTAGAATAAATGTATTTAAAGGAGCGATAAGTTTACCAGAATCTTTTCTAAATTTCCTTTCACGGTTGACAACATTTCCGTAAAAATGAGGATGTGCTATCCCGTTTAACATAAGTTTTCTACAGGTACATCCAAACTTTAAAACCAAATCTTTATATCTATGGAAATATTTAGTAAAGGTTGTAAGTAATTTATGGTAATGAAATCCCTGGTTTAATAATTGACCAGTAATAAATAAATAGAACACATTTTGAAATATGCACTCCAGAGGAAACCTATAAGATAAAAAAAAATTCTCTTTTGTTGTCATGTTTTGTATAGAGTGTACCATGTTAAATGACTTAAACAAATCTAGATATCTGGTCAGCCCACCGGAATTGTCCTTTTAACATTTCAAATATTAAGCTAACACTAACTTCTATTGAAATAATATTTGTGTGTAAAAAAATCCTAACCTTGAATTATTCAAGATTGTTCAGATATTTAAATTATAAGGCGGCATTAATTTATAATAAGGCGGCATTAAACAATACAGAAGATAGCAGCGAGCTGTGATATTTTAAAGACGATGATTTTTTTCTAAAAAATCTGCTGTTTTGTAAACAGCGTTCTATAGTACTCGTTATGAAACATTAACACATTAATCTTTCATCACTAGAGGTAGGGTTAACCTATACTAACAGAAGACTTATTTAAGTAGTAATATTACAATTCCTGTTCAAAGAAAGTCTGACATTGAAAATGTATTTCCTTCAGTATGTTTTACTATTATTATGAGGCTGATTTCATACAGGAACTTCTTAGGAAGAAGGATAAGAAGTTAGTAATATCCTTTAACTTTACTTTCCGCTATATAGATGATGTTCTCTCACTAAATAATTCAAAATGTGGTGACTATGTTGAACGCATCTATCCCATCGAACAAGAGATAAAGGATACTACAGATACAGTTAAGTCGGCGGCTGCATATCTTGACTTACATCTAGAAATTGACCATGAGGGTCGGTTGAAAACAAAACTTTACGACACAAGAGATGATTTCAGCTTTTCAATTGTGAACTTTCCATTTCTAAGTAGCAACTTTATAGCAGAATCTGCATGCGGAGTATATACATGTATCTTCCAATTGATACGATATTCCTGTGCTTTTATTTCCTATTATGATTTTCTTGATAGAGGGTTGCTGCTCATAAGAAAGCTATTAAACAAAGAGTTCAAAATAGTGAAACTGAAATCATCACTTCGTAAATTTTACGGACGCCATCACGAGGGGGTTCCCCGTTATGGAATTACCGTTTCACAGATGGTATCGGATATGTTCCTTACGTCGTAATAACAATCCCTTCCCTTCCATGAATGTGACCTATCGAATTATACTATTAATCGGATTTGTTATAACATGAGCAACACGACGGGTGCCACATGTGCAGCAGGATCTGCTTACCTTTCGGGAGCCCTTGAGATCAGCTCTAGTTTTTGGTGAGATTTGTGTTGCTTATTCTTTAGTTTTCTATGTTTGTCATGTGTACTATTGTTTGTCTGTTTGTCTTTTTTAATTTTTAGCCATAGCGTTGTCAGTTTATTTTCGATTTATGAATTTGACTCTCCCTCTGGTATCTTTCGTCCTTCTTTTATACTGTATACAGTAATATGGTCAACAACATACCTTTACAATTAAGATGTTGTAGGGCTGTTCCAGAAGATACACATTGAAAACCAAAACTAACTAAAAAAAGCGAGAAAATCGTACGCACTTCCGAAACAAACACAACCAGGTGCGCCGATAAAGTGTCTCCCGGTATAATGCATCATCCGCCATACGAATCTATACTCAGACAAATGGTAAATGTATGGTTTTTAAAGGTACCAGGCTTATGATTTAATACGCTAGACGCTTGTTTGATCTACATAAGACTCATCAGTGACGCTCAGATCAGAATAGTTGTAAAGCTAAAACGTACAAAGCGAAGGGGCATTGAGAACATTCTTGTATCTAAAGATTTAAGACCACAAAAACATGTTAGTGAGTTACGATAATTTTCTTCTTCTTTTTTAAAAAGTAATTGACATTGTACCATGATATCCTATGCTAGAACTACCTACTGACATTCAAAATGTAATCTTGTCGATGACAAACGCATTTAACCACTGTGTAGAAATGTTATTAAAAACTGGTGAAAAACTTGACTCTCGTGTATATCGTGTAGGTAGGCGGGAATCATTTATCTGTCAAAACCATATCTATAGATCTCGAGGGATTATTATCCCGAATTAAGCAGAAGATAAGTTAATTGGGATAAGCAAGCATTGAAAAATGTAGAATTTAAATTTATTTCTAAATTATTTGAATAGCTACCAAAACCTCAATACTTACATGGCAATACCATATTGTATAATTGAATTTTGTTGTTATAAATTTTGGAAATTTTCAGATTCAAATTTTGTTAAGTCTTTTTTTTTGTCTTATCCGCTCTCCAACGTGCGGAATATGTTTTGTATTTTAAAATAGGTTAGCCTCGTGCATCAATGACGACACCCGACACGTCAAAATAGTCAAAACATGTATCTGATGCAATATTATTGGAAACGACCTTCATGATATAAAAAAGAGTGGACAGTATTTCATTAATGTCCATATATACATCTAATGCACAAAATATGATAAAAATATGATAAAAACCTGAGGGAATTGCATTAACTTCAAACAGAGGAGCAGGTATTAGTGTGTCGATACGGTTCTGCTATACATGTACATATACCGTATACATATTCGGTATGAGATAGAACACCGCTAGTATTGGTACTTGACTGATTACACGGTTTTCACGATATATAGATGTGGCATGAGTGCCAATGACACATGTACAACTCTCCATCCGAGTAACAATTTGTAAAAGTAAACCATTATTGTTTATTTTATTAAGTTTTAATCTGTAGCATTATACCCCAAATATACACAGAAAAAAGTTCCATAAAATCTTACTTGAGGAAGATTGAAAAATCACCATTGTTTAAAAAATTCCTATGGAGATTTGCATTGAAAAGGGAGATAACTCTTGCAAAAAAGGCAGAAATTTCAATAAAAATTGATACAAAATTATAACTTTACTGCTTCTATTCATCAGAATGATTGATTCTTGTTTTTTTAACCGTCTTTAGAGTATAACAAACAACTCTAAAGGTGTTTTCATATCTTTTATCAAGCTATAATCTAGATTTCTTATTCAATAAATGACCATTTTATTGAATTTTTCAACATGTCAAGGTAAGGAATCTCAAATTGAATAAAAATAATTAAGCATGTATTCTTCTTTTTGTGGTTCAAAGTTTCTTTAGACAAGTGAGATGCTGAAAAAAAAATATAATATACAGATATAAACATGCACATACAATACCAAAATTTCACATTATTTTTTCAAAATGGTCACAAAGCCGCAAATTTGCAATTTCTTTAATGAAAAATGCAAAAAAAAGAATTAAACTACCCATAACACTTCGGTTTTGTACATTTCATGAGCAGAAGATTATATAATTTAGTCAAATATAAACTTATAACCCCATCAAAATATAATACTTTACATAAATTTCAAGAAAATCAACCAAAAACTGACCCATAAAAGACTCATTTGTGCGGAGTTATCCCCCTTCCAATATTAGTTTCCATAGAAAATTAGAAATGCTGATTTTGAGTTTTCCTCAAGTTAGATTTAATGGGACTTTTTTTCTGTGTATTTTAAGGGCTTAATGCTATAGATTAGAACTAAAACATTTTCTGTTGCAATTAATTTGAGGTTAAATCTTAGTTTGACTGGACTATACTTGATCTAACAAACACGATGAAAAAGGGAATTGCAAATATACATACATTATATGTAAACTTTGCTTCCAGAATGATAGATGCATTTTATACTTTTCTAGTTGATTATTTTTTTGTCTTCATATTTGCAACACGAAGCACGCACAATTTATCAACTGACAACAATAGCAGATGGAAATTGATATGATATCCTTACAGTTAAGTAAAGGTTAATCGTAATTGCGTCAGCTTGAGATGTCCCAGTTTAACTAATAATGCCGATTTTCGGAAATTATATACCTACGAAAATAATTGTCAACGGATATTTGTTGTATATTTTTATAAGATATAATTTTTTTTCTGCGATGATTAGGATTGTAAGAAGAAATCTTAATTGTATTTTTTCCTTTAATTAGCTTCCAATACTATCTGAATAAAAATAAACGAACTTCCTTAAATTTTCCCACGTTATTTTTTAATTGGCCAATAAATCAATTGACCTGAGTCATTAATTAGAATAAATTGATTTCAATGAATGTTATTTATGAAATACGTATAAGGGTGGGAAAGGATGGTCATTTGATTATTAAATCTTTAATGAGTATGATAACAATAATGCCTTATCGATGTTTCATCCTGTCGTTAAAATTCTCTTCACAATAATTATTTTCTTCTTTTAGGAATGATTTAGAATTTAAAACATGCAACAATACGTGACCATATGTATATGCTTATAGATTATGAAGATGAAAAAGACATCTTCCCGTTAAAAATAATTTTTGATTGAGTTGCACAATGACTGGGTTGAAAAATTAAGAATCAAACGATTTTTGAAATCTTGTAATTTATGAACTACCATGTGTTATTGAATGGAAACCGTATGACGTTGTAGTACTACACCTACGGTTAAAGGCCATGTGGAAAAGAGAAATAATTTGTAAACTTTTCAAACGGTAGACTCACAAGGGTCAAAGGAAAAGAAACACATTCTGAGGTAAGACGATTTTTTGTTATGTAAAAGGATGTTTGCAGTTTTTGCTGTTTAATCCAATGCAATAAAAAAATAGTTGTGAACTTTAAATGAAGGGTTCAAAAAGTTTTTATGTACAGGAAAAGCGAAAATATATGGCTTTAACTAATGCAGAACCCACCTAAATATTTTGCCCATAACGCAAATGAAATCAAGTTATAATCAGAATAGGAACATTTCTTAGAATATATGCAAATGAAACTTCATGTTTTCGTTAATCGGTAGAGGGTTAAATTCGTCTTTGTTTTTTCTCGCAAAAATAATGACCACTTAATTTATATTTGAATTATTACTTACTTTTAGGAAATGAACAAATTTATAAAACTCATTGATAAACTTGGGTAGTTATTAAAGGATTGAATACAAAATTTATAACTCAAATTTAAAAACATGCCTGAATATTATTATCGTTTACTGTATAAACGTATAGTAGATGAAATTTAATTAATCACACACACACACTTAAATACAATTAAAATAAAAAATCTATCTTTAAAAATCGTGCATTAAAACATAAAGATTAAACAACGGTTGCAATTTGAGTATACATACAAAAGGGATAGAATATTTATAAAAGGGAAACCTTTACTGAAATTGTTCCGTTATCACAACACATACAATGACAAGTGGTTACCGTTTTAGTTTTAATAAGCTGCCTACATCACAAAAAAAAAAACATTACGACATATTTTATATTACAATTAGAGCCTTTGAGTAACCTTCGTAATAAATACAAAACTTAATTGTTACTGTCTGTCATATTTGTTAATACATCACGTATGTCTGCGTTTTTTAGTATCAATATAAAACTACCGTATGATAAAAAAAATCATTTGAAAACAGATCATTACCTTTTCAGCTAGTCTTATAAATGCTTGGCTTTTAAAAGTTTGAGTATTTCCAGATTTATATTAATACAGAAAAGCCCACGAAATTATTATATTATATATGCAAGAAGTAAGAAATATAGTAAGATTGCTAATGAGCTTCAACAGAGACCAACTTACGCACAAATTAGTTATCCGTACGGCCTTCGACAACGAGCAAAACATACTAAAAAGCAAGCTTTCAAATGCCCCGCAATGAAATATGTATAACATTTTATACGAGTAAACTAACGTCTTGATTTATGTACAAAAAAAAAAGCAATTATGCGATAGAATTGCGATACAATTACAAACGCATATTTTAAAGTAATGATGTTCATCATGTACAGCCGAAGTTCCCGAAAATATATGTTTGTATCTAGGCATGACTTTATGAAAGGTTTTGAGTAATTTGTTTGAACGACATCCTTGACTTAACGATTTACCAGTAATAGATGTGTAACGCTCATTTAAATCTTATTATCACTACAGACACGAACATAGTGAACTAGTTTGGGTGTATAGACAACATAAGCTACCGCCAAAGCAATATCAACGTAAAACATTTAACAATAAGAAACGAACATTTGTTACATTTATTGCTGTTTTTATTTAATATATTGAAAGTAAGACTCTTTGGATAAATTTTGAAAGTGTATTTTGTGCATTCTTGATAATTTTAGGAATTCATTTCCTCAAGGTAGCGGTAAGTGTTTGTGAATATATCAGTCAAATGGAATTAAGGTTGTCTTTTTCTGAGATCCAGTTTGGTCAAAAACTGTCAATCATAACAAAACGGGAACAAAAATGCTTTTAAAGGAACTCACTTTGTGCCCTTGGGATACCCAACATCTTGTCAAAATTTATCGAATTTCAAATAAAACAGTTTATTTTGTCATCTTATCAACCTTTCAGTGTATCTAGCATACCGGTTTTTACTTTTTCCCCATTTATATAGGCTTTTAATGACTTGTGATAAACAATTTTGAAATGAACAATTAATCAAATAGGAAAACTTTTGTTTGATAAAATTGTGCGTTATGTTTATTCAAATCAGAATTGAAAAAAAAAAATAGCATTGTATTGCATTCCATAACTTGGAACGGAACGTAGGTAAGTTTTCTTTTGTATATTCCGTTTTCACTCATTGTATAAATGCATCTGATGAGATGAGCCTTTTTCAACTGATTTTTATAGTTCGTTCTTATGCTGTACTGTTTTAAGACTGTCCCATGTCAGGGGGAGGGTTGGAATCCCGCTAACATGTTTAACCCCGCCACATTATTTATGTATGTGAATGTCCCAAGTCAGGAGCCTGTAATTCAGTGGTTGTCGCTTGTTTATGTGATACATATTTGTTTTTCGTTCATTTTTTGTACATAAATAAGGCCGTTAGTTTTCTTGTTTGAATTGTTTTACTTTGTCATATCGGGGCCTTTTTATAGCTGACTATGCGGTATCGGCTTTGCTCATTGTTGAAGGCCGTACAATGACCTATAGTTGTTAATTTCTGTGTCATGTTGGTCTCTTGTGGACAGTAATCTCATTGGCAATCATACCACATCTTCGTTTTTATATCTATGTTTTAAATGAGATTCACGTGATTTTGACCCCTGAAATACATCAAACTATAGTTTACCCTTTGATTTTTGTGCATGTTTTGTAATTATAAAGAAAATCAATGGGCAGTGTGTTTGTATTTTTCTTTTAAACGGTCGGTTTTCATACCCTTTTCATCATCATTGTTATTTTCTAAATTTATTTAAAAACAGTAACACCCAATGTCAATTACTTAAAAGGCGTACCATTTTCGAGTTAAATTTCCCCACTTAACACACACCTAAATTATCAATATCTTTTCACCCTACTTGAATTAAAAGCAGGTAAGATTTAGCCCATAGTGATATCAAAGGTTATTCCCACGAAGTATACAAATCTAAATTTTTGTTTTTAGACTGACATTGGATATTTCAGTTCAAACCCAATGCCTATTTATATGTAGAGTATAAAGTGCAATAACTAGTACGGCACCTAATGATATTTCAATTAAGGTTTCGTGAATCTTGTATCTTGTCGCACCTTAGTTGATAAAAATATTTTGACGTCAAATAGACGTTAATCAGTTATAAATGAAGATATGGTCAATTTGGTTTGAAAAAAGTAATTTCGTTTAGCATGTCTAGACCTCTAAGTAATGTTCATCGACTTTAATTATAATACTTGGTTTTCGGCAATACATTTAACTTTTTAGTATTTTGTAATGCCCGCGTCACACTGTCCCGATTTTTACGCCGATGGCAACACGATTATGGAAATTTTCAAAATCGGGACTGATCGTATCCAGATCGGGCTATTCGTAGTGTCATCTTTAACCATCGTAGAACCATCGGCCACTTTTTCTAGCCTTCGGGGACAACTTCGGGAAGGGTTCTAAATCTTTTAACATGTTAAAAAATCCCCGAAGGTGCGTCCGATGTTTATGGTTCGTATTGAGTTCGTATCACCATCCTCACCATCGTAATGTCACCGGGAATGCATCTTTGAACATCGTATTGCATTCGTGTTTCCATCGTTTCCATCGGGCAGTTTTGACATTACGATGTCTACACGAATGAATCACGAAGCTAACCGAAGGTCTTACGATGGCAACACGACTTCGTGAAGACCTCGTAATCCCGTCATGATGCCATCGAATAAAAGTACGAAGGTGACAAGATGGAACTACGACGGCAATAAATCCAGCTAAATGTAAGTTAATTTTCGCGCTTAAATTCATTTAAAGTGCCATGCGCGATATGCACTGGTCAGTCTAATACGACAGTTAAGAAAGACGTTCACAAAACATGGACCTCATATCATATGATTCTATGAGAACAAGAAAGGCGACAGCGTTGTTTCTATTAATTCAAATGGAACAAGAAGAGCAGCTATTACAGGCTCAGGATTTACTTTTACAAATAAAATATTATTTTTTGTCAATTTTTCATATCAAATAACATAATAAAAATCATAAACGCGCCTCGTATACCAACACTGCAGGTACACGTATATAGGGTAACCAACTTTTTCTTCATTATTCTGATTTTTTATGTATCGTCTGAGTTGTTGTCCCACGACTGTTTACTCCATAAACATTTTGTTTTCTATATGTCATATTTTGCCGCATTTGTTGCTTTCCCCACATCCTTCCTTTAGTCTATATTATTATGATATTCTCCTGGAAAGAGCTCTTTTTGAATAAAAGGGATCAACGAACCCATTACCTTACCTTTAAGATAGATCAGTAAACATGGGCATAATTATGGGTGATTATTCAGACTAGTGCACACATTTTACAGTTCAAACAAGGCAATGCCGAGCGTGGCATCCCCTCGTATGTAACATATTGGGGACAAATATGGACACTATATTTGTATATGACACATGCAGAAAATGGTAAATTGAATACGCATATTTGATACATAAACATTTTTTTAGAAATCAACCAACTTATTCAGTAACTGGAAATACCCACGGTCTTGCGTCTTATGATTAAACCAAAAATTAAATGTACAATATAATATATATTCAATACTGATCAAACAATTTAAAACGCGTGATGCCTTCGGCATATAATTTAAATGCATCGTAAGCTGTACACGACGTCTTTTAGAAATCGTATGGCCATCGCGCCATCATCGTAATCCATCGTGTAGCCTTCGTGATCCATCTTGTAGGCTTCGGCTGAGATATGAAGCTCAAATACCGTCTTCGGTTAACCTTCGTATGTCCATCTTTTGCTATCGTATATACTTTCGGCACCCTCGTATATACTTCGTTATTCATCGTACTTGCTTCGGTCACTTTTGGGTATTTTAACGAGATCGGGACCAACTTCGTACGAACTTACAATTTTCGCATTCGGGTGTCCATCGTATATAAAAATCGGGACAGTGTGACGCGGGCATTCGAGAACACATTACATTTACTTTTAGGTTCTTTCTTATCGACATTCACATCTCGCATGGAACTTAAAGGGATAGTTATGCCCTTGTCGTTATGCTGCAAGCACTTAAATATCATTAATTAACTTTTTTTTAAATAATAAAAACGTTTAAAAATTGTGCTTGCTTTGAGACAGAACTTTTATTAGCGCGTATGTTATTAGCACTGTGAAATTGTCAATACAGCTCTGTGATAAATGGAGAAAAAAAACAGTGAAAGAAATAGTTGTGAATCATATAATCAAACATTGTTTCAAAGAATACTAGACAACATAAAGTTTACTAAAGAATCATCACATCATATCCGGTCTATGTCCAATCGTCATGTGCGAGCGTCAAGTCTTTTCTGATCGACAAAAAACCCATCTCTCAGTCTTACTTGACTACACAAATGTTGAAACCTTTGATGCTACTGTCATTACAACCATGTAACATATGTTTCAGTTATCTACATGAATGTACAATTTAAAATGTTGAAGGTTGTCACGAAATATCTCTTATCATGATATCAAGCATATACTGGAATTACATTAAGACATATAAAATTGATTTAAATTTATGTGTGCTAAATTGAACAATTATTACATTCAATCTCCCATGGCAGGAATCGTTTCCGAATGTATTTGTCTAGGTAAGTTTTTTTCAAAATAATCTTAACAAGAATGAAGGGTTGGTCAATGAGTAATGGTGATTTTTCAGTTCGTTATAAATGTCATAACACTTTTTGGTTTGATTTAATCTTCTTGAAATGTGTTAATGTTTCAAACATATCCGCTTTATTATAATACATTTTAGACTATAAGAAAAGTAATAATCCTTCAAAATGCCATTCAAGTGCTGAAATGTGAAGACAGCAGGTGTTAATATTGTTTAACTATGGATTAAACAGTGCAATTAATGGACTTTTACATTGACTGCAACTAATTTAAGGATAAAGCGTCTGAAAAAGATATTACGTAACGTGTTTAATGCATAAAATGTTATGAAAATTAATTATCAATCTTACATTTTGAACACATAAATGAAAGTGATACACTACTTATAAGAGAAAGTGATACACTACTTATAACAATTCAATAAAACAATTGCAATAAAATATTCCCTTAGCTGACAGATTTAACACCTACAATGAAATATAATCGAGAGATAGTAAATAGAGAAGTACGTTGCAATGATTAAGATGTGAAGCAACAAAAGATAAAACATACTTCAAACAAAAGAGAATGTCAGACGTCATCGGTTATAAAGGGTTACTTACAAATGTAAGCGTAATATTAACTTAATTGTCCAAAACTAAAAAAACTGGTTAAGATAAACACAGACTAAGCATCAACTCTTCTTTTTAAAGAAACTAAAGTAGGAGTATGATTCCAGTTTCACTGATGAAGTATTTGTAGAAGAAACGCAAATCTTTACTACTGGTATATCGGGTGAGTCTATATACAGCAGCTGTAAAATACAAAAGCCAAACAACAACAAAGTTCTGTTGCTTCATTGTTTATAGGTTCAGACTAACTCTGCTCTTTACAAGAGTGTTATATATCACTATGGGTCAAATTGTAGCTAATTGGTCATGTTTGTTAAAATATATAACACGGCGATTATCTAATATAAGGGTTTTACAAATGATGCAATTATTTGTTCATTCGATTGACAACAATTCAGTCCGCAGTAAAGAGGGTCTTCAGAAATATCGCGAAACTGTTTAATCTCGTAGTGGTATTAAACTTGTTCTAAGAAACTAAGAAAGAACCTCCAGTTAATTTTAAATATCGATCTTTCTTAGAACTATGTTCTATCAAAACATTTGATTTTGCAATCCTGAATACCACCATTCCCCATGTGGTATATTGAAAAATCGTCAAAGTGAAATAATCTTCAATGCTTTTCAACATAATAGAGGTAGCATACGCCATACATTTATCACTGGTCTTAATAGTGAACAACAATTTAAAACATGCTACACAGAGGTAGCAGTGATCAGTATGCTCATTATCATAAATGTTAGAGCTATTGTTTAAGATAAAATTGAGAATGGAAATGGAGAATGTGCCAAAGAGACAACAACCCGACCATAGAAAAAAACAACAGCAGAAGGTCACCAACAGGTCTTCGATGTAGCGAGAAATTCCCGCACCCGGAGGCGTCCTTCAGCTGGCCCCTAAACAAATATACACTAGTTCAGTGATAATGAACGCCATACTAATTTCCAAATTGTACACAAGAAACTAAAATTAAAATAATACAAGAGTAACAAAGGCAAGAGGCTCCTGGCTTGGAACAGGCGCAAAAATGCGGCGGGGTTAAACATGTTTGTGAGATCTCAACCCTCCCCTATACCTCTAGCCAATGTAGAAAAGTAAACGCATAACAATACGCACATTAAAATTCAGTTCAAGAGAAGTCCGAGTCTGATGTCAGAAGATGTAACCAAAGAAAATAAACAAAATGACAATAATACATAAATAACAACAGACTACTAGCAGTTAACTGACATGCCAGCTCCAGACTTCAATTAAACTGACTGAAATTATGATTTCATCTTAGAACATCAGGCACAATCCTTCCCGTTAGGGGTTTAGTATCATAACATCATAACATATATGAGAAGAACATAACCCGTGTCATGCCAACAACTGGTTTTTGAATAAATGTGTTTAGTTCCGATGCAAAGACCGTATAAGTGAATCAATATTAACGCCAAAATATGCAATCTTTAATGACCTGACAACAGTATCGTAACTATATCCCTTCTTAATAAGTCGATTCAAAAGTTTTGTTAGTTTTTTAGGTGAATACTGACACCTTTGTGCTTTATAAAGAATATTTCCATAAAAAATTGGATGTGAAATACCTGAACGTATAAGAAGTCTGCATGTTGAGCTATATTTATGAATGATGTCCTTATACCGATGATAAAATTTAGTTAATGTTTTGACTAGTTTGTGATATCGAAAACCCTGGTGTAATAATTTTTCAGTAATACATAAATTTCTCTCGTTAAAATCTAAAACATTGTTACATACACGAGCGAATCGTACAAGTTGAGATATATAAACACCGTAAGATGGTGACAAGGGAACGTCACCATCTAAAAATGGATAATTAACGATAGGAAATGAAAAATCATCTCTTTTATCATAAATTTTAGTATTCAGCTTTCCATTAGTGATATAGATATCAAGATCGAGGAAAGGGCAGTGGTCATTGTTAGTATTAGCTTTATTTAAAGTAAGTTCAACAGGATAAATTTCTTTAATATACATACTGAAGTCGTCATTATTGAGAGCCAAAATATCATCCAAATATCTAAAAGTATTATTAAATTTGTTTATCAGATGTTGTTTCGATGGGTCTTTGCTTATTTTTGTCATAAATTGTAACTCATAGTAATACAAAAACAGGTCCGCAATAAGTGGTGCACAGTTAGTCCCCATTGAAATTCTGATAATCTTACGATATACGGAATCCCCAAAGCGAACAAAAATGTTATCTAGTTAAAATGCAAGGGCATATATAGTTCAAAGCATGTCCAATTGACATAGTTTTTTTGTTTATTGCTACTAAAAAATGACCTAAAAGAGTTTGAACATATATATACATATATAAAATCCAATATTATTATTATATAAAGTACCGTTTTGGATTTTATCCAATAAAAAGATACCCCTTATATAGTCAAAGCGTATGGTTGGAGGCGAACTCATTGGAAAGTCCTTATCTAATGTTTAATAAGGTCGATATACCTTATTTGATGTCATAAATTGAGTCGTTAATGTTGTTAAAGAACCCTGTTCAAGCTTACGTTTACCTAGAGCTGTATTTTGTAAAACAAAATGGATTCTTGGGTCTCCATAGTCTTTAACCTTGTACTTTTTTTTAACTCTTTTAACGATTTTGATTCTGGCGTCACTTGTAATATTTTGTAGACGAAACGCGCGTGTGGCAGACTTCATTTCACGCCTGGTATCTACAAAAAGCGAGGTCATTAACACTGTTTGTGGATGTTTCCACACGGAAGGTATCCCTTACAAAGTAGTCAGCACTTATGGTTGACATGAATTAACATTGATATTGTCATAATTATAAATAAAACTGTTCACATAACTTTTAATTTTTCAAAATTCAAATCATTTCAAACCCAGGAATAGATATAAATGATCGTAGATGTATTTTGTGAATCATTTGGTTCTCAATGCTCGTCAACTTCGTACTTTATTGGGCCTTTTTAACTTATTTGATTAGAGTTTCCCTCATAATCCCTGATGAGTCTTTTATAGACGAAACTAGCGTCTGACGTACTAACCTGTACACCTGTATACCTGTATGTATGACGTGAATATTCTATCAACTTCATTAAACAGATAAGACCATCTAACGATTTAACACTATATTAAAAGATATATGTAATATATATGAAAAGCCAGCGAAGTCAAAAGTAAAATCACGAAAATATTGAACTCCAAGGAAAATTCAAAATGGAAAGTCCCTAATCAAATGGCAAAATCAAATGATGAAACACATCAAACGAATGGACAACAACTGTCATATTCCTAACTTGGTACAGGCATTTACAAATTTAGAAAAATAGTGGATTGAACCTGTTTTTTTTTATCTAAACCTCTCACTTGTATTACAGTCTGATCAAATTCCATTATATTTACAACGCGTTAACAAAACATACATATGGTCGGGTTGTTGTCTCTTTAACACATTCCCCATTTCCATTCTCAATTTTATAATAGGTAACATTGCCAAAATATGGGTACAGCAGACATCACTGTGTCACAATCTCAAAACAAACAAATATTTAACAAAGAAGCACAAAAACATCTTTCAAATTTAACAACCACATTCATTACTTATATATGTATTTTAAATAAAAAAAACTCCAACTTTTTAATTCTTAAATTGTAAGTAATAAATTTCTTAAACTGACCATCTGTGTTTACTATACATTTTGTGGGAAAATGTCGCTTAGCTCTAAATAGCAAGGACAATATATCAAAATTAAGGCTACACTCTAAACTTTTTAGGTGTTTAAAGGTTAATCGTAATGCCTAGATGTGATACAAAATTAAAAATGTAAGCACTGATGTCTGTCTCATGAATGAGGGTGTTATTTGTTGGATTGCTATTCTTTTTTATTTCACAAAGCCATACAATATTGCACTTAATGTACTTGGAAATAAAAGCGTTTTATATACAATTACTACAGTTCCTTATTCAACGCAAATTTAGAAAAATAATGATATCAAATGAATAAATCAATGTGGTATAAATATAAAAAAATCAGGCTTAAAAATTTTCTAATTATTATTTTCTATAATTCGTTCTTGTAAATCTTCAGTATAGGGCGATAAATTAAATGCAAATAAATAGCACGCAAGTCAATAAATTGATATTCTCTTGTTTGTTATTAGTCACTTAAAGATGTTTGTTTCATTTATTTTGTTTGAATTTAATTAATAATAAGAGCTGTAAAATAATGAACAGTATTGTTTGTGATAGTCGATTGTTAATGCTGTATACATAAGTTTCATATACAATGTATTTTAGCACTCTATGACCTGATATATTGCATTACCTCAGCATCAGCTGATTCGTGTTCAATGATCATTAAATAATAGTTATGGGTTAGTCATCATTAATTGATAAGAAACATCGTAATTCATTAAACCAATAAGTTCACTTATAAACGTTTATGATTTCGCAATTGTTTACTGTAGATTACTGTATATCTATTCCCAGATAGAGACTACTAAACCAACTGTTCTACAACGGAAATAAAAAAAAAACACATTAATTTAGATGAAATCTTTGTTTATGAGATTAAAATTTGCACTTGTTTTGAATGAATATTGGTTTTTTTATTAAGTTTTTTTCCTTTTTTTATTTCGCAAGTTATCATATAGCTATCTCTTTTGTTGGCTAAGTTAACTTGTTCTCAGTAAATAAAAAAAAGACTTTCAATTATATAGGTTTGGGTATTGGAAACAAATAAACAACATTCAAAGATGCAATATTTGGCGAAACAAATCAAAGGATGGCAAATTTTTAAAAAATCAGGATTGAAAAACTATATGAACTATGTAAGAAAAGATATGAATTGGCGCTATATACTTATTAAAACATTTGTAATTGATTACAAGTCCTTTATTTTTACCGGTTCTTATCCGAATCGGAAATAATTCAAACTGCACAGTCTCTAACAATTGTTTAGCTCCTGTAGAATTTTAAGTTAAAGTCGTCTACAAAACTTAATAAAAACATATGATATTAAACCAACTGGTTAATATATTCTGCAACTGTAGACACATGACTTCTTTTGAACTGAGTTTTTCTGTACGTATTGTTGTGTGTTTTTCTACATTGGCTAGATGTAAAGGGGGAGGGTTGAGATTTCAAAAAACATTGTTCAACCCCGACGCATTTTTCGCCTGTCCCAATTTAGGAGCCTCTGGCCTTTGTTAGTTTTGTATGATTTTTAATTTTAGTTTCTTGTGTGTATTTCGGAGTTAAGTGCGGCCTCCATTATCACTGAAATAGTATAAAATTTTGTTTAGAGTCCAGCTGAAGCATGCCTCCCTCTCCAATGCAGACCCATTGGTGGCCTTCAGCTGTTGTCTGCTTTATGGTCGGATTGTTGTCTCTTTGACACATTGCCCATTTCTATTCTTAATTTTATATTTTCAATTGATGTTTTCTGCACAATTCCATTGAAAGTTTGTACCGTAATGTTTCATTGCCTTTGTGATAAATTCTCGGTTGGTTAACCATTCTTGGAAAGAATTCTGCAAAATCTTGAGAATCTTCATGAAAAAAATGTATTCTTAAAATCAAGGTTTTATGATAATTTCAATATCTACGAATCAATTTTAAATGCAAACTATCTCTAGACACATTTCTACAAATAGACATAGACGTCTTGGTTATAAGAGGATTATTATCATGAGGAGGTATCTGGCGACAAGGGTGTAAAATTCTCTCTTAATTACCCATTTAACTGCTGTTATTAAAACATTTATTGTATGTCATACCAAAAAAAAAAAAACGAATTTTACACACTAGCGTTATTGCTTAATTTACGACTGTAATGGCGTTGAGTTTATCATTTTATTGGTCTGATATAAATATTCTGGAACTGACATGATTTATAGTGAAACTTTTTAAAATTGTCCTTTTATTGATTTTGAAAGTATCAAAAACCAAGCCTTTCAACTCCTTAGACAGATTCATTAAATAAAGCATTTGTCATTTTTGTCATTTTGAACAATGAAATATGTTTAAACTATTAAATAATAATAATAAAAAAACACTTTATATTTTTCAAATGAAGAAACTTTGTCCTTGATAAATTTACTGAACGCATTTTTCATATTTATATTTATATTAGGCAATTTCATACATTATAGATCATTTGCAGAAATACTATACACTTGGCAGTAGTGAAAGTAATTTATCTATAATTGGTAGATAAATTTTTCTGAGATTTACGTATCCCAAATTACATAAAACTTTACCAGATTTCGTTAATATAAACAGGTATTTGGGTTATAAGGTTGGATGAAACTAAAAATTCTGATCAAAACAGGATATAACAGATTGATGTTTATGAGAATGATTTAAAACTTATTACAATTCATCGAAAGTAGCAACAATTATTTTTAAACGATAGAAACAAAACTAAAAAAGGTATTGTTATAGATATATACATTCAATTTGCTTCCACCTACAGTTGATACTTTATATTCATATGTTTGTACTGCAAAAGGTCTTTTTTTATATTTTCGTAGAATGTTTATGACGTCTTTACACTAAATGCGTTGGATGTGTACTCTTAATATGAGAGAAGATGATTTAGTACTTGTACTCGGCTTTAACAATTTATCATGGTTTCAGTCACAGCAGTTTTAGATCGTTACTTTTTGTGTGTTTTGTTTTATGTTTTTTTTTTTATTTCAATCTGATTAATACTGGTATTTCCAACTGATTTGGGAATTGTTATCAAGTTGTACTATTATACCAATCACGTTGATTAAAGTATTCCACATTCCAAACTAAGACAAATCAAAAGAGTTGGTATTGCTTTGTTTCATAAAAAAGAATGGTCAACGTAGATACAGGTATCTTATCTTATGGAGGAAAAATCCTACTTTGTAAAAGATCACTCTGATTCAAACAAAAAAATTCTCTGAAACTGACATTATCAAGATGCTTGATTCCTTGAGTGACAACCCATTTGTTACGTTCGGAGGACGTGTTTTTCAAGAGACTGTCGGCGTTCTAATGGGAACAAATTGTGCCCTCTTATTGTCGACTTGTTTCTTTATTATTGTGAGGCTCACTACACAAAGGAACTTCTTAGAAAGAAAGATGAGTTAGCGATATCCTTTAACTCTACTTGCCGCAATAGAGATGATGTTCTTTCACTAAATAATTCAAAATTTGGTGACTTTGTGGAACGCATCTTTCCCATCGAACTAGAGATAAAGGATACTACAGATACAGTTAAGTCGGCCTCATATCTTGACTTACATTTAGAAATTGACAATGAGGGTCGATTGAAAACAAAACTTTACGACAAAAGAGATGATTTCAGCTTTCCAATTGTGAACTTTCCATTTCTAAGTAGCAACATTCCGGCAGCACCTGAATACGGGGTATATATCTCCCAATTGATACGATATTTCCATGCTTGCATTTCCTATCATGCTTTTCTTGATAGAGGGTTGCTGCTCACAAGGAAGTTAGTAAACCAAGAGTTCAAAATGGTGAAGTTGAAATCATCCCTTCGTAAATTTTACGGACGCCATGACGAGTTGGTTGACCGTTATGAAATAAAGGTTACAATAGTATACCGCTGTTCAAATTCATAAATCAATAAAGAAAAAACAAATCCGGGTTACAAACCAAAACTGAGGGAAACGTATTAAATATAACAAAACTACGACACAACAGAGACAATACACCGAAATGTAATACACACAGAAACAAACTATAATGTAACAATGGCCATTTTCCTGACTCGTCACAGGGCATTTTATGAAAAAATGGTGGGTTGAACCTGGTTTGGTGGCATGCCAAAGCTCCCGCGTTAATGGCAGTGTTAATTATAACATTTAAATAAACTCATCATAGATACCAGCACTAAATTTAGTATATACGCCGACGCGCGTTTCGTCTTCAAAAGACTCATCAGTGACGCTTGAATCCAAAAAAGTTAAAAAGGCCAAATAAAGTACGAAGTTGAAGAGCATTGAGGACCGAAGTTCCTAAAATTTTTGCCAAATACAGCTAAGGTAATCTATGCCTGAGGTAGAAAATCCTTAGTATTTCAAATGACAACATTACACGACAGGGTTACAATAAATAAACAAATAAATGGGAGAAAATATAGGACAGAGAAACACACAAATAATAGCCATCAAAAGGTAACAGGTTAAAAAATATTTTTAAACATCAGACGCGCGCTACGTGCAAACAAAACTATGTTCAAATGTCAAAAGTTTGAAAGCCATAACAACTACAAAATTGAAGATCGCCGAGGACCAAAAGTTCCAAAAAGTTATGAGGCCAGGGTTGTCCGCCTGGGACAAAAACATCATTATTATCAAGAAAAATACATAGTTTTGCAAACAATAAATTTTATAAAATGACTATATAATAGATATACATGATTAAAAGTGGAGACTAGCTATAGAATTAAAACGAATACATTACAAAATCACAGCCCTGTTAGCATAGTCAATGCAACACCCAAAGTGACGTCCCATTTAAATTTCTAAAACGTGTTCCGAAAATTAAGAAAGAATTTGGATGAAATTCAAGATTAGATTTGTATGAAATTCAAGATTAGATTTGTATGACTTATCTAACTTATATAAATAACAGTGAAAATTATAATACTGATTAATATGTAATTGTAGTAGTTATAAGATAATTGATTGTATTATCTAGCTTTGTGGGTGTTTCTTCTGATCAAACTGCAAACCAAATATACCGTGTAAATTTCGTTGATCTAAAATTAAATATACCAAATGAAGTGGACGAGTAGTTTTCCCCAACACAACACACGAATACAACAGAAAAAAATACAATTTACAACTACAAACGTTAAGACATTTGACAAAATCCAATGCCAAAAACAAACACATCATCAAAACCCAACAAATTAATTTGAGATGGAAAAGTACCGTGCCACGTCTAAAAGCAACACCAATTTACGCTCAGCAAAACAGTCAAAATCGGGAATAAGTCACGTTCGGTAATAAAAAGATCAGACGACTTAATGACAAACCACAATCTAACATGTGGTTAAAATGTCCATAGTTAGTTGGACAAAGATACATCGTATGGATCATCCAATTTGTGATGGTGTCCGTAAAATTTACAGAGTGTCATTTTTAATTTGTCCTCCTCATAACCGTTTCACAAATGATATCGGATATGTTCCTTACGTCGTAACTACAATCCCCTTCCCTTTCATGAATGTGACCTACCGAATTAGACTATTTTATGGATTTGTTATCACATAAGCAACACGACGGGTGCCACACGTAGAGCAGGATCTGTTTACCCTACCGGAGCGCCTGAGATAACCCCTAGTTATTGTTGGGTTCGGGTTGCTTATTTTTTTAGTTTTCTATGTTGTGTCCTGTGTACTATTGTTTGTCTATTTGTCTTTTTCATTTTTAGCCATGGCGTTGTCAGTCTATTTTCGATTTATGGGTTTGACTGTCCCTCTGTTGTTGTGTTATGATTACTGTGAACATCTGATTTTCATATGTTATATTATGGTCATTTTTGCTCATAGTTAAAGGCCTCACGGTGGGTGACCCATACATGCTATAGTTGTTTATTACCATATCAAATGGACATCTACTCATTTTAATGTGTACTTATTTGTATATGAGGCGAAAGATATCAGACATACGTTGTCGTTTTTTTTTTATGTTATTTATACGTGTTTCTCGTTTCTCGTTTTTTTTTATATAGATTAGACTGTTGGGTTTCCCGTTTGAATGGTTTTACACTAGAAATTTTGGGGCTCTTTATAGCTTTTTGTTTGGTGTGACCCAAGGCTCCGTGTTAAAGGCCGTACATTGAACTATAATGGTTTACTTTATAAATTGTTATTTGGATGGAGAGTTGTCTCATTGGCACTCACACCACATCTTTCTATACCTATATAAGAAATCATATTGAAAACAAACTGACAACACCATTGCTAAAAATGACAAAAACAAACAGACAAACGAAAGTACACACACCACAACCTAGAAACTAAAGACTAAGCGATACGAACCCCACTTAAAACTTAAGGTGATATCAGATGCTCCGGAATGGTTACCAGATCCTGCTCCACATCTTTCACACAAGATAAAAACTATAACTACGTTATTTGTAATTGTAATTTTTTTAATACATGTTTATTCATAGCTGGTGTACTAGGGACAATTTATAGTTTAAAAGTCAATACCTGGTTGTTTAGATCTGCCTAATTATACAGACGACATTTCTGAAAGCTTTATATCGAATTATTTGTTATTTATTATGAAATTGTCTTATTGAATTTTATTTTTCTTTAAAAAGAGAAAAAAAAACACTGATGAATGATTTAAAATAAACAAATACATACTTATTTCAACTTATTCGGTTTTATTTGGATGACATCATGGAAGATAGTACTGCAACATTTTTCATAATAAATAACATTAATTATAATTTCTAATTCTATCATTCATATAGATCACTACTTAAAACAATCAAACGCATGCTGCAAAATGATGATTGCTTTACTAATGTCACGCATCATTGTAGCCCTTCCTAATTCAATGGATTATTTTCTTTTCGAAATGACATTCTTTTCTAATGATTTATTAATACTAGCTTATAGAGACCGAAACCACAATTTGGCATTTCAGGGAAAAACACCCATAGGTAATCTTTTAAAAGGCGTGTAAGAAAAATTCTCTGATTGGCTCAGTAGGTTAAAACAAAGAAAATTTAATCAATGACATTGCATCATTCATTTTGGTGAAGAAAAATGAATCAGAAACAACCGATAGATTCGTGTATTTAGTAGTGAATAGTAATCAGTAGCCAGTCTTTTGAAATATTTTTTCGAATGTAAAGGATATACAAATAGGATGAAAGGTTGTTGTAGTTTATACATTTAAGGTAAGATCCTTTTAGAAAAATAGCCTTTTGCAAAAGGTAATGCATTTCGTATGGCATAAAAAAATAGGACACAAATAAATACATATAAAAGAGGGGCGAAAGATACCACAGGGACATTCAAACTTATAAATCGAAGATAAACTGACAACGCCATTACTAAAAATGAAAACACAATAGTACATAAGACACAACATAGACTACTTAAGACTAAGCCACACGAACCCCACTCAAACAGGGGCAGATATCATATATAACTGTGTTTATATGCCACTCACTTATGTGTGTGTTCTCTTTAGATTGTTTATTGGCTATTTTATAGGTTCTTTTAAAGTTTGATTCTTAATTTTTCATGATCGGTTTTGCAGTTAACATCTATAATTCAGTACTTATAATGGTCATTGACACACCATTCTACCCTCCATATGTTACTGATCAATTGATTATCTACTCTATTGTAATAGCAGTCCTTTTTTCATATTAAATAATGACATTTGTCTTTGTGATACCGACTCTACCTGTTTGGACTTATGAAGTTGTTGAAACAAAATATATCTATAACACTTTAGTGAAACCTGTATTCTTAATTGAAATGTTATGACCCTATTACAGTCAGTACAGATTATTTGGATGATAATATTAAGAAAATATAACCAGAAATCATACAACAGGGTAAGTTTGTATGACAGAAAAATATTCGATAACATTTCTTTATCATTTTGTTTTTTTTAAAGCACTTTTGTTTTTGTTTTTTTCTAGACATTGTCGGCCACACATTCAAATCTACTTTAAGAAATCCTTGGTTATATAGGTTCCTTAGAAATCAAAATAAATACGATAATAAAGCTTCGAAAATCGCACGATGTGTTTGATTTATTCATATAGACTCAAGTGTGCTGTTTTAATGGAATTACATAGAACACAATAAATGATTATTTTCAATGTTAAATTGAGACATGTTTTAATCCTAAAAATTAGTTCTCACCCAACGGCGTATTCCATATTCATATTAGGACAGAAATATCGTTCAATATTAATATATCTATACTTATCTTAGTTTCAAGTTTACTATAATATATATACTAACCATATCGGTACAAATTTACTATAAAACCAGGTTCAATCCACCATTTTCTATATTCGAGAATAACTTTACCAAGTCAGGAATATGACAGTTGTTGTCCATTCGTTTGATGTATTTTATCATTTGATTTTGCCATTTGATTAGGGACTGTTCGTTTTGGAATTTTCCTTGCAGTTCAGAATTTTGGTTATTTTATTTCTTACTTCACCAGATTATTATTCGTTGGATACCAATTTTTGTGGATTTCGAGGGTAGAGGTGAACCATATAAATAAATGGTCAACGAATTACAAAGTTTCTTTAGGGTTGTATCTAGATTTTGACGAAAACACGAAATTTCCAAGAACATGTTAGTTTTCCTAATCCACGAAAATTGGTACCCATGAAAATAAAGAAATCCACAGTAATTACACAGTTTTGAAATATTAGAAACCTATTTCAAACCATGAAATCCTGGTAAGACCACACGACACAAAAATGTACGGCCATGTTTGAATAAAAAGTCAGAACTATATATGAAGAAAATACCATACCTGATTTACAATGATTTACAAACTTTTAATTACAACAACGTAATATTTCCATGCCAGTACTCATGAAATCGATACAGAATGGTGATAACTATGGGAAATAACAGCCCATCAGCTAAGTATCGACAAAGACGAACCAACATCGTCTGCACAACGAAATATCAAGTTAAATGATTGGATAGCACATTTCAATTCTTATTGAGAAGCCCCTTGTAAAGGGAAAATTTAATGAGTAGGAACAGAGAGTGTGTGCAAACGAAACATGAACTTTAATCACTATATTTCGACGATAGAATTGTCTGTTCAATCAGCATAAATCTTTGAGTAAAAAAAAAGAGTTAGTCGGTATAAACATAATGAACAATATTGTTACAAAAAGGCTGGGAAAAGAACAGGTTACGAACTACATGTTTCAACAAAAACAAATAACGGATATGTGAAAAACACAAAAACAACTGTTTACACTCAATAGAAATTAAAAAAAGGTAACGATTGCTAGATAAATAGATATAACTTTTCATTTTGTTTTATCGCATGCTTAATCAGTAGAAATTTCCAGCTTGAGACAATAGTAATTATCGTTGAACAAGTCTTTAAAATCCACAAAGAGTAAAAATTTCCAAATAAAATGCCAAAATTAAGAATTAAAATGAAATAAAAAACACAAGACTGGGGGAATCGACAGGGTTAGCGTCTCGCACGTTGTATGCATTACCCGACATACGAATCTGCGAAACCAAGCTTAACCGAAATGTTACAATCACGATAGAAACCAACTCAATTGGTAAATTTTCTCCTTTTCTTGCCTCGTGTTTATGTTTATGTTGTTTTGTTCTGAGGCAGATTTCATACTTTCATCTTTTAAAAATAATAAAAATAAACTAGAGTTTTTATTGTACTTCACTCTCCACTAAACATGTGATGTAATTTAATTAGATATTTCAAATTTGAGAAAATTGAACGCACCTAAAACATCGAAATTCAAATATTTTATTTTAAGATTATCCCACAATGTTGAACGCTGTACCCTTATTTTGAAATTTTATCTGTATTGTCTTTTAGTTTTGTTCACATTTTGTATGCGACTGTCATACAAGTGAGGGGTTAGCTAGCAATGAAAACAGGTTTGAACTATCATTTTCTACATCAGAAATGTCTGTATCAAGTTAGGAATATGACAGTTGTTTTTCATTCGTTTAATGTGTTTAAGCTTGTGTCATACAGTATAAAACTATTATTTTTAAGATTCTAATATAATTTCAAAAATCAGGTAATATAAAACTAGTACAACAATTTTTTATTTACAGCAATCAGATTGACGTCATTAAATTTTACTTTTAAATTTTTACATGTCAATGTATAACATTTGTGAGAAACAGTTCGTATGCATGATGGCTATGATCATGTATCCTGCATATAAACCTTCTGAAACCCAAGTACTAGTTGTCTTCAAATAAACATACGGATACGGTCAATTATCCGAAAGGAATGTGATCTGAGCTGTTGGTTTGAAAAGACGTAAATGAAGGGGTTATTTTGTTTGTAAATGGCAATTTTGACTTAAACAAATCGGGGCAAATCCAATAAAAGTCGAATAAAAGTAATGCTGAACTCAAAGGAAAATTCAAAACGGAAAGTCCGTAAGCAAATGACAAAATTAAACGCTCAAACACATCAAACGGACGGATAACTGTTATATTCCTGACTTGGTACAGACAAATCAAAAATAAAAGATTTTCATTGCCAGATTATATTAATCAAATGATGTAACAAATCATAGAGTTCGAAGTAGATTGTTATTGAATATTGCTTGTATGTTGAGTGATACGATAATAACGAAATCCATCGATCAATAAATATTTGATTGACTTAAATATTAGGTTTAACATATCGCATATGCCTGCGAAACAAAAGTCTGAGACTAAATTTTCTTTAGTATATTTCTGTATAAATTAAGATATATTTTAGTATATGGATGAACTGTTTTTGTTATTCGGATGTTTCCATTTCCGATTATTTTGATTACTCCCAATTCGTTCTCTAAGTAAAAAAGAAGTGAAATATACAACTGAGGAGACTACTTTATGCCATAATCATTATTATTCTATATTAAGGAATTGTTCAAACCTTCGTAGGCTATGTGGGTTTCAAAAATTTTGTCCTTTAATGTTTGCGGAAGAAATTAAAGACACTAACTAACATTATGAATAATGACAATCTATACCCATTATTTTGATATTTTCCTGAAAGAAAAATGTAATCCATTATGGTCGTGTGGTTTGCATTTGTAAGGCATGCAGTGACCACCATTTTGACATACACTAAAATATTTAATCGTCAGAAAGGTATTACCGTACAAAGAGAACGCGAAGCTCTCGCAGCGTACTCTTTATCTAGTTTGATATCTACCTTTTCAAATTTTTTTATGATTTTTAATTTTACTTTCTTGTGTATAATTCGGAGTTTAGTATGACGTCCATTATCACTGTATTAGTATACATATTTTTAAGGGTCCAGCTGAAGACCGCCTTCGGGTGTGGGAGTTTCTCGCTACATTGAAGACCCTTTGGTGGCCTTCGGCTGTTTTCTACTCTATTGTCGGGTTGTTGTCGCTTTGACATATTCCCCATTTCCTTTCTCAATTTTATTAACATTGAATGAATATGATTAATAAAATAGGGTTTCATGGCAGAAAGATAATAAAACGAATCGAGTTCAGCATTGCCAATAATACCAGTGATACCTTAGCTCATCGTGTCCTAAATTTTGCTACACATTCACTATATCAGTTTGAAAGTATACAAATCGAAGAAAGGGGAACTAGGAAAAGACTCACAAACGTTTTCAAACCATTGAATAAAGTACCTCCCTTACCAGTATCAATGAAGTTGTTATTAACTATTGTAATAAAGCTTATGAAAATAATGGTATAAATTAGTTTCGGAGTGTTAAAAAATCTTTAACGGTTTTAGATAAAAATACGTGCTTTTGATGGTCCTTTTAATTTCACAGAAGAACCTTCTCTGAAAAACCATTATGACACACTAGTCAAAATATCAGTTTTAGTGCAGTAACTCTGATGTTTTGAGTCATGCACTTATATAGATTTATTTGAACTTTTCAGATATTGTTTAAACATCAGGCCAATTTATTATTACCGCCTACAATTGATATTGTTTCACATCTGGCGTAAAAATATCTATCTTACTTTTATTACGTTGAACGCGGTTTTATAGTTGTTTGTTTGACAATTCGGTCGCTTTATTTTCAATTTGTACTTCTTTTAAGCTAAACAAACAAACATTACTACTTAATAAAAGAACGATAAAAAATAATGTTAATGTCATTTTGTTTGTTAGTTAAAAGGATATAAATTAACAGAAAATAAGAATAAAAACTCTAAATTTGGCGGTTTAAACTTGAGAATGCTTTTAACGGTTCTAGTAATAAGTACGTGGGATAATCTACGTCATATTGATGTCCATTTGTATAATAGTCTTAAGACCAAAAAAAGGAAAATGTAATCAATCGTTCTTTCCATCGTCTTTTTTCTTTTTTTATGAATATATTATTTCTATACAATTAAAGTCGCAATTTAACTGCAACTAATCTTCACCCATAGTTTATACTTTTCAACTACTTTCTATCACATTGCACTTCTGGCAATGGGAGTTTCTCCTAAAAACTGAATCAGTTTAGGTGTTATACCCAAAACTTATATACTTCTCGTGGTCCAATCATTCAAACAAAGACAATTTTGCAGAATTGGTAAAGTTAACTAAGATCAAAGTTTACTTCTGATACAACCTAAAGTAAATATAATATTCTTATATCTGAAGTTTGCAAATGATTGCACTTTTTAAATCAGCTTTTAAGATTTACATGACTGTGTTACTTTTTTCATCATCGTTCTTTCCATCGTCCAATTTCGTCTGTACCACCTTGAAAACTAATTATTCACTTTAGACAATCTTTATGAATATATTATTTCTTTACAACTAAAGTCGGATTTAAACTGCTTTACCAAGAGTTATACTTTTCAAATACTTTTTTCACTTTGAATTTCTACCAATAGGAGTTTGAATCGCTTCAGGTGTAATACCACCAACTCATAGTATGTCACATCCGGATGCCTACGAAAAGGGGCTGAAAAATATTCCCTTGAATTCAACAGTGGTAGGAAATTAGTCCTACATTTATTTACAGTTAAAAGATTCTGTGTCATAAAAATATATCTTAGGTGTTTCAAAGCACCATTATTTTTATTTGGTGTTTCTATAGAATATTTTGGAAACCTGAGATTTCATGGTAATTAAAGCTAGTACACAGGAAACAAAAAGGGATGAAAAATTGATTGGTTAACCTGCAGTGATCGTTATTGTTTTATATGAAATCAAATGGTATATACAATTTTGTCTGTAATACTGGACAGGTTTAACTTAACTTATGCCAATAATTTTCCTTGTTTCAAATCAAGATACATTCTACATAATTTATTTAAAAGTGCAAATTTAACAAAAATTAATAAAGGGAAAACAATGGTGGTATTGTACCTTAAAACAATAATCGATATGTTGTTTTGCACAGTGAGTATAGTGAGACTCTACTTAGATAAAAATAAAAATATTTTCTCCATTGATAGGAACACTTAAGCAAACATGTCAACAATAATAACTAACAATATTGTTAATAAGGAGTGATGCGACTATTTACGAGAAGCAAAGTATTTAATCACGGATAAAAAATGGTATATAAACCTCGGAAATCATGCAAACTGGTATTGTTTTATGTTAATTAAGATTTGATTTAGGTATTTAATTTCATCTACATTTCTAAGTTATTGATGATTTTATGGATAATAAAACGAAATTGATTTTTTACCACTATAAGCAACATTTATTGCTGGTTTTATATTTTTTGTAGTTTAATCTAAAGATAAATAGTTCTTATTTTCTCCTAATCTGTCAATTAAATCTTGTGCTGATTAAAGAGTTGTGGGAGAAGTAATAATTGACACCGTTAATCGCCAGAGGAATTGGTATAGACAGAAATGTACAAGATTACAAATATTAATTTACAATTTTTCAAGCCAATCTAACGTTATTCATCCTCAGTGCCTTGTTTCAAAAACCAGGTAGGTTTAATTTTGAAGAAGCACAGACAGTGTCTGGACTGGTAAAAAGTCCGAAAGCAGAATGTTATAAAAGATATTTACTTGGGGAAAATATGTCCGAAGTCTAATAATCAATAAAATTTCAAACTAAATAAATTTTAAAATATTATTGAAATGAACGCTCTTTTTTATTTATATTTTCTACGTATTAGACATACCTTTTTCATACTACAAGGCATTCGGTTTCCCAATTGTAGTAAATCCTTCATCGTCTCGGATTTTTTTTTTAATGTCTGCTTACTATTGCTTTATATTTCCTTAATTTCATGTGCTAAATAACTGTTGTTATTATATTTTAGGCCTTAGGACCAGATATTATATACCGTCTTGATGATTCTGTCTCCGGTAATTATATCAGCGCTGGTTCAATTCTGCCTGGGATTAGGGTGGTATGATGGATCTGGTTACCATATATTTACAACTAAATACCTGAAGAAACACATACCAAGGACATATCACTCATCAAATTCTCCATTATGGAAAAAACATTTTTTCTGGAGAAGGCGACGGATGGCTGAGACGGGAAGTAATTATAAACGAAGTGATGTTTTTCTTTTCAACAGAATACCAGCCAGGAAAAGATTTTTTCAATTTTCACCTTATTTTCCAAGTCATTCGGAAAAGTTAAGAAGCAAAACAAATTCTGATGTTCGCAAAGATAAATCTAGAGTGAGATTTAATGACTTAAAATTCTATAGCAATGACTATGCTAGTAATGCATTTGTTCGTCGTAACTTTATTCGTCCACCTTATTACCTGTTTCATTTAAAGTCTCCCCTTATGTATTTAACACATCTAAATGACGTAGGTCATATGCATTCAGGCACGTCCGAAAATCAACAAACAAATGTAAACAAAGCAAGAGAGTTATCCAGAAAGCCTCTTGTAGAAGATAGCTTTGGATTACTTAGTAGTAGAGATAGTACTAGCTTAGATAAAAATTATGATTCTGCTGATCATATGTTAGTTCTAGAAAACAGTAATAAAAATATTGTAGATACAGTAGCTGATTTTGGAGGAAAACACCATTCACAAATTCATAATCCTGTTTCGAAACCGTCGACCAAACAAGATAAATTTGAAGATAGACCGAACAAGGTTCCACAGCAACAATTTCAAACTTCACGATCCGTATTTGAGAATTTACATGAAATTACAAATGACAGGATATTGAGACCTTATCTGAAAAGCACAGATATCAAAGAATTAGAAGTACCTGGCTTTGGATATTTTGACCAATCAAAATCAGACAACTCTAATAAAAATGCTGAAACTTCACTTTATTCAAACACTGGTTTTATAAAAGGGCATAATAATGATAAAAATGTTGAAAATTATGTTTCCAACAATAACAATGGTTTTCAAGGTAAAAATGATAACCCAATTGACACCTTTGTTTTAGAAAATCAAGATGTGTACTTTGAAAATGAACATAGTAAAAATGCTGGTGTTTTAAAAATGGATATTTATGATGGTTATGATAAAGATTACCCACAAGAGCCTACTATTGAAACATATCTTCCGTCGAGTAATTCAGGCTATTTCAAAATGAATACAGGATTTGAAACTTTTCCCGAAGAACATCCAAGACCTACAAGTTTTTCGGATAATGATAACTTATTAAAACCATCATTAAAAGAAAATCCAGGAACGCTAACAGAATCAAGTTTCGGTGAATTAAAGGACTATCCATATTTTCCAATAACTTTTCACTCGTCTAACCTGGCAAAACCAACAGCGCAGTATAAAAACCAACACTCTGAACACATGTTGAACAGTTTTGGAGATATCGACAAAGAACAAAAATTACCAAGAAAAAATGATGAATCCTTCTTGAAATCATTATATAATAATACTAATTCCGTATCCAGATCGAACCAATTAGGTTTTCGATCTTCTATCCCAACAGATAGAACATTATTTAATCCAAGCAACATACATTTCCATAATAAGCCTCTAGAATTTCCAAATCAAGGATCAAGAACATCTCATCCGATGGATGGATTTGATACTGGTACCGGATTTCAAGATAATACAGGTGGGATGTTCTTAAACATGGCAGAAGAAGGTTCCTTTAATTATGATAATGTAAGTATAACTCGCGTAATCCTTATTGATTGTTTTGAACTAAACGACAAGCAACAAAATGGCTTCAGTGGCCATGTGGTCTAAATATGCCAATCATTGTATCAGTTCAAAAACACCTGAGGTGCACTCGACTCGACAATATGATTAAAAAAGAATTGTCTGTTTCCTTGCCGAAGGTCGCTGGTATCTCCGGAGATTTCGACGCCTTCCAACTATTAAGATTAGCCACCTCTAAATAGCATAAAAGTGCTGAAAAATAGCAAAGCATCAACCAATCAATCAATTAAGAAACAAGACTGCTAATTTGTATATCCCCTTGGTACCATACCTTTTAATATTTTATATTACAACTCAAAAATTGTTTTTGTTTAGTTTATGTTTTCCATTGATATTTACCGATTTCACCAACATTTTGATTTAAATGTGAAATAAAGTTTGTTTTGTTTTCACGGAAAATGTGGCTTTAAAGATAGAATTATTTAGTTTTTTTTTTTACCTTGAGAATCTCATTCAACTTTATTTATCAATAAATATGGTTAATAGTAAATAAAATATTATTATGACTATTGTTAAAAAGAAATACTACTAAAACAATTTGTTGAAAAACGGAACACAATGACAAATATTATTACAAAACACGGAAAATCGTATAAATTTTTAAAAGGTTATTTCATGTTACAATATAAAATGTATATTAAAAATATATCTTATGCACAATGAAATGAGGGGCAACAAATGAAACCGGAAGTGAATATCCAGTATTTCCGTTTCATTCATTGTTTTTGATATATATAATTTGTTAAGAACTTCAATAGGACATGTAAAATTGTTTTATAAATTATTTCAGAACCCATTTTTTGTTGAACGAAAAATAAATGATACTTTATTATAAATTCTCACAGACTGTTAAACCTATAAACCGTAAGCCTTAGGAAGCGGATTTCTTCATCAAAAATCGACAATTAAGGTGACCTTCAACAGATTGTAGGGTTGAATGTCATCAATTGTGTATCACTGCGTTAAAAAGTATCATACTATTAAGTTAATAAATAAGGATTGCACAAGGCAAGCATGTTGTTTTCATCTACTGTTTGCTTGTTATTGTTTTACATTGTTTCTTCTATTTTAGAGTGAAAAGATTAACATTTGTTTTGTAACGTAAAAAAAGTGACTTAGTATTAGACTTTCTAACTTAAACACATTATTTTATGATGTCAAGTCGTCAAGTACAATTTCTACAATGTTTTTTCCCAATCTTTTTTTTTAACTTTCTAATTTATAATGTAATACATTCTTAGAGACAGGAAATTGATTACGCTCATAACTTTATTTTTCAGAGTGGATGTGAAGGTATTACCACACGGACATGCAATGAGGACAAGGAATGTAACTGTTATGGAAGCTTCTTTTGCATAGAAAGAAAGTGCTCAATGATGACAGCATCAAATAGCGGTACGAAATAAGCCCATAAATAATTTTAGGTTTGATTATTAGAAATTTGATAACATAATATAGTCAAATTTAAAAAATTCTAAGATCAATTAAAAACAAAATAGGTAGTCAATTAATCTGTTAAAATCAAACTCTTGGTTATATCAACCAACAGAATGGATGGAACAAAACTGTCCTATTCCGAACTTGGTACGGGCAGATTTATTTGAAAAACTTGTTGTTATAGCCAGGTTAACCTACTAACCATATACATGTACATAAATTCATAAACAACTATTTTTTTTCTCTTTGACTATGCATTTTAAAATGCCAAGCGCGATTAGATTTCTGAATTCGTTTTCTAGTTCATTATATATGCTTAGTTCTTTCAATTTAAACGAAATAATGATAAATATCAAGGAAAAATAAATCATATTTGTATGTATTCTAGCTTGTTTGCTACGTCTAAGTTTTTTCAACAGAAGTTAAAATTGTTTTATTGAAAATTTCATTAGAAACGTCTGTTATAGTGTGTGATAACATTTTGTGAGGGAATTCGATGTTTGCTATACCACTGTTCATTTCAACGCACTTTATGACGATACTACTTTATCAATATGAATGAAAATTTTTGCAGTGTTTTAAGAAATAATTTTACTTTAAAATCATGTACCATTTGTGAACTATTAAATGTTTCACAAGGACGTATTTTCTGTATAAAGTCAATAATTGTGTGAACTTTTGAAGCTCAAACTTTTTATAGCTTTAAATATCCCAATGAAAAGTCCGAAAACTATACCAATACAGAACGATATATTTTTGATTGTAGCAAAACTTTTGGTCGACAAATTTAAATTCGTTATTGCATTAATATCAACTTGAAATATCTGTCATTTTCTCCCTACCCAGTTTACCCCTATTTATTATTATAATGTGGACTGGACATTGTTATTGAATCTTATGCAATTTGATTGGATTAAGTTCTTTTTGATTAGCTTCAAAATGTTCATGCTTTTCGTACGAGTATATTGATTAAATCAGACCGTGCGTGAATAAGTACAGTAAATAAAATGACCTGCATACTGGACACTGGAGCAGTCCATATTACGTGTTATCAATGAAACTTAAGGTATGAAAGGTAACAGTTGCCACTTTTTAATATTTTCACATAATTTTCCGAATTCACATTAGATAAAATATTTTTGAAAGACTATTGCGGAGAAAAAAGGGAAAGTTTACTGTTTTTACGTTCTATTCCATAAAAAACGCCATTTTTCGAAGATAAATGCAGAAAAACATTTTACGCACGGCTACGCCAGGTAAAATTATTGTTTATCCTAACGAAAAAATACATTTTTCAGTTTCATTCAAATATTTTAATAATAATAAATCCCAAATTTATGTAGTCATTAGATAAAGTCGTTATATGTACGATCTGCCTATTTTGGACATCAAAAGACAATACGGTCGTTTTAAGGTCAATTTCGTCTACCTCACACAATCTTGTTAGGCACTATAAATTTTAAAGTTTCTAATTAAAACAAAATAAGCAACATAAAGTAAATAATTTCCTGACATTTGATGTAAAAAAAATGTATTATTTGAACTATAATAATTGCAATAATTTGTGAAGGGTTTAACATTTACCACCCAAAAGCACATACCGAATCATATTCAAATGTATGCCGGCCGCTCCTTTGTTCACACTATTCAATGGTTGTGGTTAGGATAACAACTATTGCTTAATACTTTAAGAATCAAACAAAAACCTTAAATAAAGTTACAAAAATTATTGAAATAACAAATATCAAAATATATCGACTGGACAATCCAAAAACTTTCAATTTACGTTTTCTGTCTTTCGCATTTGGTTTTAAATGAATAGTTTCCCTAAGTAGTATAAAAATGGCTACGATTCCGGTTTCTGATTTAATCATAAAGAAAAATAAGATTCATTGCAATTTTGTTTACATTGAAAATGGAAATTATGCCAGTTTTTATATCATTTACATTTATTTAGTACTTACTCTCTGAACGCTTCCCATTTTCTTGTTACACAAATTATAATGTGATTTTTTTTATTTTAATTTACAATTTGGCAAAACAAATTGGGTATTGTATGACGCGGAATTAGGGTCATAAACATCGAATTTAAAATATGCTTAAATCATTTTAGCATATGCTATATTATAATTTAGATTACGCTAAAATGATTTTAGCCTATGCTTTAATAAATTAAGCTCATGCTTTAATGAATTTAGCTTATGCTAAAATGAAATTTAGCTTATGTTAAAATGATTTGAGCTTATGCCAAAATGAATTCAGATTATGCTTAATTAATTGTTTTATCAAATCAAAATCTCGCTTTCTTAATTACTTTTATACTTTGCTCTGGTATAAATAAATAACCACTTTTCTCAAATTAATAAATGTTTTTCTTACATACAAACAAAGGGGGACTATGGCCCTCTGCCATCCCGCTAAATCCGACCTGCTACTAATAAAGTCGATTTTGTATAAAAATTGAGTTCTCGCATGTATTTCAAATTCTTGACACGAGTTTGTTGTTTAAATAAAATTCTATGTGTAATTTGTATACATTATATTCGATCTTTTAACCCTTAAATGTGCTACAGATATACAATGTGTACACTTGTTGCCGATTGCATGAATGCAAATTTCACTCTGTGTTGAGTTAACAGTTTTCGAGTAGTTCTATTTTTTATCTTTCTTAACTTTTGTCTATCCTGGAGGGGTCATGCAGTGCCACACCTCCGGGGACTTCGACCCACCCCATCGGGTTTCGACCATCTGTATATTAATTTCAGATTTCAAAGTCACAATGTACCAAAATCAATTAAAACATAGTGATATAAGAAAATCTCCAAAAAATAACATTTAAAACTTTATACAAAATCGAAATTAGACAGCAACCATTTGATTTTCTGGGGGGGGGAGGGGGGAGCTATTGTTTCAACCTCAGCTAATGCTAAAATTGCTTTCTACTTGTCGCCAAAAAAAAAAAGATTGTTAAAAAAAACTTTGTCCGGAAAAAAATCCATAGCACCGAAGTTCCCGGAGATGTAGCACTGACCCCTCCTGTTACAGATAAGAAGGATTGGCTAAAGTTAAGAACGATTAAAAACAGAACTACTCGAAAACTACAAATAGGATTGTACTGCAAATAAAAATTGACCTGTATTTCTGATAGTGCTAAATCATTGTACAGGATTGAAAAACATCATTTGTTCAAATCTCAACTTGTCAACTATTTTAATGTATACATTGTATTCGACCATATAACCCACACAGAAGTGAAATTTTCATTTATGCAATCGGCAACAAATGTACACATTGTATACTAGTCAACAAACGAAACGATACACGACTTGTTTTTAAATTTAAGATGAAGTTTTCCGTTTATATGACCAATAATGAAGGAAGTTATACTTAATGACCATGGAAATATAAATCTGTTTTAAAAAAAATAGTTTTTGCTTTCTTGGCCTCATTTGGCGTTATTTAGTTTTTTTGACAAAATTTACATAAAACGACAATTTTAAAAACAGAAGTTCCAACTAATGATGCCAACCTCTCATTTAAAGGTAAAGACAATGTTTGCCATCAATTTTTTTTTTAAGAAAGTTTCTTCATTTGTAAAGCAAAGTTCGGCACCACAAGAAATTGTTGAAATGTTTACATTATCACTTGATTTACCATAGACAGTTTGTGCAAAGTAAAATTAAAAAAAAAACGGTAACAATCTTAAAACTTACCAGAAAGGCTCCAAATTTTTTGTGTGTTGTTTTTATATTGTAAGCATTGATTTGAGACGAAATTTTTTTTTTTTTTTTTTTTTCCATTTTTTGAGATTTCAAAAAACACTTTTTTCCAAAAATTAAAAAAAAAACAATATTTCAACCCATTATGTATAACATGAACATAAATTGATTAGCAAATTGAATATTTTTAAACAAATTTGAAAATTCATTTAGTACTTAGAAAATTGAGTGTCGATTTTTAATCCAATTTTCCGCAACAAAAATGCACCTTATTATCGTTTACACGGATTTTGTTATTTTCCGACAAGTTTTGTTTTTCATTATCATATGTGACTACATTGCAAATGAAACCTTTTAAAATAGTGCATCTCATTTTGTTTTAAATTAAATACTTTTTGATAAACTTTATTCAAAGTCGTGTATCATTTCTTATTTTTGCTAAATTCAATGATTATGACCCTAATTCCGCGTCATAGTATTGACTAGATCTCAATTATGACACCAATGACGTAGGATGTCCTGATATGTTGGAAACATAAATCACATCGGACATGCAGAGTCTATTTTAAAAAGATTATATTTGTTTTGTATTTTCATTGAAATATGTAAAACTTAATAAGGGTCTAAAAAATTGAACATCATCGTGTGTTAGTTTTGATTATGCGAAATGAACGAGGCACTTTTAGAAATAAGTTTATATTTGAACTTCGTCTTCTTAAAATGTTACACCTGACGAGTGTAAATTGTGTTTTCGATCTTGTCTAAACAGAATAACGTCACAGCAATCAGAGAAATACAAATAATTAGATATGGTATAAGTGTAAATAAAGGCAACAGTAGTATACCGCTGTTCAAAACTCATAAATCCAGGGACAAAAAAACAAAATCGGGGTAACAAACTAAAACCGAGGGAAACGCATTAAATATAAGAGGAGAACAACGACATAACACCGAAACGTAACACACACAGAAACGGACCAAGCATCAGACAAAACACCACGAGAATAACAAATATAACAAGAAAACCAAATACATGAATTTGGGATAGACAAGTACCGTGCCACGTCTGATCTCAATATCTCAAAAATAAGAGAAAACACAAACGACTCAACGTTAAAATGCACACACAGAAACGAAGAATAATATAACAATGGCCATCTTCCTGACTTGGTACAGGACACTTTTAAAGGGGAATAAAAGTTGTGGGTTGAACCTGGTTTTGTGGCATGCCAAACCTCGCACTTTAATGGCAAAGTTAAATATAACATTGAAATGACAACATAATATTACAGGACTACAATACAAATAAATAGGAGAACATATTAGACAAAGAAAAACATGATTAATAGATAACAAAAAGCATCAGGTTTAAAATTCAATACGCCAAAAACGCGCCTTGTCCACACAGGACTTACAAGTGACGCCCAGATATAAAAGATCGAAAGTGAAAAAAGTACAAAGTTGTACAGCACTGGAGATAAAAAGATGAAAAGGTTTCGCCAAATACGGCATTGTTTTTATGCCCGGGATAAGAACATTCTTATTATATAGAACAATTCATGCTATTGCAAACAGTAAATTTTATCAAATGAATATGAAAGAGATATACATAAAGAAACTGAAGTATTAACTAATTACAGAAAACTAAACCCTAATACATAACGCCCAGATATAAAAGATCGAAAGTGAAAAAGGTACAAAGTTGTACAGCACTGAAGATCAAAAGTTGAAAAGGTTTTGCCAAATACGGCATTGTTTTTATGCCCGGGATAAGAACATCCTTATTATATAGAACAATTCATGCTATTGCAAACAGTAAATTTTAACAAATGAATATGAAAGAGATATACATAATGAAACTGAAGTATTAACTAATTACAGAAAACTAAACCCGAATACATAATGCTATTAAAGTTTAACACAGAATAGACACACCCGAATCAGTCAAGGCGTCAACGTAATTACAAAAATGTGACGTCACATACGATGGCGAAAAGGTACAAACGTTATGCCACATTTAAATTTATGAAATTTAGAAACAGCATGACGTCACATATGAAAAACTATCAAAGTGAGATAGAATAAGGATTGATTTAAGATTATATCAGAACTAAACACTGACAATTAATTTAAACAAAATGCATATTGCAATACTTATTAATAGCAATTAACTGTAATATATATATGTCCAGTTTGTTATGAATCCAACTTCAAACGTAAATAATCGTACAAAATTTAATATAATTAATAAAGGCGGTGATTAATTTTTCTATCCGTAACACCTAAATATAAAAAAAAGACGTCAACACATTTGACAAAATCCGATGTAAACAAGACAACTCTCCGCCAAAGTCACAATGTATAACAAGTTAACAATTGTAGATCAAAACAACAAGGTATTACGGACCCTAAAAGTGACTAGTGTAATACAATTTATACAGAAAAACCAACGGTCTAATATATGTAAAAAAAAAGAGAGAAACAGTTATGAACCCCACCAGCAAACGACAACCACTGAAGAACATGCTCTTGACTTAATACCGGTGAATACAATTTACAGGGTGTTAAACGTTTTAAACTTCTATTACAACCGTTATCTCATAGTGGAACAATAACTTGTCTTTATGGTTGGTCCCGATTGGAACAATAAAGAAGCATCTTTGTCTGGTGGTTGTAGTTTATGACATGGGTATCTGGTTACATCATTTACATTCAATTTGTTTCTTGCAGATGATACAGCAAATAGTGGGCAGTTTTGGGAGTGACAATGTGCAGTACAGAGCATTTGTTATTAAATTGTTTTAAAAATTTACTGTTTGAAATAAATATAAAAACCTGTTAAATTGTAACAAGAACAGTTACATTCTGCAAAAACGTGTTTATGAATTTTAATAAATCTTTTCCGACGGTATTTGAATATCATTGCAATTATATGTAGCTACACATGCCTTGGTGAAACGAGGTTGAAACTATCACCAGAAAAGGATTCAAGTATAAGTTCATAATATTACAACATAAATCTACAACAGACAAACGATGTTCAAATTGTGTCAATCAAATTAGGAATCTACATATCAAGATACAAATTATACACAGTTGTTAATTGCGGTATATTGTCTGTTGTGAAGAGATGTCTCATTGGCAATAATACCACATCTTCTATTTTATACAAAATGAATAACATGAACCCTTTTCTGAACGCGCCCAAGCGCGTTGAAAGTATGACTTCTTCTTCTATGTATATATCAATCGATATGCGATTTATCGATCAGTCAAGATATCTTATATTTTCTATCTATGAGTTTGACTGTCCTTCTGGTATCTTTCGCCCTTGTCTTATATCACAAAACGGAGGGACAACTGAATTGAAAAATCAGTCGACTGTTTTGGTATAAAAATAGTATATAACAGTTTAACAAAAATACCGAGCTCCATAAAATCTGCCAAATCAACCATTATGAATCAACGGATCGTGTGAAAAACAACTGCCATATTCCTGACTTGGTACAGGTATTTTCGGAATATTGTTGGTTAAAATTGTTTATTTAGGTGAAAAAACACTAACTTGTATGACAGTTGTTATAGTGAAGTGAAATGCAGACATGTCATATCGGACAACCAATTTATTATTTATTCAGTGTCGATTTCAGTTGTGCCTATATTTTTTGTTCGGAAAACACTGATATTAAAGAATTTCATAATATCTGAACATGCAATAAAGAAGTAAAATCACAAAAATACTGAACTCAGAGGAAACTTAAAACGGAGAGTCCCCAATCAAATGGAAAATCAAATGATAAAATACCACAAACGAATGGACAACAACTGTCATATTCCTGAAAAGGTACATGTACATGCATTTTCAAATGTAGAAAATGGTGGATTGAACCTGGTTTTATAGCGCTAATCCTCTTACTTGTATGACAGTCGTATCGATACATCATATAAAAGGGTAGAACGTATACAGTTTACTAAACAAATTTTAACTATCTTTCAAATGAGAATGAAAAATAGAGGTCAAGAACGCAAACAACGTTTTGATAACATCTGACTGGGACCGCTAAAAGATCATACCTCATCACAATACTTTTCAGTGCTAAAGTTAATCACTTTTTAAAATCAAATATCTATACATACGACCAGTTGGTAAGGGGTTTCTGAAATATAGTGTAAAGAAATGATATTTAAGAATGGTTTACATTAGAACCAAATACTTTATCATTTTCTATAATCACTAACGATAAACAATCTCTTTGATCTACTCAAAGTATACAAATCAAAATACGAAACTTAGAATGAGACTATCCATATGCAAAAAAAATACTGATTTAGGTATCAATACATAGTTAAAAGTTTAGTTTCGCATTTTGGTCGCGGTGAAATTTTTAAATAAGAAAGTTTTTGTACAATAAAATTGATTTATTTAAAGTTGAAGCATAGTTTAGCCTCATAAGTGGGGTTTTATAAACATTTATATTGCTTTTAGCATGTTTATGGGTCATTTTTATGTTTGGTATAGAAATTAATGAGGTATTTTCAATATAGATTTTGACCCTCGATCTTTTCAATTCAATTTTATGGGAAAACGAGCAGAAATGCATATGATTTTTTTTTGTTGTTGATTTTTTGAAAGATGAATGTCTATGGTTTTTAGAAAGATATCACTCTAATGAATTGAATTTTCTTTTGGGCAAACTATGGAGGTTTTTGTTACATTTTCACACCTTTTTGCAATATCTTGTCTGAAATAAAAGCAGATTGTTGCCATTTTTCACCAAAAAGAGATCAAATCTATGGACGATGCCCTTTCGAAAGTTGTACACAGCATAACACAAATATAAAGTCTTACTTGTTAGAAAGGAAGAGACAGAGGGTGGTTAAAACCTATAAGTGTTATTTTTAAGGTTTTTTTCCTAACTGTGTACTGCTACCTTTAACACTATTTATGAAAAAATAAGAGAAATAAAAGAACGTTCAGTAAGTCCTTGCAAGACAACGTGTACAAAATAAATACATTTTGACGTTGAACACAAAATGTATCCATTCTGCGATGGTGAATGTGGGTGTACGACAATAAGACAGTAATTTTTCAACACACACGAAACTAATTATATGAACACGAAAAGGTCAACAGATGGTCTTCAAGAAAAAACTGATATCTGGATAAATTGTGATTAATTAAATGACCTTATGGATCTTTCCGCCAATAACATTGAAGAAAGTCGGAGACACTGGAGTTATTATTTCGTCCTCGAAAGTATCACTAGTCAAGGCGTCAGCACATCGATGTTGACATGAATATCTGAGCGGCACTGATGACTTGTATGTTGACGAAAAGCGCGTCTGGAGTATCAAATTATAAGCCTGCTATCTTTGAAATCTAAAGGACACAAAATCTTTTTAAAACTTCTACAAGTAATCTTCAAATAACGGGGAAATATAAAAGACCAGATTCACAATGATGTATAGTCGCTAAAGCAAAGATAGAGTAAAATATAAAGATCTATGAAATATACAGATAGTTAAATGCAGAATTGGGTCCATATGTACCCTGTAGAAATATAACCTTCAACACACAACAAAAAGCAATTGTTAAGAGAAGCTTTCTGATAGCTTTTTTATACCGGTGAAGAATATTCCATCCTTGATCTAACAATGTTTACTTACATTTTTGATATCTAGTAATGTATGACAATTACACTTACAATTTCTTGTACCAAGGTCTGAAAATTGATACCACTATTAACTTTGAACTTAGTTAGGTTCACTTAAGTTTGCTAGTACATCTATGAACATAGATTTGTTCAAAAGAAAACTCGACTTGAAATCGTTGTTTTTTTTTTTTGTTTTTTTTTTTTTGTTGTTAAATTACAGATCTCGATGCGTTTCGTCAGGTTTTCTGTAATGAACTATGATTCATAATAGTACATGCGTAAAGGCTGTTGATCTTCAATCAAGTCGTCAATTTTCTTATATATTGCAGTACGCATTATACGTTTGATGTCACAACATATGTATTATCTTGTGACAAAACAAAAATCTTCAATTTTTCAAACTTTTTATCCAACATCGTAAATAACACTACATGTAAAATTCTTATTCTGACTAACCATCTTGCTTCTATTTTTATTTCTGGTAAATCCGTTGGCTTTACGTACATTTGAAGATTTTAAAAACATTGTTAGACGTTGATCTTTTAGATTTTCCTTAATTTGTAGTTTTAGTTGTTCGTTCTTTTTATAGATGGAACGACACCTTTCATTGCTACTTTTATTAAAATCAGCAAATTTTAAATGGCGCTTTAACTGCACCATCGATCGGTGATGAATTAAGTTACACATTCATTGAAAATTTTCTTCAAATTGCATTCTAATTAACCGTTTTTCTCAAATTCTTACTACAAAGTTACGAGCTTTACTACAAATTAACCTTATGTAAAAAACGAATTTGTGAATGAAATCCGATAATTATTACGACATTGCTGCCATTTGATATAACATTATTTCCATTTAAGTTTGACAGCTGTTAATTTGAAATTATTAGTTCACAATACAATTAAATACCAATTATAACAGCAGATGCAAGTATCCGGTAAATGTCAATGTACACATTCAAAGCTATAAATTACAATATAAAACATTTAATTACAGATCGTCTTAACGCCAAATATGTTTTGCACTTTACAATTTGTTGATTTATTCATCGCTTTGAAATCAATTTAGTGAAACATCTACTGGCAATTGCCACTAACAATACTTTTCAATGTAACACGAACAAATTAAGAATGCATTTTTTGTTTGCAGTACAAGAATTAGAATAGCAAATGCTTTTCGATTCTAAGCAAATATACAGGCAAACAGACTTGATTATGTATTTATAAATCCCGCAATGATTTCGACTACTGTTAAATAAGAAATTCTTGTATGCGTTTATTACTGTGATTATTCCAGGATAGAAAGAATTGAGAGGTTTCGGATTCGAAAAAAAAACTACCTACAGGTCTATGTTGCAGTAATCAGAATGGAAGTTTTTATTGCTTTGATACTCATCCAGTCGCATTATTCACATTAATAAATACCTCGCAATATTATTGTGAAGTTAACAGCATCAACTTAACAAAACGATAATTTTGTTCTTTCTTTAAAGGTTACATTAGTTCCCTTGACTAAGTCATGCCTTATCGGCCAAGAATGCAACTATCCGTATTTGTATTTTGTACAATTGTAAATACTATAAATAAATCAAAACCCTATTGGTTTCAAGATTATAAACAACAATCTAATAAAGGTTTCCTACACTTAACTTTACCAGACTAGTCTATAATGGCATTTCACACTTACATTGCTGGAGATTATGCTAGGTTTTTTAAAAGAAAGTTTTTGGATTCGAGCGTCACTGATGAGTCTTTTGTAGACGAAACGCGCGTCTGGCGTATATACAAAATTTAGTCCTGGTATCTATGATGAGTTTATTTATGGTACATAGCTCTTCCTGATCCCTAAAACTCATTTTGTCCCTTTTAAGGTCTCAGATCAAATAATAGTTGTGTTTGGTTACAATTATTAATCCAGACAATATCTTAAATTGGTCTCTCTGGTAAACCTCAACCTTCTTGTATCCAATAAAGTTTATTAAGAATTCTTAACGTAAACTATATTTTCACTGTTAACATAACATATGCTAAACAAATCTTAAGTAAATCTGAATTGCTGTACCTGAAAATATTTACCCACTTTTATAATAATACATAAGTTTAGAGATGTATCTTTCTTGTCTATAGCTCTGTGTCCTTGTCAAGGATTGACTATTATTTTTGCATTTTTTGGTATTATCAACTTTTGTATCAGTTTTAAGATTTGTATAAAATGTTTTTAATAAACATGTCATCGAGCATATATGAAGGGACATTGCTTGTACTAGCTATTTCAACCGACAGTAATAGATTGTTAACAAAACACAATGTTTTAATGTCGTAGCACATTGTTTTGGGATTAAATTGATTGTAATTAAAATTGCAAAAATATCATACAGAAGCCGATAAGGTATTGATATTTTGTGATACGTTGTATAATGTGATTGGAAGATTTAAGTTGTAAGAAAAATTTTTAACATTCTCAAGACAAAATTGTATTTTTATTATCATTTCTTCCGCTATTATATGTTTTATTCGAAAAAAATGAGATCTTGACAGATTATGTTTTAAAGGCTATAAAAAGTAAAGGTCAATATAATACATATATAAAGAAATAACAAAACATATATTTGATCCATTTTTATGGTTAGAAAATGTTTGGATTAAAAATACAAATGAAAGTAAACACAAGTTTACAGAATTTAAAAACTGGTAACAACATTTTGACATATATGTTACTAACCAATAGGATAATCAAATATTTGCTTTATGAAGTTTAAATATCCAGTTAATGTATTAAATTTTTAATAAAGAACAATATGTAGCAGTAGTAGTGGCTATGTTAAATTAAGGATCTTACTACCATTCTTTTTCTAATATAAAAATTAGTAATGTTATCATGTGGCGTATTCAACTAGTGTTGTCAGTCTAATATTAATTTATAAAACTCCTTCTATGAACAACTGCAATCCAAATGTTTTCAATGTCATATTTTCAATGTCGCATTGATATATAAACTTCTATTTTTTAAAGTATTATATTACTGGTCCTCATGCTCCATCAAATACAAAATCTCATTCTGTGGACTTTTTGCTACAAAGATAGTTTTCTAAAATAAAAATAACTTGTTTGGGTAAAAAAAATAATCATATTTTTAATTGAACAGAACTGATTTAAAGACACTAGAACACACCCGTGATATGCACAGTTTTCTCTGCTTTCAAAATCTTTCTGTTTGAACCCGTCGACCTGAAACCTATCAATAATGGGTAATATTAATTATTTGGAAAACAAAAGGGCCTGGAATGGAGTATTTTTTAATCAACAGCATTGTTCAATATTAGTTATAAATAACGTTGAATTCTTTCATTCGCTGTTTTACGTCATGCCGTCTAAAAAATTGAAAACTGTTCCTATATACGCCTCATTTTAAGTCTAGATTTTTAGTATTCGTATTGTCATCTTAGAAAGTCATATTGATTAAAATACTACAATAGGGAACAATGTGACAATGATTGAATTTAGTAGTGTCAACCCTGTGATTAAGACCCGTGTATATAGCAAAATCCTAAATACACCGTTTGGTGGTGCGCCTGTCAGATGCAAAACGTACAGATAAGGTAATAGGTAACAGGTAAATATACTATTGGTATCGGTATCGAATTCGACTCGGAACTTGTTAATTATTGGCAATATTTATTATGTGGAAAACAAAAGGGTCTGGAGTGGTGTAATTGTTAATCAACACCATTGTCCTATATTAGCTATATATGAAGTTGAATTCTTTGATTTGTCGTTGTTACCCCATGACGGTTGATAAATTGGACCTCGTTATTTTAGTATTATAGATATTCACCGACAAAATAGACTTTTTTTTAAACGACCATGCACAGACACTTATATCTTGAAGTAAACTTAAGGTACCTTCTGTAATAACAGATCGCAAATTTTCTTGGTCATTGCTGTTTTGTTAACCAATTTTAACGTACCTGCTGACAATTTTAGGTTGATTTTTTCACAAATTAACCCACAGTTTTAAAGCTGTTTATTTCGTAAAGATATTTTCTATCAAAGAAGACTCAAGCTGACCATTAGATGAAGATAGTGTGGGGTGATTTTCTAATTGACTATTAATATACAAATGCATTCAATAAACCAAACGGAATTCAAAACTCATTAGAAGAGCGACACATACAATGCCATAGCAAACATAAGAGACGACGAAGAGCAAAAGAAGTTAACATAACACAACATAGAAAAAAAGACTTAACAACATGAACACAATCAGTAACCAGGGTAGCATATCCTGCTCGACATGTTTTGGTTCCCTTTTTTGTTATGAATCTTATGAACGTTCAAGGTTTCCTTTCAGATTCACGAATATACGTTAACTTGGTGTTGGTTTTTTATATATCTTTAGCTATCTTATCCATGAAGAGTAAACTTACAACGCTGCTTACTACTATGTCGATGTCTATAACTATAAATGTGTGCACCTTTCCTTTTATTCAAGAAGGACAAACTCTAAGAATATTTGTAAGACTCAGATCGACATCCGGTCTCTAATCGACGTCCGATCCTCAAATTGACGTCCATATCTGACGTGACAATAACATTACATTCCAAATCGACGGCCAAATATGAGCCTATCTAATCGACGTCAAATTTTTTCCTTCGTTAATCGACTCTCAATGTTTAGCTTCTCTATTCAACGTCCGTTTGGAACACATAATACAAAATTGAACTAAACCGATAGCAGCTGAAACCTTTAGACATTTAAATAATTGGGGTATCATTTTTTTTAATTTTAGAGATTACATAAAAATAAGGAGATGTTGTATGATTTCCAATGGGACAACTATCCACTAGAGTTCTAATAAAGTAAATGTGAGCAATAATTCGGTTTTAAACAATGATAAAAACGCATACCGCAAAAGCTATAAAGGCCTAGACATGAATAGTGTAAACACTTTAAAAATAATATAACATATAAGTGTAAGTCCATTAATTTATTATTAATGATTTTGGACATCGATTCAAGACAACTACAATCACTTGGACTTTTTGGCATTACACAACGTCACATTATCACGTCGATAAGAGTATATCATTAAATGGGACGTAGATTTGAGAATGTATCGTCAGAATGGATGGTCGATTTGAGGAACGGACGTCGATTAGAGGCCGGTCGTCCATTTGAGTCTAACATATATATGCTGAACGAAAACAAAACATTTGATTTCAATGTTTTGTTATTCGACAAACAGCATGTTAACAACAACCTGAAGGATTGTGTAAAAATCATTAGTGATAGTTAATTGTGACCTTACTTGTTAATAATATTTTACAAGCGTCGATTTAACTATTGGTCTGTCCTTCAGATTGTATCTAATTGTATTCTTGTTAACGCAGCAATACACTGTCAAATTAGTAGTTTAATATAAAGTCGAGTGATTTAGAAAAAAATAATTTCAATCTTTTACTCAAAATCATTTTGTTTTTTAAACTTGAAAGAACAATAAAATGTATGTCCATGCACATGAACATTTGTTAAATTATTAGCACAATGCATCATTTGGTGATATTATATAATTCTATTTGTTATGCATGAACAATCATATTTCACATTTACAGGAATACAAAGTTCTAACTAACTTGATCTTTTTCGAATTATTATAACTATCATAACAATAATTATAATTATCATTACAATAAAAATAATTATCATCAATATTATTATTAAAACAACAACACTTACAACAGCAACAACAAACACAACAACAGCAACACCTACACTAAAAAGAATTTACCCACGTTTTTTGGGGGACATTTCTTCCCGCGTACATATCAGTACTGTTAGGAAAGACTAAAAACTTATAATGTTATACTTTCTATGAATTCAGTACTGATTTCGTGCTTTACACCGCATCAGCACAAAAATAATCTTATATAATCTTATATATATGATATGAATAAACTCATCATAGATACCAGGATTGAAAAATTGTATTTACCCCAGAAGTGCGCTTTGTCTACATACTAGTTTAATAGCATTGAGGACCAAAATTCCTAATAGTTTTATCAAATACAGCTACTGTTATCTATTCCTGAGATAGAAAAACCTTATTATTTCTAAAATTCTAAGTTTTGTTAACAGTTAAACGATACAATTTTCCAGGTTTGCTTGTGAAAAATATATTCCATACCTCTGTACCAGATTAATATAAGAGTCGTATTGACATTGTCTTTTAATTTTTAAAATACTTCAACTAGTGTCCTGAAATTTGTTAGTCAAGTATAAGAAATATTACATCACTGGAATCAGGATTTCTCAAAACCTTGTCTCATTGGCAATCATACCACATCTCCTTTTTTATACTTGATAGTGTAATAGACAAACTATGCGTTCATACAAGACCAAAATCAAACAAAAAAAAGCAAACATGTTCTAGATTTTCAAACCTGGAATAAACACAACATATTTGGTAAATTATGTTTGCTGTGCGCAAAAAAAAAACAAATAAGATTTGATTAGATAACTATTTACAAACATGTCTCCAAATATACATTCTATGTGTGATGGAATCCATAACTATACGCAAATCAAATACGCACACCAAATGTGTTCCTGTCAACAATTTTAATATAACCGTATTTAATTACTTGCTCTGTTTACATTTTAACTCATGATCAGTGCACTGTATTTTTTATTTTAATGTTCTTTGCTTTTTATTTTTCATTTTAATGTGGCCACCTAAGATCTCGAACGGGAGACTTATCAATTAAAATGAATGAAGGACTATATCATTTTCTTCGGAAAGATTTGATAGAAGAGTTCACCTGGTTGAACATTATGATAGAATTAAGAAGATAAGTGCTAATAATGCAACTCTCCATCACAATGTGTTAAAACAATTAATTTTTTTTTATGTTTTATGTAAGTTTTAACGCAAGGTTGTTAACTATCAACCTAATAATCATTATTTTCTCTTAGCATCAACATATGTATAAGTAAAATGGACAATTTTAAAGGTTGAACAACATTGTTAAGAAATAACTTATCATCCATCTAAAATCATATCCTTGTTTAAGTTTTTTTCAGCTTTTTACTCAATAGAATTAAATCAGAAGCAGCCAAATATGGAACTGCATTAGTCTATGGCTTATTATAATTTTTTAAAAATCATTAGTTTTTTTTTCTTATTATTTCCTTAATAATTTCTTCTATTATAATACGAACAAACATCTTTTCAAGCTGTGTGTTTTCATACATGCTTGTCCTACGCTTTATAAAAATGAATTATAAAATGAATCAAAGAAACATTCATATTTTAATCAAGACATCGACATTCAAAGATATCAATCGAACTTCAATATTTAATGTTTGTAATTTTTCAAATCGTGTCGGTGAACTAAATCTAATCTGCGTATAAAGAAACTAATTTGTCATTAACACAAAAAAGGGAGTTAAACAACCATCAAATACATTGATAAATGTTCTTGGAAAGAATTTCGGTATGTTATTAGCAACTGTCTTACCTGAGCAAAAATGGAATACTTATAAAGGTGTTATGTGTCAAATATTTCGAAAGTAAATTCATAAAATCCTTTGACTAAATCAAAGTAAAGAATAAAACCCATAAAACTCCTGAAAAGCTTTAATGGCTGTTATTGGCTAACGTAAGGGAAATTCAATTGCAAAATACTTACAATACAGAATTACAAATCCTTGTATGTTAACATATACCTAAATCTTTGAATCAACGACTGAAGTTTAAAAACTGTATATCAAAACGTTTCACATTATATTGACCTCTTGTATAAAACATGAAAACGTCGAATTTTCGTTTTCTATCTGAACAAAATAGACCTTCAACTACAAATATGTCCGTGCTATTGACAAGTGTCTTTACCACATTTAACTCGCCAAATAAGATACTTTACATATCTAATATGTATTTTTTGTTGTTGGTGATATCTCAAAGTAAGAGAAGAGACATTTATCAATCCGTCTAGGCGCATCGCTGAACATAACTCATCAGTACATTTTAACAAGAGTTACATGCAAATTGTCACTAGTAGAGCAGGATATGCTGCGATTACCTTCAGATTTTGTGGGGTTCGTTTTGCGCAGTCTTTGGTGATCTTTGAAGTGTTTTTTAAGTGTTTGTCTCTATGTCGTCCTTCATGTTTTGCTATGGTGTGGTTGGTTTCTTTCGATTTGTGAATTTTAAATATCTTTTTGGCATCTTTGCCCGTGATGGTGAAGACTATTTTTTCGTCAAGGTAAACACAAACAATATCATTATTAAGAAGTATCGTAAGCATTTATGTCCTTTTTTGTTACATAGATTTTTAATTTTTGACAATTTTCACATTTGATGTATTGTTTCATTGTATAATTGAACAATACAATCAAACTGTTTAAAATCTGTGTTTATTTTTTGTGTTCTTAATATTAACATCTTGTATGTTTATGGAGATTGTGTTATACTGAAAATCTTAAACAATACAAAAAATTCCCCATCAATCAGAGGCTAAAAGAAAAACCGTTTATGAAAAAAACAAATAGAAATACTTCATTATCTACAGTGTAACTTGTACTTTATTATCGTTGTTGTGACAGACGTGTTTTAGCAAATAAATAGTAATTTAGTTATGTTTCGTAATGATTTTGAATAGAAGTAAACTTTTCACATCTTATCGATTAGTATAATTTAGCCAAATCAATGTAATTTTGTTGGGACAGTCGTATTTGCCATTATTGTAATTATTTGTCTCTTCCAGTCATTGAGTATACTAACCTTATATGTTGTCTGTTAAGCTGATACAAAATATAGTTTGTATACAATGTACGAGCTGATTGAAAAATACAGAAAAAACAAAAAAACAATACTTCGATGTACTTTTATTTATATTGCATTTAATCAGCTTTTAATTGTACGTAGCAATGTTTAATATGCGTACATTTGCATTGATCATGTTGTTTGTGCCCTCCATGCCGTATATAACAGCCTCGTATGCAACTTACAGCAAGATTACATTGACCTTGATTGAAACTTTCTGCTAATTTTCATTAAATGTGCCTGCAACATCGTGACTGTGTGTTTGAACATTGGGATCTTTGTTCTTTTGTTGTGCGAAACAATTTTTCTTCACTTAGCATGATTTATTAGGGGTTTAGAAGTATAGGATTGTATAATATATCTTTATAAGAGAAAAAGTTGAAATTCACGCAACTTATCCAAAGTTGTTGTTCAGCATTCGTAGTTTGAAGCATTCATTATCACAACCTTTGAAAGGCGAACTATCATTTTCAGAAAAACGCACCGATTTCTATATATAACAAAATAAGAAAACAAAAATGACAGAGACATTTAACAAAGGGATCAGCTGCACCGTACTCTGAAATAAATCATAGGAACATGACGTTAAGATCTTACTAGTACTAATACAGAACGGAATGTGCTCTAAGAATCAAACGAAACTGCAAATAAGAAGCCGTGATATGGAATTTTATGTAGAGCTGAGCAGAGTGATACAGACAGTGGGAACACCGGTTATTGTAATTTCTTGTTTACGGCTTCTCGACAGTCTATTCTTGCAAATATTTGAAACAAATGTCAGTATTTCCCGAGAGTATCACCAGCCTAGTAGTCAGCACTTATGGGTTGACAGAATTGTAATTGGTATGGTCATAATTATAAATCAACTATCAACAAAAATTTGAATATTGAAATACTAAGCCTTTTCTACCTCAGGAAAAGCCTTAGCTGTATTTTGAAAACTTTTTTTTTTTTTGGAATTTCGGTATTCAATGCTCTTTCACTTCGTACTTTATTTGGCTTTTTTAAAGACTTTTTTGATACATGTACAAACGTTACTTGTGAGTCTCTTATAAACGAAACACGATACTGGTGCATATACAAAATTTCAATCCTGGTATCTATGATGAGTTTATTTATAACCACTGGGTCGATGCCACTACTGGTGTAGTTTTTAATCCCCGATGGTATCACCAGCCTAGTAGTCAGAACCATCGTGTTGACAGAATTATCATTGATATGGTGATACTTATAAATTATCCGTTTGAAAAGTTTGATTTTTGAAATGCTAAGGCTTTTCTGCCTCAGGAATAAATAACCTTAGCTGTATTTTGCAAAACTTTTTGGAATTTTGTACTCAATGATCATCAACTTTGTTCTTTATTTGGCCTTTTAAATTTTTTTTGACTCGAACGTCACTGATGAGTCTTTTGTAGATGAAACGCACGTCTGGCGCAGAGATAAACTTTCGATCCTGGTATCTATGATGACTTTATTTACAACCACTGGGTCGATGCCACCACTGGTGGAGTTTTTATTCCCCGAAGTTATCACCAGCTTAGTAGTCAGCACTTCCGTGTTGACAAAATTATCATTGATATGGTCATACCTATTAATTGCCTGTTAATAAAACTTTGAATTTTTGAAATACTTAATCTCAGGAATAGATAAACTTAGCTGTATTTTGAAAAACATTTTGGAATTTTGTACTCAATGCTCCTCAACTTCGTTCTTATTTGGTCTTTTTTTTTATTCGAGCGTCACTAATGAGTCTTTTGTAGATGAAACGCGCGTTTGGTGCATTTACAAAATTTCAATTCAGCTGGAATCTATGATGAGTTTATTTGTACGTGGTCTCAGTGTTGTGATCCAAGCCTTATTTAGTTTCAAACTTTAGTAGAACCCGAACCCTAGCGTAAATTTAAAATGTTCTTTTTTCCCCCTGCATCGATAAAAATACATCTCCGAACTGAAGCACATATATTCAGATGAACATCAACAATTTATAATGAGTAACGGATTAAGAAATCATACAACTATTAATATTTGCCAGAATCGTCCACAAAATAAAGATTTAAAATATCTTTAAACAGTCAGCGGCTACCAAACAAATATGAAAATCGCTTGCACAATACAAATCAACATCATAAGATATATCTCAAAATATCCATTCAATCTTTTATACTGTGTCTGAGGAAAATGTAATGATAAATTCTATGCTCAGTGTGAATCATATAATTCAAAGTACCTCAAAAAAGAACTGATTGTTCTACACATCTAAATATTCTTCAAACGACACAATAACATTTAATAATTCCAATTCAAAGAACAAAAAAATACTAATTTCTTAATACATAAGCTGACAGTAATTTGTAGCAAAAGTTACAGATGGCCCGAATGACTAAAGCTTTTAAATTGCTTACAGATATAAAATACGTTTATTTTATAGTACATTTGATTTTCAAATCAAGTGAGTTTCAACGACTTTCATGATTTTTTCTTAACTATACTTGTTATAAACTATTATGTTGCAATCAAAAGCTAATTTTATTGTTTGTTCTCAAACAAATAATTCTTTAGGACATTATTTTTGCGTTTTTTATAATTTGAAATGCTTTTTTAAAAACACTTGTTTTGTTTAACGACAAAAAACTTTGAACTTTGAAAAAAAGGATCAGAGGAAGATGAAACCTAAGAATACACAATTTGGTCCAACTTACACCTTACAGACACGGATTTTATACACTGTTTAATAAATTAAAAAAAACATACACATACATTCCCATGATTTGGAATAATGATGGCTAATAAACAATAAGTCAATAAGTTTGTCTGTTCCAGAATATCAGTGTTAACTTGCAGATATCATTCGACAGATGGCGTCACTATCTAAATAGCATAAACCAGGATGTAAAAAGTACTTTGTACATGCAATGTGAACATGACTATTAGTATTAGTGAACCGATAAAGGTCGTCTAATGCTGTTAGGTTTTGCGAAAGCGCCAATGTCAGCTAAAATTATGCCTCTAAAATAATATGTACACAAACAAATATATCTAGATACTGCTGAACTATAAGCTTGTATTATAGAAAAAAGGTAACAGTAGTATACCGTTGTTAATAAGTCATAAATCCATTAAAAGAAAACAAATCTAGGTTAGAAACTCATACAGAAACAAAAACATCAACTATTTGTGGATTAAAAACAGAAACACCGAATTACACAAAAAAAAGTGTTACAAACGGCAACATATATAGAAACCGACTATTTGATAACAACTGCCTGTATATATGGAGAAAAAATGATGGGTTAAACCAAGTTGTGTGGCCAGTCAAACCTCCCGCTTTTATGACATTGTTAAAAATATCGTTAAAATAACAACACGATGTACAAACAAACACACGAACGCTCAGCACAAAAATAAGTTAAAAACAAATGAAAAACAGAAACACAAAATTATAACATAACAAACGGCAACATTTATAGAAACGGACTATTTGATAACAACTTCGCACATTTCGCAAAACAATGATGGATTGAACCAAGTTGTGTGGCTTGTCAAGCCTCCCGCTTATACGAAATTGTTAAAATATTGAGTGGAATGTTAAAATATCGACGTGGAAGGTATACTGTACAAACAAACATTGACGCTCCGCACAGAGACATGGAGAAAGAGTTATTTAATATAAAATGCATTACAACCTGTACAATGTACACCACAGAAAAACAACAAAAAATGTCCCAATAACAACAGCATCAGATACAACAAACAGTGATGTTTACAATTATATGTAACTAGATTAAAAAAAAATGACTATTATTTTTACAATACGATTTCAAAAACTTATCATGATTATTATGATTATGACGGTCTTGAAAGGCTATTTTAAATTAATGATGTGACTAAGTCATAATTATCATGACTAAAAATCAACTAGACTATACTGACAAATACAATGTACCGAATTACAGAATTAAAACATTAAACTATAAGACAAAACACTTTTTAGCGGAACTAAGTACATGATTCTTGGATGCATAAATACCAATACAGCAATTAGCAAATTCACACTCGGAAATTCATATTAGAAAATAGGTCACCTTCGGTACTTAGCAGACAGACGACGTAGAAGATCAACTAAAATCGTAAACGTGGTAAAAATAATTCGTGGACTTGTTAAGACAGGGACACCTATTTTGTTTTTATAACAATATAATTACATGAGATGTATGTTTCATTATGATACGTTATTCTGATTGGCTACGCTACAATCTCGCGTTATTCCTTAATCAACTTCATTACACAATAAAATTTTAGGATAATGGCACGAGGTCCAACAATAAAGTGCCCTGGTAAATTAAATAAAACCCTTGATAAAAATCTTGTTTTTATGACCCAAGTTAAAAAATGTAATTATAAGTATTGAATGCTTGTTTTTGTAACCTCATAGGGTTGTAAAAGCCTTGACCGTGTGCACATTTTTAGAAGGAAGCTCATTTAAAGAGGAATCATGACGATGAGTTGATGTCTAAAGAGTAAAATCATAAAAATACTGGACTCCGAGGAAAATTCCAAACGGAAGGTCCCTGAAGACGATGACAATGGCTGTGTCTGCACCAACAAGAAATGCATTCAAAATTTTATCGTGGACTAGAAAGAGTACCTATAACTGAAATTTTGTCATTACATCCATAGTTTGTCATTGTTTCAAAACTTCTAAATTCAGTTAACATCTGAGTTATCTACGGCAACATGTTGCAAAATGAGGATTGTTAACAGTAGCTTAAATCATTTTAGGATAACAATTTGTATAGAAAGGATTAAATAGTCAGACGGAGTGAAATGTTTATTAACAATTCACTCTGTATTGTTGTTTATATTTGTCTTTGGCATTCTTTTCTATTCACCGACATATACCAACCACGCACAGTAGTCGTGATTAAAATGTTAAGCATATAAGTATTTCAAAAATCTAGCCAATAATAAAAAAAATTGTTTACTCGGGAATGATATTTTGTAGAGATAAACTTCAATCAGTCCTTATTAGTGAACAATCAAAATGATAAATACCAAGTAAGTCACGTCACGAAAAAAAGTATAGCATAACTGAGGGAAAGAAAGAAAAACGACGAAAGGACTAACATTAAAAATAAATAAAGATTGGGCAAAAAGTATTCCATCAATCATCTGCAAAATATTGACATCACATATTTTCCACTTTTTCCTTAACAAATCATATCAAGACATTATATATAACAGAAGACAAACATGATCAACTTGAGTAACATATATCGATTAAACAAATGCAATTCGTTACACAAATAATTGGGACTTTTGTTTTGAGTAATTCAGACATAGGATGATTATTAATATTAAACTTTGTCCGTTTCCAAATACGGGGGGAGAGTGACAAAAATATATGCTATCACTAGTCTCATATCGCCGCTAATGATATGATAAGGAACCTTCAAACCAGTTGGTTCTGTTTTGGATTGTGGCATAATTACAATTATACATATTGACTATAAAAACTCATATTTTGGTTCACCAGACGCGCGTTTCGTCTACACAATGCGATCAGAAGCGCTGGAGTCAAAACAGTATTTAAGTCTAATCAAATATTGCAAAGTTAAGGATAACTTTTTACCTAAAATTACGAAAATATATGGAAGATACGTCGTATGCAACCTTAGCGTTTTCAATATTTTATATGTAATAATTAGTTGATTTACATTTAAGGAACATATAAATAATATTTCTTGTCAGCAAAAAAGTGAGTGCTGACGAATGGGCTGGTGATACTTTCGGGAACGATACATATACTAACAATAAGATCGACCTGATGGTAATTATAATGTAGGTGTTTTTGATTTTATTTCTAGTCGTGTCACAAATAAAACTTAAATGATCATTTTAGATCTGTCTCGACATGTCGGCCATCATAGTGATACCAAATACATAGTCTACATGGTTAGTGTAGTTATTATATGAGCTTTATTCATCATCTTTAAAATTGAAATAGTTAAGAAATTGTTCAATAATTTCACATTATAGCAAGCGAACAGATAATGTGTACAATCATATTTCTGTTCTTTTCAATTTTCAGAATAAGTAATAGAAAGAAAAATATGCCGATAAAGAAGAGAAAAAAATATAACATTTAAGACGTTTGTATTGCATTCGTGTCATTTTATCAAGAGTTATACCAAAAGGGAAGATTGGTATTTTAATTTATATTCTTAGGGGGAATATTCATTAAATTATTGTCTATTTAGGGTAAAAAATGATTGATTTCGTGACTAACCTCAATTTGCTTTGTTTGTCGTCAGACAATAATATTGCCCAAGACATATTTAGAACATACTCACGCCTTCTTGACCAATGGAGAATAGATATTTGCATACTACATGTCATACTATGGACTTTAAGTGTTTTTATATATGTAAACTGTTGCAGACTTGTTACTGCAGATAGTCCATAAATAGAGCAATTAACATGAATAAAGGTAGAAGCTGAAGCAATAAGCATTGAAAAAGTAGGGAACATAAGCGTCTTACGCGATGTGAAAATACCAAAGTATTGTCTAGAAACACAGACAGCAATAATTGTCTTTTCTAGGTGTGTATTTTTCAGTTTGAAATGTAAACTCTTTTAAAAGGTAACGGCAAAAGAGACGAATTTTCCTGTCCAATTGTTAATGTTCACTTTAAGAACGGTGATGTTTCTTTAGTGATCTTTGGTCCCTTCTTGCGGTTTGTATATGTCACGTCTTATCCGCTCTGTCCGTGTAGTTGCTCTTTATTTTGCCACGAACGAGTAAGGAATCTTTGTTTTACTTGAAACGTTTTTATGAAAACGCCATATCGCATTCTTAGTTTCACGGGTGCAGTAGTCAACTCTTTGTATATTGTTTTTCTTGGTATAACCATAGATTTGCTTTGTATGTACAGTTATAAGTATAACTCATAATTATACATCTAGTTGATATTATTTACTAATGTTTTGTCATTACACATGCGTTTCTTAGACTGTCTATGTTACCTTTACATAAGATACTTCGGATGGAAAATGGAAAATTTCTACTAATAGTAAATGTAATTTTTGTCAAACAGAAGAGGAAAATTACTTTCCTTTCTTTATAACATCATCTTTTTTAAAAGACTTTTGGGATAGAGTGGAAAATGTTCTTGCACAACTCAATTTTGAAGATAAGATATCAGTTAAACAATTAGTTTTTGGATACAAAATATCAGATAAAGGTTATTATGGTTTTACCTACTTTTTAACAGTTTTAAGTTTTTGCATTTTCAAGTCATACTATGTTTCAGGGCAAAAATTGAAATATATAGATGTGTATGAATTGTTTATAAAGGAATTAAGAAGGATTATGAATGAAAGCAAAATAATTTCTCAAAGTGTATTTTTCATAAATTTGAAGAAATTGATTTAATAGAATAATTTGCATATATTGTAATAGTTTATGTAATATTGTTCATTACATTCTGAGTATGTTCCTGGCAACTCGGAAGTTTTTTTCAAAGGAATACTCCTCTGGCGCTTAGACAGTGAACTATAATTGTAACAAGACATCTTTAGAATAAAAAATATATTTGTTGTTAAAAAAAAAAGATACTTCGGATATGTAATGATTGATCAATCTTGATACTGATGTATGAAAGAACATGATATGTTTATTAGTTGTAATTGGCTTATAACTAGCTTGCAGTAGCTGCTGAATTGCAAGTATTTCTATTCATGTACTTTGTGTCTTTTGTTTTATTTTAGTTGTTTTTGTGTCCTGTGCCAATTTTGTTTAGGGAAGTACATTTAAGCTGACTTTTAAAGTATCTTCTTTCACCTTAAACACCACTGAAATAGTTTACACCCCCAGTTTTTGGTGGGGTTCGTGTTGCTTATTCTTTAGTTTTCTATGTTGTGTCATGTGTACTATTGTGTGTCTGTTTGTCTTTTTCATTTTTAGCCGTGGCGTTGTCAGTTTATTTTCGATTTATGAGTTTGACTGAACCTCTGGTATCTTTCGTCCCTCTTTTAAGGAAGGATTGGGCGCTCCAAAACATGTTTAATCCCTACACATAATGTGTGTGCCTGTGCCTGTAGCATGTAGTTCAGTGGTTATCGTTGGGTTTACGTCTTTCGTATTTGATTTTCATAAATTGTTATAAACTAGGCAGTTTTTTTCTAAATTAAATGATTTCACTTTTTACAGGGCGATGCCTTTTATAGCTGCATATCCGGTTATGGGTTTTCTTATTGTTTGCGGGAATATAGTTGTCTATAATTGATTGCTTTCAATTGATTTTAACTAGGGTGGATTATGGTTTCTTTTGGCAAATATATAACATCTCTCAATAGTTGTTTCAAATGTTACATATAAGAATAAGATACAGTTTTTTTCTGCAGTAAATTCGCATTCGCCTCCATCTACACACATTCTGAATGAAACAAAAACAGAAAATAAACATTAGAAACTGTATTTGAAGAGGCCATAAACTAATTATATATTCAACCAGTGGAGAGTGTTCATCTTCATCTCTATATTAAACTTTGAAATATATGTCAGATGCTGATTATATAATATAAAGAGCACATGAGTTGTATCTTTAAATTAAGTAAAGGGAACGACAATTAGATTCAAATTTTCTACTGTTGTTATATTGTTTAAAAAAAAATAATATGTTTTTCTGCCATTTGCTTTTAACATGTGATCTACTATTTAATTTTCAATTGCTACTTTAGTTTGTAAATAATAACGAAACTTTAAAAGTTTATACTTACGAAACTTGTTTCATGAATTTTCCTCATACCCCATGATAAAAGATTTAGAAAGCAAAACAATATCAAGCATGAAAGCGACAAGCTCTAACGAAACAAGAAGAGTCCCAAAATGAAATTGGCTTTATAACTATAAAATGCATATATTTTTTTTCAAAGCTGTTTTTTTAATAAATCTTCAAAACAAACCGCTCAAAATCCACAACTTGTTAATGCCAACAATTTCATAAAAGACATAAAAATTTGTATTCTACGTGATGTATTGAGAAGACTGATATAAACAACTTACGAAACAAATGAGCTGTGTTGATTTCCATACACCTTGCAGAACAATAACACGAAATTTAAATATAAAATTGTGTCACACATAACAAAATATCACACAGCCTGAACAATCTACCTTCACGTTTGCCCGTGAATCTTGTAACCATTCTTTTAAACATCATATAGGAAAAACGGTACTATTAATTCTGGCGTAGGCAACAAAACTTACATTTTCTAAATTTACCACTTTTTATAATAAAAACCTGGATAAAACATATATGTGTGGTATTAGTACTTTATTATTCTGTTCTAAAATTGAAGTCAAATAGTATCATGATCAACTTCCAACGGAGCTTGTTTATGCTATTAACCGTCATTTTACGCAAACATTTTGAAATTTTGAAGTCTTTTCGAATATTTCTTTGGAAAATATTTCAATGGGTTTCAAAATTTATATTGTAAATGTACACACTGCAGTTATTTAAAGATACATGTAAAAACTACAGGCTCTCAAGAGCCTGTGTCGCTCACCTTGGTCTATGTACACATTAACAATAAACACAGATAAATTCATGACAAAATTGAGTTTTGGTGATGGTGATGTGTTTGTAGATCTTTCTTTACTGAATATTCTTGTTGCTACAATTATCTCTATCTATAATGAACTTGGCCCAGTAATTACAGTGGAAAATATTTCCAAAAAATTTACAAAAATTAACAAAAACTTATGAAAATTGTTAACAATTGACTATAAAGAACAATAACTCCTTAACGGATCAATTGACTATTTTGGTCTTGTTGACTTATTTGTAGATCTTATTTTGCTGAACATTATTGCTGTTTACAGTTTATCTCTATCTATAATAATATTCAAGATAATAACCAAAATCTGCAAAATTTCCTTAAAATTACGAATTCGGGGGTAGCAACCCAACAACAGGTTGTCCGATTTGTCTGAAAATTTCAGGGCAGATAGATCTTGACCTGATAATTAATTTCATCCCATGTCAGATTTGCTCTAAATGCTTTGTTTTTGAGTTATAAGTCAAAAACTGCATTTTACCCCTATGTCATATTTTTAGCCATGGCAGCCATCTTGGTTGGTTGGCGGGGTCACGCCACACATTTGTTTTAACAATATACCCCAATGATGATTTTGGCCAAGTTTGGTTTAATTTGGCAAAGTAGTTTCAGAGGAGAAGATTTTTGTAAAAGATTACAAAAATTTACGAAAAATTGGTCAAAATTAACTATAAAGGACAATAACTCCTTAAGGGGTCAACTGACCATTTTAGTCATATTAACTTATTTGTAGATCTTACTTTGCTGAACATTATTGCTGATTACATTTTATCTCTTTCTATAATAATATTCAAGATAATAACCAAAATCTGCAAAATTTCCTTCAAATTACTTTTTTCGGGGCAGCAACCCAACAACCCGTTGTCCGATTCATTTGAAAGTTTCAGGGCAGATAGATTTTCACTTGATGAACGATTTTCAGAGGACGTGTTTTTCAACAGACTGTCGGCATTCCAATGGGAACAAACTGTGCCCCTCTACTTGCCGACTTGTTTCTTTATTATTATGAGGCTGACTTCATGCAGGAACTTCTTAGGAAGAAAGATAAGAAGTTAGCAATATCCTTTAACTCTACTTTTCGCTATATAGATGATGTTCTTTCACTAAATAATTCAAAATTTGATGACTATGTGGAACGCATCTATCCAATCGAGCTAGAGATAAAGATTACTACAGATACAGTTAAGTCGGCCTCATATCTTGACTTACATCTAGAAATTGACAATGAGGGTCGGTTGAAAACAAAACTTTACGACAAAAGAGATGATTTCAGTGGAGAGTGTTCATCTTCATCTCTATATTAAACTTTGAAATATATGTCAGATGAAGATTATATAATATAAAGAGCACATTTGTTGTATCTTTAAATTAAGGAAAGGGTACGATAATTTGATTCAAATTTTCTACTGTTGTTATTGTTTAAAAAAAAAATAATATTTTTTTCTGCCATTTGCTTTTAACATGTGATCTACTATCTAATTTTCAACTGCTACTTTAGTTTGTAAATAATAACGAAACTTTAAAAGTTTATACTTACGAAACTTGTTTCATGAATTTTCCTCATACCCCATGATAAAAGATTTAGAAAGCAAAACAATATCAAGCATGAAAACAAGAAGCTCTAACGAAAAAAAAAAGTGAGTCCAAAAATGAAATTGGCTTCATAACTATAAAATGCATATATTTTTTTCAAGGCTGTTTTTTTTAATAAATCTTCAAAATAAACCGCTCAAAATCCACAACTTGTTAATGCCAACAATTTCATAAAGGACATAAAATTTGTACGTGATGTATTGAGAAGACTGATATAAACAACTTACGAAACACATGAGCTGTGTTGATTTCCATACACCTTGCAGAACAATAACACGAAATTTAAATATAAAATTGTGTCACACATAACAAAATATCACACAGCCTGAACAATCTACCTTCACGTTTGCCCGTGAATCTTGTAACCATTCTTTTAAACATCATATAGGAAAAACGGTACTATTAATTCTGGCGTAGGCAACAAAACTTACATTTTCTAAATTTACCACTTTTTATAATAAAAACCTGGATAAAACATATATGTGTGGTATTAGTACTTTATTATTATGTTCTAAAATTGAAGCCAAATAGTATCATGACCAACTTCCAACGGAGCTTGTTTATGTTATCCATGCTATTAACCGTCATTTTACGCAAACGTTTCGAATATTTCTTTGGAAAATATTTCAATGGGTTTCAAAATTTATATTATAAATGTACACACTGCAGTTATTTAAAGATACATGTAAAAAAATCATTGAACCCTACCATCCACAGCGCTCCTAATTTGACTTCCTACGCCTGCCTTGAGTACACAAAAGGCCAACCTAATGTTGGAAAAATGTCATACCACTGTTTTTCCTAATGTATACACGGAGGATGTATTAAAATGTACCAATGATGCAAATTGACTAAATTTATGACATCAGTTTCCGTGTTTGATTACCTTGGCATTTTCATGTAGTCCTAACCAATTAACACTGATCAATCAATTACCTATTGTTACATCTATTTTCAGTGGGCACTTGTACTATACAAAGACATTTATTAACAGGTCATTTACATGCCAAGACAATCCATCAACATGATCAATTATAACACTCATAATAAGATTACCTTCCAGTTAATTTTTCAAGCATAACAGCTGTAGTATCATTTACATAAAGTACAGTGTCACGCCTTCTGTTTTTTTTTATCTTGTTTTCCAAATTTTGTGAAAATTATTTTGTAAGCTTCCTCAGAGTAAGGTTCTCACAATATACCTATATTATATTCATCTTGACGTAAGTGAACTTACAATGCATACATCATATAAAGAATGACGAATTTTCCTTTTCAAAGCAAAACATCCCAGCTCCTTTTGGATTCTCTCAGGTTATGTCATTGTATTTGTCTAATTTTAATTTGTATCCACGTAAACATGGTAAAGGTTTATAAGATTCGTATATCAGTAAACTACTAATGCCTTAAACTATACGTAATATGTCAAAATACCAGTTTAAGATTCAAAATCAGTGGAATCGTTTTAAGGTATCTAATGAAACAGTAGATCATCAAGATAAAAAATAGCGATAATACTTATTATTCAAAGAGAGATAATTCTGAAAACATAGTTCATTGTTCTGATGAAATAAACATGGTTTATTTTATAAGTAACCGATAAACGCGAAAGACCTTCATTTGAAAGACATTTGATCTAAAGAAACACAAGATTAATTGAAAGGTCAGAGGATACATCATAAAATATTTGGTCATGATTCTATTTGGCTTCAACTTTAGAACAGAATAATAAAGTACTAATACCACACATATATGTTTTATCCAGGTTTTTATTATAAAAAGTGGTAAATTTAGAAAATGTAAGTTTTGTTGCCTATGGCAAAATTAATAGTACCGTTTTTCCTATATGATGTTTAAAAGAATGGTTACAAGATTCACGGGCAAACGTGACGGTAGATTGTTCAGGCTGTGTGATATTTTGTTATGTGTGACACAATTTTATATTCAAATTTCGTGTTATTGTTCTGCAAGGTGTATGGAAATCAACACAGCTCATTTGTTTCGTAAGTTGTTTATATCAGTCTTCTCAATACATCACGTAGAATACAAATTTTTATGTCTTTTATGAAATTGTTGGCATTAAGAAGTTGTGGATTTTGAGCGGTTTGTTTTGAAGATTTATTAAAAAAAACAGCTTTGAAAAAAATATATGCATTTTATAGTTATAAAGCCAATTTCAAGTTTTGTTGCCTATGGCAGAATTAATAGTACCGTTTTTCCTATATGATGTTTAAAAGAAATGGTTACAAGATTCTCGGGCAAACGTGACGGTAGATTATTCAGGCTGTGTGATATTTTTTACTTGCATATTCTACCTACTAGCATTTCCTTCTAGTGTTCACCATGTTAACAAATACCTTGTATTTACTCATATGCAGCAAACCAAAATTTACAAAAACCTTTTTAAAGACATAACGAAACTTCATCTTGAAAAGATGACGTGTTTAATTTCACTTATGACCAAACTGATGATACCTGGCCAAACGTTTTGTCTGAAAGGGTACAATCAGCCTTATGCTGACGTGAATATTTTTGTTGTAAATCAACAGTTCACAATCTATTACAATTATTCAATATACTAACTCCGTTTTAATTCTCGTGAAAAAGTATTAGCAAAATTTAGCACAACCTTTCAGTTATCAATACTCTTCAGTGTTAATTGGTTAGGACTACATGAAAATGCCAAGGTAATCAAACACGGAAACTGATGTCATAAATTTAGTCAATTTGCATCATTGGTATTTTCTTTTTTATTTCTCGTGAAAAAGTATTAGCAAAATTTAGCACAACCTTTCAGTTATCAATACTCTTCAAATTCTAATTTGGTATTGGTTTCCAACTGTTTTCTTTGTTTATTTATTCTTCTGTCGACTAAGCACAGTATTTTTAATGAGATTAAAAAATCATTTTGTCAATGATTGAAGTGAACCCGAGAGATATCAGAAGCACAGTAGTCAGCACTTCTGTATCATGAGTATCATAGTTGTTTGTAGTCAATTAATTGTTCATTTTGTTTTTTTTTTAGTTTTTGGAAATAGCAAGGGTTTTCTACCGATCGCCACCTTCCCGTGGCGTATATTGCCTATAACAAATTTATGTCAACTTTTGTTTTCAATAGTTATTAATCATGTTGATATCAACACTGTATTTAGATTTACCTCCTGCGTATCTGGCGTTCAAAATTTATAAGCAAGGCACCATGGATAATTTTTGTTTTGAAAATCTATATCTTCCTATCAGTATGGACATATATTGACGACTATCATTTGTTTCAACGTAACGATTTCTTCTTTTTCATAATTAATCATCCGGTTTTCGGATTACAAAATCCCCGCTTGTTCCTATGGTGTCTTCAAATCTCAACTGATACATTATGCAAGCTCATGCTCACATTATACTGACTTCGTTTACAGGGGTATGCTCTATGGAAGAAAATGCCCTAGCAGGGTTATTCTGATGAATAACTGAAAATGACAACAAATAAGTTTTACGGTCATTAAATACTTCACTGATACAATATGGATGTTTTTCATTAAGCAAAACTTAAAACCACAAAAATACTAAACTCCGAGGAAAATTGAAAATAGAAAGTCCTTAATCAAATGACAAAATCACAAACAAAAAAAGCACAAACACATCAAACGAATAGACAGCAAGCGACATTTTCGCGGTCTTATATATTTTGGTACAAGAAAAGTCATATGAACGATGTCCTTTTATATATTTTGACTGAATGAGGAAATTAACGGCGGTTGTATCTTGCGTAGCAGTAGAAGTTTATCATAAAGACGCACCTAGTTTCGCTTCATTTGAACTGATGAGTAAAATCGTGTTTCTTTTACTTACTTTTTTTTTGTCTAGTATAATCGAAAGGAATTTACGATATTTGATATCAGTAAACTACTATTAACTGTTCAAATTTAAAGTTGAATACATGATTTTGAAACAAGTTCTGTTTTTTTTTTTGTGTTTGAATTTGAAGTACTGTAAATGATTTAAAATAGACTGACCATGCAAAAGGGTATATATATAATTTCATGGGGCTTTCAATTTACCTAAAGAATGCATTTACTGTCAGAGAGTGTAAAAACAAAATATTTTTCACTAACGTTTATACAGCATCTTGTAAAATTTAACTGAAATGGATGCTTGTTTAATTTGACGTATGGTGACCTATTGTTTTTGGTCCCTGTTAGAGATATGTTTCATTTGTAATCACAAATTGTCATAGTTTATTTCAATTTATCATGTGTATGACAGGTCCAAGCTACTTCTTTATTGATATGATACCCAATGTGATGGGTTAGGAATCAGTACAGACTGTTATACGTAATTTGGTCTATCCATCATTATACTCCTATGCATTTTTTGTTTTATGACTAGGTTCAAGTTTATGGTGTTTTTGTTGAAGTGCATTGGAAGCATTTAATTCTAGGAAAATAGCTTGCTAATTGTACCAAGTCAAGAATATGACTGCTTTTATTTGTTAGATGATTTTGAGCTTTTGATTTTGCCAATTGATTAGTGACTTACCGTTTTGAATTTTCCTCTGAGTTAAGTATTTATATGAATTTACTTTTTGTGTACCCACCTCGGGTAAATAAATTGAACACCGGATTGAAAAATCAATTACAACATCAATGGAACTCATTTTTGTTTGAAATAGAAATGGCTAAAATCCTTTTGAAATGTGTTATGATGATAAACATTTGTGTTGCAGTCCCATGTGCACTGTGTTTGTCATTAAACACCCAATAAAACAGTCCATGACAAACAGTTGATGCAATAATAATATATGATTCAAACATAAGACTTACAAACCAAATCAAATAAATGAAAATGGTACAAAAACGTACACATTGAACGCAATTCGGTGAAAAAATTTAAAAAAAGAAAAAAAAACGTACGAATTAATCACTATTAGGTGAAAAGAATAACAAAAATATTCTAAACTTTTTTACAATAATATTTATTTAAAAAAGTAAAACATTTGCACACATCACATAAGTTGTTTTTTGCAATTACATGTAATAAATCATCTAACTAGTACGTGTTTAATGCGTTATCTAATGAACAATTAATTGAGACAGAATTCTTATACAGTAAAATGTTTAAGCGACGTTTATAGACATAACATTCATATGCACATAACTGTAAACACACAATATGCTTCACGTTGTCCATTACACACATATGAACTGTCCTATGCCGGCCATTTCTTCTATTTGTCATAAGTTTCAATGCTACTCATTGAATATTTGACATTATTTCATGAGGTACATTCATGTACTACACTTTAAATCTTTTATAACTTGTTTGCTTTATATACATTTTGAACAGCAATTCATTGTTTTTCCCTCACCTATTTTCATTGTTGCAGTCAACTTTTTTCTAGTCTTCGTGAAGTTTATAAACAATTTAAGAAGGCAACAATGCAATATGAAGCATTGATTTAATTTTACATTGTACCATACTGTTTACAGTATACTTAAACACAATATCACTGCTCACACTTTTCTGATCAAGATTTAGAAAAATTCGGTCGTTGCCCATTATTTCTGATAATAATTCCGAAAATATATAAGTCGAAAAGATAATTGAGACATTTTCAGAGCTACCAGACAAAAAAAATTATTTTTGAAATACTTAGGCTTTTCTATCTCAGGAATAGATTATCTCAGCTGTATTTGGTAAAACGTTAAGGAATTTTGGTCCTCAATGTTCTTCAATTTCGTACTTTATCTGGTCTTTATAGCTTTTTGCATTCGAACGTCACTGATGAGTCATTTGTAGACGAAACGCGCGTCTGGCGTAAATACAAAATTTAATCTGGTATCTATGATGAGTTTATCAAGAGTAATATTTTCTAAATTACTGGTTATAAGATTTTCAAAATTGTCCTCGCATACCGCCTTGGAAACTTTTTTTACTCTAAATCGTTTTGTTGTTATTAGTAACTACTTGATTAACTTACGAATATAAGTTGTTATTTTTAAACCGATACATTTATGTTATAGAATGAAACAGATGTTCCTTTTATCTGTATCAATTCGGCGAAAATGAAAAATTAAAAAATTAAAAATCACATTACAAGAGTACAATTTTCCAACCAAATTAAAAGCAAAACAAAAGCTAACATACAGACAGGTAGAATTATAGATCAACATTATCATTAACTATATCTATCATTTAACATCACAGTTGCAAAGTTGTTCTTTCATTATATTATTTTGTTTTAACTTTTAGAAAACCTATAAAGCAAAGCAACAATACAGTGCATTCGTAAATCATAAGTACATGTAAGTAATAACAAAGAAATGAATACAATTGGAATGTGAGAATCGTATCTTACACGGTTCGAATTGTCTCTCTTAGACTAGAACAAAATTTTCTGTGTTACCTAATGATTGTAACGTAGTAACTTAAGAATTGATTGTTAGAAGAAAATACATCTAGACGCATAGAAATTAGACGTATAGGATGAGTTGAAATGATATTTGTTAAAGTAAATATGCAACACATGAACAACATGAAAAAGCATGTACTAAATAAAGATATACTATAATTTCTGGTTGAAGTACTGTATATTTCAATAAACATGATAAACAAGACGGAAATCTACTTTGTTAAGTCTGGATGGTACAAAAACAAAACATCTGCCAACTTTGGAGGACTGGCCCATTTCGTCTCTCTTTTGCAAAAGAATTATAAGAAGGACATGAAAAAGGCAGCAAAATTCAGTAAAATTGAAACCTATACCTTCATATAGGTCTACTAGTATTAATATTTCAAATCTCGACAAGTATGAAAATTAATTAGAAAAAGGGTAATGTCATGCACAGCCAATGCTACGTTGTAAAATAGTTCATTCAATTTTCACAACAAAGTTAACAAAAATAAAACACAAACGGATAATAACAAAACTACTATTGACAATATTTGCAGAAAATGTGTTATGCAGATTGTAACTTTACCGGTGTTTCCAATTTCTTAAAAGGGGGTGAAAGATACCAGAATAACATTAAGACAATTATGAACTGAGTGTCAAATGAACAATAGAAAATTAAACAAACCCATGTTTCATTTATTTGTTAAATTTTAAATCTAATAAATATTGAGGATTTAAAATGACCTAACATCAAGGTAGGGGGTGTTGCCCGTGGTTTGAAACTGTATTAGTGAAAAGTGTTATAATTTTGTAAGACACTGGAAAAAAGCATACTATAAAATCACAGAGAGTTTTGATATCAAATGACTTTTTTTTTAACCTCTGACGAATTTTTCTTTTTTTTTAAAATCAAAATGAATATCATTTGGTTTCCAAATGATTCCTTTTTTTAAATAAAAATGGAAAACAATCGTCTACATCTAGATGATTTTGAAATTATTATATTCAAACCATTGCAATACCGATGTCTTTCAAAATATTTTAAGAAATACGGAACTGGCCGTAATAGTCATTTGCTTTATGTCGATTTACTAACTTCGCAAACAATTATCTTATTTAAGCACTATTATCCAATCTCCTTTCTATGGCACTGACGAATACGCTGAGTTTGTGTGACTCTGCGGCGTATTGTTTTTCTTCACTTCAAAGTACAGTGAATTCTCAAATGACTGTGATGACGACGTTGGCTGACTTATACTTGGATTTTGATTTGGTACTTCTTCTTTATTGTTAGGGTCAGATAATCTAAAAAAAACAAATACAAGATCTAGAGATGTCATGAAAAACAAAACATAAGTAATGTTATGGATTAAACATGAACTTCTTTTCAAGAATAAACGAGGAATGACACAGCAAACCTTGCTATATAGTGACAGAAATAAAATCTTGTTAAAAAATCGAGTAACAAACTGAAGTGATTCACAACAATTAAAGGGTACGTAATTTTTGGACGGTTGAAATTTTTAATGAGTTAAGACCCTGTCAATATCTTGGATGTTTCGTGCAAACGTTATTTTATTTTCAAATTCTTTTTTTGGTAAAATGATTATTGCAAAGTATGTTATGTGTTCATGGTGATAAAAGAAAAATGTGCTTGATGTTTTTCTGTTGTGTTTATCCTGTTAGTTTTTTTTCCATTATTATAATTTATAATAATGATTGTAATTGAAATTAGAGTTATTTATTTTTGATTTCTGTATGTGGTTTACCATATGCATTTTCATTGATTAATATTGTATATGTATATACAAAAAAGAAGATATAAAATCACATACTAGTGATCGGTACTTACTTTTTATGTTTAAAGCATATAAATATTCCAACAGCTATTATTAAACAGCAAACAACCAATACTAGTATGACCACAACGTACCAGTATACATGCATAAAACTGTTTTTCTGGAATAAATTATTATCATAATAATATAGTAGGTCCTTAAATGTGATTAAATGTGTATTCAATACTCTTCAAGTTATTTATTTTGCTTTTTAGTCTATTCTATAAGAGCGTCACTGATAAGTCTTTTGTAAAATTATAGTCTATATGATGAGTGTGTTAATACAATTTAAAAATATATTCACTTCCCAAAATTAATGGACTATATAAAATATGTGATACATTGCAATAACCGATAGTAAAAAATGAAGGAAAATTATGACATATTTCTTTGAGTAATGTACAATGATGGTATAATATGTATAAATGGATTTTATTCATTTTCAATAAGCAAATATTATTTAGAACAAGCTTAACGGATAACACTTTAGGATCACTATATAAAATGCGGACTGTCTGTCACATCGTGATCTAGCAAGGTGTTAAATTCAAGTACGTAACTATCTCAAGAATTATGATGAATAAATACATACATGTGTATCAACTTCGTGTAAGTGTTCAATCGATGATCTCTCTCGTACTATTGGCATATGTATATGACTTTCAATGACTTCTTGTGGTGTATCGTCAAATATATGTTGTATAAGTGAATTGTTTACTGTATGATGTCCATCCTTGGCTGAGATTATTATTATTTCACTGACTATGTCTCTGATGAAAATAAAAGGAAAAAAATTTGATTATAATTTGATCATTTCAAGAAGATGATTGAAAAAGGTGAAAAGTGTAAAATGCCTCAGAATAAATTATTTTATTTTATTTATGAAATGTCTAAGCAAAAGATTAATACAAACACAAACAAGTATTGACCATATAAAGCGATATGATACTGAAGCTATATTTCAAGAATAAAGTAATTTTAGAGGTTTTGTAATTTTTATAGTAGTTCAATGTAAAAAAATGTCATTCACTGTACATATTATTGGTAGTAAACATTGACAAAAGCAGCCTAATTTCTTTAACTCTAAATGTGTAGGAAAAATCTTATATGTTCAACTTTTGTCACTTTTGATATTCATATATCAACATTCTTTATCCTCACTGTATTGATTAGAACAGTGATAACAATTATTAGACAATTCACTAAAACCAACAAAAGATAACGCCTCCGAGAAAATGTATGTACAAAGACCAACACTACGATCAAAACTTGTTTGAGATGCTGTTCAACATAAGAAGTGGCAGATCATGGATTTAAACTGAATTTTCATTACCACAGTCGAATATATATACTAACAAGTCAGTAATTGGACCAGAAAAAGTTTTTTCCGTACTGATAACATGGTTGATTTTGAAAAAGATCGGAATTATAAAAATGTATTGAATGTATAAGCCCTGTTCTCAATCTTTCGTGACTATAAATTTCATATGAAGAAGATGGTTGACAACGTTTGGAGTAGTTAATCATGTATTTTCTTTATTAAACATTCGTATGGCTGAGGATTTTGATAGAAACATCTTCTTTTTTATATTGACCTAAAGGTGTTTAGAAAAATAGACCGCTTTTATATCTCATGGTATTTTGTTTTAAAAAAATTGCCTCATCATGCAGCAAACAAAGAATTAAAGATTACATAGAAAATCCAGAATAATACTGAAACGAAAACACCTTATTTTAATTCCCAACTCCTGTTCTTTCTTTGTCCCAGTAATTTATCAATCATATTCAAATTTTCAACAGTTTTCTCTGACAAAATACATTTAAAAATTAAGTATTACGTTCACAGAATGATAAAACAGCCCTTGTAACTTATTCTGCAAGTCCTTGTCAACTAATTCCTTCATGTGTCGGATTTAAATACCACTGATAAATAAGAAAATGTATATTTTTTTCTTACATATATTCATTTGTTTCTTGAATAAAAAAAACAGAATTGTAATTATCAACAAATAAATGATTTGATAGTACGTCGTAGGAATTTTTGTTGTTCATGGAATGATGAAACACCTGTCTACTTGTCCAGCCAAAACATTCTATTATTCGCATAAAAAGAGAACGCAGATTGCTAAATTAGATATATATGTTTGACAAAACAAATGTTATAACGTACAAAACGACATATTTTAGTTCAGTGATGAGTTCTTGTAAAGCACGTAAGACGAATTTAAATCAGAACTTACCCTACCGATGTTGTTTTTACTTTGTACTGAATAGTCAAATATAGTTGTTCTTCAACTTTAATTAAATCATACAATAAACTTCTTATTCCTTTCCCGACATTTTCTCTATTATTTCTATCTACTCTTCCTCTCACAGTAAGGTACGGGTTAGTAATTGTCTCAGTTGTTGTTTGTATGTTTTGTGTGACTGTTGAAGTTATTGACACAGTCGTACTGGTTAAAGGTGTTGTTGTTTCTGTTGTTTCTATAATATTTGTTATATTTTTTACAGTGTCAACCGTTAGATTGGTTACATTTGTAGTAATTTCTTCTATAGGTATCAATTCAGATGAATTAAGTACAGAGGAAGCAGATTCGATGGTTGCATTTGTAAAGGGTGTTGATAAAAGTCTTAGGATCTTTGACTCAAATTTATGTTCACAATATTCTCCCGTGAATCTTGAAGAACAAATACATTCGTAATCAGCATGAGTTATCACGCATGTTCCGCCATTGTGACAGCTTATATCGGCACAGAGATCGAATTCCATGTTACAAGTCAGACCAATAAATCCATGGGGACAATCACAAACTACGTAACCCCGAACTATATTACACGTGCCTCCATTCATACATGTATCAGGGGAACATATGGCATTAATAGATTCATCACAATTATATCCTGTAAAGAAACAAAATATTTTTGTGAATTATGTATCATTACTATGCAACATAAAAAAATAACTCATCATTAATTGAGGTATTAAGAACAGGGAAATGTTGAGAATCATGCCTTTTCTCTGCTAATGATAATATGATACTGGATATAAATATAAGGACCATTACTATTTCATTACAAAACATACGTGTCGAGTGAAATGTCTTGCGATTGCTCTATTAAAACTATTTCCAGTAAAAAGTAAAATCACAAAATTATTAAACTCCGAGGAAAATTTAATCGGAAAGTTCTTAATCAAATAACGAAACACATCAAACGAATGGACAACAACTGTCATATTACTGACTTTGCACAGGCATTTTCAAATGTAGAAAATAGTGAATTGAACCTGGTCTCACTTGTACGAAAGTCACATCAAATTCAAGTTCCGTTATATTTACAACGATGCGTGAACAAAACAGACATAATAAATAAAATAGTCAAAATATGGATACACCAGTCACAACTGTGTTACAATTTTGAAAGGAACAATTTTACAAAAAAGCACAAAAGGATCGATCAAATTATAAACACATTTATTGCTTCGCGTGACTGACGTCAGAAAATTTAAACGTCACATACTAGGAAGAAATTTTGTCGTTCAATGTTTATACAAAACAATTTTATAATTTCACATAGGGAATGTTGACATACAGGGTTAAAAAATCAAGAGTATGTTAGAATTAATTTCAGAAATAGACCGAGATTTAAAATTGTCCAGTAAGGTATATTAAGAGTCAAAAATGACTGTTTTCATACAATAATATATCAGTCGGAGATGTTCTGTTTATATAGGAATATGGCATTTAATATAAGGCTTTTTCAATGCAGGAACTAGGTTTGTCCCAGAATAATAATCAAGGTCCAGGAGAGTTTTATTTTCAGTATGTGATATGACGGTAGGAGAATGTCTGATTAAAATCTGATTTGTGTTTACTAGTATGATCAAGATGGTGGAACAATAGAAATTATGAAGGTGTGGTATTAATGCCAATGAGACAACTATCCAACAAAGTCACAATTTGCAAAAGTAAACCATTATAGGTCAAAGTACGGTCTTCAACACGGAGCCTTGGCTCACACCGAACAGCAAGCTATAATGGGCCCCAAAAATGACTAGTGTAAAACTATTCAAACTGTCTAATCTATAGAAAAACGAGAAAAGAGAAACACTTATGAACCCCATCTATTTTTTGGGATAAATTTTGTAGACGTATTGAAAAGTCCATATTCGTTGTAACTTTTTGCATCAATCAATGTTTCAATTTGTTTGTGTTATTTTTTTTTTAATTTGTCTACCATAAATATGCAATTCATATTCAAGGAATGCTATGTCTTTTACTTCTATCGCTTAATTTTCTCAAATTTTCATAATCATTTATCAATTGATTTTTTGGAAGACAAGATGAGAAACTTTCAGGACATTTTTCACTATTTTCTTTATACCATCTAATATCCTGGCATTCAAATTATGTAATTATACCTGTAAACCCATCGGGACATATACACTCATAACCACTAAGAGTATTTATACATTTCTGAGTTCCATTACAAGGTGACGTCCTACATTCGTCTATATTGCTTTCATCACAAAACTGGCCACTCCAACCTGTAAAAAGGGTCAATATATTATTGTTATAAACAATAAACGTTATTCACAGTGAAAAGAAATCATTATTGTTTCTATGACATTCATAAAAGAAAAATGATTCATTTAAGAATTGAATACTTCTTTTTGTAACTTCATTGGGGTGTAAAAGCGTAGACCGAAGTACATTTTGTACTCATTCTAAAAATGTGCGCACGATCAACGCTTTAACAACCCTATGAAGTTACAAAAAGAAGCATTCAATACTTATAATTACTTTTTTCAGCTAGGATCATGAAATTTTTATTAAGTTTTTATTTAATTTACCTGTGCACTTTATTATGGGACCTCGTGTCATCATGAGTGGTAAATTTTATTTCGTAATGAAGTTGGCTAAGGAATAACGCGAGATTGCAGTGTAGCCAATCAGAATAAAGTATTATAATGAAACATACATCTAACGTAATTATTTGAATATGTTATATGCTACTAGGATCAGATACAAGTAATCAAAACTTTGATTGATATTTGTTTTGTGTTGCTTCTTCGTCATTTTAATAATAAATGATGGTTTTCAATTCATACATATTTGTTTGTTTGTCATTACTTCATCACATCGAACAGAGCAATTATCTATCTGAAAAGGATGTGGTGCTTTAACATATATAACGCTTGTCTTGTTTTATTGACTGTATGTGTTGCCCTTTTATATGTCTTTGAACATCTATCGAAATGAGATTGAGTGAAATTTCGACATGAATTTATTTTATATGATACATACATTTTCGCTGCATTTCAGGTAGGTGGACAGATTAACTGTGTTTGATTTTAACATCTATTTTAAGAAGTTTACCTGGATCACATATCTGCATTCCAGTTGTCGAGTCACATGTATAATGTCCAAAGTCTCCATCAGACGGCTTACAAAATATGTCACAATACTCTCCAAAATAGTATTCATCACAATACACCTTAACATTGTATGTTAGCCTGCAAAAAAATATATACTTTTTAAAAACTTTGATGATTGAGCAGAACGAAAAAAATATGATGTTACATGTGTGCACGAATGTTTTACTTGTTATCTTTGATTAGGTCACTTGAATGTCTTTACAAGTGTATTTGTTGAGATTATTTGATTTTAACTATGTTTTAACTTATTCATGTTAATGATTTGATTTTTGTATTTCTTTGAAACGACGATATATTCATTGTTGATATACAAATATGAATTAGAATCTCATAATCTTACCAACACGTTATTTTTTAAATAAGAAACGCTAAAGAATAAGAGATGACGCTGATACAATTATGTACTCAAATCATTGACAATCGTTATCCAATCGCAGTATCAATCATTATGCTAGTTCCGTCCTTATGAATGTGTCTTAAGCAATGAATGTGTTTTTAATTTGATAGATGCTTTTATGCTTCTTTTTTTTTAAATTGTTTGGTTTTATGATTGTAACACAGTGTTGACTGCTGTGCCAATATTTTGACTATTTTATTTATTATGTCTGTTTTGTTCACGCATCGTTGTAAATATAACGGAAATTGACGAGACTGTCGTAGAAGTGAGAGGATTAGTGCTATAAAACCAGGTTCAATCCACAATTTTTTACATTTGAAAATGTCTGTCAGGAATATGATAGTTGTTTGATGTGTTTTTTCATTTGATTTTGCTATTTAATTATGGACTTTCCAATTGAATTTTCCTCGGAGTTCAGTATTTTTGTGATTTTTCTTATCATATACGAAAAGCTTTTTAAGTTCAAATGAAATGTGTTACAATCCGATATTTTGTATTCTCACATATGATTTACCATCTGTTGACAGTAGTTATAACTTCAAAAATATGGTGAAATGAATTTCCTACGACAAATTGGAAACAAATGTAAACAAAGCTACAACTCACAGTGTTCTTTTCCTTATTTGGAAAGCTGCTACAGGGGCCTCAAGTTGAGATCTGGCGGCTTTTAGACCAAACACACCACTAAGGAAATCTACATGATCATTGTTATTGTCATCTACATCCCATACTTCTACTTTCAGTTTTAGTTCTCCCTGAAAAAAAACAAAAGTATAAAAGTTTCACTTTGAACATGGGTTTCCCAATTTATACACTTGAACGACATTTTCATAATAAGGTCAGTATTTAGCGCTCAATAATGTTTGGGGTGTCCATTTGCTCGTCTGTTAATCTTTAACACTTTTTTTATTGTATTATCACATGTTTTTTTCTTCATTTTAAATTAAGGGGATTATAATTCTTGATTGCACATCATAAGAAGAAGCACAAAAATTACTTCAGATTGAATACATTTTGAATTAAAAAACAAACAAGCTTTTGAAATTTGACCTTTTATATAAATGAACATATCGTTATGTATTTGAATGTTAATTCATTTTCAAACTGGCGATTGACTTTCTTAGATTTTGGAATTTTAACATGGTTTAGTATGATAATGCTTATGCTCATAACATTTCAAATATAGATAAGAATATAGAAATTCTTTTTTCCGATCAACATAGTGTTGAGCTAACTGATACATGTTTTAAAGTATATTATAAAAATAATGATTTAGTAATATATGTAATGCCATTTATGATGAAATTGTAACGTCAAAAGCATAAAAAAAAAAGTTTTTTTTATAACTGACATAGTAAGACAGTGTAATGAAATATGATGAGATGAACAGCCCTCATTTAACTGGTTTTTTTTTTTGTCAATCTACATATATGTAAATGGTAAATCTTTTTTTCACAAGGCTTGCAGCTCATACATGTACCTACCTTAAAGTTAATAATTTCAGAAACAACAAATATTTGCTATTTTTATTGAAAAATCATCTGAACTGCAAGCTAACTAAAGGTCTTAGGCAAATATGCATAATCCCGACAATTTAAATGAGAAATAAAGCAAACGTCAATGTGAGAGAGATCAAAATACGGTTATCAGCATTAAAATGTTCCTATATAGATATTAAAAGATCTGGTACGAGTGTCAATGAGACAACTCTCCTTCACAGCATATTTTAAGTTCTAAATTGCACAAAGTCTAGGTCGAATGTAGGACAAAACATATCAGGTCTGCTTACAAGAATGAATTTCATATAGGACACAAACAATCAATGTATATGTGACTAAAAAGTTCTGCACATGAACATGAACTTAACAGAAAAACGATAAATATATGATTATATTATATGTCTAATGCATTTTACAGACATAAGAAGTAATGTATGTATTACCCATCGGAATTATCTATACACACTCTAAACTTATGATCACAGTCGCTGAAGCAGAACGGTCCCCTTCCATCACAGCAATGCCCATTAGAACCAACGCCGCCAGAATTTATGAATTTCAATAATCGGATTTCTACGATACCACTGCTAAACGCAGTCTGAAATACAAGAAATATTATTGATTGAAATACTTGGAACTCCCTTAGGCAAAGCTGACCCTAGATGAATTTAGCTGTTCTTTCTTTGTCCATTTTGGTTATATATAGCTAATAACTTATCTGTGAATATGCTTCTTAGGCTTTCTAATGATTAGATTTGACCGTTCTTGATCAAGGTAAAATCTAGAAAAGCTCTTCAAAATCACGAAATTTATCAAGTTTTATTTTCATTTTAAAAAACACATCTAAACGTTTTTTGTTGGTTTTTTTTCAGGTAAAACAATCTTAGGTTATGTGTTTTTTGCGGATTTGCAGATATCTTTAATTCGAATACAGTGTGAGAACTGTATAGCAAATGTCTGGAATTATATGTTATTTTATTGCTTTTTTGTTTTCTTTATAAATTGTTGAATCCTGTGCGTAAAGTTTAATTTACAAAAGTTAACATAGCGTCATGAATGTACTATTCATTTAGAACGTATTTTTCAATGTTTGCGTTTTTATATAAATGACACATGCATGTACTCTTGAATGATGTATACAGCAAAACGTTTATTCCGTTCTAGTAAGATGATGTCTCAAACAAAAACACTGTTTTTGAACTTCCGGAGCACCTGAGATCACCCCTAGTTTTTTAGTGGGGTTCGTGTTGTTTATTCTTTAGTTTTCTATGTTGTGTCGTGTGTGCTGTTGTTTGTTTGTCCTTTTCATTTTTAGCCATGGCGTTGTCAGTTTGTTTTAGATTTATGAGTTTGACTGTCCCTTTGGTATCTTTCGTCCCTCTTTTACAGTCGAGATCGTAAAGATAGACAATGGAAAATTACAATTCAAATTCACTTCACGAAAATATGACAGAATATTTGTATCATCATTATGAGCATAAATAATGAGCACACATGTATTTCATTTCATATATATTTTCTTTTCTGTATAAGCTGGATATTTTTCATTATTATAAACGATTAAAAAAACATTTCTATAATTACATTGGCCATTTTTATTATGAAAAATTCGTTGTTTGTAAATAAACAGTTCGCATGCTTAACAACCATACGTGTAAAAAGTGTGCCTTTACCAATTACAAACTAAGACAGGATAGATAAACTATCTAACATTATAATGTATCACGTTGTTTTTTTTTTTGTTGTTGTTTTTTTTTTTTTTGTTGAATTCAGACGTTTCTACGGGTTTCTATTCTTCATCGGTAGGTTTTTGACTTTGGCATTGTAACAATTGGACTTTTAAGTTGTCTTACTCCAAAAACTTAACCATGACAGTTTGGTTATGTTAGCAAATCTGTTAGAACTTTTGCAGAGGATACAGTTTGATTGATTGATTGTTGCTTATTTAACCATTATAAATAAATCACGGCATGCAGGACACAAACTCATGCAATATAATTAAAAGTATCTGGAAGGAAAGACATTTGGATTGCCAATGGTAAATGATGTACTGTAGTAATCGAATTTAATGTCCCTATTCCTAACGCCCATGACTTCTTATGGTTCCTCGAAGTATAAACAAATGCCCATATTTAGCAAGTATTTTACCTCCGGATAGGAGTCGTCAAATAAACTGGTAAATTAATCAAGAGTTCACCAATAGTATATATAAAAGTGCACTAAAATATGATAAACGACGATGGAACATAAATATAAAGGAACTAATCATGTGTGTTAAACTTTTAATGACCTAATAAGGTCATAGTAACAGAATAAGAGGGGCTGTGTCAATGAAAGTATCCTAGGACATGTCCTAAGATAGGTCTTAGGACATTATTTAGGATGGTCTTAGGACGTGTCTGAGACATGTCTTAGGATGTAAAACAAAGCTGTCTTAGGATAGTCCTAACTACGACGGTCCTAGGACCATCCTAACACATTTATTTAATTACAAATAAATGTAGAGATTTGTATGACATAGACTGAATTGTTTTTTAGAACCTATATGATAAAAAATATAAATGAATTTAATACGAAAACAAAAGTAAATGGTCATAAAACTTTGTGATATTCGTGCTGCAATTTTAGTACATAAACTAGTTTTGTACTTAGGTCCACTCGATTTCATTACATGTATCATATCAGGATAAGGTAAAAAGAAGTAAACTTTTCCCCATATTTAAATTATTTAAAATATGTTGCTTATGATTTAGGCTTCAAAAAAAATTATTAAATAATTTAATATAATACAATTAAATCTTTAACAAACATTAAACAATATTTTTATTTATTAATTTTATCTAATTATTGTATTAGTATTTTTAGTATTGAGTGTATGCCATATTTGTTGTTTTTATTACATTTTAGGACGATGTAACCTTTAGGACTATCCTAAGACACCTAATTGTATATCCTAACTTTAGGACCAAATTTATGACATATCTTATTTAAGGAGACTTTCGTAAACCCGACTTAGGACTAAGACGTGTTCTAAGACCATCCTAAGACATGTCTTAGTCCTAGGACAGCTTCGTTGACACGGCCCCAGATTGATAAGTATGGAACGTCGGAACTGTCTTATAGTGTAAATATTTAATGTGTATTGTCGATTTGCATTTACTTCTTGTCATTTCTTCTTTATGTTATGTGCAGATGCCTTTATTTCCTGAGACGGCACCTCTGTGTTATGTCAAATTATTAATTTGTTTGGTCAAACAATTGTATGATATGTCATTGCTAAACTTTGTTGTGTAAAATATGCATTACTTTATGCTGTAACTAATATATATTCTGTGAATACTTCGAAACTTTATGATCAACCACCTTTACGTTCTCTCATATTTTATCTATGTTGTGTATATTCTTCTTTTTTGTTATTCAGTTAATAATTGCGTCCTGTCTCAAGTGTTATTGTTATGTCAAATGTTCTAAAGATTTTGTTTTGGTACACCTTTGTTCTATGTAAATCTCATGATATTATAGTCTTTTGTCATTATGTTGTGTTGATACATATGTATCTCCAGTGAAAAACACAATACATCATGGTATAATTCATATGCGTTTTGCCGAACAATTGATACTCTCTGTGAGCATTCATTACGTCATGTGCAAATGCCTTTTACATTATGTGCAAACAACTAATACGTTTTGTGCAAATACCTATTAAGTTATGTCCAAATACCTATGAAGTTATGTATAAAAACTACATCATTATGTGCAAACACTATTACGTTATGTGCAAATACCGCATACATTATGTGCAAACACCATGTAAATTATGTGCAAATGCCTATTACATTATGTCCAAACATCTATTACGTTATGTGCAAACACCTATTACGTTCTGATAAACGCTTTTTTGACACAGATTAAAACAAAACGCATCAATGATATGCATTTTGAAAATAAAGAAAATTAAAAGTTTGACCATTCTAACAAACTGTGGATTTTTATATTAATTATATTGATTGGTGTAAAAATGCTATATTCATACAATGTATCTAATTTTATGGGAAATTATTTTGCTCTACTTTAAGAGTGTGCGTTATGCATCCATGCTTTGAAAATTTGTTCACTTTACTTGTTGAAAATTGTAACAAATATACAGACACGACTCTAGTTTTCAAGAGGTGCAACCGAAAGGAACAATACGACATAAAAAGGAAGATGTGGTACGAATGCCAATGTGACAACTCTTCACAAGAGACTAGGGAGATTTGTTATTACCCTCCCAGTAGGGTTTTCATCTAGCGAGAAATGTGTACTAGATTAATGCTGCAAATGTGATGTAGCAGCTAAGGAAACCTACAAAATGTTTAAGATTTTATTTTCGTTTATTTCCTTTAACAGTTGTGAATATTATTCTGAATAACCTTCCTAAGACTTATAATTTCCTCCGTCCCTGACAAGGCGTGTTGAGACGGGTGGGTGTCCTGAAAAGGGATGGTCAGGTGACCCGCCCCTCTTATCTAAAATATTTTTTTAAAACTAACAAGGATGTTGAAAAAATTTGATTCAGTTTGGGATCAGACAGGTGGAAGGGTGTAACGAAAAGCTGCAATTTCTCTAAAAAAAACTATTTTTTTCATATAAAAAACTGCCTTATCCTATAATCAACAAAAATGACGCATACACATATTTCTTCTGAATGAAGGGTTATCAGCCTTGTTTCACCTTCACTGGCCATACTTGAAATTAAATCCCGCAACTTGAAACTCCAGATAATGACTTTCATTTATCCGTATTTGGTCCGGTAACTTTTCGAACCGTGTCATCAAGAACGATACAAAAAAATACATATTCTAGTAAATTGTAATTGTTTTCTTCTATTATTTTTTTTATAAGTGATGTGCATATCTATTTATTTTTCTACCCCATTTAATTTTTCACCAGTTTAAAAAAAAATTGTTTCAATTAAGTCATTCGCTTTTATCATGCAATTAGCTAGTTATTGTATACAAATAACAGGTAAACAACATTTTTTTTGCTTTGTTTGTACATGTACAAATAAATTTTCCTGCTTCTCGCTTCCATGTTGATCAATCGGTAATATGGATATTTCTTTCCGAGTAATAGTTCATTTTGGGGTTTTCTTCTAGTCCGCGTTTCAATAATTGTAAAAATCAGAGACAATTAATGGTTAAGATTTAAACAACTTATGCTCAAATACCAGGGGCCGTGTCAATGAAAGTACCCTAGGACATGTCCTACGATAGGTCTTAGGACATTATTTAGGATGGTCTTAGGACGTGTCTGAGACATGTCTTAGGATGTAAAACAAAGCTGTCTTAGGATAGTCCTAACTACGATGGTCCTAGGACCATCCTAACACATTTATTTAATTGAAAATATATGTAGAGATTTGTATGACATAGATTGAATTGTATTTTAGAACATATATGTAAAAAGAGGGAGGATGACTCTTATATAGAAAACAATCAACGCAAAATAAAAGCTTTTACGGAACACTAATAAATACGTTATTAAATGTGATAAAAGATATAAATGAATTTAATACGACAACAAAAGTAAATGGTCACAAAACTTTGTGATATTCGTGCTGCAGTTTTAGTACATAAACTAGTTTTGTCCTTAGGTCCACTCGATTTCATTACATGTATCGAATCAGGATTCGGTAAAAAAGAAGTAAACTTTTTCCCATATTTGAAAATATGTTGCTTATGATGATAGTATTGTTTAGGCTTCAAAAAAGGCACCACGAAATAATTTAATATAACACCATTAAATCTTTAACAAACATTAAACAATATTTTTTTTTATTAATTTTATTGTATTAGTATTTTTAGTATTGACTTTATGCCATATTTGTTGTTTTTATTACGTTTCAGGACGATGTAACCTTTAAGACTATCCTAAGACACCTAATTGTATGTCCTAACTTTAGGACCAAATTTAGGACATATCTTATTTTAGGAGACTTTCGTTAACCCGACTTAGGACTAAGACGTGTCCTAAGACCATCCTAAGACATATCTTAGTCCTAGGACAGCTTTGTTGACACGGCCCCCAGGTGTAAATTGTAAACAATAAATGTACATTGTCAGAAATATAAAATGTATTAGTTCTCGCTGCGAAACAGGAGAAAATTCGGCAAGCCTCGTTTTTTGTCCTGTTTCTTAAGCTCGTACAAATAAATTTCACGTTTACCGACAAAGTACATTTATAATCAATACATTACAGTGTATGTAAAGTGTGGATCCTAAAATACCATTTTCATTGTATATGCCATGCATTTCTGATGTAGAATGGTAAATAAACAGACGAAAAATTTATGATTTTTGAAGAAAATGAAGAAATTGTTCGCATGTATTATATTTAGTAATACATAATACAAGTTATACAAAGTAAGAGATGAGAACGGGTTTTAATCGAGCCGAGAGATGATCCATACGTGAAATATATACCGAAATAGGTGAATATTTAGGACGTTTTACGAACAAATCGTGCAGGTGATTAAAAACTAGCAGGAAAGATGTAATTGCAAAAAAAATATTCATTACAACACAATTATTAATGTTGTATAACGTAGAATAGCTTTTGTTATTCAGTTTGCCCATATTGTATTGAATTCCACTATGATGCTATCTTTATGCGAGTCATGTTTACTGTTGAATAATGATACTTTACTTTCATTTTCACTGTAGAGCGATTCATTAGTATTGTATATGCGGTGCATTTTCACTGTATGAATTTTACTAATTTTTTATTTATGCATTAAATTCCAAATTCACCCGACTTGCACAAACAATAATTAAAGTAAGACAAGGATTTGATAGTGCTGACTTTGAGATGAAAAGTTTGATTGAACACTCTAATAAATTCAATAGAATTAATATTTATTTCAAATAAAACACCGTTGTCATAATATAACAATACGTGGATCATTTCAAAGTTGAAAGTGGTTTTAGATTAATGCAAAATATTTTCAAATGCATGCCAATTTGATAAAATTCATGTTTCTGCAGTAGTCATTATACGCATGTGCAAACAAATTTTATCATTAGATTTCGAGTATGGGTCTATTTACCAATCAGAAGAAGCATGTCATAGAATTTTTTATAATTTATCAGAATCTTTATTTAAAGTGTAGTTATATTTATCCAATGCATTGAAACTTCATCACTGAATACGTACATCTTGCATGTCTATCGAAAAAGAATGGGATAAAAAGGGATAAAAACAACAATACTTTCTAATATTTTTTATAAATCATTTCTTGACCAATTTCAATGAGGTTTTGAAGTAAGATTTTTGATTTTAGGTCCGGTTTTAAATTGGCCCATAGGGTCCAAATTCAACATTTTTGCCACTAATTTCTGCATGTTTTGGGCAACTATCCCCGAACAAAATCCCAGTCTTCCCTTTGTGATACTGCGAAAAAGATCCACAAACGTACATACAAGTAATTATCCGGAAACTACAAACATGATTGTTTTTGTCCCTTTTTGTTCCTTCATTCCTAAACAGTTAGTACCATAACCCCAAAATGAAACCTAACATTCTACTTGTGGTATTGAACACTGTGGTACAATTTCAGAACAATCAAAATTCTTATACACAAGTAATTATCCTGAAACTAAAAACCTGCTTCTTTTATGTCCCTTTTTCGTACACGGTTGGAACCATCATCCCCAACATTATCCCAACTTTCCTTTTGTGGTATTGAACTTTCTTTTAAATTGATATAGAACCATTCACTTAAATTAAAGTTGTCCGGAAACCAAATGGGTCTTCGGACGACGCAGACGATAACGACATCATAGCAATATACGAACCGGAAGAAAAAAAAACGTTGCGGGGAAACATTTCAGTTAACAGTTCGCAAATGTCAATACTGTGGGAAAACGTTTAAATGGCCAGCCAGTTTCTAAAGACATATACAAATTATGAATAGATATAACTATTAAAGTAATCAAAGAAGTTTTTCATTTGTTGCAAGTCTAATTATTACATTAATCTACAATAAAAATTCATCGCATTTTCGAAAATTCTACATCAGAAATGAATGTCATACAGTGATAATTCATCGCATCTATAGTGAAAATGGATCGCTTTTAATAACTGATATTCTATGTTATGTTGCTTTTATAACACATATTTGAACTTTGATACTGTTATTTTACATTAAAAAGAAATGAAAATATGTTAAGATTTAGTTTCAAATCAATTATTTTGGTATTTTTAAAACGTAAACAAATAAAGTTTATGATGCTTTATTCTACAATGCACATACTCGCGTACAACAGTGAAAATGAACTGACTGGATTCGCTCATTATATACACTGACATTATTCCACTGCTGTTGATATGAATTTATCTTTTTGTTCAATATTTCAACGATTATCGTCGTATAAATTAGAAACATCTATTTTCCAAACGGAGAGTCATAAATTCAATGAATATTATTGCGGGATATACGGTATAAACGGTAAGCTTCGATGCGTTTAGTTATGAACGCGAATGGTTCGATAAATATATAGACAATAACTGTTTAGTGTCTTTAAATATCAGCTGTAATTGTACGAGGCTAGGAAACAAGGTGTATGCGAGCTTTTAGCGAGCTACTACACCTGTTTCGAGCCGAGTACAAATCTGCTGATATTTAAAGACACTAAACAGTTATTGTCTTTATCCTGCAATTAATTCTGTATATTGTTTGTGTTTTGAAAGACAAAAAACTAACATATTTAGCATTTATTTTCGATTTGTAATCCCTTGAGGCCCGCGTAGTAATATCAAAATAACACATTACGCTGAAGACGGGTTCGCAATAAAGAATCTTGAATGGGTCAATAATAATACATCGCTCATTATGAATAATTATCTATTTTAACATAACAACTTATTTCAACAGTAAAAACAAATAACAAAACATTGTCAAATTTAAAACAGAAGTGTACGAGTTGTCCTACGATTCAGACTTGACATTCACTAAACATGCATGCTGAAATTGACATGGTTGATTTTGTAACACAATCATACACATTCAAGTTTTGAAATCGACAATTGTCATCGTCATTGGGATGCAACTGGAATACACATTCTGAGGTCACACAGGTTAAAACAATACTCAGTCCGACAGTGGGTGGAGCTTTAAAGCGATATCTGTATAGTATACAGATACAGCATAGCGATATCTGTAGGGCTGTATCTGTATAGTAGGACACCCAATTGCAGGATAAAGCTAAATACACAATTAAGCCAAATGTTCATAAAAGGGATTTGCTGCACATCATTATTCTGAGCAATCTTATTTTAAAAAGCGAGGCATGAGGTTCATATGATTCAATCCAAGTTATCCTCAAAGTTCGGAAACAATCTTGAATTGATGCAATCTTGTTCCCCTTGAAATCGACGTAACATATTTAGTCAAATTTCTTTAAAAAAATCACCTATATAACGAAAAGAAAACTGTGACAGACTTTAACAGGAAAGGGAAGGCTTAAATTCTTCTGTAATTTTCCTGCTACTGATTTTAAATTAAGAAACTTCACTTGTCATGTTTTGTATTGTTGGAATTTCGGAACCCTCTTGTTCATCCGTTTAAGGCACCATGAAACAATTGCCAGCTAACTCTTTAAAATCTTTAAATGTGCAGTATGTCATTGATACGATTTGAGTTCTCAAAATGAATCAAGATAGAATAAGGATAATAAGAAATTTGTAAAAAATATAAAACCCTTCTTTATATTAAAGATATGAATCAAAGTACTGAAGTACTGAACATCGGATGACCGCAAGTTCTTGCGGACGGTCATCACATCTCTTTACTAACAACAATAACTGACAATCCAAATATAAACGAAGAAAAAAACCCAAAGTACTGAATGGATTCCTATGAAATTTGTACATGTGGGATATAATATGATCATGTTCATGGTGTGAAAAGGTCACGATAAATATCATGTCAGTTCGCAATCTGGCGGCCATTTTCGAAATTCCATAAACTAAAGCTGTAAGATTTGAAAATTCGAGTATACGAAAATGAAAGCAAGCACTTTGATATTACAATATTTTCACATAAATTATAGAAAGGGTTCGCCACCTCTACATGACAATGTAATTTTATTGAATTTTATTAACACGTTTTTATTTCTAACACAGCTTCTCTCGTTTTATTTTTTTTCAGTATTTTCCGAGTCTCCCTTAAATGTTACCATAGCGCCATTTTGAATAGTTGTTTATGACATTTTGCAAAAATAAACGATATAAGATCAAAGAAATGAGTAAACTATGTTTAAAATTTATAATAAAAATCTCTATATTCAAGTCTGTAGATTTTAACCATAAGTCCGGATTTTTCTGAACGAAGTTTCCCCTGTATATATGCACAACATGGCAAATCCCTATTATATCTTTGATGTTTTGATTTTATTGCACTTCGAACACTTCGTAATGCACATGGCTACAGAAAGACTCATAAATCTTGAATTAACAATTGAGAAGTTGTGATGGTTTAAATATCGAGTGTTTAGATATGAACGAGTATTCATAAATTGAAAACTATCATGTAATAAAAAGAGTGTATCAATGGGTATCAATGACAGAACGATATCTATCATTGAAAAACACATATTTAAACATGAAAGTAATCTATTAAGGTTCATGTGGACCCTATGGCTAAAATGGCCGTATTTTCACCTCAAAATTTTCTCTGAGTACAGGCAAACCTGTGCATCTGGAAAAGTTTTAAGGCATAGCATTCCCTAGATAAATAGAATTCAAATGCATTTTATGATTTAGAAAATTCATAACTTAACTGGATTTTGCCGTACATTTTTTTTTCGTCTCTGCAGAAGGTAATAAAATTAACAAACAGTTGAGTTTACCTTGAAATGGTCCACTCAGGTTCACTGTTTAAATAACCAATTATTGTCAGGTATCTTTTGTCCATCTAATGCCCATGTCAATTAAAAATGCTCACTTTAATTTTTACCTGTTCTCAAACCTGTTTCCCAACTTAGTTTATTTTGGCACCTTCTGGAGGAATGAAAAAAGTGCATGGCAATGTGTTGACAGAATAATCATTGATATGATCATACTTATAAATTGACTGTTAATAAAATTTTGAATTTTTTAAATACTTAATCTCAGGAATAGATAAACTTAGCTGTATTTTGAAAAACATTTTGGAATTTTGTACTCAATGCTCCTCAATTTCGTACTTATTTGGTCTTTTTAACCTTTTTTGATTCGAGCGTCACTGATGAGTCTTTTGTAGATGAAACGCGTGTTTGGCGCATTTACAAAACTTCAATTCAACTGGAATCTATGATGAGTTTATTTGTACATGGTCTCAGTGTTGTGATCCAATCCTTCTTTAGGCTCAAACTTTAAAAGAACCAGAACCCTAGCGTAAATTTAAAATGAATTCTTTCCTCTGCATCGATAAGAATACATCTCCGAACTGAAGCACATATATTCAGATGAACGTCAACAATTTATACAGAGTAACGAATTAAGAAATCATACAAATATTTATTTTTACCAGAATCGTCAACAAAATAAAGATTTAAAATATTGTTAAACAGTCAGCGACTGTCAAAAAAAATGGAAATCGCTTGCACGATACAAAACAACATCATAAGATATATCTCAAAATAACCATTCAATCTTTTATACTGTATCTGAGGAAAATGTTATTATAAATTCTATGCTCAGTGTGTATCATATAATTCAAAGTACTGCAAAAAACAATTTACTTGTTCTACATATCTAGATATTCTTCAAACGACACAATAACATTTAACAATTCCAATTCCAAGACCAAAAACATACTAATTTCTTAATACAGAAGCTGACAGTAATCATGGTAATGTGTAGCAAAAGTTACAGATGGCCCGAATAACAGCAAGATGAACAAATTTCTTACAGTGTATACCCCCCCCCCCCTTTTGAGTAGAGTTGTTCTATATCAGATTCGGTGTTATGTCTTGTTCTCCACATTTCTTATTTGTGCGAAGAGATTCCTACCTGATCCATGTTTGATAAACGACATACATTGTAGTTTCATGATAATTGAGTGAGGCATATGGTTTTTTTTTTATATAGCTTATTCATATGAAATCCCTGTCTAATCGACATATCCATAAAAATGGACTCAAAGCTGCATTTGTGATGTCGGAAATACAAACGGCTCAATCAGACTTTAATCTCAAAATGATCATCTTTGAAGTATTTTCTCCTTTAAACTCCTTTAAAGAATCCGTACCTGTTCATTGAAAGAAGATTTTACGAATTTCAAAATCCAAGTTTTTAAGAGAATCAACAAGTGTTAAAGCTTTTAAATTGCTTACAAACATAACGTTGGAATTTTGGAGATATGTTTTTAACCTCATATCTTGGAAATTGCTTAATTTTTACAAGGTTTGACCTATTATTTTCCTCGCAAAATGCCTGTAACAAGTCAAAGGAAAATGAGAGTTGTTTCCTATTCGTTTCGATGGTTTATGTAGTTCGGCATTTAGTTTTGTTAGGTGCTATGGACTTTAATCTATCTCGGAGTTCTCGGAGTTCGCTATTTTTGTTTAACCTTTTTTCTAATGACTTCTTGCAAAAACTAAACTCAGCAATGATATCAGGCTTATAAAGTTGTACACCCGATGCGTTTCGTCTACATAATATTCGTCAATGAGGCTCGAATCCATTGTAACTTTTTAAAGTGTAAATGCAAGATAGAAGGTACGTCACACCTCTAGCTGATCACCACTGCAACTATCAAAAGAGACATACAAAATCATGCACCCCTTTAAATCAACTCATCATAAATACCAGGATTAAAATTTAGAAATAGTTATCAAAGGTACCAGGATTAGAAAACCAGACGTGAGTTTCGTCCTTTAAAGATTCATCAAGAATGCAAAAACGTTAAAGTAGAAATTATGATTGAACTATTGTTAGAATCAAATTAATTTAAATTGTTGTTTTTACAATTCTAAAGGCAAAGTCATAATGTCTATAAGACAACAAAATGTAAGATAAGCATAATTTTATAATAGCTAAAAATCCAACAAATACATTTTCAAACGTGTACATAAGAATATATGCAAGTAACACAATACGTAAATATGTTTAGTACAGAAACATTTATATATTATACAGATTGTCAGATAAATAGGATAATATAAGCACGAAACTTGCGAATGGAAATATCCTTTAAAATGTCACTAAGAAGTCATAACAATCTTGAAATTGAAATTATTGGCGTTAAATGACATTTTTTTCACATAGCTCGGGGCTACATTGTTAATGACCAAATTCCTTACCTTAAAAGATATTGCACCTTCATTGACATTTTTAAATAATATAGAGTCGTCGTTACCGCGAGGGTAAAACAACTAGAGATGGTATATCTACTACCTTACATAACTGTTGTGTTTGAGAAATATAAAATACGACCAAAAATAGAAAAATAAACTGACACTTTGAGTAATTAATATGAGCAAATATTTTATCCTTATTCAAGCAAAACTAAATTAACAAATCAACAATGACTACAATAGGTATAGGTTTTGATAAGAAGGTCAATCAGGATGGAGAGCAGAACATTTTATTTGCCATTAGAAAAATAATATGAGGGTAAACGACTGTAATATCGCCTTGTATTAGGTTAACCTGTGGGTGCTTCATGGAGTATAGAGAGCGTGATACCCTACCTTCCTTACGTGACTACGTAATTAAACATTCAATGTAAATAAATGGTCGACAATTTTTAACATTGAATTTACTCCTGGATGGGAAAACCCCTGATGATCAAATCTCCATACATTTGGCAGTCAACCTCTTGGGGTCTATTGTAAGTATAGACGTGAATGTAACTGCATAAACAAATAAGATATGTAACATACAAGTCAAATACAAATTTTATAGCTTGTGAATTGACGACTAGAAATGTATATACTTGTTCTTACTTTTTGTTTATAAACACATTTCCTAAAATATCCAAAAGAAACGATAAAAATATCTAGCTTAGATACGATGTAACAGTGTTTATCATTATACTATAAATCTGACTGCCATATAGATTATTTTATTGGCTCACTGGCGGCTTGAAATTTTAACATATATGCCAATTCTTACCTTTTATTTGGTATGTAATATGTTTGACATATCCAAAAGAAATTATATAATTTGTACTAAATAGACTATAAAATAAAGTAGAGAACACCATAAAGTTTGACGGAGTTGACTATCCGGATTTTTTTATCGAACGTTCCGGACATTTTTCTCATTTGTACCACACAAAGCAAATGTGTAAAATTAAGAATTTAGCAGCAACAACATCAGTTCAGCGATAAATATGGCGAGTTGTCTCATTGGCACTCACACCACATCTTCCTATATCTATATAAAGGCCTTATCTATAGGAATGGTTATACGTTTCATGTCAACATCTATAACAACCTTAATGTACACAAATACTTCAGACGCCGAGATCGAATGAATACATACGATTTTTGTAAACGTAACAACAAAAACCAAATGAATTTACCACATATCATCTGAAGTGACCATAAGCGTTTCGTATTCATTATGTTTGTCATATATGTCATTACCAAGTTAGAGTCATCAGATATTACAGTCGTGCAATGTGGTTTTATATGAGAACACAGATTAAAAACTTACAATTGTAACCTTATTAAGTAAATTTGAAAAAAACAACAAAATTTTAGAACGGACATACTACTATGCAACACAATACAATACACTACTGCAAACAACACTGATATGATGTTTCAAAACACATTTCGAATCAACAATAACTGCATATGGTGGTGCTTCTAACTACTTCAATATCAAAATCTTTTTTTGTATATTTCACTTGCGCTGTAAACCGGTTGCGTTACTTTTATCATTTCCTTCCAAGTTGCGCAGAATATTCATAATTTCTTGTCTGAATGGAGCTTGGGATTTGTCCTTTATTGTAGTTGAAACCCTATTGATTGAAAATTATAATTGAAAAAAATTACATTGACAGATAATGCCCCTCAAATCAAATTACATATATATATATATAAATATATAAGTCTAAAAAAGGGACCAACCAGCAAAATTGGTATGTACCGGATCGTCTAGAATATTTAAGGTCATTTTTTAGTAACGACCAAATAACTATGTCAATCGGACCTGCTGCCCTTGAATTTTTACTAGATAACATTTTTGTTCGCAATGGGTATTCCGTGTGTCGTAAAGTTATTGGAATTCCAACGGGGACTTACGGTGCACAACCTATTGCGGACCTGTTTCTGTATTGTTATAAGTTACAATTTATGACAAAACTCAGCAGAAACAGTTCAAAACAGCATCTGATACAAACATTTCAATAACACTTTCAGATTTTTGAATGATATATTGGCTCTCAATAATGACTACTTCAGTATGTACACTAAAAGGATTTTAACTGACTTTAAATAAAGCTAATACTAACAATGAGGACTGTCATTTCCTGGATCTTGATATTTAAATCTTTTACGGGAAGCTTAATACCAAAATGTATTATAAAAGAGATGATTTTCCATTTCCTTTTGTTAATTATCCAGTTTTAGATCATGAAGTTCACTTGGCACCATCTTTTGTTGTTAGTATATCTCAACTAGTTCGATTCGCTTGTGTATGTTACAATGTATTTAATTTTAACGAAAGAAATCCCTGTTTTACAAAATAAAACTATTACACCAGGGTTTTCAATATCACAAACTAGTCAAAACATTACCTTAATTTTATCATTGGAGGACATCATTTGTAAATATAAATCAACATGCATATATCTTATACGTTCGGGTATTTCACATACATTCTGTTATGGTAATATTCTATACAAAGCACAAAATTATCGGTGCTCAACTCAAAAGCTTACCAAATCTTTAAACAGACCTTTTCAGTACGGATATAGTTACGATACTGTTGTCATGTCATTATGATTGCATATTTTGGTATTAATATTGATCCTTAGAGTCTTTGCATCGGAAATACACACATTTCTTCTAAAACTAGTTATTGGAATGATACGGGTTATGCACTTCTCATATATGTTATGATGGTATGATACTACACCCCTAACGGAAGGGAATGGTCTGGATTATCATATGATGAAGATGCAATATATTAATCACTTTAATTGAGGTCTGGAGCTGGCATGATAGTCACACCTTGTTGTCCTTTGTTCATTTATGTATCATTGTTATTTTGCTTAATTTCTTTTTTTCTCTATTCTGACATCGGAGTAATTTTCAATGAATTTACTGTGCGTATTGCTGTGTGTTTGTTCATTCTACGCTGGCTAGAGGTATAGTGGGGAGAAGAGATCTCACAAAACATGTTAAACCCCGAAGCATTTTTTCGCCTGCCCCAGGTCAGGAGTTTCTAGTCTTTGTTAGTCTTGTATGATTTTTTTTATAGTTTAAGTTCATTTATATGTTTTGGAGTGTAGTGGGACGTTCATTTTCAATTTAACTATTACACATTTTTGTTAAGGGCCAGCTGAAGCCCGCCTCGAGGTGCGGGATTTTCTTGCTTTGTTGAAGACCCATTGGTGAGATTGTCACGCTAAAGTGCGATGGTCTACGCTAAAGTACGATGGTGTCTCTCGCTAAAGTGCGATTGTTATTTGTTTGCTAATAAAAGTACGATTGTAGACCGGTATCACGCTAAAGAGCGATGGACCAACAGGGTAAAGTTTGAGGGCTTTAAAAACATCTAAGAACGCTCAATTTAAAATAATCTTCCCAAAATCTATTATTGTAAATATACAAGGTAAACCATATATGTTAGGCATTATAATTTACCAATAGTCTTAAATGAACTATTCTAAAAGACAGTCCATGTAATAATTGCTAAAAAGGTAATTTAGGTGTCACAAAATACTATATTTCTTGTAACTTAATTTTTAACAATTCGGGTGTATAACATATTGTGGTAATTGGTGTAGCTTTCCGTTTACGAGTAGTAGTCAATCACTTATGGGAACACCTCCCCTTACGATCGTCCTTTAAATTACAAATACAAAATTCGAGTATTGTGGAATATATAACAGAAAGGCGAGGTTCACCAAGCTTAATTTTCTCCTTTTTTGTAGCGACTACAAATCCATGTTTTATTTTTCTACTATTTACAAACTAGTGTTTTAGCCAACAATTTATAATTTACGCATGAAAACAAAGCGACAACATTTTAACGGGGACTGTAAAGTAAAATCGCAACATAAACAATGATGCAAACGTATCCGTTCGCTTCCAATAAAACCGTTGATATATATGCTCCGGACCATTTGAGTATTTGGACCATGACCATATGCGTATACTCATATGCGTATAGTCGGACCATATGAATATCAACTCGTTTGGTTATTAACGGCCTGGCCATATAAGTATTTAAATCATGTTGGTATTTTTTGATAAATTCTAACTTCCTTCGCAGGAACATACAACTCGTTCCCCAAACCGATTGTTGTACAGTGTCAAAATATTGCAAAATTGTTGACAATGGCTTATGTGACAACTCTGGTTTATCCGTTTTGTGCTTTCTTCGGAATTCTTAACATGGGAAAATTTGGAGTACTTTGATAATTTGCATAACGGCCATTTTGCCTTATTATGACAACAGCCATTAAAATAGGATTGAACACGCCCCATTCCATTAATTGTAAAATTTTAAGCATTTTTCCTTAAAACTACACAACATATTTGTATATATCTGCCAATAGAAGTTTTCAAAGGCACATTAGTTTTTCATCCAAGACCGAAAAAACACTTGATTATCAACAAATTTTATATACTTTATATTTTTCAATCTACAACTAAGGAAAGTAATTTAACCAGAAGGACCGACGTCATGTGTTGCAAATCCTATGAAAAAAATACCTATGATTTTGCCATTTGTTGTGTAAAATTTCCGACTACGGTGTGGTGAATACATGCTCATAGTCTAATGTTATTCTATTTACCATTTATTAGTTGTCGATAGAGCCCACTTCATGACAGCATCCAGCTTCAGCACCTCCAGCGATTTCATTAATGCGGCAAATGTCTTTGGAATGCCATCTATCTTTTCTCTTGCTTCCACAATCATCTAAAATAACTAAGAACAATATACTTTCAACAGATAATTGGTTAAACCAACTAGAAAAGACCATATGAAGCAAAAACTATAAGAAGATCATATGAAGGAAACTGTAATGAATAGCTTGCAAACATCCGATCTGCATCAACCACGTGCAGATCTGATGCAATTTTACATAAAACTCATAGCAAAACTAAATTCATATCATTGAAAACCAGAAGTTATAAGATGTATCAGGAAGGGTTAACATTTCTCGTCCATATTATTTGACAAGTTCCCATTTTGTATAACTGAAAGCAAACACTGTCAATCTTGATAACAGACGTTGAATTTGTAGTAAGTTATCCATTGCGAATCATTAGAAGCCACACAAAAATTTAGAGATATCAACGAGTGCTCGAGTAATGCTCGATAGTACCGATTTACAAAATGATACTCGACTTATCTTTTTTCTGTTAGAATGTTTTTTGTTTTTTTTAAAACATAGTTTTACTGACAGCGCCTATCTGGAAATTAAATAGTAATCATTGAGTCAAAATTAAAATATGTTTCGAATGTTTGCGCTTAAAGGTCATTTAAGGTTCCTCCCAAAAAAGGGTTGGGCTATGCAAGAGAGCAACGTCACTATGCTTACACTTGTGATTGCAACGACGATAATTTTTAGATAGAACAAACTTAGTTTATATCAAATCTATTAAAATTGAAAAAAGTCAGGTTATCCGGTTAGCGTTTTTGGTATTTGATATTCGGTCCTTCAAACGGTTAACCGTTTAATGGGTTAACCGTAACGGTTGACAACACTAATATTTACTCAGCATACGGACACAAACAAAAAAAAACACGATGGCGGATACAAATGTTTTCGTTATTCCCGTACGCCTTAATCGTGCAGCCATACACATACTGACTCACAACAGTTACACTTGATTAAAATTAAAAACCGTTATCAGAAATATGTTTTTGAACGTATCTAAATGAAATGAATAAACTGAGAAGAAATGCATATTGCCCTTTTTTGTGGTGGTGTTGGTGGGGGGGGAGTATATCTAGCAAATGGCTATACTAATTAAAGGTATCAGGATTAGAATTTAATACGCCAGAAGCGCGTTTTGTCTACATAAGACTCATCGGTGACGCTCACATCAAAATAGTTATAAAGCCAAACAAGTTAAAAGTTGAAGAGCATTGAGGACCCAAAATTCCAAAAAGTTGTGCCAAATACGGCTACGGTAATCTATTCCTTGGATAACAAAAATCCTTAGTTTTTCAAAAAATTCAAAATTTTGTAACAGGAAATTTATAAAAATGACCATATAATTGATATTCATGTCAACACCGCAGTGCTAACTACTGGGCTGGTGATACCCTCGGGGACGAAACGTCCACCAGCAGTGGCATCGACCCAGTGGTGTAGATAGTTATTAAAGGTACCAGGATCATAATTTAATACGCCAGACGCGCGTTTCGTCTACATAAGACTCATTAGTGACGCTCAGATCAAAAATTTTATAACTTTTAAAAAGTACTTCGTTACAACAATATTCAATTGACTCATGACTTTTCATAGTGTTTTGGGACCATTTGCTAATGCGCATGTCATCACAGGCACTGGCCTCGGATTTTTTTTTATACCTTAACATATTTATAGGAATTTATTTTTCTGACACAAGTACCTTTGCATGGCAAGCCGCAAAACAAACCCCCGCTATTCTGAAAGATGTCGATGATTGCCCTGAAAAAGTATATGTATATTTTACCAATAACATGTCCTTCTGGTAATCTCCCCAATAAAACACAAACCAGGTCGCTAGATTGCAACGCAATTCGGTCCGAATATAACTCGTACTGTCTACAAATATTACTATTTGGAATATTTATGGAGATAATTCGTACCGTCATATAGACTATCATAGTTTGCGTGTATTATTTCATCGATTTAAAGACATCTGGGTTGTCTAAGTTAACAACTTTAAGATTCAACATAGACAACCCAGTACTTATAGCCCTCAAGACTGAACAAAACTCATACTGTACCATATACTATAGTATACTATACTTTTATGTACCCGTAAAAGCCGATATTCAGGATTTGTATTAATGACATCTTTTAGTATTTTCTCTCTGTCGGTTTTTGATAACCCCATTTGTAATCCAATATCATTGATGGTCCCACATTTACCGAATGGAAACTTATTAATTAGCAACATCAAGAACTGATCTGAAACTGGCATTGGATCTTCTGAAATTAAATGATGTAATAATAATGCATTAAAGTGAAATGGACAAAAGTTTAACCTTTCGATATGTTTCGAAACATTCAATCGCCTTTAACCTGGTGCGAAGCATATTTTCTTCATAACAAATATATTCAAAAATTACCATTATCAGTATTTTTCACTGGTGTCAACGTAATGATCGTAGCTGCAATTACTATTATCCGAATATAGCGGACAAGAATTGGGGGTAATTTTCATTTCTGGGAAGAAACTTATCGTAAAAATTAAGTCACGATCATCTTTATATGAAAAACAAGTCCAAATTACGATTATCAATAATAGACAAAGTTACCATCATCATCGTCTTTTTTCTATATCTTGATTTTCGTTCTTCTGGTTGCTTTTCCATCATTTAGGAAATCAATATGCAATGGCAATGCATATATAAATGTTCTTGACATAATGCAAATCTGAAAATAAGCTGTTAAAGTATTGGGATGATTGTAATTGCAGTTACGATCATCGCTTTGAAACCAGTGGTCTTTGGTTTTTGAAATGAAAAAAAAAACCACCGATTATGCTGAGAGGTTGATATTGACCATAATCTTTTTTTTTACAGGTGTGCAAGTAAACTGAGAGCTAACAATTTAAACTTTGCAGATACAATTAAGTCATTTTTAAACTAAAACAATATATATAAAGGGGTATTAACTACGAGTTAGATAAAAGATTGAATACGATTTTTGTGTGTCAAGTATTAATAAAAGCAGAAGTTTGAAATATTATTTCGTTACAAGCAGTTAGTTTGGTCTAATTTTTTACAAACTAGCTCAAAAACATCGCAAATGAATTGTTCACTTGGAAGTGAATAATTCGACCTCGTGTGAATCCGTATCCATGTGACCTTCTATTTACTCCTTAGCTTGATAACGCATGTTATAAGCGTGTTCGGCTATTAAAGTATTGAAAGAAACATACAGTCATCATTAAAACTGAAACAAGGGTAAACCATTTCGTTGACTGATTCGATCCACACAAAATCTTCCTAAACAGCTAAAAACGATAAAAAAAATTATCGTTTTAACCTATACCATGAAATCAAACATACAAAGAAACATTCAATTGCACATAGTCGTTATCTATTCATATTTAGGATTATATGACCGTCGACCGTCTTCGGAAGTCATCTCGATGGCTGACTAGATGGCATTTAGATAAAAATAAACACGAAATGCTGATATATATTATCGAGTCCTTGCACTGTTAATCTATAATTTCAGACTTTTTGACAGACAATATTTCACTTAATACTTCACTGCTTATTAGATAATAACCATTACTAGAAGTTCACTAATCAAATGTGTACCCTTGTTTCCTGTTCACAAGCTTTAGAAACCACGTAACTTCAAGTTTTCCAAACTATTTTATAGAAACACAACACAAAAAGGTATGTTGCATTAAAACACCGAATATATATGTATATGACTCGGCAATGAAATGCAGATAAATTTTTGACAACTCTCTAATTCAAAGAAATATTTTTTTGGACCCTTTTTCGTTTGAAATAGGATATGACGTACCATGTTTTGGTGGTATTACACTTACACCATGAAATAGATGACATCACTTCAGTGACAAAACATTGATTTCTTTTATCCATCTTTTACATCTACTAGTATCTTGACATGCATATAAATGATATGGTCAATTTAAAAAATTTACCGTTGCACAAAGTATGAATTATTCGAAATACTAAGGAATTTCCTATCCCAGGCATAGATTACCTTAGACGTATTTGGCAAAACTCTTTAGAATTTTGGGTCTACTATTTAATGCTCTTCAACTTTAAACTTGTTTGGCTTTCTATTTATATTTTATCTGAGTGTCACTGACGAGTCTTATGTAGACGAAACGGGCGCCTGGTGTATTAAATTATAAGCATGATACCTTTGATAACTATTGACATATGTGTCATACGGTACACAAGTGATGCCACCTTTGCACTGCCCTTTTTTAGCAATTAAGTCAAAAACACTTTACTTATGTTTCTTATGTGGTAAATTTGTTTTCAGACACAGAGACTCGGTTAGCAGATTTAAAATTTTTAGTACAGGGATATGGATAGTTAACTGAACATTGCTAGAAAACAAAGAGAAATTGATGCCAACAATAAAAACGTTACCAATGTACGACAAATAGACAGGAATTACGAAAACACATTTGAAAAAAAACATTCATAAACAAAATTTTAATCTGCTAGCCGAGACCCTGTGTTTTCAGACGGGGACATTATCATATCAACACTGTATTGTATGTCATAGATGTAAGAATAAATTGGCAATTTAGATTAAAACTTGTATACACAGTAACTGTAATGGACGGCGAAAACAATAGTACTAAATCAATTCCAGGAATTACCCAACTTCCTATATAACTTCCTATTGGAGTCTAGTGGATTGAGAGTATGGAAAACTTACACAATATGAAAAGGTAAAGGCTATTCTGGTTCACATTTTTATTTATATAGATTGCTTGATTATACAATCATATCTGTTACAAAGGTAACACATTGTTGCTATACAAACGAAAATAGAGGCAGACCTTTGATATGTCTTTTCCAAATTTTATATACCACATATTGTTCCATATCACTGCAACCTATGCATGTTCAACCTTTAAATATATATTTTTTTAAATAAGTATCTTGAGTTTGTTGGCTTTTTCAACCAAATACTGATACACGCTAATTTTAGCATGATTTTTAAGGGGTAATCCATAGTGACCCCATTTATTTTATTTTTTCTGAATATATATGCTATATCCAAATGTACTTAGTGAACACAATTAAAATTCTAATTTGTTTTGTTTCGATAACTTTTAGGAAAGTTAGCATAAATTATGCTGACAAATGTAAAATTCTCAAATTTTAGATTTTCTGAAACAAGCACATTTTCTTGCGATATATTCTTGAAAATGTGTAGGACTGGAATTCATGAGATGTAGCAAAAATATTATCAAAAAAGCATACTCTGCATGAACGGGAATACATTCCATTTAATATATAGTGGTTTTCTTTTGTTTGATCAATGAAAATAGTCTCTTTGACTTAAAAAAAGCTTAAAACAGAGCCGAAATTGACTGGTGTCGTAACTATGATAACACATGTTTTGTTCATAAAAAAATGTCTTCCAGTAATGTTTATGATTAGATGAGTAATTTTGCAAACTATGGCCGAATGCTAGGAACTCGCATTTCCAACTTCCTCTTTAAATAGTATGGTTTTACAAAGAATTGTTATTAAATGGTAAAAATCCCATCTTACCAGTATCTGTGATCGCTAAAGTCAATCCTATCCTATTGATTTTGGCCCAATGGTAAAAATCAATAAAATTATGTTGTTGGTCTTTGTTGGCTTCTAGCCTGCAAATAGTCACATGACTACACATACTACAAGTCAGATATGGAACACTTTGTATACATAACATACTTTTTGACAACGTCTCTTTTCTTTTTTCTTGCCTGTACCAAGTCAGAAATATGACAGTTGTTATCGGTTCGTTTGATGTGTTTGTGCTTTTGATTTTGCCATTTGATAAGGGACTTTCCGGTTTGCATTTTCTTCTCAGTAATTTAGGTATTTTACTTTTTTCATTTTACTTTTTTAACGTTAACATCATATGGTTTTGTTGACTATCTGTCAAATCTCTGTAAGATTTATTAATATTTAATCTCAAGGCGATCAAAAAAAATGACAAATTTCTAAACATTGGTCTAATTACGTTTGATATCCAGATATTTATTTGGTTTATATAAGATTAGTTCCATTTGGTTGCAGTATCATCGCCGTATGCCCAATATTTCCTTTTATTCAACCAGTTCTCTCTTTCTATGTATGCACGTATGTGTTTTGTTTTGTTTTTGTGCGAGAAAATATAGTGTAAGTATGTCTGTTTATACTTTGCCCTACTTCTAGCACATAAAATGATTTTTTTAAACAGTCAAGAAAAGTTTGTTTTAACTTTGACACATTCACTTTTCCGAAATATTTTAGGAAATTATAATGAAAATGGGAATTCTGTTCAATTTATACGTATTGTGCTTTTCATTTCGCTTTTTAACAATATTGCAAATACTATATAATATAATAACCATGTCTCGATCTCGTTTTGAATAATTTCCAACAGATCCTCTCTTCCGATTATGCGAACAGCTAAAGCGATTTGGTTTACTCCAAAGTCCTTTTTTTGTTTACATGTGTCTCTCCATACTTCGAGTGTCTGTAACAAAGAAAATATCACAAACACATTTTCAAGATAAAGGAGAACAAGGCAGCACTCGCACCTGCAAAGTGAAAAGGGATTAATATAAGTTGTAAAACTTGTTTCCCAATCCACTATAAATAAATATGTTTAAAACTAAAAACACTGTTTACCTGTCAATGACCATACACTCTTACATTGCTTTGTTTGAAGATCTGCTTACATGGATACACTGCTAACTATGTTAAAAGCAAAAAATAAATGCAAACAATCGTTCTAGTGTATATTTGTCTCTAATAAATACATTATTCTGATCTTGTTCTGCCTAGACAAAAACAAAAATTTTCTTAAATTTTTTATCGAAAATTTGTCTGATCTGTATGTGTTCTGGATTACGAGTATATATAAAATAAATGAAAATAATTAGTAAAATTATGTATACGAGTACAAAACATTGTGATATTTTTTCTCGATATATTTTTTCTTCTTTTTTGTTCACAAATCGTTTTCAATATAACGAAATATTATTCAACTGTCATACAAGTGAGGGGTTTAATCAACCATTTTCTACTTAAGAAAATGTCTGTACCAAGTCAGCAATATGACAGTTGTTATCCATTCGTTTAATGTGTTTGAGCTTTTGATTTTGCCATTTCATGAGGGACATTCCGTTTTGAATTTCTTTACTTTTTTGTTTGAATAAAATAGGAAATAGGGAAACATTTACAAACAAACCTTGACCGATTCACGTCCGGTGATAAAGTAAACAGGGAAGCTGGACCAGTGGATCCAGTGGTCGATGTTTTTCGCATATTAAAAAGGTAAACTATTTAGTTAGCCTGAGTATTATCGATTTTGTAATTTATATTTTGAAATCGGGAGAACACGTTTTTTGTGAAAAAGGTTACCATTGCTACTTGTTTATTGACTTTGAAGATAGACACAAAACTTTTGTGTGTTTGAAAACTTTTTTTTGGCAGAAATTTACAAATATATTGTGTAATTGAAAAAAGAATGCCTCATATTTGACTATTTACGAAATTAGAATATATATCATCAAGTTTTGAAACTAATTTGGCCGAAAACTTACGAAAGTAGATAGGATTAGAGTTATATGAACTAAAATTTCACTATTGAATGTGTTTCACTGAATGTGGACTAAAAAAAGTGGACAATCCCTTGTCAAAATCGAAGTTTGTAAACGAAGTAAAAGCGATAAACATGCACAATTAACTTTTATGCGGAGAACTTGTTGATTTGACTACTGAATTGTCATATTTGCAATTTATTTTATGTAATGTATTATCAACAGGTAATGGCTGTCGTCAGGATAAGGCAATATGGCCGCTAATGCAAACAAACGAAGAACCCCAAATTTTGTCAAATGGTTAGTAAAATTAGTAAGGACTTGAAGGCCAAACAAATAAAAAATAGATTTGTGTTTTTACTTTTTTGTTTGTAAGTTGAATTGTGTGGTTTGTGTCCATCTGATGAGTAATGCCCTGTCAAAATGATTTTAACAAGTTTTTTAATGTAGTGTTGTAACATAACGGTTCCTGCTTCAATTAGGATTAAGCATCATATTACTGAAAGTCCGTTTTATAAAAACGAAATACATATCTGAGTGGCAAAATGTCACAGGGCATGAATCTGAGGAAAAGACACATGTACTTCCGGCATCTGTACCTAGTTTTAGAATAGTTTTATTGATATTCAAGACATTTTCTTGGTATTCCCAAACGGAAGGTTTAATAGGCAGACTAAGAAGTATACTTAGCAACAAAATTAATTTAATATGTATAATTTTGATATTGCTAATGACGTAAGTTTTTCTATAATTGTTTAGCATTTCTCAGCGGTATAATACTTTTACTTTTATTATTCCTCCTTTATTTTTATTAACTTTGTATTTACATTGTAGCGTAGATCAAATGTATTCTGTCAGTGTATGATAATTTGTGTTACTTCGTCTTTTGATTGAGCTACCGTATATCGTGTTTTTTCCGCGTCGGCTTTTTTTCGCGATTTCATTACAAAATGGGCCAGTTAAATTTTCACTGTGTATAATTTTCGCGGAATGGGAAAGTACACGCAAAAATTAAACTGTATTGCATTGTTATCGATGGAAGTAATACAAATTGATCACAAAAAAATACAAGTAAACCAAACGAAAGTACACAAAAAATTTGCACATTCTTGTGATCTGTCGAAAAACACAAAATACTCCATAATTAACAGTATACTACATAACCTTTCAAATTTGGATAAAAGTGGGAATATGTAGGGAAATTTACGCGGGGTAAAACTTTCGCGTTTCTGCAGCTGCCGCGAACAAAGCGAAAATTAAATACAAGCGAAAATAATCCGAGATAGCCATTTCAATTGTGAATTTAATAGTGTGTCTTTCTATGTAGTGATGCTACACTATTGTTTCAGATATAGGAGAAGGTTTTGTACCATAAAAACGTTTAATTCCGCTGCAATTGTTCCCAAAGTCAGGAGTCTGGTGTTCAGTAATTGTCGTTTGTTGATGTGGTTCATAAGTGTTTCTCGTTTCTTGTTTTTCTATATAGATTAGACCGTTGTTACCCCGTTTGAATGGTTTCACACAGTCTAGTAAGTTTTAGGGGCCCTTTATAGATTGCTGTTTGGTGTGAGCCAATGTTCCATGTTGAAGACCGTTCCTTGACCTATAATGGTTTACGTTTATAAATTTGATGGAGAGTTGTCTCATTGTCACGCATACCACATCTTCCTTTATCGTCACATTAGAGATTTGACAAAGGGACATTGATTTGAACGAAAATATTGAAAATAAAGTAGGTTCATATATTTACTCTGAACTTTTTATCCGAATCAGAAAGGTTGACGTTGGTTCTATAAATCTCAACAGTACGAACATCCATGCCAAGAAGAATTGCCAATGTTGTCCATTCATCTTCTAAGTGTGTACATATCAATCTCAGGAAACTATTGCTGGTGAAACCTAATCACAAAGGTAAACATCTATGAAGGTTAAAAACAATCCTTCGTGATTCCAGATTCAATATCTTATGTCTCGAAAATTAAGAATTCTACTTTTAACGATTTTGTTTTGATTTATTATATTGTTATAGCAAATTAAATATATTTCCAAAAACAAAAATAATCATAACTTATTAGAAACGACATGATAGACTTAGTGCAGCATGCAAACTTTGTACTCCGTCCTTTTCAGGGTTACGTTCAGTGTTATCGTTCCGAGTCAAAAGTATAACAATTGTTAATCAATCATACTTTGCAATAACGTGAATATAATCAAATATAGGGCATCGTACGGCCTCCAACTTGCATCGATAAAACTGCACCGTATAGCTAAACAAGTCATCGACATGAAAATATGTGAAAACTTACAACCTTATTTATGATACAATCAGAACTAGTCTCATCGTCAAGGTTTAAGCATCAATTGTTATGTTGAAATTTCTTCTATCGAAATTTAATTGATAAAAAATTTAGTGTCCGTAGTGAATAAGACTCAATTCTTATAATTCAATTCACTGTTAAGGACAGTAAAGCCTCAGTTCGCTTAAAGACTACACATTGGCCTTGAAAATTTGATACCATTAATCATTTTTTCTAAATGGTTACTTTGAATGCTTTGCATGCTTTAATTCTAATTAAGGTAATATTTCAAACAATTTTTACAACGAGAATACTAGTATAATATAGTAGATATATGAAATATGAATAATACTCCATTACCTGAAAATGCTTGTACGTGAATAGGTACTTGTGCTCTAGCAACAGGAATGCCAGTCAATTCGATCGGCAAACAAATGAGCTTTTCCTCAATCTCATTTTGCGTTAATGTAGTTTTTACTCCAAAAACATTCACAAAGGCTGTTGAAGGGCTTAACACCGTGACTTCAAAGATTATGTAGTTATCTTCTTTTGGATAAAATATCAAACTCGCAGTGGAACTCCCTGAGACAGCCTTGAAATTACCATTTAGTTTAAGCACGTATTTTGCCCCTGGCATACTCTCAATGGTTCCTGAATGACGTGGAGCTTGTTCTTGATAATTCTGTTCCAGCCAGGAATGCATTCGAAGTTCTCTTTTCCGCTTAGTAGTACAGTCCACGAGGACCTTGTAAACATTGTCGTCCACTGGCTTTACCATTACAAAAAACTCTATAGAAGATTTACTTTGACTTACATTCCTTGATAACCTCCGGGTTGCATCGGCCTTTTCTGTATATCTTAAAATAGCAATGCACAATCAATAATTATGTTCTGACAACCTAATTTGTGAAATTCATAATGATATTTACCCCTCTTTTGTATAAAATTAAACATATTAGTTAACTTTTGACATGCATCAAAAAGTCATGATAATAGAAAGGTCTCTTGAATGATGCTTGAGACCTAAAACATATTGCAATTCTAAATCATTATCCTCATTGAAGAGCTGATAAAGCCATAATGAAAAAATTCAATCCCGGAAAGTAATCAAAATACACGTACTGTATAGAAATAATACAGAATATTGTGTCTGTTTTTTGTTTTAATTTCTTGTTTTCACCTGTTTTTAATCTGATCTATCGAAATGGTCAGATATATTGCTCTATATTTTGTCGCTGTGTCTATCTGTTTTCTATAAAACACATAAACACTTGTACACTTCTGACCTATTGTGTGAGATATCAGACAAGAGAAATTAATCATCATGTCGTTTGTTTTAGTTTGATTAACATTATATTTTATTAGTATTAGATATGCGAAAAGATTTATCAGATTGTAAAGACAACATTTGAAAGACTCTGTCTAACAGCTTGAAGATTTCAATAGCATGCTGTACGAAAACCCTTCTTAATTATGTTAATATTAGAGATAACATATTGTATTATAAGCTTGCACTCAAAATTAAAAACACTGTGCAATAACTGATTTGGTGTTATGAATGGTTACCCCATATTATTTGTTTTTTTCTAATATACTACTTAATGTATTCATGTTCTAACCATGCCCTGGAAATTATTCTTTTAAACTTTAATTTGACATTTATTATCTTATATGCATTTGCATATCTTCTTTTTGTCGATTTTTAAGGCTCATTTAGCTGGAACTTTGTAGCATTCTTTTAAATCTCGACTTTTAACGACATTTTAATGTAAGTGATAAGAGATATAAAAATTTACTTTGACAGCGAACTTCTTTTTATTTATTTTAGATCAGATCATTGATTTTAACATACACGGTTTTGTTTGCCTTATATTTTGTTCTTTTAAATATAAAACATTCAATAGATAAATACCGTATTTCATTACTTAGTAGTCAAAAAGACTTGAACTTTATCGACAGGATATATGTGCATATCATATTTTGGAAATCAATATTTAGTTGTTATTGCATTACTTATACTTAAATAATTAAAAATTCGGGAAACAAAATAATACGTATATTTTATAGTGCATTTGATTTTCAAATAAAGTAGGTTTTAACGACATTCAAGATTTTTTCTTAACTATACTTGTTATAAACTATAAGGTTATAATCAAAAGCTAATTTTGTTTTTTGTTCTCAAACAAACAATGCTTTAGGACATCTATATGATGATTCATTCTGTTTGCGTATTATTTTAATTTGAAATCCTTGTCTAAAATCCTTGACAAACTTTAAAAGAGGATCAGAAGGAAGATGAAAAACTAAGAATACACAATTTGGTCTAACTTACAGCTTACAGACAAAGGTTTGAAATTTCCAATAAGTTATTAACTGTTTAATAAATTTAAAAAAAACATATACATACATTCCCATGATTTGGAATAATGATGACTAATAAACAATAAGTCTGTCTATTCCTGAATATCAGTGTTAACTTGCGGATATCATTCGACAGATGGCGTCACAACCTAAATAGAATCCACCAGGATGTAAAACGTACTATGTACATGCAATATGAACATGTCTATTAGTATTAATGAACCGATAAAGGTCGACCAATGCAGTCAGGTTTTACGAAAGCGTCAATATCAGCAAAAAAATATGCCTCTAAATAATATGTACACAAACACATATACTAAGATGCTGAGAAACTATGAACTTGTGTTATAGAAAAAAGTAACAATAGTATACAGTTGTTCAAAAGTCATAAATCCATTGAAAGAAAACAAATCCGGGTTACAAACTCATACATGGGGAAATACATCAACTATATGTGGAAAACAGAAAAACTTAATTATAACATAACAAACGACGACATGTATAATAACCGACTATTTGATAACAACTACCGGTACGTTTCGAGAAAAATGATGGGTTAAACCAAGTTGTGTGGCCAGTCAAAACTCCGACTTTAATGACATTGTTAAAAATATCGCTAAAATAACAACACGACGTTAAAGGTATACAGTACAAACAAACACACGAACGCTCAGCACAAACATAAGTGGAAAACAAATGAAACACAGAAACACTTATTTATAACATAACAAACGGCAACATTTATAGAAACCGACTATTTGATAACAACTGCCGGCTGATTTCGCAAAACAATGATGGGTTGAACCAAGTTGTGTGACTAGTCAAACCTCCCGCTTATACGACATTGTGAAAAATATCGACGTGGGAGGTATACAGTACAAACAAACATGGACGCTCCACACAGAGACATGAACAAAATTTATGTAATATAAAATACATTACAAACGTGTACAATGTACACCACAGAAAAGCAACGAAAATCCCCCTTTAACAACAGCACCAGATACAACAAACAGTGATGTATACAATTATAATGAACGAGATTAAAAAATCACTTTTATTTTTACAATACTAGTTCAAAAACTTTTATGATTATCATGATTATGACGGTCTTGAAAGGTTATTTTAAATTAAAGATGTGACGAAGTCATAATTATTATGACTAAAAATCATCTTGACAATACTAAATAATACAACATATGTGATATGTACCAAAATACAGAATAAAAACCTAAAACGATAAGACAAAACACACTTTTTAGCTGAACTAAGTACATGAATGTTGAATGCATAAATACCGATACAGGTCGTTGATCAATGCAAATTCACACTCGGTAAAATTCAAATTAGAAAATAGGTCACCTTTGGTACTCAGCAGACAGACGACGTAGATGATAAACTAAAATCGTAGACGTGGTCAAAAAAATCGTTAGCTTGTTGAAACAGGGACACCTTTTTTGCTTTTATAACAAAGCAATTACATGAGATTATGTTTCATTATAATACGTTATTCTGATTAGCTACGCTGCAATCTCGCGATATTCCTTAATCAACTTCATAACACAATAAAATTCAATGATGATGACACGAGGCCCAACAATAAAGTGCCCTGGTAATTTAAATAAAACCCTTGTGTTTTCATGACCCAAGTTAAAAAATGTAATTATAAGTATTGAATGCTTGCTTTTGTAACTTCATAGGGTTGTAAAAGCGTTGAACTTGACCGTGGCAAATTTTTAGAAGGAAGCTCATATAAAGAGGAATCACGATGATGTGTTGATGTCTAAAGAGTAAAATCATAAAAATACTGGAAAATTCTAAACGGAAGGTCCCTGAAGACGATGACAATGGTTATGTCTGCGCCAATAAGAAATGCATTAAATAATTTATCGTGGACTAGAAAGAGTTCCTATAACAGAAATTTTGTCATTACATCCATAGCTTGTCACTGTTTCAAAACTTCCGATAAAATAGTCAGACGGATTGAAATGTGATTCCCGAGTAAACTTTATGTTTATTGTTGTCTAGATGTTGGAAGTACTGATATGCTGAACACTTCAATCACGACTTCTTTGCGTGGTTGGTATATGTCGGTGATTAGAAAGGAATGCCAAAGACAAAAATAAACGACAATACAGAGTGAATTGTTTAAAGGTGTAATACCACCATTGGTTTTTCAATATTAGTCTTTGTTAAATTTGCACTTTTCAAACAAATATAAGAATTTATCTTTGTTTCAAATAAAGAAATAATTGGCATGAGTAAAGTTCTTGTCAGCACAAAGGTGAGGGCAAACGAATGGACTGGCGATATTTTTGGGAACGAAACATACACTAGCAATGACATCTTGATATTATTTCTAGTCGTATCCCAAATAAAACTTAAATGATAATTTTAGTTCAGCTTCGACATACATTTGCATGTATGCCATTATAGTGATACAAAATACAAAGTCTACATAATAAGTGTAGATATTATATGGGCTTATTCATCATCTTTAAAATTAAAATAGTTAAGGAAATTGTTCAATAATTTCACTTTATAGCAAGCGAACATATAATGTCTACAATCATGTTTCTGCTCTTCTCAATTTACAGAATAAGTATTAGACAGAAATATATGCCGATTAAAAGTTATAACATTTATGACGTTTGTATTGCATTCGTGTCATTTTATTCAAGAGTTATACCAAAATGGAAGATTGGTATTTTAATTTATATTCTTAGGGGGAATATTCATTAAATTATTGTCTATTTAGGGTAAAAAATGATTGATTTCGTGACTAACCTCAATCTGTTTTGCTTGTCGTCAGACAATACTATTGCCCAAGATATATCTAGAACATACCAACGCCTTCTTGACCAATATAAAATTGACTTTTGCATACTACATGTCACACTATGCACTTTAAGTGTTTTCACATATGGTAAATGTTACAGACTTATTATTGCAAATAGTCCATAATAGAGCAATTAACCTGAATAAAGGTATAAGCTGAAGCAATAAGCATTAGAAAAGTAGTCCTCAGAAAAGTCTTACGCGATGAAAACATACCACAGTATTTTCTGGGAACACACACATGTACAGACAGCAAAAAATAATCTTTTCTAGATGTTATAAAAAAGAAAATGTGGTATGATTGCCAATGAGACAACTATCCACAAAAGACCAAAATGACACAGACATTAAGAACTATAGGTCACCGTACGGCCTTCAACAATGAGCAAAGCCCATACCGCATAGTCAGCTATCATAGGCCACAATAAGACAATGTAAAACAATTCAAACGAGAAAACTAACGGCCTTATTTATGTTCAAAAATGAACGAAAAACAAATATGTAACATATAAACAAACGAAAACCACTGAATTACAAGCTCCTGACTTGGGACAGGCACTAATATAATTATTTTCATTAAATAAAAAAGAGACGAAGTTTCCTGTCCAATTTTTAATGTTCACTTTAAGAACGGTGGTGTTCCTTTTGTGATCTGTGGTACCTTCTTACGGTTTGTATATGTCACGTCTTATTCGCTATGTCCGCGTCTGTAGTTGCTGTTTACATTGCCATGAACGGCATTTTTGTATAACTGATAAATCATCTAGTCAAGGATTTCGTTACCATACACTTATAAAAATATTTACCAAATTCATTCATATATACAAATATTGAATAAGGAATAGTATTTTTACTTGCAAAGTTCTTATCGAAACGGCATATCGTATTCTTAGTTTCACGGGTGCAGAATTGAACCTTTCGTTTATTGTTTTTTCTTGGTATTATCATTGACCTATTTTCGACTTGTCATTACTATTTACTTATGTTTTGGCATTACACATGTTTTCTCAGACTGAATATGACGTCTTTATATAAGATCCTTTAGATATGTAATTAATGGTCAATGTTGATACTGTTGTCCGATAAAACATGATTGATCATTAAATGTAATTGGCTTATAACTAGCTTTCAGTAGATGCGAGTATATGTTTTCATGTAATTTGAGTGTCTTGTTTTATTATAGTTTTTTTGTGCCCTGTGCCGATTTGTTTAGTGAAGTCCATTTCAGCTGACTTTTACAGTATGTTCTTATCTTTCACCTTTAACACCACTAAAATAGTTTAAAGGATTGTTTGGTGCTCTAAAATATGGTTAATTCCTACAAATTCTGTATATGCTTGTGTTTAGAGCATGTAGTTAAGTGGTTCAGTTGTCTTGGTGAGTTGACGTCTTTCATATTTGATTTCCATAATTTGTTATAAACTGGGCATTTGGTTTTCTGAATTGAATAACATTGACATTTTTCATGTCAGTATCTTTTATAGCAGCCTATACGGTATGTGGTTTTCTGATTGTTGGAGGATGTACAGTTGTCTATAATTACTTGCATCCCATTGATTTTAACTATGGTGGATAGTTGTCTCTTTTGCAATCATACTACATCTCTCAATAGTTACACTGAAGGTTACATCAAAGTATTATAAGATATGGGTTTTTTTGCAGTCAATTCGCATTTGCCTTCATCTACACACATTCGTAAAGAAACAAGAACAGAATATTACACATGAGAAACCTAAATTTGAAGAAGCCTAGTTATTCAACCAGTGGACATTGTTCATCCTTATCTCTTTATTGAAATATATGTCAGATGAAGATATTATACAAAGAGCACATGAAAATGTCAAAAAATGTTCACTTCTATTTGGTTAATATTAGTTTATTATTAGTTGTGTCTAAAAATTAAGTAAAAAGTACGATAATTTGCAGCAAATTATCTACTGTTTTCATTTGACAACAAATCAATCTTTTCTGCCATGTTGCTTTTAACTTGTGAACTACTATTTAATTTATATTTCTAATGTAATTTGCAAATAATAACGAAACTTTAACAATTTGTACTTAACTTGTTTCTTGAATTATTTTCATACCCTCTTGATAGAAGATTTTGAAAGCAATCGAATACTAAGCATGCAAGCAAGGGACTCTACCGAGCATAACCCCCCTCCCCCAAATAACATTCCGTTAATGAAAATGGCTCGATAACTATAAAATGCATATAAAACTAATCTTCAAATGAAACGCTCAAAATCCACAACTTTGTAATGAAAAAATACACATAAAGGATATAAAAAATAGGATTCCACGTAACGTATCGAGAAGACTAATATAAACATCTTATGATACAAATGAGCTGTGTCGATTCACATACACCTTGCCAAACAAAAACAAACAATATGCAAGAAAAATTGTCTGATACATAACAGAAAAAAACCTGAACCATCTATCGTCACAAATGCCCAAGAATCTTATACCAATTTAAGTTCCTTTTTTTACAAAGAATACAGATGATGTATTAAAATGTACCAATGATGAAAATTGACTAAATTTATGACATCAGTGTCCATGTTTGATTACCTTGGTATTTCCATATAGTCATAACCAATTAACACTGATCAATCAATTATCTATTGTTACATTTATCGTCAGTGGACACTAGTACTGTACAAAGACATTTATTAACAGGTCATTTACATGCCAAGACAATTCATCAACATGATCAATTATAACACTCATAATAAGATTACCATCCAGTTCATTTTTCAAGCATAACAGCTGAGGTATCATTTACATAAAGTATAGTAGAACGCCTACCTTCTTCTTGTTTTTTAAATTGGCATTGACAATAATTTTGTAAATTTTACATAATATACCTCTTTCACACCAAAAACATCATTGTTTATGACTAAAATAAATAATGTACTTTTGCTTTTAAAATAATCCATTGTACTTGCATCGTAATCAATTTTGATTATATTCATCTTAATGTAAGTGAACTTACATTTTTCATTTAATGATCTTTCCGTAAAAATGAATAAGCTTTTCACATTTGTGTACTCAGATTCAAGATGGATAAGTCTGCATTTGATTATCAGGGGAAATTTAAACAAAATCATCGTATTTGAATATTTATTTGTTATGATATGTTAACTTATGTGACTCTATGACTAAGGGTTGGTAATGCATAAATCATGTATAGAAAGATGAATTTTCCTTTTCAAAGCAAAATAATCACGCTTCTTTTGGATTCTTTCAGATTCTGTCGTTGTATTTGTTTTACTTTAATTTGTATCTTCGTAATGGTTTATACGATGCGGACATCGGTAAACTACTAATACCTACAGATGCTGAATTCACTAGCAATTTGACCAAGAAGTCATATTTTACCAGAAGCTACGATGATCTGAATTGTAAATCGATAAATGTCGTCTACGGATTAGAGTGCAACCTTTGCGGATTGGTATACGTCGGTGAAACGAAAAGAAGGCTAAAAAAACGTATGTGCGGTCATAGATCAGACATTAACCTCAATGCTAACGACATTCTATACCAGCATTTCAATCAGCCCGATCATTCCATCGTTTCTATGACAGTTCGCATTATCGAAAAGATATACCATAGCTCTAACAATCCTAATCTTTCAACGACTCTCCGTAGACAAAAAGAAGACTACTGGATTAGACAATTGGGAACTGCAACACCGTATGGCTGCAATGACAAAATTGATGGTATAGGTATTCTATCTAGTCTTTCGTGTAACTCGGTGAATGTGATGAATATTTTCAACTCGACTCCTCGACGTAGACGCAATCATGGTCATCGTCATTATACATCACCTTCTCTGCATGATGTCTCTATTAATGACTTGCTGTCATTCATACAAAAGCCGTTAGGTATTCATCACATTCGCACGAAACTTTATTCATTACCCCTTTCAAAACTTCATTCTCTGTTCAATTTATGTTTGGAATCCACGGTTACAAACCCTCATTCAAACCAATACAAACTTCAGGCTATAATTTCGGATATTTCAAGTCACAGACTTGTCAAGCCAGTTCGCATTGGAAAAGATGAAAAAGAGAAAAGATCTTTTCTAAATCTTTCCTTTGCCAACAAAGGTCTCGATGGCGTCTACCTAGGCAATATCCTTCATCTTAAATTAGTTCAATCGAAAATACCTCCTTATTTCAAAGACCAGTCTGTACCAATAATTTCTTATACCTATACCAAACCTATTGCAACTAAAATTTTCAATTACAAACGCGTTTTGCAGAATCTCGATATTGACGACTTCAAGTCTAAACCTCCTGATTACACTTGTGCTAGTTCCCAATTCATATATAATCCTGCTGGCCATGTTATTACCGGTGACCTTAACATTGTTAATAACACTTCTCTACGAAATGTGTTATCGAAAGGTCCGAAATATCATGAGCCTAAATCCATCAATTGGAAATACAACTTTAAAATTTTGATGGACTCAGTCGAGGATTATGCCAGGCAATGGGCTAAACGTGAAAAGGAAGACGTAGACACTCTATCCGAATGGATTAAGGCAGTGAGGTCGTTAATACAAATCAGAATCAAGAAACTGAATGGGTCCATCAATGCCCATGCTACGTCAATCTTTAAAGACCCAAATGTTGCTAAACACTTATCCGACCTCCATGATAAATATGTTGTTGTCCCCGCAGACAAAGCCCCAAATAACATCGTTTTTGTCTGTAAAAGTCACTACATTAATTGCTTGATAAACGAATTAGGTATAGACAATTCACTTGGAAACTCAACATATACCCTCACGACACTTACCAAAGAGGAAATCCTGGATAATCATAGGTCTGTTCTTTGTTCCTTTGGTATTTCAACCAAAGATGAAGAACTGGATTTTCCATCACTGTATTGGATACCTAAACTACATAAGTGTCCTTACAAACAACGGTATATTGCTGGGTCTTCCAAGTGCTCCACGAAACCTCTTTCTAAATTATTAACATCTATTTCATCAGCAATCAAAGACGGGCTTCAAAGTTATTGTGAAACTGCCTATTCTAGAGGTGGCGTGAATCAGATGTGGATACTTAAAAATTCCAAAGATCTTTTAGAGTACATACAATCTAACTCTCTTTCATCTTGTAACAGTATTAAAACATTTGACTTTTCTACTCTTTACACAAGTATTCCACATTCCAAACTAAAAGACAAATTGAAAGAGTTGGTATTACTTTGCTTCATAAAAAAGAATGGCCAACGTAGATACAAGTATCTTGTCTTAGGGAAGGACAAATCATACTTTGTAAAGAATCACTCTGATTCCAACAAAAAATTCTCATAAACCGATATTATCAAGATGCTTGATTTCTTGATTGACAACATATTTGTAACGTTCGGAGGACGTGTTTTTCAACAGACTGTCGGCATCCCAATGGGAACAAACTGTGCCCCTCTACTTGCCGACTTGTTTCTTTATTATTATGAGGCTGACTTCATGCAGGAACTTCTAAGGAAGAAAGATAAGAAGTTAGCAATATCCTTTAACTCTACTTTCCGCTATATAGATGACGTTCTTTCACTAAACAATTCAAAATTTGGTAACTATGTGGAACGCATCTATCACATCGAATTGAAGATAAAGGATACTACAGATACAGTTAGGTCGGCTTCATATCTTGACTTACATCTAGAAATTGACAATGAGGGTCGATTGAAAACAAAACTTTACGACAAAAGAGATGATTTTAGCTTTCCAATTGTGAACTTTCTATTTCTAAGTAGCAACATTCCAGCAGCACCTGCATACGGGGTAAATATTCCCCAATTGATACGATATTCCTGTGCTTGCATATCCTATCATGATTTTCTTGATAGAGGGTTACTGCTCACAAGGAAGCTATTAAACCAAGAGTTCCAAATGGTGAAGTTGAAATCATCCCTTCGTAAATTTTACGGACGCCATCACGAGTTGGTTGACCGTTATGGAATAACCGTTTCACAAATGATATCGGATATGTTCCTTACGTCGTAACTATAATCCCCTTCCCTTTCATGAATGTGACCTACCGAATTAGACTATTTACCGGATTTGTAATCACATAAGCAATACGACGGGTGCCACATGTGGAGCAGGATCTGCTTACCCTTCCGGAGCACCTGAGATCACTCCTAGTTTTTGGTGGGGTTCGTGTTGTTTATTCTTTAGTTTTCTATGTTGTGTCATGTGTACTATTGTTTTTTTGTTTGTCTTTTTTCATTTTTAGCCATGGCGTTGTCAGTTTGTTTTAGATTTATGAGTTTGACTGTCCCTTTGGTATCTTTCGTCCCTCTTTTAATCTATACGATTTATATCAATATATCACTTTAAGATTCAAAATCATTTGAATCGTTTTTAAGGTACCCATTGAAACAGTATCCCTTTCTGCTTTGATTCCGAATGGAGATATGTAGGTAAGGTTGAATTTAAACATAACGTCTGTTTAGCAATCCTTTTAATAGATACCACAATGTTTAAGCAGACATTTCGAATATGATTATCTTATACATGTAATACAGCATAAATTCTATTTTTTACATTCAGCACGTATTGATCAGACATGTTTACAATGCAGGAAAAAACATACAAAAGGTCGTCATTTTATCAGAAAAAGGCATTTAAAATAAACGTCTTATTTCCAAGAAAAATATGTTACTTTTTATCTAAGAGCACTTTTTACCACTTCCGGTTTTAGTGTGGTTTGTGTTGCTCGTTTAGTTTTCTATGTTGTGTTTTTATCTAAGAATTCAAAAATATTAAACATCTTAATTATTAAGATTCATCTGAATAACACGTTTATAAAGACAAAGAGATTTTTTATATTTGTCAATGTTACAACTATCTATCAGAGACTGAAGGAACTATTTGTCACTGGACGACATTCAACAGTATAAGAAAGACTTGTACTGTTTTGTATTCTTCATAGGCTCTGTTGGTTTTTTTACAGGAGCCAGCAACCATCGTCAACCACTAATTTAAATGAATGGTTGTTCACTTCAAACAAGCACACTGAAAACGTGTTCGGATTCCTTTGGATTAATCCTCCTCTTACCTGTAACAGGGGTGTAACAGAGAGTCATAAGGACATATGTATGTGATTTATGTTTAGTATTTGCGGCTTTTGAACATTTGTAGTGAATGTTTAGTAGTACTCTGTTGTCCCTTTCTACCATAGATAACTTGCAAAATGTTTTTTCAATGACATTTGTGAATGAAATAGTTGGCAGAGAGCCAGTGTTGTTTCCTCGAGTTGGTGACATTAATGTCGCAGCATCAATCTAAAGTGATCCTTCATTTAGTTTTAACTACTTTTCGGTGACTGAAAAACTGCAATTGGGGTATCGAAATAGAATGAACAGATTTCGACATAAATATTGTATTACATGAATTATATGTATCGGATCTCATTACACTTGCTTTATTGCCATAAAATCGGATATTACTTTGTATTCAAAGAAAGATAATTCTGAAAGCCAAATTCATTTTTCTGATGAAGTGAAAATGGTTTATATTCTAAGTAACCGATAAACGCGAAAGACCTACATTTGAAAGCCAGTGAATCTTAAGCAACACAAAATTAATTAAAAGTTCAGGGGCATCATAACTTATTTTCTTACTTGAATATTCGACCTTTTTCCTTAAGTTTCTAATATTAACAAATACCTTGTGTTTACTCATATACAGCAAAAAATATTTAAAAAAACTTTTTTAAAGACATAACGAAACTTCACCTTGCCACGATGACGTGTTTTAAACATTTCAATTATGGACAAATTAATGATTCCTTCTGTCTCAGAGGGTATTATCAGCCTAATGCTGACGTGATTTTTTTTGTTGCAATTTAACTGTTCACAATCTATTACAATTATTCAAAATACTTATGTTTGTTTTATTAATACTCTTCAAATTTTAATTTGGTATTGGTTTCCAACTGTTGTATTTCTTTCCCTATTGTTGTTCTGTCGACTAAGCACGCGTGCTTTATTATAAGACTGGTATCTTTAATGAGATTAAAAATCGTTTTGTCAATGATTGAAGTGAACCCGAGAGATATCAGAAGCATAGGTGTTTTGAGTCAATTATTTGTTCATTTTTTTTATTATTATTTTTGGAAATATCAAGGGTTTTCTACCGATTGCCACCTTTCCCCGAGGCGTACATTGCCTTTAACAGATTTGTGTCAGCTTTTGTTTTCAATGGTTATTAATCATGTTAATATCAACACTGTATTAAAGTTTACCTCCTGCGAATCTGGCGTACAAAATATACAAGCATGGCACCGTGGATAATTTTTGTTTTAAAAATTTAGATCTTCCTATCAGTATGAATACTACTATGTCCTCTTTTTCATAATTCACCATCCGGTTTTTGGAAATACAAAACCCCCGCTTGTCCATATGGTGTCTTCAAATCTCAACTGATACACTATTCAAGCGCATGCTCACATTATACTGACTTCGTTTAAAGGGGTATGAAAATGCCCTGACTGGGTTATTTTAATGAATAACTGAAAATTACGCCACATAAGTTTTACGGTCATTGAATACTTAATTGATACAATATGGATGTGTTTCACTACGCAAAACTTATAAACACAAAAATACTGAACTCCGAGGAAAATTCAAAACGGAAAGACCTTAATCAAATGTCAAAATCAACAGCACAAACACATCAAACGAATGGACAGCTAGCGATATTTTCGCGGTCTTATATATTTTGGTACAAGAAAAGTCATATGAACGATGTCCTTTTATATGTTTTGACGGAATGAGGGTTTTATGATATAGACGCACCTAGTTTCGCTTCATTTGAACTGCATGAGTAACATCATGTTTCTTTTACTTTCTGTTTTTTTCTAGATTATTCGAAATGAATTTACGATATTTGAAATCGGTAAACTACTATTGACTGTCATTGATATCAGATCAAATTTAAATTTGAATACATTATTTTGAAACAAGTATTGTTTGTGTGTGTGTGTATTTGAAGCCCAGTAAATGATACAAAAGGGTACATATAACTCAATGGGATTTACAATTTACTTAAAGAATACATCTACTGTCAGAAAGTGTAAAACAAAATATGTGTCACTTACATTTATACAGCATCTAGTAAGAATTAACTGAAATGGCTGCTTGTTAAATGTGTCGTATGGTGACCTATAGTTAATTAATCTCTGTTAGAGATATGTCTCATTTGTAATCACAAATTGTCATTGTTTATTTCCAGTTAGCATGTGTATGAAAGGTCCAAGACACTTCTGTTTTCTTGTTAATTGATATGATACTTAATAAATTTGTGGTGTTCTTTCCGAATTTGATAACGGTTAGTAGAAAGAACAGAAAACATATGCTAACATGATAAGGGTTAGGACTGAGTACTGTTATTTGATCTTATATATATCCATCATTAAACACCTTTGCATTATTTGTTTTATGTCTAGGTTTAAGTTTAAAGTGTTTTTGTTGAAGTGCATTGGAAGCATTTAATTCCCGGAAAATAGCTTACTAATTATACCAAGTCAAGAACATGACTGTTGTTATTTATTTGTTAGATGATTTTGAGCTTGTTATTTTGCCAATTGATTAGTGATTTCCCGTTTTGAATTTTCCTCCGATTTAAGTATTTATGTATTTTTTCTTTTTGTGTACCCAACTCAGGTAAATGAATTGAACACCGGATTGGAAAATCAATTACAACATCAATGGAACTCATTTTTGTTTGAAATAGAAATGCCTAAAATCCATTCGAAATGTGTTATGATGATAAACATTTGTGTTGCAGTCCCTTGTGCACTGTTTTTGTCATTAAACACCCAATAAAACAGTCCATGACAAACAGCTGTTGCGATAATAATTTAATGATTTAAACATACGACTTACAAACCAGATTAAATTCTATTAAATGAAAATGGTTCAGATTAAAGCCCGTTAGGTGACAAATCTAAAACAAAAAACAACAAAAAAACAACGCACGGATTAATCACTATTAGGTGAAAAAAATAACAAAACATATTTTTAACTTTCTTTACAATAATATTTATATAAAAAAGTAAAACATTTGCACACATCACATCAATTTGTTTTTTTCGCAATTACATGTAATAAATCATATAACTAGTAAGTTTTTATGCGTTATCTAATAAACAGTTACTTGAGACAGAATTCTTATACAGTGAAACGTTTAAGCAACGTTTACAGACAAAACATGCATAAGCACATAACTGTAACATTACAATATGTTTCACGTAGTCAATAACATACATGTGAATCGCCATAAGCCGGTCATTTCATCTATTTGTCATAAGTTTTAATGCTACAAATTGAATAGTTCACATTATGATGTGCATGTACACTTCAATCTTTTGTAACTTGTTTGATTATCAATTGAACAACAATTCATTGTTTTCTATCATTTATATTCATTGTTGCAGTCAACTTTTTCCAGCCTTCGTGAAGTTAATAAACAATGTAAAGGCAACACTGCAATATGAACAATTGATTTAATTGTATACTCTACCTTACTGATTATGATATACTTGCACACAATATTACTAAATGTTCATACTTTTCTGTTAAGGTTTTTGAATATTTGGTCGTTTCCCATCATTTCAGATAAATATTTTCGAAAAAATATAGATTGAAAAGGTAATGAAACATTTTCGGAGCTACTAGACAGAAAACAAAGCTAGTATTATGTGTTGTGTTTTCATGGGAACTAATGTATTTGGAAGGATTAAACAGATTTCATAGTCATAAGTTATATTTTCTTTAGTAATGGTTATAAGGTTTTCCAAATTTTCCTCAAATACCGCATTGCAAACTTTTTCAATCTTAATCGTTTTTTGTTGTAATTAATAGCTATATGTATCACTTCCGAATATAAGTTTTGTTTTATAAACCAATATCTTTATATTATAGAATGACTCAAATTTTCCTTTTATCTGTATTAATGTAGGAATATTGAATACTTTTAAATCAAATTTCACATTACAAGCGTACCATTTTCCATTTATTAAGAGCGAAACAAAAGTTAACATACAGACAGACAACACCATTGATCAAAATCATTAATAACTGTATATATCAGTTAACAGTACAGTTGCGAACTTGTCCTTTTTTATATTATTTTTGTAACATTTAGAAATCCTATGAAGCAAAGCAAAAGTACATTCGTATATCATAAGTTCATGTATGTGATGACCTATAAATGAAATCAATTTTAATGTGATATTCGAATATTAAACGGTTCGAATTATCTCCCTTACACTAGAACACCATGTGATGTGTTACCTAATGTTCGTAACGTAGCTAGTTGGGAGTTAACTGTTAGAAGAAAATACATCTTGATGCAATGGAATTATACGTACAGGATGAGTTGAAATGGTATCTTTTAGGTACATAATATGTAACACATAATCAATATGAAAAATAAAATGTTCTGAAAACAGATATGCTATGAATTCTTGTAGGTGTACTGTATAATTCAATAAACAAGAAGGAAATATACTTTCGTAAGTCTGGGTGAAACTAGAACAAAAACTGGTAACTTTACATACCTGGCCTATTTCTTCTCTCTTTTGTAAAAGAATTGAAAGAAGTTTTACAGAGGCATCAAATTTCAGTAAAATTGAAACCTATATATCTTCATATAGGTCCACTAGAATAAATGTTTTAAATCTCGACAAGTATGAATATAAAGAAGAAAAATGATGAAGTGATGTACAGACAATGATATGTTGTAAAATATTTCATTTAATTCTCAAACAAAAAAATAAACACACCTTTAAAAACAACAGATAATAACACAAACTACTATTGACAATATTTGCAGAAACTGTGTTAGGCAGATTGTTTCTATTATCTCAAATCAGATAATAAAAATAATAAAAACTGAAAGTCAAATACACTATAAGGAATAAAATAAATCAATGCAATATTCCAACTCTTTTTTAAATTTAAATCGGATATATATTGAGAATTTAGAATAATCTAACATCAAGGTAGGGGTGTTTCCCGGGGTAGACACTTTATTGATTTAAAGTGTTATATTTTGTAATACACTGTCTTAAAAGCACACTTTAAAATCAAAGATAACATTTAAATTTGAGATATCAAATAATTTTTATATCTGCGCCCCTAAATTTCTGACGGATTTATTCATTTTTTCAAAAATTAAAATGAATATCATTTGATTTCCTAATGATTCCTTACTTCAAATAAAGGACATCGCTCGAAGTCATGAAAGAGCAACAACTTAGAAAACAATCGTCTATATCTAGATAATTTTGAAATTATTATATTAAAACAATTGTGATACCGATGTCTTTCAAAATATTTTATGGAATACGAAACTGGCAATGAAAGGCGTATCTTTATGTCGATTTACTAACTTAGAAAACAATTATCTTATTTAAGCACTATTATCCAATTCCCTTTCTATGGCACTGATGAATAAGCTAAGTTTGTATGACTCTGCGGCGTATTGTTTTTCTTCACTTCAAAGTACAGTGAATTCTCAAATGACTGTGATGAAGAAGTTGGTTGACTAATTCCTGAATTTTGATTGGGTACTTCTTCTTTATTGTTAGGTTCAGATAATCTAAAAAAAAAACAAATACAAGATCTAGAGATGTTATGAAAAACAAATCATAAGTAATGTTATGGATTAAACATGAACTTATTTTCAAGAATAAACGAAGGAATGACACAGCAAACCTTGCTATATAGTGACAGAAATAAAATCTTGTTAAAAAATGGTGTAACAAACTGAAGTGATTCACAACAATTAAAGGGTACGTACTTTTCGGACGGTTGAAATTTTCAATGCGTTAAGATCCTGTCAATATCTTGGATGTGTCGTGCAAACGTTATTTTATTTTCGAATTCTTTTTTTGGTGAAATGACTATTGCAAAGTATGTTATGTGTTCATGGTAATAATAGAAAAATGTGCTTGATGTTTTTCTGTTGTGTTTATCCTGTTAGTTTTTTTTTCATTATTATAATAATGATTGTAATTGAAATAATAGTTATTTACTTTTTGATTTTTGTATGTGGTTTACCATGTGCATTTTCATTTATAAATATTGTACATGTATATATAAAAAAGAAGATATAAAATCACATACTAGTGATTGGTACTTACTTTTTATGTTTAAAGCATATAAATATTCCAACAGCTATTATTAAACAGCAAACAACCAATACTAGTATGACCACAACATACCAGTATACATGCATAAAACTGTTTTTCTGTAATGAATTATAATCATAATAATATACTGGGTCCTTAAATGTGATCAAATGTAACCGCAATGCTCTTAACGTACGTATTTTGCTTAATCTATTTTATCAGAGCATCACTGATAAGTCTTTTGTAGACGAACTCGTATCTGGCGCACACAATTATGGTATATATGATGAGTGTGTTAATATAACTTACAAATATATTCACTTCCCAAAATTAATAGGACTATATAAAATATGTGATAAATTGCAATTACCGATACAGTAAAACCTGTATAAATCGGCCGGCTACGGGACTATGAAAAAGGGCCGGTTTGGACAGTGAGCCGGTTTATTCAGGTTTCCGTGTTGACCGGAAGTTAATGATTAGTGACGTCCGACATTTTGCATATAAAAGTTCTCTCTGATTGTAAATTATATCTGATTTAAATTAAAATACTTTCAATTCGTTTTTCATTGTTTGCATTTGCATCATAATGCTCGCGTTGTTTGGATTGTAGGACAAGAGTTTCGATTTACTCCCATGATCAATAATTTGAAATGTTGGAATGGTCGATTAAAAAGCCAGAATATTTTCAAACGTAATTTCATCACTTTCGAAACGTTGTCGTACAGTGTACAATATCCATTGATTGTTGTCATCCGGGTGTTTTTCATTATCAAGGTCATTTGTTTAGGGGTTCACAACAGGGGACCCAGGATTTCGAAATCCCGATGTGAATGTCTTACTCCGCGATTTTAATTTGTTTATCTAAGTTAAAACGTAAGTTCAATCCGAGATATATTCGGTGTGTCTTTTCGTTTAATTGACACGTTTATAATGTTTTAATAAATAATGCAGCTCACTACTGTACGATTGTAGGTTCACAGTTTGACACCTGACTAATTGATTATCACGAAAAGCCATGTTGTATAAACAAATATGTTTTGATTGTATATCGATCACTGAAATTAATTAGACAAACTGGTTTTGACAGGTAATAATTAATGTAATTAAGAGTATTGTGACTTCATAATTAGACCGGAATTCGGAATATACAGGGTCCGGTTTACAAAGGGTATTTTAACAAAGATTTTGAATGGAAAAATATGGGACTTTCATTTTCGGCCGGAATGGACAGGAAACCGGTTTATTCAGGGTCCGGTTTAATCATGTTTGACTGTAGTATAAAATGAGGGAAACTTATGACATATTACTTTAACTAATGATGGTATAATATGTGTAAATGGATTCCATTTATTTTCAAAAAGCAAAAGTTATTTAGAACAAGCTTAACGGATAACACTTTAAGATCACTATAAAAGGCGGACTGTCTGTCACATCGTGATCTAGCAAGGTGTTAAATTCAGGAACGTAACTATGTTTATCAATTGCAATCAAGAATTATGATGAATAAATACATACATGTGGATCAACTTCGTGTAAGTGTTCAATCGAAGATCTCTCTCGTACTATTGGCATATGTATATGACTTTCAATTACTTCTTGTGGTGTATCGTCAAATACATGTTGTATAAGTGAATTGTTTACTGTATGATGTCCATCCTTGGCTGACATTATTATTATTTCACTGACTATGTCTCTGATGAAAATAAAAGGAAAAATATTTGATTATAATTTGATCATTTTAAGAACATGATTGAAAAAGGTGAAAAGTGTAAAATGTCTCAGAATAAATTATTTTATTTTATTTATGAAATGTCTAAGCAAAGATTAATACAAACAAAAACATCATATAAAGCGATATGATACTAAAGCTATATTTCAAGAATAAAGTAATTTTAGGGGTTGTGTAATTTTTGAGGTAGTTCAATGTAAAAAAAATTGTCATTCACTGTACATATTATTGGGTGTAAACATTGACAAAAGCAGGCTAATTTCTTTCACTCTGAATGTGTAGGAAAATCTTATATGTTCAACTTTTGTCACTTTTAATATTCATATATCAACATACTATGTCCTCGCTGTATTGATTAGAACAATGATAACAGTTATTAGACAATTCGCTAAATCCAACAAAAGATAACGCCTCCGAGAAAATGTATGTACAAAGACCAACACTACGATCAAAACTTGTTTGAGATGTTCTGAATTGGTAGTTTCGCGATCTGGTAGGATAAGAATATAAAGGTAATTTTAATGGCTAGCTGTGATTCTTATGCTGCAACCTATAATCTTACTATTTCTTGCTGTTCAACATTAGAAGTGGCAGATCTTGGATTTAAACACAATTGTCATTATGAGTGGAGGGCACAGTCCGAAATATATACTAACAAGACAGTAATTGGACCAGAAAAAGTGTTTTCCGTACTGATAACATGGTTGATTTTGAAAAAGATCGGGATTATAAAAATGTATTGAATGTATAAGCCCTGTTCTCAATCTTTCGTGACTTAAATTTCATATGAAGAAAAGGGATGACAAAGTTTGGAGTAATTAATCATGTATTTTCTTTATTAACCATTCGTATGTCTGAGGATTTTGATAGAAGAAATGGCTTGACCTAAAGGTGTTTAGACAAATAGACCGCTTTTATATCTTGTATTTTGTTAAAAAAAAAAAAAAACATTGCCTCACCATGCAGCAAACAAAGAATTAAATTTTACATAGAAAATCCAGAATAACACAGAAACGAAAACACCTCATTTTAATTCCCAACTCGTGTTCTTTCTTCGTCCCAGTAATTTATCAATCATATGCATATGTTTAACAGTTTTCTTTGACAAAATACATTTAAAAATTAAGTATTGCGTTCACAGAATGATAAAACAGCCTTTGTAACTTTTTCTGCAAGTCCTTGTCAACTAGTTCCTTCATGTGTCGGATTTAAACACCACTGATAAATAAGAAAATGTATAATTTTTTTCTTACATATATTCATTTGTTTCTTGAAGAAAAAAATCAGAATTTTATTTATCAACAAATGAATGATTTGACAGTACGTCGTAGAAACACCTGTCTACTTGTCCAGCCGAAACATTCTATTATTCGCATAAAAAGAGAACGCAGATTGCTAAATTAGATATATATTTTTGACAAAACAAATGTTATAACGTACAAAACGACATATTTTAGTTCAGTGATGAGTTCTTGTAAAGCACGTGAGACGAATTTAAATCTGAACTTACCCTACCGATGTTGTTTTTACTTTGTACTGAATAGTCAAATATAGTTGTTCTTCAACTTTAATTAAATCATACAATAAACTTCTAATTCCTTTCCCGACATTTTCTCTATTATTTCTATCTACTCTTCCTCTCACAGTAAGGTACGGGTTAGTAATTGTCTCAGTTGTTGTTTGTATGTTTTGTGTGACTGTTGAAGTTATTGACACAGTCGTACTGGTTAAATGTGTTGTTGTTTCTGTTGTTTCTGTTGTTTTTATAATATTTGTTGTATTTTTTACAGTGTCAACCGTTAGATTGGTTGCATTTGTAGCAGTTTCTTCTATAGGTATCAATTCAGATGAATTAAATACAGAGGAAGCAGATTCGATGGTTGCATTTGTAAAGGGTGTTGATAAAAGTCTTAGGATCTTTGACTCAGATTTATGTTCACAATATTCTCCCGTGAATCTTGAAGGACAAATACATTCGTAATCAGCATGAGTTATCACGCATGTTCCTCCATTGTGACAGCTTATATCGGCACAGAGATCGAATTCCATGTTACAAGTCAGACCAATAAATCCATGGGGACAATCACAAACTACGTAACCCCTAACTATATTACACGTGCCTCCATTCATACATGTATCAGGGGAACATGTGGCATTAATAGATTCATCACAATTATATCCTGTAAAGAAACAAAATATTTTTTGTGAATTATGTATCATTATGATGCAAGATAAAAAAAATAACTCATCATTAATTGAGATATTAATAACAAGGAAATGTTGAGAATCATGCATTTTCTCTGCACATGATAATATGATACTGGATATAAATATAAGGACCATTACTATTTCATTACAAAACATACGTGTCGAGCAAAATTTCTTGCGATTGCTCTATAAATATTGTTTCCAGTAAAAAGTAAAATCACAAAATTATTAAACTCAGAGGAAAATTCAATCGGAAAGTTCTTAATCAAATGGTGAAATCAAATGACGAAACACATCAAACGAATGGACAACAATTGTATTATTACTGACTTTGCACAGGCATTTTCAAATGTAGAAAATAGTGGATTGAACCTGGTCTCACTTGTACGAAAGTCTCATCAAATTCCGTTATATTTACAACGATGCGTGAACAAAACAGACATAATAAATAAAATAGTCAAAATATGGGTACACCAGTCACCACTGTGTTACAATTGTAAAAGGAACAATTTTACAAAAAAAGCACAAAAGTATCTATCAAATTATAAACACACATTTATTGCTTCGCGTGACTGACGTCAGAAAATTTATACGTCACATACTAGGAAGAAATTTTGTCGTTCAATGTTTATACAAAACAATTTTATAATTTCACATGGGAAATGTTGGCATACAGGGTTAAAAAATCAAGAGTATGTTAGAATTAATTTCAGAAATAGACCGAGATTTAAAATTGTCCAGTAAGGTATGTTGTGTCGTGTGTGCTGTTGTTTGTTTGTCTTTTTCGTTTTTAGCCATGGCGTTGTCAGTTGTTTTGGATTTATGAGTTTGACTGTCACTTTAGTATCTTTCGTCCCTCTTTAAAGAGTCAAAAATGACTGTTTTCATACAATAATATATCAGTCGGAGATTTTCTGTTTATATAGGAATATGGCATTTAATATAAGGTTTTTTCCATACAGAAACTAGGTTGGTCCCAGAATATTAATCAAGGTCGAGGAAAGTTTTATTTTCAGTATGTGATATGACGGTAGGGGAATGTCTGATTTACATCTGATTTATGTTTACTAGACTAAGTATGATCAAGATGGTGGAACAATAGAAATTATGAAGGTGTGGTATTAATGGCAATGAGACAACTATCCATCAAAGTCACAATTTGTAAAAGTAAACCATTATAGGTCAAAGTACGGTCTTAAACACGGAGCCTTGGCTCACATCGAACAGCAAGCTATAATGTGCCCCAAAAATGACTAGTGTAAAACTATTCAAACGGTCTAATCTATATAACTAGAGGCTCTAAAGAGCCTGTGTCGCTCACCTTGGTCTATGTGCATATTAAACAAAGGACACAAATGGATTCATGACAAAATTGTATTTTGGTGATGGTGATGTGTTTGAAGTTCTTACTTTACTGAACGATTTTGCTTCTTACAATTATATCTATCATGAACTTTGCCCATTAGTAACAGAGAACTATATTTGGTAAAAATTTACATAAATTTACCAAATTAATGAAAATTGTTAAAAATTGACTATAAAGGGCAATAACTCCTTAAGGGGTCAATTGACCATTTAGGTCATGTTGACTTATTTGTAGATCTTACTTTGCTGAACATTATTGCTGTTTACAGTTTATCTCTAACTATAATAATATTCAAGATAATAACCAAAAACAGCAAAATTTCTTCAAAATTACCAATTCAGGGGCAGCAACCCAACAACCGATTGACCGATTCATCTGAAAATTTCAGGGCAGATAGTTCTTGACCTGATAAACATTTTTATCCCCTGTCAGATTTCCTCAAAATGCTTTGGTTTTTGAGTTATAAGCCAAAAACTGCATTTTACCCCTATGTTCTATTTTTAGCGGTGGCGGTCATCTTGGTTGGTTGACCAGGTCACGCCACACATTTTTTAAAGTAGATACCCCAAAGATGATTGTGGCCAAGTTTGGATTAATTTGGCCAAGTAGTTTCAGAGGAGAAGATTTTTGTAAAAGATTACTTTAATTTACGAAAAATGGTTAAAAATTGACTATAAAGGGCAATAACTCCTAAACGGGTCAACTGACCATTTTGGTCATGTTGACTTATTTGTAGATCTTACTTTGCTGAACATTATTGCTGTTTACAGTTTATCTCTATCTATAATAATATTCAAGATAATAACCAAAAACAGCAAAATTTCCTCAAAATTACCAATTCAGGGGCAGCAACCCAACAACCGATTGACCGATTCATCTGAAAATTTTAGGGCAGATAGATCTTGACCTGATAAACATTTTTATCCCATGTCAGATTTCCTCAAAATGCTTTGGTTTTTGAGTTATAAGCCAAAAACTGCATTTTACCCCTTTGTTCTATTTTTAGCCGTGGCGGCCATCTTGGTTGGTTGACCAGGTCACGCCACACATTTTTTAAACTAGATACCCCAAAGATGATTGTGGCCAAGTTTGGATTAATTTGGCAAAGTAGTTTCAGAGGAGAAGATTTTTGTAAAAGATTACTTTAATTAACGAAAAATGGTTAAAAATTGACTATAAAGGGCAATAACTCCTAAACGGGTCAACTGACCATTTTGGTCGTGTTGACTTATTTGTAGATCTTACTTTGCTGAACATTATTGCTGTTTACAGTTTATCTCTAACTATAATAATATTCAAGATAATAACCAAAAACAGCAAAATTTCTTCAAAATTACCAATTCAGGGGCAGCAACCCAACAACCGATTGACCGATTCATCTGAAAATTTCAGGGCAGATAGATCTTGACCTGATAAACATTTTTACCCCTGTCAGATTTGCTCTAAATGCTTTGGTTTTTGAGTTATAAGCCAAAAACTGCATTTTACCCCTATGTTCTATTTTTAGCTGTGGCGGCCATCTTGGTTGGTTGACCGGGTCACGCCACACATTTTTTAAACTAGATACCCCAATGATGATTGTGGCCAAGTTTGGTTTGATTTGACCCAGTAGTTTCAGAGGAGAAGATTTTTGTAAAAGTTAACGACGACGGACGACGACGACGACGGACGACGACGGACGACGACGGACGACGGACGCCAAGTGATGAGAAAAGCTCACTTGGCCCTTCGGGCCAGGTGAGCTAAAAACGAGAAAAGAGAAACACTTATAAACCCCATCTATTGTTTGGAACAAATTTTGTAGACGTATTGAAAAGTCCATATTCGTTGTACTTTTTTGCATAAATCAATGTTTCAATTTGATTGTGTTATTTTTTTAATTTGCCTATCATAAATATCCAATTCATATTCAAGGAATGTTATGTCTTTTACTTCTATCGCTTAATTTTCTCAAATTTTCCTAATCATTTATTAATTGATTTGTTGAAAGACAAGATGAGAAACTTTTTGGACATTTTTCACTATTTTCTTTATACCATCTAATATCGTGGCATTCAAATTATGTAATAATACCTGTAAAACCATCGGGACATACGCACTCATAACTACTCAGAGTATTTATACATTTTTGAGTTGCATTACAAGGTGCCGTCCGACATTCGTCTATATTGCTTTCATCACAAAACTGACCACTCCAACCTGTAAAAGGGGACAATATATTATGGTTTTTTTTAACAATATACATTAATTCACAGGGATAAAAAAAAATCATTATTGTTTCTAAGGCATTCATAAAGGTAAAAGGTTTCATTTGAATATGTTAAACGCCACTAGGATCAGATAAAAGTAATCAAAACTTGGATTTTTGTTTTGTGTTGCTTCTTTGTCAATTTAATAATAAATGACAGCTTTCAATTCATACATTTTGAATATGATATTTGTTTGTTTGCTATTCCTTCATCCCATCAAACAGAGCAAGCCTGTGTTGACAAAAAAGGATTGTTATCTATCTGAAAAGTATGCGTTGTGCTTTTACATATATCATGCATGTCTTGTTTTATTGACTGTTTAGGTTGCCCTTTTATATGTAGTTGAAAATCTACGAAAACGAGATTGAGTGAAATGCCTACATGAATTTATTTTATATGATACATACATTTTCGCTTCATTTCAGGTAGGTGGACAGATTTACTGTTTTTGATTTACACATCTATTTTTAGAAGTTTACCTGGATCACATATCTGCATTCCAGTTGTCGAGTCACATGTATAATGCCCAAAGTCTCCATCAGACGGCTTACAAAATATATCACAATACTCTCCAAAATAGTATTGATCACAATAAACCTTAACATTGTATGTTAGCCTGCAAAACATAAAAAACTTTTTAAAAACATTGAATATTGAGCAGGATGAAAGGAAATATCATGTTACATGTTTGCACGAATATTTTACTTGTTATATTTAATTCTGTCACTTGAATGTCTTTACAAATTCATTTGTTGAGTTTATTAAGGAGGCTGGAGGGTACGAAAAATTTGTCAAGAATAAAAACATTTTTTTTCTTTACAAATTTTATTTATTACACTATTAGTGGTTCCTTCGCGATATGGTACAAACACAACCAAACAAATCAATTCGTTTTGGCCCCAAATGACTTTTTAAATGTTTATATGTTCGTTCTTATCATATACGAAAAGCTTTTTTTAAGTTCAAATGAAATAGTGTGCATTTTTGCGCCTGTCCCAATTCAGAAGCCTCTGGCCTTTGTTAGTCTTGTATTATTTTAATTTAGTTTCTTGTGTACAATCTGGAAATTAGTATGGCGTTCATTATCACTGAACTAGTATGTATTTGTTTAGGGGCCAGCTGAGGGACGCCTCCGGGTGCGGGAATTTCTCGCTACTTTGAAGACCTGTTGGTGACCTTCTGCTGTTGTTTTTTCTATGGTAGGGTTGTTGTCTCTTTGACACATTCCTCATTTCCATTCTCAATTTTATTACAATCTGATATTTGTATTCTCACATATGATTTACCATCCGTTGACAATGGTTCTAGCTAAAAAGGATGGTGAAATTAATTTCCTACGACAAAAGGGATAACAAGTGTAAAGGAAGCTTCAACTCACAGTGTTCTTTTCCTTATTTGGAATGCTGCTACCGGGGCCTCAAGTTGAGATCTGGCGGCTTTAAGTCCAAACACACCACTAAGGAAATCTACATGATCATTGTTATTGTCATCTACATCCCACACTTCTACTTTCAGTTTTAGTTCTCCCTGAAAAAAAAACCCAAAAGTATAAAAGTTTCACTTTGAACATAGTTTTCACAATTTATCAATTTGATAGACATTTTAAGACATAATAAGGTCAGTATTTAGCGCTCAATAATGTTTGGGGTGTCGATTTGCTCGTCTATCAATCTTTAACACTTTCTTTTTGTATCAGCACATTTATTTTTTCATTTTGAATGTAGGGGATAATAATTCTTGATTGCACATCATAAGTAGAAGCACAAATATTACTTCAGATTGAATACATTTTTAATTAAAAACCAAACAAGGTTTTGAAATTTGGCATTTTATATACATGTATATATCTTTAAATGTATTTGAATGTTAATTCATTTTCAAACTGGCGATTGGCTTTCTTAGATTTTGGAACTTTAACATGGTAAAGTATGATAATACTAAGGCTCATAACATTTCAAATATAGATAAGAATATAGAAATTTCTTTTGTCCGTTCAACATAATGCTAAGATTACTAATGTATGTTAATATATAATAATATTAATGAGTTAATACTATATGTAATGCCATTTATGACGAAACTGTAACGTCAAAAGCATGAAAAAAATAAACAAGTTTTTTTTTATAACTGCCATATTAAGACAGTTCTGTGAAATATGATGAGATGAACAGCCATCATTTAACTGTTTTTGTTTTGTCAATCTACATGTGTGTATATGGTCAATCTTTTTTTTACCGCAAGGCTTGCAGCTAAAACATGTACCTACCTTAAAGTAAAATAATTTTAGAAACAACAAATATTTGCTATTTTTATTGAAAAATAATCTGGATTGCAAGATCAATATACGGTTGTCAGCATTAAAATAATCCTACATAGATATATTAGGACGTGATATTAACAATACGAGTGCCAATGAGACAACTCTCCTTCACAGCATATTTCAAGTTCTAAATCGCACAAAGTCTAGGTCTATTGTAGGACAAAACATATCAGGTCTGCTTACAAGACACAAACATTCTATATGTGACTAGAGAAATTCTGCACATTAAAACTACATGCACTTTGCAGAAAAAAACAGAGTTCGCTGTTTCGTGAGCTCAATAGTTCTGCTGCTCCCATTAATGTTCCGTTATTGTTGATAGTGTCAAAATTGCAAATGGAGTATAGTTTTTGGCGCAAATGAAAGATTTTGTTAAGCAAAATTAAGGCTCTATTTATATACTTACCGGCCAAGAGTCAAAGAGAATTTTAATAGGATTACGTATACCAGCTATAGACGATCCAAATGTCACAGTATTACTGTTCCGGATCTCTCCTGAATCTTTATGGTAGTATGGACACGTATGGATATTTTCTGGTCTAAACAAGAAACAATGTAAAATATATGAATCTAACGAAGACAAGATAAATCATATTACCGTAAAGCGGGTTATTTTCGCGGGTGTAAAATTTCGCGATTTACATTGAATAAGGTATACGAAATATGTTGGCGGTTATTATTTTGGGGGTTCAAAACTTTAATCCATACCTTTGAATATGCACTTTTAAATTGGCGGAATTTATATTGACGATTTTAATCTATCCGCGAAAATAAGCGAAAATGTACACCCCGCGAAAATAACCCGCTATACGGTATTACATTTGCGTTTAAAACAGGTAAAATGCATTCGTGAAACCTTGATTGTAACTTTAGACATGTTCTGCATTTTTTAAGCTTGTGAATTTCAGTAAGACTATATGTCATTTATTTGACCGCTAAACTCATCGAAACTTGTTTATATCAGTGTGAAGTTCGACGACTATCTAGTAAGAAGTTAGAAATTCAAGTTTACACCACGGTTTAGTGCATACTAGCAAGATGCCCATTGAGAGGAATGCTGAAGAGGGGTATCATAGTTTGTCATATAAGCTTGTGATTGTTTTTGCATTAAGTTAAAGGTCACAATAGGCGCCCGAGCCACCTTCCTCTATTACATAACATCATAGTTGACCTTCTCACGAAAAGAAACAGTCATATAAATTATGCAAATTATTTTGTCTACCATTTCCGTCATGTTTTACCTGCTTTAATCATATGATCGATCGATCCTCAATTAAAAATTCCTTCTCCGGAATGAAAAGGAACATCTGGCTTATTATCGTGTGATTTTGTATTTTTCTCACAGAATTCCTTTTTCCGAATGTCTAGCCATGATACGGAGAAATTTTATAGTTCTACCTGTACAAACAAAAGTATCTTACGTTTCACTTTAAGCATGGTTTACACGACTAATTAAATTAGATATTTGCATATTAAGCAATTTCAATTGATATTTTATAGTGTGTCTATCTTTCTATGTCATTGAAGACCTGTTGGTGACCTTCTGCTGTTGTCTGCTCTGTGGTCGGGTTGTTGTCTCTTTGACACATTCCCAATTTCTATTTTCAATTTTAAGATGCTACACTATAGTTTCAGGTAAGGGTGAAGGTTGTAACCTATTGAAACGTTTAAACCCGCTGTGTGTGCTTGCAAATTTGCTAAGTCAGGAACATTATGATCAGTAATTCATAAGTGTTTCTTGTTTCTCGTATTTTATATATTGAAATTATACCGTTGCTTTTGCCGTTTGAATGGTTTTACACTAGTCATTTTACACATTTTTTGTCCTTTATAGCTTGGTGTTTGGTGTAAGCCAAGACTCCGTGTTAAATATCGTATCTTGACCTATAATGATTTACTTTTATAAATTGTGGCTTGGATTTAATTGATTATTTTTTTAATATTTGTTATCATAGGTCAAAGATCGGGATTGTTTTCAGAATTAACTTTGTCCTTTTTTCACTTTGTATAAAATAGATAATTTTCTAAAATATTAGCAACACGTTTCACATCAACGATGACTTGATTTCCATTTATGTTGATGTCATATATTCATAAATATCACACTTCCACATTTCATAATTGTGTATAATGATAATAAAAATTTAGTATCAGTTATAAGATCAGACCACTTTTCATTAAATGTACATGTCAAAATTAAAAAAATGTTTGTTGGAAGTGCACTTAGGGAGTTGATATAAATAAGATGTGGTATGACTGCTAATGAGATAACTTTTCATCCAAGTCACAATGTATAAAAAAGCAGTTATAATTCGCAGTACGGCCTACAACACGGAGCCTTACTCACACCAAACAACAAGCTATTAATGACCCAAAAATAACTATAGTGTAAAACAAAACAAACAGGATAACCAGCGTTCTATTCTAAATAAAGAACGAGAAACACTCATGAACCACACAAGCAAATCTAAAGACAACCACTGAAAAACAGACTCCTGACTTAGGACAGATGCATTAAAAAAGCAGACGGTCAAACGTTTTAACAGGCACCAATCCTCTTCCTAAACTTGGATAGTAGTGTAACATTGCAACATAAAAGGAACCAATCGATTAAAAAGAGATTTGAACAAAAACAAGTAAACATACACTGAACGAATAAGTTTGACATATGACACAATTTAAAATTGAGAATGGAAATGGGAAATGTGCCCAAGAGACAACAACCTGATCATACAGCAGAATATAAATACAATGTCAAAGATGTACATGAAGGAACTGTGATAAAAAGACAACTCTAAATAGGACAAAATGGCGTAAAATAAGACAACTTACACAGATTAAATGAAAAATCATAATTGTGTGGTTGTTAAGGGTACGGAAGTAAACATATTTTACAAAACTAATAATTTGTGTGTTCACAGTATGACTACAGAAGTGTAAATTTATCGTCATACTAAATACTTATGTCTTATCAAAGGTGTAACTTATTTTAAAAAAAAACAGTAAAAAGAAATATAATAACACAAAATAACAAAACATGGAATAACTAAATTGCATCACAAATTGTGTCAACAGTTCAAATAAACAGGAAAGTACGATTTGAGGGTACTTACAGTTAGGAAGCTACCATTTGATTTTTATGGGCCCTAGCCCCCCCCCCCCCCCCCATAAAAATCAAATGGTAGCTCCCTTACTGAAAACTTGTTAAAAGCCATAACAATGGACAATAAAAAAATCATGCATCAGAGACTAAAATCATTAACACACATCCTAGGGATTTAGTTTTTTCACGTCATTTACAGTAAAAGAAGACACGGCTTATGCAATACCAAAATAAACGTACCTTCAGGTTGTAGAATCGTTAACTGATAGGCTAAAAGGGTAACAAATGTATGGAGTAAGGTTTGGAATGCAGGACTAACATCAATAATTACGTAAGTGCGCTCAGGATATGGTACAGTAGTTTATATTTCAACTTCAAAGAAAATGATAAAAATATATGCCAATATTATATGGCTAATGCATTTTGCAGACATAAAAAGTTATGTATGTATTACCCATCTGAATTATCTATGCACACTCTGAACTTATGATCACAGTCACTGAAGCAGAACGGTCCCCTTCCATCACAGCAATGCCCATTAGAACCAACGCCTCCAGAGTTTATGAATTTCAATAATCGGATTTCTACGATACCACTGCTAAACACAGTCTGAAATGCAAAATTAATATAGATTAAATATTTAGAACTCCCTAGCCAAAGCTGATCCTAGATGAATTTGGCTGTTCTTTCGATGTCCCTTTTTTGTTATGTACCCTTTATATTTCTATATATTCATAAACCTCGTGCTTTCTAATGTTTTGATTTTGAGCTTTGCTGATCGAGGTATTATCAATAAATCGCAACATAATGGATTAGCATTGTATATCCCAGCTGATTTGAAATTCATCATGCAACACACGTAAACATCGCTAAACAAAATCGACCATTTTTAATTTGAATTTTCTAAACCATGTATTACAATTGTTATGTTAAACTGACAAATAATTGCAACAGATTTTTTTATTTTATTAACAGTTTAATATTATATTTTATTTCTTTATGTTTTGTTTATAAATTATTGACTCCTACTGTATGCAAGGAGTAAACAATTGTCTAACAGACAAAGATAAACATGGCATCATGAATGCATTATTCATCTAAGCCTTATTTTTTTATTTTCACGTTTTTATACAAATGACACGTGCGTGTACTCTTGAATGATTTATACGACCAAAGGTATATGCTGTATTAGTAAAATAATGTTTCAAACAAAAACATTGTTTTTAAACTTTACTGTGGAGATCGCTTAAAAAGATAGACCACGAATTTTACAATTCAAATTCACTCCATTTCATTTCTTAATTATGTATGTGTCTGTTTTCTGTGTTGTAAGCTGAATATTTATTACTATTTTAATCATTATTACTAATATAACTTTTATTATAAATATAAAAGCCAATTCTATTATATTCTATTTTGAAATTTCATGATTAGTATTCAAAGATCAATTAGCCTGCTATAAAATCATGCACTTTTATCAATTATTAAGATATCACGTGATAGTCTAAGATATTATAGATGAATTATAAGTCTATTACATGTATATTTTTTCCCTTTGTTCTTTGTTGAATTCAAACGAATTGACATGTTTTAATACTGCGTTTGAGAATTTGGAATTTAGCATTGTAAACATTGAAATTTCAAATTGTTCTATTCCTTAAACTTAATCATGATATTTTGGTTGCGTTTGCGAATCTCTTTAAAACTTAAGCAAAAACACCAGTTTGTTTGTTTGAGTGTTGCTTGTTTAACGTCCAGTGGCAAATATTTCATACATATGCATGACAAAAACTAATTCAGCAAAATAAAAAGTGTCTCTAATGAAGGAGATTTATTTGCCACCAGTAAATAAAGGTACATTCACAGTGTGGATGTTGAATAAGGGCAGCAAATTTGATTCAGTACAGGTTTCACTGATCCCTCAAATAATCATTACAAGGGCATTGTACAAGGGTACCTGTACAAGTCACTCGGATTTAATTACCCAACTCCGTATCCGTCCATTGGTGAATATCATTGTATGCATTCATCACAGTCAAACAAATGCCGGGCTATGTAGCAAGTGTTTTACTTCCGGACAAGATCTTGCAATTAGATAGGTTAAAATGATTAGACAAGAGCTCATAAAAAAAGTGCTATAAAATTATGATAAATGATGATGAAACATCAATACCAAGGGGCGTATCTTGTGTACTAAACTTTTAATGACCCAATAAGGTCACAGTAACACAATAATAGATTAATAAGCACTTTACTTTATTACCAACAAATAATGTTCATTGTTGGTTGTTGTACATAATTATGATTAAATTTATTTATTTTATTTTTTCAATGCTTGAAATATCATATCTGTCAAAATAAAATAAATATAAAAATATACAAGTTGTTTATATGATATGTAATTAACATGCCATAACTATTATGAGTCATTAATAATAACAAGAATGACTAAAAACTAAGATATATGTATTCTTGATAGCAATTTATTACACGTTAAAAGAACTTTCATGTAAAACGCAAAAAAGCACAAATCTAAAAAAAAAAAAAGAAAGATTAAGACATACAATGTACTGTATTTATAATTTATAATAGATATTAGAAACCGGGAAAATGTCAATTAAGAAGACAACAACCCTACCAAGGAGCAGAAAACAGAACAAGGCCGCTAATGGGTCTAGTTCACTGTTGATGCATCATTCCGTCTTGTACTTAAAATTGTCGAAAAAAGGAGATCCGTAGAATATCTTTGAATCCGTGCTTCAGAATAACTGGGTGATAATACTTTATCTACAGATGGGTTGAACAGACGTGGACACTTAACAATTACATGCATCTGCATTTGATGCTTGTATATTAAATAAATCATTTTTTCATCCCTTGGGTATGTTAAGTTTGTAGGGATTTAACATTGTATGACATATAGAGCTAAAATCTTAACAAAGATACCAGGCTAATATGATACGCCAGACGTACGTTATGTCTTCATAAAGATTTCTTTTATTTTGACGAACGAGCTTATCTTGATGAATGTCCGATACGTGAGCAGCTTATACAGTTTATATAATTCATTAAATTTAAGACGATACTGAAGTCATCTGCTTGAAACCACAAGCAATACTGGGGAGTCCATAAACTCAACCGCCACCAGTAAGAATTGAACCCCTCTTTTCTTCCAATTAGCAGTTGATATTTTCTCTCCTCGTCTATAGATATAGATACAATGTATCTTCTGAAAGGTTAAATTTTTATTTCAATAAGCGTAACTCTAAAAGACAATCGGATGCCTCATACTATGCGTTCTTTGTACTAAAAGAAAATAACAATATTCCAACAAACAAAACAAACAGTAAATGAGATGCATGTTTGTTTCACGTCTTCTAAAAACACAAATTATGCCACAAGCACTATAACAAAAAAACTATTTAGACATGTTTCACGTCTTCTAAAAACACAAATTATGCCACAAGCACTATAACAAAAAACTATTTAGAGGGAGCTTAATCGCAATGTTTATAATGCCAAATGTGTTTTTTAATGATATATATATATAATATATATATATTCTATTGTGGTCAACTTAATAGCTTAATGGCTGTCATAGAGGAAGTTTACCAAAAACTAGGTCCATTGTATTGAATATATATTTCATGTCAAATATTTACCGTAATATATAATAACTGAAAAGGAAATGTAGGTATATGTCAATGAGACAGTTACCTAGTATCACGGAAACCTAACAGACATCTAAAGGTCAACTTAATAGAGTATTGGTGGGATGAACCGAAAAAAGAATAATGCAAAACATGTGAAAAATCTGCAAAACAAAACAGGACAAAACATTAAAGGATAAATAAAAATTGAATAAAAATAGAGAACAAAGGGATGATAAAACAAAGAAAAGAGACTAACAAACAAATTATAAAACATAGGGAACAAGAATGTGTCCAAAGTACACGGATGCCCCACTTGCACTATCCTTTTCCACGTTTCATGGACTGTAAAAATTGGGTAATAATCTAATTTGGCATTAAAATTAGAAAGATTATATTATAGGAAACATATGTACTAAGTTTCAAGTTGATTAGACTTCAATTTCTCAAAAACTACCTTGACCAAAAACTTTAACCTGAAACTCCCACTTTCATTTTCTATGTTTAGTGAACCGTGAATTTGGGGTCAAAAGTCTAATTTGGCTTTAAAATTAGAAAGATCATATCATAAGCAACAAGTGTACTAAGTTTCAAGTTGATTGAAATTCAGCTTCATCAAAAACTACCTTGACCAAAAACTTTAACCTGAAACTCCCACTTTCATTTTCTATGTTCAGTGGACCGTGAAATTGGGGTTAAAAATTCTAATTTGGCTTTAAAATTAGAAAGATCATTTCATAAGCAACAAGTGTACTAAGTTTCAAGTTGATTGGACTTCAGGTTCATCAAAAACTTTAACCTGAACGGACGCACGAACGGAGCCACAGACCAGAAAACATAATGCCCCTCTACTATCGTAGCTTGGACATAAGGATTGTCTACCATATATAATAATGACAAAATTAAGGACCTCATCTAGACCCTTGTATAAAGTCTTGAATAAAAGTAAAACGTGAATCCGGAACGAGTTAAGACAAAACAGCTGATTAATATCTACCAGTGATTTTTCCTGAAAATTTCCTGATGGTATTTCATGATTTTAGGAATAAAATATGATGAAAAAAAATTGGGAGTCACAGACTTCGTACGTCACTATAGCAACCCTAATTGCGTGTGTTTCCGCAATATGAACAATATATATATAAAACCTCATGCATGCATTGAATATAAATATATGCTATTTCTGACATTCTTCCTTAAATGTTTAACCTCATCATTTCATTTTTCACAAAATAATTAGTCATGTTAAAGACTTAAATTCACAAGCAGTATGTAGATCTATGTATAACTGGTTTGATATGCACATATAAAATATTTATGTAAAACGATGCATGTATGACTACCTTTACAGTACGGTTTATTACATAATTACGTCATGTTTCTGTCATAACTAATGTTACTTTAACATAAAATAGATTATAACAAGAAATGGAGGTCTTACTTTATATTTCCAAAACAATAAATATTATTTTATGAATCCGAAACAATAACAACACTCCCAAAGTTGTATTTTGTATTTCTATCCGGTAAAGAAATTGAATGAATCTTCGATTTTAAAATTAATTTTTGCATAATTAGGCAGGATGTCTTTTTATTCATTTCATCTTTCGGTACCTACATGCATATCTACACGTAGAGAATGAAAAGGACACTTTTGGTAATCATTTATGGAAACATTGTTAGTGATACAATATCATCCACAAACGTTCACGTTGAGATGTATTATATTCACATTCAATGAGCATGCTTTATACAGCAAAGAAATGTGTGCTGAAGATCACATTGTAATCAAAATTGATGTAAATCCTGTATGCCCAAACGGTTGATAAGTAGAGTTTGTATAGTTTAGCTAAGTTCTTTTTTAATGGAGGGATATGATCTCATTTTTGTTAAATTAACTTTGAGGTGGGCAAACATATACACGAATTTCCAAATAATGCATCGTTTCAGGAAAAATATGACGTTAGTACTACGCATAAATATATTCACGTCACGATATCCAAAAACGGGTATTTCCCACAATGACCCTAGGTCAACCGCAGTAGTTCATTCATAAAAATGAATCTGGAAAGTCGTCTATTATCATTAATTTTGACAGTATTTGTTTGTTTTAACAAATAACTAGTCGACCTTCATTAGCTTCAATGTGAACTAAGAGATGTAAGAGGTTTAACTTTTATGTAAACAAGTCAGCAACTTAACAACGAAAAAACATAGATGTTATTGTTTGGTCTTCAAAAAGTAAACTAACAGTTCATCTGACATCAAGCTCGAAATCGTTCCGAGTGTAAAAACATTTAAAAAAAAGATATTAGAGATTTTCAAAGATCTGCACACATACCCAAAATCCTGAATGACAACAACCTACATAAAAATATCAATATAGACAACTATTGAAAGTGTTCAACCGCATTAACATGTGACCGCTTTAAACCAAAAAAACATTAATAGTTATCCCACGATGACGCGGTGTGTCAGTGTAAGATCACCCCGATGGCCGGAGGCCAGAGGGTGATCTAACACTGACACACCGTCCGAGTGGGATAACTATTTTACATCCCAGCTGTTTTTATATTAGACGAAAAACCATTTACAATTCATAAAATCTAGTTTAGAACGCCACACAACCATTATAATATACTTTATACATTACTATATGATGTATACCCTTTTTGACCCCGAACACGATGAGTAGATATCAAACAATGTCAACTCGCCCCACTGGCCAATCGGCCCAACCTATCATCGCCACTTTATGAAAAAAATCGCCCCACTCTTGTTTACCGACTTGCCCCACTTTTGAAAAAGTGTAAAATCAAACTGAACAATCACTGACAACTCACTTATTAACGAAAAGGGTTTAAACCCCACTGAATAAAGGTCTGCCAACTCGCCCCACTTATAAAAGTATATCGCTTCCTTTATTAAGTATGTTAAATTACTGATAGTTCGTATCCAGTCGTCCTGGTGTAGTGGTTGTGTCGTGGCTTGATATGCTAAAGGTCTTGGGTTCGAATCCCAGCATATACACTGGATTTTTTCTACGTGAATTTTGATAGTCTTTTCCACATAATTGTATATTTAATTATAAGTTTTATAGTGAATTTGACATTCCCGCCAAAATGTTACAGAACAAAGGAAAGCATGCATAACAAAGAAACTCAAACTGGGGTGATCTGGTTGGGGTGATCCGGCTTAGTTCACCCCTGTTAGAACAAAGGAGCTGGGGTGTAATTTCAAATCTCCTTCTTATTTCAACCAGAGGAATACCCAAACAAAACATAATATAAACTTCATGAAAAACCAAATGTTCATTACCAAATTCTTATCACTTATTGAGTTATCTTGCCTGGGTATTTTCCTAAAATTCTGAACTCAAGTAGATCGTTGAAAATATAAGAAACAGAAGTGAAAACACAATAATAATGATTGATCAAAATGCTCTAATTACTTTAAATAATCTCAAAGTAATTCACCTCCTGGCTCCTTGCATATGCGGTATGAGTTTTACTCATTGTAAAAGGCCGTACGATGACTTGTGTTAACTTCTGTGACATTTAAATAGTCTCTTGTTGAGATTTTTCTTATTTACAAGAGAGAGATAGACAGAGAGACAATAACAACCAATTTAAAACAATCTTGAATTAAAAAATGTCTTCATCAACAGTCTAGATAGAAGAGTCAACAGGGGTGATTGTTATAGGCGTTAAACAAAATGTTACAGGTTGACCTTTAACCGACGTATGAAAGTAAACATATACTCACATAGACATCAACAACACTAGTGTCATCTACGTCAAGTTACATTAGATAACGATCATCGTGTAAAGCATTGAAATGACACTTACAATAACTTTTGTGTAATGTAAGACAAAACACTGGTTAGCCCTGGACTTTTGATCTAGACATTTTTTTTGTAATTTCATTCTTTAAAAGAGATAACTATCCAAAATTTAAAAAAAGATGATTTTGCTATCTTCGTATGAGAAAAATTTAGTATTTGTTGTTCTCCTTTTGTATTTCAGATTATTTCTCCGTCAGTTTTTCTACTGTGGGCATTATATCAATATGATACTAGTGGTTGTCGCTTTCCAACTTTGAAAATATCTTGTTATTGGATAAATTCTTAATTTTAAACTGTCATGGTCAGGGCTTGACCGACGAATGAAACATTTTTAGGGACTTAGATGCCTTTTTGTTGGCTTGATGAATTCTTGTTTCTTCATGTATACCCCAAATCTCCCTTCATTCATATTTTATTTCTGAAGACCTATTTTTTACTTGATAACTTGCACATTTTATTATCTTTAAATTAGAGCGGATCAATTGCCATTGTATGATATTACCATAATTTTGGAATATGTAAACTGTTTGACTTTGATCTCAAGAGATATTATATATGAAGTCGCTAAATATAGAATTATAATGTAGTTTCTAAATGAGGAAACAATGATATCTATTGAAACGTAACACGAAGTCATTCCTGAAGGTTGGTTAATATCTGTTAACCTCAACTCAAACATTAAAAGAAATAATTTATTAATTATAATCAAAAGACTTAACGAATAATTCCCTAACTTTTCTTCTTTATGATTATAATACAATAAAGACTTATTGTGAAATACATGCAAGTAGAACGGCATTCCTGTATGCATCTCTATATTAAGTATAGTGTTGACCAATTGACGATATCATTTTATGCGGGATTTTTAAGGGAGAATGGAACACATACTCTATGTCAGAGTAATATATTCCATGAGCTGCCAGGCACATGGGGATATAAGGTACTGATATAGGGAGACCATATCCCTTTGAAGCTCGAAATACAATTACACGTATGCTATAGGATACTGCAGCGTCCTAATATAATTGCAAAAAGGATGCTCGTTTTTGTTTACGGAGTTGAAAAACTTCTGTCAAGTTAATCAATCAAAATTAAAGAGTTTCGGCGGTACAATATTTGGTCTATCGTGTACCATTTTTGACGGAACTACATGTATCAGCTATGAAGAACACGTATTGATAAAACGAACGATTGTTGATAGAAAAAAAAACTAAACAAAACATGTTTAACCCTGATGCATTTTTGTGCGCCTCTGTCAAGTCAAGAACCTCTAGCCTTTGTAAATCGTGTGTGTTCTTCCAATTGCGGTTCATTTGTATGTTTCAGAGTTTAGTGTTGCTTTCATTCGCTTATCTAGTATACACTATTGTTGAGGGGCGAGCTGAAGCCGGCCACCGAGTTCAAGATTTTAACCCTGCGTTAAAGACCAATTGGTGCCCTTGTGTTGATTTTTCTTTCTCTATGGCCCTGGTGTTGTCTCTGTAAAAGCTTTCTCGTTTCCATTCTCTAGTCTATTCTTTATTTTTTCTATCTAATCATTGTTGCAACTGCACCTTTTCAAGAGAAGTTTGTAAAATCAAAATGCCACTATAATCATAGTCAGTTTATGTAGATAGTAAACACTGCTGTAGTTTCTTTTTCCGACATCCATTATATAAATGAAAGTTATGGCATATATACGAACAAATTTCCAAATTTATACTCGCAGTTCCAGACTAATGTATCGACTGATTTACCAGTCAACTCGTATTCATAATGTTAGACCGGATTTGTTACGAGTCTTAATATTAATTTGCAGAGTGGTATGATCAACAAAGACACCCGCTTGCAGATTCTTTTAATTTTCAACATCTCATTTTTTTTATATTTTCAGAAAGTTCATTTTAAAGGAGTCCTCCAAGTTTTTATACGATATTTCACGTCACACGAGGTTGTGTGTACACTTTGAGGTTCTAAAAGGTCACGTCATATTTCTGAATATAAATGACTATTCCTTTTATTAGACCTGTAAACTTTAGCGACAGGACATAAAATCTGTCATCGTATATATAAGTAATTAAAGAGGGCAATATATAGAACTGTAATAATAATTAATACCAATTCTTCATCATACCTTTTCTCAAAATTTTCACAAATTTTCACAATTTTTATCTGTTATTTCGACATGGAGCAAGCATATATATGATAAGGTCATAACGACGAAATTAATTCTCAAAATAAGTGATCATAATTTGTAAAAAATTGTATTTAGTTTTCCATTCCAGTTCGTTTAACGCTGTTTTGTGTCTGTTTGTTAATAGAGTGATATTTCTAATGAAGACAACTTAGTCTACATTGAAACTAAAGACGCAAAGTATCATACAGTCTTGTTATTTTCAAACACTTTCGTTTATCATTTTTGAAAAAAAATATATATAATAGTCTCGTCTAGAAGTTCCTCAACCAAACCTTTAGTGTGAGTGTCATATCCATATGCATTTTCTTTGGGCTTCAAATTAACAATATGTTTACTTCGACTAATGTCATAGTCTTTTTTCACAGAAAAAAAAAGAACATTAATTGTAGGAAGCGTTCATGTATTTCTATTTTTACCTTTGTTTTATGAAATAATAATACAATATAAAAAGAGAATGTCATACAGGTCCACTTCGTCTGGTCGTCAAAATGAAATAAAAACGAATTAAATAGCCATGCATATGCTTACCTGTAAAAAAGTGAACACGAAAAATAAAGCCCAAACTAGACACAAACAAGACATCCTACAAAAATTATAACAATAAATACACTTCTGGTTTATTTTACAGACACACCAATTGTGATGGATGACTCAGGTGACATGTTTAATCACGTGACAATAAACTGCAATATGTACGTATATCTGAAGACAATGATGCTACATGTATAACATCTAATATGACAAATACTAATTAAAAGTTGAGTGTATTGCGTAAAATGGATGTATTTTTATGTGGAACATCTTTAACATGTTTAAATCGCCCATATTTTTGCATAAATAGTGTTGTTTTTTTTTTATATGTTTCATATTTTGTCATACTAGTACCGGAACCTTTCATAAAGTACTATAATATGGTATAGGTCCTTTTTACGTTTTAGGTTGTTTACATCCCCATACTTCGATTTTGATTGATTGTTGGTTGCTTTAAATAACGTTCAGATGCAAACATTTCAGGCATGTTCAGGACCGGAAGCGGTTGCAAATTTGAACATCCAGCACAGCCAAACGGACGCCCCACTTTGGCAAGCGTTTTACTGCCGGTTGGAAGAAGACCAGTGACCATATTTTTATTCCCCAGTCACCTTTTGGTGTCTGATTAATAGATTTTCTCATTGACAATCATGCCACATCTCAATATCTTGTTAACAGACTTCAAAATACGACAGAAAAATATGGATATTTGGTAAATTTGTAAGTGGTGATTAATTTTTCTAAAAAAAAGGATTTACAATTTTTGTTTGTACCGGTAAATTAGACCCTTTCGTTATCTTTCTCCTTTTTTATAAATATCTAGGTTTAAGAGTTCCTTCTGAAGATAAATCTGGATAAATATTGTATGTTGTAAATTCGTTTTATCACATGTTCTTTTGAAAATTTAGTCAACTGGGGCTAAAACATTTTCTCTTGAAAAGGTAAAGAAGTTAAAAACAAAGTAAAGTTGCATGTTGTACGTCATATAATAGTTATTGAAACATTATTGTAATACATGTAGTCCATTAACTTTTGAATACAACCAGAACCTATTATAAAAGTGATCTACATGAAAATGAAATGGTAACGATCAATGGGATACTATGAGAAGCAGGAAAATTTACATTCTATTTATTTATTCTTTTGTTTATTTGTTTATTTGTTTATTAATTCTATCGTTTATTTTTTTATTGTATAATAGTAGTTTGATTACATTGTAATAGTTTTAAAGCTTCGCGAGGAAAAATGTTCGCAGAGGAAGGTTAATCGAATGTTATAAATAAAAGTTAAGAATCAAATGTCAGAATGTGATGTAAACGTCAACATAACAACACCATATAGGGTCATTACACGATCTTCCGATTGACACGTGTCGAATTCGACTGATAAGGTCTTATTCGTTCGTCTACAAAAAAGATGTTTGACACTTACAACAGATTGTAAGTTCATGAAAAAAAACCTTGAAAACTGTAAAAAAAAAAAAACAACAAAAAAACAAAAACAAAAACGCTGAAACAAAAAAGAAATAACACAGCGAAGCTAAGCTTATGATGTCATCTTCTCTTTTCAGTCAACTTTTTGATGACAAATTACTCGACCTACATCAGTTAAAACGGGAAATTACCCAGTGAATTCGTATTTATAAAATGTTGATTCTACAAGTAATAATTAGTACAAGTGTTTGGAATGTGTAAAACAACATGATACCGGAAATTGTACAGTTTTGTCCGTGTTTGTCTTATAATTCTACATTATAAACTATGACCATTGACCTTAACCTTTAAAAAAAACTGTTATCAGTTCTTCTGAAGAAGATGTTCTCTCACACAGCGTAAACTAAACTAAATATTGTAAGTGGTAAATATTGGGATCTTCATTCGTTTGATTAAACAATTTTATCGAGCTGTCATATGATAATAAGCATATACTTTGAAGACAACTATTGTACATTGGTTTTCAGTATAACACTATGCCGTTTTAAATTATTACCACGTGCACAGATTAACTACCAACGTCATTTTGGATGTATAACCATGTAATAGATTCCAACTTATTTTAAGAGCAACAAAATTAGTTATTCGGATCCAAATTTAAAAATCTTTAACTGAAATACTCCCCACACCCCACACCCAATTTTTTTTTTTTATTTAAGAGTCGTATACTGAATTTCAGTCTAAAAGAAAATATAATGAGTGTACTCGGGTTTTTTTGTGAAATTGATTTCAATTATCTTTCAGCAATTACGAATACTTTGTTGCATATCTCTTTGTTCGTTTTTTTGTAGTGCAGACATGATAAGTGAAGCCTTTTTCCAACGGATGTTTACACTTTTTTCTGATAAAGTAATGTAACATTTCTAACCATGTTTAGAGAAGGTTTGAGATCTAAAAAAACACGCTTAACCCTTCCGCGTTCATGAAGTCTCAGTTCCAAGTAAGGATTCTAAATTTCAGTTGTTTTCAAAGTGTAATATTAATTCTTCCCATATCGGTGGGTTTTTTTTTAGCTATAACACATGTATAAGGTATGAATTATGGTAACTGATGAAGGCCATACAATGACCTTTTGTAGTTTATGGCGTCTACGTCATTTGGTTTCTGTTTGTTTGATGTCTCATTGGTAATCGTACCACAAGACCTTTTTCATATTATTTCTTGTCTGTACCTATATATTAACCTTTGACATTGCACACAAGATGGTGATAACTATTATTATTTTTCTTTTTTCTTTATGATTTTACCATAAAAAGTGTGTTTGGAAATACAGGGCATAAGGGAGCTACCATTTGATTTTTAGGGGGGGGGGGGCTGAATGAAAAATGTTGTCCTGCATTTATTTTTAGTTTAAATCTCTGTCCTGCCTTTTTATTTTTCACTCTATTCGGTCCTGCCTTTTTTATTAGTTTATCCTGACTTTTTTTACATAAATTGTCATCCTGCCTTTTTTTTTTTTTTTTGCCAAATTGCTCATCCTGCCTTTTTTTTTTTAACTCAAAACTCCTGTCCTGCCTATTTTTTCAAATTTTATCCTAGCCACCCCCCCCCCCCCCCCTAAAAATCAAATGGTAGCTCCTTAATTAGCTACAAAACTACCATGCTCCAAGGTAAATTCCAAAATCAAGGAGACCTGACAAAATCAAACATTGCACTATATCAACCAACGGATTAGATGAAAACTATGTTCTATTTGTACCCGTTATGTTGTAAGGATGCATTATATTCTTACAACGGATATAAGATCAGTACTGGTTAAATTGAATCATTCTCGATTAAATCAGATTTCCACTGCGGTCTATTAAGACAAAGTGAGTTTGTTTTTTTTTTTTTAATAAAAAAAAAAACAAATCAGAGTCGTGAATGTTTTTTTTTTATTTCCTTCTTTATTTGTAAATATTTATAATTAAGTACATTATTGTATGTTTCCACTATATTTAAAATAATCACAAATACTGAACTACTTTAAATTCTGTCATCATTCCTTAAACCCAAATCTTTTTAAAAATCGTTTTCCTATCCTCCGAGCACCTTATGAAATAATTTCAATTTTTTTTTGGGGTACATAATTATATTGGAATCAATTTTATTCTTTTAAAACGGTTAAAGATGTCTCTTCAATATTAGATTCTGAGATCATTGTTATCCCATTATTTTAACTATATAAACCAAACATATTTCATTTTCTTTTTATATTACGAAAAATGCTGTGTCACAAGACACTGACTTAACAGCATATTAGTTATTTGTGACATTTGAGGTGAATGCCCTGAAAGGGTAGCTATATACATTTGTACATATATATAGATGTCATTTATGGGATGGTCTTCATTTCAATCATTTGTATAGAATAATTATCCAAAGTTTATAATTTTTGTGTTATTCATCAATAATATTAACCACATATAGTTAGTGCAATATGATTACAAAGAAATGTATCACACTAAAATTAACATCTAAACCTTTTGTAAGCAGTATATTTGAATTGAAAGCGTAAATATCCATTATCCATTCATTCGTATATATTATTCTTTCTTTTTTCTTTTTTCATTTAAATTTCATCATAACAAATGAGCAAATATGGCCGTATTATCACCTCAAAAACTACTCTGTGTACAGACTTACTTTCGCAGTTTGTAAAGTTTTAAGGTTTATCATAACAAATGGACAAATGTGGCTGTATTTGTTTTTAGGAAAGTATGATACATTTTGTAAATTCAGGACACTTAGATACATTTGATCACATGTTTGTTTAATTCAAGATTTCATTGCACTTAACTACATCTGGTCCGAGAACACAATTTCATGGTGCATTTCCTACAGACAATAACGCAAATCTCAAAAATGCACCTGTGCTGTCTTAATAATATGTTTTACAGTGTGATGTACTACTTTGGGGGCAAATTATATCACTATTACAGTAAGCTTTATCAACTCCAACTGAAAATATGAATTATGTTTGACATCTATACCCCTTATTTTGACATTTTTACCTATTATGTATGTTTGTTTTGTTCACGCATCGTTGTCAATATAATGGAATTTGATAATGCGACTGTCATACAAGTGAGAAATATAGCTAGCTGTAAACCAGTTTCAATCCATTTTCTACATAAAGAAATGCCTGTACCAAGTCAGGAATATTACAGTTGTTATCCATTTGTTTGATGTGTTTGAGCTTTTGATTTTGCCATTTGATTAAGAACTTTCTATTGTTAATTTTCCCCGGAGTTCAGTATTTTTGTGATTTTTCTTTTTTTCACATCTGCAGACATACAATATTTTCTACCCTTTTCACCTGAAATTTACTTCAAAATTCAAGATTATATATTTAACAATGTAATGACATGCCCCTACCGGCCACTTGAGGAATAAAGCATAATATCAAAATTGAAGTTGTATGACAAAATTGACAAGTTAGTCCCATCCACAAGATCAAAGAAAAAATGGACAGTAAAAGCACGGTTTGTTCATATGGGAATATGCATAGTCTGTTGAAAAATAGTATCTCCAAACAGAGAACATATGTTGTTATTCAAACAATTTTTGGTATCAGTTTCAAGGAACTTTTGGTTTGTATCAGATTTTGTTATAAAAAATTATAAAAGAAAAAAGAAAATGTGGTATGATTGCCAATGAGACAACTGTTCACAAGAGACCAAAATGACACAATAATTAACAACTATAGGTCACCGTATGTTTTCTTCCTATAAAACAGGAAATTGAATTCTGAAAAAAAAATGTTATTTTTTTTACTGTACAAATATAAGTAAAATGTGGTGTTATGCAGGGTTGTCCTATCAATCATAACTTACACAACCACTATATATTGTATATTATTTTCTGTAGAATTTATATTGGTTTTTTTTCTGTGTACAAAATTAGAAATATTACTAAATTGTTAGTCTGTTTTCAAATGCACATCGAATAATTGAAAAAAACATACTTTCCAAGTATTCACCAAAAGAGTGCCTGTCCCTTTCTTGAAATGTGTTGTCATGGATCTTCCATCTGCATTAACTAACAATATAAGTACAACGCTTGACATGCTATTAAAAGTTGACAATTTTTGAACTCAGTTAAATGTTTATAGGACATAGATGGTATGAAAATAAAAAGAAGATTGCAAATGATTTTTTTATTTACATGTTTTACTGTTTTACTGATCTGTTGTCTAAAAATACCTATCTTCAGTAAAACTTTTTCCGAAAGGTGAGTTAGAACATATATTCATTTTCGACTTCTATTTTGCATTTCCCCTTACGGGTGCCACATGTGGAGCAGTATCTGCTTACCCTTCCGGAGCACCTGAGATCACCCCTAGTTTTTTGGTGGGGTTCGTGTTGTTTATTCTTCAGTTTTCTATGTTGTGTCGTATTGCTGTTGTTTGTTTGTCCTTTTCATTTTTAGCCATGGCGTTGTCAGTTTGTTTTAGATTTATGAGTTTGACTGTCCCTTTGGTATCTTTGGTCCCACTTTTGAAGAAAATAGAGATACACGATGTTGATACTAGTGCATATATCGTGTAATGTACAAGTTCGCATCGGTAGACGTTGTAAACAAAAATAAATTAACAATTGATAATATCCGTATTGAATTCAAAGCGAGTTAAGTTAAGAATATCTATATTACTTATTTCTTTCAATTTTAAACAAAACTGCATGTATTGCAAAATTTGCTAATTATTTGGTTCATATATATGATTAAAGCTCTTTTGAGAACTACATAAAATACATAAAAGCCTTGATAATTGAAAGACGTTTTGAATTTTTTCCTCCAAGTGGAAATACATTCAGAGATCAAATGATCCAGCTTGTTTTCATTCGTTACTATACTATTTATCCAGACATATAGTACTACGACAGAAGACTGCTACCTTTTTGCTTTTTCCGGTTAGTTTTAACTGACATTTACTCCAAATCTCCACCTTCACATATGCTCAGTTAATATAATTGTATATTTGTGTTATGTTATGTTTTCTTGTTTCAATCAATAACTATTTTGAATCATCTTCACCTAACAGTTTGGAAAAGGTTTTTTTTCCACGTTGAGTATTGATACCGAACGACAATTGAAATTGGTATAACAGTTCATTGATGTTTGTATTTAAATTTTCTCTGGTTAGTTACAGTGACTTGACTGTTGGTGTTGCTCTCCACCAATTGCAACTCATTCAAAATTTTGACCAAATTGCAATTTGTTTTATTAATTCAAATTGTTCAACTGGTCGAAATATTGAACAAATTGTTCAGTAAAAATGTGAAAATGCAAGGTGAAAAATTAAACATACTTACAATCCAATAAGACTTTAACTCCACTTTAACGATGTTGTGACAAAATTAGTCTGTCAGTTTGTATAGGTATACTATAGTCATTTCCATGCTGAAGGAACTGTTATTATTTTGAATTGCTATAAAAATGTCCAAACTAAGCTTTCATATAGTCTTTCTTTCTAAAAGTATTCTATATTCATAAGAATCAGATATCATTTTAAATAAAATATTATATATTCAGTAAAATATGTGTGAAATAACAATATGGTATTGATAAGTTTCCATGGGGAGATAACCTAAAATATTATTCTTTTGAATAAAGACTTTTTGAAAGAAAAAATGATTATCTCCCCATGGAAACTTCCTACAAGCATATTGCAATTTTACACATATTTTACTGAATATGAAATGTTTTAATTCACATAATATCTGCTTCTTTTGAATATAGAATACTTTTAGAAAGAAAGACTATATGAAAGCTTAGTTTGGACATTTTTATAGCAATTCAAAATAATAACAGTTCCTTCAGCATGAAAATGACTATAATATACCTATACAAACTGACAGACTAGTTTTGTCACGACATCATTAAAGTGGAGTTATTAAAGTCTTATAGGATTGTAAGTATGTTTTATTTCATCACCTTGCACTTTCATGACATGGCTGTGGTTTTCTACAGCAGTTAGTTCAAATTTCTGACCAGTTGAACAATTTGATTTAATAAAACAAATTGCAATTTGGTTAGAATTTTGAATAAGTTGCAAATGGTGGAGAGCAACACTGACAGTCAAGTCACTGTAAATGTTTGAACACTGTTGATCATGGTTCTGATAATTTGATAATTTTGTTTATGAATCGAAAATAAAAAGAAAGAAAATACTAAAGGGCAATCATGTCTAGATTAGTCAGAAAGTCGTTTAGATCATAGAATCGAGGAACAAGGACATTAAAAAAGATCAATATAAAAACCATGAAAACCAAATTGAAGAAAATAAGACATAAAAATAGTAATTATTAAATAAAGGAAACAGAAGTATACAGCTATTTAATAGTCATAAATCGATTGAACGAAAACAAATCCTAGTTTCAAACTGAAACGGAGTAAAACACATCAACTATAAGAGGAAAACTTTGAAACAACAGAATCACTGAACTGCATAAAAAATAAACACAAACATAAAAAGAAACATACTATCTGATAACTACCACATTCCTTACTTGGTACAGGACGTTTGAAAAAAAAAATGGTTGGTTCAACGTCTTTAGCATGTTTATTGAATCTGCATGCACTTTTATATCAATGACAGAGTAAAGTTATCGTATAGGGATATAATTTTAAATAATAACTTTAAATAAAGATCGAAAAAAAAACAAAAGAATGTGTTTTAAAGTCATGCACAGAATTAATTTTGGACAAATAGCTAAAGTAAATTATCGACCGTGTATTAAAATTCCCATCAGGCTACAATATAGAGATGCACCATCCTGTTGGCTGAATTGGTGAACATTCGTGTCCCTTTTTCCATTGCATGTATAAGGTTGCAGAAAGTTGGGCTTGAGTTTGTTTTTTTTTTCCAAATTTGTAGCTATTGTGTTTTTATTTTAAGATAACTTTTGAGGTTTTCTGCTTTTCTTTTGTTTCTTGGTTTGCAAGTTCATGAACAATTATCTTAAATATGCTGTCCATTTCAACTTTTTTTTCTAGTCATACATTATGTTTATTCAACTTGTTTAAACAAATGCCTTGCTGTATCAGTGGTCGTCTAAATCTGTTATTGCTTATGTATTATCCTATACAATTTTCCGATTCACTATGTTAACCATTGTTCAATATTTATGCCAATTATTGATAGCACCTCGTCGATATAAATCCGTATTTATCGGTTTTATAAAATTCAGATGGAGGATTACTGGGTCGTTCAACGAATTGTCTTATGGTATCTGTCTGCCTGAATTTTTAGATATGTTTGAGCTTTTTTAATACGCTGAAGGACTTACTCTGCCTGTAGGTGAAGAACAGCAATGATCTTTTGTTTTGGACTATGGTGCAGGAGTTATACGCATAAAGCAGAACATTTTTTTAAATATTTTCAAATATTTTGTTTGAAAATTAGATTCTAGATAACGGTAAAATGTGTTGGTTGACATTTTAACTCTAAAATTATAAACTATAAAATAAAATTTTAAATAATTCAAGAAAATAAAATATGAAATGAACATTATGATATATGTCTAAGGCCAAGTTATACAAGCATTTAATTTACTTAAATAAACATATATACATGTATCACGTGTTTGATTTTAAACAGCTGATAAGTAACATATTAAAAACGTTCCAGAACAATTTTAAAGTTACCTTTTTCAAATTTATAGAAAACCACTTAGCAGGGAAACATGGCTTACTATTTGGTATATACTTAAACGCGTTTCGTATACGAAAGACTCATCAGTGAAACAGTTGGTAGGTCAATTTAATTTGAATTTGAAGAGCATTAGAACAAAACTATACGATGCGTTGTGCCAAATATGACTTATACAATCTATCCTTAAGGTTAGAAACCAAACCTCAGTGTTTTGAGGAATTCAACATTCTATAAACTGTTACAGAACAGAAACATATCAATCAAAAGTGGCATTGACCCAGTGGTCTTAACTCATTAACAATGCAATAACTGCTTAAACTTCCTTAGCAACTCAGTTTACCTCCGGGTTTTAATTGGGATTTGTGTTACACAATCTTTTGTTTTCTGTTTAGTGTTGTTTTTTTTTTTCCATTTGGGCATAGTTTTTCATGGTTATCTTCTACAAACGGTTTTAATTTCTAGTTGTTAAATTTTTTTAATCAGATATGAATCCAACTTCACACTTTTCTTTGATGACCACCAACTTTACATCTTTTTGCGTATCTAAGAAGATGCAATATATGTTTTACAACCAAAGGTAAATTAATGTATTTAACTCTTTTTTTTTTGTATATGCACTCATCATAAAGTGAGATGGTTGCTTACAAGCCTCATATGATTCTTGTCTATATTTAAAATGGACAAATATGTAATTTTATTTTTATTTCACATTCACAACTACAAGAATAATAAATTAATTGCATAATAAATTGTTATCCAAATTGATATACGAATGCTGGTATAAACAGTCGAGATTTTTTATCTCACAATAACATAATATTTAAAATTAGTCAGAGGGAGACAATTTTATATTTACAGGGAGACAACTGTATTTTAACAGAGTGCAATTTAATATTCATGAGACCACAAGAGACGACTCTTTATCATGAGACAATATCATGTGATGTATATATCAAAATATATTAGCACTAAAAGTTTATAATAGTTTACATATACACAAAGTGCACCAATGATAATACAACATCACAAGAGACAATGGTTAAATATGTTTTTTTTTAAACTTTTTTCTTACACATACAAGTCTTACAAAGTAGGACAAAAATAAGAAAACTGGACTGAGTGATATATTCTGTAACGGTATCACTCTCCTATCACATGTTTGAACCTGATAAACACGTTGCTAAGCATAGATATACCCTACAATGCCAGCCTTCAAGACATAACTAACTTCAGTGGCGGATCCAGAATAGGGCATAGAGTGCATACTTTTTTATCTTTAAAAAAAATTAAATATCTCATGTTTGATATGATTGGTAAGCAGCTAATGTCTCAAACTTTTTCACCACGCTTCGCTGGGTATTTTCCATTAATTTTCTGGAATAACGAACCTCCTTCAAATAATCTTGGATCCACCACTGAACTCTATACAATAACAAGTGCATATGCGCACTTAGAAGCATATTTAAACGCATATTATTCACTTGTTATACTGTTCGACTTTTCTCTGTAGTAAAGAGTTGGTCTTGATGACTTAAACGGGAAAAATAAAGAGTCATATGAATCGTTAACAAAACTTGTTGTTGTTCTTGTACTGTCTGATCTTTCGCTCCTTCCGCTATAGCTACTCCTTGCACTTCCGGTACTTGGAATTGAACCTGATGCCGACAATGATCGTAATGCTTTCTCTTGTTCTGGAACCTTACAGCAACACAAAATTAGCCATTGGTCTCGTACACGTTTCTTTCGTAAGACAAAAAGGATGAATATGAAAAATCCTTGTAATGAATTAAGGATAGTAAAGGCATACTGAAATGGAAGTCGAGCGTCTGATATTGCTAGATAACCAAGAAACCATGTCAGTCCTGAAACAAACAAAATATTTATTTTAGAAAAATTACAAAAACTATAAGTCAGATTGCAAAGCATTTTTATATGCAAAAAAAATATATTTCAGTTAAGTTTAATTATATATTTTCTCTAGAATCTAATCTAGCTTAATAATAAAAGTTAAATACATTTTAAGATGATGGTTTTGTGTAACTGAAGCATAATTATATGCACTGCTACATGTTTTCGTCTTATTTTACTCAACTCAATAAATTTAAAGAACCAGAAATGAATTGCAGAATAAACGCTTTATTTTATATGATAAGATGATATTCAAATAAACACATACCGAGTAAAACAAAACTTGTAATAGCAGCCTGCAAATTGGCCATTGCCATTTTTGATTTCGACTGGTTGGTCCGTAAACCAGTTGGTCTCCTGCATATACTAATGACTGTTACCACAAATACAGTCAGGTTACATAGTATAATCAATCCAACAGGAATGGCAAATGAGTAATAGAAAGCTGTTAGAGACATCCAGCAACTAAAAAAGAACAAGAAAAGAATAACTATAATAACTATGTATACTGTTAAGATCATTAAAAACTAAAAAAAGAAACATTTTAACACACTTATTTTTACATATTATCTTAATATTTAACATGTGCTATATCTACCATATACTACATTTATTCCTGCTATTTTGCAACTGCAAGAACTAGCTGGTTTTTCTCATATTTGTGAACTCTGGCTTTTTGGAGATGAAAATATTATATGTTTTTGCTCTTTTTATGACTATAAAAATTAAACTAACAACCCTTTTGAAATGTAGTCATATTTTTGTTGTTATACATATATTTTTCTATTAATAACTCTGTGATACATTTCTTATAAAAGCTATTTACGCCTTGAATTAATTCCAACAATAAAAATCCATTTTGGAGAATTCTAGTACTATCAGTAAATGGTTCGACGACAATACCACCTGCACAGCGGATGGTCATTGTTGTGTTATAAGATCTTAGATAAAAAACATGGACCCCAAAACAGAACAATGGTATACTTACTATCTACTTCCACCAGAGTATAATGTGTAGTCTATACTTAATACAACGACTACTGGAACTAATGGTAGACCTGTTATGAAAATAATAAAGAAGTTGATATATATTTTAACTTACAGAGTATTCAGTTGGCTATGAAACATAGTTATATATAATTTTTAATATTTACATAACTGTATAATATCTTAGTTTTTCCTTTAATTATAAATGCTTTTAATTATATTATAAAAGTCACAAAAATCAGATATTTTACCTTTTCAGTTTACAATAACAATATACTGTATTAAGAAACACTAAGAAACATATTTGCATGTGTAACAACAGGCAAACTACATATATAGTCATAGTTATGATTATTACAAAACAATGTTAACATAAAATCTTATAATTTAGAGTATATTTTATATATTTTAACTAATTTCTTAATAAACAGTTCTTAAGAACTTTGATAAAGACACATGAAAGCAGTTAAAAGAAGTTGTTTACCATACAGTGTGATATAATATAATAATGAACTAGCCAAATCAACCTACCCCATGCTACCAGGACTGTCTTTAGTCTATATCTAGTGACATAAGTTCCGAGAACTTTCACAAATGTCAGGTACTGCAAAAATGCCTCCATTAACATCCACATAAACGACGATAAGATAAAGTAATGCAGTAAAACGGCAACAACAATACAGCCATAGAAACTATGGGTCTGTCGAATACCAGTTAGAAATACAACCCAAGAACACAACATCGAAAGGGCCAAGTTAAATAATGTCTGTTGCGCACGTCCTCGTCGTAATTTCCTGTAAGTATTTAAATACAATTATGTATGTTAATATGAATATGATGTTACATGTCTTTATGTTCACAGCTAGATAGATGAAGTATACACTTTAAGAAAGCAATCTGTAGCTGGAACAACTTGCTATTATTGGTATTTGAAAGATACGAAATGACTGAAAATGACACATTATAAATTTGTCCTCCGATGGGCTTTTCTTGAATTTTACTTTGTTAGGAATGCTTAAACCCAAACATTTGAGAGCAAAGGATATACAGTGGTTAACAGTTGCAGTTAATAATGTAACAGTTGCATTTAAGGAACCCTTATTATCCGATTTTTATCTAAATTGTTATGTAAATCAGAAGTGAGAGAGAATGAAGATACATAATTAACATACCTGAAAAAGGCATATGAGATGATGGTAAGTGACAGTCCTAAGATAGACAAACTTAAACCAATCAGTGAAATTATACTGAGAGATATCTCATGATGTTCTGGAATAGGCTCTGCTTGACCATAAAAGTCCTGGAATATCAAACACAAAAACTACTGGTGATACACATTCATATACTAAATGGTTTTCTTGATTTTTCTGACTATTGATTATGATAACATCCTCATTTTGTTCTAGTACCTATATGGTAAATAGTACATGTACTTGATAAAGGTTTTCTTACATTTGATAAGTATTATATATTAACTAAATAGTAGTATTTTAACTTTTACTAAAGATTAAAATTGTCCTTAAACTTACAATCAAAACTGCGAAGTTGGTCAAATGATTACAAAGACATATATCTCTCCCATTTACAGTTCCATTATACACACATCCTTTGGCTGACCATCCTCCACGGTTGTTATTCAATGTAAAATCCCAGTGGGCACATGTCTTTTCTTTTCCTTTAACGTCCTGAAATACATATAAATATTGATCAAAATTAAATCATTTTTTAAACAAACTGACTAACAAACATTTAACCAAGTTTTTTTTCATGACGGGTTTATTGAAATACACAATTAGTAGTTTATAAAATTAAGGACAGTTTACTTCAACAATTTATAAAAGAGTTCATCAAACATATATTCTGAAAGTGCATAGTAACAATAATTAATTTGCTTTCTCAGTTTTGTCTGTCAGGAAAATTATACCGCATTCAACCCAACACGTATCTTTGAATTGTGTAACAATACACTTGAAGAGACAGACTGATGCCACTTGATATAATATAAGTACAAGTTTATCCCGACATGCAGTTAAAACTTTATGAACTAAACTGACGTATGTTACAGGTGTATTATTGGTGGAGACAATAATACATAAAAAATGGTAACAGGAATCACCAATGATATATCAGCCAATACAACAAACCACAGAAACACGGACCACTCGGGATATCGTATTAACAAAGACAATCGACAACGAAAAACATATGGTCCATGTGTAGCTGAGTATAGAAATGAAATTGAGAATGGAAATCGGGAATGTGTCAAAGAGACAACAACCTAACCTAAGAGCAGTATCAGTTTAAGTTCATCTGAATAGATCTTCATTGCATGAATGATGTAAGTAAATTTCTAGAGAAGAATGCAAGTTACTACCTGTCGTATGGCAAGTTGGCAAAAGGAATTTGACGACGGCCACATCAGTTTATCGATGTTAAAAACTCGTTAATTGATTTAAAAGAGAACAATCCAGGTACTAGTAACAATCCCAAACTAATCGAATTAATCGGGCTTCTATTCGATTCTTTTTTTCTAGATTTATTAATAATAAAATATATTTTAAGTAGGTACATTGACTAAACCCACAATTTTTGTAAAATCGTCCAAACATTCAATCACTCCAAAGGTGGAGTCAGAACACACAGGTTAAAGTAGACTAAGAAATCATGGCAAACAAGAATCGAAAAAGCAACAAAAAGAAAACCACCATTGTACACAACACTACGTATAAACATATGACGGAGCAACACGAACCGCAATGATGCAATACCAATGTTTTAAAGCTGACTATGCTATGCAACATAAAGTATTGTAAATAAAACTTTAAAGCATTACCTTAAGAGGTTTGAAGATGGTTTTCACGTGGTTCTTCAAATTTTCAATTTTCTTTCCACCAATACTAGCTGATATAACAAAGGAATTCAAAGTTCCACTGTCATCAACAAACTGTGCTTCTCGGTTTTGTTCGAGGTTTACCTGTGCTTCTGTCATTGTTTGGAACAAACGGCCATGTCTGTACACCATCATATACAAACGGGATTCCTGTTCTAAAATTCACAAAATCAAAATATGTTTTTATTTATCAGTTTCCTATTTACAGATAAGCTCACAACAACGCATGTTAAAATACAATTTCTCAAATGGGGAATGAACATTTATACACTATTTACTTGTTATAAGTGCTTGGAGTGAAAATTTAAAAATTGTAACGTCATACCAAACCACTTTTGTCGCGATACATACATGCATTGGGATAGAAACAGTCATAAAAACTTATCAAAGATAACCATATATATGGTTGTGTACGCCATACTCGCGTTTCTTTTACAAAAGAGACACTCGATTTAAACTACAACAGTTATGTTATAGAAATATAAAATCCATTAAACTGTTTCCACATCCTTTAAAAAAAATATATAAAATTTCCTGTAATTTATAATCAACGTTGACATACCTGTCATTACTTCCTCAACAAGTTCAGGAGGTAATTCAATGGCGGCATTTATATTCTCGAAATACACTTGAGATCTGTTATACAATGTTATGATATTACTTTCGTCGAATTCTTTCTTCTTTTGATCTTCTCTTGCAGCTAATCCAATTATTGGAAGGCTCTGATACTTTAAATCCCAAACTTCTAAAGCAACATTAGGAGTAACTATTCTAAATTGTCCGTACACATCAAGATCCATTTTTCCAGCCACCTTTTCCAAACTGTTTATAATACTGAATAATATAAAACACATTATTTGTAAGTAAAAGTTTGTAGAATAGTTGTATTTATAAACATTTTGTCATGTTTGTGTTAGGTGTTCAAATTACCAAGTATTTCAAATGGCAGGAAACGTCAACTTTGAACATACGAAAAGCGTGTTTACAATGCTTTCTATGCGACTTTTATACAAGTGAGAGGTGTAGCTAGCTATAAAACCAGGTTATTTGTTCTTTTCATGAATGATGTCAAATATAGGTAACAGTAGTATACCGCTGTTCAAACGTCATATACATCTTTAATCCGATAACAGTTCTAAGAACCCAAAAGTAGTATCAAATGAAATGTACCATCTGTAGTAAAAATAGTTCTTGTTTGAAACATGCGTCTTAGATGACATTTAGTAGGTTTTTTTTTTATTTTTTCAACATTTATATTTTTTAATGTAAATTATCAGAACGGATTTAAACAACATCAACATTTAACACCTGCACGACCTTAACTATATCCTGTGTTTTCTTTTTGCTGTAATGAACCTTTCAACCAATATCATCTTATTATTACAAATAGGAATTCATACCTGTTGGCCTTCGTTGATTTCTTGACCTCATCATCGTCAATATCTAGAAGTCTATCCACAGTCTTAACAATGTTTTCACTTGTCTGAAATTATATGAGTTGTTGTATTTCCAATTTATTACAGAGCATTTATGTGAGTAATGTAACATTTAATTCTTGAAATGTGAGTAATGTAACATTTAATTCTTGAAATGTGAGTAATGTAACATTTAATTCTTGAAATGTGAGAATTGAAAAGGAAATCACGAACAAATTAATTTATAATGTTTATTTCATAGAAAGCAAAATGAAATTATTGAAACGGAAATATTGTTTGTTTGTTACTGAAATATAAAAATGTAGAAAATATGATCACCAATGATTTTTCTTTTACATTATAATGAGAACAATATGTTACAGACTTTGTTGACAGAAAGAGTTTGTACAGAAGTATTCCATGTATTTGATAAAAAAGAATAGATAGAAAAAAATCTAAATGATAAAATCTTTACGTGCAATATGCTACAATAAGCATACAAAATACAGATGAAATTTGTTCAATTTGATATTAGTTGAATTATGGGCTGTTATTCGAAATATTTTAAATACAACAAATTCTTGCAAACCAAAAAGATATCGGAGTTATCTCCCTTCACAAATCAAAATTTCAAAAACATTTTAAAATAATTTGTTACAAACAATAGTTTCATAGTTTGATTAATAATTTGACTGACTTTCCTTTTATAGCAAATCTCCATTTGAATTAAACTGCTGTATATAAGACCTGACTATAGTGTCTGCATTGAACTAAAGAGATCTGTCGCAATACAAGATGGATAAATATGCCCTCAATATAAAAAGGTCAACGAAAACAAAGTATAGATTTACCATTTGTGTAGCTTGGGATACTTCTGAAGTTTTGTCCACTATTTCAGCTATGTAGTCGATATACTCAGCGGTGATTTCTTGTGCATTTTCTATTATCTCTGCCGTTTCTTCCATTACTGTTTCTGCATTGTTATCTTCAACATCAACCTTTAAAATTAGAAATTATTAGAAATTAAAGTTCAAACAAAATCAGACAAAGCTACCCTTAGGTGTATGGTATTTTTAAATTACCTTTATGGTTACGTTTCTCCTAAAGTATTGAACCATCTACATGTATCCTTAGTTTTAAAATTTGTGGAATTGAGCGTTCCTGGTCAATTTAGATAGAGAACGTTTCAGACGTACCAAATACATAGCCTTATCATTTGAAAAAGAAATTAATGCTTGAAAATACAGTTACAAATATATTATGGCAGCTTCAAAATAAAACTAACGTAATTTTCTGATAAACATTCAAAAGTAAAATCATAACAATACTGAACTCCGAGGTATATACAATAAGGAAAGTCCCTAAAATATTGTTGATAAATCTTTATAAGAACAATATACAGTAAAATCAAAAGGAAAACATACTAAATTCACTCATGTTGGAACACAACTATTCTGAATATTGTAACTAAAAATCGTTTCCTTGATATTTACTCTTGAACGTATTTTTCTGTATATGTATCATACCTCTGCTAGCTCTTTAAGTCTTCTCTCCCTACTTATATGACCCATTACAGTGGCATCGTCTTGTTCCTCTGAGGAAGAATCTGTGTTCTCACTATCATCATCTCCATTATTATTGCATGTTTTAAAAACTCGAACGTCGGTCCAATGGGCCCCTGTTTCGAAATCACCGTCACATTTCGCCCTTCCTGCAACTTCTCCTTCTGAAAAGTATATTAGCTTAATATGTATTGTTACTGTTGTCGGTAGATTTACATTTTATCATTAAGATGAAAGTATTAGAAACTTACTGTGTAAAAGAATAGTGCACATAATTAAATATCCCCTCACATAGAGTACCATTTTGAAACAAACACCGGTGTATGCCAAGGATTTTTCTTTAAACTAACACGTGAGTAAACAGGTCCTTAGGATGTAGTGACATAATGATGTTTCTGCAGTTACTGGCAATATATCAAGTAGCTAATGTCTTTTACTTTATACACCTTATTAGGATTATTTATATCGAATTAATTAATCAGCTGATTAAGGATATATTTGTAAATGTATGCTATCATTGTGCTGTCTGGTTTTTTTTTACTTATGTTTTTGATTGACCGCTTGCTATATTATACCCTTTATTAGTTACCATTTACTGCATGTGCGCATGTTGAATAATATACTTCACTGTTTTAAACTTTTAAATGTAACATATAACATCAATTTTAAACGTTATATGTACAAATAGGTCTAAAGTATCCGGTAAATGAACAGTGTCCATGCTCTAGGGTAAACATTGTTTACAGATTAAAGATAAATAGTGTTACTAACCACATGTTTCTATACTTGTGACTTCTAATCCTGTTGCTGAACTTGGAAAGGTTGCAACTAGTGACGTTTCTTTGTCCTTCAATTGGTCCATGGGACATGCAACTAATTTGGAATAAATTATGGAAATACAAGTTAAGTTTAATCGCAGTTAGTTGAAATATTATGAAAAAGAATTACTGACTTATAATCCTGTTGCTGAGCTTAGAAAGGTAGCCACTAGTTAAGTTTATTTTTCTTTAAATTAGTCCATAGGACAAGCAACATAATTGAAATAAATTATGTTAATTCGTTGTAAATTAATTCCAGACAGTGGAAATGATATCTAAAAATGAATTACCGACTGATCTTTTTAAACTCGTGTTTATTAAGTTTATATTTGATTGAAAAAGTGTAATATGAAAAACAAAATTTACACACCTGTGCTGTAGAACTTTAATGACCTGACTAGATGAATTGGTGTTCTTCCTGGAAGGGACAGCATAAATGACGTGTTCTGTAAATTCTCCCTCAGTTCTCTCCTTAACAGTAGGTTAATTGATCTTTCTGTTGCCATTGTATAGGTTGTGGACATGGTGACATGTGTGTAAAATTTCAGCCTTTGTGGCTTCCCACTATAAAAATATATATCATGCTTTATTTCAAAGTGCCTCTATTTAAAGAAAAACATGGGTGGCCTACTTTCTTTTATTTTATCGGTTTCAATAAAACTATAAAATAATGAAACGTGATAAGTTGCCCATGAGACTGTCTACTATAATTCAAATGATGTAGATCTAAGCAATTAAAGGTCATCGTCCGACTTTCAAAAATTAGAAAATAACACATATTTCACAGTCAGCTATAAGCGGAATCATGAAAAAATTGAAAGAATTAAAACGAAAAAAACTTAAGTGCCTATAACATTTCATTTAACGAAAATTGTCATATGTTCTTGTGTAACTGAGTTTACTGAAATACATAAACTGATCAAGTCAGACTTTCACTCTGGTTTGTAAAACATTTTATTTGTCTGCCTTACCTTTCAACAAAATCTGGGTTTACTTTGATTATAACAACTTCAGGAACAATCAATTGAATATCTGACAAGATGCTGTCATATATCGTCTGTAGATCCTTCACCACATTAAGGATTGACAGAGATTTTTCATTCATCATGTTGTAAACAGTTCGTTCATACACCGTTAGCGGATGTATATTCAGGAAACCAACAAATGACATAACATCTGTAAATAAGTTAACAATGCTGTTATGAAGAATATTGTACAACAAAACATTCAGAATGTAAGAGAGTAAAAGCAATAAATAAAGATTTTTTGTTTGTAGTTGAAATGGCTGTATTACATATTTGCACTCGCTGTACAATCATTTTATCACATTAATTGTCTGTGAAAGACAAAAACAAATATTCAAAATGTCAATTCAAAGTAATCCTCTTGAGTTTATAAAAAAATTGATGAACAGTTTGTCACAAACAGATACTTTTAAAAACTATTAATTCTTAAAACATAGCCTCAAAACTTCAAAATGAAGCAACACATTTGCCTGCTATTTTAGATTTTCTGAATCTTTGAATGGCACAAATTAATAGTTTTAGCTAAGTAAAAGATGTTATCGAACAAGTGTTACATCTCATAGTTATGATTGTAAAAATCACTGTGTTATACGATAAGTATTCATTCATCATTTTAAATGATTGACACATTAACCAGCAAGGATGTTTAAGGTGGCAAATTTCTAATCATTCCTACCAGAGTATCTTATGAGTGTTGGCTTGGATTCTAGACGTTTAAATGGGTTGCTTGTCCATACTTCACACCAATACCTTCCTTGAAGTATTTCTATTGTGTCGTTTGCATCGCTGAAATCTAGTGACCGTGAAAGGTCTGTAGTAAGGTACAGATCTGACGTCAAAGTGGCATCTGTTAAACAATTCAAAGGTCATATAAAAGGTTAGGAAATCATGTTGATGAGCTTATGCAAAAGCTCAATGAAAGCAAGCCATTATAATTGCACTTTTGTTATACACATTTCACTCCTATTTTTCTTTATTATTCAAACATGGTCATTAGAGGCTAGCAATTTGTTGTGCAGCAACCCTTAATTTCTGTTTATTTAATAATAACTTAACCAATAAATAGGAGTCATGATAAGAAGAGATTCAAACTAAAGGTTCAAAGTGGTCTTAATCAAGCATCTGGGAGAAATGCTATGCAACTATACATTCATTCTATGTTACAAGGATATAATTTATGATTCTACTTTTAGAAGAGCTAGGTTGTGAGGAATAATAACAGAAGACTTATGACGATATTGTTCCTAAATGTGTTGTTTCCATATAAAGTTATAATTCTTTAAAATAAAACTGCTTGCAATTAAGGTTATTTTAATACACAACTGCTTTTTAAACAGCTCAATTATTTAATTGCATAAATTTATAGTTTAAAGTACATATAGAAAATAATATAATTAATATTTTGGTAAGATTAACTCAGAACATAAATCTTACATTGTATATAAACTATAATTTCGATTCAATGTTGGATGTAATCAATTAAAACACATGTTTCTTATATGAATTTTCCCGAAATTGTCACTGACTGAATCCATTGTGATGCATAATAAACTGCAATATTTGTAAAATAGAAGAAATTGTTTAAAAGATTTTAATTTTTGATACTGTTTCATCTGTTGGACATGAAAATAATAGTACGAACGAAACTTTTTATACTAGCAAAGGGTAGATGGAAAACGAGTATCTTACCTATATTTGAGAGTGAAGGAAATGTGATACTCTTTGATTCTTTTGTCAACTTTGGTGTTAGAGGGATGCCATCCTTATACCACATAACAGGCAATTCGGGATGTTCATTGTTAAGAGGACATTCCAATTTGTTATCAGCACTTTCCATCTTAAACTGTTTGACCTCGGGTTGAACATATTCAAAGTCGTGGTCAGTGAGATCGCCTTCATTGAATGGTTCTAAAATATAATATATTATACAAAATATGAAATTGTTTTTAAAATCATGATCAACAACTATTTTGCAGATATTCAGACCATACTTTTTTTAACGAAATTTTTTTCTATTATTACATTTAGATAAATAAAAATAAAACTTTTCGCTTGTACACAAATATTGCATATCAATAATTTCCTGACCTCTTCAACATAATTTGTAAATGTAAATGAAATAATATAAAAACGTACCTTTATGATTGTATTGCTTTTTCATAGTCTATATCAAATTTTGCTAGATAACGGTTATCGAAGACTACTCACTTATTTGTTGCTTTGGTCTTTCGCATACTGCTTCAGCTAACGTCAAACAGTTAGCATTCTGCACTCCTATGTTATTTAACTGACGACACTGATTACTTGGAGTCTCACTATGAATCCAAACATTTATAATGTTATCTGAAAGATATAATAAAGCATTGCTAATCAGCATCAGCATTGTTCAATCTATTTATTTCTGTAATTTGTTTTAATATTATAATTATGATTTTCGATTTTTCCCTTGTCAAATTGTAAATACAAACAACTTGTGTCACAAACGGTATTTTAAGAAACTAATTGTAAGTCAACTGTTCAAAATAAGTTCTCAACACATACTCATTAACATGACTATATGCGATCTTTGTGAATGTTTTTTTTTAGTTTAGTTGTTTAAATCGTTTAGGTGACTGTTTTTTAATGTTCTTTTACTCTTTTTGCATTTTTTTGCTGTTCCTCGTGCATCAATTCGTCTTTTGCTAATTGTTTTATCCAAAAAAGTTTCGCTTCTCATTGTTCTTAATGAAGGTTCATCCGGAAATATACACCGAACCTTTGAGAAATACGATTCATTTTATTTTAATTTATTTCTAAAATTCAATTGCGTCTTTGTCAAATAAGTCAGTATATGGCATCTTTTATACTATACATGTCAACAAAGATAACTCATTTTGCATCATATCATCAAATAACAATAGACACCTACTTTGAATATTAGAATTGTATCTTGCCAGTGCTACTGATGTTAAGATAAATCTACGTAGAAAGCTGTTGTCAACACTGGCGAGTTGTCCCCCTTCTTGAATACAAGTATCTCTGGCAAAGGTAAAAGTCATTGCTTCTGATATGTACCGGAAACACTTGTCAACAAAAACATTCCCGTACCAGCCAATTCCACACATAGATACTAAGAAATAAAAAAAGTATATGTTATAATAAAAGTACGTAACATATGAAAAAAGGTATATCACTGTTGTTTTATTTTGCCTGTAAAAATTACATCCATTTAATAATGTTGTCTCACAAATTTTGATAGATCGTATAGTGAGTTTAATGTTGTTCTAACTTTCTACTTCTTTTGATGTTCTCGGTGAATGAATGTTATGGGAAGTGTTATCCGTTCCTGTGTACAAACCGGAACCATTCATGCTAGATCTATCAGATATTGTGCTGTTCTTTTGGTTCAAATATATAACAAATTTATACGCAAATATAAAGATTTAGAATTGCAATATAATCAATTATTTAAGTAAATCATCACCATAAACTAAAAATTATCAATAACAACAAATGATAAAGGGCCTTATAATACTTTTAAACTTTAAGTACCTGTTGTATCCACTGTAATTGGCTGTGTGAAACACACGGATGGTTTTGGCTTTTCACAACTTCCAAGACGCATAATCAGATTTTTTGTATCTTCTATGTTTTCAGATCGTTTTGGTATATGTTCTACTATATCTTCTGGAGGGACGAACTCCTCTACATCTTCTTCCGGGTCAAGATCACGAAATTCTCGCTGATGTATTGCGTCATCCTGTGCTGCAGCCTCGCTAACAAGTATTTCATCACTTGAATCATAACTATCTGTAATATTTTCAATACTTTCATCAACTTCTATGGATGTTGAATTGGAGAGGTGATTAAGTATATCATCTGAAATGTTTTCATCTGTTTGACTACCAACTTCCTGTGATAGCTCATCGCTCTCGCTGATGATTTCCTTTGCTACATTTTCTTTTTCGTCTACATCTACGTCTAAATCGTCACCTGGAATTTCATCTGTATCATTGAACTGATCGTCAAACTTATTATTTTGATTATCACTGATTTCACTTATGTCATCAGATGTGTCCTGTAAGATATCCTCCATATCGTGTTCGCCATTAAAAATCTCAATATCATTTGTTTCATTTAAGTCAAGTTCATCTGACAAATATTCGTCAGAAAAATCACCTGTTTCATTTAAGTCACTCTCATCAGACCAATATGTGCCAGAAATATCATTAGTTTCATTTGAGTCACGTTCATCTGACAAATATTCGTCAGAAAAATATTCCGTTTCATTTGAGTCACTCTCATCAGACAAATATTCCCCAGAAATATCATTGGTTTCAGTAGAGTCACGTTCATCGGACAAATATTCGCCAGAAATATCATCGGTTTCATTTGAGTCATGTTCATCAGACAAATATTCGCCAGAAATATCATAGGTTTCATTTAAGTCACCTTCATCAGACAAATATTCGCCAGAAATATCATTGGTTTCATTCAAGTCAAGTTCGTCAGATAAATATTCTTCAGAAGTTACATTTTCATTTGATGCAATTTCTTCAGAAAGCCTCTCTTCCTCTGTGTTATATATGTCATCTTCTGAGTCATTCTCGAAAGTTTCGTCGGTTTCGTCTGCTATATCGTTAGTTCTTTCTTTTATATTGTCTGTTATATCTACATTTTTTTCAATACCGTCTTCATAAAGTTCGGGTACAATTGTTATTGCTTCTCTACCTTCTGACGATTCTTTGATTTCTCCATCGTTCGACATTTTAATTGCTTCAAAAGAGTCTTGAATATTCTCGATTATATCTCGAGTTTTCTCTATTTTATCTCTGTTTTCCTTGTTGTCAACATCACCAGTGTGTTCCATGGAAGTTGAATCACTCTCTTCCAATGCAAGTTTGCTGCTATTAGCTGGAGGCACTTGGTCAATCTCTACGAGAAAATCATCACTGTCAGATGGGGTTTGTGTAATGGTATCGTCTTCATTACTATCCTCCGATTGTGTTGCCTCTTCTGTAAAAATGTTTTCACCTTTTTCATTAGTTATATCATCTGTTTTAGTAACCGTGATGCCGTCTACTGATTGTACATGTTTATTAGTGCCACCAATATCGTCATCTGATAATGTTCTACTTGTCCCTAGTTCTGACTTCTTCTCATCATTCACTGATATTGAATCTACAGACCCAGAAGATTGCAGACTTATTTCAACAGGTTTGATTGATATCTCATCCAAATTCAGTGATTTATCGTCTACATCAACATTCATATCATCAGAATCACCAGCAGTTAAAACTGTTGTTTTGTCTTCCAAATCTGGATTTAAAGACTCAACCAGCATTTCGTCTGGAATTTTTAATATGACAGTTGTATCACCTTCTGAACTTATCATATCATCAATCGGTATAAGTATCTCATTTACAGGAGCATCACTGTCATCTGCAGACACGCTGATGTCCGATGCGCTTATGTCTTCATTTGATTTGTTCTCAATGATAACAATACCTTTTGGTGTCGTTTTGATATCTTGAGAAATTTTACTGCTTTCTTCTGCTTTTGATTCTGCTGTTGGCAGTATCATTTGAACGCCATTATTTTTCTTGGGTTTCGATGGTGTCGTTGAGTGTGCTATACTTGCAGCCTCCCTGTCATTTGTCATCATGTTTTGAACAACGCTACTACCAAAAATATTATGATCTGGTACTTCAGTTGGTTTTGTTTCACTCATTTTATTTAGTATTTTAAGGATGTTTCCAACATTTCCACCAAATTTTTCATCGATTATCTTACCATGGAGATTTTTGTTCATGTTTGTTCCTTTTTCATTTTCTCCTTGATCATCTGTTGTTTCTTGATGTGGTGTTTGTATTATCAAACCTTCGTTAGATAAAGCCTTTTCTTCTGTTTCAGTGACAGTATTATCATTAGATACAACTGTCTTGGTTGTGATACTATCTTCAGTAACACTCTCCATTGATTTTGTTTTCTTATGGAGTGGGTTGTTAGGCTGTATAAATTGTCTTTCTAAGTTTTTCCGGAGTCGTTCAATTGAAGTTCCATCGTTTAAATTCACATCAGTATTACTGTCAATTCCGTCTAAAATGTTAAGAAGCATGTCGTTAACATCCTTTTCCTTTCCTTTGACATGACTAGATTTGGCATCATCTGTCTTTCCTTTTGTAGCTCCATTCCTTTGCAATTGTTCTACTATAGATCCAGACTCGGGTATATTTTCATCAGTATTATCACTTTTACTATCGGTTCTAACAACCTTGGTGTTGATTTCCTTCATAATCGGATGCGGTGGACTTGTGACAGCCAAATTATGACTATCATCCTGTGCAAGAACTTTGTTTATATCTGAAAGTGCCTTGTCAATATTTATGTCTGATGGTAAATGCTCATCTGTCTTACCATTCATTTTAATGTCTTGTTTTTGGTCCTTTTGAATAATGCCTAGATTTTCGTTTGGTGATGGCCAAATATCATCCTCTATATTTTCCTTTGATGAAATTTGTATACCCATATTTGCAGTGCTTTGTTTTACATCGTCTTGTTTTCTTTGGTCAACAGGCAGGCTGTTTGTTACATCAACCCCAATTTGGTTCTGCTCAGCTTTAGATGGAATATCACTTTCATCTTTACCGATATGTCTTTCTATTGTATCTACTAATATACTTGTGTCATGTATTTCCTGATCACCAGTAATTTGATTTGGATTTAGATCGTGAGGTTTCAACGGTATTTTGGGTTTAACGATGGTCAATGGTGGATTCAAGATCGGGTTAAAATTCGTTTCGTCAGGGCTTAAATTTGAGTCTGTAATTTTCTTTTCGTCTTCATCTTTAGGTTTGGTAATACTTGCTTCGTTGTCTGGTACTTGGGTCGTAGGTATAACTGATAACGGTTGATTCTGTAATGTGTTTATATTTATTCTTCTAGATGGATCTTGTTTCGATATAGCTAAAGGCATACCAAAGCCAAAATCAATTAAACCGAGGTTATTCTTATCATCGTTTTCAATGTCTATTTTGGGTTTGTCTTCACTTAATATTTTTTCGAATGCATCACTAATAGATGTTTTCTTCTTTTCTGATCCAGTGTTGGCTTCTAACGATCCAATCAGTGGATTTTTGTTATCTGTATCAGCACTTTTCTTAATGGTATTAAAAATGGTCTCCATGGTCGGTCTGATTTCAGAATTAAGATTGGAGACAAATTGCAAATTTTCAGAAGTAGTCATTATTTTTTCTTTGAGTTTATCAAATTTAAGTTTTGAATCATCATCGTCGATAGCTTTAGGTTTGTTAAATAGATCCCCTATCTTTTGAAGGCTTTCCATATTTAAATTTCCAGTTTGATCCTTTTCTTCTGGTGGTTTGATGGTTGTTGGTGTGTTTTCGCTAAGAATTTTGTCTTGATTCATCACGTTTATTTTGTCTGAATTCTTATTGGTATTATCTTGCTGTATTTGAGTCGAACCGCTGCGTAACATTTTCAACAAGTTTAAATATCTTTGGTTATTGACTGGTCTAAAATTGTTGGATGATACTGAAGGCCCCTTGAACTTCTGGTTGATTCTAATTCTTTGTGAGTTTTCATACCTCTTATTTTGCACTTGTCTTTGATTAAATATCGGATTGTTGTGAGGATTTGAAAATCCTTGATTTCTGTTGTTGGCAAAATTGATAATTCTACGTGCATTGTTTAAAGTTCTTAATGTATCTACAATGTTTAGCTTCGAAAATTCTTTTTGAAAGTTGTTATTAATATTTTCATTAGAACTTGGTGTTGGTGTTTGAGATGGATAAAAACTAGGAAACCGGTTGCGATTTTTTTTCTCTTCTGGGGCTCGCTTTTCTCGCTTCTCTCCAATAGAACGCTTTTTACGTTTAGTTTCGACTATATGGGAGTTATTTTGGATGTCAATTTCTCCACAAAGTTGATTTCCATTGTGTACTAAGTTTTCATCGAATTTCCATGGAGATTTCTCAAACCTTTTAAAAAAAATAAGAATGCATATTTTATTTGTGTTAGTTTATAAAAAAAAAGGGGGAGGGTGGATGTTTTATTCAAGGCGTTCGACGAATTGGAAATATCAAAAGTCAAATGAATACTGTATTTAAAGCACAGATTGTAAGAGCTCACAGGACTGATTGTTTTATATCTGGTTTTATTAATATTTTTTTATTTATTTTTCAAATCAACTTATTTAGGGATAAATTTTAAAAGTATGCCTGGGATGAAAAGGTTTGAAAGTCATATACACAAATAAGGGGCAACATTCGCAACCTGATGTTTTTAACATAGAACAATTTAAAGCACTAAACGAGTTGAAGCCTTACTTGGTGTTGGTCCTTAGATTAGTATAGGGATTGTCTAATTCATAATTATCAGATTACACAAAGCAAGCTGTTTAGCTCCTAGATAGACATAAGAAGATTTGGTATGAAAGCCAATGAGTCAACTCTCCATACATGTCACAATTTGCAAATATAAACCATTATAGGTCAATGTACGGTCTACAACACGAAGCATTGGTTCACATCCAACAGCAAGCATGTATGTGAGTATTAAATAAAATATATTTTTTAAAAATTTATTTCAAAGATTTAAGGTGAAACACTTTACCATTTTTTTTTTTTTTTTTTTTTTTTTTGGTTTATACAAAGATCCTCAATAATGGTTTCTAAAAGGGAACACATATACATGATATAAGAATATTGATGTGTAATATGCAGAAATTGTTAATCACTGCAGCTGGTGGAATGTGTTGCATTGCTGTATAAACTAGAATGTTTAAATGCGGTTTTGTTGTAAAATTTTATTAAATGATTATTTTTACTATTATTTTGAAATTGTGTTAACTTATAAAATGTGTGTATAGGTTATAGGTTATGTAATTTCAATGAGTAGCAATAAAATGTTTCTTGAAGCCATACCTGGACTCACTCTTCACTAAACTGGGACTGATGCCATCCCAAACTAAATGAGTATGCTCCGAATGTAAACCGGTCCAAACATTTTTTATACCTGAAATAAAGGTAGAAAATGCTAGAACAACTGTGTGGTAACTCCATTTACGGTCATACAAGAAGGTCTAACCTACACTAGCATTAATTTTCTTTCTCTTCAAAAAATAACTTTATTTCTGTAAAATTCTCATGAAATGGTTAAACAATTGAAATGTTTTCGTAAATTCTCATGGAATTGATGAACTATTCCCATTTACCACCATAAAGATGTTGTTTTTTTTATACTGTACATCGTTCAATTCTATAATTAGTATTTTATTGCTTAACTTTCTTATTTTACAAAGTTATTCTTTATACATTTGAATCCCATTAAACTATATTGATTTGTTTCCTGCTAACTTTTCCCTTTCCAGTTTTGTGTATTGGTTATTATTCTCTATTCTGTAAACCATATCCTGACATACATACTAAACGTATGCTGATGTTATTTATTCATAACAACGATTTTTGAGGTAAAGAATTTTTTATCATTAAAAGAATCTTGGACACTTGATATAGTTCGAAAGTTTTTAGTGGTGTAATTTTGCATCAAAACGCCATTTTATGTAAGGAATTTTTAATCATAAACATAAATCTGGGATATATGATAATATAAACGGTACCAAATGTACTGCACCAGACATGAATTTAGATAATTAATGTCTCTGCAGTGATGTGCGAGACCCATGCATACATTTGAAAATGTAAGATTTGATTTTTTCGGTGACTTTATTCTCTGTTTGTATAAAGAAAATGTTCAGGTATATTGTTTAAAATTTCTAATATCTATGCGGCTTATATGTTAAACTTACCAAGTGAAAGGAGATGATCTTCGATGGATTTTGATTGTACTTTGATAGGGACTTCTAGTTTTAACAAAAATGAATAATCCTGTCTACATTTTTCTTGAGCATCATCCCATTTTGATGGCTCTGTATTTACACGAATACATATAGCAACACCATCTAATGATGCTTCTGTCCAACCATCACGGCAAAATCCAGTATTTGGAAACTGAGACTGAACATTGTTTCCACCAATATAACCGCGGTCAGATTCAGATGCCTCCGCCTCTCGTCTGCCTAAAAGTCTCTGTTCAAGTTGTTGCTGTTGGAAACGAAGATTGTTTTGTTGCACAACATTTAAATTTGTTCTCTGAAAGTTTCCAATCCTGGCATTTCCACGAAATCTTGGAATATCCGGTATATTTCGAAAGTTTTTAATGGGGTCAAATGGTCTTGGTCCATTCGGAAACTGGCAATATGATAATCTTATGATATCTGAAAATAAAATAATATTTACATTATTTTTTTTCATCGTTTTGGTTTTTTTTTCTTTTAAATTATATCCGGTAAAAATATCATGATTCATTTCTCATGTCGTACTTTGTTATATTGTTTTCTTTTATTGATACAGATAACTAACTAATGACAATTTATAATCAAATCTTTTTATGGAAATTTTCTTTCTTTCGTGTCATGTTTAACTTTATCAAAAATGTTGGATATTATACAATTACAGTTCTAGCTATTATGTCCCTCATTACATGTTAGATATTCTTCAAGTAATGAGCCTTGGTCATTTTCGCATGCATGTGTATCTTTTAATGGGTAAGAATATTTAACAAAAATCAAAACCTACTATAAAAGGAATATTTATAAGTCTATATCATAATATTTTAAACAACTTTCCACATTTTAAGTTAATCCATAAAAGGATATTCATTCCGACTAGTTGCTACTGAGAATATATATATATATTGTAGATAATTTAAAGTTGTGAATATTTTTGTAAAATTTAGATTTGGGTTAAAATGATTTTGAATCTTTATAAAACAATGGTATGAGAAGGTCTGAACACATTCGAGAATCATTTTTATTCTGATATAATGTCGAAATAGAAAAAAAACTAAATTACAAAAATCGCTTAAATTTTACAATTTTTACAGGGGACCTTCTAAAAACATAACAGACTTTTTTTAAAATTACATCAGAAAAAAAAATGATTCTCGAATGTGCTCAGACCGTCTCATACCATTGATGTATAAGGACTCAAATTTCTAAAAGTACTCCATGTGCTTACTATCTGTTTAACAATATGTGCTTCATTTTTCATATTTTGTGATACCGGGACCTTTTAAAGTTTTTATGGAACTTGCTCATTTGTATAGTAGAACAATGGCTTGTAATTATTCACATTTTTGTCCCTTGATCATTATGGATTGTTGTCTCGTGGTGTCATTATACCTTATTTCCTAATTATTTTTTATATACTAATAAATCTTTAATATATTAAGTATATTTTAGTTGTTTTCGATAATAAGAAAATAAACAAAAACGCACTTTACAATTAATAAGAAAAATCATCTGTTTACATTTGTCATCAAGCATGTTTTAAAGCTGACTGTGCGGTATTGCTTTTACTAATTGTTGAAGGTCATACGGTGACATATATATAGTGGTTAATTTCTGTGTCCTTTGGTATCTTGTGGAGTGTTGTCACATTGGAAACTACATGATGTATATCACATCTTTTTATGTTTATGTTAAATTGTATTAATTCTTTTATTGCAACAGTAATTATGCTCAATAAATTCTTGAACACAGAAAACAATAAATCTATTCATTCATTCATGCTAAACGGGATACGTATTGAAGGTGTAAAGCATATCTACAAGGCACTCTTTATTCATGTGGATAATTTGTTTTATGGATTTATCACGTTTTATCTGTTCATCAATATGTAACGTAATGATAGGAATGCATTGGACATCCTTATAGTGTCATATCAAACTAATTTTAGAACCTTATCTGTATTAATATCAGATCAACCTTGACAATTTGTCACATATCCAAATTTCAAATAGATTTCTACGCATTTAACATACTTTTAAATATATTTTGAAATAATTTTTCGATAAATTGATGTTGATCGTTTACATCCATTTATTACGCTTTGTAATTATGGTACATTATTTCACTTATATTTTGCCATCTTGGATTGTAAAATAGCAGTACACAATCGGTCCAGTTCTTTGCTTTAATCCACAAATTTTGAGACAAAAAGATAATTTACAGGTTACACTGAAGAAAAAAGTTATTTGTTGTATTATTAGGACTATTTAGATACCAAATAACAGGCACTTGTTTCTATCGACTATCCATATAAATTGAAATGGATATAGTCGACCTTCCTATCGATAGAATTAAGTGCATGTGTACCAAATATTAGTTTTTGTTTGATTTAATTTTTCAACTTGGTCATATAAGGGGAGATTATTCGTATAGAGAATAAAGAATTGTTAATGACATTTTAACGTTTTAAACTGTAGCAAAAAACCATATATTATAAAAACTGTTTTCTCATATACCTTATTTCAAAATTCTAACTGACAAAATTTGTCTTTCTTTCACAATGACAGTGGGTTTTTTTTAAATATTGAATAATCTTTCCAAAAGTTGGGTTTCTCAATTCTGTATCCTTTGTTTTGTAATTTACCTCTTTTTTTATTTTCAATGGTGAAACCTAATTTCTCAATATCTTTAACATAGGGTGAAGGTTTGGTACCATTAAAGCGTTTAAACCCGCTTCATTTGTTTGCACCTGTCTTAAGTCAGGAATCTGATGTTCAGTAGTTGTCGTTTGATGATGTGGTTCATAAGTGTTTCTCATTTCTCGTTTTTTATAAAGATTAGACAATTGGTTTACCCGTTTGAATGGTTTAAAACTAAGACTAGTAATTTCAGGTCCCCTTTATAGTTTGCTGTTCGGTGTGAGCCAAGGCACCGTGTTGAAGACCGTACTTTGACCGTTAATGGTTTACCTTTATTAATTGTGACTTGGATAGAGAGATGTCTCATTGGCACTCATACCACATCTTCTTACATCTATTTAAAATAAAATCGACACAAAAATATCTTCAAGTTCGTATTTGATTTTACTATTGTTCCTACTGAATTGAAACATTTCCCCAATTAAGTTCGTACAAAAAATAAAGAAATATCTTTTCCTTTTAAAAATTTTATTTTCCAGTTTTGTTTTTAAATAAAAATAGCGTATAGGCCTATCTCTGTGATAGTTTTTGTTTAGATATTTATTATCTCTTTTTAAAAATAATTTCAATTGTTAAAATGATGGGTTTTTAAAGTAGCATTCTTAAAAACTGATAGTCAATTATAATTATAATTATAAAGACATTATTTGTCAAGAAAAAAGCAAAGAAATTATAGGTTAATAAACAGTCTTCAACTACAATAAAATGTTGGTTTCATTGGTGAAAAATCTGCACTACATTTGCGCGCATTTGGGGATTAAAATGTTTTACGTTTGCGCGCAGCTTTCGATTACATTTGTGCGCATTCATTTTACAGGTAAACTCAGGTAAAAATATAAATAAAACAATCCACAATTAGTAATTTTAAATATAAACTTGATATGTGTCATCTATGGCATCGAGTTTTTAAGATTTTGAGTGAAAACAAATCTTCTCTACATTAAAGACAAGGAAACTGTCCACCCACTTAGAAATCACCTATGAAGCTATAACATGTCAAACATGACATGTACATTTTATTTGTAAATAGATGGAATGTGCTTTGTTCGAGGCTTTATAGTGACTATCATTGCCATTAGACCAATTATAACTTACGCTGTTTTTATTTGCATAATATCATTGTAATAAACTACGGTAACCAATAAAATATGGCAAAACACCTATACTTTGTTTTTACCACAACAATAATTTTATTTATGACAATATGCATATTAAATATTTGACAACACCTGATGAATTACATTTTCTAGGGCATTTTTAATTCATATTGCTTTTGAATAGGAAAACAACAAACGAAAAGAATCGATTGGAAAGGGTTACTATAAAAATCATTGCGATTGGCATATAGCAGCATGAAAAAAAAGGGAAAACAATCATTAGATAAATAAATGTCATTAGGATATTACTAGTTCACAAGCATATTGAACTTCCTGTAACTCTTTGATTTTTTTCTAAAGAATTTACCTTTTGTAAAGTGTTTTTTTTTTTTTAATTATCATTATTCAACCACATATTGCACAACCGATGTTAATAATTTATCCCACTAGTCTAGCAACATGAATTATGGTTTGTGGCGCAAATGAAATATTATTTTGGCGCCAATGAAATCATCGCCAATTGGCACAAAAGCAAAGCAAATAGTCTAGCATTAAAGTGAAGGTCCGTTAATCAAGATACTATCCCTGAAATCATTATGTTCGATTTTAGTTTTATGTTTTATGTTTCATAAAATGTAAGCAGTAATTAAATGACATGAAAAAAATGCTTTATTTATTTACTAACCTGTGAGAAAAAGAAATGCAAAGGCTGTACTGACCACATACCGCCACCTGGTCATTATCTAGTTTGGTCACCTAAAAGAAAGAAAGGTTATTAAAATTACTATTTTTTTATTAAAACATTAAAGAATGAAACATAGTATACTAGTTCGAGAAGCAGGAAACTATACATCGAAGTAAACAAGATGTACAACAGAATTCAACAACAATGGAAAGGACAGTGTAATAAATACGATTGGATAAAATTGTCAACCTGTTAACAATCGCATTGCCCTGAATTAAGTGAACAATTCCTAATATTGAATGACAAATTAGAAATAACTTCAAATAATTGTACACTTTTGGGACAAGAGCAATCGTTTTTTTTTAACTTATCCCATCCCTACCCTCACATGTGCTTCCAACTTCGGACTTCTTATAATACCTTTAACCTGCGTAGCTGAGCAGATACAGTCGAGTCTGGCAATTTTGTTCGTTGTTATTCAGAATTTTAACACAAAAATTTCCAATAAACGGACTTATTCGACAGGCGACATTACCAGCCAGCATCGTGAAATGCTGCACTGTTATCAAAGCTTACAGACTAAAATGCACGTGGAATTACAGCAGTTGATATTATAGTGTTAGAATTATAATTATAAGTGTTATTAAAAGCTTGCAATCAGTAGCTGTCACTACAATTTAAATCTGGCATTATATGGTACAGTTTTACTCCTAACTGTACTTATTTGCTTTTAAACCTGATATCTAATTGTTTCTGTGTTGTTTTATTATGACAGTTCCTCTTATGGTCAAGTTATATCATCAACAGTTGCCTTTGTTAAAGCTGAAGTTCATTGTTCCTTAAATATGTGTATGTTGATTATTAGTCTATACATATACATGTCTATCATTTATTCGCAGACTTTCTAGTGTAAATATAGAGAATGATCTTTAGTATAAACACTTGTTTGTTGTTGAAACCCGTTTTTATCACTAGATGTAATTGAGATGTGCTACATTAACAAAAAGTTTGAGAAAAAAGCGTATGATACCAACATCAGTGGCGTAGCTAGGCCATTTGTAAGTGTACGCCCGAACCTCGGCAAGGGGTCTGAGGGCCCATCGTGTCCTGGTCATAGCACTTGTTGGTAGTGGGTTCGAGGGGCAAAGCCCCTCTGAAGTGAACGAGTTATCAAGAATGAGATACCATTTCTGTCAATAAAACTCACCAATAGCAACATACTTTAGAGTCTATTTTGTTTATCTTTTATGTTTAATTTATTCATTGTGTTGATTTGGTTTTAGAGAAAATGTCCGAACCAGTTACTCTGAATATGTTTAAAAGGAGCCATGGGGTAAAGCAATCACTCAATCAAGACCCCTTTTCATGTGCAAATTTCGTTAATGGACATGAAATCATTAATTTTGATAGTTTTCGGGTGTCTCATGAAAATTCGTAAAGGTTTCCGTAGAAACCTAGATCTCGCCTGAAAAAATTAATCCATTTGTCAGTCCATTCCAGGATTTAAGAATATTAAACATTTTCTTTAGATATTTTTTCATGATCTTCTTCTGCCAAAGTTGCATGGCAATCTATGAAGGTTTAAAAAAAAATATCATTTCAAGTACATTGTATTAAACAGACCGTCTGTTAGTTGCGAAAAGATAAGTCCGTAAACTGAAAAATTAAAACAAAAACACTTTTAAAATTTTGGTTCAGACATTAATCATAAAAAAACTACTGTTAATTTTCATAAAATTCGATGAAGGTTAGACAATGTAATTGATGTGTAACAAAAAACCCTAGACTGTAAATACGGTAAAATTAAATATATATCCAACTTTCGTAAAATATCATGAACAGTTGACAGTCATTGATATCTAAAAAAAACTTTTCATAACATGCTGAACCAAGATATTGACGCTGCCGACGGAATTTGGGAGTGCTATGTCTCGCTTTCGAGACTAAAAAGTTGCAGACTCGACAAAAATGCCAATCTCAACAGATAATGAATAGCTTTAAACAAAGGGAAAGTAATTAAAATTCACAGTAGATTCAGACTTTGACAGAAAATGAACAAATGTATAATACGATACCTTTTGATTGAAAAGTAAATTTCGTCACTATTATTTTAAGGGCAAAGGAAATCAACAGTTTTCTTCTATGCATATAGATATATTGATTTTATAGTAATTGATAATTACTACTGATTGAATTGTATAAGAATTATATTGTTATTATTTCAGGGTCATTTTTGTTAGAATATTAACATCAATTCTGATGAAATAAAGAACCTAAGACCTATCAACGTGTTTGTGTTTATTTAAATACATGGGAAGCACGACTACATTTAATTGCAATTATACAAGCCATTGAAGAAAGATATGCAAGGCTTATAATATGATTTTAACCAGTTCTTCTTAATGTATAATATTGAGATGAAAATATTCTTTTTACCAAAATTCAAGTGTATGCCCGGGCGTTTTGACGTAAACGTAGCTACGCGCCTGAACATTAGCGCAAAGTCATAAACCATATGAACGCAATAGATCAAAAAGTTAGGACGATAAATGCATTTCAAGCTCCGGAGCATCAAATCCATAGAGACCCTCACTAGAACAATCAAATTAAAGCTCAACTTGTCAGAGGGAACACCAAACATTAGTTTAAATATACTTTAATCATCTTTTGTACATGAACATTTATAGACAGGCGAAAACTTATCAGTTATTGAACCTTTCTATTAAATAGTTGATAGGAAACGATATATTCGTGTAGAACATAAATTTTAGGTTTAAATATTTAAAATATTCATTTATTCCCACAATTCGTCAATCAATTGGTGCACATGAAAATGCAGGTGATACGACACCTTTTAAATGACGAAATTTCTTCGACATAAAATTTCATTTCCTTCATTTGATCAAATGTGTCATGAACAACAAGGTGAATTCGTTGATCGTCGTAAGTGCCAAATGTTTAATGGGACTCGTAAAGCGAAGTACATGTATTTTAAGGTGAAATACAATGTACAATGTATTATGGACGGCTCTTTTTGCAGTTTTTTTTCTAAGAACCTGGTGGGGGTGCCTCTGGAGTTTTGTCTATATATATTCAGAACAACAGTGTGTGTCTTTCCTAGAGTTTTGCATGACTCTCTTGATATATTGTTCTTAATTATTCAAATTTGTATTCATGAGTTTTTATGAACCTTAAAATGCCTCTCTTAACAGATATGGTACAAATACCACCACTCAAGGACACCAGACTTATAATAAGTAAATATGTCACACGCGGTGTCTGTTCCGCAAAAAAAAAATCAACAACCAAATTAGGAAGTTGAAGAAAAATGAAAACTTGAGCGTGATTCCATTCAAAATATTTAATTTAATTGAAATTAAATTCATGCCTAATTTAATATTTTTTATGACTCCCACGCTTTCAAATAAATGTCTATTTCAAAGTATCTATGGTTTTAAAAAGTAATAAAAATCATATATAGCCAGTATCAACTAAAACATAAATGTGAACACAAATAACGTTTACATTTGCATAATGCAACTGACAGCTATAAACTAAATTATTGTTTTTATCTTATATTAATGGTCCAGTAGAAATTACATCACTAAATCGTTGACGCCATCGTGTGACATTGACAGGACAGATGTGTAATAAAGATGTTATATTTCATGTCAATCACTATGGAAACTAACTATAATTTGTTATTACACAGGCAATTGAACATCGTACATGTATATTATCACACGCCCTGGCGTACACTACTGTTACTGACAGAATAACAAAGATAACACATAAACCATAAGTATCTATAATAAAAACAAATATGTTGAGGTTCCTAATTTACCATGATTTATTGTTGAAATCTAAATGTTGTTTTTTCGTATTATTTTGGTTAAACTTGGAACTTACAATATAAGCCTTTTAATGCATATTATTCTTTGAATATTCACTTCTCAGTGGATACTTGCTTGTAGAACTTTCTGTATTTCACCTTTACAAAACAGTTTTCTTTTATCACCGGCGATTAAGTGGACACCCCTGTCGTATCACCTTTTACATCTTGATTATTCAATTTATGATGATAAGGTTATTTAGAGTCATATTTTGAATTTGGCGGTGTTACTATATCCATGCATATTGTTTTTAACAATGTTTTAATTAAATTCTATAGAACCCTTTTTGAATTGTTTTGTAATAAATTTTATAGACAAAACAAAATTTATGATCCAAATCTAAATTAATGTCACCACTTTAAAGCATAAATTATTATACTGTATACAAATTCAGAGACATAGATGTAAAGTCTTATGTTTTTTACCTGCAATCTAAGACCAGACAGAGAAAAAACAATGTCAAGTCTTTTTATTTACAAAATATACATATACTAATAAATAGAGTACTAGAATGACCCTTTTGTTACCTTTTAAATTTTATTTCAGGAATTTCCGTCGCCAAAATTGATGTGTTACATGATTTAGAGTCACACATAAATCTTCATGACTCTTTGTGTATTACACCGTCCGTGCAAGTTAGTTCTTAATCATTGATTTTTAGATTTATTTGAAGTAAAAGAAAATTCGTTTCTTTACCTTTTATTAAATTCATATGCCCTGATAAATTAATGGTAACCAAACTCTCTCTCTCTAAGCTTATGCAATTCCAGCAAATTAAAACGTGGAAAACTATAGAAAGAAAAACGGTTCTGTTTGCTATCTTACAAAACGAAAGTAGTCCTTTTAAAAAGTAGAAAAATATTAATAAAACGGTTAACATTGAAGTAAAACATTTGCCGTTTATAATACATGATTAACTCTATCATTAAATATGTAAGTATAATGGCCCATCTTCAGTCATTTATGTTAAAGCTGTACAAAATTTACTATTTGTTAAACAAGACCATAAAAATGCCTATAAAATGCAGATGTCTGCATAATTAATTACCAACGCAAGTTTTCATACATTTATTAATAAAATATAAAGTGAGTAAGACAATTTTATACATGTGTCTGTATTAAAAATAAAGACTAGTAATACTGTGAGGTGAAATTGCCACTGAGACAACAATCCATTTCACCAAATGACCAGGATTTAAGCAGTTATAGGTCATTGCACATACTCCAACAAAGTACATACGATCTAAGTCTCTTTATTTAAATATTTCGCTGTTCTACATTTTACACTAGTATACCCAATTAAAAATTAAAAAGGCAAATTTGAAAAAAATTACCCTGTGATTTGTAAATCATAAAAAAGAATGGCCAGCGCAGATACAATTATTTCGTCATCGAACAGGAAAGTCTCTGAAACTGATATCAGGAATCTTGATAGACATTTGACAATGCTATTTGTAACGTTTGGGGAACGTGTTTTTCAACAAATTATTTACAACTCCATGGGAACCAACTGTGATCCTCTTTCTGCTTAGTTGTTCGTTTAATCCTGTCAGACTAACTTTGTACAGGAGCTTGTTAAGAAAAACGAAAAGAGGCTAGGCCTAACCTTTAACTTCACGTTCCGCTATATAGAAAGCTCCTCCTCACTAAATAATTCAAAGTTTGGTGATTTATCCCATTGAACTCGATTAAATAAAAAATATACAAATCTACAGTTAAATCTGTCGTATATCTTGACTTGCATCTACATGTATATTTTGACAATTAGGGTCGATTCGGAATAAGCTAAATAACAATAGAGATTATCGCAGTTTCTAGATTGTGAACTTTCCATTTCTATTTTTTTTTTAAATGTCAGCATTACCTGCGTACGGATTATATACTAGTAACTCACAGTTGATAATCATTCCTGAGCTTTCTATTATAATTTCCATGATAAGGGTTTAACTTTACTGATTACAAGGAAGCTATCAAACCTAGAGTTCAAAGTGGTGATATAAAATCCTCGAATGTGACTAACAGAACTAGACTTGTCACTGGTTTTGTTCTCATATTAGCAACACGAAGGGTGCCATATACGGGACAGGATCTGCTTCAGTGACTCTTTTGGAACAGATGAGATTCCCTCCGGTTTTTTGTGGGGATCGTGTCGCTGAGGTTTTAGTTTCTTATGTGGATGTCATTTTTTGTGAACACTGAACCACCATTTTCATATTCTTGGATAGTGGTGTAACAGCACAAATTAAAATTTCATATGTATAGAATATAGAGTTTAAAGGAAGGCTAGGTGTATAGGGTCTTGATTATGAATTCGAAACAAATATCACGATAAATAATATTAAAAATATCTTTATAATAGAATTCATGCATTATTCAGTTAAAATCATATAATTAGTAAGAAAATATCCATTAAGGTGGCATCTTAATTGTTACCAGTAAATTATAATAGACATATATATCACACACATATTACTGTATAACGTTGATTTATGATTAATTTAGTCTTATTGTAAAGTAGATATACTTGTAATTAGTGTTTGTTCAGAGATATGGTTAAGGAAATTACTTCAAATCACATTCCATTCAGGGACATTCCCGCATATTTGTATTTTATGTCAAATTCCTTGAGAGGTTTACTATATTCAAAGTGTGCTACTACGTTTCATTTTTTACAATAATAGCTTTATTTAATAAATATTTCACCTTTCAAAATAGTTGTTAACAACTTGATTTCTTGTATCTAAGACATAGTAGCTAAGGTGTTGTTGGTGCCCTGTGTACATCGGACAACTATTCAATTTGTCATCATCTTTTTCCCTCTTTCTTTATTATTTTGGGTCCTTTTTTACTTTTACTCTTAATATATAACTTTATATATAATAAATAATTATTCTAAATGTAAACTAGTTTTTTATAATAATTTGACGCTTTCGTATATAAAGAAATAACTATAGACGTTGTAACTTACACCTGCATGGGAATATACAATATATTATGTTCAATCATACACACAACCATGCACATTTAACATATTAATCAGATTTATCATTATTATAAAGATATTAACAAGTTAAGGTTTTTTCCGACACTAAATATAATATTTATCAATGCCGAAATATCAGTTCTTTCAACACGTCACAAAGTCTACAATATGACATATTTTTGATTGCGTTATAAACTTCCGGGTATAATGAACATTTAAAACATCTGATTTATTGTTGTTTTCAAAAGATCAAAAGACCAATAAAAATATCAACACAAGAACGTATATAGATCTTACCTTTCAATTATTAATTTAATATAATTATATGTTGGTGTAAAATTAAGAATAAAGGCGCTATTATTATAACTTTGCTTTAAAAATCAAAACCCAAAACGTCTTGGCTATTACTTTTGAATAATCATACTTCAAAAAACTATATTGAAGAAAACATTTCCTATTACATTCTTCAGACTATTTAAATTGTTGTTTTTTTATGTTTGTATGTGTCTTGTTTTATGTTTGTTTCTTTTTATAGTGGTTTGTCTATACAAATATTTCCCCTTTGTAAAAAGAAAGGTTGTTTCTATTAAAATCAATAATAGTTTTACGAATTCTTAAAAAGCAAATAGAAACTTAGCTGATGCAACATTTAGACATTATATTAGTGGTACACTATATCAGAGACATATATACACATGTCTCAGACTATATCAAATGCATATAATATATATATGATGTATGTAAATTTAAAAGGTAAAACACTATGTGCAAGATTACTTACATGTCTGTTCTGACAATTATAGACTTTTCTTCTACATGTAATATCTTTGAAAATATTCTTAAAATGCAAAATCAGCAGAAATCATTAAATCCAAAACACATCTACATTTCAAATACGAAAACAATAGATCCTAAAAACGAAAATATTCCTTGAAAAACAACACAATGACACTCATAAAATATTCCGAATATATAAATGATCACTTATTGGTACTCCTTGTCTTGTTCCAAAATTACCATAGTTGTTGATATGGTTAGTGATGTATTCGGATATGTCAATGTTCGTAGCCCTGAGGCACATTTATTTTGCATGTCTGTCATTTGCTCCTTGACAAGACGTTACATTGATACCTAAGGGACAATGATCAGATCACACAAAATATTAACTTTTAGTATCACCTTTTGTGCGTATCATCTGATCATCTGTAACAATGATACTTGTAACACCTCTAAGACATCGTTGTAATTTGTTATTTTGAATGTATGTCATTTATTTACTTAATATTCATAAAACCACAAACATTTGTTGATAAAATATTTTTATTTTATGTCAAGATTAACCATCTAGCATAACTCATTTTGGGATACATTTTACACTTCCGAGTACGCTTCAAAGATTGCTGAAACAACAACCGAACAATTTCTAATAACAAATTATACATGCGTTTTCATATTTATTTAAGTTTTAGGATATATAAATTAAGTATAAAAAAAATTTTTAAAATGTGTAAATACATGAAAGGAGGTCAAAGGCTTTCATAAATGTGTTGAATTAATTGTGAAGATTAATCTAGAATATGTAGTTCATAGATATGTGTCAACCATGACGTCACATTTATACTGATGCATATTTTTTACTGTAATAAAGAAAATAAAAAGCCTTCTGTAGGATTAAAATACAGTATTTTTTTCATGCAATATAAAAAAAAAAGAAGATGTGGTATGATTGCCAATAAAACATCTGTCCACAAGAGACCAAAATGACACAGACATTAACAACTATAGGTCACCGTACGGCCTTCAACAATGAGCAAAGCCTATACCGCATAGTCAGCTTTAAAAGGCACCGATATGAAAAGGTGGTTCCAGATAAGATTAAGATTGTGTTTATGAAATATGCTTAGCTTGAAGGGTAACAATTTTTCTGCACCATATACGGATTTTGACAATAAATGTCTCTACAAGAATGATCGACAGCAAAATATTTGAAAGTCCAATTTTATTACAAAAATAAGAGCTGATAAAACAATCAAAATTAGGACAAAAAAGGGTTGACAAATCCGGACAATGAATCAGAGCTTTGATTGTGGGATATCAGTACTGACAGTGTACATTCAATAATTTCAAATAAATTTAGAAATTTGGAAATGCAAACTTTAATGAAACAATGTCCGTATTTTCCATGCCAGCACCAAAGCACCGGCTACTGGGTTGTTGATACCCTAGGAAACCCACAGTCCGCCTCCTGTAATAGTATCAAACCAGTGGCAGTAATAACTTTAAAGGCACCAATTTTCCTGCACGAAATTCTATATTGATACGGACTCTTCTGTTAACGCCAAAGAGGAAAATGAGTATTTACTAACAAACCAAATAAACATTATTTAAAAAATCCATTTGGTGTTATTAACTATTTCAGGCGAACATATTGTCAGAGGGATATAATACAATATCAAATGTGTATTTTATGCCTCTGATATTGTTTAATACAGGTGTTTCTTGTAACTAAAATAGTGACAATAAAAAACGGCGTTTTGCATCGCCCAAAAACGGCGTTTTGCATTTACGCCGATCTGCATTTCATTTGCGCCGATTTTTTCTTTCATTTGCGTCGATTTTTTTACAGGTAAATTACAGGTAACTTACAGGTGAATGTTATTTTTCATTTATCATAATAGACCTCTTCCGTTAGCCAGTTGTACAAACGGTATAAATTATTGTCAATAAATTGGGATAGCTATTTGCCAATGTCACTTAATTTGTCTGTATACTCTGTGCTCAGCCCAAAAGACTGGATTTTCTTACACCAGTTACAAGCCAGATAAAAACAACAATCTATTCTACATTGCATAAAAGCACCAAAAATTGCGTTATGCATTGCTTGTTCAAAGTCAATATGTATAATCTCGGTAACAAATGAAAGTTGTTTTTGACGGCAGAGATCGCAAATTATTTACCCCATCACTTCATAACACTGTTCATCTTTTGCTGGCAAAAAATAAAATCACAAAAATACTGAACTCCGAGGAAAGTCCCTAATCAAATGACAAATTCAAAAGATAAAACACATAAAACTAAATCAGGAACAGATATACTGTTCCCAGACCAAATGAACAACAACTGCGTAAATTATAGGTACATAGTTTCCATATTTACATCCGTGTAAAGTATATAACTGATTAAAGTATTTAGAACAGTACTTAAAAGTTCCACATCTATACATATTACAGACAGATAATTGCAAAGACATTCAAGATTGAGGTGTGTAGAAATAAGTGTACCTTTCTCGAGATCATTAGCACTGACCTTCCGATATGTATGGCCAGTATTTACTCACCTATGTTTCACGGATTTGGCTATATTTTTTGGACCTTTTGGATTATATCTCTTCATCTTTTATATAAGCTTTGGATTTCAAATATTTTGGCCACGAGCATCACTGAAGAGACATGTATTGTCGAAATGCGCATCTGGTGCAAGAAAATTAGTACCGTTAATTTTATTAAACTGTTAATTCAATTAGGAGCAAATTCGAAATCGGTGCAAATGAAAGAAAAAAAAAAATGGCATACGCCCTAAAAAAATGTCCGAACTTTAATTGATTGAATTTGTGGTTCTTGTGTCGACACAACTGGTAAATTTTAGGCGACACGACATTTTTGAATTGTCATCCGCAAGGTCGGCTTTATGAAGTGTGCAACCTGTAAAACTACAAACAAAAACACATTACATTGGTCACCGTTACCTTTCCAATTCAAGTTATACTCGTACCAATCTTTTGTGTTATGCCTATTACAATTGCAACTGATTTTTATCTTTATGTTGGATCTTATGTTGCACCATACAAATGTAACACCACTGGCCAAATAAGAAGGAGGATTGAGCTCTCACAAACATGTTTAACCACGCCACAACTTTCTTTGCCTGTCCCAAGTCAGTAGGACTGAGACTGTAGTTGGTTTATATCGGTCATATATGTTTGTTTTCTTGTTTGAATTATTTCACATTTGTCAGGACCTTTTATATCCGTCTTCATTACTGAAGGGTTTTCTCATTATTGAGGGTCATTGGATTGCCTATATTGTTATTGCTAAAAAAAAAAAACATTTATCTCATTTGAACTCTGGTGGATAGTTGTCTCATTGGCAATAATATATATAACATATCATTATTTTGATATTAATCATTTGCAATGTTCAAATATAGAATGCTATGAATTATGTGGCAAAAATCCAATATTGAAGCTATTTTTAAAAATAAATTTAAAATATTAGTAAAAAACTAATAAGTAAAATATCTACATCAAAGATAATGTTAAATTTATTGTACTTTCAAGTCAAATAACCATTTCCTTAGTTATCAATCAAATTTGAAACCAATTGAACTATGAAATTAGCATGGATTTCATGTCCAGTCAGATGTTTGATATCATAAATATATTTTGAAGGTCATGAACATATTTTTCCTTTCCTTTTTACATGCATTAAATCATTTTATATCATTATATTGACAAAAAATCGTTTCATCGAACAACATAATTTACCAATTTCAGTGAGTTTTACGCACATTTCTGGAATAATATTTATCAAGAGAAAAACTTGAAGTCGAATTTTTAAAAACGTAAAATATTTGGTGTACAAAAAAAATAATCTTAAATTAGACAGACCAACTTTAAAAGACAAATTTATCATACGGCATTGCAATGTTTTTTTTTAAAGAATGCTATTCGTTTAGAAAAAAATAAAAAGCTGCACCAAAGGATACATGATGGGAACAACACATATAAACATATTTTAAATAGTTAATTTTCTTTTTATACCCAGCAAAATTGCAGCATGTCTCAATCTGATTAATATATCTCCCAGATAACATATCCAGTTTTGGGTGATATTCATGTTGCTTAATTATTGTATAGTATTACCAACCATGCACGACCTTTACACGTAGTTAAGTGAGTTCAACACCCAATAGTAGTAAATAAACTCATCATAGATACCAGGACTAAATTTAGTAAATGTATTGTAGTGTTTTGTTGACTGTACTGTCTGTTAATCCTTTTTTTGGCCTTCTTTTACTTATACTTTTACTAAGCGTCCCAATACTTAAGATTAAGGGTTCATTTATGGTTATGGTTAGGTATAGGGATGTTTTAGATTTATGAGTTTGACTGTCCCTTTGGTATCTTTCGTCCCTCTTTTAGGTTAGGGTTAGGTTTTCGGGTTTAAGCACGTTTAAGGTTTAGGTATGGGTTAGGGTAAGGTTTTAGGTAAAGGATAGTTTAGTATAGCTATATAAGGACTGGGACCCCTAAAGTAAAAGAATGCCCTTTTTCCGTGGGCCATGATGTTGTCAATTTCATTTTTTAAGGGAGCCTGCTAGTGGTACGAATGTCATAAAATATCATTGGCTAAGGTGAAAGAAGATCAAGATAATGTGCTAGATGTTGCAAACAGCCTATTCTCAAAGAAGAAAAACAACAACATATCAATAAATTAGTGTACTAGAATTTAATTTCTAAAATATAAATAACAATATAAACAAAGAAAATATAAAAAGAATAAACTTTTGATAATATGTAGTTGATTTATATTAGTATAATTCTACCCTTTTCTGACAAGAATGGCATGACCCAATAGCCAATAAATATAGATTCTACCACTGCACCAAGTGTGGTACGATATTAATCCACTCGAGACAGTTAAATATTTAAAATTTAACTGTCGAGAGTGGATGAATATCCTATTAAACGAGATTTGGTGGTTTCTCTAATGATCTTCAAACAATACGCAGGCAAAGTTATTCTTTCTTTGCGACTGATCTGCAAAAAAAATGTGTTCTTTCTATGTGACGTCATCAGGCATGGTTGCCTTTTTTCATGCCTTCACAATAGGAAATTCAGAGGAAAACAAGAAAAGTCGACATCACAATTGGATTTTAAACAATGAAGAACTGAGATCAAACCAATCACAAGTTGATTAAATTTTTTTATACAATGGGTGCAGAAAGGGATAAATTGACGAAGAATTAGAGAAAACTTTGTAATCAATAATTAAATTAAGACCATACAGTAGAGCAAAGAACTTTAAACATTTACACAAAATTAGGTTTTTATTAAACCTTAAAGTATATTAAACTGAATAAATCTGATAAAAATATCATGAGGTGTGAATTAATTCAGATTATTTTCTCCAACTCAGCAGGGCCAGTGAATAATCTTCCCAAATTGTACAGTCCAATGGTTGGCTGTATCTCTACTGCATGTAAAGGCAAATTGAATGTCAATATTTTAATGGAATAATAAAACATATTAGCTGAATGACTCGGGAGATATCCAAAATTGTCAACCCTGCATAGGGTAGTTTCCCTAAATCCTCATTATGTTCTCTTGCCTATTCGCAGTTTCAGAATCTAATGCATTCTGGGTAATATTTTCAAAAATGTACACCAAAACGTTGTGATTGGTTAAAAACGTCCAAAACAATGGAAATTCAACCAATGTCATTACGTTATTTTCATTTTGGGTACAAACAATGAAATTACCCATAGTCCTTTAGATTTTGAAACGGTCAATTGAGGTTTACCTTCTATATTCTACAGACCTAAACATTATAATATCACAATGACTTATTGAACAACAGAACACATTGAAAAACACTGTTATCATGTTTATAAACATGGTGTTTTTTTTTGGAAGACTTTATTTTGACCTTTTGATGAGATTTTTGTTGTTGTTGTGTTGCTGTCTCACTGGTGTATTTCTACATCTCTTTTTGTTCATTATTTAAGCTTAAGTTTTTTTGTAGACTATGTACACCTGCTAAACATGAATGTAACAATTAAAAATGCCGGCATCCATTCACAATAAGAAAACAATATGTAAAATTTGAGAGGGCTAAGACTGATCTGACATACTAACAAATAAGTTGAAAACATGCATTATGTAACAAAAATTGTGCATGATAAACAAGATAAAAAAAATGTGTATTATTACAATAAGAATCAGCATTTTTTTTCCAAAAACTTCACACACACTTGAGGATATGTATGTCTAATCAATAAAGCAGTTACTTAGCTTGGAAGTTTCTGAACTTTGTAGGAAACTTGTATTTCTTTATCTTTAAAATCATTCATTATTTCTCAGCATTTTTCTGTCTTTATACAATAGACAAGTTTTCCACAAGAATTAAATATGAAATACAAAATTATGAAATGATGCTTTTAGTAATTTCTACCAATTAATTGATAAACAAGTGAAAAAAATACTATAGAGCTACATCTAATAAATAATTATTCACAACAAAAATCTTAACTACAATAAAAGTATCATAAATTTAAAACATGATTAATAATGTAAATTTCATGTTTATAAATAACACAGTCATCCTGTTTATTAATATAACTATGAAAACAAATCGTGGGAGGTGTAGGCTGATGTTTTTCGTTACTCTACCAATTATAAATAATGTTAATAAATAGATATTGTAGGAAAATATCACAAGTAAATACAAGGAAGTAGTGTAGGCGTAAACTAAAAGACAAAAACTTCTGAACATAACACACAAAATAATATTATCAATATTGTCTTTAACTTTGCCAGAAAGTTGGATGCTCATTGCCCCCTCCCCCACTACTCTTTCACTCCCGAATACTAGTCTTTGATACTCACTGAAAATGAAAAGAAAAGCTTCAAAGTAAATCTATTTTAAGAAATATAAAAGCTTCATAGTATCTCATTTTGGCTTATAAAATTGCCTTCATTACTGATGGCCAAAGTTCCATTACTCAGGAAAAGTATTTACAACAATTTTCAAAATTGAATGGGAGCACCAAGCCCAACAATGATGTAAAATTTGATGAAAATTTATCTATTCACATTTTATAAAGATTTTATGCAACTTTGCAGAAAATCCAGGTAAAAAACATGACTTTAAATGCCATACCTCTGGGATTATTTTTTTTTTAAACCTGACCATGCTCATACTCAGAATTGATGTTTGATATGTGGAAAATTTGTTTAATTCTGACAGTAAAAGTCCCATAACCCTGAACTATATACCCCCCCCCCCCCAAAAAAAAATTTCATATAAGTTCCTGAGATTTGATCATTGCCTATGATAGATTTAGTACATGTGGAAGAATAGACAATCATAGAGGCGAGCACCCATATACCATGATAAACCTATCAATATCAGGCAGAAAAATTTGTTGGGGAAAAATAATATACAAAAATAAACTAATATAAGCAGACCCATATTCAATTATGCATAAATGTTTGTGATATAATTCTCTCTTGTTATAAATACAAATAAATCTAATTGTATAATTTGGACCCGTTACAAAAAAAACTACAATTAAATCGACAATAACATATAATGGAATGTGAAGATAAGATAAATTAATAAATTTAATATTTATAAAAAAAAAATGAATGATCAAAAATGTTTTAAATTTTAGCATAATATGTATTCATATGTAATAATATACTAACACATGCTATTTACTCTATTTCATTTCATATTCAGACCTTAATTTGGAAGGTATTATTCTCACTAGCCATATCTAATTAAAATAATTTAAGATCTTTTCATTAACCAGCTCTTTATGTCTTCGAATACTACTTTCTTGTCCTCTTCTAATTCATTATGCAGCTGGTGATAGAGTCCTTTGTATATCTGAAAGAAAAATACATTTAAAATGTAACAGTAACAAACATAAAAATATACACAGCTGAGAGATATTTTTAACGATATCTGCAGATATTTAGAAAATGCCTTTTATTCATATGATATCATTCTATCACAAACTATTAATCAAAGAGATGATAGCTCTGAGGTGGAAGAAGGTGAATAAAAGGTAACTTGAATTACCATAAAAGCAGCCCCACTAACACAGCTGCTTTGTTCCATTTATTGTTTTTGAGATACGGAGGGACATATGAAACCTCCCCTCTTTTTTTTTTCAAAAAAACTAAATATCACTAAAATAAAACTTTGAATCAAAACCAAAAAGTATACAGATCTTTATATTAATATAACAAAGAAGTGTGTAAAGTTTTAAGCAATAATCATAAATTGTTTTTGAGATATGGTGTGACATGTAAAAAACCCTCCCCCTTTTATACAAAATACTAAATAACTGAAAAATAAAATTATTAATCATCACCAAAAAGTATACAGATGTTTAGATTAATATAACAAAGTGTGTAAAGTTTTAAGCAATAATCATGAATTGTTTTTGAGATATGGCGCGACATGTAAAAACCCCCTCCCCCTTTTTTACAAAATACTCAATAACTAAAAAATGAAATTTTGAATCATCACCAAAAAGTATACAGATCTCAAGATAAATATAACTAAGAATTGTGTAAAGTTTTAAGCAATAATCAAAAACCATTTTTGATATATATACGGTGCGACATGTGAAAAAAACACCGCCCTGTTTTAGTTACAAAGTGCTGTAACTCAAAAAGTTTTAATCTTATATTCATCAAAAAGTATACAGATCATTTGACCATCATAAGAAACAACTATAATAAGTTTCATGAAATTTGGAAAGGTTGTCTCAAGTTACTGTGCGACATGTTTACGCCGAACAGACGGACGGACATTTGTATAACATAATACGTCCCGTCTAAATTTTGATGGGCGTATAAAAATCAAGTTTATATCGTTAAATTGATTATTGACAGTACATTTATATTGCCTGATAATAACAGTTGTACCGATTTAGACAAAATTCAAAAAATGTCTACCGATATGTGCTATAGGTTGCATACCGAGAGAACTTGCATTCTGCAGAAGCTGTGCATCCGTCCGATGAACTGTATATAAAAGTAAAACCAAATATTGAACATTTGTGATATGAGCTGTTTGTACATATGTGATAAGGTAGAGGCAGGGGTGTCCCCTTTATTTTTACTGTATAAAGCTTAAGTGATCCTGTCCAATTATTAAGAAGAAGAATTTGTTTGCACTTGCAGTTTTTAAATCCTATATTTATTAAAATAAATCAAATGTCCTGAAATAATTATTATCTTCCATCCATAGTTTGTCTTTACTTGTTTAGTAAACAAATTAATATCCATTTAGACCATTATTTACATTTTCACACAGGTAAACTAATTTGGCTATAAATAGATCAAAGCATATCTGTGTAGAATCTCTAATCTAAAACCGTAATTGTTATAATTTTATTTCTTTAAATAATCAAATTTAAATTTATCATATGAAAATAATCATGATTGATAAAATAGTATTGCAAAAGTTTACGTTTTCGGAAGACTATTTATGTTTAGGTCATGGTTCTAGAGGCTTCTTCACATATTTGTAAACAAACCAATATGGCCGCCACACGTGATTACCTTTGCACATGTGAAACAAATATTTCTGACAAAAGTCAGATTTCTCTTGTCAAAAGGGATTCATATTTATATTGCAATAAATTATTTAGAAGGAGGTACATTCAGTTTAGATTATATTTCTTACTCTATGAGCATTTAGAGTTTAATCAAAATTCTCCCAACAGCAACGTACTGCTCTTGTCAACTGAGTCTTGAAATAATTTTATAAATAGATTCAAACCAATTGAAGTAGAAGGGCATCTAATTCACATGACAAAGGAAAACAATGAATAAAGACAACAATTTAATAAGAAATAGATCCTTTTTATTTTTTAAAAACAAAATCTTCTTGTCTGCAAATTTGTAACTTCAAGGGCGAACATGTAAACAGGGCGAGTTGTTCTGATACAAAATTCACGCATGCATACTTCAAATATCTACAGTAAAAACATCCGGTTACAAGTAAACAAATAATGTTCATGTAGATGAGATGAAATCTAATAATTTACGTAAATAAAAGTGTACATATTTACGATTCAGTGATTGTTTTTCAATCCTTATATACGAATTAAATGATTCAGATGCTTAATCATGTGTAAAGATTGGTGTCAGGAATCAGAAGTTGTTATGAATTTGAAATTGTAAACACAGAAACGAATGCGGCATACGGAGAATTCAATGATTTTAAAGTCGGCACCATTGGCCTTCAGAAGACTTGAAGTCTTCTTCCACCAAAAATTGAAATATTTACAGAATTAGTTATATTTAACCCTTACCAAGTTTCTTATGTGCAATATCTGCAATAAAGGCATACCCAGTCAGTTAAAACACTTTTTATACTGATCTAAGATAATCTGGATTAGTTAATATCAATTGTGTCAAGTTTTATTTCATTAACTGGAGGAAATTATTTGCTGTTATACAATTTAAAAACTGTACATAGGCAATTTTCTGATTTTCTGAACTGACAAAGAGCAGTAACTCTGATAAAACATAACATTTCCTCATTTCATTATGTTCAAGTGAAGCTTCTCCTTCTGAAAAATTGATGCGGTCTACAACTAGCTTTTTTCTTTTCAGTACTGTAAATCTGATGTAGTTGCCAGTTTTTTGTCCTCTTCCACATTATATACCTGGCCAAAGTCAGGATACCTTGACTATGTATTAGTCCTTGTTTGTTTTACATTGAACTTCTCCCTTTTTTCTGGAGTTCTGACAGTTTGAATTTTCCCCTTTCAAATTATTATTATTGTTATTGCAGGATTGTATCTGTGTATTTTTCCTTTACCCTTATATTTATAAACTGAAAGTTCCTTAACTACTTTCATATTCTAAAATCAAAAATCAAAATATTTCCACCATACCTTTATTTCTTTATCTGTACTCTTAGCAAGTTCATGAAACTTTATGGCCCCTTCTACATCACATAACTTGTCTTCATCACCATGTAGTGCAAGGAATGGCCACTCGACAGTAGATTGTTTCTCTTTAATTGTGTCCATAGCTTTTAGGAAACTCACTCCCCATCTGCAACAAAAGAAATCAGTATGGTATTAGTTTTTTATAAATATAATTCATTTATCTAATCATGCTAATAGTATACACCTATTGACTGGGTGTGAGGGTAATAGCAAGTTTGTTGTCCCTGAGGTACCAACTATTGCTCGAGGCAAAGCCGAGAGCAATAGTTGGTATGCGAAGGGACAACAAACTTGCTATTACCCGCACAACCAGTCATTAGGTGTTTTATTATACTGAACAACACAGCCATTAAGTGTTTTTATATACCAAATAACTAATTTTCTAAAAGTGTATATACCTTATCTGAAAGAAAGAAAAAATGTGACATAACTTTACATGCACATGATGAACTTTACTTTTTTTAGAATTCGTTTTGTATTTATAAATATTTCATTAATTTCAATCAAGACTACAAATACTTGTGTTAAACTTTCCGTGCTTATTATAAATCCTAGTTAAAGTACACCAAACGCAAATTCACTTTTAATATACGGAGAGCGAACCCATATTATGAATAAGGTACTATATTTTAGATCTTTTAAAAAATTTCCATGAAGATATTCTTTCTCTTTTATAATTGCTTCTTGTAAGTGAAATTACAATCAAAACAAACAGATTCCACCGTTTACAATATATTATCTGACCACAGATAAATTATCACGTTGTGATTGGTTAAACGCCGTCACGTGGTGACCCCCTATGAGACTGTAGGGGGTTAGTAAGTTTCATAGGGGGTTCATGACGCGTTAATGGTGACGTCATCTATTGCTGTTGCTGTGTTTCATTGTTTATTTTTCAACAAAACGCAGCAGAAAAAGTCCAGCGTCCGATAAATTCGTTATACGGTTAACTACTGACCCCTACGGATCCATAGAGGGTGAATAAAATTCATAGGGGATTCGGCCTCCGGCCTCACCCCCTATGGATTTTACTAACCCTCTATTGATCCGTAGGGGGTCAGTAGCGAACCATATAACTTATAAGAGTGAGTTTGACGTTGCAAAGCATACGTAACCAAGCAGAGTAGTCAATGACATCATTATCGTCCAATGAAAAATAAGCATGGAAAAGTACGGGAAAGATGATTATGAAACTATTAACCGGGGCAATAGTCTTTGAAACTATTAACTGGCAAATTGTCTTTAGAATGAAATAGCACAACTATTTCATTTATTTTATATAGGAAAAAAACTCTTGAAGTATAATAATATTTACTATATTTCAGCTTTCTTGTTAGGTATTTGGAAAGAAAAGAATTCTGACAAAGTTGTTTTAAATATTTACAACTTGAAAGAGTATACATAATGAATTCATCATATATACCAGGTTTAAAACTGTGTATGCCAAACAGATGTTTTGTCTACAAAATCCTCATCTATGACACTTAAATCAAAAAGTTGAAAAGGCAACAAGTATGAAGTTAAAGAGGGTTAAATTATAAATGTATTTTGTATTTTTTTGTGTTGTTATGTTGCTGTTGCATTGACATCAACTCCACTTCTATCATGTCTATGCAGTCCTAATACATAAAAATATATTACATAAGCAAAACAGAACAGCTATAAATACTGCATCATAACAAGATCAACTTCTTCTAGCTGTTAACAAATAGACTTCTTTTACAATCTTTTTCCCAATTCCTGTAACTGGCCCTTTCCTCCATAATGACACCTTTTGACGCCACCCCCTTTACTCCATAATGACGCCTTTTGACGCCTGTGCAGTACCTCAGTTGAAACGCTTTGACTACAAAGTGTTTGCTGTAGACTTAATAAAATTTGTATCCAATATGAAAAGGAATATCATAGGAATATCCGACTTAAATTTATTTGATGAAATAGTTGTTTTTCGCAATGCCTTAATACTTTAAAGTATATTTTCAGCATTTCATTAAAAAAATCCTATGCGAATCAAGTATGCAAAAAATAAAATTCAATGGAGGAAAGGGTTAAGAGATCTATTTTGTAGTTGGATATAATTTACCTCGACCATTGAAAGCTAGCAGAAAGAGCAAATATCTGTAGATATATATGTGTAACCTTTGACCTTTATAATGTTTTATTGTTTAAAAACAGAACCAAATTGGTAATTGGCACATGGACTATCCTTCAATAACTAAGGAAATCCCATTTATCGATTATCACACTACTGTTGTTGTTTTTTTGTGATTTTCTCTGAAATATCTCTCTTTAAACCCAGAGATAGATGTCTTTTCTTAAAGATTATGTATGACAAAGGATGCTTAATTAGAGTATAAATATTTCTTATAACAGGGAATTACTCAAAATCCATGAGTGTGTTCTGTAATGTAAATGTTAACATGTTGGTCTCTCTGACAACTGACACAAAAAAATGTAAATCATACTAGTCATTATCGTGATTATAGAAAGCACTGTGAAAACTTGATCAGAGGTAAATAATAATGTGAGAATCAAAATCAATTTCTCATGTCAAATGAAGGTCAAAGCCATCAATTACTCTAAAACCTATTCTGTACTCACCTTGCCTTCAGACCATGATGCCAGACTAATGGATCATCATCATATCTTTTAACCTAAACAAAATGAACAGCAAGTTTACACATTGATTTCATTTATACATTTAACATTTAATTTAACTCAAGTTTTCCACAGATTAATCAAACAGAACAGAATTTTAAAACTTCAAATTTCTTTGCCAATTTCTGCAATGACAAAAATGAATGACTATCATACATACTTTTGGCAAAACAGAAACAAAACTGTGAATTTAAAGTTAATGGACACAAAAAAAAAAATAAACAGCAAATTTTTATATGTTACTTATGTAAATAAATAATATATGGGTTTATACATTTTTTAAACAATGAAATATATTTATATGAAAAATAATGTCCTATTTCTCATAAATTATTAATACACATCATGTACACACATACTTTAAAACCATAGGTAGAAATAAAAGAAAGTGTATTTTTAGCATGTTTAGCATATTTAGCATGTTTAGAGTTCTTTAAAGTTTAAAAATAAGATTTAAAAAAAATAGATTTTAGAATGATGCCTAAGGTTGCATATAATCTGTATATTATATACAAATGATAGGAACAATGACAATTAGTTTCTAAATTTGGCATAGTAATCAAAAAGATGTTTTATGTTTCTAACAATAAAAGTTAACTGAAGGAGATATAAAAAATAACCAAGGAAATGAAGTGAAAGTATTGACCACCAGCAAAATATCATTCTAGACAAAATTGCAACTACATGTAATTATACTAGCACATACATGACATATTGTTCCTGAATATTAATAAAAATATTGTTTATTTCTAGAAAAAAAGATATTATTGGTATATTCATAATATCATATATAATAATTGAGCATGTGTTACTTGAAATACTACCATATTACAAGCAAATCTTTTCGTTTTAAGTTTTATTCTGACAAATTGCAGGGCAATCTATACAGGCAATTTTAAAATATCCTTTAACTGAGAATATTACTGTAATGTAATTATTCATTTTTTGGTGTGCCTTGTTGTCCTTGTAATTGTTGGAAATCTTTCAAACTATGTTAATGTATGTGATTAACTGTAGGTCTTATAATAAGTAGCTGTTATATATTTCCTTATCAAATGCATATTCCACCCAGCCGCAATTTTGTGTCTGTCCCAAGTCAGGAGCCTCTGGCCTTTGTTTGTCTTGTATGATTTTTAATTTAAGTTTCTTGTCTATAATTCAGAGTTTAGTATGAGGTCCATTATCACTGTACTAGTATACATATTTTTTAAGGGGCCAGCTGAAGGAAGCCTACGGGTACGGGAGTTTCTCGCTACATTGAAGACCTATTAGTGGCCTTCGGTTGTTGTCTGCTCTATGGTCGGGTTGTTGTCGCTTTGACACATTCCCCATTTCCTTTCTCAATTTTACACTTTTTTTCCATTCTAGTTATCTACATGTACTGCAAATCAAAATTTTGTGCCTTTTAATTCAAATATTTAAAGAAAAATAATGTTGGTTTTTTTTTTACATAAATGTATACAGATATTCGGTACAGTTTACCTTCTATACAGTTAGGTGATAATTCCACGCTGGTGTCACCTCAAAACAACAGTGCTTAAACAAAAATGTTAGTATAAAGAAATTTAATAACAACATGAAAAGTACGTGCAGAAGGGAGAAATTAAATTACAGGACTGGTGTATATTACTTAATATAAATATAACATAAACATATGTGCTACATACACCCAGGAATACAGAGATATTGTTATCAAAAATGTAGGTATCATTTTGACTAAGAAAATCAGAGTAGAAATTATGAAGCATGTAAAAAAAAATATTGATATAATTGATTTTATTGTCATTAAGACATAAATGACCATAAGGGGATGATTACTTTAAAAGAATTGGTAAATTCTAATGAATATTAAATCGACAGTAACAAGATTTTTACTTTGAAAACTTTAATAAAAAATTTTCATTTTTCTGTCTTGAATGAGCATACCTAGTCAATGATTGATTTTGAAGAGATGGCACATCTATATAAAAAAGAAGATATATTTTTTTCAAGTATTTGCCATTTATTCATGTGATCATAATTAGTGTTTCAAATACATTTTAATAAATGATCGAAACAATTTTATCTTAATACACCTTAAAAAAATTCTTTCATTCAATCCTACTGCAACATGAGACACTTATACATATTCTTAGCCAACAAACAAACAAATATAAAGCAACAGCTAGCTTTTGAAAAAGATGAAATCAGCAGTTAGTAAAATTATAGCAAGACACAGTAGGATTAGTTGAATATATACATATATGTATATATATATATATAAAACATGGTGTATTTACCACAGCAGCATCTCTTGACAAGCCTTTTGAATCAAGCTTTATAACACACAGCTGTGGAAGTATTTTAGCTGCTATTTTGCCTAGGAAAATCTAAAAAGTAAAAAACAGATTATTTTTAGAGATGAAAAATATGTTAACCAATATGGTAAATGGTTAATGTAGAAAAATAGTCAGAATGTTTCAATTGTTTATTAATATCAGTATATAATTAACAGCTGCGCCATGAGAGCATGATACGCCCATCACATTTTCAAAGAATAAAGATCAATAAAGTTCAATTAATTCTCAATGTCATATTAGAAGTTTAGAAGGAGCTTACATCAATAGATATAAACAATTCACCAAAGTTTCAAGAGAACTGCTGTCAGCAATTTTTAGTTATTGTCTGAAAACTGGAAAATCCCCCCTTTTTTAATGAATAAAACCCCACAACTCAGAAATGTAAATTGTAAAATTTATAAAATTCTAAAGGGAGCTTACATCATTAGATATAAACAATTCCCCAAAGTTTCATAAGAACTGCTGAAAGAATTTTAGAGTTTTTGTCTGAAAAACTCGAAAAATCCCCCTTTTTTATGAATAAAACCCTTTAACTCTGAAAAGTTACATCTAAAATTTATAAAATAAAAAGGGAGCTAGTGTCAATAGATAAAAACAATTCACCACAATTTCTTGCAAGTTGGTGAAAGCACTCTTGAGTTATTGTCCGAAAACTGGAAAATCCCCCTTTTAATGAAAAAAAATCCATAACTCGGAAACATAAAATCTAAAATTTATAAACATGTAAAGGAACTCATGTCAATAGATATAAACAATTCATTACAATATCTTGCAAGTTGGTGAAAGCATTCTTAAGTTATTGTCAGAAAACTAGAAAATCACCCTTTTTTCAATGAATAAAACCCCATAACTCGGAAACATAAAATTTAAAATTTATAAAGAACAAAAGGGAGCTCCCGACAATAGATAAAAACAATTCACAAAAGTTTTATGCAAATTGGTTTAAGAGATTTTTGGATAGGATTGCTTTAAGGCAATCTGTAGACTTATACCACAGACTCAGGGCCATGCCCTCACGTCAACCGTTTTATTCTAAACATCAAGGAACATCTCAGATTCTTGAGATAGTCTTGCTTTAAATGATATAAAAAACAAAAGGATTGAATTTAAACAACTGTCCTATAATGTTCTTCTCATAATTTTCATGTGTCGATATTTCCCTTGACTTGTATGCATGTTTTTAACAACACGGAAAATCAGAATTAAGCAGTATTTATATTTAGTGTTTTAATAAATTTAGAAACACATCAGAGGGAATTCCACAGTTTTGATAACATGGGAGAGTTCTCTGAATTCCGATCGATTACTCTATTTCTGTCATATAAGAACTGAAGTAGAGTTTTCATATATGTCACCATTATGAAACTGATATTTAATATTATCAATGATTATATTCTATAAAGAAATGGAGGTTGTTTAATTAACATTTAATATAAGTCCTTGCTACAAATCACAAGTCTAGGGTTTGTTTATGTAATTATGCGCATGCGTATAGTTTTCTTGACTTGAAGGGGTATCAGATTGAATGTTGCTCTGGATTCCCCACTCCATTGATTAATTTGAAACTCACGAGATCCTTTCTATTCCGTCTGCTATTGAGGGTTATTGTTCTTGCATAATTTTAAATCATATGCATCATTTAAATTAAAATAAATGTAGTCCACAATGTAAAGGTGTAATTAGAACACCCCTTCAGCCAAAATGGAGTCTTCCATATTATTGCTTCGAGTTGTCTCCCTTCCGTAAGTAACTTGAATCGTCAAACAACGATACGTCGAGAAAAATTAACTTGTTCTGTCCATAGACGTAGTATTATATTAAAACCGATCGCAATTTAAACAGAGGAATGTGTACGGAAAGGAGTCATGCCCACTGACCCAAAGGAAAATAAATATTTAAAGAGTTAGGAATAGGGGTTCCACCTAGAATTCATGTAGGAAAATAGGTGATAAGGTAGGAAGTGAAATACCTTCTCTCACTCTCAGTGACTGCTGTGGAAAGTAAATTTGGAATTAATAGTACAAATATAAAAGACAATAAGTACATTGTTCATACACTTGTATTGAGGATTGGCTATTTTTAAAGTTGAATAACTATACAGATTACGTAAATTACATTTTACGAGCATTTTTAACGTGCAGTTGAATTATTTTTGAAAATAATACTAATACATGTATCAATGAAAACAATGGCAATCCTATCCCTCAGAGCAATCTGCTCTTTGATTGAGTTTATGTCCGACATGTTGAAGATGGACGGACAACGGTATACCATGATATGTCCAGTTAACGGGCGTATAAAATTGTTCAGCTCAAATAAGTACCGGTCTGCAAGGCCATGCTCTCAAAGAAAACATTAAGAAACCAAAATTTCCCTCAAATTTTAGTGTTTCAATAGCTGCTGTTACTGTGTCTTTTAAACTAGTGACATAAATAAATTGCTATCACAGAGATGTCTCCCCTTTTTGTAATTTTTATTATGCAAATGTTGAAATCAAAATAGCAATACTTTAACATCTTACACAAGTTATGAACATGATGAAAATATTCAAAGTCAATGAACCATGACTGAGTTACATGGCTAAACAATCTCCATGTAAATGAGAAGTGACAATGCTTATACAACCGCATACCAAATACCATCATGACCATTGACTTATCATAAGTTGTTCCTGAATCTAAATGCAAACATTAACTAGTAAACTATAGAAAAGTCAATAAGAGGGGATGGAGCTATATAATCTCCACAGAAACAATACTTGCAAATGCCAATAAATTTGCATACCAAATAATGAAATATCATTGACTTAACATTAGCAGTTCATCTTAAACAGATCTAATCACAAACTAATACATGTAAACAAAGATAAGTTTCAAAGTCATTAGACTGTGACTGAGGGGTGAGGCCAAATATTCTCCATGGAAATGAGATGTGCCAATGCTTATACAACTGAATACCAATTAACATTGGCCTACCACTAATGGTTCCCCTTGAATTGACCTATTCACAAACTAATACATGATAACTCAGAAAAAAGTTTCAAAGTCAATAGACCATGACTAAGGGGGTTGAGCCAAATTTTCTCAATGGAAATGAGATATTCCGATGCTTACACAACTACATACCAAATATCACTGATCTACCATATGTGGTTCCCCATAAACTGACCTAATCACAAACTAATACATGTAAAATAAGCAAAAGTTTCAAAGTCAATAAACCATGACTAAGGGGGCGGAGCTTTATTATCTCCATGGAAATGAGGTATGCTGATGCTTACACAAGTGTATACCAAATATCATTGACCTACCACTTGTGGTTCCCCATAAACTGACCTAATCTCAAACTAATACATGTAAAATAAGCAAAAGTTTCGAAGTCAGTAGACCATGACTGAGGGGGCAGGGCCATATAATCTCCATGGAAAGGAGATGTGCCAATGCTTATACAACTGCATACCAAATATGATTTACCTACCACTAGTGGTTTCCCATAAACTGGCCTAATCACAAACTAAAACATGTAAAATAAGCAAAAGTTTCAAAGTCAATAAACCATGACTAAGGGGGCGGAGCTTAATTATCTCCATGGAAATGAGGTATGCTGATGCTTACACAACTGTATACCAAATATCATTGACCTACCACTTGTGGTTCCCCATAAACTGACCTAATCTCAAACTAATACATGTAAAATAAGCAAAAGTTTCAAAGTCAATAGACCCACGTGAATAGACCATGTCTGAGGGGGCAGGGCCATATAATCTCCATGGAAAGGAGATGTGCCAATGCTTATACAACTGCATACCAAATATGATTTACCTACCACTTGTGGTTTCCCGTAAACTGACCTAATCTCAAACTAATACAAGTAAAATAAGCAAAAGTTTCGAAGTCAATAGACCATGACTGAGGGGGCAGGGCCATATAATCTCAATGGAAAGGAGATGTGCCAATGCTTATACAACTGCATACCAAATATGATTGACCTACCACTTGTGGTTCACCATAAACTAGACCTAATCACAAACTAATACATTGTTGCCGCCGCTGTCGCCACCCGAAACAGCATACCTATGTCTCACTTTTTGACTCCCAACTCTTCATGCTCTTCATCTGTCAAAATTTTTGATCCACTGACTCTTTAAAGCTTTGGTTAGAAACCCTAAGCATACACGTTTTTTTTCCATCATTATTGGTTGATATAAAAATTCTCTTTCTCAATCAACTATTTATGAAAATAAAGCACAATAAAGATAAATGGTATGTTTCTTAACATTAACTGAATTTTCAGATAATGGTGTTGCATCAAAGAATTCAATAGTAAGTTCTTAAAATAATCAGAAGCACAGACATCTTTGAGTGTCTTTTCTAAACAACTCACCTTCACTGGAGATGCTGCATCAGGACTTGGAATGAGTGCTGGACCAATTAATATCACACCAGTAAAGTAATCTGGTCTCTCTAGTCCACATAAAACAGAAATGGTTCCTCCCTACGTGAAAAGAAAAAGGTGAATTAATGATGTGTTATGATAAAGAAAATATACTTTAAGCATGTTAAGATAGACTTTTCTCTAAATTAATTTCGTTAACATACTCACATGATGTTTATCTATTTTGAATTGTATGCTTCAAGCTTTAATAAACAGTTTTAATCAACTAAGTAAAACAAAGAAGATGAGAAAATTGAAGTTTTAAGACAATAGACCGGACTGTTCTAGATATAAATAAATGGGGAATATGTACATGGGACACAGATAAAGGTCCCACTTGCACTTAATGACAACATAAATAACAGAAAAATTGAGACAACCTAATTTAGTGGGTCTCATTGGGGTCTAAGCATGATGCGGGATTGCCGATTTTTTGTAAGCGTGACGCGTGAAAGCCTCCAATTTTTGTGCTGTGAAAACGGGAAATAAAGTCGAGTGGGACACGGGAAATTACAAAAAAATGAGAATTGCTTACGTACATAGTGTAAGCAGGATACAGGAATCTGACAAAACAGTAAGCGGGATCCGGGATCAGAACCCCCCAATGAGACCCCCAATTTAGAACTTACTCAGTGTTTTGTAGTTATAAGCATAGTGTATTTATAAGTATAAAAGTTTCATAACAGAGCCCAAAAAATTAACATTCAGACATTTCATGTTTCCAGTCTTTGTGGTTGGTCATTAATGGGATAAAACAACAAAGCTGTCTGAACTATGGGTTTTGTATAAGGAATTTGAATATCTAGTTGCTCATACCTATTTTAATAAAAGTAAGCAATATATGCATGTCTGAAGAAACATTTACAAAGTGTTAGAAAAAACGAGACAAAACAAACATGTGATAAATAAACATTAATTTTGCTCAAACTCTTTTTACTTTGTTTACTAGATTTGGACATTTTAGTAATTTATACTGAGTACATAGTTAATAATTACCATAGAATGACCAATAATAAAGATAGGAGTATTGTCAGGAAAGTTTTTCTTCACTCCATCTACATGCTGGAATACATCATTTACATATGTGTCAAACGTCTCTACATGAACTCTATCTCCATCACTCTGTCCATGACCAACTGTAAACAAATTATGTAAGGAAAATCAGAGGTTCTGTAATATACGACATATTCAATTTCAGTTACCGGTATATATATTTATATACATGTATAAGCTTTCATTATACATGTTACAGGTATTGAATATTCAAATTATCAAAGAAATATAAAACCAATGAAATAAAGTCAATAGAAAGCAGAAAATCAATCAAATATTGTTAATACATGTACATTTTTTGTAAATAGCAAAATGATTCCCTTAAGGATATACTTAGGTGAGGTTTTGGAACTTGTGTCAAATATTCAGACTTCTTGGTGTTTTTCCATACAATACCAGGTAAAATATTTTGCCCCGCAACACCCATTTATTTTTTCATATCAGACTTTATATCTCATGAAATGTCATTTACAAAAATTTTAGAAGATTCTTCATTTTCTTTGTTTTGTTTTGAGACCCAAATAATACCAATACAAATATCAGGTAAAAGTCCGAGTCAGCATTTTCCCGCCATATTTTAAATCTCAAATATCTCAGAAAGGAGGTCCATGACCTATCAATAATTCTAGCTTATTTTTATCCTTAACGGATGCTCTACCGTCTTAAAAAGTATCTATTTGAGTTTCTTAATTTCTTAATTTTCACCTAAGTACATCTTTAAGCTTATAACTTGAGAAAATAGGATTTAGATCTCTAGTTTCATGTACATGACATGCATGAATTCAGTCCAAATTCTATCTAATTGATCTTAAAAATATAAAGAAAAATGTAAGAAAGAAGAAGTTATTCTGCCAATTTACAAAAGTGTTGTTAGTTTCTGGCTTCAATTTTGTTCTCCTGCATTCCTGAGAGCCCTTTACATATAAACATTTTATGGCAAGATCTTTTTACCTTTCTTAAGTATCAGGTATTATTTCATTTTTTTGTATACATGGTATAGGGTACAAGTTGCTTTGTTTAATGTTGTGTAGACTGTTATTTGTTTTTTCTCAATGTTTTTTTGTATACATGGTATAGGGTACAAGTTGCTTTGTTTAATGTTGTGTAGACTGTTATTTGTTTTTTCTCATTGTTTTTTTTGTATACATGGTATAGGGCACATGTTGCTTTGTTTAATGTTGTGTAGACTGTTATTTGTTTTTTTCTCATTGTTTTTTTTTGTATACATGGTATAGGGTACATGTTGCTTTGTTTAATGTTGTGTAGACTGTTATTTGTTTTTTCTCATTGTTTTTGTGTAGACATGGTATAGGGTACAAGTTGCTTTGTTTAATGTTGTGTAGACTGTTATTTGTTTTTTCTCATTGTTTTTTTTGTATACATGGTATAGGGCACATGTTGCTTTGTTTAATGTTGTGTAGACTGTTATTTGTTTTTTCTCATGGTTTTTTTGTATACATGGTATAGGGTACAAGTTGCTTTGTTTAATGTTGTGTAGACTGTTATTTGTTTTTTCTCATTGTTTTTTTGTATACATGGTATAGGGTACAAGTTGCTTTGTTTAATGTTGTGTAGACTGTTATTTGTTTTTTTCTCATTGTTTTTTTGTATACATGGTATAGGGTACATGTTGCTTTGTTTAATGTTGTGTAGACTGTTATTTGTTTTTTTCTCATTGTTTTTTTGTATACATGGTATAGGGTACATGTTGCTTTGTTTAATGTTGTGTAGACTGTTATTTGTTTTTTTCTCATTGTTTTTTTGTATACATGGTATAGGGTACATGTTGCTTTGTTTAATGTTGTGTAGACTGTTATTTGTTTTTTCTCATGGTTTTTTTGTATACATGGTATAGGGCACATGTTGCTTTGTTTAATGTTGTGTAGACTGTTATTTGTTTTTTTCTCATTGTTTTTTTGTATACATGGTATAGGGTACATGTTGCTTTGTTTAATGTTGTGTAGACTGTTATTTGTTTTTTCTCATTGTTTTTTTGTATACATGGTATAGGGTACAAGTTGCTTTGTTTAATGTTGTGTAGACTGTTATTTGTTTTTTCTCATTGTTTTTTTGTATACATGGTATAGGGTACATGTTGCTTTGTTTAATGTTGTGTAGACTGTTATTTGTTTTTTCTCAATGTTTTTTGTATACATGGTATAGGGTACAAGTTGCTTTGTTTAATGTTGTGTAGACTGTTATTTGTTTTTTTCTCATTGTTTTTTTGTATACATGGTATAGGGTACATGTTGCTTTGTTTAATGTTGTGTAGACTGTTATTTGTTTTTTCTCATTGTTATTTTGTATACATGGTATAGGGTACAAGTTGCTTTGTTTAATGTTGTGTAGACTGTTATTTGTTTTTTCTCATTGTTTTTTTGTATACATGGTATAGGGTACAAGTTGCTTTGTTTAATGTTGTGTAGACTGTTATTTGTTTTTTTCTCATTGTTTTTGTGTAGACATGGTATAGGGTACATGTTGCTTTGTTTAATGTTGTGTAGACTGTTATTTGTTTTTTCTCATTGTTTTTTGTATACATGGTATAGGGTACATGTTGCTTTGTTTAATGTTGTGTAGACTGTTATTTGTTTTTTTCTCATTGTTTTTTTTGTATACATGGTATAGGGTACATGTTGCTTTGTTTAATGTTGTGTAGACTGTTATTTGTTTTTTTCTCATTGTTTTTTTTGTATACATGGTATAGGGTACATGTTGCTTTGTTTAATGTTGTGTAGACTGTTATTTGTTTTTTCTCATTGTTTTTTTGTATACATGGTATAGGGTACATGTTGCTTTGTTTAATGTTGTGTAGACTGTTATTTGTTTTTTTCTCATTGTTTTTTTGTATACATGGTATAGGGTACATGTTGCTTTGTTTAATGTTGTGTAGACTGTTATTTGTTTTTTCTCATGGTTTTTTTGTATACATGGTAAAGGGCACATGTTGCTTTGTTTAATGTTGTGTAGACTGTTATTTGTTTTTTCTCATTGTTTTTTTGTATACATGGTATAGGGTACATGTTGCTTTGTTTAATGTTGTGTAGACTGTTATTTGTTTTTTCTCATTGTTTTTTTGTATACATGGTATAGGGTACATGTTGCTTTGTTTAATGTTGTGTAGACTGTTATTTGTTTTTTCTCATTGTTTTTTGTATACATGGTATAGGGTACATGTTGCTTTGTTTAATGTTGTGTAGACTGTTATTTGTTTTTTCTCATTGTTTTTTGTATACATGGTATAGGGTACATGTTGCTTTGTTTAATGTTGTGTAGACTGTTATTTGTTTTTTCTCAATGTTTTTTTGTATACATGGTATAGGGTACAAGTTGCTTTGTTTAATGTTGTGTAGACTGTTATTTGTTTTTTCTCATTGTTTTTTTGCATTTTTCCTTGATTTTGTCTGTTTCTATTTTACTTATACATGTAAGATGAGTTTTAGTCTTTCCTTTTTGACATTTATCCGTCACTTTTTTGTACATAAATATTAATACTGTCATATGATTTAAGAATGATGGGGAGCTTGAACAGATGGAGTGTAATCCATCAAGCTGCTTTAGCTTCCTAATAGAAGAGCTAGGTCTCATCACATAACTGTCAGTAAAAGTTTACCATGATCATGTGCAAAAACATAGAATCCGTTGTCTATCAAGTACATGGCAAGTTCTGTGTAACATAGGCAGTGTTCTGCTGCTCCATGACAAATGAATACAAGTCCCCTAAAATTAATACATGTCATATCAAAATAAATATGTTCAAAATTACAATAACAGAAATCTATCATTCCTTCTGTTGACAAGGCAAAACAAACTTGTCAATTATATTTTTATATGAATTACATACATTATTTTGTACATGTATAGTTTGAAAACTTAGACTTGGCATGTTAAGAGAGAGGGGTCATGATCACTAAATCCTGGCTTGAAACATGAAAAACTGAGATCCCGAAGTTAAAGAAATTTAAATCCCTACATCCTAAAATTTGAAAAAAAGAATTCCAGGATCCTGAAAGGATCAATTCTGAAATCCTGAGCATAAAACACCTGATTCTGAAGTCTGGATAATGATCCTACACCCCCTCCAATAATTGTACCATGTGTTACTAATCTTGAAAGAATTACATTGTGTGAATCTGTCAGATACATTATAAAACTATCTTGTGTAAGAATGTGACAATGTATACTTTGTATAACTTAGTTAACTATATTTCAACAATCAGAGTTATTTCTCTTTATTCATTAACTGAAATTTTATGATTTTTTTAATGACTTTTTTTTTATGTCAACTACACTTTATCTATTTAACATAATCAGAGCGACAAGAGTGAGAAAGTTTGGTATGAAAGTGTGAATAATCATGTTAAATTTAATAGTGCCAGATAGGGCCCTGTGATTAGGAAATAAAGAATTTGAATTACTAGACATCACAAAGGTCCCTGTAAATTTTGAGTAAATTGACATGAATTTTGATTGACATCATAGATTCATAATACATGTAATAGTGAGCATCTGACATCACTATGGAAAGTGATTGTTATGTGAATTCAATAGTTCAAGAGCCAGATTCTCTGGTAAAGCGGTAGTCCAAATAATTATAAACGTCTGGCAACAATGGGCAAGGCTATTTTATTTTTTTTCTGGGACGCCTTCCTACTACCTAGGAACGTCCCAGAAAAAAAAATAGCCCTACCAGACTTCATAACTATTTAGACTAGTAAAGCGGCACAGATTTCCAAATCACAATAAGGTCTAATGTTTACAATGTAAAAGAGAAAGTGATAAGAATCATACATTTGTATATGTCATATAAATGTGGAAGACTTCAAATCAGCCATGACTGCATGAGTTCTTCACATTCATCCTGTTTGAAAAAAAACATGGCTTCAATGAACTTTTACCAATACACGTACAGAGGGAGTAATACAAATATATTAGCTCAAACATGTACAGCAATTACAATTTACAGAAAACCTGTTTATTATCAAAACATTATTCAAATGAATCAATGTCTTCTATACTAATTTCTAAACTTATTACCTAGTAGAACTACTGTCTGTTTGTTGTTCTTCGTTCCAGTAACGACAGTATAATTTTTTCCCATCATTATTTACAATTTTTTTCTCAAATCTTTCGATCGTATCGGTTGTCATTTTCAGGGACACTACAACGACAGGGGATAGAAACGAGTCAAATCGCGTACTTTACTGTTACTTGTAAAATTTATTATCTTCCTCCTAGCAAATATTTCTATATTACGGAAGCCTTTTAGGGCCATGCTAGTCTAGTTTTTACAATTTGATATAATAAATTATCAATTTGATGTAACAAATTATTTAAATTATAAATTTGATATAACAAATAATAAATTTGATATAGTCAATTTGATATAACAGATTCTCTTATGGTTGGGGCCTGTTATCCAACTCCCACGTGAATAGATATTTTTCGTATCACACCATACGGAGTGTGATATGAAAAAGTGATATTTATAGGTTTCATAACGAGTGAGAATTAGATATTATACAATTACTGTCTTTTGATGAGGTAAATATGCGGTTTTATTGACTTTTGAAAAAATGATATTCACTGAGGCCGACGGCCGAAGTGAATATCAGTTTTTCAAAAGTCAATAAAACCCCATATTTACAGAAACAAAAGACAGTAATTGTTTTATTCCATAGTCCGAGAGAAGAAAATGTATCTAATGACAAACATATACCAAATTTTTTTTTACATGCAACATTTTACCATAACGTTGCATGTAAAAGCGCGCGACGTTTAGCGCGGTGAATTACACTTTCTCAGGTGAATATGCTTTTTTATTCAAAATCCAATTCATATAGAGAAACCTACTAAAATAATACTAATATGGAATAACGATTGATATCAACTCGAGTTATTTAATTTCAATAATAATAAACGAGCCTATGGCGAGTTTATTATTATTGAAATTAAATAACGAGAGTTGATATCAAGCGATATCTAATTCTCACAAGTTGTTAAACCTATTTCTCTTATGGCAAAAAGTTGTATGTGCGTGGCCTATTTGTTGCGAGTTGTGTTGCTACGGCCGTTTTTCTTTGCAACGCGTACTTGTTTACTTATGACAGATATTTATAATTTTTTAAAGTAAAATTTACCAAAATCGTCTAGGGATCATCAAATTAACGTAATTTTGATATCACTTTTTCATATCACACTCCGTACGGTGTGATACGAAAAATATCTGTTCACGTGGGAGTTAGATATAAACAGGCCCCAATCATAAGAGAAAACAAATTATTTATTTGATATCAAATTATCAATTCGATTGAACAGATTATAATTATTTGATATAACAATTTATGAATTTGATATAACAAAAAAGGAAATTTGGTATGCATGGATAAGGGTTATCCCCCTTCTATATTAAGGTGCTCAGATTATACTCGTGTGGTTTTAACAGAAATTGAAAGTCCACAATCATTCAAAATCTCACGCATGTTTCTTTATTTTCAATAAAAAATCAAAATCAAAAATATATGTTGAAACATTAATTTATTTAAGACAAATGCAGTGATGAATTGAATGATGTCTAATAAATCCTTTCATAGATATAGGAAGATGTGGTAGGTGAGTGCCAATTCTCCATCCAAGTAACAATTTATAAAAGTAAAACATAATAAATCAAGGTACGGCCTTCAACACGGACCCTTAGCTCACACCAAACAACAAGCTATAAAGGGCCCTAAAAATACTAGTGTAAAGCCTTTCAAACGGGAAAATCAACGGTCTTATCTGTATAAAACTAGAGGCTCCAAAGAGCCTGTGTCGCTCACCTTGGTCTATGCGCACATAAAACAAAGGACACAGATGGATTTTTGACAAAATTGTGTTTTGGTGATGGTGATGTGTTTGTAGATCTTACTTTACTGAAAATTCTTGCTACTTACAATTTTCTCCATCTATAACAAACTTGGCCCTTTAGTTTTAAACTTCAGATACAGAGTAAAATGTTTTGTAAAAATTAACAAAAATTTGGCAAATTAATGAAAATTGTTAAAAATTGACTATAAAGGGCAATAACTTCTTAAGGGGTGAACTGCCCATTTTGGTCATGTTGGCTTATTTTTAGATCTTACTTTGCTGAACATTATTCCTGTTACAGTTTATATCTATCTATAATAGTATTCAAGATAATAACCAAAAACGGGAAAATTTCTTTTAAAATTACCAATTAGGTGGCAAAACAATTTAACCTCTTGTCAGATTTGCTCTAAATGCTTTTGTTTCAGAGTTATAAGCCAACATCTACATTTTATCCTATGTTCTATTTTTAGCTATGGTGGCCATCTTGAATGGTTGGCTGGGTCACCGCACACATTTTTAAACTAGATACCCTTATAATGATTGTGACTAAGTTTGGTTAAATTTGACCCAGTGGTTTCAGAGGAGAAGATTTTTGTTAAAGATTACAAACATTTACGAAAAAATGGTAAAAAATGACTATAAAGGGAGATAACTCCTTTAGGGGTCAACTGACCATTTTGGTCATGTTGACTTATCTGTAGATCTTACTTTGCTGAACATTATTGTTGTTTACAGTTTGTCTCTATCTATAATAATATTCAAGATAATAACCAAAAACGGCAAATTTTCCTTAAAATTACCAATTCAGGGACAGCAACTCAACAACCGGTTGTCCGATTCATCTGAAAAATTTCAGGGCAGATAGGTCTTAAATTGATAAACAAATTAACCCAATGTCAGATTTGCTCTAAATGCTTTGGTTTCAGAGTTATAAGCCAAAATCTACATTTTACCCCTATGTTCTATTTTTAGCCATGGTGGCCATCTTGATTGGTTGGCTGGGTCACCGGACACAAAAGTTTTAAAAAAAGATACCCCAATGATGATTGTGGCCAAGTTTGGTTAAATTTGGCCCAGTAGTTTGAGAGGAGAAGATTTTTGTGCCAGGTGAGCTAAAACCGAGAAACGAGAAACACGTACAAATAGCATAAACAAACGACAACTACTGTACATCAGATTCCTACTTAGGACAGGTGCAAACTTTACAGCGGGATTAAACATGTTCCTATTGTAATTAATAAAGCAACATGCCAGGATTTTTTTTGGAAGGAAAAGTTTTTTTTATCCTTGCATGTTCCTATGTTCACAAAAAAAAAACACCAGCATCTCAATAGAACTCTTCGTTTCGCTTTGACTTGAAAATATGCAATATAAATTGATCAAATAGTCATTAGACCCCCTTTCTCTCTTATATTTCTTCGTTCTAAGGCATCAGGTCCCATATGCGAAATTGAGAAACAAGTCCCGATAATTGTCTCAAATAAAAGGGAAAGGGGAGAAGAGTTAGTTATAGAAACATTAAACCTGTAAATTGAGTTAAGAAAAACATTAAACCTGTAAATTGAGTTAAGAAAAACATTAAACCTGTAAATTGAGTTAAGAAAAACATTATATATTTGTTACTGTATACGTCAGATGAACAATCAATTAATACAAGAAATGCGCCAGTTCGGGTTATATATGCAACTTTAAATTAATCATTATTTTGATAAAATCACACTATTTGTAGAGAAATTTACAATTTGTTGTATCAAATTGATAATTTATTTTATTCTATATTGGTATTATTTTAGTAGGTTTCTCTATATGAATTGCATTTTGAATAAAAAAGCATATTCACCTGAGAAAGTGTTATTCACCGCGCTAAACGTCACGCGCTTTTACATGCAACGTTATGGTAAAATGTTTCGTGTAAAATTAGTTTTGGTATATGTTTGTCATTAAATACATTTTCTTTTCTCGGAATATGGAATAAAACAATTACTGTCTTTTGTTTCGGTAAATATGGGGTTTAATTGACTTTTGAAAAACTGATATTCACTTCGGCCGTCGGCCTCAGTGAATATCAGTTTTTCAAAAGTCAATAAAACCGCATATTTACCTCATCAAAAGACAGTAATTGTATAATATCAAATGGATAATTTGTTATATCAAATGGATAATTTGTTATATCAAATGGATAATTTTTTATATCAAATTGATAATTTGTAATATTATTAATTCGTATATTTTAACAAATTTGATTCGTTTAGGGATAGTCACATGTTAAACTATATTTTCGAAGGTAGAGAGAAAACGGCGGATAGCAAAAAGCATATTGACCGGTTATTTTTAGAATATCTAAAAACCGATATACTTTGTAACGTCATGTAATGAATTTCAGGATATTGTTTACATTTTGAAACAAATGATATCTGTGATCGATTATTTGACGAAAAAAAATCTTCAAATACATAAGATGTCCAAAAAAAAAGTAAATGAAATAACAACTAATATGTTGTCATTGTCAAGGAGAGGATGTAATATCTATAAAGTTCCAACCAACCTAAATGACTATTTTGATACAAACATGGTCGGAAATTAATAATATAACAAATATAGCCTTTGTATGAGGTCAATACAGGATATATCGACCCAAAGAAGTATATCGACCTCGGACTTCGTCCTCAGTCAATATACTTCTTTCAGGTCAATATATCCTTGTATCGACCTCAAACAAAGGCTATATTTGTATAATATCAAATTAATAATATGTTGTATCAAGTAAATAATTTGTTATATCAAAATCGAAAATATGTTATATCAAATTAATAATTTGTTATATCAAATTTATATTTTTTTTTAATATCAAATTGTAAAAAGTAGACTAGCATGACCCTAAAAGTCTTCCGTAGTATATTTCCTGCTCATTCAAAAAGGGAACCAATCATATAGTTCCATGTCTAATTTTATAAATTACAAGTTTATCAAAGATAAAAAGTTAAATGCATGTAAATATTTTGAAATACCGTACACATTTTTCACCTTTAAATATAGAAACCTTACCTTTAAATATAATTGATCATAATTGACAATTTTGACAAAGAAGATCAGTGGCAAGGTTCCTGTACAAATATATTTGCCATGCATTTTGTAGCCGGACAACCAGACACAATAATAAAATATCTTTCTACGGTACCCATTAGTATAGTTAAAGATTTTATAACATTTAACAAATTATTGTATGACCTTCATGTACGTGTACTTTAGAACACAACACTATACCGAATGGTCAATATTAATCATCCATGTAATTTGTTCCATGGGATGTTTGCAGAATTGTAACGGAGTTAATTTGTTTGGCATGGGAGAAAGGAAGAAAGACTATTCACACTGTGTCTTACATTTGTTTTTCTCTATTTTAATTAAATTAAAAAAAATTAAACCTTTCATAAGATAAAAATATTCCGTGTTGAACACCTCCTCCGCCCTTTTCTTTTTTTGTGCTGTCTATTTTCAACCCTCGAATAAAGGTTTCCAATCTATTAAAACCTTGCTTTTAACCGATCTATTCATATACCAGACCGGCAGCTTAAGTTTTTTATTAAATAAGAAAATCTACAATCCCTTTATACACATGCATGTTGTTTGCTGGAAGTCCCCGCCCGCAAAAAAGAAAAAGCATAACTCCAAGATACTTAATTCAAGATTGCGTGATTTTAACTCACATTTACGATTTGATACCTGCAATTTAAAAGAAAAATCGTGTTGACCATTTCAATAAATTGCGATGGATGTATTTAATCCAAGATATTATTCGTATTTACGCCTTATTATCCCAAATTTGCGAGTTTGAATTTCCTAACTCATTTTAACAGCTGAAAAATGTAGAATTTCGATTAAATTCACTTGCATATGCAATGCCGAGCATTTAACTTATCTATACAACTTCATAACGCATTTGGGGTACCAAGTTTCCAAGCCATTGTCTCTTCAGTTCTTTTTTCTAGGGGTTATAGACTCTGCTTACAAGGAAAATTGTCATTGTTTTATGCATAGTATCCAGTGACAAATATGTCATGCATATTCAGGAAGAGAAAAAATTAATAATTTATCATAATCCAAATGGTAGATTTTGCAAAGTAAAAATAGCATGGCGGTGATATTTGCTGATTTCGATAGGCACTGGAAAATGAGGTTTGCTATGATCAGAAATTATGATTGAATCATGTGTCATCTACATGAACGTATCCCTAATAGTCTTAAGTGGCGTAGCTGGGTCATTTTTACGTGTACGCCCGAACCTTGGCGAGGGATATGAGAGGTGCCAACCGCTCAATGTTAAAGCACCTGCTGGTAGTGGGTTCGAAAGGGACGAAGCCCCGAAAGCTATCGAGAATGAGATACCATAATGATTCCTGTCAGTAAAACATCATTGATAGCAACATACTTTTGAATCTATATGGTTTATTTGTTTTAGTTAAATTTTGTAATATGTTAACTTATTTATCGTGTTAAACTGGAAGCTAGCCTATTGGTCATTGGTTTTAGAGAAAACGTCCAAACCAATATTACTGTTAAATAAGTTAATTTAAAGGGTGCCGTGAGTGAGCATACAATCGACAAAAGGACCTTTTAATGAACACGAAAAAAAAAAATATTTCTAAGAGGTGCAATATAAAAAAAAATCTGGAACACCTAGGACATTGTAGGATTTCTTCCCACAAAATTTAAATCATTTCTTTAAAAGGTTTCAAAAAAAAATCTAAAATTTTCTTTTGATATTTTTTTGCTTGATTTTGACAATCTATGAAGGTTTATAAATTGAGCATGTAAAACAATTAATTGCGTAAAGAAGAGTCTGGCTATCTGTCTATCAGAAAAGAACAGAAAAATGAACGAAAACAAATGCTTTCAAAATTTTAGCTTTAGACATTAGTCATAGAAAAAGCTTCTTCGGCATTTTCATAAAATTCGATAAAGGTTCGACAAGTAGTTAATGTAATTGAGAAATAACAAAATGTAAGCCTAAACTGCGACCACTTACACAGCTACTTTTGCATAGGTACTATTTCTGTACTTAAAATATGTAGTACTGGAAATTTACTTTTAATATTTAGTACTATTTCTTTACTTTAAAATTATTGTAATATTTAGGTACTTGTATTTTATAGTACTTGATTTGTACTAAATATTTTGGTACAGAAACAATACAATATTCCATGTTTGAAAATCTTAATTTTAAGACATTTGAAATAGACAATCTTTCAAAATGCTGAAAATGTAACGGTAGTAAACAAAAATCTATAGTACCTAAATTTATAGTACAAATTAATTACTGTAAAATACAGGTACCTAAATATTACAATAATTTTAAAGTAACAAAATAGTACTGAATATTAAAAGTAAATGTCCAGTACTACAGATTTTTAGTACAGAAATAGTACCTATGCAAAAGTAGCTGTGTATTAATTGCAGAAAAAAATACATTTTGTCCTTAAAATACAGGAAAATTAAAGATATAATTGCCTTATTATATTGCTCTGAATACTCTTTTGATCATAAACAGTTTCTGTCCAACTTTCGTAAAATTTCACGGAGAGTCATTCAAAAGACTTTATCCACATTCGGAACCTAAATATTGACGCCGCTTTGTTTAGCTTTTGGGACATAAATCACAGGCTCGACAAAAAAAACAAACAGCATATTGAATCTGAGCAGATAGTGAATGGCTTTAAATATAAGAAAAGTACGCAGAATTCATAGTAGGTTCAGACTTTTACAAAAGATTCGAACAAATATATTAAATGATCTATTTGAGTAAATTTAGTCCCTTTTTATTCAAAATTACAATCCATTGAAAAAAGAAGCACAAGGCTGATGTGCTTTTCACCAGTTTTTCTTATTCTATGTCGGTTATTTGTTTTATTTTCAAAATTCAAGCGTACGCCCGGGCGTTTTGACGTAAACGTAGCTACGCGCATGGTCTTCTTGAAATGGGTCTTTAAAGTGAAGATACCTTGGAACTCTAGAGATAGCTACAAACAGACGTCCTAATCCGGTCAAACCTTCTTTTCGTATGTATGCATCAGACACAGCCTAATATCTGCCCCTCTTTCACATGGATTTTATAATTTACTGTCCAAAGATGGTCATATTTCAGAAGACAAAATATAGAGATCAACATAACATATTTAAAGACAGTGAAAGACACTTCTGTAACATTCTACGTCATATGTTTGCATTTTTTTGTGACGTAGAAATTTTTGTTTGTTTAAAAATAAAAAAATAAATCATTTTTTAAGTATGAGCTCTAATACACTGATATTATCAAAATAAGAGGGTGTTGTATGATTGTCGATGAGACAATGAACTCCACAACAAATAGAGACTGGCGGTTAAGTTAACCACTGTTGGTCACCGTACCTATATATATGTACAAAACACAAACGAAAACGCTACACAAAGCACTAACATAATTCAATGAAATATTGTCCAATGAATATGTCCTTACGAGTAACGTATTATCCGTGCCGTGTTATCGTAAAAATCAGAAATGTCAGACAGTTAGAAAAAATATACAGAGAGAGACAGCTCAGTCATTCTCATGTTTCAGATCTATGTGGGTTTGATATAGTATAAACATCCTGATGATCTGCTAAGTCTGCTATCATATTTTATATATTTTTACATAAAAAACAGTCATGTATCATACAAACTATTATCCGGAGAAAGCCGAATAAAACTATCATATTTGTTATTTGTTCCCTCAATCTAATTAAAACATTGATCTCTGATTTAGTTATACTACTGTAACATATAAACATATGTAGTATTGCGAAATCAGAGATCATTTTAATTAAATTGATGTTCCCTATGATATGATATTTCTAATTTTGATGCCAAATTAGAGTTTTGACCACAATTTCACGGTCCACTGAGCATATAAAATGATAGCGCAAGTGGGACATCCTTGGACTATATGGACACGTTCTTGTTTTTATATATTCTAACCTATTACTAACTGTTGCTCTTGTTTTCTTATCATTATTAAGTTCCTTATCCCAAAAGAACCTAATAAAAAACGAAAAAAAAAAAACGTTATACGTTTCATGCGTCCGAAGCGCTTTAATTTCTGGATTTACCTTCAACAGGAATGCTCAAAGCCAGATATTTAAAAGTCAAGGATGTATAAGAACCGAAACAGTTGAAGAGTTATACGACTAGAATCGAAAGCACCAAAACTTATAGCCAAATCCTTCTAATGTCAACTTTGCTTAATGTTAGCACAGCCTTCTTTTTAATTCCAAACCCTATAAATAAAGGGACAAATTTTGATAGGTTAGCTATAAATAATGTCAGAATAGAAGTACTGACTACTGAGCTGATGATACCATCGTGGATTGGTAGTCAACAAACACCATGCATTTCATGTGTCTTTTATGGATTTGTATTACATGTAAGGTTGTCAGTGTCCTTCAGAAAATGTCGAACTGTGATTTCTCCTATTCGTTCGGACCCATGTATATCAATGCTGCTTTTACAGACATTACAAATTATTTAGACCCTGACGAATTATGAAACTGTTATTATTTCACATTTTGTAGCTTTAATTGCTCGTATTTTCTCTACATAATAATGTACTACACTGTCCTTTCTCCTTGGTAATGATTGTACACGAGATCCGCAATGTTAATTTCACATTTGAATAATATTTATCTCCCCTTGTGCACGTTAAAAGTTCAATTTCTTTGCCATGTCGCTAAAAAAATCGAGATCTACTACGCAGTCGGATAACATTTGAAACATAAACTACAGCTATAAAACAAATTCATTACTTATCAAACAGAGTGTATTACATTCCAGAGACCAACACTTGTAACACAAAAATTATCCAATCTAATTATGATGAGAACTTCGATCACAATATTCATGGAAGATGTAGATCAGCAACCTTTAACCTTGACATGTTACAATTCCTAACGGAATCTGGTCGACTTTTTTAATGACCAAATTCATAGCATTTCTGCTAAATGTATGTTTGATGCACGATCAAATACAATTGCCATTTTATTGGTTGGCCATTTTATACTATACATGTAGTTTCAATAACTAGTGTTGTCTGTTTTTATTGGGAATGGTTTTTTGACCTTACTGTTTTCTCTCTCATTTTGAAAAATTAATGTTTAAATAGTTCAATTTTTTGTATCACGTTAGTTTATATGAAAATTCTGACCATTGGTCGCTTATCACACCATACAGTTGTACATGTATGACAAAAGTTTGGACCCGTTGACATACGATTTTTTATTCTTTTATTTTTCTCTTAGTTTGAATGCATTTGTCAAAATAAACCCTTTCTCATTCAAATGAATTCCAGAACGATTTTATTGTAATCTGTTGTATAAAGGAATTTTCTAGGATAACTAAGAACTCTTTCAATATGCTTTAGGTTGACGGGCAATGGTACCAATAATAGTAGGGTTGATGCTTCGAAATCATCTTATACAACTCATTAAATAGTGAATGCATGTAACTAACTCAAGTGTACTCAATAGGATTTTTGACAAAACTAAGATCGAATCATGTCAGGTCCCTTGGTCTTCGATATACAGTTAATTTTGGAGCAAGATCACAACGTACATTCAAGTCTTAGTAATAAAGTAACTAGTACTAACATCAAGGATGAACGGTCAGACCAATCATACCAGTAGAGTTTCTGTGGTAGTTCCAAAAGGGTGTATTTAGAATATTATTACCTATTAAGAAGATAGGATGAAAAAGTACCATATGAACTAATAAGAAATCTTGGTATAAGTATTTGTTTTTCTACTTATTTACGTGTAACTATATTTTTGTTTTGGTACATTGTTTATGTTGATATTGATAAATAGTTTTTTTTCATGCAATTTAATTTGTTTGATTGAAAAATGCCACTTCAGATTGAAGCTTATCCTTGAGACTTGTACCCTTTATCCCCTTCTATCTGACTGGTACGAAAAATATAAAACTTTTGGTACCATGTCATTCTTCGTTGAGCTTACGTGTTTCATAGCATTTTTGCAGATATATTGTGTGGTCTTAAACATTAACCAAAGGATTTGAAAAGTTTATAGTTTTATTATATCATTTCAATAAAATAATGTACTTCAAAATTTAAGAATGTTTAAAACACGGAACGATTATTAAATATTTGAACTTATTATAAGGGTTATATGGACGTGACAGAATGCGGTAAAATGAACATTTCCAATATACATGAACATTTAAAATTCAAAACTAAATTCAGCGGAAAGGTTAATTTTAATGATAATCCTTTAATTGAAATTTCTTAATAAACAAGAATAAAACTCAAATGTATCCAGCCAATTGAAATTTTACGAAAGGATACGATTTAAGCTGATGCAGACATGTTGAAAATAAAAACTAAGGTCTAATAGATAGAATATCTCAGCTTTTAAGATTACTACAGAAACATAACACAAATACCACAAAAATGAACTTGGAATACATTTCTTCTGGACAATTTTATAAATTGTTATTTGAATGGAGAGTTTTCTCATTGGCACGCAAACCACATTTTCCTATATCTAATAAGTTAAATTAGAAGATCGACAATATGGCTTGATTGAGATGATAATTATGCAACAAATAAAGGCAACAGTAGTATACCGCTGTTTAAAATCATAAATCGATAGAGAGAAAACAAACAAAAACCGAGGGAAACACATTAACTATAAGAAGAAAACAACGAAACAACAGAACACTGAAGTGCAACAAAAAAACAAACGACAATGCAACATACATAGAAACGAAATATTAGATAACAACTACATGTACCACACTCGTAAGGACACATAAAGAAAAATGTTGGCCGAACCTGGTTATCTGGCTAACCAAACCTCGCGCGTTATGGTAATGTTAAATATTCTTCAAACGCAACAACATTACACAACGGGAACATAGCACAAACAAACGCAAGAACACCCAAGTCAGAGAAATACACAAATAAATAATATAATAGTACTGTTCGACATGTTTACCCCAGTATAACAACGCATAACTAGAATTAATAAACTAGGAAACTCACAAATTTTTATATAATTTTGCATGCAACTATATTGTATAGGAAATTGCAAATGAACATAGAAAAATATACATTGCTTTAGTTTTTTTCCTAGATAAAATGGGGGAAAAATCCAAATACATAGAATGATAATTAATAATCCAATAAAGTTTAGCAATTTTATCTTTAAATTGTGGTTTCTAAAACTTCTGTTCCACATATTATCATCAACAATTATGATATGTTTATATGCATCCTCTACATATGTACTCTCTTTTTATCCAAAAGTACAAATGTAACTTATATAATTATTCGATATTCATATGCAGTTTCATTAAATCGCTTATTCACGTACACGCTCCATAATTAACTACATAACAAAGGTATAAAAGACAGCTAACCTTTTTGTACAAGAAAAACAAAAAAATGTCAAGACCGAACTGAAGAAATCTGACAGTTCCAGAAAGGTGTTTAACCTGCTACATTTGTAACGATACGAAATCATGCTGGCCTGAACTTCAGTTTTGGCGCTTGACTTGATTATAACTATAAACTAAACCAGGAAGTTTTGTCAAGCCACGGAAAAAACACTTAACGAAAAAAGTGCTTGTTAAATAATCAATATAACAATTAAATAATTGATGTGAAATACAAGTTTTTATCATTAGATTCCTGCAGGTATCATACATCTACACTAAACATCATCATTGAACAACAGTCACGTCTCAGTCCTAACAGCTGAACGGACGTGCTTGATCAGCGCCTCATTTGCTGCAAGCTACAATGTTTAATTACTGAATGGATAGTTCACCGACATACTTGTGATAACATTAACCAATTTAACGCTATACAGTCTGAATAAACGTCTGCGTCAGCATACACTCACAATCCTTTTGTTGATGGGGGAGTGTAAGGCCGTCTGACGTACAAGGACTATGTATCCGTGGTGTTGGGTAGTGGTCCTCATAACGCTTACTGTTATCATTTATACTACGTATTCGACTAATCTATACCAATACTACATCAACGTGATAAGTGAGCTGAACACCTGGAATACTTAACCCTGAATAGAGCTGTTGTAAAATGCATAGTTTGTACATTTTAAACTCACCAGACGACTCATGGTACCGACCTGAATAGCCAGTCAAGGTCGAAAACACACACCTAAACAGACCAGTCCACATTAATCCAAATACATTTTTTGTATCTTAGATCGAATTGAGTTAACATTTATATAAGTTTATGTGGTCTAAAATATATGGTCAAGGTCTTTTTTTAGTAAAAATATTTGGTTCATTAGAATTTGCGACTGTCAATATAATACTTCCATGGTATAAATCATATTGTGTGATACTGTAGTACACAGAGAAGAGAAATTGTATATGTCAATAGCATATCCCGGACTTGCAATATGCATGACAATGGTACCAGAATTTGTATACCAACAGTGAATATAACTTGGTATAGCACAAACAAAGACATTGACACAAGACAGCTTTTGTCGTGTTTTATGTATTTCTGTGTCTTGAGTGTTTCTGCGTTTATTTGTACTCTATTCCTGTCGTCTATTAATGTTGTCATTTTAGAAAGTTTGGCTAGGCAGAATACCAGGTTCAACCCACCATGTTTTTTTAATATGTCCTGTACCAAGTCAGGAAAATGGCAGTTGTTATAAAATAGTTCATTTCAATGAATATTGTCGTGTGTTTTATAGCACTTCAGTATTTCTGTCGTTCCGTTGTCCTGTTATATTTGATGTGTTTCCCTCGGTTTAAGGTTTGTGATCCGGATTTGCTTTCACTTTATCAATTTATGACTATTGAACAGCGGTAGACTACTGTTGCCTTTATTTATGTACTTTCCCTTTTTGAATTTACCCTTGGATTTCGGTATATGCATGAATATAGTTTGATATAATTGGTATCTTCTTTGCCTAATTTTTTTCCCTTTTTCAATTTGAGAATTGATTGTGGTATTCAGTATTGATATCGTTATTATAGATATAAAAAAAAGGTTATGTGGTATGATTGCCAATGAGATAACTCTCCACAAGAGACCAAATGAGACCTATTGTGTGTATAAATAAACTCATCATAGATACCAGGACTAAATTTTGTATATACGCCAGACGCGCGTTTCGTCTACAAAAGACTCATCAGTGACGCTCGCATCCAAAAAAGTTAAAAAGGTCAAATAAATTACGAAGTTGAAGAGCATTGAGGACCAAAATTCCTAAAAGTTTTGCCAAATCCACCTAAGGTAATCTATGCCTGAGGTAGAAAAGCCTTAGTATTTCAAAAATTCTAAATTTTGTAAACAGTTAATTTATAAATGTAACCATATCAATGATAATTCATGTCAGCACAAACAGTGCTGACTACTGGGCTGGTGATACCTTCGGGGAAATAAATCTCCACCAGCAGTGGCATCGACCTAGTGGTTGTAAATAAACTCATCATAGATACCAGGACTAAATTTTGTATATTCGTCAGACGCGCGTTTCGTCTACAACAGACTCATCAGTGACGCTCGAATTCAAAAAAGTTAAAAAGGCCAAATAAAGTACGATAAACTATACTTTACCATATTCATGCACCTTTAGAAAAAATCAGCTTCATATTCAAGATAAAAAAAAACACCATCTGATGACTCTACAGCCTTCCTTCTAGTTAATTGTAAACGAAGGACAGTTTTGCCTATAACTGAAAAAAATCGTTCAAAATATGCTTCGCATTGAGAAAAAAAAACACATTCTCATTTGCAAATATTATCCTTACTTAATAAACTAATCATATCCCGGTATATAACAGACTAAAACTTTTGTACACCAGACGCGCGTTACGTCTACAAAAAACTCATCAGTGACGCTCGAATATTTGTATAGGCCATACAAAATACATGCATTGAGGACCAAAAATATTCCGAGATGTATTGCCAAATACAGCAAAAGGAGAGAAATGGAACATTTAATTCGATATTTTAAATTTTTTTAGTAATGTTTCGTGTAGAGCGAATTATAATCCAAGTCTACAGTATATATATCCAAGGTGTTAAGATAGAAAGCAAGATTAGGCGTTTTGATACAACTTTTAAAAAATGAAATTGGCTTGAATTCAAAATACCTTATAATTACGAAAGAACAGGTGTAAAACTAAGTTTAAAAAGTTATGAAGGAAAAATTAATTTGTTAAGATCACGATCGTAAATCATACTTCAAATAGTTTCGTTTTTTTGTTTGTTTATTTGTTAGGCAAGTGTAAACTATTGCTTGTAAACAATCTCTTAAACTGTCTATTGATATGGAGAATTCATGGTATTACTATAATACATAAAGCATATTTGGTACAACGTTAACGTTTTAGAAATGTTAAGAAATATATTGGATTGGTTGTTACACAATTATTATTTGTTATTGGCTTAAAACTAGCTTTCAGTAAGTGCCGGTATAAATGGATCGGGACTTCAAGTCTTATGAATAAATAACATTTTTTTTTGTATTACGTATCAATCTACTGAGTTAAACCATTTCTAATTGACTTTAGAAATTTAACAGTTTGTTCTTATGTAGTGCTTTTAAACCATTGTATCAGGTTAAGAGAGGAGTTGAGAGCAAACAACCATGTTGAAATCCAAACATTATGTATGTGCCTACCCTAGATAAGTGCCTGTAATTCAGTGATTGTCGTTGGTTGTTGTTTGTTGTTTGTTGGTTGTTGTTTGTTTTATCTGTTTTATGATCCATTTATTGGCATTTTGTTTTTCGCTCTGTCCGTTTGTTCTTTCATCCGTCCGTCCGTTCGTTCGTCCGGCTGTCCCGCTTTAGGTTAATTTTTTTAGTCAAGGTAGTTGTTGGTGAAGTTGAAGTCCAATCAATTTGGAACTTATTACACATTTTCCATATGATATGATCTTTCTAATTTTAATGCCTTCACGGTACACTGAACATAGAAAATAAAAATACGAGTAGGGTATCCGTGTTCGACGGGCTCATTTTATTTATTGTTTTGTCATGACATAGGCTGTTGGCTTTGCTGGTGTTAATGGCCGTACTATAACCCATATTTGCTTATATACACATCATTTGGACTCTGTTGCATAGTTGTCATCTTGGCAATCGTATTGATGTTGCAAACTTCTTCTAGCGTAAGCTAAAGTTAAACTGATTGCAAGGAAGTCTTAGGTTGGTCTTGCATGTACAACAAGGGTATAAAACTAGTTACCCTAATAATGATTGTGACCAAGATTTTCATTATACTCTTTGACTTCAATTTCTAAAACAGAACGATAAAGTACTAATAATAATATCAGCCATAACTAATTTCTGCAGGTTTTTATAACAAAAGAGGTAAATTTTGAAAATGATAGTATTATCGCCGATGGAAGTATAAGTACTACCGCATTTGTTATACAGATCAACACGGTGTATACACTTTACTCACATTACAAAGGTGTAAAACATGTTTTCTGCAAGTTTTTGCAGAGGTCTATTAATTTTTGTTGTTGATGTCTCAATGACGTATATCTTACAGTGAGATGTTTGGTTAGCTATAAGTCCAGGTTCAAGCCACTTTTTTTACATAAGAAAATGCCTGTACCAAGTCAGCAATATGAATGTTGTAATCCATTCGTTTGATGTGTTTGAGCTTTTGATTTTGCCATTTGATGAGGAACTTTTCGTTTTGAATTTTCCACGGAGTTCTGTACCTCAATTAATACCAATATATATGAACACTTTTATCAAATTAGAAAAAAATCTGATGTATGAAAAGTTATGAAAACATTATAATAGTGATATTAAATATTGTTCATTAACCGTACATGGAGATTTTGATTCGATGTTATCCGTTTATATTTCACTTCCAATTTCTATAATAGGAAACCAGATACGAGTGCTCCCTTTTTTCTGTGTTATTCAGACAGATAAAACGATTGTTAAGTTCAAAAGAGTTCGACAAAGTTAATTATCTTCAAGGGAATAACATTAACGTGACAAATAGAAGGACAACACACCAACAGCTTATATAAACCCATGATCGATTACAAAAGATAAATACAAATAGCTTTGAAAAAATACACCAAACCCACTGCTCTTATTATGTATTCAGCAAAAAAAATTATTGAATTGAGAGCAATGTACATGTATATTATAATTGCACGTTATTAAATGAACCTTTATACTTATTCTGAACTATAAATGACACAATTTAACATTCAGTCTGATGTGATTAATTATAACATATACTTATAGATGGCTGAAAGTGATTATAGTATATCTTGATGGTATTTCTCTGTACAAAGACGTTAGGTTATCGCAATACGTCATCAGGTTTTGAATATGTCGTGTACAATTTGTATAGAAATTACTGATAATTGAATAGTAATTAGTTTCATATAGACTTTATTTGAATATATGTATGTTTAAAATGGTAAGAACTATTTTATTTTGTTCAAAAGATGATAGATTTGATATACATTGATACAACACTCATTGATACAGCCCGTAACAGAGAAGTGATCGAATTGATGTTTCTTTACCGTCAAAATTAGCTACGTTATCGACAAACTTAATTGAGTAGTGACCGAACTATTGGTACTTTAACGTTAAAAAGATTGACAATGCTGACAAACTTTCGTTCTTGATTCGAGCGTCACTGACGAGTCTTGAATAAAAGAAACGCAAGTCTTGCATACTAAATTTAGGTCTTGTACTTTTATGACTTATATTTAGCATTGCAAACTGACATCAGATTTTCATTGGCAAGAATAGGAACGAGAATGAAAATTGGGATTGGCTGGGGGAAGCTGTACATGTGGGGGAGACCAAACTTTACATTCGTATTGGTTTTTAAATCTTTTTTTTTCATGTAGAACGGTGTGAATTATTCAGCTTGAAGCAAGAAAACTTTTCGATCAAACGAAGGAATCTCTGGTGTTAATTTACCAATTTTTGTCGAAATACACAAACATTTCTTCTTAACCGCGTTAATTGAACAACTTAGTGCTAACACACATCTGCTAAGGCACGAAACATTTGATTTTCAGGAGGGGAAAAGGTGGGGGGGGTATATAGTTATATATCTCAGAATATTTTAATAACCGCTTCGCTGGTCAGATTTTTATGCCCCCGCCTTTAGGCGACGGGGCATTAAGATTTACCCTTGTGTGTACGTCTGTACGTCCGGTCTATAAAATTTTTGTCAAATATATATCGGCTTGTGTATGTCGGATTGGTTTGATATTTTGTCTTAAGCTTTATCAAGGTGAATTGTACCGTGTCTTCCCTTTTCAGGTCTGTCATTCGTCTACTTCCTGTTTTGCGGGGGCATCTGTGTCTCATAGACACATTTTCTCTGTTCTCTATTACAGTTTATACAGGAAAATTTTGTTGACAATTTTTTTTCATATGACAAAATATTGAGGCAGCAGATTTTTTAAGTCAATATCAGGGTCAGAATATTGTTTTCTAAAAACTACTAGGCCCCTTCCTCCATAAAAATTAAATGGTCCGTAGCAAAAATAAAAAATTCCCACATGTTCAACTTCAAAATTTGACCAGATTCTATTCTTAACTGTCGGATAATATACTAGGATAACATAGAAAATGTCCTGTATGGGACAATTCTGTACTCATACTTCACGCGTAGTTGAGTACAAGTGTCCTCGTAGTGAACGCACCCAACTACGCGTGCAGTAAAAAAAAGTGTACTCATACGTCGGATACCGGGCAGTTTCTTTGTTATATCTGTACTTTATCAAATACATGTACATGTTAATATTTACTTAATATTAAATAGGTAAACATTATTGCTGAAAGCCTGTTCAGGGTTTCTTTCTTGTGTATGATATAATTTTTCACATGCCTGCACTCATTGACGATAATGTAAGGTGCTCTATTAGAAAAAAATGGATTTCTAGTTCGGGTTTGAAAAAGAAATTTCGCCTTTTCTTGAGCCTGTTTTGTACACTTAGTTTAACAGATATGATCCAATGGAAATTTTCACATGGAACCTTCGGTAAAGAGGAAAATGAAAATATATGGGGTAATTTACAGAGAGACCACACTCCATCCATGAGAAAAACGGAGGGAATTTAAAAATCTAGAGGTCTCCACAAGGCTTTCAACAAGGGTGGAATCTCACTCTTTTTGAAAAGCTCTAAATCGCCCCAATGAACAAAGACATATGTTCGATTGAATAATGATTTCCTCGTAACAAATGATAGAAATTTCGGAGATCCCGTATTTGATCCTTTACCGTTAAAATGAAAATGCCAATGACAGAGGTTGATTATAAAAAATTTACTGTGTTAAAAAAACTTCGACTTAAACAATGAAAACTTACACGTTGGACATGAAATATTTTATCGATGAAGAAAATTAAATTATGTCACTTCTGAAATAAGTTTGTCGATAACGTAACTTATTCTGACGGTAAAGAAACGCGAATTCGATCACTACTCTGTTACGGGCTGTATACCATTGTGAAACAGTGGAACAGTCAAGTTTAATTAAGTTTCCATTGTAACTAGGAAATTTTCCAGCGGTTAAAAACCGGACTCCGCTGTAACTAGGATATTTTCCACTAGTTAAAAAACGGGTTCCTTCATGGAAGAACAGATACGTCTTGCTATTTGCCTTTGTCTTAGGTGTAAGATTCGCTTGATCATTTTTCGCTAAAACAGAAAGGGTACTTTTGTTTTAATTCAGGTTGACATTCAACACAATAGACTAACTTAATGTACGATTTAAACATATGATAAATTGATTTGACTATCTGTGCGTTACTAAACTGATTTATCTATGTTTATAGAATTATGAACAAACTGTCTGACAAGATAGTAATTTATGGCGTAGACCCAGAAATCTGTTAACTGGTCACTAATCTTGTATTATATCGACAGACCACGAAGACCCCATGATCAATTGTTACTCTACATAATTTACGCCATATTTTAACCTTGTTCTTATTTCTTCAGTAATGTTTTTATTATAACTAAGCTTATTACATGTACTAATATTTCAAGACTAACTGTTTTAATGCACCGAACAAGCATATCGTTCAAGTGTCCATCGATTACTATTTCAGTGAAAACTTCAAAATTAAAATTTTTGAAATAACAAGAGTTACAAAAGGGTAAAATACATATCTTACAAAATCTTTCATATTTACAAACCAAAAATATGTGGAATGAAAAACTTTTGAGAAAACAATCAAATATAAATAAGACAAATAATACGTTTCTAACTATAAATGGGATTAAATATACCGACATTTTAAAACATGTTACCATTTGGTATTCTAAGATAAATTGTCAAAGAGAACCCGACCCAGCGTCAACCAAAAGTCGATAAATTTTACCCCCCCCCCCCTTTTGTAATTGTCTTTACTAAACTGATCAAATCTACCTTTGGTATGCTAATAGATTAAAGTAATTTGTATATGAATAATTTAACCTATCAAAACGAAGTCACCTTATCTGAATAATATTTTACACGGATACATGGTTCTGATTGCAATTCCGGCAGTCTATGTTTCGATCCCTAAATGACATACAGATAGCAGGGAACAGTTTTAGTTTTGCTTACACATCGTTATCAATAGAATGGAATTTGATGCGACTGTCATACAAGTGAGAGGTTTAGCTAGCTATAAAACCAGGGTTAATCCACCATTTACTATATATAAAAAAACATGTACCAAGTCAGAAATATGACAGTTGTTGTCCATTCGTTTGATGTGTTTGAGCTTTCTATTGTGCCTTTTTTTCGTTTTGAATTTTCCTCGGAGTCCGGTATTTTTGAAATTTTACTTTTTACAACATTAGAAGATCTTAGAAATAGAGTGCAACGCTTAGTTCATATACAAAGATTGGTCGAATGTAATTTCTTAATAACATTTTATGGTATTGATTCTACTGGTTTTGAGTAGAACACTCTGATTTTTACCAAATGTTTTCTTACAAATAAAATATCTGTTTGTTGAATTTATTTTGGGCGAGTGTCATTTTGTAGTTTACTCACATCTTTTATTTCCCATTACGACGTTAAAGTGTCATTGTTAAGTGTTTACTTAGGATGCACTTTATGATGCAAATTTCTAACAATTTCAATTCTCCAAAAGCTGACAAATTTATTATGACGTAAAGGACATCAAAGACATATTAAAATAAACATTTTAAGTGCACTTCTTTTAACGTTAAAAATAAAAGATATTGCAGTTGAAAGTTTCAAACGCCTATTGTAATTATTACCCTTAGAAAGCACATCACAAAAGTTTTCTTATAAACATTCAATTGGCAATTTAAGTCCAGTGTCTGTATGTATGCACTTTAACAAATACTTTAAGGGCTTCAAATGTGAGTCTAAGTAGGAGGTAATTGTCATGACAAACACTTCATGCTCTTGACGTGTTTTAAATCTTAGTACATGCATACAATCAAATCCATTAACAAAATTTAAGTGTAAACAATACATCATGAAGCATTTATAAGTTTCTGCTTATTTTTACACAAAAATATCTTTGATTTACAACGCAGACATATCAAATGTATCCCTATACATCTCTTGAGAAAGTACACTTTGTTGACCGTAAATAAAACCTGAAGTAGTTTCTTGTAAAAGTTGTATGTTTTTCTATATCACATTTTTGCATGTATTTTCTCTCAAATATTTGATTCTGTTGCCATTGAACCTTTTTAACTTGCTATATGAAAATTATTATATATGCGAATTCTATTTTTGAATTTGAGGGCTTAGGTATAAGGTATTTTGTTTTCTGTTCTTTCATGGTATATTATTTTTGTTCAACACTCACATCGTACCGATATGAAGGAGTATATAACTACAACTGTATTTGGCAAAACCTTCCGGATTATGGTATTCTAAATGCGTACTGTATTCGGCCTGTACATTTTTTTTATTTAATTCGAGCATCACTTATGAGTCTTTTTTTTTTTTTAACCAAAACGTGCATCTAGCGTAAACAAAATTTAAAATGGGAAGATGTGATGAGCTTATTATCAACTGTTCCGTTGCTTTGAAGGAACAAAACCTGTTCAAGTAAATCGAGACTATTAATATCAGATAAAAGCATACATCATCATAATAACATGTAAATACAAATATCCTAACGACTTATTAATGTTTTATAATTGAAAATAGATATGGGTTATCGAAACATAACATGCTATCATATGTGTTCCTTTCTGCTGTTGCATAGACTTCTTCAATTTAAGATTTAAGTATCGACAGAAACCCTCCTTGTATCTTATATGATGATAGATATATGGAATAGTGAAATCTATGATTGATAATTGAGTGGTCTACATTGGTGCTGATGTCGAGTTTCTTCTTCAAATTTTTCTAATCTGTCTTACTTTAAATTATTTCTTAAGTTATAAGATGAAAAACAGTATAAATTATACATTTCTTAAAGGACATGCTGAATACTTTTAAAGGTCTTTCACCAAAATAAAAATTCTGTATGAAATATATGTTATAATTACGAAATATAAAAAGATAATTCGTGGCACAATTTTCTTAAACACTAGCTTATTCGAATATATTTACTATTTCCAGTTCATAAATAATGTTATTATACTACAAATAGATTTCACCAGCATCAGGCAAATTTGATGTAGGCAGTTTACACTGTTCTAGTAAGTTCATTAAGTTTTTAGGGTCTTTAAATGTTTTATATTTTTTGCATCTCTAGTGTACTTTTATTAAGTTTATTCAAAAACAAGAATCGAGTGCACAAAATTTCTATCGTACGTTTAACTTTAACGAATAACAAAATGCTACAAAAAGTAGTAGCTCAAATAACTTGTTTCAGTGCAAAAGTGCACTGTTCACTTGTTCTGCAATGTCACGTCAATACTTAAATGCAAACTCATCACATAGTACTATAAGAAATAAACGTACTAAAATAACCTTGAATAGACATATTTATGAATGTTACAACTATAAATTAATGTGTTTACACTTATATTTATTTATGAATGGGTCTTTGTTTGTGATATTTCGCATACAAACAGGTTAATTTTCAATATAGCTATAACGGAAATTAAAAAAGAAAATTATTCAGTGTTTTTTTTAAAGATCGATTCATCTAACTGGATAGAATTACTGAAACAAAACAAAGCAATATAAGATATTGATCAAGAATCCATAGGGGTTAAAACTAGGAGTGATTCTTAGACTCAAATGATTTGTTTAAAATCTTCAGTAACATGCTGGAAATACCACACAGGACTAACTGAACTTTTCTTACACCTAAGAGAAATTGTGTTCCCTAATATAGACAACTACAAGAAAAGAATTATAATTTTTGAAAGATAGCAATATAGTTAGGTGTATACGTACTTGCTGCTTCTGATCAATAAATCTAGTTAATAATATTCTAGTATATTTAGAACTTTTGATATAGTTTATTGGCATCATATTTTTGTGAAAATTTATACGTTGACATTACAATGCAGTGATAATTGATCCTTTAACATTTATTTAACTGCTTTAAATCCATACATTTTATGTTAATGTAAGATTTATGTTGTGTTCAAATTTTCTTGTTGACATATTATAATTTATACTGAATGTTTTTGCACTTTATGACTAAACAAATTTCATCGAAAATACCGGGATCATAATTTTGTACGGATGACGCGTGTTTCGTTTACTCGTTCACTAATGACGCTTGAATCAAACAGTTAAAAGGCAAACAAAAACAAAGCTGGAAAGCTTCGACGACACAAAATTCAAAACGTTCTGGACAAATACAGCTAATGTAATCTATTCCAAAACTCATCTAGAATACTAGGCTGATAATCTTGTACGTTAGACGTGTCTTCAAAAATTTAAGAAAAATCAAAACTGAAAGTCCCTTATCAAATGGCAAAATTAAAAACTCTAACACACCAAATGTATGGAAAAACACCTGTCATATTCCTGACTTGGTACAGGCATTTCCTTATGTAGAAAATTGTGGATTAAAGCTGGTTTCATAGCTACCTAAATTTCTCACTTGTATGGTAGTTACAATATGATATTATATTGACAACAAACTGTGAACAAAACAAAAATAACAAATTAAAATGTTACAGACGAATCGCAAAGGCAAAAATGATGAACAAGAATACAAATATTGACCATAGAGCAATAACACAATCACGGGATGTATAAGTACCGAGCCACGATAAAGGATATCACCCCAAACAGGGATTTCTAGTAATATTTGAAGTAATGCTTTACAAAGAAAAGACCGATGTAACACGTAATTAAGATGACGAACAACGTCCGTACTTAGAATCTTTACTTCAAGAACATCATGTATTATTTGATAAGTTATAACTAAATATTAATCAACACGGTATTGGTATCTTCCGAAGTGCTTAATGCAGAAAAAGTACGAGACGTTCTTTGTCATAACCTGGTTCGTGAACTGTCTGCTCAGACACTGATGACGTTTTATAAAACCTGAGTAGCAACTTCAAACAGGTGCAGTTGGTATATTGCTACAAAAGACTCATTAGAGTGGTCTGAATAAACAATTAAACGAACAAAAACGTAAAACGTTGAAGACAACTTTATTTCAATCCTGGTATGGTATCTATGATGAGTTTATTTACAACCACTGGGTCGATGCCTCTGCTAGTGGAGTTTTTATTCCCCGAGTGTATCACGAGCCTAGTAGTCAGCAAGTATGTGTTGACATGATTTATTATTGATATGGTTATACTTATAAATTATCTGTTTTCAAAACTTGGATTTTTTAAAATACTAAGGCTTTTTACTCTGGAATATATTACCTTAGCTGTATTTGGCAAATGTTTTAGGATTTTGTTTTGTCCTCAATGCTCTTCAACTTCTTAGTTTATTTGGCCTTATATTTTTTTTTTATTTTAGCGTCACTGATGAGTCTTTTGTTGACGAAACGCGCGTCTTTTTTTAGTCAATGTATCTATGTTGAGTTTATTTACGTCACAATATTATGCCTTAACCTTTGAGATATTAGCTACATCGTTATGTATTGTACGATCTTTATATCTTATATATTGACTTGTGAGATATGAATCAAACATTGTTATAATGGTTTTAATCGTATCAATTCTCGGCATTTTTTTTTTCAATTGATTTTTATCGACTTTTCTCTGATGTTATATTGTTATACCACTGTCCCTGGTTATGGGGAGGGTTTGGCCAAAGCAAAATAGTTAAGACTCGCCACATTTTATATGTGCCTGTCATGGAACATGTTGTTTATCGTTGGTTCATGTCTGTCAATTTTGATTTTAGTAAATTGTTTTGTTAAACATTAGCCCGTTAGTTTTCTCAATTGAATTGTTTTATATTTGTCATGTCGGTGCCTTTTTATAGCCGACTATACCGGTATGGGTTTTTCTAATAATTTTAGGCCCTATGCTTGCCTATAATTGCATTTTTCACTTCCTTCAAACATTGGTGGATTATTGTCTCATTGTCAATCATACCACGTCTCCTTATGTTTATATTATAATGTCTTGGCTGAAACGTTGAATGCTACATTTTCCTATATATGTATTTTACCTAGATTTATGATAATAGATGAACATCGGTAAGCTACCTTAAATTTATTATATAACTTGTGAGATATAACTGAACATCGGTAAACTACGGTTAAGTTTTATACCTGGAGTTATAAGATATGAACTTAATATTGTTATGCTACTGCTTAATTGCCTGGTACCTTTGATAACTATTTACACCACTATGTCGATGCCACTGCTGTTGGAAGTTTCGTCCCCGCGGGTATCACCAGCCCCGTAGTTAGCACCTCTGAATATCAATTATATGGTCATTTTTATAAATTTACTGTTTGCAAAATTATGAATTATTTGAAATACTAAGGATTATCTGATCCCAGGTGTAGATTACCTTAGCCGTAACTTTTTGGATTTTTTGGATTTTTAGGTTTTCAATGCTCTTCAACTTTATACTTGTTTGGAATTTTAACATTTTTGATCTGAGCGTCAATGATTCTTATGCAGACAAAACGCCCGTCTGGTGTATTCAATTATAAACCTTCAACCTAAACAGGTAGGATAACTAGCATCGGTATGTGACCTAATGAATAGACATATGATGAACCGTCGTTATGATGATCTCAACTGAACATTGGAATGCTACCTTTATATATCATGCCTTAACAAATGGCGAGGTCTTTATTGAACCTCAGAGTGCTTCCTTTATACCTTTTACCTAGAGTTGTGCAATTTATGCTACCTTTTATAGTGTCCTCCAAATATCAATTATCATGGTATCATTAAGAATTAAAGAAAAGTGATATAAGGTTTGGATATAATACCTACTTACCATTGCGTATATTGTTAACCATAATCAATGTTTAATATAATAATACAACTACAGTGAAATGTGTTTAGAAATTTGTTTATGTTGGTAACACTGAAACTTTCTCGAACATTTTCATAACGATTTGTCAGCAACGATGATAATTTGAGTAGTACTGACTAAAAAGTAAAATCACAAAAATACTGAACTCAGAGTAAAATCAAATCGGAAAGTCCCTAATCACACTAAACATTTTAAGGGTGTTACTATGGTTGAAAATGTAATGAAGACAAAATCTGCAAAACTGGATTATTCAAAAAGACATTAAAGCATTTAAAACTAGCATAGAAATACTGTTAAATAAACTCATCATAGATACCAGGACTAAATTTTGTATATACGCCAGACGCGCGTTTCGTCTACAAACGACTCATCAGTGACGCTCGAATCAAAAAAGTTAAAAAGGCCAAATAAAATACGAAGTTGAAGAGCATTAAGGACCAATATTCCTATAAGTTTTGCCAAATACAGCTAAGATAATCTATGCCTGAGGTAGAAAAGCCTTAGTGTTTCAAAAATTCAAAACTTTGTAAACATTTAATATATAAATATAACCATATAAATGATAATTCATGTCAGCACAAAAATGCTGACTACTGGGCTGGTGATACCCTCGGGGAAATAAATCTCTACCAGCAGTGGCATCGATCCAGTGGTTGTAAATAAACTCATCATAGATACCAGGACGAAATTTTGTATATACGCCAGACGCGCGTTTCTTCTACAAAAGACTCATCAGTGACGCTCGAATCAAAAAAGTTAAAAAGGCCAAATAAAATACGAAGTTGAAGAGCATTAAGGATCAATATTCCTAAAAGTTTTGCCAAATACAGCTAAGATATTCTATGCCTGATATAGAAAAGCCTTAGTATTTCTAAAATTCAAAATTTTGTAAACAGTTAATTTATAAATATAACCATATCAATGATAATTCATGTCAGCACAAAAGTGCTGACTACTGGGCTGGTGATACCCTCGTGAAATAAATCTCCACCAGCAGTGGCATCGACCCAGTGGTTGTAAAGGAGTGATAGTGAAAATATAGAAAAACGGATGTTTGCCATAATAGGATGTATCATATAATTGTATATATGATATACTTTACATTTTAAAATCTGGAAAAGAGCGAAACCTGCAGATGACGCAAAATTATTGCAAAGTAACAACAACAACAACAAAAACCCGACTATTTTCATTTTTTATACAAGCGTATTGTTCTATCTGTAACCTAGCTATTACACTGATTTTAAGAACTTTACACGATGTTTAAATACATGCATGCTGTCTTAATTAGTTATTTCTGTATAAAGCGATTGCATGACACAACTGTACAATATGACTAATTTCGTCATTAACTCATTAAGAAAATGGTTTTGTTCAAGTTGTTACTAGTAACTTCTCAACAAAAGCTTTTATTCAATTTAAGAATATAATATTTCACTTGTTAACAAGACAATTCTTAATTAACCAAATCATGCCTATAGTTCCCTAGTTTCAGCCTAATTTATTGCATAAAATCTATTATAACGGTTTCAGGTCAGTGGCAATATTGACAGGGACTATAATCAGATAAACAGACTACAATCTATTGAGTACAAAAGAACATACCATGCATACTGAAAATTTGGCAACAAATCTAGATCTTGATTTTGTTGGTTCTTATTTTATTTAAAAGTACAAGAGTTGGTTTAACCTATATATTGCCTTGTAAATTATCTTGTATCTTATAACAAAGTTTTTAAGAAGAGACCCAGACTTTTTGGATGAGTAAACACTCCAACCTATGTAATCTTCCGCATACGAGATTTCCAGACACATTAACAACACAACGCAAAACAATCTGTGCGATATACAATTTGATATTTTATCTGGGAATTGGTAAAATGTCATTTTAAAAAGTTGCATCAAGAACCTTTACCTGTATCTCTATTGTCTGAAAGTTTTTCGACTGAATTCCTTGATACTTTCCATAGCAAAATGTAAAATAACAAAAATACCGAACTCCGAGGAAAATTCAGGACGGACAGTTCCTTATCAAATTGTAACACAAAATGCTCAAACACATCAAACAAATGCATATCAACTGTTATATTTCTGAATTGGTACAGACATTTTCTTATGTAGAAAATCGTGGATTAAAAACCTGGTCTTATAGCTGGCTTAACCTCTCACTTGTATTACAGTCGCATAAAAGTCTAGCACAATTGTTGCATTCAATAGACTTCTTTCAGTCTTCATACCATTATCATGATGCATTTATTGTATATATATACATACGGAAATGTAAAGTTTCCAATAAGAAAACTATCCAATAGTGTCCAAATAACATGGATTTATGCAATTAAAGGTTTCCGGTCAACGTACAATCTACAAGAGTCCGCAAGTTGTGTTAAATTCTAAACTGCACCTAGTCTTTAAACCTTTCTTATTATAATACATAGTAACTCGTGTTCAAAGTCTTGTAAAAAAAACTCTTAAATCGTGATGAAGCATGGCGCCAAAATTTAAAAAATCCAAAAAGAAAACAATCTCAAATCAGCTGTAGTCTATACCTTATGATTTGAAAATCGCTTAATAGTCCTTGGCAATTTACAATACTATTCATGGGAGAATTAACATATTTGCAACAGGTCATACACTTGTATTATTAAGTTAGCCTCTTATTGTTTAACGCATGTTTGAAACCATTCCAAAATGGCGGTTGAAAATATAAACAGGAATTCACCATCATTTACATCTCAAAATAACCATGACAAAAAGTGAAATAACAGTAATACCGAACTCAGAGTAAAAGTCTAAACGGAAAATCCCTTGGCAAATGGCAAAATCAAAAGCTCAAACAAATCAAACGAATGGATAACAACTATAATATTCCTGACTTGGTACAAGCATTTTCTTGTGTAGAAAACGATGGACGAAACCTTGTTTTATAGGTAAATGAGATAACAACATAACGAAAAGAAATATTTTGATGATATTTTTATTTAAGCAACAATATAATTTATAAAAAATGAATACATATTGAATGACAAAATATTATATCACAGTTTGTATAATGGACGGTGTCTGATTGTTTACTGTCAAACAGTAATGCTGATTACCATGGCAACAATGAAAACTTTACAAATTGTAAAATTCAAGAGAAAATAAAATAACAGCATACAAATATTTATTTGACAGTTACTTTTTTTAATTCTTAATTGAAACTTTCAATTTTTTCCTTGATAAAGGAAATTCAAAATACTTTTAAAAAAATTTAAATTTCAAAATTTTAAATGTTCCAAAATTATTAGATTAAAGATACCAGCTCATACGTACTTTTCTCAGTTGTTTTCCTTAATAATACATATTCCATTGTTACAACATCCAAAGAAATGGAATGGTACAAAAATTTTGCATGAGTAATTTGTTTCCAATAGGAACAAAACAGTTAAAAAAAGTATCATTATTTTTCATCTGTTTAAAAACCAAAATTTTAACTTTTGAAATTTAGATTAACTACTTTTCAACAAAAAATCGTCATATTAATCGAAGTAGTTATCTCAAAACTTGACTAGTGAATGGGTGAAAATTGTTCATCCTTTATTTTCTGCAAAAGAACAATTGGTAAAAGATGAATCCAGAACACTAGAATTTATTTTAAAAATGGTAATGAATAAAAGAAAGATGAGTACTGTGAATATTTTTGATGAGATTATATCTCAACAGCAGTAGCACTTTCGATAATGATAACCATGATAAAATGTAACAATAAATTAAATGCGGAAGTTCTAAACCTAATACAAACATAACATAAGAGCACTTGCTACATGTCAATACTGAAATGGTATGTCCCAGCCTTCAAACTTAACCGTTTTGATTTAGGCTGATACAACACAAACAAACACTAACAAAAATATGGTAGAATATGGTACCAGTAGTTAACACAAAACAAAAATGTATACAGAGAAAATTGCTTGAATGTATTTGGTAAATTTGAAGCTTAATTTCATTTTTACTGACTAGTCTCAGATATGTAAAGCCTTGAACATACGAAGAATTTTACTGTTAAGGTTGCCAGCTAGGACAATTTCATTTTAAAAGACTTTTTATACAAAAAAGGGGGAGAATAAAAAGCTTACTTTGAAAATATACTTTAAAGAATAGTAAATGTTTGTATGTTTTCCTAAATATGTTGAAAATATTTCCATATTCTACCATATTTATAAACTATCTACATAAGATGTTAAAAAACAAACGAGGTAGGTATATATAATAATGACTACCAGAGGACAGTCCATCGATTATAATCGGCAATTTCCGTTTACAGTACCGAGCAGAGACGGAAATGGCCGAATCAGTGGACAAGGAACAGTATTGCATCACACACGCTATACGATTACAAACAGTGTTCAATGTTAAATATGGAAACATCTCAATACAAATCAGATTTTAAGATATGCTTGCACAAGTTAATATTTCAATGTGCATGATTCTTTGATTGTCTTTACAGTTTGCTTCATTGACAGATGGAGCTACAATGTATCAATATGATCAACAAGACTGGTTACCTGTCCTTTTTCTGTTTCAATCTAACAGATCTTAACAACAAGGGTGACCCAGATACCCTATTGTTAAATGGGAGATAACCCGGCTATATTATCATTCACGTTTTTTTTTATACCATCTTATATTTCATTGAAATTTAAAAAAAAACATTAACATGTGGTGATAACGCTATTCACACTATCTTTTGATTGTACAATGTTTTCAGACAAGATAGACATAACAGAAAATAAATTATTATTCATCAAAACAACCATTTGAATACAAATTCAATTTTATATTCAAATTATAATACAATAAGAATGGTAATGATATGGCACCTAAACACATTTCACAACACGACCTAAAAATAAAACTTTTACCCTCTCTCTAGCTTTCTATAATGACAATCACTATTTATGGCATCACGTATGAAATTATATACTTTTGGTAATCAATTACACTATTAAATTACTTTCTCAATAAGGAAAATTGTACCAAATCAGTAATATGCTGATTAAATTTCAACATTTGCATTCAAATTGAGTTAATTAACACCAAATATAAAACACCTTGATTTATGCACGTACACAATCTCATAACAATTCATCGACATATTCTATACGATATTGAAACACAGGCACATCTCTATTTTCATTCAAAATATGTGCTGTTAAAGTAAAGTAATAATTTCCTTCTTGTGGCAATGTTATGTGGAATGTCTCGGCATTTTCCGAGTCTCGGATTTCTTCATCAATGTTATCTCGAAGTGAGTCAGCGTCTAACTCTGCACCAGGGCCAGAATACTCTAACACTGGTATTACAGCCACGCCCCTAAGCAACACTGTCACACTTAGTTTGCCATCGTAAGTCCGAATAACAGATTTCATACTTAACGGTCGGATATTAAAATGAAACATTGCCGGCCATGTTTTGACCGTGCCTTCAAAGTCTTCTACTGATAACGACTGGTTCATAAGCATCCACCTCTTTTCCTTAGGATAGTGGGATAAAATAAAATCGTCTGGTGATGTTGCAAAATAATGATCAATGAAATATTTCTCTTTTCTTGCTCCGAAACAAGGGTCTACAAGTCTGAAATGTCCACCAATGCTCACTGCATTCCACGTATGTAAAAATTTAGATGATTGCACTGTATTTCCCGGAAGATAGTCTTTGTTTTTAACATAACCTTCGACCTTTTCACATTTAATTCCAGCAGCTCTGAAAAAAATATGATATAAATAATAAGATGTGGTATGAGTGCCAATGCATATATAAAAATAATTTGTAAGTTTCATTGTCTCTTTTCAGTTACTGTTTTAATAACTGCATTGTTTGTACATTTCATTTTGTTTATGATCTCGGTTAGAGTCATTCGCAATCTTTTATGACTATGAGAACCTAGTGCAAATAGACAATAATAGTGCATTGACTTGATATATCAACGATATAAGGATGAGGCTTAAAAACGGGGAAATGCGAGGTTATGCCGAGCTATTTCCCCGTTTCGGGCCGAATCCTTATATCGTTGATATGTCAAGTCAATGCACTATTATTGTCTTTATACTGCAATCTGAAAAAAAACGTTTTCAATTGTTGTTTAATGTGCTAATGATATTTATTTGATTTAAATATTGTGAAAAAAAATCCCCGTTTATAAGGCCTCATATCATGCAGGCGGAGAAATATACAACACGATGAAATGTACATTTCCTGTTGAAACTCGCGATCGACGGTGAACGAATTCGTTTGAATATGGACTAAAATATCAGCATTAAGCATAAAACATAATGATTTATAGGTTGCAAACAAAAAATATTAAAAAGTGAAATATTTTTTTCCAAAAATTATCAAAGACACAAGTTTGAGTCGTTCCACGCATCGTTGTATATATTGGAAATAAGACAAGAGGCTCTCAAGAGCCTGAATCGCTCACCTGAATTTTTTTGGTTTAATCTCATATCAATGATTATTTTGGCTTTTCAATTTATTTAAATGTTCTTTGAATCGTCCTATTTTCTTCAAAAGCAAAAAAAAAATCATTTTCTCCTATGTTCTATTTTAGCCATAGGAGCTATGTTTCTTGACATACAAGGAAATGAAATATAAAATTTATACTAGATACTCTGAAACTCTAAAACTCATTTAGCCTAAGTTTGGCTGAAATTGATACAGCAGTTTCAAAGGAGAAGATTTTTAAAAGTAAGTCAACATGATGAACAAATTGTGAAAAAAGTCTTTAAAGGGCAATAACTCCTTAAGAGGTCAATTGACAATTTTGGTCAAATTGACTTATTTGTAGATCTTACTTTGCTTAACATTTTAGCTATGAACAGTTTATCTGTATCTATAATAATATTCAAGATAATGACCAAAAACTGCAAAATTTCCTTAAAATTACCAATTAAGTGGCAGCAACCCAACAATGGTTTGTTTGATTCATCTGAAAATTTCAGGGCTGATAGATCTTGACCTAATGAACATTTTTACCCCATGTCAGATTTGCTCTAAATGCTTTCGTTTTTGAGATATAAGCCAAAAACTGCATTTGACCCCTATGTTCTATTTTAAGTAACGGCGGCCATGTTTTCTGACGGATCAAAAATCAAAGCACACACTTTGTGCAGGATACTCTAAGGAACAATCATGCTAAGTTTCATTCAAATCCATTCAGTAGTTTCAGAGGAGAAGATGTTTGAAAAATTGTTAACGACGACGACGACGACGACGACGTCGACGACGACGACGACGGACGCCAAGTGATGAGAAAAGCTCACATGGCCTTTTAGGCCAGGTGAGCTAAAAAGGTACAAGAGGTCGTATGAATAATTAAATATGATTTCGCAAATTCTATTTAAATATTCACGAGGAAAAGTGATATCGGGTCAGTGACTGTATATGACATAGAAATATACAGTCAACGCATTTTGACTGCTCAAATAGAACGAGTGCAGTATAAATGTAGATATCTGCGTACTCGAGTCTGCGTGTTGCTGAAATGAGTATTTGACTTCCGGACAACACTTGTGTTGTGTTGTCTAATGAACTCAGTGCACTATGGTAATGTGTTAGTCTATTTGTAATGTATTGTCTCCATTTTGAAGCTTTGTTTACTTGAAATCGATTAGTGCTAGCATAAAGGCCATATATACATTTTTTCAACCAACAAACTTGACACAGATGCGTGCAGACACGAAAACTATTTATTACGCATGTTTGTTGCAGTAAGTTTGTATTTTGTATTTCCAAAATAAGGTTCTTAGTTGTTATGTCACCCGATCGACAATGTCGGGTGACATATTGCTTTTCCTCTGTTTCTTTTTCTGTATTATTATTATTCTTCCACCTATTTTGTCCGGCAGTTTTCTCGGAGCCAATGGAACCAATCTTATTTATTGAAAGTTAACTATAATGAGGAACTCAAAATTTCGGGTTGCAGTAGGTCTTAAGAACATAAAAAATGGCTGCCGTTACCATGGAAACGGAACAAATGTGAAAAAATCCAGTTTTGGGTTTTGGTGAATTATTTGGACATTATTAAACTTAGAATCATTATATTTTAATACAATGTAGGTGCCCGGCATATACTGGTTTTGGATGATTTTGGCAATCATTTGAACTACTATGTTGCCATGGAAACTACATCAAAAATATCAAAATGCTCTAAATTTTTTGAAACTCCATAGTAACGATGAGCAACATTGGTAGATGTGGAATTTGGCGTTGAAATTTAGAAAATGTCATGCCGTTACCATGGAAACAATGCAAAACAGGTCAAAATGATCCAAAAACCTTAAAGTGGCATTTACTTTCTTAAAATGGTAGGTCAAATTGATCGAAACTTTGATGGTATGGTCCCTCCCATGTACCAATGTGGTATATGCCATTATATTTTGGGAATGGTCTATGTTGCCATAGGAACCATCACAAATGTCAAAAATTTCAAAATGCTCCAAAATTAATGAAACTTTGTATGATTGTAGATTGGTAAGTCTGGATGAGACTTTTGATGTTGGAATTTCCAAAAAGACCACCGTTGCCATGGAAACTGCAAAAATGTTAAAAATTTTCAAAATACTTTGAACTTTATGAAACTTGATATAATTGTTAACTGGCAAGTATAGATGAGACTTGTGACTTTGAAAATTTCAAAATGGCTGCCGTTGCCATGGAAATGGCAGAAATGAGATTTTTGTTTTAAAATGCTCTAAATGAACTAAAAAATTTACAGAAAGATGTATAGCCATGTATATTTGTGCATTCACTGTTAAACATTTTTTTCAAATGGCTGCCGTTTAGTGGCAATAGGGGGAAGGGTGACATCCGCTATTGCTTGCAATGGCAATTCTAGTTTTATTTACTAACTCATTCAATAAAGTTTATATGACCTGAATATTGTTTGTATACGCGAAAACGATACTTGCATGACAAGAGCACATGTCAAATACTCCTATAACATTGACCTTTGATCCTTTTATTGAAATTTGTAACAATTAGCCAAATAGAGATGCTATCAAAATTGTATCTATTAAATGAAATTCCAATAATCTATGAAGGGTCTTTACAAAGAATAGAAATTGCATACTTTTGATAGTTACTCAGACGAAACAAAAAGAAATTATGTAATACTTCCCAATATAGAAGATTGTGGCAAAGACGACAAACTTAAAACCTGAGATTAAAAAACAACTTACTTGCATAAATCCTGATAGAACTGCGCATGACTGAGCTTCTTGTCTACTATCTGGCGTAGTTTAGCACATGGCGAACTTATTCGTTTCGTAGTATTTGTGCACTTATCAAAATTAATCCTGACAAGCCACTGGTATAGCGCCATAGCTTTCGTCTCAGTAGATGTTAGACCTTTGGTAATTCCAGCAACAAGACTTTTAATGTCGTTGAATGCTTCAGGTTTCACCTACAATACACATAAACTATGTAACTATATATCTTAAAAAGGGATTATGATAACCCTGTTTTGATTTTATGTTTTCCTTTGACTAATTTTAAGAAAAATACAATTCAAAGGTTATTATTAAACTATCTCCTCGTTCTAAGGAGTAAAATAACAAAAATACAAAACTCAAAAGAAAATTCAAAACGAAAAGTTTCTTAATAAATGGTAAAATCAAAAGCTCAAACACAACAAACGAAAGGAAAACAACTGTCATATTACTGACTTGGTACATGAATTTCCGAGCGTAGAAAATGGTGCATTTTATTTTGTTAAACCCCTCATTTGTATGACAGTTTTATAAAATTCTAATATTGACAATATAAAGCTTACTTTTTCTACTCTATCATATAAAACATCAGGAATTTCCGATTGGCAGGCTTCGTCAATATCATCCCTTGGTTCCTTGGCTGTATCTGAGCTGGAGTAACTTGAGTAACTACCGGAAGACATGCTTACAGCGATGCCACTGTCTGGTCGACTTTTAACGCTGAATTTACCCTCCGTCTGTTTATAAACAAAAATACAAAACTGATAAATTGCTGGACTTTTGATTTATATAAAAGCTTTTTTTTTAAATGGCAAACCTAAAACCTTGCAGGACTTTTGTTTTAAAAGAATAAATAATAGATGTGAAACTTTGGATTGGTGAAATAATTAGTAAAGCTGCACCTATTTCTCTCTTTATCCTTGAATTTTTTCTTTGTGTGACGTTTGTTGTAATAATTGTTGTAGTACAGTTTGGCATCTGTAATAATTTTCTGTCGCTGCTTAGATTGACGGATAAGGTTGTTCAAACGGAAGTTGTTTTGTAATTATTAGAAACTTTCTATTTATCATGATAATTTTATTGTTTAAAGGAAATGATTAACACGGTAAGTAAACGTGAAAATTCTGTATATAGCTGGAAAATCAGAAAGTGAATATTAATTAAACAAAAGTGAATGACCATATTTATAACATCAGCTTTGTGTCCAATCATAAACTGACAAGTTAAATACTACAATACACTGCAATACACTAGCATCTAAAGGGAGATTGTCATTTCATTTTCATCGTTATTACTAGTTCAACCTACAATTTTTTATTATTTCTTTGTAAAATTTTGATATCTGGCGTAAAGCAAAATATAAAAAGAACATTAAGGTGAAAAGTAGAACTCAGTCCTTCAAATTAAAAATGGAATGAAAATTTTTCATAGAGTTTCAATAAAAAATCTATAATCTTTATTTATATATACATTTTCAATAAAAATTTCTTTTTTTTACACACAACTTTTGGACAAAGACTCCAATAAATTAGTTTTAAGTTGCATGTCTTCTATGTACTGTTTTACCAATACAATATCTACAGAATTATAAGTGTGATAATAAATTGAATATTAATTACCTCTTCCACTTTTGTAAGGTTGTTATCCTCCATGCCTTCATTTAAAGGTTCCATTGGAGAAATCCCAATTACTTGTGTAACTCCTGGTCGGCGTTTCCCCGTGGATACTCTTGAGCGTGCTGATTTCTATAATACAAGATTAAAACGGTCTTAGATCCAGTAAATTAACTAATTTATTAACCGATAAAATTCCTTTCTTCATTTCAAGGATGATTTGCAGGTAGATTTTACTTGAAGATACACATATTTGGAATTCGGTACGAATTTAACCCTCTAATGGAACTCAAAGTAAAATATCCTTGTGATAACAAAAACTAAAACAATTACACACAAAACACGATGACGTCGAAAAAGCTTCTTCTGTTTTTAAAATAAAAATAAAACCTATTTCGTGGTTCAAAAGGTTTTCGATCTAACCTTTGTCTGTCCATATCAACAATATTTTGCAATTATTGTATAAAATATCATTGTAATCAGATGGCACACAAACAAAAGTCGTTGTACGGCTTTACCTTGTGAAGTATCTAAATGTAGTAACAAAGTTTTCGTACAAAATGACTAACAGTCTTCAAAGGAAAAACCATTGTACAGTAGAAACCCGACAATCTTTGTCACAAATTCAAATATATATTTGATTAACTGTAGAATTTATTTAATAATGTTAATTTATTTATGAGAATTATTGATATGTTTCATAATGTATTTTGTTCGAAAGGTTAAAAAGCAGGAACTCTATAACATTGTATGTAATATTATAATAGATAGCATTATTGCCAATTATGTATTATGTAATTCGTTATATAAAATAAGCCGATGAAACTGAGGTTGACTTGCATAAAATTTCAAATAAGCAACTTCGTCACTTTTCAAAAGTTCGACACCTAAATAGCATTTGGAAGTCTTAAAAACGAAATATTTGCAAGCAGCTTTTGGACTACATTTATATTTTGTGCTTATCAAATGGTTCCGACATTGTTGTTAAATTCAAGGTTGAATTATTAATACGAATGTTTTCAAGTATATTTGTCCATATTTTATGCAAAACAAATCATCCAAATTATAGAAATTCAAGGTTAACTTAAAATAATATATTACGTTTTCAAGCATATTTTATCATATTTTATGCAAAACAAATTGCTAAACTTCACATTTAAGATATTTAAACATTATCACTTTAATAGATCATATTATTGTTTACATATCTAATTGTAAATATCAAATGTTAGTTCGATCACCCCGTTCTAAAACGGTACACTAGTATTTTATAATGTACATACATGAACTAGTTAAAAGCCCGAGTTGAAGTTGATAATAAATAGTAATAAGAAGATGTGGTATGAGTGCCAATGAGACAACTCTCCATAAGAATGAAATCAACACTTTATGTAAAAAAAAAAAGCAGCTTTGAACAAGGTAACAGATTTTTACTTATAAAATATACGATTAGATTTGCCGACGAATTCCGAGCCAAAGGATAATAAATGTCTAGAACATTTGCCAATAATTTCATTGTCTCGTCCACCTGCATACAAAATTCTTGTACAACAGCATGGATTATTTATGTATTCATAAAATGTAAGGGAATAATAAACAGCTTAATCATAATCACCTTAGAAAAATGAACTTCAATATGGCAGAAATAATATAAAAAAGGATTGTTTATGGATCATTACCAATTACTTTAAATGTATTGCTTATCCGTGATAATAGTTTCTCTTTTTTTTTAACTTTAAACAAAAGAAAAAAGGAGATGTGGTTAAAATGCCAATGAGACAACCAGTACCGTATAGTCGGCTAAACTTGTCCATCTTACAAAGGAGGCTATATGATCTTACCATCTCAATGACGTTTTTATCACAATTCGCTTTTCATTTTTTTCAAATTTCGGGTCAAAAAAATCATTATGATATATATAAGTAAAAGTCAACAATAACTAAACTATTTAGTCGAAGAAAGATCGATAAAACGAGGCAGAAAATGAAAAACTGGACGAAAAGACAACTACAATACACTACATAAAACATAAGACTACAAAATCACAAACAAATACCGGAATTTAAAGCAGGTGCCCTGGAGGAGTAAGTATGTCCTTCTCCCCTTGTTACACCCATTGAAACTAGCTAAAGACACCTGAACTGGTTCACTTATTCCAAACGTGAAAAAAAATTTAATAAAAAATATCAAATAAAACTGGAAGCTTACCAATGAATTCGTTACATCCATTTTGGTCTAAAAAAATGACATACTGCTGTTTAATGTGTTACAATGTACATGATAACATGCTCCGATATATCCCTATTATCTCTATAAACATGCAGTAAAGTTTAAAGGTTAACTTTTTTTAACATGAATTCTGTTTTAACTGCCTCCCGCTGACATTTGTTTTCACTTTTTAAAAAACAAAAAAATAAATCGCTAGTAGAATATTGCTTACGTTGATCGATTTATAAATATTTATGACTAAAAAAAATGGGTACCTGAAATTAGACCCACATTATGAAATCTTGAATCCATAATATATTTTTATTGTTTGATGTGTAAGGGCCCTCTTTTGTTGCCATTGTCGCCCATTGTTACAATCCTTCCGTAATAGTTTGGTAACTATTGTAAAAGCCAATTAAACCTTAAAATTACATTCACTTTTTTACTACAGTAGAAAGAAAGAAGTCTGATTTGTTAGAGTCGTATATTATGTATTGTTATTCAAACAATGATTGTACCAAATTGAATTTATTGTCAATATTGTTGAAACATATTGCCGGTTTAAGATGCTTAGGGGAGGGCGTTTATATAAAATCAAGCGAGGTTCTGACACGCAGTATATCAAATCTTGACGTTTTCCTAATTAATCTTTTGTGGGTATTACCTAATAAAGTTTTCTTATAATAAAATCTTAAGAAATCTTTGAAATTAATAACTTTTAATTTTATAGATATGTTTGAAAAAAGATATTAATTAGTTGTTATTGATGTTGCTTAGACGGACGGGTGATGATAAAAACGACGTGGGACCGTTCAAGTCACAGGTAATAGTTTTAACAATAGTAAAGCAGTTAAAACGGATTAAGGGGGTAGATGTTCCCGAGGGAAAAAGTTAATGAAATACTAAAGAATATAAAGTTTGGTGCGTATAACCACTTGAATACATGGGTAGACTTATGAACAAAATACAATGTAGACTTTAAAAGTATACCAAAATGTGTCTTTGGTCAACTTTCCCTGAAGGATATGAAAACTTAATTTCATAATAGTTTCCAAATGATTCTACAGAAAATTTTAGAATGGTAGAATGTTAAAAAAAAAAATACGTATCCAAGCACTGACTACTGATCTTATTGAAGTGACTGTAAAAGCAATTCATCAGCAGCAGTACTGAAGCCTTGTCTCCTACTTCCGTATACAACATACAAATGCAAAGTTGAAAGAAATGTAAAGAGGTCCAAATAATAAGCCACCAATACAACCGTTTATTTTATGTACGAAAGTACAAACACGTATTATCATTTATAAAAATCACATACTATACTAAGGGTAATAAATTTTCACCCAAGAGGTTCTTCCAAAAACTATTAAACAACTTTTTGGAGACATAACTAGTTGAGATACAAAAGAACGTTTAAGTCAATTATCTGAATAAATCTGTACAAACATATTGTAAACACATAAATATACCATATTATGTAGGTATCTGTCAACTATCGGATACTGATTGTGTATTGCAAGTATGATGGCGTTTGAGTATAGTTTTTGAGAGAATTGTAGCGGGTGCTGTCTCATTAGTTTATACTCTATTTTTTTTTATTATTTAGAATATATCAAGTTGTTTAAAGAAAAAACTTTATCAAAATGTGCACCATCAACATGTATTAAAAGTATTTTATGTTATTACATGTATCTATATATGCGATCAAACCAAACCAAAGACATTTTGCATCAGTACTATGAAAAAGTGTTAATTCCATAAGGTGAATACTAATTGTCATTAAATGACAATTATTCAAAAGAATATATAGATTCGGCTATAACATGCATAATTTAATTGTCATTAAATGACAATTATTCAAAAGAATATATAATAGATTCGGCTATAACATGCATAATTTAATGGAACCATTTTTGTATACGAATGATCAAAACTTAGACTAGACGGCTTCTCAGCAACAGTTCAATATGAACTTTTCTGTTAAAAAAGTACATTACGGCATATAAAACTTTCATATATATTTTTTTATTCAGCTACCTTTAAATTATTCTTCGTATACTAAACCAAATCGATATCATATGATTTTATAAACATTTCTAATCATAATTCATATTCAATATTTTGATCCATATAAACAATAATGTAACCAGGTCAAGATTGGCATAATTTCAAAATAACTGTATGAAAAAGCTAGGACTTAGAAATTTATTAAACGAAAAGAAAAGTATTAGAAATTCTAAATTTAGATTTTTAAATTGTTTTGTTTAACACGATATTGAGTTAACAAATTTCAAATAAAGGAGTGATTGATACGATTGTTAAATAGCGTATCATGTTAACTGTGTCTTTATACGAGCGTTTGTCGTATTGCAATGTTCTTTTCACAGGGGGTAAAAGTCGATCAACGTTTCACTGGTTTTTCTTCCCACAGGGAGATAGTATTGCTAAACATTGAATGAAAATACTAGTCTGCTGGGTCTTTACTGGTCATGAAGCCCTGGGGCATTAATAAAGACTACTTTTAAATCAATTGTTTTGTAAAAGATCTTTTTTTTCTGCATTGAACAATCCCACTGCTCAATTTTATTTTAATTGTATCAAATATCACTTAAAATTCCGAACGGTTCATTCATTATTTCAGAAATATTGAGTAACATTATTGATAAATGTAATTAGGTCAACTAATTCTGATGTTTATTTATGAGTGTTATGACGTAAGATAAGAGCGTTTTCAGTAACAATTTACTATACCAGTTCTATTATTTGTATAAATTCTATAATGACTTGCAACTACTTAAGTTTCATTTAAATGATACCTCATCAAATTATTACTATAAAATGTATTAAAAGTAATTTGGTATGCACAGACAGCTGATGAAAACTAGTACAATTTGAATATTAAAGAGTTTAAATGAAATAGGCACTTTACTTATGTCTGCATTGTAGAAAATCGAACTGATACTGCCCACTAAACAATGCTGTTATATATTATATGAACTACCCATTAGATTTCAAATGAAGGGGTAGTATAAGCAATTAGGCCACCGAACGGCCTTCGACAATGAAAAAACATAAAGAATGTATGAAGCTAAAACTTATACTTTTTGCAAAAGTTTGTATATATGCTATCCAGTACTTTTATTTACATGGTACATGGTATTCTTATTTCTATTAGAATGCTAGTTATAATTTGGCAGGTATTCTATTCGCAGTTGCTCTTGCCAAAACAACTATCAAAATTCTAGTTTTGAGCCATCTTACAATTGACCAAGTTGTTAATAATCACGATAAACAATAAGACTAACGCTCGACATTGCATATATACACACCTGAGACTGAGGTGCTGTAAATTGTGGAAAAAGCTGTACGGAGAAGTATCGGAAATGTCCGTGGTGGAATTAACTAAAGGAGTAGGTGTTGGATTGGGGGATGGCTTTTATTCTTTGACTTGCGAAATAACCCATAATATTATGTTCAATTAATTTACATTTTAATAGCCTTTGCGTGCATAACTTTAAGAAAACATTGCTTTTTTTTTTAAACTTGTGAACTGTCTTGCGAAATTATCTATTATTTCTTTGGGTCAATTTACTTTTTAATAATGTGGTATGTACATGTATATATATTTTTAGGAAAAAACAATTCTTTCTCAATGATTCGCGAAAAAAAAACACTATTATATTATAAAATAACTTTTTTATGGCCGTGTTTAAAAAAAAATGAAAGAAAATTGCTAGCTCTTATTTTTGACCATTGGAATGGCCAGGGTGTAAATAACTTAGATTTACTTTTTAAAGAAACATTAACAATATCATCCTTAAAAATGCTACAAAAATGTAAACTACTTTGATTTAACTTTGGTACTGTTGACCATTTAAGTATAATATTATATTATAACACAGGACCTAAAGAGATTAGATTGAAAAATTTAATCCTTTTTAAATTGAACAAGACGCAGTTCATGCAGGTTAATCGGACAGCGCATTAATATTTAATTTCACAGTTACTTAAATTTATTTCTTTACATTTGACAGGGCCAATTATTGTTCACAAGCTGTTGATAAAACGATACTTAATACAGTCTATATAGCTACATATACTTTTGATCATTTGCCACAGTTTGTGCTAGCATTTCCTTGACCATTAGTCTTGTTTGAATGGTTTTACACTTGTAATTTGGGGGCCCTTTATAGCTTGTTGTTCGGTGTGAGCCAAGGCTCCGTGTTGAAGGACGTACCTTGACCTATAATTGTTTACTTTTATAAATTGTTATTTGGATGGAGAGTTGTCTCATTGGCACTCATACCACATCTTCCTGTACCTATTGTGTTACAGAAATGCCATTCAAATGTGAAATGTTCCTACTTTTCAAATCATTTTACTAAAATGCTTTAAAAAAATATGATTGAAAACTAATAGTTTGGCTTTAACTTGTATGTATGCCTCCCTTGGAATAGAAAGGGCCAACCCGGAGAGTATTGTCAAACTTGAAATGGTTCAACACGGGATTGTAGTTGCACGCTACAAATGGCGCACAGACTTTTAAGTTGACAGTTAATGATCATTGTGCACATGGAAACGAAGTGTGTCTAATTTTGAAGTAATTTTACAAACTGATATCAACAAAAAATTTAATTTGCTTGCTTACGTCACTGAAAAACTCTGCCATTGTTATACATAACACCCAAACAAAAGATCATACATACATGTATTTAAATAACGCATCTCGACGATTTAGAGCTTATAATATATTATACTTGTTGTAAGACATCTGTCTATTGTTTTAGACTCAATTTTACCCTCTAGATGTCTTTGGAATAACGTAAAGTCATTGGGTTGTGGTCAAAGAGACTATGCACAAAATTTACTTTCATCCGTATCAATTTAGAAATTGCGACTTCAAAAACAATTTGAAATGAAACTATGCAAAATCTGAATGTGTTCAATGCTCAAACATGTCATACATAGAACATTGAAAACCAAAAGATTTATATGCAGCATTCAGCAAAGTAAACCTAGGCAAGAGTAAATCAACTAAATTCTAGTCTAAAGCTGTTTATAAGTAAGTTTACGACTGAGAGAATTCTACAATTGCCGTTAGTTTACGACTGAGAGAATTCTACAATTGCCGTTGGTTTACGACTGAGAGAATTCTACAATTGCCGTTAGTTTACTGACGACTGAGAGAATTCTACATTTGCCGTTAGTTTACGACTGAGAGAATTCTACAATTGCCGTTAGTTTACTGACGACTGAGAGAATTCTACAATTGCCGTTAGTTTACGACTGAGAGAATTCTACAATTGCCGTTGTTTTCTTTGTTTTATAAAGACATGTATAAAATTTAGGTTGATGAACGACTTTCAACGTAAACATTTGGGAAACGAAAACTAATTTCAAAATCAAATGAACCGCACACGTGTTATTAAATACTAAGTCTAGTTTCAAATAAAGGTTTTCGCCGCATCAAGTTAAAAATATAAAAATATAGAAACATTCGAAATAAATAGTTTTAAATAATTCATTTTAAAAATAAATAAAGTTTTAATTTCCTTAAAGGACATTTTTTGTTAAAGTTTAATGACTTAGCAGATTCTGCCACAAGAATAGTATTTATTAAAAGATTGTTTGCTCGACGATGACACAGTAGATGCCCTGTATGAACCAACTGCGGTCTAAACAATAACCAGACTGACAAAGACGTAAAGATATGTCGGTTGTAGTTCGAGTCAAATGTTTTATTGTAGTAAATATTTAAATATTATTATTCAATTTTGTCATATTAATATTTTGTTTCTGATAACATCAACGATTTGTAATAAAGACTTTAATTCTATTTATTTTCTTTTCATTTATATAGGTATTATAAGTATTATTGAGTGAAGGTTTCTTTTTTTTCGTTTTGATGGTTTATTAACCAAATGCGTGTGTTCATGAGCAGACTGGTATTACAATAGACCAAAAGTGAATGCTATCATTATGAATGTATTTTATACAAATAACTTATTTCTCTGTCCATTTATAATAATTTAAGAGAATTTCTATGGATTGAAATTGAATAGACATTTAAGTTCCCTTTGAAATCAATTAAGTATATATTTCATTGCTCGTTTTTATCTTTTTCTTTTAAAGTAATACAAAATTAAATATTAGACTAATGATAATGCTAATACAGAACTAACATGTCACAAACAAAAAACATTATCTTAGAAATTATTGAAATAACCAAACAGCGTATTCATCAATAAATGATGATTTTTCATGCCTTCATTTCCCCAATTCAAAAATATTTTCAACCCATTAATGAATTTTAAATGTATCAATTAATGACAATAATTGATTTCGGAATTTTTGAATAAGTGAGGAGGATGGTATCTATTATTAAATCTGAGAATATTTTTCATCTTCAATTCATGGCTTCATCAATGTGGTAAAAATTTTCTTTGGACAAAAATGGTAGATATATTTTGTCTTTAACTTTTCCCCATAAATCATGATGTATTGTTTTAATACATATGTTGCTACATTTTTTTATTGTAAATAAACATGACCCTAAACAATACCTACATGTAGGAGTTAAAAACAAACAGTTAATAATATTAAAAAGCAGCATTTAATAACTACTGTTTTTCTCACCAACATAATCCTCGTTAAAGCTAACAACAGGTTTAATTAATCTTTACTTACATTAAACAAAACAATAATATTTAACATAACAAAGTCGGTAAAACGATTTATCTGAACTTAAACACTTACAGCTCTTTGGTATTTTTCCACTTCTCCCCAAATATCATCCGAATTGTTAGATCCCAACCCGTCTTTTTTCGACCATCTCCGCATGTCCGGTTCACTTTTCCGGCTGATAGTGCTTCCTGCACTGCTGGTGAACCCATCTTGTCTTGGATCTATGGCATCAGTTAAACTATGCGTTCTTGATAAAGGTGCTTCCGCTACCTTGATGGTCTGAACGGTAACACAACTTGTTTTCCTCATGTGTATAATAATAAGTTTTTCCAAAATATCCTCCGTCACGACATTTTTATCTAACTTCTCTAGAATGTCTTTGGTGAAGCTGTGGTCAAGTCGCTTTAATTCCTGAAATACATCCAATTATAAAAGTTCGTGAATCTAAATTATAAATTGTCTGAACTTTTGACCAGTAGCAAGTGTGTTTCAATCAATATCCATTTTTCATGTTTTAAAGCACAAAATTAGGAAGTCAAATGTGAAAGAAAGATTCTGATATTATTATGTAGACAACGATAGAGTCCTTTTCTTTCTTTTAATCATCCATTGTGTATGTCACACTCTATCCGTTATTCAAATAGCCACTTCTACTTTTCCCTTTCACTACCTATTGTGAGCCTTCGTATGCTTATGAAATTATTATAAACGAATTAATATACCACAATGGTTACTGGTGCGTTTAATATCTTCGCTCAACTAGCGGATTTCTATTGTTATAACAATAAGTTTAAAGATCCCCCGCCAATATATACAATTCGAGAAGGAAATGTGATTCAAAGTGCAAAGGTCGTCTCGTGACAATTGTCGTTTGGTGTTCAAGTGATTGCGTTTTTTCAAACTGTGTCGCAGCAGACGGTTCAGAGATCTGAACCTATTGATGAACCCTGGGTGTAATTCATCTCCGTATAAAAAGTTGTTTTATGGCAGCTGTAAAATTATTTAGACTTTTATTGACCATAATAATTAACATATACCTGTGTTAAAAGTTTTTTAATAGCGTCTTAATTTTTCAAATATTTATACTTCTTTATTCATTTCGAAACAATTTTAACACTGTCTTTAATCTATCCGCTAAAATATGAGTATTTTTATATACTTTTAATAAAATGCCTTTCCAACTCAATCATTTAAATATCAAACTTAATATTTACACAATTATTGAGACCACATCAATGATAAAAATCGGATCAATTCGAGAATTGAATTTAACACTGATTTAATGACTAACCACCTCATTTCAGTCTATTACCACAAATTTTTAAAAACAACATTGACTTTCTGAGCTGTCAGAAACATATATTGATGGCTATTGACAGTTTTATATCATAGCTCGTGAAGTAATATCGAAAATAAAAAAAATATTAAACACATTTTAAAATATCAAAAGAATAAGGCCTGAATCTTGCAGATACATTTACATTTTTATACATTAAAATTCGCCTTTATTTCCATGTCAATACAAATATGGAAATAATACAATCGAACGTAACATTTTGAAGTATGGGATCAAAATTTAGGACCATTTCCCTTAATTCCCCAGGACAAAATTCGGCACTTGCTAAACTAAAACCATATCGTGAAAAAGAATATTAATCACGTTTGGTGCATGATCTACTAACCCTTCCGGAGAACATGAAATAACTCCCGGTTTTGGGTGCGGTTCGTATTGCTTAGTCTTTAGTTTTCTATGTTCTGATTTGTAGACTGCTGTTGGCCTTTTGGTAGTTTTTCATTTTTTGACATGGCATTTCGTTCGATTTTTGAGTTTAAACATACTATAACCTAGAGCTTTTCAAATTATTTGAGCACTGCACATTGATGTTTAAGACAAATCTGACACATTATCACAGTTTAATCATGTTTTTGAAAACAAAATGATTTATATGATTGTAACATACATGAATATTTTTTTAATTTAAAACAACGAAACATAGCTTTGTACTTCCAATCTAATTTTAGTTTAGGTTGACAGGTTATTACAATATTATACATTTAAATTGCGGTAATTACTCATGAAAATTTGCCAAAATCTACCAAAGTTTCAGTTCGCAGCTATCTTAAGACAAGAGTGTATAAAAAGAAAATAAATATCCTGAATTAAATATTATTGCAAGAACAAAGTACATGCATGTACCTATAAACTGTTCATATACAATCATGCTGTGCTGTCCTCTTATATCGATAACTGTAGTTCCAAGAAGATTTCAAACGCAAATGCCCAAAATTAATTGTACAAATTTCAAGGCTAAATCACAAAAGAAACGTGTAGGTATTGCTTCAAACTATCAATCAGCTGTACGTATTGTTTATTAAAAAAACCAATTGCTTAACTTGCAATAAGCCTTATGAACAATATTACCACAAACTATTGGATGCAAAATATCATTTTTATCAAATCTTAGCCAGTGGTATAATATTTCAATAATATCACCTACAGACAAGAAAAAGAACAATAGAAAAAGAAAAGTCGCCCGTTTATCATAATCTTTGCCATGAAGATTGCAACGAGAAATGTCAAAGTCGAAAATGACATATTATTTTTTTTTAAATTGAGTTTGTGTGAACATTCGTATTTGTATATTTACAAAAAAATCTGTATTATTCATTGTTAAAATAGCTGTTGAGGGGTTTTTATGAAACATGTATAAATTTGCAATAACAGTCTAGACCGGAACAGTATTTAGGAATGAACATGTAAATGAACAAAAGCCCGAAATCTACCCTTGCTTTTGCCATAAAAATCTGTCAAACATTCATATCTTATAATTATGTCCTTGCTACGTGTTGGTCAGCAACACTATTCGTGTTTCTAAAATAAAGAATGACCACATTGTTATTGGACAAATTGCCACACACCTATTCTTCCCTTTGGTCATAAATCGGTCAAACATGGGTTAAAAGTGCACGCGAATGCAACCACATAGAGTGTAAGGTTAAAAAGATATATACTATTTTCGTTTTCTAATTTTGATTTATCACCACAATCAATGGTTTTATATGTTGTGGTTTACACCAGTGTGGGTCAGTGAGCAGGAGACGGTATTGATACATACAGTCTATTTAAATATACAAAAGAGTATACTGTTTTACACAAGGACCACAAAAGATTTTACGCTACTATACCATTCTAATTTCAAGACGGAACGATAATAAAGAGATATGCGATTAAAAAGGTGAAACGGATTTTTTTAATTAAATACTGACTTTTAATTTTATAAGACTCACCACCATTGTCACATTAAAAAAAAATAAGCAGATCATGAACATAGTTGTACAACTTACATTTTTGAAATTTATTCTATCCATTTTAATCAGTTGTCTTTTTCATAAAGACGAACTTCTATAGCACTTATTGGGACGTATTGTAATCAAAATATGATAAATTCCTTTTTAATTCGGTAGTTTAAATATGAAATGAAATATTAGTATAATTGAAAGTTATGAATTAGCATAATAAAAAGTGATAAGTAGAGTTAAACGTCCTACACTACCCTCCACGAACCCTTCTCTCCTTGGGGTAGCGATTTAAACTACGTCATACTTGCACTATTATAGCTACTTATATCGGTTCGCCCTTCTCTAACGAAAGTTTGTGAAATATATAACCATCGATTTTTCCATAATTTCGAGTGGATTTAAAGATTCGTTTAAAAATTTATTGTATGCTAAATATAAAAGGTCTAGACATTTCTTTTGCATGAGGATATTATGACGTGACCTTTGCTAAACTTTGATTCAGATATAAGTGCAAAAATGTCCGTACTTCAAATTTAAATCCTTTGTATAAATTTGTACAGGTCACTTTAAAGAGAAGCATGTCATCTTACAATAGCAGTGAAACACATACATGATTCAGACACTTTTACGGGATTATGGCATACACTTGAATATGAAGAGATTTATAATATAACATAAAACATACTTTTATTTTTAAAAAGCGTTGTAATTATTTTGTTTTGACGTTGCATATTTTCTACAAAGAGCCGTATTAAAATAAGTGGTCACTTGAAAATCCGACTACAGTATAACGCTTTTAGAATTTTAATATTATTTTTGTTCGGGAAAATCGGCCACCCATTTCATGTTCGGACTATTTCGAATGCCTAATTAAAAATAAGGGTGTGTGGCATGATTACCAATGATATAACTACCCAATCAGCGTTCAAATGAAGTGGATTTGAGCAAGAATATAATTAAGACAACAATACGGCCTTCAACAATGAGAAAAACCTACTGAGTATATAGTCGGTTACGAAAGGCTCAGATATAAAAAAAAAAAATGGGAAACAATTTAGATGAAAAAACCAAAGATCTAATTTATAACAAAACAATGTACTAAAAACATATATGACAAACACGAAATAACGACAATTACTGAACTACAGGCTCATGACTTTGGATAGACACATAAAGAATGTGGCGGGGTTTGTCATGTTTATAAGCATTCATATTATATAACAGTTTTGTTCTGCAACTGCTGGTTACGAATACGTGTCGCAGAATTATGATACGTAAACTTAACGCTCGCCCAGTCGCCCAAGGCGACCAGATTTTCGGCTGGGCGAATATATTTAATCATCCTGATCGCCCAGCTGGCGACTGTAAAAAAAAATGCAGTAAATCCCATTTTTACCCTGCATGACCACGTTTTGAAAAGTCGTTCCAGGCTTTTAAATGTTTGAAATGTATTTATCAATAGAGAATAAGGCAAAATGTCTGTCCTTTACAATGGCGGATATGCAAAAATCTTCTTGTAGCTACGATAAAAATAAACCACTCTGTCGTAAAAAGATTAGCTCAGTATTTAACCCATTGAACTTTGATTTTCTCCGAATACATTTCACACCAAGATATCTTTCAAAATGCAAGACTGTACATAAAACCACAACATCAAGATATTCAATGCAGGTTGTTGTAAAAAACAACATTTCAAACAAACAAGCAAAAAACCGATTTACTTTATTACGCCGTTTCAGTTTTTACCAAAAGCCACGAAGATGTTATCATATTGTATCCAACATTTTTCGTCATCAATTTAGTGCTGAATGACATTTCGATGTTGAAAGTCTCTAAAGTTTCTATTATAGACTCTTTTAAATATCTAAATTGAAAAAGGTTTTGTCATTTTTTTCAAATTTGACATTCTGAGCGAAGCGCATGTACGTAGTAACTTGGCTTTTTTGGTCTGTGATTCATTATAAAAGAGTTTACCCCATACAAATATATTGTAAGGAAGGGATTTAGGTGAAAATACAATTTTTCATATATTACATTCTGAGCGAATCGAAAACGTGGTAACTTAACATCTTGATCTTTGATTCATTATAAAAGAGTTTACCGCATACAAGGATATTCTAAAGGAAGGGATTTAGATGAAAATGGCATTCGGTATCTAAATTTTGATTTGTTCTTAAATCTTTCATGACACATTCAACTACAGATTAATTCTCCCCGATGGTTATTTAATTCACACGGTCATATACTAGATATCATTTTATATAGATCTAAATCCATTATGTCAATATTCTATTTATAGACCACAAATATTTCTCTAGGACTCTGGCTATTTTATACATTTGGAATATTATTTATAAAGGACTTTGATTGACCTGTATTCTAGATTATAAGCTTATGATAAAGATATGACCCATTAATGTTGTTTGATCTACATATATATATAAGATTTGCCACAAAGGGTGGTGAAAAGAAATAACACACAGAAGTTAAACATCGGTATATGTAAAGGTAATAGCTATTCTTTCTACAAACTAACTTATTTTAACCAGATGTGCGAAATCCTGACGTTCGAATATATTAGTTGAAACGTAAAAATGTGATTTTCAGGTATTTGGAAAAAATAATTTCAAAACGTGCATTTCTTTAGATATTCTTTTGGCTACTTTCTTTTTTTACAAATATGTACGTCACAAATAACAGCTCTGTGCATATCGTGTGATTATCAGGTTCATCTTTAACGAAAACTTTGATATAGATTATCCTCAGAGATTATCGTGATATTTTACGCTTAATCAACACTGTCAAATCCTTAAACCGCCGTTTAAATGCCATATCACAACTAAAGAGACTTGCATCATCATGGAACCATAATAGTCCTATATATTTAACATATGAAACGTTTTGAGTACACATCTATAATAATTTGATTATATTAACCAATATTTCAAAATGAAAAACATATCCAACGAATATATTACACTGAAACCGTTAAATTGCCGCTCTAAATTTCCATTGCCCTCAACAGTTGAAAAAAACTTCCTTTCTTTTTTATCGTTATTCAATAAGTTAATCGTTTTTAATGTTAAAAATTATCCATTTATGTCAAAAATATATGTTGTTTGCTGCTGTGTTGAGAGTTGACTTGATGTTTTATAGGAAGAGTTGTCTATATTAAACGGAACTTGAATCTACAGTGTCGGAAGTACGTGACGTTCGCCGTTGCATGGTATACGCGTCATTGTAGTCATACGATTACATCTGCTTTTCGTTTGTAAGTATTATAAATACTTTGATCTTCGTGGTTATATCTTTAATGTATATAGTACAGTTTAAAAAAAAAGAAATATGACAGTTAAATAAATGTACAACTTGTTACTCTTTCATTCAGTTTGTGTTTTCTCCCTACGGAGAGATGATACACCTTATGATCGCTATTTGTCCGCCATTACTGGATATCACACAGGTTCCCGAAAACTTTGACGTCATAAAACAAAATATCTGACGCCACAATGGAAAAGTGATTGTTGTATGCGTCATGAGTTCAAGCGGCTGGGTCAGCCTGGATTAGCGATAAGGTGTATTTATTCACCATATTATGAATGATTAAATTTCAGATTTGATGTTAATTGGTACCCAACACTTTCACTAAAATTAATTTGGCTCGTTTAATTTTCATAAAATTTTGTCAAAGTATTTACTTTGAGATTTTAATAAAAATATAAAAATTTAAAAAAAAATTGAACCAACCGTTTTGTCAGAAAAAATACACTGGTCATATAGCAATTTGACAAACACCAATTTTGATCATTGAGAAGCTTAATATTCCTTTTACAACACAACGTAATTAAAACGTCTAGCTGACTTTACAGAGTTATCTCCCTGTAGTGTTAGGTACCACCTTAAACGGAGGCGTTCGGTGAATAAGGCATTAGATGACTTTATTTTAAAAAATAATTGACTGAATCATCATTATATGTTTTTTTTTTTTTTTTTTTTTTTTTTTTTTTTTTTTTTTTTTTATTTTACTCCACCTGTATTTGACAGTTTTTGTTTAACAGATGAAAAACCCCATACTTTTACACCCCAAATTCTGGTTGTATGGGTATTTAATTTGTGTAACTAAATAAACTGACGATTAACATAGCAAAACAGTTGAATAACAAAGTTTAAAATGTAGTTCTGTGCCATTCACCGCAGTTTACGTCAGAAAAAGGGATGTCATAGCCCACGCTTAATCGCTCCTATTATTCTTTATAAAATATTTCATCCAAAAGAATAAAAATATAATTAATTTTAAATGTACGCACATTATCAAGTTATCATATTTTAAGCATTATTCTTTTTAATGTTCTCGTTTCCCATGCACCATATCTTTTCAACTTCTTTTTGTTACCTGATATGATTAAGGCATCTTTACAAAATATATTTATAAATAAAATTAGACTTTATCCACTATTCTCCTGAATGTGATGGAAAACGGTTTTCTTATTTTAATGTTCACTTTCAAATGTTTCAATCAGCAGCCTGAGATATCAAATTGATTTATTATAAAGTCAACTATTAAGTTTTTTAACGACTTTTAGTATTAAAAAAAGTGCTTCTGTCTTCCGATGTTAAAAAGCATAAACAGCAAATATTTTTAAGTTATTTTGTTCATAACTGCGTTCGGAATTATTAAATATGTTTTCCCATTAACTCCTTACAATCTGGCAGAAATAGAACAGTTCTTTTGTCAATACAAATAAGCATTACTGACATATAAATATACCGTTTTTTGCACTTGTGACTTTTTTTCAAGCGACATATTTTTCTCATGTATACTTGTACTTACATAATGCCGTATGAGGACCAGTGCTAGTTCCAAATTACTTATTTGTTTTTTCACATTCTTATATGGATTGTATTAGTTGTCTAATAAGCTGTAACACAACACCCCTTCTTACTTTCATACTTGACCGACACTTAACTAAATTATATGGAGGTCAAAAACCAATATCTAAAGTTAAACCGATTCCTATCTGTCTTTAACATGATTGTATCTAATAATCATTGTTAAGGTTATGTAAGTAGATAATCCGACAAAGTATTGACAGGAGAACACCAAAATATTTTTGTTTTGTGTACTTAATAACAGTTTCAAGATGATTAATCCCTGTTACTACTGACGCAATAGGGGTCAACATTATCCTTAAACGTCTATTATGCCTATAGAAAAAACGTGTACCCTTAGGAAAGCAACAAGTAAGAATAAAAGATTAGCGGTAAATTTTAAATCACACTATTTAAAAATACATTTGCTGGTCTTGTTAGAAGATACCTGTATACATAACCATCATTGAAATAAACTTAGAGACAAGTATAGTTGAATTTGTTAGGTCGCAAAACGTAAAATCACTCAAGCATGTCAATGCTTCAGCACTGACCATATTTGGTTGAATAATTTGTGTATTGTTTATGCTAATTACACAATACTAAGTTTTAAGACAAGATTCGAGACAAACATAAATACAATCAAGTAATTATGTTCCTTTGTCTCGTATCTATTTCTAAGTCAGACAGTAAAACGTAAAAAAGCGTTAGTTTTGAAATGTCTTAGATTGGTTTTAAATACACAACCATGTTTAATAAGATGCGTCGTGTAGAGTGCGCTCTAAGGGAGCTGTTGGAAACCCATTTTGAAAGGCAAATGTTGCTCCATTTTTTTCAACTAGCATTCAAAATTGTGAGCTCTTCGTCCAAGTCGAACAACCTGACTTACATATCGTATGTTTTCAGTGTTAAAATGCTTTCATCATTTACAAATGACAACCACCAACCGATCAGTTCAAAAGAATTATATGTATGTTACTTCCAAAACATTCAAAATCATTTACTAGCACACATAATTTGTGTGAGTACTTCATATAAACAAAGATGAAACAACTATTCAAATCATTTTATGGTACATATATATCATCATAGAAAAGCGAAGAAAATAGTCTGCAGGGACAAAAAAAAACATTTTGGGTAGACTATATCAAATACTAACAACATGTTTATAAGAGCAATCATTTTGTTATAAACTATTCTACCGAAAAACAATACTAAAAGATACCAGGAAGCATAGAAAATATTAGCTTTGGACAAATAATCAAACAACATATTTTCATAAATATCATTAACAGTAGAAGCTTAAGAGAGGAACGAAAGATACCAGAAGGACATTCAAACTCATAAATCGAAAGAAAAAAACCGGATAACGCTATCGCTAAGAAAGAAAAAGACAAACAGACAAACAATAGTACACAAAACACAACATAGAAAACTAAAGACTAAGCAACACGAACCCCACCAAAAACTGGGGGTAATATCCGGTGCTCCGGAAAAGCATGAAGATGAGTTGCTCTTTTGAATTTAATAAAAAGGAAGAAAATAACTTACCAGTTCAATTTCGGCTGGAGTAGCTTCTTTACCATCTTGTTTCCCTTTGCTTGTGGTATCCTGCAAATGGAAAATATCCCTGTATCCTTTTTCTGAAGTTTATTGATTTAAAATATACAAAACATATACTTTTAAAGTTAAAGAATCTTAATGCATTCAAAGTTGTTTGCATATCAATTCAAGCTAAGTCGATGAGATAAACGACAATCATCATATGTGCTTCTCCAAATTTTGATAATTTTAATTGACTGTTTATGAAAATAAATATTAATTTCAATTGTCAATGAACATCTTATCTAGTTATTTAAATAAAGATAAGACGAATATGAAATAAACATCGAACCCTAGGTGTGACCTAGGGGCTTGATAATGGACCCTGTCTTAAGTGGAACGTTTTGATCTTTTGACAAGGTTTAATTAAATGTCGTAAACAGCGATGATTTATTAACCAGATGATAAATTCTGGATTATGAAATCTAATACCAGATTAATAATTCGTATAATAATTGAAACTGTTTTTCATATGTATGACTGACAGTGTTTATTGACAAGTAGAAATAGTCCTTTTAGCTGCCAAGTCAATATGTGAAAAGAGTTTTTATACGAAATACTAAAGACTATAAAAAGCATTTAGCTTTTGACTGATATTTCAAAATGCCAATAATTTGTTAAAAGGCCATCCTGTGTGTTGGTGTTGATTTTTATTTGACTTGTAGAGACCAGACTACAGGACGTCGGGTTCGCATACAATAAAAAGTTCAACTTATTGTTTATTTGTCAGTGAACTAAAAATGTCAGCAAATTCAAGCCCATGACGTGGAGCAGGACATTGTACTTAAATTGATCAGATCAATTACTGAAAGTTGTTTCATTCTTTTCGTTTTCTATTATAAAGTTAAGTTATTTCTATTTTTTGTCCTATTCAGCGGCTGCGTTCGTTATGCTATTACATCGAGTTTTTATATTCAGTGTTCATTTCTAAAGATATAGAAATACACTGAAATTGACACTTCCATTTTCTTTCTTTCAATTTCCATAAATAGTGACAACCTTCGATTTAGTACAAGAGCACAATTTCTAAACTGACAGTTTACAATAACTTGGGCAAGTTTCACTAAAAGTAAGCCAAAAACGAAGAACTCACTACTTTGTTTGTGATACCATCGTGGAAATATAGGCCAACAAAAAAAAACACAGATTCAGTGTTTGAGAAGCTGATGTCAGTGTAACAAGTGTAATAAGTACAATAAGTACAAAAATTCTCAAAGAAAACTTCAAGGTGCATTTATATTTTTGATTTTAAAACCATTTTTTTCTTAAAGTCTTTTTTTTAATTACTGATATTGTTGTTTATCATCCATCCAGCCAGCCACAAAAACACACTTCAGCTCATTTCTTACTTGTTTCCCATTTGCACAAATTAATATGCTAGGTTACAGGAAAACAGCTGCATATTATAGTATTCTAATATACAATTTATAGACTGATATAAGATGTTGTTAGTTAGTTCGACCCATTTCCTTACATTCAGTCTGGTTCCAGTTGTTTCAGAGAACGATTGGAACAAGTCATCGAAAATGGGAGGAAATGGAAGGTAAGGTTTATAAGATGAACAACAGGGACGTTCAACACGTATAGTATTGATACAATACATAACTTGACGGGATATGTATAAGTAGGTATTGTTTACTAGCTAGGTTACTTGCATCATTTATGTAATGCGATTATTTTAAATTCGATTTTTTTCATCGAATGATGATGTCAAATCAAGAGATCGCTTCATACCTTTAATAGTAGCAAATTAGAAATCTTGTCTACATAATATAATGAGCGGGTATTGTATTTTTCCCTTATAAAGTGAAAGTCGGTGAGGTTTTTGTTGGTTTAAATATCAACATTTAACATCAATCAGATATTGGATTTTAATCGTTGTATTACTTACGTTTCATGTCAACATTTATGTTTCCTTATACAAACTAATACATCAATTAAACCCTTACAGTTTACAAAGTAAAAGGGGTAACTAAATTTTAATAATTATTCTCAAATTAACTGTATTGTTATATTGTTATAATTAAGTTCATACCGTACACGCTTTGAAAGTAATGGAAGTGCTTACTTTGTTCTATTTTGACCTTCATTTGTGGTTAACCTTGAATATTGATGCATGCGCCCCTCACTGAGTAATTGAGTATTAATTTCTTGTTTTAGTTCATATAGCTTTTACAGATGTTCCAAAATAATTAATTGTAGTATTATTGCCAAGAAGATCAATATCAACCAGAAACAAAATTACAAGAATGCAACTTGAACAGCTATTGCATGGTTACCGTTATGCCTTCAACAATGCGCAAAACCTATACACAGTAAAGTATGTTTTAACAAAACAGACCTAACGAGACAAATTTATAACAATTCAAAGGAGAACACTAACGACCGATTTTATCAAACATCTTTTATAGCATGTCGACACCGAGTTTTGATGCTAGTTAACCTGTTTGAGGAGCCTGTAATTCAGTCTATCAGTTTTGGTTTTTGCTATATTGTTTTTTACAAATAACACGCCGTTGTTGTTTTCGTTTAAATCATTTTACATTTTGTCATATTTCCACCATTTATTGGATTGCTATACCGTAAAGTGTTTTGCACTTAGTTGAATGTGATCTATATTTGCTAAAATCTGCGTCATTTGGTCACTATTGGAAAGTTGTCGCATTGGAAATCATATAATATCTCCAAGAAGCTTTATGGTATAGATCAACAGGACATACCCAATCTCAGACTGCTAACATGTTTGAATAAATATATGACATAATCATGTTTTTGTCCTGAATGTAGATGCAACATTTTTCGCTGCATTTTATGAAAAAAGCAACTATTAACTCATGACATTACTGATAATTTGCATGATTTGAATGAATGGCATGTGAACTAACTACATGTACATATAAGGAATCAAGATTTGAAATGTACGGAAAGGCTAATGAATCAACGTTTAAAATATACTTAACAATTTTCTTACAGTATGCAACATAAAATATGTCAGTAATATATTTGACATCATCATATATGTATGATTGTATTCAGTACGTCAAGTGCAAAATTATGGTTATGAAAATTAAATAAAAAAAAAAATCAAATAGTAGTTCTAAAGTTTTACAGAATTATGACTTCTGCTCATAAATTATTTACAAACATTTACGTTCTAGCAACTTATGCCCACGATTAAATTCAATAAAACATGTTGAATGTCAAAATAATTCTTCTTTATTATTATTCGTAAAAATGAAAATTTACGACTTTATTTTAATTATGCAATAAAGAAAAAAACTTACATTGATAATTATTAATTTCATTCTTTGATCCTCTTTCTGAAGTCGGAGACCAACCAATCCTTTTTATATGGAACATTGATCTTTATAACCTTTGCATGTATTACAATTATAGTATTCTCTTCATTATAACTTGGTCAGCTTTTGAGGATAAACAATTGAACGCTAGACCATTAGCAGGGAAGCCCACTTAAAAGAGCATATGTACAGACTGTCTTGTGACACAAGACATTTAACATATAGAAGTTACCATATCACACTTTCCATGGGTTGCAGGGAGCGTAAAAAATCTACATAAATATTCAAATATTTTCAAAAAAAACAAAAAATATTTTTTTTTAATCATCAGTCATCAAAAACCGTTCTCGTTTAGGCAGTTGCTCTGAATAATAGAACGACACTTTGTAAAGAAATTGAATTGTATCACTAATCCGAAATAATATTTTAGATGAATTTTTATATGCTTGGCACATATTTCGTTGTCAAAGAAAAATGTAGATCGTTTTACCACATGGTAATATTTTACAAATAAAGACAACAGTAGTATACCGCTGTTCAAGCTAAGGAAGGAAGTAGATTCGCTTATTGTGTGTCTCGATGTTTAATTTTATTTGACACAATGTTTGTATGGCAGATTTATGGTGATACAAGTAAAAACTGATAAATGGTTAAATGCAAAAAAATATTGTAAGGCATTGATCATTTGTTTTGACAAGTTACATGGATAAATGAGTGTTTCAATTGTAGTTGTATTGTAATTATAGATGAATAACCGCTATCGAATGGAGGTCTGATTTTCATTACTCTTTTTGTTTAATTTATTCCTCTCTCGAAATATAAAGTATGCAATCATTTTTTAGTTGGAGAACATAAGTTTTCAAAACATAAACGTGTCGTCATTTTGTATCGTTCATGGACTTCGTAATGTGATGATTAATGACAAAATCGCACGTAAGTTCGATTCCCTCAAATGAAAGTCTTTTTTGAGAGTAAATAGTTGATCCGCTTCAAGTTATAATATACGTTATCTTTAGTTGGCAGTGGATTCCTAAAGTCAGAACAATAGATCAACATAGACATGGATTAGATTCTTAATTAGCATAACATAACTATTATTTCCTTTTGATTTCATTATTACGAATCTGATATCAATTTCATTATTAGTATTTGTAAGTCTTGCAAAAAATCTGAAGAATTTACATGTTCGTGCTAATTCGCTCCCAGGGGAAGAATGTAAAACCGTATAACAAATATATATGAAATTAATGACGAACTATCATAAACTCCTTTCACATGATAGCCTATGTACTTAGAAGGGTTGATGTTGTTTTATAGAAACAATCATGATCCTCATCGATGAAGCCCAAAACATATTAATAACATCTAATACGTATGTATGAATAATTATTTATTATAAAAGAGAGGCGAAAGACACCAAAGGATATTTATAATTAGCCCATTTCCTAAATCTCTTACACTAGGAACAATTCGTGGAGAAGTATCAAATTCAAAATAGCTATTTAATGACGAGGTTTCTGCTGCAGAAATAAAAATGAAGACTATGCTTTCTTCCATAATATCTACGGTTATTGTACACGAAAATATAGGATACATAGTAGCTTTATGGTGATCACTGGTGATATATTAGCATTATTTTGTTAAAAGTTTAAAAGATACTATGTTTTTAGTTTAAAGAACATTCATTTAACAAGCCAATTTGATTGAAGTGGTCCTCGCGAGCATGTAGCTTTTCATTAAATCAACTAGTATAGTGCGATTAAAATCTAGGTATAGACTTCATTTATCTGATCGCCATCGGAGAATTTAATTATGTGATATTCAATACGACACTTCGACCTGCAAAGTTTATTGTAGTCGTTCTGTCACATAAGGTCAACTCGACTTGCTTTTAAAAGTATCAAAAACGACGTAGTTATAAAGAATTACTAAACAAAAGCTTAACCTTAATCATTGCATCGGCAATTTAAATATTTATAACAGTCTATATTTTTATACGTTTGACTTCAAAAGGTTTAAGGAGACACCAAAAATTAGCATTTAAGTGGGTGTCAAGTTATCGCGCGATCAGTCTCAAAATCCTTGGTTACAAAAGAAACAGAAATTTAAATATTTGTTATCCCAATTACCAGTAAAACGTGAATTGAAACAAAAATAAAACAAAATACAAGTGTTGAGTTTCTTGTTTCTAAATTAAATAAATTTAAGTCTTGTCATAAAACCATTCTCAAAAATATAATACTTAAACTCGCAAATCGTTAAAAGAACCGTTTTGTTCACTTTTCAAGTAATTATTTCATATGGATTCTAATTTCCTAGTTTTTGATCTCTTGCTTCTACCTCCAGTATATCACAAGTTCCGTAACATTTGTTGTACATTTTTGTATATGAGTTTGTAGAAATAACTCTTTATAAATTTCTTTGTAAGTTCGAACCGTTTTAATTTTAGGTTTATTTTCATCAAGAATGCTCAAACTAAAACATGTCAAAGCCAAAGATAATGAATGCACAGAAACTTTATGAGTTATATGGCAAAAAGAAACCTAACATGTATACCCTAGTTTGTACTTTAGTGTTATCGGAGTCTCCTTATTAATCATTGTTTTCTTTTAATTTTATTTATTATTTAAATCTCATCTGGCCATTCTGAACAATGCACTAAAGACAATTTTCCAAGCAGACATCTTGGTTTTTTGATTTTTTGTTTATGTTTATTTTACCATTCGAGTGGTTTCTATGTTTGTGTGTTTATAATTCTCAACATAAATTCTCGGTTGTGATTCTATTATCTTGGGAGCAATCATGAAGTATTCGCCAAAAGTAGAACAAGTAGCATAGTATCGCTTTTCAACTGCAAGACAGTTAACGATGAAGACTACGTATATAAATAGAGACATATTCTATCAAGGTTGAAAAAAGGAGGACGCAGAATAATAGAGGAATAATTTGAACAAAAAACCCAACTGAAACTTGAATTGACTCGGAAAGGTTTAACTACCAGATGAAAAGTATTTAAAAAAAATTATATGTCAAAATTTATAAAGTACAAGTTAGCCTAAATGTGCAGAACAAAATATGATTTTATTCCAGTGCATTAAGCCAAATGATTACTCATCTTTGTTTTAAATTGTTAAAGATTAATAACTCTGAAGATATCTATCACATTGCCCCATACGTAGTCGTTTATAACACGGGTGATTACTTGAGTTTAAAAAGAACCGGTGTCTTGCATATCATTGTGTAGTATCATGTGTTAGGTGTTAATATTACATTGTAACATATGCCTTCCTAAACACTTGTAATTAGGTATATGTTTCAAAACCTTGGGTATATGGAACTAATTTCTTTTGAAATTAGCACAATGATAGTAAGCCAAATACTATTATCATTTTTGTTAATTGAATAAACAATAATACAAATATGAAAGTTAGACAATGTCATTTATTGTCTAAAATTTTAGTCTTCAGTATAATGACCAACATTTTTAAGTGACCGTGAAAAAATGTTGAAATTGTGTTTACTTCGCTTAAACTTATAACTTTAGTGTGTCGTTTTTGGAGAAAAAAAAATAATGAATAATGCTATATCTAATGTTAGGGCAACAATACTAAATCGGAGAATTTTTTTTATCAAATACAGATGGGTATTCCATGTTTTTACTTTGGTTGCGCACTATTCATCTTCTTCTTCATTTTCTTTCCAGGGTTATAAAATAATTGTTTTAATCTTTTGCAAGACATTATCTACGAAGTAACTCAAACAGTATGTCTCGACTTTGAATGCGTATAAGTATATCTTTAACGCTATATCCAATTTCAAAGTACAATTAAAAGCAGGTCAATCGAAATGGTTCGCACACTAGGTCAAATCCAAACAAAAAACTGGGTCAGTATTGGTGGGCACAACTATATGCAGTGGATCATAATGGTCATGGAATTCTTACGAGTCCACGGAATGTTATCCATGCAAATTACACCGTAATGAAGATTAAGGATTCAGACATTGCCTCTATCCCACAAAAGTAAGGACAAACTGTTATGTTGTGGTATGGATGAGCAATGAAAAATGTTAAGACCGCTTTGCGAAAATTCAAATATAAGATAAAAACTGACAAGATAAAACGTTATTAACAACCACGACGAATGAAAAAAAAATATGATGATGTTAGCATTACACCGTCTAGCAAATAAAAAGATAATTCTGATATAACTCCTTGCCAATCACTTTTTTGTTTCATTCGCTCATAATTTTTATGAAATAACAGACACACTTCTGTCCAATCGTTATGATTAAGATACATTGAGTTCGCATAAAAAAAAAATGAAAAATATTTTTGGGTATCTTTGGCAAAACAACAATGAGAAATCAAAATCTGTTATTTCAATATTTAAAATCTTGAGAAACATTTTTAGTGTCATATAACGAAACTATTGAAATGAAACAAAAGTATGAAATAACTTACCTTAATCAACTCTTTGAAGTAATGACCATATTGTAATATGAAATCATCTCTCGCTGTCTTTATCTGCTGACAGTACTCTGATACTGACTGACTTTGACGTCTGCTCCAGAACACTTGGCACAACTCTGTGGCAACTACCGCTTCTTCATTAGTCTGCAACGATGCAACGATCAAAACATTTTTTATAGCACAAAATAAAACGAAATTTATAAAATTGGTAATTAGAGTGTAACTTTTATTATTCAAATGTTCTTTTGCATGAAGAAAAAACAAAGCACTCGTACTAATAAAATACCGATAAAGTATCAGTTTGGCAACATAAAAGGAGTACTTATATAACCTTGAGATATGAAATATATAAGGAGCACTTATTTAACCTTGAGGTATGAAATATAAAAGGTTTATTTTATAATCGCTTTATTATTTTATGCAACTTAAGTTTATAACATCTTATTATGCTTGAATACATATTATCAAACGACAGAAAGTGTTATAAAAGTTTAAACGAAAAATAAAAGTTACTCTAAGGGAGACAAATCAAATACAATATATGGAAAAGAAAATTATAAATGTATTATTATAGGTTGACTTCCAGCACTTTGATATCTGATGGAGCAATATAATATGAAACATAAATTGCCCGATAATTATATTTGTATCTTAAAGACATTAAGCATATGCACCTATTGTACTTAGTATGGAGCCAAAGAATGATAAGTTATATGAGATATACATTGACATGTTTATGAATACGTACCAAATTAGGTGGAAGTGTACACTGCAATTTCTGTTCATCCAGAGAAATGCTTTTCTTTAGTTTCGATACTTTTACTGGTGAATTCGTCTGTGGAAGGTTTTGCAAATCGGCATCAGATGTGCTTTTCTTCAAAACCTTAGGAAAAGAGTCTGTTCCATTTGTTTTCTTCAAAGCGGAATTATAAGGTTTTGATTGGTTGCTCTTTTGATCAGTGAACATTGGTGCATTAAGCGATGTAAATGCTTCATCGGCAGCTTGGTTTTGATTGTCAATGTTGGATGGTTGTATCCAGTATGTTTTCGTGTCGGTTGCGTCAGAGTAAATCATGGCCTTTGGTGTATCACAGTCACTGCTATTTTCTATCGTACTTTCAGTATCACTGCTGTCCAAAACAACTGGACATACAGCATTACCTTTTAAGCTTCCTTTGGGTTTTATTACCTTTTTATTTTTGGCACTGTTCAATAAGTTAGGTTTAGTCTCACTTAAAGATTTGGACTTTTGATTATTATTGATTTTAGGATGGGCGGTAGGTGGTGGTTTTTTCCTTTTATTATTGTTTGTATTATCTTTACGAGAGGAAGGAGCAGATAATAGTCTCTGTTTTGTATCTTGATTAGTCTCGGACGTATGTAATCTTCCCGAATCCCTCACATGTTGAAGTTGTTCTATGGTCCTGAGATGGTCTCCCAACAAGCATGCAATATCTTCTTTACTTATATTAAGACCTTTCTTAACAAGCCGCTTAGCCAATTGCTTCTCGGAAGTTTGAAGAATCTGTAAGAAGTAATAAGAACATTGTCAAAATTCTGTTTCATTTTTATCTAGAAGCAACAATAAAAAATATATGCTGAATATCTTTTTTCACTTTACGTATGGCGCTATGTTTTTTGGTTATAATGATATACTTTTCATGAGAATATATCAAATTGCATTATCTCTGTCTCAGCTTTTTGTCGAAAGACAAACGTTTACCCTAAAATCTAGCTTGCTACTATGTTTATGGTCGTAAAAATCTTGTATAATGACCATTAATATATTGTTTATCTCATCTGCAGGTATAGGTCGGATAAATTCGCCAATTAATCAACTACTGCGTTAATCTACGAAAGGGAACCCTTTGATATCGAATACCTGCATTTAAATTAGTGCACAGGAAATTGAACTGCAATGCTATTGGAATTTACACAGATGCAGAATAAAAAGTTCAAACATCAAACTTCTTTTACCTCTTGCTTCTTTGTTTTATCACCAGCCCTCATACTTTAAATGTGCACAAAAAAGTTTTCTATTTGTTAAATATAACAGCTATACTCACTTCCTCATCTGATGAATGCAAATTTATCTGGACCGCCCATGGGTTATCCGAAAACAAAGACTTGGAATCCGACTGAAATTGATTTTATGAAACACATAAGTGATGCCACAGGTACAAAAACGTATTTGATGGAGAAAAAAAAACATCTCGAATAAAGTAGTTTCACATGCAAATGATGTCATGTTAATTGGCATCTTTTAATCCTTCCAAAACATGACAATATCATGCACCATTGAATGACAGGGTTTTGTATTGATACAGCATGAACATTTTCACAACAAAATTCTTCATCGAAAAAAAATGACAATACACACTAAAATAACTGATTTTCAAATGACCAAGCACATACTTTAGCCTTCTATGTAAATACAAAAGCATGAAATTCAACTGAAAGTTACTTTGTCTTAAAGAGAGAGAAAAGAGTTATTGTTTTATAACCAGTAGGACAAAAGCATGGCAACCAAACAAAACGCATGTTAAAAAAACTAAGATACAAAATATCAAACGAGAATAAATATTTATTTAGACTGCAACACAGCCATATTACAACAAAGGAATAAAAAGTGCATATTGCATATCAGTGATATGATATCGATATTGTAGTGAAGTGTTTAAAGCATTAATAATAAGATATTGTTCATCAAAGAAAATTCAAATTTCTGCATGTGCACTCAAAACAAAAAAGTAAAATTACAATATAATATAACTGTAGAAAGAAAGTCTAGTATACTCCGTGTGTGGCAAAGTAAACAAAATAATTGGAAAAAATTAAACCTGACATCTTTGAATGAGCTGTTAAGTTTGATACAGTGAGTATAATATTGGGATGAAAGCCAGGCTTGGAAGTATAACACTTATTAGCTGAGTGGGCAAAACAATACAGCAAATATATATCAAACCTCATTAATTATTGCTATTCACAAAAGTAATGATTAGTTGTTTGCAAAATACAATATAAAACAACATGTAATAAAAATCTAATCTACAAAATGAAATGGATGGAGCTTTCGTGAACTGACCACGTGATCTACATACCCGTAAATTATTATTCATCTCTAATCTGATATCCTTTAGATTCTAATGAAAATACACGAATAAATGACATAAGTAACTATCTGTTGTCCAAAAATATGATATTCTCAAAAAAATGAAAAAATGATAATTTGTTGAGCGTGGGTTTGAATGCGACTTTAATTTCTGAACAATGATTTAGATCCATTCTTAGGTGAATAATATAAAGATATTAGACTTGGTGAATTAAAATTTATAGTATGTTATACCTTTGGCTGCTTTCAGGGGAAATAAAGAAACCAAGAGGTCTGTCAAGTCAAGAGATAGTCAATACAATGGCGCAATGCTCAAGATTAGGGAAAAGCCATTCTCAAAATGAAAGGAACCTGCATGATAATGCATCATCTAGACAAATTAAAAGACGTCACAATAGACAATAGGATCTAATTGAAAGAAAAAAATCAAACCATGCTGATGTCTGCAGATCACATGTTTCTGGAGAGCTGAGAGACAGACAGATCGTTTCGATCAACTAAATTGATTCGAGATTGTGATAGTAGATAGAGTGCAGTTTCGGTTTCAGATGTGTGTATATTATAAGCATATCTATATTATTGAATTCACACAACCCTTAGAAAATACACTAAATAAACGTTATATTGTGTAACAGAGGATATGTTATAACTGAGAAATGGAAAGATGACAATATCAAAATTAAAATCGTAACGTTCGTCATAGATACCAGTTTAACTGAAGTCGTTCATTTGAATCAATTCGGGAAATAGATCTAGGAGATATGAATAAAGCAGACTTTTGTTAGTATATTTTAATGGGATACATACGATTGTATGTCCCGCTGAAATATGGGATACTGAAAAATAGGGGGAAATTCCTTAGGGAGAACCAGAGATCCTGTCAAATTATATTAGATTTAAGTCGTGCTTCCTTATAACACTGCTTTGTAAATAGATGACACTCATTCAAATGAAGTCCGGTATTGTGAATATCCAACGAGCGATAGGTACCAATTGAGATAGTGTTACAAAACTGTTTGGACAGAGTGTATGTTGTTGCTGAGAAATACGATGTTGACGCTTGGGAAAAAACATCAGTTTTTTTGTTTCTGTTATTCCGTTGTTTTCCTCTCATACTCGATGTGTTTCCCTCGGTTTTGATTCGTGACCCCAATTTGTTTTCGCTTAATCGATTTATGACTACTGAACAGCAGTATACTTCGGTTGCCGTTATTTGTGATAAATTCTAGTTTTACGTTGTCCATCTTCCGGGATATTGAGTGACAGGAAATCCTTAATATATCTGAGTACTAAAAAGTACTTTGCCAGATGTTTCTGGGGTTTTTTGTTGTTGTCTTTGAGAAGGTTGTTTTGTGAATTACTTGCTCAATATGAATACAGTATGGTACACAATAAGTACCTATTACAATATTGCCTGATGAATTACCAAGCCACCAAGCTCAACAAATGTATTGTCGATCAATGAGGACAGTCCATTTGCGTTTTAACTTAATAATGAAGCTAACACGTTACATACTATTTATAAATGAATGTGTTTGTAACCTTTTTACTGAGACATCTTATTTACAGTAACATTATTCTTTGTTTTACTTTTCACTTTTCAATTTGTGATTTATTCATTTTGTTTCTAATCCTTAAGATATTTAACGACATCTTTGAAAAAGTGATAGAATGAAAATAAACAGCAGTGGGATTATAAAACTGAGACATGTGCATGTTTCAGACTTCATTATATCAACAGACATTTCCCTATGCATTTTTTCTTTGAAACAAATAGTAAATTCCAAATAAGAAGCCGTGTCTATGAAGATATCAACAACATGAACAATATCTTACCGTGACTTCTATTCTGGGTGTTGAGTCGTTATTTATACAAGTGAAGACAAAAGCTACCAGCTGATTTCGTAGATTCTTCATTATACCCTCATATTCTGTTTGAGTAAGTCTTCCTTTTCTCCGTCTTTCACGGAGTGAATTCATAAACATCGTCACCAAGTCGTCCATTTTCTAAAAAGTAACAGCTTCTTGAAGATTTATGCAGATACAAATTTGAAAGATTCAACAGCCAATGAAAAACAAGAAAAGTTTTGAAGGTGTGGAGGCTATTGTTTCAAAATTTGTCGACTGCGGACCGATTTTCAAATCACATGTTTTTCGCTTATTTTTAAATTATAAAACAGTTTCTACTTACTCCCCTGGTACCAGATCGTAAAAGTGTATGTCTGTGTTAAATCACTGAAAATGTATACTCCTATTATATTATTTATCGGTCACATCTATGGACCAATGCAGTAAATTGCATGCTTTATTTCTAGTTGATGATGTGAAACGGTTTTTATCTACACATTTTTGACAGATAATTTATTATTTATATAGTATAGGTAAAATCCTACAGAATGCAATTTCCCTGTTTTTAAAAATTAAAACATTCTCTTTGTAAAAAATGCATTGAGATGTAAATTTTCAAAAAAAGATCAATGTCAACTGACAATATATGTTTTTTGTTTTTCTGCGTGGGGATATTGATTGTGGCTATTAGTAGGTAAATCGGTTTCAAATTGATATGTAATGATGTTTTTACTGTAGAACAAATATTTGTTTTTCATTATTTTAATGGAAGGTATTGTTATTTTTTGTCATGTGAGAAATAAATCCAGGAAACATACAATGGAAACTGTCATTAAAAATCATATATTAGCAATTTGCCAAGTAAAAGCTTTACCGTTAGTAAATTTCGAAATAACAAAATAACGTTAATATTGACATATTGTACCATAGTTATATATGCTTTTCATAACCTATTAGACTTTATGTTTGCATTATATATCAATATAGATAGTTTAATAAACAATGTTCGATTGACAGTGCAGCAACTTTACATCAAAATACAATGAGAAAATCGCGTAAAATTTAAAGACTTTTTTAAAGCATTTTAGTCTTTCAAATTAAATTTTAACCTATGCACAGCAAAAATCACATTTTATACAATATCAAAATTAAAACCAGAAAATAAATATAGACATATTCACACATTCGCATTATATAGGTAAAAGCTCTTTTTAGTTTGCAAAGCATGTCTCAATTCAATTAATAAAAGTAAATACATTCTCACGATAAAGGTGTGCAATCCAGGATTATCTATCTTTCCCCACAATTTAAAAATCTTCTACCAAAGCAGCCGATTAAAATGCAATGTTTACCTTCTGTGATATATTACTACAAAAGCTGTGAACTGTTCTATTAGCAATGTTTTCTATCGTGAACTGACAGTACGTCGAAGTTGTTGAATTAAGTCATTAGATCAAAAACATATTTTAGCTGCATAGACACAGGCTTTGAAAATGGGAATATAGGATAAAAAAAAAATTGGCAGAGACCAGTGCCTGAGCCAAAAAGTAAACAAAGAAATCAAAATTTCAAAAATTGCAGATTTATTTTTTCTTAACAGCTTTACTTTGTCTTTGTTATTTAAATTGTGAAGTTACTGTATAAGAATGCGCAATAAAGATCTCCATTGACATGGTATGAAAATACTTAATAGTTTCTTCTCCACTTATATTTAAAAACTCTGTTTGAAACTTGAAAACTATAATTTGGTAAATGAATAACTCCATCCCAACAGAATACGACATTATATCGATTTTAGGACATATCTATATATATATAAAAACACGTGTAGCTCCAACTGTGAAAAATACATTTCTTATTAATATTACATTATTCCTGAATTGCAGTGTTAAAAAATCAGTCATGGAGAACTTAGAAAATGTCTATTCATTTTAGAATCATTCAAACGTCATCCATTTTTATGAAAATAATGGTGACCAACAAAACAGTATATATTTCTATCATTTATAGAAATACAATATTCTAATTTCTCCATGTATGTGATTATATATGATATGTGTGCACTAACCCTTTGCAGGTGAAAAGGCAAACAGTTAATAGGTTCATCCAACTCTGTGTTAGTAGGCGATATTAAGCCATCACTCGGCATTAGTAAGATGCTGGATATAGACATCTCGCTTGCTTTCTTCATGATATGTGCATCATAGCGTCGGTAACTGTCACTTACTATTCTGTAATAGTCCAGTCCGTTTTGCGATCTTGACGTCAGAGTTGGAGATTCCGATTCATCACCCAAAGCGTCATCTTGGCTTACCCAGCCTTTTCTTTGTGACGACCTCCTAGACTGATCAATTGTTTCATCTGGAATAACCCATGTTTCACCGTCACTAGATTCCCCGGATGAGCTATTTAGATCTCCAATCACTGTGGCGCCATTTGTGACTTTACCACTTTTTAACCTACTTACTTTAGTTCTTTTGTCTTGACATTTGAGCTCTGATTTAATATTTTGTCTTGTGTCACCATAGAAACTGTCCTCTCGTTCAATGTCTTGTTCGTTTTCATCTGACGAATTATTTCCAGTTTTACCATTTCTCAAAATCTTTACTAATTTGTCTTCTGCTAATACTATATCCTCGGTTTTTTTGCGAGACGATGATCTGGTGCCAAGCCGACACGAGTGAGGGCGAGAAACTTTGGTAATTTCACTTGGAAGGATATCATCATCGGACGATTCGTCGTCGCCATCTGCATCTTCGTCAATTATATTATTTTCGCCATCTGCGGTATTGAAACCGGGGAGTCCGTGTGGAATCTCATTTTCTATACCAGAGTCACGTGACTCACATGGATGTAACTTCCGGGGCGACTTTATGATATTGTCATTTACATCTTCTTGTTTTATGTTCTGGACGCTCGCAGAAATGACCACCGTAGATCTTTTATTATTACAGAGTACACTAAAGCTTGTTCCCATGTCACCAGTTATTACTAATTTTCTCGGTTAATTTTCGATTTAAGTTCAATGCATCTTCTTGTTTCCATTGTGGTATCATCTGCAAGATATTATAATTAATTCTAATTACTTCAAAAAAATAAAAAAAAAAAAAATGTTTGGTGCTGATGATTTTAATGGTAGTTTTTTTATTGTAGATTTGTCGATCTATGAGTTTGACTGAATATCTCGTTTCTTTCGCCCCTCTTTTGCAGACTCCTGTATTCTTTTTAAAACTAAATATTGCATTTAATTTTTTGAAATTATGTTCATTTAGTTCAATATAAAAGCTAACCCGATAAAACAAGTTTGTAATTATATATATGTGGCGACGTTATGTTTCCATAATGCTACTAGAAATACGATCATTAAGTCCGTTGAGTCTACTTTGGTTTATATTACAAATCATCTACACGATGAAATAATGGACCATATTTCCCGATTAAGGGTACAGAAAGATTTTTTAAATGCAATATAAATTAAGAAAAAAACCATAACAAAAGAACTTATAAATCAGAAATTGAAAGACTCTTCCAAACCCAAACCTTGGATGATCACGATAAATCGAATTTATTATTTTCTCCACTTAAATTTGTGAAATATAACTCTTTTTGGCATTACGAATTGATATATTTCACATCTACTTTAAGTTCTGCAGACAAGTATATCAATACTTGGTATTTTATGTTGAATTGAAATTTATAAGTGAAAGAATGTTTTCAAAGTTACAATGATGACTTGCGTTTTGACAATACTTGTGTAAAATTAAAAAAAATAAGTTAAACAACTAAAGAACCGAACTCCAAGGACAATTCAAAACAGTAAGTCCTTTATCAAAAATTAACGGCAAAATTAAAAGTTCAGACACATTTAATGAATGTAAAACAACTGTCATATTCCTGACTTGGTACAGGCATTTTTTTAAGCTTGTGTATAAAATGGTGGATTAAACCTCTAACTTGTATGACAGTTGCATATGATATCATTGTACTGACAACAATGTGGGAACAAAATAAACCGACATAAAAGGTAAAAATGTTAAAAACAAATTATTTGAAATTAGGGTTACAGCAGTCAACATTGGAGTATCAGCTGAACTATAGAATTCAAGTAAACGTTATAGTAAATTTTACTGTAACAGAACATCTTTGTTATGAGATTAAAAGTTGCTTTACATGTTTAAAAACTCTTATCGATATCAAAGAAAACAGAATAAGTCAGAGGATACATTAGATTGTACCTCGTAAAAATTTTAAAAACATTTCTCATATCTGCAGGTCACAACATCAAATTTTGGAGGTCAAGAAAAATAATATGCTCGCATGTCTCTAGTGTTTAAAAATTATAAATTAAAAATACAGAATTGGTGGCGTTTTTAAAACATTTGTGCCTGATCTTTCATTGAAAGGAAGCCATGGAAAATTCAGGAGAAGCGAAAATTACATTTGGTCAGTAAACACACTAACGTTGCAAGTTATTTAGACGTATTAATATGTCCAAGACTATTTTTGATAATATACTTGCTCATGATTTCCAAAAAAATATTACTGATGTTTTATAATCCTGGTACCTTTGATAACTATTCATCAATTAAAACATTTACCTGTATACATGTATTAATTCAAATGAGAAATAACTTTAATAATTAAGAAAAAACGGAATTCTTATACTTTAAAATTAGAAAGACGACTGAAATATTTTAACCTCAGTTTGTTTTTAACCGATTTACAAGATATTGTTTTCAATCGAACTTCGCGTCTTAATTGATTTTAGTGAACCGTTTGATTAAACATTACAGCACACCTCATCTCCGACATGACCAATCGATTTTATTGCACTCAATTGCAGACACAAAAACACTATGTCAACTTTAACTTTTTATATTTCCGTTTTATTAATTTGTGATTGATGAATTATTTACATTGTGAACGAAATTCGTTGAAAATGTTTCAATTATCAATAACACTCAAAGTTTCTTCACTAATTTTCAGAAATGGATATAATTTTTCTTGTACTGTTTTTACCCATAATGCAATGGGCTTGAATTTTGTCAATGATAAAGTCAAGGTAAACTTTGGTTTTATGATTGATTTGAGAATTAGCTCGTCTTCCAATGTCATCGATGTTATGACATTACTAATTCAAAATGTAATGATTTATTTATTTTTATTATATAAGGTTTATTGTTTAAATGGAACATGAAAGCTTTCTAAACGTATCTATAATCTGGGGTTTTTATTTTGTTGGGTTTTTTTTCTCGTGGGTGTATAAAATGTGGTTAAGGAAACTTGCATTGCTTGTTCTAGATATTGTACTTGCATTAAAATTGTTATGTAAATAAATGTATATACTCAAGCAATTGCAAAATACTGGCACGCTAAGGCACGAAGGATTGCTATTTTGTCAATCCATCAAAATCAGAACTGCACCCGCTGACTTCGTGGAACTAACTTATGTATCTACTTCCATGGCTATGTCATGTTCGGACCGGAGAGATCCTGTCAACGGTCAATCCTTGCGGTCACTGTCCAAATGGGATTTTTGTTCCTTTGAAATTACGATGGCTTTCTTGTTATGAATGACCATGGAAAATCGTTTTTAATAACGCCAACAAAACCGTATTTTTTATTTAGAATTTTTAGACACTAATGCCATTCGATATACTGTTTTGTCTTGAACTTCACAACTTGATGTTATTATCTCAAAATATGTAAAGGGGTTCTCAAATTTTTATTCAAAACAAATCTACCATAGCACCGAATTTTATTATAAGTTCAAAAACATAACATATATAGCATTAGACAACCGCTAACGAGATCAAACCTAGGTCTAAATTGGCAATACAACGATAAATAAACTTCACAAATATTCCGTTGGTGTACAAGTTTGGAAATATCAACCTTACGTTTTGACTAAAACAGCCGTTTACACGAATTGCCAATTATTAAGATTGTTTGTGTAGTAAATTATATTTGGGTTCCTACCTTTGTCTTGATTCATTTAAGACCTCTCCTGAGATTTATTTGATAAAGTTATGTATTAGAAATTTCCTTTTTTTTATAATTTGATCAAAGACGTCAAGATCAGAAACTGAAATTACTACGATCATAATAAAAGGACAAATATGGACTAACAATAACAGACTGAACTTGATGAATTATAAGTTCCTACGTAAATGGTCCTAGCTTATCTGCACCAGATGCGTATTTCGACAATTGTTGTTATTCAGTAATGACAGGGGCATCATATTTCAGAATACAAAACCTAATACAAACATCGAATGGCTAATTAACCGAAACGTACCAAGCATATAGCCAAACCCAAACAACGAGTCAAAGCTAAATTCCTTGATTTGATATTTGATTATAAATTTAAGGATATAAATTTCAATGTAGCAATATCCGTATGTGCTTGACTGTATAGAAGTATATTGAGCTACTGGGCTGAAGATATTATCGAGGTCTTACAGTCTAGTATGATATCGAAGTAATGGTAACACTATCAATAGATAGTGACCAATTATATACTTCACCAGATGCGCATTACGGCAGTTAGCATCTATACAGATATGCTTAAATCCAAATTATGGCAAAATCCAAATGTATGTACGAGTTTTGAAGACAAAATCTAATTTCAAAGAGCCAAAGAGTATACCTAAAACCTATGCAAGGTATCAGACCTTTGTATGAGGGAGATACATTATATGATTGTAAGTTGTTTTCGAAATTTCTTGAAAAATAAAACCAAACAATAAATGTATTTTCATAACAGAAGTACATTGACTACACCATTTTTACTGGAATTAGCCAATTATGGCCTCTACTATACATTGTATTGTTGTTAATATATTTTTTGTTTTATGCTTATGTTGGACACATTCTTGATTATTCTTTATGGTTAAAAATAAGGTTTTGATCTTTCTAATATTTCAGAATTTATGTTTTCTTAATAAAAACGAGCCGTACAATTGTTTAAAATGATTGAATTCATTAGATGCCCACATTAAATTCGTATGTCTTATGATCTTTTAACATTTTCCTATACATTATCCTTATGAAGGAGTTATCACTTTCTCCTTGTTCAAAACTCTATTTTAGGCCCTGTCTGTAAATTTAAATCAACAGTTTTGTGGTATTTGTAAAGTACTAAACGTCAAACCTATCACTTTACGTGAGTTCTCTTATCAGTTTACTAATTCATTTACCAAAATATTATTGAAAACTAAAATAATTCAACAACCTGCTTTTATATTACTGGTAACGACAACATTCTTTGAATACAAAAATATCTTATCTTTCCACAATATAGAAAATATTTGACCCGTTGTTCAGAAAGAACACAGTTTAACAAATTTATTAAACAGAATAAAAGAATACTCCGGATGTTGTCTAAATATGCATTGATATTTCCTCGGAGACAAATTATTCCATCAATATATTACAGTCAGGTTCGATCAATGGGGTCTGTCACGTTTTAATCGGTGCAGTAGTGCTCTTTTGTTCTGTAACCCACCGCTTTAACCGTTCAGATAACCTCGGACTGGAATATTGCCAGACTATTATTGAATGTTTCTGGTATTTAATCCTTAAGTTAAATCTCATAATGTAAATTCAAAGATCTGTGCGTTTATAAAAATTAGCATACGGAAACTAAATATGAAGTCTGAGCTGAAGAATTAAATAATGGATACGGGTTTAGTCAGAAATATCTATAGTCGGCATCAATTAACTATATCATGTTTCTCTATTTGAAACAGATCATAGCGTTTATTACAAAACCCAAATAACTCGATTATATTAAACGATTTTTATATTACATACATATGAAACTTGCTTCTTTGATTTTGTTTTAATAGTTTCGGACACTTTATCTATATGTAGAAAATCTCTTGGTTGAACAAACAGGTTAATCGACTTTCCGTGAAATTGTTTGTAAATAATTTACACAAACTTGAGAATGGAAACGGGGAGTGCGTCAAAGAGAAAACAACCCGACCAAAGAGCAGAAAACAGACCAAGGCCATTAATAGGTCTTTAACACTGCGAAAAAAATCCAACACACACAGAGGAGGGCGTCAGCTTGCACACAAACAAAAATGTGTGCTATAGTTCAGTATAGAAAAGTGGAGACATGCAGATGCGCAGGAATTTGATCGGACAATTTAAAAACCAAAACAACGAGTTCTATTACAGCATGCGTACTTTTTAAGATTAACCCCTGTAAACAAGATACTTTTTTTTTAAACTTTTATGACTTAAAAAGACAGGTGAAAAAATAAAACACGTGTAAATTCGCCATGTTGATTTTTATTTATTTTTATTCGATAAAGATTTGTCACACAATAGTTCATATATTATTTATCACAAATATGTTGGTTTAAATGTCAGTTTATAAAATTTGTTTTATACTTGTATCATAAGCCCAGTAGCCATGTACTTCGGAACCGGCATCAAAACACAGACATCGATTTATTGAAATTTTTTGCTTTATAACTATGGAAACATTTGAAATTTTGAAAATGCATATTTTCACACACTTAGCCAGGTATTGATATACATTTATTGTTTTATCTACATCGTCATTGTTTTGGTTTTCAACCATTTCAATCCTTTAATAATGACAATCATTCATCTTTCTACATGCTCCAATTGTTTACATGACTGTACGTTTGCTCTACTTATAATTTTAATTTGAAAAATTTAGCTTATTCGATGATGGATAGGCTTTCTTAATAGGTGGAAGGCTAATGAAGCTTAGCCAATATAGACAATTAACCTTCTCAAAAAGTTCAACAAATTAATATTTTCACCATCCATGAAATGTGTATAATTACCGGCCCTGAAAGTCAAATTTGTAGATAAAGGTTAATGATGATGGTACTATTAGGAGTTTAATGAACCTTCCTATCATGATTAAAAGAACCCTAGATAATATGATATTTTGTCAATGGAAACGTCTAAATTGTGAACTGTATATATGGACATTCATCATTCTAATGGATCTGTCAAAGATTTTGATCATTTAAAAAAAATGAAGTTTGTGATAAAGTCTAATGGAGGTATAGAAGTTTCTGTTTAAAAATTGTTTTGAACTTAAGTACTTTCACCGTCATACTACAGAGCCCTATTTGGTCTCGCACATATATCAAAAGTTAAGCTTTTAAAGTACACAGCTTTAGAAATAAGCAAGCATACGAGTTTAACTCTAGCACTGACTGTAATGAAAGTTATACGTGAATTTGGCGAAATTTTGTATGTTTTTAAAATTTAACCTGAACATATAAGAAAATAACATATATGATGTACTAGGGACTAGGGTAAAAACATGCATGTATTCACTTTAAATTGCGATGGCAAACATGTCTAACATGATATACTTCTTTTCCGTGAAGTAGTACTTGCTTTCTGTTTTTGTCTAAAAAAAGTTTTGTTCTTAAATTCTTTTTACACTGAATCGATTTGACTGCATTAGGACTTAAATGTATACATCGCTTGTTTTCTCATTCAATATATCAAGGTTCATACAAAAACGATAATATTGATTGTCTATTTGTCCTGGATTGACGATGAACTAATTCCAGGACACCACTTTAAACAATGGAATCTTAAATATTGAATGTTAGCAGCAAAATCAAACATGTTAAGTACTATTTAAAACCATCAGTGAATACTGACTTCAAAAGTAAACAAAACTACTTCCTAAAATTAAATTCATGTAAACTGTAATGTTCTAGTGACGACTCTAGTTGGGAGATCAATTTTAAAGCCACAAGAGGTTTGAAAAAGAAGGTCAAATCTATATAGTTTTGTTACATTTCAAGTTGTATCTTAAAAGAAATCAAATATTTCTTTTAATAAAATAATGCAAATATGATTTAATTGAGATTACGTCAATCAAATCTATTAATTCATTTAATTTACGTTAAGAAAGTCAGCGATCTATAAGCCTTTGTCACAGAACTTTTGCTATGTCCCACAGCTGTAATTCCCACGTTATAGAATGCTCATAAAACATGGGTTACAAAGTTAAATTTTAATTATCAAAATACCTGAAAACTTTTTTTTCAAGTTTTCTATGCAGGGGACCTGGGCAAACAGATCAAATATAGAATATTTGCTCAAATGATTTTTAAATATTAGAGTGCATCTAAGATTTTCGTCCATTGTAACGGTTTTACTAGGAACATGGCATGAGAAAAACGCAGAAAGAAAAAAAAAGTATTGCAAATAAAACCAATACATTATAATTAGTAATTTTTCTGTATATATCATATATGTTTATAGTTATCAGTGATTTTTAGGTTTGGTCATCAGTTCAGCACATTCGTTGATATAGAAGAGAGGTGGAAGCTTCCAAAGTAATATCCTCATAAGTCGATGATCAACTGACAAAGACAAACAACAGTATATAATTACATTAGATGTATGTTTCATTATAATACTTTATTCTGATTGGCTAACTGCACATTACATGTTATTCCTTAAGCAATTGCATTACTCAATAAAACTTTTCATTCAGGATAACACGTGGTCCCACAATAAAGTGCACAGGTGAATTAAATAAAAAAATTATAAAATTCGTGTTTTCATGATCATAGCTAAAAAAATGTAATTATAAGCATTGAATGCTTCTTTTTGTAACTTTATAGGGTTGTAAAAGCGTTGACCGTGCGTACATTTTTAGAATGAAGCGCTTCCGCGCTTCATACAAAATGTACTTCGGTCAACGCTTTTACACCCCAATAAAGTTACAAAAAGAGGCATTCAATTCTTAAATAATAAAACACAATAGAAAACTAAAGACTGAGCAACACGAACCCCTCCCAAAAACAGAGATCGAGCTCATTCCTATGTGGTGAAATATGAAAAGTTTCTACAACATAGAAATCGGATACTATATATTTCCTAGCTTTTTCTATATCACATGGGAGTCAAATTTAGTCCCTTATGTGATCTCTCACATGAAGGTACGAAAGTACTTTTAACCTGAAACACTCTGTAGGTAGAAAATATATATGTAGGAGCATACATGAATATTTAATGTGAAGTCATAATGACATTGTTTACCACAGATCTTCATAAAATTACACTATATCACTTATATCTTAATACTGTGACCGAATAGTATTTGCCACTTGGAGGCAGTATGCCAAAAGATTGACAGTTCTCGATAGTACACAGTATATTCAACTTTAATTTGAACATGTTTGAAGTAGCGTTTAATTTGTGCTCGCTTCAAAATATATCACAAAAGTATGAAATCCGGTTGATATATTTTAAAGGTCTATAAAATCTGTTTGATACATTTAAAAAAGGTCTATAAAATGTTTTAAACCAATTATATTATTTCCGTTACTTATGTGATGCTATTAAAACCATATTACTTTAATCGATTTTTACTACAGTAGTTTACATGAAGTACGTGTAACCATGCATTTGCAAAGGGGATAGAATTATAAGATAGTCCAAACAATGTTAATCATATTTATAGGGAGGTCCAAAGGCAGAAGCCAAGGTCAGTCTTCGAACAAATAATGGTTCAAAACATTTTATTCGTTTCTTTTCCGAAACTTTGAAAGTTTGATTTTTCAAGTTCGGGTACACTGGATCTTCCAGTATTACTGAATGGTTCAATGAATATGAATTGTGACAAGCGCATTGGAGGCACGAAATATATAAAGGATAGTTTTTATTCATTCAATGGTGTGCATTTAGTCTAGATGTATCAAACATCAATATATATATATATACAATAAAAATCAGTGTCAAAATAACTGAAGCACCCGGTCTCTTTCCCTTTGGTAATCTGATAGGGCTTTTCTCATTAAAGCACCATACATTCACTACAACATATGTTTTTAAATGTATGTACTATATATGGTCAATTTAAACACTTGAAATATAAAAGCAACTGGACATAAAAAGTCATTTAGGAGGACGAACAATCATTATGTTTATTCTAGAATATGAACTGTAAATTAAATGTTGATAATCTTTTTATCAAAGTATATTTAAGAACTAGTAATGAACCAATATTTTGGATTTACACAGCACAAAACATCAAATGTATATATATTCATTCTGTAAACTTACAATTCTAAACTGTTATTAAAATCAATCTTTAAGCACAATAATGAGGGTTAATAAAGTTTGTCTGCAATTGTTTGATTCCTAGACAAATGTTGATTCAAAGGGTGGACTCAGTTTTAACTAAATTGTTTTTTTACAGGTATAGGGTCAAGTATTAGGTTTGAAAGTTCCATTGCCAGTAGTTTTTATAGCACCAAATGGTAAGTCATGATAGTCAAATGGAAATACTAAATTAGTGTAAAAATGAAATATAAAAAAGAAGATGTGGTATGATTGCCAATGAGACAACTCTCCATAAGAGACCAAATGACACAAAAATTAACAAATATTGGTCACCGTATGGTCTTCACCAATGAACAAAGCCCATACCGCATAGCCAGCTGTAAAAGGCCCCGAAATGACAAATGTAATACAATTCATACGACCTAATTCATGTAAGTTAACATTATGCGTATAGTATAGCATCGTAAACATTGTGCGTATAGTATCGCAGTTTCCATTTAAAATTTAACAATGCTTTCAAAGCAGAGGGGGTTCAAACCCGAATTTTTCCCATCCAGGTGCCCTGTTTTTAGCTTACAGGAAGATACAGGTTTTGCTCATTGCTGAAGGCAGTACGATAACCTGTAATTGATAACATCCTGTCTTCAAATCTTTATCTGTGTCTTTAGCAATTGTATTACTCTCCCTTTTTTACATACATTTTCGAAAAGATTGCGATTACATCGGTTATTAAAGGTCAACTTAGTTCACTAGAACCAAAGTAACCGCCATCTTTCCTGTCGTATTGAAATGAAAACATTTGAACGACATTCGAATTAAATTGCCTTTCAAAGTTGAACATTTTTTTCTAAATTGTGAAGCTTCGCATCAGACGTCGATATATACATATAAATCAATTTATGTATGGCAGCATTTCAAAAAAAAAATAAATGAAGAGGATTAAGGTAAATTTAAGACATCTTTAATGAATGGAATTCACGTATGGAGTATTCATAGATGCATACAAATCGTTGACCTTCACACGTAATTGAAGTAGGTTTCATGACGGAAGAGGGTTTCGTGTTTTACTCACTGCATGTCTTTGCATAATATTGCAGATTTATTGACGATTTAAATTGATTTTTGCACTTCATTTTACACGACCGTTTAACTTTTTAATATGTATTTTAAAAGTCATTTAAATATTAATACTTGTAAATATAAATACGTGACATTGAATTAAGATTAACGAGTAGCGACACCTTTCCAAAGTTGATTTTTCGCTGCAGACCGTATCCCAAAACATTTCGTACAATACAGTAACACCAATTATTGCACATTTTGCAATATTTTCCCTTCTAAACGGCGAATCTTTCAGTGTGGCACAAATGGTGTTATTGTTATTTTTAAGCTTTACATAACGGTGAATGGATATTCACTAATGTTGGTGAAAATTAACCGACGCAAAATATCAAACCCCCTCTCAAGCTTCTGCAATATAATAATTTATTCAGTCTTAACCCTTTGTTTGAAATAGTTTCTGACTTGTATAATTTGTAATATTTTCTGTTTGTTTCAGCCATGTCTAAATTCATACTCGCTTATGAATAATAAATTCATATTCTTTGTACAACTCCCTTTTCAAATTGTACTTTTGAAATTGCTAATTATTTTTTTCGAAAATTAGTAAGCGGTTGTCAAAGCGCATGTTGAAGAAAATAGCTCCTAGACTGGAGGGATTGTCCTTATCATGCAGATCATGTATCATGAATATTAAAGAAAGTAAAAACAAACGTATTGAATTTTCTTATGAATGTTTCTATGATAATTCTACTGTACCGTCGTGCATGAATAAAGCCAACAGAAATTCGTTAACTAATCGATATGGTCTCAATTCAGTTTGATGAAATCACTTTCATTTTATGGTTTTACGGGTAATTTGATTCTTATTCAAAGAAGAAGATAAAGAAAAAGAAAGTCACACGAACACATGAATGGCAACAAAGAAACAAGTACATTGTAAAATGGCTTGCGAGTGCTTGACCCAGTAACGAAGTAACCTTTTTAAGTCAATGAACTTACAATTTCTGTACATGCAATAATGAAGATTTGTTTATGGAGTCAGTCGAGGCTGTAATTCATAAGTCAAGAAAATCAAGAAGAAGACAAAATGCACTTAAATATGAAGTGCGGGTAGATGATTAGTATCACATATTACTCAAGTAACATTTTCACATCAATACGGAAGCCGGTAAGTGTCAGGGGTATTTTTTTATTATTTTACTTAGCTAACTCGGTTTAACGACTAAGCTTACTTGTTTTAACGACTTAGTTACTCGTTACAACGACGTAGTTGCTTACATGTTATTTCGAGTTAAATTTTATAAATATTTGGCACTGACACAAACCGGCTTCCTTATATATTTGACTTCTGTCTGCAGGCAGCGGGTTAATAAACCAGGTAAGGAATATTAATTGATGTCCTCGTACTTAACTCTGCAGAAGTGAGCATTCAATATATATTTTGATATTGATCAAGTCAAGCAAGGATATATGAATACATGACTAAACGTTAACGGTATTTTCTGTCCATCATGGATGTTATTTATTCGACACATAAATACTATGTTTTGATTTAAAATTTCAGGTACATTATAATTTTATAATAAAACTCTCACATTCAAAGTGTTTATGATAAATGAAAAAATATGAAAAAACGACTCTGCATACGAAACTTACGTTCTTTTTTAAAAGGTCAGTTCAGTCGAAATTTTATTAAATAGTTTTCATTTATATGTTGACTTGTATTTGTAAACTATGTTGATCTTTTGATACATTTGCAATGTAAAATACAGATTTGGTATTATGCTCATGCAATCAATGCATTATTAATTTCGTTTTTTAAGTTACAGTTATGAATGACTGTGAATATAAAAACTATGATTCAAAAGTGAATGTATAAATATGAACATTCTCTTAAAATCTTAACAGCTTTTAAAAATGTTGAATTTTATTGCAATAGATGATATAAATAAAGTTATCCATCGTTTTGTCATTGATTATAGGTCTTTGGTATATTATTATGTTTTATATTTTTTGAAAGGTTATGGAGCCGTTTTGAATAAATAAATAATAATAAAATAAAAGTAAATAAATTATATAGTCTATACGTTATAAAGAAATCAAAAAGTCTTACCTTATACATAACCCATATTGACAATAATCCGCCACTTCAAATAAATTCCACGTATAACATCAAATTTAAATCTTATTCCGCTGTTAAAGGTTTCGAATTGTTTGTATTGTGCAACAAGGTGTTACAAAGAACTAAAAAATATTCTTCAGGGCATAATACTTAGTAATTAACTGCTGATTAATACTGGCTCGTTCAGTTCTGCTCATGCTTTGCTAGGTTTAAATATCGAATACAAATGGTACTTTATGATTTTATCAATACTAAATTGACACGAGATTTAATACCTTTTCTAATCTTTTTTGTGTGACATTTTACCTCCTCCTTTTTAATAAGCCAAATACATTTTAAATATTTTTCAAAATAAAGACATTCTTTAGACTAAATTTTATCAATCTTTGATAAAATTATAACGATCTTCATTTATTGATTTAAGTTTGAATTAAACCCAAAAGCAATACAAACTTGTCACATACACTACATGAAAAGGTTAAAATAGTTGAAGTGTCTCGTCTGTAAACGTTGTAAGCCAGCGTGAATTGCTAAGATATCAGAAGTGTTGGCATGAGTTTGTCATTTGCCCAAGTTGGATAAAACTACGCCATGATGAAATTATTCACCTTGAGATCTTGGTTGGAGGGATTACAAGAGTCTTTTATACAGTTAAGAGCCAAAATCAAACACATTACCCGTGTCACCTCTCTGACATTTTGTTTGATGTTGTTTTTTTAACTCAACATGCTTTATCTTATGGTGTCCCTAAAAGCATACTTATAAAACAACTTTATACTGGAAACATATTTTTGTTTAGAACAAGGTCAGGAATATGAAAGAGATTCTTCAGTTGGTGTTCAAAGTTTCCCAATATCACTATTAATGTTGGGGTTTTATTTTTTACATATTGATACAAAACACTTGTTACGGGCAACATCTCTTAGATTGATTTCCAACCTTTTATCTTCATTGGGTAGCCTTTTGTCTGACCAAATATGTAACACACATATGATATTCTATATCCACAGCAAAATGCCAATAACATTGGTATTCATTAAACCACTCTGTAAACATTGCACAAAGGATACTCAAATGTTTTGCTGACATGACAAATTACTGTTATAGATAACTGTATGAAGAAAATTCTAAAATTTCGATGAAATAATAAGTGAGACGCAACGCCCATGAAATAACTATTCAAAGATACCAAACGTTAAAGCTCATAAAACTAGTAAACTATAATTGGTAATGTTTGACTAAATAAGCCACTGACTACTGAGCTGCTGTGAGATAAAGAACAGCAATAAATGTGCTGTTCCTTTGCTTTTTGTGTTTATTTTTAGCTGTGCGTGTACTGATTTTGTCATGGATGGATACCCAATATCATTTGTTTTTCTATTTTTGAAACTGTTGCGTTTACCTCACAGAATGAACATTGCTTGACCTAGTTGAACAAAACTTTATGTACATTTGTTTAACAACATGGTGGATAGTTCTACTATCGAATGAAGAATAAAACAGAAGATGTGGTACGATTGCCAATGAGACAACTCTCCAAAGAGACAAAATGACACAGAAATTAACAACTATAGGTCACTGTACGGCCTTTAACAATGAGCCAAACCAAGCCTTTGTGAACCAACAATCTTTGGTATATACAAAGATGTTAATAAAATGTAGCTAATGTTTGGCAATTGACCAGTCTTTGAATCAAATCCCTACACCAGCTTTATTGAATTTCTATAGACAAAGATATAATTGTAACTATTAGTTTGAATAATGGACCAAAAACTTTGTACATAATTTAAATACATGTATGTAGGCCCAAAAATCTCAATTATTTTTGAAGTTTTTCGTTAAGACGAAATCAAAATACATATTTTCTTTCCGATAAAAAAAAGTATATTAAAAAAACTCAGAACTCAAGTTTTTATTTAAGCTTACATAAATCTCTCATTTCACTATTTTAGTTTTTAAAGTATAACAATCCAGTTCTATACTAGTATTTTAAATAAGACTTGGAACAAATATTCTTGTTCATAAAATTTCAATATTCTAATATCATAATTCTTCAAACAATTTCATATGATTTCTCGGGCTGACATGTCAAAAATGTTAATCTTTATCTAAATAATTTGTTGGACAATGAACAATTTCAGTGATAAAACAGGCACTTGACCTAATGACCTTATGATTAAATATTGTGTTTATCCAAACTTCTTATAGTAATACTTAAAATTGATAATCATTTGTAAGTGGTCAATAGTCTCGAACACTAAACAAATATTATATTATTATTTGGTTTTAAATTTAAATACCGTATTTAAGACCTAAACGATGAAGTGACATGTCTAAAATTATCTCGAGACCGTCAAGATTTATGCCTGTACCTTTAGAGCTAATTTCCTTATGCTTGTAGAGTAAAACTTCGGATTGCTTGCTTTGAATTGTCTTACAATTGTCATTTCGGGGCCTTTTACAGCTGACTATGCGGTATGGGCTTTGTTCAGTTTTGAAGGCCGTGCGATGACCTATAGTTGTTATTTTTTGTGTCATTTGATCTCTTGTGGAGAGTTGTCTCAATGGCAATCAAACAACATCTTCTTTTTTTATTTTGCTTACTTTGCCATCTTCACACAATATATATAGGCATTATTAAACCTGTATATCATATATAATTTTGATTGGACGTTATACCGATTATTTTTGTACAATATATAAATAAAGCAAACAGCTTACCAAAGTCTTGCCCTACATGCCGTAGGAATTAAGCTCTAAAAATATTTTTCTCTCGACAGCTATTTTGTTTTATTTTCTTTAGCCATACTTTTATTAAAATCAAAATATTATAAGGAGATGTGGTATGATTAGCAATGATACAAATATCCACCAATGACCAAATTCCATAAATGTCAGCTATCAAAAGTCACTGCACGGCATACAACAATCAGAGAAACTCATACATCGCAAAGCAAGCTATAAAAAGAACCCGAAAAAACTAGATAGTATAACAATTCAAACGAGAAAAATAACTGGATAGTAAAACAATTCAAACGAGAAAAACAACTGGATAGTAAAAAAATTCAAACGAGAAAACCTACAGCAAACCAACAATAACCATTACATAACAGATTCGTAACTTGGTTTTTAAGCACAAGTAAAAGTAATCATATATTATAACAATAAGAAGAAAATAAGTAAAAAGTCTAAGCGTGACCGCTCTTTAAGCACGCTTTTCTTTTTAAATAGTTGATTCAGTTTCATGAAGAAAACAATTTTGAACGTGAAATTAATTGATCAACATTGATACATGTAGTACCATAATCACGAGACCCTTAAATCAAAAGATCAATAAATCCCTAACAGATTTTGTCAGATATTATTACATAAAACTATACAAATAATGTTTTATGTTTCAGGAGATTTTTGAGTTTTTCGACGAAACACGCTATCTTAATATACAAGATGTCCCTATAAATTGTTAATGGAATATGGGAAAAGAGATTTGAAAGTTTTCTACCCGCCAAACTCGGGTACTATACAAAAAGTCATGTTTCTGATAGACTATAAATATTGCATAAGCCTGTGTGTTCCCTGGGTAAAACGCATTTTTAGTACTGATTTGATTAAATTGAAATATGTATTTGATCTATCTTGGAATGTCATTTTATCGACGTTGTGCAGTTTGGTTATGTTTTATTTTGTCTTTCAGAAAATCTGCTCCAGGGTTTTATACCGTATAACGAGTTCTTTAATTATGGTACACTAAGTGTTGCTACACAAGTAAATTATATCTTAGTTTCTTAAATATCCAACAATGTTTCGCTCTCAAATTTAACAACAGTGTTTGTTTAGGGTACAAGTGGCAATTCAACATAAATATATAATCTACTATTTCAACAAAATATGGATTACTTTTGAGAACATTGTTGTATTTTTAAACAATTCTTTGAATCCGTGCTCGTACCACAGTAACTTATTGTTTCAATTGAAACAATTTTTCAGACTTGCCGCTTAGTTAAAATTGTAAAAATTGTAACATATTGAAAAAATCTATTACGAATACTATAATGAAGTAGGCGTTTCTTGTACATAATACGGTACCAGTTTGTAAACATTCTATCAAATTTATCAGCACTACCTGCGTTGAAGTCAATATATTTGTTATTTTGAGATAAAGGCAGATCAATAGATTGGGGTTTGAATTCATGAAAAGAGCTGTTCAAATGTAGTTAGTAACTTATTATACCATATTGTCAACGACAGACCTTAGTCGACCTTTATTAAGTAAAAAGAGAATTGAAAAAAATAGAAATCATCTTAGTAACTTATTATACCATATTGTCAACGACAGACCTTAGTCGACCTTCATAAAGTAAATAGAGAATTGAGAAAATTAGAAATCATCTGGAACCCTTCACTTATTTGATCTATTATACCAGCAAGTCACTCTGAAGTATGATGTCTTTTTTATACTGAATTTCTCAAGTGTTGCCTTTATTCGTTCTACATAATATTTAACTTTACCAGTTGAAAAGATCTTCAAAATTACTCTACTCTATGATATATGTACAAAAAAAGAAAGAGCATAGAACTGCTATGTTAGTTGGTGGGTGACCTTTGATTAAATAATTCCTTTGGGAAATTTTGATTGATGACTGACATATACAAATTGAATGTTTGTGAAATTTATCTCCTGGTACCCTTTATTGCTATCCTAACTTAGCGTACAGAAATAATTGTGACATTGAAATTAAATTATGTGAACCCGTACGACAATATCGAGAAAACCAAATAGAATGCAAACACCAACACTTAATCTTAAAAGACACACTTATACGGAGGTATCATTCAAAGAAAAGTGCAAACTAAACAATAAAAAATTAAACAAGCCAGGGGTGACTTTTCTTTTTTAAAAATGTCAATACATACATTAACGCTTCAGTTATTGTTTCTACCCACGGACCGGTTAAGGGTTGAGTTAAGAACTGATTCCAGCAAAGACACAGAATAAAGAGGAGATTGCGATTAAAAAACGAATCAAATGCACAAGACAACATATAGTGCATAATTGGTGACACAGCTGATTTTGACCAGACGAGACAACTTTTTTTATTCGAGCATCGAACATGGTGTAACAAGGGGACACAGCTTCATAATCAAAATACATATTGGCATAGTGTATGAGTTGTTAACAACAGACTCAGTATTTGAAAATAACCAAGAGGCATAAATTATGATTAATATAATCAAAAAGTTCAAAGCAAATGTTCTTTTAAATTATCCGATAGGTTAGCGTATTTTTTTCTTCAATTAGTCTATTGTGGAAAGTGACAAAAGCCATGTAATTGTGTGTACGCAATGTACAAAGGAATATATGCATCCAGCAGGTTTGAGTTTGCGAACAATAGAAAAAAATATAGATAGCGATAAAGAGAAATATAAATCGGAATTTAGTTGTCATTAGAAAACATGTAAGATAATGAATAATTATTGATTTAATTTAATCCCTAACTATCACTCAATCAAGCAAAGAAAAATTTGAAAGATAGGAATGACACTTGCAAATCTAAATTCTTGTTGTGATCGACATTTATTGCATTGGCTGTATATATTTACCAAAAGCATCTAAACTTTCAAACATATTGTAACTCCACACAATGTATGACTGCTTTAAAAATGTTTCAGTAGTTCTATTTAAAAATCCGCCAAATTCAGCAGGCATATCGTTTTGGTTCGTAAGTATAAACAACTATTGTACAACTGTACATTTTCATCATTTGTACGATATGTCATACATAATTTTAACAGTCAAAGTATAAATCAAATGGCGATCTTTAAGTAATTGTGATGAACGAAAGACTGTCGACAAGCTTTATATATATATATATATATATATATATATAGAAGAAACAACCAGTCTGAAAAAAACTTTTCATTACTAATAAAATCTATAACAAATTTACTATTCTTCAAGATTACTAATTACAACTCTTACATATATATTCTTTTGTGGGGCAATGCATTATAAATTGTGAAGACCTTATTAGTATTATTCATATACATCTGCGTGTGTTCCTTCAATGGGATAAGTGAAAAACAACAATGACAGCACTGTGTATTTGATGGTTTGTTCTTTTCAGTGTTTTTCATGATTTTTGTCGTCGTAGAACCTTCTTTTCCCAATATGATCCAATATACTGGTAAATTAGCTTAAACTTTCCATTTGAACAAGTATGCCTTAAATTTCAATTTGAATTTGTTAAAAAAAACTAAATAAAATTGGTTTCTCAATGTATAACCTATGGCCTACAATTTGGCTGAAAACATGATTTTTCGAGAAAATTACATAGACAGCGGATGGCAAAATCTGCAAATCAGTTATCAACACGCCTTTCACCCTGTGCGGTAAATCATAATATTTTATGAAAACGTTTTGGACTAAATTAAGCTTTTTTTATCTGTCATGCCAATAAATATTGGCACGACGGCTGACTCTTGTTGAAAAGCAAAAAATTGTTTAATAAAAAGTATATCAAGTGGAATTAAGAACGAAAATATTGACAAACATTGATTATATAATGTAGTATTATGTAATCTTACAACCAATAGAAGTTTTCTATATTGCCAAATCATTTAAATACTTCGTCGGGAAGTATGATTGAGTATACTTAAAAGACAAGATATCTTATAAGTTTGTAAGTTAAATTACCCATAAAGAATTACATTTGATGCATATGGGGGAGAAATGTTAAGCTATTACCATTTAAATATAGAATGTGAATTTACTGACAGATCAACTTTTATTGTTTTATTGTTCAATTGTCTTCCATTGAGTACGTGTGAATATCTAATACTAAAGAAAAAAAATACCGCAACATCTGAAAATGGGTTTTATTGTAAGATCTTGGTTATCTTTAAAAGAGATATGGAGTATACGTCAAATAAACAGTAATCCGATGATACAAATGACTAAAAGACATCTATATATAATTAGGTTGTTTTTCGTTAATTTTTTTTATAAAAAAACAGAAGATGTGGTATGATTGCCAATGAGACAACTCTCCACGAGAGACCAAATGACACAGAAATTAACAACTTTATGTCACCGTACGGCCTTCAACAATGAGCAGAGCCAATACCGCATACTCAGCTATAAAAGGCTCCGAAATGACAGTGTAGAACAATTCAAACGAGAAAACTAAAGGCTTATTAAGGTTTTTGTTTTCCCTTTCAGAATGGTACAGTTTGACAAGCCGGAGTCTTTTAAAGCTGACTTTAAAGTAACTGAAGATTGAGATACACAAACCAGCTTGAATTGAGAGGTAGAGCTCAGGTACTAACAGCAGTTTCTTCTTCATAAATTGCACCCATCATGTGTTAAACGTAAGTCATGAAACATAAGTCGTATTCATGAAATGAGGACGGATTCATACTGTGATATATTTAAAAAAAACATAGTTAAAATCCCCCATGCGCATCAGCTTAAAAGTAATCCGTTTACGCAAGATTTCCGTTGTTTCAATAATTAATGAGAATAATTATTTTAATATAATATTGTTAATTTTATTTTTCTAACTCTAGGTCGATACCGCTGTTGGTAGACTGACAGTCCCAGATTGTATCATCAAATCAGAAGTCAGTGCTTCGATTTTGACATATTGTTAATAAACGAAGGATCTAACTTCCTCAGAAAAGTTGAGCTTGGACGGATTTAGCTATTCTTTTAAGTAAATCCAGATAGCACATCTGACGCATACAAGTTACGCGATATTTTTGCAGTAAAAATTGTTTTATTTAGAGTCACATTACACCTTAACATACCATTCAAAAACAAACACTTCAACAGTGTCAGGTTTAAATGCTTTCATTTGAAAAATCAAAACTACATGTATTTTTAATGTAAAAGAGGGACGAAAGATACCAGAGGGACAGTCATAATACATAAATCGAAACGACACAATAATTTAAAGAATAAAGTAAAGAATGGAAATGGCGAATATGTCAGAGAAATAACAACCTGACCACAGAACAGATAACAGCCGAAGGTCACCGATGGGTCTTCAACGCAGCGAGAAAATCCTGAGAGAATTTAACCGTACTGGACTTTATTTTCCAGATTTGTTTTATTTTCGATTTTTAGTATTGCATTGTTTAGTTCTAATTTTCCTAAGACAACTACATGCACGTACTTGTCATCTTATTATAGTATGCTAATTGCCGTTTAATACAAATTAGTTCTGTCAGTTGCTAGTTGCATATAGAAAATATACAAGTATCATTATAAGTTAACCATGTAAGTTTTTGTACTATATATCTACTAACTCAGGGATGCAAATAATGAGTTATGAAAGCATTAACTTACCTCAAATCTTTCCGATTACATTCCGTCCATACTAATTGTATTCCTTTTATTCAAAGTGAAACCATTCCAACAACCTAGTAATCTTACATTCCAACGTAGATATTGATATTTATGTTTTAAGATTTATGAACATATATGTAAACATCATGCCTATTTGTACACTTAGTAGCAATTGATCAATACAAATTTATTTGTTGATATGGTTAAAGAAGTTTTTATTAAAAATCGTCTCGACCGGTCTGTGGATATAACAAAAAGCCCTATGCAAAATTAAAACTCTACATGAAAAAATTAAAGCTTTTATCAATAGACTGCAATTGAAAATACATCAATAATCGGAACAAAAAGGAAGGTCAAAAAGGAAGTTTGAACGTACAAATACTTTACCTAAAAGCAACTACCCGAGATCTGATGGAACTGTTTAAATATTCAAGCTTTAGTATAAGTAATACAAATAAGGAATTCGATAAATAGACGCAAATATCAGAAAATAAATTATTGATATAAAAATATGACAAATTATAAATTGTTGAAGTTGTCAGACTTTGTAATATTGCTTATTTTTAATTAAAATATTACCATTTCCAGGCAACATATGTTTGTATGATACCAGTAAATTTTATCAATTGATGCAGTGAATACAAACTTTAAGCCTTAAAAGCTTAGTAAATGTGTATGTTAAACCCCCTTTTAAGTATTTAGAATGGAGTTGAATTCGTACAGTCTAAAGTAATTTTTACTAAAGTAATGCCGATTCAATATTTTTGACTGATTGGTGTGTTATTATAAGAAATGAAAGTCTTAAATCATACACTTCTTTGTCCGGGTGTCAACTTTTTACAATATTATTTTGCCGAAAAAAAAATAATGCAAATTAAAATCTTTTCATGTGAGCGTCTGAGGCGTTATAAACCGGGGTAATTTATGCGAAATTAAATAGAACTTCGGAGATATGTAAACACACAATTGGAAGGTGTTATTAATTTCACCTGAAGAACATCGTTGACGTCATTCAAAAATTACCCATGGTACCTTTCTTTTGTTAAGTACATTTTTTTTTCCAAAAATGTAAATGGTGTTAAATTTGTAATATTTTTTCTTTGTTGTAAACGGATGTCTATCCAAAAATTAACTCAAGGATAACTGTTTAATGGATGACTTGGTTTCTTTATTTCTATTCAAATATAGTTCAATTACACACGCGTCGAGGAGCTTCGTTAAGAATTCAATAATAAGACTCAGTCCTCCTTTATTATTTTGATAGCAGAGTTTCATAATGACGTGCACTAACGCAGCAGAGTTCAATTATAAACATTTAATTGCTTTAAGTCTGTAGCATATCTAAATTATATTCATTTCTCACCGTACAGAGTAAATAAATAATATTGTCGGCCATTCATTATGAAATGTACAGGTTAATTGTAGAAGAGAGCCGAAAGATACAGAAGGGAATTACAAACTCATAAGTCGAAAAAAAACTAGCAATGCCATGTCAAAAAACGAAAAATGGAGAAAATACTAAAACAAAAGTATGCAAAAACAACATAGAAAAATGAAGACTGAGCAACATGAACCCCACCAAAGACAGGGGTGTTCTCAGGTGATCTGGGAGGGTAAATATGTATATGCAATCATGGGTTTAATTTCAATTTAGGTTTCCGATAATATTAGAATGAAATATTTTTTACGTATACATTTCTACTGTGATTGTTCAAAAATATAATATACACTGTATGCTGTATTAATGTGACAGTGTTTTGACAGACTGGTTTTGAGAATTCTAGATATAAAGATAGGGCGAATTTGGAGGAAAGAATTGCATGCAAATGTTCTGTTTTAGTTATCTAAATATTTATAAATGCTTAAACTTTGGTAAAGAAATCAATTTAAACACTGTTCAACTATTTTTCTTTTTCTTGGAGAACTTTAATTACATATGTAACGAATAGTTTGCAATATCAGGATGGATCCATATCTTTACATAATGAATTTATTCAATTACCAGTTTAGTAAAAAAATAATATGGTACATCATGGTATACGCATTACAAATTAAAACACTGTAATAAAATATACTGAGGTTAAATAACGGAAATCCACATGATTTAGATCACATTTAATTGAAATTGATTTACGAAAGCAATTAGTAAAAACAGAATCATCACTATTCTAGTTTTAAATGTGAACGAATAAAAATTTGATACACATTTAAGGTGAGAGTCGTTTGAATTAATATATAATTCCGACGCAATTTTGATGCAACTAAAATGCACATCAAAAGAGATGGTTTCAATTTTTCCATGACACACTTCCCGTTGATTGCTGGCGACTTTCCCATTTGTCGTATATTACACGGAATGTATATGGTTTACTAGCAGAGATTTTCAATAGATAGACATTGCTTAAGGTAATGGACATACCTGAATATATTTTAAACGTTAACTCAATAAAGCTCGAAAAAGGAGCAAAGATAGCATATATTTTGCTTGTTATAATTTAAATTGTTTGCTAGCATACAGTTTAAGGTTTCTAGATGATTGTTGTTTGGTTTATATTTGTTTTTATTTCAAGCAATGAAACATCTCGAAAGTTTTGATATCGTTTTATTTTAAACTGTCCAGTAAAGGAAACTGTGGCATACCGCTGTTCAAATTCATAACACCACACGAGGAGGTTTGTTAAGCTAAGGAAATAGTTTTTGTCTCTCAAGAAACAAATGTAAATCTAGTTCAGTTTACAAGATTGGAACTGGTTTGGAAGAACAAACAGAAAATTTATCAAACATAAAACAGAAAAATAAACCAGTAAAGAAGCAACAAATACGCCCATAGTTTGAGCATGGCAATGAAAGTAAAGAGGGTAAATCTTCGAATAAATGTGGACTTCTGGATCAACAATTGTCCGGACTGCTGAGAACCAAACGTTTGGAGAGATAATTTGCATAAATACATATATAGGGAAATGAAATATAGAATCATGGAAATGACAAAAAACATTAACTACTGCAAAGATGACATTTTTAAGAACTAGAATCGTCCAGGTACCAAGAATCAGAGGCAGGATAATACCAAATCCAGAGCAATTCAAAATCCTTGTTCCAGCTGCTGTCATTTGCTAAGAACAATTGCTTAATTGTTTTACAAACGCGTACGCCCATGTTAATACTAACAGTCTTTTTCTATTGGACAGTAAAGAAAGCTTCCATCGTATTCAATGCCACCAACTATAATAATATACTGAAATTTAGTCGCTAATAATTCCTTAATCATACCCATTTATACCTCGAAACATTGTCAATTTTCTTAAATTTGTTACGTATCTTTAAAAGACTTACTCATTCAATAACCTAAATATTGGAGGAAAAAGAAACTTGAGGGATTGTTTTTACAAGTTTAAAAAAAATGTCTTGCAAGGATTATAATGTTGTAACCAACAAATGAAAGCTGAAGTAAATTATCAAAAAAATATAACTCATTTTAATAGAAGATATGTAACACAATCACAAATCATCACATATACATCTTGTATAACTTTAAATGGCAACAATAAAAACTATCATACAGCTGATGCTATCAAAAATTCATTTAACAAATCTTTATTCGACATTTTTATATCGTAAACTTATTTTCAATATAAATCACGATCATATTTTAAAGATAATACATTATAATGTTATCGCAGGCATCTTTTTTGACTGACGTGATTTCTACACGCCACATGTATTGTTATTATGGCATGGAGGTTGAATTGACAAAAAGTTTCAAATTTTGTACACATATATAAGATCAAAAGGGTCTGATATCAAAATTATACAAGCAGGTCATCCGTATTTAATTTTTATAACAGTATTCGCATTATGAACTGTGTTAGTAGTATTACATGGTAAATGAATTGAAAGAACTATGGTTAATAATCAGTATTGCCTCTTTGTACATATATTGAAAGTGTTTATTTACAAGTTATTTTTTTTATCTAAAGTGCCTAAGAATGGTTCAAGAATGTCAAAACAAAAGAAAAACTCTTAAGCACGCGAAAACGTTATTTATCGTTTTAATTCAGTTTAAAAATTGACAGTGGCATAATAGGAGCTTCAAAATATTCTGTTTTCAGCAAAGCAAACACGCTATATAAAAATATTATATTAAATATTGAGCTAAAATTGGTGCTTAGTACAGATGTATATGCTTTGTAGTTCATTCCCATATTAATTTTCGTGTACTTAAGAATAACCTTAATGACAGTGTTAAAAAGGTTAACTAGTCTTTCGTTCTATGTTGCACAATATGTTACAATTATACAGTCAGAAAGAAAAAAAAGGCCATACCATTTAAATAATTTCAATTTAATACATGAATCATAGCGTGGTTTAAATATCTGACTGATAATAGAAATTAAATTTAATGATTTTAATACTTACACAAATACTATATACTGCTTTTGTCATATGAATATGTAGGGTTAATTTGATATGTCAAGGTTTTGACAAGTGTTAATAAGTTTTCGTTAATTCTACTTTTAAAAAATTGTAAAATTCGCAGGGGGTTTTATTTGAAAATGCCTTCAGAGTGTCTTTCTAAATATCCGATCAATCCGTCTAATCTTAAAGAAATAGCTGATCAAATATTTAATTTTCTCATGTTTATTGACAAAGATATTTTATTCGTTTTGAAAGGCATATTTTTATTTCATACTTAGCTTTTAATTCTTCTATGGTTTCAGTTATATTTAGTTTATAAAACATTCGAAGAAGTACTATTACAAGAGATTATATATCTTAAGAAAACAGCAATTACATCTATGTATTCAATAATTGCTAAAGGAGATCTATATTTACCTGATGAATGTTCCACGTTAAGAATGTTCCTATTTAACCAAAAATATTTGTAATAACATTTTCGAACTTTGACAAAAAACAAACATTTTATTCCCTTTGTAAATTTTTATAAATTATCACCTAGAAAATCTTTCAACAAGTATATAAATGTCTATCTATTGACCTTAAATGTAATTCTGCACCAATTTTCAATCACCCAAGTTTCCCTTTTGACAAAGACCACTTTCAATTATATTTTAAAATAGTACTAAGTGACAATGCTTTCGAGTTGTTTTAAGTTGGATGCACTTTGATGACATCTAATGATAGCCAATGACTAAGTAAATATTTAAATAACTCTTCGTATTCACTAAATCACACTTAAATACTACATTCGAACCCTTTAAAACATACATAGACTATTACTTTTATGTATATGTGTGTATTTAATGCTTATGGTCGAAAAGACTATATCTTATCCAAACATACAAAATTTAAGTCTTATGATTATCATTGGAAATCATTTCGTAAAACACTGAAAGAATTTTAATAATCGAATTATGAATTTTATGTTAATACAATAGCCTAAAACTCTTTTAAAGGCATATTCTAATTGCATTTGTCTAATATATTCAGGGGACACTATGAAGTTATACAACTAAAGTAAAAACTCCCTTATACTAAAATTTTGTTCAGTCTGCCAGGGAGCCTCATGGGTCCGAGTCTTTATCTGTTTAAAAACTAGGTCAATAAAGTAATTTTCTTCTATCATTGCGCCTAAACCATTACCTTTATTTAAAATTGAGAAAAGAAATGGGGATTGTGTCAAAGCGACAACAACCCGACCAAAGAGCAGACAACAGCCGAAGGCCACTAATGGTCTTCAATGTCGCGAGAAACTCCCGCACCCGTAAGCGTCCTTCAGCTGGCCCCTTAAAACATATGTAAACTAGTACATTGATAATGGACGTCATACTAAACTCCGAATTATACACAAGAAACTAAAATGAAAAATCATACAAGACTAACAAAGGCCAGAGGCTCCTGACTTGGGATAGGCGCAAAATTGCGGCGTGGTTAAACATGTTCATAAGATCTCAAGTCTCCCCTATACCTCTAGCCAATGTAGAAAAGTAAACGCATAACAATACGCACATTAAAATTCAGTTCTAGAGAAGTCCGAGTCCGATGTCAGAAGATGTAACAAAAGAAAATAAATAAAATGACAATAATACATGAATAACAACAGACTACTAGCAGTTAACTGACATGCCAGCTCCAGACCTCAATTAAACTGATTGAAAGAGTATGTCTTCATCATATGAATATCAGGCACAATCCCTCCCGTTAGGGGTTTAGTATCATACTATCATAAAATATATGAGAAGAACATAACCCGTGTCATGCCAACAACTGGTTTTTGTTTTTTTTTAAATAAATGTGTTTAGTTACGATGCAAGGACCCTATAAGTGAATCAATATTAAAGCCAAAATATGCAATCTTTAATGACCTGACAATAGTATCGTAGCCATATTCCTTCTTAATAAGTCAGTTTAAAGGTTTTGTAAGCTTTTGAGGTGACTACTGACATTTTTGTGCTTTGTCAAGAATATTACCATAAAAAATTGGATGTGAAATACCTGAACGTATAAGATGTCTGCATGTTGAGTTATATTTACGAATGATGTCCTTATACCGATGATAAAATTTAGTAAATGTTTTGACTAGTTTGTGATATCGAAAAACCTGGTGTAATAATTTTTCAGTATAATAGATAAATTTCTCTCGCTAAAATCTAATACGTTGTTACATACACGAGCGAATCGTACAAGTTGAGATATGTAAACACTATAAGATGGTGACAAGGGCACGTCACCATCTAAAAATGGATAAATAACGATAGGAAATGAAAAATCATCTCTTTTATCATATTTTTTTTGTATTAAGCTTCCCGTTAATGATATAGATATCAAGATCGAGGAAAGGGCAGTGGTCATTGTCAGTATTAGCTTTATTCAAAGTAAGTTCAACAGGATAAATTTCTTTAGTATACATACTTAAGTCGTCATTATTGAGAGCCAATAATCTATTAGATCATGAACAGTATATATCACCTACTAATAACAGCATACTCAAAAGCATTTAACAGAGCCCACACTAAAGACTGTTGCTTTCTCTGTGAGAGCCTTGCGCTGTAGATTAAAGTTATCCATAAAACGTCTGAACGGTAGCTTTCACAGAATCAAGGCGATAGCCTCATGACTTCGATATACTAGTATTTTTTAACATAGCTTACAAAATAAACTTAGCCTACAAAGTCGCTTCAAGATATCTATAAAATAAAGCAATCTCTTACAGAGCATACACGGTAGCTTAAATCTATTTTTACACAACTTACACGATATCCCCTCTATCCTCTCACAGAGCCAATATGATGGCGTTATCTACCTCTAAACAGAGTCGACAAGATATTTCTAATTTGATTCTTGATCTAAAAGGGCCTACGAGGTAGTTTTAAGCTACCTCTTACATAACTTACACGATATCCCCTCTCTACCTTTCGAAAAGCCAATATGATCGCGTTATCTACCTCTAAAAAGAGACGACACGATATTCATTAATTAATTCCTAAGCTCATAGAGCCTACGCAGTAGTTTTAAATTATTTCTTACAAAGCCTGTACGGCATCATAAAGTGCTATCCAACAGAAAACACGTTACAGCATTATGATATATCTAAAAGAGCCAACAAAAACAGTAACTTGATACACTTCCGATTCGCCTTTACCAGAGCAACAAGTTAGCCGTTGTCTACTCTAAAAGAACCTACACGACAGCTGTATGCTTTCTCGAACTGAGCCTATGCGATAGCTTTAAGCTAAACCTTTCAGATCCTACACGATAACCTTTATCTGCCACTAACTGAACCTACACGACAGCATTAAGATTTCTTTCACAGATACCACACAATAACCCTTTAGCGACCTCTTACAGAGCCTATATGACAGCTTTAAGTTTTTTTTATATTTATAAAAATCAGCTGCGAGTAACTAGTGAGCAAAAATAAATTCTTTATTAAGACCCCGCGAGACCGTTATTGGTAGTCAATAAAGAAACCCCCCTTTTTTACAGCAGTACTTTTTATACTTCAGTTGGTTTAACACCCCACTTTGTCTGCAGAATATTTATATCTGTTTGTGAAATGCACCTCTCATATCAGTAAGTCACGTGTTTAAAATCAACATACTGATGACATTAATTTACTCTTTTGTTTAGGAGTCATATGTTACGTTCGTCATAATTTACTTTCAGAATCTGTTGATAAATATTATTTTCAACACATCTCATAGAACAAACAGTATTTTTACCATTTGTCATTTGCATATAAATTTTCATCATTTATGTAGTATTGCATCTTACAATTTCATTTTGCAAATGAAGTGTGTTTTTTTTTCTTAATTTTTAAATTGCGTAACTATATATACATTACATATTTAGAGGTGACCCCATCAACCTCATTTCCTTGTGTTAATACTTATTTACATATGAAAGTTATATATTATAGTATATATATATATTGTATCATAGAACATTTAACATTTATACATTTCACATTATTGACACATTTATTAATTTATTCTATTGTGCCATTGATCCTTAATTTGAGCGTTTCAATGAAATGCCCGAAAGAAAGAAATATCTTTTATGATTAACCTAAGTCGAGTTACTTCGAATCGAGTAATCAAATCAGTCAAGTCGTCAGTAAGCTTTCAATAATGATCTATGAAAAATTAGTTTACTGGACGTGTACAATATTATTGACCTTTCCATTAAGTATTTAACATCTAATGAAAGTACAATTGTCCACAATTAATAAGGCGTGTTAATTGTTGATCTGAACAATATATTTTAGGCTTTTAATTTTTATAGAAGGGGTCAACATGACTTTAACTACATCTGTGCCTAATATTTCTGATATATTTATTTAACGAACATACTTTCCAGCCTTTTTGAATTCATTACTCGTTTTCCCCCTCTTTGTTATTATTATCACTTTTAGTTCACCAAAAACGAACAGAAATGACGAGATATATTCTTTGTTAATTGTCATTCAATATATGAGTTACACATTTAAAAGGATTATATAGTCCTAAACGCAACAAACCAAGCAACTTAGAAAACTGATTTTTTTATCTATATAGTTCTGCCCATTGCTTATCATTGCAGTATAATGTAAAGTATGAAAAAATACCGAACTCCGAGGAAAATTCAAAACGGAAAATTCGTAATCAAGTAGCAAACACAAAACCTCAAACACATCCAACGAATGGATAATAACTGTCATATTCCTGATTTCGAAAACGCATTTTCTTAATATGTGGAAAATAGTGGAAAAAACTGGTTGTATAGCTAGCTAATCTTTCACTTGTATGGCAGTCGAATAAAATTCCATTTTATTGACATCGATGTGTGAACAAAACAATCAAACATAATAGGAAAGAATGCTAAAAATTGGGGTACAGCAAACAATAGTGTGTTAAAATCAACATGTTGGTAATGAGGAATGATTTGGATCTCATACATGAACTACATTCGTACTTTCGAAATGCCTTTCTGAATTCATACATAACTTACTTACATTCATATGGATTTTATGAGTATTTATGACAAGATAATGAAGTTCCATTTAATATTTTTCTTTAATATGAAAAAAAAGACATACTAGTATCAAGATATACGGGGTATGTATTTTAAGATTGTTCTTTGAATACAAAACTTTTATCGTGATATGTTTCATTCTTAAAAATAGGGCCAAGTTCTTCAAAATATTCAGCCCAAGAATGATTACATCTTTACTATTAACAAATGGACTAAATGATGTTATCCGCTGAAAAAAGTTTGGATCAACTAAGTCAAGGAAAATTTCCATCCAAGTATATTTATATGTAATATTGGTATCAGTGTTTAATGAAAAAAGCCAATCCCACTTAGGAGAATGAATAATCCACATGATAAAAATTAGACCATCTCTCGGGACCTCAAGTGCCATATACCCACAAATGAAAGTTACAAAGAGAGGACAAAAGTTTTCGTGACTCAGGTAATATCAAACAGATAAAAACAATAGAGGAAAGGAGGAGGCTCACCCTTTATAAATATTTTTTTAGAATTAAGTGTGAATGCATGAAGGTAGTTCTAACAAGTCTGTAATACAAATATCAAAGAAGACACCCTGGGTATATCCACTAGTTTTTGCGTAATGAATCCAAAGTTTTTGTTATCAACTTCTTTTTGCGAATGCGTTATGTTCTGTGTATCACAACTTTTTTTCGTGACTCAGTTAATACAAACATTTATTTTTATTTAAAATACATATCGGATTAATATAAATTTTAGAGACATATCCCCTTGGAGTTCGGTATTTTTGTTGTTTATCCTTTTTCTTATGGTAATTACAGAAGGCAAATGTGTTGATAGTATAACTTACACAGTGACAACTTGCATAGTATTGACGACTTTACAATGTACATAAATGGAAAGTATTAACGGCTATGTACTGATTTTATGTACGGTTAAAACTTATGCGGATGATACTGACGACTAGAATGTTTGATACAATGTAGATGTTATAATAGATATATACTCGTTGTACAGATGTCCAGTCGTATATGTATTGTAATGACGACAATATTTACTCTGATAACAGTCATTCGTTTTAGATCATTTCTTTAAAGCTAGTGATCACAATGAATAATTTGTAAAAATAAAATGATTTCACAGTAACTAAACATTTAGAATTTAATCGGTCAATTTCTATATATATAATCTCCGTTATCAAAATATGAAAATGTGAGTTTTTTTTTACAAATCAGTTATGTTTTTTTAACTCACAATTATATACCATGATGCATGAATTTTCATTTTGCATGCTTGTAATAAAAACTTAAATTACCACACTTTGTATACTAAATGGATATATTCAATTCGCGATAACTTTACAGAGCCTTCTAGTTGTAAAAGATTATTCGATAAATGTGAATTTTATACGTATTTAAACTGCAATTTAAAGACTTATTGTATTGGAATAATATGTGTAGATTCATTAAAAGATATTGAACAATCAGACCTCAAGATTTAAGAGATACATTTTACATAACAAAGTGTATTCTACATCTTTGGCAGTCTTGTTATTAAATTTATTTCAAACAGAATAATAATAACAATTAAATGGAATGAATATGTCATGAAATATAACAATATTTGATTGATAATTAATTATAAGAATTACCCCCATGGAGATTGATATGAAATTGTCTAACTGGATATTTGAGTTATATTTTAAATTTTAACTTCCTTTAAGTAGGATCAAATTAAATTACAAATTATATATTTTTTTAAACGTTTTGTGTTAATTTTTTTATTGGCAATTTATTTTATGTAATTTCCTTTTTTTTATGTAAAATTGAAATTCAAACATGCGATATATCAAGAAGTGTTATCTATATATAATACAAGATTTAATATCTATTCTTATATTATGGATACGACGAATGGCATGAATTTCATATATATTCTTATATTATGGATACGACGAATGGCATGAATTTCATATATATTCGAAAAAGTTTTTATATATGCAACAATTAAAAGTGTTGCATTTGCAGGAATACTTGGGTTGTAATAAACATGCAACATAGCATATATGAGCTTTTGACGCAAAAAAATCAACAGTTGTTTATACTATATCTTACAACTCCATTCATTTAAATGTCTAGTAAATTCATACGTCCCTGTCATGTTATCGATTTAAAAACTTACCTTCGTTAGCATTGGAAATACATCTGATAATTTAACTACAAACACAAGAAGTGAGAATAAACGGACCGTAGTGGATTAAATCCCCTTTATTTCTAACAAGTTAAAAAGACAATCGCGACCGGGGCTACGTCAGTCCATTCATAGACCGCCATTATTTAAATCGTCATGACGACGTTTTGTAAATGGCAGTCAGTGTATTGAATTTATCTATGAATGCTGTTAGTAAATAAACCAGGCCGACAAATAGTAAATACACTTTACCGTGTTTTTATTTTCTAACAATTAAGTTTAAGTATTGATTTAACAAATATGTCAATCAACTTATATTTGGTCAATCCCAAAGAAAGAAAGATATTGCCGCCATTTGTATCAGAAACCAAAATAAAAAAGAATCGAAGCATGGTCGTAAGCAACTGTAACGAACTTATTCAATGTATCACTCGGTAACGATTGTCGTTTATCGCATATATCTCATGGGGATTTACATTATAAGATTTGTCACTAATTATTCTCTTATTGGCAACTAAAGACAAATGTGAAACAAGGTCTTTACAGGACATTTTGTCAATATCAGACGTCTGGTATTACAAAATACTACGCAGAAAGATCAACTGGGATATATACTGCGTTAAAATATATAAAGTCCAGACAGTCGCATTTAATCTAATTATGTCTTTTTTTATACAAATCAATGATGATCCTCAAGAAATATCTAATTCATATAAGTAATTAACATATTATAAAACTCAAACACCAGTAGAAATTCATATTTTTACAGAAACTGATATATATTTAGCCAACGATTGTTCGCACTTGATACACAGAAATAGAAGTAATTGGAATCTATTTGTTTAGTTTTCGGTTCTAAATGCGGCATATATTAAATCAAAGGATAAGACATGCTGCTATCAGAAAAACGCTCAGTATGGATTTGCAGGTTTATACATACAATGATTTTGGGAACAAAATAACAAGTCTTAATATGAAAATTTTGGCAAGTGAGATCATTGATCGAGTTCAAAACAATTTACATTGAACTGTAAATAGTATTCTTCTATAATAACAGCTCTGGTAAGTCAAAATTGAGGCAAAACCAAACACATATGCCGCTATAAAGAAAATATTAAGAAGTAAGGAAAGCTTGGCAAAGTAACTCAGGCACTGGGGGTACCTATAGGTGTTATTAGCAACACTCATTTTTAATTATTTGGAAATGCATCCGTTTCGGGAGTATATATTTCCTTGCTGTACGATTTTTCAGGGATTTTATTTTATCTGCTAGGGCTATCTTCCTTGATGTCTTGTTCATTACAAGGTATAAAAATTTAATCAAGAAATATTGATGATGTAATGAAGTAAAAAAGTAGATTCACAAAAAAAAACCGAGCTCCGAGGAAAATTCAAAACGGAAAGTCGCTAATCAAATGGGAAAATAAAAAGCTCAAACCCATCAAATGAATGATTCAACCATAAAAGGAACATTACCATATGCAAGGATTTGCAAAATACAGCTAATGTAATATATCCCGGGGTAGGTTATAATATGTATTTCGAATAATTCAAAGTTGTGTACACTGTTATTTCTTAATAATGACCATTCAATGATAATTCAAGTCAACACAGAAGTGCTGACTATTATATATACCACGGATGTTCAATTTATTGAATCGTCTCCCTCGTCATCCAATTGATAGTTGATATTAACAAACCGATGTGTTTTAAATATTTCTAAATGATCTCATCATAGATACCATGATTGAAGTTTTCTATTTGAACCAGACGCGCGTTTCTTCTACATAAGACTCATCAGTGACGATCGAATAAAAAAAAGTAAAGAGGCAAAGCAGTTGAGTTCTTCTCCAGTACGATTCGTCTGATATAGTTTTATTTTTGCACGTTTAGTGTCGTGTTTTGTATTTTTCTTTTCATTTGTTAGATATAAGTTATTTGTGATACTTATGACTTAAAGCAGTAGAGTTCTTACCAAGTAAAATTCTACTGATATTTCATTTTTATTTTTATTTTTCACGTATCATGTCGTGTTTAATTGTCTTTTACCTCCCATTTTACTCAGTAACAAGTTCTTTGTGATATATAAGATTTAAAGGGTATACTAAAATTATCATCATTAACTGAAATAACATCAACACTATATAAAAGTATTGTACGTAAAAATAACAATCATTTTGATCCTGTACTTTTTTTATATAAATAATTTCTCATTTAAAAACATGAACACGTAAAACATTTAAACACGTTATTGTAGCTTATATCTGACAAAATTATGATGCATATGAGAGAGAAGAATATATATATAGTTTCAATTTATGCATAACATCATAAAGGTGGATCTAAATGTTTTTCATTTTTAATAAAAGTAATGGGCTTGAAATGTTTAATACTATGAATGAACTTGAATATTTATCGGTCTGTCTAGTTTTGAGGTAACATGTTGCTTATTTCTATATATTTAAATGATGGTTTTAATTTTGGTTAACTTATTATTCTAAGAATTGTCTTCTGCAGGATTTCAGACAACAAAATTGTAACAATCAAAATTTCGGTTGATATTTACACATATATATGTTTGCATTTAGTATAACAGAAAAAAAAGAAATACCAACCGTTTTGGAAGACACAGCCATATCAACCACCAGATACAAACTACTCTTTATTTAAATAACATATTGTTACATAGTTGTTACATTATATATCTATGTAGGTTTTATTTGGAAATGACAGTGTTTTCCGTAGGTGTACGGATGTCAGATAATTGGACGGTAAAACAATTTGATGATTTCTGTCTAAACTCGATTATAATTTTTAAAGTTTTACACCGGATGAGTATTACAATAAATTCAAGTGATTATTTTTTTTATTTGATTTATAATTTTAAAACGATTTTATCTCAGTTGTTATGCTGCTTTTTTTATACCATCGAAATAACGTTCATCGCAATTGTCGATTGTGTGTGTTCTTTAAGAATGTAGAATAAACAAATTTCTACAAAACAATTTGATGAACAACTTTATTTCTAAAACTTTATGTAGAAAGCACTTTCATTGTCTTTTAAATCTCAAAATATTTGCTGCGACCGAAAACTAAGCACAAAACAGTTATAGCAAATTGAAATTAAAACATTGAATTTTTATCTAAAAAAATCTCATCAGAGATACCAGGATTGAAATTTTGTATTAGCTCCAGACTCGCGTTTCAACAACATATAACCGTTTGTTTTTGTCCCGGCCGATAAAGCTGCTAATAATATTATAATTGTTTGGCGTAAATTTTACATTGAGGTTCTACAAAAAGAAATCACCAATTCACCAACATTCCAACTGACTCCATTTTCAGAAAACGACATATGTAACAAACATGAACTTTTACCTACCGCTTTACAAGCAGAACCAAAAACAATGAAAGTCCCAACTACGTATTGGCTACCGAAGCTACACAAAACACCTTACAAATATAAATTTATTTTGTCTTCAAGCCATTGTTTCACTACTAAATTATCTATTCTTCTTACCAGTACACTTGGTACAATCAAAAACCTGATAACAAATTGTAAAAATAAGGCCTTCGAAAATAGTGGAATTAATTACTTTTGGAGTGTCAAAAACTCGTTGGAAGTACTTGATAAATTACATGCTTATATTGGTGATTTTGAATCTGTTCAAAGTTTTGATTTTTCTACCCTATATACCACATTGCCTCACAAACTCATGAAGAAAAAATTCACACACCTAATTAATTGTGCATTTAAAAAGTCAGAATGTGAATATATATGTTCAAACTCTTTAAGGTCATTTTTTAGTAGCAATAAACAAAAAAACTATGTCAATTGGACATGCTTTGATACTATATCTGGCCTTGAATTTTAACTAGATAACATTTTTGTTCGCTTTGGAGATTCCGTATATCGCCAGGTTATCGGAATTCCAATGGGGACTAACTGTGCACCACTTATTGCGGACCTTTTTTTGTATTGCTATGAGTTACAATTTATGACAAAAATCAGCAAAGACCCATCGAAACAACATCTGATACACAAATTTAATAATACTTTTAGATATTTGGATGATATTTTGGCTCTCAATAATGACGACTTCAGTATGTATACTACAGACATTTATCCTGTTGGACTTACTTTAAATAAATCTAATACTAACAATGACCACTGCCCTTTCCTCGATCTTGATATCTATATCATTAACGGGAAGCTTAATACTAAAATTTATGATAAAAGAGATAATTTTTCATTTCCTATCGTTAATTGTCCATTTTTAGATGGTGACGTTCCCTTGTCACCATCTTACGGTGTTTATATATTGCTTGTACGATTCGCTCGTGTATGTAACAATGTTTTAGATTTTAACTAGAGAAATTTATGTATTACTGAAAAATATTACACCAGGGTTTTCGATATCACAAACTAGTCAAAACATTTACTAAATTTTATTATCGGTATAAGGACATCATTCGTAATTATAGCTCAACATGCAGACTTCTTATACGTTCAGGTATTTCACATCCGATATTTTATGGGAATATTCTTTATAAAGCACAAAAATGTCAGTATTCACCTCAGAAGCTAACAAAACCTTTGAATAGACTTATTAAGAAGGGATATAGTTACGATACTGTTGTCAGGTCATTAAAGATTGCATATTTTGGCGTTAATATTGATTCACTTATAGGGTCTTTGCATCGGAACTAAACACATTTATTTATATAAAAACCAGTTGTTGGCATGACACGGGTTATGTTCTTCTCATATATGTTATAATGGTATGATACTAAAGCCCTCACGGGAAGTGTTGTGCCTGATAATTATGATGAAGACATAATCTTTCAATCAGTTTAATTGAAGTCTGGAGCTGGCATGTCAGTTAACTGCTAGATGTCTGATGTTATTTATGTATTATTGTCATTTTGTTTATTTTCTTTGGTTACATCTTCTGACATCAGACCCGGACTTCTCTTGAACTGAATTTTAATGTGCGTATTTTATGCGTTTGCGTTTCTGCATTGTCTAGAGGTATAGGGGGAGGGATGAGATCTCTTAAACATGTTTAGCCCTGCTGCATTTTTGCATCTTTAGGGGCCAGCTGAAGGACGCCTCCGGGTGCGGGAATTTCTCGCTGCATTGAAGACTTGTTGGTGACCTTCTGCTGTTGTCTTCTCTATGGTCGGGTTGTTGTCTCTTTGACACATTCCCCATTTCCATTCTCAATTTTATTAGTTTGTAACAAAAATCACTTCCAGACGTAAATCAAAAACGTTAATCCTTTATATATATATATATATATATACTCTTAACAGACTGTCATTTAAAAAAAAAATTAAGTTGCTGCTCATTACCATATACAATTATGGACTGATAAGGAGGTGAATATCCCGTGTAAGGGTTAATCCACCAGGGCTTCACATCGACCAAATAAAATAAAATTACCAATAAGGAGCGTGACTTCTCTATTTTATCTTACATTTTTTGTTTTGATTTTCTAGTTTTAATCTGAAATATCAAAATCTAGAAAAGGACTGCTATAGCTGAACATGTGTTAATGCTTCATGAAATTTTTGACGAACAGACTGCCAGAATTTATTTTAAAAACCTGGGCTACATGTTTGAACCGCATGATTTTGACTTTAGTGAATAGTTAATGCGACAATTATTTACCGATGTTCAAATCTCGTAGATCGATTTAGAATAAACAAATCAAATAACTTACAGAAACTTGAGTAAATATCGCGTGAATTCCAAAAGATGCGCGACCGGGTGCGTCGACATGGTAAGCGTTAACAACTATGCATGTATTAATAACAATGAATAACTATATTTAGAAATATTGTTTGCATTCATTCATACCGATTCTGATGAGTGGACGTCAAGATTTTATACATGCGACACTATAATTTTGTCGCATTCTATTAACACATGGCATGTACTTAGGCAGACTGTATACATGAAATTCTCAAGGGGAATGGAAAAGAGCTAGCATTAGCCTTTAACTTGGTTTTCCTCTATGCATATATTTTTCTCTAACTAGATAATTCAAAGTTTTGCACATAAAGACAATAGTTTCTAACTTATTAACTTTAATAAGACAGAGATATAATTTGGCCTCCTTCATGCTTATACCATCAGTTGGATTTTGACGTTTCGCTTGGTTAACATTACAGACATGATAAGACGTAATAGTTCTTACCATATAAGGTTTTTTTTATGAAGAAAGAATTAAGCAGGTGCGTTTTGTGCTTTGTTTTTTTTTATTCCTACGTTTAGTCTTAATTGATCCGTTTTTTAAAGCACTTAATACTGAAAACCTACTCAAACCACAAGGTCACATGCATATGAGAGGCAAAGGCATTGAAATTTTAAAAAAAGTATTAAAAAGATACCGCTATTTCATTCTACTTTATGTCCTTTTCAATATAAGAAGTCACTATATTGAAATAAAGATTTAAACATTATTGTATTTGACATAAATGAAATATTATTTTCAAACACCCAAATGCATGTTATTTAATTCTTTAAAATAAGTTAAGAAATTTGATAGATTACTGGAGGTCTTAATTTGGGGGTTTTAACCTTAAAATTATACACAAGATAATCTTACATCTGATGGTATTTATGTATCATTACAGAAGACTCATATAGAATAATTGCTCTTTTAATACTGCACCCGAAGTCTTATCTAGTATAATTTTCGCGACTAAAGTACATCCGTTTGAACTTCCAGTAACGTATGGAGAGATAAATACAGTTTCTATTATTCTGGAATCATTGTTAAAACAGAGATAACTTCAGCTATTTTGATTAAGACCCCTTGTGTAAGTAACTTCTTTTAAAGCAATGATTAACTTTTTAAAAGAAACCGTGATAAGAATATTAAGATCTGATATATACATTGTAGTTTGACATGTAAAAACGTTGAAAATTGCAATTGATTAGATAAATGAATAAAATCTACACATTATTATGTACATTTTTATCGATATCAATTTTCGATTATTAAGGCATCAACTCCCAAACTCAAATGAACAACATTCTTTATTTTGATAACATTTTATTTTCAAAGTGTACAAAAAGATGTTTTGTGTCGCAAAAAAAGTTAAATGTTGGCAATTATAGGCAACCGTACAGTGTTCAGGGATGTAAAAAAACCCATACCCTTTAGTCGACTTTAAAAGATATCGATATGAAAAATATGGAACAATTCAATTAAGAAACTAACGGCCTAAGTTAAACAAAACAATTTGCGAAAAAACAAATATAACAGACATGACATCACTGAACTACAGGCTAATGATTTAGGACAGGCTCATACAGAAGGTGGCATAGTTAAACAAATTTGTGAGCACTCAACCCTCCCTATAACATCGGACTGTCGTGTTACAACCAAAAATAAGAACAAACAATAAAATTCATTTGAAAACAGCTTAACTCATAAGATCGCTACCAATCAGAAACAATTAAACAAAAGCACAGATAGGATGTTTTAAGGTTAGATGTTTTAACAGTCAGAGACAACATGACATTGTGCAACGTCAAACATAGGTATTGACAGAATGAAGTTAAAACTAGTAACGGTTTTACCACTAAAACGGTAAATCTGATCGACTATAAAATTCCTTAATTTACCGCAAGAAAAAAATCAAGATCTTTTTCGGTTATGCAGCACGTCTTTAGTATCCGGTCCCGCAGGAGACTTGGTACCAATCAGTACTGGTTCGGATACTGGTACTGTCAGTGCTTGTTCGGGTAGAACGTCTCGCAAACAGTAAAAGTGCATATGTCTAAAAATAATATTAAGTATGGTTTAAATTTAAGGATAACGATATTCAAAATGTTATACCAAAAACTCAATACTAGTATTCAAAGATCTTATTACAGTATTAAATTTGTAACCTTTTAGAATATGTTTTTAATAGTATTGATAACTTTACCTGGATTTGTTCTAACTATTCTGCACGTTAAACATCATCACCGTACAAGTTGGGCTGTATTATTTCGTTTGAAATAAGTAATTTTTTCTGCACGTTCTGCCATCATCGCTTACAAAATGTGTGTATCTATGCAAGAATTTAGTCAAGGCTTAAAGTAATTTTTGGTAACGAAATTCTTTGACTTAATAATTTACCAGTAATACATAGAATACGCTAATTGAAATCTAAAATGTTACTATAGACAGACTTTGACAACAATTTTTAATTGGGCGAATAGTTTGTTATATCTTGGTATAAAGCTAAACTAACCCTCTAGTCTATTCACCTATCCAATTGTACAACTATATCATTTTTCATGTGGCTGACGTATCATACCGTCAACAATTTCTAATTTCAAGAATTAAATTTCATTTTTTTGATTTGTATAAAGTTAGATAACTTGGAAAGATATATTTTGTATATTTAGGGAAACAATTCGAATGTAGGCCTACATCATTACAATTTTAATGATTATACAGACGAACAAAGAAAACATAAAGTTATTGACATAAGTAAAGTTATCTCAAGAAAATATACTGTAATATTATGAGAGCATTCACCCCAAGAACCAAAAAAAGCTTCTACGTTTTCGACTCAGCACTAGGAAATAATAATTTGTTAAATCTTGACTGATGTATATTCCCAAACATTAGCGAAATATGAATATTACAAGGGTGTAATGTAAATTGCACTTTTTAGAACGCAGATAATTATAAAATGTAATATTGTTCATGATTATATAACACTTAAGGATATATTTGATTTTTAAGTCAACGTGTACGCCTTTTTGTGTATCTATTGCATAAGGTAAACAGAATGTTGAATGAAGATTACATATGCTGTGACATTTACCTGCTTTCATGAACTCTAACGAATACTTGGAGTACAAAGTAGTGACACTATTGAATGCACTTGTCAATATTGTACTAATAATATAAATCACATACATTTCAAATTTAGCTTGCAATATATATATTTGTCTGTTCCCAAGGTAACACAGTATTAAGATTATCAGGGGTTATCAAACGCAAACTCAGAACAATTCTAGCTTATTGTACTACATATAGACCTCCTTTATATGTAGTTATAGTCTAAAAATAAAGTCAATAAGTATTTTGTACTACCAAATGTAAATAGAAAAAAATGAACCTGGTTTTTTCCTATTATCAAAATAGTTTTCCATGCATTTTATCAACTCGCACGTGTAAAGTTTGTAACAAAAATGCAATCTGTTCGTTATTTTAGACTGCAATAAAACTAACATTTATGATTCACAAATAACTATCATTTATTATAATATTTTTTTTTGGTGGGGTGTTTTTGGGAAAGGTGAGGGAGTTTGCAGGGTTTTTGTATGTGTGTAGGTGGGTATTTTTTACTCAGTCCGTTCGGCATCTTTCATATAATCTTTACAATTAAAATTGAAAAAGCAAAGATACTATTTTAAAAAAATACACAGATAGTTCTTAGTATCTACATAATGTACTGAATTGTATACAAACATGGCAGAACATGTAGATCATCAATAAATCATTTTTCAAAGTTTAAGGATGCAGCATATCTCTCTCGAATGCTTTTAAGTTATCACACACTTATATCATAACTAAATATTTAAGTGGATAATCCGATATAATCAGATTTTCCAAATACATTATACATGCTCTAGCACACTTGATGTTTTCATGGAAAATATGATCTGAAGGTACACCTACAGTCAAGATTTTCGTTAGATTGCAATCCCGCCATTTAATTTGTTACGCCAACATGAAGTTATACACCAGTAAGTGCAATCACGTTACATATATGTTGAGAATGTATGATCAAAGTTTTTTTTATAAAACTTAATTATTTGTTTTAACAAAAACTAATAAACTATGAAATGTAAATTTTATGTGTTTTTAATATATTTAATGATGCTTTTAATGTCAATTTCCGACTTACGTTCCGATTCCATTTAAAACATGTACACATTACTATTAAAATAATGTGATGACTACAATTTACCGAATACGAGCTATATAATTGCACAGTGCAACTTACAAAACGTGTCTTTATTTTTTGATAGGAAGTCTTCTTATGTTTCTTGGTTACATATGACATGGCTTTATATTTATCAATCCCGTCATTGTGTTATTATTCAATGATAATTTCCATATTCTTGTACTTGGTTTTTTCTAATGTGCTTTGTTTGTGTGTCTTTTTGAGTTTCTTTCTTGTATGTGACTAGGCTATGTACTTAAATATCCCGTCATTGTGTTATTATGTCATGGTAAATGTTTGTTTATATATCTGTTTGTTTTATAGTGATTAAGATAATAACACCATGTTGACTGCTATACACCTATTTTTGACATTTTTACCTATTATATATGTTTGTTTTGTTCACACATTATTGTCAATATAATGGAATTTTAAACGACTGTCATACAAGTGAGAGGTTTGGCTAGCTATAAAACTAGGTTTTTAACCACGATTTTCTACATGAGAAAATGTCTGTACCACGTCATGAATGTGACAGTTGTTGTCCATTTGTTTAATTGATGGGTTTGAGCTTTTGATTTTGCCATTTGATTAGAGACTTTCCGTTTTGAATTTTCCTCAGAGTTCAGCATTTTTATGATTTTACTTTTTCTCTCTATTTAGAATTGGACACGAAATTTCTTGATGCGTCAGTCAAAACCAATAACAATGGAACAGAGTTTGTGTTGCATTTTTTTTTTTTTTTTTTTATTTCAATGTCACTATGAAACTCGTTTCATTTTAGTTAAAAGCGACCGAAGTTATATTCTATCCATTTGTCGTAGCCAATATGTTAACCACTGTATTCATTTTAGAGCTTGCACCAAATCGTCAGATATTTTTAATCTTTTAATTAGTAACATAACAAATTTCAGCAGTGGGGTACAAGCTGCTTGCTTTTCCGTAGCATGTCAGATTAAAAGTTGTCTGTCTTATTGTATATTTATTTCTTTTTCAATTCGTGTTTTCTGTTTTTTCGTCATATCGTGATTTGTATTTCCCTTTTATATATATGATATTATGTCGTAGAGTTGCAATGATAATTCGTACTTTTGATTTATTTTTTTTTATTTTTAAAATTCCTTTATTTCCATCAGTTGCTTGTTACATTGTCTTCAACAAGTCCAAGCACCTTGTGAAGAATACATATAAATTTCAATTCTATTATATATTAATAAATAAAACATCAATCTAATAAATGTTTCTTAACATTAACTAAAAAATTATCTTCTTTTAACTTCTTTGAATAATACATTCGTTTTGTAAATTCTCTAATGAATAGACAAAAAACATCAAGTCTTTTCATTTTCTGATCAGATCCATAGTAGGATTTATAAATTGAAAACCCAATAATAGTTATAAGAAAGTTAAAGCCAAAGTAATATTTATCAGATATTTTATAGCCAAAAACAATATCTTTCAATGTGACATCTTTTTCTATATTTACTTTTTGCAATAAATTATGAATTTTTCTCCAAAAATTGTGCAAAAAAGAACATGACATAAAGTAATGTTGATAATCTTCTTCAGTAAAGCATTTATTACATAAATCATTGTTTGTTACCTTCCATCTAAATAATAACTTTTTGGTTGGTAAAATGCTTTGTAAAAGTTTCCATCGATACTTTTGATTTATTAAATGTATAGGATTGTATTGGTACATTGTATTATCCCGTGCCATAAGACAAATTGTCAACCCTTCAAATCATATTGTAAATAGATCGTGCACTTAGCACTTACTAAGTTGTTTTCCTTCTACAAATGTCATATTAGTTCTAAGTTATCTTAAAAGCTTTAGCAAAACAGTCAACCCCAAAACCAAATAATTATGACAGAATGAAATGTATACTTCGTCCTTAATTACCCTTTGACAGAAGTTAAACATGTCTAATATACAAATTAAAAACATCATAATTTAAAACCCTTCATATAATATTATAGAGCTTTACTTGAACTTGTCACTTTCGATGTATGCTAAAGTAACTTGAATAAAAAGTAAAAACTTATTAAAACAAACACCTGTTTGTACGACGCTTAACAGTTGACATGGATTATATGGAACTATATGCCGTCTGCCTAGCATTTAATGTTCGCATTATAATCATCACACGAAACGTATCTAAAAATGTAAACAGTTTTTTACACTCCAAAAATAACTATTTCAATTAATTTCATTTGATATATTAACATTATTAATATTATAGGGTTTTTAACTGTTATAACAGAACACGTGAAAGGTACAGACTGCTTAATGTTACTAACTGGAAGCAGAGACGAAATTTTATCAAACGTACTTTTGTGTGCGTGCGTCGTTTGCATACATGTAGTAGAGACCTTTAAATGCTCATTAGGGAATGAGGGAAAGGCCTTAGCAGCTGAGATGATGTAATGATTGTATACACTTGTCCTCTCAGTGAAATGAACAATAACACTCCTTCGCAAAAGTGACTACAGTCTTGTTATTACATACTAGCTAAAAGTTTCATTTTGATATGTTTGTCATCAATTTTGCAAACATAAACAAACAACGTTTCTCATTACGTTAGACAATTTAATTTCAAATGAGGAAATCGGTCATTCTAATTAAAGTTTTATTAAAATATGAAACTAAACTATTGGTATGAGAACAAATGATAATAAATTTAGAATTTTAGGAATGTTCACTTGCGTAACAGTGAAACTAAAGAACGAAAAAATATATAATACTTAATGTAATAATAATTATCCCTGCATGAGTTAAGTTATTCTACAAAACAGAATATACTTCTAATTGTGTGTAACGATTTTTGATGTATTGATGTTTTGAAGTTATAATACTCAAATAATGACAGACTAATATCTCAATCATGTATCACCTTGTCTACCTAAATATTGTAAATTGAAGTATTTTGTTAATATGTATAACGACTTTCAAAATTTAAATACACGAAAAAATCGTGTGGTTCTATAAATCTCATTAAAGCTTTTTATTCGTTACATTACAGTTGGGACTTGTTTCCCCAAATTAATTTAATCGCATAATTAGTTACCCTAAGTATCGAAAAACATAAGTTATGCGTGATTATGGAAGATGATTTTTATTTGAATAAAATAGAAAGAAAATGTATATTTTATTTCAAAGTTTCTGAATGTTTTTTTTTTTAATGTTGTTTAACCATAAAAAAAAAGCGTTTTACATGTATAGTATTAACATGTGACTTGCATCTTAACGGAATTATAAACAGCTGTCATACGAGTGAGATGTTTTAGACAGCTGTAAAACCAGGTTTAACCAGGGTTTTTTTTCGAGGAAATTATTTGTTCAAGTTAAACAAAAAGGACGAAAGATACCAGAGGGACAGTCAAACTCATAAATCGAAAATAAAAATGACAACGCCATGGCTAAAATGAAAAAGACAAACATATGATTAAACATATGACAGCCGTTCGTTCTATTCGTTGATATTTTTTATCATTTCATTTTGTCAGGTTTTTTTTAACCCTTTTTTGGTTCACCTAAGAGTCCGGTTTTTTTGTGAATGCATTTTGATTATGGTCTTTCTGTTTTTGATTTTCCTCGGAGTTTTTTTTTTTTTTTGTATTTTTGTTATTTTACTTATTCCTAGATTTTTTCGTTATATTTTCTAAACAAAATTACTTATTGTATATGGTTTGTGTGGTGAGATATCGTATATGAATCATATATATATAGCCCTGAATCTTTAATTTTTTTGTGACATATTACATGGTTCAGATGAGACTTTTTTTACACGAAAATATTACGTCTGTATTTTTGACACGTTCATGTCTCAACTAATATCCTGTATTCCAACAAGATATACGATAAAAATTAAAACTTAAACGCTGCGAACCCATTCATTCTTTGTCTTAATTTCGTATGTAACAAGCCAAATATCCCCAGCCTTCAAGAATGGAAAACCCAGATTTTTTTACCGATATATGTTTATCAAAATTTAATCAAGCGCAGTAAATGGGTTTGTCTGCATATATTATTGCTTAAAAGGTTAAAAAATAGAACACTCTCTGCCATAAAAGAGGTATGGAATAAAACAAATGTTGTGGTTAACCAAACAAATTGATCACAGTAATTTACCTCTTTGCAATGGGAGTCGTGTCTCAAAAAATAGTTTTATTTCTCAAAGAAATAAATTTGATCTAATTAATCATGCTTTTTTATATTCAAATGAGTATAAACCAATGTCGTGGTTATATGAATAAAGATTGGTATGGTCTCAATTAAATTCGATTACGTACCTTGTACTTATATTTTAAATGGTCATTTGGACACGCCAAACTTTATGTGGGTGCGCGCAACTCGTTGCATTAAAAAAGTTGCCTCAGCAAATTGTTTATCGTTAAATCAAATTTACTTTCAATGATATGTGCAGTATAAATGTATATGTTTTTAACCGCAATTTTTAGGGTTCATAAACTGGGATATCTTATATTGAAAGGTTAGAACATCCTCCTACGTCTAACCATGATATAAATTTGCTGTCGGAAATTTAAAGCATTGTTTAACAGAATTTTAGGGAGGGTTGGCAAGAAGCCGTTATTCAAATTTCAATATTTTCACATTTGTCGTTCTTGAAAAAAATACGGTTTAATCATTAGTAGACGGTGCTGTAAATGTTTACGCCCGTTCGCCTCTTCTGCATAAGATTGGAAGTGTCCGGGTTCATTATTCTATATATACGGTAGTCAACCCCAATTCTTTGGTATATATATATAAGTGACGAAAAAAAATATAAAGTTATATTTAACTCTATATTGTATATGTTGTCAGATTAAAAAGATAGATAATGTTCAATAAATCTAGTTAACATCAAATTTCAAAAGTTGCTCTTTCATGGTTGCAAATTTATTGGAGTGAAAAGCAATTAATCTTAAATTGAATATTTTACTCGAGTTAAAATTTTGAACAACATTAAACATGTTAAATAATATCATAGAAAAATATATTTTCTCTTTGTCAATTAAATGCTATGAAATGCAATGTTTCCATTCATATAAAGTGTATATTAATAAATTAGTCCTAGATAGTATTGTTTTAGATATGTTTTCCAATAAAAAAAAATAACATATGCTTTTTGTATTAATATCGAAAGCAATTCGTACGTTCGGTATCATAAAACGGGAAAATACCTACATTTAGATAAAAAAAAAAAAGAGAGATGTAAAAGTTCTACTTTCTATAACCACATTGGTGGTCAAAATAGACTTTTAAAACTTTGTCAAATAATGGTGTGAAAAAAATATGGGTACTCTTAATTAATGTGGTATCGGATTAACCTATTGTAATTCGTTCATATAGATATCAGTTGAAATTACAATATTGACATGAGAAAAATTCATCGTGTTCTTCCATTATTTATGACGAAGAGAAAATAATTATATGGATTATACAAGAAAACCGATGCCGGGACTGGGTATGGAAGGATTAGAAAAAAGACCGAACTTCAAAGTAAATTCTAAAAGGGGCGGTCCATACAAAATGACAAAGTCAAACGTTGGACTATGCTTTCCGTACGTAACTGTATTATTCATCGTCTGAAAAAAGGTCAATTGTGTTTGAAATATGATAATTTGACTATGTCCCAAATTTGTGCATGCGGTTTTGTATACAATTGAGACATGGTGAACTCAAATATAGAATATGATTCATTTACTTCTCTTATTTTCACGGATAAATATAGTTAAAAAATGCCGGTAGAGTTCAGGAAAAACATGTTTTAAAAGGTTCCCTAAATCAACATTCTATCACAAGAAGTTGTTGTCTAATTTAATTTTACAAAATATAAAAAATTAAGGTGTTACTAAAAATACTCTAACGTCCTAAAATGTTCAATATCATAGCAAAGTCAATATATTTTGGATAATCAATTTAAAATTCGCTTTCGTAGTTCTCTGATCTTCTTTTGCATCGGCACGCAAAAGAGCGACCATGCACGATATCGTTACATAGAAAGAACACAATCATAGATTCAGATAATGGAAGAAATCATATTGTCTGAAAATTGTGAGAGAAACAAGGAGAGAAATAGGTTGGCCGCACATAAAAAAAATAAATTCATCAATAATGGTAATAACAAGTGTTTGAAGCCTTAAATTTGTCATTCATAACAATTTGACGTGGTTCAACTGTGAATTTTCAAAATCAGATCAAGTACATATGCACCTACAACACGACGAAGTTCTATCTCTTAGTATGATATGTCTCGATAATTTCAAACAAAGATCAAATAAAATATACGATGTTGGAAAACCCATCAATGAAACCGACACATGTTAAGTTATTTTTTATTAGGTTCGACTGGATCGATTTGTCTTTTGATCTTTTGCTTAAATGATAAAGATAATACATATTCCGTTATCCAGACTCAGAGGCCTTGACTAAGTCGGGTGTGTCTATTTTTTGTGTTGATTTATGTAATGTATCCGGGTTTTGATTTCTGTAATTAGTTAATACTTCAGTTTTATCATGTATATCTTTTATATTCCTTTGATAAAATTTACTGTTTGAAATAGCAAAAATTGTTCTAAATGATAAGGATGTTCTCTAATCCCAAACAGAAAACCCTAGCCATATTTGACACAACCTTTTTGAACTTTTGATCCTCAGTGTTGCACAGCTTTGTATTTGTTTTGACTTTCGAACTTTTTATAACTGGGCGTCACTGGTGGGTCTTGTGTGGACGAGGCGCCCTTCTGGCGTATTGAATTTTAAACCTGGTGCCTTTTGTTAGCTATTATTCATGTGTTTCTTAGTCTAATATGTTCCCTTATTTATTTGTATTAGTCCTGTAATGTTATGTTGTCATTTTTATGTTATATTTATTATTGCCATTAAAGCAGGAGGTTTGTCATGCCACAAAACCAGGTTCAACTCACCATTTTTTTCTTTAAAAAATGTCCTGTACCAAGTCAGGAATATGGCCATTGTTATATTATAGTTCGTTTCTGTGTGTGTTACATTTTAACGTTGTGTTTCCGTTGTGTCATTTGTCTTCTCTTATATTTCCGTGTGAATTCACATTACTCTAAGACGTGTAACGGTACTTTTCTATCCCAAATTCATGTATTTGGTTTTGATGTTACATTTATTGTTCTCATCGGATTTTGTCTATGCTTAGTCCGTTTGTGTGTGTGTTACATTTTAATGTTTTGTCGTTGTTCTCCTCTTATATTTAATGCGCTTCCCTCAGTTTTAGTTAGTTACCCCGATTTTGGTTTTTGTTTATCGATTTAAGAGTTTTGAACAGCGGTATACTACTGTTGCCATTATTCAGAAATATAGTACGTGAATACGATGGTTGAACTAGCCAACCAAATTACAGTTTATTCTTTGTTGTATTTGTTGAAGTGTAATAGACGTTCTTTATGTTTATTTTGAAGTTTTCACTGCAAATAATTCAATGTATGGTGTGAAGGATCAATGGTGACCTATATTGTTTGTTTACACCGTCTCCCAACAGCTGCTGACGGAGTGTTGCTTCAACCCAATCACTTACAATGATACCTCAAGTTTTTATTCTTATATTATATGAAATGTTGTGCAAAAAATCTTTTGCGTATACATTTCAAACTAAAATAGATTCTCTATTTATGTGGACATCGCCGACTTGACTGCTTTCAAATTGTTTCCTATTGATGTCATTGGTAATTGAATGCTTGCTTACTTAACACTGAATGTTGTTACTTGTTTAGAAAAAACTCATCAACTGGAAATATTCTTCAAAGATATCAGAATATTAATTTCGTACGCGAAACGCCCGTTTCGTCTACAAAAAGACTCGCTCGAATAGAGAACAGTTTAAAAGCCAAATAAGGTATCCATCACAGACTGGTAAACGTCCATGTTGACAATATTTTTATACTCTAGCCAATTATATGCATCTGACCAATTAAGTTATAATTTACTCGTAGTTATGTTATTATCATACCTGAGCAATACATTTTGAACAAAATACTATCGAGTAGGTTGACTGTAAAGTATTTCACCTATATTTTTTGGAAGAAAATTAGAATTACCACTAACTTAAAGTCCTTTCAAAATTCTATATAAACTTGCTATATACGAACTTTTTTGAAGGCAACTTTATTTATATTATTTATAATTCATAATAATATTTATCTCCTATAGCCTATGATTTTTCTTAACTTTATCTATTTTTTCTGACACATTTATAGATATTTTATAAAATTGAAAATGGAAATGGGGAATGTGTCAAAGAGACAACAACCTGACCATAGAACAGACAACAGCAGAAGATCATCAACAGGTCAATGCAGCGAGAAATTCCCGCACCCGGAGGCGACAATTGTTTACAATTTTAGAAGCAATCTTTTCCTAATAAACATAGAACATACCATCTTCAATTTAGCCTACAAAGTATATATTCATGCAGCCAAAAATAAAGGGTTTTTTTAAACTTTTGGAAAGCAAACGCTCAGTTGTATATCAGTATTGTTGGGGATGGAATATTTTACAAATTTTTGATCTTATCTTATCCAACAGCTGCACTTAAAACTAATTGGTAAGCGAAGAACTATTATCCAGTAATATATATGTTTATATTAGCTCAAATGTCAAAACCTCCAATTTATTGAAAATAAAAAAGCGTTAAAACAAGGTAATTCTAGTGCGAAAAACACTACAATGAACAGATTCTCATACTGTATCAGTAGCTTTCTATCTCCAACTTTGTACACAATTAGCGCTTTCTGCTGCCAAAAATAATATAGACCATATACATCATGTGACAGTTTTAAAATCAACTATGAATAAAAAGTAAGATGTTGATATAAACGGGCTGACATGGAAATATTTTATTTGCAATGCTAAGAAAGTACTTAATGTTAGTGTTGAAATGATGGAGAATGTATTGAATCGCAGAATTTGTAACATATGCATATAACCATTATCAATTTTTCATTAAATGCGTGCGATTTCATATCTTCGCACAAATGTCCTTTCTGTAGAATGACGGTTTCATATAGTAACGGACGAAATATCATTCTTATTAATGGCACTAAAAAAAATATTTTACAAGGTTTTTGGATCTCTGACTTGGCAAATGTGGTGACTCTTTTGAAATATTGTCCTAACACCTGTACCATGTTTACTCATAAGACTTTTTACATCTTTTCTGCTCTCCGTTAAATGGTTTGTCTGGAATTGTTGTTTCCGTGGACGTTTGAATGGAAGAGGATGTTGACGATTATTAAACTGTTAGCGTTGCTACATGTAATCGTACCAGTCAAAAGCCAGGATATATACTTCAGTAATCTTCATGTTATTAATGCTTTTCGATCGTTTCTACACACCATTTTCCTTCCTTCGTTTATTTAATCTTCAACACACAGATTTGTTAGTTTTCGTATGCATTTCAACCTTAAATCTGTTCTATTTTATATATGTTTTTCTTATACACTAATAAAGCTACAAACAGACTGCTTAAACTAATTGAAATACTTACATGGATTCCATCAGGAGATAAACGTTCCAATAATTCTGTTGAAGATTTACCATAGTTTATATAACCTATTCAAATATGATAAATTGTCATTAATTCCAAATAAAGCGTCCCTGTAACATAGAAATAACTTACCAAAATGATCATTAAAATATCATTACAGTAAGTATTATTTTTTGATAATTCATAAATAATACGACATTAGTTTATTTAGAAGTTGTTTCCTTTGTTGTGGGTTTCCATTATAAGTTCATTACTAGCATTCTCAATACGGAACGCCTTTTTCTTGTACGTTATGCACACGATAATATAGATGCACAACATTTTACGAAGTAAATGTGTCTTATCTTTTGCAAAAAGTACGTTCCCACGACTCGAGTTCCCCGGGTTACAACCACTGATATCAAATAATTTCGTCGGTTTGTGTTTCTTTGGGTTTTTCTGCAAAATGAACACGATTTGAACACGTTTTAAAGAAGAAAGAATTATTTTCTATATCAGAGTTGTTCATTTGCATCAGATTTATTCAAATAAAGGTTATGTAATACTAGTGAAATTCTACAATAAACATTTTTATTAAAAGAATTATCGACTAATGCAAATACGTTTATCAATTAGATCAATATGTTGATAAAAGAAATTGCAATTAATATTATTCATGTGCAGAGACCTAACTACAAACATACATTTTCTAAATTCCTTCAAAAAAAAAAGTTCGAAAATTATTAGGGTTTTTTTAAAGATTTTTTTTTTAAGAAACTAACAAAATCCCAGAAAAATCCATCACCAAGAGTTGCAAATTTATCTTTTGATGATATGGTTATGGTCAATTAGCGAATGTTTTAAAAAAATTATTACTATGTTATTGCCTTTATTTTCATTCAAACCATCATTGCTTTGTAAGTACATAACTGTAAACTCATAAATTACTCATTGAATATAAGTGTTATGATACTATCAGTTACAAAAAGAAATATATAGATTTCATTTATTTATAACAAACAAAAAAAGTAACAAAATGTGAGTTCAGAAAAAAAACCAGGCCAATAGTCAACATAACACATCTCATTTCCCCCTTAATTTAGGTCTTAAATTCTACTAAGATGTATATTGATAAAGAGTTCATATTCATATATCATACTTAAAAGACCATGTCCTCGGTCGACACTCTATTATGTAAAAATGAGTGAAAAAAAATGATTTGCAATAAAAAAAAATAACACTTTATACCGGTGTCATTTTGTAATGACCACGTTGCCTTGATTCGTATTCTCTTTTTTTTTTTTCATTCAACTCCTAACCTAACATGCTTCTTCACGTCTATGGCTTCCAAATGGTTTGGATTGAACGTTCCTTATGGAGATAAATAAAGAAAAGCAATTCGGACGCACAAAATTTGTGAAGTATTTTTTTTTTTTTTTTTTTTTCATGTTAAAGTCCTTTTTGATTTTCAAAGTTTACTGCATCAGACATCACGATCGTTGATGTTGTTAGATGCTTTTTGTGCTTCTTTGTTTAATATTTGGGTTTTCTTTTGTTCTAATTTATATTGTGACACAGTGATGACTGCTACACCCCTAATTTTACCTATAATGTCTGTTTTGTTCACGCATCGTTGTACATATAATGGCATTTGAAGCGACTGTCATGCAAGTGAAAGGTTTAGCACTATTAAACCAGGTTCAAACCACCATTTTCTACTTTTGAAAATTCTTGTACCAAGTCAGAAATATTACAGTTGTTGTCTATTCGTTTGATGTGTTTTATCATTTGATTTTGCCATTTAATTAGGGACTTTCCGTTTTGAGTATTCCACGGAATTCAGTATTTTTGTGATTTTACTTTTCTCTGCTATCCAAGAATGCATTCAGTAAACCATTTTCGAATCTCTTTGTTGACAATATGGTAGTTTAATACAGATGTTTGGTTTGATAACTTTTCTTTCTATGCACATATCTGATTAACATTCAATCATACTTTTCTTCCCGGGGATTCTCAATCCTAAGATAGTTTATTAAAAAAGACAAATTTCTTCGTTGATTCTGAATTTCACATTGTGTGTTGGTATACCACTTTCTCAAGTAGATGTTAGTGTTGATCGTTGACGAACATGTTTAAGCCAGTCATATTCTTCAATATCTATCGCCAGCCATGAATAATATAATTTAGTGGTTGCCATTGTTGCAATTTGTTATTATTGTTTTTGCGTATCGCTGTGGCAAATTAAGTTTGTGGTATCTTTTGTCGCTTACTAAAATGTATGGAGTTATTTCCATGTTAATCTGTTGGTGCTCGAACTGTGATCTGAAACGGTTCAAATCTTTGTCTTTTGGTCTTTGTGGATAGTAATAACATAAAGTTGCCAGATGAGCATTTCGACAATAAATTTATCTTCAGTGATTTTTCAAGCAAAAATATTTAACAATCCAAAGCTTATTTAAAAGATGAAGAGTCATAAATCAAAAAGGACAAAAAGTATAGCAAAAGCCTATATCTTTTATTTTCATATCATATATAGTAACATAAAAGTTGCAAGTTAAATCAATTCCACAGAAGGAACTAGCCGAAAACGTATCAAACAAACCATAAAGAAGCTACTGATTCTTCTTTGATAAAAGGTTGATTAAAACCTAGCTAATTTATACATTAAAATATCAAAATGACAAAAAGTAAAGAAGGGTAGATAACACGCGATTTCGTCAATACAAAAGAAGAGAAAATTTGCCATCAAGTCTTATTGTTGTTGAAAATAGAGATGATGATTTTGTCATTTCCTTAAAAAAAAAAATTTTGAAATAAAAACAGGAAATAAGTCATTACATATAGCACACAAACACTTTCCTGATGTTCAAATTATTACAATTGAAATGTTTGTCTACCTTCATATCCGAAAGACGGAGGAATGCATATCAAAATAAAAACGGTATTAGTGAAAACTAGTACCACATCTTAATGATTGTATAATGAAAGCTGGATTATTGCATTTAAACAATAAATCATCACACAAATTTCAACATTAAAATTTGAATTCTATTTCTCACACATTTTATACATATATAAAGGTTAATCTTATCACATGCATGGGGTGTTGCACACTGTGATCTTCCTTTTCTACATCTGAATAATTTATAACTCAGTAAAGTGTATTTTCTTCACAAAAACCTAGCTTTAGAAAGAATCTATGTTTTGTAGGAATTATACAAAGGAGCTGAAGATTGATTTTCCTAGATGTACGACCAGGTTTAGTTCACCGTTTTCTACATAAAAAACTGCACCAGTTGTTTTCCATCCGTTTGATAAGTTCGAGTTTTTGATTTTTGCCATTTGATAAAGGACGTTTCGTTTTGACCTTTCTAAGAGTTCGGTGTTTTTGCTATTTTCTTCTTTCTAGAACTCTGTTGCTAGTTTTTTTTATAGGTCTTTCTTATACAGTTGATGCATTATATCACATCTTAACACAATGCACGCACCATTTCAAAGAAAGTTTAATAGCCCTTCTTCCACTATCAAATACCAACACTCATGTGTTAGTTATATTGAAACTAATGGCAATTTATTAAATTTACTGTAACCTTTTTAAATTCCATTTCCATCGATTCTTTGCACTTAATTTAAGTGTGCTTTTAGCTTTGATATCTAATTCCAGCTGAGATCAAACAAGATGGATAATTGTCTAAACATGGCGAAATGGTTATACCGTTTGAATAATTGAAATTGCATGTCAGTCTACTTACATGCATATAAATGTAATTTAATTGTAATTGGTCGTTATTTACAGATTAGCAAATAAAGGCAACAGTAGTTTACCGCTGTTCGAAATTCATAAATCGATTGAGAAAAAAACAAATCCGGGTTACAAACTAAAACTGAGGAAAACGCATCAAATATAACAGGAGAACTACGACACAACAGAAACTCCTTAAAGAAATTCGTGTTTCACACTCGAGAAAAGCGTCGTTAAGATTCAAAAGTTTGGCGGAAACGTTAGTTGTCGGATCTAAGGTTATTGGGGTGTCAGTAAGGTGGAATATTTTTGCGTTGGAAATGGATATTTTTGTTATACTTTTTTGGCAGTACATGTATCATTGCGTTCGATCAGGTTATTCGATTTCTTGCATTATTACTGTGTGAGTTGTTATATCTAGATTGAGTCACCATCTCTTGCAAAGATGCTTGTAACAACGAGTGATATGTGTGGCCAGAGCACATCTTCTACAATGATTGAGCCTAAGTGAGACCTGGTTCCTATGTCGCGTTAGCATCGCTTGTATTAGCATTGCTTCAATCAATGAATGATATCTTGAACCAAACCCAAGTTTGCATTTTCGACACTACTTATATCTATGAGTGCAATCTGGTATCTAAATCGAGTTGTTATCTCCTGCAATGCTAACAATAATGAATGAGATACAAAACCTGGGTTGTTGTCTCTTTGACACATTCCCCATTTTCATTCTCACTTTTAATTTTAACTTTCCAGTGAGAACTGGACCGAGAACCATTTAACATGTAAAAAGATACAAACAACAAGACCAAGGGAGGAAACTTCAAACTCTTTCCTCATATAATAATGAAAAATATTGTTAAGATACAATACTATAGTATAAGAATCAAAGAAAAATGTTTTGAATCCAAAATATTAATTCACACTTACACAATACAGTGTAAAATAGTATTTTGTCTTCTGCAATTATAAAGGAATAATTAATTGAAGCTTCACATTTAATTCAAATTGAAGGTCAGCAGTCTGAAAGGTTGGATGTCGTGTAACGACACCTATGTCTATATACCAATGCATTAAAAATTCTTAACGGTGGTCTTATGATTTATTTACTCTAAGCGACTTGGTGTGGTAACTTCACATATTACAAATAAGTCATTGCATATGTCTCAAGTGTGTTTACTCTCTTTCTATTTGATAGTATGATTGATAAAAGTGCCATCATTGCAACTGTGGGTTTAACAATTTATCACCACTTAATTAGGTCTTACCATTGTTGTTAATAAATCATATTTTGACACATGAACTCCTACTTTATATTTAATATGATATATTAGTATGGAAAATGACCTTTAAGGTTAAAAAGAGCTTTCTATGTCACAATTAATACGTATATTAGTAAATGAAGTGTACATAATTGCACTGACTTACCAACCTTTGTACACAGGAAGATATCGTATTCAAAATAAGCTATTGAATTTTTCAATTTTAAATTACTACTCAGTGAAAAGGGTCTCAATTAGACTTTCGTCCATACATGTTTCTTGCACTTATCTAATAAGGAACAAAGACAATATTTTTAATTTACATTTGATTTATATTATCCTGTAAATCTGTTGAAATGATAGTTGTTACTTTCTACTCTAATTTGCTTTGACAATAAACCTCTTCATATCAAAATGCATGATAAAAAAACAATATAATTCAATGTCTGATATATCAGGTCCATATGTACTAGCTGCAAAATAAAGGTTTTATTTGCTTCTTAAGCTTTTTCAAACAAATTTTACACTTCCGTATATTATGAATGAATACATTTAGTACTTCAAACATTAAGAATATATACTTTCGAAATCTAACACAGTTTCACAAATATAGCCTTCATTAATGAAAAACAATGAACGCAACAGTACGTGAAATCAAACAAGAAACTACAATTCAAACTTCAAGTGAGCTTTAGAATTTAAGTGGTTGTTTTACTTAGATTATCTTAAACTAACATTGCGCAATGTTTTTGCAATAAAGGCAAGGAATATACGTGGCAAAAGACAGATTAAATAAAAATATTACGTTCGCAAGCTTTTCTGTTTAACATTTTAATGTATTCATGATTTGACCTAATAAAACAGTTGCGCCTTGTAAAAAAATATTTCATGTAGAAAGAAGTAAATGCAATAGTATTTCTAGAAGCGACTGACTTTCTCTGTTTCCTTAAAAGAACAAAATGCAATCAAACAAGGTCAATGGAGTTGAAAGACTACATAAGTGTCTGCATCTTGTACTGAATCACTAAGTGTTTATTGTGTTTTGTTTAATTACCGTAACTAATATGTAAAACATTCAATGTGACGAAAGAACACGTGAACGCTGTATAATGAAGTCTATTCTAATAAGTCATAAAATGGCAATCTGAACCAATTAATAATCGACAAAATTGTATGTTTGTATTGTTTCGGCTAAGAAATATGTTTCTTTCCCATGTATCAATCGAACTTAAAGCTGGAAAATAGCAATCTCAGTTTTATTAATAAAGCGGAAAAAAAGAAACGTTGGAAGCCTTTGAAGGCAATGTTTTTTATGTTGATTATTCCTTTCCCTTCGGTGATGATGCATGTAACCCCTTAACCCCATATGCTTATACGAATGCCGTAGTAAAAACCAGACTCAACAGGGTATTTGTGCAGCTCTGAAAAACATTTGGTTTGTCCAGGTTTTGAAGCATGGTATTGATTGGAAATACGAATGTCCTCAAGCAAATATGAAATACTCACAACAGAACGGGCAGGATTCTCCGTCATACGTAGTCATTTTAATTTTTAGCCATGGTGTTGTCAGTTTATTTTCGATTTATAAGTTTGACTGTCCCTCTTGTATCTTTCTTCCCTCTTTTGCATCATTTGCTGAGCGAACTGTTTACTTTAAAGGTATGCATGTTTCATTTCTTTATTGATTCAAATACACAAAATTTCAGTAAGGTTAGCTAGACTAACAGAATATGGATAAATGTTGATTTTTTAAAAAATTATTTCCAGAGTTGACTGCATCGTGCAAGACGATCCGATGTCCTTTGATTATTTCAACATAAAATTGAGAATGGAAATCGGGAATATGTGAAAGAGACAACAACCCCACCAAAGAGCAGACAACAGAATGTGTTACAAGCCAGGAGGGTTTGTGAAAGGGGAAGTATAGGGGTTCTGTTATCCAACAGCTTCATTCTAAACCCATAGTGAAAATGATAATTCAATGACAAATAGTGTCTTTTACAGCATAAGCAGTAAGACCAAGTTATGAAGGACTAAACCTATGAAACTATGAAGTAGCATCAATATCTAAAGTAGCCATTATATTTGTGAACTGTTATAAATTGTTCAGAGACAAGGTGTAGAATAATACAAAATATCACATTCTCAAATATATGTCAATAGGTGTTTCCCTATAATTTATACAAATACAATTTATTAAGTGAGCAGTAAAAACAATCACTATTTTTACGTTTGTGAATCATTTTAAATAGTTATTGCTGTACGATATCTCAACAAAAGAAATATGTATTTACTGAGTTTTTTCTTAAAGTAGCACAAACAACATTTAAAATAATCTTTTTCTTGTTAAATCATTCAATAACAAAACAACGGAATCATTATTTAAAAATGACAGTCACAATTTTACCACCAGGGTAGGAATATCAATGTTGCAAGTTACAAATAAAGGCAACAGTAGTATACCGCTGTTCGAAACTCATAAATCGACAGAAAAAAAAAACAAATCCGGGTTAAAAACCAAAACTGAGGGAAACGCATCAAATATAAGAGGAAAACAACGACACAACAGACTAAGCATTAGCCAAAATCTGATAAGAATGACATATATAACATCAAAACTTTTTTTTTCCACATTTTTATTTTTTCTATTTATTTTATTTGTTGTATTTTGTGTGTGTGTGTGTGTGTGTGTGTGTGTGTGTGTGTGTGTGTGTGTGTGTGTGTGTGTGTGTGTGTGTGTGTGTGTGTGTGTGTGTGTGTGTATTCAATTTATCATAATTATGCTACCATAAACTGAGTATACTGTTGGCACGTAATATTGTTTGTTATATAGATGTTAATATTTTTTTATGGAGACGGATTAAAAAAAGTTTTTCCAAACTTGTTTCCGGATCCCATATTTGAACTTTATGTAACATTGTAATATATATCTTGTAATTTTTCATCAATAAATACTGTATAAACTAAAACTAAATACATGAATTTGGGATAGAAATATATTAGATCTTTAAACGTTAGATGTAGTTGTTTTTTAAATATCCACCGAAAAGAATTGTTTTAATGTACACTTGACATGTTCGCCTTCAAATGGCCATATGCCTAGAAATACAGTCGTGTGGTTATCTTTAGCATCTAACAATTAATTAAAGGAATATTGAATATATAAAGATTGCCATCTTTTAACCAACGAATATTCATGTGGTATCATATTGTTTAACTTTTTTTAATTCCTTTTTTCAGTTTTTGATTGTTTTGTTTTTTTCAATCTAAGGAAAGCCTTTTAAGATTGTTAATTATTTCTGACAAACATTAGAGAATTCCACAAGATGGTGTATTCTGCTGTATTTATCTAAACTGTAGTATTAAATATCATGTAAAATCCAAATTTGTATTGTTCAGTTGCATAGTGTAGTTTATCTTTATTTTCTCTCCCATTTTTGGGGTATATTTTGCCTCTTTTCCTACAGTAAAGCTATCCAAATGGAAATATAGAGATTAAAAACATGAAAACTTGGTCCTTGTTTCTGAATCTAAATGGTTATTAATTTATTATATGAATAATTGATATTGTATACCATTATTCTTTATTATCTCATAATACAGTATGAAAATTTCAACACTGAGAGGTGAAACAAGAAAGTCAGCTAGGGAGTTTTGATTATGAGTCGCGGGCTTTGAGCTAGGTCAAATTCAGGAACTGCGACGAATATATTCTAAATAGGAAGCCATAAAAATAATGATTAAAATTATGTACTCGCGTTTTGTCTATAAAAGACTCGTCATTGACGCTCTTGTCAAACGACGTTATGAGCTCCATTTTATTACGCACTATTCTTTGTCTGTTGTTTTGGTATTTTATCGTGCAATAAAAATAGAGCAGGAAGGAATATTCCAAGAATCATTATAAGATTTGAATTTTCCCACAGATTTACAGATTAGTGTGAAGAATAATCAAAAAACTTGTCAATGGTTCTCGCTTTCATTTTACAAGTAGTATTAACATCCATTTTAATGTCTTTGTTGAATGTATTTGTACAACCTATGCGCATTTATCTTTTTTACCATGAAAGATCGATGTCTTTTTGAGTTTTATTGAAGTGTATGGATTGTTGCTGTTTCATCAAAGACGACCACTCTGTACTTCTATACTAGTCACCAAAAGAAACGGTACAAGACTTTTTTCAAATTTAAGATAAAGTTTTCCGTTTATAGGACCAATATAGAAGGTACTAGTAGTAATACTTAATCATTATGGAAATATAAATCCGTTTAAAAAAAATATTTTTTTGCATTCGTGATGTTTTTTGACGATTTTTTTTGTTTTTTACAAAATTTACATAAAACGACAATTTGAAAAATAGAAGTTTCGACTAATGATGCCAACCTCTCATTTAAAGGTATAGACAATGGTTGCCATCAATTTGTTTTTAAAAATCATACAGTTTCTTCGTTTATTTGTTTACCAAAGTTCGGCCCCACGAGAAATCGTTAAAATGTATACATTATCAACTGACTTACCATAGACAGTACGTGTAAAGTGATATTCAAAATGCGGTCACAATCTTAAAACTAATCCGAAATGTTCCAAATTTACTGTGTGTTGTTTTCATATCCAAAGCATTGATTTGAGACAAAAATAAAAAATAAATTGTTTTGCATTTTTTGAGATTTCAAAAAAACACTTTTTTTCCCAAAAATTTGAAAAAACAATATTTCAACCCATTAGTTACAACATGAAACACAACTTGATTAGCATATTGAATATTTTTAAACAAAGTTGAAATTTTATTTAGTACTTAGAAAATTACGTTTCGATTTTTTATTCAACTTTCCGCAAAACTTATTTGCACCCTATAGTCGTTTACAGGGAATTTAGATACTTTCCGACAAGTTTTGATTTTCATTATCACATGTGCATACATTGCAAATGAAAGCTTTTTAAAATAGTGTATTTCATTTTGTTTTATATTTAATAATTTTTGATAAATTTTATTTCAAAGTCGTGTATCGTTTCTTTTGTTGACTAGTATATTATGTTTGCGAATTGCATAATGCAAATAAAAAGGCACAGTTTAGATGAGTCTTAACTTTTAAGCTTCCGAAACGCAATCTGTTGCATGGAGAACAAACTTTCTCATTAGCATCATAATTTTCATTTGTATATAAATTCGTCAATTTTTGTTTATAATTTACTTGACAGTGAACTACTTACTGAACTCAACAAGGGAATACTTGTCAAAATCATACTTATTAAAATTACATAAATGCATTATCAATATGGATTTGTACGGGTGTTGTATTCTAATCTAATTTAATCTATTTAAAACAATTCATCAAAGTTACAATGATATGGAAGCTAAAAATCTTAATTTTTAAGTCTAGATCGATACAAATTGATCTGAAATTGTTATTCTAGTTCTGTATCTCTGGACAAGAAATATGTATGAGCAAGTGGGTTCATTAAAACCTAAACAGTGTATACACTTAATCCCTTAACATGTCAACTTTTACATTCCCAACAAAGGCATGATCTGTGGACTACCTCCCCGAGGGGTCATATCCACTTCGTGAAAGGTAAACTGGTATGACAAACATTTATGTTTAACTAACAGAAATAATTTGAATCATGAAAATTAATATTATTTAATATTGGATAAATGTCCATATCATAGCTTTGATACTGAGAATGTATGCAAAGCCAAGCTGTTAATTGTTTCATTATTAACACGTGCATACAAAAAAGGATTACTGGCAAAATAGATATAAAAACATGAACATCAAAATAATATATTTAATGTTTATTAGTTTCATTTCAAATTTAAATCTAAGATATTAAAAAAGACCAGCATTTCAAATTCAGAAGAAAATGAATGACTTTAACGTGCTTTCGTATTCATATTACTTGAAATGGAGAGAAAAAGAGGAAACAAATAAAGGCAACAGTAGTATACCACTTTTCGAAATTCATAAATCGATTGAGAAAAAAAAACAAATACGGGTTACAAACTAACACAACAGATACACAACACTAAAATGTAACACACACAGAAACGAACTATAATAAAACTGGCCAATTTCCTGACTTGGTACAGGACATTTTCAGAAAAAAAATGGTGGGTTGAACTGGTTTTGTGGCATGCCAAACCTCCCGCTTTTATAAAATGTTAAATATAACATTAAAATGACAACATTGCATGACAGGACTACAATACAAATAAATGAAATAAATTATAGGACAGAGAAACACACGAATAATAGCTAACAAAAGGTACTAGGGTTAAAATTTGATACGCCAGACGCGTGTTTCGTCCTCACAAGACTAACCAATAATGCTTAGATGAAAAAAGTTCGAAAGCCAAAACAAGTACAAAGTTGTAGAGCACTGAGGACCAAAAGTTCCAAAAAGTTGTGCCTAATACGGCTAGGGTTTTCTGTCTGTGATAAGAACATCCTTATTATTTAGAATAATTCATACTATTGCAAACAGTAAACTTTTACTCAAACAAAACAAAACAAAAAAAGTCCAAGAAGGCAACGTATCGTGGATCATAAAAGAAAACTTAAAGAGCCTAATTCAGCGAAGTAATCCAGTGAAACTAAGCGAGAACGGTATCAAAAATTCACAGAAATTTACAATCAATAAGTTCCGCACAACAAAATATAAAAAACGGAGAACTTACTTTTATCATATGTATATTGTTGTCAATGTAATGAAATTGTATGCGACTGTCATCGAAGTGAATGATTTCCTTAGCTATAAAACCAGGTTAAGGAAATACATTTACCCAGTGAGAGATATGACAGTTGTTTTATGTTCCTTTAATATGTTTGAGATTCTGCAATTTATTAAAGGGACTTTCCGTTTAGAATGTTACTTGGAGTTAGGTAAATTTTTATTTATTTTTTTTATTTTTAAAATACATTATTAAACTGCTGTTAATTTTTTTATGCAATGAAAAACACTCATACCGATTTTTTTCAAGTGAAATCTTTTAGAAAGATAAAGTAGAGCATTTAACAAATATGACTTTAATAGTGAGTCCGTATGAACAGGGATATTGAAAGTTATCTACATATTTGTATGTACAATAGTCCCAATTTAAGAAAACCTCCAACCAGCACAGAAAATTAAACAGGTGTTACGTAATCAATGCATCACTGGGAAATTGATGTGTCAGGGATTTCGATACCATAAATTACTTAAAACTTTTACTAAATTCTTTCATAGATACGAAGATTTGATTAGTAAATTTGGCTATAGAAAATTTATTAAAAATGGTATTTCACATCCTAAATTTTATGGTAATATTGTACTTAAAGCGAGGAAATCACTATGTGATCCGTGTAAACTCATCGAACCTTTAAACAAACTTATAAGTAAAGATTATCGTAGCAATATTGTAATTAGATCTCTGAATATAGTTTACATTGGCGTTAATATCGATGTTGTCATTAGCAAATTAAAACATAACTAAATTGTATCTTCTTTTGAGGAGGGATGTATAGAGACACAGACACGTTACTTTTTATCTCTATAGAAGTCGCTCCTCACTATCCTACTACCTGTCGATACATTTATTTTTGGCATTGCGCAAGTCATGTCTTCTCTGACTGTTCATGACGTCAAAATACTAAATCCCTGGGATGTGTTTTAGTTGGTTTTAGTCTCTGATGCATGAATTTTTATTATTAATTGTTTTTGGCTTGTAACTAGCTGTCAGTAACTGCGAGTACTCTCAAATCGTGTTTTCTTGTTCATTCGACCTGTTGATACTGTTTACAATGCTTTTTTGTTATTTCATATTTATATGGATCTTGTCTTTATACCAGCTTTGATTATTTGAAATATATTCTAAGTTTCACGTCTTCTTACTACATTTGTATAAACTTCAAGATTTAACTGTATTTTTTTAAAACCTTTTTTTTTCTAAAGTGAATATTTTCGAAGGGTTAAATATTACACAGTGGAGACTTGCCATGGCTTAGTTTGGACTTTTTTTTACCTTGAATGATTGTCCCTTATATTTTATTAACTGTTCATTTGCATTCAGATATCGCAGATCAAATTTATTCGTTTATAGTGTATTAATGTACGTTTTTGATTAAGTTAAGCCTGCCAATTGATATTTGTTGTGTGTTTTTCTATGTTGTGATGTTATGCTATTGTTTCAGAAAAAGGGAGAAGGTTTGAATCCATTAAACGTTTAATCCTGCTGCAAATGTTTGCACCTGTCCTAAGCCAGGAATCTGATGTACAGCAGTTGTCGTTTGTTTATGTAATTTATACGTGTTTCTCGTTTCTTGTTTTTTTAATTTTATATAGATTAGATTGTTGGTTTTCCCGTTTGAATGGTTTTGAAGTAATTTTGGGGCCATTTATAGCTTGTTGTTCGGTGTGAGCCCAGGCTCCGTGTTGAAGGCCGTACATTGACCTATAATGGTTTACTTTTTTTAAATTGTTATTTGGATGGAGAGTTGTCTCATTGGCACTCACACCACATCTTCCTATATCTAGTTATATCGTTTGTAATAACACAAAACTGCACAAACAGAAATGAAATTATACAAATGTAAAGACTTTTGCACAAAATAAAAACAACACGGTATAAATTAAATGCGTCTAGAACGCTTTTCTGGATTTACATTCACCAGTAACGTTCAAGGCCGAATATTTAATATCAAAGTGCATGGATAGTTTTGAAAATCACTTGATCCTTCGAATTGAACAAAAATCTCCTTATATACTGCTTTTGAATTATTGTTTGCTCGTATCCTAATACTCCAACAACGTGTCCATATGCTGTGACCTTGATCTAGACATATTCGTAAGAATTTTGTCAATTGCACAACGTACCTGTATAAGGAAAATAGGGATTTGATAAAAAGTATACAAAAGTGGAAGCAATTCTTTTTATTTTTTAATGAAATGGAGAGAAAAACGAGTCACTTGAACGTTAAATTTGTAAACCTTAACACATACAATTAGATAATGAAATCCAAAATCTTAAAATAAATATATACATGCAAAAGTTAAATGATATACCGGAATGGAAACGACAGTGTCTTACTCAAATATTGTTCCTGGAGAATGTAGCTCTTCTGGTGACAAACGATTTACAATAATATATATCAGCGTTCCTGGTGAGGGTAAACCCAGAAAAGCGCGATATATGCAACATATTTATGAAGTATTATTTTTAACTTTTGTCAGCAGATGAGTTTCATACTCAAAAACATGAAAGTTGATGATGCATAACTAACTAGTATATAATCACGCGAGAACCCCTATGACCAATAGAGCATACTAGAATAGCCAACTCTTCAAATGTCAACTTGCCTAAATAAATTGGAAATTTAATTTTAATTCATTTATCAATTCATCAACGGATAATATATTTATAAATGTATGACATAAATCATGTCTGTACCGAAGCATCACTACTAAGCTAATGATACCATCGGAGACTTACAGTCCATTAAAAGCAGATAGAACCAATGCTAAAATCATTGAAATAACACTTTGATTTCGTGTTTCTTACGCAGTGCTTTTCTGTATTTACCTTCACCGGAACGTTCGATGCCAAATCGTATATGAATACGTAAAACATTAGAAGCTGTGTCATCGAATAGTACAGAAAAAGAATAGAAAATCCGGTAACGGTCAATTATTGTTAAAGGAATTCCAACCTGGGTTTCTTAGTAATTTCAAAATTATATTATATCTATATTGATGAAACATGATTGGACGTGAAGATTACAGCTTTTCCTTTATAAACATCCCATATATGCCTTATATTTTAAATATCAGCATATAGTACGTAGATATAGGAATGTGCATTACCATTTTGTCTTTATTTACTGAATAACTTTAACCAGTACTGTTAAATCCCATTCGTTGATTTTAACATGTTTGACAGACAGAACCATATTTCAAAGACAACATTTTTGGAAAAAAAATCAACAATTATTTGGAATGCATTTGAATACTGAGTATAACCTGGTCGATTAAATTTTGAATCCATTGAACATAGTTAGACCAGTATGTGCACCAGTTGCATATGTGCATGAATGTTTGACTTCGATCCAAGCTTCACTTCCATTTTTCATTTCAGCGACAACACTTTTTGTTGCTGCAAAAGAATTGGTTGATTTTTTTAGATCAAGATAACCTCGCATTACCGGCTGTGAATCAATCATAAACATAGTGTGGCACACTTTCCGTGCTCGTGTTGTTATGGTCCATGTAAAGCTGTAAAAGCCATCAATTGGACACGTGAACTTTCCTGTTGCTGGATTGTATCCACTACCGCTATTAAGAACAACATCATCAAACTTAATCGTAGCACTGGTCGGGTACAAAGCATGGTCCACTGAAAGGTGTGCTTGAAATGCCACTGGTTCAGGATTAGCTATGGAAAGAAAGTGCAATGTTACAAACAATAAAACATGTTTCTCTTGCACTAATGGCAAAAATATAATATTATAGTTGTCCAGAAAATAAGCTATTAGTTTTATACACTTCAAGACAAAAAGTCGCTCACAAACACTAAATCCTCCGAGACCACTCAATTTTGAAGGATAAAAAAGAAATGGAGACCGTTGAAAAAGAATATGTGTAGATGGCAGCCAGCTTAGACAGTGAAAAGATATTATTTCATTTATGCATCATTGTCTATTTAATTATAAATAGCAAATAAACAAACAGTGGACAGTGAAACCCACTGCGTGAAAATTTAGGGCACAAGACAAACACGTTATTGTATTGTCATTTATCAAAACTGCTAGCTGTTTCAATATCCAATTCATTTATAAGTTTCTTACTTTTCAGCTGGATTTCGTTTTGCAGTTGGACTGTACTCCTTTCGAGTGCCTCTACCCTGGTCAACAATTGTCTGTGTTCTTTATAACATGCATTTATTTCTCGGAAGAGGTGACCATGTTGACCAAATGCCAGGGTTCCATATTCAATGATTAGAATTAACCGTAAATATGTATTGGACATTTTGTTCTGATATTTATCTATAAAGAAACATGTAGAAAATAGAAAATGAAAAGTAATAACACACATGAATTTCAAATGAGTAAATCAAAACAACAAACTTTCGAAAAATGTATAATTATCTTTTGTTTGCAATTGCTAATTAAGGTAAGAAGAGATAACAATCAAGTTGGTATCATATCAAGTATTTCCTGTAGTTAAGTGAATGTGATGAACATTTTAACTCTACTCCTCGACGTAGATGCAGTCATGATCATCGTCATTATACGTCAACTACCCTCTATGATGTGTCTATTAATGGCCTGTTACTATATCATTTATATATATTAAAAAACAACCTGTTATTAGACGTCAACTACCCTCTATGATGTGTCTATTAATAGCCTGTTACTATTTAAATTTAAAAAGAACTATTATTATACGTCAACTACCCTCTATGATGTGTCTATTATTGGCCTGTTACTATTTATATAAAAAAAACGTTAGGTGTTTATCAGATTCGCAGGAACCTTTATTCAAAACCTTCATACGTTTGACACCACTGTTACAAACCCTCATTCAAACAAATATAAACTTACATCTAATATTTCGGATATAACAAGTCGAAAACTTTTTAAATATTTCGCATTGGAAAATAGTAAATGATTCTTTCTTAAACTATTCTTTGCAAACAATGGTCTCGATGCCATCAACTTGACCAATATCCGTCATCATAAATCAGTTCAATCGAAAATACCTCCCTATTTTAAAGTTCATTCTGCACCTTTATTTCATTTCTTATAGCTATACAAAAACAAATTTCAAATAAAATATTCACACACAGGATCTGAATATTGACGACTTTAAGTGTAACTCTCCTGATTGCACCTGTGCTAGTTCCCTATTCAAATATAATCCGGCTGGAAATGTTATTATAGGTGACCTGAATAAAATCAACAGTAGTATACCGTTGTTCGAAAGTCATAAATGAGAGAAAACAAATCCGGATAACAAACTAAAACTGAAGGAAACACATCAAATATAAGAGGAAAACAATGAAACAACAGAAATTCTCAAGTTCAACAAAAAACCAAACGACAATGCAACATACAGAAACAAACTATAAGATAACAATTGCCATTTTCCTGACTCCCTCATTGGTACAAAACATTTTAAGAAAGGATGGTGGGTTGAACCTGGTTTTGTTGCTAGCCAAACCTATCGCTTTTATGGTAATTTTAAATATAACACTAAAATGACAACATTACATGACAGGACTGCAATACAAATGAATGGAAGAACATTCAGAACAGAAAAATACACAAATTAACAACACAATAGAACATTACGACATGATAATAGTTATTAAAGGTACCAGGCTTATAATTTAATACGCCAAACATTGTCAATACCACTACGACAATGTGTTATCCAAGGCCCGAAATTTAAATTGGAAACACAACTTTATAACACTGATAGATTCAGTCGATGATTATGCCAGGCAATGTGTTAAACGCGAGAAAAAAGATACTTTTTACAAATAAATTATGGCTGAGAGGTCGATGATACAAATCAGAATTAAGAAACTGATTGGGTCTATCAATACCAATGCTACATTAATCTGTAAAGACCCAAATGATGCAAAACACTTGTCCTACCTCCATGACAAATATGATGTCCCCTCAGATAAAGCTGCATTACATCAAATTACATAAAATGCTTGAAAAATTAAAGAATTGAAAATTTACTTGGAAACTCAGTATATACTCCCATGACACTCACTAAAGAAGAGATCCTGGGTAATCACATGTCTGCTCTATGTCTCTTTGGACTTTCAACCAAATTTGAAGAACTGGATCTTCCATCTCTGAATTGGATACCAACATAAGTGTTCTTATAAATGACGGTGTATTGCTGGGTCTTCTAAGCACTCAACGAAACCTCAATTTTATTAGCGGACAAAGCCGTTCAAAGTCATTGTACCTATTCTAGAGGTTGCGTGAATCAGATTTTTTAAGTTATATTCAATCAACGACTCTTTCATCTTTCAATAGTATTAAAACATTTGACCTTTCTACACTTTACACAATCTAGTACAATCTAGGTTCCCCATAGTACAAATCCATATCACTACTTAGTTTAACTTAGTATAGATATTGGAATAGGTTGGTTTTTTTTTAGTATAAATCAGAATTCCTATTTTAATTTTTCTCGGTTTTAGTTTATTTTCTCTCTTTCGATTCATGACTTTTGAATAGCGGTATACTACTGTTTCCAAAAGTATGAATTGGAATTCAACTGCATACTGAAAGAAATCTGCATATAAGACATCGTTAGGAGATATTTCGACAATATATTCACGTGATATTGTATATAGATCTCAATATTTGACATATTTGCCAAAGACGTTCTATATCATATTAGAATATTAGGTTATACAAGGATGAAACAACTTCAGTGATTGTATACACTCCATCTTATGATCTTTTTAACATTTTCCACAAATAAATAGAGATTTATTTGTATCTGTATTAAAAATAGATCAGTTTATCTGTCTAACGATTTCATCTAGGGGATTTCTAGAATTATGATTGAATACAATAAAAATATGTTGTCTTACATAATCTTGAATTTTCTATTTTTGTAGTTGGAAAAACAAATTGGTTGTATTTCTGACTGAATTCACATTTAAACATTCACCGCAAGGAAATGTGAGTTTATCATTAACATTTTAAACACGAATTGTAGTACAATTATATTTGTTTCATACTTTTATATTTTGATTCCTTCTTTACATGTACCTCCAAATAGTTCTCTTAATTTTTTTTCTCATGGCAGCTCAAAGATATAGCTGTATTTTTAATTAAATTCCTGATCTCCATTTTTCTATTAACTCCTATCCACCTCTTTTTTTCGTTAGTTGTTATTCTAAAAACTGGTAAGTGGCCAAGTAAGTGGAAAACCACTGACCACGTGATCTTATCATGTATCATGCATTTTTTTACAAAACCAACTATTATCAAAAGTCAGTAAGAGTGCAAAATATTTAAACTTTATTTGTTCTTTGGTTTAAATAAAAAGAGTAAAAAACACCTGAAAATGAAATAATTGTGATATATGTTTTGTTTGGTTTCTTCTGCTTTCTTAAACCTGGCTTTACAATGTTAGATAAGCAAATCATACATCAAACTAGAACACACCCGTGATATCGCGAGTCCCTGACTGAATTAAAGTATATAACTATGCGTAGGTAACAGGTGAATATACTATTGGTATCGGTGTCGGACTCGACACGGAACTTCTTTATCATTGCAATATTAATTACGTGGAAAACAAATGGGCCTGGAGTGGTGTTATTTTTAATTAACACCATTGTACTATATTAGTTATATATGAAGTTGATTCATCGTTTTTACGTGATGACGGCTGACAAATTGGACCTCGTTATTTTTGTATTATAGATATTTGGGTTCGATAGTTTCTGATAAAGGTGATTTCAGAAAACCATTGGACACACCTAGTTTACTACTGATGTTTTAAAACTTCAAAATTGCTTACCCCTGTTTATAACTGCAATCTTTTAATAGCTCTGACAATTAACAGAAGAGCTATACATTTACATCACGCCAAGGTTACATTATGTAATATATCATGTACTATCAAACACTTATCTACTTTCCACATATAGCAATGAGGTTGAAAAACCACAAAAATTAGTCATAACAATTACTCAGTATAAGGTTATGTAAGCTTATGTTAATATCATATCGTGTTGTTTGTTTTTGTCTTAGTTTTAATGCAAGTAGAACACCTCAATGTCGATTTCATATTACGTCACTTTTCATCACAATTTGGGTCTTTAAAGTTATCAAAGGTATCAGGATTATAATTTGATACGCCAGACGCGTGTTTCGTCTACATAATACTCATCAGTGACGCTTAGGTCAAAATAATCATAAAGCCAAACAGTTACAAAATTGAAGAGCAATGAGGACCCAAAATTCCAAAAAGTTCTGCCAAATACGGCTAAGGTATCAGATGACATACTAGTACTACAATTGTAGTCATGGTTTGCTGCTGTATTAACACTGTATGAGATAAGTCTCATGATACTTCTGAGTTAAAAAAAAATGAATATTTGAAAGGTTGTATATGGACTTTCGTTTCAAAGAAAAGCCTTTGTTCTATCAAAATGTTCAGAAATATACTGCTTTTTTTTATAAATTCATGTCTTCCAGTTCTCCAATTCACTAATACCTTTTCCGTTTGCAGTGACCTTAACCATAATAACTCTCATTGGTAATTCGGCCACCACACAGCTCAAATGTGAGAGAAAACATGACGAAAGAAAATGTAGACTAACGAAGAAGTTAGGTAGTGCTAATTCTGAAAAAGAATGAATACACCAAAATCATCTAAACACTTTTCAATTAACAAATATCAGGTGAACCCCAAACAAATAAAATTTGTAAGGGTTCCGCGGAACCCAGTGTCTCGCCTATTTTTGCTGTAAATCGCAGGCTCAACAACAATGAGGAAAAACATCAATAAAAATATTCCTCTTGTTACTATTTTATGATTGTAAGAAAATCTAAGTCAATTTAAAAGTAAATTACAGAAAAAAAGGAGTAATCTTTTTACAAACTTTACTGGATACAATCTTATGATCATAAATAAGCTTCTGTCCAAGTTTGGTACAAACCCAGGACAGTTTAAGAAAGTTATTAAAATTTTAAAAACTTTAACCACAGAGTGAATGTAATGGTTCCCCGCAGAAAAAAACTAAGTCCATTTAAAAGTAAAATATGGAAAAAATGGATTTATTTATTTACAAAATTTACTTCTGGATACTATCTTATGATCATAAACAAGCTCTTGTCCAAGTTTGGTACAAACCCAGGATAGTTGGAGAAAGTTATTAAAATCCTAAAAACTTTAACCACAGAGTGAATGTAATGTTTCCCAGCAGAAAAAACTAAGTTCATTTATAGTAAAATATGGAAATAAAGGAATTTTATTTTTACAAAATTTACTTCTGGATACTATCTTATGATCATAAACAAGCTTCTGTCAAAGTTTGGTAGAAATCCAGTATAGTTTAAGAAAGTTGTTAAAATTTCAAAAACTTTAACCACAGAGTGAATATTTGTTGACGCCGCCGACGACGCCGACGCCGACGGAACGTAGGATCGCTTAGTCTCGCTTTTTCGACTAAAGTCGAAGGCTCGACAAAAATGCATTAATATCATCATACACTCGTTTACAAATTATGTTCACTACGTTCCAGCATTCCAACAATTATAATTTTTGTTGAAATTCCATTGCCATGTCTTTCAAACAAGGTAGCCCTTCATAACCGGTGTTAACAAAGTGTCGGCTACTCAACACTTTTGTATTGACATGAACTATCATTGATATTTTCATTTTTCTATAATTTTGCTGTTTATCAAATTTCATTTTTCGAAACAGTTAGGCTGTTCCGCCGGACAAGAATTATGCAAGCTTATTTGGCACCATTATTCGGTTTTAATGCATTTCAACTTCGTAAAACTATTTGATTTGACCTCCCAAATGTTTTAATTTTGAGTGCCACAGGTGTGTCTTCACTCTAATGAAGACGAAACACGCGTCTGGTGTACTAAATAAGCCTGATTTTTTTTTAAATACTCACATTTGGCGACTTTGATGACCTATCCTACAGAGTTAAAATAGGTCCAGTGGTAAAACAATCAAGCAATCGAAACCACAAAAACACCAGGGAGAGTGAAATTCAGTTTTAACAAGATGATACACCATGCTATATGGATGTATCATCCTTCAAACGTTCACTGTCACATTTTTTTTGTAAATGTAACAAGCTGGACTAAAGATAAACTGTTGACACCGAGATATGTCTCACATTTTGTAATTTTAATAGTGAAATTCACATGATAAATTCAAAATGGCAATACTATATCCAAATCATTTAAAATCAATGAACCATGACTGAATGTACAGAGCCAAATAACCTCCATGTAAATGGGTATGCCAATGCTTAATAAACTACATACCATTCACTTATAATCTGTTGTTCCTTTTAAACAAACCTAAACACAATCTTCACCTTGTAAACTATGCCAAAGTGTCCGTTATCAAAGTGATTGAACAATGATGAGGGTTTGGGACCATGTAAATCGCATGAAAGTGCGCCTAGCAGATGCCAATACATCTGTCTATCTAACAGCATTGACTTTACATAAGTAAGTCATCTTTAACTGACCTTATCACAAACTAATACATGTAAATTAAGCAACATTTTCAGTAAATATACCTCAATTCACAAACGTTAAACAGAACTTCAAAATCCTAGAGCATTGTATCTCAAATCTGCATGCTTTGTGAAATTAATATTCCTGTAAAGTTTAGGAATAAATATTCTGGTAAAATTTACGAAATTTCTAAAAATTCTTGTAAGATTTAGGGAATAAATATACATCTGTCTTATCAATCTCATTTTAGCTAACAGTGTCAAAAAATAAATAAATGTGTCATAAACCATTCTTTATTAATTTCACAATTTTGTTACTCCAATTTATTAATAAAGAAAAAAATTACAAGAAAATAATCTATAATGAGAAAGTACAGATTACAAAAATTGTGAAATGCACAAAATGTCGGACATTCCTTAAACAGTATTTAATAAATTTTACTGGAAAAAAAAACTGTTAAGATACTATTAATAGGTTCTGTTTTCTTGCAAACCATATTTGTCCATTATTATTAATTTCATTTATGATTTGTTATATGCTGTACTTATGGAATGTTTGTTTTAAATGTGTATGATTGGTTATATGCTGTACTTATGGAATGTTTGTTTTAAATGTGTAAGGTTTAATAAAAGATTTACAGATGGTGAATATAAATGCCTCTGAAAAAACAAAACAATCTATTTTTACATATTCAACTTTAAATCATATCCAAAACATTGTGACTATCATACATCAAACGAAGTCATGGAATATGACAGTTTTGGACACGATGAATTCAAATATCACAATCTAGTTAAAATAAAAATCTGAGGTGTGTAAATTCAATGTTACTTTTGTATACATAATTTTAAATCACTTTTATTTCATGTTGGTTTAAAACCGTTCTTGGCAAAATATCACTATATCAATCACTTATTAAAATCACATATGCAGGTAATCCTAAATAAATAGAGATTTCAGTACAGTTCAGATCCTGTACCCTATCATATTGTTTAGAAAACTATTATTTAAAAAAAGAATAAACAATTTTGCTTCAGTGCAACATTTATTTCATGTCTGATTAGGATAAAAAAAAATCACTTTCCACTTTCAGCACTATTGTGTATTTCCTGCTAGTCATTTGTTATGAGTTGAGGAAGCTGGAGTGCCAGAAAGGAACAACTGAGCTTATGGAATATGAAAATCCTAGTCAATTATAAAGGGAGTCGAACGCACCAGCCAAATGAGGCTAACACTGAATATGAATCAAGTATCAAATCATAAGTTTCTATAAATTAAACAAAGATAGTTTGATTTGGGAAAAGGGATTTTGATTTGATGTACATTTTAAACACAACATGACTTTCAGATTTTTACAAATTAATTGAGAATGTCCTTGTTTAAAATTATATTGCAAACTTTGGAAACACAACCTTTTATATTTACTGTGGCAAAAACCTGCAACAAATGGATGGCTCCCTGAGTAGTTTCTTATCGATGTATATATAAGTACATGCAAAATGAAACAAGTCAATAGGACAAAGTATAATAAACAACAAGTAACAGACAGAATTCTACCTATATACTTTGAATACTATCTAGGGAAGAGCCATTCTTTAAAGATAGAATCTTGTTTCTCAAAATTAAAAGAAAACAAAACTTTGCAATATTTTTTCATAAAAAATTAATCAGAGGTAGTATAAGGGTCAAAATAACATTTTTTGCACTTCTTTATTTGAATTCCTATTAAGCAGCGCTATATTCGGAATTCAAAACCTTGTTCCTACTCATGTCAGGATCAATTTGCATTATCACTTATTCTAAAGACCAACTTAGCAGACCTTTTTGTTATAAGGTAGCTGGCTTGTCATGTTTTGGAATTTTGGTCAGATTTTCGGAATCCTCTGGTTTTATCCATTTGAATGCATTAACAAATTTTGCCCGGTGACCCCCATTTTTCTTTTTATAATTCTTTTACATGTATAATGATGAGCTGTCTGTAAAAGTCTTTTAAAATTTTAATTACTTTTTAATAGTTTTTGATGACTTTTACTTGTCAATGATAAAGCTATGAAAAGTCAAGAGAGAACATTTTCCCGCCAAAATTTCAATAGCTAATATATTGAAAACAAGCACGGTGACCTATACATTTTTTTTGCTCTTTGAATTCCTTTATTAATCCTCTATCAATATAAACTAGTGTTTCGAAAAGTTAATTACTTTGAAACTGAGAAGCGAACTACCATAAGTTGATGTTTTTATTGATTGACATAAACCACAACTAGATGTTGACCATTGAACCATGAAAATGAGGTCAAAGTCAGTTAATCCTGGTTATATGAACTGATTTTGTGTCATGGATGGATATTCTATATCCTTTGTTTTCTATCAGTTTCATTTCCCCTTTCATTTACAAGATTTATGAAACCGATATACTGGTACTGTGGATTCATCTATTTTCAGGAAAACTTATATGTTAGTGGATATTTAATTTCTTGGTTTTTAAAAAGTCTACAAACAGGCCTTTAGAAACAAGTCATTCCTTGGACATTTAATTTTGTGGTTCACCTTTATCCACGAAATCCACAATAATCAGTATCCAACAAATAAAAATTAATCCACAGTATATGCCACACAGAAACAGAACAAAGACATCTACAAACCAGATATAAAGTGTTCTCCTTTTTTACTACAAAATTGTATACAAACAGTTAACACAGTTACCAGATTAACAAATATATGTCTTGCCTAAAGCCACATTTGTTGCATTTGAAAGTACATATATCTGTGTGAATTTTTCAGGAATAGGAATGTGTGCTTCCAAAAGGAAAAAATACAAATAATGACGTACTGTGGATTCATTATAATAATCGTTGGATACCAATTTTAGTGGGTTTTGTTGGTACAGGTGAACCATGAATTCAAATGTTCAACAAATAATATATTTTCAATAGGCTTTCCACATAAATAAATAAATCCACAGTACTCATATCAAAATGTGAACAGTGTGGTATAAAGTGATATAAATGATACACATGTAAAACTTCATCCATAATACACATTCATTATAAAAATACACAATTTCAAAGAAACAAATTCTTTCGCCCGATAAACTTTTAACTGTATGATATAAGGGACTAAGAGTGTAAAGATACATAAAGTTTACAAAAACAAAGGATTTAAATGAATTACAATAATTTTAATATATTGCTGTTAAATAATTTTACCCTAATTTGAGAAACTATTTCCCTCCCATAATGATTCTATACCTAATCTACAAATACATTATTTCAATGTTAATTCTGCAACCTTTAACATATTTAACCTACATAGCCCTGATTAAATAAAAATTTGTCACATAATTTATTATTCATTACAAAATTATCACAGTTCTAATCAATAAATCAATTATAAAAAGTCATCAGATTTTGTTTTTTTAGCTGATGCTTCGATATATGCTTTTGCATGTTGTACAGCCAATTGTGCAGCATGATCGAAGCCATCAGCAACATGTATGTCTATATCACTTTCTTCCATTATCTTCCTAGCCGCCTCTACATTTCTACCTGAAATAAAAAAATATAAATCACATTATACCTAGGCAGAACAGTATAGTTGAATTTCAATAATTTTGTAAAAATTATTCTATAGTACTGAAAAGACAGAAATTATTGAAAGGTTTTTCTTAATGTGAATAATGCGACTGGGTGGGTATCGCAGTAATAAGAATTCACATTTTGATATCTGTTACATAGATTAGTGTGCAGCTTTACCTGAAATCATCTAATTAAAGTCGCATTTTTGTCTTTTCTTCAAAATTAGCAATGATAATTGCATGCAATAGTTTCTGAAATTACAGTAGTCCTTTACTAATTAATCTGTTAGCAGCAGACAGAGAGATACAGGAGAAAGACTAAATATAGACCATGTCACTAGTGTGATAAAAACAGTTACCAATTCTAAATAGTTGAAGGCAGTATGTTGAACTCCAGATGTCTTAGAGTTTAATTGTGTCATTGGGATACTGTCGCTTTGAAGTACAATGAATTCGGAAATTATTGATGGCATTTATCACTAGAACAACTAAAGAAAATGTGTAATGGGTTTCATGAAAATTTGTGTCTAGCCTGTATATGCTGCTGTCTAAGTAAAGGTGTAATGCTGACTGTTAAAATCAAGTCCAATTATCAGTCAAATACAGAAATTATTTGAAAAAGTAGATTTTTTTTTTATTCAGATTCTATTCTTATCTCTGTCAAGATTCATGCAAATCCATGAGGGTTTACAAACTTATCGTTTAATTGATAATTTCAAAAACCTAAATCTGTCCATCAGTAAATGACTGGAAAATAAAACAATACTTTTTTTCAAAGGAGTAGGTCCGGTAAGGACCGATTTTGGCCTCAAATTTCAGGTTCATCTAACGTAAGTTTTTGGACACTTTTTAAACACTTAAGTGTCTATTGGAATTGATTCGATTAGTTTATGTAAAAGATTTTAACTGATTTAGTCATTAAAAACGCTCTGATTCAAGCTTAAATATGAAAAATCTATCAAATATGCAAAAAAACGTCACTTTTCAGATGGTTTTTGTCAAAAATGAAAGTGGCCGCATCCGTGTTCATCCTCAACCTTTAAATATGTGTTGTATAATCATCAAATACAACTTACATTTAAATATTATGAATGAACACGAATGCAGCCACTTTCATTTCAGACGGAAACCGTCCAAAAATTAACCAAAATGCTAACATTTTGAAGATTTCAGTAATTTAGCATGACTTAATGATGCTAGAACGCGATATTTGTGCATTGTATTGTAAAAAACAGCTCATATTTATGTAGCAGAAGCATTTTACTTTCCAAAATATAACTTAAAGATAACATTTTCACAATTTTCTAAAACTGCTATATTTTGGGGCCAAAAAGGGGTCTTACTGAACCTACTCCTTTGACAAGATCTCTGAACCAGTATCCAGTTACTGTCATTGAATTTTCAATGAAAGTTTGAAAAAGTAATTTATGAATCAAACTCTTTAACACCAAACTGTTAGATATTCAGTCAATCTTTTATTTTCAAAGACAAACACGTACATCATTAAATGAAAGACACCCATCTAACACAAACTATCACAACGGATAAATTTTGAAGCTGAGTTACTTTTGTATAATGATTATTTGCACTTTTTTTTCACTTTTTTATATTTTTCTTCTTTAACAGGTCTCTATTTTTGTGATTTTCTCACCAATAATACCAAGAAGTACAAATACTTGGAAATGAAACTGACATTAAATATGTTTTTGTTATGGAGATAATATTCATACCTTCAAGTCTGACTACCAGAGGCAGCTTTAGATTTATAATTTTACAGGCTTCCACAATACCTTTGGCGACAGTAGCACAATCAACAATGCCACCAAATACATTGACTAGAATGGTTTTCACCTAGAAAATAAATAATGGATTATTAAGCACACAGTTAACCTTTTCTTTTTTATAATATGAATACCACCAAAAATACTTGGTGTTGTAAATAACCATGTGATACATTATCAATTGAATACTGTGAAGAAATAAAATTCCTTTGTGGATTACCAATTTTCGGGGATTTCTTGGGTATAGCTAAACCACTAATTTGATTTTTTTTATAGTTTAGGAGTAACGAAGGATTTAAATATCGAAATAAGCTTGAAAATTTAAAAAATAGCTTATTTTGAATAATGGAATGGACTGCTGCAACCCTTCAGTCCCTAATCAAGGCAAAATTTATACACCAAATTAAAGCTTTTTGATAGAGGAATAGACTGAGTATACTTGTATGTACACTTTGGCAAAATCCCATATCTATGAAACTTTGTATTCACCAAAACTTGACGAATCCTCAGTATTCAAATTGTATTGAATGAAAGTTCTGTTTTGTTTCAATAGAATTTATTGATAATTAAAGTTCCATGTTAAGCTATAACACCTGACATGCCTATTCATCCTATCAATACAAATGTTGGTTCGGATAATTTTAGCACCATAATTAGTCCCTGGATTATTAGTATTGTATATTTTAAGCTACAATAAAATTAAATCATCACTTAATCTAGTACTACTTAAATAGGTGATTTTTAAAGAAACACAACTCTTACGTCCAACCTTTGTGGACATAATGTTACTGGAATAACTGATTTAGGAAATAACTCATTCACATAAGTCCCGACTGATTAATTAATTCATATTACAGACTTTTTACTTCAGGTTTTTCAACAGGTTATCTTATTTAGTCTAGGAAATCCTGTTACATAACAAAATCATTGAAAAACAGTTAACTTCTCCTCAAAGTGCTACAATTATATGCATGATTTTTTTGGTTGCTCTTACTTGCCCAAGTACAAGGTTGTCCTACCATAGAGTAGATTACATTTTAAAAAATTATACAGTCCAGAGTCAAAAGTCGTTAATATAAAAATAGTATATTGCATGATAGTAAAATTTTCTTTAATGAACCTTACGGTAATCAACACATATACTATACTACTAGTAGGAACTACCACTTACATGAGCATCCCCTGTGAGGAGATGAAAAGCATCATAAACTTGCTGTTCTGATACACCCCCTCCTACATCCAGGAAATTAGCAGGTTCACCTCCATGTAATTTTATAATATCCATGGTAGCCATGGCAAGTCCAGCACCATTTACTACAAAATAAGTGTGTAAAATACATAATAATACATAAAAGGGGTAGCAGGGATATGACAGTTGTAAATATATATTTTACTGGTGATGTTTTCAAATATAGTACAAGTACTATCATTCCTTAATTTGGAAGTTCCTGTCATTTATATGTAACAAATGTGCCAATTCAGTCATATGAATTTATTGATATCACATGATAACATTTTGAGGTGTCAGGCCTCGACAATAACGCTTGTCCGATTGTCCAGTACCAGAGGGAAAAAAGGTCGGACAAGTAAAAGCTGTATCAAGCTTGTCCGTCGGGACAAGTACATTATTATACTGCAGAAAATAAATTTAATTCAACTTTGATGAACAAAGTAATTATAAACAAATAACAAGAAAACAAATATTAATTTGACATGTTTCTGTATTCTGTTTATTCAAATGCAAAGCCTTTTTCTTCAACGTGTTTACTTGCAATCGATAATTTTTAACTGGTTCTTTGCCAGGTACTTTTTAACAGGTAAAAGTTATACTATTCTTGGAAACCAGTCTTACTGATCCGAATCAATGATGCGCTTTGTAGATAAGGTTCGTCACCTCCAAAGATTCAGCTCCAAGTTTAATAGACAGTTTGGCACCATAGGAGACATATTTAGTAGACATGATTAATAGACCCTTTGTCAAGGCAGAAGACATTTCGGGACCAAGACAAAACAGTACCTTATTCTGTTCCTTATAATAAATACCATACTGTAATTTTTATCAAAAATTTTTTTTTAAAATTCACAAAATCATATTTGATCATAAGTAGAAAAAACAATACTTGCAATATGGTGACCTGTAGTTGTTAATTTCTGTGTCATTTGGTCTCTTGCAGAGAGTTGTCTCATTAGCAATCAGACCTCTTCTTCTTTTTATTGATTGCATTTAAATAAGCTTTTTTCAACTTTAAAAAAACAGGATACAAATCCAGTGAGTGTACATTGGCCTATTGGATGGTGCCCCATGTTTAGAGTCTGATGAGACTGGCATTGATGAAAACTAGAACCTAATTCCTGTGACATGACTAGTTTCGCAGTTGTACTTGACTCTTATTTTTGAAAAGTATTTCAAAAGAAATAAATCAAATTCTGTTATATTGTTTAAATTCGTTTTGCTCCTTTAATCAACTAAAAATGTAAAAAGGTTATTTTTAATAGAAATTTTTTGGACAAGTAATAATTTCATTCGGACAAGTAAATTTTGGTATGTACTTGTCCTACAGGACAAGTTGAAAAAAAAGTTATTGTAGAGGCCTGGGTGTGACTTTCTATTATTCAGTAATCAACATCAAATGTTAAGCCATTTTATTAAATTTGTTGGTCTATTTAAGCAATTATCTTTTTACTGTTCTTAAAGTGTAAAATCTCTGAATGGATTACATTGCTGACAAATTTGCTTATAATTTACTTTAAATATGAAATTAACCAAAATAACCAATGTTTCTCAACTATCAATAAAGTTGAACCTTACCAAGACAACCTATACTGCCTTCCAATCCTATATAATTAAGTTTTAATCGTGTAGCTTCCACCTCCCTAGGGTCTGTCTCTGACATGTCATCCATGGCAAAAATCTCTTTCTGTCTGTAAGCTGCATTATCATCAAAGTTTACCTTGGCATCAAAACAAACAACTGAAATAATAATGATTAGAATATTCATAACAAAAATGTCTAAATTCCATTTTAATATTATCAGTTTCTGATAAAAACAGGATTGAAAACCAAATAAATAATAAATAATGCCTTATTAAACTAATGTCCTATTGTACACTAAAAAGCCCTAAAAGAAGAAACAAAATGGCCTTTTAAAAGTTTATTTATCAGATTTGGTTTTAGACATGTTAAACAGGCAAATGATCCTTATCATTTACGAGTACTGGAAAACATATTTTAAATCTTCTTGACCCTTGAAAAATAACTGGTAAACTATGCATATGCATTTTTTAATGGCAAATAGAATGTATAGTTGAAAAAGGTTCTACAAATCCATGTTTAAGCTTGATTTCATAAATTACAGTTAATTAAATGGTTAACTATAGTAATATACTATAAAGTAATTTATTTTAACAATTTTTACAGAAATGAATGCAAGCTTTTGTTTTCTTGTCTTTTTTGTCTACGAATATGAACTGGCATAAAAAAAAAATCAAGATCATTGGTTATATTCTATCAATTTTATCTTAATAGTGAAACTATTAAAATCAAAAAATCTATAACTTTTCTGTATGCACAGAATAGCAACCCTGAAATACCATTTCAAGTGACCACTTTTTGTGAAAATATATATTTCATTGCAAGTTTTAATGTAGATAGCTACTATAGTACTACCTCTGCCATCAGGTGTCTCCCCAAATGGATTGATCTCTACCTGGGATGCATCAACCTTTATAAATAGGTTATATAGACTTTTTATCTGATCTGCTGCCTGAAACAAACATACACAGTTAACTCTTAATGAAAATGTCATTATTAGGACCAGAAGAAAACTGACCCTATGAGGAAAATTACCTTTAAGGTGGTACAAAACACTTACACTAAGTTTAACTTGGCTCGTTTAAACTTTATAAAACTTGGACAAAATACTTTCTTAGATCCTTTGACCAAAATATATAAAAAAATCAAACTTGAACCACTTTATCGGCAAAACTTCATTAAATATAAAGCAGTTTGACAAATATTAATTTTGTGTCGACAATAAAGACAACAACACTCATGTTTTTACCGCATAGTATCTGTTTATTGGGTCTACATGTTTCGCCTAATCGATAGGCATCATCAGGACAATTGTACAAAGAAATATGACAGTGAAGTATGAATTTAGCGGTTAGCGGTTTTAACCCGGAAGTGTAAGTTACATAATAGTAGTTATGGTGACGTTATATGAATAGAAAGTGAAAGGGAAAGTAAATAGAAAATATATAAATAGAAATGTTAGTGTTTTCTTGAAAGGTAACAGCATCTCGTGTGGTTGACATCTATCCCGTTCTGTGTAGTTAATCTCATGGGAGGTCTTTGGTTGTATTGTACGTTATTGTTATCTAATAATCATGTCAGTGAATTCCAAATTGGACAACACCTCACTGTTCATTCCGTACAGCCAACTGGCTTCGCTCTGGGACCCTCGAGTTACTGCTTCCAATTGTGTCGGTAATGGTGTGAAGTGTATTATCGTCGCACATTTTGGAAATTAAAATAGTGGTAGATCTGTAAATATTTAATTATGAGTTGTGTTAATGATTAAAGCTTTTGCTGTGGTTTGATGTTGAATCTGTAAGGGCTTCCAGCAGGTTTCTTCTTTCTAAACCGGTGGTAAAGTATTGTAATACTCTGTTAAATCTTTATGTTAATTTTGCGTAGTGTCATAACTTCAGCTAGGTGGTCTTGATTTCTTATTAGTTTTATCAGCGGTTGTAGCGGTTTCTTCTTCTCTTGCTCCTTCTCTTCTTGGACAGTGCAGAATCTTGATCATTTTCAGGAAAAGATCGGGAATCTTGGTATTGGTCTGTGGTATCATTCATGCTGTTGGTCGTAAGGTACAACGCAAGTGTGGCAGGGTGGATCCTTGCGGATGCAGGGGTTCACAGAAAAAAAATAGAAATACGAGTGAACCAACACCTGAAGTTGTGATCGTGCGGTAGGGTAAAAACCACAGCAAAAGCTTTAATCATTAACACAACTCATAATTAAATATTTACAGATCTACCACTATTTTAATTTCCAAAATGTGCGACGATAATACACTTCACACCATTACTGACACAATTGGAAGCAGTAACTCGAGGGTCCCAGAGCGAAGCCAGTTGGCTGTACGGAATGAACAGTGAGGTGTTGTCCAATTTGGAATTCACTGACATGATTATTAGATAACAATAACGTACAATACAACCAAAGACCTCCCATGAGATTAACTACACAGAACGGGATAGATGTCAACCACACGAGATGCTGTTACCTTTCAAGAAAACACTAACATTTCTATTTATATATTTTCTATTTACTTTCCCTTTCACTTTCTATTCATATAACGTCACCATAACTACTATTATGTAACTTACACTTCCGGGTTAAAACCGCTAACCGCTAAATTCATACTTCACTGTCATATTTCTTTGTACAATTGTCCTGATGATGCCTATCGATTAGGCGAAACATGTAGACCCAATAAACAGATACTATGCGGTAAAAACATGAGTGTTGTTGTCTTTATTGTCGACACATTCTTTATTTTCAAGATGACTGGGAATACCTAGCGGTATCCACTCGTTTTTACCCTACCGCACGATCACAACTTCAGGTGTTGGTTCACTCGTATTTCAAATATTAATTTTGATCATTGAGAAGCTTAATATTGCCTTAATAGAATATGATAAAAACGTTGGTTTTTTTTTATTTTTACAGAGTTATCTCCCTCTTATGTACCACCTAAAGTTGAGATCTAATATAACTTTTCATATATTTTGTAAATGTAAATGTATTATACTTGAATTGATTGGTTGTTGTTGTTTAAAACCACTTTAAGCACTCTTGGTTTTATAATGGCAGCCAGTTTGTATTGGTAGAGAAACCTACAGTACTCAGAGTATAGATGTACTGTCCAACAAAATCTAAATTGGGAAATATCTTTGATATGTTTGATATGCTACAAAAGTTCTTTTTTCAGGAACAAAACTACATACATGTACAACTTAACAATAAAAGGATGCACAGACAAAATTAACACTATACATGTCTTGTGTTATATAGTGCATAGCAATAGTGCTTTATTACCCAAAAATATGGTTAAATATATGTAAAAGCGCTACTATAAATTTAATGTTGAAACAATCCTATGTACCTTTTTCCCATACATCTTTTAAAAAATTTAGGTATATTTTATTAGAATATCTTACCTCTTGTAAATGAACACCTTCAAAACCTAACCTCTGTGCCATAGATAAGGCTTGCTCATCTTTAATACCAGTAAGAATATCTACTGGCTCCTGAAAAGGTAAAAAAATAATTTAACCCAAATACATCATTTTTTGTACATGGCATCTGATATCATTTTTACATTATCTTGAAGTATGGAAATTTTTTAGTTAGAAAGTTTATAACTTCACGTAACAAACCATCATAATAATCAGCACTAACACATTTCAATACTTAGTCTCATATTTTTTCCTGTGAAAGTTTTAGTGTAATTTTCACCGGATGATATAAACTTCCTAGTGTATTTAGTGTTATAAGTTTCAAAGATAAGTCTTGCACTGAAATCATTGAAACCTTAAACTGAGATAAAACATATATTCAACAATCAACACATTAATATTAGCATTTCCATGCAAAAGGCCTGCACTTAACAGTTAAGTTGTGTTACTGTAAAAATTCATTTATTACCTCAGATGATATTTTAAATGTTTCCCATCTTTGTAAATGACTTACAGTTTCTGATATCATTTAATACTGTAGAGTTATATTTCACCTTTTGAATATGTTGTTTACATTTTCCATTTGGAAATAGAAAATTTCAATAAATTTGTAAATATTATTAAAATGGTAAGAAAAGTGAGTTAATATTTCGTGAATCTTCCTTAATTAAGAAAGAATTTATGTTAATTTCTCAAAATTTCCACACATAAACATTGTAAAAAATATTTTTGGAAAGGAATTTCCAGTTCAAAGGTTAAATTTTCAGCACCTTGACAATGGAATCAGGATCAGTATCAGCTGTTTCTTCAATGTCTACTCCACCATGCCGACTACCAATCATTACTGGTCCCATGTATGTACGATCCATCAGTATGGCAAAGTAAGCTTCTCTCCCTATATCTAAAGCTTCAGCTACCATTACCTACAAAAATTACAAATCATTAATATTGCAAAGCATACATTTATTTTGATGCTTTTTGTCTATTGTTTTTCTGTTAGTGTTTCTTGTGTCTTGTACTGGTCTTTTGAGTTGAGCTAATTGCAGCTAACTTTTGCAGTTTGTTCTTATGTAATGATGTTACAACACTGTACCAGCCCAGGTTAGAGGAGGGTAGATTGCTATTATAAACAAACACGTTTAACCCTGCCACATTTTTTTATGTTCCAGTAGTACAGTCTCTTCAGTGGTTGTTATTGGTTCATGTCTTTCATATATTTTCTTCATAAATTGTTTTATTATAAATGAGCCTGTTAGTTTTCTGATTGGATTTTTTTCACATTTTTCATGTCATTGCCTTTTAGAGACAGTACACAGTATGGGGTTTTCTCATTGTTAAAAGCTTTATAGTTGCCTATCATTGCTTTCTAGGGTAACTACTTCATTTTAACTCTGGTGGATAGTTGTTTCATTGGCAATCTAAAATCTCCTTATTTTAATATTTGTGTGTTTTTTTGTTTTTTTTTTATTGTTGAAGGCCTAATGATGAGCTATACTGTAAACCAACTTATTTTCGCAGATACTTTTTTTGGTGTTTATCCCTTTCTTTCATGATTTTCTAATTTACTTGATGAAGTTAGAAAAGGAAAGATCCAAGTTTTACATCTTTGCAACAATTTACTTGAACATTATTTTTCTACTCGTGAAAGCCATGAAAAATGAATCTCCTGAAATTTAGTTGGTTTACAGTATTTGCTTCTATCTTAGTCATTTGAATTCTGGTGAGCAGTTTTCTCATTGGCAATCATACCATATCTCCTTATTTATGTATTAAAGTCACAGCTACAGGGTTGGCAAAGTATTACCCAGGTGGGAAAACCCAGGTGGGAAAACCCGGGTTTTCCTGGGCTGGGCAAAACTCCCTGAAATGGGTATAATTACTGGGCAATATGATTTTTTAAGCTTATTTCAACACTAAAGAGTAAAGACTTGTGGTAGTTTCTTGTGTTATAGCTAAATTTATACATTTTATGTAGATAACCATAGAGAGTCATTGCTAGAAGATTGAAAATTCAATTTCATTCTCTTCTCCACTAATTCTATGTAGGCAGAATACCAGATTAGTACATTTTAGGATACCGTATTGATTTTCTAGCATTGTTTCAGTAATTCAAACTATCAAAAACAAGAATGTGTCCATAGTACACGGATGCCCCACTCACACTATCATTTTCTGTGTTTAGTGGACCGTGAATTTGGGGTAAAAAGTCTAATTTAGCATTTATATTAGAAAGATCATATCACAAGGAACATGTATACTAAGCTTCAAGTTGGTTGGACTTCAACTTCATCAAAAACTACCTTGACCAAAAACTTGAACTTGAAATTTGCACTATCATTTTCTATGTTCAGTGAACCATGAAATAGGGGTCAAAACACTAATTTGAAATTAAAACAAGTGAAACTGTGAGCTACTGCTCACTGATGATACCCCCGCCGCAAGTGGATAATATTAATAGTGTAAAAATATGCAAGTGTTCGGTAAACAGGAAGTTGTCGAGTGATGAATCTGAAAACGCATCACACGGTATAGCTGACTTATAAAAATCCTGAAACCAAATTTCAGAAATCCTTGTATTGTAGTTCCTGAGAAAAATGTGACAAAAATTTTTAACTTGGTTATCATGTGTAAAATCATACAAGTGTTCGGTAAACAGGAAGTAGTCGAGTGATGAATCTGAAAACGCATCACACGGTATAGCTGACTTATATAAATCCTGAAACCAAATTTCAAAAATCCTTGTATTGTAGTTCCTGAGAAAAATGTGACGAAAATTTTCAACTTGGCTATCATGTGTAAAATCATACAAGTGTTCGGTAAACAGGAAGTTGTCGAGTGATGAATCTGAAAACGCATCACACGGTATAGCTGACTTATATAAATCCTGAAACCAAATTTCAGAAATCCTTGTATTGTAGTTCCTGAGAAAAATGTGACGAAAATTTTCAACTTGGCTATCATGTGTAAAATCAGACAAGTGTTCGGTAAACAGGAAGTTGTCAAGTGATGAATCTGAAAACGCATCACACGGTATAGCTGACTTATATAAATCCTGAAACCAAATTTCAGAAATCCTTGTATTGTAGTTCCTGAGAAAAATGTGACGAAAATTTTCAACTTGGCTATCATGTGTAAAATCAGACAAGTGTTCGGTAAACAGGAAGTTGTCAAGTGATGAATCTGAAAACGCATCACACGGTGTGGCTGACATATATAAATGTTGATACCAAATTACAGAAAGGGTGGATGTGTAGTTCCTGAGAAAAATGTGACGAAAGTTTCATGGGACGGACTGACTGACGGACGGACTGATGGACGGACTGATGGACGGACTGATGGACGGACGGACGGACTGACAGACAGAGGTAAAACAGTATACCCCCCCTTTTTTAAAGCGGGGGTACCCTTTTTTAAAGCGGGGGTATAAAGACAGAGGTAAAACAGTATACCCCCCCTTTTTTAAAGCGGGGGTATAATTAGAAAGATCATATCATAGGGTACATGTGTACTGAGTTTCAAGTTGATTGGACAGGAAATACGGACAGAAGGACAGACGGACAGAGGGACAAAAGTACGCACAGACCAGAAAACATAATGCCCCTCTACTATTTTAGGTGGGGCATAAAAATACATTTTATTGCAGTGTGGTAAATTCAAATAGAAATCATATTGCTAAATAAACACCCTACAGGGTCATGTCATTAGCACTAATAGAAATGAAAAGGCTGATTATTGTTATATAAACATATCTGTAATTACTTACTAATTAGTGATGTACAATGTACAAAGATATTATTTAAAAGGATTTTTTCTTACATGGAATTGTTAATTCTTAATATTAGCTATATATATTTGAAATAAATGAATTACTTGGCTTTACATGAATGTTAACAGTTTGACCTAGACAGAAGGGTGATTTAATACATTTTTAGGATAATTGTTGAGAAAGGATTTTTGCTATTTATATTTGTCTAATGTGTCTTCTTGTACAATTGTCTCAGAGTTGCTAGAGTAATTCTTTCTCAAATGTATACACTTTTATTATAAGTCTCTGAAACAATTATGAAACTTATTTATAAATGAAAATGAGTTTATAAAGATCTTTAACGTATTGTATTTGTGTTTAATCACTGAATCTCTTCAAAATTCAGGACAGTATTTCATATTACCCAGTATTGCCCAGTATTACTCAATAAAACCCAGGTTTTCCCAGTACTTCCCACTGGACCTGGGCAATACTCATAAAACCCTGGTTTTTGCCAACCCTGCTACCATCCAATACTGCTCCTGAGCAACTTGACAGTGTAAATTTAATTCAGTGGTTGTCGTTTGTTTATGTGTTACATATTTGTTTTTTGTTCATTTTTTTATATAAATAAGACCATTAGTTTTCTCGTTTGAATGTTTTACATTGTCATTTCGGGGCCTTTTATACCTGACTATGCAGTATGGGCTTTGCTCATTGTTCAAGGTCGTATGATGACCCATAGTTGTTTTAAATTTCTGTGTCATTTTGGTCTCTTGTGGACAGTTGTCTCATTGGCAATCATACCACATCTTTTTTTCTATATTTAAACATTCTGTCATGTTAGACCACTCTGCCATTGTATCCCCCCTGTGAAGATTGACATAATCTAACATAATCTACACTCTATTATTTGGACACCATGTAATCTAAATATTACCTTCTGTACAAGTACACCATCACCAACAGTCTGTTTAGTCTTTAGTTTACTTCCTAACATATTTTCTACTATAAATGGTACTTGTTTTTTGCTATAATTTATGAAGAAAGATCCATGTAATATTGGTTTAAAATATGCAAAACATTTTTTTCGTTATGAATATTCTTTTGTTCACTAAAAGTCAGGTAAGGATCAGGCAAGAGAATATAAATAATGGTTTCAAACTAATTTCTAAAAAATGAAGTTCCCTGCAAGTTCTTCAAACTTTATAATTTCATCTTTAACATGTTTATCGATTGAATATTATTATAATAGTGCTCTCAGTCACTCATCCATGAAGCTGACGAAAGGTGGTGTTACGTCAACACAGTCAGAAAATTATAATTTACATTCAATTGTGGTAAAATTCAGTTATTCTTCTATCATCAATGATATCTTTCAATCAAGAAAAGAACATACAAAGTGGTTAGTTATTATTTATCAGAAACAAAAAGATTGCAGATTTGCTCTAAAAAAATATTTCATTATAAAGGCTGTTTACAAAACAACACTGAATAATATATTTTCTTGCTTTTGAAAATTACTGTTTATTTCCTAAGAATATATAATGTTTTTAAAATGGATCTGACCTTGTATCAATTTATTAAAATGACTATCATGATTAAGATAATCAAACAAACTATCATGATTAAGATAATCAAACAAACTATCATGATAAAGATAATCAAACAAATGAATCAATCTTAATCTGTAAACACTTGAAAACTTACTCTTTCGTTAAATGTACACCACCTTGGAAGCCATTTGAGAAAACTCCTTTCCCTCGACCACCCGCCAAAATCTGTGCCTTTATCACATATTCTTTCACATCTAAAAGTACAATTTTAGGTGATTTTAGAAGTTTATTTAATAAGAATTTGATTCTGATTTCAAATTGCAGCAGAAAACCTCTGAATGAAGATTATCTGAAGAAAATGTTTCTCCTTATTTCTCCTCAGAAAGTCACTTCTCACTTTTATACATCAAAAGCTGCCTGTACCAATTCAGAAATATGACAGTTGCTATTCATAATTTCATTCAATTGATATGTTTGATATTTTGATTTTGACATTCGAATGGGGACTTTCCGTTTTGAATTAACCTCAGAGTTCAGTATTTTTGTGATTTTACTTTCTCCTCCATATAGTCAATTGTATCATGTGTATTGTGATGAGCGTTAAACTTATCAAATAAGTTTAAAAGGTTGCATAAAAAGGAATGGCAATTAAAATTGAGAAAGTACAGAATTAATTTTAAATGTGTATTTATTTCACAAACCTAAATGATCTGTAGCATGTTCGGCTTCCTCAAAATTGCTAGCAACAACAAATTTTTGTACAGATATTCCATTCTCTTGCATCAACTTTTTACTCTGATATTCTTGTAAATGTAAACATCTTACTGATCCTAAAACGCTTGCCTGAAAAGAAGAAAATCAGAATGTTACTACTATATAAGATATTGTGATGTTATGTAACCATGGTAACAGGATGTTAGGTATAAATATATTGTTATGTTCAGTATCAAATTTTACTATTAACTTCAATAGCATGCACAAGTCATAAGCAGGACAAGAAATGGATGTTTATACCATGAACATACTGTGGATTTATCTTTATTTGTTGTTTATCAATTTTCATTGATTTTGTAGGTACACGGATATAAATTGAAGTATTCACCGAATTACAAATTTGCTCTAAGAATATATGCAGACTTTTGAAAAACCATAAAATTCAAATATCTCAAGTATTTTTAAATCCACAAAAATTGTTACCTACAAAAATAAATGAAGTGCCTTCATTTGTAGATTGGTATTTAATTATTACATGCATTACAAAACCTGATGTTTCACCACAAATATAGTTGATATCTCAAGGACAATAATGTGCTATTGCTCTCTTAAACGGTCACTGAATAACCTGTGTATCGGTTATTTAAAAGTGTCGCACACATTTCTGAGTTTATTTCATTTAGACAAAAAAAATATTACAGTCATTCCTTATAATTTAATTCTATAAAATTCTGTACTTTAGGAGTAAATCATGAAAAAACGTTGATGATTTCAGTCACATGACAAAATAGTCTACGAGCTAAAAGACAAAAAAACTTTTCAGCTGATCAGTAGAGAAAATATGATACATCAAAAATTAAATTTAAAATGATTAATTTAATCATTAGTGTAATAATATTATCACTTCTCGACTTAAATAATAGAATCTAGATAGTGCAACTGCCTCTTGAATAACTCCTGTTTACACTTTAATACTGAATCACTGCAGCTGATTGTCTATATATATAGACACAATGTCCATAGCAATGAATGTGTTGTGTAGGTAACCTGACTAGCACGTTAGACAAGGAGTACATGTATATGCATTGTTTTTTAGAAGCACAAAATAACTTTCAGATCTGACATGTTTATACCAATCAAAGCTACAATTCCCTGGCCCTGGGACTAACTAGAATGCAATAAATTTAAATGTCTCAGAATTACCCCCTTCTAAGAAAGTTGTCTTAAATTCACACCCACTACATTGTCTCGAACAGTTAAATAGTTTAAGTAGTCAAACATCAACCTTTTTGATATGGGATGATATCTTACATCCTAGTCCCACAGCCCCAGCTTTGTCTGGCTAAACAACCATTGGACATCAGATTAATCTAAGACCATCTGCCAGATTATCTTTTAAGGCATTTCATGCAAATGTAAATGTAGCTGCAGAACTGTAGCTCTTCGTTCCTTATCATGCTTATGACATTTTTTTTCTATTTGGGTACCATGGTGCAAATATCATAAAGACCTAAGACGGCTAGTTCTGGGGTAACATGAATGACTGACTAACACTGATATCATCAGAATAACACCTGAAATTTTAATATTAGCACATATAGGTTACTTAATGCAGTCTTCACGCTGAACTGCTAAATCTACAGGCCCGCAGCTCAATTTTTGAAAATTTTTAGTTAGATTCTGTTGGCCTGTAGGTCTGATTTTTACAGTACCGAGAGCAATTTTACCAGCCTGGGCTGCCTCTCTGCGTGAAGACTGCTTAATGTGCTCCCGACGAGGCAGGTCCTTGCTGATGTATCTAAGCCAAGGGATAGCACAAAATATTAGCCAATTACATGAATAAGGGGAGGTATATACCAAGGACAGTGCGAAATTTATTCAGGAAACAATGCTGACCAGGATGTTCTAGTTTAAACCTTTTCCATGTGTATGTTTACATTTGTATAGCGACTGGTCACCTTATCGGCTTGAAAGTCAAAACTTGGTAATGTTGATAGATGCTATAAAGTGTAATTTTGTTGAAGAACATAAGCAATCAGGCACCTTATATAATCAAATATATATATATTGTGTTGGAAAATAAATCAGATCTCATTGACATTTACCTTATTCCACAGTCTTTGCAATAAACCGTGTCTAACTGACGTTCTTATCATTTTCATGGGCGCAGCCATTTTTCTCGAAAAGAAACTCAAACTCTCGCGATACTTCGAACTTCTTTTGTACAAACAAAATAGTCCTATGATTATCAGCAACACGATTGTTATTGCCGTCAAAAAAATGATAAAACATACAAATTCTGCTCATTAAAATTAGTAAGTTATTGAATTGATGTATCTATATCTTATTTATTATCACTTAACAATAAGTCTAAATTAATCCGCAATACTTTCTTCTGTTCATCCTGGGACTTCAAGATTTTCATCCTGGCTCTTCTTTGATCACCCGTACGAAAACATTGTAAAATGTCAAACCCACGTGTTTATCAGCTGTAATATTGTGTGCTTTTACATTTTCAAGTTTTGATAAATGAAATGATTCCGTGGCTGACTAAATCTAAATAAATCAAAATCAATATGTTGACAAAATTATAATATCAAAACAAATCTGTTATGAGTGCACAAAATCACTTTCAATCATAAATTTTTAAAACTCAACTGCATTGTTTAAATTGGAACATTTGTTAACATGTATAAATAATAATTATCTGTTATATTTAAAAGCGCCATTGTAAAAGAGAGAGGCGAAAGATACTGGAGCGCCATTCAAACTCATTAGTCATTTGTAAGTCAAAAATAAATCCACCTTAATATCGCTTTTTATCCCCTATTACTGGATATCAAACAGGTCCCCGTATAATTTTGAAGTCATAAAACAAAATATCTGACACCACAATGGACAAGTCCTTGTTGTATAAGGTCAAAAGTTCAATCAGCCAGGAATAGTGATATAAGGTGTATTGTCAATGCCATGGCTAAAAAAAGAAAAAAAGACTGAGAAACAATTAATTCACAGAACACAACATAGTACTAAAGACTGAACAACATGGTCGTCACAAAAAATCTTGGGTTGATCTCAGGTGCTCTGGAAGGGTAAGCAGATCCACACATCTGTATATTTCGTATGCAGGCACTGCTGGAATGTTGCTATATAGGAATGGAAAGTTCACAATTGAGAAGCTGAAATCATCTCTTTTGTCCTTACGTTTTGTAAACAACCAAACCTGTCGTCAACAAAGCCAAACTTGTACTGTATAGAACATATTAAAATAGATCCAGACATGACAACATATTAAACAAATGAAAAAGAAAACCTACTATGGCAGATAATGCAACAATCTTTATGAAATTGATATAATTGAATAATAATTAATTTGATTATATTTATCATATATTTTTCATTCATTCAACAAGTTAACCCTGTCCTCCATTGATTTTATTTTTTTGCATACTTGATTCGCATAAGGATTTTTCAATAAAATGCTAAAAATATGCTTTAAAGTATTAATGCATTGCGAAAAATAAATATTTCAATAAATTAAAGTCAGATATTCCTACGATATTCCTTTTCATATTGTATACAAATTTTATTAAGTCTACTGCAGACACTTTGTAGTCAAAGCATTTCAACTGAGGTACTACACAGGCGTCAAAAGGCGTCATTGTGGAGTAAAGGGGGTGGCGTCAAAAGGCGTCACTATGGAGGAAAGGGTTAAAGTAACATAGACATGATAGAGGAAGAGGAAATGTGCTATTGACATTTTACTCCTACATGTACAAATGTAGATGGGTTTTTTTGCTTGAAAATTATAACAACCTTAACAACTTTGGTTTTATATTCTTATGGTACAAAATACTTTATTTTAAAAGAAATCTAAAATATTATATCATACCTAAAAATACTACTGTATTGTATCCTTATTCCATTACCATGTTGACTAAAAAATATGCTAGTGCATTTTATCAATGATAGAAAAAATAGCAGAGTTATTTTTAAACTTGAGTGGAAAACACTAGACTAGTATAATGTAATTTTCTCCAAATGAAAAATGCATGTCCTCCATTTTTATAGATTACCTTCAACATGCTAAAGAAAGACCCTCTGTATTATACATTTTGTATTTGTCTTTCTAGAATTTCTAGTAAATCAATAAGGGTAATATTTCGGGATGTTGAGTTCCACTAGGATATTTTAACCTGTGGAATAAAAGCACCAGCTAATTGTTAATAAGTGACACTGTGTACTGTCACATATACATTTGTACTCTCAGTTACTGAAAGACACCATGTTTTCCAGTGTTGACTTGTAAGGATCTTTTTGAAGTCCTAACCAAAATAGATGTACAATGTATTATGGAGAAGCAGGAGACACTAAATGTATTAATTTCATTTTCTTAAAAAATATATGAAAACATAAATCTTTACCAAATTCAAATTTCCATAATTGATTTCTATATATATACAATGTATACACTGAATTTGAAAATCCAAGATAAAAAATATATTTAAGTCAAATTAAGAAATGGCATTTTAGATAATTAATGAATCTTTATATTGCAGGTGCTTTTTATGGAGACAGCAAATCAGGAAACTTCAGAACCAGTTGTACAAGAAATATGTACAAATGGAACATCAGAAATACAATATAATGAACAACATGACCTAACACAGTCTACAACGTCTATAGAAGATGTTACAATCAATGCAAATTTACAAGGAGAGGCCATTGACAATGGTGATGAAGGGGAGACAATTCACAAGCCTCATCTTTTGAAGATAGAGGTACCAGATGGGGAAGCAGATTTGGAACAAACAGATGTAGCTGTTGAGGAATGGAAGGACATAGAGAACATTGTAGACATGGATCCATCTTCAACAGCTGGGTTCCTTATTCTGTCAAAAGAAGCTGCTGGTAAGTGAAAATTACACTGAGGGGTCAGGGTGGTAGGCACGGTCTCAAAATATGATTTTGGGTAGAGACAGATGTGAGACTGGTATTTTAAAATAAAAAAATCATAAATATGTATATTGCATTAAAATCTTGAGAATCTGAGATTTAAAACTAAGATGTCTCACATTCTTAATTTATAAAGTACCTGGTGAAAAAACACTGATCTTTGGTAGGAAAACTGACAATCCTAGTTAATTAAGCATGGAGTCAGGCATACAAAATTGCAATTCATTGTTTTGTTTTACATAATAAAAAAAAATAACCTGTTCCACCCACACATTTGACTATACAGTCAGATTAGAGGAATCCCCCTATAATATCATTGCTTAAGTTTTGTTTAAAACATTATACCATATTAATATGGTTCTTATATAATTTTAGCATCCCTTGGAATGGATTCTATTGAAAATACTCAAAATGGAGATGAACCTGCAGCCAAAAGATTTCGTATTGAAGGTGGTGATGGCCAGTCTTATGTGCTATCTGTGGCTCCAGGTAGATGTATATATGAATAGCCAAAAAGTACCTAGAAATAGCAACACATGACATACAAATCTATGGGAGTGTGGATTAATCAGTACAGAGACTAATTCAATTACACAAATAAAATTATAGAGTGCCGAACAATCATTGACAATTTTATTTTAACACACGTAATAAATAATTTAGTATGTAAATATTAGAATGTTTAAAATATTTACAAAACATTAAAAATAGATAAATATAGATATAGTTTGTTTTTTTTTATAAATCTGAGTCAACTTTTCTCGGTGTTATGTTAAAATCATAACAAATAACTATACAAGTGCAGATTTTATACAAACAGTCATACATTTTTCTACTATCTTTCTTACATTTGTGTTTTATAACATATGTACCTTCAAATTTTATAAGACAGCAACAAAACAACTCAAAATAACCAAAAACAGACATTTAAAAGAAGTACCATATATAGCATTTAAGACGTTTCATTTCTTTTACAGATGATTCTTTGACAACTGATGAAACCATTGTAGAAAAAGTGGAAACAGTTCAGGTAAATTTAATGATGTATAAGGATGAAAAAAATAATTTGATAGGCATACAACTTTATCATGGGAGAGAAGGAGAACAGTCTCTTTCTTTTTCCCCAGATTTCGATGCAAGTTAAAAAAAAACGTACCAAATTTTTAAGTTCTTAAGTTTTCTTTGACTTTTTAACAAACTTCAGAAGGATCGTTGTTCAAAGTGAAAATGTCCTGTGAACCATTTTTGTTTTATTATGCAAGGAACATTTCACTAAACTATATAATTAGTAAATGAACTTGCAATAATTTGAGATTTGAAAATAACCTTTTTGTCTGTAAATGATTGAATTAAATAAGTTAAATTAATCATGAGATAAGTATTATAATTTTATCGTGTATCTGATTCACATTATTTCAATATAATTTAAAAATAAGTTTGTTTTATTTTCTGGAATTCATTTACTCCATGTACATGTATGCATAACCATGTGTTTTCTACTACACAAAAATGTTTTTTTTTAATTTATTTTAATAAATACTCTTTTATGTTTAAGGCAACCAATGGATCAGTCTTATTGGGTGCAGGAGATGCTGGAGGCCCTAAACAGTCAGGTTCTGGGAACAGAAAAGCTTTAGAAAGCTCAGATATTTCTCAGGCTTGGTTCACAACTAGAGATGAAAAGGATGCTCTTCATAGCAAAGGTATACACATTAATGAAGCATATGAATAAAATAAGATTTGAGGGAGAACTTCATTGAAATAATAATTCAATAATGATAAAACACAAAAAAGATATTTGACATACGGATACAGTCTAAATGGTTTATGAAGTATCAATATTATCAGCCAGGGGACTTACTTAAAAAATGAGTGATTTTCTAAATCACTGATTCAAGTAACATTTTGTTCATAAAGGTTGAAGGTAAGAGTTGTCTTTCTTTAATAATCACCTATTTAAGTAATACAAATTTATCACTAGACTAAGTGATTTAATTTTATTGTAGTTTTTAATATAGAATACTAATGATCCAGGGACTAATTATGTTTCTAAACTGATCAGAACCAACATCTGTGTTGTCTAGGATGACCAGGTCATTTCAGGTGATGACCTTGTACTGAATCTAGGATAATGACATAAAAATAACTTGTTTAAGTACCATACCTCAATTTCCTTCCCAAAAATCACTTCTTTAAGTATCATTATTTTAATAACCCCACTAATTTCAACATCCTGAACAGTGAAATTTTTATCGGATAGAATTTTATTACATAATCTGAAAGATGAAACCTTGAACTTCACAGGAAAAATACTCCCACTGCTGGAAAAAATCTTTGAAGAAAGTATCAGTTCATTATGTAAAGCCATTATTATAGCATTTTTATGCCCCACCTACGATAGTAGAGGGGCATTATATTTTCTGGTCTGTGGCTCCCTTCGTCCATCCGTCCGTCCGTCTGTGGTTCCGTTCGTCCGTCCAGGTTAAAGTTTTTGGTCAAGGTAGTTCTTGATGAAGCTGAAGTCCAATCAACTTGAAACTTAGTACACTTGTTGCTTATGAGATGATCTTTCTAATTTTTAAGCCAAATTAGACTTTTGACCCCAATTTCACGGTCCACTGAACATAGAAAATGAAAGTGGGAGTTTCAGGTTAAAGTTTTTGGTCAAGGTAGTTTTTGATGCAGCTGAAGTCCAATCAACTTGAAACTTAGTACACTTGTTGCTTATGATATGATCTTTCTAATTTTAATGCCAAATTAGATAATTACCCAATTTCACGGTCCATGGAACATGGAAAAGGATAGTGCGAGTGGGGCATCCGTGTACTTTGGACACATTCTTGTTTCAACTAAAATAGAATTTTCAGCTAAATGATAGCATCAAAGGCATAAACCTTGCTACTTAAAAGAAGCAAAAAGTTCATTTTTTTCAATTTTAATAATTAAAAGATATTATTTAACACCTATGTGTTTAAAATTTTGAAAAAACTACAAAATCCTAATTTGTGACAAAACTTTGAATTTGTTACTCAAATAAGTAATTTAAAAATCACTTATTTTGGTAAGTCCCCTGACTGATTATCTTTACAATTTGGGACAAAAAAGATGTTATTTGAAAAATAGTCTAAATTTAAGTTGAAGGTGATCTTGAAACGGCTTCCCTTTGAGATGATCTTTAGTATTTCTGACTATTGGAAATGCAATATGTATAACAGATTGAAACTCTTATTAAAACACACTTTTAAAAGCAAAAATCATAGTTTTACTGAATAAGGTGCACTTTGATCTTATTGATTTTTTTTAATATGTCTTCAAAGGTGCAACATGGAAACAAGGACAGTGGACAAAGGAAGAAGTTGCTGTATTACAGCAGAATATTAACAGTTATTGTGCAGTAAATATTTATAAATATTGTGTAGTTAAACTTTGACCTTTATTGGGGATGAATAGATAATAGCTGGATTTAAAAGTTTGAAGTTCTGGATTATTTTCTTAATATATTGGACAACATCTGTTTTACTGACACACATTTTATTTCAAATGTTATAACTCACTGCAAGGCTTTCTAAAATGTATGTAACACTGTATTTCTTTGTTGAACTCTGTACATGCAGGTCCGAAAACCAAACATTAATCAACCAAATTCTATGAATTTTCACAATAACACTTTTAAAATTGTAACTTTCATAAGATGTCATAAATACAAGTCTACCTGTTCTTAAGTTGTGTCATCTCAAATTGACAAACAAATATGGAAATATTAAACAGTAAAAATTGCATTGAAAATTAAATTAACTATGACTCTAATAGCCTTCCCTCATTGGAATGGTTTGCTAAGTTTGACTTGCTATCATGAACATTTGACTACCACATGCTTTGAAAAGTAAATGCGTTATGCAAATGTTAAAAGAGACTGGAACTTAACTTTTAATACTACAGATTCTCAAGAGAAAAAAATATATATATCAACTACATCATAGTCAAAAATCATTATGATAATTAAAATTTATATGAATAAACGGACACTTGTTTTATATGACTATGAGAAAGCAATCCAACAAAAAAAAACATCTAGAGGTTAACATATGGTCCACAAAAATAGACAAATAATCTAGATAATATGCCTTACTGCATTATTATTATATATAATATTCTTTTGTTATAGCAATTTCATATTTGTGTTTCTGTAGGAACGTAATATAGTTGACCCTACACACATCATATTTGAGATGTCCAAAGATGAAAGAAAAGATTTCTATCGTAACATTGCTAGAGGTTTACAGCGACCATTGTTCTCTGTCTATAGAAGAGTGACTAGGATGTATGATCAGAAAAATCACATTGGAAAATATACACCTGATGAAATTAACAAACTTAAAGAGTGAGTAGATAGAGTGACAGTTTAACAAAACAGACAATTTACAGATATTTTGAAGAATATAAAAAAAGTTTAATTTGGTAGTTGCATGTAAGTTAACAATTTGTTGTGTACCCTTCTTAATTTAGTCTCTGATTTTTATACAACCCCAAACAAATTTTGGGATCGTATAATGGTATGATGCTGTCGTCTGCGTCGTCCGAAGACACATTGGGTTCCAGATAATAACTTTAGTTTAAGTGAATAGATCTTCATGAAATTTTTCAGAAGGTTCAATATCACAAAAGGAAGGTTGGGAATGATTTTGGGGATGATGGTCCCAACCGATTAGGAATTAGGGGCCCAAAACAAGCATTTTTTTAGTTTCAGGATAATAACTTGTGTAGAAGTATTTCAATTGCTCTGAAATCATACCGCAATGTTTAAAACCACAAGTAGAAGGTTTGGATTCATTTTAGGGGTTATGGGGCCAAAGTTTAGGAATTAAGGGACAAAAAGGAGTCAAAACAAGCATTTTTCTAGTTTCAAGACAATAACTTATGTGTAATTGTATGGATCTCTCTGAAATTGTACCACAATGTACCATATAACAAAGGGGAGGCTGGGATTAAGTTTTGGGTTAATTGCCTGAAATATGTAGGAATTAGGGGCCAAAAAAAGGGCCAAAAAGAAGGATGTTTCTAGTTTCCAAACAATCATGACAATAACTTGTGTTTAAGTGTATGGATCTCTCTGAAATTGTACTACAAGGTTCAATACTGCAATGGAAAGCATGGGATTGAGTTTAAGGGTTATTGCTCCAAGGGGGTTTCAAAAAGTTGGGGGGGATTTTTTGTTTACCATTTTTTTTTTTTCAAAAATTTTCAAATTTCGAATTTTGAAAAGTTTCAAGAAGAAATCTTCAGTTGCACAGTATTGTGCAATAGATTTATTAGATCTTTGACCACATTAATTTTGTGACAAAAACCTATATTATGTCAAAAATTTGATCACAATCCAAATTCAGACAGAATCAAGCTTGAATATTGTGACCAAATTTGCCCCAACTGTTCAGGGTTCAACCACTAGGGGTCGTATAAAGCTGCGCCCTGCGGAGCACCTGGTTTTATGCATACGTGTCTAATTTTAAATAATTACTGACATTGTACTTCCCCTTGAGGGAACAAAGATATTGGACCCAGTTTCTCAGACTGAGAACTAAAATCTGCACCTTACATTAGACTGCTTATAGTTTTGAAGAATGTATTGAATATGCATCCCTTGTTTGGAGAGGGTCTTCTCATAGCACTAGGAAGATCCATTATTATTTGTTTTTTAGAAATAAAATTTGTTGGGTATTAACGAAACAACAACTCAACATTGAAAATAACCAAGAGGTATCTAAAGGGCAAGATACAGTCTATGATATTAGGTTATCAGAGACATTTTAATGACAACAGATTCTTAATATAGAGGGTACAAATATTTTCTCTTTAAATTTGATATACAATGTTTATAATGAACCTGTCTGTTTGTATATTTTCAGTCTTCGTGGAAGGTTTGGTAATGATTGGTCGTCAATTGGTGCTGCTCTGGGTAGAAGTGCTTCATCTGTAAAGGATAAATTCAGACTGATGAGGGAAACTTGTAATTCAGGTAGAAATTAAATAGTAAAAATAATGAAAGTTTTTAAAATTCTTACAAACGTTTTATTATTAGCAGAAATGATTAGAACAAAGTGTATAATGATATTTATTGAAAAAAAATTTGGCACACTATTTTGGTATAGACACATTAGAAATGTAGTCAGTTCTATTTTACCTTTGTCTACCGTCTAAACGTTTTCCTTCATTTATTGATGTGCTCAGTTGGTACAATAATGCTTTTATATATATAGGATACAGTTTTCTTTATTATGTTGTTTGATATAAAGTTGTCTGCCAGAAAAAAATGTTAATTCAAAATTGTCTGTTCATTAAAGTTAACCATAGCTGAGTTTAAAAAATTTATATTGTTTAGGTAAATGGTTGAGGGAAGAAGAGAGGAGATTAGCTTCAGCTGTATATGATCTGGCAGGTGTCAAACCAGGTAAGAGTGGCTAAATAATGAAAAATTAAAATTGTGGTTCTTAAGGAGGCTCGCGGGTATAAGATTTTCAGAAAAAAAATAAACTTTTATTTTTCATTACAAATTTTATTTATTACCTTTAGTAGTTGTTACTTTATCATGTGGTACAAAAATTATTCCAAAAAATCAATTTGTGTTGGCCCCAGGTGACTTTGAAAATGTTTATATCATGAAAAAAGCTCCAAATTATCTCCCTTTGGTGCAAAAATGCTATTTTTTGTCATTAAAATTGAAATATCTTTTTTTACTCATAGGTGACCTATATTTTTTATTATTGTTTTCAAATAAGCTATACATTAACTAAATAATTGTAAAATTTAAGCGATTTCTGTAATTAAATTCGTTTTTTATTTCGATATTACCTCTTTTTCTCCTATTAGTTCAACAGAAAAAAAGTATCTTTACAAAAATGTATGCTTCTTTCGAAGTCAGATTGTGAGCGTAAATGATCGGTGACCCCCCTTTTTTATTTTATTTTTCTATTAGGTATAAGATAAAGTTCATTTATAGAAAAAATTGGCGAAATCTTATATTAAATAAAAAATTTGATTTAGACCCGCGAGCCCCCTTAATAGTTAGTGGAAAGTCTTTTTATATACCCATAGCTGCAGTGGGGGCTTTAAGTGTTAACCTTGTCTAACAGTATGTTAACAGTCTGTATGTGACAACCTTACATTTTGTTTTCTAACTTTAGTTTTGCCTCAACCAAATGTAATGAAATAAATACACAATACTTATTACCATAAAACACAGACCAAGTTCGAATGTGAGTGGTGTCACTTAAAGGTTCTCTAGTGATGTCTCTTTACAATTTTATATGCAAGTGGGGCATCATCTGTTTATTTTTTTCCAAACAATGCTGGGAAAAGATGTTGAAAACAAAGTGCAGTGTTCATTTATACAGAGCAAAAATCTGTTTCCTTAATCATCATTAGTAGGCTTAGTGTCAAAACATTTGAATCCACGAACATGGTTACATGATCATTGTTTAAAGCAAAAAATTGTTGATGTTTGATTTACCATGTTTACATAGCATGTTTGAGATTTATAATTATTTTAAAAGTATAAAAATTTGATGAAACTTTTAAGATGACATCTGTCTATTACACAGGTGAAAATGTCACAACTGGATTATCCTGGGCATTAGTTGCAGAGAGAGTTCAAACCAGGTCAGAAAAACAATGTCGAACAAAATGGTTGAATTATCTTAATTGGAAACAGAAAGGAGGTACAGAATGGACTCGTGAGGATGATATAAACTTAGTTCTAAAGTATGTTTACCACTCAGACTTTGATTTTCGTTATTTTACATTGCTCAATCATGTGTATCTTTTTCTCTCTGAGGAAGATTTGTCACCTTTCAAAAAAAAAACACAGTTTAAATGTAAACTAGAATCAGGATAAATTTATCAACATCAGAATTTACAACAGTAATTAAGGACCATAATCAATAATTATCTGAATATACATGCATTGATATATTGTAATTTAAAAAGTAAAATAAAGGACAAGGTTCACAAAATGGCCTAAAATATCAACTTTATCATAAAACACCTAAAAGTTCGTAAATGGGTCTATTTCAAAAGCCTTATTGCTAAATAATTCAGTTTTTTTCATAAAAAGTACATAATATTCTCCAAAGTAGGCCCATTTTGAACATTTTGTTAAAAACATTTTTGTCTTAATAGTATTATCACAAGTATTTCTATGCAAAATTTGTAATTTTTAGGCCTGATTGAAAAAACATCATAAACTTAGGGCCAATTTTAACCCTTCTTGAACCTTCTCCTTTGTGTGCTAGTGTCAAAATATGAACACTTGATCTTAGCTTTATTTTAAAGGAATGAACAAATATCCTTAGAATAGTCACATGATCTGTATTGATTGATCACTTCCGATCTCACAAACTTGTTAGTCGTTATGACAATTGAAACATATCGGCTAAAATTTGAGACACAAATATACCATAATCAGTATAATGGTTTACCAACTCATGATGGCGTCCATAAATTTTACGAAATTTTCAACTTCATAACATTAGAGACTCATTGTTTACTGTAAAAGAGTGATGAAAGATACCAAAGGGACAGTCAAACTCAGAAATCTAAAATAAACTGACAACGCCATGGCTAAAAATGAAAAAGACAAACAGACAAACAATAGTACACATGACACAACATAGAAAATTAAAGAATAAACAACATGAACCCCACCAAAAACTAGGGGTGATCTCAGGTGCTCTGGAAGGGTAAGCAGATCCTGCTCCACATGTGGCACCTGTAACTTATTACCTGTATAGTGTATGGCAATAATAATTTGCAACTGCCTTTCTCCTTTTTTATTGATCAATATTACCAAGACATTCTAAAATTTCATATAAATATTCCATGTTACTTTATTACAGAATAGCTAATTTAGATGTTAATGATGACATGTTACTTTATTACAGAATAGCTAATTTAGATGTTAAAGATGACATGTTACTTTATTACAGAATAGCTAATTTAGATGTTAATGATGACATGTTACTTTATTACAGAATAGCTAATTTAGATGTTAAAGATGACATGTTACTTTATTACAGAATAGCTAATTTAGATGTTAATGATGACACAGAGATTGATTGGAATGATCTAGCCAGTAACTGGCCAAGGTTGGTTGGAGTCACATAGTATATCATTTAAAATGTGGCTCAGTCTATCTTCTTGTTATATTATCACAGATAAATAATTTTAATTTTAATGAGTGATTTCACCTTCTGATTTCATAAATAAAAAGTGTAACCTACCAACTTTCCCCATTTATGGGGATATGAGAGGTGACTTGAATTTTGAAATTCTTTATAATATAAACTGAATACCTCAAAACAGGCATTCAAATGGGTAAAACTGTTATTTAAGCATATACATTCTCATTAAAACAATATTTATAATGGTATTTGATTGAAACACTTATGGCAATACAAGAGGAGCTTTAATTAAGATCTCTTGCACTTAAAATCTGCACATAAATAATGAATAGTTGACAGTAACGCAAATGTAAAGATTTCTTTAATATAAATGTTCTTTTGAAATTTGACTGATATAAACTTCAAAGTTGTTATTTGTGTTTCTAATGCAAATCTGATACATTTTGTTTACTTTATTTATTATTAGTGTGAGATCTCCCCAGTGGCTTAGAGGAAAATGGTGGTCATTAAAAAGACATTGTACAGAATATCAAAGTATGGAATTCAAAGGTATGACACTTTGTTAATTTTATTATGATTACATTAAAAGTTTAGATTCCAACCTCCTGGCAGAAAAAAATTGAGCTGGAAATGATGTTATTTTACAATATATTTTTATAGACAATATCAGTGTAAGATAAGCATACAATTTGTTATTGTTTGAAAGGAGGCAGGAAACAAAAGTATAGGTTGCATTTCTTTAAATATAGACAATGCAAATTCCAATAGGAACTCCCTTTTGCGGCTAAAACTGTGACACTTTTACTATGAAGCTTCATAAAAATTGTATCCTTTAAGGATGTTCGCTACCCTTGTTTTTGACTTTTTGTCAGATATTCGGAATCCTCTAGTTTTATCCATGTATAGTCATTAATTAATTTGCCCACTGACCCCTACTTTTCTTTACAGAATCTTATTACACATTGTTTAAAAAGCCATATTTGAAAATATTATAAAATCCTTGTTATTTTTCCAATGATTTTAAAAGGAAACGGTTCCAATGTTAAATATACGAAAAGTCTAGAGATAATTATTTCCCGCCAAATTTTCAATGGCTTATATCTCGAAAACAAGCACACAGACCCTTTATTTTTTTCTGCTTTTTTGGCTCCTTTATTTATATACTATCAATTTATAACAGTCTTTTTAAAAGCTTGTTATTTTGAAACAGAGTAGCAAACATCCTTAATGCAAAGTTGATATGCACTACTATTTTATTCAAAGGTCAAAACATAGGGCTGTGCCACATATTTTCAACATTTATATGCCCTAAACTTGTTAAAAGTTTAAACCTTACCTTTACTTTTTGCCTACTTCAGAATTCATTTTTCACCGCAATAGTATGTTTTTATACTGGTAACAGTCCCAAGTTATGAGTTTGACTGTCCCTCTCGTATCTTTTGTCCCTCTTCTATGTCTCTATATGAGATGAAACATAGAGATCATATCTGGGAACCAGTACGTTAACAAATTAACATACTTATGAATATTATAAATCTCCCCAAAGAGGTGTGGCTTGAAAAAACAGTCGTATTTACAAAGTGCAACCTAAAGAGCTATCTACATAAGTTACTTCCTATCATTTCTCACCCAGAAATCCCTATTTAGCTCTTTTATGATATATCCACATACAAAACTTAATAGTTGCTCCATTATATGATATATTTGTATTGCAGATATGTTAGAGTACCTTAAGACAGTACATTTACAAAATCTGAAAGTAAAACAGACCCCACAGGCAGGCAGTGGTATGAAGTTTATAGGTCTACAGAATGATGTCACCACACAGTATATACCTATACAATTAAATTCAGGTATGAAACAATGGTATGAAGTTTATAGGTCTGCAGAATGATGTCACCACACAGTATATACCTATATAATTAAATTCAGGTATGATACAATGGTGTGATGTTTATAGGTCTACAGAATGATGTCACAACACAGTATATACCTATACAATTAAATTCAGGTATGATACAATGGTGTGAAGTTTATAGGTCTACAGAATGATGTCACCACACAGTATATACCTATACAATTAAATTCAGGTATGAAACAATAGTGTGATGTTTATAGGTCTACAGAATGATGTCACCACACAGTATATACCTATACAATTAAATTCAGGTATGATACAATGGTGTGATGTTTATAGGTCTACAGAATGATGTCACAACACAGTATATACCTATACAATTAAATTCAGGTATGATACAATGGTGTGATGTTTATAGGTCTACAGAATGATGTCACAACACAGTATATACCTATACAATTAAATTCAGGTATGATACAATGGTGTGATGTTTATAGGATAACAGAATAATGTCACCACACAGTATATACCTATACAATTAAATTCAGGTATGAAACAATAGTGTGTAGTTTACAGGATTACAAGACAAAGTTACTCAGCAGCATATGTCAGTAAATTCTGGTAGAAAGAAATAACATTTTAATTTGATGTATACAAGCAGTTTACATAAACTATGTTGAAGCTGACTCCAGGTGCAGGATTTTCTAGCTATGTTGAAGACCTATTGGTGGCCTTGAGCTGTTTCTGCTCTTTGGTCAAGTGGTTGTCTCTATGACACATTCCACATTTCAATTCTCAATTTTATTTGGTCAATATATAAATAACACATAGCTGAGAGGGTGATAGAGCAGATTGTTACCCCGAGAAAACATTGTCAACCGCGGCAAAGCCAAGGTTGACAATGTCTTTTCGAGGGGTAACAATCTGCTCTATCACCCTCTCAGATATGTGTTATTTAATTTATTATACTGAATGTTCTGTTATTACTGTAGATTAAATTTTAAATTCAAAGTAATAAACTATGACATCTTGTACATAACCTTCCGTATTTAATAAAGCGCACACTTGATCAGACGTCTCCGTAAATGGTAATAGAGTATTTGCCAAAGGATAGATTCGTATTTAATAAAGCGCACACTTGATCAAGCGTCTCTGTGAAGGGTGATAGAGTATATGTCATAGGATAGAGTCGTATTTAATAAAGCGCACACTTGATCAAGCGTCTCCATGAAGGGTAATAGAGTAAATTGACACCCTCGTATTAGCCAATCAAAATCTGGCATTTTGACATGAAGTATAATAATGTATAATAACATACCATATAAATAGAACGAGATGCAAGACATAAGATAAGGAAACTGTGACACAATGACATAAATAACCATTGGTATTTGAAAGTCAACATATAGTGTTCAGTAATAGACAGATGTCTATACAATACATTTATGTAAAGCTGTACTTTTACCCATGAATAAATTTATTAGTTAAAAGCAATCAAATTATACACAATTATTCTTAGAAAGGGTTAATGTTAAATACATATTTTGTGACACAAACAGTCACTATCCATTCTTTCTATCAGATGATGTATTAACAGACTTTTTCATTTTGATGGTGGTTTTCTGTTTTCAGTTTATGCAGCAACCTTTCAGAACAGGTGAAAATTAAACAAACACAAAAAAAAACTGATGTTTAGTACTTTCAAATATTCTTTACAAACAAGAAAAAAAATTAATGTTTAGTACTTCCAAATATTCTTTACAAACACGAAAAAAATCTGATGTTTAGTAGTTCCAAATATTCTTTATGATACTTTTTATGAAAAAAACAATAATTATAGAGATAATTATATGTGTGATACTTTACTTTCAGGGGTAGATGATGGTGGGGATAGTATTCAGTATGAAGTTCTCCACCAATCAGATTCAGGGATGTACCTTATCGCACCAGCCAATAGTACGCCTATCTCACTCAGTAGCATGGCCATGGGAACAGATCATATTATTGTTCATTCTCTACCAGTAAGCTTTTGTTATTGCTGATACTAAAATATTGTAATTTCAGAAATTATTGCGTGCATCTATTATTGTGATTTCTAGAAATTCTGCAGATAATGTATGCTAATGAGTTTTTATTTTGCTTAATATATCATGTCGCAATTTAGCACAATAATAAAAATATCACAAATTTTTATACGACCTCAAAAATTTTAATTTTTCGTCGTATATTGCTATGACGTTGGCGTCGTCGTTGTCTTGCGTCGTCGTCGTCCGAATACATTTAGTTTTCGCACTCTAACTTTAGTAAAAGTGAATAGAAATCGATGAAATTTTGACACAAGGTTTATGACCACAAAAGGAAGGTTGGGATTGATTTTGGGAGTTTTGGTCCCAACATTTTAGGAATTAGGGGCCAAAAAGGGCCCAAATAAGTATTTTCTTGGTTTTCGCACTATAACTTTAGTTTAAGTGAATAGAAATCTATGAAATTTTGACACAAGGTTTATGACCACAAAAGGAAGGTTGGGATTGATTTTGGGAGTTTTGGTTCCAACAGTTTAGGAATTAGGGGCCAAAAAAGGGCCCAAATAAGCATTATTTTTGGTTTTCGCACAATAACTTTAGTATAAGTAAATAGAAATCAGTGAAATTTAAACACAATGTTTATGACTACAAAAGGAAGGTTGGGATTGATTTTGGGAGTTGAGGTCCCAACAGTTTAGGAATTAGGGGCCAAAAAGGGGCCCAAATAAGCATTATTCTTGGTTTTCGCACCATAACTTAAGTATAAGTAAATAGAAATCTATGAAAGTTAAACACAAGGTTTATGACCATAAAAGGAAGGTTGGGTTTGATTTTGGGAGTTTTGGTCCCAACAGTTTAGGAATAAGGGGCCCAAAGGGTCCAAAATTGAACTTTGTTTGATTTCATCAAAATTGAATAATTGGGGTTCTTTGATATTCTAAATCTAACTGTGTATGTAGATTCTTAATTTTTGGTCCCGTTTTCAAATTGGTCTACATTAAGATCCAAAGGGTCCAAAATTAAACTTAGTTTGATGTTAACAAAAATTGAATCCTTGGGGTTCTTTAATATGTTGAATCTAAAAATGTACTTAGATTTTTGATTATTGTCCCAGTTTTCAAGTTGGTCCAAATCGGGTCCAAAATTAAACTTTGTTTGATTTCATCAAAAATTGAATAATTGGGGTTCTTTGATATGCCAAATCTAACTGTGTATGTAGAATCTTAATTTTTGGTCCCGTTTTCAAATTGGTCTACATTAAAGTCCAAAGGGTCCAAAATTGAACTAAATTTGATTTTAACAAAAATTGAATTCTTGGGCTTTTTTGATATGCTGAATCTAAACATGTACTTAGATTTTTGTTTATGAGCCCAGTTTTCAAGTTGGTTCAAATCAGGATCCAAAATTATTATATTAAGTATTGTGCAATAGCAAGAAATTTTCAATTGCACAGTATTCAGCAATAGCAAGAAATCTTCAATTGCACAGTATTGTGCAATAGCAAGAAATTTTCAATTGCTCAGTATTGCGCAATAGCAAGAAATCTTCAATTGCACAGTATTGTGCAATAGCAAATATTTTCAATTGCACAGTATTGCGCAATAGCCAGAAATATCTAATTGCACAATATTGTGCAATAGCAAGAAATTTTCAATTGATTGGAGTTATCTTTCTTTGTCCAGAATAGTAGTTGAGTCAACTTAAATCATTGTTTTATACAATATACAATGTATATTCACTTTTACTACCAACTGATAAATTAAAACAATCTTTACCATTCAGTGATAACAAGCACCTTTTGTTACATTTTAATATTTTATGATGTATTTAAATGAGTATTTATTGTTGCAAACTCCATTAGAAATTTGAATTGAGATCAGTTTTGGAAAAAGGGAAAGGGGGATGTGAAAAAAAAATGGGGGGGGGGGTAAATTTTTCTCATTTCAGATTTCATAAATAAAAAGAAAATTTCTTTAAACATTTTTTTGAGAGGATATATATTCAACAGCATAGTGAATTGCTCAAAAGCAAAAAAAAAAAATTTTAAGTTCATTAGACCACATTCATTCTGTGTCAGAAACCTATGCTGTGTCAACTATTTAATCACAATCCAAATTTAGAGCTTAATGTTGTGTCCATACTTGCCCCAACCGTTCAGGGTTCAACCTCTGCGGTCGTATAAAGCTGCGCCCTGCGGAGCATCTGGTTTTTTATTAAAAGTATTGGTCTTTTAATGGTTTTGATTACCAGCAAAATTTCTCAAACTTTCCAACTTCCCAGCAATTTAAATGCACTAATGAATACACATGAAAGCCAAGTTGAAAATTTTCACCACATTTTTCTCAGGAACTACAAAAATTTGGTTTCAGGGTTTATATATGTCAGCTATAATGTGTGATGTGTTTTAAGATTCGCCACTCAACAACTTCCTGTTTACTGAAATATTTTGGCGGGGTATCATTAGTGAGCAGTAGCCCACTTTCGTTTTTTGTCCAGCCTGCAGCTTTTGTTGCAGAAAGCTCGACATTGGGATAGTGATCCGGCGGCTACGGCGGTGGCGGTGTTAGCTCACTTCTTAAAAGCTTTATATTTTAGAAGGTGGAAGACCTGGATGCTTCATACTTTGTATATAGATGCTTCATGTTATGAAGTTTCTGTCAGTCACATGTCCAATAACCTTGACTTCATTTTCATGGTTCAGTGACTACTTGAAAAAAAAGTTAAGATTTTTTGTAATGTTTAATTCTCTCTTATTATAAGTAATTGGATAACTATATTTGGTATGTGCGTACCTTGCAAGGTCCTCATGCCTGTCAGACAGTTTTCACTTGACCACGACCTCATTTCATGGATCAGTGAACAAGGTTAAGTTTTGGTGGTCAAGTCCATATCTTAGATACTACAAGCAATAGGTCTAGTATATTCGGTGTATGGAAGGACTGTAAGGTGTACATGTCCAACTGGTTGATGTCATCTGACCTTGACCTCATTTTCATGGTTCAGTGGTTATAGTTAAGTTTTTGTGTTTTGGTCTGTTTTTCTTATACTATATGCAATAGGTCTACTATATTTGGTGTATGGAATGATTGTAAGGTGTACATGTTTAGCTGACAGGTGTCATCTGACCTTGACCTCATTTTCATAGTTCAGTGGTCAAAGTTAAGTTTTTGAGTTTTGGTCTATTTTTCTAATACTTTATGCATTAGGTCAACTATATTTGGTGTATGGAAATATTTTATGATCTATATGTCTGTTACGCAGGTTTTATTTGACCTTGACCTCATTTTCACGGTCCATTACTAAGTGTTAAGTGTTTGTGTTTTGGTCTGTTTTTCTTAATTTATAAGCAATAAGTCAACTATATTTGTTGTATTGAAGAATTGTCAGCTGTACATGTCTGCCTAGCATGGTTCATCTGACCTTGACCTCATTTTCATGGTTCATTGATCAATGTTTCGTTTTCTTGGTTAATGTTGAGTTTATGTGACAGTTGTAATAAAGCTTTATATTTAGGTCTTCCAACATAATATCAATGATTAGTAAAGAAGGCGAGACATTTCAGCATGTGCACTCTTGTTATCTCTTTTAGAGATCTTGGGATAATTTGATATTATTTTACTTTTTTTACTTAATAAATACATATGTGATCTTAAAGGTGTGCTTATTAAATGAAATGACCAGACTTTTGTCTTCCATCAGTTTTTAAAAAAAGAATATTTTATAATATATATTTGTAAGGATATTAATGAATAAAAATATTGTATTTTATAATGTATTGGAAATCTCTGTAAAATGATTTAAAATCGAATTATAAGTATTAAAGTTGCTTATTCTTTTGGAATATACTGATATTCAACAGCATATTGATGATCAGATATATTTTAATTCATTCATTTTTTTTTTATTATAGACAACTAACATATCAACAAGTGAAAGTGTATCTGTAGAAATGAACCCTCAGTCTGTGATACTCTCAAATGAAAATGACAGTGTAGTGACCTCCCTTGATTCCACAACCATCTCATTACCAATAGAACAAGACTCTCTTTCAGTTAGTAATGGAGGTAAGTTGTCACTTAATTTTGATATGTGAATAAAACTATCTCTGATTCCAATTAGCCACAAGGTGTATCTGTGCAAAATTTAATTGAAATGTAGATAGGGGAGATAATTTGTACTTGTTTCCAAAATTAAAAGTAAAAAAACAACTCAAACAGGAAAACCAAATTGAATCTATATATGACACTTATGCACCTCATTAACAAAAGACAACCACTGAACAACAGGTTCCTGGCTTTAGACAGGTGCATACAAGCATAGCAGGTTTAAACAACTTGTAACTTTGTATGACCATAAGACCTAGTGCCAATGGCTATTGTGTTTAATTATCTCCCCTGTTTTCACATCACTTTTATTTTTTATAGAGATGAACCCGGTTTTAAAAACTTCTGATGGTTTATAATTTTTTTTTATATAATCTTTCCTTAACTGGAGATGAAACTAGCTTATAATTATCTCCCATAGTTCTAGCCCAATTTTTATGCCCCACCTACGATAGTAGAGGGGCATTATGTTTTCTGGTCTGTGGCTCCGTTCGTTCGTTCGTTCGTCCGTCTGTCCGTCCGTTCGTTCGTTCATCCCGCTTCAGGTTAAAGTTTTTGGTCAAGATAGTTTTTGATGAAATTGAAGTCCAATCAACTTGAAACTTAGTACACATGTTCCCTATAGTATAATCTTTCTAATTTAAATGCCAAATTAGATATTTACCCAATTTCAAAGTCCATAAAACATGGAAAATGATAGTGCGAGTGGGGCATCCGTGTACTTTGGACACATTCTTGTTCTTTCTAGAGCAATATCCTTGTCTGAAGCTTATCAGGTTAAGATATCTCCCATTGTACAACTTCAATATTACTTTCTTCAGAGACATTCAAGTCACTCACATGTTTTGTAAAGTTATCTTTCTTAATTTGACTTCAATATTATTTTACAGAGATATTCACCTTGTCAGTCCTTTATATTTATTTCTATTGAGATATATATTCTTGCTACCAGTAGTTTATAAGGTTGAATTATCTCCCTTTGTTCTATCTTTTAAGATTTGGCTATCACTTATGATTGAAAATTATCTCCCTTTCTATTTCATTTCCTATGATTTTATCTAAATATAGTATAATATCACTTATATCATGGAAGTATTATATTGACAGGAACTCCAGCAAGCGGACTTCAAACGTTTATAGTGCGATGCCGCAAAATCGTTAAGTATCTGTTAATTAACTTGACATGTCTTATGGATGCATGGGTTCCGATCAAATTTTTGGAACCTCGTGAATGATCGTAATTATGGAACATACCGAAATAACCGGATTTGTACTTAATTGTCAAGGAAAGAATTTACCGACCATGTGAATGACAAATATGTCAGTTTTTACGGGTTTTGCTGCTTAAAAACAAATAAAAAGAAAAGAAACGAAATCCCAAAAACCTGAAGAGTAAAAGAGCTTTGATCCGAAAAAAATATCAAATATTTTGATTTATTGTTTACTGAAAGTACAATGGTAAATATTTCATGCAATTTATCAAGAAACAGAAACATAAATTGCTTAGCAAACGGTGTAAGATGTTTCAGAACTGTTAACCTTTTAAACACATAAATAAATTCTAAATTGGTTTCCATGATAAAAAAAAATAAACTGCTTAGGGCCCATCATGGTGATCGTTCTTTAAATGCATCCAGAAATATTAAAAGCCATCCGTAAAAATAAATGTCAGACGTCAGATCGAGTAATCTCGGACTAGGTTATGTTTAATGTTGTTTACAACTTTGGAATTATCATAAAAGGTGTAACAATTCATCTGCATGTCTCGTAACTTGATATTGCTATGTAGAGGTCATCACATGCGTGTAATTATTAACCTCTTTAAGTCTTTAAAACATATTTGATAAATAAGTTAACAACATTTTACGATAGAGAAAATCATAAATATTTGTGTAAGGCTTAAATTAAAATATTGTTTGTTTGCCCTTTACCGACCGACCCTATAAATTCGTTCCGCCTGAACATCTTTTATTTGTGTTTACCAGCAAGATTTTATTTTATTTTATTTTTTGTTCCTACCAAAAATCTTATATTTGTATTTCCCGCTCAAAACTTTTTTACCGGAATTCTCGGGTTTTATCTTTCCTGTATAAGGTCTAGTCCGTTTGGTATCACATGAGCGTTTGACATGAATGAACACTTGCATTTGGAGTTTCAAAGCATTTGTTTGAAATCTATGTTGAAAGCTTTGAAATCATGATTTAAGGAACGTTACTCAGTGTCTTTATGCTTGAAGAATAGGGTTCATTAAAAAAAAGTTCGTCCAATACTAAATTATCAACGTGTGTACAAAATATTTTGTAAACAGACTTTGTATCCTATGTAGGGATGGCCTTTGGTGGTCCGTAGATTAGGATGATTATGCCGATGCCTTCGACCAGCATTGATATATTCTGATTTATATCTGACATGAACCAAAGGTCTGTAAAGGGGAGAATATTTGGCACTAAAATCGCCAAATTTTTCCATACAGATCATTTATAAATGCAATGTAAAATACGTGACAATTGAGTTTCAAGTCTTGTAGCATTTTTATTGGAAACACAGGCACACACAAAAATTTAAACACTCTAGGGACTTTTTCTACTAGTAATATACAATGTATTTCTGCCCGGACATATTTTACCAGGACAAAGTTATCTCTTACAGAAAAACTTTAGGTCTAGGTAAGCGTACAAGGTACATAGTACAGAATATTAGTGAAAGTTAAAATTCTTAAAAATTCCAGGTATGTAAACGTTTAAAATATGCCGCACAGCCCTATATTTTGATATTTGAAAAAAATTGTAGTGCATATGAATTAACTTCACATTCTACATGATATTTTTTTCTTCAAAACTTGGGACTATTATACTAATAGTCCTAGAAACTTATTAGCAAAAGCATACTTAAACAAAAGCAATACAGACAAAAATGACATCATGCAGATTTTGTATCTATAAAATAAAATATTATACCTACCTGCCTACCCATGACAAAAAATGTACTGAGCTAAGTTATTTTTTGGGAAAGAAAAATAAAATATTTTACCTACCTACCTACCCTGTTTCAAAACATTAGGGTCGGAAAAGGGCAAACAATATTTTAATTTAGGCCTAACACTCGATAAAAGTTTACAATCTTTAACTTAAAATTTGAGTTATCTGGCACCATCTGGCACACTACAAGCGCATCACATTATTTTCTGCAAACACTCTGCTTCAGAATCATGTAATTTTCATAATCGGATATTTCCCGATTTCCAAGTTCCAATGATTAAAACATACTCAACAAAACTAAAAATAAGTTTGCCCTCTTTCCGAATGCAGTTAATTTTCTTATGTCATTCTGTTAAATATGGACCGATTTTTTCAATCTTTTCAGCGTTGTTCTTCATTTATTGAACGGAAACAGGTGTTGTTATTCATGTGGCGATTCACAAATAACCACGGGAGTTTCCGTGTTTATTTACATTGGCAGGTAGAAAAGACAATCGATATCAAATCACGTGATAAAACCAACTTCAGTTAAGAGAACAGGCGAAGGCGGCATCACAGATACCCCACAAAGGAGTTATCACGTACTTGACAAACTGAGTCGGAACCTTTTATTTTCTTAAAGAAATCAGTGGGATGGGAATGTGCTAATTTTTCGTTGGAGTTCCTGTCAATATAATACTTCCATGCTTATATCAACCTTTCTTTTTATCATTTAACACTGACTTTGTCAAAAGAACTTTATTTATAACCAATATATAGGACAATGGTGTTAATTACAAATTACACAATTTCCAGGCCCTTTTGTTGTCCACATAATAAACATAACCAATTATTTATAACTTCCTGGTCGAATCAATACATATACCAATGGTAGCTGTTACCTAATCTGTATGTTCCACCCTGTCAGGTGCACTACCAAATGGTGTAGTTGGGATTTGCTATATACAAAAGTCATAATCACACCTGAACTTTGTCATTATATAGGGATTGACACTATTTAATTCATTCAAGAGTAGTTGTATTAAGAAAACCAGGACCGATTCAAACAGAGAGATTTTGAAATCAGAGAAAACTGTGATCTTATAATCAGCATGACTTTATCAAATGAAAAAACGAATACTAAAAGTCCAGGCAGAAAATAAGGCATAGGTACATTTATTCAGTCATGGTGCGTTCTTGTTAATTAAATAATAAATGGAATAATGTGTTACCTATATGAATTACCACATACTATTTATTTGATCTATTTGTAAATGATTGATAACAAAACAAAGAAAATTGCACAATCAAAATTGGAAAATTTGGCAAAAATGTGTTCACAGTAAATAATTTTATATTTTTAGAGCTTCAGCCTTCCACAGATTTTGAATCTCCAGTAAGTATATGAACACATAGAAAAAGAAGAGGATTAAAGAATTGAGCTTTTTCTTTTAATTGAGATTTAATATTAGCTTTGATGCAAAAAAAGGCAAACCTACTGTATTAAATTCAGAATTAATGCGATGTTTTTATTATTCCGAAAATTGCGACAGGGTTATAATCGCAATAATTTAAACTCACATTTATTGTATATGAATTTAACCAGATTTTTTCTCAATATTGCAAAAATTTAAATCGCTTCAGTATCTAGATAAAATAATTGGAGCCATAAACAATATATTAAACAAAATTGGTTAAGAATACCACATGGTGGTTAGAAGACCTCTTTACCTTTCATATAGAAATAAGGAGATATTGTTTGATTGTCAAATAGACAATTACAAGTATTCATCATATGTAGATTTAAACAATTATAGTTTATATAGTATGCCTAAATGTGTTATATTGCTAAATGAAATTCACTGTATAATTTGACATTCACATTGCAAAATGAAAGCAATTATTATCCTTCATTGCTCACAAGAACATTGATTCAAATATTAACAGTAGTATCCTGCAGTGTTTTCTTCTATTATCAAATACCAACAGCATGCAACAGAAAGGGTTCTATGGAACAATGATGAATAAATATATTGACCAGACTTAAAGAAATGGTATAAAGGAGTAGGTTCAGTAAGACCCCTTTTTGGCCCCAAAATATAGCAGTTTTACAAAATTGTTAAAATATAAACTATAAGTTATTTATTGGACAGTAAAATGTGACTGCTACATAGATATGGGCTGTTTTTGACAATATAATGCACATATATCGAGTACTAGCACCATTAAGTCATGCTAAATTACTGAAATCTTCACAATTCTAGCATTTTAGTTAAAATTTAGACGGTTTCCGTGTAAAACGAAAGTGGTCGCATTCGTGTTCATCCTTAATGTTGAAATGTAAGATGTATTTGATGATAATACATAACATATATAAAGGTTGAGGATGAACACGGATGCGGCCACTTTCATTTTTGACAAAAACCATCTAAAAAGTGACATTTTTCAGCATATTTGGTAGATTTGTCATATTTGAGCTTATATAGGGTCGTTTTTTATGATTAAATCAGTTAAAATCTTTCACATAAACTATTTGAATCAAATAAAATAGACACTTAAGTGTTTAAAAAGTGGTCAAAATCTTTCGTCAGATGAACCTGAAATTTGAGGCCAAAATTGGTTCTTACCGGACCTACTCCTTTGAATAAGACCGTTACCCATCAACACAAGCACATCAAAACTTGTCATAGTTATATATGTCACTGTATGGTCATAAACAATGGAAGATCATCTTTGGCTTGAAACGTTATTTAGTTTTGTAATGAACATCCAAATTGAAATCAATGTATTGATTTATAATTTTTTTTTTGTATTTCCCACAGTCAATTCCACAAGTAACAGACATGAGTCAGTCTTCATCTACAGCTGATGGGGATTTAAATGATACATCAACAAACTTTGTACAGAATAATGTCATGTGTACACTCTCAGGTAAATACAAAACAAACTTTGTACAGAATAATGTCATGTGTACACTCTCAGGTAAATACAAAACTTTGTATAGAATAATGTCATGTGTACACTCTCAGGTAAACATAAAACTTTGTACGGAATAATGTCATGTGTACTCTCTCAGGTAAATACAAAACAAACTTTGTACAGAATAATGGCATGTGTACACTCTCAGGTAAATACAAAACTTTGTACAGAATAATGTCATGTGTACACTCTCAGGTAAATATAAAACTTGGTACAGAGTAATGTAATATGTAAACTCTCAGGTAAATACAAAGCTTTGTATAGAGTAATGTCATGTGTACACTCTCAGGTAAATACAAAACTTTGTACAGAATAATGTCATGTGTACACTCAGGTAAATGTAAAAATGTGTACAGAGTAATGTCATGTGTACACTCTCAGGTAAATTCAAAACTTTGTACAGAGTAATGTGATGTGTACACTCTCAGGTAAATACAAAACTTTGTACAGAATAATGGCATGTGTACACTCTTAGGTAAATACAAAACTTTGTACAGAATGGTGTCATTAATTTATACACTCTCATGTAAATATAAAACTTAGTACAGAATAATGTCATGTGTACACTCTCAGGTAAATGTAAAAATGTGTACAGAGTAATGTCATGTGTACACTCTCAGGTAATTACAATTCTTTGTACAGAATAATGTCATGTTTAAGCTCTCAGGTAAAAACAAAATTTTGTACAGAATAGTGTCATGTGTACACTGTTAGGTAAATACAAAACTTTGTACAGATTAATGTCATGTTAACACTCATGTAAATGAGCATAAAATACTTTGTACAGAATAATGACATTTGTACTCTCTGAGGTAAGTTTACAACCAACACTTTTTACAGAATAATGTCATGTGTACACTCTCTGGTAAATTTACATATAAAACTTTGTACAACCATTTCAGGTAAATTTACATGCAAATAATGAAATTTTGATGCTCACATGATGTACATACAAAAAATTATCAATCTATTTATGTGTATGCAACACTAAGGATTTATTACTTATGATCCTTTTTATTCACAAAATAAAAATCAAGGCTTTCTGAAATTTAGAGTCAAGCTTTTTGAGAAAAAGTTAACTGTATGACTTATTTACACATCCATTGCTCATCAGCTACCTGTTTAACAAATACTTGTAGCAGACATGAGGTGTCATAAGTGAGCAACAGTTTACCTTTCACTTTATTTTTTTGTGTTTGATAAGCATTAATATCAATTGGATTGTGACTTACTATACTCCAAGAACATTCAAAATGTCCTAGTTATATTGTAAATTCAGAAATTATTGCATGTATTTATTAGTGCAATTTTTTTTAGACTAAAATGTTATTTTTATTTTTGTGACATTGAAAAAAAATCTGTTTAATTCTTATAAGAAAATTCAAAATGTGGGTTCAAATTATTGCGATTATAACCCTATCGCATTTATTCGCAATAATTTTCTGAATTTACAGTAATCCAAATTCATTTAGATAGCATAGTATAATTGACAAATATATTTATTACAGATCCCATGCTGCCATCAGGAGGAGGTGATCTGATTGGATCTTCATCTGATGCTGAGATTGACAAGACACATCACCATGATTCAGACTTAGAACATTCTAATACTGCCTAGATCTAGTAGAAATATATGTGTTGATCAGAATGTCTATCTAAAAATACAACAACACACAAGCATAATATAGATCTTGTAAATTTGGGACATATTTTGTGAATTGGACAAGGAAGATAAATTACAATTTCTGAACCTATATGTCAAAGTTTTTCTGCTGTCATAAAAATGGCATAATATTTTCAAGTCTTTAAAGGAGCTCTAATTCCATGAAAAATCATGCCTCAAAAGTTATGATATAATATAAGTGCTAAATTTCAAATGAGATATGTAAAATGTCTGTAACTGCATTTTAAAGTTTGATGAATTCCTTGATTTAGAATCAGCTTTATTTATTAAATGTTTCTTTCCTAATTTATTTGTTTATAGAATTGGCATTTGATGGAATAGTATATTATCAGATTACAATGATGACTACTTCTAGTTCTTTATATTCGAAATTTGTATTTACTGTGCAATTAATGTTTATTTTGTTTTTGTTATCCCTTTTCTTCACATGTTTGTTTGATGTAGAATTGAATTAAAAGTTGAGAACTTTACCATAGTTAATATAATGCATATATTGATTGTGATAGAAAACATTTATTTGTAATTTTTATGTTTGTCAATTTGTTGAAATAAAAATTATTTTGTGACTTTAAACATACTAGTATACTATTTCCTAGAGTGTCATGCCAAATCTTGTATATATTTCAAATTCAAATATGAATTGCCATTTATACTTTAAACTTTTAGTTTGTGACATACAAAAAAAGTAAACAATATAACTGTACTTCACATATTTATATATACACAATCATTCATTTACAGTAAATATTCCAGTGTCCCCTGTCCTCAGTTCTAATGACCTTTTGATTTAGGACCCCAATTTATTAACTTGTAATAATTGAACTCTTTTACAATTATACTGAAGACATAATTTAAGGTCACATCCACTCTCAACTTGGTGCACATATTCATTTTATGTGAATGTTTTAAATTGAAATTAACAATTTAAACTCATATTTCACAGTTCACAGAACATGGGAATGTCATAAACTGAAAAGAAACATGGTGACCTATGGACACATATTCTTGTTCAACTGTAAAAAAACAAACCCACACATTATTGAGGTCAACATACAGTATATAATAATGACTGGTTTTCTAGAGGATTACTTTCAATCAGCCTTGAAAGCCGAGTGGTCTAAGTAGTTCAGCTACAGTATTACTAGCCTGTCAACACTGAGGTTGTGAGTTCGAACCTTGCATGTGCAGATGCTTCAATCTTATTTGACTAGAATTGTTTGTTTTCCTGCCTAAGATTGGTGGTTTTCTCAAAACACTCTGGTTTTACCAATAAAAACTGGCTGCCATGATATACTAGTAGCTAAGAGGATGAAAGTGTCATCAAACAACAACTAATCAATTGATCTGATTGCAATACAGATCGGAGGCATCCAAGGTTGATATATTGCCTAGACACATTTGAAAAAATGCTTATACCCTTTTGTTCTGATAATTATAGGCCAACCAATAAAAGGTCAAGCTCAAAGGTTTTGACAGTATGTATCATTGTGACAACAAAGAGTAGACTGGCTGAAATGTCTCGCAGTTCTAACTGATCGTCAATTTTATGTTAATAGTCCTAAATATAAACCTTTACAACAAGCTAGTATAAGTATCAAATAAACTTAACATGATCTAAGTAAAGAGGCGAAAGTCCGATAAACCAAACGAGAAATACATGTACACTTACAATCATTGTGTACACAAAATATAGTTGACCCATTGATTAAAGTTTCTAAGAAACAAACTTAACAAGGAAAATTTAACATTGACCAAAGAACCATGAAAATGAGGTCAAGGTCAGATGTAACATGCCAGCCAGACAAGTACACCTTACAATTAATATATGAATTAAATATAGTTGACTTGCTAATCGTAACCAAGCAACAAACTTTACTATGAAAATTAAAAATAGACCAAAGTACCATGAAATGAGGTCAAGGTCAGATAATACCTGCCAGAGAGACCCTCACACCTTTCAATCATTCCTTACACCAAATATAGTTGACCTAATACTTTAAGTGTAAAAAAAACAACCAAAACAATGAACCATGAAAATGAGGTCAAGGTCAAATTAAACCAGCAAGACTGACATATACATCTGATCATAAAGTATTTCCATACACCAAATATTGCATATCTTATTAGAAACCAGATGCTCTGCAGGGCGCAGCTTTATATGACCTTTATATCGAACTCTGAACAGTTGGGGCAAGTATGAACACAACATTCAAGCTTGATACAGCTCTGAATTTAGATTGTGATTAAATAGTTAACACAGCATAGGTTTCTGACACAGAATGAATGTGGTCTAATGAACTTCAACATTTTTTTTTGCTTTTGAGCAATACACTATGCTGTTGAATATAAATCCCCTCATAAAAAAATATTTGAAAAAATTTTCTTTTTAATTTCTGAAATCTGAAATGAGAAAAATTGTACCCCCACAAATTCTTATTTCCCCCCCCCCCCCCCCCCCCCCCCCCCATTTTTATACTAAAGTTATTATCCAGAAACCATCTGTCTTGGGACGACGCTGACAACAACGACGAAGGCGATGACGTGATCGCAATATACGACTAAAATTGTTTTTGTAATTTTTGTGGTTGTATAAAAAAAAAATGAAACACAAAAACTTATCTTTGACCACTGAAACATGAAAATGAGGTAGAGGTCAAAAGAAAACTTGACGGGTATGAGGACCTTGCAAGGTATGCACATACTGAATATAGTTATCCTATTACTCATAATAAGAAAGAAGTTAACATTACAAAAATCTAACTTTTTTTCTCAGATAGTCATTGATCGCCATGAAAATGAGTTCCGGGACAATGGACATATGACAGACAGAAACTTCATAACATAAGCTAACTATAAACACAGTATGAAGCATCCAGGTCTTCCACCTTCTAAAATATAAAGCTTTTAAGAAGCAACCATATGCCGCCGCCAATAGATCACTATCCCTATGTCTAGCTTTCTGCGACTTATATCGTAGGTTCGAGAAAAACTCATGGATCCCCAAAATAGTCATCAAAATTAAATGAAGAACAGCATTGTGAGACCCTTGTAAGGAAGGAATTGACAAAGGATCTGTAGAAACAGACTGATCCTTAAGTTCAAAGATAATTGTTTTTTTTATCATTTTGAGAGGAAATTCTTTAAAAATTGTCTTTATTGGAATAATCCTACAATGTTATATACATGTCTCTCCCAAGTCAGGAGCCTGTAATTTTCCTTTGCTGCTATATATCATATTTGTTTATCATGTATTGTACATAAATCAGGATGTAGTTTAAATTTGTCATGTCAGTCAGCGCCTTTCATATGTTGCTATGCTGTAGTATAGGTAAGGGTATTGATCATTGTTAAAGGCTGTAAGGTGACCTATGATTGATAACTTCTACACCATTTGGTCTTATGTGTAGAGTTATAGCATTGGCAATCCTACCACAGCCATTTTTCCGATCATGTTTCAAATACCGTAAACCAACTTTAAATAAATTTTTCACAGATACTTTATTTCCTGTTTAACCCTTGCTAGTCAGATTCACAGCTATTTAATTTTGCGATTTGCTAATTTACTTGATGTAGTTCAATAAGGAAAGATTGAAGTTTGATATATTCACAACCATTTATATTCGCCTTATTTTTCTGCTAGCGAAAATAAATTACTTGTGAAAATTAGTTGATTTACAGTACTTAGCTCCAACATGCATGGGCAACAAAAATTGACGTTTGGGTGTCTGTTGACATTCTTATATGGATTTAAATTTCCTGGACCTTTTTATTCAACCAAACACTTTAAACCAATAAATTAAAAAACCAGCTAAATTATAAAAAAGCAATATATTTTATTTTAAAATAAATTAACAATTTATCCATTTCATGGATTGCATACCGGTATATAAAGCATACATTTGTAATGAAAATATACATAAATACATATAATACAACCATAAATTATTCACCAGCATGCATGTAAATATTAAATATTAGTTTTTGGCATTTTCTGAGACTCTATTTATTGTTTCCCAAGTCATGTATGTACAAATTTCCACATAAACAAAGAAAAACTATTGTAATTGCGTTATAAATTATCATTTTCCTGAATTTTGGCTCCAAGTCACCTTGTCTATACCAGTATATCTGTGAATGAATAAAGAAAACACATTTATTGCATATTTATTTATAAAATGTGTAATGGATTTTCATGTGAAATAATAAAACCATTCACAATTTCAATACTTAAAATATTCTGGTTATATTTCATAAATTTTGGTTATGTTTATAGCTTGTTGTTTGGTGTGAGTTGAGGCTCCCTGTGTTAAAGGCTGTAATTTGACCTATGATTGTTTACTTTTTAACCAGAATTTTTGAAAAAAAAATGGATTTTTATTTGGGGATGTGTGGAGGGTGGGCAGGTGGCTTTCAAACAGTGTTTGTTTTTTCATTACAATGAAAAAGCTTTGGCTAAATATTTTCAAATTGAGATATGTTGTTTCCTGTGACTTAATGAAGGTCTAGTTTAAATTTCAAGATTTTATCTGCTCAAGTTGTTGAGTTGTAGACTTTTCAGTAGAAAAACTTATTTTTTTATGAGTTTTGAGTTATTTCCCTTAGAAAAGAAATGGTGTAATTTACCATATGAGATTTGCTCATTGTTGAAGGCTGTATAGTGACCTGTAGTTGTTACTTTCTGTGTCGTTTTGTCTCTTGTGAAGAATTGTCTCAATGGCAATCATAAAACATCTTATTTTTCATAATTAATAATTTATAGTTTATATTGTTTATTTTTAACTTTCAATTGAACAGAAATGGTGTTACTAATAAGTATTTCATCAAAATTAAATTCTAAGGGTTCTTTGATATGTACACTTTAATAGATTTTGGATATTAAACCATGAAAGATGTCCAATTTTTAACAAGATGCTCCGCAGGGCGCAGCTTTACAGACTGCAGAGTTTGAACCCTGAATAGTTGGGCCAAGTATGGACACAACATTCAAGCTTGATACAGCTCTGAATTTGGATTGTGATTAAATATTTGACACAACATAGGTTTCTGACACAGAATGAATATGGTCTTAAGAACTTAAACTTAAAAATTTTAAATTGGACATTTACCTATTATGGTCCGATATCCAAAATCTAAATACATGGTTAGATTCATCATATCAAAGAACCCTAAGAATTCAATTTTTGATGAAATCAAGTAAAGTTCAATTTTGGACCCTTAAGACCTCAATGTGGACCAATTTGATAACCGGGCCCAAATATCAAAAATCTAAATAAATGGTTAGATTCAGCATATCAAAGAACCCCAAGGATTCCATTTTTGTTGAAATCAAACAAAGTTTAATTTTGGACCCCGATTTGGACCAACTTGAAAACTGGGCCCATAATCAAAAACCTAAGTACCCCTTCATGTTTAGATTCAGCATATCAAAAAACCCCAAGAATTCAATTTTTGTTGAAATCAAACAAAGTTTAATTTTGGACTCTGATTTGGACCAACATGACCAACTTGAAAACTGGGCCAAAATCAAAAATCTAAGTACATGATTAGATTCAGCATATCAAAGTACCCCAAGAATTCAATTTTTGTTAAAATCAAACTAAAGTTTAATTTTGGACCCTTTGGACCTTAATGTAGACCAATTTGAAAACGGGACAAAAAATTAAGAATCTACATAGATAGTTAGATTCGGCATATCAAAGAACCTTTTTTGATGAAATCAAACAAAGTTTAATTTTGGACCCTTTGGGCCCTAATTCCTAAACTGTTGGGACCAAAACTCTGTAAATCAATCCCAAGCTTCTTTTTATGGTCATAAACCTTGTGTTTAAATTTCATAGATTTCTATTTACTTATACTAAAGTTATTGTGCAAAACCCAAGAAAAATGCTTATTTGGGCCCTTTTTTGGCCCCTAATTCCTAAACTGTTAGAACCAAAACTCCCAAAATCAATCCCAACCTTCCTTTTATGGTCATAAACCTTGTGTTTAAATTTCATATATTTCTATATACTTAAACTAAAGTTATAGTGCGAAAAGCAATGTGTCTTTGGACGATGACGACAACGACAACGCTGACGCCATATCAATATACGACCGCAAATTTTTTTTGTGGTCGTATAAAAAATCAGATTTTTACCACATTCATTTTGTGTCACAAACATATGTTGTGTAAAATATTCAATCACAATCCAAGTTCAGAGCTGTTTTAAGCTTTAATGTTATGTCTATGCTTGCTAGACTTAGACTGTTCAGGGTTCAACCTCTGACATCCTATTGAAATATTATAATATTGTTACTTGGGTGGAGTGTTGTCTCATTGGCAATAGTTCATACCACATTTTTTTCTTTATATAAATCTGCCACATTATGTATGTGCATGTCACATGTCAAGAGCCTTTAATTCATCAGTTGTTGTTGTTTGATAACTGTTTTTCAGATAATTTTTTCAAATAAGATAACTTTCTTAAATACATATCATACATTAATAAAATAAATGCATTTAACCACAGTTGAATATTTTTTTTTTTAAATTTCCAAAAACAAAAATATCCTTTTTTAAAATATGGATTTAAGAATGTTATCATAGAAAAATTTATTTGAAGAAGATATATGATTGGTACTGGTAAGTACAATGTATTTGGGAAACTATGTATGAATTTATGAACCTATAATTTACAAAATGATTTTTAACTTTTTACCTACCAATATTAAATGTGATCCACAAATAAGCACAATAATACAGGCAAAAAATACATTAACTCCATTTATTTTTCCTGGAGGGAATATAAAAGCACTTATTAAGGTTACCTGAAATAGAATTACAATATAAGTACATTTTGATATATGATTATTCATTGTGAAACTAAGCAATGATCATTGAAACACTGAACATATTTGAAATAAGCTACAATATACATGATATATATAAGAAAATGATTTATGTAGACATTTCATCCTATATTCTACTTCCTTAATATTACTAAAATGATTTGAATTTGTATAAACTAAAATTTAGAATGCAGATAAAATATATATTAAAAAGGCAGTTATTTCCAGTTAATGCTAAGTCAAAACAGGACTGGAGTCCGCTGCCATGAAACTCTAGAATAACATATAAAAAAAGTGTACATTAGGACTTGTGTCAATCCTAATTTTGAGTTAAAATTCATGAGAAATTTGAGTTATCATAGGAAGTGATAATTATAGATTATCGATTATCATCTCAACGAGATTGATTTTCTCGTTTGAGCCGGTACGGCGAAAGCGAGAAAATCACTTGAATTGAGATGACCAATGATAATCTGTTTATTGCTATTTTACAACGTACCTATGACAATGTTGTCAATTTCATGTCAATTTCATTAGCAACGGCATGTGCCTCCTCAGTTTCTAGGGATAATTTTCCATCTCAAGCAAGTAGCATGATATGAAAATTATCACAAAAAAAGATCAAAGGAAAAATGCACAAAATAGCTATAATACATGTAAATTGATATATATATACCAAGGTGCATTGTATTTTTACAGAGCATATACAAATTTTTAAAACCATATAAAATTGTTGTTACCATTTTACAGATGGTTTGATTACTGTAAAGGCCCATAATAATATATGTGTGGTTCCAGTATCCCTACCGTCCCTACTTTTTCATCTTAAAAATAGCCTACCCTAAAGATTTTATTGTCATTTTTCATTAAGCACTGTTAAAGTCAAAATGTTGCTCTCATAGACTCAATGTAAAAAAAAACATAAAATAAAAAAAATCCCTACCTACCTAACCTAACTTTTTTTCAGATGTAACTGGAACCACACATACTTTTTTATTTGGCCAAACCAACTAATTTTCGCCAGCGATTTATTTTCGCGAATATAAATCATCGTGAATATGTAAAACTTAGATGTTTCCTTACTTAACTTCATGAAGTAAATTTGAGAATCGCAAAATGGGCTAGAAAGGTCTGAATACGAAATAAACATGATAAAGTATCTGCGAAATTAAGTTGTTTTACAGTATGAGTCTTTCTCTTGAATCTCTTCGAATTCACCTATTAAAAGTGACTGTTCATTCAAAATTTTACATCTTTTTACACTCTGGTGCAGGATCTGCTTTATCACAGTGTTCTCCCCAGGACCTTTTAGCATCCTGGTAATGTGATGCTATATTTCTGAATGTGATGCTATCTGAAATGATTTTCTTATAGATTGTGTTATGAATGTGATGCTATAATTTTTAGAAACAAGATTTCCTTTTTTACCAAGATGCTATATGAAATATCTGGGGAGAACACTGTATAATCAATACTGTTCTAGAACACCTGAGAACATCCATTTTTGTATGTGGTTTGTGTTGTTCTGTCTCTAGTTTTCTACAGTGTTTTTGGACTTGTTGTTGGTCTTTGTCATTTTTGCCATGGCACTGTCTGATTCTCTTAGAATTATGAATTTTGAATGTTCCCTCTAACCTGTCTAATACATGTATCTTCCACCATCTATGTGATCAGTCAGAGTGCAAAAGGTACTTGATTATTCAGTGAAAATTGTCAATTATATGCCTTCTTGGGTTTGTTTTTTTCATGTTGCCCACTCAGAATTGTCTATCACAACTTATGATTTCATTCACATACTAGAAGAGTAATTTAATGCTCATTGTAAAGATTGATCAGTGAGCTTTGTAAGACTCCCCTTAAAACCTATCGGTAAAATATTGTTGTCTTCCATGAAATTCTAAGATCATTTAATCTCATCTGACAAGATCTTAAGCTCATGAGATATTTATTAAAACAAGAGGAAACAATTTCCTATGGACATTAGTAATATAAGAAATGTAATCAAAATCTGGGCTTCTTGTATTTAACTTCTTTTCCTCTACCTATTAAACCTATGCTTGCTTAGATAAAGCAACGAACTCATGATCAAATTTTACAGGAACAGAATTCATATATTACGGAATCTTCAAAATTATCACTTTTACGACCATTTCTGGTTTTCAAATAAACATGCACAATATGTTGATCAATTGAATATGTTGAAAGATGGGGCACCTTTGGCAAAACTTAGGCTAAGTGCACACAATCTTGAAATTGAAAGAAGCAGGTACCTGCAGGTTGTGCAAATTATGTCATAATAATAATATAGAAGTTGAAAAACATTTTATCTTGCACTGTACAAAATATGAATCACAAAGAAATGTATTTATATCAAAATTGTCCCATTTTAAAAATTACGACAAACATTCCACAATTTTGCTGCTCAAAAATGTATATTGATTAAGTTAAAAACATCTATAGCAAAACTGGTATGTGGATTTCATTTTGTAACTTAATTAGCTTCAAATCTATTAATACAAATTCTCAAACCTAATTCCTTTGATTGAATCAGATCAAATTCAGTTATACTTACAACTACTGCAATTGAAGTGAAAACACCAACAATTAGATTCAGCATACGGTCCTGAAATGAAAAATAAAATTTGTCAGTATTGATAATTTATACTTAAATTCAGCTTTTAAGTGATTTGTTGATAAAATCATTTCACATGTTAAAGTTTTGTAAGGGTAATATTGTAATAAACTTCACAATAAACATGATAAATGGTATTTTTACTTGAAATTAAGTGCTCCATGTTAGACCTCTCACTTAAAAAAAATATATATATAGATGCCTATTCAACATTCAACATAGTTCTAAATATAATAATATAATATATTAACTTTAAATAAGTACTATTTAAATAAGTGATATTTCAGTCGTTATTTTCAAAATTATTTAAAATGACAGTTATCTCCCTTTAATACAAGTTTGCAATTTTACAAAAATGAGTAGAATGTTTAACATGTTTAATGAACATGTATATGTCAGAACTAGAGAGGGAGTGATTTTATATCATGATACTTTTTCTTCAATTCAAAACATATGTCATAGAGAATATAAAATAGATAATCAAACTGAGTAGAAATACTCTGATATAATTTTACACAGTTTAATAGTCATGTTAGTTATTGCTAGTTAACTAGTGTTGTTATCAAGACCTTCATGTAAATATCATTTAGTTTGAGTTCTGGTCATTTAATTTCCTGCTCAGAAATTACTTCTTTAAGAAATATTTTTTTAGCTGACACCTGGTATTTTCACCATCTTCAGACATGTCAGATATCTAGATTTTGACAGAAAGGCGTGAGTAATATGATCTATGGAACACAACAGCTGCTTATGTGGTGAGTTACAAAAATCAAAGAGCAGATTGCTCTGAGGGATATGATTGCCATTGTTTTCATTGACACATGTATACATGTCATGCATGTAGCTGGATGGTATCAGGTCTGTTTGCGCCCAATACACTTTTGCACCCTACACGTTCGCACCCAAGGTCCGTTCGCACTCTACACGTTCGCGCCCAATTTTAATTCAAATTCCAGTTGAATAATTGGAAAATCATGATTGTTGTTTTAAATCGCTTTGGTGTAAATACTGAATGTATTTATAGCTTGGTGTGAGTAAAACATTGAAGGTTTTTTAAAAATGAAAAACACACAGTTTGGTCAATATAATGGATACTATTATTTTCAAAACTTTTTCAACTGCACATGTTAAATGTAATTTACGTAATCTGAATAGTTACAAAATAGCGAATCCTGGTTAAAAGTGTATGAAAAATGTACTTAGGCCTATTGTGTTTTATTTTTGTACAATCAATTCCAAGTTTACTTTCCACAGCCATGACAGCAGTCACTGAGACTCAGAGTGAGAGAAGTATTTCACTTAGTATCTTATCACCTATTTTCCTACGTTAATTCTATGAGGAACCCCATTCCTAACTCTTTAAATATTTAATTTCCTTTGGGTCAGTGATCATGACTCCTTTCCGTACACATTCCTCGGTTTAAATTGCGATCGTTTTTAATATAATATGACATTTATCGACAGAACGAGTTAATTTTGCTCAACGTAATGTTTTGATTCAGAATTCACAGAAGTGACTTCCGGAAGGGAGACAACTTGAAACGATAATATGGAAGACATTTTTATCACAACTGGGGAATTCCCTCTGATGTGTTTCTAAATTTATAAAAACACTGAATATAAATACTGCTTGATTCTGATTTTCCGTGTTGTTAAAAACATGCATATAAGTCAAAGGAAATATCAAACATGAAGATTATGAAAAGAACATTATAGGAAAGTTGTTTACCAGTAAGTTCAATCCCTTTGTTTGTTTTTACCTTTCAAACCAAGACAATCATAAGAATCTGAGATGGTCCTTAATGTTTAGAATAAAACGGTTGACGTGAGGGCATTGTTCTGAGCCACTGGTATAAGTCTACAGATTGCTTGAAAGCAATCGTATCCCAAAAACAAAGGAAAAATGTAGCAGGCATCTGTTCAGCTGGAACAACTCATTTAGTTTGTGTGGATAGGAAGATGAACAACACATATACATGTAACATTTCTTAGGCCAAATAAAAATATATGTGTGGTTCCAGTAACCCTACCGTCCCTACTTTTTCGGCTTAAAAATAGCCTACCCTAAAGATTTTATTGTCATTTTTCATTAAGCACTGTTAAAGTCAGAATGATGCTCCCATAGACTCAATGTAAAAAAAAAAACATAAAATAAAAAAAAATCCCTACCTACCTACCCTAACTTTTTTTTCAGATGTAACTGGAACCACACATACTATTTTATTTGGCCTTACTATACTACCCAAGACAGCAACCAAAAAAAGAAGAAAGGTCTAGATCAATGGAAATAATGACAGACATTAAATCAATGTTGTCATCACCAAATATTGAAACCTACAATGCAACAGCTCAAATTGTAGATGACTATAATTTATAAAGCAAGAATAGATCCAGGTAATTTCAAGAACTGACAAGCCCTGAATCTAGATCCTGCACAAAACCATGAAAACAGTCTAAATTACCATGAGATATTACATTGAGCAATGTTGTACCATAAGAGGAAACAAATCTATAGAGAAAGGTTGTATCAAATAGACCAGGCTATTTGAAAATATGTGATGCTTGACCTTATTCCTCATTTTGCTCCTTGGCCTTATCATATACCATATCGCTATTCTCGCTTGACCATGTTGACCCAAGAATCTGTCCCACTTGAACTTTTGACATCATACAACAATCACTTTTCTATTGTGGTTAGATATTTTCTATTTATGACGTCAAAATTTTAACAGGAACTTGTGTGATGTCCAATAATGGCGGACAAATAGGGATAAGGTGTATTGCTTAGTCTTGGCCTTTAAGGCAAGTTAGGGTCAGGATCAGGGTTGATGCATATATCTCTAATGAAAACTGATATGCCTATTGCAATTATTATAGATTCATATTATTACCCTTGGTTGAGGCTCTCCAAACAAGGGTCTTTCAGCTGATTCATCATATTTAGTAGCGCTCATCGTTACAATACAAAGTCAAAGGACTATTAGTAACACATAATATCAATTTACACGAACTGTCATTCGTTAAAAAATCGTGTGTCTATATTTTTGTACATTAATGAAGCATAAATAAACAAATTTCCTTCATCAGGAGACTTTTCAGAGTTGTTTATAAAAAGTTAAAATGAAACTTCCTGCTTCATGTGACAACCGGAAGTATACATCTGGTTACAAATTCGGGACCAAAAACGGACAACTGTGACTAAATTCAGTAATGATGACAAGCAAGTTTTTCATCTTTTCAGATGAAATTGAAATGTTTTAAGGTATCTTATGGTTTGATTTACTTTCATAAATAAATTGATAATCAAATATACAATTAATATATGAAAATATAATAATTGAATGGCATTGTTATGTTATGAAAGAAAAGAGGGAAGACAACTCTAGATTTTAACTCACATTTGTTAGTTTAAACATATTTAAAAATATAGTGGATTGGGAAACAAGTTTTGCAACTTATATTAATCCCTTTCCACTTTGCGGTTGCGAGTGCTGCCTTGTAGCGGCATAAGCCTGCTCTTTTTCGAAATCTACAAGTGTGTCTTTAACGTGCAAGAGATATATATATGGCTCTCTCTTTAACTCAAAAGTCACATTGGTTAAGTCGACCTTAAACAAACTCGAAGTCGGCCTACAGGATACTCGGACAATCATGACAATAACAACTCTGCCTTCTGGTATTAACATGAAGAGATGAATTGAATAAACAAGATGAAACAAATTAGGGACAATAATTAATTATAATTTAGCAACAAGAGGTATAATTTAATGACAATTAAGAAAACAAATTTTAAAATATTATTAATAAAAAAATTCAAAAAAAAAGTATACACAAATACTTGGATAAAAAAAAGACAAATGAGGGGGGTCGGAGGGGTCCTGATCCTGAAATCCAAGGCTTAAAAACATGAAATCCTTAGGGCCCAAATTTAAAGTAATTTAAATCCTGACATCCCAAAATTTGAAAAAAGAATTCACGAATCATGAAAGGGTCAATCCCGAAATCCTGAACTTAAAAACACCTGATCCCAATGTCCTGAAAAGGGCCCTGTCCCCTCCCTCACAAATGAAAGAGGTGGTTCTTTTTAATTTTTAACTTCCATTTTTCTCTATATTTTATCATGTTTATGGACTCTTGCAGTTAAAATAATAAAGCATGCACTCAAGGGTTTATAAAGTGCCTTGCTTGCAAAATTTGTTTGGTTATTTGATCAGACATTGTAATTAAGATTGACAACTTCATCAAATGGGTAGCCAATGATTTGTATAGTGAAATATAGTAAACAGACTGTTACACCCCTACCATTCATAATTCATAATGAAATTGGGAATGTGTCAAAGAGACAACAACCTGACCATGATAGCAAACAACAGCCAAAGTCCACCAATGGGTCTTCAATGCAGCAAGAAACTCCCGCACCCAGGGGAGTCCTTCAGTTGGCCCCTAAACGAATATGTTATAAGTTCAGTGATTACATGGATTATGTCTGATCAAACAACCAATAAAGTTTGCAAGCAAGGCATTTAAATTCTTGACTTGCATGCTTCATAATTTTAACTTAAACATGTAAACTGTAATTAATCATACTTTATATAAACCTGTTGTTTTAAGGGGGCTCCAGGATATAAATCTTTTTTTTTTCTAATATAGGATTTCACTATATTTTTTTATAAATGAACTTTATCATATACTTAAAAGAAAAATGAAATAAAAAAATGGGGTCACTGTTCATTTAAGCTCACAATCTGCCTCCGGAAGAAGCATACATTTTTGTTAAAGTCACAAGAAACCTCAAATCAAAAAAAATATGCATACTTTTTTTTAAAACTCAATGGATAGTTTTCATTATAAAACTTATGTATATATACTTTTTTCTGAAGAAAATTCCTTTAAAATTTATTCATATTTAGAAGATTTTTACTTTATTTGAATTGCTTCCCGATATATTTTCTGTTTGCAAAGTGACCTCAGTGTGACCCATCTCGTAAAAATCTGGTGATCACAATACGCATGGATGTCCTTAAAATAAACTATTATCTGAATTTACATGTTAAACACGTGCTCAATTTCCATGCTTTTTTGTTGATTTTTTGTCGATTGTTGACAAACAGGTGACAATCGTTAAACTTTGGCTTCAAAACACGAACTTTAATTACCTGCCATATTTTCACAACAACACTGACTGATTGAAAAAAAAAATTAACTATCATACAAAGTTTACACGAAAAAAATGATAAATTCGTGCATAGAAGACTAAGTTTATGATGTTTGTATGCATTGGTTCAAGAATTGGAAGAACATTATTTTTCACCGGTCACTCGTTTTTTATGACTTTAAGCTTGTCTGCTGGTCAGGTTTTGGAATTTTTGTCAGATTTACGGAATCCTCTGGTTTTATCCATTTGAATGCCTTAAAAAAAAATTCCCCATGAACCCTCATTTTTCTTTTTATAATTCTTTAACAAGTATAATCATGATAATTATAAGTAATTTGTAAAAGTCTTATAAAATTTTTATTTTTTTAATAGTATTTGAGAACTTTAACTGGTCAATGATAAAGCTATGATAAATCAAGAGAGAACATTTTCCCGCCAAAATTACAATGGCTAATATCTCGAAAACAAGCACATTGACCACTATATATATTTTTTGCTTTTTTGATTCTCAATTTATTCCCTATCAATGCATACTAGTTTTATGAAAAGTTGTTTATTTTGAAACTGAGTAGCGAACATCCTTAATGTCCTTTTTTTCTGTTGAGCTAATAGGAGAAATAGAGGTAATATCGAAATAAAAAAATAACCTAATTACAGAAATAGCTTAAATTTTACAATTATTTAGTTTATTTACAGAAAAAATATAGGTCACCGATGAGTTAAAAAAGATATTTCAAATTTAATGCCAAAAAATGGCATTTTTGCACCGAAGGGAGATAATTTGGAGCTTTTTCAATGATATAAACATTTAAAAAGTCATCTGGGGACAAACCGAATCGTTTTTTTGGGTTGATTTTTGTACCATATCATAAAGTAATAACTAATAGTGTAATAAATAAAATTTGTAATGAAAAAAAAAAGGTTTAATTTTTTGCTGAAATTTTTGTACCCACGAGCCACCTTAACAGTAAATAAACTTACTTGTAATGCTTGTTGCTAATTTTTTCTTCTTGTTGCTCCTTGTCGCTAATTAGTAAGGTTATTTTAACTTATTTTTGTGAATAAATAAAAATCATGAAAATATATGGCTACTTCGAGTGAAATACTTTCTCATTGCTGAAGGGTGCTGTGATTGAACTTACTTTTTTTCAAATCAATAACAGTATATATCTGTTAATTTCAAAAGTAGACCATAAGCTGTATTTTTACTTTAATCCAGTGATAATAATATACATGTATATGTTTCATTGATTTCAGTCTTAAATAATAAAAATAAATCAAACTTTGATTTTAAGTCTTAACTGTCATGACTGTACATGCTGTATGCATGCTAATTATATGAATGAAAAAAAGGTTGAAATACCCTTTACAATGTAAAAATTTGAGGGCTGTAATTTGACATCAGCATAAATTGTTACATAAAATATTAATGTACATGTAACATGATAACTAACAGTTAACAAATGTGACCAATTTTGATTGTAATGGTATGATTGGGTATGATTTTAAAATTTGAATTTCACATTTATGCATTTCAGTATAACATGTATAAGGAATAAAATCAATAATTCATTTATCATGTATATATAGCCCCATTGCTTTCTATGTTAAATTCTGCAATTTGAAGCTTTAATGGCTATTTTGTCTTAAGTTTAATAAAGTTGCAGTCATTTCATGTCAAAACTATAACTTATCTTGACTTGTGATGAAAAATTCAACATACCTTTAAGTTTAGTGTTCATGGAAGTTATGAAATATGTACTTCTAATTTGAATATCAGAGCAAACGTGCCCTCCTATTCTAATTTCATATATTTTTAATAATTAATCAAAAGATATTTTCAATAAAGGTTCTTCAGTAATCTCAAGTCCTTAAGCTTTCATTTGATTACATGTATATACAAGAATTATCCAAATATTTTATTTATTGACCATGTTGACACAGTAACAGCTATGGTAAAAACGATGGTAGGAACTATTTTGTTTAAAATATGTACTATTCTTTCTTGTATGTAATATTTCTGACCAGGCCAAATTACTGTTTCTATACCTTATAAGTAGGAAGGAATATCAGCTTTAATATATATCTCTTTTTCTTTCAGAAATGATAATCTTTAACTGACCGTAAACATGGCAGAAAGTAAAGATTTTATTAACTGGATGTCAAAATTACCAGAGCATTTACATACAGTTCCACTCAATCAGTTGGCTATTCCAGGTATCTTTTACTATTGATATTCTTCTCACTTAACTCTTTGAGTTAAGCACCATTCCCTCTCAATAATGTAATCTTGCAGTTCATGTGAACACTTCGTCTAAACTGGCTGCATTTTCACCTTAAAATTTACTCTTGAGTACAGACAAACCTGTGCAGCTTGAAAAGTTTTAAGGCATAGCATGCCCTAGATAAATAAGTTAAAGGGGAGACAATCGGTTTAATATTAAATGTTACATTTTTGTATTGTTTATTTGTGTTTGTATTAAGTAACAATTAGTTTGTTTGGATTTTATACTAATAAATTATCTTATCTTCCCTTATCCAATTATCTTATCTCACTAGATTTTTTTTGTTTGACATTGAACTGAATTCAGTTAGTGGAATCGTGAGACATAAGTTGGAAAGTAAAAGTACAAGATTGTGAAGAAAATAGCTGATCAGGTTGCGTTACTGATTGATATTGATTTTAAAATTATAAGTAATAGGCTTTTTGAATATTGATATTGAAGTATTACTTTCAAAAGTATAATTATATACAACTGTGTGTTTGGTTCCAAAGGACAGTTGTTTTTTATCTTTATATTCAACACTTTTACCTTTAAGATTTTTTTTTAATATTCATACAAAACCAGTGGTCAGTTTTGAAACAAATGTATTTATTTATTTATAAAATCTAGCTTACACACACTTATAGCATCAAGAAGATTTTGTAGATGAATAGTTCTTTTTTATGAAGATAGTAGAAATCTTTTAGGAATCAACTACCTGAAACCTACATGTCATTTTAACCATTTCCCCGTCATGTAGCAAATATCCTTTTTCACTATCATCTGTGATATTTGTGTCTAATGATATCAATAAAAGAAGAAATGGAGTTAAGGATGTTCGCTACTCAGTTTAAAAATAATGAGCTTTTTAAAAGACTGTTATAAATTGAAAGTACATAGATAAAGAAACAAAAAAAGCAGAAAAAAATGGAGGGTCCGTGTGCTTGTTTTCGAGATAAAAGGCGTTGAAAATTTGGCGGGAAATAAATCTCTCTAGATTTTTCTTTCACTTAACATTAACACCTTTTTTGTTTAAAAAACTATGAAAAAATAACAAGGATTTCACAAGATTTTGAAATATGGCTTTTTAAATAATATGTAATAGAAATATGAAAAGAAAATTAGGTGTTAGTGGGCAATTTTTTTCAATGTTAATACATGGATAAAACCAGGGGATTCCGAAAATCTGGCAAAAAATCAAAATGTTGAGGAGCAAACATCCTTAACATCAATGCGACAGCAACCCAAATGACACAAATAACAACACATGTAGAAACAGAGCAAGCAATATATCGACACCCTTCAACAATAAACAGTCGATACAGTATGTCAAGCCCTGTATCATTTATGGCAAAATAAAATGAATAAATTGAACAAAAAGTATCAAAGACTAATGCCATTATTTACACCAAATTTTTTTACTAACATAAATTTATCAAATATCTGGTTAAAACTAGGTTAAATCAAATTGTCCATAGCAATCCAGACTTTTTGTTTATAGCAATAATTTAAGTCACAATATACATGATATACAAATGATATATGTCTTTATCTTTTATACCTCCTTTTACATTTCTAGGAATATAATTGGTTAAAAGCAAGCACATAGAGCCCATGTATATTTAATATTGGGTTGGAGGGCGTTTTTTTTATTTTACGCATGTAGTGGCAATGTTAAATCCCTTAAGAACAAACATTATGTTGAAGAAAAATCTGAAATGTTTTGCCCAGATCTCAGGTGAAGAAATTGACGATAAACAAGCAGAATGCAAAAACACATTAAAAGCTAACAAATTGTTAATATTTGTAGTTGTTTTAGTATAAACCAATTAAAGTAGGTTCTTAATATTGAAGACTTCATCACATGCCTCTAGTCTGAATTACATATGTTAAAGGGGCACTAGCTGTCAAATTTGTGGTCACCGATTTGACTCAAATTCTCATATTTTATTAATAACAATGTTAAACATTTATCAAAACTATCAAAGGTCTATAGTAAACAATTTACAGAGCATAAGGTCGATAATATGTAGTTTCGTTTCGTGTGTATTTTTGTTAAGACGCCATCTAATTAACTAATGAGTTGACCTCAGTTGACCATATAAGCTATGTAAAAATGAATATAGATATAAATAGATTAAGCCAACTCGTGCAATTCAATTTTTATAGGTCTGTTTATTTATATTTTTAGATTAAAAATATATGCTTCTCATCATTTTTAACTGTATAATAAAGATTTTATGTGGATCGAATTAGTCATTAAATGATTAACCTTTGTTTCACTTTCAATGTTGACATTCTAGTCCTTTAAATAACCAGCACACGTAAAATGCATGCGTTGTCCATCTCTAGTTAAGGGGTTAAATTGAAGTTCACATGAATAGGGATTTAATGAGGTTGAATTATTGACTTGCAAGTAAATAATTCATTATCAATATTATTTAGCTTAATTTGACAAAATTGAACCATTTTGGCTGCTAAAAGCGAATTATTATTTCACTTTTTCACTTTCCTTATTGATTGAACAAAAACAAATCATTCTTTAGATTTTTATATATCTCGTAGCTATAGTGCCCCTTTAAGATAGTCGGTAAGATGAATTTGATAAACAGTTTGTAGTTCCCTAATGTGATAAATACAAAATACAGTGTCAAAGTGAGTAACTGATATTATCATCCTCCATCAAGGTCCCCCCTTTTTTTGATAAATAATTTAATAAATGGAAAATGATATACTATTCAAACACATTTTTACTTTTGACAGCTGTGGTAAGTAGGATGCAAGCAACAACTGGCATTATTAACAGATATAATGCCCTGCCATATGACTTGATATAAAATGAATTTGTGATATACAGCATCTTTGCTTGGCTTTATGACTCCATGTGCCTTGTCATTTACACCATGAGACATGTTAGGTCTTTCTTAAGCATTCAACCTCTTTTTATCTATTGTCATGTAAACTTTTCATATTTTCATCCCCAAAAACAATTATATATCACCCTTTATTTGTAGTGTCTGTCACTTTTAAAATTTTATTATTTTATTATTTTAGTATCATGAGTATAGACTTTCAAAAAAGATGGTAATTTGTTTATAACTTATTGTGACATCCTCCCTGAAAAGCCATATCTCTTGCAGGTAAAAGACACCCTTGTAGATTTTGAATAAGAGCAGGCTAATGCCGCTTCAAGGCAGCACTTGCACCCGCAAAGTGAAAAGGGATTAATATAAGTTGCAAAACTTGTTTCCCAATCCACTTTAAATAAATATGTTTAAACTAACTGTTCATCAAAAAGGAGGAATAGTTATTTAGGGTATTCCAATTTCAAAACTATAAATGCATAACCTGCTTGACTTTTTAGGTGCTCATTTAATTATTAACTAAATTAAATGAAACTATTTCATTGTTTACAGCTGCTTTGATAACTACATGGACTCAATATACATGTATTAAGGAGTAATGCTTTTATTTTACTCTTGTTCATTTACATCAAAACTGTCAGCTAAACAACTTCTTTTATGAGTTCTAAGCAACAAACAGACAGTGATGGATTCTTGTTCTAACAGGATATATATATGCATGTTCAGGTTGTTTAATTGTGAAAGGACCTTGCCTGTCCTCTTGTTTTTAAATGAGAGCTTACTTTAATCCATCATACATTTACAATCAATTAATTGTACATTATACATTTGTAAGTGATTTTGAAATTTATTCTAATTTTACATTAAGTTTTTTTATACATTGCATAATAATTTATGTTTAATGAAAATATGTGATTCAATATACTTCATATACATGCTTTCTGTGCTACTAAAGACTTCATTACTATTTGAGAAATATATAAAAATCTCTACATTTCAGTATATATGCATCTACTAATGAACCTTGATTACCACTGATGTAAATGCATCAACCATGCATGACTTTCATATGTGATCATCCTTACCAGTTAAGGGAGCTACCATTTGAGTTTAAGGGTGGAGGGCTAGGATGAAATTTGAAAAAAATAGGCAGGACAGGTGTTTTGAGTAAAAAAAGGCTGGATGAGACACTTTGTAAAGTTAAAAGGCAGGAAGACAATTGTAAAAGAAGGTCGGAATAAAATTAATGTCCATTTTTAACGTCGTTTCACACTAAAAAAATGTCATCTAAATTTATCTGTAGAAGCTATTAACTGACCTAATGCCAAGCAAAGTATATAGCATGACTTTCTATACAGTACAGTTGTACAATTAATTGCATAATTAAAATTAGCAACAAAGCACTGCATGGATTTGATGAAAAAAAATTAAATTAGAATTGATTCTTATAATCTTAAGATGGGTGGTTTTTTTTGTTTTTTATTTTAGATATATATACAGTTTGCAAGAATTATATTGAAAACCTCTATTTTCCGTGACAAAAATGAATAAATTGTGATTTGAAAATAAAGTATACAAGTACATTTTACAGTGCCTACAAAAATGTCTGAAGAAGGATGAAACCTGAAAGAGAATTTCTATACAAATATTTTCATCCTCACACAAAGCTTTCTAAACATTGTGATATTCAGGGGAGATAATTTGTTTTTATTCATTTTTCAAACCTTTTATATGCATACATACTTTGCAATCCAAAAATGAAAGCTGATAGAAAATTATATAAAACTTGTTTTCTGACAGTTCCTCACATAGATTTAGAAAATAAATGATGGTTGTAACAGTTATCAGATTAGAAAAAAAAATGATGGTTGTAACAGTTATCTATCTTTAGATTGATTATACTTGATAAATTGTCTAGATGCACCCTATTGTTGTCTTTATGGTCACCGTATTTAAATTATCGCAGGAAAATAAGGTTTTTGAATATAACATCTATAAACATGATTTAAAAAGTAATTGAGTAAATGAATGGCAGCTTTATATGTTGTATACTAATACTATTACATTGATATATTTGATATATTTATATAGGTAGATTCCTGTTCTATCTGATGACGGAATTTGATTTTTCAGATCTGGTTGGAATTTGGATGACAGTCATTCTTCATGAGGGTCTGAATGGGGGTCAACCGAAAAGAGAATAATGTGCAAACAATAGAGTATAGAGAAAAGTGGACCTAAAATATAAAAAATAGATGATAATGGGCAAAACAATACCAAAAATAGAGAAAAATGGGCAAACAATATAAAGAAAACAGAATAATGGGCAAAAATATAAAGAATGGAGAATAATGGGCAAAAAATATAAAGAATAACAAAAAATGGCCTTAAACAATGAAGAATTTAGAGGAATAGGGGACCCCCATCCAGTCCCTCCTTCATGATGCCCAGTTTTGAATGAAATGTGAAATGTCAATACTTTTATTAAATATTGAATTTAATATCATTTCTTATTATGCTTTTTCAGGCAGCCATAATTCCTTTTCATATGAGTTGGACACCACCTCAGAGATAGGGCCAGACAAGGCTGATATTAGACCATTTATTTCTATGTTTGGAGATATGGGAAAATCTGTGATGAAAGAATGGTCGGTCACTCAGTACTTGACATTCCGACAACAATTAGAACATGGGGTCAGATACTTTGATTTAAGAGTAGCATCGAGAAAGGACAAAGAAGGCATATTCTTTTTGCATTCCTTATATGGCATGCCAGTAGCCACAGGGTTAGATGAAATAAAATCTTTTTTGGATGAACATCCGAAAGAAATTGTATTATTGGATTTTAATCACCTCTATGATATGACTTCAAATCACCATGAAAAACTATTAGATTTGATTTTTAAAACATTCGAAAGTAAAATGTGTCCACATTTAGACATGGATAGTGTTAATTTATCTACGATGTGGGAACAGGGTTTGCAAGTGATTGTGTTCTATCACAATGAGGTTATCAAAGGCAATATGATGTTTTGGCCAAACACTACGATAAAAGCTCCATGGGCCAATACTACAAATGTGCAAGATCTTATCACTTTCCTCGAGTCCAATTATAAGTCGAGTAAAACGACAGACATGTTTATCGTTACACAAGGAGTTCTCACGCCAGGGGCTGGTACTATCATGGCACATTTAAACAGCAGTTTACACAATGTTCTTGCTGAGAAAGTAGCTCCTAGAGTTGTTATGTGGTTAAAAGAAAAACAGACTGGAGTTCATGGAATCAATATTTGTATGATTGATTTTGTAGAAAAAGCAAACTTCATTCCAAATGTATTAAAACTAAATAAATAATGTTGTAATAAATGTTTTATTAAAAATTTATAATCACTCTAACTAACTTTTTAATGTTTTTTTAATACTGTAGATTCATCATTATTCCTGGATTTTGTTGATTAAGGTGGTACCTAACACTACAGGGAGATAACTCTGTAAAGTCAGCTAAACGTTTTAATTATGTTGTGTTGTAAAAGGAATATTAAGCTTCTCAATGATCAAAATTGGTGTTTGTCAAATTGCTATATAACCAGTGTAATTTTTCTGACATAACGGTTAGTTCAAAAATTTGTAAATTTTTATATTTTTATTAAAGTCTCAAAGTAAATACTTTGACAAAATTTTATGAAAATTAAACGAGCCAAATTAATTTTAGTGAAAGTGTTGGGTACCACCTTAAGGCACACCATGAATTTAAATGTTCTACAGAGTACAATTTTTTTTAGGCTTGTAAGAAAAGTTTTAATGAAAAAACAACAAATCAAATCGCCAACGAATTAATTGATTCACAGCAGTATACCACACCATTTTAAAGTGAGATAAAAGATATTGGTTAATATATCCATGTTTTGAAAAATTGTCGTGAGCTAGAGGTTCAATTATTATCATGATTATAGGTCATTTCTTCAATTCATAAATATTGTGAACAATTTATTATATGTAGTTGTGATAAATATTTAAAAATAAAAAAATTGAAAACAACACTTCATTAATTTCTTGCATCCAAAGCGCTATTCTAGATTTACCTTCATCAAGAACACTAAAATCTAAAGATTTGAAAGCCAATAACATGTACAAGATCTAAGCAGTTGTAGAGTGATATGAACAAAGTGGACCTAAAATATAGCCAAAAACATCTTATAAAATGAAGATACATGTAGAAAACAAACATTTACAAGCAGAATGTGGAGTGTGCATAATAAGACCTTGAGTTCTGTTTAAAAGCATTGGACCAAGGAACTTTATAAGGGTGGATCATTACTATATATTAAACTCAGATAAAATTTTCGAATACTTTGCCAAAATGTACATTAAACATGGTTAATTTTAAATTTAATAAATAGTAAAGGTCCCCATGCAATTTTGTCAAGCCTGTGACTTTAGTCGCAGAAAGCTCGACATAGGGATAGTGATCCAGCGGCACGGTGGTGGAATTAGCTAACTTCTTAAAAGCTTTATATTTTAGAAGATGGAAGACTTGGGTACTTCATACTTTGAATATGGATGCCTCATGTTACGAAGTTTCCGTCAGTCACATGTTCATTGTCCTCATTTTAATGGTTCAGTGACTACTTGAACAAAAAGTTAAGATCTTTTATAATATTAAATTCTCTTTTATAATAAGTAATAGGGTAATTATACATGGCATGTGAGTACCTTGCAATGTCCTCATGCCCGTCAGACAGTTTTCACTTGACCTCAACCTCATTTGAAGGTGTACTTGTCCAACTGACATGTGTCATCTAACCTTGACCTCATTTTCATGGTTCAGTGGTTATTGTTAAGTTTTTGTGTTCTGTATAAAAAAGGAAGATGTGGTATGATGAGCAAATGAGCAAAGCCCATACCGCATGGTTAGCTATTAAAGGCCCCTATATAACAATGTAAAACAATTCAAACAGGAAAACTAACGGCCTTATTTATATAAAAAAATGAACGAAAAACAAATATGTAACGCATAAACAAACGACAACCACTGAATTACAGGTGTTTTGGTCTGGTTTTCTTATACTGTATGCAATAGGTCTACTATATTTGGTGTATGGAATTATTGTAGAGTGTACATGTCTAGCTGGCAGGTGTAATCTGACCTTGACCTCATTTTCATGGTTCAGTGGGCAAGGTTAAGTTTTTGAGTTTTGATCTTTTATTCTAATACTATATGCAAAAGGTCAACTATATTTGGTGTATGGAAATATTTTATGATCTATGTCAGTCGTGCAGGTTTCATTTGACCTTGACCTCATTTGTATGGTTCATTGCTCAGTGTTAAGTTTTTGTGTTTTAGTCTGTTTTTCTTAAACTATCAGCAATAGGTCAACTATATTTGTTGTATGGAAGAATTTGTAGCTGTATATGCCTGCCTGGCATGGTTCATCTGACCTTAACCTCATTTTCATTGTTCATTTGTCAATGTTTAGTTCTCTTGGTTAATGGTAAGTTTTAATAATGCTTTATATTTAGGACTATCAACATAATATCAATGATTGGTAAAGAAGGCGAGACATTTTAGCGTGTGAACTCTTGTTAAGCTATACTGTGAAGTTAAGCAAAGTTGCCTCATTTTCTGATAGTTTATTTATATAGTGCTACATAGAAATGGAAAGCCGTTCACAATCGGGAAGCTGAAATCATCTCTTTTGTAATAAAGTTTTGTCAATTTCTTAATGTTACTCAGTTAATTGTATCTGTTGTATCTTTTATCGCATGTTCGTTTGTATATATACGTTCAATCAGAGACATATATACGTATATATGTCTCTGGTTCAATATAGTCACCAAACGTTGAGAGGACATCGTCTTTAATGAGACAACCCTTGAAGATTTCTTTTGGCAAGAGTTTTTCACAAGTATAGTAGTGAACAGAACAGTTCAACTTTCCTATATACACCAAATTATACATTTTGTGTATGTATGAAATAACGTAAATGCAAATAATGAAATTTCAGAAGGTTTGATCCAAATACCTTTTTTACTATCCAATTACTTGCAAGTACGAAAAAGACAGAGCAGAAGTATATTTTGTCTATATCATATGTCTTGATTTTGTACAACTTTTGGGTTGATCATGCATTCTTTCAAAAATAAAATTTCAGACCAGATAAGAGTTAAAAAGATGACATAATTCGACAACCGCAATTGATAAATCCCTATAACGTCCGAAAAAGATAATTATCCGGCAACACATGCATTATAATTTTTAAAGTCAGTTAAAAAATAATCTCTAAAAGTACGTGCAATATCATATTAATTGATTATCAAAACATAACAAATAGTTATCAAAGGTACCAGGATTATACTTTAGTACGCCAGACGCACGTTTCGTCTACATAAGACTCATCAGTGACGCTCATATCAAAATATTTATAAAGCCAAACAAGTACAAAGTTGAAGAGCATTGAGGATCCAAAATTCCAAAAAGTTGTGCCAAATACGGCTAGGTAATCTATGCCTGGGATAAGAAAATCCTTAGTTTTTCAAATAATTCAAAGTTTTGTAAACAGGAAATTTATAAAAATAAACACATTATTGATATTCATGTCAACCAACACCGAAGTGTTGACTACTGGGCTGGTGATACTCTCGGGGACGAAACGTCCACCAGCAGTTGCATCGACCCAGTGGTGTAAATAGTTATCAAAGGTACCAGGATTATAATTTAGTACGCTAGTAAAGACTTTTTTTTAGATTTTCGATATTATAAATCAAAATGGATTTTTTTGGAGAAAAAATAGTTTGTATCCAGTTTTGGGAGAGAGAAAAATTGTTATTGACCCTGAGAAAAAAAAATGTTTGTTACACCCTCAGCTGCCACTGTATGTAATGCTAAAACCGAAAGAAAAAAATATTTTTGACAAAAAAATATATGTCCGGAAAAAAAATTAACGTCGTGAACAGTGGTCGTTACAGACAAACGTTCACCTGATTGTCCCAGTAAATGGATGAATTTAATTCGTCAATCAATGGCCACAGTTACACTGTTATCAATTTCATTCTACAGAGTATACAAAATAAATTGTGCACATGACAAAGCACTGCCTTGACGTACACCACAGTTCAGCTTAAACAATCTAGAAAATTTTCCACCAGATAGAAAAACAGAAAGAATCTGTGTACATGTTATCTAATAGTATCCAAAATTTGCCGGTCGCACCATATTCAAAACGTTTAATACGTAATCCATCAGGAGGAGTTGTGTCAAATGCTTTAGTGCTGTCAAATAAAATAACTATAACTGTTCTGTTCTTTTCTATGTGATGAAAAGTTACTTTATTAAGGTTGAATGAAGCATTTAAACTAGACAGGAGTTTTTGGTTAGCTACATTTTGGACATTCGAAAAGTCAGTACGCAATAATGTAAGTAGCAAATCAACCATCTTCTCGAAGAATTTGTGATTCTCGGCACTAACAAGATGCCTCTGTGTGAGTTTTTATCTGTTGTTGGCTTGTTACCACCTTACTAAAGAAGTATTATAATAATTTTTCTCCAGTCTTTCGGAATGTACACGCATTTGATACACAAGTTGAAAAGGTGATGTAAATGTTTTATAATCGATCGTATGTGTTCATTAAACAAGCTGTCGTGGCCACACACGCTTTGTTGTTTCTCTATTTTAAAGAATACATCTAGGAAATGAGACGGCAAAATGTCGTCGATCTTTTAAGGATCAGTATATGTCATGCCTTCTTTCACTGACGTATTACAAGTAGTTGATTTCTTTCCCGATTATTTATTATTGTCTAAACCGTTTTCTGATCAATATCAAGGTTACTTTCAATAGTTTTTGCTAAATTGATTACTTTCATCTTCAAGAAATACTTTTCTTAAAGCTGTTCGAAATTCTCTGTTAATTGCAGACTGGTATTTATGAAAATACCCACAGTGTGTATCATGACAGTAACAGTTGTTTATCTATTTATTCCGAATACTACGCATCGAGTCTTGTAAAACTGTGGTAGGTTGTGATTCCAATACGGTTTCGAGTGGGCGATTGAACTTTTTATACAGTAAAGTATCTTTTCGGCTTTCTTTATAGCACTAACTATGCAAGAATGAATTTTACCGTCCACAGATTTGATGATACTGGAAAAGGGTTATCCTCTATACAGTTTGTATTTCGTGCGCGTTCACAAGATACAGTTGGGTCATTGGTCTCTTGATTATGAAGATGAGATTCTGTTTCTAAGGTTAATAATATTGGGTGATGATCGGATGTGCTGAATGAATGATTGTCAATTACCTTACTGGCTTGTTTAACGTGTTTCAATTTTGAACGGTTAATTAAGATGTGATTAATACAAGTCGAAGGACCAACTTCTTAAGATTGAAACGTATTAACAGGTCCATTACACATTCATTCCATATTCACTGAACAAAGGTTGTGAGTTGATATCAAAGGTTTACAAAGTTTACTTCTTTGGTCGTTTTTGGTGGAAGAAGTCTTCTGAAGGCCTATATGTTGCCAACTTTAAAATCATTGAGCCTCCGTATGCCGCATTCGTTTCTGTGTATTACAATTTCATAACAACTTCTGATTCCTGACACCGATTTGTACACATGATTAGCCATCTGCATCATTTAATTTGTAAATTAGGATTGAAAAACAATCACTATCGTAAATATGCACCCTTTTATTGATGTAAATTAATCTCATCTCATCTACATGAACGTTATTTGTTTACTCGTAACCGGATGTTTTTAATGTAGATATTTGTAGTACGCATGCGTTAAGTTGGTATCGGGACAACTCGCCCTGTTTACGTGTTCGCCCTTGATCTGTTCGTCCTGAGTTCTTTCGCCCGTATAGTACGTTCGCCCTGTGTTCATTCTCTTTGCTCTTAACGAGGACGTTTTATAATACGTCCTTGTATTTATTAAAAAATAATAATATTAAGGGTATAGTTAAAAAACTCTGAAATCCGATTTAGTGAAAATCATCTGTTCCTTATTTTGTTGCCGAGGTGTTCAGCCAATCAAATTCTGTGTTTCTCATGATCAATAAATAAGCAAATCAAAAACGTTTTCTCTGAAGATTATTCTTACATGCTAGATTTTGAACTTGTGTTATTTTCATCTAATCGGTGAAAATAGTTAACATGGAATGTGAATTTTCATCTGCAAGCAGGTTCTTACACAGCTTAAGGATAAAAGCACGGCTGATTGACAAAATTCAATGATGCAGTACTACCATAAAGATAATAAAAAGTTTTTTTTCACTAATTTATTGACATAATACTTGTTTTAACATATTTTATCTTTGTATTCAATTAAATCATTTAAAGGAAATGTACTATTTTTTTTCACAAAGACCAATAAACAGGTTGAGACACCCCCTCCCCCATTATGAATGCTGTCCCTTAAATGAGGGACTGTCCCTAAAACAAGGTGTCATTTACTGTTGATAAAAAAAAGATAGAAAATTTCTAAGATTTGTAACTCAAAAGTGGGAAAATTCATTATATTTGGTACAAATTTTCTAAATGAGGGGTCAAATTAATAAAGAAGATATAAGTCTAGAAACATCACAAAATTCTTTTGACATGTTTTGACCATTTAATACTTGATAGATGCATAGTTCTTGGGGACAAGTTTCATCAAATAATATGAATAGAAAGGTGCTCATTTATTACAGTGGGTTGAAATGTTCTTCCAATGAGGGTTACCCCTCATTTGGAGTGTTGTTCCCAACCTGTTAAAGGTTCATCTTTGTGCATAATTCAAAATTGAAAATTTCAACAAGCATCTAATAATCTTACACAAGAAAATAAACCCTCGTCTGCTAGCTACATGTTCATCTTTTCTACCGATTTAATAACTAGAATCAATCAAACAGACTTAAGAAAAAGGCATGTAAGTTCATCATACAAATATGACACTTTTTCTAGACAATCGATCGTGCTTAATACTTCACTAAAAATTGTAACCTTTAAAATTGTTGTCGCGCACTAAAAAAAACCATGGGAACTTTCAAAAGTTGGGGGTATGTAACAAGTCTTACTATTTTTATGCCCCATTTATGGTCATTATGTTTTCTGGTCTGTCCGTCCATCCTGCTTCAGGTTAAAGTTTATGGTCGAAGTAGTTTTTGATGAAATTGAAATCCAATCAACTTGAAACTAAGTACACATGTGTTCCTTATGATATGATCTTTCTAATTTTACTGCCAAATTAAAGTTTTTACCTAATTTCCACAGTCCACTGAACATAGAAAATGATTGTATTGATGGGAAATCCATATACTTATGACACATTCTTGTTTAAAGAAAAAAAATATGTCATAACAATAATGGAACAAAGCAGGCTGGGTTAGTGGGGCTGCTTTTATGGTAATTCAAGTTACACTTTTTTCACCTTCTTCCACCTCAGAGCTATCAGTTCTTTGATTTTATTTTTCATCTCGGACTGCCAGTTTTCGAATTAAAGTCTTTCATTTAATATACAGAACCAAATTCTACTTAGACGGACGACAATTTGAACAGCATATCTACTTCTTCAATGAAATACCTGTACGGTTGAGTTACTGCAGGTAAGTATAAGGAGAACACATGATATCTTTAACTGTTTGGTATATTTACTTCAATACCGATAATTCTGTCGCTTTTATCCTTAATTAAAGATGTAGACGGCTTCATGTCTTTGGATATGATAAATGGTATTCCAGTTAAGTTATCCAGGATTAGTAATACGCTCAACAGTTCCTTTTGCAATGGAGATATAATCATAATATTAGTTATCTTGGTGTAATCAGGGATGTACAGAATTTTATACCGTTGTTGAAAATTCAAACACCCTGAGGCGCAACCGGTGTAAAATTCCGTACACCCCTGATTACACCAAGATAACGAATTTATATTCCTTTACTCATTTTTAAACCAGGATGTAAAATTGAAAAATGGTAATGAAAAAGTTCCAGTGTAACATTTTTTCAATGTCGATGTTCCTGCGCATTGTCGAATACTTTTTTTTTCTTTATTTTTGGGAAAATTCAGAAAATTTTTGTCCTCAAATTTTTTATATATATATTTTTTTTTCGACATTTAATTATTATTTTGAATTTTTTTTTTTGGCAACGTTTTATTTATCCCGGGGTGAACAAGGGTGGGGTGTTATTTACACCGGGGTTATTAACCAATCAGATTGCAGTATTTTTGCTGCATAAGAAATAATCAATCGAATCAAGATCATGTACGTAGCTAATGTTCAGATAAGGCGAGAATAATTACATTAACATTATACATCCTAAGACATTCAGAAGTACGGTATATAATGGTATACACGAAAAAACACCTCTACAATTCCAACATATGAAATTAAGTTGAGTTTATAGAATATTCACTGGCAAGTTGTTCCCATGGTAACTTTGGTTACTATTATATGTAAATACCTTGGGACCAAAATTCTGGATGAGGTATTAGATGTTCATCATCTGCTACAAAAATTGAGTTGAGCGGCGGCAATACGTTTTGATTGTCTATTGAAATATCTTTAAAATGTCACACGTATATTCTTCTCGGAAAGAAAATATCGCAAAGCATCTTCAGTACTACGAGATTTATCGATCCTGCAAATATAAAATTGACTAAAATGTCTACTTTTGCGATTGAAACCCTAAAATCCGAGGTTTTGGTGTTACATACTGATCTCCGAAAATGTAACGAAATATATTTTGTATCATTTGCTTGAATGTTTTTTGATTCCACGATTTTCTTTGGTAAAGTTGACATATTATTGACCTGATAATTATTCGTTTTAGGTATTGTCTTAAAAGATACATGAATTCAATCTGTGCTAGTAATATCGGACATGCTGTTGAAGCGCGAGGTGTCTAGGGTTTAATTGGAGGATTTAAAGGTACAGCAGATACAGAATTATCTGCTGTTTGAACTGCGGCTGCTCCATTAGTAATTACTTCACGTTTACTTGCTTGAAAGTTCTTTTCGACATTAACAACACGTCTTTGTAATTCACTTGTGGATGTCATAGATGAATTAACTTTTGTCTAAAAATCGTCAATAGCAGTATTAACGTCCTTTACTTAATCACTTAAAAGAAGCACCTTACTTTTAAAACAACAAATTCAAATGTACGGATATCACTGGTGCTTATGTTTGTGATGCTTGCTGCTTCAGAATTCATACGTGTTTTTGTTTCATTTGCCACAACATATACTTTTAGAGATTCTAGTATCGCATTAAAGAAGTGTTAATACAGTTAAACTCTATCCATTACACGGAGATACAAGAACATATACATTACTGATTAGAAATAATATACAAACACAAATTAGCAGTATGTTTGACAATGGTGAGATTGATTGGATAACTCTTGATTTTCTCCGTGGCTCATCCACTGAAAGAGGGACCCAGATTGGGTCGCCTTTTCTCCTTCCTAAATTTCACAAACTAAGTTATTCAATGGATATAAATACAAACGATGGCAGTAAATGAATTGTCCCCTGGCAGACCAATTATTTCTCAATGGTTCTCGATGTCACCGAAAGGGTTAGCAAATTAATTGATTACTTATTGATACCTATAGTTAAAAGTCAGACCGGTTACATTAAAGATAGTGGGAATGCCTGATAGGAATTGCCTTTTAATCTCTTTTGACTGCACCAGTATGTATACCAACATTGAGTTCAATGCATTCATTCATTCTGTTGGACGGGCTTATTGCAGTGCGGTAAAAGAAGATTATCCGATAAAATTACCTAGCTGTGGAACAATTAAATCGTTAGTAGCCACCGTGTTGAAAAACAATTATTTTGAATTTAATGACCGATACTTTGTAAAGAAAATATGCGCTAGTATGGGAAGTAAATGCAGCCCAGAAATTTGTGATATTAGATTCTCTGGATTTATAAAAATGGGAGCTATCAGCCGCCACCGAAACAACAACAACACGGATAATTTAAAAGATACAATCTGTAAATTCAAAGGCCATCTTAAGCAAAGGGGATATAAGGAGCATGAAATACATCGCAACTGTGAATCGGCTCTCAATATCGAATGGTCATAGTTACTCCGCTTTAAACACGAATCTAACAAGCAGATACCACTAATTTTTGTAACTAAATATCACTTTATGTTAGGAAATATAAATAAAGTTTTGCGTTAACATTATAAAAAAATACTTCGCAATGCGAAATGTAGGGAGCTAATTCCCAAATCACCAATAGTGGCGTATAGTAGACATCTGAACTTAAAAGAAATACTAACTAGCTAGGTAGTCAAAGTTTAGTACAACATGCATGATTAGGTCAGGACTCCTGAAGAATTAGCACCCACCCTTCATATGAGCCACGGAATATCGTAGAGTTTGTCCTATTCTGTAATGCAGAAACACGATGTGTTGGGTCCTGGAGAATAGGCAAACATAGCTGTTATGTACTTTAAGACATTCAACATGACAAAAAAAGTTCATTTATATAAAAATAATAAAATACAAAAATACATGTTGCAACATTTGATATAAAAGTTCATATTTAATAAGAAATAATAATATATAATTAATACGAAATTACATCAACTTATATCATATCAATTGAATAAATGACAAATAATAGCAAATGTGGGGAGAAAAATCTGCCCACAAATAAACATAATTATTTTTATATACTTTTAAATATAACATTAAGGGAGGTATGTTCACAAATGTTTGACAAACTATATTTTTGGGAAAAGTTTAAACGTCAAAAGTGTGTTTCGTTGTACTTTCAATAATACATTAGTTGGTTGAATATTATAGGATTAAACGCCTTTTTAAAGGAATTTATTGGTGTATGAACTCGACCAATTCACTAACAAACAAATAAAAGTCCGCAGGACTTTTATGATATGTTTGTGAGTGACTTGGTCCAGTTTATACACCAATAAATTACTTTAAAAAGGCGTTTAATTCTTATAATTCTTTTAAATTGGATATAGGGAATATATTTTTTCACACTCGTTACCTCTATTACACGTAAATTGTATATAAATTATGTCATTGAATACAACTGGCGATGAATCTATTTGTTGGTTAACGAAAAAATATGTACTCAATGAAATTTGCTATCTGATAAAAATTAAACTACAAAAACTCTTATTATCATTCAAACGAACGTTTTTGTGTATTGTTTTATTTAACGATTAACTTTTAGTGAAAATAATTTTTTTCAACGTCGTTGTTATTATCGCCGCCATCTGGTTTATATTGGTTACGAAAAGAAGTTCTGTCAACTTCGTCTATCGAAAAATAACCAACGTCAAGATCAACTACCGGAAGTCTTCTCGACCAATCATATCAACGTATTCCCTAATATGTAAATCCTATAAGAATTATTCAAATAAAACAAAATTTTGTGACTTGCAGTGATGACACACCTGTCATCTAATGCATGTTAAAGTCACTCAGGCTGTGTATATGGCACGCCGTTTTTATATTTATTCAAATTTGAAGATATCTTAATTATTTAACAAGATATTTTATTAAGTATTAAGATATCTTTAATGTTTATAAGATATCTTAATTAATTTGAAAGTAAATAAGATATCTCTATTAGTTTATAAGATATCTCTATAAGTTAATAAGATATCTCTATTAATAAATAAGATATCTTATAAAGTATATAAGATATCTTACTTCTTTATAAAGATATCTTATTAATTAATAGAGATATCTTATAAACTAATAGAGATATCTTATTAACTTATGGAGATATCTTATATATTAAATAAGATGTCTCTATAAGTTAATAAGATATCTCTATTAGTTTATAAGATATCTCTATTAGTTTATAAGATATCTCTATAAGTTAATAAGATATCTCTATAAGTTAATAATATATCTCTAAAAGTTTATAAGATATCTCTATTAGTTTATAAGATATCTCTATAAGTTAATAAGATATCTCTATTAATTAATAAGATATCTCTATTAATTAATAAGATATCTTATAAAGTATATAAGATATCTTACTTCTTTATAAAAATATCTTTTAAATACATACTTTACAAGATATCTTATTAATTAATAGAGATATCTTATAAACTAATAGAGATATCTTATTAACTTATGGAGATATCTTATTAAGTAAATAAGATATCTCTATTATTAACTATATAAAAGATATCTTATATAGTTAATAAGATATCTTATAAATTAATAGAGATATCTTATAAATTAATAGAGATATCTTATATTTTAAATAAGATATCTTATATATTTGATAAGATATCTTTATAAACATTTTAATAAGATATCTTATTTAATAAATCAGATATCTCAATTAATATATTATAAGATATCTCATTTTGTTATTAAGATATCTCAATTAGTTTATAACATATCTTATTTAACTAAATAAGATATCTCGAAATTGAATAAATATAATAACGGCGTGCCATATGTGTATCTTTCTTTTAATATACATTTATATAAGTAATATAAGTATAAATTAGAGACGTTGTTGAGGCTGCACATAATCATAGTTACTTAAGATAAGTTCTGTCATAACCAAAAACTCTGTCATCATTAGAAAATAAATTAAAAATCAAATCCTGGCTTTTTGTATTATAATTGTAAAATGTCAAGAGTTTGTTTTTTGAGTTTGTAGCATGTGGTTGGTATATATGTTTACTAGATGTGATGCAATTCTCAACTTTTTCATTCCATTTTCCAATCCTTTTTAAAAGTCGTTCTGTGAAAGAAGATATATCGGAGAATTTTCCAACCATCATTTGTTTATATAAATATTCCGGAGCTCTTATAACTGCTTGCTCCGTTGTCCGCTTGTCTTTAAGCCATTTATTGGATCATGCAATATTGTTCTGTTAATACCTTGGATGAATTGTAATATCCTTTTCCAATAAGTGAATCATAAGTACACGTTGATTTTTCGCACCAAACAAAAATCAATTTGTATTTTGGAACAACAATTGCGTACCCTCCGTTTTGTTTTAATTGTCTTGCAATATGTCTGTTGAACTTATTCTGAATACAATTATTGTCTGATTGTGTTAACTGAACTTTGGGTGGTTGATTGTTTACCGAATATCTGACAGATGCGGCGTCTGTGGTAATAAATTTCGATTAAATAGCTCCTTCGTTGTTCTCATGACTGATTGACTCTGTGACCATAGTAACAATGTTTGGTTATAGCGCTCTTTGGGAAAGTTTTCTCTCACAAGGCAAATACCTTTTATTATAATGGCTATTGCCAGCACCTTTCCATTTCTTCAACTCATTTTTAGTAACTGTTATCCCTCTTTTTAACTCCAGTTCCAATACTGAAACTCTGCTCCTGGTCTGAACAGATCTCATGGAATTGTTTTACCGCTGCTAATTATTAATGGAGTCAGATGTTGATCAGTCCCAGTTTCTCGGTGACTCCCTAGTAAAAATAATCAAAAATAGAACATTTTAATAAATGAAACAATATGTGTACGAATAATTAATTTATATACCTATATTATCCGGATTATGCATTACGTGTTTTGAAAAAATACAATAAATAGTAAATATATATATGTATGAATATATAAAATTTGCATTAGAACAGTCATTTTGTTAGATTTCAACATAAGAATTAACTCTGAATGGTAGTTTTAAAGATTCTTTTGAACTTTAATAAAATTATTGATAAAACAAAAATATAATATCATCATATAGACAGGCATTAATAATAAAATTGTATTTGTCTCACTGGACTCCCAAATACAGTAGGTCTTTTTTGCAGAGTTACAAGACATGATTACCATTTTAGAGGCTTGTTTAGGGGGGTATCAATATCCCATATCCCATTAAGTTTTTATCCCAATATCCCGTATCCCTATAATGTTTACCTCTAATATCTCAATAAATATTTTTTACAAATATCCCATATCCCTAAAACTATTTTGAAATATCCCAAAAAATCATTATAAATTCATTCCCAAACCCATTTGTTTCCTCATCATCACAACGTCAATAATTTTGACTGGGAAAACAAACTGTGTTAAAGGAAATTTACAGTGCATACTTCCAGTGTTAAATAAGAGTATATGTGTTCAAACGATGAAGTGTTCCATCTTAGAGCCTTGTATAACAATCTCTTTTTATGTGATCTTAAACGATAAATTTAGTGTAAGGGGTCTAATTTCAGACTTTTTTCTTAATTGTTCAAACCGTGATGTATATGACTGTAAAATTTCATTTTGATAGCATTCTTCTTTCATTGATAAGAAACTTCATCCTACACGTTAACCTGTGTTGGAAAGAACAGAAGGACTCAACCCTGTCTCTTGTCTGAGATTGCTCTGACATCCAACGGCTGTTTTGCCAGACAAGCTGAGACTGTGTGACGTCAGAGCACGTCCATATCAAAAAGTGGATATTTAGCATGCAAGTTCAATAACTCAAAATTTAACACAAGAAAGCTTTCTGCTAATGTACCTACATTACACTTAACTGTCGCAATATTTTTACAGCAGGTAAAATTTGCATAGCCCTTGTTTTGCAAAGAAATAACACAACATTTGACTCTGTGATCTTCAACTTTATGAATTACATAGATCCCAATATTTTTGTTACTTTTTTTTAATTTCCTTCCTCACAACACCAGTAATAGAAAGAAAATATATTAATTTACATTGATTATTTAGTAATTATTCGTTATTAACATAGTTTATACGGTGAAATATCTACTTTTTGATATGGGACGTGCTCTGACGTCCCTCGGCCCCAGCTTGTCTGGCAAAACAGCCGTTGCACATCAGAGCAATCTGTGAAACGTGGAGACCTCTGAAGATCCTCGCCACGTAAAAAATAAGAGGTAAAACACAAGAAAATATCCTGTAATCATATAAAGCATCAAAACAAATAAAAACATTGACAACAATAAGGCTTAAATCATCAGATGGATACATCTAACAAAAATCTATGATTATTTCAAGAAAATTATCAATGCATATGAGCATAATTATAATATAAAAAAAGATGTGGTATGATTGCCAATGAGACAACTCTTCACAAGAGACCATTTGACACAGAAATTAACAACTATAGGTCACCGTACGACCTTCAACAATGAGCAAAGCTCATACCGCATAGTTAGCTATAAAAGGTCCTGAAAGTCAAATGTAGAACTGTTACAATTCAAACGAGAAAACTAACGGCCTAATTTATGTATAAAAAAATGAACAAAAAACAAATATGTAACACAGCAACAAACGACAACCACTGTATTAAAGACTCCTGACTTTGGACAGGCACATACATACAGAATGTGGCAAGGTTAAACATGTTAGCGGGATCCCAACCCTCCCCTTAACCTGGGACAGTGGTGTAACAGTACAACATAAGAACGAACTATACAATCAGTTGAAAAGGGCTTAACTCATCAGATGGATACAAATAGAAATACATCTAACAAAAACAGAGAGTGGACGTGACCGAGTACTTGTACATCCCATCAACAAAAAGACACTAAGTACAGATCTGAGAGTACTCGCAGTTACTGACAGCTAGTTCAAAGCCAATTACAACTAATAAAAGTAATGCATCTGAGACTAAATTATCAATTATTACACTTCCAGCATCCAATGGCACGGTAAACAACATCTCCGTGAAAATGAAATAAGTTTTCTTCAGGTAGAACCAAACTTCAAAACCAAATCTAGAATTTAGTAAAGATTTTAAGTGATTTGTGGTAACGAAATCCCTAACTTAATAATTTACCAGTAATACATAGAAACGTCGAACGATACTGGTGTCACCTAACGTTACACAATCAAAGACGTAAGCCAAAATAAAAACGTTGGAATGCATGTTGTTTAGATGGCTTTTTACAATAAATTTTTAAAATTTTTTAAAGAATTGATTTTTTTTCCCTAAGAAAGGATTAATTGTTTTTTCTTAGATAAAAGATGTTAAGCTTTAGTTTTATTAACAAATTAAAAATAAAAAAATAACTTGAATTAAAACCATTTGTTTTATATACATTTTAATTTTAAAGGCAATCGATTACTTTTTTTTATGGATAAACTATGCACTAATCTTTGCACTCCAGAATTTCAAGGCGAAAGGACTACGGCATATCTAGCATGTCAGTTCTGCACAAATATATGCTGCTGGTTTTTTTCTATTCATTTGTATTATAGCGGATTCGACTATTATAGTCCGGAAAACACTTCAGTTCCGCGAGAAAATCTCTCCCAACCCCTTCTCTATGAATCGGTAGAGTTTCAACATAAAATATTAATTTTAAAGTTTTCTTATTAAGCAACAAAATAAAATAGCCGTATTCCAAATCGTCTGTGAAAACCACAATAATGACAATTAGACGGAACGTTAGAAGTATATTTATTAAATAACGTCAAAATCGTGTGTGGGGACATTGTATCGGACATTTTAGTTTTATCTGATATCTCGTATATTCGATTTAATTTATGGGAATTTAATATCAGAATAGATAATTTTTTGTACTTTTATCCATTATATTTTTTTATGTAGCGAATGGCACTGTATTAAATAAACATCATGAAAAAATAGAAAACGTAACCCTACGTTTAATTTGGTTTGAAGGGGACAAAATGTCGGACATTGCTATTCAACTCGAATAATAAGAATTTATTTTAAAAATTCCTGATTATTGCATGAGGCGAAAGTGTGATCTTTGTAAAAAATAATAGTACTAGTACTTTCGACATTGGGATTGCTCTGGAATTCCCTTTTTTGGGACAATTAAACAAAAATTACGGCAACCTTTCGTGCATGGGACACATAATTTGTATCATCTTGATCCCTTTTTTTTATATTTCAGTCTTTTCGAGAGAAAAAAATAGACATTACGTCATCGCCCAATTATGAATTGCTTGATCTAGACAAACTTTTAAATCGTTTGGTAATAAAATTTATATGTTTTTTACTGTATTCAGAATTTCACAAAACTAAAAGTGTAGTAACGCGGGACAAGGAAATCATATTGCAAAATAAAGGTTTTGTTGAGTTTTAATTAATGAAAATGGTCTGTTACATATACAAAATTGCAATAATCTGAAAGAAGAGTTCAAAAGCTTTAAAATGATATACAACACTTTATAATATCAATTTTTATGTTTAAAAATTAAGAAGATGAATGTGTCTTGTCCGTGATTTTACCAAAGTAACACCAGTAGCGTGCGACGTTTCATAGATTTCGTTCATTAAAATCCAAAACGTTACAACAGACACGGGCATAGCGGAGGTGTTGTGATATATATACAAACACCGTAAGATAGTGCCAAAGGAACATCACCATCCAAAAAAGGAAAATTAACAATAAGGAACAAAGTATGGAAAGCAAAACAAATACTTTTAAAATTATCAGTACATATGAGCAGAGACATATATACACATATGTGTATATATGTCTCTGATATGAGCAGATAAATATCGAAAATAGATCAATACTTTTCGCTTGGGTTTGGATGACTTTTAAATAAAACGACCATAAACTAAATTAAAATCAACAAAGCACTAAAATGACCTTTAATATTAAACTTTTTTGGGCAATTTTATCAAGTGAGATGTAAATATTTCTGTACTTAACTTTTAAATTCCACTTATTTTTTTTCATGTTAAAAATTCAATATCCTTATAAATGCATCAATATCCCATATCCCATTTACTTTTAGGACAAATATCCCATATCCCTAAAATTAAAATGGCAAATATCCCGTATCCCGATATACCCTATACAAGCCTCATTTTAAACAACAATATGAAATCTAATTGGTTTTATCAACCTTCACAGGCTATGAAGACTTCAATTTGATGCAGAACTGTTTTTGGAAGACAACTTATTTATTATAATATGTCCCTGCATGAATAAAAGTATTATTATCAAAAATACTTTGCAAAATTTTTTTTTGTATGTTTAAAGAAAGTTTTGATCCTTAAGGTAACATTCTTATATAATTGTGTATTCAATTTGCACTTTATTCCTATTTTCAATGATAGATAATATTTTAGTAGCACATACTTGTAATAAGCTAAAACACGGGAAAATTAATAACTCCAAAATTAATTTCCAACACGTTAAAAATACTCAAATTGTTTATGACCAAAAATAGACGTACATTAACAACTGTGTCCTTGTTACTTTACTATTAAGGCAATGTTCTTTGTTGTCACAAGGATTTGTAAAGTAACAAGCACACGGTTATTAATGTACGTCTTTTTTTGTTCATAAACAATCTCAAAAGCATTCCAAGTCCTTTTATCCCTTGAATGTTTCAATCTGACTAAAAGCATCCCAAGTCCTTTTATCCCTTTCGAATTTTTCGTTGTTTTTAAAATCAGGACAAATGAATGATTGATTGATGGGTGATTATTGGTTGGTTGCTTAACAATCAGTTGTAAATATTTCTTGCATGTTTAGAACGAGAATATAAAAACAATGATTACGATATGTAGATCCTATTGAAGAAGCCGTCCGGGAGGATGATGGAAACAATTGGACTGCCACTTAAAAATGAGAGTATATTCGATGGGGTCAGCAACTTTGCCTTAAAATGCAAACTTAAAAATGAAAGTTATTGCATGAACAATGTTAATTTGGGGAATTCTAGAATGTATTTTTAGTAACATGCTGTATGCCCTGTGCAATATGCTGTTTTTGACCTTCGAAAAACTAAACACAACAGTATTTTCGTGCAAACCGAGTAATTACGAATGTTCATGTGATCAAGTTTTAACGAATCACAAATCCTTAAAAATATTCGATTAATAATATTAAGAAATATCAACACAAGGTAAAAATAAAACAGCTTTATTGGACACTGCCTTCGTGAATCTCTAGAAAAGAATTTTTAATGTTTTTAATCACTGTCACTATTTTTTGCAGGAATAGGTTAAAAAATTTATTTGATGAATAAAAGATTTAATTTTGTAATTTTGTATTTTACAATCGTGTTTTGGAAATGATAAATGTTAACCATTGCAAACAAATAATGCAAGATTATTTATTTATTATTTGTATTAAAAGATATGTAATCAATAGTAACATCAAACATTTTTTTTTTAATTATGATCTGTTCAGAAACAACAAAGATAAATATGACGTGTTGTCATTGACACAATAAGCTACTGAAAAGACACGCACCTTTCTTAGTTTTCGTCACAATCATGAAAGAACGTTTTCACAATATAGTTGTTCAACATATACAGTGTATATTTCAGTTCCTAACACGTTGTTCGTCAACTTGTGTGATCAAGGTCATGACAGTAAAAAGGCAAACAAAACGATACATCCCGTATAGAAAGTTGGAGCAAATAGTTTACTTTATCATATGAATAATTTAACTAAGATTAATTCTCTGGTCATCTTTCCATTGATAGTTCAGTTTGTTTTTGGTGAGAATAAGTAGTCTTGAGAAATGTTCGAGTGTTTGAATAAATAAAAAGGTATAATAGTGTCATGTAACGAAATAGACTGGGATGACAGTCTGTGTACATAGATGACTGACAGTCAGCCGTTAGTCTCCAGACCACTAGTATTGGTAAATATAGGTAGGATGTTTAAAGTGGACAAAATGTATCAGGTTGTCATAGCCTGACGCCGAAATGCACCCGGACACTATTCTGTCATATAACACAAACACACATGAAATTCGTACAATTTCGTTTCTATATTCTAAGACCTACTTTGGCGTATATATTAATACGTCTATCTAATCCTATAATGAAGACGAATAGTAATGCAATATTTTATCAAGTTGAGATCAAAATGGTAAGAGACCCTTCCCAATTAACATTAATCGTAACTACTCGGCCATTCTCGCTATGCAGTACAAAGTTATTTCTTCGTGCAACCAGAAAGGCCGACTAGTTTCGATTGCAATTAACATAAAAGGTTTCATAAATTACAGAAGTTTCAAACACTTTGATCAGGAACTTTTTTTGACAGATTTAAATGGAAAAAACTTAACTGATATAATAGAAAAATCAGCAGATGTAAATACAGCATATGACACATTTGAAACTACTTTCATGGAGGTTATAGACAAACACATACCTATGAAAAAAAAGAAAGCCATCAACAAACCAGCACCATTCATGAATCAAACTTTACGAAGGGAAATATATAAAAAAAGAATGGCATACAACAAATATCAAAATCTTAAAAATAAAACAAATTGGGAATGCTACAGAAAACAAAGAAATCTAGTAAATAAAATTAAAAAGAAATCCATCAGAAACTATTTCATGGAAAGATGCAAAGGAGGACCTAACAGCAAAGATTTTTGGCCAACAATCAAGCCTTTCCTAACAAACAAAGGTTCACATTTTTCAAAAGACCTAATCCTTTGTGAAGAAAATAAGATAATTAACAATCAAAATGAAGTTGCTGAATTATTTAATAACTTTTTTATAAATGTTGCCAAAGATATCGGATCAATAGATACTGTAATAGATGAACATCATCCAAGTATTAAAATAATAAATGAAAATAAACCAGAAAAAGAAGAACTAAATTTTAGCCCAGTATATTCAGAGTTTGTTAAAAAAACAAATCAATAAAATTAACATCAAAAAGGCAACAGGAAAAGATGGAATCTCTTCAAAAATACTAAAATTATCCGAATCTGAAATATCCAATCCAATTTCTAAACTAATAAATAAATCATTTGAATCAGCTGTTTTCCCAGATAAATTAAAAGAAGCACAAGTAATACTCCTTCCTAAAAAATCAAACACCCTTGATAAAGGAAACTATAGACCTGTAAGTATATTGCCCATGATTTCAAAAATTTTTGAGAGGTCTATAGAAAATCAACTTGTTGAATACTTTAATTCATTTTTCCACATTTTTCTGTCAGCTTTTCGAAAAGGATATGGATGCCAAACCGCTTTATTAAAAATAATTGAAGATTGGAAAAAGGCTTTAGATCAGAATAAATATGTAGCAGCTATATTAATGGACTTGTCCAAGGCTTTTGACTGCCTACCCCATGACCTCCTCCTACTAAAATTAAAATCCTATGGGGTTTCCGCCTCATCTCTTAAACTTTTGGAAAGCTATTTAACTAATAGAAAACAGTGTGTTAAAGTAGGTACTAATTCAAGCTATTAGCAAACAATGTTTAAAGGGGTGCCACAAGGGTCAATATTAAGGCCAACATTATTTAATATTTTTTTAAATGACATTTTCTATTTTATTCATAAAAGTGAACTCTATAATTATGCAGATGACAACACCCTTTCATACGCAGATAACGATTTAGATAAATTAATTAAAACTTTAGAAGATGAAAGTAAAATTTTGATAAACTGGTTCTCAATTAATAAAATGAAAGCAAATCCAGAAAAATTTCAAGCAATAGCTGTAGGTAAAAAAACTAAAGACAAAAACCTAAAATTCAAATTAGAAGGTAATGAAATAGAGTGTGAAGATGACGTTAAACTTCTAGGTGTAACAATAGATTTTAAACTAAATTTCAATGAACATGTCTCTATAATATGTAAAAAAAACTCCAAACAATTAAATGTATTAAAAAGAATAGGTAAGGCAGCAACCATTTGATTTTCTGGGGGGGGGGGGGGGGGGGGCTATGGTTTTTTTTTCTGGACAAATTTTTTTTTTCGCCTGCGGCGACAAACAATCTATTTTTTTCGCGACAAGTCGAAAACAATTTTTTTCTTTCAATTTTAGCATTACATATAGTGGCAGCTGAGGGTGAAACAAACAATTTTTTTTTTCTCAGAATCAAAAACAAATTATTTTTTTCTCCAAAAATTGGAAACAAACTTTTTTTTCCAAAATGCCTAAACACCTGACTAAACTCGGAAAATTAACAATTTATTATTCTTTCATAATGTCCAACTTTAACTACTGCCCTCTAGTTTGGCACTTTTGTGGGGAGGTAAATGCAAAAAAGATAGAGAAAATTCAAGAGAGAGCACTAAGGTTCATCTATGAAGACCATTCAGCAAGTTATGAAGATCTACTATGCAAATCAAAATTACCATCTTTAAAAATAAGAAGAATGCGATCTTTGGCGATTGAAGTTTTCAAAATTATAAATAAAGATTGTCCTGTATATCTCCAGGATTTGGTCCACTTAAAGGAAAACACTTACTCTTTCAGATACCAGAATACAGCAGATCTACCACATGTAAGAACAACTGCATATGGCCTACAATCTTTCAGGTATGCGGGTGCTAGGCTTTGGAATGAGCTGCCAGATGAGCTTCGAAAGCAATCATCTTTAAATCAGTTCAAGAACTTGATAAATTCTTGGTCTGGCAGCTCATGCCAATGCTTTGCCTAAAAACCACTTAATCTATGTTCATTATTTTTTTTTTTTTTTTTGGTTTGTTGCTTTAATTTCAGCATGGCAAATTTATTTCATTATCTTTACTATAGTGCTTCTGCTGCTTTGTGCTAATTTTAGAAACTTTATGTGCTTTTAATGTGCTTTCTATGTGCAAACCATTTTATTTGTGCTTTTGTTTTTATCTCATAATTGCATGTATCAGTATGTGTTTAACTTATACGATGCTTAAAGAACTTTTGTGTTGCATGGTTATATACTGATATGAACTCTTGCTTTATATGTTTAATGTTGTGTGCATGACTCGATATGTGTGTTTTGTTTTTACTTGTTGTTATGTCGGTTTTAAAAGCTCTTCAGAGCTTATGTTTGTAATTGCTTGCTTATACCGACTCTAAATAAAGCTTTATGTATTATGTATTATGTAACATACGATAAAACAATGTAAAATGTAACATGGAATAAACGAAATATTTATCTGACTTGGGATTAGAAATTTCCTTATTCTTTCCTTATTCTTTTCTTTACTTTTTCGTGTTTTATTCATAACTACAGTGTGTTTAGCCATGTGAAATTAGAAACATCTTTCATTGATGCAGTCCCTGAATTATTATAGTTTTATACAAAAACTTGATTCTTGTTGTCTCTGTGCATGCTTTTTTTTGCCGACTACTTTCTGTAAAGGAACAGTAGACTTTTTGGTTATTCAAGGATTAATTAGTTGAAAAAACTTTTGAAAATATCATCTATATAGAAGTGTTTAATTGCATGATGAACGCCGTATTGAAGATATACATACTAAACCGTAAGTTAACCTTACAAATCGAAACATTACAACACTAAATAATTTTAAGGAACAACATGTTTTTGTTCATTATATATCACAGATTTAAAGAGAATAATTATGACTTAATTGTTACTACGTGAATTTTTCTTATAAGCCTACATTTCAGTTCACAAAATTATACCTAGATCACTTTTAAATGATACTAATTAGAGAATATGCTATTGGATTAGGCATTTTCAAACGCAGGAAAGTAATTTCATTTGTTCTTGAACTTTTTTTTATTATTCAAAAAATATTCTGTTCATAGCATACTTCAGTTGAATCAGAGCCTCTGATTCTGATTTTTTGTCATAATTGTTTTAAGGATGTTTGCTCCTCTCTTTTTTTGAATTTTTGCCAGATTTTCGGAATCCCTGGTTTTGTCCATGTATTGCCATTAAAAAAATTTGCACACTAACCCCTACTTTTCTTTTCATAATTTTATTACATAAAGTTTTAAAAGCCATATATCAAAATTTTATAAAATCCTTGTTATTTTTTCGTATTTTTTTAAACAAAAATTGTGCCAATGTCAAATATAAGATAAATCTAGAGAGAATTCTTTCCCGCCAAATTTTCTATGGCTTATATCTCGAAAACAAGCACACGGACCCTCCATTTTTTTCTGCTTTTTTAGTTTTTTTTATTCATCAACTATTATTTCATAATAGTCTATTAAAAAGCTTGTTATTTTTAAACAGAGTAGCGAACATCCTTAAACCATTCATTCATTCTATTAGATCAGTACATATTTGCCTCTCTTTGTTGACTTTTTATATTGGGGTATTTGTTTGAACTAGAAATGTAGTTCCTTTTTTCGATACGATGTAACGGGAAACCGTTCATCATGTTTCTGATGCCTGGCATTACTTCATTATTACTTAAAAGATTATAACTAAGTCAATATGACAGATAAAGGAAACCAACACATTTCTTGAAAATATGTTACAGACTTAAAAGCACCAAGACTTTTTAATATCTTGTTGTCGACTATTTTTGCAACTTCGATTACGAAATTTTGGAAAGCAGAAAAACTATTTTAATATTATCAAACTACAATCATTGTTTCTGCGATGATTAAAATATACCCGTTAGTCCCGCTTCAGGTTAAAGTTTTTGGTCGAGGTAGTTATTGATGAAGTTGAAATCCAATCGACTTGAAACTGAGTACACATGTTCCCTATGATATGATCTTTCTAATTGTAATGCCAAATGAGAGTTTTTACCCCAATTTCACGGTCCACTGAACATAGAAAATGATACTTGTGAGTGGGGCATCTGTGTACTTGGGACACATTCTTGTTTTTTTATGTTTTATAAAGCAAGTGTAACCTTGGGTTTTTTTTTCAATAGTTTAGGGTTTCCTTTTCTTTTTAGTTAGCCTAAAAGAAGTTGGGGAAAATTATGCAGTGTCCCTGGGGTTTATGCCTGTGTCTGCGTCAACTACCAGATCTCAGAGTAACTTAAATTAATCAAACCATTCAACTAAATATTTAAAAGTATACTGAAGCAGCTTAAGTTATGTGATCGTGTGATGAAAGATGAATGTTACATTAACCATATTCCATAAAACCGATGCTAAGTCATCGTGACCTACATTCTACGATTGTATTGCTTAAACTTCCGAGTGCAGATTTCATTTCACCAATTGACCAACAATAATATGTACAATATTACATCTCTAATGGGATTGCAGCATGCTATGATGGTATTTTAATGGTCCTATTGCAATGTTAATAGTCTTTAAAATTAAAAGACCAACTGCTCTTATATTTCTATTTTGATGAATGTTGAATAATTAGCACCTTATTTTTACTTCTTTTTAATGTTTGGATGGGGGAAATGCTTTGTTATTGCCCTTGTTACAGGCCCTAAACTGGCAATTCAGACTCACCCACTTCATAAATTGTCGTTTTCATTTTCTATCAAAGTCACCGTTAACAGTCTATGCTGGTACCATCAGCTTAGTTTACAGCACTTCTCGTTAATTATTACATTCCTTTATGCATTTGATAATTGTATAAATTATTAGAAAACTCCGGAAACCGCAGGTAGATTTCAACATTCTTTTTATGTCCCTTTTGGTAATATAGCTATAGTTCCTCGATGATTTATGCACACTTTTGTATGCAACTGTGCTAAGTCAACAGCCTGTTGTTCAAAGGTTGTCATAAGTGGTTCTCCTTTTTAATATAGATTAGACCGTTGATTATCCTGTTTGATTTGTTTTACACCAGTCATTGTTGGGCCATTTATAGCTTGCTTTTCGGTTTGGGCCAAGCTCCTTGTCATAGGCCTTACTTTGACCTATTTTTTTTTTATTTTTTACAAATTCACGGTGAAGAATTGGCAATCATGCCACGTCTTCTTATTGATATTTGATATTTTTCCCTTTACATTGTGATACACGGATCATGATACAAATGATGTTTTACATTTGTATTCAACTCTGTACTGTTTTGGGGGTTTAAACAGTTCATGGTATGAAGGAAAAGAACAATATGAAAGGAATGTGCTGAAGCAATAGGCATAGAAGAGGAAATGTGGTAAGGAAAAAGAATCACGTGTAAGATATGTTTCATCCTTATGTGAAGACACTGGCAAGTTGTTGCATGTATTACATTCTGACACTAAATATCACCGATTTTAAAGATTTAAGAAATCTATTTTTTCATAATTACATTTTTCAAATGAATTGCTGTTTAATATCTTGAATCTATTTAAATTGAAATTCAGTTTATTAGATATTTTTTTCAGCTTTTTTCAGTTTTGGTAAGAACTATATCAAACTTCCGTTATAATCCCGTTTCCATTAATAACATGCAAGTAAAATGCTTCAAAATGTACACGCAAGTATAGAACCATATAAAAGGTAACACTGAAGTAAACAGCAATTAGACAACTCATCTAACAACGACGAAATAGACATTCAAGAAAATAAAAGAAACAAGTTTAAAATAGGATGTAAGTTTGTGAGTCATATGGACGTCAAGTTGGTTACTGATTCCCTATTCCCTATTCGTTACCTATTCGTTACCTATTCCTTATTCCCTATTCGTTACCTATTCGTTACCTATTCCCTATTCCCTATTCGTTACCTATTCGTTACCTATTCCCTATTCCCAATTCGTTACCTCAGTATTCGTTACCTATTCCATATTCCCTATTCGTTACCTATTCCCTATTCCCTATTCGTTACCTATTCGTTACTTATTCCCTATTCCCTATCGTTACCTATTCGTAACTTATTCCCTATTCCTTATTCGTTACTTATTCGATTTTTAATATCCTTCCCCCTTTTTAATTGTTTATACTCTTATATCTGGTAATAGTTCTAAATTTGTTGAGGTAAAATGATCTTTTTATGACCTATTTATATGTGTTTGTGATCAACCGATCCTTTTACTTTATGTTCGATACTCATTTGTTCCTTATTTGATTTTTATACGTTCTACCTTTTAACTGCTTTATGTCCGTATGTTTGAAGATGGATCTTGGTTCGAAGGGATGAAATCACCGTGTTAGCGCTTGCATAAAAAAAAAATGTGGTATGATTGCCAATGAGACAACACTCCACAAAAGACTAAAATGACACAGAGATTATCAACTATAGGTCACTGTACGACCTTCAACAATGAGCATAGCCCAAACCGTGTAGTCACCTATAAAAGGACCAGACATGACAATCTCAAACAATTCAAACAACAAAACTAACGGCCGTATTTCATATACAAAAAAATAAACGGAAAACAAATATGTAACACAAAAACAAACGATAACTACTTAATTTCGGGCTCTTGTCTAGGGACAGGCACATACTAACATAATGTGGTGGGGTTAACCATGTTAGCAGGGTGTACATCGTTTCGGAGCATGCTATATTACCTTGTTTAATTCGTTTCATCACTCGCTTATAATTCGCTTATAATACGTGTATCATACGTTGCACCTTTTAAAACATGATTTTCAATTGTTTTGTTGTCTCTGGTGGTAGATTTGGGTTCTTAGAGGTATTATAACTCTATAAGCGCATATGTACCCGTTCCAGCGCTCGGATAATACCCTGTTAAATATTCGTTACTTATTCGCTTTTAATACGTTTTTTGTACGTTGCTCCTTTTAGAAAAGGATTTTTAATTGTGTTCATATCTCTGGTGGTAATAATGTGTTCTTATAGATGAAATATCCCTATTAGCGCGTATGTACCCGTTCCAGCGCTCGGATAATACCCTGTTACTTATTCGTTCCTTATTCGCTTTTAATGCGCGGGGTAAGTATATGTTGCACCTTGAAATAAATCGTTTTTTGATTGTGTTCATGTCTCTGGTGGTAACAATGTGTTCTTAAAGATGAAATGACCCTATTAGAGCGCATGTACCCGTTCCAGCGCTCGGTTAATACCCTGTTACCTATTCGTTACCTATTCACTTATAATACATTTGTTGTACGTTGCACCTTTTAGAAAAGGATTTCCAATTGTGTCCATGTCTCTGGTGGTAACAATGTGTTCTTAGAGATTAAATGACCCTATCAGCGTGCATGTACCCGTTCCAGCGCTCGGTTAATACCCTGTTACCTATTCGTTACCTATTCGTTACTTATTCGCTTTTAATATGTTTTTTGTACGTTGCACCTTTTAGAAAAGGATTTTCAATTGTGTTTATGTCTCTGGTGGTAATAATGTGTTCTTATAGATGAAATACCCCTATTAGCGCATATGTACCAGTTCCAGCGCTCGGATAATACCCGGTTACTTATTCGTTCCTTATTCGCTATTAATGCGCATGGTATACGTTGCACCTTGAAATACATCGTTTTTTAATTGTGTTCATGTCTCTGGTGGTAACAATGTGTTCTTAGTAATGAAATGACCCTATTAGCGCGCATGTACCCGTTCCAGCGCTCGGTTAATACCCTGTTACTTATTCGTTTCCTATTCACTTATATTACGTTTGTTCTACGTTTGCACCTTTTAGAAAAGGATTTTCAATTGTGTCCATGTCTCTGGTGGTAATAATGTGTTCTTATAGATGAAATGACCCTATTAGCGCGCATGTACCCGTTCCAGCGCTCGGTTAATGCCCTGTTACCTATTCGTTACCTATTCACTTATAATACGTTTGTTGTACGTTGCACCTTTTAGTAAAGGATTTTCAATTGTGTTCATATCTCTGGTGGTAATAATGTGTTCTTATAGATGAAACACCCCTATTAGAGGTTTCCAGATTTGCTACGTATCAGGTACGGTTGGTACGTAACACAACCGTTGGTGCTGTTTGGGAGGTTTCATTTAATGCATGAGATTATTGTATGTATCATGATGAAAATAAAGAAACAAAATTGCATATCAGTGACAAAAACCTTAATCTTTTATTTTATTACGATTTCTCTGCTTCTAGAAAACCTTGCACGTGATTTTATACGATAAAATTTATTTTGTGCACAAGAGAATGAATCAAACAGTCCTTACTGGAACTGAGTTGCCTCGACCTTTATATTCTAAAAATAGATTTGCGTTTCTGTATGGCTATGTTTTTTGTTTTCTGTATATATTAAAGGATTAGGATAAAGAATGTTTTCTAATACTCAAATATAAATTGGAATAATTAGAAATTACTTAGTAATAATATCTTACTTGTATCTTACTGGTGTCGTTAATGACTACATAGACGGATCCAGGGGGAGGGGGCTTGGGCCCGCCCCCCTTTTTCGTGGCAAAAATTTGGTTGATTATATAGGGAATCACTGAAACATGGATGGACCCCCCTCCCCCCCCCCCTTTTTATGAAAAATTCTGGATGCGTTACTAAACTAGTACACGTGCTTATGGCAAAAATGAGTTCCAAACTGTGTTGATTTCTCATTAAAATAAATTTTTATTAATTAAGCTATCTTTTCGATCATTGGAGCAACATTTTTTCATAAAACGCAACACACATTGTAAAACCATCGATCTATCTTTTTCCTTATATTTTGTCACTGAACATTTTAATAAAATTGTTGATTATATTAATTACTTTAAGAATAAAAATAAATTTTATGACACTAACGAAAACCATTTTTTGTGTCGAAATATTTATCATCACGATGTTACTTCATCGTGTTCGCTTATTATTATTATGTCACTAGATATTGTTATTACATTAATATTTGTAAATATTGTCGCGAGTAAAATTGTGTATTGCACGTGTCTGGGAGTAGTATAATATAATCTACGAGGGGTAATGTTAAACCAATATCCATCCATTAATCCTTTTGTCGTACAGCATTGCCAAAAAACTTCATACAACACAGCGTATTTTGTTCACTGATAACGGCAATAATTTGACGCTATATTTACACTTAGTCTAATGCTATATGAATATGTCTTTCTAACTCTTCGTAATGTTGTACGGAAAATACTATGTTGCTATATAAATTCTTTTGCACCATTTACAACTGATTTATGGACTCAAAATTAAGGATCATTTTCATCGGTTGGTAAATGTTTCTATGTAATTTGTTCAGGTTTATATGTACTAGTATCATGAATACGATACTACTTAAAATAGTTAACTCCAGTTTTTCTGAGTTTTCTCTCTCGGCTTACTGCGAAAAAGATATATGAACAGTTGTGTTAATAAAAAGGGCGTGTTTCTAAAATTTATAGAGCATACTGATTTTATGAGGGGTTTTCTATAAAGAAAAACTGTAAGCCCGACGGTAAAGATAATTGTCCAAAAAGGAAGGATGTCAAGTAAATACGATATCAGCCATATCTCTATGCATAATTGTTCAAATTGAAGATGTAAACGACCTTGTATTTTTTATAATTTCTTTCCGGACGTCTGACTTTTTTTTATCTTTATTTAATTCTTCAACATATATATACAGCAGATATATTACATATAACACAAAATTATCACAAGGCAATGTTATTTAAAAGTATAATGACATACATAATCAGTGCGGTAATTAGAAATCAATCGTTTTGACACCTTCGGTTTTTTGTAACAGAGTATTAATTTTTATAAAGTAAGTCTCCCTGGACTTTTTTTTATTCTTGATTCAATATCCATTGACAAGGGTTTTAGACCTTACGCGTACAGATTGAACAACGATTTGGTTTTATATTAGTTTTGTCATTTTTCTTTTGTTATTAAGGTCAATTTATGTTGTTCAAATTCATTTTATTTGATCATGTTTTCTAAAAACTTACCAAAATAAATACAAAACTTTAACATTTTACAATGATACATAAAGTTATTACAAACAAAATTTATAAAGTTTTAAATTTGTTTTGTAATTAAGCTTCTTTGTATCTACGTAGTTTCACGGGGAAATAACTCTTAACTTTTAACCTTTCGTACCAACGGTTACTTGCAACGGTTGCTTGAAAGCACACATCGAGTTCATCGAGTGCACACACTATTGTTTCCTACGAATACAAGAAGAAACCACATGAAATTAGTCCCAAATTACAGCTAAAAATTCTCAAAACAGTTATGCATATGATTCCTAAAACATGTGTTGATATAAAGTGTATGCATCAATAATTTTCAAAAGTTAAGTGACGGCTCCCACTTCGTACTACGGTTGGTACGGTAGCAAATCTGGAAACCTCTATTAGCGCGTATGTACTCGTTCCAGCGCTCGGATAATACCCTGTTACTTATTCGTTCCTTATTCGCTTTTAATGCGCGGGGTATACATTGCACCTCGAAATAAATCGTTTTTTAATTGTGTTTATGTCTCTGGTGGTCACAATGTCTTCTTAGAGATGAAATGACCCTATTAGCGCGCATGTACCCGTTCCAGCGTTCGGTTAATACCCTGTTACCTATTCGTTACCTATTCGTTACCTATTCACTTATGATACGTTTGTTGTACGTTGCACCTTTTAGAAAAGGATTTTCAATTGTGTCCATGACTCTGGTGGTAACAATGTGTTCTAAGAGATGAAAAAACCCTATTAGCGCGCATGTACCCGTTCCACCGCTCGGTTAATACCCTATTACCTATTCGTTACCTATTCACTTATGATACGTTTGTTGTACGTTGCACCTTTTAGAAAAGGATTTTCAATTGTGGCCATGTCTCTGGTGGTAACAATGTGTTCTTAGAGATGAAATGACCCTATTAGCGCGCATGCACCCGTTCCAGCGCTCGGTTAATACCCTGTCATCTATTCGTTACATATTCGTTACCTATTCACTTATAATACGTTTGTTGTACGTTGCACCTTTTAGAAAAGGATTTTTAATTGTGTTCATGTCTCTGGTGGTAACAATGTGTTCTTAGAGATGAAATGACCTTATTAGCGCGCATGTACCCGTTCCAGCGCTCGGTTAATACCCTGTTACCTATTCGTTACCTATTCACTTATGATACATTTGTTGTACGTTGCACGTTTTAGAAAAGGATTTTCAATTGTGTCCATGTCTCTGGTGGTAACAATATGTTCTTAGAGATGAAATGACCCTATTAGCGCGCATGTACCCGTTCCAGCGCTCGGTTAATACCCTGTAACCTATTCGTTACCTATTCGTTACCTATTCACTTATAATACGTTTGTTGTACGTTGCACCTTTTAGAAAAGGATTTTCAATTGTGTCCATGTCTCTGGTGGTAACAATGTGTTCTTAGAGATGAAATGACCCTATAAGAAGCGCATGTACCCGTTCAAGCGCTTGGTTAATGCCCTGTTACCTATTCGTTACCTAATCGTTACCTATTCGTTACCTATTCGTTACCTATTCACTTATTATACGTTTGTTGTACGTTGCACCTTTTAGAAAAGGATTTTCAATTGTGTTCATGTCTCTGGTGGTAACAATGTGTTCTTAGAGATGAAATGACCCTCTTAACGCGCATGTACCCGTTCCAGCGCTCGGTTAATACCCTGTAACCTATTCGTTACCTATTCGTTACCTATTCACTGATAATACGTTTGTTGTACGTTGCACCTTTTAGAAAAGGATTTTCAATTGTGTCCATGTCTGTGGTGGTAACAATGTGTTCTTAGAGATAAAATGACCCTATAAGAAGCGCATGTACCCGTTCAAGCGCTCGGTTAATGCCCTGTTACCTATTCGTTACCTAATCGTTACCTATTCGTTACCTATTCGTTACCTATTCACTTATAATACGTTTGTTGTACGTTGCACCTTTTAGAAAAGGATTTTCAATTGTGTTCATGTCTCTGGTGGTAACAATGTGTTCTTAGAGATGAAATGACCCTAGTAGCGCGCATGTACCCGTTCCAGCGCTCGGTTAATACCCTGTCACCTATTCGTTACCTATTCGTTACTTATTCGCTTTTAATACGTTTTTTGTACGTTGCACCTTTTAGAAACGTATTTTCAATTGTGTTCATATCTCTTGTGGTAATAATGTGTTCTATTCATAGGCGGATTTAGGGGGGTCCAGGGGACCCGCCCCCCCCCTTTTTGGGAAAAAAATTGGTTGCTTATTTAGGGAATCACTGAAGCGTGACTGAAGCGGGCCCCCTCTTAGGTTAGTCAGTTGGCCCCCACTTATGAAAATTTCTGGATCCGCCACTGCTTATAGATGAAATACCCCTATTAGCGCGTATGTACCCGTTCCAAAGCTCGGATAATACCCTGTTACTTATTCGTTCCTTATTCGCTTTTAATGCGCAGGGTATACGTTGCACCTTGAAATAAATCGTTATTCAATTGTGTCCATGTCTCTGGTAGTAACACTGTGTTCTTAGAGATGAAATGACCCTATTAGCGTGCATGTACCCGTTCCAGCGCTCGGTTAATACCCTGTTACCTATTCGTTACCTATTGACTTATAAAACATTTGTTCTACGTTGCACCTTTTAGAAAAGGATTTTCAATTGTGTTCATGTCTCTGGTGGTAACAATGTGTTCTTAGAGATGAAATGATCCTATAAGCGCGCATGTACCCGTTCCAGCGCTCATTTAATACCCTGTTACCTATTCGTTATCAATTCGTTACTTATTCGCTTTTAATACGTTTGTTGTACGTTGCACCTTTAAGAAAAAGATTTTCAATTGTGTCCATGTCTCTGGTGGTAACACTGTGTTCTTAGAGATGAAATGACCCTATTAGCGCGCATGTACTCGTTCCAGCGCTCGGTTAATACGTTGATACCTATTCGTTACCTATTCGTTTCCTATTCACTTATAATACGTTTGTTGTACGTTGCACCTTTTAGAAAAGGATTTTCAATTGTGTCCATGTCTCTGGTGGTAACAATGTGTTCTTAGAGATGAAATGACCCTATGAGCGTGCATGTACCCGTTCCAGCGCTCGATTACTACCCTGTTACCTATTCGTTACCTATTCACTTACAAAACGTTTGTTGTACGTTGCATCTTTTAGAAAAGGATTTTCAATTGTGTTTATGTTTCTGGTGATAACTATGTGTTTAGAGATAAAATGACCCTATTAGCGTGCATGTACCCGTTCCAGCGCTCGGTTAATACCCTGTCCCTATTCCCTATGCGTTACATATTCGTAACTTATTCGCTATTCCCTATTTGTTACCTATTCGTTACTTATTCCCTATTCCCTATGAGTTACCTATTCGTTATTTATTCTCTATTCCCTATTCGTTACCTATTCGGTACTTATTCCTTATTCGTTACTTATTCGATTTTTGATACCCTCACCCTTTTTAATTATTTGGCGAGCCTGCAACTTTTGTTGCAGAAAGCTTGACATAGGGATAGTGATCCGGCGGCGGCTACGGCGGCTACGGCGGCGTTAGCTAACTTTTTAAAAACTTTATATTTTAGAAGGTGGAAGAACTGGATGCTTCATACTTTGTATATGGATGCCTCATGCTACGAAGTTTCTGTCAGTCACATGTCAAATGTCCTTGACCTCATTTTCATGGTTCAGTGACCACTTAAAAAAAAGTTAAGATTTTTTGTAATGTTGAATTCTCTCTTATTTTAAGTAATAGGATAGTTATATTTGGTATGTGCGTACCTTGTAACGTCCTCATGCCCGTCAGATAGTTTTCACTTCACCTCGACCTCATGTCATGGATCAGTGAACAAGGTTAAGTTTTGGTGGTCAAGTCCATATCTCAGATACTATAAGCAATAGGGCAAGTATATTCGGTGTATGGAAGAACTGTAAGGTGTCCATGTCCAACTTGCAGGTGTCATCTGACCTTGACCTCATTTTCATGGTTCAGTGGTTATAGTTAAGTTTTTGTGTTTTTGGTCTCTTTTTCTTATACTTTACACAACAGATCTACAATATTTGTTGTATGGAATGATTGTAAGGTGTACATGTCTAGCGTGCAGATGTCATCTGACCTTGACCTCATTTTCATGGTTGAGTGGTCAAAGTTAAATTTTTGAGTTTTGGTCTTTTTATCTAATACTACATTTGTATATGCTATACGTCAACTATATTTGGTGTATGGAAATATTATATGATATGTATGTCAGTCGCGCAGGTTTTATTTGACCTCGACCTCATTTTCACGGTTCATTGCTCAGTGTTAAGTTTTTGTGTTTTGGTCTATTTTTCTTAAACTATAAGTAAGAGGTCAACTATATTTGTTGTATGAAAGCATTGTTAGCTGTACATGTCTGTCTGGCATGTTTCATCTGACCTTGACCTCATTTTCATGGTTCATTGGTATTTTTTATCCTGGTTAATGTTAAGTTATGTGACAGTTGTTATAAAGCTTTATACTTAAGACTATCAACATAATATTTATGATTAGTAAAGAAGGCGAGACATTTCAGCGTGTGCACTCTTGTTTATATTCTTATCTCTGGTTATAGATCTAAATTTGTTGAGGTAAAATGACCTTTTTATGACCTATTTATATGTGTTTGTGCTCAACCGATCCTGTTGCTTTATGTTAGATACTTATTTGTTTATTATTTGATTTTTATACGTTCTACCTTTTAAATGTTTTATATTCGTATGTTTGAAGATCTGGTTCTTGGTTCGAAGAGGTGAAATCACCTTTTAGCGCTTGTAAAAAAATGAACATTTTAGAAAATGATTTGCAATTGTGTTCTTGTTTCTGACGGTAACTATGTGTTCTTAGAGATGAAATAACCCTATTAGCGTGTATGTACCCGTTCCAGCGCTCGGTTTATACCCTGTAACTTATTCGTTCCTTAATCGCTTTTAATACGCGTGGTATACGTTGCACCTTGAAATAAAACGGTTATATATCGACTGCTTTCATGTCTCTGGTGGTAATTATGTGTTCTCTGAGTTGAAAAAAACCTATTAGCACATATGGACCCATTTCACCGCTACACTGATACCCTGTTACTTATTCGTTCCTTATTCGCTTTTATAACGTGTTTTATGCGTTGCACTTTAAAAAAAGAAATATTTTTGTGTCTCTGGTGGTAACTGTCGGTTCTTAGAGGTGAAATAACCCTAATAGAACATATGTACCCGTTTCAGCGCTCGACTGATACCCTGTTACTTATTCGTTCCTTATTCGCTTTTAATACGCGAGCTATACGTTGTACCTTGGAATAAATCGATTATCTATTGCTTTCATGTCTCTGGCGGTAATTGTGTCTTCTCTGAAGAGAAAAAAACCCTATTAGCGCATATGTACCCGTTTCAGCGCAACACTGATACCCTGTTACTTATTCGTTTCTTATTCGCTTATAAATCGTATTGTAGTGGTTAGTGCATCGGACTTCTAACACAATGGTTCCTGGTTCAATTCCCGTTCGGGATGAAAATTTCAGGAACTCAATTTTCGGCTCTCCCTTGACACCATTTGCGAGTAAACGATGATAGTCCGTCGGAAGGGGACAATAAATGGCTGACCCGTGTTAAGAGAGAGCCATATCTCTTGCACGTTAAAGACACCCTTGTAGATTTCGAAAAAGAGTAGGCTGATGCCGCTACAAGGCAGCACTCGCACCCGCAAAGTGGAAAGGGATAAATATAAGTTGCAAAACTTGTTTCCCAACCCACTATAAATAAATATGTTTAAATTTAAAAATAAAACGTGTGTTATGCGTTGCACTTTAAAAAAAGAAATATGTTTGTGTCTCTGGTGGTAACTGTCGGTTTTTAGAGGTGAAATAACCCTAATAGAACATATGTACCCGTTTCAGCGCTCGACTGATACCCTGTTACTTATTCGTTCCTTATTCGCTTTTAATACGCGTGGTATACGTTGCACCTTAAAATAAATCGATTATCGATTGCTTTCACGTCTCTGGTGGTAATTATGTGTTCTCTGAGTTGAAAAAACCCTATTAGCGCATATGTACCCATTTCACCGCTACACTGATACCCTGTTACTTATTTGTTCCTTATTCGTTTTTAAAACGTGTGTTATGCGTTGCACTTTAAAAAGAAATATTTTTGTGTCTCTGGTGGTAACTGTCAGTTCTTAGAGGTGAAATAACCTTAATCGAACATATGTACCCGTTTCAGCGCTCGACTGATACCCTGTTACTTATTCGTTCCTTATTCGCTTTAAATACGCGTGCTATGCGTTGCACCTTGAAATAAGAAGTAACGAAAAAGTTACAAGGTATTAGCCGAGCGCTGGAACGGGTACATACGCGCTAAAAGGATTATTTCATCTCTAAGAACACATTATTACCACCAGAGACATGAACACAAATGAAAATCTTTTTCTGAAAGGTGCAACGTACAACAAACGTATTATAAGCGAATAAGTAACGAATAGGTAACGAACAGGTAACAGGGTATTAACCGAGCGCTGGAACGGGTACATGCGCGCTAATAGGGTCATTTCATCTCTAAGAACACATTGTTACCACCAGAGACATGAACACAATTTTAAAACAATTTATTTCAAGGTACAACGTATACCCTGCGCATTAAAAGCGAATAAGTAACAAATAGGTAACAGGGTAATATCCGAGCACTGGAACGGGTACAAACGCTCTAATAGGGGTATCTCATCTATAAGAACACATTATTACCACCAGAGATATGAACACAATTGAAAATCCTTTTCTAAAAGGTGCAACGTACAACAAACGTATTAAAAGCGAATAAGTAACGAGTAAGTAACAGGGTATTAACCGAGCGCTGGAACGGGTACATGCACGCTAATAGAGTCATTTCATCTCTAAGAACACATTGTTACCACCAGAGACATGGACACAATTGAAAATCCTTTTCTAAAAGGTGCAACGTACAACAAACGTATTACAGGCGAATAAGCAACGAATAAGTAACAGGGTATTAACCGAGCGCTGGAACGGGTACATGCGCGCTAATAGGGTCATTTCATCACTAAGAACACATTGTTACCACCAGAGACATGAAAACAATTAAAAAACGATGTATTTCAAGGTGCAACGTATACCCTGCGCATTAAAAGCGAATAAGGAACGAATAAGTAACCGGGTATTATCCGAGCGCTGGAACGGGTACATATGCGCTAATAGGGGTATTTCATCTATAAGAACACATTATTACCACCAGAGATATGAACACAATTGAAAATCCTTTTCTAAAAGGTGCAACGTACAACAAACATATTAAAAGCGAATAAGTAACGAATAGGTAACGAATAGGTAACAGGGTATTAACCGAGCGCTGGAACGGGTACATGCACGTTAATAGGGTCATTTAATCTCTAAGAACACATTGTTACCACCAGAGACATGGACACAATTGAAAATCCTTTTCTAAAAGGTGCAACGTACAACAAACGTATTATAAGTGAATAGGTAACGAATAGGTAACAGGGTATTAACCGAGCGCTGGAACGGGTACATGTGCTCTAATAGGGTCATTTCATCTTTAAGAACACATTGTTACCACCAGAGACATGAACACAATTAAAAAACGATTTATTTCAAGGTGCAACATATACTTACCCCGCGCATTAAAAGCGAATAAGGAACGAATAAGTAACAGGGTATTATCCGAGCGCTGGAACGGGTACATACGCGCTAATAGGGGTATTTCATTTATAAGAACACATTACTACCACCAGAGATATGAACACAATTGAAAATCCTTTTCTAAAAGGTGCAACGTACAAAAAACGTATTAAAAGCGAATAAGTAACGAATATTTAACAGGGTATTATCCGAGCGCTGGAACGGATACATATGCGCTTATAGAGTTATATCACCTCTAAGAACCCAAATCTACCACCAGAGACAACAAAACAATTGAAAATCATGTTTTAAAAGGTGCAACGTATGATACACGTATTATAAGCGAATTATAAGCGAGTGATGGAACAAATTAAACAAGGTAATTTCATGCTCCGAAACGATGTACACCCTGCTAACATGTTTAACCCCACCACATTATGTTAGTATGTGCCTGTCCCTAGACAAGAGCCTGAAATTAAGTAGTTATCGTTTGTTTTTGTGTTACATATTTGTTTTCCGTTTATTTTTTTGTATATGAAATACGGCCGTTAGTTTTGTTGTTTGAATTGTTTGAGATTGTCATGTCTGGTCCTTTTATAGGTGACTACACGGTTTGGGCTATGCTCATTGTTGAAGGCCGTACAGTGACCTATAGTTGATAATCTCTGTGTCATTTTAGTCTATTGTGGGGTGTTGTCTCATTGGCAATCATACCACATCTTTTTTTTATGCAAGCGCTAACACGGTGATTTCATCCCTTCGAACCAAGATCCATCTTCAAACATACGGACATAAAGCAGTTAAAAGGTAGAACGTATAAAAATCAAATAAGGAACAAATGAGTATCGAACATAAAGTAAAAGGATCGGTTGATCACAAACACATATAAATAGGTCATAAAAAGATCATTTTACCTCAACAAATTTAGAACTATTACCAGATATAAGAGTATAAACAATTAAAAAGGGGGAAGGATATTAAAAATCGAATAAGTAACGAATAAGGAATAGGGAATAAGTAACGAATAGGTAACGATAGGGAATAGGGAATACGTAACGAATAGGTAACGAATAGGGAATAGGTAACGAATAGGTAACGAATTGGGAATAGGGAATAGGTAACGAATAGGGAATAGGGAATAGGTAACGAATAGGGAATAGGTAACGAATAGGGAATAAGGAATAGGTAACGAATAGGGAATAGGGAATAGGTAACGAATAGGGAATAAGTAACCAACTTGACGTCCATAAAATCATACTAGTACAAATAATGTTGAAACCTTGATAAAACCATGCTTGTAATGTTAAAATCTTAATAAAACACAGTTCTAATATAAATCAACGTTAAAACCTTGTTAAAACACAGTTCTGTATCCCTAATTGTGAATTGAAAGTTTTTCTTTACATGAATTTATAAATGACATTTCGTCATGGATCTAATCTGTTTCAAGCTTGTTATTCATTGCAGATTGTACACTACTAATATCTTATTTGTATGTCTATTTCAGAGCTGTAGGTTTGATGAGGTGCCATGCAGCTTTTTTTATTTTTTTTAAAGAAAAGCACGTATCCTCAGCTTTTGGATCGTCAGCGTTTTGTAGAGAAATTGAACGCAATTGTGTTTACCTATGTTAAAAAAAACCTGATAAAGATAAACTCTATTATCTCTATTTTACGAAATTTTCTATTGATCTTGCTGACTGATAATTTTCTTTCTCAGTGGAGTCGAGTGATATGACAAATTATCGCTGAGGGTGCACGTGTTCGTTGTCAATGACACTAACAATGTCGTCATAGGTAAAACAGCAATAAACAGATTATCAATCTATAATTCTCACATCTGAATGCTTCAGATATACATTTTTTAAATAGTATTTGTTTACCATTTGCACGTCCATTGCTTGTCAACTCAACCTTCTGCTAAAAGAGGGACGAAAGATACAAGAGGGACATTCAAACTCATAAATCGAAAATAAACTGAAAAAGTTATAGTTAATAAAGAAAAATAGAAACAGCCAACAAAAGTACAGAAAACACAACATAGAAAAATAAAGACTAAGCAAAAGGAACCCCACAACAACACCTGGGGTTGGGTGTGTGGTCGCGGATGCTCCAGACGAGTAGGCAGATCCTGCTCCACATGTGGCACCCTTTGCCCTTTCGCCTGTATTCCTGCACTAGTAACGTTCATCAAGCGTCTTAGCGATCGTCATTGTACAGGATAAACTAGAAATAGTTTTTGATTTGTAAGTACTTAATCACAATTCCCTAATGGCAGCAGTGCTGATTGTCAATTTTGAGAATTTAATTTACCGAATAATTCGTGCAAAGCAGCATTATAGTTTCCCCAACCACTTGCTCAACATTGGAACGAAAATGACAAAGCCCCTAAACGCACAAAAGATGTTCACTAAAACCAGAGTTTTTGACGGAAATACACCGAACTAGAAAGTTGTCTATCCTTTCCCCCTTTAACACTGTTTATTTAAATTATAATCCTGGTACCTTTGATAACTATTTAATGTGACACCACCGATTGGGACTTATGAAGGAATTGTACTAACCACCATCAGTAGGACATGTACTTACAATGGAGCAGGATCTGATAATGTTTCTGATTGTTGAGTGCGTTTTGTCAAATCTTTTGTGTTTTTTATAAAATGTTTTGTTGAATTGTTTGTATTTTTGTCGTCTATTACTTTTGCCATGGTGTGGTCATTTCTATTTCAACTTGGTAGCATCCGCCTTTGTCCCCATATAGAAAACAATAAATGATTATTAAACATTGTTTTAGTTTAGAATTTGTTCGGTTGTATGCTAGTAATATCTGTTTTCGGTCTGTGCTTTCGTTCGAAGCGCCTCATGGTAAAGTTTTTGGTCATGCTATTTGATGAATTTGAAGTCCAGTTAATTGTAATGCCAAGTTAGAGTTTTGACGGTTTTTTCACAGTCCTCTGAACGTAGAAAATGATAGTTGTTTTCCTCTTATAGTTGATATGTTTACCTCAGTTTTAGTTTGTAACCCGGATTTGTTTTCTCTCAATCGACTTATGACTTACGAACAGCGATATACTACTGTTGTGTTTATTTATAGTGCGAATGGGACGTACCTTTACTATGGACACGTTCTTGTTTGTCTTTTTTGTTTGTAGTTAACTCTTTGTTAGTATAACATATTCAACCCATTTAATCTATAACTGCATGTTTAATATTATCATGCTGTCGGTTTTAAGTACGTGTAGGAAAAGCGTTGAACAATTATTTGTTCAGATTCATTATTTGCTCACTGACTTCGTACCTTATTTGACCTTTTTATCTATTTATTTTTAATTCGAGTGGCACTGTTGTGTCCCGGTATAAATATGGATTACTTCACGATTACATAGAATTTAGTCAAATTTTAGATTCAAAGTGGTATATGATTAATCACCGCATATGCTTGTATTTGTTTTCGTGTAAAATAATTTAAAAAGACTACCAGTTACTCGACTTTTTAAATAAATAAATGGAAGTGTCTAGTTTTCAACTTAGTATTTTCTTATTCTACTTTAACATTCAATATTTGTTATCTTTAATCACCACAACAAGTTTCTAAAGACCCGATGATACTCTCAAATGGTGTCAAAGAAGAGCCGAAATTACAGTCTCTGAAATGTTCTCCCCGGACAGTGATTCGAACCAGAAATCTTTGTGTTCGTAGTCGGAGAGTGAAAATCAAAATAATGTGTTCTCTGCTCCTAAAACTCAACTTCTTGCTAACCGAATACGCCTAACCAGATAATATGAGTGTTGAGTTATCTCCAAGTTCATTTTTGTTTTGTTTAACGTACATGAGGATAATATTTAGAAATTAGAATGATCTGCAATATTTATAGTGTTCACAAAACATATACTGAGCCAAAAAAGTTTTGCAACAAAATTATAAAATTTTATATAATTACAATTCAAATCATAACAACTTATAATTTTGATAATAATGAAATGGAATTATGACATGTCAGAAGCAACATTCATGTTTGTCACTCACATTCACAAAGAATTTACTTGTATGGTGAGCAGTAGGGTCAAAATGCGGAATTTAGTATAGTGTTATAAAAAAAAAATTTCGTCCATGCTCAACGTGCATCAATGACGGATTGGCAAGCACTTTAGTAGCTGTCCTTAGTCACTGCACTACTCTTGTGACCAGAATGAACTTGACACGTGTTGACGTAAAGCGCAGGAATCGCTCCTCCCTTGATGTTAGTTTTTTGGGGATCTACCAGATCTCGACCTATCATGTGCAGTTGCAATTTGTCGATATCTGTTTGTTAGTCTAAACTGTTGACTTATGCACATTAAATCGAGCCGCGACGTCAGCAATACTGATTCCTGCATCATCCATTCAAGAGCTTTTTGACAGTCATTTTCGGGGAGGCCTGGTTGACGCCCCATGCAATATTTTCTAACGTTTATGTGTTTTTCGTACCAATGGTGTGTGTCCGGCTGAACGTTAGTCGGGTTGTTGTCTCTTTGACACATTCCACATTTCCATTCTCAATAATATTTATATTTAAAATTTTGATTACAACGATATATTCAATAAATTGAATAGCTTTCATTACGGAAAGAGAAAGACTTGACTTTGGTCGGGTTGTTGTCTCTTTGACACATTCCACATTTCCATTCTCAATAATATTTATATTTTAAATTTTGATCATAACGATATATTCAATAAGCTGAATAGCTTTCATTACGGAAAGAGAAATACTTGTCCAAATTGTCTCACTGACGTGAGTCAAGTACAAGTTGAGTCCCGCATACTATTAAAACAAACCAGGACAATATATTTTTTTGGCAATCTTTATTTACGTCAAACATGTGATTCTTTATATCAATTTACAATAATGAATTATTTGTTTGAATATTTAAATAAAACGTAAATTTGTGACATGCAGGCATAACCACATCTAATCTAATGCATATAAAAGTCATTCAGGCTGCGTATGTATACACAATTATCTTTAACTTGTGTTTTTTTTATATATATAAATCAACAAGTCACTTAATACAAGTAATACAAGTATAAATGAGAGACTTTGTTGAGGCTGCATGCAATCATAGTTACTTGAGATAAGTTCTGTCATAACCAAAAACTCTGTAATCATCAGAAAATAAATTAAAAATCAAATCCTGACTCTTTGTATTGTTGTAATATGTTAAGAGTTTATTTTTTGAGTTTGTAGCATGTGGTTGGTATATATGTTTACTTGACGTGATCCAATTCTCAACTTTTTCATTCCAAGCTCCAATCCTTTTTAAAAGTTTTTCTGTGAAAGAAGCTATGTCGCAGAATTTTCCAACCATCATTTGTTTATAAAAACACTCCGGAGCTCTTAACTGCTTGCTCCAGTGTCCGTTATTACAATGCTTTATAATTTCTAGAAACTCATTAAATGACAATGAACGATTAATTTTACACACTTCGTTCATCACATGTCTGTGTTGACCTTTGTCTAAATATGACGATAATATTCGTTCTCTAGGCTCTCTCACAAAAGCAGCTTTCACCCATTGCTCGTTACTCATTATTTCCATTATTTTACAATTACTAAACATGTCTAAAGTCTTTAGTCCACTTCTGGGATCGTGCAATATTGTTCTGTTAATACCTTGGATGAATTGTAATATCCTTTTCCAATAAGTACACGCTGATTTTTCGCTCCAAAAAAATATCAATTTGTATTTTGAAACAACAATTGCGTACTTTCCGTTTTGTTTTAATTGTCTTGCAATATGTCTGTTTAGCTTATTCTCAATACAAGTATTGTCTGATAGTGTTAACTGATCGTTTAGTGTTTGATTTGTTGGCCGAATATCGGACAGATGTCGCGTCTGTGGTAAGAAATTTCGATTGAATAACTCCTTCGTTGTTCGCATGACTGATTGACCCTGTGACCATAGTAACAATGGTCGGTTATAGCGCTCTTTGGAGAACTTTTCTATCACAAGATAAAGCCCTGTTATTGTCATGGCTATTGTTAACACCTTTCCTATTCTCCAACCCATTACTGTTATCCGGATTTTTTTTTACTGTGGTTCCAATACTAAAACCCTGATATGAACAGATCTCATGGAATAGTTTTACCGTTTCTAACTTTTAATGGAGTCAGATGTTGATCAGTGGTTGCCAGGTTCTCAATGATTTCCTAGAAAAAGTTATAAAATATAGAATGAATATTTTATCAATTAAAACATTATATAAAAAAGGGAAGTTAATTTTTTTATTTATACATATGCACCATGAATAAACAAGTTGTTTACATGCGTTAAAATGTGTAAATCTGTTGAACAAAATTAAAATTAAAATAATCAACATTTCATCCTCAGTTTTATTGGGGTTCGTGTTGCTCAGTCTTTAGTTTTCTCTGTTGTGTGCTGTGTACTATTGTTTATCTGTTGGTCTTATTTTTTATATTTTTGTTGCAATAGTCAGTTTAAGGGCATACGATAGTTACAGGGGAGGTAATGACGTTGCTAACGTAAAATGTTATTTTCGCGACGTCAAACTGTGACATATCGGGAAAAGATGCATTTTTCGACTGATTTTTATCATTCAAACTGATTTAATTTGAAAACGAGTTCATGGACCCCTATTTTTCAAAACAGCAATTTGTTTCATTTTGAAGGGAGATTATGTGACCAAAATTTTATAAAACTGTAAATAGAGGATTTTTTTTAATTTTGATAAACATGCAGTAAAAAATGACGTATTTTCCTCAATTCATGAACATTTGATAAATATGAGTTATTTCTTAATAAAAAATGCATATTTTTTTAGGATACTTATAAAATACAGAAATTACCGATTATTTAACAAAAAACAATTTGTGTTTATCTTTTATAACAAAAAAGTTATGTCTTTCTTTCGAAAAAGAAATTACGACCACAAATCTGAATTTTGAGCAAATATACAAAATTTCGACCTCATTTTACTCAAAAAGTAGCACATGAAGGTATATTTTTTATTACATATTTGATTTAATCAGGTATAAAATGGCCTGTATGCAAATTTTCACGAACTTGTAAATACAGGATCAAAACTGTATCGTATGCCCTTAATTTCAACTTATTAGTTTTTAGTTCCTTTGGTATCTTGGCCTCTCTTTTGTCTAGTCTTCTCGTTGAATTTTTATTTGGTGAGAACATTAAAATGATAAATTCATATATTGATAAAGTTTTCTGACAGAAATTTGAATTTGCTATGGCCAAATAGGATGATTTCAGGAACTCACTTTCGTAATAATCCTCAAGTGAGAACAACAACGTCATCCAGATAGTATTCATTTATAAACGTCCTTTCTAAAAGTTTTCTATTAGCAGCAAACAATATAAAAAAAATAAGATGTGGTATGAATATCATTGCCGATGTGACAACTCTCCACAAGAGACCAAGATGACACAGCAATTAACAACTATATGTCACCGTACGGCCTTCAACAATGTGCAAAGCCCATACCGCATAGTTAGCTATTAAAGGCCCCGAAATGACAATGCAAAACAATTCTAACGAGAAAAAATACGGCCTTATGTATGTACAAAAAATGAACAAAAAACAAATATGTAACACATAAACAAACGACAACCACTGCATTTTATTTAAATGATGTCAACATTTAAGAGAATTTATATTTTAAAAGTTAAATTAAGCTATATTTGCACGACATCAATAAAAATGACATTAAATATATTTATTTTTACATTCATAGTGATTAGAGATAAAAATTATAACAGGTATTTCTGCTCTGAGCAAAATTCTTTCCAAGAAATTATTCTGTAGAACTTGTTTTCAACTGTAGTACTGCAAGAATTTTCTATCAGAAAGACACGAAGAACAAATAATTCCCTGGTCTCTACATGTACATAATTTAACATCAATTCAACTGAAGCTACTTTTTTCCTCTTAAGTCATGGTCATCATAAGAGTTGAACGTTTTTATGAAAATTTTAGTGTTTTCTTCCACTCTTTTCACGTTGAGTCGTTTGTGTTTTCTCTTATTTTTGAGATATTGAGATAAGACGTGGCACGGTACTTGTCTATCCCAAATTCATGTATTTGGTTTTCATGTTACATTTGTTATTCTCGTGGTGTTTTGTCTGATGATTGGTCTGTTTCTGTGTGTGTTGCATTTCGATGTTGTGTCGTTGTTCTCCTCTTATATTTAATGCGTTTCGCTCGGTTTTGGTTTGTTACCCCGATTTTGTTTTTTGTCCATGGATTTATGAGTTTTGAACAGCGGTATACTACTGTTGCCTTTATTTCGCATGGTTCCTGTACTGACTCGTGGTAAACATTAGTGTGAAATAAGTTTTTAGGATTCTTATGCAGGTTGAATTTCATTTGTGACCCAAAAAAAATGTGTATAGGGTTTCCTCCTTTTTTAACAATAGGGTTCCCCATTTTCACTCTCAAATGTATTATGGTAGGTAAATAAGATTTTAACTTATTAAGAGGCAAATATAGAAAAGTGTTCTAATAGTGTATTTCTACCACCTGTGTATTTTGCCAGTTCCGAAAAAAAACGCTACGCTAGGTTACTTTTTCAATGCTTAGTGAAAATCATCCTTTGTTCATTTGTGTGTCACCGGGGAAACTGGGTGACTTTTAGGTTATGTAACAAGAGCCTGACTGAATGGCCTCTCGTTACTGAAACTCTGATGCACCTGATCACACAACGAACGAATGCTCTGAATAGCAAGGATAACTCTTAGATTTAAACTACTGGTGGAAACTAACTACTGAGACTCATGTTGATATAAAGTCCTTGATATGAAATGTATATAGAAACGAAAGTATAAAGTAAATAAAAGACACTGAAAATTAAAGTCTTAATATCAAAATTGAGAATTTCATATCGAAGTCCAAGATAATAAACTGACGCTGCTTTTCCCCGGGTCACATGTGTATCCGAAACACTCGTCAAATATCTTTAAAGAAGGACTATAAAAATGGACATGAGTGTTTTGGGTTGTAAAAAAAAGTTTAAAAAAATATCAAAATCAGCATTTAAAAACAAATGTTCATGTACAAATTTTTTCACAATTGTAATTTATCTTGGTAAAATTATATACAAATAAAAAAGGATAATTTCTGTAATCTGCATTTGGCTAAAGTTATTTTTCAAGGATAGAAAAGAATGACGTTCACCAAATGGGAAAAAAATACCCAGTGCTTAAAAAAAGTAATTTATAATAAACAAAATTTACCTCTTGTGTTCGATATGTTTCACTTCCATTTACATGATTTCTCTTAAGAAAATCTACACGCCGGAATAAAGGTAAGCTTTCACTTTCCTCCAATGAAATTGTACGATTTCGTGTGATTTAATTATAAGGAATGAATCTAATTAATTTTTTAAAATAATGTAAACACTCATGTCCATTTTTTTATAGTCACTCTTTAAAGATATTTGACGAGTGTTTCGGATACACATGTGACCCGGGAAAAAGCAGCGTCAGTTTATTATTTTGGACTTCGATATGAAATTCTCAATTTTGATAATAAGACTTTAATTTTCAGTGTTTTATTTATTTTTATATTTTCATTTATATATACATTTCATATCCAGGCATTAATATCAACATGCTTTGATATACAAGTTAATAAAAGTATTAGTATTCCATGCTGAATTATTGGTTTATTCATCGCTAGTTCCAGAGTCTCAGTAGTTAGTTTCCACCAGTAGTTTAAGTCTAAGAGTTATCCTTGCTATTCAGAGCATTCGTTCGTTGTGTGATCAGGTGCATCACAGCTTCAGTAACGAGAGACCATTCAGTCAGGCTCTTGTTACATAACCTAAAAGTCACCCAGTTTCCCCGGTGACATACAAATGAACAAAGGATGATTGAAAAAGTAACCTAGCGTAGCATTTTTTTCGGAACTGGCAAAATACACAGGTGGTAGGAATACACTATTAGAAGACTTTGCTATATTTGCCTCTTAATAAGGTAAAATCTTATTTACCTACCATAATACATTTGAGAATGAAAATGAGGAACCCTATTTTTCAAAAAGGAGGAAACCCTAAACACAATTTTTTAGGGTCACAAATGGAATTCAACCTGCATATGAATCCTAAAAACTTATTTCACACTAATGTTTACCACGAGTCAGTACAAGAACCATGCCAAAAGAGTGGAAGAAAACACTGAAATTTTCATAAAAATGTTCAACTCTTATGATGACCATGACTTAAGAGGAAAAAAGTAGCTTCATTTGAATTGATGTTAAATTATGTACATGTAGAGACCAGGAAATTATTTGTTCTTCATGTCTCTCTGGTAGAAAATACTTGGAGTATTTCAGTTGAAAACAAGTTCTACAGAATAATTTCTAGGAAAGAATTTTGCTCAGGGCATAAATACCTGTTTTTATCTCTAATCATCACTATGGATGTAAAAATAAATATATCTAAATGTCATTTTTATTGATGTCGTGCAAATACAGCTTAATTTAACTTTTAAAATATAAATTCTCTTAAATGTTGGACATCATTGAAATAAAATGCAGTGGTTGTCGTTTGTTTATGTGTTACATATTTGTTTTTTGTTCATTTATTGTACATTGATAAGGCCGTATTTTTTCTCGTTAGAATTGTTTTGCATTGTCATTCCGGGGCCTTTTAGAGCTAACTATGCGGTATGGGCTTTGTACATTGTTGAAGGCCGTACGGTGACATATAGTTGTTAATTGCTGTGTCATTTTGGTCTCTTGTGGAGAGTTGTCACATCGGCAATGATAATCATACCACATCTTATTTTTTTTTATATTGTTTGCTACTAATAGAAAACTCTTAGAAAGGATGTTTATAAATGAATACTATCTGGATGACGTCGTTGTTCTCACTTGAGGATTATGATGAAAGTGAGTTCCTGAAATCATCCTATTTGGCCATAGCAAATTCAAATTTCTGTCAGAAAACTTTATCAATATATAAATTTAACGTTTAAATGTTCCCACCAAAAAAAATTCAACGAGAAGACTAGACAAAAGAGAGGCCAAGATACCAAAGGAACTAAAAACTAATAAGTTGAAATTAAACTGACTATTGCTAAAAAAAATTTAAAAAAATAAGACCAACAGAAAAACAATAGTACACAGCACACAACAGAGAAAACTAAAGACTGAGCAACACGAACCCCACTAAAACTGAGGATGAAATTTTGATTATTTTAATTTTAATTTTAGTCAACAGTTAACACAGTTTAACGCATTTTAACAGTTTGTTTATTCATGATGCATATGTATAAATAAAAAAATAAACTTCCTTTTTTTTAAGAGTGTTTTATATATAATGTTTTAATTGATAAAATGTTCATTCTATATTTTATAACTTTTTCTAGGGAATCATTGAGAAACTGGCAACCACTGATCAACATCTGACGCCATTAAAAGTTAGAAGCGGTAAAACTATTCCATGAGATCTGTTCAGATCAGGAACAGGGTTTTAGTATTGGAACTAAATTTAAAAAAAAACGGATAAAGTAATGGGTTGGAGAACTGGAAAGGTGTTGTGCCCGCGTCACACTGTCCCGATTTTTATATACGATGGACACCCGAATGCGAAAATTGTAAGTTCGTACGAAGTTGGTCCCAATCTAGTTAAAATACCAAAAAGTGACCGAAGCAAGTACGATGAATAACGAAGTCTATACGATGGTGCCGAAATTCTATACGATAGCAAAAGATGGACAAACGAAGGTTAACCGAAGACGGTTATTTAAGCTTCATATCTCAGCCGAAGCATACACGATGGATCACGAAGGCTACACGATGGATTACGAAGGCTACACGATGGATTACGATGATGGCGCGATGGCCATACGATGTCTAAAAGATACGAACAGAATTTCGACAACATATCGTTTCTGTACAAGTCTGCCATGCATGGCGGGAAATCGATCTTTTTGTCTAATTCTTATAAAACTTAGTTTATTATCCCCTCGCCTACTACATGTAAGTTGCGTGTAGATAAAATTGTTATGGACACTCTAGAACCAAAATGCTCAAAACTTGGTTTGGTGTTGCTCGTTAAGAATATCTTAAGCGCTATTGACTTTAAAGTTCAAAGGTCAAGGTCACAGTGGCAGTTGTAATACAAGGCAATATCACTCTTGTGGACACTCTAAAACCAATATGCTTCAAAAGATTTTAACCACATTTGGTATATTGTTCCTCCTTGTAATGATCTGACATTTTTTACGTTCAAGGCCAAAAGTCAAGGTCATGCAGATGGACTTGTTTTTTCTCCTTGATATAGCATAATACACAGGAAATTGGTTGCTCATTTTTTTACCTGCTGGTTCAAAAGACAATATTAAAGGTATTTCCAGGTACTGAATGTTTTGGTTGATTTCTAAAAAAAAATAGTTTATGTATCAAATATCCATATTCAATTTACCATTTTCTGCATGTGTCATATGTAAATATAGTGTCCCTATTTGTCCCCAATATGTTACATACGAGGGGATGCCACGCTCGGCATTGCCTTGTTTGAACTGTAAAATGTGTGCACTAGTTTGAATAATCACCCATAATTATGCCCATGTTTACTGATCTATCTTAAAGGTAAGGTGATGGGTTCGTTGATCCCTTTTATTCAAAAAGAGCGTTTTCCAGGATAATATCATAATAATATAGACAAAAGTAAGGATGTGGGGAAAGCAACAAATGCGGCAAAATATGACATATAGAAAACAAAATGGTTATGGAGTAAACATTCGTGTGACAACAACTCAGACGATACATAAAAAATCAGAATAATGAAGAAAAAGTTGGTTTCCCTATATACATGTACCTGCAGTGTTGGTGTACGAGGCGCGTTTATGATTTTCATTATGTTACTTGATATAAAAAAATTGACAAAAAATAATATTTTACTTGTAAAAGTAAATCCTGAGCCTGTAATAGCTGCTCTTTTTGTTCCATTTCAATTAATAGAAACAACGCTGTCGCCTTTCTTGTTCTCATATAATCATATGATATGAGCTCCATGTTTTGTGAACGTCTTTCTTAACTGTCGTATTAGACTGACCAGTGCATATTGTGCATAGCACTTTAAATATATTTTAGCGCGAAAATTAACTTACATTTAGCTGGATTTATTGCCGTCGTAGTTCCATCTTGTCGCCTTCGTACTTTTATTCGATGGCAACACAACGGGATTACGAGGTCTTCACGAAGTCGTGTTGCCATCGTAAGACCTTCTGGTATCTTCGTGATTTATTCGTGTAGACATCGTAATGTCAAAACTGCCCGATTGAAGCGATGGAAACACGAATGCAATACGATGTGCAAAGATGCATTCCCGGTGACATTACGATGGTGAGGATGGTGATACAAACTCAATACGAACCCTCAACATCGGACGCACCTTCGGGGATTTTTTAACATGTTAAAAAATTTAGAACCCTTCCCGAAGTTGTCCCCGAAGGCTAGAAAAAGTGGCCGATGGTTCTACGATGGTTAAAGATGGCACTACGAATAGCCCGATCTGGATACAATCAGTCCCGATATTGAAAATTTCCATTATCGTGTTGCCATCGGCGTAAAAATCGGGACAGTGTGACGCGGGCATTATCAATAGCCATGACAATAACAGGGATTTATCTTGTGATAAAGAAGTTTCCCAAAGAGCACTATAACCGAACATTGTTACTATGGTCACAGGGTCAATCAATCATGCGAACAACGAAGGAGTCATTCAATCGAAATTGCTTACCACGGACTCGGCATCTGTCCGATATTCGGTCAACAAATCAAACACTAAAAGATCAGTTAACATTATCAGACAATACTTGTATTGAGAATAAACAGACATATTGCAAGACAATTAAAACAAAACGGAAAGTACACAATTGTTGTTTCAAATTACCAATTGATATTTTTTGGAGCGAAAAATCAGCGTGTACTTATTGGGAAAAGATATTACAATTCATCCAAGGTATTAACAGAACAATATTGCATGATCCAATAAATGGCTTAAAGACAGGCGGACAACGGAGCAAGCAGCTAAGAGCTCCGGAATATTTATATAAACAAATGATGGTTGGAAAATTGTCCGATATATCTTCTTTCACAGAACGACTTTTAAAAAGGATTTGAGCATGGAATGAAAAAGTTAAGAATTGGATCACATCTAGTAAACATATGCTGTTGTCTGCTCTATGGTCGGGTTGTTGTCTCTTTGGCATATTCCCCATTTACATTCTCAATTTTATATATACCAACCACATGCTACAAACTAACAAAAACCCAAACTCTTAACATTTTACAATAATACAAAGAGCCAGGATTTGATTTTTAATTAATTTTTAAATGATGACAGAGTTTTTGGTTATGACAGAACTTATCTTAAGTAACTATGATTATGTGCAGCCTCAACAACGTCTCTGATTTATACTTTTATTACTTATATAAATGTATGTTAAAAGAAAGATACACAGCCTGAGTGACTTTAACATGTATTAGATGACAGGTGTGTCATCACTGCAAGTCACAAAATTTTGTTTTATTTGAATAATTTTTATAGGATTTACATATTAGGGAATACGTTGATATGTTTGGTCGAGAGGACTTCCGGTAGTTGATCTTGACGTCACGTTGGTTATTTTTCGATAGACGACGTTGACCGAACTTCTTTTCGTAACCAATATAAACCAGATGGCGGCGATAATAACAACGACGTTGAAATCTATATATATATATATATATATATATATACAACTCGTCTAAACATCAACCCAACAATGTTAGATCTGTAAATTTGCTTTCGCAAATTTTTGGTTCTTCCCTCGCCGGGATTCGAACCCATGCTACTGTGATATCGTGACACCAAATCGCCTGCACTGCAGCCGTCCCGCTAGACCACACGACCACCTGGGCTCTCAAAAAAAGAGCTTTCGCTGGCCGTGTGTTACCTTTCCTCGTCAGTTTTAATCTAGCGGCGTACTACAGTACATGATATATAAGGCATGAAGATGTTATTGTTACAGATCAGCTAAATTATCTATAGTAAAGGATCCTACAAATTAATGTAATATACAGTCACAGAAAATAATTATATTTATAAGTACGTCTGAGTCAGTGACAACCCTACAACAGATGTATCCATCGGATCGCCATCAATGATGGTGATACATGGCTGTGTACATAATGTATATACAACTCGTCTAAACATCAACCCAACAATGTTAGATCTGTAAATTTGCTTTTGCAAATTTTTGGTTCTTCCCTCGCCGGGATTCGAACCCATGCTTCTGTGATATCGTGACACCAAATCGCCTGCACTGCAGCCGTCCCGCTAGACCACACGACCACCTGGGCTCTCAAAAAAGAGCTTTCGCTGGCCGTGTGTTACCTTTCCACGTCAGTTTTAATCTAGCGGCGTACTGCAGTACATGATATATAAGGCATGAAGATGTTATTGTTACAGATCAGCTAAATTATCTATAGTAAAGGATCCTACAAATAAATGTAAGATACAGTCACAGGATATATATATATATATATATCCCTGCAAGTTAATCGTTAAATAAAATAATACACAAAAACGTTCGTTTGAATGATAATAAGAGTTTTTGCAGTTTAATTTTTATCAGATAGCAAATTTCATTGAGTACATATTTTTGCGTTAATTAACAAATAGATTCATGCGCCAGTCATATTCAATGACATAATATACAATTTACGTGTAATAGAGGTAACGAGTGTGAACAAATATATTCCCTCTATCCAATTTAAAAGAATTATAAGAATTAAAGGCCTTTTTAAAGGAATTTATTGCAACCTTTTTCAACATTTGATCCTCAGAGCTGTACAACTTTGTACCCTTTTTTTTGACTTTCGAACTTTTATATCTGGGCGTCACTGGTAAGTCTTGTGTTGACGAGGCGCGGTTTTGACGTATTGAATTTTAAACCTGATGCCTTTTGTTATCTATAATTCATGTGTTTCTTTGCCTAATACGTTCTCCTATTTATTTGTATTGACGTCCTGTATTATTATGTTGTCATTTTAATGTTATATTTAACAATGTCATTAAAGTGCGAGTTTTGGCATGCCACAAAACCAGGTTCAACCCACCATTTTTTTCTTTAAAAATGTCCTGTACCAAGTCAGGAAAATGGCCATTGTTATATCATAGTTGGTTTCTGTGTGTGTAACATTTCAACGTTGTGTTTCCGTTGTGTCGTTTGTTTTCTCCTATATTTGAGTGTGAATTCACATTAGTATAAGACGTGTCACGGTACTTTTCTATCCCAAATTCATGTATTTGGTTTTGATGTTATATTGATTATTCTCATCGGATTTTTTCAAATGCTTAGTCCGTTGCTGTGCGTGTTACATTTTAATGTTGTGTCGTTGTTCTCCTCTTATATTTAATGCGTTTCCCTCAGTTTTAGTTTGTTACCCCGATTTTGTTTTTTGTCCATAGATTTACGAGTTTTGAACAGCGGTATACTACTGTTGTCTTTATTTATTGGTGTATGGACTTTTATGATATGTTTGTGAGTGACTTAGTCCAGTTTATACACCAATAAATTCCTTTAAAAAGGCGTTTAATCCTATAATATTCAACCAACTAATTTATTATGGAAAGTACAACGAATTCCACTTTTGACGTTTAAACTTTTCCAAAAAATATAGTTTGTCAAACATTTTGTGAACATACCTCCCTTAATGTTACCTTTAAAAGTATATATGTTTATTTGTGGGGCAGATTTTTTCCCCCACCTTTGCTATTCTTTGTCATTTATTCAATTGATATGATATAAGTTGATGTAATTTCGTATTAATTATGTATTATCATTTCTTATTAAATATGAACTTTGATGTCAAATGTTTTATTTGCAACATGTATTTTTTGTATTTTATGATTTTTATATAAATGAACTTTTTTTGTCATGTTGAATGTCTTAAAGTACATAACAGCTATGTTTGCCTATTCTCCAGGACCCAACACATCGTGTTTCTGCAGTAGAGAATAGGACAAACTCTACAATATTCCGTGGCTCATATGAAGGGCGGGTGCTTCTTCAGGAGTCCTGACCTAATCCTTCATGTTGTACTAAGTTTTGACTACCTAACTAGTTAGTATATCTTTTAAGTTCAGATGTCTACTATACGTAACTATTGGTGATTTGGGAATTAGCTCCCTACATTTCGCATTGCGAAGTATTTTTTTTATAATGTTAACGCAAAACTTTATTTATATTTCCTAACATAAAGTGATATTTAGTTATAAATGATAGTGGTATCTGTTTGTTGGATTCGTGTTTAAAGCGGAGTAACTGTGACCATTCGATATTGAGAGCCGATTCACAGTTGCGATGTATTTCATGCACCTTATATCCCCTTTGCTTAAGAAGGCCTTTGAATTTACAGATTGTATCTTTTAAATTCTCCGTGTTGTTGTTGTTTCGGTGGTGGCTGATAGCTCTCATTTTTATAAAGCCAGAGAAGACTGTTAGGTTATGCATAGACATCCTATCTTAATATTGAACTGTATTAGTCGATTTGATGTAGCTCTTTATATCAATCATACTGCCGCATATTTTCTTTACAAAGTATCGGTCATTAAATTCAAAATAATTGTTTTTCAACACGGTGGCTACTAACGATTTAATTGTTCCACAGCTAGGTAATTTTATCGGATAATCTTCTTTTACTGGACTGCAATAAGCCCGTCCAACAGAATGAATGAATGCATTGAACTCAATGTTGGTATACATCCTGGTGCAGTCAAAAGAGATTAAAAGGCAATTCCTATCAGGCATTCCCACTATCTTTAATGTAACCGGTCTGACTTTTAACTATAGGTATCAAGAAGTAATCAATTAATTTGCTAACCCTTTCGGTGACATCGAGAAACATTGAGAAATAATTGGTCTGCAAGGGGACAATTCATTTACTGCCATCGTTTGTATTTATATCCATTGAATAACTTAGTTAGTGAAGTTTAGGAAGGAGAAAAGACGACCCAATCTTGATTCCTCTTTCGATGGATGAGCCACGGAGAAAATTAAGAGTTATCCAATCAATTTCACCGTTGTCAAACATACTGCTAATTTGTGTTTGTATATTATTTCTAATCAGTAATATATATGTTCTTGTATCTCCGTGAAATGGATAGAGTTTAACTGCATTAACACTTCTTTAATGCGATACTAGAATCTTTAAAGTATATGTTGAGGCAAATGAAACAAAAACACGGATGAATTCTGCAGCACGCATTACAAAAAAAAGCACCAGTGATATCCGTTCATTGGAATTTGTTGTTTTAAAAGTAAGGTGCTTCTTTTAAGTGATCAAGTAAAGGACGTTAAAACTGCTATGGACGATTTTAAGACAAAAGTTAATTCATCTATGACATCCACAAGTGAATTACAAAGACGTGTTGTTAATGTCGAAAAGAACTTTAAAGCGAGTAAACGTGAAGTAATTACTAATGGAGCAGCCGCAGTTCAGACAGCAGATAATTCTGTATCTGCTGTACCTTTAAATTCTCCAATTAAGCCCTAGACACCTCGCGCGTCAACAGCATGTCCGATATTACTAGCACAGATTGCATTCATGTATCTCTTAAGACAATACCTAAAACGAATAATTATCAGGTCAATAATATGTCAACTTTACCATCGTGGAATCAACAAACATTCAAGCAAATGATACAAAATATATTTCGTTACATTTTCCGAGATCAGTATGTAACACCAAAACCTCGGATGTTAGGGTTTCAATCGCAAAAGTAGACATTTTAGTCGATTTTATATTTGTGGGATCGATAAATCTCGTAGTACTGAAGATGCTTTACGATATTTTCTTTCCGAGCAGAATATACGTGTCACATTTTAAAGATATTTCAATAGACCATCAAAACGTATTGCCGCCGCTCAACTCAGTATTGTAGCAGATGATGAACATCTGATACCTTATCCAGAATTTTGGTCCCATGGTATTTACATATAATAGTAACCAAAGTTACCATTGGAACAACGTGCCAGTGAATATTCTATAAACTCAACTTAATTTCATATGTTGGAATTGTAGAGGTGTTTTTTTTTGTGTATACCGTACTTCTGAATGTCTTGGGATGTATAATGTTAATGTAATTATTCTCCCCTTATCTGAAAATTAGCTACGTACATGATCTTGATTCGATTGATTATTTCTTATGCAGCAAAAATACTGCAATCTGATTGGTTAATAACCCCGGTGTAAATAACACCCCACCCTTGTTCACCCGGGATAAATGAAAAAAATAATTTATTCCCCCCCCCCCGGAAATTCAAAAGAACACAAAATTTTTCTGAATTTTGCCAAAAGAAAAAAAGTATTCGACAATGCGCAGTAACATCGACATTGAAAAAATGTTACACTGGAACTTTTTCATTATCATTTTTCAATTTTACATCCTGGTTGAAAAATGAGTAAAGGAAAATAAATTCGTTATCTTGGTGTGATCAGGGGTGTACGGAATTTTACACCGGCTGCGCCTCAAGGTGTATGAATTTTCAACAACGGTGTAAAATTCTGTACTCCCCTGAATACACCAAGATAACTAATATTTTGATTATATCTCCATTGCAAAGGGAACTGTTGAGAATAATCCTGGATAACTTAACTGGAATACCATTTATCATATCCAAAGACATTAAGCCGTCTACATCTTTAATTAAGGATAAAAGCGACAGAATTATCGGTATTGAAGTAAATATACCAAACAGTTAAAGATATCATGTGTTCTCTCTATACTTACCTGCAGTAACTCAACCGTACAAGTATTTCATTGAAGAAGTAGATATGCTGTTCAAATTGTCGTCCGTCTCAGTAGAATTTGATTCTGTATATTTTAAATGAAAGACTTCAATTCGAAAACTGGCGGTCCGAGGTTAAAAATAAAAAACGACCAAAGAAGTAAACTTTGTTAAACTTTGATATCAACTCACAACCTTTGTTCAGTAAATATGGAATGAATGTGTAATGGACCTGTTAATACGTTTCAATCTTAGGAAGTTAGTCCTACGACTTGTACTAATCACATCTTAATTAACCGTTCAAAATTGAAACACGTTAAACAAGCTTAGGTAATTGACAATCATTCATTCAGCACGTCCGATCATCACCCAATATTATTAACCTTAGAAACAGAATCTCATCTTCATAATCAAGAGACCAATGACTCAACTGTATCTTGTGAACGCGCAAGAAAAAAAAACTGTATAGAGGATTACCCTTTTCCAGTATCATCAAATCTATGTACGGTAAAATTCATTCTTGCATAAGTAGTGCTATAAAGAAAGCTGAAAAAGAGACTTTACTGTATAAAAAGTTCAATTGCCACTCGAAACCGTATTGGAATCAAAACCTACAGTTTTACAAGACTCGATGCGTAGTATTCGAAATAAATAGATAAACAACTGTCACTGTCATGATACACACTGTGAGTATTTTCATAAATACCAGTCTGCAATTAACAGAGATTTCAAACAGCTTTAAGAAAAGCATTTCTTGAAGATGAAAGTAATCAATTTAGCAAAAACTATTGACAGTAACCTTGATATTGATCAGAAAACGGTTTGGACAATAATAAATAACCGGGGAAAGAAATCAACTACTTGTAATACGTTAGTGAAAGAAGGCATGACATATACTGATCCTTAAACGATCGACGACATTTAGCCGTCTCATTTCCTAGATGTATTCTTTAAAATAGAGGAACAACAAAGCGTATGGCCACGACAGCTTGTTTAATGAACACATACGATTATAAAATACTTACATCACCTTTTCAACTTGTGTATCAAATGCGTATTCATTCCGAAAGACTGGAGAAAAATTATGATATACTTCTTTAGTAAGGTGGTAACAAGCCAAAAACAGATACGAACTCATACAGAGGCATCTTATTAGTGCCGAAAATCACAAATTCTTCGAGAAGATGGTTGATTTGCTACTTACCTTATTAGTGGAAGATATTAGCAAGCAAAATCGAGGGAATTGTGCAAATGATGATACAAGCATGAAAATTAGCACGAAGCATCATTATTATATACTTTTTAAGAAAAAACTGCTGGCCATGAAAAAAAATCATTTTTTCAAGATGGCCACGGCCTTTTTCAAAAATGGCTGTTTTTTCGAGTTCAAAAATACTAATTTTTTCTACAAAACTTGTTCCTTGACCTTCTTTTAGTGAAAAATATCAAATGGTTTGGTGGCGATATTCCTGGAATTTGACGTATTTAATAGAAATAAATATTTGACTCTTCATGGTTGGTGCATGCGCGAAAATGTGACAAAACTCACACATAAACATTTGAACTATTTACTATTTACTTGGTGCTTTTGAATTTTTAATGATATTATGAATTGGTTTGATAAAATTATTTAATGTTATGAAACAAATGCGTTTATCAATTTTGCGCATGCGTAAACTATTTATAGACATACAAAGCGATTTGCACCCACTACCAGGGCACACTGATGTAAATCATAATTCATGTAACAGGGGAGGATTTGAATTTCGTAAACATATCTTGGTCGTCATTTCATTCCTCTAAAAAGTATACTCTTCTATTCAAGTAACTGTAACTTCTATGATGCCACTGTTTGAAAACACGCCCATTCAGTTGAATTGGTCAATCATACGATGGATAGGTGAAAAAAGTGGTTAAACTTTCAAAATCCCGGCCAAACATCAATTATAGCTGCAAATCAACCACTTTTTGTATTGGGTAAGTAAGTTCTGTATGAATGGCCAGATTTGTACAGAGAAGATAAGTTTATCGTTATGTTTGGTGGAAAGTACATTGAAATGCTTGTTTTAAAATTCACGGAGATATATTACCTGAAAGTGGATGGACTTGTGCCCTCACAGAAGCCGACATTGCAACACCTAGAACGTCATATTATTTTCATGTATATATATTCAAATGAACCTTGGTCTAGACATGCGAATCAGATAACTGCGTGCGTTTTGCTTGAACCATTAATGTCTAAACGCAGAAAATATATATCATGACTCTGTGTAGTTCGATTATTTGATTGACTGGTGCAAGGAAAGAGAGTCGAGATGACCACAGCTAAAGTTTAATATCTGTTGTTCAATTAGGAATTAAGAATTTTTGTTCTTTCGGCGTACGCCCATTTTATGAGTCAGATATCATACATCACAAACAGTCCATATCAAGCATGATACCGTATTTTTCTTGGCCAGATCATGAAAATTATGTTCGACGGTTACGGATGCATCTTCGAGATATGACTTCCCTTCGCGAGCATCACCAACAATGTTCCAATGGTAATTTCACTGTAAGTAAGACCAGCAAGTTTTTTTTTCTAATATCACAATTGATCAGGCACAAACACAGAATAATGCAATTGTGAAGGGCGATGTTGGTGCCACCGAAGATCCCCTTGAGACGATGGATGGATGGATGAATGTCAGTAGACTGGTAGATGAATTTGAACGAAATGGTGGTTTTAGTAATTCTAAAACAGATGGACGACACCATGAAGACTCTACGAAAGCACAAAAGGATTTTTCTGAAAAGAGTCAAAGGCTTTCTAAAGTGATGACCGAGTTTTGAAATCCATCTTCTGATTTTACTTTTTTCTAGAATAGTCGTAAGATTTGTACAAAATTGATTTTTTTAAGGAAATTATTGACCCGGAGGCAGGTGAGATATGTATATTAACTCCAAGATATTAGGTCCGAACAATTCGAAGATCTTTAAAAGTAAATGCAACACGAAGGAAAATCTGCTTTTGTATAATAACCAGATAAAAAAGAACAATTTCCTATTGTAGCCGTAAAATGAAACTGGAAATGTCTATGTCAAAAACCAAAGCTGAAGAACATGAAAACACTTTTCATTTCCTGTCAAAGTAGACAGTTTGACTTGGAAGGTTTTTTTTATCCATGAAAACAAAATGACTTCTCTGTTTTTGTCTAAGGATGTCACTTTAAGCATTGTTATTAAATCGCTGCAAATGGGTATACTTGAAACATTTTGCGATTTGCCATCAACTGATCCAAATTCTGACGCATTTACCGTTTGGGGTCCAGCAATGGTCAATTCCAAGCCACCACGTGCAAAACTATTTGATGATTATGCAATCGATGTCATACTGCCTCACATAAAATATTGCACCGATATGTATTGAAGAGTACACATTGTATTTGATGTTTACTAAATGAATAATTTAAAGGCTCGACCGTAAAAAAGGCAAGTTGCTGGTGCTTGACGGAAAGTTGTTGGGTCTGATAGAACGCAAAGGATTTGGAGTCATTTTCTTTGTGAAGATAACAACAAAACGGAATGATTCAAGTTTGTTGCCGACAGAATTGCTTCTTTAGAGACTTATAAAAATGTTTATGTTACTCAGGGTGAAACATTCTATGCAATTTCAATAAGGATACTTCCCAGCTATCCCTTTATAACCAAGAACAAGCAGATACTCGTATGTTTGTCCATGATAAGCTTGCTGCTGAAAATGGTTGATAAAAGCAATTTTAAGTAGTACTGATACAGATGTAGTAGTATTAGGATTGCAGCTCTTGCAGTATTAGCTATGGACAAAGTGTGGATAGGTTTTTGAGGGAATAAAGACTTTCGATGGCTTCATGTATATGACATCAAATGTGCTTGGTCCTCGTGCAACTGCTATTATTTCCTTCCATGCATTCTGTGAATGTGACACTGTCTGCATTTGGTGGGAAAGTAAATAGGTCAGCTTGGCAGACATTGAAATTATTTCCAGATGTAATGGATGTTGTTGCTCGCTTTAGTTTTGTATGAAGACACACCCATGGACATCATAGAAGCATTTGCTTGCATCATGTACGGCAATATCAACATTTGCTGTTAACAAGGCATGATTTGAATCATTTGTCAGGAAGCAGCGCCCTTATGATGCTACCCGCCTACAAGAGGTTCTCGTACGGAGCACATCGAAAGAGAAGCATATCAAGTCTTGAACACTGGGTTTGGATGAAAGAAAAACAAACACTGACAGTTGGAAACCAAAATGCACTTCTTTGGCTGCATTTGCACCATCGTATCAGAAACTTTTGATAAGCGGATGCAAAAAATGCAGCGTTGTTGATAACTGTAAACGATTCCGTTCTGGCCTACCTCGTAAGCGTTTGTGTTGGCAACTGTCAGATAATTATACGGAATGCAAACTGCCTTTTCTAACCAAACTAGGTATTGGAACTTAACAAATTAACAAATTAAGTGATATCTCTTTTAAATTAGAAGAAAAGGAAAAAAAATAATGACATTTAAACGTTTTTGTCGCCATTTTAGAACCGAAAGTTATTTTTCCGTCGTAGATGTATTGTGTAATCGTACTTTAGGATCAGTAATTTACGTTTTATTAAAACTTGCATTGCATTACACCTACAACACAGCTTTCAAGGGACTCACGAAATGTAGCCATTTTTAACGTTTTTGCCACCATTTTGGAACCGGAAGTAACTTTTTCATGTTTTAAATATTGTTTCATCGTACTTTAGGAACTGTTATTTTCGTTTTATCAAACCTTACTTTGGATTATACATGTACCAAAAACACAGCTTTTAAAGGATTTACGAAATGTAGCCATTTTTAACGTAATTGCCGCCATTTTTTAACCGGAAGTTACTTTTTCATCATTTATGTATTGTTTTCTCGTACTTTAGGAACTGTTTAATTTACGTTTTATCAAAATTGTCTTTGGATTATACCTAAAACACACCTTTCAAAGGATTTACGAAATGTAGCGAATTGGATATGACGCCAGTTTAAAAATGAGCGGTGAAATTTTTTATGGCCAGCAGCTGTTTTTTTTTTAATTATCGTTTATTCAACCTCTATACCAAATTTCATGCTTGTATCACGATTTGCACAATATCTCCCACTATATTGGGTACTGACTTTTCGAATGTTCAAAATGTAGCTAACCAAAAACTCCTGTCTAAATGTTTAAATGCTTCATTCAACCTTAATAAAGCAACGTTTCATCACACAGAAAAGAACAGAACAGTTATAGTTATTTTATTTGACAGCACTAAAGCATTTGACACAATTCCTCCTGATGGATTACGTATTAAACGTTTTGAATATGGTGCCACCGGCAAATTATGGATATTATTAGATAACATGTACACAGATTCTTTCTGTTTTCTATCTGGTGGAAAATTTTCTACATGGTTCAAGCTGAACCGTGGTGTACGTCAAGGCACTGCTTTGTCATGTGCACAATTTATTTTGTATACTATGTAGAATGAAATCATAACAGTGTAGCTGTGGTCATAATGACATTGATTGATGCATTAAATTCATCCATTGACTGGGACAATTTAGGTGAACGTTTGTTTGTAACGACCAGTGTTCACGACGTACCTACGGTAGACATTTAAACGGTGGGCTCACCAAGGTTTCTCCACGCCTAAATAAAATAATTCGAACGACTAAGGCAGCAACCATTTGATTTTCTGGGGGGTCGCTAATTTTTTTTCCGGACATCTATTTTTTTTTGCGACAAGTCGAAAATAATTTTTTCTTTCGGTTTTAGCATTACATAGGCATCTGAGGGTGTAACAAACATTTTTTTTTTCTTAGGGTAAATAACAATTTTTTTCTCTCTCCCAAAACTGGATACAAACTATTTTTTCCAAAAAAATCCATTTTGATTTATAATATCGAACATCTAAAAACAAACCTTCACTAGCGTACTAAATTATAATCCTTGTACCTTTGAAAACTATTTACACCACTGGGTCGATGGCACTGCTGGTGGATGTTTCGGCCCCGAGGGTATCAACCTTCGGTGTTGACATGAATATCAATAATGTGGTCATTTTTATAAATTTCCTGTTTACAAAACTTTGAATTATTCGAAAAACTAAGGATTTTCTTGTCCCAGGCATAGATTACCTTAGCCGTATTTGGCACAACTTTTTGGAATTTTGGATCCTCAATGCTCTTCAACTTTGTATTTGTTTGGCTTTATAACTATTTTGATATGAGCGTCACTTATGAGTCTTATATAGACGAAACGTACGTCTGGCGTACAAAAGTATAATCCTGGTACCTTTCATAACTATTTGTTATGTTTTGATAATCTATTAATATGATATTGCGTTTACTTTCAGAGATTATCTTTTTTAACTAACTTTAAAAATTATAATGCATGTGTTGCCGGATAATTATCTTTTTTCGGACGTTGGAAGGATTTATCAATTGCGGTTGCCGAATTATGTCATCTTTTTAACTCTTATCTGGTCTGAAATTTTATTTTAGAAAGAATGCATGATCAACCTCCAAAAGTTTACAAAATCAAAACATATGATATAGACAAAATATACTTCTGCTATGTCTTTTTCGTACTTGCAAGTTATTGGATAGTAAAAAAGGTATTTGGATCAAACCTTCTGAAATTTGCATTTACGTTATTTCATACATACACAAAATGTATAATTTGGTGTATATAGGAAACTTGAAATGTTCTGTTCACTACTATACTTGTGAAAAACTTTTGGCAAAAGAAATCTTTATGAGTTGTCTCTTTGGCAATCATACCACTTCTTTTTTTTATATCAACTTATTTTAATCGAGCCAACTTACATAGTTATGGACGACTTCGTATATTTTATGATCGCCAAAAAATTGGCCAAAATTCATTCTTCAAAAAAAAGAATAAATCGCAAGAATATATATATATGGAAACACTTATTTTGTTATTATTTAATGATATCAGCTATAAACAATATTTACCTAAAAATGAAACTGTTGTATGTGATGGTATAAAAATTATTTAAAACAAATTCCTTAAAAGCTTTGTGAACAGATATTTTAATTTTATGTATCGAAATGTTTAACAAGTGATTATTTGAATCCCCACTAGAAGGTCTCCGATAAACTGAGTGAGCATAAATTCATCGCCAATGACAAACAAGTTATAGGTAAAATTTTCAGTTCAATTAAATAAACTTTCTATCGTCGACCACACTGTTATGCATTTGATTCTATCATTATTATTTCTTTATTTCATTCTTTGTACCAATGTGTATAAAGTGGTTTTAAAGAATAAAATAGTCTTGTCTTGTCTGCCAAGTTATATCTTATCTTTATTTACAATTTGATAAATGAACTTGAATCTAGCAACACAGGATTATTATTATTGAAAACCCTTAGTATTTTAAAAATTCAAAGTGTTGTTAACAGCTAATATTTTATTATGAACATATTAATGATAACTCAAGTCAACACAAAAGTGCTGACTCCTGGGCTGTTGATACAACAGATGTTTAAATTTTTAGTTATATCTAACTTTCATTTACTTACGATCGACGTAACCCTGTGAGCATGACTGTTTCCAACTATTTAAGAATAAAAAAAGTCACAATATGAAATTCTCTGTATGAAATTCCGTTGATTTATAATCTAAACGTTAAATAGACATTTGTGGATGTTTTATGTTTACCAGAAATGGGTTTAGCATGCAAATTTATAAGAATAGTGGATTCGGAAATGGTATAAGTAATCAACATGAGTCTCACGTTGTTCGTTGATTATTGTTGAGGAATTCGCTACTTCTTAAATACATCATGTAAAACACTTACGTCTCATAACACAAAGGAAAATTACAAGTCTTACTAACATACTGAGATTAACTTTCCTGTCGAATAAACACAACATGAAAAAAAAACTAAAAAAACCCAACTAAACATTTAAACATGAATATGTTGTGTAACTTATGTAGATATTTATGCAGGCCAATGACAGTTTCAGGTCTATTAAAACTGTGCGAAAGAAAATCCATGGCAAATTACTGAAGTGTATCATTGTTTGTCATATAATACATCCTGTCAAGACCTAGTTTTAAAACCTATTATTATCAATAGTGAAATATTTCACGAGATGAGTACTTAAGTTGCATAAAGTATCGGTAAGTAATATACATATAAAGATATATTTTGGTTAGATTTAACCCAGTTATTTTTTTGTCTGTCATTCATTCCATATCAAGCACTGTCAATATCATTTTCTTTATCTGTCTTTAAATGTTATATTTCAGTTAAAATGTTGAATAAGAGGAATGGGAAACATTTTTAACGTACTGATGGTTTCACCTGTTGAAAAATTGATACATTTTTTCTCTATCGATTTTGATTAAGGAAACTAACTTAAAGCATAATGGTTTCATTCTTTATATATGTAATTTAGTATAAATGAAGGGAATCAGTATGGCACCTCCCTCTAACACCACGCTTAACGACATGCAGAATCCATGTTTTATTATCAGAAATAACATTTGTTGATTTAGTTTGCAAAATGTAGATCAACCCATTGTTTGACTTTTGAACCTAGATCCACCATGAAACGAATTCATTAAGCATTCTTCATTGTCTAGTATCCTAGTTATTTCGTTTGGTGTTCTTGTACGTTGGTGAATTTGAAACACATATACTACACATAATATGGTATAAACAGTTAAACCTGATATTTATCACATCAAATTTTGACGATAACCATATTACATGCTAATTCAATCGTATGAATTGAATTTAATAAACTTTTTGTCTTATTTTGGCCTTTTTCCCAACTCTCCGCCTTTGGTTCAAAAAAATATTAATTATGATAAATTTAGATACTGGTTGTAATCAGAGTCAAATATTATACATTCCAAGTATTGTCACTTGGTTTAACATTTACATCAACTACAACATGTACAATGAACCAATGTAATTATCATGTCACTAGACAGTCAATTCATCCATTCATTCGTATTAAGGTGATGGTTTAAAAAATACTAAGGCATGCGTAAAAAGTTCATTGTAAATCATAGAATTCAATTTTATATTGACAAAAATGAAGGTAAAACTTCTTTTTAAAAGTTATTTGATACAGAATTCAAGTTGCAAACAATGATACACATTTTTTATCTGTTTGCAAAGAAACATTGTCCAATAATATTTGAATTGTAAAGTCTCAAGGTGTAATACATTTTGTGTTTTGATTAGGGACTCTTCGTTTTCAGTTTCCTTCCGAGTTCGGTGTTATGTGTTGTATTATAGGGTTATTGCATGAATATTGGGGAATATTGTCCCGAGTAGAATTATATATTGCACGAGCTTGCGAATGCAATATATGTTCTACGAGGGACAATATTCCCCAATATTCATGCAATAACCCTTTTATTGTATAGCAATATAATATTTGAAAGTAAAAATTGGTTTAAACTAAGATTTTGTCGTTGATGACGTCATGAATTGTGAAGATTTATTGCACGCTTACTTTGGTTACTTTCTGTGGGAAATATTATATTGCTATACAAAATGCAATAATATCAGATTATTACATGGCATTTTTCATATAGCATGTATTATCAGCCGCATGGCTCGAGGGCTGATATTGACCGAGGGCTGATAATACATGCGATATGAAAAAAGACATGTTATTATCTTTTTATCCTATGCTTCAACAATGGAGAAAAATAACAGATTCATATATTGATCCTTTTACGTGGTTTCCAAATAGAAGTTCAAAGATTGAAAAATTTACGGACGTCGGACCCAAATTTAGTACATTCGATATCAAATCTTCCTACCATATGCCTCAATAGAGGAGAAAACATTTTTAATATGGACGACTCGACAAATAAAAAAAACCCCAAAAATATACATAATGAACACTGTTTGGAAAAGTCAACCTTTTCAAAGTAATTTTCTAAATTATGTTTGAAACTTATAAAGAATGCATTTATTTAATAATTTGTTTGTTTTTTTTTTTATTTTTTTTTTTTTATTATTTTACAATGTTTTACACAATATACTTTTCAGTATCTAAATAATTGTTTTGTACACTATTTCGTAATGTTTTTCCCTGAAAACGTAGCATTGAGGTGTATTTTCCGGAATTTGCCGAGTAACAACGGAATGCCATGTGATAACGTTACGGAAAGGCATGTGATAACAATCGAAGCATGTGTTAAACTTTTAATATCACCCTGTTAAGCACCAATTCGAAAAATATGGAATTTACATTAATTAAATGCTATTATCATCCAGTAAAAATCATATGTTATTTAGTCTAAGTATATGATAATACTTTTTATTGTAGTGTTACTTTTAACATATATTTGATACAAATGCAGTTTGCTTATATCAACAAGTACATGTTTTTATTATATTCCAGATGTTTTCACTTCAAAGAAAGATAGGTTAATTTGGCGAGTAAATGTATTTCCAATGATCACCAACATGAAATGGTATAAGATAATTTTGAATGAATTGATGATTATTGTCTGCCTTATAAATGAAGGTGAGAAATGTACATTACAATTTAATAAATCATTAATAACGCTTTTAATAGAGATTTCCAATAAAATGACACGGACGTAATGGGACGGGTTATAGCTAACCATCAACTTTCATTGAATACGTCGCTGAAGTTTGAACAAAGTATTTCAAGACTTTTAAAATCACACACTGGAATTTTGTCAATATGAAATATTTTTTTCATGAGGAAAAATGATAGAAATATTGCATTTTTAGTTATCACGTGGATTTCCAGATTCACGCCTTTTTTTTACTGACATAAGATCACGTAACTGCTTCGGTAAAGTGTAATCATATGTTTCCTCAAAAGTATCTTGAAATAAATTAAAGAAGTATGATAAAAGAAAAAACTAATGACAAGTCGTGTACACCTTTCACATTCCGGTGTGTTTGAAATTCTTTTCTTAATCTTATAACTTACAAATGCGAATATGCATAATGTTACGCTTCAGATTCAACTATTTTTATTTGTTCAATCTTAATTTTGATTTATAAGATTTAAGAACTCATCGTTTGAGAGATAAATATATGGTCCAAGTGAAATGACGAAGTAATGATCGGTGTATTTGATTACCGGTAACTGAACTAGTTCACTGGGGTAAGGCTGATGACCGTAACTGCATTCACGGTCATCCCAAGATGTCGGATGAAAAATTAGGTCAGTTTCTGTATTGTCTGTTAAAGTGTTTCTATATCATTTTCTTTACAAATCATACATTGAAACGATGTAAATTTATAAAAGAATCACACGAAAATCACTAATTACTTCTGAGAAATGTGCATGAAACGGGAAATTCGATTTGAAAAAATCGTTAAGATGACCGTAAATCATAATCAAAATATTTTCAAGATGACCGTAACATAAAACAAGGATGACCGTGATTGGTAAAAAGATGACCGTAACTTGTAAAGGATGACCGTAATTTGTAAAGACTGACTGTAATTTATATAGGACGACCGTAACTTTTATAGGATGACCATCAATTCTAAGAAATATCCGTATTGTATTCAAAGCTTTTTTGTTGAGTTTGTCGATCTCAATAAGGGCTCGGTTAGCGGATATAAATATGTTTCATCAATTTCTTTTTAACCGGATTTTTGTGACAAAAATGTCGGTTATTGATTTGAGGATGTATGGCGGACGGGCGGGCGGGCGCGGCGGTTTCGGGCGGCAATCAAATGTTGTCCGTGCATTAACTCATGAACCGTTCAACCAAAGCTTTTAAAATTTTAATATGTTGTTACTAACAACTAAATGTTCAAGTTCAATAATGGCGATTTTGACTTTTACCGTTCAGGAGTTATGGTTCTTGAAAGATTGAAAAATGGAGTTTCCAGTCGTGTCCGTGCATTTACTCATGCACTGTTCTACTTAAGCTTCCCAAATTTTAATATGTTGTTACTGATGACAAAATGGAGGTCAAGTTTAATAGTGGCGATTTTGACTTTTACCGTTCAGGAGTTATGGTTCTTGAAAGATTGAAAAATGGAGTTTCCAGTCGTTTCCGTGCATTTACGCATGAAATGTTCTACCTAAGCTTTTGAAATTTTAATATGTTGTTACTGATGACAAAATGGAGGTCAAGTTCAATAATGACGCTTTTTACTTTTACCGTTCAGGAGTTATGGTTCTTGAAAGATTGAAAAATGGTGTTTCCAGTCGTGTCCGTGCATTTTCTCATGAACCATTCAACCAAAGCTTTTGAAATTTTTATATGTTGTTACTGATGGCAAATTAGAGGTCAAGTTCAATAATGACGATTTTGACTTTTACAGTTCAGGAGTTATGGTTCTTGAAAGATTGTGAAATGGCGTTTCCATTCACGTTGTTGCATTTACTCATGAACCATTCAATCTAAGCTTTTCAAATTTTAAGATGTTGATACTTATGACAAAATGGAGGTCAAATTTGATATTGACGATTTTCACTTTCACCATTCATCAGTAATGGTTCTTGTGATATTGCCAGGACACAAATAAATATTAATAAATCCGGTTTGCTGTCGTTGTGACAGCCTCTTGTTTTGAACTATAATATAATTAGACATATTTAGGATTTATAACAATGATAGTAAATTGCATATTTCGTAAACCAAGAAATATTTATTGATATCGACGTTAAAATTTTAACACAAATTGACAGCGATACGACGAAAATTTGAAGAAACATGAATGTGTCCCTAGTACACAGATGCCTCATCTACACTATCATTTTCTATGTTTAGTGGACTATGAAAATGGGATAAAACTGTAATTTGGCTTTAGAATTAAAAAGATCATACCATAGGGAAAATGTGTACTAAGTTTCAATTTTATTTAACTTGAAGCTGGACAAACGGACAAACAAACAGACGAAAGGACGAACGTACGCACAGACCAGAAAAACATAATGCCAATAAATGGATCCGGAGCATTAAAAACATTAATAATACATACGAATATTTGGTAATCGAGCCCATGTGTATGGTTCCAGATGAAGCAGATTAAAATCTTAATTTGTCTTGATATATACAGGCGGAAACACTTTTGAAATAGAACAAAAGAATCGAAGCTCTGTGTTTATCAAGAAAGCGATAAATGTTAACTATAATGTTTGATATAGTAACAAAATTTTAAAAAGTTAATAGAAACAAATAAAACGACAATTTTCTTATTTTAAAAACACCATTTGCATAAGTTTTCAATGTATCTATTACATAGTAATGCAAAACAATAAGATATAAAGTCGACGACATGGTTCTTATCGGGGCCTTTTATAGCTGACTATGCGGTATGGGCTTTGCTCATTGTTGAAGGCCTTATGGTTACCTATAGTTGTTAATGTTTGTGTCATTTTGGTCTTTTCTGGATAGTTGTCTCATTGGCAATAATACCACATCTTCTTTTTTATATATAGTATCTAAAGTTGGATGTAGAAAATGCAGAACCTCCGATTTTTTTCATCACGGACGGAGAACATATCAATCTTTAGTTCAGAAATTTTCGTGTCTGCCCTTCCATTATGTGAATCAAGAAAAAATTCCCCAAAACAGGTAACGATTGAATCGAAAAGAGAAAAATCGAGTGCACCTTTTTATGTTAGGGCATGTTTGGGGTGTATATTTTGTCTTTAAAACGTACAAAGCAAGAGTATTTTATATATCATCTCGCTTCAGATTCTATCATTATTATATATCAAAGCTACAGGTTGACTTTATAACGTAAAAAAATGACAGTACGAAAAGATGAAATATATGGGTCAAGTGAGATACCTATCTAATGAATCACAAAAACAGAGTAGGTGTGTTCGAATAACTATTTTTTCTAAAAGTACTTGACGACAGTCTTTTAATTTGGATGATGAAAATGGATATCTTCGAAAAAATAAGATTTTCTTGTGTGTGATAACTAGGGTTTATAATCTTCAACCACTGAAAATGTTTAGTCTGCCCTTCCACGAAATATTTAATTAGAATTTTTTTAAATGCTTAAGAATTTTCAAAAATTCCATCTGACATCCGAACAGACAATATTTTTAAGTTGAATCAATGCAGACAAGATCATTAACTAATGCTCATTAGCTAGTAGATACATTTTTCTTTTAAAATATAACTGACATATAACGATCGATCGTAATGGTGCTATGTGGATAAATTTATCAGTTTTCAAGAGCAAAATTGGCAGAGCGTCATCCCTACAATGGCTTCCATTTCTACGATTGTGGGCATGAACTGGCGTAATGGGGAGATAATTTTGAAGAAGTAGAATCCTGACTGTATGAATAACATTTCTGTATATACACAAATTGACAACGTTCCGCCTTGTGATACGCTTTTCGTACAATACTATTTTAAGGATCTACTTTGCTGGAGCTCACCTTCACTGGTTTATTCGAATGATATTTTCAAAATGTTTCTGTTATTTTATTTGCACGACAAAATGAAAGACGATATAATATCAATGGGTGTACATGCAATTTTTTGGCATTTTTAAAAATGTGTATTTATTATATGTCATTAAAAGGAATCCCAGAAACAAACAAAAATCTTTTGTCGAGCAGTTGAAGGCTGTGCACCCCATTTTTTTTATAATGCTTGTAAGGTGTCATTTTATCGCGCTTTTGTGGCATGTTTTCCTTTCCTGTTCATTTGCATGTCTTTTGGCAATCATTTCATACAAAAAGATAGTTGTATAATTACGGATATTTCTTAGAATTGAGGGTCATCCTTTAAAAGTTACGGTCATCATTTACAAATTACGGTCATCTTAAAAGCACCAGACACAAGTTGGTTCCTTTTTCCTTTTTCCTTTTTCGATATTCAAATTTTGAAAAATATTACAAGTCCAAACTGAATTTTTTTTTCCTTCAAAATTTTTTTTCCTTCAAAATTTTTTTTCCTAAAAAATGTTTTTTCCCTCAAAATTTTTTTTCCTCAAATTTTTTTTTTCCTCAAAATTTTGTTTCCTCAATTTTTTTTTTCCTCAAAAAGTTTTCTTCTAATTTTTTTTTCATTTCCTTATTCGTTTTCTTTTTCCTTTTTCGATTATCATCCTTATTCGATTTCCATTTCCTTATTCGATTTTCATTTCCTTATTCGATTTTCTTTTCCTTATTCGGTTTCTTCTTCCTTTTTCAATATTCATTTCCTTTTTCGGTTTCTATTTCCTTATTCGGTTTCTATTTCCTTATTGGATTTTCATTTCCTTATTGGATTTTCATTTCCTTATTCAATTTTCATTTCCTTATTCGGTTTCTTTTTCCTTTTTCAATATTCATTTCCTTATTCGGTTTCTATTTCCTTATTCAGTTTCTATTTCCTTATTGGATTTTCATTTTCTTATTCGATTTCCATTTCCTTATTCAATTTTCATTTCCTTATTCGGTTTCTTTTTCCTTTTTCAATATTCATTTCCTTTTTCGATTTCTATTTCCTTATTCAGTTTCTATTTCCTAATTGGATTTTCGTTTCCTTATTCGATTTCCATTTCCTTATTCGATTTTCATTTCCTAATTCGGTTTCTTTTTCCTTTTTCAATATTCATTTCCTTTTTTGGTTTCTAGTTCCTTATTCGGTTTCTATTTCCTTATTGGATTTTCATTTCCTTATTCATTTTCCATTTCCTTATTCGGTTTCTTTTTCCTTATTCGGTTCCTTTTTCCTTATTCGGTTTCTTTTTCCTTTTTCAATATTCATTACCTTTTTCGGTTTCTATTTCCTTATTCGGTTTCTATTTCCTTTTTCGATTTTCATTTCCTTATTCGGTTTCCATTTCCTTTTTCGATATTCAAATTTTGAAAAATATTACAAGTCCAAACTGAATTTTTTTTTTGCTATAAATTGTTTTTCCTCAAAAAAATTTTTTCCTCAAAATTTTTTTTCCTTAAATTTTTTTTTTTCCTCAAAATTTTTTTTTCCTCAAAATTTTTTTTTCCTCAATTTTTTTTTCCCTCAAAATTTTTTTTCCTCAAATTTTTTTTTTCCTCAAAATATTTTTCCTCAAAAAGTTTTTCTTCTAATTTTTTTTTCATTTCCTTATTCGTTTTCTTTTTCCTTTTTCGATTATCATCCTTATTCGATTTCCATTTCCTTATTCGATTTTCATTTCCTTATTCGATTTTCTTTTCCTTATTCGGTTTCTTCTTCCTTTTTCAATATTCATTTCCTTTTTCGGTTTCTATTTCCTTATTCGGTTTCTATTTCCTTATTGGATTTTCATTTCCTTATTCAATTTTCATTTCCTTATTCGGTTTCTTTTTCCTTTTTCAATATTCATTTCCTTATTCGGTTTCTATTTCCTTATTCAGTTTCTATTTCCTTATTGGATTTTCATTTCCTTATTCGATTTCCATTTCCTTATTCAGTTTCTATTTCCTAATTGGATTTTCGTTTCCTCATTCGATTTCCATTTCCTTATTCAATTTTCATTTCCTAATTCGGTTTCTTTTTCCTTTTTCAATATTCATTTCCTTTTTCGGTTTCTAGTTCCTTATTCGGTTTCTATTTCCTTATTGGATTTTCATTTCCTTATTCAATTTCCATTTCCTTATTTGGTTTCTTTTTCCTTATTCGGTTCCTTTTTCCTTATTCGGTTTCTTTTTCCTTTTTCAATATTCATTACCTTTTTCGGTTTCTATTTCCTTATTCGGTTTCTATTTCCTTTTTCGATTTTCATTTCCTTATTCGGTTTCCATTTCCTTTTTCGATATTCAAATTTTGAAAAATATTACAAGTCCAAACTGAATTTTTTTTACCTTCAAAATTTTTTTCCTCAAATTTTTTTTTCCTCAAAATTTTTTTTCCTCAAATTTTTTTTTCCTCAAAATTTTTTTTTCTCAATTTTTTTTTCCTCAAAATTTTTTTTCCCTCAAAATATTTTTCCTCAAATTTTTTTTCCCTCGATATTCAAATTTTGAAAAATATTACAAGTCCAAACTGAATTTTTTTTTCCTTCAACATTTGTTTCCTTATTCGTTTTCTTTTTCCATTTTCGATTATCATTCCTTATTCGGTTTCTTTTTCCTTATTCGATTTTCATTTCCTTATTCGGTTTCTATTTCCTTATTCAGTTTCCATTTCCTTTTTCGATATTCAAATTTTAAAAAAATATTACAATTCCAAACTGAATATTTTTTTCTTTCAAAATTTTTTTTTTCTCAAAATTTTTTTCAGAAGACTTTTTTTAGTTTCCTTATTCGTTTTCTTTTTCCTTTTTCGATTTTCATTTCCTTATTCGGTTTCGATTTCCTTTTTCGATATTCAAATTTTGAAAAACTGAAGTGGCTGCTATTTTGATCGGCTGCTAATAGGCTTTAATTTGGTGTATAATATGAGCAGATGGGTTAAGGCAGTCCGTTCAATTATTCAAAATAAGCCATTTCTCAAAGTTCATGCGTATTTTGATATTTAAGTCCGTCGGTACTCTTCTACTAGAGGTTTCCCGATTTGCTACGTATCTGGTACGGTTGGTACGTAACTCAACGGTTGGTGCTGTTTTGGAGAAATCATTTAATGAATGAGGTCATTTCATTCATCATGATAACATCAAAAGAATTGAAATGCATATCAGCAAAAAAACTAGCTTCACGTTTTATTTGATAACGATTTCAACGTTTCTAGAACACTTTGTTTATGATTCCCTATGAAATTATTTAGTGGTACATAAGAGAATGAATCAAACAGACCTTAAACGAACTGAGTTGACAGGACTTTAATATTCTAAATATAGATTTGCGTTTGTGATTGGTATTGGTATTATTCTTTTGTTTCTTATCTATATTCGTTAACGTGTCAAATTTGTGTTAATTTCATTGTATAATTATTTCTTGCATGATTTTGAAATTAGACATTAAATATTAAACAATAAATTTCGGTCGTTTCATCAAAAGATTTTGTTTTGATGATTGGAAACTTGAGATTTTGCATTGACTCAGTGAGAAAAGGACACTCTTCTCATGTTTTTATTTTATCAACAACTTGAGACTTTTTTCTTGAAATGCATTCCAAATAAAAGTAACTGACAATTTATTGATAAATAAGACATATTTGCCTATTCTGTCGTCGATGAAAAACACCAATATAAAAAGGAAGATATGACATAATTGCCAATGAGACAACTCTCCACCACAGGCACTTGTCTGAGGCAAGTGCATGTGTTCTCAACATGAGACCAAATGACACAGAAATAAACAACTATAATAGACCACCGTACGGCCTTCAACATTGAACAAAGCCCATCCCGCATAGTCCGCTTTAAAAGTCTCCGAAATGTCAAGTGCTAACAAATTTCAAACAAGAAAACTGACGGCCTAATTTATGTACAAAATATGAACGAAAAACAAATATGTAACACAGCAACAAACAAGAACCACTGAATTAATTTACAGTTTCCTGACTTGGGATAGGCACATATACATACATAATGTGGCGGCGTTAAACATGTAACTTTGACATTGGTGTAACAGTACAACATAAGAGCGAACTATAAAAATCAGTTGAAAAAGACTTAAGCCTGACTTAACTCAGATCATGAGATACAAATAGAAATACACCTTGCTAAAACACAGAGTGTACGTGGCCTGGTACATATCTGAGAGTTTTTCCAGTTATTTAACAGCTAGTTCAAAGCCAAAAACAAATAATAAACGAAATCATGCATCCTAGACTAAATAATTAATCATCATAGAATTAAAAAGACTAGAATAATTATTAATTAAATTGTACTGACATTGTATTCTTTAAATATCTTATAAACGATCTTTTAATTGAAGCTTTCCTTCCACCTTTATTGGTTAAATATCGCATACGTGTGTATTACGATTTATTTTGAAAATGCTGAAAATATATTGATTGATTGATTGTTGGTTTCTCAACGTTCAGTGGCAAATATTTCATGAATATTCAGGACGAGAACAATTTAACAATAAATACAATAGGTAGGTCTCGTAATAATTGAGGCCATCCGGGATGATGATCAGGGAAATTTTGACTGCCACAGGAAGATGAGGGTATATTGGATAGGGACATGAATTTTGCCTTGCATCAGGTAACCTACGAACCCCTCAAAGAGTTGTTGTAAGGGTTCTTAACGTACAAAGAGCATGACTTTCTCTTAACACGAGGCATCGGACTTAATCTATCTTAAATATGTATTTGTTTCTAATAAAATGCATAGTTTCAGCTTTCGCGTATGCAGTACGCATATGTTGTACTATGTTTAAGTGGAAACTCACAATTGGTTAATTTAATAGACCTTCACAGTCCTTGTTTCACAGTTGTAATACAACAACTAGAAGTTTTCAACGACCTTGACTGGCTATTAAAACATCCAATTGTTGTATTAGAATTGTGAAGTTATAAGACCTTCACAGTCCTTGTTACATATTTGTATTAAAAAAGGTTTTGTATTTATGTTTATCATAATATACATTTTCAATAAGGCCGATTTTATATGTTAAAATAGCTCTTATTCTATCATGGTTTTGAAAGTCTACTTCAAAAAATTGCCAACTTATTCAATTTAAACTGTTGTATCTGTATAACAGGCGATTATTTGAAAAAAAATATGAAAATATTTTATTTTTAGCTTGTTTATGTCTGTGCAATTTCAAGGGAAATAAATCTTAATCACAAACCGTTCGTTGCAACGGTTACTACTTGCAACGGTTGTTTGAAAGCATAATCGAGTACACACAATGTCGTTTGTTATGAACGTTGCGAAATATATTGATTATATACCTTTTGTTCCTCTCTTAATACGCTTTCGAATGAGGTATAAAGTTTATCTGTAAATACGGGCTGAAGTGTCACAGCAGTCCATTCAATTATTCAAAATATCCATTTCATTATTCAAAATTGGCTATTTTCTAATTTTCACGCGTGTTTTGGCATTTAGGTCCTCCGTAACCCCTCTAATGGTCATTGCCGCACATATTGTTTATTATCAGTGTATTTCTCTATCAATAAGCTTTTTATTGGTGTATAATTTTTATCGTAATTAGGAGTTGACGGGTTGCAGCAGTCCGTTCCATTATACAAAATAAGCTATTTCTCAATGTTCACGCGTATTTCGATATTAAGTCCGTCGGTACTCCTCTTATATGCGTTGCGGAACATATTGACTATATACCTTTTGCTCCTCTCTTAATAAGCTTACGAATGAGTTATAAGGTTTATCTATTATTCGGGGCTGAAGGGTAACAGCAGTCCATTCAATTATTCAAAATATCCATTTCATTATTCAAAATTGTCTATTCTTTAATTTTCACGCGTGTTTTGTCATTTAGGTCCTCCGTGACCCCTCTAATGGTCATTGCTGCACAATCAACTTGTTATATCTTTAATCAGAGGATGAAGAATAGCAAAGGTCCAAAGAAAATAAAAAAAGACAACGTAGAGTATTTTAATTTTGATATATATATATATATATGTTTTGGTATTCAGGTTGTTCATACATGGAATTTCTTTTAAAAATAGTTAAGAAAAAGCCATAAGTTTATATCCTCCGAAACTAAATAAATAAATGAAATTAAAGATTTACAGAGTGTTTTTTTATAATAATTTGAATGATCGTTTGATAACACTAAAATGACGAATTTAAAAATACGGAATTTAGCTAGTGTCAGTTATTTTTATTTCACTATTCACCGCTCCAACTTGAATAATGAAACCTAAACTATTTCATCATTCATTACTTAACATTGAATAGTGAATAGTGAACTAGTTCATTATTCATTATTGAATTTTGAATAATGAATAATGAATAATGGACGTACTTCAGCGCGGTAAAAATGACAAGTATGATGGATTTTTTTCTGTGCCCGGTAAAAAGACCACCTACATAATGTAGTGTTCTAGTACTTCCCAGATCTATGGACAAACCGACAGGCAGGACGGAACACTCTTAGTTAATCATATGTACATACCACCTAAAACTTCATTTTTGAGGGATTATATATATACATACAACCTCTAGTAACTTACCCTGTATTTCACTTTAAATGTGTCTCGTTTTATACTAATGTATAAGTGAAATAGTCGGGCAATCCATGACAGATTTTGCCAAGTAGCCTTTGCCAGCTGTTCATATTAAATTGTTCATATTGCCTCGCATATGTGTGTCTTCTATGCCACATACAACTGTGACGATATTGACTTTAGCAAACAATTCTGCTCAAACCGGTGCTAGGGACTGTCTTTCAACTTTCATTGAAACGAGCATGATTTCTCTGTGTAAAAGATCTCAATGTATTTGTCAAGAGAACAGCAATAAAGACGCTGTTTCTTTACTGCAAATGTATTGTGTATATGTCTTGATTTTGATGTCGGGCAAACTTATGAAAGAAAACGGAAACACAAAAATCAGTATTTTTTTTTTTTAATTTGTTAAGGCGCATAACCCTAGAATGGTATAAATGACGCCACCAAAATTCAAATGTGATCTGTATTTTGTTGTAATACGGATTGTGTATAAGTTTCTTAACATTTTGTTGAGGCAAACTCAAGATAAAAGAACAAAAACTAATTTTTTGACGTACGGACATACACACAGACAAAGCTGAAAAAACTTAATGCCCCCTCCACTATAAGTCATATTTCATTGAATAACCCGATGTTTTCATCACTTAGTCACGATATCCTATTCTTTTTTTATTTATATAAAGTTCCGGAAAATATTTCCCTAACCGATATTAATCAGAGTCTTTTAAATAACCAGAAGGAATTCCGATCTATATATAGAAAATTATTGACCTGGCTACTTAGGTTGTCATTTGTCGCTTCTGTAAAAGGAGTAAAAAACGGGGCATGTAATATCAAACTCGGGAATACGCTGGCATTTCATAATCTATCATGTATTGTTACGTAGGGACATTTGTTCTTACGAAACAGCTTATAAATGCACATCTTATATAGGGGCAGATCCAGCCATTTTAAAAAGGGAGCGGGTTCCAACTATATGTCCCTATTCAAATGCATTGATCGGCCGAAAAAGGGAGGTTCCAGCCCCCGAAACCCCCTTCTGGATCCGCCACTGTTACAACATTTTGATGTCTCATATAGACTTTCCAGTTCGTTTTTCATTGTATACTAGAAAGATCTCATTTTTGTCTGAATTGGTGAACCCTTTTTTAACGATAAAGAGTAATAAGGAAATGAAAATTGAATAAGGAAATAGAAACTGAATAAAGAAATAGAAACCCAATAAGGAAATGGAAATCTAATATTATAACAATGAAATAAAAACCCAATGGGGAAATAGAAACCGAACAAGGAATGAAAATCGAATAAGGAAAAAGTTACCGAATAAGAAAATGAAAATTGAATTAGGAAATAGAAACCGAATAAGGAAATGAAAATTGAATAAGGAAATAGACACCAAATAAGAAAATAGAAACCGAATAAGTAAAAAGTTACCGAATAAGGAAATGAAAATCGAATAAGGAAAAAGAAACCGAATAAGGAATGTTATTACATTGGTTGCAATGAATTACATTGATTTCCCAGTTAAATAAAAACCGATAATTTCACATGTGAAATAAACGTGGTTATTTCACTCTCTGACGTCATACAATAAGTACCGATTATCAGGTTATCTGCATGTTGATATCGTAAAATATCAGCTGCGAGACATAATATGAAGCTTTTTGTCAAGTGAGCGTAGCGAACGAGATCAACTAGCCTTCATATAATGTCAAGCAGCTGATATTTTACAATATCAATATGCAGATAATCTGATAATCGATTTATCGGGCTATATTTGCGTGTTTCGGAAGTGTTTTCTTTGTTTCACCAGCACACAAAAGATGGCTTGATAAGTTCGGGTCAAAGTTATTAACGTCGGTTCAAACATTATGACGTCGCTGATATGTCAGGGTCAAAGTTATTAAGGCCGGGTCAACTTATTTGACGTCACAAAAACATGATACGGAATAATATTATTAATTTGTATATTTTAACAAATTTGATTCGTTTAGGGATAGTCACATGTTAAACTATATTTTCGAAGGTAGAGAGAAAACGGCGGATATCGCAAAAAGCATATTGTACGGCAAAAAGCATATTGCACGGTTATTTTTAGAAAATATAAAACCGATAAACTTTGTGACGTCATGTATTGAATTTCAGGATATTGTTAAACGATCTTAACGTTTTGAAACAGATGATATCTGTGATCGATTATTTGACGGAAAAAATCTTCAAATACTTAAGATGACAAACAAACAAAAAAAAAAGCAATTGAAATAACAACTAATATTTTGTATTGTTAAGGAGACAATATGATATCTATAAAATTCCAACAAAAAATCAAATGACGATTTTGATACAAATATGGTCGGAAATTAATAATATAACAAATATAGCCTTTGTATGAGGTCAATACAGGATATATCGACCCAAAGAAGTATATCGACCTCGGACTACGTTCTCAGTCAATATACTTCTTTCAGGTCAATATATCCTTTTATCATATGTTTAGTAGTATATACAGTAGTTTTGCATGTTTGATAAATAGCCTGCTGTTTAATCCGTATCGCGCAACTTTGGTGCGCACCCTTTATCGCATACCCTTTATCACACCCTTACCCTTCATCGCATACCCTTTATCACACCCCTACTTTTTTTTTTTTTTTTTTTACATAAAGTCAGTTTTGGATTTTTTTTTTGCTTATGAAAAATTTTCCTCAAAATTTTGTTTAATGACGTCATTGTTTGGTATGTGACGTCACGAACGTCGTTTTCATATTGTATGTGACGTCACGAACGTCAAGTTTTCATATTTTTGGCACACTAAATGCAACTATAAAAAATACAAAAATAAACAAAGTATTTTTAAAACAACAGCACGCAAATTGTAAGGTAACCAAGGTGCTTCGGATTAGTAATTGAGCAGTTCTTTTAAGGCCTTTGAAACAAGACAGAAGTAGAACTGAAGGTAACCCAGTGCTATGGAACAGAAAACAGTTCATATAATACTCTTCTGTTGAAACATATGATAAAGCGTATAATACATGGCAAAATCCGTATCATATTTCGTATCATCCCGAGACATCAATATCAGCTCGTTTAATCCATGCGTCGTTCGGTCACGCGTTGTCTTATTTTTGATATACAAATACGGCGATTAGTTATACTATAAATAATCGAAAAAGGAAGAAGAAAACGAATAAGGAAACGAAAAAAACTTTTTGAGGAAAAATATTTTGAGGAAAAAAAAATTTGAGGGAAAAAAAATTGAGGAAAAAAAATTTTGAGGAAAAAAAAATTTGAGGAAAAAAAAATTGAGGAAAAAAAAATTTGAGGAAAAAAAAATTTGAGGAAAAAAAAAAATTGAGGAAAATTTTTTTTGAGGAAACAAAATTTTGAAGGAGAAAAAAAAAATCAGTTTGGACTTGAAGGAAATGAAAATCGAATAAGGAAACGAAAATCCAATAATGAAATAGAAACCAAATAAGGAAATAGAAACCAAATAAGGAAATAGAAACCGAATAAGGAAACAGAAACCGAAAAAGGAAATGAATATTGAAAAAGGAAAAAGAAAATGAATAAGGAAAAAGAAACCGAATAAGGAAAAAGAAACCGAATAAGGAAATTGAAATTGAATAAGGAAATGAAAATCCAATAAGGAAATAGAAACTGAATAAGGAACTAGAAATCGAAAAAGGAAATGAATATTGAAAAAGGAAAAAGAAACCGCATAAGGAAAAAGAAACCGAATAAGGAAAAAGAAACCGAATAAGGAAAATGAAACCGAATATGGAAATTGAAATTGAATAAGGAAATGAAAATCCAATAAGGAAATAGAAACTGAATAAGGAACTAGAAACCGAAAAAGGAAATGAATATTGAAAAAGGAAAAAGAAACCGAATTAGGAAATGAAAATCGAATAAGGAAATGGAAATCAAATAAGGAAACGAAAAATCCAATTAGGAAATAGAAACCGAATAAGGAAAAAGAAACCGAATAAGGAAATGAAAATCGAATAAGGAAATGGAAATCGAATAAGGAAATGAAAATCCAATAAGGAAATAGAAACTGAATAAGGAAATAGAAACCGAATAAGGAAATGAATATTGAAAAAGGAAAAAGAAACCAAATAAGGAAATGAAAATTGAATAAGGAAATGGAAATCGAATAAGGAAATGAAAATCCAATAAGGAAATAGAAACCGAATAAGGAAATAGAAACCGAAAAAGGAAATGAATATTGAAAAAGGAAGAAGAAACCGAATAGGGAAAAGAAAATCAAATAAGGAAGTGAAAATCGACTAAGGAAATGGAAATCGAATAAGGATGATAATCGAAAAAGGAAAAAGAAAACGAATAAGGAAATGAAAAAAAAATTAGAAGAAAAACTTTTTGAGGAAAAATATTTTGAGGAAAAAAAAATATTTGAGAAAAAAAAAATTTGAGGGAAAAAAAATGAGGAAAAAAAATTTTGAGCCAAAAAAATTTTGAGGAAAAAAAAAAATTTGAGGAAAAAAAAATTTTGAGGAAAAAAAAATTTTGAGGAAAAAAAAATTTGAAGGAAAAAAAAAATCAGTTTGGACTTGTAATATTTTTCAAAATTTGAATATCGAAAAAGGAAATGGAAACCGAATAAGGAAATGAAAATCGAAAAAGGTTATAGAAACCGAATAAGGAAATAGAAACCGAAAAAGGAAATGAAAATTGAAAAAAGAAAAAGAAACCGAATAAGGAAAAAGAAACCGAATAAGGAAAAAGAAACCGAATAAGGAAATGGAAATTGAATAAGGAAATGAAAATCCAATAAGGAAATAGAAACCGAATAAGGAACTAGAAACCGAAAAAGGAAATGAATATTGAAAAAGGAAAAAGAAACCGAATTAGGAAATGAAAATCGAATAAGGAAATGGAAATCGAATAAGGAAACGAAAATCCAATTAGGAAATAGAGCCCGAATGAGGAAATAGAAACCGAAAAAGGAAATGAATATTGAAAAAGGAAAAAGAAACCGAATAAGGAAATGAAAATCGAATAAGGAAATGGAAATCGAATAAGGAAATGAAAATCCAATAAGGAAATGAAAATCCAATAAGGAAATAGAAACTGAATAAGGAAATAGAAACCGAATAAGGAAATGAATATTGAAAAAGGAAAAAGAAACCGAATAAGGAAATGAAAATTGAATAAGGAAATGGAAATCGAATAAGGAAATGAAAATCCAATAAGGAAATAGAAACCGAATAAGGAAATAGGAACCGAAAAAGGAAATGAATATTGAAAAAGGAAGAAGAAACCGAATAAGGAAAAGCAAATCGAATAAGGAAATGAAAATCGAATAAGGAAATGGAAATCAAATAAGGATGATAATCGAAAAAGGAAAAGAAAACGAATAAGGAAATGACAAAAAAATTTGAAGAAAAATATTTTGAGGAAAAAAAAATTTGAGGAAATAAAAATTGAGGAAAAAAAAAATTGAGGAAAAAAAAATTTTGAGGAAAAAAAAAATTTGAGGAAAAAAAAATTTGAGGAAAAAAAAAATTTGAGGAAAAAAAATTTTGAAGGAAAAAAAAATTCAGTTTGGACTTGTAATATTTTCAAAATTTGAATATCGAAAAAGGAAAAAGGAAAAAGGAACCAACTTGTGTCTGGTCTTAAAAGCAGTTACGGTCAGCCTTGTTATGAATCGCTGATTCTGTTACGGTCATCTCGATTGTGATTTACGGTCATCTTGGCGATTTTTTCAAATCGAATTTCCCGTTTCATGCACATTTCTCAGAAGTAATTAGTGATTTCCGAGTGATTCTTTTATAAATTTACATCGTTTCAATGTATGATTTGTAAAGAAAATGATATAGAAACACTTTAACAGACAATACAGAAACTGACCTAATTTTTCATCCGACATCTTGGGATGACCGTGAATGCAGTTACGGTCATCAGCTTTACCACAGTGTAGTTGATCCCTTTAAGGTTGTTGTCAATGAAATCATCTCAAATTTGATAACAAAATATTTTAGAATTAAAATAGAAGTTTGTGTTAATTCTTAAACAACATCTATTCCAACAAAGTATGTATTCAAGTAGCCAAAACTTCATGCAGTCTATGCTCCCCTACGTCTTCCTTCACTCCAATAGGCCGAGATACGGTCAGATAGGTCGGTTATGTCGAGTAATGTCATTTTATTAGAAATATTTACTACTACACTCGCTACAGTAACTATCAAAATAATTGTAAACAATTTATAGAAAACTTGAATTTTGATGTGACAATCATAGCAATCATCGTAACGCCTTGCATACACCTAGAATATGTGATTGTTCAGCAGTGATGTACTCAGTTTCTTAAAAAAGAAAATTTTATGTATAATCAGAGACGTATATATGTGTCTGGTATAATACATGCAGTGACACGGCAAGTTGATAATGTGAATGATAAAATATCAACGTTTATAGTTGTATTAATGTAAAACAAAAACCAAGATAACCAGATATTTTGTACATGTGTTAATTTATATCTAGGGTATGTGGTAAATATTTGTAGTTGAATAATAAAGTAATGAGCTATCGTAAAGAAAAAACTTTGACTAAATCTGCCATTATTTTTATTGCGTAAAATAGGAACAGTTTGTTAATAAAAAAAAAAACAAAGAGTGAAGACCACTTGAAAATCAATATCTTGAATCTTTCAATTTATTTTACATTCCAGCATTCCCAAACAAGCTTATATTTTCGATCACGAGTGCAATTAAGGAAATAAACCTTGACACTGAAGAAATATCAGATATTTTGACTGATATAGAGAGTAACGTGCATTCTATGGATTACGATTATACAAATAAATATATGTATTTTGCTAGAGAAGATAAAGACGACATATCAAGGTATGTCTACAGATCTAAGATTTTGTCATTGAAGTCAGTTGGGTTCGTGTTGCTCAGTCTTTAGTTATCTATAATGTATTTTGTATATACTATTGTTTGTCTTTGAGTCTTTTCCCTCTTTCTAGTCTTGTCGTTGTCAGTCTATGTTCGACTGCTGGGTTTGAATTACCTTCTGGTATCTTTCGCCTCTCTTAAACTATTCCAAATAATTTGAGGTCGCTGATATGATTTCGGAAAAAAACTCAACCAATCTTTGGATACATAAGTAACACCGACCTTTTAAGACCCAAATGTTGCTAAGAAGCATGTCCTACCTCACTGATATGTTGATATTTACGCAGATAAAGCCAAAACAACATCGTGTGTGTGTAGCTATAGGTCATATTACATCAGCTGCTTGATAAAGGAATAATTAGATATAAGTAATTCATTTGGAACAAAATATATCCCATGTATTTGTATAGTATATTCTTTCCAAAACTTAAAGACAAATTAAAAGAGTTGGTCGTATTGTGTCTACATCGATACAAATATAAAGACCAATAATTAAATTAAAGAAGAAACCACTATCATTATCAAAGATGCTTGATTGACAACAAATGCCTTACGATTGGAGAGCATATTTTTCAACGAACAAATGGCATTCCAAAAGGAATCAACTGTGCTCCTCTTTTTCCCGACTTGTTTCGTTAATCATATATTGCAAACTTCGTACAGGGACTCCATAAAAAGAATGAAAATATATCACATAATCATTTAAACGAAACTCTTTCCAGATAAATGATATCATCTCACTAAGAAATTTACGGACGCCATCATGAGTTGGCTGACCGTTATATAGTGTATCTATCACATGTAACGAAGTACTTTTCCAATTCTAAATCTCGAGGTTTTTCTTCGAATATGACAACAACAAATAAGACTTATTATTTGTACTCACACGAGTAATACGAAGGGACCACAGTGGGTGCATGATCTGCCAACCTGTCAGACCACCTGTAATTTTTGTAGTTTATTTTATTGTAGGATTTATGTTGCTCTGACATTAGTTTTCTATGTTGTATTTAAACACTGTCGTTTATCTTTTTTGTAGTCTTCAGCTTTCTGTCATTGATTTACAATCGCTTTAAATTTCCATCTTCCTTATAATGAATTCTTATTTTACATTTATCAATTTATCAAATTACCCAGACCTTATATTGTTCCGAAACATAAAATGAAAATCATAGTTTGTTCATACTATATTCCAGGTTGATTATTTGAAAAAGTATATTTTTGTAATAAAAAATGGTAGAATTCAACGTGTTTTTTTCCCCACCAATGGTGTGGTAAACAATAAATGAAACTCTTGTAAAAAGATATTTATTTTTTCGAATTGAAAATAATTCGCCTCTTATTATTTCAATTTTCTTTGTGTACGATTCATTTACATTGAAAGAATCAACATTATATCCAATAAAATGCGTATAATCATTCTCGATTTCATACACCATGCATCATACACCTTCACCGAACTTCATTAGACAATTACACCATACATTATAAGGCCATTCACTTTTTAATTGGCAGTTTTCACCATCCAAGGACTGTAAACATAATAACATACAAAATTGTATGAAATGTTGCTGAATAGTATTGAATCGACTGCAAGACAAATAGTACTAAATTAACAACGCGAAATATCTAAAAAAAAATATTAGAGTTACAGTCTTAGCATATCTTTTACTCTTCCGGGGCACCTGATGTCATCCCCAGTTTTTAGTGGGGTTCGTGTTGCTTAGTCTTTAGTTTTCTATGTTGTGTCTTCTGTACTATTATTTGTCTGTTTGTCTTTTTATTTTGAGCCAGGGCGTTGTCAGTATATTTTCAAGCTATGAGTTAAAGGTACCCTCTGGGACCTTTAGTCCCTCTTGTAAAGTTATCATGTTTAAGATTCATTTTTTTCAGATAAAATGAACTGTTTAAATGTAAAATAAAAGCCATTCACAAATTGAACTTTATCATTGAAATCGAAGGTTGGCGTTTGATTCAAGTACTTTGAAATAAAATGTGGTGTTACTATTCTTCGCTTTCTAAGGGGCGTAGTTATTTTCAAATCATCACCACGTAGATCTTATCAAGGTATTTGAAATCATTTTTTTTGCTGTATCTGGAAGCCAGGGTACATATATCTATGACTTTTCCCTCTAAGTTCTTACCCTGTATGCTAGAAACTTAACTATTCTTTATTTTCAGACATTTTATTCTTTACTAAATATCTTAATCCTTATAGAAATGTTTTCGATAAATCAATACTAAATCTTATTTGAAGATTTCGTTATCCAGAAAATCCAGGTAACATCTACACAAACGTGACCGATGCAGATAACCCGATAAGTGTGGCCATTGATCCTGTCTACAATCATGTTTATTGGACAGAACGGAATACTGGGAAAATACATCGGTGTGATTTTGATGGTACAAATAAAAGAGAAATACTGAATGATGGTAAAGTGTATGCACTCGCATTAGATCATAGGAAAAGGTTTGTACTTGTTTGGCTTTATAGACGAAACGCGAGTCTGGCGTAATAAATTATAATCCTGGTACCTTTGATAACTATTGTATCTATTAAGAAGCAGATTGTGTACCCCTACACGACATTATCTTAAAAAATATATTAAACTGAATCGAACAGTTATGCAGAGAAAAAAGGAATATTACTGTTTGATAATATATGTAGACAACGGACATTCAGTAAAAACATTAGATTGCAAAACAACGTGACGTTAATGGCACTGTTTTCACGTAATTATGCTGTTTAATTCACACCTTATTCATACATAAAAAGAGCCAGCTGAACGACGCCTGCGGGTGCGGGAATTTCTCGCTGCATTGAAGACCTATTGGTGACATTCTGCTGTTTGTTCTATGGTCGGGTTGTTGTCTCTTTGACTCATTCCCCATTTCCATTCTCAATTTTATAAAAACCTTTAAAAATTATCCAATATGGATAATTCATACCACATACTATTTTATGATTATGCGCTCAAGTTCTATTTATTGTGTTATTTTCGAATTCAGGTGGCTGTATTACAGTACAAATGATATCATTAATAAATCAATTAAACGATCAAGATTAGATGGTTCTGACAATCAAACATTAGCGAATGTTCATCCACAACTTGCTTTACAACTAGATCAAATCCACCATTGTTTACATAAGGAAATGCCTGTACCAAGTCAGGACTATGAAAGTTGATTCCTATGTTTTATGTGTTTGAGCTTTAAATAATACCATTTGATAATAATAAAAACAAAATAATGAGGTTCGGTTGAGAACAAAACTTTGTGACAAAAGGGTTGATTTTAGTCTCTAAATTGTACAATTTACATTAAAATTAGATTAAAGACAATACTCAAGTTCTATGGTTTGTCCTGGGACATTTTGCATAGACTCTCACAATAGAAGATACATTTTGCTTCTATTATTTTAGTAATAACTGTAACGTTACTATGTGTATGTTAGGCAGGTTCAAATTAATATCCAAAAATAAAAGAAGATAAGGATTGAAATTGATCAACACAAAGCTGAAAGGTGAGAGGCAGGATAGAGAAGATCAAAACATCTCGAGAGAATATTATCAAGCTCAGCTTTTCCTTAGTTGGCAATAATTTTTCGGGTAATAATATCACCCTCTTATATTTGGGTTATTTATATTTAATGCTAGCAGTTTCCCCAGAAAACGCAATCGAAAGTGTCGCAGCTTCTCCCCGTCCACTTTTACTGCAATATACCTTTTTTATAAGGTATTACTGGGATAAGCAAACTTTATTGTATTCATTCCAAGTTGAATTACAGTCTAAATCAAATCAATTTAGAAGGTTAAATTTAAATAATCCAGGCTTGATCTGTCATTATATTTATTTATTGTTTCTTAACGTTTTACTTTTGCTAACAAACTTTCGAGATCAAAGAGAATTATCCTCTTCACACGACTGTCCGTTCAAAATGTGAACTATTTGTAAATTATGGACTATGTTTAGAAGCAGCTATATAGTATGTCATGTATTTTCGATAGAATATATTTTCGTTTCGTGTTCAACATATCTATCAGTGACGCCCGAATAAAAAAAATTTAGAGGCCAAAATATAAGAAGAGTATTGAAAATTGGACGGACAAAGTACTTAATTTTAATTTTGCATCGAAAAAATAACACAATTAGATTGTATGATATAAAAACTGGTAAGGTGTGGTATGATTTAAAAAAGTGGAAGCAAACATTCATGACCACTCTAGGACTTTCAACAGAGTAATCCTCATACCATATAATCGGCTATAAAACGGCCCCGACATCAAACATGTGAAACAATGTACACTGTCTATTCGAATACTTCACAAAAGATTATAACTTTGCATTAACCAAGTGATTTGAAACACAAGAAGTAAAACTATTAGATGGTTGATGTTTTCTTATTTGAATATAGGCGTGTATTAGACATAGTGATTATGATTCTGTCTTGTAATATAATTTTTGTCTTTCTTTTGTTAAATGTATTTGTACTGCTGTTTCTTTCTGGTTTTCGATAACTAAAACTAACCAATTGCAAAGTTGTTGAGGTTTTACATGTTTGACCAGAAACTGAAACTCGTTACCTAATGATTTAAAGATTCATTATATATAACCGTGACGATGTTTTATTTTTTTAAATTTGGGTGGTTAAGGTTTTACAGACATACAGACATACTAAGACTATGTCAAACGGTAAACATGTACCATTCTCATCAATTTGTATTACAACACACACTATTAATCAAACTAACCGTATGCTAATGTATATCATAGTGACGGTAACTAATCAATGAACTCGGTAATGGCTATTCTTTATATATCTTTTTCTTTTATATCATAAACGTATACATTTTACTGTAATAAATGGATGCTTTATGAAATTTGTATTTTTATCTAGTGAGATAAATACAGAATACATTTTTAAACGAATTTTAAAATTCATTTAAAGCTATCATTCTAATAATACATTAGAATAACTATAGGTCAAAGTACGGCCTTTAACACGGAGCGTTGGTTCACACCGAACTGGAAGCTATAGAGAGACTCAAATAACTAATGTAAAATCATTCAAATTCAAACATCTAATCTATATTATAAACGAGAAACGAGAAAAAATCATGAGCCACAACAACAAATGACAAACACTGAACAACATGATCCTGAATTAGGACAGGTGCATAAAAATTCAGTAGGTTAAAACGTTTTACAAGCGCCAACCTTCCCTCTAACCTGAGCGAGAAGTGTAATAATTTAACATAAAACACACATTCAACACATTGATTGTAATAGTTGACTTTCCTAGCAACATTTGACTTAAGACATCATGTTAATGTGTATGTAGTTGTTTTCAGTTCTCTTCTGTTTCCTCCTATTTACTCTGAGTAGCTATATAATTTACATAATCGATGGGAAATCACACGGCGAATAACTTTTTTTAAATTTAATGGTGAGTAAAATTATTTTAAACAATTTATACAAAGGAGAATGATAAGAGTAAAAAGTAAATAAATATCAAATGAATTGATAAATTGTCATTATTTGATGTTTATTCAGGAAAAGAATAATAAACAATTCTCTAAAAAAATATGCTATTCAAAGTAGGTCAGATCTTTTAAATGGGAGCATTTTTGTAACGGACAAAAAAAAACTCATGGAGTCCTAAGCCAGTTAATAAAAGTCACTAAGTGCGAGGAAGAAGTTCAGGGATAGCATTATCCCTATATCCCTATCTTTCCTTCAGGTTGTACAAATATAAGGAGATGTTTTATATCACGTGAAGATATTTTCAACGTAGACGTAGCTATAAAAGTCGACGTCACGTAAACAAATAAAATAGTTGGAGAGACGTCGCTATAACATTCGACGTCAAGTAAACGAGTAAAATAGTTTGAGATGCGTTCCGATCCTATAATCGATATGTAAAAGAGTAAACTAATTAATTGTATAGATATAAGAAGATGTGGTATGAGTGCAAATGAGACAACTCTCAATCCAACTCACAATTTATAAAAGCAGTTATTTCTTTATTTTAACTGTTTGGGAGTTGTTCGATGCAATTGTACCGTCCTACACGTTTATTACAGTTACATCAGTTTTGAGTTGATCTCATTTTACAATTTTACATGTATATGAAAACATAAACCGAACCCTGTATCAGTCTAGTTTAGCTTACTTGTGTTGTGTTGTAAAACATTTATGTATTTTCGCATTTATTTTTTCATTTGATTTGTTATCTTTTCAGATATTGAAATTCTTATGATATTGTCTGTGAGTGGAGTAGATCTTCTTTAAGATAATCTCTTTTCTTATTTATAAAAGAATGGCGAAAGATACCAAATGGATGTTCAAACTCTTTAAGTCGAAAACAAACTAACAATGCCCTTGCAGGGCAAACAATGAGAAACGTCTAAAAGACATACAGCGGTAAACAAAACACAAGTTAGAAGACTAAGGCCGTGTTCACACCAAACGATGTGTACAGTAAACATGTTTACATTTGGTTTAATGTAATATACATCAGTTTCACATTAAATTTGTTCACATCTATACACCTTGTTTAGCTACCTGTACATAAGTTTTGTTCACACTTGTAAACTATATGTCATTTAAATGTTTATTACGTAGAACAGACTTCAAATTTTCGAACAACTTTTCTAACAGTTAGGGAACGAACATTTGACTTTAAAAAAAAAGGGGGGGTTGATTTTTCCACAATTTGATAAAAAAAAAATCGGGTCATACAGATGATTAGAATGAACAAATATCCTGAATCCATGTTTCCCCATACATTATAGTGTCAAATATTAAATTAATACCATCGAAAAAAAAAAGAAGATATAAACCTTCGCGCGAGAACTCAGACTCAGAACCCCCCCCCTTTTTTGGAGTAAAGTGGTTGGTCCTTTAAGAAAGTCATTTTGTATGATTTGCAGTAGTTTAAAGATGTCTCGATTACGCAGTAAAAACGTAGGCTGCATCAGCGTGCTTACAGATGTAGAACAATTGGGTTTTTTTTATTATTATTTCTAACTGTATTTTAACGAATCTGAGATACTACACACACACACAATTAACCTCGCCCTTTTTCAGTAATGCATTTATGAGTAAATCGTTGTGTGAGTAAAGACCAGTGACAAATATTTCTGTCAGTGTGTACGTTCAGTCGATTCGGGAAGACCTTTTCAAATGAATTATGTGTTCGGCAATGATGATGGATGAGTCTTGTCTGTCTTGATAAGTGGGCTAATAAGGCTACGTAAAGTGTTTTTATAACAAATAAATATATCAAGTTTAGACAAATATTTCTGTAAAGAACTTTATTAATAAGTGTAATAAGTATCAATTTTATATAAAAATCGTTTCTTTTTTAAATATACATGGGAAAATTGAAGTTCTGAATGCCTAGTTTTGTGTACATTTAACCTACACAAGGCCTGCATTGACTATCGACTGCATGTAGACAAAACATGATTTAAACTACATGTAAACATTGAGTTTTATCGATGGGAACGTAATTATGTTTAGTTTACGTGTGAGTTACACTAACACAACACTGAGTTTAGGTCAATGAGAACACGGCCTAAGTCATATTCTAAACCTACACTAGTGGAATCTTCAGTGCCCAGGTTAGCAATTCGTGCTTCACATGTGGCACCCGTCGTTTTAACCATGCTAAAACAAACCCGGTGATAAAGAACAAATAACATAACTGCCATATACAGAAATCATGTTCATCCTTTTGTTATTATGAAAATAATAAAGAACGTGTAAAAAAATAACCTACTTTAAAATCTAGTTGTTTCTTGATTATTATTTATAACTGTTGATGTAAATGTTCTTTGGTTTTGTGAGTCTTTGGCAGTGTTCACACCAAACGCCGTGTACAGTAAACATGTTTACATTTGGTTTAATGGAATGTACACTAGTTTCACATTAAATTTGTCCACATCTATACATCTTGTTTAGCTACCTGTACATTAGATTTGTTCACACTTGTAAACTATATGTCATTTGAATGTTCATTACGTTGAACCGAATTCAAATTTTCGAACAACTTTTCTAACAGTTAGGGAACGACCATTCGACTTTTAAAAAAAAAGGGGGGATGGATTTTTTCAAAATTTGATTGAAAAAAAATCGGGTCATACAGATGATTAGAATGAACAAAAAACGTTTCTGCATACATTATAGTGTTAAATATTGAATTGGTACCATCGAACAAAAAACTAAATATAAACTTTCGCACGAGAAAAAATTCTGACTAAGAACCCCACTCCCCCCTTTTTTTTAAGTAAAGTAGTTGCTCCCTTAATAAAGTCAATTTGGATGATTTGCAGTAGTTTAAAGATGTCTCGATTACGCAGTAAAAACGTAGGCTGCATCAGCGTGCTTACAGACGAAGAGAAAGAATTGCGATGTTAACGATCACTACATGTCTATCTTTTCTGTTTATTTCAAATGGTATTTTTTCTCCAAGGAGTATTTGGCAAAGGGAAGGGTAATGTTTTTTATTTTTTATTTCTAATTGTATTTTAACGGATCTGATATATTACACACACAAACAATTAACCTCACCCTTTTTCAGTTATGCATTTATGAGTGAATCGTTGTTTGAGTAAAGACCAATGGCAAATATTTCTGTCAGTGTGTACGTCCAGTCGATTCGGGGAGACCTTTTCAAATGAATTATGTGTTCGGCAATAATGATGGATGAGTCTTGATAAGGGGTTAATAAAGCTACGTAAAGTACTTTTATAACAAATAAATATATCAAGTTAAGGCAACTATCTCTGTAAAGAACTTTATTAATAAGTGTCATGAGTATCAATTTTATATAAAAATCGTTTCTTTTTTAAATATACATGGCAAATTAAAGTTCTGAATGCCTAGTTTTGTGACCACTTAACCTACACAAGACCTACATCGACTATCGACTGCATGTAGACAAAACATGATTTAAACTACATGTAAACATTGAGTTTTATCAATGGGGACGTAATTATGTTTAGTTTAAGTGTGAGTTACACTAACACAACACCGAGTTTAGGTCAATGTGAACACGGCCTAAGTTTACTCCTTGGTTTTGATTGTTATTGTCTAGTGATAATTTATAAATCAACCAGGAAAAATCCAGCCCGAGATTGTTTCCTTATTTAAAAACGGAAACGATATCATGTGTTTTTAAATACATATTATTATTTTTTTTATCGTATTCATTACCTCCTGACATTCAGTTGTGATTTTTTTTTATTTCTATTGCCATACACGTAACATCATTGCAGAAGGGAATTAATCGCAAATGTACTTTGAATCACATTGTTCGCATATTCTGTTATCTCTGTGCTTTTTTTCGATCTGCCAAATTCAATTCAAAATTATTGAATTTTGATATAACGATGGTAAATAAAAAAGAATATTGTCCACATTATGTTCATAACAATTATTGTTGTTTGATATCAATACAGTTTCAGTTCAATTCATAAAAATGTTATTAATCAAGCTGATATTCCACATCTTCTTTTAACGGCAACTACTTTGTCATATAATTCAAACATTATATTCATCATTTTAGTATCACCATGTTTGGCAAATGTCATACATACATCCGTAGTATTTCCTGAGTTCTTACATTTTCTGTAGTGATACAGTATGACATTGTGTGATCGAAGCATAATCCTGTAACAGAAAAAAAATTCTTACAGTTTAGAGAAATGCGAATGAATAATTGTAATTAATGGAAATTGTATTTTCAATTTTAATTTTAAGGGCAACAAAACGACACAAAGACAATGAAAACTAGATGTGATATACGATTTTTTTTTCTACAATATGTATAGGCTTATTGACAATAGATATAATAAACAAGTCATTTCATTTTGTATTTTGATAATTAACATTCAATCTAAAATATCAAATCGTTCGGATTTGTTTGTGTTTTTGTCTGTTTGATAGTCATGCTCTTCTCAGACTCCCTGAAACCATCCCTTTGAAAATTTAAGGACGCCATCACGATTTGTCGACCGTACCATAATATATCTTTCATAGATGACGATGGATGTGGTTATATATGAAAGCCAGAGTGCAATTTAATCCTTTTTAAAAAAGCTAAAGACTGAAAAGCCTTCAAAGTTGGGTTATTTTTAGGAGAAAAAAACGCCACAATTGGGTAATGTTTGTTTTGTGGACTGATTTCTGTTTCACAGTCCGAATATTAATATTCACACCAGAAATTATCATAGGTTTTTTTTCAACCTCTTTATCGAAATAACTCTGTGATTCAATTTAACGAACAAGTAACATAATAGTTTCAAAAAGACACCGCTGAAAGTCCAGTTTAAACCAAGTTTTAGTGGGAATAGGAACATTGTCATGCCCCGGTTTGTAATATTTTATGGTAGACATGGATACAAAAAAAAATAATGTTTCACCGTTTTAACCGTTGAAATTCAAAACATTATAAGATACTGACTACATGCATATGGACATGTATGACATAAACAATTATCTATGAAAGGTATGAAAAGAAGATGATTGAACCCTTTTAAACATATTTTCTACCTGTGATACTTTAATGGTTCTATGATGTGATTTGTTTAGAGTTGATTGTAATTTGATCTTTCTCATTTTTTGCAATGCGGTAATCAGTTTATATTTATGTATGATTTTTAATGTCCCTTAAGCATCTATTGCCACTCTTTTACCTCTTCCCGCAATATTGAGAGTCTGATCAGACCAATAAAGACTGAGAAGTGACGCTCGAATAAATAAAGGCCAAATCTTAATAGCATTAAGTACATGGAGCAGACATTTTGATTTCGGAAATATTCTTCACTTCAAATTGATGGCACAAAGAAGAACAACAAGACAGAAAATGGTGGTTTTTGAGTGAGGACGTCATTATTTTATCTTAATGAGAAATCATCTTTCTGAAATATTTTGTTTTTTGTTTTTCATTATTTATGGTTCTATAAGAATTATGCCTTATATGAGTCCAATAACGAATTGATCAGCAGTAAGAATTTACAATTGGTACTAAATTGAATACCGGCGATCTGTTAAACAGTCAACCCACCAAACTCAACAAATTTGTTGTAAAACATATGTCCATCATTTTGATGAAATTATCGTTGATGGGAGGGTATTTATATCATACTTTACGTTTGAGGGTATTTCATTTTCGAATAACTTACGTTGACTTGTTGTTTACATACTTTGTTATATTGTCTTTATTGGATATGTTCCGGACCATATGAGTATTTGGACCATACGCGTATGGTCGGACCGTATGAGTATAAAACTCGTTTGGTTATTAACGGGCCGGACCATATGAATATTTGGACCATATAGGTATATTTTTCTTAAATTACATTATAAAAGTTTAAAAAATACAAAAACATTATCAATAATAAAACAATCATGGTTACATGACAATGTATTATTTTTATAATTCAAATACTGCGTAAAAAATAAATATTGACGCCATAGTTAGTTTTCATCGCTAATTACATTCTTGCATGTAGGCTTGGGGTGACATTTACTTCCACACGGTAGCATAGCTTTTGCATTTGCAAGTTTTGGTTGTGCACGATCCTTTTCATTTACACTTTTTGTTTTCGAGCTAGCCTTTTTGCAGTTGCGTACAGTAATACCGAGGTCTTGTGCCATTCCGATATGTCTAAGGTGTTTTTCAGAAGCTCTAGATCTCAAATATCGTTATATGACTGCAAAACACCATATTCACATTACAACTAAACTATGTTCCAGTGACTTCTTGTGTAACAGTTCATTAAGAAATTTTTGGAAATTTTTTAAGTCGACATATTGCCATTCACTCGTAATAACAAATCGGTTATGACCATCGGTAATGGCCATCGGTCTAAAATGTTATATTATAGTTCTGACAAGTAAGTAAAATTAACTTTGTGAAACTTCTAATTTTTATTTAGCTAATCATTTTATTATAATATGATAATAGAATTACCTATATGATAGCGTCTTTTTGATAAACGGTCATTTCATAAGAGTTTAGAAGTATTAAAAGTAAACTGTAACAGAGTGTAAATTACCCCGACCATATGAGTATTATTATATCCATTTGGTCATGACCATACGCGTATGGTCCAATTACTCATATGGTCCGGAACAGATATATTTCTCATACAACATCTCTACGTTTTTCCCATTCACTGCATTTATCATATGAGTTTCAATAAAACACCTATTTAAGATGTAAAACTATTATATATTACACAGTGCACTTATATACCAAACAAACTAAACGAAAAGCAAATATAATTTAACACAAATACAAACTCATCAAATATATCAGGATTTTTAATTTAAAACACCAGATGCCCTTTATCTGCTCGATTCAAATCAGTTGAAAGGGAAACTTTATTCGAAATTCCGGAAACGTGCCAAATACAGAAAAAGCAATATATGCCTGGGGAAAAGAAAAACCTTAGTGTATCGAGTAATTTAGAAACAGAAGATATACAGACCATGAACATATCAATGAAAGTGTAATCATAGAAACCTTCGATATCCTTTAATTGGCCACACCACATGGGTATCCACGGTTGCAGTTCTATTAGGCATATAAATCGTCTTGAATCGATTGAAAATTGGCTTTGATCCTCGAATATATTTACTTGTTAGTAGAGGTTCGACTCCTGAAACTCCCCAATCTGTTATGAAGAATGAAACTCTCAGGGTGAAAGCAGCAGCATCTGGAAAAGCTGGTAACAACTCTGACTAAAGACAAATATATATTAAATTTAAAAAATGACAATTAGTTCCAATATCGCTTGAAATGAATAGCCTTTTCGTTGTCGATGTTATTCATATTTCATTTTCAAAAACTGAATCAAATATCTATGAAAATATTAACAAGTGTAGCGCATCAACCATTTCCGGGTCGTATTATTTCAACAATTAATTGATGGATTTATTTTCAGGGTAAGACATTTTTGTATCTTACTACGATAATCATTTTAAATGCGAATCAACCATACTAGCTCTCCGTCTTAATGTCTTAAGATAGCACAATACAAAGATTTTATACCTCCAATTCCCCAGTTTCAAAATGCTGTAACGTTCTTTATAATGGTTATAAAAGTGGTATTTATGGATAGCTAACAGATTATTCCTTCAAATTAATGCAATGTTAGTATTATACACCAATTATGTAATCAATTATAATGTTAACTGTGTCTACAAAATGTTACAAGAAATTGCCACTTCCAATTAAAATTAGCTTCTTCATGGATATCCCGAGAGAGTTGATTTTATTATATGTTGTTTTTAGAGCCATTACCTACAAAAGGGTGTCTCAGATTTTGGATAGAATGTATAGATCAAATTTTACATCTAATCAAATATTATCTACTTGTATGTGGTAAGGATGTTTACACTAATTAGAGATTCATGAGATAATGGAATACGATAACGATAATTTGAGACACTCTTTTGAAGCTCCTGCTGTGTCAATTAAGATTTCATTAACATTTCTTGTATAGTTATAGAGATGAAAGAGCTAAATTCATTCAAGTGAACTGACCAAGATTTTTCCATTAATTGCATAATAATTGATTACACAATGATTGCATAACAAACATAACGCATTCATTTAAAAGATTAATTTTTTATCTATCTACATATATCTCTTTTATCAATTTATATGCAGTCTTAAGAAAGTATCAGCATTTTAAAGGTTTGAGATTGGAAGTCTCAAAAGCTCTGTATTGTGCTACCTTAATAAAGCAATCTTATATATCAGTATTTGCTAATAATATAGTTGTTATCCATTCATTTTCTGTGTTTGACCTTTTGATTTTGTCATTTGATTCAGGTCTTTCCGTTTTGAATTTTCCTAGGAGTTCAGTATTTTTGTGATTTTACTTTTTATTTCATCCGGCCACTGATCAAATCCACAACCCTTTACACTAGAGATGTGTGTTACTGCAATATCAATGAAGCATTACGGCTACCACTTGTAGATCAGTTACTGCTTTACTTTCTTAAAAAAATATTTCATCCACAGCTTTTTGGGGAATTCATATATTGAAATCTGACCTACTTTTTGTTCAAGGCATACCCTTATAAAAATTGTGTAAAAATTAAATCTAAAAACAACATGACTTACCACTGGATATTTTGCTAATCAGGAGCAACATGTATACGTAGTGGAACACGAAAAACTCCAAAAAATTAGAACATACATCCATTTCAATAATATTTGAGAAAAATAACAATACACAACATAAAGGCACTTGTATTCAAAGTCTCTGAATATCAAATGTTAAAAGCTAAAGGTAACATATGTACACTTATATACAGTCGGAGTACATGCTGGGAATAAAATAAAAGGTTCAGGCATCAGAACAGAAGAAACGAAAGCCATTTAAACAGAGTAGGAAAACTACAGCCTATACAAGGCTATGTTTTTTTAAACGCCTTATGTATGGTATTTTGCATATATCTATACCAATTTAAAATTCTTTACCTTAAACATTTCTGTGTATCTTGAGAAGTTTTTATGGACAATGTACTCGTCTAAATCTACAACAGCCACAAAACCGAATCCTTTCAAAATTTCTTTGCATGAATACACTGCGACCTGTTCATCGTGGGTACTTTGATGGTAATTCCATTTATGTGGTTCAAAATTGCGATCTAAAAAAGATTGAAACCTTATCTTTTTACACGCTAGAAATATATGTCAAACACATTGTGTTTGAATGATAAAGATATCATATTACGCATACCAGCACTATCAGTCAATTGTCGGAAATGCCAAGTACTCAAAAGCTTGATATTTCCCTGACAATTAGATATTATTAGTGTGATTATCATGATATTATCAGTGTAGTCAGTACTCCCCTTAATTAGTTCTATTTGTATTGAAAATCAACATTTATTAAATGAAATCTAAATGGAGAAAAAGAATTCCTTCTAACGAGAGGGATTGTTAGTATTCCTAAGCGTATTGCATGTATTGCTCGGTGTTTGTCTTTATTACATTGGCTACAAGTATAGGGGTATATTTAGTCTGTCCCAAGTCAGGAGCCTCTTGTATTTGAGAGTCTTTTTATGATTTTTTAATTTTAGTTCTTTTATATGTTTAGGAGTTTAGTATGGCGTCCATTTTCACTGAGGTAGTACAAATTTTTGTTAAGGGGCCAGCTGATGATCCCCTCCGGAGATTTATGGGGTTTTCTCGATGTTTGAAAAAGACATAAGATACCATTTTGAAGTGCTCGAAGTAAATGGAATTTGATTTTAATAGTTATCAAAGATACCAGACTTATAATAAGATACGCAATACGCGCGTTTCGTCTACATGAGACTCATCAGTGACATTTAGATCAAAAGATTTAGAAAGCCAAAACAAGTACAAAGTGCAAAACTATTAGCGAACGCATTGGTATATATCAATACCGTAAGATGGGGACATATGCACTTCTTCTAATAAAAAACCCAGCAATGATTGGTAAAAAAGACGAAGATTTAGAAAGCCAAAACAAGTACAAAGTGCAAAACTATTAGCGAACGCATTGGTATATATCAATACCGTAAGATGGGGACATATGCACGTCTTCTAATAAAAAAACAGCAATGATTGGTAAAAAAGAATCATCGCTTTGGTCGTAAAGGTTGAGCGTTTTCAAACTGAAATGCCTAAAGGACAGTTTTGATAAATATTTGATACTTTTTTTCATGTAAAACTAAAACTAAGTATTGAAATTACTTTTTTTTAAATGAAATAATGATAAATAATGTTTTCCATTTTGTACTTTAAGGATGTTATGATCTGCATATTATTCCAAAACACTCTTGATCACCATTGCTTATATGATGTCCATATTGCACAGTATTTAGGTTTCTGTGTAGGTTTTGTTGCTAATGGATTGTCTTTTAAGAGTGTTCTAGTCATCGTGTTTGGCTTTAACCTATGCTGATTGTATTTTTGACATCTCCCGCACTTGTTTTGGTGTGAAGTTAGACATAGATAGTTTTTTTTTCTTTACCTCTTTTGAACTTGATCTGTGATTAAATTATATACGTTACTTTAAGTTACATACCAATATTACCAGGCAATTTACATGGAAATGAAATAAGTATGGCAATGCCTTCTCTCTCATAATATTTTAATACTGCATATGCATCTTCATTTACTTGTTGTAGCGCTATCAGTACTGTATCTACACCCATCATTTTCTGATATTCGAACCATTCAATAATATGCAGTGGATTTAAATAGTTATAAGCTATTTTAGCACATATTGCAAATTTGTTTTCCTTGACCGGTGCGTATAACACCGGCTGACGAATATGAGAAGAATTGCAAAATTCTTTTTTTCCTACCAATTGAATATGTTTCATGAGGAAACTTATATTATGTACAAAACATTGATACTGTCTTGCTTTAAGACTGACAACCCTTCTCTTTTGAGGGTACGTTTCTTTCACAACAGCCTTTACACGATGAAATGACAATTTCGCATCTCCGTAAATACAGCAGTCGAAATTGGAACGCACAGAACCGTCTAGAACATTTAGAACTACAAATTCTATCAGATCCGAATCTCTTTTCGCTTGTGCTACAGCAGAAATGATATGCACAGCTTCAGAACAAGAATCGATATTCTGTAAAAGAAATGAGAAGGCTTTTACAAAAACAAATATTATAGTACATAATTTATAGAAATATGATAAAACAGCTCTAATTTACCAATTTAAAACACCTGACTGCATATTTTTGCTATTACTTTTACTAATATTTTTCCTGGATACATCGATTCAAAAGTCTCTTTCTGAATGCTTACAGACAACCAAATAATAATTAGAATAACGCTACATTCTTATTCTATAGGTAAATAAGAGTTATATAATTACGCAAATAAATCAATGCCATGTTTTTTATTCTCAATTCACAATTATTTTACCTGACGACCATCGTTGGCAAAGAGCTGTTCTTGACGGTTTTGAAGTTTTTTTCACGTAGTTTTTAGATGTGCAAATTGTCAACCAGAAAAGATACTCAACCAGTCTTACTAATCTATTTTCTACTTACACGGTATTATTAAATGATATGAGCAAGTAAGCCCTTATACGGATAAATCAGCATGTGCAAGACTGAAAACGTTCCACTGTGGATATAAATCAAGATTTAATATCTCTCTTTGAACAGGGCCAATACGGGGGGAAACAGGGCCAATACAGAAATAAGCGGGGGAAAAGCCGTATTAGCCCTAGGGCTAATACAGGACGTTCACTTCCGGTTTTCAATTTTCTTACGGCATTACTTAACTTTGGAAGTATCGTTATGCATAAAAACATTTGTATAATATTTTAAAATTAAAATCATAAAAAAACAGGTTTAATGATGTGCAATGTTTTGTAACGTTTTAAAGTTTTGAAACGGAAAAAACAGGGCCAATACAGAAAAAGCGGGAAAAATACTAACAATCGGGTTTTTTATTTGGTTATACCTTATTTTATAGATATGAATGATTGAGAACATATTTCATAAAAAGAGATGAGTGAAAAATAACAGAGGGACAGTAATTAAATCCTACTTTTCCGCCCATAGTAGAATCTTTTGTTTGAAATTTTGAGTATACTTCAGGGAGTCTTCGGATCGAATGTGAATAATCAACGTGCTCGTTATAGATAATGTCTTGTAATATACCTTTGGTGGTTTTTGAAAAAATAGTCCTGGATGTCCAACACGTGAAGTCTTGCAGAGCTCACCACACATAGTTTGTACCCTTTCTATTTCGTTCATAGGATTCAGTTTTTGTTTAGTTTTGTTCATAAATGTGTTCGTTTTTAGGATAAAAAGAAGAGATATAAACATCAATAGCAAAATCACTTTTCTATATTTTGAATATCTGGTCTTCATTTGGTTCTAGTTATATTTGAATAGCAGCTTGTTCTCTGAAAAATAAATATAGATAATTTACTATGCGTATTGCTCTGGTTTTTTCATTCTACATTAAGAACACAATTTTATTTAGGGGTTATCTGAGAACCACTACCGGCTGTGGGATTTTCTCGCAGCGTTTAAGACCCATCGGTGGCCTTTAGATGATGTCTGCTCTCTGGTCGGGTTGTTGTTTCTGTTAAATATTTCCCAATTCCATTCTCAATTTTACAAATAATTATACAATATTGCATACATAGCATTATAAATCATGTCCGACTAAGAATATGTACAACCATATTTCACATGCCAATGTACACAAAGTACACGTCAATATTATTTACTGTAAACTCGTTGGATCAAGCACATAAAACAATAAAGGGATATATAGTGACTAAACACGGTTAGTGTTCTGTATATATTTAACTGTGCATGACATTGTGTTTTTGCAGGAAATGCTTACCCTTCCGGAGCACCTGATTTCACTCCCGGTTTTCAGTGGAGTTCGTGTTGGTTCTTAATTATTATTTATAACTGTTGATGTAAATGTCCTTTTGTTTTGTGAGTCTTTGTTTACTCCTTGGTTTTAATTGTTATTGTCTTTGCAGGATTACTTTCAATGGAAAAGCCAAGTATGTTTTGCATCTAAGATAAGAATAGATTTTATTTTTCATTAAGTTCATAAGTGTAGTTGATTCACTTGCATTTGCAAAACATTAGGATATGTATTTATATGAAGGAATGTAAGACATACGTAAGTGCATTCAACATGCTATGATTTTGTTATATAAAGTGTCAGTGAGAAATTTGATTATCAAAAATTATATGAACATCGCTCAGTAAACATTCCGACAACAATGCAAATTATTGTATATTTTCATTATCCATTTTTATAAAATTTATTTATTATTCAAGCACTCTTTACTTTATTGTTATGACTTGGCCCATATATTTCATATTTTAGTACTGTACAATTGTGAATTGTAATTTCAAATCGTTATGTAGCTTTAGTATATAAAAATGATAGAATTTGAAACGAGATGTTGTCTCAAATAGTTTTGCTTTAAACCTTTCCAAAGCAGAATAGTCAACTCAATCCCATCAACAAACTAAGGTGCACGCAACTTTCTCTTTTCTGTGAAATTATTGGCCATTTTTATGTTTTTTGTTTCGCAAATAAAGATGCCGGGTCAGCGGTGCAAATTGATGCTTTTAAAAATTTTGTATCTTTCTGTAGATTGTTGTTGGCGGAATTTATACGTACGCACTTATAAGACCCATTTGTATTTGTACCTACCATAGTCGACTGTTTTATGGATATTTGTGTATAATTCAAAAGTTTTGAAATATCTCGAATATACTGATAAAACCCAATTTTTAAAATTTGTATCTATTGTGTCTGTTTGTTTTGCTCACCCATGGTTGTCAGGATTTCTATGCAACTGTCTTACTAGTGAGAGGTTTCTCTCTCTATGTTCTACATAAGGAAATGCATATACGAAGTAATACAGCAGCTGTTTCACAATTCGTTCGATGTATTATCTACTTAAATGCATATAGAAATATTTACAAATGTCAACCACAAGACTTAAAAGTTAGTTTGCATACATAATAATACTTAATTAGCGGTCCAACGATTTACAGAAAAGAGCGACGCTTTACAGAAAAGAACCGAAAAGAACCGAAAAGGACCGAAAAGAACCGAAAAGAGTATACATATATTTATTATATAAAGTTAAAACAATGTATATGTTAGCGACAATAAGTGAAATTAGGCATTAAGCTTAAATCCTAGTCAATATAAGCTAACGCCTAGGAAGCAAGTCTATTGCCTAAATGATGTTATTTAAGCTTAAATCCTGAAAAATGTATGCAGGCATTAAGCTTAATGCCTAAAATATAAATGAGCGTAAATAAAAGTCATTTATTCATTTAAATAAAAAATATATTTGTTACATAATAACATTATGATAACTGGAGCCTGTTTATCGAAACTGTCCTAAGATCGGTCCTAAAAGATATCCAGTCTTAGGACAGACATTTTGATAAACTTCCAACAGACTTACAACATGTCTCAACATGCACATCGAAGCTATCTGAGGATCATCTTACTAGGATATTCTAAACACTGTATTGGCGTAAAAGAAAATAGCAAATGAAAAAAAAAATAAAAAGGTTTATAAATTGACCATAAACCCACTTATTCATGGTATGGTATCAATATATCTGACCTGACACTACGTACTTTTTATTGCTTAATTCTTAAGAATTTAATATGCAATGTGTCGGGTTCTTTCGGGAGTATTCCCAAGTAAACCCTCATCAGAGGCCGACCTTCGGTATTTATTTGGTATCTAGAATCATAGATAGATGTGTGTCTGTTTCATAACAGTTTTTTTTTATTTACTAAATAGTTTTATAAATTGACCATAATAAGAAAAACTTTTTTTTTAAAGTACTTGTGACCAGTTCAAACCAGCTCGACTAGTGAATTGTACAAATTTTCAAATAAATATTATAATTATAATATAGAACTTCTCCCCTTTTTTAAATCTTTTTCAATTTGCTAATTTCCTTCGATATATAAAAAAAATCGATTTCCGGTTCTTTTCGGTCCTTTTCGGTTCTTTTTGGTCCTTTTCGGTCCTTTTCGGTTCTTTTTGGTCCTTTTCGGTCATTTTTAGGTCTTTTCTGTAAATCGTCGCTCTTTTCTGTAAGTCGTCGAACCCGTTAATTACTAGTAACATAATACAACGGATAGATAGTTTGGGATAAAAGAATTGAAACAGTATAATATTTACCTTTTGATTTTCGAAGCTAAACGCACCAATTTTTTTAATACCTTGAGATTATACTATTTAAGTGTTATATATTTCTGTGGAATAATACAATCTTTTTGTCCTTATTTGTGAGTTTTATATCAAATTACTTTTAAATGGACATGTCATCTTCAATTTTGTCAAGGTGAAAATATCGAATTCAACGATTCACAAAGAAACCAATTATGTCCATTTACGAAAGTCTTTGTGTTTTAAAACCCACGAATATTTGAATGAATTGAATATTTAACCATTGAATTGCACTATCGATGATAAAGTATATGTGTACACTAAGTGATAATATGTGGAATGTCTAATTTTAGTCTAAATATAACGAGTCTGCATTTATCACTATAATGTTTTATTCTTGTTACTTTCATCATACACAGTGGGTTGGAAAGATTATAAACGACAAAAATTTCAAACAAGGTTTATTATATTAAATTTATGCCTTATGGGTCATCTAAATCTTGTTTATAAATGTTAATTCAAACAATTAAAAAAAAAAAAAAAATTGCGTCTCGGACTGAATTTCTCTGTATTTATTTATTTTGGAGGTCATACTGACTCTCTTCATTCATACTTGAGACGTATACAAACGCTGAAAACATATATGTTATGCTAAAAGAAATGTTTTCAGCAATCAAAATCACGAAAAAGTTGTCAGCACTAGAAAGCATCAGTTCATTTAAAGTACATTCAAAGATAGATAAATAAAATGACATTGATAGTTCTAGATATGAAAGGAATGATAGACAAAAACATAACTTATCTAGATATATAATATTTTGTTATGGAAATAACTTACCCAGTCATTATGCAACTTTCACAGTCATCACGTGACATATTTCGCTATCGATAATTATATTTAACAAGGTCTTGACAGGATGTATATCATGACAAAATATTGTAGAATAAATTGGCCTCGTGTTCGGTTTTTTCAAAACATATTCATAACCAATTTCAGGCGAAATAACATCGTATTGCGCAATTTTTAGCTTAATGTGTCCCGCATTTTTCACTTTCTTATGGTCAGTTTGTTTTTCTGTTTTAGCCATGGCGTTGTCAGATTTTTCTCGACTTATTAGTTTGAATGTATCGTTGGTATCCTTTTATTATGGAAAGACACCAACTTTCTACGGTACAAAAAAAAAAACACGACAAAACAAAAGATTGTGAAACATATTTGTAAGGGATGTACTGAAATCTATCAAATTATATGCCTAAAAAAACTGTTATTTTACAGAAAAGTGATTTTTAAAAACAATTTCAGGGCGTTACTTTATATATCCAATATATAATATTTTATTTGCTTTCTAGTTACTTATAAGATGGCACTCAAAAGTATGAATTATTCTTAATAATAAGGATGTTCTTATCCCAGGCTGAAACCCCTAGCCATCTTTTTTGAACTTTTGGTCCTCCGTGCTCTTCAACTTTGTATTTGTTTTGGCTATCGAACTGTTTTCGTCCGAGCGTCACTGGTTGGTCTTGTGTGGACGAAACGCACGTCTGGCGTATTAAATTTTAAACCTGGTACCCTTTATTATCTATTATTCGTGTGTTTCTCTGTCCTATATGTTCTCCAATTTATTTGTATTGTAGTCTTGTCATGTAATGTTGTAATTTTAATGTTATATTTAACATGCCACAAAACCAGGTTCAACCAACCATTTTTTTTTCTTAAAATGTCCTGTACCAAGTCAGGAAAATGGTCACTGTTATATTATAGTTCGTTTCTGTTTGTGTTACATTTTAATGTTGTGTTTCTGTTGTGTCGTTGTTCTCCTCTTATATTTGATGCGTTTCCCTCAGTTTTAGTTTGTAACTCCAATTTGTTCCTTTCTCTATCGATTTATGAGTTTCGAACAGCGGTATACTACTGTTGCCTTGATTGATTAATTAGTTAACACATGTTCACGGCCGACACTCGGCTAACCGAGAGATTGGTCGGTTAATCTATATTGAGTATGCGGCTATATGGGAGATTGGTCTGTTAATCGGGTTGGCTATCCGTCTGTTAAGAGTAAAACGCACAATTTAATGTTAATTTCTATCAAATATACAGATTTTTAGCATATTATAAGAATCAAATCAAAAAAAGAAAAGTGTCTGACAAAATGATATCTATCATAGAACATTTTCCACCTTTAAAAACATTTCATAGTCTACGCAGTTTTCAGTAAAAGTAAAAGGCGTCGCGCAAGTATGTAGTATTTATGACTACACGCATAGCAATTTTTTTAATAAAAGGCGAAACAAACAATTTTAGATATCATTTAAAAGACACAAACTACTACTTTGGTTCTTGCATATAAATCGACATTAGTAAATATTTCATAATTGTAATATAACGTGAGTAATACCACGTTTTAGTGAAAATTATGGGTTATAAAGTCTGTTAATGGGTTGGACAAATGAAATTGTGTCAGTTAAGAGTTATTTAGCCACGAAAATAGTTTTGCTACCTTTATATTTTCTCATTGAAAAAGTTAAGAAAAAGAGATTCTTGAGTAAAAAAAAATGATAACACGGTGCAGCACTATCCTTCCAGTAAACGCATTTTTGTTTTTACTTTCTTTGCATTTTATTGAAGAGTGTGTCACTTCAATATAGCGTGATCTGGGTTGGCCGCTGGAATATGCATGAATTTATTATTAACGATTTCAATCAGCCTTAATTTTTGTGTCTGCAAAAAGTAGGTTCTCAAATCCGACTGAACGTGTCTTTCTAATACAACACAGGGTACTTATAACGTGTTGTCGTTTTCATATGCACATGATATTTGTCACTGGACGTTTAACCCAAATTCGTCAGCATCATCCAATTGGTTCTTTTCTTCTATTACTTAATCATCTGTTGTTTATAAATCATTCTAAAGAAGTAAATGGAAAGGAGCGAATGCAGCTACATTTGGTTGTATTAAGTTTAAATTCATGTTATTCCGTTTAGTTCCTTTTCTACATATGTGCAGTGGAGAACTGCAGTTGTCCACATGTAAACTTCAAGCATTTGTTACCAATATGAGTACATCGCAATCCGTTACTGTTTCAACACCCAGGGTGGTTTCATGTCTAAATTATTCTTAAACAATAATTGTTTTTTTTTTCTCTCTTTTTTAGCAATGCATCACTCTCTACTGTCCTCATCTTTTATTTATATTCTGTATCTCCATCCAGATTCTCGTGTATACCATGAGGGTCCGGATTGGGGTGTTGATTATTTCTGTATTCTTTAAATTGTTATGTTACTTTTCTATACATTTTATTTATTTTACTCATTAATTATTCTTTCTCTATTCTTTATATTTAGGCATCCCAATATATTTTACTTACTGATGTTTAGTTACATTACGACGTTAATCTCTGATTTATATACTGGTCACCAATGTAGATGACAAATTGGTGTCATTCATGACAATAAAACAGAATCCACAGAATATATGCGACCATTCTCGGATAAAATTAATTTTACTCTAATTTAACACTTTTTGAAACCACTTTTATCAATTTTCAATATTCATTACCTAAATTGTTAATTGTTCATGTGTTTTGTTTCCGTATATTTTATATTCCATTGCTCATGTTTTGTTTCCGTATATATTTTATGTTCCATTGCTCAAGTGTTGTTTCCGTATATTTTAGCCGCTCGTCTTGAGCCTACCAAGTTAACACACTATATAGTAATAAAATTATACTTTTATTGTCATTCATAACTCTTAACAGACCAATTAACAGACCGGGTTTTATACATCCGACCCATTAACAGACCATGTTTTAAAAAAAGATTGATTTATGTCACCAAAATACGGATTTTCGTGTAGATTTTTCACACAATGATATCAATTTGGTTAACACACATAATGCCTGTCTTTTTTCGATGTTCAAAATATTGCATGCAAGTAAATTCAACACAAGTGTCATTTTGTGTACATTTTGTGTGTGTAAAATGTGTATAAATTTATTGATGAGTAACTTGCCTTTTCATTTTATAGGTCGTACATAGAAGCCAGAAAAATAATAATTACACATCTGGATTCAGTACATTGAATAGTTTTGTTAGACATAAAAAAATTTTTATGATAAACATATATTTAAAAGGTTATACAATGAAACATGCTGAGTTTTCAATGATTTTCTCGATAACACCTGATTAACAGACTTTAGCCAACCCGATTAACAGACCAACCGCCGATATAGCCGCATACTCAATATAGATTAACCGACCAATCTCTCGGTTAGCCGAGTGTCGGCCGTGATGTTAATGTAATATTGATTTTTGTACTAGAAATCAACCATACTGTATAAACCACTTACCCAGTTAACGATTATATTATGTCTATAATCTTTATATAAATACTTCCCACTAACGGCAAATTCATATTATTTATTTATTTTAAAGTTTTGAATTCGGCGGCATCGCACTCGTTCTATCCTTGTGTCCTTGAATATTTGTATCAATCCATCTTTTTAGAATTAATCATATTAGAGAGAAAGAAAAAATAAGAAAAAAATGATACACGTGCTAGTAATCCATTAAACAGCGTGCTTTGTAATACTGATCTGGTATGATTTACGTTTGAGTTATTAAGTGTAGATGGATGCATTTAAATTGAATGAATTGATTATGTATCTATTTCAATTGTATTTAAATAAGATGAAGAAATAAAGTATAATTTAATTTGTAATATTTTGAATTTTGTTATCATTGAAATATGCCATTTGATACTGTTTGAAATGTAGAATATAATGTGGGCTCCAAAAGACTGCTTTCCTCGGTTGCTTTTTGAATCGTTGTATAAACAGAGGAATTTGAATACTAGTAAAGTGATTTAACAATTTAATGGGGGGGGGGGGGATAAATTGCAACAGATTCTCATTAGTATTTTGCAATACATATGATGTTGTGAGGTAAATAAGATTTGGATGCCAAACCGAAACTATATTCCGTCTTCGTACTGAAGCAGCAGATTGTCAATTCCAAAGGATTGCTGCAGATGTACGGTTTTTGCTTTCAATTCACGCGAGTACTTTTTGGTTTGTTTATACTGTGACATGTGAAATCCGGGTAACAAATATCTACCAAAGAAGTATAAAAAAAAAACCGGAATATATAATCTGGTATACTGTATATCATTTCTCATTTTAAAGTAACCTTTTCTTAGATTCTACTAGTTTTTTGCTCATTGTTGAAGGCCGTATGGTAACTTATAGTTGTTAATTTCTGTGTTATTTGGTCGCATTTGAAGAGTTGTCTCAATTATTCAACGTTAATGAATCAGTAAAATTAATTAAAACATGTGAAAGTTGTACTCGAAAAGGCTGTAATTCAGTGGTTGTCGTTTGTTTATGTGTTACATATTTTTTTTCGTTCATTTTTTTTTTATATAAATAAGGCCGTTAGTTTTCTTGTTTGAATTGTTTTACATTGTCATATCGGGGCCTTTTATAGCTGATTATGCGGTATGGGCTTTGCTCATTGTTGAAGGCCGTACGGTGAGCTATAGCTGTTAATTTATGTGTCATTTTGGTCACTTGTGGACAGTTGTCTCATTGGCAATCATACCACATCTTCTTTTTTATGTGAAAGATTTCCTTTTCTAGAAGTTTCAAAACGCTGAACATCATTTAAAATTTTCATCATATTAAGTAAGAAAATAAGATACAAATGTATTGTATGCATAACGATATGTCCAAAATTATGTTAGCTTAGACGTCCAACAATTAAAACTGAATGTGAATATGATTTTTTCGGGATTGGCCCTGTCCGAAAAGCAACAGTGCAACGTCATCAGTATTGCACATGATTTTATATCACAAATAATCTTAAAGAATAGGGTCTCTAAGAAAATGAAGAGACGTTTTGACTCAAATTTAGTTTTCAAAGTAGTTTATCTACATACCTTTGCAAGGAGTCATACTGCTTTAGGGGCAGCGTCATACATGCATAAAATTACTTTCAATTCTTATTATTACGTGTCAAATATGGAAACTATATAGCTGTAATCCATGGATTAATATTCATAGCGGTTTTATTAATACAATATCTATATTTTTCAAACGAAAAAACTTCACTCTTTAAGGTTTTTGGGGTACTCACAACCCGGTCAATAAATAAATCCTCAAAAAAACGATATCAAAATTAAAGATTCATGAAGTCGAATATTCCACTTCCTTCAATGTTTTCAGACCTGCGTAAACAACAACCTGCGTATCGTCCATATATAAGTTTCATAATAAGTTGTTGTTTTAGAACACATGCAGCATAAACTTTAATCTCCAATTCTTTTCGTGTATACATTACAGTTTTTCATAAAATCTTTATTTTTGTTTTACCTCAAAAACTTGTAATTCAGTTCAAGTCACGAATATGTTATTTATCAAGCAGATATTCCACATCTTCTTTTAACGGCAACTACTTTATCATATAATTCAAACATTACCTTCATCATTTTAGTATCACTATGTTTGGAAAATGACATACAAACATCCGTAGTATTGTCTGAGTTCTTACATTTTCTGTAGTGATACAATATGATATTGTGTGATCGAAGCATAATCCTGTAACAGAAAAAAAATTGTTCTAAATTACAAAAGAAAGTTGAATGAACAGTTGTAATGGAAATTGTATGACAGAAGATTAAAGTGCGTGGGTAAACAGCACAAAAACAAATAGTACAGTAAAAAAAACTACACAAAAACCTTCAAAACTAGAAGTTTATATACCACCAGAGAAAATTCTGCATAATTAAGGTACATTCCATATTGTTATGAACGTGTAGCAATGCAATTATTCAGCAAGAGTTATAAATATCATTAAATTCGTCAAATTTCATTTCAAGTAAATCTAATATATATTGTAGAAGTGGTTTGATTGCCAATGAAACAACCATCCACCAATTGAAAGTAAATATAAACAACCGTACGGGCTTCAACAATAAGAAAAATAAACTCATCATAGATATATAGTTTCCACAACTGCAACAAGTATATTACGATATTTCTCCACTTGAGACAGTAAAATTTTAATATTTAAAGCGCGAGGCTTGCCGAGCTTTTTAAATAATTAAAATTTAACTGTCGAGAGTGGAGAAATATCGTAATGCACGAGTTACAGTGGTGGAATCTGTTTCTATAATGATGTTTATCCTTCCTTTTAAAAGAAAGTTGTGTACTTTTGATGTGACGTCATCAGACATGGTCGCCTTTTTCACGACGTCACAATAAGAAAATTCAGAAGAAAACAAGAAAATTCAACGTCACAATTAATTTTAACCATTTGCTGAGAACATATTTTTCACTAGTGAGGAGAAATATTTTTCTCAAACCGGTCAGGAAATGTGAAAATAGCACAAAAAATAGAGGAACCAGGATTCAAATTTTATATTTACGCCGACGCGCGTTTAGTCTACAACAGATTCATCAGTGACGCTTGAATTACAAAATGTTTAAAGGGACAAATAAAGTACGAAGTTGAAGAGCATTGAGGACAACAAATTCCTAAAAGTTTTACCAAAGCTAAGGTAATAACCAATACCGTATAGTCGTCTATAAGACCCTTATATATATATATATAAATAAAAGGAACACATTTAATTGAGTGCTAACGACCTAACTTATAACAAATCATATTATCAAATTACGAAAAACAAATATAACAGACATGAATCAACAACTACAATTGGATTACTGACTTATGACTACGGACAGGCATATACAGAATATGGCGGGTTGAATATGTTTGCTGCCGTCTAATCTTCCCTCTGCATTGTTTGATTTTTTGAAGGTCATGCTACCTGTAATCATCCTTTTAAATATCTTACGGACTCCATTACCAGTTGGTCGATTGTTACGAAATATTTGTTTCAAAGAGGGCGACGGATATATACCAATCGAAGCTACCAAAATGCTGGACTCCTTTTTTCCGTATGTTACCTACATAATATGACTTATTACCTTGTATGTAAATACATGGGAAACACGACGGGCACCACACGAGGAGCAGGATCTACCTACCTACACGGAGCACCAGCTATCATTTCTAGATTTGCTGGGATTTGTGTTGCTCAGTCTTTGGTAATACACCGCAGTTATGTGCGTAGTATCTTATTTTATCGAATTTAGAAGCTATATAGCTTATATGAAGTACAATAAAATCCCGTTTTGGGAAGCTAAAGATTAATTCAGCCTTTAATATGGGGTTAGTTTATCATAATGATTTGGTATGTATCATCGGATGCAGCTTTTCATTATTTGTTTTGTTGTTTAATGAAATTAATCTAAGTAAGGCTGCAAGTTAACTTGATTCCATATTATTTGCATGTTGTTGATGCGATGGTTTCAGAGCAAAAAAGTTAAAAAAAAAAAAAAAAAAAAAAAGAACTCCACTGAAATGCTTTACTATACGTTTGGGGGATGTTCATCGGCAAATGCCTTATGTTGAATTGTCGTGTACTCATTTATCAATTTATCTTTTGTCGATGAATATCTGACACAACATCTCTACTTCTTTTCCTTTCACTGCACTTATAAATAATCATTGTATCGAGTATGAGTTTCAATAAAACACATTTTCTAGAACTTAAAGTGCCATATAAAAGACGATATTGGTATTAATCTTAGTATTCATCGCTGATATCATTCGAAAATAATCATTAAACAGCATTTCAGTAGTTGTGATAACATATTGATATGAAGCTCAGAAATTTACCCTTCAATTTATATTCACAAATTAAAATAATAATTATATACTGAATACTACGCTAACCACTTAAAACCAAATGATATGTTCAAGTTTTGATCAGTTTTTTGTTCTCTATGTTGTGTTTTGTGTACTGTGTCTTTCTGTTGGTCCCATTCTGTTTTATCCATGGAGTTCGACTCCTGATTTTGAATGTCCCTTTGAAACCTTACTCTCATTTAATGAAATGCAAATCCAGTTTAACCTTCCGCATAAAAAATGCATATATCACTGAGATGTAGTTCCGATACAAATATCCTGACATATATAATAGTGCTACCCTTATGGACACAACATTCGTGATATGTGATAGATTGCCATGGACATAATTAGCTATCACAGACCAACTATACAAGGACATATACAACTATTGTATCTCTCACAGCTCTCAACAATGCGTTTACGTTCTATATTCCAAAAACAAAACTTTACTGTAAAATGATAAATACCTTCGATATCCTTTCATTGGCCACACCAGATGTGTATCCATGGTAGCACTTCTGTTAGGCAAATATATATTTTTATATCGACTGAAAATTGGCTTTGATCTTCTTATGTATTTACTGGTTATAAGAGGTTCGACTCCTGAAACTCCCCAATCTGTTATGAAGAATGATACTCTCAGGGTAAAAGCAGCAGCATTTGGAAAAGCTGGTAACAACTCTGACTAAAGACAATTATATATTGAGATAACAAGAATGACAATAAATTACTGACAGTGGTCGAAATTAAGAATCTTGCTATTATTGCTTTGTTTTCAGAAATTAGATCAAATATCTATAGAAATGTGAACATGTTTTGTGTGGCGCATTGAATAGTTATCAAAAGTACCAGGATTATAATTTTATACGCCAGACGCGCGTTTCGTCTACATAAGACTCATCAGTGACGCTCAGATCCAAATAGTTAAAAAGCCAAACAAATACAAAGTTGAAGAGCATTGAGGACCCAAATTCCAAAAAGTTGTGCCAAATACGGCTAAGGTAATCTACTCCTGGGGTAAGAAAATCCTTAGTTTTTCGAAAAATTCAAAGTTTTGTAAACAGAAAATTTATAAAAATGACCATATAATTGATATTCATGTCAACACCAACGTGCTGACTACTGGGCTGGTGATACCCTCGGGGACAAAACGTCCACCAGCAGTGGCATCGACCACGTGGTGTAAATAGTTATCAAAAGTCGAACATTTTCGGTGTTAATGTCAAATCGTTGTCTAAATAAATGTACCGTCATAGTCATTATAGAATATGAGTACTTATTCTAAATAACTTGATCAGTATACTTGTAGAGTAAGACATTTTTCTATCTTACAGTGATTTATCATGTTTAATGTGATTCTAAATGTCGCAAATATTAATATTTTGTTTAAATATAAGTACGTTTTAAGCGACCACTGCTTACCACACTATTTAACGCTAGAGATGGGTATTTACCGCGATATTAATACTTTATTTGGTCTTTTTAACTTTATTTACTAGCGTCACTGATGAGTCTATTGTAGACGAAACGCGCGTCTGGCGCAGATACAAAATTTCAATCCTTGTATCTATGACGAGTTTTTTTAATTGGATAAATTCGAAAATTCAACTATAAAACACTTTATATGGATAAAGATAGCCGCAGGACTATTTCCTTTCTAGTAAATAAAATGTTCTTCCTGTTATTTCTAACAGATGAAGACAATTAAAGATGAGAAGCCATTTGTCAGATAGGGATTAAACAAAGAAAAATCAAATTTCGCTACGGTCAACTTTTCTGTCAGTTTTGAAATCTTATTTTCTTTATAATTTCGTAATGTTTTAAGACGGATTATAGAAGAAAAAACCTTTATAAAACCACACGCTGCGTACTGTTAACTGGTTTTTTTTTAATTATTTTTATCAAATGAACACTGCACGACTTTACATGTACTGTGTTCTCATTAATGTATTTATAATAATTATATTTTATCGTTTGATTTTATTGAAAATGACAGGCGGGCGGATTTAACATGGAGTTTTACCTATTGAACGGTAAGCATAAGAGTTCTTACCTACAGCATGTGTGGAATTAAAGGTTAAGTACCTTAAGAATGTCTGTGTATTTTGAGAAATTTACATTGACAATGTACTCGTCTAAATCTACAACAGCCACAAAACCGAATCCTTGTAAAATTTCTTTGCATGAATACACTGCGACCTGTTCATCGTGGGTACTTTGGTGGTAATGCCATTTATCTGGTGCGAAACTGCGGTCTAAAAAAGATTGAAACCTCGTCGAATTGATGGCCATAATATTTGTTAAACATATTGTGTTTGAATAGGAAATATTTTATAACACGTACATCAACAATATACGTCAACTGTCAGAAATGTATGTCATATTGAGACCATGCAATCATAAACCTGATTCCCCACACGACAATTTAATAATATCAGTGTAAATATTGCCGATACTGTAGTCAGTACTTCCCTTCCGCTCTGTTTGTAGTTACCATACATAAATGGCGAAAAAGACCCTTAAAAACTTTGATCAAAACACTAGTACTATGCAATCATTCAGATATTCTGATACATGGTATCTTATTATTTTATATTATTATTTGAAAAGAAAAGTCTTATATACACCGCTTATTATGCCATTGAATTCATCCAAAGTTTTACTGTACTAGAAAAACAAAGGATATATGGTATCAAGTCATGACACAAAACCAGTCCATGCTCAGCACAAATACACACAAAAAGCAAAGGAATAGCACTTTAGTTGCTGTTCATTATCTGAAAGTTACAGTGGGGTCTTCAACACGAAGCACAAAAAAACACAATTTTACCTCACTGCAAATTTAAAACAGCCCCTAACGAGTGGAATTGTGTACACATGTATTTGTAGATAAAAAGACTAACTATATAGTACGTTATGATAAAAGAATATATTTCCTGTAACAGGTGGCTGCAATAATGGTGCATTAAGAACACTTTTTGTATTCATCTAGATAAAGCTAATACTAAGTACACGCATACTTGCTTTCAATGCTTTTTTTTATTCATGTTATTCTTTGCAAGCTATAAAAGCAACAAAATATAAAAAGAAATATTAATAGATCATTAGTATGAACGCGAATTTATTGCAGCATTAATTAGATACGTTTTAGTTCATGAATATTTTGTTACCTTATTTTTTATTTGTTATCAACTGCTTGAAATATTCAACCTTAGATTAATAATGTGTCTTTGTAAACATGCATGAACGAATGTTGTTAAAGTGTGACTTCCTGCGTGATAAATGCATAGCTTTAACTACTTATTATGACAATTTAAAAGAAAAATCTACATTACTCAAAATAACGTTTTTCAACCACTACATTATTGGCAGCTCTGTCGATCGTTATCACGCAAACCACAAGTCCTCGACGTGGATTTTCCTTGACATGGGCGTTTAAGCACCGTCTTATAATTGCGATTTATACCTGTTTGCAATTAAAGTCAGATTTTTCATCAGCTTTTAACCGTTAACATCATTTTGTACAAAAGGTCAAAAGAGTGGTTTTATTAACATAACGACATACATGTACATGTGAAATAGACCCGTTTGGAATTGATCTTGAAATATGTTGGAGTATACGTTATGTTATGACCATAGGGATCATAAGAAACTTCAAAGGCTAATTTTTAAGCAGTCTTATTGTCTATACTATTGATTAATGTAACGACTGAAACTAGTTTGTACAAGATTTTGTATTTGTATACGAAGCTATAAGGGTTGTTGTTTATCAAAATAGGGATGTATACATTTCTAAAAAAACAGAATCGTTAAATGTACAATTACAAAAACTGTTGTATTGCCGTCTTGGATGTGTTGAATTTATTTGCATGTTTGTTTAAATTGTTTGATCAAAATTTTTGTATGTGATATATAGATTCAAACTATTGTCATATTAACCTGTTATGTCTTTTTGGGTTTTTAACTCAGTTTTGTCAATATAGTTAAACTATAAACAATAGTCATTCAATTGGGAGCTAGCTTTTTAACAAGATCCAGTTCAACATCTGCTTCGGAAAATATCTGTGGAATGTCATAAATATTTATAATTTTTTTTTAAAATGAAATAATGTTTGCAAAAGCGTATTAAGGATCTGTTTAACATTCAGAAGCACTAATAATCACCGTCGTTTATTTGACGGTTATATCACTCAGTAGTTTAAAGTTTCTTTGTAGTTGTCATTACATTATTGATTGTGTTTTATATAATTTAGATTTTTTGTTTGTCCTTATAGAGGGTTATTTTTGTGATCTTGTTTCGCTTCGGACTATGAATTTTTATAGTCTCTTTGGAATCTCCTTTTTTACGAGTAAGGTTTTTGATCAGTGATTTATATGTGACTAATGTGTATAATTTTTCAATTTTAAATACATACCAATATTGCCAGGCAATTTACATGGAAATGAAATAAGTATGGCAATGCCTTCTCTCTCATAATATTTAAATACTGCATATGCATCTTCATTTATTTGTTGTAGCGCTATCAGTACTGTATCTACACCCATCATTTTCTGATATTCGAACCATTCAATAATATGCAGTGGATTCAAATAGTTATAAGCTATTTTAGCACATATTGCAAATTTGTTTTCCTTCACTAGTGCGTATGACACCGGCTGACGAATATGTGAAGAATTACAAAATTCCTTTTTTCCTACCAATTGAATATACTTCATCTGGAATTTTATGTTCTGTACAAAACATTGATACTGCCTTGCTTTCAGATCGGCAAATTTTCTGTTTTCACGGTATGTTTCTTTCACAACAGCTTTAATGCGATAAACTGATAATTTCTCATCTCCATAAATACAGCAGTCGAAATTAGTACGTTTGGAACCATCGAGGACATTTAGAACTACAAATTCTATCTTACTCAAATCTCTTTTTGCTTGTGCTACAGCAGAAATGATATGCACATTTTCCGAGCAAGATTCAATATTCTGAAAAGAAACAATAAGATTATTACAAAGATATATATTTTAATAAATAATTATAAGACGGGTTATGATACTGGTGCAGTTAAACAATTATAAACTTCCAAAATTCTTATCTTGTCTATTGACTGTTACAATATACCTCTCATGTAAATCTATATGTACCGTAACCTATGTGCAATCACTATTCCGCTTTCACTGTGTTAAAATTGCAATGAAAAACATCCTCCAGAGCCTTTATTTCTATTCTGATGCATACCAAACGAACTAATACATTTCAAAGTCAAAATAGAATGAATTGAAATTCAACGAAAAATGCTGTTGGTGCATTAAGGTCATTCCAAACATGACGTCAACGAAAGAAAACACTAAAGATGCAGGTTATTCGGTAATGCGAACCCTGTGAATTCGGATAAAATTGCATTGACAATGAGTTCTTAGGTAGGTGTTGTTTATTTTTTTTTATTCTAATGTATTATTCGCACATTTACTGAATTCAGCAAGCCAAAATTGTGGCTCCTTAGCAACGAAATGTCGACTGTGGATTAGAAAATGGTATGTGAGAACAAATATAAATTAAAAATGTTGAACATGTTTTAGTAATTACTTGCTTTTTTACTTTTTAATTTGATCTACATGGACGCAACAAATAATGTTTAAACATTTGCTTATAAAGAAACACAACCGTTTATTGCACATAATTCATTGGGATATAAAGTACGAAAGTATTGGTATAAATAAGTGTAAAATGTTACATAACCATCTATTCAGTGTACAAGTTGAAGCAGATATCCGAAACATGTGATATACGTATATGTATTTGCCCGAAAGTTAGAGGTTCTCTCTTGCACTTTTGGCTTCCTTTGTTAATTGAACAAAGTGTTGAAAATATGATAAATTCGAACATTCAATCCATACTTGTTTTGGGTTTTGCCATATTTCCTAGACATGACTAATTCAAAAATATTTCAGTGAATCCTACTGTTTCCGTAATAAATCTTTTATTCAAATTTTGAGCATATTTCTAGGAGCATGTGAGGTCCATGGTTCGAATCAACATACTCGTTCTGAATAATAACTTGCAATTTACCTTTCCTGTTGTTTTGTGAAAAAATAGTCCTGAATGTCCAACACGTGATGTCTTGCAGAGCTCGCCACACATAATTTGGATCTTTTCTATTTCGTTCATATGATTCACTTGTTGTTTATTATCGTTCATTATTGTTGTTTGTTTTATTATAAAGAAAAGAAATATAAACATCGACAGCAATAGAACTTTTCTATATTTTGAATATCTGGGACTCATCATTTGGTTCACAGTTGAATTATAAAAGCAGTCTGGTCTCTGAAAATATAAAATTATTCAAGAATTGAATGCTTCTTTTTGTAAATTTATTGGGGTGTAAAAGCGTTGACCGAAGTACATTTTGTATGAAGCGCGGAAGCGCTTCATTCTAAAAATGTACGCACGGTCAACGCTTTTACAACCCTATAAAGTTACAAAAAGAAGCTTTCAATTCTTATAATTACATTTTTTAGCTATGATCATGAAAACACGAACCTGTGCACTTTATTGTTGGAGCACGTGTTATCATGAATGAAAAGTTGTATTGAGCAATGCAACTGCTTACGGAATAACACGTGATGTGCAGTTAGCCAATCAGAATAAAATATTATAATGAAACATACATATAATGTAATTATAAAGAAATACAAGAATGAGTAACAAAAAAATGAGTTAATATTATATAAATAACATTATGTAAACTTATTCGACTACGAATGTGTACTACCATATGTGAAAAGACAACGTACAGAAGGTGAACATATTCTTTATTAAATTCATATGTAAAGCCAACACAATAATTAAGATAAAGCCCACATAATTATAAAATAAAAGTAAAATATGGCGACAAACTATCAGGTAGTACTTTGTATGAAAATGAATTTACAATGTAAAAACACATCTACCAAAATAATGCATGTGCCAGAAATTTAGACAGTTTTAACCAAAATATGAAGATGAAAAGGTTCTTTGTTATCTATCTATCATGGATTAAAGGGTTTACCAAGTAAAATATTTGTACCAATTATTCTACAAAAACAAACTTGTTTTATGGACGGAACACAATTATCTTTCATACTAAAATCTTAACAAAGTGATAAGCATTCAAAACATATAGCATTCGGCGAAAAAGAACACTACCAAAAGATATGTAAACTCAGCACGTAAACACAAAATTTTCCAACAAGAACCCAATCCCAAAACCGTTGATGATCTCATGTGTTCCGGAAGGGTTAGAAAATTGATTTTAAAATTTGTCGCTCATCATATCAGAGGCGAATTTAGGGGGCAGAGGTCGCAGACCCCTACCCTATGGAGTTTCATATATGGTAAATGCATTGTCTATTTACCTGACCCATCCCAAACGTATCATAGTATGGCTCTCATTTTTATCAAAATCCTGGAATCATGTCTGACTGTTCCAATACAAATTGATTCATAAAATCATAGAGAGCATTACAAATAATATATTTGAGACAGTTACTTACACTTTTTTCGTATAGTTTTTGGACATTTTAATAGTATGTTGCAAAAACTCATCACACATTACAAGATATTGAGAATTGTTCTGTGTGAATTGTCTAGTTTTGTTTTTCTCAAGGAAAATATAAGCGATTTTGACGCTTTTCATTTATCATGTTTACGCTTGGTATTGCAATGTGTTGTTTAAAAGTTATAACGCGTCGCATTTGTTAAAATATTTCCTTTGTTTTCAAATCAATTTTTTTACATGCATAGTTTGTCATCACACAAAATTCTCCCTAATTTTTATTCAAGGGATTACTTTTTATATATATATTCATTTAGTGTTCAATGTCTCGATGTAATAGAATTAGCCGTTTCCTTAATGTTTATAATAAAGTTGAGTTGTTTTTATAGAAGGGATTTCTATTTTATCTATTTCTGCACAATTATTTTGTCTGTTGATATAAAAATATAAAGAATCATTCGTAAAAAGTAGTTTAACATAAGCATACTTTTGTGTTTCTTTACAAGTTTAGGAACTCCGTAAGTAGATACCCGTGTCTTCACTTTTAGGTGTTAGTTCTGTAGTTGGTTGCAGTATTCATGTATTATATGATGTTCTGTCTTCTGAATTGAAGTAATAATGTTCTCTTTTGTATTTATATTTATATATTATTAGCTCGCGTCTTATATAACAAATTTCTAAAATTCGAAAGTAATCATACCACTTCTCATCATTCACTCTATTACATCATTCCAACTCTCACTCTAGCTCAAATACTCGATGACATCCTCGATTTAGCTCAAACTTTAGCTCATCACAGTCTCTCAACTCTCACACACATCGTTCTTACTCCCTCACATACTGCCTCTCAATCTCACAGCATCGCTCTAGCTCAAACACAACCTCTCTTTCGCTCAAAATCCCACTTACTCAAAACAGTCTCTCACATTCACACTCTCACAGTCTTACACTCTTACAGTCTCTCTCTCACACACTATCACAAACAGTAAACAATCGTACAATACTCGGCTTTCATCATCGGACAATTTTATTGTCCCTAAATCAAATACAGAATTATACAAATCAAGTTTTTCTTTTAGTGGTCCAAAAGTGTGGAATTCACTGTCCAGTGAAATTAAAAAATCAAAAAGTATATCTGCATTCAAAAACTCTTACAAGTCATTTTATTTTTAAAAGTGTTGAATTTATAAGTTAAGCCACAATGTATACCATAGTTGTTTTTGTTGTTGTTGTTATATTACTTTATATACGTCTATTGTTTACATGTGTGTAATAGTAGATTATTTATTTTTTTATTCATATTGTTAACATTGTATATGTAGAGAGCCTTATTGAAAATTGGTTTAATCCAAATGAGCTACTCTCTTTAAATAAAGATATTATTATTATTATTATTATTATTATTATTATTATTATCTTTCTCACTCTCGCTCATACACTCCCTTTCTCGCTCTCCCTCTCCTGCACTATCTCTCTCGCTCTCACACAGTATCTATCTCACACTATCTCTCTCACTTGCTATCACTCTCACTCTCTCTCTCTTCCTCACTCTTTCTCTCTCTTCTTCGATCGCACTCTCATTCTCTCTCTCTTCTTTGCTCGCACTCTCATTCTCTCACTTTCTCGCTCTTCTCTTTCTCACTCTCACTCTCTCTCTTTCTTTCTTTCTCTCTCTCTCTCTCTCTTTCTCGCTCTCATTCTCACTTTCACTCTCACTCACGCTCTCACTCTCTTTCTCGCTCACACGTTCACTGTCACTCTCTTTCTCGCTCACACTTTCACTGTCACTCTCACTCTCACACTCTCTCTCGCTACCACAGGGAAGGAAAGGAGTAGGAAGAAGTTAAAAAAGGAAGGAAAGGTGACAGTGAAAGAAAGAGACTTGGAGAGAGTGAGGGTTAGGAAAAAAATGTTAGTAGTAATGACCGAAATATAGGAGAGAAAGAGAAAGAGAGAAAGTCCCTTTTCAGATATATTTCTCTGGTTGGCTCTGTAAAGTAAAGCCAACATAGAAAATACACCATTTCTTAAGTGCATGGCTACGGCAATGACTTCTACAACGTCAGGGCTATGTAAAACACAATCCAACGAAGAGGACACCACGCCTACCAATATCTGGAAAAGGCGGCACTCAATCCTTCAGTATACTTCATTAGGATTGAACACAACACAAATATCATTCATTGCAGTCAAACATTTTTATTTCAAAAGAAGTAATATACCATGTGGTATCTAAAAAAATTATTCCTTGCATTTAAAATTTTAAAAAGGATGGCATTGTTATTTTTTTATTTTTTTTATTTTGGTATTTGATCCTTCTATTCAATTTTTCTGTTTAATTAAATATAAAATGCTTTATTTTTGGAGAATTTCTAAATTTTATGAATGAGCATATTCAAGGGTAGTAACTTCGATGATTTTATATTTATAACTCAAATGAACAAAACACGTGTTTACCAAAATGTTCACGTGTAGTCAGCGAAGTAAAAATTAAGACACACACTTATATATCGGAAAAAATAAATACATAAGAATTTTTCATACCATAATGCACTACATGGAGAAATAATTTAAATCAAAATTACATAGAATTTAAAAGAAAATACATTTGTACATGTATCAATAAATAATCTAAGAAAAAGCATGTTATAAATCATGTCAGTATAGAAGCACTTTTTACTGGTGAATTGAATATTGTCTCTATTATCAGGAATATAACAATTGTTTTTCCCTCCATCAGTTGATTGATTACGTTTGATTTTTTCAGTTGTCATGTATCCTTTCAAAATTAACCTTTATTAGAACTCGGTTTTGGAATCCCGCTAACATGTATAACCCCGCCCCATTTTGTATGTATGTGCCTGTCGCAATTCAGGAGCCTGTAATTCAGTGGTTTTCGTTTGTTGATTTGTTACATATTTGTTTTCCGGGTTTTTTTTTTTACATAAATCCTCTGAGGTCTCTAGCTTGCTTGAATGCTACCACCGTAATGGATCTCACACTAATATCAAGGCATATAACCAAAACGAATTAGACTGTTAGTTTTCTCGTTTGAATTGTTTAACATTTATCATTTCGGGACCTTTTATAGCTAATTATGCGGTATGGGTTTCGCTCATAGTTGAAGGCCGTACGGTGGCCTATAGCTGTTTAGTTCATTGTCGTTTGGTCTATTGTGGAAGTTGTCTTATTGGCAATCATACTACATCTTTTTTTTTATATTAGTAGCGTATGCTATTTAGAAATAGTCAGTACTGAAAAACGACTGAAAAGTAAAATCACAAAAATACTGAACTCCGAGAAAAATTCAAAACGAAAAGTCCCTAATCAAATAGCAAAATCAAATGATAAAACACATCAAACGAATCGACAACATTTGTGATACTCTTGACTTGGAACAGGCATTTTCAAATGTAGAAAATGGTGGATTGAACCTGGTTTTATAGCGCTAAACCTTGTATGACAGTCGCGTCAAATTCCGTTATATTTACAACGATGAGTGAACAAAACATACATATTAGGTAAAATAGCCAACATATGGGTACAGTAGTCATCATTGTGTCACAATCTCAAAACAAACAAATATTCAGAACGAAAAACGACTGAAATTTCAATACGGAAAACTTTTTTCTCTCCATTACTGAAAACATACATATACCGCCTGTCCCAAGTCAGGAGCCTCTGGCCTTTGTTAGTCTTGTATGATTTTTAATTTTTGTTTCTTGTGTATAATTCGGAGTTGAGTATGATGTCCATTATCACTGTACTAGTATACATATTTTTTAAGGGGCCAGCTGAAGGACGCCTACGGGTGCGGGAGTTTTTCGATACATTGAAGACCCATTAATGACCTTCGGCTGTTGTCTGTTCTATGGTCGGGTTTTTGTCGCTTTGACACATTCCCCATTTCCTTTCTCAATTTTATACAATTACTGAATACATATGAGTAAGAAATGAACTGATTGATAACTTTTTATACAGTGCTGTATTTGTAATGGCATTTAAAGTACATGTGAACCCTGTATAAATTCCTTTAACATACTTGACAAAAAAAATAAACTTGATTACAGATAATCCTTGTAATATTAAATAAATAAGATAATCCTTGTACAAGTAATATTAAATAAAACAATCCATGTTTGTTTCGGTTAACATATGCACCTTAAGGTTGTATCACAATCATGTGTTATCCAAGTAAAAAATTCAAAATGAGGTCGTTGGAACAGTTATTAAGCAAGAAATAGTAAACGTGTTGTTCTCATTTTTTATAATAGTTTTTTTTTTTTTTTCATTATCCAAGTAAAACGTCGTTAACTATTTGAAGGACGGCTATTTGTATTTGGTTAAAAGTGTTCATTGTTTAAATCTAAAGGGATGTTTTAAGTAGTAAACAGTTTCGTCTTATTGACAAAACTAAAAATTACACATACTTCTTATGTAATATATCTGTTCCCACAGATATACAATTATCTATGTTTTGTTCAATGAGAACAATGAAGACACACGTCAATAACCCAGTCCCTGATAAGAATAATTGTAAAAATGAGAAATATACCAAACAAATTCGCTAAATATATATCTTGGGAAAAATATTACGAAAGAGAAACATGCGAAATATATGGATTATTTTCTGTTTGTCTGTGAAACGGAAATGTTAGTTAACATCAATAAAAATCTAAACAATAAACACATTTAAGGTTCAATTGAAAACACCTTTATTGTTTAGGGCGCTGAATAATTCCCAATTCTTTTCTTACCCAAAAAAACTAGACATCCCTATAACGTTGTGTTTGTTTTGATTGATTGATTGATTGATTGATGTTAAATGTCACTCTCAACACAATTGTGCCATTTCGTGGCGGACAGTTTTTATTGGTAGAGGAAGACGAAGTGGCCGGAGAGAACCACTGATATTTGGTATAAAAAAAATGCAATCCTAGTCAATACAGTTTGTGCAGAGTGCACTTGCCCAGTGCAGTATTCTAACACACAACTCCAGTGTTGATTTGCTAGTGATACAGTAGTTGGGGACTTAAACACCTCGGACACCGTCTTTATTTTGACACTGCCAATTATTGTATTAACCTTTTCAGAAAATGTAAAGCATAATTTGAAACCACGCTCTTTTTCTGAAAAGAATTGTTCACGATATAGTGTACAATGTCGGACGGGATATCTGTTTACTCTTAATTTGGAAATCTAGCTCGTAGAAGCACTTTATCATTTTGCCGATTAGGGCAATGAATTCACGATTTCACCTCTAACTTCCGATTATAATTAAGAATTGAATGCTCTTTTTTGTAAATTTATTGGGGTGTAAAAGCGTTGACCGAAGTTCATTTTGTATGAAGCGCGGAAGCGCTTCATACTTAAAATGTGCGCACGGTCAACGCTTTTACAACCCTATAAAGTTACAAAAAAAAGCATTCAATACTTATAATTACATTTTTACCTATAAGATCATGAAAACACGCCTTTTGTCAAGTTTTTATTTCATTTACCTGTGCACTTTATTGTGGGACCTCGTGTCACCATGAATGAGAAGTTTTAATGAGTGATACAACTGCTTAAGGAATAACACATGATGTGCCGTTAGCCAATCAGAATAACGTATAGTAATGAAAGATACATCTAATGTAATTATATTGGTATAAAATTTAACAGTAATGATGCGCTTTTTAACTTGTAAATTAAAGATACCTGTTCATAAACACGCAGCTAGGTATTTCAGTCAATGCAACCTTGACAATTACCAGTGTATAACATCAACAATACAATATTCTCAATAGACAAGTTTCTAATTTTGCATGTCATGGCCTATTATAACCGACTATACGGTATGGGTTGTTTCTCGTTGTTGAAGGCCGTACGGATGCCTTTAGCTGCCGAAATCCACTTCAATTGAACTTTAGTAGATATTTTCTCATTGACAATTATACCACATCTCCTTGTTGATGCCATTATTTAATATTCCTAGTCAATTTGTACGACTAGTACATTTCTTTTTTCTCCCTTTTTCTTTAATAAGTTTTCTATAAATATAATTAAATGATATTAGAGTATAAACAAAACAGTTTAATACCGTTAAGATATCTCCAATACAACTCTACAAGCTTTTAAATAATAACCTTTTAATTCACATTTTGTTCCAAATTTTAAGGGGGTCATGTGTGTGTGTGAACAATACCACTTTATAATAATATTATTGAAATTGTTAAATGATATTTTGCCCACTCTCTCTTAACATTTATTGTCCCCTTCCGAAGGACAATCACCATACTCGCAAATGGTGTCAAGGGAAAGACGAAATTTCAGTCCTAGAAATTTTCTCCCCGGAACGGTGATCGAATCAGGAAATTTTGTGTCAGAAATCCGATGCGCTAAACACTACACTACGACTCTCCACATTCTACTGAACTATTTTGGTAATGTTTCACAAAGTTTTTGAGTCGTTAATATACCGCAGTCCCACTTGGCCACGATCGCACTACGATCTGTAAAAAACATGTAAAATTTGACGATCGTAGTGCGATCATGTAGATCGCAGTAAGGTCGTATCACGGTCGTGTGCTGAGGTCTTCAACATCGTGATGAGCGAGGCCAACTTTGAACATGTTTAAAACAATCGTGATGTGGTCATGGCGAAATCAGGTCGTAGTAGAAGCGTAGTGAGAGCACACTAAGGTCGTGGTAAGATCGCAAATGTTGCTATATCATGGGTGCGAGAGCGTAGCGAAAGCGTGATTCTATTCAGAGAAACTGTGCTACGTATACGATCTCATAGCGATGTTATTAAGACCTTCACGTTATCACCGCGACCCTAACATGCTTACATTACGACTATACCACGTTTCCACCACGCTGTTTAAGACCATAGTACGATTCTAGCACGCCCAAGTAGTCCTCATCACGCTCTTCTTACGACCTGAAAACGTTCATACTACGACCATCATTCTCAATGTCATTTTCACATAAAATATATTAAATCTCTCAAGGTTTTGTTTTATTTTAGATCGCGGTGAGCGTGGCGCAATCGTGGTCTAGTGGGACTGGGACTTTAAAATGATAAATAACAATATTTTCATTTCATTTTACATGTAACATTCATATGACATTATACAATTTATACAAAATCAGGAGATGTGGTATGAGGGCCAATTAGATTACTATCCACCAAAGTTCCTTCCGACATGACAAATTGTTAGATATTTCAAACGAGAAAATTACGACATGAAAAATGACAAACATATGAAACTGAAATACAGGCTCCGGATTTTGGGATAGGGATTTAAAGAATGTGGCGGGTTAAACATTATTTGTGGATGTGAACGTGATGGTTTAAAAGCACAAAAAAAAAGAATAAATTGTGGAAATATGTTACAATTGGTTAAACTCAAAGAACGGTACATTGCACGAAAAACAACAAATATGAAAAAAAATATAAACAAAGAACCTATATAAGAGTAGCATCTATAAAAACATGTCTTAAATAAAACAACTGATAAAGGAAATAGGAAATACCCAATTTTAACAAAGTGTTCTTCTGATTGCACAATGGTTAATAAAATATATAGTAAAAGAATTAAAAATTATAAATTTAACTTACAACAAATAGTAGTATCCGTGATAAAGATAGAGATGTTATTTGATAATCTTTTATTAAGTTTTGTAAAGACCAGGTTTTACCTGTATTTCAGAAATCACATATTTTGCATAGTTAATCAATTATCGCTTTGTTAGAAAATATATTTGTTTGTGGAGGAAGTTAATGGAATTACGATACGGAATGAGATTGTTAAAATGTACAACTGCTAGCAACTCTGATCATGCAAGCATGTTTTAATTAAGAAATAATTGATGCAAGCCATGCTTTATTGTAGTTTTAACATGGGACGGCATTATATTCGTGATTATTTTTGCCCGAGCGATAATGAGGTCTAAGATAACACGAATATAATGCCTACTCATGTTAAAACTACAATAAAGTAGTAGCTTGCATCAATTATTTCGATTCTGATTAGGGCTATTAAGGTTATTTCTATATCTGATGTGTATAGGTGTAGCCCGTTTGTAAAGGCTCTTCCATGAACCTCCCTTTTTCGTTGATAAACAAGCAAACGACTGGCAATGTGATTTTTCAGAGGGAGGAGTTTGAACAGCCAACATGAAAGGTTGTCGTATCTCGGTCAAATATGTCAATTTCCAAATGCAACACATTACAGTCATAATAAATGAATAAGTAACAACATGTGCATCATTTAAGAGTTTTAAATTAATGATATATAAAATGCATGACAATTTGATAAAACTCATTATTCTGCAGTAGTCAATATACGCATGTGCAAACACATTTTATTGGATTTAGAGCATGGGTTTAGCGAAAGAAGTACGTCATATTAGAATTTTCTGTAGAAAAAATGCAAATGTAAATATTATTTTTACTAAAAATATGCACATCCGGATGACAAACAGCTGCTTGAGATAAAAACAGGTGAAAAGGTACCATTAGCAGAAACCCCACTTAGTGTAATCGTTCGAGGTTTATTTAACTTTATAAAAAAGTCAGATAGAAAGAATGATTTATTAATATAATTAGTAGTCATATTTCGTTTCATTTTAAAAAAAAATCACGTTCAACATAGATCCACATATTTTCTTTTATGGAGGGATAAAGCATACTTTGTTAAAAAAAACACCAATATGTGTCCAAAATATTCTCTGAAGTATTTGCCTTATTGACAATTTCTTTGTAACGGTTGAGAACGTGCATATAATAAAGAATCGGCATTTTATACTATGGATACCAACTGTGTTCCAATTCTAGTCGACATTATTTATACAAAGAATACTTCACACATGAGCGTATGGCCTATATATAAAATTTAGTCCTGGTATCTATGATGAGTTTACTTACAACCACTGGGTCGATGCCACTGCTGGTGGAGATTTATTTCCCCAAGGGTATCACAAGCCCAGTAGTCAGCACTTTTTGTGCTGACATGAATTATCATTGATATTGTTATATTTATAAATTAACTGTTTACAAAATTTTGAATTTTTTGAAATACTAAGGCTTTTCTACCTCAGGCATAGATTACCTTAGCTGTATTTGGCAACACTTTTAGGAATTTTGGATCTCAATGCTCTTCAACTTTGTACTTTATTTGGTTGTGAAAATTTCCATTTCTATGCAGCAGCTTTGCAGCACCATCTTCATATGGAGAATATATCTCCCAAAATATATGTCAAAATCAGTACTGAATTTATAGAATTAGTAAATGTACCGTTTTCGTATAATAATAAACAGTACTGAATAAACAGAAAGTATAACACTGCAAGTTTTCTGTCTTGCCGAACATACTGATATATACGAGGATAGAAATGTATCAAAAAAACGTGAGTCAATTCTCACAACATTCAAGAGCAAGATGATTTCATTAATAGAGGATTGCTGCTCAGCAGTAAGCTACCGAACCAAATGTTCCAAGTGGAAGAATCGAAAAGTATACGGACGAATTGTTAAAAATTATGAAATATCTGTGTCACTATGGATCAAGGTTATGTTTCAATTGTAGTAACTACAACCCCCTTCTCTATTCCTTGATGTAATATATCGGAATGACAGAATGAGTCTCATTACCGAAATGTTCTTATCGTGAATAACAAGACAGGATACCACTAATTCTTAAGGTTGTGCTTACCTTTCCGGACCAACTTAGGTCATCCCGTTTTGTTGCTGTGTCGGTGTTGCCCATTTCTATGTGTTCTATCTATTGATATATATTTTTTTTTTCGTTTTTTCATTTATCTTTTCTTTTCATATTTATGTCAATTTCTTTAATGAACTTACGAACTGTTACATTTACACAACTTTCCTAGTTTAGGACAGATGAAGGGTTTGGCACAATAAAATATGTTTAAAACCGACATATTCTGTATGTGCCTCTCCCAAAGACAGAAGCCTCTAATCAATTGTTGTTATATGTTGCTGTATATAAATCAAGCCGTGACTTTCCTCGTTTGAATTGCTTTACATTTGTTTTTTCTGTGCTTTTAACAATTTACTTTGCGGTACTAGATTTACGTATGGTGGTCTATATAATTGTTAATTTTAACGTCTTTTTGTTTCTTATAGAGAGTTGTCCAATTGGTTATTATAACACATTTTATTTTTATATGATATATATAAAAGTCAGTTGATCTTTAGATACGTTATATAAAAGAATAATTTAATTTTGGATGTAACGCGTCTTCTGATTGGCTGACGTTATTTTGTTATGGGCCCATAGACATAATTTAGTCATGTGACCGTGACGTCATCAACGTTTTTTATGGTTTTCTACGGTTTAAAATGGAATTTAGAATTAAATTATAAGAAATGACTGTAATATTTTTTCTGTCTATTCGAAATAACATAAAAAATGTGGTGCACACTGTTAAATAACCCGCTACGCGCGTTATTCAGTGTGCACCACATTTTTTATGTTATTTCTTCATAGACAGAAAAAATATTACAGTCATTCCTTAAATATATATGTTTGAATAACCCTTTTGACACAATTACTCTCAAGTAACTTGACAGACCTGAAGGAACGCACATGTGAAGTTTTTTTTATTCATGACGTGAACTTTCTATGACAAATGAAATTGACACTGTTTACAATTTTAGATTGACGATATTAAATATATTATTTTAACTGAACTGATATGAAATAAAATACAAATTGAGCTGCTTAGAAGTAATGACCCTTAACTTAAGTTCTTGTATTCTCAATGATATAATGCAACTATAGGATCCCAGTGTACGTATTGCGTGTTATCTTGAAATCTAAAGAAAGGCGCCTGAATAAAAAAAAAAAGTTCGATGAAATTTTAGACTCAAATGATTGATATCCAAACCAATTTTAACAATTCTAGCGTCAAATAAGAATAATCCGAAATTTATACAAGTTTAACTTGTTGAAACACTAGTGCAAAGTGAGGATATTAAATCCAAATAGCTTGTTATTTTACCTTGAATCTTTTTGTCCATTTCTAACATACAACTTAGAGAATGATTATTTATACGACTGTGTAGACAAACCTTATTATTTGTTTGTTGAAACTGGATATTATGACGTTTCCCATAGCAATTTAATGTTAACATTTTGTCTTGTAATTTAGTAAAAAAAGTATAGCCTTCTGGTACAATTGGCCGGAAAACGGTACATTTTTTTACAATTGAGTCTATGACAGGCTGTACATCAAGCAGCATGACTGGATCATTGAAAATAGAAATTGGTGATAATCGTATTAACTTTTTTTCTATTCTATTATGACAAAACGTCAGAAAAACGTAATTGATGTCATGCTTGTGTTTTACTTTATGTTATAGTTATTTGTTTAACGTTTTGTACAAATGAAAGTATGAAAGATAAATTATAATATACATGTATATTTAGAATTTACATTCCAAAATTTAGAAATGATCCTTGTAACTAGCTGTCAGATAACTGCGAGTACTCTCAGATCTGTTCCTAGTGTCTTTTTGTTCAACAGTTGGGATGTAGAAGTACGCGGCAACGTCTGATGAGTTAAGCCTTTTTCAACTGATTTTTATAGTTCGTTCTTATGTTGTACTGTTATACCACTGTCCTAGGTTAGGGGGATGATTGGGATCCCGCTAACATGTTTAACCCCTCCGCATTATGTATGTATGTGCCTGTCCCAAGTCAGGAGCCTGTAATTCAGTGGTTGTCGTTTGTTTGTGTGTTACACATTTGTTTTTCGTTCATTTTTTTTTTTATATAAATAAGGCCGTTAGTTTTCTCGTTTGAATTGTTTTACATTGTCATTTCGGGGCTTTTATAGCGGACTATGCGGTATGGGCTTTTCTCATTGTTAAAGGCCGTACGGTGACCTATAGTTGTTAATTTCTGTGTCATTTTCGTCTCTTGTGAACAGTTGTCTCATTTGCAATCTACCACATCTTCTTTTTTATATGTAGCCCACGTATAAGAATAGATTTTTTTTTGCCGAAGAGCAAATATTGATCAAATAAGATTAAAAACAAAATATCGGGATCATTGTTTTAGAGTATATTTTGTTTGTCATTAAGGATCGTTGTTTAGCTGCAGGTTTTAAATCGACAAAAGAAAAAGAAAAATGATTTATTTGTTATTACAAAATATAAATAAAAAATAGATAAAACTCATTGCTACATTATACAAACAAAAGTCTTTAAGACATGCATTATTCCACAAATGTGGAAATATAAAAACTAATTCTCCCGCGAATAGTTCACTATCCTAGATAATTTGCGACAAAGAAGGCATCATCGCGAAACGTTAAAAAAAAACTAAAACATTTAAAAATAAGGAGTATTTTGTATCTTTTCAAAATGTAGAAGAAATTAATAGTCAATTCAATATCTGACTTATATAAATAACATATCTGTATAAATTTGGAAACTTATTTAATAACTATATGCATTCAGCTGGATTAATGATACTTTTATAACATGGAACTGAACGGCTAAAAATGTCTCTAAATGAACATCTTTTCAAAAACAAAACAATAACTACTTGAAATCTCATTAATACAACCTATACATTTTTTCTCTCTAGAAAACCGAAATCAAATAAACAAAATCTCTCATCTAATATAAGCTTCAATGCTCGAAACTTTCTTAGGCACACCGTCAAAATCCTTCTATCATAGGGAACATCGTGTTACGCGCACTAGTATAAACATCGTACTCAACGTCAATACTATTGGCATAATTTGAGCCAAAGGGACCTAAGTAGTTGCATTACGTTTGGCACTGATGTTTTTCTGTTTCTGTTCCTTAATTTTCCTCTTTGAATCAATATGGGATAAAATATCACGAATGAACTTTATTTTAGAATTAAACAAAATAATAGATAGGGATTCAAAACGTCAATAACTTTATCCATGTCCGACAACTTTTCATTTATCGGTGCATGATCATAACTACTGATATAAATTTTTGTAAGCGTATTACGACTTCTAACACGAACTGTAGAGAGATGTGAAATTACATATCACCACTTCTTTATTTAATTGTTTAAAAGATAAAGTACATATGCACGGGACAATTGAAAGATAATAGAAACAGATACTATAGAAACTTTAATTTTCATAAACGATAAATACAACACCATTCATCATGTACATAATGAACTTGCATATGTCGCAACAAAGTAAAACTACATAAACTATACGTATAAATACCAGTAGTTTTATGAAAAAATAGATGTTGCTAGCCTTCTGCTGTATGCTTACATTATTTATTAAAGAATTGATTATTTTCAACTCATACCTTTACAATTATAAACCAACCCAAGGTCTTATGGTAAAGACGATCATGTCCCTTTTTATACTCCAATGTGTTAACTAAATGTTTTATAGTTTACCTAAATTTTCTTTGGCTAATGTTTGAACTAATACAATCTTTAACTTAGACCAATGTGACGCCCCTGTACTTTTTCATTCACAAGACTGAAGATGAATCTATATTGCATAACTGCTTGACATCGGTATATTTTTCTGTATAATTACCATAAAACTCAACTTATCAAATTATAAAATCAATCAATTTTAAAAAGATAACCTTTTTAGTTTTGGTTGTCGGTGCTATCACTGAGTGGTGGCCGCAGACTCAAAAGTGTTGGGGGATATAGAGCCAATTATATGTTAGTGACAAACATGTGCGACAAATAGTTGTCCAACCACTACTACTACTCGACATCTTGCTCCCCGCACCCTCACTCCGATCTGACGCCTGTGATCCAGTCAACCCTTTTGGTGTATGTATAAAACAACTTAATTACCAAGCGTGTACACACGAATCTTTTTGACAACATCATAGATAACGTTACATGTCTGTCTTATCTTTAAGTTAATTTCTCATTACATGTACAATGTATTACTATTTCTATTTCATTTGAAGATAATAAATACAATGGCAAACGTTTTTGTTTTGTCCCTGTGTATCGTTTCCTTGGTGAATACTCAAAAGACAAAGCGGCTTTTGTTGAACGACCCTGATGTTATTGGCTCCAGATTATCAAATTTAGAGAAATCCATACAAGAGATGAAAGCAGAATTTGGACAGGAAAAAGCTCAAATGAAGGCTACTATCTCTCAGTTGCAAACGGCTCTTACCCATGTAACGAAAGGTAAACATTATACGTATAAGATGTTATACATTACACATTTTTTCACGATGAAAGGATTAAGTAACTTTGGCTTTATATCTTGCATATAATTTTTTTAATCAATCCCTCTTGTTTCTGTAAAAAATAACATGCATACACTCTTTAAATTCGCGCATCCTGGTTTCGTGTTATTTTATTCTAATCTTTATTATCACTTCGATTGCTTCAACCAATTATATCACCTTGCATACTGGTTGGATTTTAAAAACATATTCTGTTGTGAATATTTATCGGACGAAAATAAGAAACAATTCAACTTCAAGGAAGTTTCGGAACGAAAGTCCATTATCTAACCGCAAAAGCCTGAACACATCAAACGAATGGAAAACAACTGTCATATTCCTTTTTTCGTACAGATATTTTCGTGTGTAGAATATTGTGGAATTAACCTGTTTTTTGCTAGCTTAACCTCTAACTGAAATTCTATTACATATTATATTGTCAACAATGTGTGATTAAAACAAACAGACATAATAGGAAAAAATTTCAAGTCAACATTTCGTTATAACCTTAATCAAGGATTTGTATAGTATTACTAAACAAATCCTTGTCTTAATCACTATACAAGAAACAAGTATGTCAACAAAAATAAAATAAAATGGCATATGGACAAAGTGCCAAAGCCAAAATGAATGACAAGAATACAAAAATCACAATAGCACAATTACATAATTATGGCTGGATGAATAAATACCGCGCCCCGCCAAAGGGATAATGCCAGACACATATTGTTTCCTTTTTCCTTTTTCGATATTCAAATTTTGAAAAATATTGCAAGTCCAAACTGAAACATAAATTCTTTTATTTTCCTCAAAATTTGTTTTTCCCAAAAAAAAATTTTCTCCCTCAAATTTTTTTTTTCCTCAAAAGATTTTTCTTCAATTTTTTTTTCACCTCAAATTTTTTTTTCACCTCATTTTTTTTTCCGTTTCCTTATTCAGTTTCTATTTCTTTGTTCAATTTTCATTTCCTTATTCGCTTTCATTTTCCTTATTCGATTTCCTTATTCGGTTTTGTTTCTTTATTCGATTTTCATTTCCTTATTCGGTTTCTATTTCCTCATTCGATTTCTTTTTCCTTATTCGGTTTCTATTTCCTTATTCGATTTTCATTTTCAAAAATCAACTAAACAGTAAAGGTTAATAATTTACAAACTTTAGACAAATTAACCAACACTATACACGTAAGATGATAAACAATGTCAGTACCTAGAAATTATAGAACATAACTCAAGATCATTATTTATTATTTCTGAATTTGATATGGAAAATTTATGGTAACGTTATGTGCAATAGGTGAGCTTATAACATGAGAAGTAGACTCTGGATCGATCACATGTCTTGAAGTACAAAGTCATAAAGATATCAGCAAACACTGTCCTCTGACGTTTTCCAAAATTGGTACAATCACATTACCATATATACATTTATTTCTATATTAAAAACAACCGAAGTGACAAAAAAACTTATGTCGGTTTATCTTCTCATATATTTATGATGGTATGATACTAAACCCATAATAAGAGGGATTGTGCTTGATATTCATATGATAAAGACATTATCTTTCAATCAGTTTAATTGAGGTCTGGCATTGGCATGTCAGTAACTGCTGGCAGTTCTTTGTTAATTTATGTATCATTTTTCAATTTGTGTAATTTCTTTAGATGCATATTCTAACATTGGGACTCGGACTTCTTTAAAATGAGTTCTATTGTGCGTATTGTCGTGTGTGGTTTTTTTTCTTTTCTACATTGGCTAGAGGTATAGGGTACAGGGTTGAGATCTAAAACAAATATGTTAAACCCCGCCGCATTTTTGCGCTTGTCCCAAGTGAGGAGTTTCTGGCTTTTGTAGTCTTGTATAATTCTTTATTTTAGTTTTTTTATATATATTTCGGAGTGTAATAAGACGTCAATTATTACACATTTTTGTTTATGGGCAAGCTGAAGCAGGCCTCCAGATGCGGGATATTCTCGCTGTATTGCAGACCCATCGGTGGCCTTCGGCTGTTTTCCGCTTTTTAGTCGTGTTGTTGTCTCTTTGACACATTACCCATTCCCCTTCTCAATTTTATATAAAAAAATACTGCGAAATACATCAACAAGAAGATGACACTGAAAAAGAAAACTATCAAGGAATTGCCCTTGTCTTACGTTGTGAATAAGTAGTACATTATATAGATGCAGATATTTAATCGTCATATCAGAAAGATGATCTGTTTCTTTCAGATCAAGGATCTGTATATGTGAGATGGGGAAGACAGCAGTGTTCTGCCTTAAACACTGAATTAGTATACACAGGTACTTTTAATTCTAATGCATTGATTTTAAAACTTTATATGCCCGAATAAACCAGGAATGTTTAAACCTTGGTACTTGTACTTTTGTAACATGAAATTTATTAAAATGACCACATTATTGATATTCATGTCAACACCGAAGTGTTGACTACTGGGCTGGTGATACCATCGGGGACGAAACGTCCACCAGCAGTGGCATCGACCTAGTGGTGTAAATAGTTATCAAAGGTACCAGGATTATAATTTAGTACGACAGACGCGGGTTTCTTCTACATAGGACTCATCAGTGACGCTCATATCAAAATATTTATAAAGCCAAACAAGTACAAAATTGAAGAGCATTGAGGATCCAAAATTCCAAAAAGTTGTGCCAAATACGGCTAAGGTAATCTATGCCTGGGTATCGTGTATCGTGTTTCTTGTGGTTAGTACTTCGCTTTAGGGTTAGTAATGAAAGGCGTTGTGTTCATATCAAATTGTATTCAAGTTATGTTCAAGGCAACGTTACGTAAACAATAGGCAACGTAAACAATAGGTAACGTTAGTGACGTTAGTTACTTAGTAAATGTACAGCGGCTAATACTTGACACTGGGGGCGCCGAAAAGTGAAAATTAATCTAAAATTATGAAAAAGAAATTAACATACAAAGTGTGAAATGATAATTAACTATTTAAAGTCCATGTAAATAAATAGAAATTTTTAAACTGTCTATTCACTATGATCATTATCAAAATTACGGCGCACTTGATACCAGTAAGTATATTGTCATGAAAGTATTAAGTCCATGTTTGAATCTTTAGCTTGGCTTCAGTTTTACTCGGTGCTCTGTCTCCGTGGATTTTCATTATTCCTGGTTCCCTGCTAAATGTGTGAATCCTACCATTGTTCTTCATTGTGTTGCTTTTTGAATGATACGTCTCAAAAAAGTCTTTGTTAAATTTCATTGAATTGTCAGATACTTCTCCCATTGATTCGATTTTCCCAAAACATTTCAAATCGACTTCTTCTGTCTTGTGTTGTAACATGAAAGATGAGGATGTGGGTCCAGCTGAGTCTTTCATTGGTCCAGAAAGTAGGTATCCGAGTTTTGATTCTACTGCGGTCGGACCTTGTCCTCGGATAACTGTGTCTTCTACGATATCCCAGTAGTAATCCGAACCTATTAAAAATGAAATCCTGAATTTATCCATGTCGCTCACAGGGTGCGCTAATGTAAGTCCACTGAGGTAAGGCAGTTTAGCAGCATTGTATGGCATGCGATTGTGTCATGGGGCTGCGATAGTAGGGACAATAAATACTTCCATTGGTATTTTCTTCCCATTCTGAGTTTGTAAATCTATTACGGCAATGTCCAAATATCGTATATTTCTGTTTTCATCTCCAAATGCTGCTAGGCTAACTGTCGAGGTTCCATTCGGTTTTAATTGCAATTCAGCGGCTAATTCCTCGCTAATAAACGACTTCTGAGATCCTTCATCTAAAAGAATATTAGCGGTAGCTGACCTGTCATCTACCCAAACTGGTGAAATGGCTGTCTTTAATAAAACGTCTGTCCTTGGTTTAATGTTCAATGTCGACGTGTAACATGCTAATGCATCATTTTCGCTCTCTACTGTACTTACTATGTTATTTTGCGGTAAAGATTTTGCTGTACTTACGCTTTCCTTTTCTTGATTCTTATTACTGTCACAAAGACTAGTGTGGTGCTTGTTATCACATTTTCTGCATCTAAAACGCGAGCGGCATTCTGAAACTTTATGACTTCCAAAGCAACTGTAACATACTTTTTTCTGTTCAATGATAGCTAAGCGGCTCTCTCTGTCTACAACACTGGTACATTCGACTGACGAATGCGATTGTTTGCAATAAATACAGGTTTTGGGTTTGAACTGATTTATTACATATTGAGGTCTTGTAGTGATTTTGGGTTCAACTGTTGTGTGAAATGACGCTGTGGGTGTGAAACTGTCTAATTTATCTGAATTACCAGTTTCCTGTACGTACATCTCTTTGCCGATTGCTTCTCTAAGATACCTTATATCCCAATTCCGTTTTCCGTGTTCTCTGGTCATGAGTTTTTTCATTTCGTCGGGCAACTTTCCAAATATGATTGGTACTAAAAGTGATCCGAATGTGTCTTGCGATTGTCCGAGCGACTCTAATCCCCTTATGCACGATTCCATTTTATCGTAAAATACTCTTATGCTGTGCGGCGTAAGTGACGGATGCGTAAGTTCAAGTAGATTCTGCATGTATGCGTTTATAATGGTTTGTGTCTGTCCATACCTCTCCTTTAACAATATGATTGCGTGTTCATAGTTGGCGTTTGATAGAGATAAACCGGATATGCATTGTGCGGCTTCACTGTGAACCTGAGATTTGAGATAGCTGAACTTTTGTATATTTGTCAAAGAGGGATTGTGATGAATGGTTGTCTCAAACGATTCCCAAAATGTCTGCCATGTTAATATATCTCCCGTAAAGTTCGGTAAATCAAGCTTAGGTAGTTTGTGATAGAAGTTTGTTGCTGTTGTTGGGTTTGCATTCGTATAAACGGAGCTATTATCTACGGTATATACATTTTCTGAATGGTTTGAATTATGATTTGCAATACTTGTTGAAGGAAAATTTGATGAATCAAGTGTATTGGCTATTGGAACATAAGTTGTTTCACTCACCGTTTGCTGAAATGGGGTTGTTTTGTTTCCAGAAACTATGTCCTTGAATCGGCGAATGGCGACTTCCATATTCATTGCATAATCGTCCGCGTCAAGAATTTCTTGTTCCATGTCTTCTAATTCGGTTCCATCTAAGATCTGTGAGTCTAAAGATTCAAGCAGGTTCCTCTTCTTTGTAAGGTTGTCTGCGGCAGCCGAAAGTTCTTCATGTCCAATATTATCTTGCGAAATTCTTTCCTTTGTTCTATTAATTAATCTTGTAACTGCACTACGGTGACCACCACGAATTGCTTTTAATTTCTCCATGGGTCACGGCACCAATATCATGTATCGTGTTTCTTGTGGTTAGTACTTCGCTTTAGGGTTAGTAATGAAAGGCGTTGTGTTCATATCAAATTGTATTCAAGTTATGTTCAAGGCAACGTAACGTAAACAATAGGCAACGTAAACAATAGGTAACGTTAGTGACGTTAGTTACTTAGTAAATGTACAGCGGCTAATACTTGACACTGGGATAAGAAAATCCTTAGTTTTTCGAAGAATTCAAACTTTTGTAACCGGAAATTTATTAAAATGACCACATTATTGATATTCATGTTAACACCGAAGTGTTGATTACTGGGCTGGTGATACCCTCGGGGACGAAACGTCCACCAGCAGTGGCATCGACCCAGTGGTGTAAATAGTTATCAAAGGTACCAGGATTCTAATTTAGTACGCCTGACGCGCGTTTTGTCTACATAAGACTCATCATTAAACTACGAATAACTTTTCATTGTGATTTTAGGGTTTGCTTCTGGACAAGAATTTCAAAATGGAGGCCATTATGGTGGACCTGCAAATTATCTATGTCTTCCAAATAACCCTGAACTTAGTAACAGAACGGGACCTGGATCAAGTTTACTGTATGGCACAGAATATGAAAATGGTGACATCTTCAAAAAGGGTGCCCAGGATGAAGATGTCCCGTGTTCCCTTTGCCGAAGTCAAAATACGTCGACAACAGTGATGATTCCCGGTAGACAGACATGTTACAGCGGCTGGAAGACTGAATATCATGGTATATTGGGCTCGAATGCTTATCCCTATAAAGCATCATCTTATATTTGTGTTGACAGCGACCCAGAGTATTTACAAGGTGGCGAGAGGAACAACAATGGAAACTTGATTTATGCAACAACTGCAAAATGCGGTTCATTACCTTGTCCTCCATATGGTAACAATCTTTTGGTCAACTGTGTTGTTTGTTCTAAATAAAAATTAGAATTTACTTATTATACTTCTTATTTCATCAGAATCATGCCATTCTTGTCAGACGAAGTTTTTCTATACGGTTCAATAAAACTCACGTACAAACAAAGCATCGAAATATTCTTGCCAGCTAAACATTCATACTCAGTAGCAAAGGATTTGTCCTATGATTACAAACATTTGGTTCAACAGGTCTACAGTGCCTATTTATATAGATTTATACATTAAAATACTTGAGAATATTATACATATTAAATGTTCTTCTTTAAATTAATAAACGAAATAATATATATGTAGGACTCGGAGGTGCAATGTGGACGCTGAAGTGCGATGGTCACGCTGAGGTGATATGGTCTACGCCGAAGTGTGATGGTCCGTACGCTGATGTGCGATGGTCTATCAAATGTATGATTACGAATTTAAAATTATACAGATTATTTTGAGAAGTACATGTAGATGAACTTTTATTAATAGTTAGTAACTGTTTATAAATCTGCATTCATTATTTACTATGTCTGTCCTTAATTACAGTTGCATACTAATGATTTCGAAAAAGAGCAGGCTAATGCCTCTACAAGGCAGCACTCGCACCCGCAAAGTGGAAAGGGATTAATATAAGTTGCAAAACTTGTTTTCCAATCCACTATAATTAAATATGTTTAAACTACTAATCATGAGAGATCGTCTACTTTGATTTTCTACATGATTTTTTTGTAGACTCTTATAAGATCGTCGTTTTATAATACCGTAATATTATAATACGGAGAGTATGTCTGCTAATCCGTATGCATTTAAAGAATATCATGATCCACCGTATACGTAATAAGGAACCTTTTGTAGATTAAAAAAAATCGCTACAGAAGGTTAACTTTCCACCAATCCTCCCCGTTTGCTGTTGTAATTAAATGTTGTAAGCCCCCCTTACCAATCAACTGGAAACTGCTTTTTACATACAAATTGTCTTCTACATCGACAAATGAAAAGCATTGAAAATGTAGTTTGTATAAAATTGAGAATGGAAATGGGGAATATGCCAAAGAGACAACAACCCGACCATAGAAAAAAACAACAGCAGAAGATCACCAACAGGTCTTCAATGTAGCGAGAAATTCCCGCACCCGGAGGCGTCCTTCAGCTGGCCCCTAAACAAATATATGCTAGTTCAGTGATAATGAACGCCATACTAATTTCCAAATTGTACACAAGAAACTAAAATTAAAAATAATACAAGACTAACAAAATCCAGAGGCTCCTGACTTGGGACAGGCGCAAAAATGCGACGGGGTTAAACATGTTTGTGGGATCTCAACCCTCCCCTATACCTCTAGCCAATGTAGAAAAGTAAACGCATAACAATACGCACATTAAAATTCAGTTCAAGAGAAGGCCGAGTCTGATGTCAGAAGATGTAACCAAAGAAAATAAACAAAATGACAATTATACATAAATAACAACAGACTACTAGCAGTTAACTGACATGCCAGCTCCAGACTTCAATTAAACTGACTGAAAGATTATGATTTCATCATATGAACATTAGGCACAATCCTTCCCGTTAGAGGTTTAGTATCATACCATTATAACATATATGAGAAGATCATAACCCGTGTCATGCCAACAACTGGTTTTTGAATAAATGTGTTTAGTTCCGATGCAAAGACCCTATAAGTGAATCAATATTAACGCCAAAATATGCAATCTTTAATGACCTGACAACAGTATCGTAACTATATCCCTTCTTAATAAGTCTATTCAAAGGTTTTGTTGGTTTTTGAGGTAAATACTGACACCTTTGTGCTTTATAAAGAATATTTCCATAACAAATTGGATGTGAAATACCTGAACGTATAAGAAGTCTGCATGTTGAGCTATATTTACGAATGATGTCCTTATACCGATGATAAAATTTAGTAAATGTTTTGACTAGTTTGTGATATCGAAAACCCTGGTGTAATAATTTTTCAGTAATACATAAATTTCTCTCGTTAAAATCTAAAACATTGTTACATACACGAGCGAATCGTACAAGTTGAGATATATAAACACCGTAAGATGGTGACAAGGGAACGTCACCATCTAAAAATGGATAATTAACGATAGGAAATGAAAATCATCTCTTTTATCATAAATTTTAGTATTCAGCTTTCCGATAATGATATTGATATCAAGATCGAGGAAAGGGCAGTGGTCATTGTTAGTATATATTAGCTTTATTTAAAGTAAGTTCAACAGGATAAATTTCTTTAATATACATACTGTAGTCGTCATTATTGAGAGCCAAAATATCATCCAAATATCTAAAAGTATTATTAAATTTGTTTATCAGATGTTGTTTCGGTGGGTCTTTGCTTATTTTTGTCATAAATTGTAACTCATAGCAATACAAAAACAGGTCCGCAATAAGTGGTGCACAGTTAGTCCCCATTGAAATTCCGATAATCTGACGATATACGGAATCCCCAAAGCGAGCAAAAATGTTATCTAGTAAAAATTCAAGGGCATATATAGTATCAAAGCATGTCCAATTGACATAGTTTTTTTGTTTATTGCTTATAAAACATGACATAAAAGAGTTTGAACATATATATTCACATTCAGACTTTTTAAATGCCCATTTTATTAGGTGTGTGAATTTTTTCTTAATGAGAATTTGAGGCAATGTGGTATACAGGGTAGAAAAATCAAAACTTTGAACAGATTCAAAATCACCAATATAAGCATGCAATTTATCAAGTACTTCCAACGAGTTCTTGACACTCCAAAAGTAATTAATTCCACTATTTTCGAAGGCCTTATTTGAACAATTTATTATCAGTTTTTTAATTGTACCAAGTGTGCTGGTAAGAAGAATAGACAATTTAGAAGTGGAACAATGGCTTGAACACGAAATAAATCTATATGTGTAAGGTGTTTTGTGTAGCTTCGGAAGATTTTTTGTCAGCTTTTTCCCGTTTTATCCATTTCATACAGTAAGTATGGAGTGAGTCGTGGATGATATTACGACACTCATTCCAATTAATAATTGACGGGGGACGATATTTAGGTCCTTTACTGAGGAATGATTTTAACTCTCGGTCTTGAACGATGTTAAGATCTCTTGTTATAACATGGGAAATGGGTCCATAAATATATTCGGAGGTACTACAATTACATGAAGTAGGTGTATTTTCATTGATATTAACATCTTTACACAGTTGACTATAATTAAACACAAATTTCCGGGTAGATTTCTTATAAATATAACAAATAAAAGGTAGCTCAGTATTGTCAAAATATCCAGGAATTTGTTCTTTAACAGAATGGTCGTTAAATATACCGGCAATATTTACAAAATCAAAACCTATATTGACATAATTTATTTAAATAAAATGTTTTTTATGATCTTCAGGGCGATCAATTTTGGGAAATAGTTTAGAATAACAATATGCCATAATAATTTGAACACTTTCATACTTAGGACTGCTATATGAAATTGTGTTGCAATCCTCCAAAATTTTATTTAACTTATTAACCGGTAATGAACAGAGTTTTGTTAACAGATAATGTCTGCCGTTGTTTTTTGAAATAGAAATTAGGTCTGAAATATTGGTATGATTGGTCCCAAATTTTCTTTGATTGCGATTTGTTCTACGACCGTGAGAACGGTTTTTACGAACAGTTTTAGAAACTATATCCAAAATGTTAACGGAATCGGTTCTAGATATGTAACACTCCCAAACGTGTCCTTCCCCCCAAACGTGTCCGATTCTCCCAAACGTGTCTTTTCTCCCTAAACGTGTCCGAAATGTACAATATTTCCCAAACGTGTCCGATTTCATAACCCCCAAACGTGTCCGATAATTGTTATTCGCCAAATCGTGTCCAATATTTAACGCCAAAACGTTACACGTCTTTTAGCGCTTTTACATGTATCTCTTACATAAAATCGCTGATTTACGGCAATTCTATGATGGGAGACACACGTGATGAAGATGTCATTTATCAGATTAAGTTAGTTCGATGTAGGTTTTTAATGATTATACTAATTGCAAAATTAATCTGTTATTATTAAGTAACTTTGACTGCAGTTGTTTATTGTCCAGTTGCAAGTATTTCATATTCGTTTAGAGCGAACATACACATAGTTCTGGAGTTGAATTAATCGTTAACTTTGTTAACTATTTTGTAATTATAAACTCCGATGATGCCTTTTATATTTATCCGAATATTGCATGGCGGGGTTTTTACAGTATTTTTTTTTACTTTTGTCAATAGTTTGTGTGTATTTCAAAAGCTCATCAAATTATAAACTTGTTATCCGGGTTTTCAATAAATTTTAGGTTTCCACCATCACTAAAGACACACGATAAGAAACATAACGTCCAGTGCCAAATATTTCATGCATAAGTTTTATAGATTCTTTTTTTTTTATGAATATTACTGTTATGTGATCAACGCCGGTTTTAAATGCAAATTTATTTTGTAGTGTATAAATAAACTTAAGAATGTTGATTACGTATTGTCCAGTTGCAAGTACTTTATGCATATTTAGAGTGCACAATAGTTTTGCAAGTTTTAATGTTTTTACAGTTGTACTGTACACATTAATTTTACACTAAACTTTAAACTGATGATCGCGTATTGTCCAGTTGCAAGTATGTCATGCATATTTAGAGAGAACATACAAGTTTTAATGTTTTTGCAGTTCTATTTAGAGAGAACATAGACTACCTGTTTTTTTTTTTTTTTTTTTTTTTTTTTACATTTTAACATACATGTTTTAATGTTTTTACTGTTCTTTTGTTAAGATAAACTCTAGGCTGCTGATTGCATATTGTCCAGTTGCAAGTATTTCATGTAAATTAGAGAAAACATACAAGTTTGGCGTTCATTATCACTGAACTAGTATATATTTGTTTAGGGGCCAGCTGAAGGACGCCTCCGGGTGCGGGAAATTTTTCGCTACATTGAAGACCTGTTGGTGACCTTCTGCTGTTGTTTTTTTTCTATGGTCGGGTTGTTGTCTCTTTGGCACATTCCCCATTTCCATTCTCAGTTTTATTTAATGTTTTTTTCAGTTCTACTGAATAAATTAACTTTAGACTGTTGATTGCGAATTGTCCAGTTGTCAGTATTTCATGCATAATTAGAGAGAACATTAAAGTTTTAACGCGCAGAGAAAGGGACACTTTGACCCGTGAACTGTACTGTTTAACTCAACATGTTTGCTTACAATTTACAAACGAAATAGCCGAAATGACGCCCCCACTTTAAGCCAGTTTAATTCTTCCGTTTTGAAAAAGTACTAACGTGCTAATGTATATTTTTAATGAAATGGTAAAATTAGTATACGTTAATGAAATAGCAATAACCAAATAACGCTTGATATGGACACGTTTTTGGGATTGGACACGTTTGGGGGCTAGTTGAGAAATGGACACGTTTGGGCGTTTATACAAATGACACGCTTTGGCGCAGTTTTCAACTAGACATGTTTGGGGGAATCGGACACGTTTGGGGGGAAGGACACGTTTCTGAGTGTTACAGATATATTACCAATTCCCATGATATTATCATTAAGACCGAGAGGGTAGACTGTCTGTAATTTTTTAATCCAATAGACCACTTTCGAGTTCATCCGTCACCGGAAAAAACTCGTCAATTATACGCGCCTTTATCATCGTCATTTGTGCGTTTGGGGGCGTCGTCACTTCCTTCCAATGTTGAGCGAGTGGTTGGAAAACTATAATTCTATATTGTACGAATTATTCGGCAAATTGAATTCTCAAAATTGACAATCAACACTGCTGTCATTAGGGAAATGTCAGTAAGTACCTACAGAGCAACCATTATTTCTAGTTTATCCTGCACAAAGACGATCACTAAGACGCTTGATGAACGTAAATAGTGCAGGGATACAGGCGAGCCCCTCTATCTGGTAAATGACGTCATAAAGGCGTGTATAATTGACGAGTTTTTGCCGGTGACGGATGAACTCGAAAGTGGTCTATTTAATTCAATTATTTTCCGTGATCGTACAAACTTTGAATGAGATTCACCAGGCTGCTTATTAACTACTTCTAAAGGTTGAACTGCTAAATATTTAAAAGGATGGTTGTGCTTCTAAAGGTGTTGGTAAATGATACTTTTGAATTTATTGGGTCTTTTAAAACGATGAACCATCGCACTTCAGAGTGACCACCATCGCACCTCGGAGTTACTATCAACAAGATAGCGTCACTATGCCACCATCGCATTCAGCGTCAAACCATTTCAGCTCAGCGTGACCATCGCGGTTCTGAGTCCTACATATATATATATAGCTTATGATGGGTCCTTTCAATTATTATAAATTTGATACTGAGTAAAGGTACTTGTTTTTTTCTTCAGTAAAACTTCACTATATTGAGGAAACAAGAGGTAATAAATAACCAAGGCGGTCTTGGTGGCTATAAATTACAACACTTTTTAAAAATCACTTGACAACATGAAAATCTCTCTGTTTTGTGTCATTCTAAATGACAAATTGTATTTTGTTTAATACTTAACGAAAAAACGTTTTCAACAATCGTTTGGACTTATGCCGTTATTTAACTAGCCGTTGACATCATAATCCCGCAAGTCTCCTTTCATCTCATGGAGACAGGAAATAAGGCATAAAGCAAAAAATATTATGAGACTGTTATCCAGTAAGTATAATAGTCCTAGGTGCAAAGTCAAAGTCATCAAATGGTAAATAATAGTACATGTTTATTGCTCTCTATTCCATATCCATATCTGTTCTTATTGTCAAACACAACCCAGAATCTTTATGTTGAATTTGATTGTCCTACTACATGTATTGACAAATCAAAATATAATTCAGAGTTTCTTTGTTCTACTTTACACCATCACACATTTAAATTTTGCAAATAATGATAATAGTCTAGTAACTTTCATTCACTACTTCTTATTTTTGTTCACATCACTTAGTATACTAACTGCAAAGTTAGTTGTGAATGTTTACTTCGAATGACTTTAATGAGTTTTAAAATAGAGATCTTGTCATGAAGGGAAGAAGAAGCAATATATATGTGGTCTGACTGTTTAGACCATGGCATTAAACCATGAAGTAAATAAAGGTGAAAATACTGTAAAAATATATCAACAATTTAACCAACACACAAGTATACAAGGATAATAATCTCCTTATTCGTCTATCGAAAAGACAGCTCTTTTAGTCAACTAAACTTTTCTTCTTGTCCAAATAAAGACACGAAAATGGAAACCAAGAATGCGAGTTCATTTGCAGAATATCTAACTCAAGATTTGTGAAAAAGGTCATTTATTCAGAATATCATAAAGCATTATATAACTGACAGTGATGGACAATTATGTCATCAAACAAAACTGAATAAATGACAACAATTACAAAAATAAATACCGCCATGATCCCCAAGTCCCTGAGTTGGGGAGACCGCCACCCGAGACATCCTTGGAGACTACTTTTTATGACAAAACGAAAAATTCAGAAAAATAACATATCATTCAACTCAAAACATTAGTGTAAATAACAAAATTAGGCAGAGCAAGCCCTGTTGACCTCTACCGTAACTGTTTGGCCAGTAGAAATGCCAATGTAAAGCAAACTCTTTTGACCTTTACACTTCTATGTCATACTGTTTGAAGTTCATCCTATTACCAACATTAAAGTAACTTCAATGTGTAAGGTACGCAGAGTGTTACAATATTATCAAAGACAAAATACATAGTTATATATAAAAATTACAAAAATGAAAAAAATACAATCTTTTTATGTACAAATACTTTGATAGAATCAATATAAATGTTTTAACTAGTTCAATCTGTTACAGGTCAATATTCATGTTTTTCGAATTACGAATATATGACTTTGCTTAATTTTAAACAATAAGTATCAATATATAAGAATGAAAATGTGTTTAGGTATTGCCATGACATATAAATATTTGACTTGGAAACTTTTCCTTGTATGGCTAATTGTGCTATCATTAGTACAAACTGTATACATATTACAGTTACAGAGGTATGTAGATAGCAAGAAATGTCACATCAAACAATTAGACATAAATATAGAGAGGAGTAGTAACATTTCTGGATTAGGAAATCAGCTAGATTATCGTAAAAGAAAGACAATAGACAACCATGTTCCCAAGGAGATGATACGACCATATGGACCAGGTATGAATTATGTGCATCTTTTGTTTTGTTGTTGGCTGAACAAAGGATAGATTTCACAGAATACGTCATGTATATGGACGTTTGACGTAATGTGTAGTTGTAAATTACAGTTACTTATCTTTTATTATAAAGAGTTTAAGTTTGCTCCTTTATTTGATGCATGCCTGTGATGTATGTTTACACAGTTTTAACGGCTGTGTCTTATGGTCATATTTACCTACTATGTCTGTCTTTGTCAATCATCCGATATTGTCAATATAACGTAACTATAAACAAATGTCATATACGTTGTAGGTTTGGCTAGCTATAAAACCAGGTTTAATCTACAATTTTGTTATGGAAAATGTCTATAACAAGTCAGAAATATGGTATTTCTTTGTCATGTGTTCTGTCGATTAATAGCATTTGATTTTGTCAGATTTAGTTTTTTAGACTTGCCTTCACTTAATTAACCTTGCAGTTTCTTATTTTTGTTAAACTTATTTTTCATTGAGACACTTGCATGAAATGATGACAATCGAGGTCTTTTATAAGGTTTTCTTACAGCATTTTTGTATTGAATAATGTAATGAATATTTTCGGATCCATAAAAGTGATAATAAGGTCGAAGAGAATATATTTTGTATATATATATACTTAGATATTTACGTTGAATTAATGTTCTTTCATTACCTTAACGGCCGGGTTTATCATAACTGTTCATTGACCAGGTTGCATGTCTATTAAGTTATATAACATCTAACCAAGTCGTCGTCTTTGTTTGAAAAATGTTTAAATTCCCTAAAATGAATTGTTATGGTGTATTGATTTAGCTGTTCATTTATTTAAATGAAAGAGAAGTTGAAAATTAGAAGTTGAAACGCGCGTCTGTAGCAAATACCAAATTTCAATCCTGGTATATATGGTGAGTTTATTTACAACCACTTGGTAAATACCACTGCTGGTGGAATGTTTTATTTCCAAAGGGTATCACCAGCCCAGTAGCCAGTATTTCTGTGTTGACATGAGTTATCATTGATACGGTAATAATTTTAAATTAACTGTTAACATATCTCTGAATTAAACTTGTTTAATAAATAGGCTTTTCTACCTCAGAAATAGATTACCTGAGCTGTATTTTTCAAAAATTCTTGGATTTGTTTGTCCTCAATGCTCTTCCACTTTGTTATTTATTTTGCCGTTTTAACTCTTCTTTTTTATAAACGCGTCACTGGTAAGTCTTTTGTAGACTAAACACGCGTTTGGCGCAAACACAAAATGTCAATCTTGTTATCTACAATGGTGTATTGATGTTGATTATTTTAGTATCTAGTCGATACACAGTTCAATATGTCACCTCTTGTATAATTTAGCCCATGTGTTTACCTTTAGAAGTCTTTCCACTTTCTCATTGTTTCTCTGCAACAAAAAGTATCAAAGCAATCAAATATATTGATATAATATATAAAACCCCTATTTTAAACTGCATAAAGAAAAGGTACGAAACAGTGAGAGAAAAATATTAAATACTTAGTACAAGTTGTACTAAGCATAAAATATATATATATATATATATTATTTGTTTGGCAGAATGAAGCTTTAACAACAACATAAAAAACAGATTGGCTTAGGTAAGCATAGAATTACAGAGACGTGTCAATACTGTGCAAAAATGAATGCTAAGTTTGTGTGCTAGATAAAAGAACGTTTGAATTTTCTTGTTATGTTCGATTCCAGTTTCAATCAAACGAAACTCTTGCTCTATCTATAATTCAACAGTCTGCTTAAATAGTCCTTATCTAAAGACTTTTAAACTCCTTAAAACTGCAAAAGGTTTGAAACTTAAGTATACTTTCATTCCAAATCGGTCATTGCAGTTCATTGTAAATTTATTTTACGAAATCTTTGTAGCAATTTAACCACAAACAAGTAATAGTCTGAAATGGCATATATCTGTTATCGACTGTACTGATTTTCATTCAACAAGTCTGAATTTGGTCTAAATTTTACTCGATATTAATCGACCCAAATCTTAACCGTACTCAACTGTACTGATTTGTTCTTAATTGACCCTTATCTTTGCCATTAAAAATAGTCAGAACTATAACTCGATAAGTCTGACACAGTCTTATCAGATGTACAGAAGTTGTCGTTTGTTTATGTAATTGTTTTTCTTTTCTCGTTTTTTTATAAAGAAAAAAACGTTGGTTTTCCCGTTTGAATGGGTTTACATTAGTAATTTTGGGGCCCTTTACAGCTTGTTGTTCGGTGTTAGCCAAGGCTCCGTGTTGAAGGCCGTACATTGACCTATAATGGTTTACTTTTATAAATTGTTATTTAGATTGAGAGTTGTCTCATTGGCTCTCATACCACATATTCCTATATCTAATTAACAATTCTCGACCTTTACTAGAACTATTTTGTTTCAGTCTGAACCATACTTGACCGAATAACATCTCCTTTGTTTAATTTTAACTGTTTGAAAGACTTTTTTTATAGCTAACATGACAACGGCTTCAATAAAGTAAAGATACATAAAAACAGACTTTTACATCCTAACATGATTATCAGATTTATCAAACCGAGAAAGTTTTGTCTAATTTTTAAGTCTGAGTCCTGTTTATCTGAAAACGTTACCTGTATTGAGGTTAATAACACCTTTTTGTATGGCATGATGTTTTTTTAAAACAAAAAAGTACTTATAGGTGTTTGAACATACAACAGTTGTATAACTATCTATTAATTGAGGTTTACATGAGCCAACACAATCACTGAAATTCTTAACTTTATATCTTAAATAAGTCTATACTTATTATAATTTGGCATATGTATTTATACATATATCCTAAGGAGATAAAACAATTTAAGAAATTAATAGAAATTTTCTACTAATTAAGATTAGTTTGAGAAAAACAGGGTTTTCTTTTAACCAGTAAAACACACCTGTACTGGGATAATTATGCCTTAATATATCCCCATTAGGAGTTTAGTATCATACCATCATAAATAATAGCAACAGTAGTATACCACTGTTCAAAAGTCATAAATCGATTAAGAGAAAACAAATCCGGGTTACAAACTAAAATTGAGGTAATATAAAATATATGAGAAAATCATAACCCGTATCATGCCAACAACTGGTTTTAGAATAAATGTGTTTATTTCCTGCACAAAGACCATATGAGTGAATCAATATTTATATCAAAATATGCAATCCTTAATCATTTGACACCAGTATCGTAACTATATCCTTTCCGAATAAGTAAGTTTAAAGGTTTCGTTGGCTTTTGAGGTAAGTGAAGACATTTTTGTGCTTTGTAAAATAAAATACATAAAATATTGGATGTAAAATACCTCAACGTATGAGATGTCTGCATGTTGAATTATATTTACGAATGATTTCCTTGTACCGATGATAAAATTTAGTAAAAGTGTAGACTAGTGTGTGATATCCCTGGTATAATAATGTTTCAGTATACAAAGATTTCTTTTCTTGCAATCAAATACGTTGTTACATACACGGGCAAATCGAACACGAACAAGTTGAGATATATAAACACCATAAGATCGAGACAAGGTAACGTCACCATCTACAAATGAATAATTAACAATAGAAAATAAAAAAAATCATCTCCTTTATCATATAAATTTTGATTTTAAGCTACCCGTTTAAGATATAGATATCAAGATCCAGGAAAGGGCATCTTTGTTAATTGTTAGTATTAGCTTTATTTAAAGTCAGTTCGGCAGGATAAATCTCTTAAGTGTACATACTAAAGTCGTTATTATTGGGAGCCAATAAATCGTCTTGATATCTTAAAGTGTTATTAAATTATTGAGTCAGATGTTGTTTCGCTTTGTCTTTGCGGATTTTAGTCATAATTGTAACTCAAACACTACAGAAATAAGTCTGTAATAAGTGGTGCACAGTTATTCCCCACGGAAATTCCGATTACCTGACGATATACGGAATCTCCAAAGCGAACAAAAATGTTATCTAATAAAAATGCAAGGGTAGTTATAGAAATAAAGCAGATTCAACTGACATAGTTGTTTGTTGTTTGTTGTTACTAAAAAAAATTAATTAAAAAAGTGTGAACATATAAATTCGCATTCCGACTGTTTTCTTAATAAGATTATAACATGTATAAGGCAAAGTGGTATATAGGGTAAAAAAATCTAAACTTTCAACAGATTCGAAATCACCAATATCGCCATGCAATGTATCAATAAATTCGAACGCATTTTTGACACTCCAAAAGTAGTTGATTTCGCTATTTTCAAAGGATTTATTTGGACAATTTTTTACAATTTTTGTTGTTGCACCAAGTGTATAAGTAAGAAGAATAGATAGTTTAGTAGTGGAACAATAGCTTGAAGAAATCTATATTTGTAAGGAGTTTTGTGCAGCTTTGAAAGCCAGTACATATTTGGAACTTTAATTGTATTTGGGTGCTGCTTGTATGCTGCGTATATGCTGCTTAAATGCTTATAGAATATTGATTAATAATAGATTTTTCGTTAAAATGATAAATTCTTTTACACTTTAATGACCTTATTGAACAACAACATAGATTGATCATTGAAATGTTTACATTGAGATCATATGTTTCCTGTATTGTTTCAGGTGAGATGGGGAATGGAGTCAGAATAAATTTAACATTGTTATCACCAAAGGATAAAAAGATATACGACGAAGGTATAAAGAAACACCGTATGAATCTATACGTATCTGATCTAATCTCTGTGCACAGAACTTTAGACCCAAACATAGTCGATCCCAGGTAATTATGTGTTTTAAATGGAAAGATTCTTGAGCTAAAAATCGATGTCTTGTGATTCCTGTCTCCTGGTAACCGCTTTTAATTTCCAACTTTTACATTTGAGTTTTGAGTTTTGGGGATCTAGTCACAAAAAGAGACGTACCTAATTTCTAAATTCTAAATTGTTCTGAGAAGATATTTAGTTAAGTCTCAGAATGTTGTACCATTTATAGCATGCATAACTACACGAAGACAATAAACTATTTCTTTAAAATTAGATGTGGTATGATTTCTATTGAGACAACTCCCCACAAGAGACCAAATGACAAAGAAACTAACAACTTTATCACATAGTCAGAATGCCCTGAAATGACAAACGTAAAACATTTCAAACAAGAAACCTTACGGTCTGATGTATGTTCAAAATAATAATGTCTACAATCATTAATTCAAACGTTTTGCAATCAATAACTTCTAACAAAATTGTTTTCTAACTTTTAAATATGGGAACATTTTAAGCTTTTGAATTAGTAAATATGAAGAGTTACAAAGTAAAACATTAAAACGTACTAGAAAATCAAACCGACGAGGTTGGCTAATTAGATAACATATGTCCAAATATGTTTGTCAGGTGTAAAAGTATTATTTATAACGAAAACTTGGATCCATGTACAGTGATAATACCATTTCGAGATGAAGCTTGGAGCTTACTGATCAGAACTGTACATAGTGTTTTAGACAGAACCCCTCATACTATTTTGGAAGAAATTATGCTAGTGGATGACGGATCATTAGAAGGTAGGTAGAAAATCACATATTTTGTGTTTGGAAATGACGAAAACTGCTAACGGTTAGAGGCTTTAAATGTTTGTGCACAACTTTACCATCTTTTGCAATTGAAAGTAAAACTTTTTAGCCTTTCTTATATTAAGTTATTATTATTTCTTATTATTTGAAAATCATTACAGAAACAGATTCCACCACCAAATCTCGTGTAATACGATATTTATCCACTCTCGACAGTTACATTTTAAATATTTAAAACGCTCGTCGAGCCTCTCGTTTAAAATTTGAAAATTTAATGTCTCGAGTGGATTAATACCGTATCCAACTCGATGCAGTGGTAGAATCTATATTTATCCGTATAATTGTAGTGAATTAATATCATTTTATTTTACAGATGATTTGAAATACAGGCTTGATTTATATGTTTCATACCTTCCTAAAGTAAGAATAATGCGTTTGCACAAAAGCCTAGGAAAAATGGCTGCATGCCAGAAAGCAGCTGACTTAGTAAAAACAACACATTTTGCCCTTCTGGACTCTCATTCTGAAGTATACGAAGGTAACCAAATGTTATCAATGAATTACTTTTAAATATATATAAGAAGTATAAGAAGATGAGGTATTAGTGTCAATGAGACAACTGTACATCCAAGTTACAATTTTTAAAATTAAAATACGGCCATCCGAACAGGAAAATCAACGGTCTAATCAACACACAAAAAAGAGAAACGATGAACACTTATAACCCACATCAACAAACGAAAACCACTGAACTATAGGCTCCGGACTTATGACAGGTGCAAATAAATACAGCAGGTTCATATGGCATAAAATATACATCGATATGCGTTTGAAAAACATTTGATTTTACAATTTCAAATTACTAAATCGGACAATACCAATTATTTGTGTTCAGCTTTCCTTCAATATTGTGTAGTAAATAACTATATATAAATTGTGCTTATTTTACTACGTTTATGATATTGAATCATTTCTTATCTAATGAAATAGTGTAGGATGCGTTTTTGATTTGCTAAAACTTATCGATATATATTTTGTGTGACTTTGTTGTTTTCTTAAATGATAAATTTGCTGCATTTAATTATAAATGCATGTGAAGAAACTGGCAATGATAACAAATAAAAATATGAACATCATTTAGCACAAACTAAATGTATTCTTTGTCTATCTTAATAAACAAAATTCAAATTGATTCTGTCATTTGTTCTCCTTCGACATTCTTTTAAAATCAATCAATTCGGACAAAACAGACGATCCTGTCATCCTACACGAATCATGACATTGTTGCGAAGTACAGCAGCGGAAAGTCTATTTCTTAACCTGGCGAAAAAAATAGAATTCAGAAGTCAACAGTCGGTAATATGAAAATGGTCTATTACGCTATCGATCTGCGTCAGAAAATTTTGATCTTGCTTTCAGTATACACAATATATCTGCGAGCATATTTTTTCTTAATCTTAGTCTTTAGATTTCTATGTTGTGCCATGTGTACTATTGTTTGTCTGTTTGTCTTTTTCATTTTTAGCCATGGCGTTGTCAGTTATTTTTTATTTATGAGTTTGACTGCCCCTCTGGTATCTTTAGCCCCTCTTTTGATGCGGTGCTATTCAGTGTTGTTTTCCTTATAGCGATTTCTGCTACCTCATGTACCAGTATTACAGGTTACAACACATTATTTTGTTTAATGATTAACAGCCGACGTTTTCAGTGGCCTTCTATATGTTTTATTATTTCTTAATAGACCTTTTCAACAACTCTCGACACCGAATTATGACACCTACAGTTTACAGATAAAATAGAGGGATCGTCTCAAAGTAAAAAAACGTCTGATTATCATTACGACATATAAATTCGGTTTGGCGATTATATTTATCTACAAATATTTCTCTATCATACAATATTCTAAATTACATGTATTTACACGACATTTCACGTTGAATTGATTACAAAATAACTGCAATCATTCCACATCCTGATCAGCTTTCTCTTCAACTTTATGATTATGCCGCATGCCAATAAGAATAAATGTGTATCTGTAATAGTTTTTCTGAGAATTTCTGAAACATTATTACTGGACTGTCTGTTATCACACTTGTAAACACGGTCGAGACTTTTTTTTACGATGTACACATTCAATTTTGGGAGGGATAAAAGCATACTGATTTCAAAGGTCGAAGGAAAAGATCAAGATACCTTGTTAAAATTGGTGTATTTCCTTCTTGAAAATAAGGGGAGCTGTATCAACATTTAAGCAGTACATACCTGCGTATGGAATTTATAATTCAACATACTAGTTACTATATAGCTTTGCCATTGTAAATTAATTTTGGATAGTGCTAAGCAGGGGTTGGGAGTGCAATGACTTATTTTTCCCTCATTTAATTATATGGTCGTCCTCGCGAACTGATTGTCCAATATAATTGACCGTGTACAGAAAAAACAACAGACGTTGTCCTTTTTATCGTAGAGCCATTCCCCTGTTCTCGAAAATGACATCCGAGTTTCTTGCAAGAAGCGGAAATAGCTTAGCAACAGCGTTTAATGGGGTCCGTGTTGATCAAGTATGATTGGTTTTACATGTTACACTGTAATTGCTATATTTTATTTTGTTGTCAGAAATGTTTCGCTTTTTTTTCCCTGACAAATATTTGCCGATTTTATAATCTTTTATTTTTTTCGTACTAATGATTCTTTTTAACTTTCGTCTGTTCTCTGACCCCGTCGCATGTTTTGTGCGCCTGAACCAAGTCCTGAAACTGTTGATACTGTGTACGGCCTTCAAAGGGTGGAAAGTATGCTTTGTGTTCATATTTGATTCCTTTTTAGTCGATCAGAGATCGCTGTTTTTTGGGTTTTTTTTTTTATCTTGGTTTTTTTTCACCGTACAGAAAATGAGTTGATCTTTGTTTTTTCTTCTAAATTTAAAAATCCATTCCATTTTACTCTGTTGGAAAGTTATATCATTGTCAATCAAATAAATTTCAAGCATTACATCTCTAATAGTGATGTATAGTATTATTGTCAATTTTTATTTTTCAGACGACCCCTCACATCTTACCTGTTGTAGTCGAGCTCAACTGTAGGTGTAGACAATTGTTGAAAAGGTCTAATACGACACTGAGGAGTCTAATGACGAAGAAGCGCGCTTCATCCTGATGTATCAAATTGTAGGCCTTGAATATTTAGTGAGTTTTTATTATTTTTCTTATCGAGTGTATAAGAGGTTGGTTGAGAGGTAATATAATACATTGTTTAACCCAACCATATGTTTATTTTAATTTTTGTTTTGTTCCATGTCCCGGCTGAACCAAGACAGCAATTGTTTGTAGTTATAGCGCTAAGTTAAATTTCGTCCCATAGTGAGTTTATTTTGAGCAGAAGTTTTATATTTTCTGAACTAATAATAATTAAGAGATTGCCAAAATTGAACAGCAAACCGCCACTTAACGTTCTTTTTTTTAAGGGGAATATTTTTTTTCTAATGGGTACCTATTTTTGTGGATTGAGGAAAACTTGCATGTTCGCCTATAAAAAAAATGTAATTCATAGATCATTAAAATTCGTTGTTCGCATGTACCCACAAAACCCACGAAAATTAGTATCCAACGAATAAAATTGATTACACTGCATCGAAACCCGTATTCTGCTTTATGTTTTGCAATCTACCTCAATGAACATTTTCAAAATCATTATGATAAAAAAAAATGTTATTTTAAAGTTATGTGTGATGTGCGGTTGTTTAAAAAGTTAAAAAAAAAATTGGTTTATTCAGTTACAGTTTATTTTTATTTGTTCATGTTATATTGTCAATACATAAAAAAAATATCTATTTATATTTTAAAGGCTGGCTACAACCGTTACTCCAAAGATTGACAGAAAATCCAAAATTATTAGTCACACCCATGGTTGGTAATATCTATTCAAGCACGTTAGAGTACTTCTATTATTATCCAAAGGATTTATACAAAGACTTTAAGGCCATGACGTTCGATTTCTTTTTATATCAACAGTGGTCACCGTTTAAGAAAGAATATATTAAAACATTAAAGCCAACAGAACCTATAAGGTATGTAGTGTAACTGTTCAAGCTGATACGAAAAAAATAAAATCACAAAATACCGAACGACGAGAAAATTTCAAAATGGAAAGTCAAACACATCAACCGAATGGTTAACAACTGTCATATTTCTGATTTATTACAGGAATCATACTAGAAATCAGTAACACAATTAAATTGTGACAGAGGAAAAACCGATAAATTATTGATTAAAAACTATAAATGCAATATTTTTGGAAAAAAACGTAGAAACTGCTGCTCAATTCGGGGCACACCAGTTTACTCCTGGATTTTAATTGAGTTTGGGTTATGTGTTTCATTTACTGTGAAGTATTTTGTGGACTGTTGAATGTCGTATTGTAATTTTTCTGATGAACATTGTATGGCTATTTCTTTTATAAATCCATTGAGACGATATAAACCAAGGAAAACAAAAACCTGAGGGAAAAACAAAAACTCAAAAAAGAAGCGAGATCGGCTGTAGAGTCTCCTTCTATGCAGGCATCACCATCATTCGAATCCACACTCGTGCAGGAAAAATGTCACAATCCTAAAAAGGCCATAATCAGTAAACTTAATAGCCAGATTACTTTTCCTGGTAACAGAAGATTTAACACCAGTAAAACAAGTCGATAGTGTGTTGTAACACCAAATCATGATGATCGTGAATATTATGTATTGTCGATTTCAGCGGTCTTTCTCTATCCCCTGTTGGGACAGTTTTTGTACATGTAATGTAGCACATCCCTATGAATGAATCCACATAGTGTACACATGCACGAAAGTAAAGATACCAGAGGGACAGTCAAACTCATAAATCGAAAATAAACTGACAACACCATGGCTAAGAATGGAAAAAGACAAACAGACAAACAATAGTACACATGAATGACACAACATAGAAAACTAAAGAATAAGCAACACAGTAACTCAAAATTGTTGTCTGTCAGATTTCTTTTCGTGTGGATAGAGGCTGTAGACAAGGAGAACCTTTCTATCCTAACCTTTTCCTGCTATGTGCAGAAACACATTGGCATTTTAGTCAGAAATAGTAATAATATTAAAGGTATTACGATAGATGATACAGAGTTTATATTGTCTCAATATGCCGATGACACATCACTTATATTATATGGATCTCCTTCCTCTTTAGATGCATCCCTCCGTATCTTACAATTATATGCTAAAACAAATGTTATATGGATAGGAAGTAATAAATATAGTCAAGATAAAATATGCGTAAAGTGGGGATTGACTTGGGGTTCCAGTACCTTCAAATTATTGGGTATCACTTTTTGTGTTGATTTGAATAGAATTTTAAATCTAAATTATGCTCCTCGAATTCAAGAAAAAGAAAGTATAATACAAAAATGATCAAAACAGTCGCTTACTCAATTTGGTAAAATAACTATTGTAAAATCTTTAATTATATCAAAATTGAATCATCTGTTTTTATCCATCCTAAGTCCAGATGAAAATTTACGACAACAACTCAATAGTAAAATTTATACTTTCATTTGAGATGGTAAACCCGACAAAGTAAATCGGGAGTTATTATGTCAAGAATACTGCAGAGGTGATTTAAAAATGATTAATTTGAGAAATTTTATACAGTGGATAAAATTGACATGGGTTAAATTCAAATTCAAAGTGGATCAAATTATTTACTGCTACACAAAATATAAATTTTACAGAGTTGGATTATTTTGGAACAACTAAAAAAATAGAGAATGTTTTTTGGAAAGAAGTTATTTGTGCCTGGAAAAAATATGTCTAGACTACGACATCCTCGCTATTTTCAGGAAGTCATATCTACATCTATATGGAATAATGAGAACATCAAAATTGATAACGTCAGTGTTTATTATAGAAGTTGGACACAAAACGGAGTATGGACTGTGAATGACCTTCTAGATGAACATGGAAATATATTGTCTTATCAAAATTTTGAACAGCTATATTCCTGTAAATCCACATTTTACAATTTTATGGTATTAAAGTAGCATTAAAAGTAGCATTAAAAAATGGTTACAATCTATGGGAAGCAACACTGAAAGGGAAAAAAACAACAAGCTTTTTTACCTTTTAATATTAACATTTTTTTTAAAGTCAAATAAAGGTTTAAAAGACATGTATAATATTGTAACGCCGCCTCCCTGGTGCTAGGGCGGGCCACCAGAGAACACACGGTCACAAAGAAAAAGAGAGTAAAAGGATCTATAAAGTGTAAGGTTCGACGTCAACTGTTTACTGTCGGACCAAAACACGTTACAGAAAGGGAAAACGTATACTTGTATTTATATATAATTCTCAGTTATGAAATAAAATATCTGAATAAAATAAAGTTTCATATTTTATTAATATCAAAAATAATCCACGCCGCGGAGAGAATTGGTCTTGCAGGATCCGTCACTGGTCTGGTCAGGTTCCCGGTTAAGGTTGGTCTTACATAGACACACACAACTAGTACATGTATATACTTCAACAGTCAAGTAACAAGGTTGTCACTTATTTTGTATCTTTCTATAATCTTAATTAAAGGATTAAAATACCCTTCTACATTATAAAACTAAAAAGACATAAACTTAGTATAGCACATTAAATGACATATTAAAATATCAAAACCGCCAACAGAACTCCTAATGTGCACCTTCAATAACACTGTCACCGTCATCGGCAACTGTATTTAGCACCGTCACCGGCACCGACAATCTTAAATTAAAACAAAGTTAACTTTCAACGCTTGTCTGTATTTCTCAGACATATTCCAGTTTCTATTTAAGTTTGTCACTTCCCAATCATGTCAATCCAACAATCCCTCGTTTCTGTTGTTGCTTTTGTATTTATACTTTCGACTGACCAATGGCAGAGCTTGTTACATATTGTTTACCAATCAGAAACTATGGATCACACAAGGGAAATTCCCGTAATGTTGATATTGTTTCACATAGTTTGTAAACATGAATGATCATGAATTGATCTTTTTAATAAAGATGGGTTTTGACTTTTAATTTATTAGAAGATCGTTAGAACAGTCTTATTTGAGTTTATAGTATAATAAGGTAACTACCGCGAAAATACGGAATCAGTACGTGAAATAAAACTTCTTACACAAACTAACATACAGAAATCTGTCGTATAATGGAAACAACAGCCAAAATAACAAATTACAAATCTTACATTACTTGCAACATTAAACATCTCACTAACATCTATCGTTTATCCTAAATAATTTCAAGAAACTATTCAGACATAGGTTTACTATAATAAAAAAAAGGGGGGGGAAGCCGGCATTACAATATTTTAAATCAAGGTGCGATACTAGTTGTAATAGCAGCTGAGCGAAATGGGAGTGTATATTAAGTGTAAACGTTGTGGGGGGTTTGAAAACAATCCATAATAGTCATCAAAGGTACCAGGATTATAATTTAGTACGCCAAACGCGCGTTTCGTCTTCATAACCCTCATCAGTGACGCTCATATCAAAATATGTATAAAGCCAAACAAGTAAAAAGTTGAAGAGCATTGAGGATCCAAAATTCCAAAAAGTTGTGTTCATTATTAATATTCATGTCAACACCGAAGTGTTGACTACTGGGCTGGTGATACTCTCGGGGACGAAACGTCCACCCTCAGTGGTATCGATTCAGTGGTGTAAATAGTTATCAAAGGTACCAGGATTATAATTTAGTCACCGATGAGTCGTTTGTAGACGAAACGCGCGTCTGGCGTATATATTTAATTTAGTCCTGGTAACTATGATGAGCTTATTTAGTACGCCAGACGCGCGTTTCGTCTTCATAAGACTCATCAGTGACGCTCATATCAAAATATGTATATAGCCAAACTGTGTCACTAAAATTTCAAAAAAAATACCAAGAACTGTTGGTTTCAATACCAAATTTTTCACCGTATTTTAGGTACTAATACTTTACTTTTAAAATGAACCTTGTTCAGTGTAATTTATGTACATTTTGCAAGGAAGAACCAGAAAGCATAGAGCACTTATTGTGGAGCTGTCATATTGTAGCAAACGTTTTGCATCATCTGAATGCCTGGATTATTTTGAAACAACACATATTGAAATTCCACTAAATGTGGATATAGTTATGTTTGGTTTTATGATAACTATAAACTAAATTTTATATAAAAAAAATAGTCATTTTAATATTAAAGTATTTCATATACAGATCTTAGATGTAAGAGAGAGGAAAAACCTCACATAGAGGGACTTGAAAAATATATCAAAGAAAATTTTATTTTAGAAAAACATATTTCCTAAAAAAAATATGAGTGTGAACGATTATAACATGTACTGGAACCCCTGGGATAAAGTCATTAATTAATTTGATAGTGAATTATTATTCATAAATGTGCTTGAAATGTTATTTCCATAATCACTATACATTTTTTGGTGAAAATGTTATACTCCGTCAATATATATATATCGCCGGGATTCGAACCCATGCTACTGTGATATCGTGACACCAAATCGCCTGCACTGCAGCCGTCCCGCTAGACCACACGACCACCTGGGCTCTCAAAAAAAGAGCTTTCGCTGGCCATGTGTTACCTTTCCACGTCAGTTTTAATCTAGCGGCGTACTACAGTACATGATATATAAGGCATGAAGATGTTATTGTTACAGATCAGCTAAATTATCTATAGTAAAGGATCCTACAAATTAATGTAAGACACAGTCACAGAAAATAATTATATTCATAAGTACGTCTGAGTCAGTGACAACCCTACAACAGATGTATCCATCGGATCGCCATCAATGATGGTGATACATGGCTGTGTACATAATGTATATACAACTCGTCTAAACATCAACCCAACAATGTTAGATCTGTAAATTTGCTTTCGCAAATTTTTGGTTCTTCCCTCGCCGGGATTCGAACCCATGCTACTGTGATAACTATAAACTAAATTTTATATAAAAAAATAGAGTCATTTTAATAGTTTGGTGTCACGATATCACAGTAGCATGGGTTCGAATCCCGGCGAGGGAAGAACCAAAAATTTGCGAAAGCAAATTTACAGATCTAACATTGTTGAGTTGATGTTTAGACGAGTTATATATATATATATATATATACGAGTTTGTATATACATTATGTACACAGCCATGTATCACCATCATTGATGGCGATCCGATGGATACATCTGTTGTAGGGTTGTCACTGACTCAGACGTACTTATATATATATATATATATATTGTATTCCGTTATATTATGTCGTATTATTGTTACTATTTTTGTTTACTCTTATTTGCTTGATTATGCTTATTTTTCTCGCTTGCTTTATAGATCTTTTATGTTAATGCCTGTTAATCCATGATGATTGAGAAAGAGGTTTTGCTACTGCTGAGTAATAGTAAGATGACCATGGGATAGTTGAAAACAACATATCTGTCACCGATTATAGTTTAAAATCGTCCAGTTGTGTCAATATCCAAGAAAAGGAATCAATATATAAAGCCGACCTTCTATGTTTAATTTCAATACACTAATATCTTAATATCATGTTAACTTTGATTTATATGATTATAAACTTTTCGGTAATCTTAAACGATTATTATCTGGTTTTGAGTCATGTGGATTAAAAGATTAGGTTGATTTCCTTTTAAAAGGAGGCATAATGATTTTTGGTGTTTCGAGAATGAGAATATTGAAAATGAGACTAGTAATAATATTTTGTTGTTCTTGCTTTAAATATATTGTTTATTTTATTTGGAAGAATTCCTGGACATCAGGGAAACGCATTTGCAGTAAACACAAATTTCTTCATGCAATTAGGAGGGTTCGACCCAGGGATGAAAGTTTGGGGAGCCATACAGATGGAACTCATGTTTAAGGTAAATGTATGCAATCTTATTATTATATTCTACGAATCAATACGTTTTGTGGTTGGTAGGCGTATACTCTTATTGGTATTTTATGGATTCCAAGTTTGCTCTCATTCTTGTCGACATTTTTTTAACGTATCTAGTAAAGTATCTTGCGAAGGATTTTTTTAAACGAAAAGTATATAATATTATCCTATGAAATCACCATTATGCTTTTATTTCTAAAAAAATCGCTTTTTGTAACTTGGTGCATCAATGTGACTGAGGGATACTACCGATACAAACGAGCAACGATGTACTATTGCCTTCAGGATGTAGTTTAAAGTATGTGGTTTGACTTCAGTTAAACAGTTCAGGGGAAAAAATCACTGATTCTGAATTATTTCATAATTATATATAATATATATATATATATGTCTGATATTTTCTCGTTTTACCATTAATTCCTTTCTCACAACCCTGTAATAAATCAGTCTTTAATTGATAGATAAGTCGTAATGAGAAAAAAAATGATAAACAGAAAATGTCATGTGATATGTGATTTGTAAGACTTTACAGAATATGAGAGAATATAATGACCCTCCCCCCTAAAAACATTATTCCAAAAGTTTGACCCCCCCAAAAAAAATCCCCAGTTGTGTTGAGGTAATGATTACCAGCTACATAGTAACCGGCTTTGAGAAATTCTGAGTATAACAAGCAGGTTTTCTTCTTGTTTTTTTGTTTCTCAAAAAGGAATATCTGACATGTGCATGTAGAAAAATAGAAAAAAAAATATACAGAAAATTGTATGTTCCAATTTATAAATTTATTTTACTGCAACCTATAATTCTACAAATTTTATCAGTATACCGGTAGATTAACTTTCAATACTGACTGTTATTTTAATCCCAATCACAGGCCCTTGTATCTTATTTTTTTAACCTTTGTATCTTAAAATATCTAGTCATGAAGGGGGGTTCAGAATTCCAATGTACAAATGATTTAGGAAGTGCAAATAAATAACACTGATAATATGGTGCTTGTCCTTTCTTGATTAAATATGTAAATGATTTATTTGAGATAAAGAAATATACAACCAAGCCAGGAACCTCTGGCCTTTCTTTATTTTGTACAGATGTATTTTTTAAGAGTTTAGTGTGTTATCATTTTTCTCTGAACAAGTACACATTTTTGTTTAGGGACCCCAGCTGAATATATTTGTTCTTTTTCCAAATCATATAGTGTATTGTTTAATCTGTGTAAATGCCATGATGCCCATCAAGTATATTTTTTTTATTAAGGTATGAAATATGGAAAGGAAAGAATAACGGAGAATGGGTAACATTTATAGAAAAATGGACCAAAAAAAAAAGATAAAAAAAAAGAACAGAGAACACTTGTGTTCAAATATAAAGAAAAGGAGAAAAGAGCCAAAAAACCTAAAGAATAGAGAAATATTACCTTAAAAATTAAAGAATACAAAAGGGAAATACCTAATATCGAGATCATCTTTTATTCTTATTCGATATATTTGTAATAATTTCATAAAAACGTATACTTATTACCACGTGACGGACATATAACTAACATGCATCCTTGCTTTCATCAAAATCACACTCCCATTTCATCTCAAGAATCACATCAAAATGATTTAAACATTATCATGACTATAGAAAGTTAATTATGCATGTCTAGAAACCTTTCCAACTCACTGTTTCCGTGGTCAAAACTAGGGAGAAATGTTTCATACAGTTGTTAATCTATTGATTGTAAATTTACACAACTGTGATAAGGAGTGATCAGATTCACTGCCCTTGAGAAATTAGGCACACCCTGCTGGTGCATTACAGTTTACACTATCAAAGATTTAATAAAAAAAACAAACATTATTTCACTGATCGCACACTCACTTCAATTTTGTCAACAATTGTATTACTAGTCAGACATAAAAACCTTTATTGTGTGACCCCTCCCCGCCTAGTTAAAATATTTTTTCTATGGTAACCGCCCTCAGTAGAATGATATTTTTGGCAATGACCCTCCCCTTTTTTAAATGCACTGACCCCCTCAGCTGATAAATAATGACTGTTCCCTTATAGGGATGGTAAATCCAGGTTTTTATTCTTTAAAACCCATATTTTGATAATGATAAAGAGCTGGATATTCAATGCCTCTTATTTATAAGACGTGTGGTCTGACGTTTCCTTCTGGCATATCTCCATTGTCCTTTGCCTGGTTAAGGGACTTACCATTATTTACCTGGGAAGGGGGGGGGGGCTGGTCATTTTGAATTCAAACATATAAAATTTTCTTGATCATAATATTTCACTATTTTTATTTGATCCCCCCTACAAAAACATTTAAAAAATCTGATCCCCCCTCTATTAAACATGTCAAAATTGTAACATGCAAAATATTTATTATATCATAAATATCATGAGACAAACATTAAATATTCTCAGTGGATTGAGTCCAAAAACAATTTTCGAGGGAACATTGTCTTGAAATAGGGCTCTTCCATGAATTTTAAGAGGTATAGGCAGCAAAGCTTTTTCGGACTCTTTTTTTCTAATTTCCTATATTGAGCTATTGAAGAAAACTTTTTCTAAAGTAGTTCTGTAAAAATAAACCTTTTGATACAGAAACAACACATTATTTACTAAGTGGGATATCTATTACCCGCAGTATATGTTCCTCTCTTGGACGCTGCTTGAAACTTAAGTTTTACAGTAGGCCTTATTGAAACCTCCATAAGGTTTATATGGATTAGTTATTCGTTCATACTTACTCATTTATTGACACATTTCATTCATAAATTTATGTGTGAAAGAAACCCCAAAATTTTGAATTGTTAGCCTAAAAAATACAGATTTTGAGGGAATGAGAGTTATAAATTAACTTAAAGGGATCTTAAAATAAATAAAAACGGTACGATGATTAGTGGTGTTCAAACTACTTATTTCTTTGTGCAAAAAATATTGATCCCCCCATTTTGAATTTACAATAATATTTGAACCCCCCTATTCCACATACAGGAAAAAACTTGATCCCCCCTGTATTTTGACCAGCCCCCCCCCCTCCCAGATAAATAATGATGTCCCTAAATTGTACAAACAAAAACGCGTTGTGTGCGGTGACTGCTAGATGTATATTTCACGATGTTTTTTTATCATTGAAACAATCTCCCAACAACATCGTTTCTATGTTCCTGGCTTTGATCATTACCTTTAAAACTCAATTTAACTTTAATGAATAAATATTATACACGTATTTTCATTGGACCTTAACTTGAAAAAAAGTAATTGTTTTGTTTGATAATTGGCAAAATTTAATATTTCATTTATGTTCATAAAAAGGGAATTTGACTATTTTTTATTTAACTCTGTATATTTTAAAATATCACAATTGTTATTTATCAGTATGTAATGTGTGGTGGTGATATGGAATCTCTTCCCTGTTCACATGTTGGACATCTCTACAGGACTTCAATGAAATGGAGAAAAGAGATATCTGAATTTAAGACTTCAAACCAGTACAGAGTAGCAGAAGTATGGATGGATGAATATAAGCATTTGTTATTTGAAAGAGATGGTAACTATACTGTAAGTATGGCAAAAAAACAGCTAAATTACAATGCAGTTTGCCTAAATTGCCATGTTTTTTGTTTTTTGCCAGTGTTTGCCATGGCGTTGTCAGTTTGTATTTAGATTTATGAGTTTGACTGTCCCTTTGGTATCTTTCGTCCCTCTCTTTTTTTCCCTACTTTATGTTAAATAACTGTCCATATACTCTTTAATATTGTTAATAGAAAATAATTCAAACATCAGTTATCAAATTCGTTAAATTTGAAGATTCTCTTATGACACCTTAACGACTGCGTTAGCTTAACGACACATTTGAACGACCGTGCCCTGTTGTTAATCGGTTTTTTTTCGGGTTTCCTGGCACATTTCAATTGTATATAAAATCTTACGTATCAATTATATGTGTTAACTGTTTAGTGATATTTTTTTTCGGTTGAATATGTTTCCAGCACACAGCCCATTGTTTGTTGAAAATCACGTCTTTCGAATGCAACAACGATCTTGTTGTTGTCAGTATAGGAGCATTCTGTGTTTGAACCAGAGCGGTTTAGGCAGCATTATGCATACTGGATCATGATCGGAATAATAAAGGTGGACAGGAGTTAAATAGAATTCATAGAAAAACATCAATCATTTTTACTGTCGTATACTTCCCTTTTATAGATTACTTATCTTAATGTTAAAAACTCTCAATCTCCAGTAGTATGTAATCCAGGTCATATATACATATACTATTAACATATAAACTTTTTTTCAGTTTCAAACTGGAGATGTGTCCGAGAGGAAAAAGATAAGAAAAAGGAACAAATGCAAATCGTTTAAATATTTTCTTGATCATATACAAGAAATAGTACATTTTTACATACCAGATAATCTTAAGGCATCTGGTGCAGTAAGTATTTTTTTCTAATACAAATGACTGACATTGCATTACACAATTACAAATAAAAAACCTCTTGTATTGCACATCTTAAAATGATTAAACATAAGGATTTTCTTATCCCAGGCATAGATTACCTTAGACGTATTTGGCACAACTTTTTGGAATTTTATCCTTAATGCTCTTCAACTTTGTACTTGTTTGGCTTTATAAATATTTTAATATGAGCGTCACTGATTTGTCTTGCGTACTAAATTGAATGGATGATAATCAATTTTCTCTCATGTCCGCAGTTTTCTTTTTTTCCCTTATGCATACCTGTTTTATTGATATTCAAACATTGTCTGAATTCTATTATAGGATATGGGATGTTCTTATTTTTCTTTGCTTTTCTTTATTCCAAAATTAAAATGCAAAGATAATTGTTATCGAATTAAACGCTTTATTCCTCATGATATTACTGTATAACTATTCTCTTGCTTTCTAAGACAGATCATAAATGGCAATTTGTTAGTCTGTATGTTTATTTGTTCGTATTTCCATTCTACTGGTGTAACACTATCTGTCTGTTTTGTTCACGCATCGTTGTAAAAATAACGGAATTTGATGCGACTGTCATACAAATGAGAGGTTTAGCGCTATAAAACCAGGTTCAATCCATCATTTTTTACATTTGCAAATGCCTGTACCAAGTCAGGAATATGACAGTTGTTGTCCATTCATTTGGTGTGTTTTATCTTTTAATTTTGTCATTTGATTAGGGACTTTCCGTTTTGAATTTTCCTCGGAGTTCAGTATTTTGGTGATTTTTCTTTCTGCTTATAATAAACCACATCTTTTTTATATGACAATGTCATGGTAAAAACGAACGACCACAAATAGGCAAACAAGGTTCACAAAACACTGCATAGAAAGATAAAGACTAAGCAATACAACCCGACCACCTAAAACCTTTGGATAATTTCGGGTGTTCCGGCAGTGTAAGCATATCCTGCTGTACTTGTGGCACCCGTCGTGTTAAACATGTTAGGTACAAATTCGGCGATATCACATAACATTTTCATTAAATAAAATATCGTATAAAACTTCATTGTCCTTTACCACAACGTCGAGATCTAGTAAAAATAGGTTTTCTTCCTCAGGAATTTAGTAAAACGGGTATTTAATGCCCGGCTATTTAGGGTTAATAAGATTATGAGCATAATTTTTATCTCTTTTTAAGACTCAATATAATTATTAAAATAAAGGTTACTTTATTGCAGGCATGGGACAAATTACATTACCATGTAATGCATTATATTACAATTACTTTGACATACCATGCATTAAATTACAATTACAATTAGTTTTGCAAAGTAATGCAATGAATTACACATTACATTTGTAAATTGTATTATAAGTTCAAATAGAAAGATCAAACATTTTGAAAAAAAATTGAAGACACAAATTTAAAGATTCTAGTGTATTCTGTAACTGTTCCATGAATTGAATTTAAGTAAACATGTAAGCAGACTATTCAATTCGGCTATAACATTTTTAATTGTTTAAATTTATTAATGTTGACTTTTCTTTATACATTTTGTAAATATACTTTTTGGTTTTTGAATTTCAATAAAAATATTTAATTAATGAGAATTTCTTACCTAATTTTATAATGAACATAGAGCTTAATTAATGAACATTTGTGTGAAAATGGTGAAAATATTGATAGTAAAACAAACTAATTAGTGTTTTATAACAAACTTCAATAATAATTTACATATTCAAGCCAATGTAGACTTTGATCTTATGACAACAGTATAGCTATGCTTTTCAAATATCAACTTTTTATTCAGGAAAATGTATGAAAATATATGAAATAAAACGAAATAAAGAACATATTCAAATGATTTATATATACTAGTTAATCAAGAAATCTTAAATTCTGCTTTAGTTAAGAACAATAATATTTTAAAGATGTAGTTTGCGAAAAAAAAGTAATGGCATGTAATGCAATGTAATGCATTAAATTATACAACTTTTTGTTAAAGTAATGCATTATATTACTATTAAATGTAATGCAAAAATTGCTGCATTACACATTACATGCAATTACTTGGAAAAATGTAATGCATGATTACTTGTAATGCATTACCATGCATTACCCCATGCCTGCTTTATGGGTTGATTTAAAATACATATATAAGTAAGGGATGAATGTAGTTGTAAAATTTGATAGATGCTTTCTGTGCTTCATTGTTAAATTTTTGTTTGTTTTTGTGTTAATTGAGATTGTGACACAGTGATGACTTCTGTACGCCTATTTTGACAATTGTACTTTTTACGTTTGTTTTGTTCATGCATTGTGATAAATATAATGGAATTTGATACGACTGTCATACAAATGAGAGGTTTGGCGCTATAAAAACCAGGTTCAATCCACCATTTTCTATATTTGAATTTGCCTGTACCAAGTCAGGAATATGACAGTTGTTGTCCATTCGTTCGATGGTTTTCGTAATAAGATTTTGCCATTTGATTAGGAACTTTCCGTCCTGAATTTTCATCGGAATATTTTTGGTAGTTTACTGTTTACTTTAATATTTTTTACTGTTTGCAATCAATACGTTCAGTAATTTAGGGCGATGTACATTTATTCAAACATTTGCAACAAGAATGAAATATTGCCGGTTTTTATATAAATGCGGTGAAATTGTGACTAGTATGGAGAATTGTCTCATTGGCACCCATACTACATCTTCTTAAATCTATATATCAAAGTACAATGGTCGAAAAGAGATGGTTTATTCAACTAGCATTTATGAACAAAAATAAGAACCAAAAATTAATATGAAGGAATGACAGGTCCTTTAAATTCTAAAACAAAGTTTCAAAAAGGTCTTTATCCAATTGAATATTAACATTGTAGATTATAAGACCTGGACAGAAAACCTGCTTGAGTATTCATAGGAAAATTGTCCTCGATAAATGCTATTGGAGAGGAAATGAACAGGTAAGGCTACGGTTAAGAATGTTGACAACCATTTTTTGAAGTAATACTATTATTTATCTTAAATCCTGTATATGTACATTTTCACAAACTTATGAGCATAAGGATTAAAAAAAAAAGCGAATGCACAGATTTGTATTTTTGAAAATGTAATAAGATATGAAAGCTCTAATTTTTGGGGGTCTTCGAATGTAAATCAATTTATTTAAACAGCATGGGATATATAAAAAATAGTAGAACTATTCAAATATTCTTATTGACGGTTCCTTACTCACTCTTGTAGAACGACAAGTTATGAAAATCGAGAGCACAGTCATCCAATCGGCGACATTTCGTAACAATCAACATGACATACTATACATTAGTTCTATCACCTACTTTGCATTCATTATTTTTTTTTGAATACTCATTTTCGTGGATTTCGTAAGTATACGTTACCACGAATTTAAATGTTCAGCTGAATAAAACTTTTCCATAGGTTTATATCCAGACTTAGGTATAAAATTGAAATCAAATATTAACGAAAATGCAATCGTTTCTTCCTCTGCGAAAGTCGGTACTAATGAAAATAAATGCATGCAATATTACTTATGTGATTTTTTTTTTTGTTCAGTAATTTGTATAAAAGTTTTTTAAATATATGTTCATAGGTATATTTAAAGCATATCTGTTACATTTAGTTTTGGGAATGGTCAGCGGATAAAGAAATACGACACGGAGTTGACTGTTTGGTATCAAAAGGAAAGGATGGTGTTGGAAATGAGAAATGTAGTTTTAATAAAATTGTTCAATGGGAATATCGACAGGTAAATCAAGCTTTCAACAAATTATTTCAACATATTGTGTTCTATTTTAGAAGAAAGATGTCAAACATTACAGTAAATTTTTGCACACAAAAAACGCATGCATAGATATAAGAAGATGTGGTACGAGTGCCAATGAGACAATTTGTAAAAGTTTACTATTATTGATCAAAGTACGGTCTTCAACACGGATTTTGGCTCACATCGAACAGCAAGCTATAGAGGGCCCCAGAAATTACTAGACTAGTGTAAAACCGTCAAACTGGAAAACCAACGGTCTAATCTATATAAAAAAAACTATAAACGAGAAACACTTATAAATGAACCACATCAACAAACGACAACCACTGAACCATGCATTTCTTTGTGATAAAACAAATGTATATGCTTGTCTTCGGTGCCTGTTAAAGAAGGCATTACATGATTGAAATGTCTATAAGAAAAAATGAAAAAAAATCACGATGTTAATATTTACAAGATCCAAAACGCACCATACAAGTCATTTCGTTCACATATTAATATAAAATCTTGGATAAAATACATTATATCCGATATTTCGGCATTTTTTCTCTGATCTCTTTCTGAAACTGTGTTATAAAGAGATGCTGAGTGAGCATACAAAATAAAACCATGCAAAAGTATATAAATAACCAAAGTCCATATCTCTTGGCTACACTAATAAGCAGCCAATCACAGTTTTAAGTGGGGTTTTTTTTGTAATAATCTCAAGATGAACTAATAGCTTTTCACCATGATGCGATAGAAAAAGGAAATAACAACTGTAAGTTACTAGACTACAAGATTCAATAGAAATTGTAGTCTCAGGGGCTAATAATAATGAGAAATAACGATTGTGACAATGATCATTATAAGCAAAGTTTAAATGTGTGAAAATAGAAAGTGCTTTCTGTCTAAACAAAAAGGATTACTTTGAATGACATTTTAATTTGTCAATTTTAGGACAATCAGATACAACATAAAGATTCTTGGCTGTGTTTGACAGTTTATAACAACAAATTAAAACTTTCTGAATGTACCGGAAGTGGAGATCAGATATGGATATGGAATAGAAAGAAATAAACAGAACATGTATATCCAATTTTATAAATATTCTTTGACTTTGAATTGATTTAAGAAATTTATTTGCAAATTTAATAATAATAAAAAAAAAAGTCATGACAGTCAAGTAGATTTTTGTAGATAGGGTCAATTTCATGGAACATATTGACGATATAACATTGACATTTCAATATGAGCTTTATTATATTTGATATACTAACTATTTTGAATTTCATTCTAATAAACTTTGTTACGTGAGATGGCTTTTAAATTTAAAGTTGGAAAAGACACTTCCAATAAGGTTACTTAATTAGAGCATTATTTCCAATAAAAATATTGTCTGTAAGATAATAAGACTTTTTAAAATAGCTATAAGCCAGGAGCCTGTTGTTTGTTGGTGTGGTTCATAAGTATTTCCCTTTTCCCGTTTTTGTATATAGAAAAGAACGTTGGTGTTCCTGTTTGAATGGTTTTACACTTGTCATTTTAGGGCCCTTTAAAGGTTGCTCTTCAATGTGAGCCAAGACTCCGTGTTAAAGGCTGTACTTTGACCTATCTTGATTTACTTTTACAAACTTTGACTTTGATGGAGAGTTGTCTCATTGGCACGCATAACACATCTTGTTATATCTAATAAGACACTGAGAATATATCAGACTACAAGTCTCTACATGGTTGGCAATAGCGGTATTAACAAGTCCTAAAAAATATAATGGCTATCTTAAGAATTATACCTATGACTTCGTCAAATTATAAAACGTCGCCAGTGCCTGAGCAGAAAGTTGATGAAGCAGGGTTATATCATCGAACGTCTCGTTTTTATTTTAACACATGAAGAAGTTCATCGGAAAGATCATGTACCAAGTCTTCGTTGATAAATATTCCGTATCCACTTCACAAATACTACACGATGGTCATGAGATATAGATAATAGGCACTGACGTTGTTGATCATCTTAACTACGATTCACAGTGTTCTTTTATTTTTGTCTTTGTAAATTATCATTTTTACTGTTTAGTCTATTTTTGATGATATCCATTTGACGTTGATCGGTACTATTACATCCCGTCACTCTGTTATTATGCTAATTATACATTTTTGTATTCTTGTCTTTCGTTTTTGCTATGTGCCATTTTCTTTTTCTTTGTTGGCATTTTTTTTTAAAGTGATTAAGATTATAACACATTTTGACTGTTGTACTCATATTTCTTAATATTTTTACCCATTGTGTCCGTTCATTTTGTTCACACATTGTTTCAATGTAATGAAATTTTATATGACTGTCGTATAAACGAGAGGATTAGCTTACTTAAAGTCATGTTTAATTCATCATTTTCTTCATAAGAAAATTACTGTTATCTATATAAGGTATAATATTGACAGTTTTTATCCATTCGATTGATGAGCTTTTGCTTTTGCCATTTGATTAGAGACTCCGTTTTGAACTTTCTTCGAAGTTCAGTTATCTTACTAATAAACACCCTAGAACTGATCAAAGTAATTAACAGAATAGTAAAAAGGTATTTTGGTTTTGCTGACAAAACGAATCAATGATGATGAATGGAAAATTTAGACTATATTACTCAAAAGGTGAAGTTTGAGGTTATTTCAGACATTTTGCCTTTCAGAAGGATTTTGAAAAATTATTGAAAGGATTTTTACCTTCGAGGCGAGTGCTATCCTCTTAATTTTCTTTTTAAAAAAATACTGCAATGCTATGGTAAATATTCTAGAGGGAACGTATAAAGATTCCATTTGAAATTATAACTGTAAAAATCCTTGTAAATATTGAGATCAGAAACGTAGTGTTTTAACCACATCTTAGGCTTTATTATGCCAATTTTTCAGAATTTTTGTGCTGTGTTTTAATGAATATATTTGATATTTCAATTTTGTGTTTCTTTTTTCATTATGATAATTGAATTGTACATTTGTAAAAAAAAATCTTCTATACTTAAAGTAGTGTTTTTTTTTTCCCTAGTTCATGAACTTTAGAATCATGTAACATTTGCTACAGCTGTAACTGTAGCTTCCCATTTTGTTCAACTGTGCGTGTAAGTTCAGCTTTTTATAAAGACAGATCCAGACGAAATTTAACAATAAGTTTATGCTTATATTAGAGTCAGTTGGCATGCATCACATACGTTCTTTGGGAGTAGCTTCTTTAAATTTACGCATGTAGCAATCTGTGCACCATTTTACCTTCAATATTCCTATTAAGTTTAAAATGATTTGCATATGCACTCTTATGCGTTTATACTGTTATATTCAACGACATTTGTATTTAATTTTATTAGTTTTGTAGAATTAAATGATTATTTGATTGATTGAGTTTTGTTGGCCGAATGTCCAGTTCAAAATGTTTTCATGCAAGTCCAATTTAAAAAAAAATATACTTTTTTAATTCGACACAATGCATACAACAACAAATATTATCTATCTTGTTTCCATTCAAACAACAGTACATTGCCGGCTCATCTGCATGTTTGACGTAAGAACTGTCCATTATATTAACAACGATTTTGACAGAGTCTTCAGAAATACTGTGAAACTCTCAACTCGCGTAGTGGTATTATAACCATTGTGGATTTTAAAAATCTAAAAAAAAAGTAAATAATGGATAATTCTTAATCTCGATCTTTCTCTGAAATTATTTTTATCTGAACCCTGCATACCATCATTCCCCATGTAAAATTGAAAAAATCATCAAACAGAAATAATCCACAATGCTTTCCAACATAAAAATGATAGCAAAAAGTAAAATTACAAAAATACTGAACTCCGAGGAAAACTCAAAAAGAAAATCCCTGATCAAATTGCAAAATCAAAAGCTCAAACACTTCAAACGAATGGATACCAACTGTTATATTCCTGACTTGGTACAAGCATTTTCTTATGTAGAAAATGATGGATTAAACCTGGTTTTAAAGCTAGTGGCTAAACCTCTCACTTGTATGACAGTCGTGTCAAATCCCGTTATATTGACAACGATGTGTCATCAAAACAAACAAATATAATAGGTTAAAATGTCAAAAATTAGGGGTACAGTAGTCAACATTTTATTTTAATCTTAATTACACGAAAAACAAACAAAAATGTAAAAAAAGAAGCACAAAATGGCATTACAATGTAGATCAAGCATATTTATAGCAAAAAATTAAAGACAAGAATACACAAATTTACCATAGTACAATAACACAATGACGGGATGTATAAGTACAGAGCCACGTCTTATATATGTATCAAATAAATATATAAAAAGGCACATAGACAAAGCACATTAGCTAAAATGAAAAACAAGAATACACAAATGTTTAACAATAGCACAACAACAGGCTGTATAAGTACAGAGCCACGTCATAAGTATCAAAGAGACACCAAAAGGCATATAGACAAAGCACATTAGCAAAAATGAAAGTCAAGAATACGAGAATTATCATAAAAAATAACACATTGACAGCGGATATCAATAATAACAGACTAAACCGTATTATAATATTGACAAAGACAAATAAAAGAATAATATAACACGTTATTAAGATGATAAACAACGCCTGTACCTAGAATCCATATTTCAAGACCATCATGTACTATTTGTGAACGAATACGGAATATTTATCAACCAGGTCTTGGTACCTTCCGCGATGAACTTTTTGTTAGAAAAATGACGAGACGTTCTTTGACATACCCCTGGTTCATCAACTTTCTGTTCCTACACTGGTGATGTGTTACAAAGTCTTAGTAGGAGCTGCAAGCTCTTGAATACCGAATAAGTTGGCAGATGTATATCCGATATGCAGTTGAAGTTGGTATTTTGCTACTAATATGGGGGGAATTGATAATTTCAAAATTAAAATCGTCTCAATTGTCAACCAGTTTTTGGTGGGGTTCGTGTTGCTTAGTCTTTAATTTTCTATGTTGTGTCATGTGTACTTTTATTTGTCTGTTTGTCTTTTTCTTTTATAGCCATTGCGTTGTCAGATTATTTTCGATTTATGAGTTTGATTTATGGTATCTTTCGCCCCTCTTGTCAAAGATTCTGGTACTGAGATGACCGTGCATGTCAAGTTCGAGGTATAGGTCTCGCATACGCTATAAATTTATTACTTTGAGATACAAAACAGCACAGTTTATATATTTTTTTTTGTAATCTTTTGCATGTGTAATTGTGAGCCATCTGTGAAAGTCTTATATAATCTTTGTTATTTTTTTTTTTAAAGTTTTTGAGACTGTGATCTTGTCAATGATAAAGCATTGAAAAGTCAAAAGAGAGCGTTTTCCCGCCAGAATTTTAATGACTGGTATCTCGAAAGCATGCACATTGACTTATATATTATTTTTGCTCTTTTGGTTCCTTTAAAAATCCCCTTTCAATTTATTCTAGTGTGGTGAAAAGCTTGTTATTTTGAAACTGAATGGCGAACCTCCTTAATTAAGATTATTTAAATAATAAATGTGAATAGTGAACAAAAAGGTAAAACATGCTACACAGAGGAACAAGTGATCAGTATGCTGGCGTTTCTTATTGACAACATATTTGTTGAATTTGAAGGTAGACTTTGTTCAACAAAATGTCAGCACTCCTATGGGAACGACATGTGCGCATCTCCTTGCCTACCTGTTCTTAAAGAGTCGCGGTTCCCAGTTCAGACACTTGTCAAAAACAAGAAGATCAAAGAAGCTAGATAATTTAATTTCCACATACATATATGGATGGTGATGTTCTTTCCATGTGCATTAGCATTCCGAACATTTCTGATTGGGTTCCATTAATATATCCTCTAAAACCAGAAGTTATAAATAAAAGTCAGACACGACTTCCTCTAGCTTAAAAAAAGACATAAAAAAACATTACTGTAACCATGGTAATATTTTGTCTCAAACTCTGTTTGTAAATGAGAGAAAACGAATTATAGTTGTATATTTCTGTAAGATAGAAAGTGGATCACAAGAGAATTGTATTACTATTACTTCGTAACTCAAAGTAACGAGCATCAATATTCTCGAATTTTATACCATGCAATTCTTTTGTTATGAATTTAAAAATCTGTTATGACCACTATATCTATTTCAGATAATTTTGGGAACAATTACAGCTTGGTCGCCGGACGATCTTAATTAAACCGGCAATGAGCAAAACCCATACCAAATAGAAAGCGATAAAAGACCCAGCGAATTCACAATTTAAAACGGAAAAAAACGTAACGGTCTGGTCAAGATTTTACCCAATCAAATCGATGAAGGAAAACAACAACCATCGTTAACCACTGCACTACAGTTTCTTAGAGCAGCAACCGTCATAAAGAACGTGGTGATGGCGGGTTAAATTGTCTGTCAGCGCTCAAAACTCACTCTAGTCTACATGCATAAGACAGTCATGACATTGGTATTACTGCATAACATTAGACGCACGCGACATGCTGTAATTCAGAGTCAGGTGTCATGAAATGATTTCATATTGAATCTGTGTTATTTTTTCTTCAGTCATATTCGTTATTGGTCAGCTTTAAAGGTCATTTTAAGTCATTGTTTAAAAGGTGTAAGTGAAAAGGATGTTTTAGTATTGAACCTTCGCGTATTATGTCCCCACACAGTTGTATTTGGTCTTAATCAAATGTTTCGTGCAAATACGGCTTTTTTTCGATTCAACAAGACTGTCCAATGGAGTCCAATTTGAAAACACCTATCAGTATAGTATCACGAAAGTTACCTTGTGAAACAATACCCAAATAAGGAAAGCAGCAATTATTGGCTTGCTGTTTATATATGATGTATACGTATTCATAGTCTCCTCGTCTGCAGTAAGATTGAAGAATTCTAACGGTACAATATCAAAATACCCGGAGATGTGGAATTATTGCCAATGAGACAGCTATATATCTATGCACCAGTGTTCAAATTAATATTAGGTGGATGTTAGCAAGTATAGGCAGGCAACCATACTGCCTATCATGTCTCTTTTAAATGCCTTAGACCAAGTTTTTGTTGAAATTGACCATAACATGTGGTATGATGAGAAAGTCTTTTAAAATGTAATATTTTGATTTTGATAGGTCAAACCACAAAGTATAACCACTCTATAATAAGCCACTCGCATACCATGATCATAATGCCACCTTGCATGATTTGGAATATTTATTTTTAGAGATTTGGATAAAGGAACCAATTATAAAACCACATTTCCATGAAGTAAAATTACAAAACCATGCAGCATTAACCACAGTCGCCTGAAGATTTCATAATTATAGCGAAAAAATGGGGGAAAATTATATAGAATAATATATAATACTGCTAAAAATATTTTATTTCCCCCATTTTTTTAGCTATAATTATGAAATCTTCAGGCGACTGCATTAACTGAAATATCATCTTGCAAAAAATATATAACAAGGAACGCCACGACATACATTTCTGACTTCTTTTACCTACTGCAAAAGTGTAACTAAGTCTAAAGATCGATATACAGTTTGAAACAGTAAATACTGAGATATATAAAATCAATATGAAACTATTCTCCGTGAGAACATCAAGTTCTAGATAATGACACTAGTCAAGTGTTTAACTTGAATAAAGGTCACGCATTCGGTTAATTTTTTGTATCATTATAAGGGACATTAGTCAGGTAGTCGGATCATGGATCAAACCCTTGATATAACGGTTATTGACCATTGATATCAACAGTTTTCAGACACAGAAATTAATGTACAGGCAATACAAAAAAGAATTTATAGAAAAACAGAGGGGTCTTAAATGTGACACGCCCACTTTTAGGGAAACGGAAGTCGACATTTTACTTCCTGTAGCAGACGAGTATTTGGGGAAAATGGCAGTGCAAGGGAAAGTTGATATGCTTTCCATCCTGAGGGATGAATTAGCCTATGAGGGTGGAGCAGCATCTCATGTTTTTGTTGTTTTAGGTGCATCGGTAAGTACACTTTGTGTTGTTAGTCCCTAAAAACAGTGACATTGATCTGAAATGTCATTGTTAACTGGTTTCAGTTTTACTGCATTTCTTCTTTCTCTTTTCTTTTAGTCAGTTAGTTGTACAAGATATTTGAATTTGATCTCCCAGATAACCTTTACAAGCGAGAGATGAGGTCAAATGATGACACATACGAATATTCCTATCAAATTTTGCACAGTCAATGTGCACACTGTTTACCTTGTTTACGCTAATGCACATATATACACAATATTATTTTAAAGTGTTGGTTTATTTCTTGTCCTATATTTTGACACTACTACAGTTTTTATTCAACTTGCAAATCCATTCAAATGTCAGAGTCAATCTAAAATGTGATTCTAACTTTAAGTCAATATCCAGTTAACAAGTTCTGAACAATTATAATTAAAAAATCAAACAATTAAAAACTTTCGAATGTAAATTTTTTTTAAATACTAAAAATTAAAGTTTATAGATTCAGATTTAATATGTTATTATATGTCTCTGGTCTCACCACATACAAACATTAAATGAGATTCACATTATAAATAGATTTAAAACATTTAAATAAAACATTTGCATTGTATGCACCAATCTTAAAAAGATTTATGAGAGACTTTTAAGATATAACATGTATAATACATTGTAATATATACATATAAACATATTTTGTACATGAATTTTAATTTAATACTGGTTATTTAAAAGACGATTATTTAGTCCCCAAATGATGATTTCAAACCCTTGCAACATGTGCAATGATCCCAAATGACACAGAAATTATTGATATAACATGTATAAAGGCCATGTTTATTCAATGATGGAAATTTAAGAGGAATTTTTATTAAATTTGACAGCCTAAGGTGGAAAGTTATCATAGAATCTAGATTGGGGAATGTGATACACCTCATCATATTATTCAAGAGGGGCTGGATGAGGGTTTTCATAATAGGCAAAATAAATAACATGTATTAAAGAATAGAGAAAAATGACCTAAAAATTAAAGAAAAGAGTTATAAAGGACCCTTCCAGATCATCATACAGACTAGCAACTATGTAGTCCTTAGCAGCATAGGCAGGGGATACACATTTGTCGACTTATTTGTCACATCATTTTGTTTTAGGATGCTACATGTAACTCAAGATTCCTTTTTATTTTGAGGTCACCATGTTAAAGGGCAAGGTCATACTTACTTAGAAGAGACTACATATGGAATGCAACTTTACTTAGATTTATGATCACAAAAGTGTATTACTAGTATCAGCAAATGATAAGGGGGAGATTCCTATTGATTTGAGGTCAAAACTGTCGGTCATAATTATTTGAAGTATACATGTATACAATGTATATAATTAGTATACATTTGTACCATGGTATACAGAATTTTGTGTAGGTTTCTGGGTATAAATGTATACTACATACATGTATATTGGATTACAACCTGACTGATATTTGTAGAATTTTCCTGGTCATAAGTGCATATTCAACCTTTAAAGACAACTAAGTACTTTTAGATTTTAATTTAACATGAAGGAATCTTTCCCAAGTATTTCATACATGTAAAACCTTATAGCAAGATGAATTTAAAAAGTCTAGCTGAATCTGTGTGATTCATGTTCTTTATTAAATTTCAACTTTACTTAGGACATTTCATATTTTCTTTTTTTAATACCATACAGGAATATGATTTTTCAAACCTAACTGGTAAAAAAAAACCTATCAGAACACTTTCAGTTATATGCATTTCTCCCCTGTAAAATTTCACATGTTAATAACAAAGGGAACAGACCAGGAAGTTAGTTTAAATTCTTAAATAACAATACTTTATTGATTTTGATAGGGTAACATGTATACATGGTGTATAGTTATATAAATTATCTTACCTGAGGCCCATAAATGGGTGGACCACTACTGATTTAAAAGTACACTGTAGTTTATGAAATATAGTACTTAGAAGCTTATTGAAACCTTTGAAATTGTATTTCAGACATTGGCAGAGGTAAAGGGTGGCAAATATATGCAAATTAGTATTTATGAATAAGTATTTTTTGAAAAGACCATTAATTAGCATTGTTGCCCCCTCCTCCTTTTTGTGCTCTCATATTCATGCGATATTATTCCATGTTTTTGTATGGGATACTCTTTGAGATGAAGTTTTGCATGCTGACTTACATCTGAAAATATATGGTTGTAATTATAGCATACATATATAAAGCTTATAGTATAAAATTGGCTGACAAGTGTGGTTTCTATTCATACAGCTGTTAAAAAAATATTTTGAGTTATGATTTTTGACATTAAAAGATATAAACAGCTTGCACTGTTATAAGGCAGTTATGGATAATTCCAAAATTATGATTTATGCTTCCTGTTGGTCTTTTATTTTGAAACTGAATAATGAATTCTATAAATATCATCAGAGCCTAAAACATTAATAAAAACAACTTTTATCCACATGTTCAACATGTTAAATGAAAAAGCATTTATATTAGAAAAAAATCCTCAAAGTTGCATTTATATATAAGTTCTGTTTTGTGTTTTTTATAATAAAAAAATGACAGAACAATTGGAAAACAATTCACTTTTCCCCTAAATTGCATTGATTACATGTTTGTACCAGAATGTCTTATTACAGAATAGGTACAAAATGTACATGTACATGTAAGTTCTTGAAAAGACAAAAATTCTGGGGTCAAAAGTTGGTAATATAAAAAATAGTCTAATTGAAGGCACATCTTTATTAGTCCTTGATATTTATTCTCAAAGTGTCTAAATTTTGGAACAATTTAAGAGACTGCATGACTTATAGTTTAGACACTTTTAATTATTTGTTTGTTGTTCAGGACTGTTTGTTTAACCTCATCTTTTCTGGGTGTTTTGTGTTTTGGGGTTGTTGTCTCATTGAGACTGACAATTCCAACCCACATCTCCATGTAATCCTTATGATGAAAGTTTCATTTTAACAACTGTTCAAAGTCAGTAAATTATTGGTTTTATATGGTAATGAAGTTTGTAAATGATTAACTAAAGTGTAGAAATATTCAATAATGTCGCAGATATAAGATGATTAAAACTAAAAGTGAAATCAATAACAAGTTGACAGGGAAAAAACACCTCATTTCTTCTTTATTTCCATATAGATGTCCTTAAGGTAGTAGATTTTTTTCCATGTGGTTAGTCCTTCTTTACATATACAATGACACTCTTATACATAGGTATATACTAGGAAGTTAGTAACAGGATGTCATATACAACCTTAGATCTAAGCATGCATGAAGTTTGATAAGATGTATTGTTACTTATGCCCCAGTTGTCTTTAAAAAAAGTTGAAAGTAATAAAATATTTAATTTCATGATATCTTGTTTTAAAATAAAGAAAGGTCAATTAAAGTAGTTTAGTTGATATTGAAAGATTTTAGCTGACATAAGTAAATAAAAAGCCTTAGATATTTTCACATGGTTAAGTATGTGTGTTTTATGACTAATATACATGATATAAGGGCCCAAGATTTAGAGGTGCTCTACAAAATCATTCTGTCTGTCTGTCTCTTGTTTGACAATTCATGATTGCCTTCATGAATATAGATAATTGGTTTTGTTTATGCAAAGGGTTAATCATGATTATATAAAAAAAGTTCCCTTTAAAAAAGTTGTAATTGAGTTATGGGACCTAATGTTTATTTAAAAAGTTCTTAATCAAACATTTGATTAATTGTTCAATAATTCAAAATTGGTTTGACTGGATTTCTTTAAAAAAAAAAATATAGCACAAGGGTAAAATTAATCAGAGATATATTCCTAAAATTATGTTTTATGATTTTCATTGTTCTCATGGTGAAAAAAGGAAACACAACTGTAGTTCTTGGAAAACCTTAATTTTTGTAAAAAAAAAATTGAAAAAAAACCTTTTTTGCTAGAATTTAAATGGACACAGTTGTCTTATTGTGAAATTATATAAGATTTAGAGAAAATATGAAATGGACATAAATTCTATGAATGACAAGATCCATCTACTTGGTCCGAGAACACAATTATTTCGTAGTGCATTTCTTTTAGAACATAAATGAAAATAAAAAAAATCCTACCTGCGAATTCTCAAAGAAACTTTTACAGTGTGTTGTACTACTGTTGGGACAAATTATATCAAAATTATAGAAAACTTCATCGGCTCTAACTCAAAATATGGACAATTTTATGTTTAGGGCGTCTTGGAATCTTTTGACAGCTTCCAAAGTGTTAATTTTCAACCTTTTTCAGCTGGACCAAATCACTACTTTCCTTTCAAATTTTGGACCCAAATTTTTTACAGTGTAATTTCACCCCCCTACTTGCCATTTGAGGCATTAAACATGGAGAAATAAATTTGGAAGGGGTATACAAATTAATGGCAAGTAACCCACTGTCAACACTAGGGACTATATTCGTGAACAACGAAAATCAAGGGACGACAATTGTGGTCTCGGACCACTTACCATGCTTACTACTTCCTAAAATTATCAGACAGAGCTCTGACCTTTCAGGATTTATTGCCAGTTTCATGTTTTTCTGAACCATGATCCAAAATTAAATAGATTGAGAGAAACGGTAAGCAGCAAGAATGATGAGTAAGATAAGACCTACAAATAAGTTAAGATAACTGATATTGTTAATCAACTCCTTATGACATGTATAAGATAAAATAATGGAAATTTTATAAAAATTAACTTTGTTTGCTTTTTTTGAAAAAAAAGTGGTTATCATATATGAAAAAAAAAAAAAATTAAGCTGTATTTCTTTTATTTATTGTAGGGAGATCTTGCAAAGAAGAAAATATACCCTACACTTTGGTAAGTAATCCCCAATTAAACCCTAAGATGCTATTTAAAGAGAGGTGTGTCTTAGAAACATGGCATTTGAATATTTTCATTTAAGCTGTCTGTACAATTGCCTTAAATTGCTTACATCCATTTCATTTGAACTTTGGTAGATATATGTCTCAATTGCAACCATACCACATCTATGTCTCAATTGCAATCATATCACATCTTCTTATCTTTATATTATAGATTTTTTCATGCTTAATGGTTTCTTACCTTTTTGTAATTCTGTTTCTAGATGCATCATGAATTACCTTTGAAATTGTCTTAGTGTTATGTTTTATTTGCAACATATAAATAATGTTCTTGAAAAATAAAAACAGGGATCAAAATTAGCGCTGGACTGGTGTTCTAAGACCAGTAGACTTTGCGTCGGACCATTCGATTTTGTCAACTGGTGGTTTTTGTAAATAAAAATCGCTGGTTGCATCACAATTTTAGTTTGTTTACATAAAAATTTGCTCATGAACAATCAGAACTGCACAAAAAATCTAGGGGAATAAAGGATAGGATTGTGGTGATGTTGAAGACCATGTTGACATTTTTTCTGTCCATGATCCTGATTTTGATAAAGAAAATCATTGAGATTATCAAAGCCTTTATCAAAATCAGGATCAAGACTCTCTTTTACTTGCCTTACATTTATGTATATATGTACATGTAAAAGAAAGCATGAAAATAAAAGTGAACATCTATCATTTATATTGGTGTTTGACATATGAATGTCATTTTTGTCGAGCCTGCAACTTTTGTTGCAGAAAGCTCGACATAGGGATAGTGATCCGGCGGCGGCGGCGGCGGCGGCGGCGGCGGCGGTGTTAGCTAACTTTTTAAAAGCTTTACATTTTAGAAGGTGGAAGACCTGGATGCTTCATACTTTGTATATAGATGCCTCATGTTACGAAGTATCCTTCAGTCACATGTCCAATGTCCTTGACCTCATTTTCATGGTTCAGTGACCACTTGAAAAAAAAGTTCAGATTTTTTGTAATGTTGAATTCTCTCTTATTATAAGTAATAGGATAACTATATTTGATATGTGCGTACCTTGCAAGGTCCTCATGTCTGTCAGACAGTTTTCACTTGACCTCAACCTCATTGCATGGATCAGTGAACAAGGTTAAGTTTTGGTGGTCAAGTCCGTATCTCAGATACTATAAGCAATAGGGCTTGTATATTCGGTGTATGGAAGGACTGTAAGTTGTACATGTCCAACTGGCAGGTGTCATCTGACCTTGACCTCATTTTCATGGTTCAGTGGTTATAGTTAAATTTTTGTGTTTTGGTCTGTTTTTTTTATACTATATGCAATAGGTCTACTATATTTGTTGTATGGAATGATTGTAAGGTGTACATGTCTAGCGGGCAGATGTCATGTGACCTTGACCTCATTTTCATGGTTCAGTGGTCAAAGTTAAGTTTTTGAGTTTTGGTCTATTTATCTAATACTATATGCCATAGGTCAACTATATTTGGTGTATGGAAATATTTTATTGATCTTTATGTCAGTATTGCAGGTTTCTTTTGACCATGACCTCATTTTCACGGTTCATTGCACAGTGTTAATTTTTTGTGTTTTGGTCTATTTTTCTTAAACTATAAGTAATAGGTCGACTATATATGTTGTATAGAAGCATTGTTAGCTGTACATGTCTGCCTGGCATGGTTCATCTGACCTTGACCTCATTTTCATGGTTCATTGGTCTTTGTTTAGTTATCTTGGTTAATGTTAAGTTTATGAGACAGTTGTAATAAAGCTTTATACTTAGGACTATCAACATAATATCAGAGACATATATAGCAAAATTTATGATAAGTATAGAAGGCGAGACATTTCAGCGTGTGCACTCTTGTTGAAGTTCTGACTAGTATATTTTTCAGTCCACTAGTCCCACTGGCCAGTATATAAAAAGGCTTAAATTGGACCCCTGAAAAACAAATAAAAAATATTTAAAATATTTAGCTTTGGTTTATGAAGAAAGCTCAATTTCAAATTTTCGTGACATTTAAAATTAAAATGAACCATGATAAATTATTAAAAGATAGTGTTTCATTCTATTTTGTAACCCTTTGTTTGTTTTTCCCTTATTATTTTTTAAAAATAACTTTTCATCGTGAGAAAATGAAAAAGAAATAATCCTTTGTACTCTGAGGTAAAAGTTGAATTGAAAAAAATGATATGGAAAATTTCTATAAAAAGTGTTATGCATGCTGTTAATTTTGCTTGTATTACATATAATAATGGTTTTTTTCGATGAAATATTTTAAAGGCAAATATGTTGGGATTTTGGAAAACTATGTGTTAAAATACATAAATATGTTAAGGCTGGTCCTAATAATTTCCAAGTGCATATCAGGAGAGATGATATTAAAAGTATAACATGAAATATCTTAGTGTTATGGTAATCGCCAATATTTTAGACAATTTTAATGTTTGTGGTAAGCTTCAGATTGATAGCGATAAAAAAAATAATTCTGACATTGGTAATTATAAGTACCTCCCCAATTTATTTTTGATGTTCAATGCATTTGAATGGGAACATATAGTTACCCCCTCCCCCCTTTTGTTTTAAATTGCTGGATCCGCCCCAGAGTTGTTTAATTTATTTTTTTTATATAGATTAGACCGTTGGTTTTCCCGTTTGAATGGTTTTACACTAGTAATTTTGGGGCCCTTTATAGCTTGTTGTTCGGTGTGAGCCAAGGCTCCGTGTTGAAGGCCGTACTTTAACCTATAATGGTTTACTTTTTAAATTGTTATTTGTATGGAGAGTTGTCTCATTGGCACTCACACCACATCTTCCTATATCTAATTAAACAAATGTAAGGAAATTTTAAGCTTAAAGTTTTTAATTGACTTTTTCACCAAATGCACATTTTGTTTGTAGCACACAGTAAATAACACAATTTTATGTTTGTAGGTGGCTGTTTAGAGATGGATTGTTACCACCAAAGACATATTTTATTGGTTATTCCAGAAGTAAGCTTACTGTGGATGATATCAAAAAGAAAACACTGCCCTTCATGAAGGTAAACAGAAACACAAGTGTTACATGTATAAATAAAAAAGGCAAAGTATTGATGACTAGAATGTTTTTCACATCCTTGTGCATTCTATGAGCATCTCCAAAGCCCAGAACTTTGTCAGGGTTGTTTTTGATTACATATATAAGGTGCTTAGTGTTGAGAAAATCTTCAGTAGTCTGTCTCTCTTAGATTTATTTACAACCATCTACAATTTGGACATTTTAAGCTTTATGGTAAATTGACTATATGTATCTTCCATTCTTGAAGACTGTTTTTTGGCTCTTAGATGAGTTTTATGATTTTTCCTGTGTTGTCCAATTGCTGTATATCAGTGACGTCTACACCATCTTTTATTCATAGTAAAGTAAATTTTCAAGTATTTTTAAAAATGAACATCACATTTTATATTTTGAAAATGATTAAATGCATTGTAAGGAATAAATATATCCTCAGGATGGTAAATGTCATAATTTTGTTATGGAACTTTGGATTGAGGCTCTCTGAATTGAAATTTGAAAGCAACCTTCATGTGAGCATGCTATACCTTGTGATGTGTTTTCACAACCATTGCTCACCAACTTCCTGTTTACAGAATACACAGAATACATTATGTATTATTTTCAAGCAATATCTCACTGTTCAGGTGATTGTTTTTGTTTATTTGTATAATACTTCCCTCATTGTAGGTTTGTATTTTCTTTGTTTTTAGATAAAAAATGGAGAGGAACAAAAAGTAGAGCAATTTTTCAAAATCAATGAATATATAGCTGGTAGTTACGACTCTCCTGGTGATTTCTCTAAACTGAACAAAGCCATAGAACAAAAAGGCAGCTGTAATAGATTGTTTTATCTAGCTCTTCCACCGACTGTGTATGAATCTGTCACCCTCAATCTAAAAGCTACATGTATGTCAAAGAGGTAAGGTTTTATCTAGCTCTCCCACCAACTGTGTATGAATCTGTCACCCTCAATCTAAAAGCTACATGTATGTCAAAGAGGTAAGGTTTTATCTAGCTCTCCCACCAACTGTGTATGAATCTGTCACCCTCAATCTAAAAGCTACCTGTATGTCAAAGAGGTAAGGTTTTATCTAGCTCTTCCACCAACTGTGTATGAATCTGTCACCCTCAATCTAAAAGCTACCTGTATGTCAAAGAGGTATGGTTTTATCTAGCTCTTCCACCAACTGTGTATGAATCTGTCACCCTCAATCTAAAAGCTACATGTATGTCAAAGAGGTAAGGTTTTATCTAGCTCTCCCACCAACTGTGTATGAATCTGTCACCCTCAATCTAAAAGCTACCTGTATGTCAAAGAGGTAAGGTTTTATCTAGCTCTCCCACCAACTGTGTATGAATCTGTCACCCTCAATCTAAAAGCTACCTGTATGTCAAAGAGGTAAGGTTTTATCTAGCTCTTCCACCAACTGTGTATGAATCTGTCACCCTCAATCTAAAAGCTACCTGTATGTCAAAGAGGTATGGTTTTATCTAGCTCTTCCACCAACTGTGTATGAATCTGTCACCCTCAATCTAAAAGCTACATGTATGTCAAAGAGGTAAGGTTTTATCTAGCTCTTCCACTGACTGTGTATGAATCTGTCACCCTCAATCTAAAAGCTACATGTATGTCAAAGAGGTAAGGTTTTATCTAGCTCTCCCACCAACTGTGTATGAATCTGTCACCCTCAATCTAAAAGATACCTGTATGTCAAAGAGGTAAGGTTTTATCTAGCTCTTCTACCAACTGTGTATGAATCTGTCACCCTTAATCTAAAAGCTATATGCATGTCAAAGAGGTAAGTCTCGACTCCAATCTTATTTGGCTAGGATTGTCAGTTTTCATGTAGAAGGCTGGTAGTTCTTTCTGGGCACTTGAGCTCCATTCACCAATACAACCTGAACCCCACAAAATAGCACAATAGTGACTAAATTGGTGTTTAACACTTAAATCAATCAATCTTTTGCTGTATTTTCATAGAATTGTAAATTTAATGTTAAACTTTATTTTAAATTTATGAAAAACTTTTCTGAATATTTTTACTTTAATATTTTATAAAAAAGTCATTGTGGAATCTTCATTTTAATTTTGGTTGAGTCTTTCAAAATGTCATGAAAGGATTGATAAATGCATGTGTTTATTTTTTGCAGCATTTTCCTCTCCGAAATGGGTTGGATTTTTTTTTTCAGATGGGGAGCTGTTTAAAAATTTCATATTAAAAATATATGGCATATGTGAAGTATTTGTGCTTGCTCACTTAAGGTTCCTTCATTTTTCCTCAATCATTAATGTATAGGTCTGAAATCTTAATCTGCATAATACATGAAATATAATTTATTTCAGTGATAAATGGACAAGAGTGATTGTTGAGAAACCTTTTGGAAAAGATTTAGAATCATCAAACAGACTGTCCAATCATCTGTCAGCATTATTTAAAGAGGAGGAGCTATACAGGATAGATCATTACCTTGGGAAAGAAATGGTACAGAATCTCATGGTTTTAAGGTATACAATTTAAATTATCACCTCACAGTATAATTTGGTATTTATATTGGCTAATAACCTTATTATTCACTGCTGGTGAATGCCATTGATTGTATCATAAAACAGCCCTATGAGTCTTGAGATATCTGAAATTGCCAACCCTTCTAAGGCTTCTAAGGCTAAATAACCTTTAGTAGGGTAGAAAATTTTAGATATCTCATCCTCATAGGGTCATTTTTGTACAAATGTATATGGAACAAATAGAGATCTGTTTTTGGTAATTCTATTAAAATTGAATCATCAGGTGGCCATGTAGAGAATTTGATACGTCAAAAGCAGTATATTGTATTGTATAATACTCAAACTGTGACTTCCTTTATAGGTAAAGTTGTCCTTAGTCAAATTTTTTGTCTGTTACCAAGGACAGAGTTTTGCAGGTTTTTCAGGGGGCCCGGGCCCCCCTTTTTTGGGAAAAAACTAGTTTGTTTTTATAGGGAATCACTGAAGCATGGCAAGAGCACCCCCTTTTAGGCAGCCAGTGGGCCCCCTCTTATGAAAATTTCTGGATCCGCCACTGGTAACATACTTTTTCATCTTAATTGTTTTAAGTATTTTATGCCTTTCGCTTCCCAGCTTTTTGGTTTGAAACATACCTGTTTTAAATAGTAATAACTCTATTCTAAAAGTGATTGGGGAATCTGGACTTCATCTAATTTTGCATTGCCTTTTTAAAATGTAGTGAAAGAATATATGTATAAGTTTGAAAGGAGAAGGTTCAGTAAGACCACTTTTTGGCCCCAAAATATAGCAGTTTTACAAAATTGTGAAAATGTAATCTTTTAGATATTTACTGGAAAGTAGAATGCTTCTGCTACATAAAAATGGGCTGTTTTTGACAATACAATGTACATATGGACCATAATTTGCTATTGGGCTCCGTTTCCTATAACTATAGAAAAGTGATAAAATGTGAATTACTGTAAGAAAAGTTGTAACTACATCTAAAGATGCCATTATTTTTATCAACATACAAGTGTATGCTACTCTTCCCTAGAAAAAAAATTAAAATATACGAATTTCAAAGATTCTACAACCGTATTTTTGTGTCGTTTCTCGCGTTACTTTTTGCGTCCGAAGAGCATAACGCTGACTGATTTATAGATAATCGTCACCGGCAAATTCGTAACTTTTGCCTTCAAATAACAAAGAACATCGACCAATAAGAATAGTGAGAAGAAAATGCCGAGAACTATAAGTATTTATGTAGCAGATGTAATAACAGTGGCGTGACTTTTGTGTCCGATTTCGTAATGCAAATTTTAGATGATGTAATCTGCTTTGTTGTAATAGAATTCTTAAAAACAATATGCAAATATGAACTCTCGCGAGATGTTCAAACAGGTAAATCAGAGATGATTTACATTCTTGTTTTGATCTTCGTAATAATTAAGTAAGAAAATGACGTTATCGTTATGCGTTACATTTCACACGAAACAGAAGTCCAGTTATTTATTAAAATTGTTTTTGTCCTTAAGTTCTAATCATTTCCGGTCATACGTAAAACATGTGACTAACATGTGATCACGCCCTTACAGCCGGACATACGATATACTAGTTCTAAACATTGTTTTTGTTTCCAACGGGATGTTAGCAAACATAATCTGTAGACTTGTTTCGACTTGTTTAAAAAAGGAAAATACAATTTTCAAAGAGATTGCGCCGGGGGTCTATTATTTTTCCTATGTGCATAATGTTACATACGATCTTGGTTGAAAATAAATGCCCAATGACTTGACAAAATCGATTTCAGATTTGACCGACGTTTAAACACACTACGTTTCCCAATAACGATGTAAAGGGTCCTTGGAAAATTCAATCGAAATTACGTCTCTTATCATGGTGTCGATGTTCGTTGTATTGATTTTGCTTCAGCAGTAAATATTACTAGATATTTTAGGTGAATAAAGATAATTAAATGAAAAATGCATGTTAATATACCGTTACACTTGGAATGTACAAAGTTGGTAACTTTGTCACAATTTTTAATTATTTTTTTTTATTCATGTTCAGCAAACACTTTTCAGAAACGCAATAAACTTGTCAAAGGAAAAGTAAACTTTTACCAGGCATGACTTGAAACGAAGTACTTTATTGATTTTAGCCCACTAAAGTAGGTTAAAATGTGGAAACCATGTAGATGGTGTACAGGTCACAAATATCACATGGTGCCTATTTTAAAGATTTTAATTCCAAGTTAAAAGTTTTTTTCTTTACTGGATTTAAAGAATTTTACATTGCCAATGATTTGGAATAAATTTTATATAACTGGAATTTCAAAACCAAATATAAATATATTTTTTTGGCCAAAACATCAAGATACAACGATTATGGTATCCTGTATCAATGAAGAAAATATGGAAAATTCTGAATAAATTGTACTAATTGTTTTCAAAACAAGCACATATTTAGGAGTTTTATAATACTGTTACATTTAAGATGGATTTTAAGGAAAAGTGTACTGTTCAGATTATTTTAAGCAGATTTTGCAATAAAATAAAACTAAAAAAATGCTTTCGGTTTCTTATGGTTTCCTGTCACGTTTAAAAAAACTTTAATATAACATAGAAAATAGATTTTAAATATTAACATGAAGCAAGTAACACTAGTAATGGTGTTTATTATTTATGCCTTTTGAATTATATTGTGCAAAATAAAGAAAATAAAGATTGGTTTCTTGTTTGGTTTCCTGTCACGTAAACGGTGAATCAAAATGTATTAATTTTTTCTCGAAAAACTCAACTGTTCCATTCATACTATTCTAACACCAACACAACCCACAAAATAAAAGTTAAAATTTTAGAACTTATAAAAAAGGATACAAAAAGAAACTAAAGGCCGAATACCAAATTATGGTCCATATATCGGGTACTAGCATCATTAAGTCATGCTAAATTACTGAAATCTTCACAATTTTAGCATTTTATTTAAATTTTAGACGGTTTCCGTCTTAAATGAAAGTGGCCGCATTCGTGTTCATTCATAATATTGAAATGTAAGTTGTATTTGGTAATAATACATAACATATGTAAAGGTTGAGGATGAACACGGATGAGGCCACTTTCATTTTTGACAAATACCATCTGTTTTTAATGACTAAATCAGTTAAAATCTTTCCCAAAAACTTATTGAATCAATTGAAATAGACACTTAAGTGTTTAAAAAGTGTCCAAAATCTTTCGTTAGATGAACTTGAAATTTGAGTCCAAAATCGGCCCTTACCGGACCTACTCCTTTGATTTTCTGCCTCATGCATTGGAATGTTTTTTAATATTTCATCTATATAATATACAGTGTCTTCTTTGTAGATTTGCCAACAGAATTTTTAGTCCTGTCTGGAACAGAGATGGAATAGCTTCTGTTGTTATTAGCTTTAAAGAACCATTTGGTACCCAAGGAAGAGGTGGATACTTTGATGAGTTTGGAATCATCAGGTACAAGACCAGTAATTATTAAATGATCATAGTTATCTATGTTAAATCTATGTAACACGACTTCTGATTGGCTGACGTTATTTTGTTGTTATCCCTTAGACATAATTTAGTCATGTGACCGTGACGTCAACAACGTTTTTCATGGTTTATTATGAATAATAAAAAATTAATAAGGAATGACTGTAATATTTTTTCTGTCTTTGAAGAAATAACATAAAAAATGTGGTGCACACTGTTAAATAACCCGCTACGCGCGTTATTCAGTGTGCACCAAATTTTTTATGTTATCTCTTCAAAGACAGAAAAAATATTACAGTCATTCCTTAAATAAAAGGAGTTGTAAGATATTTGATAAATACATATACATCATTGAACATTAAGACAGTAACATTACCTCAAAAATAAAAACAATAACCAATTATGTAGATGCTGTTGAAGGAGGAAATGGTTTTAGCTATGTTAATTTGAAATTACAATATTTTTTGTTGATTGAAAGTAGCTTAGATTGTTTTGCCATGATACATATCATATCAATTTAAAAGCGTTAAACTTCATTTTGACATTATATTGTATATATTTTGGACCAAACATTTTTATTGTTTAAGCCAAAGAAAAGTTGTCATTTTGTATATGTACTGTATCAATAAATGTGTGACACTCAAATAAAATATATTTATCCTATATGAAATGATGTCGATTTGGAATAAGAATCTACATTGTACCCATGAACTTCATATGGTTTATAAATATTAATTTGGATTGGGTATATATTTATATAATTTTTATTTAACAGAGATGTGATGCAGAATCATTTAATGCAGATACTAACCCTAGTAGCTATGGAAAAACCACCTACTACAAATGCTGAGGACATACGTAATGAAAAGGTCTGTTATCTATTGGGATGTCGGATTATAGTAGTTCATTTTATTCCCTTGCAGGCTTGTATGTCTTTTAGTACCTGGCTAGAATTTGATATAGTATAGTGAAAAGGGGGGTGCGTACTATGCCCGAATGTGTCTTACACACCAAAAGATGGTATAAAAATTACTACTTAAATTATAAAAACAGACATACTGCTTAAACATTTATTTTTGTATTTCAGGTTAAAGTATTGAAGAGCATCCAGCCAGTAGATATAAAGGATACAGTTTTAGGCCAGTATGTAGGTAAACCAGGTGGTAAAGGAGATGAGACACAAGGTTATCTTGATGATCCTACTGTTCCTAAAGGTAATTGTCACACCATAGTCAGTAGATATAAAAGATACAGTTTTAGGCCAGTTTGTAGGTAAACCTGGTGGTAAAGGAGATGAGACACAAGGTTATCTGGATGATCCTACTGTTCCTAAAGGTAATTGTCACACCATAGTCAGTAGATATAAAAGATACAGTTTTAGGCCAGTATGTAGGTAAACTTGGTGGTAAAGGAGATGAGGCTCAAGGTTATCTTGATGATCCTACTGTTCCTAAAGGTAATTGTCACACCATAGTCAGTAGATATTAAGGATACAGTTTTAGGCCAGTACGTAGGTAAAACCTGGTGGTAAAGGAGATGAGACACAAGGTTATCTTGATGACCCTACTGTTCCTAAAGGTAATTTTCATAACTTAGTCTAATATGAATCAAAGGAGATGTTGGGTACAAATCATTGATGAAAAGAACCCAATATAAATCAAAGGACATGTTTTGTATAAATCATTGAGGAAACAAGAACAAACCAAGCAAAATATTATCTTCTACATTCAAGATACGTTTATCTCAGACTAGGAAACTGTTTGCTTTTTATGCTCCATTTATGGGCATTATGTTTTCTGGTCTGTGCGTTCTTTGTTCATCTGTCCGTCTGTCCCACCTCAGGTTAAAGTTTTGGGTTGAGGTAGTTTTTAATGAAGTAGAAGTACAATCAACTTGAAACTTATTACACATGTTCCTTATGATATGATCTTTCTAATTTTAATGCCAAATTAGAGATTTCCCCCCAATTTCATGGTCCACTGAACATAGAAAATGAAAGTGCAAGTTTCAGGATAAAGTTTTTGGGGCATCTATGTACTAGGGACACATTCTTGTTTTTGTCGAGCCTGCAACTTTTGTTGCAGAAAGCTCGACATAGGGATAGTGATCCGGTGGCGGCAGCGGCGGCGGCAACGGCGGCGGCGGCAGCGGCAACGGCGGCGGTGTTAGCTCACTTATTAAAAGCTTTATATTTTAGAAGGTGGAAGACCTGGATGCTTCATACTTTGTATATAGATGCCTCATGTTACGAAGTTTCCGTCAGTCACATGTCCAATGTCCTTGACCTCATTTTCATGGTTCAGTGACCACTTGAAAAAAAAGTTCAGATTTTTTGTAATGTTGAATTCTCGCTTATTATAAGTAATAGGATAACTATATTTGGTATGTGCGTACCTTGCAAGGTCCTCATGCCCGTCAGACAATTTTCACTTGACCTCAACCTCATTTCATGGCTCAGTGAACAAGGTTAAGTTTTGGTGGTCAAGTCCATATCTCAGATACTATAAGCAATAGGGCTAGTATATTCGGTGTATGGAAGGACTGTAAGGTGTACATGTCCAACTGGCAGGTGTCATCTGACCTTGACCTCATTTTCATGGTTCAGTGGTTATAGTTAAGTTTTTGTGTTTTGGTCTGTTTTTCTCATACTTTATGCAATAGGTCTACTATATTTGTTGTATGGAATGATTGTAAGGTGAACATGTCTAGCGGACAGATGTCATCTGACCTTGACCTCATTTTCATGGTTCAGTGGTCAAAGTTAAGTTTTTCAGTTTTGGTCTTTTTATCTGATACTATACGCCATAGGTCAACTATATTTAGTGTATGGAAATATTTTATGATTTATATATTAGTAATTTAGTAGCGCAGGTTTATTTGACCTTGACCTCATTTTCACGGTTCATTGCTCAGTGTTAAGTTTTTGTGTTTTGGTCTATTTTTCTTAAACTATAAGTATTAGGTCAACGTTATTTGTTTTATGGAAGCATTGTTAGCTGTACATGTCAGCCTGGCATGGTTCATCTGACCTTGACCTCGTTTTCATGGTTCATTAGTCTTTGTTTAGTTATCTTGGTTAATGTAATGTTTATGTGACAGTTGTAATAAAGCTTTATACTTAATAGGCCTATCAACATAATATCAATGATTAGTAAAGAAGGCGAGACATTTCAGTGTGTGCACTCTTGTTAGTTTTATTGGTTAAGTTGGCTGATATTTTTTTGAAATCTATAGACTTTACCTTGCTGTGTATTTTGAGCTATCAACCATATGTTGATCTCTGTACAGATGAACTGTAAACAAGCTGTTTTAGATTTTGATAACTTGTTCACAAAGCTTTTGTTTATTTTCAGGGTCTGTGACTCCCACCTTTGCTACTGCTGTGCTGCATGTGAAAAATGAGAGATGGGATGGTGTACCTTTTATACTGAGATGTGGAAAAGGCAAGTATATATTTAAAATGGGAAGATGGTCGTCCTCAGACAGATTTATGCAACAATAGTCTCAATTGGAACCATTAAACATCAGACATTTATTAAGACTTGAGACAAACCTTTTATGATGTACTCCATTTACCTACATAACACTTGACCTCATCCTTAAAAGGCTTTTCAGGTTAAAGAATAAGGATTCATAAGAAGTAAGTAATTATTGTAATCTTAGCTTTTACCTTTTGAGGAGTTAAAAAAAAGTCTGCTTCAGTGATGTCACATCACATAAACACTTAAAAATTTTGCAGTTCCAAAATATCTCTCTGGATTTAACTTTATTAGTAATGCTCAGACCCAAACATTTGATAGGCTTAGATGCTTTGATAGGCTTAGATGCTTAGATAGGCTACAACATTAAGATATCTGGCTAAAAAGGGCTGAAACAGAATTGTCAAATTCATCTAGGGTTAATTTTGCATGAAAGATAACAGGAATTGTGTGTTTTAGGAATGACTGTTATATTTTTTCTGTCTATAAAGAAATAACATAAAAAATGTGGGTTATTTTACAGTGTGCACCACATTTTTTATGTTATTTTGAATAGACAGCAGAAATATTTCAGTTATTTCTTATAATTTAATTCTAAATTTCAATTTAAACTGGAGTAAACCATGAAAAAACATTGATGATGTCACAGTCTCATAACAAAATTATGTCTATGAGCTGGTAAACATAACAACGTCAGCCAATCAGAAGACGAGTTACATCCAAAATTAAATTATATCTCAATAATGTACATAATAGAATAATGATAGTAGAAAACACTAATTGTTCTTCTTCAGCATTGAATGAAAGAAAAGCAGAAGTGAGGATACAATTCAAAGATGTTGCTGGAGATATTTTCCCTGAAGGGGAGGTAAAGAGAAATGAACTGGTGATAAGAGTACAGCCTGATGAAGCTGTATATCTTAAAATGATGGCAAAGTCACCAGGGATGTCTTTCAACTGCGAAGAAACAGAGCTGGATCTCTCTTACTCTTCTAGATACAAGGCAAGTTCTTCCATATATAAGTCCAAAGATGGGATTTATAGATGGAAACACTTATTTGGAGTCCTAGAAAATATCAATACAAAAGAATGGAGAAAAGTTTTATGACTCTATGACAGCATAAAACTTTTGGAAGGATGAACACTGTCATGATACCAGTAGTTCAAATCTCCAAATGACCATTATTATCATTGATATATAATTATTGAACATGGTACTTTCATTGTTATATACCTATATCAAGGGAATGTTATACATTGTGCAACAACAAGGATTCTTGATAGGTAGACCCAATTGAAACAAAAACAGTTTGTGAAGTAAAAAGTTTTTAGTAAGAATATGACTTCTTCATCATTTTGTTTCGGGGAGGGGGGAATTGTCTCATTAGTAATCATACCACATCTTCTTAATTCTCTATAGCATTACAATTGTAAAAATACATTTTATTGTATAGAATTATTTATAATTTACAGGATCTCAAACTTCCAGACGCCTATGAGAGGTTGATTTTAGATGTATTTTCTGGTATCCAGATAAACTTCGTTAGATCTGATGAATTATATGAAGCCTGGAGAATATTTACACCATTACTTAACAAGATTGAAACAGAGAAGCCAAAACCTATTACTTATGTCTATGGAAGGTAAGATGATCTGTTGTTTTGGTGTAATGCCTTGGATGTTGTTTTTTGTAATGTATATTTATAGATTTTAAGCAGGTAATATATTGTTTGTCTTGAAAGAGTCAAACAGAGAAAATAATTTAGAATTTGCAAATTCATACCACATAATTTAAATTATAATATACCATACTTCTATTAAAGATTGATGAACTAATATTAAGGAATATAATTGAATATTAAATTGTATATAAAACAATTGGAGATGGACTCTTTGAAATGTTATAGCACTCAGAGACAATGGACTTGACATTGTCTTCTATATTAGGTTCCAAAGTTTGAAGATAAGTATTTTGGAAAGCAAGTGTATACAGAAGGATAAATTTACAGAAATGATGAAAAGGTTCAGAAATCTAATCCAACTAGTCATGCTAGTTTTCAGATTTGGTTTTTGACATCAAGAATGTCTTCATATAACAAACATGTGTATTTTATTGTTTAGAATATATATTCAAGTGATGTTTTTGAAATTAAAACTGTTTGGTAATTCTAATTTACTAATAAACATAACCTAGACATTTTTATCATCATACCAGATATACATAATCAGATGCATGACAAAATTCATATTCTCAAAACATTTTCTGTTTTCTGTGTTACCTTTAATATTATAAAATTTAATATTATAAAACAACACAACTTTCTTGTTGAATAGGGTGCTTACCTGACATCTCTTGAAGATACTCCATTTATTTACTATATTAGCATGCAACTTTTTTAAATGTTTTTTTTTTTCTTAAAAAATTATCATTTAACTAGCATGTGGTTTTATTAAACGTCATTGTGTTGTATCCTTATATTTACTCAGTAGCAATTCACCTTTTCCTTGTTTTCAGAATCTAATGAACTATGGGTAATATTTTCAATGGTTTTAACCAAACTGTAATGATTGGTTAACAAGGTACTGTTCTTTGGATATTTAACCAATCACATCACCCATGGAGAATTAGATTCTGAAAAAGAAATTACATGATCTGTTTTCTTCTTAACTGAACCACCAAATAGTTCACTGCTTACTCAAATGCAACAGAATTCACATAAAGAAGAAAAAATACAGATGTGAAAAACTGTCCTCTCTTTCTTAAAAAATAATAGTTCATACTTATTTAATTATATAAATTAATTAGAATAGTTGGATCTTAGGCTAAATTGACATAATGGTATGATCTACTTTGAATTCATTTATTTTTCATGGGTACAGGTTTTTGTGGATATTTGACTTTTTGGTTTTACCAAAGTCTACATTGCAAGCTGATAGAAAATGTGTACTCCATTGAACATTTAAATTTGATTGACCTATACTAGTACAATCAAATTCCACTAAAATTAGTATCCCAAAAATACTAACGAATCCACAGTATGTTAAATATATTTTGCATGGAATAAACAATTACTAAACAACTATGTGTGGCAGTAGCTTTGAACAATTTTACTTGTGTTCAGTTTACTGTATCTCAATATCTCTCTTTTAGTATGTTTTTTTTTATATATATATTGTAACCCTGGTATACCTTGGTGTTGGTCTTATATTTTGGTTTGGTTGTTGTAAGTGTAGTGTTTTTTCTGTGTGTCCTTTCAGTCGTGGACCAAAAGAATCAGATGAATTCATGGCAGATAGGGATTTCAAGTACACAGGGACTTACAGATGGACAGAGTCTAAGGAGACTAAAGCAGGCTTATAAATCGTTTTTGTTACATTCCTGAACAATGAGAATAGAACTATATTTTTTATAGATTTCTACAAATTGTGATATGTTATTTTTCATTTCTATTTATACTTTGGCTTAAAACGAAGCATGAATACATGACACAGCTTTTTCTTAGCATAATATTATTCTTTTCATTTTAAATATTGTTTCCTCAAACATGTAAAATTTATTTAAAAAAATAAGTATTCAGAAATCAATTTAGTATTGAATCTGAAAAAATGCTACTTATTCAGAAAATTCACTCTTAATCCAAATTCTCGTGTGAATGCAAACTGCAATATAGTAGGTAGATTGAGCACTTATCAAAAAGTAGGACACATTGATGTAAACAGAACAATAGAAAAAAAGCAATTTATCTCATATTTTATAGTTATATTATATTTCATATATTTATTCAAATAGTTTTACATGTACTTGTTATCTGTTAATATGGTGCAGGAATACAAAATATATATAGAATGTACTGTAGCATAGTTATCTGAAATTAATTGTCTTTTGTACATTAAAATATTCTACTAATTTCCAACTTTCTAACACAACGAGAAGAGATAATTTTGACATTGTTGAAAGTTTAAGAAATTGTAACGTCAAAGGATTTCTAATGTATTCATGAGGATCTATACATGTGAACATTCATTCTGGAAGTATGAATCTCAAGATATTAAGATATAAACAAAAGAAGATAATGGTAAATGTCCATGAGACAGCGTTTTATGAGGGCCCTCATGGGGTTTTTGATTATGTGATTACTTGGCCGTTTTTTTAATGATTATTTGATTATTAAGCCAAATATTTCATGATTATTTGATTATCTAGGACTGTATTTTTAGTTTATGATTATTTGATTACTAAAGATAAGCAAATATTTAATGATTGTGTGATTATATTGGCAAAAAAATGGTGATTATGTGATTACTAGGACCCCCCCATGAGGGGCCTCTTTTATGGCTGTTTAACATCCAGCTGTAAAATTTACCCTTCTTTTAACTAGACCTACATGCTCAGACAGATTTTTAATGTGCTAGTCCACAAAGTAACAGTTCGTAGAAACACATGTCACCCTTCCTGGATATTTTATTACTCTGAGTCAAGCAGTCTTGCACTTTCATGCCTCATGCTTAGCGGAGAGGCATTACATATCATTTGCTTTAATAAGTCTTTGGTTTGAACTTATTGACAAAAAGGCAACATACAGTCTTCAATAATAGACAGTTGTCTATAAAATATATAAAGCTTTAAATCATAATAAGTCTCAAAGGACTACCACAGATCATCTGCACAACAAGAAATTCTTCAAATTACAAAAAATCAGACAACCACTGAAAAGTTTCCAGTCTTTGGTCAGGCACGTGCATAATGTTGTAGGGTCATATAAGGTTGTGTTTATTTCAACCAATACCCTTTTCATCAGTGAACTTAATAAAAGCTTCTTATAGTGAAATGAAATTGTAAATAATTCTGGCATCAAAGATGGGAATTTAAAAAAAATGGTTAAGATTGGATTTTTATATAAAATATTTTATGTCCCAACTTTAAAAGTAGAGGGCATTAATGTTTTCCAGTATGTGCACACACCCATTATCCTGCCTTTTCATTCATTTTTTGGTCCCATATCAGGTCAAAGTTTTGTTTTACCATGAAGGTAATGTCACATCTTCTAGAATTTTGTAAACATGTTCATTGATAACTTACAAGGAAAATCTAGCATTTTAGATTTATGGGTCTATTATGTACTTGGTAAAGTATATTCTATTACGTTATAAATTTCTGAGATATATATTGTTTCTGTTAACTTTTCATTTATCATTAATAAATATATTTACATACCAAGTTTTTTTTACATATCAATAACAAATACACCTCACTAACTAGATTTTTTTAGGTTATATCTCCAATCTAGAAGTTGGGGCTTTATTGTATTCACCTTGTTCGTTTGTTCTAATGTTATGTTCCAGAGCTATGCCTTTTACTTACCTTAATAGTTATCAAAGGTACCAGGCTTATTATTTGATACTCCAGACATGCTTTTCTTCTACATAAAACTCATCAGTGACACTAGATCACAATAGTTTCAAAACCAAACAAGCAGTTTCCATATGATAACCATAATGCTATTTAAACAAATCTTTCAAAACTTCAACACAACATCATAGACCATTAAATACTGGTAAAGTTCAATTTGAAGGTCTTAAAATTTACTGTTTAATAGTCATAACCCTTATATATAGTTACCTTACAAATTGGTGTTTTTGGTTTTTTGTACAATAACAACTGGAAAGCCCCACTTCTAATACCATTTGTCCACTACTGATGAGGATGCTGACTTGTGACAGGCATATGGAAATGTGGAGGTGTAAAAAAAAAATTATGATATTTCCCCTCCCCCTTTTTAATGTCATCAGTAAATTAACAAAAGGTACATTTAAGAACACACACTAAAAACTTAATAGAAGAAGCACATGACTCTATAAAAGGGTTTCATAGAAAATTATAGTATAAAAAGAATTGTGCTATTAATGAAAGATAAAATTGTAGTTTAAAAAGAATTGTACTATTAATGAAAGCTATCTCAATTTACATATCCTGCTGTAATAAAAATCATGCCATCCTACACCTAATATTGTTAGCTGTAATAGTCTATTCTCATATTACTGACTTTTGACTCTGGTTTCTATATTTCTTCGACAGGATAATCACTCTGTGGTAAGACATCCTGGTACTCTGTCAATTATGAGCAACCAAAATAAGTAAAATCAAATTTATAAAATGTGCAATTATTGTGGAAAAAGTACTGCTTTCTCATGATTAAGTCATGTATAGGAAGCATTAAACAGTAAACTTTCCCTCCAAATTGTACTGATTAAAATCTTCAATTTACTTATTTACGTTGCTGCTGCTTGACCAAGTACCAGGGTGTCCAACCACAGAGCAGGTAACCTGTCAGAAAAATATATTTCAAGTCAAAAGTCTGTAATATGAAAATGGTCTATTCATAGAAGATTTCATTCAGCAACACAATAATCTGGAGAAATGCACAAAACAAACTATACAGAAAAACATGAAAAATATTTAGGTATTGTTTTGAACTATAGAGGATAGAGTGAACAGCAGTATCATAAAAACTTCAATCAGTAAGTTTATAAAGTCAAAGAGACTTATATCACAACACTGAGGTTATGAGGTCAAATTCGGTATGAGGCAGTTGTTTTTGACTCCCAATATTAATTAAATAGGATTATGGTTTTCTCCTGGCACTCTGGCTTCCACCATGAAAACTAACAGTCATGAAATAGCACAAGTGACGTTAAACACCAATCAGTCAATCAATTAATCATTGGGAAACTGTGGTATCATAGTTAAGTATTGACTGATATTTTTGTGTTATTGTATACTCCTTTTGCTGAATGGGATACTGTGTTTAAACAGGTTTACAAAAGCTATGTACAGCAGTTTTGTTTGTAGACTTAAAATAGACTTAGATTCATTTATTTCAATTTCATGCAAATATGAACATATTTTCAAAATGTTTTATTTTTCAGCCGTGGTCCAAAAGAAAGTGATAAACTTTGTCATGACAGGGATTTTATCTACACTGGAACATACAAATGGAGTAAGCCAGAACCTGCTGGCAAATTGTAAAGTTCTGAACAGATCAAAGTTTGAATGACAGTATTTATTACTGTAGAGGCAGCAATGAAGATTTTTTACGATTCCAGACTCACAGGGTATCAATCTGTGATATAAATTATTCAGAATCTTTGTTAGAAATACATTCAAAATTGTATATAAAGAACAGTTATTTAGTTATAAGCAGGTGTGTGTAAAACCGAGGTTGAAGATCATGAGTAAAATGGTTTTTTCCAAGACAAACTGATAACGATGAAAAGTTAACAGTGATTGCTCTCATGATAATATTTGACCAGCTCCAGAAAAACAGTGATAGATTTAACTTAATGGAAAATAATTACAGTTAGAAATGATTAAAAGTGCTATTTTTACAACAAATAAGACATGCATTTAACAAAATGGACTATTTTTGCAATAATTATATAAAACAAATATCCAATAAAAGTGCTATTTTTATAATTTTTTTAAACACAGATTTTAAAACAAAAAGTGCTTTAAGTCAATTGTAACAACATATATCTTAAACTAGGAAATGAAGTTCCCAAATCTTTTTTGACATTAATTATTTTATAACACTGAAATATCAACTTTAACATGAGTGTTTTTTTAAATGGTTTAATAAAACTTGTTATTACATTTCATCATTGATGAGAAGAATAAGTCAGGAACTACAGTATTAATAGGTTGGATCAATGATACAATAGACATTTAATCTTTTGCTCAAAGCAGTAAAGGGAGATGATTATGACAGTTTTTATAAATATAAATGTTGTTTGGTTGAGAGACTTTTTTCTTATTTGATTGTTGGTTACCTTGAAACACAATATATTTATGATTGTTTTTATTTCCAGATTTTATAACTTTTGATGAACAAACTTTTCAATTGTCAAATCTGAATCTCAGCGTGTTTTTTAAACCTAGAAATTTATTTTTTTCACCAGCCAAAAATTATATGAGATTTGTTTATATATATTTATTTACAAACTATATTGCAATGTTTTCTGTTACACATATAATTTGTTTCTATGAAATATATATCTTACATATTTATGTTTTTATACTGATTGTAAAGTTAACTTTGAATTAGTTAAAATTATATAAAACCAAAAAGCATATAATGGAAAGATGTAATGGATTTTCATACAACCATTTGCAAATAGATAAATATTAATATTGCTCAAAAAGGAATTAAAAAATTTCGAAGTACATAAAATAAATGAAAGGTTTGCTGTAGTTAGTGTTTTGTCTGTTAGATGTTTATTTTTTAACTTTTTTTTAAATAAGGTTTAAGAAACTAACTTTTACGGTACAATTAAAGATTGAATGTAGATCATATGTGTGAAAGTTTTTTTAGTCCAAATATATATTGATAATTGAAGAAATTTAATTTTGCCTTGTTGCCTGTCCAAATTGTGACAGACATTACAAAGACTCTGCTGATTATATCTGTCCAATTCTATTTCTAACTTGAAATATAATCACACAATGTATTTTTTATGACCTACTAGTATGTCTATAAATTTTGTCTTTTGAATATTCATTTTTTTTGTAAAACACAAAAGGGGAGCAGGATATACAACACTTACATAACATGGATTTTGATTTGAATAATATCTAAACATGTAACCATAGCTTACATTTTTCATGTCATTTTATGTCTATAGCTTTACATAAATGCACTGGTTTTGCATAATTTTTTTGAATATTTTGCCATCGTTAGTCATCTGTTGTCCATCTCTTTTTTGTTCATATTGAACAATTATTCTCTCTTTCAAATTGTAACCTGTCTACTAGATGCGTAGAGATTTGGTTGATTGTAGAACTTTTAGTTTAGGAGTATATACACTGGCAGTCTCTTGTCTTTATTATGTAGAGACATTCCCTTATGTTGTGCAAAAATGTATATTTGTTGTTTTAGCTGTTGTTTGACCAAAGTTGGCTTTTGAGGATAAAAATTTCTTTAGTAGTACTTTTTGTTCGTGAAAAGAAAAAAAAAAGTTATGATATTACATTGTAATGATATTGGTTAATCTATTCAATTGGTTGACACTGCTTGTATTTACAGATTGGAACTAGCAGATAAATTGCCATTTAACATACCTCATTTTTCTCATGTTCATGTATTTTTTATCAGAATCATGTCAATTGTCTTTTTTTGCTGTTACAAGCAGTATTTAGACCTCTAGAAGTTTTCTATTGTTGGTGTTGTTGGGTTTTTGACACATTGATAGATACCTCTCATCTTCTTGATTCATTTTCCTTTTGCTTTATTAAAGTGGTTCTATTACGTTATGTATGCTTAAAATAATTGTGGGATCATTTACATCATGATCAGCAGAAGTAACAAACATTTTTCCTTTTTTTTTCTAATCATTATCAAGATGCTTTGAATTTAATTTACATCTGTTATTTACATCTGTTATAGCTTAAAAAGTCATAAAAAGGTACTCTTACGATTTTTCCCAATCTATGGCAACTATGGCTAACATCCTTTTTGATGTGTCAAGACCAACTCTAACATGCCACTAGTGTTTTAATTTTTCATTGGAATTTTTGCATCAGAGAGTTATTAGTACATTTATTAGTATTAGTATAAACTGTGATATTGTTGTTTCCAGATTTTTGTTGTTTTATTTTGATATGTTTATTACCTAATTTGAATCAAAAACTTACAGCATTATTTATTTTTATCTATTATTTTAAAGGTTGAAAACTAGGGATTTAAAATAGACCTTCAGCTGGAATCTTCTTATAACAGTAGAACTTTTTGTGTGTCTAATCTTGGTTATACAATGTACTCCCTAATACGTAGAAAACACATGGATAACAATTTTGGTTTTCAATATTGCTTGCAATGCATTCTTATAGACTAATGTGGAATTATTCAAGAAACATAGTTATAATCATTTTCTTGAAAATTATATGCAAGTCAACTAATTTGTTTTCCTCTAACAAAATATATCAAATATTGTCATTTATTACCCTTTGTATATTTCAATGATTGAATTGTGTATATACTAGTAATATATATTGTAAATTAATGTATGAATGTATGAATGTTAACTGTATGCATGTATTTTGTTTGAGGGCCTCAATGAAAATTAGACTATTTCTAATTGAGTTACCCTCTTTAAATAAAGAATTTATTATTATTATTATTATTATTATACAAAAAAGATATACAAGATGTATTATACAAAAAGTGATGTTGAATATATTCAGATGTCTTATGAGTAATGCTGATGCTTGTATTTATTTTTTGCCAAAACCTGTATTTCAAAAATGACATGCTTATATCACAACCACATCTCTTTTTTCTTTCTTGTACCAATTTCCAAAGGAGTTATTGAATGCTGACACAAAAATCCAGTTAAAAAGAAATTTTTGTCAGTGCGTACCAATTTCCAAAGGAGTTATTGAATGCTGACACAAAAATCCAGTTAAAAAGAAATTTTTGTCAGTGCGCAAAAAGATAGACTTTTAAGAGCTGTCTAAGTTTGATTTTCAACCTGTAGGTTTAATTTTTTTGCTTTTACAGTTATATTTATTGCTTACTTGTTGTTTGTTTTTTTGCTTTTTGTTGAATTGATAGTATATTCACAACTTCGTATTTTGAACAAGTCATCCTTTATTTGCATGTTTTTCCATATCAGAAAATATATCATTCCATTGATAAAAATATTGTTTTCATATTTATAATTATACATGTAGTAAGTCAGTCATGTCATCATTTTGGATTTTATTGTTGTACAATATATACATCAATTACATTAATTCATAGACAGTACCATTTATAAATATTTGTATATTTTTTGTTTAATCAAGCAAGTACAAATGAAATATAGAAATTAAAGCATTTTGGGAAGAGGATATTTCTGAGTGAGAGGGAAAGATGTTCAAAGTCAAAATTTAAATTTGTTTTATTGAAAATAAACCAAACCAAAGGCCTCCAGGTCCAGGATTTTCTCCATGTATTGGAGACCCAATGATGGCCTTCAGCTCTTTTCTGCTCTTTGGTCAGGTTACTTGTGAAAATTAGTTTGTTTACAGTAAATGAATGAATAACGAAAACATTCACTTTTGCCATAATATATAATGTAATAATATGATACAACTGAAAACATAACAGGGTACAAACAGTAAGTATTAAAGCAGAGCTTTATTTTTTTATACAATTTATTCAACTGGATTGAATTGTAAAATATGTCTTATTATTTATTATATTTAGAAGATTTAAAAAACTAAGCATAATGTAAAAATGTTATGATTTTGAAGTATTCCTAAATTTTGCACTTATTAGGATTTTTTTTGCTATTTTGTTTCATTTTTAGATTCAAGTGTTTTACCAATTTACACAAATGTTGAACAATGTTAAAGTATAACTTACTATGATTAATATATTTTAATTTTATAGCAGTTATATATTTTGTTTTTGAACACCTGGCTTCCAACTGTTGACCTGATTAGTATTATATTTGTTTCTTGATGTACTTGTAGGTTCTGTATTTTCTGTTGTTAAGCAGTCTTTATATTTCTATTATGAACAATTAACAATAAAAAGATTATCATCACATTTCTTCTTTTGTCTTTTTTTCAAATGAAAATTAAAAATAAGGAAATGATATGATTGCCTAAGAGACAAATATGCATAAAGATATGAACAATTTACAGGTCACTGTGACTGTTCATTTCATGGTTTACAAGAAAATTGGTACCGTTAATTTTATTACTACCACTGGGTCGATGCCTCTGCTGGTGGACTATTAGTCCCCGAGGGTTTCACCAGCCCAGTAGCCAGTACTTTGGTACTGGCATGAAAATACGGACTTTTTGTGTTACTAAAATTTGCTGTTACAAAATGATAGAAATTATTATAAATTAAGGAATGTATCTCCCTCATGCAAAGCTCTGATTCCTCTCACGGATTTGGCTATACTTTTTGGACCTTTTGGATTATAGCTCTTCATCTTTTATATAAGCTTTGGATTTTAAATATTTTGGAAACGAGCATCACTGAAGAGACATGTTTTGTCGAAATACGCATCTGGTGCAAGAAAATTGGTACCGTTAATTTTATTACAAGTTTTCATGAATATTCCCTCACTTCGCAAAAAATTTGTACCAACAAAAATTCCCATTACTGATTTATCTTGAAAGAATTATTTTTCATAATCATAAGTCAGACAAACTGACAACTCCATGGCAAAAAAAAACAAAAAAAAAACACAAAAAGACAAACACAGTTCTCTGGTTAGGAATATAAAACAAAATAAAACTTATTAAAACTTATTTTTGCATGAACAATATATATTTGAGGGTACCCGAATTGCACCTATTTTGACATGGTTTGTTTCCACCTATGTTTATTAGAGATCCAGACAAAAGTTTCCATTTTGTAGATCACACTACTAGATGTATCCTTAAATTACTCTCTAGTTGTACAAATTTAATATCAAATTCATACTGAATCATAGAAAAATGGGTTTTAATCAAAGTTCCAACCATTCCAAGATTCTGTAATGAGGAGTACCTAAATGGCATCTATGCTTAAAATTCACATGCCTCCATAAAAATCTAACAATGGCTATGCTTTGTTTGTTTCCTCCAAATTTTTAGAACAATTTGACCATTGACTATGCTTATGTGATGAACATGGTTCACCTGTTTTATTTTATTAGGGTTCATCTTCTTATTTCTTTTATCAAGTTGAAAAATTGTTATACGAACTCGTTTATATGATGAAAATTGAACAGTTGTCTACTTTCGGTTTTGTTTTGTTTACATTGCTATGGAAATTTATAATATTTAGAATCAGGAACGGACAGGTTGTGGTTAGCAAACCCGGAAATATTCCGATCAGTAGTTGTAAACATAAGGGCTGTCATTCAAATGTTTAGCAATAGGGGTTTAGGTATATATGAACACTCATAAGAATAAGACTTTTGGTATCGTCCAAAGTAAATGGTATGGTCCAAAACCTTAGTAGATAAGATGATGCGCTGTCAGAACAAGTGTCAATTGATGGATAATCCAGACGCCTTAAAGAAGGAAAAAGGTAATTATTTACACTTTATAAAAGATTTAATAGATTATGAATAAGAATCTATCTGCGTACCTGAAAAAGGTTGCAGGAGTATTGAAGTTGTACATATGCACCGGGTAACAGGTGCATAGGCGACTGTGCGGTAATAGTGCATGGGTAAATACGTGCACTGTTCAAGCATTGCACAGGCTGAACAGGTCAGATAGTGCACAGGCTAAACAAGCCAGATAGTGCACAGGATAGTAGTGCATTGCTAGAAAACATCAAAGTTTTGGATAGTGCACAGGTTAGAACTGGTTGTTGCTTCACACAAGGTCTGCGCAAAGACAACAACAAGTCCCGAACCTTGCTAGTTGGTGACAGAGGCCAAGTTAAGAAGTTAAAGATATATATATATATATATATATATATATAAGAAACAGTGCATCTTCCAATATCCAGGGGTAAACTTTAATACGATACCCATCAGTCACTACCCAGAGTACGTGACACTTACTATTCATTTTATTAGAATAAGATGCCCTGGACATATTTTAATTGCTCATTTATAATGAATATAATGAAACTGTTTAGTGCATATTTAAGTATATTTAGCCTAAGCTATGTTGGTTGATTGATTGTTAGTTGCTTTTAAACATCTAGTGGCAAATAGTGAAGACGAAAGATATGCATTATGCTATTGTTTCAGAAAAAAGGGAGAAGGTTTGGATCCATTAAAACGTTTAATCCCGCTGCAAATGTTTGCACCTGTCCTAAGTCAGGAATCTGATGTACAGTAATTGTCACTTGTTTATGTAATTTATACGTGTTTCTCGTTTCTTTATTTTTTATAGATAAGACTGTTGGTTTTCCCGTTTGAATGGTTTTACACTAGTAATTTTGGGGCCCTTTATAGTTTGTTGTTCGGTGTGAGCCAAGGCTCCGTGTTGAAGGCCGTACATTGACCTATAATGGTTTACTTTTTTTAAATTGTTATTTGGATGGAGAGTTGTCTCATTGGCACTCACACCACATCTTCCTATATCTATATAATATAATGGTAAATTATACATACACAACTTGCATGTATTTAGTCTCTTAAGAAAACTTGTTAGATTTCAGCTGCATTTTTTGTAAAATGGGTGCAATTTGGGTACTGTGATGTTAATGATATTTGTAAGGTTCTATGAATGAAGTTCAACCATTTCAATAAATAAATTTGAGACCAATGAACATGAACATGTGAAGTGGCTCCTAAAATTTTCTAGTATCAGATCCTGTCCATGATCTAAGAATCTATTAGACAAAAGGATCCAAAGGGGAAATGTAATGCTTATACAATCAGTCTGAATGTCTAGGTAGAAATGTCAGGGATTTTAACCATGAGGCAGTGTACTCAGAGAAAACAGAAGATTTAGATCTGACCATTGACCTATAAAATGTGAGAAACTGATCTGATAATGAGAAAGCACAAGGGAAAATGTGAAATGAAGATGTATTGATTTACATTTTACCATTATAATATATTTTCTTTATGAATTTTCATTTCTAGCATTCATTCCTAAAGGTCAGTTCACTTTAGTTTAAATGCTTAAAAAATTTAGGGATCCAGATAATATGCATTGAACAAAAAGACACAGACATATTTCAATATAAATTTATTTTTCTCTAAATTTCTGAATGTAAAATGTAGCATATATGTTACAAATAAAATATATTTATCCCAAACAATAACTTTCAGTCTATTTACAGCATCATTCATAACAAATATTCATATTTACAAGGTTTAAAATAATCTCTTTATCTTCTCTCCATTCAGACATATTTAAAATGATTTATAATTGCTTAGAATTGGCTAAATAGGTTCTTATTATATAACAACTGTCCTTTAGAAAGATAATGCCCTTTTCCATAGGAATGTATTCTTATAATTGACCATGGAATTTTAAATTCATTATTTCATTTTACCTCATACAGAAAATTTGCATAAAGAATAGAGACAGACATATCTTAAAGTGAATCTGAAATGAAATGATTTTTATACATGACCATGTCAAACCAGATAATCTCAAAATGCAGTGTTTACAGAAAAAATTATTTCAACATTGTCAAACTACACTTGTTCATTTTTCAAAGAATTCTCGATTCAAATGCGAATAGTAATTTACCTTAAGTTAGGTATAGAGAATGTCTGCACTCTTTTTCAAATTTGAAGAATTAACAATGAAAACATTTTTTACCAAAACCTCCAAAAAATCATCCCCCCCCCCCCCCCCAAAAAAAAAAAAAAACAAATTTACATAGAACAATTCGGTTAGCAATAAAATAGAGGGTCTGACTTATGAAAACTGAAAGTTAAGTTATTTCTTTAATTATGTGTTATTTTCTGTTGAAGCAGAAGTGACTATGCAGTTTTGGTGGTATTATTAATAGACATCATTTCAGTTTCACCTCTCACACAAATTCTTACTTTTTGTTGAGTATTTCAATTCAACATTGATATACATTACAAATTATACATCAGTAGAAATAAAATGATTTCTTAAGTTACCTTCCATCATACTTTAAAATTATAATATGCACCTTGTACAACCGTTACATTAATCATGTTAATGCCATATGAATATCACACTATAATCAAAAACTTTCACTCACTATCATTTATCACAGACAAAACATTTACAACTTCATTCAATACATATATGTTCAATCATCTGTCAGACAACAAATTCATACACATTGTCTCCCCTTGATAATTTCACTACATCCCTCCCTCAATCATCATAATGTAATACAATTTCATCATCTCAATGAATGTTATAGAAAATAATATAGTGTAATAAGGTACCAGAAGAAAACAATTATTCTCCAATTCATGAATTGGCATGAGTTTTAACAAACAATAAATAGAAATTACTTCACATGGCAAAAGTGAGTAAATGTTGATAAAAACAAAAAATCAAATCAAATTTTAATTAAGCTAATTATAATAAAAAAAAAACACTGGTGTCTGTCCCATATTGACATTTATGACAATATTTGAAAATACTTAGAATGTTGTACACCTCAATAATTAGATACTATCACAAAGCAGAAAACAATACACAAATAACTGGCAAATAAAATCCCAAACTTAACAAAGCCTTATAATAAAATGTGTACTTGCATCCCATGATTTTGTTTAGGTCACATGGAACAGCTATTTTTTTTTTTTGGTTTTATTTCATAGAAATTATTTACTTAACACTAAAAATTTACATGAAAACATTTTATTTTCTTCAACGGAAGAAATCTGTAGATTGGTGAAAGAATTATTCATGAACTGATAAAACCACTGATATATGAAAAATCTTTAAATAAGCACACGAAAACAAATAGGACATGAATGTTGATCTAAGAAAATTATCCCTATATAGAAAAAATAGCAAAATTATTTTCATCTTATTTATAAACTTTTTGTCAATAAGGAATTAACAAAAAAGCACAATTTCAATAACACACAAAAAGACAGACTATAATGTCAAAAGAAAATGAGGGAATGAGAAACTTATCAGATAATTTTAACCATTTTATCTTAATAACAAAATGGAAAAGTAATCTATATCATGAAAATTTTCAGCTTCACAATATAAGGAATGCTTAGTGTCAATATTAAGAAATGGCATTTCAATGAGGGCTATTTCAGAAAAAAATGTAAGGGGGGGGGGGGGGTTGGACGGCACATTATATTAATAATACATGGGTGATGGGTATCAGAGCAACTTTTCACACTATAATGCACTTTAATTCTCAACTACAATTGTCTGAGTGGAGGGTGCTGACAAAAACTGCCTTCCAACCCCCCATACATTTTTTTCTGGAATAGCCCTGATGCAAAAAACAACAACAAAAATTCAAGCAATAGATGCACAACTTCATATACTGTAGAAGATTCTGTGTAAGATCAGATTGATTCAATTGAATGAAATAAAAGAAATAGAGAATCAACAAACGTATGACAAAACACAAAGACAAAAAGAAAAACAAACAGCAATTCTAATATAAATTTTTGCAATACAGCACAAACAGTAAGTCCTTATCCTTAAAACTGCTTTTGAACAAAACAAATATTTTAGTTTTCAAAAACATGTTTCTAACCCTTATTACTACACTTGACCTTGATATGTTGATTGCTAATTATTATATGTATTTTATAAATTTATCAAATAGAGACTTTCAATGTTTTCAGAATATTGAGACATAAACCAATTTAAACAATTGCAAAATTAGTGATTATTAAAAATATAAATGTAGCTTAGCATAAAAATAAACATAAGTACTAGATTGACAGATATGAAATAACAGAAAAACAAAGTCCAGCTCATATCATTCCTTCTATAGTACTTCTATTTTTAGCACTTTTAAACAAGAAAAACCTATAAATTAGTTTATGCTATGACTTTTTGTTCAAATGATTAGGAGCGTCAGCAAACATAAATTTCAGTTTGAATGCCTCTGCTAAAAGTTCTCCTATTTCTTCATCGTGCCAATGATGTGTAGGTAAATTCTGTAGAAACATTAATATTCCCTGAAATAAAAAAAATGGTATTTAAATCGCTGATCACAAAAAATGATGGTAAACAATGTGGATTACTCAATATTCCTTGAAAACACATATAAAAACATGATTTCTATATCAGCAGTACTTTGAGATAGTCACCCCCAGTTTGTATTTGGGTTTCGTGTTGCTTAGTCTTTAGTTTTTCTATGTTGTAGTCTTGTGTACTATTATTTGTCTGTTTGTCTTTTCTTTTTTAGCCATTGCTTATTTTCGATCTATGAGTTTAAATGTCTCTCTGGTATCTTTCGCCCTTCTTTTACTGTGAGCATTCTGTGTTATGGTATTATCTACTATTGATTTACCTATGGTTGTGCATTATTATCATTTTTATGTTGATATTACTGTGTTTTCTGCTTACTTGTGGAAATTTTACAGTTTCCCACATGATGAGGTCTGAGATGCAGTTTGAGTACTCTTATAAAGCTAGCTTAACCCTGCCATTTATTACAACGCCTGCATAAATTCAGAAATCTTTTCAACCGTTGTCATGGTTTTTTCCTGGTTTTAGTTTCTTGCTGTTTTTTGTTGATAAAAAAATGTGGTGAAGTTGCAAGTAAATTTATATAGCTGGGTATAATAAAATCAAATTGAGAATGCAAATTGGGAATGTGTCAAAGAGACAATATATTTCTCTATTATTGAGGAACATATGCTGACCTCCAATTGTCCCTTTTATTCATTTTGAATCATTATTTTTGTTGCTTTCTCATTGACATCTCCAAAACTTTCTTTTATTCTAAAAATAGTGTGATTTTTTTTTAATTTCTGCAAAACACATGCTTGCTTTGCAGTATGAGATTAGAGCTCATTGTTTAAGATTGAACAAAGACCTATGTTTGCTAGATTCTACATCATTAAGTCTCTGGTGGAAATTTGCATCATTTCATATCTTATCTTTATATTTAATATTCCTTGAAATGACAAAAAATGCTAAAGTCACTTTCAGTGGGCTTTCCTTAGGCACACACTCTGAAGGATGGTTGCTAACCTCCATTAAACATTATTTGAAAGTGTATAATCAGATAAATGTGTTGTTATGAAGAAAAGTTTCATACCTGAAAGTCTTTTTCTCTCAAGCAATCACCTGAAAATCTGTCTAAGAATGCAGCACAAACATATAAATGAAAATCAGCAAACCCATTCTGTTCAGACTGAAAATAACACAAAATTACATCAATATCAGGTGCAAGTTTTTCATTATTATAAAGACAATAAAGAAACTTCCATGATGAAAGACAACAATAAAATAATGATCATAAGATATGCTGGTTATTTTTTAATATTTCATCTGTTTGCTGTTTCGTGTACATTTTCCTCATATTGTTTTCCTTTGAGAATGAAAAACATATAAAATAGATTGAATTACATATTTAATCCCCAATTTTAAAGTTGTGCTTACAGGATATCTTCACAAGAACTTTATAGCTTACAATAAAATTCTTATTAGATTTGTTGTTAGTTGTTTGTATGGTGTTTAAATGCAACTATCCGCAACCTTGCCTATATCAAAGCAGTCTGGGTTTTTTATTGATGAGGGAATCAAGAGGTACCCAGCAAGAACCACTAATCCTTAACAGGGAATCTGACATTCTGATGTTGTTGATTGCTATGAAGTCAATGAAGTTGGATCCATTTGCTTGTAAGGGGGAGGGGCTCTTGTAAGTTCAGCAATATAATTGCATTTACACTCTAGTAAGACAAAATAATATAAATGTAGGTTATTGTTACCTGATAAGTATCCCAGAGTCTGACTGTACATCGTAAGGGAATTTCCCTCATTAATAAGTTATTCATCCATCGGAAGGAAAACTGTAAAAATTCTACATTTTGTTCTTCTAAATGGTCATATAAAGGAACTGGAAAGAAATAGAAGAATATTTATGTAATGTAATAAACAAACAGCAAAAAGTAGGTTGTCATGTCAATTAACAAAACATGTAGATATTACAAGATAACGAATGTGTTATTAGTACACAGATGTCCAACAAGCTCACTATCATTTTCTATGTTCAGTGGACAATGAAATTGGAGTAAAAACTCTAATTTGGCATTAAAATTAGAAAGTTTATATCATAGAGAATATGTGTACTAAGACACAAATGTAATAATCAGTTGATTGTACTTCAACTTTATCAAAAACTACCTTGACCAAAAACTTTAAGCTGAAACGAAAAGACGGATGGACAAACAAATGGACACAGAGACAGAAAAACATAATGTCCTATTCAAGTGGGGCATAAAATTTGGACTTATTTTTTCAGATATGCAATTATATCTTTTATTTTGTATTTGTGAGTCTCTATTCAAATATCCAATGGGAGTCAAAACAATATATCTTTTGGATAAATGAAATCTGCCATACACTAAATTAACAGGGTACCTTCCAAATGTTTGCTTCATGTACTTACCATTAATTCGTTTAATGAGACCTTTAAGAGCATTAACTTTCATCTGTATACCAGGCTGAGCAAATGTATAATTATCTTGTATACCATCTAACAACTTTGACATGCACCAGTAGCTATCAGCTTCTATTATGTTAAGAGTATCTTGTGGTAACTCAGTCAGATCACAGTTCTCAGATTCTAAATCTGTAAAGACAAAGGGTTTGCTATCATATAAATACTGTAATTTCCAAAAGTGTGCAGTGCTTAAATAATAGAATAGTAGAATATATCTAAATTTTATAGAATGTGAAACTTTGTTCAAGAGAATGTATAACATTGTCATAGTTTGGACCAGTATCATATAGAAGAGTACTGGAATAAGTGACAAAAGGGGCCAGACAATTGCAAGACACTACTATACGGTGACCTACAGTTGTTAATTTCTCTGTCATTTTAGTCTCTTGTGGAGAGTTGTCTCATTGGCAATCATACCACATCTTCTTTTTTTATATATACTTTGTAAAAGTTGATTAAAATACTTTTACAATCAGCTACTTTTTACCTTTTAAAATCAATAAGACTTTTAGAGAAACTCAATTGTAACTTTATGACATGGACAAAATCTGAAAAAATGTGTATTGAATTTTAATTTTAAATAAATAATGATACCATGTCTACATGTTTTCATTTTGCCTTTCTACATTTTCATATTTGTACATTCTAGCCTGATCAATATAATGCAAATCACTTATGAGAAAAGAGTATTTTCTGTTTTTATTTTTTTTCAACTGTGAACATATAAACTGCAGAATTACTGAAGACTATAATAGATTTTACTCATTCAAATACAGTTTTACTTACCATTATCTATATATTCTAACAAAAATACAACAAAGAATGGAGTAACTAAATCATTGATTCCCTGAACGTAACCACTGGCAGGATGTCGTATAGCCCATATATACAGTATTCTTTCAAAAATCTGAAGAAGAAAAAAACATATAAATATGTATATTTTTCAAAACAAACACCACTTAGCATGATGAAAAAACTGTTTTACAGTGATTTGGCTATCTATTCAGTTTCAATATGAAGGTGCAATTTATTCATGCGTTGTAAATGATCAAATACACCATTTACTATTATTTATCTGCTAAGCCAAAAACAAAGACACCTAATAAATACTTCTACATGTCTTTCAATCATTTGACTGAACAATCTTGCATTCCATACAGTTTAAACATGTATAAATATGTGTACATATAAAAAACAATGTGAGTTACATTATATCATAGCTAAAAAGTCAATACAGCTTTTTTTGTTTTCTTCATGTTCTTAAAATTTTTTGACTTATAATTCACGTGGGCAAATTTGGATGATTATGTTGTGTTTCATTTTACAATCCTTAGATAAAACTGTTGAGTACTGTTATTAATCATCATTCTTTAAGTCATCTCATGTTTTGATCTGCTTTCAAAATTTCATCATTTTAGAAACCATTTGTGTTTACTGTGGGATACATCAGCAAATAGAAAATATTGGTATTATTTTTTCTTAGATCAATTGAAAGTGATGAGTGTAGATGCATTTTATCACATATTCCAGTTTTAATTGTTTGTATAGTAGATAAAAAATGTTTGTGTATATCTAAAATGTATCAGTTATTTTTCATTGTTAACTGAATAGTGTATAAGACCAACAGTTATCCCCTATGTTGAAATAACAACACAAGCAAACATATTTTAATTTTCATAAACTTAAATATTTCAAAGTATTTGATAATGGATAATGATAAACATACATACACCATGCACCACATTTGACATACATGCATACATTATAAGCTACTAGTAAGTCTACGGTTGTTTAAATTTTCAGGAAAATAATATATCTTGATGTAAATACCAAATAATTTGATCAAGCTTCTTTTTTTCAAACCTATATGCAATATGCAATTGATTTCTGAAACAATGCTAAATGATTAAAAATACACTTTAGCAAATAGATTTTTTTTTAAAAACTGCAGAGCAAAGTTATAGATATGGCAACATTTTTCAGTCACTATTCACTCAAATCATATAACCCCTTACCATGCTTATAGAAACTTTAAAATATTTCGTTTATATCAATCATGGTGGTAAATGCACTAATAGATGTAATAAGTTTTAAATAAAACTTTAATCCTTTTTTTACACCTCATGAAATTTTTTTAAATCTAATATTGGAGATCCATGTTGATGACCATTTAGTTTATGAATACAAATCCCATCTGTGACATATAGCATGGACACAATTGTTAATCAAAGTGCTTGTAAGCAATGAATGGTAAAGTTTCTTCTATTTATCAGTGGGAAGTAGAATTAATAAATATTCAATTGAATAAAGCATTGGTTGTAATTGATTCAACTAAAGTTCTGGACAAAGGGAGATGACTCCAAATTTTAAAGATGGCTTTAATAATATCATTGATATTTTTAGAACAGATATTAGATTCCTGCACCTTGTAAAAGTTATATGTAATTTTCTTAATAGGTGTAGCATTATTTTGTGACTGGAATATATCAGTGGGATACATATCATATCTGAGCACATATCATAGTGATAAATTACTGAAACATTTGTGAAAATGTTCATGGACAGGATGTATAGAATGTTATGATCAATGCACTTTATTTTGTGTATTTTTATCAAAAAGGTAGTGAAAAGCCTTGGAAGATTTAGATATCAAGTCAGTATGATAGGGTTTTGATTGCATTTCATGCAATCTTTACCCCCCCAAAAAAAACACAATTATTTTTTTTGAAAAATATTATATCTTAACCAAAAAAAGTTAAAAATAGATTCAAAATAGATTCAATATAAAATCAAAATTATTTTTAAGACAAAATGGATACATTACCATGGTTTAAATACGAAAATCTGCTCAACACTTTCATGAAGCGTGGCAATTTTTGGAAAAACAGTGGCAAAAGGAATATTTTTCTATGGAGCATGGAAATAAACGTGCACAGGTTTACTATAGATAAAATAAGATATATCTACCAATTAAGACCTATATGAGTATGAAGTTAGCATTTTTTATCTACTATTTGTTGTGTTAATAATTATAAGTTTGTTATAATCAGTTCATGACAACTGTTAGTCATGGGTGTCAGTAAGGGTTAGTAAACTAAAGTTACACACACCCGTTCTGTATACTCACTTCTTGAACAACCTTTTGCTGCAGTAAATGTGCTAGCGAGGTCATTCTTGGTATATCTTTTAATATCTGTAATAAAATCTTATGTGAAAATCTTATTAAACCTTACGAAAACTATTTACTTTGGTTGGGTACAATTTTCATAGACATTTTATTCGAAAAATCCTAAAAACAAAGATCCAAAATAAAACACTCAGGGGGAAAAACTATGCAAAAGCTTTTTTTCAATTACAAAAGCAAGTTCATGTTATTGATGACATTACGTCAATTACCCACAACAAATATACAAAAATTGCATGATGGAGCATAAAAAATTTCTCAATTAACACATTTAATGTCTCCACACCTTTCTCATGCAGTCCTTGTATAATGTTTCAATGATTAATGCTTCTGCTGATATAACATAGGAGCACTATAAAAGCTTAGAAAATTGTACCCAAAAAAGTAAAGTTTTCATGATAGCTTAAAAACAGAAGGTGACATACAACATGCTATTGTGTAACAAACATGCCTTATATGGAATGATTGTAGTATTCTATAATACTAACTGCTGAGAAAAATAAAACAAAACTTTGAATTTTTTTATAATCCAAATAAGACATGCTTGAATAAGGAAATAAGGCAAGTCTTACAACTACCATGTGACAATGTCACATGGGTTACATACAGACATGGGCAAGGCCATCACCATGACAACAGAGGTTCCTGAAAACTTACTTCTTGTACAAGTAATTGTTGAAATATAGGTATTAAAGGATTCATTCTAGGTATATCAATGTGTATCTGAAAGTAGTATTTCATTCAAAAATCTATAGGTTATGCAATTTGTCATTTTTTCAATGTGTTTCTGAAAGTAATATTTTATTTAAACAGTTACCGGAATGAACTTTGTAATTTAACTTTTTTTCAGCTCTAAATAACATTAGGTAGCAAGATGAGTTCATAGAAGGAGAACCAAGACATGATCAAATACCTTTCTCTTAAAAAGTTACTGACGTTGCTATATTCGTATGCTTTTAAATGTGTCATGAAGATATTATCATGGCTTCACTCAAAATTATTTTTTACAATAAAACCTTTTAAAAGTATGTAATAGATTAGTTAAAACATATGTCAAGCAAGTCTTTATAATCTACACCAACTCTTACTAAACAAGAATGGACATAAGACTTAAAATGAGGTTTAATGGCACACATACAAAATGTAATCATTTACTGATTCAAATTTTTCTCAATTTATTCTGAAGAGTGAGACATCATTTCAATGTATTTGTAAAACATATTGCTTTTGTTTATACAATAATAGCAAATTGTAAATATGTTGATATTCACACTCTATAGTGTTTTAATTACCAGCCCTATTGAATCAACAAACCTTTCACATATTTACTCAATATTTTATAATAATATTTTTCATGAAGATGATAACAAGATCAAAATATCACTCCTTACAGAAAATATCTCATTGTACACAACTATCAGCGAGACAAATTTCTACTTCATTAAAACCACAGTATGATAAAGTATCACTAAGACTTCAAAGTTTTATACCTGTCTAAATGTTGATTCGTGCATTTCTTGAAATCTGGTTTCAAAATACTGGTCTATAAAACCAAAGTATTCATTACGTTTCCTTTCTAATGTTGGGGCTCTTCGATCTACACTACAAGGAAGATAACCCTGAAAACACAAATTTAGTATTCGTTTAAACCATGCCAATAATAATAAGACATTGAATTGAATTTAGAATAACAGGATCTGCTTACCCTTCCGGAGCACCTGAGATCACCCCTAGTTTTTGGTGGGGTTCGTGTTGTTTATTCTTTAGTTTTCTATGTTGTGTCATGTGTACTATTGTTGTCTGTTTGTCTTTTTCATTTTTAGCCATGGTGTTGTCAGTTTTTTTTCAAATTATGAGTTTGACTGTCCCTCTGGTATCTTTCGTCACTCTTTTATATTAATGATATTTTAATATATAATTTTAACAATAAATTAACAATAGAATTCTGCTCACATAAAGATATTATTTGATTTATACAATTTTTTAATTAAGGGTGATATGGAAAACTTGTACATAATTCAGACTGTTGGATATTTTGTTTGAATAGTTTCACATATTGTCCTACTTATCCATTTTATAGCGTGTTATAGGATATTGATCACTGTTGAAGGCTGTACAATGCCATATACAGTTGTTACATCTCTGGTTGATACTTGTTTCATTGACAATCATATCATAACTCCTTAATTTTATTTGTATGTATGTATGACCTTTCAAGATGTACCTATTCAAAGTGAACATGACTTAAAAATTTCAGACAATTTTGTTGCACAGTCCAAACATACTAAATTTTATGTGAATCGCCTGTTAAACACAATGATGATCTTAAAATGCAGAATCATTTTCTCTATCGATCACTAGAATGCATACTCACTGATAATATCTTCCATGAAGTTGGACGAACAGGTTTTGGTATCCCAGACCAACTCAACTTTCTTAATTCATCTGAATGTATACAACATCATATATAATCTATTAAGCATGCAGGATAAAATGAAGCCATTTGTCAATACTAATTAAAAGGGTTTGAATTTCATGCGGGACCCCTTGATGATTATTGTTGACTGTTACTGGATACTGCAGTTGTCTTGTTATTCAAATTATACTAGACCTTGGAACTGCTATCTCATTGACATATTACCTGGATAAATTATTTTCACATGAATGAAAGTAAGGCTTGGTAATCTAGAACATGGTGAGAGTTACAATATGTCTGGTGTAGTGTCATGCAGTTTATTTTGTTACGGTCTTGATTATATAAAGTACAGCGGATTAATATACATTTAAAAATACCAACGCTTCTATTTTACTAAAACAAACCTAAATCAGTATTTGGTCCAGCCAAAACTGAGTTAAACTTTTCCAACTTTGCTGCCTCTCTGTCGGGAATCGTTGGTTTAGAGAATTTGATAGGTGTAGACTTGGGTGGCTGCCATCCATAATTCAGACGGACTCCAACGCCAGGACCTGCGTGTCCTGATAATGCTGAAGGAACAGCTGTTACATGACCTAAAAAATACATTAACATGTGACATTGTTATAGTTATTGTGTGATCATGATATTGTCAATGGTTTCAGCAGTATACTATCTCAAAATCTTCCAACAAGAATGTATCCATAGTACACGGATGCCCTACTCCCACTATCATTTTCCATGTTCAGTGGACGTTGAAATTGGGATCAAAACTTTAATTTGGGATAAAAATTAGAAAGGTCATATCATAGGGATTATGAGTACTAAGTTTCAAGTGGAAGTGACTACAACTTCATCAAAAACAACTTGATCAAAAACTTTAACCTGAAGCAGGACAAACGGACGGATGGATGGACGAACGGACGGATGGACGAACGGACCCACAGATCAGAAAACATAATGTCCCTCTACTATCGTAGGTGGGGCATAATGATATATTGCGTTAAATTTTTACAAGATATGTTTAATCATTTTTCTCCATATTTCAAGATTTACAAGACTAAGTCTCCAGTCATTTGGTTGATACACGAGTTAATTGGGCATGGCTGTTTTCTGAACTTTTGAGATACACAAAACTGACTAGAGGTACTTTGAGCATTGTTATTACCAGATAAGCTCATTAAATGATACCTTACCTAGACATACTAGATACATGATCAGAAGAGCAAACAAAAAACAGACCTGTGGACTATCGGAATGATTGCTTTATGATGTTAATATCTAAAATAAAACTTAAATATATGTAATTGGTGGATTTTAATGCATTGATCATGTTGATCATGTCAAATCCTAATTTCATGTCCATTTTTATGTAGATTAGACTGTTGGTTTATCTATTTGAATTTGAATGGTTTTACACTAGTCATTTTTGGGACCTATATCATGTTAATAGGTTACTGATCTGTGTGAGCTCAGGCTCTGTGTTGAAGGCTGTAATTTAACATATAATTGTTAAATTTTATAAATTGTGACTTGGATGGAGAGTTGTCTTCTTGGCACTGATACCACATCTTCTTATATATAATTTATTCTTGCTGATCTACATCAGGTACATGTTTGACTCATTTGTAGACAAAAATGTTCTTTAAATCCTTCATATGTAATGTATGTGTAGGGGTTAGATATTATTCAAATTTTTGACTGACTGCCAAAGTCTTTAGATTTGCACATTGTATCATGCTTACTTTTTAATGCATTTGTTCGCTGTGTTTCACTTTTGGCCTTTTGTTGACGACTATGATTGTCTATTACTGCTCTAGCTGTTGACTGGACATCCCGTATTGACATAGGAATGTTTGACATCAACAGTAAGTCATCATCTCCATCATCCCACGCATCAGATGTTTTATTCTCAAAGTCATGAAATGCATCCTTTTTACCACTTCTCATTTTCTCTTCCCTACAATAAAATAACGAAAAGCATCTAATGATGTTTCAAATTCATAGATAATTTTTCTAGAAATTGATTTTGTCTTGTCAGTTTAACACAAATTGCTGACTAGTCCTAAATCAAATATGGTGTGATTTTTTGTTTGAAAAATATTGTATCAATTACTGGTTCCAAAACTTAAATCATACACTTTGCCCTTTTTCACATGGCATACTGTGAATTCATTATTATTTAATACCAATTTATTTTTTCATACATTTCATGGTTATAGATGAACAACAAATTTAAAAGTAAACATTTCTTCAAGCTTGTGTGCAATCTTGGTCAAAACAACATTGCGTTTGTTAACTTCTTAATTATTTATTTTATACCATATAAATATTAAAATAAAAATTTGTGTATTCAGTAGTATCAATTCAACAACTTACTTTTTTGGTATTGACTCGTGAAGAGGTGGATGTTGGGCTCCATAAACAGGTTTTATGCTGAAAGAAAAAAGACATTCTGATTTTGCTCTTGTTAATGATATTTGAATACACATTGTTAATTTCAAAGATTTCAAAATTTATAACACCTATAACCCCTGACTTCTATAGCACTAATACCAGAGACACATATGTGTATATACATGTACATGTTTGTCTTTGGTAATACTGTGATTGTCACTGCAGTTTGACCAGAAAACAAAATGCTGACAAAATCGTTTCTATTTCAGAAGTTTAAAAGCTTGGTATGAGCATGATGAGTAAACGAAGATTTTAAATGAAAAACATGAAAGATAATCTGATATGAATGACAATAATCATTATTCATTACAGAAAAAAATATTTAAAAAGGCAGGGCTTTTGAATTCCCATTTCCCGTTTCCTGGGGAAATTAAATAAATAACTGAGTAAGCCACAGGTACCAGTTTCCTGTAAGGTAAGTAACTAAGTGGTACTTTCTAGTGTGCGTCATATTCTTGTTTGATCATGCTGACAAAGCCAGTTTGGGACAAAATCTAGCTAAGAAACTGTTCCCTAAGTTATCACATATATATTTCCTTGTGTATACATCAGTTGTTAATTATTATCAGTAAACAGTCATACAGTAATCATGGTAATGGAGGTCATGAAGCCACAAATATGCATACACATTTTATCTCTGCCAATTCGCCAAAGAAATTGTCAGACTAAATCAGGAATGTAAATAAAGTTGTTTATGTTTTTTAATTGTTGTAAACATGACTGTATAATAAGCTTTTTTCAGACTAGGAGGAGAAGAATGGAGAAAGTGAAAATTGATATTGGAAAGTAAATTATAAGATAATTTTCCGATGGGCAAGTGCATTTTCAAAAAAAAAAAAATCTGAAGTCTTGCAAAGAGCAATTAAAGAAATTTTGGTCCAGCCAAAACTGTATAATGACACTTTAGTTTCTTTTAAAACAATAAAAAAAACCTCATCTTTTATATCTATAAGTCATGTAAATTAACACCAACTAAACCGCAACCGTTAAAACAAATAATTTTTATTGCCATATTGGACCATAAAATAACAGAAACACATAATAAATAATCTGGTTACTATTACATATATATTATGCTTTCCTGCATCTTTATAAATGTAGTTATTTTTGTGTGTAATGTAAGTTTAAATATATATAATGCCAATAAAAAGAAGTCAATAGTTTACACTGATCACATGTTGACAGGAAAATTTCAAACGCTTCTATTTTATAAACAGTAAAAAAAATATGTTTGCGGTGTACCTTCCTGGAACATTTGATTCTTTTTTCCAGAAGCTTTGTTTGTTTGTGTCTTTTACAGGATTAGAACTGATAGCAGACATTTCCTGTGAAGTCTTATTACGCCGGTGTGATGCATAATATCATCGACATAAACTATAATTCAGTTTTCCTATTTTACAGAAAGTTGTTGATGATATGGCTGACGTTTACTTCCGATGATCGAGATGTACTCCCAATTCGTGGTCCATTCGGCGTTTGAATGGTCGTTTCAAAACTTTTTTTTATATAAATTGTTAAATCGAATCCACCTTTCGACAAAATGATTTACCATAAATTACCAAATTAACTAATTCAGCCATGTTTACTACACAAAATCGGTTATAGGTATTTGTGGTAAACCGTTAAGGCAATTAAAAAATATACAAACGATCTCCTATTTTAAAATCGATTCGGCACCAATTTTATTTAAAAAAACAATATTTTATAATAATTATGAGGCTCCCACAGGGTACCCCACTCAGGTCGCAAGGTCGCTTTTAAATTCGTCGAAAGGTCGTTTTTAAGGGAAATGTACAGGTCGCTGGTCGATTTTCCCAACACAAGAGGACGGAAGTCTGTCGGAGGTCGTTTTTTTTTCTCCAAATTTTACAGGTCGCAGGTCGTTTTAAGAAGGCCCTCAGGTCAGAAGTCGCCTCTAAAAAGCCCAGAGGTCGCAGGTTGTTTTTGACCCTGCGGGAGCCTCAATAATAATAATAATAATAATAATATCTTTATTTAGAGAGAGTAACTCATTTGGATAACACCAATTTTCAATAAGGCTACAATAATAATTACATTAAAAAAATAATGCATCAATAATAATGATAAATAAAGATTATATACAATTTAAAATACAATAAGGCATTACAGTACATCAAATATGATGGTAATGTTAAAAGTACATATATGTGTATTCATGTTTAAATTCTGATACTATATTTGATTTTTTGAGCATTCCGCACGTTTGGTCCAGTGTACGAGACACTTGACTTATACAACTCTGTATTTGGTTTTTTGAATTATAAAATTATCTCAGGATGAAAATCTCGTATTATTTTTTTGGTTTGCAGAAGCTGATAAAATAAGACTGGACATATATTCTGAAGCTAAGCCATGTTTTGCCTTATACATTATTAATGATTTGTGATAAAGTATTCTTTGTGTGATTGGCGCAATTTTACATTCGTGAATAATTCTCTTGGAGGTTTGGTTTAATCATGTTCGTTTAAAATTATTCGTGCTGCCCTTTTTTGCAGTTTTAGTAATCTATCTAATAGAAAGTTATAACAGTTTCCCAAATGCTGCATATTGAACAACAATAATCTAAGTGAGGTAAAACGTAAGCGTTATAATACATTTGTCTGGCTTTGTGATTTAAATAATTCTTTATCCTTTTTAGTAAAGCTAAAGAAGAGTTAACTTTTTTGATCATATAATTGATATGAGAAGACCAAGAAAGAGATACATAAATAAAAATACCTAGAACCTTTTCACATGTACTTTCTATAATTTGTTGTCCATTTAAAGCAAGATTAATGTTTTCATTTGATGTAACAGAAAGCTTTTGTTTAGATCCAATGCATATATATAGCTTTCGTTTTAGATACATTTACAGCCATTTTTGGTCCTCACACCAGTGAAAAATATCTTGTAAAACCGTATTAAGTTTTTGACTGATGCAACTTTTGTTTTGACCTATGACTGATATGGTGCTATCATCAGCAAATAAATCGGTGTTATGATTAGGATTAGACAAAGGGAGATCATTAATAAAAATTAAAAACAACACCGGTCCTAATACGGATCCTTGAGGTACACCCGTTTTTTGTTTGGCACTGGCTACGGTTACATGGAAATGTAACAATAAGGATTTTAGAAATGAGTGGTAAAATTACAATTGGTCTGTAATTAAAAAACGCCTTTGTTCTTATAAACTGGTACGACTTTTGCCAGTTTAAATGAAGATGGAAAAATACATTTTTTGATACTTAAATTAAAAATATGACAATTTAAATGAAGATGGAAAAATACATTTTTTGATACTTAAATTAAAAATATGACAAAGTGGTAATGATGAGAGAGAGAAATATCTTGTAATAGATAAATGTATATGAATTTTAAAATAATAAGCAAAGTTAGACGATAAAAAGTGGACCTATGAAGAATATTTATTGATATATGCTATCTAATTCATTAGATCAAGGACGTATAACTAACCATGATACGCACTTGATTAGATGAAACCTGCCAAGGAAATATAATATCAACGCTGGGACAGATGCATTTATTGGAATATACTCAAATCTCTAATCTCATTTCTATTTGAAAGCTCTATATTGTTGATACATAAATTTCCATTTAAAATAAATTAAATTATAATATTGTCACGGACTTCGTTTTTACAACATACATAATTCAAAGAGGTTTTCTAAGTAACAAATACCTTAAACTGTTAAAATAAGAAAGATCTATGGAATGAAATTGGACATAAGACGATTTTAAGACAAATTTAAGACAATTTTCCTCCGATTTTATGCGGTTTCTTTACAAATGTTCACCTAGTTTGATGGATATTTATATAAATATATACGTCTCGAAAAGTAGTTTCAGATCTAAATTTACACGGACGACCCGAAACTACTAGAACACATTAAAAATGGAAAGACATATACGTAGTCTCAGTTGTAAAACAAAATGTGAGATTATGTGTTATGGTAATCTCGTGCTATCTCATGATATAAACTTTTTTAAAGTAATTTATCATGTCTTATTTTACTAGTAGTTGTAAGACATTTTTGAAGAGAAAACAATGAAAAATATATGAACGAACCTTAAAGGGAAATTCCGCGATTTTTAACTTATCATCTAATTATGTTCATCTTAACATAAAAAACACATTTGCAAAGTTTTAAATTTATATTCCTTCTAATAACGGAGAAAATCAAGTATTTGTAACTTTTTTGGTTGAATTCTCGAGTGGGTCGTGACGTATTAGCCCGATTTATTGAATTCTGGGAAAAAATAAAATCTGTTTAACTCTTATAGCTTATCGACAATATACGTAATTAAAAGCGCACAGCTGACGAATGGTCGAAGTTATGAACCACAATATAAGAATGAACGAAAATAAATATGCATATACCGTTTTGTATTGATTGAATTAAACTCCTATAAAATTATCTCTAGTAAATGTTTTTGAATAAATTTAATTAATTATTGTTGAGATTTTTTTCATAAAATATTCATTGAACAATTTTACTGATATTGAACTGAAAATATTTCAGTTCTATTTACCGTTATTGTTTTGATAATCATTTCAATGCAACTAACATGACTAATGTGTGAGCAGAGTGTGTATATTATTTTGTAAAGGTCACTGTATATTTCTCGGCTTGAGGTTAATTCGTTTACCTTGTAGCTATTTAGCCGCAGGTGTGAGTTCAAGCGTACACAGGTATAAATGTTGTTATTTGGAAAGGATAAACATGCAGAAAGGATTAGAAAGAGAATGCTGTCACGATGTTAATACACTAAGATTTAATACACGATGAGAATAAAGATACAATAATTAAATTGTGTAAATTAATTGAAAATAAAATTCAGATTCGTAATTCCGAAAGTGTATAAAAATAAAAGGAAACAATTTTTGATTACTTTCTGAGCGGCAATTGGCGTAAAGATTCAAATATGAAGCAAAAAATAGTAGTTTTAATCTTTTATAAAAACTAAATGCAATATTACCCAATTTGATATACCATTGTACATCTGTTTGATATCATTGACTTTACCGGAATATCTTAACTTGTATTCAAATCTGGCTGTGTTTAAATGCTAATAAAACTATTGCAATTTTAAAGTTTTTAATTGACAAAAATTACAACATACAACATGCATGATTTTTTTTTAGTTTCTTTTTAACATTTTATTCTTACATAATTAAATTCATTTGACAATCATTTACACGAACATTTTGTGAAAAGAATATCAATTATCTAAGCTAAGGCATTATTTCTTTTGAGGATTTTTGAGGATTTTTTTTTAAATGTGCAATGTTGAACATGATAGCCGTCATTAATCCAAATAAGTAATACAGTAGTTGTAATAAAAGTTATATGTTAGTCATGCATAACTGATATTGACGAATTTATAATAGTTCGTCCATACATCGTTGTTCTTGAAACAATCATTATTAGTATACATGTAAGTTTCCTGACGTATACGAGCCATTGAGGATGAGCTCCAGAGAAATCAGACTAGTGGCGTTCACTGAAAATCTAAATTAGTCAATTTGACCAATTTAATTAGTCATTTTGACTGTCCTCTAGATGACAATGCACTTTAATCATTTTGACTATGCTCTTAGTCGTTTGACTAGATTGTTAGTCACATTTGACTGAGTAGGGTGGTCATTATGACTATGTTAGGAAGGCAAAATGACTATATGCCATACTCGTTATGACGAATTGGATTGTTCAATTGACTATGCACATTTGTCAGTTTGACAATTGAATATAGTCCATATGACTGATTGATATAGTCGGAAGTGACCATGTTGGTTAGTCAACATGATTACTGTGAATAGTCACGACTGTTAGACTGTTATTTTAATTTGTGTTGTGTTTTTTTGTTCTACCATTTAATTTGTGTGCGTTTCATTCTGTTTCGTTCTGTTATGGTTCATTTCTTCTGTTATTCTACTTTTTGTTGTTTCTCTTCCATGGGATTGACAAATACATCTGGAATATAATATTATTAAAAATACCACAGCAGCAATACTAACAATGACAATAGTATAGGACCACAAAGTGCTCAATGTTCAAAACCTTCCTATATCTTAAGTTTCCATGTGTAACCATTACTCAGTGACATATATTAAAGTCTAAAAATCAAATAAAGAAAATAAATTTATTATAAACTCATTGTTAATTTGAAGTGTTTATTTCAGATATTTTGTCGGTAACAACTCTGCATGTGTCAGTGTGGTATTCTCTATGGTAAAAAATCTCTCAGCTGTGTTCATACAAATAGCAATGTCTTCATTTGCTGAAAAATATAATTGTATCATTTTAGAATCTAAAATATAACAATAAACAAGATTGTCAGTCATGTTAAAAGTTTAAAGAAAAAACAAATTTTTAAAACTTTGATCTAGTTACTCATCTTATACCATTAATTTGTAATGTAAGCACCGGGATCTTGACAGCCACCCATCCTATATCACAACATTGTAACATTGTAATGTAAGCACCAGGATCTTGCCAGCCACCCATCTTATACCACAACATTGTAATGTAAGAACCGGGATCTTGCCAGCCACCCATCTTATACCACAACATTGTAATGTAAGCACCGGGATCTTGCCAACCACCCATCTTATACCACAACATTGTGATATAAGCACCGGGATCTTGACAGCCACCCATCTTATAACACAACATTGTAATATAAGCACCAGGATCTTGACAGCCACCCATCTTATAACACACCATTGTAATGTAAGCACCAGGATCTTGACAGCCACCCATCCTATATCACAGCATTGAAATGTAAGCACCAGGATCTTGACAGCCACCTTGAGTTTTTAATTCATTGTTGTGAATATCGATTGCAGTGTTTATTTTTAACAGTTTTTGCTCAGTTGAAAAAAAGATATCGCTAAATACTCTTCAATCGACAATACGTTGTATGTGTATCAAAATTGATATCCCGTATACATATCCCCCCTTTTTTATTGTCGTTACGTCAGCATGTGCCGATATTACTTTCATTTATACACTCCTTTCTCTTATATTCAATTTTTGTAAGTTAGAATTAAAAAAACTATATATCATACTTACTTTAAACAATTGGTTTATATGACAAAATAACAGTTTCCGTGCCTTCTGGTTTGTTTACATCTACACACCCTATGGAACAAAGGGAACGCGAAAGAGTGCGCGTGAAAACCGATACTCTACACCACGTGGTGCTGTGACCACTAACATAGTCAATTGACCATGCAGGTAGTCATAATGACTTGATGGGTAGTCATATATGCTTTTGACTACCTTTCGGCTGATATTTGACTAACTTAATAGTCATCGTGACTAATTTAGATTTTCAGTGTTTCGTTCGTTTGTTTGTTGGGAAAGGAGAGGAAATGCAACCGCTTGCACAGATAAACGACAGAATCACCATACAAGCATTTGTAGTCAACACAATCAGAAAGAGTTCCCATCGTTAGACGGGGAATATGAAGGCTTCCAAGAATGAACAAGTGACATGTCTAACTCTGAACAGTTAGAAAACAGACTATCGACATCGACCGCTTGTTCTTAATATTTGAAACTGTATGCATATATATACGTATACGTATACGTTTATGATATATATAGTGATGAGTTCTTGCGTCTGACAAAAACTAAATTCCTTCATGGTTATATCTTGCCATACGTTTATATTGGTTTGTAAGGTGATTACTCACAATCGTTATTTGAAAATCCTGTTTGTGAGATGTAGATTCATTTCAATACAGAAATTTCGTCTATATATTTCACAAGTGTATAACACGGAGAAGCTCTGAAGGTCCAGGGGCGGATCCAGCCATTTAAAAAAGGGGGGGTTCCTAACCCAGGACAAAGGGGGGTTCCAACTACACCTCCCCATTCAAATGCATTGATCGTCCAAAAAAAAGGGGGGGTTCCAACCCCCGGACCCCCCCCCCCTCTGGATCCGCGCCTGAGGTCCATTACTCCCATTTTGTTTGGGTGTGAACCATCGATGTTTACAGCAATATCACAGAATAAGATGATGATGGTAGAAAGAACTATGGGCGTCATGTGGCAAATATTACATGCATATCGGACAATGAGTTGTCAATCTGTATGAAAAGATTTCCAATACAATCATATTATTGAGAAGGAATGTTTACATGCTATACTCTCGTACTGGTATTACAGGGTTCTTGTGGCGTTCACCTTAGACACACATCTTTTTAACAATGTTTAAAAAAAAGACAGAACCAATTTAATGTCATATTTCCCTATTTTTTGAATATAACTAAAAGTCTTTTATCTGACAAGAATACCCCTATTTAGCGAACAAGTAATTTATTCTTTTTTCTGTTATTAAATACCAAGAAAGAAAATAAATCCCGAAATTAATTTGAAACTTTGATACTCAAAAGTTTCCCAGCAAAATATTCACATTCCCTGGAGATAATTAGTGTTCGTCCAGTGGCATATATAACAATTGTGATGACGAATTACTTCCTTTGTTCGAGAACAATCTTATTGAAATATAAATCTGTGATTTTACTAGGTCCACAGCTTCAATGAACCAAAGCAAAAGTTATACATCGACCTGTATTTAAATCAAATTGGTTCTCTTCTTCTTCTGGTATACAATAGTCTATTGACATTCGATGATTACATACTGTTGGCATACGTGGACTAGTCTATTTACAACACTTTTACCCCTATTTATTCAAAATATATGTTTTTTTCTTATGTTCAATGTATACATGTATATATTTTAAATTGCGCTATAGTTCCGTAACTTTCTACCCAGTCGTATAAACGAATCGTCGGCAAGTGCGTACATTTTTTTAAATCAATATTTCTGGTCTGTTCCAATCTGTCCTTCACTATTGACAATGACTATATATAACATTTTCCCAAATTCACCCTTGGAAAAAATATTTAAATAGATTTTAATTTCATCAAATCTTATTTTTTGGGTATTATTTATATGTTTATGAATTATATTCTTTACACCAGAAATGTTATTTATAAACAAGCGTATGAGTTTAGTAATGACAAGTAAGACAGAGTTGTATATGATTCATCTGATAGTTCAAAATGGAAAGTTATAAGTTATAAGTTATCAGCCGTGTACACTGATCAATACCTGCAGAAGTGAAACGATGCATGAACTTGCAAGCCCGACAGGAAATCGCTTGAATACCTGGACGTGTCACCTCACACCCCTCACAATACCTTTGGAAGTAATACCTTTAGCCATGCTGGTGATCAGATGAGGGAAGATCAAAATATATTTGTTTATTACTTTAAAGAATTATGAACAAATTAGATTTTCGAAAACAATTTTCACGGAACACTTATTTATGATTTCAACTTTGACTTTTTACCTAATTCCAATATCAACAGTTTAAAAACAACAGACCATGGTAATTTAAAAAAAGTAAGAATATTTTTCGTATCAAGTTAGTTAGTCGGATAAAACAACCGTACGATTGACAAGATATCGACACGCAATTACGACTACATCGGTTACTGTAGTTTTGTTTCTTTGTGGTTTATAGACATATCGTTTTTATTAATCGGGAAAGAAGACAAAATGGCGGATCGCAGAGAATTGATACTCTAAATTTAAAACCGATGGTGATCGCTTATCTAGCGGAATAAAACTTTAATATCTATGAATTTGAGCATTTTTATACAGAATGAACATAATATCAATTTTTGATTTTTTTGCGAAGTTTCCCTTTAATTTAATTTAAACATATTTATTTATAGTGGATTGGGAAACAAGTGTTGCAATTTATATTAACTTGATCCCTTTCCACGTTGAACGTACCTTGCTCTCGTCTCACCCTGGAGGCTATTTATTTATTTATTTTTCATTTATCATTTTAATTATAGTCCAGTATTGACTAATATGCATTTTAAGGGATCATTAGCTACGAAATATATGAAAACCCTAAAGTATGATTTTTCAAGTTTTCGTTTAATCACTAATTAAAGTGAATTATATATAGTGACATGATAATTCGCTTTTAGTAGCCATTATGGTTCAATTTTTCCAAATTAAGCTAAGAAACATTGAATCCGTATTCATGTGAACTTCAACTTAACCCCTTAGCTAGAGATGGATAACGCATGAATTGTGCGTGTTCGTTTTTGATGTAAAAAAGAATTTCAACATTGAATGTGAAACAAAGACTGATTTAATCCACATAAAAAAATAATCTTATACAGGTAAAATCGATGATTAACATATATTTTTTTGATAGATAAGATAGAAAAATAATTGCACGAGTTCCTTATCTATTTTTGTATCCATATATATAGGTTTATATCGTTTATATGACCATATGAGGTCTTCGGAGGTCAACTCGATAGTTAATTAGATGTCGTCAATATTAAAATACACATGAAATGAAGCTACATGTTATCGAGCCCATGCCCTGCAAATTGTTTATTTTATATAAACGGAAAAACCAACCGTATAATCTATTTAAAAAACGAGTAACACTAAAGAACCATATGCAGCTATTCCGCTACCTTTACAGGTCTCGTACAGTCTGGTCCATTTCCTTTGCCAACTGTATTCCGGTTAAGTTGTTACTTATTGGTTCACATATATGTGCCTTTCTGCATGTGAATGCCACTGATGCGCAGATCATCTAAGTACTAGGTCTGTGCACTTGGGCACACCAGAGAATATTTGGCATTTGCACAGCTCCCTTAAATATAGCGCTTTTGTTTTCTGGAAAGGAGCGAATTCATCTGATGGTTTAAGAATTGACACCGTTATATTCATACTTGTTTTATGCCGTGAAGTGGGCACTGGCGATTTTCCAAACACTTTTGCAAAAACTATGAAGGATAATATCAACTTGGCAGTTTTTTTTAAATTTTGATGCGATGTCGTAAGTTTAGATTTGTAAGATATATAGTCTTTTTGGGTAATCTGTGTTGTGAGTTATATTCTATTTTTTTTTTATCATAGAAATGCCAAATATAAACTAAAATAAAGTAGGGGTTTCCCCTTTTCGAAAAGAATTAAAATATGCACGTAGGCTATAAAATACAAAAGTTCCAATCATAGTAAACACAGTAACAACAAGAATGTGTCAATAGTACACAGATACCCCATAGTACACGAATGCCCCAATCGTAATATCATTTTCTGTGTTCAGTGGACCGTGAAATTGGGATAAAAAATGTATTTTGACATTAAAATTACAAAGATAATATCATATGGAACATGATGTGTAGTTTCAAGTTGATTAGACTTCAACTTCATTATAAAACTACCTCGACCAAAAACTTTAACCTGGAGCAGGACGGACGGACAAACGAACGTACGAACGGTACGACGAACGGACGGATGAACGGACGCACTGACCAGAAAACATAATGCCCCTCTAAAATCGTAGGTGGGGCATAAAAAACCTACAAAAGATTACACAATATATAATATAAAGATTTACATCAATGATTATTCACAAAGTAAACATTTTTGCATGATCTATAAGTGGATCCATGATACAAATGAAAGCTTTTCTACAGTTTGTGGAGAATTAAGAAGAAGCTAGTCGTGGGCAGAAACTAAAGTAAAAAGAATTGACGAAATGTTCAAAGTCAAAGATCAAATTAAATTAGGCGATGTATATATATATATATATATATATATATTGCTTTTTTTTCAACTTTAAATATTTTATTCCACTACTGGTTGTGAACAATGTCCCTTAGCGCTACAACAATGACGCTAAGGTTCCTCCCTGTATTGTTAATTGCTAATGAAACAAGGGGATTTGATTTGCAAAATATTATATATATATATTGCATTTCTATTGATACCTTGGGTTTCAAAAGTATATATTATGACAGCAAATCCTGTGACAAAAAATTACAAGTTTTAAGGTTTTTTTTTATTACTTCAGTAAGCATGATTAAGGAAATTATGAGTGCTGTAACTATCACAGCGAATGTTCTATTAATTATCGGAAATACTGTATGATTTATCGCAAATGCTTTATTACACAAAACGCGAAAACCCTACGCTTTATATTAATGATTTTTGAAATATTGAAAAGAGAATTTTTCATCATCGAAAAGAGCATTTGCAATATGGAAAAGAGCATTTACAATATTTCATATTGCTTCTTCAATTTTAATTATAGCATTTTCAATGAGTGTTTTGTTTGTACACGAGAAAATTAGTTTTGACCCTCCAATGATCAATGCCCATCATAGATAGCAGTGGCGGATCCGGAAATTTTCATAAGTGGGGGCCCATTGACTGACCTAAGAGGGGGCCCGCTCCAGTCACGCTTCAGTGATTCCCTATATAAGCAACCAATTTTTTTCCCAAAAAGGGGGGGGGGGGGCGGGCCCCTGGGGCCCCCTCTAAATCCGCCTCTGGATAGACGCAATATTAAAAAGAGCTGGGACTATTATACTAATAGTTAGTTTAATAGTCCCAGAAAGAGGAAATACTAAAATTTGCAGGTAAATTTGAAAGATACGGATTTAATGAATAAAAAAATATTTTCATGTCTCCATTTATAACCAGAATATGTCTCTGATATAACTTATTGATCCCAAAATAAGACATGTCTCTAATGAAAATAACAGACATAATAAAACATGTCTTGAGAAAGTCCCTATAATTATGTTAAAAAGCTAATCTCGTTCAAGTCTCGACAAGGTGCCCGTCCACATCCGGGGAGTTTATTCAAAAAGCATCAGACAACCGATGAAAATGTCAACGATTTACAGGAAGTTTTCTTAAAATTTGGGTGTTACTCATCTATTTTCACACATATTTTTGGTTCATTGGATTTATTATATAATTTATGGTGTATTTTTTGGATTAACATTACAAATAAACTATGGGGTGTGCTACTTCTTCCGACGACAAAGCCGCATCGGAAAGATCAAAACAAATTGACAAAACACTTCGTGCAGATGGCGAAAAAGCAGCGAGAGAAGTAAAATTGTTATTATTGGGTAAGTATTTCTGAAACACAGAAAACGGTTGATTGTTGCGAATGACTATTTTGACGAATAATTTATGTGCCTTGTCATATCAACTTAGTCTAACGTCGTACAAACTCAAAAGAGTAAAACACATGATGCTACATTAAATTAAAATATATACATTATCACGAATAAACCTAGCTGCGAAAACGTAGCTCTTAAGGTCCGTTTGATGATTTTTGATATTTGGCCTATGGCAAAAAAAAAATCAAAGGACAATAGAGCTACGTTTTCGCAGCTAGAATAAACGAAATGCAATCATGTTCATAGTGCTCACTGTTGACAATATTTAAAAGTATACACCATTCTATGGTCAGTGTGGATTATGCTGGCATTAACATGTTTGTGAATGTTTCGAAAGGAGGTTATTTATATCGTCAAAATGTGACGTACCCTTTGTTCTTAAAATGTAATGTGCCAAATATGTCCAAATAATTATAAAGCCTATATACATGTAGACATGATAGAAGGTGGTATCTGCACCGAAGAACAGGAAATAAAATTTCACAATGAACAAATGATTAAAAATTGCTTGCACTTTGATCTTTTTACTGATTTCATGAAACACGGTGAATAACGAACGTTTTTCACAGCTGCATGTGAAATAAAAATGGCAAAACATGTTGCACTAAAATAACACTGTACCACCCTCCATAAAGGCTATTATACTTTTTTGCTTTGAACTATCAACATAAGGCGTCAAAGCAAAAGATACAAGTATATATATATAGCTAATTGCTATTTATCTGCAATTACTGGACATCACAGGTTCTCGGAAATATTGACGTCACATGTACAATATAAAATATCTGATCATGATGCCACACATGACATTGCAATCCATTGGAAAAGTGATTGTTGTTTATATGGGGATTCCGTATATCATCAGATTATCGGAATTCCAATGGGGACTAACTGTGCACCACTTATTGCAGACCTGTTTTTGTATTGCTATGAGTTACAATTTATGACAAAAATAAGCAAAGACCCATCGAAACAACATCTGATAAACAAATTAAATAATACTTTTAGATATATTTGGATGATATTTTGGCTCTCAATAATGACGACTTCAGTATGTATATTAAAGAAATTTATCCTGTTGAACTTACTTTAAATAAAGCTAATACTAACAATGACCACTGCCCTTTCCTCGATCTTGATATCTATATCACTAACGGAAAGCTGAATACTAAAATTTATGATAAAAGAGATGATTTTTCATTTCCCATCGTTAATTATCCATTTTTAGATGGTGACAATCCCTTGTCACAGTGTTCTCCCCAGGATTTTTCTAAGGCGCAAAATTCAAGGGCGCGTAACTCTTTTTTATAGTGAACTTTTGTGATCTGAATCAATCAGTCATAAATCATGACATGCAATATGAGTTATAATGCTTTGTGTTGTGTGTTTAATAATGCAAAGTATTAATGAATTACAAGAATATATATGAAATAAATTGATTTAAACACAAAAGTTATTTATATTCAGTCTATTAAAGATGTCAAAATAAAAATATTCATCTCTGTACTCTCTACTCCTTCTAGGGATATTGTTTCAAGATAATGTTATTTTGTTGGACAGTCTGATTCTCAACTTTGTCTTTATCCTCTTTCTCTCACAATAACTTTTGCTTATACCCCCTTTAACATTTCTAAGCCATGAAAACTCAGTCAGCCACTTGTCACTGAAACCAGAAACATGGTGCTTGCTTTTACCACTTGCTAAAACTTTAGCTCGGTTGGGATTAGGGGAAGCAATAATATCTGCATATACTGACAGCTGAGTGTAGACAGAACGGAGGTGTATTTCCCTTTTCATTAGAAGTCATTGATCTGAAAAAAAAACCTACTTCCATCATGTCTTTTGCTTAGAATTCACCCTTTGTTATTTGCAGAGAAAATGTTCATTCAGAATTAATAAAATCGAATATATATATATGGTTAAGATATTTGGTATACAACTTTTTAAAACAAAAATATTTTAATGAACAGCTGACCATTTTCCGTAGTTTGACATTTATTTATGCTTCCATGTGCATTATTGTTAAAACCTATCTTTGGCAGGTAGATATAAACGAAACTTCTGTAAAGTTAAGCTTAAGACCATTCAAAGTATTTACTGGTGACATTATACAGAAGCTGCGGCGATTCCGTACCCATGTTGATTGTCACATATTTCCCGCACGGATTCACGATCGATGTTCAAAGGACATTTTATTTCTAAAAATATGACAGTTTGAGACGAATTTACCTTGCAAGCAACATTTTTCACTTTCAATTAAAATAAATCACTCCTCGTTATCGTTAATCAAAGTTTATTTTAATTTTTTCCACTACAAATACTCTCATTCATAATTTTCATCGTAAATATCTTTAGCAATGTGTATTCAAATTTATCAAGTGTATTGAACACGTTCATTGGTCGTGTTTAAAAAGATTCTTCTTCTCGACCAATGAAAAAATTCGTTATTTAAACGGTCAAGTAATCACACACACAATGTGTAAATACAACATGTACAATGTATTTGCGATCTATTTCTTCAATTTCTGCACTAAAGTTTTTAAATTTTAAAATTTTCTTCTAAAAATATCTATTTTCTTGATGATCATTTACGCTTTTACATGATAACAGAGTCCGATAAGGCTAAGATTAGCGTGGCTCAGGTAAAACTAATAATCAGATATTGCGTAACACTGACCGACCTCTCAGCTATGATCAGCAACTTGACAATTTTAACCAACATTTATTATGATAATGTGAAAATATACACGCTGCAGGATCAAGTATTAAGGGACAGCGGCCAATTATGACGCTGCGGGATTTACGAAAATATTATGAAGGCGCTGCGGCACCACAGCGTCATATCAGCCTGGGGAGAACACTGTTGTCACCATCTTACGGTGTTTATATATCTCAACTTGTACGATTCGCTCGTGTATGTAACAATGTTTTAGATTTTAACGAGAGAAATTTATGTATTTCTGAAAAATTATCACACCAGGGTTTTCGATATCACAAACTAGTCAAAACATTTACTAAATTTTATCTCGGTATAAGGACATCATTCGTAAATATAGCTCAACATGCAGACTTCTTATACGTTCAGGTATTTCACATCCAATTTTTTATGGAAATATTCTTTATAAAGCACAAAGGTGTCAGTATTCACCTCAAAAACTAACAAAACCTTTGAATAGACTTATTAAGAAGGGATATAGTTACGATACTGTTGTCAGGTCATTAAAGATTGCATATTTTGGCGTTAATATTGATTCACTTATAGGGTCTTTGCATTGGAACTAAACACATTTATTCAAAAACCAGTTGTTGGCATGACACAGGTTATGTTCTTCTCATATATGTTATGATGGTATGATACTAAACCCCTAATGGGAAGGATTGTGCCTGATGTTCATATGATGAAATCATAATCTTTCAGTCAATTTAATTGAAGTCTGGAGCCGGCATGTCAGTTAACTGCTAGTAGTCTGTTGTTATTTATTTGTTATTGTCATTTTGTTTATTTTCTTTGGTTACATCTTCTGACATCAGACTCGGACTTCTCTTGAACTGAATTTTAATGTGCGTATTGTTATGCGTTTACTTTTCTACATTGGCTAGAGGTGTAGGGGGAGGGTTGAGATCTCACAAACATGTTTAACCCCGCCGCATTTTTGCGCCTGTCCCAAGTCAGGAGCCTCTGGCCTTTGTTAGTCTTGTATTATTTTAATTTTATTTTCTTGTGTACAATTTGGAAATTAGTATGGCGTTCATTATCACTGAACTAGTATATATTTGTTTAGGGGCCAGCTGAAGGACGCCTCCAGGTGCGGGAATTTCTCGCTACATTGAAGACTGTTGGTGACCTTCTGCTGTTGTTTTTTTCTATGGTCGGGTTGTTTTCTCTTTGGCACATTCCCCATTTCCATTCTCAATTTTATGGTATTAAATTAAATAGTTCAAGCGGGACAGATTTCCAAATAGCAATACAATTTAAGTGTAAGGGTACTTCCCAATTTAATGTATGTAGTACATGTAGCTTGTTACAAATGTACTTCACTTTATTGTCCAAAAACACAAACATTGAAGGATGAAATACATGTACTTCATTGTTATTTGTGTGGAATGCTTAAGCTTCTGCTCCATTACTGGAACGTCTTGCGGTTGATAGTTTCAGCTCATGGTGGAAACAATGTACTATATCATCAACATATATGTGACTTAAACATAAGGCCACGGTTTTTTTATTTGTTGGTTTACGGATCCGCCGACCCGATTTTGCCGATTTTCAGAATAAAAATAAAATTGACTTTTCATGCTTTTTTATTCCCGCCGACCCTTATAATGCATTATCCCTGAAAAATAATTAAAATTTTCCTTTATTATGAAATGAAATGCATTAATCATTAACAAAGTTGATAACACTTTCTGTTGTGAAAAATAAAACTTCTAATTTACGTTTCTAAAAATAGACAAATCAATTATAACTGACCTTGAAATGTCTTTTGCGCAAATAATTTTGCGGAACGAAACCTGGTTTAAAACCAATTACAAATTAGTTCGTTTCCCTTATTTGTCATCAGTCCGTAAGATGCATCATCTCAGAGAAATAGACTTGTCCAAATGTGGACAGGTGGAATACATCAATTAAAGTACTGAATATTAACAAATCATTTGAAATTTTCTTGTTTCATAGATAACAAAAAATATCGATCATTGGGATAAAAACCGGATATTGTCGTTTTTCCAGTGGACGAGTCTATTACGTTTTTCGACACGTGTGTTGAAACTTATTTTTGTACGACGTTTTTATATTTTTTTTCTTTATCAGTTTTTGTGCTTGAAGATCATTATTCACCAAGTTTTCTGAGAGCTACGCGAATCTGTTTTTCTTGTTTGTGAAATGACGATTTAATTTCGTGTTTGTCCGTGCAACCCCCCTTTTTTACAGGAAATTATTAAACGATGTCATGCGATGTTCATGATCACTGATCAATAATATTTCATCGAACTTAATGTTAAGAAATGATGACAAAACAGCATATAAGATAAACATTTTGTTAGTAAGGTGAAATATATATTTATTTTGCATATTTTTTCTGTTTTGAAAGATATTTTTTTTCTTTTTTTTCCCGACCGACCGACCCGACTTTTTTATGCAAAAAATCCGTAAACCAACAAATTAAAAAACCGTGGCCTAATCAGCAAAAGCTTCTATTTTCTTCTCTTTTGGCATATCTTGTATTAAATATTCAGCAAAGCACATGAAGCAATAAGTTTTCTTTCTGTACATGGACTGTCTAATTCATTTTAAGTCATTTCTCTCCAGATGCTTGTCTACATGATGAAATATCTCTGAACATATAATACTTTTTAAGCCAAAAATAAGAATAAATAAATATTAATCATTAATATATATGATAGATATGTGTACAGGTAAATTGGTGCAAATGAGCTCCGAATATTGGCGCAATTGATACATTTGGAAAACAAAATTTGATGCAAATGATACCCCTGAAAAACAGTAATTGGCACAAAAGGACTGCTGCCATCATTATGCCCTAGAGGCTTGAAATAAAACAATGGAAACAAATTTACATGTACATTGTACATGTTCTGACGCAGGGAAGATAGTTTAGTATTTTTACACAAAGTTAATTTATAGAAAGAAACTGATTGTAAGACTATTTAAACAATTGATTAAACAATAAAGAGAATTTCTGCAAGAAAATGATATGAAAATATGTACTGTACATTACAAACCTATTGCAGTTTCCCCAATTTAAAAAAAACATATCAGTTTTCAATTACAGTTTAGATTTCATTGAATTATTTTCAATGGAATATATTATAACAAATACAAAAGGTACAGTAAAAAAAAAAAACCTAATACATTGCCTAACAAATATCATTTGAATATTGAAATAATCACTTATCTATAAATTAGTTCATTGTCATGATTGTAAAAGAAATTTAAATTGATCATGTTGATTGCTGTTTCAGTTTACAAATGTAGTTTATAATAGAAATCCGAATTCTTGCTGGCATTAGATTAAGATGGCACGAAATTTTAAAACTTCAGACATTTCAGACAAAATATAAATGTCACAGTTCGCATTTTTTCTTGCTCTAACTTTAACTTCATCCCCGACAGAAAAAGGTAAACTTTTCACAAACCAGCTTATTATTACCAAACATGACAAAGGATCCTTGATTTCTGTATTTTTTCATAATTTTCTGATGTACAAAATGTACAATGTACATGTATGATATATATAATATATATATATATTATATTTAGAACATACATGTATAGGCCAGTTCCAGGCCAGTTCCAGGATACGGTTTTCAGACAAATCTGTCATGTAACTTCCATCACCACGTGTCAAAAATACATGCATAGAAATTTCCAACACATGTTGAGCAAAGGGTGAAAAAGTTTTATTTTAGTACTAAAAGTGCCCACATTGATTTTAAATCTTGACACCAAAAAAACTTTGGATCCGGGATTGGGGCCAAATTAAATTTCATGTTAACTGCAGAACCGTAGCTCTTAGGTCCTACATTTTGTACTCGTCCTTATGATATTAATTATTGTCTACAAATAGTAAAAAATACCCAAAGACCTAAGAGCTACGGTTCTGCAGCTAATTAAAAAGTGTAGATGTACAATCATGTACGCTAAAAACTTTAGGAAACAATACTGGACAACTAACACAACAACACCAGTAATGCATAAATAAAGGGTCATAAATATAAATTTGTAGTTTTAGTCCACCACATCTGATGTCTGAGAAACAGAAAATATTCCTATTACACTTGACATGAATATATTTATTTATGTTACAGGTGCTGGTGAATCTGGAAAGAGTACAATAGTTAAACAAATGAAGTAAGTTTATTAGTAATGTAAACAAAAGAAGGCATACTGTTTGATGAAAACAGGTTTGATTACTTTATAAATTGTTCAGGTACATGTCAGGGATGGGGTAATTAAAAATGTAATGGTAATTAAGTGTAATGCATTACAATTTTCCATGTAATTGAATGTAATGTGTAATTGAGCATTTTTTTAATTACATGTAATGGTAATTTAATTAATTACATTGAAAAAAGCATGTAATGCTCAATTACTTTCGAATTACATTTCAATTACATGTACTTTTATGGTGTTACAGTTAAGAATTTGTGTTTAGTAATATAAATTGTAAAATTATATATACATGTATTTTTCAAATATTAATATCAATGCTTTTTTAATATATGAAGTCTGTAATTTATTCTGAAGTTTTTATACCATTTATTTGACCTACAGATTTTTTTTAATAGTCTTATAATTTAAAAAATGTTATAATCATATATAAGGGTTGTTCAGTTTTTAAGAAAGATCTTTAACTAAATAGATTGATAAGTAATAAACATGTTGTTAAACAATAACAATAAAATGTGTCACTGTGAAACATCTTTCTGAGACAGTTCATTTAGAATTTAAAATCACCGCATACAATCATTTTGTCAAATTAGTATACACAAAAGGATTATAGAAATAAAAATTAACAGCTGTAAAAACAAACAGCAATTAATCAGGTTAAAATGTCCAGGGGCAATGCCACTATTACAGATATTTTATCTAATTAGCAAAATATTGCTAATATTTAGACATTATATATACACACTTTTTAACCGGATTTTTGTGACAAAAATGTCCGTTATTGATTTGGGGATGTACGGCGGGCGGGCGGTCGGGCGGGCGGGCGGGCGGCAATCAAATGTTGTCCGTGCATTAACTCATGAACCGTTCAACCAAAGCTTTTAAAATTTTAATATGTTATTACTGACAACTATACGAAGGTCAAGTTCAATAATGGCGATTTTGACTTTTACCGTTCAGGAGTTATGGTTCTTGAAAGGCGGCAATCAAATGTTGTCCGTGCATCAACTCATGAACCGTTCAACCAAAGCTTTTAAAATTTTAATATGTTATTACTGACAACTATACGGAGGTCAAGTTCAATAATGGCGATTTTGACTTTTACCGTTCAGGAGTTATGGTTCTTGAAAGATTGAAAAATGGAGTTTTCAGTCATGTCCGTGCATTTACTCATGAACTGTTCTACCAAAGCTTCCCAAATTTTAATATGTTGTTACTGATGACAGAATGGAGGTCAAGTTTAATAATGACGATTTTGACTTTTACCGTTCAGGAGTTATGGTTCTTGAAAGATTGAAAAATGTAGTTTCCAGTCGTGTCCATGCATTTACTCATGAACTGTTCTACCAAAGCTTTCCGAAATTTTAATATGCTGTTACTGATGAGAAAATGGAGGTCAAGTTCAATAATGACGATTTTGACTTTTACCGTTCAGGAGTTATGGTTCTTGAAAGATTGAAAAATGGTGTTTCCCGTCGTGTCCGTGCATTTTCTCATGAACCATTCAACCAAAGCTTTTGAAATTTTAATATGTTGTTACTGATGACAAAATAGAGGTCAAGTTCCATAATGTCGATTTTGACTTTTACTGATCAGGAGTTATGGTTCTTGAAAGATCGTAAAATGGTGTTTCCATTTACGTTGTTGCATTTACTCATGAACCATTCAATCTAAGCTTTTCAAATATTATTATTTCAAAATGTTGATACTGATGACAAAATGGAGGTCAAATTTGATATTGATGATTTTCACTTTCACCATTCATCAGTAATGGTTCTTGTGATATTGCCAGGACACAAATAAATGTAAATAAATCCGGTTTGCTGTCGTTGTGACAGCCTCTTGTTAATATTTTTAAAGTAAAATAAAAAAATATTTTAAATTTATTTATAATTTCTTTATTCATATTATATTTAATTCAAATGAGTTTATTTCTGAGATGTCAAAATACCCCTTGATGTATTGGCAAGTTAATAGGAACAAATTCCCTCTCCTATGAATATAATGATCTTCTAATCATAAAACTTCCATGTCCTGATCAAGCAATATCTTGCACATTAGCTTCTGTCGAAAGACTATTTACAATTGCTGTTTTCAGACCAGACAGATTCAGACTAATTGACAAAACATTAAAATAACTATATTAAATGATTATCAAATGCAACGCTTAAACTATGCTTACATGAATATTTTACACATGCATTATATAAACATGTAAAATATTGTTAAAAAATATCATGATGAAATGTAATGTGTAATTTAATTAATTACTTTAGTAAAGTAATTGTAATTTAATTAATTACATTTCAAAAACTGTGTAATGTGTAATTAGTGTAATTGACCATTTTTGCAATGTAATGTGTAATTTAATTAATTACATTCCAATGTAATTGACCCCAAGTCTGGTACATGTAACTGGTTTTGGGATTTTTTATCGTAGTTAAATCATTACAGGGTTGCAAGGAAATACTAGAATGACCAATCTCCATGGTTAACTAGAAGTTGGTCTGGGTCTATGTAAAACAAATAAATGGTCTAGTAATTATAAAACTGCAGTTGTCGTCTGCCAATAGTTATATTTTTGTTGATTGATTGATTGTTGGTTGCTTAACGTCCAGTCACTCCAGTGGCAAATATTTCATGCATGTTCAGGATGAGAACAAATTAACAATAAATACAATAGGTAGGTAGTAATAAAAGGGGCTATCTAGGATGATGGTAGGGGAAATTTGGACTGCTACTGGAAAATGAGGGTAAATTGGATAGGGACAGAAATTTTGCCTTGCAACAGGTCACCTATGAACCCCCCAAAGAGTTGTTGCAAGGGTTTTTACCCTGCGTAGGGCGTGTCACTCTCTGTGCACGAGGCATCAGACTCAACGTCCCCATTCTGGCCGGACGTGGCTGCAAATGTGATACACATCCCGCTCAACCAAACGGATGCCTCACTGTGGCAAGAGTTTTACTGTCAGTAGGAAGAAGACCAAGTGACCATACTTCTATTCCACAGGCCAGTCACCCTATATTTTTGTACATTTGTACATGTACATTGTGTATAAGACCAAAATTTATGAATTCTTATATAACTGATATTATATAGTTATGTGTGGTTGTGATCTACATGTATATTAGTAGTGTTTTCAAACATGTCAAAGAAAATTTGACAGTCATTCTGAGAATTTTCTCATTAAGTACGGTTTCAAAAAGACCACATGTTTATGACCAATAACTTAAATTTGTAAATAGTAAATGTAGATTTAATTTATACATGTACTCCTAAATGATTATATCCATGATGGGATAGAGCTTGTACAAATGCCCATTAATAGATTTTGATAATACATGTAAGTTGAATTTCCTGTTATTATAAGTGACCTTGAAGTCATTAGTTGAAACACAATATATGATTATAATACTTTATACCTATCAACTTTAATGTTCAGCTTTGTCATGTTTGTAATACATTGTATTTCATGTATTTGTATATGTATGCGTAATTTTATTTACAAAAATAAAGTGATGAGATGTGGTACATAATGTATGATTGCCAATGAGACAAATATCCAACAGATTTTAAATGAAGCATATACATGTGGATATGAGAAAATGTGTTATTAGTGCCAATGAGACAACTCTCCATCCAAGTCACAAGTTGTGAAAAGTACATTGTAAACCATTATAGGTCAAATAAAATTGAGAATGGAAATAGAGAATGTGTCAAAGAGACATCAACCCGACCATAGAACAGACAACAGCAAAGTATGGCCTTCAACAAAGAGCCTTAAGTCACACCGAAAACAGCTAGCTATAAAGGGCTAAAAAATGACAAGTGTAAAACTATTCAAACAGGGAAACCAATGGTGTACTGCTTATATATTAATTAAGCATACTACAAGTTACTAATTTTTAAAAGTTATGACTATGAGCAAAAACCAATACCATATCCCACTTACATGTAAAACTTTATAAATTAGAATTGTTAATTGATGATTAATTACTTTTCTTTTTAATTTAATTTCCTGGAAAATTGACCATAATAAGATAGTCTCACAGTCTTGTACATCTTTAAATATTCTTGTAACAGATTTAAAGTGGATTATATATGTAGTTCTGACACATCTTTTCTAGTAACAATGCAATGGGTCTAGTAGGATGAAAAATTAAAAATTAATTCTTGAAATAAGAATAACAATTGGATCATTTAAAGACTAATCTAGAGTCGAAATACTGTACTACTGTATACATACATGTTTATGCTGTTTGCATATAAATACATATCTTTTTTATATAATGTATAGTATAAATAGAGAATATCATATGGTGTTTTCAATATCGCATCCGTATCAACCCGAGACACCAATATAATCCCAAGAGCTCTGCTTGAGGGATTATATTGGTTGAGGGTTGATACGGTGTGTGATATTGAAAAAGCCATATCATATACACTTTATTATATACATATATATATACCTCAAGTAGATGTTTTTTATGTGACATGACGTCATATAGATTAGGGTTTTGATAAAGCCTTTGCAACAGTGACTGCAATTGATGACGTGACGTCATACAGATTAAAGGTGTAATAAAGCTTTTGCAACCGTGGTGGCTAATACAGCACGCTTGCCATCGATTGTATTACACATACAATTTATCTGTATTTACTACTAAGTATATAATAATATATAATATACAATTATTATTGACTTTTGATGAGGTTATTATCAACTGATATCAAATGTCAACAATTATTAAGTATTATATGAATATTTTTTATCCATCTCCAATTTTCTAGTGATTACTAATATTAGTATCTGTTCCAAGATATTTAACTTAATATGTTATCCTTAATATCATTATCTGTTTGGCAGTTGCTAACTTTAATAAGTTGAAATGTAAGATCAAATTCATTTATGAAAATGATATTTACTGTCACAGAAAAACCAGAAAAAGTAGAAAAAAAAAGATTATTTGCATGATGTCATAAATCTTCATCTGACATTGTCTGTGCCTAGAAAAAAAAAGGTTCACATTCCAAATTTAAGATCCTCTCACGATTTTTTTTAGGGTGATTTTACCGGTAATGTTCAATCAAAAAAGACTCCCCAAGCCTTAACCAATGATTAAAGATAAATTTTTATGCCTACCCATAGCATTAAATTTCACCCTTGTCCTTTTTAACGTTCGTCACAAAATTTGTTTCAGTTCTCTAACTTTCATTTGACTTTAGTTTGCCACAACCAAATGTTATAAAACTTATATACAATGCATATTACCATAAAACTCAGGTTATTTGGGTAGTGTCACTTTTACTGTTCTAGAAATAAGTCCCTTAATAACGTTATATGCAATGGGGTCCTTTATCTGTGTCTCATGGACAATGGGACACATTTTCTATTTATGCAGTCATATAATAAAATAGTTTATTCATTATTGATGTACATGCATACATGTATGTATATATGAATTTTGAGGTGTACCTTTTGCAACAGTTTTTGTTTGGTCAACATGATCAATTTTGGATCTAATAGACTTAAGTTTGAAGTCCACAACTGTAGTTTCACATATGGTACTTACACATACACTTATTATCAATTACAGAATTATACATGAAAAAGGTTATTCCCAAGAAGAATGTTTGCAGTATAAACCAGTGGTCTACAGTAACACTATCCAGTCAATGATGGCCATTATTAGAGCGATGGGACAACTGAAAATTGATTTTGGTCACCCAGATAGAGCTGTAAGTCTATATCATATAATACTGTTGTAAAGTACAGACCATCATACATTGTCATATGTATACTTAACCTATATAGCAAATGTATAGTTGGAACTCAATACTGTCCATGTTGATATTCATTTTAGGACACTTCAGACTTATTACTTAAACAGTAATTGTTTATAATAGCACAATGTTAGTGTAATCAACATATTTTACTACAAATAAAAAGATGATTTGTAAAGGTTAAATCTACAAGGAAAATGGAGACCAAACTTATGCCAAAAATTATACATGCATGTATATATATATATATATATGGCATGTATGATATGTGATATATTATGCTACTTTTACAACAGGCGGCTCAACTAACAATTGTTGTCAAAGTTTTCATGGCTTTTATTTGAAACTGAAAGGGAATGAGTATACAGATGACCCAAATCAATTACGTTCTGAAAGCGTTGTAGGTTCAGACCCAACTATATTTTTTTTTATATTTAGTATGTGGATGCATGATGTGCATATTCAGATACATGTTGAGAAATTGGATACAAGAAATTCAAAAGGACACAAGAAGCCACATTCCTCAAATATTTTTCAACCTGCAATTTTTTTTATATCAAAGGGTCAGCCTACGTCATGGCCTATTTGAAGTTCTATGTAGAAAATTTTTCTTTTCCTATATATAGTGTACATTTTTAATTGTTAATTAAATTAAGGAAGCTCACATGTTCTTCTAATATGTTGTATATATGTATCATGTATAAAGAATTCTGTGACAGATTCAGTTAAAGATTGTGTATTTCATTTTTATGATTTTTCTATTATCATCCTACATTCTGATGTGTCATTAACTAATGACTGTAGGGCACCTGCTGTCACTACATTATTATATGACACCTCCATCTTACCTGATTGACCTAAATTGTAAAGAGACATGTAGATATCTTTACTTTGGTTCTACAAATATTTGTTCATCATCTGAACACCATTTACATCTTGTAGAAATTGAAGACACTTTGATTTTTTACGAGAATAGACATGAAGTCCTGAACCTTTTGTAAATTGTAATAGATTTGATTACAAACTACATGTATATAAACATGTATAGCTATACTGTTCACTAGATGATTATGCTAACTAAAGGTGTATTATATATGTTAACGATGAACATGATGAAAAGGAAAATTGTCTTTAACTAAGGAGACACCATACTTTATTAAAATGACTAATAATGTACATGTATGCAGAAAGTAATGAAATTAGTACAAATTTCACAGATTAAGGATTGTCACAATAGGAAAATCATTAGCTGGCTTTATCAACTAATCTTTTATTTCTCTACCCTAAAACTGAATGCTTTGTATAGAAATCAATAGCGCTATGATATACACACACATCATTTTAAAAGCAATTAGTTTGACAACTTTTGTTAAGTAATTCATAGCTGTTGGGAATTCTATATATCGATTGTTGAAAGGGAACGTGAAGTTCATTTTGATGAAAAAATATATTTTTGTATATATGTATGAAAAAATCTTAAATTACTAATTAATATTTGACTGAATTGAAACCATATCTTCCTGAAACAAGTTCCCTGAAGACACAACAAGCACATGTTTTTTTACTGGATCAGATTCACTAATTTCAGTTGACTGATTTTTATACGACCGCAAAAATTGAAAATTTTTGTCGAGCCTGCAACTTTTGTTGCAGAAAGCTCGACATAGGGATAGTGATCCGGCGGCGGCGGTGTTAGCTCACTTCTTAAAAGCTTTATATTTTAGAAGGTGGAAGACCTGGATGCTTCATACTTTGTATATAGATGCTTCATGTTACGAAGTTTCCATCAGTCACATGTCCAATGTCCTTGACCTCATTTTCATGGTTCAGTGACCACTTGAAAAAAAAGTTCAAATTTTTTGTAATGTTGAATTCTCACTTATTATAAGTAATAGGATAATTATATTTAATATGTGCGTACCTTGCAAGGTCCTCATGTCTGTCAGACAGTTTTCACTTGACCTCGACCTCATTTCATGGATCAGTGAACAAGGTTAAGTTTTGGTGGTCAAGTCCATATCTCAGATACTATAAGCAATAGGGCTAGTATATTCGGTGTATGGAAGGACTGTAAGGTGTAGATGTCCAACTCGCAGGTGTCATCTGACCTTGACCTCATTTTCATGGTTTAGTGGTTATAGTTAAATTTTTGTGTTTTGGTCTATTTTTCTCATACCATATGCAATAGGTCTACTATATTTGTTGTATGGAATGATTGTAAGGTGTACATGTCTAGCGGGCAGATGTCATGTGACCTTGACCTCATTTTCATGGTTCAGTGGTCAAAGTTAAGTTTTTGAGTTTCGGTCTTTTTATCTAATACTGTATGCCATAGGTCAACTATATTTGGTGTATGGAAATATTTTATGATCTTTATGTCAGTTGCGCAGGTTTTATTTGACCGTGACCTCATTTTCACGGTTCATTGCACAGTGTTAAGTTTTTGTGTTTTGGTCTATTTTTCTTAAACTATAAGTAATGGGTCAACTATATATGTTGTATAGAAGCATTGTTAGCTGTACATGTCTACCTGGCTTGGTTCATCTGACCTTGACCTCATTTTCAAGGTTCATTGGTCTTTGTATAGTTATCTTGGTTAATGTTAAGTTTATGTGACAGTTGTAATAAAGCTTAGCTTTATACTTAGGACTATAAACATAATATCAATGATTAGTATAGAAGGCGAGACATTTCAGCGTGTGCACTCTTGTTCATCTTGTCATAATGAAATTCTTTTGCTTGATTATTACAAATTTTGTCCATAAGCAAGATTAAAAAGAACTTGTACTTTACGAAATCAACCATTTGATGTCTATAAAATGATCTTCTTATAGACAAATCTGTGTAGGAGACTGTATGTCTGAATGCTACATGCAACTTTAAAATTTTGCAAACCATTGACAATTCAATTGACACACAAATATAGGTGGATAAAAAGGCTGCCCATAACCAGATTTGAATTCATCCTGGATTTGATCTTGAACTTGAAACATCACAGCAAATGGACATAGTAAATTATATAAATTTGTTTTTACTTATTTATGTCTTATCTTTGACTGTAAGGAAATTTCTGTCTTACATTGTAATTGCTATGATCAAATGTTGTTTTAACTTTTTAATAGTACAATGTCAAAGTAATAGGCATATATATTTTATGGGAAGGCATGGTAATCACTGACACTGATCCTTTAAAGCCAATTAGGAAAGTTTTGAAGCAAAAATTATATCACTTGGGGGGAAAACTTAGTAATGGTGTTCTGCTAGCCTGTGCTATATAGTTCAACAGACAACATCAGACACCAACACAGTAATTCCAAAAATCTGAGACATATACATGTACATGTACACAGACAAGATATCTCACTTGACATGCTTGGTAACAGCAATGACTGTCAGGGTTCTCACTAAGGATTTATGAAGGCGAGTCCAGGGACTCATCATTTTTGGCCATGGTGAGTTCAACAGCAAGTAGAAGATATTTTATTGCAATGAAATGTTTAATTTTAGTTTCCATGACCTAACAGAGTAGTGAAATGACATTAAATTCACATTACTTTTAAAATTTGGCTATAAATGAGGATATTTGTGTTTAACTGTGTTCAGTTTATACAAAATAATTCAATCTCGAATCATCTTTTGGACTCACCAGTTTTGAAAATGGCTAGTCCAAACGGATATTCATGAGTCCAGGACTCATGGACTCCCCTTAGTGAGAACCTTGAGCATTTGATTTTATGGGGTTAAACAAGATTGCACAAACCTCCTTCTTTTTGTGGAGTTATGCATGATTTCAAACTATTTTATATTAGGATAGGGTCCTTTTACTAGGACTGGGGATTTTGTTTTGAATAATGCTAATTTCAAACTAATTCATATCTAGGGTTCTTTTATTATAGGCTGAGGAATTTTGGTTGAATTACATGTACATGTATGCATGATATGATTTTAAACTAAACGATATTAGGATAGGTCCTAATTTACTAGGGGCTGAGGAATTTTTGATGATTTATGCATGATTTCCAAATTCCATCTAATTCATATTAGGATATACATGTATAGAGTCCTTTTACTAGGGGCTGAAGAATGTTGCCAAGATTCATGTCTTTGTACATAGTTAACACTAGAGTGAAATATATATGGTAAGACCACAATTTCTTTGGAAACTTAAAAAAATAGTTAGAATATACATGTTCATTATCAGTTATATGTGAAAACATACATGTACATATCTCTTTTGTCGGGTTATTGTCTCTTTGATATATATTCCCCATTTCCATTCTCAATTTTATCAGTACTGTAAGTTAGGATATATAACATTAAATGTATTTTCTTGAAATAGATTTAGATCATTTCAGCAGATCATGTGTTCTAAAGGATTATGATAAATGCTTTGAGACTAATTCATTCTCAAATTATCTACATAATAAATTATTCAGTAAAAGCAATCAACATGGCCTAAAATAGATGTAATTATTGAAGAATTTACACTGCTTTACATGGTTTTATGATCTTCCAATATTGAAAGATTATTAGAATGAAATGCCTGCTAGTGTCATGTACACCTGTAGTACTACAACTGATTAAGAGTACAAGACTGTACTACTTGTAGAATCATAACTATGCACAGTTATTAAATTATTGAAAGATATGCACAAGATTTCAGGTTATTTTCCCATCTTTTCCAACATAGGAATAGAATAAAGTGGTAACACAATCCTTGTTATAGTTGTCTTGAATTGAAATTGAGAAACCCTACATTGTTTAAACCATGAACAGACTTGGTTCTCTTTTTTTCCTTTTGTTTGACAAATGCAAAGACATATTTCATGTATTTGGCTCATTGTTTGTAAAAAGACAAATAAACAAAGCAGACTGTGAGTTTCAATTTTAAATTTTGTTAAACATTTTAAATAGTAAAATCTTATGCTAGTTTGGATTTTGATAGGTGATTTTTGTAAGTTAAAAGGCCATGCATGAGTATTTGTTCATATACCTTTTTTCATTATCAAACAGGAAGATAGATAAAGAAAAGTCAAGTGGTATTTTATGCAACCTTAAACATGTATTATCAATAATTGAAAGTTTTGACCTTGAAATTCTTTAGAAAAACATAGTTGTTGAGGAAGATATTTCTTCATACTCCTGTTGAATTTACACTTCTGAAGAAAATTCTTATGTAGCTGTTGTAATTAATGATGTTGCTTAAAATTTATAATTTTTCATTGGGAGGGATACTGATTTTGCATCATCATGTTTGTTTGAGATTTAAACATACATGTATGAAGTAGTGAATGTGGAATGGTTACAAAAACCTTTTTTTACTGTCAAGCCTTGACATAACTACATAAGGAAAGATTTAATCAGGAAAACTCTCATCTATAGAGTGTAATTTTAGTATGTATTATAGGTTTACATTTATGCTTCAGTACAAAACTTGAGAGTTTCAGTGTTCTCCCAAGATTTTTTTAAAACTGCACCATGGAAATAAAAATAGCACTGGTTTTCCAAAAAAATATAGCACCATGGCCCCTTTACACACTATTATAAAATTATACAAGCATTATGGCAGAAAATATTGCACCAGGGTACCACATTGCTTTAAGGCCCTCAGGAGAACACTGCTATATAAGTCGTCAATTTTGTCTTTTAGTGTTTTGCACTAGATATTAAAATGAGAGAGGAACTGAGCATACATAATGTACATAGAACATGTTACTGGTGTAAAAATAAGAGTTGGGTCAGAAGTATGCTTCTAAATTATGGAAAATTTTATAAATTGGAACTCAACAATCCTTCCCTTGTATCTTGTTCAGTAAATCTCACCATTTGAAAAGTTCAAACAGTGTAGTAAAAATCAAAGAAGAAAAGACAATTCAATTAAAATGATATATTACAGAAAAACAGAAAAAAAGAACTGAATATAAACAATAGAATTATACCAAAATTGATTTCTTCCAATTTTAGCTGATTAGTATGTTTGGAAATTCCCAGGGGATGAATTTTATGACTGTGATTTGTAGCAAATGTCAACTTCTGTCATTTTAATGTAAAATGGTGTTTAGCTATTAATGAGTAGTTTTCAAACTGTGAAGTTATATCTACAATTATACACAGGAGGTGTGTATGTACAAATATACATGGAGATTTTTATCAAACAAATTGGATTTTTAAAAAGTGTTTGTAAACAGTTCATGTTACTAATACAATAAATAAATAACTTGCATAGCATGTATAGCATGTATAGCAGATCATTAGTACACTATTTACAAATCTATGGTTTACACTATGGCTATAAATGTATAAAATCATGACAATATATATATAAAATTGGCAGTTGTAACTATTTATGCCTGAGGTAATTGTATGTCGCTTTAAACAAAATTCATTCACGCTTACTTTTTCAGTTACCACTTCATTAAAAGAACATAATACGTCAGGGTATAGATAAACCTTGACCTTGAACTCACAGTGACAGGTGTGGCTGGACTATGAGATTAGAATTTTACTCTTTTTTTTTCGTGACCCTAGACATTTACTTTCTTTTTTCAATTCTGTACACCCTGATCATGCTGATGGCCTTAGCTGTATGAAGAGAGTATTTTCAATGTACATATTAAAAAAGAAAGTTGTGTGGGAGGCCAGATTTTTCAAATGATTAGACAAACATGACAAATGCACATGTTTGCAGGTGAAGAGCTGGAAAATTATTCTATCGTGAATGTTTCCTAGTTTTTTTTTAAGAGCATTTTGTGATTAGGTCATATATTTGTCATATGTTTTTTGTTTTCTAATGATGTATTCAGAAATAATAATCATTTATGATCTTTATATAATTTGAATTAAATGTATAACAAATATTAAGAACAAGCAATTAGTACATGTATGTTAACATCATTTGAAAATGAACACTGCATACCAACTTATAAAAGAGTAATTTAAACTTGTTAAAAAATTGCTTCAAGTCATACAAGTGAATTACAATATACCTCATTATACTTTCTTGAAAATTTTTTTTTTATTAAGTCAAAAATCACACAGAACGAATGCATACATGCACTGTCACTACTGTACGATTATACTATTACAAAGATAATTCAAAACTGATGAGATTACAAATACAAGCACAGTCATATTTAGCTACTAAACATGAACAGAACATGTACAAGGTTCCCAGTCTTCATTCATTGAATCATGTTCATGATGTTACACCATGCTCAAAGGAAACCTTAAATTGTATACATTCTTTGTAATATTTGCATTTAGTAAATATTTAACTTCAAATATTTCTGTTTCTTGACAATTACCATGATTACTTTTACTACAATTACTGGACCTGTTTCAGATTTATTAATACAAATTTGTGAAATACATCTAGCCTGTCAAAAAAACAGTATATGCTGTATTAGTTATGTCATGTATGTCACAAAACTTAACTTTGTTCCAAGTTTTGGGATAAATGTTTTCAAAATGTGGTTCAGTTGTTCTGCTTCTGATATTCATTGGTAAAGATTTTTTTATTGAGATTATTGAAAAAATAAAAAAGAGATGTGGTCATGGTGGTATGAACATGATGAAGGCCAATGAGACAAAAAAAAAACAATCATCAAGACAATAAGGACAAAGATATATAAATGTAAACTATAACTATAACAATTAATTAATCTCAGCTTCTTACAAAACGTAAAACCATATGAAACGTACACCTCTTAATTGATATTTTCAACAACACGTACTGACTGCAGATATTTAGATGACATTTTATCTAGATATAAATTATCAAAAAATATTCTATACTGGTGGAATTTGTCCACTTGAATAATTTACTTGTTCATTGTTGTTTATAAATGTAAATGTTAAAAGTGACATATTGGTCGTTTCGAGGCCTAGATATTAGAATTTCTCACTATATCCTATAAACTTTAATTTAGGACAAACAGAATTGAAAGTTGTCCAAAGACCATGTAAAAAAAAAATGTAATAAAAAGCTTTTTCTGGAAAAAGGAAGTTAGTGAATCAAATTTGAATTATTCATGTTTTCACTGAATTTTGAGATAAATTGGGGTTTGGGGGGGGGGGGGGAATCAAATGAAGAAATGATGAAATAAACAGTTTTCATGAGGACTTTTGGCACTAGCTTCAGTTTATTCTAGACTTAATTAAATACTTAGAACTAGCTTTTAGAATGTCAAAAATCCACATGCTAGCAAAGTCATGTTTTTCTGAACTTTTTGTTTGTTGTTTATAGTAGCTTTCAGTATGGAAGAGCCTTGGCCATTGTAATTTGTGAATAAAACACAAACATATATGCCACATTTATTTTTGTATAGAATTTTTTAAAGTTTTAAATCGGGTATCTATTTTGTATGATAACACACTATTCTAAGCTCCATTCATATGTAAGGATATTTGAACCTGGGCCTGAATTTACGTAATTTCCCTTTGAGTTCCTGTTTGATCATTCAAATGACAAAGTACCTTATACAAAAGGCTTTTCCTTCCTTATGACATGTATGAATGTAAATATTAATAACACAAAATGATTATAATAGATGGAACGGATTAGAAATTTAAACCACAGTTTGTGATTGTTTGTATCAAATTCTTTATGGCATTAGGAGTGTGAAAACTTAATCTGTTTGTAAATGTGTTCTAAATAAATATCAGGACTATTTACTTACACTTTTAAAAATATATACTTGAAAGGTGAAGAGCTATATTGACAATAAAAAAATACTTGATACCATTTTCTTTGTTTATTATCAAAGTGAAATGAAATTAAGAAAAATTGAATATCGTTCCTAGGGAGGAAAATCTGTACAAGATGAAATTATAAATGGCGTTAACCATGTTATCATTAAAAAAAGTGTAGTATGGAATTATTTCAGATGTCAATTGGCATTGAACCATATCCAATAAGATGAATTGGTTTGGTCAGTAATGTTAAGAAAGGACAAAATACACTGTATAATAGATTATAATGTTTTTGTATACATTTTCATGAAAACCCAGCTTGTCCTAGTTCAATTGAGTTGTATCGTGAAGTAGAAATAGACATCATGGACATGAAAAATAACCTTAGAAAGAAAAGATATACAGATAAAAGTGAAGCATAGAAATTCATGAAATCAGTCTCATTACAAAACCCAAAATGTGACAAAAGCAATAATGCCACAGAATGTATGACACCATATCAAAGAATTCTTTCAGTAAATGAATATAAGCTTACATTCTACTAAGGCTATGGACTATGAGTCTATGATAGATGTATTTTAAGATATACATGTATATATGTTCTTACACTCTAACATTTCCAGATTACTAAATACTTTTTATGGCATTAATTTCCTCAGAAACTATCATCAGTATACATGGTATAAGCATTCAGAAATATGGTATCAAGCTTCATTTGAGCTGTGTGAACTGGTATTACAACCATTGTTCATCAACTTTCTGTTGTAGCTCTTGGTACGTCTTCTGCATTTTGTTTTGATATTACATTTCTTGTTATTTTCATTTTTCAGGATGATGCTAGACAGTTATTTGCCTTAATGGGTAATGCTGATGAGGGTGAGCTGTCACCAGAACTAGCAGCTATTATGAAGAGACTTTGGAAAGATTCGGGAGTACAGGAATGTTTTAGTCGATCAAGAGAATACCAATTAAATGATTCAGCGGAATAGTAAGTGATGCAATTGTCAGGATGACCTTTGCCACAGTTGTTCGAATATTGCAGCATGTAGGCATAATTTGGGAAAGGGGGTCCTTAAGTAGCAATAATTGTAATAATGATATTTCTCGAATCATTTATTTTTCATGTTTTCGAGATTTATTAATGCATAGCTTATGAACTCTTAAACTGATGTAAGTAAAGATATTGTCATTGTCCTTTTCTTGGTGACGTCACAAGACCGGCATCATCTTTCTTAACATCATCACAATGACGATCTTGACAAAAGACATTGTCCTTTTCTTGGTGACGTCACAAGACCGGCATCATCTTTCTTAACATCATCACAATGACGATCTTGACAAAAGACATTGTCCTTTTCTTGGTGACGTCACAAGACCGGCATCATCTTTCTTAACATCATCACAATGACGATCTTGACAAAAGACATTGTCCTTTTCTTGGTGACGTCACAAGACCGGCATCATCTTTCTTAACATCATCACAATGACGATCTTGACAAAAGACATTGTCCTTTTCTTGGTGACGTCACAAGACCGGCATCATCTTTCTTAACATCATCACAATGACGATCTTGACAAAAGACATTGTCCTTTTTTTGGTGACGTCACAAGACCGGCATCATCTTTCTTAACATCATCACAATGACGATCTTGACAAAAGACATTGTCCTGTTCTTGGTGACGTCACAAGACCGCCATCATCTTTCTTAACATCATCACAATGACGATCTTGACAAAGGTAAGGAAACACTCTTTGCCAGGAAAAATCAATGTGTCATTTATAAACTTGTATGACTGTCACTTCAAATAATATTTGATTCGCCTCTTTTAAGTCTAAGTAAATCTAGCCTTTTTTTTCTATATTTAATTTTAGTTTATGAAACTTCTTGAAACATATTTTTAGAAACCCAAATGATGGAAATCATTATTAACAAAAACCTGTGGGGTAGTCATTTTTCAAAATATTATTTTATATAGATTCTAAAAATAAATTTTATAAAGAGATGCTCAAAGTGTTATCATATGGTACACTTAAAGTATAAACAATAATTGCACTTAATTTTTTATTGGCTGTTTTTTTTTAAACCCCAAGTTAAGTAGTTGTTCAATTGTGGACTATTGTACATTATAGTTCACATTAAAGTTTTTTTTGTAACTTCACAAGCCATTTACACTTTTATCATAAATTATGTTGAATTGATGTGATTTTGTAGCCCATAAGAATCTTTCTTTGTTGATGAAATAAATGAAAAATATTTCTGTAACTAGACAAAGGTTGTTTATGAAAAAACTTGTCACTAGATTAAGATTTAACGGGAAGAGTTTCACATACAAATTGTCTTTTTGTTGAATTTTAGGATAGATACCTATCAGTCCTGCATACCACATGTCCTTTATTTCGTAGATACATGTATATCATATATCAATTTGAACAGGAAGTTTGCTTAGTAATAAGTTAAAGGAACCAAACCCATTTTAAGTTTATGAAAAGATAATATTTTTTTCATGTTTAACTTTTATGAAAATTGTTGATCATTAAAATACTAATGTTTTTAGAAGAAATTGTCCTCCTCATTCACAAATTTATAAATGCTTGTAAGGTTTTGTTACCATTTATAATCTATTTACTTTATAATCTATTTTCATTGAACATTTTGAAAAACCAAAACTTCAATTGTAGAATTACATATAACGCTGTATAATCATCTATTTCCTCCTTACATCATTTCTGACGAAGATTATTTTCTAATTAATTAGTTGTTTATGCGTCAATACTAATTATAGTATGACTGCCACCTCAGAAAATGTTTCATTAAACTTTGATTACGGCAAAGGTACTCTCTACTTTATATAATTACCAGGAAGTTTTATTTATGTAACTTTTTTTGAAAAAAAAACAGAATTTTCTTTGTTATTTTGTTTTGTGCTCTTACATTATTTTCTTGTCTAAAACATGTAGCTTACATGTATGTTAAAGGCAAACAAAAAAATCACAATCTTCCTACACCCTACAAACAAAGACAAGGTATGGGTAGCCAACATAAAAAAAACTTTTATGAAAGAAGGAGAAAGGTTCCAACAGGACATTCATACTCATAAGTTGAAAATAAACTTAACCATAATGTGGCTTAAAAGACAAACAGAAAAACAACAGTACTGAAAACGCAACATAGAAACTAAAGGCTGAGCCGCATGAACCCCACCTTAAACTAGGGGTGATTTCAGGTGGTGTGAAAGAGTAAGCAGATCCTAGTCCACATGTGGAACCTGTTATGTTGCTCATGCTTGTATGATATGATTGTGGTTTGATAAATCCAGACCCTATTGCATAAAACTATGGATCATATATATTTGTTCCAGCCGTCAAATACTTTTGATAATAAGAAATAAAGATTCAGTTTTGCAAAATGTGCAACAATGTATGAATAAAAAGATATGTTTAGTTTATGTCAATAAACATGATAAAAGTGCACTACTCTAATAATACACACACTGTAGTCATGATAGTACATGTATTTAATTTTAACAAGTTTTAAAAACTCAGTACATTGTATTCAATTATTTTTACTTGCAGTTATTTGAATGCCTTAGATAGAATCTCTCAGCCTTCATATATTCCTACGGAACAGGATGTATTGCGAACCAGAGTTAAAACCACAGGAATTGTAGAAACACATTTTACATTTAAAGATCTACATTTCAAGTAAGAAACAAATACACTATAGATGCTGTACTATATATTTGACAAGTTGATTTCCTATTGCTCAAAGCCTTGTACATGTACATATATAAAAAAAGAAGATAGTTAACTTTCTAAGCTTATTGAAGAATACTTCCACTGAAAATATTCTATGCTCATATTTGGAGTTAATGATTTTTATGCTTCAACTCTACAAATTGTAACATTGATTATACCACCCCTTCAAATGGTGTGGGTATACTGGTTTACAAACTGCTGTTGCATTTTTACACTACAGAAGACTCCACCTATTAAGATATCGACTATAGTATTATAACTTCAAAACAAATTCCCATAACTATATTTTTTTATGCAGTCATTATGATTTTTAGTGTAGAAAAATATAGGATATAAAAATTATTCAGTAATTTGTACATTTTTCCTTTGATCATACTGCCCAATATTTTCTATGTCATGGACAGGACTGTATACCAAAAAATATTAGGCTATGACATCATCTGTATCAATTTATCAATGAAATGCACAATACTTCATTCATACATCTGAATAACTATCCCAACAATTTATATGCATAAATTGCCATAAAAGTAGTTTTTCTATTTCATTATACCTCATACTCTCCTCCCATAATGAAAATGCCATGTTCTACATGTATCAGCAAATACAATAGGAGTAATCATGAAAATCTAGCAAAAACCATGTTTAATCACAGATTTTCATTTTTTTCTGTCAGAAAAATTACAAGGAAGTGAAACATGTGAAACAGTAACATTCTTGAAAATCTTTGTTTTCCTTCATATAGGAAAATACTTGAAAATAAATTGTTGTCTTGATTTATTGTCTTCCTTATTAATGTTAACTTGATGACCTTACAGTTCAACATTTCAAATAGTTAGAATTTATGTATCAAGAAAAAGTACTGTATGTTGGGATACATTATGATAATGTGTTGATAGAATCAGAAATAAATTAAAACTGACTGTACTCTTTAGAATAATTTATTGCAATATAATCATAAATCCCTTTTTGAAATATGTTAAATTGGGTGTATTAATTCTTCAATCCCATTTATAACGAAATATTTCACAGCATACATGGCATATAAAAAGAAATTTTGAGATTTTGTTAAGTTTGATGTTTTCATTTCAGAATGTTTGATGTAGGAGGTCAGAGATCAGAGAGAAAGAAATGGATTCATTGTTTTGAAGGAGTAACAGCCATTATATTTATTGTAGCCATGAGTGAATATGATTTGACATTGGTGGAAGATCAGGAAATGGTAGGATATAACAAAATATTGTTACTGAAAACATAGTGAAATAACACAGTTATAAGTATTGTGAAAGAAAACAAAGGGAAATAACACAGTTCTATGTGTTGTTGGAGAAAACATAGCACACAGTTCTAAGTATTGTTACTGAAAACATGGGAAGATAACCCAGTTCTAAGTATTGTTACTGAAAACATGGGGATGGGGAGATAACACAGTTCTAAATATTGTTACTGAAAACATAGTGAAATAACACAGTTCTAAATATTGTTACTGAAAACATAGCGAAATACATGTAACACAGTTACATGTGTAAAGAGATAAAATAAAGGGAAATAAATATCATACCGGAAATAACACAGTTCAAAGTATAGATTGTATTGTTACTGAACACACCTGAAAATCACAGTTTAAATTATAGTTACATAAACAGTATAAATTATCACATTATATAAAAAGTAGACAGAAAATAAATGTAATTATTCAACAAAATTGAACAAATCTTCATATCTCCCTCAGGAATAGGAAGTAAATGTATATTATTCCAAAGTGAAATTACCTTTGTAGAATTTTCTATATGAATTGTACTTTTAAATAAACGGCATATTCACCTAAACAAAGTGATAATCACATACTAAACATGGTATGGTTCTAAATGTATAATAACTAAAATGTATGTGTAACAATTGGTTTTGGTAAATAATCTGCATTAAATCATTTTTCTTGGGATATGGACATGATGGAATAAAACAATTACTTTCTTTTGTTTTGATAATTATGGGGTTTATTTAAAATACTGATGTTCACTTCGGCTGTTGTCATAGAAACTGCACATTTACCTCGCCAATATATATATATATATAACATAATGGAAATAATACACATCAAAGTAAAATGACAGAAAAAGAAAAAAAAAATTCATATTCAATGACAGAAAAAGTGAATTTTCTTAGTGCCTTCCTTGAGTCAAATACATGTTTTTTTTATATATATATCTGCCCAACAATGATCACCACTTAAGGTAAAACAAAGCTATTTCATAGCAATGCAATATCCAGCTGTTTTGATATCCCTATAAAAGCAAAGAATTAAGCTTTCACATGTTTCACTTAAAGAATTTTTAAATTTTCATAGCTGTCTGGTTTATAGAAGGATTTTCTGGCATTCCTAAATACAGGAAGACTTTAAGGTTGTGTATATAAAAATCCAAGAGATATATTAAATTAAAGATTTATATATTTACAGAACCGTATGATGGAGAGTATGAAATTGTTTGATTCAATATGTAACAACAAATGGTTTACAGATACATCAATCATCCTTTTCCTCAACAAGAAAGATTTATTTGAAGAGAAAATTAAGAAATCCGCACTTACACTCTGTTTCCCTGAATTTGCAGGTAAGTCACTACTCCTGAATGGAAATTTCCTGATGTATACATGTTTTAAGATTGAAATAAAAGTTATTTCTGCCATAAATAGTTTGAGACAGTGAATTGGGCTTTATCTAGATCTTACATTCACCAAATGGCTTTAATTGTCTTTTGGGTTTGATTAAATTGTTCAAAGAAAGCAACTTGAAAGTACATTTTTAATTTTCACATCCTAAGGAATGTAGTGCCACTTTTTTAACTGATTATTAAGAGACCCCACAAAATTTGTTCAAAATAAATCAAAAATAGTTTCAGGTTAGTTTTCACTATGAATCCTTTACACAAATGATGGAAATTTATAAGAACATATTTCTACACAAAGTGTATGGCAATATTCATTGGATGGTTTTGAAAATATCACCATATTGGATTTTTTCATGGATTTCATTAAAAAAAAACTTAATGCCAAATGCTATTTTTTCTTGTAAGTTTCACACAGATTTGTATCAAACCTAGAAATTCAGTACCCATGAAAATACAACTTTATCCAATCAATGAAAATTGGTATTCACAAAAATGAATGATTCCACAGAACATTTATAAAAATAAACAGGGCAACATTATTGTGTGTCTCATTTCATACTTGTTTGTTGGACATTTCATTGCTTTATAAATGTACATTAGATTAGCGATACAGTTTCAGGGGAGATAACTTTGAAATCAATAATAAAATTTAATGTATGTTTGTTTTTAATTGTGTACATAATCACACCATAGAACATGTAGAACGAGAATTGTATTAAAGGACTAAAAAAAAAGAGAGAAAATTGTGCAAAATAAAATATTAATTGAATAACAAAATAAATCTTTGGATAGAGATTTGATGTGAAAGTGAGGTAACAATATCAGAAATTTTCCAATATTACACATGGCCACAGACCACAATTAATTCCTCTATCAGTTCTTTATAACGTTTTGTATCATTAAAAAAATTGCACCATGCATATTAGGGGCCTAAAGCTTGACCAATTCTGATAAAACTTGGCATGATTTAAGCTTAGTATATTATAAAACAGTTTACAAAGTTTCAAAGCCATATGATACCAAATAAAAAAAATGTGGCATCTGAACTTTGGGGGCTGAATTGTGGCGTTGAATTAGAACAATTCAACTATCAAATTTGAGCTTCTAAAAACCAAAAGATACCAAAACTAACAGTTTTTAATGTCTCTATGTATAAGTTATCATCTATTTAAAGCAACAGATAGCATACTTCATGTATCAGACTTATGAAAAATAGCCAGAAGTAAATTTTATATGAGCCTGTGCCAAAAAATAGAGGTTTTCAAATCAAATGTAATATTTTTCACCCACCACAATTTTTTGAAGTTGTTAAGTTATCAAAAAAACTAAAACATGTTATAAATGTACTTTAAATGGAAATATAAGTTTCAAATAGCATAACACATGTGGATAAAATGGTCTTTTGCAATGTCAAGCTTAAAAAAACAGGTTGTCAATTTAGGCCGTTCCCCACATTTGCATATTAAAAAGCATATAAATGATATGGGAGATGGAGATATGCTTCTTTTTGCTTAAATCTGTGCTTAGATATGATAAAACATGGAGCCTGGATGTAACAAGAGTCTCACTTTCAACTATATATGTAGACAGTATGGTCTGATGCAAAGTTTATTAACTTTACTGTTTAAAACCTGAATGAAATTTTAGCCTCAAAAGGCCAATATTTTAACCACTAGCTATCCAACTGAAGAAAATAAAGGTAGTCTGTGAAACAGAAATGGTTAAACAACCAGTAACAAGTTTTTGATATAGATTCAGTGCAATCTGTTGAGGAATACAACTTTTAAGTGCATAGAACTTCACATTTCACCTGCTGCGTATACTGACTGTTAGACTTAGACCATTAAAACAGCACATTTTGCACTCTTTTTATGTTTATATCTACTTTTTTTTGTGTTCAGAGTTCACAAATGAGTAAAACAACTGAAATAAATACCACAAACACAAATAGATATCAGAAAAAATCTGTCGGAGAGAAATTAAGCATGCTGTTTTTGCAAAAATATTGAAAAAAGTGAAATAGCTACATTTTGGGCATTTAACCTGAAAAGTGACTTTTTCACAAAATTTCTATCAAATGAAAGTGAAAATCATTTCTTCTCATGTAGTTTGACAAATTAATACCAATTGATCATTCAGAGAAGATGTCAAAGTAAAAACTCAAAATTTGCTGAAATGCACCTCTTAGGCCACAGACCACAATTAATTCCTCTATCAGTTCTTTATAACGTTTTGTATCATTAAAAAAATTGCACTATGCACTTTTGTCAAATTTTTTGTGTGTGTAATGTATAGTCCTAGTCCAAATATATATCCAAAATTCAGAAAGATTGAAGCAATGACTTTTACAAATTTAGCCAATACACATCCATACCCCTATTGACAAGTCAAGAGATGTTCCGAAAACTGTAAATATGACCTTTCTGCACTTGGCCTAATCACTCATTCCATATCAAAATCAGTTTAAATACAACATCCAAAAATTTATTTCACCTCTCTTCTTTCATTTCCACCCAAAAAAATCTAAGAAATGAGTGAGGAAGGGAAAGAAAAAAAATTAAGGAAAAATACACTAATTAAAAGGAACTATATTCGTGGACAACGAAAAGCGGGGTCATTAATTGTGGTCTTGGGCCACATCAAATAATTGTCTAACAAGGAAACCAATGTTTATCATGTGATATATATATATATATATATATATATATATAGAATAATGGCATTTTTGTTTTTGATACTGACTTTATCAGCAAGAATATCAAGCGAGCCTTCTAGGGCGAGTTGAGATTTGAGCTCAGGGTTCTCGTTAAGGATTTTTGAAGGCAAGTCCAGGGACTCATCATTTTTGGCCATGATGAGTCTAACAGCAAGGAGAAGATATTTTATTGCAATATAATGTAATATTTAAGTCTCCATGGCCTAACAGAGCAATGAAATGACATTAAATTCAGATTACTTTTAAACTTTTGCTATAAAATGATGATATTTGTATTTCACTGTGTTTAGTTTATACAAAATATTTCTATCTTGATGCATCTGTGGACTCACTAGTTTTGAAAATGATGAGTCCAGACAGATTTTGATGAGTCCAGGACTCATGGACTCGCCTTAGTGAGAACCCTGCCGGAGCTGATGGAGTCAGTATCAAAAAATAAAATGCCACTATTCTTTTTCTCTGTAACTCTGTTTTTTTGTAAAGATCTTTTTTTTTGTAAAGAATATGAAGTAAAATAAAATAATAATAAGGGAAAATTTTCTTATTGCCGATAAAATCTCTTCTCACCCTACAGCATATCTTTAATCACAAGAATGATTGATCATGGATAATGTTTTTGTGACCTTCATCTAACAAGAGTCAACATAAAAGATTCAAATATGATTAGTTAAGTAAAAGTGACACATTTCAGCATGTGCACTCATGTATTATAAGGAAAAACAAAGATTTTTTTTTATTCAGTATTGATAAATAAAAGATGTTCTATATTTCTTTTACAGGTGAAAATAATTATGAACAAGCAGCTGCCTATATCCAGTTACAATTTGAGAATCTAAACAAAAGGAAGGATACCAAGGAAATCTACACCCACTTTACATGTGCAACAGATACAAACAATGTACAGTTTGTGTTTGATGCTGTCACTGATGTCATCATTAAAAACAATCTTAAAGACTGTGGACTTTTCTAAGAAGGGTTTGTATTTTAAAGCATTTTAATTATTATAAAAAGAAACAATAAAAAAAAAGGAACAACAGAGAGACAAACTAGACTTATATTGATAATTCTCAAAAATGGATGTGTAATACATGAGAAGAAAGAAAATCATATTAATTAAATACTAATTTTACCTCCCAAAAAAGTTTAAATTGTTATCTTTGAAACTTTCCTATTTGTTGCAAAGAATGAATTACAAACTAAAAATTGTATTTTCAGTATAATGTTGCATTACACTAGAGTCTTATTGATAATTATGGAGGGATGTCCTCTTGCAATGTCAAGTACATAAACAGTCACAACTAATTTCATTTTTCTCAGGAACTACAAATCATAGCTTTTTGAAATTCCTTATCAAGCTTTATTAAGCATGCCATACTGTATGATGCATTTTAAAATTCATTGCTCAATAACTTCCTGCTAACCAAATTCTTGGATGTTTTCACAGAAAATGATCATCTTTAAAAATGTTGGCACTTTTTTATCCAAAGCTAATAATCAGGACTTTCTGAAATTGGAATCAAAGCTTAATGAGAGCATGTTGTAGTGTGATGCATTATCACATAAATCATAATCATTTTCTGCTACTAAATATTTATTTAAAGTGTGGGTGTAATTGTGAGCATTTTCATACATTTTAACATGTCTTTAATAACTTGCGTTACCTGAATAGACTTTCCTGAAAAAAAGACAAATGTATCACCTTTTTATTCTTTTTGTTCCAGATACTTACAGTTAGTGAAAAAAAAGAACCAATGAGGCTTGAGAAGATTGTGTAGACAATTAATGATATTTGTGTATATAAACCATGTAAATAGTCATGTACAGACATGCTCATAAACAGTGATGCTCATTTTGTATATGTTGTGCAGTCCTTCTATTTATTATATCAGAAAGGGTACGCATTGCTGAAAAGGGACCAGATTATTTTTTTACCTTACTATTTTCTTTTTCTGTTTCTATATTTTTACAAAATATATTTTATGTGTTCTTTTATTGAATAGCCAAGAAGATTATGAGACATTTTATATTTTATAGTTGATGATTTTTCTTCCTTCATCGACAAATTTTATCTTTTAAATCAAAATCATGGAGTTCAATTTTCATACAAATGTGGATCGTGTTTTGATACACTTTTGTTTGAGAGAAAATTAGAGTAAAAGATATGTTTAACAATGGTTCTGATCAAATTTAGCACTTTGTATGCAGGGAGCAAGGTATAATACATTCACCGTAATTTTTTATACATAACTACTTAAGATATTATTGAAAGGGAACAAAAAAAAGATCATATACATAATTCGCATAAGTATTTGTATTAGACGTTAGCTTCATAAATACATTGAGCCTTTAACCTACCGATATTTCTTGTATACTTGAATTATCACTTAGAACCTAGAACAAAGTATTTAGCTTATATTGCACACGAACAGATCAAACAATAACCATACACGATCAATATCCTGCTTTCAAATGATGTTGCATCAACATTATCCATATATTTATTATTGCTGATTTTTCTTCTTCTTAAGAATTGAAAAAAGTATTTAAATTTAGCATTATTAATTTTGAATTATAAGTAAACATAAAAAAAAATATGCTTACTATTCCCTTGGTAACAGTTTGAATATTTGTAGATCTCATCTATGTTGATAAGAATAAATAACAAAATCTGCCAACACTAGTTTAAAGACTAAATGACTTGAGGAACATACCAGTAACATATACTTAAAAGGTTTACACAGTGAATGAATTTTATCAGATTTTGACCAGTTATTAACAAAAAAGATATTTTGATATTCTAATGTCATAAGTTTTTAGTTACTTATTTTGATGTTGTGATGCAATGTACTTGCCTAAAAATATATTAATCCATCTTAATTGCTTACAGTGCCATGACTAGCTTTGTATGTCTTAGAAAAAAATCATGCTGCCAATAAATTCTAGTGTTTCTTTTCTGAAGAAGAGTAACCGACTATATTTTTATATCATTTGACAAAGACCGCCATGACAAAACGTCAGTTACTGCCATGAAAAGATCTCTGTTATCCCCTTCTTTTGCATTGCAGATTACTTGTAAAGATATTAAAATTCAATCAGGAAAATTCTTTGAAAGTTGAGCATTGATTCACACTTAGGCAATTAAGAAGAAGTGCAATATTATTATTAATTTCTTTACTAAATATTCCTAATTGTAAATATCTGTTGTATATTGATATTGAATAATACTTTGTTTCTATCTTTAACTTCTGTCATTTATAAACATCATGGTTTTGTATATTTTACAAAAAAATAATGGTTTTTTTTTTAATATATTTACTTTTCAGGTATAGATAAAAGAAAGTTTATTCACTAAAAGAAGTTAGAACAAAAGAAAACAATATATAAACAACTTAATATTTTGAAATAATGTATTTTTATTGATTAAGTGTACTATATTAATTTTGTTTGTAGGGACAGAAAACCCCCCAAGGGACAACTTTAAACTATGTATCTGTTATCATTGATTGAAGTAATTTCTATGATATCATTGATTCAATTGATGTCTTTCATAACATTGATTGAAGTGATTTCTTTGATATCATTGATTATAGTGATTTCTTTGAAGATTTAACTAGAAACTGTATTATGTTTTGTGAAAAAAGAAGTTCTTTTTGTTTCTTATATCATTCCAACTACACCAGTACTTTTTGTACAAGTTTGAGAAATTTTTATATATATCATTATTCAAGACAAAACCAATGTTAAATATAATGGTATTGTAATTTTTGTGTTTTGGAAATGTATATTGCTCTAAATTCCAGATGAGCAAATAAAATGAATTGGGTAAATACATTTGATTTCATGTCATTCATCATAAACTGCAAAAGAATTGCAGTATGTTAAATTATTGACATATACATGAAATTTAAAACTTTTGAATAATGAGCTAAAATTGTAACATTTCAATAATTTGCATAATTATTTTAAAGAAAAAAAATGTCCCTCATTATATACATGAAATATAAAGAGTTAAAATTGCAACATTTCAATAATTTGCATAATTATTTTAAAAAGAAAGAAATGTTATCCCTCATTATACAATATAATCTACTTATAATATGACATTCCATAACTTTTGTAAATGCCTTTGACCTTGTTCAGTAAATTGTATAAATGGCAAGCGATAATTAATTTGAACTTTATAATGTAATGAGTACTTTTGAAATACCTTTGGGAAAAAAAAATAATTAATTCCATAGGGTTTATTTAATAGTGATAGAAATTTCATTGTTAAGATAATTAGTTTTAATATTTGATGATCACTGAGTCTTTCCACATAGTTAATGCCTGTACTCTACAGGAAATAAAAGAAATGAGATGGAATAGACCAGTGATTTGGTTCATTTTAACTCCAGTTATAGTTTTAGGGTTAGGGAAAACTAAACGGTAGTAGAGTTAATCAACAATTTAGTAAACCATTTTCGTTTTAATATTATAGATTAAAGACAAAAAATGAAAATCATGCTTAAATTTTTTTTTAATATTTTTAGAAAAACAGCTTTTGTCTATATTTTCATATTAACAGTATTATCTAAATATTCTGCTGGGAATTTTTCTGTCTGCTTTAATGCTTTTCATGTAACTTTAAGCGGTAAAAGTTAGAAACGATTTTTCTAAATTGTGATTTAGTAAGAAATTATTTGATAACTGTAAATTCTATAATTGAATTCTATTACTTATAGTTCAAATGTGCAAACAATTGTGAATTATCAGTGAACTGTGTGAATGTTGTACTACTCATGGATGTAGAAATAAAGCATAAAGTCTTGTGATATATCTTGTCTTTTAAGAATTAGTGGAAGGTATGTACTTGCAGCTTTTACTTGATCATACTTTTATGCCAAATCAATACCTTTATCAAGTTTTTTTAAGTGGAATTTGATGAGAACTAGTTAGCAAAAAACTTTCACTCTTTTTTGTCCTGACGTTTTAGACCTGGTGTATGTGAAAATCCACCATATTTTCATCTTCATATGATCCAGTTCCCTCTCCACCCTTTGCAAATTAGGCCAACATTTATGATTACAAAGATTCGCCATCTGCTGGTAAAAAAATGTTCAGCCCTATTTGACTACACCATTCTCCACCAATGGCAGCGCTTGAACTCGAATCATTGTGGAGATGTAAAATTGTTGTGTCCAGTGTTAATAAATTTGTAGAAGCAGGAATAGAAATTTTAAAAACGTTGATATTTCAACGTTTGCTTCAGGAACAGACCCAGGAAGCATCTGCAACCATAGTTTGTACACAGATTTAAGATTTTTATTCAATATCTAAATTTTGACAATAAAGGATGTACGTCATGCACCCATTATTCAAACTTTTCAGACGTGCATTAAATGAAAGAAACCATAGTATACTGGTATTCAAAAGTCATATATGGATAGAGAGAAAATGTTTACAAACTAAAACCTAGGGGAACACATCAACTACAAGAGGAAAACAATGGACAACAGGAACACTTAAGTGCAACAACAAAAAACGACAACATACATAGAAACAAACTATTTGATAACAACTGCCATATTCCTGACTTGGTACAGAACATGTTAAGAAAAATGGTGGGTTGAACCTTATAAGATTTAATGACTAGCTAAACATCCTGCTCTATGACGATGTTCAAAAATATTGTTAAAATGACATGACATAACAGAAATAAATTAAAGAAAAAAAAAACAGGCAGTAACATTCATCAAACAGGAACAAATAATATAAAAGAGGACAACATAAAACCGCAGAACAAAAATTACATCAACGATATACACCACAGAAATCACAATACATGCAATATCAAATTTTATACAACTATTTACACAATACTCTTCCAAACAATTTAAATAACAATGATGTTATGGAAAGACACTTTTATAATTATTTGGACTACACATTTTTTGTATGTTTCGGTGTGATAATCTGTTGTAACTTGTAAGCAATAGGTCAAATATATTTGTTGTATGGAATAATTGTTAGCTGTACATGTCTGCCTGGCATGGTTCATTGATCAATGTTTTGTTTTCTTGGTTTATGTTTTAGTTTATGTGACAGTTGTAATAAAGCTTTATATTAACGACTATCAACATAATATCACTGATTAGTAAAGAAGGTGAGACATTTCAGCGTGTGCACTCTTGTTATGTTTTGGTCTGTTTTTCTTAAACTATAAACAATTATACCTCAAATATATTTGTTGTATGTAAGAATTGTTAGCTGTACATGCCTGCTTGGCATGGTTTAGTGATCAAAGTTAAGTTTTTGAGTTTTTGTCTTTTTTTCCAATACTGTATGCAAAAGGTGAACTGTATTTGGTGTGTGGAAATATTTTATGATATATATATAAGTCACACTTTTTTTCAAGGTTTTCTTTACCTTACCCTCATTTTCACTGTTCATTGTTCAGTGTTAAGTTTTTATGTTTTGGTCTGTTTTTCTTAAACTTTAAGGAATTGCTCAAATACATTTGTTGTATGCAAGAATTGTAAGCTGTACATGCCTGACCTTTACCTCATTATTATGGTTCATTGGTCAATGTTTAGTTTTCTTGGTTAGAGTTTATGTGACAGTTGTAATAAAGCTTTACATTAAAGACTATCAACATAATATCAATAATTAGTAAAGAAGGCGAGACATTTCACCGTGTGTATAAGTTTGTGATTAGATTGGTTTATGGGTAACCACCAGTTCTACATCAATGATATTTGATATGCAGTTGTATTTGCATTGGCACTTCTCATTTCCAAGATTATTTGACCCTTTACCCTCAGTTATGGTTTATAAACTTTGAGAAAATTTGCTTAGTTTACATTTATTAGTTTGTTGTCGAGCCTGCAACTTTTGTTGCAGAAAGCTCGACATAGGGATAGTGATCCGGCGGCGGCGGCGGCTACGGCGGCGGCGTTAGCTAACTTCTTGAAAGCTTTATATTTTAGAAGGTGGAAGACCTGGATGCTTCATACTTTGTATATAGATGCCTCATGTTACGAAGTTTTCGTCAGTCACATGTCCAATGTCCTTGACCTCATTTTCATGGTTCAGTGACCACTTGAAAAAAAAGTTCAAATTTTTTGTAATGTTGAATTCTCTCTTATTATAAGTAATAGGATAACTATATTTGATATGTGCGTACCTTGCAAGGTCCTCATGTCTGTCAGACAGTTTTCACTTGACCTCGACCTCATTTCATGGATCAGTGAACAAGGTTAAGTTTTGGTGGTCAAGTCCATATCTCAGATACTATAAGCAATAGGGTTAGTATATTCGGTGTATGGAAGGACTGTAAGGTGTACATGTCCAACTGGCAGGTGTCATCTGACCTTGACCTCATTTTCATGGTTCAGCGGTTATAGTTAAATTTTTGTGTTTTGGTCTGTTGTTCTCATACTATATGCAATAGGTCTACTATATTTGTTGTATGGAATGATTGTAAGGTGTACATGTCTAGCGGGCAGATGTCATGTGACCTTGACCTCATTTTCATGGTTCAGTGGTCAAAGTTAAGTTTTTGAGTTTTGGTCTTTTTATCTAATACTATATGCCATAGGTCAACTATATTTGGTGTATGGAAATATTTAATGATCTTTATGTCAGTCGCGCAGGTTTTATTTGACCGTGACCTCATTTTCACGGTTCATTGCACAGTGTTAAGTTTTCTTAAACTATAAGTAATAGGTCAACTATATATGTTGTATAGAAGCATTGATAGCTGTACATGTCTGCCTGGCATGGTTCATCTGACCTTGACCTCATTTTCAAGGTTCATTGGTCTTTGTTTAGTTATCTTGGTTAATGTTAAGTTTATGGTACAGTTGTTATAAAGCTTAGCTTTTTACTTAGGACTATCAACATAATATCAATGATTAGTATAGAAGGCGAGACATTTCAGCGTGTGCACTCTTGTTTTAGATTCTACTGTTTATTTAAAATCAAAAGACCAATTTAATTTAGTGATTTGAATGTTGTCATGGTACAACTGACCTATACTTTGTATCTATGATGTGTTGTCTGGCCTGATTTGAATGAAAACTTGAAAGAATGTAATTATTTTTAAACTAGCATAATGTAATGATTAAGTGTTCTTAAAAAGTTGTAAAATAATGTTGTTTTTTGTTTTTTATCTTGACTGCTATGAAAGTCTCAGTATTAGAGACATAGGGGTTGCTATGCAAATTTGTAAACTATTTGAATCTTTCTATATAAAGGTACAAAACCATGATATTTCTCGCATTGCATGTCTATACCTAATGTTAAGAAGTTTTTGTCCCTCATATGTATGTTGCTCTTGGCCTTTTTTTTTTTAGCTCACCTGTCCCAAAACAGCAATATTGTTCAGCAAAGTAAGATCTACAAATAAGTCAACATAACCAAAATGGTCAGTTGACCCCTTAAGGAGTTATTGCCCTTATAGTCATTTTTGTCGAGCCTGCAACGTTTGTTGCAGAAAGCTCGACATAGGGATAGTGATCCGGCGGTGTTAGCTCACTTCTTAAAAGCTTTATATTTTAGAAGGTGGAAGACCTGGATGCTTCATACTTTGTATATAGATGCCTCATTTTACGAAGTTTCCGTCAGTCTCATGTCCAATGTCCTTGACCTCATTTTCATGGTTCAGTGACCACTTGAAAAAAAAGTTCAGATTTTTTGTAATATTGAATTCTCTCTTATTATAAGTAATATAATAACTATATTTGATATGTGCGTACCTTGCAAGGTCCTCATGTCTGTCAGACAGTTTTCACTTGACCTCGACCTCATTTCATGGATCAGTGATCAAGGTTAAGTTTTGGTGGTCAAGTCCATATCTCAGATACTATAAGCAATAGGGCTAGTATATTCGGTGTATGGAAGGACTGTAAGGTGTACATGTCCAACTGGCAGGTGTCATCTGACCTTGACCTCATTTTCATGGTTCAGTGGTTATAGTTAAATTTTTGTGTTTGGTCTGTTTTTCTCATACTATGCAATAGGTCTACTATATTTGTTGTATGGATTGATTGTATGGTGTACATGTCTAGCGGCAGATGTCATGTGACCTTGACCTCATTTTCATGGTTCAGTGGTTTTGAGTTTTGGTCTTTTTATCTAATACTATATGCCATAGGTCAACTATATTTGGTGTATGGAAATATTTTATGATCTTTATGTCAGTCACGCAGCTTTTATTTGACCGTGACCTCATTTCCATGGTTCATTGCACAGTGTTAAGTTTTTGTGTTTTGGTCTATTGTTCTTAAACTATAAGTAATAGGTCAACTATATATGTTGTATAGAAGCATTGTTAGCTGTACATGTCTGCCTGGCATGGTTCATCTGACCTTGACCTCATTTTCAAGGTTCATTGGTCTTTGTTTAGTTATCTAGGTTAGTGTTAAGTTTATGTGACAGTTGTAATGAAACTTTATATTTAGGACTATCAACATAATATCAATTTTAAGTAAAGAAGGCAAGAAATTTCAGCGTATGCCCTCTTGTCAAAGAAATTTTGCCGTTTTTGGTTATTATCTTGTATACTATAATAGTTAGAGTCAATAATGTTCAGCAAAGTAAGATCTATAATTAGTCAACATGACCAAATTTGTCAGTTGACCCCTGAAGAAGTTATTGCCCTTTATATTCATTTTTAACAATTTTCATTAATTTGGTCAATTTTGGGGAATTTTTACAAAATAATTTCCTCTGTTACTAATGATCAAAGTTCATTATAGATAGAGATAATTGTAAGTAGCAAGAACTTCAAACACATCACCATCACCAAAACACAATTTTGTCATAAATCCATCTGTGTCCTTTGTTTAATATGCACACAGACCAAGGTGAGCGACACAGGCTCTTTAGTTTCATGGTCCAGTAACTGCGTGGAAAATTTACCATGTTTGGTAAATCGGTTTCTTGAAACTAGATAGCAGAAGATGTGGTACGAGTGTCAATGAGACATCTACACCTTGGTCAAAATTTGTAAACTAAACCATTATAGGTTGATAGTGGTCTTCACAGGGCCTTGGCCAGATATGTCTGATATGAATAGCTTCATATCTCATAATTTATAAGCCGGAGGTCAATTATATGTGGTGTATGGAATGATTATAATGATAACATGTCAGTCTGGCAGGTTTCAGATATCATTGACCTCAGTTTCATTGCTCATTGGTCAATTTTAAGTTTTTATAAATAAAAATAAATTTGCATTTGAATATTGGTATCACGTTGTCGTCAGTGTTGTATGAAGACCTAATTTCCAGACAATAACTTTAGTATAAGTGTATGGATCTTTTTGATATTGTACCAGAAAGTTCCATACTATCTCAGAAACCTATGCTGTGTCAAATCACAATATAATTTCAGAGATGTATCAAGCTTGTATAATGTGTCTTACTGGACCCAATTATTCAGAGTTCAATTTTTGCGGTTGAATCAAGCTGAACCCTGCAGAGCATTTTATTGTATTTTAGTCTGTCTTTCAAATACTTAGAGTAAAAGTTCGGCTGTTTTCAATCTATTAGATAATTGTCAGGTGCATGTTTGTCTGGCAGATATCATCTGATCTTGACCTGATTTTCATGGTTCATTAGTCATTAACTTTTTGTGTTTTATGCTAATTGATTTATGGAATGAGTAAATGGATCTGTCTGGTAGATACTATCTGACCTTGGGCTCGATTTCACGGATCTGAAGAATGTTAAATTGAAGGTTGATTAGTAAGTGCACTGTTTTTTGTAATGAACGATAGAAATCGGAACAGCAGAAAACATCTAATGTACCAGGAAACTCGATCATAAATTTTTAACCAGTCTTTTTTGCAGAAACTACATAGGGTCAAGGTTGGTTTTTTTTTGTGAAATTGAAGTACAATCAACTTGAAATTGTACACATGTTCCCTATGATGAGATCATTCTAATTTTAATGTAAAATTAGAGTGTTGACCTCCAATTTCACGGTCCACTGAACATAAAAAAATGCGGGCATCAATGTACTATGGACACGTTCTTTTTTCCATTATATTTGATGTAAGGAAATATTTTATGATGTACATGTCAGTCCTGCAGTTAAATTTGACATTGACCTCATTGTCATGGCTTATTGCTCGGTGTTCGTTTTTGTGAGCTTAAACTTATGATCCACAAAATAAGCCTGATGTGCCTACATCATTTTTTGTGAGTGTAAACTAACAAGTTGAAAATGGCAAGATTTTACTGGAAGAAAATAAGATGGGAGAGTATATACATGCACTTCAATTGGTAATTGCAAGACATTCTATCAAAGGCATACAATTTTGAATGAATAAAATTTATTAAAGATGCACGCAAAATTTGGAAAATGTGAAGAACTTATATCTTTATTTTCATATTAAAATCCAACAAAAAAGTACACGGTCATTACATAGACTGGTAAGTATTTGACAAAGTTTGACAAAGAAGTTTCACAAACTGAGAGTTCCCTAGCTGGTGTTTGATCACTGTGAATTGCATTGTTCTTTTGGAGGCAGACATACAAGCATGAAGATGATGAGATTCCAATTGCTTTTTGTAAGGATTTCTTTTTATTAGGAACTATTAAATTTCCCATGATAAAACGGTAAATGTATAATGGGCTATTTAGACAGTAAATTGATCTTATTTTGAAAGTTTAAAATGTTTACATTTTCCCCATTTCTACAATCAATGAAGTTCAAACTAGAACTTTGTATTATTTTACATGAGAAGCATTTAAACCCCCATGTTTAAATAAAAAACAAAATTGTTATTCACACTAAGAAAATCAATTTAAAACCCCATTTCCTGATCAGGTACAAAAAAGTAGCAGAGCCGTAACTAAAACTTGGATTATCTTGACAAGATTACTTTTATGGTAATGACAAAAACGAAACAAACGTGTCGTGTGCAAAACCCTAAAAATCCTGACGGGAAACAAATCGGAAGGTCGACTGGTGAAGTTGTCAGAGTTCAAGCTGGTCATCATGGTCATTTTGAACATGAAATTAATATGGACTGAATTTTTTTTTTAATATTTGACAATTACTCTGGAGTTAGGAGTGAAGCATTTAGTATGACGAAATTAGTCGGACGTGTTTGTGATGGAAGGATGGTCAGAGACAGAGCAGTTTTGATCTTGGAATGAAAATGATGTTACAATAAATTTAATAATAGTGTAATAATTTGTTTACGCATCTTTGTTTTTCTGTTTTGATTTTGTCTTTTTTTTCTGTGGAAGCTGGAGCAGATTAATCATGTTGAGAGGAAAACAATTTATTTTATTGAGTTATCTCACTCAATTTATAGAAGAGGGCACAAGCTAGACTTACCTTATACTATTCTTGTATTGATATCATAATTTTTTGATTTCCTGACTTTTACTCTCTCGTGCCGATATCTTGATGTAGAGACAGGAGAATCTTCCCCGCAAGCGTTGAACTGTAAAATAAGTTCGGATGGTGCTCCGTGTTTGATTTCTCCGACAATATTTTACAAGAAGACCGGCTCTCCACAGAAAGTACAACCTGAATTGGATAGAAAATAATCGATGTCTAACAATCTAACACCAAGCGTTTCCCAGATCTCGTTTTTGTTTATATTGTTTTTATTTGTTGCCGCGAGTGACAACTTTTGTTTTGACTATTGAGACGACCCCTGTCAGCCATGATTTCTGAATCAAATTGCACGTGCTCGGCGTTGAAAACATGCGTTAAAATGTGCGCAGTGTTAAAGGACCGAGCCACATTAAACAACAGATTATCTAACAGAAACATAAAGAAATAAAAAAATACAAGAATGTTGGATATACAAAATACTGAGACACGTTTTATAGCAATGCAAATTCACACTTGGTATAACAGTCATATTCAGGATTAGGAAAATGAATGTATTGAAAGGCAGTTTTATAAAGATATTTGGAACACAAACGATAAGACAACACATTTTTAACTGAAACCATAACAGAAACATCAAAAATAAATAATTTAATGTTGGATGTATAAAATACCGAGACATATATAGTTATACTCAGTATAAGTCATAATCTTTCCTCCTCGTAAATTTGTTTGAGAAGATTCTGCGCAAGAAGCACACTCCTGTATATAAGGTCACTATGGTGTGAAAATGCACAATCATGACGTATCAATTGAGAATTGTAAACACTTTACGACAGAGCAGAGGATATGTTACTGCTGAGTAATATGCAATAGGTAATTGGGAAGTAAATATCATCCCAATGTCACTGTGTCTAAACCACACCGGCGAAATTTGTTCGGACTCGATGGTATCTAACATCCGGCACAATGACGGAACATTAATAGACAGAAGAAAGCTAGGTTTCTCCTTATTTTCTTATTTTTTTTATGATATCGAAGAATATATATACATATACAACTATTTTCTATTGTGAGATGCAATATTTTCTACAACCGTTCTATATTAACGGAGAAATAAGTCAAAATGCATGACAAAATGACGAATTGAGTGAACCTTGCCTCGAAATTGTTTATTTTCTCGTTAAATTGTTCACATTGTACGGAAAGAAAGGTACGGGAAGATAGATGTTGACACGAAGATTGCAAATTTAGTTATTATGAACATCTCCATAATTGTATCTCTGTGTATGGAACGAAAGAAATGGGTCATGTCAAAATGGAACTGGCCGGTTTCGTCAATGTATACAACCCGGTTTCGTCATAGATTTCAAAATGCATAACCCGGTTTGGTCAAATAAAAAAAATCATAATCGCATTACATTATAATTGATTATTTAACTTCAGCGTTCAAAAGGAGTTTTGTGGGTCGTTGGAAAACAAGTTCGTTCACCGGACAACGGCTTATTATTTATATGAGTCTCAGATTCAAATAAATAATAAGCAAAAACTTGCCATTCCTACTCTTATAGAACACAAATATTTTAATTTACTTTGCATTCCGAAATTTTTTAACAGCATATTGAGATTAAAGCTCTCTAAATATGCGTTTTCTATATGAGTTATGGGAAAATATGTTGAACATGTTTAAACTTGAAATTAAAGTTTACGGTCTTAAAAATCGAAACACACAATTGATATGTGATTTTCTCGCACAAAAGGATGGACACCTTTATAAGTAATCTAATCATTCTATGTATGTAATCTTTTCTACAATCGTTAAAAATAAATCTTCTTAAGGATAAATGTTGATATAAGACAACTGTATATGCATGCATAATCGACATAGAAAATGAATGTAGGATTACAACTACCATGCATTAAAATTTTTTTTATCCCTTATTGTAACTATACTGCTATGTCCAAATTAGTATAATAGTCTCAGGTCATCGACAAAATTCAATAATAATTATTTTGTTAACATTACTTAAAAAAACGAGTCTGTATTGTCGCCGTTGTGTTATGATGATCGTACACAGACGTTGGTCAATATATTTTGACAATATATACGGACAGACGGATTCAGTTTATTTCAAAGTGGACATAACTCGAACAACTTTTACATACCGCCGAGCGTAGCGAGTCGAACAATATTTTGATTATTTTTTGTTTTACAAAATCGTTAAATACAGGAATCAATATAGTTTTGGCAACCAAATTTGGGGTCGGGGCGTGCAACCTATACGTCATCTAGATTCGCAGTGGCGGATCCAGAGGGGGGGGTTCCGGGGGTCCGCACCCCCCCTTTATTTTGGCCGATCAATGCATTTGAATCGGGACATATGTTTGCACCCCCCCTGCACCCCCCCTTTGCCCTGGGCTAGCACCCCCCCTTTCGAAAATTCCTGCATCCGCCACTGATTCGCCACTTATCTTATAAAGTGTATACCGAATTAAAATATTGTAAGAAATGAGAAAACAGGGACACCCGGGAAATCGGATTATGTGAGTTGGATTATGTTTATTAAAATAAATGCCGAATATCAAGTTCTTTTTATCGATTTCTATACATTTTTTTCAAATATATATAAAAGTTATATAGCTAAAATGATAAGGCAGACAAATATACAAATAAATCGACTTGGCCGATATCCTAATAAAACTTATTGACCTTTAATTACGAGGTTTTTTTTCCGATGATTTCTTTGCGTTTTTACACGCCCGTCCCAATTTTGACAGGACGTATTATTGTATACACCCGTCTGTCCGTCCGTCCGTCCGTCCTTTCGTCCGTTCCTCCATCTATCAGTCATTCTGTCCGTCCGTCTGTCCGTCCGTCTGTCCGTCCGTCTGTCCGTCTATCTATCCGTCTGTCCAGCATAAACATGTCGCACCGTAACTTCAGGACAGCTTATCTGTATAAAAAAAACAACAGATTATTTAAAAATGTCTATCAACATTAAAGTTCATACAAATTCCAAGCGACAACAACCCGACCATAGAGCAGAAAATAGCCGAAGGCCACAATGGGACTTCAATGAAGCGAGAAACTCCCGCATCCGGTGGCGTCCTTTAGCTGGCCCCTTAATAAATATTCATACTAGTTCAGTGATAGTGGACTTCATAGTAAACTGCGAATACATTTATATTTATTATATTTAAGGGATAATTTTAACTATGATACAAGTTTGGCACACATCGCGCATTTACTATACAGGCTCTGTCATCGGACGAGTTAAGTTTTTTTCATTATTTTTTATTATTTGTACTTTTGTTGTACTGTTTGTGTCAGCGACAACACTTGGACTCAGTCCATTCCCGAATCACACGCTTGTAATTCCATGGTTGTCTTTGGTTGCTTTATACCATATGCGTTTTGAACATAAAATAGGCAGGTAGTTTTCTTGTTTGAATTGTTTTACATTTATAATTTAGGGCCTGTTATAGCTTGCTTTCATGCAGTTTGTGTGTTTTTCTCATTGTTTAAGGCATACGCTGACCTAAACTAATTCAACATAATTTTTGTGTCTAAAAGAAAGTTGTCTCATTGTCAATGTTTATGGAATAAGTGGTTACCGTCACTTCTTCTTAATAAGACCTAGATATAAATGACGGTCATGTTTTGCAAACCAACTTTTATTCACATCGAAAATACAAAACTGTCAGATATTGTTTTCGAAAGTTATCTTGAAGTTTCAATTGAATTTGACCTGTACAAAAAATGAATTTGAACTGTAAAAATAATGTGAAAAACATGCCTATGAAAATAAATGTACCAGAAACGGGGAGAAAGTTACAAATCTCACTGCTATGTTATGGATGCTTAAGTGTGAAAACTCTCTTTAGTGCGCAAGTAACACAGTATATATAGTACCAGAAAATCTGGCAGGACTGCATGCATGATTAATTTGTGCAGAACAGTATTAACTATAGTCGGTTTGGGACTGTTCGTCAATGATTGAATGCATAAATGTATTAATAATTGATAGTAAATATTGTAAACTAAGTGTATATAATATAGTATAGTAAATTAAAATTATGGCACAATCAAAACACATCCTTTTATTTTTCATCTTTACATACTAATATTATAAACAAAGAAAATAAAATAATGTTACAAAATAATTAGATACCAGTGTTTGCTATTCAGTATTTGTATTCCATTTAAAATTAGTTTGAAGTTAAGTGAAATAAGGGATACGCATTTCATTAGGAAAATGTGTATTATCATAATTAACTATGTCCAAAAGTGCCCGTTTAAAATAGATTTAACACGCCAAGTTTACTTTACAATAAATATATATTTAAATTCTCGAAAGACAATGTTCAGATCCGTGCCAAAGTTTCTTTTCATAAATTGTTTGTTAAAAAAAAAACAAAAAAAAACCGGGTGATATATATAGACGAAACCGGGTGATTGTGGAGTAACAACATTGACGAAACCGGTTTATTTTAATTTGACATGACCCTTTTCTTTCGTTCCATACACAGAAATACAATTATTCAGATGCTCATAATAACTAAATTTACAATCTCCGTGTCAATATCTATCTTCCCGTACCTTTCTTTCCGTACAATGTGAACAATTTAACGAAAAATTAAACAATTTCGAGGCAAGGTTCACTCCATTCGTCATTTTGACATGCATTTTGACTTATTTCTTCGTTAATATAGAACGGTTGTAGAAAATATTGCATATCACAATAGAAAATAGTTGTATATGTATATATATTCTTCGATATCATAAAAAAAATAAGAAAATAAGGAGAAACCTAGCTTTCTTCTGTCTATTAATGTTCCGTCATTGTGCCGGATGTTAGATACCATCGAGTCCGAACAAATTTCGCCGGTGTGGTTTAGACACAGTGAATGTCATTGATTTAAATGTGAAGTCGTCCATCTGTGTCAACATTGAGAAAAGATCATGGTATGAATCAGTTCTGCTTGTGTCACTGGTATTCTTAATTTCAAGTTCACTGGGACATATGAGATGCAAGTACTGACTGAAATACGGGTTATTCAGTGACAGGACATCATAAAAATATCTGAAATTAAAATTAAAGAATTTTGCAAGGTGCTTTTTCTATTTGTCTGTAAGAAGATTCCGAATGAATTCTGCTTTAAAATTTATACGAGTACAAAAACAAGTCGGCCAGAAGCGGTGAAAAATTTATACCTATTGGAAGGCCCACATCCTGTTGAAATATCAATCCTTTGAGCTCAACACATATATTGTCGATGAAAAGTCCAGCATTTTAATGTTATCACTGTATTTTCTGATAGAATCAGTATGGCTCTTCAGAAAAAAAAAAGAATTATTATAACCCAAAACAAGAAATTTTTATCTACGATTCCCACTTTTATAGAAAAAACTCTGTTGAATGAAATGTGAAGTCAATTTTTCAATTGAGCATGGTGAATAGTATTGAAAGCGTAGAAAATCAAAGATCTAAATGTTGCTGAAATATTGAAGAGATTGTGATCTGAGATTTAGCAGTAGATCTTTAGAACTTTTTGAGATTCCACTTCTGATTGACACCACTAGTTGATATATCCCATCACAATATTTTTGCAGGCCTTCTTTTACTGTAGAAAGAATAGTAGTCAAAACTTTAGACAACTTTTTAGCCCAACATCTTAATGATCCAGCTATGTATCGTTCTTTATACGGAGTTTTGTGAAGTTTTGGTATCCTTTAAATATTAAACGTTCGTTATTACTAAATTTATTTCACTTGACTGGGCGGAGTTTAAGAAGTTCGCTCATTGAAGACCAGTCCATCTATAGACAGGAGTTTTGGGATAAGCTCATCAATGAAGTGTCCAATTATTCGTCCCATACCATACACTCGCTTCTTTTGTATATGCCTTTGGTGACACTGATTAGTGATTAGAATTCAATAATTATAACGGCAATCATCCTTATCACACACATTTTCAAATAGACTGTTCTTATGCAAATTAAAACATAAGCTCCGCCCGATCAGTTGAAATAACATTGGTAATACCTTGCACACGAAATTTCTAAACAACTTATGTATTGCCGCTTTTAAAATTAATTCTCTGTACTTAAGCGAAGCTTGATCAAGGTCAAAATGTCTGTCTTTAGAAGAAGAGTTTAAGAAATTTCGCAAACTGAAGTTGATGCTGCTGCACGGAGCTACAATCAGAGGCTTGAAAAGATTGGAATAGGTCAATAAGTTGCAATTTTTAGTGAAAATGATTTGTTCATGATATTTGATGAGGCTGGTGGGTGACATGATAATTATTACTATTATGAAATGGGTTCACCACATTTGTTCTACTACGTGGTAATACAGGTCCGGCATTAAAAGAGAGCCAAATGAAGAGCCTATTGATTTGTTCTCAGTGTTGTTAACAAAGATTATGTTGCAATTCAGCATACAGGAGATACAAACAAATTTCAAAGTAGGCAAAACGCGGGTCTTGCGTATCAAAATATAAGTCTGGTATCTTTGATAACTATTTACACCACTGTGTCGATGCCACTGCTGGTGGACGTTTCGTCTCCATGGGTTACACCAGCCTAGTCATTAGCACTTTTGTGTTGACATGCATATCAATTACATGCTAATTTTCATACATGAATATCAATTAAATGGTAATTTTTATAAATTAACTGTTTGAAAAGTATGAATTATTCGAAATACTAAGGATTTATTTTTAATCTCAGGCATAGATTACATAGCCGTACAACTATTTGCTCTTCAACTTCAGACTGTTTTGGCTTTCCAATTATTTGAATCTGAGCGTCACTAATGAGTCTTATGTACACGAAACGCGAGTCTGGTGTAGCAAATTATAAGCTTGGCACCTTTGATAACTATTAAGCATTCTTCAGGTTGTTGAAAAGTGTCGTTATCCTGAACGACGATTAACATATGCCTTACAATGTGTCGTTAAAAAAAATGACGACAATGTTGACTAACACTGCGTTTAGAGTCGTTAATTTTGTATAATTTAAATTGTTGCTAATAATTCACAAAATCTAAACTTCCTATTTTCAAGATTGCTGAATTATCCAAGAACACTGCAAAAAAATTGCCAAGGGACAGAAAAGCTAGTTTCACCTCCATTGAGGCAAATTTAATTAGTAGTCAGGTGACAAATGAGTTGGAGTTGTTGAAAGGGGGATTCAACAAAAAGTAAAAAATCAAAAGAAAAATAAGGTCTGGAAACCTACTACAGGAGGTGAATGCTCTAGGTGTCAGCTTCCTAACTGTAACAGAAATCAGAAACAAATATAGAAATATGTTTCATGGGACAAAAGAGAAATTCACTTACTCCAGAGAGCAAATTGACAAGACAGGACGTGTACCACCACCAATACAGCTTAGTGTTGCTAAGGAAAATATTATGGATGCAATGAAGGATAGTGCCGCATTCAGTGGAGATGGTGGCATTGAAACAGATATCACTTAAAATTTAATTTTTTCTTCAATTTAGTTACTTTTTGGTACTTAAAAACTGTTTCTTACCTGTAAATGCAGAAATTTGTAACGTTAACGATTGTCTGCTTTGACATGGGATTCCCTCGCTTAAAATATCATTGACCTTGACATGTTTAACAAATACGTGCTATCCACCCCCTAAGCATACGTTTGTGTCAGAAGTCTTTTGTATATACAGAATTGAATCGTTCACTTACGCTGTTTACGTTTGGATATCTATATAAAAAAAAAAACTGGCAAGAAATGTCAATGTGACTATAATACGTGGCATTATACTGAGGGAATAATGCCTGGTTGGCTGACGAGATATATCGTCTCTACTTAGATGGGGTAATTAAAATGCCTTCCCTCTCTAATCCGTTTCGTGCTTTTAGTTTTGTGTCAATGTAGTTTGATTGAGAGTTCTCCTTTACTTCTAAATGTTCTTCCTTTGCGTTGAAGTTGTACATGAAAGTGAGATAAGGCGGCCATCTTCATCACTGCGTTATGGATTTAATCACAACTATGAAGTGATTAAGGTTTAACTCAGATTAAACAACTACAATTACGTAAAACGTGAAAATTCACGAAAAGGGATCGTTTCATGCAAATCAAGATACATGTACATTCATTTTTCCAACAATGAGCAAGCCCAGCAAGTTGGTCGCAACCAACAAACGACTTTTCGGACAAGTAGATACCGTAACAGGTTTTTCTATAAACACAAAACAACAAACCCATTCCTTTGCCAGCCGAGCCTACTTAATAGGGCATTAACATGTGTCAATGCCAATGGTTAAAGCTTACACAGGGTACGTTTCCTTCTACCAGGTGTACAATGGAAGGTTTAATAGGACAGCTCAAGGTCTTCCAAAAAATGAAGTTGAAACATGCATAGAAAAGTCACAGGGCAAGTGTAACATGTTTATAGGGACAAGTACTTCATTATATATCCGAGCAAAACACAAAACAAATTAATGTGTTCGAAATTTTTAAAAAGGAATTTCTTCAATATTGGAATAGGTCAATAAGTTGCAATTTTTAGTGAAAATGATTTGTTCATGATAATGATATCCATGTTGATGAGGCTGGTGGGTGGCATGATAATTATTACTATTATGAAATGGGTTCACCACATTTGTTCTACTACGTGGGAATACAGGTCCGGCATTAATATGAGAGCCAAATGAAGAGCCTATTGATTTGTTCTCAATGTTGTTAATAAAGATTATGTTGCAATTCAGCATACAGGAGATACAAACACATTTTAAAGTAGGCAAAACGCGGGTCTTGCATATCAAAATATAAGTCTGGTATCTTTGATAACTATTTACACCACTGTGTCGATGCTACTGCTGGTGGACGTTTCGTCTCCAAGGGTTACACCAGCCTAGTCATCAGCACTTTTGTGTTGAAATGCATATGAATTACAACTTAATTTAATCACAACTATGAAGTGATTAAGGTTTAACTCAGATTAAACAACTACAATTACGTAAAACGTCTTTACTTTGGAAAATTCACGAAAAGGGATCGTTTCATGCAAATCAAGATACATGTACATTCATTTTTCCAACAATGAGCAAGCCCAGCAAGTTGGTCGCAACCAACAAACGACTTTTCGGACAAGTAGATACCGTAACAGGTTTTTCCATAAACACCAAACAACAAACCCATTCATTTGCCAGCCGAGCCTACTTAATAGGGCATTAACATGTGTCAATACCAATGGCTAAAGCTTACACAGGGTACGTTTCCTTCTACCAGGTGTACAATGGTTTAATAGGACAGCTCAAGGTCTTACAAAAAATGAAGTTGAAACATGCATAGAAAAGTCACTGGGCAAGTGTAACATGTTTATAGGGACAAGTACTTCATTATATATCTGAGCAAAACACAAAACAAATTAATGTGTTCGAATTTTTTAAAAAGGAATTTCTTCAATATTATGAAATATTGATAAAAAAAGAAGACAAATATGAAACTTCCATAATCTGGTTGCAGCAAAAATTAAATTATCTTCATGAATTAGAATTTATAATATATCATGTTATCTTATTTCTATTAAGTTGCATGTATGTCATTATAACTATATATATTGTGAACTAACAAATAATAAACTTATCACTGAAATGCTATAAACTAACGTTAACGAGGCCGGGATAAGGTACTGGTACTTTATGTATCTCTAACAAATGTAAAATTCAAATAAAATAATAATACACGGGAAAAAAATAGTACTTTACTTCCCAACAATATTTACCGACTTATTCATGTTATTCCAAACTACAGCACTGGGATATGTGGTGCTGGGAGATTTCAGATCTTCCAAAAGAAGACCCGGACTCTGTAAATATTTGTTGGCACATGCAATGACGCCGAACGATGTATTAGCTGATAATACATATACATTACTATGTTTTCAACACAAAACATTGAAATTACAAGAAGGGATCTACTTCACTATGCTAGAAATGCTGAAATTTAAATACTTCGTGCTTTGTTTTACTCACTTCCTATCATTAATCAGGACCTTGCAAACGACCGATACCCTTTCTAAGAGTTTTCTAAGGCATTATCAAACGGACTGATAGGGGATACACAGGGGGCCAGTGTGTAAGCTATGGTCGTCCAACTTCCCAGTTTACAACCGTTAAACACAGAGACACCTACAAGAATCCTTAGTATATAAAATATTTCGTCATTTTTGCCACAAAAGGATGAACAATAATCATCAATGCACTATTCCACATCAAAAGTATGACTGTCAGATTGGTCCCCTTTGTTCCATTCTGTAAGAAATAACTGAAAGTGTTATCTATTTAAAAAATCTGCGATTTGGTGCTGTTGATTTGTTTTTAAAATTTTTTAAATACCCAAAGTGACTGAAAAAAAACCCCATAACAGCGACTTATAAAATAGTTTGTACCCGCCTATTCATATTAGTGGTAATTTATTGTCGTTGACATGAACAACGAAACACAAAACTTGTAAGTGTTGAATAAAAAAAGTAGTTGAATATATCTTTACTTTTCTTCACACAGCCCCCGTATTAAGCGGACCTGTTAAGTTAGCGGAGATTATAACGGGGACGCTCGTTAAATTTTAACGTGGTTCTGTATTCACAAACGTCTCCGTTAACGCTGATTAAGGCTGAGTTAGCATAGCATTAGTTATATTAGATGAAACATTACTTTTCATTGGATGCCATATCGATTGCTCATTTGAATAAATTAAATTATTTCATACGACATATTTTTTTTCTTCTTTCTTGATTTTCCTTTGAAGAATTCCTTCAAAATTTATATAAATGCCGCGATTTAAGGAAGATTACTTGAATATACTGTACATGAAAGCAAAGAGAAATTTAATATTTAAACACAATTCGCATTACTTGCGGAAGCTCATCTTCCTTCCTCGAATGCAAAAAATATTTGTCAAGATCTCGACGTCACAACTTCGGATAAGTTCAGCATGATGCCTTGAAGTGATCTTGAATTTCCTTGCTTAATATAAGAATATAATATTTACTACTTCTATAGCTGGGTGGTACAATAAATATTATCAACATGTTACAGTTTTGATGAACAGCTCGGGTTCAATTTTCTCTTTTGTTATACGAATTGATACATCCATGGAAACTCAAAAAGTCACTTTTTGATGTTATATTGGTTATTCTTATCGGATTGTGTCTAATGCTTAGTCCGTTGCTATGTGTGTTACATTTGAATGTTGTGTCGTTGTTCTCCTCTTATATTTAATACGTTTCCCTCAGTTTTAGTTTGTTTCCCCGATTTTGTTTTTTGTCCATAGATTTACGATTTTTGAACAGCGGTATACTACTGTTGCCTTTATTTATGCAATTTCTCCCGTTATTTTCGATTATGACGTTGTTGTATAAATTGACGTCACATTTTTAAAAACCGGTCGGGAAAAAAGATGAAGAACGAAAATGACAGAAAGAGAAAGCGAAGTTTTTCACCAAAGGAGGTGGATGTTTTCACAGAGAAGGTTCAGTGTCAATCAGACACACTTTTTCACAATTTAGTGACACTTTGACAAACAAAAAGATGAAATCGGCATGGTTTGAGGTTCAAAACTCCGTAAACGCTACATCTATGGTGTATAGGAATGTGGATGAAATCAAGAAAAAATGGGACGACGTCAAGAGAAACACAAAAAAGAGGGCAGTAAGTGTAAGACGGGACAGAAACCCGACATGCTGGGGTGAAAGAAGTGTGGAGCCTCTGTCTTCAGATGAAGAAGCTGTGGTGTCTCTAATAGGAGAAGAGAAAATATATGGTATAAGCGAAGGACTCGATTGTTTCCAGCAACAGACAGCCGAGGTTCGTATATTTCACTTTAAATTTTTTTTCTTCTTCTGAAAGGCTAGTGTAAAAAGCGTGCGCTCCGAATGGTTATAAGGTCTTAAATCTTCTGAATTTATTATTTGGAGATGCAATACTGCTATCGATAACAGGATATACAAAAAAGTAACACGAAAGACATTGATACGGTAATATATCATTAACATACGTTCCTGTTACAAATAAAATAAAGACAAAAGTAATTCAACATCCAACATGCGAGTTAAAATACTTGATGTTCGGTTTATTTGAAAGAGAAAAAACGATGAACACTATGAATAACTATTTATGACATGTATTGCGGGTGATTGTTTTTATTACAATTGAACACCAATTTTTAGAGACATTTTTCATCACATAATGAAAATATTGTTTTTATTACAATTGAACACCAATTTTTAGAGACATTTTTCATCACATAATGAAAATATATATACTAAGTTTTTACAATTGAAACCCATTTTATTGGCTATGAAAAACAAGCTTAACATTATGTCGAAACCTTTAAAATAAAACCCGAAATATCTTTAAAACATGGAGAGACAAAATGTTGCACCCATCTCAAAAAGTGTTTCAATATATTCTTGTATGACATTATCAAGATTGAATCTTTTTATATGTTGTTCCAAAAGTACTGTTTGATTTTGATTTGTTTATGCGATACTGTTTATTTAATTTTGAGTTTGATAAGTTTTTGTAACTGGTTCTTCTTGCTGTTGCTTTTTCTAAAATCTCATAATAGTAGTTGATTCGTGTTCACCCTTCAATATATCATTGTTTGTCTGAAATAATGCAAATACAACGAATTTGTACAAATAATGGTTCACGCAGGAGACATGTACACGAATATTAACGTTTCTGTACATGACGTCTTCATAACGGGGAAAACTTTGGAGCAGAAATATAGAAATTTGAAGCGACAGCCTAGATTCACAGAAAGAGAGGTGGATGCCCTCATTTTGAAAGTGCATCAGAATTCTGATGTTTCATTTTTTCAAAAATTTAGTGACGCAGTCACTAATACAAAGAAAAAATGGCATAGTACAAACCTCTGTCAACGCAACTTCGGTTGTCCCTAGACCAAATTGCGGTTAAGAAGAAATGTGATGATGTAAAGAGACTATAAAGAAAAATGCAGCATTGGTCAGGAAAGATCAAAGTCTTAGTGGAGGTGCGGAGAGTAATATTGCACCGCTGACAACTACTGAAGAAATTGTAGTTTCGCTGATTGGGGAAGAAAAATTTACGGCTTTGAAGATGAAATATACGCCTTTCAACAGCAGTTTTAGGTAGATTCATAGATTCTATAACATTAATCAATCCACCAAAATATATCTCAGTTGTAATATAATGGCGTATTTGGTTTGCTTTTACACTAAAGTCTTTAAAATCTCAATACTATTGCATATACAATATTGACTCGGTGGTATATGCGTTTGCACCACTACCACGTTAACTATACGTGTCATGTTACCAAATTTCTTATGCATTGTCATTTAATCTTATCATTCTCATGACTACAGAAAACCAACTTATTTTCGCGGATACTTAATTCTGCATTCTTCTCTTTTTAGTTCACTTAGCCGCTATTTAAATTCGCAATTTACTAATTGTCTGGATGTAGTTTAATATCACTGGGTCGATGCCTCTGCTGGTGGACTATTAGTCCCCGAGGGTATCACCAGCCCAGTAGCCAGTACTTCGGTACTGGCATGAAAATACGGATTGTTTGTGTTATTAAAATTTGCTGTTACAAAATATTAGAAATTATTATAAATTAAGGAACATGTATCTCCCTCATGCAAAGCTCTGATTCCTTTCATGAATTTGACTATATTTTTTGGACCTTTTGGATTATAGCTCTTCATCTTTTATAAAAGCTTTGGATTTCAAATATTTTGGCCACGAGCATCACTGAAGAGACATGTTTTGTCGAAATGCGCATCTGGTGCAACAAAATTAGTACCGTTGATTTTAATTAATAAGGTAAGCGCCAAGATTTACATATTCGCGACGATTTTTTTCGCGTTAATTTTCTACTCACGAAAAATAAGTTGGTTTACAGTATATATCTGACCGTTTTTACGACTCTCTCATCTCACGTTTCATACGACTCTCTCATCTCACGTTTCTTACGACTTTCTTATATTACGTTTCTTACGAATCTCTCATCCTACCTTTCTTACGACTCTCTCATCTCACGTTTCCTAGGACCCTCTTATCTCAAGTTTCTTAGGACTCTCTTAACTCACGGTTCTTACGACTCTCTTATCTCACGTTTCGTACGACTCTCTCATCTCCCATTTCTTAGGACTCTCTAATCTCGCGTTTCTGTTGTTATCTTAGAGTTCGTGTCCGTGTTTGTTGCATTGTCGGTTTTTTTTTGTTGCACTTCAGTGCGTCTGTTCTTTTCGTCGATTTCCTCTTATAGTGAATGTGTTTCCCTCGGTTTTTATATGTAGCTCGGATTTCTATCTCTCCAACGATTTATGAACTTTGAATAGCAGTATACTACTGTTGCCTTTATTTCTTACAATTCTCTCATTTCACCTTTCTTACGACTCTCCAATATTACCGTTCTTGCGAAATTCTAATCTAACCTTTCTACCGACTCTCTAATCTCGCCACTTTCGAAAGTGTGTGGTATACATTCAGTAGACAGAGTTTGTGAAACTTCAAAATTAAAAATCTTGCTCACATGATGTAGTTTTGCACCTTTTATTTCATACTTTCATCTAAATTATTTTTTAAAACTCGTTCACATCTATATTTCATTAAAACTGAATTCGCATATCTGGTTTACAGACTCTTCTTTAAATCGAATCACATTTGAATTGACCAAGTCGCATTATCCAATTCGCTTCAATTCGAATTAAACTGTGGTGTGGCCAATTTGCAAATTGTAATACCATTTTCAAGAACAAGTGCTATGACGGGGAAAGAATACTATTATTTCTTGAATTTTTAAAATAAAAAAATTAGTGTCCGCAAAAATATCATAGGCCAAAACCGTAATGACGTCATGACGTAAAAGATAAATTGAAGTCATATATCTTTTATCATATATACCTTGTTGGTATATATTCCGTATCAACTGCAAATAATACACGATGGTATTGTGAAATAGATTCTGCGTACTGAAATTGTTTCTCATCTTAATAACGTGTTTAAGAGCTCTTATATTTGTCTTTATCAATATTACTTTTACTTTTTGGTCTGTTTTTGATGATAGCCATATTACGTGGGTCTGTACTTATGCAGCCCGTCATTGTGTTGATTGTATTATTTTTCATTTTTGCTTTGATTATGTGACTTTTTATGTTTGTTTGTTACTTATGACGTTGCTCTGTACTTAAAAACATCCCGCTATAGTGTTATTGTTCTATTATATTTTTTTGTATTCTGGTCTTTCATATTTGCTAATGCTTTGTTTATATGCCCTTTTGTGTTTCTTGTATACATATGGACGTGGCTCTTTCTTTTTTTTTTTAAGAAATACACAATGAGCATATAGACAAGCGACAAGGAGGAAATGTAAACTTCTAATTTACATGCTGCAGAGGATATACCTAACAGAGCAATAAACTATATTCTTTACATACTTTGAACGTCAAACTTATGTATATCTCTACCTGTGTGACGTTTACATTCGGACTTCATATGCGCGATTCTACGTCAAAGTTTATGTTAATCTAACCATTCAGTCCCAGTACTTAAAAATATTCCATCGTTTAATGGTGGATTTGACATACACAAATTAAATTCAGAAACAAGAAAGTAATGAATGAGGTTGTTAAATTTGATATATGCCATTTTTGTGCATCTTTGTTAAATATTTGTTTGTTTAAATTATGATGAAGATACTTGAGTTACCTATACATATTGTTATTGCACTATTGTAAAACATGTTTGTATACTTGTCTTTCATTTTTGCTTCGTGCTTTGTCTATATGCCCTGTTATGTTTCTTTAATATATATATATATATATATGACGTGGCTCTGTACTTATACATCCCGTCATTGTGTTCACAGTTCCAATTGCTAACATCGATCAAATTGCAGAAAATTAAGAAATGGAATACAGAACAAGCAACGAATATCAGGCAGCCAATACTCATTCCCTGCACTGGATTCATCAATAGGGACAGAGGTGATAGATGCCCTGGAAAACGACTTGAGTACTGGAGTTTAGTATGGCGTTCATTATCACTGAACTAGTATATGTATCTGTTTAGGGGCCAGCTGATGGACGCCTCCGGGTGCGGGAATTTCTCGCTGCATTGAAGACCTGTTGGTGACCTGCTGTCGTCTGTTCTATGGTTGGGTTGTTGTCTCTTTGACATATTCCCCATTTCCATTCTCAACTTTATTGAGTACTAAATAAGTCAGAAGTATTTACCCCAGAGGAGCGACAACATTATCAATGAGATAAGTTGTCCGTTTGTCTTTATATTTTCTTTTAGCGAAAGATTAAAAACTCGTAAGGTTTCTCGCATACTTTTGCTGCAAGTCACAAAATTGGCGATAAATTATTCAAAAATTTCTTCTAGATACTATATTTTGATTGTACTTAGAAGCGTCTGTCCAAGTTTGGTAAACATCACTGATAGTTTATGAATCTAATAAATGTTTTATTTCTTGAACACCATAGTGTAAGAAAAAAACATAAGTCCATTTAAAAGTAATATACGGAAATTAGAATGTTTTTCTTTTCTTTTAAATTTCAATCTAGATACTAAGTCTAGTAACTTTTGATCATAAACAAGCTTCTGTCCAAATTTGCAATAACTGAGAGTCATGCACAAAATTAGAAAGATGTACTGCCTGAATAAGATTGTGATAACTAAAATTGAGAAAGGAAATGGGGAATGTGTCAACGCGACAACAACCCGACCATAGAGCAGACAACAGCCGAAGGCCATCAACTAATCACTTTGATATGATATATTTACTAGTACTCTAGATCACAACACTTTAGATGAGGATTTTTTTGATCTCATAAGTTGTTTTAACCTAAGACACGAAGAACCGGGTCTTCTTTTATTCATCTGGATGCTTAATTACACAACGTTATTATTATATTGATGGTAATTGATACGGTGGCGTTAATCAGTTATGTTAAAAAGAAGCTAACATAAACAGAAACGAACAATTTGATAACAACTTCTATATTCCTGACTTGGTGTTTGAACCTGGTTCAATAACAAGTCAAACAACAAAGGATATAAATAGTGTACGATGTGTTTGCCTGCTCCATCTAAACCCTGTAAAATATAGGGCTAAAAAATCAAATAAAAATGAAGATCTATTTAATTATGGCTTTTAAGAATTATTTTCTAAACAATCCTAAAAAAGTGTTTAATTACTACAGTTTTCGTTTGCTTTTAAACTTACAAATCCATAGGCGATATGTCTAAACCAACCCCCATAATGCCAAGTTTGAGCATAATCGTAACGAAATAACTTTAGTGATAGAACTACCGCAAGCGTCTGATAAAAGAATTTGGTGCTCAGGAATACAGATAACTAAATGCCGTTGGCAACACACAATGACGTCCATTGCTTGACATTGGGTTTGACATTCATATTAAAAAGAAGATGTGGTATGATTGCCAATGAGACAACTGTCCACAAGAGACCAAAATGACACAGACATTAACAACTATAGGTCACCGTAAGGCCTTCAACAACGAACAAAGCCAATACCGCATAGTCAGCTATAAAAGGCCCCGATTTGACAATGTAAAACAATTCAAACGAGAAAACAAACCGCCTTATTTAGATAAAAAAAATGAACGAAAAACAAATATGTAACACAAAAACAAACGACAACAACTGAATAACAGGCTCCCGACTTGGGACAGGCACATATATAAATAATGTGGCGGGGTTAAACATGTTAGCGGGATCCCAACCCTCTCCCTAACCTGGGACAGTGGTATAACAGTACAACTTAAGAACGAACTATAAAAATCAGTTGAAAAAGGCTTAACTCATCGGATGGACAAAAATACAAGTGGACGTGGCCGGGTACTTGTACATCCCGACAACAAAAAAACACTGGCTGTCGTTGTCCATAATTGACATGCTTCGATGCTTTACCTTTATGCTACATAACATAGAAGGTAGACTTTTTTTCAGGAATTTTGCTTCCTAAGAAAAAAAAAGAGTTAAACTGTACAAATATAATATAAAAAAAAGTGTGATGATTAATTAATGAAGAGATTTCTTATCGTCCCGTCATTTCATAAAAAATTACGAAAACACGTGCAATAATCATGTGATTATATAAGATGGAAGTGGTTTAGTCCTAGAAGAGATGGCCAATCAAGAAAACTTTCCTTTTACAGGTGTGAATGTTTTTACCCACAAAATTAAGAGGATATGGTTTTGAATCGAACTGTAAATTACACCGAAGGAAGAGAGTCTAATTTGAAAATGGTCCTCGTAAACGAGTTTTTAAACAAAGATTTTATAAATTCATTACACATGACGGAGAAAATGAGTGACGAAACGATTGACAGATCAGGAGGATAATAGGCGGACTGAAGATTGAAATTAACAGTATTTATGACACCATGACAGGCCAATAAAACATGACATGTAGTGGGTTGGGTTTATTATACGAACTTACTCAAAGTTCATCACATCAGAAATTTACTCTAAAATCATGTAATTCAATTGGATCCATGTTAACAGAAATTGAAAGATTGTCAAAAAAAATAGAAACAAGGAGGCGTATTTTGCAAATTAATTAAAATCATCATAGATACCAGGACTAAATTTTGTATATACGCCAGACGCGCATTTCGTCTATAAAAGTGACGCTCGAATCCAAAAAAGTTATTTTGGTGTTATGATGTATTCTTTATTTAAAAAAAAAAAAACAATGTTCCCGGAAAATATGACGATTCCTGTTTTGCGTTAAGAAATTCCGTCAACATGTGGCATTCGAATAACACCTTTTGTTTTCCAGTTGTTTTTAATACTACATTTCAATAGTAACTGCATTCTACCTGCATTATATTCCAAAATCGGTGTCAAGTCGGATGAAATTTTCCATTCATTCAATATAATCCAATGTTAACATACTCGATAACTTTAATAAACACATTTAACTTTGACCGGTAGCGAACTAACTACCTTCTTACACGCAAGGATAATCCATTCATTCAATATAATCCAATGTTAACATACTCGATAACTTTAATAAACACATTTAACTTTGACCGGTAGCGAACTAACTACCTTCTTACACGCAAGGATAATCCAATAACTCCAATGGATGACCTATATGACTTTTTCATGCCAGATGTGACGATGACCTCCGTTGCAGACCATTCTAATACCATCTCGTCAGCCATTTCTCACTACTTGCCGTTAGAGACACCCACGTCATCATCATCTGTACCACCTATAACTTCTGCCAACCCATATGTATACTCCACCATGTCCACTGTATCTACCGCCACTGCCAGTAGCTATCAAGAATCTTCAGTGAGACCAGAAACACCTTTGTCGACTACATGTACGTCAAGTCCTGATCAAGATCCCTACTCTCCGGAAATGTCACCTACCGTCCAGTACATCTTTGATCAGGATTTAATACAGGATGAAGATGCTGAATACATCTTACCACAGATTTTGGGGTCTGAAGTACCTCAAACCTCTACTACAAAACCGCAACCAGTGCAGACTCCTGCACCTTCTTTGGCCAAACCTCCAACACATAATTTGAACCAGCAGATCTTGACCGCCCTATCTACTTTTACCACCACCCAGGAATTGTTACTGAAAGAAATTACACACAACACAAAGGCAATTCAAACCCTCTCCACCGACATTGCTTACCTGCGTGGGCTGTTTAAACAATTCGAGAGGGTGCAGGGTCGCCACAAGACCATCCAAGACAGGTTGTCTAACCTGTCCAACCGCCCTTTCAAACAAGTACGAAGGAAACCATATTTAAACAGACCTAAACTACAACAACGCCAACCGAGAGTAAAATCCGTAGTAGAAAAGAAAGATCCTGAGAATAAAGAAAACTGAATTAAGTTAATAACTATCACTATTTAGTCTGTATTGTATTTGCTGATTCTATATAAAACTTTTTAATTTTGGCCTACCTTCAGTAATTGTCAATTTATAAAAATTTAACTAACTTGTTTAGTATCAAAAGCTCATGAAAATTATTGTGTTAAAGTATAATTATGTGACATTTGAATTTGGTATTGAAAGGAAAAAATTGTTAAGTGAATTTATCCATATAAAATTATATTCTTTTAAGTGGTCAGTTAGATTGTGGTGTCATCTTTGAAATATTCAAAGTTTTAGTCTGCCATTTAGATATATTTTAGAAAGACATTTAATAGTAACGATCAATTCTCCTTATAAGGGCAACTCATGACTTTACCATCTGTGTTTTACAGCCTCAGGATTCTTCAGATTCCGTCATACCTGGATAAACTTTCTTAATTTTTTTGTAGAATAATATGTAGTAATTTTAAGCATCCTCGAGTATGTCACATTTCCATCATTCTTAGGATAATTATATATTTGTTGTTTAGTATTCTGAAGTAATCTAGATGTTAAGTCCATAGTAAATGTACTCATTCCTGGTTTCCATGAGTAATTTTCAAGTCGATCACGAGGCATTGTTGTAAAATTTACAAGTGTAGTATTAATATATGCTGTTCAAAATATTTTTTGTTTTATAATGGACTGCAGTTAAACTGTTGATCTGTGACTTTCAAACTGAAATATTGAAAAATTAATTTAACAGATGTACATTTGCGAGGACGCTAAATGTTTTATTGGGGGAAGAGGGGTGGGTGGTAAAATGTAAGGCACCAGCCCCTACTCATTCTTATATAAGAATTTTGTTGTTGATTTTATTGTGTGTATTATATGACAAGTACATACAGTGTTTGAATTGTGTATATTGAATTGTGAGTAGATTTATGATGTTATTTATTTGAATTTTCACCATATATGAAATGTTTTGTTTAGACAAGCAGCTTAAAGTATTTTTAATCTTTTTGTTCATTTTATAACACAAACAGTGACATAACACTTAATAAAAATGGAAACTTCAAAACTTGTTTGGTGTTCTTTTCACCAGGATAGCATAATCTGTCTGTCCGGATTTTTATCAAATCAGGAGAACAACCTATAATTTAGTCATAGAATATTCAGTCTTGAGTTTATACTTTTCCAAGTGGTTGGAATTTAGATATTAAATTTTGTTTTCTGTTGGGTTAGTCACCCCTGGCTCGCTACAGTTAACATACTCGATAACTTTAATAAACACATTTAACCTTGACCGATAGCGAACTACCTTCTTACACGCAAGGATAAAGCATGCTAAGAAGTATAAAAACAGAATATTCCCAATAGCAAAACGAATATGAATTCATCTCTACAGAATATTATAGGTAAATACTGCACGCACGAAAGTCACACAAAAAACGTTAAACATATTGTACTTTCATACTTTATATTGATTTATAGTTTTAATAATAATTTCTAATTCTTGAAATAGTAGTTTAGTTGTTATTTTATTTAGAAAACCTGGCAAAGGTATTTAAACTATTGAATATCTATAAACTACAGACATTATAACAAAGATGGACAACAATCTTTACACTGGTTGCAACGGTGGTATTTTATTGTTATATCTGCATGTAGTATAAGTTGATATATCAATTTAAGTAAAACTTTAGATTTATAAAAAAAATGTTAATTTTATGTATTTTCCGTAAAAAGTGGGTTTTCTTCAATGTTCCCTCTAGCGGGTAGATACCAGGGGAAATGTAATATACACAAAGCTCAAGTATCAGGGCAGCCATAACAAATAAAATCAGTAAACAATTTAAATATACGTCATTTTCTTCTTATAATTTCAGGATACTTTTTAAAGGTTGAAAAAATTCTAATCTTAGGATAAGATTCATTCCGTTCCATCCTGAACACAATTTACAGCCAAAAGTAAAGCAACTGTTGATGACAGAAGAGTGGTGTAATCATGTATGTTCCTTTTTTTGAAATCTGATAAATAATTAATTCATAGTCTGGTTATTGTTTTTTTTTTTTACTAAAGTGTCAAAATTTGCAGCAAATTCTTTTTAAACATCTAACTACATGTTTAAAAAAATTCTTAACTTGCAATTGATTTATTTGGATAATTAATAACGATGCAGACGCTTGTCTTTTTGAGAGTTAATGTCTTTGTTTAATTCAGATTTTCACTTACCAGTAGTTCAAACATTTACAGATTACTCATGTTGTAATTGATGAGGTTAAGTTAGTATTGGCACGGGGAAAGCAGGAATTTAGACCTGCATATATGAAAATAGGTCTGATTAAGACTTTACTAGAAAAAAGACACAAACATCCTAGCTCTAACTGCTACTGCAAATATATCAGCACAGAAAAAAATAACATCAGCATAACAAATAGGAAACCCAGTCGTGTTAATTTTTATCTCCATTTTTTTGATGAATTGGTTTGTTAACTATTCTTTCTTATTTTTGTGTTTTCAATCATTTTTTTGCAGTTTTTAAGGTTAAAAAAGTTTAATACCTGGAACGTAGTACCAGAAAACAGGATAGTTAATAAATGTCTGTCGAAGTGTCAATATGAGTCCGACAGATTACAATGAAGAATTTTAACTTGAACATACCAAACCCTTGTTAGATTCCTCTGAAAATTGGATTTTCTGTATTAATAAAAACTCTACACTATATACACAAGTAAGATTGTCCGTTTCAACGTAAAGGTTCGTGTAGAACGCTTAACACCACGAAACAAGACTCTAGTAAGACGTTGTATCCTATTCGCTGAAAATAAGTTACTGGAGTCGAAACTTACTAATAAAACGTCACCAGCCTTTCCACTTGTCAACAATTCTTGTAATTTTAAGAGTTTTCCCCCTAAGTTAACCTAAAAAGAAACTAAACGAGTTATTGGGAAAATGTATTTGTTTATTGTAAACACTTATTACTTTTTAAGGACTAAATACTAACGTTAGTTTTTTCCAAGGCTACAATCAGATGCATCTTTTGTGTTGTCAAAATATAACGGGAACCTTGATGATGTCCAGTAATGACAGACACATAGCGATAAGGTGTATTTAGAACTAAATAAAGTAAAATAACCTCCAAGGAAAATTCAGATCGGTAATTTTCCATTCATTGCTTCAGAAATTTCATTCGTATAACGTTATATTTACAATTAAAAAAAAAAGACAGCAATAAATACCTAATCCACCTCATCTGGTAGTTGTAAAGAAAGTAGAATTTAATAATGAAATGTGCAAATATCGGTACAGTATTTAAGTACTACAACGTGCAGCTGCATTGAAGAGTGTATTTTTCATAACTATACATTAAAGTACTGATACTGCAAGGCTGAATAGTAATTAAAAAAAGCAAGTTCTATAAGATATATTAGTTCTTATAATGTAAAATTGTTTTCTTCCTATATAAAAATATAAACTGAAAATAATAACATACTTCTCAAAACTCACAATTTAATTCAGTAAAACTACTGTTACCCTATTTTAGACATTTTCACCTATTACGAGCGTTTGTTTTGGGCACATATCGTTGTCAATATAATGGAACTTGATACTGTCATACAAGTGAGAGGTTTAGCTAGCTATAAAACTAGGTTTAATCCACCCTTTTCTCCATATAAACATGCCTGTACCAAGTCAGAAATATGACAGCTGATTGTACCGTAGTGTAGATAGTGAAGACTCGCCCAATATAAGGTTGTTGAATCTGCTGCTTTTCACAGAAAGGTGTTGGAGGTGCATTAATGTTGTATAAATACTGACTGATCTGCTTTAATAAAGAAAGAAATATAACTTTTTTATATTGTTTTTTTTTAATGTATTTTTTCATATAGATAATTCTGATCCATTAAGATATGAAAGGCAAACATTAAAAAACATCCAGAACTATCGAATGCATATAAATACCAAGAAATATAGCTGAAATTAGTGAAGAGCATAGGACTGTTTTTTTTATATATATATATTTTCAATTGTTAAACGTCATTACTATGTATATAAAAGGAAAAACAATGAAAATTCCTGTTATAGACCTTAATGCTTTATAAGAATCTGTGTCTTGGTCTTCCTGTATATCACAAATTAAATATGTTGAAAGATACAGTTTATGGTTCGAGTATTAATAATTTTGGATTGACTATTGTTTTGAAAAGACACTCCAACTGGTATACTACATTTTATGTATTTAGGTTTGGTTAAACACTTAGTGCATACATATTTGGGAAGAGAAAATCAGCTGACACACGTAGGTTATTTGCAATCAGAGTGAAACCACGTGAGAACTTCTGAAGGGTGAGAGTCAGCTCACTGATTTTGGCATGCCACAAAACCAGGTTAAACCCACCATTTTTTTTTCTTAAAATGTCCTTTGCAAGGTGATTTAATCGTGAAAACTTCATATACCGTTGTTTCATTGAGTGCCCGGTTGCAAGGAAAGTGGAGGTATTAAATTCCTCAGTGATCAGGAACTAAATTTAAAGTTGTGAGTGGTAAAAAGGAGAACAAACGAGATGAGAGACTTTTGAAGACCGGGAGAACATGATAATGTGTGTCATAACCATTTCACTATCTCCGATTACAAAAACTCGGTTATTTGGTTAGTATACCCTCATTTATTCCAAAATGTCTTTGCAACTTTTTTTTTAAATTCACGTCGGATTATTAGTATAAAGTATAAAGATATCTAGCAGACACAAACCATGTGTTGAAAAATGCATGTTTGTTTGTCTCAATTTTTTTTATGTTATGGTTTTGTCTTCAGTTGTTTTTAAAATAAAACTTTTCATGTTCTGAAAACATTAAAACACTGACAACTATTATATAAAATGGGAAGCAAAAAAGTTGTTTTTAAATCATCAGAAAAAGTTTATGCTTTAAAACAAATACTTTAACCAAGAGACAAACAAAAATGCAGAAAGTCTGAATTTAATGGTACCAAATTAATTAAAATCTGTTCAGTGATGATACCACAATATCTTTTTAAAACATTGTTATGTCATATGAATATTTTTTAGAAAAAAAATTGCAAGTGACAGCCTCTCAGTTTGCATGATCAAAACCATTTTATTTACGGTTGGTTAATACTGAAGATCTTATTTTACCTTGGAAAAGTACCCATCAACCAGGTCTGCTGTTCGGCATGTCGTCACAGCTCCACTTACAAACAATTCTGCCGTTAACTTGGGTACCGTCCACTTGTTTTACTCTTCCGCCTCCGTTAGTTTATCGAAGTGACCAGCGTCAAAACGATAACCACCGGTAAAACAACAACGACCGGTATGTAAAAGAGGTGAATGAAAACATTTGAATGTCTCGCATGTAACAGTAATGTTAAAACCTATGGAAAAAGCCTATTACTTAACTATAAATTCATCAACAATATGCATATAACAACACCTAAATTCTCGCATTAACACCTTCGAGTATAATAGTTCAGTCAAAATTTTTTTATTTTTCAAATAATTACATTAGATGTATGTTTCATTATAATACTTTATTCTGATTGGCTAACTGCACATCACGTGTTATTCTGTAAGCAGTTGCATTGCTCAATACAACTTTTCATTCATGATAACACGTGGTCCAACAATAAAGTGCACAGGTGAATTAAATAAAAATATATATAAAATTCGTGTCTTCATGATCATAGCTTGAATTAAATAAAAAAATATATAAAATTCGTGTCTTCATGATCATAGCTAAAAAATGTAAGTATAAGTATTGAATGCTTCTTTTTGTAACTTTATAGGGTTGTAAAAGCGTTGACCGTGCGCACATTTTTAGAATGAAGCGCTTTCGCGCTTCATACAAAATGTACTTTGGTCAACGCTTTTACACCCCAATAAAGTTACAAAAAAAAAGCATTCAATTCTTAATTATTAAGAACTGTAACAGTGATTTTTATGGGGGATGGTGGAATATGCTACAATATTATATTTTTTGAACACGTTCTCAACATCTATTATTAAACTTAACTGAAGTGACCACTTAAAATAAAAAATAAAACAAGAATGTGTCCTCAGTACACGAATGCCCCACTCGCACTATCATTTTCTATGTTCAGTGGACCGTGAAATTGGGGTAAAATCTCTAATTTGAAATTTAAAATTAGAAAGATCATATCATAGGGAACATGTGTACCAAGTTTGAAGTCGATTGGACTTCAACTTCATCAAAAACTACCTCGACCAAAAACTTTAACCTGAAGCGGGACAGACGGACGAACGAACGGACGCACAGACAAGAAAACATAATGCCCCTCTACTATCGTAGGTGGGGCATAAAAAAATAATGTATTTTTCTTATCTTTCAAGAGAATAACTCCTTTTTCCCGCGGCAGATTGCACGTACATGAAACAACTATTTATGGATATCCGCGTAGTGAAAACACACTTGAACTGAAAAAATAATAACTAGCTGACGACATCAAAATATATAATAACTAGCTGACATCAAAATATATAATAACTAGCTGACATCAAAATATGGCGGTCACCTTAAATTTTGTCACTTCTTGGATCTGACAGGACATTTAAAAACACAGGCCACAAAACTTTCGTTACTTTATATGCTTGAATGAGTGTGCAATAGATACGGTACATAAGTTTGATTTTCTAGTTAACAGCAGAAAAGAACTTTGAAAACCTATCCTTATTTTATACTTCGGTGTTGACATGAATATCAATAATGTGGTCATTTTTTAAAAATTTCCTGTTTACAAAACTTTGAATTTTTTGAAAAATTAAGGATTTTCTTATCCCAGGCATAGATTACCTTAGCCGTATTTGGCACAACTTTTTGGAATTTTGGATCCTCAATGCTCTTCAACTTTGTACTTGTTTGGCTTTATAAATATTTTGATATGAGCGTCACTGATGAGTCTTATGTAGACGAAACGCGCGTCTGGCGTACTAAATTATAATCCTGGTACCTTTGATAACTTTTTATAACGATTCAAAGAAAATGGAAGGTGGTAATACATCAAATAACAAAATTACCGAACTCTCTGGCAACATCAATATCCCAAACATGTTACGCGAAGTAAACAAGTATTATAATTCTGATTTGGTGCACTCATCACGGTTGATACATCCTACCATGATCTCATATCCGAAATTAATGTTGACAAATAATTTGAATTTACTTCACTAATAATACACGATGGTCTTAGTACAGATTATACTAATTGTACTGTCGTTACTTTTCATTTTTTATAACAGAACGTGATATAGTATTCTAGATTCGCCTTAAGATTATAACTGTTACTATTGGCTATTTTTTTTATAATATCCATTTGACGTGGCTCGGTACTTTTACATCCCATTACTGTGCTAAATTAAATATTTGTGTTTTTTGTCTTTCATTTTTACCCAATAAATATGCTTTTTAGTTGACATATTTATTTGTTTTTATATTGATTAAGATTATAACAATGTTGGCTTTGGTATCTATTTGGTCTGTTTGCTCTGATCATACATCGTTGTCAATATAATGGAATTGTTTGCGATTGCCATACAAATGAGTTTCAGCTATCTATACAACTAAGTTAAATCCACCATTTCCTATGTTAGAAAATTACTGCAACAAGTCAATAATTTAAAGTTGTTTGATGTGTTCGGGGCTTTTTTTTTTTATCATTTTATTAGGGACTCCCCGTTTAGAGTTTTAGACAATAGACCAGGTGAAAGGAAATGTTTGTCAAATATTTTGACAGTAGACAATTCGAATGCGAAGTTTATTAAATATGTTGACATATAATAATAGACAAGGCAAAGATTTTAATCCATACATTAAATTTATTATTTGCTATTTAATATTTAGAAAGAGTAGGTATATATTAAGTATCACTTTTTATTTGGCCATATATATTGGCAATATACAAAACTATGTTTCATACTATTGCTAAGGATATTTTGTAACCATTGAAATGATATGCATCCTTTGGTAAAATAGTAGTATTGATATAATTATCTCCTAACAATCGACATGCCCACCTTTAATTCAGCTTAATGTTCCCACTTGGTCAAAATGGAACAATATCTCCCGATTAGATACCAATCCTATTTTGAAGTTTGATACTTAAACATAGGAGTAAAGGTAAACAATCAGAACATTTTAACATTTTTAATAACCGTGCTTGAATTGTAATTTGTATTAAGCGATACAAACTACATTGTAAGAGGTTATCACTATTTTTTTCCATGTTTTCAAAAATCCAATAGGGTACATACTTATTATAATTGTATATATAAACTAATTTTTCAAGACGTTTCGGCCATTGGCCTTTCTCAGTTCTTTATTTTCCCTCTCAACTACATGGCTGACATTACATTTGTATTTCCTTTTCAATCATTGTAATAACTATTACTATTTGTTCGATTTTTAATTTTACGCTTTCACAGTTGTACTCACCGACATTTCGTATATCCATGAGTTGTAAATAAAGTATTCACATAGTTTTTATAAGCTGTCAAGTTGTTTTATCGGCGAATTCTGTAATTTTGTCAGCCGTTAACACACAGATGTTTTGTTCTCACAGACAAGCCGCTACTTTCGATGACTTTATTGTTGCCAAGGAGAATTGAATTAAATAACATAGTAGAAGCTCTTATATAAAAATAAGATGAGAAATATATTTTATTTTATAAATAAATATTTTCTTTAAATCTAACTTCCGCGGGAATTTCCTACGTTCCAACATCCAACTTCCCACAAATCCAACGGTGACGTAAAAAAAACGCTAAAACGTTAGTTTTGCTTAAAACTTTGGCTTGTTTAGGCAGATTTTTGATTCAAGTTAATTTTAGACAAAACTTCCAAATTGACTTTAACTAAATTTATAGTTATTTAATATAGAAAGGTAAAAACAATGTATTTTTAGTTTTAGTAAAGTTAAACCTCGTTTTACCGGACTTTTAGGAACCGGGCTCCTAAGATTTTAATCTTTCGTTCTCATCAGCAATGTTAAGTTAAATTTAAGAAACTGTAGCAAATACTTTCAAACCTTTTAGTTAATTTTGCGGATTTTGCAGGCAATGCTTTAGTTATTATAGTTATTTGATGTTTGTAAATTTTAAAACAATACTTTAAATAGGAATACATAGGCAATCTTTGGAATTAGGGATTATGGTTTCCATAAGGTTTGGAAACCGTATTTAAATTCGATAACAGTTAGAAAGGATGTTTAGATAGGTGCTAGAAATTTTATTGTTATGTAATTTGTGAAATACATATTTGATGAGGAGTTCATGACCTATAGTATATAAAGATATGGAAACTTCAAAACTTGTTTGGTGTTCTTTTCACCAGGATATCATAATCTGATTGTCCGGATTTTTATCAAAACAGGAGAACCTATACTTTAGTCATAGAATATTCAGTCTGTCAGAAATAGTCATATAGTCTCGAGTTTATACTTTTCCAAGTAGTTGGAATTTAGAGATTAAATTTTGTTTTCTGTTGGGTTAGTCACCCCTGGCTCGCTACAGATTCTGGCATCCTCGGTGTCAGGTTTACCAGCTACTCACCCTTACCCTACTGGCAACAGCTACCATCACAGCAGTCTAGGTTGGGACCCCCGGTTTATGTGGGTTCAGCCTCCCTACGCCGCCTTGCCACACCTGTCAGCCTTGCAGTACCATCTTCCTTTGTTGACGTCCCTGCCGCGACAGTGGGACTGGCAGCTAATCAGGCCATGCCATTGGAGTCCAGCACCATTCTAATACCATCCCATCAGCTATTTCTCACTACTTGCCGTTAGAGACACCTACATCATAATCTGTACCACCTATAACTTCTGCCAACCCACATGTATACTCCACCATGTCCACTGTACCTACAACGGCACCCAGGACCTATCGAGAATCTTCCATGAGACCAGAAACACCTATGTCCACTGCATGTACGTCAAGTCCGGATCAAGATCCTTTACTCTCTGGGAATATCACCTACCGTCCAGTACATCTTTGATCCGATTTGATACATGATGAGGATGCTGAATACATCCTACCAGATTTTTGGGTCTGAGGTACCTCTAACCTCTACTCAAAAACCTCAACCAGTGCAGACTCCTCCACCTTCTTTGGCCCAACCTCCAACACATAATACTTTTACCACCATCCAGGAATTGTTACTGAAAGAAATTACCCACAACACAAAGGCAATTCAAACCCTCTCCACCGACATTGCTTACCTGCGTGGGCAGTTTAGACAATTCGAGAGGGTGCAGGGTCGCCACCAGAACATACAAGACAGGTTGTCTAACCAGTCTAACCGCCCTTTCAAACAAATACGAAGGAAGCCATATTTAAACAGACCTAAACTACAACAACGCTAACCAAAAGTAAAATCCGTAGTAGAAAAGAAAGATCTTGAGAATAAAGAAAACTGAATCAAGTTAATAACTATCACTATGATATCAGGAATAACTATTTTTTTTTTATTATAACTGAATTGCAATTATCTTAGGTATGTTCAAATAAAATAGGAATTGGGCGCAGGACACAAATGTCCCCGTTGAAGCTTGCTTATACGTAAATGGAACGGATTGAAAGACGTTATAGATGATAACTTATTGCATTGAGAAGAGGACTATCTAAGTTGTGTTAACTTGTGTCTGATTCCTTGTTACTATTAGTCCCCGAGGGTATCACCAGCCCAGTAGCCAGTACTTCAGTATTAACATACGGATTTTTTGTGTTATTTAAACTAGCTGTTACAAAATTATAGAAATTATTATAAATTAAGGAATGTATCTCCCTCATGCTACGCTCTGATTCCTTTCACGGCTATACTTTTTTGACCTGTTGGAGCTCTTCATCTTTTATAATCAGCTTTGGATTTCAAATATTTTGGCAATGAGCATCACTGAAAAGACATGTATTGTCGAAATGCGCATTTGATGCAAGAAAATCGGTACAGTTAACTTTATTGTTATATGCAAACCTAATAAAAATTGTTTTTAAAAAAGGAAAAGCAGAAGCATCAAATTCTTAGTAAACATGTCAAAGAATTGTAGGCGGGCGATGTTCATTCTTCAACGATAAACTAACTTTTTTGGAGACGTCCAACATTTGATTTGCACATCATTGCGAAAGAGGGACGAAAGATACCAGAGGGACAGTCAAACTCAAATCGAAAATAAACTGCGAATCATGAGATTTGTGATGCATCAGTTACATCGATGTTTTCTCGACTAACTGATGAAACAATAAACCAGTTCGAGTACGAGAGCCCACAATCTGATGATGAACTTTCATCAGTTACCTCTGCTGAAGGACTATGACTAAAAATGAAAAAGACGAACAATAATACACATGACACAACACGAACCCCATCAAAAACTAGGGGTGATCTCAGGACTGCTCCGGAAGAGTAAGCAGATCCTGCTCCACAAGTCGGCAGTTTAAAATTATGGGAGCTAAATTAACGAAATTTTACTGCTTTAGGGTTGAGGAAAAAACAACAAGGCTTGAACATCACATGACGGTTGCATTAAAAGACAATTCTCAGTGGAAACATAGACCGTCATCCGTAATAATAAAAGACCTAAGTCCTTAAAGATACTGGTATTTTAACGGAGAAGTGAATTTTTCGTACACATAACTAATGGCAAATTGGGAAATAAAAATATCAAGACGCCTTCCAGCCATTGTTTCACCTGAAAGACAACTTATTAAACTAGCAGACATCACGCTAAAACAAGTTAAATGTTAAGAACGTGTTGTGAAAGTACAATTTACACGACGTAACGTTATATTTACTCCCGTACTTTCACTTCCCCATTGTCATGATTGTTGACGTCAACTTCCGTCCAGCAATTGTTTATATGGTTTTGAAGAGTGAAGCTGATGTACACGTTGAAGAATAAGAAGATTGGTATTTAACTTGTTACATATTTTATAAAAGGTAAACCGCATACATTTTACACACTACAGTATTTTACTGATCTCCGCAGAGGTTCTAAATATATACTTTGCCCTATTTATAGATCGTAGTTTCTCCTGTAAATATAGCGCGATCGGCAATTCAAACAAATTAACGTTGGTTGTTCATTTATCATTATTTATTCGCGTATTCCTGTTTGAATAAACTGTGTTGTATATTTATTGTGTATTTATAATAAAGTATTGTACTTTTACATGTTGTTTGCATAAAAACGTAACTGTCGTATAAAAAGTAAAATCACAAAAATACTGAACCTAGAGGAAGATCAAGTTGTGGTAATTGTTAAACGAGACAAATACTTGTTGTGAAGCCCATGTATGCTCAGTGCTCACTATTTAGAGATTGAGAGGGGAAGGTACAAAAATCTGACAGTGTCAGAACGTATCTGTAAATTGTGCGGTACTGAGGTTGAGGATGAAATTCATTTTCTTCTTCAGTGCCACAAACTTTCAAATATTCGTTTCAACTTTTTAAATGAAATAAAACAACGGTTTAAAAATTTAAGTGGTTTAGATATTAAATCACAATTTATTTGGCTAATGTCCTCTGAAGATACTTTCATACTCCAGAAACTCGGAGAATTATTGGAAAATTTATCCTCCTATAGGAAAGTTTCCTTAAATGATATATAGATATAAAAATGCACAGTCACCCCCTTATGTTATTAAACACTGTGCTTGTTGTATTCTTGTACTTGTCTTAATAATGGTTTTTTTTTTTTATAACATTGTGTGTTAATCATATTGAATCACTTGTAATCATTTGTATGTAATTAATGTTGATTGTTCTGCTCCTTGTGGGCGCTTTGATTAGCAATGAAATATATTTGAATTTGTATGATTTTACCCGCTCGGACCCGTTTGTTCTTTAAATAAGTAAGTTCACAACAGAACGCCTTATTTAATTTATACTTTTCAGGAAAGGTAACCAGTATGATCGGGACTGAAATTAGAAGAATCTGAGCTATAGCTGAAATGGGTAATGTTTAAATGATTATTACGATTTAAACATTTAGAAGAATCTTGGCGTATATATTAAATTTTAATCCTGGTATCTGTGATCGAGTTTATTTCTTATCAGATATCAAAGCACATTCTAGTACAGAATGTAATATAGCAATCGAAAAAAAAAATACCCAACTGTCTACATCGATGTAGAACAGAAAATACTAAATATCAGCTTAATAGATGTAAATAGAGACCCAAAATCGGAACCTTTACAGGAGGAAAATAGGAAATATCTTCATGTTAAGTTTACCAATAAAGGAATTGATCCAATCAATATCAGCCACGTTCTACATCACAAGGAAATACATCTAAAATTCCAATTCAATTTTCAAAATCAGACTGTTCCTATTGTATCGTATTTACACTAAAACCATTGCACGTGTTGATGCTTCCATTTGGAAAATTCAGTATTAAAACTATTTAGATACAATTAATGAAAATACACCCAAAAATCGAGGTCAGATCTAAATATACCCCCAAAAATATTCGCCAAATAAGTACTTTGGATCGTGAAGCCTATATACAGATTGTTTTTGCTGGAGGTCAACCTAGAAAATTTCCTCGGACCCAACACATATTTAACTGTTTTATTTCTTATTTTTTTTTAGTCCTCAATATATAACGATGCTGGATAATCATTTGAGGTTGAACTCATTTACTCAAATTGGACACCATTCATTCAGAGGGAATGTACAACGTCAACATACGCACTTATTTCATGCATGTATATAATGAAGATTACTTAAAAACAGTGCTCTCACTAACACACTAAATTGCTTAGGGCGCTTTTAATGACAATAGTGTGATCGATGCAGGTGTCTGCGTATTCAATACCATTGCAACGACATTATATGATATTGTTGACGTTTCATCTTATTTACTTTTATAGTTATGGATTTATAACTACACAGCCACGTTTGTTGAAATGTCTCTTTTGTCAATTGGTAGTTGTATAAATTTTATCAGGATTTGTAAGCCTTGATTTGTTAAACTTTTTCAATGAACATCATCTTTATTTAATAATCATTAAAAAATACAGAATATTATTTTAATTTTAGTTTCTTGTGTACAATTTGGAAATTAGTATGGCGTTCATTATCACTGGACTAGTATATATTTGTTTAGGGGCCAGCTGAAGGACGCCTCCGGTGGCAGGAATTTCTCGCTACATTGAAGACCTGTTGGTGACCCTCTGCTGTTGTTTTTTATTTGGGCGGGTTGTTGTCTCTTTGACACATTCCCCATTTCCATTCTCAATTTTATTAGAAGATACAGATGTTGTTTGAGTGGTAGTTATCATTTTGTTAATTGCCTTTTGATGATAACGTTAAACATGTTAAATATAATTAAATATAAAAGCATCTATATATAGAGCCGTCTACACAAGATGGCATTGCATACATATATAAAACGAGTGTTGCTAATTTCACTTGGAAAATTCAGTTCTAAACCATATGTAGACAGGTGTATAACGTGTTAAAGGTTCCTTTTAGGTCATTTAAGAATATAACTTACTGTCGTCTGATCTTTAAGAGCAAAGAATTTGACGTGGCTCTGTACTTATACATCCCCTCATTGTGTTAAATTAAATGCTCGATGGTATTTTCGTTTTCTTAATTAGCTAATATGCTTTGTCTTTGTGTCTTTTGGTGTTTCTTTCTTGCATTTGACGTGACACTACTTACATACATCCCGTCATTGTGTCAGGGTAAATAAACTCATCATAGATATAGGTAAATGTTTGTTTAGATGTAAAGGCAACCGTAGTATACCGAGGTTCAACTCATAAATCGATAGAAAAAAATCCGTGTCACAAACCAAAACTGAGGGAAACGCATTATAAATAAGAGGAGAATGACGACACAACATTAAAATGTAACACGCACGGAAACAAACTAAGCATTAGACAAAATCCGAAGAGAATAACAAACATAACAACAAAACTAAATACATGAATTTGGGATAGAAAATTACAGAGACGCGTCTTATAATCATGTGAATTCACACTCAAAAATAAGAGGAAACAGACGACACAAAAGAAACAACGTTAAAATGTAACACACACTGAAACGAACTATTATATAACAATGACCATATTCCTTACTTGGTACAGGAGATTTTTTAAAGAAAAAATGGTGGGTTGAACCTTGTTTCGTGGCATGCCAAACATCTCTCTTTAATTTCCATGTTAAATATAACATAAAAATGACAACACAAGATTACAGGACTACAATACAAATAAATAGAACATATTTGACAAAGAAACACGAATAATAGCTAACAAAAGGTACCAGGTTTAAAATTAAATACGCCAGAAGTGCGTTTTGTTCACTCAAGACTTACTAGTGACGCCAAGATACAAAAGTTTGAAAGCCAAAACAAGTACAAAGTTGAACAGCATCAAGGACAAAAAGTTAGAAAAAGTTGTGCCAAAAATGGCCAGGGTTTTCTGTATGGGACCAGAATATCCCTGTTATTTAGAATAATTTATACTTTTGCAAACAGTAAATTTTATAAAATAATCTGTTTACTTTCTGACACTTTTAGGTACGCACATACTGAATATAGTTATCAATGTTTTTATAGTTATTAAGATAATAACATAACGTTGACTGCTGTAGATTTACCTCTATTTCTGACATTTATACATATTATGTCTGTATGTTCACACATCGTTGTCATCATAATGAACATTGTATACGATTGTCAGACAAGTGAAAATTTCGTCAACTATAAAACCAGGTTTAATCACAATTTTCTACATATACGAAAATTCCTATAAAAAGTCAAGAATATGACAGTTGTTCAATCGTTAGATGTGTTGAGCTTTTGAGTTTGACATTTGATAAGAGACACATGTTGAATTTTCCTCGTCGTTCATTATTTTTACTTTCTTTTTGCATGTAAAAACGACAAATTAGCGTCAGTGACGTCACACTATCAAACTCAATATATGACTGACGTTAGCGATGAGACATCAAAAAATCAATGAAGGAGAATTTTAATATTTTTTTTGTTTGGGGGAGGGGTCAAAATTGCTGCAAGTTTAGTTTAATTTACATCAATTCTATATATATCCTTATTGGTCAATCAGTTTTCCCCAAATTAAGTTGAGAGGGGGTCAGTGAAAAAACTATAAGAGTTAAGTTTTTTTTTATCCTTCATTGAACTTTTGATATCGTCCCTTACATTGGAGATCCTAATAGTTATCAAAGGTACCAGGATAATAACACTCACGACCAGTTATTCTATTATAATATGAAGTGTCTAACAAATTGTTTGCTTCTTTAACATAAATTTTACTGATTTTCTATCATGGATTTTGTTTGTTTAACAATGTTTAATGCCACCATTTTTTTGTTGACTTGACGATTAAGAAGGCGAAGGTGCAGGGTTGTAGAAAGGTTGTGTCAAGAGGGGTGGTTGTGGAAGGAGCTGTCCTGTTTTTTTTTATAGCTATAATCTCTGTCCTGCCTATTTATTTTTCACTCTGTTCGGTCCTGCCTTTTTTTTTTTTAGTTTATCCTGACTTTTTTTGCCTAAATTGTCGTCCTGACTTTTTTTTTTTGCAAGTGTCTCATCCTGCCTTTTTTTTTACTCAAAACTCCTGTCCTGCCTATTTTTTTCAAATTTCATCCTAGCCCCCGCATAAAAATCAAATGGTAGCTCCCTTAGGATGATATTTAATTGAAGAAAACGTATAAACCATTTATCGCATTGAAGGTACTTTTTATTTCAACATATTAAATCAATATAACAGTGGTACCTTTCAAAGTTAATGTTACATTTTCATATATATGATAAAAACAATGCACACATCACTTTTGTTCCGCAATTATTTCGGTTAAAATATATTATTCTCATATACACATAAACTTACTGGCATTTTATCATGATCTATTTGGATATTTTAAAGACAACATAGCTTCATATGTCTTTCAAGTTTACTTTTATTATGAACACAACACAAAATGTGTTCATAACAAAAAGTAAAATCACAAAAAGTAAACTTAATAAGACGAATTCTATGAATGATGTACGTGTATCTTATTACAAAATGATGGATTATAAAAGCAAAACAAGCAGCTAAATAAGCATATATTAAAATCCTTAAAAATATAGTTGATTTCCTCTGAACATTTCTCAATTTAAGATTTTGTCCTTTGACTGATACATGATAAGCTTGATTCTGATCCTACAAATCTCATTTTAACATCCTCCTCGATCTCGGTCAAATTTATATGCGCCTGCCTAAATAAAGGCAACAGTAGTATACCGCTGTTCAAAACTCATAAATCTATGGACAAAAAACAAAATCGGGGTAACAAACTGAAACTGAGGGAATCGCATTAAATATTAGAGGAGAACAACGACACAACATTAAAATGTAACACACACAGCAACAGACTAAACATTAGACAACATCCGATGAAAATAACCAATATAACATCAAAACCAAATACATGAATTTGGGATAGAAAAGTACCGTGACACGTCTTATAGTAATGTGAATTCACACTCAAAAATAGGAGAAAACAAACGACACAACGGAAACACAACGTAAAAATGTTACACACACAGAAACGAACTATGATATAACAATGGTCATTTTCCTGACTTGGTACAGGACATTTTTAAAGAAGAACATTTTGGATTAACCCTGGTTTTGTGGCATGCCAAACCTCGCACTTTGATGGCACCGTTAAATATAACATTAAAATGACAACATAATAATACAGGACTACAATACAAATAAATAGGAGAACGTATTAGGCAAAGAAACACATGAATAATAAATAACAAAAGGCATCAGGTTTAAAATTCATTACGTCAAAAACGCGCCTCGTTCAAACAAGACTTACCAGTGACGCCCAGATATAAAAGTTCGAAAGTCAAAAAAAGGGGGACAAAGTTGTACAGCTCTGAGGATTGAAAGTTGAAAAAGGTTGTGCCAAATACTTCTAGGGTTTTTTGCTTGTGATAAGAACATCCTTATTGTTTAGAACAATTCATGCTATTGCAAACAGTAAATTTTATCAAATGAATATAAAAGATTTACATGATCAAACTGACGTTAACTAATTACAGAAAACAAAACCATAATACATAATGCATTGAAGACCAACACAGAAAATAGACACACCTGACTCGGTGACAAACCAGGCCTGAACGCAATAAGTCATAACCATGACGTCACATACGAAGTGTTGAAAAGGTACAATATTACGTCATGCAGACATTTGAATTCTGAAACAGCACAAATATGACGTCATATTTGAAAAATTATTTCTAAAAAGTAAGATAGAAACAGGATTGAACTAAGATTTAATATAATAGAACTAAATACTGATATAACATTTAAACACAATGCACATTGCAACACTAATCAATAGCAATTAACTATATTATATATGTCCGGTTTGTTTTCAATCTAACTTCAAACATAAAAATCGTACAGATTACGTTGAACAAAATCAAAACTGATAAAAGAAGGCGGTTAGTCAGGAGTATTTGTTTTGGGTCATTGGCGAAGCATTTAAATTTTATATGTTTTGGAAGACTTCAAGAGGAATACCAACGATAGAAGAAGCGTTTTGAATAAAATTTTGGGAAATTATGCTGTGCTTTCAGGTGAAGTCTTAACCTTTTGAGTTTAACTGTTTTATTTGACATACAGAGCTGTAAGTAAGGAATTCCTGTTCGTTTGAGAAGAAGTATACGTTTCCAGTTCTTAATTACTCTTTTGTGTTACATTTAGTAGATAGGGGACATTTAGACCTCAATGACATAGAATCACCTGCATTACAACTAAATTTGCCCCAAAACCAGGTTCAACTCACCATTTTTTCTTTAAAAATGTCCTGTACCAAGTCAGGAGGCACTCTTAACGTTACGTCACGTCAATATTAGCGTGTCTCACCTTCTACGATGTCGCTTCTGTAACACGTTTGTTCCAGTGGATGTTATATGTATTATTAGTCCAAATAATTATGCCGTCTAGAAAGGCTATTTGATTATGCTGTTGCGCCTTCCTACGACGTCATAACGCGAAAGCCATTTTTTCGTCTGATCCCCCCCCTCCGAATTTGCTCTCAACAATTTCAGGAAATAACTCATATATCCTTGCATACTTGTATTTCTTCTTATAATAAATGTATGAAATAAACACTTACCTTCACTTTTGCATGTATATTCCAGGTTTATATTCTTTAGAAAGACTTAAATGCAAACAATTTTGCCAGGAGTGCAGACGCTCATATTGACATCTCGCATCATGGCCGATATTCAATATCGGCATGCAACAGCCTAGCAAGTAAAACATGTGTCTCTTAACCCTCTTGCTGCCGACCGTTTTTCAAGGTTGCATTTCATATGCCGGAAAATACGACAGCTCAACGTCTGTGACGTAACATGCCAAACAACAACGTCATTCGATATATGACGTCACGACAAAATGACCACTACATTTGGGACCAATTGGAGAAAAACATAACCCTGTTTATTCTTCCGTATTTTAATTGAAAGAGATACAGCATTGATAAGAAGCTTGCATAAATTTATCCATGGACATATGTGTCCCTCCGGCAGCAAGAGGGTTAAAGTCATTAAAAATATTACATTTTAATTTTTATTATGTTCCCAGATAATAAGCTATAATGAGATTTTCACTCAATATAAAAAATTTTGCAATTACAAGTATAACAAAGGCATGCATGCAAATAAATAGTAATAAAACAGCAGCACGCTGCACGATATTTAAGTCTAGCATCTTGATAATTAAAACCAAATCATATTTATATGATATCAAGCACTAATTACAGGGATAATTAAAAAAAAAAAAGGACCGTAAAAAGATAAATTTCAGGGACCATCTATGGGCATTATGTGGGCTGGTCTGTGCGTCAGTCCGTCCGTCTGTCCCGGTTCAGGCTAAAGTTTTTGGTCAAGGTAGTTTTTAAAAGTTGATTGAAGTCCTATGCTTTTGAAATTTAATACACGTGTTCCTCGCGGTATGATTTAATGAATGTAAAATTTTAATTTTGACTAAAATTCCATGGTCCACTGAACAGAAACTGATAGTACACGGAGGCTCCGTGTACTATGAACACATTCTTGCATTCATTGCAAACTGAGGCAGTCATGCCATGAAATCCTCGCTTAAAATTTATGTGATCCTGCTACGGCATTCATTCGTGGTTAAAGATTTGATTTTAGAAAAGAAAGTAATGCACAAAGTCAACCAGAACTTTATTGTGAGAGAAACATATCCAGTGACTCATCCGATTGTAATGGACACAAGCATTTTAACATACAAAACGAACAACTTGAACAGAAACTACAACTACAAACAATTGTACAATGTCCCTCACATTCAGTTTTATGTTCAATGGCAGTTAATGATTCTGTATCCATACAAGACGGCTTAAACAAATTGAATACGTCTTAGCGATAACACCCAATGTTTTTGACAAATGTAACAACACTTTTGTCGGAACCAGTTAGACTTCTTGGATATGGGTACATCACTGCAAGTCCCCTTCTGTTGTCTCTACCACACCTGCCTATTTTCTGCTAATAACTCATTAATGTTTTAGGCGATCCCCAGTTGATTATGATAGAAATATTGATAATTTGGATGCCCATACCAAACGCTACAGAGGCTACCAAAACACGTAAATTTCCATCACTCTTTTTAAATTGGTCTACAATTGTAAATAATTCATTTATTCAAATTTTCCAATTTCAGCTATAATACATAAAAAGACAAAAAAAATTTATCTATTTTGTGTTTCATCGTCAGTGGAAGAGGTATACAGTTCAAATATTCTGTTGTGAACATTTACATCGCCATCTTATGCGTCCATACCAACCTCTTCCATAACATAAGAAAATACAGTAAATGCTACTGTGTTACATGTCCTACAAGGAAAAACAACACAAACTCAAAGAAGATATTGAAATACATTAGGATCTATCATTAAATAAATAATTCCAAAAACTGTATCACTAATTTCTTTTATAAGACATCCACCATACTCTTGAGTGTTTAACTCCTTAAACTTGCTATAAATGCAAAAATTGAAGATGTGGTATGATTCCCAATGCGACAGCTGTTCACGAGACCAAATGGCATAAAAAAATAACAAGTATAGGTCACCATTCGGCTTTTAACAATGTGCAAAGACCATACAGCATAATCAGGAATAAAAGACCCATAAAGCTTTTTACATAAAAGATTACGTAAACATAACACCAAGAATTTCCAATATAGGTGCTACGAAGAAGTTTCAAAGAAACAAAAAGGCAACCAAAAACTAATTTCGGAAGGAAGTATGCTGACATTTGACAGTACTGTGTATTATTTTCAATCATACAATAACTTCTCATTTTCTTAAATATAGTCATGTTTATTCACATCATTAGACATACTGATTACTCATTAGATTAAAATGTAGATTAAATACTTATATTCACTGTATTTCATACACAGTTAGTTTCCTGAATTGATTTATGGTCCCACGTCAGGAGACTTTGGCCTTTGCCAGTCTTGTATTATTTTTAACTTTAGATTCTTGTGTATAATTGGAGTTTAGTATAGCGTTCATTATCACTGACCTAGTGTATATATTTATTTAGGACGCCTCCGGGTGCGGGAATTTCTCGCTGCATTGAAATCCTGTTGGTGACCTTCTGCTGTTGTCTGTTATATGCATGATCGGGTTGTCTCTTTGACACATTCCCCATTTAAATTCTCAATTTTATCCATCTCATCTATTCTTTTTAAAGTTATTTCGGAATGAAACTGACTGTCTATTACCTGCAATAAATTATTGTTTTTTTGCAGTTCTTCCTTTTTTCTTTTACATGTTTAACCAACCATTCTAATTCTGAAATATCTTGCTTTGACTTCCTGATGTCCACAAAAATGTTCTCCCTGTAAGTGATTATTGATTTTGAGAATACCACATAGGCAATAATTCGGTTTATTTCGTTTTATTATCCTTTTTGTTACAAGTTATTCATTTTCCATAGTGGTGTATTAGAATTTATCATATACTTAGCATTGATTTGATAGCTTTTGCATATGTGTAATGAGCGGAAGTACACAAGCCATAATTTTGAAATTATTACCATTACCAAATTGTCATAGTATCAGAAAAAAACTTTCTATCTTTTTTTACAACTTTTACGTGTTCCAAAAAGTACCTTGTCTAGAATAGCTATATATGTGCCAGCATTGTTGCTAATATAGCAACAGATTTAATATGAACGACTGTATATATAATCTATAGTTTAAATTTGTTTATTAAAACAGGGAGATTCGGTACTATTTACAACTATGAACAAAATTACAAGGATACTAGGTATATTCATAATATCCAACGTTGTACGTCGACAAATAAAACAATGTACACTTATATGCACCTCTAAACCAAGTCGGACAAAGTCATGTAAAAATCTAAATATTTTTTTTGTTTAGTTATACGTTTGGTTCGATAAACTAAGAAAGGACAACTAGCACTTACTAACATTTCGGCTTACATATTTTAATATATTATATAAACCTGTCTGGGACAATAGTAATTATCCTAGTGTCCGCAGGTAACAATAGATATTTAAGTATATCGGAAATGATTCCTTCTGTTGCAGTAAGCGCCAGAACTGGGATATCTGTGAGAAAACTTCGAATGCTGTCCAAACATCTGAAATCCGGTGTGAAGTCCTCACCCCTAGAATGAATATGTTAACTAAACACGATATTGACAGATTGAGAAATTGAAGCATAGAACATAGTTTTAAAATAAAGAACAAGTAATGACGTTTACGATGTTCATTTCGGTGGTTGTATTCTGCTTTATATAAGCACTAACGTATACACGACAATAAATTGATGTTCTAACGACCTTGAATGGCTATACAGCCTTTGCACTGTTGGTAAATTATAAATATGGATGCCTTCGCCATCTAGTATTGTAAAACGACAGAGCTAAGGTTCAGATTTTAAATTAATTTAGCACAATTTGATGCAGAAATGTGAATTTTCATTTAATAGAATAAATGTATCAAATTATAACTTATAAGTAATAATATTTCTGCAAGTTCAGATTAAATTTGCTCATTCTATAATGATGTTATAAAAAGGCATTTTTAGGGGAGGTCACTCTGACATAGTGCTTTTTCTGAGGGAACCTACATGGACTATTCATATTTTGTACAAAACATTCAGAAATACAATGAGCCTGATCACACAACATAATTGTAATTGGAAGTTCTTGTAAAAGCTGTTTATAATATCCAGACGTCAAAAGTTCTGGCGATGAAAAAAGAAACGGAATTTTCCCTTCTTTAAGAGCTGAAACAGAAACCGGAGTCTATTTTTTTTATAAATGTTGGTTTAACTCTTTACATATGTATGGTTCATCTCATTTTATAGATTTATATGTCTTGAATTTTACAAGATTAGCGCATATATTCATTTTATTTCTAAACTTTTAAATTCTATTTCAATGGCATGACATCTCTGTCTTTCAGTGGTTATAAAGTATTAAACATGAATATCTATAAGAAAATTTGAAAGTTATGATTTCATATCATGGTTGACCATGTCAACCATGGTTATTTGACTTATGGTTGACCATGGTTAACCATGGTTTGTTAAATGAGACACCATAGTTGCAGTCACTAATGGTTATGTTCATAACCACTGCCACAAAACATGGTCCAAACCGTTCCATGATTTTTGGAATTATAAATTGACAAACTTTTCATCTTGTACAATTTTATCAGTTATACCTGGAATTCAAAACAATTAATTTATCATAAATATAATGTTTACGTTGACATGGATCACTGACACTGACAGACAACTTTCTACCATCACTTTCTTCTTCATTTGCAGAAAACCATCAACATACTGATGTTTACATTCTGATGATAAAAATCTACTTTACGTGACAACTCTGGAGATCAATCTCTTCAGTTGAACTTTAAGCGCGAAATAACATTTGGTCACGTCACGTGACGTTTATTCCAAGTCATTTAAATGTTTCACTCTGAGTGATTCATAGTTTACGGTTGGTGATAATAATTGACATCGCATGCATGTGTTCTGAAAACAAAAACAACACATGATCAACATTATTAATCTGAATTGTTTTTAAGTTCTTAAATTATGCTGTAAAATTATAAAGAAAGGCAGAATTAGGAACTTGGAGAGAGTCAGTAATTACGTCTATTGAAGAAACAAATTATACTTGACGGTTTGCACGATAATACAAGTATTAAAATCCAAATGACCCGTACTATCATATGTGTGCAGATCTAGACTATCAAACAAATATATGGATAGACATTCTGTTTTCAAATGATTTCCAATTTGGTGAGATAATCGTGCTCATTATAACAATTCATGGCACATTTTTAGAACTTAAATTTTTTTTCTGCAATCAAATAGCTTAACAAAACCATACTTTGTTGGTAAACAAAACAAAAAAAATCAAATCGGGATATAAATAAAAAGGTTCATAAAATTACCCCCCCCCTTCTTTGTCCCCCTATTATTATAGTACTTATTTATAATCATTCAAATAGAATTAGCCATGGTCTTGATTCACCCAGGGTCTGTTTCAAATATGATGTTTTGTTTGTCAAACCATGGTCATCATAAAAAACTAAATACAGACGATGGTCAAAATTATAGATAACCATGCTTTTGACCATGGTTGATGTTTGGAAATCATGGTCAGTATAATGACCATAGTTGAACCATGGTCAAAAGCATAGATAACCATTGTCAACCATGCATTGGCCATGCTTTATCCATGGTTAACCCTAATCACGTTTTGCAGGGGAATGGCATAGTTAAACAAAAACATGATCGGTCCTAGCCCCATTAGCTCTAAGAATAAAACTAAAGAAGAAAAGATTGAGGAAAGTGATTCAAATGACAGAGATATGGCTATTTCCACCACAAAAGAGAGAAAAAAGAAGGAAAAAGGTAAGAAACGGCAATCTTTTTGCTCTCTATCTGACACAGACAGTGATTCAAATGACAGTGCTGCGGTTATTCCCCTCACCAAGAAGAGAAAAAAGAATCACAGTAGTGAAGAAAAGATCGAAGAAAGGCAATCTTCATATATAATACATGATTGTCTAGGTGTATAGATCATCTTAATAACGTGTTATATTGTTCTTTAATTTGTCTTTGTTCTATTATTAATATTACTTTTTGGTCTGTTTTCAGTAATACCCTTTTGACGTGGCTCGGTACTTAAACATCCTGTCAATGTGTTTGTATTATCTTTCTTTATTTGCTGGTGTGAATATTCGCGTTTCTTTGGTACATTTTACGTGCCTCTGTACTTTTAAACATCCCGTTATCAAGTTTTTGTTCTATTATTTATAGGCTTTTATCATAATGTTCTATTATGACTTTGAAAAGACGTTGAACTACAAATTAGTAATATCAATGTGTTGCTTTTAATATTTGTCATTTTTGCTGGTGTGCTTTAAGTAGTAATGCATGTGGTTGTTTAATTTTATATTTTCTTTTTTGTTTTGTTTTGTTCCGATTGAGATTGTGATTCGGTATTGATGGCTGTTTCCCTATTTTGACAATTTTACCTACAATTATGTTTTGTTCATCTATCATTATTAATATAATGGAATTTGGTGCGACTGTCATACAAATTACAAGTGAGAGGTTTAGCGCTGTAAAATTAGGTTAAATTCGGACAAGCTTTTTTTCGCGACATATCGAACACAATTTTTTTCTTTCAATTTTAGCATTACATATAGTGGCAGCTCAGGGTGAAACAAAACATATTTTTTTTCAGGATCAAAAACAAATTATTTTTGAAAACTTATTTCCCAAAAAAACACAAAGCCCCATCCCCCCAGAAAATCAAATGGTTGCTGCCTTATATCATTTGGGTTTGCCATTTGATTAGGGACTTTCCGTTTTAATTTTCCTGTGAGTTCAGTATTTTTGTTATTTTACTTTACGTATATGCGACTTTTTGTATTTCTTTGGTTCCTATAACGTGACTCTGTACTTAAAAGATCCCGTCAGTATGATATTGTTCTATTTTATGTCATTATGATATATTTCTATTATGAATTACAATATACGTTGAACCACAAACGTCAAAATCATTCAATCGCGTAGTGGAATTAAATATTTGTGGATTCTTATAATTTCTATATATAACTTATGGACTAGTTTAAATCTCGGTCTATTTCTGAAATTTATTCTTACATACTTTTGATTTTTTAACCCTGTATGCTAACATTGTCTAGGTAAATTTTAAAATTGCTTGTATGCACATTGAACGACATAGATTTAACCCTATATGCTCTGCTAACATTGCCTAGGTAAATTTTAAAATTGTTTGTATGCACATTGAACGAAAATATATGTGACGTATAAAATTTTCTGACGTCAGAAACACAAATCAATGAATGTGTTTGTAGAGTCTGTTAAATTGTTCCTTTTAAAATTGTTATACGATGATGACTGATGTACCCATATTCTGAATATTTTATTTCTTGTGTCTGTTTTAGTAAACGCATCGATGTAACTATATAACGGAATTTGATGAGACTGTCATCAAAGTGAGAGGGTTAGCGCTTTAAAACCAGGTTTATTTAATCCACCGTTTTCTACATTAGAAAAAAGCCTGTATCAAGTCAGGAATATGACAGTTCTTGTCCATTCGTTTTTGATGCGTTTTGTTATTTGATTTTGCCATGTGATTATGGACTTTCCGAATTGATTTTCCTCTATTGTGATTTACTTTTTCTTCCCACTGTATGGTATTTTTTTCTGAGTTCTCAAGAAATTTAATAGATATAAACATATATGCAATGACATTTCAAAAGAAAAATCTCAATATTTTTATAACCTCTTCCAGCTGTATAGCATTATCAATGGCATCTTTCCATTTTGACTTTTCTCCATTGCATTCCTTATCACCCATTCTAGTACCTAATTGGTTTCTTTTATCTTTCAAATTGTCCGATTTGATCATTGACGATAGTTCGATATCGGAACTACTTGTACTAGTACAACTTAATCATCAGTCGAAATCACTGGTGTGTTCAATTTTAAATAATCCCTCGCTTTCCTGCAGTTCTTGCTTCCGTTGTATGTATACGTCAACCGCTAGAACCCAATAAGCTGCTTTGAGTGTTCGTCTCTCTCTTTCTGCTTCTTCTCTGGAGCCTATTTCATTATTGTCAGAAGGAGAAGATTCTTCGTATTGATCGAATGGTAGTCAACGCAGCGGCCCCAAAGAGCCTTCTCTTCAAGAAATATGACAGATTCATAGACCAACACAAGAAAATGCCCTTTACTATCTTAGGTAGGGTATGATCGTTTTTTTTACATATACTTTATACATTCTACACAATACTAATTTTATATTTCCCTCTCCTTAGTCCTCATTTTGTCATTGATTGCTATCGCTATCTTCTCCCATCCCTTTTGTTTCTGCTCTGTTGTTGGATTTCAATGGAAGCAACTAAAGATTTGGGACCTCATAGCTATTCGCTTTGCCTCAGGAATTGCTACCTTATTGTGTTGATTGTTGTCATATTCAGTGCAGGTCTGCAATTCCCCAGGAGATAGCACAAACTGCACCATATTCAATGAAAGTTTATCAGCCGTTTTTGACTTTTTTGTGCATTATTCGAACTCCCTATCGCATCACCAACATATATAAGTGAATCAGTGCTAGGAGCTGTTTCGTCAATTGTTTCTTCATCTGCTGTCAGACGACTGCGATCTTCCACTGCAGGTTTTGTCTTTCCTGTGTTTGCGATCTGTTTTATTTTTTTGGCACACCTTTTCTGTTGTTTTCCTGGGTTTGCGATCTGTTTTATTTTTTGGCACACCTTTTCTGTTTTTGTACCGGTACTCACTGAGGATTTGACATTCAAGTCCCATGTAGTAAAACACACCACCAAAAAAATGAAAGACAATACAAACACATTGACGAGATGTATAAGTACCGAGCCACGTCAAAAGGATATCACATAAAACCATTCAACAGTAAAAGTAATATTAATAATAGAACAAAGTCAAATGAAAGAACTATAAAAGACGTTGTCAAGATAACAAACAACATCAGTACGCAGAATCTACTTAAAATGACACCAGAGCTTATTTAATGTTACTCATACATTCTTTTAGGCTTTTTTTTATATATAAGATTTTGTTATTAATTAAAAAAAAAAAGGAAGATTCTTTCTTTACCGCGACTCAAGTTGCTTGAAGTTTCGGATGGTAATAGGAAATAAGTTAATTTGCACCTCAATCTCAGGGCAAACATTTTGGCTAATCTAGTTGGACATTGCATGTGACATGAAATCCTGTAGATGTCCTGCAATTGTCTACCAAGCAATTATTTTCGTTATCAAATGACTTTTTAGGTTCGTAGTTGCTCGACTTTATTTATAACATGTATACTGTCGGCGTCATGTGTGAAGGGGAACAAATTACCCTTTTAACGCAATGAACAATCAATTCAATTCAATACTTTATAAAGACAAAAAAAGTATGCACTATATATTTAAATTTTTAACGATATAAATATTACCATATTTTTTTTCAGAATGAAATATTGTACTTACTATAGCTTCTATAACTCAGTATGCCAGAAAGATATTCATGTAAGTTAACTGTTCGTGAACGGATGAAAAAAGATAAAGAAAAAAACCCCGAGCTAAGTGAAATCAGTGTCATATATGGACTTGTATATGAAAGTTATTCATGATTTATGTCAAATTTTTCATGTTTTCCATCTATTCCATATTCGTCATACAAAGTTATGTTTTAAATTTGAACATTTGTCATACGTGTCTTACAGTTTAACTGTCCCTCTTGTACCTTTCGTCCCTCTTCTAAAGTGTAATTGATTTACGAAATATTAGTAAAGATAAATAATGGTGAATTCATTGGTCATGAACGGTATAGGAAATGCATTGTATAGAAATAAAAATGTTGTAAGAAGGAAATTTTGTACATTCTATTTTATTAAATCTAAATTTCATTTGCCAAAGGTGAGCGAAGGAATTTTCTTAGTTGATGAAACGATTTTTTTTTGTACCGAGGAGTCCCGTTTGCTTTGCAAGCAATAGAGCAGATCTTCCTGTGCCAATATAAGCCGAATGTACTGTATAGTGACAAAGTGCCGAACAATTTCTGCTCCATAGTTTACCTTTTATTGGTATTCAGAAGACGAGAAATTTGTATTGTACATAACCAATTGTGCGATGATCACTTGATTTTATTTTCTAAAATTTGTATGCCTACCACTCAAACATATATCCCTCAACGATGTCCGAGGAGGCATTCCCATCTTGATTAGGGATCTATCCAGGTGCATTTGGCTGTCAAATGCCTCCGGAAGACGACCGTGTTTTCTGTTTTCTAGGTTTTTCGAAAGACAGATCCGGAACGAGACTATCTCTCCTCCGCCAGTGGTACTACATAGAGGTACTACAATGCGTTCCGTTCCTTACTGCACTTTAAAATCGAACGCAATTAGCCAGTTGTTGAAAGAAATGGTCTCTGATAGTGTTTGCAGCACTGCGACTCAATCTTTTTTGTAGTATTCAGTTCAACCAATGGTGTGAAAGACTGGGCAGCTGATTCACTACCAGCTTAAGGTCTATTATTGTCCGTTTCAACATCTATGACATTGTCATGGCAAATTATTTACCTCTTTGACATAATGCTGACTTTTTATCATTGACTTCGTTTAATGACACCATTTTATTGCATTTTTTTGTTGAGTTTACGAATAAAAATGGCTTGGCGATGGTGGTCTATTATTCAGGCAATGTATGTAAAGACGACAGCTTGGCGTCAGTGACGTCAAAATATCTGACTGGCGTTACATTAGAGATCTATTTAGGACGATTTTCCTCCATCACTTTTCAGGAGTTGTGTTTGGGCATTAGAAACCGTCCAACCAATAATAAAAAAATATATATTTATCTTAAAACACTTTTATCTCTTTCTGTAGTTAAAATATATTTCTATGATACTGTTCATTGAAGGTATGCCTTTGTAACGGGAGTGAAGTTTAGATGTGTAGATCGTATTCAGTCTTAAGCGTTTCCCGTCGAATTCTATTTCTTTTTTCCCTGGTTCAAGATATATATATATCGTATAACTAATGCTTTAAAAGCTTGGATGGTTTATTTAAAAGGTTGTTTACATTTATATTGAACATACAATTATAAAGTTATTTGTGTGGTCGACGTTCTTACCAAAGATTGTAGTTCGTTCCAAGTTTTTAAGCAGCCGTCAGTAATGACGTTTTAATCAGTGCTCCCCAGGACCACGCGCAGCTGTTTATATACACCCCAAAAAGAGCGACCGGGCTCGGGACAACAGGTAGTGTCTCGACGGGAGGTACAATATAATTGTACCTAACTTGGGTTTTTCCCTCATCTACTGACCACAATGACTTCAAAAGAAGTTTAAGCAATATTTATAATTCATAAAATTCTGAAAGGAAAGAATTAAAATAAAATAGTCAAGTTTTGTTTTCATCCTTCCCCACACTTCATCATCAAAATCAATTGTCTTCCGATACTGTTCATCAGCCCTCCAAACATAAAAATGGCACCACTCAAGTCCTGTAACAGCGAGTTGCATTATAACTTGATGATAGTAACTGTGATTCTTTTTTAAGGTTAGGTTCCCATCATCATTCTAGCTGCCAACCAAGGCCAGTATGTGCAGACAATTATACCACTTGGAAATATATTTACATTTTCATTCTGTTACAGGAAAAGTTTGTACATCAAATGATGATCAAGGGTTTACCTTTGTATAAGCCATTTTAAGCTCAAATCGACCGTATTTCTAAAATCCTAAAACTATTATAGAAATTTATTACTTCCAAAAATTGTTACCCCAGTTTTTTGGTGGGGTTCATGTTGCTTAGTCTTTAATTTTCTATATTGTGTCTTGTGTACTATTATTTGTCAGTTTGTCTCTTTTATTTTCAAGTCATGGCGTTGTCAGATTATATTCAATTTATGAGTTTGACTGCCCATCTGGTATCTTTCGCCCCTCTTTTACTCAAATAAAAAAATGCACTATTTACTAAGTTTACTAAGGTGAATTGTCAGCATATAACCATATATAATAAAATAATATATAAGTAAATATAAACATTATGAAAACAACGAAAGGGCTTTTCCACCGAGGAAGGCAATTAATTTGTATATTATGTAGGTGGTTAAATTTAAAATACCAAATTAAAAAAGTGTTGTTCTTATTTTATTTCTGTGGGTATATCCTGTTGTTACTTCCAATTTAAATAGGAATCTTCTTCTTGCATAACTTTAGTGCCAATGTTCGAAGAACAATAACTTTAAAACCAATGTTCGAAGAACAATAACTTTAGTACCAATTTTCGAAGAACATTTTTCCTTGTCAATTTTTGGTCAGCATCAATTATAAATACTAAACCACAACCTTTTAAAAATCTTCTTAGCATAAATAAAGATCACAAACTGATCTGAATGTATAAATTTATCAGGTTCCTGGTACTCTCTTGTATCGAAATGGAAAATATACTCATGTTGTACATTATAGGCATTCTGGATGTAAAAGTTTACACCGTTTTCTGATTCTATTAAGGTTGTTATTCTACGGTTGATGTAGTCATGCAGTCGCTGCATCTGGAAATGGCCATTCTCTGTCTGCAGGGCATATAAGTATCAGACCACGCGGGGCAAAGACTGTGGCCACTATTGTTTCCCAATATCAGATAATTTAATATAGGACGGAAATGTGCTGGGTCCCTGTCCAGTGAGTACATTGGACTTCCATGCTGGATGGTCCTTTCTGAAGGGCATCATATCGGAGCCCTCTAGAGAGCAGAGAACTTGGTTCCATCTTAAGTGTTGCTTTGCCGGTTACGAACCTGGTGTCGTCAATATCTAATACATCTCTACCAGCTTGTACAAATATGTTGCGTCGCCATCACAGTGTGTATCTTTCTTTAGTGCAATGAACGTTTAATACTAAGGCTTTTCTACCTCAGGCATAGCTTGCCTTAGCTGTATTTGGCAAAACTTTTAGGTATTTTGGTCCTCAATGCTCTTCAATTTCGTAGTTTATTTGGCCTTTTTAACTTTTTGATTTTAGCGTCACTGATGATTCTTTTGTAGACGAAACGCGCGTCTGGCGTATATACAAAATTTAGTCCTGGTATCTATGATGAGTTTATTTATGAGACGACATATCACTGTATATATTATAACGAACCTTGTTCTCGACACAATTTAAAATGTGAGTTAAGGATAAAAGACAACGGATTTTCAAATAGATAACTTTAAAAGATACAGTCGGGCAATAAATATTAGCAGTAAAATAAATTATTCAAATGAAATCAATATCACATTATTACAATAACAATAAATATAAACATTATTTTGTGCATATTGCTATTTGGTGAACTTCCCAAATTTTTGGTCCCTATAAAAAGCTTTCAAAGGAGACGTAATTCCAATATTAAAATACTCTCTCTTTAATTAGAGTTAATTGCAAGTCTAGAACTTAATTTTCAAATTAAGTGCATGTCCCCCGACTTGGTGAAATGTGTGTTTTTTTTTTATAAAGTTCCGTTCCATCTCTGTTTGGTTCATTACTTGTCTCTGAGTCATTTGATGCTCTAATATATCAAAGCACTAAGGTTAAGTTTTCTTACAATGGTTCTTCAAATTTTGTGTTCGTCTGTTGCCTTCCAATTTAAAATCGGAATCTTCTTCTTGCATAACTTTAGTACCAATTTTCGAAGAACAATAACTTTAGTACCAATTTTTGAAGAACATTATTCCTTGTCGATTTTTGGTCAGCATCGAATATAAATACTGAACCACAACCTTTTAAAAACCTTCTTAGCATAAATAAAGATCACGAACTGATCTGAATGTATAAATTTATCAGGTTCCTGGTACTCTCTTGTATCGAAATGGAAAATATACACCTGTTGTACATAATAGGCATTCTGGATGTAAAGGTGTTCGTTGTTATCCTGCTGGTAAACTCAAAAAATCATTTCGAGCACCTTGTGTTCTGATTGGAGCTATGTACAAGCATCGAAACAAATGTATGTTGAGAAATTATTCTAACTTATATACAATTTTATGGTCTAACAATCTTTATTTTTTGGTGAACCACATTTTACACGTTTTAGTTGTAATTGAGATTTAGGTAATGATGAGCAATTTACCTTTGAAGACATATGTGAGTTTGATATAACAGGAGAAAGCTGTAAACTTGAATTTGTAATGTCACAATATACATATAATGTTAAAATTTCTTGTTGAAAGTGATTCGTGGAGATGGGAATAAAGATTGTTGAAATGAGGACATTGCAATCGATCATTGCTGTTTGCAGTTGATTAATAGAAGAACGTATTAATGTGCATTCATCAGGTAATTCCGACATCGCAGTTTTTAGTAAATGGCGTATTATTTGTATTGCACTTTATTCCTTTCTAGCTTTTTGTTATAATGAATGTTATAATTAAATGATGAGCAAATGGTGCATAATACAGATAAATCGTCGTGTTATTGTTATAGTTTCAGCCAGGTCCAGATTCGGGAAAGACTTTTTAAGAGGGTGTCCATTGAAAACCAGGCAGTGGTATTTTGGTCCTCAATGCTCTTCAATTTCGTAGTTTATTTGGCCTTTTTAACTTTTTGATTTTAGCGTCACTGATGAGTCTTTTGTAGACGAAACGCGCGTCTGGCGTATATACAAAATTTAGTCCTGGTATCTATGATGAGTTTATTTATGAGACGACATATCACTGTATATATTATAACGAACCTTGTTCTCGACACAATTTAAAATGTGAGTTAAGGATAAAAGACAACGGATTTTCAAATAGATAACTTTAAAAGATACAGTCGGGCAATAAATATTAGCAGTAAAATAAATTATTCAAATGAAATCAATATCACATTATTACAATAACAATAAATATAAACATTATTTTGTGCATATTCCTATTTGGTGAACTTCCCAAATTTTTGGTCCCTATAAAAAGCTTTCAAAGGAGACGTAATTCCAATATTAAAATACTCTCTCTCTTTAATTAGAGTTTAAACAATGTAATTATTGCACCATCTTTTTTTATGCTACTTCCGAGATTTGGAGAAATCTGATGAAAGACCGCTTGAGCTTGCAAGTCTAGAACTTAATTTTCAAATTAAGTGCATGTCCCCCGACTTGGTGAAATGTGTGTTTTTTTTTTTATAAAATTCCGTTCCATCTCTGTTTGGTTCATTACTTGTCTCTGAGTCATTTGATGCTCTAATATATCAAAGCACTAAGGTTAAGTTTTCTTACAATGGTTCTTCAAATTTTGTGTTCGTCTGTTGCCTTCCAATTTAAAATCGGAATCTTCTTCTTGCATAACTTTAGTACCAATTTTCGAAGAACAACAACTTTAGTACCAATTTTTGAAGAACATTATTCCTTGTCGATTTTTGGTCAGCATCGAATATAAATACTGAACCACAACCTTTTAAAAACCTTCTTAGCATAAATAAAGATCACGAACTGATCTGAATGTATAAATTTATCAGGTTCCTGGTACTCTCTTGTATCGAAATGGAAAATATACACCTGTTGTACATAATAGGCATTCTGGATGTAAAGGTTTACACCTCTAAAATATCAAAGCACTAAGGTTAAGTTTTCTTACAATGGTTCTTCAGATTTTGTGTTCGTCTGTTGCCTCAACCTAAAGCTTTTCTTTAAATTTGGACAAAAGAGTCCATTTATAATACCACTGGAAGCCGCTGTTTCAAATGCACTTTGAGAAAGAATGAATTTGTGATATGAAATAGATGAAAAAATTTTGAAAACAAAATATGTCATGTGCCATCCACTGCCTGGTTTTTCAATGGACACCCTCTTAAAAAGTCTTTCCCGAATCTGGACCTGGCTGAAACTATAACAATAACACGACGATTTATCTGTATTATGCACCATTTGCTCATCATTTAATTATAACATTCATTATAACAAAAAGCTAGAAAGGAATAAAGTGCAATACAAATAATACGCCATTTACTAAAAACTGCGATGTCGGAATTACCTGATGAATGCACATTAATACGTTCTTCTATTAATCAACTGCAAACAGCAATGATCGATTACAATGTCCTCATTTCAACAATCTTTATTCCCATCTCCACGAATCACTTTCAACAAGAAATTTTAACATTATATGTATATTGTGACATTACAAATTCAAGTTTACAGCTTTCTCCTGTTATATCAAACTCACATATGTCTTCAAAGGTAAATTGCTCATCATTACCTAAATCTCAATTACAACTAAAACGTGTAAAATGTGGTTCACCAAAAAATAAAGATTGTTAGACCATAAAATTGTATATAAGTTAGAATAATTTCTCAACATACATTTGTTTCGATGCTTGTACATAGCTCCAATCAGAACACAAGGTGCTCGAAATGATTTTTTGAGTTTACCAGCAGGATAACAACGAACACCTTAAATTATTTTAAGACAGCACACAGATACAGATAAAATGAATATAAAATTGGGAACATGTTCATAATGGTGTTATGTAATAATTACTTCACCTGCGAAATGGATATACATTTTCAAAATTATTCGGTATTCAAGAGCTTGCAGCTCCTTCTTAGCCTTGTAAACCGTCACCAGAGCATGAGCAGTAAGTTGATGAGTTAAAGAACATCTCGTCCTTTTTCTATGATCAGACAGTTAATGAAATAACAACTAATAGTAGGTTATTGTCTAGGAGACAATATGATATCTATAAAATTTCAACAAAATTAAATTACGGTTAAGATACAAATAGAGTTCGAAATTAAAAATAAAACAACTATTTCCTATTTATGAGGCACCTCGGTCAGTAATAATGGCCTCGGATGTCTGTAATGGCCCTCGGCGTTGCCTTGGGCCATTACAGACTTTCTCGATCATTATTACAGACCTTGGACATATAACAGGGCCATTATAAAAAACATCCATTCATTTATACTATATAATCGACCTCATATAAAGGCTATAATTGTATAATAGTATTCATTTAGTTGTCCTTATGATATTACATATACATCCCGTCATTGTGTTATTGTTATATGCATATTATTGTATTCTGGTCTTTCACTTTTGTTAATATGCTTTGTCTATATGCCTTTTTGTGCATCTTTGTTACACATTTGTTTGTTTTTTAAGAGGTTAAAATTATAACACAATGTTGACTGCTGTACCTCTATTTTTTACATTTTAACCTTTGTCGGTTTGTTTTGTTCACACATCGTAGTCAATATAATGGAATTTGATGAGACTGCCATACACGTGAGAGGTTTAGCTAGCTTTAAAAACTGGTTTTATCAATCATTCACATAAGAAAATGGGTTTTGAATTTTCCTCGTAGTTCAGTATTTTGGTGAATTTTTAACAAGAATATTAATATAGAAAATAAACATCTTTGTTTAGGGGCCAGCTGAAGGACGCCTCCGGGTGCGGGAATTTCTCGCTACATTGAAGACCTGTTTGTTGGTGACCTTCTGCTGTTGTTTTTTTCTATGGTCGGGTTGTTGTCTCTTTGGCACATTCCCCATTTCCATTCTCAATTTCATTATCATCATAGAGACTAGAATTGTGTAGGTGACGGCATAATTAAATATATTTTCGAACCATGTCGGTTCCTCTTCCTAATCAAACCGCGCAAAAACAAATAGATAATTTGCATATAGTTACTTCAAACCAGAAAATAAATACTTGAAATAGGTGATTTATTATTCCTATAGAAAATAAAAATAGAACTAAAACCATCAACGATCAGACATAAAACAATCAGAATCGACTCAGAATTACAAGTAAAACACCACAACTAAATACATGGATGTTAGATGTAAAAATACCAAGGACATTATCAATATATTTGAAAGTAAACATAAAATAATTCGCAAGATGATTTTTAAAGTTTGAATGAATTTTGTTTGAATCGAGTTTGAAACGAAATCGGGTAGTAGGGGTACAATTAGTACTAACTTTTAGTATTTTTTATTGTCATCTATAAAACGCTTGTGGCTAGTATTGAATGGGATGAAATTGATATGCACTGCAACTTGTTCCTCACTTGTATAGTTGATTATCGCACCTAGATCGGTAAATTGACGAGAATAGCATTTTGGATAACTATCATATAACAACTTTTACAGGTAAAAGCTTTCCAGGTTTTAGTGGCTGGTTTCAGACCAGCTTTGCAGAACTGTCTGAATTTTATTACACTTATTTTTATGTTTTAAATTTAACGTTTTATACTGCAACTAGTTGTGTATATTTCCTAAATATAGTAACACAGCTGTTACTTGTGCAATGTTAATTTCTTCATGGACCACTTTTTACTTTTTCTACAATCAGAGGTTCTTTAAGATAATGATGAGTTCGAAATTAAATTTACATAAGATAGCTGTCAATGAATTAATTTATGTCGCAGTATAAAAACAAAAGTAAATCAATGTTAGAAAAATACATTTTTTTTTTATTTTCAGCATAAAACTGGGGAAGGGCACGGTACAACCTCGCCCTTCCCTAGTTTTTCAGCCTCATACAAACATGTTTATATTTTTCTGACATTGACTTATTTTTGTATATTCACAATATGAATAAAAGATACTAATCCAAAACAAAGCACTATCTTGGAAAAGTCCATCTTTATAAAAGATGGCATTGTTTATAACTATCGATGCAGTTAGTTTGGAACACTTCTTGAATGTCAGTTTTAACTCTTGAGTGACGCCTTATCTTTTACTCTAAATATTCGTTAGTTTAAAACGTGACCTGACATCTTAAAAAAAGAGTCAGGCTGCTATTTGATAAGGTACTTTACGTTTTGATTTTTTGATTTCGGTATTTTTGTTATTTTACTTAATATTTAAAAATTAGATGGAACAAGCACAAACAGTGTATAGGATGATTTTTTTCTTTGAAAAAAAAACAGAGGTTGAAGGCTTTAGGTCATACGGTACAGTTTTGATCCCATGATGAATTTTTACGAAAATTTGCATACAAGCTATGTTCCACCTAGTCAATTCAAATATAACTTTTTGGAACTTTTGGTCTTTAGTGCTCTAAAACTTTGTACTTGTTTTGGCTTTCAAACTTTTTCCATCTTAGCGTTACTGGTTAGTCTTGTGTGGACGAAACGCACGTCTAGCGTATGAAATTTTTAACCTGTTACCTTTTGTTAGCTATTATTCGTGTTTCTCTGTCCTATATGTTCTCCCATTTATTTTTATTGCAGTTCTGTCATATAATGTCATTTTAATGTTATATTTAACATTGCCATAAAAGCCGGAGGTTTGGCATGCTACAAAACCAGGGTCAACCCGCAATTTTTTTCTTAAAATATCCTTACCAAGTCATGAATATGTCCATTGTTATATTAAAGTTCGTTTCTGTGTGTGTTACATTTTAATGTTGTGTTTCTGTTGTGTCGTTGTTCTCCTTTTATGTTTTATGCGTTTCCCTGAGTTTTAGTTTGTAACAGGATTTGTTTTTTTTTTCTAATCGATTTATTAGTTTCGAACAGCGGTATACTACTGTTGGTTGCCTTTATATACAAATGTACCTCTCTGTGCTACTTATAAGAAATAAATTGGGTCGAAATTTTTAGACATTTACCAAAAATTACGTGTTTTTTAACATTTCTTTGATAGACAAACCTTACTTTTTTTGTTTCAAAAGATAAACAGACGGGGACTTTTGTAAAAACATCTGAATAATCGTCTTTCAATTTTGGATAACAATAGTTTGCAAATGATTAATTTTTATCGAAGTTGCGGAAAATACGGCATTTTTTTGCTGTTTATTTATCTAATCTTAAAAAATTCCATTGTTGACTTTTTTTTATAAAAAATTAATACAAATAATCTTCATACGTAATCTAAACTAATATTTAAAAAAAAAAGAGGGGTTCATGAACTCGTTTTTAAGTTAAATCAGTCTTAATAGAAAAAAATCAGCCGAAAATGCATCTCTTCCCTGTATGTCGAAGTTTGACGTCGCGAAAATAAATTTTACGTTAGCAACGTCATTACCCCCCCCCCCTATAACTGTATCGTATGTCCTTAAGGTAAAACTATTTTAAAAAAAATCAACATAAATGCCACTCTTTAAGGTCAATTCAAAATGGCTGTAATCGATTACGACCAATCAAAACGCAATCAGCCAACGTAAAATGAACAGTTCTCAAGTGCTAGGAATACTGTAAGATCGAAGTCATTATATTCTAGCTAACTTTTTAAGGAGAGTTCTTTTTAAATAGCAATTAATAGTTGACTTGGTACATGCCATCTTTTGTTTGTACCAAGCGTTACGACACTTGTATTAACAATCAATTACAGCCCTTCTGGCTATGTTATTACTGAGGATCTAAACATAGTTCAACATGAAAATCTCCGAAAGGTTATAACTCCAACACATCAATTGGAACCATAACTTCAAAATTACTATGGATTCCATTGAGGACTACGCCAGAGAGCATGGGCTAAACGACGAGAGGTTGAACTGGACACTTTGTCAGAATGGGTCTAAACTGTCAGGTCTCTGATAAAAACGTCGCATTCATAAGTTAAAGAACTGTGTGAAGGATTGACCAAAGTCTGTTTTCACGGACAAAGAGTCATTGAAATGTCTATCATCTCTTTATGATCAGTATGAGGTTGTTTCTGCGGACAAAACTTCAAATAATATTGTCTTTGTATGTAATTCGTATTACTACGAATGTCTTGTGAAAGAATTAAGAATAAATGAGCACTCAGGTAATCTCACCTACAAAGACATCATTTGACAAGGATAAATTTTGTCAAATCATAAGGCCTTCATAGATTCAGTGAAAATTACACTGAACAAACAGTCGGAGGACTTACCTTGTTTGTTTTGATACCTAAGCTACACAAAATTCCGTACAAACAACCGTACATTGCCGCTTAACTGCATGTTACACAAAAGAATTGTCCATTAAATTGACAAAAATTCTGTCTGCAGTGAAAGAGGGTCTTGAGAAATACTGTGAAACTGTTTACTTGCGTTGTGGTAGTAACCATATTTGAATTCTTAAAAATTCTAAAGAACCTCTAGATAATTTGAAATCTCTGGTCTTTTTCTGAAATTAGGTATATCAGATATTATGAATTTTTAACCCTGAATCGTACCACGTCAACTTGTACCACCAAAAGTCAACACATAAACTCGTAGCACTGCGAAGTCATACCATTCAAAACTTGTATACAAAAAAGTATATATACTATATATATATATATAAACGAATGTTGTCATGGTATTTTTCTGATATTTCCATTGTTATTTATCTTCATTTCCTACATATATAACATAAAAAAAAATTACCGGCGACAAAAAAATGACCCAAGCGCCTGGGACAGAAATTGAAAAAAAGAAAATTGTTTTAGCTTGAAATGCAGATTTTTTGTTAATTTTATTACAAAAAAATCAGCCCCGCTACGATCGGAGAAATATCTGTTAATAAATATCTTAAAATTGAGAATGGATGTGCCAAAGAGACAACAACCCAACCATAGAGCAGACAACAGCAGAAGGTCACCAACAGGTCTTCAATGCAACGAGAAATTCCCGCACCCGAGGCGTCCTTCAGCTGGTCCCTTAACAAATATATACTAGTTCAGTGATAATGAACGCCATACTAAACTCCAAGATGTACACAAGAAACTAAAAATTGAAATAATACAAGACTAAGAAAGGCCAGAGGCCCCTGACTTGGGACAGGCGCAACAATGCGGCGGTTAAACATGTTTGTGAGATCTCAACCCACCCCCTATACCTCTAGCCAATGCAGAAAAGTAAACGCATGACAATACGAACATTAAAATTCAGTTCAAGAAAAGTCCGAGTCTGATGTCAGAACATGTAACCAAAGAAAATAAACAAAATGACAATAATACATAAATAACATTAGACTACTAGCAGTTAACTGACATGCCAGCTCCAGACTTCAATTAAACTGATTGAAAAATTATATCTTCATCATATGAATATCAAGCACAATCCTCCCCGCGAGGGGTTTAGTATCATACCATCATAACATATATGAGAAGAACATAACCCGTGTCATGCCAACAACTGGTTTATTAATAATAATTGTGTTTAGTTCCGATGCAAAGACCCTATAAGTGAATCAATATTAACGCCAAATATGCAATCTTTAATGATCTGACAACAGTATCGTAACTTTATCCCTTCTTACTTGCATACTTTGCTCAAAAAAAATTCTGGCTCACTCCGCTGAACAATTTGCCCAATTTCGAAGAACTACTTCAAACATACCAATTTGGTAAAAGTATATATATATATATAAGTAATGATTTGAGGATAGAGAGAAATAAAGAAATCACAGAATAATTGAAATTAAACTTTATTTTCGTCGTCCTTTTGTAATTACGATATATCTTCTTGTCCGTCACCCCTTTCTGTATGTCGGGTGGTTACTCAAGGTTGCTTTTGACCAGCTTCATATGTATCACTTGGCGTCCGTCGTCGTCGTCTAACTTTTAAAAAAAATCTTCTCTGGAACTACAGAATTGATTGGGCTCAAATTTGACCACAACCATTATAAGGGTTGGGCTCAAATTTGACCACAACCATTATAAGGGTATCTATTTTAAAATTTTGTCGGTTTTGTCCATATATCAATAATTTGTATTTTGTCCAATTAGCTCTGAAACAATTATAGATGTGGAAAAAAAACGTACCTACATATGACCAAACTGACCAGTTTTACATGCCTGAGAGGTATGACCGATGGTGGAAAGTCCATTTTTGTACTTTTTGTGGTTTATCTGGCTATTGATATCTTGATAACAATAGGAAATACAAGGTACTCAACGTAAACTGCTGAAATGATCTGTATGATAAGCTCATATTGCTTGCACTGTTTCGTCAATATCTGCCAGACATACGGACGGATTAAGGTAAAATTATATGCCCCTTTCACATACGTGATCGGTGGTATACAAATAATGGACGAAAAAAATATTACAGAAGTTAAGAAACCACCTTCCATACCATCATATATATTGTACGTCCTATCTTTGTCATTTTAGATCCATGGCTACACAAAAATACAAGAAATATACACATGAAAAGTTCAGCGAAGCAGTGGACCTAATAAAAAGGGGCATCCTAACAAACACCCAAGCGTCAAAACGATTCGTAATCCCAAGAAAACATTAGGCGACTACCTAAAGGGGAAAAGCACATTAGGCAAAAAGAGTGGGCAAAAACCCTACCTTACACCATCACAGGATTCGTCCCTTGCAAATTACGTCAGGTACATGTGTGAAAGAGGATTCCGACATACGAGAAAAGTTCTACAAATTTTCGCGTTTTCAATAGTAAAAAAAACAAGCTCTTCCACGAAATCTGCCCCGTCAAGAAAATGGTGCCAAAGGTACGTTTTTGAAAAGACATAATCTTTCTTTCAGAACCGCAACATCTCTCGCAAGATCAAGAGTAGCGGTTTCCTCACAAAAAGTAATTGACGACTACTTTACATTACTCAACACAACTATTGATAAACTTGGCCTTACAGACAAACCTGCCCAAATCTGGAATGCAGACGAAGTCGGCTTTGGGAAGGAAACTGAGCAAATAAAACAAAAGATTATAGCTACAACAGGAACAAAAAATCCATACCGACAACAAAATACGGATTACGACCACATTACAGTTTTAGCATGTGCTTCAGTGGCTGGTACTTTTATGCCAAACATGCTGATCTATACAAAATCCCTACCTTCCGGAAGATACGCCTCTGAAATGCCTTCGAATTGGATCTTCTCTTCATCGGAATATGGTTACATTAGAAGAAGTTTGTTTGAAGATTGGTTTTCCAGAATATATGTACCTAACATTGGTATGAGACGCCCAAACCTATTTGTTCTAGATAATCATAGTTCTCATTTATCATTGAAAGTTATAGACATGGACATTGAGAATGACATAGAGATATTAGGTATTCCGCCTCACACATCACACTTTTTACAACCTTTAGATCAAATATTTCACCCCCTCAGAAGTACCTACAGTGATCTTGCCCTGAACATTGGTTTGGTTAAGGCAGACATGGTTATTAAAAAAAAGAAGTTTGCAATAGTGTTGGAGCAGGCACAGATTAAAGCGTGGTCACCGCATCTAGTTAAAATGTTTTAGAAAAACTGGATGGCACCCTATCAACCGCAAAGTGATAGACAAGTCCTTTATCAGACCTAATCATAATAACACTAATGATAATGACGAGGAAGACACTTCTTTGACGAACCCTGCAGACGATGTATGTAAAGAATGCGGACGTTTGGTAACAAATCCTTTGGTTAAGGCTGGACTGGTGGATAAAAATCTGCAGGATATATTGGTCCCAACAGACATTACAAAAATAGATAAACCAAAGAATAAAAGATTAACTGGTGCCCGAATATACACAGGGGAAGAGATGAGGAATAAACTTAAAAGAAAAGCAGAGGAACAAATAGAAAAGGACGATGGCATCAAGCGCAGAAATGAGGAAAGGGAAGAAAAACGACTCAAGAAGGTAGAAAATGACAAGACGAAACGATTGAAATCCGCCAATAGGAGGAAAAAGCTGTCTTAATCGAATCGAATCAAAGTAAAGTAATAGATGTCACAGAAACTGTTAATCCTAACACAACAACTATTATGGCAGTACGAATTCTTGAATTGACTTCAATTCACAATTCACTTCACAATTCAATTCAATTCAATTTAATTTAATTCAATTCAATTCAATCCAATCCATTTTTTTTTCTTCTTCACAAAATGAAATTCAGCAAAGTAGACACATGCATTTATTATATTTATTTCCAGAATGATCTCATGTTCTTATTTCTATTTTATTTCTATTGCCTTTTCAGTTTCCTGAAGAGGATGATGACGATGATGTATTTACATGTGGAGTATGAGCCACTAGAGGGAAAAAAAGTGATGAAAAAAATGGAATGTTCTGGGTAGGGTGTGACAGAGACACCTGTCCATTAATATAGTACCATTATAACTGTCTACAACGACATGATCAGATTACCGTGGATTTAAGTTTGCTATTTCCTGGAGAACAATGGATGTGCCCTGTTTGTGTTGACACCAATCATTTTGAAGAGTGAACATGTGATTATACCCCCATTTCTAGTAAAAGAACGTTGTATTTGGACAATACATGACAATTTATTTCATTATCTGTATTCCAAAACCAAAGTTCAAACTTTCTATAATTATCTCTAACATGCATAGACAACTGTAACACAGTGGTTACAATGAAAAATATATGGGCAAAATATTTTATTAGTTTTAATTTTTATGACTGTAGATATGTAGCTGCATTGTTAAAAAAAAATAATGACAAGAAAGTTAGAGCTGATAATCGAATAAGCGTTGGAAACGAAGGGGAATCAATGCAAACCCTAAAATCGATAAACAAACAACATCCAACACAAACGTGAAACACGACCCCTCCCCCCCCCCCCAAAAACAAAAACAACAAAATACAAAACAACAAAAAACAACAAAAAAACAGACAGACGAACGGACGGACAAATTGAGATTTTATATAAAAATGACCCTCCTTTTTAAAGTCATAAGAAACGAGTGACCGGTGAAAAATAATGTTCTTCCAATTCTTGAACTAATGCATACAAACATCCTAAACTTCGTCTTCTGTGTTCGAATTTATCATTTTTTTCGTGTAAATTTCGTATAATTGTCAATTTTTTTTCTCAATCGGTCAGTGTTGTTGTGAAAATATGGCAGGTAATTAAAGTTCGTGTTTTGAAGCCGAAGTTTAACGATTGTCACCTGTTGGTCAACAATTGACGAAAAATAAACAAAAAAAGCATGGAAATTGAGCACGTGTTTAACATGTAAATTCAGATAATAGTTTATTTTAAGGACATCCATGCGTATTGTGGTCACCGGATTTTTACGAGATGGGTCACACTGAGGTCACCTTGCATACGGAAAATATGTCGGGGGAATAGCTTGCTGGAAGGAAGCTATTCAAATAAAGTAAACTTCTTCTAAATATGAATAAATTAAAGAATTTTCTTCAGAAAAAAGTATATGTACATAAGTTTTATAATGAAAACTATCCATTGAGTTATAAAAATCATATGCATTAATTTTTTTTGATTTGAGGTTTCTTATGACTTTAATGACATCCTCTATTAAAATGCATTTACGTTTGACAACTGTATATTGATTTGGGGTATAATATATCTATAATACTAAAATTACGAGGTCCAATTTGTCAGCCGTCATCACGTAAAAACGACGAATCAAAGAATTCAGCGCTATATATAATTAATATAGTACAAAGGTGTAGATAAAAAATTACACCACTCCAGGCCCTTTTGTTTTCCACGAAATAATATTGCCAATAATTAAGAAGTTCCGGGTCGGGTCGGGTCCGATACCGATACCTATAGTATATTCATCTGTTACCTATTACCTTATCTGTACCTTCCGCATCTAACAGGTGCACCACCAAACGGCGTATTTAGGATTATGCTATATACACGGTTCATAATCACAGGGTTGACACTACTAAATTCAATCATTGTCAAATTGTTACCTATTGTAGTATTTTAATCTGTAAGACTTTCTAAGATAACAATACGAATACTAAAAATCTGGTCTAAAAATAAGGTGTACTAGAACACACCCGTATATCGCGGGTCCGTGACTGAATTAAAGTATATAACTATGTGCAAGCCTTATTTTAGTATTAGTATTGTCATCTGATAAAGTCATGCTGATTATAAGATACACAGTTTTCTCTGCTTTCAAATCTTTCTGTTTGAACCCGTCGAACTGGAACTTATCAATTATTGATAATATTAATTATTTGGAAAACAAAAGGTCCTGGAATGGAGTATTTTTTAATCATCAGCATTGTCCTATATTAGTTATAAATATTGAATTCTTTGATTCGCTGTTTTACGTCATGCCCGCTAACAAATTGAAAACTGTACCTATACGCCTTATTTTAGTCCAGATTTTTAGTATTCGTATTGTTATCTTAGAAAGTCTAACTGATTAGAATACTACAATAGGTAACAATTTGACAATTAAGTAGTGTCAACCCTGTGATAATGACCCGTGTAATACTATATAGCATATTAATCCTGAATATACCGTTTGTTGGTGCGCCTGTCAGATGCGGAACGTACAGATAAGGTAATCGGTAACAGGTGAATATACTATTGGTATCGGTATCGGACTCGACCCGGAACTTCTTAATTATTGGCAATATTAATTACGTGGAAAACAAAAGGGCCTGGCGTGATGTAATTTTTAATCTACACCTTTGTACTATATTAGTTATATATAAAGTTGAATTTTTTGATTCGTCGTTTTTACGTGATGACGGCTGACAAATTGGACCTCGTAATTTTAGTATTATAGATTTAGGAACCGTTTTCAATTTGAGCGGGCATGACATAAAACAGTGAATCAAATAATTCAACTTTATTTATAACTAACATAGGACAATGCTGTTGATTAAAAATTACTCCATTCCAGGACCTTTTGTTATCCAAATAATTAATATTACCAATAATTGATAAGTTCCAGTTCGACGGGTTCAAACAGAAAGATTTGAAAGCAGAGAAAACTGTGTATCTTATTATCGGCATGACTTTATCAGATAAAAAATAATACTAAAATGAGGCTTGCGCATAGTTATATACTTTAATTCAGTCACGGACCCGCGATATCACGGGTGTATTCTAGTACATATAAATAAATATGCTATTGAGAATCTTACATTATTAATGGTCAATTATTATTTAAGAATTGAATGCTGCTTTTTGTAAATTTATTGGGGTGTAAAAGCGTTGACCGAAGTACATTTTGTATGAAGCGCGGAAGCGCTTCATACTAAAAATGTGCGCACGGTCAACGCTTTTACAACCCTATAAAGTTACAAAAAGAAGCATTCAATACTTACAATTACATTTTTTTAGCTAGAATCATGAAAACACGATTTTTATCAAGTTTTCATTTAATTTACCTGTGCACTTTATTGTGGGACCTCGTGTCATCATGAATGATAAATGTTATTGTCTAATACAATTGTTTCAGGAATAGCACGAGATGTACAGTTGGCCAATCAGAATAACGTATTATAATGAAACATACATCTAATGTAATTATATTAAATTAAATCAATTCATTTGAAAGTTCACCTTTATCACTGTTATCCAGGTGAGTGTCCAGGTGTCACCTCAAGGTTTTAACACAGTGGAAACCCACATCATGAAGCAAGTGCCGACGGCACTATAAATCAGTAACATCGTTCTATTTCTACGTACTCCTACATAGTAGGATGGCTAATGCGCTAAATACACCCACACCCACTTATGCAGTTAATCCAACAATCCATGCGTATATATAACAATAAAATATATGTGTACCAAACGATGTCAATTCATATATAAAAAACTTAAGGGTAGCTGGTATATTTATGAATTATGAGTGATGATGAGTTAGTGCTTATATAAGCATGGGTCATAATTTAAAATTTGTATATAAGTATAGGTCATTCTTTCTTAAATATTTATATAACTATAGGTACTGAATTTCAGTGAATGTTATATTAAAATGACACACCCCTACCAACAAAAAAAATCAAAGTTACCCCCCCCCCCCTTTCCGTGGATAAACTAGACCCACAAATTCATGTACAATCAACAACAATAAACACTGAAAACTAAAAGTGAGAAACATGGACTACCACAAGGCACACGCTGCAGTTCAAGGTATGTTGTCATATGGATTACAGGCGCCTATTACAGGTCATTCAGGGTATAGTATGTAGAATTAGTATAAAAAAAAAACGGTCACTGGTGATATTTATTTGAGCTCGTTATTCATGCAAAATTCAATGAATATGGAGACCTCGAAATAATTACAAGGACAATCAATCATAGGGTAAAATATAATTTATGTTTCATTAATGGACTTAAGGTTAGATGTTATCCAAAATAAATGCCAATCAGTAATGGATTGCAGCCATTCAATTAATGATACAAGTGGCAAGGCAAATGTTCACATTAATCTGTACCGATATAGGCTCCAAATGTCCTCCTTTAGTGGTAGTCCTATTTTTAGGAGGCTCATACGGAGACGATAAGATGATGCATATTCAGACAGTGTTGCATATACTGTATACATGAAGAGTGTAAATTTTTTGGTAGCTTATATTTGTGGGAATATCTTTAGTGCTTCTGATCTCTTCATTTTTTCATCCACACATCATCTTATAAAATATTTATTTTTTGCTTGAAAATCACGCATGCGCAAAATTTTTTTTTTCGATTTTTTAAAAATAATTCGTTACATTGATTTTATCTAAAAAGAAAATGAATGGAACAACTTTTTGTTCCGTTTTCTGTATTTGGTTGACAATTTGTTAGTAATCAAAGACAACGGCGAAAATGTGTCCCCTGTGATGTGTGAAATACTTGATTTCGACCGACTTTGGGCTCTTCTGCAGACAGAAAAAAATAATGAACGAGTGATTTTAATGCATCAGTTCTGTATATCGAATAGTTAACTACACGCAAGTAACATACAAAGATACTGGCGTTATAGAATTCGTTGTCTATGGGTAAAAATGGCCGTTTTTTGCGGCGAAAATGGGCCCCCCACTCTATGTGGTTTCTTAAAAATTCTAAAGAACTTCTGAATAATTTAAAATCTCGATCTTTATCTGCAATTAGTTCTAACAAACTTTAGATTTTTTAACCCTGTATACCACCATTCCTCATGTGAAATAACATTGAACGGAAAAATTATTTTATATTTCTTCCTATGTGACGTTTTAATTGTATGACGTCAAACACGCGAAGCAATGCATGTGATTTTTAAGTTTGAGAGATGCTTTTTGTGCTTTTTTGTTAAATATAAGTTTGTTTTAAGATTGTGTCAGTGATGACTGCTGTGCCACTAATTTGACTATTTTACCTATAATGTCTGTTTTGTTCACGCATCGTTTTAAATATTATAGAATGTGATGCGACTGTCGTACAAGTTAGAGGATTACCAGGTTCCATCTACCACTTTCTACACTTGAAAATGCCTGTACCAAGTCAGGAATATGACAGTTGTTGTCTATTCGTTTGATCATTTGATTGGGGGCTTTCCGTTTTGAATTTTCCTCGAAGTTCAGTATTTTTGTGATTTTACTTTTTAAGTACTTCATGGCCGACCAGACAATGATGTTATTCTGTATTAATATATTCAGCTGCGCCGAACGAATGAAATTCGGGCGATTCGGAAACCAGGTGTGCAATCATGATCAGGAACTATAAATGGGTAAGCAGTTACTGCTGCACATGTGGCTACCATTGTGATACCACTGGTTTAATCTTAGATCACTTAAACTTATGCATAACAAAGAACAGACATATACAATATACGAACCCTCGAAAAAACAAACAAAAGTATGTGTTGTCCATTTTACACCATGCTTAGGTCGCAATTCTACATGTGTGTATATCCGTGTCCAGTGAAACGCGGAATCTTGGTAAAAACCATAATTTGGCATATAATTAAAGAAGTTTCTCTTCATAGTAAAATTGTGTACTTAGTTAAACACTGGTGTGGGCACACACTACCTTAATTCTAAACTTGTATTTGACGTGGCTGTGTACTTACACATCCTGTTATTGTACTAGGGTAAATTATCATCTTAACAACGTGTTATAGCATTCTTTTTTGTTTGTCCTCATGAAAATTACTTTAACTGTTTAAGTCTTTGTTTGATGATATCCATATGTCGTGGCTCTGTACTTCTACTACATCCTGTTATTTTGATATGTTAATTTTTAGTATTCTTCTCTTACATATTTGATAAATTGTTCTCTGTACATGTGTCTTTTTGTGTTTGTTTTTGTAGTTATTAAGATTATAACAGAATGTGAACTGCTGTACCTCTATTTTTTTTTTACATCTTTACCTATTATTTATGTTTTGTTCACACATCGTAGGCAGTATAATATAAATTTATGCGACTAGCATACAAGCGAGAGGTTTGTCTATCTTTAAAACCAGTTTTAATCCACCATTTCTACATAAGAAAATATCTGTTCCAAGCCAGGAATAAGACAGTTATTATCCATTTGTTTGATGCTTTTTAACTTTTGATTACATACTTTTGAATTTTCCTACGAGTTATGTATTTTTGTTAATTTACATTTAACTTACATGGGACAGATATTTCTCCAAAATCAATTATTCAGTTTTCGCTAATTTTTGTAAAACTTAAAATCAGGTTTATATGAATTACGGCAAAAATAATGCTGCCTCAACAAGAAATCAAGGATACGAGGCTGATATTTTGTATGCTAGACCCGCGTTTCGTCTACTTAGGACTCATCAATAACGCTCGATTATAAATCTAAACTTAGTCCACTTGCTTCAAACAGAAGGTGAGCATGCTGTGTATAAACAAGTAAAACTGTTACTATTGACAGTGTACAGTTGAAGTTTCTAGGTAAACATTTCTTAATTAACAGCTAATTTCTAATGAACCATTTGCATAATATGAAAGACCTAATATAAGAACTCACTTTGTCTCTTCTCTTTAGACATATTTGTCTATTATTTCAGAAAACTACGAATCAATTCAGGGAGAAATATGATGAGACAATCATGGACAAATTCGTTCCTTAGTAAATCGTATTGGCTGTAGCGACTGCGCGTAAGGTGTCGGACCACCAATTCACTAAACCGGAGGTAATGATATGAAATAATATCAATTTCAGAGCACAACACGCATATATTAGGAATAAACCATCAAGTAAACGTCTAAAAAAGCATTAAACAGATAGACCAACTATGCTCGAGAGAGTGAAGGAAATACATCTACGTCTATGACTTATTAGTTTTGAATGTCCCATAGTATCTTCCTCTTTGGTGCAAAGCAAAAACGGAACTATGTATCAAAATGTATCTTAAACATAATGTCACCATAGCGACACTACCTTTGGTGGCTGTAAGTTTACGTATCTTTGAACACAGCAATGACGTTTTTTAATTGTATAATTGCAGAGTTTAACAATGTCATAATTTGTTTCAAGAAGATGCGATTCATTAGAAAGTTCGAGGACTTTTATAATGATAGATTATGGAAATCAACAAAAGATGTTTCGAAGAAATTATTCAACGAAATCTGTTCACCCTTTTGCATGTCAAAGTAGAAGTATCTGTGATGAAAGTCGGAAGATAGCTCAAATATGACAGATCTGTACTATGCCACCGCCCACACGTCCAACTCTTCTTATTACAAAAGGACTTCTAATCAAAGACATAATCCAATATTTTGATTGTATTTCGTAGTATTTTATTATTGTACAAATGAGGACAACCTTATCCATTTATGATTCTTGAAATAAATGATATGTATATGTCAGTACCGGTTATTAATTTCTTCCTAGATTGACATATGTCATATTACAACAAGCCCTCTTGAGACTTTCTTAGAAAATTCCATTTACATTTATAAGGGTTATGAAGTTTGTGGATTAAACATAAATTGATTATAACGTCAGAGCAAATCAAAAACGCTTATGTGAATACTAATTGAATATGGTGGAAATGCATTTTCGAAATTACCATAAATTCTGTTCAATAAAACGACGAACATATCTTTTACTATCGCCTGTATCCAGACGCTTGATGCAAGTATAAAAGTTTCTGTTCTGACCGATAATAAAACATTCTATTCATTCGGAATGATTCTCTGGATTTCCTGTTTGAGTACTGTTATTATTTACATTAGCATCCTCGTCACATGACAAATCATCCATGTCGTCTGAAAAGACGTCATTATAAGTAGTCTGCGTTATCTGAGTGTTTGCATTAAGATTATTAAATAGGTTTCCATTAGGGCACGGAAGAGGAAAACTTCCGAATGAGTTTTGGCGTCCGGACTTGTAAGAATTGTTGTACATTGAGGCGCCTTGTCTGACATTTTTATGAGGCTGTAGCAAAACAATATATAACTTCGGAACAAAAACACAAACAAGGGCAACTGTAGCACTGATACTAACGCACATGCACAAAGATGTAACCTCAATCTGAAAGAAACAAAAATAAAAATTTCATAATTATAATGGTTTTGATAATCAAGCAGATATAAACAATTCTTAAAATTAGATAGTTCCAATTCAAATTTATAGATTAGAAATATGATAACAGACATTTTAAAAATTGATATACAACAATTTAGCGATATATTTTGGCATACTGTTACAACGATAAGTTTAAGTTAAGATTCTTTAAATACTCGGGTGAATAAGACGTCAGTCAAAAACCTTTTAAGTAAAGAAAGGTTATGAACATTTTAAAAGAAACTTTCAAAGTATTCCATCAACTTCGGAATTCCCTAAATACAAAGTATTGTATTAGATAGTTAACATATAATATAGATGTACTGCGTGTTTTAAAAGTCAGTGACATGTACTTGCTGTGGTGTTTTTTTTCTCTCAAGATGTAAACCCTTTCCCTGTTAATTCCAATCTGTGGAACAACACAAAGTATAAAAATAAGCAACATTACAGCCGATTCCATTGAGTGTGTAGTTAAAGGTAGAATTTTTGGTTAGCTTGCTTAGCAGCTGAGCAGTAGAGTCATTATTAGGTGAGGTATACTACCCTTCTTTCGAAGTAGTCTAGTCTTACAGACATAGATTGATTACCCGTCGGACTAGTCTACTCTCAAAAGGAGGGTAGTTTACCTAGCATAATAATGACTTCACACGGTTCAGTTTACCAAGAATTATAACTTTCCCTACACACTCAATGAAATCGGCTGTAAAAATGTATAATTTATATTACTTTAAGATAGATAATTTTCCGACCGTGCGAGGGCTGTATAACCAGTTAAGTTCGTTAAAAACTTCCATCATCATGTATGATTTCAGAAATGCAATAACTCCATAATTGTGGTATAAAAGTTAAAAAAAAAAAAAAAAGGGACAGATACAAACGCAACATCAGTGCCAATGAATTATCGAGGTTAATGAAAGCAAGCTCACAGTTCTTTTCACCTAATACCACACTAATGAATGTTCTTTTTTTTAAGGATTAAACCGAGTTGTGGTCTTAATTAAAATGACTGTTCAAACATAACAATGAAGTATCATAATTACTTAAGTTTATTTAGTATTGTATGGCGTTTCTCGGTGTGGCAGAGTTAATACGAATTTAAACGCTTAATTGTCTACCAGTCTAACTAAGTGCGAAGTGGCTATATTATACTCATTAACCATAAGCACTGGGAAATTCTTTATTTTCAACCCCAAAAACACACACCTGAACAAATGAAAAATGTACATATATCTCCGTGTCGTGTTATTGATGTTCCTTCATTTCTTTCACATTATAGCCATGCCACGAAGGTGAATGTAGATGAATTATGGGTTACTTATTATTTTCACTTTAGTGATATTAATATCCCAGACAGCGACACTACATTTGTAGCTCTTGGCAGAGATTAAATCCAAGATTGCTGTAATAATTCAAGCATAAAACATTTTTTGAAAAAGGCAAAAACATTGAAATACATTGCTTAAGTTCTGTAAATGTTACCTAATGTATTAAACTACATGTACACACTTACCTTAAAATCACTGCTAGCACCAAAGTAGATTGCACCAAACGCAAGCCAAACTATGCAAGTGCTGTACATTGTAAATGCTATACATTTGGCTTCATTGAAGTTTTGAGGAATTTTCCTCGTTTTAATACCATATATGGTACAAAGTATGATTAAAACAATATTGTATGTCAACGATGCAATAATTGCAATCTGACTTGCTTTACATTTCAAAACTTGAAATTCGGTATGTTGTCTTGTATAAATAGTATCCGGTTTTTCAAACCCAAGCCACGTTAATCCTCCAACAATCTGAACGGATACAAGAGCCATGCAGATGATGATTTGTGACTTTGGACTAGTATAACTCGGTCGCTTAACCATTGCTTTTATCCCATTGTTGAAAATTCGATAAATTCTGTTAGTCTTTGTCAACATTGCAGCATATATTAAACATAAGGAAACTCCTAGACCGAGTCGAATGATCGTACACAATATTATAGTTGGTGTTGCTAGCATAATTAAAGAAGTACCATATGCCATTAAAATACCAACCAGTAAAACATAACACAACTCCCTCCCAGATGCCATGATAATAGGCGTATTGTTGAACTTTATAAAAACAGCTATGGTCAGTATGGTGCTGACGATTCCAAAACTAGAGAATGCGATAGGTAGTATTACCCACAAACTGTTCCATTCCAATTCCAATAAAGGTAATGGTTTACAAGATGTTACGTTGTCGCTTGGTTGAAAGCCATCTTCGCAGTCTTTGCATGTCTTTTCATCGACTAAATATTGGTTTGGTCCACATGGTATACAAATCCAACAGCAAGCTGCGTGTTCCCTTTCTACCTTTTCTTTTTTATGTCCAAATGTACACGGCTCACTACACACAGAATTTGGGACTTCATTAGGGTCAGCCTCTTTCCAGTTCAGAAAGCTACTGTTGAGCTTCAATCTAAAAGTATACAAATCTTAGAATTTCATCATTTCAGAATATGCTACAAAATGAACATCTTAAGTCTCTTTTTATAAACTGTACACTTAAAGTTAAAATATGCATATGGTGAATACTAGTATCTATTTATAAAGTGTACACTTAAAGTTAAAATATGCTGCATTTTGAGTATATGTTATATAATATACACCTAAAAGTTATGATTCATGACGACAAAACCCACAAGTCATGTAAAAAGGGTCGACATGGTTTGGGTTGTACACAAGGACAGGCTGTTGCAATACTGAATTTATTCCAGTTGATAAGAACAAAAGAATTATATAATGATTCCAAAAATATGACAATTCATCTAATAAATTGATGTATGAATGTCAAAAGTATATATAGTTTAATTATGTTATAAATGAATTTTGGATAACGCTATTTTAACACACATATGAATTGTGGATTATTATAATTCATTTTACACATATCAATTTCTGATATATATTAAATATTCATATATGCATTCTTTCTACGTTTCTTGACTGTACATCTTGTACACACTGCAGTCGAGAAATGTTTTAGTATAAATGGCGATTTAAACAGGTTCATAACAAAGAAAATAAAAACGACTTTAACACTTCCAACATTTCAAATGAATGTTTCTGTCTTCTCTTAAATTTCTCCGTCCACAACGAAGACATGTTAGGATTCGGCTCCGTCCGCGTCGCTTTGCATTTGATAAAGAAAGTCTTTGAATAAGTGTTGTACTACAAATGATAGCATGTTACATGTCTTTGTTATTTTCGTCATCGGCTTGTTGTTTCGATGGAGTATATAATATACATATCATGTTTAATCTCATGTTAACATCTTTCGTATATTCCTCCAGATTTGATATGATTTTTAGCTCACCTGGCCTAAAAGGCCAAGTGAGCTTTTCTCATCACCCGGCGTCCGTCGTCGTCGTTAACTTTTACAAAAATCTTCTCCTCTGAAACTACTGGTCCAAATTAAACCAAACTTGGCCACAATCATCATTGGGGTATCTAGTTTAAAAAATGTGTCCGGTGACCCGGCCAACCATCCAAGATGGCCGCCATGGCTAAAAATAGAACATAGGGGTAAAATGCAGTTTTTGGCTTATAACTCAAAAACCAAAGCATTTAGAGCAAATCTGACAGGGGTAGAATTGTTAAACAGGTGAAGATCTATCTGCCCTGAAATTTTCAGATGAATCGGATAACCCGTTGTTGGGTTACTGCCCCTGAATTAGTAATTTTAAGGAAATTTTGCTGTTTTTGGTTATTATTTTGAATATTATTATAGATAGAGATAAACAGTAAACAGCAATAATGTTCAGCAAAGTAAGATTTACAAATAATTCAACATGACTGAAATGGTCAGTTGACCCCTTTAGGAGTTATTGCCCTTTATAGTCAATTTTTAACCATTTTTCGTAAATCTTAGTAATATTTTACAAAAATCTTCTCCTCTGAAACTACTGGGCCAAATTAATCCAAACTTGGCCACAATCATTTTTTGGGTTAGTAGTTTGAAAAATGTGTCCGGTGACCCGGCCATCAAACCAAGATGGCCGCCATGGCTAAAAATAGATCATGGGGTAAAATGCAGTTTTTGGCTTATAACTCAAAACCCAAAGCATTTAGAGCAAATCTGACATTGGGTAAAATTGTTTATCAGTTCAAGATCTATCTTCCCTGAAATTTTCAGATGAATCGGACAACCTGTTGTTGGGTTGCTGGCCCTGAATTAGTAATTTTAAGGAAATTTTGCTCTTTTTGGTTATAATCTTGAATATTATTATAGATAGAGATAAACTATAAACAGCAATAATGTTCAGCAAAGTAAGATTTACAAATAAGTCAACATGACTGAAATGGTCAGTTGACCCCTTTAGGAGTTATTGCCCTTTATAGTCAATTTTTAACCATTTTTCGTAAATCTTAGTAATCTTTTACAAAAATCTTCTCCTCTGAAAATACTTGGCCAAATTAATCCAAACTTGGCCACAATCATCTTTTGGGTTAGTAGTTTGAAAAATGTGTCCGGTGACCCGGCCATCCAACCAAGATGGCCGCCATGGCTAAAAATAGAACGTGGGGTAAAATGCAGTTTTTGGCTTATAACTCAAAACCCAAAGCATTTAGAGCAAATCTGACATGGGGTAAAATTGTTTATCAGGTCAACATTTATCTGCTCTGAAATTTTTAGATGAATCGGACAACCCGTTGTTGGGTTGCTGACCCTGAATTGTTAGTTTTAAGGAAATTTTGCTGTTTTTGGTCATTATCTTGAATATTATTATTGATAGAGATAAACTGTAAACAACAATAATGTTCAGCAAAGTAAGATTTACAAATAAGTCAACATGACCGAAATGGTCAATTGACCCCCTTAGGAGTTATTGTTCTTTATAGTCAATTTTTAACAATTTTCATAAAATTTGTAAATTTTTACTAACATTTTCCACTGAAACTAATGGGCCAAGTTCATTATAGATAGAGATAGAATGTTCAGTAAAGTAAGATGTACAAACACATCACCATCACCAAAACACAATTTTGTCATGAATCCATCTGCTTCCATCTGCTTCCTTTAATATTCACATAGACCAAGGTGAGCGACACAGGCGCTTTAGAGCCTCTAGTTTTATACTTTCATCATAAATTATATTATGAACACGAGACAAACGAGACATTTCAGTGTGTCCACTCTTGTTTTTGCTTTTGAAGAAGATATGACAGAATCGAAGAACCATTTATATAAATTGAAAACCAAAAATAATCATTGATGGAAGATTTAAGCAAAAAATTTAAGGTGAGCGATTCAGGCTCTTGAGAGCCTCTTGTTTAGTTTTTCAATATTTGGGTATATGTATGTGAATTTAAAATAAAGAGTTTACTTTACATGTTTAACTCCGACGCATTTTTGCGCCTATCCCAAGTCAGGAGCCTCTGGCCTTTTTTAGTCTTGTGTTTTGTTTTTTTTTTAATTTTAGTTCATTTATGTGTTGGAGTTTAGTATTACGTCCATTTTCACTGAACTAGTACACATTTTAATTAAGGGGCAACAGCTGAGGCCCACTCCGGGTGCGGGATTTTCTCGCTGCATTGAAGACCCATTTGTTGCCTTCGGCTGTTTTCCGCTCATTGGTCGGGTTGCTGCATCTTCCCAATTTCCATTCTCAATTTTTTTTGTCAATTATGACTATAATGTTGATGTTGTAAATCATAATTCTCTTTGTTTCTATTATTTTTTTAAAAAAGTCCGTGCTGACAAATCTTCAAACATTTTTAACCTACTCTTTACATACACTATAACATTGCTTCAGTTTCAAGTATTGACCACAATAACTGGAAAACAAATTATATAAAAGGCATATCTGTGTTATACAATGATAATAACAAAAAGATCATTATACACGTTAAAGGAAAGCTCGTCAAATACAGTGGTTGTTTTCAGAATTGTATATAACTTAATATATATTTTTCTATTTGCCTAATACATTGATACCGAGTATACCTTATCAACGTATTTGATTGGAGTGACACGACGAATGTCGCATGTGAAGCATAATCTGCTTATCCTTCCGGGGTTCCCCTAGTTATTGAAGGGATTCGTATTGCTCGATCGTTAGTTTTCCATGTTGTGTTTTGTATATAATACTGTATTTTTGTCTTTTTCGTTTTTTTTTTTACCATATCGGTGTCACTTTGTTTTTGATGTTTTAATGTCTCTTGTGGTATCATCATTTGCCTAACCCTTTCTTTTGGATTTAATATCATTTCGTGGACATTTTATTTTCCTTATTACGTCATTACATCAATGCTACAAGTATCAAATGATTATTCCATGTTGCACAAGTTCAAATGTTAGTTAACAAACCTGTCAATCCATTCCCCTATCTTGACATAGCCATACCCGTCCGTTGATAATTTCTGATATTGATAGACGTCATAACGACCAATTCCATCACCTTGACTATTAAACTCCACTATATCACCAGCAATTCCTGAATATATAATGAGATTTCTTTATATTAGCAATTTGAAAAGTTATTCTGTTTTCTATTACCACTAATCTTCTTGATTCAATTTGATATTTTTGTTAATATGATAAAAAAAAAAAAACAAAAAAACAACTCTGAACAGGTTTTATATAAAAATAGACTGTTTTGCCTTCTCATAGACGTATTCCCCATATCTATATCCATATTGTAATTTCATTTGCATACCCTTCTCATTTATCTCCAGGCTTAATCTGATTCGTTCAATATATCAATGTTCGGCCTTGGTAATGGTTTATAGGTATGTAATGATTGGCGTTGCACTTTTATCAAATGAGAATATAGAGTTTATTATCAATCCTAATTCAGTTTTTCCCTATATATGGGTGTTTAAAATTCCATTCGCCTATATTTTTAAATTTTCACCAAATATTTGAAAACAAGGAATTAAGATTTGATGAATTTTGCTATTCAAAATATAACAAGGATCAAGCAAATTATGTGAATGACCCTGAGTGGTTTTTGGCTGTTTTATTGTGACCTGTTGGTTTCATCCTCACGAAAGGTTAATATTCGTTTTGCTTCAGTTTTGTTTTTCATTTTGTTAGCCATATAGTTGTTTAAATCCACGTAATTTATTCTACAACAATACGAGAAAAACAATAATAGAAGGACAACGACAACCACTGTTTGACTCTTTGCTTTGAACAAATACACATTGTGTGTAAGTGAACTATATTTTGAATATGCTTGCTGTTCAGAATGAATAATTAGTGCATCTGAAAACGTCGGTTTAATCTAGGTCGAAATCAAATTGCACAGGCTACTTCTTAGGAGAGTTTACTTGCATCTCAATTTACTTGTATACTCGATAGATGCACATGTGGAGCAGGATCTGCTTACCCTTCCGGAGCATCGGAGATTGTCTCAAGTTTTTGATGGGACTCGTGTTGTTCGGTCTTTAGTTTTCTATGTTGTGTCTTGTGTACTATTGTTTTTCTGTTGGTCTTTTTCTTTTTTAGCCATGGCGTTGTCAGTTTATTTCAATATATGAGTTTGAGTTTCTATATGTAAGGCTATGGGTAATCAAGTTTTGTTAAGCACACCCTAACTTACAGATATTTTCTTTTCGGTACATACATTTTGTAGTTCTATGACTTAACATAAGTGCTGAAATGTAAAACATTGCCTTAAATTGGTTCAAGTCTCGTGCGGTAAACACTTTTTTCAAACTTTAACCTTTTGAAAACAAACTGATTGTGTACCTACCTGTAAAAGATACATTACGGATAAACTCCAACAATTCTTGTCTATTTGGTGAGTTCAGTAAAGGACAGTGCTCCATAACTGTTGTACATTTACTTTGAAAATAATTATGGAGTGCATGAGCTAATGCATATACCGAATCAATGACAAATTGTACCAGTCCTTCTTGCTCATATCTATGTTTTGTACAATTGTGTCGCTTTATATCCCTTTTAGAACAGTTATACACTTCTCCCCAGTATTCTTCGAACCATACATTCTGTTTATTATTTTTTAATGTCAGATTTGAGAAATAATCATCGAATTCTGAAAAGAGAAACAAAAGCAACGTCAAAGTTTTTGCAAAAAAAAAACTTTCTTTTATAAAAGTAAATATAATTTTTTATGAACAAGTAAAAAAATGTTTTGTTTTTTTCGTCCCCTTTTCACAAATGTGACCTACTGAATTAGACTATTTACCGGGTTTGTAATAACATGAGCAACACGACGGATGCCACATGTGGAATATAATCTGCTTGACCTTCCGGAGAACATGAGTTAAGTCCAAGTTTTTGGTGGGGTTCGTGTTACTTAGTCTTCAGTTTTCTATGTTGTGTCTTGTATACTATTATTTGTCTGTTTGTCTTTTTCTGTTTTAGCAATAGCGTTGTCAATTTATTTTCTATCTATGAGTTTGACTGTCCCTCTGGTATTTTTCGCCCCTCTTTTAGTGTATTGGTGTTTTCTCATGATCGTACAACCAAAACCTCAACTTCTCAATATTGTATAATCATCAATAACAGCATCGTCCTTAATGTGCATGTTCATTTTTGATATAAATCAGGCCGTTAGTTTTCTCGTTTGAATTGTTTTACATTGTCATATTGGGGCCTTTTATAGCTGACTATGCGGTATGGGCTTTGCTCATTGTTAAAGGCCGTACGGTGACCTATATTTGTTAATGTCTGTGTCATTTGGTCTCTTGTCGACAGTTGTTTTATTGGCAATCATACCACATCTTCTTTTTTATATGAAATATTTGCCTCTGGAAGGTAAGCAATGAGTTGTGACAAAGGATCATCATTTTCTGGGCGTTCGACCCTATCAATTCCTGCTATTGGCAACTTACACTTGTAAATTAAAAGAAAGTCTGTTTTACAATGTTTGTCAATCTTATTTGACGCAGAGGTCAAGTGAACATATATGGCATAGATCCCATTATTTTTATTTCGTTTAATTTTCTTCTATTTATTCTTTCTTCCTTAATCTAACAATTCATTGTCAGTCTATGTTCAGATTACTATATTACGTATGACCTAGTAGTTTGATTATTGCGCCTTGCAATGTTATAGCCTTTCATCTATTGCTTAAGACTATATTAAAAAAAAACTAAATTTATTGTTTTGTCTGTTTTATTAACGCTCGATTTCCTGATTTGATTTTCATGAAGACGCCATTAGTTAACAAAATACACGGCATAAATAGTACATGCATAATAGCTATCTGAATATTAATTGGAGTTTTAAAGTGAGAAGTTAAGGAGATCATGTAGAATAAGCGGGTTAATTGCACATAAATTTCTGAAACGTATAAGACGTCTTTACTTGATTAATAAAGTGTTAGCCATAACTGATAGTTTGCTGGTACATGCAATGTTTCTGAGTATTTTTGGAGCAAGGTTGATAGGGCAATTGTTGGCTAGATTTCAATATCAAGTCATCGATACACTTAATTCATTTTAGTTATTCAGTTCTTGCTAATTGTAAGACATCGTTGACATCTTACCTTTCACAAATACACTTTCTTCATAAACAAGATAAACAAAAACTTCGGAATTACCTCTAATATCGGATCTTTTCGGAAGTAAAGTAATTGCTCCCTCTGCCGCTTGTTCCTGGCCCACAACTGGATGCACCTTAGCTCCCCAGCTATCACTAGCAAGGAACCAAAGTTCAGATGTTTTGTTTGCATGCATAACTGCCTCCAGAAGATGTTTTGCATTATCTTCGTTCACAAACATTACTATCACTTTAGCTTTTTTAATTTTGAATAGGTCATCAACTGTTTCTTTAAATAAATCTTTCGTCGGGTCACGTGATATCACAAAAGATTTGGCGATGCATATTCCTGAAAAATAAAGTAAAAAAAAACATTACTTCATTTCTTTCAAATAAGTGAAATTAAAACGTGTCAAAACTGTATCAGTTTTGTGAGATTCAAAGATCAGAGCTCTGACTGGGCCTTTAGTAGTTAATGCTATAGTAGTATGACATATATTGTATAATTTCATTGGTATGGGGTAAAATAATGAAAGTGTTAATTAGTTCGGCATCTACAATTCGGAAATGCATAAAACATTTCCGAATTATAGATATTAAAGGACACCTTACAGTTTTTGGATTGATTTATTTTTTGGTTATGCGAAGACACAATAATTTTATTGGTTAACTTCATATCGTAGCGTAATGAGTATTTTATCGCGGATCAAAAGCTTACAGCTCAGTACAAATTCAGATGGGCTCTTTCATCGGATTAATCAAATTTCGTTTTTGGTTAATGTCGAACATGAATGCAAATCTTACAGTCTTAGTTACTGACATCGATATTTGTATGTTTGTACCTATTATTAACCTTTCAATTATACAATGTAAATTTGTAAAGGTTAATATATTACAAATGATCATATTGATTGATTGCTGGTTGCCTAACGTTCAGTGTCAAATTTTCCAATCATGTTTAAAACGAGAACAAATTAACGATACATTCAATTCGTAGGTCCTATAATAGAGGCAGTTCGGGATGAAGGTCGGGAAAACTTGGGACTGCCACTGGAAAATAAGGTTGTTATGGATATGAACAGAAACGCTGACTTGAAACATGTAAGCTACGGACCACTCAAAAAGTTGTGCAATGACCTTGGTCAAACTCTTTACACGAGGCTTCGGGTTTGATGTCCCATTTTGACCGGACGCGGTTGCGTACTTGTACATGTAAATACCGCACAGCCAAATTAAAGTTCTACTTTTGAAAGGATTTTAAAAATAACTGGCAGACGAAAAAGGACAAAGAGTTTTCTATTTCCAAATCACCATTGGGGGTGATCAAATAATTTTTTTCATTTTATGTGGAATCTTTTGGTTCTATCCAACCATTTAACTGACAAAAATATTGTTTTACGTTAATTTTGTCTTCAAAGGACTTATTTATGAAAAATACCAGACAGTTGCACTTTCCTAAATCTATTATTGAAAGTACCTGATAATGTGGCCCTTTCCTTAAAAGCACCAATTCCTTTGTCTCCATAGTTGCCTTCATCTTGAATAGTTATAACATAGTTCCAACTAAAATATTCAGCAATATCAACCATAGCTTGTGCTTGATACGAGTCAGGGGGAACAACTCTAGAAAAGTACTCATATCTGCTTTTATCACTGAGATCAATGCTAGTAGAAGCATAACTTATCTGCGGTATCTGGAAAAAAAAGAACATAGTAATTTGTGGATGTTGATACGTCAAAAAATGTATTAAAGATATTTTCTTTTGATGAAAAACAATAAATAGATACAGTCCATGGAGTCTGATATCGCTCAGTTTGACATATCATCTTTGATCGGGTGTTTTACTCTGGTGATTAATTGATTAAATTTAGATTAAATTTCAGAATTGATTTATGATTTATCCGGTTAATGGGAATCAGGCCGATTTTGACACCGCAAAAATATAAGTTATATGGATATAATCAAGTAAAAATCTTTTTATAAAATATAAAACTGTTGGAATCACTGAGGCTGTCATTAAAACCAAGTAATTGATGCAATCTTGTCTTGTTTTTGTGTAATTGTATTAGTATGATATACCGTATTGGTGATGCCATTATCATATTTCAATGATCACATTTTTATAAATCAAATCAAATCAAATCAAATATTTTATTATAGTCTCCCCTCTCTACATGTACAATACAAACATGAATACAATATATATGTTCCGGACCATATGAGTATTTGGACCATACGCGTATGGTCATGACCATATGGGTATATACTCATATGGTCCGACCATACGCGTATGGTCCGGGTAGTTAACAGGTGCATTTATACTTACCTCTTTATATAACACATCTAGTTGTCACGTCATTAAAAAGACACTACCAAAGGTCATTTATTCATTAAAAATTAGTAATTTTAAGATTAACAAAATAAAATAAGCAGTTTCACACAGAAAATTTCATCACTAGTCAAAACTATAGTAAACACATTTTTTTTTCATTACCGATATGTTATTACGAGTGAATGGCAAAATGTCGACCTGGGAAGATAACTTCCAAAAATATCTTAATGAACTGTTACACAAGAAGTCAACTGTTTTACTATAACCTGACGTAAAAGTCGACAGGATAAAGAGTCTAATAAATTGCTTACTTTTGAAACTTAATTTAAAATATAATTAGCATTAGCAGTGCAATATTCATCATTTTTTATACTTATATGTGTTTTGTTTTAATAAAAAAAAAAAAAAAAAAAAATGAACGACGTCACCGGCAAGGACACTAGTTTATTTGTTAAAGTTGTCTGGTGATATGATGTACTTCAGTCATGTTACGATATTGGAGATCTAGAGCTTTTTCACCGTTAACACATCGGAATAACCCAGGACCCTATAAAAGCTATGATACCGTGTGGACGTAAATGTCACCCTACGCATCCATGCAAGAATACAATTAGCGATGAAAACTAACTTTGGCATCAATATTTAATGTTATTTGAATTGTAAATAATACAATTGCATGTAACAATCATTGTTATTCTATAAAGTTTTCTCATACATATTATTAAAAATATACCTGTATGGTCCAAATACTCATATGGTCCGGCCCGTTTATAACCAAACGAGTATATACTCATATGGTCCGACCATACGCGTACGGTCGGACCATACGCGTATGGTCGGACCATATGAGTATACGCATATGGTCATGACCATACGCGTATGGTCCAAATACTCATATGGTCCGGAACATATGCAATATGTTTTAATTAAAATACAAAACAATCTTAAAAACATTCGAGAGCCACTCTCAAAAGAGTTATGAGAGACTTTTACATCAAAAAAGGACAGCTCGATAAAAATACAAAACATTTTTATCGATATAAAACATTCTTCCTTTGAATTAAAATATCATGGCAGATTTAGGCAGAATAAAAGCACAAATTTTCATTTGTAAATAAAAATATAAATTTTTCATCATCATTTAAGTCTAAAAAACCAATATTAAAAGAAACTGCTCTAGTAAAAACCTCTTGTCTTGCATGTGAATATAAAGGGCATTTGAGTAAAACATGTTTCTCATCTTCAATGATTTCTGTTGCATACATGAATCATTAAAACAAAATCTATTTTCACTTAAAACCCCTTCATATCTGCCTGTTTCAATTCTAATCGGCGCCACACCACATCGAAATTTAGCAAAGGCGCTTTTATATTTTCCTGGCATATGACCACTTAAATAATGTTCTTTATAATATTCTTGTTTAAATAATCTATAGGTACGCAGTTTACTGCGATCATTTGTGTTTAAATCATTACACCATTTTCTCTTGCACATATCAAAAACATTACTTTCAATATTCTTAATATCATTTTTACTAAAAGTACAGTTTATATTACAAAAATTTTCAATATTAAGTTCTCTAAATTTACTATGAACTCTAAAATTCCAGTTTTTAATTTTACTGTTACATATTCTATTTGCCCATAAAACACTTTTTTATAAAGTCTGGTATCATTCATTTTCAAAAATCTTGACCAATTTCTAAAAATACGTGACCATTGTTTAATTATACATGGCATCTAGCCCGTATCTCCATATAAAGATAAATTTGGGGTATATTTTCCAACACCCATAAAAAAATCTCATGGCTCTATTTTTAATTGCATTAATACATGTAATTTCCCTAGCTCCCCATATTGAGGCACCATATTCAATAACTGACATAACCAGTGTATCAAAAAGTTTTGTAAAAATTGAAAACTCAAAACCACCATTAGCTTTACTTTTGGCAATTAACAAACCTAATGCCCTACTGGCAGACTTAGCAACAGCTTTTGCCATATCTATATAATTCAAATATTCATTTAACACTAGTCCCAGATATGTATATTTTTCTACAATATCTATGCTATTATCATTAAACATAAATTGAAACTTTGTTCTTTGTACTGACTGGGGTCTAAAATGAACAATTTTTTACTTGCTTAAATTTACAAGAAGATCATTAGTGTTACACCATTGACTTAAAATGTCTAATATTTTTTGTAAATCTTTTTCATTATCACACATAAATACAATGTCATCTGCATATACAAGTACAGAACCAATATCATCATCAAGTTTTATGCCAACATTTAACCTCTTGACCTAATCAATAAGATCGTTAATAAAAATAATGAACAAAAGAGGTGATAAAATGCACCCTTGCTTTAATCCTAACTTTACATTGAACCATTCTGTCATATGGCCATTTATTTTAACACATGACTGTACATTATTATAAATAGCATGTAATGCTGTTAACATTTTCGAACTTATACCCAATGACTCAAGTTTGGTGAACAATAAGCCTCTATTAAAGTCTATACTGAATGCACAAAAAGTTGAAAGCTTTTTTAATTTTCTGCTTTCAATGATAGTTGTTAATGTATACAAATGGTCAATAGTGCTACGGTCTTTTCTAAAAGCATTCTGTTCATTACATTATCTAAAAATTCATCAAAAATAACCTGGTTTGAATTCAAGCTAATACTACTATGCTTTTGGTTTAACATACTTAGTATCACAAAAACTATTCTTCCATGTATCTATTACTACATTTTGATTGTTACATTATACACGTACTTAGATCTATTATTTTTTATTTAAAAAAGGAATACTTATAATTCATAAGTATTACTTAATTAAGATTAACTGCAATGTTTGCAGTTTATTAGTCCAATATCAATACGATCAGATACCAGTGAATACTAACTATTGAACTGATTATACTTTCACTGCGAGAGAGACAATTTTGTGCAATATTAAAATATGCTGATGCTACCATTATATATTTTGACACTCAGATATTGCATCCAAATGAAAAACCAAATATTACATAGTTTCGCCAGTAGATACATAGTGCTTTAGTGAATTACTTAAGCTAAATGAAAAAGAACTTTACTGGTGAATAAAGCATTCACATCACATCAGAAAGCATAGTTTTGGAAACATAGCCCTTCATTTAATTAACATTACGCTTGCTTTTTCGTTTCCTTTGCAATGTATACCGCAGAATGTGGATAACTTTAAAAAAAAAACAAAAACGAACTTTTTTAGATACAAGATATTACAGGACTTATATTTAAAAAGAAATGACCACACACACAGACACACACACATATACTTTGATGTAATTATTTCCCTTGCATGTTCTCTCTCAAGTCAACCGAAGTATAAATAGTTATCAAAGGTACCAGGATTATAATTTAATACGCCAGACGCGCGTTCCGTCTTCATAAGACTCATCAGTAACGCTCAGATCAAAACAGTTAAAAAGCCAAACAAATACAAAGTTAAAGAGCATTAAAACGAGTCGTTGTATTTTGATAGAGCTAATTAACCCTTCAGATACTTTGTCACATTTTTTCAAACATATCAAAGACCATGAAGTAATTTGAAGCACGTAAGGTGACATGCAGTTGTTAACATCGTTCTTTAGTCCTCGATGATAGTTGTCCCATTGGCAAACATAAGGTGTTTTTTTTTAATTTCAGTTCTTTCTCGCTGTGTTGAAGACCCATTAATGGCCTACCGGTGTTGGCTGCTCTTTTGTCGGGTTATTGTTTCTTTGACATAATTATTCCCAATTTCCATTCTCAATTTTATACCACATCTCCTTATTTTGATATGTTCAAATTAAAATACTGTTTATCATGATGTTTCAATTCTTAAACTGAGAAATTTCAACTTTTATTTTACAAATTATCAACCGAGATGGTGAAAAGTCCTACATGTATCAAGTGACATATTGAATTATTTCAACTATTGCAATTTACACATATAGCGTTCCCAAGTAATCTTATTCTGAGTACGAGAGAAGTAAATTAGAACTATATATGTGCGAAGAAACCCATGATTGTTATTGATTGCAAACCATCAAATGAGTCTAATGAATTATTCACATGTAGAAGCTCTAATTAAAGTGATTGAAATAATTTTTACTGTTGAAGATAGAAGTTATAATTAAGTATATAAAAACGATAACGAAAGAAGATCAGATAGAGACAGGGCAGTAACAAACACGCACTTGCATCTTCCAGGAAACTAAAGACTATAAAAATAATTAGCTATTAAACTAGACCTGTGTATTTAACTGTCAAGTTGCAATTGAAATGGAAACAATTTTAAGAATCTTGTTTTTAAGAATGGTTCAGCTTCCGTTATCTGTTTTCGATCTTACAGAAGTTAAATAAAAGGTATTTTTGAGAGGGGAGGCCAAAGATACAAAAGGGATATTCAAACTCATAAATCGAACCAAACTGACAATACCAATGCAGAAAACAAACAAAAACGACGAAAACCAACAGTACACAAAACACACAATGGTTATATAACTGTATGATCTAAATATGAAGTTTATTGTGATGATTTTAATGAAACACAACCATGAATGGTATTCTTTCAATGCTGTCCATTGTGTATTGTGGTGTTGAATATTTGTTCGCAGACAAGGGTCTTGCTAGCGGATTTTACTTTCATTGCTAACTGAACAAACCGTTGAAACAGCTTAATCAAGTCTATTTTATTCAACTATGCAAAAATGTCATAAATTTTAGAAAGTCTTTTAAACAAATTGAACATATTTCATTGTCGAACAACATGTGTTATCAACCATTTACTTATGTTTACTCGGTTTACTCCAAATAAGTTTATGAAAATAGTCTTATTTAACAATAAAAAAATGTTAGTTATTTTCACAATGGCGTCGGATCGTTATGCATAAAATTGCTATAAAATATTCACATCTATTTGAAAAACCTTCTTTATTTTTTTAATTAAAAAAAAAACATCAAATGTAGAATTTCTTCTTAACTCATTTTAAAAAAACATAGTTCATTGTAAAGCATTATATGAGATACATCGGATAAAAAACGACCTTATACAAATAAGTATCAATGCCCCTCCCCTCCCCCCAATCAATACAACTGTTAACCTAATTCGGATTGAAAAAAAAATGCAAATACTGTTTGAAATGTTTTAACTTTTACATTGAGAGTGTCTAGATTTTATTTGTAAGGATGTTTTGGAGTTTTACAAGTTAATATTAATCAAACATACTAGGATTTCTGCCGAATATATGGATTGTTAAACATACTAATAGAAAGTATGATATACGTGTTCATTTAACACCACTCTGTCAATTCGACTTATTGAGGAGTAAAAGTCCCCAAGAGGATCATTGGTTCATTAGCTGTTACTGACATGCGTTTAATGATACGGATTTGTTGTACATGTAATCTAATTGGATGGAGAGTTGTCTTATTGGCACTCATACCACACCTTCCCATATCTAATTATGGCACCCTCAACGGAGTTGGGGTGACATATTGTTATTGTGCGTTTCTTTTTTTCTTCCACACTTTTTTGTCCATACTATTTCTCATAATTGGCTTGAACACTATTGATGGAACTATACCATAATGTAGACCACTGCATGAAATTGTGCAGTGGGGTATGGCATCATCAATGTCCCCTCCACTGTGCTTAAACGGCTGTGGGTAACTTAAGTTACCCACAGCCCAAGATGGAGCCGCCTTGCGTCGGTTAGATACTTTTCTTCTATAGAATAACAATACCACGAATGCATCAATTAAACAACTGAAGTTAAAAGTTGTATTAATCGTTTAGGGAAACCCCTAAACTGGAAAGGTGATTAAATTCTACAAAATAAACGATCACAGCACGATTTTAAAAAACACTTAGGCTGTCCGTAACTTCAAAACAACTTGTCCGTAACTTTTTTCATCATACCAATAGAGATGTCCGTAACTTTCAAAGAATCGACATACGCGGATGTAATGTTTAAACTGATGATAGAGATTGCATCGAATACATATTCACAAAACGAAGTAGATGTCTAGTATGATATAATTCATTGTATCGATGGAAGACAAAATTGGGAAAAATATGAAAAAAAATCACGATAAATCCGCAAAACTCGGGTCTCATTTTGTATAACGTCGGGGTATCCGAATCGCCAAGTTCGGAGGGTTGTTTCCGATCATAGCAGTATGATAAACTGTTGAAACATATCATTGTTCGTTTTTATTTTTGAACAAGTAGACTACACAAGTATTTTTTACACATACATGTAGCATGTATACACTTACTGATTTTCTGCCAGCAACGACAAGGGTAGCGTTAATCCGGGATTTTGGATTTTGGAGGGGAACCCAAATTGCCCAGGCATGCAGTGGATAGACTATACGAGACTTAAGTGCACAAACTTTTTCCGTCTTTTTGAAAAAGCCAAAAACACTTTTCTCTCATCCCCACAAAAACCAAGATTTACAGTAAATGGGAAAACTTAAAAAAAGGACATTTTGTATAAATGAATAAACCTAGTTTTACAGCAGCTGCATATTTCATTTGAATGCAAGTTGCATTAAATCTCATTAAACTGAATAAAACTAAAAGACACAATAGGTAAAAGTCGGTGACAATAAAAGGAAAAGAGTAGTCAACATAGTGTAACAATTCGACATAGTATATAAAAATATAAATAACTACGTACGACAACAGGGTAATTTAATAGTCTAACAACCCCTGATAACATACAAAGAGAGAAAAAATACATACTAGGAAACATATTCAAAAAATCATAACACTATAACTAGCTGGTGGGATGTATAAATACCGAGCCGCGTCAAAGAGTATTCATCAAAATACACATAGAAAGAAACAGAGGTGAAGGTAAACCGCAAACATATAATTAAACTCAAAACATTAAAGAGTATGGAAAAGCCGGCATAATGTATTTTATGGAGTGGAGTGTTGGAGTGGAGTATTGGAGTGGAGTGTTGGCGTGAGATTTTGGAGTGAGATTTTGGAGTGAAATTTTTGGAGTGAGATTTTGGAGTAAATTTTTTTTTTTGGTGAAATTTTAGAGTATATAGTATATTATTAGTAGAATGTCAGGGGGTTAAATGTTTTGTTTAATTTTGAACAAGTATTCATTAAAAATAAATAAAGAAAAATTACAGTGCTAAATATTGATTAAAATTTTGATCACAGATAATCATGAATAATTATTTGGTCATGTTCATTTAAAAATATGAAATATGCTCCTCTCATTAACTCACCTTGTGGGAGTGTCATTTGACTTGTGGTGACAAAGTGCACATTGAATTGCACAGAATTTCGAAGACCTAAAAAACCTGGGAAAACTCATTGAACCAGAATATCATAATAATGCTCATATCTTTGTGCAAAGAATAAAATTCGTAATAACTAGTATCTCAATTGTTTGTAAAACAATTGAAAGGTCTTTCCTGTAAAAGTGATGTTTTCGTAATGTTCTTTGTACGACCTTTCGTTTGATATACGACAAGCATACCTTCTGAAACTTTTCGCTTTTTACACTTAATGACCTCATCCGCCTACATTTTTGAGATCGGAAAACAGGGTAGATGAGCTTTCATTTGATATGCGACAACGCCATGTTCTAAAAAGTTTGATTTTTGCACTTAATAACCCCATCCAACCAATTTTTGGAGGTTGGGAATTTGATATTTCAAATGTACACATCATGACCTTTCATTTGATATACAACAACCCTATCGTAAAAGAAAATTTATTTTTGCACTCAATGACCCCATCCAACCAATTTTTGGGGAACGTCAATTTAAAATTTGAAATGTACGCTTTATGTTCTTTCATTTGATAGGCGACAACCTTACCATCTGAGAAATTTGAATTTTTGCACTAAATGACCCCACCCTTCCACCTGGGATGAAAAAGAGGTTTAAAATTTTCATTTTTAAGTAGAGTTTATTGAGACCTTCAATTTGATATATCAGATGACCCCATTTGACAAAGTGCCAAAAATGATGCAATATCAATGGTATAAATAGAAGTTATGAAACTTACAAAGTCAATGCAAAACATGAAAATTTCAAAATGATTTTTTGGTGTTTTTTTTAATGGAATGTTTTTGGTATTTGGTTAAACATATAACTAAGTTAATCTCTTCAATTTCTTAAACATTTTAAGTGGTTAGCTGTTGTTGATTCAGAAATACATGCCGCCGCTCGCAAAATTTCAAACTGCGTTATCTCTAAAACGACAATAGATATCTCAAATCTGTTAAATGGTAAATGATCTACAGTTAAAGGACAACATTATAGAAAAAGAATTGGGACAATTTCAAAGTTCACCAAGGTCACAATTAATCATCAAATATATGATGCAATACCAATCTGCTGAAACTATATTCTTGTGTGTCAATTGATTCTAATGAATTGATAACTGTTTCTTCTAAGTTATCAATGTTCATAGTTGTGTACATCGACGTTACATCATAGGCAATAAGGATGCATTCTTTTGTGACCTCGTGTGACTCTATTTTATCAATGAAGTCTTTTGTATCTTGAATGTAAAAGTTATGCCTCTTCAATAATGGTTTTAAGATTCGACCCAGTAATCTTTCAATGCGTCTCGTGGGAGAGTTACACTTATTGATGATTGGTCGGTTTGGAATGTTTATGTTTCCAACTATTTGACCAGTTCGGAATGCCTCATTAATTATTTCTAGATTAATTTTATGAACTTTTGGAAGAAGGTACATGTGTCCGTGTTTTGATTCATTATTATTCCTCAAGAAATTAATAGTTTGTGAATCTATTTCTTTTTTCCTATATAGATTTTCAACAATATCTTTTATAGATTTGACAACAAGGTTCATTTATTTTCAACTTTTATTAAATGCGGTTCCTTCAACCAACATACGTAATGAATCTCAAGACTTATATATTTTATTGAGACCATAATTATTATATGCCTATAACTACAACTTAATAGTTTTGTAAATATTGAAATTTGACCAATCTCTCTTGTTAATATGTATCCACATATTGGAGATTTATCATATATATATATATATGATATGATATTACTATTGATGTATCTATACCAGTGCCTGAATTAAAAATTACCATATTACCTATGTTTTATATTTATATTTATAGCTCAGCCTGCTACGAAGGTTTAACCACACACCCCAGGTGTAACAATATTTTCTCAATGTAAATCCAGGAAATAACACTGTAATTGCAGTTCATCTTTTATTATTGTGTTCTATTGATACCGAAATGATAGCTAGGTAATACCAATTAATAACTTATTTTTTCATAAATCCAAATTTCATCTAAATTAAATTCAGAAAATGAAAATACTTTCATCATTGTTGAAAACATTTAAACATTCTTTTTTATTTAAACAGAAGCTCAAGTCAAGTAATTTGTAAATCATTTAAAAAACTAAAAACAACAGTGCAAAAACAATAAATATCATACTTTTAAACATGATAATGTGAAGATTTTTTGTTCATTTTACAAAATAATATAATATAATAAAGAATGGAAATGGGGACTAAACCTAATACACGAGCATGTAAAATTCTCCTAATGAGAATGCTGCCAGATTCTTAAGAGATTGGGAAATCACAATGCTAAATAATTATATAACTCTTAGTTATGCATCAGTAGATCAGGAGAATTTGAAATTGTTTATAAAGGACTGTTGATATGAGGTCGTTCACATTATTATTCGAAACATTATTATTCGAATACTTCACTGCATGCATTTTTTTATTTCTATTTCAGTATAGTTTGTTTTTAAATTATTCACTACAAAATTTTTCATCAAATTTCACTCCAAAATCTCACTCCAAAAATTTCACTCCAAAATCTCACTCCAAAAGTTCACTCCAACACTCCACTCCAATACTCCACTCCAACACTCCACTCCATACAATACATTATGCCGGAAAAGCCTTGGTCTGACAAGCGAAAAACGTCGATAAGACGCACATCAGTAAATAAAAGTTCAAACCATAACCAGGATGGAGTACCACAAACCCCACATAAAACTTCTGTGGTGTAAGTATGATGCGTTAATAAAATCACATTTGGTGGTGAATGAGTAGTATAAACGGCCGCGAAGGTTACAAATATGATGTTAATTGTCTTCCAATTGTTGAAATTATAATTCTTAAAATTTTAAATCAAAAGTTACCCACATCTAAAAATAAAGTTACGGACAGTCTGCTTAGTTTCGATCAAAAAGTTACGGACATCTTATGCATTTTTTAAAGTTGACCTTGCGCTTTAGTGAACTCTATATTAACAAATTTATGGTAATTGTTAGTCATTTCTTTACTCAATAATCCTATAAATATTTACATTCTGCATGAAAAACGTCGCAAAAGGTACATTTTGTGTGAATTAAATATCAACGAGTTTAGAGTCCGCCATCTTGGGATGTGGGTAACTTAAGTTACCCACAGCCGTTTAAGCACTGTGCCCTCTAAACAGAATATTAATGCATTAAGTCCACGATAATATACTTGAGTATCACGTGACACCACCTTCTTCCTCGCGCGCGTGTCTAATTTTAGATTTAAAAGGATTCCCATACTATGTATAGAACTGAAACGTATTCTACGGAAGAGAAAAAAAAGGGGGTGGGTTAAGAAATGCTGATTCCGACATGTATAATAGATATGCCATTTGACTTTTGTACACTCATAATTGTTGATGCTACTGTGACAATGTCCAGTACGGGGTGCCATCCTCCGCTATTGCTTGTAATAGCAAATCTAGTAGTATATGTTATTATACCAATACGAAGGTTGCAGATTTAATTTAATACATTTTTGGCTGTTATTTCTATACCCTTATTGATTGGTTTTGGTACTTCATTGCATTTCATGCAAATTTACTTCAAGACATGCTTTCATACCAAATGAAGATTTATCCCAGAGAAAAGCCCACTGGCTTCATCACACAGATGTAGTGCGAATGCTGTAAGATATAAATATTTCGCAAATCGAATTATGTACGTAAATAAGTGGACAGATATTTTCATGAATTTCGTACGGAATGACGTTAATGTTGATATTTTACAACAGAAAGATTTTTTTCGCAAGAGTTATTTAAATATACCTAGAATGTTTAGAGATCATAAACGTCCATCAAAAAGAATGTTCTGAAGAACAGCGATCAAATCTGTTCATCAAAACAGACAATCTTTCACTTCCCTCCGTGAAAAATTGGACATGAAAACATTTTTTCTCTCAAATAATTATCTTTTGTTTGCATTTTTCAGTCAGTTTTGTTGTACGTCTATCACGATTGTTTACACAGTTTTTCCCGCTTAATCTCAACAATTGTCTTGTTTATTTTTTGCCGTTACTCTTCTGCATATCTTTGTATCTTCAAATCTTATTGTTCCGCATAGACCCTCCAATTTAAATACTACCATAAAATCAGTTCTACTAAATATGTTTAAATATAATTTTTAATTGAATAGGGACGAAAATATATCGATTGTTGCCGTCTCATTGCCGTATACCCCAATACTTCTATTATTGATACAGACACACACACATATATATATATATATTTATATATACTCATTTATTTATCGTAAAATATTAAAATGTTTTGAGGGAGCTGTAGTGCACTTTAATGAGACAGCTACCAATCAACACAAAAAAATACATGTAGAGGTCTTTAATTATTAGAGATCATACCAAATGTCACGCTCTTCATCGTGCAGAGTCTAAACGTAGAAAATGAACACAATTTTAAAAAAAATCACAGAGCTATTTCAATATCTTAATCTTATATGATGTAAGGCAAAGAAAAAAATGGGGGGGGGGGATATATAAAAAGTATGTTTAAACTAATGACAATACAGATAGTCTTGTTATTTTGTTATCAGAATTTCTAATTAACAAATTGAAACTTTACATAAAACTGTAATTAAAAAAGTTGTTTTTTGCAACAATATGATTATTTTTTCCTATCATGTTCAGCGATTGAAATATATTCTACAAGTAGCATGTTAAGTATAGTATATAAATAGAACTCCATAAGACGAAGGAAACAATTATATTTTTCAATACTGCATACACTTATTATGCTGCTGAATTAAGCCAAACTAATTGAAATAGTTGACATCTGAATCTTGTACTAATAAAACTAGGCACTCTCAATACAAATAAAAACATTGATTTGTAATGAATAACATGCGTCTTAAGTTTCTGGGATTAATAGTTGAAATGGTGTTTGGTAGATCTCTATCTATTTATTTCTTTACGCATCGTAAACTACTAAAGTCAACATATTCATTAAGCGAGTCAATGGTCGAGTAAATAGAAAGCAGATTCTTAATCCTTTGATTACCGTAACTTGGTTTGACAAGGCAATACTTCAGATCAGACAGACTGCATTGGTTTCTTAAACTCAAAGACGAAATTGATGAATAAATAACAAAGACAATCGGAACAAGGAATTGCGTGCTTGTAACAGGTTTTGCTCCAAAGTTCATCTGCCATTTTAATCTATATATTGCTCATACAATTTGTATTCAAATGAAGACACCAAATGTAAAACTTTATAAAAGCGAAACCCAACTTAATACATTGTAAGTTAAATGTTTGTGTCAAACCTAAGCTTTCTGAATTCATTCAAAATTGCCCGAATTTAATGTTACAAATTTAAGAAAACGTTTCCTATTTTTACAAAAAAAAATCCCATAAAATTTGCGATTTCAAAACCGTACTAGCACTTTTTCAGAGCATCATTTCCCGTCCGAATTTAAATATAAAGGAAATACTCTACTTATACAAGTGTGGTTGCTTAATAATTTCGAAGGCTAGTTTGAAGCCTCGACCAGTTATGTTTCTTCTGCCATAACATTTGTTTATGAATTGTTTTTCTGGGCATTTTTAATTAACATGCACTTCAACTTCGAACTTTATCTTGCCTTTTAACATTTTGATTCAAACGTCGTGCTTAGTCCTTTGTAGATGAATCATATGTGGTGAAATTATAGTTATGCCCAAAGATGATTTGGTTACTACTTTTTGGTTTACTTTGATCATATAGCTCATCGCCCATTTTTATTTCTTATACATCATTGGTTTTCAGATATTCGGCTTTTAGCTTTCCAAAAAGCGTTTTGGACGCATAAAACTTATAAAGTGTTGTTTTCAGTTTGTTTTTTTTTAGGCTAGCAGTAATGTCAATTTTTTAAAACTCCTTTATAAAAAGGGCATATTTATATTCGTATCAAACATCAATAAAAAAGGAATGTGGGGAATATGTCAATTCGACAGACCCATTTATACAAAATAAAAAGGGAATAACTATACCATTTGATCATATATCAACAGTTTCCTAGGGTAATAATTCATTCAATTTTCTTTCATTTTTATTTAGTCTAATTAAATTATTAAATGACATGACCATGTCATGGTTATAAGACCAGAGGTATTGTTCTTCATGTGTAAGACAATATATTCCCCCTTGATATCGTACGATTTAGATAATATGCTTTGTTGATCTCAATTACAATAAAGTGCATTCGTATAGCATGATCACACGCGATTCCGTGACACTATTGCGCATCACTAATGATAGTTATATAATCAGATTAAAAAACGTAGCCATTAAAAAGCATAAAATAAACTATAACAACAAAAAAAACTAAATTGGTTAACCGTTAGGTATTTCATGGTTGAAGATATTAGTGTCAAGTTTTGTATTGCGTTTCTTTGATTTATAGAAGATAGACATATTTTTATAATCATAAATGCAAAAGAGTCTGCAAAGTTAGTACTTACATGTATCTAACGGAGCGACATAAAGATATAAACGAAAAATAGCCTGCACATTAAATTTAAACGATTTGATGTGCATTTCCTGAATACTCTTACGAGACACCGCAAGAGTAAATAGCAGATAAAGCCGAAGATGCACGAGTGCATGAAGATTTATATCGCAAAAAAGAAACTATACACAAAAAAAGAAGATGTAGTATGATTGTCAATGAGACAACTCTCCACAAGAGACAACAATGTGACACAGAAATTAACAACAGTTACTATAGTTTTGAGATAGGCTATCTAGCATAACTCCTAGTATATATCACTGACCGCTTTGCCTGAAGTTGTTTAACCTTTCGTTCATCCTTTTGATTGATTGATTGATTGATTGATTGATAGCGTTTAACGCCACTTTCGTCTAACGGACATGAACGGATTTAAAAAAAGTTATCCGTTAGGCATCCGTTCGAGCTATCCATTAAGGTATGACCGAGGCTTAAAGGATAACTTTTTTTACTTTTTTTAATCCGTTCATTTCCGTTAGACGTCCGTCCATATCCGTTGCATGTCCGTTTAACGTACGTTTTATCCGTTGACGTCCGTTTTGTCCGGTGGAAAATTTTGAGCTTGTTCAAAACTTTGAACGGACGCCCAACGGTGAAATGTTCGTTGAACGTTCAGAAGGCGTCCGTTTTGTACGGTACTCGTCCGTTTTGTTTCCATTTTGTATCCGTTACGTGTCCGTTATACATCCGTTGGAGGTCTAGCAGATAAATTCACCAACGGACTTCTAACGGACGTCTAACGGATAAAACGGATATTGAACGAATGTGAAACGAACTTCTACCGGACGTATAATGGATAAAACGGATGATGAACGGTTCTGAAACGGATAAATGCCAATAAAATATTTCGCGTCAGAAATGCCAAATAGATTAATTAAGGTTCATGAATTCTTATTATTCAAAATCGATCTTAGAGTAAGGGCACGTCTTCACAATCAAGCAGCTCTTATTCAGGCCAGATACTGTCCTTTGGTGGCATTTTGAAGAACAAACCAAAACCAGTTACACAGAAACATTTTGAATATTCATGCGATTTACATGTATTGTTATTTTCGCCTTTAATTTTTCCGTATATCTTGTTGATCCGTTTGATCCGGTACGCTTCCGTTAGGACTCCGTTTCATGCGGTACCCGTCCGTTGGATGTACGTTCGACATCCGTTCTGTCCGTTACGTTTCCGTTTCTCGTACGTTGCTTATCCGGTATATGTCCGTTATGCATGCGTTATTCGTCCGTTTTATTTGGTCAGTAACTGTACATCAACGGACTCCCAACGGATAACAATTTTGTCAACGTTTTTTCATCCGTTAGTCATCTGTTCGTGCTATCGGGTAAGGCTTGACCGAAGAATAAATTAAGTCATGTCTTCACCAACTCTACCTTTGAAGGGAAAATCCAAAACTTTTTTTTATTAACATCTTAAACTCACTGAAACTAAATTGCTCACATCCACCTTCTTGTATATTGATATCGCCAAAGGCCGACTTAAATTACAAAAATACCAGTAAACTCCAGGAACGGATATTGAAATGTGCCGGAAAACTACGGGCCTTGAAGGCTCTTCAAAGCTTAATAAAAGAAACATATTTCCTTTCTAAACACAGTTTGCAAATGTCATCAAATATTGTTTCTAACTCGATTGAAAAAAAGACAATCATTCAAATTTAATTTTGGTATGAAGATTCTAATAACACATCTCTGCATTCTCTTGAAGGCTCTTAACAAACATTATTGCAGTTTGTACTTTAGTCGAACGCTTCGTATTGTGTTTTCCTTGTTTTCTATATAAGGTTTCATTGTTTAATCCAAATGTAATATGTAGTATTTCGTTGCTAAAATGTACTTTACTCAGATTTATATAATGTGAGCGAATGTTTCACAATTATGCTATTGAGCACTCAGATTTTAGCAATGTGATACCAATACTTGTAATGAGCATTACGACGGGAGTTCTAATAGGGGGAGGGTTGGGATCCCGCTAACATGTTTAACCCCGCCACATTATTTATGTATGTGCCTGTCCCAAGTCAGGAGCCTGTAATTCAGTGGTTGTCGTTTGTTTATGTGTTACATATTTGTTTTTCGTTCATTTGTTTTTTTGTTTTTTACATAAATAAGGCCGCTAGTTTTCTCGTTTGAATTGTTTTACATTGTCTTATCGGGCCTGTTATAGCTGACTATGCGGTATAGGCTTTCTCATTGTTGAAGGCCGTACGGTGACCTATAGTTGTTAATGTCTGTGTCATTTTGGTCTTTTGTGGATAGTTGTCTCATTGGTAGTCATACCACATCTTCTTTTTTATAATTGAGAAAGAACTGCTTACTCTTCATATCAAAATTAAATTTGACTGATTTTAAAACTTTGAGTTCACTCGTTGTTTTTTTATCGCGTACACGTGTTGCTCAATCTGTAAATAGTTGTTGCGTGTATTTTTCTTGTATTGTGTTTTTTTTTTTGTTGACTTGTAATTTAAATACTAGTCTTGAGGTACCTTCTGCGCTCTATCATTTTACAACATCATTACCCTGTTGTATGTTCTTATATATAGCTATCTACTTCTTACATTTTGTTTATAGAATGAAATTCAAAACAGTGTAGCTGTGGCCATTGATTGGCACATTAAATTCATTCATTGACTGGGAAAATTTAGGTGAACGTTTGTATGTAACGACCACTGCTCACTATGTACTTTTTAAAGAAACTTAAACTCTGGGGTCACCAAAGGTTCTCAACACATAAATAAAGTAATTCGAAAAACTAATCAGAAATAACACGATGTTTTAATTTATATCAATTATATAAATCAAAACATAAAGGTTATTCCTGATTAATTTTTCGAATTATTTTATAATTAAAGGCGTTAAGAAACCTTTGGTGACCCCACAGTTTAAATATCTATCGTAGGTACGTCGTGAACAGTGGTCGTTTCAGACAAACGTTCACGTAAATTGTCCCAGTCAATGGATGAATTTAATGTGTCAATCAATGGCCACAGCTACACTGTTTTGAATTTCATTCTATTTGCTTCAAAATGATGTGATTTTTTAATGGAAATTTTAATACATAAATGCAAAATCGAATTCAAATAAAACACTGTTCCTTAATAGTAGTATCTTATTACACTGATTGCTTTATGGGCAAAAATGTTAATTTCCTAAAATATAAAACCTTCTAATAGTGCATTTTAGACGAACTTTATAAAAAGTATTCAAAATTGACAAGGATGCTTTGTGATGAAAAATGTTTAAGGCTTACGTTGTCAAATCCGATGATAGAAAACCATAACCGATGTCTGTTTAAAGCATTCTGGTTATATCAGAATGATCAAACATTCTGCCTAGCAATGATTGAATCGTATATGAAGAGATTTTCTGTTAATTTTACATGTTACATTAAAATGTCAATAATCATTCAGATTGCTGATTTCATTCTGTTATTTTGATGTATTAAATATGCTCTTTACTAAAACAGAAAACATACAATGTATGATTGACGTGTAAAGCAATTTGATAACACGATTTAAAAAGCTGTACTAATGTTTAGAGTCGGACGAAGAAGTAGTTGAAAGAATTTTCTTAAGGTTTGTATTATTCAGAAGCATAATGGGTTAAGATCTTCTTAAGCTCTTATATACATATCTCAAATAATCAGCTTCAATTTATTCAACTTTGTAAGAATATTATCAAATTTGTACTTATTACTCCTTGATTGATTATGGAAAATTACTTTCTTATATTTTTCAATTAATTACTTCGTTTTTTCCCCATTTCTGATAATATTTAAGATGATGCAATTTATTTTTGTTGTTGAGAGTGTTCTATTCATATCTTTGGAAGCAAATGGAATTAACGAACAAGCAATCGCCATTTTGGTACTTCAAGACAGAATGATTTCCGGACGACAATAACTTCAATTTACGAGCAGACGTTAAATGACCATTGCACGTGACACATAATGGCTGCCACAGATGACAATTAATGAGTACTCATTTGACTATAATTGGCAAGGCTGTCCGATATATGTCGACATATAGTAATGGTTTGGTTTTCCTAGCTTGTTATTTTTCCTGTAAGTACAACAAATGACTTCAACAAATGTCGTGTGACCGGAATAACGACTTGTCATTCTTGACAATGAAACTTTAAATCTTGCTTACAAAATATCTATGTACATCGTGAAATTAATAGGTTAACGGGAAATAAGTACTGTACTTATAATGTGTTCTACAATTCTTACGTTTTTTAAAAAGTAGGGAATATGATAGCAGTAACTAGATCACAAGAAAAAAATATGAAACACAAAATCTTGGGAGTAAGATTTAATATCATACATAACCTTATGCATTGCCAAAAATCATCGACTAATAACAGAAACTTATTTCAAGGGAATTTATTTTAGTCGAATGTTTTATTCTAACGCTCAGTTCTGTATGAAAGATCAATAAAAAGACTATTTAAACCACAATTGCATACTAGTTCCTTGTCCATGATATATGTTTTGAAACTTTTACAAAACATTGATTCAAGTACATGTATCAATGAAACAGTCTGGTAAAACACAACATTATCCTTTCGGGTAGCCGTAGATGAAAAATATTCTTAAGATTTTATGATTGGCAGCTAATAGTAATCGGAATATAAGCTATTCCGGTACCTCAGTGTCTTGTAATTTGACATTTCTTGTTCTAGATTGTAAAAAGATACAAAGAAAAAATAAAAATCAATGGAAGCTAATGGTTTTCGTTGCACTATTGTGAATGACAAGAAAAGGGTTGATCTAATAAATAATAATGGCATCGGTGTTATTTGTTACAGACACGTGGTTTAAATAATCTAATTTGTGTTTTGTCTTTATAAATGAGATAATAGTATATAGAAGTTTCCGCGTGAGTTGAACATGTAACACAATTGTCTCTGTGGATTAGTTGTTCGAGCTGTGGTAATCAGGGGAAAATGTAATTTTGACAGCCGCAAGTTTACTCATTTTCTTACAAATGGAAATCACGAGAAACAATTCGTGCAGAAAACAATGTCGAGACTAGAATTTTTAATATCTTCTTTGATGTGTGCCTGGTAGGGAAATACACTCGAAGCTGAGATAACTTTATGCAATATACGTACATTAGGAAAGAAAGTGAGGTTCGGTCAAGCTTTTCTGAAGAAAAAAAAAACTCGCATTTTGATTGGCTGTTGAATTCAGTTTACAGAAGAAAAACATACCAAGACTTAAATTAAGCATTTAACATGAGGTACATAGACATTATGTGATTCTACAAGTTAACAGTAGTACATGCTTTTACGTTTAACCATCATAAGCTTTACTAATTTTAATTGTTATATATTATGAAAAAAACAAAAATAATGAAACCTATTTTTTTTTCTTCTTCGAAACAAGCATTTAATTTGGCATCATTAGACTCCCTTATTGTCATATTCCTTAGCCTTATAATATACGGTTATCGAGGGGTAAAATATCGGCATAAAGCGACAACCCGTGGTAAAATCACTATATATACAAGCCCCCATGAATTATTTCGATTCTAATAGGACAAATACGTCATTTTTTTTTTTTTTGGATCGAAGCGCTCTAGGTGAAGGCATTATTTCTACTTCTAGTCACTGGCATAGGATATCATAACCTTGACAATTTTGATTAAAAATTGAATTAATCAAAGTACTCGTACTCTATAAGAAGGCTATACCAAAAAAAGTAATTTCTATGTGTTTGTAGCAATATAACAAAGTAATAAAAATTGAGAAAAAATAATAAATATAAAAACAAAATCGGGGCTTTATTTCATTTTCTATTGAGAGACTGATTAAAAAGGGAAAATCTATTCCTGAACAAATTGATGTCATAAAAATATTGCATTTTATATTATAACTTTGTTCTCTGAAATGTTTTTTTTTTTTTCATTCTAACTATATATTTAGATTTAGCCTGATAGTGACACTGTCATGTGTTTTGTTGTGTGCTGTCTCATTTTAGAAAATGAAAACATTACACGCTGACGATTTTCGGTTTCACAAGCGTGTATTTTCCCGTAAAATGCTTATTTTCTGACGTCAACTTTCTTTAACTTCGGGTAGCTCATTCATAAAAAAGCATTTGACGTGGGAGTACGATCGGAACAGCCCAAACAATATATTCATATTTTACCACGGGTGTGTACTCAAAGCGTTTTAAAAGGACGTCATGTCAGAATTATCCTTATAATATATACGATTAATAATATCAGTTTTCTAAAGTAGGTCATATAATAATATCTAGACGTAATTAGTTGACCTAGTATATAATATGTTGATTTGGATTTTGAAATTAAAATAATATGGATTACTCTTATTGAAAAATTCAAATGAGTGACGAGTTTACCATACTCAAATCAATAAAAGAGTTGTTCATTTACGTCAGAATACCAGATTTCAAACGTAATTTCAATATCTTTGCGTTAACATGCTTAAAGTTCAATTCTTTAAATATTTCATGTCTTTTATTTCGGAGAAATTGATGGCAATGTAGGCAAACAGGTTGACATTCCTGCACTAGTTGATGTGTTTTATGTAATTAAAAGATAAAAATGTCTGCAGGAAATATGCAGCCGACAGAAAACAAATCCTGAAGTATATTTGGTACTAATTGATACAATTGTCAGCACTGCAGAAATAAATTGTTATTTTATTCGTTTTCTTAGATGCCATTTTTGATTGACATATCCTTATATATATATAGTTTACTTATGAGTTGCATTTTGATAAATGTCGTCAACTGTCAATTAGTTGACTTTTTTTCCAAAATGGGTCACCCATAAGAGACAACGAAGGCTGTAGTTTGGCCAAAATAACAGTCACTAGTATGTTGTCTTTGGAACAATAATCATTGTCCGAGACACTGTAAAAAGGGAGGGGGCTGTTTTTGAACGATTGCTATCGCACGAGACTGTCTAGTGACCCATAACCATTGTTAGAGACATAAAATAAATAAACTGTCTATTGACCAAATGTAATTAATAATCGAAAGTCTTCTGACCAAACTAAACTTGCTAAATAGATACGTTGCTGTCTAATGTTGATATTACAGTTATGAGACAATAGGCTGAGAATCCTTGGAGAAAATCAGCATCGAAAACGACAGTTGACAATTTTTGGACAACAAAACTATTATGCAAGATACAGAAGTCTGTCGTTAATCCATATACCCATTGTACATTTTGAACATCTAAATAATGTGAACGACACCACAAAATAATAGGGTCACATAATCATTATTAGATCCCTTTCTTTTGATCAAATATACACTGTTAGATGCAGTTCTCTGGAATTGCCGCTATAAACATCAAATATTCAATTCAAAACAATAATAAGGCTGTTGAATATATCAGATTCAAAGCATGCACGATATATTTTCGGCTCTGCCTGATATGGAATTGTACTTTACTTGTGTTCATATATTTTTTAGGATGCTTTTTAGAATCATGTCTCGAAGTTGCACCCTTATCACATTCAATATATTCGTGGTACTAACAATCAAATGTACTTAAGAAATGATTTTGCGTAGGCATAATAAATCTTGTAAAGACCCTTCAGACTGTGTCATTGTTTGCTTTCCTTGGACAAAAATCGTTGAAAGAAGAAAACCTTTTGTTGAAAAGTCGACAGTCAATAAATTTAAGAATAACTATAAACATTGTAGTTTATTATAAAAGTGAGGACAGAAATTATCTGAACTACATGGGACTCTTGTCGCTTTCTTGTTTTGTCTGGTAAAGATTTTTGTATCTATACTATCGTCAATGTAATAGTTCTTGATTAAAACATCGCATTAATCAAACAATGTTGAATGTAATATAGATGGAAGGGTAACAAATCATTTAAGCCTTTATTGCAAACCTTGTAATTAAAAACTAGAAGCGACCCATCTATCATTGAAGGAGCTCAGCCTATTGATTTATCATGCAGTTGTATAAAGAATTACGGCGGTATTTGACTAATGCATCACATGTACTTCTTCCAATTGTATAACAAAGTTGCTTGTAAAATACAAATAATAAACGTTGCTTAAATGAAACAATAAGTCTATATAAAATTCTTACGTTAACACATTTTAAAAATTCAGTTAATAATTTTCGAAATTAAAGAGAAACAAAGGTATCAACTCCCTCAGTCAAAGTTGACCTTTGAATTGATTTTGTTATTTCGGTATTTTTTGCGCGTATAGGTCTTCAACTGTTTCGGATTATATACATCTTTGACTTTTAAATATTCGGTCGTTTGGGGTATTCTTGATGACGACTATTTGCTATTAACATTTAAAATCAGAATGAATGTTATTTATGCAAAGATAAAAAAATATATATATAATTGTTTGGCTTAGTTTTAACCATAAATAAAAAAAAAACATCTTCGCTAGGGGAATGTATTTAGCTAAAGTTGTATTCTTACCTCAAACCTTAATCCAATGACTTTTTTTCATGACGTTATTTTTCTTTTTATGAACCCAGATCCCAATAAAAGAATTATTTCAGATCACACGAAATAACAAAAAAAAAAAAAAAAAAACCGTATTTAAAATAAAGAGCAGTTACTCATTCATACGCTTGATAATTCAGATAATACATCAAGTAATTAATAAACCTAAATAAAAAAGAGCAATTTATTTCATGAAAACGTAGGCTAAACCAAGGAGGCACAAGAAACAAATACGTCAACTCCAACGCCTAATAAAGAAAAAATGGTGAATAACAAAAACAACAGTGTACAAGAATCAATGAAGTGGGGTCCAAAAATTGCTACAAGTTTTGTTTAATTGATATCGATTTTTTGTATATTCTTATAGGTCAATCAATTTTCACCAAATTAAGTTAAGAGGGGGAAGGGGGTCAGTGAAAAAAAAAACATATGAATCATTTTTTTTTATTATCCTACATTGAACTTTTGATGTCATCCCTAACACTTACAGGATTAACACGGATAGAAGCAAAATTGATAGTCCTCGTGTGCCCTAGATCCCCTCATGGTACAAGCCTAGTTTAAAAATTTAGTATTAATAGAAAGTGTTGCAAGACTTCCCCTGAGATTGATGGGTAAAAATTTGAAGGTTCATATTTTTGTAAAAAAAAATACACCAACAAAAACATTTTGTTCTGCAAGGGAAAGTTTCTGTTCATGTGCAATCAGTTATGCCATCGAATTTACCTCGTCGCCAATTTTGTGGATTGCATGCATTTTAAACTTAATCATGTGCAAAACAATTTTAACAGTTAAAATAAGGCCTTCCAATTTTGACCACTCCCCTCCAAGTTTGAGATTAGTCAGCTGCCTGAAACTTGACAAACATAACTTAGTTTCTTAGAATGCAAGCATGATTGGATTACGTGATCACAAATATGGAAAGATACATCGACATCTTTTCATTCTTTATTTTTAGTCAGAAGTCATAAGGCCCATCTTTTTTAGTAGTATCGAACCTTTAGTTTTCCACTTTCAATCTCTTTAGAATTACGTGAACATTTTTCATAGAGTTGTTGTCTAAAATAAAAGCAATAAACTATGAATGAATTTTCGATTTTGAATTGAATTATTAAGTGTCTATGCAAACAAACTAAGACAATTACATGATGATTGATACAACAAAACGAAAACGCTAACAGCAATTTTCTCCGAAATTAAATTTTTACTGAATATTTGCTTTTTAAATGACGTAAGGAGTTGTTCTTTCGTGAAAAATGTTAACGTTATTCAGGGACCAAAAACCATCTGACTTAGAGAGTTAAATGATAGGTCCTTCAGAATACTAATAGCAAAATTTTAATGAAGATCCACGTTTTAGCTTTGTAACTTAGCTTGTTTGCTTTTAATACTTTAAAATCATCAAAACTTTACCATTTCTTACTGTGCATTATGGGTTTGCTCACTGTTAAAGGGAGGCCGTATCGCGACTTATATGTCTTTGGTTAAGAGTTGGTCCATTGCAAATCATACCAAAACTTGTTTTTACATTTTTCAATTACTAACCAAGGCATATTGTAAAATACTGCAAACATTTAAGGAATGACTGTAATATTTTTTCTGTCTCTGAATAAATAACATAAACAAATTGGTGCACACTGAATAATGCGCGTAGCGGGTTATTTAACAGTGTGCACCACATTTTTTATGTTATTTCGAATAGACAGAAAAAATATTACAGTCATTTCTTATAATTTAATTCTAAATTCCATTTTAAACCGTAGGAAACCATGAAAAAACGTTGATGACGTCACGGTCACATGACTAAATTATGTCTATGAGCTCATAACAAAATAACGTCAGCCAATCAGAAGACGCGTTACATCCAAAATTAAATTATTAATGTATAATATATAAAAATAAGAATATGTGGTATGATTGCCAATGTGACAGCTCCCTACAAGAGACCAATGACACAGACATTAACAACTATAGGCCACCGTGACTTCATACATACATAAAAAAAAACATTCTTTACAAGCACAACACTTTCCTGGAAGCATATGATAATAACACTGTTTTTATAACAAAATATGTTAGATTTGAGCACCAAATTATCGTGGAGTGACACAAAATAGGAGCATGTTAGTTGACTAGGGGTTTTGATACTAATTAAGTGTCAAAGTAATTCATTGGAATGAGTTAACCTTTCTCAGTATGCATACTTAAATACGTCTGAAGATATACTATCTGTATGAAAGTTTCAAAATATCAATATATATCTCCGATTCAGTCTTTATATTGATTCCACATGCACGTGTTTTAGCATGAATAAGGATGTCGGATAAAATGTGTATTAAAAAAATCAATTAACTTTCTTAAGCCTTAAATAAACATCTTATGACTTAAAACAAGAAAGCCCTCTTATTTAACCACAAAGATAAGAATTTGTGTTTTTGCAATAAAACAGAAGAATGCATGGTTAAAGCTTGAGGATAAATCGAAAGACATAAAATCATCGACTCTTTAATTCATCAAGTTTTGAACGCGTACAATTTTATGTTTTTTTACATACATTTCTTCTTGAAATCATGTCTTTAATTTGGGTGACAAAGATCGAGTAATTTGTAATTCTTAAAAAATGCAATAAACACTATTGATTTGTTGCCATCTTGTTTTTAAAGAATCAGATTGAATTATTTTCTTTTCTTTTTTAAGCTTCAGTATGATTGTTGTGATTTAACTTGCATCTTAAGAATCGTATAATTAAAAAGTCCTTTAATATCACCTTATGTTTCTCGTATCTCCTCCCTTGTATTTAAAGTAATTTGATGTTTTTAAATGGTCACATTTGTGTTCAATTAATAGTCGTTCTTTAATGCTCCTTAAGTCAGCATTATAAAGCAGTTAAGCTTAGGTCCTTGTCTTGAGATATATTGTACATACACATTACGTGTCCCAAGAAAGCAAAATGTTTTACAAAATCTAACATCGTGTCTCATTGGTTATTGTCTTCAATAAAACAGACTTAAATATCATATTGAGAAATAGGTCTCAACGGACTACTATCAATATCTAGAATAGTGTAGCTCTTTTCTGTAACCAACTTTCAATTAAATGTTTATCAATGGGAACACATTTTCTATTTAACAATGTTCATATCAAGTCTATCAAATCATATCGGTCAATATTTATATGTGGCGTATGCCCGATTCTTGCAATGTCTTTAAAATAATTTGTAACATTTGCAATTTTGAATTAAAAAGCCATCAACAACGAAATGAAGAACTGAGTAGCATTTTGAATTTATTAAATAATAAAAGTTTTCAAAATATATTTTAAATTTTAAGATTAAAACTCTAAAAAAAAGGAAGGACTGAATAAACTTTCCATTATGACCCTATTACCGTTAGTGAAACAAATACAGAGGAAATAGGCCCTACCTCTATTCCAATTTAACAATAACGAGGTGCTTTAATTTAGATCTCTATCGTTTTATATTTCCACCGTCATTATATCTCTATATTGTCTACAGGCCTGAAGCCAAGCAGATAATTGAAGTTTATTAAGAAAAGTAAGAAATCTTGATTCTTCTACTTTGTCTGAGAGACAAGTCGATAGCATTTATTACCGTTTAGGCTCGTTACATACATCCATCTTTATTGCTAAGGACTCGTTTTGACCTTTAAGATAATGATATATTTCACAGAAAGTTCCACGGTAAATTGTTAACTTGCTGAAAAATCCACCTTAACAATTCACATAATTGTCGATTAACACAATTAAAAAAATATTTGAACTGATCATAATTTTCTTTAAACTAATGATCCCAAAACACCTTATTTGTCAACGTTTAGTTTTTACAACTGAAAATAATATGAGTTAATAAGCACGGTTTCGAATTAAACTCGGTATTATTGATATTTTGTTTTTCAGAGAAGAAGTAACCGCATTTACATTTCGAACAGTGTAGAGCGAAGTTTTCCTGGATTTTAAGTGTTCCTAGAAGGACTACATAAAATAAGGTAGCTATGATACTATTCCTCTAATTTCCTATGGAAATTGTTATTTTCCAGGAAGGTGATATTGAGTTTCATACCAGGAAAATTTGTAGACAGTTTCGTAGACTAGACTTGACATTTGTTTGTTGTCTGGTTAAAATTGTAAGTTCGCATATTCAATGTCTGTTATGGCGCAAAATTGACTGAAAGTGATTATTGTAGTAATCTTATGTTTGAATTGTCTATTAAAATATCAATAAAACGGGAAAATATTTTAACCTTCATTGGTTTTTATGAACACATATTGATAATAAGGAAACATGGTATAACTGCCGATGAGACACCAAAAACTATTCACACAAGAACAAAACTAAGAGTACGAGTTTTTACTTTTAAAATGTAGGTGTTATGCCTCAACATTTGGACAAAAAGTAATGCTGTTAGGTAAGCATTACGATTAAATAGAAGTTGAAAAATGCAAGTCAAGAGGCAACCAAATGCATCATGAAAGTAGAAAAAACACGAATATAACATGAGGACAACGACTGTACATCCAACTTATTGCTTGGTGTTTGCATATTTTAAAAGGATGTGTACTATAGATACAATGGATAAGCGTTGATTCTTGAAAAAGAAACCATGAGCCCGGAGGTGAGCTTATTTCTGCGACAGATTCAGGAAGCGTTGATTCTTGATAAAGAATCCACAAAAAATGAATTGGCGCACGACACGACAAATGGTTTAAGGCGATGTTAAACAAATTTATAAACATCAATAACATAGAAAAATGGTAGAACAGTAGGAAGGTCAACCAATTATGTATGCATCATGCCACAGTTTATGAGACGTTGCTATATCAAATGAGACAACAAGTATATATATGTTCGTAACTTTGTTATATTATAACAAGCCTTTTCAAAGACTTATAAATTTGTAGTATATAAACGTAACTGATATAATACATAATATATCCTATACAATGACGAATCTTAACGATGACAATGGTGACTAGTTACAAGCGGATATGTATCTCCCAGGGCAAACTTTTGATCTATTGTTATTTACTTTTCAAATATTTGCAGTTTTCTTTAAAGGTATTTTCAATTGAAATAAAATAATCTTGTGGACTGAAGCGTCTAATTTTTTTCTGCAATAAGAAACAAGCATATTTTTCACAGGCGTTTATAAAAACTAGTTCACATGTTTAAAAAAAGTGGTGTGCATATCTAATTGAAAATCAACTATTTAAAGTACTCGTAAAATCAATTATATAGCTTAGGATACGTAGGACATTTGTCAGTCCAGCAAGCACTGAAACGCAAACTTCAAAATTAACATCTCTGCCATACACTTATGTTCAATTTAGCAGAAAATTTACCGAACAAACTCGACAGTAATACCATTTCTAGTTATGCTTCAGAACATTGTATGCCTTTAAACTAAAGGTTGTTCATGTCTTAGTACAGTGCCATGAATCTTCATTGCAGAAATATGCAATAAATCCCTTAATTTCCAGGCAAACCCGTCTTTAAACTGTAATGCGATATTTCGACTTAATTGGGATTTTATATCGTTCTATCAATGACAAAGTTGTACTCTGAAATAAATGTTTCATGGAGCAGGTCGATGCATCAAGAAGACTCTACTTTAGGTTTAAAAAAATACAATGTATCTTGATTTATTTCAAATGAAACACTATACTTTGACCTTAAATGGTAACATTACTTAAGACAGAAGTAGTATTACCCATTAGATGTCGAGAATTTATGGAACCTTTGGCATTTTAAAATTTTCCAATTTATTTTTATAGAACCATTATGTTACTACTAGAAGCAAAATTACTTTCAAAATTTCATAACATTCAGAAGTGAATTACATGTTCTTTATCGAATACAATTTTATCAAATTTAAGTTTCAAAACACGAGAAAACAATCACAGCACATAAAAAGAATAACATTTCCTTCGTCGAGATTTAATAAATGAGGCAATATATTAGACAAACTAAATGTTCAGTATTTTAATTCTTGCGTACGAAGTGCTTAAAAAACAGCATGTCTGTTTTAATTTTTAAACAAAGCTGCACAATAAAGATCTGAAAGGGCAATATCCTGGTCTTTCACAAACCAAAATTTATACGTATATTCGAAAAAAAATATATTTGAAGTGAATAATATGGAACGCATATCAATTGTATAAATATGGAATTTCAAGTTTATTTTTGATATACTTTTACACAAGCCATTTGTGTGCTTCACATCTCACATTGTCCATCAAATTATCTCTAACATACTGGAATCACTTTGATTTTAGTAACTTGGGCAAACAGTAACATCCTCAATATTGTGTTTCTTAGTTTCAAAAGATTTCAAAAAGACAAATCCAACGAATATCTTCTTAAAATTTCATTTTCAAGTTAAGCTAAAAAAAAAATGCTATAAGTGGTAGAAGTTGGCTGCTGTTTGTTATATTTGGGTATTTTTTTTTTGGGGTGATTTATATAGCATAAATCACGTCGAATGTATTTTATTTTGCACTATTTCAAATTTTGTCAAGTTTGAACCTTTTAGAACTCAACATTGTATACGTTCTACAGTGTTAATTTGCTCAATGTTGATGATCGTATGGTGATCTGTAATAATTGTTGACATTCTTGTCGTATGGTCCCTGGTGGATAGTTGTCTCATTGGCAATCATACCACGTCTTCTCATTTTATATCAAAAACACTAAATTCTGTTTTCTGCAATTATCCAGCCAAAATCAAGCTAGAAATTAGCCTAGAGATGACCTTGGTATCACCGATGTTGCTTTGTTTTTACAATTACAATATCCAATACCTACTGATAAATGTACATTTTAATTACAGGGTTTTTTAATAAAGACTTTAGAATGACATATCGCATAGAACATTTATTTTATCAAGTTATATAAAGTCTGTAGAGTAATCGTCCAACAATTTATTTTCAAATATATCCCCATCAGCATTTTCTATATAACAAATTAAATTACATGCAGTGAGTTTTCAAACGGAGTTAGTAAATGACAAAATTAATTACACTCTAGCTGCCTAAAATATTTAAATTGCAGCACGAAATTTCCCTATAGAATGGAATTTGTTTATTTTGCTCATGATAAGAATAAGTTGTTTTGTCGTTTGTAACAGAAAGATATGAAATGTGCGGTTTTTTGTGCTCAATGATATTACTTCAGCAATGGTGTTTCACAATTTTAATATGGGTTAAGCAAAAATGGAATTGCAAGAGGATAAGAAATATACATTTAAGTTTTCATCAAAAAATATTTTTTACTTATTTCTTTTAAATATTGAACATTTAACGTTGCTTTTTTTCAATCTGAATAAAATATAGATACAGACTGAGTGTCCACATTTCGCTTCCATGGACAACGGCTTTTTAATAACATTTCGAGATCTTCTGGTTTTGACGTAATAATGCATAGCTTCAAAATATTGAAGTCTGAAATTTCTTAAGACAAAACATGCCTGCACCTAGTTAGGAATATGGCAGTTGTTATCCATTCGTTTGATGTGTTTGATGTTTTGAGCTTTTGGTTTTGCCATCTGATTACGGACTTTCCGTTTTGTATTTTCCCCGGAACTCAGTATTTTTGTTGTTTTATTTTTCATAATTCGATTTGATGATACATGTAATGACTAGAACAGAAAATCAGTTCATATGATTTGTATTTCGAACAGAAAAACGAATCGAGCGAACGGAAATTAGTATCAAATCTGTATCATATGTCGGTAGTTTTTATGCTACCTTTGAGATGAAAAATCAATGTTTTAAAACCACGATAGTGACATTTATACTCTCTACATAGAAAGGCATGGATACAAATGATGTTTACACAAAGGTATCGGTACATTGAACAAGGATCAAGGAGACTAGAAAAATACAGATGAGAACAAAAAAAAAAAATATCGTGTAAGACCCAAAAATGAAATGAAGAAGCAAAGATGTTTGCAATACACTATGCTGGAAAGATATATAAAATCCAGTAAAAGACGAGAAAAAATATTAACGAACGGAGATATTTTAATGACAGAAAAGTCGTCTATCTGTTAATTGTGTCTTAATCCTTAAAGTGAGGCGTGATCCCATAGGAACATTCAAACTCATTGATAAAAAATAAACTGATAACGCCATGTCTTAATAAAAAAAGACCAAAATTCAAACAACAGTACACAAAAAACAACATAGAAAACTAACGACTTAGCAACACGAATCCACCAAAAGCTTGAGTGATTTATTGTGCTCTGGAACAGTGTGCAGATAATACTCCACACGTGACAGCCGTCGTATTGCTCATGTAAGTATACAAACCCGGTTATATTCTAATTGTGTATTTCACATTATATGGCAAGGGGACGGCCAATGGTAGTGTTTTAAAGAAGTGTTTCTTTGCACGGCTGATGACGCATACATAACAGGAGACGCTTAATATGATAATTCCGAATATCCAATGAGAAATTTTATGGCTAGTAGTATTTAAAATGGATAAATCTGCATTATGTGTACGTAGAAATTGCTTGGGATGTAAAAGCGTTGACCGAAGTAACTTTTGTATGAAGCGCAAAAATGTACCCACGTTCAACTTTTTAACAACCCTAAAGAAAAAGTCAAAACTTATAATATTATACACTTTTTCGCTAGGATCATGAAAACACGTTTCAATTTAGTTTTTCAGTTATTTACAGGTGCACTTTTTTGTGGAAGCTGGTGTCGTCATGACTATTACATTTCATTTTAAAATGAAGGTTAATTTCAGAATGACGTAATTGCTGTTAGTTAATCAAAATAACGTATTATGTAATGAAACATACATGTAATGTAATTATAAAGTAATGTCTTTACTCGTCAAAGTGAAAATCTTGTAAAATATTATACTGACAACGAAACAAAAATAAACACAATACTACACAGTCAGTACACAAATGATATAAATAATATATTATATAAAACTTAAATCGGATTATATGAATACTATTTCGTGAATAATTCAAAAACTTTTGTTGTTTTTGGTGCCTTAATCTGTTAATGCTGTTTTATGCATAATTCAAAGATATAACTGCTAATTCTGAAACGCCGATCTTATCGGACACTAATTTATATGTCAATTTGAATGCATGCTAATTCATTTATTGTATGATACCGAATGTGCAAACAAAAATAGATGAGAATATTCAATGAACTAATTAAAAAAAGGTTATGTTTTTGAAAAAGAGATCAAAATCTTAATATTTAGAAAATGTCTTCAATACATGTATAGATTTGAGAACAGAGAAACACATATATAATAAAGAATTGAATCAGATTATCTGTTGGATTTTTACAATAGATACTATCTTTTCTTTTTATACCGTGTGTCTGTAGTGTTTTTGTCGATCTAATGAGTTCGGTAGTTTCCAACTGAATTTTAAAGGTTTTTTTTTTTTACTGTTCTGCTTCACTACTGTCGGTTGTAAGGAGAGAATCGAGCGTTTGTAAACATAAAATTATTCCACCTGATCACATCTTTCATTTTTTCTGTCGCAAAACTGGTGTTTCAGTCTTGATTTTGGTTCGAGCACAAACTCCCCGGCAGTTCCAGTTCCGATCCGCATACGGGCCCGAATACTACTCTACACTAATTGATGGAGTAAAGGAAAACACTTCCGGAACGGAAACGATCACTGTCCGGAGTTTGGTTCGAGCATTGACAACTTTTATTAAAAGAAATGAAAAAAATAAAAATCATTTATTGTCGGTTTTACCTATCATAATACCTACAAGAAACAGATTTCTTTGTTGCCTTTTTACAGGTACGCTCGTACGTCAATTTGGAAGTTATGTTTTTTATTTTTTAATATTGGTCGCATTAATCAGGAGAGTGTTTTCGTGTTGCTGAACATGTCTGGACAAAACGAAATAAAAGTAAAATCTCTGTCAAAGTGACAATTATGTAACCGAAACAGTATTGGAAATAAAATGCCATTCCATTATTCAAATTAAGTTGAGTAATAAAACAGATGAAATAAAAATATGACAAAAGTAATATCTCGTGTTCATGTCAGAAACGTCACGACAACCTTCAGGTTTCATTTTCGAAACATAACAGAGCTAACAATGACGCATATATCAGAATATTGTCCTGAAAACTTTCCGCCCGGATTTTAAATGAAAAACAAATCAAAAATTCAAATTATAATGATTTATATCTGTAGTACGGTTTTAACGTTTGAATCTCCAAACTATATGAAAAAAGAAAATTCATTAAATCAAATCCAAGATCTGCTATTCCATGGTAAACCTATTCCATGGTAAACGTATGTCGGCATTTATGTTTTGAATGTACGTTTATCAAACAAAATACTAAGTTCTTGTTTGGAATGTTGTTACTAACTTACTTACTCACTATGAAATTTGTTTTGTAAACAAAGGTTTCATGTTTCTTAAATATTTTCGCATGTTATCAAATATCATGCATATTCTCATTTAAAAACAAGTTTATGACGATACAAAGTAATATTTCATAAACAAAATGAAATATATCGCCTCTTGGGGGTATTTGCATAATAAACCATGCAATATTTCACAGAGATAAATGGATAATAATAAGTTATATTTTTCTATGGAAAAGATATAAGGAAGTGTTCAAATTGCATGCAGATATTTTCTTTAGATTTAAAAAAAAATCTACTATTTTGGCGACACCTGCCTTTATTTTGGCGCAAACTTTTTATGAACTTTGAAATTAATACAACTAAAAGTACAAGACGTAGTTCTTAACCACATTCAAGCGAGATTCATCTCTCGTCTGACTTAAACAAATCTTACAGGAAACGTAAAATCTTCCCCTTGGGAGTCTAAGATTTTTATTTTTCGCACAGGCATCAGTGTAATTTTTTATTCTCTTGACTTGCCAGAAATCTCTGCTTCGGTACTTACAAAACTTGTAAGCTAATTTTTAAAATCCTATTGATTCGGACGCACTGATTTTTTTCTCATTTTATTCTGATGTCGTTAAAAATGAATGCATTCCACTGCATTCCAGTATTAGCCTTTATATGGTTCTGTTGCTCGCAATGATTTTTGAAAAAAAACCTACTGTGCGAATTTGAGATCATCATTTGTACTACACAACAATGAAGCCATATAGATATGAACAGGTATATATTTGAACAGGAATGCGATTTATTGTTATGTCTAGTGTCAGTTCTTATTGCGTAGACTTATTTTGAAAATACAAGCATTTCTGTGTAGTAATTTATATAAAAAGGATAACAATAATCCACCAAATTACCATGCAATCATCAACTCCTCCAACAAAGTGATAAAACAAAGACGAAAAATTTTTGAAACAAGCTTAAACATGATGACCAATAACTTGAACAGAAAATTCATAGACAGTAGCTTTGTATTATCTGATGAATTAAGCTTTTTTCAACTAATTTTTATAGTCTTTTTTTCTTATTTTAAGCGGTTACCCCACCACTGTTCTAGGATAGGGGAGGATTAAGTGCTTACAAACACGTTTAACCACTCTACATTCTTTATGTATAAAAAAGAAGATGTGGTATGATTGCCAATGAAAAAACTGTCCACAAGAGACCAAAATGACACAGATATTAAAACCTATAGGTCACCGTACGACCTTCAACAATGAGCAAAGCCCATACCGCATATTCAGCTATAAAAGGCCCCTTTATATGTGCCTGTCCTAATTAGGTCAAGAGGCTGTAGTTCAGTGGTTATCGTTGGGACATGTCTGTCATATTTGTTATGAATAGAATTGTCGGGGCCTTTTATATCCGATACATTATGGGTTTTGCCATATAGTTGCCTATAATTGCTTATATTCACTTTATTAACACTTTGGTGGATAGTTGTCTCATTAGCAATCATACGTATCCCTATTATTATAGTATGTGCGAGATGCTAGTACGATTTTAAAAGTCACTAAAAAGAAAACCTGCAGAAAAAAACTGTTAAGCTCCAGGGCCGTAATTGCCTATGAGGCAGGGGCCTCCCCTGAATTTTCTACACCAAATTTATTTATTTTTTTGAAGTAATAAAATGAAATATTGACAATATGTACACGAAGAACTTGAATTTATATTATAAACAACACAAGTTTACAGTTTTAACAGTGTTATCATGATACGTGACATATCTGACATTTTCCAGATTTTTTACCGAAAGTGAACCGTTTTAGTATTTTATTTTTCGTGTGGCCGTCCGTCTGTTATTCAGTATTCGAACGAGAACACATATGAAACGTTGTAGTTATATACATGTCTGTTCAGCTTTCAACAATATTAAAATTCAAGGTCCTCGACAAAAAAAAATATCTTGCTTTCTATGATCTTGCTTTATTTGTTTTTTAACTTACCAGTTTGATTTCTAACAAAAATATCTTTAAATACAGATAATAATTGTTTGTAAAAAAAATTGCTTCAAGGATCCAGCAATACTGATGTTTCTTAAAGTAAGGAAATCGAAGGAAAACGGGTGATTTTTAGCCATATTGAGAACAAAATCCGCGGTCACAATGTATTTTATGTTAATAATTATAGGTCAAAGTACGGCCTTCAAGACGGAGCCTTGGCTTACCCCGAACAGCAATCTCAGTTTGTTTTTGCATAAAAATTGCTTCCAGGTTCAAGCAATACTGATGTTTCTTAAAGTTAGTAAATCGAAGGAAAACGGGTCATTTTTAGCCATTTTACTGCGAGAAAAAAATCTCTAAGGTGCATCAATCACGGTCCCAAACCCCTGCCTCCCCTGAATTCGAACCCTAGTTACGACCCAGAGCTCACTACATGTAGTTAGAATCTCACGTCTGATGCCAGTGGCGGATCCAGAAATTTTCATAAGTGGGGGCCCACTGACTGACCTAAGAGGGGGCCCGCTCCAGTCACGCTTCAGTGATTCTCTATATAAGCAACCAATTTTTTTCCCAAAAAGGGGGGGCCCGGGCCCCCGGGCCCCCCCTTAAATCCGCCTATGGATGCCATTTGCTGCTGAATGGCAAAATAATGATCAACGTGTTTACATATATGTGATGATTCAATTATATTTACGACGAATTATCATGTTTAAAGTAAAAATATAAGCATTTCTAACACAGACAAAAATTTGGATTACATAAACTAATGAAGATCATCGCAAATCTTTAAAACTTCATAAAAAAAAACAAATGATTTAAACAAAATCAATTTACAATACAAGGAAACTTAAGAATGTGACAAAAGTCTTTCAGCAATTACATTAAAACAGAATTTATATGGAATAAAAATTAATAATTTAAAGCCTATAAATTATGTTCTATACAGAGAATTCAGTTACCACAACATTTATTTTATTAACATAACCTGCATTTTTTTTATTGCATCTTTTTCTATTTGTTTATTTTCCACCGTCAACCAAGGTAAATATAAAAGAAAATACACACAGAAAAATCGAAAGTAATAATTCTCTGATAACCAATGTTATTCATGAGGTCTATAAAGAACGTGACCTTTCCAAAGTCATTACCGCATCTAGTTATACTATCTGAAATCAATGCACAGGTAATTAATTTTATAGTAAACACTATAGACACGACACGTTGAACTTAAAACACAAATAACTTCAGACTAAGATGAAACATTAGGGAACAATTACTATAAAATTTGTAGTGATTTATAACACAGTGTAGACACCGTGGTCATGATCTTGAAGCTTGTCTATTTTTCAAAATGTATTTGATTGCAAAATTGAAAAAAAATAGTGCTTACTGTTAAATTTTTAAACGTTTTTTTTTTTTGTTCAAGAACGGTGAAATATACTAGTCAACAAAAGAAACGATACACGACTTTGAAATAAAATTTATCAAAAAGTGTTACATATAAAACAAAATGATATACACTATTTTAAAAAGCTTTCATTTGCAATGTATGCACATGTGATAATGAAAATCAAAACTTTTCGGAAAGTATCTAAATTCCGTGTAAACGATCATAGGGTGTAATTTAGTTTTGCGGAAAGTTGAATAAAAAATCGACACATAATTTTCTAAGTACTAAATAAAATTTCAAATTTGTTTAAAAATATTCAATATGCTAATCAAGTTATGTTCATGTTGTAACTAATGGGTTGAAATATTGTTTTTTTTAAATTTTTGGGAAAAAAAGTGTTTTTTGAAATCTCAAAAATTGCAAAAAAAATTTTTTGTATTTTCGTCTCAAATCAATGCTTTAGATATGAAAACAACACACAGTAAATTTGGAACCTTTCGGATTAGTTTTAAGATTGTTACCGCTTTTTGAATATCACTTTACACATACTGTCTATGGTAAATCAGTTGATAATGTATACATTTTAACGATTTCTCGTGGGGCCGAACTTTGCTTAACTAATAAACGAAGAAACTGTATGATTTTTAAAAACAAATTGATGGCAAACACTGTCTTTACCTTTAAATGAGAGGTTGGCATCATTAGTTGGAACTTCTGTTTTTAAAATTGTCGTTTTATGTAAATTTTGTAAAAAAAAAAAAAAATCGCGAAAAAACGTCACAAAAGCAAAAAAATATTTTTTTTTTAAACGTGTTTTATATTTCCATAATGATTAAGTATTACTTCCTTCAATATTGTTCCAATGAACGGAAAACTTTATCTGTAATTTGAAAAAAGTCTTGTATCGTTTCTTTTGTTGACTAGTATATATATTGAAAATGTTGATACTTATCATAATGTTGAACGATTTGTCAGATATGATTGTTTTTATAATTCAATAACTTTTATTGACTGCTGCTCTTGGTACAATTTGAATTCATTGGTGATCCGATACCAGATCTTTCACAGTGCGATTGCGAAACTCAAACCAAGTTATTAACATGTATTCTTTCCCGAAAATTTGTCTCGATATATCGAAAACTGACCGTGGTTAAGTTTGAGACTCGTTACAAAGAAATAAATGTGTTTTTACCGTGTTCTACATATGGTTTAGCTAGGAACCTAAATTATCTTTATCTGATCTCAATATTACCTAGAGTACCATATATAGACTGATTAAAGAATACCAATCTCACATCAAATCGTTGTTTGATTACTGTTGAGGGAATAATTCCATTAAAGTAGAGCAGAATTACGTAGACACGCCACTGGCTTAGTTTGTTTTTACCACACATATATCAAAGCCCACGAATTTAGGATGCGTCATTCTCGAGAGGCAAATAATTGAGGTAGCACAAATCTAAGTCGAGTGATAAAGGTATAGCAATTTCGTTAAGAAAAGAAAAACATTGAACCTTGTCTGCAGTGGCACATTACATCGGATATAACATAAAAGGTATCATATTATACTAAATACGGGTATTAATTTGTTATACTATAATATTCGAATTCTGAATAAGTATTTCTCAACAGATGTGATCTGAAACAAGTACTTGAAATCCGAATGTATCATAATTCGTAGAGCAGTAATTTACATCTGTTAAGGTATTGGGAAACCATCTCAAATATAATATATGATCCAAAATAATGAATAAGATAAAGACATATATAGTAATCTGAACTATCATCTGAATGTAGCCATGGACGTCTTCTTCTCTGTGTAGGATGTTTAAATACACAACCATGTCCGATCACAATGAGGTCTTTTGATCTGACGATTCATGAATTTGACAAATGTAAGGCTCTCTATATGTCGAAGAACACATGCAATAACTGTTAATGAGTCAGTAAATGATCTTCAGCAAGAAATGTTTACCTATCTAACATGCCCTCTTTTTCCAGTAACCACCCAAATGCCCAGCCCTTCCTCTCGTTCGACAAACTCTATCAACATTAACGGACTTGATTTTATCCCTTCTAAACATGCTTCAAGTGCTTGAAAATGAACATTATTAAATGGTCAATACAGTAAAATCTTACCAGCAAAAACATTGATTGTCTGTCTAGTGATTGAATATTTATAGATTATCGTTGATTTGAAAAATTATCACAAAAAAAGATAACAGGAAAAATGCACAAAATAGCGATAACTATCATTATTAAAAAAATCCAAAAACACAGGATTTTTCAATATGTAATAGATACATCGTTTGTTATTTCTGTGACAAACCAGGTGCTCCGCAGGGCGCAGCTTTATACGACACCAGTAATTGAACCCTGAACTGTTGGGGCAAATTTGGTCACAATATTCAATCTTGATACTGTTTAATAATTTGGATTGTGATCAAATTTTTGACATAATATAGGTTTTTGTCACAAAATGAATGTGGTCAAAGATCTAAATAATCTATTGCACAATACTCTTTTTTTTTTTTACAAACTAAATATCACTAAAATAGATTTTTTAATCAAAACCAAAAAATATACAGATCTTTAGATTAATATAACAAAGAAGTGTGTAAAGTTTTAAGCAATAATCATAAATTGTTTTTGAGATACGGTGTGACACATGTAAAAAAAAAACTCCCCCCTTTTTACAAAATACTCAATAACTCAAAAATAAAACTTTGAATTATCACCAAAAAGTATACAGATCTACAGATTAATGTAACAAAGAAGTGTGTATAATTTTAAGCAATAATCATAAAATGTTTTTTAGTTACGGCGCGACATGTAAATCTCCCCCTTTTTTACATAATACTCAATAACTCAAAAATGAAATTTTGAATCATCACCAAAAAGTATACAGATCTTAAGATTAATATAACTAAGAAGTGTGTAAAGTTTTAAGCAATAATCAAAAATCTTTTTTGAGATACAGTGCGACATGTGAAAAAAACACACCCCTGTTTTAGTTACAAAGTGCCGTAACTCAAAAAGTTTTAATCCTATTTTCACCAAAAATTATACAGATTATTTGACCATCATAAGAAACAACTATAACAAGTTTCATGAAATTTGGATAAGTTGTTCTCAAGTTACGGTGCGACATGTTTACGCCGGACAAACAGACGGACAGACGGACGGACAAACGGACAGACAGACGGACGGACGGAAGGACGGAGGACATTTGTTTACCATAATACGTCCAGTCAAAATTAAAATAAAAATTTTGACGGGTGTATAAAAATGCTTGTTTTGGCCTCTTTTTGGCCCATATTTCCTAAACTTTGACCCCATAACCCCTTAAATGATTCCAAACCTTCTACTTGTGGTTTTAAACATTGCAGTATAATTTCAGAGCAATTGAAATATTTGTGCACAAGTTATTATCCTGAAACTAGAAAAAAATGCTTGTTTTGGGCCCCTTTTGAGCCCTAAATTCCTAAACGTTTGGGCCCATCACCCCCAAAAACAATCCCAACCTTCCTTTTGTGGTATTGAACCTTCTGAAAAAAAAAATCATAAAGATCTATTTACTCAAACTAAAGTTATTATTCGGAAACCAATGTGTCTTCGGACGACGACGACGCAGACGACGCAAACGACGACATCATATCATTATACGATCCCAATTTTTTGGGGGGGTCGTATAAAAAAGCAAGGAAAGTGACATAGGTAAATAATGTACTTCTTTGTCTGCTTAATTTTCTTGGCAAGATTTAAGATATAAGCAACGTCCATATACATGGTTTGATACCATTGAAAGACAACTGAAACAATAGAAATGGCGTTTAGAGAAAGGAGTATGATCTTTCATGTGTTAAAAAACGATGGGTCTGACCTGTATCACGTAGGGAATTCCAATCAACTTGTATCATCATGTGCATACATGATTAAAAACAGATTTTGCTTTGTTCTTTTCAAGATGAAAGATTTTATAACACTCCACGTAAAAAGCTAACAAAAAATCAATGTAATTTTAGCAGAAATATCTGAACATTTAATCTTAGCATACTTTCCCTGAAATCATATCAGTGTTGCAAGATCTTCGTATTATCAATTATACTGCACTCGTTCTATTTGAGCAGTCAAAATGCGTTGACTGTATATTTCTATGTCATGTACAGTCACTGACCCGATATCACTTTTCCTCATGAATATTTAAATAGAAATTGCCGAAATAATATTGAATTATTCATACGACCTCTTCAACCTGTTCTTGTTTCAAATGCATACAACGATGCGTGGAACGACTCAATATGGTTTCTTTTGCAATCATTGGAAAAACATATTTAATTTGTTAATATTTTTTGTTTGCAACCTATAAATCATTGTTTTTTTGCTTATGGTTGATATTTAAGTCCATACTCAAACGATTTCGTTCACCATCGAGTGTTGGTTTCAACAGGTAAATGTAAATTTCCTTGTGTAGTATATTTCTCCGCGAGCATGATGTGAGGCTTTTTAAAAGGTATTTTCCCCAATATTTAAATCAAATAAATAACCTTAACGCATTAAACAACAATTGAAAATGTTTTTTTAGATTGCAGTATAAAGACAATAATATCGCATTGACTTGACATATCAACGATATAAGAATTCGGCCCGAAACGGGGAAAAAGCTCGGCACAGCCTCGCATTTCCCTGTTTCTAAGCCTAATCCTTATATCGTTGATATGTCAAGTCAAAGCACTATTATTGTCTATTTATGACTCTATACTATACGAATGTATGGTATGAAAAACTGAAACGGCCTCCATTGTTTAACATAGATATACCGTGCACTGTAAATTGCCAATTACAAGCAATCAAGTCACACGGTAATGTCGCTCTCTATTCACTTATTAACTGACGTTTATAGAATGTATCTTTTCGTGAACAAAGCGTGCACTAAACGTTATTGAACAATTAATAAGCCGATATTAAAACAAATCAATACAAAGAAGCGATCGTTTTATTAGCCAGCTAATAATTAAGTTGTAATATGTTTTCTAGATAGGACTATTTGTGCATCAACTGTGAGCAATAATTGTTGAAGATAACATTAATTTTGGAATACAAATCCTTATTGGCTAGTCAATAGACTTCATATTACATTTTACATGGGATTATTGAAAGTTTGAATTCATTTATTGCTATACAGATATGGCTGTTACAAGGATATTCACCTCGCTTTATGAATATAGAAATCTCGTTTTTAATAAACAAATAGGATTTTGTATGTTTTTTCATTCCTAACATACATGTAGGACAGTAAATCCTTGTATAGTACCTATTTTACTGGCAGTTTCACTGGTATCATTGTAAAAATTATCCCGACATTTTTACATTGATTTTTCAATGTTATGCAAACTTTCTTGATTCCGTATATTAGATTATTAAAGGTTTGTCTGGTAGTTACGAAGATCAAAACATGAATGGCATACGAGATGATTTAGTTTAGCGGGGAAATGAGGGGACTCGTCCTGTCATATCTACACATATCTTGATCTGAGGTGTGGGCTTTGCTAATTATCAAAGACTGTACGGTGACATATAACTGCTTAATTCAACGTCATATTGGTCTTTGTAGTCGTCTTTTCGGCAATCATACCACATTTTCTTTTTTTATACTGGAAGATCGCATGGTAACTTCGTTTAATATTTTTTTTATTGCCGATATATAGAAAGAAGTGAAAACATCTATTCAAACGCAGATTAATCATGCAGTCCTCTCTTAACTTTATTTACATAATATACCACATGACAACAAGGACTTTGTTTTCTTTGGATTTAAAATCTAATGAGTCTTTTCTACCAGTTATCGATAATTCTTTGGTCAAGGTTTATCACAAGGTTCCTGATATCAAGGTAAATCACAGGTAGTGTTTCTGAAGTCATTCTGAAGTCATTGTTAATTACAAGGTTCCTTATATCTAGGTAAATCACAGGTAGTGCTTCTGCAGTTATTCTGAAGTCATTGTTAATCACAAGGTTCTTTATATCTAGGTAAATCACAGGTAATACTTCTGAAGTCATTGTTAATCACAAGGTTCTTTATATCTAGGTAAATCACAGGTAGTGCTTCTGAAGTCATTGTTAAGTACAAGATTACTGTTGATAGGTATATATGTAACCTTTCCCAGACACAATATTCTTAGAAGGAAACTTTATTTCAATTAGGGTTCATCATTGTTTAAAATCACTCATGAATGGCAGTCGCATGCTTAGAGGAGCAGCAGTATATATCAAACATAGACCTATGATATTGAAAATACGGGTTTGATCTAACCATGACCTCCAGCACTCTAAGCGAGCACACTGACATGAAATCCTACGACAAATAGAGTAAACACAATAGCTGCTTATCATAACAATTCTCCTGCATGCAAATATTGTGTGTATAGTAAATCAAAACAAAGAATCAGTAAAACAAATACTATAAGTGCCATTGAAGAGAAACAAAACACTAGATTATTCTGACTTTACATATTAAATAGATTTGTTTCTGCTTGAAGAAAAATAGTAATTTGCAACGCAAATAGTCAAATAGAATAATAATCCAATGTTTTTTTTATATCAAATAAACGGATATTAAACAGATAGCAAAAACGAAAGAGAAAAAAGAAAATAATCTATTGAAACAGCATTATACTATCTAAATATGTAGAATAACATATATATATTCGCCTGTTAAAAAAAGGAATATGAAAATTACATGCGTCATAGCCGACGATTAAACAAGAGACTATAATGGTTTACCGATTTTGAACCTTTTTAAACATACAAACCAAATAACGAATTACTTTAAATTCCAAAACACGAGTTGCGTGCACGAAAATAATACCATATTTTTGTAAGCTACGGTCTCATAGGGATTTAACAAACATCACTTTTATTTACAATATTTCAAAGAAAAAAATGTTTTATTACTTAAAAACACATTGCCAGTAAAAGCTAAGCGACAATATTATTACACGAAGGTGGTTTTTATGACATGCATTCGTGATAGAGAGATATTGTATTAAAGTCATAATGTGCGGGGGTTCTTGAAGACACAAACCATAAAAATGAAAATCCTCCCAAAAATGACCAAAAATCAAACATTCTTCAACAACACTTTTTGAATTATATTTTCTCTTGTCAGCAACAAAAGGTATGGTTAACGGATAGTTATATCCGAAATTTCAAAGTATAGGTAAACACGCAATCAAAAACATTTTGCTCGTCGAAATACAGACATCGCAACGTTCAAAAGGGGAAAAAGAACGGTCAAAAGGGGAAAAAGAAAGAAAGATGAAGATTAATGCCCGCGTCACACTGTCCCGATTTTTATATACGATGGACACCCGAATGCGAAAATTGTATGTTCGTACGAAGTTGGTCCCGATCTCGTTAAAATACCAAAAAGTGACCGAAGCAAGTACGATGAATAACGAAGTCTATACGATGGTGCCGAAATTATATACGATAGCAAAAGATGGACATACGAAGGTTAACCGAAGACGGGTATTTAAGCTTCATATCTCAGCCGAAGCCTACACGATGGACCACGAAGGCTACACGATGAATTACGAAGGCTACACGATGGATTACGATGATGGCGCGATGGCCATACGATGTCTAAAAGACGTCGTGTACAGCTTACGATGCATTTAAATTATATGCCGAAGGCATCATGCGTTTTAAATTGTTTGATCAATATTGAATATATATTATATTGTACATTTCATTTCTGGTTTAATCATAAGACGGAAGACCGTTGGCTTGAAGGGTAAAACTTGACTCTGAGTCTCTGCATATAATGCCATCTGTACAAGTCTGCCATACATGGCGGGAAATCGATCTTTTTGTCTAATTCTTATAAAACTTAGTTTATCATCCCCTCGCCTACTACATGTAAGTTTCGTGTAGATGAAATTGTTATGGACACTCTAGAACCAAAATGCTCAAAACTTGGTATGGGGTTACTCGTTAAGAATATCTTAAGCGCTATTGACTTTAAAATTCAAAGGTCAAGGTCACAGTGGCAGTTGTAATACAAGGCAGTACCACCCTTGTGGACACTCTAAAACCACTATGCTTAAAAAGATTTTAACCACATTTGGTATATTGTTCCTCCTTGTAATAATCTGACGTTTTTTACGTTGAAGGCCGAAGGTCAAGGTCATGCAGATGGACTTGTTTTTTCTCCTTCAAATAGCATAATACACAAGCAATTGGTTGCTCATTTTTTTACCTGCTGGTTCTAAAGACAATATTAAAGGTATTTCAAGTTACTGAATGTTTTGGTCGATTTCTAAAAAAATAGTTTATGTATCAAATATGCATATTCAATTTACCATTTTTTGCATGTGTCATATACAAATATATAGTGTCCATATTTGTCTCCAATATCTTACATACGAGGGGATGCCACGCTCGGCATTGCCTTGTTTGAACTGTAAAATGTGTGCACTAGTCTAAATAATCACCCATAATTATGCCCATGTTTACTGATCTATATTAAAGGTAAGGTAATGAGTTCGTTGATCCCTTTTATTCAAAAAGAGCTCTTTTCAGGAGAATATCATAATAATATAGACAAAAGGAAGGATGTGGGGAAAGCAACAAATGCGGCAAAATATGAAATATAGAAAAGAAAATGGTTATGGAGTAAACATTCGTGTGACAACAACTCAGACGATACATAAAAAATCAGAATAATGAAGAAAAAGTTGGTTTCCCTATATAGGTGTACCTGCAGTGTTGGTATACGAGGCGCGTTTATGATTTTCATTATGTTACTTGATATAAAAAATTGACACAAAATAATATTTTACTTGTAAAAGTAAATCCTGAGTCTGTAATAGCTGCTCTTCTTGTTCCATTTGAATTAATAGAAACAACGCTGTCGCCTTTCTTGTTCTCATAGAATCATATGAAATGAGCTCCATGTTTTGTGAACGTCTTTCTTAACTGTCGTATTACACTGACCAGTGCATATCGTGCATGCCACTTTAAATGTATTTTAGCGCGAATATTAACTTACATTAAGCTGGATTTATTGCCGTCGTAGTTCCATCTTGTCGCCTTCGTACTTTTATTCGATGACAACACGACTGGATTACGAGGTCTTCACGAAGTCGTGTTGCCATCGTAAGACCTTCGGGTAGCTTCGTGATTCATTCGTGTAGACATCGTAATGTCAAAGCTGCCCGATGGAAACGATGGAAACACGAATACAATACGATGTTCAAAGATGCATTCCCGGTGACATTACGATGGTGAGGATGGTGATACGAGCTCAATACGAACCCTCAACATCGGACGCACCTTCGGGGATTTTTTAACATGTTAAAAAATTTAGAACCCTTCCCGAAGTTGTCCCCGAAGGCTAGAAAAAGTGGCCGATGGTTAAAGATGGTTAAAGATGGCACTACGAATTGCCCGATCTGGATACGATCAGTCCCGATTTTGAAAATTTCCATAATCGTGTTCCCATCGGAGTAAAAATCGGGACAGTGTGACGCGGGCATAAACAAAACACAGACAGAAGACAAAAGATCACGCATCATGGCTGCCACCTTAGTTACTTATATACTCATGTTATACTCATATGCTCTGAAACGGCGTGCAGTTTCTACTCACTTGTCATGTATGAACCCCGTACTATGTTTGATTTGATAAAAAGCACGAAAGGACAAATTTGTAGTTTTGAATTTTGTACATATACATGTACATGTATAAGTGAAATCTCTATTTAACAAAATAGCGAGATTGGTAATATAATTAGTCAATTATTTCCAATAAGAAATGAAACTGACGTCACACTGTCAACGTATATTTGTTCTGCCTAACAGAAGTTTCAATGGAAACTTTGTTATCAACATTGTCATAATATCTATTCCAGTTGGAACAAATATTCTATACCATTTATTTCGTTAGTAACAAATACTGTAATATTTATTCCTGTGGAAATAATATTCCAGAATATATTTTCCTTTTGGAACTTATATTATAAAGGAACTTCTATTCCGTGACAACACCAACTAAAATAAGTTTAAAGGACAATGGATTGACTTTTTTGCAATTAACAAACACCTACATGTACATATATCAAAAGCAGAATCTCTACTTATTAATATAGAGATATTAATAATAAGTAGTTGAACCAAAAATACAAATACTATTTTCACACTAGCACGAATAACACAAAACCCAATGCATACGCAAATTTGTTTACAGTGTCCATCAAAACTGACCAACATCAATAAATTACAAAGGATATAAGCCAGTGTTATTTTTAACGAATGATTTAGCATACAGATTGAACCTTTATGGCACTAATGGTTGCATAGTTGCCATATTTGCTGTCCGAAACTCCTCGTTATTATTCATTAATGATCACAAAAGATCAATAGTGTAATCTCCTGTCTTAATAGAAATTAATGATTTCCCCCTTATTATTGAGTTATATGAAATTAGAACACAATATTGCATAACCTTTAACCCATATTTGCCAAAAATGAATTTCTTATTATATTGATGCGGAATCGTATCTTATGCATTACTGCACCATCTCTGTCCTCATACTGCATATATCTCAAGCAATAGATGGAATACTGCAATGATGTCAAAACACATTTGTTCTTTGGGGATTTTTATTTTTTATAACCTTTTTACAAATGAAACAGGACGCAAAACATTATACCTTTTGATTTTACGCAATTTTAAACATATAGATGTACTGAATTACAGTACCAAAAAAGTTTTGTAAAAGTTTGGTTGTACACCGTGTACTTTTCATTATAACTTGGACGTTCTGTGTGCGACTTCAATAATTCAATAATACTGAAAAGTGCAGATGTGAAAGATAGTGGATCTTTATCTTTTTATTTATTTTTTGTAGGATAAACTGGCCATGTCTGTTGTGTTCTAAGTTGTAATATTCATTTCAACAGAATTTGAAATTGATGTGTTAGTCTGGATGTGTAGTGATTCCATTTCAGTTCTAGGATAAAGTTTTTCATTTTAAGCCATTGTTACGGATAAGTGATGTCCCAACAATATATATTAAAGTGCCAGAATCTGTTTTAGTATACTAGTATATGTATTTACTGTATTTTGATATCTGTTTTGTCTGTCTGCTATAACTGGAATTCCATACTTTTAAATAATTACTTGTGTGATGTCAAACACTATTTCAACGCGCCTCCCCAAAACAAAATTGAAAAACAAATACTAGAGGCTTTACTTGTTTTTAATTGCCTGGTAATTAAAACATAAACGTACGAATCTATTAAAAAGGAGGGACGAAAGATACCAGAGGGACAGTTAAACTCATAAATCGAAAATAAACTGACAAAGCAATGGCTAAAAATGAAAAAGACAAACAGACAAACAATAATACACATGACACAACATAGAAAACTAAAGAATAAGCAACACGAACCCCACCAAAAACTTGTGGTGATCTCATTTCACATAGTTTGCATGGCCATTTTGTTTCATTATTGACAATTTCGGTTGGATTAGTCTCTATTATTACATATACGTTATCAAGATCTCTTTAATATTCAAGTAATTTCATTAGTATAATTGGCGAAGGATATCAAATACAAACGTATATCTGCCGATTCATAAAAGAGGGAAGAAAGATACCAAAGGGACAGTCAACTCATAAATCGAAAATAAACTGACAACGCCATGGCTATAGACCTTTACGGAGACGACAATTGGAAATAAGAAGAAAAAGCCGATTGAAATCAAAATAAGTTACTCATTTTAACCATGTCATAAATAATTCAGTTTGATAGATTTAAAATGCGAATTGCGCAATAGGTGTCATTAGTGAAGCAGGAACATATTTTTCCTTCATATAGTTTTCTTTTCATTATTTTATTTAAGGGATGACTGTAATATTTTTTCTGTCTATGAAGAAATAACATACAAATTTGGTGCACACTGAATAACGCGCGTAGCGGATTATTTAACAGTGTGCACCACATTTTTTATGTTATTCCGAATAGACAAAAGAAATATTACAGTCATTTCTTATAATTTAATTCTAAATTCCATTTTAAACCGTAGAAAAACATGAAAAAAACGTTGATGACGTCACGGTCACATGACTAAATTATGTCTATGGGCTGATAACAAAATAACGTCAGCCAATCAGGGGACGCGTTACATCCATAATTAAATTATTTTGTTTTATAATATTATCTGTTTTCAGCTTGTGGAGTTTGATAGCTACCTTGGCATTTTTTCGGTCTATTAAGACAAGAGGAAAGAAGAAACGAGCACTCCAAACAATTGAATTAAAACTAGAAGTTTGACAACTATTGCTTTTAAGATAAATAAACCCATCAAATATTTTATGTAGGGATGTTTACCTAAAAAATAATAGTTATCTGTTTCCTCACAATACCACTTTATATTATTTTGCAGAGCGTTTTTGGACAACATATGTAATTTATTTGCAGTGTTATTTTACAGTCATGCTATTTAAGGAGTATAATTGCAATGACTTTATAAACATATGCGATATGGGTGACTGACCATATAAAGACATGTTAGTGTCGTAAACAATATGTTTCCGTTGATATTTATTTATATCTTTGCGAATGCGAAGTAAATAAATTTCGTGAAATTTTTGAAATCCCATGCTCCATGTCCTAATTCACGATTGTCATCCAACCGTGACGTACACTTTGTTTTGAGCATGATAGTATAAACAGGATACCAATGTATTCTGTTTGGCAAAACATTGTTTGAATTCGGCATGAAATATGATACACAATATGTAGTATATGTATGTGATACTTCAAATATGAAATAATTTCAAATATGTATAAACAAGATGTAATTGGTAAAATAAAACTTACAGAAGAAACTAAATTATTCAAATTAACTTATTTCAGATAATTTTTTAAATGTTTCAGTGGCTGTACATGTTATAAAGCATAAAATAATTTATACTTCAATAGATGCATTTTAAAGTTATTATTAAGAATCTCAGTGGAGTGCCCTTTTAGCCATGCTATACTCAATGCAAATTATCGATACAGATATGCATGTTTGTGGTATAATGTTGATTTTTAAATATTTTTCAGGGTTCGTCTTTCAAGGTTGTTTGCCTGTGCATCTGCTTTGAAGTGTGCAGATACGTAAATCATGTAACTTTGTAAACTATCATTAATGTGATTGTTTTAGGATAGTAGTGTCCGGATGATAGTTTATTGATTAAACAGATGCTATCCTTCTGTTTTCTGTCTTTGCTGTTACCCGAGTCTCAGGACAGAGTTCACTCTCAACTACAAAGCTGTCAAATTTCATAGTATTTAATGATATTACTTGTCTCTTCCAATATCAGATCTTTACGTGTGCGAAAGTTCAAAAGTTCATTTGAGGCTCTGTGGTATGCCATTGACTATTTATAACGCGAACTTTTATATAATGAATACTTGGTATCATTTGTTTTTTTTCCAATCAAATAAATATAATGGGTAAAAAAAAACCCAAATTTTCTCTAATCTCCCCTCCAAAGTATATATAATTCCTCATCTCATTCTCCACATAACTATTAATCAATAAGAATAGTTAGAAACGTGTTACTTTATATATAATGAAACATCTGATTTGAATTTTTTTTCTACTTTCCGTATTTTTGTCATTAATATGATAATTTCATTACTAATAGTTTTTTAACAGCTAGAGATTAATTTGTGAACTTTCAGTGACCGAAGATAATTTCCAGAAGATCCCGCTGCAAAACCTTTGAACTGTTAAATGGTAAAAAATACATAACTTTTTGTATACCGAACAACCATCCGACAAACATAAACACATGAATTACTAATCATAAAATAAAATACTTATATTTATAAACTTAATTTCAAAGAAGGATTCACCATCTCAGCAGGTTATCTTGATCTGTGAGAGATGCTAGGGAAATATTATTTATATAAACAATGATTTGCTGTTTGCATTTGTCTTCAAGCATGCATACTTAGCTTTTGCAGGGTTAAACAGTCGTAAATTATCAGTGCCAAGAAACAGTAAACGCTTATAAATCTTCATCAACACGCTTAGTGTTAAATAGACAAAAAGACATTCAGAATAAATCTCGACATAAACAATTATAATACAGATCTATTTTTAAGTAGTGTATAAAATTATGAACGTGACGATTCCCATTTTCTTAAGAAGTGGTAAGGAAATCAATTTCTAAAAAATGGAAATTTCTTTAAAAACTTCATGAAACGGAAATTTTGTCAAAACATCAGTTTCATTATGTATTTATATACAAATACTTATAACTACTTGTAGAGCTACGCGAATAGTCATAGTTGTTATCATAATTTTTTCAGAAGGATTGTTTTCCTTTCAAAAACACATAATATAATTATAAAACTAAAAGTAATATATCAATAAATGGAAAAGCATCAAAGAGGAATTGAACATTTCATAGATCCCACTCCCTTGTTATTTCTTCCCAAAGCCCATACCCCCAGATCCCACCTTGTTTTACCTTCAACATTTCACATCCCATCTCCTCCCAAAGGTATATCAACATTAGCTACTTCATGAGCCTCAAAATATAAACCCTTTAGAATTATGAGTATACATATCAACCCAACTTTCTCAGAGAAAAGGAATTATATTGGTAGACTTATATATGTAAAGTATAAATTCAGTACTGCTTTGTAGCATTTAAATAATGTTTTGATGTCTCCCTAATAAACCATGTGTGATTGATTCCTCGGAGAAAGAGAGTTGAACCTTAAATTCTTAAAATGCAATTCATTGAATATTGAGAAATATTCTTTTTTTTTTCAATCAGACTTCTTAAACTCATCGTGTCATTTATATGCAAAGGTTCTGTATAAAATCAGTATCAGAAACTTTAGAACTTACATTGATTGAATTAACAATCTAGTCAAATTGAAAATAAACACGCAATGTACTATAGGATAGACATATCCCTTGAGACAAGCGAAGGAAATAAACCGTATAATCTGATACTGGATACAAAATGTCTTTCCTAGATAATAATAGATAAAATATACACAATTTAAGAACATTGACTTATTTTCTTCTTTTTTTCTCTTTCCTTACATTGGAAGAATAAATCACTACAGATACTATTTTTTTAATTATCCATGATACTTTGTAAGACCTTTTAAAATCTACCCGACTGCAACTGTTAATCAAAGTCCTTTGCTTGTATGGAAATGGATATCGCTATGGTGAAACCATGCATGTATTGCTTAAAAATCGTTCCAGCATACGCCTCATCAAATATATACATACATAAATGGTTTCATTACCAAATATATATAAATCCGTTAATTTATTGATTAGCCAATCCATTCGTTTAGCTATACAATTATTTAAAGTTTAATTTAACTGCTTTTATTTTAAAAGTGTGAACTATTATATAAGTACATAAAAGTAATAAATCAAAAGATTTAAAATTTGTATACATGTATAAGTAACGTTTTTTATTACCTTCTTATCCAGACATAATAAATTTTACAAGAAAACATGCAAAATAAAGAAGTTTATGTTTCTTTTTCATTTTTTTCTTCATTTTTTTAATGAAAGCAGTGTCATTTAAACTAACGATCAACCAACGGCTTGAAACATATCCATTAATTATGTTCTGAGAACTAAAGAAATATACAGGATGTCATGGTGTCTTCTGTTGTTTCATTATTTACTCTCTCTCTCTCTTCCCCTCTCTCTCTGTCTCTCTCTCTCTCTCTTTGCTTCTCTCTCTCTCTCTCTCTCTCTCTCTCTCTCTCTCTCTCTCTCTCTCTCTCTCTCTCTCTCTCGTTTTATACAATTACATAACACCATTTTTTACCTTAATTTTTAGAAGTATTTTTGGAAGACTTACCTTAAAAAGCCTCAGGATATTAGCCACCATAATAGACACTGTACTGGATGCAGCCCCTATAACCCCTACCACAGGTTTAATGGGGTTATAAAGGGGGGTCTCTCCATCATCACATTTGTAATCGGTAATATCTATCGTCGTCATTTGGGCTTTTATAAAATCCATGCACTGTTCTAAGGCATATGTATCCGAGCTACACGTGTCCAGAATGTGTACACCTATTGGTATGCCAGGTAAAATATTATCATCAGCATTTATTCTCTTCACTGCAAATAACATTGCTTCTAGTCTTTGAATTCCCTTTTCTTTCTTTATTTTACCACATCTATCTTCACCTTGTTGTTTTTCATGCATTGGAAAAAGACCGCCAAAAATTATTTTTCCGTCAATTAGAAGTTTTTCTTTTTCGGTTCCAAAACAACTATTAATATTTGTAGAGAACGTTAACATTAAAATTAGCAAACAATGTTTGAAATTTGTATTATAAATTATTGTCATTTTCACTTCTAATAATATCATCAAAAAGTAAACAATTGTCACTGTCACGTCAAAAAATCAACATTATATCAAACACTCTGCCTGAGGAGAATAACACATGCGCAATGCATCAAGATATTCTACATCATTCTGATCAGATTCAAGACGTTTATGCACAGAAATCGATTTAATAGCCCAACGAAGGAATTACCTTCAGAAAATACACCTGATGGCATAATGTTACCTATTACAGTCCGTTTCTCGTTGTGAATAGGGAGAATATGCCTGGGATTTCTATCGATATAATAAAGTACTGTCAAGTTCAATAACGAGTTCCTAGAGGAGAGGCATCGATACAGCTTAACTCTTACGGCAGCATGTCGTTAAAGTGTCCATATTTAGCATGTAAGATTAACACTTTCTAACTTAATTAGACTCGTTACATACAAATGTATATAATTAGGAAAAGATCGAATGACTCAATAGAGTACAATACTGATACAGATTTGTCCAATCACAGAATTTGATTGAATATGTACTATATCACTTACATTGATTTTATATAACTAACATTAATATTGTTCTCGGTAAACATTTAAAACATTTGTTCTTAGTAAATACTAATGTAGTTTAAACATAAAAATAGACGGAAGTAAACTTTTTAGAGGTTTTACTGTTATTAAATATATGAATATCAAGTTGAAACGGACACAGAATTTATTTCAAGTGGAAGTTGACGCCACATTTATCAGCTCTATTACATTGTTTTTTTTTGTTTGTTTGTATTTTTTTAAATATATTTTGTCATGTCGGGGCCTATTATAACTGACTTCACTGTATATGGTTTCCCCCATTTTTGACGCCATACAGCGCTCATTAATTGCTTAAATCCGCTCCATTACGACTCGGTTGAAATGTGGTCTCATTGGGAATTATGCAACATAAATAATTCTTTTTTTGTAACTCATTTATCTGCATTATCTTATATTCATACAAAAATATCTGGCAATTCAATGTTCTAGGAACCCAAGTCTGTTTTAAATAAGTTCCAAAAGAAATAATTCATTATTTAATAACAATATCTTTGTAAATACTTTGTCTTTTTAAGTCAACATCTTAGATACCAGGCTTATAATTGTGTACGCCAGATGCGAGTTACGTCTTCAAAGAATATATATATTTTTTTATTGTTTTAACAAAAACCGCTTCTTAAGTTATTGATGATAAAAGTAGGTTCAATGTCCCCCGCATCTCACATATTTTATATAACAAAAGGGCATAACTCTGTTGAAAAGGTCGATCATCCACCATTATAGAACTTGTCCGAGATATTGCTGATATTAACCTATAGTATAAATTTTATAAAAATCTGACAAGATTTGTACTCGTGAGAGCACTAACAAGATCGAGCACACGGACGGACGCCCGCTATTTCTATGTTTCTCACAAAGATTTACACGTGGGACGAAAAGCGCAGATTGGAAACCGAAACAGCGCATGCGGAAAAATAACTACTTTGAATCTACTTCCATATTATAAGCACATCTCGAAAGCGGAAAGAAAACGTCATCTTGTAAGGGATTTAAAACTATTGTTCCCACAATGTCTTTCTTCATATTAAAAAGAAAGAAATAAAAAAATACATACTGATTACAAGTACAACGCACTTGTTTACAGACAAGGGGAAGAAAATGTTGATACTTAGCTCTTACATGTATCCTTTAATAATTTAACGTAACGAATCATTGTCGTGTCTTTTTATTTATTAAATCTAGGTTTTTGGCTCACAACCTGGTAAAGATTTATTTGAGCTATTGTCAACATCAAGTGTCGTCGTTCGTTAACTATTGCAAGTGCTTCGCCCCTGAAACTAACAGGGCTGTTGAAATCATGGCCGAGGTAGTCCCCGTTGAATCTGTCTACCAACCAACATTGGCACCAATCGAACCTAGAATTATAGCAAACATGAGATATTTTCCCTAATATTGATAGAACTTTTTAAAAAGGGTTTTCGGTATGAATTGAATTTTGAATAAAAAGCATATTCACCAGCTGAAAAGTATATTCACCGCGCTAAACGTCGCGTGCTTTTTCGTTTATTATAATGGTAAAATGTTTGTAAGTATGAAGGTGATAGGCAATGGATGGGAAAATGTAAATACAAAACGGAATGTACTAAGCTTGAAACCGAATTAATGAAGTTCATACATGGACAGCATTTACAGTACATGTAAGAAAATATACATACTCTTAAAAAATGAGTTGATAAGCGATTATTGCGAAAAGACGTCAGGTGGTACACAATTGTGTATAAACTTTTGAAAGTGGCTTGAATGATATTTACACAATTAAATGTATACATCATAAATAATAAGGATATGAACTACTATAAAGCAATTTACCATACTTTAAAATAAGCTTTTAAAGGCAAAACCAGAGACATATAAATACACAGTACATTATATAGTATACAAAAGTCATGTCTCTGGCGAAACCAAAAGCAACAGCGAACTAAACAATACACAGAAAAATACAATGTTGTGAACATTTTGTTGTTGTTGCTCTTTTCCATCTGGGAAAGACTACACAAGGATATGTAGAGTATAAGAGACACCATACTATGGTATATACAATAGCTAGGGAGAAATATTTGGTATTATAAATGAGCTATCAATAGAAAGTGTATAAATATTTCTTCATTGTTAAACAAGGAAGTAAAAACAAAACAAAAATCAGTCACGTGTTTACAACTCTGATGTCACAATTACTTCGAATTGAAGAAATCATATATATTTACTTTCCTACCAAGAATTTTATCAAATTAAGTTTCAAATTTGATAATGTAGTAAGCGTTTCCCAATGTGATGTTTTTACATGTTGATCTTATTTAATTTGAAGTAATCGTAGAGAAAGTCGACTTTCGTTAAGACAGTGTTGACTTTGGAAATTAAATTCAACAAAATGACGCAACAATTACATTTGTATCAGCAATCGACGCCAAAAATAACTTAATTTTGTTAGATTAAAAACGAACAAGAGGATGTAAAGGAGGGAACGTTAGTTTGAATTACATATAATATTTTCACTGGGGAATGATTTCTACAAGAATGAATTCAGTAAGTCAGGGTTAGAATTTTGATGTAATTATACGCCGACTTTTTATTCCGTAAGGAAATCAAACAAAACAATGAACAGGAATAGATTACTGAGGAAAAAAATCAAACAATGATCTGTTTTCAAACACTCAAATGAAGACTGTATGAAAGTCTAAGACGATCTTGATTATAGGGTTATTTTAGGAAATAAGATGTATCAAATTTATACAATTCGAAATACGAAACAGACACATTGTCGCATTTAAATCCTATGCAAATATCGTCTTAAAATAATATATATTAATGAGCTGAGGGTCTGGTCTCTAAGGTTTTTATAGATGTGTTTGATAAAAAGTAAATGATATGATACTATATAGCTAGTACGGTGTGTGTCGAATTATTTATGTGACTCTCAGCTTCCCGAGTTATATCGAAGCTGCGCCATGAAACACATGAAACAATACTTAAAATGTGGAGCTTTATTAAAGTTGTAAGCAAACTGATGAATCTATCTTTAGTTATGATGGTCTTTCTGATATTGTTTAACATCATCCCCTATTTTATTGATTTTGCATTTACATTAAGTCATAGATCAAATTTATTTGTTCAATGTATGTTCACTTGTTGTGTTAATGAGTCTTTTGATAGATTAAAGACATTTCATTTTTTATAGTGTGTCTTTCTATGCTGTGAAGGTACACATATAGGGCTGTGTGGCATATTTTCAACGTTTATATGGCCTGAACTTCTCAGAGTTTAAACTTACACTAATTTTCTTAACTACCCCTACCTCGAATGAAAGGTTACCACAGATTTCAATGTAAACAATATGCACATGTTTATTTACTGGTAACATTCCCAAGTTCTGTCTCTGCGATATGGAACACAGAGAGCATAACTGGGAACCAGTATGTAAACAAAATTTATTTTCTATGAATATTCAATTACTGCCCAAAAGAGGCGTGTTTTGAGAAACAGCTGTATTTACAAAGTGCAACCTGTAAGCCATGGCTCCGTGTTAACGGTTGAAGACTGGACTTTGATCTATAATTGTTTACTTTTAAAAATTGTGACTTGGATGGAGAGATGTCTAATTGACACTCATAACACATCTTTTTATATCTATTAGACCATTTCTTCCTTCTGTAACTAAGATAAAGGTGCTAGAATTGAGCTTTTCTGACAATTCTTACGCATGGGAAGCACGCTATTAAAAAAAAGCAAGTATTTAATAATTAAAGAGCTATAAAATAAACAGCAAATGGGTTTTCTGTATATTGAATGTACTTTGAGACTTGTTTGACTTACAAAGTTCTCGAAAATTGACACATAATCGGGTTACTTTGGACCAATGTATCGACCAATTTAGAATTATTTACCATGACATAATGATTTCACAAGAACAATTATACATTTTTGGATTAAGAACTTTATTTAATGAAGCCAAAAACGAAATTTGAACTTATTTGCACAATAATTAACTTCACAAAAAGCTGAGTGTCAAAATTATTGTATTTATCAAACTCTAATGACTTGTAATTGGAACCCATTTTCAAAATGAATCGCTATAATTGAGTTAATTAATACATTACCTATAGACTTATTAAAAAACCTGTTTGTTATCATAATAATATGAAGTCTTTATTATCAACAAAATATAAAAAAAAGAAAACAAACTCTAGTAATCTTGTCAAGATCATTTAGTGTGATGCTAGTGTGTTATTACGAACAGAAGTAACGGTACATACTACAACTGACTTCGTCGCACCAAGTTTACCGATTCTGTCGTTTTATTCTTGTTACTAGCAAACTATCTTAATTTATAACTTTAAATTTTTACAATTGTCCTTATAACATAGTGCACGTAAGACTCGTTAGGCATTCTGTATGATGTATTGATCTTTCCTAACAACTTCATGTAGGGGCAGTACGTTTATAATAGCTCACAGTTCTTCTTGTTATTTTGTTTTATTTTCCTCTTTTGAAGTTAAATATGTATGCAAACTTTTTATAAGTTGGTATAGGATCATGAAGACTTAGTATACTGTTTTTTTTCATAGTTACCCAATCTGTAAATGTTATGTATACAAAATGTCAAATTTTTCATTTATAGAGTTTTCTTGATAGAGGGTTGCTGCTCACAAGGAAGCTATTAAACCAAGAGTTTCAAATGGTAAAGTTGAAATCATCCCATCGTAAATTTTACGGACGCCATCACGAGTTGGTTGACTGTTATGGAATAACCGTTTAACAAATGATATCGGAGATGTGCCTTACGTCTTAACTACAATGCCCTTCCCTTTCATAAATGTGACCTACCGATTTAGACTATTTACCGGATTTGTTATCACATAAGCAACACGACGGGTGCCACATGTGGAGCAGGATCTGCTTACTTTTCCGGAGTACCTGAGATCATCCCCAGTTTTTGGTGGGGTTTGTGTTGCTTATTCTTTAGTTTAATATGTTGTGTCATGTGTACTTTTGTTTGTCTGTTTGTCTTTTTCATTTTTAGCCATGGCGTTGTCAGTTTATTTTCAATTTATGAGTTTGGCTGTCCCTCTGGTATCTTTCGTCCCTCTTTTAACAAACAATATACAAAAATAAAAATGCGTAACATCAAACAAATGTAAACAATTAAATCAACCAAAACAACATAATAATGATAAATATTGAATATAAATAAAGTTTAAGATACAGTTCAATGAGACATAAACACTATCTGACACGATAGACGTTAAGCAAATACAAATCGTCAAACAATTTGACACGGATTGTCGATAATATGGTCAAAGAGTATGGCTTTAATTTTCTCAAAGGACTTAATCTAAGGTCGACTGATATGATGTGTAGGCTTCAATAACACGATACTTATGTGTGAGAATGTCCGCAAAAAGGTAAAATAAAAATACTCCAAAGCAAATCTCATAAATTGGAATTCTATAACAACTGACAAATCAAACGCTATCAATTAAATGAACAAATGAAAAACAACTGCCATACTCCTTACTCCTACTATGGACTGAACATTTTCCGAATAAAATCTTTGCTTTAACATGGTTTATTGCTAGCTTAACCTCCCACGTGTAGAACGATTTTAAGTTGGCTAGGTAGATACTTTTAAGTGATTTTTTTCTTTAAAGTACAAAGGTGAGATGTTGTAAGTTAGCAAAATAAGTAAGCCTCATTCGATGGCTGATTTTCAAAAACAATCTAGTTAGAACAGTAAATTGATGTCAGATCCTGTTTTCGACCAATTTTCATCGTCGTTCTTTAATTTTTGTTTTATCTACAAAGCAACTTGCTATTGCTCTTTCAAGGTCGATTATAACCTATAGTCAGCTATATGAATATGTATTTAGACTTGATGTAAATCAAACCAATGACCGATATGGGGTGGAAGATAACAAATCTTCCATCGAATATATGCAACCAGCAATCAATCAATCAATCAATCAATTCAATTCATCAGTCCATCTAAAATTCAAAATATTTTATGCCATATAGGCAACACCATCATTGTCTTTGGTAAATAACTGGATGAAGCGCAACTAATTTGCTCGAACATGTCGGATTGTTTTTTCAGCATTTTTATTTGTTGGGTTATTCCGATAGAAGATTTTCATATTTTCAGAGCAATCCTATTTTACCTGAACATTGAACCATTGTTTCTTCTGCACGATTAAGTGAACATGGCATTTCTCATTCATATCAATTAAACGTCCTTGGAAAATATTTTAATTCCCATTCATTTTATATAAAATTACTGCAATTTTATAAAACTCAATCTTTCGGAAATAATATAACATGCAAGAAATTGATGACAATCTTACATTCAATATTTTTGATAAAGTAAAGATAATATTTCTAAGAGAGTTGGTAATTTCCTTGAACGGTAAACATTTTAATGTGATATTTAAAAAAAAAAAATTATAACAATTGGCTAGCATATATTAGCATCGTCAAAAGCTGCTCAATGTTACATCTCCGACAGGTGCTCAAGGTTGTCTCTGTGAAAGCTATTCAAGGTTGCCTCTGTGAAGGCTGTTCAATACATTTCATCCTTATAACACACTATGAAAATTCGTACAAACAAAAAAATATTGCATCGTTTTTTTAGCAGGAATTCTGTAGTTTAGTTGTACGATATCAGTGTATTGTGTGCGAGTATTTATTTGTGTTTTTCTTTTCCTATTTTGCCGATGATAATGATGGTTTATTATATTTATATATCAAGAATACATATCTACACGAATCCTCGGATATGAACAACTTATTAAAGGGACACTCGCTGTCAAATTCATGTTCACTGATTTGACTCAAAATTTCAAATGGGAAATTGTCTCTTGCTAAGGCAGAAATCAAAATTAACCTTCACCCACTTCAATTTAGCCAATAAATCTTATCCTAATAATCTCTTTTAAATACAATATTTTATGTAATTCCCAACAATTGCTGCTACTGCATATTGACGACATTTACGTTTCTCTTTGTGTTGTTTTATCTACAGACAAAGCAAAGATATACATGTATATCTAACGACCATATCTTTAAAAGATCATCAATTTTGCCCCATTAGAAATATTTGACGGTTATATTTCATCGAGTAACTGAACAATTAAGTTATAGTTACGCCACCTGTTATATAATTCATTTTAATATGTGAACGATCTACGATATTGGGAAGCGAAATTATTAGTATTCCACTTCTGAAATTAATTATTATCTTTGATATATTTTTTTACACTGTTTATAAAACACATTGTTTCGACTTACTTACATTTCATTGAATACACCATATGGCAGACCCAAACAAAACTATAACATCAAATAGTTAAGCTAAATTTATTTTTATTTAAACCTTTTATGTTTTGCAATAAAACCACAGAAAAACATATAAAACATTGATTAAAACATAAAGAATTGATTTACAAGGAGGCACACAAAACTGTAATTTACGACAAGTTGATTTCGTAGAGACATAAAGAATCAAATGATATGCAAATTTTCCTTGTTCAAATTGCAAAATGGATTTCTATGATTCAAGTATTCCAATAATCAATTTTATTAATATAATACGCAATCATCCATAGTTTATTAATATGCACCAACAAGCAAATAGAAACATCTTGAAAACTTAATAGAGCAGTATTTGCATACGATTAAAAACTGTTATACCAACTTACATTCATCAGTACACATATACATGAATAAAACCAACTTTATTCATTGAAATTTGCGTTTGAAATCATGATGTCATTCCTGTTTGTTCACAATTACAGGATTCACTTAAAATATCAAATAAGCTTTGATTTCAGTACCGTAAATAAATGTACATTACAAATATGATACATGGTTTTCTTTTTTTTTCATACAGATTTTTTAATAGAATTATCATAACTAACGTCTAATACGGTTCACATCAAATTCACGTATAGTTTTCTATGTAACATCGAGACGTGTTTTGTCTATTTCTGTCGTTCCGTTCCATTGACATAAATCCTGTAACTATAATTGATATTAAATCACCCTGTGCAAAAGTAATACATTATAATTCAACATTTTGTCCATTTCAACAATAAAGTATATTAAAACTTGTTATACATTGATAAATGCAAAATGTGTTTATTTGATGTTTTTCGTTTTATATCATATATATATAACAAGTAAAATGATACAAACCTTGTTTCATATGTAAGTGACTGCACCAATTCTTGTCTTTGTCGCCAGTAATTACCTAGATGATCGCTGCTATCGGTCTGCTGGATTCCACACAGTTGTGAAAGCATTGATCACCTGTAAATGACAGGATTTTTGATACATGTGTTTTTCTCCTATTTTTCTGTTATTGATAACCAAACAAGCAAATAAAAGAAAAAGAAAAAAGAAAATGGATTCACTTTGCTTCTAATTTAATGGAAAGAACCAAAAGTTACTCATTTCAAAAGAATTTTTTGTTTAGGGTGACTGTCTCATTTTTCATCTCATTTATATTTGTATAAGTAAACGTAAACCATATTACCTTTAACAGAATACAGTATAGCTTTTCAATATATCTTAGAATCTGTTAATCCACCGTTTGTGTCCTATCCCCAATTTCTGATTTGTTGAGTATAAGTTGTCATGTCGGGTGATGCATGCATAGCACGATACGCCTCCCTGTCGACATACAGGATCACACAGGGTGGTTTCCTTTGGAGTTTTCAACAATTTTTACTTGTAACCTTGATTGCATATAATGTATAATCGATTTGCTAGATCTGAACATCGGTAAAATAGTTTCACCTTTTAATTAATAACATGCGCCACTTCGAGTCTGTCACAAGGCAGTTGCTAAATGAAATAAAATAACAAGTTTTCAGTTTTAATTTAAATTACCAAATTCTTTCAAAGACTAGACCTTGCATGAAACATACAATTTGACAAATAGTTGTTTTCTCTAATTGCTGATTACTAACGTTTCTATCGGGCAATATGTTATGAGACATGATGCATGGCAGAAAAAAATACAAGTTTATCTGTCTGCTGTAATTTTCATAGCGGATTTCTTTCGTTGATTGGTAAGATTTCAAATCATACGGTGCTCATCAGAGCAAATATTAATCATGAACAATTTTCATTTCCTAATTGAATCATCTTTGTAAAATCAGCTTATCAAAAGTACATTTTAAGGTTTCCTCAAATTACACAGTGTTAATTAAAATTATTAGAAATGTTTCACTTATCTTCACACTGATTCAGCGTATTGATATTACAAAATTTTCTTTTTGGACATTTTTTTTTACGCTCGAGGGTAGAAAATACAATATGATATAAAACAGGGAACATAACGTGATTATGGCGGATAATACCAACTTGGGTTGATTACTGTCCGGAAATAACATAAAATAAATTAGGATTCGTATTTATTGAAACTGTTTGTTAATTACCTTTCCTTTACCAATATGTTGCTGATATCGTCTAATCTTTCTTGTGTTCAGTTTGCTGGTTTAGTTATATATATCATGTTAAGATTTATTTTCACTATCCGTTTTTGTACATATGAATTATATATGTTGGATTATTTTCAAATTTGTGGACCACCAAATGACATTAATCAATGGCTAGTTCGAAACAAATACCAAAAAAAAAACTATTCATGAACGAGGTACACAAGCCAAAGTGTCACGGATGTAAATCCTTATATATATATATATATATATATATATATATATATATATATATATATATATATATATTTCTAAAATTAGGAAGGTCGTTAGTGATTCAATGCTTTTGTCTCTTGGTTTGATTTCAGATATTTTTGTCACATTTGAATTTATTTATAATTGCATCAACGAGATACAGTATGCATCAACACGGCTTTAAAATCAAACCCTTTTTTGAACCTATATATATACGTCTATTCAAAATGCATATAGGTTGCTGTCCTATCGAATTTGAACTCGCATCCAGACATTTTCCTCATTTCCATATTAATTCATAGTTATCATAATTCAAATTTCACTGAATTATTTGCCACAATACACACTAAATCGATCTAAATACATTCGATTGGTTTTGTTTTGAAGTATTCAATGATTGCCTCAGCTGTATTTTGCGTATTCCAAAACTCCGCACATTGTTTAAGTTTGGTAGATATGAGGTATGATGATGTCATGCTATTCGATAATACAAATATTTTGAACAGGTCTAGCTTTGTTGCATACGATCTTTCAACTAATCGTTGCAGTAAATTAATTTGATGAGACGTTGATCTCAAATGCCTTTTAAATGTGATTATAAACATGTCTTAGGTAAGGATTTCAATAATTTATATTTCATCAATAATAAAATAAAAAGGTTGATTTGTCCACTTTGTTACGTGTACTTATTTAAAATGTTTTTTTTTTTTTTTTTATTTTTCCCAATTTCCTAATCGGTAAAATGGATGAATCGTTTTATTACCCCAACGTATAAGTGACCTAAGCCGAATTTTGCACAACGTTTCGGACATTTCGTAATGAAGCTGTACAAAGTCATATTTGATTTGGCCTTTCAACTCTGATGTACATGCATGCATGAGAATGCATATATTTAAAAAAAATAACGTATCTTCAAGGTTGTGTAGATGGCGGAGTATCTGGAATGCTCTTTGCATTTCTAATTATCAGGTATCAAGGACCGCAGTCTCCTTAAAATCTGATACCACTTCATTACACTGCTGGCTCTAAGTATTCGTGTCCCTAGTTAATGCATGCTGATCTCGGTTCACACATGTCATCGATTATAAATGTTGACATTTTAGATAGAGTTGGACAACCGGTAAAAGGGATGAATTGGTACCGATTTCAATATTTACGCTTTATACAAATACACGAAAGCTAACCAAACGGAAATACATTAATCAAAGGTGTACAGAAGTTGGGAACTCTAATAAATTATAGAATAATCTCCCTGGTAATAAATAACATGTACACCTACCGGACCAATTATTCCTCACCAGGGGCACATCTAGACAACTTATGCATCTTCATTGATGCTTGAAGCAAACTTATTTGAAAATCAAGAACTTGTTTAAATAATTTGTATATTAAGAAAAAGTCGTATGCACAAGCCTTTCTCTTTACCGATACTATCTGAAATATTTCTCAAAACTATAATGTTGTATACTTTAAAATTCGTTTGGTGGGTCTGCAAGGTAGTCTATGATTTTACCATCAGTCATCAACATTCTCTCTCCAAATGATGACATATCGGTATATTTATAAACTCATTGTTCTATCTCAGAGATAGATTTCCTTAGCTGTATTTGGCAAAACCTTTATTGAATATTTGGTCCTCAATACATTTCAACTTCGTACTTTATTTAGCATTTTAACATTTTCTTGATTTGAGCATCACTGATGAGTCTTTTGTAGACGTAACGGACGTCTGGCAATATATATAAATATATAAAATTTTAATCCTGGTATCTATAATGTGTTTATTTGCATTTATATCTTGTTTTTATATTATTAAATGATTAACCGGAATTGAATATCGATAAACTACTGCAGTCTAGCAATTGACCCTTATGCACTCCTTCTTATCACTTGGTCTGTTTAGATGTGACGGCACTGTCTCTTCCTTTCTCATATAACAAACCTCGTTGGTTCCCTTTGTTCCTGTAATCGCTGACAGAATGTTTGTCAAACTTTCATTTTTGCTTAAAGAAATCATAATAAATACATTTTTAGCGCATTCTTTTCTACTTTCGTTGACTATATTGGCAATCCCCCGTCACGCTTCAGTGATTTCCTATATAATTCACCGTTTTTTTACCCTGCCCCCCTAAATCTGTGTTGTAAATTGATTTTTTTCAATGAAAAAAACCAATGTACCTTTGAATTTCTGTCATTTTCAAACTAATTTCAGTGTGCATAACTCATTTTTCAGTCATGTTTTCACCTTGTAAGTTCCAGACCAAATATGGTTTCCACTAAATGATACTAGTTAACTAGATATTAAAAATAAATAACCAATTCTTCATATTAAAGATACTAATTGGAAGAAGCCTAACTATTTCGGATATTAAACTAGAAATACAGTGCTATTAAACAGCCAGCGAAGCTGTAAATACAGGGATTTCTTTGTGTTCATTTTTAAAATAAAAAATAGTAAATAATTAAAAAAAAAAAAAACAAACATAAAAGAACAAATCAAAACAATCCCATTATTATTTACTAATGTATATTTAGGGTCTTTTTTTATTATTAACTACCGGCTCGAGGTAGTAATAGCTTAGCACATTAACTAGTCTATTACTGACCTTAGCTTGAACTCATTTGTGTTGGAGATTTGTTTAACGCTGCTAGTTTTCTATCTCATCAACCATTATCTCTTTTCATTTATATTAAATACGCAATAAAAGAATACTATAAAATGGTATCAAAATAACAGTTTGTAAGAGATAATTTTGCATTGTATTGTTTTCATTGATGCTTGTTTTATACCATCATTTATATATGTTGTTAATAAGTAGCAGTTAGTTACCCATCAATGACCTTTATCATTAGTTTAGTTTATTTGATTTGAGTAGAGAATGAATAGCATACCGTATGTGTTTTTCAATATTCAGATCTATTATATTGAATTCAATTTAATAGCAAAATGATGAGGCCAAATTTTGCTAAGAATCCAAAATGGACAAAATCGGGTATATGAAGTTTAACCAGCAAAGGTACAGTGAAATACTTTCTCACACACAACTTTAAAATGTAGTTAATAGTATATGGCCTATTTCATATAAACTTACTGTTATTTTATAATATTTTGTACAGAAAGAAAGTTGCGTAAAACGCACAATTATCATTACCATATCAAAAAAATAAAAGGAAACATTGTCATACATTATTTACTGACGTTATATCTTTTATCGAGACGTTTTACCATAATTCTTCTTTTGAAATGAAAGGAACCTTAATTAGTTACACACTTTTATATTGCAATCGTTTTATTTAAGAATTGAAATAGGTGCTATGTGATATTCAGCTATTGACCACATACAGTCAAAAGCCGTATACACCAAATAAACTCATCATAGATACCAGGATTGGAAATTTGTATTTAAGCCAGACGCGAGTTTCGTCTACAAAAGACTTGTTAGTAACGAGAAACTCCCGCACTCGGAGGTGGACTTCAACTGGCTCCTAAACAAAAAAGTATACTAGAATTTTTATTCAGAGTTCAGGGATAATAGACGTCATACTAAACTCCGAAATAAAAAATAGACACAAGAAACTAAAATTAAGAATCATACAAGACTAACAAAGGCCAGAGTCTCCTGACTTGGGACAGGCGCAATATTGCAGCGGGGTTAAACATGTTTTTGAGATTTAAAAGAATTCATGATATTTATTGAAAATGTAAACAAGATATAAGATTCAAAATTGTTTAACTTTAATTTTTGATTCAACGATAATGGGAGAGTTTAACGCCTTATTTTGTTGTGAAGCTACAAACGAGCTCTGATTCCTGGTCTTTTTTGGCTAGATTTGGTCTTCAATAGCTGAATGAGATTTTGGATACTCAAATATTGTATATTTGAGCATCACTTAAAAGACGTAAACATGGTCAATTGTCGAATTTTACATCTTTTGCTTTAAATTGATACCAGGCGCCATTTATGCCATTAACAAATTTTTATACGAAGTTACTTCTCTTTCACAAGTATCACTCGCCTCATATAATTTATACGTGAATTCGGCTATTAATATTAAATCTCAATAATGTTGATACGAATAACGAATGAATACTTTATGAAACGTAACATGACTTATGCAAACAAAACATTTGAGTTATTCCTCTTTCCATAATATAGGCACACTTATTGGATTGATGATGAGTGACCTTTTCCCTTTATGTTAACACGAATGACCACGTAAATTTTGATTCTGATAATTCATAATAATTTGGGAGGTGTGATAATATAACAATAATAGTTTATTACAGAAAGGCAATAGTTATATTAAGATTGATCTGATATCATCTTCAAGTTTTTATGATTTTCAATAAGAAATTATCCGCCCGAAATGTGATTGATTTGTCCGGAAAAAGCAATTAAACCTAAACCGGTGACTATAAAGTATACAAATACTTACTGTGACATCTCCTTATCCTAAACATGTTTAGGCCTGGTACATTTGATAACTATAAGCATGTCTAATTGTCTTTTTGTAATGTTTATTTGTGTATTTCTCTGTCCTGAATGTTCTTGCATTTATTTGTACTGTAGTCTTGTCATGAAAGGTTGTTATTTTTAGTGTTATATTTAACATTGTCATTAACGCGCGAGGTTTGGCTAGCCGCAAAACAAGGTTCACCCTACCATTTTTCTTGTATTGAACTGTACCAAGTCAGGAAAATGGCAGTTGTTATCTTACAGTTCGTTTCTGTGTGTGTTGCATTTTAGTGTTTCTGTTATGTCGTTGTTCTCTTATATTTGATGCTTTTCCCTCAGTTTTAGTTTGTAACCCGGATTTGTTTTTTCTCAATCGATTTGTGAATTTATAACAGCGGTATACTGCTGTTGCCTTTATTATGTCATTCTAGTTTGCTTGGCGACTACCAATATCTTGATAACGACAAAAACTGCATTAAACTACAATATCTATAGGAACAAAACTCTAATTTCTCTAGTTGCTTAAAGGTTAGGAAATAATTTCATACATGATAGGGTTGGGTGACAACAAAATTTAACCTTTTTTAAGCAACGATAATATAACTGCACAAGCTAACGGTACTATTTGCAATTGAAATATTTATCTGCTATAAACCGAAAGTTATAAACAATTTTCTGTAGCACGGGAATTTCTTATAAATGAAGTTTAACACGGGTAGAAGTGTAAATGATTTTACAGATTAGAGGATGAGAGCAAGACTAAAACGTGTTTTCAATAAAAATCACATGACAGTAGAAAAAAATAGTACAAAGAGACGGAAAAGAAAAACTTGCTCGAGTATCTGCACTTACAATGACCTCTATCATTTTCTCGTTATTTTCTTTACTGAACGACATTTGGGTTTCTTTTATTTCGTGATGACATTATTCACATTAAAGTTTGTTAAGTAATTGTATTAGCATGTTATGTCATTAACTTAACTCGATGTCGTGTATATTGATAATCACTTCAAGATAGAACAACCTTTGTGTAAGACTTTGAAATCATGGGATTTAAAAAAACAAACAATTACAAAATCTTTTCTGTCACAAATCAATAAAAGGTGATATTTCTTCAAGGATGTCATGTTTTTGAATTATAACAAGTTTTAAGCAATGCTTTCGGGATCCGGATTGTAATATGCAATGATATAAGAACATTTTGGAGTTAAATTTCTTTTAACGTTTATCAAAAATACAAACTAAATCTGATTGAACCTTAGCTACGTTATGAGGTTTGGTCATAGTTATTATAAATAAACTAGAAAAAACTAACGATAACATTACAATACTATATAAACGATATATTAATATCCCTTATATTTTTCCATATATTCCCTTCGAAACACAGGTTAAAATTTTTAAAACAAGGTTTAATCCATCATTTTCTACATAGGAAAATGCCTTTACCCAGTAAGGTATATGACAGTTGTTATCCATTCGTTTGATGTGTTTGAGCTTTTGAATTTGCTATTTGATTATGAACTTTCCTTTTCGAATTATCCTCGGAGCTCAGTATTTATTTGGTCTACTCTCTTCTGGTTTCAAGAGTCTCTGAGGAATGTCAATTTGAAAAAAAAGCCTGTGGTAAAATCGGAAATTACTAAACTCAAAGCTAAAGAGAAGTTTAGATTTGATAAGCTACATTTCAAACAATCAATGACATAAATAGACATCTCCCTTTTCTCGAACATACCACAAGAAAACTTAAATAATCTGACGTTAACGAATTGTTTTGATTAATGCATGTACTCTATCTTATGTCTACAGGAAAATAGAGACGGTAATACACTACATTTAACTTTTTTGATACACCTTTACTTAACATAAAGGAAACTGTTTTCAATTACATCTATGTTTTACTCATAGGTTAAATCACTAATGAGTAGTTAAAAAAGAGAAATGCTATTCTCAATTGAGAATATGTTAACATGTAATTTTCACAAAACTTCGTATCAGAGCACATACATTATATTTATTCCCAATATAAAATTGTTTGTTGTATTATGTCCAATTCGTAAATATAAAAAAGAAGATGTGGTATGATTGCCAATGAGACAACTATCCACAAAAGACCAAAATGAAACAGACATTAACAACTATAGGTCACCGTAAGGCCTTCAACAATGAGCAAAGCCCATACCGCATAGTCAGCTATAAAAGGCCCCTATAAGACAATGTAAAACAATTCAAACGAGAAAACTAACGGCCTTATTTATGTAAAAAATGAACGAAAACCAAATATGTAACACATAAACAAACGACAACCACTGAATTACGGGCTCTGAATTATAGCCTTTTTTGCAATTGTGTTTTATCTAGACTTTTTTATATCTATCTTCTACCTCTTTATTACTCCCATGTAAAAGTTTCTGTTGAGATTAGAGGCATTAAACAATGATACTAAAAGTGTATTGTGTTCTACTTTTATCTGTACTTCTATCATATGATCTGACATGAAGTGTCATTGATATGGTTATATTTATAAATTTACTGTTAACAATTTTGTTTTAATTACTAAGGCTTTTCTACCTCAGGCATAGATCACCTTAGCTGTATTTGGCAAAACTTTTAGGAATTTTAGTTCTCAATGCTCTTCAACTTCGTAATTTATTTGGCCTTTTTAACTTTTTTGGATTCGAGCGTCACTGATGAGTCTTTTGTAGACGAAACCCGCGTCTGGCGTATATACTAAATTTAGTCCTGGTATCTATGATGAGTTTATTCATAAATCTTTACAAAAGTCTATTTTCCCGAATATGTTTTCATACTAATGTTGTTGCTATACAGCCGTATCTGCACTTAAATTGACTCCTATAATTTTTTTTTTTTTTTATAATTTACTGTACTCAACGACTTATTTTTATTTCGTGATGACATCATTCACATTTAATTTTGTTAAATAATTGCTTTAGCATGTTATGTCAATTATTTAGCTCGGTATCTTTTATATTAATACTTGATTCAAGAAAATGAAACCTTTATTTAGCCTAAGATACCGTGGGTTTTCTTAAATAACAATTTCAAAATCTTTTGCGTTACAAATCAATAATAAATGGAATTGTTCGCAGAAGTTCATGTTTATACTTATAACAAGTTCCTAACAATGCTTTTGGGAATCGAATTTTAGAATGCAATTGGAAAAGAAAATTCTGGAGTTACGTTTCGTCTAACGTTCATCAACTGTACAATTTTATTCTGTTTGAACGTAAGCTACGATTTGATTATTAACCATGGTTACTAAATATAAACTATCAAAACTAACGTTAGCGTTAAAATATTAAATTAAAATTCCCTAATAAATGTATACCCTTTTTACTCTTTCTATTTTATAGATTACAATGTTTTAAAGTCCCGAGGAATATCCTAAGTATAAACTAGAGGCTCTAAAGAGCCTGTGTCGCTCACCTTAATCTATGTGAATATTAAACAAAGGAAGCAGATGGATTCATGACAAAATTGTGGATTGGTGATGGTGATGTGTTTGTACATCTTACTTTACTAAACAGTCTTGCAGCTTACAATTATCTCTATCTATAATGAACTTGGCCCAGTAGTTTCAGAGGAAAATGTTAATAAAAATTTACAAATTTTATGAAAATTGTTAAAAATTGACTATAAAGGACAATAACTCCTTAGGGGCTCAATTGACCATTTCGGTCATGTTGACTTATTTGTAAATCTAACTTTGCTGAACATTATTGCTGTTTACAGTTTATCTCTATAATAATATTTAAGATAATAACCAAAAACAGTAAAATTTCCTTAAAATTACTAATTCAGGGGCAGCAACCCAACAACGGGTTGTCTGATTCATCTGAAAATTTCAAGACAGATAGATCTTGCCCTGATAAACAATTTTATCCCCTGTCAGATTTGCTCTAAATGCTTTGGTTTTTGAGTTATAAGCCAAAAACTGCATTTTACCCTTATGTTCTATTTTTAGCTGTGGCGGCCATTTTGATATGATGGCCGGGTCACCGGACACATTTTTTAAACTAGATACCCCAAAGATGATTGTGGCCAAGTTTGGATTAATTTGGCACAGTAGTTTTAGAGAAGAAGATTTTGGTAAAAGATAACAAAGGTTTACGAAAAATGGTTAAAAATTGACTATAAAGGGCAATAACTCCTAAAGGGATCAACTGACCATTTCGGTCACGCTGACTTATTTGTAAATCTTACTTTGCTGAACATTATTGTTGTTTACAGTTAATCTCTATCTATAATAATATTCAAGATAATAACCAAAACCAGCAAAATTTCCTTAAAATTACCAATTCAGGGGCAGGAACCCAACAACGGGTTGTCCGATTCATCTGAAAATTTCAGGGCAGATAGATCTTGACCTGATTAACAATTTTATCCCCATGTCAGATTTGCTGTAAATGCTTTGGTTTTTGAGTTGTAAGCCAAAATCTGCATTTTACCCCTATGTTCTATTTTTAGCCATGGCGGCCATCTTGGTTGGTTGACCGGGTCACCGGACACATTTTTTAAACTACATACCCTAATGATGATTGTGGCCAAGTTTGGTTTAATTTGGCCCAGTAGTTTCAAAGGAGAAGATTTTTGTAAAAGTTAACGACGACGGACGACAGACGACGGACGACGGACGCAAAGTGATGGGAAAAGCTCACTTGGCCCTTCAGGTCAGGTGAGCTAAAAAGCGAATGGAAAAATTGGTGAATTACTGAACTGATAGGAAGTTTATACACATTCTATCTTTTATCAAGGTAACAAAATATAAACTGAGAGATTCGCATGCCGAATGAGCGATACCGAGTGCGTTTACAGTGTAAACGTCTTTTGGTTCGTTAAATATGTTTGAACTTTTGATTTTGCCATTTGATTACTGTCTTTTCGTTTTTAATTGTTCAATGAGTTCGGTATATTTGTTGTATGCTATGCATCACCGGCCATTCCAATCCACACTCAGTTGAATTTTCATAGTCGGTAGTAGTACATAATCTGTAAATTAACAGAACGCGACTATTTTGGTATGTAAAGAGCAAGGACTGCGGAAACATATCGCTGGTGGGTTGAGCTCAGATATATCGTATCGGTCAACCAATTCGTGAAGGTAAACTTAAACTAGTATTCGTATTATTTTCATTATATAACACACTTGAAAGAAATAATATGATGTATGCCATCAAAGTCTCTGTCAAAACTATAACGCACATCATGATATGATAATATTGCACATATTGCCTTAAATGAGATCGTCTTTTTATTTGTCCTAGTACGAATGAGTAACGCACTTCCATGATTCTAAGGCATCCTTTGTCAATAAGTAAAATCGCATCACATGATGCTCATGTAAGATTGAAAGAAGTATAGAAGATGATGTAAGATAAGCAAAGATCAATGTTAATTTTGTACTACTGTTTTCCCATTTAAATAACAGCAACGCCTTCAAAAAGATAACTAAAAGGATTAAGCATTGGACCACGCAAGAAAAATTTCAGGGACGAAAATTCTTCTCACAAATGCACATTCTACCTTAAAACCTACAGGAAAATAGCACTAATAATGATAATAAAACCTTTTTAATAGATTTAAAAATAAAGCCATCCACCATTGTCTGTTCCTATAGAAGACTCTCAAATAGAGCAATATCTTGTTTTTAATCTGATATCCTTTGTTTAAGGTTAATACGGTTATTTTGTCGTAGGATTCAATAAAACAAAAATCATTAAAGAAACCAGGCTTATATAATGTTGTATGTCAGACGCGTGTTTAGTCTGCAATAGATAAATATATAATTGCAATCAGTCATGATAACTTCAAGTTTTTGTAGTGTTAACAACTCTTTTAATCTCTGCTTAAGTTATATTTGTTACATCCAATCATTTGCCATTTTAAATTAGCAATATCGCAATCCTTATCTCATCTCATATAAATAATCAAAGACCTTTTCAGATATAATCCTGAACTTTTTAAATCAGGATCGCGTGTGTTTCTGTCCTTTACAAATCAGAAACTTTATCACTTTGTTGGGTGGTTCAAAGATATATACTAAATCAACCTTCTTAGTATTTTTAAAAATATCAATATTAGTTATTGTACGAAGAAGCTGATTTATCTATTTAATCCTTTCTTAAAACTATGCCTTATGTTTTACGGATTTTAAAACAAAAATGTAATCAACATCAAACCAATACAAAAAAGGTTGGTAAGAGAATAAACAGAGCTACAAATATAAATAAGATATCGAATAATAATTCAGACAAAGAATATCTCTCATATATATAGTGAAATTCAAAAGCTGTATAGATTTTTTTTTTTGAAATGTGACAACTGACATTTTCATCTTGTAAATCTTACTTTGCTGAACATTATTGCTGTTTACAGTTTAACTCTATCTATAATAATATTCAAGATAATAAGATAATAGCACCAAAAACGGTATAATTTCCTTAAAATTACCAATTCCAGGGCAGCAACCCAACAACGGGTTGTCCGATTTATCTCTTTTGTAAACTAATAACCATAGTAGCATGAACAGGTTTATTCATAATATAAAATTTCCAAGGATTTTTTTCTAGAATAACAGTTTATTTATACTGGAAAATATTTTAAAGAATAACAGACACACAAAATTTGCACTGAGTAATTATATATCAAGGAAGGCTAAAAAATGTTAACCCCAATATATTGTAGTCCTGTTTCAGTTCAATTGAATTCAAATGAGAACCACCTAACTAGTCAAAAGCGTACATATATCTCTTAGAGTTAGGTCGTCAGGTTATCTTAACAAAGGTTTTAATGACTGATAAATTTACTTTTTTTTATTTGTAGTGGTTTTATGTTTAAAGGTTATCCAAAGTAAGATGCTGTAGGTAAGAGGTGACTAGTTTATATGCAATTTATGGATTATTATCGAATATATTTGCAAATCGTTGCATTATACATGTACCATTATTATGAAAAGCAGTCGTCTAGGTCTCGCTTATGACTTTGAACAGAAGTAATGGTGTCTGTGTTTGAGATGTATGATTTTTCCATCAGCAAGGAGTGTTTGACATGAACAAAGTATCCTGTCTATAAGTATTACCATTAAAAGTCCAATTTTGGCAATAAATAACCAAAGATGTAGGAAGAATGTGTCTGTTTTATATGAAATTTACTGAAAACGGTCGCATACCTTTCGTCAACGACGTACATAGCAGTTATCGATGAAAAAAAAAAAAAAAAAAAATACCGTTTGAGACATTCAAATGCAATTATATAATAATGTTACTGTAAATTACATCTCAGTACATTGGTGTAGACCCACATGCAATTTTCAGTTACAGGAATAGCAATAAACGCTGTCTAATATTGATTATTGCTGGAAAAAAATGATTCTCTCTGTATCTGTACCTGCAATTTGTTTTAAAATTCCCAATGTATATAATTAAAGTTGTATCACTAAATAAACCCCAAAAAGTGTCTTGAGTATTTCATGTAGCAGTTGTTTTGTGCTGTTCTTATTGGTAGTGCAAGCTTTAAAAAAGAAATAGTTTTTTCTTTGGTGATTGTCATGACCATATCCTTGTCTTCTTGTGGTTGATTTAAAACGATCGTGGTATGACCCCTGAGTTACTATGTGCGAATGTCTCGATATTCAAGTTGAATAGTTGCAATTGCTTTATCAGTAGTTTTGATAAAGGTAAGGGGGACTATTTGAGCTGCGAATATTTATATTTTCTTCTCATGAAAGATACCGGCTTAGTATAATTTTCGTTTATTTTACAATTTCTTAACTGTTTTAAACAAGACGACCGAGCGCATGGAGATTGGTTAGTGTGACCGCCACTAGAAAAAAAAAGGGATTGTTGGAGATTGACACCAATTTTACACTGTAACAGCTAACCTTCGGGCTCCATGTATTTTTAGATGTGCAGGTTTCTTTGCATACTCCATAAACCTCTAAATTCCGATTGAACTATGAATATAAACATCACGAAAAACTAAAAACGAGTCCCGTTTCAGCATTAGTTATAATGCTCGAAGGAAGGAAACATGAAATATTATTGGTTGAGATCTCATATGGGGACTGATATAGAATCACATAGCCACTAAGATGACCGTTAATCCATGTATGAAATAGTGTGTCCAACCCTCCAACCTTCTACAAAGGGTGTTTACAGGGGTACATGTACAATCAATATATGAAATACATAGAATTCAAAAACAGCATTTTTTCCCGCAGTTGCATTACATTTTATGGTGTAAGTAGTCCATGTGGAGTAATGGAGTAAACAATACAGTTTATAGGATGTTATTTTCTAGTTTATCAAAATTTGGACGGTACATCTGAAAAAACGGTGACTCTATTGTCATCATTTTTATGTCTTTATATTATGAAATATATAAATGTGTGCGTGTTCGTAAAGTATAAATCATTTATTTCAAATTGAAAGGCGCATTTTTAAAATTTAAAGTATATATATATTAAGGATATCTTCTGCTAGAAGATATACAAACATTTATCGATTGATTTTCTGAATAAAAACTACAAGATGGAAACCGAGTGATTACAAAGCATTACGACAGCAACATAATACCTACTCCAAAGCTTACACTATTCTCACCAGAAATTAAGAGCAATTCGTAGCTTTCGAATTTACAGTACACCAATTTACCGATATATTTATGTCTACTTGGAAGTAAACTTGTCATGCTGGCCAAACATAGGAATTAAGTGGTACATTGAGTCTGGTGTTTACAACTTTGAACAAATATATTTACACTTATTACATATGTACATAATACCTTACGGTAAATATATATAAATTAACGCACGTCAATGGTTCACCTTGGGGGAGAATAAAGATGCTGATTATATGTCAATTATAAAGTAACCAACCGACTCATAGAATCAAATCACAAAAAGAGGGCAACCAAAAACATTGTTAATGAACGCAATAGAAACAACCACATATATTCTATCAGCCCAAATGAACAGATGTAATGATAAAAAGAAGAAACAAAGTTACAGCAAATATGCACATCTTCTAAAAAAAACTATTGAAATAGAGGAAAAGAAAGGGTTCATTTTTACTCTTTTTGTACTTTGTACAGCTGGATCTGAAGTTACATATTTTTTAAAAATTGTGTTAATTTAAAAACACTTATTTTTATACACGTATATGTTCAACCACGATCTTACAATCTGTCGATACATTTACTTCTGCATTGCACATGCTCATGTTTTTCTCTTAATTATAATGACGTTTTCCTACTAAATCTATTTGAAGTTGAATGCACGCGAATATATATTTTTGTCTTAGATACATTTTTTTAATTAAAAGTTGTTATTGGTTTTGAACAAGCTTTCAATAACTGCAGGTACTCTCCGATCTGTTCTTTGTTACTTTATTAGGATTATATTTTTGCTAAATATTTCGTGCTGATAAATTAAGCCTTTTCGACTGATTTCCATAGTTTGTTCTGGTGGTAAACTGTTATACCAGTGCTCCCGGTATAGTGAAGGTTTGGCACTATCAAACAGGTTTACCCTTGTGACATTCTAAATGTGCCTGAGTATTACAGTCAGGAGACTAATTCAGTGGTTGTTGTATTTTTCTACATATCATATTTGTTTTTCGTTTATTTGTTTGTATATACATCGGGATGTCAATTTTCTCGTTTGAATTATTTTTAATATGTCATTTCGGAGTCTTTTCTGCTGACTTTGCGGTATGGGTTTTGCTCATTGTTGTTAAGTTCTTTTCGTAGGCTGCTCCACTCCAATTATCATTGGGGCACCATTGCTCTCTTTGAGGTATGAGGTTTTCTCATTATGGAAGGCTGTACGATGACCTATACTCGTTAACTCTACTTCCTTCAGTCTCTGATGAAGAGTTTTCTCATTGGTAATGATAACAAATATTCTTATATTAATATTCCACGATGAATTCTAATTTTTTATAATAAGAAGTAAAAAAATGAGTAAAGAGTAAAATCACAAAAATATTGAACTCAATACGGCTAGTCCCTAATCAAATGGCAAATTCAAAAGCTCAACCATATCAAACGATCAAACGAATGGAAAACAGCTGTCATATTCCTGACTTTGTAAAGGCATATTCTTATGTAAAACATTGTGGATTGAACCTGCTTGCTAAACGTCTCACTTGTAAGATAGTCGTATAAAATTCTACAGGAAATGTTAATTACAGTATATTTTTATTGTATAAGTATGGTACAAATGTACAGTAGATGATTTGACATCATTACAACCATTTTACAGCTATTATATACAAAGCATGAACATTCGGACAAGATACATTAAGGTGTGGGATTTTTGCATGCACTTTATTATACACCATTTAGCTATAGGCCTTGCTTACTTTAATGTACAAAATTTAAACATTTAGCTTACTAACATATTTGTCTACTCTTGCACGCAAACGGCTTCACATCATTTACTCATTATAGTGTTTTCTTTCATTTTCATTAAATATTTAACCGCAAATATTGCAGTCGATAGCACACTTAACCTATGAATGATTTCTGCGACGGGTGGAGCGAATAAATATTGGATAGACAATGGTTCATTTCAACACTGATAAAATACATACAGCAAAGCATACATTTGTACAATAATACCACAGCGATCAACTATGAAATGATCCCGTTTGGTTATACAGGTATGTCAGTCGGTCTGATGTTCACGCGTTATTCAGACAGTTATCTGTATAATACGAATTTGCCAGAGTTAACATATCAAAAAGAGACCGAAGAAATTGTAAAAATAATCGTTTGAATCAATTTTCATCTTAATCACTTCGAAACTAGTATTTCAATAAAACATAAAAGTCAGTTATCATATATCAAAGTTAGAAATAGAAATGCTCCTAGCAACCTTTAAAAGTATATTGATTCACATCTTTATATGAAAGTTGAATCGATTCATAATATTTTAGCAAAAGAAAGAAGTGATTAGATATAAAGTAATGACTGAAAGATTGACACACTTGTAATTAACATGAGAAATGAAAATGATTTTGATTATTAAGGTATTTTTGGTACGCGTAATTCTAGAAGATGAAAAGAAGTGAGTACAGACTAACATCAAGCACTACGAATAGTTGCAGAAGAACATATTTAATGTGTATTACAGAACCAGAAGACGGTTACTTTGGTTCCGATTTCCTCAGTTTTTAGTTGTTACCTCTTTTATCTTTATTCGAAATTGATTTGTGAGATTAGAACATCTGTAAAGCCTCGGTCACACCTTACCGGATAGCTCGAACGGACGCCTAACGGATAACTTTTTTTCAATCCGTTCATGTCCGTTAGACGTTCGTTCTTATCCGTTAGACGTCCGTCCATATCCGTTGCATGTCCGTTAAGCGTACGTTTTATCCGTCGGCGTCCGTTCTGTCCGGTGGAAAATTTTGAGCATGTTCAAAACTTTGAACGGACGTCCAACGGATAAAATGTCCGTTGAACGTCCGTTAGGTGTCCGTTTTGTACGGTACTCGTCCGTTTCGTTTCCGTTTTGTATCCGTTACGTGTCCGTTATATATCCGTTGGAGGTCTGGAAGATAAATTCACCAACGGACTTCTACCAGACGTTTAACGGATAAAACGGATGTTGAACGGATGAGAAACGGACTTCTACGGGACGTATAACGGATAAAACGGATGATGAACGGATCTGAAACGGATAAATGGCAATTGAAAATTTCGCGTCAGAAATGCCAAATATTGGTATGTCAGATTTCTTAATGTTCATGAATTCTTATTATTCATAATCGATCTTAGAGTATAGACACGTCTTCACAATCAAACAGTTATTATTCATGCCCGACACTGCCCTTTGGCGGAATTTTGAAGAATAAACCAAAACCAGTTACACAGAAACATTTTGAATATATATGCGATTTACATGTATTATCATTGTCGCCTTTGATATTTCCGTATATCTTGTTCATCCGTTTTATCCGGTACGCTTCCGTTAGGTGTCCGTTTTATGCGGTACTTGTCCGTTGGATGTACGTTGGACATCCGTTCTGTCTGGTACGTGTCCGTTTCTCGTACGTTGCATATCCGGTGTGTGTCCATTATGCATCCGTTACACGTCCGTTTTATTCGGGTGTGACCGAGGCTTAAGCTACGCAGTTCCCTAATTAGCCACCCCTTGAGAATTGTAAAATGTTTTGACACGACCATGATCAATGAATATGTATATGTGTAAAATGAAGTTCATATTTTATTGTAAAAAAAAGCCGGATATATATGATATATACAAAATTAATTAGTTTACAATTGAAAAATCTATCATTTATAATGACTTTATAAAATGATCATATTAACAGATAAAAAGGTTTATTATTATCGTTAAAAAATATAACTGATTATTTGAAATTTAACAGATCAAATGTTGCAACATCGTGGAATGAAGATAACGAAACAAAATAACTTGAATATATAATATCGCTTCACAAATTTAAATAAAAGAGTTATGAATGACAGATGCATCGAGATCAAAAATAAATATGTGCCATGTTTTACCGATGTTGGGGACATAGTTATCTTTAATTAAAGCATATTTAATACAGTTGTTTAACGCTTTTCGATCAAAGATTAATTGTCCTTGAGGTTTACCTTTCATATTTCTATTGAACCAATCTCTATATGCATAAATGAGTAATGAGAGAACTTCAAAATAACATACAACAGTGAAGAAGTTAGACGTGTTTTTTCAACTAAATAAAATGTATTCCCATTCTCATTTTATTCAGATGACAAAACAAAATAATCCTAGTACCAAAGATATTAATATGTGAAATTAAGAAATTTCAGTATCCTGTCGTTTTATAAACCCACATCAAGATAAGTCGCTGCGCCAATTTTTGGCAAACTCCTTTTTCAATAATAAAAAAACAGTTTAAACACATCATGCAGACATAATGCTAAAGTTGTCACTTCTTAACAATTGGTAACGAGGGGAATTAAAAAGGCATTGGGCATTGATGGTATTGGACAAAACTGAGTCGTGCGAAGCAAAAGCTTTAAAAACAACAATTTAGAATAATATGTTAAACATTTGCTCTTTTTTGTTTTGTAATCTCGAGAAAAAAATGAGTTTGATGTCGGTCTACTTGTCTCCCTAAAACGGAAAGAGATAAATTAAACTTTATACTGCGTTTTGTTTTGTTTATTCGCGCAATCGAGATATTTCAACATTATAGTACCAAAATACATGGTTACTAGTACAGAAATGACATATTGATCAATTTGAGTAACAAATCTTTACAATAATTCATTTTTATTTAATTTAAATTATCGGTGAGAAAACTTTCTTCCAAAGACCAATTGACCTAGCATTAGTGTTATTCTGATTTCCTACAAGGTTTTCAGTCCTTGTTTTCAATAAAACATTTTTGTTTAGTGTCCTTCACTTATTTGTCATGTTAGAAATGTCCACATCCTGCTACTATAACATATCAAGATTTTCTGTTTCTCCTTCCTTCTCTGTTGTAGTCACACCAAATCTTTCATCATAATTTACACTTAACTTTATACGTTCCCCAGCACCACCACCATCTGTAAATATTCAATATTTATTAATTATTTCATGTATTTTAACTATGTGGCAGATGCGGATAATTGCACAAGTGCTACACTTCAAGTAAAAATCAAATAGATCTGTATCAATCTATCACAGACGTGTAAAAAGCTATTGCTGTGAGAAATTTAACTATAATATTACATAAAAGAGAGACGAAAGATACCAAAGGGATATTCAAACTCATAAGTCGAAAATAATCTGACAATGCCATCGGAGAGAATGAAAAACGACGAGAAGACATATAGTCTAAATATCGCAATATACAAAATTGAGCTACACGAACTAAACAAAAAACCGAGAGTAGTAATAGGTGCTATGGCAGGGTAGGCAGATTCTGTTTTATTTCAAGATTTTGAAATAATTTTTTAATTATAGATTCCGATGAAAATTATGGTTAATTGTTTTCTTCTAAAAACCCAATCATCTAGAATAGTATCTTAACAGTAAAATGTTTTCTCTCTCCTCGTTTAATCATATTTGCATTTACAGACTTAAAAAAAATGATATTGAAATGAATTATACTTCAATTCGTCCAATGTATAAATTCGAATTGATCAAGTTCATATGACCTTAGAAGTTCTGGTAGGGAATGAAAAATTACTGGAAACATAATATTAGTTTTTTCTTCTTCTAGGAGATGGTTTACTTTGCATCACATTATGTATTCACTCACACCGTTTGTATCTTTATTAGGGAACTACACAACCCTCACTGCTTATGTCTTACTTATAGCAGTAAATAAAGGCAACAGTAGTACACCGTTGTTTAAAGTAAAAAAATGATTGAGAGAAAACAAATCTGGGTTACAAACTAAAACCGAAGTGAAACACAACAACTATAAGAGGAAAACAGTAGAATAACGTGTCACTGAAGTGCAACAAAAACAAACGTCAATGCAACATACATAGAAACGAAATATTAGATAACAACTACCAGTAAAATTGTTACAGAAGAGGGACGAAAGATACCAAAGGGACAGCCAAACTCATAAATCTAAAACAACTGACAACGCCATGGCCAAAAATGAAAAAGACAAACAAACAACGGCAAACACGACACAACATAGAAAACTAAAGAATAAACAACACGAACCCCACAGGGGTGAAATTGAAACAAAGACAGAACATTATGAAGGTTTATGTAGCAAGACTACTGATACTTGAAACCGTCAAAGTCAGATTATCCTTTCATGAAAAGAAATACATTTGATTCAAGAATAAAATGAACTTATTTTGACCCTTGCAGTCCACCTATCCACTTATTATTAACAAGTGATAATTTTGCGATAACTTATTATTTCTAACATTTTATCAAACTACATGCTTAATTTTATATGTTTGAAATCTTAATTTGTCTTTTTGTTCCTTTAATAAAAGTTGTATCGAAAATAAATTATCCTTCCACAATAAAAGAAGTATTTCGTGCCTTTCAACAGTAGAAAAAAGAAATGATGAAACTTAAATATGACCTTAATATGAAACAGATTAATAGAAAATGATTGCAAATAACCGTAATTATGATATTATAAAGTCATAAACCTGTCGTATCAGAGGAAGTGATAACATTTTAAACATTTTATGTAAATTCTAATAAGTGGAAAATATCATTTTATTGCCATTTTATATGAAGAAGAACACATTTTATTCACAGCTTCTTTTACGATCATATCGGCTATTAGAACTAATTACTCTATATTGGTCTAGAAAAAAATGTAGATTCTGTTTATCAAGGAAGTTAAGACGATAATTTTCTGTTGTACGACAGTAAAATGTATCATTGTAAAAGGCTTATATTTATTCATTTTTTTAAAGAATGGGAATAAAACGAAAACAAGTCAATTAATGTTATCTACAGCTTAATCCTTAGTATAGACACTCGTCTAATGTTGTCATTATCTCTTTCTCGTTATTCCTGTTCTCAATGAAGCGGAGGTAATAATGTGCGCTGTTCGTCTGAACATATAATAGATTCATTTTAGCAATAGCCAGGACAATCGCAACAAACAACAACCGCGGTTTCAAGAACCTTAGCATTATTTTACCACTTAAGATAATATTTCTATCTCTTTAAGAAGAAAAATGTCAACGAAAAGAGTTTTCTGGTGACCATCACGTTTTCATAGTGAAATTTGTTGTACTTTCCAAAGAATATAACGTTTATACTTGAATAAAATTCCCAGGGCATGTTTTTCTTTTTTTTTACTAATTGTATAGGGATTATCGGGCAACACATTAGAGCATTAAACTCAGAGGTCTAAAACGCATTATATTAAAACTGTCTATAAAACGAAATATAGATTGGTCAGAAATTTCATACCATTTGATACATTTGACGATAAACTATGCCATGTTTAAATCTAAATATAAGATTTAGGAAATTAGCTATTTTCCCGATTTCATAAAAAATGGACGAAATTGTGTTTCAAATTCTCAAATATCTATAAACCTATAAAAAATGTTTAATATATTTAGATGATAAATAGATGCCTGACTCATAGCTAAGATATGAGATAAACTTAGAAGGTTTATCAGATGCTGTTTCAATTATTTATGGTCTCTGAGGAATGGTCTTGATTTATTTCTAGTATATTTATTAGAAACTTAAGATTTGAGTTCATGATAATTATCACTGTAACAGTTGTCTCTGCTTAATGTCTTGGAATTTTAATTTTGATTTCTTTTAATGTTATAAGGACACAAAAAGTACGAAATTATATATAAGTTATCCAGCATACAAATCATACACCAACAATTGGTTATATTGGTTTTTGTCATGTCCAAAAACACATGTACATTTTGTCTATATGGCTGTCGAGAATATCAATAAAAGCTGTATTTTCGCAATTATTTCTTTAAATTTAGGTTCACTGTCTTCTGGAAATATGCTGCCACCGAAAAACGAAGGAACATATGCTGGGACAAAGAAAGAAGAAAAAGACGAAATTAATATATTTGACTCCCACAAACACATGTGATAAAAAAAAAAATTGCCATATGTAAATATAAGGAGATAAGGGTATATGCATATACATTTGTTTTCGGTAGTTACATAATTAAACGGTACCATTGGTTTTTATTTTACATCAGATGCACATTTCTACAATCAATGTCTCTTCCGTGATGTTCGAGTAAAACATATTTGAAAATCAAAAACTTATAAAAAAGATGAAGAGCTACATGTATCAGCCAAAAAAGACAATCAAAGGACAGCCAAAACAAGGCAAGACAATGTAAAGGTTAACTAATATGCAATGATTGTTAACAAAAAACAGCAAGCGCCCAAGCTTAATTACAGGAGATGCTCTGTGTAAAAACTTTTATAACTTGCCGCCAAATCCTGTTAATTAATTTATTTTGTTATTTATGTATCATGTATATTTCATGAATAAAAATATGTGCAAATCAAACTCTTAATTGCTCCAGAAATTCGACAAGTTGTGGGTGAAATTAAAATAGATTACTAGACTGTATCAATATGCACTTCAAGATGGAACACCAAACCATCACGAAGTACGATTGATTTGTACATGTACGAATATAACATGTGAGGTTTTATCACTTATCTAAAATATTAATTATCCATATCAATTAAAACGTTTTCATTATGTTTAATTATATTTACTGCTCCTAAATGCCATGCATTCTCATCTATTGATTTCTGCAATTCCAGAAAACCAAATATTTAAACGTTCAGGTTACAGAAAAAACAATTAACGGTGATAGATTTCTGTGTTTCAAGGAATAAAACTACAGAAACTTGAAGCGATGTACTTTTCAAAATCGAAGACTTAAAAACACATTGAATTAATTCTATAATTAGCTATTAAACAGAACGAATACGCTGAGTGTATCACTCCCCACTGTGACAACACTACGCGTAATGTAATATAAGTGATTAATACATAATCCTTTATTCTGTCCTAATGAAAATTGAATGCCCAACAGGACTGATGTTTAACTCTATTAATCACCAACATATACTACAGGTTCATCTACAAACGCTAATTCAACTCCATGAATGTTGATTTATAAAAGAAAGTACTTTAAAATGACGTCATCGACCATGTCTTTCGAAATCTAATGCTTAATTTTCAATTCTAAAAGATACAATTGATTCATTACACCTAACTTTAATTCTAATTGGTGCTTTACATGCAAAATTACAGCTGAGATAACATGCAGCTTCCAAAGGATATTTTCCTAAAGATAATTTAATATGCGTTTTATCTACTTAGAATTTAGAATTTTAACTGTTTTTGGAGTTTCTTTCAAAATTCAATTGACAACAAGCTGAACAAAACACTAACCGTAAACTAATCTGGATTAAAATAGTCTTGGTGCTAAAAGTGTCTAAATGTTTTAATCATTAAATTGAAAATGAAAAGAAAATTTCTAGTTTCCAATATAGTCGACTGATCTGTAATATTACCAATTGTGACTTTTCGACCGAATGTGAATTTGGCGTCCATTGCATTATACACTCACCCTGTCGGCAAACAAGTCTTGCTTCATTTAGAGTTATGCGATTCCCTTAGTTGTTGTTTGTTACATTGATTGTCCTCGTATACGAAATTTAAATATCGTTAAACTACTGCCGCCTTAATAGATACATATTAAGGATTGCAGATTGTATTTTTGCATTTCAAATATACCAGTTTGCAGCTTTTGTTCCACCTGCTCACTTTGCCGAGCTTATCTTTTGAATTTATTGTTAAGTGCTACCTTCCTAAATTGCATGACATATTTGCGAAAAGATGTTTTGTAAACAAAAAACAAGCAAGTTGAACACGGTTATCTTAGAGTTAGTATGATTGAAATTCGGATTCTATTGTATTCCAAAATTATGCAAATTCATAGAAAAGCCTGTATGATTCTTTTGTTTAAGATAGAAATAAACATTAAAGTGTAGCTTTAATCCTTTGATGATACACTTCTCGTAGATAACAGGCGTATAATTTTGGGCGGCAATCACCATTTTCGTTTACAAATAGCTCGAATAAAACAACATATAAAGGCAAAAAAAGTATGAATTCGAAGAGCATTGAGGACCAACAAACCCTAAGGCTTTGCCAAACATTGATGACTTAATCTATTCTTTAGGTAAAGAACATCATAATAATTATATATAAAAATAATCAAGGATTCGAATTATTAAGACATTAGGCAAATTGCAGAATATTTTACCTATTTACATTTAGGGTTCATATTGAGTAATAAAGGAGCTGCTGCCAGCCAAGGAAGAAGACGGAAGGGTTCCAGCATATTAAGTATGACAAGAGGACATCATTTATAACCCTATCAACTGCACCACTGTAAGTATGAGACCGTGCCATATTCTTTGCCTCGGGTCGGCTGTATAGCAGTGAGCCACGATCCCACGCAAATACATACTACCATCGGACTTCCAAAGACTAATTAATTCCAAGTAAGGAAATATTGATGAATAATAATTTTAGATAACAATGGAGACGGACGTTAGAGCAAATCAATCATCGACAATAAACACTTCATTAGATTGTATTTATTGTATTACAATATTAGACAATAAATTTGTATAAAGTATAATTCTTCTCAGAAGTCAATTATATCATTTCTCTTTATTAATCAATGAGACGTGTCAACTAACATAACAGATAGCTTCCGACAGAACATATTTGCAATAATTAATAGTTCTGGGAAAAAATAACTGCAGACAAATCATTAGATAATTTGTTCTTTCTTCCTTACGAGTTAAAATTGTATTTAACGTATAGGAATGTACATATAGTACTCATGCAAACCCACTTAACATCAGATTGAATACACTCGTGTAATTACGACTAGTAGCCACGAAGTTCAGACGAATTCTTGAGTTATCACTGAGTAAATCTTAAATGTTGCATTATCTTTCTATTTAATTTGTTAGTAATAACTGATGCTTTCGCATTTAAGGTTTTTGCGCTCATATTAAAAAAACCATCAATGTATTTTAATCAACAGATAGAGTTCATGTCTTGATTATTTAAAAATTAGAAAACAAGCGTCTGACCACGTATAAAAATATAAGCCTGGTACTTTTGATATCTATTTTCCACACTGGGTGGATGCCACTTCTGGTGGACGTTTCGTCCCCGGGGAAATCACCAGCCCAGTAGTCAGCACTTCAGTGTTGACATGAATATCAATTATATGGCCATTTTTATAAATTTCCTGTTTACAAAACTATGAATGTTTCGAATAGTAAGGATTTTCTTATCCCAGGCATACATAACATTAGCCGTATTTGGTACAACTTTTTGGAATTTTGGGTCATCAATGCTCTTGAACTTTGTACTTGTTTGACTTTATAAATATTTTGATCTGAACGTCACTGATGAGTCTTATGTAGACGAAACATGCGTCTGGTGTATTAAAATATAATCCTGGTACCTTTGATAAATATTCACATGTCGACCTTGAGACCACAATTTTATAAGTCAAATACATAGCAGCAGCTACATATTAAAAAATGATAAATCGCATAGAATATTTAATTTCCAGATAATTATATACTTGAAACATGTTCTTGGATTAATTTGCACTTCTCATAAGAGCAAATTGGAACCACACATTTTTTAATAGAAGAATCATCAATTTTGACAATAATGTACCTCTGGGGATAGGTAACACAATACCAAATTTTTTTTGTGGCTTGCCTGGTTCGGCGACTGGAGTAAAAACAGTGCCAACCTCCTTAGGATATTTAAAAATCCCACAGGATAATGAAATAAATTGAGAGAAAAATTTTCTGACTGTTTGAAGATTTCTAAAATGGCTTCAACTATTACAATAAAGGCAACAGTAGTATACCGCTGTTCAAAATTCATAAATCGATAGAGAAAAAACAAATCCGGGTTACAAACTAAAACTGAGGGAAATTTATCAAATGTAAGAGAACTACGACACAACAGAGACACAACACCGAAATGTAACACACAGAGAAACGAACTATAATGTAACAATGGCCACTTTCCTGACTTGGTACAGGGCATTTTATGAAAAAATGGTCGGTTGAAGCTGGTTTTGTGGCATGCCAAACCTCCCGCTTTAATGGCAGTGTTAATTATAACATTAAAATGACAGCATTACAAGACAGGGTTACAAGAAATAAACAGATGAATGGGAGAAAATATAGGACAGAGAAACAAACGAATAAAAGCCGTCAAAAGGTAACAGGTTAAAAAATATTTTTATATGCCAGACGCGCGCTACGTCCACACAAAACTATGATCAAATGTAAAAAGTTTGAAAACCATAACAACTACAAAGTTGAAGATCGCCGATGACCAAAAGTTCCAAAAAGTTATGAGGCCAGGGTTATCCGCCTGGGACAAAACCATCATTATTATCAAGAATAATACATAGTTTTGCAAACAGTAAATTTTATAAAATGACTACAGAATAGATATACATGATTAATCTATTACAAAATTGAAATATAACACAAACGTTTTTTTTTTAACGTTTTGGCAAAACCAATATCTTCATTATTTTTATGTGTTTATTACCACCCTAGCCCTAATCACACCTAATCATTTATATCAAAGGACCTAATCTAATTGGTAGTGAATATGATCATTGGTCTTGCAAATCCAAAATGTCGCCGCGTGCATATAAAATCTCTTAAATAGCTTCTCAAATATTGAATTGATTTTTTTCAAATCAAAATATACAAAATAAAAAATTAAAATTTCTATCGAATGCATATACCTATAACATGCATAACCCTTCGGATATTTTTTTATCCCTCTTTTTTTCTGTAATAACATCCCTTAGGATATTAATTAATCCTATAGAAATTTTTAATCCCATGGGATCCTTTTAATAACAAATATCCTATAGGATAACAAATATTATGTAGGAAATACATTTATTTTTCCTAAGGGATTTATTTAATCTTAAGGGAGATAATATATCCTAAAGGATATCTTTTATTCTGTAGGATATAAAAAATATCCTATGGGATTATGACTTTATCCTATAGGATTTCTCAAAATCCTGTAGAATTTTTAAAAATCCCATGAGAGAAAAAAATATCCTACAGGATTTTGTCACTGTCTTTACTCCAGTTGCCGGAACAGGCGAGCTAGACCAAATTTTTTTGTATTGTGTTATTTATCCCCAGAGGTACATTATTGCCAACTTTGATGATTCTACGACTAAAAAAGTGAGGTTCCAATTTGCACTTATATGAGAAGTGCAAATTAATCCAAGAACATGTTTTGAGTTAAAACTCGAATATAACAAGCAACTGTTTGATGTTTGTTTGTTAGTTTTTGTATGTTCAAGTAATTAATCATTGAATGTACCTTCTGTATTAAAAAAGTGACACTAAAGTATGATGTAAATGAAACAATGCAAACTCAGATGAAGCTGCCTAATTAGTTTATCGGAACCGTTTTGTTTAAATTGCACCTTCTATGTCATAACCTATTTCAGCTTCTCTGTTATAAATACGAATTCTTTCTGTAATATTTACAAATTGGTCGTTGTTTTAGTTTTAGAATTTATCAAATTCGTGAAATTATAAAAATTAAATTTGAATGTTAAAATATATAATACTAACCGTAATTGTTACTGTTCAATACAGAACTACTAGTTAACTGTGGTTTCTTTGTACTAGTTGAATTCATAGTTAGTTTTCGAACATTTTTGGCAGGATGGAAGACTATAATGTACATTTTTGGCGTAAACAAACACACTAGAATGACTGTTGCGCTCAGACTAATTGACACACTTAATGTTGTTATCTGGATCTGTGAAGAGAAAACAAACAAATTTAATATGGCTTTCACTATTTTTATACAAAATCAAGAGCACTTTACATTTTCTTCATATTTCTGTTAGTATTTTTTGCTCTGAATCGATTTGATTATTATAATATTGTCCTTTAATGTGATGTTCTACCACTGTTTCAGGTTAGTAGATGTTTGGGCGCATGCAAACAAATTTTATACCTCCTTATTCTGCATGTTCTACTCCTAATGTAGGGTCCTGTAATTTAATGGAGGTCGTTTGACGATGTATATTATATATATTTTTTTATTGTTTTGTGCATAAATCAGGCAATTACGTTTACTTGTTTAAATTGTTTTAAATTCGTTATATCTGGGCCTTTTATAGCCTTCTAGACGGTTTGAATTTTGCTCATTGTTGAAGATACAGTATTAGGACCCAAACTTGCTAACTTCTACGTTATTTGATCTCTTGCAGAATGTTGTCTCACTGGCAATCATACCAGATGTTTTTAACTTTATAAACTCAGATTCCTATATTAGTTTTAAGAGTACCGAGGCATATAACTGCCGTATTATGTCAATGTAGAATACTGATTAAAACAATAAAAATACCAGTCTTATCATGCCCGTAATCAATTACCGATAAACAGCAACGTACTATTTCTCTTTCTAATTAGTTTCTTTTATCTATCTAACAATATCAATAAAGATACTGGGATTTTCTTGTATTAAAGAAACTAGTCCAAGAACTGTCTACTAGGTTGGCATAATTTGCCAAGCTGATCTAATATTAAAGGTTTCATCACAGACTTGTATAAATTAAATGAATTAATCAAATAAGGTTATAATAAATTTAGTGTCTTTGGTAACATGGTTATAGCTAATCTGTCAGCTCCGTCTAACTCTGTTTTATTACCATCAATGTTTAGTGTTACAAAACTTCCGTTTTAAGAATCAAACGTGATTAATATACAACTATTTCAATTTCTCAAATTTATTTTCCTTTTTAACAGTTGATGGACAAATTTAGTTAACCTCGATAAAAACTAAGACATTTATTTGGAAGATCATTTAATTCTCTTGGGAACACTGAGCAAACTTCAATAATAAGACAATCAATTACTAACAAATATCGATATCGGCTTCTTTTATAAATGTGAACTTATTGTTTTGACCTGACCCAATCAGAATTAAACTTTTCTATTTAGTAGGGTGCTATTTAATAAGAAATTAAACGGAACAGGCTGTCAGTAAAAATGTAGATTTATAAGATGATATAATCTTATGTCAAGTCAGGGATCGATAAGATCTTCCGTGTTGATCCAGGCATGAAATTGTTCTGATAACAAAATGGTCCATACAAGGAATAACTGCTTGTAGCAGATGGAAAAGATTAGAAAATAATTTAGTCCCTTTATCATCATTGGTACTGCAGATTTTATTGATGAAGGATAAATAAATACTTGTTACAGAATGATCCGTCGCTTGATAGAAATAATGAAAACACATTGAAAAGTCATACTAATACAGAAATATTTAGACGTTCTGCGTTGTTAACAAAATATATAAACGAAGGAGATTTGGAATAATGATTGTCTATGAGACAAAAACTACCAGAGAACAAATGACGCGTAGATGTTCGCAACTATAAGTAACTGCTCAAACTTCAATAATGAGCAAATCCCATACTGTTTAGTAAGCTATCATAGGTCACAATAAGTTTATTTTGGAGAACCGTTTATAACTATACAATTGATTTTATTTATATTGTAAATACCAATAGTTGAAAGTAAGTATTAAACAATATTTTAGAAACGTTCCCTTTGCAAAAACGCAATATCTGGAATATTCTATTTGGACTAAAATATCGATACTTCGATCTATCATTCAAAGAAACATGGTGCGGTATAAGACAGGAAATAAGAAATGTAATATGACTATATGTATCGGTAAATATCGACGCAGGTGTAAGTTCTAACAAAATTGTGAACATGCAAGTAAGTATTTAGTCCAAGGTTATGACACATATATATCAATGAGTAAGAGGCCAACGTGATAAATGACAGTAGATTCAGTTATATGTAATGATTTTGCTAAAAGTAATTTCCCACATTAAAATTGTTATTGAAAATTATATGATTTATTTTTGAAATGCTGCATATTTCTATCGCTTTTGTAATCAAACGAAAATGAGGGAATTAAAAAGGAAATTGCATTAGCTAGTGACGAATCTTTAAGATAACAGGCAATAGTTTAGAATAAACAAAATAACTTAAAGCTTGTCATAAAAAATAATATTACCATCAGTAGTTATCAATAGGCTATAACAAAAAGTGATTAAAATGAAAAGAACAAATTATTTGCTATCTATTAAACAGGTACCCACTTGCATGCCAGTCAAAGTGACTATGATAAAACTTTTAGAGCTAATTTTCGAATGCTTGTAAAATGAGACTTTTGTTGGCTTGCTTGTTTTGTTTGTATCAATGCTTGCTACACTTTCTTATTAAGATTGAATTAGGAAATTAGCTCTAAAAGTCACTCATAGGAACCCATAGGTTAGTAGCTCTTTTATCAAGCTGTTTCTAAAACATAGTTGAGGTGAGGTACGTCGGAAAAATATATAAGTATAATCTATATGGAAATAATGCAAGAATGTTGTTTAAACAAACCCAAGCAGCCTTTTTCTGACATATTTTAAGAGCGATTTCTTTTTTGCGATCTCTGGGTAAAGTTTCATTCAGTCTATTATTACAAAGTCATGATAACATGACAGAAATTATCTATTGAAATGCACTCAGAATAATAATACATGTGTATGGGGTAGAAAACTAACAGGAATTACCCCATTGTTTTGTCGGTTTTGTACTAGCAATAAATGAAATATCAGCAGTAACCTAGTAATAAAGTGTGTGCAACGAGGCTAACGAAGTTGAGCACGGCCTTGTTGAACGTGAGTGCAACCAGTAAAAGAGGAAGAACACATCCGCTATTCAGTTGAATGTAGCATGGCTAAAAGTGCATTAAACCAGAGAAAGGCCTTCACAGAATATAATCCAGAGGAAAACCTTCACAGGATATAATCCAGTTGTTAATTAACTGGCCAAAAATGCGTACAACCATTGAAAGAACATTACTGTGAACCAACTAATTTTCTCGATTCGCAAGTAGATATTACTTTACTTCATCAAGTAAATTTAAGAATCGCAAAATTAAATCGCCACAAAAAGGGCTAAAAAGGGCTTAATGCGAAATAAAGTATCCGCGACCATAAGTTTGTTTACAGTATTTCATATCGGTTGTCCCAGGAATAGATTACCTTAGCCGTATTTGGCACAACTTTTTGAAATTTTGGATCCTCTATGCTCTTCAACTTTGTATTGTTTGGCTTTGTAACTATTTTGATATCAGCGTCACTGATGAGTCTTATGTAGACGAAACGCGCGTCTGGCGTACTAAATTATAATCCTGGTACTTTTGATAACTATTTCTCTTATTGGATAACAAGAGATCACATGACATTCTGTATTCTTAAGTAAGTGCATATTTGCCCAGACTGTTTAAACAAGTCATTATTGTGATACATTGGCTGCTTGTATGACAGTGGTATTGACTGCAATAACGACAATGACATCACTTATTGGATATTCCTTACCGCTTTCATATATATAGTCAATACCAATGTCCTTTAGGCAGTCCATATATCACGATAGTGACCAGTTTTACATGCGACCAGTGAAAGAACACAGCATGTGTACAACTGTTGTTAACAGCATACAATGCAATCATCCATTGAAAGAACATAGCAGGAGTTCCCAAGTTAGATACAGGCTAGTCAAAAGAGCTTGAACACAACAGTGGTATTGACTGCGATAGCGACAATGACATCACTTATTGGATATTCCTTATCGCTGTCATAGTCAATACCAATGTCCTGTAGGCAGTCCATATATCACGATAGTGACCAGTTTTACATGCGACCAGTGAAAGAACACAGCATGTGTACAACTGTTGTAAACAGCATATAGTGCAATCATCCATTGAAAGAACATAGCAGGAGTTCCCAAGTTGAATAAAAGCTAGTCACAAGAGGTTGAACACAATGTTTAAACATAAGAGGGGAAATCCATTGTAATCAACCTGGTCGAAAATGCACATAATCAATGCAAATAAATACATTATAAGAGGTCCATAGTTGTATACAGTCTGGAAAGAACTACATGTAACCAATGTATGGACAAAACAGGAGAAATGTAGTGTTATACATATCCTGGTCGAATGTTCTTGCAATATTGTGATCATGATGGAAGTTATATGTTGACAAGGGGCATGACGTTAGTTAAAGGATGGAATAAGATGATTTTTGGTTTACAGCCTTGCTGAAGATGCCCGTGTGTATATAGTACCACGACCAGAGTTATAATTGGTCTACATTTATTGCTTCTTTCATTTAAGCGCACTTGAACGTTTGAATATTTCCTTGATGTTTTCAAACTCAAATTTAAATATGTAAAAATCTTTAAATTTTATTATATGATATGGTATTCTGCTTATTGTTGTCGTATAATACTTAAAAGTTTATTTATTTATACTCTCGCCATTTGGTTTCTGCCGGATCGTTGCAATTATTTCACATCGCTTTGTATTCATATAGATAAAGGTTATATTTTTTTATATCTTTTCAGCCCAGTTCTAAGTCAGGAATATGACAGTTGTTATCCATTCGTTTGATTTGTTTGATTTGTTTGAGCTTTTGATTTTGCAATTTGATTAGGGAATTTCCAATTTGAAATTTCCTCGACGTTCGGTATTTTTGTGATTTTACTTTTCCTTGATGTTCTGTTTCCAAAACAACTTTGTTTGTTGCAGCAATATTAAAGAAAAAATCGTCAAACTTAAACATGAAAATCTTACCTGGAATGAATTTAAAGTTCCAAAATATATCGGAATGAATGCTAACCAAATTATACATGTAGTGTACATGGCAAATCCGATGAACTTGGATTCGTTGAAATTCTCCGGAATTTTTCTCGTTTTAATTGCAAAATATGTACATATGATAATGAGTAGCATGTTGTACACTAATGACATGAGGAATGATATATCGTCTGTCCTACACTTCAGGATAACCTCGTCCCTTCGCTCATTTGGAGTATACAATCTGGTTCCTGGTCTTTCTAATACTAACCAGATAGCAGTGAATAATACTTGTATAAATATGAGAATACTAGCTATCACAATTTGTGATTTTGGACTTATAAATGGCGGTCGCCGTGCAGACCGTCTAGCACTATCAAAAATTCTAGAAATTCGGTTTGTTTTCGTCAGTAGCGAGGAATACATCACAGAAAACCCAAAACCAACACCGAATCTTTGAATTCCACATATAAAGGTGGAAGGCTTGGCTATCAGCACGAATGTTATTAAATAACACAAAATACACCCTGACAACAACATATAACTAAGTTCACGTCCCGACGCCATCACAATGGGCGTGTCTCTAAAATTGAAAAACGTGACTATAACCGTACATGTTGAAAATAGCCCTACACATGCTAAAACGATGGGGATTATAGCGTAAATTGTATTCCATTGCATGTATTTCTCAGCAAGAGAATGACAACCCTTTTTATCCAAATCCGGCCATTCACCGTAGCCACACTCCTCACAAGTAAACTCGTCTTTTAAATATTGATATTCTTTACACTTAATACACATCCAACAACACTGATTTGCGTTTCCGTTTTTTCCAACATGCTTATATTCGTCGAATTCACATGGCCTACTGCATCTTGAAGATGGGATATCTTTTGTTCCGCCAGCCCAGACGATCTTCTCTGTATCAAGCTCCAAAGAAGTGGACCAGTTTCCAACTGCAACGTACTCATATAACCGTGTACTTCGATTAAGTTGATAATTCATGATATTGTATCTTCCTAAAGCATCACCTTTCTCGTTAAATTTTACCAGTGCGCCGTATTTATCTGTAAATATATATAAAGAAAATGCATAAATACATAAAAGATGTGAGTAATACGACCGTCAACGAGACCCCAACCAAACGACATCTCGAAGTCAACATACAGTCTTCAACTTATGTCTTTCCAATACGTTATCGCAATTTAGTTCCGTGGGTCAAAACAATGAGTGAATAAATTAAACAGAAACTATCAAAGGTAAAGTTCTATTATAAACATACAATGTTTAAATAAATAAAAAAAATATATATTAGATACTGGCGAAGCAACCATTAACGAGATGTCTCACTCAGAAATATATATATATACACGTAGGAGCAAAACTAAATAATATGTAGGATAGAGGTCACACAGGGATGTTCATGTCCTACTTCCAATTGCAAGGTGACGAGCGTTTTTGGCTTAAATTATCCTGCTTCTATATTGTATGTCAATTCGCGACAGAGAGTATAATGTGAGAGATTATAGATTTAGGAAACGAAATGAACGCAATGACTGATAAACTTCCCGTGTTATAATCTAATAAACGTATGTCTAACAATATTTTCTGTTTCAATGACAATATAAACAATAAAAGAAATACTAAAAAGATATATATGGTTATACATCATGAGTATTATTGGTAAATATTGTCCCACATAGATGTGTATATAAGTTCAATATAATGCTTTATGAGGTAATATGCATGCAATAACCCTATTTTATTGCGTATGAAAACATGTTTTTTGTCAGGGTCTTATGAAGCATCAATGTGAAACATTTTTTACAAGCATTAATGTGAAACATTTTTTACGTATGATCCTGTCTGATCAAATATGCATTCGGTTATGTTTCGTCTCCTCTGCTGTTTATATGTATGAGATCATGTATCTGATCATCTCATGCTTTTGTATCCTTTCTGTTATTTATTTGGTCCTGTCTGCTATTCTTTTCATTGGAAAAAGACCCTCTTAATCTTTTATTCATTCGGTTATGTATTGGGACCTGTCTGTTTTTTAATTTAAATCATGTGGTTGTGTTTTTCATCTCTGATCCGTTTATTCGTGATGTTTTGCATTGTAGCCCTCTGCTGTTCTTAATAATGAGTTGAGGCAAATGGTCTTTTCTCTTAGTAATTTATAAGATAAATAGCTGGTCATCGTTGCTGTTTTATTGATGAGGTGAAGTATTCGGTTCTAGCAGATTTTATTTAGGCTTAATAATTTGTATTTGTTACTTATGATGTTTGTGCTGTTTCAGAAATTCAAATGTCTGCATGACGTAATATTGTGCCTTTTCACCATTTCGTTCGTATGTGACGTCATTGTTTACTTTTTGCGTTCAGGCCTGGTTTGTGAGTCGGGCGTGTCTATTTTCTGTGTTGGTCTTCAATGTATTATGTATTTGGGTTTTGTTTTCTGTAATTAGTTAAGACGTCAGTTTTATCATGTAAATCTTTTATATTCATTTGATAAAATTTACTGTTTGCAATAGAATAAATTGTTCTATATAATAAGGATGTTCTTATCACAAGCAGAAAACCCTAGCTGTATTTGGCACAACCTTTTTCAACTTTTGATCCTCAGAGCTGTACAACTTTGTACCCCACCCCCTTTTTTTGGCTTTCCAACTTTTATATCTGGGCGTCACTGGTAATTCTTGTTTGGACGAGGCGCGTTTTTGACGTAATGAATTTTAAACCTGATGCCTTTTGTTATCTATTATTCATGTGTTTCTTTGCCTAATACGTTCTCCTATTTATTTGTATTGTAGTCCTGTATTATTATGTTGTCATTTTAATGTTATATTTAACAATGCCATCAAAGTGCGAGGTTTGGCATGCCACAAAACCAGGTTCAACCCACCATTTTTTTCTTTAAAAATGTCCTGTACCAAGTCTGGAAAATGGCCATTGTTATATCATAGTTCGTTTCTGTGTGTGTAACATTTTTACGTTGTGTTTCCGTTGTGTCGTTTGCTTTCTCCTATATTTGAGTGTAAATTCACATTACTATAAGACGTGTCACGGTACTTTTCTATCCCAAATTCATGTATTTGGTTTTGATATTATATTGGTTATTCTCATCGGATTTTGTCTAATGCTTAGTCCGTTGATGTGTGTGTTACATTTTAATGTTGTGTCGTTGTTCTCCTCTATTATTTAATGCATTTTCCTCAGTTTTAGTTTGTTACCCCGATTTTGTTTTTTTTCCATAGATTTATGAGTTTTGAACAGCGGTATACTACTGTTGCCTTTATTTATACTTTGGTCCTCTCTGCTGGTGTTATTAACCTCATTTTGATTAGATGTTTTCACAGAACTAGCATTTAGTACTTTTCCCGTTCATACATAACAAAAATGGCCGTCCTGTTACCTCCATTTCGGCAAATAATAATTTATAACACAATATTACAGATGAACAGTGTGCACGTCAAATATCGAATTTGTCCACTCTTGTTCGAATTATTTTTCAGCCTAAAACGTAAAATAACAGAAAATGCCAAACTCCAAGGAAAATTGAAAATGGAAAGACCCTTAAAAATGCAATTAGACTGCAATATTGTATCACACACTATTACGTAAACAACAAGTCTTATCCAAAAGCATGATAAAACAGATAATATTCCACACATGTTGAAATAAATTAGTTTATTCTGTGACGACTGCGTTCCAGTGTCATTAACGACATTGCATGAATATTTCGTTGATAGCCTAATCTGTCATTAGTAAAATTAGTATACGCGAAAATATATGAGCAATGCAAAATGAAATAATACAATGAAATACTTATGGGTATTGACTGAAATTCGAAAGAAACGAGCTGAAAATTAAGAAGAATTGGATGAGCTTTTCAATCTGGAAATCGCCTGAGATATTCCTTAACGCGATGGAAAAATTATATATCGTTAAGACATATATTAACTTAATATAAGTTGGATTCCAGTGCACTTGTACTGAAATTTGATAACTAGTAATTCATGGTCTCAATCTGCATCTAAATTAAAATACTTAAAATGTTGTTAAGTTGATTGATTCTTGATTGACAACATATTTGTTACGTTTGGATGAAGAGTTTTCAACAAACCATCGGCATTCATATGTGAACCAACTGTGTTCCCCCTTTTGCCGACTTCGTCTGTTATTCAGTCAAGGCAGCCTTCATACATGAGATTCTCATAAAGCCGAAAAGAATTTAGTATTATTTTTCAAATTTATGTTCTGCTATTAAGATGATTTCCTATCACTTTTTAATTTAATGTATTATAGATATGTTGAAAATATGTTGAACAATATTGGAAAAAGGGATACGACAGATACAGTTACGTCTGGCACATATCTAGAAATGGACAATGAGGGTCGGTTAAGAATAAAATTTTTAAAGAGATTGATGTTAGCCTTACAACTGTGAATTTTCTATTTATATGTAGCAACATTTCAACAAAGCCAGCATATAATGTATATTTCTCCAAAGTAATACAATATTAAAGAGCTTGCTTATCTTTTATGTTTTACTTGATTGTAGTTCGCTATTTACAGTGAATCTAATAAACCAAGAGATTCAAGTCGTTAAGTTGGACTCATCTTTTGCTTAATTTTACAGTTGCAACACAACATTAAAATGTAACATACACTGAAACGAACTACAATATAATGGTAACATCTGTTTAACAGACAACAATTGATATGTTCCAAGTGCCGTTACCACATTGCAGTCCTAGAATGTGACCAACCGAAGTAGACCTATCACCAGGTGAGTATTTGCATAAGAAAGGAAATAGTTATAAAAGGTACCAGACTTATATTTTGATGCGCCACTTGTATTTCTTTTGGTCGTTTTTGTATCTTTTGCATTTGCATTGACAGTTCTTTAAGGACTGATAAGTTTGTATGTGCTTTTGGTAATTTTTGTCTTCTTTTTTTTTGGAATTTTAGTATCCGTGTAAATGGTCCCAATACACTATTAATGTATTAAAAGTAAAACAACTAACGACACACAAGCCTTGGAAATATTGACATCATGATGAATTTGTAATGAATGAATAACGTCAGACATGTTCTAAGTAAAAGAGTGGGAAACACACTAGCAATGTCTTACAAGAAAATGGTAAACAAGTTACAGTCCAGATAAAAACAAACAAACCCAACAACATACATGTTTGTTTTAATATGACATTGAACATTATTCGTCTCATTACCGATGAGTTAACACGTAATCGAGTTAACATTTGCATGTACTAACTACTTGTAATTCGTATGGAATTTGTAACTGGTAAGGGTTTTCTGTAACAAATTAACACCTGATAATTAAAAAACAATCAGCGAGTGTCAGGTTTCACTCGTTTGGTATTTGACTTAAGTCAACATTTTTGAAGAAGACACTACTAAATACATTTCTCTGGTAGCACATTAAAGCCAGTGAATACAGTGAATACAGTTAATATAGACAATATATTATAGTGTAACATCCCGCACAGACTGGTTGGTATATTGAAACAGAAGGAAAACTAGGCGTTCATGAATATGTATTATTTGCAAATCAAATAATCTTTATTCAAATATACGTGAAATGGCTATAAAGGCACACCCTATGTACTGTTTTTGAGTCAATAACTCACACCCTTTATTTTTAAATATACATATATATATATATGTATTTTTGAATTTACAGTCGGAAAAAAACAAATTGGAGAAGGTTGAAAATTACAATTATTTAGGGATTACATTTAGTCATAACGAAAGTTTCATAACCAAAATGTCGAAAGGCGGAGGGAGAGCACTAGGGTCGATCATATCCAAAATTCATAACAATAAAGACTTCGGATTTAATGCCTACGAAAAACTGTATTACTCGTGTGTAGTTCCTATCTTAGATTATGTCTCAGGTGTTTGGGTATACAGAAAATTTCAAACAATAGACAATATTCAAAACCGTATAATACGATATTTTCTTGTTGTTCACCGTTTTGTGCCTACTCTCGCCGTACATGGAGATGTTGGATGGATCCCAAGCCAGTTTCGAAGAAGGATAAACATGGTCAGGTATTGGAACAGACTCCTAAAATTTGAAGATGAACACATAACGAAGGTCGCCTTTAATGCAGACTATAATCGTTGTACCGACAATTGGTGTAACGAATTGAAAGACATTCTCTGTAAACTTAATTTAGAATATTATTTTGATTCAAAAACTGCTCTTAATTGGAAAACTGTAGAAATAAAAAATTCAACGACTTTATTCAATAAAATTGAGAATGGAAATGGGGAATGTGTCAAAGAGACAACAACCCGACCATAGAAAAACAACAGCAAAAGGTCACCAACGGGTCTCAATGTAGTGAGAAATTCCCGCACCCGGAGGCGTGCTCCAGCTGGCCCCTAAACAAATATATACTAGTTCAGTGATAATGAACGCCATACTAATTTCCAAATTGTACACAAGAAACTAAATTAAAATAATACAAGACTAACAAAGGCCAGAGGCTCCTGACTTGGGACAGGCGCAAAAATGCGGCGGGGTTAAACATGTTTATGAGATATCAACCCTCCCCCTATACCTCTATCCAATGTAGAAAAGTAAACGCATAACAATACGCAAAACATGTGGAATGATGATGTAAAATAAGTGCCAAAACTTCGAACTTATATAACTTTCAAATCAACATTTAATCAAGAACAGTATGTAAAACTCAATTTAACCAAAGTCGAACGCTCGCATTTAGCACAATTCAGATGTGAAATATTACCTCTGAGGGTAGAAACAGGACGATATATAGGTGAAAGATCAGAAGAAAGGCCTTGCAAATTTTGCACTGCAGACGTGACCGAAACTGAAAATCATTTTTTACTAGACTGTACATTCTATTCTGATATACGAGAACATGTGTTCGGTGAACTTTTATTAACTACTTCCTTTATATCTATGGACAATAAAGAAAGGCTTTTTTTTTTTATTATAAGTCATACTCGAAAACTTGCTAAATACATTTTACAGGCGTATACCAAAAGACGCAATTCTGTTTACAAATAGCTTTATATGTTTATATATATTTTTTTAAATTAACATTCGTTAACTAAAAGATAATTTCGTCAATAAATTGTTATATTCAAGAACGTATTTATAATTATTTAATTTCATTTTAGGTGACTTATATTATAGGTCCATTGGACCGGGTGTATAAATATTTTTCATATATTGTATGTGTATAATTTGTACATATTTACACTTGTCACTATAATAAATAATGTACTTACTTACTTATATATCATATCTTTATTTTGTTATTTGCATCTATTGTCCATTTGACTTCTATATATTTGCAGAAAAAATTTCATAAAAATTCATTTTTATGAATTGATAATTTTTTCCTTGATGTATGTTACTATATGGTATATACGAACTTTGACTATTAATTTCATAATTTTTGGTCAATATTTAAAAAAAGTTTCCCATTAGGTCTCTATGTTAAATTTATTTTTTGAAGTGTTGATTACCTGATGGAGTAAGTATAAGTAGTCTAACGGCCTTCTAAACAAAACAAAAACAACATACATGTGCTTTTAATGTTTGTTTATTTGTATCATGTGACTATACCAATTTAATGGGAAACTTTTTTAATTATTGACCAAAAATTACGAAATTAAAAGTCAGAGTTCGTATATACCATATAATAATATACATCAAGGAAAAAATTATTAATTCATAAAAATGATTTTTTAAGAATTTTTTTCTGCAAATATATAGAAGTCAAATGGACAATACTATACAAGAAAAATATTAATGAAATCTAAACGTCTTTAATCTGTTGTTAAGTGCCACCTCGCATGAATCTTTTGAAAAATGATTTATTAATATGATCGAACGTATAAATGTACTTCCCTTTTGAAAGCTTAATTAAATTATTAAATATTTTGTTAGTTAGTTCATGTCATTAAGTGCAATGGAAAGGACAGTTGAAAGTAAGCATATGGACAAGTTTTGTTTGGTAAACATAGCAATATGTTCTTTTTTAGTACTTATTGCAATAGTAAAATATTACTTCAAACAGATACAAATCAAGAATTGTTAGATATAGTTACTGTAAACATAAAGATCAAAAGGTATTCAAAACACGCTTCTGTTGAAACAGTCTTGAAATTTATCCTGTTGAACTTACTTTAAATAAAGCTAATACTAACAATGACCACTGCCCTTTTCTCGATCTTGATATCTATATCACTAATGGAAAGCTGAATACTAAAATTTATGATAAAAGGGATGATTTTTCATTTCCTATCGTTAATTATCCGTTTTTAGATGGTGACGTTCCCTTGTCACCATCTTACGGTGTTTATATATCTCAACTTGTACGATTCGCTCGTGTATGTAACAATGTTTTAGATTTTAACGAGAGAAATTTATGTATTACTGAAAAATTATTACACCAGGGTTTTCGATATCACAAACTAGTCAAAACATTTACTAAATTTTATCATCGGTATAAAGACATCATTCGTAAATATAGCTCAACATGCAGACTTCTAATACGTTCAGGTATTTCACATCCAATTTTTTATGGTAATATTCTTTATAAAGCACAAAGGTGTCAGTATTCACCTCAGAAACTTACAAAACCTTTGAATAGACTTATTAAGAAGGGATATAATTACGATACTGTTGTCAAGTCATTAAAGATTGCATATTTTGGCGTTAATATTGAGTCACTGATAAGGTCTTTGCATCGGAACTAAACACATTTATTCTAAAAAACAGTTGTTGGCAAGACACGGGTTATGTTCTTCTCATATATGTTATGATGGTATGATACTAAACCCCTAACGGGAAGGATTGTGCCTGATGTTCATATGATGAAATCATAATCTTTCAGTCAGTTTAATTGAAGTCTGGAGCTGGCATGTCAGTTAACTGCTAGTAGTCTGTTGTTATTTATGTATTATTGTCATTTTGTTTATTTTCTTTGGTTACATCTTCTGACATCAGACTCGGATTTCTCTTGAACTGAATTTTAATGTGCGTATTGTTATGCGTTTACTTTACTACATTGGTTAGAGGTATAGGGGGAGGGATGAGATCTCACAAACATGTTTAACCCCGCCGCATTTTTGCGCCTGTCCCAAGTCAGGAGCCTCTGGCCTTTGTTAGTCTTGTATTATTTTAATTTTAGTTTCTTGTGTACAATTTGGAAATTAGTATGGCGTTCATTATCACTGGACTAGTATATATTTGTTTAGGGGCCAGCTGAGGGACGCCTCCGGGTGCGGGAATTTCTCGCTACATTGAAGACCTGTTGGTGACCCTCTGCTGTTGTTTTTTATTTGGTCGGGTTGTTGTCTCTTTGACACATTCCCCATTTCCATTCTCAATTTTATTGAAAGATAATTAATATTGAAAACAAATCTTGAAAGATAATTTATATTGAAAAAAAATCTTGAAATGTAATTTATATTGAACAAAATTGAAGGAGTGTGTAAATAAAAATCAGATGACGCAAAATGAAACACATATGTAAACTTTGATTTGAAATAAACATATGCTTATGATTTTTTTTTCACTTGAAAAAAACAGAAATTATCAAAGCTTACAATAGTTGCAATAAGTTAGCCCTCTCAATAAAGATCTCCCATCAGCTATCAAAAGATGTGCTGTTTATTCTTAAGTGTCCTATAAAATATAAATGCTTATTTTGTCTTTCAAATCGGTTCAACAAATGGTATTACAACCACTGTACCAACCCTAGACTGTCAGTTAACGAGGTTACTTACAAAGTAGTAACCAGTGCTTTCCTACTTAACTAATGCATTTTGCATAAACTTATGCATTTTGATTGTTAGTTTTCATATTCACTGTATATATACTCTAATTTTATTCATAAACAAGAATGTATCCATAGTACACGGATGCCCCACGCGTACTATTTTCTATGTTCAGTGGACCGTGAAATTGGGGTCAAAACTCTTATTTGGCATTAGAATTAGAAAGATCATATCATAAGGAACATGTGTACTAAGTTTCAAGTTGATTGGACTTCAACTTCATCAAAAACTACCTTGACTAAAAACTTTAACCGGAAGCGGGACGATTGGACGGACGAACGAACAAACAGACGTACAGACCAGAAAACATATTGCCCCTCTACTATCGTAGGTGGGGCATAAAAAAAAACTTTCAGCTGGTTTTTTTTTTCAATTTGGGATACGTAAAGTGCCATGTTACCATATACCATTGTCAATAATTGAAATCCAGATATTCGTATTCGATATACCTAGAATATTTTTTTAGAAGTTATAAATCTCTATGCTATTTTGGTACGCACAAGTTGTGTATAACTAGATTTTCCTTCAATTTTGACTTCTTGCAGGAAATTTATCAACTAATTACAGTGAATGCATCAGTTTGAGAGATAATGAATGCCTAATAACACAGTACTTCGAGCAGCTGAGAATGAATTCTGGGGCTTTCCCGACTAATTATGCAGTTTGACATGAAATTACATCGTTGTTTGGCATCTCTTATGTAGAATTCAGTTCTATTTTTTTTGGCATTAATGATTAACTTTTGGAGCCAAAAAGAGTCAAAAAGTTAAAACAAAAAACGACAGTTTGAGTCACAACAAAAGAGTCATTTTTCTAATGTCAACACACCTACGAATCGTTAATTAAGTGACCGATATCGCGATGTTGTTAAAATCGTTTTATCATGAATAGGATAACGTTACGTTACTTAGAAATTAAATAGCTTCAATCAATACAAAAGTTGATTGAATATGCTTAGTTAGGATAATGACGATTACACATTTTTAACCCAAAACGAATCAAGTGAAAGAAGAATTAATTTGGCAATCTCTGTATTTGATTATTGATATTTTTCTTTTTCTTTCTGAAAGAAAAAAGAAAGTAACGACACATGCAGGACAACTCCATCAATAACAAGGTATAAGACGATAAAACTAAGAAGAATTCTACTCATTTATCAAAATCTGAAAACGCTGGTATTGTCCCACTATACGTAACGAGGGTACTTACACTCAACATCATCAGAAAAAGCGGAAATACTGAACCGCCGGTTTTTGTCAGTTTTCAACACCAGGAACTCAAAAAGTATGCAACATCTTGGGGAATTACCACAAAGCCAAACACACATAGAAAGGTGTTCTGAAATATGGTTTTTGTCAGGGTCTGATGAAGAATTAATGTGAAGCATTTTTTACATATGTGTTTTTGATATACACTTATCAAAATAACAAATAAAAGTTACGTTTTGGACATATCTGGTGTTTATAATCAAAAATTATTTGGACCTCACAAATTTTTATTCTCGATGTTATTTATTTGTTTACTCATATTTCCTATTCACGAGGTAGTGTATTTGTCATTTCTGCTAATTCATGAATGATGTTATATGTTTTGTCTTCCTTGCTACTTAATTCATAAGGTAGGGTTCAGTTATGTTTCGTCTCCTCTGCTGTTTATATGTATGAGATCATGTATCTGATCATCTCATGCTTTTGTATTCCTTCTGTTATTTATTTGGTCCTGTCTGCTATTCTTTTCATTGGGAAAAGACCCCTCTTAATCTTTTATTCATTCGGTTATGAATTGGGACCTGTCTGTTTTTTTTTTTAAATCATGTGGTTGTGTTTTTCATCTCTGCTCCTTTTATTCGTGATGTTTTGCATTGTAGCCCTCTGCTGTTCTTAATAATGAGTTAAGGCAAATGGTCTTCTCTCTTAGTTATTTATAAGATAAATAGCTGGTCATCGTTGCTGTTTTATTGATGAGGTAAAGTATTCGGTTCTAGCAGATTTTATTTAGGCTTAATGATTTGTATTTGTTACTTATGATGTTATACTTTGGTCCTCTCTGCTGGTGTTATTAACCTCATTTTGATAAGATGTTTTCACAGAACTAGCATTAAGTTTATACATAGCAAACATGGCCGTCCTGTTACCTCCATTTTGGCCAATAATAATTTATAACACAATATTACAGATGAACAGTGTGCACGTCAAATATCAAATTTGTCCACGCTTGTTCGAATTATTTTTCAGCCTAAAAAGTAAAATAACAAAAAATGTCAAACTCCAAGGAAAATTGAAAATGGAAAGTCCCTTAAAAATGCAATTAGATTGCAATATTGTATCACACACTATTACGTAAACAACAAGTCTTATCCAAAAGCATGATAACACAGATAATATTCCACACATGTTGAAATAAATTAGTTTATTCTGTGACGACTGCGTTCTAGTGTCATTAACGACATTGCATGAATATTTCGTTGATAGCGTAATCTGTCATTAGTAAAATTAGTATACGCGAAAATATATGAGCAATGCAAAATGAAATAATACAATGAAATACTTATGGGTATTGACTGAAATTCGAAAGAAACGAGCTGAAAATTAAGAAGAATTGGATGAGCTTTTCAATCTGGAAATCGCCTGAGATATTCCTTAACGCGATGAAAAAATGATATATCATTAAGACATATATTAAGTTAATATAAGTTGGATTCCAGTGCACTTGTACTTTGATAACTAGTAATTTATGGTCTCAATCTACATCTAAATTAAAATACTCAAAATGTTGTAAAGTTGATTGATTCTTGATTGACAACATATTTGTTGCGTTGGGATGAAGAGTTTTCAACAAACCATCGGCTTTTATATGTGAACCAACTGTGCTCCCCCTCTTGCCGACTTCGTCCGTTATTCAATCAAGGCAGCCTTCATATATGAGATATACATATTTAATGTATTATAGATATGTTGAAAATATGTCGAACAATATTGGAAAAAGGGATACGACAGATATAGTTACGTCTGTCACATATCTAGAAATGGACAATGAGGGTCGTTTAAAAACATTTTTTTTAAAGAGATGATGTTAGCCTTACAACTGTGAATATTTTATTTATATGTAGCAACATTTCAACAAAGCCAGCATATGATGTATATTTCTCCAAAGTAATACAATATTAAGGAGCTTGCTTATCTTTTATGATTTACTTAATTGTAGTTGTCTATTTATAGTGAAGCTAAAAAAAACAAGAGATTCAAGTGGTTAAGTTGGAATCATCTTTTGCCTAATTTTACAGTTGCATGACAATTGGTTTACCGCATGGTAAATAAAGGTAACAGTAGTGTACCGCTGTTCAAAATTCATAAATCGATAGAGAAAAAACATATCCGGGAAGAAGGAAACGTATCAAATATAAGAGAACTACGACACAACATTAAAATGTAACACACACTGAAACGAACTATAATATAATGGTAACATCTGTTTAACAGACGACGATTGATATGTTCCAAGTGCCGTAACCATATTCCAGTCCTCTTTTCCTAGAATGTGACCGACCGAACTAGACCTATCATCGGGTGAGTATTTGCATAAGAAAGTAAATAGTTATAAAAGGTACCAGACTTATATTTTGATGCGCCACTTGTATTTCTTTTGGTCGTTTTTGTATCATTTGCATTGACAGTTCTTTAAGGGCTCATAAGTTTGTATGTGCTTTTGGTAACTTTTGTCTTTTTTTTTTTTGGAATTTTTATATCCGTGTAAATACATCCCAATACACCATTAATGTATTAAAAGTAAAACAACTAAGGAAACACAAGCCTTGGAAATATTGACATCATGATGAATTTGTAATAAATGAATAACGTCAGACATGTTTTAAGTAAAGAGTGGGAAACACACTAGCAATGTCTTACAAGAAAATGGTAAACGATTTACAGTCCAGATAAAAAAAACCAAACCCAACAACATACATGTTTGTTTTAATATGACATTGAACATTATTCGTCTCATGACCGATGAGTTAACACGTAATCGAGTTAACATTTGCATGTACTAACTACTTGTAATTCGTATGGAATTTGTACAGTGTAACTGGTAAGAGTTTTCTGTAACAAATTAACACCTGATAATTAAAAAACAATCAACGAGTGTCAGGTTTCACTCGTTTGGTATTTGACTTTAGTCAACATTTTGAAGAAGACACTACTAAATACATTTCTCTGGTAGCACATTAAAGCCAGTGAATACAGTGAATACAGTTAACATAGGCAATATATTATAGCGTAACATCCCGCACAGAATGGTTGGTATATTGAAACAGAAGGAAAACTAGGCGTTCATGAATATGTATTATTTGCAAATCAAATATTTTTTATTCAGAAAATACGTGAAATGGCTATAAAGGCACACCCTATGTACTGTTTTTGAGTCATGAATAGATATCTCACACCCTTTCTTTTTAAATATACATATATATGTATTTTTGAATTTACAGTCGGAAAAAAACAAATTGGAGAAGGTTGAAAATTACAATTATTTAGGGATTACATTTAGTCATAACGAAAGTTTCATAACCAAAATGTCGAAAGGCGGTGGGAGAGCACTAGGGTCGATATTCAAATCCAAAATTCATAACAATAAAGACTTCGGATTTAATGCCTACGAAAAACTGTATTACTCGTGTGTAGTTCCTATGTTAGATTATGTCTCAGGTGTTTGGGTATACAGAAAATTTCAAACAATAGACAATATTCAAAACCGTATAATACGATATTTTCTTGTTGTTCACCGTTTTGTGCCTACTTTCGCCGTACATGGAGACGTTGGATGGATCCCAAGCCAGTTTCGAAGAAGGATAAACATGGTCAGGTATTGGAACAGACTCCTAAAATTTGAAGATAAACACATAACGAAGGTCGCCTTTAATGCAGACTATAATCGTTGTACCGACAATTGGTGTAGCGAATTGAAAGACATTCTCTGTAAACTTAATTTAGAATATTATTTTGATTCAAAAACTGCTCTTAATTGGAAAACTGTAGAAATAAAAAATTCAACGACTTTATTCAATAAAATTGAGAATGGAAATGGGGAATGTGTCAAAGAGACAACAACCCGACCATAGAAAAACAACAGCAGAAGGTCACGAACGGGTCGTCAATGTAGCGAGAAATTCCCGCACCCGGAGGCGTGCTCCAGCTGGCCCCTAAACAAATATATACTAGTTCAGTGATAATGAACGCCATACTAATTTCCAAATTGTACACAAGAAACTAAATGAAAATAATACAAGACTAACAAAGGCCAGAGGCTCCTGACTTGGGACAGGCGCAAAAATGCGGCGGGGTTAAGCATGTTTATGAGATATCAAACCTCCCCCTATACCTCTATCCAATGTAGAAAAGTAAACGCATAACAATACGCAAAACATGTGGAATGATGATGTAAAATAAGTGCCAAAACTTCGAACTTATATAACTTTCAAATCAACATTTAATCAAGAACAGTATGTAAAACTCAATTTAACCAAAGTCGAACGCTCGCATTTAGCACAATTCAGATGTGAAATATTACCTCTGAGGGTAGAAACAGGACGATATATAGGTGAAAGACCAGAAGAAAGGCCTTGCAAATTTTGCACTGCAGGCGTGACCGAAACTGAAAATCATTTTTTACTAGACTGTACATTCTATTCTGATATACGAGAACATGTGTTTGGTGAACTTTTATTAACTACTTCCTTTATATCTATGGACAATAAAGAAAAACTATATTTTTATTATAAGTCATACTCGAAAACTTGCTAAATACATTTTACAGGCGTATACCAAAAGACGCAATTCTGTTTACAAATAGCTTTATATGTTTATAATTTTTTTTTAATTAACATTCGTTAACTAAAAGATAATTTCGTGAATAAATTGTTATATTCAAGAACGTATTTATAATTATTTAATTTCATTTTAGGTGACTTATAGGTCCATTGGACCGGGTGTATAAATATTTTTCATATATTGTATGTGTATAATTTGTACATATTTACACTTGTCACTATAATAAATAATGTACTTACTTTCTTATATATCATATCTTTATTTTGTTATTTGCATCTACTATACAAGAAAAATATTAATGAAATCTAAACGTCTTTAATCTGTTGTTAAGTGCCACCTCGCATGAATCTTTTGAAAACTGATTTATCAATATGATCGAACGTATAAATGTACTTCCCTTTTGAAAGCTTAATTAAATTATTAAATATTTTGTTAGTTAGTTCATGTCATTAAGTGCAATGGAAAAGAACAGTTGTAAGTAAGCATATGGACAAGTTTTGTTTGGTAAACATAGCAATATGTTCTTTTTTAGTACTTATTGCAATAGTAAAATATTACTTCAAACAGATACAAATCAAGAATTGTTAGATATAGTTACTGTAAACATAAAGATCAAAAAGTATTCAAAACACGCTTCTGTTGAAACAGTCTTGAAAGATAGTTAATATTGAAAACAAATCTTGAAAGATAATTTATATTGAAAAAAATCTTGAAAGGTAATCTATATTGAAAAAAATTGAAGGAGTGTGTAAATAAAAATCAGATGACGCAAAATGAAACACATATGTAAACTTTGGTTTGAAATAAACATATGCTTATGATTTTTTTTTTCACTTGAAAAAACAGAAATTATCAAAGCTTACAATAGTTGCAATAAGTTAGCCCTCTCAATAAAGATCTCCCATCAGCTATCAAAAGATGTGCTGTTTATTCTTAAGTGTCGTACAAAATATAAATGCTTATTTTGTCTTTCAAATCGGTTCAACAAATGGTATTACAACCACTGTACCAACCCTAGACTGTCAGTTAACGAGGTTACTTACAAAGTAGTAACCAGTGCTTTCCTACTTAACTAATGCATTTTGCATAAACTAATGCATTTTTATTGTTAGTTTTCATATTCACTGTATATATACTCATTTTTCTCATTATTCATAAACAAGAATGTATCCATAGTACACGGATGCCCCACTCGTACTATTTTCTATTTTCAGTGGACCGTGAAATTGGGGTCAAAACTCTTATTTGGCATTAGAATTAGAAAGATCATATCATAAGGAACATGTGTACTAAGTTTCAACTTCATCAAAAACTACCTTGACCAAAAACTTTAACCTGAAGCGGGACGATCAGACGGACAAACGAACAAACAGACCAGAAAACATAATGCCCCGCTACTATCGTAGGTGGGGCATAAAAAAAAACTTTCAGCTGTTTTTTTTTCAATTTGGGATACGTAAAGTGCCATGTTACCATATACCATTGTCAATAATTGAAATCCACAAATTCGTATTCGATATACCTAGAATATTTTTTAAGAAGTTATAAATCTCTATTTTGGTACGCACTAGTTGTGTATAACTGGTTTTTTCTTCAATTTTGACTTCTTGCAGGAAATTGATCAACTAATTACAGTGAATGCATCAGTGTGAGAGATAATGAATACCTAATAACACAGTACTTCGAGCAGCTGAGAATGAATTCTGGGGCTTTCCCGACTAATTATGCAGTTTGACATGAAATTACATGGTTGTTTGGCATCTCTTATGTAGAATTCAGTTCTATTTTTTTGCATTAATGATTAACTTTTGGAGCCAAAAAGAGTCAAAAAGTTAAAACAAAAAACGACAGTTTGAGTCACAACAAAAGAGTCATTTTTCTAATGTCAACACACCTACGAATCGTTAATTAAGTGACCGATATCGCGATGTTGTTAAAATCGTTTTATCATGAATAGGATAACGTTACGTTACTTAAAAATTAAATAGCTTCAATCAATACAAAAGTTGATAGTATATGCTTAGTTAGGATAATGACGATTACACATTTTTAACCCAAAACGAATCAAGTGAAAGAAAAATGAATTTGGCAATCTCTGTATTTGATTATTGATATTTTTCTTTTTCTTTGTAAAAGAAAAAAGAAAGTAACGACACATGCAGGACAACCCACAACAACTCCATCAATAACATGGTATAAGACGATAAAATTAAGAAGAAATTCTACTCATTTATCAAAATCTGAAAACGCTGGTATTGTCCCACTATACGTAACGAGGGTACTTACATTCAACATCATCAGAAAAAGCGGAAATATTGAACCGCCGGTTTTTGTCAGTCTTCAACACCAGGAACTCAAACAGTATGCAACATCTTGGGGAATTACTACAAAGCATAGAAAGGTGTTCTGAAATTGCTGAATCCTCACAAAGCTATGGAAGTCGACAGAATATCAACCAAAGTCACGGGGACTACGGTGACAGTGATCACTTTTTAAAAATGCTGTTCCAGACATCAATTGACCAAGGGACCGTTCCAGATGACTGAAAGCTAGCATTTGTCGTTCCAATATTTAAGAAAGGAGATAAAGCGATCGTTCTTTATTACTAACGTCAGGTTGCTGTAAAGTTGTAATGCACATTATTTACAGCCATATCATCAACCACCTAGAGGCCAATAACACACCAGAGCCGATGAATAGTAAGAAGGCAATAATGCGAGCGCCAGCTCATCAATACGATTGATGATCTGGACAAGGGATTGAATTTAAAACAACAGATAGATGCTTCATGAATCCTGCTTGATTCAGTAAGGCTTTTGACAAAGTTCCCTATTAGAGTTTTGCTGTGAAACTGCACTAATATGACGTGAATATCAGTACACTGCAGTGGATTAAGAGCTTCCTTGCAAACAGATAACAGTAAGTAGTGGTTGATGGCGTGTCATATAATGCCACTTGGAACAGTCTTTCCGCCATTAAATAATCTAGTCTATAAATATGACCTACTATCAAAATTTCAAAAGAAGATATTGATCAACTGCAACAGTGATAGAAAAACTGGATGATGAGGTTCATAACATGACCAACAAGCGGAAAATAACTAGCGACGATTTTTCAATGCATGGCTTTATTTTACAACCGTCTGACCGGGCGAAATACTTGGGCGTTACAATCAGCAGTAAGAACAAATATCAGTAGCTTCACGAAAAAGGCAAACAACACCTTTAGATTCTTGAGGTGACATATAAGCAGCTCGTCCTCCAAAAACACAAAAGCAACAAGCTACATTACCCTTGTCCGATCTTGTCCGCCCACATATCGAATGTGTGTGTACTATTTTAAACCATTCAACCGGAAAACATAGCCATCGCAACTATAAAGCAACGTGCAGTCAAATTCATCATAAGTTACTATAGGAGAGATAGAATTACATCATGTTCCAACAACTACAGAAAAGCCTGCAGTGACGTAGATATCAACGATTGTTTTAACCAGTTTTGATAGAGAAGAAGGAGCTAGTGTATACTGCATATGTTGCATTATACTTGATTGAATAGCAGTCTTGGGTACTTATACGGCCGTTTATTTTTTATAATTACGTCTAAAATGAATTTAAAGGCATCTATTACTTTTCAAATTCACACTAGTACTTCATATTTACACTATTTATCAGTTTTGATTGAAGACTGACTTACTGTATAAAGTTTCATAACTTTTCCAACACCTGGGTTAATGCTTTATATGCATCACCCCATATCCGTTCTTTTAATGTGTAAACAGAGGGACTATGCTTCTTTACAAAAACAAGTCTTTAAATTTGACACAAGGAAAGGTTCTGATATTTTGCAGTAACAAAATGTTTGTTCAGCAAGTTTTTAATCTTTTAAGGAGCAAAAAATCAAGATTAGCACTGTTATTTGGTGGATTTCGTTTTGCTCAGACTTTAGTTTACTATACAAAGTGTGTTGTAGATTGTTGTCTTTTGTCGTTATTTTGGTTATTCGCTATTTGTCTCAATCAATTTAAAGCGTTTTAACACCGGTATGCTACTGTTAATAGATATAGGAAGATGTGGTGTGAGTGCCAATGAGACAACTCTCCATCCAAATAACAATATAGAAAAAGTAAACCATTATAGGTCAATGTGATGCCTTCAACACGGAGCCTTGGCTCACACCGAACAACAAGCTATAAAGGGCCCCAAAATTGCTAGTGTTAAACCATTCAAACGGGAAAACCAACGGTCTAATCTATATTAAATAAAAAAACGAGAAACGAAAAACACGTATAAATTACATAAACAAACGACAACTACTGTACATCAGATTCGTTGCCTTTATATGTCATATAGTTGTCAGTTTGTTTTCGATTTATGAGTTCAATGTTCCTTTGATATCTTTCGAATTTATTGTTTTTGTGTGTTAAAATAAACTACACAACTGCCATAATTTATGTTTTCATAGAAACATAATACCAGAAATCCCTGTCTATATCATGTAGTGTGTAATATATACATTAAATGTAGATTTGGCTTCTGTAACATAGTCTTCCGCTGATGAGTTTTTTTTCATCAAAAATATAAACCATACAAAATGAGTACATTTGTTGTATATAAAAGTTAAACTATTTCTTGTTTTCAAAGACAAGTACATATATGTTGCAGTCATGTTCTTGTCTTTGAACGCCGAACTAGTATATATACATGTATTTGTTTAGGGGCCAGCTGAAGGACGCCTCTGGGTGCGGGAGTTTCTCGCTGCATTGAAGACCTATTGGTGACCTTCGGTTGCTGTCTGCTCTATAATGGTCGGTTTGTTGTCTCTTTGACACATTCCCCATTTACATTCTCAAATTTATAAATGAATTTCAAAAAAATTCGATAAGTGACCGCCTATTGATCTCATTCAAGGATTGTGGACCTGTTAGTTCGTATTTCAAGAAGAAGAGTACAGACTTAAATAGATCTCAAAAACTCGAAAAACCATTTGTTATATAACAGAACAAGAGAAAAAAACCCGGATGAAATCGAATGAATTAAACATTTATCGACCTACCACGTGCACTACCCGAGATCCAGACTATATGTGTACATTATTACACAATAGGGAATTGGACTTAATTAGTAAATGTTTAGATCAGATGTTTTAAGACTGTGTTACAAACACAACTGTTAAGATTAACATTAAAAGCAATATATGTCTTTAACTATTATTGCCGGTTACTTCCTGGTATGCACTATAAAAGATTATCTTCTCAGATACACCCACTCTATATCTTTTCATTTTCAATTAAGCACTTTTGTTTGTCACACACTTGTATATATAATTCAATTGATGCTTTGTGAATACTAATTGTAACTTGAATATAGTTACAATTTGACATATTAAGTGTTATTACCTTGCAGCGTAACCTTTAAAGGATTTGTAAAACAATGTACACATGCAGTGTAATCTTAAAGGGATTTGTAACACAATATATAAATGCATTTTCAAATTTTGCTACACTAGTCATTTATTTTTATAATTCTGAACCCATTCCAGTAATGGAGCTTCCTTTAATAATACTGAGTCTCACTCACCTGTAAAGGATGTGTTTAACAAATATGACTTTAATAGTGTTTCCCCATTCAGCTTGGTCATTTCAGCACACAACTCTGCCTTCCCCGTCCTATTGCCACAAATATTCGCATGCATGTTGTGCAAGGCGATAGCTAATGCATACACGGCATTATAAATAAACTGGACTTTACTCTCCTGTTTATATACAGAAAGTGACAATCGTTCTTTCCCAGTACAAAACTTTGCCAACGGATTTGTAATAGGATGGGTAACGTTAGGCCAACTGCACTTATGAACCTTTGCCCAGTATTCTCTAAACCAAGGATTTCTTTTATTGTCTTGTGGGTTCAATTTGAAAAAGTACTTGTCGAATTCGGGTAGAAAAGTAGATTGTAATTCTAAAGTCAATGCTCCCTCAGCCGCTCTTTCGTGGTCTGCAACAGCAGCCGTTTGCTGACCCCAACCATCAGCGGCTATCCAATAGAACCGACCATACATGCTTTTCTCATGAACAGCTCTTAGAATACCTTTCGCATCTTCCTGTCTAAGGAATAAAATGATAACTTTGGCATTTTCTGGTGAGGCTGCTAATTTTTGTACCGCGTCAATATACGAGTTCTTATTAGCATTGGAATTTATTTTGATTGACTCTGAAATGCAAATATTCCTCGCATTAGCTTCCTCTACAAATGCTTCAATACCTGAAACCCCATATTCTCCTTCCGATGCCACTGTGGATACGTATGTCCAGTTGAATTTTGATACAATGTCAACCATAGCCTTAGCTTGAAAATTATCTGGTGGGACTGTTCTAATGAAATAGTCATAACGTTTTTTATCACTTAATCTTGCACTGGTGGATGCGTAACTTATTTGGGGGATTTTAAATAATCGTAATAGATTTGCAACTTGCTCAGAAACAGAACTATACGAGCCACCAATAACACCTGCTATTGCTTTAGGTGTTTTATTAGACTTTGCAAGGGATTCATCTTCACACCGGAAGTCGGAAGCATCAAGAGATGTAAATGTTCCGCGTATAAACTCTAAAGATCTATCCAATGCAATTGTTTCCCTAGCACACGTGTCAAATATTTCGGTTCCGATTCGTATTCCAGGAAGAATATTTTGATCTAGATTTATTTCATCCAAAGTAAAGAGCATTGCTTCTAACCTTTGAATTCCACGGTCAGGATTAATTGCACCACAAGTGCCGTCTACACCTTTTTGGTGAACAGGGAAAAGTCCGCCAACGAGAAATCTCCCCGGTATCGTGGCTGATCGTACTGATTGAGTCACAGCTGTCCCATGTAATATACAAATATAGTTTAAAAACACTGTTATTTGTATAAACTTCCAATGTTCTCGGCCAGAGCGTTCTACGGTGAAAGATGTCGCCATTCTCCGTCCATTACTGGTCAGTTATTATTGTAATATCCCAACAAATATCATTAGTGTTATCAATCAGCTCCATAATGTGACTTATAAATCCATCAACAATAAACTGTTACTACACCATTATCTTGTTCTCTGAAAAGGACAAATTGCATCATTATAGATTTATATTGAAAATAATTTGCTGCTATAGCAGACTCGAACAAGTGATGATGGAATTTTTCACTACTGCTTATACCTCATTCATATCAGAAGTTGGAGTATTTATCAGATTAAATAACCAATTTTGTCACAGAACCAAGCAGAAAATTCTCTAATGTAGGCATCCCATCTGTCAGAAGTGACAAATTCTCACGCCATCACTATCACAACCCGACACATGGATTGGAAAAAGTGTTTTGTCAAGATGAATGTCACAAAAACATTGGAAGAATGCGCAGTTTTCGAGAAAAAATTCTAAAATTGTACTGGAATAAAGCCACGTACCACTGATGAAAGAGCGCTGAAAGCTACAAGATTATGTTGATCTTAACAAATTACAAATGAAAAGTAAAGAAGATACGTCACACAATCTAGACATTATTACAATTTAATCAGAACATGACATGAGCATTCTCTCAACTAAATTAATTTTGAAAGGTTATTCTTAAACATTTTTCTTTCTCAAAAATTCTAAAATAAGCTTCAGAGTCCCATCTAATCACCGTCTTTTGAAGGTAAACGTGAATTTTTATGTAATGATGAAACTATTTCAAATATCTTCTTAAAAATAGAATTGTAGCTTTTAACTGACGCAAGCAAAACAAGCTGCGCAATCAATCAACTCTTTCAATAAAGTCAAATAAAAAGATAACTTTACCCTAATTTGCTATTTTCGACATAGATTGTGTACAAGAAAAAATATCGCTGAAGTGTTGCACATATTTTATTTCTCTGGTCGTCGGAAAACATCATCTCGTAATTAATAAATATCACTTATGCAAGTGAGAAAGAAATCATCTGTATTTAATATGATACTTTTCTTCATAATCTACCACTTACAATGTAGGTCTCTCAGTACGAAACTTACAAAGAATTTTCTCTTCAAATAAAATATTAATCTAATTAGAATAGTTGCATATGTAAAACGTTAAGCGCAAATGATAATTTACTGATTTAACATAGGAACATCTCATTGCATATTCAGCAAACCCATTTATATTAATCTTAAAATTAATGATTTAAAGGAAATATAGGTTGTAAAATTTAATCTTTCTTTCTCCTAACCCATTTAATTATGTGTTGTGCGTTCTTTTGCTGAAAGACAATCACAAGCCTTGTTTATGGTGTTTCATATAATACCTTTTACAAACGTCTTCGTAAATTGTCATTTGGGAACTGGGGCCAGTTTCACGAAGCTATCCTAAGACCTGTCCTAGGATATGTCTTAGGACATGTCTTATGATCCTCTTATGACTATCCTAGGACATATCTCAGACCTCGTCTCGAAGCTGTCTTAGTATGATCTTAGCTAAGATATCCTAAACCTGTCGCAAGTTCTTTAAATTTTCAAATATTAACATGGATTTATTGAAATATTCATGTAAATGTAATTTAAGGGGAAAAAATTATAATGTGATGATAAAGAAAAAGTGAGTTGAATTCATTTTGTCACTGTATCGGTTACAGTAAATGAATAAGGTAAAAGGATAAAATCGTGCATTATTCCTATAAATATATCGAATGTTTTTTATTGATGAATCATTGTTGATAATTCGACAACCTATAAACTTTTACTTAGAAGCAGTAAAGGGAGATGTGCTTATTAGATAATAGATAAATAATTTGCAAAATTAATATAGAAAATAAGTGTAAATTATATAAATAAACGTATGACTATCCTAAGACCATCATAAGACACCTCTCGTATAGTCCTAAGTTTATGACCAACTTTAAGAGATGTCCTAAGTTAGGACCACTTTGTGAAACCCACTTAGGACTAAGATATGTCCTAAGACCATCCTAAGACATGTCTTAGTCTTAAGACAGCTTCGTGAAACTGGCCCCTGGTTACAACTTTTACGATATAAATTTCACAAAACATGTACGCTGGAAGACTTTTATTATATACAAACACTAATATTGAAATCAAGCACGATTCATGTGCTGGAGATTCTATTGGGAGAAGAATTAAACAATGTTACACTCGACAAAATCTGCAACTCGACCATTTAATTCGAGAAATGGAAAGCTACACGTATATATATATATATATATATATATAATTATATATATATAGTCATGACCAGTGGGAGACAGTTTGCTATAAAAATCAATTATATGTCCAATATGTCAGTTGGGATGGTTAATGATTTAACTATTATGTAGAAGTGATAATATACTTGTATCATTAGTTTATTCATAGGTTTGCCCTGTTCTCATCGCTGCTATGATGGTTTATACAATTCTATAATTATCTATGATAGAATAAGAGTGCGGATTGAGTAAATTTCACTTAGTAGTAGAATTGAAATCAGAAGATATTATATGATTTTCAATGTGGTACATGTAACTACCCATAGACCAAATAAAAAACATTCAGTCACAGTACGGCCTTCAACAATGACTGTTTAGTAAGCTATAAAGGGTCCCAATATGACAAAAATGTTAAACAATTTAAAAAAGAAAACAAACAAAAATAGGCCCCCATTTTTTCTACAACAATACAAGAACAATAACTTCATATATAGCAATAAGTAAAATCACAAAAATACTGAACTCCGAGGAAAATTCAAAACAGAAAGTCCCTTATCTCACTAAAGCTGTTAATATATATATACATGTAACTATTTGTCTTGTTTAACAATAGCATACCGATATTTAAAAAAAAAAAAAAAATATGAATTCACTTAACTTGTTAATATAATGTTCATATTATTTCATTAAGGTTGGAACTCAAACTACATTGGCTATAACCGTAAGCGGAAAAGTATTATTTTTTAAAGATATGATTGCACAAACAAACATGTGTTGTGGAGAGTTGTATCATTGGCAATCATACCACATCTTCTTTTTTTTTATATATAAAAAGGTAATACCGGATATTAAAATGCTAATAAGAAAACAACACTTTCAGTGCTTTACATTTCTTTTAAAATTAGCTTGTATCATTAGACATGTGATTTTTTTTTATATCTTAACGCCCTCTGAAATGAACAAAAAAACAATGATAGAAAATGTCAATTGGACAAACAGCGAAAATCACATCCCCCCAAAAAACCTTTAGAGGTCACCATTCGTTCGACTGATTTTTATTAAATATGTTTGTTTCCAGAAAGTTTACTCCTAAATTACATGATCGCTTAACTTTTAAAATACTTAATTTAACGATAAAATTGTGATTACATTCTTATGGTGTTATCTAAGAACGAAGGACAGTCATAAATAATGTAATAAATGTTGTTTGATGAACTGAAACTCGTTTATAATTTTGGAGAATTGTCATTTGTGATAATTTATCCTTAATTTTAATTTTAAAATATGACCTTAAATGTGGTAGTGAAGCGATGAAAAATTTATGCATAGTCTAGAAAGAAACATTTATGAACAAAATCAGAGCTGTACGAAAAACAATCAAATACATTTAAAAGAACAAAAAACAACGCCAAAAGGAAGGTTAGTTCAGAAGGATAAAAGTCATAGAATTATGATTTATCTTTAACGCCAGCTTTGGCTTATATCATCTGTCGCGTAACGAGAAATCCACAAAATATCTGTTAACAAGATTAGGCCTGGTGGTAATAAAACTTTACTAAGTACTCGGAATACAGATTTGTGCCTGGAAAACCAAATACATTATTTTCATTGGTTGATTTCTACGTCTGACCTCTTGTACTCGTTTGTGTCTGAAATAAAATATTTTGTCTTTTGTCTTGAGTACAATTATCGCACTCGGAAGTTTTATGACAACACGTTCAGGGGTTGAGGTAATAACACTTTGCTCAGTGCTCGGAGCACAAAATTATGCTCGAAACATGAAATGAAATTTTGATTGATTGATATGAGTATGAGTGCAACAACAAACTGAGTCGAAAGTTAACAAATGAGTTCGATTATCGTACTCAGACTCAGAAATTTAGATGTGTTGCCTTGAGCGCAATTATTGTCCCCAGGGAAAATGAATACTGAGAATATTATGTATGACAGAAACCAAAGATATATTGATTGGGGGGGGGGGGTCTTCAGGGTTGTTTCTGTAACCATGCAAACTACTCATTTTGCTTCTATGTTATATGTACATTTATCTAACCTCCTATATATTGACGGGGATATGATTGGTTAACGTACTACACGTGGTGACTATATATATTTGGTATAAGATGCCCTAAAAAATACACGGTTAGTTACCATATATGGCTACCAAGCACATTTGGCTAATAAGGAGTTACTAACCTTTCAAAACAAAAACAAAAAGAAATCTGAAAGGTTTAAACAGGCGAAGGAACTGATTATGAACGATTGCATTCATAAAGCAAATGCAAAGCTAACACGTTGTTATTGTTGGCATATGTTTTTGTATAGACAAATGGAAGTATTGCTAGGCCGATAGTCTAAATACCACATATTTCGAATAAACAGTTGAAACAGTTAAATAGTTAAAATAGTTCAGATTTCTAAAGGAGAGTCATAACGTGATTCAATAAATCATTTTGCCTATCATTGTCTTTGCTCATCTTGTAACTGTAAAAACTTACAAACTTTTAAGTTTTGATGAGATTTATCATGTGTCGACAGGTAAATTTCATCACGTCATGCATATGTCATTTCATGTATTATCCGTGGTTTTTGTTAAGTCTGGTCAAACTGGAAGCAGAGTTAGGTAGATTTGTTCCATGCTCTACATATGGCATATACACGACATATGTTGTATCGATTTTCGGATTTTTATGACTTTAAAATAGCAGCTGCGAGTAGCAATATGAATCTTTTTGCCGAGTTCAAAAAGGGTTCGACATGTGTTGCACATATGCTTTTTATTATTTCAGGCATATTGATAAAAGACATGAGATTTATCTTAATTTTACATATGATTTTTTGAAAGCTTCATTTTGATCTCTGTTTTAAGAAGTAGCTCCAGAAGTCACGTGTCGCCAACCTTTATTATTAACAGCAAAATAATAGAACGAAAAAAGAAACATTATTTAAAATACATATAACAAAATATAAAAATAAGAACATGTAGTATGTTTGCAATAGGGACATTTATCCTCAAAAGGCCAAAAGGACAAACATATCTTCAAATGTAAAACTAGTTTTTCGTAGATAAACAATTTGAAAGTAAATGGAAGAACTATAATTCATTTTCTATCGTTAAGATTTCCATTTCCTTAAGTACCTTGTTGACTTTCAGAAGTTTTATTTTAAATTGTTATTTTAACGAATTGATACTTCCAAACAGAAAGTAAAATAATAGCTCATTTCATTAAGTGGCAGGACTTTAAAACTCTATTATCTCGACAACATTGTGTTTTATATGGCGAATTACAGAAACGTATCAATCCTGAATGGTATAAGGGTATTTTGTATTTAATTCTAGTTTGATATATGATTGATCTTTGACTTTGTCGATTAATGTCTCGACGCTGTTTTCGTTTGCCCCTGGAAATTTAATGTATAATTTAAAATACAAAATGCTTATAGCCATTTTCTGAATGCTTTAGCAAGTATTTGAGTTTTTTTTAGTATTCTATGCATAAAGCAGTCTGTATACTAAATTAAGACTGCAAGATGAATATTCTACGGTTCCACGACCAGTATTTGCAAATTTGAGATTGCAGCTGAAAGTCATTGACTGTCTTCAAATCTGTACTACAATGATTACTGCCCTCCCAATTGCTGGTACAGTATTTTATTGGTTCGACATTAATAAAATTGATAATAGAAATGGGGAATATGTCAAAGAGACAACAACCCGACTAAAGAGCAGATAAAAGTTAAGGCCACCAATAAGTCTTAAACGCAGCAAGAAATACCCCACCCAGAAGTGGTCATCAGCTGATCCCTAAATGAAATTATATACTAGTTCAGTTAAAATGGACGTCATACTAAACTCCAAAAAATATAAATAAACTAAAATTAATAACAAACAAGACTAACAAAAAATGTGTTTATTTCTAGCAAAGACCCTATACTGTATGAGTGAATCAATATTAATACCAATATATGCAACTCTTAATGACCTGACAACAGTATCTAAATAAGTCTGTTTTATGGTTAAGTGAGCTTTTAAGGTAAATGTCGACATATTTTTGTGCTTTTCAAAGAACATTATAATAAAAGATTGGATGTTAAATATCTGAACGTACAAGATGTCTGCATAAAAATCTTTTTTTTAGAGCTGCAGATCTTTATTTTGTCCGATTATTCCTCCGCTATTTAAGTCAGATTATTTAGAACTTATTTTTTTATGGAATTTAAGTTTTTTTTCAAAATCGTTTTGTCGCATTTTAAGATTGCGGAAGTGTTTTTAAAGTACTGCTTGTATCTTTCAATCGTTTACTTAGTAACATGTGGAACTAGTTTACTTTAACTCTGATAAGTAATTGCCAAAATTATCTTTAAAAATTTCAGTAGTTGTAACTCATCATTAAAGTAAATATTTGTGGTTCATATGTTTTCAATGTGGACTAATGTCTTTAGCATTCCATGGTTTTAGAAATGTTTACATAACCATTCTCTTCACCCAGTTTTGTAATTATTTCATAAAATAGATTATTTCACCTGTTGCATATAAGAAAATGCTTAATTAAACTTCAAAATAAAGCAGTGCATATATTTCAAATTTCTAATTTATCACAGTACACTTAGTTGATATGGAACATTCACAAGAGATCAAAGTCTCAATTTAACTTTTTGTCAGATTTTCGGTATCCTCTGGTTATGTCTAATAAGTGCTTTTAAAGATTTGGGTCAGCTTTTCGTAATGTTGTTACATATAGTTGGTTTATGACCCCTTCTGTAGCCAAGTGAATTACGAAATTTTTAAACTGCAATAGTACCAAAACAGCAAAGGTAGTGAATAACAGAGATGGACCATTATGTATTATTCTCGACAAATTTTCAATGGCTTATATCTTATAAATCAGGACATGGATCTTTCATATTTTTTATTGCTGTTTTAGTTCCGTCATCCATATATCATCAATGTTTAAATTTAACAGTCTTTAAAGAAGCTTCTTATTTTGAAACAGACTAGCAAAATGTACATTCTAAAGGACAAAAAAAATGGAATAAAGTTTAAACAAAATGAGGTTTGAAGAGCTCCCCTTTCGGACATCATAGTAATATGAGCCTATAATGTGATAAAGAATTTGTAATTAGTTCCTAATTTTAACTTAATGAATATACAACTTGTTCTTTGGAGCATTTGAAACTGCTCAAGATGCGGAAGAATATTTATTCCTCGAAGCGAAAAATATTAAATGTGACGAACATACTTCTAATCAAACATGAACTTTGCATGAATAATAACATCAATTTAACGGCATGAGAATGTCATAAGTCATCTCAAAAGATTGCATCTAAATTTAAAGGTTAGAAATAATCCGTTGAATTTTCCACCAGTACTTAAGTTCAAATGAAAGTCAATTTGTACTTGGAAATCATGCCCACATCTCTCTAATCGTATTTAGGGACTTAATTGTCAGAGAAAGAAAAAAGGTTGACCTCTCAATTTACTGCACCCAATGTATCAAAAAGGCATTATCATCAGCAACATATCGTTACCTTAGCCGGGCTATACTGAACAAATATCTTACCCGGAAAGCCTACTGTCGAATTCATATATTCTTAACGAGCTTCTTAGTATTTCTCATAGATGAATGTATATACCTTTTCAAGGGACACACGGATATTCCTTTTGAATAGAATCATTTTTTTAACAGCGTGGTCAAGACTATTTCTTGGCGTGCTAAGGTTATCAATTCACTGGGTCAGATTAGGTGAAAGTGTTATGGATATTTTAACTGTGGGGTCGCCAAAGGTTCTAAACGCCCAAATAAATAATACTTACACCTAGCAGAGGACCTTGTGTGATGATTTAAATGTTGATTGTTTTAATTAAATCCGCATTGGAAGGTGCAAAATCACTGTTATCGATAGCAGATGACAACCAAGATAAAGGTAGATGATTCAGTTTTGTTACCAAAATAAGTATTGCGGTGGTCCACGCTGTTATGAAAATGATTCTATCTATGTTGTTAATTACTAAAGAATAAAAAACAATCGCTTAGTACATGTAACGTTACGCGCAGGTGTTCGACTGACCATCATGTAATGACGACTCTTTAACATACTGTGTGAAGATATGAATGTTTGAATTGTATTGGCATATCCATCATGTATAAAAAGGTTGTAAATCTGTAACTGAAACTTTTAACGAACAAATCGATTCAGGTTTAGGTTTGAATTTTCTTATAACACTTTTTATTTTCTATATAATTATTTAACTTAATAGTTTACATTTCACATACATTTGATCTTAAATCTATATAACATGCATTTTTAAAGGGGGAGAAAAACAGTGAAGGGTTACAATGAATTTCTATTCAGAATATTGGTAGATTTGATTCACATAACATCGAGCAAAGAAGCTTCCACAAAAAGCAATTTCACATCCTCAATTAAAAAGAACTGGCTTAAATTCTTTCAGATGATGAATAGAAACTTCCCCCTGTGATTTAATTACAAGTAAATTACACGCTTCCATTCGATCACAAACGTTGGTAATAAACCTGACGGAAATTTACTGTTTTAAACTTGCTGTTGAAAATTTAAGAGCAAAAAATCATTACTTTCATTCCTTTAATGTAAATTAAAATGTCATCTTATTACAAACCGTTTTGCATTTTGGAAGGGACAAATATTTCTACGGACAACCCTAAAAAAATCTTTACGGTACAAAAACTGTATGTTAAAGAATTTGGCGAGTAGAACTACATGTAGCACCATTTGTATCAGGAGTTAAAGTGAGAATATGCCATCAATTTGAACGACCAAAATAATACTTATTTGACTTTATAAAAAAAAACGAGATAATTGCAATCAAAAAATTAAGTCACGGAAAAAATTGCAATGCAGACTAAAAAAAATATTGTTTTTCGGTTCCAAGTATCGGATGATTTGGTCCGATATCTAATTAACTTAGCCATAATCTTTTAGTGATGGCCAAAGCCCATTCATGTAACAACATAGCTATGAAATTCAAATATGACACATAAGGGGTGTGGTTTCAAAGAATTTTGTTTTGCATAAATTGCTGCTGAAAGAATATTACATTTATTTATTAACTGTACCGGAAAAGTGTAAAATTACCGATATAAATTAACAGAAACGGTTGATTGAGACATTGAGTTCTTCAGTCAAGGACAGCAATGTACATCGGTTTTAGCCGTCATAATGAAAAAATATATTTATATATTATACATGTGGTATGATGGCCAATGGCACAACTATTAAAGAGACATAATGATGTAGATGCTAACAACTATAAATCACCATATGGCCTTCAACATGAGCAAAACTCAAACCACACAGTAAGCTATGATAAAATGCCCTGAAATGACAAATTTAATACAATTCAAATAGGAAAACTTAACGACCTAATTTATGTAAAAAATTAAGATGAATATCACAATTGTAAACAGAATATTATATAAATACAAAGTAAACTAATCTTTCAACAATAGTCTCTGTAGTGGCAGTACATAATGTCTACTCTCTCGTTGAAGAAGTTGAGTGATGTCAATATAATATGAAATAAAAACGATTGTAAGATACTTAGACGAACACATCAAATCATTGCTGACAACATAATACTAGGGGATGATGTAACCTTTTAATAAAACATCATTAATATTATTTGAATTGAACAAATAATGAATAACTGTTCAATAAAATCAACACCGACTTTGTTACAACATCTGAAACATTCATATAAAACCGCTATTAATTCTCAAGGCGTTTTGGTATATACATCAAAATGTCATGTTTTCTTAAGAAAGGCAATAAGCTAGACCTGTGGGTGTTATGAACATGTTCAAGTCAATGTTGTATACACGATAAAGGTGTCTATGCAGTAAGCATGCACATTGAGACATCAAAATGGAATAGTCCCTGTAGACATGAAAGACATAGATCTGCATATATAACATGTGAATTCCTAATCGTGACAGGTTATAATATAAAAATAAGGAAATGTGATTCAAAATGAAACAAATGGACACCACATACCAAAAGGCGGGAATATTAACGACTACCGTGACTACAGATTACCATGATACTCATCAATGAGCAAAATTCATATTGATAGTGAGCTATGTAAAGCTCAATGCGAAGCTTCCTAAGAACCGAACGAAAAAACAATTCAAAAAACAGTCAGCGAAAACAAATCAGACTCCAAAATATTTGAAATTCACAACAAATTATTCCCTCATTTGATTTATCAAGCTAAGTGTCAACAATGGGTACGTTCCGACTTCCTTTCGTTCTCGTATTCCTTTATATTTGATTTGTCTATATTTATCAAGGTGATGTGGTACATGTTTGGTTGTCAGCAAGAAAATTATTCACCAAAGAGGAAAGTACAGGGTATGTACACAACTACAATGTATAGATCTACAGTCGGAAATTCAGTGAAGCTAAAAAGACGTATACCAAATAGTAAGCAGGCTCTTTCTAAGAGAAGAGTATAAACACTTTTGAGTCGATAATTTAGAGTAAATTGTCGAATTTTTAAGTTGATTATTTAAAAAAAAAGTACATGTATGTAAGCACTGATTGAAAAGGGTCTAATAGTCCACAGCTTTTATGTAAGCAGCAGCAAATCAAAGAACAAAGAAATAATTGCTCTCAACATGAAGTTTTTTTCTGAGTAGAAGTGTAAGTACAAACGTCAGGTTTATGAACTTTGCAAAGAAATGTTTATTTTCAGTTAAAATGATATTTGTTCGTGCTTGATTATAAATCCACTAAGTTAAAAGATAAATATATAAAACACGACATTAATAGTATATTATTGTGATAAAGAACAACAGGAGGTAATATCAAAACATATACTTTGGCGTGTTTAACACTGGCAAGAATATTTGCATTGTAGTAGTAATCCAAAAAAAAGTGTTATGCCGTACTGATGAAGGTTAAAACAAGTGTCGGTCGCACTGAAATAGGTATCATGCGTACTTCAGTTGGAATGTCAACCTAAACTGAGATTATGCCATGGTACTAAAACTATCGGTCGATCCAAGGATTATTAGATGGGCTTGATTTGTCTTTTCTGTTTAGGCTTTTGTTTTATATTGACCCTAAATTTTCAAACCAAATGAGATAATTAGAAATATAACTTGTGATTGCAATACTTATATAAATATATACAATTAAAAGCGGCATACGCTACGATTTTGACAGATACATTGACAATCTTCAAAGTTTATGTCAATGGTTAATTCGGTGTTTTCCCATGCACCAAATTTTGATTCTTTATAATGATAACAGCTGACAAGCACTGATAGTAAAAACAAAACAAAAACACTTTATAACAATGATCTCTTCATCCGAAATTTCCTGATTTACCTTCGTGAAGAACGATCTTGCAAATAATTTCAAAGCAACGGTTGCATGAAAGCGTAAAGCGTAAAGAAGTTCGGGTCTAAATACTACAAAAAGGGCTAAAAAGAATGCGCATATGCATCTCAGGTAATTTGCCCTAGGGGTGGTAACAAAGTTTCTTAACGATTTCGTTAATAATCAAAATAAGCTTTCATTATATTTTGATTATTTGAATACGTTCGATAATAATGTTTCATGCAAACAGCATGAACAGTGTTAGTTTTTCTTCTATTTCAAATATGTTTCTTTGCAAAACAAGTACACAATTTATCACCAATGTCATAAACACTTCGAAATAAATATGTTCACTCTAAAGATAATAAATTTCAGCAAATACAACACGAAATCATAGGGAAAAAAAGGAAAAATTTAAGATTCCGGTAAAGTTGTAAATAATTGAATGTTTTGTTATTCTGATCAATGTATTTCTTGTGACATGAAGACTTTCAAAACTTCAATCATACATGCTATATAACATATTTTATGACATAAAAAATATAATGTGAGGATACATGTACTTCCATTCGGAACTCCAAAAAAATGAGTTGTTTACTGTTAAAAGGACCGTAGGACGGATCAGTCTTATGGTGTCGTATGGTAGACATTGCAAATAGCCAATGAAATGACCTCGTCCCTTAATTGCTTTTGTTGAAAATTGAAAGATGGAAAACACATAAATATATACAAAAATACATAAACCACACCAAGATGACAATATCTTGGTCAAAAACGTCCAAAGAATACATAATTTTATATGAAATCCATTACAATAGACATCGGCTTATACTGAAATAGATTTCATTTAAGAGTACATTATAATGGCCACTTAGACTGAAAGTATACACTGACAGGAAGACGTTCAAAAACTTCCTGTCACTTAATCTCGTTAGAACCTTTCAACTTTATTAGGAAATTTTATAAGGAATGAAAACAATAAGGTTACAAATATATCTTACCAGGAACACGGAAACTTTTATGATAAATTACCATGCAGAACAAAAGTATAATGACATTACTGCATGGTTCAAAAGTAATCGCTTAACAAATTTATCTATATGACGATTTTAGTTCATCATTGTCGTTTCTAGAAAAAAATAATATCACACATTTAACTGCTTTAATCCTATCCTGTTTCTTTCTAAGAGTGATATTCAGAATTACTCTCAATAAAGCAATACACGAAGATTCCATTAACACCTCTTTGATTCCAAAGTAATTTCGAAGTGCTTATCAGTTGTCAACATATCTTGGGGGCACTGACAGGTTCCGTGCAAATTTAAAAGCAAAGCATTCCATTAAACTTGTCAAATGTTAACTAAGTTCTTTTTCATAAGCAATGATGTTTAGCGTGATATTTGATTTGGTGATAAAAATGTAACCCTGCATAGAAAGCGGTATTTTCGCCCTCCTCTCTTACAAACGCACAGCATATTCAGTCACCTCAAGAAATCAACAGGCACGTATATTGATTTTGAAATTTTACTGTCTTTGAAATATTAATGACAGAGCGAAATCCATTCGGAAATAAGAGCCATAGCACAATCATTTGATATGTCCGGAACTATCAAACTGCAAAAATACACTATCAATAATTCATCCAAGAAGTGACATTGATTAGGTTGTTTTTAAGGCATTTCTAATGTTTTGTTTCATGTACCTATTTCTCTTAAGTGCTATAGTGCGAAACAGTATTAGAACTTAGAAAACCCCGACGAATTTTATGGGATTTCTTTTGCATTGCAGTTTCATTTTTATTAATAACGAAAATTATGTGCAATAGCGGAATAAGCACTTAGAACATTGAATAGCCTTGTATTGTACATGTATACGTTGCTGCATTTGAAAACACGAACTTGAGTAATTGTATTATACGGTTACATGTATTTTAAATTTGACGCATGACATTTCAAATAAATCTTAATCTCTTTTGTCGGAAAATGTCATGTCTTCTTTCCATCATGATCAACTTCATTAACCATGATTGCAACAACTAATTATTAAAATTCTGCTTCGGTTTTTTTTTTTTACCAAAAACATCAAGCAGCAATTTAGACTTGCGATCTGTTTATTACACAATCATGCGATCTGTTTTATATTACACAATCATGCAATGTATTAGTTTTTCCTAGTTTTGAATTTAATTTAGTACTTTTTACTAACCATGATAACTGTTATTGCTTTCAGTATCAGAATATACATTGTATATTGACACATAGCTGCCTAAATAAAACAATAGCGAATGGGTGGTCTGCGTGAATAGTATAGTCGACAACAAGAAAAGGGGAGTGAGTGTCTGGTGACTTTATGTGATTCCTTCCAATCAGATTTAATTTGCCATTTCCAACCTACTTCAAATTTGAAGTTTTTGCTTAATCTGTGTTGTATAAAGATTATCCCAGGTTTTGGGGGGGGGGGAAGACTAAACGCTCACAAACTTGTTTACCCCACCCCCCTTTTTCCCGCCACACTATATATAAAATTATATACTTATCCTAGGTCAGGTGTCTGTAATTATGAAGTTGTGGATTGTTGCTGTCGTATATTTATTTTTGTTTATGGTGTTGTTTTAAATCAGACCGTTGGGTTTAATTGATCACGTTTTTTGCTTTATGTCGGGGCCTTTTATACCCTACTATCGGTAGTGGTTTATTCAAAATAGGTACCCTCTTGATGCTAACATACGCTTCATTTGGACTGTTAGATTGTAGTCTCATTGACAATTATGCAAGATTTAAAAAATATGTACAGTAGTGATTTAATTGTTATAGAATGAAATTCAAAACAGTGTGGCTGTGGCCATTGATTGACACATTAAATTCATCCATTGACTGGGACAATTTAGGTGAACGTTTGTATGTAACGACCACTGCTCACTATGTACTTTTTAAAGACACTTAAACTATGGGGTCACCAAAGGTTCTCAACACCTTAATAAAGTAATTCGAAAAATTAATCAGAAATAACACGATGTTTTGATTTATATCAAATATATAAATCAAAACATAAAGGTTATTCCTGATTAATTTTTCGAATTATTTTATAATTAAAGGCGTTAAGAAACCTTTGGTGACCCCACAGTTTAAATGTCTATCGTAGGTACGTCGTGAACAGTGGTCGTTACAGACAAACGTTCACGTAAATTGTCCCAGTCAATGGATGAGTTTAATGTGTCAATCAATGGCCACAGCCACACTGTTTTGAATTTCATTCTAAGCTCAACTCGATCCAGCGGTAGGGATGCAAGAATGTGCTTTTTTGATAGAAGAAACCATGGTATTAGTTCATTACTCATAATAAATCCTAGCTCTCAATTTTACAAACAACATAACAAAAAACGAAATAGTGCACATCTCCATTCCATGTCTAAATAACATCGGTTCCAGTGATACCAAATGTAAACTTCATAGGCCAAAGGTAGTGTTTTCAATCTAATGCATAATGATTCATGACTCGAAATCGATAATTTAACTAATTTAGAATTAATTAAATTAGGTTTAAGAAGAGAATATTTCCCATGTATTGTACAATTACTTTACATTGTACTTCCTGTTGGGCTACCGATGTAGGATTCATTGTTTCTAGAAAACCACACAGCAATGGTTTAGATTTAATTCATACAGAAAAGCAAACATTTCTAGACCACAGTAAAACAGGATTTCGCCTTCAGTCATATTTCTTCATTTTATTGGCTCGATTCGATACATTTTCATTAGATTTTATTATTTCATAGAAACTAAATCATCGCTAGGTAAATATACCGACTTTACCTTTTTAAATTAAAAAAAGATAAATATTAGTATTAGATATCGACCACATCACTTGACGATTGCTATTTTCTATTGGTAATCATGTTAAATTTAATATTTTGATCTCTTGATTAAAATGCGTATGACATTTCAGACGGAGACAAAAGTTTCTTCGTGTCTGATACTAACAGATAAGTTGGAAATTCCAGAAAAATCCTTAAAAAGTGGTAGACAAAAGTTTAATATCGCCTTATTCAAATTAGGTACAATGAAGAACATTTGGAGATGCAATTTTGCATGATGACTTAATATTAATATTGTGAATGCATATGTTATGTTATGTTGTTTTTTTCAAAGCCTTAATTTATTAGTTTACAGTTTTAGTGGCGACAGTTGGTATTTCATGTTAAAAGATCAAATAATAGACGTCTGAGATTGTTCATTTCAAAATGGCTTTTAGAAAAAATCAAGTAAGATATTCTTGTCGATACTACCAGAATTCTATGAAGTTAAGTGTTATAGTTATGATGTATATTTTTTTTTAGAAAATTTTGTCGTATACGCCAACATTTCAATACCGTTCCCGTACTGCGTTTGTTTTTTTTATCTACTCGTTAGAATATTCAATAGTGTACATCCAGCTGACTCTAAAGCAAAAACCTTTGCATATATATATTATCTAACAGCATGACTGTTCATGTTTAGGTTTGAGACACAAGAAATAAATATTTTCAAAGAAAAACCAACTCTGCTTGAAATGCTTCAAAAACAAATTAAATTCAAAGATTTATTATCTTGACCTTACTACTGGCTGGTTGTACTAAGGTTTATGTGCAAGATGGTCTTTTAAAATGTTATAACACCCTTGATGCCATAACTTCATTTCCTATTTCCCATGGTCATATTTCTATAAAACTTCAATTTTATGAATTATTTAGTATGGTCTTTATCTCTCAAACTGAAGTTATCATTTCAACACAGTAGGGCATATACAACGCTTGGAATTGGTAAGCTTAGATTAAGAAAAGAATAATCATATTGTGAAAAAAATCATATGGAGCATTGAAAGCTGATTTTGTAAAGACACGAGTGAAGTAACATACTTTGCTGGATGCTTTCAAGAACTTTATTTTTTTTTAAATGTGACGTAATTTGGCAATCGTACTATTTCATTCTGACAAAAGCTAAGTTCAAATTGTGTATTTAAAGCTTATACAAACGATATTTCAGAAAGAAAAAAACACTCACAAAAGGGATTCTTTGACAATTAATTACTGTTACCAAATATATGTTTAAGTTTTGAAGATTTTGCTGCTTTGTTCAATCATATGGTTCAATCCACCATTTTGTACATTTGAAAATGCCTGTACCAAGTCAGGAATATGGCAGTTCTTGTATATTCGTTTTTGATGCATTTTGTTATTTGATTTTGCCATGTGATTATGGACTTTCCGAATCGATTTTCCTTTAAGTTCAGTATTTTTGTGATCTTACTTTTTTCAGCTTTAAAATCACACTTTTAGTATATAACACATTTTCAAATTATGATATATAAATGAATTAGGGTAAAAGCAATATATAATAGGAAACATTCTATCCATAATTGATTATGAGAAAATAAGAATATTCTTAATCAAACCAAAATAACAATTAATTGTAAATGACAATTTGATTCAGAGCCATGGATGAAAGCAATAAAGTTTGTTTATTTTAGTTTGAAATAACATAAACTTTATTTACACAACATCACTGGGACTTTAATTAATATTTTATTCTCCCTAATGCATAAAAACTTATCAATAGCAATCATAAACGAAGTTCATATTTCATTGTGTACATAATCATTGGAAAGCACATTCGTTTAAATGGAAATTCCATGAAACAGAAATGGAAACGTACAGGTTTAATAGTACGATTTGCTCTCTTACCAATTGAGTCAGGGGCTGATCCAGCCATTTAAAAAAAAAAGGGGGGGGGGGTCCCAACCCAGGATAAAGGGGGGTCCAGATATACGTCCCCATTCAAATGCATTGATTGGCCAGAAAAATGGGGTGTTCCAACATTGTGAGTGATTATTGGAATGTTAGGTTTATTTTATCCGAGTCTTTTCCTTCTTTTTTTAAATCATTCTTAATGTGTGTGTGTGTGTGTGTGTGTGTGTGTGTGTGTGTGTGTGTGTGTGTTTATGTAAGAGGTGCCTCGATGGCCGCCAGAGTGGCAACTGTATCACATGTTTGTCCAACACTGAGGTTATGGGTTCGAATTCCGCACGGGACAGGTGTACTCGATTCCGCATTAATCGACTAGGATTGTTAGTTTTTCAACCGGAGGTCGGTGGTTCTATTTTCGTCAATAAAAAATGACGCCCCACGAAATAGCACAAAAGTGTTGGAAAGTGGCGTTAAACACAAGTCCATCAATCGATTTATATCAGAAACTTTTGACGAATCTAAAGGTGTCATGAGAATAGTTCAAGAGCTGAGGATAATAATAGATTTTAAGAGAGGTTATAATGATCTAAACAATAAACACATAATTATATAAATATAAGTCTGTTTTCTGTTACTTTTGATTTTGCTACACACGCAGAGCAAGATATTATGTAACTGCAGTGAATCGTTGATCACAAATAGCATACTTGTCCTCACACGAACAAACTACGTGCCTATGGTTCGAAACATCTTTAAAAATTACTCATACATTAAATTTCGTTATTTAGCAATTAAAACCATGATTCAGAATTATTGTGAAGCTGCTGTTTGTTTAATAGACAGCTTCAAACGTGCGATATATTAAGACGACTCTACCCAGATTTCCTGTGTGTTTGAATTTGTAAGAAATGTTTTCTTTTGAAGAAACGCTGGCTACACCATTCAACCAAAACATTTTTTTAAAACTATGTAAATGGACCATATATATTTTAACAAAGGTGGCACATGATTATGGTAAATTTTGTTAAAAAATACAACTTAAAATTTAGGCAAAACATGGCGTTGTCAATGGATATAAGAAGATGTGGTATGAGTGCCAATCAGTTTATTTTCGACTTGCATGAATGCGTCGGAATGTCCCTTTGGTATATTTAGCCTCTCTCTTATATTGAAGCTGGATGTGACCAATTTGGCGTTTTTGCCTTGAAGGTACATGGGCGACAGCGCGAATACGTTAAATTGGCACAATCCGGCTTCCATTATACATGTTGCATTAGTCAATGTTATGATTTGTTTCCATTTTAATGTATATTGTGTTTCATATGTTTTGGTATTGGACGAAAATAATGTGACACGTGTGAGGTGCACGCTATCGCACTTTGATCAAATATAATTATACAATTTCGTTTAAAATAAAATCATTTAAATTTCTGGCGGGAAATGATTCCCTTTAGATTTTTCATAAATTTAACAATTTAGTGTTTTTTCAACAATAAAATAAAGATAACACGGATTATACAAAATGTTATAAAATGTATTTTAAAACTATATGCACTACAAATAATATGATAAAAAAAAACCCAAAAAACCAAAAAAAAAAAAAAAAACCGCAGGGATATTGAGGCAAATATATATTCGCACTAAATAAAAAAAATCATAAAATTCCGAATATCTGACAAAAAATGTGAAAACAACAAATCATATTTGACGGCAACAAAATCTTGACAGACAAGAGTATGCTTATTTATATTCCAGTTCTTTGGTCGATGGTGGATACATATAGCTGTCCCCTAAGCAATCATAACTATTTTAATTGTTTCACATTTGGTCATGTCAAACCTTTAAGACGGATTATACCATACTATAATATGGATTTTGCTAATTGTTGAAGGCCAAAAGGTGACACATAGTTTCTAACATTATCTTCTCAACAATCATACGACATGTCCAGATTTTATATATAAAACTACTTATCTATACCACATCTACCTATTTAATGTCGAAAATAATTATACCATGATTATAAAACGTGCTTGTTGTTTAAACCTCAGTTTCATATAAATATCGCGACATCTACAATGTGCGTTTTATCTTTATTCAAAGATTTGGATTTTCCATAGCGGTTACATTTCCACAGTCTTAATTAATCCATAGTTTCAAAGCAATTCAGATCATGAAAAACGTAAATCTATCGGATTTAACGTTAATCCCAGTAGATTTGTCTGGAAATCTTTTCATAAAATAACGTGTAAAACCATTGAAATTTTTTTTGAGATTTGAGATTAGAGAAACTATGTTGGCTGCACTCTAGTAAATTTTGCAATGATAATTTAAATTGCAATCATTGAATCCGCAAGAGACGGTCTGTATCAAAATAAACATTGAATAATTCAGTGGATTTGTGCTTTATATAACATCTTTAAATCCTTGTAGTAATTCCGTTTGGTTTATAAACATCTAATAAGATTCAAAAGTGTTTTTTTTTATTTGAAAGATATTATCTTTTACAAAATACGTTTTGTTTAAATTCTAGATTCATTTATTAAAGTCTCGACTAGAATACTTCAAATAACAAAAGGGTTTGCAACAATTGAAAATATGTTGTATAGGAAAGATTGAATTCCTTCATTCAATTTTTTTTAATTAATATTATAAAAAGTATCTTTCTGACGATTGTGTATATGTATTTTAGTGAATGATTACCTGATTGGTGTTTAACGCCACTTTCAGCACTGTCTGCTGTTTCGTAGTGGTAACTTTTATTAGTGTAGGAAACCGGAGACCCAACAAATTAATCATCAGCAGGAAAACGAACAGTCCTAATCCATTAATATTGTAGTCAAACATACCTGACACGATACGAGCGGTATTACAACTCATAAACCCAGTGTATATCTTTGATACACCAATGTTGCATTTTGTTTGTACTCATATTTCTAGTTGTAAATAGGTATTGTAGGCATTACCTAGTTCCTTTACTTGTTATCTTCAGGGTAAATAACTAGAGGCTCTAAAGAGCCTGTGTCGCTCACCTTGGTCTATGTGAATATTAAACAATGCACACAGATGGATTCATGACAAAATTGTGTTTTGGTGATGGTGATGTGTTTGTAGATCTTACTTTACTAAACATTCTTGCTGCTTACAATTATCTCTATCTATAACAGTACTTTCTGTGGAAAATGTTATTGAAAATCTTCAAATTTTAAGAAAATTGTTAAAAATTGACTATGAAGGGCAATAACTCCTTAGAGGGTCAATTGACTATTTTGGTCATACTGACTTATTTTTAGTTCTTACTTTGCTGTACATTATTGCTGTTTACAGTTTATCTCTATCTATAATAATATTCAAGATAATAACAAAAAACAGCAAAATTTCCTCAAAATTACCAATTCAGGGGCAGCAACCTAACAACCGATTATCCGATTCATCTGAAAATTCCAGGGCAGATAGATCGTGACCTGATCAACAATTTTACTTCCTGTCAGATTTGCTCTTAATGCTTTGGTTTTTGAGTTATAAGCCAAAAACTGCATTTTACCCCCATGTTCTATTTTTAGCCATGGTGGCCATCTTGGTTGGTTGGCCGGGTCACCGGACTAATTTTTAAACTAGATACCCCAATGATGATTATGGCCAAGTTTGGTTAAATTTGGCCCAGTAGTTTCAGAGGAGAAGATTTTTCTAAAAGATTACTAAGATTTACAAAAAATGGTTAAAAATTGACTATAAAGGGCAATAACTCCTAAAGTAGTCAACTGACAATTTTGGTCATGTTGACTTATTTGTAGATCTTACTTTGCTGAACATTATTGCTGCTTAAAGTTTATCTCTATCTATAATAATATTCAAGATAATAACCAAAAACAGCAAAATTTCCTTAAAATTACCATTTCAGGGGCAGCAACCCATTAACGGAATGTCCGATTCATCTGAAAATTTCAGGGCAGATAGATCTTGATCTGATGAACAATTTTACCGCGTCAGATTTGCTCTAAATGCTTTAATTTTTGAGTTATAAGCCAAAAACTGCATTTTACCCCCATGTTCTATTTTTAGCCATGGCGGCCATCTTGGTTGGTTGGCCGGGTCACCGGACACCTTTTTAAACTAGATACCCCAATGATGATTATGGCCAAGTTTGGTTAAATTTGGCCCAGTAGTTTCAGAGGAGAAGATTTTTCTAAAAGATTACTAAGATTTACGAAAAATGGTTAAAAATTGACTATAAAGGGCAATAACTCCTAAAGTGGTCAACTGACCATTTTGGTCATGTTGACTTATTTGTAGATCTTACTTTGCTGAACATTATTGCTGTTTACAGTTTATCTCTATCTATAATAATATTCAAGATAATAACCAAAAACAGCAAAATTTCCTTAAAATTACCATTTCAGGGGCAGCAACCCAACAACGAAATGTCCGATTCATCTGAAAATTTCAGGGCAGATAGATCTTGACCTGATGAACAATAATATCCCGTGTCAGATTTGCTCTAAATGCTTTGGTTTTTGAGTTATATGCCAAAAACTGCATTTTACCCCTATGTTCTTTTTTTAGCCATGGCGGCCATCTTGGTTGGTTGGCCGGGTCACCGGACACATTTTTTAAACTAGATACCCCAATGATGATTGTGGCCAAGTTTGGTTAAATTTGGCCCAGTAGTTTCAGGAGGAGAAGATTTTTGTAAAAGTTAACGCAGGACGACGACGACGACGGACGACGACGACGGACGACGACGACGGACGCCGGACGCCAAGTGATGAGAAAAGCTCTCTTGGCCTTTCGGCCAGGTGAGCTAAAAACCAGAAGTTAAAGTGCAAACAACACCCACAAGACAAACAACTGTCCACAAAAAACAAACATTCAAGCCACGTGGACCACAGTCAATACTGGGGTGAGATCTGGTACATCAGAAAGATAACCTACATGTAAAGTCAAATTACAAGGCATGATTGCATTCAACTTAAATGAAGACAAAATTAAAGCAAAAAAAGGCACTTTCAAAGAATAATCTAGGTCAATATTTACAATCAGATGCATTCTATATAAGTTCTCACGTGTTGTGAATGTTTAGAATGCTTCGGAAGAAAAAACATACAGTACAGAAAAGGTTTAAAAGCTTGAATATGGCTAGGCGGGAGGAGTATCTAAAGCTCGTCTTTGCCTACCTTCAGACTACCATCTGTCTATAGAATGAAATTCAAAACAGTGTGGCTGTGGCCATTGATTGACACATTAAATTCATCCATTGACTGGGACAATTTACGTGAACGTTTGTCTGTAACGACCACTGTTCACGACGTACCTACGATAGACATTTAAACTGTGGGGTCACCAAAGGTTTCTTAACGCCTTTAATTATAAAATAATTCGAAAAATCAATCAGGAAAAACCTTTATGTTTTGATTTATATAATTGATATAAATCAAAACATCGTGTTATTTCTGATTAATTTTTCGAATTACTTTATTAAGGTGTTGAGAACCTTTGGTGACCCCATAGTTTAAGTGTCTTTAAAAAGTACATAGTGAGCAGTGGTCTTTACATACAAACGTTCACCTAAATTGTCAATGAATGAATTTAATGTGTCAATCAATGGCCACAGCCACACTGTTTTGAATTTCATTCTATATAGGCTCTGACAACTAAATGTCATTCCTTCTGACATTAATTTTAATCAAATTTTAAATGATGTTTATAGAGTGTTCATAAATGTATTTTCTGAAATTAGATTTGAAAACGTTTCGAATATAACCTTTAAATGAAGGTGTAAAACATATTAGCACCAAAATGTTTGTTTTGCATTTCAAATGTAAATTAATCTGATTTAGTTCATTGCGTCTATCAATGCTACATTTTATAAAATTATGAAACATTTGTTATAGTTTATTCTGATAGTTTAGCTTTAGAATTTGTAAAAGCTGAATAAGTTTTTAATATTAATGATGTTTCCATAAATTATGTAAAATCTTTTCACTCAGTACCGTGTCACTCAAATTTTTAAAATAAGTTTTTTTGCAAAGTTACGTAAAACTATGCTTGCTGGCTGTTTCAGTGTTTTATAATTTGTTTGTTGAACATATCGTAGGAGAAAAGTTTGGACGTTTAACATATGGTGGCTATTTCATAAACGGGAAAAACTATCATACTGTCTAATTGAGTTAATTTCCAGCATTCTCAAACGAGGAAAATATTGTTCAAAACGCCTTCAACTTCAGAAATAATAACAAAGTATACAGTTATGGAAACACTTTAAATTATTAAGTATAAAGACTCACCGAAAAGTTATTCAAAATTAGTTTCATTAGTGAGACGTTACGGTACTTCAAGATGTTTTTGCGTAGCTAAGAGTTCACCTATATGTACTAAAATCGGACTATAATTGTTTCATCTTATGTATAAAATATCTCTTGATTCCTTCCGTATCATGATCACAAAATCCCCAAAGGACGAATATTAGATTATTTTGCCTTGTGGTTTTTTTTATATTTAGTATGCAGTTTGACAAATTATTCCAAACTATTCGATATAATCACTTTCTAATAAATTATGAAACATTTTAGTGGTTATTAGCGTTGTAGAATTAGCCAATTGGGAGCTCAGTGTGACAACCTGTTACAATATATAGAATATCTATTCCTCCTCCGACATAGGGAATACATAAAATCGGCGAACACAGACACACAGAGGTATAAATTGGTGTGAATATGACTGGAACTTTCATAGTTTAAGATCAGGGAATTTTTACATCATTTCATGTTTACAAAGTGTTTAGCAATTCGTAATGAAAAAACAACGACTGGTTGCCAACATTGCTGAATTAAAATCAAAATATTTTGTTGTTGTTGATATGCTGAAGTAAGTTATCGTACGATCTTTGTATTCAAGTACAAGATAATACATTGCAATATTACTGAACTCAAATAATCTTTATAATACAAAGAATTTGATTTTTGCATTAGTCTGCTAATAACTATGTACTGTAATGAGACGGAAGATTTCTAAGAGCATTACGTTGTATCGTAGAATTTCATATCTGACATTCACTTTGCGTACCGATTTAACTGTGCGCAATGACCTCATTATACAACATAACAATAAACCAATTAATTTTCAATAAATACAATTTCATAACTGAAATATAAGTAAGAGTTTGAAAATAAATACTAGATTAACATTTTCTATCTGGGTAGAGAAACCTGATTCTTTTAACAGTCAACAGAAATAATTAAACCATAAGCTTGTAACAAGGGAATTCTATATACAGATTTAATAATTCTACACATTAGAAATGTTGTTAACAACAAAACATCTATTTAAAAGCAAGGGTATGAATTGAATTATGCTGTAACTCAAAACTGAGTTTCATTAATATTGTGATTTTGTTTATGAATAAAGTAGCAATCCCCTAAAGCTTACACCTGCAACATCGTTCGGTCTCGTCTGCTCATGATCAAGTTTTTGCAAGGAACACGCGTCGTACCCTTCATATTTGGTATCATACGCATTCTTATACCACTAAATATCTATTATATGGGTTCCTTGTAAATATTTGTTTTATAAATTCGGGCAAAAATTTCACAAATCTTTTAAATAAGTCGAAGCCTTTTAAAGCTGATTGTATGGTATGGGGTTTTCTCATTGTTGGCCTACAATTGCTCTTATCCACTTCATGTAAACTTTGGTGGATAGCAGTCTCAATGGTAATGATCGTGTTTTAGACATACTTTAATCGTAAATTGATATTGCATGTCAATATAAGTGTATCTTAAGTGCATCTCGATAATTTACGTAGAATACAACCTCCTGCCTGAAGCAAACAATTTCTTTACTGATTTACATGATATAGCTTGCCTGACTTTGCTCTATTATCTATGAACGCTTTAGAATTTGAAGAGTAATTATAGTAATTGCTTGTGATTTAATGCCAAGAGGTCCGTAGTCTTTTTATTAAATAAATTATCCATGCTAGTAAAGTTTCGTGATTGATCGTTCACCATGCAGTATGAGCCTTGGTTAGATTGGCTTGTATAGTTTACATGTCAAACTGTCGTGTTGACGTGCAATTTTAAAGTATAAATAGATATACCAAGAAGAATGGCGTTTGTGCTTTCAAATTAATTTAATCTGATGACATTAACTTTAAAATTTTCAGGGATGTTTTCAATTTACAAACTCGTTATAATCTTAAACTCCAAGATTTATTGGACATTAATACAATGTTGTAAGAAACTCTTTCATTATCTTTAAATTTTCATTAATTGTCTATCAAAGTATACGTAAAGAACGAATTTGCTGATTGTACAGGGAAATGCATACCTCTGAAAGATATATAATAGTTTAGATTTTTCATGTTGGAGTTTCTTTTACAGGCACACATTTTATCCGGTTTGACGTGCCAAATGCAGTTAGAATGGGAATTTTGAAATTCTCTAACACAAGAAATATTTGGAATTCTGTGAATTCACGTATTTAACACTTGTGTATGAATTTGCTTAGAACAAGTGAATTTGTAACATATAACAAGCCAAATCGTTCTCAGCAAAATAAAACTGCACTTTTATGTTCTAAATTAAACAAGCAAATTATCACAAATAAATCAATTGATATTTGACCTCAAGAAAAAGGTGCCGTTTCGCCCTGATTTTTATTTGGTCTAATTCGTACATAGTAACCAAGCATAGTCACTGTGGTACTTGCAGGATACTTAAATATGAACGCATCGTCATATAGATAACTCAAGCAACTGAATATATCGATTATCATAAATAGTAGGTTGCTCCTACTCATGACACAATTACCTTTTGAGCAGGGGGTAGAGTTCTTGTATTACTCTAGGGCCTAATATAACAGGTACTAGTCCAAGCTAGATTACAGTTTTTATTTAATATACCGTGCCCATCTACCATTACAAGGGAAAGAACGTGCTTTGCTTTCAATTGCATTGTGTAAAAATTATGATTAAATGATTGTATCATATAACTGACAGAAAATCCCTATGGGTTTTATTGACCTTGTCGATAGATGGTCATCATTTTGGTCAAATGATTAAGCTATTCCAATTTTATTTCAACAAATTTAGGACTGAAAGTAGATGATGGACATACGAATATGAGTCTGCAACATAAATACATGAATAAGATAATTAAAAAAACTAAAACTAAACAATTCTCAATGAAAAAAAAATATTATAACTTCAGAAGATGTAATTGGAAAAAAACGAATATGGGGACAATTAGATATCAATTAAAAAATACATTTTCCTCAACTTTAAACTTTTTCAAAGTAAGTATTATTCGACAATGAAAAGAATCACTCGCTCTAAACTGATGTAGATAAACATTTCATTGAGATATGAAACACATTTTAGAGAACAAAACATTATATATACTTCCTGTTAGGCAAATTATTTACTTAGTCAAGAAGTACAGTTAAGTGAATTTAAAAAAAAAAAAAAAAAAAAAAAACAGCAGTAAGAAGCAATCTGACTCTTATGTTATTATGTTTCATATTAACTTAATTGATAGTACACTTGACATTTGAAGATGTAACTTTAATTACACAGGATTGAAGTAATTGGTGTTAGTTACTTGCGTTCTTTCGTATAGGAAAATAGAAACTTTAGTTTTTTAAAAGCAATCTAATCCTCCAATGACATTTCTCTATAATCAGGAAGTTATGTCTGGGTAAGAAAACATATTAAGATGGACATCTTGCATTTGACGGTGTAAAACAAGTCTATCGTAAAAGTGCCCCTTTTCAATGGACTTCACCCTCTGCCCTCCCGATTCCAGCACAGAAATATCAAATAAAAGCTATTTTACTGAAGTTTAATTTTGCATAGGAATTGAAAAAGAGAGAGCATAGAAAATCAATCCCGGGTACAATTAAAAAGAACTAACTTTGAGCAAAACACAACACAGAAACTAAGATATTGAGAAAATTGACCCAATCTAATTGTTATCTATGAAAATCATTCATTACAACAAATATTTCACTTCAAAACAAAACCGTAAAATATTTACTGAGACAATCAGTCGGCAGTCCCGATATCATACAGCAATACAATGATTGCGCGAACTCTAAAGTGCTAGTGTTTGTTGTACGTGTTTCTGCCATCTTAACTGAAGTTTCATATTCATTCCACGAGAGCATTCTTGGTTAGAATAATTTTGTAAAAGTTAATTTGATCAGAACATCGCGTATATAACAAACTCTACTTATCGTATATATGCAATCTCAATTCTAAAAAAATAAATGACCGTCACAGCTCGTACAGACAAAAACCTTGAAAATTGATGCGTTTAGATTTGTAAAGCAATAATACATTTTATATTTTAACAGATAAATATAATACCGTGTATAAAGGTTATCAAAGTATAAATCTCGGTAACAGATGTCAATATATAATTTGTACTTTACAAACTTATAACTTCAATGGGGAAAAATACATATATAATAAAATATTTAAATTACAAAATGTCAAAAAATTAATATGAATCAAAAAAATATATTTATATAATGTAGGAAATGAAATATCTTACCTTATTCTAGACGGAGCTCGTTCAGAGCCAGGTAAACACTGTGGAATAACAGTGATATTGATCCCTGTGTCTATATTGACCGACGATCCAGTCGACTTTGCGTGCGTTATATCTACTTTCACAATTTGAACATAGGTTGTCTTTCAGATTGTAGAATATAATAGATTTAAAATTATACCTACAATGCACTGATGGACTTAGTGGTTTAAGTTATGCGAGAGCAAGTAATGTTGCTGCTGTTTTAGAAAAATGAACAATGCTAAATCGATTAAGTTGTAAAAACAGAAAAAAATCAGATCAACTTCTTTTTCTGTGAAAATATATCATTGAATTATTAATGAAGTATCTATATTTTTACAACGCATAACATAAACGTACATGGAAGATTATGAATTTTAATATCAAAATACAAATATTTCTAATAAAAATGTGTCGCATTTAAAATTTGAGAAAATTGATATCAGGAAGTTTGCAAAAAAAAAATGTATTTCAGCACTTAGGAAGAAATAGAAATTTCGAATGTGAGCCGGAGTGTGGTGTAAATTTATATTTGGCAAATCCATACTGGTCCTTAAATAGTAGACACTTAAGGAAACAGATGAAGAGATTCAGTTCTGCACCAGTAATTGCTCATATCTTATTGCAATTAACTAAATATATAGTAATGGGTTGTACAATTATTGAATACAAGATACAGGAACACACATAAGTGGTTAAAAAGATAAAATACTTCCCAAAGACGTTTGCTATCCCTAAAGATGTCAAACTGTTATATAATTACAGAAGAGACACACAACAGAAAATAAAGTCACAATAGAGTTTTAGGTAATTAGTAGAACCTTTGACAAGACTACTAAACCCACTATAAATATTATATCCGGAGAAGTAAAGATTTTTCATATTAAGTAAAATTACATTTCCCTCCAGAAATCATCAATACTAACTGTGCTGACCTAGAACGTATAATTCCAATAACATCGGTCAGGAAGTCACAAATTAGTATTATATTGTATATTATTTCTCCATCTGCTTCAAAGCTTTTTAAAGCTGTGTTAAATGTAGTTCAATGTGTAATATGGTGAGTTATAAAGTCATTGAGGATTTCTCGACAACTCAAATTAAAAGAGTGAACATATTGAAACTTGTGAATTTTCTGGCAATAACCTATGTTCACATCGATAATTGAGAAATAAGGAAATAAAAAATATTTAGTTTTCAATTGGTGCATCAGAAGAGATTTTCTAAATCCCACTTCATCAGGACATATAAATTTATACATTATACAAAATTAATGTACCTTGAGTTTTAAATATCTAAATAAACAGTTTATATTATCGACTTTATTGTATTATATCATATGTTTTTAAAAAGCATTTCTTACATACTTATTAATGTGCGTATTGTATGCGTTTACTTTTCTACATTGGCTAGAGGTATATGGAGAGGGTTGAGATCTCATAAACATGTTTAACCCCGTCTCATTTTTGCGACGGTCTAAAGTCAGGAGCCTCTGGCCTTTTTGTGTCTTGTTATATTTTTAATTTTAGTTTCTTGTGTACAATTTGGAGTTTAATATGGCGTTCATTATTACTGAACTAGTATATATATATTTGTTTAGGGGCCAGCTGATGGACGCCTCCGGGTACGGGAATTTTTAGCTGCATTGAAGACCTGTGGGTGACCTTCTGCTGTTGTCTGTTATTCTATGGTCGGGCTGCTGTCTCTTTGACACATTCCCCATTTCCATTCTCAATGTTATTGTACCGTAATTACAACATATGGTTTTCTTAGAGCGAAAAAACAGTTTTATATTAAATTGATTGAAAAAGAGGTATACTGATTGACCTTGTTGACTTTCACCTTTCAACACTAAGAATACTGAGAAATCACTGTTAGTATAGTTTTGAACGGACAATTTGTTCGATAATATTCTTTGCCTCTGATTTAAATGACGTACCTTAACTTAGTCTCATTTTTTATTTTTTATGGCTTAAATATCTAATGAATCAAATCCAATATCTAAATAAGAAGTGTTCTTCATGAACATGTGGTTATACATGAATGTCAATCTTTATGTACGTATCGAAAAGATGTTTTCCATGAAGATTTTGGTCATTTTACGGTGTTAATATAGTAAGTGCCCATCGAGGGTCATTGATTGGAATAATAAATATTCTAATTCTTATAATAATCTAGTTTTCTCCCTTGGGATCTTTTGCTTTTTTTTTGTATGTGGTTCTTTCCATAATGACCGTTTTGTTTGGACATGGAAATTGAATCAGGAGCGCTCTTTTTTACATTATAATATAACAGTCTATCTTTTAAGGGAAATACAACAAAATTTAAGAAAGCTGACACATCAATATTTAAAGAGGTTGATTTCCCTGATATATTGGTTGTTATGCTAAATAATATACTTTTGTCTAACAAAGAAGATCAGCCTTTGTTGAAAAAATGATGATATTCACAAAGTTATCTTTCCCTTGCAACTAAAATAATTTTAACATAAGATGTAAACTGCATGATGACTGATGACATCAAATCGTGTTTAGAAACTGTTAACAGATAACAATAACATTAAGAAGATGCTTTTAGAAAATCTTTGTAACATTTTTATATTGGTGGCATTTTGAAATTTCGATTCATTATAACACATTCTTACTCCAAGTAAGAGAAAGTTTTATAAAAGAAGTGTTCCTCGATCGTTACACTATCATAGATGACGACAAGACTCAGGTATTCCCCTAATGGTGCGAAAGTGGTAGTTGCCTATACAAAATACAAAATGTTTTGAACAAAAAATACTTAACCTACCAGACAACATATCGTCTGTTGTGGTTGTACAAAATGTATGTTCGGTTTGATTGGTTGTCTCGTTTTCCTGATAAACATACTCACCAGAAAGACTAATGGGGCCTCTTGTAACGAAAGTGAATGCACTATAAATCTTTAGTGCTCTATTAAAATGCACATCTTAAATGATTCATTGGAATCCATTGCCTGTGATGAAGATTGTTTGCAACATTAATCTAGATAAAACAATTCTTTCTATTTTATCACTGTAACAACTGTTTCTCAGTTAATTAATTTGCTATTAGCTCTGTGAACATACGTTGAAACGAGTTGTGGTTATAACATAAACAAATATAAAAAGAAATGTCTCTGAAGTTTGATGTTCGCATCTTTTGATATCAAACTCTTGGTTAAAAATGTCTTCACCGTTATCAGCAGGAACATTGTGTTTCAAGGTTTTTAACAATCTGTGAAGTAAAATGTGAACCTTGTTTTTCTTCTTGCGATAGTGCAGTCTGTCCTTTTTACTTATCTGTCTATTGTCTCTTTTGTAACTCGTCATGTTCAGAACATATGTTTTCGTATGTCATTTAAATTCGTACTAAGCGTACTTTTTTAATGCATTTTGTGACGTCTATTCATTGTATTAAAAAGAGCACATCAAAAGCTTTTCTTTTAAAATAACCGCAACCTCAAAAACACTAGAACTGTTTTCTAAACTGTTGTCTATCTTTTCAACTGAAATATATGCATTCAAAATGTTGGTGACTCTTGCTGAAGGAAAATTGGAATTTTGCAATTGGAGAAATGAATTGAAGTAAATGACATTTTGAACAAACTTAAGTTTTCAAATTAACAAGTTTAAAAGACTTGAGTGATTACACAAGCAAAGTGAGGTAAAATGTATTTAAAGCTTAAATTCGTCAAATGAAATTACAGTTAACGATTATAGATGAAAATTGTAGCATATTAATGTTCCGTCTTTGCTGCGAATCGTTGCATCTTTCTTTAAAATTAAAATATTATAAGAAATACTTCAATACCACGCCCATATTTTTGTAAATATAGCATCAATGTGGTTAACTTGCATTTGTCATGCTTTTCAATAACACATAATTAAATCGCTGAAAACTCCCTTCCAATAAATTATAAAACTTATCATTCTGCATTAAAAGTAAAATAACAAAACGAAAAGCATCTCTTACTGTAAATCAGATTCACCCATGCTCTTCATCTTCGTACTTTATTTGGTCTTTTTAACTTTTTTGGATTCGAGCGTCACTGATGAGTATTTTGTAGACAAAACGCGCTTCTGGCGTAAATAGAAAATTTAATCCTGATTCTATGATGAGTTTATCTTATACTATGACTCCCTCAAGGTGTATCTAATATATTTTGGTATAAAGTTTGCAGTGATATTGTTTGCCTTAAATTACCGGAGAATACAGGCTTTTTCCCCTGGAGAAACATCCCAATTTGAACAAAAGGCTTTAAATTATTCCCAAAAAGCCAACTTTTTTCCCAAACAGTGCATTCTCAGTAGTAATTGTACATGAATACAATCTGAAAAAAACCCATTTATACATTTTACATGCCTAAAATGACTATATGTGCATATTTGAGGGTCTATTTATGTATTATCACTGACTATAAGGGGTCTTATTTCAAATGAGGGTTTACCTCTTGAAAGGGGGTCTGCAAATTGAAGTTCCAGTCAAATTCATGGTTTATTCTAAATTTCCCAATTTGATAAATATGGTGCATATTTTCCCAATAAAAAAGGGTAGAGGTAGTTTTGAAAAAAGGCAACAATATCACTGGTTTGACATATGGTTTTGACTCTGTTCACTACTGCAAGTTACCATTGGCCTTCAAATGCCAATTTGCATTTATGTGTCGAATATGTCTTCTTTCTCACCTTATGCATACTTTTTAAAATTTATTTTTGCGTGCATTTTCACCGGGTATGTACTTATACGACCACCAAGAGGGGTGTCGTATGTGGAGAAAGATCTAATTCCCTTTCCAGAGCATCTGAGATCACCCGGTTAAAGTGTGGTTTGTGTTCCTCAGTTTATTAGTTTTTACTTTGTTCTGTTTTGTAGACTTATTTGGTTTTGGTCGTTTTTACTTTTCTGGGCATGGTATTCTCCGTTCGTTTTCGACTGATGAGTTTGACAATCTCTTTGGTATCTGCCATATTTCTTTCTTTTGCATATTGAAAAATTCTTTGGTATCTTCCATATTTCTTTCTTTTGCTTATAGAAAAAGACTTTGGTATCTTTCATATTTCTTTCTTTTGCTTATAGAAAAAGGCTTTGGTATCTTCCATATTTCTTTCTTTTGCTTATAGAAAAAGGCTTTGGTATCTTCTATATTTCTCTCTTTTGTTTATTTAACCCATGCATTCGCAAATCAGAAAATTATTACATAACATCTAGCGTGCATACAATTTAAGTCTATACTATATACATAACTTTTATAAGTTTACACTTAATTACATAATTTATACTAAATCATATAAAAAGTGCCACAGCATATCTTAATTGAATACACACATTTTCTGAATAATAAACAAGGACTATTTCCGGGAAAAAATGTATGTACTAGTGTAATTTCAACACGGAACAAATACTGTGACAGGATGTGACATAAATGTAAGCAAACAATGCATCTTTTCCATAGTAATGTTGAAGGTAGTATGAATTAATTCACCTGAATTTTATATAGTGACGTTTTTCCTATTTGAAATGGCTTCAAATGCTCGAGCTAATGTATTTTACTTGTCAACATGCAAACTATAATTCTGAGTGGTATTGAATCATGCATTAATGGTATGACATGAACTGATTTGAAAATGTAAGATTCTAATAATCATGATATACTTGATCCAATATTCATATTTTATCAGATATGCAAACTTTTATTTTGAGGTGTATGGAAAGTATTAATGATATGAAATAATGCGATTGATTTTGAAAAGGGCACAATCAAGTGCTAGTACCTACAGGTACATTATTTGATCGTATATATCCATAATCGGAATTTAGAACAATCGGTAAAATTTCAAGTCGGAGGACTATTCACTTCAGGTATCTAAAGATCTAGGACAGCGAAAACATGTTACTAATTAGTCAGGTACCGACAAACAAAACTGTGGGAAACAAAACAAAAAAAGGCCGACGAAAAAAAATAATTAAGTCTACATCAAAACAACAATGTAGCCAACCAAAGCCCATTGAAAAAGATTCCCCTGAAGGATAGACAAATTATGTTCCACCAATTCACACATCGTGTAAAAAAATGTAAGTAAAATTTCACGATAAGTATCATTCACATTGTCACAATCAACGAACATTCCACTTCGATGAAAGCATGAAGAAACTTAGCTTAAACGATTCTTTCTAATACTCAACCCTCTGTTAAAGGATTGGTTTTTTAATGGCAACCTGTACTATCATATCAACTGAAAGATTATATACTTCTATTTGAACTTAAATGTTGCTATTTAAAATGAAAACTGGACAATTGTAAAATTGAAACAATATGTTTGTTGTGAAGATAGTTCAGATCTGTTTCATAAAGTATTAATACTTTTTACACGAGTAGCGTAGTTATAAAGATCGAAGAAAACCCGTATTGGTAAAAGGAAAATGCAGGGGTTTTTTTTATCTTAAAAGAAGGGGCAATAAAAAGTGATATAAATCCAATAAAACCAAACAGCACCTGGGACAAAAAGGGAAAAAAAAAAAACATTACGTGGAAAGTAAAGGTTGACAAACAATGTCACAATTGGGGATAATACATATCAGTATACTAATTTTGAAATGAAGCGTCCAATTTTATATAAAGGCAACAGTAGTGTACCGGTGTTCAAAAGTCATTAATCGATTGATCGAAAACTAATTCGGGTTAGAAACTAAAACCGAGGGAAACGCATAACCTATAAGAGGAAAACAAAGGAACAGCAAGAACACTAAAGCGCAACGTAAAACGACAAATCTGTTGATACCACTAAAAAACTGCACCAGCGGTGATTTCAATATGTGTAGTATTATTTATTTCCATGACATTAAACGATTGACAGCATATAGATATGGAACTTATTGATAAAAAGATCCATGATAATTTGCAGACTAATATAATCCAATATAGCATGTATGGTAAAAGAAAGACATTTTTCATAATTTCGTTACGGTATCTACATAGAAAAGAAATTCTATTAAACGTGATACAGACACAATCAACTGCAATATAATTATAAGTATAGGGAAACTAAGCTTGTGAGTAATAAACCAATGTTGTGAAAGATTTCAGATTGCATTCCTGAAATGTGAGTGGAATATTAAACTAGAGATAATTTGAGGTGCGATAATTGAGTTGAGGCACATTTGTACACTTACGAAAATATAAATATCAAGTAAAAACTATAATATATCATTGTCAGGATCTCGATATCGGTTTTGAATTTTCAAATATATTGGCCTCAAGCATCACAGAGGTGATATTTCTTGTCGAAATGCACATCTGGTGTTGTAAAATTGGACGAGTTAATGTTGTTACCAACATGTTCTATTGTTATAACCAGGTGTTTTACTCTATTCAAGTTTAAAAAATTGTTCAAATGCGTTCTTTAATTGAGTCTTTGACGAGCTTTTTTTTAAGTAGATAGGTGAAAGCAAAATAACCACTACAGATAATTTTTGGAGTCAATATTCCCTTTTTTTTTAGTTAAATATTTCAAGCACCTACGTAACACATTATGGTTAACATAAGAATTGGAGGATGGCATAGGGGAGAATAAGACCACCTCCAGGAGCCTGTAATTCAGTGGTTGTCCTTTGCTTATGCGTTACATATTTGATTTCGTTCATTTTTTTTACATAAATTATGCCGTTATTTTTCTCGTTTGAATTGTTTTACATTTTCATTTCTGGACCATGTAGAGCTGTCTATGCGAATTGGTTTTGCTTATTGTTGAATGCCGTACGGTGACCTATAGTTATTAATTTCTGTGTCATTTTGGTCTCTTGTGGAGAGTTGTCTCATTGGCAATCAGACCACATCTTTTTTATATTACATCATAAATGACGGTGTTTTCATTGATTTTTGTTAAAGGTATATAGGTTAAAACCTTGTTGAGGTAGACAATGATCACACATTCTGTATAAATTAAGTTGAAAAAAACCTCCTTTGACTTCAAACCTTGAAAGGTAGGTTGAAATAATGTGAACTAAATATCAAAATATTATGTGAACTGAATATCAAAGTGGAAGGAACAATAAACACGTTATATTCCTGGTCAAAGTAACATGGTGTATTCCATATAAAGGTTATGAAATGTGGTATGCTAATGGTATAATACACTGATCAATGTTTATGAATAAACTCGTCATAGAGATCAGGACCAAAATTGGTCTCATTTTCGATAGACATTTAAGGTTCTTACCAAACTTCCAAACGAAATATGTCTGTCTTTTAGAGGTAAATTACATTTAATTGTAATGTGGGGTAACAATATCCCTGAATTAACAATTCGTTAGTGTTAAAAAGATAAGGTTCGCTGAAATAAAAACAAACCAATACATTGGACGATTTATGACATCGGGAACCTGTCATTGAATTGTCTATGGAGTCTTTGTAGCCAGCCAAAGGAAAGACAGGTAACCCGGAGATACCGATATATAACAGTTAATTAATTTCAACTGTAAGTCGTTTCTTGAAAACTGTCACTAATTCTCCGTATGATTGACTGGAAAATACAGGCAGCAGTAGTATACCGCTGTTCGAAATTCATAAATCGATTGAGAGAAAACAAATCCGGGTTGCAAACTAAAACCGAGGGAAACACATCAACTATAAGAGGAAAACAAATAAACAACAGAACACCGAATAGCAACAAAAACAACCATTTGAATATACATTTATCAGTTTATAACGTCTAAAATAGTGCAATAGTTAAAATTACCAAAGGCCCAAAAAAGACCATTTTGTACATTTCGACAAAAATTATACAAAGACAAGTGTAAGAAAGGAATGGGTTTGACGTCTCTGGACCGATGTTGTTTTAAAGAAAAAGAAAACGAGTAGTATCTGATTCTTAATAATCAATGATAAGTAATTGCAAATAAAGGCAACTAATTAAAATAACAGAGCGGATAAAGAAGGGTGCAAAAACAAGTTTTTACTTTGAATTCTTAATTTCATGAAAATTTTTAATTTCATGAAATTAATGTCTTTTTTATGAGATTCGTTGTGTTATAACAATAAATCACCATGATGCATGTATCATGCTGACTGAAATCTGTATTTTACGTCGATATGAATATCACAACAGAACAGACCTACTTAAATTCAAATAATGGAAATAAAATACGCATCAATACTCTAACGTCAATTACTATTACTTTGTGATATATAAATATCACAAAAATAGAAAACAGTATCAACAAATATCATTATTTTTTAATATGTCATTGTCAAATATTGTTATACAGTTTTCCTATCTTTGTATTATATTTATTTAGCGAATCATTATGGCCATTATTTCTCACTTTGTGTACTAAAAATTAAGTTGCGTTAGATTTTGTCTGGTATATTGTTATTTAATTATGATTTTCTATCAGTTATTAATGTAAACACAGGATATATAGGGCTGGTTTATTTAGATATGATTAATATAGAAAATGACCTACTGAGAGTCAATTAGTACTTAGTCTAGAAATCACCTGCTCTATGAGGGGTGAATATTTACAAGAAAAGAAAGAATTATGGGTAAATGCAACAGAAATAACAGTTGAAAGGCAAAACGAACTAAAAATTTTGCAAAAAATTAATTTGACACGTTGTCAGGGGTTGCTTTTTTGTTATCAGTTGTATTCCTTATTTATTTTGGTGTTGGTAGAAGATCTACGACAGTAAATGTATTAAGAACTGTCTTGCTTCGGGCTATGAAAGCAAGTAATATTTTCTATTGTTTATACTATTATGAGCACCTCTATTATGTATGATTTTATTCCGTGGCTCTTTTTTCTCGTTTACTAATTTCCTAATCTTTTATTTAGGACAAATAACATATACTTCATCTGAAATTTACCACACCAGATCAATCAGTGGAAAAATCTATAAATAAATCATAGCTACAGAGTTTTACTTTATGCCAGATAAAGTTAAATCACAAAAATACAGAAGTCTAATGCAAATTTAAAAAAAAGTCTCTAATCAAATGGCAAAATCAAAGGCAAACAACATTTTTCCATGAAACCTTAACGAGTCTTGAAAAGTGCAGAAACTAAGAAGACTAATAAAATAAGCAAAATAGTTTAGAAATATTTGCCTTTGACTATCAACACACTCTTTCAATAGTCTAGACGAACTTCATTATTAATGAAAAGGCTTTGACTGTTTATGCAACTGATATTGAGCAATAATGTGCACTATTTCCTGGTAACAGAGCAGTATATCGTGCCAGTAAATAAAATTGAAAATGAATGCCAGGGTTGTTGCTGTAAGATGTAATGTTTGTCTACAGGATCGTTTGCAGTAGCGAAAGACATGCCTGCATTCAAAATATATTGTTGTTTGTATCTATAACTTTTACTTGACTAGAACTGCACTATAGTAGCTACACAGGATCATTGATTAATGCTAAAGGTCGTGACAGCAATTTGTAAAGGCAGCCATCAGCACATTAATTCCAAGAAGGAAGAAGCAGATAAAGATAAATGATACTTTAGTGTTCAGCTATATTTATGTTTGTATAATGGTCTGAAGCAGCTAGTAAGGAAAGTTAAAGGAACAAAAATTTACCGCCTACTACGATAGACGCAAAACAAATTTATCAGGTTTTTTTTTCAACTCTAATTTGTTTAACTACGAAATAGGGCTTAAAATTCCTAATGAATAAAGGAAAATTTGGAATACTGCATTGAGAAACTAACCACACAACAAAGAAATATAAAAAGACGCATATATCTTTAACAACTTCAGCAATACAAAACAGATAATATTGTGTAAACATAGTGACTGTAGTAATGTATACAGTATGTAGAACAAATAGGCTAGAATGTATTTTAGAAGAACACAGGGATATCTATACCGCTTCCGAAAACCTAAGAATATCAAAGAACTATTTATCAACATTTAGGAAACACATAATCACAATATTAAATTATAAATTCCAATCTCTCGAAACGATCTGAAAATAACGACAATTGCATTAACAATTTAAAGATTCCCGTAAAATTATCTAACGTTCTTGGATTAAATAACTGTATTCAACATAACCCCTTGAACTAAATGACAATATAATGGGACAAGGAAACAGATGTGATATCATGAATGTTTTTGCTAAACGAAAACGTAATGATAGGTCTCATAGCAAACGTACGATACTATCAATCGAAATCAACTATAAATTATACACTTGACGACCGCCTATCTAAAAACCCTAGTAGACATCAGTTATCATGTAAACTTAAAAAAAAAGTATGAAACTGCTTTATTTTTTCAGCCTTCTCTGTGAATGTAAAATTTGCGCATATGATTACAATTTTTCACAACAAAAAAGGGTCGCAAGATACCAGAGGGACAGTCAAACTCATAGATCAAAAATAAACTGACAACGCCTTGGCCGAAAATAAAAAGACAAACAGATAAACAACAGTACAAAAGACACAACATAGACAACTCAAGACTAAGCAACACGAACCGAATAAAAAAAAACTGGGGATGATCTCAGGTAATCTGGATGGGTAAGCGGATCCTGCTCCACATGTGTCACCCGTCCTGTTTTCGCGTCTTGATAAATTTGAAAACCATGAACAGCATTTTCTGAAAGTTGAAAAATATTAAGGTACAAAAAATGTATTTCTATGATAAGGAATAAGATCAAACAAAAAAAGTAAGTTTTCGGAATAATCCAAGATTGTTATAGGAGGGTTTCGGCGCTAGCATACAAGTATAACCCAGCCTTATTCTTTATGTGCCTATAACAATTTTATGAACCAGCTATTCAGTGGTTGTCTGTTGTTGCTGAACATCATGTTTGTTTTTTGTATTGTTCAATTTGTTTAAACTTAAACCAGGTCGCTAGATTTTTTTTTAAATTATTTTTGTTATTTCGGGACGTTTATAGCTTACTGTGCGGTATGGGTTTCTTTTTTAGTTGAAAGCCGTGCGGTGACCTTCAATTGTTAAACTTCTACGATTTTGTTATATATGATGTAGGATTGTCTCATTGAAAATCATACCGCATCTTTTTTTAATGTAAGTTTTACTATTGTTGTGACATTGTGGAACAAGACATTGAACATGGCTTCATTTATAGAACAATGATTCCTTTCTTTCATGTCAATTTTTTCAGAAAGACATCACTGTAATCCGTCCACTGTTTCAATTTACTGCCTTTGATAGGATTCACTTTGTAACTTTAATGAAATAATTGTCATGGCAGTAATAAATTAGTGACACCATTGACCACCTGAAGCACAAAAAGGTTTCAACAAAAATGACACATGTGATTAACTTTTTAAATGTCGTCTAATTAACTTTTATTTTGTGATTATGGATAAAGGAGTTTTTAGGTATTAATACTGGTTCTCTGTAACTATTTAAACTCTTACATCTGGAGTGTGGCACGCATGGTCAAGGATTTTCTTCAAACTTCACACACTTACAAGTCTTGATGAAACAAAACAAAAAAAAAAAAAAAACAAAATGGCAAAATTTTTGTTGCTAAACATTTCGGCCAGTTTTGCCTCTTCTGGATATCTATGATTTTAAGGTGAAACAGGCTATTTTCAATATAATTTTTCATAACAAATGATTGAGTGAAAGAATATTTTTTTTATGATTTTATTAAAAATATGCATTTTATTAATGTAATTTAATAACTGATATTTTCATATTCATTTTCAATCATAATCGCATATATATATATACCCACCTTTTTATGTGGTTTGCATTAGGTTAACAATACCCTTTTGAGGTCATTTTTGAATTTTTTTGAAATTCTAAGGGTTTTCTACCTCAGGCATAGATTACCTTAGCGGTATTTGACAACACTTTTAGGATTTTGGATCTCAATGCTCTTCAACTTCGTACTTTATTTGGTTTTTTATAACATTTTTGGATTCGAGCATCACTGATGAGTCTTTTGTAGACGAAATGCGCGTCTGGTGTATATATAAAATTTAAACCTGGTATCTATGATGAGTTAATTTACAACTACTGAGTCGAAGCCACTGCTGGTGGAGATTTATTTCCCCGAGGGTATCACAAGCCCAGTAGTCAGCACTTTTTGTGCTGACATGAATTATCATTGATATTGTTATATTTATAATTTAACTGTTTACAAAATTTTGAAGTTTTGAAATTCTAAGAGTTTTCTACCTCAGTCATAGATTACCTTAGCTGTATTTGACAACACTTTTAGGAATTTTGAATCTCAATGCTCTTCAACTTCGTACTTTATTTGGCTTTTTTTTTTAACATTTTTGGATTCGAGCGTCACTAATGAGTCTTTTGTAGACGAAACGCGCGTCTGGCGTATATATAAAATTTAGTCCTGGTATCTATGATGAGTTTATTTTGAATGCTCACCATAATGTTTTGCGGACACCTGAGTTACAAAATGTAAAGTCAACCTTGAATTTATAAATACCATAGTATTATCTTATCAATGATGCGAATTCTTTATATAATGTTCTTAATGTTATAGTTTCTTATAATTTTGTACAGAATGGCTCTCTTTTTTATATCTATATATTTTTACATTTAATGTAATGTTGTATTATATATTATTGAGAGATGAGACTTAAATAAAATATTGAATTGAATTAAATTGTGAAAAATGCTCATTTTGAAAAAAAAAAAATTTAAAACCTAATTCTGCAGTCAGAAAAAAATTAATAAATTTGTAAATTACTCCTTAAACTTAAAATTACAATCAACTAATTTTAAAAGACAAAACCCAAAGAAGGTTTTTTAAATTTTAAAAGACGAAATAAATACCATATAAAGTACCAGATAATGATGGCACAGTCAGAGTACTTGAGCCACCAGGAATTGGAACATGTAAACGTTTGATACCAATTTCAGTGCTCAAAACGACGCAACATGACCCCTATTATTTTTTCGTAGTTTTTCTTTTAATTTATGAATTTTCTTTTTTACTACTTTTTTTTCTAGAGGATAGTAAAAAGGTTTGACTACCGTTGGATTTCATGTAAGTATACTAAAATCTATGACTCGAAACATATCAAACAAGAAACGTACGTTTGGCTATGCGGAATGTTTAAAACAGAAGTCACGTTCGGTTGGAATGAGGCCATAAAATCCGATGCGGGACGGCGCAACGATCTTTCAACGTTCAAAAGGCCTGGAAACAGCGTGTTGATACTCCGTGATGGCCCGTTGTAAGTCAAAATTTCTGCTTTTTTTATTCCAGGTTCATTCAAACTTTACTATCGTTCTTTAATAGGTGGAACAAACGTTAAAAAACATTTAAACCAAGGGAAAATCCAATACGGAGAGTCCATAGTCTAAGGGGACGACCATTTGATATTCGGGGTTTGGGGGGGGGGGGGAGGAGGATTTTGAAAAATAAATAATTCAGCCTTGATAATCACAAAAATAAATGGTTTGTTCTGTGGAAGTTTGAAAATAAATTACCTGACTTGCAATGTATTGAAAATAAATAACTCAGCAGGTCTAATCGAAAGTATGAGATGGCACCAGATTCTTCATAAATCATCTTTTTCCCAAAAAAAATCGGGGAAACACTTCCCAAATTTTTTAATAACAAAAGTATAAATATTATTTAATTATACTTGAAATGTCTGAAAATTGGTTTCATTTAACTTGAGGTATATTGTCTCAGGAAACCTTACCTCACTTTTATTTTAACAGGGCCGTAACTACATGTAGGAAATTTCAAAACCAATCGCTTGTCTCCATATCAAATTGTGTTCATAGCCTTGCAAGAAGAAAGTTCTGTTTTTCCTCAGACTTATATCCCTGATTTTTTCGGGATTAATGATTCTTATTTATTTGTCTTTTGTTCATTGATTGCCCTTCTGTATTCTGTTAGTGTTGTATTCATTTTGTAATCTAGAAATTTTGTTATGAACTTCATCATGAGTTTAAAAAAAACAGCAGCCACCGACTTATCTATGTGAATTCCATTTTTGCTTTATCATGCACATTAGTCTTTTGATGCTGTCCCTAGAAACTCAAGTCTTACACTGAATTTATACATTTTGCTTTGAGACCAAAATTATTGTCAAAAAATTATTAAAACAAAGTTCATTTTCAGATTATGAAAGGGTCTTCGGAACACCCAGAAAGCATGATTTTGCATCATTTGTTCTATAGCTTCTGCCTCGACATAGTATGTTTCCCAATGCATTTAAAAGTGCATAGTTATAACAAAACTTGAATACTATGTATGTATGCAATACATGTATATGCAGTTGGGAATTTAAAAGATTTATTTCTGCAGAGGGGGATGGTTAATCTAATTAAATGGTACATAATGACTTGACTATACTATATGTTTTTATCTATAATAAACAAATCATTTAAAAATTGTATGTTTTCGAATATCAAAAATATAGTTACCTTACTTGGTAGAGACATTTTCTATATAGAAAATTGTGTATTAAACCGCCTAGATAGCTAGCTAAACCTCTCACTTGAACGACACAGTCCAGTTAGTCCATAATATGGGCAACGATGTGTGAACAAAAAAAAAACGCAAGATATAGTAGTTTAAAATGTCAAAAATAAGAGTACAGCCGTCAACATTGTGTAATAATCCTAATCGGTATAAAAACAAACAAATAAGAAACACGAAAAGGCAGAAATGCAAAGTACATTAGCAACTAGCCAAAGTGATAACCCCGCACTCTACTCTGGCGTAACTGTTTTATGATCTGAGCGTCACTGATGAGTCTTATGTAGCCGAAACGCGCGTCTGGCGTATACAATTAGAATCCTGGTATCTTTGATTACTATTATAGCAAAGTCAATGCACCTTCAATATATGTACAAACAACCAGCAAAGTGAAAACTTCCTAGCATTCAAACTGTATGTCAAGTTAACTGGAAACGCTCCTCTTCTGCAAGAAAATCCTTCAAAAATTGATAACATACAACCATCTCCCGAAAGAGCAAATGTTCAAAATATTCAAAACCCTGACAAAAAGCATACCTTCAATGTGTATGCACAAACAACCAGTTTACTGAAAACTTTCTAGCATTCAAACTGTAGGAGGAGATATCTTGAAACACATATCTTATGTGTTATAAAGAAGTCATATTTTACCAGAAGTTACGGTGATATGAATTGTAAATCGATAAATGTCGTCTACGGATTCGAGTGCAACCTTTGCGGATTGGTATACGTCGGTGAAACGAAAGGAAGGCTAAACAAACGTATGTGTGGTCATAGATCAGACATTAACCTCAATGCTAACGAAATTCTATATCAGCATTTCAATCAGCCCGATCATTCCATCGTTTCTATGACAATTCGAATTATCGAAAAGATATACCATAGCTCTAACAATCCTAATATTTCAACGACTCTCCGTAGACAAAAAGAGGACTACTGGATTAGACAATTGGGAACTGCGACACCTTATGGTTGCAATGACAAAATTGATGGTATAGGTATTCTATCTAGTCCTTCGTGTAGCTCGGTGAATGTGGTGAATATTTTCAACTCGACTCCACGACGTAGACGCAGTCATGGTCATCGTCATTATACATCACCTTCTCTGCATGATGTATCTATTAATGACTTGCTGCCATTTATACAAAAGCCGTTAGGTATTCATCACATTCGCAAGAAACTTTATTCATTACCCCTTTCAAAACTTCATTCTCTGTTCAATTTATGTTTGGAATCCACTGTTACAAACCCTCATTCCAACCAATACAAAATTACAGCTATAATTTCGGATGTTGCAAGTCACAGACTTTTCAAGCCAGTTCACATTGGCAAAGATGAAAAAGAGAAAAGATCTTTCCTTAATCTTTCCTTTGCCAACAAAGGTCTCGATGGCGTCAACTTAGGCAATATCCTTCATCATAAATTAGTTCAATCGAAAATACCTCCTTATTACAAAAAACCAGTCTGTACCAATCTTATACCTATACCAAACATATTGCAACTAAAATTTTCAATTACAAACACGTTTTGCAGGATCTCGATATTGACGACTTCAAGTCTAAACCTCCTGATTGCACTTGTGCTAGTTCCCAAATCACATATAATCCTGCAGGCCACGTTATTACCAGTGACCTCAACATTGTTAATAACACTTCTCTACGAAATGTGTTATCGAAAGGTCCGAAATATCGTGAGCCTAAACCCATCAATTGGAAATAAAACTTTAAAATGTTGATGGATTCAGTTGAGGATTATGCCAGGCAATGGGCTAAGCGAGAAAAGGAAGACGTAGACACTCTTTCCGAATGGATTAAGACAGTTAGGTCTTTGATACAAATCAGAATTAAGAAACTGAATGGGTCTATCAATGCCCATGCTACGTCAATCGTTAAAGAACCAAATGTTGCAAAACACCTATCCTACCTCCATGACAAATATGTTGTTGTCCCCGCAGAAAAAGCTCCAAACAACATCGCTTTTGTGTGTAAAAGTCATTAAATTAACTGCTTGATAAACGAATTAGGTATTGACAATTCACTTGGAAACTCAACATATACCCTCACGACACTTACCAGAGAAAATCCTGAATAATCATAGGTCTGTTCTGTGTTCCTTTGGAATTTCAACCAAAGATGAAGAACTGGATCTTCCATCACTGAATTGGATACATAAACTACATAAGTGTTCTTACAAACAACGGTATATTGCTGGGTCTTCCAAGTGCTCCACGAAACCTTTTCTAAATTATTAACATCTATTTTATCAGCAATCAAAGACGGGCTTCAAAGTTATTGTGAAACTACCTATTCTAGAGGGGGCGTGAATCAGATTTGGATACTTAAAAATTCCAAAGATCTTTTAGAGTACATACAATCTAACTCTCTTTCATCTTGTAACAGTATTAAAACATTTTACTTTTCTACTCTTTACACTAGTATTCCACATTTCAAACTAAGAGACAAATTGAAAGAGTTGGTATTGCTTTGCTTCATAAAAAAGAACGGCCAACATAGAAACAAGTATCTTGTCTTAGGGAGGGATAAATCCTACTTTGTAAAGGATCACTCTGATGCAAACAAAAAATTCTCTGAAACTGATATTATCAAGATGCTTGATTTCTTGATTGACAACATATTTGTTACGTTCGGAGGACGTGTTTTTCAACAAACTGTCGACATTTCAATGAGAACAAACTGTGCCCCTCTACTTGATTGTCTTTTTCATTTTTAGCCATGGCGTTGTCAGTTTGTTTTAGATTTATGAGTTTGACTGTCTCTTTGGTATCTTTCGTCCCTCTTTTATGCAAGTAAATACTCCAAAAAATTACAAAGTTTCAACTATCTCACAATAGAGCAAAATATTGATGAAAATAAAACCCCTGACCACATACACAGCTTCAAAATATGTACATTATTTTGTACAAACATACAGGAAAGTGACAAATTCCTAGCATTCAAACTGTAGGTGGAGTTAGGCGGAATAACTATATCATCATAATGGGACGGAAGGACAGACAGGGGTTAAACAATATAGCAATTTACTATTATAGCACAATAACACTCTGACAAGATGTATAAGTACAGATCAAATGGATATCACTTTACAGAGCCTACATTTTGTATTCATCGTTTATTTTTGCTTCTGTCTTACATGTTCACGAAATATTAGCCACTACACTTTAAACTCACAAACAACAAGTCGTAAAACATTACATTAGTTCACCCAGTGTGACATTTATACCGAATTGGGGACTGAGTTGTACAAGGCAACGCATACTATAGCATATTATACTGATATCATTTTGGTGATGGTTTGCTATTAACTGATAGAACTGAATGAAAATATTATTCTTTCATCTTCACAAAGATTGTTCGCCGGGAATATAGATCACACTTTTTCAATATTGAAGATTGCTAGTTAATGATACAAACTTTCATATATTGAGATGCTATGCAACTCGTCAAATAGCTTTAAATTTAAAACCATATTTGAAATGAGGCGCTGTATTACATGTTCAACATATTTTTCCTAGTGGTACGGAAATAATACATGTTTTGGTTTTAAAACATCATTATATAGCAAAATCAAGAACTGTTTTCACAAGAAACTTTACATGCTCATTATACAATCAAATAATTTCAATGTTCATATCTGCCCTATATACAGTCTTCTGATCAAGGATGTTTGACCACGATCTTTCTTTTTGAAGTTATCTGTGAAACTTTTCAAAAATGTTTCAAAAATTCATTCTTAGAACAACTGAATGTAAAATAAATAAGTCAACACTATAAACTTTTCATCAGTTACAGATTCACAACGTCAAGTCACTCGTTTTCATCCGATGTCGGTTGAAAAGTAATTACTTACCAATTTAAATCATCAAAAAAGAGAGACAAAAGATACCAGAGGGACAGTCAAACTCAAAAATAAACTGACAAAACCATTGCTAAAACAATAGCACAGAAGACACAAACATATTAGAAAACAAAACACTAAGCAACACAAACCCTACGAAAAACGGGGTATAAAAGATATTTTATTTTTTTTGATCTTGTAACATGAACACTTGAAAACTTTTAAAAGTCTAATTAACTTATCTCTCTGTAATATAACATTAATTACTGCATTGCGTAAGTATGATGAATGTGTACTCTGTATGTATTTTACCTTCAACAGACTAATCTTTCGCATTGATTCTATCAATTATACATGAGAAATAGATTAAATAATCAAACTGTAAGTGCGTGTGTCAAGCCATATTATTGCCACAAGATGCCATATTTTTATTGCACCTTGTTAATTCACCTGTTTGTCGTTTGTTGCTGTATATTATATTTGATTTTCGTTTATTGATTTGCACACAAAGCAGGACTTTAGTTTTCATATTGTTTTAAATCTTCTTTGTTTTACCTTGAAAACTTACTGAGCAGTAGAACTGCTTACTATTGAAGTGCACTGACCTACAGTTGTTCACCTTCTACGTCATTTGTTCTTTGTTGAACAGCGGTATACTACTGTTGCCTTTATTTGGATGATTGTCTCATTGACAATCATATCACATCTTCCATTCTTTTTTTTATGTATTTTTGAATACTTATATATATATATGTAACAAGGTAGTAAACAGTGGCTTCATTTGTAGGAAAGTTCCTTCCTCCATGTCCATAATTCAAGAATAAATCACTATAATCGGTTCACTTTTCCGATTTACTGCATTTGATTGGATTCGCGTGATAACTTAAATATAATAATTGTCATGGCAGTAATCAATAAGGGACGTCAGTGACCACCGGAATCACAAGAAAAAATACATAAAGTGATTTACCTTATTAAACATCGTCTCAATGTTTTTCATTTGTGAGTATGACAGTTAACATACCAACCAAGAAATACACGTTTGACTATGCAGGATATTTAAATACGCAGCCACGTGCGGTTGAAACGAGACCATGAAAGTCGATGCAGGAGGGTGTGTCAACCCTTTTTTTAACCCATGCAACAACGTTTAGTGGATCCGTATTATATATGGCCTTTTGTATGGCAAAATGTCTGCCTCTTTCAATTTAAGTTTCTTACAAACTTTCAATCTTTTTACTGGTCAATTGAATCTACAGAGCTTACATTCATCGGTTATTTTTGCTTCTTTCCTACGTACGTATTCAAGAAAAACATGCCCCTGTACTTAAAGATCACAAACAGCAAGTCTTAAAACTGTACATTATTTTGATTGGTGTTCAAGAGCTTGTACATACTACCCAGACTTAAGCGTCACTAGTGTTTGAGCTGAAAGTTGATGAATAAGGCTTAATATGTCAAAGAACATTTTGTCCATTTTATAAAAAAAAGTTTATCGGAAGATAACAAGACCTTATTGATTAATAGTCCGTATCAATTACTAAAAACAAAATAACGATGGACTTGAAGTATAGGTTTTTGTTGCTGGCGTTGATTTTCATCTTATTAACGTTTCATATTTTTTGTTTAATTTGTTTGTGTAGATTATTATTTTAACTAAAGTATATTTTTGGTAAAATCAATTTGACGTGGCTCAATACTTATACAATCTGTCATTGTGCAATGGTTAATTTTAGTATTCTTGTATTTCTTTTTTGCTTATTTGCCTTGTCTGTATATAAAGGCAACGGTAGTACACCTCTGTTCATAAGTCATAAATCGATTGAGAGAAAACATCACAACTGTAAGAGGAAAACAACGGAATAACAGAAACACTGAAGTGCAACAAAACAAACGCCAACACGACATCCACAGAAACGAACATTTGGGCTCAATCTGGTTTTATGGCTAGTTAAACCTCCCGCTTATATGACAATGTTTAAAATACCGTTAAAATAACAACATAACGTGACAGGGATACACTCAGTACAAATAAATACAAGAACGCTCAGGTCAGAGAAATACATATTATATGAATTAATTATATAATATATTATAGTACACTTCCGACATGTAAACCACCGAATAACAACGAACACCTATAATTATTTTACAACAGGGACAATCATACAGCAATATTGAATTATTTACTTGTGTTACATGATGTTAGAAACGCAACGATGTCTTAGGATTTTTCGTTGTTGACATATTTGTTTGTATGGTAGTGATTTAAATTAGTATGCAAACATGAGTGCTGTACCCCTAGTTTGATACTTTTACATTTTATATATAAAAAAAGATGTGGTATGATTGCATATGAGACAAGTCTCCACAAACGACCAAATGACACAGAAATTAACAACTATAGGTCACCGTACGACCTTCAACAATGAGAAAAGCCCATACCGCTTAGTCAGCTATAAAAGGTCCCAAAATAACAATTCAAACGAGAAAACTAACGGCCTAACTTATGTACAAAATAAAAACAACTACTAGTATGTAACACATAAACAAACGACAACCACTGAATTACAGGCTCCTGACTAGGGACAGGCACATACATACCGAATGTGGCTAGTTAAACATGTTAGCGGGATCCCAACCCTCCCCTAACCTGGGACAGTGGTATAACAGTACAATAAACGAACGAACTATGAAAATCAGTTGAAAAAGGATTAACTCATCAGATGGATACAAATACCAATACTACAAATACAAGTGGACGTGGCCGGGTACTTGTATATCCCAACAACAAAAAGACACTAAGTGCAAATCTGATAGTACTGGCAGTTACTGACAGCTAGTTCGAAGCCATTAGTACTCGCAGTTACTGACAGCTAGTTGAAAGCCATTAACTACCAATAAAAAAATCATGCATCATAGACTTAGTATTATGTCTGTTTGTTATATTCACACCATTTTGTGTATATATTGTAATATAATGGAATTTGATGCGACTTTCATACAAGTGAGAGGTTAAGCTAGCTATATAATAAAAGCAGATTTAATCCACCATTGTCTAAGTAAGAATATGAATATGACAGTTGTTATCCAATCGTTTGATGTGTTTCGAGTATTTGATTAGGGACTTTCCGTTTTGAATAATCCTCTATTCGATATGTTTTCTAATTTACTTCGTTTCTAGTGTGATACAATGTACTTACCAAATTTGACCGGTAATGCAAAACCGCCTGTTCCCAATGGACAAGTAAGTCAACGCATACCAAAGTATAATAATACCATTGTGTTTATGGTTGGCTTTTTATTGATAAGAATGAATGAAAATAGTGATTTTTATCTTTATCAAGATTGTTAGCCTGGATTATAAATCATTTTTTTTTCAATATTGAAGATTGTTTGTTGATGATACAATCTTTCATATCTTGAAATGTTATACAATTAGTCAAAAAGCTATGAATTTAAAAGCATATTTGAAACGTGGCGGTGTACAATATGCTCAATTTAATTTACCCTGGGGGTGTCACCAGGGGTATGTTAACAATTCAATTCAATTCTTTGTTTACACTCAGACACAAAATATGTGTTACTTGAGGACAAATTACAAAGCAAATACAATAAATGACAGAATAGACAGGTAACTAATAACAAAAGTGTAATTTCTAAAAATAATAATACTTGTAAGAAACATGCAACTTTCTAAATGAAGGTAGATAGTTTCTAGATAAATATAGCTAGATTACACAATAACTGACAGTGACACAATGACAGCATATTTTGCATTTTCAGTACAGATGGGTATGTTGTATGATATTTCGGTATATATTTCTTCCGAAGTTCAGTATATGCTTTCAACAATACATTTACTATTATTACATACATATAAATAATGATATTCATCACTTATACATGATTCATTACATAAGGTACATATGCGATCTGTTCTAGCGATGTTGTACCATCTGCCAGTTTCCATGGGAATTTGTAGGTTACATGTTCTCAGTTTTGAAACATTTTACTTTTATCTGGCTTTTTTGTAATTTTAACCAAAGTCCAGTTCTCCAAATGGTATCAAAAGCCTTTCTAAAATCTATGAATGTGTACAAAACAATGTTTTACCAAAGGCCAAATACAATGAAACAAGTACATGTATGACAAATATATTGTCTGAAGTTAAATATCCATTCTTAAAACCGGCTTGATTTTAAGAGATCAATTGCAGATCATTAGAAAAAAAATTCAGTCTTTCATTTATAATCGAAGTGAAAAGTTTACCCAGACAACTAATGAGTGTTATTGCTCGAAAGTTGTCGGGATCTTGTGGATTTCCTTTATTCTTAAACACCGGCTTAATTATACCCAGGAGCCAACTATGTGGGATAATACCTGTGTCTAGCACAATGTTAAAAAGTTTACAATACATTGAGATAAACTCAGGTGGAGTGTTTTTACGATATTCGTAGAATACTGTCAATCCCAGGTGCTTTACTATTTTTCAAGTTTTTAATAGCTTCAGCAACATCTGTCTGGGTTATTATCCCATTTAATACTTCATCATATATAGGATTGTCTTGAATGATAGCATCTATATCAATAGTAATATCCCCAGATTTCATATCGTCCTGCATTTCATCAGAGTTATGATTTTTGAAATATTCTGAAAAAGTTTCGATAGATATATCCGGACTATCTTTTTTAAGTTACTAAATTTATTCAACAACTTCCAAAATTACTCAGAGTCGGATTTAGAAAAATTTCGCAGACATATTTTTGAAATATCAGCTCATTTCCGCACTTATATATAAAAGAAGATGTGGTATGATTTCCAATGAGACAACTATCCACAAAAGACCAAAATGACACAGACATTAACAACTATAGGTCACCGTACGGCCTTCAACAATGAGCAAAGCCCATACCGCATAGTCAGCTATAAAAGGCCCCGATAAGACAATGTAAAACAATTCAAACGAGAAAACTAACGACCTCGTTTATGTAAAAAATCTTTATATTCATTACAACTGGAATAGTGTTGTTTTTTTGTTTTGTTTTGTTTTGTTTTTTTTTTTTTTTTTTGCGAAAGACCATTGTATACCTTTCAGCGCATCACACTCAAAATAAAAACTTTGACTGCATGTTAGAATAAATCTTATTTTCTGAACTTAAGACGAACTAAGTTTACACACCCTATCAAAATCTTATGTAATCTAAAAAATCAGTTTCACGCATATGAATTACTGTTGTGTCAATGGAACGCCGGATAGAGTACCTAATGTTTTTAAAAATCACAAAGTATCAAAATTAAGTCCTTTTTTCATAGATAAACTTATTTAAAACTTATTATGAAATCAATTTCAATGTTTACATCTGCCCTATTTACAGACTTTTGAGTATGGTCACGACTCCCTGATGCGAGCAATCATGTTTAACAATCTTTATTATAGGAAGTTGCACAAAAATATCAGGAAAATCTTTATAAAACCAAGAATTTTTAGAACAACTTTGAATATAAAATAAATTAGTCAGATATATATTAAACGATTTGTCTTCTCTCGGGATTGTAGGTTTCAGTTTAACGAAAAGTTTCTCGTTTTCATAACACATCCGTTGATGATTATTGCTTACCAAATAAACACATCATAGATACATTTTGTACCAGAATTGGAATTTTATATTTACGCCAGACGGGCGTTTTGTCTACAAAAGACTCATCAGTTACGCTCGAATCAACAAATGCTAAAAAGACCAAAAAAAAACAGAACGAAGTTGAAGAGCATCGAGGACCAAAATTCCTAAAAGTTTTGTCAAAAAAGGCTAAGGTAATCTATTCCTGAGATAGAAAGGCCATAGTATTTAAAAAATTAAAAGTTTTATTCAATTTATAGCAATACATTTAATTTGATCCATTATAGATCTATTTTAATTTGGTTATGGTATTTATCCTGTTACTTCGACCTTTTTTTATTGCACCCTTACAAAAAAACATAGCGAATATATTATTTTAACGAAAAGATCTCGTTACATAACCACTTGAAAGCTTTTAAAAAGTCTGATTTACTGATCTTTCTGTAATGTAGCTTTTAATGACATTGCATAAGTATGATGAATGTGTACTCTGTATGTATTTTACCTTCAACAGACTAATCTTTCATTGATTCTATCAATTTTACATGAGAAATAGATTAAATCAGACTGTAGGTACGTGTATCAAGTCATTCCATTCCTACTTTGTGCCAGGATCATATTGTACCTTGTTAGGTCACCTGGCAGATTTACCTTGAATTGTTAAATAGAACTTTTGATATAATAACCGACAAATTAGATTAATGAAGTCCCTAAAGTTTTAAAAAGTTAAAGCACAATGGTACCGAACTCTGAAGAAAATTCAAAACGTAATATCACTTATCAAACGGCAAAATCAAACGCTCAAAGACATCAATAATGGATTACAAATGATTTAGCCTTGTATTTTAGCAAAGACATGACTATTTCATAGCCAATATATAGGTCGAAGTTCCAATGTTTTTCATCCAAGCATAACATAATAAAGACCTTTGCTACATCAATGTTTCAAAGTCTAGCTAGAATAGGCCAAGCAGTTTCATATAAAAAAGAAGATGTGGTATAATTGCTAATGGGACAACTGATAAACAGACCAAAATGACACAGAAATTTTAAAACAACTATAGGTCACCGTACGGCCTTCAACAATGAGAAAAGCCCATACCGCATAGTCAGCTATAAAAGGCCCCAAAATGACAATGTAAAACAATTCAAACGAGAAAACTAACGGCCTTATTTATAGAAAAAAATGAACGAGAAACAAATATGTAACACATAAACAAACGACAACCACTGCAGAACAGTCCAGACCATTAGAAAATGATATGTGCCAAAAATATCAAAGGGAACTATATGACACATCCGATCAATAATAAAGTATGACTTTTTGTACAAATTTTTATTAATATGAATCCCTCCAAAGTTTGAAACCGTTCGCCATTTGGTTCAAGAGAACATTTTGAACACTGGTAACACAGTAACTGAAGATATCAAAGGGATGTTCAAACTCGTAAGTCGAAAACCAATACCCAATGACATGAGGGAAAATGATCAAAATACAAATAACAGTAAACGAACACAATATAGAAAACTAAAAACCTGTGTAACACGAATCCCATAAAAAAAACCGGAATGATTGATGACTGTGCTCAGAACGATTACAGAAACTATGTCGATAATGATTTTCATTCCATTGAAACCAAAACTGAACTTTCTTCATCCATTTTTGCCAAATTTGGTAAAAAAATGTTTCGAATGGACAAGACTAATGCAATGCAACCCCCTCCTTTTCTCCTAACTCCACGAGTAGTATATATGTATTATATTCAATTGATTTTTACAAGTGCATGAATTCTACTTTTTCAGAATATGAGCAATCATTAATAATTGATAGATCTTTTCTCTTATATCAATATTACCATTTCTTAAAAGATTTTTTTCTTCAACCTTCAAATTGTATCTCATAAAATACATCCTTGATAAATAATAAATGGTAAGATAATGTTTTCGGAACCCGAGAGAAATTTATCAAGAAAATACTATCAGTTACATTGTGTGTTAGTGACCTAATATGGTATATACCGAGTAAGTAAATTCCATATGGGGTTCGAGCGAACCTCATATGATATATACAGGGTCAGTTAATTCCATATGGGGCGAGAGCGAAGCCTTACCGACTATCTTTATTTGTTGATTAAGACCAAAGACTAACACATCTTCTTATTTCTGTATTAAAGTGTTCATGTGTTCAATTTTAAGAACCTTCTTCAATTGGTCTGCAATAAACAACTAATGTAAACGATAAATATTTATTATCAACAACCTTGATATCAACAATATTAAACAGAACTTTAATAGTTTTGAATAATCAAACAGTGCCCAAGTCGTAAATACACAACTAATCGTGTATTGAAATAAGCCCCTCCTCCCTACTAAACCTAATATTAAATATACACGGTCTCCACGAGGTCGCTTTTAACCAATCATATATCTAGAAATGTATAGGAGGTAAGATACATATAGATATTGTCTTATCAACATCTGTCTGTTGAAAGATACCAGTAAATAAGTACGACTTTATTAAAGAAATCTATTAATCGCTTCATAATAGGCAATTTCCTGTCTGTAAACGATTTGTGCAATACTGTGTTCTGTATGTGTTTTATTTCTAGACTGGCCTATGTTATGCTTGATGCCCTTAATTAACTTCTTTGCAGAACTAATTTAGATCTAGATTTCCATAAATCAAATTTTGTCAGATAGGTCTTGACTTAATAGAAAATAATAAGTAAGAGTCCAATGAACAAATATCCAGGCAATTAATAAAAAACGGTTGATCTGTTGAACTGTCAAGCTGACACGAGCAATGTTGACTTATGAACGGTTGACAGTCAAGTAGAGCTATTGATCAGACATTGGCCTTATCTTAAAAAAAGCTTTGTCAGGGAAATAAACCGTCTCTCATTATTAGGATTGACACATTACAGTACTGAATAATGCGGACGTGGTATATCTTTATATATAGATATATATATATATATATATATATATATATATATATATATATATATATATATATATATATATAAAGATATACCTACTGTGATTTTCAATAATTTATCAAAGTCCAAAGCCCGTAATTTCAGCAAAAATTAGGGAAGCAGAACTAAACTTTAACTTGACCTGTAACTTATCATCATGGTTATCTCGCATACCAAAAATCAACCCAATATCTGAAGGCGTCTAGAAAAAAAGTCTATAACTGTGATTTTCAACAATTTATCAAAGTCCAAGGACCGTAATTTCGGCAAAAATTAGTGGAGCAAAACGAAACTTAAACTTGATCTGTAACTCATCATGGTTAACTCACATATCAAAATTCAGTCCAATATCTGAAGGCGTTTAGAAAAAAAGTCCGTATAACTGTGATTTTCAACGAATTCTCAAAGTCCAAAGCCCGTAATTTCGGCAAAAATGAGTTAAGCGGAACGAAACTTAAACTTGATCTGTAACTCATCATGGTTAACTCACATATCAAACATCAGCCCAATATCTGAAGGGGTTTGGAAAAAAGGTTCGTATAACTTTGATTTTCAACAATTTTTCAAAGTCCAAAGCCCGTAATTTCCGCTTTAATTAGTGGAGCGGAACTAAACTTAAACTTGATCGTTAACTCATCATGGTTAACTCACATACCAAAAGTCAGTCCAATATCTGAAGTCGTTTAGAAAAAAACTCCGTATAATGGTTTGTTGCGGAATGACGGAATTACGGAGCTTTGGAATTACGGAATTACGGAATATCGGAATTTCGGACAAGGGTAAAACTATATGGCACCGACAACTTCGTTGCGGGGCCATAAAAAGAAGATGTACTTTGATTGCCAATGAGACAACTCTCCACAACACGTTAGACTTTTGAATACATAAGCATATACTTATATTGAGCAGATAGACATGAATGAAGTTTAAAACATCCAAATATTGTCCTGGTGTATTTGTATGTTTGACAATAATATTATATAAAACATACTACACAGACAAATAATTTGGAAACACCTATCATTTTAATATGTAATGGATTTTTAAGTCGAACAGAGATTGTATAATTTCTAACGGTATTAAAAGCGAAATTGTACAAATGTAATATCATATTATACAGACTATACATGTACATGGCACTAGACTTACTTCAAAGCTTAATGTATGGTACAAGTTATTATCATTGTTAAAGGCTGTACAATACTTATATTTTTTTACATATTTTCCTTTGGTTGTCTCTTAGGAACAGTTGTCTTATAGACAACCAAAACGTGACATCTCCTCATGTTCATATTATTCCCGCCTGAATGACATGACATCTAACTTACTTAGCAATAGCATTCTTCTTTCGAGCTTGCTTTGCTCGAGTACCTAAATGTTGTGTGCTTGATGAATGGAGTACCAAATTTAATATAGATTTTCAACCATCATGAAATTTAAACAACGATATCCCGCATTCAACATGTTCAAGAAAAAGAAAACTACTATAGTTTCTTTTACAGACACATTACATATAACATACTTATTATACTGTTAATCTTTCATACAATTTATTTTGTTGTGAAAAACAGTAATAATAGATATTAACATTACCATGTAACATGCATGGTCAGGACTATATGTATTAAGCACGGAAATTGTTTTTTTTTTTTGTGTATTATTATGTTATCTCCTTGATTTCTATTGACAATAAATAACAAGGCAAAGTTATCATCCGTATTCGTAACTTGACCTACGTCTTATAAGCGGATTAAGTAAGTCACGCTTAGAATAAGAAACAAACCCGGGATAATCATTCCCTGTGCGACTATCGATAGATCATCACAAACCAATAATACTCGATGTACGTTTTAGTTGTTCTATTCGAAAAGATTACTCGGTAAAACGATATTTGTTGATGACAAATCATAGTTGTATGACTTTTAACCACAAAATTGAACTCTAGGGAGATGTTTTTGTCATGTTTGTGTGAAGGTCTCTCTTCGAAAAGGAAACGAATAAATTCAAGTTTAAATATCAAAATTGCTTGAAATTTGTCTTCTGTTGGAATGTGCATCAAGGAACACAGAAGATTTGCAACATTCTATTTTGATTCATTACCAAAAGGACGATTCCGATGCTCGCTAATTGTCAGTCTTCGAGAATAACATACACGTGGTAACGTTCTCGGCAATAGTGCAGGATATCGTGAGTTTGATCCTATGTCAGGTCAATCAGAGACTTGAAATTGGCGTATATCTAGCTTTTCGTTCAAAGCGCGGATTAAAGGAACAAGAACAAAACATGAAAATTCGCTTGATTTGGAGTCATAATAGTGTCTGGGTAAGGTAACATGTCTTCCTACGAACTCTAGCTATGTAACTGTCAAGAACTAAGTAAACAATTCGTTTCAGTGTGTCTGTCTAGTACAAAGCAGGGTTCATACTCATTTAAATTTAAAATGATCTCGTCCCAATATGCATATTTGCCACTGGACATTAAACACCATTTATATACTAGTACTACAACTTCCATAGGATTACGCCATCCCTGTTACAATTGTTTCAGAATTTGCCATAGTTGTAACTAACAAATATAGAAAATAAGGATATGAGGAATGATTGCCTTTGAGACAAGTAACAAATGGTATATTAGTTATTCGTTGCTATATGTTCCTTAGCAAATACGTATGCATCTTAAGGACATATAAAACTATTGAACATTATTTAGCGTAGGTTCTGCAAATTTGGTCAACCGTCATAAAGAACAGGAATTACGACTGTCACTTGAAAAAAGGACTTTTAGAAAGTGAAAGAATTGCATTGAATTATGCTATCGGCTGATTGCTCACAGGTTTATTATTATACCTTTATGGATCGTTGGGATTTTTATACTCGCGATACAGAATATATAGTCCTCGTGCAGACGGGTGTGATTGCATATTAGTGCATCCTACAATGCAATATTGACGCCCCTGCTTAGCAAAGCTTTAATTGCCTGAAGGAGAAGTCCAGAGGTGAACCTTTATTCTTTAAATGTGTTATATTTGTATGTTATCTTTAACAATTCATAATTTTACTTTGCCAAGGACAAAATTTTAATATGACAAATTTATAGAAGCAAAATAGGAGAGTTTGTGATTTTTATTAGTGTCAATAAAATCAAAATGTTGTTCAGCCCTGGTAAAAAGTAAAATAACTTTCTTTGGTTATAACTATTTTAAATATTGTAACTTGTACACGTTTGACTGAAATTTAAATTCATAGAGGTCATTAAAAATTATAAATTTAACAAACATTTATATTAACACTATAAACATTTAACCAAATCAATGTGTCCAGGAAAATTACCAGACATTTTAATTGATTAACGAAATTAACCCTCAACTCCGTAAGAAATAGTAAAAGATCAATGATAAGTTGATATTGATATTAAAAGACCTCCGAACAAAAAGGGGTGTTCAGATCCCCGAGCCCGAGGTCTTTTAATGTAAATATTAACTTAATCATTGAACTTTTACTGACTTACAAACCGTCAAAAATATAAGAAAAGTACATAAAAAGCACCTGCAGAAACCTAATTCCCCTGAACTGGACGAGTCTAAATATGTTCAACTTAAATGATGGTTAAACAGTACTTAGACTGATATATACAATTAACAGTTACGAAATTGAAATGAAAACGGACCGATTTAAATGGCATTACATCATATGATTATTTATGTATGATAAAAATAATTAGCATCTAAATAACACCAAATGATAGTTTTACAAAATTTGAGGGTAAATTTATATTTTTTGCCAATGAATATTATGCCCAACAACTTCATGCTATATATACTTGATGTTTTTGATCTGTCAGTAATCATGAAATAGATTCGTAAAGATCAGACCTTAGAAAACAGTAAGTAAACTCTTCCAACAATTAGCTTTTTAAACAGCTTGTTTCAGAACTTCTACTCGGACAGACCTAGATACCTAATTAAGGTCTTTCACAATATTCATCCGGTAAATGTTCCTTTTGTTTCTGATCTAAAGTTAATAAATTTTAAATACAATAGGTAGGTCGTACAATAGGAGGTCGACAGGTTGGACGTGAAACTTTAAAATACCACTGGAAAATGAGGGTAGATTGAATAAGGACAGAAATTTAGACTTGAAACAGCTGGCAATATTCGGACCACTCAAATAATAGGTGCAAGAGTTTTTAATTTGCCGAGAGCGTTGCTCCATAAAATCTACCCTGAAGTCGATCGTCCATGTTTACGTGTAGTTTACAATATCATTTCACGCATCCAATTTAGGTTAGTTACTTTTGGTCAAGTAGGATAAACGGTACTGTAGTTCCATCGGAAGAACAGAGTAATAAATCAGTTAATTTTCGAAGTAAATCGGTTTATATATAAATAAGTTGACAGGTCGACAGGTTGACACTTTCAAGGTTGACAAGTGAAAAAGTCGACAGTTTGACAAGTGTTATAGTCGACAGGTTGACAAGTGTTAAGGTCGACAGGTTGACAAGTGTTAAGGTCGACAGATTGACAATGGTTAAGGTAGACAGGTTGTCAAGAATTAAGGTCGATAGGTTGGCAAGTGATAAGGTTGACAGGGTGACAGGTTTAGTTTCACAATTAAGGAAATATTATTAGAATTCAAAACTTTTTTTTACAGTCTCCATTTCTCACAGTAAAACTGTCAACTTGTCGACCTGTCGACCAGTAACTAATAATACTATTTTACACTTTATTATACACTTGTAGCTCGCTATAGTAACTGTGAGAATTCTTTGAAACTGTATTGTGTATTGTACTTTAGTTTTTGGTATGACATTCTGTACTACCGATCACTACCGCTCTCCTGGTTGGTCTCGTGTGGGGGCGTTCGCCTCGAGAGCGGGAGGTCATTTGTTCGAATCCCGAACGGCTAAAAAAAAGACGTTAATTAAATAGGTATTCTATTTCAACGCTAAACACGTGGCATCATAGAGTAAGATCATAGACTGGCCGGGTCAGAGTCGGAAATGTGTCCGGGTCGGGTGAGTTTTCTTCCTGCGAACTAATATCTTGTGATCTTACACGATAAAAAAAAACGACTCAGCTTGTCAGTCTAGTAAAAAAAAGGGGTTAAAACTCTTATTATATTTACATGTTATCGTCCTGAATATTAATTTTATTTGCCGCTGGTCTTCATTCATTATCATTATTTATTTTACCGTTTTAATATACAGTGAAGTGTTTTTCTTTTACAGGTTTATATTACAACTTCTTAAATGTTCACCGATCAAAATTAAAATATGGCAGGTGAATTTTTTTCAACCAAACACTTGTGATTGTTGGGATATTTTTGACGGTAAATAATATTAAATCAAATGTGCCTTTTCGGATATATAATATTTGACGGAAAATATTATTGAATTAACTCCGTGTAGCTATTATTTAGTCACGGGACGGTTTTGAGCTTATTATTCTGTATACGCATCTTTCTATAAAAGAAAGACCGAATGTTGGCTCTAAATATTTGTATTTATCTTTGTCTTTGGGTTGCTGTCGCATTAATGTATACCTTTATCTCATTTTATTCAAAACCAAATGATTCGCTTGGGTATAGAAATATTGACATCTCTGGACCTCTCCCGTCCCACAGTTTACCCTTGCTAAATGGGTGCGTTCGTTTGGCTTATTGGTTATACAAATGCGCAGCTTTGTCCGATCAAAATATAATATATCGGAATGTATATATACGATGCCTCAGCTGGTGCAGTGAGAATTTCACACTATCTTTACCTTAAAAAAAACATTAGAGAGAAAGACGATCTACGCACGAGTTGAAAATCGAAATGTGTAAACAACAAGAAAGGTCAGCTAAATCTTTTCAAATAAGTCGCAGGGCTAACTTTAACAACATTTTTTGTGACTTTTGCTAGAACAATAGTAGATGAAAAAAAATTATAACAAACCGATAAGCAAGACAATATAAAAAAAATGAAACGACCTTAATAAGTTGAATCATTTTATAAATTGTTGTCAACCTTTTTTTATCATTTTTTTGTTGTTGTTGCTTTTATGACAAATGTTATACCAGTCTGAGATATAAATAAACTTGAAACAGCTAATGTTGTCACCTAGACGAGACAGTCGTCATTGTACGCTTCAATATATGAGTTATTGCCACTCAATGAAAATTGTTTTTCTGTTCTAGTCCCTCCCCTATTAGTTTTGCTGGAAATTTTACAATGTAACCCCTGACAACGACAACGTTTTTTAAATGTTAAAAAAAAAGATTAAATGCAAAGAGAAAAACGATGGAAGAAATGCTAAGATTTACGCATAAAAATTCTAATGTAAATAATAATGAAATATATAAAAAATGGAAAACTGTTTGAGACTATAATCAACTGAGGACAAATGATTATACATCACTAAATGAAGCTGATTATTTTATTGCTCCATTGTGTCTAGTGGCAAATATGTCATGCATATTCACGACTAGATTCAAAGAGGATCAATCTGAAGCAAATGCTTACAAATTTAGAGTGGCACTTTTAACAATAAGGCAGAGTGTTCGTTAGAGGTAAAACGTATATGCCGTATTAGAATAGTTTTGAACCATAATGATCGAACTCGTAAGTTAAGTTATTAGCCCTCCTTCCCTCTTTTTTTCTCCACGATAGACGAATGCCATAAACAAAACGTCATGAATTTACAATCAATATCGGCCACTATAAGTAAATGAGATATGGACTTTTTTTTATAAATAAATTCCTATTGCAGCCAACATCTCTCAGTTCGGGACAGGTTATTATTTCCACAAAATACCGCCTGATTATTCATCGGAGATATTTAAGCAACCAAAAGCACTTTGAATCAAACAAATTCTTAAATTGTAAATTAAGGTGTTTTGCTTGGTGTTTTTTCCCGATCCTATTTCGGACCCCCTGCTTTTATGAGGGCGTATCTAATTAGTCATGCCCGATTAACTTTAAGTAAATTGAACCTCAACTTAAACCTACATCGGGTAAATAAGTTCGAGGTACAATAAGTAGACAATAGAAATCCTTTGTAAAATGAGATCGTCCCAGGTTTCTTAGATAATTATTTTGCGATGAATAACACTGAAAAATGCACTACCAGGTTTGTAAAGTAAAGTATCTCCTTATCTTTTGTTGTTTGACAGAGGGTAAGTCTGTCTATCTTTGAAAATAAGCAGAATTTGTCATTAAAATTAATGGCAAGTTTTCAATTGGAGTCTAAGAACTTTTAAAAATCAATTTGAAGACCCAACATGATCTGGCAATTAAAAATATGTTAGAAAGTCAGAACCCATTTAAATGATATAGATCTGTTAAAAATCATTTACAATGAAGACATAACATATTTATAATTAATGCTTCAAATAATCGAACACAAAAATTATCTTTGATCATCTATGATAAATACGAGCAAAATGTATCAACCAAAACGATCATAATGGCATCCATTTCACGTTCGCAGAGATGACTTCAATTTTACTATTATACATCTTTTAAGGGGTGTTCTATTAAGCCCCGGTCACAACAGATCGTAGGAAGAATTTATAAAATAGTTGTCGTGGCACTGTCGTGCAAAGGGTCAAACTAATATTTCGAGTGGTCACATTACTTCCGACATGCCCACGATGGGTACAAGACAGAAAAAAAATATGTAATTGTACTGTGGTGTGCTTGTCGCAAGTCGGTCATGCGACAGTCGTGCGACAATCGTACGACAATCGTGAGTTGTGTCGGGCTTTTTTCAGGTTTTCATGTATTGGGATGCGCGTTGGACTGTCGTGTTACTGTCGTGCAACTGTGATACGATTGACGACTCTCAGCAAAAGCTCTTGAAACATGCCAGGCTCCATCCGTATGAATCCAACAAAATCACCGATAGATTCCCGTTCCAACTATTGCATCAGTGTACTATACTGCCCAAACATCAGGCGCCGTTCGATCCCTGGCTTAATCCACCAATGTCGGGCGTTTCTATACTGGTCACGGGCACGAGTTCACGAGTCCGGCAAGGCGCCTATTCAACAGGGCCGAACATAATCGTTCTGGTGAAAAAGCCATCCTCTTTAAACGGTATGTTTTTCCAAACATTCATTCCCGCCAAATTGTATTCTTCTAAATAAATTGTAAAATGCCAACGACGAACGTACCACTGTCGTACGACAGACAATCAATGCTGTGCGAGCATCGTACGAAATTTGTTATTCTTGAGACAATCGTGCGACTGTATCACGAGTGTCTTGCGATAGTGGTAAGATTGTCGTACGACAGTCCTGCGACGATTGTTTTATCAAAATGGTTTATGTTGGTACCCACGATGATGTGTTTATCGCACAACAGTCGCACGACTGTGGTAAGACACTCTCACGACAGCCACAACACAGTAATACGACAAAAAATCGTAGAGCAAAAAAGGTGCATGTCCAATTTTCGGTCCACGACACAAAACAGCGCCACGATGCTCAAAATATCGTGCAACTGTCGTGCGATTGTCGTACGACGATCACAGATGACCCACGATTTGACCAAATTTCATGTCGTGGAGCTGTATAGATACAGTGGAGATCACTTCTAACCTCTCATTAGAACTGTCAGAATATTCTGTCATAGAACTGTTCTAACCTGTCCTAGAACAGTTCTAGCTAGAACAGTTCTACCCTAGAACTGTTCTAGGTAGAACTGTCAGGATCAGTTCTAGGTAGAACTGACTAAATCAGTTCTAGGTAGAACTGTCAGGATCAGTTATAGGGTAGAACTGTCTAAAACTGTTCTAGGTAGAACTGACCAAATCAGTTCTAACCGTAGAACTGTCAGCAGAACTGACTAAATCAGTCAGGACTGTAGAACAGTTCTAAATGACGTCACTGCAGAAAGGGCAATTTAGAATTTAGAAGAAAAAAATCAGTTCCAATTACTTTACTATATATAATAGCAGATGTTTCTATATTTTTTACTGATCAAAATTTACATGTACAAATATCGAAGTGGATAGGAGGTTATCCAACTCATCGGAGAAATATTTTTATGAGATTCGTAAATATAACTCTGCATTTAATTCAAGTAAATTTAATCTTAATTTACCTTGTTTGCCTTGGATTTACATTCATGATTTAAGATTCTGTTTTGACAAAATGCTCAAACGAAAATTGTACAGTGGATGAATTATGGGATATCATAGTAATGAACACATGCAGTGTTGTTAAACGCAAGAAAACTTTGTACATTTGCACTGAGGTCTCAGATTTGCATTATCTCGTTGCCAAACTTATTCATAACGATAATGGATAATATCTGGGAGTCTGGAACGTCAGAAAAATATACTCGATCTGAACATGAATGAAATATTTGCCACTGGACGTAAGGCTACAAACAAAACCAATCATTTTCCTTCTTCAAATTATATAAACAGTATAGTCAGTATACCTTTCCAAGAAGAGAACTTCTCATACATGTACTTTTCTTTTTAAAATAAAGTATATGAATCAGTGATGTGAGTGTTGGATGATGCCGTTAAATAGTTCTGTTTAAAAAAAACCATCATGAACTACTGACTAAATAAAAAGTCACTTTTTGTGACGGTTCATTATTTAATAATTTAAGTTTGGATGTAACGGGTCTTCTGTCGTTATTGTGTTATCAGCGCCCATAGACATAAGTTAGTCATGTTTGTTCAATTTCCAATATTGCAGTTATTTATATATACTACAGTAAAAAAAATATAACTGAAGTACTGTTCAACTATATAGACTCACTTAAAAAAAAGCAAATATGGTCAGTTTTGGTTGATGCGGTCAAAAGATTTTATTATACAACTCAGTCTGAAGTATGAAAACTACTGATATTTGTTTACGATTCAATACTTTGAATAAAAAGAGGATATACTGGCACTATAAATTCATGCGAACAAAATTTTGAGGTCATTGTTTTCCAATATTGCTGTAACTTGTATATAAAAGTCCCTCTTGACCTAAAATTAGAACTGAATTACTGTGCAGCTTTATAGATTTGCAGAAAGAAAGAGCAAATAAGGTCAGTTCAGATTGATGCGGTCAAAAGATTTTATTACACGACTCAGTCTGAAGTATGAAAACTACTGATATTTGTTTACGATTCAATACTTTGAATAAAAAGAGGACATGCTGGCACTATAAATTCATGCGAACAAAATTTTGAGGTCATTGTTATCCAATATTGCTATCACTTGTATATATTACAGTCCCTCTTGACCTAAAATTATAACTGACTTGCTGTACAGCTATATAGATTTGCAGAAAGAAAGAGCAAATAAGGTCAGTTTAGATTGATGCGGTCAAAAGATTTTATTACACGACTCAGTCTGAAGTATGAAAACTACTGATATTTGTTTACGATTCAATACTTTGAATAAAAAGAGGACATGCTGGCACTATAAATTCATGCGTACAGAAAATTTGAGGTCATTGTTTTCCAATATTGCTATAACTTGTATATATTACAGTCCCTCTTGACCTAAAATTATAACTGAATTGCTGTACAGCTATATAGATTTGCAGAAAGAAAGAGCAAATAAGGTCAGTTTAGATTGATGCGGTCAAAATATTTTATTACACGACTCAGTCTGAAGTATGAAAACTACTGATCATGATATTTGTTTGCGATTCAATACTTTGATTAAAAAGAGGATATGCTGGCGCTCTAAATTCATGCGAACAAAATTTTGAGGTCATTGTTTTCCAATATTGCTATAACTTGTATATATTACAGTCCCTCTTGACCTAAAATTATAACTGAATTACTGTACAGCTATATAGATTTGCAGAACGAAAGAGCAAATAAGGTCAGTCTAGATTGATGGGGTCAAAAGATTTTATTACACGAATCAGTCTGAAGTATGAAAACTACTGATATATGTTTACGATTCAATACTTTGAATAAAAAGAGGACATGCTGGCACTATAAATTAATGCGTACAAAATTTTGAGGTTATTGTTTTCCAATATTGCTATAACTTGTATATATTACAGTCCCTCTTGACCTAAAATTATAACTGAATTACTGTACAGCACCCTTTTTATGGAAGATCAATGCATTTGAATGAGGACAATAAATTTTAGTTGGAACCCCCCCCCCCCTTTTTTTTTAAACTGCTGGATCCGTCCCTGGTGGTTTGGTTTCTAGAAGTAGAACTGACCAAATATCTGGTCAGTTCTAGCTAGAACTGTCAGGATCAGTTTTAGGGTAGAACTGTCAGGATCAGTTCTAGCTAGAACTGTCCAAATCAGTTCTAGGTAGAACTGACCAAATCAGTTCTAGCTAGAACAGTTCTAACCTAGAACTGACTAAAAGGTGTCAGGCTGACAGTTCTACATACTGTTCTAGAACAGTTCTCCTGACAGATTCTGACAGAATTTATGAGAGGTTAGAACTGATCTCCACTGTATGTCGTGGGTTCGTTGTGACCAGGGCTTTAAGCAGTTACCTTTCATCAAGAAAATCATGATCTTTAACAATAGTTCTGAAACATAATAATTGATTGTTGGTTGTTGGTGCTTTAACGCCACTTTTTAGCGCCACAGTGACTGTTTAGCTATTTCGTGGAGGCCAGGTTTAATTGGTGGAGGAAGACACAGTGCCCGTAGAAAACCACTGACCTTCAATAGGAAAACTTAAAATCCTAGTCAATAAAGATTGGAGTCGAGTGCAAACTCACAACATCAGTGTTGACTGGCTAGTGATTACACTACTAGAACTACATAGACCATTTGGCCACCGCGGCCCCTCTGAAATATACTATAATTGTGACTGAGATACATATTTTTTTTTATTATTTTTTAAATTGATTGAAATAATCCAGCTCTCAGTAAAGATGTCACCAATGTACTTTCATTACTCGTTTCGAGTCGAGCATCAGACCAACAACGTATGCAGTCTTGTACAGTACACTATAATGTAACTTTCAAGTTACGTGTGAATCTATTTTACAAAATGTTATCTTGTTCTTTTTTTTAAATGTTTAATTGATTAGATTTAAGGAAGCTCTGCGTGTCTTCAAGCATGTATGAAGTATGACCCAAGTGTGACATCGACACTTCTGTTTACTAAATACCTTGATTTAAGCTAAATGTAATATTATATTGCATTACATGTGACATTGATGGAGACGAAATATATATATTGCAAAAAAGAGGAAATTAAAAAATGTAATGATAATTAATCATGAGTATTAAACCAGACGTAATACAAGTATTGTTACCAGCTAGTTCCATGGAATTAATTAAAGAAGCACCACAAGTTAAATTAATTTGAGAACGTTCGATTAAAAAAAAATCATTGTTTTATTGATTTTAAGAAAGATACCATAAAGAATATATCAAAACTGTTTCATTCCCATGTCATAATATCTATTCAAATATTCGACTTTAATCGTAATTGACTAGAATTGTCAGTTTTCCGACCAGCTTCCCCTACCAATATACCCTAACCGCCACGAAAAAGGCGATAGGGCTGAATTTGCCGTTAAACATCAACCAATCAAAACGTTTCTGTTTCCTAAGAACTCTGAATTTATGAAAACTATCATTTATGGAGTGACGAATTACAACATGTACTACTGCCCTTATACAAAAAAAAGCATTGCTTAGAAATTCTGAGATAAGCAATATCGTCAGATATCGAATTTTTAGGTACCAGTTGTATCTCTAGAAGGAAAAGCTACGTGTATGTGTATTTTAATCTCCTTCAATCCTATGCATAGTGTACGATGCAATATGAATATAAAATCAATTTCAAGTGTGAATAGGAAAATATGGTTCATATTTAATATATATTGTATACAGATCCATAAAACTATTTTTTTTAAATATAAAGACATTAATTTCAAATGGAGAGTTCTGTATAAACTGAGATGACTGTGTATGATTGCCAATGCTAAAACTGTGCGGGCTTCACTATGAGCAAAATTCATATCGCATAGTAAGCTATAAAAACTCACAACATGATAAAATTTGAAACAACTTAAACATGTCAAACGAAAAAAAAAAAAAAAAAAAACAACGGCCAGATTTAAAAAGACAAAGCAAGAAACTTAAAACAAATATGACTGACAACAACCAACGATAACCACTGTCATAATTAGTCTCTTGACATACATAATATTAATTAAATTCAATATGTTTTCTATTTTTCGGTTGAGAATTTATGACAATTTCATTTAGGTGAAGAGCACAGTTATGTTTAATTTGTTACAAACAATTGCAATATTAAAAATTATAAAAACCGAAAAAGGCAGTTATAAATAAATACATTGTTGTGCCTTTATACATTTTTTGCGAGATTTAAATGAAAATCGAGTTTCATAACAACAGGTTCAGACAATCAACCTCATTTGATCACGTCGTATCATTCTATTGACCATATTTAAGAAAAAGTAATAAAAAATGGTTTCAAGTAACTTGTCTGTCACTATTTGTAATTTATATGGTTAATCGGAGGAAATGTGGCTTGATTGTTTTTAATGAAAGGCTTCCTGGAATTTATTGCGTACCCAAGTCTTTGATAATGTCCATAATATTGAATTATAAGGTCTTGATCAACATCGATTTTCTACAATAACCTTAATAACATTATTTATACTGACAGAAGATGAACAAATCCGACGGACCCCGAACATCCCTATAATCTTCATCTTCCTGTGTTTGTTAACTTGCACGTAAATAACTCCATTGAACATGAAATTCCCATCCAAGACTAGAAATTGCTTGAAATTAAATGTTCAGGACATGCTATAAATGGCCTTATGGTTAATTGTTTTCGTCTAGATGCGTTTTTCAGCATAGAAACGATGTAATTAGCATTCATTTGATTATACATGTATACAACGTACCGTTCAGAGGTATTATTTCGGAATTACAAAATCACAGAAGATACAGAATCAATGACCTACGGTTCTTTCAATATTTAATGAAAACTATAATCGACAAATGGAAGTAGCAATGAAAGTTTAACTTTAACAATCAAAAAACATTCAAAATCATATATCTAGGGAATTAATTACAAATGTAACTATAAAATGTATTGTCATGGAGGAGTCGTGTCCGGGATCAGTTTCACTTACAAGGTCAACACAAAGATATTGAAACCTTTTGGGATTTGCAAATTCTTTATGTCTAAATAATTTTCTTTGAAGTTTCTCAACATTACAACATCCTTATCTAGTGAAATGTCATCCAGTACTAAGAGGGTGGTAAAGGGGAGCCATGAACACGGAAACACGTGTTATAAAAATCCCAAAAACGTTGCACGGATAATAAAAATCGGGTAAAACGGACCACGAGAAATGAAAACGTGAATATTACCAAAAAAAAAAAAAATTACTACACGTTATTCTTTATTTGTTTTTTATTTAGATCATGCAGTCATTATTCTACTGACATGAAAACCCTACAGTCAACTCTTAACGTCCGCTTGTTGCATCTGATTTGAAAGGGAAAAAATATTCATAGTTATTCATATATTAATTTGATACCCTGGGAACACATGATTTAAAACCTGACTTTGAAATAGTCCTGGTTTACTTTTCAATGAAATGCGGGACAATCACGAGAAATTAATAGTACTGACAAGAAACACGGAAAATAAATAAGGGGAAACACGAGAAAACGAAAATTAAAACGTCAAAACATGAAATCACGTGAAATAAAAAGGCCGAAAGCGTTGCACGAAAATAACCCTTTACCACCCTGTACTTAGCATGTTTGCCGCAGACAAGTGTAATACAACTTCACATATTTGACCTGATTGTGTAAAATTATTTTAAGTTACATGCATGGAAGCATATTGTGACCCTTATAATGATTTTTTTTTCAATCTGAAAGACAGATAAAAAACAATACAAAAATTAAGACAACCATGTGCACATCAAGGTACATGTAACTTAGCAGAAAATGTCCGATGATATGTATGAATATAGGGCAAATAGTTCGGTTGGACAAAGTAATGATTTTGATTACAAAAATACTTATAGCCAAAAGCTTTAAGAAAATAGAATTAGAATAAAATATAAATACAACGAGTATACAGTGAAAATGTCTACGCCACACACATACTGAGACCTGCTGGATTTGTCTCAGACCGTGACATCCTACTCAGTGAATAGGACTTTTCAGTCACGTGAATGATGATACACGCTCTAAGTTGACGCAGCTGTAAAACTCAAGATATTACACTTCAAGATATTACGATTGTTGTCGCTACATTATTTTTTTTTATATTTAAATAAGGGGTGTGTGGTAAGATTGCAAATGAGAAAATTATTCGTAAGACCACAGTACGAGAATGTAAACATGAATAATATACTATAAATACGGCTTTCAAAAATGACTAAAACCGATAGAGTATATACATACATTTTTGTACATATAAAAAAGAAGATGTGGTATGATTGGCAATGAGACAACTCTCATAAGAGACCAAAATGACACAGAAATTAACAACTATAGGTCACCGTATGGCCACAACGAGCAAAGCCCATACCGCATAGTCAGCTATAAAAGGCCAAGAAATGACAATGTAAAATAATTCAAACGAGAAAACTATATACATGTATGAATGTTTAGATACGAATCGTATTTTTGGTCTACGACCATAATCTATGATGCGACTCGTTTCGCTTAAAATGTTATGTTTGCTCTGCTGAAGTAGAAAATATTTTTTTTATTGAAAAAAGCTCTCAAACATTTACTGCTGTACAGTATAAGTAAGCTATAAAATGCTTATGGATGACAAAAAGGGAAGCATCTCAAAGAGAAAACCAACAGCTTAATTTACCAATATGTCTATGATTAATGATTTATTCTGAAAAAAAGCTGTTGCATAACTGACAGTCTATATGCTTGTTTATTTAACTGTGTTTGGCCTTCGTGATTTATTGACTTGTCTGAAAACATGTGTTGTCAGAATTGTTTCATTTCACCTGATTTAATGCCAATAAAATATATAATTTTGAAATAAAATAATACATCATGTTTTATATAATTTGAACGTTGTCCAAAACAGCATTTAGTATTCATATGATTTGGTTTCATTGGATAAATCTTACATGATTTATAACGAAAATAAAATAAATGCTATTTACGAAGACGAAAACATCCAATCTGTATAACAGGCACGTGTCGAAATGAAATAAAAAACGCAATATAGTTTATTGTTAAATACATATCTTGATGACTAGCAGGGCTGACTAGAAGAAGCATTCAATGCTTGATTGATGATGGTTCTTACAATTGGTGACATTTATAGAATGGCGTAGTGGTCAGACACATAACTATAAATTTATTATTTATTACGAGATATTTGGAATACATAAACATTGTATTCTTTAATAACTGCTGTATTACAAATTACGTACTGAACAATTACTATCAACTTCATGGAAGCTTTAACTGTTGGTTTTGTGTGCGTTTTGTCTTAATGACATATTAATTAATATACAGTTATGCCACGGAACCTTAAGATTAATTTATATTAAAGTGAAGGTCAGTGCTTTTAAGAGATAAGCTTCACAGTAATTGGTGTCTAGCACACTGATGAATATATTTTCAAAATGCGCAAATCTTGATATTTTGTAGTGTATTTAGTACTCTTTACACATTTTGGCCCAGTACAATGTATCTAGATATAAATGACCTAATACTTGTATTATAAATACTAGAAAATTTTTGGTTTACTACCAAAATCTGTGATGCGCCTCGTGTCGCTTAAAATGTTATGCTTTCCTTATTCACATTTAAGTGTCGCATATAAATATTTTATTTGAAAAGTTCTCAAACGACTTCTGTTGGCAATGATGCATTCACCAAAGGATTTGGTATCCATAATGAATATATACATGAATGTCAGTATTACACATAACAATAACCAAGATGATGATTAATTTAAGCCACGTTTGTATCAGTTTAAATAAGTTCATAAACTCAGACCTGTTTCTGTTACTTTTCTTTCATAATTACTTAAGCATGTTACATGTTTTAAGTACGAACGAATAGTTTATCTCGTCTGTTCGATATAGGAATAATTACAATACCCAAATAATTTGAAAATTGGTATTTGCTGCTTCTCTTACTCACACTGTAGTAACCTGAAGGTTTTATTAATGCTCATTTACATGCCAGTGTCCTGTCTTTGTGTGTCTTCTGTTTCACAGGACGTTACATGAAAGCATACACTCAATCGAATAGAACCATGACAAAATCGTATGGGTACTTTAACATCAATATTAACAAAAAATGATTGAATACATACAAAAGGTTAAACATTCTCAAAACATAGAGCAGGCAACTTTCTTAAAAAAAAGGTAAATTTGGATTTCAAACAAGATCGTCAAACATGAAGTTTATTTATTAGAATGGATTTTCTATGGAATAGAAATAAGGTAACCTGCTCTTCTTTAATCTCAATACAGTAAATTTCTTTTTAAAGAAGAGATGTCTCTTTTGCGGACAGTGTGCGGGATGTTTAAATACCCAGTCACGTGTGAATGGAATGGGATTGTTAAATATAATTTATCGTGAAAGGATGTGGTGATGTCTTGTATACATGTACGTTAAAGAACCTTTACATCAGCTCTATTACAATGTATGAGACTGCAAGGTGCAAGACAACAGTTCGCTCCTTATTCAACATTCCCTCTTGTTAGTGAAAAACAGTGAAAAACTAAAGTCACATGTTCACGGTTCATAACCTCATGGTTTAGCAACTGTTTATTTTCTAAAATTTCTAACTTATTATGAATAATAGGATAACTTTATCTTTATAAGATATTTTTTTATAGATTGGTTCCTTGTAACCTCTACATGTCCGCCTGACAAGGTTTACCTGACCTCGACCCATTTCATGGACCAGTTATCAAGGTTAAAGTTACATGACTAGATTTGTTTCTCCAATACTATTTGAAGTAAATCATCTACATGTGTTGAATGATTGTTATGGGCACATGTTGTATTTCTGTACTTTTGACCTCCACTTAGATACTATAGTAATAGATAAATCATATTTTGTGTATGGAATGATTTCAGACGAAACGCGCGTCTGGCCTATTAAATTATAATCCTGGTACCTTTGATAACTATTTACACCACTGGGTCGATGCCAATGCTGGTGAACGTTTCGTCCCCGAGGTTATCACCAGTCAAGTATTCAGCCAGCACTTCGGTGTTGACATGAATATGAATATCAATGTTAGGGTCATTTTTATATATTTACTGTCTACTAAACTATTAGTTTTTCGATAACTTAGGATGTTGTTATCACTGGCAGAGATTACCTTAGCCGTATTTGGCACAACTTTTTGGAATTCGGGGTCCTCAATGCTCTTCAACTTTTTATTTGTTTGGCTTTATAACTATTTTTATCTGAGCGTCACTAATGAGTCTTATGTAGACGAAGAACGCGTTTAGCGTATTAAAATATAATCCTGGTACCTTTGATAACTATATATTCATGTTTTCATGTCTGTCTGGCAGGGATAGTCTGACCTTGATAGTCTGATTAATATCTTGTTTATGGTCAGTACAGCAGACGAGACATTTCAGAATGAAAATGAAAAATCAACCAACCTAAATTTCACCATTTCAGATCACTTCTTAAACCAATATATGAAATTGAAAGACGCATATGTAAGTTCGTATTGTTTAAATATAAGAAAATACTTACACAAAAACCCTCCTATATCGACTTGCCTTCATTTTTAGACTTAAATAACTATTTTGAATAAGATACATTATTTTTCAGATACACACTCAAGAATATTTTGTGTTTTGTCATTATATTATTTCAAGTGTTATAAAATGATCGGTCACACAATTTGTAGACATTACATCGACACCACGATGCTGCAAATTTTGCTTTTGACAAACTCCACCGGCCAAAAAGGGATTTGTTTGTCTAGCATACTACTTCAAGATATTTGGTGTAGGCGATCTTGTTTAGTTTTGAAGTTGCCATAAATCTTTTATCAGACACAGAATGTCTAAAACATATAACGTACCAACTGCTATTGTAGTTTAATGAGGGTCTGGATAGAGTCTATCATATCTATATTTCTTTATGTTTAGGCTATTTCTCTATTCTTTATATTTGCCCATTATTCTCTATAATAATTATTTAAATATCAGCATTCCATCATTTCTATTCTTTCTCTATTTTTGGGCTTTTAATCTGCACTAAATTTCCATTATTCCCTATTTTGTAAACCCCAACATGACCCCCTTAATGTGGGGGAGAAAAGGAATAGTATGTAAATCATTAACGACTAAAATTGATTTAAATTGAATTAGTTCAGTAATTAACTACAGTAGAATTGCAATAATCTAATGTACTCCATGCATTCCCACAATTAAAACCAATACATTATCACAGTGTCGGAGTGATATTCTTATTTTTGGATACATTGAAGACATATCTCATTAAATATTTATCAACATCTTTGCACACTGCACATGGTTTTTATAGAAAACTAGGTTTTACTACAATTCTTTGGGTGCTTTACCACAATAAAGTTGTTTTTAAACTTTGATGACACTTGCTTTTGACGTCATACTTTGCTTTCAAATTATTTAAATAAACTTATTAAATAATGGTAATTCTAATATCTTACTTTATTTAAATGATTCCATTTGCCCAAAAGGTATTGGAAATGAAAAAAAAATGGAGCATAAAATTGATCAAAGACACAAGCATTATTAGCATCATGGTGAAAACCATATCATCTAAGAAATTATAGTTAAATCCATGTTTATGATTTGTGTCATTATTGTTTCATTATTGTAACAATTATAAAAATCATTGTAATAATAAATTGCTTTGCTCACCATTGGCCCTTTAATTGGAATAAAAAATATCTTGTATTATCTTATCTTATTCACACATTTGTTTTCTTTTCAAATCGGTTCAGATAGGAAATTAGTAATTCACGTTCAAAATCAATTACCAGAGATAATTTTTTTTTCAAATGTCTGAACTATCTGTCATTTTAAAAACTCATATTAAAATAATTTTGATTAATCTAGTTTAAATTATCAAATTTATACAGAAACAGCGGGCAGTAATATGCTTTCAAGCAGTGGCTAACATGAAATTCTCTTAATTACGTATACTAGTTTGAATAATTACAACTTTATGACAAAGTATGTGCGGTTTAATTATCACAGTTCCATACTCATACATTTACGAAAATATAAAATGGATAGTCGAATGTAGAGAGGGATTAATTATCCAAACAACCATACTTAATCACAAAATAATTGATTTCTTCTAAAGTCCTTGTTCGACTGTTTTATATAGATGTATTTATAACGTTAGTGATTATAAAACGTTTATGTAACAATATCAAATAATTTCAAATAATTACTTTTTGAAATGCAATCTTTAATAAAATGCATGGTACAATCGTCCATGATAAAAGTGTCTGTCCAAAATAATTATTTTTTATGAAATATTTTATAGTTGTCCTTACTAAATATTGATCACAATTGAAAACTGTAATTAAATCAAATGTTTATAGTGCGTAAAAGCGGCAAATCGATAATTGCATCCACAGAATGTGAAAAGATTCTAATTTAAGAAAATATGTAAGTGATTAACGTTGTAATTGAATTAAAAATTATATGTAAGTTTCATTGGATTACATTTTTGTTGCAAATATTAAGAAAAAATGTATAGAAACCCCAGGTTTACAAGTTTCTCCAACGGGTTTGCGCGATTTTCGTAAACATTTTATCGTGATTTGTCATAAGCAAGACCAGATTTGGATGCATATTCTTTATAACTTGTAATTTACTTTGAACTAGATGTCTGTAAATGCGAGTACTGTATGTACTTTGTGTCACTTTGTTGTTTGGATGTACAAGTACCCCTCCACGTCCTCTCCACGTCCTCTCCAGATGTGTTTTGTTAGATAATCATGCATTTCTATTTGTACCCATCTGATGAGTTGAGACTTTTTCAATTATTTTTTATATTTCGTTCGTATGTTGTACTGTTACACCAGTGTCCTAAGTTTAGGGAGGGTTGTCGCCTTCATAATTCAAACCCGCCACATTCTGTATATGCCTATTTCAAGTCACGATGATGCAATGTTGTGGTTGTCGTTTGTTGCTGTGGTAAATATTTGATTTTCGTTGACTATTATTTTGTTCATAAATTAGGCCGTAATTTTGTCTCATTTCGGGACCTTTTATAGCTGACTATCCGTTATAGGCTTTGCTCATTGTTTAAGGCCGAACGATGATCTATAGTTGTTAATATCTGTGTCATTTGGTGTTTTTTGGAGAGTTGTCTCATTTGCGATCATATCTCATCTTGTTTTTTTAACTTGTAAACTAACTGAATTATAGAATAGACGAAACATTTTGATGCATAAGATACAAATGTTTTTTCTTCGTTTAAGAGCAACATCTCCCCGCTCAACTTGGTTAATTCATGTGTTCAAAAATTGACCAAATACATTAGTACTGTCGTATGGATTCACATGTCCTTCATTCAAAACTTAAATTGGACATATTATCATACTATTCTGAAAGCCTCTCTGATAATTAAGACCAGATATCTTTCAAATGATTTACATTGTTACATTATTTCAATAATGCAAAATTATAGATGTAAAAAAATTAATTTATCATAATATTCTTTCCAGGTATTATGAGAAAATATTGTAGCAGTGTACACCTTCATTTATGTTTACTAAATTTACTATTGCAAAATGTACTTTAAATAAATTATTAAAATAAAAAGATAAACAATATACATCCAAGATACTATACTGAACAGCCAAAGTTTATTTTCCCAGGAGTTTTAAAAAATAAGTCAACTTAGTCAAAGGTATCCAGCAGGTGTAAAGTTTTATAGCAATTCATGTCAAGATCAGTTCTAAGTAGAACTGTCTTAATCAGTTCTAGGTAGAACTGACCAAATAAGTTCTAGGTTAGAACTGTCTAAAATGTATCAGGTGACAGTTCTACATAATGTCCTAGAACAATTCTGACAGATTCTGACAGATTTGATATGAAGTTAGAAGTGATCTCCACTTTAGATTATGTTTTGGATACTCTATAGCAATGGTAAGTATTTGTTCATTTGATTATAGGTTTGAATGGGATACTGACTTTCATGTGATATCTCTGCCGAGTTTATTTTCATTCATTTTGAATAGAAACACTTTCGAAACATATTTGTTTTTAGTATGGCATTATGTTTTCGCCACAGTTTATTAATTTTTTAGTGAAATTCAGATGTCATATAACTTTGTGTCTTTGTGTTGATATCACCTCGACATTAACTCTCCCCACCACATTCCCTCTTAGATACACGGAGACATTACCCTGTGGAGGCACCCGGTCTCGCTCGACTTAGAGTTCATGTTATTCCCTCGGTTTTTATTTGTTACTTCATAATCGACTTACGACTATTTGAACATTGGTAAACTACTGTCTTCCTAATTGTTTTAATTTCCTGTTTACACAAAACAAACTTTGATTTTTTTTTATCCCAGGCATAGATAACCTAAGCCGTATATGGCACAACATTTTTGGAATTTTGGATCCTCAATGCTCTTCAACTTTGTACTTCTTTGACTTTACATTTATTTTGATATGAGCGTCACTGATGAGTCTTATGTAGACGAAACGCGCGTCTAGCGTACTAAATTATAATCCTGGTACTTTTAATAACTGTTTACCGAAAATCGGTTTATGTCAACTGTCATTGTACATTTTGCTGACAATTTATTTCAATACCGGAATGATTGACTTCAACTTGATCTTTATAAACCTTTGATTTGAATGTTGGTAATTGTCTGTAATTGGCCATATTTTGAACTTGGTTCGTCAATCATAAATGTTAATAAATTATTCCCAAAATGGGATTGATAACACCAAGCCTATGCATTATAACTAACTCTATAAATTGCCTTTACATTTGTTACTTACCACAGCCACCTTTATCTTTGCTATAGAATGATTGTTATAATCTCGGAAAATACCCTGCAACATCCGGAATGTACTTTTGTTAGATATTTTTTATGCTTTCTATCGCTCTGATAAGTTAGACCTTTTCAACTAAAAGTTTTATAGTTTGTTCTTATGTTAGGCTGCGACAGCACTGTCCCATGCTAGGGAAGGGATAAGCGCCCACGAACACAATTTAGCCGGCCACACTCTGAAGGTGCCAGTTCCAAGTCTGTTCAGTTGTTGTTGGTTCATGTCTGTCCTATAGGCCAAGTTCGGATGGAACTCGAGTTCTGAATAGAGTTCCATATGAACGGTAAATAATTTTGAAGAGTAAGGTTTCTAGATTACCGGAAGTACAAGGCACCTACTCTGAATATGTTTACATTCAAATTTGATTGGATCGACGTCATAAAATACGGGATATCCCGTCGATCCCTAGGAACCCTGCCACAACCCAGGGCACCTCGAGTGTTAATTGCGGGAAAGCTATATCCAATCATAACAGGTGTTATATATGACCATGTCAATCCCATCTACTCTAGATATCCATCCGAACTTGGCCAATGTTTTTTCATAAATTTTTTTTTGTCATAGATTAGATCGTTAGTTTTCTTAATTGAATCGTATCATATTTTCATGAAAATCTTTTAAAGCCGACTATATACGGTGTGGGTTTTTCGCATTATTAAGGCAGTACTGTTTCCTAAATTTGCTCACATCCATAACATTTTACCTTTGACAGACAGTAGTCTCATTGGCAATCATACCACATCTCCTTATTTTTATATTGTTTATTCCTAGTTTGTGAGATTTAAAACGTATTGCATTATGAACGGGATTTGTTTGAAATCAATTTTGGGTTCCCACATTCATTGAGGTTAAAACAGGCAGTATCTGAAGATCAGTTCCCCGTGTAAGCTACTACATATATTCGACAACCAGAAACGAAAATTCATCTTTTTACTTTTTTTTTTTTACAAACAAACAAAAACTGGTAATTATATTTTAAGGTGATGTCAAAATACAAGACCATGTTAAGCAGCAATTAATTGAATCTGATAATGGAAAATATGTTGTCGACTAAAGTTTACAGTCATTGAGATAATAACTTAATTTAACTAAAGCTATTATAATCTATTTATTTTAAAGACTTACGTCCTGTTTACATGAATGGATATTTTTAAATATAGACCCGTGTTTTGTTTAAGTGTTTTCTCCGTGAACTTTAAAACATACTTGAGTGTTGGTTTTATATAAAATATTGATGAAATATGTTTTAAGGTTGGCAGTGAGATACCGTCCACCAAAAACCGAAGAACAACGATGTTAACAATTATTATGTATGGTAACAATCACACATAAGTTGACCGTGCCTTAACTCAAAGAAGACACATTTTCACTTTTCAAGTTATTACGACACATGACACAAAATGTCTGATTAGTAAATTTACAGCTTTATACTATTCCTTACTTTGACATTTTTACAGAGTATGTATTCGATTCGTGGGATGATGATTTTATACAATTGCAGTCGACGCGCCCGATTTTGCTACGGTTCGAGTTTCTTTCATGGTTTTGACTTGATTTGTATAATAAAAATGGATTTACAAGTTTTTGACATCGTTAAAAATCTGTTGTCTTTTACTTATTTTGATAGCATATACAGGACACAGCATTTACGTCTGTTTTTCTCATTTATTTACAGGATAAGTATCCAATGAAACACTATTGAGTCCAATTGAAATGGAGTTAAGTAATTGTATTTCACCGCACGACCGTTGGTTGGTTCATCATAAACTGTGATCTACCAGCAAGTATTAATTAATTAGATGTTAAGTTCATATCGTAATTTCTTCTAGGATAATGTCCCAATTTGAAGTACAGACGATTTACTATGATAACGGACAGTTTTTGTTCTAGTCTTCATTTCATATTCTGTTCTTTGAAGTTAAAGTAATTCTGGTGAAGAACATGCTCACATTATCAATTTTAAACCTAACAGACATGCGTTGTGAGATTGTCCTCGACTTATAATGCCCCTTTGAGATCATCTGTCTTTCATTCAAACGCATCAAGATATAAAACTACATCAATTTTATACAAAAATATATTTTTAAGTTTAGATTTGATGCAGTTTGATGTCATCAATGATAATAGCTTACTTAAACCATGTACAAACCAAGACGAGGACTTCGTCTATGCAGATTTTTAATACGTTGAATTTAATGGTCCCCGATGAACAATATTTGTGTACGTCTAGATAAGAATTATTTTGCTCTTATAGTTGATTTGTTTTCCTCAGTTTTAGTTTGTAATCCGGATTTGTTTTCTCTCAATCGGTTTATGACTTTTAATCAGCGATATACTTCTGTTGCCTTTATATTGTAAATACATGTTAGATAAAGGATAAAGAAGACGTTTAGCCTTATATGGCACATGGATACATGGTTTTCAGCTTCGTATTTTTGGGGTTTTGTAACTCTTTTGATTTGAGCCCAACTGGATGAGTCTTCAGCAGATGAAAGGCGCATCTGGCATGTCAAATTATAAGCCTAGTATCTTTGATGTATTTTTTCATAGTCGAACTGACTTGAATGTATCTGATTGAATTAGAGCAGAAAAAAACTTAACTGGATATATCAATCAAAACGGTTGTGGTTGCCCTGTTTTTGAAAGTTGTTTAAATAAGAATCAATGTATACGTTTTTATTACTGTTTTTATCTTTCAAAATCCAAAATTCTTGAACATTAACTCAGAAAATGTAGACAACCTATATGTTACATTAATTGATACTAAATTAGACAAAAACAATTCTGGTTCTGTTTATATTCGTTCTTAATTATATAAGGTGTAGGAGAAACAATTTTCCGGTAAAAAAAAAAATACAATTGCTACTATTGCTTACTTTATTTACTTTTAAAGCCAATGAAATTCAAAAAAACCCTATCTGTTTGTTTATTTAAACATATAAAATCAGGAGAATTTGATATTCTTCAGTTACATTTAATAGCACAAGGAACACTACAATAATGTTTCCATTTGAAATGATAATGAACCTTTTTTCATCACACATGATTTTTTTCAATATTTTTCATATTTAATGAAGTGATTGTAGATAGAGAATTCTAAAGATCTGTTCAACGTAAAGACAGATTGATAGCTATTTAAGATGACAAATTATTGGTTAATGAAGAACCTCCTGACAGTGAACTCTATATAAATTTAAGAACTATCAACGTCCGTTGTGATTTTATCTCCGTTTGGTAAGGTACGGATTCTAGTAATTGATTGTAGCATTTCCATTATTCTAATTATAAGACAAGTTGCTGTTTAAGGATGTAATAATCAATATAATGGGTATCGTCTTGTTACTGATGGAATTGTTGGACAGACAAGTATGTACTAACGACCGTAATATGAATACATTTTTGATTAAAACTAAACAAATTAAAGATAATCTTCCTTAATTGTTAGACGGACCAACAAATTAATGTATCAGTACAATGGTTGTAAGAAAACTCGAATCAGGTCTATTTTCAGGTATAACAAAGAGAGATAAAAGATACTAAGGGGTCAATCAAAAACCATACGTTGAAAAACAGACAATATCTTGATTAAAAAGAACAACGAAGAGAAAATAATAGTGCAGGAAACCTAGGACTGAACGATACAAACCCATCAGCAATAAACTATGGTGATTCGAAAGGACAATTAGGCGATTGCTACGCCTACTAGACAACTTTGTTTCAGGTCTTGTCAGAAAGCCTTTGGCCTTTTTCCGATTTAAGCCGTGTAACCAAAATTATGGCTTTTCAATAAATACTATTTCAACTTTTATATCATTGATAAGAGACGATTTCCTAATTTTAATATATATCAAAGATTAACTGACGGTGGCAAATTGAGCAACCAAACAACGATTTTGACTCTATCTAAGTGCAAACACTTGCTGAGATATGTATTATATCACTTCAATCTGATTGACGCAAATTTTTGTCCATGCTTTTGTGGTTTCAATCTAGCTTTTTCAGACATTATGTTGTCAAGTAAAATATCTTTATGTAGCTCCCAATTGGTTCTTATTAAAAGGTTTTCCTTCAAATTATCTTCTTCTGGAAAAGGTGAGACCTAAAAAAGTAAATATTTTAAAGAAATATAATTATCCATTTTAAGTTATTGAATTAAATGGTTTAACTCGTAATAAAAACACACCAAAGAAGATATCATCCATTCACGAAATACTATAAATTATGAAAAAAAAGTATGAAAAAAAATATGAATACAAAATATCTTATATACTAGTATTACTCAAAAGGCTATTTGTAGAGCCGAAATATTTGTCAAAACGATTTCATTAAGTCTTATTCGTGTAACCTTATCTTTTTTTCAGTATCGTTGCATATTTCCCTAAAACTTTAATTGATCTTGAGAGAAAGAGAGAGATATTACAAACATTACTAAAACTACTGTAAAGGACTCTTTTTTTAAAGACAAAATTAAACAGCACACAATAATTTATTTCAGATAAAAATATAGATATTAGAAATCTTAGGATTTATATTTCTTTTGTGTAATCAGAGAAAGTAACAGTATCTAAATGACATTTAAAAAACAAAAACAAAACAATTATTGCTGATAACGGTAGTCAAATGATAAAATAATCACCATAAAAGATAGGTTGAGAGAGCTCATCAAAACCAGAAATAAGTCAGATGAAAAAGAAATTAGGTTTTGATATGATAATTTAATTTTCGTCTTTGTCCTTGATTCTAGTCAAACAAGTCAAATGTTTATGAACTTCTGGAGTACCGGGTAGATAGACCAATTACCAATAAATATGATTGGGTATTTCGCCGTGTCTATGCACAAAGCTAGGTAAGGTAGAAATTTGATTTATTTTAAGAGTAACTATATATATATTTAAGTTCATGGCGTAAGGTAACATGTATACTTACCACACTGCGGAGTTTCTCTTTCAAGTCAAAGTCGTTTTTTGTGATATCTTTGTAAACTTTCTTGTGTATCATCAGACACTCGCTTCCATTACTTTTCAGTATGAAGCCAGGCTGATTTTTCTCGTCCATTTCATCAAATACAATATACTCGAGACCCTATGAAGAGCAAAGAGGTTTTATTTAGTGTTCTTCAAATATTCAAACATGGGCCTTCTTAAACCATTGAGTATTTGAACTGAAACATATCATACAGTGCAACAAAATCAATCATATACCACAACAGCTATCATTCCTTGTAATTGCGTTTTAAATGGAGAAAAGTCACTATTGATGCTTGTTATTTTTTTTCTCTTTAAATTTAGGTCTCTTCTGAGTTTATGTACGAAATTTGAACATATCGTTAAACTATTGTCGCCTTAATTCATTGACATTTTTGTGACATAAAAAGTAGATTTAAAGTTAATACATTTATTATTGTTATATTGTCATATCATTAATATTGTATGCGGACCGTCAGTCCCTGAGGTTAGTTATTATCAAGTCAAACGGTATAACATATATCATTATAATTAGATTTTTAATAAAAATGTGTGCTGCATACTTTTGCACATTTGTCATACAAGTAAAAGGCTTAGCAAGCTATATACAAAATATATAATAAACTGGACAATATAAAAAAGAACATGTGGTATGATTGCCAATGAGACAACTATCCACAAAAGACCAAAATGACACAGACATTAACAACTATAGGTCACCGTACGGCCTTCAACAATGTCAGTATCAGGTCAGGAATATGAAAGTTATTTACAACTACCTCTTTTGAAGTTGGCTCTAAAGTGTTTTTTCTTCTTTATTGTCATGTTTTATTCTGTTTAAAGTTTTGCATATCCACGCGACATTCACTTGCCAGCCTTTCGATATCAAGTACAACATTAGAACACTCGGGCTGCTCCTGTAGGGATAATATTTTTTGAATACCCAGTTTCATAAGGGGGGTAATACGTTCGATTTTAAAAATCCACCACTTCTCAGGGCAACAACCGTATAATTTGAAATCTACTCACAAAAACATCCCCTTTTGTCAACGTTTTTATTTTACATATCACTGTACCATCTTCTGTGTCTTTGTGTCCGAAGTCCTGTTACATGTAAAGAAAAATAACAGTTAGCAAACTATTCATTGTCCACGATGTGGTTTCTTTGAATCACTCTATCTGATATGAAATTATTGAACAATATAATGAATTAAAATAGGAAGGTGCATGGTTTGTATCGTTAGTGTGAATGTGGGTAATGTCAATAGTAATATTTTTTAAGTCCAAAAATGTTCAACTGTCATGAATAGTATTTGTTCAAAATCATCCTGTAATGTAAAGACATTTTGAAATGCAAAATGTTTAGCATCTTATGTTTTTATTTCAATCTTAAACTTTCATTTCGTTTTAGGTCAATGTCTGTATGCTATAAATATGATTAAGGATATTCCGTCAATATGCATATCAAAACTTGATGCTGAGGTTTAGACAAATCTACGTATTACAAAGAACTTTATGACCTGGTTCAGGTAAAAAAAAAGAAGCGATTGAAACCTTACTGAAACAATTGAACTAACATCACATTAACTATTCTTAGATAACACTTGAATTTAATATGAACATATGTAGGTGTAAGTGCATTTTCATGTAATGATATTTATAATTATAATATTGTATTCTTCTTAACGTAGATATACATAGCTATAGTTTGCGTACAACAGTTTTTAGATTTCTTTATTCATTGCATTTGTATGCGTGTGCCTTGCGTACCGGAACATGTTAAAAGCAGAATAACCGACCTTTCTAATTCAAGAGTGCCGAAAGATACAAGAGGAACAGTAAACTCATACCATCGAAAATAAACTGACAACGCCATGGCTAACATAGCAAAAGACAATCACACAAATAATAGTACACAAGACACAACTTAGAAAACTAAGACTAAACTGCACGAACCCCATCAAAACTGGGGTGATCTCAGGTGTTCTGGAAGGGTAAGCTGATCCTGCTCCACATGAAGCACCCATCGTGTTGCTCATGATATTACAAATCCAGTAAAAAGTCCAATTCGGTAGGTCAAAATGAGACATCTCGTGGAAAAGCAAGAGGCTCTCAAGAGCCTGAATCGCTCACCTGTATTTCAGACGAGAAGATTTTTAAATGTTAGCAAACTTGATGAACAAATTGTGTAAAATTGTCTTAAAAGGGCAATAACTCCTTAAGGGGTAAATTGACAATTTTGGTTATATTAATGTTTTTGTAGATCTTACGTTGCTGAACATTATTACTGCTTACAGTTTATATCTATCTGTAATAATATTCAAGATAATAACAAAAAACTGCAAAATTTCCTTAAAACTACCAATTTGGCAACAGCAGCCCAACAATGTGTTGTTCGATTCGTCTAAAAATTTCAAGGCTGATAGATATTGACCAATTAAACAATTATATACAATGTCAGATTTGCTCTGAAAGCTTTAGTTTTTGAGATATAAGTCAAAAACCGCATTTGACCCCTAGTTGACGACAACGACAGACGACGGACGCCAAGTGATGGCATAAGCTCGCATGGGGCCCTTCCGGCCTCAGTGAGTTAAAACTAAAAAAGGAGTTAAAAAAGCCATTTGACCATTTATTAAAAAAGTTATTTGATCTTTTCAGTTCTTTAACAATATGAGGAAAAATCAATAAATGCCCATAAAAAAGAAGGAAAGTGGTAAAATCTTAAATATTATTTCGAAATGTTTGTTATATAATTCTTAATAAAGATTATACAATCATGCTTTGCATTATTGCCAGTCCAATAAATAGTAAGTCAGAACCTTTATTAATATGCGATCATGTTACAGAAAAATAGAATAGCAGTGCTGGTAGTCCAATTAAACTTGTTGAGAATAGTACGACGTAATAACGTTACGTTTCAGGTATTTACGTCCACAGTTTGTGACGTTACTTGCACCTTGTATGGACTTCTCCATTGTAAATATTATACGCAAAGTAAACACAACGCAAAAGTACATATACAACTTACTTAGTTTAATTCACACATTATGGTGCCGTGACCAGGAATTTTGTTTGATGAAGGAGCACAGCGTGCTTTCGTTACCGAGGAATTGGCATTGAAAATAGACTTAGAAATACTAGGAACAGAAACCATACATTTATCGGCATTTTGAAGTACCGATAGTAAAGTTCGTCATTTGTCAAGAGCACGCGTAGTGATGACCCGGTTTATGATGCAAATGGTTGATTCAATAAAAAATGTTATCATCACATACTTTACAATTAACGCACATTAACGAGAATATCACAACAAAACAAAAACAATCATCATATGCAACCTTCACCTCTGATTCCCAGGTGCAACATAATTCTTTCAATCTAGGTTTCAATCTAGGTGGACAGGTGAAATATAACAAAAAAAGCTAACACAAACTCCAGTCATGTCTATTAAACACTTTTACCCTTGGCTCTATTGTAACATGCTTTTTTCTACTCGATGATAGTCTACGTTCGTCATCAGTCTGAAAACGATGTTCCATATAAATTTAGATAGCGCGAAAACATAATTCAACATACTCCTATGTATCTAGTATTAAACTATTTACATAGTTTCATTCCTGGTATCTATGATGAATTTATTCATATATGAGGCAGGCGTCAGCCCCGAAGATATGATACGATTACATATACATGTAATTAACATTGAAAAAATACATACATATTTTATCTTTTCTCTAGAAAGAGCTATTTGTTTTGATACAATATGAAAAGTGCATTTGTTGCAAATTTTCAAGATGCCCCACACTTTCAGAAGATGTTTTGTAGATATGGATTAGAATAAAATCTTAATTGCGTCTATTTTTCTGTCACCAAATTATACATTATCACTGCTTTTGTATGGCATTATAAATATCTGCCCTATCTTGTATTTTCTGATTTAATGGACAAAATCTGAAGTTTTTGCTGATAAATGATAACACTTCTATGGAAATACAATTATACAATGTTCAACTTAATGATCCACGATCTGATAAGAAAGCTTGATTACGTGAAGTTAAACTGTTATGCTGTTGATTCGTGTTCATCTGATTCTTTAGAAGTGATATGTTGATTGTTTTGTCTTGGAGAGTACAAAAGGTAAAACATTTTTGTCATAAAGGTTGGATAGTTTAGCACATAATTTATTACATCATTGAAAGAGAAATTTATTTCTAATATTTGTTATCAAAAACGTATAATTTTCACTTGAAATTAGGAGTTAAAGGCAAATTTGAGAGACATTTGCGACGATATTTTGTGTTTTCAGTATAAATGCTCGCCTATTTACAAAACAAATGTCAGCCAATAAAATTAATGAAAAAAAAATGAGATATATTCATTGTCCCCCTTAATGCTCTTATTATACGATCGATTTTACTTACCAGGTTACTCGACGTTTTTTCAAACCTTGAATCAAAAGGGTCTCTGATACTACTGTCAATCCGGTCTAAAATATCAATGATAACTTTCAATTCAAAGAATGATAACTCAAATTTTAACAAGCAAAATAAATTATAAAAAAAAATATTTCTGATATGAGCTGTGTAACACTATAAATATTGTTCGTTTTATATTATTTTTTATAAAACAGTACTAAACTAGCAATTGCAACTGTTGGTACTAGAATAGGAACAATAGATGTTGGTTTTTTTTCTATTTGATCCAGTTATTTGAGAGATTGCATCAAAGATGTGAATGTTTTTTTCCGTCTTAAATTAAGAAAATATTATAAACAATCGGCTGTCTAACATATATACTAACTACCGACGTATTTGCGCATCTCTTCATTTTATGAAGTCATTTTGACTTTGAAATTGATCAAAGAGAGATAGAGAGAACAGTTGTATTGTTTAAGATAACAAGTGATTGTCAAATATGATATCCGGACAGTTGGTTGCATTCTTTAAAACATGATAGAACACCGTCAGTGGCTGTAATACATGTATATCCAAGGTTTAAGTTATATTCTTTTATTAAAGATTCATAGATTAGCTATTGGTTTGACTATAATTTGAATATAAAGTTACTGAAAATATTTGAAAACATTTTAGAAGTTACTTCAAGCCCACAATGATTTTGAAAGGTGTAGACCTTATCTACTGCAATGTACAGCTTAATAAATAATCATCGATACTAAATCGATATATAAATAGATACGTTGAAGCAGGTTTGCGTTCATATTGTAGCGGCTACATAGGGCTACGTAGATATATGACTGTTTAACGTGTAGCTTGCCAGCTGCAGCATAGATAATGACAGCAGATATGCTAGCTACTCGATTAGTAGCACTACGTAGCATTATGTAGCTGCTACGATATTGAACGCAACCCAGAAAACTACCTTCAGCTAGCGATGAATCGTCCCGATGTATTTCTGGTGTGGGTGTAGGTGTTGACTGATCTCTTCGATGACAAGATTGTCGTCTCTGTGAAGAAAATATATATTTATATTGTGTACAGCTTGATATTTAAATCTTAGATACATGACTTTTTTCAAAAGTTGCTTTGAAATTTGGTTTATGTAGCTAGGATTACTCTAACGTTGTGTATATAGTTTTTTATTCGTTGTGCTGTGTTTTGTTTCCATCTGATGAGTTTCCTTTTCAACTGATTTTTATAAATTGTCCTTATGTTATATATGGTGTATCACCACTATCCCATATTATGATGTGGGGATGCTTCCTCAAACATGTTATACCCTGCCACATTATGTAAGTGACTGTCTCGGGTATGAAACCTGTTATCTATGCATGTGTTTCATAGACTTGATAGGTTCATGATTCTTTGGCGGAAAAAGGACTCCATATGTACAGTTAAACCCGTAGGAAATCCAAGCCTTGGAATATAGTATCAATTAAGATTGTTCTGATGTCTCAGCTTCCTGGGTATTACTAGTTTTTTCAAAAGGCTAACTTCTAGCATTAAAAAATAATTTTGTTGACCTTGTCAATCGTTTGTTAACATGCAAGTAGCCAAATACAAATAAGGTTCAAACCCTACTTTAGATAAAAAAAAAAACAGGGATGTGTTCATGTTACACGAATGCTCCACTCACAATATATATCTTCTATGTTCAGTGGACCGTGACAATGTGTTCCAACTCTAATTTGGCATTAAAATTAGAAAGATCATATCAACGGTAACATTTATACGAGAAAGTTTAAAGTTGATTGGACTTAAACTTCATAAAAAAATTCCTTGATCAAAAACTTTACCCTTACGCGGGACATACGGACGTATGAACGAACGCATAAACCGAAAATATAATGCCATTAAATGGGACATAAAAAGTTGAAAAAGCTTCCCAAGATTAGCCAAACCCTTCTGATTTGACTACATTCAACCCTACTATTTCTGAATAAAAAATATGCAGTATGATCAAAATGTGTGATATGATATAAAATTAGTCCCACTATGGATCATGATGTTTATGAAACAATTGTAATGTTAAATTCCTCCTCACAGGATGCACGAAAACTGGGACTATTTTCCTGTCTGACAAGTCTTTGACTAACAACTTTGTTATGCTATACAGAGACATACCTTTTTAGGTATAGATACAAGTTTTGAACTTATTGCTGACGTTGGTATGTGTTTCCCTTTCAGTGAATCGGGTGTGCTGATAAATCTTTCTCCATTTTCGGTTGATTTTGGTCGCAATAAATGATGAAGTCGATGAAGAAGAGGGGCTGATTTCACGTCAAAATTTGTTGTGTATGAATTGTTTGCAGACAGAGGTCGAGATAAACACTTGGTAGAATTGTATGCCGAAAATCTGTCATATTCCGCTCCTTTAGTCAGAAATGCTAAGTATCCATCTCCTGTATGTGCTTCTTCTGAATAATTTCCAGTCGTTTGGTTTATTGTTGGTTTAATTTTGTCTAAAATCGTCATAACAGTTATTGACCCCTGTAAAAATTAAAAAGGAATATGTCCATATTAATAGTTTGCAGATCTTAAGCAATACATTGCCATTAAAACGATTAATGATCAATTATGATAGCAAATTGCGCCTCACACCTGGTGACTAAACGAAAATTACGAACGGGCAAGACACAAGAAATACGACAGCATCTTATTCATTTTTGACATAGTCGTGTTGTTATCGTAGAAGGTCTATACTGCGTCCAATAATAAAGCTTCTTTAAAAAATAACTCAACTACAAAACCATGATGAATTATAAATGGCTATAATTTGAAATATTATTAATCAGACACCACCATTACGAAAACACCTATATATCTTTTATATAAGACAGTGTAAATGATACAATAATGCATAAATTAAACATTTTCATTAATTATGTATACGCATCTTACCTATTATTAGTCTTAAGACTAATTGATCGTGATGATTTAAAGATTTTTAACTGACAATCCACCTGCATAATCAAGTCCTCTTTTTCTCTTTTTTTTCACATCACCGAATGTGTATTTACAATGAGCAACACAACGAAATGAATAAGTGGAACAGGATCTGCTTAAGCGTTCCAGAGCACCTGAGATACAACCCAGATTATGGCAGGGTTCGTGTTGCTCAGTCTTAAGTTTTTTCTATAAAGTGTTATGTGAGCTTGTTATTCATGTTGTCCACTTTTTGTTCTTTTCTTGACATTGTCAGTTTCTGTCGAGTTATAAGTTTTTAATGTTTTCTATAGTATCTGCCGCCACTGTTATGTTTACACATGTGCGGAATGAAAATCCTAAACATGTCCGTACTTTTATGATAAAATAAAGGCTCACCGTTTTAACAATATAAATCCATTCAAATTGTCTGCTGTCTAAAGCTTTGTTTCGGATTCCTGGGTCGTTGTATTCACTTTCGTTTTCTTTTACCATCCAATTATTTCTTGAAAATATATATGTTTAATAAATATAGTTAAAAATAGACATCTATGTATCTTTAAAAAATTTAATATTCTAGTGGAAGTTGCTTCTCTTGTATTGTTCAGAACTCTGATTGTAGATTTACACTTTTGATCATTTTTAAATATCAGATTTAATATTCCAATACCTCGAAACTTATAATCCCATTTCTTAATACATAATTCCATTTGTTTTGCTTCAAAAGTCGAATTAGTATTCAATCATTTTAGGTAGGTACTAATGATACAAAGGGATTTTAGAAACAAACAAAAACACAAAAAAACAAAACATTGTATATGGTAGACGACCTCGTCGATAAAGTGTTATGTCGTATTTCAAATAGAATGAAATTCAAAACAGTGTGGCTGTGGCCATTGATTGACACATTAAATTCCTCCATTGACTGGGACAATTTAGGTGAACGTTTGTATGTAACGACCATTGCTCACTGTGTACTTTTTAAAGACACTTAAACTATGGGGTCACCAAAGGTTCTCAATACCTTAATAAAGTAATTCGAAAAAAATAATCAGAAATAACATGATGTTTTGATTTATATCAACTATATAAATCAAAACATAAAGGTTATTCCTGATTAATTTTTCGAATTATTTTATAATTAAAGGCGTTAAGAAACCTTTGGTGACCCCACAGTTTAAATGTCTATCGTAGGTACGTCGTGAACAGTGGTCGTTACAGACAAACGTTCACGTAAATTGTCCCAGTCAATGGATGATTTTTAATGTGTCAATCCTCAGTTTATGGTTGGGTTCGTGTTGCCCAGTCTCTAGGTATATATATATATGTTGTGTTTGTGTACTGTTGGTAGTCTGGGTTGGTTTTTTTTTTGCCATGCTGTTGTCAGTTTATTTTCGAATTATGAGCTTAATTTGGCTTTTTGTATCTTTTTACAATTATTGGTCTATTGTTCTTAAGTTGCAACAGTTTTAGAATTATTTGTGTTTTTTTGTCAAACAAATTCGTCTTTTCAAATTTCAGAGACTGAAGCGTGCAACACATGTAGTAATAGTTTCTATTTGGCAATAATATAGAAGTAGGAAGCTGGATCATGAAAGAAATCTCAAAACGATACATTATTCAATTATTCACTGTTATATTCGAACAGCGGTACACTACTGTTGCCTTTATTTATAATAATCGTAACTCACGGAAAATATTTTCTTTTAATTTTCTCACTATTTCCTGCGATATTCTCTAGATCCCATCCATTAAAAACTTCTATTTGTCTGAAAAATAAAAATGATGTATTTTTGAGATGCAAAACATACCGTGAAACGTAAATATAGTTTGTTTTAAATGTAAAGAAAGGTAATCGAGACGAAATAAATATTTTTTCAGCAATAATAGTTTAGCTGTTACTGACTGAACATGACATTTATAAACAGTATTACTTAATAACTGATTTATTCATTTAAAATCTAATCGTAATCACTTTTAAAAGGGGAGTTGATTGGTACATGATTTTTTTTAAAATGCTTACTTTAAAAGTAAAACATCGTCTTTTCCAACTTTCTCACCTGCCAGAAATATGTCATGATAATCCTAAAAAATAAAGCAGTTGAAACGTTAATTTTTAAGAAAATTTTAATTAAACTTTTAGAACATATTACTTAAAAAGTAATTGGTAACCAATGTAAAATTTTGTCAAGCCATTATTATTTTGACTCATTTCAACGATCAAGATTCAAACAAGTAGTTTCATCATTTTTCATGTTCTAGTGCCTTAAAGTTTCCCAAGCATTGCTTGATATTCCGGCAAGTCATGTCTTCCGTGTGTTGTGCTTTAACTAATTTTGTATTGTTATCAGTCTTTGTATTATATTTGCGAGTAAATGATCCTATATTTGTCCGTGAAAGTTCTTACATTTGCTCTTGAAGGCTCCTTAATTTTGGGCTTAAAAGGTCTAACAGTAGCGCGAGAAAGATCCTACATTTGAGCGTTAAAATTCCTACATTTGTGCGTGAAATTCTCTACATTTGTGCGTGAAAGTATCTTCATTTGAAGGTTCCTACATTGTACACTTGCTCTTAGAAGTTTCTACATTTCCACGTGAAGTTTCTACATTTGCACTCCAATTTTAATTACATCACCGTACATATGTAAAACATATGAAAATAATTCATTGGATAATTGAATTTCAAAATGAAGGAAATATTCCATATTTCACAGCTTTTTCTTCTTACTTCTGCCTACAGCTGCCAAGACGTCTCATTAGTTTTTAAAATGACTAAAATAGTACGACTTGCTTGAATTTTGATGTTCAATAGGAACCACATTAACATACCTCTGCAGATACCTGTAAAATTTCTGTATAGGAAGCTGATATATAGGACGCTTTTCTTGGACTTGAAGATTTCATCTCGGATTCCTGGAAAAGATAGAATCAAAGACCCTTTTCATCGATTTATTGACATAATTAGACTTATTCACATGATCGTTACTGCATCCATAGCAGGAGACACTTTCTTTTGTTATCTATAATTATTTGTTTATTTAACCTGTCTCGCTCTGTTCGCAGTTATTGCGATTCTCTCAGCTGTCGTTTACCTTGTAGAATCTTATTGAATTTACGACATCGTAGCATCGATAAATAAGGTTGGCTCTAATTTATATATATATCTTTTAATAAAAGGTTTCTTATAGTAGTAAATAACAAGTAATGCCAAACTGCAAGTAAATTGTTGTATTGTAATTAACGAGTCATGCGTTGTCCGGAACAACTATCCTTTGTGTGCGGTTTTTTTTTTCAAATTCTATGTTGCTTCGAGTTTACAATTAAATACACTTCTTTTACTTACGCCAAACATCTGACCCTCTTTCAATGATTTATCGTCACTGGTTGCGCGTATAGCACCTTCATCTAGCCAAGCTCTGATAACTAAAATGATTGACAAAGTTACTTTAATTGATGTATTTTAGAGACATCTTCTATATGTTTGTCAAATTTTGTTGACTAGATAGGAATAAATGCTTGTGTGCAGTAAATTGTCAGAAGACAGAAATCCTTATGCTGACTAACAAAAAAAAAAAACAATGAAGGAGCTTAAACGGTCGTTAACAACATGTGTCTATTCCGTACATATCACACTGTTTTAATGGCTCGAGATTAAATACGAATGTGTAAAAAAAAAAGTAACAGAGATGACCGTGACTTGTGATATATAAGGCCAAAAAGTGTCACCAACATCGCACATAACAATCAAACTAAACGGTTTTTTTTTTATTTTCTTTATAGGTCGCAGTTCTCTTTCATCAATCCTTATTGCAAAAGTAAATTATGTATATAAAAGACATTCCAATAAAATTTTAGTACTAGAAAAGCATTTATGTTCTTATATCGATGCAAAAAGGTTAACAGAAAAATAAGAACTATTATAAAACAATACTTTATTAAGTCACGCATGCTAAGCAATCTCAAATTCCAACCTACTGATACCATAAGCGAACCACCCAATGGTCATGTTTCTTTGTGAGCGTCTTTGGCGAGACTTTACAAACAGATAAAACAGGAAATCATCAAACGAATAAAAAAAATATCTAAAATATAAAATTTTAAATGAATGATAGTCTGGTCGGGGTTTACAAATTAGGAAATAATAAGCAAAAGTGCAGGGTAAAGGGTAAATATATTAAAAATAGAGAATAGTGAGGTACATGTACTAAAATATAAGGAATAGATAGTAATTGGGTACCGAAATATTACGGGGTACTTAAATATACAGAATAGAGAATAAAGGGGTACTGAAATATGAAGATTAGAAATTCATAACAACCAATTTAACAACCGTATTCCGCCTGAAAAAAAAAAAAACAAGGACAACAATGAACAACTTATGATGGGTGTTACACATTCATCAATTTAGATCATACATATACATTTGTACATGTAAGTTAGAAAAGTAAAACAAACTACACAAAATATTCCGAAAGATTGCCACTAGCTTGGACATAGAAATAAAAGACGGCAGACAATCTGGAAAACAGGATAAAATTATTCTCTTCTATAGAAAGATGGCTAAGGCACAGTTTTTATTTGTTGATTACTACCAATGAAGAAAAAAATATAGACAACAAAATATGTATTTGACAATAATATAAGACATAATAATAGAATACACATGCTCTTACCTGAACCAACAATAATAAGGTAACAATATTCTGCAGTGTATCCTTCTTTTATGATAAATCTTTTTGCTCCCAAACTGAAAGAAGGATTATTACTTTCATCTGGTGTAGAAACAATATAAAATAAAGGGTTAGTATGATCTACAATCACGTACGTGTTTCTTTACATTATTTCTTAATTTATTCAATCGATATAAAAATAAGGAGATGTGGTATATTTGCCAATGAGACAAGTTAAACTTTCCACCAAATTTTAAATGAATTTGATGTAAGCAATTATAGGCAACTATACGTTCTTCAACAATGAGAAAGACCGATACCGTATAGTTGGCTATAAAAAGCCCCGCCATGAAACAAATGAAATAATTCAATTGAGAAAAAACAGTTTATAACAAAAAAAAAAGCAAATATGACAGACACGAACCAACTACAACCACTGAACTACTGGCTCCTGACTCTGTACATGTCCGCAATTAATGTGGCTGGGTTAAACATGTTTGAACCAACCCTCTTCTAACATTGGACAGTATAGTGAAACAAAACAAATATCAATGAGTACACATCCAGCATTCAATGAATTTAGTGTAAAAACGTCTTTTACTGTCAGAGAAAAACATGACCTTGTGAAATGCAAAAATATACTTATCGATATATTGTAGTGTCGTGAACTGTAATCGATAACTAAGAACCGTAAGCGTCTGACTTGTCATGCACAAAATTGTTTCGTTGGAGCTTTGCCGCTCATATCCATTTTTACAGGTACGATTTTGATTATAAGCATACATGCATAACCATTGAGCGTTTGAGACATAAAGCTTTGAATCCGAAATATTTAAAATATTTTTTGAAACGACAACACTAACAGAAAATACAAACACAACAGTCATAAACATGAGAACTGTTTAATATATCATACAGGAATGAAGATCGATGTTTTGCAGTGAAATGTGTCTAGAATTAGAAAATTTAATGATCGTTTTGGTACCTTTCAAGTCCAACATTTTTTGCAAGTCTAAGTTGACAGTCCTCCGGTAACGTCTGTATACTCTCTGTTTTTGTCACCATTAAATCTGTTCTTACCTTCGAATAAGAAACGATTTCTTTATTGAGATAAAAAAAAAAATGATATACAATTTATTGTTTCTTCTACAATTACTATAACCAATAGACTGCCCAACTATTTACACGTAACCACTAAATAAAATCCAAACTAATTTAAAGTTCAAATTAAATACCCATACGACAGTGCCAAGTGCTGATTTTAATTGCCCATTATGATACCTTATATCATGTTGACAAAATATAGTCAGTAATTTATTAAATACTACTGAAATCAAAACATTAAATATATTAACATCAAATAAATTCACATAAACAAGATAAAAATCTTAATTAAGAAACACGTATAATCGAGTCGGCCCTGTCGTGCTGAATGGTTATATCCCATGCAAGCGGGAATACAAATAACGGTCTATGGGCAGACAACTAGAAGAAATTAACTTCAATCTAGACTAAAGCAATTCAGTTCCTTCAAACGGTTGAAATTACATGTTTATTGTCATATGTTTATGATATCGACAGGCTAAATTAATTTGATCGGAAAGCATAGTGGAGTCAACTTAAACTTAAAATATATAATAACCACAGCAATTAATTGGCCATTTGGAATCCAATCCGGATAGTCGTTGAATGTTATTATTTGAAGTCATATAGTAAGATTGAATGTGTATTGTTGAGTGCCAGATGCATGAATTAATTGATTGCTATCTGAAAGACTTTTTTGAATCTCTATTCCTGTGACTTAAGATATTGAAGATTATACAATTTTACATGACATAAAAATTACTTTTACTGCCATGTTAGCACTGTTAATATATATTCTTACATGTTTAATTTCTTCTGGAGTCCTCAGTTCAGGATCTTTCAATAATATTCTCTTTGCTTCTTTTGACATGCGTATCTAAAAGAAATAAATACTATAGATAATAAAAAAAAAAAAATAAATAAATAAAATAAAAATTCATTCATAACGTAAAATCTTGAACCTAGTTTTTGTAATTTCATTCGGTATTTGGATTTTTAAGGGTAAGAAAGTCTTCCTCTCAGTATCCAATTAAGCCTTCGTGTTCATTGCGCTACTTTGGGACTAAATGTTGTTCGAGTTCGTTTGATATCAAAATTAAATATTTGACATTAAATATCAACAAATCTGTTATGTGCGAATTCTAAAATCTATCTATTTGTAAGCGGTGTGTTACGCTGAATTATTTATTCCCTGTCGAGACAAGTTCTATTTAGGAATTAATGACAATGTACAGTTTAGTGTGCAAACTTCTTTCTTACAATATATAAATTAAGGCATCAACACGAATTTAATATAAATAAATAGCTTTCACTGCATTGAGAGAATCAAGTGTCAATGTTTTTATCAACTGTTTCCTCTGATTTTAGTGCTTTGGGTTTCAGTATAGGCATTGTTGCTATTTCTAAAATGTTGATAATAATTACAAATTGTTTGCAAAATGCTTGTATACGTATTTTACCTGTGTGACTGGTTTGAAACGATCTACATCTAAACCCATATGAATTGTGCTTGTGCTGTCTTCAGATGAAACGAAATTTCCTTCCGTAAAATCCATTTGTTTCTTGAATGCTTCCAACTCCTGACTAGAGAATCAATAGATTTTGTTTTTTTTTATGTATAATAGCGTAAAATATATTCTAGATTGGTTGTAAATATATTAACTTTTGACCGGATATTATATCTTTTCAACGTACATGTATGCCTTTTCTCCATACATCATTAAACACCCTTTCTTGCACAATGATTATTTTTACTAGTATGAATCAGTATTAAAGTAGATCATTTGACTCGCGTCTAAGCAGGTAATTGGAAGAGAAGAAAATGTGTAATCGTTTGCAAGAAATAACTTTGATTATCTTTTGTATATTATGTTTTCATAGAAAACTGGTCAATATATTTTTGTGAAATCAGAATATATTTGAAGTACATTTAAAAACAGCAAATGGTCATATTTTTTCGTTGTTCGTTATGCGCTTCCTATAATTATAAAAAGCAATGCTAATCTTTAAAGGCGAGACATTTGTGATGTTGTTAAATCGAGAAGAATTACAAATTTAATGTACAATGCAGTTTTTTCACTTACTTGTTTCGAATTATTTTCTTGTGTAACTTCTGAAAGTAAACGAGCGCATGCGTCCAGAGTTTCAGCTTGAACCTCAGTTTCTACAAATGACAATATGTGCTTTTATAACCATGTTATTATTAACTGGTTTTGAGCATTGTCAAGTAATGTTTTTTACGAATCAAAGCAGTGGTACTATAATATATCATAAACAGCTTATATAGATAATCACGTGTATATTAACCTTTTCGTTGCCTTCATGAAGGATCAATCTATGTATCTATCATTTGATGAATCGGAACCAGCTGATGTCCATTGTCCAAATCAAATGTTTCTGTCTTTATGGTCAACGCCACAGTCAGAAACACCTTTTTATATGTGAAGATTTTATTAGAACCATACGTAAATGGTTTAACAAATGCATTGATTTTGATAATTTTTTTGTCGTTTGTTGGAATTCGAGCTATTTGGATACGGCCAAAAAACAGTATAATTTAGCTGTTCCCTCTGAAATGTTTGTTATTCAGAAAAAAATTACTGAAAAGTTCGAAAATAAAATAATTATTGAGCTACACGAGTATCAATGAAATGAAGCATATCTTAAATACGGAGATCTCCTCCGTAAATTTTTCAAATTGACAACTGTAATTTAAAAAAAAAATAGCATATAAGTAATTTATGAAACCTACGGCATCCCTTTCTTTTCTTGCTATGCTTATACTACTCTCATATGATCTGACACTACCAAGTCGTCTATAGTCTGTTGTTGGAGACGGGAATTTCCCATCGTCTTTATTGGATCGTCTGCTGTCACGTGATCTTAGCACTCTTCTCAGCATCATTTGTTGTCTAGGTGAACTTCCGGTGTCAGTTAAGGTTGATGTAACTGCGCCTTCCGAGAATAAGCGACGTGAACGTCTAGAGGATAGTCTTGTTGCTGATTTCGTTCGTCTCGGATACTCATCTGTATAATAATGAAAAAGATGCTCATGGCACATAAATAAATATTTATCTCGAGCCTGGGACGGACATTTTATGTCGAGAAAGCGAGACAAAGTGATCTGTAATTCCGTCGTCGGTGTCTGCGTTTACAACATTTATGTTCAGTCTGTTGTTTAAGTTTTTCAAAAATTCAATAAGTTCGTCAAAGCTTTATGGAATTTTATGAAATTCAGGCAGAAGCTTAAGTCTGACCATAAGACTGTATCCGTAGCAAAATTATAAAATATCATTTTTATTATCAGTATTTTATTGATAGATTTTTTACCGTCTGGGATTGATTTTTGTTCGACATCCTAAATTTGTAAACTTCCATGGTTATCAAAATTTGGAACAAATAAAATTGAGAATGGAAATGGGGAATGTGTCAAAACGACAACAACCCAACCATAGAACAGACAACAGCCGAAGGCCACAATGGGTCTTCAATGTAGCGAGAAACTCCCGCACCTGACTTATCTCAGAGATCAAGAAATAGCTTCTAAAGTTGTTATTCTATTCTCAGTTATTTTACTGACAAATCGGATTCAAAGTTTACAGTCGATATAAAGGATATAAAGAGCTTAAGCCTTTACACTGACAGTGCTCAGCAATCGCAGGCGAGATACAGGGTCCATGGAATCCTCTATGAAATTTTCTTGCACTATTTGGGTGCTTTATTTCAATAAATTATGTCATCTCAAATCATGAAAAGGGTAGATTTCGGTCTAAATAAAATGTTGATCCATATTAATTCGACTATTCGTATCTACTCACACGAGTTTAACGAAATCTGAAAACTATATTTTAATTATATTGGGTAGATTTGAAATATAATTCTTAAACGTTTGAACCGAATTTCAATGAAATAATGTAATTTTTTTTACAATTTTAATACCACCTATTTTTCACATCAAACAAAACTCATTAGATGCAAATATATTCATTAATTTAACTGAATAGAAGAACGTCGATATAGGTTTTTTAATTTGATATCATGACTTAATACAAACTGCATTCCTAAATTTTAAATTGCATTTGTTGAAATGAGAGCTCGTTAAAATTTCATGTGAATCAACTATATTACTTAGTTAAGGGCTTTTACTGTTTGTTTGTTTATTTATTTATTTATTTATGTATTTATTTGTGTATTCATCTATGTATTTATTCATTTATTTGCGTGTTTATATTTACTTGTGTATTTAATATTTTCCTTTATACATTATGTTATTGTTCTATATTGTAATTCAACATGCTGCAAATATTTACAATATTCAATAAAAAAATCAACACAAACAGAAAACAAGGCCGTATAAGAATGAAATGAAATATGAAGTTTACATCTAAATTAGCAAAACTGAATGCAGTCTGAGGTTGTTCTTTATATCAAGGCGAAATTCGCTAACGTAGTTTCACGTATAAACTTTTACAGTCAGGGTTTTTGTTTTACATTTGTCATTTCGGGCCCATTTATAAAAGCTTACTATACGGTATCGGTTTGGCTCATTGTTGAAGGCTGTACGATGACCAATAATTGTTTATTTCTGTGTTCGGTCTCTTGTGGATAGTTGTCTCATTGGCAATCATACCACATCTTCTTATTTTCATATTTATATTTTTATATATATATTTCGCTTTCCTTTTAAAATGGTGTTTTCAAAAATTTGTCGTTGCCAATTTTACTTCGTACATGCATCTGTGTGTTCAGGTACTTTTTCTATATTATACTAAAATGCAATCTTGATGTATTTAGTATTACTGTATACAATGTGTGTAGAAATTTTAACGTGAATATTTCAGTTGAAATTTGCGTATTTCAAATGAAGTTAGCTCAGTTAACAAGCATTGTAGGTTAAATTCAAGTAATCGAAAATAGATTGACGTTTATAGTTCTTCAATTTACACATAAATACAATTAAAATTGAATTACACGGAAGCAGTTTACCAATATTTCGAATTTAAAGAATACTTATAAAACAATATATAAAACAATCGTACCTTTACTAGGCAGGTCGATCTCGGTCTTGCTCCTAGAGAACTGTACACGTTTAGAACTAGCACTAGATCCTGGTTTCGGAGCAGTGATAAGAATTTCCATTTTTGATGTGGTTATTCAGCTGGGATTTATGTACTTCTAATTAACTTAAATCATCATTAATATTTAATCCTATGAAACATTTGTCGAACATGTAAGTCTAGACCATTAAAAATCGATCGATTCAAATTTTGTCAGAATAATTAGTAGTTAAGGACTGAAATTTAAAACAAAACTTATTTCGTATAATAATAGGTAGGAAATGGTCCACAAAACAAAAACTGTCATTTAAAAGTAACTTGTATTTCTATTTCAAACACTAGAATACTTATGAAGTATATATTACTTTAAAGGTCAGTAATTATATTTTGTAACACGGCTGATTTAATTACAGATTATTATCGCCCTTTCTAATCCTTTTGTACGCAAGGCCATATATTTTACATGTAAAATTTGGAATTTGACAATAAACTTTTGTTTTCTTTCTTCTGCTACAATAGAATAATATTTTTTTTTCCATTTTGAAAAAATAATTTCTATTTTTATAAACTGTCAATCATGTATATCTACGCTGATTCTTAAAAGTTTCAGTCCAATTAATAATCATACTAACTGTGAATAATGGATGGGAATCTGACAGATGCAGTTCGATATTTTATTTTTGGAGGAAAAGATTTTAGAAATTTATACATTATTTTTCGTGTGAACTCTTACCGAATGAGATATGTATTCTGTGAATTTTATTATTAAACTTTTGCTATGGGAAATTGTAAAATACATTCAATTATCTGTCCGTGTAGAGCTGTACATGGAATAATTATACTGTGCATTCCCTTCATACAAACGTATAATATAACTGATGGACGAAAAAAATATGTGTAGCTTTTTCTGAGTTGTATCACAAAGTTCAGATTTTGCAAGAATCTTAGTACATAGACTTCTTCTAATGATATCTATGAATTGAATGTTTCTTTTGTAATCGTTTTGGGATGTAAAAGCGTTGACCGAAACACATCTTGTAAGAAGCTCGAACGTCAATCAAAAGAAAACATAAAGGTTTTGTACAATATATGGATATAGATCAAACAGGAAATTGAAACATTGAAAGTATAGATGCATGACAATCCCCCAAAAACCACATGCAAATGTTATTTTGCGTTAAAAGTAGTTAAATGGTTCTGTAGTTTTGTATTATCCCGTTATATAGAAATCTAGTTTAGCTATTCATAGACTGTAACGTCGCGCCGTTGTCTTCATTTGATATTAAATTCTCTATATTATAGTCATGGTCAAATTTGGCTCGGTAACAATGAAGAAAGGTCAATGTTCTTTGAGTGGTTGTAGTCCCATTGACGTCTTATAACTGTTTACATTTCAATATACTACCCTTGTGATCACATCATTTCAGGGATCACCTGCCTCTAACGGCCACTTTCAGACCCTCAAAAACGTTTTCTATACATATATATTTTTAAACTCGTTTCAGCAGTCACCTGTCTAATGCGGTCACCTACTTTTCGAACGAAATCGTTGTTTCAACTTTTAACAACGGTCATTTTAATGTTTAAAATTACCAAAATGTTCGTGACGAAAAACATATATGTTGTCAATAGTTATCAAAGGTACCAGGCTTATAATGTAATACTCGTTGTTAAAATCACAAAATTAAAATCCGTTTGCAACCAAGAACTTCACTTTTTGTAATGATTAAAATTGATCTTAATTTCTGCCAGTGGAGTGTCAGTCCCAGACTGTTGAAACGTCCACTGCTTAGAGCTAGGTTAAGATGGATTTAAATGACGCAATTTATCTGTAAAACAAACTTAGTAAAAGGTCCTTTTTGTTTTAATGCATATGTTATATGGCCTTCAATACCTTTTTGTCAACTATGTACTTTTTCGGAATGTTTTTTTGAGGGTTCAAAATGTTATTGAGTTCTTGTCTCTTCTATTTCATATTTCCGTTTATCCATTTTTATGTTGATGTTTTTGTATCTTTTTGTTGTTGTTTATTTATTTTTTACATTATAGTTTTTTTTTATATCGTAAATTATGTTAAGTAGTTGTCGTCTGTTTGTGTACTTCATACGTGTTTCTCGTTCCTTGTTTTTATATAGATTATACCGTTAGTTTTCCCGTTTGAGTAGTTTTACACTAGTAATTATTGGGGACCTTAATAGCTTGCAGTTTGGTGTGAGCCAAGTCTCCGTGTTGAAGGCGGTACCTTGAACTATAATATTTTACTTTTATAAATTGTGAATTGAATGGAGAGGTGTCGCATTGGCACTCATACCACATCTTCCTATATCTATTGAATGGCGTGGAATAATTATCATCAGATTAAGCACGACGAGTCTAGAGGGGGCTTCGGTGGTCGAGTGGTTGAGGAATTGGAACTACTGTATCACTAGCCTGTCAACACTGAGATTGTTAGTTCGAATCCCCCACGTTGCAGATCCTTCCGAAAGTCTCTCCGGCTTCCTCCTTTATTTCAAAGAGACCGCCACGAAAAAGCACAGTAGTGCTTATATTGGCACAAAACATCAATCAATCAATCAATCAATTATAGACCATTTTCAAATTACTGACTGTTGGCTCTGGGCTATATAATGTTTCGACAGATTACCTACTATGTGGTTTGACATCCTAGTACTCGGTCAAGTAAGAGCAAACAAAAAAAGTAAAATCAGACATAATTATAATCAGTGCCTACTGTTTTCCGATAATAGTGTTGTGTATAGAAAACATAAAACATGCAATTTTCTCTCTAAATTGTACCGTTTGTACTCTTAAAAAGTATAAACTCAGGGGTCAAAAACCGGTAATATGAAAACATACTACTGAGTTTGCAGTATTTGTGTGTATTCTTTAACATGTTATTACTGTAACTATTATCAGTATTGATATGCTTTTTATATAGTTGTTATTTTCATTTCATTTGCATGTTTTAATAATGTCTATAAAAATATATATTTGTACATTTGTTTCTGTAAAAACGTTCTCAAAAGGTTTTTGTATCGCCATTTCTGCTAAACTAGTCAGTTTTTGTGGTTTGTTGAACTCTGTATTTTGGCTTTTGTTTTAATATTTGTTTTTATTTCTTGTTTTTTAGGGGCTATATTTTGAGACTTGACCCTAAATTTTTATTCACACTTTACCAAGTGTGCTGTTATACATATTGACGAAGTGATTAAATAAACATCATAAGAAGATATGTTTTATCATTATTTTCTCATGCACACTCATATCATTTTTTATTTCTAATTATAAACACACAAAAAAATCAGTTTATACCATTCAAAACGAATAACCGCTTAATATAAGCAACGTCTATTAATCTAAATTCTGATATTTTCAGTGTACGTCAAGAACAATTAGCAATTTACTATTTGTGGGGATCTTTCTTTTCCGCTGATTCTACGCATTATTAATTTTATGGCGTAGTACTACATGTATACCAATATTTAAAACTTATAACAATCTAGTCCAGGACCTTTATGTGGATATATTTGTCCCTATAAAAGTCTTATCATGATAAATTAGCAATACGAAAATAAATATCGCCATGTATGTTAGAGCCACATCAAGTGTCTTCTATGATGTTTAAAGCTATGCCAGTCTAAATCTTATCACAGTTGTCTTCTGAGACATTTAATAAGTATCTGTCAAAGCCGTAACACAGTTTTATCCAGCTGGACATTATAGACACATATATCCATAATGTATGACAGTTTTATTACAGGACATTGAGTGATATATTTGTTCAAATCGTATCACAGTTTTATACCAGGACATTATAGACAAATCTGTCCATTATATATCACAGTTTTATTCCAGGACATTTATAACTATATCTGTCATGGTTGTGTCCCTTACTCTCTTTTACAATATTGTTTATCAAAATGTCTTTATATGATTTCCAGTTCATTTGTGTAACCAATCGGTCTTGCATATATTCATCTGTTGGATAGGGAGGAACCTTAAAACATATAAAATATTTGATTAAATCAAAGTCACGAGAATACACAAACCAATATCAATAAAATTGGACTTTGGTTTCAACTTTTCGACTCATACTCATATAAAACCCGATAATAATTATAATAACATTTTCCATAAAAGACACGAGCTTTTTATGGTAGGACTGTGTTCTTCAAACTTTTGTCTTGTGTGAAGTGATCTGTTTACTTTCGTTTGTCTTTGAGTTGGACATACGGGTCACATTCGGGCCGACTTACCATGGCAAACACAAAAAAAACTGCAAATAAGAAACATGACTGTGTCTTCACAACTCTCAAGACTAACCAACAGGAAGCCCTCAGATAAAATTATCAGGAAGGGTATCGGATTCCTAGAATGAAATTCAAAACAGTGTGGCTGTGGCCATTGATTGACACATTAAATTCATCCATTGACTGGGACAATTTACGTGAACGTTTGTCTGTAACGACCACTGTTCACGACGTACCTACGATATACATTTAAACTGTGGGGTCACCAAAGGTTTCTTAACGCCTTTAATTATAAAATAATTCAAAAAATTAATCAGGAATAACCTTTATGTTTTGATTTATATAATTGATATAAATCAAAACATCGTGTTATTTCTGACTAATTTTTCGAATTACTTTATTAAGGTGTTGAGAACCTTTGGTGACCCCATAGTTTAAGTGTCTTTAAAAAGTACATAGTGAGCAGTGGTCGTTACATACAAACGTTCACCTAAATTGTCCCAGTCAATGGATGAATTTAATGTGTCAATCAATGTCCACAGCCACACTGTTTTGAATTTCATTCTATATCATAAGACAGGTGGCAAAGAATTCCACCCAAACCGGCTTCAAGGACAGACTTTGATGTGTAAACTCTTGGTCCTGGTTGAAGACCTCACTGTAAATTTGAGACAAAGAGCCAAATTATGATGTCGAGTTTTATTCATACTGAACTTTCAGAAATTTAAGGCGTTGGTGTGAATAAAAATTATTCATTAAAAACTTCTGCTTGCATTACTACCCGGGATCAACAGTAATTTTGCTTATAATTTATTTATTTATCAACGAATCTTATACAATCCTTATTTATGAATTATAAATATACAACACCATTTTTACAGTAATAGATTATGGCTTATACTTGGCTTATACTTGCCTTTTTCTTCAGGTCAGTTTTCAAGTTATATGTTAAGTTTTCTTCAAACACCCGTCTGTTAATTTTAACACATTCAGCGCCATTACTTATAACTATAAAACTAGGCTGGACTTGATCTTTATATAAAATATATTGCAATCCCTGCAAATATGAACAAAGTATAGAAATTTAAACTACATTAATTTAGAAAAATATTGCATTGTGGTTTTATGTTTGTTATGTTTGTTATTTATTTTTTTTATATGAAATAATCGCGTAAGGTAATTTCATTTTGACAATACAATACGAACAATGACATTGTAATCAGATCCAATATGCGAAAAAAAATTCAATGAGAAATTACATTGATTTCAATATTGATTCTAAAATGTTTCTGTTTAGAACATTTTCCGAATATTTATTTTGTGTATTGTGAATATAGAAGCATATGGTTTTTAAAAGAAAAGTAGAGTTAATTTTCTTTGTTCTGATAAAAAAAAACTAGATACTTACGAAAGTTTGTCCTTTGGTTATGGTCTGCACATGAACGAATTGTGGATTCAGATCTGCCTCAGTCAGCTCTGTTTGCTGCAAAAAAAGTTCTTTTATTATGTGAATGATAAGAAGAAATCGGTTTCGAATTATTTAGATAATGCCTATGTTTAAGTGATTACTGATTGGATGGGAAAAACGGTATTCCTAAAGTCAACTGTCTAAAATACAGTCACTCGAATATTTACAGAAACTATAGACACATTTTTGTGAGGTTATATTATACCTCAAGGCAAATAAAAATGGCTGAAGATAGTAAGTGATATAATCCAAGTCATGTGTTAAATCTAACTGTCTTCCATACCCAAAATTTGAGTTAAAATTGAGAAGAGAAAGGTAAATACCTTTACATCATTTATCTAACACACAACATGTAACATACCTTATGTTTAGTGGCAGCATCCCAGTCATCTAAGATGGTACGTCGTCCTTCGTCTTTTGAAGAATTGACGGCTGTTTAAAAAAATGTTTCAACTATGATTACAATGATAAATATACTACGGTGTATGTTTAATCAAGACAGTGATATCATAATTTATTGGGAGAGTTGATGGTTAGATTTGGTTTTCTATAATGTAGATAATTCTCAATGGAAATAATGAAGCTGTTTATTTATATTACAATGTTGACTGCTGTACCTATTATGTCTCTTTGTTTTGCTTACACATTGTTGTCAAAATAAAGTTTTTGGTTTGATTTTTATGCGACTGTCATACAAGAGACGGGTTAAGCTATCTATATAACCAGGTTACATATGGACATGTCTGTAAAAGTACAGGAATATGAAAGTCGTTTTCCATTCGTTAGATGTGTTTGAGCTTTTGGTTTTGTCATTTCAAAGAAGACATTCCGTTTTGAATATATCTTGGAGTTCGGTATTTTTGTTATGTATTGTTTTGCTATTTTACACCAGCCTATAAGTCAAGTCCATGTATAAGAAATCAATTTGAGGATAGAAACAGTTAACCTTACATATCAGGAAATATTAAGACTGGATGCTTTAGCTTGGTAGTCATAGGTATGTCATGCTATGAATTCCTCGAGTGCGTAACATTTTAAATAATATATACTGGGTGCATGTGACACACCGAGTAGTAATGTCAAATATACGAAATAATTGAATGTTTGAGATCTAAAATCGACCTAAAGATATTGGTTTACCAATTTTAGATTATTAGAAAATGCAAACAAAATTTGAATTGACATCGCTAGGTTTTTTTTTCTTGATTTATAATAAATGGAAAACAGTTCTGTATGGTTAAACAAACACACAATAGGAAACTCCTGATTTCTCAAAGAGATTATTGTATAAAAAAAAATCAATTTAAACAAATGCAATCAATATTCTAACGTTCAAACTAAAACGTATATCATTAATATCCTTGCTTTATCTTTGTGTAAGAAGTAAGTGACGTCAACACTATGATGCTATGATTTCGTATGCGTATAAGCAAGTGCAGCACTATCCTTTAGATTTTAATATTATCATAATTTAAAGTATTAAGTTGCATTCAAAATTGTAGGCGAACGTTATTCAAGGACTTATTTTTCATAAAAATTTGAGAAATGTATGTATAAACAGGAAGCTGAGAGTTATGGTATTTCGATAATATTTGTCATACCATTTCATTGGATGTATTGCTTTAAATAAACACAGATGTACACAAAACTTTTTGAAATTGAGGTAATCAGAGTCATATATATGTTTAAAAGATAGTTAGTTTTATGTTAACATTTATGTAAATATGAATTTGTCAATCATGTTTGTGGCATATCTTCAAAACATTAACAAATTGATGTAATAAATATTTAATAAGCTAGATAACCATTCAATTGATTAACTAGGCATCCAGCTTGTATTACATTATGAAAATAATTTCTACAACTCATTCCTTATATTCGTTAACGTTATTTAGCTAATACATCAATTCATTTAATGGATATTCAATGATCAAGTATGAAATAATTAATTATTTATGCTATATTGATTTATAATAAATTAGTTAAAAAAAATATTCCTTGTTTCATTTGATCTAGTGAATTTTTTATTAAGTTCTACTTGTAAATACATATGTTTCTTTCTTTTTATTGTGCTTTATAACATTGGTTTCTAAAACAAAAACATTGACTACCCAGGTAGATAAAAAGCGATTATTTGCTTAGAAATGTATGTTTTCTTTATTGTTTTTTTTATAGCAAAATAGCTTTTCAGGTAACATAGAAATAAACATTATTGGCTTAGGCTTATGAGGTTAGAACTAGAATTCGTTTATAGAAACTAAACTCAATGAATGAAAATAAAAATATCTTTTCTACAGTTGCTCCGTACAACAACTTTAGAAAGTGATATTTTTCATAATCATTCAATTAATTTAGTCTATATATACGGAAACTGGGCAGATGAATGGCATTAACTATTTGAGGTCTTACAGCCAACATCACTAAACTCGGTATACTTTTATAGTAAAATTCAATCATTATTTGCTTAAAATTATATAGTATTAAACCTGTGGTCCATATACCTGGTAAATTACTTTCATCAGAGCACCTTGATGACTGGACACGAGGACTTTGTGTGTTTGGTGTAGAAAGGTAGATATCACTAAACTCGGTATACTTTCATAGTAAAATTCAATCATTATTTGCCCAAAATTATATAGTATTAAACCTGTGGTCCATATACCTGGTAAATTACTTTCATCAGAGCACCTTGATGACTGGACACGAGGACTTTGTGTGTTTGGTGTAGACAAGGTAGATATCACTAAACTCGGTATACTTTTATAGTAAAATTCAATCATTATTTGCCCAAGATTATATAGTATTAAACCTGTGGTCCATATACCTGGTAAATTACTTTCATCAGAGCATCTTGATGACTGGACACGAGGACTTTGTGTGTTTGGTGTAGACAAGGTAGACATATTCTGAAAAAGGATAAACCAGGATAGTTAAAGAACATGAATATAGCGCACATGCATGTGTATATAGCAAACTTAGAAAAAATGACATTTTATAGTTCTGAACAAATGCATATTTTGTTTTTCTTTAGTAATTGAAAAAAATTTCGTGCAATTTTTTAAAATCCAACATAACGTATTATCCTGTATTTCGTAGGGTTAGCTACTCTAATCATGAATTAGTTGTGACATCAGCTTGAAACTTAAAAGGATGTGAACTTTAACAATATATTCATCAGTAACCATGGCAAAGTGGAATTGTGAATGAGGCATGGTATCCCATGTCGTATATTCTTGTTACCCATATATTCTTTTTTATAATCTCATTTGTTGAAAACCATTTATTATTGTTTAGAGATATTTGAAACTATTTTGTTGTATGCAATTTTAGATTGCTTTATAGATTGTTGGTGTTTAAACGTTACTTTCTGCACTATTGGCTAACTCGTAACAGTCAGTCTTTTTTTATGGATAAAGAAGTCGTAGTTAACAGAAAGAACAGCCTATCTTTAGCGATAAAACTTGCAGTTCTAGTCAATGAAGATTAGAATCCAACGTAACCTCCATATGTGGGGTATGAACTTACAACCTCAATGTTGACAGACTAGTGATACAGTAGATGAACAAATTAGACCACTCGTCCAATAAGGCTCAAGTAATATTGTAAATTGAATGTATATTTAAGGAAAGAGAAAAGTTGTTTTCAATTCATTTGATGTGCTTAAGCAATTGATTTCGGTCTTTAATAAGAAAATTAACTTCTGAGTTCGGTATTTATGTTATTTAACGTTTTTAAAAACATATTTGTACCTTTAATGTAATTTGTCGTTCATACCCAGTTGACCATGACAATGAAAGTTTTCTTCTAGACCGTCCTTTTGATTGATAGTCAGCGTGTGCAGTATGAGGTCTACAAGCTCGTTGTAACTTCAACATCAAAGGCAACGTAAGTGATGATTCTCTATGACCTGTCACATCATGTTTTGTGCTGTTTTTTGTGGTGAGTGGCGGAGGAAGTTCAATACTGTTATATAAATTAAAACGTTGGAATTCATCCTCATTTGCCTGGAACGCAGAATAACCATTGGTATGTGCAACTTTCTTGTGCAATCCTGTTCTCTTACTGGTATTGGATTTGGTTTTAACCAATTTCTTCATTACTCGAATAGATCCCTACAATAAGAGCATCGGTTACAGATAAAATGCTACTGACAGAGGAGGACTAGAGCACTGTCGGCCTAACCTCTCATTTTAATGCAAAATCGTCGGTAACGTTCATTTTGAATGGATTTCCTCAAACTTTTCATGTCATTAATTGAATTGATGCTATGAAAACAGTACGCGCAAGCGCAGACTACACATGACAGATTTTAAACTCTGTTTTAACTGGTTTTTTCTGTCAGTTTAATTAGAATGGAAAGAACAAGTGTGTATTTTAAGCTACGACGGCAAAAATGTATTAACCAGACAGCAACATGATTGTAAACTATTATCAGGTTCCAACTGCTGCAAGCAAAGCTGGTCTTTTAATTTAAAAAAAAAATAAATAAAAAAGGCTCTAATCAAATAGGTTGTAGCGCAATTTTCAAAAAGATTCCTATTTTGCGTGAACAAATGCATTTCGATAAATAATGTTAATATTATTTTGATCTGAGCGTCACTGGTTTGTCTTGTGTAGACGAAACGCGCGTCTGACGTATTAAATTATAAACCTTTTACCTTTTGATAGCTATTATTCGCGTGTTTCTCTGTCCTATATGTTCTCCCATTTATTTGTATAGTAGTCCTGTCATGTAATATTGTCATTTTAATGTTATATTTAACATTGTCATAAAAGCGGGGGTTTGGCTTGCCACAAAATCAGGGTCAACCCACCATTTTGTTCTTCAAATGTCCTGTTCGACGTCAGGAATATGGCCATATATTATAGTTCGTTTCTGTGTGTGTTACATTTTAGTGTTGTGTTTCTCTTATATTTGATGTGTTTCCCTTAGTTATAGTTTGTAACCCGGATAAGTTTTATTCTCAAATTCTTTATTAACTTTGAGTCTTACTGCTCATCAGTATAATCAAGTATATGTACAGTGTATACATATGGCATATTACAAACAATATAAACAATATGCATAAAAAACAATAGGTGACGTCAGAAGTTTCATCAATACAAAATATCTTTTATTACAATAAACTTTTTCTTAATTTAAAAGAGAAATGTATATACTTTCCTAAGTTACAAAGCTGTATTCTTAATCGATTTATGAATTTTGAACAGCGGTATACTATTGTTGCCTTTATTTATGATTCCAATATTTCTGTTAATGAGCTACGCCCGCACGTGTTCAAACTATACGGACTTCATACACAGGGGTTGACCGAAAATATGTGTATATGTCTTAACTCTCTTGCGACATGTTTTCGCTATCTTGCATATTAAAATACCAGTTTATTATGTCAGTTGTTATTTATTCGTTTGATGAGTTTGAGCTTTTGATTTTGCCATTTTATTAAGGACTTTCCGTTTTGAATTTTCCTCGGAGTTCGGTATTTTTACGAGTTTACTTTTTCGTAGCAAGAGTTGCTCCTCCTGTAGACATTACCAGTCTCGGTCCGTCTGGAGTTGATGCTTTTCTGCCGGCTTCTCTTTCTTATCTTGATTTGTATCTCCCATCTCGATTTACGATACCATGGATACTTGAACATCGATAGACTACTGTAGCCTTAATATTCAAACATATCTGTCTTTCATTATTGATTGAAAGAGGATCCAACAATTTTACTTTTATAAGCACGTGAAATCCCGACATTTTTAGAACTTTCTATCATTTATGCAATACACTTGAAGTCAATAAAAGCTATTTCTCACGAAATAATATCTAGGTTTTTCCAAAATTCATATATATTAAATAGGTAATAGGTATTTTAATTAATATTGCTTATTTTTACCTACCGACTTGACTATAAAAATCCATTCCGATAAATTGCTATCACGTGTCATTATTGCTTCTCGTCTGAAAAGAAAAAAACAAAGATATTCCTTACAAATATATCCAAAGATTAAGATAAAAAGTATTGTGAAAAAAACACACATCAAAAAACACGATGACGGTCTTATAAATCAAGGATCATGTATATCAGGCTTGACACCAGACACGTGTTTTGTCTACAAACTAAACTCTCCAGTGACGTTCGAATCTATTTTGAATTTCAAATTTTCTTTCTTAATTTTTATAATTAGAAGATAGAACGTTGTTAATTCGAACCTGCTTGCAGTAATGGCAGACATTTTATGAATTTCTCATTTTAAAAATAATATTGCAGCCATTTGGTGAATAACTCGATTCATTATTAAACGTACTGTTACTTACTGAAAGTAGCTTGCCATTATGGCTTTATTATTTCCTTTCAAGACGTGTAACGGCCATCCTTTTAGATTAATAACATGTCTGCAAAGAGTAAATTATTTCAAATTGAGAACAAACAACTAAGTATAAAAAAGTTTCGATTCGTATATAGAGTATAAGTTTATCAAGTACTTTTCATATTGAATATTCCTTAACATTCGACTCAATTTGGCAATGATCATGTAAATATAACAGAAGTATGCTATACAGAAATACCGTTATTCAAGTGAGAGGTTAATCTAGACAAAAAAACAGGGTTTATCCATCATTTTCTGTGTAAGAAAATGTCTGTACCAAGTCATGCAGGAATATGGCAGTTGTTATTCATTCTTTTGATGTATTTTGATTAAGACATTTGATTACAGACTTTCCGTTTTGAATTTCGGTATTTTTGTTATGTTACTTTTGTTAAAAGTGAATTTAAAATGCTGCATGAAATTTCTATCTTACGTAAGAAAATTGTCTCCTTCAGGGTTCCTAGACACATCGCCACCCATAAAGATCCTTTTGAAATCCTAAAATAAAACAGCTTTATAATAATCTTAACTTGACGAAACACTATGTATATACCCAACATTATTTTATTCAACAGCTTTCAGTATTATTTCATCACAATGACATCATGAATAGTTAATGGTTATAGTAAGAACAATATATTTTGTGTATTATCATAATTGTTAATATCGTCATTATTTCATCTTTAGATTGTATCGCAGACAAGAAGCAACGCAAACCATTATCTTTGTGTTGGTTAAAAGATTATACAATATGAAGGAATGACAATTATTTATAGATTATCGTTGCATGGCCATCTCAACGAGATTTTCTCGCTTGAGACGGTACGACGAAAGTGAGAAAAGCAATCAAGGTAAGATGACCGGTGATAATCTGTTTATCGATACATTCCATTGCCAACAGCACGTATCGCGTTAGTTTCTAGCGATTATTTTTGCATATCACACTACTGTATCGAGAAGGGAAATTATCGCTATTTTACGAAATTTTCCTTTAATCTTGATGACGGAGTCGAGTGATAAGAAAAAATTATCACTGGTAGCTAAGAATGCATGTTGGGTTGTCAAGGAAATTGACATGAAATTGACAGCGTCGTCATAGGTAAAATAGCGATAAACAGATTATCATTGGTCATCTCAACTCGATTGCTTTTCTCACTTTCGCCGTACCGGACCAAGCGAGAAAATCAATCTCGTTGAGATGACAAACGATAATCTATAAATATCAGTCAGTAAGATCATGTAAAAAAGAGATAATACAGCGTATTGTACATCAATATAACAGAATCATTGGTATTTCCATGTTGCTGTTTGTTTAATGATTATATATTTTTTTAATTGTAAGTACTTGCGATGTTAGAAACAGTCATCAAAAGTAATTTTCGACCTTATATTTTGTCATAAGACGAAGAAAAGTTTGTAAACATGTTCGTTGGGAATTCGAGTTTGTTCTGTACACCATGTAACGGGCTATTGGCACTGCAGTAACCCGATAACAATCCGTTGATCATGATTACAAAATACCTTGTATTACATTAACAATCGGAACAGCAGATAAAATATGTTATATATGTTAGAAAACATTATTGTGTTTAATTGCAATCGAGAACACAGATTCCATTGTATCTGCCGTTGTGATAGTTGGTTGTGAGATGTGTTCTATTAACTCATGAAGCTTATTAGATGAATAATAATAGAATTGATCTACTTATAGTTTAGTCAAACTCAGATTTAACCTCAAACTAATTGCAACAGAAAATGTTTTAGTTCTATTCTATAGCACTATGCCCTTATTACACACAGAAAAAAGTGCCATAAAATCTAACTCGAGGAAAACTCAAAACCAGCATTTTTAAATTCCTATAGAAATTAACATTGGAAGGGGAGATAACTCCGCAAAAATTATTATTTTTTTGGTCAGTTTTTGGTTGATTTTCTTGAAATTTATGTAAAGTATGATACTTTGAAGGGGTTACAAGTTTGTATTTGACTCATTTATATACTCTTCTGCTCATGAAATGTACAAAACCGAAGTGTTATTGGTTGTTTTCTTTTTTTTTGTGCATTTTTCATTAAAGAAATTGCAAATTTGAAGCTTTTGAAAAAAAATGTGAAAATATGGTATTGTTTAAATCTGAATATTATATTTTGTCAGCATCTTACTTATCTAAAGAAACTTTTAACTACAAAAAGAAGAGTACATGCTTAATTATTTTTATTAAATTTGAGATTCTCTAACTTGACATGTAAAACAATTTAATAAATGGTCAACTTATGAATTACGAAATCTAGATTATAGCTTGATAAAAGATATGAAAACACCTTGAGAGATGTTTCTTGTACTCTAAAGACCGCAAAAAAAAAATCAAGAATCAATACATTCTGATGAATATAAGCGGTAAAGTTTTAATTGTGTGTCAATTTTTATTGATATTTCTGCCGTTTTTGCAAGAGTTATCCCCTTTTCAATGCAAATCTCCATAGGAATTAAATGGTGATTTGTTTAGTCTTCCACAAGTAAGAATTTATGGGACTTTGTTCTGTGTATATTTGGGGTATAATGCTAAAGATTAAAACTTTAAAATCTTCTGTTGGAATTACTTTCAGGTTAGGGTCAAATTTATTCTAGATTGACTGGACTATTAATCTAAGAACAATCAATGGTGCTAAAATTGTTTTGTTAATTTCAGATTCATTCCTCTTCAACCAACTTCCTGTAAAAAATAAAGCTAGGTATCAACGGACAATATTGTGGAACCTTATATTATTTGAAACTAAATATTTGTTATAGCAGAAAAATAGAACTTACTATATCAGAGACGCGTAATAATTCTGTATACTCTTCCGTTATAATTGAGGACTGTCTTGCGGTTCCGTTATATATACCTAATTCCTGTAATTAAATGGTTAACCAGTTGTATAAAATTGTCAAGATAATATTGAAGAAATGACATTGACATATTGGAACGTGACCATTAAAAAGGGGGTAAAAACAAATATAGGCTAATGATAAAATGTGTCGATAAAGGCTTGTACCATTATGCTAAAAAAATATAAAAAAACTGAAATGTGCGAAATTCCAATAGCTTGTTTTATTAGTTAGTTAACGATAACTTGTCACTCGCCTTTTTTCTTTGCAACAAGAAAATGGCCAGAAAACACCCGATAGTGTTTTGTTTGTGAGTGTATAATGTATCTTGAGATTTTCTCTGTTGCATATTTTTTTGTCTCTAACTGTATAACAGAAAGTGTCTGTATACTGTCGTTCAATGATAAGAAATGATTCATGTATTGGATATTTATAGACTAACAAAAAAAGTGTTTTGTTGTTAGTGGTGAAAAACATTTTCAAAATATCGTATTTTACAAGTATTTTAAAATATCAATTATATTCTATAGCATGTACTATTCAAAGAAAACCTAAATGTAGCTAAAATCACTAATTTGTCACCTGTGTTATACAAGCATTTTGTTGAGCTTTTATAGGTATTGCAGTGAGATGTTCCATATACGTCTCTCTGAGGAAATCGTACTACTAAAAGTCTAAATGACTTACTGTTTCATTGAAGAATGTTTTTTTAAAGTTATTTGATGACGATATCTCCAAGACGTTTTGTTTTAAAACAGTATAAAAGAAAAAATATATTAGTTATATACTTACACCAAAGTAATAACCTCTATACAATGAGCCTAGTCTTTTAGCCATGTTCCCTTCGTCTGTCTTTGCAAACATAACTGAAAAAATACGTGTCATAGGGTAAACTGATTACAAAGACATAAATCACGCTCATATTTCTTTAAAATGTCTGTCAAATAGGAAAATACCACTCCTCGTCAGCTACATAATAGCAAACTTACTGTGTTGGAAGCGGCACCAGTGTCAACTCCACAATTGGTTCAAATGAGGTTTTACTTGCAATGCGCAGCGAAGACTACAAAACGGTTATTTGCAATCATAGTCAAATCCAACAGACGTCACGAATAATCAATGTAAGGAATGCTCAACTGCTTTTTAATACGGATAAAATAAAATACATTTTGCATTTGTATGCCCAATTTATGGGCATTATGTTTTCTGGTCTGTGCGTCCGTTCGTCCGTCCGTTCTTTCGTTCGTCCGTCTTTTCGTTTGTTCGTTCGTTCGTCCGTCTGTCCCGCTTCAGGTTTTGGTCGAGGTAGTTTTTGATGAAGTTGAAGTCCAATCAACTTGAAACTTTATACACATATTCCCTATGATAGGATCTTTCTAATTTTAATTCCAAATTAGAGCTTTTACCCCAATTTCACGGTCCACTGAACATAGAAAATGATAATGGGGATGGGGCATCCGTGTACTGTGGACACATTATTGTTCTCTATTAATTCAAAGTGTACTGTTGCCATGCATAAATATTAAAATCAAAATTATCTCAAACAACGATTTTATGCAATCAATGCAACAAAAAGTCCCCATAGCTAAATTAATGTTGATGATGGTTTTTATCATTAAATCTGATTCACACACCATTTTCAAGAATGATCATACCAATTATTATGATAATTACATTGTAGATTCAATATCAAAAATCAGATATGAACCTATTTATGTTATCGCAAAATTTAAAATGTTATTATTTCATCATCTATAAGAGACTTTTTTTAATAATAATTCTTCATGTATTTATCTCCTTCTAGAATACAAAGATAAAAAGATGAATGATAGACAGAACTGTCCTATACCGTCAACGACTACCCATATTTACAGGATATTGTCGATAAGAAAATAACTCTTTATTAACTTGGTGCGTCCGTAGTACTTTCCGTCGTGTACCTTCATTAAGCACAAACATTTTAATGCCATGTTGTATTATAACATATTTGACATCGTACCAAAACACAAGGGTATGTCGTGATAGATACCAGGAATAGAAATGTTGTGTAATTTAATAAACTCATCATAAATACCAGGATAAAATTTTGTATCGACTCCAGACGCGCGTTTCGTCTCCAAAAGACTCATCAGTGACGCTCAAATCCAAAAAAGTTAAAAAGGTCAAATAAAGTACAAAGTTGAAGAGCATCGGAGACCAAAGTTCCTAAAAGTTTTGCCAAATACAGCTAAGGTAATCTATTCCTGAGGTAGAAAAGCCGTAGTATTTCAAAACTTTTAAAGTTTGGTAAACAGTCAATTGATAAATATGACAATATCAATGATAATTTATGTCAACACAGAATTGCTGACTACTAGGCTGGTGATACACTCGGGGAATTTAACTCCAACAGCAATGACATCGACCCAGTGGTTGTAAATAAACTCATCATAGATACCAGGATAAAACTTTGTATTAACGCCAGACGCGCGTTTTGTCTACAAAAGCCTCATCTGTGACGCTCCAATCCAAAAAAGTCAAATAGGTCAAATAAAGTACGAAGTTGAAGAGCATTGAGGACCATAGTTCTTAAAAGTTTTGCCAAATACAAAAGACAATCGAGAGTGTTCTGAGCCAGTAACGTGAGGTAACTACAAAAATGTTGCATGGGAGACTGAGGTATGATAGACATATTATACTCACTTTTCTGCCGACCGACAGTAAAACCCTAGCCAAAGTGGTGCGTTAGTTAAGGTATGCGGGTTGTACAAGTACACAGTCTCGTCCGGGTAGGATGGGGACGTTAATTTCGATGCCTTGTGTTGAGAGAGTAAAAATCCTTAGGACTATGATGGGGTTCGTAAGTGGCTAAATTACTGTCCATATCCTATTCGCCCTCATTTTCCGGTGGAACATTTCGACAACCTCCATCCCGGTCAGACTCTAATACAGGGACTACCTATTTTTATGTATTGTTAATTTATTCTGTGTCGTCCCTAACATTCGTGAAATATATGCCACTGGACAGTGTAAAGCGACAACCAGAAATCAACGAAGTTAATACTTAACATTGGATAAGAGGAATATGTTTTACATGGAGAGAAAGAAAAATGCACTAACTCATTTACTTTGTTATTAACACTTTTCCAAAACAAGACACGCCGTCGTTTTGGTCTGTACATTGTTTTTTGTAAATATTTCCAAGTGTTCTTAATTATAATGTTGTATCTACATCAATGAGACTGGTATAACAATACTACACTTTACATTTAAAATAAAAACTCGAAGTTAAGAAAATTAAAAGCTGTAGTACAAAATTGATGTTTTATATTTCATCCCTAAAAAGTGTTATCTGTTCTAATAACTTACCTTGTCCGTAGATGAGGATATAGTAATTTTCTGATGGCCGACCTTCCTTAACAATTACTCGTTTTGGTTCATAACTATAAAATGAAAATACATTATCTTTACATTAAAAGGTAGGCACACATTCACCAGGAATATATTTTTTCATATACATTTTGTTTCAAACTTGACGCCTAAAAATAGTAAAATAACAACGATGTGTGAACAAAACAAACAGACAGAGGTAAAAAATGTCAAAAATAGGAGTACAGCAATCGACATTGTGTTATAATCTTAATCACTATAACGACATACAAATATGTCAGCAAAACAAAAATAAAAAAGGGCATAAAGACAAATCACATAATGACAGGAATCCAAACATTTACCATCATAGTACAATAACACAAAGGTGAATATATAAGTATCGAGCTACGTCACATGGATATTACTAAAAATAGACTTAACCGTAAAAGTAATACTTTACAAAGACAAATAAAAAAAAATACTATAACACGTTATAAAGAAGTTAAACAACTTCAGCAACTAGAATCTATACTTCAAGACCATCGTGTATTATTTGTGAAGTTGATACGGAGTATTTATCAACAAGGTCTAGGTATCTTCCGATGATCTTGTTTTAGAAAAAGGACCAAAACGTTCTTTGGCATACCCCAGGTTCAAAAACTTTCTGGCAAGACACATGTGGCTTTTACTAAATCGGAGTAGAAGCTGCAAGCTCTTGAATGCCGAATGATTTGGGAAATGTATATCCAATAAGCAGGTGAGGTTAACATATTGAATTCATACTTATTAAGGTAACACGACCACAAAAAGATTCGCGTTGTGGTGAGATGATCATAAAAGTATACTTATTGTTGTTAGAATAACCACAAGTTGATTTTTATTGTGGTAAATTGATCACAAATATATACTCATTGTGGTTCGATGATCATAAATTGACACTTATTGTTGTTAGATGATCACATATATATACTTGTTGTAATATGATCATAGATCACAAATGGATACTTATTGTGGTGAGATGATCACAAATGGATAGTCATTGTGGTTAGATAATCCCAAATGGATACTAATTATGGTAAGATGATCACAAATGGATACATGTTGTGGTAAGATGATCGTTTATGGCTTATTATTTTGGTGAGATGCTCACAAATGGATACAAATTTTGGTTAGATGATCACAAATGGATACAAATTGTGGTTAGATAATAACAAATGGATATTTATTGTAGTTAGATGATCAAAAATGGATACCAATTTTGGTTAGATGATCACAAATGAATACCAATTGTGGTTTGATGATCACAAATGAATACCAATTGTAGTCAGATCATTACAAATGAACATTTGTTGAGGACAGGTGAATACAAATGGATACTTTTTTTGTAATTGAAACAAAATAAGATAACTGTAGGCGTACTATTCAAGAAAAGAGGAGATATAATGGGTCTTTATGTTTATTCATATTTCAACTCACTTCTCATAGAAACCGTACATGGCAAATTGTTGTTGAATATGTAGAGGATAATCCGCTATTGTTTTCACATTACGTAGTGCTATCGTAGCCTGAAAGTCAACAAGAAAATTATCTTAGGATTTTGATATTTATTAATTATTATAACATATAACATGAAATATGTATTTCCGGGAACAAAATCAAATTGTCGCTCTTTTCAAAGATGGTGTCTAGATTGTAATGGAAATGTGTCAAAAGTCAATCCTACTATTAAAATTTGAATAAAATTACTATTATTCGGTCGTTGATATTATGCTTATTTTTTTGTCGATTTAGTGATAAATGTGTGTTTACATGTTTTAATTTTTATCTCGTTAATGTTTTTTCTCCCCAGGAAACACTGACCTATAAATACGTGTCTATCCCATCAATTCTCAGCCCATTGTGAGCTGTCCACGTTTTAACAAAGTCAATTCATAAATATCTATTTGATAATAAACGCCCACACTTTATACACCTCCATCATCTAATGACACAAAAAGAATAGTACTTTTCCTTAAAAGAGTGAGATTTTAATTACCAGTATGAATTCAGAAACCTGATAATTTGTAAATATAAAAATCATTATTTCTCTTTAAAAAAAGACAACCTAAATACGTTATTTCTCATAAAATTTTCTAATAAAGACCAAAGAACCAGGAGGTAAACATTTACAGGTTACCTTCAACAATGAGCAAAACAAATACGGTACCGCATAGTCAGCTATAAAAGGTCCTGAGATGAAAAGATGTAAAACAATTCAAAAGAGAAACGATAAAGGAACCAAAATAGCAAAACAAAGTATAATTATGTCAATGTGCTTGTTTTCAAGATATTAGCCATTGAAATTTTGGCAGGAAAATGTTGGATTTTCAGGCATAGCTTTATCATTGACGAGTTTAAGTGCTCAAAAACTATTATAATAATAATAACAAGGATTTTATAAGAATTTAACAAATTGCTTATAATTATACATGTTAAAGATTATAAAGAAAAAAATTGTGATTAATAGGCAAAATTTTTGACAAAAATTCCAAAACATTACAAGCGAACATCCTTAAACAAATATTGTAAACAACAACATACAAAAATTACTGAGTTAGAGGATACTGACTCAACAGAATATGACACAGAGTATCGACATACGAGAGTCGTATTTACTGAAAGCTGCTTCAAAGCCAAAGCCAAAAAATGAAGAAATCCTGTTTCAAAAACAATAAAACATTCGATTCCAAAAGACGATTTTGACATAAATTGACAGCCTCAAAGACTAATAAGTCTTCACTAACGACAATTATATGTAACTTTGAGGTCTGATTGTCTAAGTATTCTTATGTTCGCACGCAGGCGTCCTTGCAAAAAGAAACATAATATTTTTATGATATATCATTTTTTTTGTCAGTTCAAGTCGTATGTGGGGTATCTAAGGTTCCGTACAATCGATATTTAAAACTTTCATTATTGAATCAGTTTTTAATTGTGTATTAGTTAAAAAAAATATAATTTGCGAATTAAGATGAATTTAAAGTTAACGGAAGTTTTATTAAAACGGATGACAAGAAAGATTAGTAGAAATCAAATTGGAATAAGAGATATGACAAGCACAATACTTTAGCAGAATAAATTATTTACATTAATGAAATGTCATACTATGTATCATTTGATCAGTTTGTTTGAAATCTGTCCCATTTTCCCATTATGACAAAGTGGCCTCGTTTTATATTGTAAAATTACGCGCAAGTTTCTATTTTTACTATTGTAGAATTCCGGCGTGCTTTCAATTCATCGTCATAAATATAAATAAAATATAAACTCGGTAGACTTCAGTATTATGATGTAGCCAATAAGAATTATGCTGTCTTCGTAAAATAAACGAGCTATTACAAGTGCTTTCAAAACCCTTTTATGAAACTAGTTGAAGCAACCCAAAATGCACTGAAGAGCATGTTTCGCTCACCTAAGTCTATATCATTTGCATGTTTGATTTCTAGTCATGTCGGCCATGTTGGTTGACAGACAAGGTCATCGGACACATTTTAAAACTAAAAATCACAGTGATGATTGTATACGTTAACTGACGACGATTATGGACGAGCACGGGCGACGAACGCCAAGCACAGTTGACAAACACTAAGTGACGAGACACATACAGTTTCCTAACAAATGAACTCACATATTGTATTTCTTTTTCTGATCTGTGTTTCGGGAGTTTTGATAAAATTCGTTTTCCTTCTTGTGACATTCTCATCTGAAACGTAAAGAATTAAAAAATATTTTGAATTGCAGATAAAAGAAAACTGGAATAGTTCGCGCGAAGCTTTCAAAATACTTTTCTCTCATTTCGTAATGAAGTATTGCATGACAGTTTAAAAATATATCACATACAAATTGTGATTGGAAATGGTATACCGCTGGATATCATATTTTAAGATACCATCATGATAAATATAATGGTTAATATTTTTCCATTCACTAGTTTTTAATTGTCCTCATGGCCAATGAGTGGTAAATAAAAGATTGGCTTGATCGGAATTTTTAGGTTTTATCCTGAACTCGTTTATTTGTTTAATATTTTATTCTTGTTGTTTGGATTTTAAACACCTTTACAAATTAATAAAGTCTCTTGTTAAAGAAGTACATGTATATTGACATGTTGGTGTTTTTGTGTGTGTCGCTCGTGATTTTTTGGTTATTCATGAACTATTTTGTTTCATTTTTTATGATAACTAAAGCATATCTTTTCATAATCAACTGAACACCTGGAGACCTCAACCTGAAGCTCAATCTTGATTGTCAATTTTATGTAAAAGATGTATACCTAAATAAATATCGTATATAATTATCATTGGTTGGAATGGGTTTTATTTTAACCAAATATTCACTGCTGTTTATTAAAACTTGAAAAAATATAACAATCTCACCTGTTTATTAGCTTTATAATATGAGGTATCTATTCGGTTTACACAGGGAACTTGTCCGCCATCTGCCGCCGCAAGCTGTTCTGTTAATTTCATCATCTCAGCTCGATATGTTATGGACTCCTCACTTCAAATGAAAAAAAAAGAAGCTAGATCTATGGCTATTAAAATAGGTTACGTTTACTTTATTATTTCTATGCTTATCAAATTTAAGAAAACAGCAATTAATCAGTTATCTCAGACGTAAAGTTCAATTCAAAAGCCAATGTCGACTAACTAATTTATCATGTTCTTCCATTTGAATAGCTTACTGTTACTGCGAGTACTCTAAGATCGGTACTTAGTGTCTTTTTTCTAAAAAAAATTTTTTATTGTGTTAAGTGCCAATCTAGTGAGGAACGTGATTCCCGACAGATTTGTGCAGATGGGTCTCGTGTTGTGCTGACACCCTTGCCAAAAAAATGGAAAACATATATATGTAAGCTACCCTCCCAAATTATGTATGAGCAACTCCATAGTATCGAGTCTTTATTTTAGGGGTTGTTGTCGGTTGCTGTCCTTTATATATGTTTTCGTGTATTGTTTTGTCCTTAATTATCCTGTGTTTTTTTTATTCGATTCAACTTTGTCACATATTGACATAGCCGGGCCTTTTATTATAGCTTAATTTACGGTATGGGATTTGCTCACTGTTTAAGGCAGTACGATGACGTCTAATTTCATAAATGCAAGTCATTTGATTTGTATCGTATTGGCAATGATGCCACATGTTCTTATTAGTTAATCGTGTCTTATCAAAGCTAATAACCCTATCATATTGAATTTAAGGATTTTTGTCTTGTTTTATGGTTAACCGCTTTCTCACAGCCATTTTTAGCCATGGCGGTCATCTTGGTAGACAGATTGGTCATCGAACACACTTTTAAACTAGATACCTCAATGATGAGTGTGGCCAAATTTGGTTGAATTTGGCCCAGAAGTTTTAGAGAAGATTTGTGTAAAAGCTGACAGACGACGGACGAAAAAAAAATAGCAGTAGTAAAAATTTAACGCAAATGCATATGCAGTGTCTAGTTATAAGAAGACTCTTTTAAAACTCTCCGTCATAATACATTTCTTTTGTAAGGTGTATAGCATCTCTTGTATTGAGTAAAATCTCCGCCAATCTTAAGCTTGCTCGTCACATTTTAAGGTTGAAACTCCTCATGCAACATTGGCTAATATGGTTTTGACTGTTCTGTTTTAAATATTTTTGGTATTTATACATCAAAAGATTTTCTTATTTTGCCTACAAACTTCAACATCGTTCTATGTTTTTTGTACTTTTAACGATAATCATTGCATTGGTGTTAAAAACATGCTAATTTCATAGTTAAACGGTTAATATCATGATACACAAATCATATATGACATTAATTCATGAATACATTACATTAAGATTAGCTAGATGAATTTGTTATACTTCTTATGTCATTTACACACGTTTGCTCAATAATGAATGGAATAAAAGCAATAATAAATATATGCAATGCATGAAAAGGATCGTTTTTGCATAATCACCCATAGAAAAGTCATTATGTTGTGATTCCCCTTGTTAGACACACTTTCGTTTAAATGGTCGTCATAATATGAATAGAAGTGAATGTTTGCTGTTGTTATATATATACATACTTGTCCACCATTACTTTGTGGCACAAGTGGATCATGTAACCAATGGACCGTGCTATTATTCTAAACTTCAATATCAACCGTTTCTGAAAATCAAAAATACAAATATGTTGAAAATACACAAAGAACGTTAATTTTAAATAATAATGTTTATACAAAATGTACAATTAAGTGCCACTCAAACAAATTAAATAAAAACAGATTTTTTTTTAAAGTTAAACCAAAATTTTAAAAAAAAGAAAGGCAGACGCGGATAGTTAAATTTGTTCACGTGTGCGTGTTGCCACATGCATAACAAATCAAATAACATTAGTATAATAGGCCAAATATTTCAACTTAATAGGGTACATGCTTAGGTTACATGTAAAAATTGATGTCGTTCAGATTTGAAGATAGTGAAGTACAGTTCAAGTGGACAAGCTGTGTTGGAGGTCTAAATTAACTAAGTTCTGGTTGTGAAAGGCCGACACAATTTGCCCATTGATTGTATGTACCTGTTTATCGTTTGAGAATGTTACTTCATGTATAGGATTTTAATACTTTAATCTCAAGTTTAAATCTTCAGTTTGAAAATCGTGAAATATGTTTATACAACGACTTAATGAAGTAAATCGAACGTAATTAAATTAAACGATACAAATATTATTAATAGTAAAATTCCTAATTTCATACAAAGTTAAACTATATAAAGAGATAACGAATTTTTCGTTTTGTTTGATTTAAAGAAAAACGCTTTTGATATGGTTTAAAATTTAAAATTACAAACACAGGTGATCGCACGAGAGTTCTCAAGATGACAGGACAGGGTCGGGTTACTTAAGAGTTTTCATTGCAGACTGTTCTTTAAGTGTTATGCACATTTATATAAATTTATCCTTTTCACAACCTATTTCTTAAAAAACAATGAGATTAGTTTTGGAAATCACCGTTCTTTGCACGTCAAAGAACTTTGCAACAGTTATTTGTCTGTGTCTGGTCGGTTTGATTCTGGCAAAAAAAATCTACTTCCTCAAAATCTAAGGTTCCAAATCCCATAGAAAAGTTAACCTTACATGTAATTTGCTATATTATTAAGGTCCATTTTAGTAAAAAAAAAATCGAAATTGTTTACTTATTTATACATCCCTGTCCTTCAAGTATTTAGTTCGTGCGTTCTAGATGAAAGTGAATTAAAAAGCGATTCGGACACATGATTTTTTTAATTGATATTCTCAATCCCAGTAGTTTACTTTTATATACTTGATCACCTACTTCACAAAACCTAATGTATCGTTTTGTTTAAGAAATTTGTACAGTAAGCTTATTTTTTGCCGTTTAACTAAATAACTCAGATATTTTTATAAATTTATTAAAAATAGTTTGATGTACGCAAGGAAGACGAGGTAGGGAAAATTACCCCATATAGAAGCACAATGGGGCTATTTTCAATCTTTTTCGATTAAAATATTCACAGTTTCCAGGCTTGATATTTGTACTTCGAATCTGATAATATTTTTAATAAAATACTAAATTAAAGAAGCCTGAAGATGGCTCTAAACATGAATGTTAACACATTTTGGCAAATCTTCAGCATTTTTCAAAATAAAATGAAGAAGACCTTCATCAAATTCAAACTAATGATCGAAGTACAGCTGCATTTGGATACAAATCAATGTATGTTATCAAGAGTTGTCCTCCGATGGAATATTTTACAAAAACATATAGATCTAGCAATTTTGTAAATAGAAATATGTATTTTGTTTGCTAAAATATTTCAAGAACATGATATAGACTCTGGCAGACTGCAGTATTAAAATTCCAGTAACTGTAGGATTTGACAACTTTTAGATTGTGAACAATTTCTATTAATAAATTACAAATAAGCATGTGTCATTTTAAATTCTTTTTAACAGAGACAACACTGATCTGTTCGGCATTTGGACTCTGATGGATAGTTTTATCACTGGTTATCCTATCTCTTAAAACCTCCCTATTTCTCTATCATAAGGCTTTGATTAGTATACGTTTTTTTAGGAGCCAATTGATTTATATGAAAATAAAAGTTTAATATACGTCAATGAGGCACTTATTCAACGAGAGAAGACACATATAAACATGTACAATCAACAAACAAACGAGAAATGTATCTCTGGTCTCAAATGTAAAAAAAAATATTATTATTTACGGTGAAAATTCAAATCCCTAAGTAACTGATATGAAAAGACATAATATCATGACTGAAAATCTGCTAACCACATACATGCATATGAATTCATATAGATTTTGATAACTTGCTTACATTAAGTGTATGTATTTTACGGATTACTGTTAAATTTTCAATCAAACAATCTAAATATTATTATAAACAAAATGTTTAATTTGACACTTGTTGAGGACAACTCGATAAAAAAACAGATATGGATCACTGAATAATAAATTTTAAAAAGTAAGTCTAATATGTTTGTGTAGTTAAGAAAAACTGTTTGAACAAACATTAAGATTTGCTACTTGTACGTTCATTGGATCCGTTTTAGAAAATTGAAGAGAAGACTTTTAAATAAAAGTCATAGTATTTATTTGATTAAGCTACAGCCCGTAACAGAGAAGTGATCGAATTGATGTTTCTTTACCGTCAAAATTAGCTACGTTATCGACAAACTTAATTGAGTAGTGACCGAACTATTGGTACTTTAACGTTAAAGAGATTGACCATGCTGACAAACTTTCATGTGTCGATAATCAAATTTAATACCGAAAATATTGAAAATAATTCTAATGATATGAAACAAAATATGTCCATGCACCATTTGGATTGGGCGAAAAGTAGTCATTTCTTCAAAGTCAGACCAGAGAAGAAAAAGATTCATGGAAGGACGTCTTGATAGTATTATTTCCTTTACAATTTTACCCAAAACTATAAGAAATATACTGGTAAACAATTAAAAAGGTGTTTGATAGGAATATAGTCCTTTATTTTTTCGGACTATAATGTGCACCGTATGTGTGATGGATTTGAATTCAATCAATAACTTTGAAATGTTTTCTCATATGTATACACAAAAGGGAGGACTGGTATTTGTACTTCTGTTAGAATATGTCTTCGTCCGTTTCACATGTCAAACTTTTTTCTAGTACAGTATAGACGGGAAAATTTTGTTGATATTTTTTTTTTTCATATTTACTTAATATTAAATAGTTAAAAATTATTACTGAAAGCCTGTTCAGAGTTTCTTTCTTGTGTATGATTATATAATTTTTCACATGCCTGAACTCATCGACGATAATGTAAGGTGCTCTATTAGAAAAAAAATGGATTTCTAGTTTGGGTGTGAAAAAGAAATTTCGCCTTTTCTTGAGCCTGTTTTGTACATTCAGTTTAACATGTTTAACAGATATGATCCAAAGGAAATTTTCACATGGAACATTCGGTAAATAGAAAATGAAAAGATATGCGGTAATTTACAGAGAGACCACACTCCATCCATGAGGAAAACGGAGGGAATTTAAAAATCTAGAGGTCTCCACAAGGCTTTCAACAAGGATGGAATCTCACTCCTTCTGAAAAGCTCTAAATCGCCCCAACGTGTACCTACGTTTGGTCATCAAGAGATTCTGGTTTCTCTTTGTGTGTGTCAGAAACATTCCATTCGGATTTGAATTTAATTTACCGAAAGATTTCCGTACATTAAATCTAAGGACGGTCAGCACATTTTAAGGACGCCACAGATCGAAGTACAATTTTAAGTAGTACATAGATGTGCAATAGTTCAGCTTCCTGTACATGTTCGTGAAGTTCTAAATTTTGAATCTTGATTTCTTTAAAAAACACCATTGTTTTACAATAAAAAATCTCAAAATGTCCGTTAGCAATGAAAAAGTTTGACCATGAAAAATCACATATCTAAGAAATGCAGTCGTTTAATTGATTATAAGAAAGTTTCAGTATATCATGTCAAATTTCTGTAATTTGAGAGTTTTCCTTTAGTAACAAATGTACTCCATGTCCGATGGTGAAATAAAAATGAATGTCTCAGAAAGTGGTGAATTAGTTTCCATAAATGACAGATGAATCGGGCCAAGCTTAGTAACTTACAGTAAACAGACTACTGTAACATTGACGCACTCGTCGAACTGTTTAAAAAATATGTGTTTATGACCAAAAATTTATATACAACTTCATTTATAAATTAATCTGAATTTCATAGCGCGTCGTCACAATAATGAGTTATAAAAACAATCTATAACCAGCAGATCTATACTTCTATAAAGAAAGTATTCTTGTACAAATAGGTATTTATTATAAAATTTGCAAGGGTTCCATGGAACCCAGTGTCTCGCCTACTTTTGCTGTTTATCACACACTCAACAAAAATGATGAAAAAAATCAATAAAAATGTTGTTCTCGATACTACAGAGAAGTGATCGAATTGGCGTTTCTTTACCGTCAGAATAAATTACGTTATCGACAAACTTATTTCAGAAGTGACATAATTCAATTTTCTTCATCGACAAAATATTTCATGTCCAACGTGTAAGTAAGTTTTCATTGTTTAAGTCGAAGTTTTTTTTTAAAACAGTAACATTTTTTATAATCAACCTCCTCTGTCATTGGAATTTTCATTTTAACGGTAAAGGAGCAAATACGGGATCTATCATTTGTTACGAGGAAATCATTATTCAATCGAGCATAATTATGTTTTTTTTCATGAAACATAATTATTATGAAATACAAAGGAGTTGATATGATCAAATACTTTCGAACTGACGGAAACAAAAATACATAATCTAGAATGTGTGTTCTGTCATAAACAATGGCTTCGTCGTGCGAATCGACGAGATCACGTTACATGTAACTGATCTTAGCTGTACAAACAGTTAGTGCGACCTCAATAAAATCTTTACCCAACTACGCGTGAAGAATGAGTACAGAATCGTCCCATACAGGACATTTTCTATGTTATCCTAGTATATTATCCGACAGTTAAGAATAGAATCTGGTCAAATTTTGAAGTTGAACATGTGGGAATTTTTTATTTTTGCCACGGACCATTTTATTTTCATGGAGGAACGGGCCTGGTAGTTTTTAGAAAACAATATTCTGACCCTGATTTTGACTTAAAAAATCTGCTGCCTCAATATTTTGTCATATGAAAAAAAAATTGTCAACAAAATTTTCCTGTATAAACTTTAATAGAAAATGTGTCTATGAGACACAGATGCCCCCGCCAAACAGGAATTAGACAAATGACAGACCTGAAAAGGGGAGACACGGTACTTTTCACCTTGATAAAGCTTCAGACCAAATATCAAACCAATCCGACATATATTTGACAAAAAATTCATAGACCGGACGTACAGACAAGGGTAAATCTTAATGCCAAATCGCCTAAAGATGTGGGCATAAAAATCTGACCAGCGAAGCGGTTATTAAAATATCCTGAGATATATAACTATATATCCCCCTTTTCCTCTCCTGAAAATCAAATGTTTCGTGCCTTAGCAGATGTGTGTTAGCACTAAGTTGTTCAATTAACGCGGTTAAGAGGAAATGTATATGTGTATTTCGACAAAAATTGGTAAATTAACACCAGAGATTCCTTCGTTTGATTGAAGAGTTTTCTTGCTTCAAGCTGAATAATTCACACCGTTCTACATGAAAAAAAAAAGATTTAAAAACCAAAGTTCAGGCGGGCTTTTTCACGTCCTAAATTTCGAGACCTGACAATCCGGGACATTAAAATTCCACTTTACCAACAAAAAGATAATCCCAGCTTTATTTCTTGATAAAGGGTCTCTGGTAATAATGATACGAAGTCAGAATTAACTCAGGTTTTAAGAAAAGCATACCTAACCCTTCTCGTTTGAATTGTTTTACAATGTCTTATCGGGGCCTTTTATAGCTGACTATGCGGTATGGGCTTTGCTCATTGTTGAAGGCCGTACGGTTACCTATAGTTGTTAATGTTTGTGTCATTTTGGTCTTTTGTGGATAGTTGTCTCATTGGCAATAATACCACATCTTACTTTTTATATGTAAAATTAAAATTGAGAAAGGAAATGGTGAATATGTCAAAGCGACAACCACCCGACCATAGAGCAAACAACAGCCGAAGGCAACCAATGGGTCTTCAATGTAGCGAGAATTCCCGCACCCGTAGGTGTCCTTCAGCTGGCCCCTAAAATATGCATAATAGTACAGTGATAATGGACGTCATACTAAACTCCGAATTATACACAAGAAACTAAAATTTAAAATCATACAAGACTAACAAAGGCCAGAGGCTCCTGACTTGGGACAGGCGCAAAATTGCGGCGGGGTTAAACATGTTTATGAGATCTCAACCCTCCCCCTATACCTCTAGCCAATGTAGAAAAGTAAAAGAATAACAATACGCACATTAAAATTCAGTTCAAGAGAAGTCCGAGTCTGATGTCAAAAGATGTAACAAAAGAAAATAAATAAAATGACAATAATACATAAATAACAACAGACTACTAGCAGTTAACTGACATGCCAGCTCCAGACCTCAATTAAACTGATTGAAAGATTATGTCTTCATCATATGAATATCAGGTACAATCCCTCCCGTTAGGGGTTTAGTATCATACTGTCATAAAATATATGAGAAGAACATAACCCGTGTCACGTGTACATTCTGGATTTCAAAAGTAAGAATTTTTGACAACATATTTGGCCTTGGATAGTGCCTTTTTTTCAGAAAAGAAGGTCAGATGTTAAACTAAGCTGCCTAATGGCAATCGTCTTGGTTGAGGATCGAAGTCGCTGGATTCAACGTTTGAAGGAGACTAATCAAGTGTAATTTCAGCAGATATGTCGAGATTTGGCAAGTGGCTTAAAAAAGGACTTTTGCAAAATTTTATTTCAGCGTGGCGACCAAACATTTTCAAGAACTCGCTTGAAACGATCAAGATTCTTTCAAAATGTGGTTCCTATTTAATCAGTTGTTTCATTTACACAAGCACGGTGGGCCGTGGAAGTATAAATGCAAAATGTTCACACTTCTTTGTCAGCTATAGAGTACATTTTTCATTAGAAATACCGCGTCTAAAATGAATTAATAGTACTCGGTATACAATGCAATGAATTATTCCAAACATTTAACAAGTATTCATATCTTCAAAATTTCTGTGCATGAAAATACCAAACTGTATACTATTATTGAGAGGACTGCACTTGTTTAATGAAATACATGTTTTGTTTGTAGCCAAAACTTCCTAGATCAAAGACATGGGAGTGCGATCCCCTGACACCTATTTTTAAGCAATGAAAATGTTTCGTTCTAACGATATAGCTTTGATTTTACGAATATAAAGTTTGGTCTACCCCACATGTACAGCTTCCCCCAGCCAATTCCAATTTTCGTTCTTGTTCCTATTCTTGCCAATGAAAATCTGATGTCAGTTTACAATGCTAAATATAAGTCATAAAAGTACAAGACCTAAATTTAGTATGCAAGACTCGCGTTTCTTCTATTTAAGACTCGTCAGTGACGCTCGAATCAAGATAATTGAAAAGGTTTTCCTACTGGGTCATGTTTTTAGGTGTATTTGGTGTATTTACTTTTGTGATATATAATTGCGTGCAGTCTAACCATCCATGTATAAACGAATATTCAGTTAGAAATGACAAATATCTGTTAACCCATATTTCTTTATCAAAAAGTAGATTGGGTGAATTTCTGTGTGATTTTTGTAATTCGTCTGTTACTGCTTTTGTTTTTATTGATTTTTCCTTTTACCACTTGTTGGGGAGGGTTGGCATACCACTAAACTAGTTCAACTCCTGTGCCTGTCCCAAGTCAGGAATTGTGGTCATAGGTTTGTCTTCGTTGTTTTGAGTTGAATGTTTTGTTACATGTACAGCAGGTAAGAGCAGGTAAATTTTAGGCATACACGTTTATTTATTTGAGACGATTTAGAGCTTTTCACAAGGATTGGAATTCCAACCTTGTTTCCCGCTAACATGTTTAACCCCGCCACATTATTTATGTATGTGCCTGTCCCAAGTCAGGAGCCTGTAATTCAGTGGTTGTCGTTTGTTTATGTGTTACATATTTGTTTTTCGTTCATTTTTTTACATAAATAAGGCCGTTATTTTTCTCGCTTGAATTGTTTTACATTGTCTTATCGGGGCCTTTTATAGCTGACTATATGCGGTATGGGCTTTGCTCATTGTTGAAGACCGTACGGTGACCTATAATTGTTAATGTTTGTGTCATTTTGGTCTTTTGTGGATAGTTGTCTCATTGGCAATCATACCTCATCTTCTTTTTTATATTGTTGAAGGTCTTGTGGAGACTTTAAGATTTGATTTTTTTTTCTCGTGGTCAGAGTGTGTTCTCTGACATTTACCCCATATTTTTTCTTTTTCATGTTCAAGAAGAAATAAACAGACATTTAACAATATATTCTTACTAAACAAAAGTGATCAATTTTCAAAAAAATTAAAATCACATATTAATTTTCAAATTATTCTTTAAACTCTTGCAGAATATGTCACCGGTCACTCCCGGTGAATTAATACACATTAAAAAATCAAAAAATCAAATAAAAAATCCTTCGACGATCATTATTTTCCCACGGCACGTTAGGTAATTCAAAGATGATAATAAACCTTTTCTTCAGGCCAAAAATTGTTCTGATTTCCACAACTTCTTTCCTCAAAGTTTGAATTGGGCACTGTCGAATTTTGAGAACCCTGAGCCTGGTAGCCATACATGTATGCAAAGTTTGTGTCATTTGGGGTATGTGGTGGGTTATAAAAACCAGTAGGAGGGTTACAATTTTCAGGTGTTCTACCATTACTTGGATCAGGACTTTCCGGATTGGGAAAAGTGTGAGATGTAGGCGCCTGTCGTGTATTAGCTGAATTGTAGCATTCGTCACCAAACTTCGGAAACTTTACATTAAACGTTGGATTTTCCTAACTGGGTCATTTTGTCGAACGTCTTTTTTTCCTAGTTTCTTGAACTTATTAAAGTATTCTTCGATGATTTGGGGGAAATTCTTTCGCTCCCTTTCCAGATCCAACGGAATTTTCCCTTTGTAATGTTGCTCAAGGATGTAGCTGTGACAATTTATCTTTTGAGACTTCAAGAGTCTTCCGTTTTCTCTATTACTTCTGAAAGTGTAATCATCAGGGTTGGAATTGACTAAATGTGGTGTGATGACACTTATGAAAGATGACGACACTTGCTTCTCTAGCAGCTGTTTAGCCTTTAAATCGGTCTGAAATTTGCTGAGATCCTTTTCTATCTGTCTTTTACTTTCGGCAGCGTCGTTTACTTGTTTCTTCTCTTGTGGATGCTTATCTATGTCGTTGCACTGCATTGCCGATACACACGGCCCCTGAGGACAATTTCTTTTAGTATGTCCACTACGCATGTGACACAATCCGCATTGCTGTCGACTCCTGTCCCCATTAATAAGAGGGTTACTAAATTTTGCAGTAAGTGATTCCAGAAATTCAGTGGCACTCTCTAATTCAACTTGTTTAACACGAGTTTCGTCTTCTAAAGTAGCCATTTCTTCCTGAAGTGGGGTTTTGTAAACGAAAGTGTTTTCGTCTTCACATTTGGTATCCACAGCATATTGACCAAGGCCATGTAGGCTGTTATCATTCACTGGCGCGAATAATGCCTTCTTTGTCTTCACCGTCTCTCGGTCTTTGAAAATGTCACAGTCTAGTCCGAGGTGAGAGTTTGGAGTTCTCTGCTTTGCTGCCATATTTAGTAGATTTCTCTTGTGTGCCTCGGGAACAGTTGACGCAAATTCATTAATATCCTTTTCTTGAAAAAACTTCATGTAGTATGAAGTTGTGAATCCAAGCCTCCTTAAATCTGGAACATACTGAAGGAGATCAGTAGTTACGGAAGACAAAAAATCCTCAATGGACAAGCGTTTTGGCGTTCTCACGGTATCCATCTTGTCGTAACTTAAAGTGAACAGATGTTAAGTTAACGGTGTCTAGCCCCTTTGAAGTCAGTAGAACAGTCCATTATATAGACGTGGGGGTGTTTATTTAAATGAATTGAATTGATAGAGAAAAAAAAATCAAATATGGATATAATTTTGGCGATGCAAGATAATCATACAATTAGATTTTCTGTTGACTGTTTAGAATTTTGATCAGACGCTCCCCGGACTGAAATCAATTTTCTTATACTCGGGGTATAAATGTTCAAATAAGTACAGGAGGTTTATGGTAGCAGTATTGTACAGGTCACATGAAAATAGTGGTAACCAATCCCATCCCCTCCAAGGAAAAAAAACTGTTACATAAAGTTTTTTTGTCAATTTGTGTTCAGAATAAGAAAAAACATAGGATTTAAAAGGTATAGGGGGGTCCTTCTTGTAGGCCTCTGTTGACTATAGTTTGAGACTTCATCCATTTCTTTTTAATCCAGTTCAAGATAGGAGAAAATATACCCGGCCCTTGTGAGAAAGTCAAATGGTTGTCATCGTCCTTCGGTTATGTTCAATTCTTAACATTTAATTGAAAAGGGTTAAGGGGGGAGAGGCTTGATTTTTTGTCGAAAGAGAATATTTTTTTGAGAGTAGCGCGCGAAAATTTTTGTACTCTTTTAACTGCGCGGCAAATAATTATTTTTCTTCGCTATAACATTAGTTTTTTTGAGTTACATGGTGGAAATCTTGCTTCATATATTTTTTAGGAAAATACCAAGCCACCCCCCCCCCCCTAAGGTTATTAGTAATTTCCCATAGGGTCCTATATATGAATCAAAGTTCGGACATGGCGGCCATCCTTATTGGTGGGCGGGATCACCGGATACAAAATCAGAGGTACCCATCCTATAGTCATTCCACAAAAGTTTGGTTTCAATTAAGAAAATAAATCTAGACAATAAAAATTTTAACGAATTTTCAAAAGGTACCTACATGTATGTTAAGCTAGGATTCGACAGTAGTGGCCGTCCAGTTGGGTGTGCAAGGTCGTCGAATACAATTCTTATTAGCACCCACCAAATGATCATTACACCTGAGATTAGTTCTAATTTATTAAAAATTTCCAGATAAAAAGATTTTTTTAATGAATAACTCACATGGTCCTATGTTAAACAAAGTTCGGACGTTGCGACTATCTTGGTTGGCAGAAAGTTTTTATTTGAATTTGATGTTGAAGGACTTTTAAGAAAATCACAACAACAGCACAGGCGGCCTGGCCACTGTAGAGTCTTTAATAAATTTGGGGATTTATGAAATTTTCAATTGTCTTATGTTAATTTTTTTTTTTATTTTATGTATCCGAGTACAAAATTATCAAATCACAAACATTAAAACTACACTATTCGATGCGATTTCTTTAATAAATCTTCAAATGAGTAGATTCGATAAGGCCACATTTTGGTCCCATATTTTTGTGGTATTTTCAAAGTGCCTCAAAATCGCCATATGAGAGTCAAATCAAAGAAAATATATTACTCAACAGAAAAATAGTCTTTGCTGGTCAAGACATTGTTTCTTTGTTGTGTTTTGAATTCTGCGAATTTATAAAACTCATGGAAAATATGTAAATTTGACAGCTCCATTTTAGCGAACTTTGCAAATTTTATCAACAAACTGATATTGATCTTTTATAAAGTAACATTTGAGTATTGAATCAGCACAGTTTCAGTTTTCTCTTAATCAGTTCAATTTTGGGGCCGACATCAATTCTTTTCGAATCATGTCCTTTCCTGGAACATGTACATGTATTTTAATCATCAAATTTGCAGTCCAGAGCGACGTGATTTGATTTCATCTTACCCAATTATTAAATAAGAATTACAAATATTGCTTACAAAACATGCAAACACACATTGATTCAGAATGTGCATCGCCAAACAAAGTTGAGTTAAAAACAATGCCGTCGGACAAGGTCCTACAATTGAAAACCTTTTAAGATATTTGTTTGCAAAAAATCCTGATGCTCTAAGGCAACTTCCATGCATTAGACGATTGCTATTACTATTTTTTGGTTAAGCTTTGTCCGTTCGTTTTATGCCTTTTAATTTCTTATAAGTATTGTTTTCTCCCCCTAAACGAAATAAATGGTTCATTCCGGACACAGATTTTTTAGCGCCTTATTGATTTGGTCATTAATTCTTTATTTGATAGTTTACTTTTGACATTTGCGCCTTGCCATGGAGAGACAAAACAAATACGGAAGGAGATTTAAACAAGGGTTCAAATTATCAGATGACTTTCGAACACTGACTATTGACAAATGTTTAGAATATGGTGGTAATTCGGATAACCAAACAATACCAAGGGGTACATTTTCAAAAGTGTCGGAGGAATTAAAGGTGACTGCTTTTTTCGTGAGAAAAATGTGGAAACAGTTCTGTATAGACAAAGAAGTGAAGTGTAAACCGCACAAAGGACTGCAACCGAAATTATCAAATCCTGATAAAGAATACATTCTTGCAAAGAAGATGGATAAACCAACTATTAGTTTGTCTGAATTGAGAGAAAAACTTCTTCACAACTCTGTTGTGCCAATAATAGTGTTTCCCGAATGACAATCTGCAGAGTAATTAAAAAAGATCTGAATATGACGTTCAAAAAGGTGTCTCGGCCTAAGGCAGAGAGATTTACTGCTGCAAATTTACGTTACACACAAGCTTTCATCGATCATATACAAACTTTAGATGCAAATAAGATTCTTTTTATGGATGAATCGGGTTATGTGGTCACAGTTGCTAATCGAACTAGAGGCCATTCGGAAGTTGGAACAAGATGTGTGGAGGTGGAAAGATACCATCCGAATCCTAATGTCACCTTGAATTTGATCGTCGGACTAAATGGGAGAATGTATCATAACTTTGTAGACGGAACATCCGATACAAACACATACTTACAATTTATGGGAGAAGCATCGCATGCCAATACGGAAAATGGAATCTCCGTTATTGCTCCTGGGGATACGATAATCGTTGATAATTTACCTCTACACAGGAACCGGGCAGAGGTAACTCTTGCTAATTTCTTCGCGCCGATGGGTGTAACACTGATTTTTATGCCAGTTTATTCGCCTGATCTCAGCGCGGCAGAGCCAGTTTTCATGAAGTCGAAAAATAGTTTTGAAACAAGAACGATTTCAAACTATCATTAAGGAAAATCTGAAATTTGCTGTTTCTCTAAGTTTGGGGGAAGTAACCACATCAGACACGAGAGAGTTCTTCAATGGGACAGGAATGTTCAATGTTTGATTTATTGGTAATTGTCACAGTGACTAAAAAGAAAATAAAAGCGTTCATATATTCTTTATATCGTCTGTAATCTCTATACTTTCGTTTCCATGAAAAGGCAAATATAGCTTACGTTTACATACAACATAAGAACGAATTGCACTGTACATGCTGTAGTTTATACATTGTTTCTTTGAAAGTTGTTATAAAGAATTATTTGCATCACAGTATCCAGGTTCATTTAATTTTAGAAATCACCGATTATTAGCAGTGCGAATCGATTTTATGTTTACTACCACAGAAACAATGACTGCGACTCAGATAAATTCATTATGAATACTGAATAGCATAAATACTCATTGATTGAATAACATTGATCATGACTATATCGGGGTCGCATCCATCGTTTCTACAATAAACATGACCTCATCGATTTGCTCAATGTAGATATTATATACTGCTTGCACTAATTTATTGGATTCAACACTAAAAGTTTTTCTTTCGTCTGATACAGAATACCCCATATCTTTTCTTTTTCATACCTATCTGTTTATTATGTCCCCGGGATTATGTCAATCATACATTGTTGCAATACCGACATGCTTGTACTTTGTCACAGAAAAATCTGAAATAAATTTCCTTCAAATCGAAGTAAAAATACAAATGTACCCTTTAACATTTGAAATGTTGAAGACAAAATTGCTCTATATCTTAAGTTATTGACGAATATTTGAAATTTAAACCTCTATAAGATGTGATGTACGGCATTTCATTTTATCATTGGTAATGATCCATATCCGACAGAGAAGAAATATTCATAATGCTCAGAAAGTTTTCGTAAATATTGTTAGATACCACTAATCGTTCCAACAATCAAGAAAACAGAGACAAACAGGGGGGGGGGGGGATATGAAAATGAAAAGATATGACTTAAGTGTTAGCAAGTTCAGGGAGACGGCAATCAATTTACAAAAAGATAATTGATGTTTTAAGGAACTGTAGAGGTCTCCACATGTTTTCAACAAGGGTAGAATTCAAAACCTTGAATATGAAAGCCTCGAAATCCATGATACTTCGGTAGTTATCTCTGCAAAATCCAATCATGTACACGACATATAATACATGTATATTCATACATGTTTATTTAGAAACTAAGAATTTATTTTTGTTTCCAAACAGAATTATAAGGTTATGTATAAGTGCCTCCGTTCACTGCACAATTGTAAATTGTCTTCCTAAAGACCAGCAAAAATAAATGGCGTTCACGTAGTCATAAAAAAAGTCGTATAATTTACGTTATCGAACAAAAAATCAGAAATATATACGGAATATTATATGTGAATGGTTAGGAAATCCGTTTCCCCTACATGTTTTGAAAGTCAAAGAAAAATGTTTTCCCTGATACAAACGTTTTAAGAACCAGCTTTGTGTAACCTATAGACAAATACTATCAAGACGTCCTTCTATAAAACTTTTTTTTTCTGTTCTGACTTTGAAGAAATGACTACTTTTCGCCCAATCGAAATGGTGCATGGACATATTTTGTTTCATATTATTAGAATTATTTTCAATATTATCGGTATTAAACTTGAATATCGACACATGAAAGTTTGTCAGCATTGTCAATCTTTTTAACGTTAAAGTACCAATAGTTCGGTCACTACCTCATTAAGTTTATCGATAACGTAGCTAATTTTGACGGTAAAGAAACATCAATTCGATCACTTCTCTGTTACGGGCTGTATACTGCTGCTTCCATATGCACAATGAATGTTTCATGCCAAATTTATATATTGATTTCTTTTAAGAAAATGGTGTCTATTGCTATTTCTCTTGGTGTTTTTATTCGGGGAAAAAAACACATAGAAACAGTATGAAAATAGGAGATATTACTATGGTGTTGTGATATTTTTGGAAATAACTAATAGTCAAAGAAACATTTCTTTGTTTTTTGTCTTCGTTATTCCGTTACTAGCAATTCGCTAAATAAATCATACAGCATATTTCGAGAAATAATGAACAAAGAATAAGGGAAGCATAATGAAACTTTATATTATGTATATTAATTTAACGTGACGGCAAGAGTTTATATTCAAATATCATATGAACAAGTCATACAGTGTCGTATTTCACCTGAATTTTGAGAATCGTGCATTCAAGAGAAAATTCAAATCCAAATTGATTTTTTTTTCTTCTTGTCTGATATTCTTCAATCAATTAATTTAAAAGACTATTTAACTGTTTAATCAAATTGTGGTAACAGTAATCAGGAATGAAAAAGGTCAGTAGTTTCGTAGCAATACTAGACTTACAATAAATACAATATATTTCATCAAAATGCAACAATACTATAAAGTTGGAGACGCTGAACATTTCAAATGAGGGACCACACCAAATAATAATACGAATTAAATAAATCATAGAAAACTAGAATGTTTTTTTCCCCACTTTTGAAGTGTTATTTTGTAAATAATAGTAGTTCTCGAAACTAAATAAAGGCAACAGTAGTATCCAGGTGTTCAAAAGTCATATATTGATTGAGAGAAAACAAATCCGGGTCACTAACTAAAACCGAGGGAAACACATCAACTACATGCCTATATAAGAGGAAAACAAATGAACAACAGGAACACTGAAGTGCAACAAATACAAACGCTAATATACATTGACACTAAATCTTTTCTTATTATATTTTGTCAAATCTAACCTTTCTTTCTTCCGATTTTCGACTTAGAAATGACACCAGGCGAGAATCTTTCAATAAGGTATCACCACTTCGACGTTTGCTATTAATTCCATGAGATCCATGAATAGTTCCTCTTCGCTTATCATCAGACATGTCTAAAAATTTAAACATAACAGAATCAGATGTTCTTCTATTACCAACGAGCATTGTCGCCCGTATAGCACCCTTAAACTTCTTTAGAGCACTGCCGCTATTAGGTTTGCTTTCATTGATTATTTTCTCGGGAGAGTTAGTTACAATGTCTGTAGCTGATCTCCGTTTTAGTTGTTGGTCGATTGTAGAAGAACTCCAATGCCATTCCCTTTCCGGTGAGGATGAAAATCTTCGAAATTTTGTTGAAGCCAGAATAACAGAAGTCGTACTGCTCGATCTAGATTTTCTACTTGCCATTTTTTTCGACAATTAAAGAACGTCTTCAGTATTAGTGAAGTTTTAACTAACTGTTTGATTTACATTAAATCTTAGTAACTTGGGGGTTATTTAAAATGTAACAAGAATTTAAAATCTGTCTTGTTTAATTATCGAAAATTGAGCCCGATCAATCATTGAAAATAGGTGAAAAATGATAACCATACACTTAAGTATTACAAATAATAGAAACAGATTTTATTAAAGATTAAACACGTTTGCATGTTTAAGCGTAGAGCTCACTTATGAAAACAACCCATAAGATACCTCACAAAGAAATCTTTAATTCGTAAAAATAACATTTTGATAATCAAAGATTCAATTACATCCTTAATAAATAAGTAATTGTTATTTTGCGCACTGTTTCTTATGCGATTAAATACGATTAACCCTAAATATTATATTTTTTGTCTCAAAATGACTGAATAACCTTCCAAACTTTCGCATGATTCATCAAAAGGAACGCCTCATATTTCGGTAACATATTTATTGGAAAAAAGTTGATATAAGTACGAAGATTTTCCTTTATTTCTTTCATGAATTTAATAACTCTCTCCGGTAATTTCTTTTACAGCTCACCTCAATGTTTCGTACATGTTTTTCTATTATTAGGATGTGTAAAGGGGTTTGGGAACATATAATGCATATTAGATAAGCAATAGCGTATGATGTAAATTTTAAAATATATTAAAAGTGAACTGGTTTTGTCTGGCTTTAATTGATGATTGCTTATATATATTGGTTTTAAAATATAGGTAAAAATGAAGGATTGAGCCCAGTCATTATTGCTTCTTGGGAAGTGTTCCCTCTTAAATCTTGACCGCAATTGCATTGCATTTTTCTATTTGTTAAACAGAGAATCCCCAATTCTTTCTCCCTTTCGTTCAAAATACTTCTCACAAACTTATAACATGTACATATTGAATTATTTGGTGGTATTTTGTTTTATAGAAATCATTCGTCATATTTGATCATTCAGAAAATAAAAAAGTATAATAAATATTCAACATACGATTATAAAAACATAGTCTTATTTCAAAACGATAACCGTTTATAATTTCAAAAGAATAAAATATCGATCATATGTAAATATTACGATTTACTTTTCAACTGGGTTTACATTTTAGAAACATTATTTAAACTATTTAAGTGCATAAAATGCATAAAATGCATTACTAAATTATTATATAATATTTCGTAAAATAGATGAAGGTTTGGTGAAAAATTCAAGAAAATTCAGTTCGCGGAATAGGTGAAGTATGAACAGTAATCTAACGTTCTGATGGAAGAACGAACGCAAAAACTGCATTTGTATCAAAGGAAAATACTTTTATATAATATGTTTGAGAAAGAATGAAATAAAATATAAAATGATTTAAAAAAACAAAACAATAAGTATAAATTTTGTACCAAAATGCTAATATTTAAAGTAATTTCACGTTATAATAGTAGTGCTAAATTAAAATCATGATTATGGTATGTAATTTCAACAGACCATTTTATATGCTGTGCTATCTCGTTGCTATTTGTAACGCATATCCGTCAATTTCGGATAATAATGTAAGCCCCCAAAAAACCCCGCTTTGGTCATTGTACTAAGCTTGAACTATCGAAGTACTTCATTTACAATTTAGTACTTCCGTTCTCGAACAAAGTCAGAAATTTAGTTAAATTGTCAGCATCATTATCATATGATTTCAAAATATTATTGTTTTTTTAATTATTATTATTTTAACATAATATCCTTATGTTTGCGGTTAACTTGAATTCGAGTTGACTTAAAATAAAATCTATAACATCATTAAAAAGCTGCTCAATAAATATTTTAGCATAGTATCTTAAAATACGAGATTATGAGAAAAGAACGATGAAACAAATATACATACCTATAGGTGAGTGTAGTGCAAAATGAGTTTTACCTATACATGTGTTAGTTCTTCATAAGGTTGAAGACACTGTGATCTAAGCAAGTATAAGTATTCAGCCGATTAATTTACCACGAAATTATGAATATGCACACCTTCTATTCAGAGCAAACATGTCTTTAATCTTATTTTACATAATTGTAGCTTAGCTAAATTGTTTGCAATTGTCAATGTAAATTTACTTAGGTGATTTCAATGTGAACTTGTTGATGAAGGAGTCGATCGTTGAGGGATATGATATGGAATTTAATCTGTTTTTGTCAACAAATGTATTACTTAAATAACTATTGATGATTACCTGTTGTGTTTAATTAGTCTTAACCCTACTCAATATTTTCATTCTATGTTTGAATACATATTCAGATTTTTAAAAGTCGATATTTAAAGATATGAAATTTGATAACAATGTTCGTTTTCTAATACATAACTTTTTCTTCCTCAGTACATAAAAGACTTCAAAAATTGATAATTAATATGTTTGACAAGTTATTGGTTTTTATTAATAAGTCATTAGAATAAAAATCTTATCCACGTGACCTTTTTGCCGTGGTAAGTGACACAATCACACATTTGAGTAGAAACTTATATTGATAACATATTTCTTTGTATGTTTTTGTCATTCGACAGTTATTTTATCATAAAAAATGTAGGATATATACTGAATAAAGGAAGACAGGTGTAACAAAAGGGTAATCCAAAAATGTAAGTCAAAGAAGGTTGATTAATAGATTGATTGATTGGTGTTTAACGCCACTGTCAGTATTTTTGTTGTGCTATTTCGTGGCGGTCAGTTTTCGTTGGTTGGGGAAGCCGGAGTGCCCAGAGAGAACTACGACCTTTTGCAGAAAAACTGACAATCCTGGTCAATTATGATTGGAGTCGGGCGCAACTGACACATGTGGAATTCGAACTCACAACCAAGTGTTGACAGGCTAGTGATATAGTAGTTCGACTACATAGACCACTCGGCCATTTGGTATCAAGTCAGGAACATGACAGTTGTTTTCCGGTCGTTTGATGGGTTTTGAATTTTTCCTAAAAATTAAGGTTTTTGTTATTTGAATTTTTTAATCATCTCATTTCATCCCAATCGTTTTTACAGAAGTGAACAGCATAAATATACTTTTTCTAATCAGCATACCTTAGTTAATTGATTTTTGTACTTAACAGAGAGCCATATATCAAGGAAGAGATGGTTGTCAGTTCAGAGCAGCTGAGATCGAACCCAATGCCCTAAAATTCCCCGGTTTTTAAGGAGGTTGTTGTTGCTCAATTGTGAGTTTTCTATGTTGTGTTTCGCAGTCTATGTCAGCTAGTCTTCGACTCAGAGTATTCGTTTGGTATATTCCGCTATCTCTTTGCTTACTAATATTTTCTATGAATATGTTTGAAATTTGTGTCTGAATGTGTTTCGAAAGCCTGCCCTGCATACGGACAAACATCTGACCAGTTTCTGGTACAACAGGTCAGTATCCGAAGAAATAGTAGACAAAGTCAATAGAATCGTGATTTAACGAATTAAAGATTTATTTCTATTTCAAGGTATTTTACTAGATAAGCGTCATTTGTGATTACGCATGAGACACGAGTTTTAAATATTATACCATTACAATTATAGTACTATCACCTTCGTTTATATACTATTTCAGTTTCATGTTCAGTCTAAATATTCTTTGGCCTTTTGACCGTTGATGGACGCAAACTTGGCCAAATGAAAATCTCAAAATAAGAATTCATTAAACTGACATTTTGGAAATTAGACTTGCGAGACATTTTTGGACTAAATATTTAAACCCTCTAATCTCAATTATATATATATACAATAAAGTGTTTGTGGAGAATGATTTTGATAAACCAAAATATTACAATGCACGTTGTAATAATATATGGGTACTTCAAACAGTTGTTACCATAGCGAAAAAATAAGCTAAATTATGCTTGTCATACACCTACTATGTTGTGTTTCGTGAACGTTGTTCGTTTGTCTTTGCCTTTTTTAAAGACAAATCCCTCTATTGTTTATGCGCATATACAAGCGCAACAGTACTATGCCGTCAGCGGTTTATGACGTTGCGGTTTCCGCGAACTGGAAACGTTTATTAGAGTTATTCCTCTTTGAGCCGATGGAGAGAGTGACAATCGTTTTGACAGGTTAATTTGCCGAGAAAAAAATTAAAATTGTTTTTAAATAATAGACATGTTCCAGAATTGGATAAAATATGAGAATGAAAAGAGAATCAACTATACAGCAATCTAACAACAAAAAATACATAAAAATGACCGTAAAGAAACGAAATAGAATCTGGATACTCGACAACAAGATGAGCCAATCAAATTATAAATAATATAATACTTTTTTCCTTAATTTTCTACATGTATAGACTTTTGTAGGTTCTTAATTACATCGATATTTTACAAATCATTAAGAAAGTACGAAAATCATCAATCTTTCTGATCATGTCCTCAAAATTCACTGTATATTTAGCAATAGGTATGGATATGGCAAATTGCACTGACGTATTTTGAATGTGTACTGCACTTACATTTTTACATGAATATGATAATTAGATTTCAAATAAACACCAACAAAACAGTAACCTAATGACGCATACATGTAAAACAAAGTACATCTAGAGAAGTTAACACAATTATAATCTTCTAACATTGTAGGTTTTTTTATATGACCATTCCGAGTTTGTCCCGATTGTTTGATATTTATGTATAAGGTGCGCATTTTTTGTTTAAAAAAACATAATCGTGTCTGTGTTAAAAAGATGTCGGAATGAAGAATTACAGAGGAATGCATATGGGAAAAAAATAATTAAAAGGAGATTTGAGAAAAGAGGTCGGACTAGGTTTTATTCATACTCACGGTATGACAGCTGTACGAGTATACTTAGACTGAGTTTCTAGCAACATTACGGAATATTTCGATATTCATAGATGCCTAACGATGAGTGATCAAAACAGAAATGGTGTTAATTAGACCCCGTTAACACTTGCACGGAATTGAAATAAAATCGATCTCTGAAGAGCATCTCGCGTTTTCGATCTTTTTAAAAGAACTTGTGCGTTTACATTTAGTATACATATTGCATATCTAAAATAATCAGCCTAACCATTTCGTTGACAAAAAATCGTAAAAAATTGAATAAGGAAATATTTGGTTCATTAGATAATTATATGGTTCTGCATTTATTAATATTATATTTGATTAACATGTCATAAGTAATTAAAAAAAAAAATTGTCAGAAAAAAATTACTTAAAACGCTCATTTCGTTTGAAGATGAGTAATCTACAGGGAAAAAAAATACTGAATGAATGCAATTGAAAAGATATTGTTTTAAAAAGGTGCACCGAATATCACACGTATAGCAAGAGAATATGGAACGAATAAGTAACAGGGCATCAGTCGATCACTGAAACGAGTATTTACGCCTTAGAATAGGGTTATTTTATCTCTTAGAACCAATATATAGCATCAGAGACGAGAACAAAAAAGGTGCGACCTATAACAAGCATATTGTAAGCGAATAAGTAGCAGGTCATCGGTCTAACGCTAAAACTGGAACATACGCGCTAATAGGTATATTTCACTTTTAAGAACCTATAACTAACACCAGAGACAAGAAAACAATTGAACAGATTTGTTTCGTAATAGGTGCAATGTGTTTCAACGTATAAGGAACGAATAAGTAACGGTATCAGTCGAGCGCTGTAACGGGTCCTGTCTCAACTCAGGAGTATGTAATTTAAAGTGGTTGTTGTTTGCAAAAGAGTCACACATTTGTTTTTCATTAATTATTTTTTTATTATTATTTTCTAGTTTGAATTGTGTTACATTTGTCCTTTCGGGACCTTTTATAGTTGTGTATGCGGTATGGGATTTGCTCATTGTTGTAGACAGTACGGTGACCCATAGTTAATAATTTCCAGTGTCAATTGGTCATTTGTGGAGCATTGTGTTATTTGCAATCATACCACATTTTCTTTTTTTATTAATATATTTTCAGAAGAATGACGCAAAAAACGTCGAATATATTAATTTGGTTTTTATTATCTCCATGGCACGTTTTGTCAAATCATTTGAGAATAAACACTAAAAACATTTTTAAACTGACCATGCGCAGATTTATTTTCATATCTACATAAAACACTTGGAATTTTATATCGATTGATTGATTGAAAAGTCGATCGCGATGAATCTAAAGGTTTTCACTTGAAGAAAAATCGGTTCATAAAAAAATCGTTCTTTTAAAACTACGTCTGGGGATGGCATGTTTACGTCCGATTGAAGATCGATCTTTCTCATTTTTGCAATACTAAAGATCGGCGATCTCAGAAATGATCGATCTTTATTGTTATTGGAAACGGAGTCTTAGATTTCTAATGATTTTAAGTAATTATCATCAAAATAAAAAGGAACAACATTCTTAAACGAAATTAAAATTCATGATACCGGAAGCAAAATTCTGTCTTGTCTTTCAGATGTACTTTGATTGAACAATGATATTATATAAAATGTCTTCACTATTTTAAAAAGAATTTCTGTTCAACACGCAAGCACTATGAATAACCTGAAATGATATGTACAGAAGCATTCGTGTGTACTTTTGTACAACGCATTGTTTTCCAACCACCGCATTTATATTACGTGTCTGTGATACTGACTGAAAACTAAGTACTATCATGTGTAGATTACTGTGAATTTATCGTAGTTTAAAACAAACAATCAACAAAACAGCAAATAACGAGAACTGGGTTGACTCTAATTTGTGAGAATATAGCCTAAAACGGCCGAACGTCTTTCGACGTTGTTTTTAGAATTGGCGCAATGTGTTCCCGCCAATTCAAATTGTTAACCCCTTTTTAGAAATATCTCTTTTTCCATTACGGTGACCCCATCTTTTTATTTCCTTATTTTGTTTAGATATAAACAACACATATTCTATTGAAGACTCATGGAGAAATTATTGGTCAATTTTTTTTAAACTTAATTTTTTTATAGGTATTTCACAATAAAAAAAGGCGGGAAAACTATTATAGCAACTTATCATTATTATTTTCCACTCAGAAAATGGTGATATTATTAAAATAGTTTGTATTAACAACTAGGTTAACAAAACAGACAAGTTTTTATTGGATACGGACTTGAAAAAAATATTACACTGCTATTGACTAGAAGTCCCAATTTCCAAATTCCGTGAAAAAGATGGCGTTTTAAATCGAAAACGAGGTCGGTGACCCCATTTTTTTATTTGCTTATTTTAAAGCTTTTACCTAGCCTAAAGTAAAAATAAAATATAAAGAAGATATTATTGGTAGATCTGAATAGAAGGATTTGTCTTTAAGGTTTATTTCGCCTCCCTTTTTCTTTCTCCAATCAGAGACATATATACACAGAAAAAAATATTTTTCTCAATAAATATTTAAATATAAATATAACATTCAAGTATTTTTTTTTAGAAAAGAAATTATAATATGATCTGATATCATTTTCCCATTGCTTTTCTTGATTATCTATCGAGGTTATTCATCCCCGACTTGATTACGTGTTCTAATATTTATCGACGAGAATCTCATCCTGGGCCGCGATCTTTAACGGGATTTCACGGAGTTGTCAATCTCTGTGTATATATGTCTCTGCTCCAATTTAATACTCCAACCATTGTCTGAACTATAAGAGATCGTTTACTATTACATCAAATGTTTGGCACTAACCTTCGTCTGAACATTTCAAAGATTTCATTGAAATAAATGTTTGCAGAGAAACAAACCAGGATATATGCCTTTTTTCATAAACGACGGAACATAATTATATTCAAATTAGTTTTGGAGGTTAATCTATAACATTTTGTCAAGAAAATGTTTTAATGGGGTTAAAATCACGGGAATCTCTGTCGAATTATCATGCACAAAATGACAAATTATATTCTTTTATATATAACAGTAGAAAACTAACAGAAAACAGAAAAATCATAATCAATTAAGGAATATGCTTTTTTCAGAGCAGCTGTGTACAAGTCTGGATTGATGATGTTTATTCAGATTACCTGTGCATCTTTACTTTTCTGCATTGGCTAGAGGTATAGGGGGAGGGTTGAGATCTCACAAACATGTTTAACCGAGCCGCATTTTTGCGCCTGTCCCAAGTCAGGAGCCTCTGGCCTTTGTAAGTCTTGTATTATTTTAACTTTTAGTTTCTTGTGTACAATTTGGAGTTTAGTATGGTGTTCATTATTACTGAACCAGTATATATTTGTTTAGGGGCCAGCTGAAGGACGTCTCCGGGTGCGAGAATTTCTCGTTGCATTGAAGACCTGTTGGTGACCTTCTGCTGTTGTCTGCTCTATGGTCGGGTTGTTGTCTCTTTGGCACATTCCCCATTTCCATTCTCAATTTTGTGTTTTCAAAATTTCAGTTTTTCATATTCTTCAACATCGTATTTGAATTGGCCTTTCAGCACTGACGAGTCTTGTGAAGACGAAATGTGCGTCTTGGGTACCAAGTTATAAGCCTGATATCTTGATTATCTTTTACGTATAATAGATGCAGCTTCATCCTAACATCTATTTTTCTGTTGGCAGATGCTGAACATTAAATCTAATATTGTTAACAACATACATTATTGCGTCAGTAAGTGGTCTTATACCATACGACAAGTACTGTTGGTTTCACTATATATAGGAACTATCCGGTTTGTATTGTCATCTCTCCTGAATGATAAAAACCCGTTACTGATCTAAAACCAAATACCAAAGACGTAGAATTTAAGCTTTATATATACACTAGAACACACCCGTGAAATCGCGGGTCCGTGACTGAGTTAAAGTATATAACTATGCGTAAGACTTATTTCAGTGTTGGTTTTGTCATCTTATAAAGTAATGCCGATTATAAGATACACAGTGTTCTCTGCTTTCAAACTCTTTCTGTGTGAACCCGTCGACCTGGAAATTGTCAATTATTGTAATATACATTATTAGGAAAACAAAAGTTCCTGGAATGAAGTATTTTTTAATTAACAGCATTGTCCTGTATTAGTTATAAATAAAGTTGAATTCTTTGATTCGCTGTTTTACGTCATGCCCGCTAACAGATTGAAAACTGTTCCTTACATATACGCCTCATTTTAAGTCCAGATTGTTAGTATTCGTATTGTTATCTTAGAAAGTCTCACTGATGTTAGTATTCGTATTGTTATCTAAGAAAGTCTCACTGATTAAAATACTACAATACGGAACAATTTGACAATGATTGAATTAATTTAGTAGTGCCCTGTGAGTATGACCCGTGTATATAGCAAAATCCTAAATACACCGTTTGGTGGTGCACCTGTCAGATGAGGAACGTACAGATAAGATTATAGGTAACAGGTTAATATACTATTGGTATCGATATCGGAATCGAAACGGAACTTGTTAATTATTGGCAATATTAATTATGTGGAAAACAAAAGGGTCTGGAGTGGTGTAATTTTTAATCTACACCATTGTCCTTTATTAGCTATATATAAAGTTGAATTCTTTGATTTGTCGTTTTTTCCCGATGACGGCTGACAAATTGGACCTCGTAATTTTAGTATTATAGATATATAGGAAAATGCTTTGAAAAATGCTTGATAAAAAATTAACACGAAATATTGGTATAACTTAAACTAGGAAAGATCCGTATGTTATTTTTAGACATCGATTTGACGTTGAGAAAACACTTGCGATATTTTTTTATTGAGGCACTAGAGTGCCACCACCATTGAAGTATAAGATAAAAATAAAATGAAGATGATGTGGTATAATTGCCAATGAGACAATTATTTACACAAAGACTGAAGTTAAAAAATATTAACAATTATAGGTCACCACTTGGCACTAAACAATGAAAAACTTGCCAACATTAGAGTTAGCTACATGCATGGAAGGCCCGGGTAAACAAAATTGATAAATGGAAACAAACAAAACAACAAGAACGTATATACCGTTGTAGAAACAGCAAAGAAGTATAATTGCTAGCAGGATATCTTTGGATTTTTACAAAGACAGGTATGCCACTTAACATGGCATACATATAACTTACTGATCCTTAAATAGATTTTTTTTTTATCCATTGAGATATATGATCTTTTTTTAATTATATCTCTTACGTATTGATTTTTTACTTGCTTAATAGCCTGAACTATCAAAGCTATGTGGTTCTATGTTAAATTGTTGCTGCACTAGCTTAATACCGAATTCAAAGTACATATTAATATTTTCGTCTCTTTGTATTTGATCGAAAAAAACTTTTACAAACAAAAATATGAATTATTTTTGGATTAACTTGACACATGTCCAATGTAACGTATCGTTTTAAATATTAATGATATTTTTTTGCCAAAGAATTCCAATGAATTAATAAAACAAACCGTTAAATGATCATACTCATACTTGATCTGCAGAAATGTGACCACATAAATCGAAAGTTAATCAGAAGGTATTTGTAAAGAAGGATCGATTCTTTGATGCACTTTATTAATAGTATCAATAATATTAGAAGGTAAACAATGCACAGTATATGCTACCTATACCACGAAACGATTAGGAGGTTGCAACATACCAGAGCTAATTAATGCAATATTGAATTTCTTGATTGGAGGTCAAAATAGAAGTTGTAGTGCCTAGTATAATTATTGTAATGTGTTGTATAATTATAGAGATTATTAATAAGATCATTTTTAATGAAAAAAAGTTAACAAGTTCAATGTCAGTATTTGTAATCTTAACTTTATATCGACCTAACGCAGTTTCTTAAAATATCTGGAGGTACATGTATCTAGGATGAAATACGGAGATGTGGTATCATTGCCAATGAGACGACTATCAAACAAAATGCATTTTAAAAGTATATTATAGTAACTATAGGTCACAGGTTGACATTCAAAAATGAGCAAATCTCATAATGTGTATGCAACTTTAATATGCACCGACAGATCAGATCATTACGTGAAACAATTCAACCGAGAGAAAAAAACAAGGGCCTGATTTATGAAAAAATCAATAAACGAAAACAAATAAGAGAGACAACAGCAAACGATAACCTCTCCATTTTATGCACCAGCCTTGGGACCGACACATATAGAATATACAAGTTTGTAAGCTCTTAAAACTCCCTTAACCAGGACAGTGAAGTAAAAACACAACACAGGAAAAAAGTGTAAAATCAGTTGGTGATGGCTATACTCATCAAGTTGGCACAAAGTACAAAAGTGTCTTTTGGTTCCTGGGCTATAGCTAGCCGGAAGAAAAAGTAAAAATGTATATTTTCCCAACAATCCGATTGCGCATTCGCAAATGTTCAGTATCAGCAGCAATGACATGTGCGTGGAAAGTGTCTCGGTTGAGGTTTCAGATTAAAAACGCGCGTTGCAATGGACGTTTAAGAATTAACGATAATGTTTTATATCAAACGATGTCCTAAATCAAATCAGAGAGAATGCTATTGCTTTTAAAACAAATTTCTATAGCACAAACTACAGAAAAAATTACCCCCATTACCTTTACCTGTATCAATGGAATCAAACTCTGAGAATCACAGGAAAGCGACTAAATCTAATATACTTAGCTGCATTATTTATAAGTTCTACTACAACGGAGATATATAACATGCACTGATATGCCTGGGTTGGAAAAGTTTATGATCAGGCTTGATTTACTCAATAAAAATGTATTATGTTTATTTTTAGCTCACCTGACCCGAAGGGCCAAGTGAGCTTTTCTCATCACTTGGCGTCCGTCGTCCGTGCACCTGAATTGGTAATTTTAAGGAAATTTTGCTGTTTTTGGTTATTATCATGAATATTATTATAGATAGAGATAAACTGTAAACTGTAAACAGCAAAAATGTTCAGCAAAGTAAGATTTACAAATAAGTCAACATGACCGAAATGGTCAGTTGACCCCTTTAGGAGTTATTAATTGCCCTTAATAGTCAATTTTTAACCATTTTCCCTAAATCTTAGTTATCTTTTACAAAAATCTTCTCCTCTGAAACTACTGTGCCAAATTGAACCAAACTTGGCCTGAATCATCATTGGGGTATGTACTTTAAAAGTTGTGTCCGTTTACCCGGCCAACCAACCAAGATAGCCACCATGGCTAAAAATAGAACATAGGGGTAAAATGCAGTTTTTGGCTTATAACTCAAAAACCAAAGCATTAAGAGCAAATCTGACGGGGTTAAATTGTTTATCAGGTCAAGATCTATCTGCCTTGAAATTTTCAGATGAATCGGACAGCCCATTGTTGGGTTGCTGCACCTGAATTGGTAATTTTAAGGAAATTTTGCTGTTTTTGGTTATTATCTCGAATATTATTATAGATAGAGATAAACTGTAAACAGCAATAATGTTCAGCAAAGTCAGATTTACAAATAAGTCAAATGACCGAAATGGTCAGTTGACCCCTTTATGAGTTATTGCCTTTTATAGTCAATTTTTAACCATTTTTCATAAATCTTAGTTATCTTTTACAAAAATTAATCCAAACTTGGCCACAATCATCTTTTTGATATCTAGTTTTGAAAATGTGTCTGGTGACCGGGCTCTTTAAACAATATGGCCGCCACGGCTAAAAATAGAACATAGGTGTGAAATGCAGTTTTTGGCTTATAACTCAAAAAACCAAAGCATTTAAATCAAATCTGACTGTGGTTAAATTGTTTATCAGGTCAAGATCTATCTGCCCTGAAATTTTCAGATGAATCTTACAACCCGTTGTTAGGTTGCTGCCCCTGAATTAGTAGTTTTAAGAAAATTTTACAGTTTTTTGTTATTATTTTGAATATTATTATAGATAGAGATAAACTGTAAACAGCAACAATGTACAGCAAAGTAAGAGCTAAAAATAAGTCAACATGACCAAAATGGTCAATTGACCCCCTAAGGAGTTATTTTTTTTCCTTTATAGTCAATTTTTAACAATTTTCATAAAATTTGTAAATTTTTACTAACATTTTCCACTGAAACTACTGGGTCAAGTTCATTATAGATAGAGATAATTGTAAGCAGCAAGAATGTTCAGTAAAGTAGGATGTATAAACACATCACCATCACCAAAACATAATTTTGTCATGAATCTATCTGCGCCCTTTGTTTAATATTCACATAGACCAAGGTGAGCGACACAGGCTCTTTAGAGCCTGTAGTTTGTATTATTATCGCTATCTTACTTTGGGGACAGTATACATGATCCAACCCTTTTCCCTTATGTTCTGTGTGTTAAAAATACAACACTTTAAAACAAATCGTGTTAAATCAGTTGACTTCAGTGGAACCTAATTTTGAGAAAACGCTGAATGCAGGATCTTCATAAGAAATCGTAGATATCCATTAAAACCAAAAATCAATGACACTATTTTAAGTCAGGGATCTCGTTACCCGAAATTGATTCATTTATTAAATGCTACCAAAATACAAAGCCTTGGTTAGGAAGTTTTGTATATATTATACACAGAATATAAACATCCTATTTTTTATGGTGATGTTGTTTTTGTGTACCCGTAAATTTAAATGCGATCCATTCAAACTCATTGGCCATTTACATAGATTTATTCTAAAAGGTGACAGTTATCAGCATAACATCGTAACAAGATCTTTGAATATTCAATCATCGGAAATAACATTAATTTTGTTTTTTGAGAAAAACAACATAAATATGAAAATGTATTGCTGTACAGTTATAAAAATTAAGGTTCTACATCCTGTTGAAACCATGTACTTTTATTTCAGTATATAAGAGGCTTCCTATGCCTCATTTTAAGACTTATTAAGTGGTAAAAAAATCACTACCAGAATCTATGACAAACGAGGCTACTAGTATTTTAATTTTGAAATTAACAAGTTTTCCTACCTTAGTAGCAACATACCAACCTCACCTGCATATGGGATGTTCATTTCCCAACTTATTCGGTATTCAAGAATTTTCAGGTTCTACTCAGACTTTGTAAAATGTCACCAATGTCTGAACAAAAAGTTGATAAATCAATGATTTGTCAAAGAACGTCTCGTCCATTTTCTTAAAAGTTCACCGGAAGATACCAAGACCTTGTTGATAAATATTCTGTATCAACTTCACAAATATACTGGATGGTTTTGAAGTGAAGATTGTATATACTGACGTTGTTTATTATCTTACTTGATAAGGTATTGTAGTATTCTTTATTTGTCTTTGTGAATATTACTTGTACTGTTTAGTCAATTCTGGGAATGTACATTTGACGTGGCTCGGTACTTGTACATCCCGTCATTGTGTTGTTGTGCAATGGTGATATTTCATATTTTTGTCTTTCGATTTTTCTGGTGTGCCATGTCTATGATTTTTTTTTTATGTTTCTTTGATGACATACTTGATTATTTTCATAGTGATTTAGATTAAAACACAATGTTGACTGCTGCATGTTCCCTTATTTTTGACATGTTTACCCATTATGTCTTTTAGTTTAGTTCTCACATCGTTGTCGATATAGTGGAACTGTATGCGACTGTCATTGAAGCGAGGGGTTTTGATAGCTATAAAACCGGGTTTAATCCCTGTAACAAGTCAGGAATACGACAATTGTTATCCATTCGGTTGGTGCGTTTGGGTTTTTTTACCATTTGGTGAGGGATTTTCCTCGGTGTTCGGTATTTTTATTATTTTATTTTCATTTATCAAATGTGAGTTAATGAAGTCTTTACACATAATATCTTTGAAGAGTACACTGGTTGATTAATAAGTCTAATGAACTATTATTTAATCATTTAAGTTATTATTGTCGAATTTGTACTTCCAATAGAAACACGACGGGTACTAAATATAGAGTAGGATCTGTTTACTCTCTCAGAGCACATGAGATCACTCAGACTAATGAAGGGCTTTGTTTGGGTAATATTTTAGTTTTCTATTTTCTGTATTGCAGACTGTCTGTTGATCATTTTCTTTTGTTTTTTTCCATAACGTTGTCAGTTCGTTCTCCCGAGTTTTCTGTCCTTGAATTCCTTTGTTTTTTGTTTTGTTTTGTTTTGTTTTTTTTTTTTTGTTGTTGTTGTTTTTTGTTGTTTCTTTGTTTTTTCTATGGATTCCTTTTTGTGGTTGTATTTATAACCACAGCTTGATTATGACTTACATTCAAGAGTTCGAACTCGAAATTTCTTTGGTATTGCCCGCCTCTCCTTTTCAATTACCGTGAGTAATCATGATCACCAACCGAGATTTTGTATCATTCCTCTTTATGTTAGTTGGTTTTGTGCAGACCAGTCGAGTAATTTATAACTGACCTTTACACTTTGTGTTTATGTTGTTCAATTACGCCATGCACTGTCCGATGTAAGGACAGAGTTGAGTTCTTATAAACATATATAACTCCGCAACGTTCTTTATCTGTCTAACTCAAATTATAATCATGTAATGGTGGGGTTCAATTGGTTGCTTTCTGTCATTATCTATTTGTCATCAGTCAGGCTGATGGTTTTCTCGTTTGAATTGTTTCATATTTTGCATGTCTTGGTATTTTAATAGCAGGTCTTTTAATGCTGACAATGCGAAAGGGGTTCCTCCCGTTGTCGAAGGCCGTATGCTGATAATTGTTTTCGTCCACGTCATTTTGACTATGACGGATAGTTGTTTCATTGCCATTCATATCACATATTCTTATTTTTAATTATTTAGGCCAGAGATATCTACTTAACAGTATTCTTGACTTTTTAATAAAGTTTAAATGCCGTTTTCGTGACCAGAATATAACTCGTTTGCAGATTTTCTTGACGATAACAGATCGCTATACCCGTCATTTTACATTTGGGATTGCTTTCCATTGATGGCAAATATAGACAAACTGCTAGACGCAATTAATTTGATTGTAAATGTTTAAATATTAATTTGAATAAGTCAATTTGTGTTTCTTTATTTTCAATACTAACATTGAATGAGCAACCGACGGACGTCAAGTATCCATTCATCATTATTGAATGAGCCAGCGAAACTATTTTGAAATTTCACATAGTTAACGGCCTTTGAGTAGTTTACCTTGTCATGTTCTAAGAATATACCTCTTGCGTTATTTAGCAGTATAAACTAATTTTTACAATGCTTACTATGAAATAAATTTTTGAAAATAATCTACTTCTAGGCAGCAATTTTCTAAAACAACTCAGAGTTACATACTAGAGGCGTCCGATGGAGAATAAATCTGTTTTATTTCTTATTTTGTAAATTCCTGGAAATTTCGAAATATATCTAAAGCATCTCTATACCTTGTATTTTGCATAATATTGATACAAAATCGTATTAATACATTTGGGAAAACTGGAAACAGTGTGGATCAGAATATTATCTTGTTAATCAATTTTGCTGTACACATATTGTGCTTATTTATCATAGTTTTCTTCAACATATTAGGTAAAAATGAGGAAAATATTGTTTAAAATTGATATTTAGCGACACACAGAGTCGATTGCTGACTTTTCTGTAGATTATAATCAGGCGTTGCTGATATTGTTTGGTGTTTTATCGTATTTAAAAAATATATATAAGATAGAGCACCTGAGCCCTCACCTCTTTCTCCCACTTTGCAGTTTGTGATGCGGTTTATATGAATCAAGTTTTATAATTTGTTTGATTGATGTTGGTTTTTCCGTTACTATCTTTTCTTGTGTATTGTCTGATTAAAATGGACTTATAATTTGCATTGTCCTCTTTGCTACTTCTTTCTCTTATTACAAATTTGTAGAATAATTAACATGCAGCATTTTGTTAAATCGCGTTAAATAGTTTCGCATGTTTGTCCATTGAACAATTTTCTCATTGATCAGTTTGAACAGTAATTTCCAAATTTACAGTATCTGCTTGCAGTGATAATATTTCTTGAAGTAGCAAATTATTACATTTTGAGGCAATTTTATAGGAGCACTGTGTAATGTGAATGTAACTATTTGTTCTTTGATTAATACTTTAATTGTTCAAAATGGATGTTTAATTTGTTTAAATTACGTAACGATACGAAAAAGAATTTCAAAAGTGGCATCGTGTAATTCTTGATTGATGTCAATTGATCGTGACAACGAAATCTTAATTCAAGTATTCGTTGTTAATGATAAAAAAATGTTGGTTATTCCAAACTTGGAGCAAAGGACTCTGACGCATGTTATATTTGTTAACTGTTTAATGCATTAAAAAGCAATACGGATTATTTCTAAGCAAAATGATCTAATTTAACATGGTAAAATGGTTTCCCTTTTCTAGTTTTCATTGTTAGTTCCAATGGCTATTGCATTGACCGAAATAACTAGGGCAGTTTAAATACGTTTTTAATTTTCTTTTTTAGTATTTCAACTCATTTTCCCTTATTTTTCTTGTTACTTCTCAAGTATAAAACTATCTTACAGTAAATATGTGTTTAGTGCTGTTCCTCTATTTTTATTTTCAAAGTGGACACTAAGAGAACAAAAGAAACCTAACAAATGTTCATGCCTAGGGAGTATGCGGTTCATTCAGCGTAGTGTTCTTTCTTTTAATGTGTTGATTGAACATCTCTGATGGACACTGACATATCTGTTAATTTGTCTGGACTCGGGCAATTATAGTAAGATTAACATATGATATTGAACGGATTATTGTATATTATTATATAAAGATGGTTGATCAACTGCATCTGTGGGATTTATTGTATATCCTATATATTACTTATATGTTATTTGTATGCTGCTTCATTCATGAATACCCTCATTTCTTCTTTTTTAAATGTGAATATATATGTAGAAATATTTGTTTGCAGATACATAAAAATTTTGAGGTTCTAGTTCAAAATTTGTCACATTAATAGGCTTACTAATCTGAATATTTGTAGAGAAAAGGGGAGTCAGTAAAAACTTATAAAATATTGTACTTGCAAAGTATACAATTCAGAGTTTTAATACATATTTTTGAAACTAAACCGTACCATTTCTTTGCAGTATTCAGCCACTGCATGTATTGCGAAACTTATTTCTTATAATAGAGAACGTATTTAATGAATGAATTTGTGAATGACTGCAAATATAACTCATTTGACCCACATCAACATAAATAGTCCAAGCATAAGACAAAAATAGAGAGCAATTATAAAAGTAATCAAAAATATCCCAAGAACGTCCATCAAGTTTCTAATTATGGGATACCCAATTTCAGACGTTTTATTTCAAATGTTTTCATTCAATTTTCATTACTACAACGAGGAAATACTTATAATTTGTACTACGTTTTGTTAGTTGCAATAAATGATTATAATAACCCTATTACGGATAAGTACATTATTATACGTTTTACGTAGCAGGCCGGCTCTCAAAAGTTAATCACGTCATTTCCTAATTTCAAAAGCGTTGGGAAAGTTTGTCCTTTAATTAACTTTTTTTTCTTCCTTGTTTCACTATTCTAACATTGAATATAATTATATTTAATTATAATAAAGAATTGGAACATGTGTATATGTCTTACTATAATCAAGAATTGGAGCAAGGTTTTAAATGTTAGATATGTTTAAGACCACTGACCTTCAGAAAGATGCTGAGTGCAATGTTTTCTTAACTTTGTAGTTGAAATTTTTCTATAAACATTTCCGAAGATATGATGGCTATCTCTGTTTATACAAGATAACTTTCTAGTCTATGATAATTAACGCTTAGAATATATTGGTTCTCATGAGTACAGAACGGTCAGGCATTCACAACTTTCAAAGCAATAACAGTTACTTAATTCGATTTTCTGTAGAAATCAGGAATTATTGAAGAATTTATTATTATTGTGAATGAAAATGTGAAATATTATCAGAACATACGTGGAATATGAAAATTTGAATAATTATACCACGTTTCCTGTTTTATGAATGGAAGATACTACATGACCATATATGGAACAACCACTCAGAAACAAGGAAGGATAGCGATAAGATTTACATTTGTGAAATTCTTGGAGTCCTATAAATTTATACATTCCTTAGTTAACTTTGCATAATCCTTTTACCATTGGAACTAACAAGAAACAGGAATTTTATAATTTATTGAAAAAAGAGCAAACAAAATGATGAAAAGTGTAAACAGTTTTGACCAAATAGTTACTATTCTTGCAGCAACGGCACTTATATGTTTAAAAACAGCAAAAGGTGAGTGGAGTTAATTTTATGTTTAACTATTTGTTGAATTTTTATGGATGTTTTGAAATACTTGACGACGGGTTATATAATATTATTTTTTTAAATTATCAGAACGTACGTGGAATATGAAAATTTGAATAGTTATACCACGTTTCCTTATTTTATTATTAGTATTGAAATTTGTGAATGACTGACCGTTTTAATAAAAGGTTAAGAATGCTAAAATGTTAAAAGATATATTCGTTTTCCAAGGACGGTACATAGATCGACCAGAAATGATATGAAAATAGAGCATCAAATAATAATCATATTTTTGCTTATTAATTGTAGCTTATTATCGATTGTAGATAACAATATTACGTGATATTATTATTGCTCTTTAATTAAAAGTAACTTTCAAAGAGCACGTATACATTGTTCTTTATAATCTAATGAATGTCAACACACACAAAAAAACCGTGAAGTTCTGTAATAATTTTAATATCTTTTCAATATGAAACTTCAAATGAAATCATAAAAATCCACTAATTCTTTTTATATTCAAAACGTATTGCAAATGAGAGTTACGGATAAATGAATCAGGCAAAAAGGAATCATGCAAACTATATAAAAAGGGCGGGATGAACAATCTGATTACAGAGAAATGGCTAATCATAGGAAATGAATACATGACATGTGAGTCTAAAGCTTGTAATGAAAAACAAAACAGATTTTATCATACAAAAATACTCTTATTTTGTTTTCCTCTTTTTATTATTTTTGAAGCTTTAAATCCTTTACCCTTAGTACATGGCTTGTGAAGTTGTATATTATATTGGTTAGGGGAAAGCTGACGCCTACTACCTCCGAGCGCGGGATTATCTCAATGCTTTGAAGACTTATTGGTGGGATTGGTCTGATTTCTGGTCTTTGATCGGGATGTTGTCTCTTTGACACATTTATCGTCTCAATTCTCTATTCTATACATTATTGAAATGTAAATTGGTGCTACGGTCACATCGTTGCTATAGTGATTCTTGCAAGAATCATCATCAGTAATTTCAACTGTTTCCATTCAGCTTTATATGTATTTATTCTATTTACATTTAATCCACTGTCAAATATGTTGAATCAAGAACATGGATAGATGTGCGATGAAACCATGAACTTGGAAGCTAATATATAAAGTCTATTGAGATTTTAATATTCTTACTAAATATGAAACACATTCAGTAGAAAGAAGTATAAATGAGACGACCTTTTGTCTCAGATACCAAATGATCAATCGGATAATTCATTGATTGATCGATTGCTGTTTGCCTCACGCCGCCTAATCACAACACGATTGATTGATTGTCGTTTGCTTAAACGCTCAGGGGCAAATAGTTCATGCATGTTAAGGACGGCATTAGAGCAACGTGGTATATGGCACAAAAATATTAATAGTACAAAGTATTAGTTACATTTTATGTTTCATTTAGATGTGAAGTTTTGGGGGATAATAAACTCAAAAGTAACATGTTTTTCAGGGTTTTTTTTTCTTATAATGTGTCAGTTTGTTACGAATAAGACATAATGTACATGAAAAGCCACTTGAACGAATAGAATGTTAAACTTTTGAATCAAACTAGTTTTCATTATAAAAGCCTTAACCGTAGTTGCCAGAATGATTTTATACGATTTTGTTTGGCATCTTATTTTCCTAGCAGATTGCTATGAATATAAATAAAACATCAGAAACCCATGGCGAAAACAATATAGCAGTGATCTTGCAACTGGATATCTGAAGGTCAAATCTTAGGCTTTTGTGGTGCTAATATAAGTTCCCGTTTTTCATTCTCAATTGTATTTTGAGTTTGTTTCCATACATAAATAGATAAATAAGTTAGTGTTGGAAGAGAAACGGTGACTTCAAGTTTATTTTGGCTATCATTTGGATAGTTTTCTATTGACAATCGAACTACATCTTCTTATTTCATTTTGTGTAAGGATTTTAAGGGAAACATTGTTGATTTCATCTTTATATTCAATTCTTTCAAAGAAAATATTGAAATTTAATGATTCACGTAATGGCTAACGGTTTCTTACAGTAAATTTTTAAGTAATCATTACATGCTCTAGTATATTTGATGATCAGCGCGGATTTATTATATTTAAAAATAAGGAAACAAAGAAATAAATTCTTATTGGGGTATACATCAACATAGAATGAAATTCAAAACAGTGTGGCTGTGGCCATTGATTGACACATTAAATTCATCCATTGACTGGGACAATTTAGGTGAACGTTTGTATGTAACGACCACTGCTCACTATGTACTTTTTAAAGACACTTAAACTATGGGGTCACCAAAGGTTCTCAACACCTTAATAAAGTAATTCGAAAAATTAATCAGAAATAACACGATGTTTTGATTTATATCAAATATATAAATCAAAACATAAAGGTTATTCCTGATTAATTTTTCGAATTATTTTATAATTAAAGGCGTTAAGAAACCTTTGGTGACCCCACAGTTTAAATGTCTATCGTAGGTACGTCGTGAACAGTGGTCGTTACAGACAAACGTTCACGTAAATTGTCCCAGTCAATGGATGAGTTTAATGTGTCAATCAATGGCCACAGCCACACTGTTTTGAATTTCATTCTATTAATAAGTTATAATGCGTATCAAAGTGTATAATATTGACAAAGTTTACAAGTGTTTCGTCTTTAAAATATACATACACGTATCCAAGGCATTGGTTTCTTTTTGGATACATGTATCTGCTATCAAGTATTTCTCACTTCTAGTTCTGCTTCTCTGATTATTCAGTGCATACATGTATTAGACGATTGATCATAGACATTTGGAAGAACGAGTGTAAAAGTTCTGTTTTTTTACATTTGCTTACTGAAGAATACTCCTCAAGATTTATAACAAATGCAGTTGCAATTTACAAGCTGACGATGAAAAATGAGATATAGTTTACAGGTTTGATCATAAAAACATTTCTTTTCGTTCACGTCGTGTAGAACTGTCTATTTGTGACCTGAAAATCTATGTATGTAAATGATTGAGCATTTTGAACTCTCCAAGAATTTAGCTGAAACAACAGAATTACATTTGCTAGTATGGTTTCATATTACAGAATTATCGTTGATAATCAATACAGAAAATAATTAGTTTATACCTACATATTGTCAATGGACACCTGATTTGTGGATGTCAATATTAATTTACACATATTGTTAAGAACTATTCGAGGATTCAATCTTCATTAGATTGATTACGAAAGAACTTATTGGGTTATTATTAGTTTCAAAATGATTTTTCTCTTACAAATATTGCTTTATTTTTTATAAAGTAAATTATGTAAATACATATGTACACAAATACAAGAAGGATTACCTTATCGTTTATATAAGGTTAAAAATAAAATTAAATACGGTTCTGCAATCACCATCTAATATGAAATTTATGTAATTCAATATTCCACGTAGCATATATGCTGCCGTGATTGTTACGGATATTGTCTTTAAAAAAGGACAACCGAATCAAAGTATATCGAACGAAGTTATAGTTCACATAGCGGTAATTTGAGACTTCAGCTGCATGAAGTTAATATATTCTGTTAAAATTTCCAGTTGGTTTCTTTTTCATGATAGCATATATATTTTTAGTAAAACTATTAGAATAAACCAGCAGTAAACAATTAGGCAGTACCTAAACAACCATATAAACCAAGTATTACTTAAATTTCGTACAAACTATCAAATAGCAGTCCATAACATTAATCTAATAAATCATTGGACGCAAATAGAATTTAAATACCAAATAAAAATTACTAATGGTATTAAAGTTCATATAACAATATGAAAATTTAAATTTTAAGGCTATATAAAGAAACAAGAATTTCGCCATTTTTGCAATTGACAGTGCTCTTAAAAGTGTCTATATATAACAGAAATTACAGTTCCTATAGTGTTATAAATGGATGTCTGGCCCGTGTTAAGAGAGAGCTATATCTCTTACGCGTAAAAGACATCCTTGTAGATTTCTAAAAAGAGCAGACTAATGCCACTACAAGGCAGCACTCGCACCCGCAAAGTGGAAAGGGATTAATATAAGTTGCAAAACTTGTTTCCCAATCCACTATAAATAAATATGTTTCAACTAAAATGGATGTAATCGTGTTTTTATTGCATTAAAAGTAGACTAAACACAGGACTGATCAAAGGATTCAGTTATAAACATTATTTGCGAAAACAACTGTGTGTGTGTGTTTAACGCGACATGAGACGTTTAATAGTTTTATTTTTGTCCATTCAGTTCTTGAAAAAGATTGTAGAATTAAGTTTGATGTTTTTTTTTGTCCATTTAGTACTGGGAAGAGATTGGAGCAGTTTAATAGTCTATTTTTGTCCATTCAGTTCTGAAAAAGAATTGGTGATTAAATAAACGGATCATTTGCTATCCAATATGAAGACGACTTTCATACGAAAGGACAGGAAACAGCTTGGTGATACACTAAACCAATCATTTGGTATCCAATATGCTGAATGCGCTTATACGAAAATACCTGTCATACCTAGCAGGCAGCTTCAGATATCGATATTCGGAGTAAACATCCCGCTTGCATTCTGATTAATGTAGCTACTTTGTCATATGTTAATTGTCTGTTCCGCATAACGATATGCTAACGACAGTAACCACGTAAATTTAATCGTATATAATCGCTTACCTTGCGGTCAGCAATATGCATAGAACATGGATCACGGTTGTAATTCATTAAATCATCAAAGTCAAATCGAGAAATCAAAATGGGTAGTTGTTATAGATCAATAGTTCCTGGGAAATATAAAGACCTGTAGATAATCATACCCCGTTAAAATAAATAAAACAACTCTTAATACATATCATTCGTTCGAAGCGCTTTTCTGGATTTAACCTTCATCGGGAACTCTCAAATTCGAATATTTGAAAGACAAGGATGTATAAGAAACGAAACAGTTGTAGCTCTGATATATGACCATTAATTTTTTTATGAAAAAAGCGATAACACAAAAATAAAAATTGGCTGACAACAGTTAAAAATTCAAAGCTTGTTGTGTACTTGATACTTTTCAATGTTTTTAGTTTGCATGATACATTTTTGTGAAATCAATCCTAGTATTGTATGTTTTGTAAACATAAATGGGATAGCGACTGTCCCGGGGGTAAATGATTATTCAGTACTCTAGTAATAATTAATTACGCCGCCCACTACTAGTAGTAAAAATAGAAACATAATTAAATTCACATGCTTTAAATCATATTAATTCAGATTTGATTCCTCTAATTTAATATGTTAGTTCATATGTTATAAGATTATATTCCATTTGGTATTTGATGTCAACACGCAGGCGTATCTTACAGCTATAAATGATAAAAACATTAATTGAAATTGCTCATGCTATTGGACTATGTGGATTTCAATTTTGGTTTCATGCTTCTGATAACAATGTCGTTACAACGCGGAAATATACCCCGTAATTGTTTCGAATCGATAAGCAACAGTTTCATCTCCAATGATAAAAACTTAATTTACGTAAAGTCATTGAAAATAATCACGCAATGAGGATCGACGATGGTCATTTGAAACATACAAATCGGGTGTTTCGGCGCCAATTGATATCGGTATTCGGTTTTAGCGCCTTTGTTTTAATCCATATTACCAAAAAAAAAAAAACTATCAATGCTCACTTTAGCGACAGAAAAGTATTCCTTTTTGTCACAAGATTTATTAATCATAATAATTGTCGAAAGGTACTTCTTTATGCTAAATCAGCACACTATTGAAATGCCATATTCATTAAAGTAAATACTGATAAAACTCAATAAAGCGAATAATATAACTTAAACCATCGGTTTCTGAAATTTAAAATATTCAAAACGGATTTATATTTCAGCTGATTATCGTACGTACATGATATATATGAAAGGCTCTTGATACGACAATATACGAGTTGCAGTTATAATCCTTCCATCTTTTTTCCGACGTAGTCGGTATAGTTTCGGTTTGTGCCCTTTGAACTTAAGGACGCTTAACTATGGCAACGGAATACGCATGCTCGAAAATCCTTTCTGTGATTGGACAAAATACTGTCATGGTGGGTGATTTGGTTGTGTTTGAAAAAACGTCTCGTTAATTATATCGTGATGGAAAGCAAGTGAAAAACTAAATATTTGAACTAGATCTTACAAAGATTTATGTTTTTATTAGAATAATTGTTTCTCCAATAGCTCTTTGCATCCGTGATAGCTGTTTATTCGGGACAATTATATAACTTTTAATGTAAACTTTGCTGTACGAGCGTATATGACTTTTAGAACGCACCTACGTATGTGAGATTTCCGCGGGGTTTTGGTGAATGTAAACAGAAAGATACGAGGACCGAGAATACTGAACACAAACAGAGAAAACGTTATTTAAATGGTATCTTTGTGCTTCTGGAGGTTATCGAAATGATAGTTTTAAACATAATTATATTCAAATTTAAATACGTCGGATATCTTTTTTAAAGATAGTTCTTGTTTATGTTGTCTTCAAATTTGTCGGCTTTTAATGCATTTTAATTCAAGGACGGAATACATTGCATATTTCACCGTTCCGTCTTTGATTTGTTTGAACACCTTTTTCCCACTTTCGCCAAACCAACATCAATATGGTAGATCAGTAAATGGGCAGTTGTCCACAGACCACAATTAATTCTTCTATTAATTCTTTATAACGTTTTGTCTGTCTTTTTTTTTTTTTCATTTTGTTATGTGTAATGTGCAGTTCTAGTCAGCTCATTATATTCAACATTCAGAACAATTTCGCTTTTACATTTTACATATTGAGCCAATACACACCCATACCCCTATATACATAATATTAAAGTCCAAAGATGTGCCGAAAACTATAAAAATTACCGTTTGCAACAGGCCTAGTCACTCTTTCTATATTTAAATCAGTTAAGATACGATATGTATTTTTTTATTTAACCTCTCTTCTTTCATTTCCAATCCATAAAACTAAGAAATTAATGAAAAGGGCAAATTGTTTTTTTTTTTTTTATAAAAAATACACTTTAATTAAAGGGTATATACTGTATTCGTTTTTTGGGTTCTCTATCTTGCATAGGATTGCTGCTTGAAATTGCGATATGATTTTATATTATTCATAATACAAAAGCCTGCTGTTCTCTGTTCGTGGGAGTTAATATGATAACGAGCATTCCATGCTAATAGTGCTACTTGAAGAATTTCATTCATAATATCAATATGAATGTACGGATATACTACTTATAATTTGTCATACCAGCTGAGAAAATACAGTCTTGCCAAATTGCTGATATTCATCGATCACTGAGATGAATCGGTTCGTTGTGTATTAATTGTAAAACTATCATCAAAAAAGGGGGGATAACCAGCTGAAGAAGGACTGTCACTTCCATGGTCCAAGGAAAACTGAAAAAAAGACAAGAAAAAACCGTATACATAACATATCAGACAACAAAAGAGAATTCGGTATCAGCTCTTAAACAATCAGCTCCCTAAAATTTACAAAGCATAAAGGTTGTCCTCGGCTTAATACAGAATATTACGATAATTTCCGAAAATTTACGCATGCGCCCCTTCTAACCTAAAATCCTTGTCCCGCCCTTGCCCATTCATGTGTTTGTATTTAAGAACTTCGGTCGATAAGTTTCACTGATATCTTCTAAAATGAGACCCATGTAGGAAAACTATCGATCTCTTCAAGTGCCACTTGTTTCATATCTCATCCTTCCGGCGCACATGCGTTGAACTACGTATTCTTTGTTGGATTTGGTACCACGTTGAACAATTCTTATTTTTCCATTTGCTTGGTGCTTTCTGAACTGATGGCGATCCTTTCGCCCTTTTTTGGGGGGTATTCCAATAATACCATGTTATATATATATTATAGACCCATCATTGACTCGTTCATTCGAAAACTCGTACATCAAAATACATATTTTAATATAAACTTCAATATAGCATCAATTATTCAATAATAAACCTCTACGTCGTACAGTCTTTTCACGTTTTGAAATCTCCAGAGTCATGCAAATACTAATGAAATAAACGAAAAAATGTTCACCTTCAAACATCATTAATTAAATCAATATAATAGTATCGACCCACAGTTAAACTTTTCTTCATACTTTCAATAAAGATGAATTGGACTAATCTGAATAAATTTACATGAAAAAACTAATGGTAGTTGTTACATTTTGTAATGTTAGAAAGTATTATCATATTTTAATGCTTTTTTGTGTCACATTTACCATGCTGTCAATTTTAGAATTTGTGATTTTTCGCTGTTTCAAGAACAAAATGCATATTACGGTTTCAACTTCTTAGATATAAATGATTGACAAAATACTATTAGTTACATAGTGTGCTAGTGACATAATACGGTATATATGGGGTCAGTAAATTCCATATGGGGTGAGAGCGAAGCTCGAATCCCCAACTGGAATTTACTGACCCTATTTATACCGTATCACGTCACTAGCATACTATGTAACGAATTTATCTTAGCGACTATCTTAACTTTTAAATTTAGACTAGTGACCTATCATAATGGGCAAGTTTTCGATACTGTTAGCATTAAGAAACTAGCTACTTCCATTGATCCTGCAAAAAAAAAGATGCCAACAATGACAACTTGTTAGGTTTAAATGTGTTTTATGGATTTATTTCCATCTTAATCATCAATTTCTTCGTCTGGTGAAACCTTTAAGCTTTTGTCTCAGTACTGTTTTGTTTTTAGAAAGGGAAGTAACACCACTACTAATCGTGTACGAAATAAGCCCCGCCTCCCTACTAACCTAATATCAAATATACACGGTCTCCACGAGGACGCTTTAAACCAATCATATTCCTAGAAATGTATATGAGGTAAGATAAATACAGATATTTGAAAAGAAGAAAGTGATATGAGCAATTTTCTGGTGAATGAATCATTTCTTGTACCTCTCACAATTTCTCAAAAATTTGGCTAAAAATTGGTAATCAAATTTGAAAAATTGATTACTCAACAACTACTCATTGTAAATACACAGTTTTCAAACGGTGTTAATTTGATTATAACATTTTTAAAATTCATTGATATTTTCCACTTGTATCACATGTTTTGGAAATAATTCCAGAACGAGATTTCAACGAGACGGAAACATCAGAAGTCATTCACATTTCATATTATTTACTCATGTTACTCAAAGGTTAAAAGCTAGCAAATTAATTGAACACAAATGTTAGAATAGGACAATATATATATATATATATATATATATATATATATATATATATATATATATATATATATATATATATATATATATATATATATATATATATATATATATATATATATAATCCGGTCAGATTGGGGACGATCAATCCGATGCCTCGTGTTAAGAGAGTGGCACACTCTCTGCGCGTTAAAAACATTGCAGCAACACTTTAAGGTGTCCGTAGGTGACGTTCGCAAGGCTAAATTTCTGTATATTTAATATACTTTTATTTCCCGTGACAGTTTTAAGCAATCAATCCCGATTCACAAGATTTCCTGAGTTAGTTCAGCATTATTTATGGTGTTAGATCGGGGATATTGCTTTCAGATTTTCAGTTTAGACTTAGATACAAACTCGCTTGACGATTTCTCTACCCAAAACGTCACCAATTCCTTTTTCAAAATTCGTTCATTAACCCAAGAGTAATTGCAACTTTAGTTTGATGAGTTCTCCTATTCATATCGCAAAAGAATGTTCAGCGAAATTGAAAAATGCGTTGAGGTATGAAGTATGTTGAGAGTATCAGGCACTTTTGAAGTCCAAAGTCGAATATTTTATCACAAGGTCTACCAACGACCTCTAATCAACGACCGTGGAATACATATGCTAAAGTAATCATTAGATAATGGCAATTTAAGAGATCATTTGCTGAAATCTTTAAGATTGCGTGAGCTTATTCTTTTAACTGAACCAGCGCAATTTTGACACATTCCTGAAGAAATATGTTTTTATTCTATTTTTAGAACTTTAACTATCTAAAATAAGTTTCTGTAATCTTTTATCTTTAGTTGTCAATATATTAATATATATTCGAATCGGAACGCAGCAAGCCTATAGAGAAATCAGTGATAAAGGGTCATAATTATTACAAAAATACATACCTAATATCTATACCAAGTTGTGTTAAATATGATAAAGAAATATCTGAAATGCATTTAAGACAAAAATAACAAACTAATGAATTTTCAAACAGGCAATTATTGATAAAGTTTTCATTGACATTGTGTCGAACTATTTTGACATCTTGAAACTTCTTTGGCATTTTGGCGCGAAAAATAAAGAGGAAAAACCAATTATGATTAAAAGAAGGACATTTTCAAAGCGTTTTCTTAATCATATTAAAATTCACATTATCACAGCATCATATGTGTAAATGCACATCATGTCGTATAGGTGAACTTGTAACCAGGTTATATTTTCTTACAGATGACCTCAGACACTTAGAATGTTTACAAAATGTTTATTTCATTTTTACTGCAGTGGAATTGTTTAGAATTTCGACACATGCTATTTATCTAAAATCTAACTAAGATGGTCATTATTCTTCCTAAACGATGTCTTATATATACATGCACCATTATTGTCAGAAATCAAATGTATAACATCGATACAAAGACAATCTATAGTATCTATGGTATATACAAAATAAGGCAGAGAGGTTACAAAAGTCACTAACAGCGCTGATTAAATTTGTATATTAAAACACCTTAAAATAAATTTCAGTTGTAAAGCAATAAGGACATATGATAGATGTTACTAATGCATTAAGTTTGAACATGTGCTCGACGCTCTCTTTATAAGTTGTTCTGCATTATATATCTGTATTTTTCAGGTTATGCCATCGGATATCAGTTTGAACTATGTAGCTATTTAGATGGTACATGTAATCCACAGTGTGAATATAAGTTTGTACATTCATGGGGCATATCATTGTGTTCTTCTCCTATCGACAGCTGCTGTGCACCACCAGCATATGGTAAGTTTGTACATTCATGGGGTATATCACTGTGTTCTTCTATTGACAGCTGCTGTGCTCCACCAGCATATGGTAAGTTTGTACATTCATGGGGCATATCATTGTGTTCTTCTCCTATTGACAGCTGCTGTGCACCACCAGCATATGGTAAGTATGTACATTCATGGGGCATATTATTGTGTTCTTCTCCTATCGACAACTGCTGTGCACCACCAGCATATGGTAAGTATGTACATTCATGGGGCATATTATTGTGTTCTTCTCCTATTGACAGCTGCTGTGCACCACCAGCATATGGTAAGTATGTACATTCATGGGGCATATTATTGTGTTCTTCTCCTATTGACAGCTGCTGTGCACCACCAGCTTATGGTCAGTTTGTACATTCATGGGGCATATCATTGTGTTCTCCTATCGACAGCTGCTGTGCACCACCAGCTTATGGTAAGTTTGTTCATTCATGGGGCATATCATTGTGGTCTTCTCCTATCTACAGCTGTTGTGCACCCCCATTTTATGGTAAGTTTGTACATTCATGGGGCATATCATTGTGTTCTTCTATCGACAGCTGCTGTGAACCACCAGCATGTTGTAAGTTTGTACATTCATGGGGCATATCATTGTGTTCTTCTCCTATCGACAGCTGCTGTGCACCACCAGCATATGGTAAGTATGTACATTCATGGGGCATATTATTGTGTTCTTCTCCTATTGACAGCTGCTGTGCACCACCAGCATATGGTAAGTATGTACATTCATGGGGCATATTATTGTGTTCTTCTCCTATTGACAGCTGCTGTGCACCACCAGCATATGGTAAGTTTTCTAACAATTACAATAAAATAAAATTGTGGATGGAAATGGGGAATGTGTCAAAGAGACAACAACCCGACCCGACCGACCGAGTGGAAAGCAGCCGAAGGTCACCAATAGGTCTTCAATACAACGAGAAAATCCCGCAAACATGTTTTGTTGTTCACAACACTTATTCATATAAATATAAAAACCTCAAAGAGATAACACTAAAACGGTTGACTATCGGTAAAATGTAATTGAAAAGACTTGGTGAATACAAACGAAAAAAAAATAATAATTGAAAAATTAACCTTCGGGATTCAATGACACGCACACCTTTCGAACGATACAAAGTGAAACAATAACATGAATAATACAATAATTATGTAGAATAAGATCCGAGTAAGGACTGCTTATAAAAACAAGGATATATTGGTATGTGTATGATAATTTGCCTCGAGATTAGATACCAAGCCACTCTGACTATGGTATAAACGTTTGCTTTAACGTTACAAGAAACTCTTTTTTTGCACAGCCACATGATCATTTAGATATCAGCTACAGTTTTAAACTAATTTCTTCCGCTGTATGCATTTTATTCTTGATTTATTTGATTTTTTTTGGCAGTTGAAAGGATGAGAGCGATGCAGACGACAACGACGCTAGCGCCAACTACAACTCCTCAAATAGAACTTCCAAATGCCCTAATTAGCAGAGGTAATGACGATTTTTTTTTTTAAATTGCCTTTTAGTCCAGTTCAAATGAATAAGTGATACCATAGATGTAATACCCATTCATTTATATATAAGTTCTTACAAGCGATCAAATGCGTAAAAATTGATAGAAATATATATTTAATTAATTTGGATCCCTACTTTTGTCTTCAATTTTTAAAGTTTTAATTTATTTACATTTTAGATCCTGAATGTGGCGTTCCAGCAATACCACATCGATCGAAACGTATCATTGGAGGTACAAATGCACCACGTGGCGCCTGGCCATGGCAGGTGGCGCTCCGGTTCATGACTGGGGTTTACATGTGTGGTGGAGCTTTAATCAGTGATAGATGGGTAGTTACTGCTGCTCATTGTTTAAAAGGGTAAGGCGCACATTGTCTCCTCATAGAATTGTAATTGGTTTTACCAAGAAGATGATATCTCATGCATATAACCTCCTTGGTTTTACTCAAATACTTATACTGTTTGACCTTTTAATAACCAGCAATTTATGTATATTATGTTCGTTATAAGGAATTTTATTTGGGATTCGATTTTTGGACGATAAGTTTAATTATTAACTTTCGTTTTAGTTTCTTTGTTCAAAGTAATGGAAATTACTTTTAATTTTTCATAAACATTCTAATTTCTGAACTTTATATTCAACCTTAGATTTGACTTCTGTCTAATTTGCAATTCTTGAAGCTGTTCTCATGACACGCAGACTATTTTCTAGACTTGCTACATGACCCTTCCTTATTTTTTTTATTCAATTTTGCCCTTTTAACAATTTTACTGCTATAACTTAGAGATTACCATTATAATGACATCTGCAAATTAACGGTAAACTCGTTCTTTATTGATAGGGAAAAACAAACAATTAATTTGTTAATTAGTATTTCCACATATGTATTGATAACAAGACCTGAGCATGTGGAACCTTGTTTCTTCCCCTTCTTTAACTTATAACATAACTTTCGCGCATCTTTGTTGTTATAGATGGTACAACCAGCCTTCAAGATGGCGTGTTTCAGTAGGTCTCCATTATCTGTATGACGGAGAATCCGGAACTGATATTCCTATCAACAGAATTATACGGGTATGTGTATATAAGTTCAAAGTCGACTAAGTAAAGAAACAATTCTTTTCTGCAATGATGAATATGAGGTTGCTTCTAGTACCATATATAACCACTGTATTGAGCGATATTCTCAACACTGATTGCTTTTCAAGGAAGGGAAGCTTCCTTTTTAACTTTTCCTTGAACTCCAAAACAATGCATTAGCTAATCTTCTATTACTCTATTTAGTTTTTATTCAAATTAGTTTTACTCAAACCTGCGTTTTAAAATCATTTCAAGTAGATTTCTGTAAAAAAATCATTGAAAAAACATTGCATATTAAATCAACGAATGTCCAACACGAACTCCACCAAAAACCGGTGGTAGTCTCCGATGAATCGTATGGGTTTACTGATCCTGCTCTCCACTCCTGCTTCGCTAAAATACTTTGAGAAGTAATATGAACCGATTAGGTATCAAGCAGTAGCGGTTGCGAACTGGTTCTCACTAAACCTAAAAAAATGTCCAAATTCGTAAACCATCGTTTTGAAATGTTGCTATTTATTATATAGTTTTCATATAATTTATATGGTTATTCAGCTGTTACATTTATCTTTTTTTATTCAACATTTCAATCCAAAAGATCAACTTTATAAATGGTTTTAGATCAAAATCAATATAACGAATCTTTCGTTGTAGTCTTCATAATTTTGATGAACTGAAATATTTTCATTAAAATAAATGTTATTTATGTAATAGTTTTAACTGAGTATTTCATTAGGCATGTACATAAAATGCAAACTGCTAAGCATTTTTATTTGAAAGTAGTTGTCAAAAGTACCTGAAACAAATAGACTGACGGAGGAAGGGATTAAGTTGTTTTGATTTACCTAAACAAGCGACGAATTTCTTTTATTTCAATTATTGACGTACTGTATTAAATCTATTTTATTAGCATCCAAACTACAGAGTTGACCAGAGAGAAACTGTCGAAGAAAATGAGACTGTTCCCATTCACAAACAGTACGCTCACGATATTGCATTAATAGAGCTAGCACGACCTGTAGATCTATCTACCGATTACATCAAGACGATTTGTCTCCCCTCGAATGGTGATTCCCAGTTTCCCAACAACAACTTGAAGAGAAACGACAACAATGCAAATCTGAACCAGGAACCATCAATAGACGAGTACATTAACCATCTAAATATACCTGATATTTCTCCAAACTTAGACATGGTCAACCATATCCGATTTAAAAGGGATGTCCCTGATTTATTGAAGCAAATTAGGATTAAGAGAGAACAGAGTAACAGCGTGGAATTGTTTGATGTTGAAAATTCTGACCAGTGTTGGGTGACTGGATGGGGAGACACGAATGGTAAGTATAATTATTATCTACTTACAATGTATTTTCTCTCTTCCTCCTTTCCTGATTTATGATTGCTACTAACTTATCAATATTGTTTCTAGCCACTAGCAAAAATACAGATACCAATAATGAAACAGGAACTGCTTATTTTTCCAATGCAACTTGTGTTCGAACCTTGATTTGTTTTTTATGGATTTTTTTTGTCTTTTGCTTGACTGATCTCTGTGTTTTTGTTTGATTTGTTTGTGTTATTTTAGTGTTCCATTTCTGAACTGTATAATGGGTTTGTTTACCCTGAAAAATGTTTTCATTTAAAACTTAAACTTTACTACATGAATAAAATCTAAGCAATTTAAATGTGCTGGTGTAAGCCAAGGCTCCATGTTGAAGACCGTACTTTGACCTATAATAGTTTTCTTTTACAAATTGTGACTGGGATGGAGAGTTTTCCCATTGGCACTCATACTACATCTTCACATATCTATATGATAATATTCCAATATTTTTTTCAATTCCTACAAATTGTGAATGGGATGGAGAGTTGTCCCATTGGCACTCATACTACATCTTCACATATCTATATGATAATATTGCAATATTTTTTTCAATTCTTACAAATTGTGACTGGGATGGAGAGTTGTCCCATTGGCACTCATACTACATCTTCACATATCTATATGATACTACTGCAATATATTTTTCAATTCTTACAAATTGTGACTGGGATGGAGAGTTGTCCCATTAGCACTCATACTACATCTTCACATAATTATCTATATGATAATATTGCAATATTTTTTTCAATTCTTACAAATTGTGACTGGAATGGAGAGTTGTCCCATTAGCACTCATACTACATCTTCACATATCTATATGATAATATTGCAATATTTTTTTCAATTCTTACAAATTGTGACTGGGATGGAGAGTTGTCCTATTGGCACTCATACTACATCTTCATATATCTATTGCGGTATTAATTTGGTTATGTTTTTTGATTAGATGATTGACATTTATCAATTCTCTGCTTGATAATGCTTAATCAGCAGCATCTAGAGAACCAATGTCTGTTGGTCGATGTTGTGTTAATTTCTTAAAAATATCAATTAAGTCATGATAGTGACACAAAACATTGCTCACGTTTATTTTATCAGTGACATTGATATCATATTTATTCTCTTTGCAGAAGACGATACTGAAGCATCCTTGCGGCAAGTCCATGGGCACGTGATTAGCAACACAAGATGCAGTGAGTACTGGAAAACAAACATGGATTCTGACATGATCTGCTTTGGTGATGGAACATATGGACCTTGCTCAGTAAGTATACCTGATGCAAAGGAATGGGGAGGGTAAAAAAAGGGGGTAAAGATATTACAAAAAATGTATCCGTCCAGTAAAAAGTGATGGAAGCAAATCCAGCTGTATACGGATGACACATGTTTCTCGATTAACCTTCATCTGGTATGCATCAGTTTCAGAATTTTAAAGTCCATTAAAAAATACAATAAAACATCTACGTCTTAAAAGGGTCAAAATAAAAAAACAAAAATAGTATAAGTTCAACATATCAACACAAGTAACATATTGCAGAAAAACCTATGTTCTCTATTCATTTGATACATTCTTAATATTTTCAGGGTGACTCTGGAAGTCCGATGTCCTGTAAGCGCAATGGTAGATACTATTTAACTGGAATTGTATCTTGGGGAACAGAAGGGTGTGATAAGCAAGGATATCCGAGTGTCTTCACTCGAGTGACGTCATACGTTGACTGGATAAAGCAGCAAACAGGTGCCTGATAATTTTCTTAGATGATCTGTGAATTATTTGATTGGATTTCAAAGTCTCTCAGGGAATGGCGAAACTTAACACGAATGTGATTGGCACGACAGCTCATAACTGGCGATATTGTTACTCTTATTTATTTGTATATTTTTGACATCTTTAATTCTGAAACTAAAATGTTATAAAGAAGTAAATTGTTTAATTTTGTTTAATAAATTGAAGACAAAAAGGTTCATCATATATTACTTAATCATTAATTAAAAATTTGGAAGTGTGAAAATTTGAGAGAACTGATATACTAATGTTCGGTTACTGTGACAACACGCAGCAAAAAGCTGTAAGTGGCAAATAAAATAGGTGATTAATATTTTGTAGTTATCATTAAATGATTTATATTGAACACAGAAACGTATGGTTTTATCATATTTCTAATCATTCCCAATTTTATTGAAATAAAATAGCTGTTACTGATTTAATTCCAAATGTGTTCTTTTCTTGACGCATTAGTTGACGGGTGTTGACGTATAATGTTACAAGATGTTGATTAGTAGACGGATGCTTTACATGTTATATTACAAGATGTTAGTCATGATAATGAGGGTATATAACAACATAATTGAAACTTAATTGGTGAAATTAATACCTCAATGCTAAAGTTTCTTTTCTTTTCGTGTTCATCCATTAAAATAACATATAGACGTTTTTTTTTAAACCTGCACACTGCAAACTCACTGGAGAATACATTCAAATGAATTGGACTGATTGTTATCTATATCTACATGTATGTATGTGTTGTCAGCTGTGTCCGAAGAATGTTTTTACTATTTATTTATATTGTAGTCCTGTGGTGTTGAGTTGTCATTTTAATGTTATATTTCACATGGCTATAAAAGGGGGGAGGGGGGGGGGGGGGGGGGGTGGGGGTTAGCATGCCACAAAACCAGGTTCAACCCGCCATTTTTTCCTTTAAAAATGTCCTGTACCAAGTCAGGAATATGGCCATTGTTATATTATAGTTCGTTTCTGTGTGTGTTACATTTTAACGTTGCGTCGTTTGTTTTCTCTTATTTTTTAGTGTAAATTCACATTGCGATAAGACGTGTCACGGTACTTGTCTAACCCCAAATTCATGTATTTGGTTTTGATGTTATATTTGTTATTCTCGTGGGATTTTGTCTGATACTTGGTCCTTTTCTGTGTGTGTTACATTGTAGTGTTGTGTCGTTGTTCTCTTATATTTAATGCGTTTACCTCAGTTTTAGTTTGTTACCCCGATTTTGTTTTTTGTCCATGGATTTATGAGTTTGAACAGCGGTATACTACTGTTGCCTTTATTTACTACATAAGCGGATCTTGAAACCTATTATAGGAGCTTGGGACCTTATCGATGCCTTCCTGGTGAGCAATACAGCAGATCTATAAAAAAGGATGGAAACTAGTATCAAGAAATGGCTATTAAAAGGTTAAAACAAGATAAATGTTTCGGTACGGAAGCTGGATCAGTAACCATATGCAGGCTTTACAGTATCATGCTGTATTCTGGTTTGCTTTTTGTGCTTTGTTGTTTTGTATAGAGAGGCAAAAGATAGAAAAAGGTTATTCATACGCCAAAGACTAACTTCATGGCAAAAAACAAACAAACGAAAAACGTCCAAAAGATCCGATTTTATTTAAAAGCGATCCTCCAGAATTTCTATAATTTTTCGAATAAAAATCTAGATTTCCGTTATATTTCACTCTTTGTCACATTATCTGGATGAGGTCGCTGAACTTTCCATGATGATAAAGCAAGCAAATAGTTTTACATAAAATGTCTTTTATTCTATACCAAAAGACCTAAGAGTTGAACTAATTTACTACACAATCTTTTAAAATATCAGCACAGAATTCAATTCATAAAAAACATCAAACAATTTTGAGTTTTGAGATGTAATTTTGAACCAGTTTTTGGCCACGGTGTTTTCAATCCATCTTTTTAAATTGAACTTTAAATGATAGAAACATTTTTAAAGATTTTTAATAAAACCCATAAACATAGGTTACGACATCATTAGACTTTGATGGAAAATCAATTGAGTTTAAAAGCAAAATTCATACGAATGCACTACAGAAAATGGTGTCGCATAAACTAATTTTGTATAAATTGAAACATTTTTTTGCTAAGAATAAATGTAATAGATGTCGTCTAAAAACGATGAACATAACTAACTTCCAGAGACGATTCAAAGTCTGACAAAGTTAGCAGTTAAACGATTCAGAGCTTGGCATTTACCAGTCTGTTATTTGTTAAATTGATAAATACCAAATGTTGACCTCAATATGTCGTTTGTTTTTATGTCTGTTCTCGATCTGATGTCCCATTGACGTCCAACCAACATCTAAATTTATTAAAACAGTTAGGTATCATGTTTTTTTGAATAGTTAGTGTTGTAAAATTATTTGAAACTATTTTTTATTACTAAAAGATATATGAGATTGCTAACGAGACAATTAATTGATGAGCAGAAAACAAATACTTTAACATGTTCATGAACTTCTACTACAAGGAGCCTCTGGGTTTAATATATGAGGTTGTTTGGATATACCACTAGTGATTCGCATGCATTTAGTAGTCCTTTTGACACTGATGATTTTAATAAAATATACATTTTATTGAATATTATAATAAATCGTTCTTTTTTAACCTCATGTTGCGAGGTTTGAACACGCGATCAGATCACGGTTCATCTTTTCACAACACAGAGATCAGAAGATATTATTGGATATGAGATTTAATGCTCACGGAAAGTTTCCAATAAATAAGGAGAATATCACTAAACTTTTTTTTCTCGAAGAAGATAAATGTTAAGATGATATACCACTTGTACCTTTGTTTTTATTCCTTGATTGATATTATAATTTTGTCTGCGTGGTTTTCTCTCGATGTTAAAAAAAATGAAAACAACACGTAATTAATTGCATGCTTCCATCATCACCATTCAAACGAAAGTGTTTTCAACAGAACCATAAGCAATTAATATGAAAAGGAACAACTCTTTTGTTACTCATATTTTTACTAATTATTCAATTTTCAAGTTAATATTAAAAAAAAAATGAACATGATTTTGTAGGGTATTATGAGTTTTCCATTTCACCGATACACTAAGAATCTCACATCTTATCAATTTGCAAGTTATAATTTTAATTTTGATATTCTAAACTCGGCACAGTTATTCGAATTTTCTCAAAATCAAAATGAAACTATAAATTCCGTTCTTAAATTTTGAAATTGTCAAGAAACTCAGATTTTACTCCCTCAGTCGAAGTTGGCCTTAGATAAATTTAGCTTTTACTAAATGCGTTTTTGGGTCATATTGCCCTACAACTGCTTCGGCTTTCATTCTTTTTTTTTTTTTTGAAATATTCGATTTTGAGCGTACACAATGACAGTAAATTCAGAAAATCACTTCCGACACATGAAATTATTAAGTGTTTTTTTTTTGTTTTTTGTTTTTTGTTTTTTTTTTTCATTTTTTTAAAAATATTCTGTTAGAATTATTTTTTGTAAGTTTCAGAAAAAATATCTTGTCATTGAGAAGCGAACTAACATTAAACTGAAGAGGATAGATTGGGCATGATGAATCACAATGTTGGTATTCATAGCATTACGATTTGAACCCTTAACCAACTGTTTTACGAAAGGAAAATGCTCGGGAGACAAGACTTAATGCAGATTAGATGTCCATTTTCTTTGACCATTGACAACCATGTGCCGATAAGAACGGAAAAAGGGTAAGAGCATCCAACTTTTCGCGTTGGATTCTATTAATTACAGTAACTATTGGAATCAAACCTGGATACGATCGATTTTAAATTTCAGTTTGGATATGTAAAACAAAAGTTATTCCGCTTTGGACCGTTCAAACTGTTAAAGCTGGGAAAATAATAAACTGATTAAATAACTAGACAAATCCCTTGTATCGAACAGTATTTTTTAGATGATATACCAATCTGATAAAACTTAAACATTTACAATATCTCAATCTGTCTTTGGTTTTATTAAAACAAAGTTTCGATTGTAATGCCTGTACTATGTCAAAATAAGACAGTCATTTTCCATTCGTTTGATGTGTTTGATGTTTTGATTTTGTCATTTGATAAGGGACTTTCCGTTCTGAATTTTCCTTGGAGATCGGTAGTTTTGCGATTTTACGTTTTGCCGGAAAGCAGACGAAATAAAATGAATTATATATAAAAAGAGGAAATCTGCGACAAATTTCCTTCGAGAAACTTGAAAAATGTATACAATGGATTGAAAACAGTAAATCAACGGTATACTACTGTTTCCTTTATTCATATATACTGAAATCACTTTTTTTTAATAAGAGTAAATCAATGGTTGACGTCTAAAATAGAGTTCTCCGTTGAAACAAATGACATAACTAACTTACAATCCACGATTCAGAGACGATTCAAAGTCTAAAAATGAGTGCAGTTAAATGATTAAGAGCTTAGCATTTACCAGTCTAGCATTAGTTAAATTTATAAAACCGTATGTTGCACATACGATGTCATTTGGTTTTATTTGTGTCGTCGATTTGTTATCCCATGGACGTCAATCTAACAACTCCTATTTATTGAAACAGTTAGGGATCGTTTTGTATAGTTTATTTTATTTATAAATTTGAAACTATGAAATTAAAACGATTGTCAACGAGACATTTAACTGATGAACAAAGAACAAAAACGTCATAATTTTCACGACTCTCTACTACAAGGAGCCTCTGGGTTTGATATACGTGACTGTTTTGAACTCAAAGAGTAAATAGCTATCAAAGGTACCCTTACATACATCTGCATGTTTTTGAAACTGTCTTAATTAAGGAGCCTGTTGTTTAGTGGTTGTCGTCTGTTGGTGTGAATCAAGGGTGTTTTTCGTTTCTCATTCTTTATATAGATTTTAACGTTTGTTTTACTGTTTGAATTGTTTACGTAGTCGCTATGGGCCCTTAATAGCTTGCTGCTCGGTGTTAGCCAAGGCCTCGTGTTTTGACCTATAATTGTTTACTTTTATACATTATACATTGTGACTTGAATGGAGAGAATTTTCTCAGTGGCACTCGTACCAAATCATCCTAATTATACTGTATAGCCTTCGCATAATACAGTTTTCCTTTTCACATGAAAAAAAAGTAATTCATATTTAATATGATTAATTATTTTTTGTTCACCCCAAAAAGAGGTTTGAATACGCGATTACTTTGTTGTCAGGTGGTTCATATTATAACACCACAGAGATCAGAATTGAATATGAGTTTAACTGCTCACGGAAATTTAAGAAAAAGAACATCCCCTATACTTACTTTTTTTCTCTAAAATGATACATTTTAATAGAATCTACTTTTGTTTCAATTCCTTTAATTTAAGCATATTAATTTTTGCAATAAAAAAATCATAATATCTAATAAAATTTGTAGATTTAGCTAACAAAGTCCTTATATTTGTATAAAGTAACATTCGTTTATAGTGGAAAATTGTTTTGACGTTGAATAAGCTCCAATTTAAAATTGCTTGCTTGTCCCTCTCTGTGATTACCATTAGCTTAGCCTTTTCAATAGTCGTCTGGCGCGAAAAGGACGATAACTCAATTTTAGAATTTAATATTTTTGGAGACGGTCAATTTCCGGAATTCCATGCTTGATCATCCCGATTTTTTCTTTGGCCGTTGACAACAGAATTATTGCTGCATTCTTTGACAATAAGGTATATTTAATAAGGCAGTATTATCAATGTATTATCGTGGTATCAATATATGTTAGAAATGTTAGATACCTGAATTATTTGTAATTTTGGCAAGGACAATTCATCACGTCCCCTGAAAACATGATTTTGTAAAATATCACTTATCGGCATCTCCGGGCGGCAAGCCAGATTAATTTCCTGATAATCTTTACTACAGCATTCTGATTGTTATTAATTGCTACATATTACCGCTTTTTTGTAAATCGATGTTTGTTTACATTATCAACAAATGTGAGTAACATTCTAGGTCGAGTTGTCGTTCGTGGTGTATAGTTTGTTCCAAACCATTGTTTGTTTCTGGTACAGGTTGGCAGTTGTTTATCAACAATAAAGTTGTTGCAACATAAACACATGTTATTTTCAGTGTGTATGTGTGTTTTTTCTTTCTTTCTAATTAGTTATGATTGTTTATAAAAACAAAATGTTTTTAAATTCATTTGGAAGACAGGATTGTCATGTAATTGTTATTTCCCTTGTTTAAAAATAGAAATTGCGTGTTTCTATATTTAACGATTTGCATGACACTATTTAGTACATATTTGTTAAATAATATAGATATTGCTGTTTTGAATTCATTGTTAAAGAGAATTATATATGTTCTAAAATTCAATATTTGCATCGTTGCTTATCATTTATAACCTTTGTTGAAAGACTTAATCATTTTAGATAAGTTGTTTGAAAATATTGTTGGTTACAAACTTTCTTCTGTTGTTTGATTGAAAGCAGTCAACGCTAATACTGTATATGGTTGGTAACAATATTGAATGATTGAGATATTTATGAACTGACATTCAGTCCGACCATGGGAAGCTGTGCTCTGCCGGATGCGTGCTCAATTATTGGAGTCATTCAATGCTACATTTCTCTACTTTAGGTCTACATAATAAAAATTATACTTATTGAAAAAAAATATATATTGTTTTCATTTATTTTATTTAGATAGCGCTATCACATTCGGCATCCATCGTATTTTTATTTATCAGTTGTTAAATTAGACCAATCTGTGGTCTGCATCCCCTGCATAATTGATCCTTTTACATACATGTCAGACCCCACTCCTTTATTTCTTTAATTGCTTTCAGTTATTTGGTGGACACAGGGAATTGATTCCCAGTTCCCTCCCCAAACTCCTACTTCACTCCATATTCTGTTCCTCTGCACTCTTATTTTTTGATCAACAAGAATTATCCCTGTTTTATCAATCTTTTCTCACGATTAAGACCACCCTGCCTCAAGCTTTCATCCATCAAATTCTCTTTTCTAGTCCTCTTATTCCACAGTTCCCATAATTCTGTCCAACCCCTTTAAAGTGTCCCAATGACTCGCACCCATTAACAACCCATCATTCGACAAATTATATTAAACAACCTGATTTGTCTCCTATATGCAAAAATTACGAGTCAGGTTTTTTTGCTTTAATATAAATGGCAATTTTTTTTCACACATCTCGTTTTTGAACTCCCATGCGTATTTGTTACTATCAACTATATGGCATCAATGCACACAATTCAAACGATCTTTTCACAAAACCACAAAAATTGCATATAGTCCGTTTGACTTCTATAAATCTTCAAAAAATAATTCTTAAAAATTCATTTTTAAAGATAAATATTTTTTTTCTTCATGTATGTTAATGTATGATATATACGAACTCTGACTATGCATATCATAATTTTAAACCTATAATCAAGAAAGTTACTCATTAGGTCTCTATGTTACTTCAATTTATTTTAATTTAAAATACTCAATGGAGTACGTATGAGTAGTGTAACAGCCGTCCATTCAAAACAAAAACATTAGACATGTGCTCTTAACCTGTTTCATTGTACCATGTGACTTTACTCATTTAAATAACTCTGGTCATGTGTGCATGCTTTTGTATTTCTCATTGAATACAGAAAGCTCAGTAATCACATGACCAGAGTTATTTAAATGAGTAAAGTCACATGGTACAATGAAACAGGTTAAGAGCACATGTCTAATGTTTTTGTTTTGAATGGAAGGCTGTTACACTACTCATACGTACTCCATTGAGTATTTTATATTAAAATAAATTGAAGTAACATAGAGACCTAATGAGTAACTTTCTTGATTATAGGTTTAAAATTATGATATGCATAGTCAGAGTTCGTATATATCATACATTAACATACATGAAGAAAAAAAATATTTATCTTTAAAAATGAAATTTTAAGAATTATTTTTTGAAGATTTATAGAAGTCAAACGGACTTTAGCAAATACATTCTCAGGATTTTTAATAAAGTTTACTTTGCGAGCACAAAGTGAGGAATTAATTATAAAACAATTTGGTAAAGCAAAATAAATATCTAAAAGATGTTTTAAAAATAGACTATAGTGGATGAGCTACCCCTTCGCGTAACAAGATTTATCTCTCCTGGGATTTAAACACATTGAGATTGAGACTGAATTGTTTCCCTTTGATAACAACCAGTTCCAAAGCATGATTATTTGTTTGATGATTTTTAATTGATTAACAATATTTTGATAAAGGAAAAGGATAATACTTTCAATTTCGAGGTGTCACAAAGGCTTTTTCACCTTCTATTCTAATTTTACATTAAAAACCCAAATTTAGATGAAAAGGCTAATTTAGATAACTCTGGTTCATTTCCCAATCAATATATCATCAAGGGAAGATAAATATTTCGATTTTCATTCATAATCTTTTTCAAAAATAATGAACGGTTTTCTTATATTGGTATGTAATCATTTTAAACGTTTCAAATTTATGAAATTATATTCGTACATCAATGTTTTTTATACACCAATAACAAAAACTGAAATATTGTTGAATTGATACATTTTGTAATTATTCAAAATTATACCAGAAACCTAAACTTAATTATAAAAAGATGAACCTGTTAAGGGGAGACAATACTCGCATAACTTTTTCGAATTGGCACATAATACAACGGAATGTCACTCTTGCATACAAATGGCACATTAATATAATTAATTTACTGTGCAATCGTGCTCCACCTTCAATGATGATTCTAAATTATAACTATAACCAAAAGTTGTTAATCTATAGATAGCGAAGACTAATGAAAGCTAACCCAATGTAAAAATATTTCTTTGCAATTTTTTAAAACTTCCTCAGAAAAATACACAATATTTGAATGAAGTAGTTAAAGATTATTCGCTTCTCAAAGTGTAAGACGCATAAAAATCGTATGCTTGCACCATCTTACCGAAATGCGGATTCAATTAAGTCGTGAACATTTCGACATTTCTTCGTTTATTTTTATCAAACCGGTTTTAAACAAATCACAAGTACGTGTTAAGATCCGACTAAATACCTATTTCCCGATATGGTCAGGTAAATTTGCTACTTTAATGAGCTAATACGTATGTCTGTGTTTTTTTCCCCTTGGCATATTAATGTTTCTCAATTTAAACAAACTTGTTTTCATATTAACCATAAGCAAGTTATTTTAAAATGAACGCTTTGTTAATCATATTCCAACTTCCAAACAATATTCAAGACATTTCTCTCTCTTTTTGAATATTACGATAAGAAATAAGCACGATTTTTTTTTCGTTTGGAGTTTTTCATTTCACTAGAACACTACAAGTCACATATTTACAAGTTAAAATTTTAATTGTAAGGATATTCTTTGAAAACACTATGCGCAGTCCGTCAAATTTTCTTAAAATCGAAAGTAAACTTACAGGTTCCGTTTATATCTTCGGAAATTATTAAGATTATAAACTAAGGTTTCAACCCCTTCGAACAAAGATGAACGCATAAGGATTTTTTTTTATCATTTTGTAGGTCCTATTTGGTCATATAGATCTGCAAATGTTTAGGTTCTTATATATCCTTGGATTTCAAATATTCGACTCTAAGCGTTGCGGATAAAAGTAAATCCAGAAAAGCGCGTCGACGGCATGACATTATAAAATATTTTTTCATATTTGTTTTACAATACTGTATTAAATTATTTCTGTAAGTCTCTACAGAAAGCATCTTGTCATTAAGAGCCGAATCAACATTAAACAGTAACGGAATTAAGTTTGAGGTACGACTAATCATAATGCTCATGTTCATATCATTGCAATTTGAACCCTTAATCATACTATAAAAGGGTTAAGAGATTATTTAGTTGTTCATGTGGGCAGCTTGTTATTGGATACGACCCGTTATTTAAATGTTTAACATAAACATTATATCACTAAGTTTGGAAATGTAAAAAACAGTTATGTCCCTTTGAACCTATCTAGCAGTTAACTCTGATTTAAGCAAACATTCCCTGAAACTAACATTATCAAAATAATGTTTGATTTCTTGATAGACAACCTATTTGTTACGTTTGGCGGACCTGTTTTTCATTGGAATAAACTGTGCTTCTCCCCTAGTAGACTTGTTCCTTTATTCATATGAGATTTACTTCATACTAGAACTTCTCAGGAAGAAAGAAAAGAAGCTAGTTGTATCCCTTAACTTTACTTTCCACTATATAGATGATGTTCTCTCATTATAAATGATTAAAAATTTATTACATTATCATATAAAATACTATGCTGAACGCATGTATCCCATCGAACCTGAGATGAAGGAAACAACAGATACAGTTGAGTCTGCCTCATATATATTGACTTACATCTTGAAATTGACAATGAGGGTAGGTTGAAAACAAAACTTTACCACAAAAGATATATTTCAGCTTTCCAATTGTAAACTTAACATTTCTATGTAATAACAAGCAGCGCCTGCAAACGAAATTTATATCTCCAAATTGATACAATATTCTAGGATTTGTATTTCTCAATATATTTTTTTCAATAGACGGTTTCTGCTCACAAGGAAGCTGTTGTGTCAAGAGTTCCCATGGTGATGTCGAAATCGTCCCTTCGTAAGTATTACAGACGCTATCACGAGTTGTTTGACCGTTAGGGAATATTAGTTTTACAGATGAACTATCATGGGTATTTAAATTCGCTTGAAATAGTCAAATTGGTTTTCATGCAACATCTTCTTACATTTCATTTGAGCTATAGTCTGTACAACATTCATATCAGAATTAATCTATTTTAAAATAAAGCACAAACAACAAAATACTGTTTAAATCGAAACTGCTTCTGTCAACCATCTGGTGAACAATACATTTACTTTCAACGTAAAATCAAATTCCACAATCATATGCATCTTTGCTGTCTTTAATCTATACACATGGTTCATGTGATAAGTCGCGACATGTCCAAGGTTCTGGTGGTCCTGGACAAACGGTAAGGTTGGCTGAAATGTAAAAACCAAGTGCAAAGTAATGATTATGAGTTTGCTATTCTTCACTTTTCTTTACAATGATTTATTGAATTTTCAACTAGTTTATAAGGTATTTATTGTTTTACATTTGTAGTTTTGGGGCCATTTATAGCTGACTATCCGGTATTGTTAAAGTCCGTTCGGTGACCTACAGTTGCTAATTGCTCTGTCGTTTGATCTATTGTGGAGAGATGTTTCATTGGCAATAATGCCGCATCTTCTTTTATATATGATAAAGATCTGTTCTATACTGTCAGTAAATGAGAATGAAAAGAAAATATATAGCTTCGAAAAATTCGAGGTCATCTCGTTTTCATTGTTCTAAAGAGATATGGTAAGATTTGCCAAGAGTCCAGTTTTGATTTAACTGATAATTGACTCATATGGAAATTATATTAATTGTAGAAATAACGCACAATCATGAATGAAAGAAGAACGGAAAACAACACGAAAAAGCAATATAACGAATGGCTAACTATACCTATATATCTAATTATTCATTGCAAAAAAAAACAAAACAACCAGCTATTCTATTTAAAACATCACCTAAAAGACAAACTATACTGCAGAAAACATCGCAGTACCTAAAGCATCGTATGAATATTATTTGGTTCCCTCTATATACCTTTGGCCTTTGTGTTCAAGAATGAAGTGTATGTATCTGCCATAGGTTATTCTAACAAAACTGGAAAGTCCGAATTTGCGAAATTAATGAAGGTTAATGAATTGAAAGATTATAGAGAAAAACACGATGTACACATGTCTAGACCTGTGTATATCTTTGATTTGTTTGGCTCTTACAAACGCTAGACAGAAAAGGTTACTTAAATACCCGCATGTTGCAAGGATATAACCAGTCTTTAACAGTTTTATGCGTGAAATGGGAAGCTCAGTTTGTCATTTTGATAAAAAGAAAACAAAGATGGGAAAGACACTCCATAATCTGAACTGTCATTCAAATATTTAGTTTTTTCATTTTGAGTTACAAACTTTGCATTCGAATATCATTTTGCTGTTTTTTCTATGAAAGAGTCTGACTATGCTTTGTTAAGCTTTTCGATGGAATGGAAACACAGATTATTTGTTTCAATATCTAATTATGTCTTCAAAACTTTATAAATATCTTACCGAATACCTCCACCTCGCAGAACTGGAATGTATCATGTACTGATCGTGTTAACCTGAGATAACGTCCATTTATTTCATCACTGCAGCCGATTGTAATAGGTTCATATATTTGTGAAAGAAGTGGAGGTCCAGTGTAGTACCCACAATACAAAGCATCTACTGTCACATCAACTGCACTAAATCTTTCTGAAAAATATATTCGAAAACGAGAACAGATTTCAACTGTAATATTTGAGATAAAACGTTCAAGTTATATGTCATTTCTAATTATTAACAAAGATTTCATTATATAGTTTTGTCACGGTCGGTAATGATTTATAATTGAAAAATATTTTTTCATGAATCAATGAACAAATCCACGAAGATAAATAATATATGAATCCACAGTTACTCACCATAGTGACTTGAATGATCTGTACGTACAGAGATATTAACGAACTTTATAGTATACTTTGCTCCTAAATCCACTTCCCACCAAGTCTCAAATTCTTTGTTAGTATGCACACATGTTCCTTCATAAAAGTCTTGGCTTTCTAATCCATCCACAGCATTACAAGGGCTCCCAAAAACACCAGAATTGTCATAAACCGAGGATTGGGTCGTTTGACGGTGGTAAGCTAAATTGCAGAGTCGGTTATTTCCACTTGTATTGAGCTTATCTATAAGAAATAGAAAGATAACATATATACCAATTCTTCGTATATCTATATGCAATATAAATGTTGTGAATTTCTAAATGTAAGCCAAGGCATAAAGCAGACTTAACTTTATCTGTGGCATTGCGTATTTTAAGTTTGATGGGACAGATAGGTTCAACCTATTGAGATGACATCATCTTTATATAACGGTACTTAAAGTAAAAGGGTATTTGGTAGCTTCTCTTCATCCTCCAAGAAGTCTGCCTGATATGAAAAAAGAAACAAAAAGAGTATACCATATGGTTCTCATAAATGTAAAATGTAAAGTTTGTGTTGAATAATCTTTCCCCGAACGTAACAAGTATGTTATCAATCAATCAAAAAATCAAGCATCTTGAAATTAGAGACTTTAAACAAAATCAAAAATAATAGACTTACGGTGACATAAAGTTTATTACTTCCGTGTCACTTGTAGTCTTTAGTTAATTGTTGTCTCATGGGCTATTATATCATATCTTGTTATTTCTAAATTAAACAGTTAAAACATAATAAGCCTCAAATAACCTGCACCTGGACTTAAAAATCCATCGAAATTTCTCACGATGTATTAAAAGAACCATTAGTTGTTAAATATGAATTGGAGCTCAATTCAAATTATGCCATTATTTTTTTTTTTAAATTCTTAATTATTTATACTTCGTATGCCAACATAATAAGTGTCTTGATTCTTAAACATACTATAGTTTTACATTACATGTTATAATATCAACATGGCCATTAATTAGTTTGTTGAGATTGAAGCACTTTAGAGCGTATATTCAGAAATGTCATATGAATTTAGAAGTAGAAAATGCAATTTCTTGGATTCAATCAAAGAAAGAATTTCAGTTTTACACAAATAACAAATATTTACATTAAATACCAAGACTTATACTTCATTTAAAATATGAGCATATGACTTCAATATACTGGCTTCAAATGCCATTTTACATTAAAATTACAGGAAATATGTCAACGTTAATACATATTGAACTATTGTCGATGTATGCATTATGATTCAATCAAACAAGCATTATTGATTAGCCAATGAATAATCCATGCTATACATTTAAGATGCAATGTGCATAGCAAAGTTCAGAAAGATTCTTAAATATCTGGCTTGCTTTAACCTAAATGACCATTAAAGAGAGGAAAATTCTATGAAATAGTTCCCTACATCCATTAAAATTCCGTGTACTAGTATTTGTGTTTTTCGGCACAATAAACTGATGTCAAATAAAACACAGAAAATAACAAGAGCAAAAGCAAATACACATGCTTTCTTTATCTAGACGATCTGCTTCGTATGTTTATATGTTCAATGATAATGGCCACCATTTAAAGAAATATTAGTATGTATCGGCTTCCGAAAAACATAGAAAAAATATATACCATCTGAACGTTCCTTTCCCACCTAAAACCATCACGATCGCACTCTTAATTACATTTCTCTAAACTAACATCCCCCATGAAGATGGTATTGTAGTCTGTAGTGAGGTCTGGAAATCTCACGGCACCTTACAACGTCTAAGTGAGTACTATAAGTTTGGTCTTTATGATTCATATTGAGACTGCTTCACAGGTGAATAATGATATCATAATTAGTTTTTACAGATCTGTTTTGGAAGTCAATATTTGTCTCCCCTAAACTGTCACCCAAAGCAAAACCAGGAGCATTCCCTACAGTCAGGCCATCATATAAAAGCTGATTTAGTCCACCTATAATACTGTAAAAAGCAATTACAAGAACTTCGCGGACACCTAAAATATCGGGGCTATACAAGAAGAGATATTGACAAATATCATACGGGATGAACGTTTACAACATAAATAGAAGTTCAACAAAAAAGGTGTGTGCTGACATTCCACGTGCAGTATACCAACTCACAACAAAGGCTAGTCATACAGTAGTTTGACTACGTAGACCACTCTGCAATCGCGACCACTCTGTATATTCGAGCAACCTCGACCACAATGACGTGATTACTACTATCATCGACTACATCACTGTTGTTATTGCAAGGAAAAAATCGTCTGGAAAAGATTTTGGATAAGAACAGTTAAAACGTTGGCTCTCCATGGATCAACGAAAAAGTGTAGTTCAATTGCACAGTGCTGTTCTTTTTGGATGCACATCTACGGTCTCTGTTGTAAATACTTAATCAGCGTCAAACTGAAATATTTGATAATATTATCGTACGAGTTCAAATTCCGCAGTGATATTCATTTTGGATGTATCTACGCAGTCTATGGTGTGAATGCTTGACCTAAGTCAATCCTAGATCATCGTTACTTCTAAGAATTTCTGAACATCCGAATCATAATTAAAAAAATAATATACATCTGCCAGAGAAACCTTCTTTTGTTTTTCTACCATTCAAAGTAAACTCAATGTTATCAGCAATTCCAGGGATTAGGTTTTCTAAATGTTTGACCAATTTCAGCGGTTTAGGGTTAATGCAAAGAATTCAAATAGCATTTGTAGTTTTCGTTGTACGGTACTGATTCAACGATCAAAGAGATTTATATACATTCGTTTGATGAGCACAGAATACTGGAACCTTTTCAATAAATAGGTCAGCTGTAACTAATAATGGAAGGGCCGCATTTTACTTGAGAATGAGAACTATACCCTGGAATGGGTGCCACATGTGAAGCAAGATCTGCTTACCTTTCTGGAGCACATGAGATCACCCTCAGTTTTTGGTGAGGTTCGTGTTGCTTAGTCTTTGGTTTTCTATGTTATTTCTTGTGTATTTTTATGTGTCTGCTTGTCTCTTTATTTTTTTACCCATGGTGTTGTCTGTTTGTTTTCAATCTATATGAGTTTGACTGTCCCTCTGGTATCTTTCGCCCCGCTTCTGGACCACGGTAAATAAAAGCAACAGTAGTATACCGCTGTTCAAAACTCATAAATCCATGGAAAAAAAACAAAATCGGGGTAACAAACTAAAACTGAGGGAAACGCATTAAATATAAAAGGAGAGCAACGACACAACATTAAAATGTAACACACACAGAAACGGACTAAGCATTAGACATATAACATCAAAACTAAATACATGAATTTGGGATAGATAAGTACCGTGACACGTCTTATAGTAATGTGAATTCACACTCAAAACTAAGAGAAAACAAACGACACAACGTTAAAATGTAACACACACAGAAACGAACTATAATATAACAATGGCCATATTCCTGACTTGGTACAGGACATTTTTAAAGGAAAAAATGGTGGGTTGAACCTTGTTTTGTGGCATGCCAAACCTCCCTCTTTTATGGCCATGTGAAATATAACATTAAAATGACAACACAACATTACAGGACTACAATATAAATGAATAGGAGAACATAATTGACAAAGAAACACACGAATAATAGCTAACAAAAGGCAACAAGTTTAAAATTTTAATACGCCAGAAAAGCATTTTGTCCACACAAGACTTACTAGTGACGCCCAGATACAAAAGTTTGAAAGCCGAAACAAGTACAAAGTTGAACAGCATCGATAACCAAAAGTTCAAAAAAGTTGTGCCAAAAACGGCCAGGGTTTTCTGTTAAGTACCAGAACATCCCTTTTATTTAGAATAATTTATACTTTTGCAAACAGTAAAGACATAATATTTTGAAACCACATCAATTGTGCGTTATATATTTAATGAAAACATTCAGACTTTTGTTGTGATACTGGGCTAAAATTTACAAAACAGTGCATACAAAGAGAAATACTACCGCTGTTAAGGCTAATGTGTGAGTCATTCAATTTTGAAATGATGAGGGCAGCATGTTTTAAAAGTAAGAGTTATTCCTTTTTATTTTTTTTCTGTTGAAATAGAGGATCATTATTTATATTTCTATATTTCCAAAACATTTTTAAAATGAATAACAAAAGTAGTATAGGCATAGCTGCTAAAACTGAATTATATAAATCAAAATGCATCTTTTCTGCAACTAATATAGCAAAAGCAAGGACGAAAATGAAATAAAAAAGTCTCATATCATGTATCGAGTAAATTTCTATATCTATTATTTACGTCAAAGTCTGAAAATCTCAATGCAAATAATGAGAACCATTGACTAACACCTCATTTGCCCCGTCATCTTAAATTAATTTACGATTATCAAAGAATTTTAAAGATACTTTTGTTATCTTTAACCATGTTGATGACAAATAAAAAGCACTGTAAAACCAGTAAACAGCAATTTACCTGTTCTTACCTTTCTTAGAATTAGTTCTTATCACCATTGCACCCAGAAATGCTTCTGTAACTGGATTACAGCAGGAATCAAGGAAACATGTGTTCTTCTCTATCTCATACGTTGCTGAACAACAAGTCCCATGACTTGAACATAAGCTTGCACATGATATATCGGATGTAGCTTTCTTAATTCCTATTCTTGTTACACTTGTTGCTATTCGATTCCCAGTTTCCAAGATAAAAATGTTCGCATTTGACTGCAAATCAACATAGCGTATTAAAATAAAGACAATCATATAAGCTGTTGGTTTAGTAAATTTAAATTGAAAACTCATTTTTCGATTTCTTTTAAAGTTTAATGTATTAATGTTAAAGTGATACTATCAACGTATTGCCGTCTTTGGTGTTTCTGTCAATTGACAGAATATGTTATTTGAATCCAAATGAAATGTAAGTCTGTTACTACAACTAATTATGATGTGTTTTACATTCATACGCATGCGTAAAGCTTTTGAATATTCAGTGATTGCTTAAATCGATTTGTGTATATATTTAAAGATAGAAATATTTCATTTTGAAAAAAGTAAAATCACAAAAATACCAACTTCCGCGGAAAATTCATAACGGAAAGTCCATAATCAAATGGCAAAACAAAAGCTAAAACATATCAAACGAATGGATACAAACTGTCATACTCCTGACTTGGTACATGCATTTTTTTATGTAGAAAATGGTGAATTAAACTTGGGTTTACAGCTAACTATTGGAAAACTGTTCGAATCAACAAAGCAAAAAATAAATAAAAATGTTTAAACATGTGTTTTCCTCTAACCAAACAGTTTATCTCTGTTTTAAATGTATATGCCATATATGAACATTAGCTTAAAAGACTGTTAAATATATATGTCACATGATATAATAGATTGAACTAAATTATTATTTAATTAATTAAAGTTTAAAATAAACAAATTATTATATGTGTTAACGTGTTTTCTTATAAAATTAAAAAAAAAACTGAATCATGACGAAAGATTGAATGTAGTTAAGCCATCTATCTATACTTTAAACTTTTAAGAAATTATTCGACTGCTCTGTTTATCTACTTCATCTATTTTTGAAAATTGCCATAATCTAGAAACATGTTTAAAGTGCACCATGCATCATGTCATTAGAGAATCAATTCGCTAGATTGAATTCAACTGATAAAGACATCATTCATCTTAATTAAAGGGTTGCAATCCTAGTTTGAGGGTTAATATTTAAATGTGTTCATTTTAGATAAAGTTATCTAGTGCAATAACGACGTAAAGACGAGGTTAAAAATAAAAATAAAACATTTGATATGCAGAGAGTTTATCATCAAAGTGTTATTTTATAACTATACCATGGCCAACATTTGTATATGGTTAATAGCTGGTTGCTAAGATTGATTTCTCAAACAACTGTAGCACACTTATTAGAGGAAATAAAAGAAAGGTTGACATTTCATATTCCAGTTTCTGTCTCAAAGTCTCGAAAATTACAGGCAACACTGTACAAATCAAAGATTTTTATAATGTCAAATGAATTACATAAATATCTAAACGCGAAAAGAAGCATTGAATATTTTCTTTTTCTAATTATACTTTTTGTAGCTTACAATCCAGTTTAGCAAGGTAGATAAGATATATTCAGAGCTAAGGGTAATCCAACTAACATACTATACATTACACTACATATATCTCGTTTGCAATTACTGAAAACAATGGTAGAACTGTTTTATAAGAATCCAAGTTCGAAATAAAATAATCATCAAATACCTTAGTGTTGTCATCAACTGAACCTTATATATTAAGTCGGCTAACGCTTGAGTTTCTTCTCTTAATCCCCATGTGATGTCCTTTAGGCAATGTCGTTGAAATGACAATTTTAGGTTTGTTACTCATTATTGTTCATTTGGGACAACATCAGGATCTTTCATTTTGAAGTATAATTTTTCTATTCACATGGCAAAAAAACATGTAAAATATTCAGACAATGTTTGCCACTAATTAATCGGTTCATCCCTGCTGTAAATGCAAACGCCATACATGGGCAATAGTGTAAAATACTGATATTCACATATTATATATGTTACATGTTACAGTAGGTTTTATTAAATTATGATCTGTAATGAAAGCAGGACTTGGAAAAAGTCATATTTTAAATACGTTTGCTCTGTATTTGTTGTCTTCATTTGACAAAAAACTTTGAGAAACAAAAAGCCGACAACTGACCATTTTGATGCATAAGATAAATTCTGTAGACATTTAACAGTTTAGAAGACATAAATCAGTACACTATATTAAATCTAATGGCAGATAAAAAGGTCAAAATTTATCTGGCAATTCTTTTTGCATTTTTTACAATGATGGTATGTTTTCCATATTTCGCCGAATTTGATTTGATATGTATATGCATTAGAAAAATAACTGTTCAGTGTATGTATTTCAAAGTCAATTAAAACATAGATATTTCAGCGTCAAAAAGTTTTATTACATGGGCAAGTTTAAATATTCACTAATCTTATTATATTCCTTCACTCTGAATCATGACGATAGATTACATGCAGTAACGCATTCTATCGATATATATATCTCATAAACTTTCGAGCAATCTATTGAATGATCTTGTTGTCCATATCTATATTGACGGACTGTAAAACGCAACACTAATTAGTTGAATATTTGTTTCACGAAATCATGATTCATTCTCATAAAACCATTATTCATGCTTGCCACACTTCTTTCTTTTTTTTAAATCATATAACTTACTTGGGGTAATTGAACATACCGAGTTTTGAAAGTCACACTAATTTCCTAGAGTTTTATTTGGAACCCATAAATGTTTTGTTTCTTCATGAAACAATTCTTTCAATCTTTAATCAACAAAGAAACTGAATAAGGCCATACGGATATTGCAGACAGGAGTGCGTAAATTCTGCGTTTTGCATATGCGCCGATCTGCATTTCATTTGTGCCGATTTTTTTCTTTCATTTGCGCCGATTTTTCTTTTCATTTGCGCCGATTTTTTACAGGTAAATTACAGGTGAATGTTATTTCTCATATATCATTACTGTCCTCTTCCGTTAGCCAGTTGTAACATAAATAAACTCATCATAGATACCAGAATCCAAATTTTATATTTACGCCAGACGCGCGTTTCGTCTAAAAAAGACTCTTCAGTGACGCTCGAAAAAAAATGTTAAAAGGGCCAAAAAAAAAAGAACGAAGTTGAAGAGCATTGAGGACCAAAAATTAATAAAAGTTTTGCCAAATACAGCTAAGGTAATCTATTCCTGAGGAAGTGATGACTACTGGGCTGGTGATACCCTCGTGGAATTAACTAACCATGAGGAGCTAGGTGAAAGTAGGATAAATCAATTTAAACGCACTATGTTCACATACTTTAAAATCAACATTAACATTCATAAAAACTGAATACATTAAAATTATAAATCTGTTCTTGTCGAATATTTATAGGCAACACATCTAATATATTAATTTCTTATGATTTCGTCTTTTCCATATTTGCCGTAATTTTCAATATTGAAGTTCATCTTTTCTTTCACTGGCTTACATACTAATACGGGTATTTCTAGAGATTGCATTTTAACATGCGTTACGGCCTAGATTTTCTTAACTGAAACATAAGTGAACATCGTTTATAACCAAATTTTACCAATATACCTTCAAGGTACATGTATAGTACATGTATAAGTATTTGCTCACCTGTGTTGAACAGTAAATGCAATTAGGAGCAAATTTAGAATCGGCGCAAATGAAAAAAAGACAATTTGCAAAATCGGCGCAAATGTCATACGCTCCGTAAATTTGTTGTTAATATAAAATTGCACTTCGAAAACAACTCTAGTTGGCCTTACAACAACGGTACAGGATGAATTGTTAACAACACATGAAAAGCTATTATTTAGTCAATAGAATTCGATTACACAATATCATTTGCGAGACATGTTTACGACCGCCAACTGCTTATCAATATTGTTGTCGAATGCATTGGTTAGACAGATTCACGCCAACATGCTGAAATGCCAAAGAATAGTCTGCGGAAAACATTAGCCCTAAAGTTTAATCCGCAAAATTTACAAAACAGACTGACATGGGTGGACCAGGGTTCAAATCAGAAACTACATAACATAATTCACAGTATGACCAAAATAATTAGCCGTCTTTTTTTTTAATCACGTAACTATGCGTTGGTTTTAGGCTGTCATTGCATTTGACGCGGTGTCACATCGATTGATAAGGGGGAAACCATGATTATAATGCATTCCTCTTGATCTAAACATGAAAGATTACGTTATTCAGTTTTCGAGCTGCAATCTTTTTAAGACCATGAATGAGGTAAATTAATGTATGAAATTAATGTTTATTATATTTTATTTCAGAACTGCATGCATATCTGAAAATAATGATTTGAAAGAATAATCTAGTGCTGCGTATATAAAGATCGTCCGTATATTTGTCATTTTCTAGAAATATATATAAGGGTCACAAACATTATGATTCGTATTTAAAACTTTTAGTAAATTGAATCAACAGACTAAAGAAATCATTTTTTTATTTTATAAAAAGAGTTCAATCCCGGAGGTAGCGTGAATATCGAAATGTAAAATTAAGATGTGCAATGAGACAACTCTCCTCCAGATATAGGTCATAGTATTACTAGATTTAATTCAATAATAATTATAACGGCAATCATCCTTATTACACACATCTTCAAATAGACTGTCATTATGCAAATTAAAACATAAGCTCCGCCCGATCGGTTGAAATAACATTGGTAATACAAAGAAGATATCGCATAGCCAGCTATAAAAAAAGCCCCAAAATGACAAGGGTAAAACAATTCAAACGAGTAAACTAACGGCCTGATAAAAAACAACGTGTTTTTAATATGCAGTTGTATCATCAAAGAGTTACTGTATAACTGCACCTCGGCCAACATTTTAATATGTTTGATAACTAGTTGTTGAGATGGTTTTTTCAAAATACCTAGCTATTTTATTCAAAAGACAATATAACCAACGGAATGACATATCAAATGATATAGTTTCTGTTTTAATTTTCATTTTAATCCGGATCAACGTCACCTAAATTAAAAGCAATACGCTATACAGATTTTTATAATGTCAAATTTTCAAATTTCTTTGTACTTATACTGTCGTTCAATGTCTGGGTTTAGGCGTTCCTGGTGCAAAAGTGTTATGATAAATGAAGAAAAGTGCTGATTTGGAAGCATGCTATTTTCAAGTGTTGTTTTAATAAAATAAAAAAGTAAAATAAAAAAAAAGAATCTGACGAAAATTCAAAACAGAAAGTCCCTTATCAAATGGTAAAATCAACAGTTCAAACACATCATACTTTCCGTTTATAATTTTCGTCGGCATTCGGTATTTTTGTATTTTTGTAAATTAACTTTTTATTTTGCTACTAAGGTTTGGTAGATTCAAACTAAACTCGTTTCATTGTCATAAATTCTGATAATAATTAAACTCTTCATAGATACCAGGATTAAGATAAAAGTTTGAAATTTGGATGACTGTGTGAAGCTTCTAGTTTAAATGTCGATCCGAATATTTTCCGGTTTTTTTTAGTGTCAGTACATAGGTTTTGTCATATCTATAAAAATGGGGTACAGGAGTACTGTATTTTTTTAATGTTAGAATTTATATCAGAAATATGATTGGAATTTTATTTGCAAATAGTAATATATATATAATAGATGTACAGAAAACTGGCTTTTATGTGCATGCTGCCACAGTTGTCTTTTAGGGTTTATTTTACCAAAAGTACTATTAAATTGTAATTTATGTGTAACAGACGATTATTTGCTGAAAGGCATATTAAAACAAATTGTTTCTGAATTTGTTTCACAGCAAGGACATTTTAAGTTTTCAATCTTGACTTAGATATTAGCATTAAAATTTATGCGGGCATGTACTCTTCGAGATAATTGTGAAACAAAACCACTGAATTTACCAAAAATCTTCATACAAATACATAAAAATGATACGTAAATAATATTGAAAATTGGAATAAACAACATATGTTTTCACCCATCACGCAATGTGAACACGCTATTTTATATTGAAAATTAGCATCAGTAAAGGTTTTTGATTATATATTTCAGATGCCGCTGCTTATTGGTATGTTGAATTTTATAGTTTCTTAATTATTATAAGTGCACCAAATGAAACATATATTCAGTCTCAATTCGAAGTAAATTTGCAAAATATTCAATACCATATGTGATATTAATTTTCTGTTGAAACGTAGTTCTTAAAAAAATGTATAACAGATTGAACTGTTCTCAAAATAGTGCATATAAATGTTTGAGTTAGCGGTGGTAAATAGATCCATTGAATTTTGAAATAAAGTAGAAACAGTCAAATTTTATTTCTCACAAGTATAATGTAAATATGGGGTCAATGTACATGACACACTATCTTTATTAAATACACAAATACACAAAAAAAAATAATTTAACGGTTAAACTACCTTCAATGATAACTACAAAATGTTTTACAATAACAGAGACCTCATAAAATAACGTATTAAAGGCAAAAGAAGAACGCCATTTAACAAAACAATCGCCTATTTGTTTTTAATTCAGCAGCACACAATAACTAAAAAAATAACGATAAAACTTATAATCGCTATTTTGTGCATTTTTCCTTTGAACTTTTTTTTGATAATTTTTCATATCATGCTACTCGCTTGAGATGGAAAATTATCGCTAGAAACTAAGGAGGCACGCGGCGTTGCTAATGCAATTGACATGAAGTTCTCATAGGTAAAATAGCGATAAACAGATTAGCATTGGTCATGTCAACTCGATTGCTTTCGCAGAACCGGCTCAAGCGAGAAAATCAATCTCGCTGAGATGACCAACGATAATCTATAAATTACAGATAATCGGTTTAAACCGAACACTAAAAACACTTTATTTTTTCACTTAAAAGCCTTTTGACCTGTGTATCATTCGTTCACTTTTCTTTATTCTTGAAGTTTTCTATATCATAATATTTACCCTAAACTTGTCAGACAATTTCTTGGTAGAGGTACAGAAATGATATTGACTATATTTGGCATCATGTAGCTTCATGTATCCCTAGTTATCTTACCTTCTATACATTTCTAGGAATATGATTGGTTAAGAGCGTCCACGTGAAGACCGTGTATATTCAATATTAGGTTAGTAGGGAGGCGGGGATTAATTCAATACACGATTAGTAGTGGATTTACGACTTTGGCACTGTTTGTTTATTTAAAAGTATTGAAAGTTCTGTTTAATATTGTTATATCAAGGTTGTTGATAATAAATAGTTATTGTTTGCATTAGTTTTTAGTACTGACCAGTTGAAGAAGGTTCTTAAAATTGAAAACTTGAACACTTTAATATAGAAATAAGATGTTATGATAGCAAATGAGACAACTCTAGTCTTAATTAATACAACAAATAAAGATAGTCGGTAAGATAAATTCGTTACATAGTCTGCTAGTGACCTAATATGATATATACGGGTAAAGTAAATTCCATATGGGGTTCGAGCTTCGCTCCCATCACATATGGAATTTACTGACCCCGTATATATCATATTAGGTCACTAACACACTATGTAACTAATAATGTGCATTCAACATTTTGAAAAAAAAAGACTCTGATTTGATTTAATTCAACAGCTCTTTTATATAAGATAGTTATATCATCGTAGAAAAATCGTAAGTTTCTAATTTATGCAACACAAGATGTCCATACCTAGTGACCATGCTAGTTCGGCACACCGTTTTTTTCCCATCTCAACAAAAGGATGGTTTTTACAGATAGAGTTGTTCAAAGAAAAGGAATTTCCCTTTCAAATTATTTTTAAAAACTTTAATCGATATATATATATATTGAATAAGAAAAAAGAATATTATTATTTCTCTTTCTGATTTAATTCCAAGGAGAGACTCTCTTACCTAATTGGTGAGGCTCAAATTAGGAACATTCCTAGTTATGTTTCACCCCTACGATTTACATGTTATAAGGACTATGACCCATTCATACTGTTTTTATCTGAATAATAAACTGCTACTATTTGTGTGACTTTCATGTTAGCATTCTTACTCATGATTACTAAATATTTGTTGTATTATTTTTCCCGGAATTTTCCAGCCTGCACTTGTATCACAGCTACAATGTATTGTTTACCAAATAATCTTACGATGATTTAAAGCAAAAGAATATGAATAACCCAAAATTATACGATTAGGTAAACACAAAAACTCAAAGATACTTTGAAATGTGGTTTAATAAAGAAACTTGTATTATTAAGTCATCAATTTATTTAAGTGTAACTTGAACCTTTATAGGCAAGGCAGCTAGAATAGAGTCAAACAAAATAAATAGTTTATATGTTCCATTACTAAAATCACATAAATCAAAATATACATCAAATGATTATCAGTAATGTTATTATCCGCATATATCCTCTACTAAACTAGTGTATCCATCAAACAATCGAATGTCACTCGTACATTCACTTAAATAATCCAAATAATATGATTGCGAATCGTAACTTTTATAGCACTAGATATAATCCTTCTCTACAAATGTTCGCTCCCCATGGTTCCGTATTCCCGGCCTATTTATACCGATTCTCGTCGGATCCATGGACGGATCTCCTGACGGATCTCCCGGTGGATCTCTTGGGCTCCGACTGGATGTTCAATGAAAGAAATACGCAACATAAGCCAGTTTTGACAAGTCAGGGTATCCTTTTAGATTAGAGTAACTGCGGAATAATCAATCCAATTCCAAACCATCAGCTAAAAAAGTGTTAACCTGTACTAGCTCAAGCTCGTTAATAATATTCCTTATAAGAAAGACTAATTTTATGCTTTTCTATACCGACACAATCGCCATTTAACGACGAAGAGAGAGAGAAAGATAATACATAATAACCGTTAGCAGATTGTATGATAGACTTAAAGATTAATTCTCAACATTGTATTCTTTTATTTACTGTTTATCTAAAAATGAATAAGAAGGCCATTCTTTGTATCTTATATACGACACTGTTGATTATCCCAGCTACGATTTTAGGAAGAGATGTCAACAAGAAAGAAAAAAAAGCGGAATGCAGGTGTATTACCATTTGTAGCGTACGCAGTTTTGACAGTCGCACTTCCAGTATTTATTGTTTTGGTATCAGCCTATAGCACTTGGACATTTATCAGATATCATATTCGTAAGTATTATGTAAATTAATCTGGTGTAGTGCAATATCAAAATGTTGAAGTCTTGAGAAAACATTATGTTTTATACCCTGTATTTTAGTTTTGATGAGGATGTCAGCAATGATTTGCCAAAGAAATATCTCTACGTTCTGTGTTTCATTCAATCTATCCTAACAACCTCGGCGTAATACGACAAACAAAAAAAAACTAAAATATGCATTACATATACAATGTAACATATTTAATATTGACATTTTATGACGACTTTTGTGAAACATGTTAAAATCGAGATAACTGATTGCAGTTTGTTTTCTTCTGCAAATGTTACTTTATTTGTATTTGGAATTAGGGGTTGACGTCATAAAACTCAGAGCACAAAAATCATGCTTGAAACATGAAATCAGAAATTTTTATTGGTTGATTTTGGAGTATGGGTACAAAAAACTAACGCTTTCATCCAAATAAAATAAAATCGTTCTTCATTGATACTAAGTTATAGTATAAAAACAAAATAAATTCAGCAGTGAAGTTCACAAACATGGCTTACAGTATTTTTGTCTTACAGATTCACGAAATGACAATCATTTCTGTGCCAAGTACTGGGCTTGGTATCATCCAAAGTGTTTCCGAAAGGAGTACCCTGACTGGTACCATCGTAATGTTTGTGGATTTTACAAATGTTGACTTTATAGATAAGCATCCTTCAGATATGACAGAATGACTTGTAATAACAAATCAACATCCAACATTTGCAGAAGTACTAACAACAAGCTTAAACCTAACTACAATACCATAATTAAAAAAAAGATGAAGATTTTGGATCGTTTATTTATAAACTGTTCAAATTGAAAATAAATATTGATATTATTAATGTCGCATTGTTTTGTTTAATTCTTAATATCTGGGTACTTTTTACCCAACACCGATAAGCTGACATGGATATATTGTCACCAATTCACCAACTGCCTCATATGTCGGTTGATTGATTTTTGTTACAAAAATGTTTTATACCGACTTCCTTCATTGATTACCCTGCATCTCTTTTTATTTGTTTTTACTACGTAGCTTTTTGTTAAGTATATAGTAGAATATACGAAGTTTGTGATACATTTTTCTTTGTACCGTGTTCAAATTTTGGATTCGGAATATTTACGATTATTAATGTATCTTTAAACATCATACAATTAACCTTAAAACTATCTGATGGTTCCTCAAGAACTGTCATTCGAATTGTGTGGATACAAAAAAAAACCTGTTTGATATTGATTTTTGAGTGCAGCAATTCCATTCTGACATATAAATCTTCATCAAACTCGCTTGAAGCTAAAGAATGAATTAGAAATACAAATCAACTCATAAGGCCAAGAGGGACTTCAACATGTTTTTCCTAACAATTGAAATCATTAGAATCTGAAAATTGCAAACGTATCGATAAATTTAATCCAAAGACAAGCATATTTTGTTTCTACGGAAACAATGATATAAAATACAAAGGAAGCTCTTGTATATATTGTTCTCAGAAAACAGAAGTTAAAAAATAAGTCAATGTATGTTATAATGTTCTTCCTAATAGAAAAATAGATAAGAAAATCCAGAAAACATTTCTACATAATTTAATTTTGGATGTAACGCGTCTTCTGATTGGCTGACGTTATTTTGTTATCAGCCAATAGACATAATTTAGTCATGTGACCGTGACGTCATCAACATTTTTTCATGGTTTTCTACGGTTTAAAATGGAATTTAGAATTAAATTATAAGAAATGACTGTAATATTTTTTCTGTCTATTCGAAATAACATAACAAATGTGGTGTCCACTGTTAAATAACCCGCTACGCGCGTTATTCAGTGTGCACCTAATTTTTTATGTTATTTCTTCATAGACAGAAAAAATATTACAGTCATTTCTTAAAGAGCAATGCGATGTCACACAAAATAAGAGTTTATAATATTCCCGTCGACACTGGTTGTCGTATGTTACGTACTGTACTTTTTCTACATTTGGAAATTAGGCCAACAATAGTTTATTGATGTTCAAATCGAACAAACGTATTTAAAAAGAGTGGGGAAGATACCAAGAAAACGTTTAAACATGAAGAACCGAAGAGAAACTTACAGCGAAAACAATAGTTTAACAATGTTCAAATCTCACAAATAGATTTAAAAAGTGGAAAGGGGGGGGGGGGACATTTAAACCTCAAAAGCCGAAAAGATACTTACAACGAAAACAAAAGATGTATGAAAATACAAAACACTATTAAGAAAAATAAAGACCTGAAAACACAAAACCTTAACAAAACTAAGGTTCATCTGAGGTGCTCCGATAGGTTAAACAGAAACTGCTACCCTTTGGTGACACCTACCAAAAATATGAATCAAGGTAACTAACAACAATTGAAGGATAGCTGGGTGTGTATCTTCTACTTTGCATGCATCACCCAACATGCGAATACACACTTCTTAAAATATGTTATACCTACCGATATAAAATAGAAAATGTTATGTTCAAATGTAAATGAAAATGATGTTAACAGGCATTTCATTAACAAATTTTCTTTGGAACTGTGTCTCATTCTCCCCCCCCCCCCACTTCCATTATGTTGGTGTTTGTTCTGGTTACCTAATATCAAAAGTGTGTATGAGCTTAAACATAGAGACCAATACCATGCTTGTCGATGAATTTGACAATAAGGTAGCAAAATTTAATGTTCAATCTATTTCTTAAATAAAAAAGAACATTTCTTTTTTTCAGAATTAAATTATTTGTCTTTTTTACATTTTTTCGAGTATTTATGTTAATTACGCGAAAATAACGTTTTATAAATGGAAAGTTTGTACCTTTCCGGCTTTACCTTCATTAGGAACACCAAATTAAAAAAAAATTGCACACAAGAATTTATAAGTACTTGCATAATTTAAGTGCTATATGATCAAAAGTTACATAAGTATTCAAACACTGTGATATCATTAGATATCAGATTAAATATGTAACACAGTAACAGACGAAAACCACTGAGTTAAGACTTGGGAGAGGCACATACAAAGTGTATGATGTGGGGGGGGGGGGGGGTTAAACATATTAGCGGGATCCCAACCCTTCCCTTAGCCGGGAAAGTAGTGCAACAGCACAACATAAGAACGAACTATAAAAATGAGATGAAAAAGGTTAAAATAGTCAGATGAGTATAATTATATAGAAAAAATGTCGTCAGGAATATGAAAGCTCAAACACATCAAACGAATGGATAACAAAAGTCATATTCCTGACTTGGTACAGGTATTTTCTTATGTAGAAAATGGTAGATTGAAACTTGTTTTATACCTAGCTAAAACTCTCACTTGTATGGCAGTCGCATCAAATTTCTTTATAGCGATAACGACGCGTGAGCAAAACAAACAGACACAATATTTAAAATATCAAAAATAGGGAAACAGCAGGCAAAATTGTGTAATCATCTCAATCACTATAAAAATTAATAAATGTTACAAAGAAGCACAAAAAGACATGGATCAAATTTAACAACCTCATGTTGCTTTTTTTTTAAATTTTACTATCATTATGTTATTTATCTATGTAAAATCACCTATAGATTGTACTGGGACCGAATCCTTACCCTGACAGACACATGGCTAGATTAACATTAACTTTGACGTATAATCGCGTTTTTGACGTCCCACAGGCAGATACGAAATAATTTTGTCCTTCAAAGTATGACAGGATTCATAAGTACAGGACTTTTCGTTTTGAATTTTCCTCGGAGTTCAGAATTTTAAAGTGATTTTACTTTCTTTTTGCTTTAATTTCCGGGCACGGTAAACACCATCTCCGTAAAATATGGATTTGCTATCCCGTTTTAAATAAGTTTTCTATATGTACTAGTAGGTTCCTTCGGGTAAATTTTTACGTCTTCTTTTTAGTTTTGTCTGGCGAATAAAATAAGGATAGTGTATTAAAGTTGTGTTTCAAGTTTATATATTTAAGCTCATTATATGACAACCTTTTTGCTTACTCTTTTCGTACAGAAGTGATATTATCAGTAGTTAAAACGTTGCCAGCTGTAATATGTTTAAAAGGAGAACTTGCATAGGTGCTATCAGGAGCATTAGCTATAGACTTATAGTATTAAAAATTCAGATCCTGCAAGTAATAATTAGGTCGTAATTTGCGAAGTAATATAGGTGATTGCATAGACTATATTAGATAGGTATGTAGATTACAATGATGACCGATGTTTGAAAAAGAGAGTTGGAGATTGAATATCGTTTCTCGTTTTCCTCTTTTCTAATACCAACCGGTTTTAAAAGCATATAATTATGTACAATATCCGAACTGATACTGTAGTATGTAATTATTATGTCTCTGTTTTGTTCACATTGTTGTCAATATAATGGAACTTTATGCGGCTGTCATACAAGTAAAGGTTTAGCTAGCTATTACACGGCCGACACTCGGCTAACCGAGAGATTGGTCGGTTAATCTATATTGAGTATGTGGCTATATCGGCGGTGGGTCTGTTAATCGGGTTGGCTAAAGTCTGTTAATCAGGTGTTATCGAGGAAATCATTGGAAATTCTGCATGTTTCATTGTATAACTTTTTAAATATATGTTTATCATATAAATTATCCATGTCTAACAAAACAATTCAATGTACCGAATCCAGTGGTGTAATTATTATTTTTCTAGCTTCGATGTACGATCTATAAAATGAAAAGGCGTGTTACTCATCAATAAATTTATACACATTTTACACACACAAAATGTACACAAAAAGACACGTTGGTTGAATTTACTTGCATGCGATATTTTGAACATCGAACAAAGACAGGCATTATGTTTGTCAACCAAATTGATATCATTGTGTGAAAAATCTACACAAAAATCTGTATTTTGGTGACATAAATCAATCTTTATTTAAAACCTGGTCTGTTAATGGGTCGGATGTATAAAACCCGGTCTGTTAATTGGTCTGTTAAGAGTTACGAATGGCAACAAAAGTATAATTTTATTGCTGTATGGGGTGTTATCGGATAAAATGGGTAGGCTCAAGACGAGTGGCTAAAATATACGGAAACAACACATGAGCAATGAAACATAATATATACGGAAACACTGACATGAACAATGAATTTAGGTCATGAATATTGAAAACTGATATAAAAAAGTGTAATATTAAAGTATTATTATACATCATGTTAAAATGCCATATTTTGATTGCCTAATACGAAGGTTTTAATTTACTCTATCACATGGCTGAGCGGGTGACAATTTTTTTGGAATGTCACCCTCTCGGCTAGACCAATCAAAAATCGGCATTTAAACGACAATGAATTGAATCTACATCAAGTTATTTTATAGACAATGCTTAAAGTTCTAATTTACTATACAACGAAGCGTGGAACGACTCAAACTTATTTCTTTTACAATTGTTGGAAAAACGTATTTCACTTGTTAATATTTTTACTTTAAAACCTATAAATCATTGTGTGTTATGCTTATTGTTGATATTAAACGCATTCGTTCACCATCGATGGGTTTCAACTGGTGATGTACATTTCATCATGTTCATTGTGATGTATATTTCTCAGCCAGATATGAGGCCTTTTGAAAGGGGTATTTACCCAAAATTTAAATAAAATAAAGAACAATAACAAAATAACAACAATTGAAAATATTTTTTTTCTTAATAGCAGAGCTTTTTTCCCTGTTTCGGGCCTAATCCTTGTATCGTTTATATGTCAAGTCAATGCACTACTATTGTCTATTTACTTCACTTCTGATGATTTTTCAAATACCCGTTACGCTGTCAAGTACGTGACTACATAGAAAATACTTTATAATAAAAATCATCTGTTAAAGAAAATGATGATAGGACATTCATTATAATAAATCAAATATCACATAGCCTTGGCTTCGCCGCGGTTGACAATGTTTTCTCGGGACCCAATCTGCTCTATCACCCTCTCAGCTATGTGTTACATTTTTGTATTTATATCTTATCACATATTTGTTATGGATACGGATACATTTTTAAGATTTACCTGTTATGTTTCATTAAATTGTTATAATTGAACTTTTTTTCCCTCTTTTCTGCAACACTTAAATATGTGATAAATAGCTTAAAGATTATAACATGTTTTTCCATATTTGCCCTGGTATCATCCCTCGATCCATATCGACCCTCGGCTAAAGCCTCGAGGCCGATATGGGAGTCTCGGGATGATACCAGGGCTAATATAGAAAAGGGCATGTTATAATCTATACATATTGATTTCATCCAAGAATGGTCGCATATATCATGTGGATTCTGTTTAGGTTGTCATGAATGACACTAATTTGTATCTAAATTGGTATTAACCAGTATATAAATCAGAGATAAACGTCGTAATGTAACTAAACATCAGTAAGTAAAATATATTGGGATGCTAGAATATATAAAGAATAAAGAAATAATAATGAGTAAGATAAAATAAAATGTAGAGAAAAGTAACAGACAATTTAAAGAATATAGAAATAAACAACACCCCCAATCCGGACCCTCATTGTATACACGAGAATCTGGATGGAAACACAGAATATATAGAATAATAGATAAGGACAGTAGGAAGTGATGCATTAATAAAAAAAGATAGAAAAAAAATAATAACTGTTTGAGAATAAAGACATGAAACTTCCCTTGGTGTTGAAACAGTAACGGATTGCTATGTACTCATATTGGTAATAAATGCTAAAAGTTTACATGCGGACAACTGCAGTTCTCCTCTGCACCTATGTAGAAAGGAACTAAACGGAATAAAATGAATTAAAACTTAAGATAACCAAATGTAGCTGCATTCGCTCCTTTCCATTTACTTCTTTAGACTGATTTGTAAACAACAGATGATTCAGTAATAGAAGAAAAGAACCAATCGAATGATGTTAACGATTTAGAGTTTAACGTCCAGTGACAAATAGCATGTGCATATGAGAACGACAGCACGTTATATGTACCCTGTGTTGTATTAGAAAGACACTTTCGGACGGATTTGAGAACGTGCTACTTTGAACAGACACAAAAATTAAGGCTGAAGAAAACGTTAATAATAGATTCATGCATATTCCAGCAGGCAATCCATATCCATATATTGAAGTGACACACTCCTTAATAAAATGCAAAGGAAGTCAAAATAAAAATGTTCTTACTAGAAGGATACTGTTGCAGCGTATTGTCATTTTTTTTACTCAAGAGCATCTCATTCTTAACTTTTTCAAAGGGAAAATATAAAGGTAGCACAACTATTGCCGTGGCTAAATAACTCTTAACTGACACAATTTCAATTGTCCAACCCATTAACAGACTTTATTCCCATAATGTTCACTAAAACGTGGTATTACTGACGTTATATTACAATTATGAAATATTTACTAATTTCAATTTATATTTTAGAACCAAAGTAGGATTTTGTGTCCTTTAAATGATATCTAAAATTGTTTTTTCGCCTTTCATTACAAAAATTGCTATGCGTATAAGCATAAATACTACATACTTGCGCGACGCCTTTTAGTTTTACTGAAAACTGCGCCGACTATGAAATGTTGGAAAATGTTCTATGATATATATCATTTTGTCAGACACTTTTCTTTTTTTGATTTGATTCTTATAATGTACCTAAAATCTGTATATTAAATAGATTTTAATATTAAAATTGTGCGTTTTACTCTTAACAGACGTATAACCAACCCGATTAACAGACCAACCGCCGATATAGCCGCATACTCAATATAGATTAACCGACTATCTCTCGGTTAGCCGAGTGTCGGCCGTGTATTAAATCAGGTTTAATCCACCATATTCAACATTAGAAAATGTCTGTACCAAGTCCGGAATATGACAGTTGTTATTCATTCGTTTGATGTGTTTGAGCTTTTGATCTTGCCATTTGATAGGGACTTTCCGTATTGAGTTTTCAACGGCGTTCTGTATTTTTGTGATTTTACTTTTTTATGCACTGATCAATTTCTCGAAGAATCGGGTAGTTTTATTCAACAATGGGCACAAGTTGTGTCGTTCTTAAGAAGCAAGTGTGATGACGTTTTCGTTGATGTAAATAAATGAGTGCAGGATTGCATTGGCTACGACACTTTTTCTAAGGTGAATAAAAATATCTGGTAGTACTTGGCACAGCACACATTCGAGCGCAATTAAGTGAAGTCAAGGCATCTGGATCTCTTGCCTATAAATGATTTAGTCTAAAGTTCAAGTGTTTCTGGATATGAGGCCTTTAACTTTATCATCAACTTGCAACGGATTCAGATAATGCATCGATTCCATGCACATTCAATGCAAATAGTAGTCACACTCCTCCTTGACATTTTGAACTATTTGGCAGATCGCGTGTCTGTTTTATCTCTTTAAAATTAATCACAGTTAGCATAATTGTTTATTTCAAGTCATAAGAAACCTCCAATTAAAAAAATAATGAATATGTTTTTTTATAACTCAATGGATAGTTTTCATTATAAAACTTATGTACATCTACTTTTTTCTGAAGAAAATTCTTTAATTTGTTCATATTAAGAAGAAGGTAACTTTATTTTTATTGCTTCCTTCCAGGAATCAATTCCCCGACATATTTTCCGTATGAAAAGTGACCTCAGTGTGACCCATCTCGTAAAAATACGGTGATTGCAATACACATGGATGTCCTTAAAATAAACTATTATTTGATTGTACATGTTAAACACGTGCTCAATATGCATGCTTTTATGTTGATTGTTGACAAACAGTTGACAATCGTTAAATTTCTGCTTCAAAACATGAACTTTAATTATCTACCATATTTTCACAACAACACTGACCAATTGAGAAAAAAAATTGATGATTATACGAAATTTATGCGAAAAAATGATAAAATCTTGTACAGAAGACTAAGTTTATGATGTTTGTATGCATTGCTTCAAGAATTGGAATAACATTCTGTTTCACCGGTCACTCGTTTCATATGACTTTAAATACGACAGTTCAAGCAAACAAGTAATTTAAATTAATCGCAGTAGGAATTGTTAAATAGTTGATAACGATAAATATATTACCTTGACATTTGAAGAAGAACGATATGACGTAACATGCAGGACTGTATCTTGTATTACCTGGTAAGGATGTTTTTCAATTGTTTTTACTGTTCATATCATAATTTACATATATCATATATATTATTTAGTTTACGCTTAAGGTTCATCCTTACCTTTAAGCAAATGTGTCCGTCTTTATAAACAAAAAAATATAACTCTTAGTACAAACAACCTGCGCATCTTGGCAAGTTTAAAGGCATTGCTGAATGCAGAGGAATAAAATTATTATGCATTTAATTTTTCATAATATTAAAAACATGACCGGATTTAGCTATTAACTGTTTTCACTCCTGCAGAATGTACCAAAATTAAATAAATTGGAAAAGATGGTTAAGAAGCTCCCCTTGTTTAATAACTATTGTCAACTGTATTGTTTTTCATGGACAATAGAGGAACAATTGATATCTGCACAACAAAAGGTGTTTAAACTATTTACATACTTAATCTGATATCTAATGATATCCCAGTGTTTGAATACTTGTGTAACGTTTGGTCATATAGCACCTAAACTATTCAAGTACTTATAAATTCTTGTCTGTATTTTATTTTTGACTACTGTTATCCATTCGTTTGATGTGTTTGAGCTTTTGACAACAACTGTCATATTCCTGACGACATGTTTTTCTATATATACCCATCTAACGATTTTAACATTTTTCATCTCATTGTTATAGCTTGTTATTATGTTGAGCTGTTGCATTACTCTTCCGGCTGAGAGGAGGGTTGGAATCCCGCTAACATGTTTAACCCCACCATATTATGTATGTATATTCGTCTCACAAGTCTGGAGCCTTAATTCAGTGGTTGTCGTCTGTTGCAGTGTTATATATTATTTTTGCTTTGGCGTTCCTAATGAAGGTAAATCCGGAAAGGTGCGTCTAACTTTCTATTTATAAAACGTCATTTTCGCTTAATTTACTTTAATACTCGAAATTATTTTGAAAAAAAAATAATTTGTACAAAAAGAAGTGTTGTTTTGTTATTTAATAAATAGATTGAACATTAAATTTTGATAACTTATTGCCAAATTGATCGACAAGCAGCATGGTATCGACCTCTAGTGTTGAGCTCAATCTACAAATAAGCACAACATGGAAACTTTAGCGGTTTTTTTTTTTTTAAATTAAACTAAAAATATCATAACAAATTGAATTTCAGTGGGAAATTTAAGGTCAATGCGATTTAAAAACTTTTAATTATGTCGCATGATGTTATATTTACCTCGCGTTGAAATTTGCTTGACGTCACATGCTACTAGAGTATCGATGTGTAGTAAAATAAAATTATCAATAAGAGATAAATGAGTCGGCCTTTGTATTTATTAATATAGGCGTGCAGACAGGTAACATAATGGACTGTTTAATTTGTATTAGAGGTCGGTCATTTAAAGACGTATCAACCGTATCATATACGTTGACGTATCCGCATCTGCAGATATACCAAAAAACAGTATATGATCCCGAGCTTTAATTTTGTGTACTTTCAATAATGCAAATGGGTGACTGATTAATCTCTAATGGAGAAATTTACAAAACAATTAGGAAATATCGATGTTTTTGTGAAATATGTAACCCGACTTTTAAAGATATTCCGGATATTTGGAACAGTTTACAGGCATGATAGGAGTGAATACGGTAAAATCGTTTGTTTGTGTATGAACTTGTTATCACGTAGAACCAAATTGTTAATTGACAAATAGAGTGATACTCAGTAATTTTCTATTACCTTTTATGATGAAATCGCAAATGAACAATATTCAAAGTTCCTTTAATACATGTATACAAGTAGTACATTTGATTTCTTTTGTGTTTATTCATATAAGATCTTAAAATATTTTTTTAACTAGATTATTAAAGGATTGTGTACGATATTCGTGTACCTGCCCTACATTGGCTCCTTTTTAAAAAGTAGTTGATAGAACCCCTTATTTTTTTTACAAAACACCACTATCACAAATATTGAAAGTGTATGTTTGATTGTTTCGAAGAGATTCCAATTAGTTTTTTTTTAAATGAAGCATGGTCTTATTAATAAGCTCGGGATCACATAATATTTTTTGATATATCTGCAGATGCGGATATGTCAACGTATACGATACGGTTGATACGTTTGTAAATGACCGACCTCTATTACCAGGTAAGATTTTGATTTTGGTTAATCGCACTGTTTCACTAATTTCTCTAAGATCAGTTATACCGTTAAAACCAGTTTACGGTATGGAACCATAGATGACGGTCCCAAGAATATGTCCACTGAACGAAGATCTCAGGAAAGACGCCATGAATTTGATCCGTATTATTATCTTATACAAAGTGGCATAAATACTAGTACATATTCTGAGCGAGGACACGTTTATAACTGAAATATCTTTTGAAAGACAAAATCTTAAAAAAGTAAAATATATACACGATATAAAAGAAAAATTCATTACGGAGAGTCCATATTCAAATGGCAAAATCAAAAGCTCAAACACATCAACCGAATGAATAACAACTGTCATATTCCTGACTTAGTAAAGGCATTTATCAACTATCACCTAATAATAGACACTGACTACTTGGGCTTCAGATGTATCCTTTCGAGTTAACATTGTCTACAAAACACATCACAAAAAATTAAAGATCAAGCATTTTACACTTTCAAATATGCATGTCTACTTTTGTGACGTGGTGCCATTTAACATCAGTCCAAACTACAACACAAGTGAACCAGTATTGAGCTATCAAATGAAAACCCTAAAAGGTTTTTTTGTCAATTTGCTACATCAGGAAAAGAGTGACCATCCAGCTGTTGATTGCAAGTCAACTTTAAGACATATGAAAAAGGTTCTTGTACTTACAAAGTTATAGACATTATAGAACCAATACATCAATATGTACTGAACTTAATCCTCTGTGCACGTTTGTTTTACATTTATAACAATTTGTAACGTAATGTGTCATTTAGTACCGGTTGATAGCAAGCTTACTATTCAAGGTTTTCAGCACAAAGACATATATGCCATATGACGTACTGATAAGTTTTCGAATTTTTAGTAGGTAATGCTCATTAATGGGCATTAGATGTCAGATTCATGTGCATTGATTTGGTAAAAATTTCACCGGATTATTACTTTTGTTAACAGTCAATACATAAATGTGGAGCACGTGAACAATAAATTTATTTTCTCATGCTTTCTCATTTGTTAATAAAAAATGTTGATATGATTTGGAATATTCAGTTTATTTTGTAAGAATCAATAAATAATATCAACCTTGCAGGGTTCTTTTGTTTACATCTTTCGTTACGGTTTTTCCCTCCAACTTGAGTTGTGCGGGTGGCGAAGTTCTAACGACAGGTCACTGCATACAAAAAAAAACAGTCGGTTAATTAGAGTACGTGACGACATTAATTCAATAACAAACTATAGAATATGCAAGTCAATTACTTCAAGTTTGAAATTTATTCTTATACAAGTAAAGAAAATATATACATCTGTTTTAATCTGTAAAAAAATTAAACAAACACAGAAAATTCGTTATAAGAGGATACGTGCTCGACTGTCGGTTCATATTTTCATTTTTGTATCTATCGTGGTATTTGACCGTTGGCAGTCTTCTGAGGTCATCCTGATGGATAATAAGATGATTTCTAGTCCCAAAAAAAAGCAAACAATGCTGACACATTATAAAGAGTTCATGCATTGTATATGTTTCTTTTGGATTTTTTGGTAAATTAAATATACGTTTGAGTAAATTATAAATCAAATATGAGAATTTTTACCAAATCAATGAACATGAATCTGACATCTAATGCCCTTTAAAGAACTTTACCTGCGAAAACTCGCAAGTACGTCATATGGCATCTATGTCTTGAGACTGAAACCCTTTATTTTTCGAATTATTCTGTAAAACGAACGAGACTTTCCAGAAAATGACTAAATAGTTATTCTTATACAGTTAAAATTTACAAACATATGTTACTAATCTAAAAAATTACACCAAAAAGACTTACAACATTTGTTATAATAGAATCAATGCTATTCATATCAACACAAAGTGGCAAACACTTGGTTGAAGATGTTTTATCTCAAGTATTCCTCAACTTAACCGTACTTTCACTTTCACCATAATTTTCGGAAAACTAATTTGCCTTTTAGTCAATTTTGTCTTGTTTCAACGAAGAAGACGTCGTTTTCCTTTTTAATGAACTGTACAATTGCAAAGCTGTGAACAAAATTAATACATATTTCTTTAAACAGGCGTAACTGAAGATCTTGTGAAAAATAAGCATGAGTTGTATATCATGTCAACCCTGTGGAAGATTAAATAAAGAAGAAACAGTATCTCATTGGTGTATACAGTGTAACGAATTACTGTGTGAAACATGCTACGACTACCATCAAATCTTACGATTTACAAAGGACCACTGTTTTCTTACAATTAATGAATACAATCAGTTTTCACCAAAACTTTTTTCGATTTCAATACACTGCAAAAAACATAACGAAAAGATTATAGAATATTACTGTCAGAATCATAATGGTTTCGTCTGCACTTTATGGAAACAAGAAAGCCATTCTGGTTGTGGTGACGTTAAACAGGTGGCGGAATTACCCGGGCAATTAGACAGTGCTCAAAATCTGTCCTCGAGAATAGAAAGTCTATACAAAGAGCTAGAACTCGCCTGTGAAAATCGATCTGAAAATATAAAGACACTTGCAAAACAACGAGAGGATTATATTGCAACTACACAGGAAAAAAGGCAAAATTTACAAAAATTGCTTTACGATCTAGATCTGAAGCTTGGTGCGTTTGAAAGTTATTATTCTGTGAAAACTAGGGAACTGCATGTGCAGCTAGAAACTTTAAAACGGGCATATCAACAGATTAAAGAAAGAAAACAAAATATACCCTCCCTTATGAAACTTCAATCAGCAAGCGACATTTACTTTTTCCTTGCAGAAAGGAAAATTAAAGAACAACAGGACAAAAATGAAGATGAACTTAAATACGCCTTTTCAAAACTTTCCGATATACAATACAAAGGAAATATTTCATTTAAAACAGATAATCGTAATATAACAATACTTGATTCCTTTAGGTTCATATCTAAGAACTGCATTTTTCGAAATCAGGGACTTATCCAATCTGAAGTCGATTCTTCTACAGTCGAGGCGGAAGCTGAAACCAATTTATTCGATTCAAATCAAGATGATTGTGCTAGTTCGCAGTTGTTAAATAATTCTGAAAAGTTACAAGCGCTTAAAGATCCTTAAATTGTGTGACAAAAGTGAGATATATGAAGACAAGATACAAGTTCGTGTTTAAATGTACGGGTGTGTCTGTTTAAGTTCTGCTTTCGTGTCAAGAAAAAATATCAACACAAATATTGCATGCGCGAAAGTGCTTCCAAATAGTGATTTAGTTATAGGTGAAGTATCGAGTCCACGTCTAATGATTTATTAAAAACAGGAGTAAGAAGGAAAGAATACAAACTAAGACATGAGGCAAATTCTATAGTAGTTTATGGTGATTCTATTGCTGTTACTTTAAAACAATCTGTTATTATTGTAAGTTTTAATGATAATTCTGACATGAAATGCATCAGAGAAATTTCAATTAATGATCACTGCTTTGGAATTGCCTGTATAGATCAGAACCTGGTTGTGAACTGTATGGTTGATGGATTAAAGTTAGTTACTTTGGCTGGCTATACAGCTTACACGATTAAATTCGTAATCGGGATGTTAAATATTTGTACAAACAACAATAAAACACTATTGTCAGTGAAACAAGCATCAGACATTGTAATGTATTTCAATTTAAACACAACCGTAAATTCTTCTATTAGATGTACCAAATTATCAGGAGCAAATGGGATCACCATAGATCATGAGGAAAATATTTATGTTACATGTGACCAATCCCATAGTATCTACATGCTTCGAAAATCAAACTCTCAGTGGTGTACTATTTTAAACAAAGTATAATAATATTCAAAGTCTGCGAGGTATTGCCTATGACTTGAAAAAAGACGAATTGGTAGTTGTAAATAATAACGGAAAATCCGTCTGTATCTACAAAATGAAAGCACAATAATCCACGTCTTCGTGCTCTATCTTGGTCAGTATCAACTGTATGCGTGACCTTACGATGATTAACGAGGAAAGGAGCAATTTGAAACAAATGAAATTTGGAGTAATATTTCAATTATATTGTAATCGTAATACAACCACCCTATTACCAAAAACATTTGAAGTTCATAACAAATCTGTTCGTAATAAGACAGACTGTTTATCGAAGCTGTTGTAAAGTGATCTCATTATTGAGAAGGTTGTTTACCAGTAACTCTAAAGTCAGGTTTTGGTTGCTGTTAAACGCTTAAAATAAATTAATACTACACGTAGTAATACATAAAGAATATTTTCAATTAGCAATTGGCACATTCACAAAAATAATTTAGACACATATGTAATTTCAGTGTCCGATAGAATTATTGGAGATCAAGCTATCATTTTACAGCCAATCTTTTTCGGATAACTAGTAGATCAAGTCACAATTTTCTAAAGAATACTGAACAGAACGACTTCAAGAATTTATTTGAGTCATGTTAATGATATCATGTATGTATTTTTGACGAACAAGGCCTTAACAACCCATGCCGTAATAAGTTTTAACTATTTAGATTTTTTTCCCTTTTATAAATCATTTTGTTATTTTTGTCCCATGTTGAAACACCCTTGATAACAAAACCAATGCACGAAATAGGTCATTTATTGTTATAATTGATTTAAATGCGTTTGATCATTTTTCAAAGTATATTAGTTGGCATTTTCACAAATATATTATCTTGAAATAGAATATTTAATGATGTGACGTAGCATGCAGGTAATTTTACTTTGTATGAGCAGGTAAGATTTTGAAATCATTTTGGTAATTGTTTACTATTATTCTCATAAAAATTAGTTATTCTTATTTTTATTTATCAGAGAAATTTCAATTTACAATTAACTAAAAGACACATTGGAAGCAATAACATTTTTCTTCAATGTTTGCCTATCGACCAAGACCGATTGGTTAACAACAACAAAAATTTAAACAACAAATATCCCTTTTTTTAATATGCGTTCATACTTTGGGCAATGCTGCGCTAAGTACATCGTGTTGTTGGTGGTATGTCAGATTAAATTTATATATGTATCCCGAAATCTCTTAGAGAACAACAACGGTTGCGTTACCGAGTTAAACACGTAAATCGTTAAGACGACTTTTGCGTTGTTAAACGTCAATCTGCTTTGAGATAGTGAAAATTCAATCTGCTTGGAGACAGTGAAATGGTGTGGAAGACTTCCTATAATTAGAACATTGGAACACTCTACGTATACCGAACAGGAGCATTGCACAAATGTACCAATGGCACATAATGCACCATGACCTCCATCCTCAGTTCAACCAAATTCAAAAATCATTTAAAAGGAACGAACTTAACTTTCTAAAAGGAAAAAGGTCGTTGTGTTGCCATAGTCTGCAGTTTCAAAGTTCTTTTTTGTAATTAGATGAAATAAAATGTCTCCTGAAAGATAACTGATGAGTCTTATGTATGTCTGGCGTACTATAAATTAAAATCTTGGTACCCTTGATAACTATAACAAGCTTGTAGTTTGGTACTTCTGACATGAATTTGAATTCAAACGACTTATTAGTGACACTGGAATAAAACAGGTTTTAAGGCAAAAGCAACTTCAAGTTTAAAGAGCATTAAGGACCAAAAATATGTTATATGTATTTTGAATATGAGATCCTGTTCATTTATTAAATATGACAGCTACTTTTCTCCCTAAGTATTTCAATTTAAATAGCCTGGGCTAAGATAAATCCTAGGTAAATCAGCTGTAGTAACTTGTGTTGATGGCCGTTTTTTTTCAAACAAATCAATAACATAAAGAGGGGTAACTATATGCATTTTATTTTTTTAAGATTTTACCTGAGATGGTATGCTCGCAATTTCGATAAGAGTTCATAGATTACCGTTATATTGTATAAACAATGATGTAACGTTATATACAGGAAAATGTATTTTGACAAATGCGATAAGCGACAAAAAGATTACCTTGAAATTTAATAAATTATGATGTGACGTAACATGCAAATCGTTTTACTTTGTATGACCAGGTAAGACTTTGAAATCATTTTTGTTCACTGTTTATTGTCATAAATAGTAATTCTTATCAGAGATTTCAATTTAAGTCTCCTTAGAAGCAATAAACATATATTTTTAATGTTTCCTATTAGTTCAGACAATCTAGCATAAATTTGACTCTAACCTTAAAGTAATTGCAACAGACAATTTTAAAGTTTTAATCTTTTAAAAGCATTATACCCCAAATATACACAGAAAAAAGTCCCATAAATTATTACTTGAGGAAGACTAAAAAGAGGGACGAAAGATACCAGAGGGACAGTCAAACTCTTAAATCGAAAATAAACTGACAACGCCATGGCTAAAAATGAAAAGGACAAACAGACAAACAATAATACATTTTATTTTACTTTTTACACATGACACAACATAGAAAACTAAAGAATAAACAACACGTACCCCACCATAGGGGTGATCTCAGGTGCTCCGGAAGGGTAAACAGACCCTGCTCCACATGTGGCACCCGTCGTGTTTTTCATGAGATAACAAATCCGGTAAATAGTATAATTCGGTAGGTCACATTCATGAAAGGGAAGGGGATTGTAGATACAACGTAAGGAACATATCCGATATCATTTGTGAAACGGTTATTCCATAACAGTCAACCAACTCGTGATGGCGTCCGTAAAATTTACGAAGAGATGATTTCAACTTCACCATTTGGAACTCTTGATTTAATAGCTTCCTTGTGATCAACAACCCTCTATCAAGAAAATCATGATAGGAAATGCAAGCATAGGAATATCGTTTCTATTCGGAGGTTTCAATTGGGAGATATATACACCGTATGCAGGTGATCTGGAATATTGCTACTTAAAAATGGAAAGCTCACAATTGGAAAGCTGAAATCATCTCCTTTGTCGTAAAAAAAAAATCATGATTTTAAATTCCTATGGAGATTTGCATTAAAGAAGGGAGATAACTCTGCAAAAAAGGCAGAAATATCAATAAAAATTGAAACAACATTATAACTTTACCGCTTCCAAACAACAGAATGTATTGTTTCTTGATATTTTAGCCATCTTTAGAGTAAAACAAACAACTCGAAAGGTGTTTCGATATCTTTTATCAAGCTACAATCTAGATTTTGTAATTTATTAGTCGACCATTCATTGAATTTTTCAGCATGTCAAGGTAAAGAATCCCAAGTTTGATAAAAATAATTAAGCATATATTCTTCTTTATGTGGTTTTAAGTTTCATTAAACAAGGTAGATGCTGATTAAATATAATATACAGATATAAACAATACCAAATTTTCACATTATTTTTTCAAAAATGGTCACAAAGCCACAAATTTGAAATTTCTTTAATGAAAAATGTACACAAAAAAAAAATAATAACACTTCGGTTTTGTACATTTCATGAACAGAATATTATATAATATAGTCAAATACGAACTTTTAACCCCATCAAAGTATCATACTTTGCATAAATTTTAAGAAAATCAACCAAAAACTGACAACAAAAGACTCATTTTTGCGGAGTTATCTCCCCTTCCAATGTCAATTTCCATAGAAAATTAAAAATGCTGATTTTGAGTTATCCTGAAGTTACACTTTATGGGACTTTTTCTTTGTTTATTTAGGGCTTAATGCTATAGATTAAACTAAAACATTTTCTGTTGCAATTAGTTTGAGGTTAAAACTTAGTTTGACTGGACTATATATCTACCACGATTGATTGGAAATATTTTGAAATGAATGGTAAGCAAAAATATGATTATCAATTAATTGACAGTTTGAAAGCATTGGGAAATTAAAATAAAGCAAATTACAAATATCACTTAATGAATTTGATGCATATATGGAAGCGATTGATTTAAATCACTTGTGTTATGAACGTTCAAAACAAAAACTTTGAATGTCAAGTATAAAAATTGAGAATGGAAATGGGGAATATGTCAAAGAGACAACAGCCCGACCATAGAAAAAAACAACAGCAGAAGGTCAACAACAGGTCTTCAATGTAGCGAGAAATTCCCGCACCCGGAGGCGTCCTTCAGCTGCATGGCCCCTAAACAAATATATACTAGTTCAGTGATAATGAACGCCATACTAATTTCCAAATTGTACACAAGAAACTAAAATTAAAATAATACAAGATTTACAAAGGCCAGAGGCCTGTGTATAAATATAATATAAGAGGTCATGTTCAAGAATAATGGACATTGAAGACCTGTTGGTGACCTTCTGCTGTTGTTTTTCCTATGGTCGGGTTGTTGTCATTTTGACACATTCCCCATTTCCATTCTCAATTTTATTTCCATGCGAGATAAAGTTTTTTTTTAATTAAAATTGTGATAATTTTAAATTGCTCACCGAGATATAATTTTATTATGACACATGATATATATCGTATGTGTATTTAAAATAAGTCTTCATAATTTTGGTAAATTAACATGACCTCGGTTTTGAATGTATCTGTGTTATTCTATTGTTCATGTTATTCATCGAAATATAGCATGGCCACGCTATATCAAATTCATAAACAAAATACGTCATTTTGATACATTTTTCTGTATGAAATCTCTTAAACATGTTAAATTCGATGGAACTTTTAATAACAATTACCACTTTTTTTTCTAAATAATGAAAGTGGACAAATCAGAAACTATCATAAAGTCAACCTTTCTATTATGTCGATCCATTTGTATACTGTACATACGACATCTGTCGAATGGAGGTTTGGAGTTTGAATTTCAAAATGCAGTTGACAACAGAAAACATTGATTTAAAATATTTTTTTTGTTGATATTTAGATTGTTTCGTCATTTTTCAATCTTATCTGCTTTGGGAAAATTAAATGGCCATTCACAACAACAAACGCTGACTTAAAAATTTTGTTTTGCAGAATCATATTTGGGAATTATTCTTAGAGTTCACCTCCTATGGAAGTTTTTTATCACATTTAAGGTAAAAAAAGATATTTTAAAAATTATAACAGGCTATAAAAGAGGGACGAAAGATACCAGAGGGACAGTCAAACTCATAAATCGAAAATAAACTGACAATGCCATATGGCTAAAAATGAAAAGGACAAACAGACAAACAATAGTACACATGACACAACATAGAAAACTAAAGAATAAACAATATAAGTGTTTCCCGTTTAAACTGTTAAATCAATGATAACTATTTATAAGATTAATCAATGACATAGCACGTGTACTGATTAATGTCAAAAATTTAAATGTCTTTCATTCTTGTGTATGTGGCATGATTGCAAATGCGACAGCTATCTACAAAGACCAAAACCTAATCACATATTCACATTAACGATTCTAAAATCTGTCGATACCTGTATGTTTGCATTGTCCAAGATCATGTTTTTTCTGATCGTTAATAATGACGTCTTTACACTAATTCCATTTGGACGTCTGATATGTACTGATTGATACTTTTGTCTTAAATACATGATGTTTTTATTAGTTGTTACTGGCTTTCATCTAGCTATCAGTAGCTATGAGTACTCTGACATATGTACTGTTTTCTGTTGTTCTGCTTTGTACTTGATGATTTAAGCCATTCTTAACTGATTTTTATGAGTTTGTTGATATTTAATACTGTTGAACCACTGTCCCCGGTTAACTGAGAGGATCAGGGTGCCCGCTGATAGGTTTAACCCCGTCATGTATGTACCTGTCTGAAACCAGGAGCCCATTAATTAGTGGTTGTCGTTTGTTGCTGTGTTAGCGTGTAGCATAATTTTATTATGTATTGTTTCAAAATAAATCAGGCCGTTAGTTTTCTCCTTTGGATTGTTTTATATTTGTCATTTCGCGACCTTTATTAGCTGACTATGTGGTATGTTCCATGTTGAGTTCTGCACATGTACAGTGACCTGTAGTTTCTAACTTCTATGTTATTTGCTCTCTGATGGAGAGTTGTCACATTGGCAATTATACCACATCTCCTCATCTTTATATTGACAATAATACTATGATATGACTTGAACCTGTGAAAATCCTAGCATATGCTAGAATCTATAGATTGTATTTGTGTTGCCTATACATTATCTGAAAATGATTGAGGCAATGTAAGGTATCCTGGAAATGTGGAATTATTATTTCTATCATTTCAATCAAATGTTTAATCTTTTATTTTTATTTCAATCAAGGTAATTTTAAGTATGTCTGTCGGAAAACTATAGTTTCGTTCTAAATCATTAATTTTTACTTCTTTATCGATTAAAAGGCATCGTGAGAAAAGTAAACATCGGCGTGCATTTGAAGGGGTATAAAATCCTATAAATGATATTTATACAAAGGTGCAGACTATCATTCTTAAAGCAATACGTTATCACAGGAAACGATTTGTCGTCATAGGTGGCGTGTCGCGTTCTCTTGATGAGAAACTGGTAAAAATAATCGGACTATCTGATATTGTTATAATTACTCAAGGATTAAGCACATTTATTATTTTGCTTTCTTGAATTTCATTATCTTATTTTCACTTCAAGTCATAAACACATGTTGAATCAAAACATTGTATTTTGCAGGTTACATAGGAATCAGAACGAGGCTATTGTAACCAAATACCAGCAAACAAAATGAACGATATGAACAACCAATTATGTCACCCATGCGAACGACAGGAGAAACAGGAACCCGGAACACACTGGTGTATACAGTGTAATGAAAGACTGTGTAGATTTTGTTTTGAGTACCACAAAGTTCTTAAGATCACAAAAGATCATTCCTTTTTATCGACTAATGAATACTTTTCTATCGCTAAGATACTTGAAACCCTACAACTTTCCTGCAAAACCCACGAGGATACGCCTATACTTTACTTCTGTTCATCTCATGAGGTGCCATGTTGCATTTCATGTAAAAATAAGGAACACACAATGTGTTGTATTGTCGAGATTGCAGAATTGGTCCAAAAACCAGAATATGAAAAACAATCAAACGATATAGTTTCTAGCATTACTAAAGCTACCAAAACATTAGAAAACATCAACAAAAACCGTTCAGAAAATCTAGAACAAATTGACCATCAATATAAACAATGTAAAATGCATGTACAAGACAAAAGACAACATTTACAAAAAATACTGCTTGATCTAGACAATACATTTCAGAAGTTTGAAAGTGAATATCAAATTAAAAGGCTTGTAGTTCAAAATCAGATAGAAAGTTTCAGCTCCAGGCTAGAACATATGAAAGACATGCAAAACATGATGCAAACGTTACTAAAATTCAAACAAGCGAGTCCCGAGCAATTTTTCCTAGCGGAAAAGGTCATTAAGGAAAAACATGTTGAAGATGCGTGCAAATTACGACAGTCGGTAAAAGAATTATCGACATTGCAGTGTAAATATTCAATTGTATTCAAACCTGATGAACGGAATGAAAATATATTGATGATTGATACAGTGTCCTTCAAATCATTACCGTGCGATATTGAAAGTCTTGGATTTAGCATGCATGATCAAGATTCTTCGACGGTCGAAGCCGAAGAGGAAATTCAATTACAAACTCCCTCAAAATCTCAAAAAGAATCGTCATTGTTAACTTCCGACTGCGTGGTTTCAAACTATAATGAAAGTGCAACAGCATTACAGTCTTCTTCTAGATGGAAAACTGAAACCTGCTTACAAGTTCCTGAAAACGATCAGTCCAAATTAAGAAAACATCTCAGAATGCCTAGTTTGAAATATAAAAGCAATTTTCATATTGGAAAGAAGAATTCAAACATTGATGTACGTTGTATAATATTACTCCGAGATAGCAATATAGTACTTGCCGAAAGATCGCAACCTCGACTTTTGACTTTTAACATGTCAGGTTCTAGATTAAGTGAACTTTCGCTTCAACTTAAGCCAGAAGATATGACTATTGTTCCAAACAATAAAATTGCTGTTACAGTAAGGAAAGCGGTTTTAATAATAGACGTTTCGAATCTCAAATATCTACAAATAGAAAAAGAGATTACACTGCAGAAATACTGTCATGGAATAACTTTTATAAATGATACTCTTTTTGTAAACTGTCTTGACAGTCAACTTGCAGTGATAACATTACATGGGTCTATTGTTAAGAAACACACATATTACGGAGGAATCTTGGATATTGCAGGAAGAAATGGGGACATTTTAACTGTAAAACGAAATTCGGAAATCGTTAATATGTTCAATGTATCTACTACCAAAGTATTGCAATCACGATGTGCAGGTTTATTCGGAGCAAACAGCATTGTAGCAGATAAAGATGGGAACATTTTTATAACATGTGATTATTCGAACAAAGTTTATATGCTTCAGAAAGGGCAGTATAATTGGAAATCTGTTCTAAACGCTGAAAACAAAATTGATTGTCCACGTGGTATTGCCTATGATGCCTTAACCAGCGATATTGCTGTTGTCAATAATGCAGGAAAATCTGTTTATATCTTCAACATGACATTTGAATCATCATAAAAACAGTGATAATGATACAGTTTCAATGAAAAGAAACTTATCCGTGCAACTTCTTTTTTGTTATTGTCAAAATATGAACTACATTATAAAGAAACAGTATGAAAGCAAGGTAACAATACAAATAAAATGTTGATGAAGTACAGTGAGTCAATGCAGTGACAAAAAAAATAAGGACGAAACTGGGAAATATCTACGAATGATTTAAAACTGATATTGAGCTAAAAAATCACTGTCGAAAATCGAAAGTGTTTCTAGCGGTAAGCAGTCATTCAACACTGGAAGAATTCGTCATAGAAATACCTATCAAACATCCATGACAAATACAAAAAAAAAGAATGTTTGTCAAGACAAAAGATAAAATTACAAAAAGCCTACATTCAATTAAAAAAAAATTATATAATAAACGCAACATGAGACCTTGCAAAAACTTAAAAATCTTTATACATATTCGCTTTTTCGATTTATTAGCACTTTACCTATTGGTGATAAAAAAAAATCTCTGGTAGAATTAAAACTGGGGTAAATGTAATTCCTCTATTAGTTCAAAAATAAAGGCAACGGTACTATACTGCTGTACGAAAGTCATAAATCGATTGAGAGAAAACAAATCCGGGTTACAAACTGAAACGGAGGGAATCACATCAACTATAAGAGGAAAACAACGAAACAACAGAAACACTGTCAGTGTGCAAAAAAAACGACAAGGAAACAAACACAGATACGAACTATAAGATAACAACTGCTATTTTTCTGACTTTGTACAAGACATTTTAAGAAAAAAATGGTTTGGTTGAACCTGGTTTTGTGGCTAGCCAAACATCGCGTTTTCATAGCAATGTTAAATAAAACACTTAAGTGGCAACATTAAATGACAGGAATACAACTACAAATAAATGCAAGAACATTCAGGAGATAGAAATACACAAATAAACGATATAATAGTACATTTCGACATGATAACCACTGAATGAAAACGAACACGTAAAACAAACCAGGACAGCACATAAAAACAGCACAACAGAACCACTCGCCAACAGTCATATTCGAGAATAGGTCATGCGGTTCTTTAGCAAAAAGGGAGACCAGACGATGTAAATGGTAAACCACAATTCAAGACGTGGTAAAAATGTCCTTAGTTAGTTTAGAAACAGAAACATCATTTGGATAAACTCATTCGTGATGGTGTCCATAAAATTTACGTGTGATTTTTAATCTTTCCTCCTCATAACTTTGTTGGAGAAAGAAGTAAAATCGCTAAAATAATGAACTACGAATACATTCAAAAGGGAAAATCCTTAATCAAATGGCAAAATCAAATGATAAAAAACATCAAACGAATGGACAACAACTGTCATATTCCTGACTTGGTACCGGCATATTTAAATGCAGAAAAATGTGAATTAAATCTGGTTTTAAAGCGCTAATCCTACTTGTACGACAGTCGCTGCCTGCCTGAGGTCGCTGCAGGAGCAGTTTTTTCTGAAGTAGAAAACTACGAGATGTTTTCTCTGAAAACAACCAAAGAAGGATAACTCTAGTGCTTGAATATCAGTAGTTGATATGTTGTCTTTCTGAATATATATATATATATATATATATATATATATATATATATATATATATATATATCGGAAATGGGTCGCTTTAAAGTTCCATATTTGCTGTTATAACTCATAAGTTTTTAACAGACTAAGACGTCAAAATGAATTTATTACTGTCTGTATAGACTCAAAAGTTTCTTCGGAAGAAAAAAAAACTTTTATAGTTCAAATTGATATATGTGCATGAACACTTCTTGAACTTTCCATAATTAGTCCGCATTTTCAATAGAAACAAGTGACAAATTAAATATGCGCCTAAAACAACAATTCTGACCAAATACGATAAGAAAGAAAGAAAACACGGGAGAGCTCCTACATGCAGAAACAGAGAAAACTGTCAAACTTATCCCTTGTAGATTCATTTCCCCAAGGGTATCACCAGCCCAGTAGTCAACACTTATGTGTTGACTTGAGTTATCATCGATCATCGATATGTTCATAATTATAAATTAACTGTTAACAAAACTTTGAATTATTGAAAAACTAAGGATTTTCTACCTCAGGAATATATTACCTTAGCTGTATTTGGTAAAACTTTTAGGAATTTTTGGTCCTCAATGCTCTTCAACTTAATTCGTACTTTATATGGCCTTTTAAACATTTTTTTTATTCGAGCGTCACTGATGAGTCTTATGTAGACGAAACGCGCGTCTGGTGTAAATATAAAACTTTAATCCTGGGATGGTGTTCTCGAAGCTATCTTAGGATTAGGACGAGTCCTAAGACCATCTTATGACAAGTCTTTGTCCTAAGTCGTGTTCTCGAAGCTCTCTAAACTTAGGATATATCACATTTTTCGTCCTAACTTTAGGACACCTAATTAGGTGTCTTAAGAACATCATATCTTCATCCAAACTTTTTGCATGCTTTTTTCTCATTTTTTTACGTGAAGATGAACATGAAATGAAACGCACCATCGGTTATTAACTCGTATACAGAAATTGTGCATGATTTTAAACTTTGAACTTCGTGTTTTACAATACGATGACACTACGAATTCATTATTCTCATTTCAAAACAAATTGTTTTCCAGTTTAAATCCCGATCCTTTTTGATATTATTTTATAATTACATTTGAAATTATGCATTTTATCAAATACATGTTATTACAAAATTTCGTAAACAATTTTATCATATGGTTTCGTCTTTAATAAATATTTTATCAAACAATAACTTTAACTATTTAGAATTTCGCACATAGGACGTCTTAACATAAGATGTGTCTGAGATAGCTTCGAGACACAACTTAAGAGTGTCCTAAGTCGATCCTAAAATTGGTCTTATCTATGACTTAGGATGAATCTTAGGATACTTTCGAGAACACCACCCCTTGTATCTATGATGAGTTTATTTGTATGAGTTTTCCAATTTTCATTATCAACTTTATACTTTTTTATACTAATTATACAATTCAGTCATCTATGTGCAGACTCGCTATGCGACGGATGAATTCTAGTATAAATAAAAGGAAATATTGAGTATAAATTGTTCTTGCACATAATTAAAAGGTGGAGGACTCAGATTTAAACCAAAATAGTTCATTTCTCACTGTTTACCTGTACTGGTCAATAGAGATGAACCTTATAAGGCTGTTGTCTTTTGTCACACTTTATTATGTTTGGTTATTGAGGGAACTTGGTACTGATGGCAGATCTACCAAACCTATTTGCAAATTTCAGAGATGAGCGATGATGTAAATCTTAACATATTGTATAGTTTGTAACTAGAAAAGTTAACGCGAGGTCACTATAGTTGTACATGTAAGTCAATGAAATTTGGTATACAGATGACTTTACATGTGTTCGTACATTATTGTCCTACATGTATGTATATTAAATGCTCATAATCTTGTTTAATCCTGGCACATTCTGTATGTTCCCGTCCAAGCCAGGAGCCTGTAATTCAAATATTGTTGAGTGCTGCTGTTTACTTTTATTGTCTTTCGTTTGAGCTGTTAAACATTTTGGCATCCTTTTGCCCTTAGTATCTTTATACATAATCTAAATTAAGACTAGCTCCAATTTGAAGGCCGTGGGGTGACTTGTAGTTTTTATATCTTCCTTCTTCGGTCTCATTGGGACTCATACCGGGGTACCACATCTCCTTGTTATTATTTTGCTCATTGTCGAAGTTCTTTGAAGGAACCTATAGTTGTTTTTATTTTTGTATGTCTTCTTTGCTCATAATCATTTGTCTGTGTCATCACCAGGCGTCCGTCGTCTCCACAAACTTCTGTTCTCCAAAATTCTTATTTTCGAAACTTTTGAACGGATTTTAATTAAATTTGTTTGAATGTTCCATGAGGAATCTTGTTTACAAATTGTGTCTTAAATTTTGAATTGTCAACGTTGCTAAAAATATAGCATCCTGCAATGTCCGGCGTAAAAATGATTAGTATATATATAAAATAGAATTGAGAATTGAAATGGGGAATGTGTCAATAAGACAACAACCCGGGGAAAAAAGAGATGAATACAGCTAGAAAATCCCACACCCGAAGGCGGGCTTCAATTCGTCCCTAAACATATATGTCTACTTGTTCAGTAATGTGTTCTAGGATATTGATATTATGCACTTGAGTTCATGTTGTTTGATTTCAAGTTTTCCTATGAGTAATCCATTTGAAGTGTGTTTTGTAGATAGGCCAACTAGCAATTTCTAGTGTATTTACATTTTCCTTATTGTTTTGGGCTCGACTTTGTATACATGTACAAATTTGATTTCAGCGGGATCAATTAAGAAAGAAACCTCCTAGTAAAAATTGGTATTCAGCGGGATCAAGAAACCTCCTTTTACAAATATAAATTCAGTGGGACTAAGAACCCTCCTAGTTCAAATTGAAATTCAGTGGGCTCAACAACCCTCCTAGTTCAAATTGAAATTTAGTGAACTCGTGATTCTTCCTAATATATATATATAAATTTGAATTTCAATATCTATTCGTAGAAATCATAAATATGATTTAAACTAATTAAAATCCAGTTCAAAATTAATTCCAACGTCTACTAATAGAATTGGAATATCCAGATTTGTACTAGATATGAGGGGGGGGGCAAGGGGGTCCCAATAACAGCAAAACAGTAAATTGATTTGGCTTAAAACATTTGGTTTATTATGATTTGTACCAAAAATATACAATTATACAAATTATAATTTTCGACATAAAATCACTTAAAACTAAACAAAATTACTAATTTCTGTGTTTGTTAAAGAAATATTTAATAAAAAAAAAACAACATTTTTGGGGGGAGGCTAGGATGAAAAAGTTGTTTCCTGCATTTTTTCGTTGTAATCTCTGTCCTGCTTATTTATTTTTCACTCTATATGGTCCTGCAATTTTTTTTTTTAATATCCTCATGTTTTTTTACATAAAATGTCTCATCCTGCCTTTTTTTACTTACCCCCTCCCCTACCTATAAATCAAATGGTAGCTACTTAATAGAAATGGGCTGAAATTGACAATTTGGATGATGGTTATGGTTATTTGTACAAATTGTAATTTGTACAAATAACCATAACCAAATTGTAATTTGTACAACAAATGTGTACAAAGTCAAAATACATATGATGGGTTGTATGTAACTGGAATCCTGCAAATACGTGACTTCCATATCACCAGTGGAAAGACCACAATCGATATAAGAAGATGTGTTATAAGTGCCAATGAGACAACTCTCAAACCAAGTCACAATGTTCAATTATCTTCAATTTCTACTTAAGATTGGCTGTCAAAATCCTAACATTCCAATTTCCAATAACAGTTAACAATAAATACAATGTCACAATAACAGATAACAATAAAAATAATAGTCCCATAACAGCTAACAAGGAATATGACAATAACAGCTAACAGCAAATAAATTTTCAGAATAACAGATAACAAAGAATTAAATAACCCCATAACAGCATAACAGTTAAACCCCTTGCCCCCTCAGATATGAGGATCTTGAATTGTACACGGCGATTTCTTAAAAGACACAATAATAAAAAAAAAAACAAAATTGTGTTCATACATGTATACTTTAAGGTTTACTCGATCAAATTAAAGATCGTTAAAGATAGTTCAAAACTTGAATTTCGACTTTAAAATTTAAGCAATAATCGGACTTTTTAACTTATTTTTTTATTTATTGTCTTTCAGATTCAAATTGTTTCATTTAGGCTAATGATATATGTCTTCAAGGCTTTACCAAATTTGACAAAAACGCAAAATTTTCAATACAGCAATATTTTGCACTGAAGAATCTTTTTATTTCGATCTTAAGGAGTTACTTTGAATAACTGTTTATAAATAGTTTCATGAAAGTTAATGTTTTTTTTACCAGATTTGGCTTGTACTAAAATATAAATAATCGCATTTTGTTATAATTCATTTTATTTCCTACTAGTCAAGTATATAATTTGGTTAACTGAAACCGTAGTTTCATTACAACCCATAATAATTAAAACTACCAGAAACCTCCTAGTACAATCGGGATTTTCAAATTTGTATACTATAAGATATTGTAATTCTGGTTGCACTAGGTCCTATGCACAGTAACATGAGTAATGCCTATAAGTAAAAAAAAATTGTATGTAAGACGGAGAGAGATAATGGGCCTTCTATATGGCAGAACGGCTGAAGTTAGACCGCTTAAATTCGATGGATTCATTTAAAAATAAGATAATGAATGGGGTCCTTTATTCCTCTGTTCTTTATTTTTTAAGACGTACAAAACTTATTTTTAAAAATAACTCTTATTCCATAAAAAGTAAAATTCTCAAAGAATGTTTTTCTGTAGATGATCTGTGAGGGGGGCATCTATATTATTTCTTTATTCAGTATATCTCAGTCATTTTTGTAATCAGTATTGTATCACCTTAATCTTTTTATTTTCCGCAGTTATTCTCTATTTTTAATTTATTTTGTTTGCTCATTTTTCTTTACTGATTCAAGCCCCCCCTTAAATTTAAATGTGGCGGACAAAGAAAGCTTGGCCTTTTTCAGTTCAGGCGTTATGCGAAAGTCACCGAAAGAAATAAATGATAAAGCTTGATACAGTAAGGTCTATTGATAAATATTACACAACTGTCTGACTAATCATATGCGTAAAAATATCGACTGACTTGTACTGTCTAGAAATTCCTCGTCAAATTATCGCGTGAATATACGATAATGTAAGATAGGTCACGTGAGAGCCTCTTAAAGAGGCAAAATGGCGGTCGTTCAACCAGTGACAATGCCGAATGGGGATATCCAAGATCTACCAAATACACCGCCTAGACATGACGCATATGACATAGCTAATTTATTAGACCAGGTAGAAATAGCAAATAAACCCATTGTCCGCACAAATATTTAAATATACATGACATGAAAGTTGAATTTATGTAATTTTCTCCCGACATCAGCCATAATTTGGTTTCCATTTGTTGACAAGTAAAAACATTTTTCTTTTGCTAATGTGCATGAGACGTAGTTGAAAGTAGAAAATGTGATCAGAGGTACATTTACAAGACTTGAAATACACAAGTCATGCAACTTAAATCTGCTATTCATACCCAGATATGTTATTGCTGCTTTTTCAGTCATGTCTGTCAACCTAGCCAATATTTTTTTAACATTAAAGGCTATCAAATCATACTGATTGTACCTAATAGCACCTTGATCAACTGTTAAAAGTTCATTCAGATAAAATATAACGTTCTTTGTCCGCTAATTACCAGCTATGCAAAATGCTGATGTACAGAATATAACTCAAAGGATGCGTTGTAAATTTATATCATGTGTATAGTTGGAATCTGGGTCCGTTCGCGCCCATTCACGTTCGCACCCTTTCACATTCACCCCCTTTCACTTTTGCACCCTACACATTCGCACCAAATTTTATTGGTTAAGGTTCATCATAACAAATGGACAAATATGGCCGTATTTTCACCTCAAAAACTACTATGTGTACAGACATGTGTACAGACTTACCTGTGCTGTTTGGAAAGTTTTAATGCCTAGCATCCACTAGATATATAAAAGTTAAATCCATTTTGTGTTTAAGAAAGATAAAATCTCTCTTGGTTTTTGATGGGCATTTTTTTTCCTTTCTGCAGAAGGTGTAAAAATAAACAAACACCTGAACTACTTTGATACTGTCCACTCACTGACTCAGATAGACTCTTTAACTCACCTATAGTTGGGAAGATACCTCTTGTCCATGTCAATTAAGGGCAATCAAAACAATACAAACCGGTTTTTTACCTGAGGGAGCATCTCATAGTTGTACCACAACTTAGTTAATTTTCACACCTTTTGCAGGAGGGAAAAAAAATGCCCATCAAAATCCAAAAGAGATTTTATCTTTCTGAAACACAAAATGCATTTAACTTTATTATATCTAGTGGATGCCAGGCATTAAAACTTTTCCAACTTCACAGGTAAGTCTGTACTCAGAGTAATTTTTGGCATGTAAATACAGCCATATTTGTCCGTTTGTTATGATGAACCTTGATCCTTGGTTTTGTGTTTAATAACTTTGTAATCAAGTGTTGGCAAGTGTATTCCTATAAAGTATATATTTGTTGTCATTGTTCTAAATTAAAGTGAGACAACATGTTTTTTTGTGTTGTTTAAATATTTATCTTGTTTTGGTTAAGTGTATTGCTAACTTTTATTTCATTGTTTCAAAATAAAGTATGACAACGTATTTTTTTGTGTTGAATAAATTTTAATAATTTTTTGGTTAAGTATATTGCTATGATTTTTTGTTTCATTGTTTCAGATCAAAGGGGCCAAGTTGTTAAATTCTTTTGTGTTTTTCATTTAAAATCTTCGAAGTTTTTACTCATACATGCAGTATTTACATCAAATCAATTAAAAACAACAATGTTGATTTTCTAATTATTCAACTGGAATTTTATTTAGAATTGGGTGCGAACGTGCGAAGTGTGAACGTGTAGGGTGTCAAAGTGTATTGGGCGCGAACGAACCTGATACCTTATAGTCGCTGTCTAGCCAAGGGATTTTTTTATAAAATATTTCATGTTATCAATATTGTTCATTTGAGATGATATTATTTTTCACTTACATTCATATGTACATGACTTTGCCATGTTAGATGGCACCTCTAACATGTCTAGTTTAGGTGTCTTTGTTCTTTTAAGACCCAATCAACTGTCTTGTCTCAATGTCCGATTTGGATTTGTTGATCATAAATTAGTTACATGTAAGGGCAGGTCATACCTTATGGTATCAGGTCTGTTCGCCCATAGAGTCTGTTCTTTAGTTTGTCCTCCCTACTTGCATGACTTGTACTTTAATCAAATAAATATTAATATTTAGGACTTTAGAGTCAGGGATCTCCATGACCTGTTTTATGATAGCAGGCATTCAAATATCTCTCAAATCTTCAAATGTTACCCTCCATTGTCAAAATTTGTTTCGTTTTTCTAGCAGCTGCTGTTAATTTTGTTGGCAATTATAATCAATTAACCTGTATGTTATTTAAGAAATAATTGATGCGACCTATACTTTATTGTAGTTTTAACATAAATTGTAGGTAGACATTATATTCGTGATTATTTTTTTTTACTGAGCGATAGTGGAGATCCCTGTTAGAGTTGAATTAACTTTTTCAGATATTTGTACATGAATGTTGTATGACCATGATGACCAGTATAAATGTTTGAAAATCACGAAAGCGCAGGGAAGTGGATGGCTTGTTTTGCAGCATTAATTGTACAAAGAGTTTGACATAATAATAATTCTCACTGCATAGTTTTTGGGGAAAGACGGCTTCAAGCCGTCAATCCCCTATGGGGTTGACCAGAGTGACATCCCCTCACATCATTCATTTTGTTTTTAAAGTGTGGAAAACCCACCAACAAATCTTACTGAGATTGAAGAAAAGGAGACACACAAATGAATAGATTGACTTTAAACACTTTTTTACACATTTCCCTTCTGTTTCTCGTGAAATTATTGTATCTTGAGCTCTCCTTTACACTATTTAGGTTTCTTTTACAATCTGGAAAAATCAGTTTGACGAGATATTCTAAATATATCCAACCTACATTATATTGTAGTGACGTCATTGTTGGAATGCCACACTGCGCAGAGGCAAGGATATCCTTCACTGGTTATTTAAATCATTCTCAGAGATCGTGCACTAATTAAAAATTGGTATTTGTTAAATTTAAACATAATTTTGTTTGCTGTAGATGATTCAAACATCAACATGCAATACTTTAATTATTAGGTCAATAACTTTCAAAGTAAACAAAGTCTGTGGGGATACATGAGATTGGGGGGAGAAACGATTTTTTCATTTTTTTTCTGTAAAATTCTGTTTTGAGAATCTTCCTCCAATTCAGGAGCACCTCAATTGATGAGTAATTATCCACTAAAATAAAAGTTAATGTATCTGAACACTTAAAATGTGACATTTAGTATATGATTAGTAGTCTCCCATTAGAACTAAATTTGTGTATCAACATAATCATTGTAATGGTAAAAAAATAATTAAATTAAAAATGTTGCATTTTGTAGTTTAAACAAATTGAAATCATGAAATGTACAAATATTTCAAAATGTAGGATCTGCATAGATGCCAACCATTACGATTTTTCCGTAGTTTTTCCGATTTTGCGATAAAAACTACGCTATTACGGTCAAAGTCAAATAGTTACGGATTCCCAATCATCGACGTTCAATTTTGTAAAACGCGGATTTTTATCATTACTTTTCCGTCCTGGTCCAGTATTTAGGAAACGCCAATGTAATGCTTCCGGTTTCTCGGGAGTTATCAACCTATTGTTGGGTAACTAACTGACTTCCGAAGAGGCAAACTTGCATTTTATTAAGTAGCTTTCCCCCTTTCTCTACTTCTCCTTGACAAAACAAAAATGTTTGAGTCGAGAACATCTGAACAATCAATGAATGGAATACATACTACAGACAACATGTTAAATGACAAATTTTAGTGTACATCACTTTGCAACCACTCGTCAGTAATTTTTATTGGTAAATGCACGTTTATGAATGATTACTGAAAACTTTTCAAAAATGCGGAAAATTTGATAGTTTGTTACTGATTGTGTCAAAAGGGGGTTGGCATCTATGGATCTGGAAACAAGCTTCTCACAGTTTACATCAATCATATTGTTTTTATTAGTACCTGTATCCCTGTGATGAGAGCTGTAACTGGGAACTTAATCATTGGAAATTTTAAACTGAATAGATTTTTCAGTCCTAACTTTCTTGAGAAAAAAAATAAAATTTTAAGAGTACTGTCACAAAACATGGAAAAATCGCCCTAGCCTGCAGTTCAGTGGTACACAATTAAGATTTCAAAAAAATGTAGTTTTTGTTAAATGACAGAATTCAGTTGAATTTTAGATAATTAACTATCAACTTTAATCGAATGTTTAGATTTAGAAGATGCAGATATCTTCTTTTGGTCCAAATTGAATCCTAAACTAAGGAAAGGAAATTACATTAAACAATAATTGATTTCAATATTGTCAACCTGTTCTTTTTTTCATTCTAAACCCCCCTCCCCCCAAAAAAAATTAATAATATGGAAACAAGGGCCGTCTTTCCCCTCAGAGCTATTTAGCTCTTTGATTAAAAGTAAACCATTATACGTTTTGGTCAAATTAAGGTCTTCAACACAGAGCCTTAGCTCACACTTAACAGCAAGCTGTAAAGGCATTAATGAAACGACCTCCAAAATAACAAGTGTAAAACCATCATGACCATTTAAACATGTTAAAAGGGAAAACCAACGGTCTAATCAATATAAAAAACGAGAAATACTTAAGTTCCACATCAAGAAAAATATACATGTTGTGTACATGGAAATATGGAGTTGGTCAAGGATTTCCAAAAATACAATTTCCTATCTCACCATGCTCTCAAAACAACCTTCTATATTTGTTAATCACCAATGATTAATGTTATGTTTAAACCTTTTGGTTTCTCCAGAATTTACACATTGTAAATTGTAGGCTACATGAATCGGAGAACGACATTTTAGCACATTGATATGATACATGTATTTGAGCAAAAAAAATCAGATGTTTTAGCGCCAAAGTAGAACCCATTTTAGCGAAAATTAAGATTGTCAAAGCCCATTTTAGCGAAATATGTTTAACCCATTATAATATACTTAGTACAATGTAGTATAATAAATTAAAAACTCTAACATGTCTAACAGACTCAAAACAGCACATAATGTCTGAAAGATTTAACCAAATGCTAAAAGTTTGTTCTAGCCTGGAATTTAGATCCTAGAGAATGTATATGTAATGGGCTCGTGATATACCCCCTGCAAAATTCTGTTGATTTGCATTAGGAAAGTTCTTTCTCTTTCTCTTGTCTAGATTGTGATCACGGTGATGCACATTCATCTATACTTCGTATTTTTGTACATGTTTTTGTTTGCAATTTGGTAATAGTATCAAGAAAAACGTAAATAGCTGGGTGACAACTATAACATTGCTCATTATAATGGTCATGGAATGACTCTGGACCATTGTTTACTCTGGACCATTATTTGTTCCCTTTGTATTACACTGAACTTCTGCCCAAAGCTTAGTGAGTATTTTCAACCAGGTAAGATTTCGCTGAAATGGGCTATCTAAAATACAAGTGAACGGATTAATCCATCGCTAAAATGGGCTCTAATGTTGGCGCTCAAATTATCCCTAGTAGTTCAAAATTTTTTCGTTAAAATGTCCTGCGCCCACATGTACATGATGTATTTATTGTTTCTTTTGGACTTTTTATACGCCCGTCAAAATTTTGACGGGACGTATTATGGTATCAGGCCTGGGGCCATTACAATGCAATGTAATGCATTACATTACAATTACTTTGTGATTCTTCCATTTCAATTACAATTACAATTACATTTTTTCTCACATGTAATGCATTACATTACAATTACTTTGCCTGTGTAATGCATTACATTACACATTACTTTTTCAATATAAAAACAAAAAGCATTTAAAAAACAGGTATATGTACATATGTATACAGTGTTAGGTACATAGACTTCAAATACTGGTTAATTAATATGTCCATTGCAATTTATCATCATAAGTGGTTTAAATGTGATGCCATTATTAAAGAGAACAGCGATCAGTTCTGTACACCTTTCCGGCAATACTTAAAAGCCTTTCTACAGGAGCTTATGTGTGGGAAATGGCTAAATACTTGATAGCTGTATTAGCCAAAGAAGAAAGGCACACTGAATTTGACTTCCATTATTCCAGTGCATTGATTGAAATTTCTTCACATGGCTCAGACAAGTAGATGTCAACATCATGTACTGCACCGTACCTGTGTCTATACCCTTTGATTGAGTAGTAGGAGGCATGAAACTGAAAAAGTCACTTTCAAGTTTCTTAGGTGGTGGTAAAAAATAAATAAATTATCATATATAATTTTGTTTCTAACATTGATCACTTAATCATTAAGACATCATTAAGGATTTCAAAGGGATGATAATAAATGTGTCATTAAAGGATTATCTTGTGAAATGCCTAAGGGTTCTGTGAGGACAAACATAAGTTGAGAAGATTTGATTGCAATAAAAACATTGTGGTATTAAATTAGGTGAAATAACAACACAGACAGGACCCAAACTGTGTTTTTAAAGGGGAATTAACTCAAATTTATTGACCACAGTCCGGTGTCCGTCCGCCTGTCCGTCCGTCTGTCCGGCGTAAACATGTCGCAACGTAACTTGAGAACGACTTATCCAAATTTCATGAAACTTAATATAGTTGTTTCTTATGATGGTCAAATGATCTGTATACTTTTTGGTGAAAATAAGATTTAAACTTTTTGAGTTACGGCACTTTATAACTAAAACAAGGGTGTGTTTTTTTCACATGTCGCACTGTATCTCAAAAACGATTCTTGATTATGACTTAAAACTTTAAACACTTAGTTATATTAATCTCAATATCTGTATACTTTTTGGAGTTGATTCAAAATTTCATTTTTGAGTTATTGAGTATTTTGTAAAAAAGGGGGAGGGTTTTTTTACATGTCGCGCCATATCTCAAAAATGATTTATGATTATTGCTTAAAACTTTACACACTTCTTTGTTATATTAATCTAAAGATCTGTATACTTTTTGGTGATGACTCAAAATTTTATTTTTGAGTTATTGAGTATTTTGTAAAAAAGGGGAGGTTTTTTTTTACATGTCGCGCCGTATCTCAAAAACAATTTATGATTGCTTGAAACTGTACACACTTCTTTGTTATACTAATTTAAAGATCTGTATACTTTTTGGTTTGATTCAAAATTTTATTTTAGTGATATTTGTAAAAAAAAAACAGGGTGGGGGGGGGTTTCACATGTCCCGCCGTGTCTCAAAAACAATAAATGTTTATTGCTAAAAACTTCCTCAGAAACTATTTATGATTATTGCATAAAACTTCCACACAAGACGTCGGGTGTATCATGCGCTCATGGCGCAGCTGTTTATTAGATGTTGCTGTACACTCTGAAAGTTTCTTAAGATCATTGTAACTTTTTTTTAAATTGTTATTTTGATTTTGCAGTTAGTATTACGGTACAATGTATTTCCTTTAGTTTGGTAAATATATATGGTTTACCTATTCCTAAAATGGGACTGTCCTCTTCCAAATTTATTGTAATAATGATGTAACATTGCTCATTTTGTCATTTCAGATTAGAAATATACAGAACTTGTTGAGATTAACAAAAGAAAATTTAGAAGCTTTAAATGCTAAGTTTGGAAGTAAACAACAACCAGATCCTATGTATTTACAGGTAATGATATTGGTTAAAATAAAAATGTGTCTGACATATATTATGCAATAATAAGATAGCTTGATTTTTGTTTTAAACAATATACACATACAATCGATATACTACTGATCCTTATTCTTGTGTTAACTTTGTTAGTTCTTTGGTGCTATATTACAAACACTGTTGTTATGAGAATAACAATCTTCACACATAGGCAAAATGTAAAAAAAAAATCATGACATTAATTATTTGTAACTCAATAGGAAGTGCGTAAGAAAACAATATACATTAACAGATAAATTTACAAAGACAGTGTTGGCTTAGACTGATAACCTTGAAATACAATGCTTTCAAACCGTGTCAATTTCTTAAATGTTAGAACTAAACATTTTAATATGTGTATTTACCAAAGAAGTGTCTAGACTGCGAGGTTCTCATCAAGGACCCAGTTTGAATATAGGCAACAGTAAATCCATTTCTGATATACACACTAAGATAATAATATAAACAAAAAACAAAACAAATGAGGGATCCATATGAACCAAAAAAATAGACTAGGTGCACCAAAGTAGTTAGTGTAATTGTTCACAGTCTCTTATCCAGATCTGAGAACTGTTCTGGCATCCGAAGTCCATGGCATAGGAAACAAAATGGTAGTTAGCAACTACCGTGGATTCAGTTATATTTATGGGTACAAGTTTTCATGGATATAAGAAAAAAATGTATCACATGGATACCTGATTTTGTGATATGCTAAAATTTACATACCAGCCTATTTATAGCTAAAACGTGTCAAGGAAACTTATAAATACTTTATTGAACATTTGAACTTGTCATTTGCCTATACTTGAGAAGTCCATGAAAATTGGTACCAAGCAAACAATTAATCTACAGTATTATATAGGTCACTGAATGCCTTCATCAATGAGTAAATTCATACAGCATAGCAAGATATAAAATGCCCTTACATTCAAAGCTAACAACAACTTATAGAAAAAATGTGTCTATTTTTGAAAGCATCGATCAGTCAACCAATTGGTAATGGTGACCAATACACTTTTAGAAAAAAAGGTAACATTTTCCTTGATTTTCAAATAATTTGGCTCTTTGCTAACTTTTGCATCATTTAGTCTCCCTTTGTAGGTTGTCTCATTTGCTATAATACCACATCCTATTTTCATATTTTGTGCATATATATGTTATTTTATTTACTGAAATGAATACATTTAAGTATGATTAATAACTTGTAGTATTTGTATTTGTAGGAATATGAAGCTTTAGCCAACAAAATCCATGAACTTCAGGAGAAGGAGTCCCAGTTACTGACAGACTATGAACAACATAGCTGTGAACCTTCACCCCCTGAAGAAACGGAACCACCTCCCCAAGCCCCAGGGCCAATCCTTCCAATTGTACCACAACCTAGTCCAACACCATCAAGACCCATACTTCGAGTAAACTTTCCAAATGACCAAGTGTCTTCGGTAGGTTCAAATATTGTTTTGTTAAAAATACACATGTATGTTTGGCAAAAAATATAGATACAATACATAGAAATAGTATTGAAATTTTCAACAGTCGTTTACATGGTTAAGATCCAGATTGTTGGTTGTTAATTAAAGTTCTTACCTCACATCAATTTCCATTAGAATATTGAAGTTTTTACAAAACCAGATAACTTTTATGCATTGTAAATACAGAAAATTCAAATTATTCAATTTGTTTACTTTCAAATTTGTAATCATCATTGTCTGTCTTTTTCAGGTGAGAATAGAAGCAGGTAAAACATTAAAAGATGCTTTGAAGAAGGCAATGAGTCGACGAGAAATTGAAGCAGAAAGTTGTGAAGTCTATGATGTTAGAACAAAGTAAGTATATAAACACCTTAAAAGCTCACCAGGCCCAAAGGGCAGTTACTGAAATGAAGATGCTACATTTTCCTTTTATGTAAACTGCTGTAAAACCTTATCATTCTAGTTAGATTTTGATCTTCTAAATTCTAGAAGATAACTTAGAAATTGTGTAAATTTGAAAACTATTATTAAGATTGCTAACTGATAGATGAATGGATAGCGAGTTATTGCTTATGATGGTCTGATTACTTTTTTATTTCCTGAATGTTGCGCCTCAGGGTATATGGTTATGATCTTTGAGTGCCTGAAATACATCAGTACTCAGCTTAGTAGGATTATTTATTATGATCTTGAACTTGCTATATGGTCACAGTCTGTGCCAAACTGTTAAAGTGTTTTAGGGCTTATCTGACCCAAAAAGAATTTTGAACTTTTCTACTAAAAAAAAAAAAAGTTCTTGTCTGACCGAATGACTTTTTGACTAACATTTAGTTGGACAGACAGAGTTTCGGACACACTGTGGTCAGTCAATGATTTCTCCAGAACACTGGTATTAGGACATTGTTATATTCAAATATGTTTCCATGAATATTCAACTAGAAACCAAGTTAAGTGCAATGCTCTCTATACACACACTTACAATTTTCAGCCAAATTGAAAATAAATGTTTTTTTAATACAAAAAAGAATGTTTTAGTTTACCCACAGTTAGCTGTAAGGATGTTTATTATTTTTGCAGAATGCCAATTTCCTGGGATATAGATATTGGAAGTTTAGCTAACAAAGAATTGAAAGTTCAGTCCAAATCTCATAGACCTTCTGTGTCGGGAACAACTTTACCGATGTTTACACATAATATAGTAAGTAGATATTTCTTAGACCTTGAACATCAAGACACATTTTAGAATAATTGATTTAGATCTAAGTGATATTTTTTTTATTAACTTATGGTGCAGCTGTTAAATAACTTATTTGTTGAATCTGTTGTTCTTTTTTTGTCGAGCCTTTGACTTTAGTCCAAAAAGCAGGACATAGCGATCCTACATTCTGGCAGCAGCAGCGGTGTCCACAAATATTCACTCTGTGGTTAAAGTTTTTGAAATTTTAATAACTTTCTTAAACTATACTGGATTTCTACCCAACATGGACAGAAGCTTGTTTCTGATCATAAGATAGTATCCAGAAGTAAATTTGGTAAAAATAAAATTCCATTTTTTCCGTATTTATTTTGTAAAAAAATTAATCTATTTTTCAGTATTTAACTATTAAATGGACTTAGATTTTCTGCCAGGTAACAACACATTTACTCTGTGGTTAAAGTTTTTAAAATTTTAACAACTTTCTTTTGGATTTGTAACAAACTTGGACAGAAGCTTGTTTATGATCAAAAGCTAGTATCTAGAAGGAAATTTTGTTAAAATTTTGTACCTGTGTATCTGTATTTTACTTATAAATGAACTTCGTTTTTCTTTCAGTTAACATTACATACAGTCTGCAGTTAAAGATTTAAAAACATTTATTAGATTCATAGACTATCCTGGATTTTTACCAAACTTGGACAGAAGCTTCTTACAATCAAAAGATAGTTTCAAGAGGAGTAGTTTTATTGATTTTAACCTCATTTTTGTTGAGCCAGCAATTAACAGCAAAAGTAGGCGAGACACTGGGTTCCCATGGTTCCGCGGAACTCTTATAAATTTTTTCCATAGAAGTGTTTTTGCATCTTTTCTTAATTATCCTTTTGGAACACATCCAGCTGTTAAAATACCATAATAATGACCTGTATAAGTTATTGAAACTTACAAGTTTGTGAAACTTATGCTCATGTTTACAGAAAACATAAGAATTTGTATATTACGTTCTAATTTTAATTAAATATTTCAGGTTCGTAAAACATTTTTGCTTTTAACATTCTGTGATGGGTGTGGCCGATCCTTATTCCAGAGTCTACGCTGCCAGACATGTGGTATAAGATTCCATCAGCGATGTATAGACAAAGTCAACCCAGTCTGTTCTTGGGACAGTATGAAAGAATGGGCAAGGCATAAGTATGTCATATGGAAAAACTTGAATACTTTTCAGGACATCAGGTTTAATAAAGACATTCTGTATGATTGTCTCCAAATTATTGCTCCTTTAGACATGTTAGAAGAAGATTTTCTATATGTCAAAAATTTATTCCAACATGTTTTCATCAGAAATGAATCGCAGGCAACAAACCAAACACACATGTCAACATGACTTAACTGAAAATTCACTTGCATTCTAAATATGCATATTTTTTTATACTCGATGAAAGAAAGTTTTCTGAGCTTTTAAAAAAAATCTGCAATGATTGAAAATTTCCCTATCATATTCTCATAGATAGAAGAATTGAGACGAAACCATAGAAGATAAAACTTAACAAAATGTAAAAGCACTGAAATGATGAAAAAAAAAACCTCATACATGTATTTTTAAATTTAACCTCACACTAGGTAATTAGAAATCAGTGTTGTTTATTAGGAAATAACATGTTTGATTTTCAGTAAACTTCCAGCGGATACATTCACATCATCTTTTCCCTTTAACAGCCGAAATCAGTCAATTCCTGTCTCACCAAATACACCTCAGCGCAGCAAACCTGCCCTGGGGCAGAGGGATCGATCCTCCTCAGCCCCTAATGTGTGCCTAATTAATCCGGGTGAGATCTCTCATGAGGTAAGGTTGTCCCCGTCAATATTTGCTGTAATCTTGTGGTGTCCCTTCATTTATTTTTTAGTACCTGTCGGACAGCAATTTTTACTGGTATTTAAAACAATGCACTGTACTGCTTAACTGAATGTTCAAGCATTCATGATATGTATGTACTCTAATGTACTAATCTAACAAAACTTTACTATCCAAGCTTTCGGTGAGGCTGAATAAATCTGTAACGACATTTATTTAAGTGAATTTTTTTTTTTAATGTTTCTAAATTTTAAAGTTCCAAATTTAGGTCATATGACCATGCTACATTTATTCAGCCTAAGACTTCTTGCAAATGCACAGAAATTGCTGTCTGACGTATTGCTTGTTTTCTTGCAGTGCCTTGTTTAGTTATTAGAAACTAATGTTTTTATTTTTGATTTGTCGTAGATTGCCGCCGTCTCAACCGACACATAAGCCATTGGTTACCCCGTTACGACACGTATCTCGATCTGAATCTGTACCAAATGTTTTTTCTCTAGTCCAAAGTGATGAGGTAGGTTATACGAAGATGGGATTCCTGTACTTGTCTCAGTCTTAAGAAGGCATTAACTATCAATGAACTTGCACTAAATTAGTATGGTAGTTTGTGGTAATCATTTATAATAGTAGGGATTCAATTCTAATACCTTAAGGGGGCTCGAAGTTTCTATCAGAAGTGCCGTATTTTTTATTATTTTATTCTTTACAGAAAGTGAATCAAATTGGTTTAAAAAAAAATAGCGGGTCAGGGACCATTTAAGCTCAAAATTTTACTTTTAAACAGGTATGTAAAAAGGACCATTTTTCAATGAAATGATAGGGAAAATAGAGATGTTGACATATTTTTATCAGAATATCATAAAAACTTTCTATGACACTTGGTCCATAACTGTAATATAAAAAGCTGAAATTTAGTTTCAAAGAATGAACAAATAAAAAACATAGGTGATATAACTACAATGATTTAACATTTCTAATCAATCAAAATATTAAAAATAAATAGAATTTAGGACATTTTGTAGGACAAACTATGCTTTTCGTGTGCATTGTAATTCATGCGTGAAATTATGCGCAGTCGATCACCTTAAACAAGAAATTTTTGGAATACAGAGAACTATTAATAAATGACTAGTGTTTTTACATTTTTTATTTAAGCCTAAAATTTTTGAAAATCATTCAAATAAATTGTTATATGAGCCTTGATAAATAAATGAAGAATAGAAAGTAAAAATTCAATTCCCCCACAAAAATTGATTTAAGGTTACACTCAGCACATTATAACATAAAGTCTTATTGTAGAAGTGTAAATTTTAATACTAAATTTAATAAACAATACAGTAACATTGCACCAAAGACAGAGGATTGATTTCATGGTTTAGTATGACTCCTGTTGACAAATTTTATCTAAAGTTGTTCACATTTGTTGAATAAACAATTAAAAAAATCACCTCTGTTCGAAATGTTTAAACTTTTCCTTAATAAATGGTGTAGTACATAAGAATATGTAATGATCTGTTTCAGAAACAAAATTTAAAAGACATTAAAGCCAAACTTCAAATTGATATTTAAATGCAAACAGTATTCAAACAAACAAGATTGACTTGTACAACTGTACTGTAGATTGAGTAAAAATTAAATGCGTAATTTTGTCTAGGAATGTGCATATAACTTAAAGAGCAAACGATTTGATACATGTATATATTTCAGTCTTGTATTAAATAAAAAAGAAGAAACATATTTAGATAAAATATTTATTTATATATTTAAGGTGACAGGAAATACACAAATGCCTTCTTTTGACACATAAGACATAGCTACAGGATGTTATTTTAATGGGATGGAAAATGTTTTAATAAATTTATATGTGTCTAATTTCAAAGATTTTTTCTGTCCTTATAAATTCTAGCAGCTTCCCTGAGGAAGGTTCCATAATATTTGATTTTTTTTACAGAAAATTTGAAATATCATCAGATTTATTTTAGAATTGATTTTGATAATTTTTTTATCAATTTTTTTAATAATTTTATGTGTCGATCTTTTGTTTATTTTATTTTTATGTATGTTAGAACAGTATAGCCATGTATTTATTTTTATTTTTGGATAATAAGTGCAGATAGTGCATATTATAATTGATATTATTGCTTGCAATTAGTGTCTCCCTTATATAGAATCACCTAGCATGATATAATTGTCAACATAACCTTCCAATGACCATAGTCCCATAACTTATGACAATTATCATTGGAAGTGGTGACCATATTGTCAATTTTTATTTTTAATTGCTGTATGCATTATTCTAAGTTATTCCCCTTTGCTTTAGATGTATCAGTATTAGTTATATATTGTATATATCATATTGTTTATACAAAACAAAATAAGTTTTGGCTCTGTAATATGTGAAGATAATAGTTGTAAGCCATTTTTATCTTGTGAAACATTTGACGACATTGGTAGTTAGCTATCCAGATTTATGTCAAAATACAGTCTACTGGAAATTGTGGAATAAATCTACAACTTTCACAAAGTTTATAAATTTGAATGATAATGGAGTAGAAGTTCCAATTATTTCAAGCAATATTTAGGCCTACATTTTCCTTTAAGAACACTGCTGTTGTGTAGAGGGTTCCTCATCTAGTACATGATTTAAATTGGAAAAAGGTTGCATTATTTGGGGTTCAAGTTTTGAATGTGATGAACTTCATGCTGTTTTTTCCTTTCACTTTAGTGTAGAGTTTTTTGAATTTTAATTATTTGATCAAATATCCATTTAATATGTTCAATCTTTGGGGTAAGACATACATGTTGTTCCATAAGCTTTGTCAACCCTTAATATTAAAACTTTGTTGGGATGGGGGCATATTGCAATAACTTTTTAAGTCTATCCCTTTGTCTGACAAATATTTTCACTTTTCTCCGAAACTACTTAACAAAATGACTATATATTTGGTTAGCATCTTGTAAGCGTTAGTTAATGACTTCCTGATTTCTGATATTTTGAAATAAGTCGAAAGTCCTCTAAAGTTGTCACAAGTTTATCCAATACTACTGAACAGATTGACATCATATTTGGTCACCAGCACAACAATGTTTGTAATGTACGAGCCATTTAGGAATCTGTATGGCACCCCTACTTCCTGTTTTTGATACTTTGAATTAGGAGTTGAGGTGTGCTTATATTAGCATAACAACTTGATAGTTAATATTTAATTTGAATTTTGGTGTTTTAAAGCCTCTTTAAAGCACTGTATTTAGGCTATTTCGTGGCGGCTAGTTTTTATTGGTGGAGGAAGCTGGAGAAAACCACCAATGTTCGATAGGAAAACTGACAATCCTAGTTACTTGGTAGTTAATAAAGATGAACTTTATGCTTTAGACAGTTGCTTTTAAATAACTAAGCCTTTCAGTCTTCAGTTTTAAACAGAGTAAGGGGATCAATTCCTTTAGCCTCTTCAGTGACTTTTTTGCATTAAAATGATAAACAGGCAGGTTTTAGAAGTTCTTACCAAGGGGTATTCACTTTCATAAAAAACATGCAGTTATAAATTTTTACATTTATTTTTGGTCAGAACAGAAGACAAGTTTCTATGTTAATAATTTAATTTAATTTAATAGCTTTATTGAGTATAACTTTTATTCACTTTAGAGAGATGCATATTTTATATATCTGTTATTTGATATTGTTGATTTTATGAAAGAAGAATAAGATCAGTTTTTTTTAGTAGGATATGATGGGAAGGTTTAAGTGTACAAGAAGTCTTAATGGTTGACCTCTAAGGATAAAATTTACAATTTTTTTGGCTATTTTTCTATACAAATAAAGGGTCAATACATTATCTTTGTCCACATTAATAAGGTTCTTATATTGCATTCAAAAAAACATTGTAAAATTGTATATTCTATAAGCTGTATTGCTTCTGAATAAAGTACAAAATGTATTATTATATCTAAAAACAAATATGTTAATTTAACAAACGCAGACCATTTCTTGATAAAATGATAATTAGAAGTTATCATTTCTTCTTAGGAATTGTTATGTTGAAACTCATGTACAAAACAGTATAAAACAATAACATAAGCCTAATTCAAAGATTTTGTGGGTTATTAATTTTTTGAAGTTTTTGGTAAACTGTTGATAATATCGATCTTTGTCACATGGATGACAATTTCAAAGGAAACTTCCCCAAGTTTAATAAAAAAAAAATCAGCTTAAAAAACCCAGAATATTTTATAAGTTATAAAATTGTATGCAAAACATTAATTAATAAAATGCAATGCATGACAAAGACACGCTTTTAACTTCAATTTCTTGAATAAACTTTTTCTTATTCCTATAGAAACATTCGTATGACTATAATGCAATTATCCTAATGCTTAGAATAACTTTTACATCAAATGGTCTCTGGTTGAAAGTTTTCTTATTGACAATCATGCCACTTCTTGTTTTCATTTTTCTGACTGACTTGAATTTTGACACAGTTCTTGATTGCTCACAAATTAATATTAGTTTTCTCATTTTAAAATTGTTTTTAAAACTTGAATATGGTAATAGCAGATTTCATTTTATAAAGCTTCAGGTTATACAAACTGAATTAAAATATGTAAATAAAGATTGAAGAACAAGTATTGTTTGTGCCTTGTTATTATATATATTTTGAATTCAATATAAAGTACATAGTTATTTGACTAATAAAATATTAATAATTAAAAAAATTATAAATGATCTTTTTAAACATGTGCAAGCAGTATTGCTGTACTCTCTGAATGGCTTAGAAATGGGTTTTCCAACAATGAAAAAATAATGAGAATGTCAAACCCATATTTTAATGAATAAGTTAATCAAAAAATGTAATTACAATTTAAGGGAGAAAAAGCAAAACCCACACAAAATTCCATTTGTAGATACATTTTCCTTGCAATGGGAAGTCTGTATTTGTGTATAGATAATTATATGCTATGATTAATATGATTCCAGGATAGTAAAGTATTACAAGAAGCCACAATGAAAGATGGAGGTGAGTTTATGTATTTAATGGAGTAAATCTATATTTACAAACACTTTTTCATATTTGCACCTCATTTGCTGGTGTTTTTTGGGAAATTGTTGATACAAATCAGAATTGAAAGAAACTCTGAACGCTCATGCTACATTTGTCTTTAATGATCAAAATGGTGCTTATTGCCGGTCATTCATCCACGAAATTTTTATTGCTGTCCCCACAGAAATCAGGTTCACTTAAATATAAACCAACAAGTACTCTTGCAACACTTGAAAATGAGAAAATACTGTTTTATATTCATTTGGAATTTTAACAGAAGATAACAAATCTTTACTGGATACCCTAATTACATAAGTGTCCTTATAATAAACACTGTAATATTGTTTATTTGTTATGTCTGCTAAATTCTTAACAAAAGCTCATATAAACCTCTTCAAATTAACTTTTATTAGTTACTAAGGAGCTGCAATAAAATAAAGACATTTGACCACTACTCTAAACACCAGTAATCTTGATTCGAAACTTACAGATGGATTGAAAAAAAGAAGTAATAAAAATTTATAGAAAATGGTTTGAACAAGTACTCTAAAACTGACATCAGGATGTTTGATTTTTTAGTTGAGTTTTTTGTTATGTTTGGTGGACATATTTTCAACTGATAGTTATCACTATTCCTATTTGACCAAACTGGGTACTTTTTCTTGCCAACATGTTCCTTTATTTATATTTGGAAGACTTGATTCGGGAGCTTCTTACGATGACTGAAAAGACACTAAAAGCATCATCCCTGGCTAATATATATTGAGGAGTGTATATATATATAAAAAAGATAAATAATTTGTGAGCATGATATATATTACATGTGACATCACATCTCCTTGTTTTAAAATGACGCCATACTAAAACAGTTTAGTAAAAAAAAGTGTTAGTTATGCCTAAGGAGTTTCTTCATTCCCAATCAGGTTATTTAACATTATATATTTTATGACGAGATAACATTCCTCTTCTATGGAGATACTTTTATAAAATCAAACATTGTGGATAACACATGTTACTTTTCAAAGAATAAAATAATATTTTTTAGTAGTTTGGAAAGTAATGTGGATTCATTTTTATTCGTTGGATACTAATTTTCGTGGGTACAGGGGAACCACGAATTTAAATGTTCAATGAATTACAAGTTTTCTAAAGGAATGTATGCAAACTTTACCAAAACCATGAATTTAAATATCCACGAATATGTAAGTATTCCTTAATCCACAAAAATTGGTACCCAGGAAAATAAATGAATCCATAGTAATGATTACAACACATATTTCAGGCTATAATGTATATAAAGCTAAACGTCATCAGAGTGATGGTGGCAAACCGGCAGGTAATCATAGCTAGACAACTGATTATTGAGTGTGACATATTAACAGAGTGACCTCCCTTCTTAACTGTAAATACCAGCATGCATCATTCTGAAAGGAACTCATAAAAAAAGTTTCATATGTTTTTAAATCATTTACACTGATTTGAATTAATTTTTGTGCAAACAGAATCTCATAAAATCACAAAGCTATACCTGGTACCCTGTTTAAATAGAATAATATACTGCAGAGTCTTAGGTTTTGAATTGTGCAACACTGATAGCCATTTGGATTGGAAAAATAAAATTGAAAATGCACAATGCATATGTATTAAAGACACTGAAATGATTTTACTGAAGTTTATTGATATCTAGTCTTTGTTTGGGAACATTGTGCAAGAAGAAGAGTAGAGCTGGTTTCCATGGGAATGCAAATTATCAGTTGAAGAATGCATTCACCAAATGTGTCAAATATGCTGTCAATAAAAAATAAAATATCTTTATATTAAAGTATACATAATATATTCACTCTCAAATATCAAGGAAAAACTAAATTTTAATTACATAATCATTTATCAATTTCATCATCTTTTTTTTTAGTTTAGTGATTTTGCAAATCCCATAGCACATTGTGTTTAGATTTTGCTAGATATATATTAACAAATTGTCTAGAGTTGACAGATCTGTGTTGCTGTCACAAAAATGTTGTATAAATGTGTTTCCACATGGCATTAAGGGCTATTTATTACCTTTATTTGGTATCTTTTTTGCATATTCATTTTTTTTTGTGACACCCAGTTATCTGATACATACAAATGTTGTAGAATTAAAGTATTGATTCTTCTATAGACTACCCTCATTTGTTTTTGATAGGATTAAAAAACCTTGCAATAAACACGATAAAGGCAACCTTTCATTGACATTCACAACAGCAACTTTTCATAGAATGGAACTTATTTTAAATCTTCTATAAAACCATTTATAACATAGTTTACTTTGTTTTTTTGTTGTACAAGATTTTTTGAGGAAAATGCATGAAACTACCTTCCAGTGAACTTAAATATCTTAACACATGGAATCCCATGAATAATTTTAAATCCTGACTTTTTAAATTCAATTTACTATTTCTTTATTTTCTACAAAAAAGAAAAATATTAATTTTCTTAGCCCAAATCTGATTTTTCCATTAATATCTAAAACAGAAATTACATAAAGTAATCCTCTATTATCAACTTTCTCTCAATTTCCATGTATGGTACACTTCCATTAAAAAAGATGATGGATTTTAAATCTCTTCTTTATCTTTTCATCTTTTCATCTTTTAAAGTACATTTTTGCGCTATATGTACTCATAATTGAATGACAAAAGAAATTTAAAGAACAGCTCAATTCCAAATCCTGTTAACCTCTGGCTAGCCTGTCCAAATCTCTATTCAGAGTCAATCATTGTTAAATTTCAAAGAAATGTTGTATAAAAAAAGCAATACAAAAAATTAAATCTCGTATGTTAATTTTATATCTTTTTTCATTTCAGGTCATGCAGGAGTTCATACATTACCAATACCCAGTTCAAACCATGGTCACAGCCCAGGAAATAGTCCGACGGGTAGTTCACAGCATTCACCAACCGCAGGTGAAAAGCGACAGAGAGCAAGTTCTGAAGAGGCAGACCCTGGCAAAATCCGTTGTGTAAGCTATGATAGATTTTGTGTATTCACTTGATATTATTTCTTAGAAGCCAAGGAAAGAAAAGACATTTCAAGTATTCTGTGTATATAATGTTTTTGACTTAGGTCAGAACTATAAACCAGACAGATTTGAACTAGTTCTTCAGAATTCCTTCTTCACATTTGATCACATATTATTGGAAAAAGCAATTGATATGGTGAAAAATGCACTATAAAAAATTATTACTTCAACTGCTTTTAATCATGTTAATAAGAAAAAAAAGAAACATTGTCACTCAACATGCTGAAACTTTAGAAGAATTGTTGGTAATGAAAAGAACCTTTTGTAATTTTTGCCCTCACTTTAGATGGATAAGGGCTGGTGCACACGACACCAATCTTAATTAACTAGAACTGTCTGTTTTCTACCAATGGTTGGTGTTTTTTCTGTGGGGACTTTGGCTTTTTTCACCTATAAAACCTAACTGCCAGGAAATAGCACAATAGTTTTGAAAGTGGCTTTACATACCAATCTATCAATGGAAAAAGAGAGACTGAAATTTTACAGTATTGTACAATACCACAAAATTTGCTACTCACTGTAATCATACATTATCATACAATATACTTTCTATTATATAGAGACAGAGACGTGATTCTAATGAAGACTGGGAAATAGCTGGTGATCAGATTCAAGTGTATTCCAAGATAGGTTCAGGGTCATTTGGAACAGTATATAGAGGTCATTACCATGGTTTTGTAGCTATCAAACGATTGAATGTTACAGATCCAACACCTCAACAATTAAAAGCTTTTAAAAATGAGGTTGCAGTTTTAAGGTATGTATTGTACAATAGTTCTTAATGATAAGGTCTGAAGTTCATTACAATTATTTTCTGTTGTTCATCCATCAATTACAGAACTAGTTTGCATCTTCTTTTATGATATGATAAGACAACACTTGAATTAAGAGAACAATTGTATTAGATGAAATTTAAATTTTGTTCTGTTAATTTGTTTTTCCTTCCATCTGTCCCCTTTTTAGCTCACCTGGTCCAAAGGGCCAAGTGAGCTTTTCTCATCACTTGGCCTCCGTCGTCCGTCGTTGTCCGGTGTTATATAGTCATTCTTCTCCCATGCCAGTTTCCCCCCTGGACATGAGCCAATCTTTCCCCTGAGGAAATACTGGATCATTGCCATTCTTCCCCCTGTGTCAATGTGTCCATCGTCTGTCTACATGTTCATCAGTCCGTCTGTAATTGCATTTTGTTGTGTTATTTTGTCTGATATTCCAAATCTTCATTATGCTGACATTTGCATGCATTCTTTTGACCTGAAAACTTACTATAGGTGTATACTCCATTCTAATACCCTAATGCTTTGAAATGCCAAAAAGTTTTCGTTTAGATTGATCATAAGCCAAAAAAACATTTAAAAAATGTATTGCCACAACAATTGACTTTGGAAGTTTAGTTTTTCTGACAACAGGCTAGTTCTTGTTTGAATTGGTTTACATTTTTATTTCGGGGCCTTTTATAGCTGACTATGCGGTATGGGCTTTGCTCATTGTTGAAGGCTATGCGGTGACCTATAGTTGTTAATTTCTGTGTTATTTTGGTCTCTTGTGGAGAGTTGTCTCATTGGCAATCATACCACATCTTCTGTTTTATAGTATGACACGTAAAGTTTAAAAATAAAATTACTATGCGGTATGGGCTAAGAACAACAGCACCTAGACAGTTGGAATTTGACTTGTGAATCATTCTAGAATTATGCCTTTTTAACTTGGAAAATTGCAAAGTTGAGCCAGGCATTCTTGCCTCCGTACACATTCATTTCTTTAAAAGTGCATCTTTATTCTTTTTCAGGAAAACAAGGCATACAAATGTATTATTATTTATGGGTTGGACGTCGAAGCCATGGTTAGCTATAATAACCCAGTGGTGTGAAGGTTCTAGTTTATATAAACATCTCCATGTTCAAGAACATAAATTTGAAATGATAACATTAATGGAAATATCCAGACAGACAGCTCAAGGCATGGAGTAAGTTTATATGTGAATTCATTTAGGTTTGTGGATACATTTTTTGTGGATTAAGGAATACATGTATTTTCTTGGATCTTTGATTTGATATATTTGCCTAAGTCTGTATTCAAACCTACAGAAAATTTTTACTTTGTTGAACATTTAAATTCCTGGTTAACGCTATACTCATAATTTCCATAAAAATAGGTATCCTAAGAATAATAATGCATCCACAGTATCTGTGTTAACCAAAAGATATATGGGACTTGTGTTATGTTTTGAATAAAATTAGGGTCAGTAGGTCAGCATTACTTTATATTTACATATATACTGCAGCTGTGCTATTTGAGCAGTCAAATTGCATTGACCGTATATTCATATGTGATATACAGTCACTGACCGTATATCGCCTTGTTTATGACGTTGACAATGCGTTTCCGTAGAGTTTTATTTATGACGTCAATAAAACATACAGGTTCGCGGAAATTGTACGTCTTTTGCTCAAAATTAAGAAATTATGGTTTTTACCCTAAATACTTCATTTAGAACAGTTATAAGAGTTGCAGTATATAAAGAATAACCATAGATTGTCTCAAAATATCAATGTTATTTGTACTCAGCTCGAAATAGGTAAAAATGCTCGGCACAGCCTTTCTTTTCTACCTGTTTCTAAGCCTTGTACAAATAACATTGATATTTCAAGACAATGTATGGTTATTCTATATGTATATACTGTATTGATTTGAGACAGTCTAAATATCGTATGCTAAAAGATGTTTTTTTAAGATTTTTACTGAGGCAAAACTATAGTAATAATGATAAAAAGGGTATGTGAAGAAGCCATCATAACACACATACATACACAAAATACATCCATAGGTCAACATTTGGTCTTCAACAAAGTGTTTATACCTGTGCTTCTCTAAATAGCCTTCATTGTATTTTAACATTTTCTAAAAACTTTAAGTGCTGATCGATTTAATTAAGTTGGTACATACACAAATGTAGAAAAAAAGTTCAGAAAATCAAAAATTGGAAAGAGATTGGATATGTTGATGTGAGAAGTCCTGTAGTAAAATGTTAGATAAAAAATCATCTAATCAGATGTCACTGTCAACAATGTAAAATAAGAAGATGTTGTATGATTGCCAATTGCAATGAGACACCTCCACAAAAGACCAAATGACACAGAAATCAAAAACTTCATGTGCAGCCATCAACAGTGAGTAAACCCATACCACATTGTCGACTATCAAAAGCCCAGAAATTACAAATGTTAACAGTTCATACAAGAAAACTAACTGTTCAAAATAATGAACGAAAAATGAATATGATATACACCAACAAATGACAACCACTGAACTACAGGCTCCTTGTTTCGTGTTTGTAATACTCTTTTCTTTCTTTTTCAGCTATTTACATGCGAAGTCAATAATTCATAGAGATCTCAAGTCAAACAGTATCCTTTTTAGTATTGTTGAATAAGTGAATATCATCTGACAGCAGCAATGTTGTATGAAAACATATGTAATTTTTCTTAACAAGATACCCATCTTCTAAAACAAATTGTTTAGTAATCATCTTATTACATGTATAATGTCTTTTAAGAAATAGCTATATGAATAAGATTGGCTGTTATTAATTGTTCCTTCTTTTGGTATGAAAAAAATATTATGAGGAGAATATCACGCCTCCATATGTATACCAAACAGCAACCCCAAAACAAAATAAAACAAGGAAAGACATTTATAGGTCAACCTGCAAATTGTTGATACCATATGTCAAGGTATTTATCACCCAAGGTTGAGGTACATTGAAGAGTGTTTTTATTTTACCCCCGCTTTTAAAAAAAGGGGACTGTTTTACCTCTGTCTGTCTGTCAGTCCGTCCGTCCCATGAATATTTTTCGTCACATTTTTCTCAGGAGCTACACTACCAGGATTTCTGAAATTTGGTTTAAGAGTTTATATATGTCAGCTATACCATGTGATGCATTTTCAGATTCATCACTCAACAACTTCCTGTTTACTGAACACTTGTATCATTCTACACCAGATAGCCAAGTTGAAAATTTTCGTCACATTTTTCTCAGGAACTATACTGAAAGGATTTCTAAAATTTGGTTTCAGGCTTGATATAAGTCTGCTATACTGTGTGATGCGTTTTCAGATTCATCACTCGACAACTTCCTGTTTACCGAACACTTGTACCATTTTACACATGATAGCCAGGTTGAAAATTTTCGTCACATTTTTCTCAGGAACTATACTAAATGGATTTCTAAAATTTGGTTTCAGGCTTGATATAAGCATGATAAGTCACTCAACAACTTCCTGTTTACCGAACACGTGTATATTTTTACACTATTAATATTATCCACTTTCGGCGGGGTATCATCAGTGAACAGTAGCTCGCTGTTTCACTTGTTTTATTCCTTGTAAATTGATCTAAATAGAAAAATTGTGTAATTCAAAATCAATTGTATATTTTTAGGCTTCAGAATAACGGCTTTAATTTAATTTTCTATATTGAGTTATGAAATCTCTCCTTATTTTAAGATGTTTATGAAATATCCATTAAGCCATCCTTCATTTGTACATTTTAGCTATAAATTAATATTCACATCAAATTTTTATGATCTGCAGAAGTGATAAAAAATTATGATAAAATACAATTTCAGGCAATTATTTTGTTGTTCACTAGTGTATCCCAAATGAATTATCTTGTTTCTCCAAATCACAAATTTAACAGTTTCAGGCACAATACTTTATTAAATCTCAAAGTAATTTCTACAGATTCTCGACTAAAAGTAATGATAGTAATTTGTCTGTTTGACCATTTTTGTTTTGATCTCTACACCTTTCCTCAGTATATTAACTCCAAACAAATTGAGACATAAGTTACCCACAAATGTATCAACCTTACTTTATTAAAAATACCTTAACTCAGCTTCTCAGACATATTTTTAACAGATATTTTAACTGTCAAAATTGGTGATTTTGGTCTGGCAACTGTGAAAACACGATGGAGTGGGTCACATCAGTTCCAACAACCAACAGGCTCAATATTATGGATGGTAGGTTAAAATTGTATTTCTGTAAACATTTCACCAATCAGAACATTTATACTATTCTGGTATTTCTGTAAACGTTTGACCAATCAGAAAACTGGTTGCTTCAAGTAACTGTCTATTGGATTATTGCCCTCTATTAGATTATAATTGATAATGAAATTATTTTTTTAATTATTTCTTTGGAAGGGGAAAAGTAGACAGCAAAAGGGTTAACCAAGCAATGAATGTTTTTGCATTTTGTAAATTAAATATAATACTAGCATCTAAGTAGAAATACTTAAATGGTCAAGATTTCACATGAATGAATTCAAAAAAGTGTATATTAGAGTAATAGTGTGTTACTGTTGAGTGGTGATTTATATTTTGACAATATTTTTGCATTGTGAGCATTTTGGGCTTTTTGAAGCCTATATAGTTTAAAACTATATCACATTGGGAACCAGATGATATTAGTATTACAAAGCTTCAATCTCATTTCTATGTTTTTGTAGGCCCCAGAAGTGATACGTATGCAGGAGGATAATCCCTATACTAACCAATCAGATGTATATTCCTTTGGTATTGTATTGTATGAACTGATGACAGGCCAACTTCCATATGGCAATATCAGTAACAAAGATCAGGTATATATGCATATAAAGAAGGGTGAATACAGTGTTGATTGGGTATTTTATTCCTATTGTTTTAACTGACAATGAAACTGTTAATGTTTGTGTTGGAGTATGGTCTTTGTTGTGGCTTTCTATACCTGTAGAATAAGCTATCAAATGGAAAATTTTCCATATTATATCAAATCAGACAAAAATCTTTAGTTAGACAGAACAAAATAAGCTAAGAGGTCTTTAAACAGACATAGCTAATACAGTTAAGTACAAATTTCATACATAAGACATACCATGCAAAATACTGTACATTTTAAAAACATACATCTTACTTCAGATACACGTCATACACTAGTTATTTCATGCATTTTGACCTTATTTATATGTACCAAATTATCTCTCTTTATAATTTCATAACCTAATAATTACATCAAAGTGTGAACACCTGTAAACGTTATCCAAGCCACGCCCATTCTATTTACTACATTGATAGTTCTTTTCTTATTGTAGATATTATTCATGGTTGGTAAAGGATATCTTCGACCAGACTATAGTAAAATAAGGACAGATAGCCCTAAACGATTAAAGATTTTATTTCAAGACTGCTGTAAATTTGAACGAGAACAGAGGCCTTTATTTCCACAGGTATAAATAATTAGAAAGAGTAAGAAGTGTTTGTTCCAGAATTTCAGTTGATACATGTAGATCTATAATAAAACAACCTCCGTATTTGACAACACTAATTTAATGTATGATGATAAGAATATAAGTCCACTAGAGTTCACTTATAGTGAATCAATAAAGGTAACAGTATGTTTTCAACAATGAGCAACCTATATAGCATAGCAAGCTATAAAAGGCCTCAACATGACACAATGTAAAATATTTAAAAAAAAAAAAAAAAAAGAAAACCAAAAGGCCAAATTTATATGTAAAACAAAAAGGAAAATCATATACAGCATCAAATGACAACTACTGAATTCCAGGCTCCAGACTTGGAACAGGATCATACAGAATTTGGCTGGGTAAAAACATTGAACTTATTTTGCTATATTTTTTTAGGACAAATTACTCACTTGTTTGCAACAACAAAATACCAGTTTTTATCATGGCATATAGAACCCTTACAATACTTACTCCTTAATGTCACAATTTTTATAGATGGAATTGTCTGAAAAAGGAAGACTAGCTTTTATGCATAATTTCTTCTGCTCATTTGCAACCCACAACCAATTTTAATTCTACACTTTTTCTTTTTTAGATATTATCAGTACTGGAGACATTAGAAAGGTCGTTACCTAAAGTTCATCGGAGTTCATCTGAACCTACTTTAAATCAATCACACACTGAAGACTATGATTTAATGTACATGTGTGCGTCCCCAAAAACTCCTATAAATAGCCAGTACTCTCAGTTCATCTTTTCTTCACCTACGCCTGCTTATTAATGTAAACAATTATCTCTACACTACCAGGTCTTTCTTTTTATGTTATTGATAAATTGTACTGCTCTTTATGTCATAAGGTCATGTGCATTTTTAGTGGGAAAGAAAGTTGTCAGCCACATATTGTCTATAAGTTTATGTCTTTCACTTGATAGCTGTCTGTAATGTATATAGCAGTTGAAAGTGAAGGGTGTTTAATCATGATAAAGTTATTTCATAAATATGTACAGACTGTATATGCTATTTTTTTGGGGCAATTTCTTCATTTTTTTTTTAATACGTAATTCAGTTAGAAACAAATTAAGCTTCAATGCAAAAAATTATACTGTACCTTTTTTTTTTTTCTTGTAATATGGAAAGTTGTAGCATAAAAGGATTAATTTCAACATTAATATTTTTTTCCAGTGCAGTAGTATTGATTTATATTTAAGATATCAATAACGTTGAAAAAAAACAATAGATTTATTCTACAATAAGCATTTGTCACAAATTGATTCCTTAATGTAAGCTTTGCAAAATGGAAGCTTCGAACAATGGTATGAATGCACAAGTGCAACTGCTTTCAAAAAAGTGATTTTGGATTCACTAGTATTTTGATTTTCCTTTTTTGTGGCATCTTATTGTTATAAAGACTTCAAACTCTATGAATAGGTAAGACTTGCTAAAAGATGAGGAAAAAGTGAACATCTAGATATATAACTAGTTTGGTAAAAGAAAAGTTGTATTTCAAAGTTTGCTCAACTCTTGACAGTGAACTCAATCTTCCTATTTGTGAAAAAGTTAGTAACTGTATATTTCATTATCTCTTAATTGCAAGAAATGTACCAAAAAATGAGCTGTTTTAAGTTCATCTGACAAATCTTTCCCAATTTAAATGCACATAATCTTATGTTAAAGAGAACTGTTAATATTGTTAAACTATTTATTTATTTTATTGTATATAGTTACCATGTGACATTGACAAGAAATGAGGTCGCCAGCATTACAGCTGGTTTTGTTATAACACGGTATAATTTGATGTTACAGTGTGTTTATTTTTTTCAATGGTCCATTTAATCAAACAGATTCCATAAGACATGGATTTGTTTGGTCATTTAATAGTGCTGGATTATGCAGCTTTAAAACATTTGTGATATATTATGTTTTATTGGAAAAACACATTCTATATAGTGAGGAAATTTATTGAATACATAAACAAGTATTTAATTTCCTTAAAATGTTTATCAAAAATGGCAACAAAACGACTTTGATTAGGTATGTTTTAAAGGTAATACCAGAAATATTAAAGCTTGTCCCATCTCTTGAAAGAAACTTGTGTTGTAATTATAAAAATATGAAAATTATAAACATCTCAATTTTAGACATTTTGATTTCTTTGTTCAATTTGGTGGATTTTTTTTTCTTTCTATTATTGTGAGAAAATAAAGTTATTTTTATAATTGGCATATTAAAGATGAAATTTCTTCTTTTTTTTTTCATAAGAATTGTTTAGAAAAAAAATCATGAAATTTTTATGAGAATTTCAGATTTTATAGAAAATACAAAAAAATAAACAATTTAATCCTAGAAATTAAAGAGTGTAAACTTTGAATCTAAAATGAATATTTTCATTTATTAAATATTCAGTAGATCTCATTTATGGCTTTAATAAAAGACGAAACAGTTTTTGAACTGACAGTGGCAGACCAAATTCATATAGATAGGGCGATACATTTATTTCATTTGTGTACTAAGCTGAAATATACTTAGAAAATCATGTCAGATTCTTAATCACCTGTTGACCTTCTCAAGGTCAATATTCCTCTCATCTCAGTTGCCATGGCATTATAATACATTATATGACTTTACTGTGATTTTGTGTACAATTAAGTCTTGTGTAAATAGTCTTAGTGTTTGTGTATATTTTACGATTTTTGTGTGTGTATGCATAATTTGTTTAAAATATATATATGAAGATTTTAGAGGATGTAAATTAGTGACTAATTTTTTTGTTTGAGATATGCTTCATGGAAGTCTTGTGTTTGATGAATGAGAAAGTCTGATAGAGTGAGTGAGATTGTGAATTTATGTAAGCATTTTTTGTGTTTCATTAGTAAAATATATCAATAGTTGGAGTTCTATAATATAGGGTTGCATTAATTTCAGTTTGGCTTTTAAAAAAAATGTATTCTTTTGAAAAATCAGATTTCCATTTTGTAATATATTTTATCAGAAACCGTTATTGATTAAATTCACACTAATCAGCAGAGGGTACATGTATAGTTTGACCAAGAACACAGTTTACAATTGCCTCATTAGGATGATACAATAAACCAATAAGATGAGGGTTACCTATTAGTAGCTTCACCACTGGACTTTATTTTTTTGTTAAATTTGAAACATGATTACATGGTACTATATAGATTCTATAGATGTCTGGCTTGATGGAAACGGAAAAAAATGTGGGTCAAACTATGTTAATTCTCAAAAAAAATAATGTAATAATGAGTTTTTTGTTTCAAGAAACACAGCATTTGAACCAAACAATTGAATACCACATCCCTACACGTTGAAGCGACACAGTGACTCTTTTCATATTAAAGTTACACAATTCAGATTTTCAAATCATATGAAAATGTTCATGACTGCAAGAATCTTAATCTTACAATTACAAGTTTGGTGAAAAGAGCCTAGAGCTGCTGATGTGTGTAAAGATGAGTAAAAGTTATGACATATCTATATTTGAAAACTGTCAAAATTGAAATTTACAAAGACAAAATTCATTGGTATAGCAATAGCTATTCACATTTTTCATTTGATGAAATATATATCATTTTGTTTACATAAATAAAGTGTTGGAACATTTAATTAAAAGATAAAATGACAAGTATCTAACCCTAAACAGAAAAAAATGTGTCTGTTTTGTTTTATTTTTTTCGCTAAAATAAAGAATTTTCGAAAATGAAACAGATTTAATTGTTCAGTGTTAACTGTCTATGTAGTTAAAATGTATCTCAATATTTGATGATTGAGAATGTGTTAAGTCAGATAGAACAAGAATAAAGGAAAATTACTATTAACACAGACATAATGTATTAAAAAAATTCTGCTCTTTTGATATGAACTCAAAATTGCCAGTGTACTTATATATTTATACATAGTATGAGTATGAATATACATGTGTTAGTATATGTGAGGCTGAATGTGTGTACATGAGTTGCTGCAAATGATAAATGGTACGATTGAAGTTGATGAATATTAGTTTTAATATTATGTGTGAAATTGAGATGCATTAAGATTCCTCCTTGTGTATGAATATTTTTAATAGAACTTCCAGTAAATGTTTTGTTTTAGCTGTGTTTGGCAGGGTGAAATAGAGATGAACTATTTATTTGTATATAAAAATATTCCAGTTTTAATGGTCATGGAATTGTGCTCACATGGTTTGTTTTTTTTCTGTTTTTGAAGGGAACGTGCAATGTACAATACTTCTACACAAGCATCATGTATATTATATATGTCACCAATTTGATGGTGTCGTGATTTTGTATGATTGAAGAAGATAGGGTATGAATGCTTGGCTCCTGTGTATTATATAAAGCACCTCTCAATGCAGTCTGTTTTTATTATTGAATAATTTTGATTTTAGTAAATATTATAAGTATTTGTTCAAAAAAGGATATTTTACTTTTACAATTATGACACCATTGGAGAGTTGTCTCATTGACACTCATACCACATTTCTTATCTATGAATAAGAAAAATAATGTTAAAAAGTAAATATCTTAAAAATTCATATTTGATGAAACTTTACTTCATGACTGACCTTATTGTATTTTAATTGCAAAATGATTTCAAAATATTTTACTGCATTTTAACTTCACTTAGTGGGGAAATTTAAAAAGATTTGTCTATCAACCTTTTTAATGTTTATACTTTTTGTCGACTTTTCCATGACAGGAACCTGTCAATACTCATATTTCTATAGCATATCTTTGAGGAAAATATTGACTATGCTACATATAAAAAATAAATTTCCATTTTCGTTTTTTTTTTATATACTGTGAAATTATACAATGGTTTACAAGTAAAAGAAACTAAAACTTTCTTTCGTATTTTTGACTAAAACAACTTGGCAGTCTTGATATTTGATCAAAAAGGTTAAAAGTGAAATTCATTCAATTTGGAAATTTCAGGTCCTTCCAAGACATTTTTTTTTATGTTGAACAATTACTTTTAGTTTGTAAAATATTGCAATCAATGTCAAAAATAATTGATATATATCTATAAATTTGCTTCATTTCCTTTATTTTTCTAATCAAATAAAACCATTGTTTTCAATCAAATCTTGATGAAAAAATGAATATTTACATTATTATTGTATTTTAAGAAATATAATCATTAAAAAAATTAAAACATGGCTTTTAAGTTGACTAAAAATGTATTTCTTATAAATTAAAAAAAAGAATAACAGTTGCTTTATAAACTTCAAGATATATTTATAATAATAGAAATGTATTTTAACATGTTGAAAGCATTTTAACATCCAAACATCTTATCTTTTAATGCCTGCTTGGATCAATTTTAACAAAAATTTATGTTTGCAAAATTTTGATTTATGCTTTTCTGCTATACATGCTTTGAAATGTTATGAAACAACTCTGCATTCCAATAAACATTAACTTTTATACATGATCAAGAAAAGTTATACACCCTGTTTGACTTTTGACAATACTAGACCCAGGAGAGGTATTTTATTATTTAATTTTGTGTTCAATCACTTTATAACTACAATACTATATGATTCTGTATCTGTATCTGGTTTCAGGAAATAGTTCTGATATTTTACAAATAATGAAAGTGTACTGCAAAGTAAAAAGATGATGTTTATATAACAAATATCTGTCTGATCTTACAGCACATTTGATATGTTTATTCAGTGCTTTTTAAAGGGTTTTATTTATAGTATATATGATGTATGATTGAAAAGTGTGAAATTAAATTGTGTTATATTTAAATGCAAGTAAAAATTTCCTTTCTGATCTGATTTTGTTTTTAATTTTAAAACTATGTCCATTTCTTTAGGTTTTTATGCCCTAGCCAGTGATTAGTTTTGCAAATAGTGTAAAACAAAGTCCATCCTCCTGAATCAAACAATTGTCAAGACTTTTTTCTTTAATTCTGCAGATATTTTTTTGGAAAAGGTTAAGTAGGTGTTTTCTTAAAGTTGACTGACGTTTTGGGAATTATGGCCTTCAATCATAGAAAACAATTCATGCAAATGGGGTCATTTAATCTGTTTTTTTTTTTAAAGATTTGGAACTTATTATTGGAACATACATGTATAAAAATGACTCACAGATCCAGTAAACAGCTTTTTACAGATTTAATTTCAGATGATCAACTATTGTCATCAGGGACAACAAGACCTCATAAAAAGAAGGCTCTCAGTATTTGTTATACAAAAATTTAAATTTCTTAATTTTTCCCATTCAAATTTTAATAAAAAGCTCTCACATAAGTTATGAAATCCACACTATAAATCCATGAACAATATTAACAGTATATATCTCTTATACAACTTACCTCTTACCAGAATTTTAGGAATTTTAAGAATTACACTGTAAGCTATTGGTAAAGTGTATAAAGATATAGAGCAATTATCTGGATGAAACAAATCAATAGTTACGTTGTATATCACACAACTGCCAGATGGCAGTGGCCGTATATTTAAGGCATTTAAAATCAAGGGAGCAGAACCACTTCTCTTTGTATCTGTATATCTGCCTGAAGAGGATCGACAAACAACATAAATGATATCAGGAGGATATAGATCTATTAAATGAAATATACTTATAGCAAGATACACACAACATACAAGTTTGGATCTTCAATGCTCTTCAACTTCATACTTAATTTGGCCTTTTTAATAATTTTTTTGGATTGAAGCGTAAATGAGGAGTCAATATTAGACAAAACGCACTTTTGGCGTAAGAACAAAATTTATCATGGTAACTATTATGAGTATATCTGCATGTGAGGGCCGACAATGCAAGGGCAGTATAGCCAGTCAAGGTCGTTAAAAACTTCCATCTTTGTATTACATGGATCAGATCTTAAGAAAGTGCAATACATTTTTACTTAAAGTAAAATATCCTAATACCTCCATAGATTTATGAAGGAACATAAACCTTGTAACTTTGTCTGACCTTTATACATCCAAAAGGGTACGACTCAACATGCATAGACTTCTTCTTATACAGGGACAAAGTAGGAACCAATCCGTTTAAAATTGAGGAACAGGAGAACTAGACTACAAGTTCTTACACGAAAAATTCGAACAGCCTCAGCTGAAAAGTAGAAAGCATGTTATGAATGGAAACAAAACGACCAGTTTAGTGACCAGAACAATTGTGTAACATCACAACATAGAAAGATACACTATAAAAAAACATCACAACATAGAAAGATACACTATAAAAAAACATCACAACATAGAAAGATACACTATAAAAAAACATCACAACATAGAAAGATACACTATAAAAACATCACAACATAAAAAGATACGCTATAAAAAACGTCACCATATAAAAAGATACACTATAAATATCAATTAAAATGGCTGAATTAAATCAAAAGACATTTTAACACTAACAAGTGAAAACACACTGAACGAATGCATTTTATCAATGAAACTATGTAAACACAAAATCAATAAAATAAGGGTTGAGATGTTAAACAATATCAGAAAGGCAAAAGATAAGTTTTAGATTTCCAACTGCAACTGCCACTCCATTTATTGTCGAGCTATCGACTTTTGTCGAAAAAGCGAGACATAGCGATCCTACATTCCATAGGCGTCTCTGTGGTTAAAGATTTTGAAATTTTAATAACTTTCTTGAACTACCCTGGATTTGTACCAAACTTGATTAGAAGCTTGTTTATGATCACAAAAGATGAACGAAAGATACCAAAAGGACTGTCAAACTCATAAATCGAAAATAAACTGACAACGCCATGGCTAAAAATGAAAAAGACTAACAGACAAACAATAGTACACACAACATAGAAAACTTAAGAATAAGCAACACGAACCCCATTAAAAAACTAAGGGTAGTTTCCAGAAGTTAATTTTGTAAAAGAAAAATTCTATTTTCCCTGTATTTTACTAATAAAAGGACTAATTTTTTTTCTGCCAGGAAACATTACATTCACTCTGTAAATAAAGTTTTTAAAATTTTCACAACTTATTAAACTATCCTGGATTTGTACCAAACTTAGACAGAAGCTTGTTTATGATCAAAAGCTATATCCAGAAGTAAATTTTGTTAAAATTTTCTTCCTGTTTTTTCTGTATTTAACGTATATATGGAATTAGTTTTTTTCCAGTTAACATTACATATAGTCTGCAGTTCAGTTTTAAAACATTTATTAGTTTCATAAACTATCCTGGAATTTGAATAAACTTGGACAGAAGCTCCATACAATCAGAAGATAGTATCGAGAGGAATATTTCTATGCATTTTATTCTCATTTTTGTTGAGCCTGCGATTGGCAGCAAAAGTAGGCGAGACACTGGGTACCGCGGAACCCTTACATATTGACTGGATTGCTTTCTATAAATTTGAAACAATGATCTAAAACGTATAAAATTACTTGAAAGTATCTTATGTTCTGATAACAGTATCGTCGAACGGTAAATAGATAACCGTTAATTAAAAAAATGAAAGCAAGCCAAATTAACAACTGTTTCACAAAAATGCGTTTTAAAAAATACCAATAAAATCACCCTGTTACTTTCATACACACTGTACCAACTACAGCAACTTTGAAGAAATGTATGATCAATACAATTTTTCAGGTGAAAATGAACAATTATCTGGTATGCAATGTCTATCTTAGATGTAGAAGGTAGGACAATGTCATCCAATCGTATGTTTAACCAGTCTTGACTCCAAGCTTATACATATATAAAAAATAAAATAAAATTGAGAATGGAAATAGGGAATGTGTCAAAGAGACAACAACCCGACCAAATAAAAAACAACAGCAGAGGGTCACCAACAGGTCTTCAATGTAGCGAGAAATTCCCGCACCCGGAGGCGTCCTTCAGCTGGCCCCTAAACAAATATATACTAGTCCAGTGATAATGAACGCCATACTAATTTCCAAATTGTACACAAGAAACTAAAATTAAAATAATACAAGACTAACAAAGGCCAGAGGCTCCTGACTTGGGACAGGCGCAAAAATGCGGCGGGGTTAAACATGTTTGTGAGATCTCAACCCTCCCCCTATACCTCTAACCAATGTAGAAAAGTAAACGCATAACAATACGCACATTAAAATTCATTTCAAGAGAAGTCCGAGTCTGATGTCAGAAGATGTAACCAAAGAAAATAAACAAAATGACAATAATACATAAATAACAACAGACTACTAGCAGTTAACTGACATGCCAGCTCCAGACTTCAATTAAACTGACTGATAGATTATGATTTCATCATATGAACATCAGGCACAATCCTTCCCGTTAGGGGTTTAGTATCATACCATCATAACATATATGAGAAGAACATAACCCGTGTCATGCCAACAACTGTTTTTAGAATAAATGTGTTTAGTTCCGATGCAAAGACCTTATCAGTGACTCAATAATAACGCCAAAATATGCAATCTTTAATGACTTGACAACAGTATCGTAATTATATCCCTTCTTAATAAGTCTATTCAAAGGTTTTGTAAGTTTCTGAGGTGAATACTGACACCTTTGTGCTTTATAAAGAATATTTCCATAAAAAATCGGATGTGAAATACCTGAACGTATTAGAAGTCTGCATGTTGAGCTATATTTACGAATGATGTCTTTATACCGATTATAAAATTTAGTAAATGTTTTGACTAGTTTGTGATATCGAAAACCCTGGTGTAATAATTTTTCAGTAATACATAAATTTCTCTCGTTAAAATCTAAAACATTGTTACATACACGAGCGAATCGTACAAGTTGAGATATATAAATACCGTAAGATGGTGACAAGGGAACGTCACCATCTAAAAACGGATAATTAACGATAGGAAATGAAAAATCATCCCTTTTATCATAAAGTTTAGTTTTCAGCTTTCCATTAGTGATATAGATATCAAGATCGAGAAAAGGGCAGTGGTCATTCTTAGTATTAGCTTTATTTAAAGTAAGTTCAACAGGATAAATTTCATTAATATACATACTGAAGTCGTCATTATTGAGAGCCAAAATATCATCCAAATATCTAAAAGTATTATTAAATTTGTTTATCAGATGTTGTTTCGATGGGTCTTTGCTTATTTTTGTCATAAATTGCAACTCATAACAATACAAACACAGGTCCGCAATAAGTGGTGCACAGTTAGTCAGTAATATACAGAAATGAGACGAAGCACTTTCTTATTGCTTGCTGACATGCAATGTACTGGAAGCAGTCAGAAAACATATTTTAGGGAGATTTTTTTTAATCAAGTACAATTGTTTCTTAAGATTATAAAATCTAATAACATTGTATTGCTACGATTCATATTATATCATCCGATAACTACAGTATGAACCACATAATTCTTATCCTTGATCAATAAAATTCAAACGAATGTTTTGTTTCAGAAAATTAAACACTTATTAAATGGATTTTGTTGTTCACGTTGTTTTTTTTTTTTGTTTTTTTTTCTCAAACAGAAGATAAATGCAGTTCACTTTCATAATAACTATTTGAGGAATTTTTCAAACGTTTCTCCAACTTTTTTTATTTTGGAATCTTTTGTAGGAACGACAAAACGTGCATAGCAAAATCCAGATATTTATTTTAATTTTCTGAAACATAACATGCATTTGAATTTATTAATCTAGGTCATGCTATGCTTAAAACTGTGATTGATGAATGATGAATGCTATTGGCATTTGGTAGCCGACTCCTTGACTTAAAACCCAACAGTTCTATATATATTCAATTATATATAGAGGTCAAGGTGCACTTGAATATTCTCGAACAAATACCAAATAGAAAGTAAGTTTATTTTTAATTATGTAAATGACTTTGAAGTTATTAAAACATAAATTAAGATAACGACAGAGGTATAATATTATGACGGACTATGCTATAAAAGCATAGGTATTTTATATTACAATGACAATGTTAAAATCATTTAGACAGAGTAGAAAAAATAATATTATTAATGTTGACAATTAATATGCATCAATTTTGGTCCGAAATAACAATAAAAGATAAATAAGAAATAGTGTGAGAATGATGCGTTGTTACTCAGCTCGTGAATAGACAACTTTCATAGAGCAATACACTTATTTCGGAATATCGAACGGCGAATACCCTCTATTGTCGTATTTGGAATCATAATATACGGTTCGGGCCAGTCTGTTGAAGTTGTATATAGAATTTTCTACATTTTGTGTTGCTTCCTTCGGATAATCTGGAAACGGTTCTTCTCGGTTGTCTGATGGTTTGATAAATTCTTCATTTGGGAAGTGAGGTATATGTTTGTCGGGATAAATTTTTAGCTGATTTAGTCTTCGTTGATAACTCTGCATTAAAATATAAAATAAAGGTAGTAAACATGCATTAAATATCCAAAAGTGAGAAAATTAAAAAGAATAGGCAATGAATTAAGGAAATCTCAAATGTAATGTCAAACCTTTGCAAAGGCAGTCAGAAGCAACTTCAAAAGACGATAACATGGCAATTTGAAAGTGAAATATGGGCCTTTTTCAAAAAATGTGGATTTTCTTGTACAATCAATATTTCTAAAAAAGTGTAAATATTTTTATCCAATTTTTAGATACACAATTTAGTTTTTGGTGTGTGTAACAAGTTCCAGCAAATTCAATATGACATTTAGCTACAGAAATTGCTTCCAGTGGGTTTCAAAGGGTCCAAAAATCCCAAAATTGCTTGTACGAAATTGAAAAACTAGTCTTTTTTAAATGCTGGTTTTAATACCCAGCGGAAATTATTATTTTTCTTTTGTTATTATAAATATATAGGTATCACTGCAGGTATGTATACACAAATACAGGGAATTATTAGATTTTATTAGCATTTTTTTTTACTTTTCATTTCGTACTTTAAAAAAAATGTCAACTACATAACACACATGAAATAATGTTGCCAATAAACAACTGATTATATCCCTAGTAACTAAGGAAGGGCCCTCTACTTACTCTTCATCCTCTGATGACGTGCTTAAAGTTACAGGATGACATCATTGATTAATTTCATTATAGAGTAGTTTTGGTGAGTACAAATTACTCCGTAATTTTATTCTATGTCAACTTTGTAACGGCAAACACATTGATAAATTTTGGCATAAATATTTTTTTTTACATAAATCATTCAAAGTCTATAATACTGACTCTAATTCAATAAAAACCATTTATCTGATAGTATTAGGGTCAGGAAAAACATCCAAAAACAACAAATAGGTCAAGTTCAACTACATAACAGTCAACTACATAACGCAGTGAATCGTTATGTAGTTGACAAAAAGCGTTATGTAGTTGACAATGCTGAATTAAATTCACTTTAAAATATGTTTCTAAAAAGTGTTATTTTAACATGTTTAACTGTTTTGAAAAAAGTGTGATGATTTTTATGGAAATATATATCAAGCAAAATGTAAATATTATTAAAAACAAATTAGGGACCGAAACTAAATCCGTTATGTAGTTGACATATGTCCCATACTTGGTTCTATGTTATTTTTTAAAATATTTTTGTAGTAGCATTTAAGATTGCATATTTTTATTTCAGGTTGTATTGTTGTTAAACTATTCAATTTCATATATTAAAGTTGAAAATTGAATATTTTTATGTATTGTTATTTCACAACTGAAATATCCACATTTTTTGAAAATGACCCATATGATTCAAGCAATGTTTCCGTAAACCTCAATATTAAAGAGCAGTTAACTTTTTGTCAATACTTGATTAAAATAATCAAGACAGTCGCTGTCAATGCTTAAGGGCATACGATACAGTTACAGGGAAGGTAATGACGTTGCTAACGTAAAATGTTATTTTCGCGACGTCAAACTATGACATATCGGGAAAAGATGCATTTTTCGACTGATTTTTATCATTCAAACTGATTTAATTTGAAAACGAGTGCATGGACCCCTATTTTTTAAAATAGCAATTTGTTTCATTTTGCAAGGAGATTATGTGACCCAAATTTTATAAAACTGTAAATAGCGCAATTTTTTTAATTTTAATAAACATTCAGCAAAAAATGACGTTTTTTCCTCTATTCATGAACATTTGATAAATATAGAGTTATTTCGGAATAAAAATTGCATAATTTTTAATGATAGTTATAAAATACAGAAATTACCGATTATTTAACAAAAAACAATTTGTGTTTATCTTTTAAAGCAAAAAAGTTACGTCGTTCTTTCGAAAAAGAAAATATGGACACAAATCTGAATTTTGAGCAAATATACAAAATTTCGACCTCATTTTACTCAAAAAGTAGCACATGAAGGTATATTTTTTATGACATATTTGATTTAATCAGGTAAAAAATAGCCTATATGCAAATGTTCATCAACTTGTAAATACAGGTTCAAAACTGTATCGTATGCCCTTAACTGTGTAAACAAATCCCATACATTTTAGGAATTTAGTTTTCAAAACGTTCTGTTCATTTAACGTGGCTCAGTACTTAAACATCCCGTCAATGTGTTTGTATTGTCTTTCATTTTTTTCTGGTGTGTTTTGTATAGGCGACTTTTTGTATTTCTTTGGTTCTTATAACGTGACTCTGTACTTTAAAAGATCCCGTCAGTATGATATTGTTCTATTTTATGTCTTTATGATATATTTCTATTATGCATTACAAAGTAAGTTCACGCATCATTGTAAATATAATGGAATTTGATAAGACTGTCATCAAAGTGAGAGGGTTAGCGCTGTAACATCAGCTTTAATCCACGATTTTCTACATTTGAAAATGCATGTACCAAGTCATGAATAGGACAGTTGTTGTCCATTCGTTTTTGATGTGTTTTGTTATTTGGTTTTGCCATGTGATTATGGACTTTCCGATTAGATTTTCCTCTAAGTTCAGTATTTTTGTGATTTTACTTTTTATTAAATACAAATCAATATTATTATAACTTACAATATTTATAGAATCTGTCGACGATAACGTACGACTTTCTTTCCGTTTTCTCATACATTGTAGATACCCTTGCCCAACCTGTGGATGTACAAGACAGTTACTACTTTATTTTTCATTACATTATTTATTAAAGAAGAATTACATATGGACACAAAAGTTATACTAAATGTCCAGACACAAATACTGTAAAAAGTTGTAGTTTTCCATTGACTTAATCTGAACTTGAGTCATGTCCATTTGCCGTTATGAAAATGTACACAAACACTTTCATAAAACAAATAAACTGAAGTTGAAAATGACAATCGCTAACGTTAGACTTTTTGTTTCTGATCATTTTTTATTTGTTTGTACCCATGTTAAATTTTACCATTATATATAACGAATCTTTTATCGGAACAGTTGAAGGTAGATCTTTGGTATATACACTGTTTTATTGTTGATATACTATGTTGACGCGTACATTTTGTAGATAGAATTGAGAATGACAATGTGTCAAAGAGACCACAACCCTTCCATAGTGCAAAAAAAAAAACAACCGACGGCCACTAATTAGTCTTCAACAAAGAGAGAAATAACTCAGATGTCTTTTTTGTGTTTTTTGGGGTGTGTGGAGGGGATGGGCGATTGGGGGTGGGGGGGGTGGGGGGGGGGTTATTCAGTAGTAAAACAGCATATCATAACTACTTCAGAGTAAATTTATGACCAATGACTTGATAGAAACGACAAAGAGCAAATCAAATATTCATCGTTTGGCTATCTACGCTTGCGCATTGATAAGATATCGTTCCCCCAAAACCAACACTCCCAAATCATTTCTTTTATCAGTCATGTTTTCTTCTATAAAAACTATACTTATTTGTAATCTCCATGATTACAAATATAAAATCCCAGTGACTTTATTACCATCATTCAATGAACCAAAACTGATAATCAATGCTCGAGTGTTATCTCAAGAAAAAATGTATGTATAACTGCTTCATAGGGGCTCAGAGAAAGATAGACGCGACTTGATACTGCAAATTATATTATCACCATGAAGTACTTGGCGACCGGCACTATGTCTTGGTCTCAACACAAAAAAGAGGCGAAAGATACCAAGGGGACATTCAGAAATCATAAGTCAACACAAACTGACAGCTGAAAAAAATGAGACCACGAAAATACAAACAAGTTAACAAAATACAACGTGAAAAACTTATAAACATTAACTCCTACAAAAATTATGGGTGATCTCATGTGCCTTTGAAGGGAAGGAAGACTTTTCACAAACAGCAACATCTATCAAGGTGCCCATAGTAAATACACACACATATTTTAGGACTCACATATTAAGCTACTTAAAAGATCGTCTGATCTGTAAATGATCTCAATCCATATTGACACAATTTTACTGAGTTTTGATTAAGATGATGCGCGCATGGGGGATGTATGTTTCTGATTAGGTGACCTTGTCAATACAGAAAGTCAAACTCCTTTTGGAGATCATGCGATTAACTGATTTTTTATGTTGGTTTATATGCTTAAAATGCAATTACGAGATCTGAAAATGGTTAAAATTAAACTACTGTTGCCTATATTTCTATGCCCCATTTATAGGCATTATGTTTTTTGGTCTGTGCGTCCGTTCTTCCGTGCGTTTGTCCGTCCGTTCGTCCCGCTTCAGGTTACAGTTTGTGGTCGAGGTAGCGCTTGATGAAGTTGAAGTTCAATCAACTTGAAACTTAGTAAACATGTTTCCTATGATATGATCTTTCTAATGTTGATGCGAAATTAGACATTTTACCCTATTTTCACGGTCCACTGAACAAAGAAAATGATAGTGCAGATGGGGCATCCGTGTACTTAGGACACATTTTTTTTATATATTTCCGCTGATGCTAAACATTTATGAAATGCATGTATAGAAATATCAATAACATACTAAAGCTATTTAGCCTTACCTGATTGCAAAATATGCAATGGAACAAAAAAATGAAAAAACCCTGAAACAGAAAGAGGTACAATATGAAATCATACTAATTATAAATTAAAAAAAAAAAAAAAACAGTTCGTGAACATTGTAAATATTTGACGACAATCCTTCTGTCTGTTGATATCTAATACTAAGATGATAACCTGTAGTCATTCATAACATGGATCTTTAAAATGGGTATAAAGTTATAAATTGGCCCCGTAACAAAAAATAGTACTAGTGTATGGTTTTAGTGTTGATACAATTAAATTCAACTCGAAATCCTAAGTTACAGATCGTCTTAGTTTTGTGAGCAAACATTGGTAAACTTTGTGACTTCGAAATTGCATAAGAATATTACCTGAAGTGAGTTACAAATAGAAAACAGATAATGCAACACTAGTACATCTTCTTTTATATAGTAAGCTCCAAGCATCCATGTGATTCCAAGTAATGGTAAAAGGATACAAATAATGAGGATTCGAGGTCTGAAAAGGAATTTACCTTTATTTTGAGAGAGTTAAGGATGTATTGTCATAATGCTATCTGAAATAGACACATACAAATATTTACACTATTAATTTTTGGGGCCCTTTATAGCATGCTGTTCAGTGTGCGCCAAGGCTACGTGTTGAAACCCGTACTTTGAGCTATAATGGTTTACTTTTATAAATTTTGACTTGGAAGGAGAATTGTGTCATTGACTCACACCATATCTTTATAAGAAAAATCTTTATTCTTTTCTTAAATTAAAATTTACAAATACAGTGCATTAATTTCTCTTTCGTTTATTTTTGTTTTTTCGTGTTTTGTTTTGTTTTTACATTTGTTTGGTTTTTTAATAATTTATTTTTGGGAGTAAGTGAAGTTTTATTTTGTCCAGTGTTGGTGTCTCAATGACAATTGCCATAGAATTAAGTCATTCATGTTACCGTTGAGGGAGACCTCTGCAATTCAGAGTTCTTAATTGTTAATGTTGATCATTATCAAATATTTTTCATTAGGTAACATTGCTTCTTGTACTTATGAATTAAGAGTCCTATTAATTCGTGTACCTTGATTTTTCCTTCAATGTTTTTGCAGCCAACCCTTTACTTTTCTTCAACTTGTTCATCACTATGACAAGTAGTATCAGGTTAATCTAAAAGAAAATTTGAGATCTACATATCTATATATATATCAATTTTAGTTACAATATAAAGTATTTTGCTAACCTTTCTCTTAAACCTATTCATGTTGAAACCATAAAACATTTTCAAATTAATTTTATATGTGTATAAAGAAAAATATGTAATGAAGTTTGTAAAAAAATGTCTGTACTTGAACGCATTAACATTTTATGGATTTAGGGAGCCTTGTCATGCCTTCTTTATGCCAACAAGCAGATAATGTTAGATTTGAACAATAATAATTTAGTATTTCACATACCACAACAACTAACAATGCTGGTCCAAGTATTGCCCAGATAAGTTTTGATTCCAGTGATAGCCAACAACTTAAATCAAAAATAATACAAATCTACTAAGATAAACTAAAACTTCATGATATCACATATTAACTGAACTACACCCGAGAAAAAAAGATGCATACATTAATTATCCCAGTTGCACATTGCCATATTAAGCATCATATATAGTATATAACAAAGTGTAATCGCATGCATAGTGTAAACACAATATATTTTTTTTCAATATCAGTTATAATAGCGAGAAAAGTATTTACAGTAATAACCTTAACAAGCAAAATATGTTTTCATCTGATTGTAAAAAATTGAAAACAACACGTTTACCAAAACCGTTGAAGAGCTATATGTCAAAAATACCTAAATTAAATAGCCAAATTTATCTAAAGCCAACTTTGCCTGATGGAGTTGAAACCTTAGTTTCTTAATAATTTATAAATCTATAAACGGACAATTTTAGTAAAGTGTGTTAAATCATGTCAGTACCGAAATACTGACTACTGAGCTGATAATACCCTCGGTAGAGGTATCGACCCAGTCATGTAAAAAATTGAAAACAACACGTTTAATAATTTCTTGGGTCCGAAGCGCTTTTCTGGATTTACCTTCATCAGGAACGCTCAAGGCCAAACATTTGAAATCCGAAGTTGTATAAGTATCGAAACTGTAACTGTTCCTGGTTCCTCGTTTTTAACCCATTTCTTTAAAAACATATACAGTTTCTAGTCAGTATTGACTTAAATCGTTTACTCTTGTAATTTAAAATGAATAAATGAATTATTGAGAGGATTAGACAGGGACTAAATTCATTTTCCTATTAATAACTATTCAATATACTATCTTATAGACTTGATGTGACTTACTATTCAGAACTTCCATAACCATCCAGTTTAGACACACCTGCTGAACTGCTAACGATAATGGCAGGAACAACTGCAAACATAATGGATATATTAGTTATTATTTAGGAACACGATAACAACTCTCCTTTGTATTATGTCTCATTCAATTCAGGACTAAAGGTATGTTCGTAATTGACTGATTAAATAAAACTACGTACATATTATATGCAAATACGTAGAAAAACAAATAACAAAGTTGACGTATGCATATTCCTTAAGATAAACAAAAAAAGCTCTATGGATGCAAAACTATTATAAAAAGTTGTGTCCTTTAACTATGAAATATGGCTTCAACTCGCCCAGGCAAAGTTGACATAATATAGATTTTGGTATTCTTTCAGGACCCTTGCATATAGTCCTTCACCTGTTAAGATAGTAATTCATCATCTGCTTTCAATTTTTACACATGTAATATCTCGATGCATTTTTAAGTTGAAATCTCAGTGGATTATCATGAGTATTTTCAAATTTAGTTACACATCATATACCGTCATCGACTATTTGTAACTAACCTTGGTATCAATCGAGGGTTAAAAAGTTAGAAATGCAACAACATGTCGATGGCTTCTGTCTGTCATATTTGTATCGTTTGTTTTATTTTCTTGAATGCTACTGTTGGTTTTCCCGATTGAACCGTTTTGAATTTTATCATGACGGAACCTTTTATAGATGGTACACGTTTTACTTTTTGTTAAATGCCTTACAGTGACATTGTAGTTTTCAGTTACTAAGACGGTAATACATAAGTATCGGTATGCACATGTACCTGTTCGTACATACATTGTGCAAACATTCCTCGGTCGTGTTAGAAAATTCTAATCAAGTCTTAGTTAAGACATCAATCAGTTTAAGGGAATAGATTGTTTGACATCAGGACCAAAGCTTTTGTCTCATCAAGGTAAAATAGACACTCTTGTTACATAAATGCGATGAAAAGTTCGTAATCACAATTTTCCAAACAGAAATGAAAACGTATGCACACATCATGTACAGCACAGCTTAATGATTGTGTATGCTTGTTCAATGTAAAAAGTCGATCTTCGTCAAATGTTGGAGCTGAAAGAAACATAGATTACAGCTATTCTATGAATAACTGTAGGAAATAAACTCATCATAGATTCCAGGATTTAAATTTTGTATTAGCGCGCGTTTCGTCTACAAAATACTCATCAGTGACACTCGAATAAAAAAAAAAAACAGTACGATGTTTAAGGGTATTGAGGACCAAAAGTTCATAAAACATGCTCTTTAGTTATACATGTTATATAAAACATATATTTCTTCACTCTTGAAAACTTACCCCAGCAAGCAGCTAGTAACCAACGTACAAATGAACGATAGAATACTAGAATGACCATTAATGCTACTTGGATTCCTCCTACTAACATGAGTGTCAAGTATACTAAAAGAATATACTGTAATGCTATGGCTATTGATGTACACACCACCTGAAAAAAGGCAACATATATAACAATTTCTGAAAATAAAACATCAATGAAAAGTTTACCTATTCCATTCTAAATTTCATTGTTTCAGTTCCTTTGCAAGTAAGTATTCTTTACAATCTTTGAAATCAACTAAAATACTTGACGTCTATCTTTTATCTTTCAATTCAGACAGGTTTAAATATATATCATTAGAAATAATAGCCATTGCATAGGCAATTAAATAATAGACAATTTATCATATTGCTTTATTATAATGATAGTGTTCACAATTTCTTAATTATGTACTAGCATGCATCTTTTTACTTTAAACCACATAGACGTGTTGTCTATTTATATTTTGAATTTGCATATAAATATGAAGATTTTACTCTAAACAACATTTAATTTTGTTTTCGATTTCTTTTATTTTTTCTGATATTGAGTTGCTTTTTAAAGTCTATGCTTCATCGATAAAAAAATCTAATGTATAATAATGACAAGAACCATGAGTAGAAGTAAAAACAAAACAAAAAACTAAATAAACATCAGCGTACACCTGACAGATAAATCAGATAATCAATTGAAAAAAAACCTAAACACTTGGATTGTAGAGAGGTTCTAAACTATAACTCATCCTACCTCGTTTTCAGTTCTTGTTATGCCAGCGAGGTACACAATGTAGGTTATGATCATTGATATACATAGGTGCATTAAAATTTGAGAGCTGTCAGGCTCAACATACCTGCAATAATATAGTCGTATTTGTATTCATTTGCCTATGTTTATGATATTATTGAGTTTTTGTTTATACATTTCACAGGTCATGAAAACATAAAAAATTGCTTAAATAGTATTCCAAACATTGACACAATTAGATGAAGATGAACCTAAGGATAAATAAAACCCTAACAGTATTTAGAAGATGTTGAAACGACAAGCGAGAAGGGACCATACGCAGCAAATTCAATGACGTACTTAAATCTGTAATACAAAGACTTGATATAAGAAAAATGCCTGTACCAAAACAGGAATACGTTACTTTTGTTATTTTACATTTTGTTTGTAACAAAAAACATGCTACACGAAGTAATTCGTAAATATAACTCAACATGCAGACATCGTATACGTTCAAGTATTTTACATCCAATCTTTTATGGTAATATTCTTTACAAAGCACAACAATGTCAGTATTCACCTCAAAAGCTTACAAAACCTTTAAACAGACTTATTAAGAAGGGATACTGTTGTCAGGTCATTAAAGATGGCATATTTTGGTTTTAATATTGATTTACTTATAGGGTCTTTGCATCGGAACTAAACACATTTATTTCAAAAACAGTTGTTGGCATGACACGGGTTATGTTCTTCTCATATATTTTTATTCAAGTATGATATTAAACCCCTAACGGGAGGGATTGTGCCTGATACTCATATGATGAAGACATAATCTTTCAATCAGTTTAATTGAGGTCTGGAGCTGGCATGTCAGTTAACTGCTAGAAGTCTGTTGTTATTTTTTTATTATTGTCATTTTATTTATTTTCTTTTGTTACATCTTTTGACATCGGACTCGGACTTCTCTTGAACTGAATTTTAATGTGCGTATTGTTATGCGTTTACTTTTCTACATTGGCTAGAGGTATAGGGGAGGGTTGAGATCTCATAAACATGTTTAACCCCGCCGCAACTTTGCGTCTGTCCAAAGTCAGGAGCCTCTGGCCTTTGTTAGTCTTGTATGATTTTTAATTTTAGTTTCTTGTGTATAATTCGGAGTTTAGTATGACGTCCATTATCACTGTACTAGTATACATATTTTTTAAGGTGCCAGCTGAAGGACGCCTACGGGTGGGGGAGTGCGGGAGTTTCTCGCTACATTGAAGAACCATTGGTGGCCTTCGGCTGTTGTCTGCTATATGGTCGGGTTGTTGTCGCTTTGACACATTACCCATTTCCTTTCTCAATTTTACATTTTACGTAGATGTAAATATAAAGTCTGATTAAGATGTAATCTGAAAGGATTGTTTATTCAGTCGAAATTATCGGGTAGCTAACATTTGTAAGAAAATGTAATATATTAAAATACGTACCTCCAGATTTTGAAATAAATGAAAATCGTGATAACTAGAAATACAATTGAAATTCCACATCCAACGACTGATATCAGACTCAATGCCGCTTTATGCTTTTGTGACTGTCAAAAAACATAAGCACAATTTAAATAAATAAGATCAATAGTGCATGCATTATAAAGTCAACTAAAAATCTATTTAACAGAGAAAATAAAGGTGAAGTTCTCACTAAGAATTATCATTACATTTCAATATTTTTTAATCGTTTGGCGGGTATGCGATATGAAAAAAAACCCAGAATATGATTTTGTTTGGTTCAATCATTAGCATTAGTGAAATGATGAAATAATAATTCGTTTTCATCAACCAATTTTGTTAAATTTTGTGAAAACAATCGCAGTAACATTACTGATAAGTTATTCACTTGCAAGTGAATAATTCGACATAATTGAATATGCATGAACGCTTCGAATAATCAATAAGACTGTCCACTTAAGGTTTGAAAAAAACAATCACTGCTCTGTTAACTACTTACAGCTTTTCCAGGGCTCATCAATAAAGCAAAATTTCCGGTTTGGCTATATTCACAAATGGTATATGTATCTGTAGATTCAACTACTCTTGAACTTGATGTTGACCATGCTCCATTACATGCATTGCTGTCAATAAAAATGTCAACATAACGTATTAACATGACGAGATAATCTATCCTTTTGATATTTGTAAATATTACATGTATAAATAACACCACGTTTTTATATAGGGGTGTGGTTTAATAAAATAAGATACTAGTGATTCAAACATACATTGTAGTCAAACATAAGTTAATATGAAACTAAGGTTTCAACTCCCTCGGGCAAAGTTGGCTTTAGATGAATTTGGCTATTTGTTTTCAGTATTTTTGACACATAGCTCTTCAACGATTTTCGGTAGTTATACATCTTCGGATTTCAAATGTTTGGCTCTGAGCGTTCCTGATGAAAGTAAATCCAGAAAAGCGCTTCGGACGCAAGAAACTATTAAACTATTGTTTTCAATTTTTTAATAGGTACACATCTAGATCATATAGAACTGGTCTTTTTATTTTGATTTACCTTTCGCATGTTTTTATGAGATTTTGGATATTCAAATATTTCGGCCTCGAGCATCAACAAAGAGACATTAATTGTAGAAATGCGCATCTGGTGCATTGATATTGGTACTCTTAATGATATTAGATCATAATAAACATTTCTGCAGTAAGAAATGACATCCGTATTGTCCCTGTATTTGGTAAAGAGATATTGCAGACATATACTTACAGAGCTTCGAAATTCCAAAAAGCACAGATAGGTTTTGAGAAATTTTCCTGCAATAAAAGTTTTATAGTGAAACTAAGATGATGAAAGGTATTAGATTGAGTAAAAATGAGGTTTTTTTCAAGAGTTATCTGAAGATAGACCAAAAAATACATAACATACTTGTTATGAAAGTGTTTCAATATGACATACCCTTATAGTCAACGCCTTAAATCAAATAATTGTAAATTAAAGAAATTTAAACAAAAACCAACAGAAAATACCAACGGGAAATTCAAATTTTATAGGTCGAATAGAAGAGTTATCAGAGGAACATTCAAGCTCATAGATCGAAAATAAACTGACAACGCCATGGCTAAAAAGAAAAAGACAAACAGACAAATAATAGTGCACGAGACACAACACACACAAAACCTAAGGATTAAGCAACACGAACTGCACCAAAAACTGGGGGTGATAGCAGGTGCTCCGGAAGGGTTAACATATCCTGCTCCACACGTGGCACCCGTCAAGTTGCCCATGTTATCACAAACCCGGTAATAGTCTAATTCGGAAGGTCACATTCGTGAAAAGGGAACGAGATTGTAGTTACGACATATTGAACAAATCAGATATCATCTGTGAAAGAAAATATAAACTGATAACGCTATGCCAGAACCGACTCCGGATAAACGAAGAAAACAGAAAACTAAGTTACACATGTACATGCTCCACCAAATCGGTGTATTCTGTATACAAACAAAGGTTTTCGGTCAAATCTGTCCTTGAAATGAAAAACTACATTCCTTTGCAATTTAAAAGAAGACAAACTGTATATATATGTTTTCTGAAATAAGAAAAGTTAATGCAGTATGATTAACAATCAATGAAAACTTGGACATTTAATTTCCAGACCTGTTTTTAGAAGTAGTGTGTACATGATCACATTAATAGGCATTATTAAAGTATTAATGAATGGGTGTTTTTATAATGTCCCTGTTATATGTCCAAGGTCTGGATTAATGGTCGAGGAAGTCTGTAATGGCCCGAGGCAACGCCGAGGGCCATTACAGACATCCGAGGCCATTATTACTGACCGAGGACATATAACAGGGCCATTATAAAAACACCCATTTATTAATACATTTATTAACCAACTGAACAAAAGTATGTGTTGCCACCAACTTGATGTACTCTCTTACTCTTTTAATGACAGTTTAGTTTGAAAAAAAAAATAATTTGTACTTCACCATGATAAAGCTTTAAGTATACCAAATATCCAAATAAAGTTGAAAGAAGTTATGTGTTGAAAAACAGAATGAACAGTGATCCCTTTATATGGTTCTTTATAACTATTTATTAACCAACTAAGTGCATTATTGCCAAAAGTGACTGTTTATTAAAAAGTACATATTTTCTGTAATGGCCCTGTTTTTTTCTGCAATGGCCCTGTTTTTCTGTAATGGTCCTGTTTTTTCTGTAATGGCCCTGTTTTTCTGTAATGGCCCTGTTTTTCTGTAATGGCCCTGTATTAATGCCCAGTTTGTCTGTATTAAGCCCTGTTATGTTTTTTTTTTTATAAAGTTAATAAAGCTAAGTTGTAAAGAGTATAATACCTTTTTGTATTTTATTTAATTCAGCAACCAACATTAAAGAACCATATAAAGGGATCACTGTTCATCCTGTTTTAACACATATCTCTTTCAACTTAATATCTTGGATAGTTGGTATATTTAAAGCTTTATAATGGTAAAGTACAAATTATTTTGTTCAAACTAAACTGTCATTAAAAGAGTAAGACAGTACATCAAGTTAGTAGCAACACATACACTTGTGTTCAGTTGGTTAATAAATGTATTAAGAAATGGGTGTTTGTATAATGGCCCTGTTATATGTCCTCGGTCAGTAATAATGGCCTCGGATGTCTGTAATAGCCCTCGGCGTTGCCTCGGGCCATTACAGACTTCCTCGACCATTATTACAGACCTTGGACATATAACAGGGCCATTGTAAAAACACCCATTCATTACTACTATATTAATGTTTGTTGCTGGTTACTAAATTAAACAAAATACAAAAAGGTATTATACTCTTTACAACTTAATTTTATTAACTTTATTAAAAACCCTCACTGGGTTTAATACAGACAAACTGGGCATTAATACAGGGCCATTACAAAAAAACACGGCCATTACAGAACAAAACAGGGCCATTACAGAAAAACAGGGCCATTACAGAAAAAAACAGGGCCATTACAGAAAATATGTAATTTTTAATAAATAGTCATTTTTGGCAATAATGTACTTAGTTGGTTAATAAACATTTTGATTGTATACATTTCAGAATAATACATACTGTAACGATATCTGAAGTTAAGTGCCGCACCTTCAGAAAATGTTGAACTTTGACGTGTTTGGCTGTTTGGTAAAGGACCAGAGCAGTATAATTTTGTGTTAGACTTTCCCAACAAATTCTGACCTTACATGATGATTTTTTTCCAAAAATGATAATCTGAAGTTAAGATCTGAAGTTTCACGGTGTACACAGACTATACACCTAATCGCTATTTATTCCATTCCGAATAAGTTCTAAAATTTCTCAACTTTTTCATCCAGTTGAAACTATCTGGGACCCTGTTTAAACATTGCACCATGCAAGATACTTTTTAATGAGACCTGTTTAAACTACCGTAAATACTTCATGCAAAATATTTTTTTACTTCAATTTTAATTTCGAAAAAAGTGGATCATACTCTGTCAAAGTTTTTTAATGGTCGCTTTCTAAAGTTTTTCCTCCCTCAGCTCACTGCTGATGACCTCTATTTTCGGCGGAATGACCCAAACAGGAAGTTTTTCCCGGATTGGACTAAATAGCGATAAGGTGTATTTACACTGCGATACTTTTTGTCACTCATTTACACAGTCACGGAATAAACAGAGGCAACATTAATTACCGATGTTAAAATGTCATGAAACCATAAGGAAGATACAAATAAAAGTACAACTCTAACTCTAAGGGAATTGTAACTACACAAAGCAAGACTGGATTCGTTGACAGGGTACTGGTCTCATGTTATACATACATCAACATTACCTCTATGTGAACGAACACTCAGTCAAAATATCGCAATCGGCTTATTTACTGACCGCAAGGACAATGAAATCATTTCGACGGTGATGCGAAAAAAACAGACATATTGAAATGGTAAACATGTTAGTGATGGCGATCGTACACATATTCATATATTTATATAACGATTTCACTCTGTTGTAGCAGTTTTTATGATAGAAGCACATCCACGTTAATAAAGTTCGTTAAATGTGAATCTATAGAGTGTAACGTCATACTTCTGAAATGTACATACCATACGATTGGAATGAGGTTGTGTCAGTCTCTTAAAAAACAAACCCGAATTGATGCCAAAATCTTGCAAAAAAATCAATGGCATTAGATTAAAAGTTAGAACTTACACAAAAACATTCCGTGCTTAATCTATAAATGGTTTCGGAAGTTCCTGGCTCATGAATTGTTTCCAAGAAACTCGCGTACGTTTCGCATGTACAAAAATAAGCTATATTATAATGATCTCAAAAAGACGACTTTACAGTTAAACTTCGTATCATTTGGTATAAAAAAATACAAGAATGTGTTTAAAAATGTTACATACTGACAAATGCTCAAATTTAACAACAACAGGATAGTCTAAACTATGTTGAGTTGTTTCAGTAGTGAAAGCAGCAATTATGGAATTAACACCATAACTTCCATTGGATGACTGTAATACCCTATAAAGAGACACTATACGTTAATATAATGAAAACTTCAAACACATGCATAGCTATGGTTATGTAAGCGTTTTAATATTTCTGAATCAATTGATAACACGAATCTAATTTTTCTATTATCCCCCCGTTGTCACTGCTTAAGCAAAAACTGATGAAATAATACATGTTAATTCAAAGGGTACATAATAAAAATGTAAAATCTGAATGTGTTCAATTCTTAAACTTACTCGTCTGGTTCAATACCTCCTGGAAATGACTTTGAAAGATTTCTGTAGAATGTACTACTGTACGATGTTGGACCTAAAATGTATGATGCTTGTTGCAAATATTGAATCTTCTATGCATAAAATAACATATAAAATACAAAGTTTGTCAAAAAGAATGGAATAGTGTGATATAAAAAAGAAGATGTGGTATGATTGCCAATGAGACAACTCTACACAAGAGACAAAATGACACAGAAATTAACAACTATAGGTCACCATACAGACTTCAACAATGATCAAAGCCCATACCGCATAGTCAGCTATAAAAGGCCCCAAAATGACAATGTAAAACAATTCAAACGAGAAAACCAACGGCCTAATTTATGTACAAAAATGAACAAAAACATATATTTAACATATAAACAAACGACAACCACTGAATTACAGGCTCCTTATTTAGGACAGGCACATACATACAGAATGATGTCTTTATATTTAAGTTATTTAATTAACTGATGATCTTCCGACGTTGATATTTTAAAATTTGACTAAGGTATTGATATAACTAGTAAAATTATATTGACTGACAAATTAATTATATGTTTAAAATAAACTAAGGTACCAACTCCGTCAGGCATTTCCCCTATATTACGTAAATAGTAAGGTATTTTAGCTGCTTAAGGATGTATAGTTTATACATCAATGGCTTTCAATAGGACGGTTGCAAAGAATTTCAGACGAATGCAAATACAGTAAAGCGGCCAAACATAAAACATATACTAGTATAACGTATTAATTGTATTTACCGTTGAAAATATTCGCTGGCAATTTGATATGTGTTGCAGATTCTAACATCCATGATTGGGATGCTTGAGACGTGTCTGGAGCAATTATCTCTTTAGAACCTATCTTTCCTACTTGAATTACTGTAATAAAAGTAAAAATTATAGCTTCACTCATACGTGTGAAAAATATTTTTTATAAAACATGCATTTTCAATATATGAAGTAAGGTTACCAATTGATATAATTTTAATAGTTTTGTTTCTCTGCAAAACATTTGTTTAAACAACAAAATTAGTAGCTTTGGCCGAACAATAAACTCATCATAGATACACATTTGAACTTTTGTATATGCGCCAGTTATAAGCCTGTTTTGGAGCGCTACATTTTAATGTCAAAGTTATGTGTTCATTTAAAATTTCTGAAACAAATAATTTCCACAAGTTGATAACAAATACTGCATTCTCGACCTCGAAATGGCTAAACCTTTGATAAAATAAGCCCCGTTCGAAATTTGCTAAATTATAAACATTCAGATTACGAAAATGTATCAGTATTTATTTTATTGAATGCTCAATGGAGTTCAAACATATTTATAATTTCTTATGATATCTTGCATACCATAAACACTTTTGTTTTTTACAATTTGACACAAGTTGAAATATATGAAATCTCTTTTTCACACATGCATCGTTGTGTGACTAAAGAATCGCGTGTAAATTAAATTTGATAAAATCAGTAGTTACCGTTCTCCTTATATATCGAATCATACCTAAGTTATCCTTCTGTTCAAGCATTGGTTTGTCACTATCAACGATGTGGGTGCATGTTTTACTGTACAACATTACTGCTTTCACTAAATAAGTAATGTCACCCATCACCTAGATTTTAATAATTCATTAAGCCATGATTAAGTTATTACAAATGGGCATGATTGAATTGATAATCAAATATACTGGCAAACAAACACCTGTCCTAAGTCAGGAATCTGATGTACAGTAGTTTATGTAATTTATACGTGTTTCTTGTTTCTCGTTTTTTTATATAGATTAGACCGTTGGTTTTAATGGTTTTACACTAGTAATTGTTGTGGCCCTTTATAGCTTGTTGTTCGGTGTGAGCCAAGGCTCCGTGTTGAAGGCCGTACCTTGACCTATAATGGTTTAATTTTATAAATTGTTGTTTGGATGGAGAGTAGTCTCATTGGCACTCATACCTCATCTTCCTATATCTATGTATATACATAAACAATATGACGGAACTAAAATTACGATTTTTGGCGTTTCTGTGTTGTATTTTGTTATATTTTAGTTTGTGTTTTTCAGCACTTTACATTATCATATTCGTCCTGCGACAACTTTTTCTTATTCCGTTTTTATTTATATTTCAAACGTTCATATCCGTTCGTGTAGTAGGTATAAAAATTTCTTATAATCTAAAGTAAGCGAATTTTTGAAAAATCTGGGTTAAGGAATTTGTACGCATTTCAGCTACGGAAATGTTTTCGAATAGAAAGTATTTTGTTCGGATAAGTTCAGAGAAAACTGTCGATCTGCTATTGTATGGTGTTTAATCGGTGATTTTCAATACAAAGTCAAAAGTTTGTGTAGTTTAAAGGAAACTGCTTATTGATTCAGAGCACCTGCATTAGCCCCCATTTTGTTTGTTGGTACGTGTAACTCAATCCTTGGTTCGCTGTGAAAAGGTTTCAACAATTTAACATAGTGATTTCCTTCTTCAAATTCAGATGGTTTTTTTTCAACTAATATGTCCTTACCTTGCATTTTAGTTCAGACCATCCATGAATATTATTTTCATCTAACAGTCGGCTTGCCATACCGGTAAATGCCTATAACAACAATAATCTTAGAACAAGACTAACCACTTTATCTAACGGCATAGTGAAATGCAAACATAAAACAAATAATAAAAAATGAGCACCTGCGCTTACCTCAGAGCATTCTGAGATTTGTGATGTTTTTTTTATTAGCCGTTTTTGCTTTTTCCTTCTATATGTCAGTTTTGTTGTATGTTTTTGACAACCTCCTACTACATTCCTACTCTTTTTACCGTTTGCTTGTCAATAAATAAAAATCAAAAATATGTTTCTGCACCGTTTCATTTCTATTTAAAGAATAGTAACCAACCAGAGTTTTTAATTTCGGAATGTATTTTTTTTCTCTTTTTTGCAAAGTTTGATTTCATACACTTCCCTGTTTTATAATATAATCCAGTGTAAAAGGCAGCATATGTTGCATGATTGCATAACATACTATATTCACATACAGAAAAATGGACAAAGTTATTATAACGCAAAAAAAAGTTTTATATGGTTTGGTCTCTATTTTTCTTTCTTTTTATGTTATCGGCTGTATAACGTTTTTTTTAGGTTCTGAATCTTAGATTTGAATATTTTGGATTTGCGCATTTTTTAAGATACATTTATTGTCGATGAAAGCATTTGGTGCTGTAACATTGATGCATTTAATACTATATCGTGTTCACTACAAGTTATAAACTTTTAATTTTCGAAACTTCTTTCTATACAAATCGTACTTTATACTAATATAAACGGTACTTTTACTTTAAACGTATTAGGGATCTCACTCTCACCACACGTACTAGAAGATCAATGACTGGATCAAAAGGAAGGCTTTATCGTTCAGAAATGTTCGTGGCTAACCTTTTTAACCACTATAGAGTGACATTCTTGTTAAGCAAACACTATTGAGATCCAGGTTAGTCTTCATTGAAGTACAAATAATTTAATTGACAGTGAAATGGTAATTTCCGCAATGTGTGTGCAGTATTAATTAGTGACCATGTGTCCGTTATCATTTACAGCCGATTCCAGTGAGTGTGCAGGCAAAGTTTTTTATGGTTAGCTAGTTTGCTCGCTGAACCGTGGAGTCATTATTAGGTTAGGTAAACTACCCTCCTTTAAGAATAAACGTCCGACAGAAAACCAATCTATCTGTCTGTAGGACTAGGCTACTTCGAAAGGAGGGTAGTATACCTTACCTAATAATGACTTTACAGTTTAGCTAGCAAGCAAGCTAACCAAAGATACAATGTACTACCTTTGCCTACACACTCAATGGAATCGGCTGTAAAATATCAATCGATGATGCATGTTCTGTAATAGTGAAGTCTTGTAGACGTCCTTTTGTTTTTGGATAATTTCCATTCTTGTCAACAATAATGTTCAAGATGAATTGAAAGAACACATCGTATAAACCGTGGTCTGTATTCGAATGCAAAGTTATACTGTCTTGTTATATTTAAAAGAGGAACATAACTACCACAAACACCTATGTTTTATCAAATTTATAAGACATACTTACGTCAAACTGATTTTCAGATATTCGATCAGTGAATTTTGCTACATTTTCGGCGATATCATATAAAATTCCTGCTGAAGCTGATAAATCTCCAGTCTTTAATGCATTCATCGTATATGTTATGCTGGTAAGATCATCTAGAATTTTATTAACTATTTCTTCTGTACCCACACCAGATTTCAATAGAGAAGACTAAAAGGATATTAAAAGTTAGATGGACAACTGCTGTTTTCACATATGGTTTAGGTAATATATAGGAAAATATGGGTAAAGAAAGATAAAAACTGTCAAAACATTGAATAGGAATAAATATGGATGTTGTTAAAAACATGATTTTTGTACATAAAAACAAAAGATAGAAAATGATAACTAAAGAAACAATTGTGGATGTAAGCAGCAATAGATTTCCATTCTGCTTTCAAAATCGATACTTCATAGCAAGCTATAAAAGGCCCCAAAATGGCAAAATCATGAAATGGTCAAATAATTTAACCAGAAAACGGTATACATACAACAAACGACAACCGTCGGAATTTTTATAAAAGAATAAAATCTACACTATATTTTGAGGTGTATTTGTTGGCTAATAATCATTTTGATTTAAGTTCAAAATATTCTATAAAAAACAGTTTACTTTATCACTTTAACTGTAGCAGCATTTTGCAAGTCATGTTTTATTGTGTTCTATATAGTGTTATGATTAATGATCTAGATAAACAAAGAGGAAGTTTTGTCCACACGGAAGAGTAATTTAAACCAACCACATCTTGCGCCTTTACCAAGTCAAAATTTCTAGATCATATGTAGTTTGCTGTTGTTTTCGACTGGTTTATACTGGCGTTATGCTATTCGGTATTTTACGTGATTTGTGTGATTCTTTTATGTACTTCAACGAAATACGTAGCTAATTTTTTTTACAAAATATGTTTGTATTTAAAATTCATTTCCTTTGCTGCATTCTTTTAGAATCACTGTTGCATCAAAAATTTTCCTGACTAATTTTATATCATCTCTTGATTTTGTTTGTCATTTATCAAATATAAATAAATAGTAGAATACTAAAAATAAAAACGAACTCCGAAGAAAATTCAAAACTGAAAGTCCGTAATCAAATGGAAAAATCAAAAGCTCAAACACATCAAACGAATGGATAACAACTGTCATATTTCTGACTTAAACATGCTAATTGTTTTTCAACTTTTCAATGCATAATTTATAAAAAAATTAGATTGCGTTTTGTCATTTATTTCAATTAACAGAAACGAAAAATGTTTGAATACTAAGATATATTTATAAGAATGGGGCTCTCTAAACATGTGTTCTTTAATCCGATATGTTATATACTCTTAGTTTTTAATACAAATCAGCATAATCATTGGTCTCACAAATCATACCTATATTAAGTCAGAATTCTATAATAAGTAGCATTTAAGTTTTTAGTATGTTCATATTTTTCTTCTAATCTATATCCATTCATAGTAACAAGTTATATTGAATGCGTAGAAATATTTAGTAGAAACATTTCAAATATTGTAGAACGAAGTCATCCCATCAGCATATATATGACTAATGCATTTAATTGAGTACGGCCGTACTCGTGTAAAGATAAGTATTGTGTCGTTTTTGCCTTAGATATCATTTATCTTAAAATAAATACTATGTAGGGAATATGGAACTACCTGTTTAAAAAACGAAATCCGAAAATCCATTTTTAATGTCACTGAACATGATTTAGGAAACTCTTTTTTGTTATATCTCACCTGTTCTTTAAGATGATATATTTGTACACTTATACATCCACTGTAGTCGGGCTCTTGCCACTGTCTGTCAATGTCACAATATCTTAACACATTACCAATCGAACCACCAGTGCAAGGAATGATAACACTGGTATTGAATTTTGTATGGCCCCATTGTGTATGGATTTTGTCCACATCCTCTGGACATAAGTCTAAAACGTCTGAAACAAATGAGTCAAGTTTACATATACTGGTATATCTTAGAAAGGGATAGACAAAATTGTCAACAAATAGAATTCAGACGAAAAATTGAATGACATTGAGGGATACATACATTTATAGCAATGCAAACCTTCAAAACGATCAACTTTGCAATTTTATCGTACGCCTGCATGACAGGTTTGATTGGTATTCAATATCTTGTTCACAGATCGATGACAACGGATTTGATCAAATTTTCTTCTAAACAATCCCTGAATGTGAATACATCGAATATATTCATTACATGCTAGAACATGTCCTTTTGATACATGACAAAAACATCTTAAATAGAAACAACGATTTGTCCATTAAGATTGATACCACACTAAACTAAAACTTAGTAAATGAATCAAAACTCTAAAAGAAAGTTTAAATTCAAATATATTCTATAACTTTTCTATGGTTGAAAATGTTGTGTCAATTCCTTTACCTGTCTCACAATGTATGTCAATGAATCCGTCAGCACATGTACAGTTATATCCATTGACTTGGTCATTACAAGTAGCTCCATTCTCACAAGGGTTAGATAAGCATTCGTCAATATCTGTAAAACATATATTTACTTTTACTTGACATAAACAAATGTTACTTCAAATGTATATATTGATGAGCCTATTAAATTTTGCTTACTTACGATGTTTACACTTTACAGTTTTATTAACTGAACACATAAACCTGTCGTCAAAAGTGAACTAGATATTGCTAAATGGTTATACTTAAGTTCAGCATGAGTCGTAGTTTTTAGAATAACAGGATTATTCACAGTTGTTTTTCTACAAACACATATACATTTCAGTTAGTTTGACATCCATGAACTTCAAATAAATAAATAACTTCGCCTTTCTAATTATTTTTTCGAACAGTGTAAACTCTCTGCTCATTTTTCTTTTTAAATTAAAACACACATACCTGTCGTCAAAGATAATCCTGATATTTCTGAAGAGTTGTTCTGATCAGTTCAGGATAAGTCGCATTTTTTATAATAACAAGATAAGTCACAGTTATTGATTCTACAAAATTTGGTCAATGATAGACTTTTTAAAAATAAACGTTAAAGGTTGCACTTTGTAAATACAGCTGTTTCTCAAAACACGCCTCTTTTGGGGAGTAATTGAATATTCATAGAAAATTCATTTTGTTTACATACTGGTTCCCAGTTATGCTCTCTGTGTTCCATATCGCAGAGACAGAACTTGGGAATGTTACCAGTAAATAAATTCGTGCATATTGTTTACATTGAAATCTGTGGTAACCTTTCATTCGAGGTAGGGGTAGTTAAGAAAATTAGTGTAAGTTTAAACTCTGAGAAGTTCAGGTCATATAAACGTTGAAAATATGCCGCACAGCCCTATATTTTGACCTTTGAAAAAAATTGTGGTGCATATGAACTTTCAATTCTAGGATAAGATTTTTTTCAAAACGTCATAGTAAAAGTGGTACAGTTTTAGCCGTAAAAGGAGTTCCTATGGGAAATTGCATTGTCAATATTAACAGAAATGCAACCTATAGATGTTTTGTCAATTTGTTCACCTGTCTGACAGTGTGTGTCGGTAAATCCATCAGCACATGTACAGTGATATCTGTTGACCTGGTCATTACAAGTAGCCCCATTCTCACATGGGTTTGATGAGCATTCGTTAATATCTGTAAAACATATATCAAATTGAATTTGAAATTAATGTATGTGCAGAGCGAACTTACTTCAATTGAAAGTATAGATGACCCATCACTTTTTGTTTTTGATAGTTTTCAAATGTACCAGGCTTATATTTGATACACCAGACGCCTATTTCGTCAACATAAGACTCACCAGTGACACTAAGATTGAAATAGCTAGAAAACCAAACAAGTATAAAGTTTAAGACCATTATAATATTGAAAAGAACACGTTTAATAATTTTATGCGTCCCAAGCGCTTCTCTATAAAAGTAAACACTTTGCCTATTATTTTTCTTTGCAAAACTTATATACCTCTCAAAGTTGATCCTCATATGCCTAAAGTTTTATACTTATTAGTTAAATATGAGTTGGAATTTGTAGAACTACATGATTAACCACTAGTGTTGTTTCTACAAAAGGTCATTAAAGTCGATTTATAAAGATACATGTTGGAGATATTTTGTCAATTTGCTTACCAGTCTGACAGTGTTCATCATTGAATCCATCAGCACATGTACATATATATCCATTGACTTGGTCATTACAAGTGGCTCCATTCTGACAAGGGTGAGACGAGCATTCGTTAATATCTGTAAAACATTCATGAACTTTAACTTGGCAAGACCATTTCTGCAAAACGTGGTAACTTCAAATCAATATATTGATGACCCATCACATTTTGTTTTTAAACGATATAAACACTCTGCTTGTAATTTTACCAATTTAAACTTATTTAACCCTTATCAGAGATAATCCTGATATTGTCAAAGAGCTATACTAAGCAGTTCATGATATGTCAGAGTTATTAGAATTACATGATTAGTTGATGTTTCTACAAACGGTGGCCAATGTCGAATTTTAAAGAAAAACGTTCGAGATATTTTGTCAACTTATTTACCTGTCTGACAGTGTGTGTCGGTAAATCCATCAACACATGTACAATCATATCCATTGATTTGGTCAATGCAATTAGCCCCATTCTGGCATGGGTTAGATGAACATTCGTCAATATCTAAAAAAATATATTTAATTTTACTTGCATGACATAAACACATGTGCAAAACGAAGTATCTGCAATTGAATGCATTAATGCGCCAATTACTTTTTGTTGACAAACGGTATCAACTGTCTGCCTATATTTTTTTCTGAACTTAACACATGCACATATCGTCAAAGATAATCCTGATATTCCTAAAGAGTTATACTCATCAGTTCAAAATGAGTCGGGGTGTTTCGAAATTAATGAAAAGTCACTGTTGGTGTTTCTACAAAAGGTTTTCAAGGTAGATTTTTAAAGAAAAACGTTCGAGATATTTTGTCAACTTGTTTACCTGTTTGACAATGTGTGTCCGTAAATCCATCAGCACATGTACAATCATATCCATTGACTTGGTCATTACAAGTAGCCTCATTCTGACATGGGTTAGATGAGCATTCGTCAATATCTTAAAAAAATATATTTAATTGTTCTTGACATAAAAAATGTGCAAAACAAAGTAGTTGCAATTGAATATATTAATGCGCCAATCACTCTTTGTTGACAAACGGTGTCAACTGTCTGCCTATATTTTTTTCTGAACTAAACACATAAACGTGTCGTCAAATATAATCCTGATATTCACAAGGAGTTATACTTTTATCAGTTCAAAACGAATCGTATTTTTTTTAAACTAATGAATAGTCACAGTTGTTGTTTCTACAATAGTTTGTCAACTTAGATGTTTATTGCTAAATTTTGAAGATTGTTTGTCTATTTGTTTACCTATCTGACAGTGTGTGTCCGTGAATCCATCAGCACATGCACAGTGATATCCGTTGACATGGTCATTACAAGTGCCTCCATTCTCACATGGGTTAGATAAGCATTCGTCAATATCTGTAGAATATATAATTTTACTTGACATCAACACAAGTGCAAAACGTAATTACTTCAGCTGAATTTATAAATCTGACAATCACTTTTTGTTTTCTTATAATGTTAACATACTGTATATATTTTTTCTAAACCTAATACATATACCTGTCGTCAAAGTTAATCCTGATTTTCATGAAGAGTTATACTTATCAGTTAAAAATGAGTCGGTGCTTTTAGAATGACATGATTAGTTACAGCTGTTGTTTCTATAAAAGGGTCTAAGTTAGATATTTAAAGATACACTTTGGAGATATTTTGTCAATTTGTTTACCTATCTGACAGTGTGTATCAGTGAATCCGTCAGCACATGTACAGCTATATCCGTTGACTTGGTTAATACAAATTGCCCCATTTTGACATGGATTAGATGTGCATTCGTTAATATCTGTGAACAAAAAACCATATTTATTTAAGTTAACTAACTTGACATCCATGAATTCGTACAAATGTGCAAAACGCAGTTACCTCAATTAAATGCACTATTGAGCTTATCTCATTTTTTTCCTAAAGGTGTTTACTCTCTGCCTATATTTTTTTTTAACTAAACACATATACCTGTCGTCAAAGATAATGTTTATATTCCTGAAGAGTTATACTGATCAATTGAGAATGATTGGTAGATTTTAAAATTCAGTTGTTTGTTCTAAAAATTTGGTCAATGATAGATTATTTAAAAGATAAACGCTGGAGATATTTTGTCAATTTGTTTCCCTGTCTGACAGTGTGTGTCCGTGAATTTATCAGGACATGTACAGTTATATCCATTAACTCGGTCGTAACAAGTAGCTTTATTCTGACATTGGTTAGATGAACATTCGTCAATATCTGAAAAACATAAATTTTATTTTACTTGATACCAACAAATGTGCTCAAAAGAAGTAGCTTAATTGACTGTAGTAATGCGCTAATCACTTTTTGATTTCTAACAGTGTACACTTTCTGCCTATACTTTTTAAAACCTAATCGCATTAACCTGTAGTCAGATATAATCCGGATATTCCTTAAAAGTTATACTCAACAGTTCAAAACGAGTCGAATTGTTTAGAACTTAATGAATAGTAAATTGTAATAAGTGTAGTTTCAACAAAAGGTTGTCAAGGTAGATTTTTAAAGATACACCTTGGAGATGTATTGTCAATTTGCTTACCTGTTTGACAGTGTGTGTCGGTGAATCCATCAGCACACATACAGTGATATCCGTTGACTTGGTCATTACACATAGCTCCATTCTGACAGGGGTTAGATGAGCATTCGTCAATATCTGTAAAAAAAATATTTCATTGTAATTGACATAAGCGCATGTGTAATCAAATTGTAAACTGTATATAGGCCGTATCACCTTTTTTGTTTAAGCAGTTCCTGTATGAACATGATAAAGTCTGCCTCATAATAATAAAGAAACAAGTCTGCATAAACGTTGGAGATATTTTGTCAATTTGTTTACCTTTCTGACAATGTGTGTCCGTGAATCCATCAGCACATGCACAACTATATCCATTGACTTGGTCATTACAAGTAGCTCCATTTTTACATGGGTTAGATGAGCATTCGTCGATATCTATAAAAAATTGTTTAATTTAACTTGACATTAACACTAGTGCAAACAGTAGTTACTTCAATTGAATGTATTAATGAACATTTAGAATTTTGTTTCCATACGATGTGAACTCTTTTCCTATATTTTTTCATAACTAGACAAGTATACCTGTCGTCAAAGATAAACCTGCTATTTCAAAAGTGTGCTTGATATTCATTTGATGAAGACATAATCTTTCAATCAGTTTAATTAAGGTCTGGAGCTGGCATGTCAGTAACTGCTATCAGTCTTTTGTTATTTATGTATTATTGTCATTTTGTTTATTTTCTTTTGTTACCTATTTTGACATCGGAATGGAACTTCTTTTACTGTGCGTACTGTTGTGCGTTTGTTTTTTTCTACATTGTCTAGAGGTAGATATAGGAGGATGGTTGATATCTCAAAAAACATGTTTAACCCTGTCGCATAGTTTTTTTGTGTTTAATTCGGAGTTTAGTATGGCGTCCATTATCACTGAAATAGTATACATATTTGTTTAGGTGCCAGCTGAAGGACGACTCCAGGTGCGAGAGTTTCTCGCTTCATTGAAGACCCATTGGTGGCCTTCAGCTGTTGTCTGCTCTATGGTCGGGTTTGACACATTCCCAATTTGCATTTTCGATTTTATCCTTGGCGAAATATGTACAAATAAGTCTCACCATTAACAACGACAAGCCTGATACATTCTTGGTCAGAGGCCTCTCTGAAAAAAAATCCCAAAAGAATACAGATAAATATTTGATTAAAATAATAGAAAATCCACCATGAGCCTTCATTATTCCAAAACATTAATGGAAAGGGATTATACACCATTGAAAAAAATATTTCCCAAAAGGATAAATGAACTTTAAAAGAAAAGTCTAGACTCAAAAGCCAATAGCGAATAGCTTTATAAAATTTGTGAGGGTAAAATCTAATCGTTTTTATAAATGGCAAAAATACTGTTTATTAAATGTATTCAAATGATCGTATGAATTGGATGCCCAAATTTGCAATTTTTTATTTAGGCGTTGATTTTGAACACATTGTCAGTCATAAGCGTTTCCGCGCTTTATTTAAAAGTGCGTTTACATACGAATAGCTAACAGAAGGAAGTATTGTTTTTTAAAATAATTAGTCATTGAGAGCGAATTTATAAGGCAATTCAAACGTAATGAATATAATACTCTGGAGAGCTATCATGACGATTGTTGCTGCCTTGGTAATCAAGTTTTCACTTTTTTCATATGAAGCACAATTACCTGTTATTATCAAATGCTGTATAGCAGAATATATGAGTGCCGACTTGTGTCTCTGTTGGAGTCCAGGTTACGTTTATATACCATTTATTATTGGATGTCCCATAAACCAACAATTCAGACTTTGTCATTCCCAAAGGTGAAACTGTATTTATTTCTGCAATTCTAAAGTAAGAGATATGATAAAACTCATTGTAACACAACAAAATTACAGAATCTGTATCTTTAATAGAAGAGATAAAGATTATTCTCCTTAGCAACACAAACCTCCTTCTGCGGTTGTGTTCTCAATTAGAATGATAGACGTTGTGGGCTTGATTCACGTCTTGGTCACCTTTTAGGCTATCGAATTAATATTTGCTACTTGTCTTCGAATTGCGAGGCAATAACTATAAAAATTAGCCTCCATGTTCATGATACAATAGTATATGAAGTTTGTTTTATATTAATAAATAAATTAGTACTAAAATTAATATCACATTAAGAAGATGTGTCCCCCCTTTTTTTTTTTATAAAACAACGACAGACATGGTTGTCGTTTGTTGATGTGGTTCATAAATGTTTCTTGCTTCTATTTTTTTATATTGATTAGACCGTTGCAATGGTTTCATACTATAATTTTTTGGAGCCCTTACTTTTCGGTGTGAGCCAAGGCGCCGTTTTGAAGACCGTACTTTGACCTATAATGGTGAACTTTTACAAATTATGACCTGGATGGAGAGTTGTCTCATTTGAACTCATACCACACCTTCTTTTATCTATGAACACTGAAGTAAATAGCAGACGTAAAAGCCCGATATATATGTGAACTACAAACAAAATTCACAGGGATATAACACTGTCTATGTATAATTATAATACACTAACACTAGACATCAATATGCACATCAATTTGAAAAGGTAACGGAATACTAGAAAAAAAAGTTGGATGTCATTGTATTGCGCCGACAATACTCATAAGTTTATTCAGACCACCATGTACTGATTGACCATTGCTTCTTGGTCATTTTGATCTGCGGTGAACTGATTTTCACTGCAACATATGTGTGAATATAAGAACCAGCTATGATAAGTTTTGATACATGCATGTTTTTTCCCGACCCCTTATAATTGTTGTCTTTTGCTAATTTCGATTAGAGAAGACGTATCGCATCCTGTAAGTGCGCGAGCTGCTGTTGTGCCAGACATCAGGGGTCCAATAACTAAAAAATTGCATATGTTGTGAACTGTCTTGTGGCTTTTGCTGAAGAAACGCCTCCAGTCTAAAATCACAATTCATCATGTTTGACATCTGAGGAAAAGACCTTATTAGAAATAAAACATAACTGTCATGATTTTAATATTATGCAACCCCAGGAATAACTTTTCAATATCTGCTCATTGGCAAAACGAGGCGGCAGAATCATTCTTATATCTGTCTCCTAAGTAATTTACCGATCCTACACAAAATTACTTCTATAGATTTTGAAAAGATCCCGCTAGATATATTTCGCCATGTTCTTGCAAATCAAAATTATTGTAGTACGATAGTGCATATTTACAATGTACCTACAAATCCTATCAACCATATTTATTTTCAGGTGCACAAAGACATTTTTATAATCTCTAATTGGTCTGCAATCAATGACTTGAAGAACAATTTGGATCTACCACCATTTGAAATAAACCTTATTGTCCCTTTGACGACTTTACTAGCTGACTAAGTGGTATGATATTTGCTCATTGTTGAAGGTCGTGTGGTAACCTATAGTTGTAAATATCTGTGTCATTTGGTCTCTTTGGAAGAGTTGTTCCATTGGCAGTCATACCACATCGCTCGCTGACATCTTTAACCTCACCACATTCTGTGTGTGACTGTCCCAAGTCATGAGCCTGTTATTCAGTTGTTGTCATTTGTTGCTGTTATATTTTTGTTGTTCGTTTATTATTTTGTACATTTATTATGCCGTTGTTTTTCTCGTTTGAATTGTTTTACATTTGTCAATTCGGGTCCTTTTGGATTTGGAATACATTGTAAAGATAGAAATAATTTGAAATTTCGAACGATCGTAAACAGCTTTTCACAATATTTTTTTTTCGCAAAATACATTTTCTGTAAACAAGTGAAACTAGCAAACTATACGAAAACGAAAAGGTTTTTTTCTTTCTTTTGCAAACAGATCATCATGTAGACTTTCTATTTAGTAATTGAAAAGCAACATCATGCCCCGAGTAATTTGAAGCACCAGAAGCAAATGACTTTTAATTTCATCAAGTAGTTAACATTGCGTATTGAATGTTGACGCGGCTTGTCCTTGAAGGTATTTATGAAGAGTACACTCACCCTGGATGTCCTGCCTGATAATTTGCGTTATTGAAATAAATATCGGCACTCTCAAATGACTCGACATGCCTTAATTGCTTAACTTGCATGACTTTTGCCTCCAAAAAAGACATTTTTTATTAGTCATGGTAATCATGGTAATGCCATGAAGCGTGTTTTAACGAAAGTTGATTCATCGTTACACGCATGTTTTTTTTCTCACTAATTCAAATGTATGAAAATGTTATCTTCTTTGACATATAAAGGCTTAATAACACGATCTAAGCTACTTTACTCGTTCTTATTAAATGAAATTAGCACTGACAATAACTTTCAAGAATATTTCGGAGTTATTCCAATGTGGTTTAAAATTAGTCTTTTCGAAAAAGAAGAATAAAAGCAGCTCAAAAGTTATTAAACCTTTAGTTAGCATCTGTACTTATTCAAACACATAGACACAACTTTTGATACAAAATATATTCTTTTTTATAAACTTTTAGAAAATGCATATTAAATTCATTGCATTTCATATGACAGGGGAAAATAGGAAAGGGAACGTTACATGACTTATTGGGTTGAAAATTGAGTAGTAATACTGCTTTGTGGTGAGTTTTATAAAAATGCTTGTTAAAGTCGAATTGTATGTTCTATCAAACCTTTATATATCAAAATTTCTTAAGTATTGGTTGTTCCACTTTTTTGTGTGAAAATTTACTATTTGTGATATATATATATGAAATGTAATATACTTTGACAGACGGTAAGATTGGAAAACATGTTAAATACTTTTTAAAATCGTCCAATTAACGCAATTTATATGTTCATATGTTAATAAAGTTTGGTGTCAAATAAAAGCTGATACATCACTCTTTCATCTCATAGCAATTTTTTTTTATGATATCTTCATTCCGGAATTTATTATAAGCGTTCTCGTATTTGTTAGTGAAAAAGAAAAAAATCGAAAATCACACTTTAACGCAATTTTACACAAAACTGCACCCTGGGAAAACTCTACGACAGGGCTAAAATGAAAATATTATGTTTACTCTATCTTCATGCGCATTTTCAACCGTGAGGTATTTCGGTCCATTAAACTCTTTAAATAAGCGACTTTTCCCGATTTGTCACTCCACTATACTGCGTGTCTGTCTAGTATAACATAGGTGTTTAATATTTCTATCATAAAAAAAAGTCCACGTCCAGATTAGGTATTTTAGGCAGCCTTCCATCATCTGGTGACATGGGGCTGTACGTCAAAAACAAGTTTGTTTTAATTTTGAAATATCTCATTGATAATAGATTATATATATCAAGGTGAAAGTTTATTGATTATATTCTGCGATACATGAGTTAAATTAAAGTAATCTGTGTTGATACATTACAGTTACTGTAGTAGATGATATTGTATATATAAAAATGAAGAAGTGGTATGATTGCCAATGAGACAACTCTCTACAAGAGACCAAATGACGCAGAAATTGACAACTATAGGTCACCGTACAAATACCTTCAACAATGATCAAAGCCCATTTCACATAGTTAGCTATAAAAGGTACCGAAATTACAAACGAGAAAACTGACGGCCTAATTTATGCGTACATTTTTTTCATATTGTTAACAAGAAAAATATTGTCATATGTTCAAAATATGATACGGAACAGGTTCTGCACTGCATATTTTTGCGGATCACTCCTGTTCGCTTTATTTAGACACTAGATTTGTAGGATACTTATCTCAGTGGCAATTACACAACATTCTATCATATAATGTGTTCAATAATTGTTTGTAAGCCATGCATAAGTTGTCATGACATTAAACATATATATTTTTTTAATTTTTAAGTGTGAATACACATTCTTTAAACAAAGGTCTTGACACTTTTTCTCAATTTCAAGTCTAGGGCTTGCACAAATACCGTAATGAGGACGTATTTATAATTTACTCATGAACAATTTGTATTTTTATACACTCCTATTAGTTATGGATTCAACTTTTCCCCGAGACCAAATCGGATTTTTTTTTATCATACTCACGAACTCGAAGAGCTTGCTATAATGGTTTGCAGGTAGTTTGTATTTACAACAATATGAATAATCGAACCATCGGCAACAGTTGGTTCTAAAACTGGTTTACTGTCACAGTTGAAAGCACTTGAAGAGTAAATGTAGACCAGGAACTGTAAAGGCACACTACTTAATGGATTCGTATCTTGCCGCGAAGCAAAGTCTTCTATTTGAAGAGCAACAACATACCATCCTGAAACTCCCGTCGCATTATATGATAACTCGCATGTCTCCTGGAAACAGATTGAGATCATTCAAGTAAAATTAACTTATTAACCTTAAGAGCATGTCATTAGTCATGTTAAATAAAAATGTGGTGTATACGTCAATAAGACATGAACCAAAAACAAGTATAACCAAAACAAATCTTGCATTCTAGAGAGAATGACCGACAGGTGTCCGTTTAAAACATCGTTTATCGATTCTATATAAATTGTGAATAAATGAAAAAATAATAATTTTGAAATATTCTGCAAAACGTTTCTTTTTTGTACACATTCAACTTAAGGTATTTTGTTCACTAGATGCATGAGTTCTCCATTTTTTGCGCTTGAAGGTGGTACGTTACACCACAGGGAGATAACTCTGTAAAATCAGCTAAACGTTTTAATTACGTTGTGTTGTTAAGGGAATATTAAGCTTCTCAATGATCAAAATTAGTGTTTGTCAAACTGCTATATAACCAGTGTAATTTTCTGATAAAATTATTGGTTCAAATGTTTTGTAATTTTTATATTAGTGTCAAAGGGTCAAAGTAAATACTTTTTCAAAATTGTGTGTAAATTAAACGAGTCACATAGTTTACGTGAAGGTGTAGGCTACCACCTTAAAACTTTAAAAAGCAGCTTCTTTTACGATCGATACATGCAGTATGTTTTGAATGCTAAATGTCCAGTCTAATTCAATATCAAAACCTAAAATGAAAGTGTTGTAAATTAAAACATCACATGACAAAGTTAATCCTTTGTGACACAGAAACGCCGGTGAAAACCCATCATAATGATTTCAAGACCCTCCGTTTGAGAGAAAACAAATGATCACGTATGAACTGAACTATGTACAACTAAAGAGCAAACAGTTTTAATACATGTACAATTAATCAATACGTTAATAATCAGCTATTCTTCAAAACAATAATGTCATGTAAGTACGATTGCTGATGATATACTTTAAAATGGAATATACCTCATCCAGTATGGAGTTACTTAGACCACTACAAACATCTCCACATTCATTCACTCCCGACGAACTGGTTGCCCATCGACACTTTACGAAATCACCATCTTCATCTATAACTGAAATCAGATTTTTGCAGTTAAGGGTTAACAAATATAAGCTCATCAAAACAAGATCACGTATTTCAAAACTTAGGAAGACATGTTTTCTGATGGATAATTTTCAACATATTTATCTGAAGTAGATTGTTTCTTTGGTCAAATATCCCATAAAATTAATGTAAATGTTCCTATCTTTTCTATATGCCATTTTTGAAAAATAATGTGACTATCTTCCACGTTCTTTTTCTCCCTTGAACAATTATTTTACTCAGTTTACAGTTGCCATTTAAACAACTTCCTCAGTAAAGTTTAGATTTAGTCTAATTTGATAAATTAACTTGAATATGCAAAACAATTTGTAAGCACTTTACCTGGTATTTTCATAGAATACGAACATCTTTGCTTCATTCTAACAACTGGTTGCATAGAACAAATTGGTGGATTATTGATAAGTCCAGTATCCGACCGAACGGATAAGTTTACAGTTGCCATCAATGACCAGTTGCTACCACCTTCGACAAGAGAGATCCAGCAACAGTCTGCGTACCTTAAATCAGAGAGAGGTATCAAAATATCACAAGGGATTTGTTGTGAAAGAGGGGTGAAATATACCAGAAATTCAGTCAAACTCATAGATTGAATTATCATTCCCCATGAAGGAATATTATAAACAGTTTACTATCCAACTCTGCGTTTTACGGTTGTATTATGCAGAACGCTCACAAGTGTTTACAGACTCATGGAAAATGGTGAATATTGATTCCTTTATCATTTAGACCTCAATGTTTCCTGCATTTGTTGTGTATCCCTAGCACAACATATAACTTACATTTCATTCACACGACACAGCAAAATCGATTTAGTTAATCCATTTATACAACAAAATACCGGTTCACCCATGCTTATGATAAATGGAAATGTTTAGGATCCGTTATTTTAAAGTTAAACTGCATTTAAATGCATTCACGCTCAGATACCAGTTACTTCATGATCCGATTGAAACACTTGACTATCGTTTCACCGCCACAATTTAGTCAATATGTGACAGTGTAACGTCAAGCACATCTATAATGCAAAATGAACATTTGTCATTACCGACCACGTAGGTATTAAGGTGGTACCTAACACTACAGGGAGATAACTCTGTAAAGTCAGCTAAACGTTTTAATTACGTTGTGTTGTAAAAGGAATATTAAGCTTCTCAATGATCAAAATAGGTGTTTGTCAAACTGCTATATAACCAGTGTAATTTTTCTGACAAAACGGTTGGTTAAAACGTTTTGAAATTTTTATATTTTTGTTAAAGGGTAAAAGTAAATAATTTGACAAAATATTATGAAAATTAAACGGGCCAAATTAATTTTATTGAAAGTGTTGGGTACCACCTTAAAAGAGTCGAGCAGTGCACAGTATTTGGAATGACTGCCCTCTGTAATTTGATTGGAAGATGTATTTACTTACTCAAGTATGTTGCACAAATGAGACGATTGAAACCTAGTGATTTAGGTCTGAAGAAATTAGAATAATGAATTCTGAAGCGACATGATTTTCTCACTTTTTGATTTTTATGAAGTAAAGTTTAATCAGAAGTTTTAAAGATTGTATCCTAAGCAGAAATAAAGATCATAAATGAATATATCAGAAAATCTAATTATCATTTTTTCTTAAAGTTTTAGAAAAGGGAATTCATAAGGACTCATCTTAAAACTACACTTTCCCAAATCAGTTTATTATTGTAATTAATTTTTTTAATTATATAACATATATATATTATGGGATGCATGGGAATTATAAATAGACTTTATGTACAATATGTGTCATTGCTCGCACATTGATTATATGAAATGCTTGATGTTAAAACAAATACTTTTGAAAAACGGACACGTATATATATTCACAGCAGTTTTGTTAGGTAGCTAGGTTGTTTCATGATTTTTATTCCCAACTCTGAGCAGATGGATATTATATTTTCTGCTCTATGCATTTGTTCCATGCTAAATTCAACTTATGTTTAAAATCATATAACTAATAAGGACCTTGGAACGTAATAATACTAATGATGTTCTTATTCTTGTTTCATATGTTTTGAATATACATGTATGTATATCAGAAATTTTCATCACCGCTTCAATTTCAAAAATAGCGTGACGTTTGAACTACATTTCGCATCTAAATATTATTGTCATATATTTTTTACATGTGACAAATGCTCTTTACAAATTCAGTCACCACCTATAAATCATTTATCAAAAAATGTATGAAAAAACACTATAAAGTAATAGATTTCAAATGATTTTAAAGATTTTGCCTGGAATCGTTGTTTGTATTTGGACTCGCGTAGTGTTTTGGAATTTCATGCCTGTTAAGGGTTATGCTCCCTTTCTGAAACCAAGTGTGTTACGAAATTTTCAAAGCGCAATACTATCAAAACAGAAAAAAAAACAGAAAAAAAAAGAATAATTAAGATGTGCTAATTTGTAAATATACCAAAGGGATAACTCGCTAAAAGCAATATTATTAATTGTTTTATTGCAATTTAATAGAAACAAATATTTTTTAAAAGAAAATCCACATATTTTAGTGCAAAGATTGTCAATATACATTTTTTTATATAGTTTACTCAATTTTTTGTCCATGATGTGCTAGCATTTATTGTTTACAATATGCATAAACAACCTTTACATTACAAACAAAAAATTGCCAAGTCACTTAAATCGAGGATACGTGATATTTTGATAATGCACAAATTTAAGTGGTCAAACTTGGGAATCATGACGATAAAAAAAAACATTAAGTATCCTTTTTCATTACCTAAAATTATATATGTTGGCGATGTTCTATTGTGTTATTTTTATAGTTTTTGAATACTTGGTTTAAACTTGGACGACATTGTGGTAGGTTGTCAATAACCAGTCCCATTAGGTCTGTACGTCGATTAACGTATGTATATCATTTAATTAAAATTCTATAGTAGAGATTTCCCATAAAACACATGACATGTCAGCCTTCCAACTTTTACTTTGTGACCAAGTTTGTAAAAAATGTAATCAGCCTGTTAGTGTAGTACGAAGTTGTGTATTATTCACCTTCTAATCCTTTCTATGGCTATTCAAACTACATATGCAATGAGCGTTTATGGCCCATATAGCATAACACAAAGTCGTGATCTTCATAACTACATTTGGAATAAAAAGATCAAAAAGGCAACAAAAAAAAATAACAAAATAAGCGTACGGTTACGAAATTTTATACTAGTGATCTTAATTTTTATATGTTCAATACTTATGATTATCTTCAACATGCATAAAATAATTGCCAGTTGACGTTAAACAACTAGATATACAAACAGTATGACTTATGACCCATGCGCTTCAATTATTTATGGAGTCAAAGTCGGTGACCCTCTTTAAATTTATTAATAAAAAAGATAGAATACCATCCGATAACGAACACAGAAAAAAACAGAATAATAGATCGTTCATCTTCAAAGTATGTTAATACTTAGTTGTCATAATGAATCTTGATCTTATATTATGTTAGGGATACTTGTTTTGTACGAGATCTTATGTCTGTGAAAATATTTAGGCGCGGATCTGGAGTGATAAGTGGTATATAAAAAAAGTAATGATTTCTTTTAAACTTCACCACGTAAAAATTTATTAATGTAGACAAAAATACCAGTATGACTCATTGAGGTTTTAATAGTTTTGGAAGATTTAATTTAAACTTGAGCGACGTATTTGACCAAATGGAATGACTGACAATAACCGGTCCAATTAGGTGCGTATGTCGCATTCTGATGTCATTTTATTTGAAAGTACTCATATTATGCCATACATCGAATATGTCCGTATTTTCTTGTATTGATAATCTCTAGTAAAACAAATGTAATGGCTTATACATGCGTTCGTCCTCTATGATATTGATGGAAAGTTCAGTGTTTGACTAAAGTCATAGTTTGGCTTTAACTGGTCTAATTAGGTTCGTACGTCGTTTTATGTACATTTTATTGAAAATTTAGAAATGATTCAAGCAAGCAACAGATTTGCCAAAAACTTCCCATTGCGTGGGTCTCGATATTTGAATATCATACAGAGCGTCCGTGAGTAATTAAATTAACGAATAAAAATTCACAAGCCATTTATAAAACATGATAAAAAAAATATATGGCTTGCATGACTTATTTCGATTCAAATAGGACAAATACGTTAATAAATAAAAACCTGATGACTAGATAAGTGTGCCATTAATATATTTTCTTTGAGTCTGCGCTACGTATATATATTTATCGAGAATTTCATCACACTGTTTCATTTCAAAACAAAAGAAGCACGTCATATAAAAATAATGAATTATATTGTATGGCTTATACATTTTATTTAATTTTACCTAAATCGGTAAAAGTTGTCTGACGAAGAATCTAACGCGACCTCTACCGTTCTCTGACCAATTTTCCAATTTTCATCGACACTACTATCAGTGCAATAATAAGACAGTGGACTTATCAAAGTTCCATCACATCCAGTTTCGCAACTTAAAGAACCTTCACCACTTTGAAGGGAGTCGCCACAATTACTACCAGTATATGATAATCTGTAAGTTATGTCCACCTATTGTAAAAGAAAAAAATGCATATGATACAAAAGAATAGCTATGGCATGTTGTTTTAACATCATTCTACCCATAAAAATAAGGAGATAAGCTCATAATTGTATATGATTTCGTAAGAGAAAAATATTTAAATATGTAGATGTAAGCATTTACAATTCACTGTACGGCTTTTGGCAATGAGTTAAACTCATACCGTACATTTAGCTATAAGCACAGAACGCATATGGATAGAAACATGTACGTGAGCGCCCAACGTTCCAATAACTCAGGACAGTCGTGTGACAACAGATATAATAACTGTTTGATATACTTGTAAAAGGTTGCTGATCAGATCGGCACAAAACACAAACATCATAAAATTCAAATACAACTTATTATTAGGTAATGTAGATTAAGATACCAATCTGTACACGTCCTACAGATTTAGTCCAAGTCTGAGAGCAGCAATAACTTGCATGTGCATTGCCACAAAATATTTGTATCCAAAGGTTTATAAAACAAATTTGTGTTCATTACTATATGTATTCAGCCATTACAAATTAAATACATTTGTTACATAGACGTCTATAAAACTGTAACAGTTTATTCGTTCATTTTTTTGTATATAAATTAGGCCGTTGTTTTCTTGTTTGAATTGTTTTTCATTGTCATTTTAGTGCCTTTTATAGCTGACTATGCGGTATGGGCGTTGCTCATTTTTGAAGGCCGTACAGTGATCTATAGTTGGTAATTTCTGTGTCATTTGGTCTCTTGTGGAGAGTTGTCTCATTGGCAATCATACCACATCTTCTTTTTAATAATGATATGATGCGTTTGCCAAATAATTGTTTACGACATGGCGCAACTTCAAGCCATTTAAGTCGTAGTGGTTCTGTCACCAATATCAAAGTTTTCTCCCCTTATGTATTTGAAATCCCTATTACTACTCAACCATACAAGTGAATCGATTCTTCGATTTGAGATGACTGACGTTTGATTTTGAAATTAATGTCAAGGTTCAAGGTCAATGTGATGTTTGAATCTGGCCTTTGCTAAAAACTCAAACTGATTCATTATAAAACCATTTGATATATGCATTTGGTTGGTAGACATTTGACTTTTTAATAGGTTTACCATAAGTGACATTACTTTATCCGGAAGTAGCTATTTCATACATGTACTTATGCAACGACAAAGTACCTTAAAGTCTTTTTTTTTTTTAAATCAGTTTGAACAATGATGAACCATAAGTAAAATCATCACTATTTATTAATAAAGCTGAGGTGGAAAGACCTTCAACTGTCCTCGAAACATTGGTCTTTAACTTTATTTATTCGATTTTCAACAATAGTTTACGTTTTTGTGAAAAAATTATACACCTATACGAGAAATAACATGCATTCACTATTTACTATCAATTCCTTGTTCACTATCCACAGCGGTCACTGATGATATATATGTTCCGGACCATATGAGTATTTGGACCATACGCGAATGGTCATGACCATATGGGTATATACTCATATGGTCCGACAATACGCGTATGGTCGGGGTAATTTACATGTTTACTTTAAGTACGCTAAAACTCTTCATAAGGTATGGCCCTTCTAGTTGCCACGTCGTTTAAAAGGTCAATGTATTATATTTTAATAATAAAAAAGATAATCTTAACAAAAATCAGACGTTTCACACAGTAAATTTTACTCACTATTTGTAAGTGCATTAAAAAGATGTAAAAATCAAATGCATATATTGTAAAAGGAAGTTTTTTTTACTTTACGTTGACAGAGCGTCTGATTATTTTATATACCATGTTTATTGTGAAAGTCGACAACTTCATCGCGGCACGGACCATACTTTATAAAAGAGGTATGGCCAATTTACCGGCAATTCGTTTCATTCGATAAGATAGGTAAATCATGTTTTAAATAGCCCGATAGATGCTAATTATAGTATGTGAAAATACGTCACATCATCTATTTTCATACCTTGAACAGGTATTCCTACAAAAACAAGGCCATGACTATTGAGTTTTTAATATTGATTTTATTTTATTATTAACATCCTTTATGCAAGGTGCCATACCATGTGACTTGTCATGGAGCCAAATAATATCGAGCTAATTCAAATCGTGATTTTCTCATTCTGAATACGGTATATATCTGTATTTGTCCAGATCTTTTAAGGTTTTATCGTCTATAAGATCAGATAAGAAAATACATGTATATATTTTAACAGGAGAACATCTTACATCAGTTGGTCATAGATCATCCTGTGTTACTACCACGTGTTATATTGCCTTTTCTGAAATTTTAACAAATCGGCCCTTCCTTGTGATACAGATGCAACAGCTATTTGATGTTTTACCTACAATCACGAATTGTAGTGTAATTGATTTGTTCTGTTATGTTGTTTTATTTTTGTTATGAGTTAGGTACCCGTGTAGAGACGGTGGTAAAAATTTCAGTATAAGTATCTATACAGTTTGTGATTTGGCGAGAAAATTGTTGTTGACTGCATTTGTTACATATAATACCATGTTCAAAAAAGGTTTCAAAATTGTTTTTTGTTGTTATGAAACTTGTATACAATGGCCTTATTTTAAGTTATGTGTATATTACACCCGCAACACACTGTGTCTAAACCACACCGGCAAAATTTGCTCGGACTCGATGCTATCTAACATCCGGCACAATGACGGAACACCAATAGACAAAAGAAAGGTAGGTTTCTCCTTATTTTTTAATTTCTTTTATGATATCGAAGAATATATATACATATACAACTATTTTCTATTGTGAGATGCAATATTTTCTACAACCGTTCTCTATTAACGGAGAAATAAGTCAAAATGTATGTCAAAATGACGAATTGAGTGAACCTTGCCTCAAAATTGTTTAATTTCTCGTTAAATTGTTCACATTGTACGAAAAGAAAGGTACGGGAAGATAGATATTGACACGGAGATTGCAAATTTAGTTATTATGAGCATCTCAATAATTTTATCTCTGTGTATGGAACGAAAGAAAAGGTTCATGTCAAATTAAAATAAACCGGTTTCGTCAATGTTGTTACTACACAATCACCCGGTTTCGTCTATATATATCACCCGGTTTTTTTTCGTTTTTTTTTAACAAACAATTAATGAAAAGCAACTTTGGCACGGATCTGAACAGTGTCTTTCGAGAATTTAAATATATATTTATTGTAAGGTAAACTTGACGTGTTAAAATCTAATTTAAACAGGCACTTTTGGACATAGTTAATTATGATAATACACATTTTCCTAAAGAAAGGCGTATCCCTTATTTCACTTAACTTCAAACTAATTTTAAATGGAATATAAATAATCAATAGCAAACACTGGTATCTAATTATTTTGTAACATTATTATATTTTCTTTGTTTATAATAGTAGAATGGAAAGATAAAAAATAAAAGTATGTGTTTTGATTATTGATTGAAATTTTAATTTACTATACTATATTATATACACTATGCATTCAATCATTGACGAACAGTCCCAAACCGACTATAGTCTATACTGTTCTGCACAAGTTTATCATGCATGCAGTCCTGCCATATACTGTGTTCCTTGCGCACTAAATCAAGTTTTCACACTTAAGCATCCATAACATAGCAGTGAGATTTGTAACTTTCTACCCGTTTCTGGTAAGCACATTTATTTTCCTAGGCATGTTTTTCACATTATATTTACAGTTCAAATTCATTTTTTTTACAGTTCAAATTCATCTTTTTTACAGTTCGAATTCAATTGAAACTTCAAGATAACTTTCGAAAACAATACATGTATCTGACAGTTTTGTATTTTCAATGTGAATAAAAGTTGGTTTGCAAAACATCACCGTCATTTATATCTAGGTCTTATTTAAAAGAAGTGACGGTAACCACTTATCCCATATACATTGACAATGATACAACTTTCTTTTAGACACAAAAATGATGTTGAATTAATCAAGTTTAGGTCACCGTATGCCTTAAACAAGGAGAAAAACACACAAACCGCATGAAAGCAAGCTATAACAGGGTCCTAAATTATAAATGTAAAACAATTCAAACAAGAAAACTACCTGCCTATTTTATGTTCAAAACGCATATGGTATAAAGCAATCAAAGACAACCATGGAATTACAAGCCTGTGACTCGGGAAATGGACTGAGTCAAAGTGTTGTCGCTGACACAAACAGTACAACAAAAGTACAAATAATAAAAAATGATAAATAAACCTTAACTCGTCCTTTGACAGAGCCTGTATAGTAAATTCGCGATTTGTGCCAAAACTTGTATCATAGTTAAAATTATCCATTAAATATGATAAATATACATGTATTCGCAGTTTACTATGAAATCCACTATCACTGAACTAGTATACATATTTATTAAGGGACCAGCTAAAGGACACCACCGGATGCAGGAGTTTCTCGCTTCATTGAAGACCCATTGAGGCCTTCGGCTGTTTTCTGCTCTATGGTCGGGTTGTTGTCGCTTGGAATTTGTATGAACTTTTCATGTTTAAATCCCCCCTTTTTTGTTTTTGTTTTACCATATATGTTTTCTTATATAACTAAGAAGTGTATAAAGTTTGATGCAGTTATAATTCTTCGTTTTTGAGATATGGCGCGACATGTTAAAAAAAACCACATTCCTGTTTCACTTACATTTTCTGTAACTCAAAAAGATTTAATATGATTTTCACTAAAAGGTTTACAGATCGTTTGGCCATTATAAGAAATAACTATGTTAAATTTTAAGAAAATGAGATAAGCTGTCCTGAAGTTACGGTGCGACATGTTTATAGTGGACAGACGGATAGATAGACGGACGGACGGACAGAATGACTGATAGACGGAGGAACGGACGGATGGAAGGAGGGGATGTATACAACAATACGGCCTGTCAAAATTGGGATGGGCGTGTAAAAACGCAAATAAATGAGAAAAAAAATCGTAATTAAGGTCAATAAGTTTTATTAGGATATCGGCCAAGTCGATTTATTTGTATATTTGTCTGCCTTATCCTTTTCCTATATAACTTTTACATATATTTGAAAAAAAATGTATAGAAATCGATAAAAAGAACTTGATATTCGGCATTTATTATGAGAAACATAATCCAACTGACATAATCCGATTGCCCGGGTGTCCCTGTTTTCTCATTTCTTAAAATATTTTAATTCGGTATACACTTTATAAGATAAGTGGCGAATCTAGATGACGTATATGTTGCACGCCCCGACCCCTCCTTTGGTTGCCAAAACTTTATTGATTCCTGTATTTAAAGATTTTGTAAAGCAAAAAATAATCAAAATATTGTTCGACTCGCTACGCTCGGCGGTATGTAAAAGTTGTTCGAAATACGCCCACTTTGAAATAAACTGAATCCGTCTGTCCGTATATATTGTCAAAATATCAGTGTACGATCATCATAACACAATGGCGACAGTGCAGACTGTTTTTTTTTAATAATGTTAACAAAATATTTATTATTGAATTTTATCGATGACCTGAGACTATTATACTTATTTGTACATAGCAGTATAGTGATAAATAAATTTTATTTTAATGCATGGTAGTTGTAATCCTACATTCATTTTCTATGTCGATTATGCATGCATATACATTTGTCTTATTATCGACGTTTATCCTTAAGAAGATTTATTTTTAACGATGGTAGAAAAGATTACATACATGGAATGATTAGATTACTTATAAAGGTGTCCATTCTTTTGTGCGAGAAAATCACATATCAATTGTGTTTCGATTTTTAAGACCGTAAACTTTAATTTCAAGTTTAAAAATGTTCAACATATTTTCCCATAACTCATATAGAAAAAGCATATTTAGAGAGCTTTAATCTCAATATGCTGTTAAAAAATTTCGGAATGCAAAGTAAAATTAAAATATTTGTGTTCTATAAGAGTATGAATTTGCGTATTATTTATTTGAATCTGAGACTCATATAAATAATAAGCCGCTGTCCGGTGAACTAACTTGTTTTCGAACGACCCACAAAACTCCTTTTGAACGCTGAAGTTAAATAATCTATTATAATGTAATGCGATTATGATTTTTTTTATTTGACCAAACCGGGTTATGCATTTTGAAATCTATGACGAAACCGGGATGTATACATTGACGAAACCGGCCAGTTCGATTTTGACATGACCCATTTCTTTCGTTCCATACACAAAGTTACAATTATTGAGATGCTCATAATAACTAAATTTGCAATCTCCGTGTCAATATCTATCTTCCCGTACCTTTCTTTCCGTACAATGTGAACAATTCAACGAGAAATTAAACAATTTCGAGGCAAGGTTCACTCAATTCGTCATTTTGACATGCATTTTGACTTATTTCTCCGTTAATAGAGAACGGTTGTAGAAAATATTGCATCTCACAATAGAAAATAGTTGTATATGTATATTTATTCTTCGATATCATAAAAAGAAATTAAAAAATAAGGAGAAACCTACCTTTCTTTTGTCTATTGGTGTTCCGTCATTGTGCCGGATGTTAGATAGCATCGAGTCCGAGCAAATTTTGCCGGTGTGGTTTAGACACAGTGAACATGTAGGCTTAATTTCTATAGAATTAATACTCGTGTTATTGGTTATGTACAGGCACCTACATCAGTTTGACGGCAGTTGTCCCTTGGATAAATGTAAACACATGAATAGAAAGTAATTCAAGAGTACGGACAGTCATAGGATTGCACACAATAATCGATACATTATTTTTTCTTTGATACACGTATAATTATATACTAGTAAACTAACTGAATAGTCAAAATGAACCAGAATGACTCTATGAATTAAGCAAACATCCGAAAAAAATATGATAGAAACTTTAGAATTTAATATAACAACACAAAAAAATGCAAAAGTTCTGAGCGAGGTTCGAACCCTCTCTTCAAAACCATCATTTATTAGTAGTTCTGGGCTCTACTGGTTGAGCTACGGCGATGCTTATCATTATAAGTCTTATTTAGAACCTATATCAGTACAATTTATCGATGTTACATTTTTTTCTTTAAAAAGTTGTTTTTTATGTAATAAGGACACACTAAACCAATTTCATTTTCGAAGTAAAAAGTAGTATGAATAACAACATTCATAAAAAGCATAACTTTTTTTTGGTTTGAAATGTCCTTCTTGGGGGATTCCCTGTTTTTTCCACATAAAAACACCCGAAAATCCGGATATTGGACTTTCATCCTTTTTGAGGGTTAAATTAACTATTGATCACACATATCATAATATATGTAAATCGATATATTGATCAAAAAGCATTTTTATATTTTGTTTTTATAGTAAATTTTATTCTGTCGGCACTTTTTGAAATTGGCCCTTCTGTGAAAAAAATCCTCGGCATATTGGCCCTACCTCTTTGTCCTGTGAATAAGTGTACTACAGTAATGTTACGGTATTTGAGATCTATAAATTCTTAAACACACCGTAGACACATCGGAATAGCTCGAGACCTCGGTATCGCTGCACGCAGCTGCAAAGAAGGCTAACTTTCAAAGGTATAACTGAAATGGATCGTGCAAAACCAAGACGTGCAAATTCAGAAAAGCTAACGGACCATGTGGAAGTAAATGTCACCCTAAGCATACATGCAAGAAAACAATTACCGATGAAAACTGGTCAACTGACTGTGGCATCTATATTTAATGTTTATGTAGCCTATAAATAATACGTTTCTATGTAAATATCATTGGTTTTTTTAAGATAAAGTTTATTGTATTATTGAAAAGTTTCAAATGCATATTTGAAAAATATCTATATGGTCCAAATACTCATATGGTCCGGCCCGTTAGTAACCAAACGAGTATATACTCATATAGTCCGATCATACGCGTACGGTCGGACCATCCGGGTATGGTCGGACCATATGATTATATACATATGGTCATGGCCATACGCGTATGGTCCAAATACTCATGTGGTCCGGAACATATAAAGAGAGATAGTCTAAAATTACGTCTTGACGATCATTTCGTTGAACCGGTGTATATAAGTGTTAAGTTTGTCATTTTCCAAGCTACCGCTGACATTTCATCTTTTTTTATCGATGTTAGTACATCATTAAAGGACATTTCACTCTAACAAAATATAAAATAGGGTAATATTTGAAGAGTTTAACAAAGGCCATGTTTAATATTGTTCGAACTGTACGTATATTAATGAAAATGTTTATTTTACTATCAATAAATCTGAAAACAATATTGATTAACAATACGCAATTCCCTTCACCTGACTTGCACGACAGAAACGTTTGTTTGTCCCCTTTCTTTTTTTAAATAATCTGATATTCTTTGGTCTTCTTTAAATTTTATGAGTTTCCTCATTTTCTGTGTGGAACTTCTAAAAAGCACCCGTTCGCACATAACTGTCACGTATCTTCTATATTTACGTCAAATATGATTTGGCGCGAAATTATAGTCAATACCAGACGTCCGCTTTAAAAAAAATACAAATTTCAAAATACGACAACAACGGCAATTTGTCGACAAACGTCGGATTTTAAGACACGTAAAAGTCATGACTCCATAAAGAGGACTGATAACGGAAGGTGAGTAAAAGTTTTATGAATTAGGCATGGGATTCCCTTAAATCTTATCAACTGGATATTGTACATCTATATTTTACTGAGCTTTATATAAATCAAGAACACTTGAAAACAGGATTATGTAAAACGGTATTGAAAAATTAATGAACACAATACCAACAATACCACCAATAGAAACAGGTGTGAATTGCAAGATTTACACTTTTGATATGAAGTTTTGAAAATAAGTAACAATAACATGATATTATTAATCGGAACAAAAAAATCATCATAAAGAATAAGAAACTTAGTCACTAACTTATGAAAAGCATCAATTATCAGGGTTAATTCTTTACTATGACCAGTACTAAGTATGCTCTTTGTAAATCCAGTGATTTGACATTTTAAACATATCAAAAGCGATTTCTCTTTAAAGAATAATAAAAAAAAAGGTGAAAATTTCAAACTCCTATCTAGTTACATTATTTTACTATCATAATTATAGGATATCAAAGGTTAATGCGTGAATAATTTGAATAAAACAGTCATAAATATTCATCGTAAATGATTCATTGATTGTACAGTGGTTGGAAAATTTGGAATAGGTCATTGTCCCCTCATATTAATCCCATTTATCTTGACAGTAAACATAGTACATTTGTACCTATTCGCCGACAACAAATAGTGCATGAATTATTTATACGAAAGTGATTTTTTTCACGTTTCTATGTATTTTGGCGTTTGCTTTTGTTGTAGCGCAGTGTTTCTGTTATTCCGTGTTTTTCTCTCTCTATAAGTGATGAATTTCCATCGGTTTTAGTCTGTTACCTCGATTTTTTTGTGGCTTAATTGAATTATGACTACTGAACAGCGGTAAACTGGTCTTGTCTTTGTCTGGTACACTATGGCTAACTGTTGCCTTTATTGATTATTTATGAAATAATTTTAGGACCTCGCAGATCATACCTTTCGATCCACATTTTTATTTCACTATGTAATAATGTATATATCAATCCAGAACTGGGAAAGGTTTGCTTGCAATTGTGTAAACAGTTTATACAATGAATTTAAAATTTAATTTTAAAATATTTCTTAAAAGTAACAAAACGCTTTTTCGTATCATAAATTTGCTCAACTTTTGTTTTTTTGGTGTTTTTTATTACTTGTAACAGAACTCTTGATGACGATTTCATGCAATAATTTTGGAATGCATGATTTAAATCCTTAACTATTTAATTCTAATTAATTGTTTAGCATGATAAAATCAAGGTCATCAGAACATTTTCTCGTTTGATTTTTTTACATTTGAAATTTCGGGGCCTTTTATAGCTGACAATGCGGTATGATCTTTGCTCATTGTTGAAGGCCGTACGGTGACCTCTTGTTTCTGTGTCATTTAATCTCTTGTGGAGAGTTGTCTCATTGGCAATCATACCACAACTTCTTTTTTTATATGCAGTAGTTTTGAAAATCTTATTTTTTGTCGTTTAGAAGTTATGTAAATGATTTTATTGACACTGCTAATAACGGATATAATTATAAACCTGGCCCTGGCTACTTGTCAATTTAAAAGCCTCTTTTATTATTTGATGCCATGCTCTCTGCTCATCTTAACATGGACAGGCAATATGTTGGTCAACATTTTACACCTTGCATATGCTCATTTTAAGATGGATTGGCATTATATGTCAATATCTTTATAACGAGCTTTAGCGATTGTCAAATCATGAGAAATATAATGCCTACCTACCCTTTGTATGTTAAATGGAGCATAGAGCATATCATGATATATTAGAATTATCTAGAATTTTATAAGGAAAATTCAGAACTTTTGTACTTCGAAGCAGACCTGTAATACACTTTCACAGGGTAGCTAAAACAAATGAAAGAATTAACCGATTCAATTCAAAACATGAACAGATACATTATTTTTCGAAGGATTATATTTAATTTTCTAGCGAGCAACATCTTGATCTTCGTCGTTGTTCAAAATACGTCGTTGCAATTTGTTTAAAAAGCAAACATAAAAAAATCATTATGGTTAAACAAAAGATTTTCATATTTATTGACAATACATCCATCACAATCACCAGTCACGTCTCAGTCCTTTCACCTAACGGACGTGTTTGATCAGCTCCTGATAACCCGTTAGCTGCAATATTAATCCCAAATGGTTCAATGACAAACTAATCACACTGAAACCCAGTGTGGATGGTTAGGTGTCATATGCTGCCTAAAAGAGGTGCAAATTGTAATAATCTACCAGTGCGTCAATAATTCATCTACCAGCAACACATCGTCTTGTATAGTGAAAGGAGAGACTAGAAATTTGTCTATTTTTTTTTTATTAAATTGAGTTAGGTGTCAAAAGAACACCAGATCGAATGATTTAAAGATGTTTTATGTCGAAACTAGATTGCATCAAATCGATTGCAATGTGGCTCTTTGTATTTCATTTAAATGAATATTTTACCTAAATGCTCTATACTATTACATGTACATGTATATTATGTGTATATAAATAATTATGAAGAAATATCTGAAGTTTTACAGTTGTAATTAACTTTTTATTGCTGTGGACAGACGATAACAGTCTGAACATTCTGTTTTAAACGTTTCTTCCTTTCTACTAAAGGGAGCATTTTTCTTTTATTTATTTCAACTGGTTTGCAAAAACAAATACATAAGCTAGCTTTAAAACTGGCTATTTTCAACCCCTTGTTTCACATAGTTATGCTTCTGATATAGTTCCCATATGGGATATAACAGATTTTTTGTTTTTTTTCGGGTCAGATATTAAGCTCTTTTTTTAAGATATAGTAAATATTAATCAACTTTATAAGTGTAGCAGTTTACCTTATTGTCTCTGTACTTCCATGATATAAGTCAACCTCGAAAATGGGAGCCCTCTATAGTACTAGTGATACTTGCAATTAATATCATTATCATCAGAATTGTGTTTTTATAACTCATTTTCGTTACCAAAAAATAAAACAACCAATTTTTGTCCACTTATTTTTGTCCATCTGATGAGTTAAGCCTTTTTCAACTGATTTTTATAGTTCGTTCTTATGTTGAACTGTTATACCACTGTCCCAGGTTAGGGGAGGGTTGGGATCCCGCTAACATGTTTAACCCCGCCACATTATTTATGTATGTGCCTGTCCCAAGTCAGGAGCCTGTAATTCAGTGGCTGTCGTTTGTTTATGTGTTACAATTTGTTTTTCGTTCATTTTTTTTTAAATAAATAAGGCCGTTAGTTTTCTCGTTTGAATTGTTTTACATTGTCTTATCGGGGCCTTTTATAGCTGACTATGCGGTATGGGCTTTGCTCATTGTTGAAGGCCGTACGGTGACCTATAGTTGTTAATGTCTGTGTCATTTTGGTCTTTTGTGGATAGTTGTCTCATTGGCAATCATACCACATCTTCTTTTTATATAACACCAAAATAATGCAATTATTACTGATAATTTTTACCAGGAATTTACTGTAATGGAGGTTCTGGGTTACTGGGCGTGTATACACATATCAAGTTTCATGATTTTAAATTTGCTTATTTGAATATTGTCTCAGGTCAAAGTTTGAACTTAAGTAATTTAAAACAAAATGTTTTATCGGACATTCACAAATTTTAAGTGAGCCTGCAATGGGAAGTTTGTAATTTTCATTGCAGTAAAGCTATCCCGTATTTCACTGTTCTGCAATCGGGTTTGTAAAAACGATTTAAAGGAGAGGTAGAAATTTTGCAATGAAACAACAACTAAACGACACTTATGGTCGAAATACTTGCAATCGTAAGCAATTTATAAACATCATTATTGTCTAAGTCTGAAAAAAGAGTTAATTAATTACATGAACAATATATTATATTATCTCCTTGAAACTACAAACATTTCTAAATAACCAGAAAATATATTAGTATGATTTGTACATGCATGTATTGGATGCAAGCTTTTCATATCTGAGGCGCGTCTGCCCCGAGCATATGAGATAATTACATCTAATTTACATAGAAATAATAAATAAATATTGTATATGTTCTTTGTTCTGAAAAAAAAGGAATTACATGTAGTTTGATCTAACAAGATTTTCAAGATTTTTTTTCTTCAAGATTTCAAGAACAAGAAAAGTGTCATTATCTCCAATTTTCTAGATCAATATCACTTTCAGACGATGTTTTATGGTAATGGATCTCGTATAAAAGGTGTCTTCCTCGAATGCCAACATTTTATTTCTTACCTATTCCTTGAATGCCAACAAAACTATTTCAATAGATGTTTATATAAAAACAATAGGTGTTTTTATAAGTATTGAACTGTTAAAAAAAAATAATGAACTTTATAGAAATGCAACATTTTATCACTTTCTCATAAGGAAAAATAGTAGATTTTAGGGGTAAAATTATTATGAAATTTTAAAGAAATAAAGAAAGATAAAATGTTTTATTACTTTTTTTCAAAAAATATGTTTGAAATGAACATGTTAATAACATAAGAAATATTAAAAAAAATTAATGAAATTTTAGTTTAATACAATTATTTCAAACTAAATAAAGGATATAAGAGATTTGTTTAGTTCCATATCAATTTAAATATTTTATTAGTTAATATAAACTATATGAAGATTTCAGTTGTACAATTTATTAAATTTAAAAAATAATTAAGTTAATTTGATAACTTCTAAGCTGGAAACTCTACAACAGTATCAAAAAAATCCATAAATATGGTAAAAATAATTCAGATGAGTTGCGAACATGACAAACAACTAAACAATGTTATTTTACGAATCACCTACAATAAAAAAAAAGTGTAATTGTATGACCAAGAAAAATATCCTGAACAAACTGAAATAAACAAAATAGTAATCTAACACGAGATACAAAGTTTCAAGAAATTTAATCAGTAATATGGAAGGATATTACAGCACACACAACTGTAGAAATATTGAAAAATAAATCTTCAAAGTCCAAACTTGAATTCCTGTCCTGACAATATGCACATATTGATTTTGTGATGCAACACTTTTTAAAGTTGCATTTTAAGAGAATCCTATTTGTTCAAGCAGGAGCAGCAAAATATGATTTTTAACATTTTAACATACATGAACTAGATTTAGCTACCTGTATTTACGTATCTGTTTAATTAGTATGATTGTTTTGATAAGCATGCACGTTTGTTGTGATAACTATTTTCACCTATTCCTTGAACGCCAACATAATTTTACAGGTAAATTGTCGGTAGATCAAAGGATGTTGGCATTCAAGGAATAAACCGTATAAAATCTTCATTGCGTCTATTTTTCTGTCATCAAATTGACACCTTGTGATTGCTTTTTAGAAATTGCTAAACTTTCTTGTCTTTTTTAATTTTTTATTGTAAAGATCTGAACTTTTTGATGATAATGATAAAACTGTATGTAAATTAAAATGTAATTGAAATGAATAGAATCTTACTTCAAAACTAGATTGGTTTTTATAACAATTAACAATAGTATTCTATTAATTTATCTTCTAAAAATAAAACACTTTGATGTATTCTTTACCAATAAATCATTTAGAAACATATACATTATTTTCTGTGCGACTGAAGGTGAATGCTATTTAGATACGCTTACCCGATGTTTTGTTAGTATAATTTAAATTGGATATTCACTCTTCGAGCTTTTTAACACAGGCTTGCTTATAACAGTAATAATACCGGCTAACTTCCTCGACTAGTTCTAAAATAGCTTTGCCTGTGATAGATTTTTATTAAATTTGGAACTCTTGCGTATTATCAAAGATATGATTTATGTTATTTTCAGCAATCGTCGTGTTAGATGACAAAGAATTGACATCCCCTTTTTGTTATAGGGTCAATATATATTTCATTGGTATATCATTACATAATTGTAAGCATTTACCTTGTCTTCTCTGTACTTCCATGAGATAAGTCCACCTCGAAAATGGGATCCCTCTATAGTCCTAGTGGTAATTGCAATTACTATAATTATCATCGATATAGTGAATTTATGATTCATTTTTGTTACTTAAAACACACCAATAAGATGCCAGTTTAACTGCGAAGTATTTACTACAAAAATTAAAAAAGTTATGTTTGGGTGACTGAACGTTTATATCTAAATTCATTAACTGTTACAGTTGAAAATATTTATCTTAAACATCTTAAATTCAATGTGTGTTATTTCTTTATATATCCTACGCATATCAAGTAACAACATTGTTTTATCTTTGCGTCTATAATCTCGTTTAAATTCAACTAGTGGAACAAAGTGGATTCAATTCTAGGTCGACCAAAAACTGAAAAGTCATCTTTATATTTAAAAAATGTTTATTCATCTGAATTTTTGTGGATCGAGGAAAATTTCGTTATTTTTCCAAAATCTGCATATAAGCCAATAGATAATTTCGAAATCGTTGAATATTTAAATTTGTGGTAAACCTGTACCCACGCAATCCATTCAAATTGGTATCCCCATAATGATAATAAATCCATAGCCTCAAAACTTAATTCATACATGTACGTTGCTAAACTAAAATAAAGCTCACAAGTGACAGGGTGAAATCAATTTTAGCAAAAATGCTAAATTGTGCAGAAAGAGATTGTGTTAGGTTGTGCACAATCCCTGTCACGTGAACGAGGTTTGTCTGAATGTTGCAAAATTAATTTGGTAGGTCCACATATTGTTGTGAATGAACTGAAAGGGATAATTTTCTGTTTTCAGAAAACTCACAGACAAGGTGTTAATTAAACAATCTTCAAATCTCGCAAATCGATATTGAAGATCCAAAACAAGAAAAACTCAAAAGTGAAGAACATTCATTCAACAAGAGTGATATCGGGTGTGTCAACATGCTACGCTTCTGCTACATGTCTTGTATGTATGCATCACCCGAAATTTGAAGAAACATTCGGTAATGTTACAGATAATACAGCTATACTGGTATCTTGATATTGCATTTAGTGACATTACATTGCACGTGTAATGAGACACCGACAAAGCGAAAGTTATGCATCAAGACATGTTGGATTCTCGCTCTACAAAATGTTCTTAATTTGTTTTGAATGTTTTAAATTATCGATGACAAGGGAAGCTATACCCTACTGTGCCTATGATTCTATCCATACATAAAAAAAAAGCATTTTTATTTTACATTGATATGATAAACGGTGACACGATTCCTTTTTATATTTGTAGGTTACAGTATGCACATGTAGTATATACCGCGACTTCAAATAGTACCAATCTATAAAGTACAAACAAAAAGCACATGACTGATCAGAATAGTGGCTTAGGTTAGAGTTGCAATACATATAAATGCCACATGTTGGTTAGCAGAAATGCTACACGTAAAAAGTGTGAAGAAAAAATGAGTCCAAAGATTATGTCAGCAATGACGTTACGTAAGGGGAATATAACTATTCCTTCAGTTTCAACGATATATGACAAAGAGACAATCATTGAAAAAAAGGTTTATCCGGAAGAGAAAAAAGTGTCGCAGAGATACAGTCAAAAACGAATACAAATAAAGGGAAGTAAATCATCATAGAATAAACATAGAACGTTGTTTGGAAATTTACTCGGTCAACTATTTGACTTTTTGGTTGTCACAAAGCGACATGTAGGAGTATGATAAGTTTATAGAAGCAAATGAGGAAGTAAAAAGAGAGAAAAGGAGATGAAAAGGAGAGACGATAAAGACAAAGGAAAAGAAGCAAGAGTAATATAAAGACGATAAAAAGAACAGCAGGGGAAATAATCACGGCTACCAAGGATAGAAAGATAATGTACAAAATGATTTAGGAAGGGAATAAATCTGACAAAAAGGAAAGGAGAATGAAATACAAAGGAGACAGAAGAAAGAGAACATACAAAAGCTATGCGTATTCTAAGAAATTCTCTGCAAATAATGTGGATGTAAGTAACTTACGGCAAAACTACGGCCTTCAACAATAATTTTTTAGTCGATCAAAAACACTTTACCCTTATATTGAATGGTCTTAGAAATAAAGCCATATGAATAAATAAATAGTCATATATATCACAGGCACTTGACTCAGAATTTTTACACCTATATACCTTAATATAACGGGTATAATGCATATAAATAGTCAACATCTTGGTAATCGTAGTCAGCCTTCCCTGGCTTATTTATTAGATAATTACGGAGTCTTGTAACATATACTAGTCATAATAAAATAAATCAATGATACCAATCAGGCTTATAATTTTATACGCCATACGCGCATTTCGTTTACAAAATATACATCCGTGAGTCTATGTAGTTAGTGACCATCACCGTCGAAGTCTTGCTTGTGACCAACTCCTAAATGATTGGCTGAAAAGTCAACCATTTCGTTTTTCTGTATGATTTTTTTAATTTTATTTAGTTCCATCGGATATGGTCTCTGTTTTACCCTTTTCGTGCTATTTTGATAATTATGCGGTTTAAACTGCAAGTCTTGAAGTTTTTTTCAGGAGTCAATTCTATAGCATTTAGTATATTGGATAGAATTGCTGGTGAATCTTTTAGCAGTAGACGTTAAAGTTGTTTTAAAACCTGTCTCGCAAATGACGTTGCGTAATGACAAGTAATCGACGTGAATTATCCCTACAGGTGGATCTGGCCATGAGTGGTCACTGACAAATCCTGTCTGTTTGTACCGTTGTTGAAAATATAAAAAGAAGATGTGGTATGATTTCCAATGAGACAACTCTCCACAAAAGACCAAATGACACAGAAATTAAAAATATATTTCATAATTAAAGTAGCGGGGTATTTATTTGAGAAACATTTCACGAAGGTAAATCACTGTAAAATATTAAATGAAAATTAAAAAACAAACGAAGCAAAAAATCTCAAAAGTGTTTGTTGTGTCTGTGTGCATTTTAAAAATTCGTGAGATAACGTTTACTTATTTTAAGAGTTATCCTGAGATGTTCAAGTTCATGTCGGCAATTTTTAAATTTGGCTCATCAAGAGATCGGTTTTTGTTAAAAATGTATTAATCATTTTTCTAAAAATGATCTTTTATCGAAATATATATATAAACTCGTTATGGTAGTGGAATTTGTAAGGCATACCCTCACTAATTACAAAATAATTTAAATGTGTTAAATTCAAAATTTACTTATTGAAATCTTTCCTCATAACGATAGATATGAGTTTACTAGGTTTATGAAACTTTTAAAGAGTTTCTCAAAACTTAATTGATAAAAATCTTCCAGCTTCCGTTCAAATCAATAATATTTATAATATTTAGATGTTTGTCGGTAAATATATAGATATCCGGCAAAAAGTGGCCCAAATGATGAAGTGCTTCTTGGTATTGGTAAAAATTACTTCCTTGTGTGACTTTTATAATTAAGAGATGAGAAAGTATCTAGTCTTGATACAAGGTAAATAAATAATTATACATCTTAAATTAAGTCATACTAAGACTCCAAATGATAAGAATATGTGACAAACTTTAATATTTGGAAAATATAGCGTTAATTGTATTTTTAGAAGTTTAAATTTCTTTCATGTTACACTGTATAGAACCATTTACTGTTGTAATTCATTTACTATGGGTCGTTGTAAGCAATTATTATTATATTCTGAATAGGTTTTTGATGTAATGAAATGACATTATGATAGTATTTAAATGATACAAGTTCAGTCACAGAGAGCGGCTGTGGTTGTGGAAAATTTACAAACAGACCAAACATGTTTATTAACAGTGACGGAGCTAAAGAGGGTACCGTTAATTTGGCCCTCCCCCTCTTTGACGATCAATGCTTTTGAATGGTTGGAACTCCCTTCTTAAAGTGTCTGAATTCACCCCTGGCTAACCACACCGCATTTGTATTTGTCCAAAGTCAAGAACCTGCAGTGAAGTGATTGTCTCTGGTCCGTTGTCTGTTATTTGTTTAACGTATATCATTTTGTTATACATTAGGGCGTTAGTTCTTGAATTGTTTCATATTTTTAAATTTTGGGGACTTTTATAGCCGAATATACGATGTATTTTTTTTTCTTCATTTTTTCACTGTTGCCTTATTGCTTACATCCACTTCATTTCAACTTCGGTGGATAGTTGTATCATTGGCGATCATACACCTTCTTATCTATACTATTAAACGAGAAGACCTCATTTTTGGTGTCGCTTCTCTTCTTTCCACAATAAATTAATCAACACGCCTCTGTGTCCTATAGGTACAGTGCATAGTCGCATTTGTCATCCATTCATATGATTATTCAGATTGAGTTATTTTGGGAGAAAATCGAGAAAAAGGGCATCCGGATATTGTCCCGTCATTGGACAAAATTTTAAGTCAGATTATACTTCCGGTTTGCGTTTTTCTGTATACTTTGAACATACATATAAATTTAACGGTACCAATTTTCTTGCACCAGATGCGCATTTCGACAATACATAACTCTTCGTGGCCAAAATATTTGCAATCCAAAGCTTATAGAAAAGATGAAGAGCTATAATCCAAAAGGTCCATATACTACGAATAAAGTGTATTTTCAGAATTCTATCTGCTATCATTTTCAAGTTTACTATCCACGGTGGTCACAGAGTTTATTAAATAGAGAGGGTCTGTATTCTATATCAATGACCACCATAAGGGGGGATAGGACCTTTATCGGGACTCCGGGATCGAGTGTTTTTCAGCTCGGGATTTCGGGATTGACCCTTTCGGGATCCGGGAATTCTTTTTTTCGAGTTTCGGGACCTCAGGATTTCATGTTTTAAAGCCCGGGATTTCGGGATTTCGTGTTTTTAAGCCCGGGATTTCGGGATCAGGACCCCTCCTATCCCCCCTCCACCATGGATCGATTAGAAAACTTAGAATTAAAAATGAAAACACTTTATTTATATAGTGAATGTTCATAATATACAGATAAGCGCTAAAATTATTCATGTGCTTTTTTGATACCTTTTCTGAAATTCTCCAGTCATTAAATCTTTTACAAAATTCATTGATTACAAAAAAAAGAAGATGTGGTATGATTGCCATGTTGACAACTCTCCACAAGAGACCAAAATGACACAGAAATTAACAACTATAGGTCGTCGTACGGCCTTCAACAACGAGCAAAGACCATACCGCATACTCAACTTAAAAAGGCACCGAAATGAAAATGTAAAACAATTCAAACGAAAAAACATCGGCCTTATTTATGTACAAAAAATGAACGAAAAACAAATATGTAACGCATAAACAAACGACAACCACGGAAGTACAGGATCCTTACTTAAATGTTCATAACATACTAAATGTATATTCATATTGAAATTGATAGAAAACCACACATTGGGAATTTTGGAAATAAAGGAGGAGGGATTAAAAAAAACATTTTCCTGTCCCCAATAACCTATGATTTATGATAATTTTGCTGAAATTCTCCAGTCATTCAATATTTCACAAAATTCTTCCAACAACACTTTACATACTTTAAACTACGCTCTGAATGCCCGCGATTTCGCGGGTGTGTTCTAGTTTCTATATAAATACATCATTGAAATAATGAATGGAATTGTCGAGAACTGGATTATTGAACTAATGCATATAATCACTCCCTCAATAAGGTAAAAAGATGCCTTTTTTAACGATAACATCTTATTTGATAATCACATTTTTTAAAAACTTTTTGTATATATTAATCTTAAAGTAGTAAACAGGGCATACATTGTACCTATACATATATCATTATTATTTAGTTTTGTTATTTACTTTTTTATTCGCAGATAGTAAGTTACTTAGTGCACGTACGTGATTAGATTTGGTACTATGTTAGGCCTGTTACTTCTACACGTGGCCATTGTGTTGACTGTTACAGCACAACGTAAGTCTTTTTATATTGTTACAGAATATACATTTATTTATTTTTCTTTTCCTCACCATTTCACAAAAGCGTAACGAATCGATGACTGAAAAAGTTTAAGAAAAGACCCGCCCATTAAAATAGAATTGAGAATGGAAAGGGGTGATTTGGAAATTATTACCCTACCAAATAGCTGACCATTTTGGTCTTCACAATATCGAGAACATTCCGCTACCGAAGACGGGCATCATATGTCTCTAAACAAAAATGTGTACGTCTTCAGCGAAAATGAAGCTCACACTAAACTCCGTAATACATTAATGAACCAAAATAATTAAAAAAAATGAAAACAAAATGTAAAAGACATATTAGACTAACAAGGGCAAGAGGCTCCTGACGTGGGACAGGAGCAAACATGCGATTGGGTTAAACATTTTTTTTCTCACATACAATCTAAAGATTTTATGAGACTCCGGTATGAATTTCTGTACATTCTGCTATACATCGGTTCAATGGGAAAATGATTTTATTTCTACTTACGTATTATGTCCGGTTGATCTATAATGTATAAATTACTGAAAACTGTTGTGTGCCCTGTATTATTGGTATTTGAATTTTCCATTTGTTAGATGCGGTTAACTAAATGATGGATTTATTGGTGTTTGAGTCAAGTCAAGTGACAAATAGTTCATGTTTTTTTTTAAAGAAAACGATTGAATATGAATGAAAGGGGAAAATGGGTTTGTGTTAAATATAATGTCTTAAATGGCCCGCTTTTCCCAGTTCTTAAAACATATTTCTTTTCAAATCTATGAGAAAACCCTTTGTTAAAAAATGCTTTTATATATATAAATATCACGAGTATATGTATTTAAGAATTGAATGCTTCTTTTTGTAACTTCGTTGGGGTGTGAAAGCGTTGACCGAAGTACATTTTGTATGAAGCGCGGAATGATTTTATTTCTACTTACGTATTATGTCCGGTAGATCTATAATGTATAAATTACTGAAAACTGTTGTGTGCCCTGTATTATTGGTATTTGAATTTTCCATTTGTTAGATGCGGTTAACTAAATGATGGATTTATTGGTGTTTGAGTCAAGTCAAGTGACAAATAGTTCATGTTTTTTTTTTTTTTTTTAAAGAAAACGATTGAATATGAATGAAAGGGGAAAATGGGTTTGTGTTAAATATAATGTCTTAAATGGCCCGCTTTTCCCAGTTCTTAAAACATATTTCTTTTCAAATCCATGAGAAAACCCTTTGTTAAAAAATGCTTTTATATATATAAGTATCACGAGTATATGTATTTAAGAATTGAATGCTTCTTTTTGTAACTTCGTTGGGGTGTAAAAGCGTTGACCGAAGTACATTTTGTATGAAGCGCGGAAGCGCTTCATACTAAAAATGTGCGCACGGTCAACGCTTTTACAACCCTATGAAGTTACAAAAAGAAGTATTCAATACTTATAATTACATTTTTTTAGCAATGATCATGAAAACACGAATTTTATTATTGTTTTATTTAATTCACCTGTGCACTAATGTGGGACCACGTGTTATCATGAATGAAAAGTTTTATTGAGCAATACAATTGCTTACGGAATAACACGTGATGTGCAGTTAGCCAATCAGAATAAAGTATCATAATGAAACATACATCTAATGTAATTATTTATAAATGTGTGATATATTTTGCCAAATAAAAGCTTGTGGGGTGGACATTCCATCATCACTGCCTACAAAGTATCTATCTCCCAGGCGATATGATACTCAAGTACTTGTCTTTGTATCTTTGATTCTATTGATAGATGGATTTTGCATACTTAAAAGCGTGTTGCTCTAATAATTGTTAAATGGTAACGTTATTGTTGAAGTCAACCATCAAAATGTGCTACGGATAGGCGTTTTTTTCCTTTCCCGCAATATGATGAAAATTATATACACACAATTATATTTTCTCTATTGTTAATTTTCTTTTGACGGCGATGTTCCTTTGGCCTTTCTTACTTTTTTTTTTATTTCGCGACTTTCTCGCTTTGCCAATGTCCTTGGTCGCGTTTTGAATTTCAATGATCGGAATTTTTATATAACTGGCAAATTACTAAGTCAGTGTAAAACTGATTTCGTTACCAAACATCAATTAACAAGTTTACATGTACATTATCATTTCAAAGATACAAAGATTATGATAGAAAGTTTAGGCTGTACATAGAAATTTTGTTAAAATAAAATAATCACATCCTTATGTTTACGCTGATGCTGTTTATAAAGTACATTAGTCTAGATACAGTTCATGTAAGTTCATTGATCCTTTATTTACTTCTTACAGATATTTAACACCGTGGTAAAATCTTGCACGATTCTTTTTATCCGTAAGACATAACAAAGAACATCAAAATAATCACTTTTCCTTTGTCTCTGATAATTCAATTTAAGTACATGGATATACAATTCATAGCATGGCAAACAGTTATCTTATTTTTTATTTTTTATTGTCAACTATATTTTGTTTTCATGACGATTTATAAGTTCAATATAAGTTGTACGTCAGTACTTTGTTTTTGGCAAGATTGAGAATGCCTACGATAGATCAATACTTTGTGTTTCTTGTATTTTTGTTTGTTTACTTTATACATGTGTACTACGTGTCTAAGAGTCAACTATTTCCAAAAGTTTTCTACACTTAAGTTTTTAGTTGTGCTATTACACCACTGTCGCAAGAAAGGGCGTGGTTGGACGCTCGCTTACTGTAAAGCATGAGTTTTGGTTGTTATCGAAGGCCGTACGATAACCTATATTACCAAACATCCTTGTCGTTTGGTGTTTGGTGTAAATCTGCCTTATTAGCAATCATACCATCTCTCCTCATTCAAAGAAAACAAATATACAAATGAGGTGAAATTTGGTATATGCACAGGTGTGTCGTGTACAAAATGTCGTTGTATTGTTTTGATTTAACATTTTTATTTTTTTATTTGTAAGATGTGACCAACTTTAAGATTGCTTGATTGCTGTTTAATTGTTGTTAGATAAACGTCCAGTGACAAGTATTTCGTTCAAATTCAGAACGAGAACAAATAAACGATATATTAGATAGGTATAATATGTAAGGTTCAGTGGAATGAGGGCGGGAAATGGATTGTCATTAGACAAAGGCGGTATATATGGTGGGTATAGGAAAAAGTCGAACTTTTCAACACACTCGTCAGACATTTATTTAAAAGGTTTTTCAACATCGAGTGGAAGCAAAAGGATGGGCATTTGCAGTATACTATTTTGTATTAAACGTTAAACATCGGAATTTACAATGTTCCGTTTCATTTCGATACATCTCATATACCCCAATTCACTTGGTGAAATTAAAATATTCTAAACAATTATCGATATATCCTGTCTGAAAAGAAGCACAACCACGTTAGAATTTGGGATAGCTTGTCCCTCATGAACGGAATTTAATCCTATGCTTTTGTAACATCGTACGAAACCAGCCTGCACTTCCACCAGAACCCTAGATCATTCGACAAACTAAGCTATATAAAATATAGCTTTTGTTTGTCGATTGCGGTTTTCTCGATGAATAGAAGTCAATATGTCAGACTCTAACACGTTCTGATTCGTTAGCAGTTGTAAACAAATTTACAAGAAACAATACAAATCATGCAACATCCAACTCCAAAATTAACGAAATATTAAGATATATGACATAAGGAAACTACTTACGAGGTTCCTGATTTTTGACAGCATGTATGTTATATGCATTGCTAGGTTCACGGTGAACTGCAACACTTTTCAGAAATTGCTTAGTTCAATAAAACAAAGAAATTGTATAATTAAATACCCTCACATATGAGCTAAATGTTTTTTATTATCAACAAAACATTCAAAACGATTATAATATTTTTAAATTAACAATTTTTGTTTGTTTTAGAGAACCTTGCACGATTTGGTTGGGCTACACAGAATTCCCAATATGGTAGTGCTGGTCCACAAAATGCAGTTAACCCACCTATATCAAATAAATGGGGTTATACAAGATGTACGCACACATCGCCTGATACAACTCCAGCTTGGTGGATGTTCAATATTTCGTATGGAACTGTATTCATCACAGATATAAAGATATACTACAGAGAAGGATGTACGTATACATATTTATTTACTCAAACAATGTAGTATATATATATACTTATTTTACAAATGTCTTTTAACTTTGAGTCACTGTTAAAGACAACACTTATTATTTGCTTGGGTTTTGTGAAATGTGTGTAAGGATATTGTGTCATGAATTGATACACAATATCATTTATTTATTCCAATTTCCTTTTTTTTTATAATGGCATATTTGAGGAATATCGCTTGGTTCAGGTGTATTTATTTTATTTCACATAACAGTAACTATGTTCTTAAATAATTATTATTTACAGCTGTCACACACCTCTAAAACATATAGATTATTGTAACAATGCTACATACATCAATTCGCAAAAACGAAAGTATGGAAATATTGACCGTCAATCAAAAGCTATTTTACAATCGGCAAGCATTCGACAGTTTCAATCGAAGTTTTAAAATTAACGACTCGTGTTTTAAGTCACTATATCGAGGTAAACTATCATTATCAAAACAGTTCATACTATCGATCATTAATGCGTTATCACAAATCTAGATATATAATTTACGCCGAGTATCTGTAAAGATCGACCGTTAAACTATCAGTACCCCTGTTAAACTGTTAAGCCTCGGTCACACCTTACCGGATAGCTCGAACGGACGCCTAACGGATAACTTTTTTCCAATCCGTTCATGTCCGTTAGACGTCCGTTCTTATCCGTTAGACGTCTGTTCATATCCGTTGCATGTCCGTTAAGCGTATGTTTTATCCGTCGACTTCCGTTCTGTCCGGTGGAAAATTTAGAGCATGTTCAAAACTTTGAACGGACGTCCAACGGATAAAATGTCCGTTAAACGTCCGTTAGGCGTCCGTTTTATACGATACTCGTCCGTTTCGTTTCCGTTTTGTATCCGTTTCTTGTCCGTTATACATCCGTTGGAGGTCTGGAAGATAAATTCACCAACGGACTTCTACCGGACGTTTAACGGATAAAACGGATGTTGAACGGATGATAAACGGACTTCTACCGGACGTATAACGGATAAAACGGATGATGAACAGATCTGAAACGGATAAATGCCAATTGAAAATTTTGCGTCAGAAATGCCAATTATTGGTATGTCAGATTTCTTAAGGTTCATGAATTCTTATTATTCATAATCGATCTTAGAGTATAGGCACGTCAACATAATCAAGCAGTTCTTATTCAGGCCAGACACTGCCCTTTGGCGGAATTTTGAAGAACAAACCATAACCAGTTACACAGAAACATTTTGAATATTTATGCGATTTACATGTATCATTATTGTCGCCTTTGATTTTTCCTTATATCTTGTTCATCCGTTTTATCCGGTACGCTTCCGTTATGTGTCCGTTTTATGCGGTACTCGTCCGTTGGATGTACGTTCGACATCCGTTCTGTCCGGTACTTGTCTGTTTCGCGTACGTTACATATCCGGTGTGTGTTCGTTATGCATCCGTTAGGCGTCCGTTTGTGCTATCCGATAAGGTGTGACCGAGGCTTTAGTATCTAATAATCTGATATCCGCGTTCCATTGTAATGGTTTGTCGACCGTTAATGCATTGATTAATGACTATGCGGTATGGGCATGGTTCATTGTTGAAGGCCGTAAGGTGACCTACAGTTTGTTAATTTCTGTGTCATTTGGACTTTTGTGGATAATTGTCCCATTGGTAATCATACCACATCTTTTTTTTATTGTACTGTATAATATTCTTCTAGTTGCAAGACGGATGCATGGATTTAAACTGTATGTGTCTAATTCATCGACAACTCCCCCTTCTGCCTCTGATCTCTGCTACAAGGATCCTCTAGGTGGTCCTTATCCAGCTGTTATTCAAACTATTCCATGCTATCAACTTGGGAAATACGTCATTTATTATGATGATGTACCGGGACCAAGAGAACGTGGGAGTGTTATTGAATTATGTTATGTTGCAATAAATGGTAAGTTATATTTTACTTTTCACTGTACACTGATTTTTTTCACAAAATAATGATATTATAGGATAAACCAAAAGTTTACACAATGTGAAGAAAAAAATGCTATATTGATAAACGAACGTTGATTGGTATGCTTTATTGTTTGACGTTCACTGTTTAGAAAAAGCACGTCATTTTTGTAGGTTGTCAGAAGACTTTTTGGGGAAGTAACTGCACTAAGACATGTAGAGAAACATGTATAGACCAACATTGCTATCCTGGAACTGGTTTGTGCGTATGGGGATGTCGCACTAAACATTGTTTCAACGATAGATGCGATAAAAATACTGCAATTTGCACATATGGTTGTAAAGAAAAACGAGCAGGACTATACTGCAACAAGTGTAAGTAATATTTCAATTACATTTCGACAGAACATAGCACATTTGGTTTCAGCTTGCCAATTGTGAACTTTCCATTTTTATGTAGCAACATCACAGACGCGCCTACATACGGATTACATATATCCCAATTGATAATATATTCAGGGCTTGTATTTCTTATCATGATTTCCTTGAAAGAGTGTTGCTACACACAAGGAATCTATTTAACCACGAGTTCAAAATGGTGAACTTGAAATCAACTATTCGTTTTACGGACACCATTATACAATTATTGACTTTTGATGAGGTTAATACAATGTTTTAGCAACCTCAGACATATGACTGTCATTGCAACCAACTGAAATCAAAAGTGAACAATTATTTTATTATTTGACTTTTTATTATTCTTCAACTGTCTTCAATTTTCTAGTACAAATGTATTTGCTCATTATCGCTTATTTACGAAATTTTCCTCTGATCTTACTGACTGATAATTATAAATTATCATTGATCATCTCAACGAGATTGGTTTTCTCGCTTGAGCCGGTACGGCAAAAGTGAGAAAAGCAATCGAGTTGAGATGACCAATGATAATCTGTTTATCGGTATTCATTTCCTATGTCGACGTTGTTAATTTCATTGATAACGGGCACGTGGGCCTTTAGTTTCATAATATTTCATATTACTCTACTGTGTTGATAAAATAGATTATCAAGCAGTAAGATCAAAGAAAACATTCGTAAAATAGCGATGATTTCCATTCTCAGCATTATCGCTATTAACTAGGAGTGCATGTCATATTAAGTAAAATAGCGATAAACAGATCATTATTGGTCATCTCAACTCGATTGCTGTACTCACTTTCACTGTCTAAGCTCAACACATATTCTAGTCAATTTGATGAAAACAAATATTTTGTTCAGTAATGACGAAATATTTTTATCTGAATACTAATTTTCTCCATACCTTATAGTGTTTAATTTTGAAGGAATTTTTTTTTTGATAGCATCGAAAATCTAAAAACAAGTGTTTGAGCTATGATCACTGGGAATTTCTTCTTACCATAGCACTATTCTATAAATCAAAGTTTCTATATTATAGATAACATAGCAACCGACGCTTTAGTATCACAGAATCCTATTGGTACAAAACCAACAAATTTAGCTATAGATGGAGATAAATCAACATGTTCCAAAACAAAGGGAACTGACGTATGGTTTCAGGTTGATATGACGGAAATAAGGATTGTAACAGAATTTTATATAACAGGCAAAGGTACTTCATTTGGCAGAAGATTACGGATGTTCGCTAGTTAATTTAAAAAAAATAACGGGTTAGCGTGAAAATTTTCTAATGTTTATATATAGATAAAACAAGATAATTCCAAATATCTGGCAAACATTCAAAAGCAAGAGGATCACACATCCTTAAATATAAATTTTAGATAAAATATTAATCAATTACCACTACAACATAGAAATTAACAATAATAGTTAACCGCACAGCCTTCAACAATAAGCAAAGCTCATACCGCAAAGCCTATACCACATAGTCAGCTATAAAAAATGTAACAAGCGGCCTAATATATTTACACATTCTAATAAATGTGGGAATTTAAACTTCTTTAGAGGTAGGTTGCAGTCTTGTAATTGACTGCTCCATAGGCTTACATGCAAAACAACTGATTTTTGAAAATAAAAAAATAAAAAATGCTACATAGAAAAAAAAATTCATGTTCATATCATGTACTATGTAATAATGTGAAATTGTGATTTTATCGGAAAAAAAAAGTGGGTCATGCTACGAAGAATAAAAAGTTACGTAACCCTGAAGTCAATTTTTTTCTACTTTCTGTTTGCTGTTTTTCCTAGGCCGCACCACTTCCAGTAAACATGATATCCTTCCACTTTCCTGGATTGATATCCCCAAAAAGATGCAAGATTTTTTTTTTCAATCTACATGTATGTTCCAACTCAGCAGAAACAATTGAGTCCAGAAAAAAATTCAGAAAAAAATGAACTATTTTGTTTCCCTCCATGTTTTGACATGCACCGGAAACTGGAAATGTAATACAAGACTGGTACCTAGAGGGATAAGGGAAATGAAAATCTTAATGATCTTTGGCAGTAATGACATTTCTGAAGTATCATTGCATTGCTTTTAACACAGGTAAGTGCATGTTTGTTTCTTAAAATAATCTTTCAGAAGTAAAGAAGTAACGACGGAGAGAAAAAGTATTGTCAGCCTGATATCTATGTGTATTTGTTTAGATAAAACTTTTTCGTCTTTTAATTATGAATCTTGTTTTCAGTCAACACTACAACAAACGGCCTTGTGCATAAAATATACGCTTCAAATTCTAGTGCTGAGCCGGAAAAGGGAACTGTTTTGTATCAAGGGAAATTGTTACCACAGAATATCAAAACCTATGCCGTTTTAAGATACCTGACATATATTCCAGCTATTAAGACTGCATCACTAGAACTTGAAATGTGTGACATTGGGATCGTTGGTGAGTATTTGAATCGAGTTTGAAGTCGTAATAACGTTACTAAAACATTCAAATAAGACAAATAATTTAACAACACATGAAACATACTATTTTGTTTTAACCATAATGTCAGTTTCAAAGGTATTCTTTCATTTTTCATTTGAGTTCTGTATTTTTTGTTATGTAACTTTTTGTTTCTCGACATCTGAAGTAGCTTAAACCACTTCATTCGAAATCTGTTTAATATGAAGTTATGTTTTATCAATACGATAGACGTTTCGCTCTTGAAAATGTTTTTAGAGGGATAAGTTACAGATTATTTGGAACTGTGTTATCTTCTTTCACTTTTTAATCTTTTTATTACAATTACTGCTAAAATATTTTCCATAAAGTTATTTATTTCTGAAAGAAATTCATGCACAAAAAAGGCGAAATCAATCGAAATACTGACGTTTTGATTGACACAGACATAGTAGCTACATGTACAAAGCCTGATGAGTTTGTCCGAAAGAAAAGATTTTTATAAATGTTCATAAGCTACACTATCTGGCGAAAAAAGCCGCTATGAGACACTTAGGACTTATCTTCATAAGACGATATTTTCATAAATATGCATATGTTTATAGATATGAGTCACTTTTGTAACAGACGTAACTTTAATAGTACGTCATAAGCCCATAGCCATATCGTTTTAAACATTAGTTTTACCAATATGTTAAATTTTCTGTTCTCGAAAAATATAAATATTTACATTTTTAGATAATATCGTACCTATCTCTAGGTTTAGTCAATTTGCAAAAAAAAGCATTTTCGATATATCGACCAAAAATTTATATCGACCGCAGACTTTGTCCTCAGTCGATATACTTGTACTACTTTCAGACTGATGTATTAACCTCATAGGAATGCTATTATTGTGAAGTATTGTCCTGAAAAGATTTGTATCTATTCTTTTAATTCATTTGCATTTTATATTTTCTAATTCTTGTATTTGTCTTTACACTTTATTTAAAAAAACAAGATGTTTTTATACTAGTATACGAGCAACATTTATTGCGGATAAAGAACCATTTTATACAGCTTCTCATCTAAATAATCAAATGAATGATGCCATATGATACCACATTATGTCTGATTTGTTTAAAGGATGTCCTTCTACACAGTATGGTCCACTTTGTGAACTAAGATGTCCAGCAAAATGTCTTGGACCGTGTGACCTTGATACAGGACGATGCATATTTGGCTGTTTAAATGGATGGATTGGTGAAAAATGTGATCAAGGTATAGAAATAAAATATAACTGTATTTCTATCTTTTTAAAGAAGAACAATATTTTGTGTTTATTTTAAATTTTGAGAATGTATATCATTGTATATCGCAGACATAGTTTGGAAATTGGATACTTAAAGTAATTCCAACCCATAATACTGGAAGGAAGACAACATTCTGATAACAAAAAAGACACAGTTTTTATGCCCCATTAATGGGCATCATGTTTTCTGGTCTGTGTGTTGAGAATATAATGCAAATGTTAACGTTATGTTTCCCGTATTTACGTCTTATGTTTATGACGTTTCTTTGTACCCTTTGTATGGAGCCTTCGATATAGATTTTGAGCATAAAAGTAACACAACGCAAAGAATCGAGTTTTATTCGTTTATTACAATTCATTTTGGTGCCGCGACCAGACTTTTGAGAAAATCGGACGAAGAGCAAGATTTGGAGATAGAAGAAAGTGCAGAATTATTAGAAACACTTTCGCAAAAGCAGAAGATTATTAGTGCCTTGAATGAAGAAATTCTTAATTTAACAAAGGATGAGGATGTTGAGGATGAAATTCTACAGACAGATGAGTATAAATTCTTTCTGAATACAAAAATAAGACACATACGTAAAAAATACTCAAATTCACCAACTTCGAATATTATCACCTTGCCTAATCAATCAAATCCAATACTAACCGACATACAGAAATTTACATATTTGAAATCGCAACTCAGTAATGAAGCCGTTCGATGCATTGATGGATTACCGCTCACAAACAATAATTATACGGAAGCTATAACATTATTAAAAGAACGTTTTAGTCAGCTGCATAAAATCACAAATGCCTACATGCAAGCCATATTAGAACTTCCTGCACCACAATACAATCTTATCAGCCTCCGTAATTATTACGACAAACAAGAAGCATATATAAGAGGCCTAGAATCGTTAGGCAGATCGGGAGATTCATATGGGGCACTGTTCATCCCAATCATCTTAAATAAGCTACCGTCAGCTGTAAGACCAAACTTAGCCAGGGAAAACGGAACCGATAATTGGTAATTAAAAGGATTAAGACACGGGATATTGAAAGAAATCACAATTTTAGAAGCCGGAGTGAAACGCCCCAATGTATTTATTGACACTTTACCGTCTACAGCGTCAATGTTTACTATCGCCAAAAATAGAGATTACACGCAATTACAAGATAGATTTGAAACCGATGAAGGTAATATAAATGTACCGTCTATAGCGTCATTTTTGACAAGCACCGATAAGAGAGATAACCCGTAAATACCAGATGGATAAGAATACCGCCAAAGCACAAATATTCGTCAGAAACCTTGCATATATTGCTACGATATGCACGACCCTGCAAAAAGCTTAAATGTTCCAGATTATGAACACCGAATAACAATTATTAAAGACAAGATATTATGCTTTAATTGCTTGGGAATAAACTGCGCAAATGAATGTAGATTTCAATTTTGTTGCAGATTCTGTAACAGGAATCACCATACTAGTATATGTACCCAACATACCGATAGATCGTACTTCGATAAACCGTCAAATGTAAATAAATATGAAACGGCAGTACACACTGTAGTCAACAATGAAAGTGTTGCCACTGCTACAAGTTTTCATTCGTCCACGATACACTCCCGTTCAAGCGTATTATTGAAAACCGCCGTAGCACCCGTTTGGAGTGAACATCAAGGAAGGATCACGATTATATTATTCGATGAAGCGTTCTTTCGTGACCAAGAATTTAGCTTCAAAACTAGACATAAAGACAGAAGGTACCGAATCGATTAATCTTTCTACATTTGGAAATACAAGTACTAAAGTTCAACACTTACCGAAAGCAATTATATACGTTGAGTCAATAGAAGGAGAGAAAATACCCATTGAAGTTTTAGTTGTTCCTTTTATTGCAAGTCCGATCACAAATTATAGTGCAAATAATACCCGAGATTTCAAACATCTAAAAGGATTAAGATAAGCACACCCGATCACGAACGACAACAATTTTAGTATATCTTTACTGATAGGATCTGATTTTTATTGGGATTTTATAGAAGATAAGGTTATTAGAGGAAAAGGTCCGACAGCTGTTAAGTCCAAACTTGGTTACTTATTGTCTGGTCCGACATCGCCAGATATGAATCGTAAATTGGGAGCCGTAGGAATGTTCAATATTTTGACTAATCACAAACCGGAAGAGTTTAAAGTAGAATCACTAGGAGAAGTCGGCACAGAACATGATGATGAAAATACATGTATGTACCAAAAAACATCAGTAGAATTTGATGAAAATAGATACGTAGAGAAGTTGCCATGGAAACATGACCACGAGACGTTACCAATAGATGTTATTACAAAGCAGAGAACTGATAACGTTAGAGAGTTTCATAAAAAGGGAAAGGACAACAAAATGAACATCCGAGTCGGAGATATTGTACAAGTAAATGACGAAAAACCATGAACATGAAAAATTGATGAAGAATTAGTTGTTGGAAATGATGGATTAATCAGATCTAACAGTGGTCGCACGCCACGCCCCGATGGTCAAACTTTATTGGCTAGAGATGAACGAAGAGGAGCTACCAAATACAGCAGATGAGACGAATGAAGTTGATACCAGAAAAACAGTTCCTATGCGAAAGGCAGCTATGTGTGCAAAGGAGAACTTGGACAAATTCTTAGACATTAATTTTGTGTCTGATTTGAATATCGTTATAGAGACTGTTAATTTTATCAGTGATTTCTAGAGACAGTAATTGCCCATCATTTTTTTTCGTGTCACATATGGACAGTTAAAGAAATATTTTGATTTTATACAAAGATATAATTTTGCGGCCCCCCAGTATGTTGAGAATATAATGCAAATGTTAACGTTATGTTTCCCGTATTTACGTCTTATGTTTATGACGTTACTTTGTACCCTTTGTATGGGGCCTTCGATATAGATTTTGAGCATAAAAGTAACACAACGCAACGTATCAAGTTTTATTCGTTTATTACAATACACAGTGCGTCCGTTCGTTCGTCCGTGCGTCCATCCCGCTTTAGGTTAAAGTTTTTTGTCGAGGTAGTTTGTGATGCAGTTGAAGTCCAATCAACTTGATACTTAGAACACATGTTCATTATGACGTTAAGCACGATATTGCGTCTCAAATGGTAACGTCAAATTTTTACGTTTAACGGCGATTACCGATTATTTGGGATAAGTTTTGTATTTCGCTTGCAATTTTTGTTTTGCACATCAATATGGATACTTCTTATAATGTTTGTTTTATTGAATATGCATTGAATATTTCCCAATGAAGGTAACGTAAGCAACAAACAACAAAATATATCGTATTTGGGTAATGCATATCTTTATGAAATGAGAAGATATATACGGTATGATGAGTGCCAATGAGACAACTCTCTACCAGAGATCAATTGACATAAAACGTATTAAAGTGCAATGTTTTCCCATTTAGATCCGAAAAGGAGGAGGATATATATTTTGCTTTAATATAAAAAGTTTGTCGAGAATAACAAGTTAAACGGGTCTTGCTTATAAAATTCACTATACTTTCTTTAATAGCGGTACAATATTAGATTATGAAATGAAATGATTGTCAGAAAAAAAGGTTAATTATAATTCTTCTCATATGTTTACAAGCTTTGTATGATGTGGAGAGGTATATAGCCACGCTTTGGGCCCAATTTTATTTTCACTTTCAATTCTATACACATGAATCTTATTGCAGAGAAATAAAAAAATATCGCAGTCAGTTTACGATTCCCAAATTTGAAAATTTGATCAAGATGATTTGTTATCCTCTTGTGATACAAAACTTTTTCACAACTTAAGAACCTCATCTAAACGAACAAACCCAGTCATCGGATTTTTTTTATGATGCTTTGTGGTCTTGTTGATAGTATTTGACTGTCAAGAAAATTCTATCTGAGGAACTATATACAGATGATCCACCATAAATAGCGTACCCCGAATCGACAACGTTGAAAACGTACGAAAATCGTCCAGTGGACAAACTTGCAAGACATTTCATTTCTTTGAAAACGAAGTCATTTTGACTACGCAAGTTGTCAAAAAGTATGTTGCTGTTTTGTAAAGTTAAAGCACAATTACGGAAAAGGACTATTTAGCATGCAACTAATCTGAATTTTTAATAAATAACGTCGCAAATGACAATTTATTTGTAAAAAACGGCGAAATCCGACATTTGACATCTTGCAAGACATTTGCCAGAAGCCGTTGCATTTTTAGATGTAGTGTGAGTGCTCCAAAAATTCGATTTTGATATGGTCTATGTATGCACATATGTGAGCCGAATTTACAAAAACGAAATATCATATAATCTTATATTTTAAAGCCTATAAATTTTGATAACTTAACATCTTCCAAAATCTGACCAATATGAACACTATTTGTTTTTGCCAAAAAATAGCGTTGGTCGTATCAGAAACACATATCCAGTAATATTGTTATACTTTATATATGGAGCATATTATTCATTCGAATTTTCGTGGATATAACACTATTTTGAAGAACACAAACACCCCTGCTAAAGTGATTATGTGTATAGTCTGTTACGTCTGACACGCATATTTTTGACGTTTTGTCAATATGTTGTCCTTATTTTAGACTAAAGTAAAATATGATAAAAAAAAAAATAGTACTTTATTTCGGAATAGTATTTACCTGTCTAGTCTATGGATATAAGTTTTATATAACTTAACTGTTATGATTTTATAGAAAAGCTGTTTATTAGTGTGGACTGGTTGATTACACGGTATTGACGCAATAACGTGCGTAACGTCTATGCTATTAATTTTTTTAATTTAATGCCAAATTAGAGATTTCCCCCATTTTCACGGTCCATAGAACATAGAAAATGATAGTGCGGATGAGGCATCTGTGTACAAGGGACACATTCTTGTTTCAAATTATTTTCACTGAAATACACTTATTTCCGTGTCACTCGGTAAAACACATTGTACTTTAATTTTACAGCTTGCAGTGCTGGGTTTTATGGAAGTGGATGTCTTCAAAATTGTTCATTAAATTGTGTAAATCCATCTTGTCATCATACGAATGGAGAATGCATTGATGGATGTAACAGTGGATGGAAGGGATTCAACTGTACACAAGGTTTATAGCTTTATGTATATGTTTGTATAATGAATTTCACGATAAATAGACAAATCAGTAACAACAAACCAAACATTTATACCTTTATTAGAGAGATACCAAAGATACAACATCCGCTTTCTATTTAGAACATTCAGTCATTTGGAAGATTGCGCACTTCACTCGATACATACACTTGTATTGTTGAAAAATGAACTGTGATATAATAAGGCGTTTTTTAGATTATGCTTTTCTATGAAGAATGAACGGATGTGGAACCTTCATTACTGTATCGAATGAACAGAAAAAGACAGATAATAAAAATAGCCATGCCAATTTTTCAATTATTAAGTCTGATTATATCCATGTATATCCTTTATATTTCGGCGTGTCACATGAAATTATTTCAATTGCTTTTTTCAATACTAAATAAAAAAAGCCAAAATGTTCTTTTGATTTCCTGTGTTAAGCACAATTTACAATTTAAGGGGGAAAATATATATGTAGTTAAATCATAAGTGACTTTTTGTAATGCATCTATCCCATCGAACTTGAGATAAAGTATACAACACACAAGTTAAGTCTGCCTCATATCTTGTCTCAACTATATAAATTGACAATGAGGGTCTGTTGAAAACACGGCTTTATTCGTTTATTACAATACACAGTGCGTCCGTTCGTTCGTCCGTTCGTCCATCCCGCTTTAGGTTAAAGTTTTTTGTCGAGGTAGTTTGTGATGCAGTTGAAGTCCAATCAACTTGATACTTAGAACACATGTTCCTTATGCTATTATTTTTTTTTAATTTAATGCCAAATTAGAGATTTCCCCCATTTTCACGGTCCATAGAACATAGAAAATGATAGTGCGGATGAGGCATCTGTGTACAAGGGACACATTCTTGTTTCAAATTATTTTCACTGAAATACACTTATTTCCGTGTCACTCGGTAAAACACATTGTACTTTGATTTTACAGCTTGTAGTGCTGGGTTTTATGGAAGTGGATGTCTTCAAAATTGTTCATTAAATTGTGTAAATCCATCTTGTCATCATACGAATGGAGAATGCATTGATGGATGTAACAGTGGATGGAAGGGATTCAACTGTACACAAGGTTTATAGCTTTATGTATATGTTTGTATAATGAATTTCACGATAAATAGACAAATCAGTAACAACAAACCAAACATTTATACCTTTATTAGAGAGATACCAAAGATACAACATCCGCTTTCTATTTAGAACATTCAGTCATTTGGAAGATTGCGCACTTCACTCGATACATACACTTGTATTGTTGAAAAATGAACTGTGATATAATAAGGCGTTTTTTAGATTATGCTTTTCTATGAAGAATGAACGGATGTGGAACCTTCATTACTGTATCGAATGAACAGAAAAAGACAGATAATAAAAATAGCCATGCCAATTTTTCAATTATTAAGTCTGATTATATCCATGTATATCCTTTATATTTCGGCGTGTCACATGAAATTATTTCAATTGCTTTTTTCAATACTAAATAAAAAAAGCCAAAATGTTCTTTTGATTTCCTGTGTTAAGCACAATTTACAATTTAAGGGGGAAAATATATATGTAGTTAAATCATAAGTGACTTTTTGTAACGCATCTATCCCATCGAACTTGAGATAAAGTATACAACACACAAGTTAAGTCTGCCTCATATCTTGTCTCAACTATATAAATTGACAATGAGGGTCTGTTGAAAACACGGCTTTATAGCCAAATCGATGATTATAGCTGCTCGATTGTCAACTTTGTTTATTTTTATTTAGCAACATTCCAATAGCGCTTGCATACGGAGTATATATATCCCCGATTTCATACGATACTCCAGGGGTTATAACGAGTATTTCCTATCATGAATTCCTTGATAAAGGGTTGCTTCTCACAAGAAAGCTATCAAACCAAGAGCTCCAAGTGGTGAAGTTGAAATCATCACTTCGTAAATTTTACGGCAGTCATCATCAACTGGTTGACCGTTGCTTAATATCTGTTTACCAGAAGATGGCTAATATGTTCCTAATGTCGTTACTTTAACCCTGTTCATTTTCTTCGAATGTCACCTACCGCATTAAACTTATTACCGGGCTTGTTTTTACATGAGCAACACGATGGGTGTCTCATGTGGAGCAGGATATACTAGTATTCTTCTGGAGCACTGAGATCCCCCAATTATTTTGTGTGGTTCGTGTTGCTCAGTCTCTAGTTTCCTGTGTTGTGTTTTGTTTACTCTATTGTTTGTCTGTTGGTCGTTTTCGTTTTAAGCAATTAAGTTTTATTTTCGACTTATGATGAGCGTTTGAATGAATATCCCTTTAGTATCTTTCGCCTCTCTTGTACGTAATATGACTGTGTATTTCGAATTAAATTGTTTTTAATAGGACAATCAACTTTTAAATGAAAACAAAGTTTCATGGATAAGAAAAATGTGAAATGATATTTAAAACATGTCATTCTTAAATAAAGAGTTAGTTCTATCTTAAATTGTTGATGAAATAGATGAAAAAATAGATATAAAACAAAACAAATTACAGTTATACGATTTTAACAGCCATATTATGCGGTAGCTATAGTACCATCCCACTGGCCTTTCTTATCTTTTTTAAGATAGTAACATAAGTTCTGGGTTGAAAATGACTGTTACTATATCAGTTTTAATTGTGTGCGCATTTTGACAATTTACAAAATGTATTTACTTTTCAGTATCGGAATTAAATTATGACATACAAGATAATATATATCATTTGTCACAACTCGACCGATTCCGTACCTTCATCTGAATAGAAGAAGAGTTGCGGATTCACCCAGGGATTGCTGATTGATACATATATGCTATTTGATTCTCTACTTTCATCACAAGTCGTATGCGTTGAATGTTTATGCTTTTATTGTAGGTTTTGTTTCAGTAAGATCTGAATTGCAGGGAGAATATTACGGGACAGCAATAGGCGGCGGCATTGGTGCCATGATTGCAGTTATTTTAATTATGTTCGCAGGATTTGTTATTTACAAGTAAGTTTATCATTTATAGAGAATTCTATCTTAAATCACATTTTTTGTTACAGTAATACGACCATTTGTTAAATTAAATAAAAGTTTTAGCAATTAAGTCATTTATTTATAAATCTTATTTTAAGGGGCACCATCTTGTTCAGTTATGTTAAATAACACCTTGAACTTTACATTGTCTCTTTGGAAAATGGGCCAGCCTATATGAAATTTGATATTATAAAACCATTTTAAGCCATTATTTAACATAAAAAAAACATTTTACTGAAGCATTGCTCTGATTAAGTGTCCTGATATTCATAAATATGAGTGGCCGTTCGTGTCATTGGCGGTATGAACATACCGTATGAAATTTTCAACGCGTTGGTTTTACTTCTAACGCGTTGGTCTTTCAACGAGTTGATTCGTAATGCATACGGTATGAAAAACCAACGCGTTGAAAATTTCATACGGTATGTTCATACCGCCAATGACACGAACGGCCACTCATACATATACAATGTACATATATACCGCTGATCCTTTAATTGCTCTACAACCGGTTTGTGTTATGCTCTAGACTTAAATGTTCCACTATTTTGGCCTCTGACATCAGTAAAAGAGACGCAGTATGTCGAAATGTGTACATCGAGTGCAGTCACATTACTAAATTTCGATGTAATTTCAGGTCATTTAAACAAATGATTTTTTTATAGACTTTTCTTCTCATTTAAGTCTTTAGAAGTTTTAATTACGGCCAATGAAAAATTTGATAAATGGTTGTATATATTCACCATAAACATAATGATTTCAAGCATATTGGCGAGAACTCTTATCAACTCGCTTATCAGAATGACAGAAAATTTACTTGTAAAAACTATATATAGCTAGCTATGAAACAGTCTAAGATTCAGAAGTTCGATTGACTAAATAAGTGTTTGCATAGAAATTAATTTCAAACACCATGACAATTAAAGAAAAATTAAATTAGTTTTAAGACAACCCAAGATATTCCGATAGTTAACAAAAACAAAATCAAAATTTATTGAAAAAAGTTATAGTTGTACTTGAACATGTTGTAATGTGTTATTTCTGTTTCTGTAGAGACAACAAAAAATTAACAAAAGATAAATATTCAGACCAGTCAAAATCAAGTCTACGGAGTACCTTAAGTAAGTGAAAGTCACACTGTCAGATATGTATTACTTTATTATTTTGCATTTTACACAAATTTTAGAGATATCTGTAATGTATTATACATCCACCTAAGGATTGGGCGTTATACAGTTAATTCATTCCTTTAATTTTTTCTTTCCAGTAAAATTTTCTTTAAAAGTCATATTGTTTTGATTTAAGGAACATTGTGGATTTGATCTGTAATTCCTATTTGTACCTGTTATATATAATAACCGATTTGCAGTTCTACCTAGCAGTAATGTCCAACAGATGGGTGCAGTCCTCACCTCTACAGCAAGTTAACTGGATAACCTGTCATTTGAACTGGTCAAAGTTAACCAGTGACAGCATTTAAGACTGCTCTGACTAGTCATAGGACCTCAATCTAGTTAACTTAAAAAGCAAACTTGGTTCTAGGACTGTTTTATGTCTACCGAAACAGTTTACTTGGAATCAGGTCCGCTACTGATACAAATTAACTTCGAGCCAGTCCTACCATAGGACCGCACCTATCTGTATTTTGCGATAATTTGTTTTTTTGTGACAAACTAGACATGAATAATTGTTGTATCGACGTGTTCAAGTTTTTTTAAATGAATTAGTTTATATATAATATTATGTTGTACCGTGTATGTAAGTTATGAATTAGTCAGACAACCAATTCTTCTTTGATGTTTTATCACTTTTTAAACGTTCAACAGCAAAGACTTTTCCTAAATGTCTCAAAATAAATGGCGATATAATTTGCACTTCTTGTTAAATGAAACTTTTCCATGCAATCGAACATTTTTCATTTCTACGTGTTTTTTTTTAATGAAAATAGACATCAATAATTTGAAGAGGGAAAATATAAATACATTTTCTAAATATGTGCAACGAAACTGTTAAAAATCTATATATAGATAGGAATAGAGAAAGCAATCATGTCCACGAATATGTGAATGCAGCCATTACATCGGATACAGGGGCGAGAACTGTTCGCCTTGAAGCCACCACAGAAGAAACTGAACTATTACATGAAAGAGATACTTTTGAGCACAGACAAATACCAATTGAAAATTCTGTCAACAAGATACACATTGAAAAAATGAAAGAGGCTATTATTGAAAAACAGAAAGATGAAGGTTTCGAAAAAGAATACCAGGTTAGACATGCAATATCATATTTGAAATAAGATATTTCTCATATTGTCATCGGTTTTAGTAGCACAAAGGACATGTGGTTGCTGCAAATATATTTTCTATTGGTTTTTATTCCAAATTGGCATCTCTTACACGTCGTTTTAATAGCAAAAAACTTATCATAGACACCAGGATTAAAATTTTATATATTCGCCAGACGCGCGTTTCGTCTACACAAAACTCGTCAGTGACGCTTGAATAAAAAAAATGTTTAAAAGGCCAAAAAAATACGTAGTTGTAGAGCATTGAAGAGCAAATACTCGGAAGATTAATAATTATGCGTTTATTCAAGAACCATTCGTTGATCATGTACATCGCCCCTCATTTGAAGTATATACAGACGCATGTAGTTGTTATCTTATGCCAACTAAATGAGCTGAGTTATCCGTTTATGACACTTGATAATAATGTTTAATACACGATTTCATTTTTATTAAATACATAGTAACATAAAACCAAAAAAATCACAATAACGCATTTTTCGTGACATGGCAATAAAAAATTCGGAGGAAAGAAAAAAACATTTGACGTCGTAATTGAAATTTGACTAAAAACGAAATGAGAACAAACGAACCACTCTACGCTTTCATTAAATACAAAAATCAACAAATCAGGAAAAAGATAAATCGACTAAGAATAACGGAAATTTGGTTATCAATTGGTAGGTAGATACGATAAGAATAGATATGCTAATGAGAATCGTCGAAATTAAAACGACTTTTCTAACGACATATGCATCTAGTAAATTAGAAAAAATAAAAAATGTCAGTGATGACTTTGGGGGTTTAGAAACAGCGATTTTTCGTTGCGAAACAGGAAATATGAAGTGTTTAATCAAAGGATTGATGTATAATTATGCGGTTCAAGTGTATTCTTAAATGTTTGATACTTTAGAGAAATTTAACATACCGGTGCAAAACTTAATCACCAATTATGAATCATGATGATGATCATCATATTCTTGGGTTTACATGTTGTTATGTACTATTATTTTATTCATTTATGTATTTTTCTGTCCTGGGTGTTCTTGATTTTATTTGTACTGTATTACTGTTACGAAATGTAGTATCTTTAGCGGTATTGTTAACATTACAATGTAAGCAGTAGGTTTGGCTAGCCATAAAATCTGGTTGAACCCGCCATTTGTTTCTTAAAATGTCCTTAACCAAGACAGGAATATGGCAGTTGTTATCAAATAGTTCGCTTATATGTATGTTGGCATACTACTGTTGCTTTGTTGAAAAGAGGTAATACATGCACGGCTTGTATCACTTGCAAATCAGGGATTGTTGAACAATACAAAGCACATGAGCTAACACCATACTTTTAGGTGGGTTCATGCATCTTTATAACTAGTCAACTTATTTATGAAAAACAATTTTGTATTAGTTACCTATAAACCTACTATTTTTATTAACAATTTTTTATTGAATTTTTAAAATATTAACACTTCATTTTTTGTTGCAGATATTACCTAAAGGGCTTATTCACGCACACGTAGAAGGTTCAAACGAAGTAAATAAAGACAAAAATCGTTTCCGCGACTTATGGCCTTGTATGTTGAAATACCTTAATTGAAAAAAAATCCAATTGAAATAATTGCAATACTAAAACAATTTATGTCTAATCAGATACAATTATACAATACAATTTGTACACATACATAAGTCAAATCTCTCGTGTGTGATTTTTATTTGTGTTGCCATATTATTGTGAGATTATCAAATCTATCAAGTCGGTCAAAATGCACAAATGTAACATGAATTCACAGTTTATATCAACTGAATGAAACTCGCACATTATTTTGGAGATGATAACGCATTATTTTATCTAGAGTTAATGACACAAATGAAATCTATTCGAACATATTAGTTTGCGTTCCCTTTTTATTAAACTTACTGTACATGATGCAAGATCTATTAATTTCTATTTAATTGTTTATTGTACATGTTGTAGATGACCATTCACGTATTGTATTGAAAGGAAACAAAAAGACGGATTATATTAATGCTAATTACATTGATGTAGGTTTTCAATTTGTTTTTCTACAATGTATATTATATATATATAATATATATATATATAATATATATATATAGGCATATACCTCTAACTAACATATAAAAATATTTCAATAGCAAGGTTGATCAAAATATTTTCTTAAAAATGCAGTTTTGTCACATACTCATGTTTCAAATTGACATTTCTTCTTCTTCTTCTTCTTGTATTTCAATCCAACATTTTTTTATTAACTTTTCAACTGAGCAGTATTGTTATCTAATTATTCGAATTCGTAATTAATCGTCAAATCATTTGAAAATTTCGTTTATTGATCACATAATTACCTTTCATCTCTAGGCACTAAACTTAATCATTTTGATACTGAAATACTATGTTTTTTTTCCAGAATTACGACAAAGAAAAGGCCTACATAGCAACCCAAGGTTTGTAAAGGTTTAGTTGAATATTTATAAAGTCTTTAAAAGCGAGTTCTTTACACAAAGATCAACGATAATATTGTTTTAGAACGGAAACATGTCTAGGAATTATCTTAGAATTTTGGCGTTTTGCTTTATAGACATTTTTATCAGCAATTTGAACATTATTCTTTTGATCTTACTGCCGATTGTTTTGAAGAACATGGACAGGACTTGATATTCGGGAGTCTTGGGCAATTACGTCATGTATCAGTGCAGAAACGTCACATCCTCATTTAAATCCACAAGAAATTCACACGTACTCATTCATACAACCGAACAACTATCCAAATGTTTTGTACGTGTAAAAGTAGTTTCACTTACTATCTCATTTTACCGCATATTCTCAAAAAACAGTCAAAACAAATATCTGGAAAAAAAACTAAAAAGAAAAAATGGCATTTTTTTTATACTGTCTTTATTAGCTCAAATACTAGCGTGCCCTTGCGGGCTCACTTGATATTCTTGATGATAAAGTCATTATCATATACACAAATGCCAATATTCTGCATATAACGGTTATAATTACACCCTAACGTCTTATTTTAGTAATGATTGCGCCTGATATTTTGAGAGATTTTATTGTTATGCCATTTTATAGTTTGAATTTAATACAATATTTATCAAGGACTTGCAGATCTTTCGATATTTTGATGTCTATTGTGTGTTTCAATTGTGTGTTATCTCAATCAGCCTAAATATGTTGTTGAAATGTATTTAGGTGTGAAAACATAAATTACAAGTATAATTCTTATTCTTTCAATAGGTAAAAATACTTCGTTTCCTATAAAGTGAAATTTAAAATAAAATTGATATGAAATGTACAAGGAATAGAAAGAAAAAAAAAACACTTTCGAGGGCAGATAATATTGTATCACAATTTGATGTGCTCCATAATAAAAGGTCAAGAGTCTCTATGCCGCTACTGGTACTGGTCGTGAGTTTAATAATCAAAGAGAGGATACATATTTGTTATGTTATGTAAGACTGTTTTTCTATTGAAAATAATCTGAAAATCAATAAATAGACCTACAAACTAATTAAGGTTTGAAATTTAAAAACCAATATTTATGATGGTTTTGCGATGGTTGTTTTCTAGCATATCTTTTCGTGCTTGTCTTTAATATTTAAACTATAGTTCTTTATTTAATATGAAGGTCCCAAGAAAAACACCGTCAGAGATTTCTGGCATATGATATGGCAAGAAAATGTTGGTAAAATTGTTATGGTTACACAGCTGAAAGAGGGAAGAAGGGTAAAAAAATTCATTATCACATAAATTATATCCAATCAATTAAATACATTTATACGACTTGATTATTATAAAGTATTTTCATAACAACCCAATTTAAAACTCTCGGTTTTTGGGATAGTATACAACATGATATTGGTATTTGTTGTGCTTAAAAAAGCTGTTTTATCATGCCATTCTCTACCAAACATAACGCCTCAATGTTCTCATGGTATCGTTCAGACTAGAGTAGAGGAAGTCGCGTCTTGGATTCCTGGTCGTGTAAGACTAGACTATAAAATTGATATTTTCTACTTTTCTGTTACTCATGTGTTAAGAAATAAAGACTATATGTAGTTGGCGTTGGCATAATGTGTCCTGTAGGATGACATCTTTTTGCGTCCTAACAGTTTGTGAATTAGTGTTTCTGTCTAGTACAGAGCAGATATATCATCCAAATAAGCATGGTATATTTGACAATGTCTGTTTTAAACACCAACTGACCATGTTTATCGGCGGAACATTTCAGAGATTACTCATGACTGTTCGAATTTAAAAAAAAATGTTATGATATACGGAAAAATGAACTCCTTATTGATACAAAGCTCAGGTATATTGATATTTTGTTACTAAAAAAACAAAGAAACTTCAAATTCCTTTCTGAATATAAGACAGAACAATTATGATGATTATAATTAAAAGGCTTTTTTTTATTAAGAATAGTCTTCTTATATTACTGTATCATTTTCGTCTAATGTTTTCACCACTGATATGAATTATAAAAAAAGAAATTTATCATTGCCTGTTTTAATGCGAAATGAAACATGTCTGTTTATGTATAATTCCTTAGTTGTGTACCGTTATAAATATTATGTATATTCAATTTTATCAATTTTCTTCAGAACAAATGTGTACAATATTGGCCTGATGTAGTCAATGAACAAATGGTAGTAGAAAATTACCGACTGACATTGACAAAAGAAAAAGAGCATACACTTTATGTTTACAGACTTATAACGATATTTAACCACAATGATACGGTAAAGAATAGTGTTAGTCATATTATCCTTCAACTCTTTTTAAAAGAGGAACATGTTTAATATACTTTTAAAATTTTAATCTTTTTCATTTTACCAAAATCTTAAAATGTACGCCAATGGTCTTCCCGTACTCTAATTCGCTGACAGCTATTCTTCAAATAGTGACTTAAAAGCCATACATTTGTATGAACCGAGTGACTGGTTGAAAATAATATTAATCCAACTCTTGAACCAATGCATGTATGTATCATAAACTTCGTCTTCTGTGCACGATCTCATAAGTTTTACCCGTCCATATCGTATAATCGTAAAAAAAATATTTCACTCGGTCCGTGATGTTCAATCGTCATTTTTCTGTTTAGTCTTTTCATATTTAGTTATTTATTATGGTGTAGTCTGTTTTTTTCTCTTTTGCCATATTCCTGAATATATCCTTATAAAATCAACCTTTATTTCAGAATCGAACAGAAAGAAAAGTTCACCAATTTCATTTCACTCAATGGCCAGATCATGGTGTTCCTGACAGCATCAAATTGGTCCATTTTTACAGGAATGTTAAAAGTGAACATTGTGATCAAAATGGACCAATGGTTGTACACTGCAGGTAAGAATGGGATATTTGAATTTTTATAATACAGATCTTCGCCTTACTGAAATGATAGCTACTTAATGCAATAACCTTTGTTTATGCCTTTTTAAATATCGCATACATCCTTTTTTGTGAATGAGGTAGATCAATTTTAGAGGACATTTACGATGAGTAAAAATGCGTATTGCTTTAGATTTATCAATTACAGCATTTGCAGTTATTTCATATTGATCATTTCTTGAAATGGATTTTTTAGTGCTGGAATTGGGAGGACGGGGACATTTATTGCTATAGATGCACTTTATGAGAATGGAAAGAAGACCAAATATGTTAATGTTATCGAATATGTTCAAATGATGAGAAAGGATAGGATGAATATGATTCAAACACATGTAAGTTGCCTTGTTTTTAGCCACACATATGTTTAGTGTCTATGTTACAAATAAACAAAAATACTTTGTGCAGAGTGTAAAAACATATTTATTTTCCTATCCGTAGCTCTCTCTCAAACCAATTGAAAATAATAAGTCAAATGTTAATTAACTGACCAATTGTCTTTATTTTTATGCCCTACCTACGATAGAAGAGGGGCATTATGTTTTCTAGTCTGTGGGTCCGTCCGTTCGTTTGTCGTACCGTTCGTCCGTCCATTCGTTCTTCCGTTCGTCCGTCCGTTCGTTCTTTCGTGTGTCCGTCCATTCGTCCGTTCGTCCGTCTGTTCGTCCTTCCGCTCGTCCCGTTTCAGGTTAATTTTTTTAGTCAAGATAGTTTTTGATGAAGTTGAAGTACAATCAACTTGAAGCTTAGTACACATGTTCCCTATGATATGATCTTTCTTATTTAAATGCCAAATTAGAGTTTTTACCCACGTTTCACGGTCCACTGAACAAGGAAATGATAGTGCGAGTGGGGCATCCGTGTACTTGGGACACATTCTTGTTTTAATTCTTAATTTACTTTCAGCAAGCAAGAACACTATACCCCGATGTGTATAGTAGATCAGGAAAAATGCACTGAGGAAACATGCAATTTAATCCGACATAGAATACAAAACGATAAAATTACGTTTGTATTAGGTTTTTCATTTGTTTGAAATGTTGGCCCCAACCACACTTTTTAAAATGGTCAACAAGTGTAGTCAAGCGATTCTGATGCCGCACAAATGTTACCAATGAGATATAATTATTTGTCGATAATTCTGCTAGCAAACTGTTAGTTCCTATTGGTATCAACCTCCATGAAACTAATTTTGTAGTTTAATGTGCGAACGACATTATTTAATTAACATGTGTTGTTATTTAATTCGGGAATCACATGTCGGTTTATTTTCGATTTATGGGTTTGACTGTCCCTCTGGTATCTTTCGTCCCTCTTTTCTTATTAAGAATGTTTTTCACACATTCACTGTTCTGATTCCCTTTCGCGTTGTACTTCATAAAGAAGTTAATCAATGGTCGTATTAGATTTGCATTTTCAAATATTTTGGCTTCGAATACCACGATGTCGGTATTTTCATCTGTAGCAGTAAAATTGGGACGGTTAGACCAACAACAACAAAAGAATATCAATTATAATTTCATGTGACTTGTGTTATTCATTTTAAAATGATTGCAATCGCAATGATTTCTTTTTATAGTGATTGTTCAATGATTTGCAATAATAAATGTTATACTTAACAGTACTTTAATAATCAATATTCGAGTTTGGTGACAAAAAGGCGTGTTTTGTTTTCGAAACATGTTTCCGGATTGGGAAATTTTTTTTTTGATTACAAAAATATGTAATGTTCAGTGAATACACATAAAGGCTAGCGATATTAAACGTCTTACAAATGTTGATTGAAATGTTATTTAAAAACAGCGATGACGCCGGTAGCATCAAAGAATTCCCTTTATGTACGTAGTGCATGTTTCAAAAGGTTTGGTGCGAGTAAATCCAAAAAACTCTTATATGATACTGATATTCAATTGATAGTTTGATTTATATGTAGTCCGTTGAAATATATATTGCTATTGATTGTATGTGATATCACTGGGCATTGATAATGATTCTTCCACCTACGTAAGGCTCGTTTTGTCACATACAACCATACTCATTTTAAATGATTTATATTAGGAAATGTATATTTCAGTAACGGCTAACTTTATGTCACGTTTGTCGTTTCTGTTAGAAGAATTCATTTTACAGAAGTACACTACTGTTGCCTTTATTTACTACTTGTAGTAAAACTGGTTAGAATTTTGCAGGAACAATATGCGACAGTTTTCGAAGCACTGCTAGAATTATTTACAATACCAAATACATCAATTAAAAAAAGTGTTTTCTGTAAACACGTTGGTGAACAGGAATGTATGACTTTACCAAAAAACCGAAAAATGTTCAAATTAGAGTTTCAGGTAAGCGAAATAACCAACTCATATTTTTGTAGCAGTTGTCTTGAATACTACTAAATGTGCAATCTAAGACAACAAAAGACTCATATCACCAAAATGAAATAAATGGTATTATATAAACGCTAACATGCAAACAAGAACAGTGTTAAAATATCACTTGTTTGAGCAATTACTCTTAACACCAAGAAATAAAACAAGCTGTAAAAACCAATATAAATAAAATTATGTCGGTATAGATGTCTTTAAGACAAAATCTTAAACCATTAAAAGTGGAAGATAGAAAAATCTTAAACCATTAAAAGTGGAAGATAGAAAAATCTTAAACCATTAAAAGTGCAAGATACCACAAAACGCAAGAAAGAGTAAATAAATCGATAACACCATGGCAGCAAAGTGACAAACTATCTACAAATCACTAAAGACTGAGCAAAATGTAAACCCTACTGAAAATTGTCCGATGCTGTTCGATGTTCGGTACACCAAAAGGGTAATTTGAATCTGCTCAACATGTGACACTATAATTTTCATCATCAAGTCTTATCCTACGTTATAAGGGGCTTTCAATCTATACACATTTAAACGGATTCAACCGGAAAGAATAATACAAATTATAAAAAGAGTCCAAAAACAAATGAATTTGTGCCATTTTATTTCATTAACGCCTTTATTTAATGTTTTATTCAATATTATCTTCTGATTTAGACACTAGAAACTATGCGGCCAGCGTATCATGAATCTAAATTTTCCGCTGCAAAATTGACAGAAAACATATCGAAAAATTGGGTAGAGAATATACTTCCACGTAAGTACATGTCGATTGACTTTATTTGGGTATCCGTATAAATTGAGGTTGTTATTTTCTGTCAACAGTTTTCTCATTTGAGTTTTTAGTATATTAGGTATAATGTATTCAACATATTTTGGGCAATCAAAGGACATAATTGAGATTACTTCCAGATACCAACATATTTGTGTAATTATATTTTGAATTACCCTCGAGGAATAAGAAAGGGGATTCGACTACGACAATCAGATGTGGTCGCAGATATTCCGGACCGGAAACCAAATAATGATGGTGTCTGTTAAACTTTCAAATGTGGTAATCTGATCTATACAGCTAACATAAAACATTCCTTATTTAACCTCTTATATGATCTGATATCAAAACCATCTAAAAAAATAAATATGTCAAAGAGAGTTAAAAAATTATCTGCATGCAATGACAACAATGATAAAAGCATAGAGTAATAACATTATATAAACACAACGTAAAACTTACGACTGGGCGAAACTCCACCACCAAAAAAATATATCGAGTGCATATTTTGTAGAAGAAAATTTCTATTAGCTCAACCTCCATTGTATACCGCCGTGTAAAAAAAAATCAAACTATACATAGTTGTTTCTGTTGGCATTCTGGTAATAATTATATAAAATATTTGACAAATTGTATATTGTACGATAGGACAGGATCTTAATAATATATTCGAAAGTTAACTAGCAAATGTGTAAAAACTGCGACACCAAGTACTTTCTTTTGCATTGGAAATAAAACAATTAATACGACAAAGAGATAATAAAAATTTAAATTAATGACGAAAAATATTGGAATTCTGAAAATAAATCATAAACTCTACTGTGTTCTTGTCCTGCATATGAACGAACAACTTGATGTATGACTTCAATTATTAAATCAATCAATTAATATTCATTTCTCAACTATAAACTTTTGCATTTTATTGAAGATGACAACTTTCGACCATACCTTATGTCATACGGACGAGCAAGAACTGATTACATAAACGCAGTAATAATACCTGTGAGTGATTATTTTATAAGTTTCTTCGAACGTTTCAAACTAATGGAAAGTAAATAATATTGGCAATTTATATATATATATATATGTATATACTTTAGATTAAAAATTTAGAAATTGTCATTGTATAGGTGACTATGCGGTAGAGGTTTGATCATTTTTGACTATTGAACAGTGGCATATAGTTGTAAACTTGTTATTATGTCTCTGATGGGGAGTTGACTCATTGGTCATACCACATCTTCTTACATGTATATTCATTGATAAAATAATTTATAAATCTTTTGCATAACTTTTGAATGATATCTGGGTGTCGCCTTAAACATTGAATTTCTAATCGAATGGAGTTGACAACTTTTTCTTCTATAGGTACATTATACCTTTAATCAAAACGACTAAATAAATTTTCCAGCAATGTATTATTTTAATTCTGCTTTTTTTAACAGTTTTTTTAAACAATTTTTAGGGACACAGAGAAGAAAGTACATTTCTCGTAACACAATGTCCCTTGAAAGACACTGTTGTGGATTTCTGGACAATGATATACGACCACAACTCCAGAATCATTGTGTTATTGGATCAAGTCTTTAAAGTAAGGTGAAATTTTCAGTGGTTTAACATCTTATTTTCAGTACACGTTTGTTTTTTGCTTTTTTTTAGGGAAGGGGGTAGTAGAGATATATTGGTTTCTTGCTTTACATCTTCCTTTGTATACTTTCTACATCCTGTTGTAAGGACAGATATTATATGTGTCTGCAATTTAATACAAAACACGCGTCTGGCGTACTAAATTATAATCCTGGTATCTTTGATAACAATCAATAAAGACCTTAAAAATATAACGATTTTTGTAACCAAGATATCATTTTCCATGACCTTGCCAAAAATACCCTGATAGTTTTACTAACATCGTCTGTTTTTATCCAGTCATTGTATCATCATTTTTTTTAAACGATAGTTGAACTTATGACAACTTTTTTGCTTAATATTCCGGTTTAAGGTTTTGATTCACATTTCTCCTTTTGATTCTAACATTAACAAATTTCATTAAAAAAACAAATAAAAGATTCTTTTGTAAAGTGTAAAACTTATTTAGACGATATTTCATATGGCGTAACATATTTTAAGCCCAGCAGTGTTTATGAGTTTTTATATTTCATATTACTGTTTAACAACTTATATTAATACACTGTACGGATTGTCAATTATGTTTAGGCTTTATTGCGTTATGATACACAGCAACGTTATAAGTATGATACGTCCTCACGTTTGATCTCGTACAAACACGATAAAGGTTATCGAGAATTACACGTGTTAAGTTATTTCTGACTTAGTGTCAACTAAATGGCAAAGTAATATACATAAATTCAATATCAGGCGGAATTTAATAACATAACAATTACAACAACATTGATTTCGAAATGTAGTTAATTCAGAGCATCTTTAATTTGAGATTGCCTCATATCAGATAAAAGGTATCGCATACTCTTCTTTAAGTCTAGTATGAGTTCTTGATCTAACTAACAGTTTTAATATATATTTTTTCAACTCTCATACGTTTTTCCCGGAAATCACATGTTTATCAAATTAAAACAAAACAGGATGTCATAATATTTATAATATCTATACTATTATATAAATTCTAAACTAGTTTGCAAGAAAGAACCTTCAAATGAATTACCATGAGCAAAATATATAAAATGGTTTTCGAAAGATACCAAAAGTGATATCCAAGCTTGTAAGTCGAGAACAAACTGACAATGTAATGGCATGGATGAATAACGATCAAAAAACAAAAATCAATATACAAAATACAAAATACAAAAAACCTAAAAACTGAGCAACAGTAACACAAACAAACATCTAGGTGATCTCATGCAAGTACTAACTGGGGACACCCAAATCAGTTACAGCTCTGCATGTGACACCCGACGTGTTACTTCTAAACAACGTGAAGTATTATCACGTGATTAGTCATTATGCAATATTGAATTGTTATTTGACTATGTTATCCTAAGACAGTACCAAACACCCGTCGGTTATATAAATTGTCTTACCCTGAAACTTGACCGAGTGTGAATTGTTTGAAACAAGTATTTCATGACAAAGATAGAGACGGCTGTTACCGGTTTAAACATCACATACATTACTAAAAAATATACCAAAAGTATAAAGAACAACACTTAAAACTAACGTGCATTCATAATTAAATTTGACTGTCCCTCTGGTATCTTTCGCCACTCTTTTATTCCTTCTTCAAATTTGATTTAAATGCACGTTTGTTGACGTGCTACATATTTGTTTTCCGTTCATTTTTTATACTTAAATTAGGCCGTTAGTTTGAATTGTTTTACGTTTATCATTTAGGAGCCTTTTATAGCTGACGATGCTGTATGGGTTTTGTTCATTGTTGAAGGCCGTATGGTGATCTTTAATTGTTAATTTCTGTGTTATTATGTATCTTGTAAATAGTTGTCTCATTGAAAATCATACCACATCTTCTTTTTTGTATCATCATAGATACCATGCTTGAAATGTTGCCTTTGTGCTAGACTCGCGTTTCCTCTACAAAAGACTCACTAGTAACGCTTAATTAAAAATTTTAAAAAGACCAAATAAAGTACGAAGCTGAAGAGCACCAAAATTCCTTAAAGTTTTGCCAACTACAGCTAAAGTTGTCTGAGATAGAAAAACCTTTGTATTGCAAACATTTGTAAACTGTTACATTATAACTATAGCCATATCAATGATAAACAATGTCAACACAAAAGTGCTGACTATTGGGCTGGTGATAACCTCGGAGAATGCATAATTACACGCCACAAATAAAATTAATCTTTTGCTATTTATCATTTTGTAGAAAATGTGGATAGTATTTTCGAAAATTAAAAAAATCCATTTTTGCTATCTTTTAATTTTAGTTTTAATCAAGAATGAATCAGGAAGAAAAAAATGTACAAATAATAATCTGTTCTTTTTCATTTTTAATGTAAAAAAAGAAGAGAATAATAAAAACTCCATTTTTTGCATTGACTACCTTTATTACATACATGAAGCAATTGATTTAAACTATCTAGATCAACTTGAAATTTAGAATAGTACCTTCAACCTGGTGTCTAGAACCTTAACACTTAATTGGCGATGATGACTGACAACAAACAATTGTATTTCTGTCTTAGATAAGAATGGATATGTTCTACTTGTTGAAGCTACCATGCCCTCTTTATTTGATTAATAAAAGTAATCCAGGAATTTTTAACTAGCTATGAGCATCATGACGGATTCCACTTTCCACGTTTAGGTTGTATGCTCCTCTTTCCTTACGTGAATACAAGAGGTCACTTTGATTAGTATTAAGACTATCGTTGCTCAATTATTTGAAAAATAAATCCATGTACACACTTGTGTTCCTTTGTTTACCTTTTCGTCTTCCATCCTTTGGTCAGTCTTGGGTTTTTGGTAATTTGGTTTACAATAGTCTCCATACAGTCTCACGATTACAAATGTTAAAACAAATCCCATGTTTGACTATTTAAATCGGAAAGTTTGTATGTTTATTCTATTGAACATTGCTTGTAATCTTATTTGTTTAATCTTCTTTTATCAGAATGCACAGTTATGGTTAGAAAGATCGGAATCGCTAGAGTTTGACAACTTTCGCATAACGCAAGAAGGAATGTCCAATAAGGATGAACTGAAAATTTCTTTGTTTCATAAGGTGAATAATATTGAAATGTAGTTTTATTTTTTTTGGCAAATGTTGAATTCATATGCATATACATATTTTCTATTTCATGTAATGAAACACTGCCAAATAAAAATGTATGGAGTGTTATCTAATTTGAAATCCATCAGTCTTTTTTTTTCATTTTTGCCTGAAATGGGTCGAATCCAACCCCTGTATTTTTTCTGGAATGTTAAATAATACATTTCATTTTATTAATCTAATGGATATTCTTTTTTTATTTTGCGATATGGATTTTTTTCTGATGAAATGCATTGATGACATTTATGTTAAAAGATTACATTGGGCATCATAGATCAATAATTTTACAGCATAATACGAATAATCAGCCATGAATAAAGTTGTGATAGTCATACGTATAATAAACAAATGTAGCACTATTTGAAAATCATGCATTTATTCGACTTTATAAGCTGTTATGCAGCAGTAATCTTCTGATAATCAGCTTGCTAATTACCAGTGGATGTTAAGAAACCAAGAACGTACGATTAGCTTAATAACGGGATTGTCTTTGAAAGAAAATTTCGAAAAAAGAGACAAAAGATATCAAAAGGACTTTAAAACTTATAAGTAAAGGATAAACTGACAACTTTAGTCAATGATAGCATAAATCATATCTACTAATCTATTTTGATAATATGAACCACAATATATATAACGATACCAAGGATACCGGGTATGTCGACTGGGTAAGCTATACCATCATCATCATTACCGAACTGAACAAAGAAATAACACGACGGGTGCTGTATACGTTGCAGGAAATGCTTACCTTTCCGGAGAACCTGATTTCACTCCCGGTTTTTAGTGGAGTTCATGTTGTTTCTTAATTATTATTTATTACAGTTGATGTAAATGCCCTTTAGTTTTATGAGTCTTTGTTTACACCTTGGTTTTGATTGTTATTGTCTAAAAAACGAAATATCAAATATGGCCAACAGAGTATAAGACTTTAAGCATTTAGATGTAAGACCGCGAATACATATCTCGTGTGAATTCAAACGTAAGCGTACACTTGGCTATTTCAGTCCTTCTTCGATTACTAGTAGTATATGTGAGATATGTGTATGTTAGGATAAAATCAATGTTATCAAGATTATATATATAATGTAATAAACTTTTTATCCTTTGTCCAGGCTTTAAGTTCGGTCGTTTATAAATGTTCACTAGGATCTACACAGAAGAAAACTGTTATTGTATAGTCACAAACATACATCAATATAACACCATAATTTTTAATTCGTAAACCATTTTTGTTCTTCCAGAAACAACACGATAAAAGAATAATACAAGTATTTAAGACGAGCGACTGGCAAAGTCCAACAATACCTTCAACTCGAATTATTCTGGATCTTCTAAAAAGTGTTGTTATTTGCTCGAAATCACAGAATGGTCCAATTACGGTGGTATGCAGGTACAAACTTTTTATATATCATATATGAAGTTGACAAGAGTTGATCGAGATTCAGATCTTTTAAATCAATTTTGTACAGGCATAGATTACCTTAGCCGTATTTGATACAACTTTTTTTTCGAAATTTTGGATTCTCAATGCACTTCAACTTTGTACTTGTTTGACTTTATTAATATTTTGATATGAGCGTCACTGATGAGTCTTAGGAAGACGAAAAGCGCGTCTGGCGTACTAAAGTATAATCCTGGTACCTATGATAACTATTTAAACCACTGGGTCCATGCCACTGCTGGTGGACGTTTCGTCCCCGACGGTATCACCAGCCCAGTAGTCAACATTTCGGTGTTGACATGAATATCAATATAAATTTCCTGTTTACTAAACTTTGAAATTTTCGAAAAACTAAGGATTTTCTTATTCCAGGCATATATTACCTTAGCCATACTTTGTACTACGTTTTGAAATTTTGGATTCTCAATGCTCTTCAACTTCGTACTTGTTTGGCTTTATAAATATTTCGATATGAGAGTCACTGATGAGTCTTATGAAGACGAAACGCGAGTCTGGCGTTCTAAATTATAATCCTGGTACCTTTAATAACTATTGTAGATACAAATTCAGTTATAAAACAAAACAAAAAAAATGAGCCACGTGAACAAAAGGAGTAAGACAGGGTGCTTCGACAGATAAGCGTCTTCGGCTAATCATACATTAACTACCATGCGAATACAATTCAGTTTAAATATTTTTATCATAAGTCGGACGAAATTGGTAACGTAGCTGATCGAATGCACTGATTGTATTTAAGAAATCGAACGCGATAACATGTCGTTACTGTTATAAAACACCGAAAAATATTATTGATCAACCAATTCGTGTTGGTCACCATTAAACTAATTTACTGTCGATTTACGTCATTTTCTGTATTATTCTGTTATTTGTAAGGAGCACAATCATTTTAATGAACTTCATGTAGTAATGTGTAATGTGAACAGGCACGATCATATTGCATAAAAGATGTGTAAAACTGTCCGTATGATGTAACAAGGGATATGACACTATTGAGAAATGAGACGTTAACAAATGGAAAGTCGAATTCAAAACGTGTTTGCACTAATTCTTGTTGGAGGCCGTCAATCTATATAAATGTTGAGGAAATAATCAGGATTTGAAGAAGACCTACAGTAACTATTTTCTGTGTCTTTTGTGTATTAAAGCTTGGAATCAGTGTGGTTATTCACAAAATAAGATTGTTCATGATCTAAAATAAGGAATTTGTATCTCACTTTCCCATGATTGTGATGTAACGAAGTAGGCCATCATTGTTTAATTGAACATTGAAATAAATTCAAAAAGTCCAAAATTCGTTAAGATTGAAATTTACCTTTTTGTAGTAGATCTTTGAACCTCTTTTGTCATGTTTATATCCACCTCTGAATGACGCGCCGGGTAAGGTATACCTCATTACAGTATTTCTTACATGCATTGTTTACCGCAGCAAAAATGTAGTATGAACTGTTCAAATAATGTTTATCTAACATATTGCCGATCCTACTATACATCGATCATTATTTTATTTTTTTGGAAAAATTACAGTTTCAGTTTAAAGATGGGAGCTTTTTACATCTTAATTCTCACGTAAAATAAAAGGAGAAAGGGGCAGATATATATCCTCTAAATAATGTAAGAGTATATGTAGCAATCCTAGTTTTGCTAAAATTCCAAAGTGGGATATTACAAATCATGATTTTGGCATATAAAACATTGTTGTTTAAAACTTTGACTTCAGTGAAATGTTTGTCATGCTGAGACGATAAAACATCTTCAACCGTAGGCGTCATGAAAGTCGCATTAAACTCGACAATATTGAACGCTTTTCTGTATCATTACCGAAAAACTTTGATTCACTCAGATGGATCGTCCATTGTTGGTTCATCTGCTTCGCGAAAACATTTTTTGGCATCACCTGCATCTCGCTGTAACCTGACGCCATTTTAAAATTAAAATATATACTAATCATACTTCATATAGGAAATAGCATAAATTTATAGAGTTTTTTTTTATTCCTTGAGTCCGTGTTATGTGTGAACCACGAATCTTAGTGTCTGTTTTGATTTAAATTACCATTTGACTGGAATACATATGTTTTTAAACCCCGAAATCAAAAATCACGGAAAACAATTTTCCACAAATCACAAAAATTGGTATTCATTAAAGAAAATCCATAATATTCAAACGTATAAAACCATACGACATATTTAGCAATTCATTTATTACACTAGAAGTTGATCGAGGTCAATGCATTCAAGTATTGTAAAGCATATTCTCACTGTACATGTAGCATTTTTTAGTGTTCATATGGGTCAATATAAATAGTAGACGACAGCGTTCGTTTTTACCTTATAATGTACAAATGTAGCCATTCCTTCTTTTTATTTTATGATTTATTATATTTTCTGTAACATTTTTAGAGACGGATGCACCAAAAGTGGGTTGTTTGTTGCACTTTATCTTATTTTAGATAAAATAAACATTGACGAAGAAGTCGATATATTTCAAATTGTAAGGAGTATTCAGACTAGACGTCCAGAATTCTTGAAGATGTGTGTAAGTTACGGTTCCATACATTATAGCATATTTTTTTATACACTTTTACTTTGACGTTTACTTATCAATTAATAGTGTTTGTGTTGTTCTTATTCAACATAACTACACTATAGTATATTTATAAACAAATATATTCCGGTTTCACTATGTATTTTGTACTATAGAAACATTTAGTAGAATCTGAATAATAATAGAGTGTGTATCTCCCCTTTGATACCAATTTCCAGAGCTTTTGTTTCATTCGTGGTTACATTTCTACAAAGTTGCTGATACATAAGAAGCTATTTGACCAAAGGTTCCAATTTGTTTAGTTAAACTTCTCACTTTAAAATTTTACGGATATTATTTGGATTCCATTGATCTTTATGGAATATCGGTGACGTACATGACTGCATATGTACCAATAGTCCTTAAAACAAACCCGTTCTCTTAACTTCGATTATAACATCTCCGAATAAGACGAATCACCCATTTGGTACATACTTTGAGCATCATTACAGGAAAAACAAATGAACCACGATATATTTGAGTATTTATCCTTCTCGAACACTTTTGATCACTTTAGCTTAAGTGTTACTGATGTTTGAGTTAGAAACGAGCTAATCAAGAACCCACTATTACTTGATACCTTATAATATGACTTGATAAATATTTTAAATAAAATAACATACGTACGTAATTCGAGGTATGTGAGTAATGTGAACGGTTATTACCAACACAGCTAGTGATGCTTTTGCTTTAGGTTTGTTGTATCTCTTTGGGTTTTTTTTCTGTTTGTAACAGTCTCAGACGTTGTTAGTCGAAATCGATCTATTTCCGTACCTAATCTGAATGGTTATTGCCAACATATGTCTTTTGTTGAATACGTTGTTAAGTGTGCCAAGGCTTAAAAAAATATACACTAGCAGTTTGTCCATAGAAAACATTTGTAACAAAATGATATAAATCATGTACTTTTATTAATAGTTTTGTCGTCAAAATGGTTTAATTAAGTTTTTCTTTTATTTAACTGTGTATATATATATTAGCTCTCCTCAGATCTGATTAATTTTATTTTTTAAACTTAATTTTGATCTGATAGTTTTTAGAATTTATCCTTTGTTTATGTCAAATGTGAAATGAAACAGTAATGATGAGTACATTTGAATACATGGGTCAATGATAATTTTTAAAGATGGCAGCCAAGAAACGATCGAGAATATAATGAAAGATACAAAAAAAAAGTCGAGATGCCTTAAAATAGATTGGTAATGTCAAGTAATGCAATTTTATTGAAAATCTCTAACATGACTTATCAACTTATTTTAGTTTTTGGTTTTTGGTGAGGTTCATGTTGCTTAGTCTTTAGTTATCTATGTTGTGAACTGTTATTTGTCTGTTTTTCTTTTTCTTTGTTAGCCCTGGTGTTGTCAGTTTTCGAACTATGAGTTTCACTGTCCCTCTTGTACCTTTTGCAACTCTATTATAAAACTAACATGAAGGTCGTTAAATGTTGAGTATAATCTGTTAACCATGCTGGACCACCTACACTACCTGGAATTACACCCAGTTGATGGTGAACCTCATTTATTACCTTTCTATGTAGTGTTTTGTAAACTGTTTTATCGGACCACAGATTAAAATGCCATCAGGTGGTGATCCCCTATGAGACCGTATGGGGTTAGTAAGTTTCATATGGGGTTCATGACGCGTTAATGGCGACGTCATCTATTAATGTTGTTGTGTTTCATTGTTTATTTTTCAACAAAACACCGCAGAAAAAGACCAGCGTTTGATAAATTCGTTATATGGTTAACTACTGACCCCCTACGGATCCATAGAGGGTGAATAAAATTCATAGGGGACTCGGCCTCCGGCCTCACCCCCTATGGATTTTACTAACCCTCTATGGATCCGTATGGGGTCAGTAGCGAACCATATATGTAACTTATAATATTTCTTATTGTCTTATTAATATTTTTGTAATTACGTTTTAAATTTTTCTCCGACATATCTTCCACATTATTTAATATTAGGTTAACTTCCAGTACACATGGCAAGTGCATCTAAAATAAACTCTGAGTGTTTTTTTTTATTATAGTTCAATTATAAGATTTAGATGTTAGTATGACGTCCATTTTCACTTAAGTAATACAGATTTTGATAAGGTCCATATGAAGCTCGCCAGCGTTTGTAGGATTTTCTAGCTGTGTTGAAGACCCATTGGTGACTTTCGGTTGTGTTCTTTCCTTTGGTCGGATTGTTGTCTTTTTGACAGAATCCTCATTTTCATTTTAAATTCATCTAGTATGTTTCCTCCGCAGTAACAGTGAAAAGTGAAAAATCCATTTTGAGAAAATCGTTTTAGAAAGGAAATCTTTTTTTATGTTTTTTTTTATCAAATTTGCCAAGGTAAGCCAAGAATGTATGATAACTAATGTGTGTTGGTAAAGCATTTGATTAGTGATCTTTGCTTATTGTTTAAATGTGTTGTAACATACACTTTCACTTGTACGTTTTTATTTTAGGATCAGTATGAATACTGCTACCGATGTATCAAAGAGTATCTGGAAGGAGAATCATTGTATGCAAATACTTGATGATGCAATATTGACTTGGCTATAGAAACATTTTAATTGTATGACACAAGCAGGCTGTCTTTGATTTAGCTATCGACTTTCATTTTATTTTTACAATTTAATATAACATTTTTGTATATAACACGGCTACGAAGTTCGTATAACAAGATTTTATACGATATGTGTATGCTTTTAAAAATTGGTATGAGGTTTCACATATCAACAGAGTTCAACACAAGCTAGCTTTACAGAAAAGAGAATAATAACTAATTATAGGTTGAAGTACATAAATTATGTTTTTTGCTACTGATAATTAAACCTTGTTTATATTTATGACAAGCTTTTATAATGTATATATAATTTATACATGTTTTATTGGCGTTTACAATGCTCTTCAACTTTGTACTTGTTTGGCTTTCAAACTTTTTTCATCTGAGCGTCACTGTTGACGAAACGCGCGTCTGGCGTATTAAATTCTAAACCTGGTACCTTTTGTAAGCTATTATTCGTGTGTTTTTTCTGTCCTATATGTTCTCCCATTTGTTTGTACTGTAGTCCTGTCATGTAATGTAGGCATTGTAATGTTATATTTAACATCGCCATAAAAGTGGGAGGCTTTGCATGCCACAAAACGAGGTTCAACCATTGCCCGTTGTTATATTATAGTTCTTTTATATATGTGTTAAATTTTAATGTTGTGTTTCTGTTGTGTCGTAGTTCTCCTGTTATATTCTGTGTTTTCTCAAGTTTTAGTTTGTAACCCGTATTCTTTTTTTTTTCTCAATCGATTTATGCATTTCAAATAGCGGTATACTACTGTTGCCATTATTTACATTTACTTTCATTGGTTAATGGTACCCTTTTACCTTCAACAATGAGCACAAGCAAAAGCCTTACCGTACAGCAATCTTACACGGCCCACATTAACAAAAACTAAATATAATAAACAGCAACAAATGACAGCCACTGACTTTAGGCATGAGGCACATACAGCACTTAAGGTAGCACAATACAAAGATTTTTCATCCCCGATCATACATTTGTACATCTTTAAACTGACGTAATTCCACTCATCCTTCTTTAAATTTTATAAATGATGTACCAAAAGAAAGAAGATTGATTAATCTTTCAAATAGTGATAGTTTCATAATGACATAATTATTACATAATTAATTGTTGTGTAATTAGTTGCTATATTGTAATGTCCATGCTTGAAAGAATTTAGCTTCTTTGTTATTCATTGCATCCCAAAATATTTTATAGATTCTATCACAACACAGTTTGACCTCCAAAACTGTGTCTCAGATTTTTCCTATTGTAATTCATTCTCTCATAAATCTTCAATGAAGTTTGCAACATCAATTCATAAAAGATCACTAAATTCAATTAGGTATAAAATTTGTTCTATTGATGTTTTTGGAAATCTGAGACACAGTTTTGGAGGTCAAGCTGTGTTGTACAAAAATCTATAAAATATTTTGGGATGCTATGAATAATTAAGACGCTAAATTCATTCAAGTGTGGACATCACAATATAGTAAATAATTACATAACAAATTGATTATGTAATAATTGTGTCATAATGAAATTATCATAATTTGAAAGATTAATCTTTCTTCTTTCTTTTGGTACCTCATTTATAAAATATAAAGAAGGATGAAATGAATTACATCAGTTTAAAGTTATCTGATTGGGAGTGTAAAAATCTTTGTATTGTGCTACCTTAACGTGCCCACAATCCTCCTATAAAGCAAGACAGTGCTGTAACAGCACAACTTTATGACAAACTTTTGAAACGTATGAAAAAGGTATTACTCAACAGATCGATAAAAACAAAAAACAACTCAAAAAGAGTAAAAAACTTATACAGATCTGAGAGTACTCGCAGTTCCTAAAAGCTATTTCAAAGACAATAACAACTAATAAAGAAAATATGAATGTAAAACGAACACATTAAATTGCGTCCTCCTTGATTTGCTTCAACAAGCTGTTAATTCTATGGAGGTTTGTTTTAATTGTTATTTAAACATTATTTAAAAGCTTTATTAAACACATTTTAAAATTGAGAATGGAAATGGGGAATGTGCCAAAAAGACAACAACCCGACCATAGAAAAAAACAACAGCAGAAGGTCACCAACAGGTCTTCAATGTAGCGACAAATTCCCGCACCCGGAGGCGTCCTTCAGCTGGCCCCTAAACAAATATATACTAGTTCAGTGATAATGAACGCCATACTAATTTCCAAATTGTACACAAGAAACTAAAATTAAAATTAAAAACCAATTGTTCAGAGAAAAATTGAAGGTCTTTCCATCAAAACAATGTATTTTGATATGAAAGTTGTGAAACTAAGTTTAAAATGTCATTTCAATCGTCAAATGATAGCTTCTAGTGCGCTGATTCCAAAAATATTTTTTTAAATAAGGGAGATAATTTGTGCGCTGATTCCAAAAATATTTTTTTTAAATAAGGGAGATAATTTGTTACTTCCGGTTTGAAAAATGTTACTTACGATTATATTTGAATATTTACTTGACACTGATTCCAAAAATATCTGGTTCTATATACTTTTATATTAATAAAGTACAAAAAATAGCTACTTCCGGTTTACAAAAGGTCACTTCCGGTTGTTTCTTCCAAGGTTAAATGGTTTGATACCTTTTTCCAAAAGTTTCATAGCTTTATCATGTATACATATAAAATAAAAGCAAAGGTCAAAATCTAGAACGTCAAATTAAGCTATGACCTTGAGATCAATTTCAAGGTCATGAACTTAGGACCTCAAATCAAAAGACCATAGGTCTTAATTATATTTGGTTAATGACTTATATCACCAAACGCGTATTTTTTAAATACAAGAGTGGAGAAAACTCCCTTTTACGTTCAACGTGCCCTTGCAATAAAAATTTATGTGTTACGACATGTCGCAACTAACAATTTAGTAAAAATAATTTGTTGATATCTTATACGGTCTTTGGATATAAGTGAAAATAAGCCAAATTCAAAATATTAGAATATGACCTTGACCTTTGGACTTGACCAAATTTTCATTTTTTTGGACCAAGGACCTCAAATCAAAAGATCCTAGGTCTCTATCACTTATGGTTTATAAGATAGAAATGCATATCACTTATATCAGATGCATAAGGGGAAATAACTCTCATATGGAGCGGTCATATTGCTTCGGTCAAAATAGAACAAATCATGCAAAGGATATAACGAGCAATTTTGTAAAATAAAGTCGTTATCTTTTACGGTTGCAAAGGAGTTGTGAGCACAAGGAAAACAGTGTTTGGGGAGATAACTCCTACAAAGAAAAGTATTCGGTTACACAGGGTAAATTTCAAAAGCGCATAAACTGTTCGATATCATATACCAAATATCAAAGCGACATATTGCGTAACAAATGCGAAACAGAAAAGTGGAAAGACCTAATAATACAAGACTAACAAAGGCCAGAGGCTCCTGACTTGGGACAGGCGCAAAAATGCGGCGGGGTTAAACATGTTTGTGAGATCTCAACCCTCCCCCTATACTTCTAGCCAATGTAGAAAAGTAAACGCATAACAATACGCACATTAAAATTCAGTCCGAGTCTGATGTCAGAAGATGTAACCAAAGAAAATAAACAAAATGACAATAATACATAAATAACAACAGACTACTAGCAGTTAACTGACATGCCAGCTCCAAACTTCAATTAAACTGACTGAAAGATTTTGTTTTCTTCTAAATTACCATCTTTGATGAGTTATTTTTAAACAATCTCTCGCTCGAGACGGTTTAACCTTGTATCTCGCGTCTAAGAACATCATTTACTGAAAGCCGTTTTTATGTCGCTTATAATAAGTAAAAAATAATGATGAAGTCAGAAGGTACTTGTACTTCTCATGTCTGTTATTGAGATTATAGCAGTTTTAGCAACAACATGTTAACGTATTCCTGCATGTAAACTGCTAACGGCCTGGTTCAGATTTGTATTGCTCAGTCTGAACAATGTGGAAACGCAACATTTATTTCTAATTAAAGTATTAGCTATAGATTAACATGAAGAAAATAAACTACCAAAATATGCATTGGTTACACCGTCACTTTTAGAAATTGGTGCGACATAAATGATCCGGTATGTTCAATTACCCCATGTTAGTTACAGTTAGGTAATGAATTTTCCAAAGCATAAAAAAGCAATTAGATGGAGATTAGATATTTATTTGGAAGTTGCAAAACATAACAAAATTGCGCTATGCATTTCTAAAGTCTTCGAGTATATTACTAATTTTTAAATTTATCATCTCGGTCATCGAGGAATTTAGATTTTCGGGAAAAAAGTGAAAATCATTTTTTAATGACATTTTGAACGAACTACATAGATACTCCGTTTGGTATCGGAAGGCATACCCTCATAAAATAAAATAAAAATTCTAAGTGTTAATTTAAAGTAAGATAAAGAAAAATCTCACACACGATGAGGAAAAGTTTAATTATTAGGTTTATGAAACTCTCAAGTGTTTCGCAAAAAAAAAACAACTTCCAGTTTCCCTTCAAATTTTCAGAAAATATATAGATTTCAATCAAAATGTGTCTCAACTAATCAAGTGGTTCTGGTAGTAGTTAAAGTATTATCTTGTGACTTTATTTATTTATAAGGTGATGATAAAGAATCTAGTCTTGATGCCAGGTAAATAATTAATTAAACATCTTTGATTAAGTCAAATTGAATGTAAGAAAATAAATATTGTTTATAAATAATCTGAATAGGCTTTTAAGGTTATAAATATAATAATATAGTTAATATCAAAGAGGCCGGTTTCTGTCTCGGAACATTTATTTATAGAATTACATTTTTGGGGTTTGGTTTAGGTTTGGGTTTTGTTTTGGGGGAGGGGTCTATTCCAACGTAGGAAAGGAACAAAAGGAGTAAAAAGAATATCTAGTCCAACAATTCAATTAACGTTAGTATTATAATGCAAACAAAAATTATTAAATTTTAAGTGAAAGTAAAATTGACGAGTCAGAAACTAATGTTACCAAGGCATGCTTGACGCACCAGGATATGTAACTAGAGGCTCTGGAGAGCCTTTGTCGCTCACCTGATTCTATTTTGGTATTGTAAATCATGTATTTATTTTGTTTTATATTCCTGTTCTGTTTTTTGCCATGCTTTATGTCTGTTTGAAATTGTTAATTATATTGATGAAGCCCCACCCTTGTACTTTGTATACCTTTTTTATAACTTTATACGTCTACTGATATAATTACTTTCCGAATAAGGTGGGGTTAAATTATTCTAGGTCAACTCAACTGCATCGTAAAAAATGTATTGACATGAATACTGTTGTTCTTGTATCACTTATGCTTCGATATGGTAATTCAGGGATTAAAATTGCTCTATTATATAATGTTATTTTTGAATTAGATCAATTTCCCATAACACCATTTTCAAGTACACAATTAACTACCAAAGTGTTTAAAGAAGTATTCAGATGTCTTTTTGTGAAAACTGAGCTTATTTGTTACTTAATATTTCTTATAGTTTTTACTATCTTGCTTTCTTGTGATATTGAAACAAATCCTGGGCCATCATTTGCAAATGATCTTAGCCTAAATGATTCAGTTTGGAATTTAGATCTTCACGATTTGATTGCATTTACTTGCATTAATATCCAAAGTGTGAAAACAAAACTTGATATTTTGAAAGCAGAGCTTGGGGATAGAGTTATAATAACAGAATCTTGGTTAAAGCCGAATATATTCGACAAATCAGTTGTATCATCAAACTTTAAGGCTCCTTATCGTAACGACAGAGAATTTGATAAGCTTGGAGGGGGAGTCATGATGTATGTAAAACAAAATATCCCAAGTAAGCGACGAAATGATCTAGAAATCAATACTCTCGAATGTTTATGGGTTGAAGTAGTAGTTAAGGACTGTAAAGTACTGTTTGGCCTATTTTACAGACCTCCGGATTCACCATTTCATATTTTGAATCATATAAACCAGTCAATTGAAAACGCAGTAAACAGCGGTATAAAAAGTATTTTGGTCATGGGCGACTTCAACGAAAATTTATTCCTGGCAAACCGTAATAATTTAAAAAAAAACCAACATATTATTAGATAATGGTATGCACTAAGCAATTACTGAGCCAACATTTTATTGTGAAAATTCCTCATCACTCCTCGACCCCTTTATAGTTAAAATGATATCAATATTCTTGCATATCACGAAGTGAGTGAAAATATTTTAGAAGCAAATACTTAGGTTCCATTGTCCAGTAAGTGGAATACTTAATTTGCACAAACCGAAATATACCCAATTTAAATGTAATGTTTGGGATTTTGAAAAAGGGGACTACGATCTCTACTGCGAGGAGTTGAGACAAGTTGACTGGGACAGATTACTTGATACAAATTTAAATAATGCAGTCTCCATTGTTACACAAAAAATTATAGATGCTGCTAACAAGCATATACCAAGTAAACTAATTGTTGTTCGCACGAAAGATCCTCCTTGGATGACGTCACTTATAAGGAGACAAATTCGTAGACGGAAACGTTCGCACAAAAAAAACCCCCAAAAAATACAATTATTGTATTATACTCCTGAGTCTTGGGCAAACTTTAAAAAAATTAGGAATGAATGTGTAAACATGATAAAACTAGAAAAAACTCATTATTTTGAAGAAAAAAAAACAATGTGAATATAACATTCACAAGTAGATTCCATCACGAATTGGTGGAAGAAATTGCGTAACCTGGATGGATTTCCTTCCAAATCCTCCTCACTTGGGCTCGTATGGATAGTAAAAAAAGTTATTGTAATCGACTAGCAATGGATTGTTGAGACTTGATATATGTTTATACATTGTAGAATATTGTAAATAAATAAAAAAAACACTAAACAATATTTTTTTTAGTGAGGTCCAAAAAAGGGGGGTCCATGCCCCAAATACCTGTGGTTGGATGTGTTTAAGGCAACAGGTCCCGATAGCATTAGTCCAAGATTTCTTAAATATGCGGCTTTAGAATTAAGCTAATCCAGCTCTGTTGTTCAATAAATCACTTCAGTTATACATTTATCCTTATGAATGGAAAAATATAATACCAGTTTTCAAGAGTGGTTCTCATGAAATTTTATTCAATTATAAAAGACCAATCTCTCTGTTATCTATTATTGGTAAAACGATGAAAAAATGTGTTTTTAAATATTTATTTAATTTTCTTTCTCGTTATAAAATAATTAAAAACTTGCAATCAGGTTTTATGCCTGGAGATATTACTGTTAATCAATTTATTTGTATTACCAACGATATTGCTAAAGCCCTTAATTTTGGAAAGGAAATAAGAGTTGTGTTTTGTGATATCAGTAAAGCATTTGACCGGAACTGGCATGAAGGCCTCCTTCACAAACTAGAAAAATATGGAATAAGAGGGGACTTATTAAAATGGTTTAAAAGTTACTTTTACTTCGAGAGAAGACAAAGAGTTGTCATAGGAAGACAGACCTCTGATGTGTATAGCATTAAAGCAGGTGTCCCCCAGGGCTCAATTTTAGGCCCTGCATTATTTTTATTATTCATAAACGATATTGTATGTGACATATCATGCAACATCAGACTTTTTGCTGACGATACATTATTATATATAGTTGTTGAGGACAAGTATGCTACAGCTGAATTAATGAACTCTGATATAGAAAAAAATCCATCATGGTCTCAACAATGGCTCGTTAACTTTAATCCAAGAAAAACTGAAACCATGACTATATCTAGAAAAAGAGCAAAACCCCATAATCCACCAATATATATGAATGATACGTTTGTACACTGATACAAGAGGTTGAAGAACATAAACATTTAGGGTTAATTTTTCAAGAAAACGGTTGTTGGGAAAGTCATGTAAATTATATAGTATTGATAAAGCTACGCCTCGCTTAAATCTTATGAGGAGTTTAAAGTTTAAGCTATCGCGTAATAATCTACAATTTATATATATCAGTTTACTCAGGCCTATTCTCGAATATGCAAACACTGTGTGGGATAACATACCAATTTATTTAAAGGACAAACTAGAGAGCATTCAAATAGAAGCGGCTCGTATAGTCACAGGTACCACTAAGCTTTGCTCTAAATATAATCTTTATAGTGATACTGGTTGGGTATCTCTGAGTGAAAGAAGATTCAGACACAAAATTATTAAATTTCACGAAATGTTTCATGACCAAACTTCTAATTACAATGTATCTTTGTAGTCTCGTACCTCAACAACTGTATCAAGTCTATAACTATAATACTAGAAGTGCATTTAATGTTCAAAATATGAACTGTAGAACTACCTTTTATCAAAATTCGATCCTACCATCTGCTATTCGTGATTGGAACAGGCTTCCACAAGATGTAAGATGTAATCCTTCAAAATTTACACTTAAAAATTATATAAATCGAGATACTAAGAAAGTCCCCACATATTATAATGCTGGTTGTAGAAAAGGCCAAATACTTCACGCCAGACTCCGGTTGAACTCCAGTGGCTTAAATTAACACCTTTCCCGAAAAATATTGTTCTTTCCAGCCTCTGTATATGTGGGCAAGTTGAGAGCAGCAAACACTATTTGCTAGAATGTCATAATTATCGACTCATCAGAACACAAACCATTTCTACACTACCAATATATAATATACAAACATTATTATCAGGTAGTGACACGGTGGGTATGGTTGTCCTGCGAGAGAACGTTCTGTGCTGGTGATTCGGTCCTGACGGGTGCTGGTGGGTCCTGATTCTGTGCTGGTGGGTTTGTTTACATTGTATCAGAATGGCAATAAAACAATCGTTTTGTTGCTTAATTTTTCTCTGATACGTCATAAGTACCATAAAAAGCATATTACAACAATATCTTATTGCAAAAGTCGTGCAAGTTCGCTAAACAAAATTGTCCTGACGCTGTGCTGGTGATTTAAAAAACGGTCCTGGTTCTGTGCTCCTATGTCCTGGTTCTGTGCCTTTATATTTAAGTCAAAAGTGGCAAATATTCCAAATCATTGATTCACGCTAAAAATACCAGACTCAGAAATACACTTTTAATATTTTTAATATCACGAGGCTTTTTGAGTACCAAACACACCTTCGCTGTAGTAATGACTCGTTACTTAGGCATTTCACTTCACGCATTTATTTCATTTTTTGATACAGTGAATTTTTTGTATTATTACATTAACATGTAGCCTTTGTATATATATATATATATATATATATATATATATATATATATTTGTAAAAAATCGAATCTAAAGCCAGACATATCAAACATTTTTTCCCCCATTTAATATGTGTTTTCAGGACTCAAAAAACTAAAAAAAGTAAAATGCGATAAAATGATTGCCCATTTTCACCCCCCCCCCCCCAAAAAAAAAGAACTTTTGCCGGATAGGGAGAGGAAGGGGTCAGATATGCAAATTAAAATCAATATTTTATCTTTTCGTGTACGTTTTTTTTTCACTTGAATTTATACTTGTTTGCACCATAGGCGAGTGATATGAGAGCCAAATTTACATTTTTAATGCACCTACCTAACACACGGCTAAATTATATATCACTAGAAAGCTAAGAATGTGTACTTTCTAAATATCCCGGTCGTCAAAAGAAATTATGGTGCATTTTTTTTTAAATCGAGGTCAAAGGTCATGGGTGCAATTTCAATTCACGGATACTTCCAGTTGTAAAATCGAGTCAAAACAAATGCAAAAACGAAACAATTTTATAGGAATGCTGTATTACTGTTGGGAAAATATATTTCTATCATAATATTAATTAATTTTGGTTGATTTTAACGGTAACGCATGTTACATAACGTTTTCTCTCGGAGTCTTTGAAAATCAACATTTAAGTCACACAATGTATCTGTAGTCGCCCTTGCATTATCTAAATCATATAATGCCTCCATATCATTTGATTGCACGTATTTACAAACATATATATCTGCAAATTTGATATAAATAATCCGAAACAAAATATTTGAAGCAAGGGGAAAATATAACATATGACGTATTTTTAATTGTTTAGAAAAGTCCCATGATGAGCTGTTTATTAAAATTGAGGAAACGTATGGTCTCCTGTTATATAATTAGTTTGAAAGCCTGACAACCATAGAGCAGATTTTCTTTTATATATGTTGCAATATGTTGATATATAAAACAGAAGATGTGGTATGATTGCCAATGAGACAACTATCCACAAAAGACCAAAATGACACAGACATTAACAACTCATACATCACTAAATCAGATATGATAAGAGTACTAACAAACATAAGTAAAATGAGTAAAGTGCTACTGGTATATTTATATCAACAAATTGACAATTTTAATATAAAACATCACAAGGAAAATATGATCACTCATTGTACGTCAAAATGTGTTTGATTTTACTTCAGTCGGCCGCCGTGTATCTTGAGATATATAATTAATCAAACAATACTTGACAAAGTAGTTTGTACTCTTTTTAAATATTACACTAGTGATGACGTTCGGCTACTTTGGCACTAAGTATTACGGTTTTTTTTTATCTTGTTTCACCGCTTCAAACGGAGGACAAGGCTATCCTAATATTGAACCTTTTATTTGGCTTTCTAATGTTAAAATCCTGTGATCGAAACGTCGGACCAATGGGATGTTGGACCATTTAGGTGTCGGAATATTGCGATATCGGAATATTATAGCTTCATTTTAACTTGTAATCTCATCATTCTTATCGGTCAACATATCCATACAAAGACAACTTCCTTGGCATGGGCATATATCAGTACAGCAGAGGTTTTGCTCAAAGCGGACACAAGATCTACTATATATATACAGATTGAATTAAAATTTTGGAATGGACATGAGGGATTTGTCAAAGAGACACCAACCCGCTAAAAAGCAGGCAACGGCCAAAAGCCACCAATGGGTCGTCAATGCAGCAAGAAACTCCCAATCCCGGAGTCGTTCTTCAGCTGGCCCCTAAACAAAAATGTACTACTTTGAAATGATAATGGACGTCATACTAAGCTTCCAAATATACTCAACAAGTTAAAATAAAAAAGCATACAAAACTAAGAAACACACGATGCTCCTGACTTGGGACAGGCGCAAAATTGCGGCGGTGTTAAACATGTTTTTGGAAATCTCAACCCTCCCCCTATACCTATACCAATGCGTGAACAGATCAAATCTTGTAGAAAGTTGGATGACATCATACCGGACCGATGTTGCCTTTTAGCCAACCAAAGTCATACGGAGATCTTTTATTGATTCTGTAGTTGGGTCGACATTGTCTTGGATAAAATTTTAACCCCCAGAAGAAAAATAATGCCATGTAGAATGTATGCCCCATTTTCATTGTTTCTAATCTCCTGATCACTCAAACTTGTTAATAGTTATCAAAGGTGTGTCCATAAATACGGTTCATTGGTAGTGATAAACCTAAATGAAAAAGAGTAAAAAAAATATTTATAGATAATATACATTCTACTAAAGCCATACATCTAAGAACTTTGTCAATAGGAATATCGTACGCTTTATTAACTGCCGCAGATGTGCCATCATCCAAAAGACAACACATAAATGTTTTTAAAGCAGGTGGCATAATTTCAATTGAATAATCCAGTGAAATGTTTTTAGATAATGGATATTCATCTGATTGTATTACAACTTTACCCTATATCTGCTTCCGTAAAGTAGCTGCACTAAGTGCTTGCAACCAGTTTCGCAGTCACTGCTCAGATCTTAAATTTTACAGACCGAATATCACAGTCATTTTAAACGGGTAATTTCCGTCATTACGGCATAAGACAAAATTATAGAGCTACTGTATACAATATTGGATGTACATTGGCCTTGTTGAAGCTGTATACATGTAACTATAAATTGACCATGGTTTTTTAGTTTTTGTTGAAGCTGATAATATGTTGTGTAGTTTTCTCGGCGACGATCCTCGGGCAGAAATTAAGCCTGGTTAACTGATCAAGTAATTAAAGTTGTTAACCAGAATACTTCCTTGTGTTCAGGCACGTCATCTTTAATCGTCGAAATGTTAGTAAAAGCTGTTTTATGTTAAGAACTAAATAGCTCTTTAATTTCTGATTTCAAATTTTGTAGCAAATATTTAGCGATGCAAGCTCGATGGTATAAAGATTTAATAGTAAAAATATCATGAGTTATTTTGTAAATCAGATCATTGTAGGAGATATATGTAGTAACACTCAATACAGCTTGAGTATGCGCCTCAGAGGATACCTTATGAAGTTGTGTAACTTGCTTATAGGCTTTATACATTTGCAAAATATACAAACAGACAAATCAGAATGAGTTGTAGATCTACGGTCCTCGTTGATATATGCCGGAGAAGATCTACTGGTCGGTAGAATTGGTACATGTAGTACAAAGTCTTTGTACAGACAAAACAGAAGTTGATAGGTTGTGCTTACTTTTGAAATATTTATAGCAACTCTTATGATATTTTGTATTTTCAAATGGGATGTTTTCATTTTTTTCATATTCATCGACCAGTCTTCTGTAAACTTCATCTTTTCGTTTTCCCACTGCGGCAATACAACTGTATCTTCATTTAAGTGTTAACTATGTAGTAAATATATGACAGACTATGCATCTGTGTCAATAAATGGATAGTTTTTTTGCTTTTTAGCAAAGGAAGGGTTTCATTGTGAACTGGACTGTGAAAATTTGACACGACTCGGAAGATTTTCTACAATTTTCCGATACGATTCCTTATTTAGAAAGGGGTGAATTCTACAGAACTCAAAAACTGTGTTTTACTTTGATTTGATCTTTATTTTGGACGATTGTATATCTATTTAAGCTACACTGAAGTTAAAGATAGAAATAGAACCGTTTAAATATGATTCATCGTACTCTAATAGCACTATTAAGTACACGGAAATCGACTAATATATTCAGTAAAAAACGATAACGAAATAGATAAGGGGTTCCGGAAATTATAATGATTTTACCCAACATCGTAAAATTACAGAAATTCGTGATTTTAAGAAATGTTGAGATAAAGTCTTGATCTTGAATGAAAAAACGATAACTGATGAGTAATTTGGTGTGATCTAAAACGGATAGATTGCAAAAACATTTAATAAAAATTTAATTGTAGATCCGAAAAGGTCGGGATTATGAAAATTTTCGTACAAAATGTCAAATATTTAGAAGGAATGCAAAAGCATGCGGACTTACAGTTGTAAATATTGTTTTTCATTATTTTAAGAATCTAATTCACTTAATTATGTTGTCTAAAAGAAGAGATACGACTAATTTCCTTTGCTTGAAAAACATGTCGTAATTATATAATTTTTAACTAATTTCTGAAATAAACGTCAATTTTAAAAAAACTGCACCGTACGATTTTGTGACGACCGGGCAAAAATCAAAGTTTAATCATTATTCTTTCATTTAAAAAAAAAATTAGCCGTGTGTTAGGTGGGTGCATTAAAGTCCTTAACTAGACGTCTTTTTCAAATATTACACTCGCCTACCAACAGAAATCGGTTTAAAATATATAAATAAGCTATTAATTTCAAAAATTAAAATATCTCGTACCTTCATACTACCAATTGAGTATAATTATCCAAGTATATAAGATGTAAAAAAAAAACCTAATTATATACCTACATCTAACTTTTAAAACCGATAACAGTTAAAAATCAAAGTACTGATGTACTGAACATCGGATGACCGCATGTTCTTGTGGATGGTTCGAAAACCACTTGTCTCATAAAAAAATAACATCTCTATACCTGAAAGTGAGGTTTGCTTACAGATATAATTTCTTTTTCTGGGCATGGATGATAAATTAATGACACGGAGTTCAACCTCATCGTAATAACTTTTATATTGTAGTGATACAACTCAGTATACTCTGGTTTATTGTTATTTATAGAATAAATAAATGTATATTACAGTTACCTGCATGTATATATAATGTTTATGTATTTGTATATCATTCTTTTCTACTATATAAAAAATAGTGCAGTGCAAGTGCATATCGGACACTCTACTGCAATAATGGACAATTTATTAAAAAGGTTGATGACCACAAACATTTAGGTGTTACTTTTTCTAATAATTGTCAGTACATATAGAAAACCTTTGCTGTAGTGCCATTAAACAGATTTTTTTTTCTGAGAAAATTGAAATTTATGCTTAACAGAAACAATCTTAATAAGATACTAGAACACACCCGTTATAGAATTAAAGTATATAACTTTGCGTAAGCCTTATTTTAGTATTGGGATTGTCATCTGATAAAGTCATGCCGATTATAAGATGCAGTTTTCTCTGCTTTCAAAATCTTTCTGTTTGAACCCGTCGACCTGGAACTTATCAATTATTGGTAATGAAAACAAAAGGTCCTGAAATGGAGTATTTTCTAATCAACAGCATTGTCCTATATTAGTTATAAATAAAGTTGATTTCTTTGATTAGCTGTTTTACGTCATGCCCCCTAACAAATTGAAAACTGTACGGTACCTATACGCCTTATTTCAAGTCCAGATTTTTAGTATTCGTTTGCGTCTTTGAACTAGCTTTCAGTAGCTGCGAGTATGCGTTGTTCAATAAATTGTGTCTTAATGTTATTAATTCATGTGATAAATTGTTGTGTTGTTACACCACTGTACCAATGAAGGTGGAAAGGAGGAGGGGTTGGTTGGATGGAGTTGCGAGAGGTGTGTGAAACGCACATTTAACTGAAATAAACCAGTCAAACCTTAATGATTATATAAGACCCCCTCTTATAAATGTCGCTTTATTTTAAGCACCTTTTAAAACTGTTTAAGTTAACATATTTTGTAGAGAATCATCAATTCAAGGGCATTTAATATCTTAAATAAAACTATTCTAATTAGATACATTTTCATCTGATATTGGACGGAAGATGTTGCCCATTTATGTAATATAATTACGATTTATCATATAAAACGGCCAAATGGATGCACAAAAGTAAAAATTGGAGTCACAGATCCGATTGAATACAATTATCAGCTAAATTTTATTGATTTTGTAACATTTGTTTCAAATATGACAAACTTTTTACCCAAAATCACCAGCACCGTATCATGACCCACCAGCACAATGACAGGACCCACCAGCACAGTATCAGGACATGAATAAATTGAGAAAATGCAAAATTTTACTACATTGCACTGTTTTTTCACAAAATAATTTTGTCATTTGGATTTGGGTATAGAAAGCGGACTCCATGAGCATTTTTGTTTTAGTTTTTCAGTTCTAGATTTTCTGAAAATGAACACTTTTGTGTTACGTTTACTGAAACAGTTTAGAGGATCAACTTTTTGATGGTTTGCCTATGAACCCATAAGAAACAAAATTGAAAAATTTCAACTGTTTTTTTCCATTTTTATGAGAGAAAACGTCAAAAATCATCATTTTCGTCTTTGTTTACATTTTTTCATTGATCACCAGCACCCGTCAGGACCGAATCACCAGCACCGAACGTTCTCTCGCAGGACAACCATACCCACCGTGAGTGAACTAATCAGTGATGAGGAAAACGAAAACATTTTTAAGTTGTACAAAGATTTATTTTAGAAACAGGGAGATTTGGTCCGTAACAATTATTTTTATGTCGATATCGATTAAGATGTTGAACCTTAAAGTTTATTTGATGTAATCTTATTTTCGAAACGTTAACATATTTCTCAGCTTCATGCACTATAATTATAAAAATACGAGTTGATCACATTTTTCGATCAAACTGACTTCTGAGTAACGGGCAAACCACAGAATAAACATGTTAGATAAGAATTGAAAATTACATTATACGAGTTTCTTATACTATGTTCCTAAATTTGTCATGTTTTAAAGGGAGACGGATTTATACATGTATAAGTTTTTCTTGTTTCCGAATCCCCGTATTTCCTATTGTATAATTATATTTTGTGCACTTTTTGAAATAAAATATTGTTTAAACTAAATCATGTAAAAATAAATTAAAAATCATATCAGATACCCAAATTATGATTGAGGCCAAATTTGGTTTATTTTTGGCCCCGCAATTAAAACAAAATCATGGTGGCCATTTGAACAGTAAATCTGCAATAAAGAATCAACATTTCATCAGCACCTCACGAGGAACGTTCATGTCATGTTTGGTTTTATTCCTTTTAGTGGTTCTCTAAAAGAAGACATATGTATGAATTTGTCCTGTTTTTTTTTTAAGTTCTATTTTTTTGTCCTGCCATTTTATCTTTTACTCTGTTCAGTCCTTCCTTCCTTCCTTCCTTGTTTTTTTTTTTTTTTTAGTTCAACTGACTTTTGTTTACATAAATTGTCACCCTGCCCTTATTTTAAATATTAGGTAAAGTTGAAAACACACGTTTATCTTCTCAATCTTTAACGTACCCCGACTCGTCCATTTTTGCTGTTTCTACTCACTGTATTGATTTTTGAAAACATCTCGCATATAAACAAAATCTGATTAATCTGCAGCTTACTCCCCGCCCCTTTTCTCCATTAATATAATCCTAATTAAATTCTATCATAAAATAGTCATGCTATATTCACACGTAATTCGAATTCGATTTGCATTAACTAATTCGAATTAGTTTAATTCGCATTCGAAACGTTTTACGTCCTAACGTCAATTCTAATTCGAATTGGAATACGCATCAAATTCGCTTTACTGTCCTAACGACGTTAACTTTTGATTCGGATTAACAAAAACGTATTTCTAATGCGAATTAGTTAATTCGAATTAGCTTCGAATAAAAAAAGAAGAGTGTGTGAACGCGATTAGCGAATTCGATTCGCATTCGATTCGAATTAAATTCGAACTTAATGTCCGTGTGAACGAGGTATCAAAATATATATATTTTTTGGCAGAAATTACTTACATAATAGTTATTGAAAAACCAGTCATTATCGTGATATATGGACTGCCCACAGGACAGTGATATTGACTGAGACAGTGATACTAACTGAGCCAAAGGCGAGGTCATGATCACTGTCGCAGTCAAAACTACCGTTTATTTCATTGAGAAACTATGCTTTAAAAAGAATTCATCAAATTCAAATTGTTGAAAGTAACCTCGAGACAATGTACGATTTCCTAACTGTAAAATGCAAACACGTCTGAATCGCGTTGCGTTTTATAACGGAACGTCTCTCAATCAGACAAACCACGCCCCACCGGTCATTATCATGTAAAAGCCTGTTAACGACCGGTGTTCCGATCCGCTTTATTCGGTTAATGACCGATGAAACTTATTACAAAAGAATAAAGAATGTCATGTGGCCTCGTTTTATCAAATAAGATAAGGTTATTCTTACCCGATATGGAATAAAACAAATATAATCTTTCCGGTTTGACTGTGAAACACGCATTTAAGATTTACATTAAACACAAAATATTGTAAGTCACCTCTTTGATTGGAAAACATATCATATTTCAGATTAAAATTTTAAATCGTCAAAAATTGTTTTTAGTCTCGCTACACTCGGTGATAGAATTTTCACTTTTTTGAATAATTATAACACACCTTTTAAAATTCATGGTCCGCTCCGTAAGGTCAGAGTATTTTTTAACTGTGCAGTATATCTGAGATAGTTAATGCACATCTTTGCTATGCATTATTCAGATTATAGCACAGTAAGAACAAAGAGATTTTACCCATGGCATGTGTTAACATTTAGATTATGTATGAAATTGACGAGTACTAGACATTGAATCTCATTTATGAGGAATTAAAGATATGAATGAATGAATGACGTTTTGGTTGCACGTGCGTGATTAGATTTGGTACTATGTTATGTCTGTTACTTCTACACATGGCTGTTGTGTTGACTGTTACAGCACAAAGTAAGTTTTTATTATATTGAAGATATACACTTGCATGTATCTTGTTTTCATTATTTCACACAAACGTAACAAATCGATGAATGAAGAAGTTTAAGAAAAGACCCGCTTTTTAAAATAGAATTGAGCATGGAAACGGGGAATTTGTCAACATATACCCGACCAAAAAGCAGAAAACAGACCAAGACCACCAATTGGTCTTCAGCACAGAGAGAAAATCCTGAACACGGAGACGGGATTCAGCTGGCCACTAAATGAAAATAATTTTTATATATAAGTTCAGCGTAAATGGTTGTCACACTAAACTCCGAGATATATAACTAAAAAAGAAAAAAAAACCCAACATATACGACTAACCAAGACAAGTGGCTACTGTCTTGGAACAAGCGCAAAAACAAGCGGTAGGGTTAACATGTTTCTTTTTGTAATCATGCGTTCCATAGATTGTATGCGACTCCGGTATGCATTTTTGTACATGCCTATACATGTATACATCATATATTTATATTAGTTGATCTTTAATGTATACATTACAGACAATTGTTGTGTTCTTTTGACAATTTATTGTATTTTTCATTTTTCTGCACTGATTAAATGAAATTATGTTAGATTATGTAACTAAAACTGTGATGAGATAATTAAGGCTATGCATTTTCTCCTTGACAGCACCTATGTAAGTCTAGGCACTACAGTTTACCTAAGCATTCCTGTGTCAACCAATTGTGCTCCATTAATAGTAGAACTGTGTTACCACACTTTTATGAATTTAAAGTTAAGCGTTATACATGGATGATATTTTGGCTTTAAATAATAAAGAATTTCTGAAATTGAGACGGAACTATTTAACCTACTACATACAGCGAAATTTTCTGCCCTTTCTACGGTGTGCATACACATGATACATGTATGGTTTTCCCGTTTGAATGTTTTTACACTAGTAATTTTGGGGCCCTTTATAGCTTGTTGTTCGGTGTGAGCCAAGGCTCCGTGTTGAAGGCCATACATTGACCTACAATGGTTTACTTTTTTAAATTGTTATCTGGATGGAGAGTTGTCTCATTGGCACTCACACCACATCTTCCTATATCTATGCCACGACTTGCTCGCTTAGCCGGTGTATGTGGTCGCGTTTTAGATTTCAATGATAGACTGGTAATTATTAATTCAAGGATTGTGTCACCACATATAAATTGTACGTTAGTACTTGTTTATAAGATTGTTAGATCGGTACTTTGTGTTTCTAGCTTTTTGTTTGTTTACTTTATACTAAGTGTCCACTGAAGAGACAACCCTTTCCAATGGATGTATACCGTTTGATCTTAGGTTGTACTGTTACACTACTATATTAAGTAAGGATGTGGCTCAGCTTTGACAAACTTGTTTACTCTTCCTAACTATCGGTATGGGTTTTGCTCATTAGCAAAGGTCTTACTGTAACCTAGCTATAATTGCAAACATCATTGTCTTTGGTCTTTGGTGTGAAAATTGTTTTAGTGGCAATCATAAGCTTTGAATTTCCATCTCATTATTTATAGAAAAAAATATACAAATTAAGTAGAATTTGGTATTATCAAAGGTCTGCCATGTGCACATGCAGTGTCTTTGTGTTATTTTGATTTAACGTTTTTAATTTCCGATTTGTAAGATGTGGCCAACTTAAAGATTCCTTCATTGTTGTTTGATTGACGTACAGTGACAAGTATGTTATGCAAATTCAGAACGAGAACAAATTATTAATAAATTAAATAGATAGAATATGTAAGGTTCAGTGGAAAGAGGGGCAGGAAATTTGAAATGTCACAAGAAGAAAAAAAGACGTTATATGGTAGCTATATATAGGTAAACGAACAAATTATGAACAGACTCATCAAAGTTTTGTTTTAAAGGCTTTTTGACATCGAAAGAAAGAGTGGAAGCTTTCAGATGTACATTTTCAGAATACATTTAAATCAATGTATTACAGCCGATTTCATTGAGTATGTAGGCACTAATATCTTTGGTTAGCTTGTCATTATTAGGTTAGGTAAACTACCCTCCTTTAAGAGTAGACTAGTCCGATAGATAACCAATCTATCTATCTGTTGGATTAGGCTACTTCGAAAGGAAAGTAGTATTCCTGACCTAATAATGACCACGTTTCAGCTAAAAAGCAAGCTAACCAAAGATATTAACTTTGCCTACACACTCAATGAAATCGGCTATACCGATATCTAATGAGTAGTTTTTCATCGTTATTTTTCCATTGGAGAAATAGAACGACTGTTGCAATTGATTACAGCAAACAGGAATTAGGAGGGGGAGGGGGGCTTGAAAGAGTGTTGGGTGTGTATTTTCATTTGGATCTGTCGCCGTTTGTATAATACAGGTTTTGTGTAGATTTCGACACTTAAATTTTTGGTATGTTTGGTTCTACTCATTTGTGTTCAGCATTAAGCATCGGCTTTTACAATTTCATAAAATATTGTTCAGCTTCATTTCGCTACATCACATATCCCCCATTCTACTTGGCGAAATCATATATTTCTAAAATACATAAACATAGTTTGTCCTAAATGAAGCAAAAATCATGCTAGAATTTGGGATTGTGTATGCCTCATTAGCGGGAGACCCATGCTTTTGTAACATTGTAAGAACATCTTCTGCACGTCAACCAGCACCCTAGATTACTAGATCATCCGACAATATAAGCTTGATAAAATATAGCTTTTGGTTGTTGATTGCCGCTTTTTAACATAGGCTTTACCATTTATAAATAGACAATAACTGTTTAGTGTCTTTAAATATCAGCTGTCTTTGTACGAGGCTAGGAAACAAGGTGTATGCGAGCTTTTAGCGAGCTATTACACCTGTTTCGAGCCGAGTACAAATACAACTGATATTTAAAGACACTAAACAGTTATTGCCTTTATCCTGCAATTAATTCTGTATATTACTTGTGTTTTGAAAGACACAAAAACACATGTTTTTCATTTATTTTCGATTTGAAATCCCTTGAGGCCCGTGTAGTAATACGATATAGTAATCATGGTTGATGCGTCATCTGCTTTTGATTTTGTTTGGCATGCCTCTCTGCTAAAAAGTATATTTCAAAGTGGAATTTCTGGACAAAGTTGGCAAATCTTAAATGATTGGTACACAAATATGAGCTCTGCAGTTCGATGGGAAGGCAAGTTATCTACTTCGTTTTCTGAACTCCAAGGCGTCCGACAAGGCAGGGTATGGTCTCCCTCTGTCTACAAACTCTTTGTTAATCCGCTTATAAAAAAGTTAGAGAGTGACAGTTTGGGTTTTAAAATTGGAAATGTGTTTGTGGGTACTCCAATGTGTGCAGACGATCTGCTACTTATCTCTTCAAAACCTGATGAACTCCAGACTATGATTAGCTATACTGCCCATTTTGCAGAGACAGAAGAATATAATATAAGTAAAGAAAATACTAAAGTTATGATATGGAACTCATCTTTAAATTGCAACCTTTGGAATCAAATGGAAAAGTTCCACATTGTCTCAGAAACATTAGAAACTGTAGAAAATTATAAACATATAGGAATTGATAGAGACTCTCGTGAAGTAGAGGCAACAAGAACAATTATTTGAAATCGTCTAAAAACTGCAAGACAGATCTAGACATTAACGCACTTATGGGCTCTGGACTGCATGGTTTAAATGGACTTAACCCAGAGGTGTCATGTAAACTATGGTCAACGTATGTGGTTCCACGATTGTTATTTGGACTTGAAATTGTAAATCTTAGTGCTAAAGATATTTCCCGCTTAAATATTTTTTGTAATAACTTTCTGAAACAAATTCAAAATCTACCCGCTAGAGCCTCCAATGCTGGAGCTTATCTACTTTTAGGTCAATTACCTATTATTGCACTTCTACATAAAAAGATTCTGATAACGTTTGGTACCATAGCTAGAAGTGACTCTGTCGAAAATGATCTTGCTAAGCGTCAACTGTCTACAAAAGGAAAAAAACTCGAAAAGCTGGTTTATTAGGGCTGACAAGATTTTGAAACAATATAACTTACCGTGTGCCTCAGAGGTTTTACTTAAACCAGAGACAAAATACAAGTGGAAAATGAAAGTAAAAAAGTGTGTTGATGGCTTTTGGTTCGAAAAACTGTTTACTCACTGAAGCAAAATCAAAACCGTCATTACGGTACTTAAATATAAAAAACTGTAAAATTGGTGTTGTTAATTCTATATGGAAAAGTGCTGGTTCAGAACAAATGTGTATACGTAAAGCCTGTTATAAGATCAAAATGCTTTTGGATACATATATTCTACAGTACCACCGTTCACAATTTTCAAATGGTCAAAAAACTTCAATTTGTCCGCTATGTGAGGAAGGAACTGAAAATTTAGAACATTTTCTTGTCGTATGCTCTGCCTTAACAAGTATTAGAGACATCTTTATCTCAAAGCTTTATGCAGTTGTTGTACCAAAGATTGGGACTGCTTCATGGACTGACATATGCGTTAGCAACTCGAATATGATACAATTAATCTTGGACTGTAGTCTTTTTGACTGGTACTATGTGTTAAAGAGAAATGACATAAATTTGGTGGAATCAATCACTGAGGCCCCTCATGGGGGGTCCTAGTAATCACATAATCACCATTTTTTTGCCAATATAATCACATAATCATTAAATATTTGCTTCTCTTTAGTAATCAAATAATCATAAACTAAAAATACAGTCCTAGGTAATCAAATAATCATGAAATATTTGGCTTAATAATCAAATAATCATTAAAAAAACGGCCAAGTAATCACATAATCAAAAACCCCATGAGGGCCCTCATCACTAGAAGCCTGTGTTACTCGCTCCATGAAAAGCGTAGTGCGCTCCTTGAAAGTAAATAAAGTTAACATTTAAAAGTAGTAAGGTTTACCAAACTCATAGGCTGTAAATAGATAAAATTGTTTAAAGATAATGTATAGTGACTGGAAACAGATGTAAATATAAAGTAACAAAATTTTACTGGATGAACTCCAGGTTCTCCTGATAGAGGAGGGATCTACAGAAGGTAACAGGTAACAGGGGCACATAATCAGATTACGCAATGGAAGACATTCTCCGGAAACATTTTGATTACCGAAATCGAAATTCCTCAGGCTCAGTTTTAGGAAGTTTGTTTTCGAGCATAGAAATAAAAACTTGCGATGCTGCTTATCCGGTAACATTTTCAGACTTAGACATCAAATATGACGTAGGATTAGGGGTGCCTTTTGCATGGTTCTGGTGCGACGCCATTGTAGAAGTTGTGGAAAATTTATACCGTGAAAACAAGAAATTTAATGGTTCAAGAGACCGTATAGTTGAACTTTTAAGAGAATGTGTATTTAAGTTTTTAAGAGATGGTAAGTTAATAGACACGAAAGTTTTTATAGAACTTCAGTAAAGACACTAGTTAATCAGTCCAGCCGGACAGCAAATCCCTGATTTGTCCGTTAAAAACCCGGATTTATTATTCGAGAATCAAGTGGAGATAATTTAAGAGAACGTCGTCAACAGATGTCGCTGCGTAGAAAAATAATTCCCCGCGGAAGACGATCCGGCAGGAAATCGTGAATTTGTTAAATTATAAGAAACTAAACGTATCACGAGCGGTATGCATGATATGATAATTTTAACAAGTATTTAAAAGATATGAGAAGTCAAATAATTTCATCGTTGAATCAGAAATTCAAGTCATTTATTTTCAGCCTTCGGAACCGCCATTTTTCAACATCGACTGTCATTGACAAATATTCAACTCTGGACGAATTGACACAAACCCGTTTTACTTAGGAAAAATAAATATGATCAGTTTATATTGATAAACTGGAGCATGGAGAACAGAACTGGGGTAGTCACATGACGTTACCCTTCCTTGTTTACACACGAGCACAATTCCAGTACACATCACAAATTGGTAAGGCCCTGCGGGGACTCCCTTCTCTTTTTGATGAAACTGCTCTGCTCTTGACTAAAACAGCTCCGAAATATGACAGACTTGCCACTAATGAAAAGACAGTCAACATGCCATTTGAAATGAACAAAATCTGTTATTTTTTGTGTAATTTATTTCCCTTTTTCATGCCCCAGTACACAAAAATACTAAAAATGAACAAATTTTTTTTTACTTTCATATAAATCACACAAATTTTATGAATTCAGCGCATTAAACATGTAATAAAATGTACACAAACCTCCCAATAACATCCTTTTAGCAGTGCATTATTTTTTGGGAAGTCCAGGTGTAAATTATTGTGACACTTGTCAGGTTTTGTCCTGAATCAGTGAAAGAATGACATGTCCAGTGTAAACATTCTGAGATCAGATATATCATAGGTAAATAACAGAGGAAAACAGTTTGAAGAGAGTCAGATCCTTATTTTGTAGCTTTCAGATGTAATTTCAAATGAATGAAGATGATATCACTTCATAATATAATATTGCTTGTGCTTGTTCCCTATTCATCTTCCAGGTTCTAGCAGTCATTCAATAATTGTTCCATAGATGATTGTTCAATCTGCATCCAGTTTACCTATTAGTTAATTAATCTCTATTAATGAATACTTAGTCTAGTTCATTCTTTTTTTACAATTGTTAAGCTGCATGCACCTGCATTTGATGATTGAGGATTTATATATCAGGTCAACATGGTATTTTTTTTTTTAATTCTTCATTATTACACATATTTCAGTCTATATATATATGTTACCAGAAATGGTTATATATCATATGTCTCATATGGACATAATGGTATATATTATTTGAGAACATTATGTCAATATATATTATACTATATATTATATGAATTATATAAAAAGGTTATATTCATTATATAATTATTTTCCACACTCCATGGCTCAAGCTGTTGAATGTTGTGATTGTTTTTTTTCAATTTGAGTACATGCATTACTATCCTACTGAATTACATATAATTAGAGAGAAAGCTATTTTCAGTTTTACTTTATTCTAGAAAAATATAAAATTTACTTTATCTTAAATGTTAAACAGACATGACTCAAGAGGACTGTATGGGTATCCATATTCTATGCTTAGATTTATATAATATCTCCTAAGCCAAATGATTTAAAAAAAAAACAAAGTTTAAACTACTACATTTCAGAATTTATATTTTACAATATAACCCCTTTTCTAAAATGAGACAGCACACAACAAAACACATGACAGTGTCACTATCAGGCCAAATCTAAATATATAGTTAGAATGAAAAACCACTGCAGAGAACAAAGTTCAATATAAAATGCAATATTTTTATGACATCTATTTTTTCAGGAATAGATTTTACTTTTTTAATCAGTCTCTCAATACAAAATGAAATAAAGCCCTGATTTTGTTTTAATTATTTATTATTTTTTCTAAATTTTTATTACTTTGTAATATTGCTACTTACAAACACATAGAAATTACATTTTTGGTAAAGCCTTCTTATAGAGTACTTTGATTAATTCAATTTTTAATCAAAATTGTCAAGGGTATAATATCCTATCGCCAGTGACTAGAAGTTGTTACATTTCAGTGTTCATCATTAATAGGCCTCACATATTAAAATAATTACTTGCATAGATAAACATATTTAAAATGGAAATAAACATTTATTAAGTTCACAGATATAATTGACATTGGGTCTTAACAGAAATTCTCTAAAAACATTATTCTAGAATAGAATATATAACAGCAAAATTGTACATTTTATACCCATAATCTTTATAAAATATGTTTTTATGTAGATCTACTAAGAAACAATATGTTTCTGCATCACTGAATGCTGAATCAAAATTAAGAATTTATGTGTATTCAAGAATAATAATTTATGATTCTTCTAAAAAGTATGCCATGAAATAATTATTTCCATCAAAGTATATATATATGACAAAATAGAGGTATACTCATGCAATCAGGGAATATTCTGCAACATTCCCCCCTTTAATGATGGAATTTTAACACCAAAGCTTTAGGCAAGTATTTTTTTTTTAACAATTTACTGGTTCAAAACCCCTCACTTAATTTATGTAAAAAAATAACCATATAGAAAACTTTTTTTTTATATTGTTTCTGAAGCTGTAGTAATTATATTTTTTAAACTGAATATGTAATAATATTTGCAATTTCCCCGATTTCTAGATGATTATCAGATATTTTTATGCAATATGTAATTAAATAGTGATTTACCAAAGCAGACATACATTCTATTATACTTTCTCTCACTGTTTGGGTCTTGATACCTGACAGGTGCCCTCATTCCAATGATTAATTGTAATATCCAAGGTGTTTTTCATATTTACACATTTTCCTTCGCACACTGATAAATTATTGGATATTTTACCCCAGAATGAACTCTTTCACTTACTAAAATTGAGCGAAATGGTTATTTTCTCTCGTTTCTGATCAGCCGTCCCTTCAACGACTTTTCATTCGAGTTATCTCCCTTTGGCCGGTCGCTAGTTTTGGGCCTGTTGAATTGACACAATGCCGTTTTACCTGGCGAGTTTTTGTATCAATAGGAATTTCATGTTCATAATATCAGGAGGTATCATCCCTATAAAGGAAAATACGTTACCATTCCGTGTGTCATTTCAATTTACATTTATTTACCGAGAAGTGTCACGGCCGCGGCACGTTTTTTCATCTTTCCCAATCAAATAATCAAGGAAATTCTATTTTTTCGTTCTTAAATGAATAACGCAGTCAAAGTTTGAAACCTGCCGTATTTAATGATGTATTTGGTTAAGCATGCTAAATACACAAAATAGCTTTACGCCGTCGATTTCGTGGCGTCATTGCCGTTGCTAAAAAATGGCATTTTTTGAACTGAAAATCACGTGACCAGAATAATAAAATCGACGCCATTATGAGATTTGCTGTCCGGCTGAGTCAGGGGACTTACTTAAACAAGTGATTTTCTAAATCACTGATTCAAGTAACATTATTTCCATAAAGGTTGGAAGTTAGAGTTGTCTTTCTTTAATAATCACCTATTTAAGTAGTACAAATTAATCACTAGAAGAAGTGATTTAATTTTATTGTAGCTTTAAATATAAAATACAAATGATCCAGGGACTAATTACAGTGGCGGATGCAGGAATTTTCGAAAGGGGGGGTGCTAGCCCAGGGCAAAGGGGGGGTGCAGGGGGGGTGCAAACATATGTCCCGATTCAAATGCATTGATCGGCCAAAATAAAGGGGGGGGTGCGGACCCCCGGAACCCCCCCTCTGGATCCGCCACTGAATTATGTTTCTAAACTTATCAGAACCAACATCTGTGTTGTCTAGGATGACCAGGTCATTTCAGGTGATGACCTTGTACTGAATCTAGGATAATGACATAAAAATCACTTGTTTAAGTATCAGACCTCAATTTTCTTCCCAAAAATCACTTCTTTAAGTATCATTCTATTAATAACCCCCCCTAATTTCAACACCCCCGAACAGTGAAATTTTTATCGCGAACAGTAGAATTTTATTACATAATCTGAAAGATGAAACCTTGAACTTCACAGGAAAAATACTCCCACTGCTGTGAAAAATCTTTTAAGAAAGTATCAGTTCATTGTGTAAAGCCATTATTATAGCATTTTTTCAACTAAAATAGAATTTTCAGCTAAATGATAACATCAAAGGCATAAACCTTGCTACTTAAAAGAAGCAAAAAGTTCATATTGTTTAATTTTACTAATTCAAAGATATTTTTTAAACCTATTTGTTTAAAATTTTGAAAAAACTACAAAATCCCAATTTGTGACAAAACATCGAATTTGCTACTAAAAAAAGTGATTTAAAAATCACCTATTTCAGTAAGTCCCCTGACTGATCCTGTTAATCATGACATACATATAACATGTAGAGTGACCGGACGTGGATTTGTACACTTTTGAGACATTTATAGGCCCAGTGATTTTATTTGATCATGTACATGTGTTGGTAAATGGACTGGTATTTTATGATTTTTGTTTTTGTTTTGGTTTTTAAATATGGGGACTGGCATTTCTTACTGCAAGCTGATTTATTGAACCCTAGAAATCCTGAAAAAAAAAGGGCGTGGAGTCGTACACCCGGAAAATATTGCTCTTCACGTAACCTATGATAAATAAACATTTTTGCCTTTCAAAAGGTTTATTTTGCCTCAGATTTAACAGTATAGTGTAAATAATTACGGTAAAATAATATAAATAACCACAAATAAAAGTTAGTACGCATGCACCTAAATTGGAAAAATAGGAAAACACAGTTTTCTCCCAAAAACAACAAAGAGGGCAACGTTATATTGAAGAAACTTGATGCAATTGATAAATGTTGTAAGACAAACAAATTTAAGTAGTTACTGAATAAAGAATTGTGATTTTGCACGTGCTATTTTACTGGTTTGTTTGATTTCGTTTACCAGGAAATAATGCAAAAATGGCAATCTGGCTTGTTTTTCTGACACCAGTAAGCAAACCAGCAGGCAAAAACTGGTCAGTTGTGATGTTCACATTATTTCTATACAAATTACGTGTAATGAGGCGATTTTAAAAATTATTACTATATGAGAAGTGCCGATTTTAGCCTGCAGATGGCCATATCTTATTTATGTTTTGTTGTATAATTTCAAAACGAGGCACACGTGACATATAAAACTATGACCCTTTACAACTCTTCATAATACTCTATTGCTCAAATACAAAAGTTTTATCTTTGACAACTCAGTTAAGGGGTCAATTGCTAACAGTTTTTAAGTGTACGACTCCACGTACAGTTACTCTATAATTTTTTTTTGGGGGGGGGGGGGGGGGGGGGGGTGTACCTGCATAACCAAAATAACCCAAAATAAATCAGGGGTCCCACTGCAGAGAGTAAACCTGATATTGAATGCGGAACCACCGCAATAAATACTCGCCTTAAACATTTTAGTGGCAACAAGGTCATCTGGGGTTCCTATTACTGTCAAATAATGTACATGTATGCAAGGACTTTTTAATGTTTCACCGACTTTAAATTTACTTCCTTGATGTATGGTATTGAAAAGTAAGGCTGAAGGGGTCATTGTCATCCTGGGTACTATATCTAAGTACCCTGGGTACTATTTGAATGTATAACTGTACCCTGGGTAACTAAAATTGTTATAAACGTACCCAGGGTACTATAGTTGAATTTACACCTGGAATTCTGCTCCGAATGACCCCAAGAATTGTCTTCGAATAACCTTTTGATGTCACTCGACAATCACTTTTAAATTATGGCGTCAAACATTTTATTTTGTGACACAAAATTTTGCGGAATCCTGTATGATTTTGTGCAATGGTGGACGAAAGTGTAAATACGTCTATTATAGGAATGTTCGCCATGACGTCACAGGTCACCTGTGTTTTTGTTTTGGTGGGAAAAAAATGCATAAAGGTGCGGGTATTAACTTTAAATCGTCATACATTTGTAACTTTTTTATTATTCAAGATAATTATAAAATTCTTTTGGTTCTTAAAATCATTTTGAAAGCTCTTAGTAATGGTAAACTTTTGGAATAAATATTCAGTTATCTGCAGCTGGTGTATGTAAATGTAGGTTCATTTTCAAACTTTTCCAAACTACATGGATGAATTTTCAAAATTCAATAATAAATTCATTTTTCCACAGATGAAAACAAAACTTTCTAAAAAAAAATTCTAGCCAGCCCTGAATGCAATATTTCAATATATTTACTAGATGGCTATATAAATTTGGGGAAATATTAGCCAGCCCTGCCAAAAATTAGCCAGTCATGGACTGGCGGTCGGGCTGCTATTTCCAACTCTGATTTAAAATTAAATTTACAGACCAAAAATCGATCTACATGTAGAAATAACAAAGCAATTAAAGTTTGAAAATTGGGATTTTTATGCCCCACCTACGATAGTAGAGGGGCATTATGTTTTCTGGTCTGTGCGTCCGTTCGTTCGTCCATCCGTCCGTTGGTTCGTTCGTCCGTCCGTTCGTTCGTCCGTTCGTCCGTCTGTCCTGCTTCAGGTTAAAGTTTTTGGTCGAGGTAGTTTTTGATGAAGTTGAAGTCCAATCGACTTCAAACTTGGTACACATGTTCCCTATGATATGATCTTTCTAATTTTAATGCCAAATTAGAGATTTTACCCCAATTTCACGGTCCACTGAACATAGAAAATGATAGTGCGAGTGGGGCATTTGTGTACTAAGGACACATTCTTGTTATCGAGTAATTGGCCATTGTTAATTAGTCTGTTTACTTGCCAACCAAAATGACACTAAATGAGATGCAAATTAGTGAATATTACATCACTAATGAGATTTGTGAACATTCCTTTAATGTATATCCAGGCTTTCCGCTGGCGTGCGCCATTTGCGCATTTGGCGATAAATCTATTAATTTGGCGCAAAAATATTTACTTTGGCGCAGAAATGTGGCGCAAAAGATTTCTGGTCATTCTAATCTGTTGTTGCGAACATCGATGTCATTTTCTAGTTCGTTACTTCGGATCATGCATGTTGCGGTATTCAGAAGTTATCAGATGTTACTCATCAACTAAGCATGTAACAGGAAATCGATGATAAGCTTTTTATACGACCGCAAAATTTGAATTCGTCGTATGCTATCACGTTGGCGTCGTCGTCGTCCGAATACTTTTAGTTTTCGCACTCTAACTTTAGTAAAAGTGAATGGAAATCTATGAAATTTTAACACAAGGTTTATGACCACAAAAGGAAGGTTGGTATTGATTTTGGAAGTTTTGGTCCCAACATTTTAGGAATTAGGGGCCAAAAAGGGCCCAAATAAGCATTTTCTTGGTTTTCGCACTATAACTTTAGTTTAAGTTAATAGAAATCTATGAAATTTTGACACAAGGTTTATGACCACAAAAGAACGGTTGGGATTGATTTTGGGAGTTTTGGTTTCATCAGTTTAGGAATTAGGGGCCAAAAAAGGGCCCAAATAAGCATTATTCTTGGTTTTCGCACAATAACTTTAGTTTAAGTAAATAGAAATCAATGAAATTTAAACACAATGTTAATGACTACAAAAGGAAGGTTGGTATTGATTTTGGGAGTTTAGGTCCCAACAGTTTAGGAATTAGGGGCCAAAAAGGGACCCAAATAAGCATTTTTCTTGGTTTTCGCACCATAACGTTAGTATAAGTAAATAGAAATCTATGAAATTTAAACACAAGGTTTATGACCATAAAAGGAAGGTTGGTATTGATTTTGGGAGTTTTGGTCCCAACAGAATAAGGGGCCCAAAGGGTCCAAAATTAAACTTTGTTTGATTTCATCAAAATTGAATAATTGGGGTTCTTTGATATGCCGAATCTAACTGTCATGACTGTGTATGTAGATTCTTAACTTTTGGTCCCGTTTTCAAATTGGTCTACATTAAGGTCCAAAGGGCATGTGAAGGGTCCAAAATTAAACTTAGTTTGATTTTGACAAAAAATTAATCAGTTAGGTTCTTTGATATGCTGAATCTAAAAATGTACATAGATTCTTGATTATTGGCCCAGTTTTCAAGTTGGTCCAAATCGGGGTCCAAAATTAATCTTTGTTTGATTTCATCAAAAATTGAATAAATGGGGTTCTTTGATATACCAAATCTAACTGTGTATGTAGATTCTTCATTTTTGGTCCTGTTTTCAAATTGGTCTACACTAAAGTCCAAAGGGTCCAAAATTAAACTTAGTCTGATTTTAACAAAAATTGAAATCTTGGGGTTCTTTGATATGCTGAATCCAAAAATGTACTTAGATTTTTTATTATGGGCCCAGTTTTCAAGTTGGTCCAAATCAGGATCTAAAATTATTATATTAAGTATTGTGCAATAGCAAGTCTTTTGAATTGCACAGTATTGCGCAATGGCAAGAAATATCTAATTGCACAATATTGTGAAATAGCAATTTTTTTTTAATTAGAGTTATCTTTCTTTGTCCAGAATAGTAAGCAAGAAATATCTAATTGCAAAATATTGTGCAATAGCAAGATTTTTTTTTAATTGGAGTTATCTTTCTTTGTCCAGAATCAACTTAAATCTTTGTTATATACAATATACAATGTATATTCACTTTTTACTACCAACTGATAAATTAAAATAATCTTTACCATTCAGTGATAACAAGCAGTTTTTTTACATCTAAATATTTTATGATGTATTTAAATGAGTAGTTATTGTTGCAAACTCCATTAGCAATTTTAATTGAGATTAGTTTTGGAATAAGGGAAAGGGGGATGTGATTAAAAAAATTGGGTTCAATTTTTCTCATTTGAAATTTCATAAATAAAAAAGAAAATTTCTTCAAACATTTTTTTGAGAGGATTAATATTCAACAGCATAGTGAATTGCTCTAAGAGAAAACAAAAATTTTAAGTTCATTAGACCACATTCATTCTGTGTCAGAAACCTATGCTGTGTCAACTATTTAATCACAATCCAAATTTAGAGCTGAATCCAGCTTGAATGTTGTGTCCATACTTGCCCCAACCGTTCAAGGTTCAACCTCTGCGGTCGTATAAAGCTACGCCCTGCGGAGCATCTGGTTATCTTTTGATACGATTGGTAAATACTTTTAAGGTTTATGTACCCTTCTGTAGCCATTTTTGTACGAAATTTTCAAACCTCAATTGTATCAAAACTAAAGATATAATTTAAATAATAGAGATAGGCCATTTACTTAGTACATGTTCCAAGGGGAAACTTGATGCAAAGCATTATTTTTTACGGTTTCATTGCATTTGATAGAAAAAGAGGACTTTGTGGCAAATAAATCAAGATTTTTATAGAAAATCCACAGCCTTTAATACAGAGATTTTTGTTATAAAATTTGAAACATAAATTACTTGATTTTCTATAATGTGCTAGTGTTTATTTTTTACAAAAAGTTCTAAGTAACCTGTAATACCAAAACACCTCGTGCTGAGTCACTAAAGTCGAGCGAACCCTAAAAGGTGTACTTGATTTTGGCCATATTTATACTTGTCTTAACCAATAACTACATTTATAAATTTGTTTTAAGGAAATCAATGCTAGCACTGCATGCAATAATCCTATATCTATCAGTCATCATATTGCCAAATATGAGAGTACAAGGATAAAGGCTGTGGATTTTCTATAAAAATCTTGATTTATTTGCCACAAAGTCCTCTTTTTCTATTAAATGCAATGGAACAGTAAAAAATAATGCTTTGCATCAAGTTTCCCCTTGGAATATGTACAAAATGGCCTATCTCTATTATTCATAATATCTGTAGTTTTGATACAATTGAAGTTTGAAAAGTTCGTACAAAAATGGCTACAGAAGGGTACATAAACCTTAAAAAAAAGTGCTAATTAATGGTCTCAGACTCAGGTGAATAAATCCCTTCTGTCAATTGGTAAATAGTTTTGTCTCGCCTGCGACATTTGTCGCGGAAGCGAGACTTGGGTATGCAAATCCGGCGGCGGCGGCGTAAACTTTTTATAAACCTTTATATTTCAGAAGTTAAAAAAGCTGAATGTTTCATATTTTGCATGTAGATGCCTCATGATATGAAGTTTCTGTCTGGCATACGTAATTGTACTTGACCTCATTTTCATGGTTCACTGACCACTTGAAAATTGATGTATGTTTTTGTGATTAAGTCCATTTTTCTAATACTACAAGTGGTAGGACAACTATATCTGGTATATAGATTGGTCTTAGGGTATACATGTCCGTCTGGTACAGTTCACCTGTTCTTGACCTTATTTCATGGTTCAGCGATCAACGTTAAGTTTTCGTGATTAAGTCCATTTCCCTAATACTACAAGTGGTAGGGCAACTATATCTGGTTTATAGATTGGTCTTAGGGTATACATGTCCTTCTGGTACAGTTCACCTGTCCTTGACCTCATTTCATGGTTCAGCGATCAACGTTAAGTTTTCGTGATTAAGTTCATTTCTCTAATACTACAAGTGGTAGGACAACTATATCTGGTTTATAGATTGGTCTTAGGGTGTACATGTCCGTCTGGTACAGTTCATCTGTCCTTGATTTGACCTCATTTCATGGTTCAGTGATCAACATTACGTTTTCTTGATTAAGTCCATTTCTTTAATACTACAAGTGATAGGGCAACTGTATTTGGTTTATAGATTGGTCTTAGTGTGTACATGTCTGTCTGGTACAGTTTACCTGTCATTGACCTCATTTCATGGTTCAGCGATCAACGTTAAGTTTTCGTGATTAAGTCCATTTCTCTAAATTAATACTACAAAAGATAGGGCAAGTATATTTGGTTTATAGATTGGTCTTAGGGTGTACATGTCTGTCTGACATAATTCTGCTGAACTTGACCTTATATCATAGGTCAGTGATTATGTGGTATTTTTTGCATGTTTAGGTCAATTTTCTCACATTAAAAGTGATAATGGAGAGCAGGCGAGACATTTCAGTGTGTGCACTCTTGTTTATATAATTGTGTTTGTGCCAATAAAATATTTGTATTTGTATTTGTATTTGTATAATTTGGAGAAAGTTGTAATTTATTTAACTACTATCGTTTTAAACACATTGTACATTGTTGTAACTTGAAACCATTTTTTAACAAACATTGGATTGATCAGGTAATTTTTAATTTACTAATTAGATTAAACATATTACATAAGAAAGGTAACATAATACATAAACAATAGTTATGCAAACACATAAAGCAACAGGTAAAAAGTAAACAATTTAATAATGCAGAAAATAAAATTGCCTGGACATTTTTAATTAGAATCTAAATTTTTTAGGGTAACATTGACATATTGGGACTGAGTAGATGGTTAATATTTAAAGGGAAAATTCGCAAAAAAAATAAAATTTGATATTAGGTTTATCCTAAATAAATAAGCATATTCCCAAAATATTAAAGGTTTATTCGTCTAGATAAGTGAGTTATTAGATTTTTAAAATCGACTCTCAATTCTCGGGAAGACGCCATCTTGAAAACTAATGACCAAGGATATCTAATTACCACAAAGTCCTTGTATCCAGCATGACATGTCCGATAAATGAGTGTTCAAATGACTTGTCAAGCTGATGGATGTTCTACCCGACCAAGTAATGGAAGAAGTCTACATAGTTTCCAAAATCATCAAATCAAGTAATGGTTCACTAAGATTGATAAGAATATTTCAATAAATAAATCTTAATTTTTTTTAGAGGGTTTAATATTCAGCGTACAATGGTGAAGTCAGGTTGAAAAGCTGTAAATGACAAAAGATCGTACATTCCCCATTTCCATTCTCAATTTTATTGGTTTTAGCTCGTCACTAAATTTACATTTTCGGCACCGAGATGCAGTTTCAAGTATTATATATATATATATATGACTTATGCTATAATAATGTAAAAGTAATCACAATAAAGTGAAAAAAAAGTCCGGAGATACTTATTGTGGAGGAATTATAAACTGAGATTTATCTTTGTTGTAAAAGTTTTTTAAAATTCTTTTTTCTAACGTATATTTTTAGATTATTTTGGGTTTTGATCTAACTTGACCAACGTTCAAAAACTTGTCTTCTTATAATCAGCATGGCTTAATACCGGTAATTAACGGGGTATTGTAAAAATGACATATTCGGGTATTCTAACGGTTGACTTCCTGGCAGGCTTGTTTAATTTAATACACAATGGACAAGGTCAATGAATCACGTGCGTGATTTCGAGTGAACCAGGTGTGCTCAGGTAAAACTTATAAAATATAATACCAATATAAAACTGTCGGTGATATACAGCCTGTGTACAAAATCTAACAAAATTTAAGAGTGGTTATAAGAATAGGTATAGACCAAATCTCCATGTTCTCTAAATTAAATTTTACTTTTATTTATATTTCAGCATATATCCGTTTTATATATAATTGTTGGTCCCGTTATTTTTAATCAGTTCGTCCCGTTTATACCCTCACATATGTGACTTCATTTTCACTCTAGAAAACAGTGCTATATTTCAAAATGAACGCCGTTTTTTTTTATAATTGTTCATTCATTTTACATGTGAAACAAGAATATCAATTAGGAAACTTCGGACTATACAAATGCAGAATATACTGTGCCGGTTTGTGTTCGTCTAACGAGATAATAGAAATGAAAAAAAACTGTCATGTAAAAAACAAGCACGCTCAAATCAAAATATAAAAAAAATATGTGAGTAAAAATTAACTGGATCAGAAAAATTAACAACCTTTGATCTCGAGTGTACTGGTAATAAATTTATTTGTTTTTATAGTATAGCTTCTTCCATTATTCAAATGATACCAGATAATCTATATTATTTCATATTATTAACCCTTCCGACCTCACTAGAATCTGAGACTATGTGTTATACTGGTATCAGCTAAAATCTAATGCCAATTATAACGCTAGAAGTAAAAATGTAATACAGGTACACCTTTCATTTGGTCATGGCTTTCAAATGTCTAAATTTAAGTGTTCCCGTACATTTTTTGCCTAAGTTAGGACAATTAAAATGCTGTGTAAAACTAGTTTTATTTTCCCTTTTAAAAAAATATAAATAAATGATAAGAGTGTATATCATTTCATTCCGACAACTAAATTTAATTTCCAGACTTTGACCGGTTCATTTCTTAGTTTAGTAACTTCTTTGAATTCAATATATGTGGTGGTGTTTAACGACCTTGACTGGCCTTTCAGCCCTCGCACGGTCGGCTCGGTGCCCGAAGGCGTTTGGTGAGCTTTAAATATTCTGGAGCCATGGGTCAGGAACAAGTAGTGGAGGTCGCAATATGGAGGCCGCCATCTTGGTTTTGGTGAGTTGTTTTTGGTTTTTGACTATTTTGTTGTTTATTCTTCACTAACGGCTGCTTTCAGGGCCTGTTTGGTCAGCTTGGCAGCCCGCTAGCCTCGATGATGGAGTACTGGTAGATGATCTCGGACGTAGTTCGAAAGATGACAGGAAGCATTATCAGGACCAAAGCCGTGAGGCAGTGAAATGAAGGTCGTATCACCCAACAGCCTAGGATACAGCCCTCGGACGTTAATCGGCATAACACTCCCCATAATACAATGGTTTTGGAGTGCATGTTAACGCGGGTACGCCAACGCTACGTCTATCTGTACGGCATGGATCGGTTTCTGTCATCTTAAGTAGTAAGTCGTTGATATCTAACTGTAAACCCTCATCGAAGATAGCGGGTAAAGGAGAGCTGGCCCAGCACGTCCGTTCAGCTGTAAGGACTGAGACGTGACTGTTTGAATTCAAATAAAATAATAGCACCAAATAAAATTAAATAATTCCACGGCGATTCACTTGTATTTGTCAACACCTTTAAAATGTATTTTAAATTTGTGTATTAAACTTGACCTCCTGTCGTATAACCCACTGATCCGAATAGACAGTCACACATGGCACGGTGTGCCCTAGAGGCCAAGCTAATTACCGATCTGCAAATAACATTTCACCTTTATACAGGTCTTTCATGAGTATTGTCGGAGAATAATACACACATCGCATAAATAAAGTCAAAGCGTAGATAGTAAAAGGTCAATAAGCGTAAACCTATATATTGTCTTAACAGTTAAAGTTATATACTTTAATTTATTCACTTTATCAGTCTCAAAAAGTATAAATTTAAGCAAATAAAAATAATTATAAAAATTTCTTGTGCTGTCTACAAAAATAAATAGAAATATATACGGTAAATATAGAAATTTTTCTCATGAATGTGTGCAACTGCACGACTGTGCGTTTTATTTTCTTATTATGAGATGGTTATTAGATATAGCATTTGTCATCGGCACGCTTACGATAACGGTAAAATATGATTAAAAACCAAGACTTTTAATGATTGTATTTTAAATCCCGGCATGCAAAAACCAGGAGAAAACGTCACGACCTACAGGAAGTAGTTAATATTTTTTCATTAATCATTGAATTTCTCCTTTATTACTGCACATATAGCGATAAAACTTTGTGAATATATATATTATGTCATAATGAACTTATTTAAACCATAAGTAAAAAATCGCGAATTTTCCCTTTAAGTGCATTTTAGTGCCTAAACATTTGAAGTATTTTTGGCTCAAAGTGGCTCAAAAATTTGGCTTTTGGCTCAAGTATTGGCTAAAAAAAAAATTCAGCCCAGAGGAAACCCTCAGGCCCCTGTGAGATGATAATGAATAATTCATGAATATGCATGAACATTTCATGAACTGTTCATGAACAGTTCATCATATCTTCATGAACATTTGATGAACAATTCATGAACTGAAAATCGACAGTATTAAATGTTCATGAACTTTAATGTTCATGAACAATTCATGAACAAGAAAGGGTTCATGATCATTGTTGTTCATGAACATTTAAATGTTCATGAACCTTTCTTGTTCATGAATTGTTCATGAACATTAAAGTTCATGAACATTACTGTCGATTTTCAGTTCATGAATTGTTCATCAAATGTTCATGAAGATATGATGAACTGTTCATGAAATCTGTTCATGAACAGTTCATGAAATGTTCATGCATATTCATGAATTATTCATTATCATCTCACAGGGGTAAATTACTGTCAAGGAGAGGATTCTGGGGGGGATTGGAACCCACCCTTTTTTAGCAAGATCAATGCATATGAAAGGGTTTATAGTACATAGTTTGAACCCCACACCTTTTTTAAAATGGCTGGATCTGCACCTGTACCCACCCAATATTAAAACTAAAGTAACTATGCGTCAGATATAATAATATAAAAGGATACATGTAAAGTTTCTGCTTCTTTCTGTAATATTTTGTTGTCTCTGTTCTTCCAAGTAGAATCGCTGAATAAATGTAACTAAAATCTCCACGGAATCTGTTTTACTATCAAAACTGGCAGCTCCAGTTTGATATTTAATCATTCAATCCCCTAAAAGTATAAAAAAAATCCACAAAGAATCAATTGTTCTAGATGTTTTAAAGCAATAAAATTCAATTGAAATGTTGTTGCCTGTTTATACACTACATCTGAAGCTGTTAATGAATCAAATTCATTTCAAAACCCTCCCCCTTTTTATCCCCTGAAGATTAAAAAAACTGGCTACTTATTATTTTCACAAAAGAACAATTCAAACAATTCAAAAACTATAAATTTTAGGTAACTACCAATAATCATATGTGGAAACAATTATTCATTTTGTTTATATAATTAAAAATAAATTTTCAAATATGCTTTCAGACTTTCTGATGTTGCTTTGCTCAAAGAAACCATAAAAAAATTATATTTCCTCAACAAATTATATTTTATAATAATATACACATGTCTGTCATGTTAAATTAAATTTGTAATGCACTTATCTGAAATCTTTCTGACTGGAAATGTCTTTTCCGTGTTTCCATCAGCGTAATCTCCATTTTGGTGACGTATTACCCAAGAGTGCACTTACGCTGACGTTGAGACTGTGACAATCTCGCCCCAGATAATATCGGCCAGAAGTTGATCTGTGCCGTAACGGAAGTATGAAAATAAATCAAGGGTGTCGCAAACAAATATTTATTAATATGCAGTTTTATTAAGTATAATAAAAAAAAATCTTTAGTTTAAACGGCACATGGTGCATGTGAATAAACAAGTGGACTCACTTGGAAGGTATTTTTAGGGCCCAACGACAGACGTTTCTCAACGTATATGTACAATGTAAACAAACCTTGACCTCGTGGTTTTAATCGTACTGAACAGTTTGTTCAAGTACGATTAATTAAAACCACGAGGTCAAGGTTTGTTTACATTGTACATACGTTGAGAAACGTCTGTCGTTGGGCCTAACGTGACGGTACCCAAATTGCACCTATTTTGACATTTTTTTCGCCTACGTTTTTTTATGATCAAGAAAAAAATGTCCATGCTGTGTTTATTTTGTAGCCCTATCCTTCTTTATTGTATAGGTACACCAATTTAATTTTGAATCCATATTGAGTCATAAAAAAATGGGTTTGAATCAACCTCCAAACTATCCATGATTCTCTAATGAGGAGTACCCAAATTGCATCCATGCTTAAATTCACATCGTCAAAAGTCTAATAACCAAGCTTTTGTTTAATTTTTATACGACCGCAAAATTTGAAAAATTTTTCGTCGTATATTGCTATCACGTTGGCGTCTGCGTCGTCGTCGTCGTCGTCGTCGTCGTCCTGCGTCCGAATACTTTTAGTTTTCGCACTCTAACTTTAGTAAAAGTGAATAGAAATCTATGAAATTTAAACACAAGGTTTATGACCACAAAAGGAAGGTTGGGATTGATTTTGGGAGTTTTGGTCCCAACATTTTAGGAATTAAGGGCCAAAAAGGGCCCAAATAAGCATTTTCTTGGTTTTCGCACTATAACTTTAGTTGAAGTTAATAGAAATCTATGAAATTTTGACACAAGGTTTATGACCACTAAAGAAAGGTTGGGATTGATTTTGGGAGTTTTGGTTCCAACAGTTTAGGAATTAGGGGCCAAAAAAGGGCCCAAATAAGCATTATAACCTTGGTTTTTGCACAATAACTTTAGTTTAAGTAAATAGAAATCAATGAAATTTAAACACAATGTTTATGACCACAAAAGGAAGGTTGGTATTGATTTTGGGAGTTTTGGTCCCAACAGTTTAGGAATAAAGGGCCCAAAGGGTCCAAAATTAAACTTTGTTTGATTTCATCAAAAATTGAATAATTGGGGTTCTTTGATATGCCGAATCTAACTGTGTATGTAGATTCTTAATTTTTGGTCCCGTTTTCAAATTGGTCTACATTAAGGTCCAAAGGGTCCAAAATTAAACTTGGTTTGATTTTAACAAAAATTGAATCCTTGGGGTTCTTTGATATGCTGAATCTAAAAATGTACTTAGATTTTTTATTATTGGCCCAGTTTTCAAGTTGGTCCAAATCGGGGTCCAAAATTAAACTTTGTTTGATTTCATCAAAAATTGAATAATTGGGGTTCTTTGATATGCCAAATCTAACTGTGTATGTAGATTCTTAATTTTTGGTCCCGTTTTAAAATTGGTCTACATTAAAGTCCAAAGGGTCCAAAATTAAACTAATTTTGATTTTAACAAAAATTGAATTCTTGGGACTCTTTGATATGCTGAATCTAAACATGTACTTAGATTTTTGATTATAGGCCCAGTTTTCAAGTTGGTCCAAATCAGGATCCAAAATTATTATATTAAGTATTGTGCAATAGCAAGAAATTTTCAATTGCACAGTATTCAGCAATAGCAAGAAATCTTCAATTGCACAGTATTGTGCAATAGCAAGAAATCTTCAATTGCACAGTATTGTGCAATAGCAAATATTTTCAATTGCACAATAGCAAGAAATATATAATTGCAAAATATTGTGCAATAGCAAGAAATTCCAATTGGATTTCAATTGGAGTTATCTTTCTTCGTCCAGAATAGTAGTTGAATCAACTTAAATCATTGTTTTATACAATATACAATGTATATTCACTTTTACTTCCTACTGATAGATTAAAACAATCTTTACCATTTAGTAATAACGAGCACTTTTTTTACATTTTAATATTTTATGATGTATTTAAATGAGTAGTTATTGTTGCAAACTTCATTAGAAATTTGAATTGAGATCAGTTTTGAAATAAGGGAAAGGGGGATGTGAAAAAAAAATTTGGGGGTCAATTTTTTTCATTTCAGATTTCATAAATAAAAAGAAAATTTCTTCAAACATTTTTTTGAGAGGATTAATATTCAACAGCATAGTGAATTGTTCAAAGGCAAACATATTTTTTTTAAGTTCATTAGACCACATTCATTCTGTGTCAGAAACCTATGCTTTGTCAACTTTTTAATCACAATCCAAATTTAGAGCTGAATCCAGCTTGAATGTTGTGTCCATACTTGCCCCAACCGTTCAGGGTTCAACCTCTGCGGTCGTATAAAGCTGCGCCCTGCGGAGCATCTGGTTGCAAATATTTTGAACAATTGGATATTAGTCCATGCTTACTCTTCATATTTTACGAAATGGATACTTATAATATATTGTATTTGCTAATTTTAAGAAGATGACGCTTTGATGACGTCGCATGATGACGTTTTCGTACATTTTGCTTTTTCAGTAAACAGTCCATCTGTTGATTATCACTGTGAACGTTTTGTGTATATCTAAATATGTTTACCTATGTTCAAAGACGTGCATAGTATAAAATCATAAAAATACAAAGTGATTAGTCTCTAGGAAATCTTGTAGGATTTCTGTTGCTATTTTTTATAAATAGGTGCAATTTGGGTACTCGGTGCAATTTGGGTACCCTTACGTTATCTATCATTGATCTGATATTTTTCTAAGTTATTTATATGCCGGACGACAATTAATAGAAAGGCACATATGTGAACTTGGAGAAAATCAGAATTTACATCTTTAGCAGTTTAGGGAAAGGAAGAGTAAAAAAAACCTTCTTGCAGCAAACCAGTAACAGCAGTGACAGTCCCACACGCAGTGTTACCTGAGTTACTAAATCATCTATTATTCATAACACATGCATATGACAGATGAACATTTCAAGAATTTCAATGATCAGCTCGTGATTCATCAAAACTTCATGAACATTCATAAAATACTTTTAATGAACATTTCATGAATTTTTATGAGCAGCTACTGATTCATCAAAACTTCATGAACATTCATAAAATACTTTTAATGAACATTTCATGAATTTTTATGAACATCTAGTGATTCATCAAAACTTCATGAACATTCATAAATACTTTTAATGAACATTTCATGAATTTTTATGAGCAGCTAGTGATTCATCAAAACTTCATGAACATTCATAAAATACTTTTAATGAACAGTTCATGAATTAAATTCATGAACCTTCATTTATGAATTATTTATGAATTTTCATGTACCATTCTTGAACATTCACGAACCATTCATGATAGTTCATGAAGTCATGAATTTCTTCTCGCCGGGGTGTATATCTGTACCCTGGGTACGATTAAATTATATAAAGGTACCCTTATACCAATCTCAGGGTGTGTTTTGATATGTGCATATAGATTATCTATTGCTGATCGATAGGGATTTGGTTCTTGTGCACCTATAGCTATTGATGGAAAGTTCATTGTAGGTAAGATGAGGGGGCATGGGACATTTTAGCAAAAAGAAAAAAAGTACATAGGGTCATTTTAGCGCCGACTTCATAGGACATTTTAGCGACGTAAAATTTGGGTTACCTGTATTTTGGATAGGACATTTTTAGCGAAATTTACCTGTGTTTTAATAAGGACATTTCATTGAAATTTTACCTGTAGCATGTGTAGTATCATTTTTGTATTTGTATAAAATTAGTAACATGAGTAATACATATTTAAAAAAATAAGCATATTATTATTTATATGTATAATTTCTAGTTTCACACATGACTTATTAATTGACCAGTTTTGGCCAATTCGTTTTGTGTAATCCTGAACTGAAATGTATGTACCAATTAATTCTTATCTTTTTCGTTGGCTATGGAAGTATTTTTCTATTATATATTTCTTACACGCGTCAAATGTCCCTCAGCATTTGAGATCAATAATTTCTGTAAGAACGACCATGACTTCGTTATCCTAAGAAACTGAAACGTATTGGGGGAACAGAATTGTAGTCCGTGATTGTTTTAGATACAGAGTTGACAAATACTGAAAGTCTTAGTTACAGATTTCAATCGAAATATTATAAGCTGCAGTTAAAATAACACTTATTGTAGTGCTGTGTTTTACTGTTTAAGTCAATATTTTGATATTTTAAACTAATAAGAGTTTTAACCAGTATTTTTAGTGTTTTTTTTTTTTAAATCGAGTGTTTTTAGTACAATGTAAATATGCTACATTACAACTTGAATTATAATACATTAAATTTAGTGCCAGTGCTTCTTATATATTATTTATTCTTATATATGGACCATAATTTGGTATTCGGCTTTTGGTTTCTTTTTGTATCCTTTTTTATAAGTTCTAAAATTTTAACTTTTATTTTGTGGGTTGTGTTGGTGTTAGAATAGTATGAATGGAACAATTGAGTTTTTCGAGAAAAAATTTATACATTTTGATTCACCTTTTACGTGACAGGAAACCAAACAGGAAACCAATCTTTATTTTCTTTATTTTGCACAATATAATTCAAAAGGCATAAATAAACACCATTACTAGTGTTACTTGCTTCATGTTAATATTTAAAATCTTTTTTCAATGTTATATTAAAGTTTTTTTTAAACGTGACAGGAAACCATAAGAAACCGAAAGCATTTTTTTAGTTTTATTTTATTGCAAAATCTGCTTAAAATAATCTGAACAGTATACTTTTTCTTAAAATCCATCTTAAATGTAACAGTATTATAAAACTCCTAAATATGTGCTTGTTTTGAAAACAATTAGTACAATTTATTCAGAATTTTCCATATTTTCTTCATTGATACAGGATACCATAATCGTTGTATCTTGATGTTTTGGCCAAAAAAATATATTTATATTTGGTTTTGAAATTCCAGTTATATAAAATTTATTCCAAATCATTGGCAATGTAAAATTCTTTAAATCCAGTAAAGAAAAAAACTTTTAACTTGGAATTAAAATCTTTAAAATAGGCACCATGTGATATTTGTGACCTGTACACCATCTACATGGTTTCCACATTTTAACCTACTTTAGTGGGCTAAAATCAATAAAGTACTTCCTTTCAAGTCATGCCTGGTAAAAGTTTACTTTTCCTTTGACAAGTTTATTGCATTACTGAAAAGTGTTTGCAGAACATGAATAAAGAAAATAATTAAAAATTGTGACAAAGTTACCAACTTTGTACATTCCTAGTGTAACGGTATATTAACATGCATTTTTCATCTAATTATCTTTATTCACCTAAAATATCCAGTAATATTTACTGCTGAAGCAAAATCAATCCAACGAACATCGGCACCATGATAAGAGACGTAATTTCGATTGAATTTTCCAAGGACCCTTTACATCGTTATTGGGAAACGTAGTGTGTTTAAACGTCGGTCAAATTTGAAATCGATTTTGTCAAGTCATTGGGCATTTATTTTCACACAAGATCATATGTAACATTATGCACATAGGAATAATAATAGACCCCCGGCGCAATCTCTTTGAAAATTGTATTTTCCTTTTTTAAACAAGTCGAAACAAGTCTACAGATTATGTTTGCTAACATCCCGTTGGAAACAAAAACAATGTTTAGAACTAGTATATCGTATGTCCGGCTGTAAGGGCGTGATCACATGTTAGTCACATGTTTCACGTATGACCGGAAATGATTAGAACTTAAGGACAAAAACAATTTTAATAAATAACTGGACTTCTGTTTCGTGTGAAATGTAACGCATAACGATAACGTCATTTTCTTACTTAATTATTACGAAGATCAAAACAAGAATGTAAATCATCTCTGATTTACCTGTTTGAACATCTCGCGAGAGTTCATATTTGCATATTGTTTTTAAGAATTCTATTACAACAAAGCAGATTACATCATCTAAAATTTGCGTTACGAAATCGGACACAAAAATCACGCCACTGTTCTTACATCTGCTACATAAATACTCATAGTTCTCGGCATTTTCTTCTCACTATTCTTATTGGTCGATGTTCTTTGTTATTTGAAAGCAAAAGTTACGAATTTGCCGGTGACGATTATCTATAAATCAGTCAGCGTTATGCTCTTCGGAAGCAAAAAGTAACGCGAGAAACGACACAAAAATACGGTTGTAGAATCTTTGAAATTCGTATATTTCAATTTTTTTTCTAGGGAAGAGTAGCATACACTTGTATATTAATAAAAGTAATGGCATCTTTAGATGTAGTTACAACTTTTCTTACAGTAATTCAAATTTTATCACTTTTCTATAGTTAGGCAGCAACCATTTGATTTTCTGGGGGGGGGGGCTATGGTTTTTTTTGGAAAAAAAAGTTTGTTTCCAGTTTTTGGAGAAAAAAATAATTTGTTTTTGATTCTGAGAAAAAAAAAATGTTTGTTTCACCCTCAGCTGCCACTATATTTAATGCTAAAATTGAAAGAAAAAAATTGTTTTCGACTTGTCGCGAAAAAAATAGATTGTTTTTCGCCGCAGGCGAAAAAAAAATTTTGCACAGAAAAAAAAAACCATAGCCCCCCCCAGAAAATCAAATGGTTGCTGCCTTATAGGAAACGGAGCCCAATAGCAAATTATGGTCCATATATTTATTCCCTGCTAATTTTCCCAAAAATGTCGCTAAAATGTCCTACTATGTTTTTTATTTTCGCTAAATTGTCCTAAAAATCGGCGCTTAAATGTCCTATACTAAGCTGCTAAAACGTCCTTTTGTTTTCGCTAAAATGTCCCATGTAAAATGTTGACATAATCAATTTATATATGTATTCTAGTTTAATTTCATAAACTTTTACAAAATAAATGTAAAGAATTCAAAAAGTAAAACATTTCACCGCTTTTATATCAAATTCCTTCAAAAGTCACATGACCAGTGTCAGCCTCTACCTTAATCCATGTAATTCTATTTTTTTTGTTACGGTTACATCAGCATTATTCCGTAATTAATTGCTGCCCCTTACCTGGATGTAAATCTAACATTTGCGTTATAATTACATTCCTGATGTAACGTTAACAAGTGCCAAGTTAAAAAGTGTAAAAATTTATCAACAACATAATCATTTTCCCATTAACAAATAATCCTGAATTTGCGTTAATATAAAATGCTCTTTCCTGAATCCCATTGTGTTGAGATCATGAAATCCCATCGTTTAATTGTCTCACCTGGCCCGAAGGTTCATGTGAGCTAGCCTATCACTACCACTTGGGGTCTGTCTGTCTTCGTTAGCTTTTTACATTTTAATCTTCCACTAGGAAACCACTGGGACAATTTGGACCAAACTTGGCACCAGGGTCCAATTTACTTTATAAATGTAATGAATTAACGACCCAATCCGCTAACCAAGGCAGCCAACATAGTTTTAACATACATGACATAGGATCCCATGCTGCAAAGGAGAAGATTAAGAAATGGACTGGTTAAATAAAGTGGTTAGTGATTTTTATGAGAGACTGTTCATTGAGATTTTCATATATTAGAGACTGTTCATTGAGATTTTCACACAATAGAGACTGTTCAGTGAGATTTTCATACTTGAGACAGTAAAGTGAGATTTTCATTTTCCAGCTAGGATATTTGTTAATTTAGACGATTTAAAGTTTTCATTCATTTTTCTGATAATTACTTGATTATTTTGCATTCGCACGGCCCCCAGGATGTCCTGAATTAAGCACTGAGACATTAGTTATTGTGCCGCAGTTTCTATGTCATTGCGACATGACGTATCTCTATGGCTTTCTAATGCAACATTAACACTAGTAAGAAGTTATTTAGCTGGTTTAAAGATACATGTAACACTATACGAAATTTTGTTTACAGTATAACTGGCATCCAGTTGCCCCATGAACTGGTAACTTTGATGACGTCAGATGTGTAATTGCAAAACTTTTGATGGTGAAAAATTACGGACAATCTGGTATGAATCTTGCGTTTTTGAACCAAACGTGGCCATAATGCTGTTTCCTTCAGTTTATCCCATGACCCCACCTGGCGACGGCCGCCCTTACTAAAAAAGAAATTGAGCAAAAAATCAATAAAAAATCTTCTGAAACTGCTTGGCCAGTTTGGGTTAAACTTTTGTAGAATGGCCCTTGGATGGTCCCTTTTCAAAATTATACTCAACAAAAAAAGTTTAGCAACATTCAAAGTATAAATTAAGGACATTTTCTGTTGGTTTATATTCTAAATATTTTTTAAAATATGAAGTGAAATCACAAGATGAATATTGCTTGAAGCACACATGAGCTAAACTTTTGTTGACATTTAGTGGTTCCAGTGTTTCCGACATTAAAATTTAACAAAAAATTGCTTTAGCAATTCTCACAGAATGCTTGTTTAAATCAGTTGAGCGATACAGGCTAACCTGAGCCTCTAGTATATGGTCTAAGGCAGCAACCATTTGATTTTCTGGGGGGGGCTATGTTTTTTTTTGGAAAAAAAAGTTTGTTTCCAGTTTTTGGAGAAAAAAATAATTTGTTTTTGATTCTGAGAAAAAAAAAATGTTTGTTTCACCCTCAGCTGCCACTATATTTAATGCTAAAATTGAAAGAAAAAAATTGTTTTCGACTTGTCGCGAAAAAAATAGATTGTTTTTCGCCGCAGGCGAAAAAAAAAGTTTGCACAGAAAAAAAAACCATAGCCCCCCCCAGAAAATCAAATGGTTGCTGCCTAATGTACAGTGAATAGGTATATTTGTATATCATGTAATTTATATTTTGATAAAAAGTTTTCTTTTGTTTTCTTAGAGAAGAACATCGAACATTTAAAGAAGGTCAAAAGTGCAAAGAGTGAAGCAGAAATACAAGCAATCCTTTCCCATCATTTGTTTGTACTGTTAGCTCCTTCAGCAGAATATTTGATTGATGGCCATCACAGTTGGCCTGCAGATTTGAAAAAATGTCCAGCATGTCATGAAGACCTGAATCTTGGGAATACATCTATAGGTAAGATTTTTGTTGAGATGATTCACGTGAGCTTTGCAATCCCTTGTCTTTTTTCTTAATAGTTAATTAAAAAGAAAGACTTCTAAAAAACCATCAGATCAGTATAATCTGTAGTTTGCCTTATTATACCCCCCGCAAATGAAGTTTGTCTGTCTGTCCGTCCGTCCATCCATCCGTCTGTCCCGTTTCATGTCCGGGGCAAAACTTTTGTACCGTAGCACCTAGGATTATCAAACTTGGTATGTGGATGCATCATATGCATGGGAAGGCGATGAGTCATGTACCAAATTTAGGTCATTGTGACCTTGACTTTGACCTTTATAATAGTAAAACCTTGTCAATTTTGTGTCCAGAGCTGAGCAGAACTTTTGTACCGTAGCACCTAGGATTTTTAACTGGGATTTTACGAATGTAAAAATCGGCTATCAGATTGGCAAGGTATGACAGGCAGGCGAGCGGGCGGGCGTATATAGGTATACTGTGGATTCATTTATTTTCGTGGGTATCAATTTTCGTGGATAGAGAAAAAAAGACGTTTCGTGGTATATGTAAATTCGTGGATCGCTGTTTTCAACAACAAAAAATTAGATACGTAATTCGTGGATTTCTTTTTGATTTAGGAGATCATATAACCTCCTTGGTTTGATCAATAATAAAACAAAACAAAAAAAGAAGGAATTCATTGAAAAAGCTCGCTTGGTCATTCTAGGTTAAAGTGTTCATTGATAACTTCGATTACAATAATGGACAGAGACAACTAATTATTTGTTTGTTTTACAATTTATAAATTCTGGTCTGAATTCTATAAGGCATTCAAAACTTAATGATTGAAAGCTCATTTCCCTAATCATGATATAATACACAGTGATATAAGTATAAGGTGTGAAAATAAATGTTCCTGTCATAAACAATATTACCTACGGGCAATATCCCCGTACTTAATCCTATTGATGTTTAATCACTGGTAAACCAAACTATGACACGGTAATTAACAACTTGCAGTTATTTTCCATTCACAGTTTTAATCAATTTTAAAAAGTAAATGATCACTGATATTAAATATATTTATTATAGATTTAATCAAAATACTTGTATCTTCTTTCAATAAAAAACACGTGTTATGTTACAATGTTTATCGCTAGTCAACACTATACTAGAACTGCATAACATAACCGGAAATAAACATCCGACTCAATACACATTTCTCGGGATTATTCTTCGTTGAATTCTTAAATTCGTGGTTTGCTGTTACCCACGAAATCCACGAAAATTGGTATACCACGAATAAAAATGAATCCACAGTATATACCACTATTTATGAGTATACCATGTATATATAGGAATCACCTAGTCTGTCGGAGCAGTACTTTTGTACCATAGCACCTAGGATTATCAATTTTGGTATATGGATGCATCATGGGAAGGTGATGTGTCTCATACTAAACTTAGATCACGGTGACCTTGACTTTGACCTTTGACCTTTATGATAGTAAAGCCTTGCCCACTTCGTGTCTTGTGCAGATTTTTTTTACAGTACTGTAGCACCCAGGACTATCGAACTTGGTGTATGGATGCATCATCGAAATGCGATGTGTCAAGTACCAAATCTAGGTCACTATAGATATAGCTATGACCTTGACTTTGACCATTGACCTTTATGATAGTAAAATTTGCCCACTTCGTGTCTTGTGCAGAACTTTTGTGCCATAGCACCTAGGATTGTCAAACTTAGTGTGTTGATGCATCATGCAAAGGCGATGTGTTGTGTACTAAATCAAGGTCACTGTGACCTTGACTTTGACACTTATGATAGTACCACTGTAGCACCTAGGATAATTAAACTTGATATATGGATGCATTATACAAATATGATGTGTCATGTACCAAATTTAGGTCACTTTGATCTTTGACCTACTTTAGTATATGGTAGTAAAATGTCATCCACTTCGTGTCTCTAATTGTGTAAGCTTGTTTTCTTCATTTCATAGTTGTATTGTAGAGCCTAGGTGGGTAAATCATTGAAATTTGAACTACTTGCTGTATTTTAATATCTGATGTAAGTCATCTGACTAATGGGGCTTGGCAGATGAAGGAGCATTGGGTATACATAATGAGCTGTGCTGATAGTCTCTAGTTATAGGTAGGGCAAAATCCAAAAAATTGTTGACATACTTTTCCGGTTTTACCAACCCAGATAACTTTCACCCATGTTCTTATATAGAAGTAAAAAATTGTGGCAAAAATTAACTGACTCACACTATCGATTATTGTTATGTGTATTTTTGGAAAAATCTGGATTTCAAGTGTTAATTTCAAGGTTTTGCCATAAGTAGAAAATAAGAAGTTATTTGTTGGAAGTTGGAGCATCTGTATCCCATGGACACATCCTTCTTAGATTTTAAGCTCACCTGACCTGACCCAAAGGTTAAATGTAAGAACATGAGATGCAAAATTCCCAAGTTAGGGTGTTTCAACTGTTTGAGGGAAATTTCTAAATTGAAGGGTTTGGGTCTTATTTTAATAAAAGGTAGAAAAAGCCCTGTTAGGTTGTCCCCTTTCAGAATTGTGTCTGATGATTCCATCCGCCAACCAAGGCAGTCAACATCAGCCGACATAGTTTTATCATAGGACCCTAATTTGTACAAAAATTGAACTTGACCTTCATTTATATAGTAGGAAATAACATTAAAATTTTAAAAAGCTATGCAGTGTTCATTCCAGGCCGCGCCCTTGCGCCATTGATGCATAATTTCCACCCATGGCGCAAAGAAAACGTGCCACTTGCGCCTGTCGGGCGCGTCGTTTTTCCGTAGTCCACAATAGGAAACTTCCGGATTTTTTTCATGGTCTTCCCTGTCATTGTTCTCAGTGTTTTTATACAAGAGACCTTTCTATTAAATTTAATCATGGCTGATAAACGAAAACGAAAGTTGCTTTGAAATCTATGTTTTCCTTAATGTTTAAAGGATGCTACCGGTTAAATTGTTGATCAAGAAGTGGCAGAAGACTCTCGAATGATAAACAACACTAAAAGCGGTGATACGAGAAAATTAAACCGAATACCAGTGCAGACGTGATTGATTTACGATGCGAAACTTATGAAATGTGACCATTGTGCAATTATTATATGATAAACAAGGCAATGCTTTCGCTAACGAGACGAACAATATTCCAGGACAAGTTACAAGTACATCAATGATTCAATAAATGATTTTTTTTATAAAGAAATGAAAGCAACATTTACAAACAAAACAACTAATAAAAAGTATAATTTTGTTATATAAAATCTATTTATAAGTGCCTACAGGAAGGAAACAACTGTTTGCTTTTTGCACTGATATTAATGAGATTTTGGTCAAATTTCATGACCCACCCATTTCAGTAGATGGCCCCTAGATTAACTGCCAAAAGGGCCTTTGACCCTTCAATCTGAAATTCTGGAATGAACACTGGCTATGTAATGGCGTTCTCTTTATATCATCTTGAAACGAACAGTGTGACAGACGAAAGCATGGACAGACAGACAGACGATGGACATGTGGATCACTATATACCCCTTCCCTAGGGAGAGGGGGTAAAATAAACATGCCCCAAAAATGAAATTTTCTCTGTATTGATACAATGAGCACCAAAAGCAGTACTGCAGATGCACAGAGTTTACATACAAATATATCACAAATTTATGTCAAATTTACGTCACACTAGGAAAATGATCAACCTGTTTTAAGTGACCACCTGTCTTATGTGACCTAATATCAAACTTCCCTTCGAAGGTCACACAAGACAGGTACATGTAGTGACTGTCTGTCAGCTGACAGCTACCATCTTGGATGCAGGTCAAGGTCATCAAATATAATTCTGAAAGGAGACTGCCTCAACATTGGAGATAATGTTCAAAATAAACTTAAGCATGTCGGCCCAACGATCTAGTCGGTCTACATATTGCTATTCTTCCGTTTCTCTGGGGTTTTTTGGGGTTTTTTTTCCACCTAATTTTGTCCGGAGCAGTTCTCTGGAACCATAAGCCAAACTCTATAATGGGTTGGCATGAAGCAAGATGCCAATGCCTAGTTGTGCACCTGGGATCTGGAATATTCAAAATGGCTACCGTTGCCATGGAAACCGCAAAAATATGCAAAAATCAAAAGATGCTTCAATCTTAATGGAACTTTATATAATTGTGTCTCGTCATGCACACATGTCAAGTTGGTCCTTGGAATTTCCAACATGGCTGCCATTACCATGGAAACCGAAGATAAAAGATTTTTGAAAAATGTTCAAAACTTATTCAAACTTTGCAGAAATGTTACTATTCATAATAGAAGGTTGGCATGAAGCAAGATACCAATGCCAAGTTGTATGCCTGGGTCTGGAATTTTCAAAATGGTTACGGTTGCAATGGAAACCACACAGAAATATTCGAAATTTTGAAAGATGCTCCAATCTTGATAAAACTTTACAGAAATGTGAATTGTCATGCATACATGTCAAACTGGTCCTTGGAATTTTCAAAATGGCTGCCGTTACCATGGAAACCGAAAATAAAAAAAAAATGAAAAATGTTCAAGACTGGCTGAAACTTTTTAGAAATGTTACTTTTCATTCATATTTTTTAAGTCAGTGTATGGGAAATCTAAAGTGGCTGCCATTACCATGGAAACAGGCCGGGCTGACATTAGCTATTTCTAGTTTTTTTCCCTTTTTTTTCCACCAAATTTTGTCCATCGCAGTTCTCTGGAACCATAAGTCATAGAATATAAGAGGTTGGCATGAAGTAAGATGCCAATGCCTAGTTGTGCACCTGGGGTCTGGAATTTTCAAAATGGCTGCTGTTGCCATGGAACCTGCAAAAATATGCAAAATTTAAAAGATGCTTCAATCTTCATAAAACTTTACACTTATATGTCTTGTCATGAATACATGTCCAGTTGGTCCTTGGAATTTCCAAAATGGCTGCCATTACCATGGAAACAGATAATTAAAGATTTTTGAAAATTGTTCAAAACTGATTTATATTAGAAGTTTGACATGAAGTAAGAGACCAATGCCTAGTTGAGCACTTTGGTCCTGGAATTTTCAAAATGGATATTGTTGTCATGGAAACTGCAAAAATATGCAAAATTTAAAATCTGCTACATGTACAATGTTTATAAAACTTTACATAAATGGGTCTTGTCATGCATACATGTCCATTTGGTACCAGGAATTTTCAAAATTGTTGCCGTTACCATGGAAACAAAAATTTAAAGATTTTTATACGACCTCAAAAATTTGCGGTCGTATATTGTTATCGCCCATGGCGTCGTCGGCGGCGGCATCGGTGTCCAGATTTGTGGTTTTCGGACGATAACTTGAGTTCTGATTTAGCATTGAATGCTATGAAATTTTAACACAAGGTATAAAACCACAAAATACAGCTTGGGATTGTTTTTGGGGGTTATGCCCAGCCGGTTCCTGAAATAGGGGCCAAAAGGGGAAAAATAAGTGTTTATATTAATTTTGATGTGGAGGACTTATTTTTTGTTCAATTTTAATGAAATTTTTTTCATAATGTTCCTTATGAAATTCTGCATTGGCAGTTTGTCAACGGATTTAACGTAGCCTTTACCGTTTCCGAGCTATTAGCGGCCAAAGTGGTGCTAAATCCCCAAAAACAAACTTTTTTATTTCTTGTCTGATTTCAACTGTTTTTTTATGAAATTTTTGAAACAGGGAATTTTCACCAATTTGAGCTACAAGGGGCTGAAAGGGGCTAAAAAGGACTTCTCCTTTTTGTTCGCCAAATTTTTATTTTTCATCTTATTTTGGTTTTGTTTTTTTTCATTATGTTCCTTATGAAATTCCGCACTGGTGATATCGTTACGGATTTAACGTAGCTTTTACCGTTTCCGAGCTATAAGGGGCCAAAGAGGTGCTAAATCCCTCAAAACGAAATTTTTTTTATTTCTCCTCCGATTTCAACGGGTTTTTTTCTCTGGATTCCTTATAAAATTGCTGACATAGGGAATTTTCACCATGACAAGACAGTCACACATTGAATGATACATAGGGTTGGTGTCCCCGGGGTCATCCCAACCACGCCCACTTTGAAAATGATTGAATAACTTGAAAACGATGAGATTCCCACCCCTAAACCATATATTTTCTTGTTCTCATGACAAAACGCATTGAATGATCTATATGATTGGCCCAAAAATATAAATGTGTTTTTTACAATATATTCAACTTGGATAATAAGTCCAACATGTTAATGTGTCAAAAACTAATCTTGTGTCCACCTTTTCCCCAGAAATTTTTGGGTTTGTTTGGGAGACTTTCGTAACAGCATCCTGTTACAATGATCACTTGTCTTATTTTGGATTTGTTTTTTTCATTATATTCCTTATGAACTTCTGCACCGGCAGAGTTTAATGGATTTACTATAGCTTTTACCGTTTTTAAGCTATTAGGGGCCAAAGTGGTCTTAAATAAAAAAAAAAAACTTTTTTATTTCTTGTCCGACTGCAATCTATGGTTTTTTTTCTTTGGATTTCTTATGGAACTTCCAATGCGAAAAATTTCTCAGGTTTGAGCTAGGACTTATGGTTTATTAGCTACACTACAGCTCAGGTGGACTTTGACATTTCCACCTGCCCACCGTGGGCATCCCACTCTTGCCCACTCCAATTTAAATTCAAATTTTGCAGAATTATTGAATGAGAGAGCTTCAGTGTTTATTTCAGGGCAAAGTTATATGCTAGTCTAATTCTTAAAACTGAGAAATAGCATGTCCACTCCATAGGGTGGGCATGGTGGACAAGCTGGAAGTTTTGCCCACTCTGTGCCCACTCCCACTGTGGACGGGTGGACATGTCAAAATCCACCTGAACTGTAGTGAACAAGGGGCTTAAAAGGGCCAAAATTGACTTTTGTCAAATTTTTGTTTTTCATCCTATTTTGGTTTTGTTTTTTAGCTCACCTGTCCCAAAGGGACAAGTGAGCTTATGCCATCACTTGGCGTCCGTCGTCGTCTGTCGTCCGTCGTCTGTCGTCGTCTGTCGTCGTAAACTATTTCAAGAATCTTCTCCTCTGAAACTACTGGGCCAAATACTTTCAAACTTTAACTGAATGTTCCCTAGGGTATCTTATTTATAAATTGTATCCGAAGTTTTGATCTATCAACAAACATGGTCGCCATTGCTAAAAATAGAACATAGGGGTCAAATGCAGTTTTTGGCTTATAACTCAAAAACCAAAGCATTTAGAGCAAATCTGACATGGGGTAATATTGTTTATCAGGTCAAGATCTATCTGCCCTGAAATTTTCAGATGAATCAGACAACCTGTTGTTGGGTTACTGCCCCTGAATTGGTAATTTTAAAGAAATTTTGCTGTTTTTGGTTATTATCTTGAATATTATTATAGATAGAGATAAACTGTAAACAACAATAATGTTCAGCAAAGTAAGATTTACAAATAAGTCAACATGACGGAAATGGTCAGTTGACCCCTTTAGGAGTTATTGCCCTTTATAGTCAATTTTTAACCATTTTTTCGTAAATCTTAGTAATCTTTTACAAAAATCTTCTCCTCTGAAACTACTGGGCCAAATACTTCCAAACTTTAACTGAATGTTCCTTAGGGTATCTAGTTTGTAAATTGTATCAGAAGTTATGATCTATCAACAAACATGGTCGCCATTGCTAAAAATAGAACATAGGGGTCAAATGCAGTTTTTGGCTTATAACTAAAAAACCAAAGCATTTAGAGCAAATCTGACGTTGGGTAATATTGTTTATCAGGTCAAGATCTATCTGCCCTGAAATTTTCAGATGAATCAGACAACCTGTTGTTGGGTTGCTGCCCCTGAATTGATAATTTTAAGGAAATTTTGCTGTTTTTGTTTATTATCTTGAATATAATTATAGATAGAAATAAACTGTAAACAGCAATAATGTTCAGCAAAGTAAGGTCTTCAATTAAGTCAATTTGACTAAAATTGTCAATTGACCCCTTAAGGAGTTATTGCCCTTTAAAGACTTTTTTCACAATTTGTTCATCATGTTGACTTACTTTAAAAAATCTTCTCCTTTGAAACTGCTGTATCAATTTCAGCCAAACTTAGGCTAAATGAGTTTCAGAGTATCTAGTATAAATTTTATATTTTATTTCCTTGTATGTCAAGAAACATAGCTCCTATGGCTAAAATAGAACATAGGAGAAAATGATTATTTTTTTTGGCTTTTGAAGAAAATAGGACGATCCAAAAAACATTTAAATAAATTGAAAAGCCAAAATAATCATTGATGAGAGATTTAACCAAAAGAATTAAGGTGAGCAATTCAGGCTCTTGAGAGCCTCTTGTTTCATTTTGTTCCTTACGAACTTTTTTTATTTCTCGTCCGTTTTCAACATATTTTTTTTAGTTTGGATTCCGTATGAAATTTCCAACCCGTTTGATTCTTTCCAAATTTGAGCTGGGACTTAAGGTTTCCCAGCTACAAGGGTCTTAATTTCTGTGTCCAGCATATTACTGTGTCCAGCTAATTACTGTATCCAGCAAATTACTGTGTCAAGCATATTATTGTGTCCACTTTAGTAGTGTGTCAATGCTTGCCCAAATGAACACTTGTCGACCACTGCGGTCGTATCATGCTCCGCTCGGCGGAGCTTTTCATTCAGATTGGTTATAAGGAGGGATACTATTTACAAATGAAATTTTCTTTTGGGTATGGGGATTCTTGGTACATTAATATGTCATACATGTGGCTAAGTATTCAGTAAAGTGCTGTTTCAATGGGTGTCCCAGAAAAATGCATTTTTTTCATATTTTAAATTATTTTGAGTTTTAATGCTGGTAGCAAATTAATTCACTGCATGATGAAGAGATAATATAAACAGTCTCATATGAAAAGTTTATTGTTGAATAAAGTATTTTATAAATGAAGTGTTGAATTCCCTATTTTTTGCATGCTTATTTTGTGACATGGTCGAATGACCCAAAATCAAAATTGTTTTATTAACCTTTTTGTATGAATGGCAACTAGGTAAAAAGGATTTTCAGGTAAAACAATAGGGTTGGCAAGGTTAAGGACACTAAAACATGAAAAATCATCGAAAAATAAGGATTAAAAACAATTTTAAATGGTCATGTTGTTGGACTAACATTTTCTGTCTTCTTCCTATGTGAAAATGAAATATAAGTTATGTAACAATAGAGGGCAATTAGATGCACAAAATATCTTGAGGCTTGAGCTTATTAACTAAAATGTGATAATTCATCATGAAGTTACAGCAGAAAGTTTTATTTTTTTCAGGAATTGTCATTAAAGTTTACTCTTGAAAAATCTGTCCAACCGTTACGGGCGAAAATTTCAATTTTCATTTGCAAGTTGCCAACTCAGTTTAAGTTTTTTTTAATGTTTATGACAACAAATTTTACGACAATCGCGATGTGCATACGGTATTGCTGTCAACTGTTCCTTTTTACTTGAGGTCAACGACATTGAAGGGGTGAACACTCTTTCTGTCCAACCAAGAGATGGAATTAGTTACATCCAACATTTGTCCAAAAAAATGTTACGTCCAACATCCAAGATATTCTCTAAAATGGCTACCACAAGTCACAGAATCAATTTCGCTTCTACTTTGACAATTATTTTACCTTAAATACTACCATATAAATGAAAAATAAAGAGGTTTTAAACTGTTGACAGTCTAAATTTGACCTAATTTTGAAAATTAGGACGTAACAAGAGTCCATTAATTTTCTGTTGGACGAACCGTAGGTCAAAATCTTCTAATGTCGGACGTAACAGCTTTTTAAAAGTAAAAAGAACCTTGTTAACAACTAACAAGTCCACATAAACTAAAAAATAGTTCTCAGACCCTTCCTAGTCTCTTCTTAAGAAGTGCCCATTTTTAAATTCCCATTAGGATCAGTAAATTAATGAATTCTGTCCTATGTTAGTCCGACAGGGAATATAATCTGTCCTATGTTTGTTCTACAGTTTTTTATGGTTTTGTTTTACCCATTTATTTAATAATGAACCATTTTACCTCTTGCTGAGGAACACCAGCTGTAGATATTAGTATAAACAGCATAGTTTTGATTTTGTTTTTGACTTTCAATGATGCAAATGGAACAAATTCTCATCCAAAAATGCCGTTTGTCCGACATATTTTAAGATTTTTCCAACTTATAAGTTAGTTTTTGAAAAATTTAACAAAATGATATATTTTAATTGAAGATCTTATGAACTGTCAGAGAAAAATTGATATATTTATTAACTAGGCCTTCATATAAAAGGAAAATATTCAATTTTTCAATGTCCTGTTACGTCCAACATAACCTCTGTCCAACATGCTATTTAGGTCTAATTTTATGTTTTCTGACTAAATAACTATCTTTTTACATGTAAAACCCTAAACTAGAACCATTCTCCTTTCAGAAAATCATGTTATTAAGATTGAAACAGCTACTTTTAAAATCATACATGTTGTCACACACTAACAACACTATACTGAATACTTAGCCATGTAACATTATACAACTCAAAAAAAAAAAAGAAATTTCTTAGCACTTTGATGAAACGATACATGCATGTTATGGCAAAACAAATAGTGGAAATCCATGAATCTGCTTACAGAAATAAACACAAAATAATTCTGCGATATAAAAAAAAAATTCAGAGTCAAACTGAAGGAGCGTAAAGCAGTCAACAGCAAATAAACAAACCTATTTTCAATTTAGACCTTAGACAGTTTGGTGGTTAAGGGTTTTTTTAAACTCCAGATTATTGTTTCTTTTAAGGACATCACAAAGTTTGGTATGGTTTTCCTGATATCATAGTTAATAAAACTACTGTCAAAGTTAAAAAAGATGAAGATGAGAGCATTGAAGATGAAGAAACTCAAGACTATGAGTGGAGAGAACCTGATGCAAAAAGGTTAAAAGTCACGAATGATAAACAGAATGAAATGGGAGCTGGTGGGGAAGGCTCAAATTTAAGCCCTGATGTATTCACTACAAGCATTGAGGTGAAAAAAGATCAGGGATTTGCCAATGAAAAGAATTTGATACAGACTTTTGCTCAAACTATTACAAATGCTTTTTATCAGTCAAAACTGAATCCAAAGCTGAACAATCTCTGTATTCCATCTTTCTTAGTCTCAAATGTTAAACTAAGAATTATGATGTACAACTGCACACAAGACAGACTCTACATGTCTGAAAACATGGCTCTCTGGAATAAGGATGAAAGTCTGAATGTTGGAACAGTCATTTGTATATGGTTGGTGTTAAATTTTGAAAACTTCCAAAACTGTGTTTCAGCAGAAGATCTTGAAGCTGTTGGGCTTAAAAAGTCAACCTTTCAGGAAAAACTGCCTGGTGATATTCTTGCAATATATCAAGATGAACTAAGTAGATACTTGCCAATAAAAAAAGTAAAAAAAGAGGAGCAACCACCAAAGACAGCTTTTGACCTACCGATGTCTAAGTATGCCCAAAATGTGGTGCAAAAGTTGGCTGGAATGGCTCATCGTTACTTTACATAAGTCCATTATTTCCACTGTGTATATATCCTTAGCATTCTCAATAGATGTAACGGGTCCAAATTTTTAGCTCACCTTACCCAAAAAAATAGATTGGTCATAGGGTGTACATGTCTGTCTGACATAATTCTTTTGACCTTGACCTCATTTCATAGGTCAGTGAGTATGTGGTATTTTTGCATGGTTAGGTCCATTTCCTCCCATTGGAAGTGATAATGGAGAGCAGGTGAGACATTTCAGCGTGTGCACTCTTGTAAACTTTATATTTTAGAAGTTAGAAGAGCTGAATGTTTAATATCTTGCATATAGATGCCTCATGATATAAAGTTTCTGTCTGGCATATTTCCATTGTCCTTGACCTCATTTTCATGGTTCACTGACCTCTTGAAAATTTATGTTGGTCAACGTTAAGTTTTCGTGATTAAGTCCATTTCTCTTATACTACAAGTGGTAGGGCAACTATATTTGGTTTATAGATTGGTCTTAAGACTTACATGTCCGTCTGGCACAGTTCACCTGTCCTTGACCTCATTTCATGGTTCAGCGATCAACGTTAAGTTTGTGATTAAGTCCATTTATCTAATACTACAAGTGGTGGGGCAACTGTATTTGGTTTATAGTTGGTCTTAAGGCATACATGTCTGTCTGGCACAGTTCACCTGTCCTTGACCTCATTTCATGGTTCAGCGACCAACGTTAAGTTTTTCGTGATTAAGGCCATTTCTCTAATACTACAAGTGAAAGGGCAACTATATTTGGTTTATAGATTGGTCTTAAGGTGTACATGTTCGTCTGGCACAGTTCACCTGCCCTTGACCTCATTTCATGGTTCACCGATCAACGATAAGTTTTTGTGATTAAGTCCATTTTTCTTATACTACAAGTGGTAGGGCAACTATATTTGGTTTATAGATTGGTCTTAAGGCGTACATGTCCGTCTGACACAGTTCACCTGTCCTTGACCTCATTTCATGGTTCAGCTATCAACTTTAAGTTTTCATGATTAAGTCCATTTATCTAATACTACAAGTGGTAGGGCAACTATATTTGGTTTATAGATTGGTCTTAAGGCATACATGTCTGTCTGGCACAGTTCACCTGCCCTTGACCTTATTTCATGGTTCAGCGACCAACGTTAAGTTTTCGTGATTAAGTCCATTTTTCTTATACTACAACAGGGGCGGATGCAGGAATTTTCGAAAGGGGGGGGTGCTAACCCAGGGCAAAGGGGGGGGTGCAAAACATATGTCCCGATACAAATGTATTGATCGTCAAAAATAAAGGGGGGGGTGCGCACCCCCGGAACCCCCCCTGGATCCGCCACTGTACAAGTGGTAGGGCAACTATATTTGGTTTATAGATTGGTCTTAAGGCGTACATGTCTGTCTGGCACAGTTCACCTGTCCTTGACCTCATTTCATGGTTCAGCAATCAACGTTAAGTTTTCGTGATTAACTCCATTTATCTAATACTACAAGTGGTAGGGCAACTATATTTGGTTTATAGATTGGTCTTAAGGCGAACATGTCTGTCTGGCACAGTTCACCTGTCCTTGACCTCATTTCATGGTTCAGCGACCAACATTAAGTTTTCGTGATTAAAATAAAAATAGAGGATGTGGTATGATTGTCAATGAGACAGTCATCCGCAAAGGTTTGAACTACAAATAAAAATTCATCTACAGGTCACCGTACGGCCTTCAACAATGGACAAGAATCCACACCGTAAAGTAAGCTGTAAAAGGCCCCTAAACAATAAAATATGAAACAATTCAAGATAAGAACAAATGGCCTATTCTCAGGATATATGATACAAAAATAACAATGAGAACATGAAGACAACGACAACCACCGAAATACAGGTTCCTGGCTTGGGACAGGCACATAAAGTATGTGGCGGGGTTAAACATGTTTGTGAGTACTCAACCCTTCCCCTAACCTGGGATAGTGGTGTAACAATATAACAAGAAAACAAACAATAAAAACCAGAAGAAAAGGATTTAACTCTAGAAAACGATACAGTTACAAGGTAAATACAATAACTAAAACATTAACAAAGAAGACAAAAGACAACAAGTGTATCGACCTCAATAGTGTACTTGCTGCTAACTACCAGCCAGTTCAAAATCCAAAAAACAACTGGTAAGCAAGTCAAGTTTCTAGAACTAAAATATCAATTACTACACGTCAAACATGATTTAGTGCAGAAAAATCATCGACAGATAAAGAAAACAGGACCTTGTGCACATGCCAAAAAATAACAAATAAATTATGGGCAAGCTGTAGGATAGTAATAAAGACTTAATTTCGAATTATACTGTTGACCAGCATGTCTATATCGGTACCAAAAAACACAATCTGTAAAGATCTAACAACAATATTATGACAATAACCTTTACAAATTAGTTTATTCAAGTGGCTAGTGAGTCCCAAAGGATTACGTTTAAATTTTCTGGCTTTATTCACAACATTCCCATAGAAGGAAGGATGTGATATACCGTTCCTAATAAGACTCCTACAAGTACAATTAAATTTAGTGACAACGTCTTTGTATCTACGGAAGAATTTAGTAAAAGTTTTGATTAATTTATGGTAACGATAACCTTGACTTAATAATTAATCAGTTATACAAAGATTAAGTTCATTAAAATCTGAAACGTCGCCACATACACGTCCATATCTAACAAGCTGGGAAATATAAACACTGTATGATGGCGCTAACGGTACATCCCCGTCAAGGAAGGGAAAATTAACTATAGGGAACGAGAAATCATCCCTCTTATCGTAAATTTAAGTATGAAGGGATCCTTGTGAAATAGAAATATCCAAATCCAGAAAAGGACATCGTGAACTGTCTGTATTAGCTTTATTCAATGTCAGTTCCTTAGTTTAAATTTCTGCAGTGTACTTGTAGAAGTCCGGGTTATTTAAAGCAAAAATATCATCAAGATAACGATAAGTATTATTAAATTCGTCAATTAAATGGTGTTTAGCAGGATCTTTACTGAGTTTTACCATGAATTGTGACTCATAATAATAGAGAAACAAGTCTGCAATTAACGGGGCACAATTTGTGCCCATAGGGATTCCTACAACTTGCCTATAAACTTTATCACCGAACCGGATATATATATTGTCCAGAAGAAAATTGAGAGAATTTATCATCTCCTCACATGTCCAGTAAGTGTACCTTTTATATTTGTCTTTAGCACTAGAGAAAAAAGATCTAAAACGGTTACAATAAATATACTTGCAATCAGATTCATCAAAAGACCATTAATCAAATTTGAAAATTTCTGTTTAATTAGGTTGTGTGGAAATGTAGTGTAAAGTGTGGAAAAGTCATAACTGTCAACAGATTCAAAAGGCTTATCAAAAGCATGTAATTTATCCAAAACCTCCAAAGAATTTTTTACACTCCAGAAATAGTTCGTACCGTTACATTCATAAGCTTTATTGCATAATGAGTTCCTTTATAGTAGTGAGGGCAGTAGTTAAAAGGACAGAAATATTAGTTGTAGTGCACTTACTGGACGCCGAGATAAAACGGAATTTGAATGGGTTTTTATGAAGTTTTGGTAACCAATACATGGTGGGGACTTTAGAATGTTCAGTACCGGCCCTAAGCTTATCTGTAGCGATGATATGACGCTCTACAATTTGACGCTCAGTCGCGTTAATGGCTTCGAAAGTAGAATTCACAATTTCATTCTTCAGTACTTCCACATAGTACTTACGTCATTTATCTAATACTACAAGTGGTAGGGTAACTATATTTTGTTTATAGATTGGTCTTAGGGTGTACATGTCTGTCTGACATAATTCTTTTGACCTTGACCTCATTTCATAGGTCTGTGAGTAAGTGGTATTTTTGCATGGTTAGGTCCATTTCCTCCCATTTGAAGTGATAATGGAGAGCAGGCCAGACGTTTCAGCGTGTGCACTCTTGTTACGTTTGGTTTACGAAATTTCCAACCTGTATGATTCTTTTCAAATTTTAGCTGGGACTTACCGTTTCGGAGCTACAAGGGTCTAAATTTCTGTCCAGCATATTACTGTGTCCAGCATATTATTGTGTCCATTTAAGTAGTGTGTCAACGCTTGCCCAAATGAACACTTATTTGACCACTGTGGTCGTATCATGCTGCGTTCTGCGAAGCTTTTTATTCTTTTATAAGACACATCTTTTTTTTTATTTTCAGTAAATGCAATAATTCATTTTATTCAGTTAGGCATATTTTTTTTTAATTTTCATGTGCCATGGATTTTTATACGACCGCAAAATTTGAAAAATTTTTCGTCGTATATTGCTATCACGTTGGCGTAGTCTGCGTCGTCGTTGTCGTCGTCGTCGTCTATGTCGTCGTCGTCCGTATACTTTTAGTTTTCGCACTCTAACTTTAGTAAAAGTGAATAGAAATCTATGAAATTTTAACATAAGGTTTATGACCACAAAAGCAAGGTTGGGATTGATTTTGGGAGTTTTGGTCCTAACAGTTTAGGAATTAGGGGCCAAAAAGGGCCCAAATAAGCATTTTCTTGGTTTTAGCACTATAACTTTAGTTTAAGTAAATAGAAATCTATGAAATTTTGACACAAGGTTTATGACCACAAAAGAAAGGTTGGGATTGATTTTGGGAGTTTTGGTTCCAACAGTTTAAGAATTAGGGGCCAAAAAAGGGCCAAAATAAGCATTATTCTTGGTTTTCGCACAATAACTTTAGTATAAGTGAATAGAAATCAATGAAATTTAAACACAAGGTCTATGACCACAAAAGGAAGATTGGGATTGATTTTGGGAGTTGAGGTCCAAACAGTTTAGGAATAAGGGGCCAAAAAGGGACCCAAATAAGCATTTTTCTTGGTTTTCGCACCATAACTTTAGTATAAGTAAATAGAAATCTATGAAATTTAAACACAAGGTTTATAACCATAAAAGGAAGGTTGGGATTGATTTTGGGAGTTTTGGTCCCAACAGTTTAGGAATAAGGGGCCCAAAGGGTTCAACATTATACTTTGTTTGATTTAATCAAAAATTGAATAATTGGGGTTCTTTGATATGCTGAATCTAACTGTGTATGTAGATTCTTAATTTTTGGTCCCGTTTTCAAAGTGGTCTACATTAAGGTCCAAAGGGTCCAAAATGAAACTTAGTTTGATTTTAACAAAAATTGAATCCTTGGGGTTCTTTGATATGCTGAATCTAAAAATGTACTTAGATTTTTAATTATTGGCCCAGTTTTCAAGTTGGTCCAAATCGGGGTCCAGAATTAAACTTTGTTTGATTTCATTAAAAATTGAATAATTGGGGTTCTTTGATATGCCAAATCTAACTGTGTATGTAGATTCTTAATTTTTGGTCCCGTTTTCAAATTGGTCTACATTAAAGTCCAAAGGGTCCAGAATTAAACTAAGTTTGATTTTAACAAAAATTTAATTCTTGGGCTTCTTTGATATGCTGAATCTAAACATGTACTTTGATTTTTTATTATGGGCCCAGTTTTCAAGTTGGTCCAAATCTGGATCCAAAATTATTATATTAAGTATTGTGCAATAGCAAGAAATTTTCAATTGCACAGTATTCAGCAATAGCAAGAAATCTTCAATTGCACAGTATTGTGCAATAGCAAGAAATTTTCCATTGCACAGTATTGCGCAATAGCAAGAAATCTTCAATTGCACAGTATTGTGCAATAGCAAGTATTTTCAATTGCACAGTATTGCGCAATAGCAAGAAATATCTAATTGCACAATATTGTGCAATAGCAAGAAATTTTTTAATTGGAGTTATCTTTCTTTGTCCAGAATAGTAGTTGAATCAACTTAAATCATTGTTTTATACAATATACAATGTATATTCACTTTTACTACCAACTGATAAATTAAAACAATCTTTACCATTCAGTGATAACAAGCACTTTTTTTACATTTTAATATTTTATGATGTATTTAAATGAGAAGTTATTGTTGCAAACTCCATTAGAAATTTGAATTGAGATCAGTTTTGGAATAAGGGAAAGGGGGATGTGAAAAATATATTCAACAGCATAGTGAATTGCTCAAAGGCAAAACAAAAATTTTAAGTTCATTAGAACACATTCATTCTGTGTCAGAAACCTATGCTGTGTCAACTATTTAATCACAATCCAAATTTAGAGTTGAATCCAGCTTGAATGTTGTGTCCATACTTGCCCCAACCGTTCAGGGTTCAACCTCTGCGGTCGTATAAAGCTGCGCCCTGCGGAGCATCTGGTTTTTTATATTTTCATCAGAATGAGGGTTCAATTATTTATTTCCAAAATCTTCCACTGTCCTTGTACAAATATATTGTGATGTCTGATTTGAGACAGAGATATTACTGTATCAAGTTCTGCCAGTATACTCAATTCAAGTTCACCAAAAATCGTCCAGTTTATGCCAGCAAGTCTTCAAATTCAATACTGTCAACTAATTATATGCGAAAAATGTGCCTTTAGATATTGAAATTACACAAGCATGTTATGCCATAGTTATATTAATATACAAGTACTAATCGACTTAATTATTTGATTTAAATATAGTATTAAAATATTAGCCGCTAAAATGTCCACTTTTTTCGCTCAAATGTCCTTTGCCTATTTCATGAGCTGGGGACAGATTTACACCACACCTAACTTTTCTATACTTGAGAGTCAATAAATTTACTTTAAGAAAGTTATATTAGCAAGAACCCATCCCCAAGCCCCATCCCATTTGCCCATGCTATTTTGAGTCCATGGCCCCATCCCATGAGCTATTCCCATCACTTGGTGTCCGTCGTCTGTCTTCTGTCTGTCTGCCCGTCCGTCCGTCTGTTAACTTTTTCAAAGATCTTCTCCTCTGAAACGTCCAGGCCAAATGGAACCAAACTTGGCCACAATCATCCTTAGGGTATCTAGTTTCTAATTTATGTCTGATGTCTCTGTCGGTCAACCAACATGGCCGCCAGGGCTAAAAATAGAACATGGGGGTAAAATGCAAATATTGACTATTATCTTGAAAACTGTTGCAGATAGAAAAAATCCGACAGGGCAAAAATGTTCAGAATGACAAGATCTATCTAAGTTACATTTAGGCCAAAAGTGTCGGATGCCCCCGCATAGGTGTTTTTGCCCATAAATGACGATTTTTGGCCAATTTTAACGTTTTTGACTATTATCGCTTAAACTATAATAGGTAGAGAAAAACTTTAAATTGCAAAAATGTTCAGCACTTGAAGCTCTACAAAAAATTCAATAAGGCCGAAATGATCAGACGACTCCTTATTGGAGTTATTGCCCCTTAATGTTGATTTTTGACCGATTTTGGTGTTTTTAACAAATTTCTCCTGAACTATTATAGATAGATTAAAAGTTTGAACAGCAAAAATGTTCCACAGGACAAGATCTACAAAAAACTTAATAGATCTGAAATCATCAGTTGACTTCCTGTTGGAGTTATGCCCTATAATGACGATTTTTGGCTAGTTTGTCCATTGTCCGTTAACTTTTACAAAAATCTTCTCCTCTGAAACTGCCAGGCCAAATGGAACAAAACTTGGCCACAATTATCCTTTGGGTATCTAGTTTCTAATTTATATCCGATGTCCCTGCCGGTCAACCAACATGGCAGCCAGGGCTAAAATAGAACATAGGGGCAAAATGCAAATATTGACTATTATCTTGAAAACTGTTGCAGATAGAGAAAATCCAACAAAGGCAAAAATGTTCAGAATGACAAGGTCTATCTAAGTTTCATTTAGATCAAAGGTGTCAGATGCCCGCCATAGGGGTTATTGCCCATAAATGACGATTTTTGGCCAATTTTAACGTTTTTGACTATTATCGCTTAAACTATATAGGCGAGTGACTTATTTCAAAAAGACGCTTAGTTAACGACTTTAATGCACCCACCTAACACACGGCTGTATAATATATCAATCGAAAGCTGTTAATCTGTACTTTCTGTTTTGCCCGGTCGTAAAAATATCGTACGGTGCAATTTTTGTTAAATCAAGGTCAAAGGTCATGAAAAAAAATTCCAATTTTTGCGATTACTAAATAAAACGCCATTTTCTAATCCTTGTACTATAAAATTTTCCAGAAGATCATATGAACTTTATGGAACATGATACATAATTTCCAAATCAAACAGAAAATAAGAGATTCGATGCGCAAAATTTCCAGAAAATTGAAATTTATCACAAATCCTAAAAAAAATGAAAAATTATTCAAAAAGCAAAATATATCTTGGGGAATCGATATTTGAATGCTAAAAAAATAGATAAATGTATATGTTTTAGGTCAAGGAATATTTGTTTTGTAATTTTAAGATGCAATTATTAATTATTGTTCATGGAACAGCCTTCTATTGAAGTGTTTGCAGTTGCCCAAAAATCTGCCATCTGCAAATAGCGATCATTTTGTTAATCTATGTTAAAATAGCACATAGCTAATTGTGAACATCAGGGAGGAGAATGATTTTCCATAATAAAAGAAGGGGTATTTAAAGTAAGAAAAGAATATATGTGAGGTAATTGAGGTTAAAATATGTTTTTTACGAAGTCAAACTGTTTTACTTTTTGTAATCTTGTTTAAATGCAAATATTACTTTGCGACTAAATCGTAGGCAACATTGAAATAAGTAACCTTGTTTAGAAACACTTGGTTGTCTAAAGCGGGATGTAAACGAACTAAATAAAATGCGGCTGCTTCTTATTTAGTTTTAAATCGTGTTATAGTAAGTCATATTAAATGTGTTTTAATTATTTGAATAAAATATGCTTTGAGTATTTTCTACGTAAGCTTTAAAAATACAAATGCATGTCATTGTGTATGTAAAACACTATAAGCAGTTGTGAAATAACAAAATGAAAAAGTTAAATACCCTTCCTGACCTCATAAGATCATTCGCTGTTTTAGGAGTGTTCGTTTTCATGGTATGCTGTGTTTTTTGGACTGTTGTTAATCTCTTGGACTTTAATCTTATTTTGTTCATGGTTTTAATTAACTTTATTTGATTCATGGTTTGAGATGTTGATTGTCCCTTTGGTATTATTTTACTTTAAACACATTAACTTGCAGTAATGAAAATCAGCCAAAAAATCACCTCGAAGTAAAGTGAAGAAGATTAACGCAATAAGACAAATATCCGCGAAAAAAACTTAATTTGCTCACGATCATATATATATAGAACCAATTCGTTATCATGATACATTTAGCTACACTGATCTACAATTTTTAAACCTTTTACTACTTGAATAGTGACGAAATATATCAAAGGGACATCAAACTCATAATTAAAAACGACCTGACAAAGCCGGGCAAAAAACGAACAAGACAAGCAACAGTATACAAAACACAACATATAAAACTACAGGTTGAGTAACACAAATCCCCAAAAACATTTTTTGAGTGAACTCAGGGGCTCCCGAAGGGTAGGCAGATCATGTTCCATAAGTGACACCCGTCTTAGTTTAAACATATTTATTTATAGTGGATTGGGGAAACAAGTTTTGCAACTTAAATTAATCGCTTTCCACTTTGCGGGTGCGAGTGCTGCCTTGTAGCGGCATTAGCCTGCTCTTTTTCGAAATCTACAAAGGTGTGTTTAACGTGCAAGAGATATGGCTCTCTCTTAACACGTCAGCCATTTATCGTCCCCTTCCGACGGACTTTCATCGTTTCCTCAAGACCATACTCACAAATGGTGTCAAGGAAGAGCCGAAAATTCAGTCCCTGAAATTTTCATCACGGAACGGAAACGAACCAGGAACCTTTGTGTTAGTAGTCCGATGCACTAACCAATACACCACGACTCTCTTTTACCCGTCTTGTGGCTCATGTATTTCCTAACTCGGTGCCAAGCCTTATTCGGTTGGTGACATTCACGGCAGAAATGACGGCAATTTGGTTACGTCGATGGAACTTATCAGTCGTCATCTGGCGAAACAGATATCTCATAATTGCAACCAACTCGTAGTGGCGTCCATGAAATTTTCAAAGGGATGATTTCAACTTTGCATTTGAACTCTGATTTAAAACATGTTTAAACCACCATTTTTCTTCAAATGTCCTGTACAAGTCAGGCATATGGCAGTTGGTATCGAATAAATTGTTTCTTTGTATGTTGGCGTTTGTTTTTGTAGCAGTTCTGTGTTTCTGTTATATCGTTGTGTTCCTCTTATAATTGATGCGTTTTCCTAGTTTTTGCTTTGTGACCCGGATTTATTTCAGTTATTAGTAAATCGATTGATGACTATTTAATAGCGGTATACTATAGTTGCCTTTATTTCAGAGGAGTTGAGGCTCATATCGGTCTCTCCTTTAGTAGTATAGATATGCAGGCGTTGCTATAATGTTGTTACATTGAAATGAAAAGTTTATAATTTGGTAGTAAGGGGTGTTTTTATGGGTTGTTTTATGCTCATCTCTTTTGTCGTAAAACTTGTTCTCAACCAACCCTCATCATCGATTTCAAGATACGTGATAGAGTAACCTGTATCTTTTGAGTCTTTTATTTTTATTGAAAATACGAGTCCAACATTGTCACAAATTTTGCGATATTCAGTGAGATGACATCATCTATATGATGGAACGTGAAGTTTCAAGATAATGATAGCTTCTTTTCAGTCGTCATCAGAAACTCTTGCATGAAGTCATCCTCGTATGAAAAATGAACTAGTCATTCAAGCTATTCAGGAAGTCTAGTTGTAACTAGAATCGTTGCGTATTAAAGGATATTTTTTCTTCAAAAGTATTCTTATTTGACGAATTAATGCATGTAAACAATGAACAACGCAATTTAAGCGATCAAGTAGTCAAGTTTTATAATGTGTTTACTAGTTTTTGAAATTCTTTGAAATTTCAATTTTCATCAATTTATTTTCTATTTATTTTGGTCTAAATTTTCTATTCACATTAAATAAATAAAAGGTCTTTTCACTACATCAATATTTATGATGAAGCTACAAATCAAACAATTAGAAAAGTCGAAATATGTTTATTTCAGTCTGGTAGTTACAATGCAGATTGCAATCTTTTAGTTTCACCCCCTTTATTTCAAGCAATAAGATGATTCGCGCACATATTTTTTCTACTCTAAAATTTTCAGATTCTTAAGAATTTGTTTATTAAATCTTATATTGACCACATACAATGTTTAAATAGGAAGAAATGCTTAAAAGCTGTTTTTTCGCAGATGGCGGTATTTTGGGCAACTGTATGAGTTGTTATGATTTGCTGTTTGATTAGAAGTAAACATAATTTTAGGAAATTTTATGATGTCAAAAACTTCTTTGATAGTCATTACAGGGTTTTACTTAGTTTTAATTGATTAGCATTTGCACCAGAAAGAAAAATTTGGGTTTTCACACATTTTGTTAACTTTTACTCGAATTTCAGGAAACATGTGCTATCTGTCAAAAACACGCTTTAAATATTAAAAAATGCATTTGAATAATGACTGTTAATCTCTCTACTAAAAGTTTAAATTGTTTGCATATGTGAATTTAGTATATAAAAGTCATAGTATGCAATCAGGCTGAAATCTTAGAAAATATGCACTTATTCGTCCTTGGCCTTTGATCTTGATTTGACGGAAATTGCACCGTACGATTTTTTTACGACCGGGCAAAACAGATAGTACAGATGTGTAGCTTTCAAATGATATATAATTTAGCCGTGTGTTAGGTAGGTGCATTAAAAATTTATTTTTATGGTTAAAGTCACTCGCCTAATAGTAGATAGAGAAAAACTTTAAACTACAAAAATGTTCAGTACTTGAAGCTCTACAAAATATTCAATATGGCCGAAGTGAACAGACGACTCCTTTTCGGAGTTATTGCCCCTTTGATTTTTGACCGATTTTAGTGTTTTTAACAAATATCGCCAAATGGAACAAAACTTGGCCATAATCATCCTTAGAGTACCTAGTTTCTAATTTATATCCGATGTCCCTGCCAATCAACCAAAATGGCCGTCAGGGCTAAAAATAGAACATAGTGGTAAAATGCAAATATTGATTATTATTTTGAAAACTGTTGCAGATAGAGAAAATCTGACAAGGGCAAAAAATGTTCAGAATGACAAGATCTACAATGTATCTAAGTTACATTTAGATCAAAATTGTCAGATGCCTCTGCATAGGGGTTATGGCCCAATAACCGCTTTTTATACGACCGCAAAATTTGAAAATTTTTTCGTCGTATATTGCTATCACGTCGTTGGCGTCGTCGTCTGCGTTGTCGTCGTTGTCTGCGTCGTCGTCGTCGTCGTCACTCTAACTTTAGTAAAAGTGAATGGAAATCTATGAAATTTTAACACAAGGTTTATGACCACAAAAGGAAGGTTGGTATTGATTTTGGGAGTTTTGGTCCCAACATTTTAGGAATTAGGGGCCAAAAAGGGCCCAAATAAGCATTTTCTTGGTTTTCGCACTATAACTTTAGTTTAAGTTAATAGAAATCTATGAAATTTTGACACAAGGTTTATGACCACAAAAGAACGGTTGGGATTGATTTTAGGAGTTTTGGTTTCAACAGTTTAGGAATTAGGGGCCAAAAAAGGGCCCAAATAAGCATTATTCTTGGTTTTCGCACAATAACTTTAGTTTAAGTAAATAGAAATCAATGAAATTTAAACACAATGTTAATGACTACAAAAGGAAGGTTGGTATTGATTTTGGGAGTTTAGGTCCCAACAGTTTAGGAATAAGGGGCCAAAAAGGGACCCAAATAAGCATTTTTCTTGGTTTTCGCACCATAACGTTAGTATAAGTAAATAGAAATCTATGATATTTAAACACAAGGTTTATGACCATAAAAGGAAGGTTGGTATTGATTTTTGGAGTTTTGGTCCCAACAGAATAAGGGGCCCAAAGGGTCCAAAATTAAACTTTGTTTGATTTCATCAAAATTGAATAATTGGGGTTCTTTGATATGCCGAATCTAACTGTGTATGTAGATTCTTAACTTTTGGTCCCTTTTTTCCCCTACATTAAGGTCCAAAGGGTCCAAATTAAACTTAGTTTGATTTTGACAAAAAATGAATCAGTTAGGTTCTTTGATATGCTGAATCTAAAAATGTACTTAGATTCTTGATTATTGGCCCAGTTTTCAAGTTGGTCCAAATCGGGGTCCAAAATTAAACTTTGTTTGAATTCATCAAAAATTGAATAAATGGGGTTCTTTGATATACCAAATCTAACTGTGTATGTAGATTCTTCATTTTTGGTCCTGTTTTCAAATTGATCTACACTTAAGTCCAAAGGGTCCAAAATTAAACTTAGTCTGATTTTAACAAAAATTGAAATCTTGGGGTTCTTTGATATGCTGAATCCAAAAATGTACTTAGATTTTTAGCTCACCTGGCCCGAAGGGCCAAGTGAGCTTTTCTCATCACTTGGCGTCCGTCGTCGTCCGTCGTCGTCCGTCGTCGTCCGTCGTCCTGCGTCCGTCGTCGTTAACTTTTACAAAAATCTTCTCCTCTGAAACTGCTGGGCCAAATTTAACCAAACATGGCCAAAATCATTATTAGGGTATCTAGTTTAAAAATTGTGTCCGGTGACCCACCCAATCAACCAAGATGGCCGCCATGGCTAAAAATAGAACATAGGGGTAAAATGCAGTTTTGGGCTTATAACTCAAAAACCAAAGCATTTAGAGCAAATCTGACATGGGGTAAAATTGTTTATCAGGTCAAGATCTATCTGCCCTGAAATTTTGAGTTGAATCGGACAACCCGTTGATAGGTTGCTGCCCCTGAATTGGTAATTTTAAGGAAATGTTGCTGTTTTTGGTTATTATCTTGAATATTATTATAGATAGAGATAAAATGTAAACAGCAAAAATGTTCAGCAAAGTAAGATCTACAAATAAGTCAACATGACCAAAATGGTCTGTTGACCCCTTTAGGAGTTATTGCCCTTTATAGTCAATTTTTAACCATTTTTCGTAAATCTTAGTTATCTTTTACAAAAATCTTCTCCTCTGAAACTACTGGACCAAATTAAACCAAGCTTGGCTACAATCTTCATTCAGGTATCTAGTTTAAAAATTGTGTCCGGTGACCCGGCCAACCAACCAAGATGGCCACCATGGCTAAAAATAGAACATAGGGTTAAAATGCAGTTTTTGGCTTATCACTCAAAAACCAAAGCATTTAGAGCAAATCTGACATGTGGTAAAATTGTTTATCAGGTGAAGATCTATCTGCCCTGAAATTTTGAGATGAATCGGACAACCCGTTTATAGGTTGCTGCCCCTGAATTGGTAATTTTAAGGAAATTTTGCTGTTTTTGGTTATTATCTTGAATATTATTATAGATAGAGATAAACTGTAAACAGCAAAAATGTTCAGCAAAGTAAGATCTACAAATAAGTTAACATGACCGAAATGGTCAGTTGACCCCTTTAGGAGTTATTGCCCTTTATAGTCAATTTTAACCATTTTTCTTAAATCTTAGTAATCTTTTACAAAAATCTTCTCCTCTGAAACTAATGGGCCAAATTAAACCAAACTTGGCCACAATCATCATTCGGGTATCTAGTTTAAAAATTGTGTCTGGTGACCTGGCCAACCAACCAAGATGGCTGCCATGGCTAAAAATAGAACATAGGGGTAAAATGCAGTTTTTGGCTTATCACTCAAAAACCAAAGCATTTAGAGCAAATCTGACATGTGGTAAAATTGTTTATCAGGTCAAGATCTATCTGCAACAACAAAAGAGAGTTTTTAACGACCTCAGCTGGCTATACAACCCTTGCACAATCAACTGAATTTTGCAGAAATCATTAACAGGATAGATTGCCCTTATATGATAATTTTTTATATCTTTTTTGTTTTTTTTGGCAAAGGGGGAGCGGAGGGGGGGGGGGGGGGGGGGTTGCGCAACAACAAAACAACTTCACAACTTTCTCATTATTTTGCATTTCTCGTTAGATAAATTTTACAAAATTCTCCCCTGAAACAACTGTCAAATTTAAACAAACTTAGTTTAAATCACCACTAGGATATCCAGGGACCACTGTGTATGATGACCCTGCCTGCCCACATGGCTGAAATAAAACATAGGTTTCAAACGCACTTTTTAGTATTATATCTCTGAAACTAAACGACAGTACAACAGTTGCATTTATCATGCATCAATTGTAAATAAATATATCAGGTGAGCGACACAGGGTCCTTGGACCCTCTAGTTTATTATGGGCCCAGTTTTCAAGTTGGTCCAAATCAGGATCTAAAATTATTATATTAAGTATTGTGCAATAGCAAGTCTTTTCAATTGCACAGTATTGCACAATGGCAAGAAATATCTAATTGCACAATATTGTGAAATAGCAAATTTTTTTTTAATTAGAGTTATCTTTCTTTGTCCAGAATAGTAAACAAGAAATAACTTATTGCAAAATATTGTGCAATAGCAAGATTTTTTTTTTAATTGGAGTTATCTTTCTTTGTCCAGAATCAACTAAAATCTTTGTTATATACAATATACAATGTATATTCACTTTTTACTACCAACTGATAAATTAAAATAATCTTTACCATTCAGTGATAACAAGCAGTTTTTTTACATCTTAATATTTTATATTGTATTTAAATGAGTAGTTATTGTTGCAAACTCCATTAGAAATTTTAATTGAGATTAGTTTTGGAATAAGGGAAAGGGGGATGTGATTAAAAAAATTGGGTTCAATTTTTCTCATTTGAAATTTCATAAATAAAAAAGAAAATTTCTTCAAACATTTTTTTGAGAGGATTAATATTCAACAGCATAGTGAATTGCTCTAAGAGAAAACAAAAATTTTAAGTTCATTAGAACACATTCATTCTGTGTCAGAAACCTATGCTGTGTCAACTATTTAATCACAATCCAAATTTAGAGCTGAATCCAGCTTGAATGTTGTGTCCATACTTGCCCCAACCGTTCAGGGTTCAACCTCTGCGGTCGTATAAAGCTACGCCCTGCAGAGCATCTGGTTCCATATGCAGTCATATTTTTAGCTCACCTGGCCCAAAGGGCCCAGTGAGCTTTTCTCATCACTTTGCGTCCGGCGTCCGGCGTCCATCGTCCGTCGTCGTCCGGCGTTAGCTTTTACAAAAATCTTCTCCTCTGAAACTACTGGGCCAAATCAAACCAAACTTGGCCACAATCATCATTGGGGTATCTAGTTTAAAAAATGTGTGGCGTGACCCGGTCAACCAACCAAGATGGCCACCACGGCTAAAAATAGAACATAGGGGTAAAATGCAGTTTTTGGCTTATAACTCAAAAACCAAAGCATTTAGAGCAAATCTGACATGGGGTAAAAATGTTTATCAGGTCAAGATCTATCTGCCCTGAAATTTTCAGATGAATCGGTCAATCGGTTGTTGGGTTGCTGCCCCTGAATTGGTAATTTTGAGGAAATTTTGCTGTTTTTGGTTATTATCTTGAATATTATTATAGATAGAGATAAACTGTAAACAGCAATAATGTTCAGCAAAGTAAGATCTACAAATAAGTCAACATGATCAAAATGGTCAGTTGACCCGTTTAGGAGTTATTGCCCTTTATACTCAATTTTTAACCATTTTTCGTTAATTAAAGTAATCTTTTACAAAAATCTTCTCCTCTGAAACTACTGGGCCAAATTAATCCAAACTTGGCCACAATCATCTTTGGGGTATCTAGTTTAAAAAATGTGTGGCGTGACCTGGTCAACCAACCAAGATGGCCGCCACGGCTAAAAATAGAACAAAGGGGTAAAATGCAGTTTTTGGCTTATAACTCAAAAACCAAAGCATTTTGAGGAAATCTGACATGGGATAAAAATGTTTATCAGGTCAAGATCTATCTGCCCTGAAATTTTCAGATGAATCGGTCAATCGGTTGTTGGGTTGCTGCCCCTGAATTGGTAATTTTGAGGAAATTTTGCTGTTTTTGGTTATTATCTTGAATATTATTATAGATAGAGATAAACTGTAAACAGCAATAATGTTCAGCAAAGTAAGATCTACAAATAAGTTAACATGACCAAAATGGTCAGTTGACCCCTTTAGGAGTTATTGCCCTTTATAGTCAATTTTTAACCATTTTTCGTTAATTAAAGTAATCTTTTACAAAAATCTTCTCCTCTGAAACTACTGGGCCAAATTAATCCAAACTTGGCCACAATCATCTTTGGGGTATCTAGTTTAAAAAATGTGTGGCGTGACCTGGTCAACCAACCAAGATGGCCGCCACGGCTAAAAATAGAACAAAGGGGTAAAATGCAGTTTTTGGCTTATAACTCAAAAACCAAAGCATTTTGAGGAAATCTGACATGGGATAAAAATGTTTATCAGGTCAAGATCTATCTGCCCTGAAATTTTCAGATGAATCGGTCAATCAGTTGTTGGGTTGCTGCCCCTGAATTGGTAATTTTGAGGACATTTTGCTGTTTTTGGTTATTATCTTGAATATTATTATAGATAGAGATAAACGGTAAACAGCAATAATGTTCAGCAAAGTAAGATCTACAAATAAGTTAACATGACCTAAATGGTCAGTTGACCTGTTTAGGAGTTATTGCCCTTTATAGTCAATCTTTAACCATTTTTCATAAATCTAAGTAATCTTTTACAAAATCTCCACTGAAACTACTAGGCCACAATCATCTTTGGGGTATCTAGTTTGAAAAATGTGTCCGATGACCTGGCCATTCAACCAAGATGGCCGCCACGGCTAAAAATAGAACATAGGGGTAAAATGCAGTTTTTGGCTTATAACTATGAAACCAAAGCATCTAGAGCAAATCTGACAAGAAGTTAAATTGTTAAACAAGTCAATATCTATCTGCCCTGAATTTTTCAGATGAATTGGACAACTGGTTGTTGGGTTGCTGCCCTCCAATTGGTAATTTTAAAGAAATTTTGCCGTTTTTGGTTATCTTGAATACTATTATAGATAGCGATAAACTGTAAACAGCAATAATGTTCAGCAAAGTAAGATCTACAAATAAGTCAACATGACCTAAATGGTCAATTGACCCCTTAAGGAGTTATTGCCCTTTATAGTCAATTTTTAACAATTTTCATTAATTTGGTAAATTTATGTAAATTTTTACCAAATATAGTTCTCTGTTACTAATGGGCAAAGTTCATTTTAGATATAATTGTAATGTAAGAAGCAAAATCGTTCAGTAAAGTAAGAACTTCAAACACATCACCATCATCAAAATACAATTTTGTCATGAATCCATTTGTGTCCTTTGTTTAATATGCACATAGACCAAGGTGAGCGACACAGGCTCTTTAGAGCCTCTAGTTTTTATACGACCGCAAATTTTGAAAAAATTTTCGTCGTATATTGCTATCACGTTGGCGTCGGCGTCGTCGTCGTCGTCGTCGTCGTCGTCGTCGTCGTCGTCGTCGTCGTCGTCCGGCGTCCGAATACTTTTAGTTTTCGCACTCTAACTTTAGTAAAAGTGAATGGAAATCTATGAAATTTTAACACAAGGTTTATGACCACAAAAGGAAGGTTGGTATTGATTTTGGGAGTTTTGGTCCCAACATTTTAGGAATTAGGGGCCAAAAAGGGTCCAAATAAGCATTTTCTTGGTTTTCGCACTATAACTTTAGTTTAAGTTAATAGAAATCTATGAAATTTTGACACAAGGTTTATGACCACAAAAGAACGGTTGGGATTGATTTTGGGAGTTTTGGTCTCAACAGTTTAGGAATTAGGGGCCAAAAAGGGGCCCAAATAAGCATTATTCTTGGTTTTCGCACAATAACATTAGTTTAAGTAAATAGAAATCAATGAAATTTAAACACAATGTTAATGACTACAAAAGGAAGGTTGGTATTGATTTTGGGAGTTTAGGTCCCAACAGTTTAGGAATTAGGGGCCAAAAGGGACCCAAATAAGCATTTTTCTTGGTTTTCGCACCATAACGTTAGTATAAGTAAATAGAAATCTATGAAATTTAAACACAAGGTTTATGACCATAAAAGAAAGGTTGGGTTTGATTTTGGGAGTTTTGGTCCCAACATAATAAGGGGCCCAAAGGGTCCAAAATAAAACTTTTGTTTGATTTCATCAAAATTGAATAATTGGGGTTCTTTGATATGCTGAATCTAACTGTCATGACTGTGTATGTAGATTCTTAACTTTTGGTCCCGTTTTCAAATTGGTCTACATTAAGGTCCAAAGGGTCCAAAATTAAACTTAGTTTGATTTTGACAAAAAATGAATCAGTTAGGTTCTTTGATATGCTGAATCTAAAAATGTACTTAGATTCTTGATTATTGGCCCAGTTTTCAAGTTGTCCCAAATCGGGGTCCAAAATTAAACTTTGTTTGATTTCATCAAAAATTGAATAAATGGGGTTCTTTGATATACCAAATCTAACTGTGTATGTAGATTCTTCATTTTTGGTCCTGTTTTCAAATTGGTCTACACTAAAGTCCAAAGGGTCCAAAATTAAACTTAGTCTGATTTTAACAAAAATTGAAATCTTGAAGTTCTTTGATATGCTGAATCCAAAAATGTACTTAGATTTTTTATTATGGGCCCAGTTTTCAAGTTGGTCCAAATCAGGATCTAAAATTATTATATTAAGTATTGTGCAATAGCAAGTCTTTTCAATTGCACAGTATTGCGCAATGGCAAGAAATATCTAATTGCACAATATTGTGAAATATCAAATTTTTTTTTAATTAGAGTTATCTTTCTTTGTCCAGAATAGTAAGCAAGAAATATCTAATTGCAAAATATTGTGCAATAGCAAGATTTTTTTTTAATTGGAGTTATCTTTCTTTGTCCAGAATCAACTTAAATCTTTGTTATATACAATATACAATGTATATTCACTTTTTACTACCAACTGATAAATTAAAATAATCTTTACCATTCAGTGATAACAAGCAGTTTTTTTTACATCTTAATATTTTATGATGTATTTAAATGAGTAGTTATTGTTGCAAACTCCATTAGAAATTTTAATTGAGATTAGTTTTGGAATAAGGGAAAGGGGGATGTGATTAAAAAAATTGGGTTCAATTTTTCTCATTTGAAATTTCATAAATAAAAAAGAAAATTTCTTCAAACATTTTTTTGAGAGGATTAATATTCAACAGCATAGTGAATTGCTCTAAGAGAAACAAAAATTTTAAGTTCATTAGAACACATTCATTCTGTGTCAGAAACCTATGCTGTGTCAACTATTTAATCACAATCCAAATTTAGAGCTGAATCCAGCTTGAATGTTGTGTCCATACTTGCCCTAACCGTTCAGGGTTCAACCTCTGCGGTCGTATAAAGCTACGCCCTGCGGAGCATCTGGTTTAATGATAGTGTTTTGATTTTTTACAGACAAGGAAAGGGAATGATATTTTGAAGTTTTTGGTTGAAGACAAGATGAGGTTTAAGAAGCCAGATTTTTGTGATGAACAAGTTTATGAAATTATGTTAGAGTGCTGGCAATATGAGTAAGTGAATTGTGTGGTATTTCTGTAGCATTCATTTTGGGTAAGGTTGACCTGAAAAATGATTAAACTGGCTATAAGAACTGATATATCTATATTGTGATATATATATAACATCCCAAATAACCTTTCATACTTAATTGACCATTCTAATTCATACTGTTTGGTAACAGCAATAATGTTCAGCAAAGTAAGATTTACAAATAAGTCAACATGACGGAAATGGTCAGTTGACCCCTTTAGGAGTTATTGCCCTTTATAGTCAATTTTTAAGCATTTTTCGTAAATCTTAGTAATCTTTTACAAAAATCTTCTCCTCTGAAACTACTGGGCCAAATACTTCCAAACTTTAACTGAATGTTCCTTAGGGTATCTAGTTTGTAAATTGTATCCGAAGTTATGATCTATGAACAAACATGGTCGCCATTGCTAAAAATAGAACATAGGGGTCAAATGCAGTTTTTGGCTTATAACTCAAAAACCAAAGCATTTAGAGCAAATCTGACGTTGGGTAATATTGTTTATCAGGTCAAGATCTATCTGCCCTGAAATTTTCAGATGAATCAGACAACCTGTTGTTGGGTTGCTGCCCCTGAATTGATAATTTTAAGGAAATTTTGCTGTTTTTGTTTATTATCTTGAATATAATTATAGATAGAAATAAACTGTAAACAGCAATAATGTTCAGCAAAGTAAGATCTTCAATTAAGTCAAATTGACCAAAACTGTCAATTGACCACTTAAGGCGTTATTGCCCTTTAAAGACTTTTTTCACAATTTGTTCATCATGTTGACTTACTTTAAAAAATCTTCTCCTTTGAAACTGCTGTATCAATTTCAGCCAAACTTAGGCTAAATGAGTTCCAGAGTATCTAGTATAAATTTTATATTTTATTTCCTTGTATGTCAAGAAACATAGCTCCTATGGCTAAAATAGAACATAGGAGAAAATGATTATTTTGTTTGGCTTTTGAAGAAAATAGGACGATCCAAAAAACATTTAAATAAATTGAAAAGCCAAAATAATCATTGATGAGAGATTTAACCAAAAGAATTAAGGTGAGCGATTCAGGCTCTTGAGAGCCTCTTGTTTGTATGGTTGTTGCTAACCTTAAAAGACAGATTGTCAAACAGCACACATGGTACAGTTTAAAAAAAACCTCGTGAGGCTTAATACAATGTGATTTATCAAGGTTTTTGGAACTTCAGCGATATTTTTTTAAGATTTACATAAAACTATTAGACCAAGTTCGACTAGCTATTACACCAAGTTCAAGCCAAAACTTTTCCTTAAAATGTCATTGACCAAGTTCAAAATATGAGAGTTACAATGTATTATCAATTAATTCGTTTCTATGTATGTTAGCAGGAGAATAGTCACTTCAGTGTTCCTGGTTTTCGTTTGTTTTCCTGTTATTCTTGATGTGTTTCTCACGGTTTTAGTAACTTATAAATGTGTATAAGACGCACTATTAAATTGCGTTTGAATTGTAATCGAAAAGTTCTGGTATGGTTAATTCTGCAAAAGAATATCAATTAATAGTATAGAAAAAATTAAACAAACAGGAACATTATTTCCATATGAACTGTATGATATTAAGTGGGGGTTTTAAGTCAATGAAATAAGCCTTTGTTGTGACGGTGCAAGCACGTTTTTTTTTTATTTTCTTAAAATTGCAATGCATTTCTCAACTCATTCATATATATAGAACGGAAAGCAATGTTTAATAGATTGAAGATTTTGAAACAAAAAAGCTAACTATTAAATGTATTCTTATTGTGTTTGTAGTCAAACAAAACGGCCAGCGTTTAAAGAAATAGTCCAGAAGATGAAATACAAGCAACAGAGACTTTTGAGTTTAAAGAAGTGATTTGTTTAAAAAAATAATGGAGTAATATTATACCAAAATTGTTCCAATTATCTTAATGTTTAAATCTTTACATATAAATATGCTGCTTATCTTTTAACTGCAGTTGCTAGAATTTTGTAAGTGATTTAATAAAATTACTGGAACTATACGTCTTATTGACAATGGCTAATAATATTGTTATATTAGATTTGATTTTTTTTAGCTAGGAAGGGTAGAAGTTTGGTAGTTTATATTGCCATTAATTTAAAATCAGAAAGGATATATAAAGCACTCATCTGTACAAAATGTGAAAATTGAAAAATATCGATTTACTTGGATGCAGCATACCATTAGGTGTTTTTTTTACGCTTTAAGATTACAGTAAAGTACACTTCAAATGGCCCTTTTTGTTTGTCTGATGTTTTTGTTTAAGTAAAGATAATTTTGAGGGAGTGAAAAAGTTAATATTGTTTGTGCAAAGTGAATACTTATTACTTCAACCTTCATCTTTTGAAAAATGTATACAATGTCTGCCTCTTTTTACTTTATTGACTTTTTACAGCAGATATTTAAAAACATATATTCCCCGTATAATTTAATTAAAGATGAGTACTATGAAAGTACTTTCATTCGTGGGTGTTCATTGTCTTAGTTCGGGAAACAGTAATGTGTTTCGGGTTTCGTAAATATTTGTGGATTTCACTTCCTGAAAAACAATAATCGAGTGTCGAGTTTGTGCTTCAGCCATGAAAATATAGAAGTTTAAAATAAAATAAAACGTATTTCATAATGACGACATGTTTTATGAAAGTTTGGTTTTCGGTTCATTGCAAAGACAAATATTTATTTTTCTCTTTCCTGTTTGTCATGTTTAACCGACAATTTTTGTCAAATATTTAATACAACATTTTTTAATTCATTTTTTTTGTAACTAGCGGAAATAAGCTGATTGAATAATATTTGCTTAAAACATTATTTGAGTATGAACCCTTAAAGTACATATTATCTTACGCATCTGGCTTCAAAGGTTCATAAAAAATTACTATTTATTAGCTGACCAATATTTGTATGATTAATGGGTAATTTTATATAAAATATAAAATCTAACCTTTTTATATATTATAATATTTTTTATTCAGTAGAATTTAATGAGTTGAAATGAACTCGCCAAACATACAAATTAGTGATCACATGTTATTATCCATGGATGTACAATGTTTTTCGATCAAAATCAACTTTGCAAGAGAAATTAAAATTAGAAAATCATTCGAGTTATATACCATTGGTATTATTCTCTCTTTAGCTATATATTTATAAACATGTGCTGGTGATTGATGTGATCTCTGATTTATAAAGATATGTACGAACTCAGACTACATTTGGTTCTTTCTAGGTCATGGCATGTTTGGATACTAGTTGTCACATTTCGTTGAATACTCAACTTCGTGAATAGAACCACAGATGTAAACCACACAAATGTGTACCATTGAACAAAAATACTTGCATAGTATCTTCCGTTTTTGATTTTCAATCCATCCAAAATTAATATTGTGTATGTTTAAAAGCCAAAAATAAATGGTAGACACAGTGGTTACATTTTAGATAAACAAAAACACATCTGGTTAATTTTGAAACTATTATAACAGTTTTGTTGTCATTTTACGTATTTTTGTCCTCAGCTAATTCTATACAATTAGTCATTCATGCAATGTTCACAGTACTCTTACATGTTTGCTAATACATATGGTGCATAATGCATATGACATATGAGTGGTTAATAAGATTTTTTAAGGGTTAAGAGCCAAAAGAAATGTTTGTACAATACAACCTGTAAAGTAGATTCCAGTGTGATTATTTTTTATATTTGTGTAAGATATGTTCTAAAAGAGCGAGTCATTTATTTTATTCATTTATAAAATACAAACCATTTGTTTTCAGCATGTGATGCAGCTGTGTATTATTTTCATAATAAATGAATTTTTAACATCGTTCGTTCTACTTCCTAAAACATACTAGACGAAAGACACATGGATATCTGTGGCTTTCATATAATTACATTACATGTATGCTTAATAATAATACGTTATTTTGTTTGGCTAACAGCAATCTTGCACTATTCTATAATTAGCCTCCACCTCACACTGAAATTCAACATTTAAAGTGCACAGACAAACAAAAGAAAATCTTGATAGAAATTGTGTTTTCATGATTTTCTTTATCTGAGCTAAACATGTAGGTATAAGTATTAAATGAATCTTTTGGCAATTTTAAAGGGGTGTTAAAGCGTTGACACTGAGCACATGTTTAAAATGAATCGCTTCCGTACACGATTTCTATCAAGATTGTCTAATATTTACCTTTGCACTTTAATTTTGAAGCTCGTGTCTTAATATACATGTTGCATTTAATTGCGAAATGGAAGTAAATTTCAGAATGGCGCAATGTTGCTTTTAGGCAATCAAAAGAATGTATGAAAATTAAACAAACATGTAATGAAATTAAATTTATATAAACAATCTAACAAATAATGTTTCATCGAAAGAGCGGGATATTCTAACTTGGTATATACATTCGAATGTGGAATGGTGATCATTAACAAATCAAACTGTTACATGTCAACAAACCTGATATATATGTTTCCGACAAGATATAGTATACATGTAGCTATTGGTTGTGCAAAACTCATATACAAAAACAAGTGTACGAAGAGTCGGAGTCTTAGTTGTTATCTGAAAGACAGAGAAAACTCAAAATTATTCAATCTATTTTTATTTTTTCAAAATGAAAGTCGTTAAAACTTGTCAATAATCATAAATATAACATCAGACGAATGAACGACACGCAACTCAATAGTAACAGGACAATATTTTTTCAATGCTCATTCCTATCTTTAACATAAAAATAATGAGATGTGGTATGAATGCAAATGAGTCAGTTGTCCACGAAAAGTTCAAATGAAGTATCTGATGACAAAAATAGTCAACCCTCATGCCGGCAACAACTAGAAAAACCAACACCGTATAGTCGGCTATAAGAGGTTCCGACTTGACAATATGAAACAATTCAATTGACACAAATAACTTCATACTTGATAACTAAACAATTTTTGAAAGTCCAAAATAACAGCCATGAACCAACTACAAGAACTGAACTAAAGGTTTCTGCCTTTGTACAGGCACACACAGAATGTGGCGGAGTTAAAAAAAAAAAAGTTGTGCGCTAAAATATCATCCTAACCTAGGACAATGGTGTTACATTGCAGCATAAAAAAAACTAGAAAAATTCAGTTTATCATTAAATCCTATCACGAACGATATCAGACCAGACGCGATTCCAGTCGTTTTAAAAAGGAGAGTTTTGACCACCAGACTCTCTCTTAAATCCGTAAATGCAGACTGCATCAATTGATATAAAAACATGTAAGCAGGAGTAACACTTTCAACTGTGTAATTAGTTTATAAATTTAAAATTTTCAATGAACGAATCGTTTACGTGGCTGAAATGGAAAACAGCTATGAAATATATAAAGCATTTACTACGTATACTTGAGTGTTATAAATATTCACATGTCCGATAATGTAAACACTAGAAACCCAAAATAACAAATCGCTGTTTGGCCTATAAATCGATTTACACGGAGCTCCACCGTTTTGAGAAAACGTGTGAATGCATATATCGTTTTTATTAATTTATTGGTTCATACAGAATGTGTTAGATGCATAATATTGAAGCAAAACGTTATAATGTAACATTTGAGTTCATTTAACTTTCGTTTTACCTTCTTGTCTATTTTACGAATGTCGGGACTCTAATTTTCAATCGCCTGGATGACCAAATATCTAAAAAAAAAAAAAAACACTAAAAGATCCGTTTCACACTGTGTATCAATTTAATTCAATATTCTTACAAAATAGCCTGTAATTCAGTGGTTGTCGTTTTTATGTGTTACCTATTTGTTTTTCATTCTTTTTTGTACATAAATGTATAAGGCCGTGAGTTTTCTCGTTTGGATTGTTTTACATTGTCATTTCTGGACCTTTAATAGCTGACTATGCGGTATGGGCTTTGCTCATTGATGAAGGCTGTACGATGACCTATAGTTGTTGATTTGTGTGTAATTTCGGTCTCTTGTGGAGAGTTGTCTCATTTGCAATCATACCACATCTTCGTTTTTCATATCTTAATTTTAATAAATTTTATAAAGTATCGTCTCACAAGTTCAGAACAAGTACTCCTACTATTGCCTTGAACTTTATTTTAAATATTTAGGGGTGTTTATTTCTCTGATTTGTATATCACTGAACACAGTGTATTTCTAGACTCTATATCCCTTAGTTATGAGTTCAGCGAGGATTAAGATTAATAATTGGTTCTCTTTTTACAGAAATTCCGCTGTGAACTCATAAATTTAAATTAAAATGACAGTGCAATTTTGATATAACAACCCATTTCTATAAAACCACTCAAATGTTTTTCACAATTAAACTGATAAAAATCTTCTAGCTTCCTGTCAATTCTTTTCAAATGTATCAAGTGGTTTAACGGTAATTTTTATTTTATTTTAAGTTTAACAGTGAATCAAATAATTGAATGTTTCTAGGTATTCAGTTAATTAAAATATTTCCTTGTATGACTTTTGACCTAACAGGATGATACGGTAGCTATTATTCACTCAAGGTAAATAAGTAATTTAACATCTTTAGATGACTAAGTCAAACATAAACTCTATCACTTTTCTGAAACAAAAGTTCTCCGATTTAAATGTTTTGATAATGTATTGTTTATGTCGTCATTTCGTCATCTTATAACATTATAAAAGAGAGAGCCTGAACATTACTCTTATTTGTTTATAGCTATCGTTTTATACGGAATCTATACTATTAAACGAGAAGACCTCATTTTGTGTGTCGCTTCTCTTCTGTCCACAATAAATTAATCAATACGCCTCTGTGTCCTATAAGGTTCAGTGCATAGTCGCATTTTTCATCCATTCATATGATCATTCAGATTGAATTATTTTGGGAGTAAAACGAGAAAAAAAAGGCATCCGGATATTGTCCCGTCATTGGACAAAATTTTAAGTCAGATTAGACTTCCGGTTTGCGTTTTTATGTATACTTTGAACATACATATACTACGAATAAAGTGTATTTTCAGAATTCTATCTGCTATCATTTTCAAGTTTACTATCCACGGCGGTCACAGAGTTTATTAAATAGAGAGAGTATGTATACTATATCAATGACCACCTTGGATCGATTAGAAAACTTAGAATTGAAAGTATTAAAATACATTTTATTTATATAGTAATGAATGTTCATAATATACAGATAAGCGCTAAAATTATTCATGTGAACTTTTGACACCTTTTCTGAAATTCTCCAGTCATTATATCTTATACAAAATTCATTGATTACAAAAAAAAAAGAAGATGTGGATTGCCATGTTGACAACTCTCCACAAGAAACCAAAATGATACAGACATTAACAAATAAAAGTCACCGTAGGGACTTCAACAACGAGCAAAGCCCATACCGCATACTCAGCCCCGAAATGACAATGTAAAATAATTCAAACGCGAAAACTAGCGGCCTTATTTATGTACAAAAAATGAACGAAAAACAAATATGTAACACATAAACTAACGACAACCACTTCCATTACAGGCTTCTTACTTAAATGTTCATAACATACTAAAAAAGAGGGACGAAAGATACCAAAGGGACAGTCAAACTCATAAATCGAAAATAAACTGACAACGCCATGGCTAAAAATGAAAAAGACAAACAGACAAACAATAGTACACATGACACAACATAGAAAACTAAAGAATAAACAACACGAACCCCACCAAAAACTAGGGGTGATCTCAGGTGCTCCGGAAGGGTACGCAGATCCTGCTCCACATATTGCAATTTTTTGCTTATGTGATAACAAATCCGGTAAATAGTGTAATTCGGTATGTCACATTACTAAATGTATGTTCATATTGAAATTGATAGAAAACCAAAAAAGTGGGAATTTCGGAAATAAAGGAGGAGGGATCCATTTTCCTGTCCCCAATAACCTATGACTTATGACACTTTTGCTGAAATTCTCCAGTCATTCAATATTTTACAAAATTCTTCCAACAACACTTTAAATATATTTTGAGGTTTAAAGATAAGATGTACATGTATATGTCAGATTTTGATATAATATGTTTAAAATTTATCATCTTCGTGATCATGTTTAATTATAAATAGGTCAATAACGGATTCGTATTTTGTCAGTTGTTGTTAATTTTCGATAATAACATTTTTTTAGCAGATAACTAGTTCGGATTGGCCTTACTACAGTACAGATACCATATTATGTTATATGTGTTACTCATCCACGTAACTGTTGCGTTGACAGTAACAGCACAAAGTAAGTTGTTTTGTTGTTTATTATTAATAATGCTCCCTAAATCTTTCGTTTTTTAAATCGTTTCACTGAAGTGTAAATAAACGATGAATAAAAACTCTAAAAAAAGTAATTCACTCGTTGATCTACTCAGAAAAAATTCATCTACAGTATATTTGACCTGTTGCTTCTCTGTTTTCACAGACAATAGGAAGAGTACTTGAAAACTTTATACTGAATTTTTAAGTCAATTTTAAAAATTCTTTAATTTGTTGTTTGTAAATACAAATGTACGTCGTTTGTTTCTCTAAGAATATACTGAAATTAATTGAGACTATATGAAAGTGGCAAAAACATCTTTCCCTAGGGCCTTCTTAGGGGTAAAATTATGAATATCTTCCGACAACATATTTAAAAATGTGCATATAAACTGTAATAATAATTGTTACAATTGAGAACAGGACCGTAAATTGAAAATTGTCAATAATTCGTTATTTTAGTTTGAGCTACATTAAAAATGTAGTATATTAGTTATAGAAAGATATACTAAATCTTAAACTTGGCAGTTGAACGTATTTGAGAACGTTTTTGTAACCCTCGGAACACAATTCATTTAAAGCATCAATGTTCAAATGTATCTATTTAATTTACGAGGGTTGCTGCTTACAAATAAGCTATCAAATTGCGAGTTCCAAGTGTTGAAATTGAAATCATCCCTTCGCAAATTTTACGGAATCCATCACGAGTTGGTTGGTCGTTACGGAATATCGGTTTCACAGATTACAAAAGATATGTGTCAATTGTCGTTACCACAACTCCGTCCTCTTTTCCTTGCATTTGATCTTAGAATAAAACGTATCAAATAATTTGAACATATATGAGTCACATGACGGATGCCACATGTGGAGAAGGTTCTGTTTATCTCTCCGCTTCCGGAGCACCCGAGAAAACCCCCGGTTTTAAGTAAGTTTCGTATTGCAGTTTTGTGTTGCTCAATCGTCAGTTTTCTTTGTTTCGAGTGTTTACCTTGTACTGTTTGCATCTTTGTCGTTTTTGTTTTTATCCATAGCATTGTCTGTTTTCGCCTTATTTAACATCATTCGAACGTAACGGTTGCAACCTAATGAAATACATGTAATTTGCGTTTGTCAAAAACTGCATGATAAAGTGTACGTATATTTGCTCAAATCAATATTTCAAACTATTCAAATATTCAAGGGGTTTCACATCACAATTTTCTGTCAAACATTAAGGTTTTTTTTATTATTATGAGCAACATTTTAAATGATTGTATAAATACTAAACTGTTTTTTTTTAGTGAACCTAACACCATTTGGAAATGCTATACAAAGTTCCATAGATTATGGAGCTGGAGCCCAAAATGCAATTGACGAACCCAAATCAAATACATGGAGCACTAAGAGTTGTACACACACTAGTTACAATCGAAGAACAGCATGGTGGATGTTTAATATTTCATATGGATCTGCTTTCATTACAGACATACAGATATATTACAGAGAGGGATGTACGTCAATGAATGGTTTATTCTAATTTCTATATTAAGTATCTAATTAGGCAAATAATAACTTTAAAAATTGACAAACACATATATTATTTAGTTATTCTTGATTGTATGGTGTGGCTGAAAGAATAAAGTACTATTTATTTTTTTTAATTTGCGGTGGAGTCATTTTTAATCTTGGTTGATATGAAGGTCCTTTCATTTCTTTGTTTCCGGGTAACGAAAAGTGAGTTTTAGGACTTTGTTTCAAGACTAAACACAACCATGGTAACACAGATAACAAAAGTCAAAATATTTAGATTGGGAATAAACACCCTAAGTGTATGAAATACTCTCACTGTTTTTATAAGGAGATGTGGTATTGATTGCTATTGATAAAAATATAAATCGACCACTTAATAACATAGATCTAAATTGCTGACTTCAATATATAAAAAAAATTTGACATAAAGACTTCAAAATCTAAATGCGAGCCTCGAACTTGTACAAACTAATACAATATTTACACATGTCTGAAGTTCTTTATAGGAATTACATGCATTAGTTACATCCAAACAGAACAACATTATTCTACAAAATAAAACAAAAAAATAAACTACACGAACATTATGGTTTTTCGGAATGGTTAACAAATCCCCCTCAGCATATGGTAACCACATGGTTCCTCGGTGTAAGTTCAAATTCGGTGATCAATTCTATTCGACGATTTTACAATCGGGGAAAAAAGAATCAGGATATGAAGCAGAGGATGTTTCTGCTCTTTGGTCGGGATGGTGTCTCTTTGTTACATCCCCCATTTCCATTCTCAATTGATCTCAAGTAAATTAAAGTAGTATGGGTGTCTTTAACAAAAATAATATATTTTTTTTCAAACTTTGCATAGATGATCCCTATGATATGTAAATTGGAAATACAAAAATTAAATTGATTGGTAATCGGCATATAAGAGAATTACAGGAATCTTAAAAAATCATACATTTTAGACTATTTTGTATTGATACATGTATATACAGAAAATAGTGACATTTTCAGCTTAAAGTCGTAATTAAATTAAAAACCAAATGATGAAAATTTGCTCATGATTTAAAAAAGATGAACTTATATCATAACCTTAATAAACACCGAATATATATATATATATATATATACATATATATATATAACTCGTCTAAACATCACCCCAAAAATGTTAAATCTGTAAATTTGCTTTCGCAATTTTTTGGTTCTTCACTCGCCGGGATTCGAACCCATGCTACTGTGATATCGTGACACCAAATTGCCTGCACTGAGCCGTCCCGCTAGACCACACGACCACCTGGGCTCTCAATAAAAGAGCTTTCGCTGGCCGTGTGTTACCTTTCCTCGTCAGTTTTAATCTAGCGGCGTACTACAGTACATGATATATAAGGCATGAAGATGTTATTGTTACAGATCAGCTAAATTATCTATAGTAAAGGATCCTACAAATTAATGTAATATACAGTCACAGAAATTAATTATATTTATAAGTACGTCTGAGTCAGTGACAACTCTACAACAGTATCCATCGAATCGCCATCAATGATGGTGATACATGGATGTGTACATAATGTATATACAACTTGTCTAAACATCAACCCAACAATGTTAGATCTGTAAATGTGCTTTCGCAATTTTTTGGTTCTTCCCTCGCGGAGATTCGAACCCATGCTACTGTGATATCGTGACACCAAATCGCCTGCACTGCAGCCGTCCCGCTAGACCACACGACCACCTGGGCTCTCAATAAAAGAGCTTTCGCTGGTATGTGTTACCTTTCCTCGTCAGTTTTAATCTAGCGTTGTACTACAGTACATGATATATAAGGCATGAAGATGTTATTGGTACAGATCAGCTAAATTATCTATAGTAAAGGATCCTACAAATTAATGTAATATACAGTCACAGAAAATAATTATATTTATAAGTACGTCTGAGTCAGTGACAACTCTACAACAGATGTATCCATCGGATCGCCATCAATGATGGTGATACATGGATGTGTACATAATGTATATACAACTCGTCTAAACATCAACCCAACAATGTAAGATCTGTAAATTTGCTTTCGAAATTTTTTGGTTCTTCCCTCGCCGGGATTCGAACCCATGCTACTGTGATATCGTGACACCAAATCGCCTGCACTGCAGCCGTCCCGCTAGACCACACGACCACCTGGGCTCTAAATAAAAGAGCTTTCGCTGGCCGTGTGTTACCTTTCCTCGTCAGTTTTAATCTAGCGGCGTACTACAGTACATGATATATAAGGCATGAAGATGTTATTGTTACAGATCAGCTAAATTATCTATAGTAAAGGATCCTACAAATTAATGTAATATAGAATGAAATTCAAAACAGTGTAGCTGTGGCCATTGATTGACACATTAAAATCATCCATTGACTGGGACAATTTAGGTGAACGTTTGTATGTAACGACCAATGCTCACTGTGTACTTTTTAAAGACACTTAAACTATGGGGTCACCAAAGGTTCTCAACACCTAAATAAAGTAATTCGAAAAATTAATCAGAAATAACACGATATTTTGATTTATATCAATTATATAAATCAAAACACAAAGGTTATTCCTGATTAATTTTTCGAATTATTTTATAATTAAAGGCGTTAAGACACCTTTGGTGACCCCACAGTTTAAATGTTTATCGTAGGTACGTCGTGAACAGTGGTCGTTACAGACAAACGTTCACGTAAATTGTCCCAGTCAATGGATGATTTTAATGTGTCAATCAATGGCCACAGCTACACTGTTTTGAATTTCATTCTACAGTCACAGAAAATAATTATATTTATAAGTACGTCTGAGTCAGTGACAACTCTACAACAGATGTATCTATCGGATCGCCATCAATGATGGTGATACATGGATGTGTACATAATGTATATACAACTCGTCTAAACATCAACCCAACAATGTAAGATCTTTAAATTTGCTTTCGAAATTTTTTGGTTCTTCCCTCGCCGGGATTCGAACCCATGCTACTGTGATATCGTGACACCAAATCGCCTGCACTGTAGCCGTCCCGCTATACCACACGACCACCTGGGCTCTCAATAAAAGAGCTTTCGCTGGCCATGTGTTACCTTTCCTCGTCAGTTTTAATCTAGCGGCGTACTACAGTACATGATATATAAGGCATGAAGATGTTATTGGTACAGATCAGCTAAATTATCTATAGTAAAGGATCCTACAAATTAATGTAATATACAGTCACAGAAAATAATTATTTTTATAGGTACGTCTGAGTCGGTGACAACTCTACAACAGATGTATCCATCGGATCGCCACAAATGATGGTGATACATGGATGTGTACATAATGTATATACAACTCGTCTAAACATCAACCCAACAATGTTAGATCTGTAAATTTGCTTTCGCAATTTTTTGGTTCTTCCCTCGCCGGGATTCGAACCCATGCTACTGTGATATCGTGACACCAAATCGCCTGCAGTGCAGCCGTCCCGCTAGACCACACGACCACCTGGGCTCTCAATAAAAGAGCTTTCGCTGGCCGTGTGTTACCTTTCCTCGTCCGTTTTAATCCAGCGGCGTACTACAGTACATGATATATAAGGCATGAAGATGTTATTGTTACAGATCAGCTAAATTATCTATAGTAAAGGATCCTACAAATTAATGTAATATACAGTCACAGAAAATAATTATATTTATAAGTAGGTCACCGTTCATATAAGAAAGAAAACTCTCTGTTTTGCTAATTGGTGTTACACATGTTACAATGAAAACTATTTAGCAATATTTCTTGAAAATATCATATAAAGCAGCGACTCAAATTGTGGCAAACAAAATGACAAATTTTCTCTATACTATGAAGTTATAGCAAAGTTGAGAACCTAGTACGTTATTTGTGCCCTTGGTCTAAATGTCAAGGTCAGAAAGTATGGACTTAAAATCCAAAGAACCTAGGTCATTAGGGACGGTGCAATATTTATCTGAGGGTGGGGCCGGTGTACAGCAAATATTAAAAAAAACTTTACGCCCCGCCAATATTTATTATAAAAAAAATTCTTGCCCCGCTTCAATTAATAAAAAAAAAGTCCTTGCCCCGCTGGAAAAAATGAAACACCATGTTTAACTAGAATGCACAACATTCAATAATACATGTATATCAGAGCTGATGTTTCAACTCAAATGCATATAATTCAATATTAAAAAGACTTTATTTTTGTGTAGGCAGTCAACTTAGGAGCGCTGTGATTAAATGTAAGGGTACAATATATTTTAGTGTATTTATCTATGAATAACTGCAGTGCGTATATTTACAATATGAATTTTGAAACCTATTGAAATATTTTCTAGAGAATTATTTGAAAAGACTTCCAAAACTTCATAAATTTGGTGTAAAATGACAGTGGCCATTAGACTTCAGTTATGTTATACTATTTTGAAGCTTTTGATTAGTACATTTGTACATTAGTACATTTGATTTTTAACACAAAGAATAAAAAATATTCACTGAGAACAATACTGTGTTGAGAAAAGTGCTGATTTATCATTATAAGTCAAATTGATGGGTACTGATATAAAACTTTATGCTAGGAGTTCAATATAAACTATATTGTATAAAATACACTAAACTATAGTTCTTTTGTACTTCTTTTCACCTTTCGGAAGATAAGTTTAATTGGAAACACCAGAATTCAAGTCGCAACAAATGTTTATAACTGAGATATTTGCCTTCTTTGCTGTGTAATTCCCTAAATGTATCACTTGGGTATTTCTCTAGCTATAATCTATTAAAATGGGAAATGTTCTGGTTAAGTTTGTACTGTTTATGGAATAAGGCAATATATAGTCATACTAGAAGCATTTTCAGTGTTAAAATTGTCCATCTAAGAAAAAAGAGGCCCACTTGAGGCCAAATTTAGATAGAATTTATATTCTCCTGTGTAAAGAATTGTTCACATTCTTGGCAATTCATGCGGAAAATATTTCAATAGTTCTTGATTTTGTTGTTTCTACCTTTTATTATATCAGGCATATATAATTTTTCATTTTCTACTGTTTGCAAGGACTTTTGTTGGAAATTAATACTCCCAAGAGAAAAAATGTCTAAATTTGACAAATAGAAAAATATTCGCGAAACTTCATGAATGATGTTGGCACAAAGACGTCATGGCTAAACGTGACGTTATACAAATGAAAACTTACAAACTGGAGGTTATTACGTTACCTGTACGCTTTAAACTCGGATAAAATTACATTAAAACGGCGAATTTGAGGTAGGTGTTGTTTTATTTTCGATTATATAGTAGTAATCGAACATTTGTTGATTAAATCAATTCAAAATGGCGGGTACCTTCTAAGTTACGCCTGGTCAACTGTGGACGAAACGCGCGTCTGGTGTATATACAAAATTTAGTCCTGGTATCCATGATGAGTTTATTTGACGGCAAATTTTATAATTACGTTTTGACAAAGTAAATAAATGTTCTATCTGTATTATTTAGTAAATTGTTTTAAATATATTGTTATTAAACTTCAGCTTTATCATTCAATATTTAACAACAGCCAGATATTTACATGTATATTTCACAAGTTTAAAAATACCAATCAACAATATATATATACCTGTTTTTTTTATAAAAGAATGCTAAACACATGCTCTACATCATAAGCCAAACAAATACTGATGGCCAGTAACAAGTTCTGTGAAATGATTTGATTTTGAAACAATTATAGTGAAGACTACATAGAGAAACGTTCAAGACTTTACAGGTATTTTACCATAAAAGACTTGATTAAATAGTGTAGAACACTAAGCGTATTAAAGAGTTCACGTTCTTGACCATATGATGACAAAATAAAAAGAATTTTATTGAAATATTCTGGGCAAAATAACCCACCTAGTGTTATAAATCAAAATGTAGGACAAAGAGTCATCATTACTTTTGTAGAGCATTTTTTGGAACATATTTTTTTTACATTTGTATGGAGGGTATTATACGACCTATCCTTATTATTGCAAGTTTGTAGAGCATAGAGAGTCTCGAGAATCATAAAACAAGGTTTACCTTATACAATAGTGCAAAATTAATATTCTATTACATTAAATGTCTCCCTTCCCCTAGGAAAAAACAAAAGATGCACAACTTGATAGAACATTTATGACAAGTACAATGAACTATGATTAAATGATTTTCTGACTGTATAAAAGGGGGTGCAGTCTTGTTTTTCAGATTCCCGTTGATAATAAATTGTACGCTATCGAATGTGTTGGTTTTTTTTCTCGAGAATTGCTCATTAACTTTTGTTTACAAACAATGTACATTTGTCGCATATTTGATGATCCTTTCGAGTGTAATTCAAATGTGACACTGATAAAAAAAACTTCTAAAACACATGCAAAATGAAGATAGTTTTCTATATTTTCTAAAACTTTCGATCTGCATTTCAATATTCATGAAAAGTAGTCCATTTGATTGTTTATATTTGCATTAAAGTGATATTTTATTTCATATTTGATTGTACAGATGCGTTCTACATTACAACCAAACTTTGAATTATGTAGTTGGATGACATTGTTTTCTGAAGGTGTACAAAATAAAAAAAAAATTAGCTTCTTTTCATTCTCCTCGAGAAGCTAAAGAATAAAGGCTATCTCAAATGATATAGGAACAGAACTGTACGGAGACCAGCACAATTTGTTCCTATAAGCATGTAGATTTTCTAAATAAAAAGTGCATACGTAACACAAATATGCTCTCAATAAAAATAATAAAGCAAACTTATGATTAAGTCTGTTTAAATATATAATTTATTAGAATCAGAGTGTGTCTCTATTTTTTACCATTATTAGTTATCCATTCTTAAAACAAAATAACTGATTTGTGTACTTGTGACGTATCGTAATTTTCAACACGGGGGAACTGGCGGTAGATTTAAATAAATACGAATAAAGAGGTTGTACATGTAAATGAACTCATCATAGATACCAGAATTTTGTATATAAGCCAGACGCGCGTTTTGTCTACAAAAGACTCATCAGTGACGTTCAAATCCAAAAAAGTTATAAAAAAAAAAGAAAAAAAAGCCAAATAAAGTACGAAGTTGAAGAGCATTGAGATCCAAAATCCTAAAAGTGTTGCCAAATACAGCTAAGGTAATCTATGCCTGAGGTAGAAAAGCCTTAGTATTTCAAAAAATTCTAAATTTTGTAGACAGTTAATTTATAAATATAACCATATTAATGATAATTCATGTCAGCACAAAAAAGTGCTGACTACTGGGCTAGTGATAGACTGCACGAAAATCTGATAGAAATTGTACCTTCTTTATGGCGATAGCTACAAATATATAAACCTTTATATTGGCTTACTAAACTTATACAAAACTTAAGAAAATAATGTATTGATACAATTATAATACTTTATTCATATTCTTCTTCGGACGTAACGCATCGTAAGTAATCAGGTAGTTCCCATACAGGCGCATCTTTTGTGTACATATTTATGTTTTATCGGAATATTCTGTTCGGACGTAATGTATCGTCTGTAATTAGGTGTTTTCCGAACAGGCACATCATTTGGTTTTTTTTCCATTTTTTTTCCAATTCATTATTTTGCCTTTGTCATTATGGTAAACTCCATGCAAACGCACATCCAAAAACAACTACGTTATCTATCTATGTTTGTATTACATAATGTAAAATAAATTGATATACTATCTATTGCAGTTGCAAGACGGATGGATGGATTTAAGTTGTATATAACTAATACCTCGACTATTCCTCCTACTACTTATCTTTGTTATGAAGATCCGGATCTTGGTCTTCCAAATATCATGCAGACTATTTCCTGCAATCAACTCGGACAATATGTTATTTATTATGATGACAAGGTGGACGACGATGACAAAAGACAAAACATAGGCAGTATTATTGAATTATGTTATGTTTCAATTAATGGTAAGTAAACAATTTTGTTTATAAAGTTTTCCCCACAATAATGTTAAAATAGAGATTGTTCTATATTAAACAAAATATTTTAACACAAAATAGTGAACAAAATTCTTTTGATAAACTAGAATTGATTGGTTTGCGTCATTGTGAATTTAAGAAGGTCAACATGGCGGCTCATTCCTTAGTTACGACATGTCAACTGTGAATATCACAGTAAATTGTAGCCAACGAAAAAAATAATTCGGTTGGGAATTACAAAAATGAGACACATATTTCTATAGGTTATTAACAAGCAAAATTGTATTGAAATGTTACAGGGGGTTGAATAGAACAGTCACATGCACGGCCAATTAATATTTGCATTTTATTTCAAAATTACTGTGTTTGTCCTATAAGATACCATTTTCACATTGTCTGGGCCTTATATTCATTAATTTTATTCTTTTTTGTTACAATTCGAATATGATGACCAAGCCCTTGTAAAAATGTCCAACAAATCTATGGTTTGCATGAATTATTTCTTAAATTACTCATTACTTTCAGTTTTTATTTTTTTATTCATCAGGATGTCAGAAGAATTTTTGGGGACAGGGTTGCACTAATTCCTGTTCAAAAAGATGTGTAGACCAACATTGCTATCCTGGAAATGGTTCGTGCGTATGGGGATGTAACACTAAACACTGTTTGAATGACATTTGCAATAAACACACTGCAATTTGTACAAACGGTTGTAATAAAAGACGAACTGGAACTTATTGTAACAAGTGTAAGTATTTTACATATACACTTTGACAAAATATGACAATATGTATTGCAGTCATTGAATTGATTGAAATACCTTGCATGTTATTATTACAGTCAGATAGATAGACATATCATAGGCATCACGTGCAATCATGAATAATGTTACATTTTATTAAAAGATAAATCTTATTTTTGTACATGTCTTCCAATGGTTTTCTGAAAAGGTTATGAAGATATATTGAATTAATGAAATATATTGATGCAAATTAAACAACGGTGCTAAATAGTAACTGTTCTTTTTCAAGCATTGTGGTTTTTTGATTTAAAATTGTTAGAAGCAATAAGACAGAAATAGTCCATTATAGCATTTTTTACAACAACAATGATAGAAGAAACGGATTTGATATACATACTGCTTGGTTATTTCTTAAATATGATACTTCTTTGTTGTAGATAACATTGCAACTGATGCTTTAGTCTCACAAATTTCAAGTGTCACCAATTTTGATAATCTAGCAAATGATGGGAATAACACATCGTGTTTCAAAACACAAGGAGCAAACATACGAATTCAGGTTGACATGAAAGAAATCAGAATTACAAAAGAAATTCATCTAACAGGCAGAGGTATGTTTATAGGTGACCGGTATATGAATTTGACTTTTTACATCAAATAGCAAGCAAAATTTATAAGATTATTAATTGCTAAATATTACTGAGTTGTCTGCATATTTTTGCGATACAAGATCTAAACATATCATTATACATTACACTGTTTAATAATGAGCATGGAGTTTTAGATTTGACTGATGTTTTTCAGGAAAAGTATCGTTTGATACTCATTTTAATTATAGCATGCTGAAACACGTTGGACAATGCTAATTCTGGCGTAATAAAGAACTTCAATACATTCAAATGTCTATATTATAATCGTTGATAAGCATTATTAACTACGTTTGATATGGTCTTGGCTATAGAAATGCCAAACCCAGAAAAAGCAAAGCAAGCATGATGAGAACATGTAATACTTGATATCTATCCGTGTGTAGTTAAAGGAAAATCACGATAACAAATAAGAATAAATTTATGAAATATAACAGTCAACCACACAGCACTCAATTATCTATTAATCAAGCATGAAAGGTAAAATTAGTAGAAGGGACAACCGTCACGTTTGGCTTTTTCTTGCATGTGAAATGAAAATATACAGTTAATGTATGATGACGCTTGTCAATACGAAAATCTTTCAATTTCGAAAGTTGTTTTTATTAAATCTGAATTGTCCTTCTGTGGCATATCATATGTCAATGAGACTGCAACCAAATACAATAAACACCCGGAAAATCATATAAAGATCATTTGTTAAATACAGTCATTAACATTTAAAATAAATCCTTCATATTCTACCAACCTCTAAATTCTCCGAGTGTACAAACGTGCACGTGACAAACAAATTTAGTAAAACCCATAACTGTTCTGTCATAAACTAGGAAAAGCACAACCACTGGTTCATCATAAAGCCTTAGTCTTTAAACATATTCATCTTTTTCTTTTTCTCTGCCTTTATTAATGGTGGCCAATTTTCAATACTTTAATATATGTTATATTATAATTTTTAAAGTGTTAATAGTATCGTTACCCGATATCATCACATATTTTTTTGTTCTGTTAATAAACAACTGTACCTCTTCTGAAAGCTTAATGAAATAGGGCAATTAGATTTCTTTGATGAGATAAAGGAAATTAATGTTTTATATCTAAATGATGCATAAACAATACTGTTTTAGCCAAACACTATTAGTTATTTGGTGTGCTTCTACCCCATATGTACGAGGGGGGGGGGGAGTAAATCGGCAAACCATATATAAATTTGTCCACCACTGGATTTTTTTTGTGTCTATTTTTTTATACAAAATTCAAATTAAACAATGAAATACAATAACAATAATAATAGAAGACCTAACGCTATGATGCCCGCATTAATTTCACTGGGCTACAACGGACCCATGAGGTTCACCGTGTGACAGCGTTGAACCAAATAGATCATATCGAATTTACACAACATACGATAAGAATATTTGGTTTAAGTCTTAGTTTGGATGCGATTAATTTTCTTCTATTCTATTAAAAGTATATTTTTTGACGTTTTTAGCGAAAAATGAATAGATTTCGAATTTGCTTAAAAGTTATTTGAGCAATAAAGGTCATTCATAATACAGAAATTGTATTAGTTTGTTCTATTAAGACGTCCGTATTACTTTTTGTAAACAATGTCGTGTTCTAATTAGCACAAACAATGTTTGACACATGCGCACAATCCTATAGTTATTATTTTCGTTATTTTCTTTTTTATCCTAATGAAGTATACATTTCAGCTAATAATATAAACTTTTATTGAGAACAACATAATATCAATTATGCTATTAGTGTTAAAAGTTATTAAGGGCATACGATATAGTAACAGGTGAGGTAATGACGTTTCTAACGTAAATTGTTATTTTCGCGACGTCAAACGGTGACTTATCGGGAAAAGATACAGTTTTCGGTTGATTTTTATCATTCAAACTGATTTTAATTGAAAAAAAAGTTTATGGACCCCTCTTTTTTAAAATGACATTTGGTTTGATTACGTAAGATGATTATGTATACCAATTTTCATGAAAACGTAAATAGTGCATTTTTTATAAAATTTTATAAAAATTATTGAAAAATAATATTTGAAACAACCTGATACAAAGTAAATGTAAATGGCTAGGCAGACTTAAACATACTAAAGATAAATTCGAAAGAATCAATTGGACGAAAGAACCTATAAAAAGTTTGGGCATTTATTTTGGCTATAATAAAGAAAACTGTCAAAAAATTAATAGTCAAAAACAAGCTTATAAAATTGAAAAAAATATAAACTTGTGGTCAAAAACAAAGCTAAGCATGCTAGGAAGAATAACTGTAGTGAAGTCGCTATTACTTCCAAATATAACATATAAAGCAAGCAATATGATATATTAACAAAAGATTTTATACAAAACACTAAAACTATGATATATAACTATATCTGGAATGGTAAAGAGATATGATTTAAAGAGATACTTTGTCACAAAATTGTACTGAAGGAGGATTAAAAATGATTCGTATAGATACGTATATATCAACAATTCAACTCAAATGGATAAAACAATTATTGTTTGAAAAAAATGTTGAACAAACTTGGAAGATAATTCCAAAATATTTTCTGGATATATGAGGAGATAATTTTTTAATATTCAAGAAGAATATAGACAATATAAATATTGTTGAAAAAACATATTATAAAACAAATCCCAGAGTTTTATCTGCAGTTAATAAAGACCTGGATAAAAGCAAAAGAAAAAACTAAACAAAAGGCTACCATGTTTTGGGAAACGAGGAAACAAATAATATGAGGCAATAAATACATTAACATCAACAATAAATGTTTACTGTTTAAAAACTGGATACAAAGCAACATTCTGGTTATAAATGATTTATTAGATAAAGATGGAAATATATCCTCAGACATCATACTAAGTAAACTAAAAAATAAAAAAACTGGATAGCTGAGCTAACAAAACTGAGGAAAGCTATTACAAAACTGTGGACCAATATCATCAAAAACTCACCATCTAAACATACTCAAGTCAATATAGATATATGAAAAATAACTGTTTAGTGTCTTTAAATATCAGCTGTATTTGTACGAGGCTAGGAAACAAGGTGTATGCGAGCTTTTAGCGAGCTATTACACCTGTTTCGAGCCGAGTACAAATACAGTTTATATTTAAAGACACGAAACATTTATTGTCTTTATCCTGCAATTAATTCTGTATATTATTTGTGTTTTGAAAGACACAAAAACACATGTTTTGCATTTATTTTGGATTTGAAATCCCTTGAGGCCCGTGTAGTAATACGATACATTAATCACACATTCAGCTGAAGACGGGTTCGCAAAAAAAGAATCTCGAATGGTCAACAATAATACATCGCTCAAGGTGATTAGTTATCTATTTTAACATAAAAACTAATTTCAACAGTAAAAACAAATAACAAAACATTGTCCAATTCAAAACAGTGTACGAGTTGTCCTACGCTTCAGACTCGGCATTCATTAAACATGCATGCTGAAATTGACATGGGTTGGTTTTGTTACACAATCATACACATTCAAGTTTTAAAATCGGTAAATGTCATCGTAGCAAACTTTAAAGACTGCTGTTTATGTGTGTATGTTATCAGAAAATTAGTGTGATTCTTATTGCTCTAAAGAAATGTTTGAAAACAAACTGAACGTATAAAAGTAATCGTTAATTCGCAATTGATACGTAATTGGAATACAATACACATTTTTAGGTCACGCAGGTTCATACAATACTCAGTCCGTCAGTGGGCGGAGCTTTTAAGCGATATCTGTATAGTATACAGATACAGCATAGCGATATATGTAGGGCTGTATCTGTATAGTAGAACACCCAATTGCAGGATAAAAAAGAAAATATTAACATCATCAACGAAAAACCTATTGAATTAAATAACCATGTCATTTATAATTTCTTACTTGAAACAAGGGAAATGCAAACACCGTTTTCTAAAATGGAAATCATGTTTTACACTAGAAAATACTAATCTAGCATATGAAACATTAAACTTCATTTTTACATTTTTAGATGATAATAGATATAAAATATTTAGATGGAAACTACTTCATTATATACCTCCCTGTACTAAATTATTAAAACAATGGCATATAACAGAAACAGATACTTTCTTACTCTGTAAACAAATAGAGAATTATGAACATTTCTTTCTCAAACTTTTCTGGAAAAAGTACAACAAATTCTTGAGAAATGAAATATTGGAAAACATGTAATTAATCTGAAAAGCATAGTAATATAACAACAGCTTTTGGATATGCAATACATGGTTAAGAGTACTATGAACTCAATTTACCTTTAACTATTATCAGTTACACCATATACTATACAGTATACTATATGTCTGACAAAAGAAAAAAAGATATACAACCACTCAAAATATTAATACAAGAGATCAGAGATTTTATTGAAATAAGAAACTTTTTAGGGTATAAAATTTGCAGACTATTAAAGCAATTTAATGAACTGAATGTACTGTAATGTTCTTCAAACATTGCACATATATGACTACCTGTTTATGTATATAAACGTAAATCATAGTGTTTATCAATTGTGATTAGAGAATTGACTGTACAACCGTCAACAGTAGTTTTATAATTGTTGTGTCATCATGGTTATTATTTGTACTATATTATTCGTCCATTTTTGTTGTTGTTTATTGTTATTCAAGATAAATGAATCTAGTATAAAATAAGAAAACATAGAAAATGAAAATTACCTTCAACTGAATGATCTGATAAACAGCCGATTTTACTGTAGATATATTTTGTAAAACACATTTGAATTTCAAACAAATATTCACAACAGAAAAAGATAACTGCATATTTGTAATCCTTTCAAAACAAATATTTTGGAAAATTTCCTTAAATAATGCACTAGTGCAAAAGGTTTGTATACTAATATAATCAACCATAATAAAAGGTCTATACTAATGATAACGAGGCCGGGATAACGTACCAGAATTTGATGGATCTATTAAAAAATGTAAATATGTTAATAAAACTTAGTTTTAAATAAGAAAAACAAAGTAAATGATTGTGGTTCTCTTGTTTGATTTGCATTTTTCATGTCGGGAACTTTAATTGCTTATATTATAGTGTAAATTGTGTTTATTATTAAAGAACAAACGGCAACCTATGGTTGAACGGTATTTAGTCTCTGGTTTATATTTGTCACGTTGGGAATCGTACTACATCTTCTTATCTCTATGTATTTTGATTCAATTGGAAGCAAAATGTTCATTTAAGTTTAACGACCCTATCTCGAATTCGCTGTTTCAAAATAAACGCTAAGTTTCGATTTGTCACTGCATCATTACATTAATTTGTAATAAAATAAATAATGTTAGGCAGTTGTACAAGAATAAGAAATGATATATAGACAGCGGCATAATTTGCTAAATGTAAAAGATCACCAGCATTATTTCTTATTGATTCGGATAAGAAATTTTAACACAAAGAAAGAATATCAGATTATTACATTGCATTTTTCATATCGCATGTATTATCATCCCTAGGTTCAATATCAGCCCAAGAGCCGCATGGCTCGAGGGCTGAAATTGACCGAGGGCTGATAATACATGCGATATGAAAAAGGACATGTTATGATCTTTTTATCATATGCTTCAACCATGGAGAAAAATAACAGATTCAAATATATTGATCCTTTTACGTGGTTCCCAAATAGAAGTTCAGAGAGTGAAAAGTTCACGGACGTCGGATCCCAAATTTAGTACATTCGATATGAAATCTTTCTATCAGATGCCTCAACAAAAAAAAACATTTTAAAATGGACGAAACGACAAAAGAAACGATTCAAAAATATACATAATGAACACTGCTTGAAAAGGTAAACTTTTTTAACGTAACTTTCTAATTTATGTTTGAAACTTTTAAAAAACGCATTTATTTAATAATTTGATTTTTTTTTTTTTTTTATTATTATCTTACAAAAATTTTCTTTCAGTATCCAAATAATTGTTTCGTTAATAAAATTGAGATTGTACACTACTTTGTAAGTGTTTTTAGTGAAAATTTAGCATTGAGGTATATATTCCGGAATTTGCCGAGTATCACCGGAATGCCATGCGATAACGTTACGGAAAGGCACGTGATAACACTCGAAGCATGTGATAAACTTTTCATATCAGCCCGCTAAGCACCAATTCGAAAAATATGTAATTTACGTTGATTTAATGCTATTATCATACAGTAAAAATTATATGTTATTTAGTCTTAAGTATAGGATAATATTCAATATACAATGTTTATTTTATTTTGGAAAATATTCCTAGTGACGTTCAATAATCATGATAATCTATAATAAAAAAAGCTACGTATCAATATCAATCTTGTTCATGTTAAAAGCATATATTATGTTTCCAGTGAAGAGTCCGTTTAAAGGCATGGCACATACAATTTACGCTTCGAACTCTAGTCGTGACCCGGAAAAAGGAAATGTTTTATATCGAGGACTACATTTGCCAAACAATATCATCACTAATTCCGCCTTTAGATACTTGACATATATGCCATCTATAAAAGGTGGATTTGTTGAACTCGAAATTTGTGAAATTGGAATCGTTGGTGAGTACATGTATTTAATTCGAAACGGAGTTTATAAATCTTAAATGATTAAAATGAATTAGGTAGAAATAACATACCGATAAATATTTGCCAAACAAAAATGTTCACATATACAAGGTTAGTATCTACTAGCATTAATTCCGTTATAATCGATAACTAGTCATGATACTTGGAGATGATACAACTAAATTATATACTAGAGGTTCATAACATGTAAAAACTTCAGTAGTATAGGAAAATCAGGAATATAGGACATGATAGTGACTACGATTAAATGACATTAATTTTAAGACACCGGTAACACTTTTTGATATTTCATTCTTAGACTTTACAAAAATAATCAAATATGTAGGTTAAAATATAAGTGAGAAAAATTGGATTTTTTTGTATATATTTATAAATTCTACTCTATGAATTTGATAAACAATAGAAACAATAAGATACTGCACTATCCGATGAAAAGCCGTAATCTATAATTTAACCAATATGTTATATACATTAAAGCTTTACTAAATAGTCTTTTCAATCAAAAATACAGTTTATCAAAATATAAAGGTAATCCTAATAAAAATAAAGGACTATGATTTTTTTCTAGTAGTTTTACCGGCACTTATTAATCTAAACGTAATTATGCTTTTTGTAGTTGGATTTGTCTTCATCTACATGTGGTGTCTTATTATGCAAAATTTAAAGAAAAACAACAAAATAATGATGTCATATAAAACCATTGTATATCGGAGTATTTTGTTTAAAGGTTGTCCGTCTAAAAAGTATGGTAAACTCTGTGAAAAGTCATGTCCAGAAAAATGTTATGGACCGTGCGACCTTGAAACCGGATGCTGCATATCTGGCTGTTCAAATGGTTGGATTGGTGAAAAATGTGTAGAGGGTATCGAATATCAAATATATTACTTTTTATATCAACTTATGCAACCATTTGACAAGTTGAGAACTAAAATACAAAAGATGTTAAGGTTAACTGAAGTTAGTCAATGTCACAAGAAGGGAGATAATCTTTATAAGTTCGTAGATAGGAGAACAATGATATTGTGATCACTACATTAACCAAATTTAACATAATTATTGATATGGCAAAAGTAAAAAACAAATAATTAACATTTGTCTTTTACATGTATCTTACTCAGACGATGCACCTTTATAGTATCTCACTCAGACGATGCACCTTTATATTATCCCACTCAGACGATGCACCTTTATATTATCTCATTCAGACGATGTCCCTATATACCATGTATATTCATATCCAGTTGAAATGTTTCTGTTCCCTAGATCACTCAAGGAACTGGTACATAAGGAGATACCATTAATATGTATATACATCAGAAAATAAATAGCACAGATAACTAACATATTGTAATTTCACTAATACCTTGATTTTACAGCTTGCAGTTCTGGTTTTTATGGAAAGGAGTGTCTTCTAAATTGTTCAACAAATTGTCTAACGCCATCCTGTGATCATACGACTGGGAAATGCACTGGTGGATGTATTAGAGGGTGGAAAGGATTCGATTGTACACAAGGTGGGAAAATAGCTTATGTATAATTTTGTATATAGAACTATACATCTAGATATTTAGAATATAAATGTTATGGTCATTTTCATAAATTTATTGTTTGTAAAAGTATAACTTTTCAAATTTCGAGAATTTTCTTACCCCAGGCATAGATTACCTTAACCGTGTTTTGCAATTTTTTTATTTAGGGTCCTCAAAGCTCTTCAACTTTCTACTTGTTTAACTATTTTTATCTAAGTGTAACTGATGAGTCTTATGTAGACGGAACGCACCGTCTAGCGTATCACATTATAAGCCTGGTACCTTCGATAACTAATCTTACAAATTTAACACATTGTTATTGTAAAGAAAATATGTTCATGATTGATTAATGACAAAACGATAATAGTAATATGCTTTTAACCATTGATTATACATACGACCTTTTTAAATCCCAAAATGTGTATAGTATCATTAGTAATTAGAATCGAAAGATGAATATCAAATTTGGCATTAATCTACATATCATAATTGTTTAATCTCAGAATATGTTTCAGTAAAATCTGATAACCAGGAAGAATCTAATGGAGCAACGATAGGTCGAATCATAGGTGCTATCATTGTTATTACAGTAGTTATGTTAATAATCATAGCAGTGATTGTTATTTATAGGTAAGTTCATTATTCATGGAAAGTTCCATTTTGAAAACAGAATTGCTTTGGATACTTATTTTATCCCTCTTCAAGGAAACCTGCCCATTTGTGAAATATCAATCAAAATAATTGTAAAGTCAAGGTAATGTGCATTGCAGATATACATACATATTATATTATCACTCGGCCAACTGTTCTAAGTCGAATAATTTTTCATAACAAGCAAACAAAAGCAAGAATATGTTTTAGATGAACAAAAAACAACATATCATTGCGGTTGGTTCTTTTAACTGACAATTTTACATAATACCTTACGATTCATATTGTTGAAGTTTGAGTATGCAGTATCAGCAGTCTAGTTGCTCAGTGCTTCGGTCATGGAATGAAAACATGGACTATTACCGATGTTTGTTTATAAAATTTGCAATAATGATAAGTTTTATTACATCATACATGTCATATGACAATAAGTATGACAAGAAGTAATGCCTGATGCATAGCTGTGATTAGTTTTCCAATTCTGATTATACTGTTGGTTCTGTATCAGCTTTTAAACGTGTTTCTTTTTCAGGTTTTAGACATAAGACCTAAATAAATTTTACTGGTTACATTATTTTGTTAATTTCATATCATGAGCAGAAAATATAATCACTACTATTATTTTTATTAAACATTTATATATACACTTAAGGAGGCTCGGTGGCCGATTGATCTAGGAAGTCGAACTGCTTTTGACTAGATTTTCTTAAATAAGTATTTCAAACGAACAATTCAAACAATAGAATAACTTTAAAATTTCAGCGTAACTCAAATATATCAGAATTACCACAATATCAAACTTTTTAGGAAAAATAGTGTTGTGCTTAAATTATGCATAAACATGTTGAAATGTGATATTATGTATTGGCAGACGCAGATCAAACTCAACAAGAGACAAATATTCAAACAAATCAAAATCAAGTCAGAAGACTACATTTCGTAAGTTTAAGTAACGATTTCAGATATATATTACAAAATTATTTTCTCTTTTCACAAACTACAAAGAAATATATTCAAAAAGTAAAATAATATGCAAAATGTACACAGTAAAATAGCTGTAATCATATTTATTTGTCAATTCATAATTTGATTCATATATTGTTCTGAAATATGATACCATAAGTATTTAGTCTGGCAATAAGTATGTACCTTGTTAGTGTAGTGCCTGTTAGTTCTTACTTAATTCATTTTTGACTTTTTATAACCCACAGAGCATGACATTTTTTTGTTCATCTTTATTGAGGAATAATCATATATTTGGTTTATAATTCTAATAAAGTTTGGTTGTCGACAAGCACTACTTTATATTTGACGTTATATTATTTGTTTAAATTTCATCAGATATTAGCTGTTCATCAGTATCTAAAAACTCTCTTTTCTAACTGAAAACGAGCAGTATGGCAACTTATTTAATATATCAGTTATCCTGTTATTTTTGTAAACTGCCAGTATTTTTACCACTAGTATCAATTCGATTTTGTTCAAAAGTTAATTCCAGATTTTGACTCACTTAGTTTGCTTCATTCTTCATTCCTTTTGTCAATTTTGTTATGACTTGATGATATTAGAAAGACAATATACAAAACAACTGAAACATTAGCTAAACAACAGTCATGTGAATGTTAAAATATTATTAATAGATGAGAAAAGTGAGCCTACTAATGGAGACGAATATGCATATGCTGTCATTACATCAGATGCAGATGAGGTAACTAATCACCTTAAAGACACAGGCGAAATAAAACAAATAGCTGAACATGATGATATGTATCACGCAGTAACCAATTTCATTATTTTTCATAGTGTTTTTTAGCTTAATTCTGGATTATCTCAACGATCACGTTTTAGGAATTCGAGATTTTCGCAAATAAATTAATTAAGAGTCATCAAATAGGGAAATTCGCAATTCATCTTAATTTGTTGGGGAAATTTAGGTGTATTCCACAATTTCCTATTTTACGGGAGGTAAACATATTTCAGAAAAAATCAGACTTAAAAACATATAGCATTGGAATAGTAAGGTTACACTGATTTGCATTGGAAAGATACTTGAACTTTCTTTCTTTTAATAAACAAAAAACATACAATTAAAGTAGTAACATTGTTTTTATTTGTCATTTTCTTAAACTGAAATGTCTTTAAATAGTTGTTTACTTATAAAATCCTGGGTGGAAAATAAATTGTTTAAAGATGTTGTTCAAATGTTGTATTTCTATATCAGTATTGTTGTCCCCCGCGTAATGCGTTGCGGGGTACTTGGAAATACAGGGCGTCCGTCCATCTACCCGTCTGTATTGTGTACGTCAATCTGTCCGTCTTTCCGTCTGTCCATTCGTCCGTCCTTTAGTCCATTGTCCGTCCGTTAGTCCGTCGTCCGTCTTTTTTTTAAAGCTCTCAGGGGTACAATTCTTGCCAGATTTAAAAAAAAACTTATACTTTATCTCGGACAAGTTTTATAATGATGGGCGATCGACTTTTTTTATGGCCCCGCAACGAAGTTTTCTGTGCCATATAGTTTTACCCTTGTCCGTAAACCTGTAATTCCGAAATCCCGTCATTCCGATATTCTGCAATAAACCATTATACGGATTTTTTTCTAAACGCCTTCAGATATTGGGCTAATTTTAGTATGTTAGTTAACCATGATGAGTTACAGATCGAGTTTAAGTTTCGTTCTGCTCCGTAAATTTGTGCCGAAATTACCGGCTTTGGACTTTGATAAATTGTTCAAAATCACCGTTATACGGATTTTTTCTAAACGCTTTCAGATATTGGGATGATTTTTGGCATGTGAGTTAACCAAGATGAGTTACAGATCAAGTTTAAGTTTTGTTCTGCTCGACTAATTTTTGCCGAAATTACGGGCTATGGACTTTGATAAATTTTTGAAAATCACAATTGTACGGACCTTTTTTCAAAATGCTTTCAGATATTGGGCTGATTTTCGGTATGTAGGCTAACCATAATGAGTTAAATATCATATTGTAGATTTTTCAACTTTTTCAGACGGTGTCGTTCATGTCGCTAGACACATCTAGTTTTAAAATGTCATGCCCTTGGAAATATAACATTTATGGAAAATGGCCTCGTTAGCGCTCTCGCGGGTACAATTCTTGCCAAATTTTATAAAACTTATACTATAGGTTAATATCAGCATTATCTAGAACAAGTTCTAATATGGTGGAATATCGACATTTTTTAACAGAGATATGACCCTTGAGTATATTAAATGTATGACAAATGGCATCGTTTGTGCTCCCATTGGTACAAATCTTGCCATAATTTTATAAAATTTCTACTATAGGTTTACATCAGCAATATATTTGTATCTCGGACAAGTTATATAATGGTAAAAGATCGACTTTTTTTAAAGAGATTTGCCCCTTGGAAATATAAAATAAATACAACGCGGGGGACATTGGAACTCTGTTCTTTTATCAAATTCCACAATGCATACTTAATGATCAATGATCATCATAACATATGTCAAAGTGTTAACAAATACCGTTATGTTTTGTTTAAGATATTTGCAACATCTAACAAGACTGATAAGTATGATAAGAGTCAGTTTATGCTTTAAAAAAATTTCAGATGGTCTTGCAGAACATATACAAACTTTTACTTTAATTTTAGACTTCTCCTACTGCTAATAGCTTGCACTCTAGGTCTAACAGTAATCAAGATCGATCTTTGTCCCTTTCTCCTCATGGAGAGTCAGCACCACAACCTTCTCCTTCACGGACTACATCCGGTATCAAAGGAAGATCCCCACCTCCACTACCTACTGGTGCAGAAAGGGCAAATTGGACAGGTGGAAACTGGGAACAACCAGGTACAGCTATTTAGTAGCTAACGAATTTATACTATATATGATAAAAAAAATTATTTCAAGATCTGTTATTTTAGAAATGGTTTATATAAAGAATTATTCTTTTATCATATGTTTATATTTATAATACTAATTTTGAAATGCAAAATGCAAAGTGTTGTATTATTGAACAACCGATAAGTATTGTTTTATGCGAACACATACAAATAAGTGTATTCTGACAAAATAATGGTATTTTTTTTGGCCACAATTTATAGAACAAATCTATTTTGTTATGAAATTTTAAAATATTCAAATCGTGTAACATGTGTAACAATAATATAAACCAACTGAAGTCAAAAATACATTTGTGAGTAGGGAATAGTCTATTAAAATGATAAACAGTTCACAGTTAAGGAATATGGTAAAATCATACAAACCATATTATTATATCTTACATTAAATAGACATTATTTGACTGGCCAATAAGGAAAAACGTGTCATAATTTAAGTTCGATGTTTTTCAACCCAAAAAATAGCACGAGTAGCGCATAATCATCGATCAACCCTGTCATTCAAGGTGTAAATTCCCTTTAATGTAAGACGTCTCTTAACTCAAATGCACAAATACAAATATGACAACGGCCAGGTCAGAAGTCCATTAAGGGATGAAGAAACAAGATCAAGCTAGGCTTAGAAACTCATTTTGTGTCAAGGATATCTCTTGTTAACGGCTTTTTTACAGATTCATCTATACTTTAAAGAAAGAGTCTTCAATTTGTTAAAATTTTCAATATTTATCAATTATCTAGACAGTAAGTTTGAAAGTTTACATAACAGCTAATGTCGAAAAACTTTTTCTTTCACGAAAATGTATTATTTGTTTATAGCATGTCAAATACAGAACAGAAATAGAAAGTTTATACATTGTTTTGTAACCCTTTTGTTGAATGATTTTTATATAAAGAATAAACCAAAACATAAAGGAAGTACAGACATTCATATTTGAACTTTTCTGTTCTCAGTCCAGATGAGTTGTATCCATATTGATGAAATGCATTATTTCTCCTTCAAATACTTAATCAGTGCTAATGTAGTTTATTTTGTTAAGCAATAATAAAAAAACTTTGGAAATCTTGCATTTAAACCATTCTAGCAATTTTAAAAATCATCAGTGTTCTGGTAATTGATACTAATATTCAAACGAGATAATAATTAAAAGTTCAACTCAGAAAGGCTGTGGTATTTATCAAAATAGCAACAAAACACGGAACATGAACTTTAATTTGTTTTGCTATCGTAGATTACAAATTATGGTACAGAGTTATTTTATAGTGCGGTGACAGAATAGGAAAAAGTCGACTATTGAAAGATTCAAATTTCACTTCATGGTACACGGCAAAAAAAAATGGCACAGTTCTAGAAAAATGATTTTACTTGAATTCGTCAAAAAGTCGTATGGTGCAGGTTTTTTTTGTTTAAGCTTTAAGTCAGCAATTTTGACTTCAAATGCAAATCATTAGTGGCTTGAAGTTTTGCTATTAATTCAAAAGCTGCCCTCGAATATCTTTCGTTTTTTGATTTACTCAAACATCAGACATAATGATGTATGCAAATTATGAAGATAAAAACTATTGTTAACGGAAACATTTTGTGTTTTACCTGATTCCAACATTATAGAATGAAGCTCTGATGAATGGATTATATCGTACATGTATCTACTATAAAGTAATACAACTGCAATTTTTCTTTTCATGTACAAATATTTTTTTGAGGTAAGCTAGTTTAAAACGATATTTTTTAAACTTTCAAAAATCTCTGCTTTTCAATCATTATCTTTAAAAATTCCGGATAGTTGTGTCCCGTCCTTGATTGGACTGAATGCATAGTTTTCCTGTAAGTTGATATCACTTGTTTTTGTTGATGTTTTATTGTTTCGTTGAATTATTTGGGTGTCCGTAATTCTTTTTTAAGGTTGTGTTGATATGATTTTATTTATATAAGAGGCAAAATAAGTTTTTAAGTTGATTATTTAAGAAAGAGGGATTCGACAAAACCCACCAAAGATAACAAAACTAGAAAGTCCGTTGAAACTTGGCTTTAATATTTCAAAGAAACAAACATTCATTTTAAACCCTTAAATAGTGTAATTTTCTTAAATGTGGAAGTGGAATAATGGATTTTGTTTACCACTTAGAGTAAATTTATGTATTTGGCCACAGTTGATCGTTGTAATGATGATGTTTACCAGAAATTGCGCGGATGATTATGACTTTACTTCATTCATAGATGTACATCTATAGTTCATTCTTTTCGCTTGAAAATTGTTTATAATAAAAGTGGATACGAATGATGGATAATTCTACATAACATAGTAGTATTAACAGTTCGCACTGCTCTTTTACCCACACAGTCAGTCAGTCAGTAATTACATTTCCCATGTTGCTTGTGAAAATGAAAACTACAGAAACTAGAATTTTTGCTTCATGTCTTGACCTTTTCTTTGATATTGAGACAGATTGACGACTACAAACAAAAATCTTTGACAAACTTTATAGGGAGATTTTAACTGATCAATTGTCAATTTCCCCATGTTAAAATGTATGTGTGAGCCAGGGCCCGTATTGCTTGCCGTACTTTGACCTATAATTATTTACCTTTTAACCTATTGACACTTGGATGGATAGTTAAATCATTGTTATTCACTAAAAAGCCGTATTAGCTCATGAATACAGGAAATTCATTTATCATACGCCTGAACTCCTCTGCGCCATCGCTAAATGTGCACATATCTCAAATGATACCTTATGCTCCTTCATGTTGAGTCAATACAGACTTCATGAACAGGAGTGTAGCCCTAACTACTTAAAACAGGTCGCAGACTCTAAAGGAATATTCAAACATATGAGTCGACGATAATATCAAAACGGCTTGGTAAAAGTCGAAGAACGAGGTAAATGACAAACAAAATTCTGCAAAACTCTACATAGACCACCAAAGATCAAAACGAAACATACTGAAAACCAGAGGTTATCTAGTGTGACCCTGGAAGGTTTAGCAGATTCTTTATCGATTGTGACACCTTAGTTTCGAACGTGGAAATTAAATTTGGTGACATGAATTTAATTATGAAGAAGATCTGGCGACTGAAATAGACACAAACTAAGTTGTTATATCACCATATCACGAATAATGTTACCTTTAAGTTCATTCGAGACCCAACTGCAAGCAACATCTTTTTATGGTTTAAAATGTTTAGATACCAAGTATCAGATCAGATCTGACAATTTGCAATTGTTTTGTGTTCAATTCCTGTTTGTAACATATTAATACTTTTGATTTGCATTTCACGGGTTAAATGTTGTTGACACAACTGAACTTAACTCTTTTTGAAATTTATTGATTCCACTAGCTTTGTTTAAAAACATAAACATCGGCAAACCTCTGATGTTTCTTTGAGACATACAGACAAAATAACTGACGGCTCAAGTCAAGAAATCAAAATATGACTATCAACGTTGTGCTATGTGTACTATTGTTCGTCTCTGGTTGATTTCCTTTATTTTGGCCATGGCGTTGTCAGTTTATTTTCGACCTATGACTTTTCATGTCCTTCTGGTATCTTTCGACATTCTTTCATATGGTTGCATCTATTGTAAAAGAACCTACAACCAAGACAAGGAATTTCTTTTTCTAAAACAGAACATTTAAGTAAAGGCTGTTTAATTCTAATTAGTCATACAGCCACTAAAAACCTTGACGGGGATTCAAATTGTATTCTGAAGAACACTCATGGAATGTTTTTACCATCAGCAATGCGATATAAAGGGTCGGTTGAAGACAAAACTTTACGACAAAAGAGATGATTTCAGCTTTCCAATTGTGAACTTTCCATTTCTAAGTAGCAACATTCCAGCAGCACCTGCATACGGGGTATATATCTCTCAATTGATACGATATTCCCGTGCTTGCATTTCCTATCATGATTTTCTTGATAGAGGGTTACTGCTCACAAGGAAGCTATTAAATCAAGAGTTCCAAATGGTGAAGTTGAAATCATCCCTTCGTAAATTTTACGGACGCCATCACGAGTTGGTTGACCGTTATGGAATAACCATTTCACAAATGATATCGGATATGTTCCTCACGTCGTAACTACAATCCCCTTCCCTTTCATGAATTTGACCTACCGAATTAGACTATTTACCGGATTTGTAATCACATAAGCAACACGACGGGTGCCGCATGTGGAGCAGGATCTGCTTACCCTTCCGGAGCACCTGAGATCACCCCTAGTTTTTGGTGGGGTTCGTGTTGTTTATTCTTTAGTTTTCTATGTTGTGTCATGTGTACTATTGTTTTTCTGTTTGTCTTTTTCATTTTTAGCCATGGCGTTGTCAGTTTGTTTTAGATTTATGAGTTTGACTGTCCCTTTGGTATCTTTCGTCCCTCTTTTTTTTCTACCCCTAGTTCAGATATCAAATCAATTATACAAAACCGACTTTAGAGCATAACGACCTCGACAATCAGAAACATTCCGCAGACTACAGTAATTTGATCATGGCTAGTGTATACTGTCGATGCGGCTCAGAGATGGTTTTTTTTTTACTTTTGCATGTTTTGTTTGAAGATATTTTGAGTTGCAAGCAGCATAGTCATGAAGTTTCTTTCAATACGGGGGTCTTTTGACACTTGTCCTAGAGGTGCACTGATGTTTCAGTTGTTTTATGTGCCCCATTTATAGATTGATATGGCCAAAATGTATTTTGCAATGACTTAATGTTTGAAATTGATGTCCAATGATGCTGTATAAAAGCTCGCTATATGTGGTACACAAACATTTAAACACCACTCTATTGCAATGCACAACACGTTAAATGTCCGAAGTTTTACATTCATATTCGCAATATTATTATAGAATTCGTGGCTTAAAGACCAAACAGCCTATTCATTTCTACCAGTGATTTTTCCTTAAAATTTTGTGTGAAGGTATTTCATGATTTGAGGCACAAAATATGATGAAAAAAATTGGGGGTCACCGACTTAGTTTTGTCACTATAGCATCCTCAGTTTCGTGTTTTCCCGAATATTAAAATAATATTTGCTTGTTATCTAAAGTCTCAAAAAATCCTTTATATCACACCTACAAGCTTAATTCTTATTTCACGTTAAACAGTAGATTGGTCTCTATCAAATACAAGTTAAAGAGTTAAAAACTCATATTGTTTTGATCTTTAAAAATATGCTTTATTTCATTCCCGCCAAAAATAAAATTGAAAAATGAAAAACGTTTCCAGTATTAAAAAATATCTACCAGTGATTTCTTCATAAAAAATTCAAGAAGGTAAGTACCATGTGTACTCTTGAAAATAAAACAAAAAAAGTGTATGTCACCGACCTTTCAAAAAAGTTATGAGTAATGTACATGTTTTTTTCTCTTTCGTTTTTTAAGAAAAGAAGTGTCTTTGTTCAGAAATTGCATCTGACGTCATAGAACATATTTTCCTTGCTGGCGCACTATCTGAGAAAAAAACCCCGCAAATTGGACGTTTAAAACCCACAATTAAATTTCCAAGAATTTAACAACTATATTCACCTACTTTTTTATCCGGTAATACAAGAGATTAAATGAATGTATCAGTACCAGATATAATGATGTTGTTGCCACACAATATTAACCTTCATAAACACCATCCGTCGGAATGGAAAATAGTTTGAAATAACCTTTCATGCCGCTTCTGTTAGGAAAGTCTGTTTTTGTCCTCTGCCCCTCATTAGAAAAAATATTGAAAAGAAAAAAAAAGAAAAGAAAGATGGCACTGGCTAACTTACAGAGTATTTGACTATACCAGATTAGATGTGTGGTTTTTTTTCGCGTCAATTTCAGAAGTTTGCCGTAACGAACTCATTCGCTAAGGTTGACAGACGGACATACAAAAGCATGGACGGACTTCTTTATACCATTATTTCCCCGACTAAGACGAACGTTTAAAAATCATTCCATCAAGTTTATGGATTCATTATTTCTGAATTATATTTAAGATATAAGGAAATTAAAATTATAGGTATAATATATGAATTAAAGTTTTTGATTCTAAATCGTTATACATCTATCATAAAATACAATCCCAGTTATAACTACCTCACGTGTTTTGAATAAACGAGACAGTAAATATGTATAAAATACAAAAAAAAAAAATTCAATTCAAAAATTGATTTAGTAATAACTTTCCGTTTAAAACTACAAAGTAAGATTTCTCCAACAGGATAACATATGAAATTAAAAGTAGAAGGATCATATCATAAGGAACATGTGTACTAAGTTTTAAGTTGAAAGGACTTCAACTTCATCAAAAACTACCTTGACCAAAAACTTTAACCTGAAGCGGGACAGACGGAAGAACGAACGGACGCACAGACCAGAAAACATAATGACCATAAACGGGGCATAAAGATAACTTACACCTATCTAATTAACCTGTACACAATCGGCGCAAATAAATAATAAAACCTATGCAAGTTAAAGAATAAAAAAACAAATTAAATGCAGATCGGCGCAAATGAAAAAATTTGAGATAAAAAATTATTTTTTATTATATTTATTAGAACGAAGGTTACATATAGTGTAGTATCTTTTGTGTCCATTTGTGTTAAATTTCCACAAGAAATTAGCGCGACGCTTAATTCCTCTTTTCTTGGGAGACGTATTTTTAAGCGTATACCATGTTGGAATCCGTGAAAAACGCGAAAAAGGACGTTATAGTTTGACTTTTTTTCATTGCTAGAAACAACATCATAGAGCTTTTATGTCACTACCAAGTTGCGTTATTTGATGCGCATAAACAATAGGCTGTTTGGTCTTTAAGAATTGTGTCGTGATCTTTAACCACTGTGGACCAATACTGACATTCGAGGTTTGCTAAACCTTCCACTTACGAACATATGTATTCTAGCCAGGGGTCAGAAAGTCGTAATAACGTTCCCACATTACAAAAGTGTTTTGAGGTCTGAATTACTGATTAAAGTTACGTATATGTAGTGATATGTTAATCTATCCTGCATAGAAGAAACAATATTATCTTGCGTAACTTAGTTTGGGATTGAAAACCCGAAACTTTATCCATTCCCAAACGAATAAAAGACTCTTCTATCAAAAAACATATCCTTTTAAAGTTGTTAGTTTATCTTAAAATGATTTATAACCCTATTAATACAAATTTATTTTATAGAAATCGTCATGACATTGTAAAAACTCAATTATAAGTATGTATTGAAATAGTTTTTGGTGCATGTACCTAATTCATCGTATAAGGCCAACAACTTAGGGTTTCACTTTCATTGATGTATACTAAACGGTTATATCAATAAATACATATTTGTTCATAATTTTTTATAAATTTTGTAAAGGTTTGACGGAATTTGTTCTAATTACTCGACAAAATACATAATTTTAAACTGCAAACTACCCCCTTTTTATATAGTCACATACGTATGTTTGGAAATTATGTTTAATGATGGGTTTCCACTATTTTTTTATGAAAAATTGAAAAAGGAAGAAAATAGATTCAAGTTTTCAATCATACTACTGTAAAAGGTGTATTTAAATTGGATTTAGATATTCCATTTTGTTTTTCCTTTGATCAAGATTTTTTGAAAAACTGCACCATATTTTCTTTTGACGACCAGAAGAATCTCAAAGTACACATATCTCCGAATCCAATGATATATGGTATAGCCGTATACATTGTTCACGATTAAAATTTCATAATTCCGACTTTGGTCACCGGCCTATTATACTAAAAAAGGGACGAAAGATACCAAAGGGACGGTCAAACTCATAAATCTAAAACAAACTGACAACGCCATGGCTAAAAATAAAAAAGACAAACAGAAAAACAATAGTACACACGACACAACATAGAAAACTAAAGAATAAACAACACGAACCCCACCAAAAACTAGGGGTGATCTCAGGTGCTCCGGAAGGGTAAGCAAATCCTGCTCCACATGTGGCACCCGTCGTGTTGCTTATATGATTACAAATCCGGTAAATAGTCTAATTCGGTAAGTCATATTCATGAAAGGGAAGGGGATTGTAGTTACGACGTAAGGAACATATCCGATATCATTTATGAAACGGTTATTCCATAACGGTCAACCAACTCGTGATGGCGTCCGTAAAATTTACGAAGGGATGATTTCAACTTCACCATTTGGAATTCTTGGTTTAATAACTTCCTTGTGAGCAGCAAACCTCTATCAAGAAAATCATGATAGGAAATGCAAGCACGGGAATATCGTATCAATTGGGAGATATATACCCCGTATGCAGGTGCTGCTGGAATGTTGCTACTTAGAAATGGAAAGTTCACAATTGGAAAGCTGAAATCATCTCTTTTGTCGTAAAGTTTTGTTTTCAACCGACCTTCATTGTCAATTTCTAGATGTAAGTCAAGATATGAAGCCGACTTAACTGTATCTGTAGTATCCTTTATCTCTAGTTCGATTGGATAGATGCGTTCCACATAGTCACCAAATTTTGAATTGTTTAGTGAAAGAACATCATCTATATAGCGGAAAGTAGAGTTAAAGGATATTGCTAACTTCTTATCTTTCTTCATAAGAAGTTCCTGCATGAAGTCAGCCTCATAATAATAAAGAAACAAGTCGGCGAGTAGAGGGGCACAGTTTGTTCCCATTGGAATGCCGACAGTCTGTTGAAAAACACGTCCTCCGAACGTAACAAATATGTTGTCAATCAAGAAATCAAGCATCTTGATAATATCAGTTTCAGAGAATTTTTTGTTTGAATCAGAGTGATTCTTTACAAAGTAGGATTTATCCCTCCCTAAGACAAGATACTTGTATCTACGTTGGCCATTCTTTTTTATGAAGCAAAGTAATACCAACTCTTTTAATTTGTCTTTTAGTTTGGAATGTGGAATACTTGTGTACAGGGTAGAAAAGTCAAATGTTTTAATACTGTTACAAGATGAAAGAGAGTTAGATTGTATGTACTCTAAAAGATCTTTTGAATTTTTAAGTATCCACATCTGATTCACGCCACCTCTAGAATAGGCAGTTTCACAATAACTTTGAAGCCCGTCTTTGATTGCTGATAAAATAGATGTTAATAATTTAGAAAGAGGTTTCGTGGAGCACTTGGAAGACCCAGCAATATACCGTTGCTTGTAAGGACACTTATGTAGTTTAGGTATCCAATACAGTGATGGAAGATCCAGTTCTTCATCCTTGGTTGAAATTCCAAAGGAACATAGAACAGACCTATGATTATCCAGGATTTCCTCTTTGGTAAGTGTCGTGAGGGTATATGTTGAGTTTCCAAGTGAATTGTCAATACCTAATTCGTTTATCAAGCAGTTGATGTAGTGACTTTTACACACAAAAACGATGTTATTTGGGGCTTTATCTGCGGGGACAACAACATATTTGTCATGGAGGTCGGATAGGTGTTTTGCAACATTTGGGTCTTTAAAGATTGACGTAGCATGGGCATTGATGGACCCATTCAGTTTCTTAATTCTGATTTGTATCAACGACCTCACTGCCTTAATCCATTCGGAAAGAGTGTCTACGTCTTCTTTCTCGCGCTTAGCCCATTGCCTGGCATAATCCTCGACTGAATCCATCAAAATTTTAAAGTTGTATTTCCAATCGATGGATTTTGGCTCACGATATTTGGGACCTTTCGATAACACATTTCGTAGAGAAGTGTTATTAACAATGTTAAGGTCACCGGTAATAACGTGGCCAGCAGGATTATATGTGAATTTGGAACTAGCACAAGTGCAATCAGGAGGTTTAGACTTGAAGTCGTCAATATCGAGATCCTGCAAAACGCGTTTGTAATTGAAAATTTTAGTTGCAATAGGTTTGGTATAGGTATAAGAAATTATTGGTACAGACTGGTCTTTGAAATAAGGAGGTATTTTCGATTGCACTAATTTATGATGAAGGATATTGCCTAGGTTGACGCCATCGAGACCTTTGTTGGCAAAGGACAGATTAAGAAAAGATCTTTTCTCTTTTTCATCTTTTCCAATGCGAACTGGCCTGAAAAGTCTGTGACTTGCAATATCCGAAATTATAGCTTCAAGTTTGTATTGGTTTGAATGAGGGTTTGTAACAGTGGATTCCAAACATAAATTAAACAGAGAATGAAGTTTTGAAAGGGGTAATGAATAAAGTTTCGTGCGAATGTGATGAATACCTAACGGCTTTTGTATGAATGGCAGCAAGTCATTAATAGAGACATCATGCAGAGAAGGTGATGTATAATGACGATGACCATGACTGCGTCTACGTCGAGGAGTCGAGTTGAAAATATTCATCACATTCACCGAGTTACACGATGGACTAGATAGAATACCTATACCATCAATTTTGTCATTGCAGCCATAAGGTGTTGCAGTTCCCAATTGTCTAATCCAATAGTCTTCTTTTTGTCTACGGAGAGTCGTTGAAAGATTAGGATTGTTAGAGCTATGGTATATCTTTTCGATAATGCGAACTGTCATAGAAACGATACGTCAGGTTAGTTCAGGCGTACGATAAATGAATTTAATGTAATCATGAACTAATACGGCTTTTTAGTGAATAACAATGATTTAACTCTCCATCCAAGTGTCAATAGGTAAAAAGGTAAATAATTATAGGTCAAAGTACGGCCAGCAATACGGGGTCCTGGCTCACACATACATTTTAACACCAAGCCAATGAACGGCCTTAACATGTCTATCCTAAAACAATTCAAACATAAAAAAAATCAACGGTATAATCTATATAAAAACGGAAAGCGTGAAATACCAATCAATCTCACCAACAAACAACAATATCTGTACAAAAGTCTCCTGAATTAAAACAGGTGCATACAAATGCATCGGGTTTAAACGTTTTAAAGCGCCATTGTAGTGCAGCAATTTTTTAGATTTACCTCACACTAGTTTCATTTAACGACAGATTCCTAAATTAAGCTATAAGATCCACACTATGATATAATGTAAAACAGCTACTTGCAAAATGTAGCTTTGATTAATATTATATTTAAAAAAATTGACATTGAGCATAAAGACATATTGTGATTTCTTGGAATCATTTTTATGTACTTGATGTTTTCAATTATGAATCATAATGCAATCATTTAAAGTTATGTGTTCTTTTGTAGATGATCAACATTATAGAACAATTGAAATTGATATGGAAAGTTCACAATTAGAAAATATTTATGATAACCTCCCGAGAACCGCGAAGACTTTTAGCATTAGACAATCGCAGCTTGAACTGGACGAAGAACTTGGTAATAATTATGAAACCATGGAAGACAATAAGACGAAGTTAAACAATTATATTAAACAATAATCTTACATTTGTTTGCTTGATTTTGGCTTCAGTAACGACTAGTGCCAAATATTATCAAATTGAGACAAAAATAAAGGTGTATGCGCTACAAAGGCTACAATTTGTTAAAGAAAGATACGTTACATTTCTATAAAGATAACATAAGGGATAAGATCAATTATACTGCTTATATATGAATTTCAAATATTTCTATTTAAATGTCTAAACAGGATCTGGGCAGTTCGGATCTGTACAGAAGGGTTCTTGTACACTAAAAGGAAAAGGAAGAATTCCTGTGGCTGTAAAGAAACTGAAAAGAGATGACAAGTCAGCAGAAGAGGAGGTAATATTTGTATCTAAATAACTAATATCAGAGAGAGAATAATTATGTAACAATCTAAAGCCCCATTCCCACTACACCACAATTGCACCACGCTTACCGCAATCTAAAATAAAATCAGATCGTGATGAGATCGCAGTACGCTTCTACAACGAACCCACTACGATTAAACTACGTTCTCACCACGCTTATTCTGCGATCTTACTACGAGCATTACGATCTTTCTACGTTCATCATGTCCTCACTTCGACCATACCACGACTTATCCGATTGAAATACGATCTCTTACCACGACAATAAAACGATCATTACACGTTCATACCGCGATCTTACATCAACGTCAGTATTATGTTTCATATATATACTGTATCATTTCTTCTATTTTTTATTGATACGTACAGTTTTTCGTCAACAACGCAGTCATGCTATTTAAAATCTACGTTAGTGTAAGGGAAGAGGCAGAGGGAGATATGATAATCACGAATCTTGATACAGAAGATATATATATGTCGGAAGGACCAATCCAACCTGAATCACAAATTTTTGCTGTTCCATCAATATGAAATGACGTTTCGTTAGTGAACGATGGTAGGAATGACTCACATGATTGAGCCGTTGGCGATAAAGGACAAGAGGTCCAACTTATACATTCAGACAAACAAAAGCTAGAGAGCTTTTATAAATTTTATATGACAATGAAAATGAGTATGATGATCGGATAATGAACAGCTTGATGAGGACGGCATGGGCGTACAAAAATCGTACTATGGTCTTGAACAGCGTAGTATAAGCGTGGTATACACGAGGTACAAAAAAATGTATTGTCGTCATGGAAATGTGTTTTAGTCGCAGTAATAACGTGATGGTCGTAATGAGGTCGAAGTAAAGCCACTGTGGGATCTTATCCCATTCTCCCCGACTAGAATCGCGCTTTCGAGTAGCTGTCGCTACGATGGTACAGCGACCTTTGCGATCTTACCACCACCTAACTACGCTCTCACTACGATTCTACTATGACCTGAGTTCGCAACGACCACAGCACGATTGTTTTGAACATGTTCAAAGTTGGCCATGCTCATCACGATCATGAAGACTTCACCACGACCGTACTACGACCTAACTGCGATATGGTGTGGGATCTTATCCCAGTCTCCCCGACTAGAATCGCGCTTTCGAGTAGCTGTCGCTACGATGGTACAGCGACCTTTGCGATCTTACCACCACCCAACTACGCTCTCACTACGATTCTACCATGACATGAGTTCGCAACGACCGCAGCACGATTGTTTTGAACATGTTCAAAGTTGGCCATGCTCATCACGATCATGAAGACTTCACCACGACCGTACTACGACCTAACTGCGATATGCAGGATGTCAAAATTTTCATTTCCTTTTCACAGATCGTAGTGCGAATGTGGCCTAGTGGGACTACGGTATAAATTGAAAGCATATTTGAACAACTTGATATCCAGTATCAATGTTACTGTAAAACATACACCTGTGTCTAATATGGAAACACTATATCTATGTTAAGAAAAATTAATGACTAGAGGATTGTTAAAATGCAATGTTTAACACATGAACATTCAAGTAAATTAATTCCAATTTTTTTAGCCTTGAACAGAAAATATCGAAGTGAGTTCCTATTCCTACTTGAACATTCAAAGTGAAAATATTTTCATGTACCAGAAACCAGAAAAACCAAAGTAAACAGGCTTATAGTTTGATTCGCCAGACATACTCTCGTTTACATAAGATTCATCAGTGACGCTCAGATCAAAATAATTAAAAAGCCAAACAAGTATAAAGATGATTAGTAAAGCTTGTTATTATCATAAGATGATGCATTTCATAACTTTGTTACTTTTTTTTTTAGGTTAACATAACTGTGTGGCATGGTTCATCCGACTATTACTACATTTTTATGTTTAATTAGTAATTTTAAGTTTGTATGATCCCTGTAGAAAACCCTTTGATTATAAAACTAGCATTTGACCTTGTATACTCAAAACAAATATAATGGGTCCCAAGTTGATGAACTCTTAAAATTAATTGTTTTTCTTAAATGAATGGAAATTCAATTTTGCAGATGTTAAAAGAAGCAGATGTGATGAAAAATTTATCTCACCAAAGAATTGTCCGAATGATAGGTGAGAAGAAATTATAATTCTAATGCAATTCGTTCGTAACGATAATTTTAATTGTACGTTGACAAATATTTTGAAGGGCTAGATTCACGTTCTACCATTCCGTAACTTAGAAAGCCACCATTTTGAATACCAATTTTTGTTAAGTATGTAATTTCGCAAAAGATATGCAAGAAAGTGACATTTTAAGCATTAAAATCTTCTTTTTGTTAATATTGAAACCATTCTGAAGCGTACGAAAAGTAAAAATACGTTTAGTATTGATGTTTGACATGCAGTGTTTACACATGACGTCACATAGTTAGGATGCTAAAGAAGACGCAACAGTTTCGCGGACTTTTCAATTCTTGACATTTTTAAGATCAAAATTTTATAAAATGGAATTTATTTTTATTTGTGACATTATAATGGAGATAACTGTATCGCTAGGTAAACTCAATTTGCGACAGTAAAACCTAAGTTTAACGAAGGCCAAGCTTAAAATACAATACAGATATCTCCTTCTTAGGCAAGGATTGAAGTTAGACTTATATATTTCGTGATTATTTTATCGTTAGGTATTTATCGTTGTAACAAAACATTTGCTACTTAAAAGTACGAAGCTTTTTACACTTAAAAATAAAAAGATTTCTAAGATATTTGATGTTTTTTTTTGCAACGATTGACTATTTTTGATTTGCTGCCTCTAAGAAAGTTTCCTTATTGGAAACAATTATTTGATATTGGAATTAAATGTATATATTAATCATTTTAGGTCTATGTAGAGCGGATTGTATAATGTTAGTGTTAGAACTATGTCCTTGTGGACCTTTAAATTCATTTTTAGCTAAAAACAAGTAAGTAAAGTAGAAGGAAGTTTTGTTTATTCATAGACAGATATATAGAGTTAACCAAGAAAAACCAGCCGATAAAGAAACAAGAGATAATTTAGTTGTTTATAATTTTGAAGTTTATAAATTTTGATCAATCCTTGTCAATTTGAGGCATTTTAGAAATCAAAGATTTATTGCGTGATTTACAATGACAGGATTTATTGCTTTGATTTGAATGAAAATAAAAAGATTTATTACTTTTCATAGAATGAAAGTAAAAAGATTTATTCAACATTGTTATATTATAGTTAGTTCAGGTGCATGTTACATTTTACTGTTGTGTTTCTGTTGTGTCGTAGTTCTCCTCTTATACTTGATGCGTTTCCCTCAGGTTTGGTTTGTAACCCGGATATGTTTATTTTTTCAAACAGGGATATACTACTGTTGCCTCTATTTATTGCTTTACATTGACATTGAATGACAGTTGACGTTCCTACTATTTCAAAACATTATGCCCCCTAGTACAGTAATTTTCAGGAGTATTAATAACACCATTTCAATTCAATTTATTTCCAAACAAACATTCGTGTATTAGCATATCAATTTGAAAGAAAAACCCACATAAATGCAAATGTTCAACTAGTAGATAAAGAAAAACAGAACGACAGAAATAATCAAAAATGAAAATGATCATAATGTGAATTTCTGACATCTTTATTTAGTAAATCTAGTAAAACAATTACAGGGAAATGAAACAGTCAGCAGTTGTCCATTTAATGTGGCAGGTAGCACAGGGCATGGCTTATCTTCATTCTAAAAATTACGTTCATCGAGACTTAGCTGCCAGAAATGTTTTATTGGTGTCCAAAAGCTCAGCCAAAATAAGTGACTTTGGTATGTCCAAAGCATTCAATATTGGAAACGATTATTACAAGGTAAATATGAAATTATAATAGCATATAATTATTATTGAGGAATTCTTTTAACTTATTTCAATTTTTTCTTTAATTTATTTGTTATTATGGGAAAGTCCTTGAAATAAAAATAATCACAATTGATAAAACATATCCAATATAATAATTTTCGGGAAAAGAACTTGTCGATTTTTATTTTCTTTATCCACAGATAGTCAAACAAATTAGCATTGAGCCATCCAATATTGCATATGTAATTATAATTTAAGACTGAATATTCGTCATGGTCACATGTTAAATATTTCAAATTTTACTAAATATAAAATTAACAGTTCATTAGTAAATAACAAATGGCATACAGTCATATAAACTGATATAGGATTTAAAAGGATGACTAATCTGAACCAATGTTTCAAACTTCAGTGATATTTAAAGTCTTTCTGAATTCAGTTACCAGTTGATAAATAGTGAGTAAAAACGATGCTGTATAGTGTAGAAATCTACTAAGACTGTCACGGACACAAGTTCGAATGACCTATACCCTATATGAGTTATCTGCATTGATTTTTAAGGTACCAAAAGTTCAAATAATATAATTCTTTCTTAACAATTTGATCTATTGGATAATAAGATGCCTACAAATAAAAGTAGGCGGAGCTTATTATTGTCAATAAGTTCCTGGTCGAATCCGATACCGGTACCAAAAGTATATTCACCTGTCACCTATTACCTTATCTGTACGTTCCGCATCTGACAGGCGCACCACCATACGGTGTAGAAGGATTTTGCTATATACACGGATCATAACCACAGGGTTGACACAACTAAATTCAATCATTGTCACATTGTTCCCTATTGTAGTATTTGAATGTATGACTTTTTAAGATGACAACACGAAGACTAAAAATCTGGATTTAAGTTAAGGCGTATAGGTACAGCTTTTAATGTGTTAGTCGCATGACGTAAAACAGCGAATCAAGGAATTCAACTTTATTTATACCTAGTATAGGACAATGCTGTTGGTTAGAAAATACTCCATTCCAGGCCCTTTACCAATAATTGAAAAGTTCCAGGTCGACGGGTTCAAAGAGAAAGATTTTGAAAGCAGAGAAAACTGTGCATCTTATAATTGGCATGACTTTATCAGATAATACGCATAGTTATATACTTTAATTCAGTCACGGACCCGCGATATCACGGGTATGTTCTAGTGTTAAATACAATTGTAACATTGAGGCTTAGATGTACCGTGTTGACATATAATTATATTATCGAGAAATGATAACGAAGATGGTTTAGTTTCGCTTTCTACATATGGCTCATTTCTGTAAGTTTGAAATATTATGTCGTTTTATCTATCTATTAATATTTTACGATATTATATATCGTGTACAGGCTCGGGAAGCTGGTAAATGGCCCTTAAAGTGGTATGCTCCGGAATGTGTCTATTTTTGGAAGTTTGACGCAAAATCTGATGTATGGAGCTATGGTGTTACCCTGTGGGAAGCAACTTCATATGGAGATAAACCTTACAAGGTAAGTGGTAAAGTTACGTTTAATGCCATGATATATTAAGCTAAGTTGCAAGAAAGTCAAACTACAATGTAGGCCTACGATATGATAAATGTCACCTTGTCGACTGGCTGTCAGACCAAACAACATCTCGATTTCAAAAGGTATTATTTTAAGTCATACGGAATATCTTTACTTAAATTTTCTTATATAATGCATTAGTGGAAAAGAAAGACCCCTTATAAATATTCCATGGAGCAAAGTCATTGAAGCTGCTGAAAGATAAACGTTTGAGTGTACTTTTGGTACTGAATTATTTTGAACCACTTTTCCAACATGTCTGTCATATCCGTGCCACTTGGTCTACCTTTTCAAATGCAAAGAATGTGGCTTTTTCGTGTAAATTCAACTCTGACCTAAAATAAAATGTAAAGCTGGTAAAGAAAAAGCATAACCAGCACACAAGCGGAATTAAACCAAATACAACCAAGGAAATGAAAAATAATCATTATGATTTTAGAAGGTCAGATGAGTATTTGGACAAAATTGGGCAAACAACCCAGGTGATATATTTTGGTCTTCATAATGAAGTTTAACCATGTTCCTTAGATTAAAGATGATCCCACTTGATTTATATTTTACTAATTGTAGGTAAAATTCATGGTCAGTGTTCCAAACTATCAGCAATATGTCAGCAAAATGTAAATTATTGCACTTCACGTAACAATAAGCTTCTTTTGATACATATCTACATTTGAAATTCAGCCACTGCACCAATGAAGATTCTGTAATTTTCTTTTTTCGCAGTTCTGTTGTCATATATGTCAGGCAAATAAAGTTTGATGGTTTCAATGCACAAAAAGATGTGTATGTACCTAAAAAAATATAAGGCATTCTGATCATGAGATAAAAGAAGGGCGAAAGATGGGGAGTAGGTTGTAACATGAATTGTTATGAATACTTTGTAGATCTATGCTATAAATGTCTGTATAAAAGCTGGCTCGGAGTACCAAGTAAACAGTTTGCCAGTTGTTTTTCATTCGTTTTGTCTGTTTATATAGACTAACGTTTTCCAACGTCATTTGTAACAGATTTTTTTGTTCTTGATTAATCTTTGAATTCAGTTTTTTTATTATATATTAATTTCCAATAAGGGGTTACTTCTTTTAATGTAGTAAAACAAAGATAAATTGGTTGATTGTTTTTCTTAGACACTGAAAGGGAATGAGATCATGAAGTTTTTGGTAGAAGACAAGATGAGGTTGAAGAAGCCAGAGTTTTGTGATGAACAAGTTTATGAAATTATGTTAGAGTGCTGGCAATATGAGTAAGTGAATTGTGTGGTACTTATGTTGTATTCTTATGATGAAGGAAGAGTTATGACTAGAACCATTATTTGCCAGCAGCCATTGAAAAATAGTAATCTTCAATCTTTAAAAAAACAAACTTATTTAGCTTATATCAAATAGTATGAATTAGAATGGTCTTTTAATAATGAAAGGTTATTTGGGAGGTCATACATGTATATTAGATATCACAGTATAAATATATCAGATATTTTAGCAAGCTTATTTTTTTCTTAGGTCAACCTTACCCAAAACGAAATTGCATTTAGTTATAAGCTTTACATAAGTCATCTGTTAAACAATACTTGTTTGTACGGTTGTTGCTAATTAAAATAGACAGATCAAACAGCACACATCGTACTGTTTAAAAAAACTGATGAGGCTTAACAAAATGTGATGCTGAACGTAAGATTTATAAAAGTTTTGGAACTTCAGCGATATGTTTTAACATATACATAACACTATTAGACCAAGTTTGACTAGCTATTAGACCAAGTTCAAGCCACAATTTTTCCTCAAAATGTCATTCACCAAGTTAAAAATATTACAGTTGTTATCAATTAGTTCGTTTCTATGAATACTAGTGGGAGGGTGGTCACTTCAGTGTTCCTGTTGTTCGTTTGTTTTCTAGTTATAATTGATTTGTTTCCCACGGTTTTAGTAACTTATCAGTGTGTATTAAACGCACTATTTAATTGCGTTTGAATTGTAATTGAAAAGTTCTTGAATGATTAATTTTTGGAAATAATATCAATTAATAATATAGACAAAATTATACAACAGGAACATTATTTTCATGTACACTGTATATATAAAGTAGGTGTTTTTAATTTAAGTCAATGAAATAAGTCTTTGTTGTGACGGTGCAAGCACTTATTTTTAAAATCTACATCAAATAGCAATGCAGTTGCCAACTCATTCAAATATATATAGAACGAAAAATAATGAGTAATAGAATGACGATTCTCAAATGAAACAGCTGACTTTTAAATGTACTCTTATTTTGTTTGTAGTAAAACCAAACGGCCAACGTTTAAAGAAATAGTACAGAAGATGAAATACCAACAACAGAGACTTTTGAGTTTAAAGAAGTGATTTGTTTTAGAAAATAATGGAATAATATTATACCAAAATTGTTCCATTATTTTAATGTTAAAATATATGCATATAAATATGCTGCTTATCTTTTAACTGCAATTGCTAGAACTTTGTAAGTGATTTGATAAAATTACTTGATCCCTTTTATTGATTTGGCTATACTTTTTGGAACTTTTGGATTATAGCTCTACATCTTTTTATAAGCTTTGGATTTTACATATTTTGGTCACGAGCATCACTGAAGAGACATTATTTGTCGAAATGCGCATCTGGTGCAGAAAAAATTGGTACCGTTAATGTTATTGAACCATACGTCTTATTGACAATAGCTCTTTATATCGTTATTTTAGATTTGATTGTTTTGAGCTAGTTAGGGGTGAAGTTTGGTAGTTTTATGTTGAGCTTAATTCAAAATCAGAAAGGATATATAAAGCACTCATCTGTACAAAATGAGAAAATTGATAAGTATCCATTTACTTAGATGCAGCATACCATTAGTTGGGGTTTTAACGCTTTAAGATAACAGAAAAGGACACTTCAACTGGTCCTTTTTGTGTGTCTGCTGATTTTGTTTTAGTAAAAATAATTTCGAGGGAAGGAAAAAGATAACATTGTTTGTGCAATGTGAACGATTACTCCAACCTTAATTTTTGAAAATGCATACATTGTCTGATTTTTCTGCTATATTGACTTTTTACAGCAGATATTTAAAAACATATATTTCACGAATAATTTAATTAAAGATAAGTACTGCGAAAGTTCTTTCATTCGTGGGTGTTTATTGTCGTAGTTCGGGAAAAAGAAATATGTTCCGGGTTCGTATATATTTGTGGATTTCACTTCCTGAAAAAAAATAATCGAGTGTTGAGATTGTGCTTCAGCCATGAAAATGTAGAAGTTTAAAATAAAATAAAACGTGTTTCATAATGACGACATGTTTTATGACATTTTGGTTTTCGGTTCATTGCAAAGACAAATATTTATTTTTCTCTTTCCTGTTTGTCATGTATAACCGACAATTTTTGTCAAATATTTAATACAACATTTTTTAATTCATTTTTTTTGTAACTAGCCGAAATAAGCTGATCGAATAATATTTGCTTAAAACATAATTTGAGTATGAACCCTTAAAGTACATATTATCTTACGCATCTGGCTTCAAAGGTTCATAAAAAATTACTATGTATTAGCTGACCAATATTTGTATGATTAATGGGTAATTTTATATAAAATATAAAATCTAACCTTTTTATATCTTATAATATTTTTTTATTCAGTAGAATTTAATGAGTTGAAATGAACTCGCCAAACATACAAATTAGTGATCACATGTTATTATCCATGGATGTACAATGTTTTTCGAACAAAATCAACTTTGCAAGAGAAATTAAAATTAGAAAATCATTCGAGTTATATACCATTGGTATTATTCTCTCTTTAGCTATATATTTATAAACATGTGCTGGTGATTGATGTGATCTCTGATTTATAAAGATATGAACGGACTCGGACTACATTTGGTTCTTTCTATGTCATGGCATGTTTGGATACTAGTTGTCACATTTCGTTGAATACTCAACTTCGGTAATATAACCACAGAGGTAAACCACACACATGTGTACCATTGAACGAAACCCCGTGCATAGCATATTCCTTTTTTGATTTTCCATTCATCCACAATTAATTTTGTGTATGTTTAAATGTCAAAATATAAATGGTAAAAACATTGGTTACATTTTAGATGAAAAAAATACATCTGTTTAATTTTATAACTATTGTAACAATTGTGTTGTCATTTTGGGTACTTTTGTGTTTTCTTGTGAAATCAGGTTTTGTTCACAGCTGATGCTATACAATTAGTCATTCATGCAATGTTAACAGTTCACTTTCATGTTTGATAATAAATACTGTTCGAGGTGCATAATAACATATAAATTGCTAATATGACTTTTTAAGTGTTTAGAGCCAAAGGAAATATTTTTACAACACAACCTGTAAATTAGATTCAAGTGTGACTTTTTTTATATTTGTGTAAAATATGTTCAAAAGGAGCGAGTCATTTATTTTTATATTTATAAAATACAAACCAATTGTTTTAAGAGTTTGATGCAACTGTGTATTATCATCATAATAAATGAATTTCTAACATCGTTCGTTCTACTTCCTAAAACATACTAGACGAAAGACATATGGATTGTTGTGGCTTTCATATAATAACATAACATGTATGTTTGATTATAATACTTTATTTTAATTAGATAACAGCAGTCTTGCGCTATTAACATCCATTTAACAATGAAATTCATCATTAATATAAAGACACGAGCTTCCACCATATAATACAAAGGCAATTAAAAGAAAATCTTTATAGAAATTGTGTTTTTGTGATTTTCTTGTTCTTAGCATAAATATAGGTATACGATTTGAATGAATCTTTAAGCTATTTTAAAGGAGGTAAAAGCGTTGACCATGAGCACATTTTTTAAATGAAGCGCTTCCGTACACGATTTCTATCAAGATTTTCTAACATTTACCTGTGCACTTTATTGTTGAGGGTCTTTTCTTTACATTAATTTTGCATTTCATTGTGAATTGGAGTTTATTTCAGAATGGCGCAAAATTGATGTTAGACAAAAACAACGAATTATAATTAAAAAAACTTGTAATGTACTTAAAGGTATATAAACAATCCAACAAAGAATGTTTCATCGAAAGAGCGGGATATTCCAGCTTGGTACAGACATTCGAAAGTGGAATGGTGATAATAAAATAAAACGTCAACATGGTATATTTGTTTTCGGCAAGATATAGTATACATGTACAGATCTGTAGCTACTGGTTGTGCAAAACTCCCATGCAAAAAAATGTATGAAGTGGCGGAGTCTTAGTTGTTATCTAATAGACAGAGAAAACCCAAAATCCTAAAGTCTATTTTTTTCAAAACAAAAGTCTTCAAAACTTTTCAATCATAAAAATAACGTCAGACGAATGAACGACACGCAGTTTACTCGTAACAGGACATCATTTTATCAATGCTTATTTCTATCTTCAATATAAAAATAAAGAGATGTGGTATGATTGCAAATGAGTCAACTATCCACGAACAGTTCAGAGAAATTAGATGATGGCAATAATAGTCAAGCATATGGCTTTCAACAACTAGAAAACCTATATCGTATAGTCGGCTATAAGAGGTTTTGACTTGATAATATAAAACAATTCAATTGAGACAAATAACTGCATACTGGATACATTTTATTGATTAACCAATTGCTTAGCATTGAATGCTTATTTCTTTATCAATCAATACATTTTTTCCAATTCGATTTTCCCAAATATCCAAGATTTTATTTAAATGATATCAAGAGTCATTCTAAAAAATCCTCAGTACATAGTTTTTTAAGCATTTCATCAAATTCGTTTAACATGTTTAAGTCTATTTTTGTGTCATATAAAATATATAAGAAAGACAATGACAGGGATGCAATCCTAACACACAAATTGATCTAGCAGAGATATAAAAAAAAAAACCAACTGAATTCGGTAAGTGTACAATAAGTCTTGGTCATCCGAATCCTTTTCTTAATACCTTGACTTCCAGGATAATTATATTGTCTGGAGATTTGACGACCATGAATAAAAAAAAAACGGAGTGACAATGCTCTGTGGCTTTAATTCGGTTCGATAACTAGATAATCCTACTTTGTCAGAGAAACAATCATTTCTCATGAAAAAAAGTACTAAAACATGCTTTCACAATGAGGTTCCGTGAAAAATTATATCCTGGAATGTTAATTTACATGCACTACTTTTTTGCATATGTCAAAGCAGAGGTCCGTGCGGCATATTTTCAACATGCATATGCCTCGAACTTCTAAGAGTTCAAACATATATTACTATTATGTACTACCCCTCCTTTGCCATGCTTAATTCTTCCTGAAAATAAAATTTGACCGGATTCCAACTTTATTTAAATTGATATATTTCCAAATGTGTGTCTCCATGAAATGAAACGTGGAAATCATATTTGGGAACCAGTACATTAACAAAACTAAAAATTTAGAAATACAGTATTGAGTATTTCCCCAAAAGAGGCGTGGTTGGTGTAACAACTTATTCATAAAGTCTAACCTATAAGGGGGAAGCAAATATTTAAAAAGAAATGAACTAATAAGTAATTGTCGTTATGCTATTTTATACCTTAAACTATAAAAAACATGTCAAAAATTGTACTAACTGGAAAGTTAAGTAGATATTTCAATACGAAATATTGGAGTAGTGGAAAATGGATGTCTCTGGCCCATGTCATGTGATTTCCCCCTATCGTTTTACACTGTTTACAAAAATATGTTTGGTATGCCATCCACACATTCCAACGGACGACACGCTTGAACAGTTTATTGCCTCCAGGGATGACGGATGAAGTAGAACTTGTCATCCGCACATTATGTATAAAGAAGGATAACTCCAAATCATTTCATTTTCTTAAAATGTTGTATATCATGTGATCAATCAATTCAGAAATAGCATTTAAAACAACAAACAATCAACATATATTTTATTCTTTTCACATGACTGAGAAATGTTCACGTCTAAGCAAACATCCGTTGATGAACTTGATAACACTTTCATCCCCATAACAATACAAAATTCTACTATTGGACTGGAAGATGTACCAACAACCGAAATTACTATACAGAGAGTTAAACTAATTGGGTTTATAGTTCTTATTTCTATGGCAAGTACGACTGTAATTTTATCAGGAATACTCTATGAAGAGGGAAAATTCAGAAACATATCATCAGATGGAATTAAAATAATCACAAACGGTACTACCACCAACATAGTGAACTCGTCTCTTTGTAGATATTTGAATATTTTGCTTGATGAAGAGTCCAAACGATTCAAATACCATGATTCACTATTTCACGAAATCCAACATGTGTGTACAAAACAAAAACCACTGCAGAATATGTGATAGCTATTTCCTAGACGTAGAACTCTTTCAAAGTCTTTCTTAAACATTGTACTGCTTATGTATGTTTTACGTTGAGCTAACAATAAATATGAATTAATGTATACCTTGTTGCTTATTATTACATCAAAGAAATAAAAATGGGAGAAGCAGATATAAAAAATTCAGAACAGCTAAAATTCTACATACACCCATATATATTTACCACCAATTTAGAAGATAAGAAATGAAATTGTTTGTTTCTTCACACACACATAAAAAAAAATGAATCCGTATCTTCTTAGTGAAAACCGAGGTCTACAAACCATTTTAGATACTACCCATATGTATTAAACAACACAATAAAGCATTAAAAAAAAATATTTGGTGAATTGATTGATTCTTATACAGACTGTTCATTCTCTGAAGTTATAAATATCAAACAAGAAGAAATAAAATGTTGTTTTTTTTTATTTCAAAAAGTAAATTATATATTTTCTAAACTTATTTTGCAGTATGTGCTCCATTATCAGTAATTGTTCTCATTATAAGGTGCTGTTTGAAAAGTACGAAAGGAAGGAGATATCTTTTAAATTGCCCACGTGCTTTATGTAGGGAGGAACAGGAGGTGACTCCACTGGAAACCCCTATGCAAGGTTTTGGGTATGTCACCAGCCAAGAGTTTGATGAGTCCATGTCTTCAGTGGAAATATGATTTATTTTTTCATTATGTGTGTGTGTGTTTTTTTTTAAGCCTATTTACTAAAGCTTGTTGCCAACAGACTACATTTACCTCAAGTGATTATACAACCACCACTTATGTAACAACCAGTCTTACCACAACAGCCCGCCAACCAACAGCAGGTTCATCAACAACCCATTCAACAACAACCCATTCAACAACAACCCATTCAACAACAACAACCAAGGAGGCAAAACCAAAGACACCACTACAATCTTAGACCTAGACATTAAAATCATTAATCAGTTAAGATGTAGAAGAGCTGTTTGCTGTAGTGTCTGATCAATACTTAAATTATGTCATTATATTTTTAATCTGTATTTTAATTTAAATGAAGAAATCCATACCGCATGTCAACATTTATATATATATTACTCTAATAATGTATGTATTTTGTTCACTACTGCTCTATACAATTTTAAATTTTTACTCTAGGTGGTTAACATTAAGAAAACATTGAAATAATTAAGAAAAAATTGTATTTTTACTTCTTTCAAGTAATGGTTAGCAATAATATACATTATGTTTTATAATTCATGAAGATGGAAACTTAAAACTTACTTTTTGTTATAACATTTAATAGCAGTCGTTGTATACATTTTGTATTTTATAAATTTTTTTGTATACCATAAATTATATTGTGATGCGGATTGTTTTGAGTGGACTTATGAACCTTGATACTTAGCGACAGCGACAACATTTATGTAAATTACCATAAGCTTGTCCATCTTTTGATCACCCCTACTTTGTTTATGTTATACTAGTACAGTCCCTGTAACGTAAAAGTTAACACTTTTTTCGTTCGGGAATCGTACGTACAGCGTTCGGTAATCGTTCGTATAGAGTTCGGTCATCGTTCGTACATCATTCGTATATCGTCCGTACAACGTTCGGTCAGCGTTCGTTCATCGTTCGTTCATCGTATGGTAAATGTCACCGTTGAGGGTTTTGTTATAACGTATGGTTCATGGTATTGTTAATCGTTTTATTTGTCGTATGGTTTATGGTATGGTTTAGCGTTTAGCGTTTCGTTTATCGTATGGTATGTGCTATCGTTTAGCGTTTCATCAATCGTATGGTATATCGTTTTGTTAAGCGTCTGATATACACGTATGTTTTGGTTTTATTTTATAAAGTTATTTCAATTATTATAGTTTTGAGTTAAAATGATTTAATATAAAAAGATGCGGGATAAAAAAAAAACAGTTATTAGTTTGAATTGGATTAAATCTCTTACTAATATCATTATGGAATATATATAAAACGAATAGGAAACGTTTCTTCCATCACATTTTGACATGAATAACATGAGACCAAATACCGTGATATAAGTCAGACTCTCTATGTCTTTCTCTCCCTCCTCCGCCAAACATTTCTCTGATCCAAATATTTCCTTGACACAATAAATTATAAAGAATGTTCTATAAATGAGGCTTTAAATGAAGTACATGTTTTATATTTAAATGTATTAAAAATAATACAACACATCCATGGTATTTGTTCTCCTCAATGTCAGAGTCTGATATAAACCGAAAACTGTCAGAGATATATAAAAATTCGTTAAAGATATCTATGGAACCAGTGTCGTTTGTGATTCCTGCTGTTAGTGTTAAAATTGGGGTTTTTTTACTGTAAAAAGTGCTTAAGTCCATGTATGAGTAAAATACAGAATTTAAAAATAACTCTACCTTTTTTATATTTCTTTATTTTAGAGGTAAGCTTCTGGCCAAGTTTCACTTACTTAGTATTCTGTGGCAAATCATTTACCTTAAATAACCAATCAATTGTATTCTTAAAGAAATTGATTTGTTCTTTGTACGAATACATGAAATATTTCTCACTGGAAGTTATGTTTGCAATCGATGATAAAATACAAATCTACAGTATTTATATGAAAGAGACTAAATAATATATTTTTTTATTATTATTCTACACAAATTTGAAGGATCGAAATAATCAGTTCTACAAATGGATGTTATCTAAAGACTTGAAATTTTACAATTATCACATGCATCTATGCAATTTTTTATCGACGCACCAAACTTTTCCCTTTCATCGTGCATAGCTCATTTTCCCATCCACTTAAGGTTTCTAACGATCTTCTTACTTGTTCATTACATTCTAAAATTTAAATCCTACACAAATTGCAAAAACTTTTATTCTCCGGCTAGACTGCGTAAAAGATGAATACTGTTTTGTTTGTGTACACACCATGTTTTGAAGGCCGATGTCCAGTTTCGCTAAAAAATGATTAATTTGAGCCACAACTTAATTACGCCAATTCTTTTTTGCATCACTTTATTGTAAAAACTGCAGCATTTATTTGTGCCAATAAAACAATCATTTAATTGCGCAAATATTATAGACTTGTTTTCAAATGTTTGACTGTTCTTAGTGCACTGACGAGGTCCTTTCCGGTATTTACAGGTACAGATACCTCAAAGGCCTCCTTAGTGCACTTAGAACAAAATAGTGCACTAGGACCTGATGGAAAGATAAAATTGACACAAAAAACATGGCATACGAAAGGAGAAGTACATAATTTCAAATTTTAGTAATTTTAGTTATAACAGTTGAAGTCAGTATTTTAATGTTACATGTACGTGTAAATAGGTTAATCGTTTCGAGGAAAATTATGACACAATTAATAAAATTGAGAATGGAAATGGGAATGTGCCAAGTTCCATTTATTGGCGCAATTCATATTATAAAAAAGAAGAGATGAGCGCGATTCAAACCTTTACAATATGACAAATTACACCTAACCGTTTTGACAAACCAGTAAATTCTTCGCCCGGTGATATACACCTGACAGTAATCTTCATTCAGTAACTTTACAATTAATAAATACCCAGCCATGTCATTTCCGTATATTGTACATGTAGATAGCACGTGTGATACATGTATATACACCATAAATACCCTTTCCAGTGATTTTTATTTCTAGAAGAACACCATATCGGGTACATAAACATAAAATTACAATTGAAAAAAATGTATTAATAAGTTCAAATGTTGTTTAATTAAATGCACCTAAGTATGTATTTGTAAACTTATGTTAATTCGTTATTTCATGTATCTTTTTTTTTTGTTGTTGCTTCAATTACTTTTTTTTATCTTATTGAATTATTCGTAAATCGAAAAACGCACACATCTAAATAGAATCATATGGCATTGAATGATTTCTCTAATTCAAAACTAGTTATACATGTACATGTAGATGCCTCTTAAGTTTTATTTTTCTCGTTGGGTTGCTTGTTCATTAATTGACGTTTACGCTATATTCTTTTGTTCGGTATTTGTGAGAAAACCGCTCATCTATCGATTTCACAAGAAATATAATACTCGTAAGTCATATAAAAAAGAAGATGTGGTACGATTGCCAATGAGACAACTGTCCACAAAAGACCAAAATGACACAGACATAAACATTATGAACATTGAAGTTTAACTTGCTATCAATTTTTCGTAATCGCACAAACATAAAATAAAATGAAACACTTTAAAGCGGTTCAAATTATGCAGTGCATTTTGAAAATATAGTTTTGATAAACCTGTTATTTTTGTTTCATACTTTTTCTGTCCCTTTTCTTAAAAATTAGAACTAGTGTCACTTGTTAATATAAAATTAGTCAACCATAAATAGTGTCAAACAACAAATTTTTGATTGGTTTGTCACACTTGCTTATATTATCAATATTACGTATTATTTTCGGCTGAGACTACTACATGTACATTGTATAACAGTTATAGTAGTCTCAGTTTTCGGCAATATTGAAACAATATCCTTAGGAATTTTAATTGCTTCAGTCATTTAATATATATATATATATATATATATATATATATATATATATATATATATATATATATATATATATATATATATATATATATATATATATATTATTTCATGATTAATATTTTTAGATTGATAACATAATTGCATCATTTTTTTAAGCATTTATTTATTCATATGACATTTTTAATAATAATATTTATTTAACGTGCATAACGATTTGATAACTGTTTAATAAAAACACTTGACGCCGTATTAATATTATATATGAACATTTCGGAAAATTAAGGTGGATATTTAATCATCGGCTCTCATGAAGTTTTCTTGTAGGTTAAAAGAAGGGGGGGAATATACCTCTTAGTAGTAAAACTTTAAGATTGGTATTCTTTAAATTGTATAACTTTCTTATTCTGGCGTTCTCCTCAATTTTTAAATTATATTGAGAATCACGTTTTTATCATTTGTTAAATCAAAGACTTGTAGTACATGCATTTTATTTTCCGGGATAAATTATTCACAATGATAAAGAAATAAGGGATGATTTAGAAATTGGCATGTTGTATATACACCTATCTATAATTGGTGAACACTATATAATGTTACCCACTAGCTGTCCTTATGTGTTTTTGTTGTTTGATTGCTGTCTCGTTGTCGTTATACCCACTATGATCTCCTACAGTTTCAATATATATTTCCCTTGCTCAGAGGAAAGTGATAGAATAGGTTTGTATATACATTTTAGCGTTTCACTTTTCAATTTTTAACTCCCCAAAATTTTATTTTAAACTATTAATTTTGAAGACGTGTGTTATCTAAACGAAGTCTAAATGGTCACCAACTAACCAGTTTATTGTTCCCCTATTTGGCACACACCTAAATATAAATCTCATTGTAAATACAATTTAATTGGTCGCAGTAAGTTCTATTGATCACAAAACAAATCCACGTTTTTTTTTTAAATATGATAATATTTATTATTTTTACTTTGAAACAAGGAAATAATACTTTAAATTACATTGTGCAAAATATGACGTAAATTCTTCCTGCGAATTAGAAACTCTTTTCTTCATAAAAATGTTTGACATAGTTTACACTGGACATAAAACAACTTGCAATCAATCAACTAAAATATATCTAAGGGATTATTGTTAATTTATGCATGTACATGTATGTATAAAAAAAATGCCGTATACCATATACATATATTGTGGGTTAATTATTCTAAGCATAAAGTTCATAAATCGATCTCTGAAACAAATTATATATAATTATATAGAATAAAGTCAAAGTAAAGATTAAACTTATGTATGGCGGAAAAGAAACATATGATATATTTGTTTAAGAATTTAGTGTTTTCTTATTCCTTCTGACATCTGTGTCCATGGATCTGAACAACAAATTGCGAAGACATTATGCTTATCTGTTTACCTTTAATTTAAAAAAATAATTTTTCAACAGAATATTTTATATATAAAATTATTTAATTTTTGTTTGTCTTTGCGAAAACAAAATGACCCTAAAACTAAATGTCATCGTCAGCATGTATAACACTTTAGAATATACACCGCCTGCTGATCTTTTTACCTGGGCCCAGATCTTGTGACGTAACAAGTATGAATGTAAAATACTCGATATGGTATATTCAGTCGAATATACACGATATCTCTGGACTGGGTTATTTTAGGTATTTTGATCTCATAATGTAACATGTAAATTTATTTGTGCTTTATGTAAAAAAAAATGCATTTGACCATTTTATTTTCAAAACTTCTTTAAAATGAGTTGACTTTCAGCATTTATTTATTTTCAAAACCGGGTACAAATCACTGATTTCCAATTTTAGACCAATCTCATTATTATCAGTAGTAGGCAAATATTTGAAAAAAAAATGTATTTAAAAACGTATTTAATCACTTAATTAGTTATATTTCAAATATACAAAATGCGTTTCTGTTTCAAGTTCATATTTGCCTTTTGAGAATACTAATGCCGGAGTTCCACAAGGCTCTGTATTAGGTTCCCTACTTTTCCTTATTCATGTATATGACATAGCTGGTAATTTGATAAGTCTAACTCGATTGTGTGCTGATGAAAAATCCCTTTCTTATTCAAGTACTAGTCCTAACAAATTAGCAAATGTCTCAAATAGCGGTTTAGAACAAATGTTAGGACAAAAATAAGGATTGGTTTATTGTTTTTAATCGGAACAAGACTATTACTATGCTATTCTCTTGTAATACTTCTCCAGATGATATCAAAATAGAACTTCAAAATCAAGTAGTAGAATTGTCTCTTGTCATAAACATTTAAGTATTACTTTTGATTTCAATGGTAAATTCTATACAATATAGAAAACGTTTCAAAGTGTGAAAGCACAAGATTAAATTTCTAAAAAAAAAAATGAAATATGTATTGACTAGGAATTATCTTATTCACATAAACTTAACACTTATAAGACCAATTATGTAATATGCACGTGAGTTATGGGATGACTGTACTCAACAAGATTACAACAATCTGGAACATGTCGTTCAGTTGGAAGCAGGAAGATTAGTTACTAGGTTGCCTCTGTTCGTTAGTCCTGAAGTTATATATATTTTCAGTGGTACAGGCAGACATTTACTAGTGGACAGAAGAAAATCCAAAAAGCTGAATACGTTCTATTCTTCACATAAAGTGGGACTGCCTCTACGATTTAATGCCATTTTTTTTCAGTTATAGATAGAATATCAGAAAATCCTTTTTTTCATCTGCTACTATCGAATGAAAAAGCCTAAACTCTGACATATGTACGTCCAGAAATATGAATATATTTATCTAACTGGACACAGACACAATTGCATGTTGGAAATTTAAAAAAAAAGAAAAAAGAAAAAAAACATTGTCTTCATATCAAATTGTTTTCACTGAAAGTCTCTTGCAAAAAGCACGTTTTCTTTACTATCTGTTCTGGCCCCTGCATGTTTTCGTGATCCATGTTTCTATTTTACTTTCAGTTTTCCGAGTTGATAGTCTATTGTTTGTACTTCTGTGTCCCGGGTTTTTCTTTTGTTTGTACTTCCGTGTCTTGGGTTTGTCTTTTGTTCATTTATTGTCCTACTTTATGACTATAGTCTGAATGTTGATTTACATTTGCAAGCGTTTGGTTTTGCAATAGTGCATGTCCACCGATGTCCAGACATTGTGTGAGAAAATATTTTAAGAATATACGATGCAATACAGGACACAGCAAAAAAATGTCGTTTCTGCATGGAGAATTGAACTTGATATCAAAGAAAACTGGCTCTTTTTTGTAGAAAGATAGCTGACATGGATTAAATTAAAGTAAGACCTCTAATTTCCCCGTATCAAGTCATCTATATAAATTATAAAAACATCAATGCATTGCAATATGACCTTTTACATTGAAGGGTTAAACTTGCATTAAGTTCAGACCCTTTAACAGAAAATAAAGGAACATGGAGTAAACGTGCACGGAACCTAATCTCACACAAAGTCAATGCATAGAAACAAATACAATGATCAATGGTCAAAGTTTTTATTCTTGTTCTTCATCTTGATAGTTTCTGAAGAGTCTTCAACAATAAAAGAATCATCAATACCGTAAAACAAGGTCAAGATGGTCCTTAGTGACGACTTTTCAGTACTAGTTTAATTATAATACTGCACTGTCACTATATTTAAATCTAGTAAAAAAAATAATAAAAAAAGTCTAAGCACTATACAAGACAACAACAGATCGACAAACAAATCCGGTTTTAATGATTATGAGATTATGAGATTTACGATTTTTGCTTTATCCTATATATCGGTCTACTTTTAATGTTGTCCCTGAGAAACCTAAAAGTCTTAAATTACAATTAATCTATGTTTTAGCTTTGAGACCAGAATATTGTCGAAAAAATAGCTAAAAATCAATTGCGTTTCAATGTAAAAAAAAAAGTCCGGGAAACGCTCAGAATGCAAAATTTTGCGTTATTTTTCTCAGCAAATATATTTTGCCTCACTATTAAAAGACGCTTACGGCCCTGAAAGTGATGGATTGCCACGCCTATATTAAAACTGAGATCCTATGAACAGACTTCAGATAGCTCCCAGTATTCGAATTTGATAAACAAAAATATATTTATATCTTGCATTGTTTCAATATTAAAGTGTTCGGTAACGTAGTTGAATTTTAGATTAAATTTGGGAAGTCGTGGATACATGTATCCCCATTTGTTAGGTTATTCAACACTAAGAAATAAAAAAAAAATATCAGCTGGTTTTAAGAGTTGCAAATATTAACAAATTAAATTTATGATACAGAATTATTTTTTTATTTGTGTTCCTCAACAGTGTTTGCTAAATATTTTTTTTCCTCGAATCCCGAAAAGTGAAGAGGTTTTAATACGTGTACATCCCGAATTCACACAAACGACGCACAGGCACTTGTTTCAATAAAAAAATCCTATATACCTTAATATCAAGGTATATAGGAAAACAAAATTTGAGACAAGTGCCTGTGAATCGACGTTCATAAATGGTCTGTTCAAGAGTTTAATTTCACTTTTCAAAATATTTCAGACACGTAAATAATATAGGGTTATTGCATGAATATTGGGGAATATTGTCCCGAGTAGAATTTTATATTGCACGAGCTTGCGAGTGCAATATATGTTCTACGAGGGACAATATTCCCCAATATTCATGCAATAACCCTTTTATTGTATATCAATATAATATTTGAAAGTAAAAATTGGTTTAAACTAAGATTTTGTCGTTAATGACGTCATGAATTTTAAAGATTTATTGCACTAGTGCAATATTAGAATTTATTGCACGCTAACTTTTGGTTACGTTCTGTGGAAAATATTATATTGCTATACAATAATATAGGTTATTCGTAAGATTTTTATATTAAAATTTTCGATAACATTTATTTATTTTTGTTCGCCGTACCATTCTTATTTATGTTTAAAGTGACTTATAGAACCAAAGGGTCGGGTGTTTTTCTATTTATTGTTTTTATATCTCACTGTATTATGGTATTATTGCGTAACAATTTTCATATTGGCTTAGTTATAGGTCCGAGGGTACCATATTGGCCTGAGGCGAAGCCGAAGGCCAATATGGCTGCCCGAGGACCTATAACTAAGCCAATATGAAAATTGTTACGCAATGATACCTTTATTAATTAACCAGTCCAATATGAACTCTAGCCGGGCCAATATGAAGATTGAAAATAGTGTGAAAATCTGACATTCAGGACTTCAATAGTAGTGATTTGAATATGTATCAATGAAAATTGAGGATTTTAATCAAAACAATAAAATAGTAACAATTTTATTAAATAATCAACAGTAAATAAACACAACAAGTAAAAAACATGTTTTTATCTAGTTTTCAGATTAAAGCTCTTGGCTGCAGTTTATAGTATTCTTTCTTTCCCCTGAGTATATGTTAATATTGAAAACACCACCTGTTATAGTTGCACCTGCAAACATGGCCATTGGGTTGTCATGTTTGTTAGCAGTTTGATTATTTGTATTTGATACATTTGCATTTAAATTATTATGAACTAATGTATTTGAGTTTGAAAGTTCACAAGGTTCCTCTGAATCTGATGTCGTCTGTAAATCTGAGTTCGGCAACATGACCTTAGATATTGTGTGAGAAGCTTGTTGCTGTTGTTCAATAGACGGTACTGAATAATGAGTTAAGGTACTAATGCCTTTCCAGCCTCCTAATTGAGCAACTTCATTGGCAGGTCTACCATTTTGAAGTAGTGTGGTAGCAAAAGTTTTACGTCCCGAATGATTAACCTTTCTTCCTTGAAGATCTCCTTTTTCTGCCATATTTTTTACCATTTTACCTAATTTATCTTTGCCTATGGTTTGGCGAGTGTACCATATTTCCTCATGTTTATTATCTAAAGGCCTCAAATAAAATCTATGTTCATCAGTTAATGTGTCTTGAGGTCTATGCCGTTTGTATTCCTTGTAAACATGAATAGGGCAATTACTTCCTCCTTCCCCGAAAATCTTTGGCGTAATATCCCGGAAATCCCTGCTTTTTGCTCCACTACGGGTTTTGGTGCTTCTTTCTGAAAAAAGTATGCTTATGTCAATATTTAAAGAAGAATTATCCTTCCTGTCTGTACAAAACTTTCACTTTTATATAACAAAAAACATGTATTGCATAGTAAATAAGATTTGTTTTGATAAATATAAAACAATGGTTAATATCCTTAAAAGCACAAATTACCAACTTTTGTCAGGACTGTTGTACATGTACATCCATTATCCACAGAAGTATATATTCTGTGATTTCTAAAAGATTTAAAATATCAACTATTTAAATGATGGAAATCATAACATAATCTCACCATTAAATTCCAAATACTCCTTTCCATCAGATGTAGCTTTTAACTTGACATCTCCCCATGTCATGTTAACATGGTCTTGTCGACCTCGTAGACCAAAGTATGTTGCATTATTTAAAAACACAGCATTCAGTAATGCATCAGGGTTTTCTGGAAAAAGAAAAAAAAAAGAACTTAACTAAAATACATGTATCTTAATGTAAATATCCAACTTAAAATAGTATTTAAAGGACAAATACTGTATCAAAATGCAAAAGACCTCTGGAGACACTCTCATTGTTCAAGACCTTATGTGTATTTTAAACATTTTTTATTAGAACAACCATTTAATAATCAGGGATGGATAGAGGGCGACAAGGAAATAAAATAATTTGTTTGCCACAAGGTTAGAAAAATGTTTAATTAAAAGTTACTGACTGACACGCTGGAATACAACATTTTTTTTAAACTTACGTGTTCCAATAACGCCTTTCTCCCTCAAGATTTGGATTTCCTCAGTCGTCAAAGGTTCAGCTCTGTTTGGCTTACTGCCCTTGCCCAATGACTTTAATGCCTTTCGCTTCGCTTCTAATACCCGTCTTGTGTGGTTGAACTCAGGATCCTTTTTAATACTGAACCATTAAAGAAAAGATATGCATAATATCTGACATGTAATTTTTGTATGTACATGTTTTATACTTATAGCAAAGAGAAACCAAGGAATATTCATTGTACACAAGCTTAAGATCATCAAAACCACATTGACCCAGATGATATATATAGTTTTTACCAAAAAAAATGACACAAGGCTAAAATTAAAATATTGGCACTGAATATTCGAGTCATAATGCTTGACAGAATAATGCAAAGGCTATCATGCTATATCAAGACAAGGGAGTTACATGTCTCACAGATATCAAATAATCTACATGAAAATAATCGTACCTTGTACTACTTTTTGAGTCCTTCAAATGTCTATCCAAGCTGTTGAACATAGAGGATAAAGAGTCAGGCTCATATTCGTCACCATTTTTCTTCAGGACTCCAAGAAAAAATCTTGATAACAGACTGTCCAAGTCTTTGGCAGGTATTTCCACTGAATCACGCATTTCTCCAACAGATATGAAAAAATCCAGCATCACTTTCAAGTCACTCTTTGTTTTAGTTTTTGTGTTCTTGTTAACACTTAAAGCTAGAAAAGAGTCAGTGTCTTCATCAGTGACAGAGCGAAACCTCTTGCTACTCGAGCTATTTTCTTTGTCTGATTCGTCAATCTCATGATTCTGTGCATTTTCAATGTCCTGCAGAATTTCATTTGGGAAGTTGAAATTCGCTGAATCAACTTCTTCCAGAATCAAATTTCCTTCCCCATTGACATCCGCGAGATTTCTCTTGATGTACTCTGCCTCCCTATTAGATAAATCGTCGTAGTGAAAATAGTCTTCAACTAACGCATCCATCGCATCATCTATATTTTTTATAGAGCTATTGCTCCATCGTTTTGTTGTCATTTTCTCCTGTCAGACGACACTAGCCGTAGTTCTCTAGAGTTATCGGAATTTCAACCGATTAGTCTAGAGCTAATCGAATATGCTAATATTGGGCTTGCTAAACCCGGGCCAATACGGAAAAATCCGTATTGGCCTTATAGGACAAAATTATCGATTTGGCAGTTTTACTCGTATTTAGTCAAATAAGCTCCAGTTAATTAATAAAATATAATATTTTGTGAAAAAAACACATGTCACTATAATAAATAATTTACCTACTTACTTACTTGCTTACATTTTACTTACTAGTGCTAGCTTCACAAAGAAAATATCTACTGACATGCATAATATCTAATGCCATGGGTCACGCATGGACTGTCTTTTTTTATAGGGATGCTCATATGGCACATCAAAGATAAGATTGATTTAACCATTGTACTGTAGAATTGTAACAAATCTTAAATTCACTTGAATATATTAACCTGTTATCTTGTCGATTTTACAGCTAATTTCCCAATGCTTGTAGAGTAACACTTTGATATGCTTGCTTGCTCTGTTTGTATAAACATGGATTCAAGCTTTGTAAATAACATTGACAACTTCAAACAATATAGAGGCATATTTTCATCTGTATATATTATGTTTAAATTTGATTGGTTATCCCAATACAATTGTAAAATATACAAACTAAGCAAGCAAGCTAACTAAAGTCTCGCTTTACATGCATTAGGAAATTAGCTGTAAAGCCAACAAACAGATAACCGCTATATCCTGAGAAGAGACCACGATAAAATTTGAAAGTTAAACAAATCTTAGTTTTCACGGGAACGAATATTTTGTTAAAGCGTAATTTAAGAAATAAGACGACAAGGTTGAAAATAGTTCTAGACGTCTTATAGCAAGAAAGTCTCCTCACTCAGCTTGTGGTTATGTGTTGATGGTGGATAGAGTCACACCGACTTACAATTGACTATTTATCTGCGGTTACAATTAAAGCTCGTTGTCGAAATCAACACTAGGGAAATACCATTAAACTTTTACAGGGTAAGGGTGGGGGAGTTGTGGCCAGGATGAAATATGTTGTCAGACAAACTTTTTCGTGCATGTGACTTCATATTTGAAAAGGGATAAGAAATGTCTTAATTGATAAGTTCTGCATTATATTTAAAACATCCATTGAAAGAATATCGTATAATTATAAATAATTGTTTTATAGTTATTATAGTTTATTAAAGAAAACTCAGCCGCAGAAGACTGCGAAACAGGAGCATATTATGCACAATATAAATCACAACATATTTCATTATACATTCAGTATACATTTTTATATTATACATCTTCAGAAATAAATCTTTGTTTATTGCAATTTTAAATCAGACAAGCATCTTTTATACCTTTTGAATAAAAATTGACAGCTTAGACAGCACATTATTATTACAATATTTAAGCATACCCAGTACTTTTTTAACGTTTGGATATTTTGAATAATATAGAGGTATGAACCTCCCCCTTAAATCTTTAACTTCACAATTGGTACATATACATATATAGTGGTACACATCCCCAAGACCAGCTTTACAAAGTGGACAAAGTCTCTCATTTCGTGGTACATTTCCACATCTTCCTGTTTCAATGGAAAACTTTGTATTACATACCCTTAGTTTACATATATTAACTCTATGACCCCGTCTCAATTTTAACAGATATGGTTCTAAGCAAAACTCTTCTTTGAAGTGTAAATAAAATCCCCCCCTTGATGAGTTATTTATATCAGAGAACCATTTTTGAGTAAACTGGTCCTGGAGACGCTGCCTCACATTAGTTTTAATATAATTATAATCAACTTGCTCCGGAATATTATATACTTCACAAAAGCCACAATCATTAAACACGGATTTTACATAGTTAAACCATTTGAAATTATAACCTTCATGCTCATGCATGTACCAAAGTAACTTGTACAGTTTACCCGATAATTTTTTATCGTTTGTTGCAAGCTTGTGCCAAAAACATACCATTTTTAACTTGATCTGCAGTTCAAGTGGAAATCTTTCAAGTTCTCCATACACCATAAAATTTGGCGTAGAGGATCGCACCCCCAAAATGCGCTTACAAAACTGTAGATGTAATTTTTCAGTATTATTTTTATTTTCAAACCCCCATATTTCCGAGGAATAGGTCAAAATAGGAACCACCAATGCATCAAATAATTTTAACTGTAAATCAATCGGGAGTGAGATATTTTGTATCTTCTTGTATAGAGCATAAAGTGCTTTTTGAGCTTGGTCTACCAGTTTTTTTCGAGCTTGAAAGAAGTTTCCGTTGTAATAAAACAGCAGACCAACATAAACATATGAGTCTTTAATTTCAATAATTTCATTACATAGTTTAAAAGTAACATTCTTATTAAACTTTCTCTTTGAAAAAATTACAATCTTAGTTTTTGATACATTCACAGTGAGTTTCCACTCAAAACAATATTGCTCAAAAACATTCAGAGCCTTTTGCAACCCTTCTGCCGACTCCGCAAAAATAATAGTGTCGTCCGCGTACAGAAGAATAAATAACTTGATATACAAATCAAGATTCTCTGTAAATTTGTCATTCATAAATATTAGACCTTCAACAGAGTTTTCATCCAGATATTCCTCCAAGTCATTCAGGTATAAGGCAAAGAGAATAGGTGACATTTTTTCTCCCTGTCTTACACCTACCTCACACGGGAAAAAATCTGTTTTTAGTTCTCCATTTTTAACACAAGACATAAAATATCCGTATACATGCTCAATATAACTTTAAACATTTTCCCACCAATATTATATTTTAATAATTTTTGCCATAGTCCCAACCTCCACACTGTATCAAAAGCTTTTTTAAAATCTACAAAAGCGCAAAATAATTTCTTTCCCGAACTCAAATATAGTGAAATTAAAGCATGCATGATAAACATACTATCTTGGACAGAATACCCCTTACGAAAACCACCCTGGGCATCAGTTATAATCCCGATCTCGTCTGTCCGCTGTTGGAAGTTTAGTTTAGCCATTTTTCGTGCTTGTCATAAGGCGATATTTCAGGGGTTTCGATTGTTAAACTCGTTAAATCAAATAACGAACATATTCCATCTCAACCTGAGAAAGAGTGGCTCATTTACATCAATTTTATCAATGATTATCGTTTATAAGATGTTGCACTTTCAATGCTATTTATAAACGCCGAGTAAAATTTTAAATGTTTGGTATAAAAAATTTAAATTGTTCATCTTAAAAAATATTCAGAAGACAATAGGACATATCGAAGAATCTTTGAGTTCTGAGGAAAATTATAGTGTTTTCTATCTTTCCACAAAGTATATAAAAGTACCAAGCGTTTTTCTCAACTTTGACACCTTTTTTCTGTAACAGATCCTGGCAGAATTTTTCAACGACAATTTTCAAACCGCTTAGACTATTACAGTGCACCGTTACGATTCAAATACGATGTAATCATTGATATAGAAAAACCTTGCAGCTGACTAACTATTGAGAAAAAACATGCTACATTTGAGAAAAATAGCTGTAAAGATTCTACATATATCTGCCGTCGCCATATTGGGATAGTCGTAATTTAAGTTACGGTTATCAGTTTAATACCAGTGCAGTTGAGTAATATGGTGCAGTTATTCAAATGCAGATTTAAACATTATCAATATTAAACCCAATCCCGCAAGCAGCTGTGGTCATCTTGGTGAGGATAGTATTCACTATTTTGTAAGTGCCCTTTTATCAACGGAGCAAGAGAAATATTGTTTTCAAAATTAGAAAGATCTACTATATCCATTTTGCTTTTATTGGCTGACGACGGTGACCTTTCATTTCAGCAAAACAAAGATATTTTTGAGTCTGTACAATCATAATCAGAAATACACTAAGATTTAGAACCTTCAATTAAAATTTGGAATTCCTACTTCTCAACTCTTCACTCTAGTTCAGTTATATATATTACTCTTATACGTTTTATTTTTGAAACAAGGCTATATTTTGTCAAAAGACAAGCACAATAACCCCAAAGGAAATTGCGAGAAGTGGTTTCGTATTTCGTTTTCGTTAAAGAAAATTTTTTATTAATAGTTTATGTAAAATAACGACTCTTGTACGGTGTCGCGTTTATATCTTTTGAATGCATTGGTGCAATTTGATGCAAACAATAATGACCATGAAATGTCAGGTTTGCGAGATCAGACAGTAACCTAACAACTTAACAATTGAAAACCTAAAGATCAATGTTTAGCATTCGCCAGCAATGAGCAATTTTCATAAATAAAACATGATTTAGGTGAATACTTTTCGAGTAAAGAAACAGAGACTACTGTCCATAGATTTGTAACAGTTATTAACCCCAGATGCTTGATGGGTACAACTCAGTATTCAGGAATTACCACTTTGCATTACACCACATTACAACAGAAATTAGAAAATACATGTAGGGAATCGAAGTATTTCTAAGACATTGTTATTTTCCTGTTGTACATGTATGTAGCTTTTTTTTCTTCTGGCAAACACGGTTTTATAAATCCTGACAGGCACCGACCATTGAAAAACAATCGATGTTTAAAATAAGAAATGAAAATAATTGTTTTTTTTTAATGGCAAATAAAAAAAATGACCGTTTGATTTGAAATTGTTTAAAATTATTTAGAATACATGTAGATTGAAATAGATGAAAATATCGTATTTTAATGTGAAAAGGCTAGACTTTAATTTGTGTCGTAGAGATGTGAGTGAGTGGTTTTGTTTACAATTATTTCCCATTATTTCCCTAGTGAAAATCTGCAATAATTATTGTATCATCATGTTGTTTGATTTTCACATTATAACAAAACTAAGAATATGACGGATGAATTTATAGTTAGTTGTTTAATGTCCAGTGGCAACTATTAGATGTATCATTAGGAGGGCATTTACAATGTTATAATAACATTAGATGTATGTTTCATTATATGTTGTGTCACATACTATAAATATGTAGTTTTATGGCAATAAAGATTTGAAATGAATTATAATACGTTATTCTGATTGGCTATGTACACTGCAATTGTGCGTTATTCCTTAATCAATTTCATTACACAATAAAATGTATCATGCAAGATGACACGAGGTCCCACAATAGATTGACAGGTAAATTTAAAAAAAAACTTGATAAAAATCGTGTTTTCATAATCCTAGCTAAAAAATGTAATTATATTATAAGTATTGGATGCTTCTTTTTGTAACTTCATTGGGGTGTAAAAGCGTTGACCGTGTGCACATTTTTAGAATGAAGCGCTTTCGCGCTTCTTACAAAATGTACTTCGGTCAACGCTTTTACACCCCAATGAAGTTACAAAAAAAAAGCATTCAGTACTTAAAATAAATATGAACAAGGACATCCTGTGTTATGCAAAGATATGTATTTCGGCACAAGCGATGACCTATAGACCGTGTGTATCATATGTATATTTAGTGTGGGTTGCTCCGAATTAAGAAGGTATAAATACAGGAAAATAAAGAAAAAAAAATACAAAATTAGATTAGAGTATGACGGGCAAAATAAAGAACAGAGGAACATGGTATAAGAAAATTAAGGAAAATGATGTAAGAAAATTCAAGAATAGAGGGACATGGTCTAGTTTTTTGTCGGACAATTGTTGATGATTGTTTAAAGTAAAGTGCATTTATAGGTAAAAATAATACACAATCGTTTGTACATTGGTAGGGAATTATGTTTGGAGTTGATGAGGCACATAATGAGTAATTGTTTTTGTTTGAAATTTCTCGAATATTTTTTTTTTTTCGTCTGATATTAAAATGAATAAATTGTTTAATTACGACATATAGATAAAACTTCTGTTCAGTCGTTTTTAAAATACATGCTATAAAAGAGAATACATAGACAATATTTAACAGTTTTTTTTAACAAAAAGTCAACCTAAAGACCCCGAATATATTTTTGTAAGAACATTATATTAATTTCGACTTCAATCTAAAATAACTTGAATTGTTCGTTTGGAAAAAAAAGGGTGATACCTTAGGCTATTTTCAAAAAAATGTTGAGTGATCCGAATTTTACGCATATTATCACCTATATAAAAAGATTTAACAGAACACAATTCATGTTTTATATTTTTTTTAAAACCCAACATATACGCTAAACGAAACTATGCACGCCAAGAAACGATGTACGTTAAACGATACGATATATGCTAAACGAAACGATGTACGCTAAACGATACGGTATACGCTAAATGAAACGATTTACGCAAAACCATAAGATATACGATAAAAGGGCGCTTATGTTATCGTTTATGGAATGGTTTATGGTACCTGGTTTCGTTCGTACATCGTTCGTTCAGCGTCCGTACAACGCTCGGTCAGCGTTTCTTTTGCATTCGTACACCGTTCGGTAAGCGTACGTACATCGTTCGGGCATCGTCCGTACATGGTTCGGGCATCGTTCGTATTGTTAACTTTTACGTTACACGGACTGTATATATATATAAAAGTTTAAAATCAACATCCTATTTTGCTCTCGGTGGTTGTGATTTATTTTGTTATGTAAGTTGTTTGGGATAGATTTATATACCTTCTTTCTTCATGACAACATCCATGTAATTTTCTATAAGCATAATAAGTTTGCTCTCGGTGGTTGTAATTTATTTTGCTATGTAAGTTGTTTGGGATAGACTTATAAACCTTCCTTCTTGTTGACAACATCCGTGTAATTTACTATAAGCATAATAAGTTTGCTCTTGGTGGTTGTAATTTATGTTATTATGTAAGTTGTTTGGAGTGGATTTATATATCTTCCTATTTCATGACAACATCCATGTAATTTTCAATCAGCATTATAAGTTTGTTATAGTTTAACCACAACTGTTCTATATTTTATGTCAAGAGTTCAAAATCAACAACCAATTTTGCACTCAATGGTATATGTTTGGAAAACCTTGAAATAATTAATTTCAAAGTACATTTTCTTTTGATCAAAGCTTCTTATTTTTGTCTTATTTTATACAATTGTAGAACCAATATATTAGTAAAACTAAATGTTTTAAGAACATCTAACTTGTAAGGGAACTGAAATTTTAATCCCCCCCCTTTTTTTTTAAATATAACATTTTAAATGCTTTCAACTTAACTTTTCTACATGAAAACAGCATTCCTTATGTATATGTGTATATAGTATTTTTTTTGTGTGATGATTCTTCTGTCATTTCTTTTTGTTTACAACTGTATAACCCCTTTTTAATGATATTCCCAGTGTTAACAGTTTTATAGTCCCTGTTTGTAATAACTCAGGAAATCATATCATAAATATTTTTTTTACATATTTTAAAACATACCATCAACATATTTTTTTTATTTATTTTTTTTTCGGTTTGAATGTAGGATAACTCAAACTTTTTTGATATTGATATTCATTAAATTTTCTTTTACAAACAACTTTTATGTATGTATATACCACATTTTACTTTGATTTTGAGGTTGTTGGTTTTTTTTTTTTCTTCATAAAAGTATGTTTTGTTGATACTTTAAGGCTTAAGTTGTAAAGTCTCTGTTTTATGATATAGTAAAAAAAAAGCACATATTTAAGATCATTTTTTTCCCCTAATGTGATATGCGTTTTATTATTTTTTTTAAAATTTTAATTTTAAACCTTTTAAAGAGAGATATATGAAATCATCAAAAATACAAACATTCCATCAATCTATTTGTGATATTTTCTCAGGGAGAGTTATTATTTGAAAACACTTATTAAAGTATTTCACATAATTGTATATGAAATCATCAAAAATACAAACATTCCATCAACCTATTTGTGATATTTTCTCAGGGAGAGTTATTATTTGAAAACACTTATTAAAGTATTTCACATAATTGTTGTTGTTGGTTTTTTTGTTGTTGTATACTATAGTATAGTGAATAAATAAAATCTATTGGAAGTAATCTTTTATTTTAAGTAACTCATTGACCACCAATGCTTTCTAAAATATATCCATCTACTGTCGAGTCTACAAGGGAAAGAAAATTAGTTGACATAATAGAAAATAAAACATTACTATTAATCATCAACCAAAATGACAAAAACTAATTATTGAGAAATAGCTGCTTAATGTACATAAGTGTTTATTTGAAACAAATTGGTGGTCACTGAAGAAAAGAAAACATCGTAAAATCAAAATCACATAAACCAACATTTCACACAAATTAATGGAAACAACATACATTGTAAAGATGGGTCTATGGAACAAGTCCAAAGTCATAGTGATTTCTTTTCTTGGTTAAAGGTTTATGTTATCCAATCCTTGGGTTTTTTTTGTTTTTTTTTGGTGTTTTTATCATTGAGCTATTATCTTATAATTATCAACAAAGGACACAATTGTGTACACGATAAAACTTTGACTATGGTTTTTGCTTATCTACTGAGAAAAACACTTACCGGGTGAGCTATCATGATTTGTAGAATCCGAGATCCATTGAATGTTGGGATCTCTATTTTGAGAAGGCAATTCATCATTTGAGCTTTCCCCTCTTTCCAGGTCCGAAATTACGATGGGATTATTTGGAGATCCCATTTCCGCACAATTACCAATATTCAATGGTTTATTGGCAGCAAGTCCACCATCCTGAGACAATACATCATCATCAGAGATGATTATGGGGTTTTTGCTGATCCTAGATCAGCATCTGATCCACTATCACAATCACTGTCTGTGTCAGCTGCATCTGGTCCCAGCTTTATGGTTTTGTTTTTGGTTATAGATAGCATTTCACAAGAAATATTTATATTGGTATGAAACGTCGCACGATACTGGTGTTATTTTAGTGGAATCGCGGACAAGACACATTCAAGTCATTAATTAATAAACATTAAAAGTAATCTTCTAAAGTGTTATATTTCATTTTAAAGCTTTCAAATTCTACTTTCAGAATATTGCAATTTTGTATATGTAACAGACTTTTTTCATTAAGTAAAAATCAATTAAACCTTCAATTTTTAATATTATTTCCTTGTCCCGCGTTACACTTTAAGTTTTGGGAAATTCGGAAAATTGTAAAAAGCATATAAAAGATTCCACCAAACGATACAAAAGTCTGTCTAGAACAAGCACGACATAATTGGTCGATGATGTAATGTCGGTTTTTTCTTTGAAAGGACGGAATTTCGAGAAAAAAGGATCTAGATGATACAAATTATGTGTCCCATGCACAAAAAATTGCCGTCTTTTTTCTAAAGTGTCCAATTAAAAGGGGACACCAGAGCAATCACCATATCGTAAGTAAATAATTATTATACTAGTATTTTGTACAAAGCTCAAACTTTCTTCTCATGCAATAATCAGGGATTTTAATAACAAATTCTTTTTATTCGAGTCGAATATCAATGTCCGACAATTTGTCCCTTCCAAACCAAATTGACGTAGGGTTACGTTTTTCTGTTTTTTCGTGATATTTATTTAATACAGTACTGTTCGCTACATAAAATAAAATATAAGGGAAAAAAAGTACAAAAAGTTATCTCTATTTTGATAGTAAATTCTCATAAATTTAATCTAAAATACGAGATATCGGATAAAACTATACTGTCCGATACAATGTCCCCACATACGATTTTGACGTTATGTAACAAAATATACAAAATTTACGTCAATTGTCATTATTGCAGTTTTCACAGACGTTTCAGAATACAGGTAATTTTTGTTGTTTGTTGAGAAAACTTCAAATGTTTTAAGTAATAGCTCAATACCGATCCATGGGAGGGGGCAATAATTCCTCGCGGAACTTCATGAAGTGTTTTCCGGAATTTATAATGATCGACAGGCCGATCCGCTACAATACAAAATCATAGAAAAGAAAACAGCTATTGTTCCCGCTGATTCCTTTGTTAATTGTATATATTTGTGCAGAAATTAATGGCACTGTCATACTATATATACCGTAGACCATTCGCCTCGACATTCTGCAGTGTATAAATGCGTGCATTATCCATGTTAGCAGTGCGTAGTTTATTAAAAATAATCGATTGCTTTTGTAATTAAAATGTTTATTAATCAAATAGTTTCAATTCAATTTTTATTTTTTTATTTGTTAATAAAAAGCTTAGTATAATTTATCTAAGAAAACATTGATCTAAAGTTCATAAATTTCGCTCATAATATCCGTTAATTTTAGAAAGCCATATGAAAAACGTGCATTCTAACGTTTTTATTTTGGATAACGTCTTCCAGTGTGTAACGTTAGGTGACACCAGTATCTTGCGACGTTTCTTTATAATTCCAACAGTAAAATAGAATAACTATTTTAATTTCTAATCGTTTGGAAGTTGATGTTTGTCATGTATTGGAGCTACATGTATATATACAGTATACGACCTATGATGAGATCTTATTCAATTAACTGATTTATGTTTGACAGTATTCTATTAATGATAAATTGGTAGGGTTAAATATCCATCGGTGTGTATGAATGGAAAACATTTCAAACATTGTAGCTACTATAAACACACCTAAAAAAAAACAAAAACAAAAAAAACAAAAAAAAACAAAAAAAAACAAACTTTGAATTCTTACTGGTATGAAAAAGAAAAAAAAATAATAATAAGGAAGTAAATTGTTGAGGGATAGTTTGAGTGTGATGAAGCAAATCATATTACAAGTGCTTGGGTAGAGATATCAACCAATGAAATTCTGATTTGAATAGTCAACACCCTGAAAGGAAGTAACAACCCAAATACTCATAATAGTACACCAATGAAAATGATTATAATCATTCCAACAAAAAAGTTGTGCTCCCAAACCAATATAAATACAACTCCAAAAGTTAGTAATCTCAACCGCATTTAAAGAGAGAAAAAAAAACCACCAACCAACCAACCAACCAACAACCATGAACGTTTTAACTACAGTAACAAATGGAGACGCAATTGTAAGAGTAAGTGGAACCTTTGGGACAAATAAATTTGTCTCTATAAACAGCTTTGGAGGTAACACCTATCTTCACTTGAAAAATAGAGCGGGGTGGAAAAGCTTCACCATGACAGTAAGCGAGTATCAAGATATGGTGAGGATGGTTAATCCAGACCGTCTTAATGATATTGCAGAGAGGTTCGATGTTCAGGTAAGGTTTTTTTTTTTTTAATTTATTTATTCATGATAATTTTGAAGGAAATGGTTAATTGTTGGGATGTACATGTACCCGATCAAGTCCACTTGTTTTTATAGCATTTTATTTTTATCCATCCGATTAATTATCTTTTTCAACTGAATTCTATAATAAGTTCTCATAATATACTGTTATACTACTGTCTAAGGTGAAGGGATGGTTGATACCCCGCCGCATTAGGGAGGTGTGTACCTGTTCAAAGTCAGGAGCTTGTAATTCAGTACTGGTTGTCATTTGCGTATATTCTACATATTGTGTTGGTCATTCATTTTTTTTGAAATTATACCGTTGATTTTCTCGTTTGAATTGTTTTATGATGACAATTTGAAACCCTTTATTGCTGACTGTACGACTGGAGCTTCGCTCATTGTTGAAGGCTATGGTGACCTATAGTTGCTGTAAGTTTCTGTGTCATGTTGTCTCATTGGAATCATATCACATCTTCTTTTTTATATCCATGTAGATTTCATGCATGTTTTTCTGAAGCTGTACTCTCTCAAAAAACATTTCATATGTTAGATTTTTTTTTCATGTATGATATCGATGTATAACAATTTGTCGCTATAAGATTAAACCATTTGATATTATATATTGTAGAACAGGACGGAATGTGTCTTGGAGGAGGCAGCACTAAGAGCAGCGGAGAGTGGGGAGGACGAAGCTGGACCATCGGCAGAGGCATCAGTGGAGACACCCGAATTATCCCGAGTGCCCCCGATGAAGAGGCTGAGATCGGAGAAAACCCCCAGAATGATATGAAAAATTTGAGAGTGTTCTGTCTTAAGCAAAACTGTATAGCGAGTATTGGTCAAATCATATGTTTTGAGCCAACATCTCTTTTAACTAGAGATATAATAGTGAGCTTGCCGTGTGTACTCCTGAATGAAATATACCAATCGTTAGATTTAGAATTATCAAATCCGGCCATTGATGCCATATTCATGCTCCAGGAGGTAATATCACAAAGAACATTTGAAATAATAAATCCATCTTTATATCAGAGTTGTTGCAGTTCTATCATACGGAAATGTGGATTTTTAACAAGCAAAGACATTTTTTCTATAATGGAAAAGATGAACGATACCGTTCTATATGACCTCGCAAACATTTTTCAACGTGACCATTGGTGTTCAATACTTTCAAAAATTCAAGTTGAGAGAAATGTTTAATTGTTGTAAAGATAAAATTATTTATCTAATAATAATTTAAATTTTGTTTAAGTAAATCGTATATCTTTTTTTTTTTTTTTTGTTTGTTGCTTAGACAGAACACTTTTTTTTTATATGGATATATTGTTCACAGATTAAAAAGTAGATATTTATTCATATATAAATCTGCATACATAAACATACATACATATTTTGTGTTGTTGTTTTGTTTTGTTTGTTTTTATTTTACTTGAACAAAAACAAATAGAGATTTGTGAATTAATAAAATATTCTTCTTATGTTTTGTTTTGTTTTTATTACATCCCTAAACATAAAGTCTAACTTGTTCAAACTTTTGTTCATCATAAAGCGTTTAAAGTTACACAGTTCACAACAACCATCTTTAATTCATATTTCTTAGATTGTACCAAATTCTGGTGGTGTCAAATGGTGTTTGGTTGTTTTCTTCTGCTCAAGGTAAATATTCCCATGATGTATCATTTATCAATTGAGTTCTTGATCTTTAAGTGCCCGAAAGCTAAGGTGTCCACACCATTGTCCATCACATAGCGTGTGTCATCAAATGCGCTTAAAGCTACCTTGTTCACAGTGACCATCTGTAGTTTATGCTTTCTAGATTGGATCAAATTTTGTTGGCGTCTCACATTTTTCTGTTTAATAATACATTTAACATAATTTGAATGTTTAAGTTCACCTCTGACAACAGATTTTACTATCCCTTTTGCTCTCTTTTGTTCGACATCTCCATATGTCAAAGAATACATTTTGCTCCTCAAACCAACAAATTGTTGTATGGGCACACCTGCAGTTTCATCCTTGAATAGCCCTGGTTTCTTTGCATTGGTCTTGTCGAAGAGAAAATGGTTCTTGTCATAGTTTGAAAAATCAAACAAATGTTTATCTTTTTCCATGTCTGAGTATATGTCTTTTGTTTTTACATGATAAAGAAAGGAGTCAGTATCCGAAATCTTCAATTTAATGTCTTTACCATATTTAGGAATAATATAATTATAGTGGTATTTATACATTATACACTTCGAAAGTTCAAGCACTGACATACCGATTGCTATTGGTTTGTTCAGTTTTAGCACAACTTTTTTACACTGAACACCAACAAGGTCTTTGGTGAAAATTTCACATCTCACAAAAGATGATTTGGCTACCTGCTTCAACACCTTTTTCTTAGTGTGTATGAGTTGTACATCTACCCTCTTTCGAACGTTCTCCATCGTCTTCCCAAAAACTGCATTATTCATTAATTTATAGAATGATTTTTCAAAATCTCCTTTGGCAGACTTACGTCTTTGTGTATTTAACTCTATATATTCACGTAGAAATGGCGATTGAGAAAATTCTAACACTTGATGAACCCTTTTTAACTTCATACCAAGGTGTAAATACAATTGCAGATTTTGGTAGTGACACACATATCTTCTTTTGTTTTCTAATGTACATAATAATTTATTCGTTTTTATCCTCGATCGACCTTTTGTATGACCTTTCTGCTTTGATGGATTCAACTTGTTCAATAGCCTTTGACTATATGGAGATAGCATTTCATCGGTCACAGATTTACCTTCAGGTGCCAGTGGATAGTCAGAATGCAAGTTATGAAGTTCATTTGGGTAGTCCAAGTCCACCTCTAATATGTATCCTTTGTCGCTACATTCTCCTACATTCATAATGTTTAAGTTATTACGTTCATGCTCATTTAAGAACTTAAAATCTCCAATTGGAAGTGACATACTGAGAGCGAGACCATACAAATTGTTACAGTCTTGATAAATTAAGTATGAACTCTCCTTTTCATGATCATACGTATTTTCAAGGTGTTTGTTGTTTGCAGTGGCCAGTCTATTGGAAATTTGCGAAATACCACCTCGCAAACCTGATTCAATAAAGAGATAGGCTTCTGCATTGTCCTCAGTGATTAGTTCCAATTTACAACCAGACACTTTCAATGCAGCACTCCATGCTAGACCGGGGCAAGTGTAAAAATGGGCTGGATCTAAACCATAAGTTTCCATGCATTGATCTCGAAATCTTTCAAAAACACCGTTTAAAAGTAACACATCCGACTTCAGGTATAAGTCATGATATGAGCCCATATCATTAATTTTGAAAGCGTCCCAAACTTTCTCAGCATGTTCATAATCCTCATCAGTGAGATGACTTTTTGTCAAATCATTGTAGAAAACATCTTTTGGAGGTAGACATTTCATGGAAAATTTTTCTTCTTTGTCCATATATGAATAGGGGTACACACCTTTTCGTAACAAAAGTGATCGCTGCTCATTTGCGGGAAATTCTTTTATCAATGCTTTGAAATGTTTAGGATCTTCCTTTGCTAAATCATCCACTAGATTGGATAGACTACTCGGCAAACACTGGTAACTGTCTACAAATCTAAGAGACCCCAGTGAAAACGACACATACCTTTCCATATTGTTAGGAATACAATTAATTTTTTTACCTTTAAAAATTCCCACTCCTTGCATCAGAAGGTGACTGTCAAACCCACGAAGGTTATGAAAATAAACGGGGATGTAATCCGGATGTTGAAAGTTCAAATTACACGAATTATGTGCAGCCCCTCTATACTTTCCTGAAATATGCGAGTGGTCTCGAATTTTGATTGAGGATTGTTCAAATGATTTACGACATATATGACAGTTAGTGCTCTCCCTAAATTTATGTTCATCTTCTGGTGTCATTTGTAGGGGTTCTATTTTATCGAGAACATGCTTAATATATTTCTCTTCTTCGAATAGGTTTTCGAGTAAGCGCTTACATGCATTTGGTCCCCTGTATATGACCGGTGGCTTTGAATATTGCTCGACCTCACACACTACTTGATAGCCATAACCACAGGCTTCATAATTGGTAGTTGCCGTTGAACTAGGTTGATTTGGGTTGGGATAACATGTGTCAAGTGAACAGGCAAACGCTTCAAAATCACAGTAAATGACAAATGGAACTCTCATCTGTTTTGAATAATCATCAAATTCGACTATGTCTTCTCCACTACCCTTAATCGGAAACTCCACATGTTGAGCATCATGCTTTGAACAATATCTGAGGTGTTTTTCTAACACCCGTTGTGAAGTGAAACCCCTTAAACAGTAGCGACAAAACTTGTATGCTCTCCCACTATTTTTTGTTCTTGACAATAATCTATTTAAATGTTTTATATAGCAATAGTGGGCATCGCCTTCTTTTGTGAGATAAAGCAAGTCCACTTCATGTTTTTTACCTTTGTGTTGACTGATATATATATAGGAAAGAATTCATCATTCTCATAACCAAGAACATTGATAGATATATCGTTTTGATTCTCAAATTTTGGAATTTGTTTTACTTGTACTGGGTATTTTATCCCACTCATATTTAGTTCCTTTTCATGTCTGATGTATTAATTGTGATATTCGATTTGCATTCGACTTTGGGTGCACATGAGCAAGAACGGACCACAGAAAGCATTTCTTGTCATCGTTTTTTATGTTAATGATAGCGTGACTTTTCTCTAAAGTTTCAGGGATTCTAAAATATGATGAGCCACCTATCGGTCGAAATTGAAGGGTATGTAGTTCCATGTTTATAACCTGCTTCAAAGTCCACCCCGATCCACGAGCAATGTATTCATCAAACGATTTGAACTGTTTCTGAAACGCTTCATTGATTTCATCATCTTTAATGTCAGTTTTAGATAGTAATATATATGTGTTGCTTTTGAAATAAAGACGACTATTATCCACCTCACCCTCATTTGTCTCCCGCGATAATTCAACATGTACATTGATATACCATTTCAAGTGTTTCACTTGATCACATCTTTCTGCAAGCGTAGCCTTTAATTTTTGTCTAATGTTTGAGAAAAATGTCAATATATCATATTTGTCCTCGTCTAATTGGCGAATAGTTAAAACATGGACAGCATCATCCAGTGCACTCTGTATTGTAGTTGGGTGGTGAGGTATGTTTACATTACCCCCCGTCTGTATGGGATGTATAGTTCTAGAGTGGTCAAATAGAGTGGTATAGTCTTTAAAGCCTACTCCACAATGTTGACAGCTGTATGCGTTATTGTGTGATAAGTATCCTACTAAATGTCCCCTTTCATGTCGTTGTAGTGAATCAACTCTGTTGAAGTTTCTATTACAGAGAAAGCACTTATATGTAGTTTCGTGTGATTTAAGATGTCGCTTAAAATTTGCCATGTGTTGAATAACCTTGTTACAGATGTTACATGTAAATCCTTCGTTAATGTTCAAGTTTTGTTTTAGATTTCTTAACTCATCCCCAAGCGTTTTTCCACCATCCGGATGTTTTTGTATTGAATCTGCTAAAATTGCATCTAGATCCATATCGAAAACCTTCAAATTCATGAGTGTTCTATTGAGACTTTTAAAGCGATTTTTATCAAATCACAACCAATCAGAACAGAATACAAATAGTTTCATTAGCCAATCATCTTAATTATTCCCTACCAACTCCTCCCATAATGGTCGTAACTTATTATGTCAAAAATAGTTGAAAAGGGAGGGTGGAGAGGGAGAAACAACTCAAAGTATAATAGATATACATTATGTTTTAATATTTACAACAAAAAGAATGACAAACAATACACATTAAAAAAAGTACAAACAATTATAATTGAAAACTCAACCATTTCAAATTCTTTCTTTTTTTAAATTTCTGTTTCTGTCTCTTGTTTGTATGCATTTTATCAAAAGATTCGAATGTCATTTTAGTAAACGGATTTGACGCTCCACCTCCATATTGATTTTCTTCTGAAATGTTTCCATCCGTGGTGCTGTTTGTATTTTTATCATTTTCTGATGCGGTGTCATCTACATTCTCATCGTCCCACTTTTGTTTCACAATTTGCTTATTAGAATCACCAACAGTCCTTTCTTCTATTGCTCTTCGAATAAGATCGTCATATTTTCTTTTTGGTACAAGTACAAGTTCCCGACTCATGTTTTTAAAAAAGCCCGAAGAATGATTGGTAATTCCCCACTAATTTTCAACAATCTCTTTTTTCTAAGACGTTTAGAAATTGATTCTTCAATGACTGCTCTAATACTGTCTTTTTGTAGTGATAAGACGTCTTTATACCTCTTTGAAATGTGAAATCTGCCTTTGATCAAGTTGTATATTATTTCCATCAGAATTTGAAGTTGTTTTTCTGTTAACGTTTGTAAAATAACGTTCCGCTGTTCTTTATCACACACCGTTAAAAACTGTAAAATCTGTTTGTCAATCGCTGTCAGTTTTTTCTTCATTTTTTGGACGAAATATAATAGTGTCTTCACCCGGAAAAATTCTTGTGCGGAGTGAATATAATTTTTCTGTTTTTGGATTTAAATCTACCGTTAAATATCGCGAGAATGACATTGCTTTGATAAAAGAGTCTAGAAAGTACTTTCCTTTGTGAGGAAATATCTGTCTTCCAAAACGAAGTATCTGCTCCGAATCGCGTCTGTTTTCAAAGAGAATAAAGTAATGCATGTTTAAACTAAGAGTGCGCATCACTTTTCCTTTCTCATAAATGTTGTGACCAACCAGACACACAGTTATGTTGAGGTGGTGCGATGAGACGCATATAAGTTCTTGTGCCCATTTATCGTTAGCTAAATTATGTAACAAATCATCCAAAACACAAATCATGTGTTTTTTGTTGTCTCCGCGAGCTTCAGTTAAATCCTCCTTACTCAGTATACCTTCATGGAACATAATACCGTCTATAGAATGTTGCATTTCAGTAAAAACTGGTTGCCAAACACTACCATAGCAGTATAGAATGTAGGATGGAACGTTTTTGAACATTAATTGAGCATTTTCTAACAATCGTTTAATAAACATTGTTTTTCCAGAGTTCGTTGGTCCACACACCATGATGGATGTTGGTGTTTCAAACTGTAACACAGGTGTTTCATCTTCAAAATCCATGATTTGTATATCCACCCGTGCAATATAAAAAAGTATTTCTAATGACATCGAAAATGAATAAATCATTGTTATTTGGTCATTTGAGAATGGACAAACAATTTCATTCATCGGAACACCTTTACATCTATTGACTAAATAATACACACAATAATACCCACATGTCTTGGAATCTGTACTTTGGAGTCGTTTATCATTATATAATAGATTAAGATTGTTTGTAGAAAAATAGTCATGAAATACATCTGAATAAAAAGACGGTCTGAATCCATAACTATCAAAAAATTCACCTCTGCAACCTGAAACGTAAAAAGCTACCCAGTGCTTTCCAACACCACTTTTTCTGTCTGTATTAATGATGAAGGCGATGGGGGATGAGGAAAAATGCCATTTGGGTATTTCATCTGCTGAGAATATTCCAATTACTTGTTGTGACATGTTTTGATCGCAGTTCACCATACATCGAATAGTATTAGTATCCATCAGAATTTAAAATGACGTCTCTTGACTGGCTAATTTCAAAATATCCCTGTCTTTCAGCAAGAACTATGCAGTTAACGGTATGTGGTAGCGCCACATTAAAAGCTGCATCTATTCTCAAGCTTCCTTGTTTTTTCAATGATAAATATTCATTCCCATCAAAATCAGGTGTTATGTCAAATGCATACAAAGCACAACCACCAGTTATGTCATCTTATCTCTAGTGATGTCAATACCCTCATCATTCAGCCATTTACGGGTGGTCATCAACAGATTTGATAGCACTTCCACCACTGTGTAACCAGTTGTGTTGTTATAGCTTAGTTGTAATGGACCTCCATTCACCGGTATACCATTCACACTCAGACCTATTTGACCCAATTGGTAATTTTGAAAATTCCAGGGATTTCTTTTGAGATTACCCACACCTGTGGCTTCACTGTTGACAAAAGCGATTATGAGCTTGTTTGGACAGCTGTCCTGAAATACATGATTCCATGAAAAATTCAAGGTTCCCTTCGCTAACGTCATTGAGGCGATTTCTGTTTTAGTATATGGGTACTTGGCATTTGTCGAATTAAGTATAGAGTGTTGTGCGCAGTAATAACGGCGGGATTGACTTGTATTTTACAAACTTTTAGTGTCATTTCTTGAATGTCGATTTTATACTTCTTCATCTCGTTGCTAAGTAAAGAAAAGTTGGCACTAGAGCGATGAAACCTTATGCTAACACCAACCTGATTTAAGATATATCTTCTTACTTGAAATAGGTCGTGCATTATTGGACCCTGCAAATCAAGCAGTTTTGATCCTTGTATGTATGCAATCCTCACCATTCCATTGGTATTATCTCCATTTGTAAAATCCACATCATCAAAATGTCCATTTGTGTCCTTTAACCATAACTGAGTTGAAAGTTGTGACTGTTTGGCATCTGATCCATACCGCAAAAGGGTTTGAATGTATGCTTTGTATGGATAATATCCAGAGGTAGTAGATAAAGCTTTTCCTTGTATGCTCACATCAATCTGTGAAAACAATGATTGCATAAATAAATTTACAGGAGCCACTTCCTCATCTGCTGTAAGGACTGAATTGTCATCATGTAACACCCTTAATTTTACGTGTATCTGACTATTAAAAAGATCTAAATACTCCAAACCGTTCTGACCGGAAATATCGAATAATATCGGAGACGAATCTGTAATGGTTGAGGTTGGTCTAACGTTTTCCATTCTAATATTTTCAACTCCCACTTGTGTAGGTGGAAGATCAAAAAGTGACAGTTCGGACGGCTGTCCCTCTACAAAGAATTGTTTATTAAGCATAGCCATTTCAAATAATCTAGTTAAAAATATCACTGCCGTGACTTCTTGTCTTCTTTTTAAAAGTATCACTGTTGTGTTTTCTTGACTTCTTTTTCTTTAATAATCGTTTTCTAGACTTCTTCTTATTCGAATTTTTAATCCTCAAACGTCTGTGCTTATTTCCTTTTCTGATGAGTTTAGATTTGCGATTCCTTTTTAAACCCTTCTTGACATGCGTCTTGTGAGCAATTTCTGTTGATGCTTGTTCTACAACGGCCTGTGCAGGTGAAATTATTTTTACCGGAACATCACTCACTTCCATCTGTGACGGTGTATTCTTTTTCTTATACTCTATGGGGGTAATAAATGTCTTTGCTCCACTAACTAAAGATCCTCCTATCTGGTTTCGATGTTTACGATTCAATGTGTGTTTATTTATGGTGTTTTGATAATACTTTATCCACTTTGTTACATCGGGGACATACAAGCTGGAAACGTCCATTTCAAGAATATGTCAACTAACGAAAAAATGGATACTGTCGAAAGTGTAATGTTAACGACACTGGCTTCTTCATGAATGATGGAGTTTTTAATTCGCTGTCTAATATAAAGAACTCAATGTCAAATATTTGGGTTTTATTTATTGATAGATAATTAGGTGATTCGTATTGGTGAATCCAGTTTCCCTTTTTATTACACTGCAATCTACGGAGTATAGGTTGTCTCTGTCCCCCATTGACAATGGAATAGTCCACCAGATCACACAACACATACAAACCACTCATGTACATAGTTCTATTATCTTCTTTGATATGTATCTCAGTTAATGCCACTTTCCAAATATTGTCAAGTTGAATAGGTTCGGTTAGGTGGATTTTAAAATTGGTTGGAACATTGTCTGGAAACAACGTCATGTTTTGCTTCGAGTTGCTGTCTATGAACAAGAAAAAACTGCTATTGAAAGACATATTTTACAGATTTTTAACATCCGATCCACTAACCCAAGAATTGAATCGTTCCGAATACCCCAACCACTTCACCAAAAACTGAACTTTTTTGTTCCTTTTCCTTTTCTTGATGATTTTTTCAATCTCCCATAATGCATCTTCTGACTTATTCACGGGTTGGAGTTCTGAAGTGTAGAACATCCCAAGAATTTTTTTTCTTGTAAATCAACAAGTTTAAACATTGAGAAACCCTTTATTTGAAATCGCATATATATCTTAAATACCTCATATGACCATTGCTCATTATAGACACGTTGAAAAGGTCTGCGCTGATGTGCAATACGAACTAACTGATTTTTCTTGTATTTATACAGGGTTCTCTGTATATCTTTCTTTCTTTTTTTGATACTTTTGATATGATGTCTTTTACGTCCTTTGTCATGTCTCAAATACATGTAGGCCCAAAGGTTTGCCGCATTTTTTGTGTTAACATCTCTAGGAGCTATGTTATTTAATGACCTATGTGGAGTGGCATTATATGACTTCACTAAATCTTGTAGTGCATCGATATATCTTTTAGACTTGTGTTTTGCTAAATATCTATATATCATGGATTTTAAAGTTTTATTCAACCTTTCCACATAGTTTGCCTTCACTTCATTTAAAGTAATATGATGGTAGATATTTTTATGTTTTAATAACTTTGTAATCCATTTATTCTTGAATTCAGTCCCTGCGTCACTTCTAATTTTCTTTGGAGACACTTCATCAAGAATGATTGCCAAAGCTTTCTCAACTTCTTTCCCAGTCTTATCCTTCAAGGGCACCACCCAAGCAAAGCGAGAGAATAAATCTACTGCAACGAGTAAGAATCTAATACCATCATTGTCTTTGTTTAATGATTGCATATCGGCTAAATCAATATCTAATTGTTCTTTTGGTTCTGACACAACAACTCTAGCTCTCTGAAATCGTCTACGAACAGGTTTTTGTAAACTGTAATCATCTTGACTTTGCAACCATTTTCGTATCTTGTGAATACCTATTTTATCATTACCATCACCTTTTAAAACTAATTTTATTTTCTGTGCACCCTGGTATGCGGCTGGTTTTGATTCGCTATAGTATACTTTGGATAATGTTTTCGTATCCTGATTCATTTTACTGGTAATGTGTTAAAATGTCGACGGCTTCTCTTATTCTAAGTCCCATTAGCTGCCTCTCCTGATTGTTTTCAAACCACCAATTCCAGTTAAATGATTCACTAAATTCTTTTGCGATTTTGACGGGAATATCAAAATGTTCTATATTTTTGATAAGCAGTTTGGGTATTTCATCATGATTGATTTTCCAGATCGCCTCCTCAAAATGGAATATTAAAACCTCATTGTCTGTGAGAGTCAAACAATCATGGTAAAGCTGATTTGAGTCATTGTATTGACAACCTAAACATCTTTGTGCGTTGATTGCTCTACAAATTCCTAAAATTTCTCGTGCGTATGTGAAGATTAATTGATTACTTATCCTTCGAGTAATTTCTACTTCATCCGTCATCCCTGGAGGCAATGAATTAAACTTCAAGCACATGAGTAATCACGACTTTAAATAGTATTATCTTTCGATTTAGAGTTATCTTTCTTTAAACAGATTTAATAGTGCAAGTTCAATACAAGTTCAAGCGTGTCGTTGGAGCGTGTCGTTGAAATGGAATGTGTGGATGGCATACCAAACATATTTTTGTAAACAGTGTAAAACGATGGGGGGAAATCACATGACATGGGCCAGAGACATCCATTTTCCACTACTTATTATGGCACCCTCAACGGAGTTGGGGTGACATATTGTTATTCTACGTTTCTTTTTTTTCTTATTATGTCACCCGATCGACAATGTCGGGTGACATATTGCTTTTCCTCCGTTTCTTTTTCTGTATTATTATTATTATTATTATACTTCCACCTAATTTTGTCCGCCGGCTTTCTCAGAGCCAAAAGTACCAATCCGAATGATGGTGCACTATAACAAGGAACCCTGACTCCCCAGAGTCTGGGCAACTTTGGAACTAAAAAATGGCTGCCATCACCATGGAAACGGAAAAATGGGGAAAAAATATAATTTTGGAGTTCCTTGAATTATTTGAGAATGCTTAAGCTTAAAATCTTTAGATTTTAATACAATGTAGGTGCCCACTATATACTGGTTTTGGATGATTTTGGCACAATTTGGAACTGCTATGTTGCCATGGAAACTATACCAAAAATTTCAAAAATATGGAAATGCTCCAATTTTTTTGAAACTTTAGCATAACGATGAGCAACTTTGGTAGATGTGGAATTTGGCGTTGGAATTTCCAAAATGTCTGCCGTTTCCATGGAAACAATGCAAAAAGGTCAAAATGCTCCAAAAACTTCCGGGGTTTGGTGAATAACTTTGGTATGCTTGAACTTAAAATCATCAAATTTTTATGCAATATAGTTGTCCACTATATACAGGTTTTGAATGATTTTGATAATCATTGGAACTACTATGCTACCATGGATACAGGAGCAAAAATTTCAGAATGCTTCAAAATTGATGAAACTTGATATGATTGTTAACTGTCAAGTCTAGATATGACTTTTGAAGTTGGAATTTCCAAAATGGCCACGGTTGCCATGGAAACTGCAAAAATGTCAAAAATTCTCAGAATGGTTTTAACTTAATGAAATTTGATATTATTGGTTACTGACAAGTTAAGATGAGACTTTTGACTTTGAAATTTTCAAAATGGCTGCCGTTGCCATGGAAACGGTATAAATGTGAAATACTTTAAAATGCTCTGAATATACTGAAAATTTACAAAAAGATGAATAGCCATGCATATTTGTGCATTTACTGTTAAACAAGTTTGAAATGGCTGCCGCTTAGTGGCAATAGGGGGAAGGGTGACATCCGCTATTGCTTGCAATGGCAATTCTAGTTATGGCACCCTCAACGGAGTTGGGGTGACGTAAATGTTGGTGGTGGGGCCCCGAGGTACCAACAATACTTAGAAATTCCGAAATGGCTGCCATTGCCATGGAAACAGGCGAAATGTTTAACATAGAACATTCCAGAACATCTATATTAAATTGATTCCAGAGACATTTTGTGTTAAATGATGGTATATAATTATGGTGAGAACAAATTGCAGGAGCAGGTTGGCTTTGGAATTTTGAAAATGGCTGCCGTTACCATGGAAACAGCAAAAATACAAAAAACTTAAAAATGCTTCAAATTTATTCAAACTTATAACAAATGTTGCTAAGCTAATGTAGACTTGACGTTTGAGTTTGGAATTTTCAAAATGGACGCCGTTACCATGGCTACCGCTCACCTGGCAATAGGGAAAGGGTGCCATCCGCTATTGCTTGCAATCGCAAATCTAGTTATTATTATTTTTCTTGCAACAAATTTTGTCCAGGTGATTTCTCGAAATCCAATGGACCAATGTTGATGGAACTCTACTATGGTAAGGACCCCCAGGTGCAGAGTTGCAGGAAGCATGGAATGGTTCAAGATGGCTACCGTTACCATGGAAACAGAACAAATGTGAAAAAATCCAGTTTTTTGTTTTGGTGAACTGTTTGGATATGCTTTATCTCAGAATCATTATATTTTAATACAATGTAGGTGCCCACTATATACAGGTGTTGGATGATTTTGGTGATCATTGGAACTACTATGTTGCCATGGAAACTACACCAAAAATTTCGAAATTCTCAAAATGCTCCAAACTTCAGGAAACTTCACAGTAACGATGAGCAACATTGGAAGATGTGGAATTTGGCGTTGGAATTTCCAAAATATCTGTTGTTACCTTGGAAACAATGCAAAAAGGTCAAAACTTTGAATTTTCACAGAACATTCCAGAACATCAATGTTAAATTTAGTCTAGAGACATTAAATGGTATATTATTATGGAGGGCAAAAAATGCAGCATGGGTTTGACTTTGGAATATTCAAAATGGCCGCCGTTACCATGGAAACAGCAAAAATATGAAAAACTTCAAAATGCTTCAAATTTAAGGAAACTTATAACAAATGTTGCCTAGCTTATGTAGACTTGACTTTTGAGTTTGGAATTTTCTAAATGGCCGCCGCTCATCTGGCAATAGGGGAAGGGTGCCATCCGTTATTGCTAGCAATTACAAATCTAGTTATGTCACCCGATCGACAATGTCGGGTGACATATTGCTTTTCCTTTGTTTCTTTTTCCCTATTATTATGGCACCCTCAACGGAGTTGGGGTGACATATTGTTATTCTACGTTTCTTTTTTTTCTTTTTTTTATTATTTTTCTTCCACTATTTTTGTCCGGAGCAGTTCTCGGAATAGAATGGACCAAAGTTGATGGAACTATGGTATAATGTTGACCACCATGCGAAGTTGTCCCTCTGACTTTGGAATGGTCAAGATGGCCACCGTTACCATGGAAACAGCAAAAATATGAAAAAAAATCAAAGTGTTCCAAAGTGAAAGAAACTTCACAGGAATGGTAACTGGCATGTGCTGATTTACATTTTGACTTTAAAATTTTCAAAATGGCCGCCGTTACCATGGAAACTGCAAAAATTTTCAAAATTTCAAAAAGCTCCAAAATTTATGAAACTTTAACAAAATGTTGATTTGCAAGTAAAGATGCACTCTTTGACTTAGGAATTTTCTAAATGGCTGCCGTTACCCTGGCAATGGGGGAAGGGTGCCATCCGCTATTGCTTGCAATGGCAATTCTAGTTATTATGGCACCCTCAACGGAGTTGGGGTGACATATTGTTATTGTTCGTTTCTTTTTTTCTTATTATATTTATTCTTCCACACTTTTTTGTCCATGCTATTTCTTGGAATTGGCTTGAACAATATTGATGAAACTATGCCATAATGTAGTCCACTATATGAAATTGTGCAAACGGGGTATGGCATCATCAAGATGGCTAACGTTGCCATGGAAACGAAACAATTGTGAAAAAATCCAGTTTTTTGTTGAGGTGAACTATTGGGATATGATTAAACTCAGAACCATTATATTTTAATACAATGTAGGTGCCCACTATATACAGGTGTTGGATGATTTTGGCACTCATTGGAACTACTATGTTGCCATGGAAACTACTCCAAAAATTTCAAAAATCTCAAAATGTTCCAAACTTAATAAAACTTCACAGTCACGATGAGCAACATTGGAAGATGTGGAATTTGGCGTTGGAATTTCCAAAATCGCTCTTGTTACCATGGAAACAATGCAAAAAGGTCAGAACTTTGAATTTTCACAGAACATTCTAGAACATCAATGTTTAATTTATTCTAGAGACATTAAATGGTATATGATTGTGGAGGGAAAAAAATTGCAGCGGGGGTTTGACTTTGGAATATTCAAAATGGCCGCCGTAACCATAGAAACAGCAAAAATACAAAAAAATTCAAAATGCTTCAAATTTATTGAAACTTATAACAAATGTTGCTCAGCTAATGTAGACTTGACTTTTGAGTTTGGAATTTCCAAAATGGCCGCCGTTACCAATGCTACCGCTCACCTGGCAATAGGGGAAGGGTGCCATCCGCTATTGCTTGCAATCGCAAATCTAGTTATGGCACCCTCAACGGAGTTGGGGTGACATATTGTTATTCTACGTTTCTTTTTATGGCACCCTCAACGGAGTTGGGGTGACATATTGTTATTCTACGTTTCTTTTTTTTCTTATTATGGCACCCTCAACGGAGTTGGGGTGACGTATTGTTATTCTACGTTTCTTTTTTTTCTTATTATTTTTCTTCCACCGATTTTGTCCAGCTTATTTCTCGGAATCCAATGGACCAATGTTGGTTAAACTCTACTATAATAAGGACCACCATGATAAGTTGTGCAGTGGACTTTGGCATGTGCATGATGGCTACCGTTACCATGGAAACTAAAAAAATGTAAAAACCAATGTTGATGGAACTCTACTATATTGAGGACCAACAGGTGAAGAGTTGCAGTAAGCATGGAATGGTTCATGATGGCTGCCGTTACCATGGAAACGGAACAAATGTGAAAAATTCCGGTTTTTGGTTTTGGTGAACTATTTGGATATGCTTAAACTCAGAATCATGATATTTTAATACAATGTAGGTGCCCACTATACACTTGTGTTGGAATGATTTTGGCGATCTTTGGAACTTCTATGTTGCCATGGAAACTACACGAAAAATTTCAAAAAAATCAAAATGCTCCAAACTTGATAAAAACTTCACAGTCACGATGAGCAACATTGGAAGATGTGGTATTTGGAGTTGGAATTTCCAAATACCATGGAAACAATGCTAAAAGATCAAAAAATTTCAAAAAAAATAAAAATGCTGCAAACTGGATGAAACTTTACAGGAATGCTCAATGGCATAAGCAGAGTTAACTTTTGAAGTTGGAATTTTCAAAATGGCCGCCGTAACCATGGAAACAGCAAAAATGTCCAAAATTTCAAAATGCTCCAAACTTCATTAAACTTTATAAAAATGATAATTTGAATGTGTAGATGCACTCTTTGACTTTGGAATCTTCTAGTTTGCTGCCTCTCGCCTGGCAATGGGGGAAGGGTGCCATCCGCTATTGCTTGCAATGGCAAATCTAGTTATGGCACCCTCAACGGAGTTGGGGTGACATATTGTTATTCTACGTTTCTTTTTTTTCTTATTATGGCACCCTCAACGGAGTTGGGGTGACGTATTGTTATTCTACGTTTCTTTTTTTTCTTATTATGTCACCCGATCGACAATGTCGGGTGACATATTGCTTTTCTTATGTTTCTTTGTTATTATTATTATTCTTCCACCTTTTTTTGTCCGACAGGTTTTTTGGAGTGAAATGGAACCAATCTTAATGATAATACACTATAAGGAGGAACACAAAATTTCGGGTTGCAGTAGGGTCTAAGACCATAAAAAATGGCTGCCGTTTCCATGGAAACGGAACAATTGTGAAAAATTCCAGTTTTTGGTTTTGTGAATAATTTAGAGATGCTTAAACTCAGAATCATCATATTTTATCACAATGTAGGTGCCAGCCATATATTGGTTTTGGATGATATTGGCAATCACTGGAACCACTATGTTGCCATGGAAACTACCCCAAAAACTTCAAAAAATTCAAAATGCTCCAAATTTTTTGAAACTTCATAGTAACGACGAGCAACTTTGGTAGATGCGTAATTTGGCGTTGGAATTTCCAAAATGTCTGCCGTTACCATGGAAACAGTGCATAAGTGTCAAAATGCTCTAAAAACCTCAGGGTTTGGTGAATAATTTTGGTATGCTTCAACTTCAAATCATCAAATTTTTACACAATATAGTTGTCCACTATATACAGCTTTTGAATGATTTTGACAATCATTGGAACTCTTCTGTTACCATGGATACAGGACCAAATATTTCAAAAATTTCAAAATGCTCCTAAATTGATCAAACTTAATATGATTGTTGACTGGCAAGTCTGGATGAGACTTTTGACTTTGGAATTTCCAAAATGGCCACCGTTGCGATGGAAATTGCAAAAGAGTCAAAAATTCTCTAAATGCTTTGAACTTAATAAAACTTGATATTATTGTTAACTGGCAAGTAAAGATGAGACTTTTGACTTCAAAATTTTCCAAATGGCTGCCGTTGCCATGGAAACAGGAGAATTGTGAATATTTTTAGAATGCTCTCAATGTACTGAAAATTTACAGAAAGATGTATTGCCATGCATATATGTGCATTCACTGTTAAACAATTTTGAAATGGCTGCCGCTTAGTGGCAATTGGGGGAAGGGTGACATCCGCTATTGCTTGCAATGGCAATTCTAGTTATTATTATTATTTTTCTTGCAACACATTTTGTCCAGGTGATTTCTCAAAATCCAATTGACCAATGTTGATGGAACTCTACTATAGTGAGGACCCCCATGTCAAGTTGTGCACGAAGCATGGAATGGTTTAAGATGGCTGCCGTTACCATGGAAACGGAGCAAATGTGGAAAAATCCAGTTTTTTGTTTTGGTGAACTGTTTGGATATGCTTTATCTCAGAATCATTATATTTTAATACAATGTAGGTGCCCACTATATACAGGTGTTGGATGATTTTGGTGATCATTGGAACTACTATGTTGCCATGGAAACTACACCAAAAATTTCGAAATTCTCAAAATGCTCCAAACTTCAGGAAACTTCACAGTAACGATGAGCAACATTGGAAGATGTGAAATTTGGCGTTGGAATTTCCAAAATATCTGTTGTTACCTTGGAAACAATGCAAAAAGGTCAAAACTTTGAATTTTCACAGAACATTCCAGAACATCAATGTTAAATTTATTCTAGAGACATTAAATGGTATATGTTTATTGAGGGCAAAAAATTGCAGCGGGGGTTTGACTTTGGAATATTCAAAATGGCCGCCATTACCATGGAAACAGCAAAAATATGAAAAACTTCAAAATGCTTCAAATTTAAGGAAACTTATAACAAATGTTGCCTAGCTTATGTAGACTTGACTTTTGAGTTTGGAATTTTCAAAATGGCCGCCGTTACCATGGAAACAGCAAAATTATCCAAAATTTCAAAATGCTTCAAACTTAATGAAACTTTGCAAAAATGTTACTAGACATCTGTAGATGCACTATTTGACTTTGGAATTTTCAAAATGGCTGCCGCTCACCTGGCAATGGGGGAAGGGTGCCATCCGTTATTGCTAGCAATTACAAATCTAGTTATGGCACCCTCAACGGAGTTGGGGTGACATCTTGTTATTGTTCGTTTCTTTTTTTTCTTTTTATTATTATTATTATTATTTTTATTCTTCCACACATTTTGTCCATACTATTTCTCTGGATTGGCCAGACCCATGTTGATGGAACTATACCATAATATGAACCGCCATGTGAAGTAGTGCAAAAGACATTGGAATGGTAAAAAATGGCCGCCGTTACCATGGAAACTGAACAAATGTGAAAAAATCCAGTTTTTGGTTTTTGTGAACTGTTTGGATTTGCTTTAACTCAGAATCGTCATATTTTAATACAATGTAGGTGCCCACTATATACATGTGTTGGATGATTTTGGCACCCATTGGAACTACTATGTTGCCATGGAAACTACACCAAAAATTTCAAAATTCTCAAAATGCTCCAAACTTCAGGAAACTTCACAGTAATGATGAGCAACATTGGAAGATGTGGAATTTGGCGTTGGAATTTCCAAAATCGCTGTTGTTACCATGGAAACAATGCAAAAAGGTCAAAACTTTGAATTTTCACAGAACATTCCAGAACATCAATGTTAAATTTATTCTAGAGACATTAAATGGTATATAATTGTGGAGGAAACAAATTGCAGCGGGGGTCTGACTTTGGAATATTCAAAATGGCCGCCGTTACCATGGAAACAGCAAAAATACCAAAAACTTCAAAATGCTTCAAATTTATAGAAACTTATAACAAATGTTGCTCAGCTAATGTAGACTTGACTTTTGAGTTTGGAATTTCCAAAATGGCCGCCGTTACCATGGCTACCGCTCACCTGGCAATAGGGGAAGGGTGCCATCCGCTATTGCTTGCAATGGCAATTCTAGTTATGGCACCCTCAACGGAGTTGGGGTGACGTATTGTTATTCTACGTTTCTTTTTTTTCTTATTTTTATTATTCTTCCACACATTTTGTCCATCGTGTTTCTAAGAATTGAGTGATCCAATAATGTTGGAACTATAACATAATGAGGACCCCCATGTGAAGTTGTGCATCTGACCCTGGAATTTGTTTTAATGGCCGCCGTTTCCATGGAAACTGCAAAAAAGTGAAAAATTTTCAAAATTCTAAATCTTTCATTATAAGACCTAGCTGGATGAAACTTTATGGAAATGTTCCTTGGTATGCCTCGATGTCAAGACGATATTTAGAAATTCCAAAATGGCCACCATTGTCATGGAAACAGGACAAATGTTTAACATTGATCCTATGGACAAATACATAAAAGCTGCATTTTCTTTAAGAATATTCCATAGAGATCAATGAAACTGTATTGATATATAACATGACATATGGCAATGAGATGCCTGCTTTTAGAATTTTGGAATTATCTACTGTAACCATGGAAACAGTAAAAATATCAAAATTTCAAAAAAAATCAAAATGCTGCAAACTGGATGAAACTTTACAGAAATGATAACTGGCATGGGAAGAATTGTATTTTGGAGTTGGAAATTTCAAAATTGCCGCCGTTACCATGGAAATGACTAAAATGTCAAAAATTTCAAAATGCTCCAAACTTAAAGAAACTTTACAAAAATGATAATTTTCATGTGTAGATACGCTGTTTGACTTTGGAAATTTCAAAATGGCTGCCTTTCTCCTGGCAATGGGGGGACGAGGGTGCCATCCGTTATTGCTAGCAATTACAAATCTAGTTATGGCACCCTCAACGGAGTTGGGGTGACATCTTGTTATTCTACGTTTCTTTTTTTTCTTTTTATTTTTATTCTTCCACACATTTTGTCCACGCTATTTCTCGTAATTGGTCAGACCCATGTTGATGGAACTATACCATAATATGAACCGCCATGTGAAGTTGTGCAAGAGACATTGGAATGGTAAAAAATGGCCGCCGTTACCATGGAAACAAAAAAAATGTAAAAAAAAATCAAAATTTTAAATCTTTCGTTATAAGAGGCAAAGTCTTGAAAGTTTATGTAAATGTTGGCAGTGGTGCCCCGCGGTACCAACAGTACTTGGAATTTTCAAAATGGCTGCCATTGCCATGGAAACTAGACAAAAGTTTAACATTGACCCTATGGGAAAATGCGTTTTAGCTGCATTTTCTTGAAAAATATAACAACAATTCCACGGAAATCGTAATTAGGAGTGTGTGCAAATGGTCACATGCAATTGCTGTACTGCTAACATGTACTAGAATATTCTAGAATAAAAATATGTATTTTATTTAATGTGCTTTAAAGAGAAAATCGCCACCGAGAGAACGAGAAACACTCAGAGTACAAATTACTGACATTTCTGCACTTGCGTTAAAGTACATATCCGTGAATGACACACCTAAAATATACACATTAGCTGAAATCAATCGATAAACATGTAATTAAATTGTACACGATAAGTTACATGTATTGTATGATACGCGAGCTATTGAAGAATAAATTGAACAGTTAATACGCCGCTCCGTCAATATATACACATGTTGTCTGTCCTACGTCCCCTCTAAAAAGAATATTAATATGCTAAGTCCACGATAATATACTTCAGTATCACGTGACACCACCTTCCTACTTGCGCGCATGTCTAATTTTAGATTTAAAAAGGATTCCCAAACTATGTATAGAACTGAAACGTATTCTACGGAAGAGAAAAAAAAAGGGGGGGGGGGGGGTGGATTTTGAAATGCTGATTCCGACATGTATAATAGATATGCCATTTGACTTTTGTACACTCATAATTGTTGATGCTACTGTGACAATGTGCAGTACGGGGTGCCATCGTCCGCTATTGCTTGCAATAGCAAATCTAGTTATTTTTATTATTCTTCCACACATTTTGTCCATCGTGTTTCTAAGAATTGAGTGATCCAATATTGTTGGAACTATAACATAATGAGGACCCCCATTTGAAGTTGTGCACCTTGCTATGGAATGGTAAAAGATGGCCGCCGTTTCCATGGAAACAGCACAAATTCGAAAAAAATCAAAGTGATCCAAACTGGAAGAAACTCCACAGGAATGTTAACTGGCATGTGCTGATTTCCAGTTTGACTTTGGAATTTTCAAAATGGCTGCCGTTACCATGGAAACAGCTATAATATCAAAAATTCTAACTCTTTCGTTATAACATCCAACTGAATGAAACTTTATGAAAATGTTCTCCAGTATGCCAAGATATCAAGACAATATATGGATAGTTCAAAATGGCCGCCGTTGTCATGGAAACTGGGGCCAAGTTTTGCATTGACCCTATGGAAAAATGCATAAAATCAGCATGTTCTCAGAGAGTAGTGCACCAAAGTCAATAAAACTATATTGATATATAACATGACATGTCGCAATGAGATGTACGCTTTTAGAATTTTGGAATTATCTACTGTAACCATGGTTGCAGCACAAATGTTCAAAATTTCCAAAAAAAATTAAGTGCTGCAAACTGGATGAAACTTTACAGGAATAGTGACTGACATGTGCGGAGTTGCATTTTGAAGTTGGAATTTCAAAAATGGCCGCCGTAACCATGGAAACTGCAAAATTGTCCAAAATTTCAAAATGCTTCAAACTTAATGAAATTTTGCAAAAATGATAACTTGCAAGGGTAGATGCCTTCTTTGACTTTGGAATTTCCAAAAATGGCTGCCGCTCGCCTGGCAATGGGGGGACGAGGGTGCCATCCGTTATTGCTAGCAATTACAAATCTAGTTATTATGGCACCCTCAACGGAGTTGGGGTGACATATTGTTATTGTTCGTTTCTTTTTTTTCTTTTTATTATTATTATTTTTATTCTTCCACACATTTTGTCCATACTATTTCTCAGAACTGGTCATACCAATGTTGATGGAACTATACCATAATATGAACCGTCATGTTAAGTTGTGCAAGAGACAGTGGAATGGTAAAAAATGGCCGCCGTTACCATGGAAACAGAACAAATGTAAAAAAATCCAGTTTTTTGTTTTGGTGAACTATTTGGATACTATTTAACTCAGAATCATTATATTTTAATACAATGTAGGTGCCCACTATATACAGGTGTTGGATGATTTTGGCACTCATTGGAACTACTATGTTGCCATGGAAACTACTCCAAAAAAATCACAAATCTCAAAATGTTCCAAACTTAATGAAACTTCACAGTAACGATGAGCAACATTGGAACATGTGGAATTTGGCGTTGGAATTTCCAAAATCGCTGTTGTTACCATGGAAACAATGCAAAAAGGTCAAAACTTTGAATTTTCACAGAACATTCTAGAACATCAATGTTTAATTTATTCTAGAGACATTAAATGGTATATGATTGTGGAGGGAAAAAATTGCAGCGGGGGTTTGACTTTGGAATATTCAAAATGGCCGCCGTTACCATGGAAACAGCAAAAATACGAAAAACTTCAAAATGCTTCAAATTTATTGAAACTTATAACAAATGTTGCTCAGCTAATGTAGACTTGACTTTTGAGTTTGGAATTTCCAAAATGGCCGCCGTTACCATGGCTACCGCTCACCTGGCAATAGGGGAAGGGTGCCATCCGCTATTGCTTGCAATGGCAAATCTAGTTATTATTATTATTATTTTTATTCTTCCACACTTTTTTGTCCATTCTATTTCTCGGATTTGGCTTGAACAATATTGATGGAACTATACCATAATGTAGACCACCACATTTTATAGTGCAGTGGGGTATGGCACCATCAAGATGGCTGCCATTGCCATGGAAACGAAACAAATGTGAAAAAATCCTGTTTTTTGTTTTGGTGAACTGTTTTGATATGCTTAAACTTAGAACCATTATATTTTGATACAATGTAGGTGCCGGCCATATACAGGTGTTAGATGATTTTGGTACTCATTGGAACTACTATGTTGCCATGGAAACTATACCAAAAATTTCAAAAATATCAAAATGCCCCAAACTTCATGAAACTTTACAGTAACGATGAGCAACATTGGAAGGTGTGGAATTTGGCGTTGGAATTTCCAAAATATCTGTTGTTACCATGGAAACAATGCAAAAAGGTCAAAAATTTCAAAAAAAATAAAAATGCTGTAAACTGGATGAAACTTTACAGGAATGGTCACTGGCATAAGCACAGTTGACATTTGAAGTTGGAATTTTCAAAATGGCCGCCGTAACCATGGAAACAGCAAAAATGTCAAAAACTTCAAAATGCTCCAAACTTAATGAAACTGAACAAATATGATAATTTGAATGTGTAGATGTACACTTTGACTTTGGAATTTTCTAGATTGCTGCCGCTCGCCTGGCAATGTGGGAAGGGTGCCATCCGCTATTGCTTGCAATGGCAAATCTAGTTATGGCACCCTCAACGGAGTTGGGGTGACATGTTGTTATTGTTCGTTTCTTTTTTTTCTTTTTATTATTATTATTTTTATTCTTCCACACATTTTGTCCATACTATTTCTCAGAATTGGTCAGACCAATGTTGATGAAACGATACCATAATATGAACCGCCATGTTAAGTTGTGCAAGAGACATTGGAATGGTAAAAAATGGCCGCCGTTGCCATGGAAACTGATCTAATGTGAAAAAAATGCAAATTTTAAATCTTTCATTATAAGACCTACCTGGATGAAACTTAGTGGTAATGTTCCTTGGTATGCCTAGATGTTGTGACAATATTAGAAAATTCCAAAATGGCCGCCATTGTCATGGAAACAGGGCGAAAGTTTAACATTGGCCTTATGGGAAAATACATTAAAGATGCATTTTCTTGAAGAATATAGCATCAATCCCAATGAAACCTTATAGATATGTAACATGGCATGTCCCAAAGTGGCACCTGTCTTTGGAATTTTAGACATGGTACCCGTTACCATGGAAATAGCAAAAATTTCAAAAATTTCAAAATGCTCCAAAATTAATGAAACGTTACAACAATGTTAATACACATCTGTAGATGCAATCTTTGACTTTGGAATTTTCAAAATGGCTGCCGCTCACCTGGCAATGGGGGAAGGGTGCCATCCGCTATTGCTTGCAATGGCAAATCTAGTTATTTTTATTATTCTTCCACACATTTTGTCCATCGTGTTTCTAAGAATTGAGTGATCCAATATTGTTGGAACTATAACATAATGAGGACCCCCATTTGAAGTTGTGCACCTTGCTATGGAATGGTAAAACATGGCCGCCGTTTCCATGGAAACAACACAAATGCGAAAAAAATCAAAGTGGTCCAAACTGGAAGAAACTCCACAGGAATGTTAACTGGCATGTGCTGATTTCCAGTTTGACTTTGGAATTTTCAAAATGGCTGCCGTTACCATGGAAACAGCTAAAATATCAAAAATTCTAACTCTTTCGTTATAAGACCCAACTGGATGAAACTTTATGAAAATGTTCTCCAGTATGTCAAGATGTCAAGACAATATTTGGATAGTTCAAAATGGCCGCCGTTGTCATGGAAACTGGGGCCAAGTTTTGCATTGACCCTATGGAAAAATGCATAAAATCAGCATTTTTTCAGAGAGTAGTGCACCAAAGTAAATGAAACTCTATTGATATATAACATGACATGTGGCAAAGAGATGTACGCTTTTAGAATTTTGGAATTATCTACTGTAACCATGGTTGCAGCACAAATGTTCAAAATTTCCAAAAAAATCAAAATGCTGCAAACTGGATGAAACTTTACAGAAATAGTAACTGACATGTGCGGAGTTGCATTTTGAAGTTGGAATTTCCAAAATGGCTGCCGTAACCATGGAAACAGCAAAATTGTCCAAAATTTTAAAATGCTCCAAACTTAATGAAATTTTACAAAAATGATGACTTGCATGTGTAGATGCACTCTTTGACTTTGAAATTTTCAAAATGGCTGCCGCTCGCCTGGCAATGGGGGGACGAGGGTGCCATCCGTTATTGCTAGCAATTACAAATCTAGTTTTTATTATTTTTCTTCCACACATTTTGTCCAGGAGATTTCTTGAAATCCAATGGACCAAAGTTGATGGAACTTTACTATATTGAGGACCCTTAGGTGAAGAGTTGCAGGCTCCATGGAATGGTTCAAGATGGCTGCCGTTTCCATGGAAACTGCAAAAATGTGAAAAATTTTCAAAATTCTAAATTCTTCATTATAAGACCCAAGTGGATGAAACTTTGTGGAAGTGTTACCTGACATGCCTAGATGTGCATGCAATATCAAGAGGTTCCAAAATGGCCGCCATTGTCATGGAAACAGGACGAAAGTTTAACATTGACCGTATGGGAAAACACATAAAAGCTACATTTTCTTGAAGAATATAGCAGCAATCCCAATGAAACTTTACAGATATGTAACATGGCATAAACCAATGTGGCATCTGTCTTTTGCATTTTGGAAATGGTAACTGTTACCATGGAAACAGCAAAAATTTCAAAAATTTCAAAATGCTCCAAATGAGATGAAATTTAACAACAATGTTAATAAAAATGTGTAAAAGCGCTCTTTGACTTATGAATTTTCAAAATGGCTGCCGCTCACCTGGCAATGGGGGGAAGGGTGCCATCCGTTATTGCTAGCAATTACAAATCTAGTTTTTCTTATTATGGCACCCTCAACGGATGTTGGGGTGACATATTGTTATTCTACGTTTCTTTTTTTTCTTATTATTTTTATTTTTCTTCCACACATTTTGTCCGCGCGAGTTCTCGGAATTGAACGGACCAATGTTTATGGAACTCAACTATAATGAGGAACCCCATTTGAAGTTGTGCACCTTGCTATGGAATGGTAAAAGATGGCCGCCGTTTCCATGGAAACAGCACAAATGCGAAAAAAATCAAAGTGTTCCAAACTGGAAGAAACTCCACAGGAATGTTAACTGGCATCTCCTGATTTCCAGTTTGACTTTGGAATTTTTCAAAATGGCTGCCGTTACCATGGAAACAGCTAAAATATCAAAAATTCTAACTCTTTCGTTATTAGATCCAGCTGGATGAAACTTTATGAAAATGTTCTCCAGTAGGCCAAGATGTCAAGACAATATTTGGATAGTTCAAAATGGCCGCCGTTGTCATGGAAACTGGGGCCAAGTTTTGCATTGACCCTATGGAAAAATGCATAAAATCTGCATTTTCTCAGAGAGTAGTGCACCAAAGTAAATGAAACTGTATTGATATATAACATGACATGTGGCAATGAGACGTACGCTTTTAGAATTTTGGAATTATCTACTGTAACCATGGTTGCAGCACAAATGTTCAAAATTTCCAAAAAAAATTAAGTGCTGCAAACTGGATGAAACTTTACCGGAATAGTGACTGACATGTGCGGAGTTCCATTTTGAAGTTGGAATTTCCAAAATGGCCTCCGTAACCATGGAAACAGCAAAAATATCAAAATTTTCAAAATGCTTCAAACTTAATGAAATTTTGCAAAAATGATGACTTGCATGTGTAGATGCACACTTTGACTTTGAAATTTTCAAAATGGCTGCCGCTCGCCTGGCAATAGGGGGACGAGGGTGCCATCCGTTATTGCTAGCAATTACAAATCTAGTTATGGCACCCTCAACGGAGTTGGGGTGACGTATTGTTATTCTACGTTTCTTTTTTTTCTTATTATTATTATTATTATTTTTCTTGCAACAAATTTTGTCCAGGTGATTTCTCGAAATCCAATATACCAATGTTGATGGAACTCTACTATAGTAAGGACCCCAAGGTGCAGAGTTGCAGGAAGCATGGAATGATTCAAGATGGCTACCGTTACCATGGAAACAGAACAAATGTGAAAAAATCCAGTTTTTTGTTTTGGTGAACTGTTTGGATATGCTTTATCTTAGAATCATTATATTTTGATACAATGTAGGTGCCCACTTTATACAGGTGTTGGATGATTTTGGTGATCATTGGAACTACTATGTTGCCATGGAAACTACACCAAAAATTTCGAAATTCTCAAAATGCTCCAAACTTCAGGAAACTTCACAGTTACGATGAGCAACATTGGAAGATGTGGAATTTGGCGTTGGAATTTCCAAAATATCTGTTGTTACCTTGGAAACAATGCAAAAAGGTCAAAACTTTGAATTTTCACAGAACATTCCAGAACATCAATGTTAAATTTATTCTAGAGACATTAAATGGTATATGATTATGGAGGGCTAAAAATGCAGCAGGGGTTTGACTTTGGAATATTCAAAATGGCCGCCGTTACCATGGAAACAGCAAAAATATGAAAAACTTCAAAATGCTTCAAATTTAAGGAAACTTATAACAAATGTTGCCTAGCTTATGTAGACTTGACTTTTGAGTTTGGAATTTTCAAAATGGCCGCCGTTACCATGGAAACAGCAAAATTATCCAAAATTTCAAAATGCTTCAAACTTAATGAAACTTTGCAAAAATGTTACTAGACATCTGTAGATGCACTATTTGACTTTGGAATTTTCAAAATGGCTGCCGCTCACCTGGCAATGGGGGAAGGGTGCCATCCGTTATTGCTAGCAATTACAAATCTAGTTATTTTTATTATTCTTCCACACATTTTGTCCATCGTGTTTCTAAGAATTGAGTGATCCAATATTGTTGGAACTATAACATAATGAGGACCCCCATTTGAAGTTGTGCACCTTGCTATGGAATGGTAAAAGATGGCCGCCGTTTCCATGGAAACAGCACAAATGCGAAAAAAATCAAAGTGTTCCAAACTGGAAGAAACTCCACAGGAATGGTAACTGGCATGTGCTGAATTCCAGTTTGACTTTGGAATTTTCAAAATGGCTGCCGTTACCATGGAAACAGCTAAAATATCAAAAATTCTAACACTTTCGTTATAACATCCAACTGGATGAAACTTTATGAAAATGTTCTCCAGTATGCCAAGATGTCAAGACAATATATGGATGGTTCAAAATGGCCGCCGTTGTCATGGAAACTGGGGCCAAGTTTTGCATTGACCCTATGGAAAAATGCATAAAATCAGCATTTTCTCAGAGAGGAGTGCACCAAAGTCAATGAAACTGTATTGATATATAACATGACATGTGGCAATGAGATGTACGCTTTTAGAATTTTGGAATTATCTACTGTAACCATGGTTGCAGCACAAATGTTCAAAATTTCTAAAAAAAATTAAGTGCTACAAACTGCATGAAACTTTACAGGAATAGTGACTGACATGTGCGGAGTTGCATTTTGAAGTTGGAATTTCCAAAATGGCCGCCGTAACCATGGAAACAGCAAAATTGTCCAAAATTTCAAAATGCTTCAAACTTAATGAAATTTTGCAAAAATGATAATTTGCAAGGGTAAATGCCTTCTTTGACTTTGGAATTTCCAAAAATGGCTGCCGCTCACCTGGCAATAGGGGGACGAGGGTGCCATCCGTTATTGCTAGCAATTACAAATCTAGTTATGGCACCCTCAACGGAGTTGGGGTGACATATTGTTATTCTACGTTTCTTTTTTTTCTTATTTTTCTTTTTCTTCTTCCACACATTTTGTCCGTCGTGTTTCTCGGAATCCAATGGACCAATGTTGATGGAACTTTACTATAAGGAGGACCCCCATGTGAAGTTGTGCACCTTGGTATGGAATGGTAAAAGATGGCCGCCGTTTCCATGGAAACAGCATGAATGCGAAAAAAATCAAAGTGTTCCAAACTGGAAGAAACTCCACAGGAATGTTGACTGGCATGTGCTGATTTCCAGTTTGTCTTTGGAATTTTCAAAATGGCTGCCGTTACCATGGAAACAGCTAAAATATCAAAAATTCTAACTCTTTCGTTATAAGATCCAACTGGATGAAACTTTTTGAAAATGTTCTCCAGTATGCCAAGATGTCAAGACAATATTTGGATAGTTCAACATAGCCGCCGTTGTCATGGAAACTGGGACCAAGTTTTGCATTGACCCTATGGAAAAATGCATAAAATCAGCATTTTCTCAGAGAGTATTTCACCAAAGTAAATGAAACTGTATTGATATATAACATGACATGTGGCAATGAGATGTACGCTTTTAGAATTTTGGAATTATCTACTGTAACCATGATTGCAGCACAAATGTTCAAAATTTCCAAAAAAAATAAAGTGCTGCAAACTGGATGAAACTTAACAGGAATAGTGACTGACACGTTCGGAGTTGCATTTTGAAGTTGGAATTTTCAAAATGGCCGCCGTAACCATGGAAACAGCAAAAATTTCAAAAATTTTAAAATGCTTCAAAATTAATGAAACTTTGCAAAAATGTTACTAGACATCTGTCATGTCTGTAAATGCATTCTTCGACTTTGGAATTTTTAAAATGGCTGCCGCTCACCTGGCAATGAGGGGAAGGGTGCCATCCGTTATTGCTAGCAATTACAAATCTAGTTTTTCTTATTTTTCTTCCACACATTTTGTCCGCGCGAGTTCTCAGAATTGAATGGACCAATGTTTATGGAACTCAACTATAATGAGGAACCCCACTTGAAGTTGTGCACCTTGCTATGGAACGGTAAAAGATGGCCGCCGTTTCCATGGAAACAGCACAAATGCGAAAAAAATCAAAGTGTTCCAAACTGGAAGAAACTCCACAGAAATGGTAACTGGCATGAGCTGATTTGCAGTTTGACTTTGGAATTTCCAAAATGGCTGCCGTTACCATGGAAACAGCTCAAATATCAAAAATTCTAACTCTTTCGTTATAAGATCCAACTGGATGAAACTTTATGAAAATGTGACCCAGTATGCCAAGATGTCAAAACAATATTTGGATAGTTCAAAATGGCCGCCGTTGTCATGGAAACTGGGGCCAAGTTTTGCATTGACCCTATGGAAAAATGCATAAAATCAATTATTTTCGCAGAGAGTATTGCACCAAAGTAAATGAAACTGTATTGATATATAACATGACATGTGGCAATGAGATGTCTGCTTTTACAATTTTGGAATTATCTACTGTTACCATGGTTGCAGCACAAATGTTCAAAATTTCCGAAAAAAATGAAGTGCTGCAAACTGGATGAAACTTTACAGGAATAGTGCATGACAAGTGCGGAGTTGCATTTTGAAGTTGGAATTTCCAAAATGGCCGCCATTACCATGGAAACAGCAAAATTGTCCAAAATTTCAAAATGCTCTGAACTTAGATAAAATTTTGCAAAAATGTTAACATGCAGGTGTAGATGCACTCTTTGACTTTGGAATTTCCAAAATGGCTGCCGCTCGCCTGGCAATGGGGGGACGAGGGTGCCATCCGTTATTGCTAGCAATTACAAATCTAGTTATGTCACCCGATCGACAATGTCGGGTGACATATTGCTTTTCTTATGTTTCTTTGTTATTATTATTATTCTTCCACCTTTTTTTGTCCGACAGGTTTTTTGGAGTAAAATGGAACCAATCTTAATGATAATTCACTATAAGGAGGAACACAAAATTTCGGGTTGCAGTAGGGTCTAAGACCATAAAAAATGGCTGCCGTTTCCATGGAAACGGAACAATTGTGAAAAATTCCAGTTTTTGGTTTTGTGAATAATTTAGAGATGCTTAAACTCAGAATCATCATATTTTATCACAATGTAGGTGCCAGCCATATATTGGTTTTGGATGATATTGGCAATCATTGGAACCACTATGTTGCCATGGAAACTACCCCAAAAATTTCAAAAATTTCAAAATGCTTCAAATTTTTTGAAACTTCATGGTAACGATGAGCAACTTTGGTAGATGCGTAATTTGGCGTTGGAATTTCCAAAATGTCTCCCGTTACCATGGAAACAGTGCATAAGTGTCAAAATGCTCTAAAAACCTCAGGGTTTGGTAAATAATTTTGGTATGCTAGAACTTGAAATCATCAAATTTTTACACAATATAGTTCTCCACTATATACAGCTTTTGAATGATTTTGACAATCATTGGAACTCTTCTGTTACCATGGATACAGGACCAAATATTTCAAAAATTTCAAAATGCTCCAAAATTGATGAAACTTAATATGATTGTTGACTGGCTAGTCTAGATGAGACTTTTGACTTTGGAATTTCCAAAATGGCCACCGTTGCCATGGAAACTGCAAAAAAGTCAAAAATTCTCTAAATGCTTTGAACTTAATGAAACTTGATATTATTGTTAACTGGCAAGTAAAGATGAGACTTTTGACTTTGAAATTTTCAAAATGGCTGCCGTTGCCATGGAAACAGCAGAATTGTGAAATTTTTTAGAATGCTCTCAATGTACTGAAAATTTACAGAAAGATGTATTGCCATGCATATATGTGCATTCACTGTTGAACAATTTTGAAATGGCTGCCGCTTAGTGGCAATTGGGGGAAGGGTGACATCCGCTATTGCTTGCAATGGCAATTCTAGTTATGGCACCCTCAACGGAGTTGGGGTGACATATTGTTATTCTACGTTTCTTTTTTTTATTATTATTTTTCTTCCACTATTTTTGTCCGGAGCAGTTCTCAGAATAGAATGGACCAAAGTTGATGGAACTATGGTATAATGTTGACCACCATGCGAAGTTGTCCCTCTGACTTTGGAATGGTCAAGATGGCCACCGTTACCATGGAAACAGCAAAAATGCGAAAAAAATCAAAGTGTTCCAAAGTGGAAGAAACTTCACAGGAATGGTAACTGGCATGTGTTGATTTACAGTTTGACTTCGGAATTTTCAAAATGGCCGCCGTTACTATGGAAACTGCAAAAATGTCAAAAATTTCAAAATGCTCCAAAATTTATGAAACTTTAAAAAATGTTAATTTGCAAGTGTAGATGCACTCTTTGACTGAGGAATTTCCAAAATGGCTGCCGCTCGCCTGGCAATAGGGGGGACGAGGGTGCCATCCGTTATTGCTAGCAATTACAAATCTAGTTATTTTTATTATTCTTCCACACATTTTGTCCATCGTGTTTCTAAGAATTGAGTGATCCAATATTGTTGGAACTATAACATAATGAGGACCCCCATTTGAAGTTGTGCACCTTGCTATGGAATGGTAAAAGATGGCCGCCGTTTCCATGGAAACAGCACAAATGCGAAAAAATTAAAGTGTTCCAAACTGGAAGAAACTCCACAGGAATGTTCACTGGCATGTGCTGATTTCCAGTTTTACTTTGGAATTTTCAAAATGGCTGCCGTTACCATGGAAACAGCTAAAATATCAAAAATTCTAACTCTTTCGTTATAAAATGCAACTGGATGAAACTTTATGAAAATGTTCTCCAGTATGCCAAGATGTCAAGACAATATTTGGATAGTTCAAAATGGCCGCCGTTGTCATGGAAACTGGGGCCAAGTTTTGCATTGACCCTATGGAAAAATGCATTAAATCTGCATTTTCTCAGAGAGTAGTGCACCAAAGTAAATGAAACTGTATTGATATATAACATGACATGTGGCAATGAGACGTACGCTTTTAGAATTTTGGAATTATCTACTGTAACCATGGTTGCAGCACAAATGTTCAAAATTTCCAAAAAAAATAAAGTGCTGCAAACTGGATGAAACTTCACAGAAATAGTGGCTGACATGTGCGGAGTTGCATTTTAAAGTTGGAATTTCCAAAATGGCCGCCGTAACCATGGAAACAGCAAAATTGTCCAAAATTTCAAAATGCTCCAAAACTTAATGAAATTTTACAAAAATGATGACTTGCATGTGTAGATGCAATCTTTGACTTTGAAATTTTCAAAATGGCTGCCGCTCGCCTGGCAATGGGGGGACGAGGTGCCATCCGTTATTGCTAGCAATTACAAATCTAGTTATGGCACCCTCAACGGAGTTGGGGTGACGTATTGTTATTCTACGTTTCTTTTTTTTTTTTTATTTTTATTATTTTTCTTCCACACATTTTGTCCAGGAGATTTCTGGAAATCCAATGGACCAAAGTTGATGGAACTCTACTATATTGTAGACCCTAAGGTAAAGAGTTGCAGGCACCATGGAATGGTTCAAGATGGCTGCCATTTCCATGGAAACGGAACAAATGTGAAAAATTCCAGTTTTTTATTTGGAGGAACTGTTTGGATGTGCTTTAACTCAGAATCATTATATTTTAATACAATGTAGGTGCCCACTATATACAGGTGTTGGATGATTTTGGAACTCATTGGAACTACTATGTTGCCATGGAAACTACATCAAAAATTTCAAAATTCTCAAAATGCTCCAAACTTCAGGAAACTTCTCAGTAATGATGAGCAACATTGGAAGATGTGGAATTTGGCGTTGGAATTTCCAAAATATCTCTTGTTACCATGGAAACAATGCAAAAAGGTCAAAACTTTGAATTTTCACAGAACATTCTAGAACATTAATGTTTAATAGGCATTAAATGGTATATGATTGTATATGATTATGGAGGGACACAATTGCAGCGGGGGTTTAACTTTGGAATATTCAAAATGGCCGCCGTTACCATGGAAACAGCAAAAATACAAAAAACTTCAAAATGGTTCAAATTTATTGAAACTTATAACAAATGTTGCTCAGCTAATGTACACTTGACTTTTGAGTTTGGAATTTCCAAAATGGCCGCCGTTACCATGGCTACCGCTCACCTGGCAATAGGGGAAGGGTGCCATCCGCTATTGCTTGCAATCGCAAATCTAGTTATTATTATTTTTCTTCCATCTAATTTTGTCCGCTCGCTTTCTCAGAGCTAAAGGAACCAATCTGAATGATGGTGCACTATAACAAGGAACCCTGACTTTCCTGTTGCTTTTTAATATTGGCACTAAAAAAATGGCTCCCATCACCATGGAAACGGAAAAATGGTGAAAAAATATAATTTTGGAGTTAGGTGAATTGTTTGAGTATGCTTAACCTTAAAATCTATAGATTTTAATACAATGTAGGTGCCCACTATATACTGCTTTGGGATGATTTTGGCAATCATTGGAACTGCTATGTTGCCATGGATACTACACCAAAAATTTCAAAAAAATGAAAATGCTCCAAATTTTTTGAAATTCTAGCATAACGATGAGCAACTTTGGTAGATGTGGAATTTGGCTTTGGAATTTCCAAAATGTCTGCCGTTTCCATGGAAACAATGCAAAAAGTTCAAAATGCTCCAAAAACTTCAGGGTTTGGTGAATAACTTTGGTATGCTTGAACTTAAAATCATCAAATTTTTATACAATATAGTTGTCCACTATATACAGGTTTTGAATGATTATGACAATCATTGGAACTACTCTGTTACCATGGATACAGGATCAGATATTTCAAAAATCTCAAAATGCTCCAAAATTGATGAAACTTAATATTATTGTTTACTGCCAAGTCTGAATGAGACTTTTGACTTTGGAATTTCCAAAATGGCCACCGTTGCCATGGAAACTGCATAACAGTCAAAAAATTTCAAAATGCTTTAAACTTAATAAAACTTGATATTATTGTTAACTGACAAGTAATGAAGAGGCTTTTGACTTTGAAATTTTCAAAATGGCTGCCGTTGCCATGGAAACGGCAGAAATGTGAAATTTTTAAAATGCTGTGAATGTACTGAAAATTTATAGAAAAATGTATAGCCATGCAAATATGTGCATTCACTGTTAAACTATTCTGAAATGGCTGCCGCTAAGTGGCAATGGGGGGAAGGGTGACATCCGCTATTGCTTGCAATAGCAATTCTAGTTATGGCACCCTCAACGGAGTTGGGGTGACATATTGTTATTGTTCCGTTCTTTTTTTTCTTATTATGGCACCCTCAACGGAGTTGGGGTGACATATTGTTATTGTTCGTTTCTTTTTGTCTTATTATATTTATTCTTCCACACTTTTTTGTCCATACTATTTCTCAGAATTGGCTTAAACAATATTGATGGAACTATACCATAATGTTGACCACCACATTAAATAGTGCAGTGAGGTATGGCATCATCAAGATGGCTGCCGTTGCCATGGAAACGAAACAAATGTGAAAAATTTCTGTTTTTTGTTTTGGTGAACTGTTTGAATATGCTTACACTCAGAATCATCATATTTTAATACAATGTAGGTGCCCACTATATACAGGTGTTGGATGATTTTGGCACTCATTGGACCTACTATGTTGCCATGGAAACTACACCAAAAATTTCAAAAATATCAAAATGCTCCAAACTTCATGAAACTTCACAATAACGATGAGCAACATTGGAAGATGTGGCATTTGGCGTTGGAATTTCAAAAATATCTGTAGTTACCATGGAAACAATGCAAAAAGGTCAAAACTTTAAAATTTTCACAGAACATTCCAGAACATCAATGTTAAATTTACTCTAGAGACATTAAATGGTATATGATGGTATATATGATTATGGAGGGAAAAAAATTGCAGCGGGGGTTTGACTTTGGAATATTCAAAATGGCCACCGTTACCATAGAAACAGCAAAATTATGAAAAACTTCAAAATGCTTTAAATTTAATAAAACTTTATAACAAATTTGCCCTAGCTTATGTAGACTTAACTTTTGAGTTTCGAATTTTCAAAATGGCTGCCGTTGCCATGGAAACAGCAAAAATTTTCTGAATGGCTGCCGCTGGCCTGGCAATGGGGAAAGGGTGCCATCCGCTATTGCTTGCAATGGCAAATCTAGTTTTTATTTTTATTCTTCCACACATTTTGTCCATGCTATTTCTCGGGATTGGTCAGACCCATGTTGATGGAACTATACCATAATATGAACCGCCATCTGAAGTTGTGCAAGAGAAATTGGAATGGTAAAAGATGGCTGCCGTTACCATGGAAACGAAACAAATGTGAAAAATTTCTGTTTTTTATTTTGGTGAACTGTTTGAATATGCTTACATTCAGAATCATCATATTTTAATACAATGTAGGTGCCCACTATATACAGGTGTTGGATGATTTTGGCACTCATTGGACCTACTATGTTGCCATAGAAACTACTCCAAAAATTTCAAAAATCTCAAAATGTTCCAAACTTAATGAAACTTCACAGTAACGATGAGCAACATTGGAAGATGTGGAATTTGGCGTTGGAATTTCCAAAATATCTGTTGTTACCATGAAAACAATGCAAAAAGGTCAAAACTTTGAATTTTCACAGATCATTCCAGAACATCAATGTTAAATTTATTCTAGAGACATTAAATGGTATATGATGATATATATGATTATAGTGAGAACAAATTGCAGCAGCAGGTTGAATTTGGAATTTTCAAAATGGCCGCCGTTACCATGGAAACAGCAAAAATACGAAAAACTTCAAAATGCTTCAAATTTATTGAAACTTATAACAAATGTTGCTTACCTAATGTAGAGTTGACTTTTGAGTTTGGAATTTCCAAAATGGCCGCCGTTACCATGGAAATTTCAAAAATTTCCGAATGCTCCAAAATTGATGAAACTTTACAACAATGTGAATAGACATCTGTAAATGCGGTCTTTGACATCGGAACTTTCAAAATGGCTGCCGCTCACCTGGCAATAGGGGAAGGGTGCCATCCGCTATTGCTTGCAATCGCAAATCTAGTTATGGCACCCTCAACGGAGTGTGGGTGACATATTGTTATTCTACGTTTCTTTTTTTTTATGGCACCCTCAACGGAGTTGGGGTGACGTATTGTTATTCTACGTTTCTTTTTTTTCTTATTATTATTTTTCTTCTTGCAACAAATTTTGTCCAGGTGATTTCTCGAAATCCAATGGACCAATGTTGATGGAACTCTTCTATAGTAAGGAGCCCCATATGCAGAGTTGCAGTAAGCATGGAATGGTTCAAGATGGCTACCGTTTCCATGGAAACAGAACAAATGTGAAAAAATCCTGTTTTTTGTTTTGGTGAACTGTTTGGATATGCTTTAACTCAGAAACATTATATTTTAATACAATGTAGGTGCCCACTATATACAGGTGTTGGATGATTTTGACACACATTGGAACTACTATGTTGCCATGGAAACTACACCAAAAATTTCAAAAATATCAAAATGCTCAAAACTTAATGAAACTTCACAGTAACGATGAGAAACATTGGAAAATGTGGAATTTGGCGTTGGAATTTTCAAAATATCTGTTGTTACCTTGGAAACAATGCAAAAAGGTCAAAACTTTGAATTTTCACAGAACATTCCAGAACATCAATGTTAAATTTATTTTAGAGACATTAAATGGTATATGATTATGGAGGGAAAAAATTGCAGCGGGGGTTTGACTTTGGAATATTAAAAATGGCCGCCGTTACCATGGAAACAGCAAAAATATGAAAAACTTCAAAATGCATTAAATTTAATGAAACTTATAACAAATGTTGCCTAGCTTATGAAGAATTGACTTTTGAGTTTGGAATTTTCAAAATGGCCGCCGTTACCATGGAAACAGCAAAAATATCCAAAATTTCAAAATGCTTCAAACTTAATGAAACTTTGCAAAAATGTTACTAGACATCTGTAGATGCACTATTTGACTTTGGAATTTTCAAACTGGCTGCCGCTCACCTGGCAATGGGGGAAGGGTGCCATCCGTTATTGCTAGCAATTACAAATCTAGTTATGGCACCCTCAACGGAGTTGGGGTGACGTATTGTTATTCTACGTTTCTTTTTTTATGGCACCCTCAACGGAGTTGGGGTGACATATTGTTATTCTACGTTTCTTTTTTTTCTTATTATGGCACCCTCAACGGAGTTGGGGTGACGTATTGTTATTGTACGTTTCTTTTTTTCCTTATTTTTATTATTCTTCTTCAACACTTTTTGTCCACACAGTTTCTCGGAATTGTATGGACCAATGTTGATGGAACTATACCATAATGTGGACCAGCATATGAAGTTGTGCACCTGACCTTGGAATGGTCAAGATGGCTTCCGTTTCCATGGAAACTGCAAAAATCCGAAAATATTCAAAGTGTTCCAAACTGGAAGAAACTCAACAGGAATGGTAACTGGCATGAGATGATTTGCAGTTTGACTTTGGAATTTCCAAAATGGCTGCCGTTACCATGGAAACAGCTCAAATATCAAAAATTCTAACTCTTTCATTATAACATCCAGCTGGATGAAACTTTATGAAAATGTGACCCAGTATGCAAAGATGTCAAAACAATATTTGGATAGTTCAAAATGGCCGGCGTTGTCATGGAAACTGGGGACAAGTTTTGCATTGACCCTATGGAAAAATGCATAAAATCAGCATTTTCTCAGAGAGTGGTGCACCAAAGAAAATGAAACTGTATTGATATATAACATGACATGTGGCAATGAGATGTCTGCTTTTAGAATTTTGGAATTATCTACTGTAACCATGGTTGCAGCACAAATGTTCAAAATTTTCAAAAAAAATTAAAGTGCTGCAAACTGGATGAAACTTTACAGGAATAGTGACTGACATGTGCGGAGTTGCATTTTGAAGTTGGAATTTCCAAAATGGCCGCCGTAACCATGGAAACAGCAAAATTGTCCAAAATTTCAAAATGCTCCAAACTTAATGAAATTTTACAAAAATGATGACTTGCATGTGTAGATGCACTCTTTGACTTTGGAATTTCACAAATGGCTGCCGCTCGCCTGGCAATGGGGGGACGAGGGTGCCATCCGTTATTGCTAGCAATTACAAATCTAGTTATGGCACCCTCAACGGAGTTGGGGTGACATATTGTTATTCTACGTTTCTTTTTTTTCTTTTTATTATTATTTTTATTCTTCCACACATTTTGTCCATACTATTTCTCAGAATTGGTCAAACCAATGTTGATGGAACTGTACCATAATATGAACCGCCATGTTAAGTTGTGCAAGAGACATTGGAATGGTAAAAAATGGCCGCTGTTACCATGGAAACAGAACAAATGTGAAAAAATCCAGTTTTTAGATTCGGTCAACTGTTTGGTTATGCTTTAACTCAGAATCATTATATTTTAATACAATATAGGTGCCCACTATATACAGGTGTTTGATGATTTTGGCACTCATTGGAACTACTATGTAGCCATGGAAACTACTCCAAAAAATTCAAAAATCCCAAAATGTTCCAAACTTAATGAAACTTCACAGTAACGATGAGCAACATTGGTAGATGTGGAATTTGGCGTTGGAATTTCCAAAATCGCTGTTGTTACCATGGAAACAATGCAAAAAGGTCAAAACTTTGAATTTTCACAGAACATTCTAGAACATAAATGTTTAATTTTTTCTAGAGACATTAAATGGTACATGATTGTATATGATTATGGAGGGAAAAAATTGCAGCGGGGGTTTGACTTTGGAATATTCAAAATGGCCGCCGTTACCATGGAAACAGCAAAAATACAAAAAACTTCAAAATGCTTCAAATTTTCTGAAACTTACAACAAATGTTGCTTAGCTAATGTAGACTTGACTTTTGAGTTTGGAATTTTCAAAATGGCGGCCGTTACCATGGAAACAGCAAAAATACAAAAAACTTCAAAATGCTTCAAATTTATTGAAACTTATCACAAATGTTGCTCAGCTAATGTAGACTTGACTTTTGAGTTTGGAATTTCCAAAATGGCCGCCGTTACCATGGCTACCGCTCTCCTGGCAATAGGGGAAGGGTGCCATCCGCTATTGCTTGCAATGGCAAATCTAGTTATTATTCTTATTCTTCCAATGATTTTTGTCCGGCAGATTTTTTGAAGGCAATGGAACCAATCTTAGTGATAGTCAACTATAATGAGGAACACAAAATTTCGGGTTGCAGTAGGTCATAGGACCATTAAAAATGGCTGTCGTTACCATGGAAACGGAAAAATTGTGAAAAATTCCACTTTTTTGTTTTAGGGAATTATTTGGAGATGCTTGGACTTAGAATCATTATATTTTGATACAATGTAGGTGCCCACTATATACTTGTTTTGGATGATTTTTGGCATTCATTGGAACTACTATGTTGCCATGGATACTACACCAAAAATTTCCAAAATATCAAAATGCTCCAAATTTAATGAAACTTCACAGGAACGATGAGCAACATTGGTAGATGTGCAATTTGGCGTTGGAATTTTGAAAATGTCTTGTGTTACCATGGAAACAAGGCAAAAATGGTCAAAACGCTTTAAAAAACCTTAAAAGTGGCATTTACTTCCTTAAAATGGTAGGTCAAATTCATTGAAACTCTGATGGTATGTTCCCTTCCATGTACCAATGGAGTATCTGCCATTAAAAATTTGGAATGGTCTGTGTTACCATAGAAACCAGCCAAAATGTCAAAAATTTCAAAAACTTCAAAATGCTTCAAACTTGATGAAACTTAATATATTTGTTGACTGTCTAGTCTGCATGACACTTTTGAAGTTGGAATTTCAAAAATGGCTACCGTTGCCATGGAAACTGCAGAAATGTCAAATATTTTCAAAATGCTCAAAACTTAATGAAACTTAATATTATTGTTTACTGGCATGTATAGATGAGACTTTTGACTTCGGAATTTTCGAATTTTCAAAATGGCTGCCGTTGCCATGGAAACAGCAGAAATGTGAAACTTTTGACAATGCTGTTATTGTATTGAAAATTTACAGAAAGATATATCGCAATTCATAGATCTGCATTCACTGTTAAGTTGTTTTAAAATGGGTGCCGCTTAGTGGCAATGAGGGGAAGGGTGACATCCGCTATTGCTTGCAATGGCAATTCTAGTTATTATTATTTTTCTTCCACCTAATTTTGTCCGGCAGTTTTCTCAGAGCCAAAGGAACCAATCTGAATGATAGTGCACTATAACAAGGAACCCTGACTTGCCTGTTTCTTTCCGGTATTGGAACTAAAAAAATGGCTGCCATCACCATGGAAACGCAAAAATGGTGAAAAAATATAATTTTAGAGTTAAGGGAATTGTTTGAGAATGCTTAGGCTTAAAATCTTTAGATTTTAATACTATGTAGGTGCCCACTATATACTGCTTTGGGATGATTTTGGCAATCATTGGAACTGCTATGTTGCCATGGATACCACACCAAAAATTTCCAAAAATGGAAATGCTCCAAATTTAATAAAACTTCACAGAAACGATGAGCAACATTGTAAGATGTGGAATATGGCGTTGGAATTTTGAAAATGTCTGCCGTTACCATGGAAACAATACAAAACAGGTCAAAATGGTCCAAAAAACACCTAAAAGTGGAATTTACTTTCTTAAAAGGGTAGGTCAAATCCATTGAAACTCTGATGGTATGTTCCCTCCCATGTACCAATGTGGTATCTACCATTAGAAATTTGGAATGGTCTGTGTTACCATAGAAACCAGCCAAAATGTCAAAAATTTCAAAAATTTCAAAATGCTCAAAAAGTAATGAAACTTACTATGATTGTTGACTGTCAAGTCTGCATGAGACTTTTGAAGTTTGAATTTCCAAAATGGCTACCGTTGCCATTGAAACTGGAAAAATGTCAAATATTTTCAAAATGCTCCAAACTAAATGAAACTTGATATTATTGTTCACTGGCAAGTAAAGATGAGACTTTTGACTTTGAAATTTTAAAAATGGCTGCCGTTGCCATGGAAACAGCAGAAATGTGAAATTTTTTAAAATGCTCTCAATGTACTGAAAATTTACAGAAAGATGTATTGCCGTGCATATATGTGCATTCACTGTTCAACAATTTTGAAATGGCTGCCGCTTAGTGGTAATTGGGGGAAGGGTGACATCCGCTATTGCTTGCAATGGCAATTCTAGTTATTTTTATTCTTCCACACTTTTTTGTCCATTCTATTTCTCGGAATTGGCTTCAACAATATTGATGGAACTATACCATAATGTAGACCACCACATTCTATTGTGCAGTGGGGTATGGCACCATCAAGATGGCTGCCGTTGCCATGGAAACGAAACAAATGTGAAAAAATCCTGTTTTTTGTTTTGGTGAACTGTTTTGATATGCTTAAACTCAGAACCATTATATTTTGATACAATGTAGGTGCCGGCCATATACAGGTGTTGGATGATTTTGGCACTCATTGGAACTACTATGTTGCCATGGAAACTACACCAAAAATTTCAAAAATCTCAAAATGCTCCAAACTTCATGAAACTTCACAGTAACGATGAGCAACATTGGAAGATGTGGAATTTGGCGTTGGAATTTCCAAAATGTCTGTAGTTACCATGGAAACAATGCAAAAAGGTCAAAAAATTCAAAAATAAATAAAAATGCTGTAAACTGGATGAAACTTAACAGGAATGGTCACTGGCATAAGCACAGTTGACATTTGAAGTTGGAATTTTCAAAATGGCCGCCGTAACCATGGAAACAGCAAAAATGTCAAAAACTTCAAAATGCTCCAAACTTAATGAAACTTAACAAATATGATAATTTGAATGTGTAGATGCACACTTTGACTTTGGAATTTTCAAAATGGCTGCCGCTCGCCTGGCAATGGGGGAAGGGTGCCATCCGCTATTGATTGCAATGGCAAATCTAGTTATTATTATGGCACCCTCAACGGAGTTGGGGTGACGTATTGTTATTCTACGTTTCTTTTTTTTCTTATTATTATGGCACCCTCAACGGATGTTGGGGTGACATATTGTTATTCTACGTTTCTTTTTTTTCTTATTATGTCACCCGATCGACAATGTCGGGTGACATATTGCTTTTCTTATGTTTCTTTGTTATGGCACCCTCAACGGAGTTGGGGTGACGTATTGTTATTCTACGTTTCTTTTTTTCTTATTATGTCACCCGATCGACAATGTCGGGTGACATATTGCTATTCCTCTGTTTCTTTTTCACTATTATTATTATTATTATTTTTCTTCCACCTAATTTTGTCCGGCAGTTTTCTGAGAGCCAAAGGAACCAATCTGAATGATGGTGCACTATAACAAGGAACCCTGACTTTCCAGTTGCAGAGCAACTTTGGAACTAAAAAATGGCTGCCATCACCATGGAAACGGGAAAATGGTGAAAAAATATAATTTTGGAGTACGGTGAATTGTTTGAGAATGCTTAACCTTAAAATCTTTAGATTTTAATACAATGTAGGTGCCCACTATATACTGCTTTGGGATGATTTTGGCAATCATTGGAACTGCTATGTTGCCATGGATACTACACCAAAAATTTCCAAAGTATGGAAATGCTCCAAATTTTATAAAACTTCACAGTAACGATGAGCAACATTGGTAGAAGTGGAATTTGGCGTTGGAATTTCGAAAATGTCTGCCGTTACCATGGAAACAATGCAAAACAGGTCAAAATGGTATAAAAACCTAAAAGTGGCATTTACTTTCTTAAAATGGTAGGTCAAATTGATCGAAACTTTGATGGTATGGTCCCTCCCATGTACCAATGTGGTATATGCCATTAAATTTTGGGAATGGTCTCTGTTGCCATAGGAACCATCACAAATGTCAAAAATTTCAAAAATTTCAAAATGCTTTAAATTTGATGAAACTTCATATGATTATAGACTGTCAAGTCTGCATGAGACTTTTGAAGTTGGAATTTCCAAAATGGTTACCGTTGCCATGGAAACTGCAAAAATGTCAAATATTTTCGAAATGCCCCAAACTTAATGAAACTTGATATTATTGTAAACTGGCATGTATAGATGAGACTTTTGACTTTGAAATTTTCAAAATGGCTGCCGTTGCCATGGAAACGGTATAAATATGAAATACTTTAAAATGCTCTGAATATACTGAAAATTTACAAAAAGATGAATAGCCATACATATTTGTGCATTTACTGTTAAACAAGTTTGAAATGGCTGCCGCTAAGTGGCAATAGGGGGAAGGGTGACATCCGCTATTGCTTGCAATGGCAATTCTAGTTATTATTATTTTTCTTCCACCTAATTTTGTCCGCTCGCTTTCTCAGAGCCAAAGGAACCAATCTGAATGATGGTGCACTATAACAAGGAACCCTGACTTTCCTGTTGCTTTTTAATATTGGCATTAAAAAAATGGCTGCCATCACCATGGAAACAGAAAAATGGTGAAAAAATATAATTTTGGAATTAGGTGAATTGTTTGAGAATGCTTAACTGTAAAATCTTTAGATTTTAATACCATGTAGGTGCCCACTATATACTGCTTTGGGATGATTTTGGCAATCATTGGAACTGCTATGTTGCCATGAATACTACACCAAAATTTTAAAATAAATGAAAATGCTCCAAATTTTTTGAAATTCTAGCATAACGATGAGCAACTTTGGTAGATGTGGAATTTGGCGTTGGAATTTCCAAAATGTCTGCCGTTTCCATGGAAACAATGCAAAAAGGTCAAAATGCTCAAAAAACTTCAGGGTTTGGTGAATAACTTTGGTATGCTTGAACTTAAAATCATCAAATTTTTGTACAATATAGTTGTCCACTATATACAGGTTTTGAATGATTATGACAATCATTGGAACTACTCTGTTACCATGGATACAGGATCAAATATTTCAAAAAATTCAAAATGCTCCAAAATTGATGAAACTTAATATTATTGTTGACTGCCAAGTCTGGATGAGACTTTTGATTTTGGAATTTTCAAAATGGCCATCGTTGCCATGGAAACTGCAAAAAAGTCAAAAATTCTCAAAATGCTTTGAACTTAATGAAACTTGATATTATTGTTAACTGACAAGTAATGATGAGGCTTTTGACTTTGAAATTTTCAAAATGGCTGCCGTTGCCATGGAAACGGCAGAAATGTGAAATTTTTAAAATGCTGTGAATGTACTGAAAATTTACAGAAAGATGTATTGCCATGCATATATGTTCATTCCCTGTTAAACGATTCTGAAATGGCTGCAACTTAGTGGCAATTGGGGGAAGGGTGACATCCGCTATTGCTTGCAATGGCAATTCTAGTTTTTATTTATTCTTCCACTTTTTTTGTCCAGCTTATATCTTGGAACTGGATGAACCAATGGTCATGGGTCTATACCAGAATGTTAACCAGCATGTGCAGATTTGCAATCGGGGTATGGCATTTTCAAGATGGCCACCGTTGCCATGGAAACAGCAAAAATGTGAAAAAAAACTGAAATGCTCAAAAATGATTCAAACTTCACACAAATATTAACTGGCATTTACAGAAATGGTATTTGTCTTTGGAATTTCCAAAATGGCCGCCGTAACCATGGAAACTGCAAAAATTTCAAAAATTTCAAAATGCTCCAAAGTTGACGAAACTTTACAGTAATGCTAACAGACAACTTTAGATGGGGTCTTTGACTTAGGAATTTCAAAAATGGCTGCTGCTCACCTGGCAATTGGGGAAGGGTGCCATCCGTTATTGCTAGCAATTACAAATCTAGTTATGTCACCCGATCGACAATGTCGGGTGACATATTGCTTTTCCTCTGTTTCTTTTTCCGTATTATTATTATTATTATTTTTCTTCCACCTAATTTTGTCCGCTCGCTTTCTCAGAGCCAAAGAAACCAATCTGAATGATGGTGCACTATAACAAGGAACCCTGACTTTCCTGTTGCTTTTTAATATTGGCACTAAAATAATGGCTGCCATCACCATGGAAACGGAAAAATGGTGAAAAAATATAATTTTGGAGTTCCTTGAATTATTTGAGAATGCTTAAGCTTAAAATCTTTAGATTTTGATACAATGTAGGTGCCCACTATATACTGCTTTGGGATGATTTTGGCAATCATTGGAACTGCTATGTTGCCATGGATACTACACCAAAAATTTCAAAAATATGGAAATGCTCCAAATTTTATAAAACTTCACAGTAACGATGAGCAACATTGGTAGAGGTGGAATTTGGCGTTGGAATTACCAAAATGTCTGCCGTTACCATGGAAACAATGCGAAACAGGTAAAAATGGTCCAAAAACCTTAAAGTGGCATTTACTTTCTTAAAATGGTAGGTCAAATTGATCGAAACTTTGATGGTATGGTCCCTCCCATGTACCAATGTGGTATATGCCATTAAATTTTGGGAATGGTCTCTGTTGCCATAGGAACCATCACAAATGTCAAAAATTTCAAAAATGTCTAAATGCTTCAAATTTGATGAAACTTTATAGGCTTGTAGACTGTCAAGTCTGCATGAGACTTTTGAAGTTGGAATTTCCAAAATGGCTACCGTTGCCATGGGAACTGAAAAAATGTCAAATATTTTCGAAATGCTCAAAACTTAATGAAACTTAATATTATTGTAAACTGGCATGTATAGATGAGACTTTTGACTTTGAAATTTTCAAAATGGCTGCCGTTGCCATGGAAATGGTATAAATATGAAATACTTTAAAATGCTCTCAATATACTGAAAATTTACAAAAAGATGAATAGCCATACATATTTGTGCATTTACTGTTAAACAAGTTTGAAATGGCTGCCGCTTAGTGGCAATAGGGGGAAGGGTGACATCCGCTATTGCTTGCAATGGCAATTCTAGTTATTATTATTATTCTTCCACCTTTTTTTGTCCGACAGGTTTTTTGGAGTAAAATGGAACCAATCTTAATGATAATTCACTATAAGGAGGAACACAAAATTTCGGGTTGCAGTAGGGTCTAAGACCATAAAAAATGGCTGCCGTTTCCATGGAAACGGAACAATTGTGAAAAATTCCAGTTTTTGGTTTTGTGAATAATTTAGAGATGCTTAAACTCAGAATCATCATATTTTATCATAATGTAGGTGCCAGCCATATATTGGTTTTGGATGATATTGGCAATCATTGGAACCACTATGTTGCCATGGAAACTACCCCAAAAATTTCAAAAATTTCAAAATGCTCCAAATTTTTTGAAACTTCATAGTAACGATGAGCAACTTTGGTAGATGCGTAATTTGGCGTTGGAATTTCCAAAATGTCTGCCGTTACCATGGAAACAGTGCATAAGTGTCAAAATGCTCTAAAAACCTCAGGGTTTGGTAAATAATTTTGGTATGCTAGAACTTGAAATCATCAAATTTTTACACAATATAGTTGTCCACTATATACAGCTTTTGAATGATTTTGACAATCATTGGAACTCTTCTGTTACCATGGATACAGGACCAAATATTTCAAAAATTTCAAAATGCTCCTAAATTGATCAAACTTAATAGGATTGTTGACTGGCAAGTCTGGATGATACTTTTGACTTTGGAATTTCCAAAATGGCCACCGTTGCCATGGAAACTGCAAAAAAGTCAAAATTTCTCTAAATGCTTTGAACTTAATGAAACTTGATATTATTGTTAACTGGCAAGTAAAGATGAGACTATTCACTTCAAAATTTTCAAAATGGCTGCCGTTGCCATGGAAACAGCAGAATTGTGAAATTTTTTAGAATGCTCTCAATGTACTGAAAATTTACAGAAAGATGTATTGCCATGCATATATGTGCATTCACTGTTAAACAATTTTGAAATGGCTGCCGCTTAGTGGCAATTGGGGGAAGGGTGACATCCGCTATTGCTTGCAATGGCAATTCTAGTTATGGCACCCTCAAAGGAGTTAGGGTGACGTATTGTTATTCTACGTTTCTTTTTTTCTTCTTATTATTATGGCACCCTCAACGGAGTTGGGGTGACATATTGTTATTGTTCGTTTCTTTTTTTTCTTATTTTTATTCTTCCACACATTTTGTCCACGCTATTTCTCGGAATTGGTCAGACCAATGTTGATGGAACTATACCATAATATGAACCTCCGTGTGAAGTTGTGCAAGAGACATTGGAATGGTAAAAAATGGCCGCCGTTACCATGGAAACTGCAAAAATGTGAAAAAATTTCCAAATTCTAAATCTTTTATTATAAGAGCCAACCTAATGAAACTTTATGTAAATGTTGGCAGTGGTGCCCTGAGGTACCAACAGTACTTAGCTTCTGCAAAATCTGTACCATTGCCATGGAAACTGGAGAAAAATTTAACATTGAACCTATGGGAAAAAACATAAAACCAGCCTTTTCTAAAGGAATATAAGATCAAACTCAAAGAAACTTTATGAATATATAACATGGCATAAGTCGAAATTGAAACTATTGTTGGAATTTTCGAAATGGACACCGTTACCATGGAAACAGCAAAAATGTCAAAAAATCTTAAAATGCTCCAAACTTAATGAAACTCATTATAAATGATAAATGGCAAGTAAAGGTCAGACTTTTGACTTAGGAATTTTCAAAATGGCCGCCGTTGCCATGGAAACTACAAAAATTTTAAAAACTTCAAAATGCTCCAAAATTGAGGAAACGTTACAACAATGTTAGTAAACATCTGTAGATGCGGTCTTTGACTTTGGAATTTTCGAACTGGCTGCAGTTTAGTGGCAATGTGGGAAGGGTGCCATCCGCTATTGCTTGCAATGGCAAATCTAGTTATGGCACCCTCAACGGAGTTGGGGTGACATATTGTTATTCTACGTTTCTTTTTTTTCTTTTTTTTATTATTTTTCTTCCACTATTTTTGTCCGGAGCAGTTCTCGGAATAGAATGGACCAAAGTTGATGGAACTATGGTATAATGTTGACCACCATGCGAAGTTGTCCCTCTGACTTTGGAATGGTCAAGATGGCCACCGTTACCATGGAAACAGCAAAAATATGAAAAAAAATCAAAGTGTTCCAAAGTGAAAGAAACTTCACAGGAATGGTAACTGGCATGTGCTGATTTACATTTTGACTTTAAAATTTTCAAAATGGCCGCCGTTACCATGGAAACTGCAAAAATTTTCAAAATTTCAAAAAGCTCCAAAATTTATGAAACTTTAACAAAATGTTGATTTGCAAGTAAAGATGCACTCTTTGACTTAGGAATTTTCTAAATGGCTGCCGTTACCCTGGCAATGGGGGAAGGGTGCCATCCGCTATTGCTTGCAATGGCAATTCTAGTTATTTTTATTTTTCTTCCACACATTTTGTCCGCGCGAGTTCTCAGAATTGAACCTACCAATGTTTATGGAACTCAACTATAATGAAGAACCCCACTTGAAGTTGTGCACCTTGCTATGGAATGGTAAAAGATGGCCGCCGTTTCCATGGAAACAGCACAAATGCGAAAAAAATCAAAGTGGTCCAAACTGGAAGAAACTCCACAGGAATGTTAACTGGCATGTGCTGATTTGCAGTTTGACTTTGGAATTTTCAAAATGGCTGCCGTTACCATGGAAACAGCTCAAATATCAAAAATTCTAACTCTTTCGTTATAACATCCAGCTGGATGAAACTTTATGAAAATATTCTCCAGTATGCCAAGATGTCAAGACAATATTTGGAAAGTTCAAAATGGCCGCCGTTGTCATGGAAACTGGGGCCAAGTTTTGCATTGACCCTATGGAAAAATGCATAAAACCAGCATTTTCTCAGAGAGTAGTGCACCAAAGTTAATGAAACTGTATTGATATATAACATGACATGTGGCAAAGAGATGTACGCTTTTAGAATTTTGGAATTATCTACTGTAACCATGGTTGCAGCACAAATGTTCAAAATTTCCAAAAAAATTAAAATGCTGCAAACTGGATGAAACTTTACAGCAATAGTAACTCACATGTGCGGAGTTGCATTTTGAAGTTGGAATTTCCAAAATGGCTGCCGTAACCATGGAAACAGCAAAATTGTCCAAAATTTCAAAATGCTTCAAACTTAATGAAATTTTACAAAAATGATGACTTGCATGTGTAGATGCACTCTTTGACTTTGAAATTTTCAAAATGGCTGCCGCTCGCCTGGCAATGGGGGGACGAGGGTGCCATCCGTTATTGCTAGCAATTACAAATCTAGTTTCTTATTATTATTATTATTTTTCTTGCAACAAATTTTGTCCAGGTGATTTCTCGAAATCCAATGGACCAATGTTGATGGAACTCTACTATAGTAAGGACCCCCAGGTGCAGAGTTGCAGGAAGCATGGAATGGTTCAAGATGGCTACCATTACCATGGAAACAGAACAAATGTGAAAAAATCCAGTTTTTTGTTTTGGTGAACTGTTTAGATATGCTTTATCTCAGAATCATTATATTTTAATACAATGTAGGTGCCCACTATATACAGGTGTTGGATGATTTTGGTGATCATTGGAACTACTATGTTGCCATGGAAACTACACCAAAAATTTCGAAATTCTCAAAATGCTCCAAACTTCAGGAAACTTCACAGTAACGATGAGCAACATTGGAAGACGTGGAATTTGGCGTTGGAATTTCCAAAATATCTGTTGTTACCTTGGAAACAATGCAAAAAGGTCAAAACTTTGAATTCTCACAGAACATTCCAGAACATCAATGTTAAATTTAGTCTAGAGACATTAAATGGTATATTATTATGGAGGGCAAAAAATGCAGCATGGGTTTGACTTTGGAATATTCAAAATGGCCGCTGTTACCATGGAAACAGCAAAAATATGAAAAACTTCAAAATGCTTCAAATTTGAGGAAACTTATAACAAATGTTGCCTAGCTTATGTAGACTTGACTTTTGAGTTTGGAATTTTCTAAATGGCCGCCGCTCACCTGGCAATAGAGGAAGGGTGCCATCCGTTATTGCTAGCAATTACAAATCTAGTCTTATTATGGCACCCTCAACGGAGTTGGGGTGACGTATTGTTATTGTACGTTTCTTTTTTTCCTTATTATGTCACCCGATCGACAATGTCGGGTGACATATTGCTTTTCTTATGTTTCTTTGTTATTATTATTATTCTTCCACCTTTTTTTGTCCGACAGGTTTTTTGGAGTAAAATGGAACCAATCTTAATGATAGTTCACTATAAGGAGGAACACAAAATTTCGGGTTGCAGTAGGGTCTAAGACCATAAAAAATGGCTGCCGTTTCCATGGAAACGGAACAATTGTGAAAAATTCCACTTTTTGGTTTTGTGAATAATTTAGAGATGCTTAAACTCAGAATCATCATATTTTATCACAATGTAGGTGCCAGCCATATATTGGTTTTGGATGATATTGGCAATCATTGGAACCACTATGTTGCCATGGAAACTACCCCAAAAATTTCAAAAATTTCAAAATGCTCCAAATTTTTTGAAACTTCATAGTAACGATGAGCAATATTGGTAGATGCGTAATTTGGCGTTGGAATTTCCAAAATATCTGCCGTTACCATGGAAACAGTGCATAAGTGTCAAAATGCTCTAAAAACCTCAGGGTTTGGTGAATAATTTTGGTATGCTTGAACTTGAAATCATCAAATTTTTACACAATATAGTTGTCCACTATATACAGGTTTTGAATGATTTTGACAATCATTGGAACCACTCTGTTACCATGGATACAGGACCAAATATTTCAAAAATTTCAAAATGCTCCAAAATTGATCAAACTTAATATGATTGTTGACTGGCAAGTCTGGATGACACTTTTGACTTTTGAATTTCCAAAATGGCCACCGTTGCCATGGAAACTGCAAAAAAGTCAAAAATTCTCTTAATGCTTTGAACTTGATGAAACTTGATATTATTGTTAACTGGCAAGTAAAGATGAGACTTTTGACTTTGAAATTTTCAAAATGGCTGCCGTTGCCATGGAAACAGCAGAAATGTGAAATTTTTTAAAATGTTTTGAACATACTGAAAATTTACAGAAAGATGTATTGCCATGCATATATGTGCATTCACTGTTCAACAATTTTGAAATGGCTGCCGCTTAGTGGCAATTTGGGAAGGGTGACATCCGCTATTGCTTGCAATGGCAATTCTAGTTTTTATTATTCTTCTTCAACACTTTTTGTCCACACAGTTTCTCGGAATTGTATGGACCAATGTTGATGGAACTATACCATAATGTGGACCAGCATATGAAGTTGTGCACCTGACTTTGGAATGGTCAAGATGGCTGCCGTTTCCATGGAAACTGCAAAAATCCGAAAATATTCAAAGTGTTCCAAATTGGAAGAAACACCACAGGAATGGTAACTGGCATGAGATGATTTGCAGTTTGACTTTGGAATTTCCAAAATGGCTGCCGTTACCATGGAAACAGCTCAAATATCAAAAAATCTAACTCTTTCATTATAACATCCAGCTGGATGAAACTTTATGAAAATGTGATCCAGTATGCCAAGATGTCAAAACAATATTTGGATAGTTCAAAATGGCCGCCGTTGTCATGGAAACTAGGGCCAAGTTTTGCATTGACCCTATGGAAAAATGCATAAAATCAGCATTTTCTCAGAGAGTATTGCATCAAAGTCAATGAAACTGTATTGATATATAACATGACATGTGGCAATGAGATGTACGCTTTTAGAATTTTGGAATTATCTACTGTAACCATGGTTGCAGCACAAATGTTCAAAATTTCCAAAAAAAATTAAGTGCTGCAAACTGGATGAAACTTTACAGGAATAGTGACTGACCTGTGCGGAGTTGCATTTTGAAGTTGGAATTTCCAAAATGGCCGCCGTAACCATGGAAACAGCAAAATTGTCCAAAATTTCAAAATGCTCCAAACTTACTGAAATTTTGCAAAAATGATAACTTGCAAGTGTAGATGCACTCTTAGACTTTGGAATTTTCAAAATGGCTGCCGCTCGCCTGGCAATGGGGTGACGAGGGTGCCATCCGTTATTGCTAGCAATTACAAATCTAGTTTTTCTTTTTCTTCTTCCACACATTTTGTCCGTCGTGTTTCTCGGAATCCAATGGACCAATGTTGATGGAACTTTACTATAAGGAGGACCCCCATGTAAAGTTGTGCACCTTGGTATGGAATGGTAAAAGATGGCCGCCGTTTCCATGGAAACAGCATAAATGCGAAAAAAATCAAAGTGTTCCAAACTGGAAGAAACTCCACAGGAATGTTGACTGGCATGTGCTGATTTCCAGTTTGACTTTGGAATTTTCAAAATGGCTGCCGTTACCATGGAAACAGCTAAAATATCAAAAATTCTAACTCTTTCGTTATAAGATCCAACTGGATGAAACTTTATGAAAATGTTCTCCAGTATGCCAAGATGTCAAGACAATATTTGGATAGTTCAAAATGGCCGCCGTTGTCATGGAAACTGGGGCCAAGTTTTGCATTGACCCTATGGAAAAATGCATAAAATCAGCATTTTCTCAGAGAGTATTGCACCAAAGTAAATGAAACTGTATTGATATATAACATGACATGTGGCAATGAGATGTACGCTTTTAGAATTTTGGAATTATCTACTGTAACCATGGTTGCAGCACAAATGTTCAAAATTTCCAAAAAAAATAAAGTGCTGCAAACTGGATGAAACTTAACAGGAATAGTGACTGACATGTGCGGAGTTGCATTTTGAAGTTGGAATTTTCAAAATGGCCGCCGTAACCATGGAAACAGCAAAAATATCAAAATGCTTCAAACTTAATGAAACTTTGCAAAAATGTTACTAGACATCTGTAAATGCATTCTTCGACTTTGGAATTTTCAAAATGGCTGCCGCTCACCTGGCAATCAGGGGAAGGGTGCCATCCGTTATTGCTAGCAATTACAAATCTAGTTATTATTATGTCACCCGATCGACAATGTCGGGTGACATATTGCTATTCCTCTGTTTCTTTTTCACTATTATTATTTTTCTTCCACCTAGTTTTGTCCGGCAGTTTTCTCAGAGCCAAAGGAACCAATCTGAATGATGGTGCACTATAACAAGGAACCCTGACTTTCCAGTTGCAGTGCAACTTTGGAACTAAAAAATGGCTGCCATCACCATGGAAACCGAAAAATAATGGAAAATTCCAGTTTTTGGTTTTGATGAATTATTTGGAAATGCTTTAACTTAGAATCATTATATTTTGATACAATGTAGGTGCCGGGCATATACTGGTTTTGGATGATTTTGGCAATCATTGGAACTGCTATGTTGCCATGGATACTACACCAAAAATTTCAAAAATATGGAAATGCTCCAAATTTTATAAAACTTCACAGTAATGATGAGCAACATTGGTAGATGTGGAATTTGGTGTTGCAATATCGAAAATGTCTGCCGTTACCATGGAAACAATGCAAAACAGGTCAAAATGGTCCAAAAACCTTTAAGTGGCATTTACTTTCTTAAAATGGTAGGTCAAATTGATTGAAACTTTGATGGTATGGTCCCTCCCATGTACCAATGTGGTATATGCCATTGAATTTTGGAAACGGTCTCTGTTGCCATAGGAACCATCCCAAATGTCAAAAATTTCAAAAAATTCAAAATGCTCCAAAATTGATGAAACTTAATATGATGGTACACTGACAAGTCTGAATAAGACTTTTGAAGTTGGAATTTCCAAAATGGCGACCGTTGCCATGGAAACTGCGGAAATGTCAAATATTTTCAAAATGCTCCAAACTTTATGAAACTTAATATTATTGTTAACTAACATGTATAGATGAGACTTTTGACTTCGGAATTTTCAAAATGGCTGCCGTTGCCATGGAAACAGCAAAAATGTGAAATTTTCTAAAATGCTCTTAATGTACTGAAAATTTACAGAAAGATGTACTGTAATGCATAAATGTGCATTCACTGTTAAACAATTTTGAAATGGCTGCCGCTTAGTGGCCATTGGGGGAAGGGTGACATCCGCTATTGCTTGCAATGGCAATTCTAGTTATGTCACCCGATCGACAATGTCGGGTGACATATTGCTTTTCTTATGTTTCTTTGTTATTATTATTATTCTTCCACCTTTTTTTGTCCGACAGGTTTTTTGGAGTAAAATGGAACCAATCTTAATGATAATTCACTATAAGCAGGAACACAAAATTTCGGGTTGCAGTAGGGTCTAAGACTATAAAAAATGGCTGCCGTTTCCATGGAAACGGAACAATTGTGAAAAATTCCAGTTTTTGGTTTTGTGAATAATTTAGAGATGCTTAAACTCAGAATCATCATATTTTATCACAATGTAGGTGCCAGCCATATATTGGGTTTGGATGATATTGGCAATCATTGGAACCACTATGTTGCCATGGAAACTACCCCAAAAATTTCAAAAATTTCAAAATGCTCCAAATTTTTTGAAACTTCATAGTAACGATGAGCAACTTTGGTAGATGCGTAATTTGGCGTTGGAATTTCCAAAATGTCTGCCGTTACCATGGAAACAGTGCATAAGTGTCAAAATGCTCTAAAAACCTTAGGGTTTAGTAAATAATTTTGGTATGCTAGAACTTGAAATCATCAAATTTTTACACAATATAGTTGTCCACTATATACAGCTTTTGAATGATTTTGACAATCATTGGAACTCTTCTGTTACCATGGATACAGGACCAAATATTTCAAAAATTTCAAAATGCTCCTAAATTGTTTAAACTTAATATGATTGTTGACTGGCAAGTCTGGATGATACTTTTGACTTTGGAATTTCCAAAATGGCCACCGTTGTCATGGAAACTGCAAAAAAGTCAAAAATTCTCTAAATGCTTTGAACTTAATGAAACTTGATATTATTGTTAACTGGCAAGTAAAGATGAGACTTTTGACTTCAAAATTTTCAAAATGGCTGCCGTTGCCATGGAAACAGCAGAATTATGAAATTTTTTAGAATGCTCTCAATGTACTGAAAATTTACAGAAAGATGTATTGCCATGCATATATGTGCATTCACTGTTAAACAATTTTGAAATGGCTGCCGCTTAGTGGCAATTGGGGGAAGGGTGACATCTGCTATTGCTTGCAATGGCAATTCTAGTTATTATTATGGCACCCTCAACGGAGTTGGGGTGACATATTGTTATTGTTCCGTTCTTTTTTTTCTTATTTTTATTTTTATTCTTCCACACATTTTGTCCATGCTATTTCTTGGAATTGGTAAGACCAATGTTGATGGAACTATACCATAATATGAACCGCCATGTGAAGTTGTGCAAGAGACATTGGAATGGTAAAAAATGGCCGCTGTTACCATGGAAACTGATAAAATGTGAAAAAAAATGCAAATTCTAAATCTTTCATTATAAGACCTAGCTGAATGAAACGTTATGGTTATGTTCCTTGGTATGCCTAGATGATGTGACAATGTAAGAAAATTCCAAAATGGCTGCCATTGTCATAGAAACAGGGCGAAAGTTTAACATTGGCCCTATGGGAAAACACATTGAAGCTGCATTTGCCGCAGAAATATTTTATCAAACCTTCTACAACTTAATGGATATGTAACATGGCATGTCCGAAAGTAGCACCTGTCTTTGGAATTTTAGAAACGGTATCCGTTACCATGGAAATAGCAAAAATTTCAAAAAAACGCTCCCAAATTGATGAAACTTTATAAGAATGTTAATAGAAATCTGTAGATGTGCTCTTTGACTTTGGAATTTTCAAAATGGCTGCCGCTCACCTGGCAATAGGGGAAGGGTGCCATCCGCTATTGCTTGCAATCGCAAATCTAGTTATTATTTTTATTCTTCCACACTTTTTTGTCCATTCTATTTCTCGGAATTGGCTTGAACAATATTGATGGAACTATACCATAATGTAGACCACCACATTCTATAGTGCAGTGGGGTATGGCACCATCAAGATGGCTGCCGTTGCCATGGAAACGAAACAAATGTGAAAAAATCCTGTTTTTTGTTTTGGTGAACTGTTTTGATATGCTTAAACTCAGAACCATTATATTTTGATACAATGTAGGTGCCGGCCATATACAGGTGTTGGATGATTTTGGCACTCATTGGAACTACTATGTTGCCATGGAAACTATACCAAAAATTTCCAAAATATCAAAATGCTCCAAACTTCATGAAACTTCCCAGTAACGATGAGCAACATTGGAAGATGTGGAATTTGGCGTTGAAATTTCCAAAATATCTGTTGTTACCATGGAAACAATGCAAAAAGGTCAAAAATTTCAAAAAAAAATAAAAATGCTGTAAACTGGATGAAACTTTACAGGAATGGTCACTGGCATAAGCAAAGTTGACATTTGAAGTTGGAATTTTCAAAATGGCCGCCGTAACCATGGAAACAGCAAAAATGTCAAAAACTTCAAAATGCTTCAAACTTAATGAAACTTAACAAATATGATAATTTGAATGTGTAGATGCACACTTTGACTTTGGAATTTTCTAGATTGCTGCCGCTCGCCTGGCAATGTGGGAAGGGTGCCATCCGCTATTGCTTGCAATGGCAAATCTAGTTATGGCACCCTAAACGGAGTTTGGGTGACATATTGTTATTCTACGTTTCTTTTTTTCTTATTTTATTTATTCTTCCACACATTTTGTCCATGCTATTTCTCAGAATTGGCTTGAACAATATTGATGGAACTTTACCATAATGTAGACCACTATATGGAATTGTGCAATCGGGGTATGGCATCATCAAGATGGCTGCCGTTGCCATGGAAACTGATGAAATGTGAAAAAAAATGCAATTTCTAAATCTTTTATTATAAGACCTAGCTAGATGAAATTTTATGGTAATGTTCCTTGGTACGCCTAGATGTTGTGACAATATTAGGAAATTCCAAAATGGCCGCCATTGTCATGGAAACAGGGGGAAAGTTTAACATTGGCCCAATGGGAAAACATGTTCAAGCTGCATTTCCTGCAAGAATATTAGATCAAACCTTCTACAACTTAATGAATATGTTACATGGCATGTCCCAAAGTGGCACCTGTCTTTGGAATTTTGGAAATGGTACCCGTTACCATGGAAATAGCAAAAATTTCAAAAATTTCAAAATGCTCCAAAATTAACGAAAATTTACAAAAATGTTCATTGGCATTTGTATATGTTATCTTTGACTTTGGATTTTTCAAAATGGCTGCCGCTCACCTGGCAATGGGGGAAGGGTGCCATCCGTTATTGCTAGCAATTACAAATCTAGTTATGGCACCCTCAACGGAGTTGGGGTGACATATTGTTATTGTTCGTTTCTTTTTTTCTTATTATATTTATTCTTCCACACTTTTTTGTCTATGCTATTTCTCGGAATTGGCTTGAACAATATTGATGAAACTATGCCATAATGTAGTCCACTATATGAAATTGTGCAAACGGGGTATGGCATCATCAAGATGGCTGACGTTGCCATGGAAACGAAACAAATGTGAAAAAATACTGTTTTTAGTTTCGGTGAACTGTATGGTAATGCTTTAACTCAGAATCATCATATTTTAATACAATGTAGGTGCCCACTATATACAGGTGTTGGATGATTTTGGCACTCATTCGAACTACTATGTTGCCATGGAAACTACTCCAAAAAATTCAAAAATCTCAAAATGTTCCAAACTTCATGAAACTTCACAGTAACGATGAGCAACATTGGAAGATGTGGAATTTGGCGTTGGAATTTCCAAAATCGCTCTTGTTACCATGGAAACAATGCAAAAAGGTCAAAACTTTGAATTTTCACAGAACATTCTAGAACATCAATGTTTAATTTATTCTAGAGACATTAAATGGTATATGATTGTGGAGGGAAAAAATTGCAGCGGGGGTTTGACTTTGGAATATTCAAAATGGCCGCCGTAACCATGGAAACAGCAAAAATACAAAAAACTTCAAAATGCTTCAAATTTATTGAAACTTATAACAAATGTTGCTCAGCTAATGTAGACTTGACTTTTGAGTTTGGAATTTCCAAAATGGCCGCCATTACCATGGCTACCGCTCACCTGGCAATAGGGGAAGGGTGCCATCCGCTATTGCTTGCAATCGCAAATCTAGTTATGGCACCCTCAACGGAGTTGGGGTGACGTATTGTTATTCTACGTTTCTTTTTTTTCTTATTATGTCACCCGATCGACAATGTCGGGTGACATATTGCTATTCCTCTGTTTCTTTTTCACTATTATTATTATTATTATTTTTCTTCCACCTAATTTTGTCCGGCAGTTTTCTCAGGGCCAAAGGAACCAATCTGAATGATAGTGCACTATAACAAGGAACCCTGACTTTCCTGTTGCTTTCCAGTATTGGTACTAAAAAAATGGCTGCCATCACCATGGAAACGAAAAAATGGTGAAAAAATATAATTTTAGAGTTTAGGGAATTGTTTGAGAATGCTGAAGCTTAAAATCTTTAGATTTTAATACAATGTAGGTGCCCACTATATACTGCTTTGGGATGATTTTGGCAATCATTGGAACTGCTTTGTTGCCATGGATACCACACCAAAAATTTCCAAAATATGGAAATGCTCCAAATTTTATAAAACTTCACAGTAACGATGAGCAACATTGTAAGATGTGGAATTTGGCGTTGGTATTTTGAAAATGTCTGCCGTTACCATGGAAACAATGCAAAACAGGTCAAAATGGTCCAAAAACCTTAAAGTGGCATTAACTTTCTTAAAATGGTAGGTCAAATGGATCGAAACTTTGATGGTATGGTCCCTCCCATGTACCAATGTGGTATGTGCCATTAAATTTTGGGAATGGTCTCTGTTGCCATAGGAACCAATCAAAATGTCAAAAATTTCAAAAATTTCAAAATGCTCCAAAATTGATGTTACTTCACAGGATTGTTGACTGTCAAGTCTGCATGAGACTTTTGAAGTTGGAATTTCCGAAATGGCTACCGTTGCCATGGAAACTGCAAAAATGTCAAAATTTTTCAAAATGCTTTGAACTTAATGAAACTTGATATTATTTTTAACTGACAAGTAAAGAATAGACTTATGACTTTGAAAATTTAAAAATGGCTGCCGTTGCCATAGAAATGGTTGCCGTTTAGTGGCAATAGGGGGAAGGGTGACATCCGCTATTGCTTGCAATGGCAAATCTAGTTATTATTATTATTTTTCTTGCAACACTTTTTGTCCAGGCGATTTCTCGAAATCAAAAAGACCAAAGTTGATGGAACTTTACTATAATAAGGACCCCCATATGCAGAGTTGCAGGAAGCATGGAATGGTTCAAGATGGCTGCCGTTACCATAGAAACGGAACAAATGTGAAAAAATACAGTTTTTGTTTTTGGTGAACTGTTTGGATATGCTTTAACTCAGAATCATTATATTTTAATACAAAGGAGGTGCCCACTATATACAGGTGTAAGGTGATTTTGGCACTCATTGGAACTACTATGTTGCCATGGAAACTACACCAAATTTTTCGAAATTTTCAAAATGCTCCAAAATTCAGGAAACTTCACAGAAACGATGAGCAACATTGGAAGATGTGGAATTTGGCGTTGGAATTTCCAAAATATCTGTTGTTACCTTGGAAACAATGCAAAAAGGTCAAAACTTTGAATTTTCACAGAACATTCCAGAACATCAATGTTAAATTTTTTCTAGAGACATTAAATGGTATATGATTATGGAGGAAAAAAATTGCAGCAGGGGTTTGAGTTTGGAATATTCAAAATGGCCGCCGTTACCATGGAAACAGCAAAAATATGAAAAACTTCAAAATGCTTTAAATTTAAGGAAACTTATAACAAATGTTGCCTAGCTTATGTAGACTTGACTTTTGAGTTTGGAATTTTCTAAATGGCCGCCGCTCACCTGGCAATAGGGGAAGGGTGCCATCCGTTATTGCTAGCAATTACAAATCTAGTTATGGCACCCTCAACGGAGTTGGGGTGACGTATTGTTATTCTACGTTTCTTTTTTTTTTTTTATTTTTATTATTTTTCTTCCACACATTTTGTCCAGAAGATTTCTGGAAATCCAATGGACCAAAGTTGATGGAACTCTACTATATTGTAGACCCTAAGGTAAAGAGTTGCAGGCACCATGGAATGGTTCAAGATGGCTGCCGTTTCCATGGAAACGGAACAAATGTGAAAAATTCCAGTTTTTTATTTGGGGGAACTGTTTGGATGTGCTTTAACTCAGAATCATTATATTTTAATACAATGTAGGTGTCCACTATATACAGGTGTTGGATGATTTTGGAACTCATTGGAACTACTATGTTGCCATGGAAACTACACCAAAAATTTCAAAATTCTCAAAATACTCAAAACTTCATGAAACTTCACAGTAACGATGAGCAACATTAGAAGATGTGACATTTGGAGTTGGAATTTCCAAAATAGCTGTCGTTACCATGGAAACAATGCTAAAAGGTCAAAAAAAAAAAAAAAATGCTGCAAACTGGATGAAACTGTACAGGAATGGTAAATGGCATAAGCAGAGTTGACTTTTGAAGTTGGAATTTTCAAAATGACCGCCGTAACCATGGAAACAGCAAAAAAGTCAAAAATTTCAAAATGCTCCAAATTTCATTTAAATTTACAAAATTGATTAATTTGAATGTGTAGATGCAATCTTCGACTTTGGAATCTTCTACTTTGCTGCCGCTCGCCTGGCAATGGGGGAAGGGTGCCATCCGCTATTGCTTGCAATGGCAAATCTAGTTATGGCACCCTCAACGGAGTTGGGGTGACATACTGTTATTCTACGTTTCTTTTTTTTCTTATTATTTTTCTTGCACAAATTTTGTCCGCGCGAGTTCTTGGAATCCAATGGACCAATGTTGATGGAACTCTTCTATAATGAGGACCCCCATGTGAAGTTGTGCACCTTGCTATGGAATGGTAAAAAATGGCCGCCGTTTCCATGGAAACAGCACAAATGCGAAAAAAATCAAAGTGTTCCAAATTGGAAGAAACTCCACAGGAATGTTAACTGGCATGTGCTGATTTCCAGATTGACTTTGGAATTTTCAAAATGGCTGCCGTTACCATGGAAACAGCTAAAATATCAAAAAATCTAACTCTCTCGTTATAAGATCCATCTGGATGAAACTTTATGAAAATGTTCTCCAGTAAGCCAAGATGTCAAGACAATATTTGGATAGTTCAAAATGGCTGCCGTTGTCATGGAAACTAGGGCCAAGTTTTGCATTGACCCTATGGAAAAATGCATAAAATCAGCATTTTCTCCGAGAGTAGTGCACCAAAGTAAATGAAACTGTACTGATATATAACATGACATGTGGCAATGAGATGTCTGCTTTTAGAATTTTGGAATTATCTACTGTAACCATGGTTGCAGCACAAATGTTCAAAATTTCCAAAAAAAATAAAGTGCTGCAAACTGGATGAAACTTAACACGAATAGTGACTGACATCTGCGGAGTTGCATTTTGAAGTTGGAATTTTCAAAATGGCCGCCGTAACCATGGAAACAGCAAAAATATCAAAAATTTCAAAATGCTTCAAACTTATGGAAACTTTGCAAAAATGTTACTAGACATCTGTAAATGCATTCTTCGACTTTGGAATTTTCAAAATGGCTGCCGCTCACCTGGCAATGAGGGGAAGGGTGCCATCCGTTATTGCTAGCAATTACAAATCTAGTTATTTTTATTATTCTTCCACACATTTTGTCCATCGCGTTTCTAAGAATTGAGTGATCCAATATTGTTGGAACTATAACATAATGAGGAACCCCATTTGAAGTTGTGCACCTTGCTATGGAATGGTAAAAGATGGCCGCCGTTTCCATGGAAACAGCACAAATGCCAAAAAAATCAAAGTGGTCCAAACTGGAAGAAACTCCACAGGCATGTTAACTGGCATGTGCTGATTTCCAGTTTGACTTTGGAATTTTCAAAATGGCTGCCGTTACCATGGAAACAGCTAAAATATCAAAAATTCTAACTCTTTCGTTATAACATCCAACTGGATGAAACTTTATGAAAATGTTCTCCAGTATGCCAAGATGTCAAGACAATATATGGATGGTTCAAAATGGCTGCCGTTGTCATGGAAACTGTGGCCAAGTTTTGCATTGACCCTATGGAAAAATGCATAAAATCAGCATTTTCTCAGAGAGTAGTGCACCAAAGTCAATGAAACTGTATTGATATATAACATGACATGTGGCAATGAGATGTACGCTTTTAGAATTTTGGAATTATCTACTGTAACCATGGTTGCAGCACAAATGTTCAAAATTTCCAAAAAAAAGTAAGTGCTGCAAACTGGATGAAACTTAATAGGAATAGTGACTGACATGTGCGGAGTTGCATTTTGAAGTTGGAATTTCCAAAATGGCCGCCGTAACCATGGAAACAGCAAAATTGTCAAAAATTTCAAAATGCTTCAAACTTAATAAAATTTTGCAAAAATGATAACTTGCAAGGGTAGATGCCTTCTTTCACTTTGGAATTTCCAAAAATGGCTGCCGCTCGCCTGGCAATGGGGGGACGAGGGTGCCATCCGTTATTGCTAGCAATTACAAATCTAGTTGGTTTTTCTTTCAAATTTTTTTTGCGCTTATATTAAAAATAAGAATCATATCTGAAGGCATTGAGTCATTTTCTCTAAGGTTTAATATTTGGAATTTTGTGCATCATTGATTTAACAAAAGGAAAAACATGTAACTATCCTGTTAACTAATCGATAATTTTTTAAACGATGAGTTGATAAAACACATTTAATGTATTAAGGCAAATGCGTTAGAGTGAGTAAGTACAGAATTAAAAGAACGAAATATGACCAAACAATTCATTAACACTCAATGTTTTTAAATGTACCTCAAAAACATTATATTAATTGTCTTTTCGAATGTCTTGTTTTGGTTCTTTTTTTTTAAAAACAATTACGGATTTTAAATAATGGAGAAAAAAAAACAGTGTTCTATCGTTGTTATTTTAAAAAACGGTATATATCGCTTACATAATAGTATGATTCACTATTGTTTTAGCATCTTTCTTGAGATTAGTTATTAAAACAAAATTTCGTATTCATCTTGGTTTGCCATCATCAATGGCAATTTCCCTTTTGTGTTAACATAAAATGAAATTGATACCGCATGCCAGGTATTTCTTTTTACATTAGCATGATCATATGGTATACCGAATAATAATTCAAACAAATAGCTTTTATAACTGATTAAACACTGTTTTCAGCATTGAATAAACACAAATATTATATTTAAAAAGCATTTTCAATTTTATCAAGTTTATCTTGTTGAGAGGTGCGTGTTTTGGTGGTAATCTTTTTCTTTAGATGAAAGTTTTAAAAGAGGACATTATAGGATAATATGATGTAATAGGTAAACGTTAAAGTAATTAAGGCTCAACATTTACTATATTGCAAACACATGCATTTGACGACATCGGCCACAGTGTTGATGACTAAGTTACATTTTGATATCGAGGTATACAAAAATGCCAAAAATAATGCCTACCAATGTTCAAATGAGCATAGACCATATCATAATATAATTATGTCTATTCTAATAGAAAATTTAGAATTTTCGATGTCTGGGGCAGATCTAGAATATGTCTTCAGATGGGAGTAATTTGGTTTGATGAAGCAAAAGCGGTCTAAAAGTGTGTTTCACAATATAAACATCATGTACATATGCATTTTCTTTTCGCAAAGATTTTGTTTAATTTAATAGAAAGAAAGTCCCATAGAAATGTCGTTTTGTATCGCTTCCCCCTGTTTTGTTTGGATTAATAGATATAAAGAATTGATATTTAAGTCTGAGAGTGTTATGACTGTAGTCGTAAATAGCTTTGATATAGTTTTTACGAACTGGGAGCAGTCGTATACTAGTTCTGCATGTCGTTTGACGTTGTGTTAAATGTTTTGTGTGCTTTGTGCAGATTTGATAATTATTTCCATCTAATATTTACAGTAAAATAGCAATACGTAAAATAGTCCTATGGTTAGAGTGATTAACTCAATGGGAGGTAATAAACCTGCCAAAATTTCTACATGTCTGTCTTGAGTTAGGTTACGTAATAGGTAATTGTCAAAACATCATTTAGGAAGGAAATGCGTGTAGATGGAACACATGGATGGTTGTTAACGTACATATATAGATGTTTGTGTGCAAATGAATGTTGACGAAAATAATATAGAAAACACTAAAAAGACTTTTTGTTAGCATGGTTTATTTAATTAGGTACGTACGTTAGGAAAGGATATTTTAAAAAATATTGCTCAACACAGCTTGAAATTGTTAAAATTGAAATTGAAAACCCATTCTATTATATATCAATATCTATTTATATATTAAAACAAACATTATCAGTTAGGCACGCATAAAAACACCAGACCCAACCGATGCCTATTTTTTTTTAAAGGTGGAAACATTTTTCTCTTTTGACTGTAGCTCGTGTTGCATTTGAAAAATTTAAATCATTATCAGAACTGTAAACATGGTAAATAAAATAAACAAATTTTACAATTTATAAAAATCAAAAGCAGGAAAAATGGAATGAAATTCAAAACAGTGTAGCTGTGGCCATTGATTGACACATTAAATTCATCCATTGACTGGGACAATTTACGTGAACGTTTGTCTGTAACGACCACTTTTCACGACGTACCTACGATAGACATTTAAACTGTGGGGTCACCAAAGGTTTCTTAACGCCTTTAATTATAAAATAGTTCGAAAAATTAATCAGGAATAACCTTTATGTTTTGATTTATATAATATATATAAATCAAAACATCGTGTTATTTCTGATTAATTTTTCGAATTACTTTATTTATGTGTTGAAAACCTTTGGTGACCCCATAGTTAAAGTGTCTTTAAAAAGTACAAAGTGAGCAGTGGTCGTTACATACAAACGTTCAGCTAAATTGTCCCAGTCAATGGATGAATTTAATGTGTCAATCAATGGCCACAGCTACACTGTTTTGAATTTCATTCTATATTGAAATGCATTATAAGATATCAGCTGCCACTAATACGTGAAGCTTATCATTGAGATAATTAGATATATTTATAACATTTGTATAGTAAGTCCACTTGACAACCTTAAAGGCATATTTTCATTCGTATTTCAGATATGTTTTATATGCCTACAATGTCTAGAGGAATATGGAGTGATCACATACATGTTTAACCCCTGTAATGCAGTAGTTGTGGTTGGTTAATTATTGCCTGTCATATTTTTTTCATGAAGTGTTTTAAGAATAAATGAATCTGTTGGTTTTTCTTCTGAATTGTACTATATTTTGTCAGGCTGGGGCCTTTTAAAGTTTGTGCTACAAGGGTGTTGGGGGAAAACGCACTACAATATTATAGAATAGAGTAAAAAGATAAAAAGAACAGGATGGAGAGTTGTCTCATTAGCACTCATACTGCATCTTCTTATTTATAGGGAATAATGGGTTGGTGATATGAAAAGACTATACATCTTCTGACATCAAACTCAGACTTCTCTTGAACTGAATTTTAATGTGCGTATTGTTATGCGTTTACTATAGTATATGTACAAAACGTGAAATAGGCGAGTGATATGAGAGCCAAATTTACATTTTTAATGCACCTACCTAACACACGGCTAAATTATATATCACTAGAAAGCTAAGAATGTGTACTTTCTAAATATCCCGGTCGTCAAAAGAAATTATGGTGCATTTTTTTTTAAATCGAGGTCAAAGGTCATGGGTGCAATTTCAATTCACGGATACTTCTAGTTGTAAAATCGAGTCAAAACAAAAGCAAAAACGAAACAATTTTATAGGAATGCTGTATTACTGTTGGGAAAATATATTTCTATCATAATATTAATTAATTTTAGTTGATTTTAACGGTAACGCATGTTACATAACGTTTTCTCTCGGAGTCTTTGAAAATCAACCTTTAAGTCACACAAATGTATCTGTAGTCGCCCTTGCATTATCTAAATCATATAATACCTCCATATCATTTGATTGCACGTATTTACAAACATATTTATCTGCAAATTTGATATAAATAATCTGAAACAAAATATTTGAAGCAAGTGGAAAATATACCATATGACGTATTTTTAAATGTTTAGAAAAGTTCCACGATGAGCTGTTTATTAAAATTGAGGAAGCGTATGGTCTCCTGTTAGATTGAAAGCCTACCTACCGCTTCAAGATCAGACAACCATAGGGCAGATTTTCTTTTATTATTGTAGTGCAATATGTTGATATATAAAAAAAGAAGATGTGGTATGATTGCCAATGAGACAACTATCCACAAAAGACCAAAATGACACAGACATTAACAACTCATACATCACTTAATCAGATATGATAAGAGTACTAACAAACATAACTAAAATGAGTAAAGTGCTACTGGTATATTTATATCAACAAATTGACAATTTTAATATAAAACATCACAAGGAAAATATGATCACTCATTGTACGTCAAAATGTGTTTGATTTTACTTCAGTCGGCCGCCGTGTATCTTGAGATATATGATTAATCAAACAACACTTGACAAAGTAGTTTGTACTCTTTTTAAATTACGCTCTACTTGATGACGTTCGGCTACTTTGGCACTAAGTATTACTTTTTTTTTTAATCTTGTTTCACCGCTTCAAACCGATGACAAGACTATCCTAATATTGAACCTTATATTTGGCTTTTTAATGTTAAAATCCCGTGATCGAAACGTCGGACCAATGGGATGTTGGACCGTTTAGGTGTCGGAATATTGCGATATCGGAATATTATAGCTTCATTTTAACTTGTAATCTCATCATTCTTATCGGTCAACATATCCATACAAAGACAACTTCCTTGGCATGGGCATATATCAGTACAGCAGAGGTTTTGCTCAAAACGGACACAAGATCTACTATATACAGATTGAATTATTAAAAATTTGGAATGGATATGAGGGATTTGTCAAAGAGACACCAACCCGCTAAAAAGCAGGCAACGGCCAAAAACCACCAATGGGTCGTCAATGCAGCAAGAAACTCCAAAACCCGGAGGCGTTCTTCAGCTGGCCCCTAAACAAAAATGTACTACTTTGAAATGATAATGGACGTCATACTAAGCTTCGAAATATACTCAAGAAGTAAAAATAAAAAATCATACAAAACTAAGAAAGGCACGATGCTCCTGACTTGGGACAGGCGCAAAATTGCGGCGGGGTTAAACATGTTTTTGGACATCTCAACCCTCCCCCTATACCTATACCAGTGCGTGAACAGATCGAATCTTGTAGAAAGTTGGATGACATCATACCGGACCGATGTTGCCTTTTAGCCAACCAAAGTCATACGGAGATCTTTTATTGTTTCTGTAGTTAGGTCGACATTGTCTTGGATAAAATTTTAACCCCCAGAAAAAAAATAATGCCATGTAGAATGTATGCCCCATTTTCATTGTTTCAAATCTCCTGATCAGTCAAACTTGTTAATAGTTAACAAAGGTGTGTCCATAAATACGGTGCATTTGTAGTGATAAACCTAAATGAAAAAGAGTTAAAAAAAATATTTATAGATAATATACATACTACTAAAGCCATACATCTTAGAACTTTGTCAATAGGAATATCGTACGCTTTATTAACTGCCGCAGATGTGCCATCATCCAAAAGACAACACAGAACTGTTTTTAAAGCAGGTGGCATAATTTCAATTGAATAAACTAGTGAAATGTTTTTAGATAATGGATATTCATCTGATTGGATTACAACTTTACCCTATATCTGCTTCCGTAAAGTAGCTGCACTAAGTGCTTGCAACCAGTTTCGCAGTCACTGCTCACATCTTCAAATTTTACAGACCGAATATCTCAGTCATTTTAAACGGGTAATTTTTCCGTCATTACGGCATAAGACAAAATTATAGAGCTACTGTATACAATATTGGATGCACCTTCGCCTTGTTGAAGCTATAGATACATGTAACTATAAATTGACCATGTTTTTTTAGTTTTTGTTGTAGCTGATAATATGTTGTGTAGTTTTCTCGGCGGCGATCCTCGGGCAGAAATTAAGCCCGGTTAACGGATCAAGTAATTAAAGTTGTTAACCAGAATACTTCCTTGTGTATAGGCACGTCATCTTTAATCGTCGAAATGTTAGTAAAAGCTGTTTTATGTTCAGAACTAAATAGCTCTTTAATTTCTGATTTCAAATTTTGTAGCAAATATTTAGCGATGCAAGCTCGATGGTATAAAGAATTAATAGTAAAATTATCATGAGTTATTTTGCAAATCAGATCATTGTAGGAGATATATGTAGTAACACTCAATACAGCTTGAGTTTGCTCCTCAGAGGATACCTTATGAAGTTGTGTAACTTGCTTATAGGCTTTATACATTTGCAAAATATACAAACAGACAAATCAGAATGAGTTGATATATGAGAAGATCTATTGGTCGGTAGAATTGGTACATGTAGTACAAAGTCTTTGTACAGACAAAACAGAAGATGATAGGTTGTGCTTACTTTTGAAATATTTATAGCAACTCTTATGATATTTTGTATTTTCAAATGGGATGTTTTCATGTTTTTCATATTCATCGACCAGTCTTCTGTAAACTTCATCTTTTCGTTTTCCCACTGCGGCAATACAACTGTATCTTCATTTAAGTGTTTAACTACATAGTTTCTATGTAGTAAATATATGACAGACTATGCATCTGTGTCAATAAATGTATCTATATAGTGTTTTTTGCTTTTTAGCAAAGGAAGGGTTTCATTGTGAACTGGACTGTGAAAATTTGACACGACTCGGAAGATTTTCTACAATTTTCCGATACGATTCCTTATTTAGAAAGGGGTGAATTCTACAGAACTCAAAAACTATGTTTTACTTTGATTTGATCTTTATTTCGGACGAATTTATATCTATTTAAGCTACACTGAAGTTTAAGTTAGAAATAGAACCGTTTAAATATGATTTATCGTACTCTAAAAGCACTATTAAGTACACGGAAATCGACTAATATATTCAGTAAAAAACGATAACGAAATAGATAAGGGATTCCGGAAATTATAGTGATTTTACCTAACATCATAAAATTACAGAAATTTGTAATTTTAAGAAATGTTGAGATAAAGTCTTGATCTTGAATGAAAAAAACGATAACTGATGAGTAATTTGGTGTGATCTAAAACGGATAGAGTGCAAAAACATTTAATAACAATTTAATTGTAGATCCGAAAAGGTCGGGATTATGAAAATTTTCGTACAAAATGTCAAATATTTAGAAGGAATGCAAAAGCATGCGGACTTACAGTTGTAAATATTGTTTTTCATTATTTTAAGAATCTAATTCACTTAATTATTCTGTCTAAAAGAAGAGATACGACTAATTTCCTTTGCTTGAAAAACATGTCGTAATTTTATAATTTTCAACTAATTTCTGAAATAAACGTCAATTTTACAAAAACTGCACCGTACGATTTTGTGACGACCGGGCACTTGAAAAATCAAAGTTTAATCATTATTCTTTCATTTAAAAAAAAAAAATTAGCCGTGTGTTAGGTGGGTGCATTAAAGTCCTTAACTAGACGTCTTTTTCAAATATTACACTCGCCTATATCTTAAGGCCTGTAATTTGACTCCGTGGCATATATGCAAAGTCAAAGTGGGACTATTTTATTTATTAAGGACTACTTTTCTATGACAAAAGATGATTGGTTGTTTTGGTAGAGGTTGACCTTTACCAAAAATCAGGGGCATCCGGGGTGACCTTATCCTTTATTTTGTATATAATGTTTTTTTTATAATATGCATTTTTTATATTTTTGAGGATGAGCGAGTCAGGTGAGTGGGTGTGTTCGTATGCTTTATTACATTGTACTTATTGTTTTGGGGAAGGTTAACTTTCTGGTAGTAAGACCCGTCACGGCCAGGCTGGGAAACTGGATAGGCAAATGCTCACATTAAATCTGTATCGATACAGTGTGTTAAATGTCTTCCTTTTTACACCATAACCCATGGTGGTGCTCCTACTAGGTATCAGGTCCGTTCGCGCCCAATACATTTTCGCACCCTACATGTTCGCACCTCGCACGTTCGCACCCAAGGTCCGTTCGCACTCTACACGTTCGCGCCCAATTTTAATCAAATTCCAGTTGAATAATTGGAAAATCATGATTGTTGTTTTAAATTGCTTTGGTGTAAATACTGAATGTATTTAGCTTGGAATGAGTAAAACATTGAAGATTTTAATTAAAAAACACAAAAGATAATTGTTTTTAACAGCTTGGTCCCTTTGATCTGAAACAATGAAACAATAAAATATAGCAATACACTATTATAACCAAAACATGATAAAATTTATTCAGCACACAAAAAAAAAAAACGTAGTCAGAATCTCACTTTATTTTGAAACAAGTCAATGAAACAAATTTATAGCAATACACTAACCAAACCATAATTAAGAGTTATTCAACACAAAATAAAACGTTGACAGAAACCCACTTTATTTACAAATTGTTATTTTTAACAATACACTATCAAAAACATGATTAAAATTTATTCAACAACAAAATAAAATGCTGTCTCACTTTATTTTGAAACAATGACAACAAATATACTTATAAGAATACACTTGCCAAAACTTAATGACAAAGTTATTAAACACAAAACCAATGAAAATTGGGCGCGAACATGTAGGGTGCGAAAGTAAAAGGGGGCGAACATGAGTGGGTGCGAACGTGAATGGGCGCGAACGGACCCGGATTCCTCCTACTAAAGCGGAACATACATACAGGGGCACATAATCAGATAACGCAATGGAAGACATTCTCCGGAAACATTTTGATTACCGAAATCGAAATTCCTCAGGCTCAGTTTTAGGAAGTCTGTTTTCGAGCATAGAAATAAAAACTTGTGATGCTGCTTATCCGGTAACATTTTCAGACTTAGACATCAAATATGACGTAGGACTAGCGGTGCCTTTTGCATGGTTCTGGTGCGACGCCATTGTAGAAGTTGTGGAAAATTTGTACCGTGAAAACAAGAAATTTAATGGTTCAAGAGACCGTATAGTTGAACTTTTAAGAGAATGTGTATTAAAGTTTTTAAGAGATGGTAAGTTAATAGACACGAAAGTTTTTATAGAACTTCAGTAAAGACACTAGTTACAGGGGCGGATGCAGGAATTTTCGAAAAGGGGGGGGGGGGGTGCTAACCCAGGGCACCCAGGGCAAAGGGGGGGGGGGTGCAAAACATATGTCCCGATACAAATGCATTGATCGGCAAAAATAAAGGGGGGGTGCGCACCCCCGGAACCCCCCCCCCCCCCCTGGATCCGCCACTGAGTTAATCATGACATACATATAGCTAACATGTAGAGTGACCGGACGTGGAGTCGTACACTTTTGAGACATTTATAGGCCCAGTGATTTTATTTGATCATGTGTTGGTAAATGGACGGGTATTTTATGATTTTTGTTTTTGTTTTGGTTTTTAAATATGGGGACTGGCATTTCTTAATGCAAGCTGATTTATTGAACCCTAGAAATCCTGAAGAAAAAGGGCGTGGAGTCGTAAACCCGTAAAATATTGCTCTTCACGTTACCTATGATAAATAAACATTTTTGCCTTTCAAAAGGTTTATTTTGCCTCAGATTTAACAGTATAGTGTAAATAATTACGGTAAAATAATATAAATAACCACAAATAAAAGTTAGTACGCATGCACCTAAATTGGAAAAATAGGAAAACACAGTTTTCTCCCAAAAACAACAAAGAGGGCAACGTTATATTGAAGAAACTTGATGCAATTGATAAATGTTGTAAGACAAACAAATTTAAGTAGTTACTGAATAAAGAATTGTGATTTTGCACGTGCTATTTTACTGGTTTGTTTGATTTCGTTTACCATTGTTTACCAGGAAATAATGCAAAAATGGCAATCTGGCTTGTTTTTCTGACACCAGTAAGCAAACCAGCAGGCAAAAACTGGTCAGTTGTGATGTTCACATTATTTCTATACAAATTACGTGTAATGAGGCGATTTTAAAAATTATTACTATATGAGAAGTGCCGATTTTAGCCTGCAGATGGCCATATCTTATTTATGTTTTGTTGTATAATTTCAAAACGAGGCACACGTGACATGTAAAACTATGACCCTTTACAACTCTTCATAATACTCTATTGCTCAAATACAAAAGTTTTATCTTTGACAACTCAGTTAAGGGGTCAATTGCTAACAGTTTTTAAGTGTACGACTCCACGTACAGTTACTCTATAATTTTTTTTTTTGGGGGGGGGGGGTGTACCTTGCATAACCAAAATAACCCAAAATAAATCAGGGGTCCCACTGCAGAGAGTAAACCTGATATTGAATGCGGAACCACCGCAATAAATTCTCGCCTTAAACATTTTAGTGGCAACAAGGTCATCTGGGGTTCCTATTACTGTCAAATAATGTACATGTATGCAAGGACTTTTTAATGTTTCACTGACTTTAAATTTACTTCCTTGATGTATGGTATTGAAAAGTAAGGCTGAAGGGGTCATTGTCATCCTGGGTACTATATCTAAGTACCCTGGGTACTATTTGAATGTATAACTGTACCCTGGGTAACTAAAATTGTTATAAACGTACCCAGGGTACTATAGTTGAATTTACACCTGGAATTCTGCTCCGAATGACCCCAAGAATTGTCTTCGAATAACCTTTTGATGTCACTCGACAATCACTTTTAAATTATGGCGTCAAACATTTTATTTTGTGACACAAAATTTTGCGGAATCCTGTATGATTTTGTGCAATGGTGGACGAAAGTGTAAATACGTCTATTATAGGAATGTTCGCCATGACGTCACAGGTCACCTGTGTTTTTGTTTTGGTGGGAAAAAAATGCATAAAGGTGCGGGTATTAACTTTAAATCGTCATACATTTGTAACTTTTTTATTATTCAAGATAATTATAAAATTCTTTTGGTTCTTAAAATCATTTTGAAAGCTCTTAGTAATGGTAAACTTTTGGAATAAATATTCAGTTATCTGGTGTATGTAAATGTAGGTTCATTTTCAAACTTTTCCAAACTACGTATGCATGGATGAATTTTCAAAATTCAATAATAAATTCAAATTTCCACAGATGAAAATAAAACTTTCTAAAAAAAAATTCTAGCCAGCCCTGAATGCAATATTTCAATATATTTACTAGATGGCTATATAAATTTGGGGAAATATTAGCCAGCCCTGCCAAAAATTAGCCAGTCATGGACTGGCGGTCGGGCTGCTATTTCCAACTCTGATTTAAAATTAAATTTACAGACCAAAAATCGATCTAGAAATAACAAAGCAATTAAAGTTTGAAAATTGGGATTTTTATGCCCCACCTACGATAGTAGAGGGGCATTATGTTTTCTGGTCTGTGCGTTCGTTCGTCCGTCCGTCGTCCGTTCGTTCGTTCGTCCGTCTGTCCCGCTTCAGGTTAAAGTTTTTGGTCGAGGTAGTTTTTGATGAAGTTGAAGTCCAATCGACTTCAAACTTGGTACACATGTTCCCTATGATATGATCTTTCTAATTTTAATGCCAAATTAGAGATTTTACCCCAATTTCACGGTCCACTGAACATAGAAAATGATAGTGCGAGTGGGGCATTTGTGTACTGAGGACACATTCTTGTTATCGAGTAATTGGCCATTGTTTATTAGTCTGTTTACTTGCCAACCAAAATGACACTAAATGAGATGCAAATTAGTGAATATGACATCACTAATGAGATTTGTGAACATTCCTATAATGTATATCCAGGCTTTCCGCTGGCGTGCGCTATTTGCGCATTTGGCGATAAATCTATTAATTTGGCGCAAAAATATTTACTTTGGCGCAGAAATGTGGCGCAAAAGATTTCTGGTCATTCTAATCTGTTGTTGCGAACATCGATGTCATTTTCTAGTTCGTTACTTCGGAACATGCATGTTGCGGTATTCAGAAGTTATCAGATGTTACTCATCAACTAAGCATGTAACAGGAAATCGATGATAAGCTTTTTATACGACCGCAAAATTTGAAAAATTTTTCGTCGTATATTGCTATCACATTGGCGTCGTCGTCGTCGTCGTCCGAATACTTTTAGTTTTTGCACTCTAACTTTAGTAAAAGTGAATGGAAATCTATGAAATTTTAACACAAGGTTTATGACCACAAAAGGAAGGTTGGTATTGATTTTGGAAGTTTTGGTCCCAACATTTTAGGAATAAGGGGCCAAAAAGGGCCCAAATAAGCATTTTCTTGGTTTTCGCACTATAACTTTAGTTTAAGTTAATAGAAATCTATGAAATTTTGACACAAGGTTTATGACCACAAAAGAACGGTCGGGATTGATTTTGGGAGTTTTGGTTTCATCAGTTTAGGAATTAGGGGCCAAAAAAGGGCCCAAATAAGCATTATTCTTGGTTTTCGCACAATAACTTTAGTTTAAGTAAATAGAAATCAATGAAATTTAAACACAATGTTAATGATTACAAAAGGAAGGTTGGTATTGATTTTGGGAGTTTAGGTCCCAACAGTTTAGGAATTAGGGGCCAAAAAGGGACCCAAATAAGCATTTTTCTTGGTTTTCGGACCATAACGTTAGTATAAGTAAATAGAAATCTATGAAATTTAAACACAAGGTTTATGACCATAAAAGGAAGGTTGGTATTGATTTTGGGAGTTTTGGTCCCAACAGAATAAGGGGCCCAAAGGGTCCAAAATTAAACTTTGTTTGATTTCATCAAAATTGAATAATTGGGGTTCTTTGATATGCCGAATCTAACTGTCATGACTGTGTATGTAGATTCTTAACTTTTGGTCCCATTTTCAAATTGGTCTACATTAAGGTCCAAAGGGTCCAAAATTAAACTTAGTTTGATTTTGACAAAAAATGAATCAGTTAGGTTCTTTGATATGCTGAATCTAAAATTGTACTTAGATTCTTGATTATTGGCCCAGTTTTCAAGTTGGTCCAAATCGGGGTCCAAAATTAAACTTTGTTTGATTTCATCAAAAATTGAATAAATGGGGTTCTTTGATATACCAAATCTAACTGTGTATGTAGATTCTTCATTTTTGGTCCTGTTTTCAAATTGGTCTACACTAAAGTCCAAAGGGTCCAAAATTAAACTTAGTCTGATTTTAACAAAAATTGAAATCTTGGGGTTCTTTGATATGCTGAATCCAAAAATGTACTTAGATTTTTTATTATGGGCCCAGTTTTCAAGTTGGTCCAAATCAGGATCTAAAATTATTATATTAAGTATTGTGCAATAGCAAGTCTTTTCAATTGCACAGTATTGCGCAATGGCAAGAAATATCTAATTGCACAATATTGTGAAATAGCAAATTTTTTTAAATTAGAGTTATCTTTCTTTGTCCAGAATAGTAAGCAAGAAATATTTAATTGCAAAATATTGTGCAATAGCAAGATTTTTTTTTAATTGGAGTTATCTTTCTTTGTCCAGAATCAACTTAAATCTTTGTTATATACAATATACAATGTATATTCACTTTTTACTACCAACTGATAAATTAAAATAATCTTTACCATTCAGTGATAACAAGCAGTTTTTTTACATCTTAATATTTTATGATGTATTTAAATGAGTAGTTATTGTTGCAAACTCCATTAGAAATTTTAATTGAGATTAGTTTTTTTGAGAGGATTAATATTCAACAGCATAGTGAATTACTCTAAGAGAAAACAAAAATTTTAAGTTCATTAGAACACATTCATTCTGTGTCAGAAACCTATGCTGTGTCAACTATTTAATCACAATCCAAATTTAGAGCTGAATCCAGCTTGAATGTTGTGTCCATACTTGCCCCAACCGTTCAAGGTTCAACCTCTGCGGTCGTATAAAGCTACGCCCTGCGGAGCATCTGGTTATCTTTTGATACGATTGGTAAATACTTTTAAGGTTTATGTACCCTTCTGTAGCCATTTTTGTACGAAATTTTCAAACCTCAATTGTATCAAAACTAAAGATATAATAAATAATAGAGATAGGCCATTTAGTACATGTTCCAAGGGGAAACTTGATGCAAAGCATTATTTTTTACGGTTTCATTGCATTTGATAGAAAAAGAGGACTTTGTGGCAAATAAATCAAGATTTTTATAGAAAATCCACAGCCTTTAATACAGAGATTTTTGTTATAAAATTTGAAACATAAATTACTCACTTGATTTTCTATAATGTGCTAGTGTTTATTTTTTACAAAAAGTTCTAAGTAACCTGTAATACCAAAACACCTCGTGCTGAGTCACTAAAGTCGAGCGCACCCTAAAAGGTGTACTTGATTTTGGCCATATTTATACTTGTCTTAACCAATAACTACATTTATAAATTTGTTTTAAGGAAATCAATGCTAAGCACTGCATGCAATAATTCTATATCTATCAGTCATCATATTGCCAAATATGAGAGTACAAGGATAAAGGCTGTGGATTTTCTATAAAAATCTTGATTTATTTGCCACAAATATATGTACAAAATGGCCTATCTCTATTATTCATAATATCTGTAGTTTTGATACAATTGAAGTTTGAAAAGTTCCTACAAAAATGGCTACAGAAGGGTACATAAACCTTAAAAAAAAGTGCTAATTAATGGTCTCAGACTCAGGTGAATAAATCCCTTCTGTCAATTGGTAAATAGTTTTGTCTCGCCTGCGACGAATGTTTCATATTTTGCATGTAGATGCCTCATGATATGAAGTTTCTGTCTGGCATACGTAATTGTCCTTGACCTCATTTTCATGGTTCACTGACCACTTGAAAATTGATGTATGTTTTCGTGATTAAGTCCATTTCTCTAATACTACAAGTGGTAGGACAACTATATCTGGTATATAGATTGGTCTTAGGGTATACATGTCCGTCTGGTACAGTTCACCTGTTCTTGACCTTATTTCATGGTTCAGCGATCAACTTTAAGTTTTCGTGATTAAGTCCATTTCCCTAATACTACAAGTGGTAGGGCAACTATATCTGGTTTATAGATTGGTCTTAGGGTATACATGTCCTTCTGGTACAGTTCACCTGTCCTTGACCTCATTTCATGGTTCAGCGATCAACGTTAAGTTTTCGTGATTAAGTTCATTTCTAAATGTTTCTCTAATACTACAAGTGGCAGGACAACTATATCTGGTTTATAGATTGGTCTTAGGGTGTACATGTCCGTCTGGTACAGTTCATCTGTCCTTGTCTTGACCTCATTTCATGGTTCAGTGATCAACATTACGTTTTCTTGATTAAGTCCATTTCTTTAATACTACAAGTGATAGGGCAACTGTATTTGGTTTATAGATTGGTCTTAGTGTGTACATGTCTGTCTGGTACAGTTTACCTGTCATTGACCTCATTTCATGGTTCAGCGATCAACGTTAAGTTTTCGTGATTAAGTCCATTTCTCTAAATTAATACTACAAAAGATAGGGCAAGTATATTTGGTTCATAGATTGGTCTTAGGGTGTACATGTCTGTCTGATATAATTCTGCTGAACTTGACCTTATATCATCATGATCATAGGTCAGTGATTATGTGGTATTTTTTGCATGTTTAGGTCAATTTTCTCACATTAAAAGTGATAATGGAGAGCAGGCGAGACATTTCAGTGTGTGCACTCTTGTTCATATAATTTGGAGAAAGTTGTAATTTATTTAACTACTATCGTTTTAAACACATTGTAACTTGAAACCATTTTTTAACAAACATTGGATTGATCAGGTAATTTTTAATTTACTAATTAGATTAAACATATTACATATAAAGAAAGGTAACATAATACATAAACAATAGTTATGCAAACACATAAAGCAACAGGTAAAAAGTAAACAATTTAATAATTGTCTAAACATTTGAAGTATTTTTGGCTCAAAAAATTTCAAAGTGGCTCAAAAATTTGGCTTTTGGCTCAAGTATTGGCTTAAAAAAAAAATTCAGCCCAGAGGAAACCCTGTATATCTGTACCCTGGGTACGATTAAATTATATAAAGGTAACCTTATACCAATCTCAGGGTGTGTTTTGATATGTGCATATAGATGATCAATAGGGATTTGATTCTTGTGCACCTATAGCTATTGATGGAAAGTTCATTGTAGGTGAGATGAGGGGGCATGGGACATTTTAGCAAAAGGAAAAAAAGTACATAGGGTCATTTTAGCGCCGACTTCATAGGACATTTTAGCGACGTAAAATTTGGGTTACCTGTATTTTGGATAGGACATTTTAGCGAAATTTACCTGTGTTTTAATAAGGACATTTCATTGAAATTTTACCTGTAGTATCATTTTTGATACAAATCCAAGTATTTGTATAAAATTAGTAACATGAGTAATACATATTTAAAAAAATAAGCATATTATTATTTATATGTACATGTATAATTTCTAGTTTTACACATGACTTAATTGACCAGTTTTGGCCAGTTCATTTTGTGTAATCCTGAACTGAAATGTATGTACCAATTAATTCTTATCTTTTTCGTTGGCTATGGAAGTATTTTTCTATTATATATTTCTTACACGCGTCAAATGTCCCTCAGCATTTGAGATCAATAATTTCTGTAAGAACGACCATGACTTCGTTATCCTAAGTAACTGAAACGTATTGGGGGAACAGAATTGTAGTCCGTGATTGTTTTAGATACAGAGTTGACAAATACTGAAAGTCTTAGTTACAGATTTCAATCGAATTATTATAAGCTGCAGTTAAAATAACACTTATCGTAGTGCTGTGTTTTACTGTTTAAGTCAATATTTTGATATTTTAAACTAATAAGAGTTTTAACCAGTATTTTTAGTGTTTTTTTTTTCAATCGAGTGTTTTTAGTACAATGTAAATATGCTACATTACAACTTGAATTATAATACATTAAATTTAGTGCCAGTGCTTCTTATATATTATTTATTCTTATATATATTTATTTCCTGCTAATTTTCCCAAAAATGTCGCTAAAATGTCCTACTATCATGACTATGTTTTTTATTTTCGCTAAATTGTCCTAAAAATCGGCGCTTAAATGTCTAGCTATACTAAGCTGCTAAAACGTCCTTTTGTTTTCGCTAAAATGTCCCATGTAAAATGTTGACATAATCAATTTATATATGTATTCTAGTTTAATTTCATAAACTTTTACAAAATAAATGTAAAGAATTCAAAAAGTAAAACATTTCACCACTTTTATATCAAATTCCTTCAAAAGTCACATGACCAGTGTCAGCCTCTACCTTAATCCATGTAATTCTATTTTTTTTGTTACTGTTACATCAGCATTATTCCGTAATTAATTGCTGCCCCTTACCTGGATGTAAATCTAACATTTGCGTTATAATTACATTCCTGATGTAACGTTAACAAGTGCCAAGTTAAAAAGTGTAAAAATTTATCAACAACATAATCATTTTCCCATTAACAAATAATCCTGAATTTGCGTTGAAATAAAATGCTCTTTCCTGAATCCCATTGTGTTGAGATCATGAAATCCCATCGTTTAATTGTCTCACCTGGCCCGAAGGTTCATGTGAGCTAGCCTATCACTACCACTTGGGGTCTGTCTGTCTTCGTTAGCTTTTTACATTTTAATCTTCCACTAGGAAACCACTGGGACAATTTGGACCAAACTTGGCACCAGGGTCCATTACTTTATAAATGTAATGAATTAACGACCCAATCGGCTAACCAAGGCAGCCAACATAGTTTTAACATAGGATCCCATGCTGTAAAGGAGAAGATTAAGAAATGGACTGGTTAAATAAAGTGGTTAGTGATTTTTATGAGAGACTGTTCATTGAGATTTTCATATATTAGAGACTGTTTATTGAGATTTTCACACAATAGAGACTGTTCAGTGAGATTTTCATACTTGAGACAGTAAAGTGAGATTTTCATTTTCCAGGATATTTGTTAATTTAGACGATTTAAAGTTTTCATTCATTTTTCTGATAATTACTTGATTATTTTGCATTCGCACAGCCCCCAGGATGTCCTGAATTAAGCACTGAGACATTAGTTATTGTGCCGCAGTTTCTATGTCATTGCGACATGACGTATATCTATGGCTTTCTAATTATATAATGCAACATTAACACTAGTAAGAAGTTATTTAGCTGGTTTAAAGATACATGTACCACTATACGAAATTTTGTTTACAGTATAACTGGCATCCAGTTGCCCCATGAACTGGTAACTTTGATGACGTCAGATGTGTAATTGCAAAACTTTTGATGGTGAAAAATTACGGACAATGTGGTATGAATCTTGCGTTTTTGAACCAAACGTGGCCATAATGCGGTTTCCTTCAGTTTATCCCATGACCCCACCTGGCGACGGCCGCCCTTACTAAAAAAGAAATTGAGCAAAAAATCAATTAAAAATCTTCTGAAACTGCTTGGCCAGTTTGGGTTAAACAGTCAGAGCTCAGACATAAATAAGTCTGAATCTGCTTTTGACTTATAGAGGTCTAAATTTGTAAGTTTTAGGATTAGTCTCCCTTTAATGCAAGACAAAATGCGACTTTAATAAGTCAAATGTTGTTAAGCAAGAAATAATTGACCAGAATCAAAAAGTTGCAAATATCGACTCCTACAAGTCGATAAGTGATAAAAATTGGTTAACTTCAAGACCCACGCATATTTATAAGGAGGTCATGCATCTAAATCAAATAATGACAACATTGAAAGAAAATGCTTTGTCTTCTAAAGAAAAATATGAATGAGAGTCTAAAAAATCGGAGATAATGTTAATTAACCTTTTAGTGCAACCACCTGGAACTACACTTAATGAGGAAAAACATCTGTGTTTAGTAAGGATGTTCAATTAGACAATTACATATAGATAGCTCAAGTCCTTGTGAACTCTCAGATAGATTTTTGCTGTCATAGGTTGTGTAGTTTGGCCACCAAGTGAAATTAAGTTTTTTCATCAACATAAATAGACCTAAACAAGTCTGTCATTTTATGACTTAGATAAGTCTAAAATTGAAAACACATTTTTATGATAAATACATGTTTTGACTTCTTTAAGTCAAAAACAAAAATAGACTTGTTTATGTCTGAGCTCTGACTGTTAAACTTTTGTAGAATGGCCCTTGGAAATGTTGGATGGTCCCTTTTCAAAATTATACTCAACAAAAAAAGTTTAGCAACATTCAAAGTATAAATTAAGGACATTTTCTGTTGGTTTATATTCTAAATATTTTTTAAAATATGAAGTGAAATCACAAGATGAATATTGCTTGAAGCACACATGAGCTAAACTTTTGTTGACATTTAGTGGTTCCAGTGTTTCCGACATTAAAATTTAACAAAAAATTGCTTTAGCAATTCTCACAGAATGCTTGTTTAAATCAGTTGAGCGATACAGGCTAACCTGAGCCTCAAGTATATGGTCTAATGTACAGTGAATAGGTATATTGGTATATCATGTAATTTATATTTTGATAAAAAGTTTTCTTTTGTTTTCTTAGAGAAGAACATCGAACATTTAAAGAAGGTCAAAAGTGCAAAGAGTGAAGCAGAAATACAAGCAATCCTTTCCCATCATTTGTTTGTACTGTTAGCTCCTTCAGCAGAATATTTGATTGATGGCCATCACAGTTGGCCTGCAGATTTGAAAAAATGTCCAGCATGTCATGAAGACCTGAATCTTGGGAATACATCTATAGGTAAGATTTTTGTTGAGATGATTCACGTGAGCTTTGCAATCCCTTGTCTTTTTTCTTAATTGTTAATTAAAAAGAAAGACTTCTAAAAATCATCAGATCAGTATAATCTGTAGTTTGCCTTATTATACCCCCCGCAAATGAAGTTTGTCTGTCTGTCCGTCCGTCCGTCCATCCATCCGTCTGTCCCGTTTAATGTCGGGGGCAAAACTTTTGTACCGTAGCACCTAGGATTATCAAACTTGGTTTGTGGATGCATCATATGCATGGGAAGGTGATGACTCATGTACCAAATTTAGGTCATTGTGACCTTGACTTTGACCTTTATAATAGTAAAACCTTGTCAATTTTGTGTCCAGAGCTGAGCAGAACTTTTGTACCGTAGCACCTAGGATTTTTAACTGGGATTTTACGAATGTAAAAATCGGTTATCAGATTGGCAAGGTACGACAGGCAGGCGGGCGGGTGGGCGTATATAGGTATATATACATTGTACCACTATTTATGAGTATACCATGTATATAGGAATCACCTAGTCTGTCGGAGCAGTACTTTTGTACCATAGCACCTAGGATCATCAATTTTGGTACATGGATGCATCATGGGAAGGTGATGTGTCGCATACTAAACTTAGATCACAGTGACCTTGACTTTGACCTTTGACCTTTATGGTAGTAAAGCCTTGCCCACTTCGTGTCTTGTGCAGATTTTTTTTACAATACTGTAGCACCCAGGACTATCGAACTTGGTGTATGGATGCATCATCGAAATGCGATGTGTCAAGTACAAAATCTAGGTCACTATGACCTTGACTTTGACCATTGACCTTTATGATAGTAAAATTTGCCCACTTCGTGTCTTGTGCAGAACTTTTGTGCCATAGCACCTAGGATTGACAAACTTAGTATGTTGATGCATCATGCAAAGGCGATGTGTTGTGTACTAAATCAAGGTCACTGTGACCTTGACTTTGACACTTATGATAGTACCACTGTAGCACCTAGGATAATTAAACTTGATATATGGATGCATTATACAAATATGATGTGTCATGTACCAAATTTAGGTCACTTTGATCTTTGACCTACTTTAGTATATGGTAGTAAAATGTCATCCACTTCGTGTCTCTAATTGTGTAAGCTTGTTTTCTTCATTTCATAGTTGTATTGTAGAGCCTAGGTGGGTAAATCATTGAAATTTGAACTACTTGAGCACTGTATTTTAATATCTGATGTAAGTCATCTGACTAATGGGGCTTGGCAGATGAAGGAGCATGGGGTATACATAATGAGCTGTGCTGATAGTCTCTAGTTATAGGTAGGGCAAAATCCAAAAAATCGTTGACATACTTTTCCGGTTTTACCAACCCAGATAACTTTCACCCATGTTCTTATATAGAAGTAAAAAATTGTGGCAAAAATTAACTGACTCACACCATCGATTATTGTTATGTGCATTTTTGGAAAAATCTGGATTTCAAGTGTTAATTTCAAGGTTTTGCCATAAGTAGAAAATAAGAAGTTATTTGTTGGAAGTTGGAGCCTCTGTATCCCATGGACACATCCTTCTTAGATTTTTAGCTCACCTGACCTGACCCAAATGTTAAATGTAAGAACATGAGATGCAAAATTCCCAAGTTAGGGTGTTTGAGGGAAATTTCTAAATTGAAGGGTTTGGGTCTTATTTTAATAAACATGATAAAAGGTAGAAAAAGCCCTGTTAGGTTGTCCCCTTTCAGAATTGTGTCTGATGATTCCATCCGCCAACCAAGGCAGTCAACATCAGCCGACATAGTTTTTATTAGGACCCTAATTTGTACAAAAATTGAACTTGACCTTCATTTATATAGTAGGAAATAACATTAAAATTTTAAAAAGCTATGCAGTGTTCATTCCAGGCCGCGCCCTTGCGCCATTGATGTATAATTTCCACCCATGGCGCAAAGAAAACGTGCCACTTGCGCCTGTCAGGCGCGTCGTTTTTCCGTAGTCCACAATAGGAAACTTCCGGATTTTTTTCATGGTCTTCCCTGTCATTGTTCTCAGTGTTTTTATACAAGAGACCTTTCTATTAAATTTAATCATGGCTGATAAACGAAAACGAAAGTTGCTTTGAAATCTATGTTTTCCTTAATGTTTAAAGGATGCTACCGGTTAAATTGTTGATCAAGAAGTGGCAGAAGACTCTCGAATGATAAACAACACTAAAAGCGGTGATACGAGAAAATTAAACCGAATACCAGTGCAGACGTGATTGATTTACGATGCGAAACTTATGAAATGTGACCATTGTGCAATTATTATATGATAAACAAGGCAATGCTTTCGCTAACGAGACGAACAATATTCCAGGACAAGTTACAAGTACATCAATGATTCAATAAATGATTTTTTTTATAAAGAAATGAAAGCAACATTTACAAACAAAACAACTAATAAAAAGTATAATTTTGTTATATAAAATCTATTTATAAGTGCCTACAGGAAGGAAACAACTGTTTGCTTTTTGCACTGATATTAATGAGATTTTGGTCAAATTTCATGACCCACCAATTTCAGTAGATGGCCCCTAGATTAACTGCCAAAGGGGCCTTTGACTCTTCAATCTGAAATTCTGGAATGAACACTGGCTATGTAATGGCGTTCTCTTTATATCATCTGGAAACGAACAGTGTGACAGACGAAAGCATGGACAGACAGACAGACGATGGACATGTGGATCACTATATACCCCTTCCCTAGGGAGAGTGGGTAAAATAAACATGCCCCAAAAATGAAATTTTCTCTGTATTGATACAATGAGCACCAAAAGCAGTACTGCAGATGCACAGAGTTTACATACAAATATATCCAGTTATCATTTATGTCACACTAGGAAAATGATCAACCTGTTTTAAGTGACCACCTGTCTTATGTGACCTAATATCAAACTTCCCTTCGAAGGTCACACAAGACAGGTGCATGTAGTGACTGTCTGTCAGCTGACAGCTACCGTCTTGGATACAGGTCAAGGTCATCAAATATAATTCTGAAAGGAGACTGCCTCAACATTGGAGATAATGTTCAAAATAAACTTAAGCATGTCGGCCCAACGATCTAGTCGGTCGACATATTGCTATTCTTCCGTTTCTCTGGGTTTTTTTGGGGTTTTTTTTTCCACCTAATTTTGTCCGGAGCAGTTCTCTGGAACCAATAAGCCAAACTCTATAATGGGTTGGCATGAAGCAAGATGCCAATGCCTAGTTGTGCACCAGGGATCTGGAATATTCAAAATGGCTACCGTTGCCATGGAAACCGCAAAAATATGCAAAAATCAAAAGATGCTTCAATCTTAATGGAACTTTATATAATTGTGTCTCGTCATGCACACATGTCAAGTTGGTCCTTGGAATTTCCAACATGGCTGCCATTACCATGGAAACCGAAGATAAAAGATTTTTGAAAAATGTTCAAAACTTATTTAAACTTTGCAGAAATGTTACTATTCATAATAGAAGGTTGGCATGAAGCAAGATACCAATGCCAAGTTGTATGCCTGGGTCTGGAATTTTCAAAATGGTTACGGTTGCAATGGAAACCACACAGAAATATTCGAAATTTTGAAAGATGCTCCAATCTTGATAAAACTTATAAACAGAAATGTGAATTGTCATGCATACATGTCAAACTGGTCCTTGGAATTTTCAAAATGGCTGCCGTTACCATGGAAACCGAAAATAAAAAAAAATTGAAAAATGTTCAAGACTGGCTGAAACTTTTTAGAAATGTTACTTTTCATTCATATTTTTTAAGTCAGTGTATGGGAAATCTAAAGTGGCTGCCATTACCATGGAAACAGGCCGGGCTGACATTAGCTATTTCTAGTTTTTTTCCCTTTTTTTTCCACCAAATTTTGTCCATCGCAGTTTGTTGGAACCATAAGTCATCATGGTCATAGAATATAGGAGGTTGGCATGAAGTAAGATGCCAATGCCTAGTTGTGCACCTGGGGTCTGGAATTTTCAAAATGGCTGCTGTTGCCATGGAACCTGCAAAAATATGCAAAATTTAAAAGATGCTTCAATCTTCGTAAAACTTTACACTTATATGTCTTGTCATGAATACATGTCCAGTTGGTCCTTGGAATTTCCCAAATAGCTGCCATTACCATGGAAACAGATAATTAAAGATTTTTGAAAATTGTTCAAAACTGATTTATATTAGAAGTTTGACATGAAGTAAGAGACCAATGCCTAGTTGAGCACTTTGGTCCTGGAATTTTCAAAATGGATATTGTTGTCATGGAAACCGCAAAAATATGCAAAATTTAAAATCTGCTACATGTACAATGTTTATAAAACTTTACATAAATGGGTCTTGTCATGCATACATGTCCATTTGGTACCAGGAATTTTCAAAATTGTTGCCGTTACCATGGAAACAAAAATTTAAAGATTTTTATACGACCGCAAAAATTTGCGGTCGTATATTGTTATCGCCCATGGCGTCGTCGGTGGCGGCATCGGTGTCCAGATTTGTGGTTTTCGGACGATAACTTGAGTTCTGATTGAGCAAATGCTATGAAATTTTAACACAAGGTATAAAACCACAAAATACAGCTTGGGATTGTTTTTGGGGGTTATGCCCCGCCGGTTCCTGAAATAGGGGCCAAAAGGGGAAAAATAAGTGTTAATATTAATTTTGATGTGGAGGACTTATTTTTTGTTCAATTTTAATGAAATTTTTTTCATAATGTTCCTTATGAAATTCTGCATTGGCAGTTTGTCAACGGATTTAACGTAGCCTTTACCGTTTCTGAGCTATTAGCAGCCAAAGTGGTGCTAAATCCCCAAAAACAAACTTTTTTATTTCTTGTCTGATTTCAACTGGGTTTTTTTCTTTGGATTCCTTATGAAATTTTTTGAAACAGGGAATTTTCACCAATTTGAGCTAAGACTTACGGTTTCCGAGCTACAAGGGGCTGAAAGGGGCTAAAAAGGACTTCTCCTTTTTGTTCGCCAAATTTTTATTTTTCATCTTATTTTTGTTTTGTTTTTTTTTCATTATGTTCCTTATGAAATTCCGCACTGGTGATATCGTTACGGATTTAACGTAGCTTTTACCGTTTCCGAGCTATAAGGGGCCAAAGAGGTGCTAAATCCCTCAAAACGAACTTTTTTATTTCTCCTCCGATTTCAACGGTTTTTTTTCTCTGGATTCCTTATAAAATTGCTGACATAGGGAATTTTCACCATGACTAGACAGTCACACATTGAATGATACATAGGGTTGGTGTCCCTGGGGTCATCCCAACCACGCCCACTTTGAAAATGATTGAATAACTTAAAAACGATGAGATTCCCACCCTTAAACCATATATTTTCTTGTTCCTCATGACAAAACGCATTGAATGATCTATATGATTGGCCCAAAAATATAAATGTGTTTTTTACAATGTATTCAACTTGGATAATAAGTCCAACATGTTAATGTGTCAAAAACTAATCTTGTGTCCACCTTTTCCCCAGAAATTTTTAAGTCTCCCAAACAAAGTTTGGAGACTTATTGTTTTTGCTCAGTTCTTATTATTTTTATTATTATGTCACCCGATCGACAATGTCGGGTGACATATTGCTTTTCCTCTGTTTCTTTTTCTGTATTATTATTATTATTATTATACTTCCACCTAATTTTGTCCACCCACTTTCTCAGAGCCAAAAGTACCAATCCGAATGATGGTGCACTATAACAAGGAACCCTAACTCCCCAGAGTTTGTGCAACTTTGGAACTAAAAAATGGCTGCCATCACCATGGAAACGGGAAAATGGTGAAAAAATATAATTTTGGAGTTCCTTGAATTATTTGAGAATGCTTAAGCTTAAAATCTTTAGATTTTAATACAATGTAGGTGTCCACTATATACTGGTTTTGGATGATTTTGGCACATTTTGGAACTGCTATGTTGCCATGGAAACTACACCAAAAATTTCAAAAATATGGAAATGCTCCAATTTTTTTTAAACTTTAGCATAACGATGAGCAACTTTGGTAGATGTGGAATTTGGCGTTGGAATTTCCAAAATGTCAGCCGTTTCCATGGAAACAATGCAAAAAGGTCAAAATGCTCCAAAAACTTCCGGGTTTGGTGAATAACTTTGGTATGCTTGAACTTAAAATCACCAAATTTTTATGCAATATAGTTGTCCACTATATACAGGTTTTGAATGATTTTGATAATCATTGGTACTACTATGTTACCATGGATACAGGAGCAAAAATTTCAGAATGCTTCAAAATTGATGAAACTTGATATGATTGTTAACTGTCAAGTCTAGATATGACTTTTGAAGTTGGAATTTCCAAAATGGCCACGGTTGCCATGGAAACTGCAAAAATGTCAAAAATTCTCAACTTAATGAAATTTGATAATATTGGTAACTGACAAGTTAAGATGAGACTTTTGACTTTGAAATTTTCAAAATGGCTGCCGTTGCCATGGAAACGGTATAAATGTGAAATACTTTAAAATGCACTGACTATACTGAAAATTTACAAAAAGATGAATAGCCATGCATATTTGTGCATTTACTGTTGAACAAGTTTAAAATGGCTGCCGCTTAGTGGCAATAGGGGGAAGGGTGACATCCGCTATTGCTTGCAATGGCAATTCTAGTTCTTCTTCTTCTTCCTCTTCTTCCTCTTCTTCCGCCACTTTAAAAAATGAACTTGTCCGCAGCGTTTCTCCAAAACCGCTTGTCAGATTGACTTAGAATTTCATAAAATGGTAGACTAATATGTCTAGGTGAGCCATCAATCTTTCGTTTGTGCATTGGGGTCTATTAAGGGGTATTTTGGGGGGTAGAAAGGAGGAAGGGGTTTACTATAGAACCCTATGGGATTTTATTTTCTAAAATTTTCAAATGAATATAACTTGAAAACTGTAAGTGATAGATACATGCAGTCTTCAGAATTGATTATAGGACAATAAAACAAATCACATGAAATATAGGGGGAGTCCCTGGGAGTTCATCCCCACCCCCTTCAATTTGAGAATATGCTTATATTTTGTAAACGGTCCAGATCCCCATCCCTAAACCATATATATTCTTGAATGGGACAAAAAAACAAATCAAATGAAATTAATGGGAGGTCCCAGGGGGTCATCCCCACCCCAGTCAATTTGAGAATGTGCTATTATCTTGTAAATGGTCCAGATCCCCACCCCTAAACTACATATATTCTTGTAGGGGACAATAAAACAAATGAAATGAAATTAAAGGGAAGTCCCTAGGGGGTCATCCCCACCCCCTCTTGTTTGAAAACTTGTAAACGGTCAACATCCCCACCCCTAAACCATATATATTCTTGTAGGGGACAATAAAACAAACGAAATGAAATTAAAGGGAAGTTCCTAGGGGGTCACCCCACCCCCTCTTATCTGAAAACTTGTAAATGGTCAACATCCCCACCCCTAAACCATATATATTCTTGTAGGGGACAATAAAACAAATGAAATGAAATAAAAGGAAATTCCGTAGGGGGTAACCCCACCCCCGCTTATTTGAAAACTTGTAAACGGTCAACATCCCCACCCCTTAACCATATACATTCTTGTAGGGGACAATAAAACAAATGAAAGGAAATAAAAGAGAATTCCGTAGGGGGTAACCCCTACCCCTCTTGTTTGAAAACTTGTAAACGGTCAACATCCCCACCCCTAAACCATATATATTCTTGTAGGGGACAATAAAACAAATGAAATGAAATAAGAGGGAAGTCCCTAGGGGGTCACCCCACCCCCTCTTGTTTGAAAACTTGTAAACGGTCAACATCCCCACCCCTAAACCATATATATTCTTGTATGGGACAATAAAGCTAATCAAATGAAATTAAAGGGAAGTTCCTGGGGGTTGCCCCACCCTGTTCAATTTGAGAATGTGCTATTATCTTGTAAACGGTCCAGATCCCCACCCTTAAACCATATACATTCTTGTAGGGGACAATAAAACAAATGAAATGAAATGTAGGTAAATTCCCTGGGGGTCACCACCACCCCCTCCTGTTTGAATACTTGTAAATGGTGGAGATCCCTACTCATAAGCCATATATATTCCTGTATGGGACAAAAAATCGAATCAAATGAACATGAGACCATATGAATGGCGAGTTATGGGAGCTTTGTTTGGGAGACTTCGTAACAGCATCCTGTTACAATTACTTCTTGTTGGGTTTGTTTTGGAGACTTTCGTAACAGCATTCTGTTACAATGATCACTTGTCTTATTTTGGTTTTGTTTTTTTCATTATATTCCTTATGAACTTCCGCACCGGCAGAGTTTAATGGATTTACTATAGCTTTTACCGTTTTCAAGCTATTAGGGGCCATAGTGGTCTTAAATAAAAAAAAAACGAACTTTTTTATTTCTTGTCCGATTGCAATGGGTTTTTTTCTTTGGATTTCTTATGGAACTTCCAATGCGAAAAATTTCTCAGATTTGAGCTAGGACTAATGGTTTACTAGCTACACTACAGCTCAGGTGGACTTTGACATCTCCACCTGCCCACTGTGGGCAGCCCACTCTTGCCCACTCCAATTTAAATTCAAATTTTGCAGAATTATTGAATGAGAGAGCTTCAGTGTTTATTTCAGGGCAAAGTATATGCTAGTCTAATTCTTAAAACTGAGAAATAGCATGTCCACTCCATAGGGTGGGCATGGTGGACAAGCTGGAAGTTTTGCCCACTCTGTGCCCACTCCCACTGTGGACGGGTTGACATGTCAAAATCCACCTGAACTGTAGTGTACAAGGGGCTTAAAAGGGCCAAAATTGACTTTTTTCAAATTTTTGTTTTTCATCTTATTTTAGTTTTGTTTTTTTCATTATGTTCCTTACGAACTTTTTTTATTTCTCGTCCGTTTTCAACATATTTTTTTTAGTTTGGATTCCGTATGAAATATCCAACCCGTTTGATTCTTTCCAAATTTGAGCTGGGACTTAAGGTTTCCCAGCTACAAGAGTCTTAATTTCTGTGTCCAGCATATTACTGTGTCCAGCTAATTACTGTATCCAGCAAATTACTGTGTCAAGCATATTATTGTGTCCACTTTAGTAGTGGGTCAATGCTTGCCCAAATGAACACTTGTCGACCACTGCGGTCGTATCATGCTCCGCTCGGCGGAGCTTTTTATTCAGATTGGTTATAAGGAGGGATACTATATATTTACAAATGAAATTTTCTTTTGGGTATGGGGATTCTTGGTACATTAATATGTCATACATGTAACATTATACAACTCAAAAAAAAAAGAAATTTCTTAGCACTTTGATGAAACGATAGATGCATGTTATGGCAAAACAAATAGTGGAAATCCATGAATCTGCTTACAGAAATAAACACAAAATAATTCTGCGATATAAAAAAAAATTTCAGAGTCAAACTGAAGGAGCGTAAAGCAGTCAACAGCAAATAAACAAACCTATTTTCAATTTAGACCTTAGACAGTTTGGTGGTTAAGGTTTTTTTTAAACTCCAGATTATTGTTTCTTTTAAGGACATCACAAAGTTTGGTATGGTTTTCCTGATATCATAGTTAATAAAACTACTGTCAAAGTTAAAAAAGATGAAGATGAGAGCATTGAAGATGAAGAAACTGAAGACTATGAGTGGAGAGAACCTGATGCAAAAAGGTTAAAAGTCACGAATGATAAACAGAATGAAATGGGAGCTGGTGGGGAAGGCTCAAATTTAAGCCCTGATGTATTCACTACAAGCATTGAGGTGAAAAAAGATCAGGGATTTGCCAATGAAAAGAATTTGATACAGACTTTTGCTCAAACTATTACAAATGCTTTTTATCAGTCAAAACTGAATCCAAAGCTGAACAATCTCTGTATTCCATCTTTCTTAGTCTCAAATGTTAAACTAAGAATTATGATGTACAACTGCACACAAGACAGACTCTACATGTCTGAAAACATAGCTCTCTGGAATAAGGATGACAGTCTGAATGTTGGAACAGTCATTTGTATATGGTTGGTGTTAAATTTTGAAAACTTCCAAAACTGTGTTTCAGCAGAAGATCTTGAAGCTGTTGGGCTTAAAAAGTCAACCTTTCAGGAAAAACTGCCTGGTGATATTCTTGCAATATATCAAGATGAACTAAGTAGATACTTGCCAATAAAAAAAGTAAAAAAAGAGGAGCAACCACCAAAGACAGCTTTTGACCTACCGATGTCTAAGTATGCCCAAAATGTGTTGCAAAAGTTGGCTGGAATGGCTCATCGTTACTTTACATAAGTCCATTAGTTTTGGCAGGTATGTATCACTGTGTATATATCCTTAGTATTCTCAATAGATGTAACGGGTCCAAATTTTTAGCTCACCTTACCCAAAAAAATAGATTGGTCATAGGGTGTACATGTCTGTCTGACATAATTCTTTTGACCTTGACCTCATTTCATAGGTCAGTGAGTATGTGGTATTTTTGCATGGTTAGGTCCATTTCCTCCCATTGGAAGTGATAATGGAGAGCAGGTGAGACATTTCAGCGTGTGCACTCTTGTAAACTTTATATTTTAGAAGTTAGAAGAGCTGAATGTTAAATATCTTGCATGTAGATGCCTCATGATATAAAGTTTCTGTCTGGCATATTTCCATTGTCCTTGACCTCATTTTCATGGTTCACTGACCTCTTGAAAATTTATGTTGGGCAACGTAAGTTTTCGTGATTAAGTCCATTTCTCTTATACTACAAGTGGTAGGGCAACTATATTTGGTTTATAGATTGGTCTTAAGACTTACATGTCCGTCTGGCACAGTTCACCTGTCCTTGACCTCATTTCATGGTTCAGCGATCAACGTTAAGTTTGTGATTAAGTCCATTTATCTAATACTACAAGTGGTAGGGCAACTGTAGTTGGTTTATAGTTGGTCTTAAGGCATACATGTCTGTCTGGCACAGTTCACCTGTCCTTGACCTCATTTCATGGTTCAGCGACCAACGTTAAGTTTTTTGTGATTAAGTCCATTTCTCTAATACTACAAGTGAAAGGGCAACTATATTTGGTTTAAAGATTGGTCTTAAGGTGTACATGTTCGTCTGGCACAGTTCACCTGCCCTTGACCTCATTTCATGGTTTAGCGATCAACGATAAGTTTTTGTGATTAAGTCCATTTTTCTTATACTACAAGTGGTAGGGCAATTTTTTTTGGTTTATAGATTGGTCTTAAGGCGTACATGTCCGTCTGACACAGTTCACCTGTCCTTGACCTCATTTCATGGTTCAGCTATCAACTTTAAGTTTTCATGATTAAAATAAAAATAGAGGATGTGGTATGATTGTCAATGAGACAGTCATCCGCAAAGGTTTGAACTTCAAATAAAAATTCATCTACAGGTCACCGTACGGCCTTCAACAATGGACAAGAATCCACACCGTAAAGTAAGCTGTAAAAGGCCCCTAAACAATAAAATATGAAACAATTCAAGATAAGAACAAATGGCCTATTCTCAGGATATATGATACAAAAATAACAATGAGAACATGAAGACAACGACAACCACCGAAATACAGGTTCCTGGCTTGGGACAGGCACATAGAGTATGTGGCGGGGTTAAACATGTTTGTGAGTACTCAACCCTCCCCCTAACCTAGGATAGTGGTGTAACAATATAACAAGAAAACAAACAATAAAAACCAGAAGAAAAGGATTTAACTCTAGAAAACGATACAGTTACAAGGTAAATACAATAACTAAAACATTAACAAAGAAGACAAAAGACAACAAGTGTATCGACCTCAATAGTGTACTCGCTGCTAACTACCAGCCAGTTCAAAATCCAAAAAACAACTGGTAAGCAAGTCAAGTTTCTAGAACTAAAATATCAATTACTACATGTCAAACATGATTTAGTGCAGAAAAATCATTGACAGATAAAGAAAACAGGACCTTGTGCACATGCCAAAAAATAACAAATAAATTATGGGCAAGCTGTAGGATAGTAATAAAGACTTAATTTCGAATTATACTGTTGACCAGCATGTCTATATCGGTACCAAAAAACACAATCTGTAAAGATCTAACAACAATATTATGACAATAACCTTTACAAATTAGTTTATTCAAGTGGCTAGTGAGTCCCAAAGGATTACGTTTAAATTTTCTGGCTTTATTCACAACATTCCCATAGAAGGAAGGATGTGATATACCGTTCCTAATAAGACTTCTACAAGTACAATTAAATTTAGTGACAACGTCTTTGTATCTACGGAAGAATTTAGTAAATTAATTTATGGTAACGATAACCTTGACTTAATAATTAATCAGTTATACAAAGATTAAGTTCATTAAAATCTGAAACGTCGCTACATACACGTCCATATCTAACAAGCTGGGAAATATAAACACTGTATGATGGCGCTAACGGTACATCCCTGTCAAGGAAGGGAAAATTAACTATAGGGAACGAGAAATCATCCCTCTTATCGTAAATTTTAGTATGAAGGGATCCTTGTGAAATAGAAATATCCAAATCCAGAAAAGGACATCGTGAACTGTCCGTATTAGCTTTATTCAATGTCAGTTCCTTAGTTTAAATTTCTGCAGTGTACTTGTAGAAGTCCGGGTTATTTAAAGCAAAAATATCATCAAGATAACGATAAGTATTATTAAATTCGTTAATTAAATGGTGTTTAGCAGGATCTTTACTGAGTTTTACCATGAATTGTGACTCATAATAATAGAGAAACAAGTCTGCAATTAACGGGGCACAATTTGTTCCCATAGGGATTCCTACAACTTGCCGATAAACTTTATCACCGAACCGGATATATATATTGTCAAGAAGAAAATTGAGAGAATTTATCATCTCCTCACACGTCCAGTAAGTGTACCTTTTATATTTGTCTTTAGCACTAGAGAAAAAAGATCTAAAACGGTTACAACAAATATACTTGCAATCAGATTCATCAAAAGACCATTAATCAAATTTGAAAATTTCTGTTTAATTAGGTTGTGTGGAAATGCCGGTCAACCAACATGGCAGCCAGGGCTAAAATAGAACATAGGGGCAAAATGCAAATATTGACTATTATCTTGAAAACTGTTGCAGATAGAGAAAATCCAACAAAGGCAAAAATGTTCAGAATGACAAGATCTATCTAAGTTTCATTTAGATCAAAGGTGTCAGATGCCCGCCATAGGGGTTATTGCCCATAAATGACGATTTTTGGCAAATTTTAACGTTTTTGACTATTATCGCTTAAACTATAGTAGATAGAGAAAAACTTTAAACTACAAAATGTTCAGTACTTGAAGCTCTACAAAAAATTCATTATGGCCGAAGTGATCAGACGACTCCTTTTCGGAGTTATTGCCCCTTTGATTTTTGACCGATTTTAGTGTTTTTATACGGCCGGGACGGGACGTATTATGGTATACTGTTGTCCGTCCGTCTGTCCGTCCGTCCGTCTGTCCGTCCGTCGTCCACACTTCGGACAATAACTCAAAAACACTTTCACCAATTTCCAAGAAACTTTGGTGAATTGTTTATATCTATTGACGTAAGCTCCCTTTCGTTTTTTTTTAATTTCAGATTTTAAGTTTTGGATTTATGGGGCTTTATTCATAAAAAAGGGGGGATTTTCAACACTTCGGACAATAACTCAAAAAGGTTTTCACCAAAGTCCATGAAACTTTGGTGAATTGTTTATATCTATTGACGTAAGCTCCCTTTCGTTTTTTTTTAATTTCAGATTTTAAGTTTTGGATTTATGGGGCTTTATTCATAAAAAAAGGGGGATTTTTAACACTTCGGACAATAACTCAAAAAGGCTTTCACCAATGTCCATGAAACTTTGGTGAATTGTTTATATCTATTGATGTAAGCTCCCTTTCAATTTTTATTAATTTCAGATTTTAAGTTTTGGATTTATGGGGCTTTATTCATAAAAAAAGGGGGATTTTTAACACTTCGGACAATAACTCAAAAAGGCTTTCACCAATGTCCATGAAACTTTGGTGAATTGTTTATATCTATTGATATAAGCTCCCTTTCAATTTTTATTAATTTCAGATTTTAAGTTTTGGATTTATGGGGCTTTATTCATAAAAAAAAGGGGATTTTTAACACTTCGGACAATAACTCAAAAAGGCTTTCACCAATGTCCATGAAACTTTGGTGAATTGTTTATATCTATTGATGTAAGCTCCCTTTCAATTTTTATTAATTTCAGATTTTAAGTTTTGGATTTATGGGGCTTTATTCATAAAAAAAGGGGGATTTTTAACACTTCGGACAATAACTCAAAAAGGCTTTCACCAATGTCCATGAAACTTTGGTGAATTGTTTATATCTATTGATGTAAGCTCCCTTTCAATTTTTATTAATTTCAGATTTTAAGTTTTGGATTTATGGGGCTTTATTCATAAAAAAAGGGGGATTTTTAACACTTCGGACAATAACTCAAAAAGGCTTTCACCAATGTCCATGAAACTTTGGTGAATTGTTTATATCTATTGATATAAGCTCCCTTTCAATTTTTATTAATTTCAGATTTTAAGTTTTGGATTTATGGGGCTTTATTCATAAAAAAAAGGGGATTTTTAACACTTCGGACAATAACTCAAAAAGGCTTTCACCAATGTCCATGAAACTTTGGTGAATTGTTTATATCTATTGATGTAAGCTCCCTTTCAATTTTTATTAATTTCAGATTTTAAGTTTTGGATTTATGGGGCTTTATTCATAAAAAAAGGGGGATTTTTAACACTTCGGACAATAACTCAAAAAGGCTTTCACCAATGTCCATGAAACTTTGGTGAATTGTTTATATCTATTGATGTAAGCTCCCTTTCAACTTTTATAAATTTCAGATTTTATATTTCCGTGTTATGAATTTTTATGCTTAAAAAAGGGGGGATTTTCCAATTTTGGGACAATACATTTAAAGCATAAAAGACAAGTTAAAAGAGCAACGGGCGTATCATGCGCTAAAGCGCAGCCCTTTATTAACAAATATCGCCAAATGGAACAAAACTTGGCCACAATCATCCTTAGAGTACCTAGTTTCTAATTTATATCTGATGTCCCTGCCAATCAACCAAAATGGCCGTCAGGGCTAAAAATAGAACATAGGGGTAAAATGCAAATATTGATTATTATTTTGAAAACTGTTGCAGATAGAGAAAATCTGACAAGGGCAAAAAATGTTCAGAATGACAAGATCTACAATGTATCTAAGTTACATTTAGATCAAAATTGTCAGATGCCTCCGCATAGGGGTTATGGCCCAATAACCGCTTTTTATACGACCGCAAAATTTGAAAAATTTTTCGTCGTATACCGGTATTGCTATCACGTTGGCGTCGTCGTCGTCCGAATACTTTTAGTTTTCGCACTCTAACTTTAGTAAAAGTGAATAGAAATCTATGAAATTTTAACACAAGGTTTATGACCACAAAAGGAAGGTTGGTATTGATTTTGGGAGTTTTGGTCCCAACATTTTAGGAATTAGGGCCCAAAAAGGGCCCAAATAAGCATTTTCTTGGTTTTCGCACTATAACTTTAGTTTAAGTTAATAGAAATCTATGAAATTTTGACACAAGGTTTATGACCACAAAAGAACGGTTGGGATTGATTTTGGGAGTTTTGGTTTCAACAGTTTAGGAATAAGGGGCCAATAAAGGGCCCAAATAAGCATTATTCTTGGTTTTCGCACAATAACTTTAGTTTAAGTAAATAGAAATCAATGAAATTTAAACACAATGTTTATGACCACAAAAGGAAGGTTGGTATTGATTTTGGGAGTTTAGGTCCCAAGAGTTTAGGAATAAGGGGCCAAAAAGGGACCCAAATAAGCATTTTTCTTGGTTTTTGCACCATAACATTAGTATAAGTAAATAGAAATCTATGAAATTTAAACACAAGGTTTATGACCATGAAAGGAAGGTTGGTATTGATTTTGGGAGTTTTGGTCCCAACAGTTTAGGAATAAGGGGCCCAAAGGGTCCAAAATTAAACTTTGTTTGATTTCATCAAAATTGAATAATTGGGGTTCTTTGATATGCTGAATCTAACTGTGTATGTAGATTCTTAACTTTTGGTCCCGTTTTCAAATTGGTCTACATTAAGGTCCAAAGGGTCCAAAATTAAACTTAGTTTGATTTTGACAAAAAATGAATCGGTTAGGTTCTTTGATATGCTGAATCTAAAAATGTACTTAGATTCTTGATTATTGGCCCAGTTTTCAAGTTGGTCTAAATCGGGGTCCAAAATTAAACTTTGTTTGATTTCATCAAAAATTGAATAAATGGGGTTCTTTGATATGCCAAATCTAACTGTGTATGTAGATTTCTTCATTTTTGGTCCTGTTTTCAAATTGGTCTACATTAAAGTCCAAAGGGTCCAAAATTAAACTTAGTTTGATTTTAACAAAAATTGAAATCTTGGGGTTCTTTGATATGCTGAATCCAAACATGTACTTAGATTTTTGATCATGGGCCCAGTTTTCCAGTTGGTCGGAATCAGGACCTAAAATTATTGTATTAAGTATTGTGCAATAGCAAGTCTTTTCAATTGCACAATATTGTGAAATAGCAAATTATTTTTTTTAATTAGAGTTATCTTTCTTTGTCCAGAATAGTAAGCAAGAAATATCTAATTTTACAATATTGTGCAATAGCAAGAATTTTTTCAATTGGAGTTATCTTTCTTTGTCCAGAATCAACTTAAATCTTTGTTATATACACTATACAATGTATATTCACTTTTTACTACCAACTGATAAATTAAAATAATCTTTACCATTCAGTGATAACAAGCAGTTTTTTTACATCTTAATATTTTATGATGTATTTAAATGAGTAGTTATTGTTGCAAACTCCATTAGAAATTTTAATTGAGATTAGTTTTGGAATAAGGGAAAGGGGGATGTGATTAAAAAAATTGGGTTCAATTTTTCTCATTTGAAATTTCATAAATAAAAAGAAAATTTCTTCAAACATTTTTTTGAGAGGATTAATATTCAACGGCATAGTGAATTGCTCTCAGAGAAAACAAAAATTTAAAGTTCATTAGAACACATTCATTCTGTGTCAGAAACCTATGCTGTGTCAACTATTTAATCACAATCCAAATTTAGAGCTGAATCCAGCTTGAATGTTGTGTCCATACTTGCCCCAACCGTTCAGGGTTCAACCTCTGCGGTCGTATAAAGCTACGCCCTGCGGAGCATCTGGTTCCATATGCAGTCATATTTTTTTTTAATGTTAGTGTTTTGATTTTTTACAGACAAGGAAAGGGAATGATATTTTGAAGTTTTTGGTTGAAGACAAGATGAGTTTAAAGAAGCCAGATTTTTGTGATGAACAAGTTTATGAAATTATGTTAGAGTGCTGGCAATATGAGTAAGTGAATTGTGTGGTATTTCTGTAGCATTCTAATGATGAAGGAAGAGATATGACTAGAACCGTTATTTGCCAGCAGCCATTTCAAAATAGTTTTCGTCATTTTTTTCAAAAATAGCTAATTTAGCTTATACCAAACAGTATGAATTAGAGTGGTCAATTAAGTATGAAAGGTTATTTGGGATGTCATATATATATATATCATAATATAAATTTATCAGTTCTTATAGCCAGTTTAATTATTTTTCAGATCAACCTTACCCAAAACGAAATTGCACTATCAGCTTTACATAAGTCGTCTGTTAGAAAAAAAATTACCTTGTTAGCTCACCTGTCCCGAAGGGACAAGTGAGCTTATGCCATCACTTGGCGTCCGTCGTCGTCTGTCATCGTCGTAAACTATTTCAAGAATCTTCTCCTCTGAAACTACTGGGACAAATACTTTCAAACTTTAACTGAATGTTCCTTAGGGTATCTAATTTATAAATTGTATCCGAAGTTTTGATCTATCAACAAACATGGTCGCATTGCTAAAAATAGAACATAGGGGTCAAATGCAGTTTTTGGCTTATAACTCAAAAACCAAAGCATTTAGAGCAAATCTGACATGGGGTAATATTGTTTATCAGGTCAAGATCTATCTGCCCTGAAATTTTCAGATGAATCAGACAACCCGTTGTTGGGTTGTTGCCCCTGAATTGGTAATTTTAAGGAAATTTTGCTGTTTTTGGTTATTATCTTGAATATTATTATAGATAGAGATAAACTGTAAACAGAAATAATGTTCAGCAAAGTAAGATTTACAAATAAGTCAACATGAGGGAAATGGTCAGTTGACCCCTTTAGGAGTTATTGCCCTTTATAGTCATTTTTTAACCATTTTTCTTAAATCTTAGTAATCTTTTACAAAAATCTTCTCCTCTGAAACTACTGGGCCAAATACTTCCAAACTTTAATTGAATGTTCCTTAGGGTATCTAGTTTGTAAATTGTATCCGAAGTTATGATCTATCAACAAACATGGTCGCCATTGCTAAAAATAGAACATAGGGGTCAAATGCAGTTTTTGGCTTATAACTCAAAAACCAAAGCATTTAGAGCAAATCTGACATGGAGTAATATTGTTTATCAGGTCAAGATCTATCTGCCCTGAAATTTTCAGATGAATCAGACAACCTGTTGTTGGGTTACTGCCCCTGAATTGGTAATTTTAAAGAAATTTTGCTGTTTTTGGTTATTATCTTGAATATTATTATAGATAGAGATAAACTGTAAACAGCAATAATGTTCAGCAAAGTAAGATTTACAAATAAGTCAACATGACGGAAATGGTCAGTTGACCCCTTTAGGAGTTATTGCCCTTTATAGTCAATTTTTAACCATTTTTCGTAAATCTTAGTAATCTTTTACAAAAATCTTCTCCTCTGAAACTACTGGGCCAAATACTTCCAAACTTTAACTGAATGTTCCTTAGGGTATCTAGTTTGTAAATTGTATCCGAAGTTATGATCTATCAACAAACATGGTCACCATTGCTAAAAATAGAACATAGGGGTCAAATGCAGTTTTTGGCTTATAACTCAAAAACCAAAGCATTTAGAGCAAATCTGACGTTGGGTAATATTGTTTATCAGGTCAAGATCTATCTGCCCTGAAATTTTCAGATGAATCAGACAACCTGTTGTTGGGTTGCTGCCCCTGAATTGATAATTTTAAGGAAATTTTGCTGTTTTTGTTTATTATCTTGAATATAATTATAGATAGAGATAAACTGTACACAGCAATAATGTTCAGCAAAGTAAGATCTTCAATTAAGTCAAATTGACCAAAATTGTCAATTGACCACTTAAGGCGTTATTGCCCTTTAAAGACTTTTTTCACAATTTGTTCATCATGTTGACTTACTTTAAAAAATCTTCTCCTTTGAAACTGCTGTATCAATTTCAGCCAAACTTAGGCTAAATGAGTTTCAGAGTATCTAGTATAAATTTTATATTTTATTTCCTTGTATGTCAAGAAACATAGCTCCTATGGCTAAAATAGAACATAGGAGAAAATGATTATTTTTTTTGGCTTTTGAAGAAAATAGGACGATCCAAAAAAACATTTAAATAAATTGAAAAGCCAAAATAATCATTGATGAGAGATTTAACCAAAAGAATTAAGGTGAGCGATTCAGGCTCTTGAGAGCCTCTTGTTTGTATGGTTGTTGCTAACCTTAAAAGACAGATTGTCAAACAGCTCACATGGTACAGTTTAAAAAAAAACCTCGTGAGGCTTAATACAATGTGATTTATCAATGTTTTGGAACTTCAGCGATATTTTTTTAAGATTTACATAAAACTATTAGACCAAGTTCGACTAGCTATTACACCAAGTTCAAGCCAAAACTTTTCCTTAAAATGTCATTGACCAAGTTCAAAATATGAGAGTTACAATGTATTATCAATTAATTCGTTTCTATGTATGTTAGCAGGAGAATAGTCACTTCAGTGTTCCTGTTTTTGGTTTGTTTTCCTGTTATTCTTGATGTGTTTCTCACGGTTTTAGTAACTTATAAATGTGTATTAGACGCACTATTAAATTGCGTTTGAATTGTAATCGAAAAGTTCTGGTATGGTTAATTCTGCAAAAGAATATCAATTAATAGTATAGAAAAAATTAAACAAACAGGAACATTATTTCCATATGAACTGTATAATATTAAGTGGGGGTTTTAAGTCAATGAAATAAGCCTTTGTTGTGATGGTGCAAGCACGTTTTTTTTTTATTTTCTTAAAATTGCAATGCATTTCTCAACTCATTCATATATATAGAACGGAAAGCAATGTTTAATAGATTGAAGATTTTGAAACAAAAAAGCTAACTATTAAATGTATTCTTATTGTGTTTGTAGTAAAACAAAACGGCCAGTGTTTAAAGACATAGTCCAGAAGATGAAATACAAGCAACAGAGACTTTTGAGTTTAAAGAAGTGATTTGTTTTAAAAAATAATGGAATAATATTATACCAAAATTGTTCCAATTATCTTAATGTTTAAATCTTTACATATAAATATGCTGCTTATCTTTTAACTGCAGTTGCTAGAATTTTGTAAGTGATTTAATAAAATTACTGGAACTATACGTCTTATTGACAATGGCTAATAATATTGTTATATTAGATTTGATTTTTTTTTAGCTAGGAAGGGTAGAAATTTGGTAGTTTATATTGCCATTAATTTAAAATCAGAAAGGATATATAAAGCACTCATCTGTACAAAATGTGAAAATTGAAAAATATCGACTTACTTGGATGCAGCATACCATTAGGTGTTTTTTTACGCTTTAAGATTACAGTAAAGTACACTTCAAATGGCCCTTTTTGTTTGTCTGATGTTTTTGTTTAAGTAAAGATAATTTCGAGGGAGTGAAAAAGTTAATATTGTTTGTGCAAAGTGAATACTTATTACTTCAACCTTCATCTTTTGAAAAATGTATACAATGTCTGCCTCTTTTCACTTTATTGACTTTTTACAGCAGATATTTAAAAACAATTCCCCGTATAATTTAATTAAAGATAAGTACCGTGAAAGTACTTTCATTCGTGGGTGTTCATTGTCGTAGTTGGGGAAAAAGTAATGTGTTCTGGGTTTCGTATATATTTGTGGATTTCACTTCCTGAGAAAAAATAATCGAGTGTTGAGTTTGTGCTTCAGCCATGAAAATGTAGAAGTTTAAAATAAAATAAAACGTGTTTCATAATGACGACATGACCTTTTGGTTTTCGGTTCATTGCAAAGAAAAATAAGTATTTTTCTCTTTCCTGTTTGTCATATATAACTGACAATTTTTGTCAAATATTTAATACAATATTTTTTTTAAAATTTGTTGTAACTAGCGGAAATAAGCTGATCGATTAATATTTGCTTTTCAACATAATTTGAGTATGAACCTTAAAGTACATATTAATTTACGCCTCGAGCTTTAAATGTTCATAAAAAATTACAATGTACTAGCTGACCCATAGTTGTATGATTTATGGGTAATTTTATAAAATATAAAATCTAACCTTTTGATACATTATAATGTTTTTATATTCAGTAGTCTTTAATGAGTTGAAATGAACTCGCTAAATATACAAATCAGTGATCACATGTCATTATCCACGGATGTACAATGTTCTTCGAAAAAAATCAACTTTGCAAGAGAAATTAAAATTAAAAGATCATTGGAGTTATATACCATTGGTATTATCCTCTCTTTAGCTGTATATTTATAAATATTTTATACGGACTAAGACTGGATTTGGTTCTTTATATGTCATGGCATGTTTGGATACTAGTTGTCACATTTCGTTGAATACTCAACTTCGGTAATAGAAACACAGACGTAAACCACACAAATGTGTACCATTGAACAAAAAAAAAAAAACGTGGATAGCATATTCCATTTTGGATTTTCCATCCATCCACAATTAATATTGTGTATGTTAAATGTCAAAATATAAATGGTAGAAACAGTGGTTACATTTTAGATGAAAAAAATACATCTGTTTAATTTTATAACTATTGTAACAATTGTGTTGTCATTTTGGGTACTTTTGTGTTTTCTTGTGAAATCAGGTTTTGTTCACAGCTGATGCTATACAATTAGTCATTCATGCAATGTTAACAGTTCACTTTCATGTTTCATAATAAATACTGTTCGAGGTGCATAATAACATATAAATGGCTAATATGACTTTTTAAGTGTTTAGAGCCAAAGGAAATATTTTTACAACACAACCTGTAAATAAGATTCAAGTGTGATTTTTTTTTATATTTGTGTAAAATATGTTCAAAAGGAGCGAGTCATTTATTTTTATATTTATAAAATACAAACCAATTGTTGTAAGAGTTTGATGCAACTGTGTATTATCATCATAATAAATGAATTTCTAACATCGTTAGTTCTACTTCCTAAAACATACTAGACGAAAGACACATGGATTTTTGTGGCTTACATATAATTACATAACAAGTACGTTTAATTATAATACTTTATTTTGATTAGATAACAGCAGTCTTGCGCTATTAACATTCATTTAACAATGAAATTCATCATTTATATAAAGACACGAGCTTCCACCATAAAGTACAAAGGCAAATAAAAGAAAATCTACTAATAGAAATTGTGTTTTTGTGATTTTCTTGGTCTTAGCATAAATGTAGGTATAACTTTTGAATGAATCTTTTAAGCTATTTTAAAGGAGGTAAAAGCGTTGACCGTGCGCACATCTTTTAAAATGAAGCGCTTCCGTACACGATTTCTATCAACATTTTCTAACATTTACCTGTGCACTTTATTGTTGAGGGTCTTTTCTTTACACAAATGTTGCATTTCATTGTGAATTGGAGTTTATTTCAGAATGGCGCAAAATTGATGTTAGCCAACCAAAATAACGAATTATAATTTAAAAAACTTGTAATGTAATTAAATGTATATAAACAATCCAACAAAGAATGTTTCATCGGAAGAGCGGGATATTCCAGCTTGGTACAGACATTCAAAAGTGGAATGGTGATAATAGAATGAAACGTCAACATGGTATATTTGTTTTCGACAAGATATAGTATACATGTACAGATCTGTAGCTACTGGTTGTGCAAAACTCCCATACAAAAAAATGTATGAAGGATCGGAGTCTTAGTTGTTATCTGATAGACAGAGAAAACTCAAAATCCTGAAGTCTATTTTTTTATTCAAAATAAAAGAATTCAAAACTTTTCAATCATAAATATATCGTCAGACGAATAAGCGACTTGCAGTTTATTCGTAACAGGACATCATTTTATCAATGCTCTATCTTCAATATAAAAATAAAGAGATATGGTATGATTGCAAATGATGTACTATCCACGAACAGTTCAGATGAAGTAGATGATGGCAATAATAGTCAACTATTTGGCTTTCGACAACTAGAAAACCTATATCGTATAGTCGGTTATAAGAGGTTTTGACTTGATAATATGAAATAATTCAATTGAGACAAATAACTGCATATTTGATAACAAAAGAATGCTTGAAAATCAAAAATAAAAGACATATACCAGCGACAAGAACTGAACTAAAGGTCCTGACTGAACAGGTATATACAGATAAAAGTAACAGTAGTATACCGCTGTTCGAAATTCATAAATCGATTGAGAAAAAACAAATCCGGGTTACAAACTGAAACTTAGAGAAGCACATCAAATATAAGAGAACACCGACACAACACTATAATGCAACACACAGAGAAACGAACTATAATATAACAATGACCATTTTCCTGACTTGGTACATGACATTTTAAGAAAACAAAACCAGACTAGCAAAACCTCCCGCTTTAATGGCAATGTTAAATTTAAATTTAAAATGACAACATTACATGACAGGACTACAATACAAATAAATGGGAGAACTTACTACACACAAATAATTGCTATCAAAAAGTACCAGACAAACTTGAAAAATTCAATTGATCATTCAATCCTATCCCGAATGATATCAGACCAGGCGCGAATCCAGCAATATTTTAAAAAGGGAGTTTCGACCACCAGACCTTGGATTCGTAAATGCTGACTGCATCAATTGATATAAAATATGTAAGCAGTAGTAACTTTACTAACACTTTCGAATGGTTATGAATTTAAAATTTGACAATACCCAATAACAATTATTAAATCCTAACATATATAAGGAAAACTCACGCCAGACATATGATGCAGTAGTTTCAATATTTTATTTTAGAAAATTCTAATGGAAAGTAAAACAAACATCATGTATGTTGCTGAATAGGTAACAGTTATTATATATATACGTATTCTATGGTGTACCATTTGGTTCAAAAGGTATTTTTGTCGGTTAACCGCTATTTATATACCGGTTAACCGCTATTTTTATCGGTTAATCGCTATTTTAATCGATTAACCGCTATTTTTATGTCGGTTAAACGCTAATTTTATCGGTTAACCGCTATTTATACCGATTAATCGCTATTAATATGTCGGTTAATCGCTATTTCTTAGTGTTAATAACTTCTAATTTATCGTATATGCACAAAACAAATAATTATTAAAAATAAGTAAGTGATTGATGGAGGAGGTTTATCGCTTAACCTGTTAACACAGTAATTTTAATTGCTTACTCCTCCCATTTTGGTCAATTAAAATTACTTGAAGAACGCCCACATGTTCCGAGCGTTGAGCACGTGGCAATATTATAGCACATAACACTATATCGCACGTCAGTAATCTTTACTTTATTTATGACAAAACGGATTGTTTTGCATGAATTAATCACCAAAAAATAAATGCATTTACTTATCAGCTTCCCCTCTTCTCGCACCCTACCTCCTTTTTATATTTAACACTGGACACTTTTAATTTGCAAAACACTCATTTGCAAATCCGCCGCCGCCTCAAACAAGAGCTACAATATCATGTATATAACCAAAATGTGCAGAATTACATGGGATTCAATAATTTCATTGGTTTTCTACAGTTACTTTCATATTTATTTTGCAATTTGAGTTATAAAAACATGGGATTTTCAATATCCCATGGGACAGGGCAAAATCCCATGGGATTTACCATTATCCCATGGGATTTTGGTTAAATCCCATGGGATTTTTTTTTGTCCCATGGGATTATTGTAGTCCCATGGGATATTTGTTGTCCCATGGGACAAAAAAAATCCCATGGGATTTTTATTATCCCATGGGATTTTTAATATCCCATGGGACAAATTAAAATCCTATGGGATTCTAATTGTAAATATATAGATATAAATAAACAGTAATGTGTATGTTACAATGTTTTCTATTTGGTAGTAAATTATTATAAGATGAATCTTTTTAATTGAATATCTTTTTTTCTTGGGAAATGTTAATTTAGCATATTGTTCTTTAACTGTTTAAAACTAAACTTTTAAACAACAAAGCAGATAATGTAAGTATCAATATATGTTTATTCATGAATTATAGAATACTTTCTTGAAACACAATTATTTGCCATTTGAAATCAATAAAAACTCTATTGTTAGGCTTAACATACTAGTAGCTATTTAAGTAAATCTATTTTTTTCACAATATCCCTCAACACAAAACATTAATAGTTTCTTATCATCCAGCATTGTTTGATGGTATAGTCCACTTTTTGGACATTCAGCACAGAACTTTGACATTATTGTGGTTTCAATATTTTTTTGAATTTAAAAGAACTTCAAATCATTGACTGAGTGATGAAAATAATAACTGATCCAACTTTTGTCTTTGAATTTATTCTGGTCTTGTTTCTATGTTTTCTCCATTTATTCTAGGTGAAAAAGAACCAATAAAATCTAAAGTAATGGATTATACAAAATTGTTTGCATACATGTAGCAATAATATGATTTTCAAAAAAAATAGCTATGCGATATGGATTTTACTGATTGTTAAAGGTTGTCCAGTGTCATCAGTTGCTAACGGCCTACATCCTTTGGTCTCTGATGGAGGGTTGTCAAATTAGCAATATACCACATCTTCCTATTCTAATACCATATAACAATCAATTAATTTATTCTTCTTTATAACATTTGGGTATTTTTCCAAGTTATATACATAATATATATATATACTGTAAATTCGGAATTAATGCGAGTTTTTTTTTATTGCGAAAAATGCAACGGAGTTGTAAACGCAATAATTTAAACTCGCATTATGAAATATTTTATATGGATTAAACAGGATTTTTCTCAAAATCGTAAAATTTAAAATCGCATTTAAGTCTAAAATGACAGAATCGCAATAATAAATGCACGCAATAATTTATGAATTTATAGTATAAAGATCAATGTTAAAACTTTAGACAACTATAATAACATTCCATTATTCACAAGAATTTGCAATATATTATACAAAATGCAGACAACAGAAACAATATTTCTTTAAGCTTTTGAAGTTCAGACAGATTTCAATTTGTGTTTTATTTCAATGAAAAAATACCTTGAACATATTGGAAATTATAACATTGATACAAAAAAAATATGTATGTTTTATCCTTATTTTTTGTGTTGTTGGCTTGCTGTCTCATTTTAATATACATTTAAACATACATCAATAATCTTCTTCTTTATTAAAAGTAAAAATGGGATATTTTTGATTTTGATATCCCAAAACATTATAGCTGATATTAATTTTAAGACATGTATAAATGTTCCAGACCATATCAGTATTCAGATGTTACTTTTACGGTCCAGAACTTACAGTCCCACCATATGTGTACAGTCAGACCATTTAAGTATATTTGTACTGTCTGGTACCAGCTCTAAACATGATTAACAAGCATTTGGCAGGATGTCATGCTAAAATCCCATTAATATTAGTACTAAATTTTGAGTATATACATGTAAATCCACAAGTTACTTACTGAAATTCATGGTGAACACTCACCAAAAACTTACAATTTAGAGGAAAGACTGGAAAGATGAATGCACTAACACTATCAAAACAGAGCATAAAACTTACCGAAAAACAAGATGTTTTACATTTATCCAGGAGCAGGATAATTAAAAAGTTGTTTTTTTCTTTCTCTGCTGTCCATCATATAACCTTTGATTTCATTCATGCAAAATATGAAAATCTGCAAAGGTAAGACCTAGAACCTCAACTTATCCACATTTTGAATTTTGAACTGCATACTTGTCCTTTTCATCTTGCTGACAACCTAAACATAAAAAAATGATAAAAACATAATTCTAGATTGACTTTGTGTTTTTATTTTTGTTGGTACATGTACAAACAATTTTCCCAACTTTAAAACGAAAACATCATCACCAAAGAGGAGGTCATACTAACCTCCAAAATATTTAAACAAACCGAAATTATTACTTGATTAAGATCTTGTCGTAAATTAATGGCATAGATACTCTTATTTTTGAAAACTTGATGTCTATTGCATACTTATATTCTTTTGTACGAGAGTATGCATATTAAGATGGACTCCATGGACTTTAATGTTAGCATGATTAATTTTACAGTCACTGACAGTTTTTCAGCTCTATGTGTACATTTTGAGAGAATCTTGCAATACTGTATATTCTGATATTCAGAACTTATTATGAGGTTTTTATTAATACAACTGAAAGCTGTATCTCGTTTTCATTTCTGATACATATTTATGAGCTGAAGAACAGTGCCGAATTTTTCTCACTGCATTGAAGACCCATAGGTGACCTTCGGCCGTTGTCTGCTCTTTGATTGGGTTGTTGTCTCTTTGTCAAATTCCCAGTTTCCACTTCCCATTTTAAATCATGTATGCTGATTTTTCTTAAATTACAATATTCAATCATGCAATTTTGTCCATTATTGAAAATACGATAAGCAAAAATAAATGCACAAAAAATTTAACATTGTTATATATGTAAAAGACTTTTTTTTAAATTCAAAACAGTTGCCTAAACTGTTAATTTCCTTGTTTGATTTCATATTTTTAAAGCCTTTATAGCTAGCTAGATGGTATGCCGGGGCGGATCCAGCCATTTTAAAAAGGGGGGTTCCCAACCCAAGACAAAGGGGATGATCCTATATTCATTTGATTTGTTTTATTGTCTCATACAAGAATATATATGGTTTGACGGTGGGGATCAGGGATCCTGAAATTTTTTCACCTAACCACTGGATGACAGGGGATCTCAACCATTTAAAAGTTTCTCAAACATGTGGGGGTGGGGGTGAACCCCATGGACTCTCCCTATATTTCCTTTTATTTGTTTTATTGTTCTATACAAGAATATATAAATATGGTTTAGGGGTGGGGATCTTGACCGTTTACAAGTTTTCAAACTAGAGGGGGTGGGACTTCACTTTTATTTTATTTCATTATTAATTTTATTGTCCCCGACAAGAATATATATGGTTTAGGGGTGGGGATCTGGATCGTTCACAAGATAATAGCACATTCTCAAATTGAACAGAGTGGTGAAACCCCCAAAGACCTCCTTTTAATTTCATTTGATTTGTTTTATCGTCCCATTCAAGAATATATATGGTTTAGGGATGGGGATCTGGACCGTTTACAAGATAATAGCATATTCTCAAATTGAAAGGGGTGGGGATTACCTCCCATGGACTCACCCTCCCTTCTTTCTTCCCCCCCGAAATACCTTTTAATAAGCCCCAATGCACAGATAGTTCACAGTATTTTCCCTTGATTTACACTAAAGAATATACACTATACAGGTGTAATTTTTTTTTTTTAAAAGATAATACAACTGAAGACCACCCTGACCACAGTGGTGGATCCAGAATTTTTCATAAGTGGGGCCCACCGACTGCCTAAGAGGGGCCTGCTCCTGCCATGACTCAGTGATTCCATATATAATCAACCAATTCTTTTCCCAAACAGGGGGCCCTGAACTCCTGATCCCCCCTTTTTTTTCCTCATTTCAATCACCCTGATATAAATTTAGTTTTATCACTTACAATAGGAATGGTTTGAATTCCCCAATAATTCTTATATACCATTAATATCAACATATTTCATTTTTGATAAATGAAAGGCAAAAGTTTTCTATGGGTAGAAATGGATAGTGGGAAGCTTTCAGATTCACACCATGCCGGTGGCTGTGTTCAAAGTGCTGGGTTTTTATTACCCTCGTTGTTTGCGGACTAACTATTTAGGCCAGTGGTGGATAATAGTGTGCGTGCATTAATCTTCTATACCTTCTTAATCAATATATTCAAATACTGACGGCAAGTGTGTGTTGTAATGATGTATCAATGTCTTTTTGAAAATCACCGTGCTATTTACATGTGGGATCGAGAATGCAGGGGAAGGAAACTTGTCAATTATGTTGATTTCTAAGCCAAAATAAAATGAGCCGCCGTAAAATTAACCTTGGGTAATAACAGTGCATGTAAGGCTCGTCTCGGAGGGGTGTCTTTTTTTCTGTCTTCTTTTTTTAGTTATATTTTTAATAACTTACACTTTTTTCCATTATTCTCTTTCTTTCACTATTCTTTATTCCTTTTTTTTTCTTTGTCCTTTGTTCTCTATTCTGTTAATTCACATCCATACCCTCTTATGAGGGGGAGGACAGGTGTAAGGGAGACAGGGAGAAAGGGGGTGGGAGAAAGGAGAAAGGGGGTCGGAGAAAGGAGAAAGTGGGTAGGAGAAAGGAGAGGAAGGCTGGGAGAAAGGAGAAAAAGTTGGAGAAAGGAGAAAAAATAAAATATCTCTCCTTTTAAAATTTTTTCTAATATTTCAAGAAAAAATATCTCAAAAGGAGATGTTTTATTCTAATGGGAGAAAGGAGAACGGGGTAGGAGAAAGGAGAACAGGGGTGGGAGAAGGGAGAAGGGTACCCCGCTGTCCTCCCCCTCCTCTTATGTGTATGTGGACTTACTGTAGTTTATTTTTTAGTTCTGGCAGAGATATTAGATACAATATATATGTCTCTGGTTCTGGTATTATACGATAAGTCAATTTCTTTTTCATGCAGTGTCATGAAATATAATGGTTTTATGCATATCAGCCAAGATTTTGCGCAACATTTTAATAAACAATTCAACACTATATACACGTTTAATGTGAATTTTATTAAAATCGATGAAGAACATGAATTTGGCAGCTAGTGCCCCTTAAACAGGTAAAGTTCAATTAACAAATTCTGATCTACTGGCATTCAACACCAAATTACTTACTTGCTGTATATTGATAAATGTGATTGTATATTGTCAATACCTCAACATCGAGAATACGTCATGTGAGGTGTTGGTCGCTACGTTTGATACGGGGTCAAAGGTTGCGGCTTCGAGACAGAGAAAAACATCCAGGTAAAAAGTGTAGAATTTTGTTTTTGAAAATTTGAGTTGTAAATTTTCCTAAAAAGTACTTAATTCCGTTCATCTAGTTGTAAATTTTCCTAAAAAAAGTACTTATTTCCGTTCATCTATTATGGGTATAAACTAAACTGAACAAGAAAAGTATTAGTAAACAGACAGAAAGTCCGACGTTGAATTAATTATTTTACAATTAATTGTTTAAATATATGAGAGAATGTTTTAGGCGAATTTTTATATGAGAGAATGTTTTAGGCGAATTTTCTTTAATTACAGATAAATGTATTTTAGGTTCAGGAAATGATTTATTCTTCGGGTACGTCTAAACAACCGCTCAGGACCTCCTGAGTGCACTCAGGACATACAAAGTGCACTCAGGACCCATTACCGTAATCATATCTGCACACATGATGGATGTTTATATTCGTTATACGCTTCTTATTTTAGAGTTAAATTTTGGTAGAAGTTGAAATCGCAGGGGCGGATCCAGCCATTTTAAAAAGGGGGGGGGGCCTAACCCAGGGCCAAAAAAGGGGGGGGTTCAACTACATGTCCCCATTCAAATGCATTGATCGGCCAAAAAAAGGGGGGTCCAACCCCCCCGGAACCCCCTCCCCCCTCTGGATCCGCGCCTGAATCGAACTTAGATAGATATGTTAATTCTTATAAAATAATGAGGGCACGTGTCATTGATTACACAACTACTGAGCCATGAATTATCCAATCAACAAAATTGATTGGATTATCTTTATTGTTTTTTAGGAATTGTATTGTTTAGTTCAGTTTTACCTTTAACATGAATTTGCATACAGAAAAAATAAAATATATATCTCATTCGATGTGCTTTTTCAGTTTATTTTTCATGATGACGGGTAAATTAATTTGTTGTGTTTTGCAGTTCACGAATAAAGAAAATTATTTTATAGTTTTTTTTTCTGTAACAAGTTCGATTTTTGTTTTGCAGTGTGATTCTTTTCTCTCTCTCTATCTAAATCAAGTTTTTAAACAAACACAATGTTGACTGAATATCAAATTTTATTACATTTGTATATCTTTATTCTCAACAAACCATTATACAAGAGAAGACAATTATGTACAATATTCAGTTTAACCTTAACGGAAATCTGTGCACGAAGACTTAGTCGTGGTTTGAACGGATTTCGTGTCAATAAACTGTCTTCGAAATAGTCTTTCTTTGTTAATGTTTGTGTCATTTTGGTCTTTTGTGGATAGTTGTCTCATTAGCAATCATACCACATCTTCTTTTTTTATAATTTCTCGCTACTACAATCTAACTTACATATTTTTTTAGAAATAATTATACCCAAAATATCATAATTTTTAAAAAACGGAGACGAAAACGGAGACAAGTTCATTTTCAGAATTTATTTTCGCATTGAAATTCGTTTCAGGCTTGTGAAACTGGACAAAACGACTTTAATTAGAGAAAAAAAACTTAATAAAAACGGATTTCTTAAAATATTCGTATAACTCAAAAATAAAATTCCTGGACAAGTTCGATAAAAATGAGAAATAACATCTAACTACATGTATATGAGTTTGATTGTTTGAAAAGTACGGCTTTTACCGTTTAGAACGGATTCCATATACAAAACTTTAATTAATATAAATTCTTTTAAAGTATGAACATTTATTTCCCTTTTCAAACTCGTGCAAAGAATTAATTACTGGTCCAGGACATGATAATAAAATTAAGAATAAAACTTAAAAATTTATGGAACGAAATCTTAATAAAAGACGAAAATCTTAAAACATCGTGATATTCATTCTAGACGTCACAATATTACTTCCCGCATGGTCGCACTGTACTAACAACACAATGTATAAAACAACAATAAAGATAATCCAATTAATTTTGTTGATTGGATAATTCATGGCTCAGTAGTTGTGTAATCAGTGACACGTGCCCTTATTATTTTCTAAGAATTACAAATGTAACATATCTATCTAAGTTCGATTTCAAATTCTACCAAATTTAACTCTAAAATAAGAAGCGTATAAAGAATATGTGCATCCACCCTGTGTGCGATGACTATAAAGGGTCCTGAGTGCACTTCGTATGTCATGAGTGCAATCAGGAGGTCCTTCAAGCGGTGTTTAGACGTACCGTTATTCTTCTGGAAGCTTCAAATTTTTTTTTATCAATAACTTTTACACAAGGAGACATTTTTGTTTTTTGACAGCATGAACCCCAGTTAATGAGCAAACACAAATTAAGAACGAAAACCGTTTACAATTAAATTTTATAGAAGGAAAAAAGGGGGGGGGGTAATAAACAAATTTTATTTACGCTCACATACTTCTAAACAGATTTGCATATGTAAGCTCTCTATAGATAATGTTAAATTATTTCAGGAGTTTTGAAAAAAAGAATATATACAGTTTAATTTCGACTAAAATAGTGATTCTTTTTATAGATTTGGTACCTCAGTTTCGACTCAACATTTCATTTTGAATTGTTAGATGGCAAACTCTTTAGGCGAATATTGTATCTGTTCTTTATTTAATTATGGTGATATTGGCGATAATATTCATTATAACAAGGCCTTGTACAAATCCTTGATTATAGAATGTTTGGCAATTGAAAAAGACGAAAGTAGACAAACCCTAATTATGCAGGGTTTCACAAGTTGATCTCCAAGCGGCCCACATTTAACATATAATAAGATCTATATTTCTCAACGTTTTCAAAATGAAATAACTTGAATTGAAATTTCCCAACTGTGAAAATTTGTTATTTCTAAACGTCTTTAATTATTATTTCGGAAAAAAAAATATTTAGCATATTCATATATTTTCATAATTTTTTCCGAGGAAACCTTTTTTTTTTGCAAAGTTTACTTCTATGTGTTTTTAACCATCACCAGCGACTTATTCTCTGCCATCACCAATTAGTCCTAATTATTAAAGATCAATTGACCAAATTCAAATGATGATTGGTATATCGTATTGAATATGATCATCGGTCATCCGTGACGTATCCCAAATAACGACGCATGCCGATAGATAGATCATAGTTTATTAATTAGCGTCTCGCAATTTAAATTTCATCAAGGGGACTTAATTAAACCAGTTACTATACAAATCTTGAAAAAAACGATGTACATGTACTTTTTAATATTTTTTAAAACAAATTACGAAAACGTTTAGTGTAAAAATCACCGAATATAAATGTTTCTTTCTTGCAGGTTTTGGCATTTGTAAATAACATTAACGTTTTGGAATTCTAATGCAAAAGACAGTCGATTCAAACTGAAATAACTTCTTTAAAGATGGTTTGATTTTTTCAGAGACACACATATATATATATGTCTCAATACATGTATTATATGTCTCTGATTTTATCAAAACAAAAATAACAAAATTATAAAATATGTTAGTTATCGAATGTATACCCTGAACTCTTACTATTATATATATATGTCCTAAGTTACTTAATGTCCTGTGTGCAACCAGGAGATCCTGAACGGTTTTTAAACGTACCATTATTTTATATGCATATATTCAAAGCTGTTCTTAATTATATGCATACTAGGTATCAGTGGCGGATCCAGGGGGAGGGTTTCGGGGGTTGGAACCTCCCCTTTTTTTGAACGATCAATGCATTTGAATGGGGACATATGGTTGGAACCACCCCCTCCCCCTTTTGTCCTTGGTTGAGACCCCCCTCCTTTTCAAATGGCTGGCTCCGCCGCAGAGGTATATTTATATATATATGTGTATATAAATCTTTGGAAACAAATGGTAGATTATATAGGGAATCACGGAAGCATGACTGGACGTGAACACTCTAAGGCAGTCAATGAGTCCCCACTTATGAAAATTTCTGGATCAACCATTGCTTAGTTCTAGTTATCTTAGGTCCCATCTTCGCTAGCCAAAGGTTACGATCCACTTTCGTTCTCTTCACCCTTGGCAGATTAAGCCAACATTTGTAAAACCAATGATGCGCCGTCTATCGGAAGATTAAAGTCACGCCCACTCCGAATACATTATTCTTGACCAATGGTAGCACTTGAACTCTTCAATTTGGAGGTAAAAACACGGTAGCGTCTAGATCCTACACACTTGATAAAGCCAGAAACGAAAATATACGTCAACATTCATGCATTTGTGCATGAAACATACACAGGAACTTCTATTAATTGATTAAAAACATTCAAGTTGTCACTAAATATAGTCGTATGTTTAAAGAATTTAAAGACTTGTTGCACAATAAACACGTGGCAATTGTTTACAAACACTTTCTACATTTACACGTGATCATGTTATAGGCGCTTTTTGATTGGATGCAGCGAGTTCCGACTGCAACCAATAAAAATCCTTACCTTTTGTCTCCGAAATTTTATCTCAATCCGCCAAGGGTGAAGAGAACGAGAGTGGATCGTAACCCTTGGCTAGCGAAGATGCTTAGGTCCTAGTGTGAAATAATGCCAATAGGTCTTTTAAAACACATCTTTATTCATACATGTATATATACGTTTTCTCACGGATTTGTTCATGCAATATTGGAATTATGTTTACTCAATGCGCAATTACTGAAGTTTATATTTGCTACTTTTCTTCTTAATTTCATATAAAAAATTTTTTGATTTTTTTTCTTCGAAAAATTAGTGGTGTTGAAATAGGGAATGGACACAGATACCTTATCACATTTAACCAAAGAAATGTTGTATAATGTCATCAATCTGTATTACACGTAGACAGGATGTTCTCTAGAAAACTATACGTTATACACACCCGAGAATACACGCACTGTCGAAATGGAAAATTACTGTATGTTATAGTTACCTGTAATCAGCTTTGCAACACCATGTCATGACAGTTCAAAAAGATTTTCTTCAAATCAAAATGGAATATTCATTTTTTCTGTAAAATTAAAAACTTTAAAAAGTAGACTTTGACAAAATTATGAAATAGAAAGAATTGAACAATTTAAAATCGTATTTTAACAAAGATTTAGATATAATTTTACAACGATCCTTAAAAAATAACCAAACAAACGTTGAATCAAACGATATGAACCTACGCAGTTTTATATTAAAATACTGACACACACCAGTTTGCCATCTCAGTATGCAAGGCAAGGGTGCTTGGTGAGGTGCTGGAACTTGATGTACATGTATCGTTAAGTTAATACAGTTCTGTTAGGATTGACTGCCTTTTTACAGAGACTCAAGTTCTATTCTTACTGTTATCAGTTAGTATAGACGGTTCCTGGCTTAGAATGATTCTCTGCTCAGCAAATGGTGCGTAATTAGCATTTGAATCAAATTTCTTGTAGAAGTAAAAAAACAAATTAATGTATTTGACAACTTTATTCAGGAGCACAGTCTATATTATCCGGCGTAAATAACTTCGAGATTTATGTGGAAGTTTACTCTGCTGCTCGATCTATGCTAATCGATGTTCCAGTATATTTCATATTTATATTTATTCGTGAGGCCTCGTAATCGTTTATATTCACTAAAAGCACAGTCGCCTAAATATTTTATATGGCGAAAAAATTGCGAAAATTGGGGGAAATAATATATTTTTAGTAGCATTATTATTTTAAAATCTTAAGAGGTTGCTTGCAAATTTAACTCTAAAATGAGAAGTGTATGACGATCTATAACGAATATATGCATCCATCATGTGTGCAGATACGACGGCGACTATATAGGGTCTGCCATGAGTGCACTTTGTATGTCCTGTATGTGTGCACCAGGAGGTCCTCCTGAGCGGTGTTTAGACGTACCGGGAAAATCTTATCTGATTCAGGATCAATTCATCGGTTACACTCCCCTGTCACCAGTGATTCTTTTTTGCTGACATTATGAAAAAGTATTGTGTAGTCCCTGTGTAAGTGTTGACTCTCAACTGGCACAGTCATGTGATTTTTTAACACTCCCCGGACTTCTGCAAAAAACAATTATTCAGTTCACTGATTTAGATGGAAGGTAAACGAACAGAAAGTCACAGGACATTCCGACAAAAAGTCACAGGACAAAAAGTCAAACACATGTCAAACTCAGGCATAAAGTAACAAAGTTGATAGGACAAAAAGTCACAAACAATTTGTTGACAATTGATTGAATATAAATGAAAAAAGATTTTGAAATATCTTCTTTTTATTACATATATTCATTTTTAATTTTAGGAAATTGTTCATAATATAAAAAAGAAGATGTGGTATGATTGCCAATGAGACAACTGTCCACAAGAGACCAAAATGACACAGACATTAACAACCATAGGTCACCAAACAGCCTTCAACAATGAGCAAAGCCCGACGTAAAGCCCATACCGCATAGTCAGCTGTAAAAGGCAATCATACTATATCTTTTTTTTTATATTTACATGTTAAAAAATGCGTGCAAATGTAATCAAAAGCTGCACACAAACGTAAAGATTTTTGTGTGCAAATGTAATGGTAATGTGCGCAAACCTAATGCACTGATTTATTTGTTTTTAATAAATTTTAATTTAAAAGTTGCTACATCATGTTCATGTATAAAACTTCAAGAAAAATACAAAAAGAGTGTTTTCTTGTTCAAAGAAAAATAATCTCAAAACTAAATTGTGACTTTTTGTCCTGTGACAGTGTGTGACGTTTTGACTCTGACTTTCTGTCCTGCATTCAGATTGAATAGGGGAGTTTGGTTGACCCCGCCTCCCTCTATCTGAAACTACTATCTCAGTGATGAGCTTTGTGTTTCATGTACAAATGTATTGTGCTTTAATTTATGTACAAAAAAATTGAAAAACAGATATGTTACACATAAACAAACAACAATCACTGAATTATCGGATCCTGACTTGGAACAGGCACAACCATAACAAATTGGCAGGGTATAAGGAACTTTGAAAATATTTAGTTTTTGTGGTTTGGTCTATTTTCCGGATACTGTAAGCAATAAGGCCCCTTTATTTAGTGAATGAAATAATTGTAAGATGCACTTAGCTGTCTGTCATATTTTATATGAACTTGACCTCATTTTCATGCATGGTTCATTGACATTGGTCAATGAAACACTGCATTGTTTTGTCAGTTTATCATATGTTTAAAGTTACAGGTAGATTATATTTGGTAGATATGAAACAATTGTAAGGTGTGCATGTCTGAATGGCAGATTCATATATAAACCATGACCGCATTTTATTGTTCTTTGGTCAATGATAAGTTTTCTTGGTTTTGTCATTTTATCAGGCCACATTTAAAAGAATGTCTGTTTCCCCTCCCCCGGGTCTACCCTTTGTAAACAGACCAGGAAGGCAGGTTTTTTTCATCACTTGGCGTTCGTCGTCTGTCGTCCTGCGTCCGTCGTCCGTAAACTTTTACAAAAATCTTCTCCTCTGAAACTACTTGGCCAAATTCTACCAAACTTGGCCACAATCATCCTTGGGGTATCTAGTTTAAAAAATGTGTGGCGTGACCTGTCAAACCAACCAAGATGGCCGCCATGGCTAAAAATAGAACATAGGGGTAAAATGCAGTTTTTGGCTTATAACTCAAAAACCAAAGCATTTAGAGCAAATCTGACATGGGGTAAAATTGTTGATCAGGTGAAGATCGATCTGCCCTGAAATTTTCAGACGAATCGGACAACCTGTTGATGGGTTGCTGCCTGTGAAATGGTTATTTTAAGGAAATTTTGCAGTTTTTGGTTATTATCTTGAATACTATTATAGATAGAGATAAACTGTAAAAGCAATAATGTTCAGCAAAGTAAGACCTACAAATAAGTCAACATGACCAAAATTGTCAGTCGACCCCTTAAGGAGTTATTGCCCTTTATAGTCAATTTTTAACAACTTTTCATCATTTTTTGTAACTTTTTTAAAAATCTTCTTCTCTGAAACTACTTTGCCAAATTTAACCAAACTTGGCCACAATTATCATTGTGGTTTGTAGCTTAAAAAATGTGTCCGCTGACCCAGCCTACCAAACAAAATGGCCGACATGGCTAAAATTAGAACATAGTGGTAAAATGCAGGTTTTGCTTTATATCTTTGAAACTAAGACATTTAGGGCAAATCTTTCAAGATTTAAATGTCCATCAGAATAAAATATATCCCCTCACAAATTTTCAGTTGAATTGGACAACCTGTTGTTGGGTTGCTGCCCTAAAATTGGTGATTTTAAGGTAATTTTGCAGTTTTTGGTTATTATCTTGAATACTATTATAGATAGAGATAAACTGTAGACAGCAATAATGTTCAGCAAAGTAAGATCTACAAATAAGTCAGCATGATCAAAATTGTTAGAGGACCCCTTAAGGAGTTATTGCCCTTTATAGTCAATATTGAACAACTTTTCGTTATTTTTGTAACTTGTATAAAAATCATTTCTAAAACTACTTGGCCAAATTTAACCAAACTTGGCCACAATCATAATACTAGGGTATCTATTTAAAAAAAAAGTGTCTAATGACCCCGCCTACCAACGAAGATGGCCGACATCAGTAAACACATTAACAGGTGAGCGACACAGGCTCTTGAGAGCCTCTAGTTTTTTTTAACTGGATGTGATTGTCATAGCATGGTCACATGAATGGTTTGACTTGTCCAGTCCAGGCCACTTATCAGTTGTTTGTGCTCAATTTGAGTGTATTTATTTAGATTATCAATCCTTCTGCTTTCAAGCACTTTCAAAAAATGGAAACAAATTATTTTCAGGAAAAAAATAATTTCGATTTTTTTGTGGAAAATAATTTTTTTTGACCCGGGCGCTTATTTTTGACCCGTGTGGGGGGAGGGGAAACAAACATATTTTTAATTTTGGCCTTAGATTTTTTAAGCATAGGTCTACTTGTTGTATGGAATGACTACAAGGTATCAAATAAAAAAAGATGTCGGCCTGCCAAGGTTAATTTTACTGTGACCTCATATTCATAGAATAATGATAATATTCATGATATTGAACAGCAAGAATGATGAGTAAGTTGATGTTATATACAAATAAGACAAAATTTTCAGTTGCCTACTAATTATGTAATACATGTAGTAGTTATTGTTGTCATTAAATGATGTTTACCCTTTTATGTGTAGGGCAAGAACATGAAAGATAAAGGGGAAACTATAAACAGAAGAAATTATCAACAAAATAAGATTTACAGAGGTCAACAAAGCCTAAATGGTAAGTCCACTGTTATAAAAAATTTTGTCCTTGAATAATTAAATATTTATTAAAATAAGATGTGGTATGATTAAAGAGAAAACTATCCATCAGAGTTCAATTTAGTGGATGTAAGCATTGTCATTACTTATTAGAGGCCATTGATGACCTGTAAGTAATGAGAAAACCCATACCCTATACATGTTATACTAATCTATAAAAGTCAACACTAACCAAATTTGAAACAGAGCATCAATTCAAACGTCAAATATACCAGACTAATTTATAAAAACAAAAAATTATGAAAAATAAAAATGACGAGTATGAACCAACATCAACCACTGAACTATGTACAAGCTCCTGATATTAGACAGGTATAATATGGCTGAGTTGATATAAAAATAAGAAACACTTAGCAGTCTGATTTCCAATGAGACATTTCTCCAATAGAGATCAAATGACATTTAAGGAGGCTCTAGGGTATAACAATTTCAGAAAAATGTTTTAATATTTTTTTTTCATAACTCAATTTATTTATATCTTTATCATATGGTACACCAAATCATTCAAAACAATCAATTCGGTTTGGCCCCAGATGACTTTTAAAATGCATATATCATTGAAAAAGCTCCAAATTATCTCCCTTTGGTGCAAAAATGCCATTTTTTGGCATTAAAAATGTAATATCTTATTTAACTCAACGGTGGCCTATATTTTTTTATTATAATTTTAAATAAGCTGTACTTTAACTAAACTATTATAAAATTTAAGCGATTTCTGTAATTTAGTACTTGAATATTTAAATGAAAGTTTATCATATTAATCATAAACATGATAAAATAGCCATTTTATTGATCTCTTCACTGATAATTTTTGAGTTTGTGTATTTGTAGGTCAGAAATCTGGATTTTCATGGTCATCATTCACAGATCAATACTGAACGGAAAACTTAAAGCTGATAGTTTTCTCCATAGTGCGACTTTTTTATTAATTTGAAATGGAACATGTTTTTTCCTACATTTATTTGAAAGAGGAAATTTCAACATGATGACTATAAACAAAAAGGAGTCATATCATCACGATCATTGATGCACAAGAACTTGATCATATAAATACAACAATGTAATTATCAATTGAAAGATGGAACGAATGAACAAGATATTAGAATGTTGTTGTCCAAATAAACTTGCTTTGTCTTCTCATTTGAATCTCTCAATTCAATAAAGATGTACAGAGGAAGATCTTTGAAGAACAGATTGAAAAAATGTTTTGTCTAAGAATTGCAGGAATATTCTAGTGAATGAAATTATTTATTGACTTCACTCTTATATAGTGGACTGAATAATTGTACATAGCAAGTTGTGAATAAAGAAAGCAAAAACTTTAACAAAAAGTGTTTATATTATAAATTTGCAAATAAAAGCATACTATTATGTACACCACAAAGTTATATATTATAATTCAAATCGTTTGCCTATACAAGTATTGCAATGAACCTATAACAAAGAAAATCTTACCTCATGAAAAGAGTGAACTATTCAGTCAGAATATGAAATATTTTTTCAGTTCTATTTTTCATAATAGAATAAACAAGACAAAGATTTCAAAACAATATTTTTTCATTTATTTAGAAATTGACTGTAAAATATTATTATTATACATTCCAAAATAAGAATAATCTTTATTGTCATATAAACAAATAAAAAACATGTTTGTGACAAAATTTAAAAAAAATTATATATATGTATATATAAAAAATATAAAAAAAACTCGTATACATTTAAAACATTTTACTACCAAACAGCATTCATTGTAACATACACATAACTTTATATTTATATATATATATATATATATTTATAATTTTAATCCCATAGGATTTTATTTTGTCCCATGGGATATTAAAAATCCCATGGGATAATTATAGTCCCATGGGATTTTTTTTGTCCCATGGGACAACAAATATCCCATGGGACTACAATAATCCCATGGGACCAAAAAAAATCCCATGGGATTTAACCAAAATCCCATGGGATAATGGTAAATCCCATGGGATTTTGCCCTGTCCCATGGGATATTGAAAATCCCATGTTTTTATAATTCAAATTGCAAAATAAATATGAAAGTAACAGTATAAAACCAATGAAATTATTGAATCCCATGTAATTCCGCACATTTTGGTTATATACATGATATTGTAGCTCTTGTTTGAGGCGGCGGCGGATTTGCAAATGAGTGTTTTGCAAATTAAAAGTGTCCAGTGTTATTTACGCCGACATTACCACACGGTAGACGCTTTCCTGGTGGTAGAATTTCTCCTCTTCATTCCTTAATATCATTATTTCTAGATCGATTTGTGAATTATTGTTGGTTGGTTCATTCTATTTATAAAAAAAATGGGAAAACATATATATTCATATTAAGCGCTAGTTGTTTTTGGCTTTTTAACCATCTTTAACGCTTTCAAAGGATACGTAAGACGCAGAAAATAACAACTATAGGACACCTTCAACAATGAGTAAAACCCATACTGCATAGTCAGCTGTATAAGGCCTCGAAATGACAAACGTAAAACAATTCAAACGAAAAAACTAACGACCTAATTGATGTACAAAATAATAAACGAAAAACCAAAACTGTAACACAGCAACAAAAAGTAAATAAACAAACATTGGATGACAATAAAGTAGAATGTGCCATGGGAGTTTACAAAACATTTAATGGCACAAGTAACACGATACCGAATTGGATATCTCCCGATTTTTTAAATATTTTGTACACTTTTTGACTTTAATCCGAATTAAATCGGAATATGAAATACAAAATAGAGGTCACAATTTTTGTTTTTTTGTAATTTTCATTGGAAACTTAAATTTTATGCCAGGTTCACACTGCCGATCAGATCAATTCGATGATCCCTATTGTCCCTATTCCACCATCAAGCGAAACCAAAATCTTGATGGGGCCTGTTTACGACTTCTACCCGACTGTTATTCGACAGACTGTACACGACTTTAACTCGACCATCCACGACTCCAACCCGACCACTAATTGATTAAATATTCGATAATTCCGACCATTTTACGATCCACACGATCTTTACTCGACTTGTTAGACCAAATCAAATATACTCGATCACAGCCTGATCTCTACCAAACCAGATCGACCGAATCGTATAGATAGTCGGGAATAAGTCGGGTATATACAATTTTTTATATAAAAACATCATATTTTATTATGCGACGCCGCAGTGTAGGGGTCATTAAGACTAATACCGAGTTCACACTATAAAATTTATACCTCGGGTTGCTTTGCTACAACTAAAAGTGAAGAAATGGGGTATAAGTGTTGCCTTTGTCCGTCCGTAAGTACATTGTGTACGTACGCTCTCTTCAAGCTTCGTCACAACCTTTGACCGGTCTCTCTGTGCTCTATAAATCCAACTGCTTTATTTCCATATAGATATTCTAATGGTTTTACTCGGACCTTCTGTGCACTACTAAATTTAACCAAACAAACGAAGAATGTGTCCATGGAACAAAGATAATGCCCCAGCTTGCATATAACGTTATAAAGGTTTACTAAACATTTACTAAATTTTATCATCGGTATAAAGACATCATTCGTAAATATAGCGCAACATGCAGACTTCTTATACGTTCAGGTATTTCACATCCAATTTTTTATGGAAATATTCTTTATAAAGCACAAAGGTGTCAGTATTCACCTCTGAAACTTACAAAACCTTTGAATAGACTTATTAAGAAGGGATATAATTACGATACTGTTGTCAAGTCATTAAAGATTGCATATTTTGGCGTTAATATTGAGTCACTGATAAGGTCTTTGCGTCGGAACTAAAAAGATTTATTCTAAAAACAGTTGTTGGCATGACACGGGTTATGTTCTTCTCATATATGTTATGATGGTATGATACTAAACCCCTAACGGGAAGGAGTGTGCCTGATGTTCATATGATGAAATCATAATCTTTCAGTCAGTTTAATTGAAGTCTGGAGCTGGCATGTCAGTTAACTGCTAGTAGTCTGTTGTTATTTATGAATTATTGTCATTGTGTTTATTTTCTTTGGTTACATCTTCTGACATCAGACTCGGACTTCTCTTGAACTGAATTTTAATGTGCGTATTGTTATGCGTTTACTTTTCTACATTGGTTAGAGGTATAGGGGGAGGGTTGAGATCTCACAAACATGTTTAACCCCGCCGCATTTTTGCGCCTGTCCCAAGTCAGGAGCCTCTGGCCTTTGTTAGTCTTATATTATTTTTATTTTAGTTTCTTGTGTACAATTTGGAAATTAGTATGGCGTTCATTATCACTGAACTAGTATATATTTGTTTAGGGGCCAGCTGAAGGACGCCTCCGGGTGCGAGAATATCTCGCTACATTGAAGACCTGTTGGTGACCTTCTGCTGTTGTTTTTTTTTATTTGGTCGGGTTGTTGTCTCTTTGACACATTCCCCATTTCCATTCTCAATTTTATTATTTATCATTCCCCAAGAACGACAAAAGTGACGCCTTCCAAATTCGATCTTGATCTGTGTTTTATGAAAATAAGTGTTGTGTGTAAGTTTCATAAAATTTTATTGAGGCTAAACAAAATTAGTGAACGGAAACTAATTGTGAGGACATACTTAGAAGACGAACAAGAAGGCGTAGACAGCAACGGATGCCGAGATGTCTAGGTTAGGCAGTGTGTAACACGGCGACCACTGTGTGAGTAGCATCAGAGACTTGCAGGAGTTCGACAAAGAGGACCCCAATGGTTGAAAAACTTCTTCAGAGTCTAAGCTGATATGTTTTGGGAGTTTAACTGGTCTTTAAATTTCTTGAAAATGACACCACAAAAAGAGATTTGTCACTGGATTAGTACTTATGTTAGATAGCAATATACATAAATTTGACCATCCCCTTTTCCTTGCTTTTTTACAAATGAAGCTTGCTGTTTGTGTCATATATATATGCATACATGTATGTGTGTATCCATGGCAATTACCTATTGGCTAAAAACTATTGTAGAAAGGTGGTAAAGCTGTCATATATTTCCCAAAAATTGACCAGAAGAAGACTTGTAATCCCCTGGAGTGAAACCTTTTCTGAAACTGTTTACGTATAACTATCAAGAGATCAAATCAAAATCAGTTGTCTTTCGTCTTATTTTCTATAAAATTGCGTCATAAAGTTCGTTTGTACGGTAACAGATAGTTGTTCGTTTCTGTATTATTTGGTGTCCTGTGGAGAGTTACCTCATTAGCAATCATACCTGATCTTATTTTTATTCTACACAACAGTCAAACAGAAAATAGTTCATAAAACAGGTAAACCCCACTTTGGAGGCTATATTAATTAGTCATTAGCATTCTAATAATGATTTGTTATTGCACAATTACTTTCATATCTGAAAAAACCCAAGGGACCAAAATGCAGAATCTATTTCCCTTCCGGAACACCTGCACGAGATAGTCCCAGGTTTTGTAAGGTTTCGTGTTGCTAATTAGTTTTAAGCTTTCTATTTTGTGTAATGTGGACTGCTGCATGTTTTTCTTCTCGTCGTTTTTCGTTTTTCTTAACGGCTGTGTAAGTATTTTCGAAATTTCAGTCTGATTGTTCCTTTGGTATCTTTTGACTCTCTGTTTAAATTTTACCCCTCCTTGCAAATGTACAGACCAGTACTGTACATGGAGGATTTTTGGTACAATTAAAAATAAATAGTGACAATATCCTTTTGCGAAAGCAAAGTTATGAGAGTTATTCAGATTTGCAAACATTTTTACTAAATCGTGTAGCAATCATGTGTACTTGTATATGGCCGAGTAAAGATCGAAGAGATGTCGAATATGGTCGCGTAGAGATCGGGTATTGGTCGATTTGGTCTGGGGTCAAAATAATATAGAGGTCGCGGTGATCTAAGCGATCGGGCATCGGTCGAGTTCATCTGGACCATTGATCAAACAGGTTGGCGTTGATCGGGAAATGATCTGATACTAATCAAGCAAAGGTCGAGATGATCGAGTAAAGATCGGTAAAATATTTGTATTCCACCCAAACTCGATCTTTACACTATCATTTCCCGATCAATTCGATTGTTACTCGACGAATAGTCGATCTCTTCTTGTGTATAATTATCATTTTATTCTGGTATCACATAAGTTGAACAAAGGTATACAGAAAAACATATTAAATAACATTACATTGCATTGTACATTTGGAAAGGAAGCATTAAATATGAGTGACTGGCTTCTCGATCCTTACTCGAATGTTTTTAACATGTCAAAAATTATCGGGTAGAATTTCAGATTGATGACGACCAAGATAGACAACCTGGAGCATTCTTGTCGATTGAGTCAGACCAGTATCCCGATTACTTAATTTGTCATGATCGGGATTGATCGAGTTGATCTGATCGGTAGTGTGAACCTAGCTTTAGTTACCCGCACAAGATCAGCCAGATTCACACAGCCGATTAGATCAACTCTGTAAACCCGATTGCTCAAATTCCCACGATCAAGCGGGACCACATTCTTGACCAGGCTTGTTTACGACTTCTACCCGACCGCAATCCTACTGTACAAAGTTTTAACTCGACAATTCACGACTTCTTAATGACTACATCATGACTCCAACCCAACCACCACTAGAATAAACATTCGACTATAAGACGAATTCACAATATCTACAAGATCTCTACAAGATCTTTACTCGACTAGCTAGAACAAGTCAACAAAGCTCGAACTCAGCCCGAAAACAAATGAGACATTTAGTGTTACACTTGTCAATCCATTCGTCCGTACGTCTGTTCATTCCACATATTAGTTTCCGTTCTCTAACTTTGGTTTGCCTCTATTAACCTAATGTTATGAAACTCATACACACTGCTTATTACTAGTATCCTAATCAAATATCACAGATTAAATATTGTTATATGCGAACGGGGGCTAAAGCGTCCGGATAAAGTGCACCAAGGACTCTGGTACACTGTACTGCAACTACAAAGGATTATTCTCAGTCACACTATTAGCCCTCGTTGACGCATATTACAAGTTTATATGGTACAGAGATGGAAGTGCGTCTGACTCTTCAAGCATTCTGAATAGAGGACTTTGATTGAGGAACTAGAAACACCCACTGCCCGGCGATATGGAGAACACTCATACCGGTACCTCATGATTGAATATGATGCATTACCATTGAGATCCGGATCAAGCCGTACTCCAGAGATATCAAAACCGAGACTATCTTATGCACTATTTCAAAATGCCAGCAGGTTCAGTTGAGTGGCAAGAGAGTATGATTTTGTTCATAAGTGCTATTGTAAATTCAGCTACTTGTAGTTTTATCGTTAAACCACTGATGTAGTTATTTTAATATGGCACCTTGTTTTCATGTGTTATAAAATTGTCAAGATTGATTTTAAAATAAAGGTAATTATGCCTTGTTTTGTTTAAAACTGTACTAAAGCTTTGGTAGATGTTTTGCCTTTTTTTACGTTTCAAAAATGATTCGAAACGTTTGTATTTACTTATTTATTAGATTTACTGCTCTTTTCTTGAAAATGACATGCACGACTAAATGAGACTCGTCACCAGATTGGTACTTATGCAATATGACAGGTGCAATGTGTATTTGGTGGGTTTCGTGTTGCTAAGATTTTAGTTATAATGAGTTGTGGACTGCTGTTTGTCTTGTCGTCGTTTTTAGCTTTTTTCCATGGCTGGGTCGGTTTGTTCTTGACCTCTGGGTGTGATTGTTTGTTTGGTAAATTTGCCTCTGTTAAAGTACAGCTAAGTACGGTACACGGGGAAATTTTTGCGGATTTCATTTTCGTACATTTCAAAATAACAAGGACAATATATTCTTGCGGGAAAAGTTATGAGAGTTGATTAGATCTACACATCGAAAAGTGGTTGCGTTTGGTCGAATAGAGATTGGGTATTGGTCGAGTTGGTCTGGGATAAAAAAAAAATAATAGTAGTCGCAGTGATCGATGACGTTGGTTGAGAAACGATCGCATTTTAGTCGAACAAAGGTCGTGATGATCGAGTACTGATTGTTCAAATATTTGTATTCAGACCAAACTCGATCCCTTTACGATCTTTTTTCGATCAAATCTATCGCTACTCGGCGAAACTCTGATCTTTTCTCGAGTGACTGGCTTCTCGATGCTTACTCGAATGTTTTTGAAACGTCAAAAACTCTCTGAAAGAAAGTCAGATCGATGACTAGTAAGGTAGATCACCCCGAACATTCTTGTCGAACTAGCCAGACCAGTCTCCCGATCACTTAATCTGTTTTAATCGGAATTGATATAGTTGGTATGATGGGCAGTGTCAACCTAGCTTTAGCTTCAAAAATACTAGACTTCTTTGTTACTTAATTAAATGCTCATCAATAAAATGACCTTTAGCTGTCATATATCACCATTTCAAAACCAAATTCAACTAAATTGTTTAATTAAACAGCTTTGCATAAAGTTTAACCTATAGAAACCATATATATCCCGAATTTTTCGTGTATAATTTGTTATGCCAATTCATAGCCAATGTTTAAATCTTTAAGAGACAGATGCCGAATCACTATAACGACCGAAAAAAAATATCCCTATAGGACAGTGTGCGAACCATAACACATTAGCACATTTACCCTAAAGTTTTAATGCAAATCAATTGACTAATTGTGGCTAAATTATATCATCTTATAATTATTTTGCATTAATTTTTTATCCCTCATTTATTTGCCAAGCAACATCAAAAGAGCTCAACATATATATAAATGTTCGTGAGAGTCGGGCTCGATGATGTTAAAATTGGCTTTGAGAGTATTTTCATAGATTGAAATGATTTCCGTGTACATATTTTATTATCATGCATAAAACGATGCATCCAATGTCGTCTGATAGGACCCGACACTGTTTTAGTATGTCGGCAGCTATAGCTTGGGTTTGTCCTCTAGCTTAGACTTGATTATGATTAAATATAAAAAAAAAACATTTACCAGTACATGTTGAATCAGTCATAAATCTATAAATGATTCATCAATATCATGACAGATATGCCATCATTAGGGGTACAACTATCAATTGTTTGTTTTAAAAGTCTTGATCTATAGTTCGCATTTCCCCTAGACTTTTGTGATTGCTCTACATAACTAATGGTTCAACATTTAACACTTGTCCTCGTCAGACCGCAATAACTGTATGCGAATATTTCATGATACTTTATATTTTGCTATTAAAAAATAATGAATATATTCTTTCTTGTTTAAGTTTCTGTGCTGCAATATTTCAGTAGAATCAATAAATAATAATAATACATATATATATGTTTTGTAATTATACTAGTTTCGTCGTTTTTGACGTTATCATAACCACTTATACTAATCTAACATTTGTTAGATTTGTATTAATTTTAATGGTCACCTGTTGTTTCTGTATCAGTCGCTTCATCTTTAATAAACCCTTGGAATAGATGCTGTGATGGACAGCTATTGTGATTCAGATTGATAACATTTGTTTCTTTTAAATGTATTTCAAGGTCAAGAATGCCATATGTTGTAAATCTTAAACCTTTAGTTACAATAACACCTATGAATAGTTTGATCAGACGATGCTGATCTGATGCTCCATTATATATTATAAATCCATAACCCTGAATTTTCCGTGACGTTTCGTTTTCAGCAGAAACTATCTTCTTCATTATTTCAAACATATAAAAATTTGCCACAGATTTCAGGTTAAAAGACTGCCGTCAATTATCGGACCTAGTACATTTATTGTGGTTTTTTATTTTCATTTTTTGATATATATTTTTTCCAATAAATTCAAACAAAAAGTAATCTATAATGAGTTTCAGTCAACAGATGTATTTTATTACATTGACCGTTTGAACATCGACTTTGAATAAGTCAGTTTGGATTTTATAATTTTATATGGAGCCCAGGGCCGTAACTACATGGTCTGATGTTGGAAATACATTTTAAAAAGTTGAAACAAAAGCTTTTCTTCAGATCATATTGTTTTCACGGCGAGTGTCTTGCAAAAATCAGCTGATTTCTCTTCACTTTTTGATGTTGCCCATGTATATTTTTCGTGATCCATCTTTATAATCAGTGTTACAGGTCTATTATTGTAGTTATGTGTCTTATCTGTAGCCGGGTTTGATTTTTGTTCATTTATTGTCCTACTTTTTTACTAAATTCTAAGTGTTGATTTTCCTTTTGCAAATCTAGTAATTTTTTTAAACTTGGGAGTTTTCTTATACCGAAGGACCTTTTGTCTAATTAAAAAAAACTACATGAAATTGTTAGAATATTATCGAAATTAGAGCTACGATGACGGGTGAACGGTTGTGTGGTTTGACAATGCTGCATGTCCACCGATGTCCAGATATTGTGCGAGAAAATATTTTAAGAAAATACGATGCTACTGAACACAGAAAAATTTATCCTTTCTTCATGGGAGAATTGACTCAATATTAAAGAATTAAAACTGGCCCTTTTTTTTTTTATATATTTTAAGTCAATTAAAAAAACAACATCAATGTATTGCCATATGACCTTTAACATTGAAGGACTAAACTTGCATTAAGTCGTGCGAATATCAATCTTTTTATGCCATATGTAGATCTTATTTGAGTTGTTGGGTTACTGCGTGTTGATGTTTAAATCCAAAATCATTATTATTTACTTCTTAAATAAGAAAAGTCAAACAAACTTTAGTTAATCGCATGAATTCACCGTTACAACGTACGGCCATGGTTACAAGTAGAATATAAAATGAATGAAGTGGTTATATCGCGCATTAAATTACATACAATCAATATTTCAAAAATATAGTCTCATCATTTTATGCCATTTATATCAATACAATATGCATTAAAATCTTTTATCTTGAATAATGCAGATAGGTGAAATTAAACAAATATCTGGAATTAAGAATTGATACTAGTACTCTAAATCCGAACAGTATTAGTACAGAAGCGTATTAGCGCCACACATTTTTATTTTTTGTTTTTCTTCCTATCTTATCGTTATAACACAAACCTTTGCGAAATAACACAATCATGTGTGTTCTAACACAAAGTGATCTTTGCGATATAACGCAAATCTTTGCGAAATAACGCAAACCTTTGCAATACAACGCTAACCTTTGCGTTATAACGCAAATATCTTGATTGCAATCATTCATTAAGTTTTGTATAAATGTCCGTCTGTCATTCATTTCGGTTGTAATTTACTAGTTACTGTAGATAAAAAAAAAAGATACATACAAGGCCAAATCATTATAATAAATATGCATAGGAATAATGGAATACTTGAAGTACAATTATACATAAATTAAGACTGATTTGTGCATCAGAAAAGTATATAATTTAACAAGAAAATAGATATAGTATAGTATATAGGAAAGATCAAGAATAATGTCATACAATTGTGAAACTTCATAGTTAAATACACAAAATGATATTTTTGCTTTAATTGCCTCAATTTTCTTGGTATACTAGTAGTAACATGGATATCGTTTTGGGGGACCTTTATATAGTTTGCTGTTCGGTGTGAGCCAATGCTCCGTGTTGAAGACCGTACTTTGTCCTATGATGGTTTACTTTAACGAATAGTGACTTAGATGGAGAGTTTTCTCATTGGCACTCATACCACATCTTCTTATATTTTCTGCTCATTATTGTTCAATGATATGTTCTAATTAATCAAGCATTTTACTTTGCAATGACTACAAAGGTGATAAATTTTAATATATTCAGGCTCCTGAATTAAGATTATATTAAAAACAAATGTTTGCGTTATTTCGCAAAGGTTTGCGTTAAACGCAAAGATATGAAAAATAATTAAAAAAAATATGTGTGGCGCTAACACGCTTCCGTATATTAGTTTAAGTATAAATTAAAATAATTGATAGGTAATGGATTTCCTTTTTGAGATATTTTTTTTCGCGGGAATTGGCTGACTTGGACTTTTACCTTATTTAGCATAGGCAATATTTCAAATTGGCTCTCAATCTTGAGAGAAGAAATCTAGAATCAGCTTGAATTTGGTTAATGACCTTTTATGAGATATTGATTGATTGATTGTTGGTTGCTAGGCGTTCAATGGCAAATATTTCATGCATATTCAGGACGAGAAAAAATTAAAAATAAATGCATAGGTAGGTTCTGTAATAGAGCATCCGGGATTAAGGTCAGATAAATTAAGACAACCAAGGTAATGAGGGTATATTGGATAGGGACAGACATTTAGCCATGCGGACTCAGCATGGAGTTGTTGCAAGGAATCTTAATTTTCAAAGAGCGTGGCACTCTCTATACACATGACATCGGATTGGATGTCTCCATTCTGACCAGATGTTGCTGCACATTTGTACATCCCGCACAGCCAAACGGATGACCCTATTTGACGAGGGTTTTAATACCGGTCCCCAGTTACCCTTGTGGATATGATAAATTGAAGTCTTATATGCAATGAAAAGAGGGTAATACATGTATGGGGGAAACATGTTACCCTGTATTGTTAAAAAACAAACCACAAGGAGTCCGAAAAGTTGACACAAATTCCTAAACCTGAGATGAATACATGCTTACATGTATTCCTCTGTTTCTAATTTCCGTCCCATATTCCTTTTTTGCTTTAAAAAAAACCACCCATTTTCAAGTTGGTTACTTACTAGTAATCCTCATTCCTTATTCGTTACATTACACGCTTATATTGTAATTTCACCTCTAAGAATCCGTAGCTTACACCTGGGGTTTAAGTCATAAAACTTTGCTCAGTGTTCGGAGCACACAAATTATGCTCGAAACATGAAAAATAGCATTTTGATTGGTTGATTTTGGAGTATGAGTACAACAAATTTATTCGAAAGTTTAATGACTTCAAGGCCAGAGACAGAGTATACCACACTCACTACAAGCGAATAAGGAATGAAAGGTAACAGTGTATCAGTCGAGCGCCGAAACCAGAGTGTACACACTAATAGGATTACTTCACATAAAAGAACCCATAGCTAACACCAAAGACAAGAATAAAATCGGAATTAAATGGAACGTAAAACACACGTATTACAAACGAATAAGGAACGAATAAGTAACTGAGTATCAGTCGAGCGCTCAAACTGGTTCATACGACTTAATGGGGTGATTTCACCCCGAAGAACTCATAGCTACATGTAACACCAGAGACAAGAAAACAATTGTAAAGATTTGTTTAAAAGGTACAACGTATTACACACGCATTACAAGCGAATAAGAAACTAATAGGTAAAAGGGTATCAGTTGAGCGCTGACACGGGTACATACGCGCTAACAATGTTATTTTACTTCTAAGTACCCATAAGTTACACTGAAGACAAGAAATTTGTTTACAATTATTTATTTGAAAAGTGCAAAGTATAACACACGTATTACAAGTGAATAGTAGACGACGAAAAAGTAACCGGGTATCAGTCGAGCGCTGAAACGTGTATATATACACGCTTATGGGGTTATTTCACCTTTTAGAACTCATAGCTAACACCAGAGACATTAACAAAAATGAAAAGATAAAATTGAGAATGCATGAGAATGCATATGTCAGGCAAAAAGACAACAACCCGACCAAAGGGCAGATAACATCCGAAGGCCACCAATGGGTTTTCAACGCAGCGAGAAAATCCCGCACCCGGAGGTGGTCATCAGCTGGCCCCTAAATAAAATGGTGTTCTAGTTCAGTGAAAATGGACGGTCACACATAACTCTAAAAGTAAACATATACAAGTACTAACATAAAACTAGATACCCTGAGGACCATTTAGTTAAAGTTTGAAGGTATTTGGCCCTTTAGTTTCAGAGGAGAAGATTTTTTTAATAGTTAACCACGACAGACGACGGACGACGACGGACTCAAAGTAAAGGCATAATCTAAGATGGGGGCCCTTCGGGCCCCGTTGAGCTTAAAATACACAGACTGACAAAATCAAGCTCATGACTTGAGACAGGCGCAAAAATACGGAGTTGTCAAACCAAGAACTTATTTAAAAGGTGCAACGTTTAACAAGCGAATAAGAAACAGGGCAAAATCGAGCGCTGAAGCGGGTACATACGCGCTTATAGGGTTATTTCACCTATAAGAACCCATATAGCTAGCACCAGAGACCAGAACAATCAGAATGATTCTTTTTAAAGGTGCAACATATAACACACGTATTTTAAGCAAAAAAGGAAATAATAAGTAACAGGGTATCAGTCGAGCGCTGAAACGATTACGGGATCCCGCTTACATGTTTAACCCCGCCACATTCTGTATGTATGTGTCTGTCCCAAGCCAGGAGCCTGTAATTCAGTAGTTGTCGTTTTTTGATGTGTTACATATTTGTTTTTCTTTCTCACATAAATTAGGCAGTTAAGCCTCGGTCACACCTTACCGGATGGCACTAACGGACGCCTAACGGATGAAAATAAAAGTTGTCCGTTGACAAAATTGTTATCCGTTGTGAGTCCGTTGATGTACTGACCGAATAAAACGGACGCTTAACGAATGCATAACGGACATGCAACGGATATGCAACGTACGAGAAACGGAAACGTACCGGACAGAACGGATGTCGAACGTACACCCAACGGACGAGTGCCGCATAAAACGGACACCTAACGGAAACGTACCGGATAAAGTAGATGAACAAGATATACGGAAAAATTAAAGACGACAATAATAATACATGTAAATCGCATAAATATTCAAAATGTTTCTGTGTAACTGGTTTTGGTTTGTTCTTCAAAATGCCACCAGAGGGCAGTGTCTGGCCTGAATAAGAGCTGCTTGATTGTGAAGACGTGCCTTTACTCTAAGATCGATTATGAATAATAAGAATTCACGAACCTTAAGAAATCTGACATACCAATAATTGGCATTTCTGACGCGAAATTTTCAATTGGCATTTATCCGTTTCAGATCCGTTCACCATCCGTTTTATCCGATATATACGTCCGGTAGGAGTCCGTTTCTCATTCGTTTTACATCCGTTTTATCCGTTTAACGCCCGGTAGAAGTCCGTTGGTGAATGTATCTTCCAGACCTCCAACGGACGTATGACGGACACGTAACGGATACAAAAATGAAACGAAACGGACAAGTACCGTACAAAACGGACGGCTAACGGACGTTCAACGGACATTTTATCCGTTGGACGTCAGTTCAAAGTTTTGAACATGCTCAAAATTTTCCACCGGACAGAACGGACGTCGACGGATAAAACGTACGCTTAACGGACATGCAACCGATATGGACGGACGTCTAGCGGATAAGAACGGACGTCTAACGGACATGAACGGATTGAAAAAAAGTTATCCGTTAGGCGTCCGTTCGAGCTATCCGGAAAGATGTGACCGAGGCTTTATTTTTTCTCGTTTAAACTTTTTTACATATGTCATTTCGGGGGCTTTTATAGCTGACTATGCGGATGGCTTTGCTCATTGTTCAAGACCGCACAGTGAACTATAGTTGTTCATTTCTGTGTCATTTGGGCTCTTGTGGAAATTTGTCTCATTGGCAATTATACCACATCTTCTTTTTTATACATATGCGCTAATAGGGTTATTTCACCTCCAAGAACCTATTGCTACATGTAACACAAGTGACAAGAAAAAAAGTAACCGTTTTTTAAAAGGTGCAACGTTTAACACATGTTACAAGCGAATAAGTAACAGGGAATCAGTCAAGCGCTGAAACGGGTACCTTCGCGCTTAAAGTAATTTCACCTATTATATACAAACCAAGAAATTTTACCAGTGATATTAAGAAAGTAAAGCACGTAAATTGTAGACATATAAGGAGTAACAAATAAGGACTAATGAATAGGTAATGAATAAGGAATAAGTAACGAATAGGTAACAAATAAGGAATAAAGAATAAGTGACGAATAGGTATCGAATAAAGAATAAGTTACGAATAAGGAATAAGGAATAGTAACCAACTTGACGACCCTCATTTTGAGTACTATTTTACTTCAAATTCAGCATTAAACATTACATACGTAATTTTTGGAAAGCAATATTAAAAACGTCTAGTGTTTCTTTGTTTAGATTGTAATGGAGCTGATTTGAATCAATATTTTTTTTAGTTTTTTGTCGAGCCTGCGACTTTTTCGCAGAAAGCTCGACATAGGGATAGTGATCCGGCGGCGGCGGCGGCGGTGTTAGCTCACTTCTTAAAAGCTTTATATTTTAGAAGGTGGAAGACCTGAATGCTTCATACTTTGTATATGGATGCCTCATGTTACGAAGTTTCCGTCAGTCACATGTCCAATGTCCTTGACCTCATTTTCATGGTTCAGTGACTACTTGAAAAAAAAGTTATGATTTTTTGTAATGTTAAATTCTCTCTTATTATAAGTAATAGGATAACTATATTTGGTATGTGCGTACCTTGCTAGGTCCTCTTGCCCGTCAGACAGTTTTCACTTGACCTCGACCTCATTTCATGGATCAGTGAACAAGGTTAAGTTTTGGTGGTCAAGTCCATATCTGAGATACTATAAGCAATAGGTCTAGTATATTCGGTGTATGGAAGCACTGTAAGGTGTACATGTCCAACTGGCAGGTGTCATCTGACCTTGACCTCATTTTCATGGTTCGGTGGTTATAGTTAAGTTTTTGTGTTTTGGTCTGTTTTTCTTATACTGTATGCAATAGGTCTTCTATATTTTGTGTATGGAATGGTTGTAAGGTGTACAGGTCTACCTGGCAGGTGTCATATGACCTTGACCTCATTTTCATGGTTCAGTGGTCAAAGTTAAGTTTTTGAGTTTTGGCCTTTTTTTCTAATACTATATGCAAAAGATCAACTATATTTGGTGTATGGAAATATTTCATGATCTACATGTCAGTCGCGCAGGTTTTATTTGACCTTGACCTCATTTTTACGGTTCATTGCTCAGTGTTAAGCTTTTGTGTTTTAGTCTGTTTTTCTTAAACTATAAGCAATAAGTCAATTTTATTTGTTGTATGGAAGAATTGTTAGCTGTACATGCCTACCTGGCATTGTTCATCTGACCTTGACCTCATTTTCATGGTTCAAAGGTCAATGTTTAGTTTTCTTGGTTTATGTTAAGTTTATGTGACAGTTGTAATAAAGCTTTATTATTAGGACTATCAACATAATATCAATGATTAGTAAAGAAAGCGAGACATTTCAGTGTGTGCACTCTTGTTTTTTATATCAATTATACATAAATTACGTTACTTGAAATCTAATATCCTATTGCATACGCCGGCATATAGAGAGAAAATACACACAATAATCTGGGTCCAAAGCAACTTTGCCGTCAAAAAAAGGAAAATTAACAACAAAGAACAAAAAATCGTCTCTTTTTTGAATAGTAAGAGTTTTTCGTGTGAAACTGGAATATAATAATTCAAATCTAGCAAAATACAATCATTTCTGTATATTAAAGATTCATTTTCAGCAAGTTCCTATGCGTAAATTTCCGCAGAAAATGCGATTTTTTTTTAGTTCAAGCAAAAATATCATCAAGATAACGGTAAGTGTTTTTTAAATTTACTCCAGACGGATCTTTTCTGAGATTGGCAATTAACACTCTTATCACAGTTTCCGAAAAAGGCTTTTGTATGAGTTACAGAAAAATAAATCTACAATCGTGAATTTAACATATTAACATCAAAATAAAACCTAATAACATGACCGATTAATTACCGAAGCACACTGTGATATGATTGGTCTTCCAGGTGAAATAACATTCAAGTTCATTTGATCCAGCCTGTGGTCACTGTTGTATTTGTTTTAACTTCTGCGTTTCGAGACGGGAGCTTTTTGGAGGAATATAAACTCTACCTTTATTTTAAAAGCTGGAAATGATCAATTTGACAAAGATAATTGATTGTGTCATTAGTAAGTAATATTCCAAGATAGGATTGCCTTGAAGTTACACCATGACCTTCCCTTTCTGTATTTTGATTCTAATGCAGATGATTTAAGTCCAAAGTGTTCAGTTTCAATAAGAAAACCCTGAGTATATAAGATATTGTTTTTATTTCATGGTTTTTTTTTCGAATATAAAAACTGACAAATTCATGTTGACATTGCACAAAATAAAATGATAAATTATAAAAATATCTTGCAATTTAACTTAATCCTTAATGTACAAATAGTCCCCGAACATCCTATTTCCATTACTGATTTCACCGGTTGTAAGTACTGATGCTCCCAAATTTTGAAGCAGTATGCAGTATATCCTTAAAAAATAAATATATAACCAGGAAAATTTGCAGTACATATAATATATATATATATAATAGTACGAATGAGGGTTTGGTGAAGAGGGGAAGAGAAAGAAGATGTTGGGTCAATTAATAATTTAATATATACGAGTGTCCCATTTCAGTGTCAAATGTTACAACCGAATGTTTATATGACTTAGCAATTGGAATGTCCTGGCTTTATAAAATAAAATTTAGATCTGGAAAGTAAAATTAGTAACTATACTTTGTTTTCCGTCTTATCTAAATTGTAAAATAAATTGCCATTCCCTTAACCATTCGTCCAACTTATTATTTCGTGGTCAATACCTGGTTCGATTGGCAGTATATTAAGACCGAGATGCTGGTCCAAACATCATCAGAAAAAATATCTACTAATAAAACGAGTTAATCAAATATATCATTAGTTTATATGAAATATTCTAGTCTTAGTTTTTACTGATTCTTGAAGGACTTCAGCGGGAAAATGACCAAATACAGATTGTTTATTATCCAACGTTATCAAATAACTTAGAAAAGTCAGACAAAAAACAAAAAATAGAAGTAGTTATTTTTTTTTAGACTGAGTAATTATAATTAAACTGCTTAAAAAAACATCAGGTATATACATTTCTATGAGTTGATGAACAGTTTGCCATTTTAGGCGGAATTTTGACAATATTTATAACACGTTTGTTTCTCGTTATTAAATACAGTTAAACTTTCTTATTAAAACACTCACTCCATTGCTCTATACCATAACGACTTGTTACATATATCGGACATAAATCGGAACGTGGATGCTATATCCACCTTTTTTTAAAGATTTCAATAACAATTGCAATAAAACAATTATAGAGAAGATACATTCTTCAAGTGATTTATTAAAAACTATTGAATTAAAGCATTGATAGAGTTTTTGAATATCATCAACAACGTAATTCGATAATATAGAAAACGTATGATAGATACTGTTTCATGTCTGTGGGCGAAATATGGTAGAGGACACTTTTTCCTTTTCTTTTTTTAAAAATAAGACAAAATTAATATATGTGCATGTTAGAAGATTACGTTTCTCGTCTTCATTACACATGGTATCATCAATCGAATTATCATTTATACAGATTTGTACCTTTATATTGTAGGAGTGGAGTATATACAAGTACCTCTATTTAAATTTAAAACATCGTCATAATAACTTAATATTGGTTCATGAAATCCAATACATTTTGTCGTATTAAAAGTGTAAAATAAAATAAATAAAACAAAAATTGTTGCATACAATAAAGTGTAATGTGCTACATAGAATTGCTACGTGTTCAACACTAAAATTTTGTGTGTTCGTTTGCCGATTAACAATTCTATAACTTGGGTGGGAGTGATTGGCCAACAATAGATATATGGGAGGCGTAAACAATCGACACTACTGTTTTAACACTAACAGGTTGAGCGATACAATTTGTCCATCAATCACTAACTCATTTAAAATAATAAGTTATTATGTGTATACACTATAAATTAGAATTGATTATGCTATAAAAATAGCGGTTATCCGATAAAACAGCGGTAAATCGATAAAATTAGCGGTTAATCGACATAAAAGTAGCGGTTAACCGATAAAATTAGCGGTTAACCGACATAATAGTAGCGGTTAACCGATAAAAATAGCGATTAACCGATAATAGTACCGGTTAATCGATAAAAATACCTTTTGAACCAAATGGTACACCATAGTATTCCGACTTGAGTGATATTAATATTCACATGTCCGATAATGTCAACACTAAAAACTATTATGTTACGTTCAAATATCAAATCACTTTTTGTCCTATATTGACTATTCTATAGGAGAGGCGTGGATATAAGAAAAAAATATTTTCGAATCTTTGTGTTTATAACTGCTACCGTATTTTGTATTTCAAGTCTTTCAAATACAATAGGTTCACGGAATACCCTACACAAACTCTCTACACCTATACACATCGGACATAGAAATTATCGTAATCGTCCTAATCAGAATCGAAATAATTGATTTAAGCTATACTTTCTTGTAGTTTTAACATTGGTAGGCACTATTATATTCCTGGTATTTTAACCCTAGCTTTCTTAATTGAAATAACGTATTTATTTGGATTTTTACTGGAACATTGACTTTTTAACTTTAAGACAGTTAATATCTATATACCCCAAAAGGTACATAAGAAATTTAAACGATTGATTGTTAATGAGTTTTTGACATTTTGTTTCGCTTTTGTATGACAGTTTTTAATCATTTGCTCGAGACTCCACCGTTTAAGGAAAACTTTTGAGTACATATATCATACTATATTAAAAACGTCTAAGGGTCACATTTGAGTTCATTCCACTTTCATTTTTACCAACTTGTTTATTTTTCGAATGTCGGAGCCCCGCTTGACAGTTGCCCAGATGCCAAAAGTTATTAAAAAAACCGTACAGTTCCGTTCTCACACTGTGTATCATTTAATTCAATAATACTCTTTCATAATAAACTTTTAAGCATCATTATGATTTTATCAAGATTAGCCTCACAAGTTCAAAAAGTACTCCTATAAGTGCCTTCTATTTCATTTTAAATTTTGAGGGCGGTTGTTCCTCTGAACACAGTGGATTTCTAGACTCTATATTCCTTAGTGATGAAATTATTCAGGATAAAGGTTTTACAGTTGGTGATCTTTTTACAGAAATTCCTCTATGTACTTACAAATTTAAATACAAATGACAGTGCAATTTCGAATTCACAATCAGTTTTTACAAAACTACTTATGTTCCTCAAAATTTCCTTGATAAAAATCTTTCAGCTTCCTTTCAAACTTTCAAATATATAAAGTGGTTAATCATTAACAAATTATTTATAGGTCTAACAGTGAATCGAGTGATTGATTGTTTCTAGGTATTCAGTTGATACAACATTTCCTTGTATAATTTTTAACCTTATATGAAGATGCGGTAGCCATTGTTCACGCAAGGTAAATATTAAGTAATTTTTTCTTCTTTAGCTTACTAAGTCAAACTAATGCTCAATATTTTTTTTGAGATATTTGTTCTATATTTTAAATAATTTGATAATGTAGTGTTTATGTCGTCATTTCATCTTCATATCATACTGTACAGAGAGGAAAAACACTATGGTGTATATACGGAAAATAATTTGATGTTTTCAGATAAAATGAAAATATTAAATTTTCATGTTACATCATGTTAATTGAAAACATTATAAAAAAAGCCAAAAGTCAATTTTATTAATTGAAGTTTTTTGTTTTTGTTATCTACATTTTTATAGGCCGATAGTACGTTCTACAATAAGCAGATGACCTACTATGTTTTATGTGATACTCATCAGCGTTACTGTTGTGGTGACTGTTACAGCACAACGTAAGTTGGTTTTGTTTACGTTGTTAATCATATTCCATGAGTCTTTTCTTTTTGATTTTGTCACTACGTTGTGAAGAATTAATGAATGAAGAAGTCTGAGAAAAGATTCGCTCTTTGACTGTCGAAGGCTAGTTGCACAAACGTTCAATTGAAATGTTGTTATATATGATCATGATGATTATTTCAGAAGAAATTATGAAGGTATGACTTGACTCTGAAAGTTTAACCCCATCTTGGTGTTCAAATTAATGAATTTGGTGTAACACAACGTTAATTTCTTTGAAATATATCAACAATAATGTATACTCGATTTAACAATTATAAGAACCCTTACTTTCTCTCGAATGATTTGTACATTGCCTTGTTAGATAAATATAACCGTCTATATAACGCATAAATTCCTCTTATCCTTTTGTCAATATAACCCTTTCTGAATACATAGTGTTAAAAAAATTCAAACAACATGTGGTTGACGATGATCTTCACAGATGATTGGATGGATTTAAGGGTCAAAAACTTTATCTGCTCATTGGACCGTCAAAATACTTGATGATGAATCAAAATTAGCGAACATGTGTTGATGAAATTGACAATTTTGTAGAAGGTGGACGGCACTCGACGGGATTTTTCGTTTATCATAATTGATAATTTATTATTATGACGACAAGAAATCACCTGAATATTGTAACCAACAAAAAACATTAAAACTTTACAAGTTTCACTATACAATTAAAATAGAAATATTATAGAAATAGAAATGTCAACTGAACTAAAATATAAGTCCGTTTCTTCGTCTTTTCTTTATCCTAAATTCTCTTCTCAACTGTAACCGAGTATGCTCACAATCTAGTTTGATGCAATTAACATTAATAAAATATCAATCCAACAGTTCCAGAGATATTCTTAGAATCCAAGTATAATAATGTCTAATATCGGTGTCTGTACATATCGTTGTCACGAAACTTCGTGATCCCTGTAGAAGAGAAACTCCTATAAAACTGTAGAAGGGCATAAGACCAATAAACAGATCAACCACCTTCATTGAGAAGATCACAAAATCTAAATTACCAGGAATGAATTGTTTCACAAACTTTAACTGCTGTCATGTTGGAATGAGTTACGATGAACGCACTCGTGAAACGTACGATTAAGTTGTCACTGGTGTGTTTACCTTCGATGTTTATCGAAATTATAGAAATAAGGGTATACAAACTGAGGAGATAAAAAGACGTATCATGACTTGTAAAATACTGATAGCAGATAGAAACAAATGGTGTCTAATTATTCTTTTTTTAAATAAAAATACATACAAATATATCATGGGTTTTTTTCAATTCTATAAGTACTGAACTATTAGAAATTTTATAATTATTAAGGTAACAGTATGTCCTCGTAGTTATACTATAAAACTTAAATTCAGTATTTCACACATGCATGTAGTAAATATAAATAGGAAGATATGGTATATGTGTCAATGAGAGAACTCTCCACCCAAGTCCCAATGTGTAAAATTAACAATTATGGGTTAAAGTGTGGCCTTCAACTAGCATTGATTTACACCGTATAGCAAGCTACAAACGGCCAAAAAATGACTAGTGCAAAACAATGCAAACAATAAATCAACGGTCTTATCTATATAAAAACGAGAAACGAATAACACATCAACAACCGAGAAACTCATCAACAAACGACAACCACTGAACAGGCTTCTGTCTTAGAGCAGGATCATCCAAACGCAGCGTTTTAAACGTTTCAGGCGACAACCTTCTATTTATATACATATATGTTGTCCTAAATTCTTTTTGAGTGTCTAAAAATTGTTGTCTTTTCTTTGTTCGGTAAACTGTGATTTATTTTTTACATTTGGTCAAAGTAATTTCAGAAACATCAATTGGTTTATAAAGAAGTAGGTTCAGTAAGACCCCTTTTTGGCCCCAAAATTAGTTATAATGTAAAGTTTTAGCTATTTAATGGAAAGTAGAATACTTCTGCTACATAAATATGTGCTGTTTTTGACAATATAATGCACATACATTGGGTACTAGCATCATAAAGTCATGCTAAATTGCTGAAATCTTCATAATTTTAGAATTTGAGTTAAATTTTCAGTCGGTTTTCGTCTAAAATGGAAGTGGCCGCATTCGTGTTCATTCTTAATATTGAAAGGTAAGTTGTATTTGATGATAATACATAATATATATTAAGGTGAGGGTAAACACGGATGCGGCCACTTTCATTTTCGACAAAAACTATCTGAAAAGTGACATTTTATGGCATAATTGATAGATTTTTCATATTTAAGCTTGCATATGAGCGTCTGACATGACTAAATCAGTTCAAATATTTCTCACAAACTAATTCAATCGACTGAAGTAGACACTTAACTGTTTAAAAAGTGTACAAACTCTTTCTTCGAATGAACCTGAAGTTTGAGGCCGAAATGGGCCCTTACCGGATCTACTCCTTTGGTAATGCCAGAGTGTTAGACAAAAGCCATTTAACAAATCAACTAAAATATGGTACAGCCCGTAACAGAGTAGTGATCGAATTCGCGTTTCTTTACCGTCAGAATAAGTTTCGTTATCGACAAACTTATTTCAGAAGTGAAATAATTTAATTTTCTTCATCGACAAAATATGTCATGTCCAACGTGTAAGTTTTCATTGTTTAAGTCGAAATTTTTTTAACACAGTGTAATGTATTGAAATTGTTTATCTAAGGTCACTACAGAACTTAATTACTTTAACAGATGCAGACCGTTATAATCGCGTCTTATCATGTGTGTAACTTGTATTAGTTTATCAGTTGTATTAAAACCATGAAACTGTGCAGACGACTTTATTACCTCTCTAGCAATTAGTAGCTATTTTATAATGGCGACGAGACAAATTGGATTAACAAATGAACAATTGGATTAATTAATAGTATTGATTAGTTCCATTATGGCATCAGCACTACCTGTGTTTCCACCTTTCAGTGTACATGAAAGTGCAGCTGATCAGCGCTGGAAAAAATGGACAAAACGACTTCAAAATTTACTTGTTGGAATGAATATCAAGGATAAAGTGAGACAAAGAGCGTTACTTTTGCATTACGCAGGGGAAGAAGTAAATGACATTTTTGATACCTTACAAGAAACTGGAGAGGATTACGATACAGCACTTACGAAGCTTACTGAATACTTTGCACCGAAGAAAAACGTTGAATACGAAATATATAAATTCCGTCAGGCAAAGCAAGAAACAAATGAAACAATGGATGCGTTTCATACAAAGTTAAGACAATTATCCGTCAACTGTGAATTTAATGATGACAATCGGGAAGTAAAATCTCAAATCGTTCAAGGATGTTCATCTTCAAGACTGAGGAGAAAAGCTTTAAGAGAAGATATGACTTTGGAACAATTGTTATCATCAGCAAGAGCTCTGGAACTATCTGAAAGACAAGCAAACGAAATCGAGAACAAAGAAGAGAAACTTGAGACCAACGCTTTACACAAGAAGAGAAATTTTCGGAAAAATCAACCAAGATATTTACAACAAGATAAGCGTCCGGAACAACGTGTGAATGACCAACGTGTGAATCGAAACAACAAATGTAGGAATTGTGGAGGTGAATTTCCACACCGAGGGAAATGTCCTGCTCAAGGAAAATCCTGCAACTTTTGTAAGAAGCCTAATCACTTTGAGAAGATGTGTAGGTCAAAAAGAAATAATCATACTAAACAATCTGTCAATACGCTAGAGAATTCAGATTTTGAAAACAATTTCGAATGTCAAACAAAGATAGATAGTAGTTCAGATGATGAATATGTTTTCGGACTACAGGCAGAATCGCTAAAAGGAACCGTGAATTCTATCAAACGTGAACAACCAAGAATTTGTGTCAAAATCAATGAATCGGACATCAACGTTCTTATCGACACTGGATCAAGTATCAATGTAATTGATGAGGATACCTACAACAGGATGAAGATAAAACCAAAATTGATAGCTACAAAGACCAAAGTTTTCGCATATGGATCTCATCAAAACTTAGAATTCGTGGGAAAGTTTGACGCTGTAATTGAAACGAGAAATAAGCTAACACGTGCAACTGTTTATGTTTCTAAAGGGACAAGCGGTAATTTACTGTGTTATGATACGTCATTAGAACTACAGATAATCCCGCAGATATCGAGGCTCTCAACAGGGAACAAACACGAACAATTGTGTGAACAATATAAAGATATATTTCATGGACTGGGCAAACTTAGAGAAACGCAAGTGAAAATTCATGTTGACAAAACCGTAAAACCTATAGTCCAGCCACATAGAAGGATACCGTTTCATATAAGGAAACAGGTAGAAACCGAACTTGAAAGGTTAGAGCGGTTAGACATTATAGAAAGGGTACATGGACCAACTCCCTGGGTATCGCCTATAGTTGTAGCACCCAAACCTAAAAGTCCAGGTGAAATAAGAATATGCGTAGATATGAGACTACCAAATCAGGCAATACAACGAGAGAGACACATAACTCCAACTATAGATGATCTAATAGTTGACCTTAATGGAGCAAAGGTATTTTCCAAAATGGACCTTTTAAACGGGTACCATCAGTTAGAACTTACACAAGAGTCACGAAATATTACTACTTTCACAACACATGTTGGACTAAGAAGATACAAACGTCTAAGCTTTGGAGTCACGTCTGCTGCTGAAATATTCCAGAATACGCTGAGTACAGCATTAGAAGGTCTTAACGGGGTGAGAAATATCTCCGATGACATAATTGTGTTTGGAGCATCTCAAGACGAACATGATACACGACTGACAGCCTTATTTCAACGTATAAACGAAAAAGGTTTAACACTTAACAAAAAGAAATGCGAATTTAATAAAGACAGCTTGGAATTTTATGGACATATATTCAGTTCAAAAGGAATATCAGCAGATCCGAGAAAAGTTGAAGCAATTCGTAACACCAATATACCGAGTGACATATCGGAAGTACGTAGTTTTTTAGCGATGACTAACTACGTTGGAAGATTTATACCAGAATATTCTACAATAACCGAACCATTAAGACGTTTAACTAAGCAAGGAGTGACATGGACATGGACTTCAGAACAACAACAATCGTTTGATGCACTTAAACAGGAATTAATGAACAATAGGATAATGGCTTATTTTGATCCAAGAAAGGCCACTGTTCTTATAGTTGATGCAAGTCCAGTAGGTGTTGGTGCGTTACTTACTCAGGATGGCAGAGTTAACGCATACGCAAGCCGTGCGCTTAGTGATGTAGAAAAACGATATAGTCAGACAGAGCGAGAAGGACTAGCCATAGTTTGGGCTATAGAACATTTTCATCTTTACCTGTACGGACACAAATTTACACTCGTTACCGATCATCAACCACTGGAATGTATTTTCAACAATCCAAAATCGAAACCGCCAGCGAGAATTCAAAGATGGAGATTAAGACTGCAAACGTATAATTTCGATGTTAAGTACAAATCAGGAAAATCAAATGCCGCAGACTACATGTCAAGACATCCGAATATTAACGAAGCAAATCGAACAGATCATTCCGAGGTAGCAGAAGAATTCGTGAATTATATATCAGAGAACGCAATACCGAAAGCAATGACAATTGAAGAAATTGCATTAGAGTCCGAAGCCGATATGGATATTCAGTATGTTATCAAGGCCGTGAAATCGGGAAACTGGGAAAATTCATATGACAATAAATCTCTTGATACATTTGCTCGTTTAAAGAACGAATTAACGACAGTGAACACAGACAAAGGAGAAATATTGATGCATGATAATAGAATTGTTATTCCGCACAAACTTACAGACCGAGTTATAACATTGGCACACGAAGGTCATCAGGGAATTGTGCGAACAAAACAGTTACTAAGGGAAAAAGTTTATTTTCCTGGTATAGATAAACGTGTAGAAGATACATGTAAAGCTTGTATTCCATGTTTAGCAGCTACGCCAAAGAAAACTTTTGAACCGTTAGCTATGTCAGAACTACCAGATGCACCATGGACATATCTTAGCATGGATTTCTGTGGACCATTTCCTAGTGGACATTATCTCATGGTGATAATGGATGAGTATTCACGATATCCAGTTGTAGAAACACTAACAACAATTTCTGCAAAAGCAGTTATACCACTACTTGACAAAGTATTTTCAACATTTGGAATACCGAATATAGTAAAAACCGATAATGGAAGCCCGTGGCAAGGAAAAGAATTCAGAGACTTTGCGACATATATGGGATTTACGCATAGAAAAATAACACCATTATGGCCTCAGAGCAATGCAGAGTGCGAACGATTTATGCGAAGCATTGGAAAATCAATCAGAGCAGCACACACGCAACATCAAAATTGGAAACAGGAAATGTTTACATTCCTCCGTAATTATAGAGCGACAAAACACGCCACAACGGAAGTTTCACCAGCAAAACTTTTATTTGGGAGAAATATCAAAACCAAATTACCAACTTTAACACAAAAATATGACGACAAAGAAATTCGAGAAACTGACCAGAGGAAAAAGGATAAAATGAAGGACTATGCAGATACAAGAAGAAATGCCGAACCGTCAAATTTACAAATTGGTGACACTGTATTGGTCAAGCAAGACAAACAAAACAAACTTTCAACTCCGTATAACTCTAATCCATACAAAATAGTTGAAAGGAATGGTACAATGTTAACAGCTAAAAGAGATAATGGACATACGATCACTCGAAATTCTTCGTTTTATAAGCAAGTTAAAATACCACTGACAATTGTAAATGAAGAAAAAAAAAGGAGAAGAACCAGCAACACAACTCAGGACGTCAGGAAGAATAAACAAAGCACCGGCGTACTTAAATGATTATGTAAAGTCATGTTATGTAAAGTAATGTGTAGCTAGTGAACAGGCATAATAATCCTGAGCTCACATTTAACTAGGCATCACGCTTAGTATTTATGATCAAGTGAATAAGTTTTAATTTTCTGCGTATCGTATGATGTCTTTAGTACTATTTAGACTGATATTACCAAAGAATTTTACACATTAATTCAGTTGTGATTCATTCATTCATTCATGATATTAATTGCTATGTTTACCGCACTGAGAACTGTGTATACAACATTTGGACATTATTACACCGCTGTTTTATGGACATCGTTAATGTATTAAAGAAAATTAATTTTATGGCTAATTTCACAATTCATTAATTTTATTTCATTTTATTATTCTACTGACTGATAAAGATTAAATCTAGAAAGGGAGAGATGTAATGTATTGAAATTGTTTATCTAAGGTCACTACAGAACTTAATTACTTTAACAGATGCAGACCGTTATAATCGCGTCTTATCATGTGTGTAACTTGTATTAGTTTATCAGTTGTATTAAAACCATGAAACTGTGCAGACGACTTTATTACCTCTCTAGCAATTAGTAGCTATTTTATACACAGTAAAACATTTTTTTTATAATCAACCGCTGTCATTATCATTTTCATTTTAACGGTAAAGGATCAAATACGGGATCTCCGAAATTTCAGTTGTTACGAGGAAATCATTATTCAATCGGACATATGTCTTTGTTCATGACACATATTATGAAATACAAAGAAGTTGAAATGATCAAATATTTTCGAACTGACGGAAACAAAAATACATAATCTAGAATGTGTGTTCTGTCATAAACCATGGCTTCGTCGTGCGAATCGACGAGATCATGTTACAAGTAACTGATCTTAGCTGTAGAAACAGTTGATGCGACCAATCATGTACACGACATATAATACATGTATGAATATACATGTATTTTTATATATTGGGAATTTATTTTTGTTTCCAAACAGAATTATAAGGTTATGTATAAGTGCCTCCGTTCACTGCACAATTGTAAATTGTCTTCCTAAAGACCAGCAAAAATAAATGGCACAAGTTCACGTAATCATAAAAAAAAGTATAATTTACGTTATCGAACAAAAAATCTGAAATACGGAATATTGTATGTGAATGGTTAGGAAATCCGTTTCCCCTACATGTTTTAAAAGTCAAAGAAAAATGTTTTCCCTGATACAAACGTTTTAAGAACCAGCTTTGTGTAACCTATAGACAAATTTGACTGGATATAAGGAAGTTAATATGTTTACTCTGATTTGAAATTATCTTTTAGAACTTTTTTTTAGTAATTGAGAATCTATGTTGTTTATGGGTAATAGGTGAAATGTTGCATGATCCCTCAAAATGACAGCAAGCGCAGTTTTCCGGACGATTTTCATTTGTACACTGCTAAAAACTGTTAGGTCCTGGCCATGGTATATTTTGGAGAAAATGTTTTTACTGATTTTTACTAACAAAAATATTCTCTGTGTGTGCCATTGCAAGAAATAGTTTTGCGCGTTATTTTGTCATATAAAAAAAATCTCAACAAAATTTTCCCGTTTAACCTGTACTAGAAAAAAGTTTGGCATGTGAAACGGACGAAGACATATTCTCACAAAAGTACAAATGCCGGTCCTCCCTTTCAGGGCCGTAACTAGGGTTCGAATTCAGGGGAGGCAGGGGTTTGGGGGCCGCCGAATGAAAATGGCTAAAAAAATGGAGAAAAAAAACACGTTTAATAAGTTATTGCGTCCGACATGCTTTTCTGGATTTACCTTCATCAGGACCCTTTTTCATTCGATTTCCTACTTTAAGAAACATCAGTATTGCTTGATCCTGGAAGCAATTTTTATGCAAACAATTATTATTCGTGTTTATGTGACAGCGATATTTTTCGCTTTGTTTTATTTTCTGGACATTCAAACTTTATCTAAAAGCAAGATACTATTGTTCTCAAAATTGTCAGCTTACATGTTAAAAAGTTAATCCATTTTAATCCTAGCATTGTCTATTTCTGGTTATCGTATATATGTTTTTAATTGTATTATTCGTTTATAGTATTACGTGACAAATTTCATTATTACATGTAGTTATGATTAAGTAAGATTACGTAATACATTTAATATTGTTTCTATGTAAATGGTCAGTTGGATACCAGCGGTCAAGCTGTACGGACGCCGTGCATTTACAGTGACATTCATTGTGTTTAGTATAGAACATTTATTGGAATTACCATTTGTTGTATCTTTCCGGAACATTTACCGTTGAACTTTTATTGTAATTGATGTTTTGCACTATTGAAGAAGTTATATATAAACCATCGTAAAGCTTAACTTAGTTTTGTTGACTTTATCCAGTGTCTTTCCCCCCGAGTTCTAAATATAACAGGAACGACGAAAACCCCTGTTATAAATTGGTGGAGGACCCGGGCAGTTTGCTTAGTTTCAAACTTATTAGACAAACTGTACACAAGATCATACCTACGCTCTACCACTGTACAATGGATTACAAATTGAAACAAAGATTAAATAGGTGGTGTCCACCTGAACTTCGGAAGGACTACAATATGAACAATCAGCCATGTTTCGTAGAAAACGGTAATTATCCAATACGCTCGGATTTTCATCGTGTCACCAACTCAAATATAGATAAAACAGTGAGATGTTTCCGCTGTGGACAAACAGGACATTTTTATAAACAATGTACAGAAATTAGAATAAGATCTAAGAAAAAGCTAAACAGAGATTTTGAAAGACTTTCCTTATTTATTCAACGTAAAACGTGTGAAAATTTTCCTTTCTTCAACTTGGACGATGCAGAATTTCGTAAAGCAACACGGGCAAACTCGATTCTATATTTCCAGGTTAATTTACTTCAAAGAAGTCAAACCAAAATTTTGAAAGAAAAAGTGAAACTTGAATCAGTCGTTGATTTGGTAAAAGAACAATTGAAAGAAAACAGAAAATCGCTCAGACAGGAAATCGATTGTCTTAAGCAAGAGAATAGAACATTAAAATTGAAGCTCCAGAAAACAATTTCAAAAAGCACAGAATTATCCCGAGAAATAGAAATTCGGAATCTTGAAAACGATAAATTGGAGAGAGCAAATAGAACGCTGTACATCAAAATATCAGGCCTGGACGTATCAGAACTAGCAAACCAAAAGAAGATAAAAGATTTAACCACTAGTTGCAGGAAATTAGAAACGGAAATAAACGCTTTAAGGAATGACTCTTGTGACTGCAAAATTCAAAATCCGTTTATGTCAAGGCCGATTCAAAACAAAGGACAAAATGTAAACCATGATCCATCCCGTGGAAGAAACCCATCCCGTGGAAGAAGAAGACAATATTTTTATTAGACTCTGGGACAGAGTCTTATTTCAGTTGGAGGGAATTTGTGACAGCGATATTTTTCGCTTTGTTTTATTTTCTGGACATTCAAACTTTATCTAAAAGCAAGATACTATTGTTCTCAAAATTGTCAGCTTACATGTTAAAAAGTTAATCCATTTTAATCCTAGCATTGTCTATTTCTGGTTATCGTATATATGTTTTTAATTGTATTATTCGTTTATAGTATTACGTGACAAATTTCATTATTACATGTAGTTATGATTAAGTAAGATTACGTAATACATTTAATATTGTTTCTATGTAAATGGTCAGTTGGATACCAGCGGTCAAGCTGTACGGACGCCGTGCATTTACAGTGACATTCATTGTGTTTAGTATAGAACATTTATTGGAATTACCATTTGTTGTATCTTTCCGGAACATTTACCGTTGAACTTTTATTGTAATTGATGTTTTGCACTATTGAAGAAGTTATATATAAACCATCGTAAAGCTTAACTTAGTTTTGTTGACTTTATCCAGTGTCTTTCCCCCCGAGTTCTAAATATAACAGGAACGACGAAAACCCCTGTTATAAATTGGTGGAGGACCCGGGCAGTTTGCTTAGTTTCAAACTTATTAGACAAACTGTACACAAGATCATACCTACGCTCTACCACTGTACAATGGATTACAAATTGAAACAAAGATTAAATAGGTGGTGTCCACCTGAACTTCGGAAGGACTGCAATATGAACAATCAGCCATGTTTCGTAGAAAACGGTAATTATCCAATACGCTCGGATTTTCATCGTGTCACCAACTCAAATATAGATAAAACAGTGAGATGTTTCCGCTGTGGACAAACAGGACATTTTTATAAACAATGTACAGAAATTAGAATAAGATCTAAGAAAAAGCTAAACAGAGATTTTGAAAGACTTTCCTTATTTATTCAACGTAAAACGTGTGAAAATTTTCCTTTCTTCAACTTGGACGATGCAGAATTTCGTAAAGCAACACGGGCAAACTCGATTCTATATTTCCAGGTTAATTTACTTCAAAGAAGTCAAACCAAAATTTTGAAAGAAAAAGTGAAACTTGAATCAGTCGTTGATTTGGTAAAAGAACAATTGAAAGAAAACAGAAAATCGCTCAGACAGGAAATCGATTGTCTTAAGCAAGAGAATAGAACATTAAAATTGAAGCTCCAGAAAACAATTTCAAAAAGCACAGAATTATCCCGAGAAATAGAAATTCGGAATCTTGAAAACGATAAATTGGAGAGAGCAAATAGAACGCTGTACATCAAAATATCAGGCCTGGACGTATCAGAACTAGCAAACCAAAAGAAGATAAAAGATTTAACCACTAGTTGCAGGAAATTAGAAACGGAAATAAACGCTTTAAGGAATGACTCTTGTGACTGCAAAATTCAAAATCCGTTTATGTGAAGGCCGATTCAAAACAAAGGACAAAATGTAAACCATGATCCATCCCGTGGAAGAAACCCATCCCGTGGAAGAAGAAGACAATATTTTTATTAGACTCTGGGACAGAGTCTTATTTCAGTTGGAGGGAATTTGTGACAGCGATATTTTTCGCTTTGTTTTATTTTCTGGACATTCAAACTTTATCTAAAAGCAAGATACTATTGTTCTCAAAATTGTCAGCTTACATGTTAAAAAGTTAATCCATTTTAATCCTAGCATTGTCTATTTCTGGTTATCGTATATATGTTTTTAATTGTATTATTCGTTTATAGTACTACGTGACAAATTTCATTATTACATGTAGTTATGATTAAGTAAGATTACGTAATACATTTAATATTGTTTCTATGTAAATGGTCAGTTGGATACCAGCGGTCAAGCTGTACGGACGCCGTGCATTTACAGTGACATTCATTGTGTTTAGTATAGAACATTTATTGGAATTACCATTTGTTGTATCTTTCCGGAACATTTACCGTTGAACTTTTATTGTAATTGATGTTTTGCACTATTGAAGAAGTTATATATAAACCATCGTAAAGCTTAACTTAGTTTTGTTGACTTTATCCAGTGTCTTTCCCCCCGAGTTCTAAATATAACAGGAACGACGAAAACCCCTGTTATATTTAACTACTAAGGCATTGACCATAATGTTCTCGTATGATCGGGAAACGTTAAAACAATAATCCAACTGCTGATTCAGCTGGTAACGAATTTCCGATATATATTATTAAAGATTCACAATACAAAGGGAACTTCCTATGCTTAATTGAGTCCCTAAATAAATGTGAACAGTTATGTTTTATTCAAAATTATCGAAAAGCAAAGTTTAATATGTGTTCTCGTACAAATCCTGAATAACAGACGGACGGCCACACGAAACCCTATTGGTAAATCAATTTTTCCCAAATTAAGTTAAAAGGTGTGTGTGGGAGGGGGGAGGGGATGTCAGTGAAAAAACTATGTGAATTAAATTTGTTTATCCTACATTGAACTTTTGATGTCGTCCCTTATGCTATGAATTCAAATTCTTTGTGGACATATTGTCAATAAAACATTTTATTACTTCAAAAAAAAAAATTGGTGTAGAAAATTCAGGGGAGGCAGTTGCCTCCCCTGCCTCATAGGTAGTTACGGCCCTGCCTTTTGTGTATACATATGAGAAAACATTTCAAAGTTATTGATAGTCCGAAAAAATAAAGGACTTCATCCCTATCAAACACTTTTTTAATTGTTTACCAGTATATTTCTTTTAGTTTTGGGTAAAATTGTAACGGAAATAATACTATCAAGACGTCCTTCCATAAATCTTTTTTTTCTGTTCCGACTTTGAAGAAATGACTACTTTTCGCCCAATCGAAATGGTGCATGGACATATTTTGTTTCATATTATTAGAATTATTTTCAATATTATCGGTATTAAACTTGATTATCGACACATGAAAGTTTGTCAGCATTGTCAATCTTTTTAACGTTAAAGTACCAATAGTTCGGTCACTCCTCAATTAAGTTTGTCGATAACGTAGCTAATTTTGACGGTAAAGAAACATCAATTCGATCACTTCTCTGTTACGGGCTGTACATTTTCGCCTCTTTCAAATCTTACAAAATATTGTTTTTAGTAAATTTTGGTTTTTTAAAATGCAAAACACTTTTAATCATCAAGGACGTTTGCGACGTCTTGAAATTCGTTTGATTAGTTGTTTGGTAAACAATCGCTTAGCATCGATCTACAAAAGTACCGGTATTATGAATTGAATTCTGAGAGGTTAATAATTGGGAATCGAGTTACATAAATCTTTTGAAGAAAACTTATATACTTACTAGAACACACCCGTGATATCACGGGTCCGTGATTGAATTAAAGTATATAACTATGCGCAAGCTTTATTTTAGTATTAGTATTGTCATCTGTTTAAGTCATGCCGATTATAAGATACACAGTTTTTATCTGCTTTCAAGTCTTTCTGTTTGAACCCGTCGAACTGGAACTTATCAATTATTGGTAATATTAATTATTTGGAAAACAAAAGGTCCTGGAATGGAGTATTTTTTAATCAACAGCATTGTCCTATATAAGTTATAAGTAAAGTTGAATTCTTTGCCTCGCTGTTTTACGTCATGCCCACTAACAAATTGAAAACTGTACCTATACGCCTTATTTTTAGTCCAGATTTTTAGTATTCGTATTGTTATCTTAGAAAGTCTTACTGATTAAAATACTATAATAGGTAACAATTTGACAATTTAGTAGTGTCAACCCTGTGGTTATGACCCGTGTATATAGCATATTAATCCTGAATACAACGTTTGGTGGTGCGCCTGTCAGATGCGGAACGTACAGATAAGGTAATAAGTAACAGGTGAATATACTATTGGTATCGGTAGCGGACTCGACCCGGAACTTCTTCATTATTGGCAATATTAATTACGTGGAAAACAAAAGGGCCTGGAGTGGTGTAATTTTTAATCTACACCTTTGTACTATATTAGTTATATATAAAGTTGAATTCTGTGATTCGTCGTTTTTACGTGATGACGGCTGACAAATTGGACCTCGTAATTTTAGTATTATAGATATGTAATACAGTTTATGGCTTTCCAGTAGCTTGCACAAGACATTTGGTGTTTTTTCGTGTTTAGTACAAATAAAGAATGAGATGTAGTTTATGTTCATAAGACAATACAACAAATAAGTGAAAATTAAGACATTACATTAGTTTTACGGTCGCCATCACGAATCTCAACTCAATTGAAACATGTGTTTGCAATTTTATTCGTTAGATACCGGTTGTGTAGAGTGTTGCATTTACACTGTCAGTAGATTCGCATGGCGTGTGATGTATGTATAGCAGGAGACGCGTAACACATCGATGACTCGGTCTCACTCTTTTTAGAGTTGGTGCATTCCTTTCAGATTTGTCTCTTCTAAATCAATTTGTGAGATTTGAAGATAAGTAAACATATGTAAACTATTGGTGTCTTAATTTATACTCCATCACATACACGACAGACAGCACTATACGACAACCACTTGGATAGAAGTTCTTGGCTTAGGGATATTGCGAGGTTTGACATGTTTGTGAACGCCCAATCGTAGTACCCTAATATGCATGGTGAAACAACATCACAGTGTGGGAACGGAACTGTACGGTTTTATACTAATTTGGTCATTCGGGAGACTGTCAAGCGGGGCTCCGACATTTTCAAAATAACAAGTTGCTTGATGGAAACTTTGATGAACTCTTATGTTACTACATAACGTTTCTGCTTCAAGTTTTGGTAGCTAAAACATTTTTTATGTAAATATGAACCAATAAAATAATAAGAAGGATATATGCATCCAAACGTTTTCCTTAGAATGGTGGAGCTCCGTGTAAAACGATCAAAATTGTCACACAACAGCGATAAAAAATGTCAAATAAACATCGAAAAATCAAAGTTTGCTACCTCAATTTTCTCATGTACCTTTTCTGATATATAGTCTTACCTGCCGGAAAGTTTCAAAGCCATTGTCCCAGTAGAAATCCAAATATATTCATTTTCTACATGTCGGATATTTTCATTGACTGTACAGTCGCTTGTAAGTTTACTGTACAATCACTCGGAGACTTCCTGTACAATCGCTTGGAGCTTTTCTTTTCATCGTTTTGCCAACTAGCCTTTGTTAGACCTGTATGATTTTCAATTTTAGTTTCTTGTGTATAATTCGGAGTTTAGTATGACGTCCATTATCACTGTCCTAGTATACATATTTTTTTAAGGGGCAAGCTGAAGAACGCCTACGGGTGCGGGAGTTTCTCGCTACATTGAAGACCCATTGGTGGCCTTCGGCTGTTGTCTGCTCTATTGTCGGGTTGGTGTCGCTTTGACACATTCCCCATATCCTTTCTCAATTTCAATTTACTCTAAAAGGAGGGTAATCTACTTTACCTTGTTATGACTTCACGGAACAGCTAGCAAGCAAGCTAGGCAAAGGTATTACCTTTACCTACACACTCTTTGCATTTTGCTGTAATAGTTTCTAGTGGAATATGACTAATTATAACTTTCAAGTAGATAATGCTTACTACTATCTATTTTGCCACATTCATGATCAGTTTATGTTTTCCATGATACTTTTGTCATATAAATATTTATTAAAACCACTGCAATCCAATGCAATAGATGTCTGGCATGATTTTTCTCTTCTTTTTATGTTACGATTTAATAACAGTAAGTTATTTGGTATTGTTATCAATTTTTTTTAAACCTAAATTACACACTCAAAAGTGTTACTGATGTTTGAGGCTTTTATTTGAATGGATGCAGCCTGCATTAGCGGATCCGGTATGCGGGGAGAGGGAGTTTTGGTGGTTGAAACCCATTTTGTTTTCGATTTTTATTTTATTTTGTGGTGTTCCCTGGTTTAAATCACCCTTTTGCAGAAAGGCGGGATCCGCACCTGATCTGATATCGTCAATGATAGTATTAAATGATGGTTCGATCATTCAACTGATTTTCTTTAGTTTAGTCTTGTGCTGTGCTAGTTTTGGGGAGAAATGAGCGCAAACAGACAGTTTTAACCCTACCAAATTCTGTGTACCTGTTTCAAGTTAAGAGCCCGTAGTTCAGGTGTTGGTTCATGTCTGTCATATACCTTTTTGGTAAATTGTTTTATTATGAATTAGGGCCGTCAGTTTTCGAATGTATTGAATCTTATTTTTCATGTCGGGACCTTTCATAGCCGACTATAATTGCTTAAATCCATTTATTTCTTGAACTTTGACAATCATATCACAACCCTTATTTTTATATTGAAGAAATAAATATGGTTTGATAAAATGTTGTTCTCACTAAAAAAAAAAATGTTTCGTTCGTTCGTCGGATGCTATAGTTGGGAATATTGAAAAGTTCCTGAACCGTGATATTGATATAAAAAAAAAATCATGTTGACGGATTTGTGTTTTCTCTGTCTTTCAGATAATAAGTCTTCTCGCATCCTTGATAAAATTTAATTTTACTGGAGGGTTTCCTACCTGTAGCTATAGCTTATAATAAACAGACATCTCATTTGAAATTATACCACATCTTCTTATTTTAATATCATGTGTATTGACCTATATGTGTCTTTTCTTGGATCCGTGGTTAGCTACAACCATTCCACATTCGAATTCCTTTATCAAGTTACAATATCCCGATCCTGTAATTGAAAATTCTTTATTGTATTGTTCAAATATATATATTTTTTTTAAATTGCTGGTAAATTATATATTAAGTAAATTCAAAATATGCTAATTACCCTTCGAGAGCATCTAGTCACCTTTTCGGTATACATAAATATTTGTTTTGTACGAGGATTATTTTTATTTTTTTTTTATTTTAGATTAGATTCTTAACACATTTTGTACTGTCCTTTTCATTTTGTCTTTGTACTTATTCAGTGGTTGCTTGTTTATGTGTTACATATTTTTTTTCCGTTCATTTTTTGTACATAAATAAGCCGCTAGTTTTCTCGTTTTACATTGTTATTTTGGGGCCTTTTATAGCTGACTATGCGGTATGGGCGTTGCTCATTGTTGACGGCCGTACTGTGACCTATAGTTGGTAATTTCTGTGTCATTTTGGTCTCTTGTGGAGAGTTGTCTCTTTGGCATTCATACCAAATCTCCTTTTTTATATCTATTGTACACATTTTGTTTTTGTCTCTGATATAGTCATATTAAAAGGGTTCCTTGATGGAATCTTATTTGTCAAAATGACTAGCAATGCAATGCATATGCAATGTATCTAATAAATTTGGCCAAGCAATTCTACAGGAAAGCTCTAAGTGATTGTACAAGAAGGCTCTGAGTGATTGAACAGTAAACGTACAAGCGATTGTACAGTCAATAAAAAATATTCGACATGTAGAAAATGAATATATTTGGATTTCTACTGGGACAATGGCTTTGAAACTTTCAGACAGGTAAGACTTTATATCAGAAAAGGTACATGTGAAAAGTTAGGTAGCAAACATTGATTTTTCGATGTTTATTTGACATTTTTTATCGCTGTTGTGTGACAATTTTTATCGTTTTACATGGACCTCAACTATTCTAAGGAAAATGTTTGGATGCATATATCTTTCTTATTATTTTATTGGTTCATATTTACATAAATAATGTTTTAGCTATCAAAATTTGAAGCAGAAACGTTGTATAGTAACATAAGAGTTCATTAAAGTTTCCATCGAGCAACTTGTTATTTTGCAAATGTCGGAGCCCCGCTTGACAGTCTCCCGAATGACCAAATTATTAGAAAACCGTACAGTTCCGACACTGTGAAGTTGAAGTTAAAACAGAGCATTTTTAAAAATCAGTTTGAAAGTGCATGACTCATCAGTTTGAAAAAAAAAAGAAAAAAAAAAGGAATAAACAAAATAACACGAAGTGCAAATCTAAGATTTGTTAGACCAATAACCGTTTTAAAAAGTAAGTTAGTAAATTAAAGTGTTACAAAAATACTTCCCTTAGCTTTATTTGGCAAAACTTTTAAAAAGTTTTGGTCCTCAATAATCTTCAACTTATTACTTTATGTGGCCGTTTTAACTTTTTTTTTCAAGCGTTACTGATGAGCCTTTTTTTTTAGACGAAACGCACGTCTGGCGTATATATAAAATTTCAATCCTGGTATCTATGATGAATTTATTTACCGAACTCTAAGGCAAATTCAGAAAGGGGTAATCCATAAAAAACGACAAAATCAAACGCTATCAATCAATAGAACAAGTGCAAAAACAACTGCCATATGATACAATATTTGGAAATACAACATGTTCTATATGCTGGGTCGACAGATATGAAAATCTTAGCATTAAGGTCGCTAATAGAAAAAAAAAGAGTAAATGTATCAGAATTTTGGCCATACAACAGACCACATACGGACCCCTCGAAGAGTTAATTAGAGGATTGTATTAACTTTTCTTCCTCTCCATGTTTTGCAGTAGTCGACAAACTAAAAATATAAATATTTTATTTAAGTTTTTCGATTGATTTCCTTCCTGTTCGGTGTTATAATGTTAATGTATCGTATATGAACTGGTTACGTGCTGTAAAAATAATTTCTCCATTCAATTATACAAGGAATTTCAAAATTCAAGGAGATTGTATCAGAAGATCGTCAGTATAAGAAAAATCATTACAGATACCAGGCTTCAAATTTTGTACCTTAAAATTGATTATTTGATTGTCAAGAGAGATATAAATCAAAACAATACCGGGGAAAAGGTTTTCCATTAATTATCAAACCTTTATTTTCAGAGAACCTAACACCATTTGGTAAGGCGAATCAAAGCTCCCGATATAATAAAGATATCTGGGGACCAGAAACTGCAATAGAACCACCTATATCAAACGAATTTGGTCCACAAAAATGTACACACACAAATCCTTTTCTTACCCCAGCATGGTGGATGTTCAACATTTTGTACGAATCAGCATTCATCACAGATATCAAGATATACTACAGAAAAGATTGTACGTTTACAATAAGAAAATCATTAGTTTGGTGTTGTGGCTGAAGATATATCATCATTTTGCACATCATTTATTCTTAAACTTGTAGTCAAGACAGAGGTTTTGTTCCGTGTAAAATGTCTCCCTATACCTTTGCATCAGATTTGGTCAAGGGCTTTTGGCCATTTATTCCATGACAATACAAAATATCACTATTATTCATTTTCAATCCCCTTTTGATAACGTTGTATATATGTGGAGAAGTAAGGTGAATTAAATATCAGAAGAAAAACTGAATTTCAAAATTTGAAGTTCAATACATGAACATTTCAAATTTGAAATTAGAGATAATTATCTTAACTCCAAATGTGACACTGTAAATGCCAATGCATGTTGTTTATAAGGAATGGCTGCATCTTTCATATTTATGTCCTTTTATCGAAGGCATCGACCGTCATAAAGCTAGAAATACAGATAATCCCTGCTAATTATGTATTCAAACAACTTTAAGAACGTATCGGTAATACCAAGTAAGGTTAAGATTAAAGTAAACTTTTCAAATGTTTTAAGGCTCTTGGTCTTGATAAACGTTATTAATTATTTTTTTGTCAACGATAACCCTTGACATCATCTACATTTTTACTTGTATTAGGCACAATCCAGCCTTCTTATATATCATTTATACCATGAAAATTACGAGTAATGAAAAGAGTTGTACTTCAAATAATTGTAAACACTATGACTGATATAAGTTAAGAACGAACGCCTAACCTTTCCGAACATCTGACTTTTAATCTAGCTTTTTAAGGATTGTTTGTTGCTTTTGCTTTTCTTACATGCTTTTTACTTTTTCTTATATTTCTAATTTTTTCCCCTTTTTTCCAGAAAACCACGAAATTCCTAACTTATACTCATTTTCGGTTTTTGTTGACAGATAAGAGAGTGTGTTCGCCTTGTTCGTATATATTCATTTAGCATCATAAGAATTTGATTGACTGTGCTGAAATAACCGTGCTGAAGTACGTTCATTATTCATGGTTCGTATAGCAGATGCCTTCGTGTCTTAATTGAACTCCCGTCCGCTTTTCACGATTGTGACATAATCAATTGCAATTTATCGTCAAATTTATTTTGGCTGATTTACACAGCGGATGCCACTAGTGAAGCAGAAACTGTTTTATCCTTCTTCAACACCCAAGTTTTCTCATGGTCCTTGCTACTCTCTCCATGGTTTTCTGTTGTAATTGTTGTTTATCTTTTTGTTGTTTCCATATTTAATGGTGTTGTCTTTTAATATTGGACTAACGGTGTTCCATTGTTCACACAACATCTTTGTTCTCTCTACTTTTTGATAATGTTTTAGACAATTGGCGTGATTGATGTGTCAGTTGTTTTAATTGGTAAAGAGATCGAGCTCTATGAGTACAATTGAAGGTCAATTGTTTCACCCATTTTACCATTTTGTTACATGTAAAAGGGGAATTTTGGCGGGAAAATATTCTCTCTTGATTTTTCATACCTTTATAATTAACAGGTTTATGTTCTCAAAAACTATTGAAAAATAACACAGATTTTATAAGACTTTTACAGATGGCTTATAATTATACATGTACATGTTAAAGATTAAAGAAAAAAAGAAATATGGGGGTTAACTGGCAAAAATTGTTGAAGCATTTAAATAGATAAAACTAGAGGACTCTAAAAATCTGACAGATATTCCAAAATTTCGGTAAACATTGCATATTTTTTGTTCTATCATACTTTTTGATTTTCATTTCCAAGTGTCCTAAAAAAGCGGCTTTTTCTTACCTCCTCATTGAATAATGAAGATCATACATGGGTACCCATGTCCATTTTTTAGCAAACATGTATTAACAAAAACAATATTATTCGTATAGGGAAGTGTAATTCTTTTTCATTTTTTTATTATTAAATTAAGACAACTAATGTAATAAAATATCACTGTTATAACAACATCATTATTCATAAATATAGAATTTTGTGAGGTATCCTGTTTAAGTCTCGAATGTTACTATGTTCCGTCAAATAGTATAAATATATCATTTTTAACATTATGAAATCTAAATTTATATGAAGACATTTAAATGTAACAACAACGTTATGATTTTAGAATACACAAAACAAACAATGTAATTGCTTTAGGTAAAATTATATGTAAAACGATTATTACTAAATTTCGCGTTGAATTGTAAACGTCAGCTCCTGCTACCAAGATAACACGGACACATGTATACAATATTTTGGGTTTATTAGAATAGGAAATAAGAAATTAAATATAAGGAATCTCGGAAAATCAATTTTAGAGGTATTTTCCATTAACATGGATAATTGATAAACAATCTATCAATACAACAATGCTCTTGCAAATTTCTTGTTTTCCATGAAAAACAAGAACAAAGACGTCTCCTTTATTTATTAAAAATTTGGAAAAATAGTAACAGGATAGGCAGTTTATTTCTTTTTGATATGTTGTTCAAAACTTGTCATTGTTTTGAATAGTTTAAAATTAAAAAAGAAATGACAGTCATTTAAATGAGCAATGGAATTTCGTTTCTCTCGTTTCTGTGCTATTTTCACCTTTTATAATCACTAATGAAGTATCTTTTCTCAGCAAATGATTGGTTGAAATTTAATCATGACGTTTCATTTTCTTATTGTGACGTCATGAAAAAGGCGATCATCCAAGGAAGGATAAAAATCATTAGAGAAACATAATCCACCACCTATAACTCGTGTATTACGATTCTCTCAACAGTTAAATTCTAACTTCTTAAAAAGCTCGCAAGACAATACACTGTACACTAAGGATTGTATCTCCAGGATTCTCTCAGCAAAAATCTTGAATCGTGCAATATATATATATATATATATATATATATATATATATATATATATATATATATATATATATATATATATATATATATATATATATATATATATATATATATATATATATATACAGTGCCTAGAAAATCAACCTAACAATGTTAGAGAAGATTTGATTCGTAACTTCCTCCCCGGTGCCGGGGCTTGAACCTTTACTTTTTATTTCTAACTTCTACGACAACACCGCCTAGCATTTCGCAGAGACCTTATCCCCTCATCTAACTCTAGCTTACAAAAAAAATAAGCTTTCGTTTCGGGAGGTGTTACCTTGTCGTAGGAATTAAACAATACAATACACGAAGTATTCTTTTTAGTGTACAGAAATGATCATCTTTTCATCTCTTCAGTATAATTACAGGATGCTAATCTATTTTTAAAAGCATACAATCACTGTAAATTAATTCATGTATATCTCTGCCTATGTGTAGTGACAACTGCAAATTATACCTTGTCTATCGGATTTCTTATGATTCAGAAATACCAGGCGTTAGAATATGTGTAAAGTGCCTAGAAATCAACCTAACGATGCTAGAGTATATCTGGGGTGGTGTTCTCGAAGCTATCTTAGGATTAGGACGTGTCCTAAGTCTATCTTATGACAGGTCTTTGTCCTAAGTCGTGTTCTCGAAGCTCTCTTAACTTATAATATATCTCATTTTCCGTCCTAACTTTAAGTCACCCAATAAGGTGTCTTAAGATCATCCTATCTTCATTCTAGCATAATAAAGTTTGAATTTCGCTTTTTGCTCATTATTTTACGTGAAAATGAACATGAAATGAATCGCATCATCGGCTATTAACTCGTATATAAAGAAATTGTGCATGATTTTAAACTTTGAACTTCGTGTTTCACGATACGATTACACTACAAATGTAATTCTCATTTCAAAACAATTTTTTTTTCCAGTTTAAATTACAATCCTTTTTGATATAATTACATTGGTAATTATGCATTTAATTCTATACATGTTATTATAAAATTTTATTAAATAATTTCGTCATGAATAAATGTTTTATCAAAAAATTACTTTAACGATTTAAAATTTCGACTTAGGATATGTTTAGGACGTCCTAATATACGATTCGTCTGATATAGCTTCGAGACACAACTTAAGAGTGTCCTAAACTGGTCCTAAGTCCATCCTAAAATTGGTCTAAGATGTGTCTTAGGACGAAACTTAGGATACTTTCGAGAACACCACCCCTGATTCGTAACTTCCTCCCCGGTGCCGGGGCTGAAACCTGTACTTTTTATTTCTAACTTCTACGACAACACCGCCTAGCATTGCGCAGAGACCTTATCCCCTCCTCTAACTCTAGCTTATAAAAAATAAGCTTTCGTTTCGGGAGGTGTGTCCTTGTCGTAGGAATTAAACAAGGATCTCTGATACAATACACGAAGTATTCTTTTTAGTGGACAGAAATGATCATCTACTCATATATATATATACACTTAACAAGTATATTTTGCAGTAGGTTTTGGAATTTTAATATTTATCAATATTGCAGATTCAAGGGCAAAGATGTCGGTTGGCGTACATGTAATATATGTACAAATCAGGAAGGTATCAATCAGGGTACACCAAACGGTTTCAGGCGTTTAAAGAACTTAAAAACAGTCAAGAAAAACTTGAAAAAAATCCATGCAAAAAGTTGTGTTTGTGGGATACGTGTTCCTCAGTCTTTATTTATTCGTGTTGTTTTTACTGAACTGGTGTTTGTATTTTTCGTTTTTTTACGCCATGGCATTTTCAATTTCTTTTCGGCTTATGAGTTAAAATATTTCTATGGTATCTTTGGAATTTCTGTTATGATATAGACTGGATAAGACTGTTAATTTTCGTAACTGTAAACAAAATACAAAATCAAAGGAAATCAATATTCAAAGATATTACTGTGTTACCTGTTTAACGATATTTTAATATTAAGCATCACCATTGTACAAGCAAAATTACTGAAATGAAATAAATGCATGTATACTTGTTTCCTTAATAAATTACATAAACCGACATAAAAATAATAGTTCATTTTAGAGAAAATGAAGAAAAAATTTATATTGCCATTCAACATGTTCAACCTGAGAGGAAGTAGAACACCTACGATCCTTTCGCAAGTAGGCATTATAACTGATGACAATGACTCCTAATGTGTGATATTGTGAAGGAATGGATATTTTAGCTATGCAACTTACTAAACTAGATATGCTTTTTCTGTGCTTTTGGGGTTTTGCTTTTCTATTGTTATTGAGTATACTGTGGATTCATTTGCTTTCTTTTTTTGTAATTATTTTATTTTTCATGAAACATGTAAAATTACATACGAAAGTATTCGATGCACATTATAAAAACTAAAGTAATCGTTGAAAGCTCAATTAAGTCAAAAGGATATAATCAGATATAACTATAAATATTACAAATGATTTTGTTATTTATTAAATAAAAGCTACTTCTAACAAATTCCATTTCTGATCCATTTTTACTTTTTGTACAGGGGTTAGGAAACATACAGAGTATTTTTCTATATTAATCCAATACTTTCAATATTCTATTCCACCATATTTTGTGGGGACATGTTCTTACATCTACATTTGCATATAAAATATTTGAATAACAACAAAATATTATTTACTATTTAACTGTTGACAAAATCCTCCGACTCACCTAAAATGACTTCTTTTGCACTGAAAGGCAGGAGAATTCCATCATTTTTAATCCAATCTATGACGGATAGCCAGACGTTTTGCGATACATAACATTCCCAAAATATGTGAATAATATTTCTTTAATTTCTGAACAAAATGTACATAGTTCAGTTTCTTTTAATTTACATTTCAATAAAAATGAATTACATGGTAGAATCCTATGAACAATCTTAAGTTGAAAGTTATGTAAAAAATAATTTCTGGTTATTATGAAGGGCATGGAATAAATAGCATTCCAATCTTCAATCTGCATATTTAAATCTCTTTCCCATTTTTCACGGAGAGATAATGATATCACTTTATTATCCTCCAAAAATAATGTATAGACAAATTTACAAGATTTTGGTTCCTTTTTAACTTTATCAATTAATTTATTTTCAATAATTTCCAGTTATGAACTAGCTTCTATTATACTTTTCCATCTGTTCGGAATCGCACTTAAGCTTTTTGTTGGAACCAATTTTCGTGGATTGAGGAAGACAATAACAATCAAAACCAAAGAGTAAACAAAGACTCACAAAACCAAAAGAAAACTGACACTTTCGTGGATATTCAATTACGTGTTTTTGACAAAGTCTACATACAAGGCAACGGAAAATTTACCGTTCAGTGAACATTGAAATTTGTGGTTAACGAAATCCACGAAAATTGATATCTAACGAATATTAATGAATCCACTGTAATGCATTCAAAAAGTATTGGACTGGGGCGCTTTTATCGTCTTTAGCTAGTATGAAAGAGTTTTCAAACCTACTCCAGTGCATAACGAATATTTACGTGGATAACTTATGAATTCTAGTACAATTTATGCTTGCTCCCTCAAGATATTTGTTGAAAGGATGCACATGTGTAGACAACAGTTGTTTCATACTTTAAACGAATACTCTGAAATAAGAAAAATTAAGAAGAACACAAATGTCATGCGTATTCTCTCCAAATGCACACTGTGTTACAGGCCCTTGCAATAAAAAAATAGTCAAATTAATATTACATGTAGTTAGTATATTAGTTTTCATTGCTTTAATTGTTTAGTTCGTTTAATGACTTTTGCCCTCAAAATAAACTGACATTTGAACCAGTCTAATGGCAATTTCATGGAGCGTATTATAACAAAAGGTGATTTAATATGACACGCAATGGTTTGCTTGTTCAAATTTAATGAAAAAGCACTGCCCATATTATTCCGGATTTATGAGTATGTGTTCCAAAGTGGTTCAAAAATTAGTCTATTCGAAAAACTAAACCAGAAAAAAAACCTCAAATGTTTTTAAACCTTATCATCTGTACTTAATCATACACCTAGACACACACATTGATACACATATATCTAAATACTAAAATTTATGATAAAAGAGATGATTTTTCATTTCCTATCGTTAACTATGATCCATTTTTAGATGGTGACGTTCCCTTGTCACACTCTTACGGTGTTTTTCTATCTAAACTTGTACGATTCGCTCGTGTATGTAACAATTTTTTAGATTTTAACGAGGGAAATTTATGTATTAGTGAAAAATTATTACTCCAGGGTTTTCGATATCACAAACTAGTCAAAACATTTACTAAATTTTATCATCGGTATAAGGACATCATTCGTAAATATAGCTCAACATGCAGACTTCTTATACGTTCAGGTATTTCACATCCAATTTTTTCTGGAAATATTCTTTATAAAGCACAAAGGTGTCAGTATTCACCTCAGAAACTAACAAAACCTTTGAATAAACTTATTAAGAAGGGATATAGTTACGATACTGTTGTCAGGTCATTAAAGATTGCATATTTTGGCGTTAATATTGATTCACTTCTTTGCATCGGAACTAAACACATTTATTCAAAAACCAGCTGTTGGCATGACACGGGTTATGTTCGTCTCATATATGTTATTGATGTAATGATATTAAACGTCTAACGGGAAGGATTGTGCCTGATGTTCATATGATGAAATCATAATCTTTCAGTCAGTTTAATTGAAGTCTAGAGCTGGCATGTGAGTTAACTGCTAGTAGTCTGTTGTCATTTATGTATTATTGTCATTTTGTTTATTTTCTTTGGTTACATCTCCTCTTGAACTGAATTTTAATGTGCGTATTGTTATGCGTTTACTTTTCTACATTAGCTAGAGGTATAGGGGAAGGGTTTAGATCTCACAAACATGTTTAACCCCGCTGCATTTTTGCGCCTGTCCCAAGTCAGGAGCCTCTGGCCGTTGTTAGTCTTGTATTATTTCAATTTTAGTTTCTTGTGTACAGTTTGGAAATTAGTATGGCGTTCATTATCACTGAACTAGTATATATTTGTTAAGGGGCCAGCTGAAGGACGCCTCCGGGTGCGGGAATTGCTCGCTACATTAAAGAACTGTTTGTGACCTTCTGCTGTTGTTTTTTTTTCTATGGTCGGGTTGTTGTCTCTTTGACACATTCCCCATTTCCATTCTCAATTTTATTATATAAAAAAAATGGGAAAACACGTATTTAATTCATTGTGAAATGCACAGCAATTCAAAGGTCAGGGTAAATTACGAAATGGTAGCGCTACATGACTTATTGAGGTGGATATTGAATAGTAAATCTGCTCAATGTATATGATGAGTATTATAGAAAGTCTTGTAATAGTGTATTTGATTATTCTATCAAACTTAGATATTTTAAAACTTTGTAAGCATTGGTTGTTCCACTATTTATTTGTTGTGTATCAGAATCGACTACGGTTGATGTCACATGTAGTTAAAATGCTTCAAATTCACTAAATGTGTAGGTTCAAATGAAATTTAATTTCGATATTAAATAAAAGCTGACACATAAGTCATTCATTTAATAGCAAATATTTTCTGATCTCTTCACTCAGAAATTAAGTATAAGTATCATGTTTGATAATGAAAAAGACAAGAATTTGAAAATCACGCTTAATCTTGATATCACAAAAAAATACACCATCGGAAAACTCTCAGACAGGACTTATAAGATAGTACTAAATTAATTGCAGTTGCAAATCGGATGAAAGGATTTAAATTGTATATAACCAATACATCAACCATTCCTCCTTCTGGTTATCTTTGTAACGGAGATACCGTAGACGGTGATCCAAATATCAATCAGACTATTTCCTGCAACCAACTTGGAAAATATGTTATTTACTATGACGATATAGGAGATGCATCAATCCGCGAAGGAGGAAGCGTTATTGATTTATGTTACGTTTCCATCAATGGTAAGTTACATCTTACTTTTGTATTTTTTTCTCTCCAAAATAATGAAATGATAGAACATATTTCTATATCTGAGAGTAAGACGTGGCGCTGTCAGATCTTTGTAAGAAAAGGTTGGTCACGGGATCTGTATTTTAATCAAAGTGATTGATTTTTCGTTATGTTCAACGTCAAACGTTTTGTATTAATGCCTTTATTATAAGAATCGTAGGCCATTGATGAATAATATGGGTGGAACTGAAATTTCAAATTCTTAAATCAAATGCACTGTATTAAGCATTTGTTAATGCCTATATTTAATTTCTTGTTAGAACCTTTTTATTTGAATAATTGATATGGTGTCAGTTGCATACAGTTTTTATGTTAACGTTTTTGGCAACATTCAACGTAAAATAACTTGTTTCATTTGTGTTTAATCACTTAATATTTTCCTTTTTTCCCAATATCTCAGGTTGTCAGAAAAACTTTTGGGGAATTAATTGCGCTAGTTCCTGTTCAAAAAGATGTATAGATCAGCATTGCTATCCTGGGAATGGTTCGTGCATATGGGGATGTAACACTAAACACTGTTTGATTGATATTTGCGATAAAAACACTGCCGTTTGTACACACGGTTGTAAGGAAAGACGAACGGGAACATTTTGCAACAAGTGTAGGTATTTTTACATATACATTTTATCAAAATATGACAATATGTATTGCAGTCATTAAATTAATGGAAATATCTTGAATGTTATTATCACAGTCAGCTAGATATATACAATAACTGTTTAGTGTCTTTGATATCAGCTGTATTTGTACGAGGCAAGGAAACAAGATGTATGCGAGCTTTTAGCGAGCTACTACACCTGTTTGGAGCCGAGTACAAATACAGCTGATATTCAAAGACACTAAACAGTAATTGTCTTTATCCTGCAATTAATTCTGTATATTATTTGTGTTTTGGAAGACACAAAATCACATGTTTTGCATTTATTTTCGATTTGAAATCCATTGAGGCCCGTGTAGTAATACGATACAATAATCACACATTCAGCTGAAGACGGGTAAGCAAATAAACAATCTCGAATGGTCAACAATAATACATCACTCAAGGTGAATAATTCTCTATTTTAACATAACAACTAATTTCAACAGTAAAAACAAATAACAAAACATTGTACAGGAGTGTACGAGTTGACCTACGCTTCAGACTCGACATTCACTAAACATGCATGCTGAAATTGACATGGTTGTTTTTGTTACACAATCATACACATTCAAGCTTTGAAATCGATAGTTGTCATCGTAGAAAAGACTGCTGTTCAAGTGTGTATGCTATCAGAAAACTGGCGTGCTTCTTATTGCTCTAAAGAAATGGTTGAAAACAAACAGAACGTATAAAAGTAATCGTTAATTCGCAATTGATACGTCATTGGAATGCGACTGCAATACACATTCTGATGTCATACAGGTTCATACTCAGTCCGGCAGTGAGCGGAGCTTTAAAGCGATATCTGTATATAGTATACAGATAGAGCAAAACAATATCTGTAGGGCTGTATCTGTATAGTAGAACACCCGATTGCAGAATAAAGACATATCATGTGCACGTGCAATCATGATTCATGTTATATTTTATTAAAAAATGTATAACCGAGAGCAGAATAAAAAAGGAAAAAACCAATTTTCCACTTTTTTCACTCTAATTTCTGACAAGTGCAATTAGAGGCCAAATTTGGGTCAGAACGTAATAAATTTATTCCATAACCCATGTATTTGAGAGAAAAAACATGTAAAACAAGACAATTCTGTTATATTAGAATTTATTTGTTACATTTCAAAATAGATTTATACTGAATTCTACACTTTGCTGTCCATTTTAAGTCAACTCTCTGTAAAGGATGCAACATAGAGAATAAATTTATTCTAAATGCATGGTGCTTTCTGTATAATTTTTATGATCATTTATAAAAAAAAAATTATTATATAGAGCCTTAATGTTTAATATAAGTGGAGAAAATCATAGAATAAAACTATTCTACATTTTATGTCATTTATGATTATAATAACATTTAAAATAAATTTATTTTGAATATCTAAAATAAATTTATTTTGAAAGTCCTGTAATCTGTATAGTGAGGCTGCCACACAGAATAAATTTATTTCACATTCAATATTATTTATGATTATAATAATATATAAAATAAATTTATTTTGAAAGTAAAGTAATCTGTACGGTGAGGTTGAGACACAGAATAAATTTATTCTACATTCAATATGATTTTTGTCTTGTTTAATAATATGTAAAAAAATTATTCTGAAAGTAGTAATTATATTAAGGCGGAGACACAGAATAAATTTATTCTACATTCAATGTGAGTAAAAAGTATTATGATATATAAAATAAATTTATTTTGATAGTACAGTAATTATGTTAAGGTTGAGACACAGAATAAATTTATTCTGGTTATAAAAATATATAGAATTTGTTTAGGAAAAAATACACTGGTCTGTATAGATCTGTATGACTAGTTTGATCTGTATGACTAGTTTAGGCTACATAGAATAAATTTATTTTATACCAGCCTTGTATATGATAATATTTAATATATTCACATAATACATTTACCTTGAAAATGCATCTAGGTCTTAAACAAATGTGTCCCTATATATGTCTATCTTTCATATGTATTTACATGTTGCATTCATAAAAATGTATTTTATTTGAAGTTGGGATGTAATATCAATTTCTTCAGCTGATTTTATTATTTGGGACTGTATAGTAAGATGAAAGAAATACTGTGCAGCAAAATATCAACATATCAATGTTAAATAAACAGTTTAGAAATAGTAAAAGTTCAACTGTTTTTTTTCAAATTGAAAATAAATCTGTTTTTAAACATGTCCCTGTAGATGTACGTGCTAAAAATTGTCCTTTTTCTTGCTTCTGTATAGGCCTGATCTGAAAGAAATAACGACAAATATAAAACAATTTCAAATATGAAATGTTTTCCTTTTAGCATGCTTGGGTATACGATTTAAATAATTACATCCAAATAGTCATTTCGTTAATATTTTTAGTTATCATACCAAAATTTATAATCTTTGATGAAGAAATTGTCTGTCTTTCTTTTAATCTTTCTTATGATATCTATTTTGCTTATACATGTATTATATTATTCACTCTCTTTATTGTAGTTAATAATAGTCTTGTTCCGTGTTGAAGTCCGTACTTTAACCTATAATGGTTTACTTTGATAAATTGTGACTTGAATGGAGAGTTGTCTCATTGGCACCTATACCACATCTTCTTACATCTATTGCCTCTGGATACAGTAAGATAAAGATGGCTTTACTATGCACTTGAACAGTAATTGTTGAATTTGTATACAATTAATAAAGGGATTAACTTACGGTAACTCCTGTATCTGAATGTGGAAGTTGACACGTGCATATTTACGAGCGGGGGAATTTGTAGCCCATAGACACATTTTCCATTTATTTTTTTATATGAACTGTATTTTTTTATTTGAACTTTCAGATAGCTTTGGTTGAACGGAATAATGGAAACATGTATTGGGATTATTAGAAGATAAAAAGTTGACATTTACAAAGATAATTGTTCGAAAAGTTAAGAAGAGTTTGAGATGAAAAATTCCAACTATATCATTAAAAGATCAGAATACTAAACGATGAGTACCAGATGCATTATAACGAAGCTTGTCTCTTGTGTAAAAAAAACCCCCTAAATTATTCTAACAGATGACCAGTGACAAAACATTGAAAAAAATGTTCAGGATTATATAAGCAAACAAAAAAGACTTAGTATCTGTACAGGGAAGTTTTAGCTAGCTCTTATTGTATAGTTTTATTGTTGATATTCACCCCAATTTGTATCTAGTGTTGAATTATGTATTGATATGACAGAACTTTCTTGATATCCCTAATTATTGGAAGAATTTTATGCACATAAGTAGTATACCTAAAACGGCAAAGTTATTTTTCATTTACCTATAGATATTATTAAAACCGTTTTTATTCAAAAGTTATTTTTTTTCGAAGGGTTAAATATTTCGCGGTGGTGTCTTGACATGCCTTTGTTTGGACTTGTTTGTTTGCTTTTTGGTCTTGAATGTTTGTTTCTATGTTTTGATGTTATGCTATTGTTTAAGAAAAAGGAAGAAGGTTTAGTACCATTAAAACGTTTAATCCCGCTGCAAATGTTTGCACCTGTCCTTAGTCAGGAATCTGATGTACAGTAGTTGTCGTTTGTTTATGTAATTTATACGTGTTTCTCGTTTCTCGTTTTTTATAGAGATTACCAGTTTGAATGGTTTTACTCTAGTAATTTTGGGGTCCTTTACAGCTTTTTGTTCGGTGTGAGCCAAGGCTCCGTGTTGAAGGCCGTACATTGACCTATAATGGTTTACTTTTATAAATTGTTATTTGGATGGAGAGTTGTCTCATTGGCACTCACACCACATCTTCCTATCTCTATTAGATGTACTAGAACACACCCGCAAAATCGCGGGCATATATAGCTTGTAAACTGTTGTAGGATGAATTTTTGTAAATGATATTATGACTAGAGAATTTCATATAAGGTATCAAAAGCCCTCTCCCTTTTTTCCAAAGTCCGTTATGTGTTTCCTTTCTGTCAAATTCAATTATTTTTCGTGTTTCTTGCCTTATACCACAATTATTCTTCCCTTTTGCTACAGTGCATTTTTTGGAGGGGTGGTCTGAGGGGCCTTTATCCCGAAGTCCCGGGCTTGAAAACATGAAATCCCGAGATGCGTATTTTAACGAAATTCATATCCCGACATCCCGAAATTAGAATAATAAATATTCCCCCATCCCGTAAAGATCAATACCGAAATCCTGAGCTTAAAAAACAGGTTAACGTTTTGTCGAGGTCGTTTTTTATGAAGTTGAAGTCCAACCAACTCGAAACTTAGTAAATATGTTCCCTCTAATTTAATGCCAAATTAGAGATTTTTCGCCATTTCACGGTCCACTAAACATAGTAAATGATAGTGCCGATGTGGCAGACACATATTGTTTCCACATGTTTTACTTATTTCAATATATATATGCAACTGGTATGATCCCTTAGATAGTAAATATTTCAGAAAAAAGTAGACAGAATACAGAGAGTCTCTGTATATTATAGTAGTATAAACGTAGTTTACAGGTGGATAAACGCGAAAACATAATTGTCTCTGTATAATAGTTGTGGTTCTTGTGATCTAAAAACCATGATATGGAGAACGCTCTAATTGGCTTATTTATTTTTCATTTTTGTAATCTATCATACGATTGGTTGTTCTTGTGCATGTTTTAACCAGGAAGTCTTATCTATGACTAAAAGTCAGTCTGATAACGGAAACAATATCCGGACACCTATTTTGTCGTTTTTCTCCCAAAATAACTCAATCTGAATAATTATAAGAATGGATGACAAATGCGACTATGCATGTTACCTAAAGAACACAGAGTCATGATGATTAATTTATTGTGGAAGGAAAAGAAGCGACACACAAAATGAGGTCTTCTCGTTTAATAGTATAGAGTTTTGAACTGTTTGTATGCCATCACGTGATAAATCGAAACGATAAGGAAATTGATTTTTGACCATGTAGCAATGTTTAAGATGCATTCTGAACTGCTCCACTAGAATATTTGTGATAAGATAAACTGGACATACAAAATGTAATCATAATTGCAATAATTATGGATTATTAAATAATATTGAAACTGACAGAGAAAAAAAGGTATAATAATTCATTTATTTTTTATATGACCGCAAAAACTTTTGCGGTCGTATATTGGTATCACGTCGTCGTCAGCGTCGTCCGAAGAATTTAATTTCCGGACAATAACTTTAGTATAAGTAAATTGAAATCTATGAAATTTAAACACAAAGTTTAAAACCACAAAAAACAGTTTAATAAGGGACCAAAAGGGGGCATAAATAAGCATTTATTTTAGTTTCCAGACAATAACTTGACGTGTATGGATCTCTGTGAAATTATACCACATGTTTCCATACCACAAAGGAATGGCTTAAAGTGGCTTTTGGTGGTTATGGCTCAAACCGTTAAGGAATTAGGGGCAAAACAGGCGAAAACAAAGGTTTCATGGTTAATGGACAATTACATTAGTACAATGTTAAGTTTTAATTACCTTCCTATACTGCTTTTAAAGTATGTATAAAGAAATGTTGTATTGTCTTGAGATGATTAGCTGTCAATTTATTTTTAGAAGTTACTATTTTAAACATGCTGATTTAGGAAAATTAATTTTAGCAATGATTATGTACTATGTCATTTTCTATTCTAAGACTGTTATATTGTTTTTAAATGGGTAATAATTATTGCAAATTTCATTGGGATTATGACCAATTGATATCTTGAGGGAAATTTGAAAGAGGTGGTGGGTGAAAAAAGAAATGGGGGGGGGGGTAATTTTTACTCATTACAGATTTTAGAAATTAAAAAAGAAAATTTAAAATATCATTTTGCCAAAAAAAAGGGGGAGGGGTATATTTTATTTTTTTTTGGGGGGGGGGGGGGGTGTTCAAATAGCAACACCATAGTGTATTGCACAAAAGCCAAAAAAATGGGGGTACATTTTTTTAGGGGGGGTAGGCAATTCGCAACAGCATAGTGTATTGCACAAAAGCAAAAAAAATTAATTTATTTAAATTCAAATCATACAACCAATTCTAAGTTCTTTGACTAAAGTTATTCTGTGTCAGAAACCTATTATGCGTCATATATTTAATTACAATCCAAATTCAGACCTGTATCATGTACGAATATTGTGTCCATTTTTGCCCAAACTGTTTAGGGTTTCCTCTGCGGTCGTATCCAGCTTGGCTTGGCGAAGCAATTTATTGTATCAGTTTGACTGTAATAAACGAGACCGTTGAAATTTTCTTTTACATTGTTTTAATTTCATCATGAAATATTTTTAATATTATCAAAATTCACAATTATCAAAGCATCTAGTGTTGCAAAAAAGATATTTTCAAAGGATTTTCAGAATAAAGTTTTTTTCATATACATTGTAGAGGGGGGATAGGACCTTTATCGGGACTCCGGGATCGGGTGTTTTTAAGCTCGGGAATTAGGGATTGACCCTTTCGGGATCCGGCAATCCTTTTTTTCGGATTTCGGGATGTCGGGATTTGCTCCCCTCCTATCCCCCCTCATTGTATATCATTATAATCTTAAAGGAATTTGAATGCAGAATACATTTATGCTGTGTCTCAACTGTACTTTCGTAATAACTTTATTTGTTATATTTTCATATAAAACAAAATTCATATTGAATGTAGAATAAATCTATTCTGTGTCTCAGCCTCACCATACAGATAACTTTACTTCAAAATAAATTAATTTTATATATTATTATAATCATAAATAACATTGAATGTAGAATAAATTTATTCAGTGTCTCAGCCTCACCATATAGATAAATTTACTTCAAAATAAATTTATTTTATATATACTAGTCAACAGAAGAAACGATACACGACTTTGAAATAAAATTTATCAAAAAGTATTAAATATAAAACAAAATGAGATATACTATTTTAAAAAGCTTTCATTTGCAATGTATGCACATTTGATAATGAAAATCAAAACTTGTCGGAAAGTATCTAAATTCCGTGTAAACGATCATAGGGTGCAAATTAGTTTTGCGGAAAGTTGAATAAAAAATAGACAGATAATTTTCTAAGTACAAAATAAAATTTCAAGTTTGTTTAAAAATATTTAATATGCTAATCAAGTTATGTTCATGTTGTAATTAATGGGCTGAAATATTGTTTTTTTCAATTTTTTGAAAAAAAAGTGTTTTTTGAAATCTCAAAAAATGCAAAAAAATGTTTTTTTATTTTCGTCTCAAATCAATGCTTTAGATATGAAAACAACACACAGTAAATTTGGAACCTTTCGGATTAGTTTTAAGATTTTTACCGCTTTTTGAATATCACTTTACACATACTGTCTATGGTAAATCAGTTGATAATGTATACATTTTAACGATTTCTCGTGGTGCCGAACTTTGCTTAACAAAAAAACAAAGAAACTGTATGATTTTTAAATACAAATTGATGGCAAACATTGTCTTTACTTTTAAATGAGAGGTTGGCATCATTAATTGGAACTTCTGTTTTTAAAATTGTCGTTTAATGTAAATTTTGTAAAAAAAAAAAAAAAAAAAAATCGCGAAAAAACGTCACGAAAGCAAAAAAATATTTTTTTTAAACGCATTTATATTTCCATAATGATTAAATATTACTACCTTCAATATTGGTCCAATGAACGGAAAACTTTATCTTTAATTTGAAAAAAAAGTCTTGTATCGTTTCTTTTGTTGACTAGTATATTATTATCATCCAAAATCGCATTGAATCTAGAATAAATTTATTCTGTGTTACAGCCTCACCATACATATAACTTTACTTCGAAATAAATTTATTTTATATATTATAATAATCATGAATGACGTTAAATGTAGAATAAATTTATTCTGTGTCTCAGCTTCACCATACAGATTACTGGACTTTTTCAAAATAAATTTATTTTAAATATCATTATAATCATAAATGACATTGAATGTAGAATAAATTTATTCTATGTTTTTCTCTAACTAATAATAGATATTAAGGCTCTATAGAATAAACTTATTTTATAAATCATCATATACAGAAAGCACAATGCATTGAGAATACATTTATTCTCTTTGTTGCATCATTTACAGAAAGTTCACTTCAAATGGACAGCAAAGTGTATAATTCAATATAAATTAATTTTGAAATGTAACAAATAAATACTAATATATCAGATTGTCTTTGTTTTTTATGATTTTTCTCAAAAACATGAGTTATAGAATAAATTTATCACGTTCTTGTCCAAATTTGACCTCTAATTGCACTTGTCAGAAATAAGAGTGAAAAAAGAGGAAAATTGGTTTTTTCCTTTTTTTATTCTGCTCTCAGTTGTATGTACTTTTTGTACATACCTTCCAATGGTTTTCTGAAAAAGGTTATGTAGGTATATTGAATCAAAGAAATATATTGATGCAAATTAAACAACGGTGCTAAACAGTAACTGTTCTTTTTCAAGCATTGCGGTTTTAAATTTAAAATTGTTAGAAGCTATTAGACAGAAATATTCCGTTATAGTTTTCTTACCTCTAGCATTTATTTTCACAACAACAATGAAAGAAGAAATGGATTTGATACACATACCGCTTAGTTATTTCGTCTAAGCAATATGATACTTCTTTGTTGTAGATAATACTGCAACTGATGCTTTAGTCTCACAAATTTCAAGTGTCACAAAGTCGGCTAATCTAGCAAATGATGGGAATAACAGATCGTGTTTTAAAACACAAGGAGCGAACATACGAATTCAGGTGGACATGAAAGAAATCAGAATTACAAAAGAAATTTATCTTACAGGCAGAGGTATGTTTATAGGTGACCGGTATATGAATTTGACTTTTTAAATCAAATAGAAATCAAAATTTATGAAATTATTAATTGCTAAATATTACTGAGTTGTCATCATATGTTTTTGCGATACAAGATCTAAACATATCATTATACATTACACTGTTTGATAATGAGCATGGAGTTTTCGATTTGACTGGTGTTTTTCAGGAAAAGTATCGTTTGATACTCATTTTAATTATAGCATGCTGAAACACGTTGGACAATGCTAATTCTGGCGTAATAAAGAACTTCAATACATTCAAATGTCTATATTATAATCATTGATAAGCATTATTAACTACGTTTGATATGGTCTTGGCTATAGAAATGCCAAACCCAGAAAAAGCAAAGCAAGCATGATGAGAACATGTAATACTTGATATCTATCCGTGTGTAGTTAAAGGAAAATGACGATAATAAATTAGAATAAATTTATGAAATATAACAGTCAACCACACAGCACTCAATTATCTATTAATCAAGCATGAAAGGTGAAATTAGTAGAAGGGACAACCGTCACGTTTGGCTTTTTCTTGCATGTGAAATGAAAATATACAGGTAATGTATGATGACGCTTGTCAATACGAAAATCTTTCAATTTCGAAAGTTGTTTTTATTAAATCTGAATTGTCCTTCTGTGGCATATCATATGTCAATGAGACTGCAACCAAATACAATAAACACCCGGAAAATCATATAAAGATCATTTGTTAAATACAGTCATTAACATTTAAAATAAATCCTTCATATTCTACCAACCTCTAAATTCTCCGAGTGTACAAACGTGCACGTGACAAACAAATTTAGTAAAACCCATAACTGTTCTGTCATAAACTAGGAAAAGCACAACCACTGGTTCATCATAAAGCCTTAGTCTTTAAACATATTCATCTTTTTCTTTTTCTCTGCCTTTATTAATGGTGGCCAATTTTCAATACTTTAATATATGTTATATTATAATTTTTAAAGTGTTAATAGTATCGTTACCCGATATCATCACATATGTTCTTGTTCTGTTAATAACAACTGTACCTCTTCTGAAAGCTTAATGAAATAGGGCAATTAGATTTCTTTGATGAGATAAAGGAAATTAATGTTTTATATCTAAATGATGCATAAACAATACTGTTTTAGCCAAACACTATTAGTTATTTGGTGTGCTTCTACCCCATATGTACGAGGGGGGGGGGGGGAGTAAATCGGTAAATGGAGTTGCAAACCATATATAAATTTGTCCACCACTGGATTTTTTTTGTGTCTATTTTTTTATACAAAATTCAAATTAAACAATGAAATACAATAACAATAATAAAAGAAGACCTAACGCTATGATGCCCGCATTAATTTCACTGGGCTACAACGGACCCATGAGGTTCACCGTGTGACAGCGTTGAACCAAATAGATCATATCGAATTTACACAACATACGATAAGAATATTTGGTTTAAGTCTTAGTTTGGATGCGATTAATTTTCTTCTATTCTATTAAAAGTATATTTTTTGACGTTTTTAGCGAAAAATGAATAGATTCCGAATTTGCTTAAAAGGTATTTGAGCAATAAATGTCATTCAAAATACAGAAATTGTATTAGTTTGTTCTATTAAGACGTCCGTATTACTTTTTGTAAACAATGTCGTGTTCTAATTAGTACAAACAATGTTTGACACATGCGCACAATCTTATAGTTATTATTTTCGTTATTTTCTTTTTTATCCTAATGAAGTATACATTTCAGCTAATAATATAAACTTTTATTGAAAACAACATAATATCAATTCTGCTATTAGTGTTAAAAGTTATTAAGGGCATACGATATAGTAACAGGTGAGGTAATGACGTTTCTAACGTAAATTGTTATTTTCGCGACGTCAAACGGTGACTTATCGGGAAAAGATACAGTTTTCGGTTGATTTTTATCATTCAAACTGATTTTAATTGAAAAAAAAGTTTATGGACCCCTCTTTTTTAAAATGACATTTGGTTTGATTACGTAAGATGATTATGTATACCAATTTTCATGAAAACGTAAATAGTGCATTTTTTATAAAATTTGATTATTGACAGCAATAAATGACGTTTTTTTTTCCCTACTTTCATGATCATTTGATAAATTTGAGTTATTTGTAAAAATAAAATGTACAAATTTATGCAACATTTACATAACACATAAATTACAAATAATTTAACAAAAAACATATCGTGTTTATCTTTTAAACAAAAAAGTTATGTATTTCTATCGAAAGGAAAAATACGTCCACAAATCCGTATTTTGAGGAAATATCTGAAATTTCAACCTCAATTTATTCAAAAAGTAGCACATGAAGGTATATTTTGTATTACATATTTGAGTTAATCATGTAAAAAATAGCCCATATGCAAATTTTCATCAAAATGTAAATACGGGATCAAAACTGTATCGTATGCCCTTAAGTAGGAAAATCCCAAGTACATAAGTCAGGGGAAGGCAACGGAAACAGCCAAACATTTCTTATATATTTTGATACGCTTCGACCTATAGAAATACTGTGTTTTCCTATTAGAATCAAAATAATTCATTTATGTCATGCTATATGTTCATTGTAAGACGGAAAGGCTTTATATTTGACCATATTTTACACCTCGCTAACGCTCAGTAAATATCGACAATTATAATGCCTACCCATGCCATGTTAAAATGATCATAGAGCATGACATAAAGAAATTATTTCTTAATTGAAATAATTTGTTATATGTTTAAATTATCTTATACATGTATTATGAATATGTATTTATTTGTCTACCAGAGACATTGGAGTTTATTCAATGATTTGCTTTTAATTACATTGTAGCAAAGTGACCATGGTGACATGTTTTTTTAAAAAAAAGATTTAAGCATTTGGTTTTTACAAAAATCTTCAGCTTAATGAACAGAGATGATGAAAAATTATTAAAAATAATATTTGAAACAACCTGATACAAAGTAAATGTAAATGGCTACGCAGACTTAAACATACTAAATATAAATTCGAAAGAATCAATTGGACGAAAGAACCTATAAAAAGTTTGGGCATTTATTTTGGCTATAATAAAGAAAACTGTCAAAAACTTAATAGTCAAAAACAAGCTTATAAAATTGAAAAAAATATAAACTTGTGGTCAAAAACAAAGCTAAGCATGCTAGGAAGAATAACTGTAGTGAAGTCGCTATTACTTCCAAATATAACATATATAGCAAGCAATATGATATATTAACAAAAGATTTTATACAAAACACTAAAACTATGATATATAACTATATCTGGAATGGGAAAAGAGATATGATTTAAAGAGATACTTTGTCACAAAATTGTACTGAAGGAGGATTAAAAATGATTCGTATAGATACGTATATATCAACAATTCAACTCAAATGGATAAAACAATTATTGTTTGAAAAAAATGTTGAACCAACTTGGAAGATAATTCCAAAATATTTTCTGGATATTTGAAGAGATAATTTTTTAATATTCAAGATGAATATAGACAATATAAATATTGTTGAAAAAACATATTATAAAACAAATCCCAGAGTTTTATCTGCAGTTAATAAAGACCTGGATAAAAGCAAAAGAAAAAACTAAACAAAAGGCTACCATGTTTTGGGAAACGAGGAAACAAATAATATGAGGCAATAAATACATTAACATCAACAATAAATGTTTACTGTTTAAAAACTGGATACAAAGCAACATTCTGGTTATAAATGATTTATTAGATAAAGATGGAAATATATCCTCAGACATCATACTAAGTAAACTAAAAAATAAAAAAAACTGGATAGCTGAGCTAACAAAACTGAGGAAAGCTATTACAAAACTGTGGACCAATATCATCAAAAACTCACCATCTAAACATACTCAAGTCAATATAGATATATGAAAAATAACTGTTTAGTGTCTTTAAATATCAGCTGTATTTGTACGAGGCTAGGAAACAAGGTGTATGCGAGCTTTTAGCGAGCTATTACACCTGTTTCGAGCCGAGTACAAATACAGTTTATATTTAAAGACACGAAACATTTATTGTCTTTATCCTGCAATTAATTCTGTATATTATTTGTGTTTTGAAAGACACAAAACACATGTTTTGCATTTATTTTGGATTTGATATCCCTTGAGGCCCGTGTAGTAATACGATACATTAATCACACATTCAACTGAAGAAGGGTTCGCAAAAAAAGAATCTCGAATGGTCAACAATAATACATCGCTCAAGGTGATTAGTTATCTATTTTAACATAAAAACTAATTTCAACAGTAAAAACAAATAACAAAACATTGTCCAATTCAAAACAGTGTACGAGTTGTCCTACGCTTCAGACTCGGCATTCATTAAACATGCATGCTGAAATTGACATGGGTTGGTTTTGTTACACAATCATACACATTCAAGTTTTAAAATCGGTAAATGTCATCGTAGCAAACTTTAAAGACTGCTGTTTATGTGTGTATGTTATCAGAAAATTAGTGTGATTCTTATTGCTCTAAAGAAATGTTTGAAAACAAACTGAACGTATAAAAGTAATCGTTAATTCGCAATTGATACGTAATTGGAATACAATACACATTTTTAGGTCACGCAGGTTCATACAATACTCAGTCCGTCAGTGGGCGGAGCTTTTAAGCGATATCTGTATAGTATACAGATACAGCATAGCGATATATGTAGGGCTGTATATGTATAGTAGAACACCCAATTGCAGGATAAAAAAGAAAATATTAACATCATCAACGAAAAACCTATTGAATTAAATAACCATGTCATTTATAATTTCTTACTTGAAACAAGGGAAATGCAAACACCGTTTTCTAAAATGGAAATCATATTTTACACTAGAAAATACTAATCTAGCATATGAAACATTAAACTTCATTTTTACATTTTTAGATGATGATAGATATAAAATATTTATATGGAAACTACTTCATTATATACCTCCCTGTACTAAATTATTAAAACAATGGCATATAACAGAAACAGATACTTTCTTACTCTGTAAACAAATAGAGAATTATGAACATTTCTTTCTCAAACTTTTCTGGAAAAAAGTACAACAAATTCTTGAGAAATGAAATATTGGAAAACATGTAATTAATCTGAAAAGCATAGTAATATAACAACAGCTTTTGGATATACAATACATGGTTAAGAGTACTATGAACTCAATTTACCTTTAACTATTATCAGTTACACCATATACTATACAGTATACTATATGTCTGACAAATGAAAAAAAGATATACAACCATTCAAAATATTAATACAAGAGATCAGAGATTTTATTGAAATAAGAAACTTTTTAGGGTATAAAATTTGCAGACTATTAAAGCAATTTAATGAACTGAATGTACTGTAATGTTCTTCAAACATTGCACATATATGACTACCTGTTTATGTATATAAACGTAAATTGTTTATCAATTGTGATTAGAGAATTGACTGTACAACCGTCAACAGTAGTTTTATAATTGTTGTGTCATCATGGTTATTATTTGTACTATATTATTCGTCCATTTTTGTTGTTGTTTATTGTTATTCAAGATAAATGAATCTAGTATAAAATAAGAAAACATAGAAAATGAAAATTACCTTCAACTGAATGATCTGATAAACAGCCGATTTTACTGTAGATATATTTTGTAAAACACATTTGAATTTCAAACAAATATTCACAACAGAAAAAGATAACTGCATATTTGTAATCCTTTCAAAACAAATGTTTTGGAAAATTTCCTTAAATAATGCACTAGTGCAAAAGGTTTGTATACTAATATAATCAACCATAATAAAAGGTCTATACTAATGATAACGAGGCCGGGATAACGTACCAGAATTTGATGGATCTATTAAAAAATGTAAATATGTTAATAAAACTTAGTTTTAAATAAGAAAAACAAAGTAAATGATTGTGGTTCTCTTGTTTGATTTGCATTTTTCATGTCGGGAACTTTAATTGCTTATATTATAGTGTGAATTGTGTTTATTATTAAAGAACAAACGGTAACCTATGGTTGAACGGTATTTTGTCTCTGGTTTATATTTGTCACGTTGGGAATCGTACTACATCTTCTTATCTCTATGTATTTTGATTCAATTGGAAGCAAAATGTTCATTTAAGTTTAACGACCCTATCTCGAATTCGCTGTTTCAAAATAAACGCTAAGTTACGATTTGTCACTGCATCATTACATTAATTTGTAATAAAACAAATAATGTTAGGCAGTTGTACAAGAATAAGAAATGATATATAGACAGCGGCATAATTTGCAAAATGTAAAAGATCACCAGCATTATTTCTTATTGATTCGGATAAGAAATTTTAACACAAAGAAAGAATATCAGATTATTACATTGCATTTTTCATATCGCATGTATTATCATCCCTAGGTTCAATATCAGCCCAAGAGCCGCATGGCTCGAGGGCTGAAATTGACCGAGGGCTGATAATACATGCGATATGAAAAAGGACATGTTATGATCTTTTTATCATATGCTTCAACCATGGAGAAAAATAACAGATTCATATATTGATCCTTTTACGTGGTTCCCAAATAGAAGTTCAGAGAGTGAAAAGTTCACGGACGTCGGATCCCAAATTTAGTACATTCGATATGAAATCTTTCTATCAGATGCCTCAACAAAAAAAAACATTTTAAAATGGACGAAACGACAAAAGAAACGATTCAAAAATATACATAATGAACACTGCTTGAAAAGGTAAACTTTTTTAACGTAACTTTCTAATTTATGTTTGAAACTTTTAAAAAACGCATTTATTTAATAATTTGATTTTTTTTTTTTTATTATTATCTTACAAAAATTTTCTTTCAGTATCCAAATAATTGTTTCGTTAATAAAATTGAGATTGTACACTACTTTGTAAGTGTTTTTAGTGAAAATTTAGCATTGAGGTATATATTCCGGAATTTGCCGAGTATCACCGGAATGCCATGCGATAACGTTACGGAAAGGCACGTGATAACACTCGAAGCATGTGATAAACTTTTCATATCAGCCCGCTAAGCACCAATTCGAAAAATATGTAATTTACGTTGATTTAATGCTTTTATCATACAGTAAAAATTATATGTTATTTAGTCTTAAGTATAGGATAATATTAAATATACAATGTTTATTTTATTTTGGAAAATATTCCTAGTGACGTTCAATAATCATGATAATCTATAATAAAAAAAGCTACGTATCAATATCAATCTTGTTCATGTTAAAAGCATATATTATGTTTCCAGTGAACAGTCCGTTTAAAGGCATGGCACATACAATTTACGCTTCGAACTCTAGTCGTGACCCGGAAAAAGGAAATGTTTTATATCGAGGACTACATTTGCCAAACAATATCATCACTAATTCCGCCTTTAGATACTTGACATATATGCCATCTATAAAAGGTGGATTTGTGGAACTCGAAATTTGTGAAATTGGAATCGTTGGTGAGTACATGTATTTAATTCGAAACGGAGTTTATAAATCTCAAATGATTAAAATGAATTAGGTAGAAATAACATACCGATAAATATTTGCCAAACAAAAATGTTCACATATACAAGGTTAGTATCTACTAGCATTAATTCCGTTATAATTGATAACTAGTCATGATACTTGGAGATGATACAACTAAATTATATACTAGAGGTTCATAACATGTAAAAACTTCAGTAGTATAGGAAAATCAGGAAAATAGGACATGATAGTGACTACGATTAAATGACATTAATTTTAAGACACCGGTAACACTTTTTGATATTTCATTCTTAGACTTTACAAAAATAATCAAATATGTAGGTTAAAATATAAGTGAGAAAAATTGGATTTTTTTGTATATATTTATAAATTCTACTCTATGAATTTGATAAACAATAGAAACAATAAGATACTGCACTATCCCATGAAAAGCCGTAATCTATAATTTAACCAATATGTTATATACATTAAAGCTTTACTAAATAGTCTTTTCAATCAAAAATACAGTTTATCAAAATATAAAGGTAATCCTAATAAAAATAAAGGACTATGATTTTTTTTCTAGTAGTTTTACCGGCACTTATTAATCTAAACGTAATTATGCTTTTTGTAGTTGGATTTGTCTTCATCTAAATGTGGTGTCTTATTATGCAAAATTTAAAGAAAAACAACAAAATAATGATGTCATATAAAACCATTGTATATCGGAGTATTTTGTTTAAAGGTTGTCCGTCTAAAAAGTATGGTAAACTCTGTGAAAAGTCATGTCCAGAAAAATGTTATGGACCGTGCGACCTTGAAACCGGATGCTGCATATCTGGCTGTTCAAATGGTTGGATTGGTGAAAAATGTGTAGAGGGTATCGAATATCAAATATATTACTTTTTATATCAACTTATGCAACCATTTGACAAGTTGATAACTAAAATACAAAAGATGTTAAGGTTAACTGAAGTTAGTCAATGTCACAAGAAGGGAGATAATCTTTATAAGTTCGTAGATAGGAGAACAATGATATTGTGATCACTACATTAACCAAATTTAACATAATTATTGATATGGCAAAAGTAAAAAACAAATAATTAACATTTGTCTTTTACATGTATCTTACTCAGACGATGCAACTTTATATTATCTCACACAGACGATGCACCTTTATATTATCCCACTCAGACGATGCACCTTTATATTATCTCATTCAGACGATGTCCCTATATACCATGTATATTCATATCCAGTTGAAATGTTTCTGTTCCCTAGATCACTCAAGGAACTGGTACATAAGGAGATACCATTAATATGTATATATATCAGAAAATAAATAGCACAGATGACTAACATATTGTAATTTCACTAATACCTTGATTTTACAGCTTGCAGTTCTGGTTTTTATGGAAAGGAGTGTCTTCTAAATTGTTCAACAAATTGTCTAACGCCATCCTGTGATCATACGACTGGGAAATGCACTGGTGGATGTATTAGAGGGTGGAAAGGATTCGATTGTACACAAGGTGGGAAAATAGCTTATGTATAATTTTGTATATAGAACTATACATCTAGATATTTAGAATATAAATGTTATGGTCATTTTCATAAATTTATTGTTTGTAAAAGTATAACTTTTCAAATTTCGAGAATTTTCTTACCCCAGGCATAGATTACCTTAACCGTGTTTTGCAATTTTTTTATTTAGGGTTGTCAAAGCTCTTCAACTTTCTACTTGTTTAACTATTTTTATCTAAGTGTAACTGATGAGTCTTATGTAGACGGAACGCACCGTCTAGCGTATCACATTATAAGCCTGGTACCTTCGATAACTAATCTTACAAATTTAACACATTGTTATTGTAAAGAAAATATGTTCATGATTGATTAATGACAAAACGATAATAGTAATATGCTTTTAACCATTGATTATACATACGACCTTTTTAAATCCCAAAATGTGTATAGTATCATTAGTAATTAGAATCGAAAGATGAATATCAAATTTGGCATTAATCTACATATCATAATTGTTTAATCTCAGAATATGTTTCAGTAAAATCTGATAACCAGGAAGAATCTAATGTAGCAGGTGGAATCATAGGTGCTATCATTGTAGTTATTTTAATAATCATAGCAGTGTTTGTTATTTATAAGTAAGTTCATTATTCATGGAAAGTTCCATTTTTAAAACAGAATTGCTTTGGATACTTATTTTACCCCTCTTCAAGGAAACCTGCCCATTTGTGAAATATAAATCAAAATAATTGTAAAGTCAAGGTAATGTGCATTGCAAATATACATACATATTATATTATCACTCGGCCAACTGTTCTAAGTCGAATAATTTTTCATAACAAGCAAACAAAAGCAAGAATATGTTTTAGATGAACAAAAAACAACATATCATTGCGGTTGGCTCTTGTAACTGACAATTTTACATAATACCTTACGATTCATATTGTTGAAGTTTGAGTATGCAGTATCAGCAGTCTAGTTGCTCAGTGCTTCGGTCATGGAATGAAAACATGGACTATTACCGATGTTTGTTTATAAAATTTGCAATAATGATAAGTTTTATTACATCATACATGTCATATGACAATAAGTATGACAAGAAGTAATGCCTGATGCATAGCTGTGATTAGTTTTCCAATTCTGATTATACTGTTGGTTCTGTATCAGCTTTTAAACGTGTTTCTTTTTCAGGTTTTAGACATAAGACCTAAATAAATTTTACTGGTTACATTATTTTGTTAATTTCATATCATGAGCAGAAAATATAATCACTACTATTATTTTTATTAAACATTTATATATACACTTAAGGAGGCTCGGTGGCCGATTGATCTAGGAAGTCGAACTGCTTTTGACTAGATTTTCTTAAATAAGTATTTCAAACGAACAATTCAAACAATAGAATAACTTTAAAATTTCAGCGTAACTCAAATATATCAGAATTACCACAATATCAAACTTTTTAGGAAAAATAGTGTTGTGCTTAAATTATGCATAAACATGTTGAAATGTGATATTATGTATTGGCAGACGCAGATCAAACTCAACAAGAGACAAATATTCAAACAAATCAAAATCAAGTCAGAAGACTACATTTCGTAAGTTTAAGTAACGATTTCAGATATATATTACAAAATTATTTTCTCTTTTCACAAACTACAAAGAAATATATTCAAAAAGTAAAATAATATGCAAAATGTACACAGTAAAATAGCTGTAATCATATTTATTTGTCAATTCATATTTTGATTCATATATTGTTCTGAAATATGATACCATAAGTATTTAGTCTGGCAATAAGTATGTACCTTGTTAGTGTAGTGCCTGTTAGTTCTTACTTAATTCATTTTTGACTTTTTATAACCCACAGAGCATGACATTTTTTTGTTCATCTTTATTGAGGAATAATCATATATTTGGTTTATAATTCTAATAAAGTTTGGTTGTCGACAAGCACTACTTTATATTTGACGTTATATTATTTGTTTAAATTTCATCAGATATTAGCTGTTCATCAGTATCTAAAAACTCTCTTTTCTAACTGAAAACGAGCAGTATGGCAACTAATTTAATATATCAGTTATCCTGTTATTTTTGTAAACTGCCAGTATTTTTACCACTAGTATCAATTCGATTTTGTTCAAAAGTTAATTCCAGATTTTGACTCACTTAGTTTGCTTCATTCTTCATTCCTTTTGTCAATTTTGTTATGACTTGATGATATTAGAAAGACAATATACAAAACAACTGAAACATTAGCTAAACAACAGTCATGTGAATGTTAAAATATTATTAATAGATGAGAAAAGTGAGCCTACTAATGGAGACGAATATGCATATGCTGTCATTACATCAGATGCAGATGAGGTAACTAATCACCTTAAAGACACAGGCGAAATAAAACAAATAGCTGAACATGATGATATGTATCACGCAGTAACCAATTTCATTATTTTTCATAGTGTTTTTTAGCTTAATTCTGGATTATCTCAACGATCACGTTTTAGGAATTCGAGATTTTCGCAAATAAATTAATTAAGAGTCATCAAATAGGGAAATTCGCAATTCATCTTAATTTGTTGGGGAAATTTAGGTGTATTCCACAAATTTCCTATTTTACGGGAGGTAAACATATTTCAGAAAAAAATCAGACTTAAAAACATATAGCATTGGAATAGTAAGGTTACACTGATTTGCATTGGAAAGATACTTGACCTTTCTTTCTTTTAATAAACAAAAAACATACAATTAAAGTAGTAACATTGTTTTTATTTGTCATTTTCTTAAACTGAAATGTCTTTAAATAGTTGTTTACTTATAAAATCCTGGGTGGAAAATAAATTGTTTAAAGATGTTGTTCAAATGTTGTATTTCTATATCAGTATTGTTGTCCCCCGCGTAATGCGTTGCGGGGTACTTGGAAATACAGGGCGTCCGTCCATCTACCCGTCTGTATTGTGTACGTCAATCTGTCCGTCTTTCCGTCTGTCCATTCGTCCGTCCTTTAGTCCATCGTCCGTCCGTTAGTCCGTCGTCCGTCTTTTTTTTAAAGCTCTCAGGGGTACAATTCTTGCCAGATTTAAAAAAAACCTTATACTTTATCTCGGACAAGTTTTATAATGATGGGCGATCGACTTTTTTTATGGCCCTGCAACGAAGTTTTCTGTGCCATATAGTTTTACCCTTGTCCGTAAACCTGTAATTCCGAAATCCCGTCATTCCGATATTCTGCAATAAACCATTATACGGATTTTTTTCTAAACGCCTTCAGATATTGGGCTAATTTTAGTATGTTAGTTAACCATGATGAGTTACAGATCGAGTTTAAGTTTAGTTCTGCTCCGTAAATTTGTGCCGAAATTACCGGCTTTGGACTTTGATAAATTGTTCAAAATCACCGTTATACGGATTTTTTCTAAACGCTTTCAGATATTGGGATGATTTTTGGCATGTGAGTTAACCAAGATGAGTTACAGATCAAGTTTAAGTTTTGTTCTGCTCGACTAATTTTTGCCGAAATTACGGGCTATGGACTTTGATAAATTTTTGAAAATCACAATTGTACGGACCTTTTTTCAAAATGCTTTCAGATATTGGGCTGATTTTCGGTATGTAGGCTAACCATAATGAGTTAAATATCATATTGTAGATTTTTCAACTTTTTCAAACGGTGTCGTTCATGTCGCTAGACACATCTAGTTTTAAAATGTTATGCCCTTGGAAATATAACATTTATGGAAAATGGCCTCGTTAGCGCTCTCGCGGGTACAATTCTTGCCAAATTTTATAAAACTTATACTATAGGTTAATATCAGCATTATCTAGAACAAGTTCTAATATGGTGGAATATCGACATTTTTTAAAAGAGATATGACCCTTGAGTATATTAAATGTATGACAAATGGCATCGTTTGTGCTCCCATTGGTACAAATCTTGCCATAATTTTATAAAATTTCTACTATAGGTTTACATCAGCAATATATTTGTATCTCGGACAAGTTATATAATGGTAAAAGATCGACTTTTTTTAAAGAGATTTGCCCCTTGGAAATATAAAATAAATACAACGCGGGGGACATTGGAACTCTGTTCTTTTATCAAATTCCACAATGCATACTTAATGATCAATGATCATCATAACATATGTCAAAGTGTTAACAAATACCGTTATGTTTTGTTTAAGATATTTGCAACATCTAACAAGACTGATAAGTATGATAAGAGTCAGTTTATGCTTTAAAAAAATTTCAGATGGTCTTGCAGAACATATACAAACTTTTACTTTAATTTTAGACTTCTCCTACTGCTAATAGCTTGCACTCTAGGTCTAACAGTAATCAAGATCGATCTTTGTCCCTTTCTCCTCATGGAGAGTCAGCACCACAACCTTCTCCTTCACGGACTACATCCGGTATCAAAGGAAGATCCCCACCTCCACTACCTACTGGTGCAGAAAGGGCAAATTGGACAGGTGGAAACTGGGAACAACCAGGTACAGCTATTTAGTAGCTAACGAATTTATACTATATATGATAAAAAAAATTATTTCAAGATCTGTTATTTTAGAAATGGTTTATATAAAGAATTATTCTTTTATCATATGTTTATATTTATAATACTAATTTTGAAATGCAAAATGCAAAGTGTTGTATTATTGAACAACCGATAAGTATTGTTTTATGCGAACACATACAAATAAGTGTATTCTGACAAAATAATGGTATTTTTTTTGGCCACAATTTATAGAACAAATCTATTTTGTTATGAAATTTTAAAATATTCAAATCGTGTAACATGTGTAACAATAATATAAACCAACTGAAGTCAAAAATACATTTGTGAGTAGGGAATAGTTTATTAAAATGATAAACAGTTCACAGTTAAGGAATAGGGTAAAATCATACAAACCATATTATTATATCTTACATTAAATAGACATTATTTGACTGGCCAATAAGGAAAAACGTGTCATAATTTAAGTTCGATGTTTTTCAACCCAAAAAATAGCACGAGTAGCGCATAATCATCGATCAACCCTGTCATTCAAGGTGTAAATTCCCTTTAATGTAAGACGTCTCTTAACTCAAATGCACAAATACAAATATGACAACGGCCAGGTCAGAAGTCCATTAAGGGACGAAGAAACAAGATCAAGCTAGGCTTAGAAACTCATTTTGTGTCAAGGATATCTCTTGTTAACGGCTTTTTTACAGATTCATCTATACTTTAAAGAAAGAGTCTTCAATTTGTTAAAATTTTCAATATTTATCAATTATCTAGACAGTAAGTTTGAAAGTTTACATAACAGCTAATGTCGAAAAACTTTTTCTTTCACGAAAATGTATTATTTGTTTATAGCATTCAAATACAGAACAGAAATAGAAAGTTTATACATTGTTTTGTAACCCTTTTGTTGAATGATTTTTATATTAAGAATAAACCAAAACATAAAGGAAGTACAGACATTCATATTTGAACTTTTCTGTTCTCAGTCCAGATGAGTTGTATCCATATTGATGAAATGCATTATTTCTCCTTCAAATACTTAATCAGTGCTAATGTAGTTCATTTTGTTAAGCAATAATAAAAAACTTTGGAAATCTTGCATTTAAACCATTCTTGCAATTTTAAAAATCATCAGTGTTCTGGTAATTGATACTAATATTCAAACGAGATAATAATTAAAAGTTCAACTCAGAAAGGCTGTGGTATTTATCAAAATAGCAACAAAACACGGAACATGAACTTTAATTTGTTTTGCTATCGTAGATTACAAATTATGGTACAGAGTTATTTTATAGTGCGGTGACAGAATAGGAAAAAGTCGACTATTGAAAGATTCAAATTTCACTTCATGGTACACGGCAAAAAAAAATGGCACAGTTCTAGAAAAATGATTTTACTTGAATTCGTCAAAAAGTCGTATGGTGCAGGTTTTTTTTGTTTAAGCTTTAAGTCAGCAATTTTGACTTCAAATGCAAATCATTAGTGGCTTGAAGTTTTGCTATTAATTCAAAAGCTGCCCTCGAATATCTTTCGGTTTTTGATTTACTCAAACATCAGACATAATGATGTATGCAAATTATGAAGATAAAAACTATTGTTAACGGAAACATTTTGTGTTTTACCTGATTCCAACATTATAGAATGAAGCTCTGATGAATGGATTATATCGTACATGTATCTACTATAAAGTAATACAACTGCAATTTTTCTTTTCATGTACAAATGTTTTTATGAGGTAAGATAGTTTAAAACGATATTTTTTAAACTTTCAAAAATCTCTGCTTTTCAATCATTATCTTTAAAAATTCCGGATAGTTGTGTCCCGTCCTTGATTGGACTGAATGCATAGTTTTCCTGTAAGTTGATATCACTTGTTTTTGTTGATGTTTTATTGTTTCGTTGAATTATTTGGGTGTCCGTAATTCTTTTTTAAGGTTGTGTTGATATGATTTTATTTATATAAGAGGCAAAATAAGTTTTTAAGTTGATTATTTAAGAAAGAGGGATTCGACAAAACCCACCAAAGATAACAAAACTAGAAAGTCCGTTGAAACTTGGTTTTAATATTTCAAAGAAACAAACATTCATTTTAAACCCTTAAATAGTGTAATTTTCTTAAATGTGGAAGTGGAATAATGGATTTTGTTTACCACTTACAGTAAATTTATGTATTTGGCCACAGTTGATCGTTGTAATGATGATGTTTACCAGAAATTGCGCGGATGATTATGACTTTACTTCATTCATAGATGTACATCTATAGTTCATTCTTTTCGCTTGAAAATTGTTTATAATAAAAGTGGATACGAATGATGGATAATTCTACATAACATAGTAGTATTAACAGTTCGCACTGCTCTTTTACCCACACAGTCAGTCAGTCAGTAATTACATTTCCCATGTTGCTTGTGAAAATGAAAACTACAGAAACTAGAATTTTTGCTTCATGTCTTGACCTTTTCTTTGATATTGAGACAGATTGACGACTACAAACAAAAATCTTTGACAAACTTTATAGGGAGATTTTAACTGATCAATTGTCAATTTCCCCATGTTAAAATGTATGTGTGAGCCAGGGCCCGTATTGCTTGCCGTACTTTGACCTATAATTATTTACCTTTTAACCTATTGACACTTGGATGGATAGTTAAATCATTGTTATTCACTAAAAAGCCGTATTAGCTCATGAATACAGGAAATTCATTTATCATACGCCTGAACTCCTCTGCGCCATCGCTAAATGTGCACATATTTCAAATGATACCTTATGCTCCTTCATGTTGAGTCAATACAGACTTCATGAACAGGAGTGTAGCCCTAACTACTTAAAACAGGTCGCAGACTCTAAAGGAATATTCAAACATATGAGTCGACGGTAATATCAAAACGGCTTGGTAAAAGTCGAAGAACGAGGTAAATGACAAACACAATTCTGCAAAACTCTACATAGACCACCAAAGATCAAAACGAAACATACTGAAAACCAGAGGTTATCTAGTGTGACCCTGGAAGGTTTAGCAGATTCTTTATCGATTGTGACACCTTAGTTTCGAACGTGGAAATTAAATTTGGTGACATGAATTTAATTATGAAGAAGATCTGGCGACTGAAATAGACACAAACTAAGTTGTTATATCACCATATCACGAATAATGTTACCTTTAAGTTCATTCGAGACCCAACTGCAAGCAACATCTTTTTATGGTTTAAAATGTTTAGATACCAAGTATCAGATCAGATCTGACAATTTGCAATTGTTTTGTGTTCAATTCCTGTTTGTAACATATTAATACTTTTGATTTGCATTTCACGGGTTAAATGTTGTTGACACAACTGAACTTAACTCTTTTTGAAATTTATTGATTCCACTAGCTTTGTTTAAAAACATAAACATCGGCAAACCTCTGATGTTTCTTTGAGACATACAGACAAAATAACTGACGGCTCAAGTCAAGAAATCAAAATATGACTATCAACGGTTGTGCTATGTGTACTATTGTTTGTCTCTGGTTGATTTCCTTTATTTTGGCCATGGCGTTGTCAGTTTATTTTCGACCTATGACTTTTCATGTCCCTCTAGTATCTTTCGACATTCTTTCATATGGTTGCATCTATTGTAAAAGAACCTACAACCAAGACAAGGAATTTCTTTTTCTAAAACAGAACATTTAAGTAAAGGCTGTTTAATTCTAATTTGTCATACAGCCACTAAAAACCTTGACGGGGATTCAAATTGTATTCTGAAGAACACTCATGGAATGTTTTTACCATCAGCAATGCGATATAAAGGCTACCCCTAGTTCAGATATCAAATCAATTATACAAAACCGACTTTAGAGCATAACGACCTCGACAATCAGAAACATTCCGCAGACTACAGTAATTTGATCATGGCTAGTGTATACTGTCGATGCGGCTCAGAGATGGGTTTTTTTTACTTTTGCATGTTTTGTTTGAAGATATTTTGAGTTGCAAGCAGCATAGTCATGAAGTTTCTTTCAATACGGGGGTCTTTTGACACTTGTCCTAGAGGTGCACTGATGTTTCAGTTGTTTTATGTGCCCCATTTATAGATTGATATGGCCAAAATGTATTTTGCAATGACTTAATGTTTGAAATTGATGTCCAATGATGCTGTATAAAAGCTCGCTATATGTGGTACACAAACATTTAAACACCACTCTATTGCAATGCACAACACGTTAAATGTCCGAAGTTTTACATTCATATTCGCAATATTATTATAGGATTCGTGGCTTAAAGACCAAACAGCCTATTCATTTCTACCAGTGATTTTTCCTTAAAATTTTGTGTGAAGGTATTTCATGATTTGAGGCACAAAATATGATGAAAAAAATTGGGGGTCACCGACTTAGTTTTGTCACTATAGCATCCTCAGTTTCGTGTTTTCCCGAATATTAAAATAATATTTGCTTGTTATCTAAAGTCTCAAAAAATCCTTTATATCACATCTACAAGCTTAATTCTTATTTCACGTTAAACAGTAGATTGGTCTCTATCAATTACAAGTTAAAGAGTTAAAAACTCATATTGTTTTGATCTTTAAAAATATGCTTTATTTCATTCCCGCCAAAAATAAAATTGAAAAATGAAAAACGTTTCCAGTATTAAAAAATATCTACCAGTGATTTCTTCATAAAAAATTCAAGAAGGTAAGTACCATGTGTACTCTTGAAAATAAAACAAAAAAAGTGTATGTCACCGACCTTTCAAAAAAGTTATGAGTAATGTACATGTTTTTTTCTCTTTCGTTTTTTAAGAAAAGAAGTGTCTTTCTTCAGAAATTGCATCTGACGTCATAGAACATATTTTCCTTGCTGGCGCACTATCTGAGAAAAAAACCCCGCAAATTGGACGTTTAAAACCCACAATTAAATTTCCAAGAATTTAACAACTATATTCACCTACTTTTTTATCCGGTAATACAAGAGATTAAATGAATGTATCAGTACCAGATATAATGATGTTGTTGCCACACAATATTAACCTTCATAAACACCATCCGTCGGAATGGAAAATAGTTTGAAATAACCTTTCATGCCGCTTCTGTTAGGAAAGTCTGTTTTTGTCCTCTGCCCCTCATTAGAAAAAATATTGAAAAGAAAAAAAAAGAAAAGAAAGATGGCACTGGCTAACTTACAGAGTATTTGACTATACCAGATTAGATGTGTGGTTTTTTTTCGCGTCAATTTCAGAAGTTTGCCGTAACGAACTCATTCGCTAAGGTTGACAGACGGACATACAAAAGCATGGACGGACTTCTTTATACCATTATTTCCCCGACTAAGACGAACGTTTAAAAATCATTCCATCAAGTTTATGGATTCATTATTTCTGAATTATATTTAAGATATAAGGAAATTAAAATTATAGGTATAATATATGAATTAAAGTTTTTGATTCTAAATCGTTATACATCTATCATAAAATACAATCCCAGTTATAACTACCTCACGTGTTTTGAATAAACGATACAGTAAATATGTATAAAATACAAAAAAAAAATTCAATTCAAAAATTGATTTAGAAATAACTTTCCGTTTAAAACTACAAAGTAAGATTTCTCCAACAGGATAACATATGAAATTAAAAGTAGAAGGATCATATCATAAGGAACATGTGTACTAAGTTTTAAGTTGAAAGGACTTCAACTTCATCAAAAACTACCTTGACCAAAAACTTTAACCTGAAGCGGGACAGACGGAAGAACGAACGGACGCACAGACCAGAAAACATAATGACCATAAACGGGGCATAAAGATAACTAACACCTATCTAATTAACCTGTACACAATCGGCGCAAACAAATAATAAAACCTATGCAAGTTAAAGAATAAAAAAACAAATTAAATGCAGATCGGCGCAAATGAAAAAATTTGAGATAAAAAAATATTTTTTATTATATTTATTAGAACGAAGGTTACATATAGTGTAGTATCTTTTGTGTCCATTTGTGTTAAATTTCCACAAGATATTAGCGCGACGCTTAATTCCTCTTTTCTTGGGAGACGTATTTTTAAGCGTACACCATGTTGGAATCCGTGAAAAACGCGAAAAAGGACGTTATAGTTTGACTTTTTTTCATTGCTAGAAACAACATCATAGAGCTTTTATGTCACTACCAAGTTGCGTTATTTGATGCGCATAAACAATAGGCTGTTTGGTCTTTAAGAATTGTGTCGTGATCTTTAACCACTGTGGACCAATACTGACATTCGAGGTTTGCTAAACCTTCCACTTACGAACATATGTATTCTAGCCAGGGGTCAGAAAGTCGTAATAACGTTCCCACATTACAAAAGTGTTTTGAGGTCTGAATTACTGATTAAAGTTACGTATATGTAGTGATATGTTAATCTATCCTGCATAGAAGAAACAATATTATCTTGCGTAACTTAGTTTGGGATTGAAAACCCGAAACTTTATCCATTCCCAAACGAATAAAAGACTCTTCTATCAAAAAACATATCCTTTTAAAGTTGTTAGTTTATCTTAAAATGATTTATAACCCTATTAATACAAATTTATTTTATAGAAATCGTCATGACATTGTAAAAACTCAATTATAAGTATGTATTGAAATAGTTTTTGGTGCATGTACCAAATTCATCGTATAAGGCCAACAACTTAGGGTTTCACTTTCATTGATGTATACTAAACGGTTATATCAATAAATACATATTTGTTCATAATTTTTTATAAATTTTGTAAAGGTTTGACGGAATTTGTTCTAATTACTCGACAAAATACATAATTTTAAACTGCAAACTACCCCCCTTTTTATATAGTCACATACGTATGTTTGGAAATTATGTTTAATGATGGGTTTCCACTATTTTTTTATGAAAAATTGAAAAAGGAAGAAAATAGATTCAAGTTTTCAATCATACTACTGTAAAAGGTGTATTTAAATTGGATTTAGATATTCCATTTTGTTTTTCCTTTGATCAAGATTTTTGAAAAACTGCACCATATTTTCTTTTGACGACCAGAAGAATCTCAAAGTACACATATCTCCGAATCCAATGATATATGGTATAGCCGTATACATTGTTCACGATTAAAATTTCATAATTCCGACTTTGGTCACCGGCCTATTATACTAAACGATACGTCAGGTTAGTTCAGGCGTACGATAAATGAATTTAATGTAATCATGAACTAATACGGCTTTTTAGTGAAAAACAATGATTTAACTCTCCATCCAAGTGTCAATAGGTAAAAAGGTAAATAATTATAGGTCAAAGTACGGCCAGCAATACGGGGTCCTGGCTCACACATACATTTTAACACCAAGCCAATGAACGGCCTTAACATGTCTATCCTAAAACAATTCAAACATAAAAAAATCAACGGTATAATCTATATAAAAACGGAAAGCGTGAAATACCAATCAATCTCACCAACAAACAACAATATCTGTACAAAAGTGTCCTGAATTAAAACAGGTGCATACAAATGCATCGGGTTTAAACGTTTTAAAGCGCCATTGTAGTGCAGCAATTTTTTAGATTTACCTCACACTAGTTTCATTTACGACAGATTCCTAAATTAAGCTATAAGATCCACACTATGATATAATGTAAAACAGCTACTTGCAAAATGTAGCTTTGATTAATATTATATTTAAAAAAATTGACATTGAGCATAAAGACATATTGTGATTTCTTGGAATCATTTTTATGTACTTGATGTTTTCAATTATGAATCATAATGCAATCATTTAAAGTTATGTGTTCTTTTGTAGATGATCAACATTATAGAACAATTGAAATTGATATGGAAAGTTCACAATTAGAAAATATTTATGATAACCTCCCGAGAACCGCGAAGACTTTTAGCATTAGACAATCGCAGCTTGAACTGGACGAAGAACTTGGTAATAATTATGAAACCATGGAAGACAATAAGACGAAGTTAAAGAATTATATTAAACAATAATCTTACATTTGTTTGCTTGATTTTGGCTTCAGTAACGACTAGTGCCAAATATTATCAAATTGAGACAAAAATAAAGGTGTATGCGCTACAAAGGCTACAATTTGTTAAAGAAAGATACGTTACATTTCTATAAAGATAACATAAGGGATAAGATCAATTATACTGCTTATATATGAATTTCAAATATTTCTATTTAAATGTCTAAACAGGATCTGGACAGTTCGGATCTGTACAGAAGGGTTCTTGTACACTAAAAGGAAAAGGAAGAATTCCTGTGGCTGTAAAGAAACTGAAAAGAGATGACAAGTCAGCAGAAGAGGAGGTAATATTTGTATCTAAATAACTAATATCAGAGAGAGAATAATTATGTAACAATCTAAAGCCCCATTCCCACTACACCACAATTGCACCACGCTTACCGCAATCTAAAATAAAATCAGATCGTGATGAGATCGCAGTACGCTTCTACAACGAACCCACTACGATTAAACTACGTTCTCACCACGCTTATTCTGCGATCTTACTACGAGCATTACGATCTTTCTACGTTCATCACGTCCTCACTTCGACCATACCACGACTTATCCGATTGAAATACGATCTCTTACCACGACAATAAAACGATCATTACACGTTCATACCGCGATCTTACATCAACGTCAGTATCATGTTTCATATATATACTGTATCATTTCTTCTATTTTTTATTGATACGTACAGTTTTTCGTCAACAACGCAGTCATGCTATTTAAAATCTACGTTAGTGTAAGGGAAGAGGCAGAGGGAGATATGATAATCACGAATCTTGATACAGAAGATATATATATGTCGGAAGGACCAATCCAACCTGAATCACAAATTTTTGCTGTTCCATCAATATGAAATGACGTTTCGTTAGTGAACGATGGTAGGAATGACTCACATGATTGAGCCGTTGGCGATAAAGGACAAGAGGTCCAACTTATACATTCAGACAAACAAAAGCTAGAGAGCTTTTATAAATTTTATATGACAATGAAAATGAGTATGATGATCGGATAATGAACAGCTTGATGAGGACGGCATGGGCGTACAAAAATCGTACTATGGTCTTGAACAGCGTAGTATAAGCGTGGTATACACGAGGTACAAAAAAATGTATTGTCGTCATGGAAATGTGTTTTAGTCGCAGTAATAACGTGATGGTCGTAATGAGGTCGAAGTAAAGCCACTGTGGGATCTTATCCCATTCTCCCCGACTAGAATCGCGCTTTCGAGTAGCTGTCGCTACGATGGTACAGCGACCTTTGCGATCTTACCACCACCTAACTACGCTCTCACTACGATTCTACTATGACCTGAGTTCGCAACGACCGCAGCACGATTGTTTTGAACATGTTCAAAGTTGGCCATGCTCATCACGATCATGAAGACTTCACCACGACCGTACTACGACCTAACTGCGATATGCAGGATGTCAAAATTTTCATTTCCTTTTCACAGATCGTAGTGCGAATGTGGCCTAGTGGGACTACGGTATAAATTGAAAGCATATTTGAACAACTTGATATCCAGTATCAATGTTACTGTAAAACATACACCTGTGTCTAATATGGAAACACTATATCTATGTTAAGAAAAATTAATGACTAGAGGATTGTTAAAATGCAATGTTTAACACATGAACATTCAAGTAAATTAATTCCAATTTTTTTAGCCTTGAACAGAAAATATCGAAGTGAGTTCCTATTCCTACTTGAACATTCAAAGTGAAAATATTTTCATGTACCAGAAACCAGAAAAACCAAAGTAAACAGGCTTATAGTTTGATTCGCCAGACATACTCTCGTTTACATAAGATTCATCAGTGACGCTCAGATCAAAATAATTAAAAAGCCAAACAAGTATAAAGATGATTAGTAAAGCTTGTTATTATCATAAGATGATGCATTTCATAACTTTGTTACTTTTTTTTTTTAGGTTAACATAACTGTGTGGCATGGTTCATCCGACTATTACTACATTTTTATGTTTAATTAGTAATTTTAAGTTTGTATGATCCCTGTAGAAAACCCTTTGATTATAAAACTAGCATTTGACCTTGTATACTCAAAACAAATATAATGGGTCCCAAGTTGATGAACTCTTAAAATTAATTGTTTTTCTTAAATGAATGGAAATTCAATTTTGCAGATGTTAAAAGAAGCAGATGTGATGAAAAATTTATCTCACCAAAGAATTGTCCGAATGATAGGTGAGAAGAAATTATAATTCTAATGCAATTCGTTCGTAACGATAATTTTAATTGTACGTTGACAAATATTTTTGAAGGGCTAGATTCACGTTCTACCATTCCGTAACTTAGAAAGCCACCATTTTGAATACCAATTTTTGTTAAGTATGTAATTTCGCAAAAGATATGCAAGAAAGTGACATTTTAAGCATTAAAATCTTCTTTTTGTTAATATTGAAACCATTCTGAAGCGTACGAAAAGTAAAAATACGTTTAGTATCGATGTTTGACATGCAGTGTTTACACATGACGTCACATAGTTAGGATGCTAAAGAAGACGCAACAGTTTCGCGGACTTTTCAATTCTTGACATTTTTAAGATCAAAGTTTTATAAAATGGAATTTATTTTTATTTGTGACATTATAATGGAGATAACTGTATCGCTAGGTAAACTCAATTTGCGACAGTAAAACCTAAGTTTAACGAAGGCCAAGCTTAAAATACAATACAGATATCTCCTTCTTAGGCAAGGATTGAAGTTAGACTTATATATTTCGTGATTATTTTATCGTTGGGTAATTATCGTTGTAACAAAACATTTGCTACTTAAAAGTACGAAGCTTTTTACACTTAAAAATAAAAAGATTTCTAAGATATTTGATGTTTTTTTTTGCAACGATTGACTATTTTTGATTTGCTGCCTCTAAGAAAGTTTCCTAATTGGAAACAATTATTTGATATTGGAATTAAATGTATATATTAATCATTTTAGGTCTATGTAGAGCGGATTGTATAATGTTAGTGTTAGAACTATGTCCTTGTGGACCTTTAAATTCATTTTTAGCTAAAAACAAGTAAGTAAAGTAGAAGGAAGTTTTGTTTATTCATAGACAGATATATGTAGTTAACCAAGACAAACCAGCCGATAAAGAAACAAGAGATAATTTAGTTGTTTATAATTTTGAAGTTTATAAATTTTGATCAATCCTTGTCAATTTGAGGCATTTTAGAAATCAAAGATTTATTGCGTGATTTACAATGACAGGATTTATTGCTTTGATTTGAATGAAAATAAAAAGATTTATTACTTTTCATAGAATGAAAGTAAAAAGATTTATTCAACATTGTTATATTATAGTTAGTTCAGGTGCATGTTACATTTTACTGTTGTGTTTCTGTTGTGTCGTAGTTCTCCTCTTATACTTGATGCGTTTCCCTCAGGTTTGGTTTGTAACCCGGATATGTTTATTTTTTCAAACAGGGATATACTACTGTTGCCTTTATTTATTGCTTTACATTGACATTGAATGACAGTTGACGTTCCCACTATTTCAAAACATTATGCCCCCTAGTACAGTAATTTACAGGAGTATTAATAACACCATTTCAATTCAATTTATTTCCAAACAAACATTCGTGTATTAGCATATCAATTTGAAAGAAAAACCCACATAAATGCAAATGTTCAACTAGTAGATAAAGAAAAACAGAACGACAGAAATAATCAAAAATGAAAATGATCATAATGTGAATTTCTGACATCTTTATTTAGTAAATCTAGTAAAACAATTACAGGGAAATGAAACAGTCAGCAGTTGTCCATTTAATGTGGCAGGTAGCACAGGGCATGGCTTATCTTCATTCTAAAAATTACGTTCATCGAGACTTAGCTGCCAGAAATGTTTTATTGGTGTCCAAAAGCTCAGCCAAAATAAGTGACTTTGGTATGTCCAAAGCATTCAATATTGGAAACGATTATTACAAGGTAAATATGAAATTATAATAGCATATAATTATTATTGAGGAATTCTTTTAACTTATTTCAATTTGTATTTTCTTTAATTTATTTGTTATTATGGGAAAGTCCTTGAAATAAAAATAATCACAATTGATAAAACATATCCAATATAATAATTTTCGGGAAAAGAACTTGTCGATTTTTATTTTCTTTATCCACAGATAGTCAAACAAATTAGCATTGAGCCATCCAATATTGCATATGTAATTATAATTTAAGACTGAATATTCGTCATGGTCACATGTTAAATATTTCAAATTTTACTAAATATAAAATTAACAGTTCATTAGTAAATAACAAATGGCATACAGTCATATAAACTGATATAGGATTTAAAAGGATGACTAATCTGAACCAATGTTTCAAACTTCAGTGATATTTAAAGTCTTTCTGAATTCAGTTACCAGTTGATAAATAGTGAGTAAAAACGATGCTGTATAGTGTAGAAATCTACTAAGACTGTCACGGACACAAGTTCGAATGACCTATACCCTATATGAGTTATCTGCATTGATTTTTAAGGTACCAAAAGTTCAAATAATATAATTCTTTCTTAACAATTTGATCTATTGGATAATAAGATGCCTACAAATAAAAGTAAGCGGAGCTTATTATTGTCAATAAGTTCCTGGTCGAATCCGATACCGGTACCAAAAGTATATTCACCTGTCACCTATTACCTTATCTGTACGTTCCGCATCTGACAGGCGCACCACCATACGGTGTAGAAGGATTTTGCTATATACACGGATCATAACCACAGGGTTGACACAACTAAATTCAATCATTGTCACATTGTTCCCTATTGTAGTATTTGAATGTATGACTTTTTAAGATGACAACACGAAGACTAAAAATCTGGATTTAAGTTAAGGCGTATAGGTACAGCTTTTAATTTGTTAGTCGCATGACGTAAAACAGCGAATCAAGGAATTCAACTTTATTTATACCTAGTATAGGACAATGCTGTTGGTTAGAAAATACTCCATTCCAGGCCCTTTACCAATAATTGAAAAGTTCCAGGTCGACGGGTTCAAAGAGAAAGATTTTGAAAGCAGAGAAAACTGTGCATCTTATAATTGGCATGACTTTATCAGATAATACGCATAGTTATATACTTTAATTCAGTCACGGACCCGCGATATCACGGGTATGTTCTAGTGTTAAATACAATTGTAACATTGAGGCTTAGATGTACTATGTTGACATATAATTATATTATCGAGAAATGATAACGAAGATGGTTTAGTTTCGCTTTCTACATATGGCTCATTTCTGTAAGTTTGAAATATTATGTCGTTTTATCTATCTATTAATATTTTACGATATTATATATCGTGTACAGGATCGGGAAGCTGGTAAATGGCCCTTAAAGTGGTATGCTCCGGAATGTGTCTATTTTTGGAAGTTTGACGCAAAATCTGATGTATGGAGCTATGGTGTTACCCTGTGGGAAGTAACTTCATATGGAGATAAACCTTACAAGGTAAGTGGTAAAGTTACGTTTAATGCCATGATATATTAAGCTGAGTTGCAAGAAAGTCAAACTACAATGTAGGCCTACGATATGATAAATGTCACCTTGTCGACTGGCTGTCAGACCAAACAACATCTCGATTTCAAAAGGTATTATTTTAAGTCATACGGAATATCTTTACTTAAATTTTCTTATATAATGCATTAGTGGAAAAGAAAGACCCCTTATAAATATTCCATGGAGCAAAGTCATTGAAGCTGCTGAAAGATAAACGTTTGTGTGTACTTTTGGTACTGAATTATTTTGAACCACTTTTCCAACATGTCTGTCATATCCGTGCCACTTGGTCTACCTTTTCAAATGCAAAGAATGTGGCTTTTTCGTGTAAATTCAACTCTGACCTAAAATAAAATGTAAAGCTGGTAAAGAAAAAGCATAACCAGAACACAAGCGGAGGTAAACCAAATACAACCAAGGAAATGAAAAATAATCATTATGATTTTAGAAGGTCAGATGAGTATTTGGACAAAATTGGGCAAACAACCCAGGTGATATATTTTGGTCTTCATAATGAAGTTTAACCATGTTCCTTAGATTAAAGATGATCCCACTTGATTTATATTTTACTAATTGTAGGTAAAATTCATGGTCAGTGTTCCAAACTATCAGCAATATGTCAGCAAAATGTAAATTATTGCACTTCACGTAACAATAAGCTTCTTTTGATACATATCTACATTTGAAATTCAGCCACTGCACCAATGAAGATTCTGTAATTTTCTTTTTTCGCAGTTCTGTTGTCATATATGTCAGGCAAATAAAGTTTGATGGTTTCAATGCACAAAAAGATGTGTATGTACCTAAAAAATATAAGGCATTCTGATCATGAGATAAAAGAAGGGCGAAAGATGGGGAGTAGGTTGTAACATGAATTGTTATGAATACTTTGTAGATCTATGCTATAAATGTCTGTATAAAAGCTGGCTCGGAGTACCAAGTAAACAGTTTGCCAGTTGTTTTTCATTCGTTTTGTCTGTTTATATAGACTAACGTTTTCCAACGTCATTTGTAACAGATTTTTTTGTTCTTGATTAATCTTTGAATTCAGTTTTTTTATTATATATTAATTTCCAATAAGGGGTTACTTCTTTTAATGTAGTAAAACAAAGATAAATTGGTTGATTGTTTTTCTTAGACACTGAAAGGGAATGAGATCATGAAGTTTTTGGTAGAAGACAAGATGAGGTTGAAGAAGCCAGAGTTTTGTGATGAACAAGTTTATGAAATTATGTTAGAGTGCTGGCAATATGAGTAAGTGAATTGTGTGGTACTTATGTTGTATTCTTATGATGAAGGAAGAGTTATGACTAGAACCATTATTTGCCAGCAGCCATTGAAAAATAGTAATCTTCAATCTTTAAAAAAACAAACTTATTTAGCTTATATCAAATAGTATGAATTAGAATGGTCTTTTAATAATGAAAGGTTATTTGGGAGGTCATACATGTATATTAGATATCACAGTATAAATATATCAGATCTTTTAGCAAGCTTATTTTTTTCTTAGGTCAACCTTACCCAAAACAAAATTGCATTATAAGTTTTACATAAGTCGTCTGTTAAAAAATACTTGTTTGTACGGTTGTTGCTAATTAAAATAGACAGATCAAACAGCACACATCGTACAGTTTAAAAAAAAAACTGGTGAGGCTTAACAAAATGTGATGCTGAACGTAAGATGTATAAAAGTTTTGGAACTTCAGCGATATGTTTTAACATATACATAAAACTATTAGACCAATTAGTTCAAGCCACAATTTTTCCTTAAAGTGTCATGTACCAAGTTAAAAATATTACAGTTGTTATCAATTAGTTCGTTTCTATGAATACTAGTGGGAGGGTGGTCACGTCAGTGTTCCTGTTGTTCGTTTGTTTTCTAGTTATAATTGATTTGTTTCCCACGGTTTTAGTAACTTATCAGTGTGTATTAGACGCACTATTTAATTGCGTTTGAATTGTAATTGAAAAGTTCTTGAATGGTTAATTTTTGGAAAAAATATCAATTAATAATATAGACAAAATTATACAACAGGAACATTATTTCCATGTACACTGTATATAAAGTAGGTGTTTTCAATTTAAGTCAATGAAATAAGTCTTTGTTGTGACGGTGCAAGCACTTATTTTTAAAATCTACATCAAATAGCAATGCAGTTGTCAACTCATTCAAATATATATAGAACGAAAAATAATGAGTAATAGAATGACGATTCTCAAATGAAACAGTTGACTTTTAAATGTACTCTTATTTTGTTTGTAGTAAAACCAAACGGCCAACGTTTAAAGAAATAGTACAGAAGATGAAATACCAACAACAGAGACTTTTGAGTTTAAAGAAGTGATTTGTTTTAGAAAATAATGGAATAATATTATACCAAAATTGTTCCATTATTTTAATGTTAAAATATATGCATATAAATATGCTGCTTATCTTTTAACTGCAATTGCTAGAACTTTGTAAGTGATTTGATAAAATTACTTGATCCCTTTTATTGATTTGGCTATACTTTTTGGAACTTTTGGATTATAGCTCTACATCTTTTTATAAGCTTTGGATTTTACATATTTTGGTCACGAGCATCACTGAAGAGACATTATTTGTCGAAATGCGCATCTGGTGCAGAAAAAATTGGTACCGTTAATGTTATTGAACCATACGTCTTATTGACAATAGCTCTTTATATCGTTATTTTAGATTTGATTGTTTTGAGCTAGTTAGGGGTGAAGTTTGGTAGTTTTATGTTGAGCTTAATTCAAAATCAGAAAGGATATATAAAGCACTCATCTGTACAAAATGAGAAAATTGATAAGTATCCATTTACTTAGATGCAGCATACCATTAGTTGGGGTTTTAACGCTTTAAGATAACAGAAAAGGACACTTCAACTGGTCCTTTTTGTTTTAGTAAAAATAATTTCGAGGGAAGGAAAAAGATAACATTGTTTGTGCAATGTGAACGATTACTCCAACCTTAATTTTTGAAAATGCATACATTGTCTGATTTTTCTGCTATATTGACTTTTTACAGCAGATATTTAAAAACATATATTTCACGAATAATTTAATTAAAGATAAGTACTGTAAAAGTTCTTTCATTCGTGGGTGTTTATTGTCGTAGTTCGGGAAAAAGAAATATGTTCCGGGTTCGTATATATTTGTGGATTTCACTTCCTGAAAAAAAATAATCGAGTGTTGAGTTTGTGCTTCAGCCATGAAAATGTAGAAGTTTAAAATAAAATAAAACGTGTTTCATAATGACGACATGTTTTATGACATTTTGGTTTTCGGTTCATTGCAAAGACAAATATTTATTTTTCTCTTTCCTGTTTGTCATGTATAACCGACAATTTTTGTCAAATATTTAATACAACATTTTTTAATTCATTTTTTTTGTAACTAGCCGAAATAAGCTGATCGAATAATATTTGCTTAAAACATAATTTGAGTATGAACCCTTAAAGTACATATTATCTTACGCATCTGGCTTCAAAGGTTCATAAAAAATTACTATGTATTAGCTGACCAATATTTGTATGATTAATGGGTAATTTTATATAAAATATAAAATCTAACCTTTTTATATCTTATAATATTTTTTTATTCAGTAGAATTTAATGAGTTGAAATGAACTCGCCAAACATACAAATTAGTGATCACATGTTATTATCCATGGATGTACAATGTTTTTCGAACAAAATCAACTTTGCAAGAGAAATTAAAATTAGAAAATCATTCGAGTTATATACCATTGGTATTATTCTCTCTTTAGCTATATATTTATAAACATGTGCTGGTGATTGATGTGATCTCTGATTTATAAAGATATGAACGGACTCGGACTACATTTGGTTCTTTCTATGTCATGGCATGTTTGGATACTAGTTGTCACATTTCGTTGAATACTCAACTTCGGTAATATAACCACAGAGGTAAACCACACACATGTGTACCATTGAACGAAACCCCGTGCATATCATATTCCTTTTTTGATTTTCCATTCATCCACAATTAATTTTGTGTATGTTTAAATGTCAAAATATAAATGGTAAAAACATTGGTTACATTTTAGATGAAAAAAATACATCTGTTTAATTTTATAACTATTGTAACAATTGTGTTGTCATTTTGGGTACTTTTGTGTTTTCTTGTGAAATCAGGTTTTGTTCACAGCTGATGCTATACAATTAGTCATTCATGCAATGTTAACAGTTCACTTTCATGTTTGATAATAAATACTGTTCGAGGTGCATAATAACATATAAATTGCTAATATGACTTTTTAAGTGTTTAGAGCCAAAGGAAATATTTTTACAACACAACCTGTAAATTAGATTCAAGTGTGACTTTTTTTATATTTGTGTAAAATATGTTCAAAAGGAGCGAGTCATTTATTTTTATATTTATAAAATACAAACCAATTGTTTTAAGAGTTTGATGCAACTGTGTATTATCATCATAATAAATGAATTTCTAACATCGTTCGTTCTACTTCCTAAAACATACTAGACGAAAGACATATGGATTGTTGTGGCTTTCATATAATAACATAACATGTATGTTTGATTATAATACTTTATTTTAATTAGATAACAGCAGTCTTGCGCTATTAACATCCATTTAACAATGAAATTCATCATTAATATAAAGACACGAGCTTCCACCATATAATACAAAGGCAATTAAAAGAAAATCTTTATAGAAATTGTGTTTTTGTGATTTTCTTGTTCTTAGCATAAATATAGGTATACGATTTGAATGAATCTTTAAGCTATTTTAAAGGAGGTAAAAGCGTTGACCATGAGCACATTTTTTAAATGAAGCGCTTCCGTACACGATTTCTATCAAGATTTTCTAACATTTACCTGTGCACTTTATTGTTGAGGGTCTTTTCTTTACATTAATTTTGCATTTCATTGTGAATTGGAGTTTATTTCAGAATGGCGCAAAATTGATGTTAGACAAAAACAACGAATTATAATTAAAAAAACTTGTAATGTACTTAAAGGTATATAAACAATCCAACAAAGAATGTTTCATCGAAAGAGCGGGATATTCCAGCTTGGTACAGACATTCGAAAGTGGAATGGTGATAATAAAATAAAACGTCAACATGGTATATTTGTTTTCGGCAAGATATAGTATACATGTACAGATCTGTAGCTACTGGTTGTGCAAAACTCCCATGCAAAAAAATGTATGAAGTGGCGGAGTCTTAGTTGTTATCTAATAGACAGAGAAAACCCAAAATCCTAAAGTCTATTTTTTTCAAAACAAAAGTCTTCAAAACTTTTCAATCATAAAAATAACGTCAGACGAATGAACGACACGCAGTTTACTCGTAACAGGACATCATTTTATCAATGCTTATTTCTATCTTCAATATAAAAATAAAGAGATGTGGTATGATTGCAAATGAGTCAACTATCCACGAACAGTTCAGAGAAATTAGATGATGGCAATAATAGTCAAGCATATGGCTTTCAACAACTAGAAAACCTATATCGTATAGTCGGCTATAAGAGGTTTTGACTTGATAATATAAAACAATTCAATTGAGACAAATAACTGCATACTGGATACATTTTATTGATTAACCAATTGCTTAGCATTGAATGCTTATTTCTTTATCAATCAATACATTTTTTCCAATTCGATTTTCCCAAATATCCAAGATTTTATTTAAATGATATCAAGAGTCATTCTAAAAAATCCTCAGTACATAGTTTTTTAAGCATTTCATCAAATTCGTTTAACATGTTTAAGTCTATTTTTGTGTCATATAAAATATATAAGAAAGACAATGACAGGGATGCAATCCTAACACACAAATTGATCTAGCAGAGATATAAAAAAAAAAAAACAACTGAATTCGGTAAGTGTACAATAAGTCTTGGTCATCCGAATCCTTTTCTTAATACCTTGACTTCCAGGATAATTATATTGTCTGGAGATTTGACGACCATGAATAAAAAAAAACGGAGTGACAATGCTCTGTGGCTTTAATTCGGTTCGATAACTAGATAATCCTACTTTGTCAGAGAAACAATCATTTCTCATGAAAAAAAGTACTAAAACATGCTTTCACAATGAGGTTCCGTGAAAAATTATATCCTGGAATGTTAATTTACATGCACTACTTTTTGCATATGTCAAAGCAGAGGTCCGTGCGGCATATTTTCAACATGCATATGCCTCGAACTTCTAAGAGTTCAAACATATATTACTATTATGTACTACCCCTCCTTTGCCATGCTTAATTCTTCCTGAAAATAAAATTTGACCGGATTCCAACTTTATTTAAATTGATATATTTCCAAATGTGTGTCTCCATGAAATGAAACGTGGAAATCATATTTGGGAACCAGTACATTAACAAAACTAAAAATTTAGAAATACAGTATTGAGTATTTCCCCAAAAGAGGCGTGGTTGGTGTAACAACTTATTCATAAAGTCTAACCTATAAGGGGGAAGCAAATATTTAAAAAGAAATGAACTAATAAGTAATTGTCGTTATGCTATTTTATACCTTAAACTATAAAAAACATGTCAAAAATTGTACTAACTGGAAAGTTAAGTAGATATTTCAATACGAAATATTGGAGTAGTGGAAAATGGATGTCTCTGGCCCATGTCATGTGATTTCCCCCTATCGTTTTACACTGTTTACAAAAATATGTTTGGTATGCCATCCACACATTCCAACGGACGACACGCTTGAACAGTTTATTGCCTCCAGGGATGACGGATGAAGTAGAACTTGTCATCCGCACATTATGTATAAAGAAGGATAACTCCAAATCATTTCATTTTCTTAAAATGTTGTATATCATGTGATCAATCAATTCAGAAATAGCATTTAAAACAACAAACAATCAACATATATTTTATTCTTTTCACATGACTAAATAAGAAATGTTCACGTCTAAGCAAACATCCGTTGATGAACTTGATAACACTTTCATCCCCATAACAATACAAAATTCTACTATTGGACTGGAAGATGTACCAACAACCGAAATTACTATACAGAGAGTTAAACTAATTGGGTTTATAGTTCTTATTTCTATGGCAAGTACGACTGTAATTTTATCAGGAATACTCTATGAAGAGGGAAAATTCAGAAACATATCATCAGATGGAATTAAAATAATCACAAACGGTACTACCACCAACATAGTGAACTCGTCTCTTTGTAGATATTTGAATATTTTGCTTGATGAAGAGTCCAAACGATTCAAATACCATGATTCACTATTTCACGAAATCCAACATGTGTGTACAAAACAAAAACCACTGCAGAATATGTGATAGCTATTTCCTAGACGTAGAACTCTTTCAAAGTCTTTCTTAAACATTGTACTGCTTATGTATGTTTTACGTTGAGCTAACAATAAATATGAATTAATGTATACCTTGTTGCTTATTATTACATCAAAGAAATAAAAATGGGAGAAGCAGATATAAAAAATTCAGAACAGCTAAAATTCTACATACACCCATATATATTTACCACCAATTTAGAAGATAAGAAATGAAATTGTTTGTTTCTTCACACACACATAAAAAAAAAATGAATCCGTATCTTCTTAGTGAAAACCGAGGTCTACAAACCATTTTAGATACTACCCATATGTATTAAACAACACAATAAAGCATTAAAAAAAATATTTGGTGAATTGATTGATTCTTATACAGACTGTTCATTCTCTGAAGTTATAAATATCAAACAAGAAGAAATAAAATGTTGTTTTTTTTTATTTCAAAAAGTAAATTATATATTTTCTAAACTTATTTTGCAGTATGTGCTCCATTATCAGTAATTGTTCTCATTATAAGGTGCTGTTTGAAAAGTACGAAAGGAAGGAGATATCTTTTAAATTGCCCACGTGCTTTATGTAGGGAGGAACAGGAGGTGACTCCACTGGAAACCCCTATGCAAGGTTTTGGGTATGTCACCAGCCAAGAGTTTGATGAGTCCATGTCTTCAGTGGAAATATGATTTATTTTTTCATTATGTGTGTGTGTTTTTTTTAAGCCTATTTACTAAAGCTTGTTGCCAACAGACTACATTTACCTCAAGTGATTATACAACCACCACTTATGTAACAACCAGTCTTACCACAACAGCCCGCCAACCAACAGCAGGTTCATCAACAACCCATTCAACAACAACCCATTCAACAACAACAACCAAGGAGGCAAAACCAAAGACACCACTACAATCTTAGAGCTAGACATTAAAATCATTAATCAGTTAAGATGTAGAAGAGCTGTTTGCTGTAGTGTCTGATCAATACTTAAATTATGTCATTATATTTTTAATCTGTATTTTAATTTAAATGAAGAAATCCATACCGCATGTCAACATTTATATATATATTACTCTAATAATGTATGTATTTTGTTCACTACTGCTCTATACAATTTTAAATTTTTACTCTAGGTGGTTAACATTAAGAAAACATTGAAATAATTAAGAAAAAATTGTATTTTTACTTCTTTCAAGTAATGGTTAGCAATAATATACATTATGTTTTATAATTCATGAAGATGGAAACTTAAAACTTACTTTTTGTTATAACATTTAATAGCAGTCGTTGTATACATTTTGTATTTTATAAATTTTTTTGTATACCATAAATTATATTGTTATGCGGATTGTTTTGAGTGGACTTATGAACCTTGATACTTAGCGACAGCGACAACATTTATGTAAATTACCATAAGCTTGTCCATCTTTTGATCACCCCTACTTTGTTTATGTTATACTAGTATATATATATAAAAGTTTAAAATCAACATCCTATTTTGCTCTCGGTGGTTGTGATTTATTTTGTTATGTAAGTTGTTTGGGATAGATTTATATACCTTCTTTCTTCATGACAACATCCATGTAATTTTCTATAAGCATAATAAGTTTGCTCTCGGTGGTTGTAATTTATTTTGCTATGTAAGTTGTTTGGGATAGACTTATAAACCTTCCTTCTTGTTGACAACATCCGTGTAATTTACTATAAGCATAATAAGTTTGCTCTTGGTGGTTGTAATTTATGTTATTATGTAAGTTGTTTGGAGTGGACTTATATATCTTCCTATTTCATGACAACATCCATGTAATTTTCAATCAGCATTATAAGTTTGTTATAGTTTAACCACAACTGTTCTATATTTTATGTCAAGAGTTCAAAATCAACAACCAATTTTGCACTCAATGGTATATGTTTGGAAAACCTTGAAATAATTAATTTCAAAGTACATTTTCTTTTTATCAAAGCTTCTTATTTTTGTCTTATTTTATACAATTGTAGAACCAATATATTAGTAAAACTAAATGTTTTAAGAACATCTAACTTGTAAGGGAACTGAAATTTTAATCCCCCCCTTTTTTTTAAATATAACATTTTAAATGCTTTCAACTTAACTTTTCTACATGAAAACAGCATTCCTTATGTATATGTGTATATAGTATTTTTTTTTTGTGATAATTCTTCTGTCATTTCTTTTTGTTTACAACTGTATAACCCCTTTTTAATGATATTCCCAGTGTTAACAGTTTTATAGTCCATGTTTGTAATAACTCAGGAAATCATATCATAAATATTTTTTTTACATATTTTAAAACATACCATCAACATATTTTTTATATTTATTTTTTTTTCGGTTTGAATGTAGGATAACTCAAACTTTTTTGATATTGATATTCATTAAATTTTCTTTTTACAAACAACTTTTATGTATGTATATACCACATTTTACTTTGATTTTGAGGTTGTTGGTTTTTTTTTTTTTTCTTCATAAAAGTATGTTTTGTTGATACTTTAAGGCTTAAGTTGTAAAGTCTCTGTTTTATGATATAGTAAAAAAAAAGCACATATTTAAGATCATTTTTTTCCCCTAATGAGATATGCGTTTTATTATTTTTTTTAAAATTTTAATTTTAAACCTTTTAAAGAAAGATATATGAAATCATCAAAAATACAAACATTCCATCAATCTATTTGTGATATTTTCTCAGGGAGAGTTATTATTTGAAAACACTTATTAAAGTATTTCACATAATTGTATATGAAATCATCAAAAATACAAACATTCCATCAACCTATTTGTGATATTTTCTCAGGGAGAGTTATTATTTGAAAACACTTATTAAAGTATTTCACATAATTGTTGTTGTTGGTTTTTTTGTTGTTGTATACTATAGTATAGTGAATAAATAAAATCTATTGGAAGTAATCTTTTATTTTAAGTAACTCATTGACCACCAATGCTTTCTAAAATATATCCATCTACTGTCGAGTCTACAAGGGAAAGAAAATTAGTTGACATAATAGAAAATAAAACATTACTATTAATCATCAACCAAAATGACAAAAACTAATTATTGAGAAATAGCTGCTTAATGTACATAAGTGTTTATTTGAAACAAATTGGTGGTCACTGAAGAAAAGAAAACATCGTAAAATCAAAATCACATAAACCAACATTTCACACAAATTAATGGAAACAACATACATTGTAAAGATGGGTCTATGGAACAAGTCCAAAGTCATAGTGATTTCTTTTCTTGGTTAAAGGTTTATGTTATCCAATCCTTGGGTTTTTTTGGTTTTTTTTTTGGTGTTTTTATCATTGAGCTATTATCTTATAATTATCAACAAAGGACACAATTGTGTACACGATAAAACTTTGACTATGGTTTTTGCTTATCTACTGAGAAAAACACTTACCGGGTGAGCTATCATGATTTGTAGAATCCGAGATCCATTGAATGTTGGGATCTCTATTTTGAGAAGGCAATTCATCATTTGAGCTTTCCCCTCTTTCCAGGTCCGAAATTACGATGGGATTATTTGGAGATCCCATTTCCGCACAATTACCAATATTCAATGGTTTATTGGCAGCAAGTCCACCATCCTGAGACAATACATCATCATCAGAGATGATTATGGGGTTTTTGCTGATCCTAGATCAGCATCTGATCCACTATCACAATCACTGTCTGTGTCAGCTGCATCTGGTCCCAGCTTTATGGTTTTGTTTTTGGTTATAGATAGCATTTCACAAGAAATATTTATATTGGTATGAAACGTCGCACGATACTGGTGTTATTTTAGTGGAATCGCGGACAAGACACATTCAAGTCATTAATTAATAAACATTAAAAGTAATCTTCTAAAGTGTTATATATCATTTTAAAGCTTTCAAATTCTACTTTCAGAATATTGCTATTTTGTATATGTAACAGACTTTTTTCATTAAGTAAAAATCAATTAAACCTTCAATTTTTAATATTATTTCCTTGTCCCGCGTTACACTTTAAGTTTTGGGAAATTCGGAAAATTGTAAAAAGCATATAAAAGATTCCACCAAACGATACAAAAGTCTGTCTAGAACAAGCACGACATAATTGGTCGATGATGTAATGTCGGTTTTTTCTTTGAAAGGACGGAATTTCGAGAAAAAAGGATCTAGATGATACAAATTATGTGTCCCATGCACAAAAAATTGCCGTCTTTTTTCTAAAGTGTCCAATTAAAAGGGGACACCAGAGCAATCACCATATCGTAAGTAAATAATTATTATACTAGTATTTTGTACAAAGCTCAAACTTTCTTCTCATGCAATAATCAGGGATTTTAATAACAAATTCTTTTTATTCGAGTCGAATATCAATGTCCGACAATTTGTCCCTTCCAAACCAAATTGACGTAGGGTTACGTTTTTCTGTTTTTTCGTGATATTTATTTAATACAGTACTGTTCGCTACATAAAATAAAATATAAGGGAAAAAAAGTACAAAAAGTTATCTCTATTTTGATAGTAAATTCTCATAAATTTAATCTAAAATACGAGATATCGGATAAAACTATAATGTCCGATACAATGTCCCCACATACGATTTTGACGTTATGTAACAAAATATACAAAATTTACGTCAATTGTCATTATTGCAGTTTTCACAGACGTTTCAGAATACAGGTAATTTTTGTTGTTTGTTGAGAAAACTTCAAATGTTTTAAGTAATAGCTCAATACCGATCCATGGGAGGGGGCAATAATTCCTCGCGGAACTTCATGAAGTGTTTTCCGGAATTTATAATGATCGACAGGCCGATCCGCTACAATACAAAATCATAGAAAAGAAAACAGCTATTGTTCCCGCTGATTCCTTTGTTAATTGTATATATTTGTGCAGAAATTAATGGCACTGTCATACTATATATACCGTAGACCATTCGCCTCGACATTCTGCAGTGTATAAATGCGTGCATTATCCATGTTAGCAGTGCGTAGTTTATTAAAAATAATCGATTGCTTTTGTAATTAAAATGTTTATTAATCAAATAGTTTCAATTCAATTTTTATTTTTTTATTTGTTAATAAAAAGCTTAGTATAATTTATCTAAGAAAACATTGATCTAAAGTTCATAAATTTCGCTCATAATATCCGTTAATTTTAGAAAGCCATATGAAAAACGTGCATTCTAACGTTTTTATTTTGGATAACGTCTTCCAGTGTGTAACGTTAGGTGACACCAGTATCTTCCGACGTTTCTTTATAATTCCAACAGTAAAATAGAATAACTATTTTAATTTCTAATCGTTTGGAAGTTGATGTTTGTCATGTATTGGAGCTACATGTATATATACAGTATACGACCTATGATGAGATCTTATTCAATTAACTGATTTATGTTTGACAGTATTCTATTAATGATAAATTGGTAGGGTTAAATATCCATCGGTGTGTATGAATGGAAAACATTTCAAACATTGTAGCTACTATAAACACACCTAAAAAAAAAACAAAAACAAAAAAAACAAAAAAAAAAACAAAAAAAACAAACTTTGAATTCTTACTGGTATGAAAAAGAAAAAAAAAATAATAATAAGGAAGTAAATTGTTGAGGGATAGTTTGAGTGTGATGAAGCAAATCATATTACAAGTGCTTGGGTAGAGATATCAACCAATGAAATTCTGATTTGAATAGTCAACACCCTGAAAGGAAGTAACAACCCAAATACTCATAATAGTACACCAATGAAAATGATTATAATCATTCCAACAAAAAAGTTGTGCTCCCAAACCAATATAAATACAACTCCAAAAGTTAGTAATCTCAACCGCATTTAAAGAGAGAAAAAAAACCACCAACCAACCAACCAACCAACAACCATGAACGTTTTAACTACAGTAACAAATGGAGACGCAATTTTAAGAGTAAGTGGAACCTTTGGGACAAATAAATTTGTCTCTATAAACAGCTTTGGAGGTAACACCTATCTTCACTTGAAAAATAGAGCGGGGTGGAAAAGCTTCACCATGACAGTAAGCGAGTATCAAGATATGGTGAGGATGGTTAATCCAGACCGTCTTAATGATATTGCAGAGAGGTTCGATGTTCAGGTAAGGTTTTTTTTTTTTTAATTTATTTATTCATGATAATTTTGAAGGAAATGGTTAATTGTTGGGATGTACATGTACCCGATCAAGTCCACTTGTTTTTATAGCATTTTATTTTTATCCATCCGATTAATTATCTTTTTCAACTGAATTCTATAATAAGTTCTCATAATATACTGTTATACTACTGTCTAAGGTGAAGGGATGGTTGATACCCCGCCGCATTAGGGAGGTGTGTACCTGTTCAAAGTCAGGAGCTTGTAATTCAGTACTGGTTGTCATTTGCGTATATTCTACATATTGTGTTGGTCATTCATTTTTTTTGAAATTATACCGTTGATTTTCTCGTTTGAATTGTTTTATGATGACAATTTGAAACCCTTTATTGCTGACTGTACGACTGGAGCTTCGCTCATTGTTGAAGGCTATGGTGACCTATAGTTGCTGTAAGTTTCTGTGTCATGTTGTCTCATTGGAATCATATCACATCTTCTTTTTTATATCCATGTAGATTTCATGCATGTTTTTCTGAAGCTGTACTCTCTCAAAAAACATTTCATATGTTAGATTTTTTTTTCATGTATGATATCGATGGATAACAATTTGTCGCTATAAGATTAAACCATTTGATATTATATATTGTAGAACAGGACGGAATGTGTCTTGGAGGAGGCAGCACTAAGAGCAGCGGAGAGTGGGGAGGACGAAGCTGGACCATCGGCAGAGGCATCAGTGGAGACACCCGAATTATCCCGAGTGCCCCCGATGAAGAGGCTGAGATCGGAGAAAACCCCCAGAATGATATGAAAAATTTGAGAGTGTTCTGTCTTAAGCAAAACTGTATAGCGAGTATTGGTCAAATCATATGTTTTGAGCCAACATCTCTTTTAACTAGAGATATAATAGTGAGCTTGCCGTTTGTACTCCTGGATGAAATATACCAATCGTTAGATTTAGAATTATCAAATCCGGCCATTGATGCCATATTCATGCTCCAGGAGGTAATATCACAAAGAACATTTGAAATAATAAATCCATCTTTATATCAGAGTTGTTGCAGTTCTATCATACGGAAATGTGGATTTTTAACAAGCAAAGACATTTTTTCTATAATGGAAAAGATGAACGATACCGTTCTATATGACCTCGCAAACATTTTTCAACGTGACCATTGGTGTTCAATACTTTCAAAAATTCAAGTTGAGAGAAATGTTTAATTGTTGTAAAGATAAAATTATTTATCTAATAATAATTCAAATTTTGTTTAAGTAAATCGTATATCTTTTTTTTTTTGTTTGTTTGTTGCTTAGACAGAACACTTTTTTTTTATATGGATATATTGTTCACAGATTAAAAAGTAGATATTTATTCATATATAAATCTGCATACATAAACATACATACATATTTTGTGTTGTTGTTTTGTTTTGTTTGTTTTTATTTTACTTGAACAAAAACAAATAGAGATTTGTGAATTAATAAAATATTCTTGTAATGTTTTGTTTTGTTTTTATTACATCCCTAAACATAAAGTCTAACTTGTTCAAACTTTTGTTCATCATAAAGCGTTTAAAGTTACACAGTTCACAACAACCATCTTTAATTCATATTTCTTAGATTGTACCAAATTCTGGTGGTGTCAAATGGTGTTTGGTTGTTTTCTTCTGCTCAAGGTAAATATTCCCATGATATATCATTTATCAATTGAGTTCTTGATCTTTAAGTGCCCGAAAGCTAAGGTGTCCACACCATTGTCCATCACATAGCGTGTGTCATCAAATGCGCTTAAAGCTACCTTGTTCACAGTGACCATCTGTAGTTTATGCTTTCTAGATTGGATCAAATTTTGTTGGCGTCTCACATTTTTCTGTTTAATAATACATTTAACATAATTTGAATGTTTAAGTTCACCTCTGACAACAGATTTTACTATCCCTTTTGCTCTCTTTTGTTCGACATCTCCATATGTCAAAGAATACATTTTGCTCCTCAAACCAACAAATTGTTGTATGGGCACACCTGCAGTTTCATCCTTGAATAGCCCTGGTTTCTTTGCATTGGTCTTGTCGAAGAGAAAATGGTTCTTGTCATAGTTTGAAAAATCAAACAAATGTTTATCTTTTTCCATGTCTGAGTATATGTCTTTTGTTTTTACATGATAAAGAAAGGAGTCAGTATCCGTCATCATCAATTTAATGTCTTTACCATATTTAGGAATAATATAATTATAGTGGTATTTATACATTATACACTTCGAAAGTTCAAGCACTGACATACCGATTGCTATTGGTTTGTTCAGTTTTAGCACAACTTTTTTACACTGAACACCAACAAGGTCTTTGGTGAAAATTTCACATCTCACAAAAGATGATTTGGCTACCTGCTTCAACACCTTTTTCTTAGTGTGTATGAGTTGTACATCTACCCTCTTTCGAACGTTCTCCATCGTCTTCCCAAAAACTGCATTATTCATTAATTTATAGAATGATTTTTCAAAATCTCCTTTGGCAGACTTACGTCTTTGTGTATTTAACTCTATATATTCACGTAGAAATGGCGATTGAGAAAATTCTAACACTTGATGAACCCTTTTTAACTTCATACCAAGGTGTAAATACAATTGCAGATTTTGGTAGTGACACACATATCTTCTTTTGTTTTCTAATGTACATAATAATTTATTCGTTTTTATCCTCGATCGACCTTTTGTATGACCTTTCTGCTTTGATGGATTCAACTTGTTCAATAGCCTTTGACTATATGGAGATAGCATTTCATCGGTCACAGATTTACCTTCAGGTGCCAGTGGATAGTCAGAATGCAAGTTATGAAGTTCATTTGGGTAGTCCAAGTCCACCTCTAATATGTATCCTTTGTCGCTACATTCTCCTACATTCATAATGTTTAAGTTATTACGTTCATGCTCATTTAAGAACTTAAAATCTCCAATTGGAAGTGACATACTGAGAGCGAGACCATACAAATTGTTACAGTCTTGATAAATTAAGTATGAACTCTCCTTTTCATGATCATACGTATTTTCAAGGTGTTTGTTGTTTGCAGTGGCCAGTCTATTGGAAATTTGCGAAATACCACCTCGCAAACCTGATTCAATAAAGAGATAGGCTTCTGCATTGTCCTCAGTGATTAGTTCCAATTTACAACCAGACACTTTCAATGCAGCACTCCATGCTAGACCGGGGCAAGTGTAAAAATGGGCTGGATCTAAACCATAAGTTTCCATGCATTGATCTCGAAATCTTTCAAAAACACCGTTTAAAAGTAACACATCCGACTTCAGGTATAAGTCATGATATGAGCCCATATCATTAATTTTGAAAGCGTCCCAAACTTTCTCAGCATGTTCATAATCCTCATCAGTGAGATGACTTTTTGTCAAATCATTGTAGAAAACATCTTTTGGAGGTAGACATTTCATGGAAAATTTTTCTTCTTTGTCCATATATGAATAGGGGTACACACCTTTTCGTAACAAAAGTGATCGCTGCTCATTTGAGGGAAATTCTTTTATCAATGCTTTGAAATGTTTAGGATCTTCCTTTGCTAAATCATCCACTAGATTGGATAGACTACTCGGCAAACACTGGTAACTGTCTACAAATCTAAGAGACCCCAGTGAAAACGACACATACCTTTCCATATTGTTAGGAATACAATTAATTTTTTTACCTTTAAAAATTCCCACTCCTTGCATCAGAAGGTGACTGTCAAACCCACGAAGGTTATGAAAATAAACGGGGATGTAATCCGGATGTTGAAAGTTCAAATTACACGAATTATGTGCAGCCCCTCTATACTTTCCTGAAATATGCGAGTGGTCTCGAATTTTGATTGAGGATTGTTCAAATGATTTACGACATATATGACAGTTAGTGCTCTCCCTAAATTTATGTTCATCTTCTGGTGTCATTTGTAGGGGTTCTATTTTATCGAGAACATGCTTAATATATTTCTCTTCTTCGAATAGGTTTTCGAGTAAGCGCTTACATGCATTTGGTCCCCTGTATATGACCGGTGGCTTTGAATATTGCTCGACCTCACACACTACTTGATAGCCATAACCACAGGCTTCATAATTGGTAGTTGCCGTTGAACTAGGTTGATTTGGGTTGGGATAACATGTGTCAAGTGAACAGGCAAACGCTTCAAAATCACAGTAAATGACAAATGGAACTCTCATCTGTTTTGAATAATCATCAAATTCGACTATGTCTTCTCCACTACCCTTAATCGGAAACTCCACATGTTGAGCATCATGCTTTGAACAATATCTGAGGTGTTTTTCTAACACCCGTTGTGAAGTGAAACCCCTTAAACAGTAGCGACAAAACTTGTATGCTCTCCCACTATTTTTTGTTCATGACAATAATCTATTTAAATGTTTTATATAGCAATAGTGGGCATCGCCTTCTTTTGTGAGATAAAGCAAGTCCACTTCATGTTTTTTACCTTTGTGTTGACTGATATATATATAGGAAAGAATTCATCATTCTCATAACCAAGAACATTGATAGATATATCGTTTTGATTCTCAAATTTTGGAATTTGTTTTACTTGTACTGGGTATTTTATCCCACTCATATTTAGTTCCTTTTCATGTCTGATGTATTAATTGTGATATTCGATTTGCATTCGACTTTGGGTGCACATGAGCAAGAACGGACCACAGAAAGCATTTCTTGTCATCGTTTTTTATGTTAATGATAGCGTGACTTTTCTCTAAAGTTTCAGGGATTCTAAAATATGATGAGCCACCTATCGGTCGAAATTGAAGGGTATGTAGTTCCATGTTTATAACCTGCTTCAAAGTCCACCCCGATCCACGAGCAATGTATTCATCAAACGATTTGAACTGTTTCTGAAACGCTTCATTGATTTCATCATCTTTAATGTCAGTTTTAGATAGTAATATATATGTGTTGCTTTTGAAATAAAGACGACTATTATCCACCTCACCCTCATTTGTCTCCCGCGATAATTCAACATGTACATTGATATACCATTTCAAGTGTTTCACTTGATCACATCTTTCTGCAAGCGTAGCCTTTAATTTTTGTCTAATGTTTGAGAAAAATGTCAATATATCATATTTGTCCTCGTCTAATTGGCGAATAGTTAAAACATGGACAGCATCATCCAGTGCACTCTGTATTGTAGTTGGGTGGTGAGGTATGTTTACATTACCCCCCGTCTGTATGGGATGTATAGTTCTAGAGTGGTCAAATAGAGTGGTATAGTCTTTAAAGCCTACTCCACAATGTTGACAGCTGTATGCGTTATTGTGTGATAAGTATCCTACTAAATGTCCCCTTTCATGTCGTTGTAGTGAATCAACTCTGTTGAAGTTTCTATTACAGAGAAAGCACTTATATGTAGTTTCGTGTGATTTAAGATGTCGCTTAAAATTTGCCATGTGTTGAATAACCTTGTTACAGATGTTACATGTAAATCCTTCGTTAATGTTCAAGTTTTATTTTAGATTTCTTAACTCATCCCCAAGCGTTTTTCCACCATCCGGATGTTTTTGTATTGAATCTGCTAAAATTGCATCTAGATCCATATCGAAAACCTTCAAATTCATGAGTGTTCTATTGAGACTTTTAAAGCGATTTTTATCAAATCACAACCAATCAGAACAGAATACAAATAGTTTCATTAGCCAATCATCTTAATTATTCCCTACCAACTCCTCCCATAATGGTCGTAACTTATTATGTCAAAAATAGTTGAAAAGGGAGGGTGGAGAGGGAGAAACAACTCAAAGTATAATAGATATACATTATGTTTTAATATTTACAACAAAAAGAATGACAAACAATACACATTAAAAAAGTACAAACAATTATAATTGAAAACTCAACCATTTCAAATTCTTTCTTTTTTTAAATTTCTGTTTCTGTCTCTTGTTTGTATGCATTTTATCAAAAGATTCGAATGTCATTTTAGTAAACGGATTTGACGCTCCACCTCCATATTGATTTTCTTCTGAAATGTTTCCATCCGTGGTGCTGTTTGTATTTTTATCATTTTCTGATGCGGTGTCATCTACATTCTCATCGTCCCACTTTTGTTTCACAATTTGCTTATTAGAATCACCAACAGTCCTTTCTTCTATTGCTCTTCGAATAAGATCGTCATATTTTCTTTTTGGTACAAGTACAAGTTCCCGACTCATGTTTTTAAAAAAGCCCGAAGAATGATTGGTAATTCCCCACTAATTTTCAACAATCTCTTTTTTCTAAGACGTTTAGAAATTGATTCTTCAATGACTGCTCTAATACTGTCTTTTTGTAGTGATAAGACGTCTTTATACCTCTTTGAAATGTGAAATCTGCCTTTGATCAAGTTGTATATTATTTCCATCAGAATTTGAAGTTGTTTTTCTGTTAACGTTTGTAAAATAACGTTCCGCTGTTCTTTATCACACACCGTTAAAAACTGTAAAATCTGTTTGTCAATCGCTGTCAGTTTTTTCTTCATTTTTTGGACGAAATATAATAGTGTCTTCACACGGAAAAATTCTTGTGCGGAGTGAATATAATTTTTCTGTTTTTGGATTTAAATCTACCGTTAGATATCGCGAGAATGACATTGCTTTGATAAAAGAGTCTAGAAAGTACTTTCCTTTGTGAGGAAATATCTGTCTTCCAAAACGAAGTATCTGCTCCGAATCGCGTCTGTTTTCAAAGAGAATAAAGTAATGCATGTTTAAACTAAGAGTGCGCATCACTTTTCCTTTCTCATAAATGTTGTGACCAACCAGACACACAGTTATGTTGAGGTGGTGCGATGAGACGCATATAAGTTCTTGTGCCCATTTATCGTTAGCTAAATTATGTAACAAATCATCCAAAACACAAATCATGTGTTTTTTGTTGTCTCCGCGAGCTTCAGTTAAATCCTCCTTACTCGGTATACCTTCATGGAACATAATACCGTCTATAGAATGTTGCATTTCAGTAAAAACTGGTTGCCAAACACTACCATAGCAGTATAGAATGTAGGATGGAACGTTTTTGAACATTAATTGAGCATTTTCTAACAATCGTTTAATAAACATTGTTTTTCCAGAGTTCGTTGGTCCACACACCATGATGGATGTTGGTGTTTCAAACTGTAACACAGGTGTTTCATCTTCAAAATCCATGATTTGTATATCCACCCGTGCAATATAAAAAAGTATTTCTAATGACATCGAAAATGAATAAATCATTGTTATTTGGTCATTTGAGAATGGACAAACAATTTCATTCATCGGAACACCTTTACATCTATTGACTAAATAATACACACAATAATACCCACATGTCTTGGAATCTGTACTTTGGAGTCGTTTATCATTATATAATAGATTAAGATTGTTTGTAGAAAAATAGTCATGAAATACATCTGAATAAAAAGACGGTCTGAATCCATAACTATCAAAAAATTCACCTCTGCAACCTGAAACGTAAAAAGCTACCCAGTGCTTTCCAACACCACTTTTTCTGTCTGTATTAATGATGAAGGCGATGGGGGATGAGGAAAAATGCCACTTGGGTATTTCATCTGCTGAGAATATTCCAATTACTTGTTGTGACATGTTTTGATCGCAGTTCACCATACATCGAATAGTATTAGTATCCATCAGAATTTAAAATGACGTCTCTTGACTGGCTAATTTCAAAATATCCCTGTCTTTCAGCAAGAACTATGCAGTTAACGGTATGTGGTAGCGCCACATTAAAAGCTGCATCTATTCTCAAGCTTCCTTGTTTTTTCAATGATAAATATTCATTCCCATCAAAATCAGGTGTTATGTCAAATGCATACAAAGCACAACCACCAGTTATGTCATCTTATCTCTAGTGATGTCAATACCCTCATCATTCAGCCATTTACGGGTGGTCATCAACAGATTTGATAGCACTTCCACCACTGTGTAACCAGTTGTGTTGTTATAGCTTAGTTGTAATGGACCTCCATTCACCGGTATACCATTCACACTCAGACCTATTTGACCCAATTGGTAATTTTGAAAATTCCAGGGATTTCTTTTGAGATTACCCACACCTGTGGCTTCACTGTTGACAAAAGCGATTATGAGCTTGTTTGGACAGCTGTCCTGAAATACATGATTCCATGAAAAATTCAAGGTTCCCTTCGCTAACGTCATTGAGGCGATTTCTGTTTTAGTATATGGGTACTTGGCATTTGTCGAATTAAGTATAGAGTGTTGTGCGCAGTAATAACGGCGGGATTGACTTGTATTTTACAAACTTTTAGTGTCATTTCTTGAATGTCGATTTTATACTTCTTCATCTCGTTGCTAAGTAAAGAAAAGTTGGCACTAGAGCGATGAAACCTTATGCTAACACCAACCTGATTTAAGATATATCTTCTTACTTGAAATAGGTCGTGCATTATTGGACCCTGCAAATCAAGCAGTTTTGATCCTTGTATGTATGCAATCCTCACCATTCCATTGGTATTATCTCCATTTGTAAAATCCACATCATCAAAATGTCCATTTGTGTCCTTTAACCATAACTGAGTTGAAAGTTGTGACTGTTTGGCATCTGATCCATACCGCAAAAGGGTTTGAATGTATGCTTTGTATGGATAATATCCAGAGGTAGTAGATAAAGCTTTTCCTTGTATGCTCACATCAATCTGTGAAAACAATGATTGCATAAATAAATTTACAGGAGCCACTTCCTCATCTGCTGTAAGGACTGAATTGTCATCATGTAACACCCTTATTTTACGTGTATCTGACTATTAAAAAGATCTAAATACTCCAAACCGTTCTGACCGGAAATATCGAATAATATCGGAGACGAATCTGTAATGGTTGAGGTTGGTCTAACGTTTTCCATTCTAATATTTTCAACTCCCACTTGTGTAGGTGGAAGATCAAAAAGTGACAGTTCGGACGGCTGTCCCTCTACAAAGAATTGTTTATTAAGCATAGCCATTTCAAATAATCTAGTTAAAAATAAAACTGCCGTGACTTCTTGTCTTCTTTTTAAAAGTATCACTGTTGTGTTTTCTTGACTTCTTTTTCTTTAATAATCGTTTTCTAGACTTCTTCTTATTCGAATTTTTAATCCTCAAACGTCTGTGCTTATTTCCTTTTCTGATGAGTTTAGATTTGCGATTCCTTTTTAAACCCTTCTTGACATGCGTCTTGTGAGCAATTTCTGTTGATGCTTGTTCTACAACGGCCTGTGCAGGTGAAATTATTTTTACCGGAACATCACTCACTTCCATCTGTGACGGTGTATTCTTTTTCTTATACTCTATGGGGGTAATAAATGTCTTTGCTCCACTAACTAAAGATCCTCCTATCTGGTTTCGATGTTTACGATTCAATGTGTGTTTATTTATGGTGTTTTGATAATACTTTATCCACTTTGTTACATCGGGGACATACAAGCTGGAAACGTCCATTTCAAGAATATGTCAACTAACGAAAAAATGGATACTGTCGAAAGTGTAATGTTAACGACACTGGCTTCTTCATGAATGATGGAGTTTTTAATTCGCTGTCTAATATAAAGAACTCAATGTCAAATATTTGGGTTTTATTTATTGATAGATAATTAGGTGATTCGTATTGGTGAATCCAGTTTCCCTTTTTATTACACTGCAATCTACGGAGTATAGGTTGTCTCTGTCCCCCATTGACAATGGAATAGTCCACCAGATCACACAACACATACAAACCACTCATGTACATAGTTCTATTATCTTCTTTGATATGTATCTCAGTTAATGCCACTTTCCAAATATTGTCAAGTTGAATAGGTTCGGTTAATGTGGATTTTAAAATTGGTTGGAACATTGTCTGGAAACAACGTCATGTTTTGCTTCGAGTTGCTGTCTATGAACAAGAAAAAACTGCTATTGAAAGACATATTTTACAGATTTTTAACATCCGATCCACTAACCCAAGAATTGAATCGTTCCGAATACCCCAACCACTTCACCAAAAACTGAACTTTTTTGTTCCTTTTCCTTTTCTTGATGATTTTTTCAATCTCCCATAACGCATCTTCTGACTTATTCACGGGTTGGAGTTCTGAAGTGTAGAACATCCCAAGAATTTTTTTTCTTGTAAATCAACAAGTTTAAACATTGAGAAACCCTTTATTTGAAATCGCATATATATCTTAAATACCTCATATGACCATTGCTCATTATAGACACGTTGAAAAGGTCTGCGCTGATGTGCAATACGAACTAACTGATTTTTCTTGTATTTATACAGGGTTCTCTGTATATCTTTCTTTCTTTTTTTGATACTTTTGATATGATGTCTTTTACGTCCTTTGTCATGTCTCAAATACATGTAGGCCCAAAGGTTTGCCGCATTTTTTGTGTTAACATCTCTAGGAGCTATGTTATTTAATGACCTATGTGGAGTGGCATTATATGACTTCACTAAATCTTGTAGTGCATCGATATATCTTTTAGACTTGTGTTTTGCTAAATATCTATATATCATGGATTTTAAAGTTGTATTCAACCTTTCCACATAGTTTGCCTTCACTTCATTTAAAGTAATATGATGGTAGATATTTTTATGTTTTAATAACTTTGTAATCCATTTATTCTTGAATTCAGTCCCTGCGTCACCTCTAATTTTCTTTGGAGACACTTCATCAAGAATGATTGCCAAAGCTTTCTCAACTTCTTTCCCAGTCTTATCCTTCAAGGGCACCACCCAAGCAAAGCGAGAGAATAAATCTACTGCAACGAGTAAGAATCTAATACCATCATTGTCTTTGTTTAATGATTGCATATCAGCTAAATCAATATCTAATTGTTCTTTTGGTTCTGACACAACAACTCTAGCTCTCTGAAATCGTCTACGAACAGGTTTTTGTAAACTGTAATCATCTTGACTTTGCAACCATTTTCGTATCTTGTGAATACCTATTTTATCATTACCATCACCTTTTAAAACTAATTTTATTTTCTGTGCACCCTGGTATGCGGCTGGTTTTGATTCGCTATAGTATACTTTGGATAATGTTTTCGTATCCTGATTCATTTTACTGGTAATGTGTTAAAATGTCGACGGCTTCTCTTATTCTAAGTTCCATTAGCTGCCTCTCCTGATTGTTTTCAAACCACCAATTCCAGTTAAATGATTCACTAAATTCTTTTGCGATTTTGACGGGAATATCAAAATGTTCTATATTTTTGATAAGCAGTTTGGGTATTTCATCATGATTGATTTTCCAGATCGCCTCCTCAAAATGGAATATTAAAACCTCATTGTCTGTGAGAGTCAAACAATCATGGTAAAGCTGATTTGAGTCATTGTATTGACAACCTAAACATCTTTGTGCGTTGATTGCTCTACAAATTCCTAAAATTTCTCGTGCGTATGTGAAGATTAATTGATTACTTATCCTTCGAGTAATTTCTACTTCATCCGTCATCCCTGGAGGCAATGAATTAAACTTCAAGCACATGAGTAATCACGACTTTAAATAGTATTATCTTTCGATTTAGAGTTATCTTTCTTTAAACAGATTTAATAGTGCAATACAAGTTCAAGCGTGTCGTTGGAGCGTGTCGTTGAAATGGAATGTGTGGATGGCATACCAAACATATTTTTGTAAACAGTGTAAAACGATGGGGGGAAATCACATGACATGGGCCAGAGACATCCATTTTCCACTACTTATTATGGCACCCTCAACGGAGTTGGGGTGACATATTGTTATTCTACGTTTCTTTTTTTTCTTATTATGTCACCCGATCGACAATGTCGGGTGACATATTGCTTTTCCTCCGTTTCTTTTTCTGTATTATTATTATACTTCCACCTAATTTTGTCCGCCGGCTTTCTCAGAGCCAAAAGTACCAATCCGAATGATGGTGCACTATAACAAGGAACCCTGACTCCCCAGAGTCTGGGCAACTTTGGAACTAAAAAATGGCTGCCATCACCATGGAAACGGAAAAATGGGGAAAAAATATAATTTTGGAGTTCCTTGAATTATTTGAGAATGCTTAAGCTTAAAATCTTTAGATTTTAATACAATGTAGGTGCCCACTATATACTGGTTTTGGATGATTTTGGCACAATTTGGAACTGCTATGTTGCCATGGAAACTATACCAAAAATTTCAAAAATATGGAAATGCTCCAATTTTTTTGAAACTTTAGCATAACGATGAGCAACTTTGGTAGATGTGGAATTTGGCGTTGGAATTTCCAAAATGTCTGCCGTTTCCATGGAAACAATGCAAAAAGGTCAAAATGCTCCAAAAACTTCCGGGGTTTGGTGAATAACTTTGGTATGCTTGAACTTAAAATCATCAAATTTTTATGCAATATAGTTGTCCACTATATACAGGTTTTGAATGATTTTGATAATCATTGGAACTACTATGCTACCATGGATACAGGAGCAAAAATTTCAGAATGCTTCAAAATTGATGAAACTTGATATGATTGTTAACTGTCAAGTCTAGATATGACTTTTGAAGTTGGAATTTCCAAAATGGCCACGGTTGCCATGGAAACTGCAAAAATGTCAAAAATTCTCAGAATGGTTTTAACTTAATGAAATTTGATATTATTGGTTACTGACAAGTTAAGATGAGACTTTTGACTTTGAAATTTTCAAAATGGCTGCCGTTGCCATGGAAACGGTATAAATGTGAAATACTTTAAAATGCTCTGAATATACTGAAAATTTACAAAAAGATGAATAGCCATGCATATTTGTGCATTTACTGTTAAACAAGTTTGAAATGGCTGCCGCTTAGTGGCAATAGGGGGAAGGGTGACATCCGCTATTGCTTGCAATGGCAATTCTAGTTATGGCACCCTCAACGGAGTTGGGGTGACGTATTGTTATTGTACGTTTCTTTTTTTTTTCTTATTTTTATTATTTTTCTTCCACCTAATTTTGTCCAGGAGATTTCTGGAAATCCAATTGACCAAAGTTGATGGAACTCTTTTATATAGAGAACCCTGAGGTGAAGAGTTGCAGGCACCATGGAATGGTTCAAGATGGCTGCCATTACCATGGAAACGGAACAAATGTGAAAAAATCTAGTTTTTTGTTTTGGTGAACTGTTTGGATATGCTTTAACTCAGAATCATTATGTTTTAATACAATGTAGGTGCCCACTATATACAGGTGTTGGATGATTTTGGCATCCATTGGAACTACGATGTTGCCATGGAAACTACACCAAAAATTTCAAAAATCTCAAAATGCTCCAAACTTTATGAAACTTCACAGTAATGATGAGCAACATCGGAAGATGTGCCATTTAGAGTTGGAATTTCCAAAATGTCTGTAGTTACCATGGAAACAATGCAAAAAGGTCAAAAAATTATAAAATAAATAAAAATCGTGCAAACTGGATGAAACTTAACAGAAATGGTCACTGACATAAGCAGAGTTGACTTTTGAAGTTGGAATTTTTAAAATGGCCGCCGTAACCATGGAAACAGCAAAAATGTCAAAAATTTCAAAATGATCCAACGAGATTAAATTTTACAACAACGTTAATAAACATGTGTAAGAGCGCTCTTTGAGTTTGAATTTTTCAAAATGGCTGCCACTCGCCTGGCAATGTGGGAAGGGTGCCATCCGCTATTGCTTGCAATGGCAAATCTAGTTATGGCACCCTCAACGGAGTTGGGGTGACATATTGTTATTGTTCGTTTCTTTTTTTTCTTTTTATGGCACCCTCAACGGAGTTGGGGTGACATATTGTTATTCTACGTTTCTTTTTGTTTTTTTTTTTATTTTTATTATTATTTTTCTTCCACACATTTTTGTCCACTCTGGAACTCTAATGTGAATGGACCCAAGAAGATGGAACTATAACATAATGTTAACCACCATATGAAGATTTGCTTTTTGGGGTTGGCACTTTCAAGATGGCTGCCGTTACCATGGAAACGGAACAATGGTGAAAAAATCCAGTTTTTTGTTTTGGTGAACTGTGTGGATATGCTTTAACTCAGAATCATTATATTTTAATACAATGAAGGTACCCACTATATACAGGTGTTGGATGATGTTGGTACTCATTGGAACTACTATGTTGCCATGGAAACAACACCAAAATTTTCAAAAATATCAAAATGCTCCAAACTTCATGAAACTTCACAGTAACGATGAGCAACATTGGAAGATGTGGCATTTGGCGTTGGAATTTCCAAAATATCTGTAGTTACCATGAAGACAATGCAAAAAGGTCAAAACTTTGAATTTTCACAGAACATTCCAGAACATCAATGTTAAATTTACTCTAGAGACATTAAATGGTATATATGATTATGGAGGGAAAAAATTGCAGCGGGGCTTTGACTTTGGAATATTCAAAATGGCCGCCGTTACCATGGGAACAGCAAAATTATGAAAAACTTCAAAATGCTTTAAATTTAATGAAACTTATAACAAATTTTGCCTAGCTTATGTAGACTTGACTTTTGAGTTTCGAATTTTCAAAATGGCCGCCGTTGCCATGGAAACAGCAAAATTTTTTTAAATGGCTGCCGCTGGCCAGGCAATGAGGAAAGGGTGCCATCCGCTATTGCCTGCAATGGCAAATCTAGTTTTTATTATTTTTCTTCCACACATTTTGTCCAGGAGATTTCTCGAAATCCAAAGGACCAAAGTTGATGGAACTCTATTATATTGAGGACCCTTAGGTAAAGAGTTGCAGGCACCATGGAATGGTTCAAGATGGCTGCCGTTTCCATGGAAACTGCAATAATGTGAAAAATTTTCAAAATTGTAAATCCTTCATTATAAGACCCAAGTGAATGAAACTTTATGGAAGTGTTACCTGATATGCCTAGATGTGCATGCAATATCAAGAAGTTCCAAAATGGCCGCCATTGTCATGGAAACAGGGCGAAAGTTTAACATTGACCCTATGGGAAAACACATTAAAGCTTTAATTTCTTGAAGAATATAGCATCAATCCCAATGAAACTTTATAGATATGTAACATGGCATGTACCAATGTGGCACCTGTCTTTGGAATTTTGGAAATGGTACCCGTTACCATGGAAATACCAAAAATTTCAAAAAATTCAAAATGCTCCAAAATTAAAGAAACTTTACAACAATGTTTATAAACATCTGTAGATGCGGTCTTTGACTTTGGAATTTTCAAAATGGCTGCCGCTCACCTGGCAATGGGGGAAGGGTGCCATCCGTTATTGCTAGCAATTACAAATCTAGTTATTATGGCACCCTCAACGGAGTTGGGGTGACGTATTGTTATTCTACGTTTCTTTTTTTTCTTCTTATTATTATGGCACCCTCAACGGAGTTGGGGTGACATATTGTTATTGTTCGATTCTTTTTTTCTGCTTATTATGGCACCCTCAACGGAGTTGGGGTGACGTATTGTTATTCTACGTTTCTTTTTTTTCTTATTATTATTATTATTTTTCTTGCAACAAATTTTGTCCAGGTGATTTCTCGAAATCCAATGGACCAATGTTGATGGAACTCTACTGTAGTAAGGACCCCCAGGTGCAGAGTTGCAGGAAGCATGGAATGGTTCAAGATGGCTACCGTTTCCATGGAAACAGAACAAATGTGAAAAAATCCAGTTTTTTGTTTTGGTGAACTGTTTGGATATGCTTTATCTCAGAATCATTATATTTTAATACAATGTAGGTGCCCACTATATACAGGTGTTGGATGATTTTGGTGATCATTGGAACTACTATGTTGCCATGGAAACTACACCAAAAATTTCGAAATTCTCAAAATGCTCCAAACTTCAGGAAACTTCACAGTAACGATGAGCAACATTGGAAGATGTGGAATTTGGCGTTGGAATTTCCAAAATATCTGTTGTTACCTTGGAAACAATGCAAAAAGGTCAAAACTTTGAATTTTCACAGAACATTCCAGAACATCAATGTTAAATTTATTATAGAGACATTAAATGGTTTATTATTATGGAAGGCAAAAAATGCAGCACGGGTTTGACTTTGGAATATTCAAAATGGCCGCCGTTACCATGGAAACAGCAAAAATATGAAAAACTTCAAAATGCTTCAAATTTAAGGAAACTTATAATAAATGTTGCCTAGCTTATGTAGACTTGACTTTTGAGTTTGGAATTTTCTAAATGGCCGCCGCTCACCTGGCAATAGGGGAAGGGTGCCATCCGTTATTGCTAGCAATTACAAATCTAGTTATTATTATATTTATTCTTCCACACTTTTTTGTCCATACTATTTCTCAGAATTGGCTTGAACAATATTGATGGGACTATACCATAATGTTGACCACCACATTCTATAGTGCAGTGGGGTATGGCATCATCAAGATGGCTGCCGTTACCATGGAAACGAAACAAATGTGAAAAAATACTGTTTTTTTGTTTTGGTAAACTGTTTTGATATGCTTAAACTCAGAAACATTATATTTTGATACAATGTAGGTGTCGGCCATATACAGGTGTTGGATGATTTTGGCACTCATTGGAACTACTATGTTGCCATGGAAACTACACCAAAAATTTCAAAAATATCAAAATGCTCCAAACTATATGAAACTTCACAGTAACGATGAGCAACATTGGAAGATGTGGAATTTGGCGTTGGAATTTCCAAAATATCTGTTGTTACCATGGAAACAATGCAAAAAGGTCAAAACTTTGAATTTTCACAGAACATTCCAGAACATCAATGTTAAATTTATTCTAGAGACATTAAATGATATATGATTATGGAGGGCAAAAATTGCAGCGGGGGTTTGACTTTGGAATATTCAAAATGGCCGCCGTTACCATGGAAACAGCAAGAATACAAAAAACTTCAAAATGCTTCAAATTTACTGAAACTTACAACAAATGTTGCTCAGCTAATGTAGACTTGACTTTTGAGTTTGGAATTTCCAGAATGGCCGCCGTTACCATGGCTACCGCTCACCTGGCAATTGGGGAAGGGTGCCATCCGCTATTGCTTGCAATCGCAAATCTAGTTTTTATTATTTTTCTTCCACACATTTTGTCCAGGAGTTTTATGGAAATCCATTGGACCAAAGTTGATGGAACTCCTTTATATTAAGGACCCTTAGGTGAAGAGTTGCAGGCACCATGGAATGGTTCAAGATGGCTGCCGTTTCCATGGAAACTGCAAAAATGTGAAAAATTTTCAAAATTCAAAATTCTTCATTATAAGACCCAAGTGGATGAAACTTTGTGGAAGTGTTACCTGATATGCCTAGATGTGCATGCAATATCAAGAGGTTCCAAAATGGCCGCCATTGTCATGGAAACAGGGCGAACGTTTAACATTGACCATATGGGAAAACACATAAAAGCTACATTTTCTTGAAGAATACAGAATCAATCCCAATGAAACTTTATAGATATGTAACATGGCATGTCCCAAAGTGGCACCTGCCTTTGGAATTTTGGAAATGGTAACTGTTACCATGGAAACAGCAAAAATTTCAAAAATTTCAAAATGCTCCAAACGTGATGAAATTTTACAATAATCTCAATAAACATGTGTAGAAGCGCTCTTTGACTTTGCAATTTTCAAAATGGCTGCCACTCGCCTGGCAATGGGGGAAGGGTGCCATCCGTTATTGCTAGCAATTACAAATCTAGTTATTATGGCACCCTCAACGGAGTTGGGGTGACATATTGTTATTGTTCCGTTCTTTTTTGTCTTATTTTTATTTTTATTCTTCCACACATTTTGTCCATGCTATTTCTCAGAATTGGTCAAACCCATGTTGATGGAACTGTACCATAATATGAACCGCCATGTGAAGTTGTGCAAGAGACATTGGAATGGTAAAAAATGGCCGCCGTTACCATGGAAACAGAACAAAAGTGAAAAAATCCAGTTTTTAGTTTTGGTGAACTGTTTGGTTATGCTTTAACTCAAAATCATTATATTTTAATACAATATAGGTGCCCACTATATACAGGTGTTGGATGATTTTGGCACTCATTGGAACTACTATGTTGCCATGGAAACTACTCCAAAAAATTCAAAAATCTCAAAATGTTCCAAACTTAATCAAACTTCACAGTAACGATGAGCAACATTGGTAGATGTGGAATTTGGCGTTGGAATTTCCAAAATCGCTGTTGTTGCCATGGAAACAATGCAAAAAGGTCAAAACTTTGAATTTTCACAGAACATTCTAGAACATCAATGTTTAATTTATTCTAGAGACATTAAATGGTATATGTTTGTATATGATTATGGAGGGAAAAAATTGCAGCGGGGGTTTGACTTTGGAATATTCAAAATGGCCGCCGTTACCATGGAAACAGCAAAAATACAAAAAACTTCAAAATGCTTCAAATATACTGAAACTTACAACAAATGTTGCTCAGCTAATGTAGACTTGACTTTAGAGTTTGGAATTTCCAAAATGGCCGCCGTTACCATGGAAACAGCAAAAATACAAAAAACTTCAAAATGCTTCAAATTTATTGAAACTTATAACAAATGTTGCTCAGCTAATGTAGACTTGACTTTTGAGTTTGGAATTTCCAAAATGGCCGCCGTTACCATGGCTACTGCTCACCTGGCAATAGGGGAAGGGTGCCATCCGCTATTGCCTGCAATCGCAAATCTAGTTATTAGGTCTTTCCACTTTTCTGTGGAAAGACCTATTGTTTTTCTTCTGATTATTTTTTTTTTTTTTTTTTTTTTCTTCCGCCTAATTTTGTTCTTGCGATAAACATTTGTTTCGAAATATGTCGCTTAGATATTTGGTATATGATATCGAACAGTTTATGCGCTTTTGAAATTTACCCTGCGTAAACGAATACTTTTCTTTGTAGGAGTTATCTCCCCAAACACTGTTTTCCTTGTTAGCGCATCTCCTTCGCAACCGTAAAAGATTATGACAAATTTATTTTACAAAATTGCTCGTTATATCCTTCGCATGATTTGTCCTATTTTGACCGAAGCGATATGACCGCTCCATATGAGAGTTATTTCCCCTTATGCATCTGATATAAGTGATATGAATTTCTATCTTATAAATCATTAGTGATAGAGACCTAGGATTTTTTGATTTGAGGTCCTTGGTCCCAAAAAATGAAAATTAGGTCAAGGTCAAAGGTCAAGGTCATATTCTAATATTTGAATTTGGCTTATTTTCACTTATATCCAAAGACTGTATAAGATATCAACAAATTATTTTTACTAAATTGTTAGTTGCGACATGTCGTAAGATGTAAATTTTGATTGCAAGCGTACGTTGAATGTAAAAGGGAGTTTTCTCCCCTCTTGTATTTAAAAATACGCGTTTGGTGATATAACTCATTAACTAAATATAATAAAGACCTATGGTCTTTTGATTTGAGGTCCTTGGTTTATGACCTTGAAATTGATCTCAAGGTCATAGCTTAATTTGACGTTCTAGATTTTGACCTTTGCTTTTATTCTATATGTATACATGATAAAGATATACAACTTTTAGAAAAAGGTATCAAACCATTTAACCTTGTAAAAAACAACCGGAAGTGACATTTTGTAAACCGGAAATAGCTAATTTTTTGTACTTTATTAATATAAAAGTATATAGAACCAGATATTTTTGGAATCAGTGTCAAGTAAATATTCAAATATAATCGGAAGTAACATTTTTCAAACCGGAAGTAACAAATTATCTCCCTTATTTAAAAAAAAATGTATGGAAACAATATATTTTTGGAATCAGCTTACCAGGAGCTATCATTTGACGATTGAAATGACATTTTAAACTTAGTTTCACAACTTTTCATATCAAAATACATTGTTTTGATGGAAAGACCTTCAATTGTTCTCTGAACAATTGGTTTTTAATTATTATTATTTTTATTCTTCCACACTTTTTTGTCCATTCTATTTCTCGAAATTGGCTTGAACAATATTGATGGAACTATACCATAATGTAGACCACCACATTCTATAGTGCAGTGGGGTATGGCACCATCAAGATGGCTACCGTTGCCATGGAAACGAAACAAATGTGAAAAAATCCTGTTTTTTGTTTTGGTGAACTGTTTTGATATGCTTCAACTCAGAACCATTATATTTTGATACAATGTAGGTGCCGGCCATATACAAGTGTTGGATGATTTTGGCACTCATTGGAACTACTATGTTGCCATGGAAACTATACCAAAAATTTCAAAAATATGAAAATGCTCCAAACTTCATGAAACTTCACAGTAACGATGAGCAACATTGGAAGATGTGGAATTTGGCGTTGGAATTTCCAAAATATCTGTTGTTACCATGGAAACAATGCAAAAAGGTCAAAAATTTCAAAAAAAAATAAAAAGCTGTAAACTGGATGAAACTTTACAGGAATGGTCACTGGCATCAGCAAAGTTGACATTTGAAGTTGGAATTTTCAAAATGGCCGCCGTAACCATGGAAACAGCAAAAATGTCAAAAACTTCAAAACGCTCCAAACTTAATGAAACTTAACAAATATGATAATTTGAATGTGTAGATGCACACTTTGACTTTGGAATTTTCTAGATTGCTGCCGCTCGCCTGGCAATGTGGGAAGGGTGCCATCCGCTATTGCTTGCAATGGCAAATCTAGTTATTATTATTTTTATTCTTCCACACATTTTGTCCATACTATTTCTCGGAATTGGACAGACCCATGTTGATAGAACTATACCATAATATGAACCGCCATGTGAAGTTGTGCAAGAGACATTGGAATGGTAAAAAATGGCCGCCGTTACCATGGAAACTGCAAAAATGTAAAAAAAAATCAAAATTCTAAATCTTTCGTTATAAGAGGCAACCTCTTGAAAGTTTATGTAAATGTTGGCAGTGGTGCCCTGAGGTACCAACAGTTCTTGGAATTTTCAAAATACCTGCCATTGCCATGGAAACAGCAAAAATGTCCAAAATTTCAAAATAATCAAAATGCTGCAAACTGGATGAAACTTTACAGAAATGGTACCTGACTTGGCCAGAGTTGGATTTTGAAGTTGGAATTTCCAAAATGGCCGCCGTTACCATGGAAACAGAAAAAATGTCAAAAATTTAAAAATGCTCCAAACTTTATGAAACTTTACAAAAATGATAATTTGCATGAATAGATTCACTCTTTGACTTGGGAAATTTCAAAATGGCTGCCGCTCGCCTGGCAATGGGGGGAGGGTGCCATCCGCTATTGCTTGCAATGGCAAATCTAGTTATGGCACCCTCAACGGAGTTGGGGTGACGTATTGTTATTCTACGTTTCTTTTTTTTCTTATTATTATTATTATTTTTCTTGCAACAAATTTTGTCCAGGTGATTTCTCGAAATCCAATGGACCAATGTTGATGGAACTCTACTATAGTAAGGACCCCCAGATGCAGAGTTGCAGGAAGCATGGAATGGTTCAAGATGGCTACCGTTACCATGGAAACAGAACAAATGTGAAAAAATCCAGTTTTTTGTTTTGGTGAACTGTTTGGATATGCTTTATCTCAGAATCATTATATTTTAATACAATGTAGGTGCCCACTATATACAGGTGTTGGATGATTTTGGTGATCATTGGAACTACTTTGTTGCCATGGAAACTACACCAAAAATTTCGAAATTCTCAAAATGCTCCAAACTTAAGGAAACTTCACAGTAACGATGAGCAACATTGGAAGATGTGGAATTTGGCGTTGGAATTTCCAAAATATCTGTTGTTACCTTGGAAACAATGCAAAAAGGTCAAAACTTTGAATTTTCACAGAACATTCCAGAACATCAATGTTAAATTTAGTCTAGAGACATTAAATGGTATATTATTATGGAGGGCAAAAAATGCAGCATGGGTTTGACTTTGGAATATTCAAAATGGCCGCCGTTACCATGGAAACAGCAAAAATATGAAAAACTTCAAAATGCTTCAAATTTAAGGAAACTTATAACATATGTTGCCTAGCTTATGTAGACTTGACTTTTGAGTTTGGAATTTTCTAAATGGCCGCCGCTCACCTGGCAATAGGGGAAGGGTGCCATCCGTTATTGCTAGCAATTACAAATCTAGTTATGGCACCCTCAACGGAGTTGGGGTGACATATTGTTATTGTTCGTTTCTTTTTTTCTTATTATTCTTATTATTATATTTATTCTTCCACACTTTTTTGTCCATTCTATTTCTCAGAATTAGCTTGAACAATATTGATGGAACTATACCATAATGTTGACCACCACATTAAGTAGTGCAGTGGGGTATGGCATCATCAAGATGGCTGCCGTTGCCATGGAAACGAAACAAATGTGAAAAATTTCTGTTTTTTGTTTTGGTGAACTGTTTTTATATGCTTACACTCAGAATCATTATATTTTAATATAATGTAGGTGCCCACTATATACAGGTGTTGGATGATTTTGGGACTCATTGGAACTACTATGTTGCCATGGAAACTACACCAAAAATTTCAAAAATATCGAAATGCTCCAAATTTCATGAAACTTCACAGTAACGATGAGCAACATTGGAAGATGTGGAATTTGGCGTTGGAATTTCCAAAATATCTGTTGTTACCATGGAAACAATGCTAAAGGTCAAAACTTTGAATTTTCACAGAACATTCCAGAACATCAATGTTAAATTTATTCTACAGACATTAAATGGTATATGATGGTATATCTGATTATGGAGTGAAAAAATTGCAGCGGGGGTTTGACTTTGGAATATTCAAAATGGCCGCCGTTACCATGGGAACAGCAAAATTATGAAAAACTTCAAAATGCTTTAAATTTAATGAAACTTATAACAAATTTTGCCTAGCTTATGTAGACTTAACTTTTGAGTTTCGAATTTTCAAAATGGCCGCCGTTGCCATGGAAACAGCAAAATTTTTTTAAATGGCTGCCGCTGGCCTGGCAATGGGGAAGGGTGCCATCCGCTATTGCTTGCAATGGCAAATCTAGTTATGGCACCCTCAACGGAGTTGGGGTGACGTATTGTTATTCTACGTTTCTTTTTTTTCTTATTTTTATTATTCTTCCACACATTTTGTCCATCGTGTTTCTAAGAATTGAGTGATCCAATAATGTTGGAACTATAACATAATGAGGACCCCCATGTGAAGTTGTGCATCTGACCCTGGAATTTGTTTTAATGGCCGCCGTTTCCATGGAAACTGCAAAAAAGTGAAAAATTTTCAAAATTCTAAATCTTTCATTATAAGACCTAGCTGGATGAAACTTTATGGAAATGTTCCTTGGTATGCCTCGATGTCAAGACGATATTTAGAAATTCCAAAATGGCCACCATTGTCATGGAAACAGGACAAATGTTTAACATTGATCCTATGGACAAATACATAAAAGCTGCATTTTCTTTAAGAATATTCCATAGAGATCAATGAAACTGTATTGATATATAACATGACATATGGCAATGAGATGCCTGCTTTTAGAATTTTGGAATTATCTACTGTAACCATGGAAACAGTAAAAATATCAAAATTTCAAAAAAAATCAAAATGCTGCAAACTGGATGAAACTTTACAGAAATGATAACTGGCATGGGAAGAATTGTATTTTGGAGTTGGAAATTTCAAAATTGCCGCCGTTACCATGGAAATGACTAAAATGTCAAAAATTTCAAAATGCTCCAAACTTAAAGAAACTTTACAAAAATGATAATTTTCATGTGTAGATACGCTGTTTGACTTTGGAAATTTCAAAATGGCTGCCTTTCTCCTGGCAATGGGGGGACGAGGGTGCCATCCGTTATTGCTAGCAATTACAAATCTAGTTATTTTTATTATTCTTCCACACATTTTGTCCATCGCGTTTCTAAGAATTGAGTGATCCAATATTGTTGGAACTATAACATAATGAGGAACCCCATTTGAAGTTGTGCACCTTGCTATGGAATGGTAAAAGATGGCCGCCGTTTCCATGGAAACAGCACAAATGCCAAAAAAATCAAAGTGGTCCAAACTGGAAGAAACTCCACAGGAATGTTAACTGGCATGTGCTGATTTCCAGTTTGACTTTGGAATTTTCAAAATGGCTGCCGTTACCATGGAAACAGCTAAAATATCAAAAATTCTAACTCTTTCGTTATAACATCCAACTGGATGAAACTTTATGAAAATGTTCTCCAGTATGCCAAGATGTCAAGACAATATATGGATGGTTCAAAATGGCTGCCGTTGTCATGGAAACTGTGGCCAAGTTTTGCATTGACCCTATGGAAAAATGCATAAAATCAGCATTTTCTCAGAGAGTAGTGCACCAAAGTCAATGAAACTGTATTGATATATAACATGACATGTGGCAATGAGATGTACGCTTTTAGAATTTTGGAATTATCTACTGTAACCATGGTTGCAGCACAAATGTTCAAAATTTCCAAAAAAAAGTAAGTGCTGCAAACTGGATGAAACTTAACAGGAATAGTGACTGACATGTGCGGAGTTGCATTTTGAAGTTGGAATTTCCAAAATGGCCGCCGTAACCATGGAAACAGCAAAATTGTCAAAAATTTCAAAATGCTTCAAACTTAATAAAATTTTGCAAAAATGATAACTTGCAAGGGTAGATGCCTTCTTTCACTTTGGAATTTCCAAAAATGGCTGCCGCTCGCCTGGCAATGGGGGGACGAGGGTGCCATCCGTTATTGCTAGCAATTACAAATCTAGTTGGTTTTTCTTTCAAATTTTTTTTGCGCTTATATTAAAAATAAGAATCATATCTGAAGGCATTGAGTCATTTTCTCTAAGGTTTAATATTTGGAATTTTGTGCATCATTGATTTAACAAAAGGAAAAACATGTAACTATCCTGTTAACTAATCGATAATTTTTTAAACGATGAGTTGATAAAACACATTTAATGTATTAAGGCAAATGCGTTAGAGTGAGTAAGTACAGAATTAAAAGAACGAAATATGACCAAACAATTCATTAACACTTGTTTTGGTTCTTTTTTTTAAAAACAATTACGGATTTAATGGAGAAAAAAAAACAGTGTTCTATCGTTGTTATTTTAAAAAACGGTATATATCGCTTACATAATAGTATGATTCACTATTGTTTTAGCATCTTTCTTGAGATTAGTTATTAAAACAAAATTTCGTATTCATCTTGGTTTGCCATCATCAATGGCAATTTCCCTTTTGTGTTAACATAAAATGAAATTGATACCGCATGCCAGGTATTTCTTTTTACATTAGCATGATCATATGGTATACCGAATAAGAATTCAAACAAATAGCTTTTATAACTGATTAAACACTGTTTTCAGCATTGAATAAACACAAATATTATATTTAAAAAGCATTTTCAATTTTATCAAGTTTATCTTGTTGAGAGGTGCGTGTTTTGGTGGTAATCTTTTTCTTTAGATGAAAGTTATAAAAGAGGACATTATAGGATAATATGATGTAATAGGTAAACGTTAAAGTAATTAAGGCTCAACATTTACTATATTGCAAACACATGCATTTGACGACATCGGCCACAGTATCGAACTATTTGTTGATGACTAAGTTACATTTTGATATCGAGGTATACAAAAATGCCAAAAATAATGCCTACCAATGTTCAAATGAGCATAGACCATATCATAATATAATTATGTCTATTCTAATAGAAAATTTAGAATTTTCGATGTCTGGGGCAGATCTAGAATATGTCTTCAGATGGGAGTAATTTGGTTTGATGAAGCAAAAGCGGTCTAAAAGTGTGTTTCACAATATAAACATCATGTACATATGCATTTTCTTTTCGCAAAGATTTTGTTTAATTTAATAGAAAGAAAGTCCCATAGAAATGTCGTTTTGTATCGCTTCCCCCTGTTTTGTTTGGATTAATAGATATAAAGAATTGATATTTAAGTCTGAGAGTGTTATGACTGTAGTCGTAAATAGCTTTGATATAGTTTTTACGAACTGGGAGCAGTCGTATACTAGTTCTGCATGTCGTTTGACGTTGTGTTAAATGTTTTGTGTGCTTTGTGCAGATTTGATAATTATTTCCATCTAATATTTACAGTAAAATAGCAATACGTAAAATAGTCCTATGGTTAGAGTGATTAACTCAATGGGAGGTAATAAACCTGCCAAAATTTCTACATGTCTGTCTTGAGTTAGGTTACGTAATAGGTAATTGTCAAAACATCATTTAGGAAGGAAATGCGTGTAGATGGAACACATGGATGGTTGTTAACGTACATATATAGATGTTTGTGTGCAAATGAATGTTGACGAAAATAATATAGAAAACACTAAAAAGACTTTTTGTTAGCATGGTTTATTTAATTAGGTACGTTAGGAAAGGATATTTTAAAAAATATTGCTCAACACAGCTTGAAATTGTTAAAATTGAAATTGAAAACCCATTCTATTATATATCAATATCTATTTATATATTAAAACAAACATTATCAGTTAGGCACGCATAAAAACACCAGACCCAACCGATGCCTATTTTTTTTTAAAGGTGGAAACATTTTTCTCTTTTGACTGTAGCTCGTGTTGCATTTGAAAAATTTAAATCATTATCAGAACTGTAAACATGGTAAATAAAATAAACAAATTTTACAATTTATAAAAATCAAAAGCAGGAAAAATGGAATGAAATTCAAAACAGTGTAGCTGTGGCCATTGATTGACACATTAAATTCATCCATTGACTGGGACAATTTACGTGAACGTTTGTCTGTAACGACCACTTTTCACGACGTACCTACGATAGACATTTAAACTGTGGGGTCACCAAAGGTTTCTTAACGCCTTTAATTATAAAATAGTTCGAAAAATTAATCAGGAATAACCTTTATGTTTTGATTTATATAATATATATAAATCAAAACATCGTGTTATTTCTGATTAATTTTTCGAATTACTTTATTTATGTGTTGAAAACCTTTGGTGACCCCATAGTTAAAGTGTCTTTAAAAAGTACAAAGTGAGCAGTGGTCGTTACATACAAACGTTCAGCTAAATTGTCCCAGTCAATGGATGAATTTAATGTGTCAATCAATGGCCACAGCTACACTGTTTTGAATTTCATTCTATATTGAAATGCATTATAAGATATCAGCTGCCACTAATACGTGAAGCTTATCATTGAGATAATTAGATATATTTATAACATTTGTATAGTAAGTTCACTTGACAACCTTAAAGGCATATTTTCATTCGTATTTCAGATATGTTTTATATGCCTACAATGTCTAGAGGAATATGGAGTGATCACATACATGTTTAACCCCTGTAATGCAGTAGTTGTGGTTGGTTAATTATTGCCTGTCATATTTTTTTCATGAAGTGTTTTAAGAATAAATGAATCTGTTGGTTTTTCTTCTGAATTGTACTATATTTTGTCAGGCTTGGGCCTTTTAAAGTTTGTGCTACAAGGGTGTTGGGGGAAAACGCACTACAATATTATAGAATAGAGTAAAAAGATAAAAAGAACAGGATGGAGAGTTGTCTCATTAGCACTCATACTGCATCTTCTTATTTATAGGGAATAATGGGTTGGTGATATGAAAAGACTATACATCTTCTGACATCAAACTCAGACTTCTCTTGAACTGAATTTTAATGTGCGTATTGTTATGCGTTTACTATAGTATATGTACAAAACGTGAAATAGGCGAGTGATATGAGAGCCAAATTTACATTTTTAATGCACCTACCTAACACACGGCTAAATTATATATCACTAGAAAGCTAAGAATGTGTACTTTCTAAATATCCCGTTTTTAAGTCACACAAATGTATCTGTAGTCGCCCTTGCATTATCTAAATCATATAATACCTCCATATCATTTGATTGCACGTATTTACAAACATATTTATCTGCAAATTTGATATAAATAATCTGAAACAAAATATTTGAAGCAAGTGGAAAATATACCATATGACGTATTTTTAAATGTTTAGAAAAGTTCCACGATGAGCTGTTTATTAAAATTGAGGAAGCGTATGGTCTCCTGTTAGATTGAAAGCCTACCTACCGCTTCAAGATCAGACAACCATAGGGCAGATTTTCTTTTATTATTGTAGTGCAATATGTTGATATATAAAAAAAGAAGATGTGGTACGATTGCCAATGAGACAACTATCCACAAAAGACCAAAATGACACAGACATTAACAACTCATACATCACTTAATCAGATATGATAAGAGTACTAACAAACATAACTAAAATGAGTAAAGTGCTACTGGTATATTTATATCAACAAATTGACAATTTTAATATAAAACATCACAAGGAAAATATGATCACTCATTGTACGTCAAAATGTGTTTGATTTTACTTCAGTCGGCCGCCGTGTATCTTGAGATATATAATTAATCAAACAACACTTGACAAAGTAGTTTGTACTCTTTTTAAATTACGCTAGTGATGACGTTCGGCTACTTTGGCACTAAGTATTACTTTTTTTTTTAATCTTGTTTCACCGCTTCAAACCGATGACAAGACTATCCTAATATTGAACCTTATATTTGGCTTTTTAATGTTAAAATCCCGTGATCGAAACGTCGGACCAATGGGATGTTGGACCGTTTAGGTGTCGGAATATTGCGATATCGGAATATCATAGCTTCATTTTAACTTGTAATCTCATCATTCTTATCGGTCAACATATCCATACAAAGACAACTTCCTTGGCATGGGCATATATCAGTACAGCAGAGGTTTTGCTCAAAACGGACACAAGATCTACTATATACAGATTGAATTAAAAATTTGGAATGGACATGAGGGATTTGTCAAAGAGACACCAACCCGCTAAAAAGCAGGCAACGGCCAAAAACCACCAATGGGTCGTCAATGCAGCAAGAAACTCCAAAACCCGGAGGCGTTCTTCAGCTGGCCCCTAAACAAAAATGTACTACTTTGAAATGATAATGGACGTCATACTAAGCTTCGAAATATACTCAAGAAGTAAAAATAAAAAATCATACAAAACTAAGAAAGGCACGATGCTCCTGACTTGGGACAGGCGCAAAATTGCGGCGGGGTTAAACATGTTTTTGGACATCTCAACCCTCCCCCTATACCTATACCAGTGCGTGAACAGATCAAATCTTGTAGAAAGTTGGATGACATCATACCGGACCGATGTTGCCTTTTAGCCAACCAAAGTCATACGGAGATCTTTTATTGTTTCTGTAGTTAGGTCGACATTGTCTTGGATAAAATTTTAACCCCCAGAAAAAAAATAATGCCATGTAGAATGTATGCCCCATTTTCATTGTTTCAAATCTCCTGATCAGTCAAACTTGTTAATAGTTAACAAAGGTGTGTCCATAAATACGGTGCATTTGTAGTGATAAACCTAAATGAAAAAGAGTTAAAAAAATATTTATAGATAATATACATACTACTAAAGCCATACATCTAAGAACTTTGTCAATAGGAATATCGTACGCTTTATTAACTGCCGCAGATGTGCCATCATCCAAAAGACAACACAGAACTGTTTTTAAAGCAGGTGGCATAATTTCAATTGAATAAACTAGTGAAATGTTTTTAGATAATGGATATTCATCTGATTGGATTACAACTTTACCCTATATCTGCTTCCGTAAAGTAGCTGCACTAAGTGCTTGCAACCAGTTTCGCAGTCACTGCTCACATCTTCAAATTTTACAGACCGAATATCTCAGTCATTTTAAACGGGTAATTTTTCCGTCATTACGGCATAAGACAAAATTATAGAGCTACTGTATACAATATTGGATGCACCTTCGCCTTGTTGAAGCTATAGATACATGTAACTATAAATTGACCATGTTTTTTTAGTTTTTGTTGAAGCTGATAATATGTTGTGTAGTTTTCTCGGCGGCGATCCTCGGGCAGAAATTAAGCCCGGTTAACGGATCAAGTAATTAAAGTTGTTAACCAGAATACTTCCTTGTGTATAGGCACGTCATCTTTAATCGTCGAAATGTTAGTAAAAGCTGTTTTATGTTCAGAACTAAATAGCTCTTTAATTTCTGATTTCAAATTTTGTAGCAAATATTTAGCGATGCAAGCTCGATGGTATAAAGAATTAATAGTAAAATTATCATGAGTTATTTTGCAAATCAGATCATTGTAGGAGATATATGTAGTAACACTCAATACAGCTTGAGTTTGCTCCTCAGAGGATACCTTATGAAGTTGTGTAACTTGCTTATAGGCTTTATACATTTGCAAAATATACAAACAGACAAATCAGAATGAGTTGATATATGAGAAGATCTATTGGTCGGTAGAATTGGTACATGTAGTACAAAGTCTTTGTACAGACAAAACAGAAGATGATAGGTTGTGCTTACTTTTGAAATATTTATAGCAACTCTTATGATATTTTGTATTTTCAAATGGGATGTTTTCATGTTTTTCATATTCATCGACCAGTCTTCTGTAAACTTCATCTTTTCGTTTTCCCACTGCGGCAATACAACTGTATCTTCATTTAAGTGTTTAACTACATAGTTTCTATGTAGTAAATATATGACAGACTATGCATCTGTGTCAATAAATGTATCTATATAGTGTTTTTTGCTTTTTAGCAAAGGAAGGGTTTCATTGTGAACTGGACTGTGAAAATTTGACACGACTCGGAAGATTTTCTACAATTTTCCGATACGATTCCTTATTTAGAAAGGGGTGAATTCTACAGAACTCAAAAACTATGTTTTACTTTGATTTGATCTTTATTTCGGACGAATTTATATCTATTTAAGCTACACTGAAGTTTAAGTTAGAAATAGAACCGTTTAAATATGATTTATCGTACTCTAAAAGCACTATTAAGTACACGGAAATCGACTAATATATTCAGTAAAAAACGATAACGAAATAGATAAGGGATTCCGGAAATTATAGTGATTTTACCTAACATCATAAAATTACAGAAATTTGTAATTTTAAGAAATGTTGAGATAAAGTCTTGATCTTGAATGAAAAAAACGATAACTGATGAGTAATTTGGTGTGATCTAAAACGGATAGAGTGCAAAAACATTTAATAACAATTTAATTGTAGATCCGAAAAGGTCGGGATTATGAAAATTTTCGTACAAAATGTCAAATATTTAGAAGGAATGCAAAAGCATGCGGACTTACAGTTGTAAATATTGTTTTTCATTATTTTAAGAATCTAATTCACTTAATTATTCTGTCTAAAAGAAGAGATACGACTAATTTCCTTTGCTTGAAAAACATGTCGTAATTTTATAATTTTCAACTAATTTCTGAAATAAACGTCAATTTTACAAAAACTGCACCGTACGATTTTGTGACGACCGGGCACTTGAAAAATCAAAGTTTAATCATTATTCTTTCATTTAAAAAAAAAAATTAGCCGTGTGTTAGGTGGGTGCATTAAAGTCCTTAACTAGACGTCTTTTTCAAATATTACACTCGCCTATATCTTAAGGCCTGTAATTTGACTCCGTGGCATATATGCAAAGTCAAAGTGGGACTATTTTATTTATTAAGGACTACTTTTCTATGACAAAAGATGATTGGTTGTTTTGGTAGAGGTTGACCTTTACCAAAAATCAGGGGCATCCGGGGTGACCTTATCCTTTATTTTGTATATAATGTTTTTTTTATAATATGCATTTTTTATATTTTTGAGGATGAGCGAGTCAGGTGAGTGGGTGTGTTCGTATGCTTTATTACATTGTACTTATTGTTTTGGGGAAGGTTAACTTTCTGGTAGTAAGACCCGTCACGGCCAGGCTGGGAAACTGGATAGGCAAATGCTCACATTAAATCTGTATCGATACAGTGTGTTAAATGTCTTCCTTTTTACACCATAACCCATGGTGGTGCTCCTACTAGGTATCAGGTCCGTTCGCGCCCAATACATTTTCGCACCCTACATGTTCGCACCTCGCACGTTCGCACCCAAGGTCCGTTCGCACTCTACACGTTCGCGCCCAATTTTAATCAAATTCCAGTTGAATAATTGGAAAATCATGATTGTTGTTTTAAATTGCTTTGGTGTAAATACTGAATGTATTTAGCTTGGAATGAGTAAAACATTGAAGATTTTAATTAAAAAACACAAAAGATAATTGTTTTTAACAGCTTGGTCCCTTTGATCTGAAACAATGAAACAATAAAATATAGCAATACACTATTATAACCAAAACATGATAAAATTTATTCAGCACACAAAAAAAAAAACGTAGTCAGAATCTCACTTTATTTTGAAACAAGTCAATGAAACAAATTTATAGCAATACACTAACCAAACCATAATTAAGAGTTATTCAACACAAAATAAAACGTTGACAGAAACCCACTTTATTTACAAATTGTTATTTTTAACAATACACTATCAAAAACATGATTAAAATTTATTCAACAACAAAATAAAATGCTGTCTCACTTTATTTTGAAACAATGACAACAAATATACTTATAAGAATACACTTGCCAAAACTTAATGACAAAGTTATTAAACACAAAACCAATGAAAATTGGGCGCGAACATGTAGGGTGCGAAAGTAAAAGGGGGCGAACATGAGTGGGTGCGAACGTGAATGGGCGCGAACGGACCCGGATTCCTCCTACTAAAGGAGGGAGATACGGAACATACATACAGGGGCACATAATCAGATAACGCAATGGAAGATCCTACCGTAGTCTAAAATCGTTCATCTTGTCAGTTCGTTAGGTATTTGTGTTTGAACTTAACACACGGGGAAACTCCGCATTGACGTCACTACGCTACTTCCGGCGTAGAAAAACAATGTAGAATACGTTTTTTCTGCACTTTGGAATAAAAAAACATTTCTGAAGGTAAGTTTTCATTGTTGTTCTCAATTATTGCTAAAAAATGCCAAATTTCTAATGCCCGTTTCAATCCCGACTTCCGAATGTCTAAAAACATTCTAGAACTTCACAAAATCCCACTTCCGGCCTCCATTGCTTTGTGTACATTCCATTCAGCGTCATCAATCTTGTGGCAGGCAATACAGGTCAAGCAAATCGTATTTTTAGGAATTTTAAAATGACATGCTCCTTACGTCTTTCGCGATTTTCCCGCGAAAAAAGCCCAACCAAAATGAAAGGAAAGCTAATTGAAAAAACGATGCCCATGCCATAATTTTGTACAGGAATATAGAGTAGGTTAATGAAAAATAATTTACATTTATTTTTCATAGAATTTTCTTTTTATTCATTATAAAAAGATCGATATTCTGACCATCATGACTGTAGATAAATATTCATACAGAATTCCACTGATGTCAAAATGGATGGCAAAAAAAGAGTCTTCCTGTGGAATAAAACCGAAAATTATTGCAAACTATTTTGAAGCAATATCCCACAAAGAAATAACGTAATTGCCGTAGACTGGAAAATCCCCTAATTGACAGTAGAGCAATTTGATTGGGTAGAACGAATTGACATCACGTGATTTTGACGCCATTGAAATTTAAATGTAAACAAACAAGGTCAGAAGGTTCAGTATGGGACAGCATCGTACATTTAGTTACTGACAAATAATTATGAGTTACTAAGCTTGACAATGCATGGTAATAAAAAATGAAAGCTAAGTGTACAGAAAAAATAAGAAAAAAATAGCCTTAGGATAACGACTTATCATTACACCTGGAGACATTCTCCGGAAACATTTTGATTACCGAAATCGAAATTCCTCAGGCTCAGTTTTAGGAAGTCTGTTTTCGAGCATAGAAATAAAAACTTGTGATGCTGCTTATCCGGTAACATTTTCAGACTTAGACATCAAATATGACGTAGGACTAGCGGTGCCTTTTGCATGGTTCTGGTGCGACGCCATTGTAGAAGTTGTGGAAAATTTGTACCGTGAAAACAAGAAATTTAATGGTTCAAGAGACCGTATAGTTGAACTTTTAAGAGAATGTGTATTAAAGTTTTTAAGAGATGGTAAGTTAATAGACACGAAAGTTTTTATAGAACTTCAGTAAAGACACTAGTTACAGGGGCGGATGCAGGAATTTTCGAAAGGGGGGGGGTGTGCTAACCCAGGGCACCCAGGGCAAAGGGGGGGGTGCAAAACATATGTCCCGATACAAATGCATTGATCGGCAAAAATAAAGGGGGGGTGCGCACCCCCGGAACCCCCCCCCCCTGGATCCGCCACTGAGTTAATCATGACATACATATAGCTAACATGTAGAGTGACCGGACGTGGAGTCGTACACTTTTGAGACATTTATAGGCCCAGTGATTTTATTTGATCATGTGTTGGTAAATGGACGGGTATTTTATGATTTTTGTTTTTGTTTTGGTTTTTAAATATGGGGACTGGCATTTCTTAATGCAAGCTGATTTATTGAACCCTAGAAATCCTGAAGAAAAAGAGCGTGGAGTCGTAAACCCGGAAAATATTGCTCTTCACGTTACCTATGATAAATAAACATTTTTGCCTTTCAAAAGGTTTATTTTGCCTCAGATTTAACAGTATAGTGTAAATAATTACGGTAAAATAATATAAATAACCACAAATAAAAGTTAGTACGCATGCACCTAAATTGGAAAAATAGGAAAACACAGTTTTCTCCCAAAAACAACAAAGAGGGCAACGTTATATTGAAGAAACTTGATGCAATTGATAAATGTTGTAAGACAAACAAATTTAAGTAGTTACTGAATAAAGAATTGTGATTTTGCACGTGCTATTTTACTGGTTTGCTTGATTTCGTTTACCATTGTTTACCAGGAAATAATGCAAAAATGGCAATCTGGCTTGTTTTTCTGACACCAGTAAGCAAACCAGCAGGCAAAAACTGGTCAGTTGTGATGTTCACATTATTTCTATACAAATTACGTGTAATGAGGCGATTTTAAAAATTATTACTATATGAGAAGTGCCGATTTTAGCCTGCAGATGGCCATATCTTATTTATGTTTTGTTGTATAATTTCAAAACGAGGCACACGTGACATGTAAAACTATGACCCTTTACAACTCTTCATAATACTCTATTGCTCAAATACAAAAGTTTTATCTTTGACAACTCAGTTAAGGGGTCAATTGCTAACAGTTTTTAAGTGTACGACTCCACGTACAGTTACTCTATAATTTTTTTTTTTTGGGGGGGGGGGGTGTACCTTGCATAACCAAAATAACCCAAAATAAATCAGGGGTCCCACTGCAGAGAGTAAACCTGATATTGAATGCGGAACCACCGCAATAAATTCTCGCCTTAAACATTTTAGTGGCAACAAGGTCATCTGGGGTTCCTATTACTGTCAAATAATGTACATGTTTGCAAGGACTTTTTAATGTTTCACTGACTTTAAATATACTTCCTTGATGTATGGTATTGAAAAGTAAGGCTGAAGGGGTCATTGTCATCCTGGGTACTATATCTAAGTACCCTGGGTACTATTTGAATGTATAACTGTACCCTGGGTAACTAAAATTGTTATAAACGTACCCAGGGTACTATAGTTGAATTTACACCTGGAATTCTGCTCCGAATGACCCCAAGAATTGTCTTCGAATAACCTTTTGATGTCACTCGACAATCACTTTTAAATTATGGCGTCAAACATTTTATTTTGTGACACAAAATTTTGCGGAATCCTGTATGATTTTGTGCAATGGTGGACGAAAGTGTAAATACGTCTATTATAGGAATGTTCGCCATGACGTCACAGGTCACCTGTGTTTTTGTTTTGGTAGGAAAAAAATGCATAAAGGTGCGGGTATTAACTTTAAATCGTCATACATTTGTAACTTTTTTATTATTCAAGATAATTATAAAATTCTTTTGGTTCTTAAAATCATTTTGAAAGCTCTTAGTAATGGTAAACTTTTGGAATAAATATTCAGTTATCTGGTGTATGTAAATGTAGGTTCATTTTCAAACTTTTCCAAACTACGTATGCATGGATGAATTTTCAAAATTCAATAATAAATTCATTTTTCCACAGATGAAAATAAAACTTTCTAAAAATAAATTCTAGCCATCCCTGAATGCAATATTTCAATATATTTACTAGATGGCTATATAAATTTGGGGAAATATTAGCCAGCCCTGCCAAAAATTAGCCAGTCATGGACTGGCGGTCGGGCTGCTATTTCCAACTCTGATTTAAAATTAAATTTACAGACCAAAAATCGATCTAGAAATAACAAAGCAATTAAAGTTTGAAAATTGGGATTTTTATGCCCCACCTACGATAGTAGAGGGGCATTATGTTTTCTGGTCTGTGCGTCCGTTCGTTCGTCCGTCCGTCGTCCGTTCGTTCGTTCGTCCGTCCGTCGTCCGTTCGTTCGTTCGTCCGTCTGTCCCGCTTCAGGTTAAAGTTTTTGGTCGAGGTAGTTTTTGATGAAGTTGAAGTCCAATCGACTTCAAACTTGGTACACATGTTCCCTATGATATGATCTTTCTAATTTTAATGCCAAATTAGAGATTTTACCCCAATTTCACGGTCCACTGAACATAGAAAATGATAGTGCGAGTGGGGCATTTGTGTACTGAGGACACATTCTTGTTATCGAGTAATTGGCCATTGTTTATTAGTCTGTTTACTTGCCAACCAAAATGACACTAAATGAGATGCAAATTAGTGAATATGACATCACTAATGAGATTTGCGAACATTCCTATAATGTATATCCAGGCTTTCCGCTGGCGTGCGCTATTTGCGCATTTGGCGATAAATCTATTAATTTGGCGCAAAAATATTTACTTTGGCGCAGAAATGTGGCGCAAAAGATTTCTGGTCATTCTAATCTGTTGTTGCGAACATCGATGTCATTTTCTAGTTCGTTACTTCGGAACATGCATGTTGCGGTATTCAGAAGTTATCAGATGTTACTCATCAACTAAGCATGTAACAGGAAATCGATGATAAGCTTTTTATACGACCGCAAAATTTGAAAAATTTTTCGTCGTATATTGCTATCACATTGGCGTCGTCGTCGTCGTCGTCCGAATACTTTTAGTTTTTGCACTCTAACTTTAGTAAAAGTGAATGGAAATCTATGAAATTTTAACACAAGGTTTATGACCACAAAAGGAAGGTTGGTATTGATTTTGGAAGTTTTGGTCCCAACATTCTAGGAATAAGGGGCCAAAAAGGGCCCAAATAAGCATTTTCTTGGTTTTCGCACTATAACTTTAGTTTAAGTTAATAGAAATCTATGAAATTTTGACACAAGGTTTATGACCACAAAAGAACGGTTGGGATTGATTTTGGGAGTTTTGGTTTCATCAGTTTAGGAATTAGGGGCCAAAAAAGGGCCCAAATAAGCATTATTCTTGGTTTTTCGCACAATAACTTTAGTTTAAGTAAATAGAAATCAATGAAATTTAAACACAATGTTAATGACTACAAAAGGAAGGTTGGTATTGATTTTGGGAGTTTAGGTCCCAACAGTTTAGGAATTAGGGGCCAAAAAGGGACCCAAATAAGCATTTTTCTTGGTTTTCGGACCATAACGTTAGTATAAGTAAATAGAAATCTATGAAATTTAAACACAAGGTTTATGACCATAAAAGGAAGGTTGGTATTGATTTTGGGAGTTTTGGTCCCAACAGAATAAGGGGCCCAAAGGGTCCAAAATTAAACTTTGTTTGATTTCATCAAAATTGAATAATTGGGGTTCTTTGATATGCCGAATCTAACTGTCATGACTGTGTATGTAGATTCTTAACTTTTGGTCCCATTTTCAAATTGGTCTACATTAAGGTCCAAAGGGTCCAAAATTAAACTTAGTTTGATTTTGACAAAAAATGAATCAGTTAGGTTCTTTGATATGCTGAATCTAAAATTGTACTTAGATTCTTGATTATTGGCCCAGTTTTCAAGTTGGTCCAAATCGGGGTCCAAAATTAAACTTTGTTTGATTTCATCAAAAATTGAATAAATGGGGTTCTTTGATATACCAAATCTAACTGTGTATGTAGATTCTTCATTTTTGGTCCTGTTTTCAAATTGGTCTACACTAAAGTCCAAAGGGTCCAAAATTAAACTTAGTCTGATTTTAACAAAAATTGAAATCTTGGGGTTCTTTGATATGCTGAATCCAAAAATGTACTTAGATTTTTTATTATGGGCCCAGTTTTCAAGTTGGTCCAAATCAGGATCTAAAATTATTATATTAAGTATTGTGCAATAGCAAGTCTTTTCAATTGCACAGTATTGCGCAATGGCAAGAAATATCTAATTGCACAATATTGTGAAATAGCAAATTTTTTTAAATTAGAGTTATCTTTCTTTGTCCAGAATAGTAAGCAAGAAATATTTAATTGCAAAATATTGTGCAATAGCAAGATTTTTTTTTAATTGGAGTTATCTTTCTTTGTCCAGAATCAACTTAAATCTTTGTTATATACAATATACAATGTATATTCACTTTTTACTACCAACTGATAAATTAAAATAATCTTTACCATTCAGTGATAACAAGCAGTTTTTTTACATCTTAATATTTTATGATGTATTTAAATGAGTAGTTATTGTTGCAAACTCCATTAGAAATTTTAATTGAGATTAGTTTTGGAATAAGGGAAAGGGGGATGTGATTAAAAAAATTGGGTTCAATTTTTCTCATTTGAAATTTCATAAATAAAAAAGAAAATTTCTTCAAACATTTTTTTGAGAGGATTAATATTCAACAGCATAGTGAATTACTCTAAGAGAAAACAAAAATTTTAAGTTCATTAGAACACATTCATTCTGTGTCAGAAACCTATGCTGTGTCAACTATTTAATCACAATCCAAATTTAGAGCTGAATCCAGCTTGAATGTTGTGTCCATACTTGCCCCAACCGTTCAAGGTTCAACCTCTGCGGTCGTATAAAGCTACGCCCTGCGGAGCATCTGGTTATCTTTTGATACGATTGGTAAATACTTTTAAGGTTTATGTACCCTTCTGTAGCCATTTTTTGTACGAAATTTTCAAACCTCAATTGTATCAAAACTAAAGATATAATAAATAATAGAGATAGGCCATTTAGTACATGTTCCAAGGGGAAACTTGATGCAAAGCATTATTTTTTACGGTTTCATTGCATTTGATAGAAAAAGAGGACTTTGTGGCAAATAAATCAAGATTTTTATAGAAAATCCACAGCCTTTAATACAGAGATTTTTGTTATAAAATTTGAAACATAAATTACTCACTTGATTTTCTATAATGTGCTAGTGTTTATTTTTTACAAAAAGTTCTAAGTAACCTGTAATACCAAAACACCTCGTGCTGAGTCACTAAAGTCGAGCGCACCCTAAAAGGTGTACTTGATTTTGGCCATATTTATACTTGTCTTAACCAATAACTACATTTATAAATTTGTTTTAAGGAAATCAATGCTAGCACTGCATGCAATAATTCTATATCTATCAGTCATCATATTGCCAAATATGAGAGTACAAGGATAAAGGCTGTGGATTTTCTATAAAAATCTTGATTTATTTGCCACAAAGTCCTCTTTTTCTATTAAATGCAATGGAACAGTAAAAAATAATGCTTTGCATCAAGTTTCCCCTTGGAATATGTACAAAATGGCCTATCTCTATTATTCATAATATCTGTAGTTTTGATACAATTGAAGTTTGAAAAGTTCCTACAAAAATGGCTACAGAAGGGTACATAAACCTTAAAAAAAGTGCTAATTAATGGTCTCAGACTCAGGTGAATAAATCCCTTCTGTCAATTGGTAAATAGTTTTGTCTCGCCTGCGACGAATGTCGCTGAAGCGAGACTTGGGTATGCAAATCCGGCGGCGGCGGCGTAAACTTTTTATAAACCTTTATATTTCAGAAGTTAAAAAAGCTGAATGTTTCATATTTTGCATGTAGATGCCTCATGATATGAAGTTTCTGTCTGGCATACGTAATTGTCCTTGACCTCATTTTCATTGTTCACTGACCACTTGAAAATTGATGTATGTTTTCGTGATTAAGTCCATTTCTCTAATACTACAAGTGGTAGGACAACTATATCTGGTATATAGATTGGTCTTAGGGTATACATGTCCGTCTGGTACAGTTCACCTGTTCTTGACCTTATTTCATGGTTCAGCGATCAACTTTAAGTTTTCGTGATTAAGTCCATTTCCCTAATACTACAAGTGATAGGGCAACTGTATTTGGTTTATAGATTGGTCTTAGTGTGTACATGTCTGTCTGGTACAGTTTACCTGTCATTGACCTCATTTCATGGTTCAGCGATCAACGTTAAGTTTTCGTGATTAAGTCCATTTCTCTAAATTAATACTACAAAAGATAGGGCAAGTATATTTGGTTCATAGATTGGTCTTAGGGTGTACATGTCTGTCTGACATAATTCTGCTGAACTTGACCTTATATCATCATGATCATAGGTCAGTGATTATGTGGTATTTTTTGCATGTTTAGGTCAATTTTCTCACATTAAAAGTGATAATGGAGAGCAGGCGAGACATTTCAGTGTGTGCACTCTTGTTTATATAATTTGGAGAAAGTTGTAATTTATTTAACTACTATCGTTTTAAACACATTGTAACTTGAAACCATTTTTTAACAAACATTGGATTGATCAGGTAATTTTTAATTTACTAATTAGATTAAACATATTACATATAAAGAAAGGTAACATAATACATAAACAATAGTTATGCAAACACATAAAGCAACAGGTAAAAAGTAAACAATTTAATAATTGTCTAAACATTTGAAGTATTTTTGGCTCAAAAAATTTCAAAGTGGCTCAAAAATTTGGCTTTTGGCTCAAGTATTGGCTTAAAAAAAAAATTCAGCCCAGAGGAAACCCTGTATATCTGTACCCTGGGTACGATTAAATTATATAAAGGTACCCTTATACCAATCTCAGGGTGTGTTTTGATATGTGCATATAGATGATCAATAGGGATTTGATTCTTGTGCACCTATAGCTATTGATGGAAAGTTCATTGTAGGTGAGATGAGGGGGCATGGGACATTTTAGCAAAAAGAAAAAAAGTACATAGGGTCATTTTAGCGCCGACTTCATAGGACATTTTAGCGACGTAAAATTTGGGTTACCTGTATTTTGGATAGGACATTTTAGCGAAATTTACCTGTGTTTTAATAAGGACATTTCATTGAAATTTTACCTGTAGTATCATTTTTGATACAAATCCAAGTATTTGTATAAAATTAGTAACATGAGTAATACATATTTAAAAAAATAAGCATATTATTATTTATATGTACATGTATAATTTCTAGTTTTACACATGACTTAATTGACCAGTTTTGGCCAGTTCATTTTGTGTAATCCTGAACTGAAATGTATGTACCAATTAATTCTTATCTTTTTCGTTGGCTATGGAAGTATTTTTCTATTATATATTTCTTACACGCGTCAAATGTCCCTCAGCATTTGAGATCAATAATTTCTGTAAGAACGACCATGACTTCGTTATCCTAAGTAACTGGTATTGGGGGAACAGAATTGTAGTCCGTGATTGTTTTAGATACAGAGTTGACAAATACTGAAAGTCTTAGTTACAGATTTCAATCGAACTATTATAAGCTGCAGTTAATATAACACTTATCGTAGTGCTGTGTTTTACTGTTTAAGTCAATATTTTGATATTTTAAACTAATAAGAGTTTTAACCAGTATTTTTAGTGTTTTTTTTTTTAAATCGAGTGTTTTTAGTACAATGTAAATATGCTACATTACAACTTGAATTATAATACATTAAATTTAGTGCCAGTGCTTCTTATATATTATTTATTCTTATATATATTTATTTCCTGCTAATTTTCCCAAAAATGTCGCTAAAATGTCCTACTATGTTTTTTATTTTCGCTAAATTGTCCTAAAAATCGGCGCTTAAATGTCCTATACTAAGCCGCTAAAACCTCCTTTTGTTTTCGCTAAAATGTCCCATGTAAAATGTTGACATAATCAATTTATATATGTATTCTAGTTTAATTTCATAAACTTTTACAAAATAAATGTAAAGAATTCAAAAAGTAAAACATTTCACCGCTTTTATATCAAATTCCTTCAAAAGTCACATGACCAGTGTCAGCCTCTACCTTAATCCATGTAATTCTATTTTTTTTGTTACGGTTACATCAGCATTATTCCGTAATTAATTGCTGCCCCTTACCTGGATGTAAATCTAACATTTGCGTTATAATTACATTCCTGATGTAACGTTAACAAGTGCCAAGTTAAAAAGTGTAAAAATTTATCAACAACATAATCATTTTCCCATTAACAAATAATCCTGAATTTGCGTTGAAATAAAATGCTCTTTCCTGAATCCCATTGTGTTGAGATCATGAAATCCCATCGTTTAATTGTCTCACCTGGCCCGAAGGTTCATGTGAGCTAGCCTATCACTACCACTTGGGGTCTGTCTGTCTTCGTTAGCTTTTTACATTTTAATCTTCCACTAGGAAACCACTGGGACAATTTGGACCAAACTTGGCACCAGGGTCCATTACTTTATAAATGTAATGAATTAACGACCCAATCCGCTAACCAAGGCAGCCAACATAGTTTTAACATAGGATCCCATGCTGCAAAGGAGAAGATTAAGAAATGGACTGGTTAAATAAAGTGGTTAGTGATTTTTATGAGAGAATGTTCATTGAGATTTTCATATATTAGAGACTGTTCATTGAGATTTTCACACAATAGAGACTGTTCAGTGAGATTTTCATACTTGAGACAGTAAAGTGAGATTTTCATTTTCCAAGATATTTGTTAATTTAGACGATTTAAAGTTTTCATTCATTTTTCTGATAATTACTTGATTATTTTGCATTCGCACGGCCCCCAGGATGTCCTGAATTAAGCACTGAGACATTAGTTATTGTGCCGTAGTTTCTATGTCATTGCGACATGACGTATCTCTATGGCTTTCTAATTATATAATGCAACATTAACACTAGTAAGAAGTTATTTAGCTGGTTTAAAGATACATGTACCACTATACGAAATTTTGTTTACAGTATAACTGGCATCCAGTTGCCCCATGAACTGGTAACTTTGATGACGTCAGATGTGTAATTGCAAAACTTTTGATGGTGAAAAATTACGGACAATGTGGTATGAATCTTGCGTTTTTGAACCAAACGTGGCCATAATGCGGTTTCCTTCAGTTTATCCCATGATCCCACCTGGTGACGGCCGCCCTTACTAAAAAAGAAATTGAGCAAAAAATCAATTAAAAATCTTCTGAAACTGCTTGGCCAGTTTGGGTTAAACTTTTGTAGAATGGCCCTTGGATGGTCCCTTTTCAAAATTATACTCAACAAAAAAAGTTTAGCAACATTCAAAGTATAAATTAAGGACATTTTCTGTTGGTTTATATTCTAAATATTTTTTAAAATATGAAGTGAAATCACAAGATGAATATTGCTTGAAGCACACATGAGCTAAACTTTTGTTGACATTTAGTGGTTCCAGTGTTTCCGACATTAAAATTTAACAAAAAATTGCTTTGAGCAATTCTCACAGAATGCTTGTTTAAATCAGTTGAGCGATACAGGCTAACCTGAGCCTCTAGTATATGGTCTAATGTACAGTGAATAGGTATATTGGTATATCATGTAATTTATATTTTGATAAAAAGTTTTCTTTTGTTTTGTTAGAGAAGAACATCGAACATTTAAAGAAGGTCAAAAGTGCAAAGAGTGAAGCAGAAATACAAGCAATCCTTTCCCATCATTTGTTTGTACTGTTAGCTCCTTCAGCAGAATATTTGATTGATGGCCATCACAGTTGGCCTGCAGATTTGAAAAAATGTCCAGCATGTCATGAAGACCTGAATCTTGGGAATACATCTATAGGTAAGATTTTTGTTGAGATGATTCACGTGAGCTTTGCAATCCCTTGTCTTTTTTCTTAATTGTTAATTAAAAAGAAAGACTTCTAAAAAACCATCAGATCAGTATAATCTGTAGTTTGCCTTATTATACCCCCCGCAAATGAAGTTTGTCTGTCTGTCCGTCCGTCCATCCATCCGTCTGTCCCGTTTCATGTCGGGGGCAAAACTTTTGTACCGTAGCACCTAGGATTATCAAACTTGGTATGTGGATGCATCATATGCATGGGAAGGCGATGAGTCATGTACCAAATTTAGGTCATTGTGACCTTGACTTTGACCTTTATAATAGTAAAACCTTGTCAATTTTGTGTCCAGAACTGAGCAGAACTTTTGTACCGTAGCACCTAGGATTTTTAACTGGGATTTTACAAATGTAAAAATCGGTTATCAGATTGGCAAGGTACGACAGGCAGGCGGGCGGGCGGGCGTATATAGGTATATATACCACTATTTATGAGTATACCATGTATATAGGAATCACCTAGTCTGTCGGAGCAGTACTTTTGTACCATAGCACCTAGGATTATCAATTTTGGTATATGGATACATCATGGGAAGGTGATGTGTCGCATACTAAACTTAGATCACGGTGACCTTGACTTTGACCTTTGACCTTTATGATACATTTTGTAGTAAAGCCTTGCCCACTTCGTGTCTTGTGCAGATTTTTTTTACAGTACTGTAGCACCCAGGACTATCGAACTTGGTGTATGGATGCATCATCGAAATGCGATGTGTCAAGTACCAAATCTAGGTCACTATGACCTTGACTTTGACCATTGACCTTTATGATAGTAAAATTTGCCCACTTCGTGTCTTGTGCAGAACTTTTGTGCCATAGCACCTAGGATTGTCAAACTTAGTGTGTTGATGCATCATGCAAAGGCGATGTGTTGTGTACTAAATCAAGGTCACTGTGACCTTGACTTTGACACTTATGATAGTACCACTGTAGCACCTAGGATAATTAAACTTGATAAATGGATGCATTATACAAATATGATGTGTCATGTACCAAATTTAGGTCACTTTGATCTTTGACCTACTTTAGTATATGGTAGTAAAATGTCATCCACTTCGTGTCTCTAATTGTGTAAGCTTGTTTTCTTCATTTCATAGTTGTATTGTAGAGCCTAGGTGGGTAAATCATTGAAATTTGAACTACTTGCTGTATTTTTAATATCTGATGTAAGTCATCTGACTAATGGGGCTTGGCAGATGAAGGAGCATGGGGTATACATAATGAGCTGTGCTGATAGTCTCTAGTTATAGGTAGGGCAAAATCCAAAAAATCGTTGACATACTTTTCCGGTTTTACCAAGGCCAACATTAAAAATATCTTTGTTTCCCCTCTCCCGACTGAGGTTGTTAGGGTATGGGTAGGTAGGTAGGCAAATTATTTTATTTTATTCCTTGATATGGTTTTCTATATTGAATTTGTACAAAATTCAACAGGTAAGATGGGTAAGACTCAAGTCAATAAAAGTGGGGTATTCCCTGTATTCTAATTCAGTGTACACCACAGTTTTCTGGTGTTAAAAAAAACAGTATACAGGGACCTTCTTTTTTTTCCTATTCATTTAATGTAATGAAATCTACAAAAGCACACATTCTACTTGTGATAACAATGCTTAATGATAGAAAGTGTTTTTTTAGTTAAAAAATCAAGCTTATTTCAAGTCTAATTTGATGCATAACTCACAACAAAACAATTCCTTTGTTCACCAATTCATACCTTGATCATCAATTATGAGATGACAAAAAGATACATGTATGTTAATCACTTGGGAATTAAAATTCAATGAATAAAAATTTTCAATAGAAGTGAACATAATTCAGTTATGTTCAGTTACACCTGGATCATGCAGCTTGGTCAATTGATTCCTAAACAAAGATTTGTATGTTTTTTCAAGTTCTAGAAGAAACAAGGCTTCACTTTATATTCATGTTTTGTATTTCCTAAAATACTTATAAGTATTTACGAATTCTACTGATGCAGTTATAACGTTAAAACGTGTCCTTTTGTAATTTTCATGCCATAAATGAAATCCCATTTAAACTGGTTTTTTTCACACCAGAAAACAGGGAAATTTCCTGAAAGCAGGGAATACATGTATCCCACATTTCCCGACTTGTGCCCAACCTGTTCAAAGACAAAGTAGATAGATTTTAAAGCATGAGTCAGACCATTTTTACTCAAAGTCTTTAAGATTTTATCCTTTAAACAGGAACAGAGGTTAGACACAAAGCAAATCAAGATGCACTCAGCGGGTTAAAAGATGCTTCAGTATTTTTTTTATTTTCAAAAAAGATCACCCTTGCACACAAACAAATCGTGTGAAAAGCATTTTGTTTGTTTTCCTTGATTCCGAATCATGTAGACGCTTCAATGCAAAAATACCTTGATTTAAAACGCTCGTTGACTACAGCATCGGAAAGGTATCACCAAAACCCAACGATCGTTGACTACAGCATAGGAAATAACCAACATAGCCAAAAAAAAAAAAAAAAAAATAGTGGACAAGAATGGCCAATAAAATTTTTCGGGTCGCGGTGATTTTACCGGGTCGGTCGTGTGAGGGGAAACAAACAATATTTTATTTTTGGCCCAACCCAGATAACTTTCACCCATGTTCTTATATAGAAGTAAAAAATTGTGGCAAAAATTAACTGACTCACACTATCGATTATTGTTATGTGCATTTTTGGAAAAATCTGGATTTCAAGTGTTAATTTCAAGGTTTTGCCATAAGTAGAAAATAAGAAGTTATTTGTTGGAAGTTGGAGCCTCTGTATCCCATGGACACATCCTTCTTAGATTTTTAGCTCACCTGACCTGACCCAAAGGTTAAATGTAAGAACATGAGATGCAAAATTCCCAAGTTAGGGTGTTTGAGGGAAATTTCTAAATTGAAGGGTTTGGGTCTTATTTTAATAAAAGGTAGAAAAAGCCCTGTTAGGTTGTCCCCTTTCAGAATTGTGTCTGATGATTCCATCCGCCAACCAAGGCAGTCAACATCAGCCGACATAGTTTTATCATAGGACCCTAATTTGTACAAAAATTGAACTTGACCTTCATTTATATAGTAGGAAATAACATTAAAATTTTAAAAAGCTATGCAGTGTTCATTCCAGGCCGCGCCCTTGCGCCATTGATGCATAATTTCCACCCATGGCGCAAAGAAAACGTGCCACTTGCGCCTGTCGGGCGCGTCGTTTTTCCGTACTCCACAATAGGAAACTTCCGGATTTTTTTCATGGTCTTCCCTGTCATTGTTCTCAGTGTTTTTATACAAGAGACCTTTCTATTATATTTAATCATGGCTGATAAACGAAAACGAAAGTTGCTTTGAAATCTATGTTTTCCTTAATGTTTAAAGGATGCTACCGGTTAAATTGTTGATCAAGAAGTGGCAGAAGACTATCGAATGATAAACAACACTAAAAGCAGTGATACGAGAAAATTAAACCGAATACCAGTGCAGACGTGATTGATTTACGATGCGAAACTTATGAAATGTGACCATTGTGCAATTATTATATAATAAACAAGGCAATGCTTTCGCTAACGAGACGAACAATATTCCAGGACAAGTTACAAGTACATCAATGATTCAATAAATGATTTTTTTTTATAAAGAAATGAAAGCAACATTTACAAACAAAACAACTAATAAAAAGTATAATTTTGTTATATAAAATCTATTTATAAGTGCCTACAGGAAGGAAACAACTGTTTGCTTTTTGCACTGATATTAATGAGATTTTGGTCAAATTTCATGACCCACCAATTTCAGTAGATGGCCCCTAGATTAACTGCCAAAGGGGCCTTTGACCCTTCAATCTGAAATTCTGGAATGAACACTGGCTATGTAATGGCGTTCTCTTTATATCATCTGGAAACGAACAGTGTGACAGACGAAAGCATGGACAGACAGACAGACGATGGACATGTGGATCACTATATACCCCTTCCCTAGGGAGAGGGGGTAAGATAAACATGCCCCAAAAATGAAATTTTCTCTGTATTGATACAATGAGCACCAAAAGCAGTACTGCAGATGCACAGAGTTTACATACAAATATATCCAGTTATCATTTATGTCACACTAGGAAAATGATCAACCTGTTTTAAGTGACCACCTGTCTTATGTGACCTAATATCAAACTTCCCTTCGAAGGTCACACAAGACAGGTACATGTAGTGACTGTCTGTCAGCTGACAGCTACCATCTTGGATGCAGGTCAAGGTCATCAAATATAATTCTGAAAGGAGACTGCCTCAACATTGGAGATAATGTTCAAAATAAACTTAAGCATGTCGGCCCAATGATCTAGTCGGTCGACATATTGCTATTCTTCCGTTTCTCTGGGTTTTTTTTGGGTTTTTTTTTCCACCTAATTTTGTCCGGAGCAGTTCTCTGGAACCATAAGCCAAACTCTATAATGGGTTGGCATGAAGCAAGATGCCAATGCCTAGTTGTGCACCTGGGATCTGGAATATTCAAAATGGCTACCGTTGCCATGGAAACCGCAAAAATATGCAAAAATCAAAAGATGCTTCAATCTTAATGGAACTTTATATAATTGTGTCTCGTCATGCACACATGTCAAGTTGGTCCTTGGAATTTCCAACATGGCTGCCATTACCATGGAAACCGAAGATAAAAGATTTTTGAAAAATGTTCAAAACTTATTCAAACTTTGCAGAAATGTTACTATTCATAATAGAAGGTTGGCATGAAGCAAGATACCAATGCCAAGTTGTATGCCTGGGTCTGGAATTTTCAAAATGGTTACGGTTGCAATGGAAACCACACAGAAATATTCGAAATTTTGAAAGATGCTCCAATCTTGATAAAACTTTACAGAAATGTGAATTGTCATGCATACATGTCAAACTGGTCCTTGGAATTTTCAAAATGGCTGCCATTACCATGGAAACCGAAAATAAAAAAAAATTTAAAAAATGTTCAAGACTGGCTGAAACTTTTTAGAAATGTTACTTTTCATTCATATTTTTTAAGTCAGTGTATGGGAAATCTAAAGTGGCTGCCATTACCATGGAAACAGGCCGGGCTGACATTAGCTATTTCTAGTTTTTTTCCCTTTTTTTTCCACCAAATTTTGTCCATCGCAGTTCTCTGGAACCATAAGTCATAGAATATAGGAGGTTGGCATGAAGTAAGATGCCAATGCCTAGTTGTGCACCTGGGGTCTGGAATTTTCAAAATGGCTGCTGTTGCCATGGAACCTGCAAAAATATGCAAAATTTAAAAGATGCTTCAATCTTCATAAAACTTTACACTTATATGTCTTGTCATGAATACATGTCCAGTTGGTCCTTGGAATTTCCAAAATGGCTGCCATTACCATGGAAACAGATAATTAAAGATTTTTGAAAATTGTTCAAAACTGATTTATATTAGAAGTTTGACATGAAGTAAGAGACCAATGCCTAGTTGAGCACTTTGGTCCTGGAATTTTCAAAATGGATATTGTTGTCATGGAAACCGCAAAAATATGCAAAATTTAAAATCTGCTACATGTTCAATGTTTATAAAACTTTACATAAATGGGTCTTGTCATGCATACATGTCCATTTGGAACCAGGAATTTTCAAAATTGTTGCCGTTACCATGGAAACAAAAAAATTTATACGACCGCAAAAATTTGCGGTCGTATATTGTTATCGCCCATGGCGTCGTTGGCGGCGGCATCGGTGTCCAGATTTGTGGTTTTCGGACGATAACTTGAGTTCTGATTGAGCAAATGCTATGAAATTTTAACACAAGGTATAAAACCACAAAATACAGCTTGGGATTGTTTTTGGGGGTTATGCCCCGCCGGTTCCTGAAATAGGGGCCAAAAGGGGAAAAATAAGTGTTTATATTAATTTTGATGTGGAGGACTTATTTTTTGTTCAATTTTAATGAAATTTTTTTCATAATGTTCCTTATGAAATTCTGCATTGGCAGTTTGTCAACGGATTTATCGTAGCCTTTACCGTTTCCGAGCTATTAGCGGCCAAAGTGGTGCTAAATCCCCCAAAACAAACTTTTTTATTTCTTGTCTGATTTCAACTGGGTTTTTTTCTTTGGATTCCTTATGAAATTTTTCAAACAGAGAATTTTCACCAATTTGAGCTAAGACTTACGGTTTCCGAGCTACAAGGGGCTGAAAGGGGCTAAAAAGGACTTCCCCTTTTTGTTCGCCAAATTTTTATTTTTATTCTTATTTTGGTTTTGTTTTTTTTTCATTATGTTCCTTATGAAATTCCGCACTGGTGATATTGTTACGGATTTAACGTAGCTTTTACCGTTTCCGAGCTATAAGGGGCCAAAGAGGTGCTAAATCCCTCAAAACGAACTTTTTTATTTCTCCTCCGATTTCAACGGTTTTTTTTTCTCTGGATTCCTTATAAATTTGCTGACATAGGGAATTTTCACCATGACAAGACAGTCACACATTGAATGATACATAGGGTTGGTGTCCCCGGGGTCATCCCAACCACACCCACTTTGAAAATGATTGAATAACTTGAAAACGATGAGATTCCCACCCTTAAACCATATATTTTCTTGTTCCTCATGACAAAACGCATTGAATGATCTATATGATTGGCCCAAAAATATAAATGTGTTTTTTACAATGTATTCAACTTGGATAATAAGTCCAACATGTTAATGTGTCAAAAACTAATCTTGTGTCCACCTTTTCCCCAGAAATTTTTGGGTTTGTTTGGGAGACTTTCGTAACAGCATCCTGTTACAATGATCACTTGTCTTTAATATTTTGGTTTTGTTTTTTTCATTATATTCCTTATGAACTTCCGCACCGGCAGAGTTTAATGGATTTACTATAGCTTTTACCGTTTTCAAGCTATTAGGGGCCAAAGTGGTCTTAATTTTTTTTTAAAAACGAACTTTTTTATTTCTTGTCCGATTGCAATGGGTTTTTTTCTTTGGATTTCTTATGGAACTTCCAATGCGAAAAATTTCTCAGATTTGAGCTAGGACTTATGGTTTACTAGCTACAAAATGTACAAGGGGCTTAAAAGGGCCAAAATTGACTTTTGTCAAATTTTTGTTTTTCATCTTATTTTGGTTTTGTTTTTTTCATTATGTTCCTTACAAACTTTTTTTATTTCTCGTCCGTTTTCAACATATTTTTTTTAGTTTGGATTCCGTATGAAATTTCCAACCCGTTTGATTCTTTCCAAATTTGAGCTGGACTTAAGGTTTCCCAGCTACAAGGGTCTTAATTTCTGTGTCCAGCATATTACTGTGTCCAGCTAATTACTGTATCCAGCAAATTACTTTGTCAAGCATATTATTGTGTCCACTTTAGTAGTGTGTCAATGCTTGCCCAAATGAACACTTGTCGACCACTGCGGTCGTATCATGCTCCGCTCGGCGGAGCTTTTTATTCAGATTGGTTATAAGGAGGGATACTACCGGTATTTACAAATGAAATTTTCTTTTGGGTATGGGGATTCTTGGTACATTAATATGTTATACATGTAACATTATACAATTCAAAAAAAAAAGAAATTTCTTAGCACTTTGATGAAACGATACATGCATGTTATGGCAAAACAAATAGTGGAAATCCATGAATCTGCTTACAGAAATAAACACAAAATAATTCTGCGATATAAAAAAAATTTCAGAGTCAAACTGAAGGAGCGTAAAGCAGTCAACAGCAAATAAACAAACCTATTTTCAATTTAGACCTTAGACAGTTTGGTGGTTAAGGGTTTTTTTAAACTCCAGATTATTGTTTCTTTTAAGGACATCACAAAGTTTGGTATGGTTTTCCTGATATCATAGTTAATAAAACTACTGTCAAAGTTAAAAAAGATGAAGATGAGAGCATTGAAGATGAAGAAACTCAAGACTATGAGTGGAGAGAACCTGATGCAAAAAGGTTAAAAGTCACGAATGATAAACAGAATGAAATGGGAGCTGGTGGGGAAGGCTCAAATTTAAGCCCTGATGTATTCACTACAAGCATTGAGGTGAAAAAAGATGAGGGATTTGCCAATGAAAAGAATTTGATACAGACTTTTGCTCAAACTATTACAAATGCTTTTTATCAGTCAAAACTGAATCCAAAGCTGAACAATCTCTGTATTCCATCTTTCTTAGTCTCAAATGTTAAACTAAGAATTATGATGTACAACTGCACACAAGACAGACTCTACATGTCTGAAAACATGGCTCTCTGGAATAAGGATGACAGTCTGAATGTTGGAACAGTCATTTGTATATGGTTGGTGTTAAATTTTGAAAACTTCCAAAACTGTGTTTCAGCAGAAGATCTTGAAGCTGTTGGGCTTAAAAAGTCAACCTTTCAGGAAAAACTGCCTGGTGATATTCTTGCAATATATCAAGATGAACTAAGTAGATACTTGCCAATAAAAAAAGTAAAAAAAGAGGAGCAACCACCAAAGACAGCTTTTGACCTACCGATGTCTAAGTATGCCCAAAATGTGTTGCAAAAGTTGGCTGGAATGGCTCATCGTTACTTTACATAAGTCCATTAGTTTTGGCAGGTATGTATCACTGTGTATATATCCTTAGCATTCTCAATAGATGTAACAGGTCCAAATTTTTAGCTCACCTTACCCAAAAAAATAGATTGGTCATAGGGTGTACATGTCTGTCTGACATAATTCTTTTGACCTTGACCTCATTTCATAGGTCAGTGAGTATGTGGTATTTTTGCATGGTTAGGTCCATTTCCTTCCATTGGAAGTGATAATGGAGAGCAGGTGAGACATTTCAGCGTGTGCACTCTTAAAAACTTTATATTTTAGAAGTTAGAAGAGCTGAATGTTTAATATCTTGCATGTAGATGCCTCATGATATAAAGTTTCTGTCTGGCATATTTCCATTGTCCTTGACCTCATTTTCATGGTTCACTGACCTCTTGAAAATTTATGTTGGTCAACGTTAAGTTTTCGTGATTAAGTCCATTTCTCTTATACTACAAGTGGTAGGGCAACTATATTTGGTTTATAGATTGGTCTTAAGACTTACATGTCCATCTGGCACAGTTCACCTGTCCTTGACCTCATTTCATGGTTCAGCGATCAACGTTAAGTTTGTGATTAAGTCCATTTATCTAATGCTACAAGTGGTAGGGCAACTGTATTTGGTTTATAGTTGGTCTTAAGGCATACATGTCTGTCTGGCACAGTTCACCTGTCCTTGACCTCATTTCATGGTTCAGCGACCAACGTTAAGTTTTTCGTGATTAAGTCCATTTCTCTAATACTACAAGTGAAAGGGCAACTATATTTTGTTTATAGATTGGTCTTAAGGTGTACATGTTCGTCTGGCACAGTTCACCTGCCCTTGACCTCAATTCATGGTTCAGCGATCAACGATAAGTTTTTGTGATTAAGTCCATTTTTCTTATACTACAAGTGGTAGGGCAACTATATTTGGTTTATAGATTGGTCTTAAGGCGTACATGTCCGTCTGACACAGTTCACCTGTCCTTGACCTCATTTCATGGTTCAGCTATCAACTTTAAGTTTTCATGATTAAGTCCATTTATCTAATACTACAAGTGGTAGGGCAACTATATTTGGTTTATAGATTGGTCTTAAGGCGTACATGTCTGTCTGGCACAGTTCACCTGTCCTTGACCTCATTTCATGGTTCAGCAGTCAACGTTTAGTTTTCGTGATTAACTCCATTTATCTAATACTACAAGTGGTAGGGCAACTATATTTGGTTTATAGATTGGTCTTAAGGCGAACATGTCTGTCTGGCACAGTTCACCTGTCCTTGACCTCATTTCATGGTTCAGCGACCAACGTTAAGTTTTCGTGATTAAAATAAAAATAGAGGATGTGGTATGATTGTCAATGAGACAGTCATCCGCAAAGGTTTGAACTACAAATAAAAATTCATCTACAGGTCACCGTACGGCCTTCAACAATGGACAAGAATCCACACCGTAAAGTAAGCTGTAAAAGGCCCCTAAACAATAAAATATGAAACAATTCAAGATAAGAACAAATGGCCTATTCTCAGGATATATGATACAAAAATAACAATGAGAACATGAAGACAACGACAACCACCGAAATACAGGTTCCTGGCTTGGGACAGGCACATAAAGTATGTGGCAGGGTTAAACATATTTGTGAGTACTCAACCCTCCCCCTAACCTGGGATAGTGGTGTAACAATATAACAAAAAAACAAACAATAAAAACCAGAAGAAAAGGATTTAACTCTAGAAAACGATACAGTTACAAGGTAAATACAATAACTAAAACATTAACAAAGAAGACAAAAGACAACAAGTGTATCGACCTCAATAGTGTACTCGCTGCTAACTACCAGCCAGTTCAAAATCCAAAAAACAACTGGTAAGCAAGTCAAGTTTCTAGAACTAAAATATCAATTACTACAGAAAAATTAGTGCAGAAAAATCATCGACAGATAAAGAAAACAGGACCTTGTGCACATGCCAAAAAATAACAAATAAATTATGGGCAAGCTGTAGGATAGTAATATAGACTTAATTTCGAATTATACTGTTGACCAGCATGTCTATATCGGTACCAAAAAACACAATCTGTAAAGATCTAACAACAATATTATGACAATAACCTTTACAAATTAGTTTTTTCAAGTGGCTAGTGAGTCCCAAAGGATTACGTTTAAATTTTCTGGCTTTATTCACAACATTCCCATAGAAGGAAGGATGTGATATACCGTTCCTAATAAGACTCCTACAAGTACAATTAAATTTAGTGACAACGTCTTTGTATCTACGGAAGAATTTAGTAAAAGTTTTGATTAATTTATGGTAACGATAACCTTGACTTAATAATTAATCAGTTATACAAAGATTAAGTTCATTAAAATCTGAAATGTCGCTATATACACGTCCATATCTAACAAGCTGGGAAATATAAACACTGTATGATGGCGCTATCGGTACATCCCCGTCAAGGAAGGGAAAATTAACTATAGGGAACGAGAAATCATCCCTCTTATCGTAAATTTTAGTATGAAGGGATCCTTGTGAAATAGAAATATCCAAATCCAGAAAAGGACATCGTGAACTGTCCGTATTAGCTTTATTCAATGTCAGTTCCTTAGTTTAAATTTCTGCAGTGTACTTGTAGAAGTCCGGGTTATTTAAAGCAAAAATATCATCAAGATAACGATAAGTATTATTAAATTCGTCAATTAAATGGTGTTTAGCAGGATCTTTACTGAGTTTTACCATGAATTGTGACTCATAATAATAGAGAAACAAGTCTGCAATTAACGGGGCACAATTTGTGCCCATAGGGATTCCTACAACTTGCCGATAAACTTTATCACCGAACCGTCTATATATTGTCAAGAAGAAAATTGAGAGAATTTATCATCTCCTCACACGTCCAGTAAGTGTACCTTTTATATTTGTCTTTAGCACTAGAGAAAAAAGATCTAAAACGGTTACAACAAATATACTTGCAATCAGATTCATCAAAAGACCATTAATCAAATTTGAAAATTTCTGTTTAATTAGGTTGTATGGAAATGCCGGTCAACCAACATGGCAGCCAGGGCTAAAATAGAACATAGGGGCAAAATGCAAATATTGACTATTATCTTGAAAACTGTTGCAGATAGAGAAAATCCAACAAAGGCAAAAATGTTCAGAATGACAAGATCTATCTAAGTTTCATTTAGATCAAAGGTGTCAGATGCCCGCCATAGGGGTTATTGCCCATAAATGACGATTTTTGGCCAATTTTAACGTTTTTGACTATTATCGCTTAAACTATAGTAGATAGAGAAAAACTTTAAACTACAAAATGTTCAGTACTTGAAGCTCTACAAAAAATTCAATATGGCCAAAATGATCAGACGACTCCTTTTCGGAGTTATTGCCCCTTTGATTTTTGACCGATTTTAGTGTTTTTAACAAATATCGCCAAATGGAACAAAACTTGGCCACAATCATCCTTAGAGTACCTAGTTTCTAATTTATATCTGATGTCCCTGCCAATCAACCAAAATGGCCGTCAGGGCTAAAAATAGAACATAGGGGTAAAATGCAAATATTGATTATTATTTTGAAAACTGTTGCAGATAGAGAAAATCTGACAAGGGCAAAAAATGTTCAGAATGACAAGATCTACAATGTATCTAAGTTACATTTAGATCAAAATTGTCAGATGCCTCCGCATAGGGGTTATGGCCCAATAACCGCTTTTTATACGACCGCAAAATTTGAAAAAATTTTGGTCGTTTATTGCTATCACGTTGGCGTCGTCGTCTGCGTCGTCGTCGTCGTCCGAATACTTTTAGTTTTCGCACTCTAACTTAATAGTAAAAGTGAATAGAAATCTATGAAATTTTAACACAAGGTTTATGACCACAAAAGGAAGGTTGGTATTGATTTTGGGAGTTTTGGTCCTAAAATTTTAGGAATTAGGGCCCAAAAAGGGCCCAAATAAGCATTTTCTTGGTTTTCGCACTATAACTTTAGTTTAAGTTAATAGAAATTTTGACACAAGGTTTATGACCACAAAAGAAAGGTTGGGATTGATTTTGGGAGTTTTGGTTTCAACAGTTTAGGAATAAGGGGCCAATAAAGGGCCCAAATAAGCATTATTCTTGGTTTTCGCACAATAACTTTAGTTTAAGTAAATAGAAATCAATGAAATTTAAACAATGTTTATGACCACAAAAGGAAGGTTGGTATTGATTTTGGGAGTTTAGGTCCCAAGAGTTTAGGAATAAGGGCCAAAAAGGGACCCAAATAAGCATTTTTCTTGGTTTTTGCACCATAACATTAGTATAAGTAAATAGAAATCTATGAAATTTAAACACAAGGTTTATGACCATGAAAGAAAGGTTGGTATTGATTTTGGGAGTTTTGGTCCCAACAGTTTAGGAATAAGGGGCCCAAAGGGTCCAAAATTAAAATTTGTTTGATTTCATTAAAATTGAATAATTTGGGTTCTTTGATATGCTGAATCTAACTGTGTATGTAGATTCTTAACTTTTGGTCCCGTTTTCAAATTGGTCTACATTAAGGCCCAAAGGGTCCAAAATTAAACTTTAGTTTGATTTTGACAAAAAATGAATCGGTTAGGTTCTTTGATATGCTGAATCTAAAAATGTACTTAGATTCTTGATTATTGGCCCAGTTTTCAAGTTGGTCTAAATCTGGGTCTAAAATTAAACTTTGTTTGATTTCATCAAAAATTGAATAAATGGGGTTCTTTGATATGCCAAATCTAACTGTGTATGTAGATTTCTTCATTTTTGGTCCTGTTTTCAAATTGGTCTACATTAAAGTCCAAAGGGTCCAAAATTAAACTTAGTTTGATTTTAACAAAAATTGAAATCTTGGGGTTCTTTGATATGCTGAATCCAAACATGTACTTAGATTTTTGATCATGGGCCCAGTTTTCCAGTTGGTCCGAATCAGGACCTAAAATTATTGTATTAAGTATTGTGCAATAGCAAGTCTTTTCAATTGCACAATATTGTGAAATAGCAAATTATTTTTTTTAATTAGAGTTATCTTTCTTTGTCCAGAATAGTAAGCAAGAAATATCTAATTTTACAATATTGTGCAATAGCAAGAATTTTTTCAACTGGAGTTATCTTTCTTTGTCCAGAATCAACTTAAATCTTTGTTATATACACTTTACAATGTATATTCACTTTTTACTACCAACTGATAAATTAAAATAATCTTTGCCATTCAGTGATAACAAGCAGTTTTTTTACATCTTAATATTTTATGATGTATTTAAATGAGTAGTTATTGTTGCAAACTCCATTAGAAATTTTAATTGAGATTAGTTTTGGAATAAGGGAAAGGGGGATGTGATTAAAAAAATTGTGTTCAATTTTTCTCATTTGAAATTTCATAAATAAAAAGAAAATTTCTTCAAACATTTTTTTGAGAGGATTAATATTCAACGGCATAGTGAATTGCTCTCAGAGAAAACAAAAATTTAAAGTTCATTAGAACACATTCATTCTGTGTCAGAAACCTATGCTGTGTCAACTATTTAATCACAATCCAAATTTAGAGCTGAATCCAGCTTGAATGTTGTGTCCATACTTGCCCCAACCGTTCAGGGTTCAACCTCTGCGGTCGTATAAAGCTACGCCCTGCGGAGCATCTGGTTCCATATGCAGTCATATTTTTTTTTAATGTTAGTGTTTTGATTTTTTACAGACAAGGAAAGGGAATGATATTTTGAAGTTTTTGGTTGAAGACAAGATGAGGTTAAAGAAGCCAGATTTTTGTGATGAACAAGTTTATGAAATTATGTTAGAGTGCTGGCAATATGAGTAAGTGAATTGTGTGGTATTTCTGTAGCATTCTAATGATGAAGGAAGAGATATGACTAGAACCGTTATTTGCCAGCAGCCATTTCAAAATAGTTTTCTTCATTTTTTTCAAAAATAGCTAATTTAGCTTATACCAAACAGTATGAATTAGAGTGGTCAATTAAGTATGAAAGGTTATTTGGGATGTCATATATATATCATAATATAAATATATCAGTTCTTATAGCCAGTTTAATCATTTTTCAGGTCAACCTTACCCAAAACGAAATTGCACTATCAGCTTTACATAAGTCGTCTGTTAGAAAAAAAAATACCTTGTTGGCTCACCTGTCCCGAAGGGACAAGTGAGCTTATGCCATCACTTGGCGTCCGTCGTCGTCCGTCGTCTGTTGTCGTCGTAAACTATTTCAAGAATCTTCTCCTCTGAAACTACTGGGACAAATACTTTCAAACTTTAACTGAATGTTCCTTAGGGTATCTAATTTATAAATTGTATCCGAAGTTTTGATCTATCAACAAACATGGTCGCCATTGCTAAAAATAGAACATAGGGGTCAAATGCAGTTTTTGGCTTATAACTCAAAAACCAAAGCATTTAGAGCAAATCTGACATGGGGTAATATTGTTTATCAGGTCAAGATCTATCTGCCCTGAAATTTTCAGATGAATCAGACAACCCGTTGTTGGGTTGCTGCCCCTGAATTGGTAATTTTAAGGAAATTTTGCTGTTTTTGGTTATTATCTTGAATATTATTATAGATAGAGATAAACTGTAAACAGAAATAATGTTCAGCAAAGTAAGATTTACAAATAAGTCAACATGACGGAAATGGTCAGTTGACCCCTTTAGGAGTTATTGCCCTTTATAGTCAATTTTTAACCATTTTTCGTAAATCTTAGTAATCTTTTACAAAAATCTTCTCCTCTGAAACTACTGGGCCAAATACTTCCAAACTTTAATTGAATGTTCCTTAGGGTATGTAGTTTGTAAATTGTATCCGAAGTTATGATCTATCAACAAACATGGTCGCCATTGCTAAAAATAGAACATAGGGGTCAAATGCAGTTTTTGGCTTATAACTCAAAAACCAAAGCATTTAGAGCAAATCTGACGTTGGGTAATATTGTTTATCAGGTCAAGATCTATCTGCCCTGAAATTTTCAGATGAATCAGACAACCTGTTGTTGGGTTGCTGCCCCTGAATTGATAATTTTAAGGAAATTTTGCTGTTTTTATACGACCGCAAATTTTGAAAAAATTTTCGTCGTATATTGCTATCACGTTGGCGTCTGCGTCGTCGTCGTCGTCGTCGTCGTCGTCGTGCGGCGTCCGAATACTTTTAGTTTTCGCACTCTAACTTTAGTAAAAGTGAATAGAAATCTATGAAATTTTAACACAAGGTTTATGACCATAAAAGGAAGGTTGGTATTGATTTTGGGAGTTTTGGTCCCAACATTTTAGGAATAAGGGGCCAAAAAGGGCCCAAATAAGCATTTTCTTGGTTTTCGCACCATAACTTTAGTTTAAGTTAATAGAAATCTATGAAATTTTGACACAAGGTTTATGACCACAAAAGAAAGATTGGGATTGATTTTGGGAGTTTTGGTTTCAATAGTTTAGGAATAAGGGGCCAATAAAGGGCCCAAATAAGCATTTTTCTTGGTTTTTGCACAATAACCTTAGGTTAAGTAAATGGAAATCTATGAAATTTAAACACAATGTTTATGACCACAAAAGGAAGGTTGGTATTTATTTTGGGAGTTTAGGACCCAACAGATTAGGAATTAGGGGCCAAAAAGGGACCCAAATAAGCATTTTTCTTGGTTTTCGCACTATAATGTTAGTATAAGTAAATACAAATCTATGAAATTTAAACACAAGGCTTATGACCATAAAAGGAAGGTTGGTATTGATTTTGGGAGTTTTGGTCCAAACAGTTTAGGAAAAAGGGGCCCAAAGGGTCCAAAATTAAACTTTGTTTGATTTCATCAAAATTGAATAATTGGGGTTCTTTGATATGCTGAATCTAACTGTATATGTAGATTCTCAACTTTTGGTCCCGTTTTCAAATTGGTCTACATTAAGGTCCAAAGGGTCCAAAATTAAACTTAGTTTGATTTTGACAAAAAATGAATCGGTTGGGTTCTTTGATATGTTGAATCTAAAAATGTACTTAGATTCTTGATTATTGAAGTTTTTTTGGTCCAGTTTTCAAATTGGTCTACATTAAGGTCCAAAGGGTCCAAAATTAAACTTTGTTTGATTTCATCAAAAATTGAATCCTTGGGGTTCTTTGATATGCCAAATCTAACTGTGTATGTAGATTCTTCATTTTTGGTCCTGTTTTCAAATTTCAAATTCTACATTAAAGTCCAAAGGGTCCAAAATTAAACTAAGTTTGATTTTAACAAAAATTGAATTCTTGGGCCTCTTTGATATGCTGAATCTAAACATGTACTTAGATTTTTGATTATGGGCCCAGTTTTCAAGTTGGTCCAAATCAGGATCTAAAATTATTATATTAAGTATTGTGCAATAGCAAGTCTTTTCAATTGCACAGTATTGTGCAATGGCAAGAAATATCTAATTGCACAATATTGTGAAATAGCAAATTTTTTTTTAATTAGAGTTATCTTTCTTTGTCCAGAATAGTAAGCAAGAAATATCCTATTTGTGCAATAGCAAGAATTTTTTTTAATTGGAGTTATCTTTCTTTGTCCAGAATCAACTTAAATCTTTGTTATATACAATATACAATGTATATACACTTTTTACTACCAACTGATAAATTTAAATAATCTTTACCATTCAGTGATAACAAGCAGTTTTTTTACATCTTAATATTTTATGATGTATTTAAATGAGTAGTTATTGTTGCAAACTCCATTAGAAATTTGAATTGATATCAGTTTTGAAAAAGGGAAACGGGGATGTGAAAAAAAAGGGGGGGGGGTTAAATTTTTCTCATTTCAGATTTCATAAATAAAAAGAAAATTTCTTCAAACATTTTTTTGAGAGGATTAATATTCAACAGCATAGTGATTTGCTCAAAGGCAAAAAAAACCTTTTAAGTTCATTAGACCACATTCATTCTGTGTCAGAAACCTATGCTGTGTCAACTATTTAATTTTAGATTTAAAAAGTTTGAAGAAGAAATCTTTAATTGATTTGTAAAATCTTGGCATTTGTTTTGTGTAAAAAAAAACCATGTAATGTCAAAAATTTGATCACAATCCAAATTCAGAGCTGTATCATGCTTGAATGTTTTGTCCATACTTGCCCCAACTGTTCAGGGTTCGACCTCTGCGGTCGTATAAAGCTGCGCCCTGCGGAGCACCTGGTTGTTTATTATCTTGAATATAATTATAGATAGAAATAAACTGTAAACAGCAATAATGTTCAGCAAAGTAAGATCTTCAATTAAGTCAAATTGACCAAAATTGTCAATTGACCACTTAAGGCCTTATTGCCCTTTAAAGACTTTTTTCACAATTTGTTCATCATGTTGACTTACTTTAAAAAATCTTCTCCTTTGAAACTGCTGTATCAATTTCAGCCAAACTTAGGCTAAATGAGTTTCAGAGTATCGAGTATAAATTTTATATTTTATTTCCTTGTATGTCAAGAAACATAGCTCTTATGGCTAAAATAGAACATAGGAGAAAATGATTATTTTTTTTGGCTTTTGAAGAAAATAGGACGATCCAAAAAACATTTAAATAAATTGAAAAGCCAAAATAATCATTGATGAGAGATTTAACCAAAAGAATTAAGGTGAGCGATTCAGGCTCTTGAGAGCCTCTTGTTTGTATGGTTGTTGCTAACCTTAAAAGACAGATTGTCAAACAGCACACATGGTACAGTTTAAAAAAAACCTCGTGAGGCTTAATACAATGTGATTTATCAATGTTTTGGAACTTCAGCGATATTTTTTTAAGATTTACATAAAACTATTAGACCAAGTTCGACTAGCTATTACACCAAGTTCAAGCCAAAACTTTTCCTTAAAATGTCATTGACCAAGTTCAAAATATGAGAGTTACAATGTATTATCAATTAATTCGTTTCTATGTATGTTAGCAGGAGAATAGTCACTTCAGTGTTCCTGTTTTTCGTTTGTTTTCCTGTTATTCTTGATGTGTTTCTCACGGTTTTAGTAACTTATAAATGTGTATTAGACGCACTATTAAATTGCGTTTGAATTGTAATCGAAAAGTTCTGGTATGGTTAATTCTGCAAAAGAATATCAATTAATAGTATAGAAAAAATTAAACAAACAGGAACATTATTTCCATATGAACTGTATGATATTAAGTGGGGGTTTTAAGTCAATGAAATAAGCCTTTGTTGTGACGGTGCAAGCACGTTTTTTTTTTATTTTCTTAAAATTGCAATGCATTTCTCAACTCATTCATATATATAGAACGGAAAGCAACGTTTAATAGATTGAAGATTTTGAAACAAAAAAGCTAACTATTAAATGTATTCTTATTGTGTTTGTAGTCAAACAAAAAGGCCAGCGTTTAAAGAAATAGTCCAGAAGATGAAATACAAGCAACAGAGATTTTTGAGTTTAAAGAAGTGATTTGTTTTATAAAATAATGGAATAATATTATACCAAAATTGTTCCAATTATCTTAATGTTTAAATCTTTACATATAAATATGCTGCTTATCTTTTAACTGCAGTTGCTAGAATTTTGTAAGTGATTTAATAAAATTACTGGAACTATACGTCTTATTGACAATGGCTAATAATATTGTTATATTAGATTTGATTTTTTTTTAGCTAGGAAGGGTAGAAGTTTGGTAGTTTATATTGCCATTAATTTAAAATCAGAAAGGATATATAAAGCACTCATCTGTACAAAATGTGAAAATTGAAAAATATCGATTTACTTGGATGCAGCATACCATTAGGTGTTTTTTTTACGCTTTAAGATTACAGTAAAGTACACTTCAAATGGCCCTTTTTGTTTGTCTGATGTTTTTGTTTAAGTAAAGATAATTTTGAGGGAGTGAAAAAGTTAATATTGTTTGTGCAAAGTGAATACTTATTACTTCAACCTTCATCTTTTGAAAAATGTATGTACAATGTCTGCCTCTTTTTACTTTATTGACTTTTTACAGCAGATATTTAAAAACATATATTCCCCGTATAATTTAATTAAAGATGAGTACTATGAAAGTACTTTCATTCGTGGGTGTTCATTGTCTTAGTTCGGGAAACAGTAATGTGTTTCGGGTTTCGTAAATATTTGTGGATTTCACTTCCTGAAAAACAATAATCGAGTGTCGAGTTTGTGCTTCAGCCATGAAAATATAGAAGTTTAAAATAAAATAAAACGTATTTCATAATGACGACATGTTTTATGAAAGTTTGGTTTTCGGTTCATTGCAAAGACAAATATTTATTTTTCTCTTTCCTGTTTGTCATGTTTAACCGACAATTTTTGTCAAATATTTAATACAACATTTTTTAATTCATTTTTTTTGTAACTAGCGGAAATAAGCTGATCGAATAATATTTGCTTAAAACATTATTTGAGTATGAACCCTTAAAGTACATATTATCTTACGCATCTGGCTTCAAAGGTTCATAAAAAATTACTATTTATTAGCTGACCAATATTTGTATGATTAATGGGTAATTTTATATAAAATATAAAATCTAACCTTTTTATATATTATAATATTTTTTATTCAGTAGAATTTAATGAGTTGAAATGAACTCGCCAAACATACAAATTAGTGATCACATGTTATTATCCATGGATGTACAATGTTTTTCGATCAAAATCAACTTTGCAAGAGAAATTAAAATTAGAAAATCATTCGAGTTATATACCATTGGTATTATTCTCTCTTTAGCTATATATTTATAAACATGTGCTGGTGATTGATGTGATCTCTGATTTATAAAGATATGTACGAACTCAGACTACATTTGGTTCTTTCTAGGTCATGGCATGTTTGGATACTAGTTGTCACATTTCGTTGAATACTCAACTTCGTGAATAGAACCACAGATGTAAACCACACAAATGTGTACCATTGAACAAAAATACTTGCATAGTATCTTCCGTTTTTGATTTTCAATCCATCCAAAATTAATATTGTGTATGTTTAAAAGCCAAAAATAAATGGTAGACACAGTGGTTACATTTTAGATAAACAAAAACACATCTGGTTAATTTTGAAACTATTATAACAGTTTTGTTGTCATTTTACGTATTTTTGTCCTCAGCTAATTCTATACAATTAGTCATTCATGCAATGTTCACAGTACTCTTACATGTTTGCTAATACATATGGTGCATAATGCATATGACATATGAGTGGTTAATAAGATTTTTTAAGGGTTAAGAGCCAAAAGAAATGTTTGTACAATACAACCTGTAAAGTAGATTCCAGTGTGATTATTTTTTATATTTGTGTAAGATATGTTCTAAAAGAGCGAGTCATTTATTTTATTCATTTATAAAATACAAACCATTTGTTTTCAGCATGTGATGCAGCTGTGTATTATTTTCATAATAAATGAATTTTTAACATCGTTCGTTCTACTTCCTAAAACATACTAGACGAAAGACGCATGGATATCTGTGGCTTTCATATAATTACATTACATGTATGCTTAATAATAATACGTTATTTTGTTTGGCTAACAGCAATCTTGCACTATTCTATAATTAGCCTCCACCTCACACTGAAATTCAACATTTAAAGTGCACAGACAAACAAAAGAAAATCTTGATAGAAATTGTGTTTTCATGATTTTCTTTATCTGAGCTAAACATGTAGGTATAAGTATTAAATGAATCTTTTGGCAATTTTAAAGGGGTGTTAAAGCGTTGACACTGAGCACATGTTTAAAATGAATCGCTTCCGTACACGATTTCTATCAAGATTGTCTAATATTTACCTTTGCACTTTAATTTTGAAGCTCGTGTCTTAATATACATGTTGCATTTAATTGCGAAATGGAAGTAAATTTCAGAATGGCGCAATGTTGCTTTTAGGCAATCAAAAGAATGTATGAAAATTAAACAAACATGTAATGAAATTAAATTTATATAAACAATCTAACAAATAATGTTTCATCGAAAGAGCGGGATATTCTAACTTGGTATATACATTCGAATGTGGAATGGTGATCATTAACAAATCAAACTGTTACATGTCAACAAACCTGATATATATGTTTCCGACAAGATATAGTATACATGTAGCTATTGGTTGTGCAAAACTCATATACAAAAACAAGTGTACGAAGAGTCGGAGTATTAGTTGTTATCTGAAAGACAGAGAAAACTCAAAATTATTCAATCTATTTTTATTTTTTCAAAATGAAAGTCGTTAAAACTTGTCAATAATCATAAATATAACATCAGACGAATGAACGACACGCAACTCAATAGTAACAGGACAATATTTTTTCAATGCTCATTCCTATCTTTAACATAAAAATAATGAGATGTGGTATGAATGCAAATGAGTCAGTTGTCCACGAAAAGTTCAAATGAAGTATCTGATGACAAAAATAGTCAACCCTCATGCCGGCAACAACTAGAAAAACCAACACCGTATAGTCGGCTATAAGAGGTTCCGACTTGACAATATGAAACAATTCAATTGACACAAATAACTTCATACTTGATAACTAAACAATTTTTGAAAGTCCAAAATAACAGCCATGAACCAACTACAAGAACTGAACTAAAGGTTTCTGTCTTTGTACAGGCACACACAGAATGTGGCGGAGTTAAAAAAAAAAGTTGTGCGCTAAAATATCATCCTAACCTAGGACTGGGTATGTTCCTGCCTAGGACAATGGTGTTACATTGCAGCATAAAAAAAACTAGAAAAATTCAGTTTATCATTAAATCCTATCACGAACGATATCAGACCAGACGCGATTCCAGTCGTTTTAAAAAGGAGAGTTTTGACCACCAGACTCTCTCTTAAATCCGTAAATGCAGACTGCATCAATTGATATAAAAACATGTAAGCAGGAGTAACACTTTCAACTGTGTAATTAGTTTATAAATTTAAAATTTTCAATGAACGAATCGTTTACGTGGCTGAAATGGAAAACAGCTATGAAATATATAAGCATTTACTACGTATACTTGAGTGTTATAAATATTCACATGTCCGATAATGTAAACACTAGAAACCCAAAATAACAAATCGCTGTTTGGCCTATAAATCGATTTACACGGAGCTCCACCGTTTTGAGAAAACGTGTGAATGCATATATCGTTTTTATTAATTTATTGGTTCATACAGAATGTGTTAGATGCATAATATTGAAGCAAAACGTTATAATGTAACATTTGAGTTCATTTAACTTTCGTTTTACCTTCTTGTCTATTTTACGAATGTCGGGACTCTAATTTTCAATCGCCTGGATGACCAAATATCTAAAAAAAAAAAAATAAAACACTAAAAGATCCGTTTCACACTGTGTATCAATTTAATTCAATATTCTTACAAAATAGCCTGTAATTCAGTGGTTGTCGTTTTTATGTGTTACCTATTTGTTTTTCATTCTTTTTTGTACATAAATGTATAAGGCCGTGAGTTTTCTCGTTTGGATTGTTTTACATTGTCATTTCTGGACCTTTAATAGCTGACTATGCGGTATGGGCTTTGCTCATTGATGAAGGCTGTACGATGACCTATAGTTGTTGATTTGTGTGTAATTTCGGTCTCTTGTGGAGAGTTGTCTCATTTGCAATCATACCACATCTTCGTTTTTCATATCTTAATTTTAATAAATTTTATAAAGTATCGTCTCACAAGTTCAGAACAAGTACTCCTACTATTGCCTTGAACTTTATTTTAAATATTTGGGGGTGTTTATTCCTCTGATTTGTATATCACTGAACACAGTGTATTTCTAGACTCTATATCCCTTAGTTATGAGTTCAGCGAGGATTAAGATTAATAATTGGTTCTCTTTTTACAGAAATTCCGCTGTGAACTCATAAATTTAAATTAAAATGACAGTGCAATTTTGATATAACAACCCATTTCTATAAAACCACTCAAATGTTTTTCACAATTAAACTGATAAAAATCTTCTAGCTTCCTGTCAATTCTTTTCAAATGTATCAAGTGGTTTAACGGTAATTTTTATTTTATTTTAAGTTTAACAGTGAATCAAATAATTGAATGTTTCTAGGTATTCAGTTAATTAAAATATTTCCTTGTATGACTTTTGACCTAACATGATGATACGGTAGCTATTATTCACTCAAGGTAAATAAGTAATTTAACATCTTTAGATGACTAAGTCAAACATAAACTCTATCACTTTTCTGAAACAAAAGTTCTCCGATTTAAATGTTTTGATAATGTATTGTTTATGTCGTCATTTCGTCATCTTATAACATTATAAAAGAGAGAGCCTGAACATTACTCTTATTTGTTTATAGCTATCGTTTTATACGGAATCTATACTATTAAACGAGAAGACCTCATTTTGTGTGTCGCTTCTCTTCTGTCCACAATAAATTAATCAATACGCCTCTGTGTCCTATAAGGTTCAGTGCATAGTCGCATTTTTCATCCATTCATATGATCATTCAGATTGAATTATTTTGGGAGTAAAACGAGAAAAAAAAGGCATCCGGATATTGTCCCGTCATTGGACAAAATTTTAAGTCAGATTAGACTTCCGGTTTGCGTTTTTATGTATACTTTGAACATACATATACTACGAATAAAGTGTATTTTCAGAATTCTATCTGCTATCATTTTCAAGTTTACTATCCACGGCGGTCACAGATTTTATTAAATAGAGAGAGTATGTATACTATATCAATGACCACCTTGGATCGATTAGAAAACTTAGAATTGAAAGTATTAAAATACATTTTATTTATATAGTAATGAATGTTCATAATATACAGATAAGCGCTAAAATTATTCATGTGAACTTTTGACACCTTTTCTGAAATTCTCCAGTCATTAAATCTTATACAAAATTCATTGATTACAAAAAAAAAAGAAGATGTGGATTGCCATGTTGACAACTCTCCACAAGAAACCAAAATGATACAGACATTAACAAATAAAAGTCACCGTAGGGCCTTCAACAACGAGCAAAGCCCATACCGCATACTCAGCCCCGAAATGACAATGTAAAATAATTCAAACGCGAAAACTAGCGGCCTTATTTATGTACAAAAAATGAACGAAAAACAAATATGTAACACATAAACTAACGACAACCACTTCCATTACAGGCTTCTTACTTAAATGTTCATAACATACTAAAAAAGAGGGACGAAAGATACCAAAGGGACAGTCAAACTCATAAATCGAAAATAAACTGACAACGCCATGGCTAAAAATGAAAAAGACAAACAGACAAACAATAGTACACATGACACAACATAGAAAACTAAAGAATAAACAACACTAACCCCACCAAAAACTAGGGGTGATCTCAGGTGCTCCGGAAGGGTACGCAGATCCTGCTCCACATATTGCAATTTTTTGCTTATGTGATAACAAATCCGGTAAATAGTGTAATTCGGTATGTCACATTACTAAATGTATGTTCATATTGAAATTGATAGAAAACCAAAAAAGTGGGAATTTCGGAAATAAAGGAGGAGGGATCCATTTTCCTGTCCCCAATAACCTATGACTTATGACACTTTTGCTGAAATTCTCCAGTCATTCAATATTTTACAAAATTCTTCCAACAACACTTTAAATATATTTTGAGGTTTAAAGATAAGATGTACATGTATATGTCAGATTTTGATATAATATGTTTAAAATTTATCATCTTCGTGATCATGTTTAATTATAAATAGGTCAATAACGGATTCGTATTTTGTCAGTTGTTGTTAATTTTCGATAATAACATTTTTTTAGCAGATAACTAGTTCGGATTGGCCTTACTACAGTACAGATACCATATTATGTTATATGTGTTACTCATCCACGTAACTGTTGCGTTGACAGTAACAGCACAAAGTAAGTTGTTTTGTTGTTTATTATTAATAATGCTCCCTAAATCTTTCGTTTTTTAAATCGTTTCACTGAAGTGTAAATAAACGATGAATAAAAACTCTAAAAAAAGTAATTCACTCGTTGATCTACTCAGAAAAAATTCATCTACAGTATATTTGACCTGTTGCTTCTCTGTTTTCACAGACAATAGGAAGAGTACTTGAAAACTTTATACTGAATTTTTAAGTCAATTTTAAAAATTCTTTAATTTGTTGTTTGTAAATACAAATGTACGTCGTTTGTTTCTCTAAGAATATACTGAAATTAATTGAGACTATATGAAAGTGGCAAAAACATCTTTCCCTAGGGCCTTCTTAGGGGTAAAATTATGAATATCTTCCGACAACATATTTAAAAATGTGCATATAAACTGTAATAATAATTGTTACAATTGAGAACAGGACCGTAAATTGAAAATTGTCAATAATTCGTTATTTTAGTTTGAGCTACATTAAAAATGTAGTATATTAGTTATAGAAAGATATACTAAATCTTAAACTTGGCAGTTGAACGTATTTGAGAACGTTTTTGTAACCCTCGGAACACAATTCATTTAAAGCATCAATGTTCAAATGTATCTATTTAATTTACGAGGGTTGCTGCTTACAAATAAGCTATCAAATTGCGAGTTCCAAGTGTTGAAATTGAAATCATCCCTTCGCAAATTTTACGGAATCCATCACGAGTTGGTTGGTCGTTACGGAATATCGGTTTCACAGATTACAAAAGATATGTGTCAATTGTCGTTACCACAACTCCGTCCTCTTTTCCTTGCATTTGATCTTAGAATAAAACGTATCAAATAATTTGAACATATATGAGTCACATGACGGATGCCACATGTGGAGAAGGTTCTGTTTATCTCTCCGCTTCCGGAGCACCCGAGAAAACCCCCGGTTTTAAGTAAGTTTCGTATTGCAGTTTTGTGTTGCTCAATCGTCAGTTTTCTTTGTTTCGAGTGTTTACCTTGTACTGTTTGCATCTTTGTCGTTTTTGTTTTTATCCATAGCATTGTCTGTTTTTGCCTTATTTAACATCATTCGAACGTAACGGTTGCAACCTAATGAAATACATGTAATTTGCGTTTGTCAAAAACTGCATGATAAAGTGTACGTATATTTGCTCAAATCAATATTTCAAACTATTCAAATATTCAAGGGGTTTCACATCACAATTTTCTGTCAAACATTAAGGTTTTTTTTTATTATTATGAGCAACATTTTAAATGATTGTATAAATACTAAACTGTTTTTTTTTAGTGAACCTAACACCATTTGGAAATGCTATACAAAGTTCCACAGATTATGGAGCTGGAGCCCAAAATGCAATTGACGAACCCAAATCAAATACATGGAGCACTAAGAGTTGTACACACACTAGTTACAATCGAAGAACAGCATGGTGGATGTTTAATATTTCATATGGATCTGCTTTCATTACAGACATACAGATATATTACAGAGAGGGATGTACGTCAATGAATGGTTTATTCTAATTTCTATATTAAGTATCTAATTAGGCAAATAATAACTTTAAAAATTGACAAAAACATATATTATTTAGTTATTCTTGATTGTATGGTGTGGCTGAAAGAATAAAGTACTATTTATTTTTTTTAATTTGCGGTGGAGTCATTTTTAATCTTGGTTGATATGAAGGTCCTTTTATTTCTTTGTTTCCGGGTAACGAAAAGTGAGTTTTAGGACTTTGTTTCAAGACTAAGCACAACCATGGTAACACAGATAACAAAAGTCAAAATATTTAGATTGGGAATAAACACCCTAAGTGTATGAAATACTCTCACTGTTTTTATAAGGAGATGTGGTATTGATTGCTATTGATAAAAATATAAATCGACCACTTAATAACATAGATCTAAATTGCTGACTTCAATATATAAAAAAAAATTGACATAAAGACTTCAAAATCTAAATGCGAGCCTCGAACTTGTACAAACTAATACAATATTTACACATGTCTGAAGTTCTTTATAGGAATTACATGCATTAGTTACATCCAAACAGAACAACATTATTCTACAAAATAAAACAAAAAAATAAACTACACGAACATTATGGTTTTTCGGAAGGGTTAACAAATCCCCCTCAGCATATGGTAACCACATGGTTCCTCGGTGTAAGTTCAAATTCGGTGATCAATTCTATTCGACGATTTTACAATCGGGGAAAAAAGAATCAGGATATGAAGCAGAGGATGTTTCTGCTCTGGTCGGGATGGTGTCGCTTTGTCACATCCCCCATTTCCATTCTCAATTGATCTCAAGTAAATTAAAGTAGTATGGGTGTCTTTAACAAAAATAATATATTTTTTTTCAAACTTTGCATAGAAGATCCCTATGATATGTAAATTGGAAATACAAAAATTAAATTGATTGGTAATCGGCATATAAGAGAATTACAGGAATCTTAAAAAATCATACATTTTAGACTATTTTGTATTGATACATGTATATACAGAAAATAGTGACATTTTCAGCTTAAAGTCGTAATTAAATTAAAAACCAAATGATGAAAATTTGCTCATGATTTAAAAAAGATGAACTTATATCATAACCTTAATAAACACCGAATATATATATATATATATATATATATATATATATATATATATATATATATATATATATATATAACTCGTCTAAACATCACCCCAAAAATGTTAAATCTGTAAATTTGCTTTCGCAATTTTTTGGTTCTTCACTCGCCGGGATTCGAACCCATGCTACTGTGATATCGTGACACCAAATTGCCTGCACTGAGCCGTCCCGCTAGACCACACGACCACCTGGGCTCTCAATAAAAGAGCTTTCGCTGGCCGTGTGTTACCTTTCCTCGTCAGTTTTAATCTAGCGGCGTACTACAGTACATGATATATAAGGCATGAAGATGTTATTGTTACAGATCAGCTAAATTATCTATAGTAAAGGATCCTACAAATTAATGTAATATACAGTCACAGAAATTAATTATATTTATAAGTACGTCTGAGTCAGTGACAACTCTACAACAGTATCCATCGAATCGCCATCAATGATGGTGATACATGGATGTGTACATAATGTATATACAACTTGTCTAAACATCAACCCAACAATGTTAGATCTGTAAATTTGCTTTCGCAATTTTTTGGTTCTTCCCTCGCCGGGATTCGAACCCATGCTACTGTGATATCGTGACACCAAATCGCCTGCAGTGCAGCCGTCCCGCTAGACCACACGACCACCTGGGCTCTCAATAAAAGAGCTTTCGCTGGCCGTGTGTTACCTTTCCTCGTCAGTTTTAATCCAGCGGCGTACTACAGTACATGATATATAAGGCATGAAGATGTTATTGTTACAGATCAGCTAAATTATCTATAGTAAAGGATCCTACAAATTAATGTAATATACAGTCACAGAAAATAATTATATTTATAAGTAGGTCACCGTTCATATAAGAAAGAAAACTCTCTGTTTTGCTAATTGGTGTTACACATGTTACAATGAAAACTATTTAGCAATATTTCTTGAAAATATCATATAAAGCAGCGACTCAAATTGTGGCAAACAAAATGACAAATTTTCTCTATACTATGAAGTTATAGCAAAGTTGAGAACCTAGTACGTTATTTGTGCCCTTGGTCTAAATGTCAAGGTCAGAAAGTATGGACTTAAAATCCAAAGAACCTAGGTCATTAGGGACGGTGCAATATTTATCTGAGGGTGGGGCCGGTGTACAGCAAATATTGAAAAAAACTTTACGCCCCGCCAATATTTATTATAAAAAAAATTCTTGCCCCGCTTCAATTAATAAAAAAAAAGTCCTTGCCCCGCTGGAAAAAATGAAACACCATGTTTAACTAGAATGCACAACATTCAATAATACATGTATATCAGAGCTGATGTTTCAACTCAAATGCATATAATTCAATATTAAAAAGACTTTATTTTTGTGTAGGCAGTCAACTTAGGAGCGCTGTGATTAAATGTAAGGGTACAATATATTTTAGTGTATTTATCTATGAATAACTGCAGTGCGTATATTTACAATATGAATTTTGAAACCTATTGAAATATTTTCTAGAGAATTATTTGAAAAGACTTCCAAAACTTCATAAATTTGGTGTAAAATGACAGTGGCCATTAGACTTCAGTTATGTTATACTATTTTGAAGCTTTTGATTAGTACATTTGTACATTAGTACATTTGATTTTTAACACAAAGAATAAAAAATATTCACTGAGAACAATACTGTGTTGAGAAAAGTGCTGATTTATCATTATAAGTCAAATTGATGGGTACTGATATAAAACTTTATGCTAGGAGTTCAATATAAACTATATTGTATAAAATACACTAAACTATAGTTCTTTTGTACTTCTTTTCACCTTTCGGAAGATAAGTTTAATTGGAAACACCAGAATTCAAGTCGCAACAAATGTTTATAACTGAGATATTTGCCTTCTTTGCTGTGTAATTCCCTAAATGTATCACTTGGGTATTTCTCTAGCTATAATCTATTAAAATGGGAAATGTTCTGGTTAAGTTTGTACTGTTTATGGAATAAGGCAATATATAGTCATACTAGAAGCATTTTCAGTGTTAAAATTGTCCATCTAAGAAAAAAGAGGCCCACTTGAGGCCAAATTTAGATAGAATTTATATTCTCCTGTGTAAAGAATTGTTCACATTCTTGGCAATTCATGCGGAAAATATTTCAATAGTTCTTGATTTTGTTGTTTCTACCTTTTATTATATCAGGCATATATAATTTTTCATTTTCTACTGTTTGCAAGGACTTTTGTTGGAAATTAATACTCCCAAGAGAAAAAATGTCTAAATTTGACAAATAGAAAAATATTCGCGAAACTTCATGAATGATGTTGGCACAAAGACGTCATGGCTAAACGTGACGTTATACAAATGAAAACTTACAAACTGGAGGTTATTACGTTACCTGTACGCTTTAAACTCGGATAAAATTACATTAAAACGGCGAATTTGAGGTAGGTGTTGTTTTATTTTCGATTATATAGTAGTAATCGAACATTTGTTGATTAAATCAATTCAAAATGGCGGGTACCTTCTAAGTTACGCCTGGTCAACTGTGGACGAAACGCGCGTCTGGTGTATATACAAAATTTAGTCCTGGTATCCATGATGAGTTTATTTGACGGCAAATTTTATAATTACGTTTTGACAAAGTAAATAAATGTTCTATCTGTATTATTTAGTAAATTGTTTTAAATATATTGTTATTAAACTTCAGCTTTATCATTCAATATTTAACAACAGCCAGATATTTACATGTATATTTCACAAGTTTAAAAATACCAATCAACAATATATATATACCTGTTTTTTTTTTATAAAAGAATGCTAAACACATGCTCTACATCATAAGCCAAACAAATACTGATGGCCAGTAACAAGTTCTGTGAAATGATTTGATTTTGAAACAATTATAGTGAAGACTACATAGAGAAACGTTCAAGACTTTACAGGTATTTTACCATAAAAGACTTGATTAAATAGTGTAGAACACTAAGCGTATTAAAGAGTTCACGTTCTTGACCATATGATGACAAAATAAAAAGAATTTTATTGAAATATTCTGGGCAAAATAACCCACCTAGTGTTATAAATCAAAATGTAGGACAAAGAGTCACCATTACTTTTGTAGAGCATTTTTTGGAACATATTTTTTTTACATTTGTATGGAGGGTATTATACGACCTATCCTTATTATTGCAAGTTTGTAGAGCATAGAGAGTCTCGAGAATCATAAAACAAGGTTTACCTTATACAATAGTGCAAAATTAATATTCTATTACATTAAATGTCTCCCTTCCCCTAGGAAAAAACAAAAGATGCACAACTTGATAGAACATTTATGACAAGTACAATGAACTATGATTAAATGATTTTCTGACTGTATAAAAGGGGGTGCAGTCTTGTTTTTCAGATTCCCGTTGATAATAAATTGTACGCTATCGAATGTGTTGGTTTTTTTTCTCGAGAATTGCTCATTAACTTTTGTTTACAAACAATGTACATTTGTCGCATATTTGATGATCCTTTCGAGTGTAATTCAAATGTGACACTGATAAAAAAACTTCTAAAACACATGCAAAATGAAGATAGTTTTCTATATTTTCTAAAACTTTCGATCTGCATTTCAATATTCATGAAAAGTAGTCCATTTGATTGTTTATATTTGCATTAAAGTGATATTTTATTTCATATTTGATTGTACAGATGCGTTCTACATTACAACCAAACTTTGAATTATGTAGTTGGATGACATTGTTTTCTGAAGGTGTACAAAATAAAAAAAAAATTAGCTTCTTTTCATTCTCCTCGAGAAGCTAAAGAATAAAGGCTATCTCAAATGATATAGGAACAGAACTGTACGGAGACCAGCACAATTTGTTCCTATAAGCATGTAGATTTTCTAAATAAAAAGTGCATACGTAACACAAATATGCTCTCAATAAAAATAATAAAGCAAACTTATGATTAAGTCTGTTTAAATATATAATTTATTAGAATCAGAGTGTGTCTCTATTTTTTACCATTATTAGTTATCCATTCTTAAAACAAAATAACTGATTTGTGTACTTGTGACGTATCGTAATTTTCAACACGGGGGAACTGGCGGTAGATTTAAATAAATACGAATAAAGAGGTTGTACATGTAAATGAACTCATCATAGATACCAGAATTTTGTATATAAGCCAGACGCGCGTTTTGTCTACAAAAGACTCATCAGTGACGTTCAAATCCAAAAAAGTTATAAAAAAAAAGAAAAAAAAGCCAAATAAAGTACGAAGTTGAAGAGCATTGAGATCCAAAATCCTAAAAGTGTTGCCAAATACAGCTAAGGTAATCTATGCCTGAGGTAGAAAAGCCTTAGTATTTCAAAAAATTCTAAATTTTGTAGACAGTTAATTTATAAATATAACCATATTAATGATAATTCATGTCAGCACAAAAAAGTGCTGACTACTGGGCTAGTGATAGACTGCACGAAAATCTGATAGAAATTGTACCTTCTTTATGGCGATAGCTACAAATATATAAACCTTTATATTGGCTTACTAAACTTATACAAAACTTAAGAAAATAATGTATTGATACAATTATAATACTTTATTCATATTCTTCTTCGGACGTAACGCATCGTAAGTAATCAGGTAGTTCCCATACAGGCGCATCTTTTGTGTACATATTTATGATTTATCGGAATATTCTGTTCGGACGTAATGTATCGTCTGTAATTAGGTATTTTCCGAACAGGCACATCATTTGTTTTTTTTTCCATTTTTTTTCCAATTCATTATTTTGCCTTTGTCATTATGGTAAACTCCATGCAAACGCGCATCCAAAAACAACTACGTTATCTATCTATGTTTGTATTACATAATGTAAAATAAATTGATATACTATCTATTGCAGTTGCAAGACGGATGGATGGATTTAAGTTGTATATAACTAATACCTCGACTATTCCTCCTACTACTTATCTTTGTTATGAAGATCCGGATCTTGGTCTTCCAAATATCATGCAGACTATTTCCTGCAATCAACTCGGACAATATGTTATTTATTATGATGACAAGGTGGACGACGATGACAAAAGACAAAACATAGGCAGTATTATTGAATTATGTTATGTTTCAATTAATGGTAAGTAAACAATTTTGTTTATAAAGTTTTCCCCACAATAATGTTAAAATAGAGATTGTTCTATATTAAACAAAATATTTTAACACAAAATAGTGAACAAAATTCTTTTGATAAACTAGAATTGATTGGTTTGCGTCATTGTGAATTTAAGAAGGTCAACATGGCGGCTCATTCCTTAGTTACGACATGTCAACTGTGAATATCACAGTAAATTGTAGCCAACGAAAAAAATAATTCGGTTGGGAATTACAAAAATGAGACACATATTTCTATAGGTTATTAACAAGCAAAATTGTATTGAAATGTTACAGTGGGTTGAATAGAACAGTCACATGCACGGCCAATTAATATTTGCATTTTATTTCAAAATTACTGTGTTTGTCCTATAAGATACCATTTTCACATTGTCTGGGCCTTATATTCATTAATTTTATTCTTTTTTGTTACAATTCGAATATGATGACCAAGCCCTTGTAAAAATGTCCAACAAATCTATGGTTTGCATGAATTATTTCTTAAATTACTCATTACTTTCAGTTTTTATTTTTTTATTCATCAGGATGTCAGAAGAATTTTTGGGGACAGGGTTGCACTAATTCCTGTTCAAAAAGATGTGTAGACCAACATTGCTATCCTGGAAATGGTTCGTGCGTATGGGGATGTAACACTAAACACTGTTTGAATGACATTTGCAATAAACACACTGCAATTTGTACAAACGGTTGTAATAAAAGACGAACTGGAACTTATTGTAACAAGTGTAAGTATTTTACATATACACTTTGACAAAATATGACAATATGTATTGCAGTCATTGAATTGATTGAAATACCTTGCATGTTATTATTACAGTCAGATAGATAGACATATCATAGGCATCACGTGCAATCATGAATAATGTTACATTTTATTAAAAGATAAATCTTATTTTTGTACATGTCTTCCAATGGTTTTCTGAAAAGGTTATGAAGATATATTGAATTAATGAAATATATTGATGCAAATTAAACAACGGTGCTAAATAGTAACTGTTCTTTTTCAAGCATTGTGGTTTTTTGATTTAAAATTGTTAGAAGCAATAAGACAGAAATAGTCCATTATAGCATTTTTTACAACAACAATGATAGAAGAAACGGATTTGATATACATACTGCTTGGTTATTTCTTAAATATGATACTTCTTTGTTGTAGATAACATTGCAACTGATGCTTTAGTCTCACAAATTTCAAGTGTCACCAATTTTGATAATCTAGCAAATGATGGGAATAACACATCGTGTTTCAAAACACAAGGAGCAAACATACGAATTCAGGTTGACATGAAAGAAATCAGAATTACAAAAGAAATTCATCTAACAGGCAGAGGTATGTTTATAGGTGACCGGTATATGAATTTGACTTTTTACATCAAATAGCAAGCAACATTTATAAGATTATTAATTGCTAAATATTACTGAGTTGTCTGCATATTTTTGCGATACAAGATCTAAACATATCATTATACATTACACTGTTTAATAATGAGCATGGAGTTTTAGATTTGACTGATGTTTTTCAGGAAAAGTATCGTTTGATACTCATTTTAATTATAGCATGCTGAAACACGTTGGACAATGCTAATTCTGGCGTAATAAAGAACTTCAATACATTCAAATGTCTATATTATAATCGTTGATAAGCATTATTAACTACGTTTGATATGGTCTTGGCTATAGAAATGCCAAACCCAGAAAAAGCAAAGCAAGCATGATGAGAACATGTAATACTTGATATCTATCCGTGTGTAGTTAAAGGAAAATCACGATAACAAATAAGAATAAATTTATGAAATATAACAGTCAACCACACAGCACTCAATTATCTATTAATCAAGCATGAAAGGTAAAATTAGTAGAAGGGACAACCGTCACGTTTGGCTTTTTCTTGCATGTGAAATGAAAATATACAGGTAATGTATGATGACGCTTGTCAATACGAAAATCTTTCAATTTCGAAAGTTGTTTTTATTAAATCTGAATTGTCCTTCTGTGGCATATCATATGTCAATGAGACTGCAACCAAATACAATAAACACCCGGAAAATCATATAAAGATCATTTGTTAAATACAGTCATTAACATTTAAAATAAATCCTTCATATTCTACCAACCTCTAAATTCTCCGAGTGTACAAACGTGCACGTGACAAACAAATTTAGTAAAACCCATAACTGTTCTGTCATAAACTAGGAAAAGCACAACCACTGGTTCATCATAAAGCCTTAGTCTTTAAACATATTCATCTTTTTCTTTTTCTCTGCCTTTATTAATGGTGGCCAATTTTCAATACTTTAATATATGTTATATTATAATTTTTAAAGTGTTAATAGTATCGTTACCCGATATCATCACATATTTTTTTGTTCTGTTAATAAACAACTGTACCTCTTCTGAAAGCTTAATGAAATAGGGCAATTAGATTTCTTTGATGAGATAAAGGAAATTAATGTTTTATATCTAAATGATGCATAAACAATACTGTTTTAGCCAAACACTATTAGTTATTTGGTGTGCTTCTACCCCATATGTACGAGGGGGGGGGGAGTAAATCGGCAAACCATATATAAATTTGTCCACCACTGGATTTTTTTTGTGTCTATTTTTTTATACAAAATTCAAATTAAACAATGAAATACAATAACAATAATAATAGAAGACCTAACGCTATGATGCCCGCATTAATTTCACTGGGCTACAACGGACCCATGAGGTTCACCGTGTGACAGCGTTGAACCAAATAGATCATATCGAATTTACACAACATACGATAAGAATATTTGGTTTAAGTCTTAGTTTGGATGCGATTAATTTTCTTCTATTCTATTAAAAGTATATTTTTTGACGTTTTTAGCGAAAAATGAATAGATTTCGAATTTGCTTAAAAGTTATTTGAGCAATAAAGGTCATTCATAATACAGAAATTGTATTAGTTTGTTCTATTAAGACGTCCGTATTACTTTTTGTAAACAATGTCGTGTTCTAATTAGCACAAACAATGTTTGACACATGCGCACAATCCTATAGTTATTATTTTCGTTATTTTCTTTTTTATCCTAATGAAGTATACATTTCAGCTAATAATATAAACTTTTATTGAGAACAACATAATATCAATTCTGCTATTAGTGTTAAAAGTTATTAAGGGCATACGATATAGTAACAGGTGAGGTAATGACGTTTCTAACGTAAATTGTTATTTTCGCGACGTCAAACGGTGACTTATCGGGAAAAGATACAGTTTTCGGTTGATTTTTATCATTCAAACTGATTTTAATTGAAAAAAAAGTTTATGGACCCCTCTTTTTTAAAATGACATTTGGTTTGATTACGTAAGATGATTATGTATACCAATTTTCATGAAAACGTAAATAGTGCATTTTTTATAAAATTTTATAAAAATTATTGAAAAATAATATTTGAAACAACCTGATACAAAGTAAATGTAAATGGCTAGGCAGACTTAAACATACTAAAGATAAATTCGAAAGAATCAATTGGACGAAAGAACCTATAAAAAGTTTGGGCATTTATTTTGGCTATAATAAAGAAAACTGTCAAAAAATTAATAGTCAAAAACAAGCTTATAAAATTGAAAAAAATATAAACTTGTGGTCAAAAACAAAGCTAAGCATGCTAGGAAGAATAACTGTAGTGAAGTCGCTATTACTTCCAAATATAACATATATACCAAGCAATATGATATATTAACAAAAGATTTTATACAAAACACTAAAACTATGATATATAACTATATCTGGAATGGGAAAAGAGATATGATTTAAAGAGATACTTTGTCACAAAATTGTACTGAAGGAGGATTAAAAATGATTCGTATAGATACGTATATATCAACAATTCAACTCAAATGGATAAAACAATTATTGTTTGAAAAAAATGTTGAACAAACTTGGAAGATAATTCCAAAATATTTTCTGGATATATGAGGAGATAATTTTTTAATATTCAAGAAGAATATAGACAATATAAATATTGTTGAAAAAACATATTATAAAACAAATCCCAGAGTTTTATCTGCAGTTAATAAAGACCTGGATAAAAGCAAAAGAAAAAACTAAACAAAAGGCTACCATGTTTTGGGAAACGAGGAAACAAATAATATGAGGCAATAAATACATTAACATCAACAATAAATGTTTACTGTTTAAAAACTGGATACAAAGCAACATTCTGGTTATAAATGATTTATTAGATAAAGATGGAAATATATCCTCAGACATCATACTAAGTAAACTAAAAAATAAAAAAACTAGATAGCTGAGCTAACAAAACTGAGGAAAGCTATTACAAAACTGTGGACCAATATCATCAAAAACTCACCATCTAAACATACTCAAGTCAATATAGATATATGAAAAATAACTGTTTAGTGTCTTTAAATATCAGCTGTATTTGTACGAGGCTAGGAAACAAGGTGTATGCGAGCTTTTAGCGAGCTATTACACCTGTTTCGAGCCGAGTACAAATACAGTTTATATTTAAAGACACGAAACATTTATTGTCTTTATTCTGCAATTAATTCTGTATATTATTTGTGTTTTGAAAGACACAAAAACACATGTTTTGCATTTATTTTGGATTTGAAATCCCTTGAGGCCCGTGTAGTAATACGATACATTAATCACACATTCAGCTGAAGACGGGTTCGCAAAAAAAGAATCTCGAATGGTCAACAATAATACATCGCTCAAGGTGATTAATTATCTATTTTAACATAAAAACTAATTTCAACAGTAAAAACAAATAACAAAACATTGTCCAATTCAAAACAGTGTACGAGTTGTCCTACGCTTCAGACTCGGCATTCATTAAACATGCATGCTGAAATTGACATGGGTTGGTTTTGTTACACAATCATACACATTCAAGTTTTAAAATCGGTAAATGTCATCGTAGCAAACTTTAAAGACTGCTGTTTATGTGTGTATGTTATCAGAAAATTAGTGTGATTCTTATTGCTCTAAAGAAATGTTTGAAAACAAACTGAACGTATAAAAGTAATCGTTAATTCGCAATTGATACGTAATTGGAATACAATACACATTTTTAGGTCACGCCGGTTCATACAATACTTAGTCCGTCAGTGGGCGGAGCTTTTAAGCGATATCTGTATAGTATACAGATACAGCATAGCGATATATGTAGGGCTGTATCTGTATAGTAGAACACCCAATTGCAGGATAAAAAAGAAAATATTAACATCATCAACGAAAAACCTATTGAATTAAATAACCATGTCATTTATAATTTCTTACTTGAAACAAGGGAAATGCAAACACCGTTTTCTAAAATGGAAATCATGTTTTACACTAGAAAATACTAATCTAGCATATGAAACATTAAACTTCATTTTTACATTTTTAGATGATAATAGATATAAAATATTTAGATGGAAACTACTTCATTATATACCTCCCTGTACTAAATTATTAAAACAATGGCATATAACAGAAACAGATACTTTCTTACTCTGTAAACAAATAGAGAATTATGAACATTTCTTTCTCAAACTTTTCTGGAAAAAGTACAACAAATTCTTGAGAAATGAAATATTGGAAAACATGTAATTAATCTGAAAAGCATAGTAATATAACAACAGCTTTTGGATATACAATACATGGTTAAGAGTACTATGAACTCAATTTACCTTTAACTATTATCAGTTACACCATATACTATACAGTATACTATATGTCTGACAAAAGAAAAAAAGATATACAACCACTCAAAATATTAATACAAGAGATCAGAGATTTTATTGAAATAAGAAACTTTTTAGGGTATAAAATTTGCAGACTATTAAAGCAATTTAATGAACTGAATGTACTGTAATGTTCTTCAAACATTGCACATATATGACTACCTGTTTATGTATATAAACGTAAATCATAGTGTTTATCAATTGTGATTAGAGAATTGACTGTACAACCGTCAACAGTAGTTTTATAATTGTTGTGTCATCATGGTTATTATTTGTACTATATTATTCGTCCATTTTTGTTGTTGTTTATTGTTATTCAAGATAAATGAATCTAGTATAAAATAAGAAAACATAGAAAATGAAAATTACCTTCAACTGAATGATCTGATAAACAGCCGATTTTACTGTAGATATATTGATATATTTTGTAAAACACATTTGAATTTCAAACAAATATTCACAACAGAAAAAGATAACTGCATATTTGTAATCCTTTCAAAACAAATATTTTGGAAAATTTCCTTAAATAATGCACTAGTGCAAAAGGTTTGTATACTAATATAATCAACCATAATAAAAGGTCTATACTAATGATAACGAGGCCGGGATAACGTACCAGAATTTGATGGATCTATTAAAAAATGTAAATATGTTAATAAAACTTAGTTTTAAATAAGAAAAACAAAGTAAATGATTGTGGTTCTCTTGTTTGATTTGCATTTTTCATGTCGGGAACTTTAATTGCTTATATTATAGTGTGAATTGTGTTTATTATTAAAGAACAAACGGTAACCTATGGTTGAACGGTATTTTGTCTCTGGTTTATATTTGTCACGTTGGGAATCGTACTACATCTTCTTATCTCTATGTATTTTGATTCAATTGGAAGCAAAATGTTCATTTAAGTTTAACGACCCTATCTCGAATTCGCTGTTTCAAAATAAACGCTAAGTTACGATTTGTCACTGCATCATTACATTAATTTGTAATAAAATAAATAATGTTAGGCAGTTGTACAAGAATAAGAAATGATATATAGACAGCGGCATAATTTGCTAAATGTAAAAGATCACCAGCATTATTTCTTATTGATTCGGATAAGAAATTTTAACACAAAGAAAGAATATCAGATTATTACATTGCATTTTTCATATCGCATGTATTATCATCCCTAGGTTCAATATCAGCCCAAGAGCCGCATGGCTCGAGGGCTGAAATTGACCGAGGGCTGATAATACATGCGATATGAAAAAGGACATGTTATGATCTTTTTATCATATGCTTCAACCATGGAGAAAAATAACAGATTCATATATTGATCCTTTTACGTGGTTCCCAAATAGAAGTTCAGAGAGTGAAAAGTTCACGGACGTCGGATCCCAAATTTAGTACATTCGATATGAAATCTTTCTATCAGATGCCTCAACAAAAAAAAACATTTTAAAATGGACGAAACGACAAAAGAAACGATTCAAAAATATACATAATGAACACTGCTTGAAAAGGTAAACTTTTTTAACGTAACTTTCTAATTTATGTTTGAAACTTTTAAATAAACGCATTTATTTAATAATTTGATTTTTTTTTTTTTTTTTATTATTATCTTACAAAAATTTTCCTTCAGTATCCAAATAATTGTTTCGTTAATAAAATTGAGATTGTACACTACTTTGTAAGTGTTTTTAGTGAAAATTTAGCATTGAGGTATATATTCCGGAATTTGCCGAGTATCACCGGAATGCCATGCGATAACGTTACGGAAAGGCACGTGATAACACTCGAAGCATGTGATAAACTTTTCATATCAGCCCGCTAAGCACCAATTCGAAAAATATGTAATTTACGTTGATTTAATGCTATTATCATACAATAAAAATTATATGTTATTTAGTCTTAAGTATAGGATAATATTCAATATACAATGTTTATTTTATTTTGGAAAATATTCCTAGTGACGTTCAATAATCATGATAATCTATAATAAAAAAAGCTACGTATCAATATCAATCTTGTTCATGTTAAAAGCATATATTATGTTTCCAGTGAAGAGTCCGTTTAAAAGCATGGCACATACAATTTACGCTTCGAACTCTAGTCGTGACCCGGAAAAAGGAAATGTTTTATATCGAGGACTACATTTGCCAAACAATATCATCACTAATTCCGCCTTTAGATACTTGACATATATGCCATCTATAAAAGGTGGATTTGTTGAACTCGAAATTTGTGAAATTGGAATCGTTGGTGAGTACATGTATTTAATTCGAAACGGAGTTTATAAATCTTAAATGATTAAAATGAATTAGGTAGAAATAACATACCGATAAATATTTGCCAAACAAAAATGTTCACATATACAAGGTTAGTATCTACTAGCATTAATTCCGTTATAATCGATAACTAGTCATGATACTTGGAGATGATACAACTAAATTATATACTAGAGGTTCATAACATGTAAAAACTTCAGTAGTATAGGAAAATCAGGAATATAGGACATGATAGTGACTACGATTAAATGACATTAATTTTAAGACACCGGTAACACTTTTTGATATTTCATTCTTAGACTTTACAAAAATAATCAAATATGTAGGTTAAAATATAAGTGAGAAAAATTGGATTTTTTTGTATATATTTATAAATTCTACTCTATGAATTTGATAAACAATAGAAACAATAAGATACTGCACTATCCGATGAAAAGCCGTAATCTATAATTTAACCAATATGTTATATACATTAAAGCTTTACTAAATAGTCTTTTCAATCAAAAATACAGTTTATCAAAATATAAAGGTAATCCTAATAAAAATAAAGGACTATGATTTTTTTCTAGTAGTTTTACCGGCACTTATTAATCTAAACGTAATTATGCTTTTTGTAGTTGGATTTGTCTTCATCTAAATGTGGTGTCTTATTATGCAAAATTTAAAGAAAAACAACAAAATAATGATGTCATATAAAACCATTGTATATCGGAGTATTTTGTTTAAAGGTTGTCCGTCTAAAAAGTATGGTAAACTCTGTGAAAAGTCATGTCCAGAAAAATGTTATGGACCGTGCGACCTTGAAACCGGATGCTGCATATCTGGCTGTTCAAATGGTTGGATTGGTGAAAAATGTGAAGAGGGTATCGAATATCAAATATATTACTTTTTATATCAACTTATGCAACCATTTGACAAGTTGAGAACTAAAATACAAAAGATGTTAAGGTTAACTGAAGTTAGTCAATGTCACAAGAAGGGAGATAATCTTTATAAGTTCGTAGATAGGAGAACAATGATATTGTGATCACTACATTAACCAAATTTAACATAATTATTGATATGGCAAAAGTAAAAAACAAATAATTAACATTTGTCTTTTACATGTATCTTACTCAGACGATGCACCTTTATATTATCTCACTCAGACGATGCACCTTTATATTATCTCACTCAGACGATGCACCTTTATATTATCCCACTCAGACGATGCACCTTTATATTATCCCACTCAGACGATGCACCTTTATATTATCTCATTCAGACGATGTCCCTATATACCATGTATATTCATATCCAGTTGAAATGTTTCTGTTCCCTAGATCACTCAAGGAACTGGTACACAAGGAGATACCATTAATATGTATATACATCAGAAAATAAATAGCACAGATGACTAAAATATTGTAATTTGACTAATACTTTGATTTAACAGCTTGCAGTTCTGGTTTTTATGGAAAGGAGTGTCTTCTAAATTGTTCAACAAATTGTCTAACGCCATCCTGTGATCATACGACTGGGAAATGCACTGGTGGATGTATTAGAGGGTGGAAAGGATTCGATTGTACACAAGGTGGGAAAATAGCTTATGTATAATTTTGTATATAGAACTATACATCTAGATATTTAGAATATAAATGTTATGGTCATTTTCATAAATTTATTGTTTGTAAAAGTATAACTTTTCAAATTTCGAGAATTTTCTTACCCCAGGCATAGATTACCTTAACCGTGTTTTGCAATTTTTTTATTTAGGGTTGTCAAAGCTCTTCAACTTTCTACTTGTTTAACTATTTTTATCTAAGTGTAATGAGTCTTATGTAGACGGAACGCACCGTCTAGCGTATCACATTATAAGCCTGGTACCTTCGATAACTAATCTTACAAATTTAACACATTGTTATTGTAAAGAAAATATGTTCATGATTGATTAATGACAAAACGATAATAGTAATATGCTTTTAACCATTGATTATACATACGACCTTTTTAAATCCCAAAATGTGTATAGTATCATTAGTAATTAGAATCGAAAGATGAATATCAAATTTGGCATTAATCTACATATCATAATTGTTTAATCTCAGAATATGTTTCAGTAAAATCTGATAACCAGGAAGAATCTAATGTAGCAGGTGGAATCATAGGTGCTATCATTGTAGTTATTTTAATAATCATAGCAGTGTTTGTTATTTATAAGTAAGTTCATTATTCATGGAAAGTTCCATTTTTAAAACAGAATTGCTTTGGATACTTATTTTACCCCTCTTCAAGGAAACCTGCCCATTTGTGAAATATAAATCAAAATAATTGTAAAGTCAAGGTAATGTGCATTGCAAATATACATACATATTAAATTATCACTCGGCCAACTGTTCTAAGTCGAATAATTTTTCATAACAAGCAAACAAAAGCAAGAATATGTTTTAGATGAACAAAAAACAACATATCATTGCGGTTGGCTCTTGTAACTGACAATTTTACATAATACCTTACGATTCATATTGTTGAAGTTTGAGTATGCAGTATCAGCAGTCTAGTTGCTCAGTGCTTCGGTCATGGAATGAAAACATGGACTATTACCGATGTTTGTTTATAAAATTTGCAATAATGATAAGTTTTATTACATCATACATGTCATATGACAATAAGTATGACAAGAAGTAATGCCTGATGCATAGCTGTGATTAGTTTTCCAATTCTGATTATACTGTTGGTTCTGTATCAGCTTTTAAACGTGTTTCTTTTTCAGGTTTTAGACATAAGACCTAAATAAATTTTACTGGTTACATTATTTTGTTAATTTCATATCATGAGCAGAAAATATAATCACTACTATTATTTTTATTAAACATTTATATATACACTTAAGGAGGCTCGGTGGCCGATTGATCTAGGAAGTCGAACTGCTTTTGACTAGATTTTCTTAAATAAGTATTTCAAACGAACAATTCAAACAATAGAATAACTTTAAAATTTCAGCGTAACTCAAATATATCAGAATTACCACAAAATCAAACTTTTTAAGAAAAATAGTGTTGTGCTTAAATTATGCATAAACATGTTGAAATGTGATATTATGTATTGGCAGACGCAGATCAAACTCAACAAGAGACAAATATTCAAACAAATCAAAATCAAGTCAGAAGACTACATTTCGTAAGTTTAAGTAACGATTTCAGATATATATTACAAAATTATTTTCTCTTTTCACAAACTACAAAGAAATATATTCAAAAAGTAAAATAATATGCAAAATGTACACAGTAAAATAGCTGTAATCATATTTATTTGTCAATTCATATTTTGATTCATATATTGTTCTGAAATATGATACCATAAGTATTTAGTCTGGCAATAAGTATGTACCTTGTTAGTGTAGTGCCTGTTAGTTCTTACTTAATTCATTTTTGACTTTTTATAACCCACAGAGCATGACATTTTTTTGTTCATCTTTATTGAGGAATAATCATATATTTGGTTTATAATTCTAATAAAGTTTGGTTGTCGACAAGCACTACTTTATATTTGACGTTATATTATTTGTTTAAATTTCATCAGATATTAGCTGTTCATCAGTATCTAAAAACTCTCTTTTCTAACTGAAAACGAGCAGTATGGCAACTAATTTAATATATCAGTTATCCTGTTATTTTTGTAAACTGCCAGTATTTTTACCACTAGTATCAATTCGATTTTGTTCAAAAGTTAATTCCAGATTTTGACTCACTTAGTTTGCTTCATTCTTCATTCCTTTTGTCAATTTTGTTATGACTTGATGATATTAGAAAGACAATATACAAAACAACTGAAACATTAGCTAAACAACAGTCATGTGAATGTTAAAATATTATTAATAGATGAGAAAAGTGAGCCTACTAATGGAGACGAATATGCATATGCTGTCATTACATCAGATGCAGATGAGGTAACTAATCACCTTAAAGACACAGGCGAAATAAAACAAATAGCTGAACATGATGATATGTATCACGCAGTAACCAATTTCATTATTTTTCATAGTGTTTTTTAGCTTAATTCTGGATTATCTTATTTTTAGGAATTCGAGATTTTCGCAAATAAATTAATTAAGAGTCATCAAATAGGGAAATTCGCAATTCATCTTAATTTGTTGGGGAAATTTAGGTGTATTCCACAATTTCCTATTTTACGGGAGGTAAACATATTTCAGAAAAAAATCAGACTTAAAAACATATAGCATTGGAATAGTAAGGTTACACTGATTTGCATTGGAAAGATACTTGAACTTTCTTTCTTTTAATAAACAAAAAACATACAATTAAAGTAGTAACATTGTTTTTATTTGTCATTTTCTTAAACTGAAATGTCTTTAAATAGTTGTTTACTTATAAAATCCTGGGTGGAAAATAAATTGTTTAAAGATGTTGTTCAAATGTTGTATTTCTATATCAGTATTGTTGTCCCCCGCGTAATGCGTTGCGGGGTACTTGGAAATACAGGGCGTCCGTCCATCTACCCGTCTGTATTGTGTACGTCAATCTGTCCGTCTTTCCGTCTGTCCATTCGTCCGTCCTTTAGTCCATCGTCCGTCCGTTAGTCCGTCGTCCGTCTTTTTTTTAAAGCTCTCAGGGGTACAATTCTTGCCAGATTTAAAAAAAAACTTATACTTTATCTCGGACAAGTTTTATAATGATGGGCGATCGACTTTTTTTATGGCCCCGCAACGAAGTTTTCTGTGCCATATAGTTTTACCCTTGTCCGTAAACCTGTAATTCCGAAATCCCGTCATTCCGATATTCTGCAATAAACCATTATACGGATTTTTTTCTAAACGCCTTCAGATATTGGGCTAATTTTAGTATGTTAGTTAACCATGATGAGTTACAGATCGAGTTTAAGTTTCGTTCTGCTCCGTAAATTTGTGCCGAAATTACCGGCTTTGGACTTTGATAAATTGTTCAAAATCACCGTTATACGGATTTTTTCTAAACGCTTTCAGATATTGGGATGATTTTTGGCATGTGAGTTAACCAAGATGAGTTACAGATCAAGTTTAAGTTTTGTTCTGCTCGACTAATTTTTGCCGAAATTACGGGCTATGGACTTTGATAAATTTTTGAAAATCACAATTGTACGGACCTTTTTTCAAAATGCTTTCAGATATTGGGCTGATTTTCGGTATGTAGGCTAACCATAATGAGTTAAATATCATATTGTAGATTTTTCAACTTTTTCAGACGGTGTCGTTCATGTCGCTAGACACATCTAGTTTTAAAATGTTATGCCCTTGGAAATATAACATTTATGGAAAATGGCCTCGTTAGCGCTCTCGCGGGTACAATTCTTGCCAAATTTTATAAAACTTATACTATAGGTTAATATCAGCATTATCTAGAACAAGTTCTAATATGGTGGAATATCGACATTTTTTAAAAGAGATATGACCCTTGAGTATATTAAATGTATGACAAATGGCATCGTTTGTGCTCCCATTGGTACAAATCTTGCCATAATTTTATAAAATTTCTACTATAGGTTTACATCAGCAATATATTTGTATCTCGGACAAGTTATATAATGGTAAAAGATCGACTTTTTTTAAAGAGATTTGCCCCTTGGAAATATAAAATAAATACAACGCGGGGGACATTGGAACTCTGTTCTTTTATCAAATTCCACAATGCATACTTAATGATCAATGATCATCATAACATATGTCAATGTGTTAACAAATACCGTTATGTTTTGTTTAAGATATTTGCAACATCTAACAAGACTGATAAGTATGATAAGAGTCAGTTTATGCTTTAAAAAAATTTCAGATGGTCTTGCAGAACATATACAAACTTTTACTTTAATTTTAGACTTCTCCTACTGCTAATAGCTTGCACTCTAGGTCTAACAGTAATCAAGATCGATCTTTGTCCCTTTCTCCTCATGGAGAGTCAGCACCACAACCTTCTCCTTCACGGACTACATCCGGTATCAAAGGAAGATCCCCACCTCCACTACCTACTGGTGCAGAAAGGGCAAATTGGACAGGTGGAAACTGGGAACAACCAGGTACAGCTATTTAGTAGCTAACGAATTTATACTATATATGATAAAAAAAAATATTTCAAGATCTGTTATTTTAGAAATGGTTTATATAAAGAATTATTCTTTTATCATATGTTTATATTTATAATACTAATTTTGAAATGCAAAATGCAAAGTGTTGTATTATTGAACAACCGATAAGTATTGTTTTATGCGAACACATACAAATAAGTGTATTCTGACAAAATAATGGTATTTTTTTTGGCCACAATTTATAGAACAAATCTATTTTGTTATGAAATTTTAAAATATTCAAATCGTGTAACATGTGTAACAATAATATAAACCAACTGAAGTCAAAAATACATTTGTGAGTAGGGAATAGTCTATTAAAATGATAAACAGTTCACAGTTAAGGAATAGGGTAAAATCATACAAACCATATTATTATATCTTACATTAAATAGACATTATTTGACTGGCCAATAAGGAAAAACGTGTCATAATTTAAGTTCGATGTTTTTCAACCCAAAAAATAGCACGAGTAGCGCATAATCATCGATCAACCCTGTCATTCAAGGTGTAAATTCCCTTTAATGTAAGACGTCTCTTAACTCAAATGCACAAATACAAATATGACAACGGCCAGGTCAGAAGTCCATTAAGGGATGAAGAAACAAGATCAAGCTAGGCTTAGAAACTCATTTTGTGTCAAGGATATCTCTTGTTAACGGCTTTTTTACAGATTCATCTATACTTTAAAGAAAGAGTCTTCAATTTGTTAAAATTTTCAATATTTATCAATTATCTAGACAGTAAGTTTGAAAGTTTACATAACAGCTAATGTCGAAAAACTTTTTCTTTCACGAAAATGTATTATTTGTTTATAGCATGTCAAATACAGAACAGAAATAGAAAGTTTATACATTGTTTTGTAACCCTTTTGTTGAATGATTTTTATATTAAGAATAAACCAAAACATAAAGGAAGTACAGACATTCATATTTGAACTTTTCTGTTCTCAGTCCAGATGAGTTGTATCCATATTGATGAAATGCATTATTTCTCCTTCAAATACTTAATCAGTGCTAATGTAGTTTATTTTGTTAAGCAATAATAAAAAACTTTGGAAATCTTGCATTTAAACCATTCTTGCAATTTTAAAAATCATCAGTGTTCTGGTAATTGATACTAATATTCAAACGAGATAATAATTAAAAGTTCAACTCAGAAAGGCTGTGGTATTTATCAAAATATCAACAAAACACGGAACATGAACTTTAATTTGTTTTGCTATCGTAGATTACAAATTATGGTACATAGTTATTTTATAGTGCGGTGACAGAATAGGAAAAAGTCGACTATTGAAAGATTCAAATTTCACTTCATGGTACACGGCAAAAAAAAAAAAAACGGCACAGTTCTAGAAAAATGATTTTACATGAATTCGTCAAAAAGTCGTATGGTGCAGGTTTTTTTTGTTTAAGCTTTAAGTCAGCAATTTTGACTTCAAATGCAAATCATTAGTGGCTTGAAGTTTTGCTATTAATTCAAAAGCTGCCCTCGAATATCTTTCGTTTTTTGATTTACTCAAACATCAGACATAATGATGTATGCAAATTATGAAGATAAAAACTATTGTTAACGGAAACATTTGTGTTTTACCTGATTCCAACATTATAGAATGAAGCTCTAATGAATGGATTATATCGTACATGTATCTACTATAAAGTAATACAACTGCAATTTTTCTTTTCATGTACAAATGTTTTTATGAGGTAAGATAGTTTAAAACGATATTTTTTAAACTTTCAAAAATCTCTGCTTTTCAATCATTATCTTTAAAAATTCCGGATAGTTGTGTCCCGTCCTTGATTGGACTGAATGCATAGTTTTCCTGTAAGTTGATATCACTTGTTTTTGTTGATGTTTTATTGTTTCGTTGAATTATTTGGGTGTCCGTAATTCTTTTTGAAGGTTGTGTTGATATGATTTTATTTATATAAGAGGCAAAATAAGTTTTTAAGTTGATTATTTAAGAAAGAGGGATTCGACAAAACCCACCAAAGATAACAAAACTAGAAAGTCCGTTGAAACTTGGCTTTAATATTTCAAAGAAACAAACATTCATTTTAAACCCTTAAATAGTGTAATTTTCTTAAATGTGGAAGTGGAATAATGGATTTTGTTTACCACTTACAGTAAATTTATGTATTTGGCCACAGTTGATCGTTGTAATGATGATGTTTACCAGAAATTGCGCGGATGATTATGACTTTACTTCATTCATAGATGTACATCTATAGTTCATTCTTTTCACTTGAAAATTGTTTATAATAAAAGTGGATACGAATGATGGATAATTCTACATAACATAGTAGTATTAACAGTTCGCACTGCTCTTTTACCCACACAGTCAGTCAGTCAGTAATTACATTTCCCATGTTGCTTGTGAAAATGAAAACTACAGAAACTAGAATTTTTGCTTCATGTCTTGACCTTTTCTTTGATATTGAGACAGATTGACGACTACAAACAAAAATCTTTGACAAACTTTATAGGGAGATTTTAACTGATCAATTGTCAATTTCCCCATGTTAAAATGTATGTGTGAGCCAGGGCCCGTATTGCTTGCCGTACTTTGACCTATAATTATTTACCTATTAACCTATTGACACTTGGATGGATAGTTAAATCATTGTTATTCACTAAAAAGCCGTATTAGCTCATGAATACAGGAAATTCATTTATCATACGCCTGAACTCCTCTGCGCCATCGCTAAATATGCACATATCTCAAATGATACCTTATGCTCCTTCATGTTGAGTCAATACAGACTTCATGAACAGGAGTGTAGCCCTAACTACTTAAAACAGGTCGCAGACTCTAAAGGAATATTCAAACATATGAGTCGACGATAATATCAAAACGGCTTGGTAAAAGTCGAAGAACGAGGTAAATGACAAACACAATTCTGCAAAACTCTACATAGACCACCAAAGATCAAAACGAAACATACTGAAAACCAGAGGTTATCTAGTTTGACCCTGGAAGGTTTAGCAGATTCTTTATCGATTGTGACACCTTAGTTTCGAACGTGGAAATTAAATTTGGTGACATGAATTTAATTATGAAGAAGATCTGGCGACTGAAATAGACACAAACTAAGTTGTTATATCACCATATCACGAATAATGTTACCTTTAAGTTCATTCGAGACCCAACTGCAAGCAACATCTTTTTATGGTTTAAAATGTTTAGATACCAAGTATCAGATCAGATCTGACAATTTGCAATTGTTTTGTGTTCAATTCCTGTTTGTAACATATTAATACTTTTGATTTGCATTTCACGGGTTAAATGTTGTTGACACAACTGAACTTAACTCTTTTTGAAATTTATTGATTCCACTAGCTTTGTTTAAAAACATAAACATCGGCAAACCTCTGATGTTTCTTTGAGACATACAGACAAAATAACTGACGGCTCAAGTCAAGAAATCAAAATATGACTATCAACGGTTGTGCTATGTGTACTATTGTTTGTCTCTGGTTGATTTCCTTTATTTTGGCCATGGCGTTGTCAGTTTATTTTCGACCTATGACTTTTCATGTCCCTCTGGTATCTTTCGACATTCTTTCATATGGTTGCATCTATTGTAAAAGAACCTACAACCAAGACAAGGAATTTCTTTTTCTAAAACAGAACATTTAAGTAAAGGCTGTTTAATTCTAATTTGTCATACAGCCACTAAAAACCTTGACGGGGATTCAAATTGTATTCTGAAGAACACTCATGGAATGTTTTTACCATCAGCAATGCGATATAAAGGCTACCCCTAGTTCAGATATCAAATCAATTATACAAAACCGACTTTAGAGCATAACGACCTCGACAATCAGAAACATTCCGCAGACTACAGTAATTTGATCATGGCTAGTGTATACTGTCGATGCGGCTCAGAGATGGTTTTTTTTTTACTTTTGCATGTTTTGTTTGAAGATATTTTGAGTTGCAAGCAGCATAGTCATGAAGTTTCTTTCAATACGGGGGTCTTTTGACACTTGTCCTAGAGGTGCACTGATGTTTCAGTTGTTTTATGTGCCCCATTTATAGATTGATATGGCCAAAATGTATTTTGCAATGACTTAATGTTTGAAATTGATGTCCAATGATGCTGTATAAAAGCTCGCTATATGTGGTACACAAACATTTAAACACCACTCTATTGCAATGCACAACACGTTAAATGTCCGAAGTTTTACATTCATATTCGCAATATTATTATAGGATTCGTGGCTTAAAGACCAAACAGCCTATTCATTTCTACCAGTGATTTTTCCTTAAAATTTTGTGTGAAGGTATTTCATGATTTGAGGCACAAAATATGACGAAAAAAATTGGGGGTCACCGACTTAGTTTTGTCACTATAGCATCCTCAATTTCGTGTTTTCCCGAATATTAAAATAATATTTGCTTGTTATCTAAAGTCTCAAAAAATCCTTTATATCACACCTACAAGCTTAATTCTTATTTCACGTTAAACAGTAGATTGGTCTCTATCAAATACAAGTTAAAGAGTTAAAAACTCATATTGTTTTGATCTTTAAAAATATGCTTTATTTCATTCCCGCCAAAAATAAAATTGAAAAATGAAAAACGTTTCCAGTATTAAAAAATATCTACCAGTGATTTCTTCATAAAAAATTCAAGAAGGTAAGTACCATGTGTACTCTTGAAAATAAAACAAAAAAAGTGTATGTCACCGACCTTTCAAAAAAGTTATGAGTAATGTACATGTTTTTTTCTCTTTCGTTTTTTAAGAAAAGAAGTGTCTTTCTTCAGAAATTGCATCTGACGTCATAGAACATATTTTCCTTGCTGGCGCACTATCTGAGAAAAAAAACCCGCAAATTGGACTTTTAAAACCCACAATTAAATTTCCAAGAATTTAACAACTATATTCACCTACTTTTTTATCCGGTAATACAAGAGATTAAATGAATGTATCAGTACCAGATATAATGATGTTGTTGCCACACAATATTAACCTTCATAAACACCATCCGTCGGAATGGAAAATAGTTTGAAATAACCTTTCATGCCGCTTCTGTTAGGAAAGTCTGTTTTTGTCCTCTGCCCCTCATTAGAAAAAATATTGAAAAGAAAAAAAAAGAAAAGAAAGATGGCACTGGCTAACTTACAGAGTATTTGACTATACCAGATTAGATGTGTGGTTTTTTTTCGCGTCAATTTCAGAAGTTTGCCGTAACGAACTCATTCGCTAAGGTTGACAGACGGACATACAAAAGCATGGACGGACTTCTTTATACCATTATTTCCCCGACTAAGACGAACGTTTAAAAATCATTCCATCAAGTTTATGGATTCATTATTTCTGAATTATATTTAAGATATAAGGAAATTAAAATTATAGGTATAATATATGAATTAAAGTTTTTGATTCTAAATCGTTATACATCTATCATAAAATACAATCCCAGTTATAACTACCTCACGTGTTTTGAATAAACGAGACAGTAAATATGTATAAAATACAAAAAAAAAAAATTCAATTCAAAAATTGATTTAGAAATAACTTTCCGTTTAAAACTACAAAGTAAGATTTCTCCAACAGGATAACATATGAAATTAAAAGTAGAAGGATCATATCATAAGGAACATGTGTACTAAGTTTTAAGTTGAAAGGACTTCAACTTCATCAAAAACTACCTTGACCAAAAACTTTAACCTGAAGCGGGACAGACGGAAGAACGAACGGACGCACAGACCAGAAAACATAATGACCATAAACGGGACATAAAGATAACTTACACCTATCTAATTAACCTGTACACAATCGGCGCAAATAAATAATAAAACCTATGCAAGTTAAAGAATAAAAAAACAAATTAAATGCAGATCGGCGCAAATGAAAAAATTTGAGATAAAAAATTATTTTTTATTATATTTATTAGAACGAAGGTTACATATAGTGTAGTATCTTTTGTGTCCATTTGTGTTAAATTTCCACAAGATATTAGCGCGACGCTTAATTCCTCTTTTCTTGGGAGACGTATTTTTAAGCGTACACCATGTTGGAATCCGTGAAAAACGCGAAAAAGGACGTTATAGTTTGACTTTTTTTCATTGCTAGAAACAACATCATAGAGCTTTTATGTCACTACCAAGTTGCGTTATTTGATGCGCATAAACAATAGGCTGTTTGGTCTTTAAGAATTGTGTCGTGATCTTTAACAACTGTGGACCAATACTGACATTCGAGGTTTGCTAAACCTTCCACTTACGAACATATGTATTCTAGCCAGGGGTCAGAAAGTCGTAATAACGTTCCCACATTACAAAAGTGTTTTGAGGTCTGAATTACTGATTAAAGTTACGTATATGTAGTGATATGTTAATCTATCCTGCATAGAAGAAACAATATTATCTTGCGTAACTTAGTTTGGGATTGAAAACCCGAAACTTTATCCATTCCCAAACGAATAAAAGACTCTTCTATCAAAAAACATATCCTTTTAAAGTTGTTAGTTTATCTTAAAATGATTTATAACCCTATTAATACAAATTTATTTTATAGAAATCGTCATGACATTGTAAAAACTCAATTATAAGTATGTATTGAAATAGTTTTTGGTGCATGTACCTAATTCATCGTATAAGGCCAACAACTTAGGGTTTCACTTTCATTGATGTATACTAAACGGTTATATCAATAAATACATATTTGTTCATAATTTTTTATAAATTTTGTAAAGGTTTGACGGAATTTGTTCTAATTACTCGACAAAATACATAATTTTAAACTGCAAACTACCCCCCTTTTTATATAGTCACATACGTATGTTTGGAAATTATGTTTAATGATGGGTTTCCACTATTTTTTTATGAAAAATTGAAAAAGGAAGAAAATAGATTCAAGTTTTCAATCATACTACTGTAAAAGGTGTATTTAAATTGGATTTAGATATTCCATTTTGTTTTTCCTTTGATCAAGATTTTTGAAAAACTGCACCATATTTTCTTTATATATTATCCAATGATATATGGTATAGCCGTATACATTGTTCACGATTAAAATTTCATAATTCCGACTTTGGTCACCGGCCTATTATACTAAACGATACGTCAGGTTAGTTCAGGCGTACGATAAATGAATTTAATGTAATCATGAACTAATACGGCTTTTTAGTGAATAACAATGATTTAACTCTCCATCCAAGTGTCAATAGGTAAAAAGATAAATAATTATAGGTCAAAGTACGGCCAGCAATACGGGGTCCTGGCTCACACATACATTTTAACACCAAGCCAATGAACGGCCTTAACATGTCTATCCTAAAACAATTCAAACATAAAAAAAAATCAACGGTATAATCTATATAAAAACGGAAAGCGTGAAATACCAATCAATCTCACCAACAAACAACAATATCTGTACAAAAGTGTCCTGAATTAAAACAGGTGCATACAAATGCATCGGGTTTAAACGTTTTAAAGCGCCATTGTAGTGCAGCAATTTTTTAGATTTACCTCACACTAGTTTCATTTAACGACAGATTTCTAAATTAAGCTATAAGATCCACACTATGATATAATGTAAAACAGCTACTTGCAAAATGTAGCTTTGATTAATATTATATTTAAAAAAATTGACATTGAGCATAAAGACATATTGTGATTTCTTGGAATCATTTTTATGTACTTGATGTTTTCAATTATGAATCATAATGCAATCATTTAAAGTTATGTGTTCTTTTGTAGATGATCAACATTATAGAACAATTGAAATTGATATGGAAAGTTCACAATTAGAAAATATTTATGATAACCTCCCAAGAACCGCGAAGACTTTTAGCATTAGACAATCGCAGCTTGAACTGGACGAAGAACTTGGTAATAATTATGAAACCATGGAAGACAATAAGACGAAGTTAAACAATTATATTAAACAATAATCTTACATTTGTTTGCTTGATTTTGGCTTCAGTAACGACTAGTGCCAAATATTATCAAATTGAGACAAAAATAAAGGTGTATGCGCTACAAAGGCTACAATTTGTTAAAGAAAGATACGTTACATTTCTATAAAGATAACATAAGGGATAAGATCAATTATACTGCTTATATATGAATTTCAAATATTTCTATTTAAATGTCTAAACAGGATCTGGACAGTTCGGATCTGTACAGAAGGGTTCTTGTACACTAAAAGGAAAAGGAAGAATTCCTGTGGCTGTAAAGAAACTGAAAAGAGATGACAAGTCAGCAGAAGAGGAGGTAATATTTGTATCTAAATAACTAATATCAGAGAGAGAATAATTATGTAACAATCTAAAGCCCCATTCCCACTACACCACAATTGCACCACGCTTACCGCAATCTAAAATAAAATCAGATCGTGATGAGATCGCAGTACGCTTCTACAACGAACCCACTACGATTAAACTACGTTCTCACCACGCTTATTCTACCACGATCTTACTACGAGCATTACGATCTTTCTACGTTCATCACGTCCTCACTTCGACCATACCACGACTTATCCGATTGAAATACGATCTCTTACCACGACAATAAAACGATCATTACACGTTCATACCGCGATCTTACATCAACGTCAGTATCATGTTTCATATATATACTGTATCATTTCTTCTATTTTTTATTGATACGTACAGTTTTTCGTCAACAACGCAGTCATGCTATTTAAAATCTACGTTAGTGTAAGGGAAGAGGCAGAGGGAGATATGATAATCACGAATCTTGATACAGAAGATATATATATGTCGGAAGGACCAATCCAACCTGAATCACAAATTTTTGCTGTTCCATCAATATGAAATGACGTTTCGTTAGTGAACGATGGTAGGAATGACTCACATGATTGAGCCGTTGGCGATAAAGGACAAGAGGTCCAACTTATACATTCAGACAAACAAAAGCTAGAGAGCTTTTATAAATTTTATATGACAATGAAAATGAGTATGATGATCGGATAATGAACAGCTTGATGAGGACGGCATGGGCGTACAAAAATCGTACTATGGTCTTGAACAGCGTAGTATAAGCGTGGTATACACGAGGTACAAAAAAATGTATTGTCGTCATGGAAATGTGTTTTAGTCGCAGTAATAACGTGATGGTCGTAATGAGGTCGAAGTAAAGCCACTGTGGGATCTTATCCCATTCTCCCCGACTAGAATCGCGCTTTCGAGTAGCTGTCGCTACGATGGTACAGCGACCTTTGCGATCTTACCACCACCTAACTACGCTCTCACTACGATTCTACTATGACCTGAGTTCGCAACGACCGCAGCACGATTGTTTTGAACATGTTCAAAGTTGGCCATGCTCATCACGATCATGAAGACTTCACCACGACCGTACTACGACCTAACTGCGATATGCAGGATGTCAAAATTTTCATTTCCTTTTCACAGATCGTAGTGCGAATGTGGCCTAGTGGGACTACGGTATAAATTGAAAGCATATTTGAACAACTTGATATCCAGTATCAATGTTACTGTAAAACATACACCTGTGTCTAATATGGAAACACTATATCTATGTTAAGAAAAATTAATGACTAGAGGATTGTTAAAATGCAATGTTTAACACATGAACATTCAAGTAAATTAATTCCAATTTTTTAGCCTTGAACAGAAAATATCGAAGTGAGTTCCTATTCCTACTTGAACATTCAAAGTGAAAATATTTTCATGTACCAGAAACCAGAAAAACCAAAGTAAACAGGCTTATAGTTTGATTCGCCAGACATACTCTCGTTTACATAAGATTCATCAGTGACGCTCAGATCAAAATAATTAAAAAGCCAAACAAGTATAAAGATGATTAGTAAAGCTTGTTATTATCATAAGATGATGCATTTCATAACTTTGTTACTTTTTTTTTTTAGGTTAACATAACTGTGTGGCATGGTTCATCCGACTATTACTACATTTTTATGTTTAATTAGTAATTTTAAGTTTGTATGATCCCTGTAGAAAACCCTTTGATTATAAAACTAGCATTTGACCTTGTATACTCAAAACAAATATAATGGGTCCCAAGTTGATGAACTCTTAAAATTAATTGTTTTTCTTAAATGAATGGAAATTCAATTTTGCAGATGTTAAAAGAAGCAGATGTGATGAAAAATTTATCTCACCAAAGAATTGTCCGAATGATAGGTGAGAAGAAATTATAATTCTAATGCAATTCGTTCGTAACGATAATTTTAATTGTACGTTGACAAATATTTTGAAGGGCTAGATTCACGTTCTACCATTCCGTAACTTAGAAAGCCACCATTTTGAATACCAATTTTTGTTAAGTATGTAATTTCGCAAAAGATATGCAAGAAAGTGACATTTTAAGCATTAAAATCTTCTTTTTGTTAATATTGAAACCATTCTGAAGCGTACGAAAAGTAAAAATACGTTTAGTATCGATGTTTGACATGCAGTGTTTACACATGACGTCACATAGTTAGGATGCTAAAGAAGACGCAACAGTTTCGCGGACTTTTCAATTCTTGACATTTTTAAGATCAAAGTTTTATAAAATGGAATTTATTTTTATTTGTGACATTATAATGGAGATAACTGTATCGCTAGGTAAACTCAATTTGCGACAGTAAAACCTAAGTTTAACGAAGGCCAAGCTTAAAATACAATACAGATATCTCCTTCTTAGGCAAGGATTGAAGTTAGACTTATATATTTCGTGATTATTTTATCGTTGGGTAATTATCGTTGTAACAAAACATTTGCTACTTAAAAGTACGAAGCTTTTTACACTTAAAAATAAAAAGATTTCTAAGATATTTGATGTTTTTTTTGCAACGATTGACTATTTTTGATTTGCTGCCTCTAAGAAAGTTTCCTAATTGGAAACAATTATTTGATATTGGAATTAAATGTATATATTAATCATTTTAGGTCTATGTAGAGCGGATTGTATAATGTTAGTGTTAGAACTATGTCCTTGTGGACCTTTAAATTCATTTTTAGCTAAAAACAAGTAAGTAAAGTAGAAGGAAGTTTTGTTTATTCATAGACAGATATATAGAGTTAACCAAGACAAACCAGCCGATAAAGAAACAAGAGATAATTTAGTTGTTTATAATTTTGAAGTTTATAAATTTTGATCAATCCTTGTCAATTTGAGGCATTTTAGAAATCAAAGATTTATTGCGTGATTTACAATGACAGGATTTATTGCTTTGATTTGAATGAAAATAAAAAGATTTATTACTTTTCATAGAATGAAAGTAAAAAGATTTATTCAACATTGTTATATTATAGTTAGTTCAGGTGCATGTTACATTTTACTGTTGTGTTTCTGTTGTGTCGTAGTTCTCCTCTTATACTTGATGCGTTTCCCTCAGGTTTGGTTTGTAACCCGGATATGTTTATTTTTTCAAACAGGGATATACTACTGTTGCCTTTATTTATTGCTTTACATTGACATTGAATGACAGTTGACGTTCCCACTATTTCAAAACATTATGCCCCCTAGTACAGTAATTTACAGGAGTATTAATAACACCATTTCAATTCAATTTATTTCCAAACAAACATTCGTGTATTAGCATATCAATTTGAAAGAAAAACCCACATAAATGCAAATGTTCAACTAGTAGATAAAGAAAAACAGAACGACAGAAATAATCAAAAATGAAAATGATCATAATGTGAATTTCTGACATCTTTATTTAGTAAATCTAGTAAAACAATTACAGGGAAATGAAACAGTCAGCAGTTGTCCATTTAATGTGGCAGGTAGCACAGGGCATGGCTTATCTTCATTCTAAAAATTACGTTCATCGAGACTTAGCTGCCAGAAATGTTTTATTGGTGTCCAAAAGCTCAGCCAAAATAAGTGACTTTGGTATGTCCAAAGCATTCAATATTGGAAACGATTATTACAAGGTAAATATGAAATTATAATAGCATATAATTATTATTGAGGAATTCTTTTAACTTATTTCAATTTGTATTTTCTTTAATTTATTTGTTATTATGGGAAAGTCCTTGAAATAAAAATAATCACAATTGATAAAACATATCCAATATAATAATTTTCGGGAAAAGAACTTGTCGATTTTTATTTTCTTTACCCACAGATAGTCAAACAAATTAGCATTGAGCCATCCAATATTGCATATGTAATTATAATTTAAGACTGAATATTCGTCATGGTCACATGTTAAATATTTCAAATTTTACTAAATATAAAATTAACAGTTCATTAGTAAATAACAAATGGCATACAGTCATATAAACTGATATAGGATTTAAAAGGATGACTAATCTGAACCAATGTTTCAAACTTCAGTGATATTTAAAGTCTTTCTGAATTCAGTTACCAGTTGATAAATAGTGAGTAAAAACGATGCTGTATAGTGTAGAAATCTACTAAGACTGTCACGGACACAAGTTCGAATGACCTATACCCTATATGAGTTATCTGCATTGATTTTTAAGGTACCAAAAGTTCAAATAATATAATTCTTTCTTAACAATTTGATCTATTGGATAATAAGATGCCTACAAATAAAAGTAGGCGGAGCTTATTATTGTCAATAAGTTCCTGGTCGAATCCGATACCGGTACCAAAAGTATATTCACCTGTCACCTATTACCTTATCTGTACGTTCCGCATCTGACAGGCGCACCACCATACGGTGTAGAAGGATTTTGCTATATACACGGATCATAACCACAGGGTTGACACAACTAAATTCAATCATTGTCACATTGTTCCCTATTGTAGTATTTGAATGTATGACTTTTTAAGATGACAACACGAAGACTAAAAATCTGGATTTAAGTTAAGGCGTATAGGTACAGCTTTTAATTTGTTAGTCGCATGACGTAAAACAGCGAATCAAGGAATTCAACTTTATTTATACCTAGTATAGGACAATGCTGTTGGTTAGAAAATACTCCATTCCAGGCCCTTTACCAATAATTGAAAAGTTCCAGGTCGACGGGTTCAAAGAGAAAGATTTTGAAAGCAGAGAAAACTGTGCATCTTATAATTGGCATGACTTTATCAGATAATACGCATAGTTATATACTTTAATTCAGTCACGGACCCGCGATATCACGGGTATGTTCTAGTGTTAAATACAATTGTAACATTGAGGCTTAGATGTACTATGTTGACATATAATTATATTATCGAGAAATGATAACGAAGATGGTTTAGTTTCGCTTTCTACATATGGCTCATTTCTGTAAGTTTGAAATATTATGTCGTTTTATCTATCTATTAATATTTTACGATATTATATATCGTGTACAGGCTCGGGAAGCTGGTAAATGGCCCTTAAAGTGGTATGCTCCGGAATGTGTCTATTTTTGGAAGTTTGACGCAAAATCTGATGTATGGAGCTATGGTGTTACCCTGTGGGAAGCAACTTCATATGGAGATAAACCTTACAAGGTAAGTGGTAAAGTTACGTTTAATGCCATGATATATTAAGCTGAGTTGCAAGAAAGTCAAACTACAATGTAGGCCTACGATATGATAAATGTCACCTTGTCGACTGGCTGTCAGACCAAACAACATCTCGATTTCAAAAGGTATTATTTTAAGTCATACGGAATATCTTTACTTAAATTTTCTTATATAATGCATTAGTGGAAAAGAAAGACCCCTTATAAATATTCCATGGAGCAAAGTCATTGAAGCTGCTGAAAGATAAACGTTTGTGTGTACTTTTGGTACTGAATTATTTTGAACCACTTTTCCAACATGTCTGTCATATCCGTGCCACTTGGTCTACCTTTTCAAATGCAAAGAATGTGGCTTTTTCGTGTAAATTCAACTCTGACCTAAAATAAAATGTAAAGCTGGTAAAGAAAAAGCATAACCAGAACACAAGCGGAGGTAAACCAAATACAACCAAGGAAATGAAAAATAATCATTATGATTTTAGAAGGTCAGATGAGTATTTGGACAAAATTGGGCAAACAACCCAGGTGATATATTTTGGTCTTCATAATGAAGTTTAACCATGTTCCTTAGATTAAAGATGATCCCACTTGATTTATATTTTACTAATTGTAGGTAAAATTCATGGTCAGTGTTCCAAACTATCAGCAATATGTCAGCAAAATGTAAATTATTGCACTTCACGTAACAATAAGCTTCTTTTGATACATATCTACATTTGAAATTCAGCCACTGCACCAATGAAGATTCTGTAATTTTCTTTTTTCGCAGTTCTGTTGTCATATATGTCAGGCAAATAAAGTTTGATGGTTTCAATGCACAAAAAGATGTGTATGTACCTAAAAAATATAAGGCATTCTGATCATGAGATAAAAGAAGGGCGATGTGGGAGTAGGTTGTAACATGAATTGTTATGAATACTTTGTAGATCTATGCTATAAATGTCTGTATAAAAGCTGGCTCGGAGTACCAAGTAAACAGTTTGCCAGTTGTTTTTCATTCGTTTTGTCTGTTTATATAGACTAACGTTTTCCAACGTCATTTGTAACAGATTTTTTTGTTCTTGATTAATCTTTGAATTCAGTTTTTTTATTATATATTAATTTCCAATAAGGGGTTACTTCTTTTAATGTAGTAAAACAAAGATAAATTGGTTGATTGTTTTTCTTAGACACTGAAAGGGAATGAGATCATGAAGTTTTTGGTAGAAGACAAGATGAGGTTGAAGAAGCCAGAGTTTTGTGATGAACAAGTTTATGAAATTATGTTAGAGTGCTGGCAATATGAGTAAGTGAATTGTGTGGTACTTATGTTGTATTCTTATGATGAAGGAAGAGTTATGACTAGAACCATTATTTGCCAGCAGCCATTGAAAAATAGTAATCTTCAATCTTTAAAAAAACAAACTTATTTAGCTTATATCAAATAGTATGAATTAGAATGGTCTTTTAATAATGAAAGGTTATTTGGGAGGTCATACATGTATATTAGATATCACAGTATAAATATATCAGATCTTTTAGCAAGCTTATTTTTTTCTTAGGTCAACCTTACCCAAAACAAAATTGCATTATAAGTTTTACATAAGTCGTCTGTTAAAAAATACTTGTTTGTACGGTTGTTGCTAATTAAAATAGACAGATCAAACAGCACACATCGTACAGTTTAAAAAAAAACTGGTGAGGCTTAACAAAATGTGATGCTGAACGTAAGATGTATAAAAGTTTTGGAACTTCAGCGATATGTTTTAACATATACATAAAACTATTAGACCAAGTTTGACTAGCTATTACACCAAGTTCAAGCCACAATTTTTCCTCAAAATGTCATGTACCAAGTTAAAAATATAACAGTTATTATCAATAAGTTCGTTCTATATATGTAAGCAGGAGAATGGTCACTTCAGTGTTCCTGTTGTTCGTTTGTTTTCTAGTTATAATTGATTTGTTTCTCACGGTTTTAGTAACTTATCAGTGTGTATTAGACGCACTATTTAATTGCGTTTGAATTGTAATTGAAAAGTTCTTGAATGGTTAATTTTTGGAAATAATATCAATTAATAATATAGACAAAATTATACAACAGGAACATTATTTCCATGTACACTGTATATATAAAGTAGGTGTTTTTAATTTAAGTCAATGAAATAAGTCTTTGTTGTGACGGTGCAAGCACTTATTCTTAAAATCTACATCAAATAGCAATGCAGTTGTCAACTCATTCAAATATATATAGAACGAAAAATAATGAGTAATAGAATGACGATTCTCAAACAAAACAGCTGACTTTTAAATGTACTCTTATTGTGTTTGTAGCAAAACCAAACGGCCAGCGTTTAAAGAAATAGTCCAAAAGATGAAATACCAGCAACAGAGACTTTTGAGTTTAAAGAAGTGATTTGTTTTAGAAAATAATGGAATAATATTATACCAAAATTGTTCCAATTATCTTAATGTTAAAATCTTTACATATACCTATGCTGCTTATCTTTTAACTGCAATTGCTAGAATTTTGTACGTGATTTAATAAAATTACTGGAACTATACGTCTTATTGACAATAGCTAATAATATCGTTATTTTAGATTTGATTGTTTTTAGCTAGTTAGGGGAGAAGTTTGGTAGTTTATATTGACATTAATTTAAAATCAGAAAGGATATATAACGCATATATAAAAAACAAATGTGAGAATTGAAAAATATCCATTTACTTAGATGCAGCATACCATTAGATGGGTTTTTAACGCTTTAAGATTACAGTAAAGGACACTTCAAATGGCCATTTTTGTTTGTCTGATTTTGTTTTGTTAAAGTAAGGATAATTTAACATTATTTTGTGCAAAGCGAATACTTATTACTCCAATCTTCATCTTTGGAAAAATTTATATAATGTCTGCTTCTTTTTACTTTATTGACTTTTTACAGCAGATATTTAAAAACATATATTTCACGAATAATTTAATTAAAGATGAGTACTGTGAAAGTACTTTCATTCGTGGGTGTTCATTGTCGTAGTTCGGGAAACAGTAATATTTTCCAGGTTTCGTAAATATTTGTGGATTACACTTCCTGAAAAAAAATAATCGAGTGTCGAGTTTGTGCTTCAGCCATGAAAATGAAGAAGTTTAAAATAAAATAAAACGTGTTTCATAATGACGACATGTTTTATGACATTTTGGTTTTCGGTTCATTGCAAAGACAAATATTTATTTTTCTCTTTCCTGTTTGTCATATATAACCGACAATTTTTGTCAAATATTTTATACAACATTTTTTAATTCATTTTTTTTGTAACTACATGTAGCGGAAATAGGCTGATCGAATAATATTTGCTTATAACATAATTTGAGTATTAACCTTAAAGTACATATTATCTTACGCCTCTGGCTTCAAAGGCTCATAGAAAATTACAATGTATTAGCTGATCCACGGAAATACGACGTTTGTCGAACAAAACCAACTTTTCAAGAGAAATTAAAATTAAAAAATCATTCGAGTAATATACAATTGGTATAATCCTCTCTTTAGTTGTATATTTATAAACATGTGCTGGGGATTCATGTGATCTCTGATTTATATAAATATTTACGGATTCAAACTGCATTTAGTTTTTAATATGTCATGGCATGTTTGGATACTGGTTGTCACATTTCCTTGAATACTCAACTTCGTGAATAGAACCACAGATGTAAACCACACAAATGTGTACCATTGAATAAAATTACTTGCATAGTATCTTCCGTTTTTGATTTTTAATCCATCCAAAATTATTATTGTGTATGTTTAAAAGCCAAAAATAAATGGTAGACACAGTGGTTACATTTTAGATCAACAAAAACACATCTGGTTAATTTTGAATCTATTATAACAGTTTTGTTGTCATTTTTCGTATTTTTGTCCTCAGCTAATTCTATACAATTAGTCATTCATGCAATGTTCACAGTACACTTACATGTTGGCTAATACATATGGTGCATAATGCATATGACATATGATTGGTTAATAAGATTTTTTTAAGGGTTAAGAGCCAAAAGAAATGTTTGTACAATACAACCTGTAAAGTAGATTCCAGTGTGATTATTTTTTATATTTGTGTAAGATATGTTCTAAAAGAGCGAGTCATTTATTTTATTCATTTATAAAATACAAACCATTTGTTTTCAGCATGTGATGCATCTGTGTATTATTTTCACAATAAATGAATTTTTAACATCGTTCGTTCTACTTCCTAAAACATACTGGACGAAAGACACATGGATATCTGTGGCTTTCATATAATTACATTACATGTATGCTTAATAATAATACGTTATTTTGTTTGGCTAACAGCAATCTTGCACTATTCTATAATTAGCCTCCACTTCACACTGAAATTCAACATTTAAAGTGCACAGACAAACAAAAGAAAATCTTGATAGAAATTGTGTTTTCATGATTTTCTTGATCTGAGCTAAACATGTAGGTATAAGTATTAAATGAATCTTTTGGCAATTTTAAAGGGGTGTTAAAGCGTTGACACTGAGCACATTTTTAAAATGAATCGCTTCCGTACACGATTTCTATCAAGATTGTCTAATATTTACCTTTACACTTTATTTTTGAAGCTCGTATCTTAATATACATGTTGCATCTAATTGCGAAATGGAAGTAAATTTCAGAATGGCGCAAGTTTGCTTTTAGGCAATCAAAAAAATGTATTAAAATTAAACAAACATGTAATGAAATTAAATTTATATAAACAATCTAACAAATACTGTTTCATCGAAAGAGCGGGATATTCTAACTTGGTATATACATTCGAATAACAAAACAAAATGTACATGTCAACAAACCTGATATATATGTTTCCGACAAGATATAGTATACATGTAGCTATTGGTTGTGCAAAACTCGTATACAATAACAAGTGTACGAAGAGTCGGAGTCTTAGTTGTTATCTGAAAGACAGAGTAAACTCAAAATTCTTCAATCTATTTTTATTTTTTCAAAATGAAAGTTTTTAAAACTTGTCAATAATCATAAATATAACATCAGACGAATGAACGACACGCAATTCAATAGTAACAGGACAATATTTTTTCAATGCTCATTCCTATCTTTAACATAAAAATAATGAGATGTGGTATGGATGCAAATGAGTCAGTTGTCCACGAAAAGTTCAAATGAAGTATCTGATGACAAAAATAGTCAACCCTCATGCCTGCAACAACTAGAAAAACCAACACGGTATAGTCGGCTATAAGAGGTTCCGACTTGACAATATGAAACAATTCAATTGACACAAATAACTTCATACTTGATACCTAAACAATCTTTGAAAGTCCAAAATTACATCCATGAACCAACTACAAGAACTGAACTAAAGGTTCCTGCCTTTGTACAAGCACACACAAAATGTGGCGGAGTTAAAAAAAAAAGTTGTGCGCTAAAATCTCATCCTAACCTAGGACAATGGTGTTACATTGCAGCATAAACAAAACTAGAAAAAATCAGTTTATCATTAAATCCTATCACGAACGATATCAGACCAGACGCGATTCCAGCCGTTTGAAAAAGGAGAGTTTTGACCAACAGACTCTCTCTTGACTCCGTAAATGCAGACTGCATCAATTGATATAAAAACATGTAAGCAGGAGTAACACTTTCAACTGTGTAATTAGTTTATAAATTTAAAATTTTCAATGAACGAATCGTTTACGTGGCTGAATGGAAAACAGCTATGAAATTTATAAGCATTTCCTACGTATACTTGAGTGTTATAAATATTCACATGTCCGATAATGTAAACACTAGAAACCCAAAATAACAAATCGCTTTTTGGCCTATAAATCGATTTACACGGAGCTCCACCGTTTTGAAAAAACGTATGAATGCATATATCGTTTTTATTAATTTATTGAAAAATATTGAAGCAAAACGTTATAATGTAACATTTGAGTTCATTAAACTTTCGTTTTACCTTCTTGTCTATTTTACGAATGTCGGGACTCTAATTTTCAATCGCCTGGATGACCAAATATCTAAAAAAAAAAAAAAAAACACTAAAAGATCCGTTTCACACTGTGTATCAATTTAATTCAATATTCTTACAAAATAGCCTGTAATTCAGTGGTTGTCGTTTTTATGTGTTACCTATTTGTTTTTCATTCTTTTTTGTACATAAATTTATAAGGCCGTGAGTTTTCTCGTTTGGATTGTTTTACATTGTCATTTCTGGACCTTTAATAGCTGACTATGACGTATGGGCTTTGCTCATTGATGAAGGCTGTACGATGACCTATAGATTTGTGTGTAATTTCGGTCTCTTGTGGAGAGTTGTCTCATTTGCAATCATACCACATCTTCTTTTTTCATATCTTAATTTTAATAAATTTTATAAAGTATAGTCTCACAAGTTCAGAACAAGTACTCCTACTATTGCCTTGAACTTTATTTTAAATATTTGGGGGTGTTTATTCCTCTGATTTGTATATCACTGAACACAGTGTATTTCTAGACTCTATATCCCTTAGTTATGAGTTCAGCGAGGATTAAGATTAATAATTGGTTCTCTTTTTACAGAAATTACGCTATGAACTCATAAATTTAAATTAAAACGACAGTGCAATTTTGATATAACAACCCATTTCTATAAAACCACTCAAATGTTTTTCACAATTAAACTGATAAAAATCTTCTAGCTTCCTGTCAATTCTTTTCAAATGTATCAAGTGGTTTATTGGTAATTTTTATTTTATTTTAGGTTTAACAGTGAATCAAATAATTAATGTTTCTAGGTATTCAGTTAATTAAAATATTTCCTTGTATGACTTTTGACCAAACATGATGATACGGTAGCTATTATTCACTCAAGGTAAATAAGTAATTTAACATCTTTAGATGACTAAGTCAAACTTAAACTCTATCACTTTTCTGAAACAAAAGTTTTCCGATTTAAATGTTTTGATAATGTATTGTTTATGTCGTAATTTCATCCTCTTATAACATTATAAAAGAGAGAGCCTGAACATTACTCTTATTTGTTTATAGCTATCGTTTTATACAGAATCTATACTATTAAACGAGAAGACATCATTTTGTGTGTCGCTTCTCTTCTGTCCACAATGAATTAATCAATACGCCTCTGTGTCCTATAGGTTCAGTGCATAGTCGCATTTGTCATCCATTCATATGATTATTCAGATTGAATTATTTTGGGAGTAAAACGAGAAAAAAAGGCATCCGGATATTGTCCCGTCATTGGACAAAATTTTAAGTCAGATTAGATTTCCGGTTGGCGTTTTTCTGTATACTTTGAACATACATTTACTACGAATAAAGTGTATTTTCAGAATTCTATCTGCTACCATTTTCAAGTTTACTATCCACGGCGGTCACTGAGTTTATTAAATAGAGAGAGTATGTATACTATATCAATGACCATCGTGGATCGATTAGAAAACTTAGAATTAAAAGTATTAAAATACACTTTATGTATATAGTAATGAATGTTCATAATATACAGATAAGCGCTAAAATTATTCATGTGAACTTTTGATACCTTTTCTGAAATTCTCCAGTCATTATATCTTATACAAAATTCATTGATTACAAAAAAAAAAGAAGATGTGGATTGCCATGTTGACAACTCTCCACAAGAAACCAAAATGACACAGACATTAACAACTATAGGTCACCGTACGGCCTTCAACAACGAGCAAAACCCATACCGTATACTCAGCCCCGAAATGACAATGTAAAATAATTCAAACGCGAAAACTAGCGGCCTTATTTATGTACAAAAAATGAACGAAAAACAAATATGTAACACATAAACTAACGACAACCACTGAATTACAGGCTTCTTACTTAAATGTTCATAACATACTAAAAAAGAGGGACGAAAGATACCAAAGGGACAGTCAAACTCATAAATCGAAAATAAACTGACAACGCCATGGCTAAAAATGAAAAAGACAAACAGACAAACAATAGTACACATGACACAACATAGAAAACTAAAGAATAAACAACACGAACCCCACCAAAATCTAGGGGTGATCTCAGGTGCTCCGGAAGGGTACGTAGATTCTGCTCCACATATTGCACTCGTCGTTTTGCTTATGTGATAACAAATCCGGTAAATAGTCTAATTCGGTATGTCACATTACTAAATGTATGTTCATATTGAAATTGATAGAAAACCAAAAAAGTGGGAATTTCGGAAATAAAGGAGGAGGGATCCATTTTCCTGTCCCCAATAACCTATGACTTATGATACTTTTGCTGAAATTCTCCAGTCATTCAATATTTTACAAAATTCTTCCTACAACACTTTAAATATATTTTGAGGTTTAAAGATAAGATGTACATGTATATGTCAGATTTTGATATAATATGTTTTAAATTTATCATCTTCGTGATCATGTTTAATTATAAATAGGTCAATAACGGATTCGTATTTTGTCAGTTGTTGTTAATTTTCGATAATAACACTTTTTTAGCAGATAACTAGTTCGGATTGGCCTTACTACAGTACAGATACCATATTATGTTATATGTGTTACTCATCCACGTAACTGTTGCGTTGACAGTTACAGCACAAAGTAAGTTGTTTTGTTGTTTATTATTAATAATGCTCCCTAAATCTTTGGTTTTTTAAATCGTTTCACTGAAGTGTAAATATACGATGAATGAAAACTCTAAAAAAAGAAATTCACTCGTTGATCTACCCAGAAAAAATTCATCTACAGTATATTTGACCTGTTGCTTCTCTGTTTTCACAGACAATAGGAAGAGTACTTGAAAACTTTATACTGAATTTTTAAGTCAATTTTAAAAATTCTTTAATTTGTTGTTTGTAAATACAAATGTACGTCGTTTGTTTCTCTAAGAATATACTGAAATTAATTGAGACTATATGAAAGTGGCAAAAACATCTTCCCCTAGGGCCTTCTTAGGGGTAAAATTATGAATATCTTCCGACAACATATTTAAAAATGTGCATATAAACTGTAATAATAATTGTTACAATTGAGAACAATACCGTAAATTGAAAATTGTCAATAATTCGTTATTTTAATTTGAGCTACATTAATAATGTAGTATATTAGTTATGGAAAGATATAAATTTTAAACTTGGCAGTTGAACGTATTTGAGAACGTTTTTGTAACCCTCGGAACACAATTTATTTAAAGCATCAATGTATCTATTTAATTTACGAGGGTTGCTGCTTGAAAATAAGCTATCAAATTGCGAGCTCCAAGTGTTAAAATTGCAATCATCCCTTCGCAAATTTTACGGAATCCATCACGAGTTGGTTGGTCGTTACGGAATATCGGTTTCACAGATTACAAAAGATATGTGTCAATTGTCGTTACCACAACTCTGTCCTCTTTTCCTTGCATTTGATCCACAGAATAAAACGTATCAAATAATTTGAACATATATGAGTCACATGACGGATGATACATGTGGAGAAGGTTCTGTTTACCACTCAGCTTCCGGAGCACCCGAGAAAAACCCCCGGTTTTAAGTAAGTTTCGTGTTGCAGTTTTGTGTTGCTCAATCGTCAGTTTTCTTTGTTTCGAGTGTTTACCTTGTACTGTTTGCATCTTTGTCGTTTTTGTTTTTATCCATAGCATTGTCTGTTTTCGCCTTATTTAACATCATTTGAACGTAATTTTTGCAACCTAATGAAATACATGTAATTTGCGTTTGTCAAAAACTGTTAAAGTGTACGTATATTTGCTCAAATCAATATTTCAAACTATTCAAATATTCAAGGGGTTTAACATCACAATTTTCTGTCAAACATTAAGGTTTTCTGATTATTATGAGCAACATTTTAAATGATTGTATAAATACTAAACTTTTTTTTTTTTTTAGTGAACCTAACACCATTTGGAAATGCTACACAAAGTTCCACAGATTATGGAGCTGGAGCCCAAAATGCAATTGACGAACCCAAATCAAATATATGGAGTTCTACGATTTGTACACATACTAGTCACAATCGAAGAACAGCATGGTGGATGTTTAATATTTCATATGAATCTGCTTTCATTACAGACATACAGATACATTACAGAGAGGGATGTACGTCAATGAATGGTTTATTCTAATTTCTATATTAAGTATCTAATTAGGCAAATAATAACTTTAAAAATTGACAAAAACATATATTTAGTTGATTGTATGGTGTGGCTGAAAGAATAAAGTACTATTTATTTTTTTTAATTTGCGGTGGGGTCATTTTTAATCTTGGTTGATATGAAGGTCCTTTCATTTCTTTGTTTCCGGGTAACGAAAAGTGAGTTTTAGGACTTTGTTTCAAGACTAAACACAACCATGGTAACACAGATAACAAAAGTCAAAATATTTAGATTGGGAATAAACACCCTAAGTGTATGAAATACTCTCACTGTTTTTATAAGGAGATGTGGTATTGATTGCTATTGATAAAAATATAAATCGAACACTTAATAACATAGATCTAAATTGCTGACTTCAATATATAAAAAAAATTGACATAAAGACTTCAAAATCTAAATGCGAGCCTCGAACTTGTACAAACTAATACAATATTTACACATGTCTGAAGTTCTTTATAGGAATTACATGCATTAGTTACATCCAAACAGAACAACATTATTCTACAAAATAAAACAAAAAAATAAACTACACGAACATTATGGTTTTTCGGAAGGGTTAACAAATCCCCCTCAGCATATGGTAACCACATGGTTCCTCGGTGTAAGTTCAAATTCGGTGATCAATTCTATTCGACGATTTTACAATCGGGGAAAAAAGAATCAGGATATGAAGCAGATGCTGTTTTCTGCTCTTTGGTCGGGATGGTGTCTCTTTGTCACATCCCCCATTTCCATTCTCAATTGATCTCAAGTAAATTAAAGTAGTATGGGTGTCTTTAGCAGAAACAATAGATTTTTTCAAACTTTGCCCAGTTGATCAATATTATATGTAAATTGGAAATACAAAAATGAAATTGAAGGGTCATCGGCCATATAAGCGAATTATATGAATCTTAAAACATCATTCATTTTAGACTATTATGTATAGATACATGCTTATACAGAAAAAAGTCACATTTCTAGCGTAAAGTTGTATTTTCTTTAAAAAACCAAATGATATAATTTGCTCATAATTTTAAAATGAAGTACTTATATCATAACCTTAATAAAAAAAATTACGGGTCAAAGGAAACGGACTGTAAATGTTATAATTCAGAAAGTAAAAAACAAACAATTTGTACTCATGGAGAAGTTTGATATCAACAAATCTTTTTGGGTTTCCATGAGAATTTAATAAATTTAAAGGGTATACGAAATTAAGTACTTTATACAGATGAGAAAGTTGATTTTAGGGATAACAAATAGTAAAACAGAGTTGTTTTTTTTTTACATTTCTCCATTTAATTAGCACCAACATAGCTCTTACGATTTCCATTTGAATTAAAACTAATTGTTGAGAGAACAATTGAAGATCTTTCTGCCCCCATAACAGATATTTTGAGAGGAACATATTTAAATCGAGTTTAAAATGTGATGCCAAGTGTCAGATGATAGCTAGCTGTACACCGATTCCAAAAACAAAAATGATTTCGATACACTTTTATTTGAATTAGCGAAGATACTTTGCTAATTCCGGTTTTAAAAATTAAACCTCCGGTTTAATATGATCGTTTACTTGACAACGAGTCCAAAATGATATGGTTCTACATACTTCTACATAAAAGAAGTACAATAAATAGCTACTTACAGTTGACAGGTAACTTTTGATTGGTTGTTTAATGTCATTTGGCTTGCAACCTTAATGCAAGAAGTTCAATAACTCTATCATTTATAAATATGAAGTTATAGCAAAGTATAGAATCTAGAACGTTATATGTGACCTTGGTCTAAATTTCAAGGTCATAAAGTACGGACCTAAAATCAAAAATACCTAGGTTATTAATGAGTTTTACAATGTATCACCATACAGCTATTTTTAATTATGAGATGGGATGAAACGCCCATTGTATGTCAACGTACCGGTTTAACCAAAATTTATGTGTTACGACACGTCGCGTATAGCAATTAAGTAAAAATATTTTGTGTATGTCTTATGCGGCTTCTGATAACCAGTTGTAACTAGCCAACATCCAAAATTTAGAACATGCCATTGACCTTTTACCTTGACCCCATTTTTCTTTAAGTGGACCAAGAACCTTAAATCAAACACCCTAGGTCTCTATCGTTTATTGCTTACAAATTGCAAATACATATCACTAATTTAAAAAAAAAAAAAAAAACATTCAAGGGGGACTTTGATATGGAGTCTTCGTAACGCTTAGGTCAAAATTAAACGTAACTTTCTGAGTTTTGATTGAGCAATTTGGAAAAATAAATTTGTCGCTTTCTTTTACGGTTGTGAAGGAGATATCATAATAAGAAAACAGTGTTTAGGGAGATATTAAGTTAAACTCTTACAAAGAAAATTGTTCAGTTAAACATGGTCAGTTTCAAAAGCGTATAAACTGTACGATATCATATATAAAAAAGCGACTTCTTTTGAAACAAAATTACAGCGCTAGAAAAATATCGGTGGAAGAAATTTTTGTTAGAACAAAACCAATAGGTCTTTCCACGGAAAAAGTGATAAGACATGATTAATGGAAACTTTGTATGCTTAGTGAGTAGTATGTGTAGATATGCAAATAGCCTTAGCCTGTTTTATCAAACACATTTTTGAGCTTCAATGGTAAACAGGGACTTTATATGAGTGAGCTGTATAAGTCTCCTTTCTGAGGAGCACCACCATGATATATGTTGTAAAGTAGAGCTTTAATTTGAGCTAATTATCTATCCAATTCCCCAATTCGGTTGTTTTAGTTCTTACTACAACAAGTTAATCTACACTTTAACTCTGTGGGGTATGTGCAGGGTTTGGAAAAGGGGGTTGTAATCTATAACTAAAATATGAATGAGCAGTTGCAACATACAGTACACATATCTTTAGTATACCTTTTTAATATATAAATATACATATCCCATCATATAGTTTTTAACAGAAAGCAGAACTTAAGCTCTAATCATTTCATAGGGTCAGAGACATATAGATTTCAAATTGACTAATATATGATGCATTGATATCATCGGTTTTGAATTCATCTTAGAAGTTTCATTATGTACAAGTTATCTGTATTCCATTTCTTTCATCTTCTTCTACATTATACGGAACTTTGAAGAGTAAATTGTAGTTGTCTTGTCGGCAATCATACTGCATCTCCTTATCTTTATATTATGAAGACAGTATAATCACGCTAGTAGTATGTATTAACTGGTTAACCACGTATTTCTCTGTGGTTACATGCTCAAATTAGCTATTTTTAATGTTTGATGCACATTCATAAGTGGTTAAAAATCATAGTACGAAATAACATAAATAATCTTTTTTCATTTTGTAAATGGTGTAAACGTCAATCTGACCATACTGAACTGTTTCAGCCGTTCAGTTCATTAAAGTGCACTGTGCCAATAGAACTCATTTGAATAAGAGTACAACTTTACTGATTATAATTAAGATTCGACAAAGTAAATAATTTTTCTATCTGTATTATTTAGTAAATTGTATTAAACTTATTGTTATTAAACTTCACCTTATCATTCAATATTCACAACAGGCGGATATTTACATGTATATTTTACAAGTTTAAAAATACCATTCAACAAAATATAGAATGAAATTCACAACAGTGTAGCTGTGGCCATTGATTGATGCATTAAATTCATCCATTGACTGGGACAATTTGGGTGAACGTTTGCCTGTAACGACCACTGTTCACGACGAACCTACGTTGACATTTACAGCGGATTTCATTGAGTGTGTAATTAATTATACGGAGAAGACTATCTATCAAAATTCACGTAGAAAAAATCCAGTGTATATGCTGGGATTCGAAACCAAGACCTTAAGCATATCAAGCCACGACACATACCACTAAACCAGGAAGACTGGATACGAATTAACAGTAATTTAACAGACCTAAAGGAAGCAAGATCTTTTTATAAGTGGGACGAGTTGGCAGACCTTTATTAAGTGGGGTTTAAACCTTTTTCGTTAATAAGTGAGTTGTCAGACTGATTGTTCAATTTGATTTTACACTTTTTAAAAAGTGGGGCGAGTCGGTAAACAAGGGTTGGGCGATTTTTTTATAAAGTGGCAATATAGTGTGGGCCGATTCGCAAGTAGGGCGAGTTGACATTGTTTGATATCTACTCATCGTGTTCGAGGGTCATAAAGGATATACATCAAATAGTAATATATAAGGTATATTATAATGGTTGTGTGGCGTTCTAAAATAGATTTTATGAATTCGTCTAATCAAAAACAGTTGGGATATAAAATAGTTATCCCAATCGGACTTGGTGTGTCAGTGTTAGATCACCCTCTGGCCTCCGGCCATCGGGGTTATCTAAGACTGACGCACCGCGTCCTTGTGGGATAACTATTAATGATTACTTGTACGCTTTAGGTTATCCCATAAGGACGCGGTGTGTCAGTGTAAGATCATCCCGATGGCCGGAAGCCAGAGGGTGATCTTACACTGACACACCAAGTCCAAAGGGGGAAGGGGGGGGGGTGTTCATTTTTTTCACGGACAAAGAAGTACGTAAGGACCGATTTTGGCCTCAAATTTTAGGTTCATCTGACGAAAAATTTTGACCTTTTTTTATAAACACTTAAGTGTCTATTTCATTTGATTCAATTAGTTTATATCAAAGATTTTAACTGATTTGGCATTAAAAAACGATCCGATTCAAGCTCATATATGAAAAATCTACTAAATATGCCGAAAAATGTCACTTTTCGGATGTTTTTTGTCAAAATGAAAGTGGCCGCATCCGTGTTCATCCTCAACCTTTATATATGTTATGTATGATCATCAAATACAACTTACATTTCAATATTAAGGATGAACACGAATGCGGCCACTTTCGTTTTACACGGAAACTGTCTAAAATTTATCTAAAATGCTCGAATTGTGAAGATTTCAGTAATTTAGCATGACTTGATGGTGCTAGTACCCGATATATGTGCATTGTATTGTCAAAAACAGCCCATATTTTTGTAGTAGAAACATTCTACTGTCCAAAAAATAACTAAAAGTTACAATTAAACAATTTTGTAAAAATGTTATATTTTGGGGCCAAACAGGGGTCTTACTGGACCTACTCCTTTAGTTTTTTTTTCGGTTTTACTATTACATACAGTGGCTGCTAAGGGTGAAACAAACATGTTTTTTTCTCAAGGTCAAAATCAATTTTTTTCTCTCCCAAAACTGGAAACAAACTATTTTTTCCTAAACAATCCATTTTGATACAATATCGAAAATCTAAAAAGAAAATCTTTACTGGTGTGTTTGTTATGTTTTAATAATCAATTAATATGATATTGAACGTACTTTTAGAGATTTTTTTTAACTGGGTTTAAAAGGTATAATGCATGTGTTGCCCAATAATTAAATTATCTTTTTTCGGACGTTTTGGGGATTTATAAATTGCAGTTAAATAGTTATGGACGACTTCGTATATTTTATGAGCGCAAAAAAAATTGAGCAACATTCATTCTTCAACAAAAGAATAAAAATAAAATAAAAATTATTTAAAACAAATGCCTTTAAAGCTTTGTGAACAGAAAGTTTAATTTTATGTATCGAAATGTTTAACAAGTGATTATTTAAATCCCCACTAGAAGGCCTTTAATAGACGATGTGAGCATGAAGTCATCGGAAACGACAAACATGTTACGGGTAATTTTTCAGTTCAATTAATAACAAACGTTTTACCGTCGACCACACTGTTATGAATTTAATTGTATATACTAGCACCTGTTTATCTTATAAAAGAATGCTAAACACATGCTATACAGCATAAGCCACACAAATACTGATTGGCCAGTAACATGTTACGTGAAATGATTTGATTTTTAAACAATTGTAGTGAAGACTACATATAAAAACGTTCAAGACTTTAAGCGAATATCTTATTAGAATCAGAGTGTGTCTCTATTTTTTACAATAATTAGTTATACCTTCTTAAAACAAAATAACTGATTTGCTCACTTGTGACGTATCGTAATTTTACAACACGGGGGAACTAGCGGTAGATTTGAATAAATAAGAATACACAAGTTGTTCTTTCAATGTTCTATAATTGTTGAATCCAAACTTAATTAATATAATTACATAAAACAAAGTTACATATGGAGGTCCATAAAGCAACATGAACGGCAGAGTCCGCTGAAAAGTCCTTAAATGTAGCAATACGGGGTCCGTATTCTAACGTTCGTTAACCCTCACTTACTATATTTTCTTTATGTCTCTTTGTATGAATTTGACAAATTTAGTCTATTCACAAGTACCAAACAAGCTTAATCCGTTATCTCAAAATGACATTGACTCTTTAAGTTCTATCTTACTTATTGAACTTAAAGCAGATTACGACATAAGGATTGAAAAAGATTGTAACAACATAAAACAGTATTGAAAAGTTAAGAAAAAAATTCACAGAAATTTACACCATGACACTAGATCAATCTTTTTTGATTGACATAGTATGTTTTTCTCGTTTGAATTGTTTTACATTTGTCATTTCGGGGCCCTTTATATACCTGACTATAAGGTATGGGCTTTGCACGCGTGTAAAAACTTATTACTTGTTTCAACGGTACCAAATTTGACCAAACTTGGTCCTAATCATGATTGGGCTATCTCGTTTCAAAATGTGTCCAATGACATCCACTGCTAACCAATATGACCACTATCTCGATGGCTTACAATAGAATACCTGTATATGGGTCAGATGAAAGTTTTATCTATTATCGTGAGTAGCTACAAGAAGATGTAGTTTGAGTGCCAATGGGACTATTCTCCATTCAAGTCACAATTTGTTCAAGGAACACTATATAAATAACACATAGCTGAGAGGGTGACAGAGCAGATTGGTACTCCGAGAAAACATTGTCAGCCACGGCGAGGGGTACCAATCTTCTCTATCACCCTCTCAGCTATGTGTTATTTAATTTATTATACTGAATGTCCTATAACTATTGTCTTTTACAGATTAATTTTATTTTAAAAGTATTTTCTATGACGTCACGTACATGTATATAAACGTTACGGGTATTAAAAAAAAATTAAGCAAGATGTTTTTATTTTTTTATTTTGACTGTTAAATAATAAAATCTGAGCCAAAGCGTAAAACGTAAGCATTGTATGTAAATTCAATTCATTGTCCTTTAAATTGTCGATTTTTGATTGGTCTGGACGAGAGGGTAACATTCAAAGAAATTGTCACCCTCTCAGCCATGTGATAGTGTAAATTAACACATCCGTATTAGCCAATCAAATTATTGCATTTTAACGTAAAGTATAATAATATAATATTTCAACGTACAGCCTTCGACATGGAGCATTGGCTCTCACCGAACAGCAAGCTATAAAGGTATAAAGGGTCCCCAAACCATTTCAAACAAGAAAAACAACGGTATAATCTATTCAAAAAATGTGAAACATTTATACTACAACCACCGAACAACAGGTTCTTGACTTAAGAAATGTGAAAACAAATGCAGCTGGTTTAAAAGGGCGCAAACCTTCACCTTAACCTGAAATAATAGTGGAACACCACAAAATAGAAAGAGAAAATAATCAATTGAAATGGCCAACTCAATCAAAATACATATTAACAAAAACAAGTAACGATAAAAATAGTGAGACGAGATATACCACAAAATAAGTATTAAAAAAATAAATAATAAAAAGTGAAATAACCTAAATACAAAACTCCGAGGATAATTTAAAACGGAAACTCCCTAATCAAAATTTAATTACAAATTCAAAATATATAACTTAATAATAATATTTTTCAAGGTAAAAGATTCAAGGAATCTAGCAATTTATAAATCCATGACATCTTAAAGGACATACAACATTTTTCTATATCGGGGAATTTTAAACCTCTTTCAACATAGTTATCTATAATAACCTGCCTTTTCATTTTGTCGGGATTTTTATCCCATAAATTTAACTTGTATTTCGTGCATATGCTGAACTACAGGATTCGGAAGTACTATGAGAAACTGTACCAAAACTAGGACAGTCAAAATTTGTATAACAATGAATTTGTCAATTTATGTAAAGTTTCTGTATGCCCATAAACTGAAAAGGCTTTGCATGCTTTTAATTTTTTGCTGTATGGTTTTCTTAAGTCTCATTAAAGTATTTAGAAGAAGACGAAGCTCATTTTTTTTATCTCTTTTATTTCCAATTATGGGCCCTAAAGGTCATAAACATTACAACATCAATAATTTTCATAATACAATACAAGCAATAAGATAAAAAAAAACAAACCACTAAGGGGAACAATTTAAGTTCTTAAAGAATGTCGTAGATAAAGAATCTATAATATTTTTTAAAATATCTAATGAAATTTAATGCAAGTGTGGTTGATATAGACAACAAACAAGCAGCCAAACACAGATATCCATATTTGTATAGTACACAATTAGTTGGATCCATAAAATATATAACATATAATAACTAGCCAAAAGGAAATGAAAAGTTAAGCATGTCTATGAATCATATTGTGTCAGCAGCAAAAAGTAAAGTATTATCGTTTTCTAAAGGCAACTGACACCAGGGAGTGAATTTTATGGACCACAGGCATTTAAACTATATATAATGTCTCTTTCCTACCTGTATAAAAAAAGCAAACAAGGAAGCATCATAGATAACTTGAAGTTGATACCATGGGACGATACCTAAAGGGTATAAGAGAACAATTGCAAAAATTATGTATCTAAACAAATATTTTTTCCTTTAAATCGGCTAGTATGTTTGGGATATTTAGATGAATATATATTTCTGTGTTCAATGAAATGAGTAGGTACGTTAGGGGCCGATTTTGGCTTCAAATTTCAGGTTCATCTAACGACATATTTTGGACACTTTTTAAACACTTTAGTGTCTATTTTAATTGATTAAATTCGTTTATGTGAAAGATTTTTACTGATTTAGTCATTAAAAACGCTCCGATTCAAGCTTAAATATGAAAAATCTATCAAATATGCATAAAATGGTCACTTTGCAGATGGTTTTTGTCAAAAATTAAAGTGGCCGCATCCGTGTTCATCCTCAACATTTATATATGGTATGTATTATCACCGAATACAACTTACATTTCAATATTATGAATGAACACGAATGCCGGAAACCGTCTAAAATTTAACTAAAATGCTAAAATTGTACAAGATTTTAGTAATTAAGCATGACTTAATGATAGTAGTACCCGTTATATGTGCATTGTATTGTCAAAAACACTCCATATTTGTGTAGCAGAAGCATTCTACTTTCCAATGAAAAGCTAAAAGATTACATTTTGCACAATGTTTTAAAACTGCTATATTTTGGGGCCAAAAAGGGGTTTTACTGAACCTACTCCTTTACATACAAAAATTGATTCCATTTAACTAATCCTCACTAAGGCAGATGTTTGTTTATAAAATTACTTTTTTAAAAGTAAATCAACATTTTCTACACTAAATAACCAAATGATTTTGTGTTGACTGCTCATATGATTAAAATAAGAATTACATTTTGCAATGCTAGCTAATATAACATACAATTTATTTTACCCTAAAAATTGTTTCAGTCAAATAGAAAATGTATTTCGTCTTCTACAGTATTGGTATTATTACATATCAGGTTGATTCAAGGAATACCCTAATTTATTCCTAGTTTTACATGTAACTTAGATACACGTAACTTTGTAAAACTTCTTCTTACCCCCAAATTCTTGATCAATGTAAGCTATTTTTCATAATCGATATGTTTATACAAAATAAATGTTCTTTCAGTTCAGAGCCGAATGGATGGATTTAAGTTGTATATAACTAATACCTCGGCTATTCCTCCTTCTTCATATCTCTGCTACCAAGATCCTGACACTGGTCTTCCAAGTATCACCCAAACTATTTCCTGCAATCAACTTGGAAAATATGTCATTTATTATGACGACATAAAGGACAGCAGTGACGATGGCAGCATAATTGAACTCTGTTATGTTTCCATTAGTGGTAAGTTATCTAACTGTCAATATAAGCTGTTAATGACAAAATAAAGGAGTTACTGAAATATTTTAATTCTTAAACCACGTGCACTGATATAAGCATTTGCAATCATCTATAAAGCTTGTTAGAACCTTTTTTTAAAATGTAATACCACCACTGAGTTTCCCTTATTATTTTTTTTTGTATTTGCACTTTTCAAAATATTGTGCAGAATTTATCTTTTTTTCAAATATAGAAATACTTGACATGAGTACAGTTTTATCCTGTCCAGTATTGTAGACAACCTTTAACATAGCATGCAACTGCATATAAGAAACATTACTGAAAGTCAACCAAACAAATTGTCACTTTTGTCCCTGTGTACAAGCTGTAGTAATCATGTAACCTCAAGTTTCCAAACTATTCTATAGAAACACCAAATGGTGCCTTGAAACATCACAGGTATATGTTTATGACTCAGAAATATTTTACTGCAATGTAATGTAGAATTAGTTTCCTACAAATGTCAAATTCAAGTGAACATTTTTTCGATTATTCTCGTATGCAATCGAATGTGACGTACTTTGATTTGGTTGTATTACACCTTTATAATTGATATTGTTGCAGGCGCATTAATTTTTTAACAGCTATAAAACTCAAATATGCCGTGTTGAAGACCGTAACTTTACCTATAATGTTTTACTTTTATAGATTGTTACTTGGATGGACAGCTGTCTCATTGGCACCCATACTAATATCTTCCAATATCTACGTACGATTAATTATGTATTTAATCACTCAATATTTTCCTAATTTTTAGGTTGTAAGAAACACTTTTGGGGAGTAAATTGCGCTGATTCCTGTTCAAAAAGATGTGTAGGCCAACATTGTTATCCTGGGAATGGCTCGTGCGTATGGGGATGTAACACTAAACACTGTTTGAATGATACGTGCGATAAAAACACCGCAGTTTGTACACATGGTTGTGATAAAAGACGAACTGGAACGTATTGCAACAAGTGTAAGTATTTTTATTTGTCAAATATCTTGAATGTCATAATCACAGTCAGATGGATAGATATATCATGGGTCGCACGTTCAATCATGAATCATGTTACATTTTATTAAAAACAAATGCTATTTTTGTACATGCCTCCCAATGGTTTTCTGAAAAAGGTTATGTAGGTATATTGAAATAAAGAAATATATTGATGCAAATTAAACAACGGTGCTAAATAGTAACTGTTCTTTTTCAAGCATTGCGGTTTTAAATTTAAAATTGTTAGAAGCGATTAGACAGAACTAGTCCGTTATAGTTCTCTTACCACAAGCATTTGTTTCTACAATGATATAAAAGAAAACGGATTTGATACAAATACCGCTTGGTTATTTATTTAATATGATACTTCTTTGTTGTAGATAACATTGCAACTGATGCTTTAGTCTCACAAAATTCAAGTGTCACCGAGCCAGCTAATCTAGCAAATGATGGGAATAACACATCGTGTTTCAAAACACAAGGAGCGAACATACGAATCCAGGTTGACATGAAAGAAATCAGAATTACAAAAGAAATTCATCTTACAGGCAAAGGTATGTTTAATAGTTGACGGATACATCAATTTGACTTTTTACATCAAATGGCAATCAAAATTTATGAAATTATTAATTGTTAAATATAACTGAGTTGTCATCATGTTTTTGCGATACAAGATCTGAATTATATATACTTATACTTCACACTGCTTAATAATAAACATGGTTTTTAAATTTGCCTGTTGTTTTTCAGGAAAAGTATCGACGTTTGATATACATTGTAATTATACACAGGGAAAAGTGCCACGCATGTTTTACACATGTTTTACATATGTAAAACATATGTTTGGTAACGCATGGGAAACGTCTTTTTCCTACCACGCATGTAAAACGCATGTTTTAAACATCCGTTATTCATGCGTTTTACGCATGAAAAATACATGTTATGTAAAATGCATGTTTTAAACATACGTTATTCATGCGTTTTACGCATGAAAAATACATGTTATGTAAAACGCATGTTTAAAACATGCGTTATTCGTGCGTTTTACACATGAAAAATATATGTGATGTAAAACACATGTTTCAAAATCATGCGTTAAACATGTGTTGTAAGAAACATGTGTATAATATGCGTTTTAAATGATGCGTATAGCATGTGTGTAAGAAACATGTGTATAATATGCGTTTTAAATGATGCGTATAGCATGTGTGTAACAAACATGCGTATAATGCATATTTCAAACAAATTATAAGATATTATTCCAAATCATCCATAAAACCTTTGTCAAGTTTACTAGTTCACATTCCATATGTTCCACACAACCAAGACGACTTATGTTTACTTTTGAAGGCTGTTCCCTGGACATATAATTGCTTTAATCAGTTTAATTTGGACTCTGTTGGATAGTTGTCCAATTGGCAATCATACAACATCTCTTCATGTTATTTTGACCACAAATCTCCTTTTGACATGTTTGACAAGCAACATCAGAATCATATATTGCAGACCAGACTTCACTTTTCATCAGTCTTTAAAATTTTCCTGTTTGAATACACCAATAAACAAAAGAAATATCTGTAACATGATTTTCATGTTTCTAAAACCTTGATCAGGTACATTTGACACTAAGATGATTGAAAAGACCATGATATGAAATATTTCATGGAATATACACCGACAATCTTTTGTCTCTGTAGTTTCATTAGCAGTAATACCACAACTCTTTTAAAAAGAGGTCAAAATTGTCTTAAATGGATTTTGTGGAATGTTGTACATGTATTTGACAATTTTTGTTAAAATGTTACTTATGGTTAAACTTTGACAAACACATTTGTTGACTTATGCATGTAATATGAAAAGGAAAACCCCAAAAGTGTATAAGATGTTTCCTCCAGCATCAATTTAAATACAATTTTGAAGTTGCGTCCCTTGCCGGTTTGATTATAACCAATGTCTTGAGAAATCTGAGATTGTATTATTTTTTTAAACATGTTAAATGAAAAATTCAATAAATCCACTTTAAAGAATTTCATTCATATTTTTTTTCTCTGTTGTCTAGTTGTTGCAGAATATAAATTTTTCAAAAAACTTCCAAAAATTTGATTTCACTCTACTTTTATTTTATACAGCAATCTCAAAATGTTTTTTTGTTGTTGACATAATAACAATATCATTAGAATGTTCTATCTTCTAAATGTCGATCTTCTTGAAGTTGTCTTCATCTGAAAAAAAAAATTACATTCATACATTTAAAAACTTAATTTGATTTATTCCCATATACTGTAAGTTGTTAGTTTTAAAAATAATGACATATCCTCAGTGACTTTTAAACATGCTTTTCTGTCTCATTTTGGTCTCTTGTGGAGAGTTGTCTCATTGGCAATAATACCACATCTACTTTTTTTATATTTGTCTCGTTTTGATATAACAACATATTTGAATAAAACTGGAAAGTATTTTATAAATATAAATATTGCTTTTGCTATCAGTAAATTAAAACCAAATTAAACATTATTGTTATACACATATGTATGTTGACCAGTTTTACAAACTGTTGATACCTATATTTTGGCATTGTACAAGATCATGTCTTTATCCTATGATTAATGGCAGTCTATTCTCTAGACTCTAAATCAATTAGATGTTTACTGATTGATATTTAAGTCTTAGACACATGATTTTTGGTTTTACATTTGGCATGAGTTTTGGTAATTTTTAAATTCTTCTTCAATGGTCTCTGGTGGAGAGTAATGACTCATTGGCAATCATATCACATCTTCTAATTTTTATATTAAACTTTAATATATGTAGCTAAAAATTGGAAGCAATTAATATTTGTAATAAAAACAATCTTGCAATACAAAATGTAACCACAACTGATCTTTTTACTTACAAAATCGAGCAGTTTTTAAAGTGTTATAACCATAAGAATTAAGTTGAAACTTTTCATTCATTTATTTATAGGTAACCCATGAAACTTTAACAACTGCAATGTGTTTGGAAGAGCAAGGATTAAAACATTTTTTTTTTTAAATCTCTCTCCAAATATTACATAAATATAAATATATTTATACACATACCTACTTTTTTTGCATACAGAAGTCCTTTCTATGAAAATATCCTTTGGTTTTGCTTGGCTTTCCAGAAACTCCTGTAACATAAATGAAATAAAATTAAGTTTTTAATTAATTCTTTATTAGATGTCATTTTGTACTAATTATGAACATGGTAAAGGTACAAATAGTTTCAATTCACTCTCAATGACAGTGTTTTTCCATACAGGGTTACAGCTAATTTCCTAATGCATGTAGAGCAAAACTTTGTTTAGCTTGCTTGCTAAAGTTTGTATATTGTACAATCATATTAGGATAACACCCAATTGAATTCAAATATAATATATATATATACAGGTTTAACTATGCCTATATATATATATATTGTTTAAAGATGTCAATCTTATTCACAAAGCTTGTATAAACAATTATACAAACAAAGCAAGCAAGCCAACCAAAGTTTTACTTTGCAAGCATAAGGAAATCAGCTGTAATACATGTCGGATCATCATGTTCCATCCTTTTAGACATCTCTAAATAAAACACTAGATTCACTATAAATATTTGGTTTATCAAAATGTCAGATTTGTCCATTTTCCTAATTTTGTTTTTTTTATCTCCATGGGACACAGATGATGCCCCCTCTTGCATAGGTATAATGTTATAATAAGGGAAATAACTCCAGAACAGTAAAAGTGACCTACCCAAATTTGTACTTGATCTGCATTTAGTTGATATTATCAGGGTGTGTAAGTTTCATAATATTTGGTTAAACAATTTTACCCCATGTCAGATTTGCTCTAAATGCTTTGTTTTCAGAGATATACATTTTTTGTAAGCCAAAATCTATATTTTACCCTAATGTTCAATTTTCCATACAAGGGGGTTAAATTGCCATAGCTGTATTTTGACCTGATGGTCAATTTTCCATGAGGTTCAAACAAGAATGTGTCCACAGTACACAGATGCCCCACTCGCACTATCATTTTCTATGTTTAGTGGACCGTGAAATTGGAATAAATTCTCTAATTTGGCATTAAAATTAGAATGATCTTATCAAAGGGAACATGTATACTAAGTTTCAAGTTGATTGGACTTCTACTTTATCAAAAAATACCTTGACCAAAACTGAAATTTGCACTATCATTTTCTATGTTCAGTGAACCGTAAAATTGGGGTCAAAACTCTAATTTGGCATTAAAATTAGAAAGATCATATCATAGGGCACATGTATACTAAGTTTCAAGTTGATTGGACTTCAACTTCATCAAAAACTACCTTGACCAAAACCTTTAACCTGAAGCGGGACAGATGAATGGACGGACGAACGGACGAACAGACGCACAGACCAGAAAACATAATGCCCCTCTACTATCGTAGGTGGGGCATAAAAACCATATAGGGGCCATCTTGCAATTGTATGTATTTCTTTTTTTTTCGCTGTGCATTTACTAATGTTGATTCATTGATATATACCATGTATAGTATACCCCTTATAAGTTATCAGTTGTTTCTCTATTGCATTATATCTTTTTTTAATAAATTCTCCTTACTATTTGTAACAGCAGTAAATCCCAAACTCTGTCCCACCAACAAGTCTCAGACAAAAAGCAATTCAGACAGAAAGAACTTTCAAGATGTTTTAGTTGAATGTATAGTAGAAAAGTTCAAATTTCAGTTTGGCAAAGACTGTAACAGCAAAGTTACCTTAATATATAGTAATAAAGTTTCAGCATAAATAATGTATTGAAAGCAAGTTGTCTTACAAAGTACATATATATTCAATACAGTAAGTCTGACAAAGAGCAAAAAACAGCAGAAGGCCACGAATTGTTTTCAACACAGCAAAAAAATCTTGCACTATACAAAAAATATACTTACCATTGCTGAATTGTACTTGAAACATTTACTAGGCGTCTTCCCTTGCCATTTTCTTCACCATTTGTGGAATTTTTTAAACATCCATGTACATGTACCTTCCTGACATACTAGGGGAGGTCAAATTTGATAACTAGCCTATAGTATAAAAAGAAATCCATTTCATAAAAATTTTACAGAAACTATTTTCATATTACATTGTACTTTACAATTACAGACACATGTGTTCATGTGAAAGCCAAAATGAAGATGATAGATATAAGAAGATGTGGTATGAGTGCCAATGAGACAACTCTTCATCCAAGTCACAATTTATAAAACATGTAAAAGTAAAACCATTAAAGGTCAAAGTACAGTCTTCAACATAGAGCTTTGGCTCACAATGCACAGCAAGCTATAAAGGGCCCAAAAAATTACTACTAGAGTAAAACCATCCAATGAGAATTTATGCAAGCATTTTTGAGTTATTGTCCAAAACTGGAAAAAAACCTTTATTTAATGAATAAAACCACATGCCATAACTCTGAAATGTAAAATCTAAAATTTTAAAATTCTAAAGGGAGCTTCCATTAAAGCTATAAACAATTCACAAAAGTTTCACGAGAACAGCTGCTGAAAATATTTTTGAGTTATTGTCCGAAAACTGGAAAAATTCCCCATCTTTTAATGAATAAAATCCGGTAACTCAAAAACCCAATATCTAAAATTATAAAAATTGTAAGGGATCTCATGTCAAAAGATATAAACAATTCACCAAAATTTCTTGCAAGAAAAAGAAAACATTCTGGAGATATTGACTGAAAACCGGAAAATCACCCTTTTTTTATGAATATAAAACCTGGTAACTCAGAAATTTAAAATTTATAAAAATTGAAAGGGAGTTCATGTCAATAGATATAAAAAATACACCAAAATTTCTTGCAAGTAGGAGAAAACATTCTTGACGAGTTATTGATTAAAAACTGGAAAATCACCTTTTTTTATGAACAACCCTGTTACTCAGAAACTTAAAATCTAAACCTTATAAAAAATGAAACGCAGCTCATGTCAATAGATATAAACAATTCACCAAAGTTTTATGCAAAATGGTTAAAGCATTTATGAGTTAATGTCCAACATGTTGACCATGGACAGACAGACAATGGTATACCATAATACATATGTACTCACATAAATGGGCGTATAAAAAGAAGAAACGAGAAAAACTTATGAACTTAGTTACTACATCAACAAACGAAAACTACTAAACATCAGATTTCTGGCTAAGGACAGGTGACACACAATTGCAGGGGGTTTAAACTTTTAAATGGTACCAAACCTTCACCCTTATCTGAAACAATAGTGTAACATCACAACATAGAAAGACACACTATAAAATAATAATTGAAATGGCTGATTCGTGTTCATCCTCAACCTTTATATATGTTATGTGTTATCATCAAACATTATCAAATACAACTTACTTTTCAATATTTTTAAGAATGGACACCGAATGCGGCCACTTTCATTCAAGACAAAAAAAACGTCTAAAATTTAACTAAAATTCTAAAATTGTGAAGATTTCAGTAATTTAGCATGACTTAATGATGCTAGTACCCGATATATGTGCGTTGTATTGTTGAAAACAGCCCACATTTATGTAGCAGTAGCATTCTACTTTCCGATGAATAACTAGAAGTTTACATTTAAACAATTTTGTAAAACTGCTATATTTTAGGGCCAAAAAGGGGTCTTACTGGACCTAATCCTTTGCATGAGGCAATTGCAAACTAAAGTTAACACAAGGAAACAAAAATTGAATCATCATCCAATGAAATACTGAAAGATGGACCAACAGTCCCTTAAATTTTTAATGCCTACATAAGGCAGTCTGCATAATGTCTCAGTGGCAAATATTTCAGATATCAGTATAAACAATTCATGTCAATCAAATAATAAAACTAAGAAGTGTATATTATACTGAACTCACTATATTGGTTGAGGGAATATGCTATATATTTTGAACAGTTGTATTAATATTTTATATACATTTTTGTATTAAAACAAACAGTAGTATAATGATAACCAGATGCTCCGCAGGGGGTAGCTTTATAAGACCGCAGAGGTTGAACCCTGAACGGTTGGGACACAACATTCAAGCTGGATTCAGCTCTAAATTTGGATTGTGATTAAATAGTTGACACAGCATAGGTTTCTGACACAGAATGAATGTGGTCTAATGAACTTAAAATTTTTGTTTTGCCTTTGAGCAATTCACTATGCTGTTGAATATTAATCCTCTCAAAAAAATGTTTGAAGAAATTTTCTTTTTATTTATGAAATCTGAAATGAGAAAAATTGACCCCCCCACCCCACAATTTTTTTTTTTCACATCCCCCTTTCCCTTATTCCAAAACTGATCTCAATTCAAATTTCTAATGGAGTTTGCAACAATAACTACTCATTTAAATACATCATAAAATATCAAAATTTAAAAAAAGTGCTTGTTATCACTGAATGGTAAAGATTGTTTTAATTTATCAGTTGGTAGTAAAAGTGAATATACATTGTATATTGTATAAAACAATGATTTAAGTTGATTCAACTACTATTCTGGACAAAGAAAGATAACTCCAATTGAAAATTTCTTGCTATTGCGCAATATTGTGCAATTAGATATTTCTTGCTATTGCGCAATACTGTGCAATTGAAAATACTTGCTATTGCACAATACTGTGCAATTGAAGATTTCTTGCTATTGCGCAATACTGTGCAATTGAAAATTTCTTGCTATTGCACAATACTGTGCATTTGAAGATTTCTTGCTATTGCTGAATACTGTGCAATTCAAAATTTCTTGCTATTGCACAATACTTAATATAATAATTTTGGATCCTGATTTGGACCAACTTGAAAACTGGGCCCATTATCAAAAATCTAAGTACATGTTTAGAATCAGTATATCAAAGAAGCCAAAGAATTTATTTTTTGTTAAAATCAAACTTAATTTAATTTTGGACCCTTTGGACTTTAATGTAGACCAATTTGTAAACAGGACCAAAAATTAAGAATCTACATACACAGTTAGATTTGGCATATCAAAGAACCCCATTTATTCAATTTTTGATGAAATCAAACAAAGTTTAATTTTGGACCCCGATTTGAACCAACTTGAAAACTGGGCCAATAATCAAAAATCTAAGTACATTTTTAGATTCAGCATATCAATGAACCCCATGGATTCAATTTTTGTTAAAATCGAACTAAGTTTAATTTTGGACCCTTTGGACCTTAATGTAGACCAATTTGAAAACGGGACCAAAAATTAAGAATCTACATACACAGTTAGTTAAATTCGGCATATCAAAGAACCCCAATTATTCAATTTTTGATGAAATCAAACAAAGTTTAATTTTGGACCCTTTGGGCCCCTTATTCCTAAACTGTTGGGACCAAAACTCCCAAAATCATAATTTGATCATAAACCTTGTGTTTAAATTTCATAGATTTCTATTTACTTATACTAAAGTTATTGTGCAAAACCAAGAAAAATGCTTATTTGGGCCCCTTTTTGGCCCCTAATTCCTCAACTGCTGGGATCTCAACTCCCAAAATCAATCCCAACCTTCCTGTTGTGTTCATAAACCTTGTGTTTAAATTTCATTGATTTCTATTTACTTATACTAAAGTTATTGTGCGAAAACCAAGAATAATGCTTATTTGGGCCCTTTTTTGGCCCCTAATTCCTAAACTGTTTGAACCAAAACTCCCAAAATCAATCCCAACATTCCTTTTGTGGTCATAAACCTTGTGTCAAAATTTCATAGATTTCTATTTACTTAAACTGAAGTTATAGTGCGAAAACCAAGAAAATGCTTATTTGGGCCCTTTTTGGCCCCTAATTCCTAAAATGTTGTGACCAAAACTCCCAAAATCAATCCCAACCTTCCTTCTGTGGTCATAAACCTTGTGTTAAAATTTCATAGATTTCCATTCACTTTTACTTAAGTTAGAGTGCGAAAACTAAAAGTATTCGGATGACAACGACGACGCAGACGACGACGCCAACGTGATACCAATATACAACCAAAATTTTTTTAATTTTTGCGGTCGTTTAAAAAGTGATTGTATCAAGTGCTACAATATTATATATTATTGCAGTGAGGTTAAAATCCCTGTCATTTATTCATCATCCACACAGTTACTAATCGGAGAAATTTTTTTTTCTATCATACCGGTATACATGTACATGTTATGATATTTTTCTAAGACCATCCACCAGAACTTGCAGTCGTCCTATAAAAATAGGAGATGTGATATGATTGCCAATGACACAGAAATTAACAACCATAGCCACCATACAGCGTTCAACAATGAGCATTGTCCACTCTGGACCAACTATATTTCTTATAGTTTATATAAACTATTCTTATCTATTATTGAGTATTTTTTAAAAGAAATTTCCTACACAACTTCCTATCGTGATGCTTCTTAAAATTTGATGGGTAATCTTTAGATCCGATTTTATGTAATGGGACAATAAATCCTTTAGCCCATATTTCAGGAAATTTTCCTGTTGTTAATACATTCATCGACATTGTTAAACATGTTAAATTTCTTTACAAAACATTTAAGCAGATATGATTGGCTGCGATTGAGCATCTCATTTATTATGGAGTCAAAGCTGCTTAATTTATTGTTTTTTAGTGGTTCACAGGGGCTTGTTCAGTCAGGACTCTACTTCGTCAAAATTATCTCCACATTACGCCAGTTCATTTTCACAATCGTAGAAATGGAAGCCATTGTAGGGATGACGCGCTGCCAATTTTGCTCTCGGCAACCGATAAATTTATCCACATTGCACCATTACGATCCTTATATGTCAGTTGTATTTTAAAAGACAAATGTATCAACTAGCTAATGAGCATCAGTTAATGATCTTGTCTGCATTGATTTAACTTAAAACTATTGTCTGATCGGTTGTCAGGTGGAATTTTCGAAAATTCATAAACATTTAAAAAAATTCTAATTAAATATTTCCTGGAAGGGCAGACTAGATTTTTTTAGTGGTTGAAGACTATAAACCCTAGTTTTCACACACAAAAAAAATATAATTTTTCGAAGATATGCATTTTCATCATCCAACTTGAAAGACTGTCGTCAAGTACTTTCAGTAAAAAAATAGCTATTCGAACACACCTACTCTGTTTTTGTGATTCATTAGATAGGTATTTCACTTGACCCATATATTTCATCTTTTAGTACTGTGATTTTTTTATGTTATAAAGTCAACCTGTGGCTTTGATATATAAAAATGATAGAATCTGAAGCGAGACGATGTATGAAATATTCCTGCTTTGTACGATATCAAGACAAAATATTCAACTCAAACACACCCTAACATAAAAAGGTGCACTCGATTTTCTCTATTCGATACAATTGTTACCCATTTTTGGGAATTTTTTCTTGAGTCACATAATGGAAGGGCAGACACGAAAATTACTGAACTAATAGATTGATATGTTTACCGTCCGTGGTAAATAAAAAAAAAAATCGGAGGTTAATATGCATTTTCTACATCCAACTTGAAAGATACCCATGTCGTCGACTTGATATCTAATTGTTCTGCTTAACTATGTACTAAATAAATTGAAAACTTATGCAAATGTTTTTTTCAAAATAAAACACTTCGTAATTGAGAAGAAAATTGTAATTTTGTTTGTTTCTATTAACTTTTAAAATTTTTGTCACTATAGTAAACATTACAGTAAGCATTTATCGCCTTCTCTAACAAAGAGCTTCAATTCTTTTGTTCTATTTCAACCTGGTTTCCGACTGTGTTTAGTAGGCCAGACGAGCTTTTACTACCAATAGCGATTTAATAAAAAAATGACAAAATGTCATTGAATTTCTTGAATTCCAAATTTTTAAAAGTTTAAAGAAGAAATTTTTAACTGCACAATATTGCGCAATAGATTTGTAAGATCTTGACATTTGCTTAGTGTCAGAAACTCATATTACATGTACATGTACATGTATGTCAAAAATTTGATCAGAATCCAAATTCAGAGCTGTATCAAGCTTGAATGTTGTGTCAATACTCATGATACTAGCCCCAACCATTGATGGTTCGCCCTCAGCGGGTCGTAGAAAGCTGCTCCCTGCAGAGCACCTGGTTCTGTAATTTCATAATCCAATTCTCTGAAAATTTTAATTTGATATGACATTCTTAAATAAGATTCCTTAATTAAAGCCCATGATTTATGAATGTGTTCTTACCAGTCACCCCAGATTGAGAAACCAGACCAGGATATTCATTTTATGCCAGGTCACTTGTTTTCACAGGCCTCTAGTCTGGTGTTATGTATTGTTACTAGACTTAGTACAAATGTATTACTTATACAGTTATAGTTCCGTAACTCTTTCTCCCGAGACCGCCACCTGCCATGTTATTATTCTTGTCAGGACTTTGATCTTGCCAGACTTCCAAACCCTATTGGACTCTTTGTCCCTAGCTAGGAACTATAAGTATGATGTCACTCATTGGGTTCAGGAAAGTTTACTAATAGGATTTGAATTGAGAGGACGCTCATCCTATGGCTCCCACTTTAGGGACTGTTACAATAACATTAACAAGTAGACTAGCGGCAGCCCACTGTATATTTATGGTATTGTATATAACTTATATTCAACCATATATATATGTCTTTTAAATAAACATCTTATTGTTTACGTGCTTTGATAGTTTATCTCAGAACTTGGGAAGACAACAGGAATATTACGAAGCCAGTGTTAACTTCACTCCGGTTTCACTCGCTACCAAAAAATGTATAGTTATCAAAGAGACATATATACATTTCAGTGGTTATAAACAGATAAAAGAGGGACGAAAGATACCAGAGGGACAGTCAAACTCATAGTCATAAATCGAAAATAAACTGACAACGCCATGGCTAAAAATGAAAAGGACAAACAATAGTTCCCACGACACAACATAGGAAACTAAAGAATAAACAACACGAACCCCACCAAAAACAAGGGGTGATCTCGGGTGCTCCGGAAGTGTAAGCATAAATGGTCATCTGGTTCTACTTTACGGTCTTATAAACTTAAGTTCGTGCATGTCTTTATAATTTACTCAAACTGGATAAATCACAGAAGATTGATTCGAGTGAAGCTCTACTGTGATATTCAAGTTTGGTATATGTTTACCCCGTTATTGATAGGATTTCAAACTCCTGAGTCCTGTGGATAAATAAATCAGTTTTGGAAATAGCATTTAAAAATCCTTCGTGAAATGTTAATCGAATAAAATATTAAAGTTGAATTCTTACCCATCTTGTCTTTAGTGTCCTAGATTGAAGATATCCTACATTGTCCTAGTTGCATCTCATATCTTCCATAAAATTTGCGTTTTGCTTCACGAATCATGATGTCAATATCAGTGTCGTCTGTCTGAACGCTCGTTTCCGGGTGAACCGTACGGGCTAATATTAAACCAAAGGCGAAGCATTAAAAATTCCATTTAAACGGCATTAAATGATTGAAATCCATGCGTAGATTTATAAGTAATAAAAACAAGTAAACATGATTAATAATTGTATGTAACCGATTGGACCTTAAAAAAAATATATGAATGTGGATTCCGTAATTTCCTCTGAGTCTCCATGCCAGTGTTATGGTATTTCCCGCGGCTATTTTTGTACAACTTATAAATAAAATACGGTATGACTATCACTTGCCACTATGTACCTAACCAGTCTTCACGCTGAGTGGCAGCCCAGGCAGCCCAGGCTAGTAAAATTGCTCTGGGGCCTGTAAAAATCATATCTACAGGCCAACAGAATCTAACTAAAAATTTTGAAAAAATTGAGCTCCGTAGATTTAAGACTGCCTAACAGAATGAACAATTTTGCAAAGACTCCCTCAGTGTAAGTATATCGATACGGTGAATTAATTAACATGAAAAAACTATGTAATTTCTAAATAATTTTACTGGACACAAAACACACGGGCACCTGGTAATTCGTCACCTTATTAAAGTCAAATCGGCACCTTTTTTCACGACATTTCTGCAATTGATTTTTTAACTGTCACCTGATATTAAAAACGGTTTTCATCTTTAATTTGAAAGTAATTTATTGGTTCTCTTCCTTACTGCAGTATATACAGATGAGGATAAAAAGAAGAGAAAACAATTAAATTTTATCATTGATTTTTTTTTGATAATCTGCCTTTTCCTGATTTTCCTGATCTTTTCAGTGGCGGATCCATAACTTTTTCTAGGGGGAGGGGGCTGACTGACCTAACGGGGGGCCTGCTCCAGTCATGCTCCAATGATTCCCTATATAATCAACCAAATTTTTCCCACAAAAGGGGGGGCAGGCCCCCAGCCCCCCCCCCCCCTGGATCCGCATATGCTTTTAACTGTATACTTGAAAACAATAAATACTATGTTTGCTAGTTTTGTGCAGTTGTCATGAAATAAAAGTTCATTATAATAATAAATATAGGTTCCAGTAGGAACAGATCTATTTTGGCTCCATTGATTGTTTATACAGAGAGCACACAAGATCATGTAAATTTGGTTAAATGTCCAATGGTAGATGGAGAAACAGCACTGTATATAAATAGAGCACCTAGATTCTACCTGTGAAAATATGGTTCCTTTTTCAAAGGAGGTTTAAGGATCAGTTGAATTATATTAGATAGTTTATAAAACAATTATGCATAGGCGGTTCCAGGGGGGCCCAGGCCCCCCCCTTTCGTGGGAATAATTTGGTTGATTATATAGGGAATCATTGAAGCATGACTGGAGCGGGCCCCCCTTAGGTCAGTCAGCGGGCCCCCCCTTAGGAAAAGTTCTGGATCCGCCACCGTTATGGGAGTTTCAACAGTTCACTTGCAAAACATAATATTAATTTTGGGTATGGACTTAACTACTGCGTTACCTGAATTAACAAGGGGCGGATTTGACTTGTTATGCCATATTAACTATCAAAGGTGGCTTAGGTGCCCATTTGACCAGGTTTCCAAACATGGCAAAATGACTAGAATTCAGACACAGTGTTAAATGAATTAAGATATATACATTTTTGTGTTGGAATGCACACTACACTGGCAGCTTTATTAACCAAGCTACATTAGATTGTAACTTGAGTTATATTCCTTGTGACTAATTATACATGTGTTAAAAATAATATAATTTTGAATAATAATATTGAAAATAAGGAGATCAATGTAGTATGATTGGCTATGAGATTACTATCTACTAATGTTTATATGAACTGGATTTAAACATCTATATAGGACACCTTAATACCTTTAACAATGAACAAACTCATACTGTCAGCTACAAAAAATGTATAACAGGCCATCAAGGCTTGACATGACAAAATGTAAAATGATTTCCCAAAATAAATCAAATATGGCAGACTGCATCAAACAACAACTAAATTTCATCCGGACTTGGAACAGGCATAAATAGAATGTTGTGACTGTTGTGTAACAGCACAAAAGAGGAACAAAGTGGTGAAATCGGTTAGAAATTGTTTTGATTCATTGAATTGGTACAAAGCTAAAAATTCTAACATGAAGACAAACAATCAAAACTTAATAGTACTTTCAGTTATGGAAAGCTCATTAAAAGCTAATAAAAACTCAAACATTATATATAAACCATGTTTTCCCGTACGCATATATATATATATGTATAGATGTAATAATTATCAGAGAAATTCGTTTTACAATTTTTATTTAACATGTTTAATTATCTATAACTGATGTATTTTTTATTAAAGTTTCCAAGCAAGTCAATACATGCAATAACAAAAAACTTTTGGGACAGAAGACACTGTTTAAAAAACGTGACCAAAGAAAAGAAAAGGAAATGTACTTGTAATCGACACTGGAGAAAAAATGGACTCTTCAGGTAAGAAGTTTTATTCTGCAATACTTAAACTTTTGTTTAATAGTTAATCTGTTTTTGAATAACAGAATGTGTAAAGTATATTTTAGTGGGACAGCATCCCAACAAACAATAAATCTGAAGAGATATCAAGTGATAAATATTTTGCTTACTGAAAGTTAATACCAAATGTGCCATGCTATAAATTATCCTTCATCTGAAGAAGGTATGAATATATGCAACAGAAATTTTACAGAAAAAATCTGTCCTTTATTATGTCTATATGCTAGCCGTAAATTTTTCACTGCATTTGCATATCTAGTTAGGTTAGTACTTTTTCATCTTTTTAAAATTTTGTCTTGCAAAACAACACATTGCAGGGATAAAGTAAATGCAACAAGTTTTCATTTTATCCAGTTTTTTTCATGTTTGCACATTCTCTTTCCCATACAATGTTTTGGTGAAGTTAAATAATAGTAGTTTGTACAAAATAGCATTGTGAGCACTCACAAGCCTATGTGAGTTATAGGATTTTAGAAATTTTCATCATTTGTTCATAAGTAGGAGGCCACTGACTGCCTAAGAGGGCGCCCGCTCCGGTCATGCTTCAGTGATTCCCTATATAATCAACCAAATTTTTACCTGGCCCCACTCTAAATCCACCTTTGCTAAGACCAGTTAAATAATCAGCTTTGGTCAATTATGCATTCAAATTCTGTTAAAAAGGAAGGTGTTTGAGTTTTTCTAGTTTAAAAATTAAGTGCTAAGAAACTATTTTTACAGGAATTAATAGTTCCCCTTTAAAATGGAAAGTATAATGAAAATTGCATTGTCAATCTCAATCCTATTGTTCAACTTCATGTTTGTTTTTATAATTTTTTTATCAAATTCAAAGGTTAGTTTGGCAAGCCAAAGTCATGGATGAGTTCAATAAATGTTGCAGATTAGCTTTTTTTGCAGGAGTTAAGCTGCTTTAGAAAACTGCATTTGTTACTTATTTCAAGTATAATAACTTGTTGATTTTGCGCATTTTTTTCATAAGAATGTTCAGTATATATTTGCCTTTCGTGAACTTTTAACTTTCAATTACATTCAGTTCTTGTGAAATTCAACATCTCTTATATAAACATCACAAATGTCTTTTTACTTAATCATCTTTTTTATGTTTACAGAAGAAATTGTCACACGGAAATGTCTTAGGCAAATTAAAAAGGAGAAGTAACTCTGCTAGGGAGCAGTTCCAGTCATTTGTGGCAACAGGACTGTGACGAATAGAACTTTGATATAAACTGAATCAAAATATAGAATTTACCAAACTTGTGTCAGATAATACTCTCATGCTTCTATTGGAGGACATCAATGATGAGAAGTGAAGGAAAAGACAATAAATGACAGCATATCAAATATCACAATGTATATTTAGTCAGTTAACACATTAATTCATCTACATACTTTACAGCATTTCATTTTAACCATGTGTAAATTTTGTCTATTCAAGCTTAACAAAATGCTTTGAAATTAAAATATTAAATGTTTTTGTAATTTTCATTTATTTTTCAAACTTTCAAGTTATTACATTCTTCAGTGGCGGATCCAGCCAAAAGCCCATTTTTCAAAGGGGTTTCCCAACCAAGGATAAATGTCTTTCATTTATAAATTGTTAATTTCCACTACAAAACTAAAAGAAAATAAGCCAAAGATAAAAAATCAGTCATAAAAAAAATATAATTTTGAAATTCATGTAAAACGCATGTAAAACATGTATTTTACATGAGTTTGTATTTACACATGTTTTACACATGTGAAATATTTCATGCGTTTTGTAACGCATATTTAATATATGTTTTTGCACGCCTGTTATACACATGTTGTAAAAAACATGCGTTAAACGCACAAAAAACATACGTTTTACACACGTTTTCTTTACCATGCGTGAAATATGCGTGGCACTTTTTGCTGTGTAGCATGCTCAAACACGTTGGACAATGATAATTCTGGCGTTACAAAGACCATCAATACAATTAATTGATGACTATATTAAAATCATTGATAAGCATCCATTAACTTACTAGTTTGATGTGATCAAAGAGAAGCAATCATGATGAGAACACGCAATACTTCATATTTATAGTCCAGTCAAACTAATTTTTAACCATAAACTAATTGCAACAGAAAATGTTTTAGTTCTAATCTATAGCATTAAAACCTAAATATACACAGAAAAAAGTCCCATAAAATCTAACTTGAGGAAAACTCGAAATCAGCATTTTTAATTTTCCTATGGAAATTAACATTGGAAGGGGAGATAACTCTGCAAAAAAATCAGTATTTTTTTGGGTCAGTTTTTGGTTGATTTTCTTAAAATTTATGTTAAGTATGATACTTTGATGAGGTTATACGTTCGTATTTAACTATATTATATAGTCTTCTGCTCATGAAATGTACAAAACCGAAGTGTTATGGGTATATTTAAAAAAACAAATTGTGTGCATTTTTCATTAAAGAAATTGCAAATTTTATGGCTTTGTGACTATTTTGAAAAAATAATGTGACAATTTGGTATATCTGTACATTATATTTGTGCAGCATCTACCCTGTTTAAAGAAACTTTAAACCACAAAAAGAATAATATATGCTTAATTATTTTTTATTACATTTGAGATTATTTACCTTGAAATATTGAAAAACTCAATAAGTGTTCAACTAATGAATTACTTAATCTATATTGTAGCTTGATAAAAGATATGAAAACACCGTTAGAGTTGTTTGTTATACTCTTAAGACGGCTACAATTTCAAGAAACAATACATTCTATTAAATAGAAGCGGTAAAGTTATAATTTTTATCAATTTTTATTTATATTTCTGCCTTTTTTGCAGAGTTAACTCCCTTTTCAATTCAAATATCCATAGGAATTTAAAATCGTGATTTTTTTAGTTTTCCTCAAGTTATATATTACTAGAACACACCCGCGAAATCGCGGGCATATACAGCTTGGAAACTGTTGTAGGATGAATTTTTGTAAAAGATATTATGACTGGAGAATTTCATATAAGGTATCAAAAGCCCTCTCTTTTTTTTTCAAAGTCCGTTATGTGTTTCCTTTCTGTTAAATTCAATTCACTACAAACCATTAAAAGTCTGAAATGGCCTACATCTGTACTCGACTGTACTGATTTTTACTCGACCAGTCTGAATTCGTCTGAAATTTACTTGATAGTACTCGACTGTAGTCTGAACCATACTTAACAGTCTGAATGTGTACTTAACCATTTTATACGAGTCTGAACCGTACTCGACCTAGTCTGAACCGTACTCGACCTAGTCTGAACCATACTCGACCTAGTCTGAACCATACTCAACCAAGTCTTAACCAACCTAGACCTATTCTTTGTATATATCAACTGAATTTTATCAATTTAGGAATTCTTTTAATAAAAATGAAATTTGAACAGCAACTTGAAATTAAAATTGTATTCAATACAGTATTGAAATTAAAATTTCACAATAATCAATCATAATATAACTTCAACTCAATATTAATCAACACATACATAATGATGTATATGTATATGTATATTTTCAATATTATTCAAAATTTTTTAAATATTTCGGAAGTATTTTATGGTAACTGGACTATTTTCACCATTAACTTAAGCCTAGTATAGATATATGGTGTCAGTTGAGTTCAGGTAATAATGCAGTGAATGTTTTTATTAAGATAAAATAGTATATAAAACAACTTAATAAATTTAAAAAAAATGAGAGCTTAATTGTTTTGTTTTATTAAACCAAGAATTTAATATAATCATGATAATAGAATTTCCATAGCAATCCTTGATAACCTTTTTAAAAAAGGAAATGTATTCCAAAGTAACAGTAAAAAAATATTTCAATTAATTTAAGTATTTTTTTTTTGTCAAATTAACATGGCATACATAAAGCACTTTAATATGTTCTTATTACCTCAGTACATGTGTGTTTTACAGGTAAAAAGAAAACCCTATTTTCTTAAATTCCTGTATTACTTATCTAGTACAAACATGTATATTCAAAAGGCCTTGTTATTTAATTTAAACAGGATGTTGCAATTTTGAATCAATGTTATTTAGAATTTAATACCTCTGGCCATGTGTGATATGTGAGTTTTCCCCCAAGCAGAGGTTATACTTTATATTTCACCACTAATCAGACAAACACTTTTATTTATTTATTTAATTTTATCCCTTTTTTATATAAGCTATATAATATATTTTTTTTTATCCTAAATATAATCAGAGATATATTTCTTTTATAAGGTTAATTTTTTTATAAATTTTGTTGGCTGTTGTTATATATATATATATAAGTTAAAAAGAAATTTATTTTAACAGTTTTTTGGTCTAGTATGGTTCAGACTGGTCGAGTATTGTTCAGACCTTTGGTTAAGTATGGTTTAGACTGGAAAAATAGGTCAAGTACATGTCGAGAATGGGTTAAGACTGTTTCAGACTGGTCGATTAATAGTTCAGACTATTTTCAACGGCAAAGATAAGGGTCAAGTACGATTCAGTCCAGTCAAGTATGGTTCAGACTGGGGTCGAGTAATGTCAAGTAAAAGTCAGACCAATTCAGACTGGTCGAGTAAAAATCAGTACAGTCGAGTACAGATATAGGCCATTTCAGACTTTAATGGTTTGTAGTGATTATTACTCGTGTTTCTGGCCGTATACCACAACTATTCTTCCCCTTTGCTACAATGCATTTTTTAGCAAAAGTCAAATTAAATTAAAAATTTGCATCGCTTCAAACATGAAATAAATGAAACTGCTTATAGACCATTGTTATTCTAATATGTGCTTCTAGGACAATCCATCATTGCTTTTCCTTTTGAGAGCCCTATTAACATGCCCAAGGTAGGATTTGAATCTCGCATAAATGACTAAGGCTCATTTGAGGGGTGGTCTGAGGGGCCCTGATCCCGAAATCCCGTGCTTAAAAACATGAAATCCCGAGGTGCGTATTTTAACGAAATTCATATCCCGAAATAAAAAAAAATATTCCCGCATCCCGTAAAGATCAATCCCGAAATTCCGAGCTTAAAAACACCCGTCCAAATAAGTCCTGCCTCCCTCTAATCTCTATCTTACTTTCATTTTGGCCAAATCACTACTTTCAGTTTCAACAATAAATTTTTACGCCCCATTTATGGGAATTATGTTTTCTAGTCTGCTCGTCCGTTCGTTCGTTCGTCCGTCCGCCTGTCCTGCTTCAGGTTAAAGTTTTTGTCGAGGTAGTTTTTGATCGTTTTTGATGGAAGTTGAAGTCCAACCAACTCGAAACTTAGTAAATATGTTCCCTATGAAATGATCTTTCTAATGTTAATGCCAAATTAGAGATTTTACCCCATTTCACGGTCCACTAAACATAGTAAATTATAGTGCCGATTTGGCATCCATTCACTATGGACACATTCTTGTTTCCACATGTTTTACTTATCAATATATATGCAACTGGTATGACCCTTTAGATAGTAAAAATTTCAGAAAAAAGAAGACAGAATTCAGAGAGTCACTGTATATTATAGTAGTATAATCGTAGTTTACAGGTGGGTAAACGCGAAAATATAATTGTCCCTAAGGAGGTATAACAGTTGTGGTTCTTGTGATCTAAAAACCATGCTTGGTTTATTTATTTTTCATTTTAGTTATCTATCATACGATTGGTTGTTCTTGTGCATGTTTACAACCGGAAGTCTTATCTATGACTAAAAGTCAGTCTGATAACGGAAACAATATCCGGACACCTATTTTGTCGTTTTTCTCCCAAAATAACTCAATCTGAATAATCATAAGAATGGATGACAAATGCGACTATGCATCTTACCTAAAGAACACAGAGGCATGATGATTAATTTATTGTGGAAGGAAGAGAAGCGACACACAAAATGAGGTCTTCTCGTTTAATAGTATAGATGGGACTTTTTTCTGAGCATATTTGTGATATAATGCTAAAGATTAAAACTTTAAAATCTTCTGTTGCAATTACTTTAAGGTTATGGTCAAATTTATGCTAGATTGATTGGACTATTATTCGTGTGTAGAAAAAGAAAAATCACGATTACAAATTAAAATGAATTAATGGACTATAACAGTCAACCACACAGTACACAGTTTCTATTGATTAAGCATGAAAAGTGAAATTGGTGAAAGTGACATCCCTTATTTCTTGCATGTGAAATGAAAATATACAGGTAATGCAAAATCACGCTTGTCAATACGAAAATCTTTCAATTTTGAAAGTTTTATAATTTAGTCTGAATTGTTATATTCAGTCCTTCTGTGGCATATATGTCATTGAGACAGACACCAAATACAATAAACACCCGGAAAATCATCTAAGGTCAGCTGTAACATATAGTCATTAACATTTAAAATAAATCCTTCACATTCTACCAACTTTTAAATTCTCCGAGTGTTCAAACGTGAAGAACAAATTTAGCAAAAACCATAACTGGTTTGTCATAAATTCTACATTCTCCAAATGGCAATAAAAACTTTAAAATAGAAAAGCACAACTGGTTCGTCTTAGTCTTTAAACATATTAATCTTTCTTTTTCTTTGCCTTTATTTATGATGGCCAATTTTCTTTAATTTATACTCTAATATAATGTTATATTAGAATTTTTAAAGTGTTTATAGTAAAATGGATCTATTCTTGATATCTTTATTAAGGATTATCACATATGTTCTTGTTTCCGTTAAGAAACACCTGTTTCTCTCCTGAAAGAGTACTGCAATATGGCAATTAGACTTCCTTGGTGAGATTGATGCATTAACAATTTTTTTTATAGCCAAACATTATAAATCATTTTGGTGCGCTTCTAATCCATAGGGGGACAAATCCGTAGATGGAGTGGCAGTAGCGAACCATATAATGAAAGAGTGGACTTTTTTGTGCCATTTTTTGTATACAATGTTTAAGTTAAACAATGAAATACAATAACAATTATAATAGAAGACCTAACGCTATGATGCCCCGATGAATATTACTGAACTACAACGGACCCATGAGATTCACCACGTGACAGTGTTGAACCAATTATATCGTCTCTAATTTAAACAACGTACGATAAGAGTATTTGGTTTAAGTCTGGGTTTGGATGCGATTAACTTTTTTCTGTTCTATTAAGAGTATATTTGTTCAACATTTGCTTCTTTCTTTTTTTTTTATCCTTATGAAGTTTACATTTCAGCTAATTATATAATATTTTATTGCAAACAACATAATAGTTATCCTGCTATTAGTGTTAAAACAGCCAAACATTTTTTTATGTTTTTTGGTACGCTTCGACCTATAGAAATACTGTGTTTGTCATATTAGAATCGAAATAATTCATTCATGTCATGCTCTATGCTCATTTTAACATGGGAGGCATTATATTTGACCATATTTTACACCTCGCTAACGTTATGTGTAAAATATCGACAATTATAATGCCTATCCATGTTAAAATGAGCAAAGAGCATGACATGAAGGAATTATTTCTTAATTGAAATAATTTGTTATATGTTTAAATTATCTTATATTATGAATATATTTTTATTTGTCTACCAGAGACATTGGAGTTTATTTAATGATTTGCTTTCAATTACATTGTAGCATAGTGACATGTATTTTTTTTATTCCTTAAACATTTGGTTTTTACAAAAATATTCAGCTTAATGAGCAGAGAAGCTGAAAAATTATTAAAAAAAATATTTGAAACAACCTGATACAAAGTAAATGTTCGTGGTTCTCTCGTTTGATTTGCATTTTTCATGTCGGGAACTTTAATTACTTATATAATAGTGTGAGTTGTGTTTATAATTTAATGTATTTTGATTCAATTGGAAACAAAATGTTCATTTAAGTTCAACTTCCCTATCTCGAACTCGTTATTTCAAAATTACCGCTAAACTACTATCTGTCATTACAGCATTACATTAATTTGTAATAAAACGAATAATTTTAGGCAGTTGTATAAGACTAAGGTCTTAAATAATCAGAAATAATATATAAGTTTTTTCAATGTAAAAAATCACTAGTATTATTTCTTATTGATTCTGATAAGAAATTTCCACACGAAGAAAGAATATTTAATACAATGTTTATTTTATTTTTTTAAAAAGCCATGTGTCAATATCAATCTTGTCCATGTTAAAAGTATATATCATGTTTTCAGTGAACAGTACGTTTAAAGACATTGGATATAAAATTTACGCTTCAAATTCAAGTGGTGACCCGGAAAAGGGAACTATTTTATTTCGAGGAGCAAATTTGCCAAAGAATATCAACATTAGTTCCACTTTCAGATACTTAACTTATATACCATCTATACAACGTGCATTAGTGGAACTGGAAATTTGTGAAATTGGGATCGTTGGTGAGTATTGGAATCGAAAAGAATTATATAAAAACCTAAAATGTTTAAAATGGATAAGATTGAAGATACATACCGATAAATATTGGCCAAAAAGATGTTCCCATATAAAAATTTAGTATTTACTAGCATAAATTCCGTTATAATCGATTACTAGCCATAATACTTGGAGATGATAAAACAAAAGTATATGCTAGAGGTTCATAACGTGTAAAAACTTCAGTAGTACATGAAAGTCAGGGAAATAGGACAGTATATAGACTACGATTAAATAACATTAATTTTTAAGACACCGGTTACACTTAATGATAATCACTCTAAGACTTTCGAAGTGTGATGCTATACATAAGAAAATTTGGGGTTTTTGTATTCATATTTCCCTTCTTCTCAATAAATTTGATAACTAATAGAAGAAGTAAGATACTGCGGGGATTTTAATAAAAAATCAAACCACTTTGCATTATTTTTCGAGTATTTTAACTTGGACTTATTAATTTTAATTTTGAGGTAATTATGTTTTTTGTACTTTCATTTGTCATCATAAAAACGTTATGTCTTATTTTGCAAACCTTGAGGGGGAAAAATCGACAACTTCTAAAAACTACCAAAATGATTATGTCATATAAAACCATTGTATATCGGAGTGTTTTATTGAAAGGTTGTCCGTCTTCAAAGTATGGAACACTTTGTGAAAAGGCATGTCCAGCAAAATGTAATGGACCGTGTGACCTTGAAACCGGACGCTGTGTATCTGGCTGTTCAAATGGATGGATTGGTGAAAAATGTGAAGAGGGTATCGAATATCAAATATATTACTTTTTATAAACTTTCATATTTTGCAATCAATTTACATATTGAGAGTCTACATCGTAGAGATGTTAAGGGTACCGATAATTAGTCAAACTAATGTAACAAAAAGGGAGACAATCTTTCAGTTAGATCTTAGTTAAAAGAACAATGATATTGTTATCAATACATTAACCATATTTTAATCATGTTCGTTAATATGGCAAAAGTAAGAATCCTTTTAATAAAAGAAACATTTCAACATGTATCTGTCACTCAAACGATGTCGCTATATACCAGGAGGTACATGTATATTCATACCCAATTGATTTTTTTCTGTTCCCCTAGATCACCCAATGAACTGTTGCATAGAAGATACCATTAATATGTATATACATCAGAAAAACAAATAAAACAGTATGTCAAATTGTTTTGACTGAAATATACTTATTTGAATGATACATTGATTTTATAGCGTGTAGTTCTGGTTTTTATGGACGCGAGTGCCTTTTAAACTGTTCAATGAACTGTTTAACGCCACCATGTGATCATACAAATGGAGACTGCAGTGGTGGATGTACTGGCGGATGGAAAGGATTCGATTGTACACAAGGTAGGAAGATTTTTTATGTATAATTTGTATAATTTGTATAATTTGTATAATTTGTAAGCCTATAAATCTAGACCTTTAGACCAAAAACTGATACCACGTACATTAACACAGTTATTTAAATGAAGATATGTTCATGATTAAATAAATGACAAAACGATAACAGTAATATGCTTTTAACTTTTTATATTTGTACAAGACCTTTTTAATCCTAAAATGTGTATAGTATCATGAGATTAGTAATTAGGATTAAAAGATAAATATAAAATATAGCATGAAGCTACTTATCATAATTGTAAAATCTTGGAATGAGTTTCAGTGGGATCTGATAAGCAAGAAAAATCTAACGGAGCAGCGATGGGTGGAATCATTGGTACTATCATTGTAGTTATTTTGATAATCTTAGCAGTATTTGTTATTTACAAGTAAGTTCATTATTAATAGAAAGTATCATCTTGAAAAAAGAATTATTAATAATAAGTTTAAGAACATCATTTGACAATAAGGAATGTATTTCCCTGATACATATCTCTGATATTTTGTCCGATTTTAATTATACTTTTGGTTCTGTATCAGCTCGGCAACGTTTGTTTTAGGTTTTATACTTGAAACATGAAGTATTATTTGGAATTCATTTGAGGTGCAATAACATTTATTCGACACCATTTGATTTACCTCCGGGTCAATTATCAATAAAGTTATTAAGTTTAACATTTGTATTCACACTTTAAGAGCCTCGATGGCCGAGTGATGTAAGTGGTCAAACTGCTGTTTCACTAGCCTGTCAACACTAAGATTTTGAGTTCAAATCTTGCACGTGACAGGTTTGCTAAACATCAATGGCAATTGACTAACGGCCTAGCCAAGATCAGATGTGCATTTCATATTGGGTCTATGTTATAGGCTTGTAAAGACAAGAAGATAAACTGTACATAAGTAATACATCTTTGAACTGAAGAAGAGAATGTAGGGCTTCACAATGAATATCAAATATCATGTATAGGTGTTACCGTTTTGAAAAAAAACCACTAAAATACATGCTGAAAATGGGCAAAATTTCACGTTATGTTGTTTCATTTAAAATTTCGCTGTTTTTATCAATTGATAGTTAATAAGTGAACTTAATTTGAACTACATTATTGGTTCATTTCTATAGACAATTTATTCATCTTTCTTTTACTGTTTGTTGCAACAAAAAATCTTCAGTGGTTACAAAGTTATGATAAAAAGTTGAATACTATGTGCTTGTTATGCAATTTTGTACTTTTGTTTTTAGCTTGCTCAGTGTAATGATAAAAGAGAAAAATAAATCAAATTTATGCTATTATGTGTTTTGTTTTCTCTTCTAGTATATACATTATCAAAAACTACCTCATTTATCAAAATTGAAGTACCCTAGCTGGAGAAATATGCCATCAAAGTTGGATATACAAATAAAGTGAAAAAATGTCTTGTCCGTAGACATGCATTCCCTAGTAAACTGGAAGCATAATTACATTAATGTTGCATTGCTAAGTTCCTGTTCTTTTGTAGATATGAAAACACTACTAACATTTTTTTCTACCATCTATTAATAGAGGAAAAAATTCAAAAATATGTCAGAATGTCTTGTCCGTAGACACATGTCTTGTCCGTAGACATGTCTTTTTATCAATATTGCTTGGCTTTATGGGTCTTAATTAGTCCTATGTGTTGTTTAAACTTAGAATTATCTTATTTTAAATAAATAAATGGTTATTTAAGTGTTCTCATTTTTTGTAAAATTACTTTACAGGAGTGGATTTTAAAAAGTGTCAGATTATCAGTCATAAAAAGCATACCTTATTTTACTTCAATATTGTTTATTCCAGTTGCTGCATACCTTAAAAGATTAACTAAATCAAATGAAGAAAAAGTATTTCTCTCTCTCTAACTTTATCTTTTGCATTTCAGTATTAACAGCAGATGAGGAAGTGTCTACGGACAAGACACTTTTTCATAACAAGTATTAAATTCAATTATTTGTCTGCTATGGAACTTAAATCTTATTTATAAGTGATGAAAGTTATCTATTCAAATTAAAACTCAGTATTTTCAACATAAATATAGTCACAATTAATTCTAACAGATTTTTTTTTTAACTGAAATTGTCTTGTCCGTAGACATTACCACAATATATTCGTATCCAATTTCCTCGAGTTCAGCCTAATTTGATAGGTAAAATGTATGTTATTTTTTCAAGAGAACACATTCAACTATGTCAAAATTGAGTTTTAATAATAGTTTGATTGTTTTAAACAGTCAGATATATGGATTTCAGTTAAAAGAATGTGTCTTCATTTTGGCTTAATCAATAAATTTTTGAGATATGTAAAGAATTATGGGTACATTTTTATATTTTCCAAAATTAAAAAACACTGCTTAAAACTTAATTAGTAACTTTTAATCTTAACTTTAACAATCATCTTTGAAAGCATTTAATTGAATATCAATAAAATGTCTTGTCCGTAGACATTATCAAAATGTATTTGTTTCCATTTTCCTCGAAGTTAAGCATCATTTGATAGATAAACCTGATAAAATGTATGTTTTTTCTTTCAAGATAACACTTTCAGCTATATCAAAATTAGGTTTTAATAATGCATTTCATTAAATATGAATACAATGTCTTGTCCGTAGACAAAACATATAAATTGTATTGATAAGTTTGATTGTTTATTGTAAGAATATGCATCAAGTTATTTTAATGTTCTATACACCAAAAGAAAGGTTTTTTTAGAAGTTTTGTTATTTATAGATAATTTTAGATGCAGTTTTATCAGATAAGATTAATGATCAAAGAAAGCTACTGTTGTTTGAAATAACTGTGAGTCAAACATGTTCTTGTTATTTTTTTTTCAATTAAAATGTTTGATATTCAATAGTTCTAAACATATTTTGTTGTCTTTGTCATTGACCAAAAATCTGTCACTGGTGACCATGTCTTGAAGGCAACCATTAAAGAAAATTATACAGTTTTTAAACACCATTTATTTAATAAAAATATTAAATATTTCCTTCAAAAACTGCATGAAATTATATAAATGCTTCCAGTGTTAGCCTAACAATGGCATTTTTTCATAATTTAAACCATTTTTGAACCAAAATATCAAAAGAGTTTTTCCCAGAGGTGATACTCATTTTTGACTTCATGTGAAACACAAAATGCACATCTGATTGTGGCTAGGCCGTAAGTTTATCAGTTTGTAGTGAAAATTGGTATATCTCTTCAAATTCACTGTGTTGACTTTGTCTTTTTAACATTAAAATATTGACCGAAAATATTGTTACAACAGTTTTCCAACGTTAATTATATTGTCTATAAAATCCACAATTTGTGTCCTAATGAATTCAGCGAAAAACATCGTCTTTCAAACAGGACTGAGAACAAGAGGTTTCATTTTAATCCTATTAAAACAAAAGTAGATGTGTAAGTATACAACGTGATACTAAATATCTTATGATGACTGTTAGAACTCAATTAACATAAACTATAAGATGACTTAAATAGTGAGGTTTATTTTTAAATATGCTTAGATACAAAAGTGCATGTATGATGATGAAAAGTTTCACAAATCTATTTACTTAACAATTGAAATATATGAATAACTTTCAAAAGTGAGACACCTACCTTAATATCAAACTTTTTAGGAAAGAAATAGTTGTGCGTAACTATGTTGTAATGTGTTGGTTTTTTTTTTAATTTTCAGGCGCAAATCAAAATCAACGAAAGATAAATACTCAGACAATTCAAAATCAAGTCAAAAAACTACCTTTAGTGAGTTTCAGTAACAATATCATATATTTATTACATCTTTGATATATCATAAACCAAATCAAAAAGTGAGTAGTATTCTGTAGCTGCATTCAATTTATATGCTAAATTTCATTCTTATATTTCGTTTCATAAGTATGTGGTGTTCCTTAGCTTGTGAACGATTTTCAGTTTTCCCGAACAGTTCAACAGTTCATCCGTATCTGACGTTAACTTAAACTTTTATTACAAAATCGGAATGGAATTGTCCGTTATGTTTTCCTCTCGTTTTGTCATGTTTGTGTTTTGAAATGACTTTATATTTGGTTTGTAATTATATAGCCAGTGTTCTGTGGTACCGTGTATCCAGTTTATTAACCAACCGATGACTTAGATATATATATATAAAGTCATATCTTGCCTTTTTGAACTAGCAATTACACCCTTGCAATCGCAGTGATTTTGTTATATGTGGTATGAAGTCATTATTACGAAAGGTATACTACCTTCCTTTCGAAGTAGCCTAGTCCTATAGATTAGTTATCTGCCGGACTAGTCTACTCTTAAAGAGGATAGTTTACCTAGCCTGATAATGACTTCACGGTTCAGTTAGCAAGCAAGCTAACCAACGATATTGCCTTTACCTACACACTCAATGTAATCGGCTGTAATAGATTTCAAATAGTTCCATTGTATTCTCAACAACAAGCAGTATTGCAGTACTCTCTATCCAAGTCACAATTATAAAAGTAAATCATTAAAGTTCAAGGTACGGTCTTCAAATGGAGCCTAGGCTCACACGGAAAGCCATGCTATAAAGGGCCCCAAAAATTACTAGTGTAAAACCGTTCAAGCGAGAAAACCAACGGTCTAATCTATACAAAAAACTTGTTTGAATTATGTTTTTCACAAGTTTATTTGCATGTTTAGTATACTTGGGTGCCTCATGAACATTTTATCCAAATGCTTTTTAGTAAATTGTTATAAAGTAATCAACAGTAATTCCATGTTAGAGGGAAACCATGTGTACCTACTGATAAAGTTTGCTAAATTTGAGTCATGAAATTGTTAGAATGTTATTTATAGATAGGAAAAGCGAAACCAGTAATGAACACGAATATGTAAATGCAGCCATTACATCGGATACAAGGGAGGTAACTGTTCACCTTCAAGACACAGATCTAGAGGAAACTGAACTACCATCTGGAAGGAATGATAGCGTGTTACAAATATTACCTACTGATCTTTCTGTCTACAAGATAAACATTCAAAACTTGAAGAAAGTTATTAAAGGAAAACGGGTAGAAAGAGGTTACAAAGGCGAATACGAGGTTAGACATTCACAATCTGTCTTGTAATTGAAATCAAAAATATTCTTTTTATATTCACATGTTTTACTTCAAGCAAATGCAATTGTTGCTCAATTGTTGTGCACGGATAATTTACATTGAAGTGCAATTACGCCTGCACTTTATTAATCCTAAATAAGAAGTCCGAGGTTCTGATATCTCTCGCGAAATACTTATCTTACATGCAGGGTTATGTTTTCAATTCAAGGTAGAGTATTATAATTGGATTTATGACAAACAAAATCGTCTGTCTATTCAGTTATACGTGTAAGGCGCGTGTAACTACACGTAGCAAATCAGGAATTGTTTACCCTTACAGAGCACGTACGGGTTTAGATTTAAATTGTATGTTGATTTAACTAACGTTTGCATTGAAATGATTTTTATGCTGTAGTATTTTCCAATTCACTTGTAAATTATCTTGAAATTTCAGCTTTTTCTCAACCCATGAGTACGACGTCCAAGTAGTCTTTTATAAATTGTCTTCCCAATAGCCTTTATAACATTCAAAATTAAAACATTTGTCACTACATGTATAACATATAAAAAAAAAGATGTGGTATGATTGCCAATGAGACAACTGTCAACAAGAGACCAAAATTACACAAACATTAACAACTATAGGTCACCGTACGGCCTTCAACAATGAGCAAAGCTCATACCGCATAGTCAGCTATAAAAGGCCCCGATAAAACAATGTAAAACAATTCAAACGAGAACACTAACGGCCTTAAAATTATTTATATATAAAAAAAATGAATGAAAAACAAATATGTAACACACTAGTAATATTTCGTTTAGCTTTTAATTTACTGATAACAAAATCAATATTTATACCAATAAAAACAATATTAAATGATCTTATTACAGTGTTGAGTAGGTAACCTTTTAGAATAAGTTTATTTAAAGGAGCGACAAGTTTACATGGATGATTTCTAAATTTCTGGGCACGGTTAACAGCATTTCCGTAAAAATGAGGATGTGCTTTCCCGTTTGAATTAAGTTTTCTACAGGTACAACCAAACTTCAAAACCAAATCTTTATATCTATGGAAAAATTTAGTAAAGGTTTTAAGTAATTTATGGTAACGATATCCCTGGTTTAATAATTTACCAGTAATACATAGATTGCGTTCGTTAAAATCAAAAACGTCACAACAGACATGGACATAGCAAACGAGCTGTGAAATATAAACCTTTCTCATTAGAGAAGAAGGCTTTAAATGAGTTGCAGCAAATATCTTTGCATTCAGCTTTACCAAACGATTATTTAATTAAATAGGAAAACTTTTGTTTAATAAGGTAATGTGGAAATGTAGCGTAAAGAGTAGAAAATTAAAAAAAATGTCAACAGAATCAAAAGGACCATCAAAAGCACGTAATTTATCTAAAACATCAAAAGATTTTTTTACGCTCCAAAAATGGTTTATTCCACTATGTTCATATATTTTATTACAATAGTTTATGGTAAGCTCTTTGATAGTAACTGTAGTTAATGAACTAGTTAAGAGCACTGAACATGTTTTTATTTTTTTAGATTTTACCTAAAGGTCTTGTCCACCCACACGTTGAAGGCTCAAAAGAAGAAAATAAAGTCAAAAACCGTTTCCTAACAACATGGCCATGTATGTTGGAATAAATCCAAAAAAAAGATCTGGCAATTTTGAAATTAACACTTCACGAAATATTCAAACATTCTGTCTGTAGTCAGATAATATTTAATCTAATTTATATACTTTGAAACAGGGGCCAGTTTCACGAAGCTATCCTAAGACCTGTCCTAGGATATGTCTTAGGACATGTCTTATGATCCTCTTATGACTATCCTAGGACATATCTCAGACCTCGTCTCGAAGCTGTCTTAGTATGATCTTAGCTAAGATATCCTAAACCTGTCGCAAGTTCTTTAAATTTTCAAATATTAACATGGATTTATTGAAATATTCATGTAAATGTAATTTAAGGGGAAAAAATTATAATGTGATGATAAAGAAAAAGTGAGTTGAATTCATTTTGTCACTGTATCTGTTACAGTAAATGAATAAGGTAAAAGGATAAAATCGTGCATTATTCCTATAAATATATCGAATGTTTTTTATTGATGAATCATTGTTGATAATTCGACAACCTATAAACTTTTACTTAGAAGCAGTAAAGGGAGATGTTATTAGATAATAGATAAATAATTTGCAAAATTAATATAGAAAATAAGTGTAAATTATATAAATAAACGTATGACTATCCTAAGACCATCATAAGACACCTCTCGTATAGTCCTAAGTTTATGACCAACTTTAAGAGATGTCCTAAGTTAGGACCACTTTGTGAAACCCACTTAGGACTAAGATATGTCCTAAGACCATCCTAAGACATGTCTTAGTCTTAAGACAGCTTCGTGAAACTGGCCCCAGGTCTCTAAAAAAATGTACGGCGGTCAAATCTTGAAAATCTTTAATTTTAAATATGTTTTGCCGTGTTCATTTTAGCCCAACTTCAATCTGTTATGTCTTGCAATATTCACAAATGTTATTTCACAATTTATTTTACAAAAATAAGAAACTCCAAACCACTGTGAATGCGGAAGTTCATAACAAATCATTTAATCGTTATTGGCACAAATGAAATTGATACAAAATTATCAATTTACGTTACCAGTTTAGTATGTTATATACTTTCTTAAACTATGCAAGATCTGGTTTAAATATTTTTATTTCTTTCTTTTAGATGATCATTCACGTATTGTACTGAAGGGAAACAAAAAGACGGATTATATTAATGCTAATTACATTGATGTAGGTTATGAAATTATAATATTTTAAATTTAAAGTGGGAATTGAGTTATGCCTTATACTTACATCATATATAAATATATAAAATAAATTAAACTTAATTAAGAAAACATAGATTTGACACAAAAGCATTTTCTTTATTCTTTTTTATTCCTTTTTTTAATTCTGATTTGGTTTAGCTTAATAAAATATTTATGATTTTAAAAGCATTGTGTCTTTGAAGAGTTGTTTATTGTATTTTATTATTTTGTCATTTAAACAGGATATTATTTGAATTATTTTTGATTATGGAATTTGCATAATTTCTTGTGTTTAAAATTTTTTAATAAATTCCATGTTTATTTGGTATCATAGTCTTTTGGGCGGTTAATAACACTTTCTATACAATGTATTTTGGTTAGATAGTGCACAGTACATTCTATTGAAAATAAACTATTTTCTTTGTAATAGAAAGTGTTGTGCGCAGCACAGAACATTATAATACAGAACAAACATGGAATTTATTAAAAAATTCAATATCACGAAATTAAGCAAATTCCGTAATTAAAAATCATTCCAAGATCAAATAATAGCCTGTTTTTAAATCTTTTTGTAAAAAATATCACAGAATTATCTGTCATACACGTATGTTTTTATTTATAATGTGAATTTTTTGGAAATATTAATATCTTTATAATATATTACCATGGATATTTTTAAAGCTATTTAGATACTAAGAAGCATGTTAATTTCAGAACTATGACAAAGAAAAGGCTTACATAGCAGCCCAAGGTAGGTAAATGCTAAATCTAAAAAAAAAAGGTATAATTTATTTGAAACTGGCATGCTACTCAAAAATTTAAAGGTAATATTACTAAAATGAAAAGACGCATGTTTATGAATTGTCCGTATGATTTATAGGGTTGAATTAGACGTTAAGATAGGTTAAGCCTCGGTCACACCTTACCGGATAGCACGAACGGACGCCTAATGGATGAGAATAAAAGTTGTCCGTTGACAAAATTGTTATCCGTTGGGAGTCCGTTGATGTACTGACCGAATAAAACGGACGTGTAACAGATGCCTAACGGACACACACCGGATATGCAACGTACGAGAAACGGACACGTATCGGACAGAACGGATGTCGAACGTACATCCAACGGACGAGTACCGCATAAAACGGACACCTAACGGAAGCGTACCGGATAAAACGGATGAACAAGACATACGAAAAAACCAAAGGCGACAATAATAATACATGTAAATCGCATATATATTCAAAATGTTTCTGTGTAACTGGTTTTGGTTTATTCTTCCAAATTTCGCCAAAGGGAGTGTCTAGCCTGAATAAGAACTGCTTGATTGTGAAGACGTGCCTATACTCTAAGATCGATTACGAATAATAAGAATTCATGAACCTTAAGAAATCTGACATACCAATAATTGGCATTTCTGACGCGAAATTTTCAATTGGCATTTATCCGTTTCAGATCCGTTCATCGTCCGTTTTATCCAATTTACGTCCGGTAGAAGTCCGTTTCTCGTCCGTTCAACATCCGTTTTATCCGTTAAACGTCCGGTAGAAGTCCGTTGGTGAATTTATCTTCCAGACCTCCAACGGATGTATAACGGACACGTAACGGATACAAAACGGAAACGAAACGGACGAGTACCGTACAAAACGGACGCCTAACGGACGTTCAACGGACATTTTATCCGTTGGACGTCTGTTCAAAGTTTTGAACATGCTCAAAATTTTCAACCGGACAGAACGGACCCCGACGAATAAAACGTACGCTTAACGGACATGCAACGGATATGGATGGACGTCTAACGGATAAGAACGGACGTCTAACGGACATGAACGGATTGAAAAAAAGTTATCCGTTAGGCGTCCGTTCGAGCTATCCGGTAAGGTGTGACCGAGGCTTAACCTATCTTAACGTCTAATAAGTCAAACCTATAAATCATACGGACAATTCATAAACATGCGTCCTTTTCATTTTAAAGTTATACTTTTTTTTAAATAATTGCATCTGATAGTTTGAAGGCTTTACACAAGGCTTTTTGTATTGCTTGGACCATAAGCTTTGTTTAATGATTTTGATGACCTCAAGATGTCTTGTTTTCATTACTATGTATTGATTGGTTGCTGTCTTATACATCGTGTATTAATTGTAGAAATACTTTACTTGCAAAAACCAAAATTCTTGTTTCAAATATTTTATATTGTTTTTGAATAGTTATGACGATTTAATTTTCATTAAAATGTAGTTTAAAAATATATGAATATGTAATACACAAAGATACGAAAGAAATTTTAGAGGACAGAAAATATTTTTCGAGATTTCATATGCTCCACACGGCAAAGAGTTCCTATCCCGATTATAGTTCAGACCTTATGTCATACATGTATGATCAACGGGATCGAAGTGTAAATTTGGTATGTCTCTCTAAGTTACAACAGTTATGTTACAGGTATTGAAATTGTGCAAACCTTTTCAGGTTGAAAGATTCCAACTCAACTTTTATACCAATTTGATGATGGTATTTGGCAAAAATGTATTAATACCAATAGTTTTTTTTCTTATTTCTGTATTTCTTTTTCTGATTCAAGGTCCCAAGAAAAATACCGTTCGAGATTTTTGGCATATGATATGGCAGGAAAATGTTGGCAAAATTGTAATGGTTACACAGCTGAAAGAGGGAAACAGGGTATCTAATTGCATTATCACATTGAATATAATAAATCAGTTAAATATTATATATATATATTATATAAAAATTATTAAGCATTTACATAACCACCAAATCAAAAATTCGGCTTAAGAGGGGAAAACAATATTGTTAAAAAAACTCGATGTGGTTTGTTTGTCAATTCGACAACATTCAATAAGAATCAAATGGTAAAGATGATTCTAATACTAGATGTTGGATGTGGTATGTGTTGTAAAATTCTGGTCAACCATACATTGCTCTTCGGGTCATATTGCCATGGTTATATCGTGGCACTATGGATACCTTTAAAGATTTTGAAAATTGATATGGAAGGTTGTGGGAGGTCTCTACACCATGCTTGTGATATTTTAGAATGGGCGTCAAGTTGGTTACCTATTCCCTATTCCCTATTCGTTACCTATTCCCTATTCCCTATTCGTTGCCTATTCTTTACCTATTCCCTATTCCCTATTCGTTACCTATTCGTTACCTATTCCCTATTCCCTATTCGTTACCTATTCGTTACCTATTCCCTATTCCCTATTCGTTGCCTATTCGTTACCTATTCCCTATTCCCTATTCGTTACCTATTCGTTACCTATTCCCTATTCCCTATTCGTTACCTATTCGTTACTTATTTGATTTTTAATATCCTTCCCCCTTTTTAATTATGGCATGGAATAGTTTAATATGGCTGCCGTTACCATGGAAACGGAACAATTGTGAAAAAAATGAGCTTTTGGTTTTTGGTGAACTGTTTGGATATGCTTCAACTCAGAATTATCATATTTTAAAACAATGTAGGTGCCCACTATATACAGGTGTTGAATGATTTTGGCGATCATTGGAACTACTATGTTGCCATGGAAACTACACCAAAATTTTCAAAATTCTCAAAATGCTCAAAACTTCATGAAACTTAACAGTAATGATGAGCAACATTGGAGTTGGAATTTCCAAAATAGGTCTTGTTACCATGGAAACAATGCAAAAAGGTCAAAAATTTCAAAAATAAGAATTTTCCGCAAACTGGATGAAACTTTACAGGAATGGTAACTGGCATAGGCAGAGTTGGATTTTGAAGTTAGAATTTTCAAAATGGCCGCCGTAACCATGGAAACAGCAAAAATATCAAAAATTCAAAATGTTCAAACTTAATGAAACTTTGCAAAAATGTTACTAGACATCTGTAGATGCTCTCTTTGACTTTGGAATTGTCAAAATGGCTGTCGCTCACCTGGTAATAGGGGGAAGGGGTGCCTTCCGTTATTGCTAGCAATTACAAATCTAGTTGTTAATAGTCTTACATATGGTAATAGTTCTGAATTGGTTGAGGTAAAATGATCTTTTTATGACCTATTTATATGTGTTTGTGCTCAACCGATCCTTTTACTTCATGTTCGATACGCATTTGTTCCTTACTTGTTTTTTATACGTTCTACCTTTTAACTGCTTTATGTCCGTATGTTTGAAGATGGATCTTGGTTCGACGGGATGAAATCACCGTGTTAGCGCTTGCGTAAAAACGAAGATGTGGTATGATTACCAATGAGACAACACTCCACATTAGACCAAAATGACACAGAAATTATCAACTATAGTTCACTGTACGGCCTTCAACAATGAGCATAGCCCAAACCGTGTAGTCACCTATAAAAGGCCCAGACATGACAACCTCATACAATTCAAACAACAAAACTGACGGCCGTATTTCATATACAAAAAAATAAACGGAAATATGTAACACAAAAACAAACGATAACTACTTAATTTCAGGCTCTTGTCTAGGGACAGGCACATACTTACATAATGTGGTAGAGTTAAACATGTAAGCAGGGTGTACATCGTTTCGGAGCATGCTATTACCTTGTTTAATTCGTTCCATCACTCGCTTATAATTCGCTTATAATACGTGTATCTTACGTTGCACCTTATAAAACATGATTTTCAATTGTTTTGTTGTCTCTGGTGGAAGATTTGGGCTCTTAGAGGTAATATAACTCTATAAGTGCATTTGTATCCGTTCCAGCGGTCGGATAATACCCTGTTAAATATTCGTTACTAATTCGCTTTTAAAAAGTTTGTTGTACGTTGCCCCTTTTAGAAAAGGATTTCCAATTGTGTTCATATCTCTGGTGGTAATAATGTGTTCTTATAGATGAAATACCCCTATAAGCGCATATGTACTCGTTCCAGCGATCGGTTAATACCCTGTTACCTATTCGTTACCTATTCGTTACCTATTCACTTATAGTACGTTTGTTGTACGTTGCACCTTTTAGAAAAGGATTTTCAATTAAATTCATATCTCTGATGGTAACAATGTGTTCTTAGAGATGAAATGACCCCATTAGAGCGCATGTACCCGTTCCAGCGCTCGGTAAATAACCTGTTACCTATTCGTTACTTATTCGCTTTTAATGCGCGGGGTATACGGTGCACCTTGAAATAAATCGTTTTTTAATTGTGTTCAGGTCTCTGGTGGTAAGAATGTGTTCTTAGAGATGAAATTACCCTATTAGCGCGCATGTACCCGTTCCAGCGCTCGGTTAATACCCTGTTACCTATTCGTTACCTATTCGTTACCTATTCGCTTATAATACATTTTTTTTATACGTTTCACCTGTTAGAAAAGGATTTTCAATTATGTCCAGGTCTCAGACGGTAACAATGTGTTCTTAGAGATGAAATGACCCCATTAGAGCGCATGTACCCGTTCCAGCGCTCGGTAAATAACCTGTTACCTATTCGTTACCTATTCGCTTTTAATGCGCGGGGTATACGGTGCACCTTGAAATAAATCGTTTTTTAATTGTGTTCAGGTCTCTGGTGGTAAGAATGTGTTCTTAGAGATGAAATGACCCTATTAGCGCGCATGTACCCGTTCCAGCGCTCGGTTAATACCCTGTTATCCATTCGTTACCTATTCGTTACCTATTCGCTTATAATACATTTTTTTATACGTTTCACCTGTTAGAAAAGGATTTTCAATTATGTCCATGTCTCAGGTGGTAACAATGTGTTCTTAGAGATGAAATTACCCTATTAGCGGTCATGTACCCCCCTAGTGCTCGGTAAATAATCTTGTTACCTATTCGTTACCTATTCGCTTTTAATGCGCGGGGTATACACTGCAACTTGAAATAAATCGTGTTTTAATTGTGTTCATGTCTCAGGTGGTAACAATGTGTTCTTAGAGATGAAATGACCCCATTAGAGCGCATGTACCCGTTCCAGCGCTCGGTTAATACCCTGTTACCTATTCATTACCTATTCGTTACCTATTCGCTTATAATACATTTTTTTATACGTTTCACCTGTTAGAAAAGGATTTTCAATTATGTCCAGGTCTCAGACGGTAACAATGTGTTCTTAGAGATGAAATGACCCCATTAGAGCGCATGTACCCGTTCCAGCGTTCGGTAAATAACCTGTTACCTATTCGTTACCTATTCGCTTTTAATGCGCGGGGTATACGCTGCAACTTGAAATAAATCGTGTTTTAATTGTGTTCATGTCTGGTGGTAACAATGTGTTCTTAGAGATGAAATGACCCCATTAGAGCGCATGTACCCGTTCCAGCGCTCGGTAAATAACCTGTTACCTATTCGTTACCTATTCGCTTTTAATGAGCGGGGTATACGGTGCACCTTGAAATAAATCGTTTTTTAATTGTGTTCAGGTCTCTGGTGGTAAGAATGTGTTCTTAGAGATGAAATGACCCTATTAGCGCGCATGTACCCGTTCCAGCGCTCGGTTAATACCCTGTTACCCATTCGTTACCTATTCGTTACCTATTCGCTTTTAATGCGCGGGGTATACGCTGCAACTTGAAATAAATCGTGTTTTAATTGTGTTCATGTCTCAGGTGGTAACAATGTGTTCTTAGAGATGAAATTACCCTATTAGCGCTCATGTACCCGTTCCAGTGCTCGGTAAATAATCTTGTTACCTATTCGTTACCTATTCGCTTTTAATGCGCAGGGTATACGCTGCAACTTGAAATAAATCGTGTTTTAATTGTGTTCATGTCTCAGGTGGTAACAATGTGTTCTTAGAGATGAAATGACCCCATTAGAGCGCATGTACCCGTTCCAGCGCTCGGTAAATAACCTGTTACCTATTCGCTTTTAATGCGCGGGGTATACGGTGCACCTTGAAATAAATCGTTTTTTAATTGTGTTCAGGTCTCTGGTGGTAAGAATGTGTTCTTCGAGATGAAATGACCCTATTAGCGCGCATGTACCCGTTCCAGCGCTCGGTTAATACCCTGTTACCTATTCGTTACCTATTCGCATATAATACATTTTTTATACGTTTCAACTGTTAGAAAAGGATTTTCAATTATGTCCATGTCTCAGGTGGTAACAATGTGTTCTTAGAGATGAAATTACCCCATTAGAGCGCATGTACCCGTTCCAGCGCTCGGTAAATAACCTGTTACCTATTTGTTACCTATTCGTTACCTATTCGCTTTTAATGCGCGGGGTATACGCTGCAACTTGAAATGAATCGTGTTTTAATTGTGTTCATGTCTGGTGGTAACAATGTGTTCTTAGAGATGAAATGACCCCATTAGAGCGAATGTACCCGTTCCAGCGCTCGGTAAATAACCTGTTACCTATTCGTTACTTATTCGCTTTTAATGCGCGGGGTATACGGTGCACCTTGAAATAAATCGTTTTTTAATTGTGTTCAGGTCTCTGGTGGTAAGAATGTGTTCTTAGAGATGAAATTACCCTATCAGCGCGCATGTACCCGTTCCAGCGCTCGGTTAATACCCTGTTACCTATTCGTTACCTATTCGTTACCTATTCGCTTATAATACATTTTTTTATACGTTTCACCTGTTAGAAAAGGATTTTCAATTATGTCCAGGTCTCAGACGGTAACAATGTGTTCTTAGAGATGAAATGACCCCATTAGAGCGCATGTACCCGTTCCAGCGCTCGGTAAATAACCTGTTACCTATTCGTTACCTATTCGCTTTTAATGCGGGGTATACGGTGCACCTTGAAATAAATCGTTTTTTAATTATGTTCAGGTCTCTGGTGGTAAGAATGTGTTCTTAGAGATGATATGACCCTATTAGCGCGCATGTACCCGTTCCAGCGCTCGGTTAATACCCTGTTATCCATTCGTTACCTATTCGTTACCTATTCGCTTATAATACATTTTTTTATACGTTTCACCTGTTAGAAAAGGATTTTCAATTATGTCCATGTCTCAGGTGGTAACAATGTGTTCTTAGAGATGAAATTACCCTATTAGCGCTCATGTACCCGTTCCAGTGCTCGGTAAATAATCTTGTTACCTATTCGTTACCTATTCGCTTTTAATGCGCGGGGTATACACTGCAACTTGAAATAAATCGTTTTTTAATTGTGTTCATGTCTCAGGTGGTAACAATGTGTTTTTAGAGATGAAATGACCCCATTAGAGTGCATGTACCCGTTCCAGCGCTCGGTTAATACCCTGTTACCTATTCGTTACCTATTCGTTACCTATTCGCTTATAATACATTTTTTTATACGTTTCACCTGTTAGAAAAGGATTTTCAATTATGTCCAGGTCTCAGACGGTAACAATGTGTTCTTAGAGATGAAATGACCCCATTAGAGCGCATGTACCCGTTCTAGCGTTCGGTAAATAACCTGTTACCTATTCGTTACCTATTCGCTTTTAATGCGCGGGGTATACGCTGCAACTTGAAATAAATCGTGTTTTAATTGTGTTCATGTCTGGTGGTAACAATGTGTTCTTAGAGATGAAATGACCCCATTAGAGCGCATGTACCCGTTCCAGCGCTCGGTAAATAACCTGTTACCTATTCGTTACCTATTCGCTTTTAATGCGCGGGGTATACGCTGCAACTTGAAATAAATCGTGTTTTAATTGTGTTCATGTCTGGTGGTAACAATGTGTTCTTAGAGATGAAATGACCCCATTAGAGCGCATGTACCCGTTCCAGCGCTCGGTAAATAACTTGTTACCTATTCGTTACCTATTCGCTTTTAATGAGCGGGGTATACGGTGCACCTTGAAATAAATCGTTTTTTAATTGTGTTCAGGTCTCTGGTGGTAAGAATGTGTTCTTAGAGATGAAATGACCCTATTAGCGCGCATGTACCCGTTCCAGCGCTCGGTTAATACCCTGTTACCCATTCGTTACCTATTCGTTACCTATTCGCTTTTAATGCGCGGGGTATACGCTGCAACTTGAAATAAATCGTGTTTTAATTGTGTTCATGTCTCAGGTGGTAACAATGTGTTCTTAGAGATGAAATTACCCTATTAGCGCTCATGTACCCGTTCCAGTGCTCGGTAAATAATCTTGTTACCTATTCGTTACCTTTTCGCTTTTAATGCGCAGGGTATACGCTACAACTTGAAATAAATCGTGTTTTAATTGTGTTCATGTCTCAGGTGGTAACAATGTGTTCTTAGAGATGAAATGACCCCATTAGAGCGCATGTACCCGTTCCAGCGCTCGGTAAATAACCTGTTACCTATTCGTTACCTATTCGCTTTTAATGCGCGGGGTATACGGTGCACCTTGAAATAAATCGTTTTTTAATTGTGTTCAGGTCTCTGGTGGTAAGAATGTGTTCTTCGAGATGAAATGACCCTATTAGCGCGCATGTACCCGTTGCAGCGCTCGGTTAATACCCTGTTACCTATTCGTTACCTATTTGCATATAATACATTTTTTATACGTTTCAACTGTTAGAAAAGGATTTTCAATTATGTCCATGTCTCAGGTGGTAACAATGTGTTCTTAGAGATGAAATTACCCCATTAGAGCGCATGTACCCGTTCCAGCGCTCGGTAAATAACCTGTTACCTATTTGTTACCTATTCGTTACCTATTCGCTTTTAATGCGCGGGGTATACGCTGCAACTTGAAATGAATCGTGTTTTAATTGTGTTCATGTCTGGTGGTAACAATGTGTTCTTAGAGATGAAATGACCCCATTAGAGCGAATGTACCCGTTCCAGCGCTCGGTAAATAACCTGTTACCTATTCGTTACTTATTCGCTTTTAATGCGCGGGGTATACGGTGCACCTTGAAATAAATCGTTTTTTAATTGTGTTCAGGTCTCTGGTGGTAAGAATGTGTTCTTAGAGATGAAATTACCCTATCAGCGCGCATGTACCCGTTCCAGCGCTCGGTTAATACCCTGTTACCTATTCGTTACCTATTCGTTACCTATTCGCTTATAATACATTTTTTTATACGTTTCACCTGTTAGAAAAGGATTTTCAATTATGTCCAGGTCTCAGACGGTAACAATGTGTTCTTAGAGATGAAATGACCCCATTAGAGCGCATGTACCCGTTCCAGCGCTCGGTAAATAACCTGTTACCTATTCGTTACCTATTCGCTTTTAATGCGGGGTATACGGTGCACCTTGAAATAAATCGTTTTTTAATTGTGTTCAGGTCTCTGGTGGTAAGAATGTGTTCTTAGAGATGATATGACCCTATTAGCGCGCATGTACCCGTTCCAGCGCTCGGTTAATACCCTGTTATCCATTCGTTACCTATTCGTTACCTATTCGCTTTTAATGAGCGGGGTATACGGTGCACCTTGAAATAAATCGTTTTTTAATTGTGTTCAGGTCTCTGGTGGTAAGAATGTGTTCTTAGAGATGAAATGACCCTATTAGCGCGCATGTACCCGTTCCAGCGCTCGGTTAATACCCTGTTACCCATTCGTTACCTATTCGTTACCTATTCGCTTTTAATGCGCGGGGTATACGCTGCAACTTGAAATAAATCGTGTTTTCATTGTGTTCATGTCTCAGGTGGTAACAATGTGTTCTTAGAGATGAAATTACCCTATTAGCGCTCATGTACCCGTTCCAGTGCTCGGTTAATACCCTGTTATCCATTCGTTACCTATTCGTTACCTATTCGCTTATAATACATTTTTTTATACGTTTCACCTGTTAGAAAAGGATTTTCAATTATGTCCATGTCTCAGGTGGTAACAATGTGTTCTTAGAGATGAAATTACCCTATTAGCGCTCATGTACCCGTTCCAGTGCTCGGTAAATAATCTTGTTACCTATTCGTTACCTATTCGCTTTTAATGCGCGGGGTATACACTGCAACTTGAAATAAATCGTGTTTTAATTGTGTTCATGTCTCAGGTGGTAACAATGTGTTCTTAGAGATGAAATGACCCCATTAGAGCGCATGTACCCGTTCCAGCGCTTGGTTAATACCCTTTTACCTATTCGTTACCTATTCGTTACCTATTCGCTTATAATACATTTTTTTATACGTTTCACCTGTTAGAAAAGGATTTTCAATTATGTCCAGGTCTCAGACGGTAACAATGTGTTCTTAGAGATGAAATGACCCCATTAGAGCGCATATACCCGTTCCAGCGTTCGGTAAATAACCTGTTACCTATTCGTTACCTATTCGCTTTTAATGCGCGGGGTATACGCTGCAACTTGAAATAAATCGTGTTTTAATTGTGTTCATGTCTGGTGGTAACAATGTGTTCTTAGAGATGAAATGACCCCATTAGAGCGCATGTACCCGTTCCAGCGCTCGGTAAATAACCTGTTACCTATTCGTTACCTATTCGCTTTTAATGCGCGGGGTATACGCTGCAACTTGAAATAAATCGTGTTTTAATTGTGTTCATGTCTGGTGGTAACAATGTGTTCTTAGAGATGAAATGACCCCATTAGAGCGCATGTACCCGTTCCAGCGCTCGGTAAATAACCTGTTACCTATTCGTTACCTATTCGCTTTCAATGAGCGGGGTATACGGTGCACCTTGAAATAAATCGTTTTTTAATTGTGTTCAGGTCTCTGGTGGTAAGAATGTGTTCTTAGAGATGAAATGACCCTATTAGCGCGCATGTACCCGTTCCAGCGCTCGGTTAATACCCTGTTACCCATTCGTTACCTATTCGTTACCTATTCGCTTTTAATGCGCGGGGTATATGCTGCAACTTGAAATAAATCGTGTTTTAATTGTGTTCATGTGTCAGGTGGTAACAATGTGTTCTTAGAGATGAAATTATCCTATTAGCGCTCATGTACCCGTTCCAGCGCTCGGTAAATAACCTGTTACCTATTCGTTACCTATTCGCTTTTAATGCGCGGGGTATACGGTGCATCTTGAAATAAATCGTTTTTTAATTGTGTTCAGGTCTCTGGTGGTAAGAATGTGTTCTTCGAGATGAAATGACCCTATTAGCGCGCATGTACCCGTTCCAGCGCTCGGTTAATACCCTGTTACCTATTCGTTACCTATTCGCATATAATACATTTTTTATACGTTTCAACTGTTAGAAAAGGATTTTCAATTATGTCCATGTCTCAGGTGGTAACAATGTGTTCATAGAGATGAAATTACCCCATTAGAGCGCATGTACCCGTTCCAGCGCTCGGTAAATAATCTGTTACTTATTTGTTACCTATTCGTTACCTATTCGCTTTCAATGCGCGGGGTATACGCTGCAACTTGAAATGAATCGTGTTTTAATTGTGTTCATGTCTGGTGGTAACAATGTGTTCTTAGAGATGAAATGACCCCATTAGAGCGAATGTACCCGTTCCAGCGCTCGGTAAATAACCTGTTACCTATTCGTTACCTATTCGCTTTTAATGTGCGAGGTATACGCTGCAACTTGAAATAAATCGTGTTTTAATTGTGTTCATGTCTGGTGGTAACAATGTGTTCTTAGAGATGAAATGACCCCATTAGAGCGCATGTACCCGTTCCAGCGCTCGGTAAATAACCTGTTACCTATTCGCTACTTATTCGCTTTTAATGCGCGGGGTATACGGTGCACCTTGAAATAAATCGTTTTTTAATTGTGTTCAGGTCTCTGGTGGTAAGAATGTGTTCTTAGAGATGAAATGACCCTATTAGCGCGCATGTACCCGTTCCAGCGCTCGGTTAATACCCTGTTACCTATTCGTTACCTATTCGCTTATAATACATTTTTTTTATACGTTTCACCTGTTAGAAAAGGATTTTCAATTATGTCCATGTCTCAGGTGGTAACAATGTGTTCTTAGAGATGAAATTACCCTATAAGCGCTCATGTACCTGTTCCAGCGCTCGGTTAATACCCTGTTACCTATTCGTTACCTATTCGCTTATAATACATTTTTTTATACGTTGCACCTGTTAGAAAAGGATTTTTAATTCAGTTCATATCTCTGGTGGTAATAATGTGTTCTTTTAGATGAAATACCCCTATTAGCGCGTATGCACTCGTTCCAGCGCTCGGATAATACCCTGTTACTGATTCGTTCCCTATTCGCTTTTAATGCGCGGGTTATACGCTGCACCTTGAAATAAATCGTTTTTCAATTGTGCCCATGTCTCTGGTGGTAACAATGTGTTCTTAGAGATGAAATGACTCTATTAGCACGCATGTACCCGTTCCAGCGCTCGCTTTATACCCTGTTACCTATTCGTTACCTATTCACTTATAATACGTTTGTTGTACGTTGCACCTTTCAGAAAAAGGATTTTCAATGGTGTCCGTGTCTCTGGTGGTAACAATGTGTTCTTAGAGATGAAATGATCCTATTAGCGCGTATGTACCCGTTCCAGCGCTCGATAAATACCCTGTTACCTATTCGTTACCTATTCACTTATAATACGTTTGTTGTACGTTGCACCTTTTAGAAAAGGATTTTTAATTCAGTTCGTATCTCTGGTGGTAATAATGTGTTGTTTTAGATGAAATACCACTATTAGCGCGTATGTACTCGTTCCAGCGCTCAGTTAATACCCTGCTACTTATTCGTTCCTTATTTGCTTTTAATGCACGAGGTATACGTTGCACCTTGAAATAAATCGTTTTTTTAATTGTGTTCATGTCTCTGGTGGTAACAATGTGTTCTTAGAGATGAAATGACCCTATTAGAGCGCATGAACCCGTTCCAGCGCTCGCTTAATGCCCTGTTACCTATTCGTTACCTATTCACTTATAATACGTTTGTTGTATGTTGCACCTTTTAGAAAAGGATTTTTAATTGTCTCCATGTCTTTTGTGGTAACAATGTGTTCTTAGAGATGAAATTACCCTATTAGCGCGCATGTACCCGTTCCAGCGCTCGGTTAATACCCTGTTACCTATTCGTTACCTATTCGTTACCTATTCACTTATAATACGTTTGTTGTACGTTGCACCTTTCAAAAAAGGATTTTCAATGGTGTCCGTGTCTCTGGTGGTAACAATGTGTTCTTAGAGATGAAATGACCCTATAAGCGCATGTACCCGTTCCAGCGCTCGATAAATACCCTGTTACCTATTCGTTACCTATTCACTTATAATACGTTTGTTGTACGTTGCACCTTTTAGAAAAGGATTTTTAATTCAGTTCATATCTCTGGTGGTAATAATGTGTTCTTTTAGATGAAATACCCCTATTAGCACGTATGTACTCGTTCCAGCGCTCAGTTAATACCCTGCTACTTATTCGTTCCTTATTTGCTTTTAATGCACGAGGTATACGTTGCACCTTGAAATAAATCGTTTTTTTAATTGTGTTCAGGTCTCTGGTGGTAACAATGTGTTCTTAGAGATGAAATGACCCTATTAGAGCGCATGAACCTGTTCCAGCGCTCGTTTAATACTCTGTTACCTATTCGTTACCTATTCACTTATAATACGTTTGTTGTATGTTGCACCTTTTAGAAAAGGATTTTTAATTGTCTCCATGTCTTTTGTGGTAACAATGTGTTCTTAGAGATGAAATTACCCTATTAGCGCGCATGTAACCGTTCCAGCGCTCGGTAAATACCCTGTTACCTATTCGTTACCTATTCACTTATAATACGTTTGTTGTACGTTGCACCTTTCAGAAAAGGATTTTCAATGGTGTCCGTGTCTCTGGTGGTAACAATGTGTTCTTAGAGATGAAATGACCCTATTAGCGCGCATGTACCCGTTCCAGCGCTCGATAAATACAATGTTACCTATTCGTTACCTATTCACTTATAATACGTTTGTTGTACGTTGCACCTTTTAGAAAAGGATTTTTAATTCAGTTCATATCTCTGGTGGTAATAATGTGTTCTTTTAGATGAAATACCCCTATTAGCGCGTATGTACTCGTTCCAGCGCTCAGTTAATACCCTGCTTCTTATTCGTTCCTTATTTGCTTTTAATGCACGAGGTATACGTTGCACCTTGAAATAAATCGTTTTTTAATTGTGTTCATGTCTCTGGTGGTAACAATGTGTTCTTAGAGATGAAATGACCCTATTAGAGCGCATGAACCCGTTCCAGCGCTCGTTTAATACCCTATTACCTATTCGTTACCTATTCACTTATAATACGATTGTTGTATGTTGCACCTTTTAGAAAAGGATTTTTAATTGTCTCCATGTCTCTTGTGGTAACAATGTGTTCTTAGAGATGAAATTACCCTATTAGCGCGCATGTACCCGTTCCAGCGCTCGGTGAATATCCTGTTACCTATTCGTTACCTATTCGTTACCTATTCACTTATAATACTTTTGTTGTATGTTGCACCTTTTAGAAAAGGATTTTTAATTGTCTCCATGTCTCTGGTGGTAACAATGTGTTCTTAGAGATGAAATGACCCTATTAGCGTGCATGTACCCGTTCCAGCGCTCGATAAATACCCTGTTACCTATTCGTTACCTATTCACTTATATTACGTTTGTTGTACGTTGCATCTTTTAGAAAAGGATTTTTAATTCAGTTCATATCTCTGGTGGTAATAATGTGTTCTTTTAGATGAAATACCCCTATTAACGCATTTGTACTCGTTCCAGCGCTCAGTTAATACCCTGCTTCTTATTCGTTCCTTATTTGCTTTGAATGCACGAGGTATACGTTGCACCTTGAAATAAATCGTTTTTTAATTGTGTTCATGTCTCTGGTGGAACGGGTACATGAGCGCTAATAGGGTAATTTCATCTCTAAGAACACATTGTTTCCACCTGAGACATGGACATAATTGAAAATCCTTTTCTAACAGTTGAAACGTATAAAAAATGTATTGTATGCGAATAGGTAACGAATAGGTAACGAATAGGTAACAGGGTATTAACCGAGCGCTGGAACGGGTACATGCGCGCTGATAGGGTAATTTCATCTCTAAGAACACATTCTTACCACCAGAGACCTGAACACAATTAAAAAACGATTTATTTCAAGGTGCACCGTATACCCCGCGCATTAAAAGCGAATAAGTAACGAATAGGTAACAGGTTATTTACCGAGCGCTGGAACGGGTACATTCGCTCTAATGGGGTCATTTCATCTCTAAGAACACATTGTTACCACCAGACATGAACACAATTAAAACACGATTCATTTCAAGTTGCAGCGTATACCCCGCGCATTAAAAGCGAATAGGTAACGAATAGGTAACAAATAGGTAACAGGTTATTTACCGAGCGCTGGAACGGGTACATGCGCTCTAATGGGGTAATTTCATCTCTAAGAACACATTGTTACCACCTGAGACATGGACATAATTGAAAATCCTTTTCTAACAGTTGAAACGTATAAAAATGTATTATATGCGAATAGGTAACGAATAGGTAACGAATAGGTAACAGGGTATTAACCGAGCGCTGGAACGGGTACATGCGCGCTAATAGGGTAATTTCATCTCTAAGAACACATTCTTACCACCAGAGACCTGAACACAATTAAAAAACGATTTATTTCAAGGTGCACCGTATACCCCGCGCATTAAAAGCGAATAGGTAACGAATAGGTAACAGGTTATTTACCGAGCGCTGGAACGGGTACATGCGCTCTAATGGGGTCATTTCATCTCTAAGAACACATTGTTACCACCTGAGACATGAACACAATTAAAACACGATTTATTTCAAGTTGCAGTGTATACCCCGCGCATTAAAAGCGAATAGGTAACGAATAGGTAACAAGATTATTTACCGAGCACTGGAACGGGTACATGAGCGCTAATAGGGTAATTTCATCTCTAAGAACACATTGTTACCACCTGAGACATGGACATAATTGAAAATCCTTTTCTAACAGGTGAAACGTATAAAAAAATGTATTATAAGCGAATAGGTAACGAATAGGTAACGAATGGATAACAGGGTATTAACCGAGCGCTGGAACGGGTACATGCGCGCTAATAGGGTCATTTCATCTCTAAGAACACATTCTTACCACCAGAGACCTGAACACAATTAAAAAACGATTTATTTCAAGGTGCACCGTATACCCCGCGCATTAAAAGCGAATAGGTAACGAATAGGTAACAAATAGGTAACAGGTTATTTACCGAGCGCTGGAACGGGTACATGCGCTCTAATGGGGTCATTTCATCTCTAAGAACACATTGTTACCGTCTGAGAGCTGGACATAATTGAAAATCCTTTTCTAACAGGTGAAACGTATAAAAAAAATGTATTATAAGCGAATAGGTAACGAATAGGTAACGAATAGGTAACAGGGTATTAACCGAGCGCTGGAACGGGTACATGCGCGCTAATAGGGTAATTTCATCTCTAAGAACACATTCTTACCACCAGAGACCTGAACACAATTAAAAAACGATTTATTTCAAGGTGCACCGTATACCCCGCGCATTAAAAGCGAATAAGTAACGAATAGGTAACAGGTTATTTACCGAGCGCTGGAACGGGTACATGCGCTCTAATGGGGTCATTTCATCTCTAAGAACACATTGTTACCATCAGAGATATGAATTTAATTGAAAATCCTTTTCTAAAAGGTGCAACGTACAACAAACGTACTATAAGTGAATAGGTAACGAATAGGTAACGAATAGGTAACAGGGTATTAACCGATCGCTGGAACGAGTACATATGCGCTTATAGGGGTATTTCATCTATAAGAACACATTATTACCACCAGAGATATGAACACAATTGGAAATCCTTTTCTAAAAGGGGCAACGTACAACAAACTTTTTAAAAGCGAATTAGTAACGAATATTTAACAGGGTATTATCCGACCGCTGGAACGGATACAAATGCACTTATAGAGTTATATTACCTCTAAGAGCCCAAATCTTCCACCAGAGACAACAAAACAATTGAAAATCATGTTTTAAAAGGTGCAACGTAAGATACACGTATTATAAGCGAATTATAAGCGAGTGATGGAACGAATTAAACAAGGTAATAGCATGCTCCGAAACGATGTACACCCTGCTTACATGTTTAACTCTACCACATTATGTAAGTATGTGCCTGTCCCTAGACAAGAGCCTGAAATTAAGTAGTTATCGTTTGTTTTTGTGTTACATATTTCCGTTTATTTTTTTGTATATGAAATACGGCCGTCAGTTTTGTTGTTTGAATTGTATGAGGTTGTCATGTCTGGGCCTTTTATAGGTGACTACACGGTTTGGGCTATGCTCATTGTTGAAGGCCGTACAGTGAACTATAGTTGATAATTTCTGTCATTTTGGTCTAATGTGGAGTGTTGTCTCATTGGTAATCATACCACATCTTCGTTTTTACGCAAGCGCTAACACGGTGATTTCATCCCGTCGAACCAAGATCCATCTTCAAACATACGGACATAAAGCAGTTAAGGTAGCACTCCACAGTTAGGTGTGTAGTTTCGCATTTTGGCCCCTGTGGATTTTTCAAATATGAGAGCTAGTGTGCAATAAAATTCATTTTTGGATAGCTGAGTATTAAAATAGCCTTTGTATTGGGTTTATATGAACATCAAGAGTATGTAATGTATGTAATATAGGCTGTTTTCTGTATGACAGTCCGTATTTGCATGTCCCTACCATACATTGGTCCGGCAATTATTGTAATGTTTTTTTCCAACTTTTTATCGCACGAACTTTGTGATTGGATTTTACGAAAAAATGAGGCGAAAGACACCCATTTTTTATTTGATCATTAGGAAGATTTATGAAAACAGTTTCTAAAAAGGTATTACTCAAAGGCATTGAAATTCTAGTTTGATCCAAATTTTGGGGGGATATGTGACATGTCCACCCCCCTTTTTGCAATATTTTATGGTAAATAAATGCAGAATGTTGCCATGGATACACATAAAAGGAATTTATTTTCACTCTTTTAACTTTTGAAAATCAAATCTATGGAATATACTGATTACATACATATGCACATGTACAACACAAACAGTTAGGTTAATGTATTAGAAATCCAGGAATAGGAGATGATAAAACATTTTGTGGCTCATTTTTAATTTTATTTTCTAACTGTGGAGTGCTACCTTATGGCACATCAGAAATCACAGAAATGCACTTTTTAAGATAAAATTGACCACAAATCTTTAGTCTTTTATGTTCTTGTTTTAGTTCTGAAGGTAAAAAATCTGCTAGAAATGCAATTTATGTTTATTTTATTGTTTACTGTCCTTAGCAACCAAATATACACATTTTGACACTTAGACATGTTGCGGTCTTAAATTTGTACTCCATTAGCTTCGCCATTGTAACCAAAGATTGCGCTTTATATGATATCCTCAGAATGTATCGCTTTATATTTTTGAATGCGAATAAGTCAAATAAACATTTTTAGCAGGATTTTATATTATAATTTGGCATTAATTAAATTTAATGATGCCAGTACTGCTAGAAATTTATACCCTGCTTGAGAGCATCTAAACCATGGTTAGGTATGCTATTTACAGCAAAATTGACCTATAAGTGCTTTCAAATACCTAAAAATTGTACAATTTGTCCTCTTTTAAGGTAATTTTATGATTTTAAATTAAGATAATGGGAAAAGTTTTAGAAATTTACCCAAAAATGAGACAGACTTGAAGTTTTTCACTATGATCCAGCATTTATTTTTAAATCACTTTTTGTTGCGTTTCAACATCAACTGCTAACCTTCATAAAATCTTTATTACTGAACCAATTCTAAAAACTAAGGTACCATTTTCATCGTAACAGCTAGTAGAACACAGAAAATATAATAAAAATTGAGGCAGGAGGGGAAAAATTTCACCTTAAGGTAGCACTCCACAGTTAGGTGTGTAGTTTCGCATTTTGGCCCCTGTGGATTTTTCAAATATGAGAGCTAGTGTGCAATAAAATTCATTTTTGGATAGCTGAGTATTAAAATAGCCTTTGTATTGGGTTTATATGAACATCAAGAGTATGTAATGTATGTAATATAGGCTGTTTTCTGTATGACAGTCCGTATTTGCATGTCCCTACCATACATTGGTCCGGCAATTATTGTAATGTTTTTTTCCAACTTTTTATCGCACGAACTTTGTGATTGGATTTTACGAAAAAATGAGGCGAAAGACACCCATTTTTTATTTGATCATTAGGAAGATTTATGAAAACAGTTTCTAAAAAGGTATTACTCAAAGGCATTGAAATTCTAGTTTGATCCAAATTTTGGGGGGATATGTGACATGTCCACCCCCCTTTTTGCAATATTTTATGGTAAATAAATGCAGAATGTTGCCATGGATACACATAAAAGGAATTTATTTTCACTCTTTTAACTTTTGAAAATCAAATCTATGGAATATACTGATTACATACATATGCACATGTACAACACAAACAGTTAGGTTAATGTATTAGAAATCCAGGAATAGGAGATGATAAAACATTTTGTGGCTCATTTTTAATTTTATTTTCTAACTGTGGAGTGCTACCTTATGGCACATCAGAAATCACAGAAATGCACTTTTTAAGATAAAATTGACCACAAATCTTTAGTCTTTTATGTTCTTGTTTTAGTTCTGAAGGTAAAAAATCTGCTAGAAATGCAATTTATGTTTATTTTATTGTTTACTGTCCTTAGCAACCAAATATACACATTTTGACACTTAGACATGTTGCGGTCTTAAATTTGTACTCCATTAGCTTCGCCATTGTAACCAAAGATTGCGCTTTATATGATATCCTCAGAATGTATCGCTTTATATTTTTGAATGCGAATAAGTCAAATAAACATTTTTAGCAGGATTTTATATTATAATTTGGCATTAATTAAATTTAATGATGCCAGTACTGCTAGAAATTTATACCCTGCTTGAGAGCATCTAAACCATGGTTAGGTATGCTATTTACAGCAAAATTGACCTATAAGTGCTTTCAAATACCTAAAAATTGTACAATTTGTCCTCTTTTAAGGTAATTTTATGATTTTAAATTAAGATAATGGGAAAAGTTTTAGAAATTTACCCAAAAATGAGACAGACTTGAAGTTTTTCACTATGATCCAGCATTTATTTTTAAATCACTTTTTGTTGCGTTTCAACATCAACTGCTAACCTTCATAAAATCTTTATTACTGAACCAATTCTAAAAACTAAGGTACCATTTTCATCGTAACAGCTAGTAGAACACAGAAAATATAATAAAAATTGAGGCAGGAGGGGAAAAATTTCACCTTAAGGTAGCACTCCACAGTTAGGTGTGTAGTTTCGCATTTTGGCCCCTGTGGATTTTTCAAATATGAGAGCTAGTGTGCAATAAAATTCATTTTTGGATAGCTGAGTATTAAAATAGCCTTTGTATTGGGTTTATATGAACATCAAGAGTATGTAATGTATGTAATATAGGCTGTTTTCTGTATGACAGTCCGTATTTGCATGTCCCTACCATACATTGGTCCGGCAATTATTGTAATGTTTTTTTCCAACTTTTTATCGCACGAACTTTGTGATTGGATTTTACGAAAAAATGAGGCGAAAGACACCCATTTTTTATTTGATCATTAGGAAGATTTATGAAAACAGTTTCTAAAAAGGTATTACTCAAAGGCATTGAAATTCTAGTTTGATCCAAATTTTGGGGGGATATGTGACATGTCCACCCCCCTTTTTGCAATATTTTATGGTAAATAAATGCAGAATGTTGCCATGGATACACATAAAAGGAATTTATTTTCACTCTTTTAACTTTTGAAAATCAAATCTATGGAATATACTGATTACATACATATGCACATGTACAACACAAACAGTTAGGTTAATGTATTAGAAATCCAGGAATAGGAGATGATAAAACATTTTGTGGCTCATTTTTAATTTTATTTTCTAACTGTGGAGTGCTACCTTATGGCACATCAGAAATCACAGAAATGCACTTTTTAAGATAAAATTGACCACAAATCTTTAGTCTTTTATGTTCTTGTTTTAGTTCTGAAGGTAAAAAATCTGCTAGAAATGCAATTTATGTTTATTTTATTGTTTACTGTCCTTAGCAACCAAATATACACATTTTGACACTTAGACATGTTGCGGTCTTAAATTTGTACTCCATTAGCTTCGCCATTGTAACCAAAGATTGCGCTTTATATGATATCCTCAGAATGTATCGCTTTATATTTTTGAATGCGAATAAGTCAAATAAACATTTTTAGCAGGATTTTATATTATAATTTGGCATTAATTAAATTTAATGATGCCAGTACTGCTAGAAATTTATACCCTGCTTGAGAGCATCTAAACCATGGTTAGGTATGCTATTTACAGCAAAATTGACCTATAAGTGCTTTCAAATACCTAAAAATTGTACAATTTGTCCTCTTTTAAGGTAATTTTATGATTTTAAATTAAGATAATGGGAAAAGTTTTAGAAATTTACCCAAAAATGAGACAGACTTGAAGTTTTTCACTATGATCCAGCATTTATTTTTAAATCACTTTTTGTTGCGTTTCAACATCAACTGCTAACCTTCATAAAATCTTTATTACTGAACCAATTCTAAAAACTAAGGTACCATTTTCATCGTAACAGCTAGTAGAACACAGAAAATATAATAAAAATTGAGGCAGGAGGGGAAAAATTTCACCTTAAGGTAGCACTCCACAGTTAGGTGTGTAGTTTCGCATTTTGGCCCCTGTGGATTTTTCAAATATGAGAGCTAGTGTGCAATAAAATTCATTTTTGGATAGCTGAGTATTAAAATAGCCTTTGTATTGGGTTTATATGAACATCAAGAGTATGTAATGTATGTAATATAGGCTGTTTTCTGTATGACAGTCCGTATTTGCATGTCCCTACCATACATTGGTCCGGCAATTATTGTAATGTTTTTTTCCAACTTTTTATCGCACGAACTTTGTGATTGGATTTTACGAAAAAATGAGGCGAAAGACACCCATTTTTTATTTGATCATTAGGAAGATTTATGAAAACAGTTTCTAAAAAGGTATTACTCAAAGGCATTGAAATTCTAGTTTGATCCAAATTTTGGGGGGATATGTGACATGTCCACCCCCTTTTTGCAATATTTTATGGTAAATAAATGCAGAATGTTGCCATGGATACACATAAAAGGAATTTATTTTCACTCTTTTAACTTTTGAAAATCAAATCTATGGAATATACTGATTACATACATATGCACATGTACAACACAAACAGTTAGGTTAATGTATTAGAAATCCAGGAATAGGAGATGATAAAACATTTTGTGGCTCATTTTTAATTTTATTTTCTAACTGTGGAGTGCTACCTAAAAGGTAGAACGTATAAAAAACAAGTAAGGAACAAATGCGTATCGAACATGAAGTAAAAGGATCGGTTGAGCACAAACACATATAAATAGGTCATAAAAAGATCATTTTACCTCAACCAATTCAGAACTATTACCATATGTAAGACTATTAACAACTAGATTTGTAATTGCTAGCAATAACGGAAGGCACCCCTTCCCCCTATTACCAGGTGAGCGACAGCCATTTTGACAATTCCAAAGTCAAAGAGAGCATCTACAGATGTCTAGTAATATTTTTGCAAAGTTTCATTAAGTTTGAACATTTTGAATTTTTGATATTTTTGCTGTTTCCATGGTTACGGCGGCCATTTTGAAAATTCTAACTTCAAAATCCAACTCTGCCTATGCCAGTTACCATTCCTGTAAAGTTTCATCCAGTTTGCGGAAAATTCTTATTTTTGAAATTTTTGACCTTTTTGCATTGTTTCCATGGTAACAAGACCTATTTTGGAAATTCCAACTCCAATGTTGCTCATCATTACTGTGAAGTTTCATGAAGTTTTGAGCATTTTGAGAATTTTGAAAATTTTGGTGTAGTTTCCATGGCAACATAGTAGTTCCAATGATCGCCAAAATCATCCAACACCTGTATATAGTGGGCACCTACATTGTTTTAAAATATGATGATTCTGAGTTGAAGCATATCCAAACAGTTCACCAAAAACCAAAAGCTCATTTTTTTCACAATTGTGCCGTTTCCATGGTAACGGCAGCCATATTAAACTATTCCATGCCATAATTAAAAAGGGGGAAGGATATTAAAAATCAAATAAGTAACGAATAGGTAACGAATAGGGAATAGGGAATAGGTAACGAATAGGTAACGAATAGGGAATAGGGAATAGGTAACGAATAGGTAACGAATAGGGAATAGGGAATAGGTAACGAATAGGTAACGAATAGGGAATAGGGAATAGGTAACGAATAGGTAACGAATAGGGAATAGGGAATAGGTAACGAATAGGCAACGAATAGGGAATAGGGAATAGGTAACGAATAGGGAATAGGGAATAGGTAACCAACTTGACGCCCATTATTTTAGATTTAAGACAAAGACTAATTGGGGAAAAAAGTAAACTGTGTTCAGGCAGGAACACAATAAAACATGTAACCATCCCCTTTGGTATATAGTTATAGTACGAGCAGAGCTAATATAAATATGTATATTACATATTTTCGTCCATATATGCATGCAATATTTGCCAATGGATGTCAATTTACCATCCTCATCTCAGGATTATAAAAATCCGTGATTGTTCCAATTTAAAATGCGTCGTGATATACAGAGTTAGAACATAGGTTTAATGACGGATGATATGAATGTAGATATAAGAAGATGTGGTATGAGTGCTAATGAGACTACTCTCCATCCAAGTCACAATTTATAAAAGTAAACCATTATTATTATTATAGTCAAAGTACCGTCTTCAACACGGAGCCGTGGGTCACACCGAACAACAGACTTTAATGGCCCTAAAATTAACAAGTGAAAAAAACATTCATACGGAAAAAACAACGGTCTAATCAATATAAAAAAACGAGAAACACTTCTGAACCACGTCTACAAACGATGTACCGTACATATTGACAGTTTTTTCTTTTTAATTTGTTTCCTAAAAGATAACGCAAAAAACACTTCGAAGTTGTACTGGATATAGAACAAAAACATTATCATAATTACTGTTTTGAAGACATTGCTAGACATTAAACACGCCCTGCTTTTTATTTAAAATTTTACAACAGATAAAGATATGAGAAAAAAGAAATTTAGAACGTTACTTTTAACATAAGAAGATGTGGTATGATTACCAATCATGACATAGCTCTCCAAAATGAAATAATTGAAATAGAAATTAACAACTATAGGTCTTCAACAATGAACAAAACACATTCTGAATAGTCAGCAATTATAACAAGCCCCGAATGACAAATATAACACAATTTAGAAGAAAAAATACAGTCTGTTTAATGTACAAAATAATGAACGAAAACCAAATATTATATACAGCAACAAACGACAATTAATGAATTATAGGAAGCTGAATTTGGACATGCAAATACAGAATGAGACGGGGTTAAACATATTAGAGTGTGTTTTATTCGCCCCTTGGAAGTAGTAACTCAACAGATCGATACAATGCGGAAAATAGTAACAAAAACAGAGAGGACGTGGCAGGCTACTTATACATGTTTGAATTACTAAAAGATGTTTCAGGATCGATGTTTGAAATCATTTTTTCTTCCGAGTAGTTATTCAATGTTAGTATATCAAATCTTAATGAATTTTCTTCAGGAAAAATGTGTACAATACTGGCCTGATGCAGTTAAGGACCCAAGGGTAGTACACAATTATCGACTTACAATGACAAAAGAAAAAGAAAATACTCTATTTGTATACAGACTGATAACTATATCCAACAATAAAGATACGGTAATATATAAATTTAGATAAATAAAATATGTGGGAAAGTTAAAGAAAAAACGATAATCAGAAATTCATTTATGTAAAAATAATATATCAATATAGGGATTAACGGGAATTAATTCAAAGCATATTAAATGCAGTTAAATCAAAATTGGAAATGGAAATTGGGAATGTGTCAAACAGACAACACCCGAACAAAGAGCAAAAACAATGAAGGCAACCAATGGGTCTTCAACACAACGAGAAAATACCGCTCCTAAATACGATGTGTTTCCATGTTTTGTGTTTATGACTATCATCAAAGTAGATGATATTATATTGATTCAAAAAAGCATGAACAGCTTCACAAGATCCATGAATACGTTGACATGGTCAAAATCATCCTGCGACTTTTATAAAATGTATAGGTTATTTTATTTCAAATATTCATGTATTGCGTTTTAATGAAGTCTAAATTAAATCTAGAAAATGAAAAGTTATCCGCATAGTAAGATTTGCATATCAGTCCATTAACAAAATTCATCAGTCGATATCTTATAATATTTGTTACATTGTAACAATCGCTGGGTGTTTTTTTTAAAACATCAATAAACAGAGATAATGTGTAAGTTTGCTTCATCAGCCAAAAAAATCTGGGACATAGTCAACATAGTCGAATTTATCAGTCGACTCTGTACATTTACATTGTCATTAAATGACGATATGTACCATTTTCTTGGCGTTTGTTATTCAATGAAAATTTTAAAAGCTTTTAAAAGTAAGTAGAATCATTTAAAAGCATAAATGATAAGCAAGTGAAGATCTGTAAAATGTAAAACGTTTACATTGTTGAAATCAAATGATTTATTTTAGAAGTTCTTGAGCTTCAATGTCAATGTTCACCTATATTGCGTTTTCGGGGGTAATTGATAGTTGTTAGAGCGAAACTGTAACCCTTTTAAATTATCATTAATATAAAATCTACTAATAAGTCAAAGTCGTCAAAGTACAAAGTATAAAATGGAGTCAGTAAATAATTGATAACAAATATTTAATCAATGAAGAAAAAAAGATTTCGAATAAGACAGTTTCAATTCAAAACAAATGTTCAGGTTCCATGGTCTCGAGCACTTGATACTTCAAAAAAATATTTTATTTAGTGTGTACCTGATGGGCAACAAATATTATTCTTTGACTGTTGTTCTGTTCATGTTTATGCTCCTTTCTCATCCTCTTTCTCATCCTCTTTATTGAAGCCCCCCCTCAAACCAAACCAAACCCGTTTTAATTTTAGTTGTTTTCATGTTGTTGCTGTTCATGGTGTATTTTTTTCATAGACGTTAGGTAAACATTTCTGCATTTTTGTATTTTTGATTTATTTCTAATACTAACCTTTATTTAGAGCCAAACAGAAAGAAGCATTCACCATTTTCATTTCACTCAATGGCCAGACCACGGTGTTCCTGACAGCATCCAATTGGTACATTTTTACAGGAAAGTCAAACTCGAAGATTGTGATCAGCTTGGACCTATGGTTGTACACTGCAGGTATGAATAAAATATAAGACAAACATGGTTTGATTTGTACGATTCCGGTCTTTTTGCATTATAATGCCATACTGAAACATTAAATACTAAAAAAACAAAAATCCTCTAGACTTAGTATATAGTATTAATTGTAGTATTGTATTTTAGTCTTATTTGTCAAGACGAGTTCTATTTCTTACAAAAATTTGATATTTTTACATTTGAAACATGAAATAAATAATAATTTCTTTGATTTGAATGTAAAAGAAACAAAGTGCAACACATATTTTGCAAGCTTTTAAAATGTCATATTGATCTTGCCGTTCTATATATCATTTTTAGCGCTGGTGTAGGAAGAACAGGGACATTTATTGCAATAGATGCATTGTATGAGAATGGAAAGAAAGTCAACTTCGTTAATGTTATGGAATATGTTCAGATGATGAGAAAAGATCGAATGAACATGATTCAAACACCGGTAGGTAACTTTTAGTACTGATAACTATTTTGAGTGCATATTTGTAAATCAAGAAAAAAATCTGTACGAGCCAAAGAAAATTCTTTTTAAGAGGAAAGCAACGCCCAAATGTTGCTGTCTATCAGTCTCAGAGTGTATTTTCCAAAAGGTAACATAGCTTTGATAATGGTGCTCATATTGGTCTAAATCGTGTTAAGAAAGAAGACGTTTTTCAGGAACGAACACACAGATTTTTTTTTTATCTTCAGACAAATTAAATAATACGATGAACAGTGTTCTATTGATATTCGCACATATGGACAGCAACAACATCAATATAGAACTTAGACAAATGTGATGATTGATTACAACTTTCCAATTGTCAACTTCACATTTTGCAGCAGTAACATACCCTCTGTTTCATCGTAAGGCGTTATCATATCAAGAGAAACGCTACGATCGCGCATGTTCCCGCTTTACGATCTTTATCATCAAGGGTGTGCTCCAACAGAGGCATACTAAAGAGCCGTGATGTAGTTGTTAGTGCATCGGACTACTTAAACAAAGGTTCCTGGTTCGATCCCCGTTCTGGGGTGAAATTTTCAGGAACTTAGTTTTCGGCTTTCCCTTGTCACCATTTGCGAGTATGGTCTTGAGGAAACAATGATAGTCCGTCGGAAGGGGACGATAAATTGATGACCCATGTTAAGAGAGAGCCATATGTCTTGCACGTCATAGACACCTTTGTAGATTTAAAAAAAGAGCAGGCTAATGCCGCTACAAGGCAGCAACTGCAAAGTGGAAAGGGATTAATATAAGTTGCAATAACTTGTTTCCCAATCCACTATAAATAAATATGTCTAAACTAACAGAGTGTTGCAGAAGAACAACAATAATCGACACGACATAAGATTTTATTTGTTTCTATCACGAATTGATTTAAGAATTGAATGCTTCTTTTTGTAACTTCATTGGATGTAAAATCGTTGACCTACAAATGTAGGTACATTTTGTTTCCGCGCTTCATTCTAAAAATGTGCGCACGTCAACGCTTTATCAACACCATGAAGTTATAAAAAGAAACTTTCAATACTTATAATTACAGCTTTTAGCTAGGATCATGCAAACACGATTTTTATCAAGTTTTTATTTCATTTACCTGTGCACTTTATTTATGTCAGCGTCACACATTGGCGTATAGACCGGCGTGCACCAAACGTACAGAGAAAATTGACAAAGTCGGTATACATGTACGTTAGTTGCACGCCAGAGGAACGCTAAGCAATCGTTAAACGCGCATTGCATAAGTTTGAAGTAAGTCGAAATACAAAGGTATACGCTTGGTGAACGCTACAACTCAAGGAAATTTTTATGCAGCATAAACATTTTATCCAACTCAAGCGTTTGTCTCAAGCGCACGTAATACAAACGCTACACGCAAGTAATACAAACGATACAAGCGCGTTGAAAACGCTACAGATAAGTTTTACACGTTAAGTGCATGTTGTATACGCTTCAAGATCGTTCGACTTTATCTAAGACGTATGCGGGTGTGTTGGTATGCCGGCGTCACATATTGGCGAGCACCAAACGTACAGAGAAAATTGACAAAGTCGGTATACGATAGTTGCACGCCAGAGGAACGCTTAGCAGTCTTTAAAAGCGCGTTTCATAAGTTTGAAGTACGTCGAAATACAATGATATACTCTTGGTGAACGCTACAACTAAAGGAAATTTTGATGCAGCATAAAATTTTTTATCCAGCTCAAGCGTGTGTCTAGCGTATACCTATACGCTACAAGCGCGTTGAAAACGCTACAGATAAGTTTGAGACACGTTTAGGGCACGTTGTATACGCTTCAAGATCGTTCGACTTTATTTAAGACTATGCGGGTGTGTTTGTAACAAACACCCCATAATAGAACGTCCAAGGTACAACTGGGACGCGTCTAAAATACGTTAAAGAGTTTTTTTTCATACGTAGCGTGCATTCCATCTACGTTAGACACATGCCAGGCATACGCCAACATCCGTTACTTGAATGCCCGATATACGGTTAGGTACGCTTCTCGTACGCCCAATACACGCTTAAAGCTCGTTGTGCACACGATACAGATATGATTGACAGGTTGATTGCATCCAAAATTACTAGCATATTGACAGCGTGCATGATCTTTTACCACACCCGGCGTACGTCGGAGCTTTACGCTGATGTGTGACGTCGGTATTACAAACACCCCATAATAGAACGTCCAATATACGACTGGGACGCGTCTCAAACAGTTTCAAGAGTTTTTTTCATACGTAGCGTGCATTCCATCTACGTTAAACACACACCAGGCATAACCCAACTTACGTTACTCGAACGCCCGATATACGCTAAGGTACGCTTCTCGTACTCCCAATACATGCTTAAAGATCGTTGTGCACACGATACAGATATGATTGACAGGTTGAATGCATCCAAAATTACTAGCGTTTTGGCAGCGTACGTTATTTTTAACCACGCCCTGCGTACGCCGAAGCTATACGCTGATGTGTGACGCCGGTATAGTTACCTCGTGTTATCATGAACGATGAATTTTATTGTGTAATGAAGTTGATTGGGAATAACGCCAGATTACCTTGTAGCCAATCAGAATAACGTATCATAATGAAACATACATTTAATGCAATTATTAACACGTACGATATATATTTGTGTCGCAACTCACTAGAGATATATTCTTGCATATGATCCAGACCGTACGCGTATGGTCTAAATACTCGTAAGTCGTCTAAGCTTAAATTTAAGTTCGGATTCGTATGGCAGTTGATGCATTCACAACAGGAGACGCTTACCCTGTCAACGCAACCGTTCGTCTCGCTTCTTTTGGAGTTAATGCGATTCTCTCAGATTATGTGTGTTGATTTAAATTGTCTTTTGAATTTGGTAAGCTACTGTTGGCCCAAAAGTATGCCTTATTCTACATGTAGTTTATCTTTATACTTAAAACGCAAGATAGTGGAGTACTGTGTTAGGGAAAGGCCTACTGCACTATTCAAATTTATTTCAAGCCATTCAACGTTATGTCTTTTTTCAACACGTGTTCAACACGTAGGCAGCTGAAGTATATGGATATTTTTTTGTAATAAACGTTGCAAATTGTTATATTTTTTTCTTGATCTTTTTGTTTGTTAAGGTATACACATTTTGATACACTACTTGTAACAAAAGTAGACATGACTTAAAGTTCTAAAAACCTTGGCATTAACTTAAAGATAATTGATATAGGTTTTATTTAATTATAGGCTGTCGATGCTTATACTTTTGAGGATTTTTATTGATTTTTCCTTGATGAAGGGATTATCAGGGGGCAATTTGTTAATAAATCATTGAACACGCATACTCAACATTTTATAGGAACAATATGAAACAGTATTTGAAGCACTGCTAGAACTGTTTACTGTACAAGAAACAAATATTCCGAAGAATGGTTTTTGCAGATATATGGAGGTACAGGAAAGTACAACATTACCAACAAACCAGAAAGCGTTCAAACAGCAGTTTGAGGTAAGACGTTTAACCAGACATTAAACATCATCACACATCAACCAAGGATGCATAATAAATCCAAAAGTTCAGTAGAACGTGACACATTCTGTCAACTCTGGCATTGAATAACATCAATAAAATGAAACCACAAAACAACACATTGTTACTATCAATATGCAAACATATTTGGGAAACAACATGAAAACAACGACGACTAATGATTACACATCCAGTTAATTAGTATGAAGTATCTTCAATATCAACCAATACACATTTTGTCTGATAAAATTCACATAAATAAAAAAAAAATAGCATTTGAGCCATCTATTTTAGCTAAGCTAACCGCTAACGTTAACACATTGCATACAAAGGACAACACAACTTGTTTTTTTTTTATTGATGACTAATTTCAATGTTTCTTGCAATGCCGTTGTATTTTGAACTAGACATTACAAACTCTGCGGCCTTCGTATCCTGCGTCTGAATATACCGCTGCAAACTTGAGCGAAAACATATCAAAGAATTCGGTAAAGAATATTCTTCCACGTAAGTACATATTTTTCGTTGTGTTTAGAAATCTTCCTTAACAATGTCTATTTTATATTTGAAATTTATTGAAAATTATTTATTCTGTGTTTTAGATAAAATAGGTATAGTACATTCAAATAAGTTGGGTAAGATTTACCGTTTATCTTTAGCCTCATTTTCATTTTTTCTTCCTGAAAATAAAATTTAATTACTGTTGGATCATTAGCAATTATAAGGTTATCTATTAACTGATCGTTCCATTCTGAGCAAATTACATTTTATTGCAGACGACAATTTTAGGCCATACCTTATGTCATTTGGAAAAAAAAGAACTAATTACATCAACGCAGTGATAATACCTGTAAGTGTTGTTGTTGTCATTTTATTTATCAGTATGAACGTACATAAAAGAAAATCAATTAATTAAAATACTATGGATATCAATTTTGAACTTATAAAGACTATGTGTATACGTTTTCACAATTTCATTTGTATATGCCACATTTGTTTACAATACATATAATGTTATGTTTTTCAACTTTAATGCCGAGTGTTTATTCTTATCTGCATGTCGCCTAAAATATATGACTGCTAAAATGAAAAACAGTAATTGTATCGCTTCGCTTTGTCTTTACTTGTAATACAACGTTTTGTTTCGTTTTGTTTGTATTATTGGGCATACATATCCTATAGTTATATAAACAAATATATGATGAATTTCGTACAAAAGGTCGTTTGAATAGTTATATTTTTTATTCATTTACAGGGATATAGAGAGGAAAGCCGATTCTTTGTAACACAATGTCCAATGAAAGACACTGTTGTGGATTTCTGGACTATGATATACGACCATAATTCCAGAATCGTTGTATTATTGGACCAAGTTAACACAGTAAGTTTGTTTTAAATCTCAGTGAACGTTTTGTCAGACCTTCTTTTGAATGATTTCAATATCTACTTTGCTGTACGGTGCTTATAAATGTCTGAGATTTAAGGAGATAGTACGACTTTATAAACAAAGTGATAATTGTGAAAACAAACCAATTCTAAAACATTTCGGCTTAAGGTGTTCGTGGTGTAGAATTTATTTTTTCCGGTATCAAATGTCTTTTTAATATATATTTATGAGGTTCTGTCACTAAATTATTTTATGCAATGATCACAAGTATGACACCCCGTACATCCATGCGACTAAATAATTGAGAATGATGTAGTATGCATTTTATGTCCAATCCTGTATCATAAATTACAATGATTATATTGTACTTTTCTTTTCTATAATGTCATTTCTAATTCTAAAGTAAAACCACCGTCAAAAATGAATCAACCAATTTTACTTGCCATTAGCAAACATATGCGTACCCCAAGTTAATATAACAGTAGATGTATACTAGTCCGGATTGCCTGACTTCAACCTTGGACTTTCGAGGATTTCGCTTTCAACTTTTTGTTTTATCCGTGCCGAATAAATGGAACAGTAGTATACCGCTGTTCGAAATTCATAAATTAATTGAGAAAAAAACAAATCCGGGTTTCAAACTAAAACTAAGGGAAATACATCAAATATAAAAGGAAAAGAACGACACAACAGAAACACAACATTAAAATGCAACACATACAGAAACGAACTATAATATAGCAATGGCCATTTTCTTAACTTGGTACAGGACATTTTAAGGAAAAATTGTGGATTGAACCTGGTTTGTGTGCCTAGCCAAACCTCCCGCTTTTATGAAAATGTTAAGTATAACATTATAATGACAACATTGTATGACAGGACTACAATACAAAAAAAGGGCAAAGAAGATATCTATGTGTTTGACTTTGTGTCGGTTTTTATCGCGGAAGTCGAGAAATAGTATTTCTCTGATTTAAACTGTTTTAATTCTTAATTGACTAATGTGCTTATTATCCACGTCATTGTATCGTCATTCCGTATTTTCATTTGAGATACGTGTCGTTGGGCAAGGATAGAAGATAACCCACTGTCAATGTTTTAATTTTCAACATCAGAACTTTATGTTTGTATGTCATCTAACATTTTCATATTGGACATTGCTTGGAACTGTATTTGTATGTTCTTCTTTATATTAGAACGCAAAACTGTGGTTAGAAAGACCAGAAACGCTAGTTATTGATGACTTTAGCATACAGCAGGAAGAAGAACATAATATGGATAAACTGAAGATTGTTTTGAAATCTAAGGTAAACGATATATATTCGGTAGTTTTAACTTGAACGACGGTTCAATTTGGAATGTTGTATATAACTTTTTGTAATATAAGCTCAAATCTGTCCTTTTATTTCAAAATTTTTGTTGGATATCAAAATATGGAGATATGAAAACATTGTACACATGGATTCAAAATGACATGGAAGTACACCATTTCTTCACAAACTATCTTCACAGTTTTATAATTACATGTATATGTAAGTGAGTGTTGTCATATGACAGGGTATTAAGGACTTCCGTTCAAAAAATATTGAGTTTGATATCATTTCGCTGTTGTCTGAATTAAAAAAAAAACACCCCTTTTTGTATTAGCACTTTATGATGTTTCTAAACATTCTAATAAGACATTTCAAAAAATCTTCGCAACAGTGAATGATATCGATATCGTAACTTCATTCATATAAAAAGCTTAAGGTGTCATAAATCCTTTCAAATAGTTATCAAAGGTACCAGGATTATAATTTAGTAAGCCAGACGCGCGTTTCGTCTACACAAGATTCATCAGTGACGCTCATATTAAAATATTTATAAAACCAAACAAGTACAAACTTGAAGAGAATTGAGGATTCAAAATTCCAAAAAGTTGTGCCTAATACAGCTTATGTATTGTATGCCTGGGATAAAAAAATCCTTAGTATTCGAAAAATTCAATGTTTTGTAAACAGGAAATTTATAAAAATGACCACATTATTGATATTCATGTTAACACCGAAGTGTTAACTACTGGGCTGGTGATACCCTCGGGGGATGAAACGTCCACCAGCAGTGGAATTGACCCAGTGGTGTAAATAGTAATCAAAGGTACAAGGATTATAATTTAGTACGCCAGACGCGCGTTTCGTCTTCAAAAGACTCCTCAGTGACGCTCATATCAAAATAATCGAGACTGCAATTGATATCATCACAGATAAGTGATACAACATGCGTACGATGTTGTCGACCGTATTGCATATACAATTTATCTGTATTTGATAATAGATATATAATAAATAATTCTTCCATCACAATCTGTATCCCTTTTTTCCCAGAAGCAACCAAGTAACGAAATTATAAATATATTTACGGCAAGTGACTGGCAAGGTGGCACACTTCCTTCCACAAAGCTGATGGTGGATCTTCTGAAAAGTGTAGTTAGTTGTTGGAAATCCCTCAAATGTCCTATCACGGTTGTATGCAGGTACCCAAATTTAAGATTACAAAAGATACTCAAATTCGCAAAAATCAGATTGAACGTACATGTAACATACACAATTTTTTTTTTGACAAATACAAGAACTCCATGTATGGACGAAAACACACCATTTGAGTAGATGCTGTAATATTTCTTTTACAAGCAAGTCATATTTGAAGCGATAAAATTGTCGAAGAAATGAAAAACTAATGATAATGTGGAATTGTGAACCATTTCGAATATCTCTAATAAACTAGAAAACAAAGAATTGGTAACATTTATTCAATACATGCTTATAAAAAGATAAGTGCTTGTAAATTGATGTAAATTATAAAAAGTGCAATCGTTTGTATAAATTCTTTAGTGTATGTTTACAATTAAAGATTTTACCACTGCTAGAAAATAAAAAGGCATGCTACAGTTTATTGTCGATTTAATATTTTTATTTCTGTATTAATTTCAGATTTCGATAATTCCATTGCCTATATGGCTTAATATTCATCAGTCAATAACATGACTTTCATTACATTCACTTGCACATTTTGAAGAGGAATATGAATATGAAATTGAAAATATCACAAAATGTGACATGCTAGTAGAAAAGAGGTCGATAATCTCTAGTTATGAATAATACTCAAACTAAATAACCGGAACCGTAGATTTGTTCACATTGGTAGAAAAATAACTCTTAAAACCAGCGTTGGTTTATCATGTTTATACTCTTAAAGTATATTGTACTGATTCAGTTTAAATACTAAATTATGTTTTACATTTTCCGTAACATTTTTAGAGACGGGTGCACCAAAAGTGGGTTGTTTGTAGCACTTTATTTACTTCTGGATAAATTGGAAATAGATGAAGAGGTCGATGTCTTCCAAGTTGTAAGAAAAATTCAAACCAGACGCCCAGAATTCTTGAAGAGCTGTGTAAGTATATGCTCGCCACATTATCATGCAATGTTTGATGCACTTATCCAAAAACCGTTTGCCCAAAAAATGAGGTTGTTTAAAAACATAATCACACGGTAGAACATGGCCAACGTAGATACAAGTATCTTGTCTTAGGGAGGGATAAATCCTACTTTGTAAAGGATCTCTCTGATTCGAACAAAAAAATCTCTGAAACTGATATTATCAAGATGCTTGATTTCTTGATTGACAACATATTTGTTACGTTCGGAGGATGGGTTTTTCAACAGACTGTCGGCATTCCAATGGGAACAAACTGTGCCCCTCTACTTTCCGACTTGTTTCTTTGATATTATGAGGCTGACTTCATGCAGGAACTTCTTAGGAAGAAAGATAACAAGTTAGCAATATCCTTTAACTCTACTTTTTGCTATATAGATGATGTTCTTTCACTTCATAATTCAAAATTTGGTGACTATGTGGAACGCATCTATTCAATCGAGCTAGCGATAAAGGATACTACAGATACAGTTAAGTCGGCCTCATATCTTGACTTACATCTAGAAATTGACAATGAGGGTCAGTTGAAAACAAAACTTTACAACAAAAAAGATGATTTAAGCTTTCCAATTGTGAACTTTCCATTTCTAAGTAGCAACATTCCAGCAGCACCTGCATATCGTGTATATATATCCCAATTGCTACGATATTCCCGTGCTTGCATTTCCTATCATGATTTTCTTTATAGAGGGTTGCTGCTCACAAGGAAGCTATTAAATCAAGAGTTCCAAATGGTGAAGTTGAAATCATCTCTTCGTAAATTTTACGGAAACCATCACAAGTTGGTTGATCGTTATGGAATAACCGTTTCACAAATAATATCGGATATGTTCCTTACGTCTTAACTATAATCCCCTTCCATCTCATGAATGTGACCTACCGAATTAGACTATTTACCGGATTTGATAACACATAAGCAACACGACGGGTGCCACATATGGAGCAGGATCTGCGTACCCTTCCGGAGCACCTGAGATCACCACTAGTTTTTAGTGGGGTTCGTGTTGTTTATTATTTAGTTTTCTATGTCGTGTGTGCTGTTGTTTGTTTGTCTTTTTCATTTTTAGCCATTGCGTTGTCAGTTTGTTTTAGATTTATGAGTTTGACTGTCCCTTTGGTATCTTTCGTCCCTCTTTTACGGGAAAACGTCCAGTTTCAATGTATTTTGCGGTAGAATATAGTCATCGCATTGTTCGTCTACGATTCCCATTGTGGTCCCTGTCGCCGTGTGTTCAAATCAAACGTTGTATGGAGGGTAATGTGTGTAAGAATGTATTGATCTAAAATCAAAATGATTATTAATAATACAGCTTGAAATCAAAGTTACAGGAAATAAGTCTATCGATACTTGTGGCCAATAGGTAAAAAATTAAGGTCTAGTATTAGAAAAAGTACTTTATAGGGAAGGGTCTCTAGATTTTCTCCTTGATAGATTAAAATTGCACTTATACAGATGAGAGATATAAGTAGGATGATGCTTAACAAGACAAAAGTAGGATGTGGTTAATCGTATAACAGTTACAATTAGCAAGTCACCGATACTAGAAATAGGATTTAATGAAATTGTTTCCAGGATCGAAACTTGAGGTCTTTAATTTAACTGGAACGAAACATAAAAACTAAATACTCCATACCTCTGCTAAATAAAGATATTTACGCTAGCTGCATTAAAATGTAAAACAAAGAAGATGTCAAAAGGATAATCAACTCATAAGTCGAAAACAACTGACAGTGCCATGGCCAAAGACAAAATAATTACCAAAAGACAAATAGCAGTATAAAACAGAACACAGCATGCTAACTGCGTTCAATTATTTTAGTAATGGTCATATTTTCCTACGGCTGGTGTATAAGAGAGTGTTAAAATAAAAAAATTGCTTAACTTAATTATAATGGAAGACTACATTAATAAAATAATCTGTTTTTTTGTAATCAGGGTCTCTCAAGAAAGTATTTGTTCAAATTTTGTTTTCAAGATACATGAGTTATGTGCATGATATATATCCAAGTGAAAGGGAAAGGTTTGACTGTAATAGACATAACGCACGATACTGGTGATACTTGACGTTACATTAAAATAACGTCGAAATACACTTTTTGACTGACGTTTTATCCATGTCGCTTGTTGTTAAACGAACGTATGAATTTATGTTTGTCCCAATTGTCCCCCATTCGTTTTTACCTCTTTAAAGCATTCCCTACATGTACATTTATATATTTTCATATATTATTGGTTTCTATAACTACTGTTTCTTTATAGAGATAAATACTGATTAATAAATTTCTAGCATTTTATTTCATTAATACATTCTAAAACATTTAAATGTGTTTCTTCTGTGATTCAAATGACATTGTTTGCGGTTACTTCCGAACAAATATAGACCACTGACGCAGCAGGTACAACCGCTTCCCTGTTCACAAGACGATATTGAAAAAGCAACTTCGTTTTGTTGTAATATAGAACACGAAACACAGGTGTTCCCGCAGAGAGCTAAGATTACCAAGAATCCGTTGTGTCAATGCGTAACGTTTCAATGCTTTTATCTACTTTCAGCATGTAGTACTCCTCCTCATCGACGTCAGTATATATCGCAACTAATTGACCAATCGAAACTAATTATTGCAAAGACACTTGTTCATTTTCTTCATTTTCTTGTTCTCTGTATTCTCGCTTCATTTCCCATTCAGTATAACCATCAGTTTTTATCGAATTAGAACACTGGTCATACATGTGATGACAACAGTTTACACAGAAACAAGACAATTTACTGATATTTATCAATCCTTCAGCAGAATCACGACTAGCTCTTATGTGGTGAAGAGATCGAATGCTAGGCACTGGCTGAAAAAAACAGTCTGTTGTCACGGTGAATCGTTTCCGCATATCGGAATATTCTTTTTCTTACATCTTACAATGTGACCTCGGTTGTGTTAGAAATGAATTTGCGTATTCATAGAGATCTTTTGCTGTCCTTATATGAGTCTATCCGCGTGAAATGGCGCAGTCGGCTTGTCTCTTACTAATTCCTCCAGCAGCGTCTTGTGGTTCTGAAATGCATACATACGTTTTTTAATCTCAACTGCATGACATTGGACCTTACCATTTTACCGCTTTCAAGGTTTATGATTTTTATAATAGTAACAATACCGAAAGTCACGAGAAATATAAGAGATACATTCAATACCCTACAGCGACTGCCAAGATGAAGAACAGAAATAAAAGCCCTGTTGCTTGATACAACGCATTTTGTTTTGTGTCAGGTGTGATTAGTCCGACGCACATGTTTTATCAAAATACATTTATTTCAAATTCGATAAAATAAAAAAACATGTAAACAAAAAAAAACTTTCTAGAATAATGTTTTCAAACATTAACCCATAATGTGACGGATTGAAAGAAAACAGTTTACCGATAATGTGAATACCCGACCGCTTTTAAAATATTTACATTTTACACAAATAACTCATAAATGTTCAATCAAAAGCTAAATAAAATGTATTCCATTGTACTCGAAAATGTGAGAAAAATCATTATATCTTTGTCCAAGATATCTAGCGTAGAGACTGACAGACGGACTGACATTCAACTGTATTTAAAGGCAATCATAGTAGTTAGTTCGAGGATAATAAACTAAATTATTATAAATACCTTTTGCATGGGAAGTTTCGAAGAAATTTCTTGTGAAATGTTGATATCAAAAGTCGTCGCTTCTTTGACTTATATCTCCGAAACAGTGTCTGCTCTTATACTGGGCTGCACACCCGTCAGTAAACTCGTGCATTGTTTCTACTGAATATTAAATCGACTGTAAATATTCCGATATATAATCTCGGACTTGGTGAACAAAGTATTGATCATGAACTAAGTCTGGGCTTATAACGAAAAATTGTTCCGTGATAATTTCAGGAAAGTCTTCTTAACTATCAACTACATCGTATTCTAGCAATGCAAGTCTATGTAGAATAGTAACATGGACCGACACGTCGGTTTTTTGAAAGTAAGCACTTTGAATCTCAGTAAGCTCGGAACACCTGTAATTTTCACTAAAGTCATGCACACAAACACATTGCTTTTCTTGGAGATTTCTAACAAGAGTTTGAAATTGTTCATTTGGCCATGTATCTCTGTGCTGATGCACTGGAAAAGTTTCAATTAGTTTTCTGAAATATTGAAACAATTCAACAACTTGACTTTCTTTTTTAACGAGCATTAGTTTCTTTATGGTTTTTTTCCCTTTAACATTAACGCTTACATTTTCAAACTTTGACCACTTTACAAATTCCGCAGTGTCAGATACATCACGTTCACAAGGCAGAAAATTCAAGATTTTAGCTCCACAATCGGAACAGTTTCTTTTAAGGCACTATAAATTGTGTGAACCATCAACTTTTTCGCATAATGTTGCCTTAACGACATCAGATATTGAATCGTACACAGGAGTAGAATAGCATTCATTCGGTTCATTTTCTATCAAAAGTTTCTTTCGGAATTCCATACACGATTTAAAGACAGTTTTAAATTCTACATGGTACTTGCAGAAACATGTTTGTCTATCCTTAGGTCGGACGGGTCGCATAAAGTAGGGTTTGCACCTTTCGAACATTCTTTGAGCTATTTTAATAGAGGGGTTTTCTCCGATAAAGTCCAAATACACATTGGTCTGAGTTTTTTTCTAGTATGTGTGTCATGTGGCTTGAATACGTTTTCGGACCAATGCGGACCCTTTTGATATCTCTCTTGTTACCAGTCGGACGAGAAATACCAGGCTTACACCAGAACTCATCAATACGTTTCTTCGTGTCAGGTGTTATTGCATCTGATCTAGTTTTTCTATTTGTGTAAGTCCAGCTTGATTTTTCAGATTTAAGTATTCTTGTTCTAATTGCATGACCACGGCTAACTCTTCTTACCGGTAATCCCAATTTCCTTCCCAGTTTCTTTCTGCATTGATTGTCACTGATTTTTTTCACCACTTACTGATGAAATAATAACATTCATATCGTTTTCAAAGAGTCATCCGATCTTTTCCTCTTACAGTTGTCAATAACTGTTTTTAAATCTTCCGTCAAGGCTTTTGATGTTTTGTGTTCTTCCATTTCCTCCGGAGAAGAAATCACTTCAGAAGATTGCAGTTTTCTCACAGTCTGCGAGTTCGAACTTTGCAAATATGCGACCATGGTTGTCACTCGCCTGTCTGGGATCTTTGGTAGGGCCAGTTTGAGTTTCTTCAATGCCCGATGTTTTTCTGTTCTATTCTCGAAAGTATTTCGCATATTTAAATCCTCGTTTTGCCTTTGATCATTGATATTTTTCATCACGTTTTCTCTTTCTATATTTCAGTTTTCTCTCCGTTTCTTTGACCCGTCTCATTTGTTCTTTCTCTTGTTTCTCTCTATGTTGTCTTTGGCGTACTGCCTCATCTGATAAAACATACTCAGTTTCCTTTAGATTTCTATTTCTGTAATAAGATTCAAGCCTTTGTTCTCGTCGCTTTTGAAGCTTTTCTGGTTTGAACCGTTCAAGTCCTTCCTTAGATGACATCCTTTTTTTCACTGAAATAATTATGAAAGTTTTATTATATTATTTCTTTTAGATACGATTAGGACAGATTTACGATGACAAAAAATAAATACAAATACAAACACTTGCAGATAACCGTAAATAGTTTAATAATATCCGATTGATTTTCACAGATAATGTAATCTTCAAATTATTAGGAGCGAATTGTTTCTCGCTTCTTAATAGACTAATTTATTTATTCAAATCAGGGGCCCTCGAAAGGCCATAAAATGCATACATTAATCATTTTGACAATTATCAACAAAAAAAAAACGTCTGTAATGTTACGTGTAACTTAAAAAAAAAAAAGGAGTTCCATGTATGTGACATTTTATTGGACATGCGGTTTTGTGTGTAATTTGTGCAAACCTGGGGGCATTGTCATGTTTCAAGGCTCAAAATTCGAAGAAAGGTTTGTACTTTTGAAAGCAGTAAATAGAATTAAAAAAATATTCAATAAAACAAATTAATTTAATCTCATTCGACGGATTAGTGCCGAAAAATGTGTGAAAACTGTACTTGTGACAAATTCTTGGACATGAGAAAAATTCCGACCTGTGTAAACCGATGTGTAATAACAAAGAAAAAAAATAAATGATTTAAAAGGCGAGTCTTTGTACAAAATAATGAAACTAATACTGATTAACTTACCAGTATTCTGTTTATAAAATTCAAGTCCGTAAGTTCGGCTAAAATATTTCCCTGCTTGTGTGACACTTTCTAATATCTCATTGAGGGGCCCATTGCTTCGCTTCTAGTACTGGTTGTGTTCAAATTTTTTGACGTCACAATGCTATGACGTTTGCCCAAATATCGGCATCTATTTGTAACACGGGACACGAGCAAAATGACGTTATTTATAAAATCGTGTTCGGTTTATTCACATACACTTGTATTAAAATGTCATTCAAGACATTCAGCTTTATTTTGATGTAAAATTTATATGTTTTCTAGTAGCAACGACAATACAGTGACCAATTGTTGCTTATGACACTTTATTTTTTCTTGAGTGTCACTAGTTCCGTGCGTAACGTCAATAGCATTAATTACAATACATCCACAACCAAAGTGGACAACAATGTGCATTGCAGATTAGATGCATACTAAACAAAAAAAAATCCTTATAAAATTATACCTATATTAGTATAAACAAATAAGATTGATTTAGAAACGAAGATATATATTTTTCAAACCTTATATACGTAAAATAATAAATTCGTCTGTAAAGTTTCTATACTGTTATCTTTTCTGTCGGTGCAACGATTTGGTTATTTGCAACTCATTTTTTGATTCTTTTGTTTACAGGAGCAGTACGAATATTGCTACCAGTGTATCAAAGAACAACTGGAAGGAGAATCAATGTATGCAAATACTTAATGATGCATATGCCGTTTAACTTTTTCTGTGACAATTTTATTGAAATAATTGTTGTAAATATAATATGAATATTAGATAGGTTACATGTGTAGCCTGTCGTTAGATATGATACATTTTCAAATTATTAGGACTAATCAGGAAGTAGCAGAGCTTTTTATTCCAAAAAACATGCATTGTCGAAATAATAAAAAAAGGGAATATTTCATAAAGACATAAGACAATGAACATCAACTCTGTCCAATGACGTGCCCATTACAGACGGGCGTAGACAATAGTATACCTTAAAATGTCCATTTTTGAGTACATACAATAAGTTATTTGGAAATGAAAACAATTATATAACTTCTCATTCAACAAAGCTATGAACAACGGAGACGACAATGAAAGAAAATATATTCCCATATTACCTTAAATGACATATTGACTCAATGGTGCGGTTATATTCGTTAACAGATTTTGTATTATATGAGTTTTATTTATTTTTAGTATCCATAGTTATATCTTTAACGTTATGCTATACATTTTTCTTATACTGCAATAGTTCAGTATTTTGTTGATGTGGTATACATGTATATTCACTGCTCGTATATTGCACTAGACAACGCTTACCGCTAGTACTTCATTAGAGATAAAATGCACAAATTTCTTTGAGGCGGTAACCGACAAATTCTCATTTCTCCACATTTATCCTACAAAAATAGTCAAAAAAATGATTTCTTGTCTTTCTTTAGTCCAAATAATTATGACATCTGGCCTACATCGTAGAAAGGTGTTCCAGAAAAAAATAGCCTTGCCAGACGTCATAATTACATTTTGTATTTGGACTAGTCTTTCTTCAGATAAAATTGTATAATTTCTGTTATTCAATATACAGATAGAACTGTAAGTTGTTTTTTTTTTAAATCAATAAGACTTGAATAAGTCAGCATATTCAACTGCGGAAAAAATGTATTCACCTCGCAAAGTACCACAAGCTTTCTATGACTAATAATGTAAATACCGTTTGTTGTAAAAAAAAAAATTTTTTAATAATTGTCATTACATGCATTTCCTACGGTACTCTTTCGGAATATGTGATAAAATGATTACTGTCCTTTTTTTTGTAAACATTATTTTATCTGACTTTTGAAAAAAAAACGGCAACCAACACTTTACTGGCAATTACAAATTGTAAAATTCAGATTTTCTCAGAATGTAAAAAAAACATTTCCATGGAAAGAATGTTCAACAACTTAACACCGTGCCATGAACATAAATACAAGAAAATATTGAAAATTTCTGCAAGTAATAATCATTATCTTAAAACATTAATGTAGACCCATTCTTGTTTTTACTTAACATGCTAAAACAATAGATCTAACTTATAAGCTTGATTCCTATTGAAGGCCGTATGGTGACCTATAGTTGTTAATTTCCGTGTCATTTTGGTCTCTTGAGGAGAGTTGTTTCATTGGCAATCATACCACATCTTCTTTTTTTATAATTATTTATATTATTCATATATGTTTTGTGTATACATGTATTTCATGAACTTGGTGAAAGAACTGTATACACACAATTTGATGTGTGAATATATTTTATACAACATACATATCATGTTTATAGCTGATGATTTTTGGTTTGACAAGTTGGTTTTATAAAGACATACACTTTAAAGTCGTATGAAACGAGAGACCGTTGAAAAGTATTGTTGAACAAATTCTTTAACCAATGCATACGTATATCATAAACTTTGTCTTCTGAGTAAAAAATTATCATTTTTTACACATCCGTATCGTATAATCGTCAAAAAAATATTTCATTCGATCAGTGTTGATGTAAAAAAAAATAGCAGATTATTAATTGTCTTTTTTTTAAGCCGACGCTTACCGATTGTCACTTTTGTAACAAAAATAATGGAAATTGAGGTAAGCACATTTTTAATATGTACAATAAGTTATAATTTATTCAATGATGGAGAGATGATTACGTTTGATGTCCCTCACTGATACAACTGATACATTGGTTTTCCCTTTGCACTTGTGTATTGAAGTTTCATATGACTTTAAAGGCACACTAGCTGTCAAATTCATGTTTACGATTTGACTCAAATTTTCATTATGGATTTAAAACTATGTAAAACATGTACCAAAATTATAGTCTAAAATCAACAATTTACAGGGCATAATCTCGATAATTTGTAACTCCGTTTCGTGAGTATTTATGAGTCTTGACGCCATCTAAATACCTATCGAATTGACATCCGAAAACCGCCGATAGTCATATAAAGATAAAACCAAAATAAAAATAGAAAGCGAAATCGTTCAATTGCATTTTTATAGGTTTGTTTGAATTCATTTATACCATAGATTAAAACTATGTGCTATTCTGTATAAGAATGATCATTTGGTGGATAGAATTAGTCAATCGATTGATGTATCTTTGTTTACTTTTAACGTTGAGATGCCTTTCATGCAAATAACCGAACACGCACGATTCATGAGTTATCCATATCTAGCTGACAACATCTTATTTACAAATCGAAACGAATGAAGAAATTAAAACAAAAACATCGCTTTTATATCCAAATTAGTGTTCCATTTGAACTGTCTATCAAAATCACAATCGGTAAAGTTCTTCGAAAAAACACCATGCAGAGTTATGAAGCAGCCAAGGTTTGCAATCAGTAATTACTGATTTTTGTTAAATGTGTAGAGATTATTTATCTCGGTATATATGAAATAAAAGCGTTTTTTATTTGCTATTTGTGTGTTTTTTATTGTAGTTGTTGTGCATGAACTGATATTTGTTTCATGGATGTATACTCCATATTCTTTGTTGTTCTATTATACATTAGTTCAGAAACCTATAGATATAGGAAGATGTGGTGTGAGTGCCAATGAGACAACTCTCCTTCAGAATAACAATTTATAAAAGTAAACCATTATAGGTCAATATACGGCCTTCAACACGAAGCCTTGGCTCACACAGATCAATAAGCTATTAAGGGTCCCAAAATTACTAGTGTCAAACCATTCAAAGGGTAAAACCAACGGTATAATCAATATAAAAAACGAGAAACAAGAAACACGTATAAATTACATTTATATATACATTTTGTAACAAACGACAACTACTGTACATCAGATTCCTGACTTAATACAGGTGCAAACATTTGCAACAGGATTAAACGTATTAATGGTACAAAACCTTCTCCCTTTTTTTGAATATATACAAAGATATATTGTTCCCAGATTACTTCAATAACTTCCTGAATAATATAATTATTAGAAATTCATTTCGTGTGATTTAACGAACTTCAAGGTTTCTTTCTTCCTTTATCTGATTATAAGATACGTGCCCAATAAATGCAAATTAAGGGGTATGTATGATTGGTCTAAAAATTGCAGATCATCGAGTTGAAAATACATACTATTTGTTTTTTTAATCGGAAATAAAGCTAATTACCGATTTAAAACTCCCCCACCCTCGGCTGTTATTTTGAAAACTTCAAATGGTTGTCATTAAATAACCTTTACATGACCAAACGTGTGAAAATACTCGTACATTTTTAATCATAATTTATTTATCATCTTTTTTCGTAGAAATTATCAGCAACAATATGTCGATATTACAATTGAAAACGAAAGTACATACATGACACATCCAACAGCAAATGATTATGATCGGAGCAATACCTCCTACGTCAATTGTAAAGAATTTAATATTTGTTTAAGTTTTTTGATAGCGTATAGCATGCAGATGGTAAAATAAAATATAACTTAATAATTTGATAAATATTAGCCAAACGAATACAAGACAGTTTAATCGCAATCATAGTGTATGTATGTTACTCCCACAAGGAAGGAAAACAGTCTGACAAGTTCTCATAGGAAACCGATCTATACTTCTCTTCCTCTTTGTGATTATAAGTATGAATTGTTGCTCGGGTTATCTCCTGATTGATATTGTAACATATCATCCGCAATTAGTCATGATTATTATTTTTTTAAGTTGTTAACTTCTCAGCAGCTGTACTAGAGATTTAAACTTTAAAACATTTAAGAAAAAAAGTGAATATTATTGCACTTTTACAGGCATATTTAGGTTATCTGTTCATATTTTTTTCATTGTAAAAATCATATTCAAATGGTCAATAATCAACAAAGTTTCAATATATAACACCGAGTGAGATAGGCAAGATAATGATTATTATCAAAATTATTCGATGGAGATAATTTGTTAAAATCACTGCTGTATTGAAAATGTTTTCATTTATCCTCAGGTTACTATTATGCTTAATTCCTGTGCAGAAAAGATAATTTTAAAATCATAATTGAACCTTTCTGGTTATACGATTTTAATTTAAATGGAATAATGTTTAAACGTACAGTAATGAAGTATATGTCCGTTTCATGTTTCAAATACATTATTTTAACTGGCAGGCAAATCACTGTCTTTGTACATCATCATCATTTGTAGTCTTTACAATTGGTTTATCGTCACTGAACGGCATCCAAATTTAGCACATTGTACCTGAGGTTAACACTGATTTATGGTTGGGTTTGTGTTGTTCAATCTGTAGTTTTCTGTGTTGTGTCTTGTATAACACCAATCCTCTTGTGATCTTTGTCTTTTATTTTATTTTGCAATGGCGTTGTTACTTAATTTCTACTGATGATTTTAAATGTCCCTGTGGTATCTGTTCTTCTCTCCCTTTAGCAATAAAAGGTACAAAATGAATTTGAAGTGAAAATTTTAAACAGTACAAATAAGAAAACCGTCGCGCGTAGTGTACTTAAGTGACCATTCAGGTCGGAATAAAGCACACGCAATATCGCAAACACACTAAGTGCTTATCTAAGAGTCCATTCGGTAACTAAAACGTAACCATGTCCAATTTCTCAGATTTACAAAGTTATAATGATTTTTCTCTGCATTTACACTTTTCAACTTCGTATTAAACTGACCTTTTTCTAAAAACATTTCGAGGATCATTGTTGGGTCAATTGGTGACCGAACGCGCGTCTGACCTACAAAATGTTTATCTCGGTATCTATGATGAGTTTATTAGTACGAAGACGTTATATCTAAGTGGATTAGGAAACCTTGGCACAACTTTTGCTAAAGGCATACTATTATGATATATATGAGTAAATTGCACGTGATATAATGTTGCACCAATAATCAAAATGACAATGAGAAGTGCTTGGTCAATATAAAGTTGTTACTCGATTTTTTAAAAAGATGATATTGAAACCAGTGAACACTCAAAACGAAAGAAAGGCAATTGGTTCAATTTACTTTTTCATCTTAATTTAAATCGTTTATTAGTTAAGAGTTTCTGTATTTTAAGGTCTTAACTTTATATAATTATTTATAATCTTTAAAGAATGGATTTAAACTAGTAACATAATTAACGAAACATTTAAAGAAAGAAACTATTAATATAATTAACGAAACATTTAAAATAAGAGATATATAGTTTTGATTTTTGTACCCTGTATACCACATTGCCTCACATTCTCATTAAGAAAAAAATCATACACCTAATTAAATGGGCATTTAAAAAGTCAGAATGTGAATATATATGTTTTAGGTAATTTTTTAGTAGCAATAAACAAAAAAAAAAAACTATGTCAATTGGACATGCTTTCATACTATATATGCCCTTGAATACTAGATAACATTTTTGTTTGCTTTGGGAATTCCGTATATCGTCAGATTATCGGAATTCCGTATATCGTCAGATTATCGGAATTCCAATGGGGACTAACTGTGCACCACTTATTGCGGACCTGTTTTTGTATTGCTATGAGTTACAATTTATGACAAAAATAAGCAAAGACCCATCGAAACAACATCTGATAAACAAATTTAATAATACTTTTAGATATTTGAATGATATTTTGGCTCTCAATAATGACGACTTAAGTATGTATATTAAAGAAATTTATCCTGCTGAACTTACTTGAAATAAAGCTAATACTAACAATGACCACTGTCCTTTCCTTGATCTTGATATCTATATCACTAACAGAAAGCTGAGTACTAAAATGTATGATACAAGAGATGATTTTTCATTTCCTATCGTTAATTATCCATTTTTAGATGGTGACGTTCCCTTGTCACCATCTTACGGTGTTTATATTTCTCAACTTGTACGATTCGCTCGTGTATGTAACAATGTTTTAGATTACTTAACGAGAGAAATTTATGTATTACTGAAAAATTATTACACCAGGGTTTTCGATATCACAAACTAGTCAAAACATTTACTAAATTTTATCATCGGTATAAGGACATCATTCGTAAATATAGCTCAACATGCAGACTTCTTATACGTTCAGGTATTTCACATCCAATTGTTTATGGAAATATTCTTTATAAAGCACAAAGGTGTCAGTATTCACCTCAAAAACTAACAAAACCTTTGAATAGACTTATTAAGAAGGGATATAGTTACGATACTGTTGTCAGGTCATTAAAGATTGCATATTTTGGCGTTAATATTGATTCACTTATAGGGTATTTGCATCGGAACTAAACACATTTATTCAAAAACCAGTTGTTGGCATGACACGAGTTGTGTTCTTCTCATATATGTTATGATGGTATGATACTAAACCCCTAACGGGAAGGATTGTGCCTGATGTTCATATGATGAAATCATAATCTTTCAGTCAGTTAAATTGAAGTCTGGAGCTGGCATGTCAGTTAACTGTTAGTAGTCTGTTGTTATTAATGTATTATTGTCATTTTGTTTATTTTCTTTGGTTACATCTTCTGACATCAGACTCGGACTTCTCTTGGACTGAATTTTAATGTGCGCATTGTTATGCGTTTACTTTTCTACATTGGCTAGAGGTATAGGGGGAGGGTTGAGATGTCACAAACATGTTTAACCCCGCCGCATTTTTGCGCCTGTCCCAAGTCAGGAGCCTCTGGCCTTTGTTAGTCTTGTATTATTTTAATTTTAGTTTCTAGTGTACAATTTGGAAATTAGTATGGCGTTCATTATCATTGCACTAGTATATATTTGTTTAGGGGCCAGCTGAAGGACGCCTCCGGGTGTGGGAATTTCTCGTTACATTGAAGACATGTTGGTGACCTTCTGCTGTTGTTTTTTTTCTATGGTCGGGTTGTTGTCTCTTTGGCACATTCCCCATTTCCATTCTCAATTTTATAAGTGCAAATGCATGGACAATGATATACTTTCTAGTGTTGAAATCCCGGGATTGAAACAGAGCATAATAAAATGTTTCCAGATGGATGCACTGATAAAAAGTAAACACGTGTGTATTTCCGTTTTCAATTACAGAAATATATAAGGTAGTATATAGGGGAATTTACTAAAATACATTGTAGTGGCTACTGACACATAAAAACACTTACTTCAATAGTTGGAAAAGACTATTAGGATGTATGTTTACAAATGGTAGAAGAGGTACTTGAATATAACGTTAAAAAAAATTGTTATTTACATGCAAACTGGAGATTTGTTAATCGAAACGTGAATGTACTATGTGTTTAGAGAACGAACGTATCTCGGTATAGGTATGAGCAACTGCAATTAAGCTAAAAGTACTCATGGCATTTATGATACGTTAACATGAAATACTATATCGTAAATATTTCTAACGCCTTACAAATAAATGGCGTCATTAATCAAAATATTCATATGAATATAGTAAATTTCTGAATGAAAGTACTATCAATATATACATCCTTTTTAGCGAGATTCTTAACACAAATACATGTATAATACAATTGAAACGCATCACGAATCATGGCTTTTGATAGATTCATAGCCTCTAAGAAAAATTAGGTGACAGGTCATTTTTTCGAGATAGATTAATCAAAATTTACATTTGATTCCGAATGACGAATTTAAGGTTTTTATGGACTAGGGTTTTAGACGTGTATGTAGCAGTCGTAGCGCAGCGAATAACAACCAATGATATTTTGGGTAAATGAAAAAATTATCTCTTTAAGAGTCTGATATTAATTAACAATATGCGCTTATCACTTATATCTTTTCTGCGGAGTACAGTATGCTTTTGTTTTTACTTTTTTTGATATGGTAACCTAACGTTAAACACCTTACAAATAAAGCGCGCGACGAAACTCATGGTACTAGAAAAAAAGGGAAATTACAAAGAGAAGTGGTGGTTTGTTATAATTGTTTGTCGTATATTGTATTATCAGCGACAGTGCACTTTTCTTTTGAATAGCATCATATTTTGTTATTCGCAGGTTTGAGATAGCTTTTTATGTGTTTTGCACATTGTGAAATTGATCTCGGTCCTATTTTGTCGTTGATGGAATATTTTCGTTGTTGTTCTGCAGTTTTCTTGTTATGTCGGCTACTATATTATTTGTTAGTCTGTTTCTCTGTTATGTATGCTTTTGCGTGTGTTAGTTCTGTATTTCTGTCGCGTATCGTTTTAGCAATATTTTGAAACATTGTCATAAAGTCGGAGGTTCGGCATGACATCAAACCAGATTCAACCTGCCATTTCTTCTTTAAATGTCCTGTACCAAGTCAGGAATACGACAGTTAATATCAAAAAATTCTTTTCTGTGTGTGTTGGCGTTTATTTTAGTTGCACTTCGGTGTTTATGTTGTTCCTTTGATTTCCTCTTATAGTGGATGTGTTTCCCACGGTTTCGGTTTGCAACCCGGCTTTGTTTTCTCTTAATCGATTTATGACTTTTGAACACCGTTATACTACTGTTGCCGTAATATATGACCTTTGACATCAGGTTGCAATTGCTTCACAGGCAATTAAAACACTTCTTTATATACTTTTATTTTCAGAGTATTGTGAATTGAATTTTTAAAACTTCTGACTTTTTACGTTTATTAACTAGATAATTTTTGTACAATCGAATTAAATACACAATAATGTGTCCGGGTGAGATTCAGCGATATAGTATAACATGTAATTTATGAATTTAAATCTCATTCCCGCATTTAACAATATTAATATCAGTAGGATAAACATAAGAATGTATTATTGTCACACAAGTCACATATTAAAAGAAGGTAATTTGATATAAGTGCGATTTAAACATAAAATAGAAGTCAAAATACCTATTATAACAAGTAATCGCAATACTATTCAGTATAAGTTTTCTTGGGGTTGTTATCAAGGACTTTAAAACTTCCTGTTTCATGAGTGCCGATGTGTGAAAATTGTATTCTTTTTTACGCGAGTTTATTTTTGTGACAAATTATAAGAAATATTTTAATGAAATACAAGTAGTGATTTTCTAAATAAGAAAATGTACTGACATTTGGTACAAAGTAAACTAACAAATATACCGAACACCAAGGAATATTCTTAACGGAAAGTCCCCAATCAAATGGCAAAATCAAAAGCCCCAATACATCAAACGAATGAATAATAATGGTCATGTTCTTTAGTTGGTACATACGTTTTTTAGGTAAAGAATGGTTGATAAGTACTTCTTGTATAGCTAGCTAAACCTCTCACTTATAGGACATTTGTATAAAATGACATTATATTGAATACTACGTGTGAACTCAACAAACAGACATGATAGGCAAACAATGAAAAAAATTAGGGATACAGCTGTCAAGAGTGTGGTATAATCTTCATTCCAATATAAACAACAAAAAAACAAAACAAACAAACATTAAAGGCGTTTAGACAAGAATAACACAACGACGGTATTAACGTACAAGTACCGAGTCACTTCAAATGGGTATCACCAAATGATAGTCTATACAGTAAAAGTATTATTCTCAAAGACAAATAAAACAAAACGATACGCTATTAAGATGATAAACAACGGCAGTACCCAGAATCTATACTTCAAGATCATCGTGTCACATGATTACCTACCATGAGACTACAAAATCATTATGTATTTCCAAGGATACATTCACCCTGTGCAAATTTCGCTAAGTCATACTTAAAGATTTTGATAATTGTAATAGTCTAGTAGGACATTTGAATAGTTTCTTTTATAAACTGTATATATTCATGATATTTGCTTACCTTGATTTATTTCAATAGTTTTAATTCATAGTAATATAAAAGATCATTTTTGTTTTATAATAACTTTAAGAGCAAGATAATCAAGCGAATCTAAATGGCGAATTTCAATCTGGTAAAGTAAATCATGACAAGTAACATTATTCCGCTTATCGGCATCTTGTCTTAATAAGTGTTTCATAGCGTAAAATTTAAGATTCTATAAAGAAGTTGAAAAAACCCACCTGTTATCCCCTACAAAAAGTTAGAATTAATCTTTTGCTTGTATGAATAACGTTGCATGTATTTCACTGATACATAGGAAAATATAAACGTCCCGAAACGTCATGTCCAAGATCTAAAAAACAAAATCTATACAAATTGTCGAATGCTCAACATGCTCATATTCAATTATTATCACCTACATCATGTTGTCATTTCAAAAATTTCATGCTATTCTGAGACTACTTTTGACTTAAATCCGTTAAGGTATTTATGGATTGTCATTTAATCTAGATCTGGAATGAAAAACTTTTTTTCTGTATTGTTATAAGGTTGATAACCCTCGAGGCTTTAAGTTACTTAAACAAAACAGAATCTGTATCCTTGTAAATTTGACAGTTGTTTGTACTGAACACATTTTCGTCGACCATTCTTAACAGTTTGGTCTAAGATAATGACAGTATATGTAAATATAAAGAGCACCGTCCAATGTACATGGAGATGTTTTGAGCGAATAAAAATGTTTACCAAACAACTTGCTTCTTGGGCAAGACAGTTTTGCAAAAAGGATGCCAAATATATGTGTTAGATTATTTTGAGTTGAAGGCGGAGAACTTATGTCTTCGATTTCATCAACCCTTCGCAAATGCATGGGAGATGTGATAACCTCTAACGATCCTACAGTTTTATTTCTTTGACCTTGTAATTTACACCAAATAACACAAACCAATCGTTTCATATTTTTGCCGCCATGCTTCTTATTTCTTTTTTTTCTATATGAAGATTGTATGAGAAATATCAATTTGGCAAAGAAAGTTGAATTTGAACGTTTACATATACATTTGTATCAAGCCCATTATAGTCACGCTCATATATTTTTTTAAATCAAACAATAAGCTAAACGTATGTCATTTATTTACCCGTTAGAGTTTTTTTTTATGATAATGAGATTAAATCTATACATTTAGATTTTTTTAACACAACATCTAGTCCAACGTATATTACAAACAAATATAGGCGACGAAAAAATATAATACTCTTATTTTTAATTGCTTGTCATTAGTAAACAAATAATGTTGTATTTTGTTTGTGTGCAGATTATGAAGCGGGTGATGGGTATATAGATGATTTTCTTTTAACTAAATCACACTTTCATACAATGCGATGTAACAGTAGCCATTCAAATGTACACTTGACTGGTTTAGGCTAGAATGATTTTCCGATTTAAATTTAGATTACTTGGGGAAAATACATTGTGTACGTCCGCTTATTATGTATATAATGTGGGTGAATTCATTCAATCTCATAATACAAGGTACGTCTTTTTTTAATCGCTTAATTTTTCATCTAATAAAACATAAACATTTTGATGGCATATAATTTGTAAAGTTTTTGTCGTTTGATATCGACATAAAAAGCAAGCTGGTTATTCTTTTAGTATAGATATGTGTTACAACTATGATACTTAAATTTACTTCGCGCGTATTGAATGACATTTGTCTTACGTTTTCCTGGTATTATAAGACCGTGAAATACTGTAAAATTATAAAATAGTTGTTTATAATTTTCCACTGAATTACTCTTATGGGGAAACCTTAAACTGAAAAAAATTAAAATGCTTCCGAAATATCATCCGGAAAGTGCAAAGGAGTAGGTCCGGTAATGACCGATTTCGGCCTCAAAGGACAAGGTTCGATAAGACCCGTTGTCAAACTTCAAACCTTAGGAACGATTTTAACGTGATTAGAAGCTTTCCAAACAGAATTTAAAAAATGAGAAAATAAGGGGGCCAAAAACGTACCTTGTCCTTTCAGTTTTATCTGACGAAAGATTGTGTACACTTTTTTAACACATAAGTGACTACTTCCGTTAATTCACTTAGTTTATGTAAAAGAATTTAACTGATTTAGTCATTAAAAATGCTCCGATCGAAGCTTAAATATGGAAAATCTATCAAATATGCTCAAAAATGTCACTTTTGAGATGTTTTTTTTGTCAAAAATGACAACCTTTATGTATGTTATGTATTATAACCAAATACAACTTACATTTGAATATTAAGAATGAACACAAATGCGACCACTTTCATTTAAGACGGAAACCGTGAAAAATGTATCTAAAATGCTAAAATTGTGACGAATTCGGTAATTTAGAATGACTAAATGATGCTAATACCATATATATGTCCATCATCTTGTCAAAAACAACCCATATTTATGTAGTAGAAGCATTCTATTTTCCAATAAATAACTAAAAGTTTACATTTTAACAATTGTGTAAAACTGCTATATTTGGGGCCAAATTGGGGTCTTACTGAACCTACTCCTTTATTGTCGGTCTAGATACAATATGTTTACTTTATCATGTTAGTCCGATTTCTATGCATTTTGTTTTCATTGAAAAGGGGAGGGAATTTACTTCTTATTATACTGCTTGCGAACTTTTTCCATTCAGATTTATATATTTTTTTTAGTTGGTTTCTCTTCACACATGTACAGGTTGGTGTTTTGTTATGCAAACGGAAGTTAAGCATCAAGTTAAGGTTATGATACTTTAGCCCTCCACTTTATAACCAAGTACCCTAGTCTTATTGAATAAAACGGCATAAAAGGAGATTCATCAATTTCATTGTTATCATTTGAAGACAAATATGGGGACCAACTAAAGTTGCACTTTTATGTCTTCATTATATTAGCTATATCAGTGTATGATATAGCGTGTGATGTTGCATATTATAAGGGTATAAATATTTCTTGAACACTGCAACAGTCTTCCTTTATTTTTAGAAATACAAACAATATCTTTAACAAGAGTATACAAGCTATGATGTATCTAGTACTTCACTGAAAGTATTTGAATTTATATTGATTGTTTTAATGATAAAAGTTTTAAATGACTACCAGTATCACCTACGTTATACATTTTCAGTACTCCTAGAAAATAACCTGCCTAACTATACCAGAGGGACATTCAAACTCATTATTCGAACATAAACCGACAATGCCATGGCGATAAAAGAAAAGACCAACAGACAAACAATATTACATAAAACAAAACATAACAAAATCATGACTGAACAACGCGAACCTAACCAAACACCATATTTGGTGGCCAAGGCCGATCAACTACCTTCTTCTCCAGCCTTGGCAGATTAAACCAATATCTGGATAACAATGTTGCGCCATCTATCGGTTGATTAAAGTCATGCCCATTCCGAATATGGTATTCTTGACCAATGCTAGCACTTGAACTCTCTTCTGTTAGGATGTGAACGAACGGTAGCGTCTACAGTAGAGATACAAACTTGGTTAACAGTAAACAAAAATATACGTTGAAATTCCACCGTTTGTGCAAGAAAGATACACAGGAACCGCTACAGCTGATTAAGAACAGTGAAATTGTCACCAACTATCGTCTTATTTTATTTGGGTGGACGGAAGGGGAGGGGGGTAAAGACATTTTGCACAATCTGCACGTGCCAATTGCATGAATTGCTTATCGTCATTTTTCCACATTCAAATGTGATCATGTTTGATGCGCTTTTTGATTGGATGCAGCCAGTTACGACTGTAATCATTGAAAATCACTACACAACTGTTATGCTGACTATTGTTGCACAACGTAAGGTAATGTATTATTCAAGGTGTATCCAATAATAACTAATGCCAAATTTAAACATATTCCTGTCATAGAAAGAGATGTCGTATGATTATCAATAAGGCAACTATTTTCAGTACTCCTAGAAAATGACAGGCCGAACTATACCAGAGGGACATTCAAAATCATTATTCGAACATAAACCGACAACGCCATGGCGATAAAAGAAAAGACCAACAGACAAACAATATTACATAAAACAAAACATATCAAAATCATGACTGAACAACACGAACCTAACCAAACACCATATTTGGTGGCCAAGGCCGATCAACTACCCTCTTCTTCAGCCTTGGCAGATTAAACCAATATCTGGATAACAATGTTGCGCCATCTATCGGTTGGTTAGAGTCATGCCCATTCCGAATATGTTATTCTTGACAAATGCTAGCACTTGAACTCTCTTCTGTTAGGATGTGAACGCACGGTAGCGTCTAGAGTAGAGATACAAACTTGGTTAACAGTAAACAAAAATATACGTTGAAATTCCACCGTTTGTGCAAGAAACATACACAGGAACCTCTACAGTTGATTAAGAACAGTTAAATTGTCAACAACTATCGTCTTATGTTATTTGTGTGGACGGAAGGGGAGGGGGGTAAAGACATGTTTCACAATCTGCACGTGCCAATTGCATGAATTGCTTATCGTCATTTTTCCACATTCAAATGTGATCATGTTTGATGCGCTTTTTGATTGGATGCAGCCAGTTACGACTATAATCATTGAAAATCACTACCTCATGGATCTGAAATGTTCTCTTTGATAGTTTCCTTGTGAACAGCAACCCTGTATATTTGTATTATGGACGTCATAGTTGGAAATACAAGTCCTGGAATATCGTATAAATTGAAAATTATATCCAGGACCTAACAGTGAAAACTTAACCATGATCAAAATGAACCCCGAAAATAAGGTCAGGGTCAGATGACTCTTTTCAGGCAGATATGAGCACCTTACAATCATTCAAAAGTTTTTTTCATTTATAGTGTTATTGAAGGGACCAACAGACTATTCAGATTAAGTTGCGGTCAGAATAACCCTGCAAAATAGACATAACACCCTGTAATTTTAGTATTAGTGTTTGTAAATATGTTTTTATAACTTTTTTACAAGCTGGATTATTAAAACAAAGCTAATGAGTTTACATAATAAAACTTTTTTTGCATTTTATTTAACGTATATATTTTAATTAGTAGGTTAAATGTGGCGCTTAACATTGAATTACATTTATTCCATACTACATATTGTATATAAATGTATCATTTCAGCAATTTATAAGTTATGAATGTTAGTGCCTGAAACAAAAACAGCGGATATGTTATTAGTGTTTCTGATACACACAACTGTTATGCTGACTATTGTTGCACAACGTGAGTTCAAGTATTATTCAAGGTGTATCCAATAATAACTAATGCCACATTTAAACATTTTTATGTCATAGAAGAAGATGTCGTTTGATTATCAATAAGGGAACTTTCGATCAGATTTTAAGAACCTATTTGTTACCGCGCGGAATTCTACAAGGTTTAAAAATCTATAATTCCTTTAAAAAGGCTCCAAGAGAAAAAAACGTTTCAAACAAAGAATCCATCACTCTGTTGTTTAAAAATGCAAATCAACAAATTGAACATGATAGACAAGCACCAGCGACAACCATGCAATTAAAATACTTTGGATAAATCTATAGTTTGTGGCAGGGTTAAACATGATTGTGACGGTTGAACCCTCCATTTGTCATGGGACAGTGGTATGACCGCACAACATTAGAACACACTGTGAAAACCTGTTGTAGATTAGTTTACTCATCAAATTGACAAACAACACAAATACGACTAGCAGAGTATCGATCTCAGAGTTTACGCCGTTATTGGAAGCTACTTTGAAGTCAAACACAACTAATAATTAAATCATCCCCCAGACTGTATCAAAATCATCGGAAATAGTGTTTTACCATATGTTAACAATTTTAAACGGAATTTTACGGTCTAGTAGACATGACAAATAGATATAGAAAGATGTGGTATGAGTGCCAATGAGACAATTCTTCATCCAAGTCAAAAATTTTAAAAGTAAAACCAAACAGGCCTTAAAAAGAACTACTTATATAATCTGATAATTGAATAAAGCTTATTATTGTATAGCAATATAAAATTTCCATCAGAAAGTAACCAAACGTAAGCGTGCAATAAATTCTATTATTGCACTAGTGCAATAACTCTTCAAAATTCATGACGTCATCAACGACAAAACCTCAGTTTAAACCAATTTTTACTTTCAAATATTATATTGCTATACAATAAACGGGTTATTGCATGAATATTGGGGAATATTGTCCCTCGTAGAACATATATTGCACTCGCAAGCTCGTGCAATATAAAATTCTACTCGGGACAATATTCCCCAATATTCATGCAATAACCCTATATTATTAATTAACTGAATCGTTTTTGTTAACTATCTCGATGTTTACCTTTAAGATATATGTAACAAATCGTAAATTATGTTAAATCATCATTTTCAAAACTCGTTGTTAAATTGCATGCATTTTTCATAATGCAATAACATATCAAACTGGGTTAAATTGGTAAATTCCTAATTTGCGCAATTATTATAGCTTCATCAGATATGTAAGAGCAACGACACAAAACTTAAACGGACAATTGATTAAACTATAATTTTAAAATGAAATAGCGGAAATGTATATTTTACTTATTATTTTAATACCCCGCAGTAGGCAATGTAATCATCAAGTTTTACCCTTGACCATCCTTTCGTTCTTCCGTCCCATTTTTGTTTCCATATTCTAACGTAGGTTTTTGCTTCGTGCAAATATTTTAAAACTCATACACAATGATAAGAACCAAAACTTATAGACAGAGTTTGAATTTTGAAAAGAGCGAGTCAACTATCGTTCTAGAGTTGTGTCCCTCTATAACAACTATAGGTCACCGTACGGCCTTCAATAATGGCAAATCCTATACCGCATAGGCAGCTATAGATTGCCCCGAAATGAAAACAAATGTATGCTCTTAAGTAAATTGGAAAATTGCAAATCAAGATATAAGGCATTCGTGCATTCCTCAGACATATTTTTCGTTTATATCACAAAACACTACTTAGTCTTTAAAAGTACTGCTTCAAACAATTACTTAAAATACCAGCATAATAAGCTATACCGACACTTGCATGACGAATAGACTTATTGAAACATTAAATTGTTGTATTGAACCATGATGATAAAAAACAATTTTAGGTGTGTATTGCTTAAAACGTTATTTCAGATTTTTAAGTTAAAGTCACCCAAACCACTTTGTAAAGCTTCCAATTATCATCTTGTACATATTAATCTTTAAAAGTACATACAAAAAAAAAATATAATCGCATTATTCCTCAACTTGAATATAATTAATCTATGATATAATTGTATTTAAAATTTTCTTTACGAATTACTTTGGTCGTTGCCCGCGAGCCTTGTAAGATATCACTCTCCATGCGATTTTTGGGTAAAATAAATAACAAAACATAATATTATTTGGAATATGAGAAAACGACAAAAATAAACCCACAACATGTAAGTGTAGCAGGTTGGTCTTTTGTTAAAATTACAATCTTAATATATCTAAACCTGAAAGAATAATATACGACAGCAAATTTTGCATAAAATATTTTATTCAGTCGCTTTTTTATGCTTTTTTTTATGTCACTTACATTTTTCTTCCTCCGCCATTTTTTCAATTAAAAAATGATTGAAGAAGTACCAAATACCAATCAACATGAACATTGAATAAAAAATTCAACATCAATGATATTTTATGAAATATCCAAAGTGGTTACCTTATATACTTTAGGCCTAGGGTTAAATTTATCAATTTCTACAGATTCTTTTTTACCATAAAATGAATATGCAAAATGTAAGACTTTTACAATTTGTGAGAAACAAAATTGTTATTAAAAAAGTAAGATGTTTTACCATTTGTAATTGCTGATTATTTCACAGATAACCTCACACCCTATGGTACAGCTACACAGAGTTCTAAGATAAGTAGAAGTAGTGGTAAACCAGAATATGCTATAGAACTACCCATTTCGAATCAATTCACTTTGCAGTTGTGTTCACATACACGTGTATACGGTAAAAATATCCCAGCCTGGTGGATGTTTCAATTTTCGTTCGGAACTGCATACATCACAGATATGATCATATACTACAGAGAAGGATGTAAGTATCGAAACAAATAACTTTGAAATATCACAGACATTTTCACCTGCATATTATACATTCCTTCATTTCCTCGTAAGATTCTTTAAGTTAGTTCAATTACCTGTTATATAGCAAAACCTTTATATCTCTCCACAAGAAACCAAATGACATATAGATTTACATTTAAAGTTCTAGATTGTTAAAGCCCCGGTCACAAAGAATGAAAAAAAGATAAAATCCGTTGACAAAATTTTTATCCGTGGGGAGTGTATTGACCAAATTAACCCGACGCGTAACGAATGGATAACAAAATCAAAAAGGATATACAACGTACGAGAACTGGAAACGTACCGGACAGAATGAACGTCGAACGTACATTCAACGGTCGAGTAACGAATAAAAAGGACACCTAACGGAGGCGTACCAGATAAAACGGATGCACATTATATGCGGTTACTTTCATGTGTCAATGCCTCAAAGCCTCCTCACGTTTCGATAAAGTGTCACGTTATGTGTCATGCAGTTTATAACGACCAGGAAGAATTGCAATGAAATCACGAATAGGGCGTCCAAACACAGTGATTATCAGTGATTAAACGTTTGACTGTTTTTACGTCAACTTCAGCTCTGCAATTGCTATGCAGAAAAGCAACAAATGAAAGGCGATGATGCACTCCCCATACTTTAAGAAATTGTCTTGTTGTAGAGGCAGTAAATTCTAGTCCTCCATCTGAAGATAACTCATCGGGTATTCCGTAAGTAACAAATGGTCTTCGTAGGCAGTCAATTAGACCTTTGCACCATTATGGGTCCTCTAAATGATTGGCCAGTTAGAATATCTGTCTACGACCACCAGGTAATTGACGCCTTTATAATGGAAGAAATCAGTGCACAACCATTGGAAAGGATAATCTGGGTACACAGGTGGTGTTGGTGGAGCATATGGCTGTGATGGTGCCATTCGATTGCATTGATAACACTCATTGCGTAGAGTACTGATATCTGGGGTTATTCCAGTCCAAAAGACTGACAACTCTGCTCTTGACATCAATGATGTTACACCTGGTGTGCTGAGTGGAGTATTGTCAAGACATTTTAGCGGAGTGTAGGAGGAATTACGATGCGATCCTTATACATGACTACACCATCTACTGTGTAGAGGTCTTCTCAAAATTGAAAGAATTTGAGAAGTTCGGTGGGCATTTCACGACGGAATTCAGGCATTCCAATTTTGATTATTTCTACCAGTTTAACCATATCATCGTTACTGTTAGTAGCAACACGTACCATGTTCCAGGTGATTGATTGTAAGGTGTTTATTGACGAAGCTATGGCAATTTCGTCATCTGAACATACATCACAACAATCGTCTTTCATGATTGATTAGTCTGAAAAAACAAGTAATCAAATTGGTTATTGTCTTCTGTAATCAATGCTATGTCATCAATTAACTTGAGTTCTGAATTATTTCCTGTTCAGTTCCGCGAAACGGCATCGGCAGCACGATGTTTTGCTCCTGGGACATGCATCATTTTGAACTTGTAACGCAATGTTTTTTTCCTTGAGGTTTCGTAGTCTGGTTTTGAAATCTGGTCAAGTGATCTGTCACCAAAACTTTTGATTAGTGGTTTGTGATCTAAGGCAATAATAAGTTCTTCACAACCAAGAACCAAGTACTTATCTTTATCCACTGCGTCAACAACAGCTAAAGCTTAATCCTTTACTTGAGCATACCGTGATTCAGCACCATGAGTGAAGCACCTGCCTACCAGTGTAATTTCCCAACCCTCGTTACAACAGAATGGTAGAAGCTTTGGGCAATTACAATGCTTCTGGAATAACCAGAATCCAAGTGCGGATTTTGACCAGTCAGTTGCTAAGCAAGTGGTTGTCAAATATGCGTACTCCTTCCTCGATTTTGCTAACAATTACTGTCTTTGTTTCTTGAAAGAGAGTTTCTAGCTGATTATCCCAACGAAATGGTGTGCCAGGTTTGATCAATTGGCGAAATGATTTTAAGCGATCGACCATACTAAATGCATACGAAACCTGATTGACAAGTCCCAACACGATCAAACGTCTGTTATGTTCTTTGGTGTAGGGAAATCAATTATTGCTTGCAGGTATCTTTTGCAAGGGCGCACACTATCGTTTGTTATTTCGAATCCAGCAAACTCAACTGTATCTTGTGCAAAGTGGAATTTTTCTGGGTTTAGAGTTATTCCATGTTTTCCACAAAGCTCCAACTAATGACAAGCTTGAACGAAACTTTCCTCAATATCATCAGACCACAGAAGAGTATCGTTGACACATTAAGTCTTGTGTGGCACATCAGCCACGATCTCGTCGAACCTTCTTGTGTAACCATCACCTGATGTAATGTATCCTTGAGGAGCAGTCTTGTACCTGTATCTTCTCCATGGAGTTATAAAGGTGGTAAGATGTCGGTCTTTTTCTCTGATGAGTACACTATGGTAACCATTCCAAGCATCAAATATAGTCTTTTTTTGCCTCGAAGGACTGATCTTCCCTGAAGTAAAGGAGATTGTGTATGATGTGTTTCCCTTATTGCGTTGGCGTTGAGAGCCTGAAAATTTACTGTGTGTCTTTTTTTTTCTATTCTTTTTAGAACATATAACCATACGATGACATCATGTTACAGGTTTTCCCACTGGAACGGGTTCTATAACACCAAGCCTCACGTCTTGATCTAATGAAGCTTTCACGTCATCCTGTCAGTGCAAGGGAACTGGAACAGGCGTATGACACGCAGGTGGTGTTGCGTTAGTGTCAATCATTTCAAAGGTGGACCTTCCATTATAAGTGGTAGTGGTTGATATTCACAAGTATAAAAAGTGCTTGTAGTGTTCAAGTAGAAAGTTTTGGAGTTTAGGAACGTTCTCCTCTGTGGGAGTGAACGGAAGGTTCACTGGTATCAGAGGAGGTGTTTGCGTCTTTGGGCAGTTGCAGTCAATTTGTGTTGTGAACATGTTCTCATCGTTTTTAAGTGCGGAGGTATCAGTGACGCTTCCAGTAATTTCACCAATATCAGGAAAGTTCTCTGATATTATACCAAACGTTATGCAATCTTCTTTGCTAAGAATGACAGCCCCAAGTATAACAATGTCTTTATTGTTACCGGCATGCATCTGCATACTTACCGGTATTAGGTCACGTTTTGTAAGTCCAATTTTGTAAAGCACTTTGATTCCAGCAAGAGAACTTTGACAACCAGTGTCAGCCATTGCAGGGATGACTGTACTTCTCTGTTGAGACACTAAAGAGTTTTGAAAACCAAGCTGCTTGTAATCATCTTCCACAACTTTAACAACTATGTTGATGAACGGCTGGGGTTGTGATTGTCGTTTTATCCATGTGTTATACATCTGCAAGTAAAGATGATGATCCAGATGGATGGTTCTTTTTCCTAAAGGGGACATAGTTGCCGCACAAAGAGAATCAAATACAACACTTTCGGGTTCTTCATATTGTTTCACTTTTGGCTTACTGGTATTGCTTCGACATACGGATTCATAATGGTTTTCATGTTCACAGTTTTTGCAATTTTGTCCGTATGCAGGACATTCTTTCTGCCTGATTTTAGGTGCAGCACTTTCTCCATGTCCCTTTATTCAACAGTAACCACATGAATCAACCTTGTTGTTATTATATTTTGTTGTGTCTTTGGCCTCATTGACATGTCTTTATTTTACGATAAGAACTAGAGGCGGCTTTAGCGCCATGTGAATCAAGAAGGCGTGATGCAGAACGCTTACCGGCTTCCTTAGCCTCAACGAATTTAAAAACTTGTTCCAAAGTCATATCCTGATTTTTGTCTCCTAAGAGATCTAACTGAATATCAGGGTCACTAAGTCCACGGGTAATTTCATCACGTAAGATAGCTTCTGTGTCGTCGACATTTTGTTCACATCCTGTACATTGTAATGTGAATTTCCAAACGCTGGCTTGGACTATAAGTCTGGCTCAAAATGAACTTACTGTCTCGTCGCTATCTTGTGTCATTCCATGGATAGAAACACGTGCTACCATAGTGTTCGAAACACCAAATCCAGTATTTGATTGGTTGAGTCTGAGTACAAAAACCGTGCTCGAAAGTTTTATGACCACAAGGCCAGGATTTACAAGTGGTGAAAGTTGACATCACACCTTCGAAAATTTCAACAGATGCCATCAAGATTTCGTTGAACGTCATTACATATAAAAAGAAGATGTGGTATGATTGCCAATGATACAACACTTAAAAGATACCAAATGACACAGACATTAACAACTACATATATATGTCACAGTACGGCTTTCAACAATGATCGAAACCCATACACGACGGGTGTCACATTTTGGGAAAGATCTGTTAACCCTTCAAAAGTGACTGAAATCATCCCGGTTTTTGGAAGGTTTTGTGTTGCTTATTCTTTTTTTTTGTGTTTTGAATACTGTTGTGTCTTTTCGTATCGTATCGTTTTTTGCCATGCATTGTCAGTTTGATTTCGATAAATGAGTTTGAATACCCCTTTGGTTTTCGCCCCTCTTTTATACTTCTTATCTTGCTTTTACTCTAAGATATATTTTTATACCCTAGGTAACACCTGAAAAGGATTATTGTCATTATCTTTATAAACGACCCGCGATATTGCCAGTTTATAACTCAATTAAAATATCTAAATATAAAAAAAAAAATGCATCTCGTGTTTTGGTTTACCATTTTTGCCGCAAGTTTATTGTTTTTTACTTTCTCAAATCGATATAGAGACTCATTTTGCTACACCTTGTGATCAATTTATTTGGCAATCGTCAATGTCGCTCAGTAGGGCTTAAGGACATCAGTTTTTCGATATGTTAGTCAAGTGTGTTTTGTTAAAACATATTTTTTAATTCTTTTGATCTTTTGGAATGTTGTTTGTGCTGTATTTAAACCCCTCTACAACGAAATACATGCACACGTATAGAAAATGCGGTTTTTATTCAACGCAATCATAGGTTTGAACGTTGTTTTCGATTTAGAATTGTTTATATTTATTTCGTTTGTGCTTGTATTATATTTACCCTCCGGTTTATATAATCCGTTCATTTTGACTCTTTAAAATTTAAGAGTCTATCCTTAATTGAGATAAAAATATGACCTTCCAAATACTTTCCTATCCCCAACATCACTGAAGAGACATTAATTGTCTAAATTCGGAAATGGTGTTAAAAAAGGCTCATCATGTTGTGGTTTACCATCTTTGCCGCAAGTTTATTATTTTCTACTTGGTATTACATTAATATAGAGATCCATTTTGTTACACCTTGTGATTAATTTATTTGGAAAGCGTTAACGGCAGTTAGCAGGGTTTAAGAACATTAGTTTTTCGACCTGTTAGTCTAATACGTTTTGTTAAAATATATTTTTTCACTCTTATGGTCTTTTGGAAAATGTGGTTTGTGCTGTATTTAAACCCCTCTACAATGAAATTTGTTACATGCATACGTATAAGAATTGAGGTTTATATCAATGAAAGCTGCGGAACATACAAATTACGGAAGTAGGTGACAGGTGACATTAGAATGTTAGCCTAGGATCATGGCTCAGTATTAAGTTAACGAAGTATTATATTGGGACAGGATGCAGGAGGCACTACATAATTTGTAAAGACTGTTCTGCTATTCGTGGAACCTCAATACATTGCACCTTTTTATGTCTGTAAGTCTGTAGTTGCGGGACATCGGGTCTGTTTTTTTTTTAAACTGATAAAGATACTTCTATAAAACTAGATATCACTGGATTGCGAATTTGTTCTAGTTTAATATAATGAGATGAAAATAAAGTGTTTACTTTAGGAAAGCTGTACGCGGAGTAAAATAAAAATAAAAATGTCCAAACACATCATGATAACCTGAATCAGGTCATGTGCATACCCATGTAGGCATGATGCAGGCACTTTTCAGATTATCAAAAGTGTATGTATTTTAAATATTTTCATCTTGTCTTTTAAAATATTTTCTGTTCAGGGTTCGTTAGCCTATTCTGTAGACAACTTTAACAGCTATACATCACACCAAAACCTGCAGAAATTTGACAGTGATGTCTCGATTTTACTATAAAAAACATGACACTTATCACATAATGTGTAACTAGAAGGGATTTATTTTAGACATGCCATATGTATTTTATACGAAACGGTTTAAAGCACCCTAATAGATATAGGAAGATGTGGTGTGAGTGCCAATGAGACAACTCACCAATCCAAATAACAATTTAAAAAAAGTAAACCATTATAGGTCAATGTACGGCCTTCAACACGGACTCTAGGTAAGCTAAGTTTATAGAGTTTGTAGATGCCTAGTAATCCATCTACAAATGAACGATAACAAAAACTATAAGATATGTTTTGAGGGAATTTCTCAACCGGTTTTTTGTTATAAACTGTATCTAAGCAATTGCAATATAGTATGTACTCACTGCAATGTTAAAGTGATAAAGGTAAAATGTAAGGTTTTAAACCGGATTAACGGAGTTTGCTTCTGGATAAATATATGCAAATGTAGTATATGGTATTTTTTTTGTTGGTGGAAACCTTCGCTCTAACCCCATATGGAATTTACTGACCCCCAAATATACCGTATTAGGTCACTAGCACATTTTTTTTAATAATATTATATAAGATGTCTGAATGTTGGTTTATAGTTACGAATGATGTCCTTGTACCGATGATAACATCTAGAAAATTTCTGACTAGTTTGTGAAATGGAAAATCCTGGTATAATAATTTTTTATCAGTACAGAGATTTCTTTGGTAAAAATCAAATGAGTTGTAACATACACTAGGGAATCGAACAAGTTAATATTAAACACCATTACATTGTGAAAAGGGAACTTGACCCTCTAAAATGTGTTCATTGGGTAAGTGTGCAATTACAGAATAATATGTTGATTATGGTGTAATCAAGATTCAAACGGCTACTAACAAAAGTTCATGTTAAGTGCAGCATGTAACAAAGAGAAACTATTAATTTGTGTCATGTGTACTATTGTTTGTCTTTTTGTCTTTTTCGTTTTTAGCCCTTGGCGTTGTCAGTTTGTTTTCGATATATGAGTTTGACTTTCCCCCTGGTATCTTTCGTCTCTCTTTTACGAGAACACAATTAGCAAGTATGTTCACAAAAATAAGCACTTACATATTTCGTAAACCCTCAAACTAATACTCTATTCCTCAATGCTCTGCAACTTTGTACTTTATTTGGCCTTTTAAACATTTTTTTATTGGAGCGTCACTAATGAATCTTTTGTCAACAAAAATTGTCTGGCGTAAATATAAAGTTTTAATCCTGGTGTCTATGATGAGTTTATTTATTTGCAGACAGTGAGAAATTAGATGCTTACTAGTTAGGATAATATGAACATTTGGGATATATATATCACTGATATGTTACCCCAATGAAACAAAATAACCATAACACATCTGGAATACGTCAGCATGCAGTTATCAACATAGGTGTACATGTATATACAATATATATATATATATATATATATATATATATATATATATATATATATATATATATATATATATATATATATATATATATATATATATATATATATCAGGCTGTCAAAAGTTTGTCCGAGTCTGAAGGTAGTGAATACATTATACAAAAAAAAATGATGTGCTATTTTTGAACGTTAATTTAATTAAAAAACCTCGAGTACATTTATTACAGTTGAGCGTCGTATGGATGGATTTAAATTATGTGTGACCAATACAACAACAACTCCGCCTGACAGTGATTCCTGTTATGAAGATCCAGAAGAAGGTCTTCCAAACACAACTCAGACGTTTTCTTGGAACCAACTGGGAAAATATGTCATTTATTACGATAACAAAGGATCTACAGAAACAAGTGGTCGCTATGATGGACCTCTTGTTGAGTTATGTTACGTTGCCATTAATGGTGGGTGCATCATTATTGATTGTCTTCATCATACTTAATCATTGTCCCTTTTTGTAATTGGGTATACTTTTATTCAACTTTTTCAGCTGTTAAAATTAAGAATGCTTACCGATTTGGATTAGAATATGATTGACTTTGCTGCATTTCAAGCACTTCTTGGACCAGGAAAATTAATCACATTTAATTGACAGCTATGGAGACAGATATGCAATGATAAAAGGAATTAATGCGTCAAATTATTTAAGTTTCTATCTTGATAATAGAAGATTAATCGTACTCTTTAAACAAAAATATAAAGTACGTAAATATAATGAATCATGCTTATGCATTTCATCTTAAACAAGCCATTATCATCAATGTTCATATTACAATGTATAAAGGAAATCAAATTAAAAAAAGTAAAATAACAATAGTACGAATAACAAAAGTTCAAAACAGAAATTATATTATCAAATTGTCGATCAAAAGCACAAACACATCAAAATAAATGGGTAACAGCTACTATCTTAAAACAAATATTTTACAGTTGACGACAAAAATTGTGCTTTTTATTATACATTTTGAATACATTTATATATGTAACACTCAGTCTTAATTATCGCTTTAGTCGTTTCAACTGTTGTACCTTTCAGGATGTAAAAAGGGTTTTTGGGGAAGTAATTGTGAGACAGCATGTGCCGAAAATTGCATTGAAAGAAATTGCTTCCCTAGCAATGGTTCTTGTGTTTGGGGATGTAATTCTACAAACTGTTTAAATGATGTTTGCAATAAAGATACTGCAGTTTGTACTGTCGGTTGTAAGGACAAAAGGACCGGAATCCACTGTAACAAATGTAGGTAATTGAGTGCTATTAGCGTACATAGATAGTTCGGAATGATACAACGTTATGTTTCTTTCTGTCATAACCGTATACGTTTTGCATATTGTATTAATGGTAACAGCTTTTTAAAACTACTTCAAAAAATTAGTTAGTATGTAGTCACAAAAATAGACAGGGTTAAAATGAATCTATGTGTATTTTTGGCATTTATAAGTGAAACTACAGTTAATTAAAGTTCACTAGGATAACTTCAATGTGTTCTTTTTCCTTTCTGAATTTAATGCTTTTAAAAAGTATATTTATAGTCATCGAACCTAATTAAATATATGTAAATTACAGTCATGTCATTTTGGAATTAATTTTAGTACTTGGTGAAAGCTGGTAACAAAGGATAAAAAAGACATGAATGCATTTGTATGTTTACCCCATTTCTGGTCGCCAAAATACACGAAGAGAAGCAAACGATACCGAAGAGACTTTCAAACTTATTTGTCGAAAATAGACTGACAATGTCATGACAAAATCTAGAACCTATCAGAACTAGCTAGACAACTTTGATAATAAATTGTAGCTAGTCTGTACAGGCGCTAAATGGATGACTGTTGTCCATACATCCCATACACTGTATTGATGTCTCGTGTATTGATTAAACAGAATATAATTAAAATATAGCAATATCAAATTATAGTGACCTATAGTTGTTAATGTCTGTGCCGTTTTTTGTCTCTTGTGGACGGTTGTCTCATTGGCAATCATACCACATCTTCTTTTTATATAGAATGAAAACGAAAACAAACAGTTTCCACTTAAAAAAAAGACTATGCCAGATGTAACTTTGATAATTGTTGTGTAGAACAGAATATCACAGATCCGTTACAGTTGCAGCTATTTTACCATTTCATATAAAGCAAATGATTATTTATGATTAAAGTTTTGCAACATTTTTCGTCGATAACTTTTCTTTGTTTCGTCATAAGTTGTTCAAGTAAACATCGTGTCTTTATACAAAAAAAAAAAAAACAACATGGTTGATTTGTGATTATATTTTTGAAAATAAAACATAATCCCAAACCTTTTCATTCCGTGTATGAGATTCTAAAATGGCTGAGTACTTTAAACAATGTATCTTTCTGCAAGGTCAACGGATAATTATTTCTTGTAGAGCTAGTTATTGCCAAAATCGTGTTAATACACTATATATTACAGATGTGATTGAATATACTGAACAAACAATGGCTGAATCAATATATATTTTCATTTCAATCGTATGGATATAAACATCTCCGAGTATTAATTTAATTAAACAAATAATGAAATTATCCGAAGTTTTCTCTTGATATACGTGCAAAATAAAATTTATAAAGACTTCTGTTTGTACTAAATGTTTTTTAAAGTAACATATTTATAAGTGATGTTGATTTGAAACAACAATAATCTTGGGAATAATTTTACTTGCTATAATCGCTTACGAATCCAACAATTATAAATTATCTGCTTCCATTAAGTGGAATAAACCAACACAATTGCAACATATATTTTTTAAACACAGATAACTTGGCATCAGACAGTTTGGTCCAACAGAATCCAATTGGTAGTTCTAAAGCTAGCTTAGCTATTGACGGAGATAACTCATCATGCTCTAAAACGGAAGGACCTACTGTATTATTTCAGGTTGATCTTAAAAAAGCAAGCATTGTAACAGACATATATATAATATCTGGTGGTATGTACGTTAACAGATATAATTACTATTCAGTATTTCCCATTGTGGTTGTCCATCGATAAGATATCATGCTTCTTTTTTTTTACATGGAAAATTTGTATTATTTCCGCTAAAACTAATAGGTTCACGTAAACAGCGTAATGAAGTCTTTTTGATAGCATACATTCGATGATGGTTCTTCTAGTAAAAAAAATAATACTATTACCGAACTTTAAGGTACATTCATAAAATGGGAAGTCCACAAAAAATGACAACATCCAACGTAGACTATGTCATCCAATGGAACAAATGGGAAAACAATATCCGCGAAAAAATGGCGAATTTAAACTGGTTTTACATCTAGCTAACTAAATATCCCATTTGCATGACAGTAGTTACATTGTAGTACATCGGGGCTGACATTATTTATAACAAACCACTTTCAAATGGTCCGTACCTAAACTCTCTGATTGAAAGTTGACCATAGATTGATTCAACTATTTTTCTATGTCCTTTTTTGAACACCCTTTGTATCTATGTTGCTAATTAATGAAGAGATGATATAAACAGAACTGAAGATTTGCCTAAGATAAAAGTACTTCGCTTTATATCTCTATTCATACGATATAACAGTGGTTTTGTTTTGTTTTGTTGTGTTGTGTTTTTTTTTTTTTTTTTTTGCTTCTACGTACTGGCCTGGACCATGTTGACATGAACATCAAGTTTGCTACAGTTAGGAATAGTACAATGGGGATTACTACCAAAGTTTGATTCAATATTGGATTGCGGAATCTTTTGTGCTTTAAGTATGCATGCTTTCTTTTAACCTCCCGCTAACATGTTTAACCCCGCCACATTATTTATGTATGTGCCTGTCCCAAGTCAGGAGCCTGTCATTCAGTGGTTGTCGTTTGTTAATGTGTTACACATTTGTTTTTTGTTCATTTTTTTACATAAATAAGGTCGTTAGTTTTCTCGTTTGAATTGTTTTACATTGTCTTATCGGGGCCTTTTATAGCTCACAATGCGGTATGGGCTTTGCTCATTGTTGAAGGCCGAACGGTGACAAATAGTTGTTAATGTCTGTGTCATTTTGGTCTTTTGTGGATAGTTGTCTCATTGGCAATCATACCACATCTTCTTTTTTATATTTTGTATATATGTATTGCTACTTAATCATTAAGGCGAAGTGTACGTAATTGCATGCCTCTAGCGGAATACGGGATTAAAAACGTTCGTCGTTAGTTATGCAAGTTATCTCCCTTACTCCAAGAAAGGACACACGAAAGAGAAACTACAAATGCACTTTCTGCGGTCTATAATGAATCCAACCAGCACGCCTGTGCTGTCTTAAAACCTCATAGAAAATATCTAAATAACTCCAAATAGAAATCACAGCATTCTCTACGTTGTTCTGTGTACAGCCTGACACTGTTTTGTTTTTGTTTCAGACGCCTAGGAGAAGGCATTTCGTGTTTATGATATCAACAGAAAGAAAAGAAAAACGCCTCACAACAAAATTATAAACAAATAAACAAATAAACATGTAACAATTTTTCTTCTATTGATATCAAATTAATTAAAATGAAACCTGAATTGACCCAACAATATCGTTTTAAAAAGCCGTAGTCTTGAACGAAAAACACAGTACTCAACGTAAAGTTTTATAATAGGTTTACAAATAATTAATGAAAGACGTGTGAATTTAATTGTTTAATTAAAAAGATGTTGAAATGTTCGTATTTTGTGCAATTGAAAATTTAAGGACATGATTTATATTCATATAAGAAATCAGACGATACCAAGAGAATAATTTGACCACTAGTCTAGTGCAAAACTTACCAGTCGCAATAATAAAGACGGAAAACAAACAAAAAATAAACAAATTATGCCCCAAAAATTACTCAGTAACTTAAAAATTGTCTCACTCTAACATTTATCTTAAATAAGTAAAAATTATGTCATTCAACTCCCAGTTTTCAACTTTTTCTACATGTGCAGAAAATAAACAGGTGTCTTCTATTCCGTCCGCAATTTATGGGAAAACTAAATCTAAATTTAGAACCATATTGAAATTGAAAGTACACATGTAAGATAAAATATAACATGTCATTTCTTCTTTCACAAATTCCAATTTCGAAGAGAGATATAGCGAAATCTGTTTTCTTTTATTGTGCCTGTGTGCACTATTCAAAATTAGAGAATGTAATTTTGAAGTATCAAGTCTTTTTTCAAGATTATGAATGAATAGAATATAGAATTACGGGGGGGAGGTGGTTGGACCTTTGGAACTCCGGGATCGGGTGTTTTTAAGCTCGGGATTTCGGGTTTGGCCCTTTCGGGATCCGGAAATTCTATTTCCGAATTTCGGGTAGTCGGGATTTAATTTTTTTTTAATTCGGGACCTCGCCGGATTTCGTGTTTTTAAGCACGGAATTTCGGGATCTGGGTCCCTCCTTCCCTCCTCCCTCTATTATGGTTAAAGAAAAGAGGTCAGGGAAGTTTTGTGATACTTGTAACTGCAATTTAATATTTAGTGGAATGAGAGGTGAAATGTGTTCAGACTATTACATTTCAATTTTTTTTCAAAATTTAACCAAAGTTTACTGCAAGGGGTGTTTAACGACCTCGATGATAATCTCTGAGGATCTCGCACTCGGTCAGCTCTAGGTTTTCACCTAGTTCATGATCATACAAGAATTGAGAAGCCTTTGGTTTACTAGTCTTATAATATGAGACTTTGGAGTTCATATAATTTACATATTACATCGAATATTTCAAGGCTTTTTGACTATCAATGTTGACCCTTTCCAATTAATTGGATAAAATGAATGGATTGCCGCCCCTATTTCAAACTGAAGTCCTATAAACTGACTGGTATTCGAATTTGTTAAAAGAAATAATTAGTATCTCTATTGATTCAATACCGTAATGCCGAAAAACAATCATTTGCTTCCGCGAATTCCGAACAGCTAGAAATATATTCCAGAGTTTCAATTTGAGTAACTCGAATAATTCAAGCTCTTTCCATGTCCAATTTTCTCCCACACGAGAAATGTAGCATTCGTACATCAGCTGAATAATACGACATAATTATTCGGGTTACAATTTCTGTAAATCCCGAATGCACATAAAAGTAAAGGTCCAGCCCGACTTTCGGAAATGGACTGTTGTAGATTTCAGATTGATTTCCAGAAATAAAAATCATACAAAAATGTTTCACGCAAATATTTGTCTTCAGACGTGTAAAGTTATACAACGGTTACTCTCCGGTCTGGATTGTGATAAAAAGAAGCGTATGCAATGCATAAAATATATAATGTCGTGGCTCAGGGATGTGTTGAATTATAGAGATGCTTATTCGGCACAAAGATAAGATTAATTTACCCAAATGTACTATGAATTACCACACAACTTAAATTTACTTAAATATTGATTTGTTATCCTGTGCCAGACAGATGGCTGATATTCTGAGAAGAGACCTTGATGTTTTATGGGAACACAGATTTCGAAAACACGTCGCAGTGTTTAGATTTTAACCAAAAATAAGGCACCAAGGTCGAAAATAGTTCTAGTTCATAATGAAGAAAATGTCAACCGTTTTCTAGCTTTGCGATCTCCCCACGCACCCGAATATAATAGACAAATACAATACAATAGTACACAAAACGTAACATAAAGAACTAAAGACCACGCAACACGAACTCCAACAAAACGGTATATATTTCATACAAGTATAGGATTATATGTAGAGTCGTAACTGTTGCGGCGACGTCAATAACGTTGTCGTTGTTTTTTTTGTTTTTTTACACTCAAGATTCAACTTTAACTTGAAAAGGGTATAGCTTGAAAAGTAACACGGTTGCTAAGGACTTTCTTTGCACCAATCGATTCCTCAGACATTTTAGAATCGTCTCATAGATTTAAAAAAAAAATCGATTGTCTAATATAATAGAAAATCTTGGAAATGTAACAATTCCTGCCGAATTTCACGATTTTCCCTATATATCCTTTGTAATTTTGGTGTATAATGCTGTTAACTTCAACAGCTCGTATCTCAAAAACTAAAACGGTTACCCCCTTTTTTATTTTATTTTCCGATTTATTTTTACAAGCAGAATCCACATGTAAAATTAAAAAAAAAATCCATTGTGTAGTTTAATTACGTACACTTCGCCTTAAAGGGTTTTCACTTAAGATCAGTGCCATATTGTGTCGTCTGACAGTGAATCTGTAGTGACACAAAACCATCATATTTACTATCATGTAGCGTGGTATAGTGAAGGCACGCTGTGAGTTTTAGTACGCTTTTAGGAGAACATTACTGAGTTTTGTCCTGTCTTACCCTTATCCCATTATGGAATTATTGACGAATCATAATCAATAACTAACACACATTTTATTTGACATATATCATATACAATGTCTTTCTAATAAAAGTAATTTAGTAGATACAAATGGCTATTCATAAGGATATTTACCAAAATAAGTCATTTGACATTCTTTTCTTTTTTTAGAATATACTATAACAGACGGAGAACATACAATTTACGCTTCGAATACAAGTTCATATTTGCAAACACGGACTATTCTATATAAAGGAAAATATTTGCCAACAGTACTCAAAACATTTTCCGTTTTGAGATACTTAACTTATGTGTCTCCAGTTCAGCAACCACATGCCATACTTGCATTATGTGAAATTGGGATTGTTGGTGAGTGTTTCATTCAAGAAAAGTATGATTGTTTACAATGATTGTATACAAATGTATGTGTCAGATGTTCATTTGCGAAGATAATTCTTACTTATGACGTCACTAGAACTTAACGATAAATGTGCAAAAGGATATTGAAATCGCAGAAATATGAATATTTACAGTTCGGCAGTAAAGTATTTTATCTTTTATGTATAGTCCAAAGCTGTTGTATCTTCTGTTGGAGAGAAAATGATCTTTAAACCTAGATATCAATAATATCAATAATATTCAACTATATCTCACATGACGCCGTCTTTTGTTATGGTAATATATTGACGACACGGACAAGAATCTAAGTTGTATTGTTCTTCCAGAGTTTAACCTTTCGTCATGTGTTAGCATTTTGGATATACTACTGTGCAAATGCATTTTCTGTTATCAATTCAACATTCCATTGTAATGTATCTTAATACGACGTTGAAATAATTAGGCAAAGTCAATATGATGTGTATAATCCGTACATTTACAGCATTTTTATTGCTGATTTTTTTCTTAAAGTACAGAGTACAGATCAAAAGAGCTTTTAGTACGGGGGCTTTGTGAAAAATTGTGCACATCGTGCTACAAGCATGAAATTTGGCATAGACCTTCCTAAAATATTATTCTTTTATTTCAGATAGGGAGGCATTTGAAAAAAATGTCTCACTTCTGGTAAAATCTAAAATGGCGGACATCATATTTGAATCAGCCCAATTTCTAAGGCTAGTACGAGAAAAGGTGTTATTATTATGCTACTATCATAATATTTGGTAAAAGCCTTTGTTATGTACTACTTTGGATATATCATATAGATTTGATGTCTTCAATAACCCTACTTCCGGTAAAATCCAACATCTCGGACATTGTACTAAAATAAGCTTATTTTTTAGGGAGGGTAATTAAAATTTGTTTTAACGTATTGCTACTATCATTACATTGCGCAGGAACCTTTCTTTAGTGCTTCTCATGGCTACAATGCATAAGACATATGTCTTTAAAACCTTTACTTCCGATAATATCCAAAATGGCGGACATAAAAATATGAATTTTTTATTTTAATATTCTACTTTTTCAAAATGTAAAGAAAATGTTGTTTTTATGTGTTGGTCATTAAATTTTTGGCTTGAAGTTATATTTCTATTCTGTTGTAAATTTTTAAATACAAAGTTAACACTTCCTTTAAAAAATACAATATGTCATTAATTTCAAAGATGAGTCCTCAAGCCATATCTTCGATGTAGAGTTTTTGATAGATTAATTTAAACAAAATAAAATCACTAAAGTACTATAAAAATTTTTAAATTTCTACTATTCGGCCAAAAATACATATTTATTCACGGTCACCATCATATGCACACAAGACAGTCCACGGGAGAGTCGATTTTCCACATTAACAACGACCGCGGCATCTTTTCTTACATCAACAATGTACAAGCTTCTGACAAAATGATGAGGCCTCGGAAAGAGTTTTTTAAAAGGAATTATATTTGTCCCTTAGTATATTGCACGTTTTACATTCTTGGAAAAGACTAGACCAAGTTGATGGAATAGCCTCAATTAGCCTTCCCTTTAAGCAAATGGTTAGTTTATTGCATCGTTAACCGTTTATTGCTTCGTTAACCATGCTTACCCAATCTGTTAAGTTTGTGCGATCTTACAGTAAAACACTGGTGATTTAGGTTGATCAATTATCATTCTTGATGTTAAAGTCAAATCTTCAAATGCCATCAATGTCTCCCACACAGTCTTCTTTTATCTTATTAATCAAACAGATAACCGTATCACAACTGGTAAAGGTAGGGATCACAATAAATGTGTGTGCTCACTCATTGTCAAGTGCATTTGAAAAGTTTTTTTGCCTTCCCAAACACAATCCATAGTTCGTCTACCCCTATGTCACGGAATCTCAAAACAGAAATGACAGCATCATCAAGAACGACTGTTCGAATCATGACTCGTTAAAGTTCATGTTTCACTGCATCAGACACATGCACCACGATTCTAGTGTCTGCCTCTTAATGTGAACTTGGTGCTAAACGTGAAATACATCACGTGGTGGATAAGATAGAATATCCTGAGCATTTGTTGCTACAACTACCATACGCATCCAAGATTTCATCCACTCGTGTTACAGTTATTTTATAAAGGTAAGGACATAATACCCAATTAGCATGCTCGTTAGGCCGCAAATACATGTTTATTCACAACTGGAGAGCTGATTTTCCACATTTACAAAGACTGTGGTATTGTTTCTTACATCCATAATGTACAAGCTCCTGAGAAGACGAAGAGGCCTCACAAAAAGTTGTCCAAAAGGGTTCATATGGATCATATTTGTTCCTACGCCATTCAGAAGAGTTTGAACTAGATAGTTAGCATAGGAACCAACTCTAACCTTGTTACTCATTCATACCCGTCATGGTATATTACACGCTTTACATGCTGAAAAAGACTAGACCGAATCGTTGGAATAGGCTCAAACGCCATCCATGTCACCAACGCAGTTCCTTTTCCAGTAAACGTGTAATCTCTTAATGCCTAGTGCATTTGAAAGGTCATGGATTATCATAGCTATATATCTATAGCCTTTCCCACTTCCAAATGCAAACTACAGTTCGTCTGCCACTATGTCACGGAATAGCGAAAAAGCAATAACATCATTATCGACTGTTCGAGTCATGACTCAGTTAAGTCACACATATCCATCTTGATTCTAGTGTCAGTCTCTTCATGTAAACATGGTGCTAAACTTGAAACACCATTAAGTAGTGGATAGCACTGAACATCCTGAGCATTTGTTGCTACAACCACCTTTTCCTCCAAATTTTATTGATCAAGCTGCCGTGAATGAAAACTAAAAGGTTCTTTCTTATTGTCGTCATCTCTCAGAAAAATTTGCCAATTTTGAGAATTTTTTTTAACTCTGGATTCGTCTGCGTATTCCCTTTGCCCTAAAAATGTAGCTCTTGCATCTTGTAACATCCTCCAAACTACCAGTATTGTCTTTGTACGCACCCGAAACTACATACATTGTTGTTACAATTTCAAGGTGTTTCATAACAGATTGGGTTAACATGGTAAACGAAACTAACTATTTGCGCAAAAAGGAAGGTTAATTGAGGGTATTCCCTCAACTTGGTGAAGTCTTTTCTAGCATGCTAAATGTGCAATATACTTAGGCAGGTATTTGAACAGCAGTATACTACTGTTGCCTTTATTTGTGGGGACAAGTTTGAATTTGGCTCTTACGCTACCCAGCCCAGGCGCTAATGGATGGCGAATGAACAAAGAGAATCTCTTTTAAAAAACTCTTTCTGATGCCTCATCATTTTGTTAGAAGCTTGTACATTGTGAATGTAAGAAATGATGCTGCGGTCGTTGTTAATGTGGAAAACCGAGTCTCCCGTGCACTGCCTTGTGTGCATGTGTTGGTGACTGTGAATAAACATGTATTTTTGGCCAAATATTAGTAATTTTAAAAATGTTTTAGTACTTTTATCTTGTTTTAATCAATCTGTCCAAAACTCTGCATTGAAGATATGGATTGGGAACTCATCTTTGAAATTATGCCATTTTGGTTTATTTTACCAGAAGTGTTAACTTTGTATTTAAAAATTTACAACAGAATAGAATTAGTGGTTTTGAGAATAACTTCAAGCACAAAAATTCAATGATCAGCTAAAAAAAAAAAACATTTTCTTTACATTTTGAAAAAGTTGAATATGAAAATAAGAAATTGATATTTCTATTTCCACAATTTTGGATATTACCGGTAGTAAGGGTTTTAAAGACATATGTCTTATACATTGTATGCATAAGAAGCACTAAAGAAAGGTTCCTGCGCAATGTAATGATAGTAGCAATAGGTTAGAACCAATTTCAATTACCCTCCCTAAAAAATAAGCTTATTTTAGTACAATGTCCACCATGTTGGATTTTACCGGAAGTAGGGTTTTTAGAGACATTTTATCTATATAATATATACAAAAGTAGTACATAACCAAGTTTTTAACCAAATATTATGATGATAGCATGATAATAACACCTTTTCTCATACTAGCTTTTGACATTGGGCTTATTAAAATGTGATGTCCGTCAGTTTGGATTTTACCGGAAGTGAGACATTTTTTTCAAATGCCTCCCTATCTGAAATAAATTAGTAATAGTTGAGGAAGGTTTATACCAAATTTCATGCTTGTAGCAGGATGTGCACAATTCGTCTGAATATGCTTGTAGCCGCCGGACTATTCGCTTCACAACAAGTTTGAGACGACCCCAACGTGTAGCACAGGCTTAAGCGGAATTATTTGCACATATAGTTGTGATTGATATTGTATGATGCTAAACCTACAAATAAGACCCGGTCAAAACGAACTTACTTAAAAGTAGTACATATTTAAAACATCATATTTCCTACGCATAGTCGTAAATATAAAATTATACAGAAAATGTTAGTAATAAGGGTACCAGCTGATAAGTGACGTATTGGTGATCCTTGTAAAAAACACAGTAACTTATTATACAGAAATGTATGAAGGAATTCTAAAATTGAGGGCATAAATTGCCTGTTTCTCATATATTTAGATACTAGGTATAATTTGTTACAAACTAAACACTACAATTTTGTCTAAATCGAAATATTGAATTTCATTTAAGACAGCAATTCAAATATGTAACTGAAATGAAATAGTGGAGTTCTGGTTGTTACATCTTTTGAATAACATAATTATTAGGAAGAGGTGCATATAATACAAATCTGAACATCAAATTTATACCTCTAAAGACATTACGTGGAATAGTGAACGTTAAATAGTATAATAATGTAGAATATGTAATCTACTGTTAGTGATATGGACAATTTTTAGGTTGTCCGCCTACACAATATGGAACTGTCTGTACCAAATCCTGTCCACTTAACTGCCGAGGACCATGTGACCTTCAATCCGGGGATTGCATATTTGGATGTATAGACGGATGGACTGGCAATAAATGTGGACAAGGTACATGTATGAAACATGCTTCGTGTAATTGTAGTTTTATTGTATTTTGATCACATCATATAAGTTCAGTTCAGAAATTTTGTAAATAATCAATAAGATTTGAATTTACGGTTACCGATACGTTATTTTAGCAGTCGGAAACAAATCAGAAATGAAGAACATTAACAAAAGAATTGCAAAAAAAAACGCCAACACATTAGAAATGACCTATTTGATGACAACTGTCATATTCCTGACTTAGAACAGGACATTTCAAGAAAAAAAGTAGGTTGAACTTGGTTTTAATGGCATGCCAAACCTCTCCCTTTTGGAAAATGTTATACAAATAATGCTTAACCACTACTTGAAAAAAGTACTGCACACGCAAAAAAATTGATACCAGAGAAATGCAAAAAAAATAATTTATTAGTCGACACAACATGCAATTGCAGAACAACAGCGAACATATTCAATGAACGCCAAACACCACAGGATATCAAAACAGTGACGCGCTTGTGTAACTTACATGCAATCTCGAACATTATTATGAAAACACTCTTACCTGATTCAAAGATCTTCAAATTCATGAAATACAGTTGATTTTAAAAAAGGGGTCACCCTGTATTATTTCATTATTTGCCTTTCAATGATGATTGAGCAAAAAACAAATTTGTTTATTAGATTTGTTATATATCTCGTAGCTAGTGCCTCCTTAAATTATATTATATACATACTTTTTTAAACGACTATATTCAACAGTTTGTATTGTCGGCAAGTACGGTAGAGATTGTCTTGAGGAATGTTCAGAACATTGTTTAAATCCACAATGTAATCACGTGACAGGAAACTGCATTGGTGGATGCAAGGATGGATTGATGGGATTTAATTGTTCGCAAAGTTTGTTTCTTCCTACAAAGAACATATTTTTTATTTATGAAATTTCCATTTCATTATTCAAAAGGAAAACTTAAGATAATAAGATCAATAAATAGTATAACATTTACTTTAATAGGAAAGCAAAAATGAATGGACATATATAGCTTGTGCTTAATTTCAAATGTTATTGTATGAGTTAATTCAATCATCGTTTAAGATATTCAATTCAGCTGATCAATTTCAGATAATTAGGGCAATTAGAAAATTTCTTTCAAAATGAGATTTAAAGAAAATAAATATGAAATAAAAACATTTACAGATATCGATAAATTTATAAATGTTTTAGTTCTACTTCCTGAATTTATGTTTTATTCATTTTCAGAGTGTGCTAAAGGTCAATTTGGAAAAGACTGTATGAAATTTTGTAATGGCTGTATAGCCAATATGTGTAATCATGTTGATGGATTATGTGATAACACAACAGCGTGTAGCCCTGGTTTCGTGTACGGAAAATACTGCCTGAAAGGTACGCAATACGCGGTATCAAAATAATCACTTCTTTGATCATGAGCAACTAAGTGTAGCAAAATTGTTATACTTATTTCAGAATACGAGGACTCGCGTATTTAGGTACTTTTTACACTGGAAATTTATTTAAATGTCTTAAAATAGCATTTACGGTATCAAATCTGCTTCATCAGATGAACTTTACTACCTTGAAGGTTTCTACAGTGATGTTTGAAAGTAGGAAAACTAATACAAACCGTGACGATGAATTAAAAAAAAAGCGCTCACAAAATTCAAAATACAAAAACATCAAATTTACATACACAATTCGATGGTTAAACCATTTTTGTTACCACTTTCCGTCATACTGACCAGATATAATTATTATTGTTTTGTTCATTCTACATCCCATTTCCCCGCCTTAATTAATAAGTGTGTGTTCTATTCAATGATTCTGCTATCAATTTGATTAATAAAATTCCTATTTAAAGGGAAGACCTTGGGTATAGGAGACAACTCTTAGACAATTTATAACTATGATACAAAGTCATCTCGAAAAACCAATGTAATATAGTTAGTTTTTTCAAGAAGCTTGTCATATACTGTTTACGCCAGAAGTAGAACGTAGTTTTTGACATTGTTACGAATGTTAGACATGTTTGTTTCGATAACTGTGTATGCCTTCAGTGTTGATAAAAAAAAACTAGGTGTAAGAAAGCTTGGGTCGACTCTGTTCTGAACTTAATTTCAAGTGCTTATACAGAATACATTGATTTTCCCATCAGTTGATCGGTTCGACAGCGCAGGAAGGCGTTCTTCTGGATCAAATATATCATAGTCTATACATAAGTATCATACATATTTAAATACTGTATTTTCGTCTATCAGAATGTGACAATTGGTATTTTGGTCACAATTGCTCAATGGAATGTAACTGTCTAGCGGAAGCATGCAACAAAGTAGACGGAATATGTCCACTTGGAGATTGTAAAGAAGGATGGAATGGCGAATCGTGTAATCAACGTAAGTTGTATATGTTTGTCGCAGTTAGCATAAAGTAAAAGAGCAAAGACATCTAACTTCGTGAAAAATTAAAAACCAAAATTCACTAATCAAATGGCAGAATCAAATCGTCAAGACATTAAACGAATGTATCACAATTTTCATATTCCTGACTTGGTACAGGTATATCTTTTGTAGAAAGTGGTGGTTTAAATCTTGTTTTTAAGCTAGCTAAATATCTCATTAGTATATGACAATTGTATAAACTCCATTGTTTTGGCAAAGATGTCTGAATTTAACAAACAGACATAATAGTTACAAAAGGTAAAATGTTCAAAATAGGGGTACAAACGTTCTTGTTATTTAACTTTCAAATCGTTTTGTTTTTAATCTATGATCGAATTTACTGTCGTTAATAAGGTGCAACATGTTCTGCATGAACTGTTAATACATTCTGAGAACCAAATATCTACTGACTTTTGAAGTAATATTGTAGATACTATGTACATTTTGTCTGTACATAACAACATGACAAGTACCCGTGTGGACGTCCTATAACAAAATTATGAAAAGATTAAAATTATTAAACTTTTCGATCTATTCAAATAAATCTTATTTTTAAAGAAAGTTCGGAATTTGGTTTTCAAGTTGGATGTCAAAGTAAGTCAATGGTCTTTATTTTTTTATAAAAAAATCTTATATAACGAACATTTTAGCATGTATTGAGGGTAATTTTGGACGAAACTGTAATCGTTCATGTGATGGATGTATATCAAATAGATGTGAAGCCACTGATGGATTATGTTTTAACACCACTGGTTGTGAACCTGGTTATTACTTCGAGGATTACTGCAACAAAAGTACGTACACAACGAGAATATACTTTTTTTCTCTGCAACTTTCTTTATTGTAAATATCGACTCTTTTTATGTCGAATGACTTTGTTTGTAAAACATTTTACCTTCCCAAGTTGCATAGGAAAAGAATAATAAATTCTAAGACGTTTGTTTGTGGATTTTTTTTTCATTCACCGTTAGGTTTTCTTTTTGAAATAATAAACTTGCTTTTCTGTTATTTTCATAAATTAGGTATGTAGTATTTATACGATTTCAACCAATTTTCATATAAAATAATTCAAAATAGAAAGATTACTAAACAAGAGGCACTACAGCTAGTTTCTAAGATTGGTCGGAATTATGTTAAAAAAATCATCCGTCATAATAACAAAAAACATTGGACCAATTAATTGACATATTACTTTTAAAAATATGTGTATATAGATGGAATAAGATGATAACTTTATATACTTCCTGATACGTTTAAAAAGACTAAATGATACACTCAACATTGAAAACAATAGATCGAGCGACACGAACCCATCCAAAAACCGGGAATGATCACTGGAGCCCCCTTAACAAGTGAAAACCGTTGTGTTGCTCATGTAGGAGCGTACCAGGTGATTAGTCGTAATCGGAAGGTCTCATTACAGGAAAAGAGGAATTGATTGTGTTAACAACAATTGAGACATATATATCTGTGAAACAGATTTTGCACAACGGTCAAACAACTCGTGAAAATGTCCATTAAATTGCCAAAGTGCGGATTGTTCTCAAAATTCTATCTTCTTCTTATCAGCAAGAAGAAGGCAACAATAAAATAAAGTTAGCATGCAAGAGCAGAATAAACTATTAGAGATATATGAACGCAATAATATGTCGCGGTGGTTATTTTGCATCATTGAACGTTTAATCATACTTTGAAAAAATTCTGTTTTATAGCCTGCGATGATTGGTATTTTGGTACAAACTGTACAGGAAAATGTAATTGTTTGACTGGGCCATGCAGCTGGTTTACAGGAAAGTGTCCAGATGGGGGCTGTAAAAATGGGTGGAATGGCGAATCATGTGAAAAAGGTAGAAAATTGTTTTACATGTTTTCGACATAACAATTATATTTATTTTAAATCGCAATCACACATCATTGTTTGTCGTTGACCTGACATACTATTCTATTTATAATCGAATTTGCTGGCACGAATAATGACATATATACCACATATTGATTCTAGATATCATCCGATTTTTATCGTAATTTAACATTGAACCGACAAGACATTTCAACTCAGCAAGACAAGTGTGTGCCATTATTTAAGAAAAACGGGTATCAAATGATCTAAATCATTGATAGTCATGTGTATGAGTAATTTGTTAAAATTTACTTCGAACGAACAAAGAATGATTTCGAACATGTTTTTATGTGATAACAGAGAGTTGGTCTACTTTCACTTCCGATACTTTAAAAAAAAACTAATTGAGTCTAATATAACAAACATTTCAGCATGTATTGAGGGTTATTTTGGACGAAACTGTAATCGTTCATGTGATGGATGTATATCAAATAGATGTGAAGCCACTGATGGATTATGTTTTAACAACACTGGTTGTGAACCTGGTTATTACTTCGAGGATTACTGCAACAAAAGTACGTACACAACGAGAATATACCTTTTTCACTGCCCAATGGTCCTAACTGTCAATATATCGACCCTTTCTATGTCGAATAACTTTGTTTGTTAGACATTTCACTTTCTCGAATAACATAGGAAAGGAATAATAAATTCTATGACGTTTGTCTTTGTGTTATTTTACCATGTTTACAATCATTTGTTGTTTTCTTTTCGGAATAATAAATATGCATTGCTGATATTTCCATAATACAGTATGTAATGTAATTTCAGAACCTGAAACTAAATATAACTATATAAAATAAACATATTGTTGTTTGAATTAAGATATCTGATTTCATTGCTCCTGATGAAAACATGTTGGTGCCTTTCAAACAATACTGATATGAATAGCATAAAATACAAATTAATTCAAGGTACTGCAACTAGTTTTATTGATAGAAGATTAGTTGGAAACATGTTGAAAAATCATCGAGCATAATAACAGAACACATTGGACAAATAAATTGACAGATTACATTTAATCATATGTGTTTATAGATGGTATTAGATGATAACGTTTTACACTACTTGATACGTCAAAAAAGACTTAATATCAAACAAAAGATAGAGCAAAACGAACCACACCAAAACCCGGTAATGATCATAGGAGCCCTAAATGGTTAGGAGATCCCGTTCCACTCTACATGTGAAAACCGTTGTGTTGCTCGTGTTAATACGTACCAGGTGATAGTCTTAATCGGTGAAACAGATATTCCATAACGGTCAAACAACTCATGATGACGTGCATATTGTTACCTTCAAAAAAGATCAAAGATAAGTCATGTATTTCAAATGTTATGATCTTCAAATTGCCAAATGAGAGACAACCGGTGATCAAAAGATCAAACACATCACACTAATAGAAACCAACTGTCATATTCCTACCTAGCCTTACTAGGAACAGGTATAACTTATGCAGTGTCGATTTATATTCGTTCTTCTAAATAAACAAATTGAACAGGAAAATACCCCAATTAAAGAGGTGCGGATAAAGTAAACTTGCAAAAGTATATAAACCATTTGAGATATATAAACTCAATACTATGTTGCAATGTTGATTTTGAATTATCGATTGTACCATTGATATACGTTAATTACATTTCTATTTTATAGCCTGCGATGATTTGTATTTCGGTTCTAACTGTTCAAGAAAATGTAATTGTTTGACTGGACCATGCAACTGGTTTACAGGAAAATGTCCAGAAGGTGGTTGTGAAAAAGGATGGCAAGGCGACTCATGTGACGATGGTATGCGATTGGTTTTCACGTTTTCGACCTAAGAATAACATTCATTCTATATCAAAGTATAAACCTAGTTGTCGTTGTTTACTGTGTTTTATAAAGTCAATACGGTACCACACATCACGTATGACATGATAATTCTAAATATTTCCTCGTTATATAAACTTGTAGATGACATTGCATTTCAACTAAGCGACAACAGTGTGTGCTATTCCCTAATATATTTTATCCGACAAAACGAAGAATGGTTTTAAACGAGTATTCAAAGTTATAATGTGAATACAAAGAGTTAAGGCTAGTTTGACTTGAAATGAATTCAACAAATACTAATAAGTATGATATAACAAACATTTCAGGATGTAATGAGGGTCATTTTGGACGAAACTGTAATCTTTCATGTGATGGATGTATATCAAAAAGTTGTGAAGCCACTGATGGATTATGTTATAACACGACTGGATGTGAACCTGGTTATCAGTTTGATGAATATTGCAACAAACGTACGTACATGTACAGTATAGCATTTTGTAGAATGCAAGGTTTAAATGCAATTCTACTTCGTATATGTATTTGATTTGACCTTATCAACTGTTTGAAAATAGCGCCACTGATGTGTTTGTTGTAGACATCTTGCGCGTCTAGAAAGATAAATTGTATAAGCTTTATATATTTTATTGGTTTTTGATATACATTTTTCTGTTACATCTCCCTGTATGACAGTACATCAACCTTTTGTATGTCACAATTCTATTCTCATACGGTAACTCCTTTAATGTTTTTTGTAAGGGTCGATAAAAAACAGAATGAATTTTCAGATTTTTTTATTTTTTTTAAGGTTTTGAATGTTATTTTCTGAATAAAAAAAAACGCTGTGTATTCATTCCATATAAAAAAAAATAAGACTGTCGTACATGAATACAGTTCCGGATTTTCCATTCAATTCTTTAGTTGATGTTTACGATATCTGTAAATGTGAGTCTCATTTCTTCATTAACATATCCTCATAACCATAGCTTAAAAATAAAACTAAATTATGATAGAAAGGTCAGATTTTAAAGCAATATTATGTCGTAGAGAAAAACTGTAATACAATAAATTTTAGCAAACGCTAAATTTTCACGAACAAATCTTTCTATGCACTTTTTCGTTTTTTATATCAAATATCAAACGCAGGTTCTATGTATGCATCTACTGCAAGTGAGCCATCAAAATGGTCAAGTTGGTTAACTTTTCGAACGTCATCACTGCTCCACATTTTCTCTTTAGAAAATTTAAGAGCCGGGAATTATATATAGACATAACTTCAACCTCATTGCATAATATTTATCAAAAGTACCAGGATTATAATTTAGTACGCCATACGCGCGTTTCGTCTATTTAAGACTCATCAGTGACGCTCATATCAAAATAGTTATAAAGCCAAACAAGTACAAAGTTGAAGAGCATTGAGGATCCAAATTCCAAAAAGTTGTGCCAAATACTCATAAAAGAGGGACGAAAGATACCAAAGGGACAGTCAAACTCATAAATCTAAAACAAACTGACAACGCCATGAAAAAGACAAACAGAAAAACAATAGAACACATGTCACAACATAGAAAACTAAAGAATAAACAACACGAACCCCACCAAAACCTAGGGGTGATCTCAGGTGCTCCGGAAGGGTAAGCAGATCCTGCTCCACATGTGGCACCCGTCGTGTTGCTTATGTGATTACAAATCCGGTAAATAAATAAATAACATTACTGCTAACTTGATATAGATCTATTGGTTGACATTACATTCTTCAGAACCGAATTCAATAAACAACATGAAGAACTCTGTTAAATTAATGGATTTGTTCTGTATAATAATATATACATACATAATTATACCATTTCAACTACTGTTGATGTTGACTAAAGTAGCGTCTGGTACGTGCACGTGTAAAAGTAGAGTAAAACAAAAACATGTAAATGGATTTGTTTTAGCTAGGATAGCTATCGTTTTATTAAGGTACTTTATATTTGCTACAACATGTCTTTTGTAGTCTGTGACGATTGGTATTATGGTAAAAACTGCACTGGGAAGTGTTATTGTTTAACTGAGTCATGCAGTGGGATTACGGGAATATGTCCATCTGGTGGATGCCAAAAGGGGTGGCAGGGCGAATCATGCGAAGAAGGTAGGACATTTAATTAATGTTTGATGTGACTAGTTTATGTTTGATGTGACTAGTTCATTTTTAGCCATGGCGTTGTCAGTTTGTTTTAGATTTATGAGTTTGACTGTCCCTTTGGTATCTTTCGTCCCTCTTTTAGTGCTATTTGACTTGCATAAATTCGATTTATATTCATACCTTACCAGCGTAATAAAGGTATACCTTAAATTTCAAAGGTTCAATGATTAAGCTTATTCATTCTGAATCATTGAAAAATGATGTGGTGCTCTGTTGTTTGTTTCATAAAGGCACATGCAGATTTGAGTGAGTCACACCTACTAGCAACTAGTGCAAAGGTTTAAACATGCCAATAAAAAACAAGACATTGATAACGTGTGTTGTTTATACAGCATTGTGGGATACCTTTGATGGTTGGTGTCATTAACTTAGTAGTCAGTACTTCGGTATTGACATTATCTATAATAAATAATAGAACTTTTGAAATTACCGTTTATAAATTTCGAAATTATTATTAACTAAGGTTTCAACACCCTCAGGCAAAGTTGACCTAAGATGGATTTGGCTTTTTTTTTATAGTCCTTTTGGGTTACACAGCTCCTCAATTCTTTAAGGTTCTCATAAATCCATCGAATTTAGATATTTGGCTATGAGCGTACCTGATCAAGGTTATCAAGAAAAACATTCAGTACTTCGGTACCGACATGATATATAACAAAACTTTTGAAATTGTTCGTTAATAAATTTCGAAATAAATGAAAGCTAAGGTTTCAACTCCCTCTGTCAAAGTTGACCCTAGATAAATTTGGCTATTTTTAGGTATTTTTTGGTTATAAATCTATACTTAATTATTAGTTGTGTTTACAGATTCGTGCTCGTGGTATTTCGGCACTGAACTTCAGCTAGCAAATGTTGTTGAAAAGTATTTTGACAATGTAAAGGTCACGACTTATAAATTTATATCAATGAGATATTTCTTGGGTATAAAAAAGAGGGACGAAAGATACCAAAGGGACAGTCAAACTCATAAATCTAAAACAAACTGACAACGCCATGGCTAAAAATGAAAAAGACAAACAGAAAAACAATAGTACACATTCCACAACATAGAAAACTAAAGAATAAACAACACGAACCCCACCAAAAACTAGGGGTGATCTCAGGTGTTCCGGAAGGGTAAGCAGATCCTGCTCCACATGTGGCACCCGTCGTGTTGCTTATGTGATTACAAATCCGGTAAATAGTCTAATCGGTAGGTCACATTCATGAAAGGGAAGGGGATTGTAGTTACGACGTAAGGAACAGATCCGATATCATTTGTGAAACGGTTATTCCATAACAGTCAACCAACTCGTGATGGCGTCCGTAAAATTTACGAAGGGATGATTTCAACTTCACCATTTCGAACTCTTGGTTTAATAGCTTCCTTGTGAGCAGTAACCCTCTATCAAGAAAATCATGACAGGAAATGCAAGCACGGGTATATCGTATCAATTGGGAGATAAAGTAGTTTATATTCGACGTCATCAATATTGAGATTCTGCCACAGTAATCAATGTCTGTCTATTAAAAATGTGTTCACAATACTTTTCGGATCAGTGGAAACAAATTATTGCTGAAAATGGAAATATTTTAGATTTTGGACGCTGCAAAATTGTCACGTTCATTTTTCATTCTCCACAAAAATGGCTTTACATTTTTGGCCTTTTGTCTTGCTTCAAAATGTTATATTGTATGACGGTTTACTTTATATTTAAGCGGTATCTGAATTACAAAAGGAAGATCCTCCTTACGCTGCCGCAATCGGAGGAGGTACTACTGCAGTTATACTTATTCTGCTTATAGTTGTGGTATTCATCATTTACAGGTTAGTTGTATTGTTCTTCAAAGATATCCTACTTTTCAGTTGAAAAGCATTCAATACCAACGTCAATTATTTCTTACTTTTATTGTTCAAAGTGTTGTCTTATGAAACAGCCATTTTTTTCTTCTTTATTAAAAATTAAGACAACACATTATAAAGTTCATTGGTTTATTTTCTTGATATTGGGACTATTTGTTTTAAATCAGATCACATGGTATCGCTCTTTATTTGCCTTATAGACCTTATATACGATCATAACCATATATTAGTGCTTAAGTCAGCTCAAACGAAAATAGTAACTGTCCCATTTTATTGATTTTATACATGTGATGTCATGGTGTTGTCTGTTCTCTTCCAGACATAGACTTTGATTATCCCTTTTGGACCTTTTGCATCTTTTAAGAAATGTTTTCAGTCCAGTTTGTATGTCCTCTTCTGGGTATGTGTGATATATCAGCTCTGTATATTTCGTATGACGTTACATGTTTTCTCAGTCATCAATTTAAATATCTAATTGGCGTCATATGAATCGGATGAAGTTTATGCTAGTATCGTTTAATCACTCACATGTTTCGATAACGACAATTTTAATGAGATATGTTCATCTTTAAATCTTGTTTATTTTCTTTTCCAAAATACCATTCTTACAGCCAAAGTACGTATACGATTTTTCAAAAAAATAAGACGATTTTTGGTATAAAAAATGTCAACTGTTATATTTTCTTTCTTAGTTAATTAAAGATTAGAACGTATACTCTATATGTAAAAACAATTTGTTAAAAATGTTCAACATACAACACCAGTTTAGGGAATACGGGCTTTTAAAACGGGGTAAATTTGGGTTCATTCTATTAAACTTTCTACGTCGTCTATATATTCAATTATAAGTATATCAATCTTTGAAAAATATTAAATCGTTTTTATGTATTTTTGGTTATATCAGCTCTTTAGAGTTTGCAGTGCATGATGTACAAGTATGCAATCAAATCAAAATTGGGACTATAAAATATGATGCTTTGTGTAGACAGTGCCAAGCTGTCTGCACGTTAACAACCCCTGTTACAAGTCTTTGCTGTATCCTGATGCAATGCAATATTACTGTTAATATTCAATATACATCTTTTTTCAGTGCTAGTGTATTTATTATTCATTTGTTTGAAAATGCATAAAATATTTGTCACTGGATGATGGGCAACCCACAATCAATCAATGAATCAATGTTTGTAATAAGGTTTGGATCTTAATTTCGTTTTTCTCTAGCCTTCTTGAAGAGAAATTAATTGTCAGAATGTTATCAGGTGTCATAAAATTGGAACCGTTAATGTTATATGAAATGATAACATCATGAAATTAGGATTCACAAATATGTATGTTTGGTACTAACGTATTAACTTACCTTGAGCGTATTTTACTAGTGGTATGCTAAAGAAAATATTTCAAAAAAATATCTCAACCATGTACTGACACGATACGCACATTGTCAGGAACAGTTTTATTAATTGTCTTTTCCATTTGTTCATTTCTACGAATTTATGACAGGCATATTGATTTTGCATATTCCCTGACATTTACAACTTCACTTATACTTATATTTGGTTTTTTTATTAACAGACGCAGGTTAATTTTAACAAAAGATAGAAAAGTAGACCGGAAATCATCAATAAATGAGACTTCTTTCGGTGAGCAAGCACATAATTGTTAGATTTTAAATCTTACTATATTCACCTTGAACCACAATAAGACCAATCGTTTACATTTTCGAAACATTTATACTGTAGTGCGTTCGATGTAACATTTTTTTAGTTAATCAAACCAATGGATGTGAAGTATGCATCATATATCAAGCAGGACATATACATGGGCTCCGTACTGTTTGTGGTTTGTCTCTTTTATTTTTGTCTTGTATATTGTTGTACTTAAAGTTTATTATTCACGTTAAATCTTGTTCATTCTTGATATTAGAAATTGGTTCTAAACGAGACCTATTGTTTAATTCAGACTTTTCATTGAAGTTTTACATGTACATGCGAGATAAACTGATAAATGGGAATTAATCATTTAACATTTTTATTAGATACAAGCAAGAAAACCAAAAATAACCATAACTATGCTAATATAGATAGTATAGCAAAGGCAAAAGATGATACTCCTTCCGTGACAGAGAGTGAAGACACTGAATCACAAATAGTAAAAGTCGATGATGTGAACATGTACGGCAATGTGCTTAGCGTATTGAAATACAAGATAATGGTTGAAGATCTGAAGACTGCTATACATGAAAAACAAAAAGGCGAGGATTTCAAGAAAGAGTATGCGGTGAGTTATATATATGCACATTTTAAACGTTTGTCTGTTAATCCAAAAGTGATCCGCTACAATTTTATAATTTTGTTTTTTTTTTCAAACGTTTGCATTTGTCTGTTAATCCAAAAGCGATCCGCTACAATATTATGACTTTCTTTTTTTTTTTTTTTTTTTAATCTGGTATTGAGAAATGTAAAAACTTGAATTTTTAACCATAATCTTTATGGTTAAACAATTTCTAAATTGAATATCGATGAAAATTGGAGAAAAAAAATATTTGACGTACTTATAATAAAACAAAACTAATCATTGATACCAGAATTCAAAAGACTTGCTATTAAATCTCTTATCAAAAAGTTAAAATAGGCCTTATAAAATATGAAAGAGCATTTAGGACCCAATATTCCGAAATATATTTTCATATAAAACTAAGGTAATCTAAACCTTGGAAAGAAAGTATTTCGATATAAATCTAAGTTTTACAAACATTTGAATTCTAAATGTGACCATTTCATTGATAAGTGAAGTGCCTACTGCTGAGTATTAAATGCTGTAGTTTGATAAAACACATGTTTCTTTTTTTATTTTTAGATTTTACAAAAAGGACTTCTTTATCCACATGTTGAAGGTTCAAAAGACGATAATAAAGTCAAAAACCGTTTTCTGTCATTATGGCCATGTATGTAACATAACAAATCTTCTGATTTCTACTTAGCTTTTGTTTTATTTTATAATATACCGTGTGTATGCTATGCTTTATACATGTTTTAAAGCTGTTATGATACAGTAAACTCAGTAAATGTTGAGAAATTGTTTTTGGAAAACATAGTACTATTCACATTTTCTGAAAGATTTTTTTATTAAAGTTTTACATGGATGGAGTTACATACAATCATGCATTTTTTGGTCATATGGAGAGAATAACCAAACCTATACAAAATTGTATCAACTTTCTAACGAAAAGATCTAATTGCAAACTGTCATTAAAAATAAACATAATGGAATCGACAAGATATATTTGTATTCTTACACAGTATTGCATTATCCCAATGCGATATTGGTATTAACTTTTTATATTGACATCATAATCATATGTATCTGTTATAGATGATCATTCAAGAGTGGTTTTGGAGGGGGACACAGCGTATGATTATATAAATGCTAGTTATATTGATGTAAGTTTTAAAAAATGTTAGTACATTCTTTTTATAATCTTATTATACCCCCGCTTTAAAAAAGGGGGGTATACTGTTTTACCTCTGTCTGTCAGTCCGTCCGTCCATCAGTCCGTCAGTCAGTCCGTCAGTCAGTCCGTCAGTCAGTCCGTCAGTCAGTCCGTCCCATGAAACTTTCGTCACATTTTTCTCAGGAACTACACATCCACCCTTTCTGTAATTTGGTATCAACATTTATATATGTCAGCCATACCGTGTGATGCGTTTTCAGATTCATCACTTGACAACTTCCTGTTTACCGAACACTTGTCTGATTTTACACATGATAGCCAAGTTGAAAATTTTCGTCACATTTTTCTCAGGAACTACAATACAAGGATTTCTGAAATTTGGTTTCAGGATTTATATAAGTCAGCTATACCGTGTGATGCGTTTTCAGATTCATCACTCGACAACTTCCTGTTTACCGAACACTTGCATATTTTTACACTATTAATATTATCCACTTGCGGCGGGGGTATCATCAGTGAGCAGTAGCTCGCAGTTTCACTTGTTTTGTAATCGGTGAGTTTTGTCAATTTGAATCTAAGGATTTTTAAAAGTGTAAGTCTTATTATAAAAGTGTTAGTCTTATTAACAGTGTGTCAACAATTTGAAATAATGTGAAAATACAAATGCAATTCTAGATTACTTTTTTTTTTAAATTGCTACATTCAATATCAACAATCCATAAACTCCTGTTGGGAAACGCAAAACAAACATTATTTCTATATCAAATAAGTCAAATAGTGCCTGGTTTTCTTCCGCTGTTACTTTTGATATGTTTTCTAGTAAACAAACAATGATAATAACATAAGCAGACAAACAACAGTTTTGCGAACACATAACATAACAGCCGCGGTTATTGATGTCAATCAAACGGAACCAGGGAAAACACAAGACAAATAGATATTTCCATTTCTGTGTTTCTACTAACTTGATCAGCAAGAATATAAGGCGATCCCGCTAGATCGAGCTGATATTCGAGCAGATGAAGGGAGGGGGGGGGGGGCTATATGAACGAAAACGAAATGATTATTGATGTTAGTTTTACACTTACAAGCAACAAAACGTTAGATAGTTTATCGGTTCTTTAAATTTGATTGATACGTTGACGTTGATTGATTTGTACTGTATTGATGCTGCACTAACATATATATGATATAATTGTCGTATATTTTCGAGTATTAAGTCCTCTGTGCGTTTGGCAGATAGTTCAAAAGGAAAAAGGAAAATGTGTCGATAACATTCAAAACCAGTCAGACAATCAAACACACACTGCGAATGTGTTCATTAAATGCTAGTTCGGGTTCGAGCCATAAATTTCTACTGTACTAGTTATACCAATCGTATTGCTCGTGACCTAAAAGAAATTATTGCATGTTTATGTATAATCAATTTTGTACGATTTTCAAATTTGTAATGTAACTATGACAAATAATACTAACTTTTATTGTCCACGTACTTTTCTTGTAAAATTTCAGAACTATGAAAAAGAAAAGGCATACATAGCAGCACAAGGTTTGTATAATATATCCTATGTTTGATGTTTGTTTTTTTTTATATAAAATCAAAAGTCAATTGGTCTAATTGTTTTTGTTCTAATTGATACAATGAATTATTATACAAAAATTGATATTATGATTTTTCTAAAATAAAGGTCCGAACAACGAGACAGTGAGAGATTTCTGGCATATGATCTGGCAAGAAAAGGTTGGAAAAGTAGTGATGGTCACACAGTTAAAAGAAAATCAAAAGGTAACAAACTACCATGTCATAGTTTTTTTTCATGTTACATTTATCTTATCATTTAGGTTTCCGTAAATATATGTGCAAAGATAATTGAATAGTATTTTTGTGAAATTGTAATTTGAATAATTGTTTAAATACATTGCTAACTGGATACTCAAAACTAGAACATGTACTTTACCTATTTGTTAACTAAAAGATTTAACCATGTTGAACTTTCATGATTATAAAACAACAACTGTATTATTTAAAGGTAAACGAGATACACTAATTGGACAAAAAAAAGACAAACAACAAACAACAGTATACAAAACACAACACAGAAACTAAAGACTGATAAACACGAACTCTGACAAAACAAGGATTGATCTAAGGTGTTGCGGAAGGGTACTATATTTTTGCACCCGTAACGTTGCTCATGTGAGTACAAACTCGGTGATAAGGCTAATTCGGTTGGTTATATTTGGGGGAAGAGAGGACGGAATTGCGATTAATACAATAAGAACAAATTCGTCCTTATTTGTGAAAAACTATTCCATAACGGTCAACTGATTCAACTTCACCACTGAGTAAAGATATACTCAAACTCTTTAGTTATCATGCTCTGATCATGTTTATTAATTTATGTCTATTTCATTCGTTTTCAGACAAAATGTGCACAATACTGGCCTAAATCAGTTACAAAACCTCTGGCAGTAAACAACTATATAGTAACATTGAAGGAGGAAAGAAAACATACAGTATATGTGTACAGGTTATTAACAGTGTTGAACAAAAACGACACGGTAATTTCATTATCCATGAATATGACAATGCTATGACAAATGAGCATTAAAATGTTTATTAAATTACCAATTTGATAGATGTATGGTTACAAAAAAAGATGCGTCGGATAGAAGTCAGCCATACCCAAACGCATATCAGTAACCTATTATAATATTTCGGGTTTGAAAAATATCTATGCAAAGTCTGAAACGGATTGATAAGTGAATAATTATAAGAGCATACAAAAAAAGAGTAACAAATGAAAAGTTGTATGTACTGACTAAAGATTGATTATTTTGGTGACACACCCAGGAGATTTAAAATGTTTTATTCAGGCTTTAATCTGCAATTTTCTTTTAAGGGGGTTAATAAATTGCCTATTCCTCCTTAAAGTCTAATATTTCTTACTCAGTTTGTTTTGTTTTTATTTTTTGTAATGCTTTGCTTTTTTCTCTTTACTTTGGACACTTTTGCTTTTTATATTTGGAAACCATGAAGATAATTAAATTGATGCTATAGTTAATATCAAAGTAAAAATAAATATTTGCAGCTCGGATGATATCAATGTTTTCTATTATAGAATGAAAAGGAAAGAAAAATTCACCATTTTCATTTCACACAATGGCCTGACCATGGTGTTCCTGACAGCATTAAATTAGTCAGTTTTTACAGAAAAGTAAAGATTGAAAAATGTTACCAAAATGGTCTAATGGTTGTGCATTGTAGGTATGTGTATGAAAAGCAGATATTTTTTTTTATATAAGTAAGGCCGTTAGTTTTCTAGTTTGAATTGTTTTACATAGTCTTATAGGGGCCTTTTATAGCTGACTATGCGGTATGGGCTTTGCATATTGTTGAAGGCCGTACGGTGACCTACAGTTGTTAATGTCTCTGTCATTTTGGTCTGTTGTGGACAGTTGTCTCATTGGCAATCATACCGTGTCTTCTTTTTTTATATTGTAATTTAAAATTAAAATTTCTTCGTTAAATAGCTTAGAAAATATATTTTAATTGCTGTCTCTAAATAAAGAAATTGTATTCACAACTAGAACAATGTTTACAATTCAATTTCGAACAACAGTAAAGTCCCAAATATACTGAACAGCGAGGAAAATTCAAATCGGTAAGTCCCTAATCAATTGTAAATCAAAAGCTACACATGAAAAAAATAGATAACAACTGTTATGTTCCTGACTTGGTACAGACAAAGTAATTTTGAAAACATGTGCGATACCAGAGGGACATTCAAACTCATATACCGAAAATAAACTGGCAACGCCATGACTAACAAAAAAGACAAATAGACAAATAATAGTACACAAGACACAACATAGAAAGCAAAAACCTAAGCATCAAGAACCCCACCAAAAACTGCTTTCAAAACAATACTATCACAAAGCTTTTTTAATTCATTCTTGGTAAAATTCAAAGGAAACACGTCCTTTTATATTTTTAAATAAACTGTTTTTGATTTTTTTCAGTTATATAAGTACATTGTTGTAGATATAAACCTTAGTTTGTCTATTCTATAGCGCTGGAGTTGGAAGAACTGGAACATTTATAGCTATTGATGCTTTGTATGAAAATGGCAAGAACGTTGGTTACGTAAATGTTATGGAATGTATCGAGATGATGAGGAAAGACAGAATGAATATGGTTCAAACTTATGTATGTATTATAGTTGTAAAAAGGGCGATACGTGTACTAAAGTTTAAAAGCCAACTCAAGAATGCCGTACTTTTACTCCAGCATGCGCTTTTAATATATGTAATCCTTGCATGTAACACCGATTTCACTTAAATAATGTAGGTATGAACATACATGCATTGGTCATGAGTATTCTATGTTTATGACTTAAGATATAATAAAACAAAAGAATTTTATCTAATCGAAACAAATCTTGGTTGGCATTTTTATTCTAAGCACTTTTACTGCCTTATTTAACGTGTTGTTTAAAATAAATGTCTTATGGTAGTGTATTTTTTCATAGTTTTGTTTTGTCCGTATTAAATTACGATTAGATGAAGTGCTATCGGTCACAATAAATTGTTGATAGAAAAAAAGATTTGAGATACTTACATATGACAATGTACGTACTTAATAATAACAGGAACAATAAAAAATCAGTTACGCATAATCACGGAGAAATACTTTCTTATATAGTTAGCAATTAGTGTAAATCGTCTTTATAGCAAATCTGAAAAATATGCCCGGGAATCATTGATAAGGCTCTCCAATTGGAGAAGTATGTTTTAATTTTTAGTACAATCTCCGTCTGAAGTAAAATCGTATTTAACAATTGTACAATTGTATCCGCGCACGAATAACTTCATTAACTAAATTATTGTCAAACATGTTTGTAATTTAAAGTCTATTACACATGATACTTTGGAAGTGGTAATGTTTGAATCTGTTCAATTTAAATTGCAGGAACAATACGAAGCGGTCTTTGAAGCCTTACTAGAACTTTTTACTGTACCAGAAACGTCAATTCCGAAGACTGATTTCTGTAAATACATCTCGGATCAAGAACATAAGACTGTACCACGAAATCAGAATATGTATAAAGTAGAATTCCAGGTATACTTTTTCATTTTGAATGAGTTTGAAAAGGAATAGTGAATTAATTACAAATTGGCTACCGCATTTATGATAAAATTGAAACAAAGATCAATGACAACGAATTAGTTTGTCAACTTTCCATATAAATAAACAATTGCATCACTTCAGAAACATTTATACATTTATGGCAAAACCTGCGTCCAATACAATGACATAAGGGTTTTAAATGTTATTCTTTATTGGACCGTATTCATTTTTTTCTAAATTTAAACCAATCAGTTATAAAGTCCATTTGAACTTACGACGTAATACTATATAGGCATTGCTTCTATGTAATGTTCTGTGTCATCATATTTATATAATCGACCATATATCTATTCTATCAAAACAAGTTGTCATTTAGTTGTATGTTATTTTTAGAGATTGGAAACCCTGCGACCCATGTATCTACAGTCAGCACATACTGCTGCAACATCAAAAGAAAATATTCCTAAAAATTCAGCAAAGAAAATATTTCCACGTAAGTAATCGTACGTTTTTTAATATAAGAATATTAAATTCAATAACAAGTTACACGTCGTTTTGACAAAATAAAAAGTGTACAAAAAGTTCATATTATAATTTACAAAATCAGTTTATGTGAAAAGTGAACACGCGTTTACTTCCAAGTGCACGTAAAATTCACTTGTCAAATTTCAAGTAAACGCTCGTTTACTTTTCAGTGCACGTAAAACAAAAATTGTGAAATATGAAGAAAACGCCCGTTTACCTTTCACGTAACGGACACCGAGAAAACACCTGTCTGTTTACTCGTTTAGACAATTTAGAAATGTGAAAATTTCTATTTTGACCGCGTTAACGTAATGATAGTAAACGGCTTACGTAACCTTGAATATAACAAATGAAATATGTTCACGCGGCATTATCGTGCGTGTACTTTATGTAAAAAAAACTATGTTTTTCATTTGCTACTTATATTTTAATCGTATTAAATTTTCCATATAGATTCGAAAGTGTTTCTATAAACGTCTTTGGCTTTATACCTATAAGCCATAATTTTGAATAGAACCAAGTTACGTGTATCTAAATCAAAACAATTTAAGCATAACAGTATTTTCGAAATCAAGATGTAAAGTATATATTCTGTTTTGTTTTTAGATGACAAGTATAGACCGTATTTAATGTCATATGGTAAAACACGTAATGATTACATCAACGCAGTGACTGTTCCCGTAAGTTCTACTTTAGTCAAACTTAATATATTTATACTCGATATGAAAGTCCTAAAAACAAATGAAAGATTGATTAACACTATATCATGAAAACGTTTTGTAAACTCATCAACATATAATAATGCATTCTTTTCCTTATACCCACAATTGAATCATATTGTTTGTATAAATGCAACACGGGTTATGTTCTTTTCATATATTTTATGATGGTATGATACTAAACCCCTTACGGGAAGGAGTGTGCCTGTTTAATTGAAGTCTGGAGCTGGCATGACAGTTAACTGCTAGTAGTCTGTTGTTATTTATGTATTATTGTCATTTTGTTTATTTTCTTTGGTTACATCAACTGACATCAGACTCTGACTTTTCTTGAACTGAATTTTAATGTGCGTATTGTTATGCGTTTACTTTTCTACATTGGCTAGAGGTATCAGGGAGGGTTGAGATCTCACAAACATGTTTAACCCCGCCGCATTTTTGCGCCTGTCCCAAGTCAGGAGCCTCTGGCCTTTGTTAGTCTTGTATTATTTTAATTTTAGTTTCTTGTGTACAATTTGGAAATTAGTATGGCGTTCATTATCACTGAACTAGTATATATTTGTTTAGGGGCCAGCTGAAAGACGCCTCCGGGTGCGGGAATTTCTCACTACATTGAAAACCTGTTGGTGACCTTCTGCTGTTGTTTTTTTCTATGGTCGGGTTGTTGTCTCTTTGGCACATTCCCCATTTCCATTCTCAATTTTAAATATTGTATTTCTTTTGTTACACGTATGTGATATGTTTGAGTGCTCGAAAAGAGTTGTTGTTCAATAGTTGATAAATTTCAGAACAAATCATACTAACATATAGAATAAAAAAAAAGTTTTCATAACTCTTACTAAATCAGTATCAATCAAAATAAAAACAAAGATGATTTCAAAAAGGGGTAAGTAAAAAAACCTGACAAATTCAGAAGCTAGACTATTTCAACCAAGGGAACGAATGAAAAAACCTATTTGTATAGCTTGATAAACCTTCTACTTGCATGGCAGTTGACTTCATTCTTTTACTTTAACAAATTTGGCTTAGTAACCCTGACAGACACAATTGTACAATGCAACAAGAATTGGGATTAAGCAGCTAAAAACAAACATCACTTAGATACAACACAACATTTGGAAGAAAACAAATCAAATGATCATACAAATGAATCTGACAAAGATTCAAATAAAAACGTTATTGTACATGTTGTAGTTGATTATGAATATAACAAAATATTCCACGAAGGTTTATTTCCAATTATAGTTTCAGTTGAAGCAACTTAAACGTATTACATTTTTGGAAAATTTATCATGGCATTCATGCCAATATCACTTCACTGAATGTACTCGACGAAATGTGGGAAGCTATGTATATCTCTTAGTTATATGATGATAACAATTTCTCGAGTATTTGTCTGGCACCAAGACACCAGCACCATGCAATCACATGTATATCATAGAAATTAGTATTTCGTATTTCTGACCTGTGTTTATTATAAGTAAAATACGGTATTTTAACATTTTCAGCATAAAAAGGTAGGAAAACACAAGTGTGTTTACGTGTTTGTATTTGTAACATGCTGGATTTCTTGCATCTATCCAACGGAATTCTTTTACGTTTTTCACAACAGTCTATGTACCTCGATTAAAACCTATAAAAGTATTTGGTTACGATTCATACATATATATTACTGCCATTTTACAAAACCTTATATATTATTATTGTCCAAACTTAAGGTTGATATGGAAAAATAAATTTCTAAGTTTTATATAATTTGATTGATGACTGATGCAATGGTTTTTTTACAGGGATACGAGGAGAATAGTAAGCTCTTCGTAACACAGTGTCCTCTAGAGAAAACTGTTGTTGATTTCTGGACAATGGTTTATGATCATCAATCTAACATAGTTGTTTTATTAGACCAGTTAAACATGGTATGTTAATCTTACTTGGCTAGGGCGTATATTTAGTCATATGCAGTTTAATAATTTTTTGAGTATTATATTAGAAGTAAAATAACAATTTAAAGTAGGTTTGTCTGTTACATAAGTGTGTCTGGTCACATATCTCAACCGTCACTTGGACAATGACCAGAAACGAAAATATTTAATCAAACATTTGGAAATAATAGATATGAAATCGTTGATTAACAATCACGTGTGAAAATAATATCAAAGATATTAAAATCCTTTTTTCAACGTGTATACTACGCTATATCAGATCGACAATACAGCCTGGTATCTTTCATGTGTTATCATGGTTATACAACTTCTCACTTAATATATGAAAATATAATTTTTGTCTATGTATTGATAAAAAGAGTGGTTAAAAATATTAAATTATATATCTGTTAGAACGCTCCTTTGTGGTTAAAACAACATGAAGTGCTGGAGTTTGACCAATTCTCTATTGTGCAAGAAAACGTATACAATCCAGATGAGCTGCAGTTTACGTTGAGACATGAGGTGAATATGTATTTACAAATTGTTATTTGAAGGTCCACAATTACATAACACATAAATGATAAACGCGTAAAAACCGAAAAGAGTTTAAAACGTGATTGTCACAGTAGGCATTTTCTGCATTACACTTATCAGCTGTCGTACAATCAAAACGTCATATATGGTTTTTAAACAATCCATGGGGTGACACATGCATATGGTTATTTGAGGCAGAGTAAGCAACAATTACTCTCTCTATTGTTGGATCCACAAACTGTCATGAAGGGGGAAAGGTGGTACTGACTGCATAAGAGGGACCCCGCTCAAGTCATGCTTTACCGATTCTCTGTATAATTACAAATAATAAATGTTTCCAACAAACGGGGGACCAACGAAACATGTTTGTACCTAGTTATTGATATGACAATTGTTTTTTTTTCACTCGTTTTGTTGATAATTAACGTTTGAATTTGTTTTTTTGTATGGATCTTCTCTAGTTGATTTTTCCTTGGAGTTGGTATTTCTGTTATACGTATTTACTGATATGATAATTTTTTTTTTTACCTCAATTTTTTTTTATAAGACCTCGCTATTTTTCTTTAGTAATGTAATTATATTTTCTTCAGAATCAAGGTGAAAGGAAAATAACTGTTTTTACACCAAACGAATCAAATGGAACAAGTGATAATGTGTTCCCTTCAAACATTATACTAGATCTTCTGAAAAATGTAAACGATTGCTGGGAAGAAAACAAAGGACCAATTACTGTTGTTTGCAGGTGCGTGGAAAAAGTTTTAGACATAGACTTTGTATATCGTTGTTGTTAAACTGTTGTCTTTTTGATGACATTGGACGGTAAATGTGTTTAATAAAAGTTAGATGTCTGATCGTTTATATAAAATATATCACTTATGATATGCTGTTGGGAATATTTTCAAGTTTAAATTAATAGTGTCAATTTTAGTCTTGAATAGCTATTTTGATCTAAACAACAATTAAACTGACCTAATCATGTTAATATGGCAATGTTACTACTTGTTAAGTCTACGATATCAAAGTGTGTGATTAAGGACTTTCCGTTTTGAGTTTTCCTCGGAGTTAAGTATTTTTGTGATTTTACTTTTTATATTCAGTACATCGATTTCTTTGTAGATGGTTTAACTGTTGAGTAGCAAATAACTTTGATATGTGTCTTTTACCTATATCACTACGTATAGAGATCAATTAAGTTGTCAAAAAGTATTGAAATAATACAGTTAGCGTGTTTGCAGTGATGACTTAAAGGCTGCGTATAACATACAAATCTGTACTGGTTCAAATTTTAAGTCTAAAATCAATGATGACTTTTTTGATAACCTATGACAATATATTTCTCTCTATTGGCTCACATTCATATAAAATACAAATAAGAAGATTTGATATAAATGCCAATGAGACAACTCTCAGACTTAGTCACAATGTGTAAAAAGTAAAAAAGAATATAGGTCTTCACTGTGTCACCATAAATGCAAGATAATAAGTGTCCACAAATGACTTGTGTAAAGCATTTCTAACAGGAGAAAAATACCAGAATTAAAATTGTGCACACCAAAGACACGTTTTATCTATAAAGCAAACTCATCACTGACACTCGAATAAAAAACGGTAAAAGACAAACAAGTTCGTAGTTGAAGATCATTGAGGACTTTTAATTCCAAAAGTTTTTTTTCAAATACAGCTGTTATTGATATATAGTCTCTTAAATCTGCAAGCGTTGATTAAACATGAATTGCCGAAAAGCACTAAGGTTTTTGTAAAACTTTTATGATTCAGTTTGACTCGTTCTATAATTATGAAATTTAAGTGCCACACAATGGAATATTGGTTGTTTTGTTAGAAATAAAAAGGACATTCATGCAAATACTGATATTGTTTTGATTTTATATAATAAACATCAGGTAGGTGAAAAAGTTGTTTCAGTGTTAACATATTCTTGTTACTCTATTAGTTTTTACGATAGCGACATTGAAACACCACCGTTATATTTCAGCGATGGCTGTAGTAAAAGTGGGGTATTTGTTGCTCTACGACTGATCTTAGAAAAACTAGCAATAGATGATGAGATTGATGTTTTTCAAGTAGTTAGAACAATACAAGTTAGACGACCGGAATTTCTTATGAATTTTGTAAGTTTTCAATAGATTACTATTATGTTAGTGTATCTTAAATGCGAAATATGTTTCGAAAGTAAGAGTTTCCAAAATATAACTATTTAGACATTTGCTTTTGTTCAGATTGTTTTGTAGATGTAAGCTATTCTGTCTAAAGTCAATCTTCTCACTGTTTTCTTTTAGCTTTGTTTTATTTCTTTGAAATTATAAAGTTAGTTTACATTGAAGTACAGTTAGTTGAGGATCTTTTTTTCAATGATTTGCGAATAGAAGCGAACCAAAAAAAAAGAAATTGAAAAGTATTTTAATTTATCTATAGTCTAACAATATCTTATAATAAAATGCATCCAGTCTGGTGAAATTCAACTAAATGAAAGTCTTTAGAAATGATGGGATATCCGTGGATTACTTATACCTACTTCATATTAATTCATCTTATAATTGAAATCATATTATTGTCATGTGATAAGTTTTAAAATGTTTGTATCTCACATTTATTTGCCGAATGTTTATCTAGAGAAAAAAAAAAAAAAAAAAAATAACTCAAAAGTAAAAACTATTTTGCTTAATTTTCAATAAAAGCATTTAATGTTAAAATTTATATGATAATCTGATACTTTATTGTCACTTCCATTTTTTTGATAACGTGACTCTTCAAATAACCACTTTCATTAGTTTTATAAATTTATCAGGTTTAGGTATGAACTTTAAAATAATGCATATATAGAGTTGTGCTTGTTTTTTTGTTTAGTTGTAATCAGTTGCATACCCATTAAAATGTCATCGTATACATGTTTTTGATAATAAATGGTCAAAATTGTTACAGCTAATAAAAATATAAAACATGTTAGTACAGTGCATATTTTCAAAAACTCAAACGTCGTACGTTAAGTATAATTACAAACTTTTTGTGCTGTTTGTGTTGTTGTGTCGGAATGATGATGCACGGAAACATTTGAAGACTTCTCAAAACAAATCATATTTTAAAGAACAATTATAGACAAAATTGATCACTAATAGGACCGGGAACACAGTTATCGGCCTTTGATTTTCGTTGTCCATGAATATAGTTTCTAGTCTTGACGGTGTGTTACTTTTTTGTATACCCTTTTGAAATTCATTTCTTCATATTTTATGCCTCAAATAGTAAGTAGAGGGATCAAATTACACTGTAGAAAAATTAGGGCTTATGCATTTTAAGGTAAAGTAGTGATTTGGTCCAGCTTAAAAGTTTACACATTAGCTTTTTGGAAACTGTCAATGGATTTCAAGACCCCCCATTAACATAATGTTGTTTATATTTTGAGTAATAGCTAATGAATTTTTTTATAGTGTGATATAATTTATCCCAAAAGCAGAACAACACACAGTTTAGGAATTATTGAGAAAGCGCATCAAATTTTATTTATTGTCCAAAAGAAATGCACTGAGAGATATCTATGTTTTCGGGCCAATACATACATATTATATCTGTTATATTTGGTTAAACAACTTTGTTTTTGTTCAATTTGAGCCATTTTCTATAAAACAAATCTTGAGCCCTGCGTCAATCAAATGGGGTTTCATTAATACCTGATATTATCTTTTTCACAGGATCAGTATGAATATTGCTACAAGTGTATCAAGGACCATTTAGAAAACGAATCGCTTTATGCAAATGTATGATGATAGACTCAGTGGTTTAAGCAATATAATCCACTTTAATACATATATTTTTGCTTTTTGTTCATAGGATGTAAGTCATAAATGGAAATGCAAATAGCAATGATAGTGATATTATTTTATTGGACTAATAAAACTGATCTTCATGAATAGGTCATACAACATGCAAAATATTTATAAATTTGTATAGAATTAATTTTTGTATAAAAACAGATTATAAATGGTAATAAATATTGTTTATCAACGAAGATGAAGTTTAGCAGTATATTTATTTACTAAAAAAAGAGAAAATATCATTGAAATACTTTAAAACAAAAGCTGTGTGTTATTTTATCATAGACACTGGTTTAAATGCTCATAGAACTATCAAAATATAAATAGCACAATTTTGATATTTTCTAAATGTATATCAAATGATATTGTGTTTTTACTATAATCTAAATTTCATTTTCTATATATGTTATATAAAGTTTGCTTTATACAAATGTATGTGCTTAATCGTATGTTCAATTATAGTTGTTAATGTCTGTGTCATTTTGGTCTCTTGTGGACAGTTGCCTCATTGGCAATCATACCACATCTTTTTTTATATTAATCGTATGTTCAATTAGGAAAATGGGATGCTTATTCCCTCCAAATGTCATAGTATACACAGAGAAAGTGTAAACATTGCATTACATGCAAGCATGAAAATTCCTATTTTCAAAATATTAAAAATCAGAAGGAATCTCTGAAATAAACCCAGTTGAACAAAGAACTCGACAGGCTTGTCATTCATACATTTCAATGACCTGTCCGAATTATTAATGATTGATGACGATGATGATAGATGGCTGTCTAACTGTCAGTGGCCAATTAAATCCATATACAGGTTGAGATTATGTAATTGTAAAAGTATTTAAGCCTTCTTTGTTTTAAACAGGCTAAACTGCTGACTATGCGGTATGGCCTTTTCTCATTGACGAAGGCCGTACGGTGAACTATAGTTGTTAATTTCTGTTTCATCTAGGCACTTGTGGATAGTCATTGTCAATCATACTACAGCTTTTTTTTTTATAAATCAGATTGTTCATCTGCTGGCTTACAATGTAACAAACACATGAAGACTTGTCACTTTACCCTCATATTATTATTCTCTGATCTTGACAACTGATCTTTGCTCACCTCTCGCACACTATAATTCTCGAAAAGGGAAACCGCCGTAGCCATATTATTAATATTAATCAAAGATTATGCTTTGGTATTCTTTTTCGAATATATTTCTCAATATGAAAATAAAATGTCTGATGTTTATTATAATAAAACGTCTAAGGAAATAATATAGACACAGATTTAAGTTTTTTGCAGGAGAGTGAAAATAAATCATCAAATATAGAAAAAACAAATAACTGATATAAGGATTAAAATGCCTCATATATTATATTTTTTTCCTCACTATACAATTTATCATTAACAGGTGATTTTGAAATGAACATTTATCGTCAAGAAGGATATGTAAAAGTTAGATTAATCTATTCATTATTATAATTATTATTATTTAACTCATTGTAACTATTAATGTTACTTTTACATTTTTCTGGTTTTATTTTTGTTTTCTGTATTTTTATATCATGTGACGTTTAAGTAAATGTTTTGTACAGTGTTGAATTAAAAAAAAATAAATCTTGAAAACATGTATTACCTGTTCCTTATTATAGCATTGGACTTCATCTGATGTTTGTAGCAGAATATGATACTACATGTTTTTTTTTACTACACATAAAGGTTGGTGTTATCGTCGTTTGATTTCCCAGTTCATTTGTCCATATCAAGTTGTCGTGGTCATATTTGTTCCTTAATTCTATAAGCAATATTTCAAGGATTTCGGTTTATGCAATGCTTAAAAGGTGTGCATTTGTTTTAGGCAGTGTGCCTTCACTTTCGATATCCAATGATCATCAATACCTCATCATATTCAATTATATAAGAATAGAACATAAAGTGGCACACATTTTTAATTAATTAGTTTTCTTTTTTTTTCTTTTTGATTCAGTTTGATTTTCGGTTCCTGAAAATCAATGCATAAAGGTTTTTTAAATCTAATCTTATAGACCGAGTATCCTCTAAAACAGTTTGACATTCGTTCAGACACTTATCCTAAATTTTGATTAGAAATATTTTCCAAATTCATTAAGAGATCTCTAGTCTCTCAATATTAAGGTTGGTAGTTTGAAAACCGTTGAACTTCGATCTAATTTGAGGGGGATTATCAAGTCTCATCCAAATGCATGCATCAATGGTTATGTACGGACAATCAAGGTTCCACCACCAATAGAGAAACTGTCCCCACGATATGACAAATAAGTTGCGATAAATACTAACAATCAATCAATCGATATGCAGGTTTTGCACACTTTGATATGCAATACTTATATGCATTGGTGCACCACTTATTGAGAACCTGTTTTTGTATTGCTATGAGTTACAATTGATGACAAAAATAAGCAAAGACCCATCGAAACAACATCTGATAAACAAATTTAATAATACTTTTAGATATTTGGATGATATTGTGGCTCTCAATAATGACGACTTCAGTATGTATATTAAAGAAATTTATCCCGTTGAACTTACTTTGAATAAAGCTAATAATAACAATGACCACTGCCCTTTCCTCGATCTTGATATCTATATCACTAACGGAAAGCTGAATACTAAAATTTATGATATAAGAGATGATTTTTCATTTCCTATTGTTAATTATCCATTTTTAGATGGTGACGTTCCCTTGTCACCATCTTACGGTGTTTATATATCTCAACTTGTACGATTCGCTCGTATATGTAACAATGTTTTAGATTTTAACGAGAGAAATTTATGTATTACTGATAAATTATTACACCAGGGTTTTCGATATCACAAACTAGTCCAAACATTTACTAAATTTTATCATCGTTCTAAGGACATCATTCGTAAATATAGTTCAACATGCAGACTTCTTATACGTTCAGGTATTTCACATCCAATTTGTTTATGAAAATATTCTTTATAAAGCACAAAGGTGTCAGTATTCACCTCAAAAACTAACAAAACCTTTGAATAGACTTATTTAGAAGGGATATAGTTACAATACTGTTGTCAGGTCATTAAAGATTGCATATTTTGGCGTTAATATTGATTCACTTATAGGGTCTTTGCATCGGAACTAAACACATTTATTCAAAAACCAGTTGTTGGCATGACACGGGTTATGGTCTTCTCATATATGTTATGATGGTATGATACTAAACCCCTAACGGGAAGGATTGTGCCTGATGTTCATATGATGAAATCATAATCTTTCAGTCAGTTTAATTGAAGTCTGGAGCTGGCATGTCAGTTAACTGCTAGTAGTCTGTTGTTATTTATGTATTATTGTCATTTTGTTTATTTTCTTTGGTTACATCTTCTGACATCAGACTCGGACTTCTCTTGAACTGAATTTTAATGTGCGTATTGTTATGCGTTTACTTTTCTACATTGGCTAGAGGTATAGGGGAGGGTTGAGATCTCACAAACATGTTAAACCCCGCCGCATTTTTGCGCCTATCCCAAGTCAGGAGCCTCTGGCCTTTGTTAGTTTTGTATTACTTTAATTTTAGTTTCTTGTGTACAATTTAGAAATTAGTATGGCGTTCATTATCACTGAACTAGTATATATTTGTTTAGGGGCCAGCTGAAGGACTCCTCCGGGTGCGGGAAATTTTTCGCTACATTGAAGACCTGTTCGTGACCTTCTGCTGTTGTTTTTTTCTATGGTCGGGTTGTTGTCTCTTTGGCACATTCCCCATTTCCATTCTCAATTTTATTGGTACATGTATTCAACTTGGTATTGGACATTCAGCATTTTGTTTTAAAATAGTGGCAATTGCCGTAAATTATTTAATTTTAACGATTCTTTTTATTTAGAGTTCTAAAATATAACCTAAAAAATCATAGATTTGTTTATTTACTTAAAAAGTGTTTTAAAAATGGGATGTATTGTTCTCTTTATCATGTTTATAGTACATCTTTCTAACAATGACGTTGAATCTCCATATGCCTTCAAAGGTCGTAACAGGTTGAATATATTAAGTGAAATTAAAAAAATATTCTGTACGTAATGTTTGATAAATGCAATTTAATTTTAGTAAAACACACCTACCCATTTTGAAATGTTTGAATACAAATATATGCTTCACTAGTTGCAATTTTTTATATTAACCATTTTGAGTTTAAATTACTTGGAAATACAGAAAACAAATACACACTCATCCGTAAACATGTATTGTCTTGAGACATTTCTTTAATAATTTTCTTTTGTTCTTCACCGTGTTATGCATTCTCATTTATTGAGACATAAGGACATATTCGTATATTTTTTGACAGTGTTTTATTCATCTAAAGATAAAGGACAATCTTTTTGTTTTTAATTCTTCAGAGTTAAATAGAAATATTACATTTACATACCTGTAGCAATAGTTTTAAATTTGTAACTAACAACGGTCGGCTAGTGTGTATTTACAATTACCATTTTAAAACTTCCTGTTTTTACAAAACTGTAGATATTGAACAGGTAAGTTGTATAAAAAAATGTTAACCGTCAGTTTTATATTTGTGATCTAAAGCCATATGAAATGAAATTTTTGGGGTAGGCGATCGAAATAAGCAAGATGTAAGATTAGAATGTTTGTATTATTTTGTTATAATGTTTTACATAATTCAGTCCCTCTCGTAGTCTTGTGCAATGTAATTATTAAACGGGAAGTCCAAAGGGCAATTAAAGGTACTTAACTCTATGGTAAGATAGACAAAAAAAACCAGTATTTACATACAAAATAGTAACACCAAATTGTGAATTGTCGATTTGGACTTCATATACGAACATATTTGAATTGATGTATTCCAAAACTGGTCTAAAACTTGGTTAATGACATTGAATCAAAAGCACTGAAATTGGATATCTACCGCACAGAATACTTTTGTTTCGACTACATTGCCAAGTTTTTAGCATTGTTGATGACCACTTGAGAATGACATTGAGTGGCGCTAAAAACTGGAATGGTCATGCTCTTAAAAAAAATCAAAACATATCAAACCGGCTTTGTTTACAAAGAACTTTTAAAATATAATCTCATTCTTTTAAATCTCAATGGACTATATTTAACTGACATACGACTATTACTAAAGTGTGGTTGCAAAGTATGAAATAACTGTGTTGTAGCCAATTCTGAACCGTTACAAAAACTTCATGTAAAGCAAGAATTGTTACACGCCTATATTGTTATAGCAACAATGCAATCTTATTTTTAGAAATAGACTCGAAACCTTTGTTTGATGAAATAAACCTACGAACTTTAGTTATTCTACAATATGTATCACGAACATGCTATTTATTCTTTATCATGGACATTCTACTTATTACTTACGAACACTTATACAATATCTGAATCAACTATTTATAAACAATCTTTGAAACAACAGTGACCCTATAGTATCATTTTGTAGATTGAAACTTATAAACAAATCATAATTTACAAATAGTATTAGTTAACGCTATAGAATGGAATCGATTAGTATTTGAAAATAAATATATTCCCTCCGTAAAAAATTCCATTAACCCAAAGCCAAAACCACTAGTTTGCTGGAAAATGTCAGTCAAATACTACACAAATCAATATAAAAACAATTTCAAAGCTGTCAAGGGTTATTACAACTAAAAACTGTTTTTTTCTAAGCCCGTTTAAAAGCGGGAGCTTTGGCATGTCACAAAACCAGGTTCAACCCACCCTTTTTTCTTAAAATGTCGTGTACCAAGTCAGGAAAATGGCCATTGTTATACTATAGTTCGTTTCTATGTGTGTTACATTTTAATGTTGTGTCGTTGTTCTCTTATAATTGATACGTTTCCCTCAGTTTTAGTTTGTTACCCGCTGTTTTTCTAAATCGATTGATGAGTTTCGAACAGCGGTATACTAATGTTGCCTTTATTTATGCTGAAATCAGATTTCCTTTTTTATAAATTTGTTTTTGTCCCGTCATTAGATCTAATTACTTAGTAAATCGATAAGAAAAGATATTATCTACCTCCTATACTTTTTTAGGAATATGATTGGTTAAAAGCGACCTCGTATTGCAAGTTCTGTTTAATATTGTTATACCAAGGTTGTTGATAATAGATATGTATCGATTACATAAGTTGTTAAGTGCAGACCAATTGAAGAAGGTTTTTGAAATTGAACACTTGAACACTTTAGTACAGAAATACGGAGATGTGTTATGATAGCAAGTAAGACAACTTTAGTCTAAATTCAACAAATAAAGATAGTCGGTAAGATAAATTCGTTACATAGTGTGCTAGTGACCTAATATGATGTATACAGGGTACGTAAATTCCATATGGGGTAAGAGCGAAACTCGAACTTACTCGAATTTACTGACCCTGTATATATCATATTAGGTCACTAACACACTATGTAACTAATAGTCTTAATCTAAATATTCCCTTTTGTGATAGAAGAAATATTCAATAGGTGAACGTTTTAACCTTTATATATCTTTCGTTCTTCTTGGTGAATATATTGTTTAGTATGTTGGTGAATAATTTGGAATGACGTACACATGTTATCTATTTTGGAAATTTTGTATTTATTTATGTAACTGTTGTGTAGATTTATAACTGTTAAATGTTGTTGTTGCGCGTTTTTATATTAATAAATTATAACTTATTATATTCAGGAGAGGACTTTCTTAACTGTGATAACTTGTGTTTGATCCTTTTAGTTACATGTAATAGCATATACAATATGTTTGATTGAAAAATGGCAAACAGTTTACTTCATGCATGAAATTGTTTGAAGCGATCTTAAAACTTCTTAGAATGGTTAGATGGTTAAAGATCGTCCAACAGAATATGTTACAAATGTAAAAACAAGTTTATCAATACTAGAAATACCATATAAAGTTTGAATTTCTTTCTTTTCTTAGTTTTTGTCATATTATTTGATGTAACTCTTTACATACTGTAAGTTTAGTTAGAAGGGATCAAGTGGCTTAAAGATACCTTAAAGAAGTTTGGTTCATAACCCTATTTAACTCCGTACTTTGTTTGGACTTTTTATCTAGTTCGATTCGAACCTGCGTCTCTGATGCGTCTTTTGTACACGAAACGCGATTCTGGGGAACAAATTGTTATCCTTGTATCTTTGATGATTAATTGACATAGTATGCAAAACTGTTACAGTTTTAAAAAACTTGGTATCATATTGTTTGCTAAATGGTCGGGTTGTTGTCGCTTTGACGCGTTCCACATTTCCATTCTCAATTTTTACTACTTCGTTAATCAAAATACAGTATTCACAATCGCTTTTGAAAAAAAGTTGACTTCGTATAATGCTATGATTAACGTAATCATTGTATACCATTTACTCACATTTGATTACGCTGTAGGTATAGTGTCTGACATAATTTTGTGAGTTGAGCAAACTCGGCTTAAAAGTTATCAAATTGAATTTTATGTTAATATTCATTGATATGTTTTGGAGATTAGTTTGACGTCCATTTTCACTGAACAATTACATATTTGTTTAGGAGACAACTGAAGCCCACAAACGGATGCAGGATCATCTCACTGTATTGGTGACCCATTAGTGGATGTTTTCTCCTTTTTGGTCGGGCTGTTGTCTTTTTATACAAAAAAAAATCTAGTTGGAACTTCTAATTTAGTTCAGTTGAGGAAGTTTTTTCTTTTTAATTCTTGTAGAAAAAAAAACATTTTCGTTTGCACATTGTTCAGAAGAAAAATAGAAATGTAGTCCTACGTATAATTAATAATAGACAAATAAGGTAAACGTAGTATTTCTTTCAACGTTAAAACATCAGAGATGTACATGTAATCACTGTCTTTAAAACAAACTATCGTTCTACAGTTAAAGATAAACTTCTGACATAATATACCTCTGAAATTCTTAACTGTGAAGCAATGATATAATAATATCTACATCAAATCGAATTACGGAGCTATACATTCAATTGCAATGACTAGTCAATATCAAAATAAGTGTTAAGGGTAAACTGTGTATAAAAAATATGAAACTAACTTTTAAAACAATGACAAACTTAAGAAACCAAACTCATATGTCTGTAGTAGCATGGTTTTCCGATAAAAAGGAGAGGCGAAAGACACCAGAGGATCAGTGAAACTCATAAATCGAAAATAAACTGACAACAAGGGGAGGGGATTGTAGTTACGACGTAAAAAACATATCCGATATCATCTGTGAAACGGTTATTTGATAACGGTCAACCAACTCGTGATGGCGTCCGTAAAATTGATGAAAGGGATGAATTTAACTTCACCATTTGGAACTCTTGATTTAATAGCTTTCTTCTGAGCAGCAACCCTCTATCAAGGAAATCATGATAGGAAATACATGCGCAAATATATCGTATCAATTGGGAGATATATACTTCGTATGCAGACGCTGTTGGAATGCTGCTACATAGAAATGGAACGATCACAATTGGGAAGCTGAAATCATCTCGTTTGTCGTACACGTTTTTTTTCAACCGACCTTTATTGTTAATTTCTAGATTTACGTCAAGATATGAGACAGACTTAACTACTTTTGTTGTATCATTTTATCTCTAGTTCGATGGGATAGATGCTTTCACCATAGTCCCCATATTTTGAATAATTTGAGAGTTAACAATTTCAAGCTATAAAGTGTTTAAGCTCATAAGTCAATTTAAGTGCCATTCTTTGAACGAATCTGGCAAATTAAAAGAATTTCGAAACATGGCCGTAAAAACTAACCGACCTTACCATCCTATTGTGAATTAACGCTTATCCTGAGTTAGAAATGGTACAGTTTGCATTTCAGCGTGTGGGGAAATTCAGGAAATATGAAGATAAATTTAGAATTATATAAAACTCACGGACTGTTTTACTCGTGAACCATCATACGCTTTTGGCATGAATTATTATAAACTAAGTGAGTTTTTTGTTTTTCATGTTTTTCTCTGTCTGATTCTAAGACAAATTGGCTTTTAATTGTAGACTCAGTACGACAAATAATGCCTTATAAACACAATTAAGTCATTAACACATTATAAACTATTACGTAGCAAATCGTTCATTTTTATACTACAATAAATGTCATCCCCAAAATTTATCATCTTTTTGATACAGTTGTTACAAAGAAGCGTATAAGTCTTTGTTTTGCAAAATATTGTGTTTAAGGAACTGTGGCTTATCACACATTATAAATGTTTGTCATTTAAACTTTCTCACAAATATATGACTTTTGTGTATGTAAGCATAACATTTGTTATAATTAATCATAACGTAAAACAACACCTGACATGTCATACTGTCATTGATTTCCAGGAACAAATATAGTTGATCATTTAATTTTGGCTGATGGGATATTTATTGCTAAGAAAAACTACTTTCAATCATTTCTCCCTCATTGTTTTGTGTGCATACACCAAGTTTGGAAACTATAAACTGTATAAGTGTTGTGTTAATGTTTTCTTTTCGGCTTTTTAATTCTATGTTTTAAGTTTGATGTGGAGTACATTTCTCTGAACTAGAATACACTATTGTTTAGGGAACAGCTGACATTCGCCTATAGGTGCTGCTATGAATACAAATTTGTGGTCTTTGACTGTTTCCTGCTCTTTGATCGGGTTGTTGTCTCTTTGACATATTCCCGGTTTACATTTTCAATTTTAGTATCATTTTTTGTTTGTTTTATTCATATATGAGCTAGTCTGACTAACCTGATTTTCTGGTCTTCTAAATTTCAGATTTAGATTATTAATCATAATGTTAAATCTCCTTACGATACATTATCTAGGAATTCTGTAAAGCAAGATATTGTCCTTTTCACAAAATGCTCTATTATTAACTATTCTTTTATTTATTAGAAAAGAAGAAGAATATTTAAATTAATAATACGAGAAGTATAATGGTTCCATTATTTTGATTACCTGAGAATGAACACAAAAGACGGCATTATTATATGGACCCTCATGTATAGCCGATGATCAACATATGCATATTTTACAAATATGTTTGCAACTCTTGGGGTACAGACAAATTTAACTGTAAGCTTGGCTTTTCTTTTCGCCCTTTGTTGGTTTTAAAAGCTCCTTGGACGTTTATATTAAGTTTTTAATGTTCAAAAACATCACCAAAAAGACTTTAATTGTCGAAAATTTCATTTGGTGTAGTAAATATTGCACCGCTCATGTTTTTATAAAACATTATCTAGAACAGTTGTATTAAAAACAAGCAAGTCAAACAGGTAGCGAAAAAAAATAATTGTAGTCTTGTTAGAATAGATATTTTTTCGGAGCATAAACATAGAGTTTAATAATTATATTATGTTAGTTCGATATCAAGGCAATATGTCTTTTGATAATAGACTCAATGGATCACCTTTATACAAAAGATTAAAGTCATGTAAACCACGTAGTACATAATAATTAAGTTACTTCCTTTAAAACAATTTCTAAAAGAACTATGTTAGTGCATATGATAGTCCTTATTTTTATTTATTTCAGGATAATATTAGTTCCGAATGCCGATTAACAAATACGCAGAAATGTTAGAAGTAATACTAATCCAGACAACTGTTCTGTTGACCGTAGCCCAACGTAAGTTAATGTTTTGTAATATTCTAAGTATGTTGAAGATATGTCAACCATATATGTTTTGTATTGTGCTATTACCCGTATATTTAGTCCTCGATTGTAATTTAATTATGGTCATGTGTTCCAATATTTAGATATTTGTTTTCTTGTATACGATTTAGCCTAGGATTTATGCATATTCTATTTACACATTTTTCATCATATATTGTGAACAAATATATATTGTGTATGCTTTTACAATAATCAATACATCATTGTATCATATCGATCTTACAGATCATTTGATTTTAACAAAAATCGGCTTTGAACGTTCCTAATGAAAGTAAATTCAGAAAATGTTTCAAATGTACGAAATTTATAATGAAAGTGTTTTTTCAGTAATCGGTAAAAAAAATCCGTTTTCTCTTTTATTTGTTTGTTACGTGTAAACATATTTCTAACCATGTATTCTGAACAGACAAAAATGGTCAAAACGAAAGTTAATTTCTTAATCATGTTAATTTTCAAATTTCTAAGTGATCATATACTCATATTCATTATCTTTCAAACTAGTAAAAGAAATAAAAAAGAGTTTTGGTATCTTTGGTATTGACTTTTTTAAAACTAAATTTGTACTAAAAAATTGTGTTTTATGAAAATCTAAATAGAAAGACTGGCACAGTGATTGATTTCTGGTTTCTAGTCTTAAATCTACAAAGTACTAATTGACAACAACAACAAAAATCACAAAATCTGGTTTATCTCAGAGATTGAAAGAATTTAACTCAAATATGAAGTTTTGATAATATTTAAAGAAGATTGAGAAAATCCTTGGCCTTAACTATGATGACTCAGCATAAAACTCACAGTTTACACTATGCATGGTTTACTTAAAGCCCTTAATCCTTAATAAACTCATAATGTTTGCATATTTATAATTTGAATTGTTTAGAAGTGCTTATATTTACTCTTTGTAGTCATTGCAACTCATTGATCTATCCAAAATATTATTGATGGGGTGTTTTTGTCCTGTCGATAACGCAAAAGTAAACCGTAACACATAAATGTGTTATTTGTGACCGTGCCATAAAAAAGTACAAGCTAGAATTACAAAAAGACCTCAATCAAACTTACAATAGTGTGTTCTATCCTAAATATGTGTACTAAATATGCTAGAAACAGAAGGGAAATACAGTATTCCTATAGTATTGTTTGTTTTGGTTAGGAAATTAGGAAATAAGAGGACCGAGGGACAAAACACAAAGAAAAATGCGTACTTCTGGGTCATAAAACAGATAATTTAACTTGTAAATGCTATGATTTTATTATTCTAAAGATCTTTTGTGCAAAAAACAATTCCTGTGCTAGGAAGTTATGCAAAAATCAGTTGTAAGCAGTCATTTCTATCAATCTTTTAGTTAATTTATACACCACACTGATATCGTCATGAGGACAAATTTTGCAAATATGGCTTTGTTTAAAAACTTCTAGTTCTTATATTAACTAACTTATGTTAGATATATGGTCATGGAGGATACTGTTGTGACAAAAAATTCTAAACTGACCAGTTGAGGCAGAAATTGTAGACTTTCATTTACAAATAGGCATACAGTAAGATGTTGACTTGAGACACAGGCAGTATTTGATACTTTTTATAATCTTGAATCTTGGAATGGTTAACTACTAAACATTACATTCATAGTATTCTGTAATGCAATCAATTTGTTATCAGAATAGTTTCAAACAGGTTTTAGATTGTTCATGTCAGTAAAAATGCACGTAGGGCATGCTGGCAATAATTAAAGTCTTGTTTTCATATTCTGTAAAAAATTGAAACAGGGGTAAGGGAATAAAATGTACTGTAAAAGGAAACTTAAAGTGTATGCAGTGATTTTTTTTAAGGCTATGATTATGATACATAAGTATTATATGAGAAAACGTGTTTTAGAGAGTTTCTAGTTGAAAAATTGTGTGTATAAATTGAACTTTGTAAATACCGCTGTTTTCAAACCACGCCTATTTTGGGTAGATATAATATTCAAATATATGTTAATTTGTTACAGTACTGGTTCCCAGATATGATTCCCGTGTTTCATATCATAGATACATCAACTGGGATTGTAACCAGTATAGAAAAACATGGTAGCGCCTTAAAGGAGTAGGTTCAGTAAGACCCATTTTTGGCCCCAAAATACAGCAGTTTTAGAAAATTGTGAATATGTAATCGTTAAGATATTTATTGAAAAGTAGAATGCTTCTGCTACATAAATATGGGCTGTTTTTGACAATACAATGCACATATGTCGAGTACTAGCATCATTAAGTCGTGTTAAGTTACTGAAATCTTCACAATTTGATCATTTTAGTTAAATTTTAGACGGTTTCCGTCTGAAATGAAAGTGGCCGCATTCGTGTTCATCCAAAATATTGAAATGTAAGTTGTATTTTATGATAATACATAATATATATAAAGGTTGAGGATGAACACGGATGCGGCCACATTCATTTTTGACAAAAACCATCTGAAAAGTGACGATTTTTGGCATATTTGATAGATTTTTCATATTTAAGCTTCAATCGGAGCGTTTTTAATGACGTAATCAGTTAAAATCTTTCCCATAAACTAATTGAATCAATTGAAATAGACTCTTAAGTGTTTAAAAAGCGTCTAAAATTTTTCGTTAGATGAACTTGAAAATTGAGGCCGAAATCAGACCTTATCGGACCTACTCCTTTAATTCTAAAGATTTCAAAAAATGAGGTTAGGGTAGTACAGCATTTTAAAATAAGTTCAGAGCATATAAAATTTGAAAATATGCCGCCGCACAGCCTTATATTTTGACCCGTCGAATAAGATAATAGTGCATATAAACTTTCCGTTCTGGGGTATTATTTTTCACGAAACTTCGTAGTAAAAGTGTCACAGTTTTAGCCGCAAAGGAAGTTCTTATGGGAAATTACATTGTCTTTATTTACAGAATTTTAACCTTATCTTTTTCACTTTAAAACTCAGATTCTCGATTAGAAATTACGTTTTGTTCTTTTACTATAGCAAAATCACAAGCATTTGTTAACTTATTTGTGTACTTATTGACGGTCAATGGTAAACGAATAAAAACGGACACCAAAGAGTCTTGCTGCGTATATTGAAAAATAACATGAAAGTCTCTACTCATTAACATTGAAACTTTAATAAAGGAATAAGTATGAAATACAACTTTTGTTAGAAATCAATAATATAATTGCAATAACTTCCTTACCAACTGTATTTTAATTTACAACTTTTTTCTTTTTTAAAAAACAATCGAAACGATAGTCATTTTCTGGTTTACACATAGACAATCAAGATCCGGTTCACAAATTATAATCAAACTGAAAACTTGCCGACTCGTAGAAAGATAATGTTAACTTTAAAATGATTGGATAAAAAAACAAATTATATTTTTATTCGTTTCTATAGAAGGTCGATATGGCCCATTTCCCGTTTGTGCATGTTTAGGTTCATCAGTAAATTTCTGTTACATGTAGTCATCTCTTGTATTTGTTCTGATTTTATACTGATTAATAATTTGAAGGGATGTAATTGTTTCGTATCATTTTAAACTCATTGGGCCCTTTTAACAGACTAACATAACGACATAGATGGCTCATTGTTACTATTGAAACGCTTTTGAAAATTGCATTATATCATGTGATGTTCATTGTGAGATCGTATGGTAAAATAAAATTTACAGAATGATGTGTAGATGGACATTATCAAACTATATATATTTGGTTCTGGTAGGAGGAAAATAAGGCCTCCAGTGTGTCGATGTTTGATATAACTACAAAAATAAAAAAAAGCTATTGACGGTCGGGTCATGATAGCAAAAAGAGTTACTTTTTTTTGTTTTACTTTCACTGGTTTTTTGAAGGCATTAATATATGAAGGATCGGGGTTTCAATGTTTAGTTGAGATAAGTTATAGGTTGGAAATTCATTGAAATTTAATGCAGCAGCTGTCCAAATAAAAACATTTTTCACTCAATTTTATGACATATTCTTCTCATTGTTTTTACATTTTGAAACTAAAAAACAGATATGCTTTCATCACCAAAACTTACTTTCAGAATAATCTGTCATAGAACTGTTCTAACACGTCCTAGAACAGTTCTACCTAGCACAGTTCTAAGTAGAACTGTCAGAATCAGTTCTAGGTAGAACTGACCAGATCAATTCTAGGGTAGAACTGTCTAAAACTGTTCTAGGTAGAACTGTCCAAATCAGTTCTAACCGTAGAACTGTCAGCAGAACTGACTAAATCAGTCAGGCCTGTAGAACAATTCTAAATGACGTCACTGCAATAAGGGCACTTTAGAATTTACAAGAAACAAATCAGTTCCAATTACTTTACTATATAATGATTTTATATACTTTTTCCTGATCAAACGTTACATGTACAAATATCGAAGTGGATAGAAGGTTATCCAACTCATCGGAGAAATATTTTTATAAGATTGCATATGAAACATCATTGTTTACGTTTCTTCGTTATCCGTTTTTAACAGTCTCTTTCTAAATATAACTCTGCATTTAATTTATGGAATTTTAATCGTAATTTACCTTGTTTGCCTTGTATTTACATTCATGATTTAAGATTCTGTTTGACAAATGTTCAAACGAAAATTGTACAGTGGATGAATTATGGGATATTTAGGGGACGACCATTTGATATTCTGGGGGAGGAGGATTTTGAAAATAAATAACTCAGCCTTGATAATCACAAAAAAAAAATGGTTTGTTCTATGGTAGTTTGAAAAAAAATTTCCTGACTTGTAATGTATTGAAAATAAATAACTCAGCAGGTATAATCGAAAGTATGAGATGGCACTAGGTTCTTCATAAGTTCATCTTTTCCCCAAAAACAAATCGTGAAACACTTCCCAATTTTTTTAATGATAAAGTATAAACATTATTTAAAGAAACTTGAAATATCTGGAAATTGGTTTCATTTAACTTTAGGTATTTTGTCTCAGGAAACCTTACCTCACTTTTATTTTAACAGGGCCGTAACTACATTGAGGAAATTGCCTCGTGTAGGAAATTTCAAAACCAAACGCTTGTCTCCAAATCAAATTGTGTTCAGGGCGTGTGCCTTGGAAAAAGCAAGTTCTGTTTTCCCTGTCTTTTGTTCATTGATTGCCCATCTGTATTCTGTTAGTGTTGCATTCCTTTTGTAATCTAGTAATTTTTTTATGAACTTGATCATGAGTTTAATAAAATAAAAAAAATTAAAAAAAAAGCAGCCACAAACTTTATGTGAATTCCATTTTTACTTTATCTGACATGCACATTGGTCTTTTTCTGTTGTCCCGAGAAACTTAAGTCTTCAACTGAATTTATACATTTTGGTTCGAGACAAAAATATTGTAAAAAAAATATTAAAACACAACTTGCATTTTCAGATTATTAAAGGGTCTTTGGAACACCCATAAAGCATATTTTGCATCATTTGTTCCATGGCTTCTTCGGCCTTCAATGGCTGCAAAACTCTTTAAAAAAAAAAATGTACCTCGCTCCGCTCGGCCAAAACTATTTTCCAATACTTTTGAAAGAGGCTGGTTACGGCCAAAATGTTAATAATATGTATATATGCAATACATGTATATGCAGTTGAGAATATAAAAAGATTTCTGCAGAGGATGATGATTAATTCTGATAAAATGGTACATAATCACTTGACTATACATGTATTTATTTACAATAAACAAATCATTAAAAAATTATGATTTCGAATATCATCAATATAGTTGTGAAAATGAATAATCAGTCCCTTGCTTTAATGAAAATGAAAAATCTTGCTTCAATAGTGCTGAAAATAAATAATTTGTCCTCTTAATTTACAAAAATAAATAACCGATCAAAAAAAGATCCTCCTGCCCCCTCCCCCCCCCCCCCAGAATATCAAATGGTCGTCCCCTTATTAAAAAAGTGTTGTATAACGTAAAAAAACTCTCGAGAAAAACTATGTACATTTGCACGATCTCGTCAATTTAGCCAGACTTATCCATAACGATAAATGATATCTGGGAGTCTGGAACGTCAGAAAAATATACTCGATCTGAACATGAATGAAACATTTGCCCCTGGACGTTAGGCTACAGACAAAATCAATCAATTGTCTTTGCCTTCTTCAACTTATATTGACAGTATACTATTCCAAGAAGAGAACTTCTCATACATGTACTTTTCATTTTAAAATAAATTATATGAATCAGACAGTCATGTGAGTGTTGGATGATGCCGTTAAATAGTTTTGTTGAGAAAAAAAACTATCACGAACTACTGACTTAAAACGTCACTGTAGTGACGGTTCATTATTATGGATACAGAGAGGAAATACTGGCGCGCTAAATTCATGTGGCCAACATTTTTAGATATGGTATACATTTTGTTCCAGTTTGTGTCATCTTTTAATATCATACGATCCATATTGACATAGAAATGTTATTGGTTTACAGTGAGGCCATATATCATGTATATATTTACATGATAAAGTGTAAATATGTTCAGTTTTTGTTAATGCGGTCAAATAATTTTGTTAAAACGACTCAGTCTGATATATTGAAACTACAAAATTTGTTTACATTTGCTGGTATTCTTAATTGATTTGGATTTTTTTTGGTAGTCAATCCATTCCAATATTGCTGTCATTTGAATTATACATCCATCATGATATGTAACTATAAGTGATTTACTATGCAGCTATATATATAAATTAAGATTTACATAAAAAAGTGTAAATATGGTCAGGTTTTTTTTATGCTGTCACATATGGTCAGTTTTAGTTGATGCGGTCAAATATGGTCAGTTTTGGTTTATGCGGACAAATAATTTTGTTATATGAGTCAGTCTGAGATATCAAAACTTTTGAAATTAGTGTACGATTCAAAATTTTTAATAAAAAGAGGACATGTTGGCACTATAAACTAATGCGAGCATAATTTTGTAGTCATTGTTTTCCAATATTGCTTTAATTTATATTAAACAATCCATCCTGATATAAAAATATAAGTGCTTTACTTTGCGGCTATCAAAATTTACATCAGGTACATAATAAAGTGCAAAATATGGTCAGTTTTGGTTGATGCAGACATATAATTTTGTTATAGTCTATTATACCAGTCAGTATGAGGTATAAAAACTACTGATATTTGTTTATGATGCAATATTTTGAATACTGGCACTCTAAATTGATGCAAACGAAATTAGGCAGCATTGTGTTCCTATATTTCTATCATTTGTATTAATACAATCAATCCTCACTTAAAAAATATTACAGATTTACTATGCGACTATAAGAGTTACATAAAAAAGAGCAATTTTTTTTATATATGGTCAGTTTTGGTTGATGGGGTCAAATATGGTCAGTTTTGATTGATGCTGTCAAATATGGTCAGTTTTAATTAATGCAGACAAATAATTTTGTTACATGAGTCAGTCTGAGGTATGAAAACTACTGATATTTGTTTCTGATGCAATATTTGAATAAAAATAGGAAATTCTGGCACTCTCAATTGATACGAAAAAACATTGTGGTCATTGATTACCAATATTGCAGTTATTCATTTACTACAGTCCCTCCTGACCTAAAATTATAAATGAATTACTGTGCAGCTATATAGATTTACATAAAAAAATGGAAATATGGTCAGTTTTGGTTAATGCGGTCAAAAGATTTGATTACACGACTCAGACTGAAGTATGAAATCTACTGATATTTGTTCAATATTTTGAATAAAAAGAGGATATGCTGGCACTATAAATTGATGCGAACAAAATTTGTTGGTCATTGATTTCCAATATTGCTGTAACTTGTATTACAGTACCTCTTGACATAAAATTATAACCGAATAACTGTGTAGCTATAAAGATTTGCAGAAAGAAAGAGCAAAAAATGTCAGTTTAGATTGTTGCGGCCATAAAATTTTTGTTTAACAGGTCTGTTTGACGTTTGAAAACTACTCCTAAAAAGATATCGCATTTGTTTACGATTCAATATTTTGAATAAAAAGAGGACATGCTAGTACTATAAATTGAGTACAAACAAAATTTTGAAAAAATGTTTTCCATTATAATTGCTGTCAGTTGTACAAACATCCTTGCCTAAAAATATAACTGGATAACTGCAGTGTGCAGCTAAATATATATATAGATTTACATGATGAAGATCAAATATGGTCAGTTAACAATGCTTTAAGTTTAATTTAAAAACATATTCATATATAATAGTGGATTGGAAAACAAGTTGTTACATTTGGTTAATTAGGTCAGATAATTTTGTTATGTGAAACGAGCCATCCTGACTCCCGGAATGACAAATGTAAAACAATTCAAATAATATTTAATGCACCCTCTCCCCCATAATACTAACGTATGAACTGGTAAATGCCTCCGATATCCGAAGAACCCATCAAAAGAAACTTACGGCCTAATTTATGTACAAAAATGAAAGAAAAACAAATAATTGATGTTACACATCAACAAAGGTAAATCACTGAATTACACGCTCCTGACTTTGAACAGGCACATACATGCAGAATATGGCGGGGTTAAACATGTTCTCTTGCCGATGAAAAATCTGAATTAAAACCGTCAAAATATCAAAACTGTATATAATTTTAATCGCTATTTTGCCGAAGCCTTTATATTGAGACAAAGAGTTCTTAAAACTTATAAATCAATTCTAGCCGTAGAATTTATACATCAATTTTAGCCGTAGAATTTATCAATCAATTCTAGCCGTAAAATTTGTAATCAATTCTTACCGTAGAACTGATCTAGAAGTAGAACTGTCTTAAACTTTTCTAGGGTAGAACTGTCAGGATCAGTTCTAGGTAGAACTGTCCAAATCAGTTCTAGGTAGAACTGACCAAATCAGTTCTAGGTTAGAACTGTTCTAGCTAGAACTGACATAAAGGTGTCAGGCTGACAGTTCTACGTACTGTCCTAGAACAGTTCTCCTGACAGATTCTGACAGATTTATTGAGAGGTTAGAAGTGATCTCCACTGTAACATATTAAAAGAATGTAATCTATTCATGTTGCAGATCGAATAAAATACAATTACAATTTGTATGTTCTATACTAAATAAACTCATCATAGATACCAGGACTAAATTTAGTATATACGCAAGACGCGCGTTTCGTCTACAAAAGATTCATCAGTGACGCTCGAATCAAAAAAGTTAAAAAGGCCAAATAAAGTGCGAAGTTGAAGACCATTGAGGAACAACATTCCTAAAATTTTGCCAGCTAAGGTAATCTTTGCCTGATGTAGAAAAGCCTTAGTTTTTCAAAAAATAAAAAAAATTGTAAACAGTAAATTTATAAATATAACCATACCAATGACAATTCAAGTCAGCACGAATAGTGCTGACTACTGGGCTTGTGATATCTCGGGGAAATAAATCTCCACCAGCAGTGGCATCGACCCAGTGGTTGTAAATAAACTCATCATAGATACCAGGACAAAATTTAGTATATTCGCTAGACGCGCGTTTCGTCTACAAAAGACTCATCATTGAACTGTTTTAATTTTGCATGGTATTACCAGAAAACGGTATCGGGATCGTTCGCCCTGATTACATGTTCGCACTGAATATTTGCCAAATTTATATTAATGAAATAAAATTCTTGGCTGCATTGTTACACTTTATTTTATAATTACTTTTAATTACTGTTGATTTAATTTTGATTGCTAATTAGGTATCATTTGAAATCTTTGATATCACTGATTGTTTTATGAATTGTCTTTGATGGATTAATAATGAAAATAACATTTTTCTCAAATAAAATAGTCAGCTTGGATGAGTAAAAACACTGATGACAAGTGATCAATGAACAGCAGTGTGACAGTGTTTTTGGTATTTGTTTTACTAATAGTAATTCAAATCAGTGCTTTTAAATATTCGTTTAGGAAATAAATGTGTGCGAAGTGCAGTTCGGAATTGATCTTGTTCTAACTGTTACTGAATATTTTTATATTGTTATAATGTATCAATAAAGTTAAATAAAAACTTAGTCTTTAGTTGTTTAATGTCAAATACTTTGTAGTCTTTGAATTCAAAGAAACTTATCAAGCAAGACAACATAATAACTTAGTCTTCAGTTGTTTTACATTTTAAAATACAATGTAGTGCTGAAATTCCGAGAAACTTATTTCCTAATAGCAGTACCACAGAATACATCATAAATAAATATTTGGTGAATGTAAACTTCAACATATTCAATTACATACAATTCTTCAGTTGTTTTACATTTAAAAATACAATGTAGTGCTGAAATTCACAGAAACTTATATTTCCTAGTAACGTCATTACATGCAGATACAAACTTAGTCCTCAATACCTTGAAGTCACAATATCTTGTAGTCCTGAAATGTACAGAAACTTATAACCTATAGCAGTAACAGCTAGCTTTAGACAAGTTAATATGATACATCCTAAATGTATCATATGTATTAAAAAGAGTATGAAATACCTATTGAGAAAGTTCTTCGATGTATTGATTTAGCAGAATGTATATAGTATCCATAAATAGACATTTCCTTACTCCTTTTCGTTAAGGTTTATCATTACAAATGCACCATATCCATGGACATAAAAATATTGTAGATACATTAAACAGTCATGGATTTAGCGCATCATACTATGAAGTTAGATGATATTAAACACGTTTGGCTGATCAAGAGATTAGAAAAATTGAAGATGGGACATACGAACTGAATGATAATATTTCTTCTTCTGAGGGTCAAACCTTATCCATGACAATGTCAACCTAAATACAGAAACAATAGAAGTTCTCCGTGTGACTTTGGTTGACAAAAAGGCATCAGCGGTCCGATGCCAATTATATTTACTGGTATGATGTCATCCGACTTTCTACAAGATTTGATTTGTTAATGCAAAGATATAGGTATAAGGGGGGGGGGGGGGGGTGAGATTTTCCAAAAAACATGTTTAACCCGCCACATATGTCCACAATTATGAGCCTCTGGACATTTTTATGCCTTTGGTAATTTTTAGTCTTGTATGATTTTTAATTTTAGTTTCTTGTGTATGTTTCGGAGTTAAGTTGGACGTCCATTATCACTGAACTAGTATACATTTTTGTTCAGGGGTCTGCTTAGGAACGCCTCCAGATGCAGGAGTTTTTTTCACTGCATTGAAGACCCATTGGTGGCATTCGGCTGTTATCTGCTCTTTAGTCGGGGTTGTTGTCTCTTTGACACAATCCCCATTTCAATTCTTAATTTTAAATCAATCTGTAGTAGATCTTATGTACGCTTTGAGTAAAACCTCTGCTGTACTGAGCTATGCCCTTGCCAAGGAAGTGGTCTTTTAATTAATATATTGACCGATAAGAATGATGCGATTACAAATTAAAATGAAGCACTGATATTGCAGTGTGATCAAGTGTGTTGACATATTGCACTACAATAATAAAAAAACAAACACTGCCATACGGTTGTCTAACCTTGGCGCGGTTTGCAGGCTTTCAAACTAACAGGAGATAACACGGTTCATTATACATTGTAATTTACAGTTCATCATGGGACTTTTCTATGAAAATAAAAATACGTCAGATGTAATATTTTCCCCTTGCTTCAAATATTTCGTTTCAGATTATTTATATCAAATTTACAGATATATGTTTGTAAATACGTGCAATCAGTTGATATGGAGGTCCAATAAGATTTAAGTAATGCAAAGGCGACAACAGATAGTTTGTGCGACTTGATTTTCAAAAACTCCGAGAGAAACCGTTACTTAACATGCGTTACCGTTAAATAAAGGCAACAGTAGTATACCGCTGTTCAAAACTCGTAAATCTATGGACAAAATACAAAATTGGGGGAAACAAACTAAAACTGATGGAAACGCATTAAACATAAGAGGAGAACAACGACAAAACATTAAAATGTAACACACACAGAAACGGACTAAGCATTAGACAAAATCCGATGAGAATAACAAATATAACATCAAAACCAAATACATGAATTTGGGATAGAAAAGTACCGTGACACGTCTCATAGTAATGTGAATTTACACTCAAATATAAGAGAAAACAAACGACACAACGGAAACAACGTTAAAATGTTACACACACAGAAACGAACTATGATATAACAATGGCCATTTTCTTCACTTGGTAAAGGACATTTTGAAAGATAAAAATGGTGGGTTGAACCTGGTTTTGTGGCATGCCAAACCTCGCACTTTAATGGCAATGTTAAATATAACATTGAAATGACAACATTATATTAAAGGACTACAATACAAATAAATAGGAGAACGTATTAGACAAAGAAACACATGATTAATAGATAACAAAAGGCATCAGGTCTAAAATTCAATACGCCAAAAACGCGCCTCGTCCACACAAGACTCACCAGTGACGACAGGATATAAAAGATCGAAAGTGAAAAAAAAAGGTACAAAGTTGTACAGCACTAAAGATAAAATATTGAAAAAGGTTGTGTCAAATACGGCGATGTTTTTATGCTTGGGATAAGAACATCCTTATTATTTAGAACAATTTATGCTATTGCAAACAGTAAATTTTATAAAATGAATATAAAAGATACATGTATACATAATGAAACTGAAGTATTAACTAATTACAGAAAACAAAACCCGACTACATAATGCAAAGACTAACACAGAAAAATAGACACACCCGAGTTAGTCAAGGCCTCAACGCAAAAAATCATAAAAATGACGTCACATACGAAGCGGTGAAAAGGCACAAAAATTACGTCACATTTGAATTTCTGAAATTTCTGAAACAGTACAAAAATGACGTCACATTTGAAAAACTATATCTCAAAAGTAAGATAGAATTAGGATTGATTTAAGATTATAATAGAACTAAAAACTGATATTACATTTAAACACAATGCATATTGCAATACTTATTAAAAGCAATTAACTATAATATATATATATATATATGTCCAGTTTGTTATGAATCCAACTTCAAACGTAAATTATCGTACAGATTACGTTGAACAAAATCAAATCTAATAAATGAAGGCGGTGATTAATTTTCTTTACCATAACACATGAATATAATAGAAAAGACGTCAACAAATTTGACAAAATCCGACGAGAACCACAAATACAACATCAATTAAACACATGAATGTGGGATAGATAAGTTAAAATCGATCAAAAACAATAGATACTATGATAGAAATATCTTTTACAAACAGTAATACAGAATTCATATAGTATTGTTTCGTTTTTGCATTTGATTTGAGTTAATTTTTCTACTGGAAGTATCCGTGAATTGAAATTGCACTTATGACCTTTGATCCCGATTAAAAAGAAAATGCAACATAATTTCATATGACGACCGGGATATCTAGAAAGTACTTTCTATTGATATAATGTAGCTGTATGTTAGGAAGGTGCATTACAAATTGTATATTTGGCTCTCATTTCACTCGCCTATGAGTAGTTATGATGTTAATACAAAAAAAAGGGTAAAACAAAAACTGTGTTTGGTCAAAACATAAATATCAAAGTGCTTTAAAAATACGTTAATATGTAAGTTTAGTGATCTATTGAAAATGTCTTTGCTTTGCGGACATGTGACATGTTTTCATTTTGTTTTTGCTTCGAATTTTACAGATAATCTTACACCAAACGGCATGGCTTCGCAAAGTTCTAGGTATCAGAAACCTAAAGGGAACCCGGAATATGCCATATACCCACCTGTATCAAATGAATTTACATTTCATACGTGTTCCCAAACAGTTTTTATGATGCAGAATACGCAAGCTTGGTGGATGTTTCAATTTTCGTTCGGATTTGCACATATAACGGATATAACAATTTACTACAGGGAAGGCTGTACGTATATACATAAATATTCTAACTGTTTTACAGACATATACTAATCTCTGATGATTATTAATTCCTAACTGTTAGTATCAATTATTAGTCAATTACACTATAGTGCTAATGTATCATGTTAACTTCACAATCTTTCCCGCTTGAATTTTTAAGATTAAGATAAGCAGGATAAATCTCAATTGAATGAAATTAATAAAACAAGTTTACCATCAGCTAAACAGTTACAAGCTTTACTGTCTATGTATAACAGTACTTGGTATCTGTCGTCTCTCTTTTTCAATTATGATATTCTAAATATTTAGTTATATTACAAGTACACTAATTTAACATGTTTAACCACATATAACCACAAATAGTAACAATCAATAAGTTTCTTGTGTGCTTTTCTTTCTCTTTCTGAGCGACCGGTGATGATAGCTGCATTAGCGTTGTGTAAATTGAGGTCCATTGTCCGAAACAATTTTAGGACGTATTCCATGATAAGAAAATAAAATATCGCGAGGCGTTTATTGTCTTTTCTGATGTACTCGATATTCGGATGACATCAGTCCGTTTTGAGTGTGCTTCTACTATGATTCAAAACAGTTAGTCTAGCAACGCTCTGCAAGATCGTTATATGTACACGGTGCTATTCTCGGCGGTAATGATATATACTTATATATAACATAAGGGAATAGCACTTTCGGAAATTTAAAATTGCTTTCACTCGTGTTGATAAGGCTTACTACTGTGCAATTTTAAACGTAAAATTTAAGATTAAGTTGCAACATTGACACCAAAAGTAGTAGTCTGGCAGTTATCAACGTCTAGGGGTAAAATTCAATTATAAGTGTGAAATTGATTACTTCTTATCTTACAGAGTGTTTGTTGACATCCTTAAACTTATAAAAAAGAAACTGTTATCATCGTGATCACTCAAATTTTTATTTGTGAGGGTTACAGCTTTACACAATTAACAAACATGCGTCAAATATATGGATAAAATAGCTTGGTTAACGGCAACAGTAAATGTCATTATGATATAATTTCACTTTTTTAGCATTTCATAGGTCTAATTCAAATAGGTTTTGAACCCACAAATATAAAGTTTAGTAATAATTGATATAGCATTTACTATTGTGTTAACCTTGTCAATGCATATGAAAAAAAGAAACCTAAGATAGAGACTGACTGCATAAACTGAGTAAAATGTACCATATGTTCGACTACTACAAGATAAAAACAAGGACGAAACCATTGTGACAATAGAAATTAAATCAAATCAATAATAAAAAAAAAAACCAACAACATAGGCAAAAGTAAAAATGAAGAAAAGACAAACATTCATAACACAATGTTATACATGAAACTGTAACTTATATCTAACAACCCAAACCAAAAATCATCGTTTTGCTCAAGTAGCTTCTGAGATTTTATTTCTGAAGAGTTCTTATTAATACATTTTTTATTTAAAAACCATCAATAGTCAAATAAAGTTGTTTTTTAATCAATCTGTTTTAAAAATTAGCAGTTTTTTTTTACCAAAATGTAGTTACATGTTGACAATTAACATCGAATAAGATGTAATTTGTATTACAGTTGCTAAACGAATGGACGGATTTCATTTATATGTGACCAATTCATCTGGTATTCCACCTGTTGGTTATCTCTGTTATGAAGATCCTTATCATGGTCTCCCAAACATCACTCAGACAATACCATGTAATCAACTTGGAAAATACGTCATTTATTACGATCAAAAAGGATCAGATGAAGGCAATGTCGTGCCAGGACCAATCGTTGAATTGTGTTACGTGGCCATCAATGGTATGTTTATTATCAATGTGTAAACAACAGTCGTTCTCATCTTTCCCGAATTGCTTCTTTTCCTGCCTTCTAAAACCTTTTGCATGTATATTGAGGCATCTCGTGAATAAACGGTCGTCTTTCATTGACATAAACTCATATTCAAGAGACCAAGTTAATAAAACATGTTGAAACATAAAGACAAATATTTATTCCTTATGATGAAAAGGGATCAGGAAAAAAGGAAAGTTTATGCGTAACTAAAATCCTCAGATAAAAAAAAATGAAAAATAATAGAGATTCTCGTAATTGTAATCAGTTGCAGCCTACAACATCATGTTTTATCCACCGTTTTCTTCATAAGACAATTTCTTTATCATGTCAAGAATATATATTGTTTCTCAATCGTTTAGTGTGTTTGGGTTTTAGATTTTTGCCATTTTATGAAAGGTCTTTCCGTTTTCAATTTCTATCGGAGTTTGTTTTTTCCTTTTTGTTAATTTGCCATTTTCATACAAAGTGTATGTATTCAGAACGAGAAAAAACTATGCTTGCATTAAATGGTAAAAATTGATTGAGAATAAGATTTTCATACGTGTGCGCCAACACAATAATCATTCCTCACTATGACGGGTGCCACTCGTGTAACAGGAACTATTCAGCCTTCTTGGTTGGCTAACACAAGTTTTAGTGAGGTATACGTTTCTCATTTTTTCTTTGTCTTGTGGACTGCAGTAACTTTTTATTATTTTGCACTTTATTCATGATTTTTTCCACTTTTCTTCGACATACGTTGCTAAATTGTCCTTCTTATCTTTTCCCTTTTTGAACTTAAAATTGATTAAATGAACTGTAAAATTATTATTTTTAGAAAGTGGTGGAGGGAACAATATCGAGATCAGAAAAGACACTTTAAACTTTTTCTTTTATATGATTAAAGTTAAACACTTATTTTGCTTATTTTTGAGTTCATAAATGATTAAAAATAATATATAATTTTGTATAAGTTTTATTATCATAAACTATTCAAATAACACATATATTAGTATAGTAAATAAAATTGAGAATTGAAATGGGGAATGTGTCAAAGAGACAACAACTCGACCTAAGGGCAGAAAACATCCAAAGGCCACCAATGGGTCGTCAATACAGCAGCTCCTTAACATAAATGTGTACTAGTTCAGTGATAATAAACGTCATACTAAACTCTGAAATATATTAATGAACTAAAATTAAACGGACAAGATTAACAAAGACCATAGACTCCTGAGTTCGGACAGGCTCTAAAATTTAGCAGGGTAAAGCATGTGTTTAAAAATCTTCAGTTTACTCAGTCCTCTAGTTTATGTAGAAAAAACACTGCAATACGCACAGTAAAACTCAGTTCAAAAGAGGTCTGAGTCCAATGTAAGAATAGGTAACATAAAACTTAACAAAATGACAATGATAAATTTAACAAAGGATTACTGACACATTCACTGACATGCAAGCTCCAAACCTCAATTAAACGATTGAAAGATTATGTCTTCATCATATGAAAAGCAAAGCAATCCCTCCCGTTATGGTATTAGTCTTATAAAATTCTATAATATATGAGAAGAACATAACCCGTATCATGCCAACAACTAGTTTTAGGATAAATGTGTTTATTTTAGATGCATATACCTTCTATCTGAATCAATATTAAAGCCAAAATATGAATCTGTTGATATTGATATTTTAGATTTTTGTCTAGTATGTTTCAAATCGGCCAAAAATGTTCTACAACGGACATTTATGTTCTAACGTGTACAGATTATATCGTCCTTTTCATTTATTTTTAAAACAAACAAAAACACTCTTTTGAAACAGTTGAAATTTGTTTACTCTTAAATATATAAAAGACTAACGAATGACTCTCCTATTCCTCTGCTTTTGTCACATATATATGGATCAATGACGTCATTGTGCCGTTAAACTTTTTTAAATATTTTTAAAAAGTCAATAACTTAATTGTGTTTTCTTTAAATAATTGGCCCCTTTAGACAACGTGCCAAACATTGAAAAAAAAATGTGTCAAAAACTTGGCGTTAAAAAGAAACGCTAATACTTCCTGCTATTTTTAGTTTCTTTTTTTACACAGGAGGTCTAATAAGATTTATTATTGATCTCAAAGCTTGCTTACTATTCCGGAGCACCTTAGGTCATTCTTAGTTTTTTATATATAATTATATAACTATATAATTTGTCGGTTTTTTTTCCAGAACAGAAAAAAAAGGAAGTAATTTTTAAATGGTTGGCCAGATACATTTTTCAATAGTAAACAGAGTTGTATACAATATAACATGCTCTGGATCTTTCCTTGTCTATACATTTTTATAAGGTATTTTTTTCCATTATTCCAGGTAATTTATCCATGAAGCAGTTTGACCTTCATTCTAAATATAAAAGTAAAAGAGACACATTATAATATTGATATAAATATATCAGTTATACATGTATGTACAAGAGATAAATGGTACACATACTGTAAATTGAGAAATTTTTCCGTGCATTTATTATTGCAATTTTGTTATTTTAGACTAGAATGCGATTTTGATCTTTTGTGTATCGCAAAAAATCAAATCCTGTTTATTTCCTATAAAAAAAGTGTGTTTCTTCTTAAAACACACAATATTACATGAAGTGTATACGCTACGAATGTTATCAATAGTTCTCTCTGTGTGTGTGGGGGGAGGTGCGGTGTGGGATGTGTGGTGTGTGTGTGTGTGTGTGTGTGTAGGTGTGTGTGTGTGTGCGTGTGTGTGTGTGTATGTGTAGGTGTGTTTGTGTGTGTGTCTGTGTGTGTGTGTAGAAAAAGGACTGTTTGTATTTTCAATTCTTTTGACTAAGATAAAATGTATTGCCTCTCTATCATTGATATAGGATTTGTAATTGTCCAACTATGTATCTTCACACCTCTTATGTTTATACAAACACAAAAAAAATGATGAAATATGCTTTTTGATAGTTGAAACATTAATTGTGTTAAAGGTTAAATATGATAATGGTATATGTAACATTTTGTAAATATATATGGTTTACATTATACGGATTTCAGGTTGTCAAATGAGTTATTGGGGGAGTAACTGCGACAAAGTTTGTCCCGAAAATTGTGTAGGGCAACATTGCTACATTGGAAATGGTTCCTGTGTTTGGGGATGTAATGCTGAAAACTGTTTGGGTAATAATTGCAATAGAGAGACATCAGTTTGTGCCGATGGTTGTAAAAATAGACGGACAGGACACTTTTGTAAAAAATGTAAGAATCTGGGCATTTTAAGGGTCAATTATAAAACAGATTTTACCACAGTTATGAATAACTTTTGATTTTTGTTGACGGCTGGCCTTAACAACTATTGATTACAAGGCTGTCTAATATAAAATAATGAACATTAGGCTTTTCCTTTATCAAGAGTAGAAGAGCTAGTAATTGACATTTTTTTTTAAATCATCCATCTATTTTATTTAATTATTTGTGTAACTAAAACTTTTATCTGTTTGAACATTTAGATACACTGGGTTCCGTCTTCATTAAAAGAAATACCCGGACCAGCAATGGAAGTAATTTTATTGTATTATCCAAGGATTTCAAGTCCTTGTATTATCGAAACGTTTATGATGCATATATGCATGCATGCATGGTCCAAATACTCACATGGTCCGAACCGTCAAAAACAAAACGAGTATTAACGCATATGGTCCGACCATGCGCGTATGGTTGGACTATATGAGTATACGCATATCGTCATGACCGTACACGTATGGTCCAAATACTCATATGGTTCAGAACAAAGCCGTTACATTTAATACAAGTGCATGTTTTAAACTTCCCTTTTAAATCAAACTGAAAATTACCATTACGAATATATAATAGTCAACATTGTGTTTTGCAATTGAAATAAATTATATACGTCTACTTACAATTACAATATGTACTACTGAGTCAATCCTAGTGGAAGGTATGTTCCGGAAGATGTAATCAACCCAGTAGCTACTTCTTTTTAAATAAGCGTGTTTTAAATGTCCTATATAAAATTGAGGATGGAAATGGGGTATATGTCAAAGGGACAACTCCCGACCAAAAGAGCAGACAACAGCCGAAGGCCACCAATGTGTCTTCAATGTAGCGAGAAAATCCCTCACCAGGAGGTTGGTTTCAGCTTGCCCGTAAATAAAGTTGTGTACTAATTCAGTAAAAAAGAACGTCACACTAAACTCTAAAACATATAAATGAACTAGAATTAACAACCATACATGACTTACAAAGGCCAGAGGCTCCTGACTTGGGACAGGCTTAAAAATGCGGTGGGACTAAACCCCTCCCCCTATACCTCTAGCAAATGTAGAATAACTCAAGACTGTATATTTTTAATAATATCGTATTTAATAAGATAATGATTTTCAAAGATGTACGTGTTGCGGTAGAACAAATCCGTAATAAGTTTCTTAAAAAGCAAAAATTAGAACCACTTGTAAATGACAACAAGCATGCATCCATTAAAAGCCCACATTAACATGCGATATCTGCTACAATCACCATCAATATAAATAAAAAGATTCACATTACATACATATCTTATTACAGATAATATGGCATCTGATAGTTTAGTCTCGCAATATCCAAATGGCAGTGAACTTGCGAATAAAGCAACTGATGGATATAAGATATCATGTTCAAGAACGCAGGGACATAATGTACAATTTCAGGTTGACTTAAAAAAAGAAAGCATTGTAACAGGAATTTATATTACATTGGGTGGTATGTTTGTTAACTTTTCATCTTTACTATTTCTTAACTAAGTATGGAGATTTTTATCATAATATTACCGTTTTGTCAACTTAATTTATTTTCATTATTATTTAATAGAAATTGCATAGCATAGATTGTAATCTTGTTACGTTATTCGTGTCCATTTCAGTGATATACTGTCAAGGTCACTGTGCAACAGTTAAATTAATTGATCGGAAAGGGCATATAATGATCTAGGCACTTATATTAGCTAACTTTGCCTACGTGTTATTGAAATTCACCCGAGTGATCTATAAAAAGTTGTTTCAAAATATTTGATCAATCAACAAACAGTCGATGTTGTTTAAATTAATTTGATTGTTTGTTGGTTGCTTAAAGTCCAATGGCAAATATGTCTTATATGTTGGAACGAGAGTACAAACTAACAAATAAGACAATAGACAAATTCTGTAATAGAGAAAAAAGAAAAATCACAAAAAAAACTGAACTCCGAACGGAAAGTTCCTAATCAAATGGCAAAATCAAATGATTAAACACATTAAACGAATGGACAACAACAGTTATATTCCTGACTTGGTACAGGCATTTTCTTATGTAGAAAATTGTGGATTGAACATAGTTTTATAGCCAGCTAATCCTCTCATTTGCATGACATTCGCATCAAAATCGCATTTGCACATAGCAAAAATGAAAGACACGCAAAAACATGTTAAACAACAGCACAATAACGGGATGTATAAGTATAGAACCACGCTGTTTGTATCGTAGTAAACCCAAAAGGCTTATAGACCAAGCACATTTGAAAAAATGAAAGAAAAGAATACGAAAATATCCCTAAACACTAATTACAGGATGTACAAGAACCACAAGTCTCTTAATCAAAATAAAAATAAACAAGTATTCAACAAGGAAGCACACAAAGGCATATATCAAATTAAACAACCTTATTCACTGCTTCCATATTTTTAAATTTTATTGATGCATGTTTAATCCAACCATAAAGATTTTAAAGACTGGGCACAAATGGTTAGAATAACACTGACTCCAACGTAGAATCGCGCGTTGGCGTCACAATGTAAACGTCACACAGGTAGAGATATAATATGTTGTCGCTCAAAGTATGAAATATAAATATAGGTAATACATAGGTACTGCCTTTTACATTTTTGGGGGGAAACAACAGAAGATATTGTGAACCTTTTATAGTTAAAATGTTCGCCAAAGTCTGATTTACAAATAAGTCAGAAGAAAGGAAATTGTTAATTGATCCCTTATGAGAGTTTTTGCCCTTGAAAAAATTATGTTTGTTTCTGTTTTCTATAAATACTATAATAAGTACAGAGAAACTGCAAAAACAGTGTACAAATTGTTAACAAAAAAGATCTACAAATAGTTCAACATAACGAAAAAAAGTTGATTGAACCCTTTTAGGAGTTATTGTCATTAAAAGCTTTTGTTTACTCACTTAATTTATAGATCGAAAAATATCATAATAACTAACAAAAACCAGCAAATGATGATATATAAATACTAGTAGGCCATAGACCCTTGCAAAATTGTTTTTATCTGTTTTTGCGTTTTTTAAAACCCATACTAGATTGAGACAAATTATTTTATCAACGTTTAAGCACAGTAAGATAAGCAATTAGCCTACGTCATTTAGTTTCTAGTCATTGGCAATCATAATCAATCTTTTTATATTTGTATAGCCGAAATTGTCAACTGACTTCACTTAGTGAACATTTTATCCAGTTTATGATATTTTTACAGAAACTAAGATGAATAGAGAGCAACTACATGAGACAACTTGTTCATCGAAACAAGATATACAAATTAGAATATAATAAATATGACACTCAATATAAGATTTATAAATATTGAAACAGATCTGATGGTAATAACGGTAAATAAATATCAAAATCACATATATTTACCAAGTGAGAAATCTATCCCCTATTGGACCTCTCAATGTCGTTTTATTAAACCCATGTCCACGACTAAGCTGTGTTCACCACTACAAATCATATTTATCTATCCGCTTTCAGTATGTTCCATTTCTATGCTAGGAACTTGAAGTACCTAGATTTTCTATCTATAGAAAATAGAAATAGACACAAAACTTATGTAATTTTCACGAAGCTTTGTGCAGATATAAAGCGCTAAGCATTCATTCAAGTACATACAGTGCTTGACAAGATGAATATATAACCTATATATATTCAGTGTCTATAATGTTTCAAAGGTCTTTTAACGGACAATATAAACAACGGTTGGTTTTAATAGTTGCATATATCACAATGAACATGATGAACTGGATAAAAAAGATACCTCAATGTTATCATAATGTCAGTTTCATAGTCCAACACCATAAAATCGTTTACAAAAATTAACGTCATCCAATTTTTCCCAAAGTTTACATTTTACCTTCTCGGCTTCCCGTAACATTTCTTTATGTAGCATCGTAAAACAGAACCTTCAGTTAAAATCATTTTCATTTCAGGTACTACATTGCAACCTTTACTATTTTCCTATCATTTTGAGTGTAATCATGATACTCAATAATAAAGTTCAGCTGCATTTATATTTATCAATCAATCTTAAAATTCATACACCGATAAACAGTAGTGTATTGCTGTTCAAAAGTCATACCTCGATTGAGAGAAAAAAAATCTTGGTTACAAACTCCTACCGAGGGAAACACATTAATTATAAGAGGAAATACAACAAAAACAAACGACAATGAAACATACATAGAAACGAACTATCAGATAATAACTGCCATATTCCTGACTTGGTACAGGACATTTTAAGAAAAAAATCCGTTTATACCTTCAATTTTATTTGTTTAGAATTGACTACAAAGAATGGTATGCATAGTGTTTATGCTTCAAATACAAGCACCTGGACAAATGGAATCGAGTTATATGACGAAAACAGTTTGCCTACAGAAATCCATTTTAACGAAGTTTTCAGATATTTGACTTATTTACCTAAAAGTCAAAGTTTATCATTTGACCTTGAAGTATGCGAAATTGGGATTATTGGTAAGTATTTTTCCGATAACAATTGGTAAGACTTATGTATGTTATTGTGTCACTGTTTATTTCTTCCACTGTGATATATTATCCTGGAGATAGTTTGTCACAGTAAATCTTTTCCAGACGCGGTATTTCACAGGTAGAATTTTTCCACAGGAGTGAAAATCTATCTGTCTTATGCGGATATTATGTCCCTGAAAATATTTTCCGTTCCATATTTTACAGAAACTTGTGAAATAGAATCCAATTGACTACTATATAAGTTACTCGCAATCAATATATACCTGACAATATTTATAAAGGTTTCACAAAGGTAGAACAAATTTGCATTATTTATCAAACAAAGGGAGATAACTGTGATCAAGTTATATTTTAAAAATATTAATATCATATTCCTGAATCTATTTCATTGTGAAATTTTCCTGTGAATCTTATTTTTTTATATTCATTTATATAAAAGATATTGACTTAAAACATGATTTTATAAGACAGAAAATATTGCACAGATACATACTGTTTAAAGTAGTAATGCAACTATATATCTACTTTAATTTTTTATATTATTACTGATATTTGAAAATAACTCACTTTTACCTGTACTTCACTTACTTTGTTTTATATATATTAAATTACTCATGATATTGTTTCACAATTAAGATCTTTGAAATTATTTTTGGTTTTCATTCATATGTTTCATGATAATTGTCTTTTTAAAAGAGTGATATTTACTTAAATATTTCTGGATACAATTTTCAATGATCATCTGTGATTTTTTTCCCCATTATAAAACATATTTTTTTTACCAATTTAGCTTAAATACAAATACACTATTATCATTTCATAGTAAAATTGAGAATGGAAATGGGGAATGTGTCAAAGAGACAACAACCCGATCATAGAGCAGATAACAGCAGAAGTTCACCAACAGGTCTTCAATGCAGCGAGAAATTCCAGCAAATATACATACTAGTTCAGTGATAATGAACGCCATACTTCACTCCAAATTGTACACAAGAAACTAAAAGTTAAAATAATACAAGACTAACAAAGGCCAGAGTCTCCTGAATTGGGACAGGCACAAAAATTGGGCGGGATTAAACATGTTTGTGAGATCTCAACCCTCCTCCTATACCTCTATTCAATGCAGAAAAGTAAACGCATAACAATACGCATAATAAAATTCAGTTCGAGAATTATTTGTAATGATAAAGTTTTTTTTAATTATAATTCAATTGTTTATCTACCCGGATATAATTTCACGGCATAGGAAAAAAATCATAGGGAACTATTTTCCTCCGGATAAAAAATTAACAACAACTACTGTAATTTTTTTTCACCAGATCAAATTTCACCCATATATAAGTTTGCTTTATACTTACACTAAAATAAAATGCATAACAGATACTTTGCATCTCGAGGGTAATTATTACACAAAGTCGAGAAATTTGCAAAAACTTGTAAACAAACATTTGTTTAACATGTTTAACTTTAGTTCAAATGAATTCAATTGACAAATAACCACCATATTTATTTCTGTATCCATGGCAACAAAGCTCCATAATTGCATAATGAAAGTGATTTACATTTTTATAAATTGACATCGATTATAAAGCAACTCGTCTAAATTTTTATTATTATTATGATCATGAAAGCCGAACTTTGATGTAAAACAACAATGTTGTTCAATGATTACAAGTTCGTGGATTACTTTTCCAACGTCGTCATACAAAAACAATTTCTGAAACTTTCAGATCGAAAATTAAAGTCATTTTGTTACTCATTCATTGACAACCGTCAGAAAAAAAACCAGAATTCCTTGCAGGTTTACAATTTACTGATATCGTGCGTTATTGGGCATTTATTTCAGTTTATCCCAACTACAATTTGGTGTACTTACAATTGCAGTCAACATTTTATAGACACAATTAAGTATCGATATATGAATATTCATACGAACAAAATAAAATAATGTTTTGGGACAATATATGTATATTAATTTTATTTGGCAATGTATGTTGTATAACTTATCTCCCTTTGGCAACAGAGAAGGTTTACGTTTCTTTTTTTTTGTTCAAATAGTTATGTTTGAGTTTGTGTTCAACTTATTCAAATGTCAAAAGCTCTCGTCTTTGAGAAAACATATGTATATTTCTAAGCGACATAGGTGTGTGCTCAATTTTTAGAATTGTAAGACTTGTGACATCAAAATTTGAGTCTTTAAAAAGAACATAGAAAACATCTTTTAAGATTAGGTTTCCATCTATATGTGTCTGATAACTTTTTTAAAAGATAGTTCGTGATTTCAAGTATAATGATATGCTTCTGGGTATGTTGTTAAGTTTTAATTTGTCTTTTGAACTGCCAAAACTTTTTTCTTCACTCTATTAATTGTAATTATCATACTCTGATATTTTCATGTTTTACTTTGTAAAATGTTTTGCTTTCTTTTCAAAAAGATGGACGAAAGAAACCAAAGGGACAGTCAAACTCATACATCTAAAATAAACTGACAACGCCATGGCTAAAAATGAAAAAGACAAACAGACAAACAATAGTACACATGACACAACATAGAAACTAAAGAATAAACAACACGAACCCCACCAAAAACTAGGGGTGATCTAAGGTTCTCCCGAAGGGTTAGCATATCCTGCTCCTCATGTGGCCCCGTCGTGTTGCTCATGTGACAACAAACCCGGAAAACAGTCCAATTCGGTAGGTCACATTCATTGAAGGGAAGGGGATTGTAGTTACGACGTAAGGAATATATCCGATATCATTTGTGAAACGGTTATTCCATAACGGTTAAAGCATTGTTTGTAGTAAAAAAAAAATGATACTTAAAACTGCTCTTTCAAATCTAAACATTCTACTTGTTGACATATTTCTGTGAAATCATTATTTTTCGTAGAATACCAATTAGCGTAGATAACGTGAGTAAAGGGAAACCACGAATTAAAATGTTCAACGAATTGCGAATTTGTTGTATGATTAAATCTAATATTCACGAACAATGGTTCCTACGAAAATGAATGAATCAATAGTGCATTCAAATAAATAAAATAAAATGTCTTTTGATCAATGATATTATAATGAATACTTTTAACAAAAAAGTAAATCTGGGATATTCTTTAAACTAGAAAGCACTATATATTGTAAACATTGACAGATATAATGCAGATAATTTAGAATTTTATTGAAAAACCAAATGAAATGAAAAACTTGACGACTTTCAAAGTCCCTTATTTTCGTTTTTTTTTATATTTTACTTTTTGTTACTTTTTTCATATGTAAACTTTATAAGTTTTGAATCTAAATTATTAAATTTCAAACTCAATGAGGGATTTCCTACTGCAACAGTGTTTAAAACGTATATTTCGGATACAAAGTTTGGGGTATGACAACGATAAAAATTGCAAGATTTTCAAATCTTTAAGTGTTAAATTTTCGTATTAGTCAACTATTCATTTTTCAACTTTTCTTTTTCAATCATCCGGAAAATTTCTTAAAATTTTTGTATATTCCACCATGTAAGTAAGTAAGTATCATTTTATACTTATTAACTTTTAAAAGATAGAAAAAAGTTTTGCAGCTCAGATTTATCCGGAAAGCAGTTAAAATACAAAAGAAGAAATTTTCAGAGAAACATTTGTCAACAAAATTATCGTCTTCAACTTTGCAATGTTTCTTTTGTAGGATTTGTTTTAAAGACAAATCTGACGAATAATTTCAATATTTAAACTGTTATACTCTACGGATATTTGAATAACACATGTTATCGTTAAATTTCAACATTAAACAGTTTTGTATTTGTAATCGAAATCTGAACCCGAACGTGCGATTGTTAATTACTTATTTTCATACTGTCAACATTTTCAAACATCAGATCTCTTATTCAGAAATTACACTTCTAGTTTAAATTGACTAAAATGATTGATGAACATGTACAAATCGTTGCTATTGCCGTAACACATAAACTAATCTGTCAGAAAACAATCATAGTAAAATAAGTTTAACAGTAAAAACTGTAAAAAACACAAAATAAAAATATTTTTAAAACTTATTTTCCACTGTTGCACACGACTGTGTACGGAAATTCAAGTCTTTTTTTATTTTTATCAAAATAGACCAAAGCTTTTCAGGCGTTCATTTACAACAGCATTTAAATGGACGACGACTCCAAAAACAAATAATGCAAGGACGATAGTATCAAAATGCTGGATCTTTATCGACAACATATTTGTTAGGATTAATGGTTTGAAATGAAGGAGCGAACATTTATCTAATAGTAACACGACCTTTTCTTTTTTTTTACCTCTTTATCTTTCAGGTTGTCCTCCCACACATTATGGTCCGGTCTGTGACCAAATGTGCCCAGAAAACTGCCACGGACCATGTGACCTTGAAACAGGGCTTTGCATATTTGGTTGTTTAAACGGATGGACTGGTGTTGAGTGTAAACAAGGTATAAACAAATGTTAAAAATAACATATTTTGTTGTGCATTTTTCCGGCTTTAAATGGATAAATGCAATCGATCCTCAAATTTGACTGTCATATATTTTTATACAAATATGACATCCGTTAAATAGAGAAAAATTAACAAAAAGGCCCCGCAACTAAAAAAGGCAAAACGTTTTACAAAAACATAACACTATATTGCATCCGTTAAAAAAAGACACCATAAACAAAAAGGCCCAGCAACTATAAAAAGGCAAATCATTTAACAAAAATATAACACTAAAAGTGCAAGATTAAGTAACGTTAAAACTTAAAGACTACATTAACTGAATATTGATTTGTGATTTAAGTTTAAAGCATTACAGGATTATTTTCCATCAGAACAGTACGCTCAAATAAGATAATGTCTTCCTTACTTAGGTTCAAAATCACATCAAGTTCAAAAACGTGCACAGATAGTTGAAGATTAAGCTAAAAGCTAAAAAGAGAAATGAATGGGTGAACTATTGATTGCCATAACATTAAGGATAGCATTTCAACTACACCAACTTCTATTGAAATATGGCTTGGTTGTTATCATTTCAATCAAGCATCAACTAGAGAATACAGATAATTGTGTCAAAACATTTCCAATCTACTTATCTAATAACATTTAAAGACCACTTGCTCGTTTCAGAACTTTTAATAATTGTCTGCATATTAAACATAATCCTAAAGCACCAACTTCAGCAATAGATTGTTGTATTGCTGACTAGAAAGCATAGTTGTAATTATATTATAATTTTAAAACATACGTTGTATAAATTTCATGCGTCCGAGACACTTTTCGGTGATTAAATATTTTACCCGTTTCCCTCAGTTTTAGTTTGTTACCCGGGTTAGTATTTTTTTCTCAATCGATTTATGATTTTCGAACATCGGTATACTACTTTTACCTTTATTTACCTTCATCAGGAACGCTCAAAGCCGAAATTTGAAAGCCAAGGATTTATAAAAACTGAACCAATTGAAGGCTATATGACAAAAAATAACATTATAAAAAAGTTGATGTGTTACAGTCATCAATATACTTTGTCAATTTCTGTAAAACTGTCAAATGTCAAATCATTGAAGAGCACTTAATGACAAAGATAACAAAAACAGACCTAATTTAAAAGTGCGTTAACTTCACATCTGCAGTTACTACAGGGAATTGATATTTTAGAGGCCTTTCATGTCTTGTTGACTCAATAAGGTTATATTATTACACACATTAAATATTTTTGGCTGCGAAAACTTCAAGTCTCTTGAGTTCCTGGTTCACGAATTAAATTTTTCGAGTTTAAAAAAACAATTGCATTCATCTGAAATAAGTTTTTGATAGGTATTTAAGGGCATATCCAACAGTTTCAGGGGAGGTAATAACCGTCGTCTATAGTTTCCCGTAATTTCACGGTGTTTCAACGACGTCATAATGGCCGTCTGGAAAGGTCGGTTTCTTTCCTCAAAGGAAAGGGCACGGCGGGAATCGGCAGAAAACTCATACAGAATATTACCAGAACTAGAACTCAAAACTTAAAAGATATATCTTTGTCCTATTGGTCTATTTATATAAAAGAAATGCAATTATCTTAATCATAATTACTAGACCATACTCACTTAAGTTTCCGTTTTCTTAAAATTATCTTCAATACAGTAGAAAACAACGACAGCAAATGCGTAATGATTTATTATTGCAGTAGAATGTAACACAAATTGTTAGTATAGTTCTTTACCAAACTTTTCCGAGATTATTGTCATTCAGGATTGAAAACTCAAAGTTTGGTTTTTCTTGAGAAAGATGAAAAAAAATGGTTTCTTGAGAAAAATAAAATACGGCGTAAACTAACATTTATCATGCATCTAGCTTTGCGTTGAAGTGCTAATATGTATACAGTAGCTTTTTAAATGAATACGACCTTTAACCGGTAAACAATGTAAAACAAAAGATGACACAGTAATAAAAAAATATTGAAATAGGAAAACATTGTAATATATACACTGACATACAAGTAGAAAATATCTGACGATGTTAGTGTTTACTTATGTATGAGGAAACAAATATGATTTAACCCAAAAAAAAAAAGTGTAGGTCTTGACTAATTAGACACGCCCTCTTAAGTCAGCGGGTCCATAACAGGATAGGGAAAAACAGCCATCAAAATACCATAATTCAAAATTGGGGTGGAGGGGGGGGGGTGGCTGGGCTAATAGCTTTATTAATAACTCTTAACTCAATATGTTGATCATTATTCAACTTTATATATTACGGCATACGTTTTACCACGAGCACACTCTTTATATCTTGATAATGTATCAATCATTTACTTCAGATCCACTCTCACCTCGTCGTAAATATGCGTGATATATTTGCTACTGGAGGACGGGAGCAATCAATTCATCAGTTTCATATAGTGATGCATAATCATTAGTTCTCAACTGATAATTGTCTCAAACAGTATTCCAGTATTGGTATTTTATTTTTATTTTATATCTTATTTCTAAACGAAAATTTTATAATTTCTTTCCGCATCTTTCTCTTTGAATTCATTTGTTTGAATAATCAATAATAATATAGTAGTCTACATCAGTGATTACATTGTATGCAGCCAAACTATGTAGAGGGCAGTAGAACAGAAAACAATTGCCATTGTGTATATATGCAATAACTCATATATTGAAGCGTAAAACCACGGCAGTCAGGTTCGTTTAGGTGGAAAAATTACTGTGTCAATTTCATATACTTATATATTGTAAATATGTCATAAAAGCAAAAACACACGAAAAATTGGCCACAATTTATAATAACATTCAACATTTTTCGGCTGTTTTGTTTATTATCAAGTTAATGTCTTACTGATCTGTTTTGTTAATCAAATTATTATTTTTCATCTTCAACTGCAAAAGGCGCAACAGATGCGACTTATTTGAAGATTAATGTGACCTTTGTTGTTGTTTATAGATTTTATTCGAAGGTCGTATTTCCCTTCAACCATTCATTAAGATGGTATTTTAACGTATAGATAGCGCGAAACTCTCCTTACTCTATGCATCTGATATAACGAAATTTTTATTTCGACTAAACGAGGCTGCAAATTTATACATCCGAGCAACTAAACGGCCGCACCCAATTTTAGCAAATATATACACGTAACTGTCGGACTGGAGCAGTCCAGAGATGTGAATATTTCTATACCCAATCAATACTTTTTTTATGAAAAAGATTTTAAAGGTATACATTAATACGACAGCAACCCAACGACACATATAATTCAAAACACTAAGAGTCAACATACAGATTTTTGTTATAGCTAGAAGCCTGTAAAGAAAAAAAAACAAACTGCAACATGAATATATAATACGGAGTCGGTGAGATTTTAGACAAGTGTTTGGTTGCAAACTTTCACGTGCTCTTTATTGATTTCGTTATGTGAAATTATATAGACAGTGTAATATAAATCAGTGTAAGAAAACCACTTCTTTGTAAAGTAACGGTAAAATGAATAATGATTATGGATGACGGACGTCAAGTGTCATATTAAATGAATAATCAGAACAAAAACATCAAATGTAAATATAATATGAAAATTAACCCTGCTTTGTACTTTAGACCGACACACAGAAACGGATTTCTAACGTGTAATTCGTTTGTTTTAAAAGAGGGATGAAATACCGTATACCAGAGCCGGGGCCTATTTTAATAGTTTGTAATTCCATGGTTTGCTAACCCGAATAATTCAGTCCCTCCCCGTAATCGACCTCTCCTACTTGCGAGGTAGTAATCGTAGATCAGCGGAATATAGAATATAACGACTGAATTATTCGGGTTAATGGTTTGCATGTTTCACAACCGGGTTTCACAATTTTGACGAACACAATAGTAAAGCTAACTGAATTATTATCTCGTACAGATACTGGTCCATTATAAATAAGAAGATGCGATATGAGTGCTATCGAGACAACTATCCAACAAACTCACAGTGTAAAAATACATTTGTCTGCAACACCGTCGCACTGCCTTTGAAAAATTAGCGGGGAAATATAACGTTACGTCCCGAAACGTCTTAATTTTTGGCGCAATTTGTGAGGCTTACGGAAGGGATTGAGTAAACAATATTATATTACTCGATTTTTCTCAAAAACGAGTATGGTGACAAATATTTTTCAAAACGTTATGACGTTCCATTTTTTTCAAAGAATAACATATCGTACTTTGGTCAAATCGACACCGTTAGAAATATTTTTAAAAAATCTAAAATGTGCATTTCAAATGTTCATTCTTGCCGTTTTTGGGGGTAACCATAACGTTTTTGGCTTTATTTGAGTAAGAATTAATTCTTTAAATGGTAAATTTAGATTTTTCTAACCATCTTGAACTATTTTGCTTCAATTTGAGCCCCATTATATAAGTATATGTTGATTAAAAAAATCATATTTAATTTTTTTTAAATAAAAAACGTTTGTTTTTTCAAAATTGCAAAAATGTTCAATTTTGAGCAGTATTTTTAGCAAAAACGAAATAAACAACAAATATTTTTTTTGGCAAAATTTTATTCTCTGTCTATTGAAGAATGAAATATCTTTACAGGAAAAAAATCTCACCGTCAAAAATAAACTGTTGGATATGCCCTTAATAGGTTCTTCTATGATAAAAAATTCATCATTTGCAAACCACATTGAAATTGAAAATGTGTAGCCTTAGATAAGGTCGAATATGTAGTGCAAGTATATATATATGGAAAATAATGCATATACTATAATGACGGGTTTTATATAGTACATGTTTGTGTGTCCGACGTTTACATTACAGCCTGTCAAAATGATACTTATGACAAGGACTGTCTTGCCTCTGTTTAAGTTTGTAACCTGGATTTGTTTTTTTCTCAATCGATTTATGAATTTCAAACAACGGTATACTGCGGTTGCCTTTATTTATTCTTATTCCAACCTTCCAGTTCTATGAGTTATCGTGTAAGTTGATTATTCATTTTTTTAAAGTTCTTTCGGAATAGCTTTTAACCTAGATAGAATAAGTAAGATTATCTTACAAAATAACATAAAAAAGTACAATGACAATTTTATACCTTAATCTTTACATTCAATGGTCTGAACTATATGCTTCTTTCTGAAGTCACACATATAAAACACAAGGTTCACTTATCATGCTTATGACACAAAATGGTCTAAAATATCAACTTTATCATAAAACACCAAAAAGGTCTCAATTTGGTTCTTAAATGGGTCTAATGTTTGCACCTGTCCTAAGTCAGGAATCTGATGTACAGTAGTTGTCGTTTGTTTATGTAATATATACGTGTTTCTCGTTTCTCGTTTTGTTAATATAGATTAGACCGTTGGTTTTCCCGTTTGAATGGTTTTACACTAGTAATTTTGGGGCCCTTTATAGCTTGTTGTTCGGTGTGAGCTAAGGCTCCGTGTTGAAGGCCGTACTTTAACCTATAATGGTTTACTTTTTAAATTGTTATTTGTATGGAGAGTTGTCTCATTGGCACTCACACCACATCTTCCTATATCTATTTTAAAAGTCTTAATGCTAAATACATCAGTTATTTTCATAAGAGTAAAATATTCTCCAAAGTATGCCCATTTTGGACATTTTATCAAAATATTATGATTTTGTGCATTTTTCAGACCTAAAAGCTTTAGAAACACATTGGCCGCCGCCTACGATCCAAAATGTGTTGTTACCAAAATATTCCAATTTTGATATAGATTTCATCAATATAAAATCTTTTTGGATCGTAGATGGAGGCCAAGGTAATTTATGTCAAAAACATTTTAAATTATGTGGGAAAAGTACTAAAATTAACCTTTTAATACAAATTAAATTATCTTTATTTAAGGGGTCACAGCTCCATAAATTATATAGGAAAGTGCCAGAAGAAATATTTTTGTATTACTAGTAATATCACAAGTATTTCTATGTGAAATTTGTAATTTTTTGGCCCGATTTAAAAAACATAAAAAATTCAGGGCCAATTTTAACCCTTCATGAACCTTTTCCTTTTTCAGAATGTCCTAACGGTAGCTTTGGGAGAAATTGTTCAGGATTTTGTGACGGATGTATTTCAACTTTATGCGATAATGTTAATGGATTGTGTGATAACAAAACTAGCTGCAAGCCTGGTTATGCAATCGGGGAATTCTGCAACACAAGTACGTTAAGTATGGATTTGTTTTTAAATTGCATATGCATGTATCTGATATTACAAAATATTAAACCATTTGAAAGATTACGTCAATGAGATAGTAATGTAGATTTTACAAAAAGAAACACATTGAACAATAAATAACAATGTTTCTGGAATGATCCTACATGAGTTTTTTTTTCTATTTTGAATACCACGCTAGTTCTATAACTGGGAGCATAACGCCATACCAGAAACATACAGATTCTCAAAAAACAGACCGCACAATAAAATCCAAATTGTGCGCCTTAGATATTACTCTACTTATTTTATGTTCTGGTGTGTTCTGATGTGTATCCAAAAAGACACATTGTAACTAGAATGCAAAAGTAGTTCACCTTGGGTGTATTTGACAAAAACTTTCCGAATTGTGGTTCCTCAATGCTCTTCAGTTTGGTAATTTATTTTGCATATTACCATTTTGATTTGAGTAATTTGAAGACGAAAATCGCGGTAGACACGCAAAATTATAAGCATGGTGCCTAATGAGGTATTTTGTCACAATGCAGTCTTTGGACACAATCCATACAAATACAAAAAAAATGTAGATTTTCCAAATCTTTAACATTACGTTGAACAGCTGCTGAAATTTCCATTGTCAAATAAACATTTAAAGTTGAAAAAAAAACAGAATCTGTTCTTCATTAACTCTCTTTTATTAAAGAATCATTAAATTGATAATCATAGACAATATGGACAAACTTGCATAAAATAATTTAAATCATTTTCATTTCTAAATATAAACACATAAAAAATAATGGCTATTAGAGTAAAAATATGTTTCTGGTTTATTATTTGATGAACTATTTAGATTTTACCTGGTTATTTGAAGATCAAATCTGATAAACAATAATATAAGTTGGAGATCACCTTAAAAATGTAGATTTCATGAATCTTGAACATAAAGGAAATCGATTATGTAAGATCGATAAAGCAACGAAAATCAACTTTGTATAATTATATGAACGATAATACTTGTAAATAAATAAATGAAAGTACAATTATATCATTATAAATAATGAAGCATGGTTAATTGTTTTACGAGAACATTATATTTGGTCAATTACCGTAAAACTGAAAAAAGGAAAACAGTTGAAGAGCACTAAATGTCGTCGATATCAAAAACTGACCCAATACAAAGTGCGTTATATTCCTATTCACATTTTTAGCGACTACAGGGATGGCAAATTTCAGATGTTTTGCATGCCCTATTGACTCAATTATATTTTATCCGTACACATGTTTAATACTTTTGATTTAAAAAAACTAACTCCAACTTACCTTTTCGCAATATTATTCCAAGCTTTCAAAACCAAATCGGAATTAATAATCCAAATTATCGAAACACTTTAAAATATATTGTCCAGACACGAGAAACAGAAAAGTCGTGCGAGGTTACTTGACCGCAATTTAGTTTCTGATTAGATAATAAAAGAACCCCAAAAGTCATTCCGGATGAATGATTAATTTCCGTATTTATTATGTAGATATATTTTATGAACATATCTCAAAATACTTTTTCTGAAGTAGCAAAAACTATTTATAACAACTATAATAATAGTTTAATGTGTTAAATAAACCAATGTAATTTATTAGTTAATTTTACTGAATATTATCCCTGGGTATTCAGTGGTAATTTAACAGGGAAACTTGATGAAATGCTGTACACCAAGTTTAATAGTTAAACAGCAATATGTGCAATAAAGAATCAATTAGAGTGTTAAAAAAAAGATAAGAACCACGAGAGTTCTTTGATCAAGATTAAAGTTTAAAAAACAACTAAATTCAAATGGAAATAGTTTTTTTCAGTTTCTTAATTGTTTTTTTTTTGTAATTAAAATGTACCATTTAAAGAATGCATTTGGTGAATGTAATGATGGATGGAAGGGACTCGACTGTATAAGTTTGTGTTATTTATAAGTCAAAGAAAATATGTTTATAAGATCATGTGATATATTTTATTCAAACCAGAAAGCATGATATTTGTCTTTTAATTACATGAAAATCGATATAACGAAATACTGATTACGTTTATTACGCGTACGTGGTTTGGTCTTATTCAAACCTTCCAATTCTATGAATATGTAATAGATGAATATTCTACTTTTCAAAGTGTTTTAGAAGTAGCTATTAAACTGAGTCAAATTAGTTAGACTTAGAAAATCTTACAAAAAAACAGTAAAAAAATACAATGACTATTAACTACTCGACACCTTTACATTCAATGCTCTAAACTATATGCTTCTTTCTGAAGTCACACATAATTTTTTTTAGAATGTCCTTACGGTAGCTTTGGAAGAAATTGTTCCGGATTTTGTGAGGGATGTATATCAACTATGTGTGATAATGTTAATGGATTGTGTGATAACAAATCTAGCTGCAAGCCCGGTTATGCAATCGGGGAATATTGCAACACAAGTACGTTAAGTATGAATTTGTTTTTAAATTGAATATACATGTATCAGATATTGCAATATATTCAAAAATTTGAAGATAACGTCAATGAGATAATAATGTAGATTTTACAAAAGTTACACATTGAAAAATATATAAATGAATAAATAAAGGAAAGAACAGTTATGTCATTATAAATAATTTAACTTGTTTTTTTTTACGAAAACAATATAATTTGTCAATTTCTGTAAAACTGTAAAATGAAAAACCGTTGAAGAGCACTAAATGGCGTCGCTATCAAAAACAGACCCAATACAAAGTGCCTTATATTCCTTTTCACATGAGCAGCGAATACAAGGATTGTAAATTTTAGAGGTTTTGCATGCCTTTTGACTAAATTAGGATTAATTTGTACACACATTTTATACTCTTGGTTTAAAAAACTTATAGTCGCGAAGTTCTTGGATCAAGATTATAGTTTAAAAAATAATTACATTCAAATGGAATTATATTTTTTCAGTCTCTTAATTGTTTCTTTTGTTATTTAAATGTCTCATTTAAAAAACAAATTGAATTGAACACGTGTAGACTCTAAAAAAGCTTAAGATAAGGTTGAATTTGTAGAGCAACTATATATATATATGGAAACTATTTCATATATGTGTTCGACGTGTCCATTACAGCATGTTCAAGTGATACTTATGGCAAGGACTGTCTTCAAGCATGCTCAACAAACTGCTTAAATCCAACATGTAATCACATAAATGGAGAATGTATTGGTGAATGTAATGATGGATGGAAGGGACTCGACTGTACAATAAGTTTGTGTTATTTATAAGTATTATTTTTTTATATAAATAAGTACAAAGAAAATATGTTGATAAGATCATGTGATATACTTTATTCAAACCAGAAAGCATGATATTTGTTTTTTAATCACATGAAAATCATGACAATGAAATACTGATTATGTGTATTGCGTGGTCTGTTCTTATTCAAACCTTACAATTCTATGAATACGTGGATGTTGAATATTCGATTTGTTAAAGTTTTTTCGAAGTAGCTTTAAAACTGAATGAAATAAGTTAGACTATCTTACACCAAAAAAAAAAAAAAAAGGTAAAAAAATACAATGACAATTAACTTCCAGAATCTTTACATTCAATGCGCTGACTTGTATGCTTCTTTCTGAAGTCACACATATAATTTTTTCAGAATGTCCTAACGGTAGCTTTGGGAGAAATTGTTTAGGATTTTGTGACGGATGTATATCAACTTTGTGCGATAATGTTAATGGATTGTGTGATAACAAAACTAGCTGCAAACCTGGTTATGAAATCGGGGAATACTGCAACACAAGTACGTTAAGTATGGATTTGTTTATAAATTGCATATACCGGAATCTAGTATTAAAAAATATTGCACCATTTGATGGATAACATCAATGAGATAGTAATGTAAAGTTCACAAATAGATACACATTAACAAATAAATAAATAAATAGATAAGAGTGCAAATATATCATTATCAATAATGTAGCATAGTTAATCGTGTTTACGAGAACACATGAGAATAAAATAAGCAAGTGCTGTCGAGGAAGCAAACTAGGAAATTTGATAATCATAAAAGGTTTTGTTAGCTTTGTATGATTTTTTTTCAAGATCATAAGACGTAAGAACCATAAGCTTGGTCATATGCATGTTACTATTAACGAATAGTAAGTTGCTTTGAATTTAATTCTTTTAGCTTCTTTTTATCTGATTTAATTTATGTGTAAATTTCTCTTCAATATGGGTACGCAAAACCAAAAAAGTACATGTACTCTTAACTGTTACAGCTGTAACAAGTGTTTAATCTAAAAGAAGATGAAACATGCCTCAGACTATTATTATCTACTTCAATGATGTTATACTGCGCCCAATCTGTTTGCATTTTCATTAAACAATACTCGGTTAGAGGTAAAACTATGAACGCATGATTTATAGATATATACGTGTCAAGTTTTACTAGTATATCAAAATAAGACGATGTTCTTGAATTTTATTTATTTTTGAAATTTTAATGTTTGTTTATCTGTTTCATTGTAGGTTGTGACGATTGGTATTTCGGTAATAATTGTACAAAACAATGTCACTGTCTAGAGAAACCCTGCAACAATGAAGATAGAATATGTTCACTAGAAGGATGCAAGAAAGGATGGCATGGTCAATCATGCGATCAAGGTATTTGAAACTATGTTTGTCATACCAATAGAAACGACAACGCATACAGGTATTCATTGATACAATTCTTAATGATTTCTGTACAAACAGTTCTTTTGTAATAACCTTGATTTCCTTCTATAACCGGAACCTACATATGACAATCATTGATTATAGGTGTGGCTATCCCTTATAATCACGACGTTAATTTGTGATTTTGTTCTGTGTATATAGAAAATTCCAAAACACCGTTATGGGTGCACTGGCTGAGCGGGAAGATATAGATAAAAAAAACACAAGATATTGGTATCGGATTTGATCCGGAACTTGTGAAGTATGTGTAATTTTAATTATTTGGAAAACAAAAGGACTGGCAATGGTGAATTTTTTTAATCAATACCATTATCCCATAATAGTAACATGAATATATAAAGTTGATTTCTTTAATTAATCGTGTTAACGTCACTTCATTTAACAAATTGGACCTCGGTATTTTAGTCGTATAGATAAAAGAATAGGAGGTAACTGTTCTGTTTGATCTTGCATTATGTATATGCTATACTAGGTGTAATTAGAAAGCTGACACAATAAACTGTGTCGGTATCTTGTCGCAGCTTCGATTTCTGCGGAATCAAACATAATGGAATTAAAAATTATAATGAATACATTCAAATTATGACAATTAATTCATAATTTAAAGACTAATATCTTTAACCTTTTTTAAGATGTTTTGACCGCTGGTTCCCCTTCAAAACAAGAAAATGTGTGCAGCCTCGTTTTTTATAAATTCAAAGAACTGGCGCTCAGAAGTAAAAAAAAAAGGGTATCGCAATACTAAATTTATATCAAGGGTGCTTAATTGCGACACACCATTACATACACATTTCCTTTAGGAAAAAGTGAATTCGACGTTCACTATTGTGACAACATGACACCTGCACTATTCCATATATCAGTCAACAATAACAGCGACGATTATATCTTATACCAGAGAGTGACGTCGTACATGTAAATCAATGTACGTAAAACTAACAGGATTTCACATTATATAGACATGAGTTATTTTAGGTTATAACAATGATATGGCACAACTAAAACTGGCATATGAATTTTTCCAAAGTAGATTACATTTATAAAGCTCAGAAATAGAAAGACCGTTTCAATATTTTCATGTTTCTAAAGCAAATCCGTTATTTCATTGATATACGATAATATATTGGTTTTATTGTAGCATGTGATGATTGGTATTTCGGTTACAACTGTGCATGGAAGTGTTACTGCTTGACTGGTCCTTGTAATATATTAACAGGAGAGTGTCCACCTGGAGGTTGTCAAAAGGGCTGGCACGGCATAGCATGCGAAGGTAGGAAGAAGTAGGAGAGGCTTACAGTTTTAACTCCGTTTCGCCTGATAAATAGCATCATGTTCTATCTCGCTTTGCTCGCTTTGCACGCGTTGCTCGTCCAAACATAAAGTATTTCTCATTCTAAAAAAAAGAAACAAGATATACTAATATGGCAGGAGAGATACACAGTGACACCAAACAGTTTTAAGTTAAAAGTTGTCTTCAAAATACATATGTATCAAAGTAAAGTCCATATTACATCATGCGTCATATTATGCATCTCAACTATTCATACTAATATATACAAATAGAAAATACAAAGAGTAAGGATTTATACAAAGCTCAATATTACAATCTAAATTAAAAAAATTGTCAAACAAGTTGTGTGTGTGAAATCTCGATGAAATAAAAAGGGCGTGAAAACAGTATATAAGGTCCGAAAACCGAATTACTCAGTATTGCGCAACAGAAATAGTTAGAAATCTCAAAAACGAAAATAAAATACATATATCATAATTTAAACAGTGTGTGTAAAATTGCAGGTCCTGTATGTTCTCTGATTAAAAAAATAATCCTGATTGGGGTAGATCGCCGTTCATGCATAACAAGAAAAACTTTAATGTACATGGGTGTCAAGTTAGTGGCCGGTTCGTCGTTTGATATTCAATATCCAAACGGCTGCTAGCAGTCAGTTCAATATTAAAAGTTTCTTAAAAATAATAAAAATGAAAATAGTCGATAACATTAAAAGCACGGTAGTCCTAGTTCAAACAAATGGGAAAACATGTGTAGGGAATGATGTTATGATCACTTCAATCTATCATGTATTCAAACATAAACTCCTATATAAATCGTATACGTATGTATGTTCCTGTCCCAAGTCAGGAACCTGTAATTCAGTGGATGTCGTTTGTTGGTGTGTTACATATTTGTTTTTCGTTCATTTTTTTTATGTAAATAAGGCCGTTAGTTTTCCCGTTTGAATTTCTTTACATTGTCATTTCGTGGCCTTTTATAGCTGACTATGCGGTGTGGGCTTTGCTCATTGATGAAGGCCGTACGGTGACCTATAGATGTTAATTTCTGTGTCATTGTCTCTTGTGGACGGTTTTCTCATTGGCAATCATATCACATCTTCTTTTATATATTTGTCTTTTTGAAATATTGATTTGTTTCGATAAAATGCAATCAAAGATGACTTTTTATACATGCTTTTCCAGAAACAAAAACAAACAATCACTCAAGTACAAAATGTAATATATACAACTATATATAGAATACTTAAGGGAAGCCCCTTTAAAATATATAGTCACTTTATAGCTAAAAAACGTCAAAATATACACTAAAGGGCAAATGGAGTTGGTTCACCTCCCTGAACTCTTAATCTTCAAAGTATTATCCATGTAGCTGCTAATAAATAAAAAGAAAAATTGGCAACAAAAGAAAACACATGTTCTGACATTGGACTCGGAATGCCTGAAAAATGCATTTTATTGTACGTATTGTTGTGTGTTTGTTCTACATTTACTACATATATAGGAGGAAGGTTGAGATATCAAAAATATATTTAACCTCGCCGCATTTTTGCGCTTGTCCCGAGTCAGGAGCCTCTGACCTTTGTTTCTCTTGTATATATTTTTTTAATTATTATTATAGTTCATGTATATATTTTATGAAGTCCATATTCACTGAGCTAGTTGTCACACATTATTTTGGTATTAAATTTTATTTTCAAACTGTTTAATTATATTGATTTCTATTATGTACATTTCGTATACAGCATGCATATTTAATTTATTCCATCCTTAGAATGATCTCGAAAGTCGCTATGAATTTACATGTCCGAAATATTTGTTTACATCTGAAACATGTAAGATTATAAATTTCTATTTGTCAATAACCTTTTAAACTCTAAGCTAATGTAAATATTTTACAAGTTCGTTATGCAACTTTTTATTCGGTCATATCAAATACACACATAATACAATTGATTGATTGATTGATCACCTATCGTAATTCTCTTTGATAAATCAAATCACTTAATTATATAATTTCTGTTCACAACATGACCCCAACAATCTGTGGTGTTATAGCAACTTTATTTGGTATTTAAAGACAGATAAACTTCTATTCAGGGACTCCGTTTGGATATGCCAACGAGAGCACATGAACTGCGTTCGGATTTTCCATCGCAATCATATACATTATTTTTGATTTAAAATAACTAAGTTGTAACACTATCATTTCATATTTGGACTTTATTAAATGAATTTGGATTTTACCAATTTGTTTATGTTTACTGTATTGAACTGCCGACTTGTGTGTGAATAAAGAGCTAGTACCCCGCATTGTGAATCGTTCCCCCAAAGACGGAATCCCACCCGAAGCCGTTCTGGCAATGTTTATAAAGAAAGCACAAAATACTTTCTTCATACTAGTACACATTTTTGTTAAGGGGCCTCTGGGTGCGGGATTTTCCCACTGTGTTGAAGACCCATTAATGGCCTTCGACTTTTTTTTGCCCTTTGATAGTTGTTGTTGTGTCTTTGACGCATTCCTTATTTCCATTCTCAAATTTATTCTTTGTTTACGGAGGACTGAAAGTGTCAGTTTGATAGTCGAAATACAGCCCGTAACAGAGAAGTGATCGAATTGATGTTTCTTTACCGTCAAAATTAGCTACGTTATCGACAAACTTAATTGAGTAGTGACCGAACTATTGGTACTTTAACGTTAAAAAGATTGACAATGCTGACAAACATGTGTCGATAATCAAGTTTAATACCGATAATATTGAAAATAATTCTAATCATATGAAACAAAATATGTCCATGCACCATTTCGATTGTGCGAAAAGTAGTCATTTCTTCAAAGTCAGAACAAAAAAATAAGATTTATGGAAGGACGTCTTGATAGTATTATTTCCTTTACAATTTTACCCAAAACTAAAAGAAATATACTGGTAAACAATTAAAAAGGTGTTTGATAGGAATGAAGTCCTTTATCTTTCGGACTACAATGTGTACCGTATGTGTGGTGGATTTGAATTCAATCAATAACTTTGAAATGTTTTCTCATATGTATACACAAAAGGGAGGACTGGTATTTGTACTTCTGTTAGAATATGTCTTCGTCCGTTTCACATGCCAAACTTTTTTCTAGTACAGTTTAAACGGGAAAATTTTGTTGACAATTTTTTTTTCATATGACAAAAATTAAGGCAGCAGATTTTTTAAGTCAAAATCAGGGTCAGAATATTGTTTTCTAAAAACTACCTCCATGAAAATTAAATGGTCCGTGGCAAAAATCAAAAATTCCAACATGTTCAACTTCAAAATTTGACCAGATTCTATTCTTAACTGTCGGATAATATACTAGGAAATGTCCTGTATCGGACGACTCTGTACTCATACTTCACGCGTAGTTGGGTACAAGTGTCCTCGTAGTGAACGCACCCGACTACGCGTGCAGTAAAAAGTGTACTCTTACGTCGGATACCGGGCAGTTTCTTTGTTATATCTGTACTTTATCAAATACATGTACATGTTAATATTTACTTAATATTAAATAGGTAAAAATTATTGCTGAAAGCCTGTTCAAGGTTTCTTTCTTGTGTATGATTATTTAAATTTTCATATGCCTGAACTCATTGACGATAATGTAAGGTGCTCTATTAGAAAAAAAATGGATTTCTAGTTCGGGTTTGAAAAAGAAATTTCGTCTTTTCTTGAGCCTGTTTTGTACATTTAGTTTAACAGATATGATCCAATGGAAATTTTCACAGGGAACCTTCGGTAAATAGGAAAATGAAAAGATATGGGGTAATTTACAGAGAGACCACACTCCATCCATGAGAAAAACGGAGGGAATTTAAAAATCTAGAGGTCTCCACAAGGCTTTCAACAAGGGTGGAATCTCACTCCTTCTGAAAAGCTCTAAATCGCCCCAACGTGTACATACGTTTGGTCATCAAGAGATTATGGTTTCTCTTTTTGTGTGTCATAAACATTCAATTCGGATTTGACTTTAATTTACCAAAACATTTCCGTACATTAAATCTTAGGACGGTCAGAACATTTTAAGGACGCAACAGATCGAAGTACAATTTTAAGTAGTACATAGATGTGCAATAATTCAGCTTCCTGTACATGTTCATGAAGTTCTAAATTTTGAATGTTGATTTCTTTTAAAAAACACCATTTTTTTACAATAAAAAATCTCAAAATGTCCTTTAACAATGAAAAAGTTTGACCATGAAAAATCACATATCTAGGAAAAGCAGTCGTTTAATTGATTATAAGAAAGTTTCAGTATATCATGTCAAATTTCTTTAATTTGAGAGTTTTCCTTTACTTACAAATGTAGCTCTATGTCTGATGGTGAAATAAAAATGAATGTCTCAGAAAGTGGTGAATTAGTTTCCATAAATGACAGATGAATCGGGCCAAGCTTAGTAACTTACAGTAAACAGACTACTGTAACATTGACGCACTCGTCGAACTGTTTAAAAGATTTGTGTTTATGACCAAAAATTTATATACAACTTCATTTATAAATTAATCTGAATTTCAAAGCGCGTCGTCACAATAATGAAAGTAATAAAAAAAAATCTATAACCAGCAGATCTATACTTCTATAAAGAAAGTATTCTTGTACAAAAGGGTATTTATTATAAAATGGTCCTAACTATAGAATAGATAGTTTACCACAGAAATCTTAAACAGAAGTTTCGACAATTTTAAACAGAAGAGATTTGAAAAAAAATTTAATTTTAAATAAACACTGAAATAATTTTAATACCTCGAAGGTGTAAAGAATAAACCAACAATCTCAATCTTTAAAAGTGTCTTCATTGCACGACGAGTTCATGTTTCCAGTAGAAACAGTGGATATGACTCTAATAAATTCATTATCATTGTAGTCATGAATATTTATCGCTTATATTAAATTGATAAAGATTTTATCGAGGTCGCACCAACTGTTTCTACAGCTAAGATCAGTTACATGTAACATGATTTAAGACAGACAGACAGATACCATAAACTTATTGACATATAAACATGTCAGCCAGAGTTTGAGCTTGTTTTGCTATATCTATAAAAACAAGATTGACGAAAAAAGGTCATTTATTCAAAATCATAAAATGCAAAAAAAATACAATTTGCAAATAAAACATTTGACATAAAAGTTCATAATTAATATGCAATTATAATACATAATTAATACGAAATTACATCAACTAAAATCATATCAATTGAATAAATGACAAATAATAGCAAAGGTGGGGAGAAAAATCTGCCCAACTAAAAAAAAATATAATCTATTAACAAAACTACTTGTAAAGATAAATAAAGGGAGGTTTGCGGGTGGGAAATTTAAATTTCACGCAATGTTTTAGAATCACAAGTTATCAAGGCGAAAGTTAATGATAAAAGGAAGTGCACACATGGCACGTAAACTTGTGTTGACCCCGCAAGATCATTGACCAATAAGAAGTAAGGAATCCACTCACATGGTTTTCTACACGTGAAAAAGTGATACACAATTTAGACAATAAATCAAATAGCAATGTTATACAAATCTGACCCCAAGGTCACATCAGAGACATCGTAAAATTTACAATATAAAGTTCTCATCTTTTTATCAGTTAAAGCTATAAAACTACAAAGTAAATCTTCCCTGCTGTCTTAAACTATTTTATTCCGCTTCTTAATTAGCAAATAAAATTGATTTTAAGACAGACAGACAGATACCATAAACTTATTGACATATAAACATGTCAGCCAGAGTTTGAGCTTGTTTTGCTATATCTATAAAAACAAGATTGACGAAAAAAGGTCATTTATTCAAAATCATAAAATGCAAAAAAAATACAATTTGCAAATAAAACATTTGACATAAAAGTTCATAATTAATATACAATTATAATACATAATTAATACGAAATTACATCAACTAAAATCATATCAATTGAATAAATGACAAATAATAGCAAAGGTGGGGAGAAAAATCTGCCACAAATACACTCTTACATTAAGAGTGGATCCCCCACCCGAGGGCTCTGGCGACATGAATCCAGTCTAAAATTCATGTTATAAAAATCAATTATTTATTAATAAAAAAACAAAAAAATTTAAAAAAAATTACAGATTACAGTTACAGACCAGGCAATGCTGACATCCATAACATGCTCTCAGAACAAATCACAAAACATATAATAATGTACACAACTGTAAAATTCAAAATTGAAATTAGCATTTCTTATGACAATGATTAATCACAAGATTAATAAAACAGACACAGGTTATTAATAACAGATATTAAAATAATTAAATGGCACATGTTTTGGCAGGCAATGCTGACCCAAAGCTGTGCAATAAATAACTTAAAAATTTTGCATCCTTATATATTTCATAAAAGCACTCGATTTCCATCTCCCCATCCCTTGAATCACGGAGTGGGGAATTCCCCTAGCTGCAGCAGAAGTCGCAGCCCCTATCCTGAAACTGTGTGCTTTATAGTACCGAGTATCTAAACCGATGAATGAGAGAGCCGACTTTAAAGAGGTGGTGAAATAAGACCTAGTAACTGGAGCTCCAGACTTAAATTGGAACAAAGGTCCACTTGAATGGCCAAATTGAGACAGATAGTGATGTACATGAATGACTGGACACGTAATATTATCTGCACAAATCGGGATATAGATGGTTTTTGGATGCAGATCACTGTGTTTATAATATGTCATGGTTAAAGACATACCTTTCAAAGAACTATTTTCACGATCAAATGATATGTCGCCAACCTGAAGCACCTGCTTTGTATCGGAGCCGCCTTTGGTCGATATCTCACCTACTCGTAAAAAGGCATAAAAAGCAAGCAGAAACATAGCCTTAAGGGCTAATTGGTTGTCTACATTAACAATTACACACGGCAAAGAGTCAATTAATTTGATCAAGATGTCCTTAGTTATAGGTAGTCTAGGGTCATTCTTGCCTTTCAAATTCTGTACACCTTTCAGAATTTTATGAATAACAAACATATCTGTTGGATCAGGCCAGCTATTTGATTTGTGCACAAAACTCAAAGCCGATATATGGGTGGCGATAGTTGATGGACTATAATTTCGTAAGAATAAATTAGCAATAAAATAAGATAGGAGTATGTGGGAAGATGGAAATGGTCTGCATTCAGCATAATACGTCTCACAAAATTGTAAATAACTATTTATCATTCTAGAGTAAGATTTGTGTGTAGCATCTGATAAAGATGCTGTAAACAACTTAGCAACTACAGATTTAAAAATTGCACTGGAACTATTGTCTGTTTTGGAGACAACCATGGAGCAATCAGGCGCACCTTCTGGAAAGAAAAACGAGAGAGTAGATCACAAACGACATTATGATTTCCTGGGATATGCTTAGCTCGGAAGTATATATTATGCTTTAAAGATGCTAGGACTAAACGTCTTACAAGTCTCATAATGACGCTGACCTTCGAAGAAGTTTTATTGATAATTTCAACTACTGCAGAATTGTCAGTGAAAAACAAAACCTTACGATTTTCTAAACATTTGCCCCATATTTCGACAGCTAGCACAATAGGAAAAAGTTCCTTAACGGTTATATGTTCAGGTTCAATTTCAGGAGGCCAACTACCTGTGAACCAGTCATTACCAAATACAGCTGCAAAGCCTCCATGCACTCCTGCGGCATCGGAATACAGTCTTAAAGTATCAGAGGACACCCAGTTGTCAAATAGAAAGCATAATTTCCCATTAAAATGTTCTATAAACTCGAACCAAGCCCTCAGATCCGCTCTTGCTTCTGCATTTAAGGTGATACGGAATTGAGGATTAGTGTGACTTAAAGTGAGATTTATTAATCTTCGCAAAAAAGCTCGACCCGGTATGATAACACTGCATGCAAAATTTAATAAGCCAATTAAAGATTGCAAATCTCTTAGAGTCACACTTCGCCGTCGTTTGACGGAAACTAGCATATCATATATTTTCTCGATTTTATCAGAAGGCAACCTGGCTATCATTTCATTAGAATCAATTTCGATGCCATAAATGGTTAAAACCGTGGTAGGAAATCGGGTTTTTTCATGCTTGATTGGCACTCCAATCGTTTTACATAACTTCAAAAAGGAATGCAGTGCATAGTCACAAGCTTTACTACTTGCTTTACTAACAAAGACAAAATCATCTAGTCTCGTCGATTCGCACGACGAAGCCATTGTTTATGACAGAACACACATTCTAGATTATGTATTTTTGTTCCGTCAATTCGAAAGTATTTGATCATTTCAACTCCTTTGTATTTCATAATATGTGTCATGAACAAAGACATATGTTCGATTGAATAATGATTTCCTCGTAACAAATGATAGAAATTTCGGAGATCCCGTATTTGATCCTTTACCGTTAAAATGAAAATGCCAATGACAGAGGTTGATTATAAAAAATGTTTTACTGTGTTAAAAAAAACTTCGACTTAAACATTGAAAACTTACACGCTGGACATGAAATATTTTGTCGATGAAGAAAATTCATCACTTCTGAAATAAGTTTGTTGATAACGTAACTTATTCTGACGGTAAAGAAACGCGAATTCGATCAATACTCTGTTACGGGCTGTACCTTTTAACGTCTTTATATTAACTTACTATTTTAAAACTTTAAAAATGACAATGTTTGTTTGGCTTCCCATAGTTATTTTGAAATAAACTTTCAAATGGTAATGAAGTGAATATTTGTTTTTGTTTGTAGAATTAACCTGTATAAAAGTTCATCTTTGGTTTAATTTTATTTACAAAAATCTATTTTACATAAAGACAAATGTGCAATTTACAGACGATTTATATTTGAGACTTAGGACAACAAGAATGTAAGACAGCTGGAAAGGGTTATAAAACGAGTTCATTCATATTATTATATTCCTGTTAATCTTGACTATAATGCTTGTAATGTTATCGAGTATTTTAACATTTTTATTATTGTCAACTAATAAAGTGTCATATCGAATCGAATGCTAGCCCCCGGTTGATTATTGTATATCAAATAACGAACAACGAACTGACTGCTAATTTTACATCCATTTTATGCACTCGTGATGTGATCTCGGTGTAACATTTACTTCCCACCGGTTTTTCAGTTTGTTTGTTTTTTTGTGTTTTTGTTTTTGTCATTATTATTATATTCTTAATTTAACTAAGACATATATACTAAAGATGGATCAAGTAATGCTTCAGATTACAATAGAAAATAAATAAGGTCGAAGTTTAAATTCCTTTATTATTATGGCATCAGTTATTCAATTTTTGTATCCTATCAACCCATGGCCAGAAGTGTTTCATTTACCTACAAATCATATTTGTTCTTCGGACTATCATATGGACATTTAAATTTTGAAAGATTTGATACCAATTTCTGATAATAATTCAGCCATTTCTGGTAGAACAATATTAATGAGAAAATGATACGACTCCAAAACTGACTTGGAACAATGGGAATAAACAAGGATGTGTTATTGTTTTTATATTTTCCTGAAAGCCTATTAGACAAACAATGATATGTCCATAGCAACCATTTACTTCTTAAAGCATGATGTATCAAGCTCTGTTCTCTGATGTTTAATAGAATAATGAAAAGGAGTAGGTCCGGTAAGGGCCGATTTTAGTCTCAAATTTAAGGTTCATATAACGAAAGATTTTGGACACTTTTTAAACACTTAAGTGTTTATTTCAATGGATTCAATTAGTTTATGTGAAAGATTTTAACTGATTTAGTCATTAAAAACGCTCCGATTCAAGCTTAAATATGAAAAATCTATCAAATATGCCAAAAACGTCACTTTTCAGATGGTTCTTGTCAAAAATGAGTGGCCGCATCCGTGTTCATCATCAAACTTTGTATATGTTATGTATTATCATCAAATACAACTTAAATTTCAATATTATGAATGAACACAAATGCAGCCACTTTCATTTAAGACGGAAACTGTCTAAAATTTAACTAAAATGCTACAATTGTGAAGATTTCAGTAATTTAGCATGACTTAATGATGCTAGTACCCGATATATGTGCACTGTTTTGTCAAAAACAGCCCATATTTATGAAGCAGAAGCATTCTACTTTCTACATTCTACACTTTATACAAGTATTCCACATTCCAAACTAAACGACAAATTAATGAGTTGGTATTGCTTTGTTTCATAAAAAAAAATGGCCAACTAAGATACAAGTATCTTGCCTTAGGAAGGGATTAATCCTACTTTGTAAAGGACCACAACCAAAAATTCCCTGAAACTGACATTATCAAGATGCTTGATTTCTTGATTGACAACATATTTGTTCGGAGAACGTCTTTTTCAACAGACTATCGGCATTTCAATGGGAACGAATTGTGCCCCTCTTCTTGCCAACTTGTTTTTTTTTTCATTATTAGGAGGCTGACTTCACACAAGAACAAGAAAGATAAGAAGTAAGCAATATCCTTTAACTCTACTTTCCGCTATATAGATGATGTTCTTTTACTAAATAATTCAAAATTTGGTGACTTCGTTGAACGCATCTAGCCAATGAACTAGAGATAAAGGCTACAACAGATACAGTTGAGTCGGCCTCATATCTTGACTTACATCTAGAAATTGACAATGAGGGTCGATTGAAAACCAAATTTACGGCAAAAGAGATGATTTCAGCTTTCCAATTGAGAAGTTTCCATTTCTAAGTAGCAACATTCCAGCAGCACCTGCATACGGTGTATATATCACCCAATTGATATGATATTCCCGTGCTTGCATTTCCTATCATGATTTCCCTTAAAGAGGGTTGTTGCTCACAAGGAAGGTATTAAATCAAGAGTTCCGAATGGTGAAGTTCAAACCATCTCTTCGTAAATTGTACGGACGCCATCACGAGAACTACAATCCCCTTCCCTTTCATAAATGTGACCTACCGAATAGAATATTTACCGGATGTGTTATCTCATAAGCAGACGACGGGTGCCACATGTGGAGCAGGATCTTCCTACCCTTCTCGAACACCTGAGATCGCCCCTAGTTATTGGTGGGGTTCGTTATTTATTCTTTAGTTTTCTATTTTTGTCATGTGTACTATTGTTTGTCTGTTTGTTCCTTTTCATTTTTAGCCATGTTGTTGTTAGTTTGTTTTCGATTTATGAGTTTGACTGTCCCTCTGGTATCTTTCGTCTTTTTATTCCAGTAAATAGCTAAAATATTACATTTTCACAATTTTGTCAAAACTGCTATATTTTTTACCCAAAAAGGGGTCTTACTGAACCTACTCCTTTAGAAAAGGACTTTCTATTCATATGATTTAAAATAAGTATTACCTGCACTCTGAGTTGGAACCATTATATTTCATTATGATGTGATTTTTATTTTTGTTAGTTACTCGATAGAGTCTCAGAAGCTTCCACATGATATTTTAAGTCTTCGCTTCGTGTAAACAAAGAACAAAAGCTTTCAGAAATCTGCTATCTCACTGATTTGGAGATTGTTTCATTGACTTGTTTAAGGAGATGGTTCGTTACAGAGCAAATATTTTATCTTTTCTGTATCTATCTGTCATACATGTAGCATCTTCACAACAAGAGATATCACTTCAAAGAGACGTCAAAATGTATATTGGCATTAAAGTTTGCCGACATCTGCTTTCTGATTAAAACTTTTAACTTCTAAAATCAACCATAAAGTTTAAAGATTTTTTACAAGTGTCAAATTTAAACAATCAAATTACTCAACGCTCTTCAACTTCGTACTTTAGTTTGGCCTTTTTAACTTTTTATTCGAGCGTCGCTGGTAAGTCTTTTGTAGACGAAACATTGCACGTCTGGCGCAAAACAAGTTCAAATCCTGATATATATGCTGAGTTTAATTACATTCGAATATTAAATTAATGAATTTAACGATAGCATATTAGATTTGAAAAAAGATAACAATCGATACCATTTACTTAAATTCAGACATGAAGTCATAATATGTTTTACCTTCTTCTTTCAAGTTCATTCGATTCGTCTCTTCCTTGTCGATTTAGAACATTTTAACATCGACGAACTAATGTTGCCACAGTTAGCAATGCTCTTTTTTATGAGTAAATGAATGTTTTCTTTTTAAATAGGAATAAAATTCGTGTGATACATATAAATTCCACCACTGCTTCGAGTTCGATACGATATTTATCCACTCGAGACAGTTAAATTTTCAAATTTAAAACGCGAGGCTCGCCGAGTGGATAAATATCGTATTTCACGAAATTTATTGATGAAATCTGCTTATCTAATGATTTTCAAACAATACACAGCCTAACTAAGTCCTTCTTTTCGAATGATCTGCAAAAAGGTGTGTTTTTTTTTATGTGACGTCATCAGGCATGATCGCCTTTTTTCCTGCCTTCACAATAGGAAATTCAGAAGAAAGCAAGAAAATTCGACGTCATATTCGAACTGTGATCAATGAAGAACTGAGATCAAACGAACCATACGTTGATTAAATGTTTTTAATACACTGGGTGTAGAAAGGGATAAATTGACGAAGAATTAGAGAAATATTTATCCATAATGAAAGAATGTCTGTTCTGGAGTATATAAATTCGACTCAATTGTTCATGTATAGTGTGAATTGAAATAAGAGTTCCATATCAGAAATGCCAGAACTTTTTCTTCGTTGTATCAATAAGACTACGTGATTTTTATTTTTTTTATTTTCACCAGTTACAGATGAAAACAGAGCTTTATTACCGATTCAGATTGGTCTTTTTATTGGAGGTTTTCTTCTAGGAATTATGATGACAGCAGCTGCATGCTTTTTAGCAAGGAAAAGACGAAAACTACGGAAAAATCAAAGTATGAAATATCCGTACTACATTGGCTTTACGACAAATGAATACGTTTAAGATACTCAAATAAACTCAAAATAAAATTTCACGTTTGAATTGTTTTACATTGTCTTATCGGGGCCTTTTATAGCTGACTATGCGGTATGGGCTTTGCTCATTGTTGAAGGCCGTACGGTGACCTATAGTTGTGAATGTCTGTGAAATTTTGGTCTTTTGTGGATATTTATTTCATTAGCAATCATACCACATCTTCTTTTTTATCTTATCATAATTACCAAGATTGAAATTTTGCACCTGAGCCAGATGCGCGTTTCGTCTACAAAATACTCATCAGTTACGCTCGAGTCAAAAAGTTGAAGACAATTTCAATTGAGGACCTCAATTATTTGGATATTTGCTATATACAGGTAAGGTCATATCTTCATAAGGTTTAAACACTTAGAATTTCACAAATTCAAAGTTTTGTAAACAGTTAATTTATATGATGACCATATCAATGACAATTCATGTCAACACAGAAGTGCTGACTACTGGGCTGGTTTAACCCTTGGGAATAATTTAAAAAATGAAAATTTAAATGTCAGCGTTACTGTAAAGTAACATTACCTTCTTCGACTGCAATCCGCATCTGACCTCATTAATCTGACATCTTTGTTGCTAGACTCGTCATGACCAATCGTATCACCAGCCAAGTATTTTGCATGTTTGTGTTCACATGAAATATCTTTGATTCGTGTTTTTTTTTGTACATTTAGTACATTAAGTATTTATGAAATTTTGCCCTATTTGGGAACACTAAACAGATATATGTACATGTTTTACCCTATACTATCTTAGCCGTACTTTGTACAACTTTCATATATTTTTGTTTTAACAGTTCCTTAACGTTAAATTTAAATTTCTTACTTATTTTTTTTTATTCACTTTTGTGTAGTCAAAGTGACATAAGAAATGAAATTTTACTCTCTTGCGTAAGACATTCAATAAAATAGGAAAGAAAAAAATAGATTAAATTGTTTTGACCGAACTTAAAACTTATTTACGTATTCATATCAAACCAAATTGTTAAAAACGGGCTAGTGATTAGTAAACGCTTTATTCTTTATACAAAACCGTTTATAATTTGGATTTGGTACTGTTGCGACTTTATAGTAACCTTTTCACCAAGTAAAATTTCACAGTATGACTTTTATTATGTTTTTGTTGCAATCAACTTACAATATGTTACCTTCTTAAAACATTTCACTTGTCTATATGGTGAACAATTATGGATAACAACATGTGCACTTTTATTAAATAATCATATTTGCAGGAAAAGACAATATCACAGAAAAATCACTCAGGTATGTAAGTTATGCTTATGCAGATGTGACAATTTATTCGTCATAATATTATATTATTAGGCGGGCAAACGACATAAAATGTTATTCATAGGAAGGAAAAAAGCTTCCTATGAAAAGTATTTTCAACCAAAAATGTCTGCACGTATTCGAACATATTCAGTGAATTTGATTTTTAAGAAACTTATGTTTCATCTCCACGGGCACAGTTTATCTTAAATTAGATTTGACTATTATTTTTAGGTCCTTAATGGTCTTAATAGCTATCAAATGTACCAGGACTATAATTTAGTACGCCAGACGCGCGTTTCGTCTACATAAGACTCATCAGTGACGCTCATATCAAAATATTTATAAAGCCAAACAATTACAAAGTTGAAGAGCATTGAGGACTTAAAACTGTTAAAAAACATGACTAAATGAAAAACAAATTACAAAACAAATGGTTCAAATTTTACCTCCATCAAGTGATAAGAAATAGATACTCAGAGGACTCAATATTTTTTTTCTCCAAAGTAATCAGTGAAGTGGCTCTGAATCTGTAAAACAAATAATATTACCGGATCTGCCTGTAAACTAATTGAAGTTACTTCGGTGTGCGCCTCGGTACCGGCATTATTAACAAATATAGTTATGGCTACCATGGGTTGCTTCCCAGCGTAGCACATCCTCTTTAACCTTTCTTTCAAAATCATATAATTCCTTGAAAATTTAGAGTCTTTCGTATGCCTTTCTCAGTTTTCTTTTACGATCGATGGTGTTGGCTATTTTGGTCATCTGATCGATGTATGTTTATGTGTATGTTTATTTACGTATTTATGTATTTATGTATTTGTGTATTTATGTACGTACATACTTTTCTAAGAGGAAGTGGTTGGCAATGTAAAAACAGGGATTTCACTTAAACCTCGTCAAATATCTGAGGCCTACGTGTATCTGTGTTTTTTAACCAGGAGTCTGTTTTCCACTAAGACCATTCTAAGAAATATATACTTCTGACAAGCTTTCGCCAATGTAACATTTGAATGTATTCCTTATGTTTCTGTAAGTTTTTCAACACCTAAAAATCTGTTTGCATTGAACATGTAATATTCATAAGACATTTGTTTTATTTTCATAGTCATGAGCAGCAACACTATGATGATGTTCGAATGGAAAATATATCTACATATCAAGATCTCATGACACGCCAAACTACACATGACTATGAACATATAAATACAGCATTTGTCCGTCAATAAGCAAATACATTGTTTTGTTAACGAAAAGGTTGCAAACAAAATAACAATCAAAGGAGGAAAAACAGTCTGAGTAGTTAACAGAGTTGTCTGCATATTAATATCGGAAAATATCAACCACCAGTACCAATGTGTACATACTCTTCAGATTTATTTAAGACGTTTCCCGTTATACTTAGAACATGTAGAAGTACTGGGTTTTTTCTGGCATTTACAGATTTTCAGTTCATACTTTCTTATCGTTAAAACCATAGGTAAATTTTCAAATGGTCATTACTAGGTTTCAATTATATATCAGATAGACAGGAATATCAAAGAGATAAATATTCTACAATTATAATTAAGTGTTCTTCGCTAGAATATAGAGACATTATTGTACAAATTACTGCTAACATTTTTATGTAAATCATTCAAATGTATGTGTTCATTTAACTAGACTATTTTACTAAATTCCTATGACATAATAATATACAATAATATTTGAACGTTTTAAGATACTACTAGAACACACCCATGATATCGCGGGTTCATGACTGAATTAAAGTATAGAACTATGCGTATTATCTGATAAAGTCATGCCGATTATAAGATGCACAGTTTTCTCTGCTTTAAAAAGCTTTCTGTTTGAACCCGTCGACCTTGAACTTATCAATTATTGGTAATATTAATTATTTGGAAAACAAAAAGGGCCTGGAATGGAGTATTTTTTAATCAACAGCATTGTCCTATATTAGTTATTTGATCTTTGATTCGCTGTTTTAACTCATGCCGGCTAACAAATTGAAAACTGCACCTATACGCCTTAATTTAAGTCCAAATTTTTAGTACTCGTATTGTCATCTTAGAAATTCATACTGATTAAAATACTACAATAGGGAACAATGTGACAATGGTTGAATTTAGTAGTGTCAACCCTGTGGATATGACCCGTGTATATAGCAAAATCCTAAATACACCGGATGGTGGTGCGCCTGTTAGATGCGGAACGTACAGATAAGGTAATAAGTAACAGGTGAATATACTATTGGTATCGGTATCGGATTCGACCCGGAACTTGTTAATTATTGGCAATATTAATTATGTGGACTGCAAAAGGGTCTGGAGTGGTGTAATTTTTAATCAACACCAATGTCCTATATTAGCTATATATAAAGTTGAATTTTTTGATTTGCCGTTTTTACCTGATGACGGCTGACAAATTGGACCTCGTCATTTTAGTATTATAGATTTCAATATAACTTCATGTTTGATGCAACGCGTCTTCGGATTGACTGACAGTGTTTTATCTATCAGCTCTTAGACATAGGTGTGTCAGGTGTCCGTGACATCATCAACAATTTACTCCTGCTTAAAAAGGATGGTTTTTTTTAATTAAATTTGAAGGAATGACAGAATGTGTTTTCTACTCTATTCGCAAACTCTAAAATGTGGTGCACACTTAACAAGCTTCGCGGGTTATACAGTCACTACAAACCATTAAAGTCTGAAATGGCCTATTTCTGTACTCGACTGGACTGAATTTTACTCGACCAGTCTGAATTGGTCTGACTTTTACTTGAAATTACTCGACGCCAGTCTGAACCATACTCGACTGTACTGAATCATAATTGACCCTAATCTTTGCTGTTAAAAATAGTCTGAACTATTACTCGACCCGTCTGAAACAGTCTTAACCCATTCTCGACCTGTACTCAACCTACTTTTCCTGTCTAAACCATACTTAATCAAAGGTCTGAACAATACTAGACCAAATAACCTCTACTTTTTAACTGTCAAAATAATTTTCTTTTTAACTGACATATATAACAGCCAACAAAATTTATAAATTTTTAACCTTATATTAAAAATATATCTATATAGTAATATATTTAGGATAAAAAATATTGTATATAATTTATATTAAAATGGGATTAAATTAAATAAATAAATAAAATTGTTTTTTCTGATTAGTGATGAAATATAAAGTATTACCTCTGCTTGGGGCAAACTCATAACTAAGATCACACCTGGTCAGAGGTATTAAATTCTAAATAACATTTATTCAAAATTGCAACATCCTGTTGAACTTAAATAACAAGGCCTTCCGAATATACTAGATAAGTAATACACGAATTTAAGAAAATATGGCTTTCTTTTTACCTGTAAAACACACATGTACTGAGGTAATTAGACCATATTAAATTGCTTTAAGTATGCCATGTCTTTAATTTGACAAAAATTACTTAAATTAATTGAAATAAATTTTTACTGTTACTTTAGAACACATTTCCTTTTTTGAAAAGGTTATCAAGGACTGCTATGGAAATTCTATTAGCATGATTATATTAAATTCTTGGTTTAATAAAAAACAAAACAGTTGAGGTCTCATTTTTTAAAAATTTATTCAGTTGTTTTATACATACTATTTTATATATATTAATATAAATAAAACATTCACTGCATTATTAACTAAACTCAACTAAATTTCAAGTTGTTGTTTAAATTTCATTTTTATTAACAAAAATATTTCCTAAATTGATAAAATTCAGTTGATGGAAACAAAGAATAGGTCTAGGTTGGTTACAACTTGGTCGAGTATGGTTCAGACTAGGTCGAGTACGGTTCAGACTACGTCGAGTATGGTTCAGAATAGGTCGAGTACGGTTCAGACTAGGTCAAGTATGGTTCAGACTCGTATAAAATGGTTAAGTACAAATCCAGACTGTTAGTATGATTCAGACTACAGTCGAGTATTATCAAGTACATTTCAGACCAATTCAGACTGGTCGAGTACAGATGAGTACAGTCGAGTACAAATATAGGCCATTATCGACTTTTGCTGGTTTGTAGTGAGTGTTCACCGCATTTTTGTTTATGTTATTTCTTGTGTACTGTTATAGTTCGATCTTTCACCAATGCAAAGTTTGTTTTCGCCTTATGACTTTGAAAATGCATTTGGTATCTTTCGTCTTTCATTCAAAAATAAACACGCAATGTACATGATGCATTCATTAGATAACCAAGGTTGTATCGCTTTTCTATTCAAAAAATGACACTTAGATTCCTATATGTTATTGTAAAAGAATTTACTTTAAAATGAAAAGATATATGACATTATCGTATATTGTAAAATTATTTTAAAAACTTTGTGTACAAAATGAGGGATTAAACTTTGTTTTCTAGCTAGCTAAATATCGCATTTGTATGGAAGTCGCATACAATGGCAATGGGTGGATTGGGGAGCAACATAAAAATACATTAAAGTAAAAATGTCAGCAATGTGGATAAACCAGTCATAAAAATATTATTATCAAAAACTTTATCATTAAAAAAACAAACAACTTTGTCACCAAAGAAAAATGAAAATATATGTAAACTCTCTTGTGTCATAGATGAATACCCTATTTATTTTGTGTTTCTATTTAAAAACGAAATTTGAAGATATTTCATGTACGTGTACATGTATGTTAACTGTATAATAGATGTATAAGGTACAAATCAATGTACTTTGCCAAACACAGCTATGGTTATCTTTTTTGAATTCGTCATCCGATGCAAAACTTAACAAATAATGTTGAATCAGCAACTCTCAAAATGTGTCCCTGTAAGTGATATAAGTTCCGTGGAAATTGACACTTTCTCCTTACATTTAGTACGATCGTTTAAATAGAGGATAGAGATGCCAAGGGGTAAATCAATTTCGTTCTATAGAGCTGAAGTCATTGTCAAAACAAAAGCATAAAAGAACAGGATAATTAACATAATTATACAATATGACATATGGTGTAGCACTCTAATGTTTTCATTGGATATGACGATCCCCTCTTACGTATCTGAAGCCTTGTTTCTATTTAAACGTATATTGACGCTATTTTTCTATTTATTTGTATACTGATGTTCAATATAAGAAATTCGTTACTTTATTTATTTGTATATTGGTGTTCAATATAAGAAATCCGTTACAAAATTTAAATTGATGACGCCATGACGTTACACATAACAACCATGGAGGACGCCCGGCAGCATACGAAAAGAAATTTGCAAGTTTATTAGAAGGAGATATCAAGAATTTTATGTTAATGCGGACGCTGAGAATAGTGAAAAAACCTAACACAACAAGCCATAAAGTTGTTCAAAGAATGTTGATAGTTTTAATAACATGTTATATTTTTGCAAAATACAATTTAAGAATACACAGAAAGAACATAAAGTGCCATTTTAATTTTCCTAAAACATTATTCACATATGTAATATAAAAATTAAGGACTTTCGCGCAGTAAAAACGTTATATATGGACCTGTAAATAAGATTATTTGTTTTATTTACTTCATGTAGAAAGCCGAAGATAGCAAATTGTGTAGAGACTGGTCGAGTAAAGATCAGTTCAGATGAGTACATATGTAGGCTATTTTAGAGTTTTACTGGTTTTTAGTGTAGTGTTAATCCGACGTTTTCACTATTGCCTTTATTTTTTATTATTTCCATGATTTATTGATAATCTTTTTTCCGCTAGATTCATTTTTTAATGACCTGAAGCAATTATGTCAATCATTTTTATATCAAAAAGAAAGGCGAAAGACACAAGAGTGACATACAGTCAAACTCATATATTGAAAATAAACTGACAACGCCGTGGCTAAAAAAGAAAACAGACAAACAGACACATAATAGTACACAAGACAAAACATAGAAAACTAAAGTCTAAGCAACACGAACACTACGAAATATTGGTGGTAATCTCAGGTGCTCAGGAAGGGTAAGCAGATCCTGCTTTACATGTGGCACTCGTCGTGTTGCTTGTTTTATTGCAAACCCGGTAAATAGACTTATTCGATAGGACACATTCGTGTTGATGGAAGGGAATTGTAGTTACGACACAAGGTACATATCTGATACCATCTGTGAAATAGTTATTCCATAACAGTAAACCAACTCGTGACGGCGTCAGTAAAATTTAAAAAGGAATGATTTCAACTGCACCTTTTGGAACCGTTATATTAATAGCTTCTTGTGAGCAGAAACTCTCGAGCTCTATCAAGGAAATCATAATAGGAAATACAAACCTGGAAATATCGTTTTAATTGGGAGATATATACTCTGTATGCAAGCATTGCTCGAATGTTGCTTCATAGAAATTTCACAATTGGGAAGCTGAAATCATTTCTTTTGTCGTAAAGTTTGTTTTCAACCGACCCTCATTGTCAATTTCTAGATGTAAGTTACGATATGATGCAGACTTAGTTGTATCTGTTGTATCCTCTAGTTCAATGGAATAGGTGCGTTCAACATAGTCATCAAATGTTTAATTATTGAGTGACAAAACATCATCTATATAGCGGAAAGTAAAGTTAAATGAAATTGCTAAATTCTCATCTTTCTGCCTAAAAGTTCCTGTAAGAAGTCAGCTTATAAAAACAGAGAAACAAGTTTGCAAGAAGAGGGACACAATTGTTTCTCATTGGAATGCGGACAGTCTGTTGAAAACCATGTCATCCAAACGTATCAAATATGTTGTCAATCAAGAAATAAAGCATCTTGATAATGTTTGTGTCAGATAATTTTTTATTTGAATCAGAGTGATTCTTTACAAAGAAGGATTTATCCCTCCTTAAAACAAGATACTTGTATCTACGTTGGCAATTCTTCTTTTATGAAACAAAGAATCGTACAGAAAGTTGCACAAATTTTGTTTCATTAGTTTTTCTTTTTGTTTTAATTAGTTTGATTTTCGGTTTCTGAAAAATCAGTGCTTTAAGTATTAAATATTTAAACCTCTAGTATTCTCCTGAACAGCTTGGGAGTTTAAAAACCGTTGAACTTCGATCTTAATTGACTAGGACTCTCAGTTTTCCCATCCAACGTCAGGGTTCTCTAAAGACACCAATAAAGTTATTAACCCCACGATATGACAAACAAGTGGTGCAGGTGGCGATAAATACTTACAACCAATTAATCAATATATGCAGAATTTGAACCCATTGATATTCCATATTGATATACATTGCTACATATATTCAACTTGTTTTTCGAAATTCTGCATTTTTAGAAATAAAGTCAATTATAGAAATAACGAAATCACCATTTCTATTTATTTAAAGTTCTAAAATATATCCTAAAAGTTCATAGATTCATTCATTCACTTTAATGTTGTTTTAGAAATATAATATCTTGTTTTTTATATGTAACATCTGTCTGACAATGACGTTATATCTCAATATGCTTTCAAATGTCGTAACAGGTTGAATATAGTTAGTGAAATTCGAAAATCATTCAGAACTGAATGTTTAATGAAGGCAATTTAATTTTAGTTTAGCACACCTACCTATTTACAAATGTTGAATACAAATCTATGCTTCAATAGTTTCAATTATAATATTTTGTCCATTTTGAGTTAAAATTACATGGAAAAAATAAAAAATAAATATATACATCCGCATACATGAATGCATTGTTTAGAGACATTTCTATAATAAGGTACGTTGTTCTCCACCGTGTAATGCATCATCATTTATTGAGACATAAGCGCATATCCATATATATGTTTTTGAAAGGTTTTTATTCATCGAAAGATAAAGATAATTCCTTTTGTTCTTAATTCATGAGAGTTAAATTGAAATACTGCATACATATATCAAAAGTTAATTTGTAACCAACAACTACCTGCTAGTGTGTATATATAGTTATCATTTTAAAGCTTCCTGTTTTTACACATCGGTAGATATTGAACAGGTAAGTTGTATTTAATAACGTTAACCGTCAGTTGTATATTTGTGATCTAAAACCTTAGAAAATAAATTTTTATTGAGGTCAGCGCTTATAAAAAAAAATATGCATCCTTTGATGTTAGATTTCTGTTAAAAGATGAAAAAATGTCCGATTTCTCCAATAGGAGGCTCTTTTATTTGTATTTTCCATTGTTTGTCTTCATTACATTTTGATAATGGAGTGATAAAATGTAAGTAAAAGTTAAAATGACAAATAAAGGAACTGAACACTTTTTATTTGGTAAGATAGACAATCAAAAGATACAAAAAAAGCAATACTTATATACAAAGAAGTTACAGCAAAAGGTACGTTTTAAATCCATCATTAACACATGAACATATTCCAAATGAGTTATTCTTCATATATAACTGGTCTAAAACTTGGTTATTGTCATTAAATACTAAAAGACAGACGTAGTATATCTAACGCACAGAAAACTTTTATTTCGACTTCATTGCCACTTGTGAATGACTTTGAGTGTTGATAATAAATGGAACAATCTTGTTCTTAAAAAATCAAAAACATATCTACACGGCTATGTGTATTACGAAAGTTTAGATACAATCTTATTCTTTTAAATTTAAATTGACTATGTTTAACTGGCAGACGATTATGACTAAAGTATGGTTGTAAAGTATGAGATAACTGTGTTGTCGCAAATTCTTCGCCATCAGAAAAGAACTTCAAAGAAAAGAAACAACTCGTATTTTTGTTATTGCAACAATGCAATCTTATATTTGAAATAGGCTCGGAAACTTTGTTTGATAGAAGAAACCGATGAAACTTTAGTTATTCTACAATATTAGTCATGGACATGTTACTTATTATTAACGAACACTAATACCACCTGCTGAATCAACTATGTATATGCAATCTCTGAATTAACACTGACCCAAAAATATCATTTCGTACATTGAAACAATATTTCCGCAATAGTATAAGTTAGAAGGAAATCGATTGGTATATAGAAATGAAAAATTTCCCGACGTGAAATTTCCCTCAACCCAAAGCCCATTACACTATCATGTTGGAGAATGTAAGTCAAATACTCTGTGCACAAAACTTATAATCAATAATATAAATTATCAAAGCTATCAAATGTCATTAGGACTAACAACTGCTTTTTTTTTTAGCCCGTTTAATGCTGAAATCAGATTTCATTTTTTTTTTGGTAAACTAATCTTTGTTCCGTCTTTAGATCTAGCTGTTTAATAAATCGATAAAAAAAATATAGACTTAATCTCAATGTTTCCTTAGAGAAAAAAGAAAGTGAACGATTTAACCTTTATATATCTTTTGTTCTTCCGTATGAATATAAATGGTTTAGTATGTTGGAGAATATTTTTTATGACGTAGTATTGTTATCTATTTTGTACCTATTTGTGTAGATTTATAATTGTATAATTATGCTGTTGCGTGTCTTTATGCTTATAAATTCTGACATATTATATTTAGGAGAATACTATCTTAGTTGTAATAACTTGTGTTTGATTCTTTTAGCTACATGTAATAGTAAAATTATACATTATGTCTAAATAAAAAATGTCAACAGTTTACTTCATGCATGCAGTTATTGGACGCTTTCTTAAAATTGCGTAGAATGATTAGCCTGTTAGATGAAAATTGTCAAACATAATGTGTTAAAAAACGCAGTAACAAGTTTTTCAATACTAGAAAATAAATACCGTATAAAGATTAAGTTGTCTTGTCATTTTTTACATTTTGAAAAGCCGAATCGATTACATAGTACACGTCATACCATGTTAACTTCTTCCTTAATAACATACTGTATTCACAATCGCTTTTCAAAAAAGATTGACTACGTGTAATGGTATGCTAAACGTAATCATTGAATACCATTAACAAACTTTTGATTATACTGTAGGTATGGTGTCAGACAAAATTTTGCTAGTTAAGCGAACTCGGCTTAAAAGTTATTGAATTGAATTTTTATGTTAAAAGTCATCACGATTTTTTAGTATGACGTCAACATTCACTGAACTAGTACATATTTCTTAATGGGCCAGCTGAATCGCGCAAACGTAGCCCGGCGGCTACAAGCATATTTCAGACGAATTGTGCACATCCTGCTACAAGCATGAAATTTGGCATAGACCTTCGTCAACTATTCCTCTTTATTTTCAGATAGGAAGGCATTTGAAAAAAAATGTCTCACTTCCGGTAAAATCCAAAATGGCGGACATCATACTTAAATCAGCCCTAAATCGAAGGCTAGTATTTGAAAAGGTGTTATTATCATGCTTCCAACATAATACTTGGTACCAACCTTTGTTATATACTACTTTTGGATATATGATATAGATAAGATGTCTTCAAAAACCCTTATTCCGGTAAAATCCAAAATGGTCGATATAGTACTAGAATAAGCTTATTTTTTAGGGAGGGTAATTGAAATGTGTTTTAATATACTGCTGCTATCATTACATTGGACAGGAACCTTTCGTTTGTGCTTCTTGGCTTCTAGTTGTACTCAAAACCTCTATATTATTCTGTTGTAAATTTTTAAATTACACTTCCGGTAAAAAAAAAAACCCAATTTGGTGTAAATTTCAAAAATGAGTCCTTAATCCATATCTTTGATTTAGAGTTAAAGATAGATTGGTTAAAACAAAACAAAATTACTGAAGTACTAAAACATTTTTCAAATTACTACTATTTGGCTAAAAATACATGTTTATTCACAATCACCACAACATGCAATCAAAGCAGTGCATGGGAGACCCGATTTTCCACATTAACAACGACCGCGACATCCTTTGTATCTGTATCTGTATGAAAACGTTCTCGATACCAATTCTGGCTTTAATATAACGGTTTGAGAGAGTGCCGCCTATTTATTTACGAGAGCAGATTTGACGCTCTATACGATTGATGCACGCATTGCAGTGTAGTCTAGCTGATTCGACGCGATCACTGTCTTTACAAAGAATGAGTTTGAGTATTGTGGTGTTTTGCTTAGTAGAATGTCAAAACACTTGGATTGATTCTTTACTTGCTTTTCCACAATATATGTTGCGTTGTATTCTTCGAACTTCTTGAAAGTTATGTTTCTCTTAGGACGTGCTTTTTTGAGAAATTCGTCTGGTTTAATAGCGAGAATCAGCCCCTTAACCACTTTGTACATAAATATCAACTTCTAGTTTAATCGTTTTGCAATTGTCTGGAGGTCTTGTAGTTCTAGTTGGGCAAGCATATTGGAGACACACCCGTCCTCTCTTGACTTGTAATCTATGGTGATAAATCTTGCCACTTGACGTTGTATCCTTTCTACCTTATTTATGTTTGCTACCGTGTAGGAGTCCCATACCATGGCTCCATATTCCATCGTTAATCAACGAGCGAGATGTAAGCTGTTTTTTTTTTGCTATTTTGTGGACAGTATTTCCAGATTCTTCTTTGAAAGCTTAGTGTTGAATTTGCTTTCTTTGCCACGTTTAATATGTGGGTGGCCCATGTGACGTCTTCAGAAATTATTAGGCCTAGGTACGGGTTATGCTTGACTTGTTGTAGTATGTTTCCATTTAAACTGTAGATTTTATGGCTTTTGTTTCTGATGCTTAGGATGTAGCATTTTTTTTTTTGCATTGAACCGCATTCCCCAGTACATCCACAATGTACAAGCTTCTGACAAAATAATGAGGCCTTAAAAAGAGTTATTTAAAAGTCATCTTTGTCCCTTCGCCATCCATTAGCGCCTGAACTGGGTAGCATAAGAGTCAGATTTAGGCTGATCAGTCATCATTCTGTATGTCAAATGCCATTAATGTCTCCCATGCAGTCTTTTTTTCCTTTTCAAGCAATCAGAGAACCATATCACAACTGGTAAAAACATGGATCACAATAAGTGTGTGAAGTGTGTGTTATCACTCGTTACCAGGTGCATTTGAAAGGTCATTGATATATATTTATCTAAAGCTTTTTGCCCTCCCAAACACAATCTATAGTTCGTCTTTCCCTGTCACGGACTAGTAAAACAGTAACGACTATTCGAATCATGACTCGTGTAAGTTCGTGTTTCATTGCATCAGACACCATGATTCTATTGTCAGCCTCTTAATGTGAACATGGTGATAAACCTGAAATACATCTCGAGGTAGATAAGATAGAATACCCTCAGCATTTGTTATAAGAAGCAAGAGCTACATTTAGGGGAAAGGGAATACACAGACGAATCCAGAGTCAAGACAAGATTCCTACAATAAGAAAGAACTTTTAAGTTTTCATTCGCAATAGCTTGCTCAATATATTTTTAGGAAAAGGTAGCAACAATTGCACATGATGTTCTGTGTTATCCACCACATCGTGATGTTTCATGCTTAGCATGATGTTTACGTGAAGAGGCTGACAAGTTACATGTGTCTGATGCAGTGAAACACAGACTCAACTGAGTCATGACTCGAACAGTCGATACTGATGTTGCTGTCGTTGTTGTTTCGCTTTTCAGTGACATAGGCGCAGACAAACTTTGGCTTGCATTTGGAAGCGGGAAAAGCTTCAAATATCCATGACCTTTCAAATACATTAGGCATTGAGAGATTACACGTTTGCTGGAAGAGAAACTGTGTTGGTGAAATGGATGGTGATTAAAGATATGATTCTATCATTTAGAATGATGATTGATCAGCCAACATCACCAGATATGGATTTGACAATGTCATTGATAGAACGATACGTGGTTTTGTTGTAAGACAAACTTATCTAATTGGGTTAACGAAGCATGAACAAATGTTTTTTTTCGGACGAGGAAATACTTATTGAGGCTATTCCCACGACTCGGTCTAGTATTTTTCAGCTAATAAAACGGACAATATACCATGGCGGGTGCGAATGAGTAACAAGCTTGGTATTGGTTCCTATGCAAACTGGTCCATCGTTTAGGAATGGCGAAGAGAAAACTCTTTGTGAGACCTCTTCATCTTATCATGAGTTGGTACATTACAGATGTAAGAAACAATGCCACGATCTATGTAAATTTGGAAAATAGGATCATCCGATTGTTAATATTTGCGGCCATTAATAAGTCATTCTAAAGATGTTTAAGTGATTTTATTTTTTTTTCATCAATCTATCCAAAACTCTACATCGATGATATGGATTGAAGACTCATCTTTGTAATTTACGCCATATTGTTTTTTTGACCGAAAGTGTTAATTTTGTATTCAAACATACAAAGCTGAATAGAACTAGTGGTTTCGAGGATGATTAATGACCAGCTAAAAAAAACATTTTATTTACATTTTGAAAAAAGTTGAATATTAAAATAGAAAATTATCAATATTTATATGTCCGCCATATTGGATATCACCGGAAGTATTGGTTTTAAAGACGTTTGTCTTATACATTGTATCCATGAGAAGCAGCAAAGAAAGAAAGATTGTATCCATGAGAAGCAGCAAAGAAAATCACTTAAACATCTGTTTTCAAATGCTTCCCTATCTGAAATGAAAGAGTAATAGTTGAAAAAGGTTTATGCCAAATTTCATGCTTGAAGCAGGATGTGCACAATTTTTCACAAAGCCGCCGTACTAACGGGATTATTTCGCGGTGATAAAGATTTATTAGTGGATAATGTCTACTCCTTGTTCGGGTTGTTGTCATTACATATGTTGGTATTTTATTTTTATTTTAGAACACACAAGTGTCCTATTTTGTGTAATCGCTTGGATAAAAAAAAAAATTCTTAAAAAAAGTAGCTTTTTTCATAGATGAAAGCAAATGGTCTGTTACATCAATTTCATCAGAATACTTGGTAAAATTTAAAGAAAAGAACATTCGCTAAAAGGTAAAGATTTGAAAATCAAATCATTTATGCATTAAACATGAAAAGTTTAAAAATTTCTTTTCAAGAGCGTGTAAAAGATGCAAATTAACCATTTTTGGTAAATAGTTGTTAAAATTTTTATATTTTTAAATTCTAAAAGCTAATTGTCTTCAAAAGGTTAACTTTTAAACAAGATATTTACACATCAAAAGATATTCGCTACTCTATTTCAAAATAATAAATTTTAAAAGATTGTTATCAATTTATAGTATATAAATAAAAGAACTAAAAAGCAGGAAATTAAATGAATGGTCCCTATGCTGGTCAAACATTTTGAAAAAATAACAAGGATTTTATGTCATCTTAAAATATGGCTTTTTAAAATACATGTTATAAAATTGTGAAAAGAAAAATATGTTTAGGAACTACCGTTTAGTGTGCAACCAGGTGCGGATCGAGTCATTTTTAAAGGGGGTTCCCAACTCAGAAGACAGGGGGTTTCCAACCATATGTCCTCATTTAAATGCATTGATAATTAGAAAAGGGGGGTACCAACCCCAGTCCCCCTCCCTGGATTGCCAAGTAAGAATCGCCGTTTTGTGTAAGATCAATAGTTATCAAAGGTACCAGGATTATAATTTAGAACGCCAGACGCGCGTTTCGTCTACATTACACTAATCAGTGACGATCATATCAAAATATTTATAAAGCCAAACAAGTACAAAGATAAAGAGCATTGAGGATCCAAAATTCCAAAATGTTGTGCCAAATACGGCTAAGGTGATCTATGCCTGGGAAAAGAAAATCCGTAGTTTTTCGAAAAATCCAACGTTTTGTAAACAGGAACTCTATAAAAATAACCACATTATTGATATGCATGTCAACAGCGAAGAGTTTACTACTGGGCTGGTGATACCCTCGGAAACGAAACGTCCACCAGTAGTGGCATGGACCCATTGGTGTAAATAGTTATCAAAGGTACCAGGATTATAATTTAATACGCCAGACGCGCGTTTCGTCTACATACGACTCATCAGTGACGCTCATATCAAAATATTTATAAAGCCAAACAAGTACAAAGTTGACGAGCATTGAGGATCCAAAATTCCAAAAAGTTGTGCCAAATACGGCTAAGGTAATCTATGCCTGGGATAAGAAAATCCTTAGTTTTTCGAAAAATCCAAAGTTTTGTAAACAGGACATTTATAAAAATGACCACATTATTGATATGCATGTAAACACCGAAGAGATTACTGGGCTGGTGATACCCTAAGAAAAGAAACGTCCACCAGCAGTGGCATCGACCCAGTGGTGTAAATAGTTATCAAAGGTACCAGGATTATAATTTAGTACGCCAGACGCGCGTTTCGTCTACATAAGACTCATCAGTGACGCTCATATCAAAATATTTATAAAGCCAAACAAGTACAAAGTTGAAGAGCATTGAGGATCCAAAATTCCAAAATGTTGTGCCAAATACGGCTAAGGTAATCTATGCATAGCATAAGAAAATCCTTAGTTGTTCGAAAATTCCAAAGTTTGGTAAACAGAAAATTTATAAAAATAACCACATTATTGATATTCATGAGAACACCGAAGTGTTTCTACTCGGCTGGTGATACCTATGGGAACGGAACGTTTACCAGCAGTTGCATCGACCCAGTGGTGTAAATAGTTATCAAAGGTACCAGGATTATAATTTAGTACGCCAGACACGCGTTTCGTCTACATACGACTCATCAGTGACGCTCATACCAAAATATTTATAAAGCCAAACAAGTACAAAGTTGAAAAGCATTGAGGATCCAAAATTCCAAAATGTTGTGCCAAATACGGCTAAGGTACTCTATGCCCGGAATAAGAAAATCCTTAGTTTTTCGAAATAATAAACGTTTGGTAAACAGGAATTTTTTAAAAATTACCACATTATTGATATTCTTGTCAACACGAAACGTCCACCAGCAGAGGCATTGACCTTAGAATTATGATAGAGACATGTGACTGGGATCAATTATGTTTCCTTCAAGTAAAGGAGTCTTAAAAGTATTTTGTATTCCAAAAAAAAGCTTAATATTGGTTCGCTATTTGAATTTCCTAAAATGTGTTTTTTAATACCTTGAAACAACTTGTAGTGAACACTTTTAGTAATTTCTTATGTTCAGGCTATTAAATTTAAGAAATAATCAATTGCTATTGTTATCAATAACAATAGACTATGTTTTCGGGATGAAAAACAGGGGTTTCCACAAATTCCGCTCGTCACACTCTGAGGTCAAAATTCATTGTTACTTGGAACAATAGATCTATTCAATTTCCAGAGTCGGTGTACAAATGAATGACCGGTTTAGATTAAAATGTATACTGATTTCCTTTATATGATCAATTTCTCTGCACGTAGTATGTCGTCTTTTTCATGTTAATTATCATTTGACTTGTTTCACCGGCATTATATTGTATTTAGTGGTATGATATCAGTTTTATATGACTGTGTTTTGATATGATATTATTGTTTTTGTTTTGTCTATTGTACATTTTTTAAATCCATTTATAACTTAAGCAAGTCAAACAGCTCCTGAAAATCAATTATAATCGGTACACCTGTACCACAAATGATGGATCTTATGTACACCAGTTAGTACATAATATCGACTTTCCCTAAAACAAATCTTAAATTAAATTAGTAATGCAAACGATAGTCCTTTTTGAATTTATTTCAGGATAATATAAATTCTGCATGCCGAATTATAATAGCGCTGAAATGTTATTAGTGATACTAGTGCAGACAACTGTACTGTTGACCGTAGCTCAACGTAAGTTTATATTTTGTAATATTGAATGTATGTTGTATATATATGTCAATCATATACTTTTTTGTATTGCATTATAACATGTATTCACCCTGTAATTTTAGTACACCAGCTAATAATTCATGTGTTTCAATTTTAAGATATTCATGTTTTACATACAAGGAACCCTAGGCTTTTTGCATGTCTGACTTAATTTTTTTTCATCATATATTGTAAAGTTTTTGTGTTTGCTTTCAAAATAATAAATACAACATGTATTTTATTGTTCTTATATATCATTGCTTTCAAAATTCGGTTTTGAACGTTCCTAATGACAGTCAGTCCAGAAAAAGTGCTTCGATCTGACGACATTTATTAAGTATTTGTTTCATTTTTAATTCTAATCGAAAACTAACAATTACTTTATATTTTTTCTCTAATTTTTGTTTGCTGACTATAACAGATATTTCCCCATGAACAACAGAAATCTCGTATATGTTTGAATAAACACATTATATGAAATTTTTTACCCAAAAATGTTAAAAATTTATTACGGAAATAAGTGTGGAAAACTAAATATTACAGAAATGAATAAATTATATGCAAAAACTTCCTTACCAATTAATTTGAATAAGCTCTTTATTTTTTTAAACAATCGTAACTGTAGTCATTTTCTGGCTTAGACTTAGAAATGTACGTTCTTGTTCACAAATCATTATCAAATTGAACACTCACCGACACTTAGCCAATGTAAAAAAGAGAGTGTTAAACTAGATAATTGGATAAAGCAATTTTAAAATATTTACTCGTTTCTATGGACGTTGAATGCGGCTCATTTGGCGTTTTGCGTGTGTGCAAATTAGCGTTTGTCAATTACTGCCCACCTCTGTCGGTCATCTCGTGTTTTTGTTCTGATTGAATAGTGTTTAACAATTTGAAGATTTGACGACCTATAAAATTACAATGCGTAATTTAGTATGCTTACTATTTGCTAAAGACAAGTGGTAACACTTGCCGGTTTGATTTTATTTCTGTTTGGCTAAACTAAATTCCAACGCAAAATGAGCATACGATAAACACGTACAAAAATTAAGTACATTTCAAATTGAGGTATAAATCTGAACTTAGTTTTAAAGACTTTTTTAAATCCTCTATTTTTAGTTGAGAAATTCACTAAGCATGACTTGAAAATCAGACCACAACAGTTTTAAAAAGAAGTTAAAATATGAACTATCTGCCTATGCACAAATATCAGTATTGCAAATAGGTTTATTTCTCATTAATGTTGAATGAAAAAGAGCAAAAACATGTTTTACTCAAAGTCAAAATGTCTTTAAAATGTAAAAGGTTAAGGATTGGGGAAACCTCTATAAATAGTTCTTATTCAATCTTTTTTGGAGAAAACCTTTCGGCACAGTAGCACATATGTCCCAAAAAAATTCCTAGTATCATTATTCGTTTGATTTTACAGGCAGTGCCTCGTTGTTACTATTGAAACGTTTTAAAAAACTGCATTATCTTCATTTTACGTGAGTTAAATATGCCACTGTAACATAAACTTTACATGAATGATGTATAGAAGGGCCTACTCAAACTATACCTATTTAGCTCTGATTGGAAGAAAATATAGCCGCTATATTAACAATGTTAACCCTCGTGATTTTGATTGGCCGCAGTATTTAAAACTGCATGGCGAATTGTTTTGAAACTTAACTGGGTTGAGGATTCGTAGTTCCTTGAGTAAGTTACATCGTTATCATTATTCAGATGACGAAACATTGCAGTATGTTTTGCACAAAGATACCGTTCAAGTTATATGTATAGACTTTCTTTTTGTAACCAACAGTATAGATTTCAACAAACATTTTCTTTACATATTTGCTCATAGGTATTCTGGTAAAATAAATTATACTTATTCACAATGTATTTAGAGTACCGAGTATTATTTGATCTCCAACTATTACTCTCCTTGCCACAACGTATCTAAAAGATAAAAAAATTGTTGTTATCGTTATAAATCTATTTAATCAAAGTGATATGCGTGTGCAATTAAGGCTCATTGGAACCTTATGGTGTTAGTAGTGAAGGGAAATATATACGCATAATATAGTATAAAGCTTACAATACTCCAATCACAAAATTAACCGTTATATATATATATATGCTAACAATATCCCTACTACAAATTAAATCGTTTGCTATATGCTGATAATATTTTCATTTTTACACTTCGTTTCAAATGATAAAACGAGCAAGAAAACGTATTCGTGGAAAACTGGCCGAAAAAATGTTTCATGTGAATGATCATTAGAAACACAGAATTGAAAAAGCCGTATAAAGACTGTATGTTTGCCACGATTTTCTAGATTTACCTTTAACAGGAAAGCTCAAAACTAACATTGAAAATGAAATACGACATAACAAAGCTAGAATCTATATGACCAAAAAAAATAAGAACAAAAGTTAAGGATAACTGTTTGAACGTCGAGTAAGACACTTAATGTTCATAGTTCAAAGAAGAGTGTTAAAAATAATAAATCTAACAAAATAAGTCATTTTCGATTTCAGAATAACTGCCAATAGATATGGCTATCAAGATAAACAAGCTATTGACTATCCGACCATGATAAAAAAAAAAGATTTACTTTGTTTTTGTTTTCCTTTTGTTGGTTTTTTAAGGAGTAAATATTAAGGGCCTTTTTGGAAATTCATCGGGTTTTAATGTTAAATTGAGATAAATAATAGGTCAGAAATTATATGTTAGGTTAAAACTTCATACAATAGTTATCCAAATGAATACATCTTTTGCTTGATTTTAATGATATTTTCTGTTAATTGTTTCTACATTTTAAAAATTAGAAAAAAATATGCTTTTATCCCCATAACGTACCTAAATCACATGTATTTTTGATCATTCAATTCGGAAGAAATTAATCTATTGCAGATCGTTTTTAAAACAATTGTTGTAGGTTTCATTATTGTTGAATAATAAAGAATTGTTTTAAAGGTGCTGTTATTTCCAGAACACACATTTTTGCTAAATTAAACCTATTACAGGAACAATTATCATTTATGTAGTAAAGCTGTATTTTAAATTTTGTTCTGTGGTAAGTATTAACATCAAAGTGCTTACTTTAATATATAAGTTGAATCGTCTATTGAAAATGTCTGATCTTTGCAAACATGTGACATGTTTTTATTTTGTTTTTGCTTCGAATTTTACAGATAACCTTACCCCAAATGGTACGGCTTCGCAGAGTTCTAGTTATCAGAAACCTCAAGGGAACGCGGAATATGCGATATACCAACCTGCATCAAACACATTTACAGATCGGACGTGTTCCCAAACAGTTTATATGCCGAACAATGATAAAGCATGGTGGATGTTTCAATTTTCGTTCGGATTTGCACATATAACAGATATAACCATTTACTACAGGGAAGGCTGTACGTACATAAATATCACAACGTGTTTCACAAACATATACTGTTATATATTTATCGTGGGTTGCAGTGATTATTATTTATTAGAGTATACATGTCTATTCAAGTACAATTTATACACACAATGCTTACATTTGCAATGCCTCAGTATATATAAAATAAATCGTAAATGGGGAAGTAACGCCCATAAACCCTTAAATAATACATAGCAGTGAACTATAATAGGAAATAGAGATATATTGACAGAGATATCCGCTAATCAATGCCTAACTGTTGGTATTAATTATAAGTCAATTACACTATAGTGCTAATGTATCATGTTTGCATCACAATCTGTCCCGCTTTAATTTTTTAAGATCAAGATAAGCAAGATTAATCTCTAGTGTATGAAAGTAATAAAATAAATCTAACATCAACTAAACTAAACAGTCTCAAGCTTTACTGTCTATGTATTAAATGTTCAATTATGATATCCCAAAGCTTCAGTTATATCACTAGATTGTAACCATACATAGGTCAATAAGTATTCAATAAGTCTCTCTGGAGCTTTTCAATTTCTTTCTGAGCGGCGAGTAATGATAGTGCCATTAGCATTTTCAACGGTTGTAATTTTGGTTATTTTAGTTGGTTCGGATTCGTTGTGATCTTCGGAGTTTTCGATATCGCGTCTTGAACTACATGTTGATACTATAATTGATTCAGTACCAATATTATATTTGGTATTTTCAAGAATGTTTGATATGTCTTTATTTTCCTTCGGTACAGATTCACCAAACATTAATATTCATCTCCATATATAATATGGATTAAAGCAGATTGTTATCCCAAGAAAACATTGTCAACCGCGGCCAAGCCCTCTCAGCTATGTGTTATTTAATTCATTATACTGAATGTCCTATCATTATTGTCTTTTACAGATGAATTTTATTTTAAAGTATTTTCTATGGCGTCACATAGGTGTATAAATTCAACGTTACGGGTATTAAAACCAGAAGCCAAGCAAGATGGTTTTTCTTTAATTTGACAGTCAATATTAGAATCTGAGCCATAACGTACATCTTAAGCATTGTCTTTAATAGCTTGATGTAAATTCAATTAATTGCCCTTTAAATTTTTTGATTTTTGATTGGTCTGGATGAGAGGGTGACATTCAAAAAAATTGTCACCCGCTAAGCCATGTGATAGAGTAAATTAACATCCTCGAATTAGCCAATCAAAATATGGCATTTTAACATGAAGTATAAAAAAATCATATTTAACCCAATGGTATATATATAAATAACAAATGGGAATTTCATTATTTGTTATTTTAAAATTTCTTTCCCTCGTTAAGATTTTTCTCACTATGCATATGTGTATTGAAAAATCTTGAAAGTCGTTCTGTTCTTTTTTAATATTTATTTCAGTAACAAACGTTAAATGTGTCATTCTTAACCTGCAAATGTATTTCAGATGTGTAATATACCAACACAGAAGACTATTTGCAATTTTAAACATCAACATAAATAAGTATAAAAATAAATCAGACGATCATAAGCTGATCATAAGATTTCTGATTGTTTGCTTTATGAAAAATGGAAGCATGTATTACATTTGTTATATCATATTCAAATTATATACATAACTCTGTTTTCGTGTGACGCACATTTCGTAATTCTTTTCTGCTGTTTTTGTGTACTGTCCTAAATTATTTATTCGTTGTTATTCTGTGGTAAATATTTCAAAACGTACTTCAGTGTTTCTGTTGTTTTGTTGTTTTTCCCTTATAGCTAATGTGTTTTCCTTGGTTTTAGTTTGTAGCCCGGATCTGTTTTCTCTAAATCGATGTATGACTTTTGAACATCGGTATACTACTGTTGCCTTTATCTTTCTTTTAGCTTTTTATTTTAAAAAAAAGGCACTTTTTGTCCCTGTTTATACACTGCTGTCTTGATTTCAATGGGTACGTCTCTAGCTCCATTGATACTAAAATTAGCAATTAAGATTTTTGTCGATGGTATTGGTTGTGATGGTGTTGTTATCGATGCTGTTATAAGATTAACAGACTTTTGCGCTCCAGCAACTGCAAAACACAAATAGACCGAAAATTGTGGTTATACTGCTGACAAACATACAGTTCAAACTTAAATGCCAAAAACCCTAAACTTTAAGGAAAATTCAAAGCGGAAAGTCATTCATCAAACGAAAAATTCAAAAGCTCAAATACAAAGATTTATATATATGTAAAAAAAAAATAATTGCTCAATTCAATAGTTGTAAACAGCTGTCAAAATTTCACATCAATGAATGGATAACAAATATCATATTCCTGACTTGGTACAGGCATTTAATTCTGTAGAAAGTAAAGGTTAAACCTAGTTTTATAGCTAGCTAAATGAAATATATGATAAGCTAAGAAACCCATCCATTCTCTGGTGAAATGTTTTAATAGTATTATATTTTTTTCTTTATTTTTTTTCTTATATTCATCAATTATACTATATCTTTAATACTTGTTCGATTAAGATGGATTCATGAACTGTTTTGTTTCGGACTCTGAAATAGAGACTGTGCAAATATATTATGGCCCTGCTTTTATTAGGATGTGAACCCTGATTTCAATTTGCATTCGAGCACTTCTTAAAGTGGCATTACGTTGTACGTACTTTTATGAAAGAAATTAACTAAAATCTTATTCCTAGATTCGGTGAATTTGACTTTTACCCAAATACAATGAAATTTATTTTTAAATACATGTCCTTATCAAAAACACTAATAAGGACGCACCCATTTGTACTTACAAATGTGGATGCTTTGAAAAGGAACACCCTGCCAAATACTTAAAAGGCAACATGGACAACAAGAGTAGTAGTCTAGTAATTATGAACGTCTTGGGGTGAAGTAAAATTATAAGTGTGTAATTGTTTACTTCTTAACTTACTGAGTGCTTGTTTACATCAGCCAATTTATACAAAAGAAACTGCTATCATCATGAGCATATATATGTTTATTTAAGAGGGTTACAAGTTTATACAATTAACATACATATAGATTAGTCCGTTGGTTTTCCCGTTTGAATGGTTTTACACTTGTAATTTTGGGGCTCTTTATAGCTTATTCGGTGTGAGCCAATGCTCCGTGTTGAAGTTGATATCAAAGGTACCAGGATTATAATTTAAGGCCGTACCTTGACCTATTATGGTTTACTTTTATAAATTCTTATTTGAATGGAGAGTTGTCTCATTGGCACTCATACCACATCTTCTTATACATATAGACATCAAATATATTGTTTAAAGAGCGTAGTTAAGGTGGTATGGGAGTCTAAAATAAAAAGGATAGAACTTGTTCATACTTTGCAAAAACGTAGTATATATTGATATATGTTCAAAAATATAATAAAAATGATAGGTCACCGTGCATTTTATCAAGCTACAGGTTGTGACAAAATGACACATTTTGTATGGATTATACAGGAAAATACATCATTTTGTTTTTGAAACTAAACATAATGATAGACGTGTAAAATAAATTACGAAAAGATAGCTCTTAGACTAGGCTTTGGGAATATCAAAAGAAAACATAGGGTCACCTTACGTTTTTTCCGGCTAAAATACAAAATACGAACATTCCATGTAGATTTCTTCAGAAAATGCACCTTTTCAGAGTTACCTCCCCTTAAAATGCGAACTAAAATAATATACACTTGTAAAATATTAATATTTATAAGTTATATTCTTATAAATTGGTTCTTTTGAAGAAAAATCTACATTAGTTATTGCATTCCTGCATCAAATTATGCTAACTTGAGTGAAAATCTGGACCTTAGAATCTCTATTTTTTTTACAATCCAAGATGGCGAAAGACACCCATACCATCTTAAGGTGGCTCGTGGGTACACAAATTTTAGCAAAAAATTAAACCTTTATTTTTTCTTTACAAATTTTATTTGTTAGACTATTAGTTGTTACTTTTTGATATGGTACAAAAAAACAACCCAAAAAAAATATTTGCTTTGGCCCCAGATGACTTTGAAAATTGAAAAAGCTCCAAATTATCTCCCTTTAGTGTAAAAATGCCATTTTTTGGCCTTAAATTTGAAATATCTTTTTTAACTCATCGGTGACCTATATTTTTTATTATTGTTTTCAAATAAGCTGTACATAGACTAAATAATTGTAAAATTTAAGCGATTTCTTATATTAGGTTATTTTTCTATTTCGTTATTTCCTCTTTTTCTCCTATTAGTTCAACAGAAAAAAGGACATTAACAAAAATGTATGCTTCTTCCAGAGGCAGATTTTAGCTTAAAAGAACGGTGACCCCATTTTTTTATTTCATTTTTCTTTTAAGTATATGATAAAGTTCATTTACGAAAAAATATAGCTAAATCCTATATTAGAAAAAAAAATTCATTTATACCCAGGAGCCCCCTTAAGGGCCACTGTACATGGTATTATGACATATATGTTCGGTTTTTTAAGTTTCATTAATATTGGTCTATTCAATTGAACCCGCAAATATAGAATAAGTATAAATTGATATAACATTTATTGTTGTGTTCATTATTGTCTATGAGTATGCAAAATAAAAACCTAAGATGGAGACCAACGGCATAACCCAAAGTGAATTGCAACATATTTCCGACCAACGCTACTATAAGGTAGAAACAAAGAAGATACCAAGGGAACAATATAAAAAAGAAAACAAACAACATCATAGGCAAAAGTTAAAACGGAGAAAAGACAACAATCATAACACAAGGTTACACACAAAACTGTAGCTTGTCACACAATACCCAAACCAAAAATCATCGTTTTGCGCAAGAAGCTAGGATTTTTTTTTCTTTTTGAAAAGTTCCCATGTTTACTATTTCATTTTGAAACCATCGATAGTCAGAAGTACGTTATTTTTTAATCATACTGTATAAATTAACCGGTTTTTTTACCAAAATATTCTTACATGTTGACAACTAACATTGAATCAGATGTAATTTGTATTACAGTTGCTAAACGTATGAACGGATTTCAGTTATATGTGACCAATACATCAAATATTCCGCCTGATGGTTATCTCTGTTATGCAGATCCTGATCATGGATTTCCAAACATCACTCAGACAATACCTTGTAATCAACTAGGGAAATATGTCATTTATTACGATAAAATGGGATCAGATGAAGGCGATTTAGTCCCAGGACCAATTGTTGAATTGTGCTACGTTGCCATCAATGGTATGTTTATTATAATTGTGTAACAACAGACGTTCTCCTTCATAATGCCCAAATTGCTTCTTTTCCTTTCTTCTGAAACCTGATGCATGTAACTTAAGATATCATTTTATGTTGGATGATGCCAAAAAGAAAAATCAATCAAGAACCATTAATAAATAAAACAGGCATCCGGTGAATGGACTTTCGTCTTCCATTGAAATAAACTCGTATTTAAGAAACCAAGTTCATAAATAATATTGAATAATCAAGGCAAAGATTTATCCCTTATGATGAAAAACGCGATCAATATATAAGGAAAGTTAACGGGTACTAAAATTCTCAAATAAAAAAAAGATGCAAAATATATAGAGATTTTTGTAATTGTAATCAAGCAGACTTTAACACTTTGTTTTTTCCACCGTTTTCTACATAAGAAAATGTCTGTATCATGTCAATATTATGTATTGTTTCCCTATCGCATCATGTGTTTGGGTGTTTGATTTGTACTATTTTCTGAAAGAACTTTCCGTTTTGAATTTTCCTCGAAGTTTCGTACTTTTGGTATTTTACTATTTTATAACAAGTTGTGTGTATAACGAACGAGACAAACTATGGTTGCAGCAAATGGGTAAAATATATGTCTGCGCCAACACAATAACTATTCCACGCTATGATGGATTCCACTCGGACAACAGTAAAATAATCAGGAAAATTTGTTGGTTTTTTTCTAGAACAGATTAAATGAAATTGAGAGTAATTAATGTCAGTTCTTAGTTTAAAATCAATTTCTCATAATTGAGCTTTTTTATTGCCAATCCACTATTCTTGTATATATATGTCGACCTTTAAATCATAGAAGAACAAGACGCGGTTAAAAAGGGATGCAGATACAACGAGAGCGCTAAAAGATCGAGGAGAAACCGACAACACCATAACAAAGTTCGAAAAACGTATAAATGTATAAGCTAACAAGCAAATAGTGCAATTAACTTTTAGTCGATTGCAACATACAAATTGATACTTGTCTTTACCAATGTCTTTACTTTTTGTTGCTCTGCAGACTTTTGAATGGCTATTCAATTTAGTTATTTGTTGTTTTTTAAACTGTGTACACAAGTATTTAAGTCGTGATATATAGTTTTGGCTTTAAATCTCTACTGAATTATCAATGGCAGTTAAAAAATTATCATGACACCAATTAAAACCCAGAGAAGTATATAAGTGATATAAGTAAAGTGGGGTACATGTCTATTAGATGGCAACCCAAAAGAAAAAAACAACACAATTATAAGGGTGGCAATGCACATTTTCGTCGGTAGAGTTATGTAAATAGAGCAAGCTCTCAATCTTTCCTTGTTATACATTTTCATAATACATGTTAATGTAATAGAAACAATCGAATTATTTCAGGTAAATTATCCTTGGCGGAGTTTGAAACTCATTTTGGATATCTTAACTACTGAAGGAAGAGACCGATTCCATTAAGCCGCATAAATGTAGTGCTTTGGACTTCCTAAATTTGTCTTTGAAACAATCTAATTCCCACAGAAAACTTTAGTTTAAATGAAAACATTTAAATTCGGAGACCGTTATAATTATCGGTACGTGTCTATTACGCTTTCACGCATGCTCAGTCTACGTACTGCTTGAGAAATTTAAAAACTCTTTTTTTCAACAGTTGCCCAAATTTACCGCGACTTTGCGGACATCTTCTAGTAAAAGTTAAATGAGACACAAAGCATGTTCAAATATATATTATTTATGCATGTACATGTGATAAACGGTAAACATATTTGTTTCTTTTTAAACACATGACATGTCATGCAGTCAGTACGCTACGGATGTAATCAATCGTTCTGTGTGTGTAGGAAAATGACTGTTTGTTGTTGGTTTTTTTTCCCTATCCTTTGTCCGAGGTGAAATTGATTGTCTGTTTATCATTGATATAGGATTTTTTATTGCACAACTGTGTATTTTCTCACCTTTTTTGTTTATAGGAACATATCAAATTTATGAAACATGCTTTTTTGAAATATTTATTATTAATGTAAAATATGATAATTGTTTATTGATCATTTAATTAATGGGCAAGCTGAGGACAACCTCCGAGTGAGGGATTTTTCTCGCTGCATTAAAGACCCGTTGGTGACCTTCAGCTGTTGCCTACTCTTTTGTCGAGTTTTGTCTCTTTAGCATACTCTCAATTTACATTCTCAATTTTATGTAATAATTATAAATTGCATGTGCTATACTTATTTCAGGTTGTCCAATGAGTTATTGGGGGAGTGATTGCGAAACAAATTGTCCAGAAAATTGTGTAGTGCAACATTGCTTCATTGGAAATGGTTCCTGTATTTGGGGATGTAATCCAGAAAACTGTTTGGGTAACAATTGCAATAGAGAGACGTCAGTTTGTATCGATGGTTGTAAAAATAAACGGACTGGACACTATTGTAACAAGTGTAAGTATCTGGGAATTTTTAGAATCTATGACAAACAGTTTTATCAACAGTTATGAATAACAGATTGATTTTGGTTGACGGCTATGTTATGTACTGATTACAAAGCTTTCTAATATAAAGTTATGAAAATGAGGTTTCTTCTTGATAAACAGTAGAAATACTAGCATTTTTTTTTCTTTCTATTTGTTATATCTAAATGAAGATCCAAGCAGTAGAGCTTATAACATATCTGTATGGAACGCCACAGTTGTCTTATGTGGAATTCTGATATTACTTTATGTTGTTTTATTATTACTTAATGATATTTTGTATTTTCTAAATATGGTTTTGACATTACGTAATGATGTTTTAATATAACTCAATATGGAATAGTCATTACTTTATGATATTTCGATATTACACGATATGGTTCCGTTTTGACTTGATATAGTTTTGTCATTACTCAATATGGTTTTGTCATTACTCGATGTGGTTTCACCATTATTTAATATGGTTGTGTCATTAGTCAATGTGGTTTTAACATTACTTGATGTGTATGTGACTTAACGTAATGTAGTTGTTTCATTACATGATGTGGTTTTGTTATTTCGTAATGATGATTTGTCTATTCTTTATATGGTTTTAACATTACGTAATGATGTGTTTAAAAATTTGACGATTTTACGCTACTTGAAGTGTTTGTTTCATTATTTGATGTGGTCTTGTCATTCTTTGATGTGGTCCTGTCATTCTTTGATGTGGTTATCCCATTACTTAATGAGGTAAAACCACGTGACCAATTCGGAAACACCTGTTCTATTTATAGATAGATTTCCATGTTGTATGTGCCTTGAATGATCTAATTAGTGTTCAAATTAAAGTTCGGGTTACTATTTGAATCAAACTTTGAGTTAGTTTTCAAATTTAAGTCATGCTTAGAATTAAAGTTCTAGTTAGCATTGAGTTTCGAGTTGGACTTCGAGTTTGAATCACATTTAAAGGCAGAGTTCTAGTTACAACTTTGAATTTGAGTCACTTCTTGAGGTAGAGTTTGAGTAAGATTCGAATTTCAGTCGCATTTAGATTAATTAAGATTTCGAGTTGAAATGCGAGCTATTTTATATGTCTTTTTGAGTTCGTAATTAAATTTTCTATCGTGGAACAAGGGCTTTTGCTCGGGCTTCCGATAAGAGGGCTCCGAGATATGCGTACTAAATTAACAATGTTGCGGTATACAAAATGCAACATATGAGTTGAAATAAAGTTAGATGTGGTGTGATTGCCAATGAGACAACTATCCACCAGAGTTTAAATACAGTGGGTGTAAGAAATCATAAATAGGCCGAAGTTCTCAAATAGAAGCAGTATTATAATTAATTTGTAAAATAGTCCACGGAACTCTGTGTCTCGCCTGATATTGCTGCTTTCAGTGTAAAAGCGTAATATTGATCGGCTGTACAATCATCGGTCAACAAAAAAATTAAAAAATGATTTTCTGTAGATGCTTTTTCTTGATATTGAGGAAAAACTCCTGCACAAGTTTTAAAACACTTCATGGAGGTAATAAATTTATCTTTTATATACGAATATCAATCTTTTACTTTTAATCAATTGAATTTTCTGATCTACCTGGAATATCTGTTTCACATGTGACGACGAACATGTTCCAGTTGTCGTAACCATAATACCTTCATCTTTTACTCGAGTGTGAACTTCCAAATAAAACCAAATCACTCGGTTTGTAATTTCGCGAATAACAAGACGGGTGCCACACGTTGAGCAGAATCTCCTTACCTTTCTGGGGAACCCAAGATCACCCTGATGGATTTAAATTACCCAGTCATACCGATCTATTGAGTCAGCCAATTGAAACTGTTTTTTACCGCAACTGAAAGTTGGAGGCATAGTATTTGCCTCTGTCCGTCCGTCGGTCTTTCCGTCCCATTATGGGTATATAGTTATTCTGCATAACTCCTCCAACAGTTTGAATCCTAAGAAGGTTTCTCTTTACTGTCTGTTTGTACATATATTGAAGGTGTGCTGCATGTGGTCAGGGTTTAATTTTTTTTTAATATGTGCTCTTTTGAGAGAAAGTTGAACTTTGTCATTTTTGCGAAATTTACTTGCATAAGTAGGGCGTTTCCAGATAACTCCTCCTACAGTTTGACTGCTATGAATTTATCACTCTGCTAACTGTTTGTACATGTATCGAAGGTGTGCATGTGGTCAGGGTTTTTTCTTGTTATTATTTTTCCTCTTGTGGGAGAAAATTTGAACTTTGTCCTTTTTGGGGTATAAGCGGTTAAATGAGTGGAGTGCGGGGGCATCACTTTGTCTAGTTTACATTTTTTTCTCGTGTTGTGCTGTTACACTACTGTTACAGTCCGATGTTTGCTCACATACATGCACTTTCTTTATGTACCTGCCCCAAGTCAGGAGCATGAAGTTCAATTGTTATCGTTGTACACATATGTGTCATAATTTTTTTTGTAAAATAGACCGTTATTTTTTTCGTTTGATTTTTTTTTCACATGGTGCATGTTGGCCTTTTGTAGCTGACTATACGGAGTGTTGAAGGCTGTACGGTTACCTATTTATGATTTCTTACACCCACTGCATTTAAACTCTGGTGGATAGTTGTCTCATTGGCAATTACACTACATCTAACTTTTTTTCAACTCTTATGTTGCGTTTTGTATACTGCAACATTGTTAATTTAGTACGCATATCTCGGAGCCCTCTTATCGGAAGCCCGAGCAAAAGCCCTTGTTCCGCGATAGAAAATTTAATTACGAACTCAAAAAGACATATAAAATAGATCGAATTGCAACTCGAAATCTTAATTAATCTAAATGAGACTTAAATTCGAATCTTACTTAAACTTTTCCTCAAGAAGTGACTCAAATTCAAAGTTTTCACTAGAACTCTGCCTTTAAATGTGACTCAAACTCGAAGTCCAACTCGAAACTCAATGCTAACTAGAACTTTAATTCTAAGCATAACTTGAATTCGAAAACTAACTCAAAGTTTAATTCAAGCAGTAACCCGAACTTTAATTTGAACACTAATTAGATCATTCAAGGCACATACAACATGGAAATCTATCTAAAAATAGAACAGATTTTTCCGAATTGGTCACGTGGTTTTACCTCATCAAGTAATGGGATAACCACATCAAAGAATGACAGGACCACATAAAAAAATGACAAGACCACATCAAATAATGAAACAAACACATCAAGTAGTGTAAAATCGTCAAATTTTGAAACATCATTACGTAATGTTAAAACCATATAAAGAATAGACAAATCATCATTACGAAATAACAAAACCACATCATGTAATGAAACAACTACATTACGTTAAGTCACATACACATCAAGTAATGTTAAAAACACATTGACTAATGACACAACCATATTAAATAATGGTGAAACCACATCGAGTAATGACAAAACCATATTGAGTAATGACAAAACTATATCAAGTCAAAATGGAACCATATCGTGTTATATCGAAAGATCATTAAGTAATGACTATTCCATATTGAGTTATATTAAAACATCATTACGTAATGTCAAAATTAAATTAAGTAAAGACAAAACAACATAAAGTAATATCAGAGTTCCACATAAGACAGCTGCGGCGTTCCATACATGTATATCTGGTTTTTTTTCTCCGTTTACAAAATGATCAAACTGGGCTTATTGAACTAAATGATTAAATTTACACCTAATTTGGCACGCATCCAAAATTTCAGCTATCCTAATATATTCAACTAGTTGTAATCATAATCAACCAACAAAAGTATCAATTATAATCACATGCATTACATATAAGAACGTAACGTCTTCCCTTAAAAAATTAAAAAATTAAATTTGTATTTAATATTTCGTATAACCGTTTATATAAGTCCATTGAACTATTTAAAAGGGCATATCATTTTTTCATATGCTATCTTTATGTTTATATATGGCTAAAGGAACCGAGTCCGTATCATAAACATAGCTTAGACTAGATGGTAAATGTATTTATTTATCAGCAATTCATGTTTTAAACTTCACTTTAAACTGAAACTGAAAATTACCAGAAATAATATTTGACAGTCAGCATTGTGTTTTGCAATTGATAAATGATATATACTTCTACTCAAATAACAATATGAACTACTGAGTCAATGTTGGTGGAAGGCAAGTTCCGTAAGATGTTATCATCTCAGTCGCCACTTTTTTTGTATAAGCGTGTTTTAAAATACTCTAAGACTGTTAATGTTTAGCCATATCTTATTAAGTTAGATAATGATTATTTTGTATGATTGTATTGTGGTAGAAAAAATCCATAACAAAGATATTAAAAAGCAAACACAAGAATTATTTGTAAATGACAACACACATGCATCCATTTGACAACAATCATTTGCATGCGATATCTGCTTCAATCACCATCAATATAAATAAATAATATCACAAGACATCTATTATTGCAGATAATATGGCATCTGACGGTTTAGTCTCGCTGAATCCAAATGGCAATGCATTGGTAAATTTAACAACTGATGGATATAAACTATCATGTTCAAGATTACAGGGACATAGCGTTATGTTTCAGGTTGACTTAAAAAAAGAAAGCATTGTCACAGGAATTTATATAACGTTTGGTGGTAAGTTCGTTACATTTTGTTTTTGTTAACCAATTTTGGACAGTTTCATCATAATGATAATAATACCTTTTTGTCATCTTCACATTTTTAATCTGTATATAGAAATTAAATAGCAAAGTTATATTTCTTTCTATTATTCATTATCACGTTATTCGTGTCCATTTTAATGGGTTTTTTTCAATTTCCCAATGAAACATGTAAATAGATTGATTAGAAAAGTAATGTGTAAAGTTTCAGTAGAACAATTATTTTCAACATTACAAAACTAGTAATGAAACGTCTGTTTTTTGCAGTTTTTCTTCAATAGCAGGCATGTACATGCATGCTAAATTCTCCCATGAAATATGACATTGTCCTCGTCATATCACATGAAAACTCTGTTGTTAACGGGAATGAATTTGTCTTAGTAAATTATTTGTACTTGAACAAATTATTTCTTCCGTTGTTTCTAAAATCACTATTATAAATGGAGAGAAACTGTAAAACAGTGTAAAAATAATCAGCAAAAGAAGAATCTACATTAAATTCAATATGATCAAAATAGTTAATTGAACCCTTATCAAGAGTCACTGCTCCTAAAGCCTGATGTTTACATTTTTTTCGGAAACCATAATAGATAGAGAAATGAATTACAAAAAAATAACAAAAGAAGATATAAAAATAAGTTAATGACGAAATTAGTCAAATAAGCTTTTTTTTTTAATAAATATTCACCCTTGCAAAATGGATTTTACTGTTTTTTTTTCTGTTTTTCTGAAACCATAAAAAATTAAAACAAATTGTTATAGCAAATGTGTTAAGCACAATAATATTAAAAAATAAGTCTATGTCATTTGTTCTCTGGTAAAGAGTTGTTTTAATGGCAATTATGCCACATCTCATTTTTATATAGCCGAAATTTGCAACACTGAATAATAATTTTACCCAGTTTATGATTTTTTGCAGAAACTGCGATAAAAAAGAGGGCAACAATTTATAGCAAAAGGTTTATCATTAAAAGATCTACAAATAAGAAAATCATAGATATGACACTTCACAAGATTAACGAATTTGCAAACATATCTGATTGCAATAAAGCAAAAAATATATTAAAATGACATATTCTTACCAAGTGATCAGGTCTCATTCGAAGTCTTTTATAAATTCTTAGTCATACAAAACTGTCCAAAATTAAGCTGGTTTAAACCCCAAGCAATCGAATTTTTAGTAACCTAATTCATAATATGCAATTTTCAAGCCCGGACTTTTTAGTTTTATAGGTATAGACATAGAAACAAAAATCTATATAGTTGAATTCGCCTTAGTTTATAACACACATATATATATATATATATGAATATAAGCTCTAGAGAGCTTTTTCGATCACAATTGAAACAGAGAGTCGTCATTTACGGCATACAATCTAGTACAAACTAGTACATAAAGAGGAAATTTGAAAAGTTAGATATATCAAGTGAAATCCTAGAATAGATGATTTCAAGGACTGCATCTTTCCAATTTTTACGATTGAATTGTTCACACATGTTTGCCCTTATTGACTTTCTGTCTTTATGAAGCATAATACCAACAACATTTTGATTTCAAATATAGATAAATTGGGAAGCTTATAGCATTGATTCCTTTCGTTATTTCATTTGCAGTGTTATCTTAAAACTTGTATTTGTCATCCATCGTATCTTACTATGCACTATATGTTAACATTGTGTTGTTTTCATGATTTAAATGTGTGTTCATATTTTGTTATTCAGTCGAATTGAGAGAATCAACTAGAGCTTGTGTTTATGTAGTTCATTTAATATCGACTTTTAATGACATTTTGAATCATGAGTCTTGAATCTTACATAGTGATAAACAATCAAAAAACCATAACCGATAGCTTTCACTGCATTTATGTAAATTAATTATGATTTCTATCAAAACTTTCCTTTAGTGCATACACAATATATATTTATATGTTAAAAGTTTTATTTTATTTATTTAGAACGGACTACAAACGACGGTATGCATAGTGTGTATGCTTCAAATACAAGCACCTGGACTAATGGAATCGAGTTATATTATGAAAATGTTTTGCCTAAGGAGATTTATTTTAACGGAGTTTTCAGATATTTGACTTATTTACCTAAAATCCAGGGTTCAACATTTGACTTAGAATTATGTGAAATTGGGATTATTGGTGAGTATTTTTCAAATAAAAATTTGCCAGGTATTCTAATGTCAATATATCAGACTAATATGCATCTGCATTTAAAAAACTCGAAAAAATATTTCCTAACGTAACTTCAAATATGGACAGAAAAGCATATCAGTTGACAAAAGATCGACTATTGTATTTCTGTGTGCGTGGCAATAAACCTCCATAGTTTTATCGAAAAGGGTTTCACGCTCATTATAGTAACATTGATTACACAGCAACTTTTTCAACTTATTATCATCATTCTAATTTCATTTACACTGCCAAAGCACCAGCACTTTATAAACCCTATGCAATATGAAAATTAATGTCATTTTGTAATACTTTCATTGACAGCGTTCAGTAAAATAAATCTTTGCAGATTTATAATTTTCTGCCATCGCGTGTCTATATCATTTATTTTAGTTCTATTCAAACTAAAACAATTCAGTGTGAATTAAATTCACCAATGAGACAATTATTGTCGATTTGCGCATCTGGTGTAAAATAATTGGTACCGTTAATGTTATTATAGGTTTAAAATACAATCCTCAAAAAATAAATTGTCAAAATATAAATAACAAATTTTACTTATTGCAAAAATACTTGTGATTGGTCATCTTCCTTTGGCGTCCGTTCGTTATAGGCCCTGACAAAGATGTGCTTGTATAGTTATCATAAGCACATTCTTTCCATTGTAATTATACTGTATGCGTGTGTGTTTTATTAATTATTCAAATTTCACAGGCACTTTTTTTAAAAATAATCTGTATACCTTTAAAGGGTTTACCACCAGTACATATGGGCCCAAGTATAGAATACGTTTAAGTAGTTCCGGCAATATTCGAAATATCCATACGCCAATACTTTAAATATGTTTAGGCGCGCAACAATCTGAAGGCCTAGTTCTGGCAATAATCGAAATATTCATTCGCTGAAACATTAAATATGTTCTTGTGGGTCGGTGTTTTTGGGGGTTAACATAACAGCTGTTAATATGTCAATGTGGATAGGGACTAGCATGAGGTTGGATACTCAATTAAATAGTCAGCAAGTTTACAGGTCAGCAGGTCGACAGGTCAGCAGGTCAACAGGTCAGCAGGTCGATAGGTCAGCAGGTCGACAGGTCAGCAAGTTGACAGGTCAGCAGGTCGACAGGTCAGCAGGACAACAGGTCAGAAGATGTTTCATGTTATCCATAGATTATTAGTCATTAAGTCAGGATGTTGTGTAGAGGGAAGGTTTGGTACTCAGTTAAATAGTCAGCAAGTCGACAGGTCAGCAGGTCGACAGGTCAGCAGGTCGACAGGTCGACAGGTCAGCAGGGCGACAGGTCAGCAGGTCGACGGGTCAACAGGTCGACATGTCAGCAGGACGACAGGTCAGCAGGTCGACAGGTCAGCAGGACGACAGGTCGACAGGTCAGCAGATGTTTCATGTTATCCATAGATTATTTGTCATTAAGTCAGGATGTTGTGTAGGGGGAAGTTGAGTACTCAAAAAAAATAGTCAGCAAGTCGACAAGTCAGCAATTGAACTGTATCGTATTGTGTTACTGCTTGTTGGGTGTTAGTTTCTTTTTTAAACAGTCACCATTGCTTTTCACTTTTCTATTAAACTAAATTAAAACCACTGAATTATATGTGCTTTCGCATGATAAATTTTATTACTTTTATTCACAGAACTCTGTATTCGTTGTAAAGCCTCAAAATTATAATTGAAAATGTATTTATCTAATGAAAATGTTGACAGGTCGACAGGACGACAGGTCGACAGGACGACAGGTCGACAGGTCGACAGGTCGACAGGTCGACAGGCCGATAGGTAGACAGGTAGACAGGTCGACAGGTCGATAGGTCGACAGGTCGACAGGTTGACAGATTGACAATTCTTTTAAAAATTATAAAAAAAGAAATAGCTACATTTTCGACTTGTCGGACTGTCAATCAAGCTTATTGTTGCCATGTCGCTGTCGACCTATCGACCTGTCGGCCTGTCGACCTGTCGGCCTGTCAATCTGTCAACCTGTCGATCTGTCGACCAATCGACCTGTCGGCCTGTCGACCTGTCTACCTGTCGACCTATCGGCCTGTCGACCTGTCGTCCTGTCGACCTGTCAATCCCAACTTAATATGGCGATTAAACATAACTACAATCTTCAAATAATAAACCTGGAAAATAATTTAACTTGTATAAAAACCGATTTACTTCATTTGACTTAAATATAAGTCCGATGGTACTACAATTATGTAATTTGTATAAGAACCGATTTACTTCATTTGACTTAAATATAAGTCCGATGGTACTACAATCACGTATTCTATACTTGATCCTACATATGTATATGTATATCTTCCTTTATATTTTCATTGATACCTTTGTAAAAAAAAAATTAAACAATGCTATTTAAGGATTATTCCTTATACATGTTATATGACTCTTTATATCCCGACATTTCGGGTTATTCTTATTTCTCTCTTTATACTTCAATCATATATAGGAAAAACTCAACACACAGAATGGGGGGATTAGGCAGTTTATGCCTGCATAGAATAAAGTAAAATAACAAAACAAATTATCTTGTTCAGAAAATGATAGATTAAACCTGGTTTTCTGGCCAGTTTCACCTCCAACTTATATGACATTCGCATAAAATTTCATAATATTAACGATGTCTGAACAAAACAAACAGACATTATAGGTAGTATTGTCAAACATGAGGGTACAGCCGTCAACATTGTGGTAAAGTCTTTATCCATATAAACAGAAACAAATATGTCAACAAGGAAACGAAAAAGATACGTAGACAAAGCGCATTAGCAAAAATGAAAGTAAAAAATACCAAAATTTGCTACATCACGATAGTACAATGCCGGGATGATAAGTACCGAGGCACGTCAAATGAATATTACCAAGAATAGACTCAACAGAAAAAGTAATAATTTTCAAAGACAAATACAATAATATTATATTCTAATTCGCCAGCTCAAACGAATATAAATTATTTAATAAATAAAACAACACATAAATAGGATAAGTGTGCCTACAGCTGTAGCAGCCTTTAATATTAATTTTAAATTCACCTTCACTATAAATTTAGGCACGCTACCAATCCAATCATACAGTAACAATAGCACAGTAATATACGGTAACACAATCAAAACCTATCTACAAAAGTGGAAAATATCCTATTAATATAATGTTGTATATGCATATACTCATATTAACGATAACCATCTCATAAAAGGGTTTGTGGGTGAGTTAACATAATAACGAAAGCTGCTACGTTGATCTATAGGCAAACTTCGAACAACTTTTATTTCTCAAACTAACCCCTTAAGTTATACCTAATCAGGCTTTTCTCGAAAATCATGAGGGCATATACCCGTAAAACCGGCATTACGGGTATATGCCATCCAATCAAATTGAACACAAACACACACCATGTGTTTGATATAAACACACACACGTGTTTATAGTAAACAATCACTTGACCGTTACAACGTCTTGTGACCAATAACTTTAATAAATATATTTATATTCTAATTCGCCAGCTCAAACGAATATAAATTATTTAATAAATAAAACAGGATAAGTGAGCCTACAGCTGTAGCAGCCTTTCAAAAGACAAAGAAAGCCAAGTAGATCTGAACACAGAATAATACACATATATAGTATATTTATGAAAATTATATTCCCAAACTTTTAGATACTGTCAGTTTTTCTTTAATATTTTCTCTTACATAACCATCTTTTGCTTTATCTGAAGCCCATCTACCATGCTCCTAAATAATCTAGCATGAATGCCAGCTGATGCAGCTGCACTAGCTCAACCTGATCTCAAGCTATGTAATCCAAATTTGGACTTATCTAAACCGATAGATTCAAGAGCTGATAATATAATTTATCTTACTCTAGTATATGATAAAGGTTTAAGACCTCTCAGTTTATAAGACTTAGAATTTGTACATAAACACATGGATCTAAATATATAATTTGAAGATGATGCGTCAATATTGGATAATAATAAATATTTCTCCAACATACTAACAGGATATGTTTGTGTATCTGTTCTAGCAATTAAAACCTGTGTGCCTTCTCTATAATGATCAGTTTTGCTTTTCTGAATGGGCAAAGATACATGTGTATCAGAAAATTTTCAATCAGATCTTTTTTAAATTTACCATTTCAGAAAATCTTAGAAACCTTGCATAGCTAATAAGACACATACATATTGTTATACGATGATGACTGATGTACCCATATTCTGACTATTTTATTTATTGTGTCTGTTCAGTTAACGCATCAATGTAAATATAACGAAAATTGACGAGACTGTCATCATTGTGAGAGGGTTAGCGCTATAAATCCAGATTTAATCCACCATTTTCTACATATGAAAATAGCTGTACCAAGTCAGGATTATGACAGTTCTTGTCCATTCGTTTTTGATGCGTTTTGTTGTTTGATTTTTCCATGTGATTATGGACTTTCCGAATTTATTTTCCTCTAAGTTCAGTATTTGTGTGATTTTACTTTATACAACAAATTCTAATTTCTATAAGATTGTTAGATTCTTGACCATATTTAATAACAATTTTGTATAAAATACCTGGCGTAATTGGTTTTTTTTTTATTAACAATAACATGTCCAATCTTTCTATGAGCTTCTTCTTTAACCGATAAACACAACTGTGAATTACACGGATTAGAATAGCCAGCTGGGTTATGAGCCCAGCTTATGGAATAATATGCTTCTTCAACCTTAGCATACGAATTAAATGTCTTTGATAGGTGTATTAAGTACAATGAAACATAAAAATCTGAAACTGGTAAAGGTTTAACATAAGAATAGTTATATCACCACTTACAGAAATTGTTAAATGCATATGAATATTTTCTTTTGGTATTCTCGGTCTTCGAACGCAGACAGAACTCAGGTAGGCAATTAGATAGAGATGACAAACCTTGGTCGACTGACTTAGGCAAGGATTTCCATACTCCACATGACAAAATATCGGACAAACGTGCATATGAAATAGAAATATAATCTACTATAGTACTACTAGCTTACAATATATTCAAATGACCTTGCCAGATTTATTTTCCACACTGGCCATGCCAGTGAGACCTTGCCTATTAAATTTGGCCTTGTCATCAACATACGACCTTGCCAATAAATTGGCCTTTTCTTTACTATGCGACCTTGCTTAACAGCCTTGTCGTAAATTCTTACATGAACTCAGCGTTCAATCTTATAGCTAGAACACTAGAAACGAATTCAGAAGATCCCAACAAGGACTTATTATTCATACTATGAATAAAAATGTTCTGATTTGGTTGAAACTCTAAAACATCAGTTACATATGGTTGCAAATGCGAACCACTTTTAAAAATCATTGTCCAAAACGACGAGGAAGGCCACTTTGGAACTATCAAAGTGCCTCTAGCTTTACATAACATCATACGTCTAATTCCTCTACAAACAACAGAAATTGGAGGAACGATCCAATTAACTTTATTATTCCAATTTTGCGTGAACACATCAACTGCTTCAACACCTGGATTCCAGAATTTAGAATCAAACCTTGGTAATTGTTTTTTTAAATTACTCGCAAACCTGTCCACAGTATGCGGACCCCATATATCATCTACAAATTTTAAACATTCTATGTTTGTTCCCCAGTCTTCTATATCAATCATTTTTGAAATATAATCAGCTTTAGTATTTTCAGATCTCGGGATCCAAACAACATATAACGTTATATTCAATTCAGAACACAACTTAAATATTAATAGCTATCTCTTGTAAATGAACTTTTGCACTTCCTTTCTGAACAATGAAAACACAGTTATTATTATCTGTTTGCCATTTAACACATTTAGTTCTTTACAAACCTGCTCGTGCATTTTTCATTGTTATTCAACGCAAATTTATTTTCTAAGATACCTGGGACGATCTTATTTCACAAAAGATTTCTATTGTCTACTTATTGTACCTCGAACTTATTTACCCGATGTAGGTCTTTAAGTTGAGGTTCAATTCAATAAAAGTTAATCGGGCATGACTAATTAGATACGCCCTCTTAAAATCAGGGGGTCCGAAATAGGATTGGGAAAAACACCCAGCAAAATACCTTAATTTACCATTTCAAGAATTTGTTTGATTCAAAGTGCTTTTGGTTGCTTAAATATCTTCGATCAATAATCAGGTGGTATTTTGTGGAAATAAATAACCTGTCCCGAACCGGGAGATGTTGGCTGCAATAGGAATTAATTTATAAAAAAAATCCATATCTCATTTACTTTTATTGGCCGTTATTGTTTGTAAATTCATGACGTTTTGTATATGACATTCGTCTATCGTGCAGAAAAAAAAGGAAGGAGGGCTTTATAACTTACAAGTTCGATCATTATGGTTCAAATCTATTCTATTACGTCATACGTTTTACCTCTAGCGAACGCTCAGCCTTATTGTAAAAAGTGCCACTCTAAATTTGTAAACATTTGCTTCAAATTGACCCACTTTGAATCTAGTCGTGAATATGCGTGAAATATTTACCACTGGACACAAAGGAGCAATAAATTCATCAGCTTCATTTAGTGATTTATGATAATTTGTCCTCAGTTGATTATAGTCTCAAACAGTTTTCCAATTTTTATATTATATTTCATTTTTATTTACGTTTGAATTTTTATGCGTAAATCTTAGCCTTTCTTCCATCATTTTTCTCTTTGCATTTAATCTTTTTTTTTATGTTAAAAAAAAAACGTTGTCGTAGTACACATCAGGAATTACATTGTATAACTTCCAGCAAAACTAACAGGGGAGGGACTACATCAGAAAAACAATCTTCATTGAGTGGCAATAACTCATATATTGAAGCATACAATAACGGCTCCCTCGTCTAGGTGACAACATTTGCTGTTTGAAGTTTATCTATATCTCAGACTGGTATAATAGTTGTCATAAAAGGAGAAAAAATGAATAAAAAAAAAGGTTGACAACAATTTATAAAAAAGATTCAACTTATTTTGAGCGTTTCATTTATTTTTTTTTATATATTGTCTTGCTGATCGGTTTTGTTATATTTTTTTATCTACTTTTGTTCTAGCAAAAGTCACAAAAATGTTGTTAAAATCAGCCATGCGACTTATAATTATTTAAAAAAGATTAAGCTGACTTTTCTTGTTGTTTACACATTTCAATCATTCAACTCGTGTGTAGCTCGTCTTTCCCTCTAATGTTTTTTTTAAGGTAAAGATAGCGTGGAATTCTCACTGCACCAGGCATCTGCTATACATTCCTATTATATTTTGATCGGACAAAGCTGTGTATTTATATAACGAACGCACCCATTTAGCAAGGGTATATTGTGGAAGGGGAGAGGTCTAGAGATGTAAATATTTCTATACCCAAGCAAATCTTGGTTTTGAATAAAAGGAGATAAAGGTATACATTAATGCGACAGCAACCCAAAGACACAGACAAATAAAAATATTTAGAGTCAACATTCGGTCTTTTTTTATAGAACATTCCGTATACAGAATAATAAGCTCAAAACTGACACATGACTAAATAATAGTTATACGGAGTTAATTCAATATTTTCCGTCAAATATTATATATCCGAAAAGGCACATTTGATTTACTATTATTTACCGTGAAAGATAATAATCCCAACAATCACAAGTGTTTGAAAACATTCACCTTCCATTTTTTAATTTTGATTGGTGAAAATTTATGAAGTTTTAATATAATACTAGCAAAAGAAAAACACTTCACTGTATATAATTAAACGGTAAAATAAATAATGATAATGGATGACGACCAGCGGCGAATAAAATTAATATTCAGGACGATTGCGTGAAATATGATAAGAGCATTAACCCCGTTTTTCACTAGACTGAAAAGCTGAGTCTTTTTTTTTTATCGTGTAAGTTCACAAGATATTAGTTTGCAGGAAGAAAAGTCACACGACCAGGACACATTTCCGACGCTGAGCCGGCCAGTTTGTGCTCTTTAAAAACTTTTTGATGCCACGTGTGAAGCGTTGAAATAGAATACCAATTTTATTAACGTCTTTGTTTGACCCGAACGCCCCCACACGAGACCAAACAGGAGAGCAGTAGTGATCGTACCAAAAAGTACAATACACAATACAGTTTCACAGAATTCTCACAGTTACTAAAGCGAGCTAAAAGTATCTAACCTAAATTGGATGCGTGAAATGATATTGTAAACTACACGTAAACATGGATGATCGACTTCAGGGTACTAGATTTTATGAATCAAATTAAAAACTCTTGCACCTATTGTACAACCTACCTATTGTATTTAAAATGTATGTGTTATAGTCATTAACAGGCATGAAATATTTGCTACTGGACTTAAAGCAAACAACAATCAGTCAATTTGATTAATATCTCTGTTACAGTACTAGTACTTGGCACACAAAGACAAGATCTTGTAAAATGCTATAATTTACAATTTTCATTTAAATTTTTATGTTGTTTTCTTTTCTTTCTTTTTTTTTTTGGGGGGGGGGGGTCTCTTCAGTTTATCACATAAATGACTGCTTATTCAAAAGTTTTAGACTTTTAGATTTTTTTACTATTGTTCTTATCTAATGTTCAAATACGATTTTTCACATATGATTTTATTTTTTTTGTCAGGCAAGGATTAAACTAAGAAAGATAAAAGTTTTTTCAGGTGTTTTTGCTTCATTTAGACACGAAAAGGGAATAACGGACGACTAAATTAAAGTGTTTGTTTTCATATAATATATTGAACTTGCGAATATATCTCACCCAACACGTTTTGATCGGGACAATGAAACCTTAGGTTAGTTCAATACGGTTTTATTCATTGAAGGTTTGCATGCATAGTTCTTATTAAAAAAAAAACACAAATAAAGCAAGATCTATTAAATAATCGGACTGAATAGACAAAACTAATTATTTTGCTGCGTATGTATCTTAATGTAGGAAAATTACCAAATCAGAAACAAAAGGAACATTTGCCGGATGAATATTGTGAAGGACCTTATGCATCTAGGACTGTCTGATTAAAAGTTCTTAAACAAGCTGATTAAAAAGCTAATTGTTGGAATTAGGTTGCTGCAAGTGCTTTTTATGTACTTTTCATATCAGTACTTAAATACTTACTGTTTTCCAAGTTCTGATCTTTACGATTCTATTTCATGATTACTGACTGATCAAAAACATCAAGTATATATAGCATGAAGCTGTTGGGCATAATATTCATTGGTCGGTTATAAATGAGGTCTTTGCGGGGGTCTTGATTGCTGATTTATTAAACAAGAAATCGTTATTTTGAAAAGTTGGCTAAAAATAATAATTTACACCCTAATTTTGTAAAACTATCAATTGGTGTTTTTTAGATGCTAATTTTTTTTTTATCATAAATAAATAATTATATGATGCAATGCCATTAAATTGGTCCGTTTTCATTTCAATTTGGTAACTGTTAATTGTATATATCAGTCTGAGTACTGTTTAACTATCATTTAAGTTTAACATATCTAGACTCGTCCAGTTCAGGGGAATTAGGTTGCTGCAAGTGCTTTTTATGTACTTTTCATATCTTTTTGACGGTTTGTAAGTCAGTAAAAGTTCAATGATTAAGTTAATATTGACATTAAAAGACCTCCTCACAAAAAGGGCTGTTCAAATCCCCTCGCCCTTCGGGCTCGGGGATCTGAACACCCCTTTTTGTTTGGAGGCCTTTTAATATCAATATTAACTTATCATTGAACTTTTACTATTACTAAACGATTTTTAAACGACATCAATGCCAACAAAATAGCTTGAAGTTCTCTCCATGTAGATCTCTGTAAGGACTCTTGTAAAAAGATATAGGAAGATGTGGTGTGAGTGCCAATGAGACAACTCTCCATCCAAGACCATATCTGATGAAAAATATTAGAGTCGATATCTACCGAGTAAGCACCAGCAGCTACATTACTAGCATTAGAATATACGATCACGTGAGGAAAAAAAAATCTGCTAAATGTTTTCTGTTCAATCTTTGAATGTTATTCAGCCAAAATCAAATTGAACATAAACACACAACATATGTTTGATATAAACAAACACACTTGTTTATAGTAAACAATCACTTGACCGTTACAACGTCATGTGACCTATAACTTTAATAAATATATCTATAACACGTTCTTAGGATGATAAATCAGGTCCGTACCTTTAATCAATATTTGTGAAGTTGATAATGCCCGCGTCACACTGTCCCGATTTGTACGCCGATGGGAACGCGATTATGGAAATTTTCAAAATCGGGACTGATCGTATCCAGATTGGGCTATTCGTAGTGCCATCTTTAACCATCGTAGAACCATCGTCCACTTTTTCTAGCCTTCGGGGACAACTTTGGGACGTGTTCTAATTTTTTTCAACATGTTAAAAAATCCCCGAAGGTGCGTCCGATGTTGAGGGTTCGTATTGAGTTCGTATCACCATCCTCACCATCGTTATGTCACCGGGAATGCATCTTTGAACATCGTATTGCATTCGTGTTTCCATCGTTTCCATCGGGAAGTTTTGACATTATGATGTCTACACGAATGAATCACGAAGCTACCCGAAGGTCTTACGATGGCAACACGACTTCGTGAAGACCTCGTAATCCCGTCGTGTTGCCATCGAATAAAAGTACGAAGGCGACAAGATGAAACTACGACGGCAATAAATCCAGCTAAATGTCAGTTATTTTTCGCGCCAAAATACATTTAAAGTGCCATGTGCGATTTGCACTGATCAGTCTAATACAACAGTTAAGAAAGACGTTCACAAAACATGGAGCTCATATCATATGATTCTATGAGAACAAGAAAGGCGACAGCGTTGTTTCTATTATTTCAAATGGAACAAGAAGAGCAGCTATTACAGGCTCAGGATTTACTTTTACAAGTAAAATATTATTTTTTGTCAATTTTTCATATCAAGTAACATAATGAAAATCATAAACGCCCCTCGTACACCAACACTGCAGGTACACGTATATAGGGAAATCAACTTTTTCTTCATTATTCTAATTTTATATGTATCGTCTGATTATCACACGAATGTTTACTCGATATCCATTTTGTTTTCTATATGTCATATTATGTCGCATTTGTTGATTTCCCCGTGACATCCTTCCTTTTGTCTATATTATTATGATATTCTCCTGGAAAGAGCTCTTTTTCATAAAAGGGATCAACGAACCCATTACCTTACCTTTAAGATAGATCAGTAAACATGGGCATAATTATGGGTGATTATTCAGACTAGTGCACATATTTTACAGTTCAAACAAGGCAATGCCGAGCGTGGCATCCCCTCGTATGTAACATATTGGGGACAAATATGGACACTATATTTGTATATGACACATGCAGAAAATGGTAAATAGAATATGCATATTTGACACATAAACTATTTTTTTAGAAATCAACCAAAACATTCAGTAACTGGAAATACCTTTAATATTGTCTTTAGAACCAGCAGGTAAAAAAATGAGCAACCAATTTCCTGTGTTTTGTGCTATTTCAAGGAGAAAAAACAAGTTCATCTGCATGACCTTGACCTTGACCTTGACCTTTGGCCTTGAAAGTAAAAAATGTCGGATCATTACAAGGAGGAACAATATACCAAATGTGGTTAAAATCTTTTGAAGCATATTGGTTTCAGAGTGTCCACAAGGGTGATATTGCCTTGTATTACAACTGCCAATGTGACCTTGACCTTTGAACTTTAAAGTCAATAGCGCTTAAGATATTCTTAACGAGTAACACCATACCAAGTTTTGAGCATTTTGGTTCTAGAGTGTCCATAACAATTTTTTCTACACGCAACTTACATGTAGTAGGCGAGGGGATAATAAACTAAGTTTTATAAGAATAAGACATAAAGGCATTATATGCAGAGACTCGGAGTAAAGTTTTACCCTTCAAGCCCACGGTCTTCCGTCTTATGATTACACAGAAATTAAATGTACAATATAATATATATTCAATATTGATCAAACAATTTAAAACGCGCGATGCCTTTGGCATATAATTTAAATGCATCGTAAGCTGTACACGACGTCTTTTAGACATCGTATGGCCATCGCGCCATCATCGTAATCCATCGTGTAGCCTTCGTGATCCATCGTGTATGCTTCGGCTGAGATATGAAGCTTAAATACCCGTCTTCGGTTAACCTTCGTATGTCCATCTTTTGCTATCGTATATAATTTCGGCACCATCGTATAGACTTCGTTATTCATCGTACTTGCTTCGGTCACTTTTTGGTATTTTAACGAGATCGGGACCAACTTCGTTCGAACTTACAATTTTCGCATTCGGGTGTCCATCGTATATAAAAATCGGGACAGTGTGACGCGGGCATTAGGGATATCTAAGAACAAGGTCCTGGTGTCATCCGATGAACGCTTTTAGAAAACGGACGAGACGTTCGTCGACATACCCTTGTTTCAATGAAGGAGTCTCTTCTCCTCCCACTCATTTGGTGTTTATACGAGACTTTCAATATTCGTCGTTATCTTGTTTTGTCTTCTTAATCAATATTTGTGATTTGAGAATCGGTACACTACTTTTATCTTAACTTTCCATATAGTTGTTTATCTATTCTGAACATTTGGTATAACATAACTATTGTTCTCATTTTATATGGTTGGACTTCACCAAGTCATTGATAGCCTCTTAGATTGACATTTTTTCTATCTTTTTTTTTTTTTTAAACTCTTTGAATTTCTACTTGTCGATCCAACTGTTTTCAATTAAGGCACAATTAATGAGCCTGATGTAAACGAAGATCACGATTGGGGTACCAACGCATAAGTCTGGTATCTTTGATTAGTAAATGGTGTGTTTTCGGATGCAATCTTATTCCCATATAATTGTTTTGAATCTATCTTGAACAATTTGAATAATAATTTCATTTTTCTACTAACAATTCATAGTGAATTAGTTAAATATATTCTATTTATTAATAGGACAAATGAATCAGACACAAGTTGTTCATAGAAATTGAATTACAGATAGAACACCAATAACAGTTAATTATGCATCATATCTTAAAATATATCTCGAAATTGACTTTAAGGGTCGTTTGAAAACAAAATTTTACAATAAAAGGTATGATATCATTCCCAATCGATGTCTTTTCATTTTAATGTAGCTTCAATACAGCGGTGCCTGCATATGGCGTTTATATCGTCCAGTTGATACAATATGTCATTTACCATCATGATTACCTTGCTAAAGGTATGACTCTTACAATTAAGTTATCAAATTAGTTGAAGTTCCTACATTTTATGCACGCCATCATGAGTTGGTTGACAGTTATTGAATATATTGTGCACAGATGACGACAGATATGTTTTTGTATTGTTGTAACCATATTCCCCGTCCTCTTTTTCACGCATGCGACCCACTGATTAAGACTTGTGAAAGATCCTATTGCAACACAGATGGAAGTGTTTCTTTTTAACCTTTTAGGATGTCCACCTACACATTATGGTCCGTTGTGCGATAAAATGTGCCCAGGAACCTGCCATGGGCCATGTGATCTGAAAACTGGGCTTTGTATATTTGGTTGTTCAGAAGGATGGACTGGCGATGAGTGTGATCAAGGTAAATAGCCGATTTTATCATATATAATAATGTATATTTAATAGATTTAGATATATAAAATATTTCGATCTTCAAATTTTAAAGCAGCATAGTTCAACTTCCAATAAACACTATACCAATACATATGGAGCTGGCATGTCAGTTAACTGCTAGTAGTCTGTTGTTATTTATGTATTATTGTCATTTTGTTTATTTTCTTTGGTTACATCTTCTGACATCAGACTCGGACTTCTCTTGAACTGAATTTTAATGTGCGTTTTGTTATGCGTTTACTTTTCTACATTGGCTAGAGGTATAGGGGGAGGGTTGAGATCTCACAAACATGTTTACCCCCGCCGCATTTTTGCGCCTGTCCCAAGTCAGGAGCCTCTGGCCTTTGTTAGTCTTGTATTATTTTAATTTTAGTTTCTTGTATACAATTTGGAAATTAGTATGGCGTTCATTATCACTGAACTAGTAAATATTTGTTTAGGGGCCAGTTGAAGGACGCCTCCAGGTGCGGGAATTTCTCGCTACATTGAAGACCTGTTCGTGACCTTCTGCTGTTGTTTTTTCTATGGTCGGGTTGTTGTCTCTTTGGCACATTCCCCATTTCCATTCTCAATTTTATAACTATTTACACAAGAAAGGGCAACGATAACGAAAAGAAATGTATTAACATTCAATAATAAGATAATACAAAAGCTGAAGGTTCTGTAACACTACAGATATAAAGACGCCTTGAACTTCAAAATCGCTTTGTGAAGTATTCACATGACACGTATGATACGGCTATATTTAATCAGACTAATATGAGCCAACACAATGCTTTTTTCTTACCTAGGAAGTTCATTCCTTATTTAGGAACTTTGTATGTAAATATCATTCAATAAACTGCTTGATAAATGAATAAGGTATGGACAATTCACTTGGAAACCCAAAATATACCCTCAAGACACTTCCCACAGAGAAAATCCTCGATAATCATAGGTCTGTTCTATGGTCTATGGATACCTAAACTACATAAGTGTCCTTACAAACAACGGTACATTTTTTGGTCTTCCAAGTGCTCCACGAAACCTCTTTCTAAATTATTAACATCTTTTTTTTATCAGCAATGGGAGCTTGCCTTCAAATTAATGGTGCCTTTTCTAGAGGTGGCGTGAATCAGATGTGAATACTAAAAACAATCCAAAGATCTTTAGAGGAGATACAATCTAAGACTCTCTCATCTTGCAATAGTATTAAAACATGTGACTTTCTTACACTTAACACAAATATTCCCTATTCCAAATTAACTAAAAGACAAATTGAAAGGATTGGTATTGCTTTGTTTCATAAAAAATAATAATGGCGAACGAAGATACAAGTATCTTGATTGACAACATATTTGTTACGTTTGGAGAACGTGTTTTTCAACAGACTGTCTGCATTCCATTGGGAACCAATTGTGCCCCTCTTCTTGCTAACTTGTTTCCATATTATTATGAGGCTGACTTCGTACAGGAACTTCTCCTTCCACTTTACTTTCCGCTATAAAGATGATGTTCTCACACTAAATAATTCAAAATGTGGTGATACATCTATCCAAACGACATACAGATAAAGGATACAACAGATACAGTTAAATCTGACTCATATCTTGTCTTACATCTAGAAATTGACAATGAGGGTCAGTTGAAAATAAAACTTTACGACAAAAGAGATGATTTCAGCTTTCCAATTGTGAACTTTCCATTTCTTTGTAGCAACATTCCAGCAGCGCGTGCATAAGGAGTGTATAGTTCCCAATTAATACGATACTCCCATGCTTGTATTTCCTATCACTTATCATTGATAGACGGATGCTGCTCACATGGAAGCTATAAAACCAAAAGTTCAAAATGGTGAGGTTGAAATTATCTCTTCGTAAATTCTACGGACGCCATCACGAGTTGGTGGACCGTTATGGAATAACCTTTCACAGATAATATCGGATTTGTTCCTTATGTCGTTCGTAACTACAATCCCCTTCCCTTTTCAAGAATGTAACCTTACGAATGAGACTATTTACCGGATTTGTAATAACATAAGCAACACGACGGGTGCCACATGTGGAGCAGGATCTGCTTACCCTTTCGGAGCACCTGAGATCATCCCCAGTTTTGGTGGGGTTCGTGTTGCTTAGTTTTTAGTTTTTCTATGTTGTATCTTTTGTGCTATCATTTGTCTCTTTGTCTTTTTATTTTAAAGCCATGACGATGTCAGTTTATTTTTTGGCTGTCCCTTGGTATCTTTCGCCCCTTTTTTAGGTTAAAACATCAACGTTTTTGCACTTTATTTTTATGATTATGGTATATGATAAATTAATCAAACACATTCAGGTTCCTACACCTTTATTATCATTTTCTAAACACACAATAAAAACAGTAATATAAAAACGGCAAACTTTTATCCAAAAAATTATGAAAACAATTCAAAGTACTGAGAGTACTGGTAAACTTTTAAAAAAATGTTACAACAACCACTCAAATTTGCGATAAAGTTCAACGCCAGACAGAGAAACTAATCAATGGGATAATGTTTGTATCATCATTAACGGTATCAATTCTGCAGCATTACAAAAATAAATGTCACGTCGATGTTCTAGGTAAAAATATTTAAAACTACCAGGCTTATATCATACTACAGCAGTTGAAGAGAAGAAAACCTCCAAAAAGAATAAAAAAAAAGAGTAACGCCAACACTAAACAAAAATATAACCTTTACATGAGGGCGTTATTAAAACAAACAGCGAAACCCTCTGCGTCCAATATCTTAAAACGTATCAAGTGCAATAATAAGTCGTTTTAAGAAATTATTAATTTCAAATCGATCCTGTGATATTATGGTTTTGAATCATTCCTGGTTAAATTCTTGCAAATTATTTTACTTTAAAAAAACACAACTTTGCATTAACCAAACAAGAAGTATGCCATACATTTTATAACTGTTAGGTAAATGAAAAACCAAACCTGAAAATGATTATGAGATGATTTAAAAAACTACACAAAACTAAAAAGATAAAATAAATTTTAAAAAAGGCTCCCAAGAATCTTGGTTCAGCAGGTATATCTATTCAAGTGAAAGAAGGCAGGAATTTTAAGAATGTCATTACCAGTTTTTATTTTTATTTTGCAGCATGCCTAGAGGGTACATACGGTAAAGACTGTCGTCATGCTTGTTCAATAAACTGTTTAAATCCATCGTGTGATCGCGTAACTGGTGAATGCATTGGGGGATGTAAAGACGGGTGGCAGGGATTCAATTGTACACAAAGTTTGTGTAATTTCCAAGAATTATGTCTTATCTTTTTTTCACACACAAAAAACATATTTTACAATTCGTTCAATCTAGAAGAGACATTTTTTAAGTTTTAATTACATAGAAATTTATATAACTCAATTCACTGGTTACATCAATTCAGTAATTATTTGTATGTAAACCTTCCACTTCTTAAATACAGAATTCAATGCTTTATTTGTAATTTTGTTTGTGTGAAAAATCGTTAACCGAAACACATTTTGAATGAACATAAGTAATCCATGAAACAAATGTGCGTACGATCAACGTTTTAGCAACCCAATTAAATTATAGAATACTTCGTATTATTACATTGTCATGCTACAACTGTAAATAACTACTCGTGCCATTTGATCTTTGATTTTCTATGCATTGTCGTGACGTTGTCATCGGAGGCATTGCTATCATGAATGTTGAATTTAATTATTCCTCGATTATTGTCGGCAAATAAAATTAATGGATTCTTTTGAAACATTTATACTGTAATGTAAACATAATCCTAGACTTAAATATACTTTCAAAATATTGTTCATTCATTGTTCACAAAAATACTGATCTCCGAGGAAAATTCAAAACAGAAAGTCCCCAATTAAATGTCAAAATCAAATGATAAAATACATCAAACGAATGGACAACAACTGTCGTATTTCTGACTTTACATTTGCCAGCTATTTAAACAAATTTAGTTAAATTGTCTTCAAAATAACTTTAGATAATCCCATTTTGGAAAAACAACTACCTGAATCTTTGCGTTTGACAGGTTAAACATATTACGGTTTCTTTTTCTATATCCAAAACCATTAATTCTAAAAGTTTTATTTCAGAATGTCGCAACGGTCAATTTGGTAGAAATTGTTCAGGATTTTGTGAGGGATGTATTTCAAAAGTATGTGATCATGTAAATGGTTTGTGCGATGACAAAACTGTCTGTAAGCCGGGTTATGTAATCGGAGAGTACTGCAACAGACGTATGTATAGTATAGAATTTCAAAAAATGAGCATTTACATGCTTGTGATATAATAATACTATAAAAGAAAAGGAAAATGAGCAATGATATAATTATTGTAGCAAAGTAGATTGACGATAATGAATGGCAATGAGAACAACACGCTCAGTTGTGGAAACAGGAAGTGACAAGTCACCTGACTATATAACACAAAAACCAATTTTAATAAGACAGTGTTACCAAGTTGAAGCTCTAACGGAAGCTTAAATTCCAACACACAAATTATTTATAATTGAAAAAAACTTAGTTCAAATGTACAAAATTAAACTATAAATTTCAATGTTTTATTTCTCTTGTGAAAAATGTGTAAGAAACAAAATGAAAAAAAACGCGACGTGAAAAAAATTGATGCCACTTAATAAAACAATATTGCTACTAAGGTGAAGGAAATCGATGATTTCAAGTAGCAATATAAGATACTTTATTTGAAAACAAAATAAAGAGAGGTAAAGTATGGTAATAATATTGATATCATCATGGTATATGTTTTCCTACAAACTAGAATGATGTTTCCACCATCAACAGTTGATTATGTATGGTTAAATGTATTACAAAGTTAGTTTTGAAATTGTTGGATATAACTAAAAAATGTTTTGAAATTGTGGGATATAACAAAAAAAAAGAAATTTAGTAGTTACAAAAAAACCAAGGTTTCCACTCCCCAGGCAAACTTGACCTTTGAATGATTTTTCTATTTCTAAAGTCCTCTTTTTAGTCATATAGCATATAGTTTTTCAACTCTAGCAGCATTGCTGATGAAGGTTATTGTTTCAAAATAAAGTATATTATATTGCTACTTGAAATCATCAATTTTCCTCACCTTAGTAGCAATATACACATTTCACCTGCATATGGGATATTTATTTCTCCAATCATTCAGTATATTACAGCTTGCCGATACTTCTCAGACACTGTTAAACTTTACGAATAGAAAGTTAATGAACTAGGGGTACATCTAAGAACTGTTCGTCCTTTTTTCTATAAAAATCTATCGGAAGATACCAATTATTCTTGTCTTTCGTTTTTGCAAATGTGTTCTGTCTGTATACCATTTTCTTTTTCTTTGTTGACATATGACTTCTATATCCATATTTAAACAATACAATGGAATTTCATGCACTTATCATACACGTGATAGGTTTAGCGAGCTATAAAATCACAATCCCTGTATAAAGTCAGAAATATGATAGTTGTTATCTATTTGTTTGATGTGTTAACTTTGAGACTTTGATTTTGCCTTTTTATAAGGGACTATTCGTTTTGAGTTTTCCTCTGAAGTCGGTATTTTTGTTATTTTACTCTTTTTTTACATATTTTTCAACTTTTATTGCAGTCGATTATAGTTATGTGAAACTGAGAAAACAAGTTTGATATAGAAAGAGAAATGGTATATACTCAGTAGATGTCAAAGCTTTTATAACGATAAAAGTTTGTATCCGTGAATAAAATTTTGTCCATAATCTTTTCATTTGTGAATCTTTCAGCTTGTGAAGAATGGTATTTTGGTAATAATTGTTCCAGGAAATGTAACTGTCTAGACCTACCATGCAATAATTTTGATGGAATGTGTTCACCTGACGGTTGTAAGGAAGGATGGCATGGGAAATCATGCGATCAAGGTACAAAACCAAGAATGGCATAAAAACATTCCGATCTAGACGAACGCTCTTAAAATAACTGAAATAACAACAGCGTGGAACATAAAACATGTTATCGATACACGTTTTAAATGACCTTCTCAGGTTAAAATTATAGCGTAGTTCCTTTGTTTTTTGTGTTGTTTGTGTTATTTTTCGTTTGATTTCTTTTCTTGGCATGTACTGATTTTGTTTCAAGGAAAGGTATACCATATCCTTTGGCTTTTCTATTCAAGTTACATTACAAGTTCTAAACATAAACAGAGATATTTAGATATATTTGAATCTTAAAGTGTTGTATATTTGTCTGTTACTTAGATATCGCGTTGAGTACTTCGTCATTATAAAGTTTAAAAGCTTAACAGGTTTAAAGTATACAGTGATTGATTTGATATTAATTAAAAATACATGAAATTAATGAAAAAGCCACTTTAAAATTGTATATGATAGATTTCAAACAGATTTGATGTTCATTTTGGTCGTTTTAAATTTGTTTAAAAAAAGAAAAGACAATTAAAGGTACACGAAAAACAACATAGAAAACAAATAAAACTGAAAAACACGATCGCCATCTAAGCTCCGAACGGGTAAGCAGATCTTGTTCCATATGTGGCACAACTCGTGTTGTGTATGTTGAAACAAACCCGTTTATACATTTTGTACGTCCAATTTGATTCACATTTGAGAAAAAGAGGACTGATAACAACATTAATTGGGACATGTCAAACATTATGCTATTAACGTTTTTATTAAAAATAAAAATAAAAAAATAAAATGTTTCAGAATGTAGCAGTGGATTTTTTGGTCGAAACTGTGAAACATTCTGTAAAGGATGTGTATTGAACATATGTAATTCCATGAATGGATTATGTAATAACAACACTGAATGTGAATCTGGTTTTATGTACGAGGACTACTGCAACAACAGTACGTAAATAATTGTTATTTATATTATTCCATTATTCCTTACTGAATGCATGGACCCTTTTCAATCCCGATTTTGTGCATCATTGTCTGTTGTTGTTTTTTAAATGATGAAAATCCAGTTGACAAAACTTATAAACTATTATACAAGGAGTTGGTACAATTGATCAAACGCTCCCTCAGGAGGAAACATGATTTCAATTTTACTGTGGCAGATATTTGAAAATATGACTTACACTTTTACTTTTATTGTGAAATGTTTCAAAGAAAGTTTTCTTTTAAACACAGAATAAATGCTATTTTGTGCTAGCTTAAGGCAAATTCATCAAGCACTTTTTCAGATATTTGTTGACAAGTTTTGAAGATAAAAAACCTATCCTGTATGTAGTTCAGCGGGTGTCATTTGCCAAAATTGTGTCTCGCTAAATCATATTTACTTAAATCATGACATAACTATTCTCTGTCTGTTGGTTTATATTTGTTTACATGGTGTAATCTTTGACTCTTTCTAGCTCACTATACTTAATAAGTTTCTCTAATGTCTTTTGTATTCAAACATTTGTATGTAATTCATATTGTTTATTGGTTTTTTGATCTACTATAACATGTAGGATATATTTGCTCATTTTTTAGCATGTGATGACTGGTATTTTGGAAACAACTGTACAAGAAAGTGTAATTGTCTGACTGGACCGTGCAACCCGTTAACAGGAAAATGTCCACTTGGCGGTTGTGAAAAGGAATGGCATGGTCAATCATGTGATAAAGGTAGACTTTGTGTACAGAAACGTTAAGTATTCCAAGTAAACTTACTTATTATATTTAAGGGGTTGACATTTTCGTGTTTTTCATGGTACCTATAAACCAGGAATTGAAAAATCAACTGAGTATCAATTTTCTACTGGCTAGTATGCAGATTTTTGTCAATTGTTGAATAAAATTTTTTTAAATCCACAAAAATATGTTTACAAGCTGACGTACAATTATGCAATAACAGTTTGGTAATTGATAAAATGATTTTATAAATGTTGGATAACTTGATTTTCTATCAGAAGAATCGATGACATGGGCCTTATTTGGTGGGTATAGTATAGTATATCGTAATGATCCTCAATTTTGCATTTGTTAAAGTTGATATCTTTTAAAACAATGAACAATAGTTTAAAATTGTCGTCTTGTCAAGAAATAGAGGTTCCTCTTAGTATTAGTTCCAAATGGAACAAATATTTAGGATATTATTTCCACTGGTATAAAATATATATCCTTAAAAGCACATAATTATATTATTGGTGTTTGCCCTTTTGTTAATTCAAAGAATCTTTTATGAACCGCATGCTCCGTTTGTAGTACAATAATTGCTTTGTGATGACATATAAATTGTTTTGCTTAAATATTTATTGTAGTCAAGTGTATCCGGAGTATTACATATTATATTCATTTAAGGACGATTACTCTTTAGACTGATAAGCATACTGGCTAAATAAAAAAATATTTCCAAAAGATTACAAAGTACCTCAAGTATCGCCTATCGCTTACACTTACCGTCGCTGAAACTTTATACCGTCGTTGAAAGTTTAATATTCTCCATTCTTTTGCTTTCTCCAACTTCTTAAATGATTCCAAATGTGATCTCCCGAAAACACCTAGGTATATTTGAACAAGTCAGTGTTTGATCCTTAAACCTTTCACAATTATTTCAATGCTTTCATTTGATGCTTACTTCTGTGACACTTTTCTTTGATATTGTTACACCATGCTCACAATCAAATTATATCTATAAATATGTTAGATAGATGACTTATCAATGTCTGAATAACTGTCAAGTCAAAACAAAATGTAATTTTTAGATATGTGCAGGATTTACCTCCTAAACGCTTGGTTTCCACCTTATAAAATAAGAATATGTGATAGTTTTACTAAAGAGACAGCTCTCATACGTCAAATTGTTTTTCTTTAAGGACATTATATAGATATAAGAAGATGTGGTTTCAGTGCCAATGAGACAACTCTCCATCCAAGTCTAACTACGGTCTTGGCTTACACCAAACAGCAAGCTATAAAGGGCTATCATATCGCTATTTTTGTTTTGAACAATATAGATATTAATTTTTGCTTGAAGGTTTAATTTGTTATTTCAATGACGATGAATGGATTGCTATCGTCCAAATAGAATATCGTGAGTTTTCCCGTAGGCTGAATAATAAATATAGATGTATACTAGACAGCTGTAAAAATAAACTACTATTAAAAACTTCTTACTTTCATTTTACAATAGGTTTTTGTTTTTATTATTTAAGTTGGATCTGAGTCACTAAAAGAAGAACCTACAAACGCCGCTGCTATAAGTGGAAGTGTTTCCGCTATCATAATTGTAGTTCTCATATTGGTGGCGGCATTTATCGTTTATAAGTAAGTATTTGAAAAGCGGCATACTACTGTTGTCTTTATTGATGGTTAAGTTCGGGGATGTGTTATTAGAGTAATCAGTATATCTGTAAGTGCATATAGTGATTGTTTCTTTATCGTTTGGTTGTCTGGAAGGATATACATATTACTTGGTTTTATGGTTGCCCCTCGAGAGTGTGTTTGTAAATAATGTTCTGTCTGTAAGTTACGAACCAAAAACGAATAAAAATGGCGCCGGTTTTAAATTGAGAAATTTGACCACAGTACATGTAATCTATACTTGCAGTAAATAGCTGTGGTATTTATTTTGGTCATTTTTGATAAATACAATCTATTAAATGTACATGAAAATTTTGGCATTGAAAATTTTTCACATAGCATCTTTTCATTATCAGGACAGCTTCATATAATAATGTTCTGATGATTCAAGAAGGATACTCAGTAATACATTAAGACGGGTTTATATTGCCAATGAGGCAACTATCTCCAACAAAGCAAAGTGCTTGGCTGTAAAACAATAATACAGTTAGCGACAATGAGTTAAATCAAAACCGGATAGTAAGCTTTAGCGTACCTATATAACCATATTTGAAATATGATACAGATTTGTGATGCGCTCTTCATTTCTTAAACTATGTTTTAACACGTAGAGACAAAAGTTGTACGTTTTTACTTACCGGTATGGTGTTTTTTTTGTTTTTTTTTAAATCCTATCTGAATTTCATGTGTTGTTTTGATTTTTAAAATAAGACAAACATTTCTATGTATAAAAAATTAATGAATAAACTAAGTATCAATAATATCGATGGTTGTTAATTTAGTGTAAATGAGTGTGAAAAAAATATTCAACACATAACTTATTTTCTTTATCGTCTTCAAACATTGTTTTTTACATATCTACCAGCACAAAATCATGCTTCCGACTTGTATGTGCTATATGTCAAGTGCTTATTTTTCCAGGCGTAGATCAATATCAACGAAAGGTATATTTATACACTGGACAAAATCAAATAATAAGATCACTTTGGGTGAGTTCATTTTTCATCATTGTCTTTATACATGATTATAACAGATGATTTCCTGATTTGTTTATCCTAACTTAGCTATTTTAAACCTTTTCAGTTGTGTTAGTTTTAATATTTATGCTTTTCTAAGTCCTTCAATGTTACACTTTTGACATTAAAATGCAGATACTTTGAATTAACATGAATTCAGGGTTAATTATTTTGGTAATGTCATTTGATTTTATTGTAGAAAGTAATTTAATAAGTGTTCTTTGAAGCCTTTTTGCAGGCTATCACATATCTAATTTAAACATTGTTTGATTATGAAGCGGATGTCGAAAGTAGAGCGGGAACTGCTCACAATTCATGAACTCTAAAGACACCTCCGGTGTGTAGGTGCGCTTAGATTAACTATATCATAACTTTTTTACAAGTAGGGCTTTTTTCTCCTCACATCTTTTAAATGTTACAATCCCTTTGGGGTATTATGAAGTTATGTTTACAGATATTTTATTAGCAGTTACAGTTTCTTGTGGAAATAATTAAAAATTCTTTACAAAGTTCGTTTGACACACAGTTGTTTGAAGCCGACCGACATACAGTTTTGTTGTCTCTTATGGGTATGTCGAATACATGCTGACATTAGAAACTTCCATAACTCTTCAATTTGCATAAAAATCTAATGGTTTCTTAATGAAAGGAATATAACTATTAAATCTCTCCAAACAAATAAAATACGCAATAACACAAATAACGTACGTCTTTTTCCCATATATAGAAGTATCTCAAAATTTTAGATTTTTTCTTTAAAAAAAACTTTTGAATTCAAGGCAAAAATAAATATTCATTAAGGTTGCGACAAAAGGTTTTTTGTTTAATCAAAAGTCAACAATCTGAGAAAGTCTATTTCAAATTGATTATTGCAAACAAAATCCATTTGAACTGAACATCAAAGTCATAGTCGTTGTTTTCGAGTGAAAAGATTCGCGCAACTTAAGTTTAACGAAGGGAGCAACATTTTTCTTATTGGGTTTCACATCTGTTTTTTGAAGAGTCAACATTCCAAATTAATTTTTACTAACAATTGCAAGACACAATTCCTTTTCATTAATTAATGATTCAATTATTTATGTTCTGAAGGTACGAAAAAGAATCTTAATTCTGGAAAAGGATACGCTAATGTACATGTAAAGATAAACACAGAACGTGAAGATATTACATTTCAAGTATCTGAAAACGGGGATAAAAACGTGTATAATAATGTACCCAGTGAAAACAATGTTTTCAAATACAAAATACTTATAAGGGATCTAAAGGAGGCTATAAATGAGAAACAGGAAGACGATGGTTTCCAGAAAGAATATGAGGTAATGAAACTATTAATATCAACAGATTAATTTTGCCATAATATAGCAGGTAAAACGTTATTTCACGTTAAAAACAGTCAGAGCTTACTTTACAAGTATTTCATAATACAATATTCATTTATACTGAATGAATCAAAGCAGTTAAATATATGTGATATATAACGTTATCAATAAAATGCATTGTTTTGTTTATTTGTAGGTTTTACCTAGAGGACTTGTTTATGCGCACGTGGAAGGCTCAAAAGCAGAGAATAAAGAAAAAAATCGTTTCCTTACAACATGGCCTTGTATGTTATAAAATGAAAATTATATAGTGAATGAATTTATTCCGAACATCTTAACACCAAATACGATTAAAAGTCCAAAAGAATCAGATATGGTTAAAAAGATAAAAAGTCAGATCTGAAAATTTCAACGAAGTGATTAATGGTTTTTCAGCGACACGTATAATACGAATAAGCAAACGCTTTTGCTTTCTCGTTATGTAAACAAATAAAAAAATCAATAATGTAGAAAAAGATACCGAAAAGTGTTTGATGATTGATGACCTCATTTAAACAAATCATCAGCCGTTTTGAATCTTGAACTGCAAAGACAACAACAAAAAAACGGTAAAAAAACAGAGGGACAAAATTGCGCGACCAGAGGCTGGAATTAGCTTGCCCCTCAACAAAAATGTGTACTAGTTCAGTTCAGTGAAAATGAATGTCACACTGCATATATTTTAGCAACAACACAACCAATGTACAAATGTATATTGTAGATGATCATTCGAGGGTGGTTTTGAAGGGAGACACGACGCATGGGTACATTAATGCTAGTTATATTGATGTGAGTTTTGAAAATATTTTCGTTTTGTTTTAGTAGGGAATCTTTCCATTTTCAACTGAAATAAAGAGTTTTTTAAGAACTTCATGTTTTAAATTTGGTCAATATCAATAAGTAAACTCACTGATAGTTGCAATTCCACTATTAGATTATACTGTTTTGAATATTATCAAGAATGAAATTTAAAATTTTCTATTTCTGTTTGAAAATTAATGTTAGAAGACGGTACATTGCATTTATTTTTGCATGTCGACATATTAAAAACACGATAACAAAATCAGTATCCCGTTTTTTTTCATATTTCTATGTTAGTACGATTTCAGAAGTTTTTTTGTTGTCACACTACATCAGTTAGATCTTATCTGAAAAAAGTAAAAGGGTAAATAAATCGACTTGCAACTTCATTGACAAATAATAAGAACGATGTTATAATAATGTGTTGTAAATATTATCATTGATCTTTCAAAACCTGCATTTTAAATCTGTTTGTTGACATGGAAAAATAGAAAAAAATCATCTTTCCTGCAAACATTGATATAACTTGGAGCCTAATTTCCTTTGCTCTTTTTCGAAATAAAGCGGAGAAGCGGCAAACACAAAACGTGTTGCAATCAAAGCAACAAATGCATGAAGGCATCAACTCGATGATCAGTGATAACCGATATACGATGGTTTAGATTATGGTTAATGAAACAAATCTGTGTTTTTTTGTTTTTTTTTTACATAATTTGATTTTTCAGAACTATGAAAGGGAAAAGGCATACATAGCATCACAAGGTGTGTATATATATTAAGGAGGCCCGCTACTCAGTTTCAAAACAACAAGCTTTTCATAACACTAGCTAGTATAAATTGATATAGTATTAATAACCAAACGCGGAACAAAAAATAGAGGCAATGTGTTTGTCTTTGAGATATAAGCCATTGACATTTTGGCAGAGAAATGTTCTCCCTTGAATTTTCATAGCCTTATCATTGAAAAATTCAAGTTCTCAAAAACTAAAAACTAACAAAGATTTTATAAGACTTTTACAGATGGCTTATAATTATACAGATAACATTTTTATAAAAAGAAAAATAGGGGTCAATGGGCAATTTTTTTAAGGCATTCACATGCATAAATCCAGACGAGTCCAAAAATCTGACTAAAATTCCAAAATATGACAAGCGAACATCCTTCAAAATATTATCTTTTAATGTCAAAATAAGTCATATTTATATCAGTGTAATTCAATTAATTGTAATCTTAAGATATTTGTATTTTTAAGATAACTACAAATATATTAAAATTTGTATTTGGTAAAAATTCCTTATTCTACATGTAATTATTTCTGTCTCTGTGTAATATATTTCGGATATATGTAATTGCAAACAAATTGTTTGCCTCTTTCTATGTTATAATACAAAAAGAAGAGCATAGCATAGAATTATAGTGGTACAAAGAATTTCCCCTTTTTTTTAAAATCAGTATGATTGTCCTTATTATAATTATCCTTTCATTGCTTTCCATAATTATTAAATGTTTAATAATTCTTCATAATTTTGTTAATTTTTCCTTGACTTAGTTTAGTTTTGTCATTTTGATTTGTACAATTCCTGTGACATACAGAATATCAACGAGTTTAAAAAAAGATTTTATTGAATGTATCATCTTTATTAATTTTCTAAAATTTCATTTTGGAAACTGTTTAATTAAATATTTAAATGAAATAACATTTTTAGTTTTGCAGAGTACGTTGACTCGGACATTTTTATTATAGACGACGAAAGTTGTATACTTTTCGAACTTAGTTTCATGATATATGCTTGTCATTCCAGATACAGTATACTGTAACTGTCTATGTTTTTATTTTCTCAACATGAAGGTCCAAAAAAGAAAACATTGAGAGATTTCTGGCACATGATCTGGCAAGAGAATGTTGGAAAAGTAGTGATGGTAACACAACTGGTAGAAAATAAAAAGGTACCTTACCTTACCATATGTTCCATAACTTATTACTTTGTCAGGAAAAAATTCAAAAGTTTTATGGAATTGATTAAAGAAACTGTTTTATAAATAGTATGAAAACCTTTGTATTTAACAAATAATTAAATCTTGCTGTTTTTATAACATTAAAAAGTAAAATCACAAAAATACTGAACTCCGAAGATAATTCAATCAGAAAGCCCCTATTCACATGGCAATATCAACTGACAAAACACATCAAATGAATGGACAATAACTGTCTTATTTCTGACTTGGTACAGCGTTTTCTAATGTAAAAATATGTTAAAAAAAAAGAAATACAAAACAAAGCCTTTCTGATATTAATGTGACAATCGAACCCTTCTGTATAATACTTTCAGTTTGTATATTCATTTGCATTCATACATTTTCTTCAGATAAAGTGTGAACGATATTGGCCTGAAACAGTTAATGAACCTTTGGTAGTAAACGACTATATAGTCACAATGAAGGAAGAAAGAGAACATACAGTATATGTTTATAGATTGCTCACAGTTTTGAACAAACAGTTATTGGTAATTTCATTATTGTCTTGAAAAAGTAAAATCACAAAATTACTAAACTCTTAGGAAAATTCAAAAAGGAATGTCCCTAATCAAATTGCAAAAAATGAAGAAAATGTTGGATTGAACCTGGTTTTATAGCTAGCTAAATCTCTCATTTGTATGACAGTCGCATATAATTCAATTATATGTGTGAAACAGCTCTTCAATAATACGCAACGTTTTGGTAAACCCGTAAACATGACGAATCTACATAAATTAGCTTAATAGTTATTTAGGTTTTCAATTCCAATGGTTCATTTTTCGGTATTAAGATATACAGCAAGTTATATAATGATAAAATACAACCATAAATACATCTATAACTTAATTGCAAAAAACAAACACACAAGTTTAACATGTTTCAAGTACACATAAAAATAAAAGGAGAAACTAAGGACATTGATTAATGAAGTTGATAATTGCAAACATACATGTTTTTATACTACTGTTGTCTTTAGCTATTATATTGATTGCAAAATCACTATAATTGAGTCATACCTAGAATTATTGTCTCTGAATTTATATATGTGTAAAAACTACAAACATTGAAATAAAGCAACTTTGAAAATCAGGTCTTTTAAGGCTCCATTGTTTACAAAAAAAAGAGCTTTTAATTGATATTTTATAGCGTGTCTTTTTATATTGTGTTACACTATTTCTGCATTTATTTGCACCTACCAGTTACCCAATGTTCGGTGGTTGTCGTTCATTAATATGGTTCATAACTGCTTTACGTTTCTCGTTTTTTTATATAAATTAGACCGTTTTAATGGTTTTGCACTTTATCGGTTGCTGTTCGGTGTAAGCCAAGGCTACGTGTTGACGGCCGTACTTTGACCTATATTGGTCCACTTTTACATTTTACATATTGTGACTTGGATAATGACTCATACCACATCTTCTTATATCTATTTAACAGCATGTATACACTCCCCATTTGTTGAGGGCCTTAACATCGACCTTCACATGCAATGTTACATCATAGATACATCTGTTCACACAATGAAAGATTGACAACAGTATTCATTTGATTCCATCTTTGAATTCTATATTTGTAATCGATTTATGTATGGACGATATAAATTGTGTCGAGGACCATTCATAAGCTGATGGTGTGTTATTTTTGGGTTTTTTTCTTATATTTTGAGGACACTTATAAAGCGTATGATTTTAAGTTTTTTATTACCTTCACTGATAAAGAGAAAATATTTTCGAATTCAAATGTTGATATCGTATATTTCAATTACTGTAACAGTTAAATGCCTTACCTATATGTAAAATAGATCTCATTTACATAATATATTGTTTAGACCTCAAATAACTGTTGTATTCTCCTATTTAAGAGGGAGCAAGTAAGAGAAATTCACCATTTTCATTTTACTGAGTGGCCAGACCATGGTGTTCCAGACAGCATCAAAGTGGTCAACTTTTACAGGAAAGTCAAAAGTAAAACATGTAGTCAACTTGGGCCAATAGTTGTACACTGCAGGTATTTATGTGAAAAGATAGATCGTATATCAAAAGCATGTCTTTGTCATTGGGTAAGAAAATCATAAATATCATTTCATATATTTGTTTTGTATCCGAAGGGATTTTTAATGGATTAATCTTCATCAAGAAAGTTTCAACTTAATTAAACATTTCAAACACCGAGGATGTGCAGTTAGTCGAATACTTGTTTGTGTGACCAGTAGGTACATAAACATTACCAAATCTTCATACGGTTAGTATTTTGCTAAAGGAATGTGGAACTTATTCCTCAATTATTTCTAAATGTATCAAAGGAGAATTTGAGAAAGGTATGATATATATCATGATATAACCAAAATACTGACTAAAGAGATGATTACATCATCTAGCAATAGTCCATCAGTAGCGGTGTCGATCCTTCATCATTAAAATATTACCTCATCAATTATTTATACGCTGTATTATAAGATACAAATTGTGTAAAACAACTCGAATAATGCTTTCAACTTAATATTCGATTTTCAAATGTGACGTCACTTTGTGCGTTGAGGCTTTAGTTAACTCGGCGGTGTATTTTTTATGTGCTGGATTAAGTTGTTTTATGTAATGTATCCGTTTTTATTCTGTAGTTAGTCAACACTTCGGTTTGATCTTGTATATCTTATTATACAGTCCTTTATAACATTTACTGTTTTCAAAAGTATAATTTTTTCTAAATAATAATGATGTAAACCCTAGCCGTATTGGCACAACTTTTTGGAATTTTGGTCCTCAGTGCTCGTCAACTTTGTACTTGTTTCGGCTTTCAAACTTTTTTTATCTGAGCGTCAATGGTTAGTCTTGTGTGGACGAAACGCACGTCTGGTGTATTGAATTTTAAACCTGTTACCTTTTGTTAGCTATTATTCGTGTTTTTCTCTGTCCTATATGTTCTTCCATTTATTTGTATTGTATTCCTGTCATTTTATTATGTCATTTTAATGTTACATCTAACATTGACATAAAAGCGAGAGGTTTGGCATGCCACAAAACCAGGTTCAATCCATCATTTTTTTCTTAAAATACCCTATACCAAGTCAGGAAACTGGCCATTGTTATATTATAGTTCGTTTCTGTGTATGTTACATTTTAATGCTGTGTTTCTGATGTGTCGTTGTTGTCCTCTTATATTGATGTGTTTCCCTCAGTTTTAGTTTGTAACCCAAATTTGTTTTTTTCTCAATCGATTTATGAGTTTCGAACAGCGGTATACTACTGTAGCCTTTATTTATCTTAAGTTATTATATGTACAAATTTTTGAAATCAATCTTCCTTTTTAATGCACGTATACGTATATCCGGTGTATCTGGAGATATGATTTGTTCCAAAAATGCAAAAATATTTGAATGTATTTGTTCTGTTATTAATAGACATTATAATGATATAATTACCAATACTATGAATGTATTTGTTCTTTTATTCATATACATAATAATGATATAATAACCAATAATATGAATGTGTTTTTTTCTGTTTTTAATACACATAATAATGATATAAGAACCAATATATATTTATAAAATATACAGCGCTGGAATTGGGCGGACAGGGACTTTTATAGCTATAGATGCATTGTATGAAAATGGAACGAAAGTTGGTTATATAAATGTGATGGAATGTATACAGATGATGAGAAAAGACAGAATGAATATGGTTCAAACATATGTAAGTTTAATTGTTGACATTCCATACCCATAGTTAAGAAGAAGGTTAAAGATGCCTGCCTACATTTCTACTCATTTGTAATTTGCTTGGAATATCTTTAATTCAATTCTAAATGTATCGATTGTGTTATCTCATTGTTTATGAAATGAGAAACAAAACAATCAAAACAATTTGAAAGCAGTCGAATACCAGTTATTACTTTGGCTTACCAAATGTTTTGATGTGTTGTTATGTCAACTAAAACTTTGAGTTCATACTTGTATACTTCATGTATGTAATATATGTGTCGCCACGTACTTCGTTTCCATGGCTCATTTGCATTACCTTATTACTTATTTGTAGGACATTGTATAAACTCTAACTTGTTTGTATTTTTGTGGTTTATCATTTTTTGGCATGACATTGTCAGTTTGTTTCTTTTTCGGAAAATGCTTGTACCATGTCAGAAATTTTGCAGTTGTTTTTCACTTGTTCCGTTGATTAGCGTTAGATTTTGTCAATTTTTATGGCCTCTCTCCATTTTGAGTTTGACTAAGTTTTGTTATTCTTTTTTCGTCTTCTGAGGTTCAATATGGCTTTGATAACATTAAATTTTAAGATGTTTTGGCTTAATCTAAGGCAACTATCATTGATACAAGGACTATTGTATAAGATTGTGATAGGCAAATTTAGTACATTTTGTTAAGTTAAGATAAATGTGTTTGAGCATTTGAATCCCATCAAATATGGCAGTGTTTTGTGACATAAAAATAATAAGATAAACTAGAAAATTTAATGGATCAGATTTAAGTCATTAGAATTGTTCTGAGTTATAGGGGAATTTTCTTATAAAACACCCCACCATACAAAACTTAATGACTCTAACATGACTTCATCACATGGTGTAAAACCAATTAAACTTCCATAAAATTTATCATGTCAAAAAGATAAGGCTGATGAAAAGATTGACTACTTATGCCACCACTCTATTTTATGAATGTTACAACTGGGAGAAATAATTAAAAAAAACTCTTCAAAAGAACTATAAAAAGAAAATATCATCTTAACAATTGAATCGTTTTCATTTACAGGAACAATATGAGGCAATCTTTGAGGCTTTGTTAGAGTTGTTCACAGTACCAGATACATCTATTCCAAAGAAAGAGTTCTGTCAATATATTTCAGATCAAGAACAGAAGAAATTACCTCAAAATCAAAAACTTTATAAACTAGAATTTCAGGTATAGTTTACAGTCATTAAAAATGAGTTAAAAGAAATACTTTATGTCAAATTAATTCATATAAATCATACGCCTATTTTTTAAAAAGTAACCTGAATCAGCATAAAACATATGTGTTACCACTTGAAATTACAATCACTTTGTCTCAACTTAAAAATAGAATGTTTTCATCTGATCCTGTACAATCTTTACATGTATTTGTAATTACAACTTAGACTTTGTTATTACCTTTCATAGATTTCAAGGGGAAATTATTTGTTCTACTTCAAGAATAGATTTACTAAGCGGAATTTGCAAAATTTATAGGAATGTTTGGCCATCAATGCTCTTCCCACTTCGTTCTTTATTTGGCTTTTTTAATTTCTTTTTATTCGAGTGTCACTGATGAGTCTTTTGTGAAACGCGCGACGTAATTACAAAATGTCATTTCTGGTATCTATGATGAGTTTATTTGGTAAGTTAACTTAAGTCAAAGATTTCCCTGTACAACCATTTACCTAACAATCAGTATTATAACAAGTTGTCAATTAAATTATCTTTGATTTAGAGTTTGGAAACTTTAAGACCTGTGTATCCTCCATCGGCATTTTCTGCTGCTACATCAAAAGACAATATATCAAAAAATTCGACAAAGAAAATATTTCCTCGTAAGTAAAGCATACCTTTAGTTTATGCAATTTGTATCAATTGCTGAAAACGGTGTTTATAAATTATATAACATGACATTTATAATAAGATGAATCTGAATACTTGCTATAAAATGTAGACGAAACGCGCGTCTGGCGTATAAAATTATAATCCTGGTACTTTTGATAACTATCAACCCACCATTTTCAGAATTTCTTAACATAGTCAAGATTATGGTAGTTGTTTTTACTTGTTCCGTTGAATTATAGTTTCTGATTTTGTAAGTTTTTACGGACTCCTTCCTTTTTGAATTTGCTTTGAAGCTGGGCATTTTTTTTAAGATTCATCGTGATTCAGAAAAACAACTGCTATATTTCTGACTTAGAACATGCATTTTCCGAAAAATTTCATGACAGTTATTTATAGCTCCGTTGCTGCGTTTTCATCGGTTCTAGCTTGTAACCCGGATTTGTTTAAGTTGAATTGATTTTTGATAATTGAGCAGCGGTTTACTAATGTTAACTTTATATATCGGCAAATTTGAGTGAGCAAACGAAACAGACATAATAGGTTGATGTAACAATAATTTGGATCAAACAGCCAAAACTGTGAAACATATCTTTGATAAACTGATTAAACTGATTAAAAATTCAAACAAACGTACAAATTAATCTAACAAGAACGCAAACGAAAAGGTGTGGTAGATAGGAAATTTCAAATTTGACAACGGCATTAACAAAACAAAGTCATCGTTGATACGAAGAAAATATATAGCTGTGAAGTCACCTCGTTTCATGGACATTGGCTGTATTTCTGACGATCCCGGCAGTATTTTAAATTGTACGACTGTCGAAAAAAATGTTTCCTTGAATTTGTCAGTTTACACATTTTATTTATATAATTATTTTGCATTTTCAATTTTGTGCTGCGTTGATGATTTTATTAGATAGAACTGCACATGACATGTTTTATTTGTCTTTATTTAAGAGAAATTTTGTCTCGGATAGAAAATTAGATTACAATCTATCTATCAAATATTTTACTTTTAATGATAAAATGATGGTTCATTCGTTCGACAATACTAAATTAAAAACAGAACATAGTTCGTTGCACAGCATATGACAGATATCTAACAATAAAGAAATACTTAATTAATTTGATTTTGTTTTAGACAACAGATATAGACCTTATACAATGTCACATTCAGGAACGCGTAATGATTACATCAATGCAGTGATTATACCCGTGAGTAAACTTTCTGTAATAATTAATTTACATTAGATTAAAAATACTTATCATATATTTAGTAGTAAATACAGAAGTTTTGAATATTCGATAAATCGCCTGCTGTTTAATCTATATCACACAACAGTGATGCACACCCATTTATCATACCCTTTATCACACCCTTTATCACACCCCTACACTTTATCGCACCCTTTATCTCACCCCTATTTTTTTTATTTTTTTTTTATTTTTTTTTTATGCAAGCTTTGTAAGAAATATTTTTCCGCAAAATGTGTCCTAAATAAACAGTCATTCGGGCGTGACGCAATTCATTGGATGACGTCAGTGTTTGACATGTGACGTCACAAACGCCGAGTTGTTTTATATTTTCTAGCACACCAATGCAAAATGCAACTTTAAAAAAGAACGAAATAAAATACCATACAAAACACAAACAAACAATACAATAAACAAAATATTTTATAAAACAACAACACGCGAATTGTAAGGTAACCCAAGTAGTTCGGAGTAGTAATTGAACAGTTCTTTTAAGGCTTTTAAAACAAGACAAAAATAGAAGTGAGGGTTACCCAGGTGCTAGGGACCAGAACGCATTTCATATATACGCTCCTGTTGAAATATATGATAAAGCGTATGAAACATGGCAAAATCTGTATCACATGCCGTATCACCTTCGACCAATATCATCCCTCGGGCCTAAAGACCCTTAGGCTGATATCGGTATCTCGGGATGATACGGCATGTGATACAGATTTTGCCATGTATTATTCTCTATATATTGACGGATACAAAGACAAATTGGGGAGATAAATTGGTATCAACAACTTAAATTATTCCCGGGGAAATTCCAATGCATGTTTAGGTTTGAGTCGTATGTTATAAGGACTTCTCGCACTTAGATTTCAATTTAGTAGTTATATTTCTAAACAAAGGCTACATTTAGCTATTCGTATGTCGTCACTGATCGTTGACGAAGCCTTTCGGACGATGGTTTATTCAAGCAAAACTCATGCATTTATTTTCTAAATATTAAAATTCCCAATTTGGCAGTTCCCTTTTGAACACGTATATATTATTACGCCGGGTCTTTTTTTTTTTCTTTCTTTTTTTTCGGTGCTGCTGAAAGTTGCTACTTAAAACATGAAGGAGAATGTTTTAGATTGCATGCGTCCGAAGCGCTTTTTTAAGACATAATTTTTTTCAGAATCGTTTAAAACCGAGTAATTGTAAGCTAAGTATATATAAGATCCGAAACAGATGAAGAGATAAATAACAATATATTTTTCTATTTCTTTAAAAAAAAAAACAGGAACATCCCATCCCGCAAATTGAATAATGTTACTTATAATCAAAACAAAAGTGGATTCATAATGCATTATATTTTTGTTTGTATGTTTTTTTAAGTCTTTTTCACATATTAATCTTCTGAAAGGATATCCAAATTGATGATTAACATGGCTGATTTCACTTCGTGATAACAGCGGAAAGCATCATTTGTCCTACGCATATATAATACAATGCATTTTTTTCATTTACAGGAATATACATATGGCAGTAAGATTTTAGTAACTCAGTGTCCACTTGAAGAAACTGTTGTTGATTTCTGGACAATGGTATATGACCATAACTCTCATATTGTTGTATTGTTAGACCAGTTGAACAAGGTAAGATATCGTCATTATAACATTGAGTGTATGAAGTTGAAATACATTTAACGATAGCGCGTTTCATTTTTTAAAAATCACGCAAAGCTCCTTTTTATCAATTTTTTATTTGCTTAATTAAGCAAAAATAGTTAAAAAAAAACCTAACAACAAACAAATGTATCTTTTGAAACAAAATATCTTTTTATCATTCCAAAGTCTTATATTTTATTTTTGAATGTAACAAGGAACATTGTGGTAGTTAACAGAACATAGTATTAGCCAAAAAACATTAAGTTTAAAACTTTTGCAGTTGTTATCAGTTCAAAAGGAGAAAAGAACTGAATAGTTTGGGTACCAATTGTTAAATGTGTTCCATAATACACAATTGTTCATTCCTTATTTATTATATGGTAATTGTCCATCTCCGCCACATATCTATACTCTACATTTTACAATGACTGTTGTTAAATTATTTTTATTGTTAAAATGTATACTATAAGATGTATTGATTTGAATAAAGTATGTTAATAAAACTGTATTGTTTTTTATTTCATTTGAAGACATGGTTGGCCATACATTAATGTGCTTTTTTCTCATTTGTATTTTTTACACCTGCTTAAAATTAATTGAAAGGGGTTATATTTAAAGAAGTTATTAGAATAACTATTGTGTTTCTCTTAGAATGCTCCGTTGTGTTTAGGACGACAGGAAGTGCTGGAGTTTCAAGATTTAACTATTGTGCAAGACAACTCACCGAATCCAGAGGAGCTCAAGCTTACTTTGAGCCATAAGGTAAATGTGAAGGTTATAAAAGATTTTTTCCTGAGCAGAATAAGTATTTTCTGCTATTGTTACCTCTGTAACAAAAGTTATTCCGTATGATTCGAATGAGACAGCTATCCATCAAGTGCAAATGAAGTGAATGTAAGAAATTTAAGGCAACCGTGCGACCTGCGAACCTGGATGAAATAGTACCACATGCGCACTTCAAGAAATATTTTCGTTAAAAAAAAACGATTAGACGTCGACGTTACAATATGAAATTTAAAAACAAAAGGGACAAGCAGACATCCATAACTCAACACAACACCACATATGAACATGAAAATCTAACGATTGACCACTACAAACCCAAAAGTTTTAAACAAAGAACTGTACAAATCAATATCATGGAACTTTATGCGACTTTCATAATACCACATAAATTGTCTAAGGAGACACGTTGTTCTCAATATATATATATCGGAATTTTATGCGTCATTTCAGTGAGAGGTTTAGCTAGCTATAAATCCAGGTTTAATGCGCCATTTTCTTCTTTAGAAGATGCATGTACCAAGTCAGGAATATAAAAATTGTTATCCATTCGTGTGATGTGTTTGAGCTTTTTATTTTGGCATTTAATTAGGGACTTTTCGTTTTCAATTTTAATCAGAGTTCAGTAATTTTATGATTTTACTTTTCATATCAACCAAAAAAACGAAAACAGGCCAGTAAACAGTGTAATTGTCGTCTGTTCTATTTCTAAATTGATCAATAAGAGATTTTTTTAAAACAATTTAACCTGTAATAATACATTCTGGTTTTTTTTTCTTCAGGAAAAGGATCCGATTACAATAACTGTTTTTACGACAAGTAAAGTAGACAATGATGCAATGCTACCATCCAACATTTTACTTGACCTGCTGAAAAAAGTATTAGAATGCTGGAAAAAACAGAAAGGTCCAATTACTGTTGTGTGTAGGTGCGTCTTTAACATATGAATATTATACATACAATGTCGCAATAGATATTTTGTTGCATAATATTTTTTTATCTATGCGATGTGATATGCCATTCGTATGTTGGTCACAACGAAGTTATCTGCAACACTATTAACATAACACATTTGGACTTTTTAAGTTTAGCATGTATATAAGTGTTTCGTTCCCATAATGTTATGAAATTAATACACGTCAAAAATAGTAAGGACCGTAAAATACACAAATGAATCATATTTGTATATTTCAATTTGTTACCTTTTTCAGAATTAAAGATCATAAAAGTATAAATAGAGTACTGTTCAGACATCTTGCTAGGTGTTAATTTCATATGATAAAATCTTTTTAAAGACAATCTATCATTTATTGCATGGCGAAGAACAGTTTTAACTTGAATTAAATGCAAATGTTGCCATGAAATTTGATATTGGTTTACTTGAAAAGTGCATAGAACATTCAAATAAGAAATATAGTTTAAATATAATTAGACCTGGTATAATTGCCGATGAGAAAACAATCGTTTTTCTTATTTAATTTTTTTCATATTCAATTACTGAAATGGTAATTCTTACTCATCTGACAGGTTCGAAAGATATTGCCATGTTTATTAGACCAGTTATATTTAGTTATTGTTACTTGATCATTTATACGGTCATGTCAATATTCTTTAAACATGAAACAACCTCCGTGGTTTTTTTTAGTGATGGTTGCAGTAAAAGCGGGGTATTTGTTGCACTAAAACTTATCATGGAAAAAATGGAGATAGACGATGAAATTGATGTTTTCCAAGTTGTTAGAACAATGCAAGTTAGACGACCTGAATTTTTCACAGAATTTGTAAGTTTCGTTTGAGTAAATATTATTTGGTTAATGCAAGTTTTTTACAAATAAAACGGTAGCATTGTTAAAGGGTCAGTATCAAATACAGGCACCGGTATTCAAAAGTCAGTCGATTGAGAGAAAATAATCTAAACTAACTAAAACCGAGGGAAACACACCAACTTTAAGAGTAAAATTAATATCAACACTGACGTGCAACACATCAAACATAGTATCCAATTTACCCCTTTCAAATATTTAAAATCATTTTTTCAGATTTTTATCTAAATGTCAGCTTTAAAGTTTTTCATACTTTAATTATTCAACGCTAAGAAAGATACTGGACGGAATACTAATCATGGTGTTTATTGTGTGTGATTTGACATGCTTTGCATCTCTTATTCTCCAGGAGGGAAAGGAAAACCTAAATGTACAAGAATTCTTTATTTATCATACATTAAATGTATGTCAGATCCTATCATAGCTATTTTTAAATAGGTACATTATTCCAGTTTCACAATGAATTGTCCAATGTTTTATTATGCCGAATGTTTCAGATGTAGGGGTGATATTTAAAAAACAGCAAAATAAAATCGTGCATCTGTTGTTTTTTTTTTTTTATATTTGAGGCTAAAATCTATTACAAATTTATCACAAACGTTATGTATCATGTCAATCGCATGATTCAACTATTTCATATTCACCAGTAACACTTGACTCAAAGCAGTTGTAGAAAAAATTAAATACGAATTGGAAGAGCTTTATCATCAGTACATTTCTAGTATACAAAAATTTTTGGTCAGAGACACTTATATTTGTTTCTCTAATTCTTCGGAAATTTATCCCTTTCTGAACCAATTGTATAAAAAAATTTAATCAACGTTTGGTAGCCGGTGATCTCAGAAGATCATTGGATGATTTTAAGGGTCATGACCTTTTTATCTAACTGGATGAATCAAATGCTATAACAGGTGTTAATGAAATTGACAACTTTGTGCAATGGGAAAGGCACTCGAAGGGGATTTTCGGTTACCAAAAAACGAAAATGTATTTTTTAATCATTAGAGAAACAGATTCTTACATAGTAACTCGATAGTTAAATTATAAATTTTAAAGTCCTCGCCGAGGCTCGGACTTTAAAATTGATAATTTAACTATCTCGATTGGATAAATCCAATAATCCACTCGTATCAATGTAAGAAAATTATATTAACATTTGAAAACAAAAATCATTTACTTTTGGTTATCAATTTCAATGTTTACAATATTCCATTGTCTTAAGTTTCCAACTGTGAGGTTAATATAATTTCCGACTGTCTAGATCTGAATCATTAAAATGTTGTTTCTTAAATGACTGCGTGTTTCTTTTTGACAGGACCAGTATGAATATTGCTACAGGTGTATCAAAGAGTATTTAGAAAACTACTCCGTGTATGCAAATCTATAGTAGTCCAGACTCCGCGCTCATAGAAGTATTTTTGACGAACAAATGAGAACGGCTATAATACAGTGTTAATGGAACAGTTCAACTGTTATGCTATAGATAAATCGGTCATTAATCATTAACCATTATTAAAGCTTCCATGCTTATATTGATGTATAGAAACAGTTATCATGACTAGTAAAACATATTATAGATGTTAATGTATATAGAGCTAAATATCGTTTTGTTAAACTTTATGACTGGTATTAAAATCAAACAAATGCTATTTTTTTATTGGATGAAAAACTATTTAATTCCGTCATAATCTTTCATTTCGTAAGATAAAATAATATGGCTTATGAAGCAATTTTACCCAGAATTATATATTTATAATTTTCGAATACCTCACTTGGCTATATATCTTTCAGTATAGAGTTTGATATAGCTTATACTGCTGTTGGTGTCGCTAAGTTTATCCTTTACTTTTTCACAGAAACATAATTTTTTAGATATAACATAAATCTATAAATTGAACTGTGATTTTTCTGATGTGAGGACAAACTATTTGTATTAAATGTGATGCTTACACATATATTTCCCTCGATATAATGATAGCACAAAATGATCCGTGGTATTGTTATTATGTAAGTCAAATTATGACATAAGCAACTAAAGTATGCTCTTTTACTGAATTCCTGACTCCTTTTTGTTTACATCCAGGAGACCTTCTAATGATATATAGTAAAACTTAAAAATGTTTTCGTGTTTGTTCAAATGATATCGTTTTCGTTTTTGTATAAAATGGAATTAATTTCATTGTTTCTTATTTCATGAATTTTTGTCAAAATTGTGATCAATTCCTAAATATAAAGGCTATAGATTTCTTATGCTTTTAGTGGGTTTTTTTCGGCAAGTCGATCCAATATCTTTACAGGAAACAATACATTAATAGCACGACACAAAAAGTAGGTAATAGCAATTTCCGGAAAATACACCTCAATGCTACGTATTCACTGAAAAACATTACAAAGTAGTGAACAAAACAATTATTTGGATATTGGAAAGTATATTTTGTAAAATAATAAAAAACAAAAACAAAAACAAAAAAACAATCAAATTATTAAATAAATGCATTTTTTAAAAGTTTCAAACATAATTTAGAAAGTTACTTTAAAAAAAAGTTGACTTTTCCAAACATTGTTCATTATGTATATGTTTGAATTTTTTATTTTTTTTTTTGTCGTTTAGTACATATTAAAATGTTTTTCTTCTCTGTTGAGGCATATAATAGAAAGATTTCATATCGAATGTACTAAATTTGGGGTCGGACGTCCGTAAACTTTTCACTCTTTGAACTTCTATTTGGATACCACGTAAAAGGATCAATATATGAATATTTGATTTTTCTCCATTGTCGAAGCATATGATAAAAAGATCATAACATGTCATTTGTTCATATCACATGTATTATCAGCCCTCGAGCCATGCGGCTCTTGGGCTGATATTGAACCTAAGGCTGATAATACATGCGATATGAAAAATGCCATGTAATAATCTGATATTATCTCATATTTCCCTTTAATTATTTTGTTTTCTACAGTAGTCATCATTCAGATTGATTACTAAACTGTTCGTTAATATTTTTTGCTTTGCGTTAGTAGTAACTTTTGGTAAAGAAAACAGAAATTCTTTATAAGAAATTAGTGTTATTAATATATTCCATCTTCCGAAGTAAAACGACGCTAGCGCCTCAAAACGATGGAGTGTTTCGTAGACCTCTGTGTGTCTTTTTATAAAAATTAGGAAATGTGGTATGATTGCCAATGAGAGTAATCTCCACAAGAGACCAATTGACGAAGAATTTATCATGATTTTGTTAATTGTGAATAAAAGAATTGAAACCATTATGTTAGCGCTATAAAACCAGGTTCAATCCACCATTTTAATATGAAAATGCCTGTACCAGGTCAGGAGTATGACAGTCGTTGTCCATTCGTTTGATATGTTTTACCTTTTGATTTTGCCATTTGCTTAGAGAATTTTTTACACGTTTTACATTATCCACGGAGTCCAGTATTTTTGTGATTTTACTTTTTATGTACACAACTATTACTGTATCGATATATGCATATAACTATGCGAAAAAAAAGGAAAAAAACAATTATATCGATTTGCATGCGCGAGACACGTCTGTCTTGATTAACTTACGTACGAGACCAAAAATTCAATTTGCTGCTTCGATTTTCGTTCAATGAGAAAAGAGGGACGAAAGATACCAAAGGGACAGTCAAACTCATAAATCTAAAACAAACTGACAACGTCATGGCTAAAAATGAAAAAGACAAACAAAAAAACAATAGTACACATGACACAACATAGAAAACTAAAGAATAAACAACACGAACCCCACCGTTTTCCTTATTACAAACGAATGACACAAGATACCAAAGGACATTCAAACTCTTAAGTCGAACATAATCTGACAATGCCATTGTACAAAATGAAAAGCAAACTAAAAGACTTCCAACATTACAAAAAACAAAACTCGATTTTATTTATCAATAAGAAAAAAACAACGACATAACGATAACTTCTGATAAAAAAGTATATGTTATTGCAACAAATATATGTTACAACATATGACAATAAGTATAAACGACATAACTACCCATATATAATGTTTAAATGGAAATTTTGTATTTGGTGCAATCATTATCATTATGCTTTAACCCGTAAAAATCTTTCAATATGACCAATATGACATTCAACTAAAAGTAGAAAGTGGCTGTATTCAAGTACAATATCACACCTAAACATGTCTGATCTACAACTATTGCTTGCTTATGTACATTGAAGTGATTTATTGCATTGATGATTTCATTCATAGACAGTTAACTTGGTTTCCATAATTTTTATTAGGCTACTAAACATGATTTCCATGAGAACGATATAATGAAGCTTAGGTATATTTAAACAAAAACCAACGAAACAAATGTAAATATCATAGCATCTGACACAAAAAAAAATGTGTTGGTCAACGATGTAAACAAAATAAACTTATAAAAAAGAAGATTTCAGCATGCGTACCAAAATAAACGAAAAAGGTATCATAGATTTGCTTGCATAAAACCAAATGATGAAAAACGGAACAATCATTGCTATCGATTTTTGTTCATTATTGGTAAGTTAAAGTCTTATGAATTGAAAATAAACGACTTGAAAAGAATAAAAAGTCATTTACAACCATTTCCATTTTTTTTTTGACAAATACTATTTTGAATAATAATATGGTATAAAATGTTCATCTTAGAGATATCAGTATTTGGTAGATTATATAATTGTATAATCATGGTTTATAGACGAGCTGTTTATTACCAGCTGTTTAATGGTGCCGATGACTTTTCTTAACCCGTTTCTGCATAACCCGTTACTCGACATTAAATATCGGTTAAGAGGTCATAATAAATATAGGTTAGATAAAGTTGCGTGCTTGCAGTTTTACATTATATGTGTCACGTGAAAAACAAGTTGATCACAGTCTTAGTAATTGCTCCTTGTGGCAACAGCTTTTATAACTTATTCTCAAAACACTGTAATATAAGTTATGCCTCCAACTAAAAAACGGAATCCGACGAAACGGAAATCCCGTTTTCAACCGTATAGTACGGAAATCAATGTTACAAACACTAATTCTGAGAAAACCAAATCCGAAATGGTGGACGAACTGTCAAAAATTGGTTTCAAAGTGCCTCCGAATTTAACTCTAAACGTAGTAAAATCTCTGTATACAGAGAACATTGTAAACAAAAGTGATGATCGCGCCGTAGAAACCATCGAAACCAGTTTAAGTCCACCAGAAGGTTTTTCATCTGTTAATCCAACAGCTTCAACAGAGACTCAAAACATTGAACATAATTCTGCTACGGAGAATGTGAACACTAATATATTGGTGACTGCTTTTAACACTATGTCACAATGTGTGAACGGCCTTCAGAAATCCGTCGATACCCTGATGACAGAGAAGCTGTATGATAGCAAACCATATAATCTCCATCAATGGTACAATTCCAGCAATACGACACCGCCGTTACAAAACACACCGGATGCGTTACATCAAGGATTATATAGAACAGGAGTTCGTTCGGATGATTTTCCAAATGTAGACATAGTTTCTTCAGGATTACAGAAACAAATAATACAGGGTAAGGACATTAACTTAGCTTCTCTCCTTATCCCTAGTTTCGAGAGTCCCCAGTCACATACCATTTTGGCAGACGGTATGGAAATTAACGTGGGGAATAACCCAGACCCACGCTTAAATCGACAGCTAACAATTCAGGAATTCATAAAAGCTTTCGGTAAATTCAAGCGTGTAATGACGTCTGCTTTTCCAGGTAGGAGATTTGAATTAGACGCTTATGAAGAGGATATCATAGAAATCAGCAACTTTTATGGCAATAAGTTTTACGACTACCATAAGTTGTTTTCGGCCAAAGCCTCGACCCTTCTTCAAGAAAAACAAATTAAAGTCGATTGGAGCAAAAGGGATCGCGACCTGATGATCTTGATGGGTGCGGGCGTGGAAATAAATATTTGCAAGCTTTGTCACATGGTTGACAGAAAAAAGCGTATCTACGCCACATCTAACGAAAAATAGCGGAAATTCTGATATTCGTGGTAGGAAGCGTTTTTATCACAACGGGAAAGAAATTTGCAATAATTTCAATAGCTTGTCTGGCTGTAATAAAGACGGTCGATGCCTTTTCTTACATATGTGCTCCAATTGTCGTAACTATGATCATAGCGTAACCACCTGTCCTCGTCAATCTACGCATAACGATAGCGAGAAAAATAGAAAGAATTATTCTTTTAAAAACACAGCTGCTAAGACTAGTACTCCTGCACAAAAGTCAAGCTTCGGTTCCGAGAAATGACTGTCAAATATTAACTTCCCCTTACAGGCTACTACTCCGATTAATGTAGAAGTATTACAAAACGAACTTAGAAATCACAGTGACAAATCTTTTGTTTGTTATTTATGCAATGGTTTAAAATATGGTTTTGACACCAAAATGTCTGTAACTAGTTTACCAACCCTTGAGTGTCGTAATAATTTGTCTGCACGATCGCAACCGAACGTAGTAAATGAGTTGTTAAGAAAGGAATGTGAAAATGGTTTTATGTACGGACCTTTTGAAACACTCCCATTTTCAAGTTACCGTGTCAGTCCGTTGGGAGTTGCGGAAGGAAAATATTCGAAGAAAAAACGACTTATATTGGACTTATCGGCGCCCCATCAAAGTGATATTCATTTTAGCATCAATGAATTAATTGACAAAGACACCTGCTCTATGTCGTACGTCAAGATCGACAACGCTATAGATATAATCCTAAAATACGGAAGACATTCCTGGTTATGTAAATACGATATTTCCAATGCATTCAAAAATTGTCCTATATTACCTTCACAATGGCCTTTGTTTTGCATTAAATGGGAGGATAATTATTATTTCTATGTGCGATTAACTTTCGGCTGCCGATCTAGTCCCATCATATTCGATACTTTATCACAAGCAATATGTTATATTGCTACAAACAACTACAAGGTCAATAACATTTTACATCTGTTAGATGATTTCTTAACTATAGATCCACCACACGCCGAGGGAGAGCGATCAATGGCATTAATGATGATGATTTTTAAACGATTAAATGTTCCAATAGCAATGCATAAAACTGTTGGCCCTGTAACTTGTCTTGAATATCTAGGCATCATTCTCGATTCAGAAAAAATGGAAGCCCGTCTACCGCAGGAAAAGGTTGATCGAATTTGTGAGTTTATTTCAAGCATAAGTGTAAAATCCTCTTGTTCTAAGAGAGAAGTTCTACAGCTGCTAGGTCATTTAAATTTTGCCTCAAGAGTTATCTTACCGGGCAGGTCTTTTGTGTCTTATCTAATCAATTTATCAACAAAGCGAAAGAATTACATCATTTTGTGCGTTTAAATAAAGAATGTCGGATAGATCTCGAATTTTGGTTACGATTCCTTAAGAATTGGAATGGAATTAATATGTTTTATAATTCTACATTCATATCTAGTTACGATATGGAATTATACACAGATGCATCGTCAACTATAGGTTTTGGTGGACATTTTGGTGGAAAGTGGTTTTATTCTTCATGGCCGACCGAAATTAAAAACATCACAAACAGTAAACATTCAATGGCATTTTTCGAATTGTACCCTATCGTTGTAGCAGCTGTATTATGGGGTGCCTCATGGAAAACTAAAAAAGTGTTATTTTGGTCTGATAATATGTCTACAGTTGAAATTATAAGAAAAGGCCGATCAAAATGTTTGTATACTATGAAGTTAATGAGGAAATTAACATGGTGCGCATGTACAAACAATTTCTTTTTTAGTGCAAAACACGTGCCAGGTGTACAAAACGATATTAGTGATGCCTTATCTCGATTTCAGATACAACGTTTCAGAACCCTGGCACCAGATGCAGACACTTTTCCGGAACCGTGTCCCAAAATCTCAGATGTAATATGGTGTTAAAACAAACTGTCGAACAACTATGGACAACATCGATATCCAAAAGGACTAAGGATGCGTATGATATTGGTTTCATGCATTTCAAGAGATATTTACTGTTAAATAACGTGACATTTACAAATAACTTGGCCCCAGTTTCGGAAGAAATCCTCATATATTTTGTTGCTCATTGTCAAACAGTTCTGCAACTTCATTATTCTACCATTAAACTTTATCTATGTGGAATCAGGTACAATTATTTAAAGGAAAATTGTAGTGATCCATTAGAACTATATAACGGCAAACCATTGCCAAGGCTTACATTGATCTTAAATTCTGTTAAACGATCTCAAAATCAAAATAAAAGAATAAGGCTACCAATCACTTTTGATATTCTTGAGCAAATTATAAAGAGTTTACGAAAGGGAGTTTTTTCAAAATTTATTGATCACATGATTGAAACAGCTAGCGTGATTTCTTTCTTTGGCTTCCTCCGATGCGGAGAAATGACTGTTATCAAATCCGAACATTTTGAACCTGCAATTAATTTATGTATATCAGACATTTCATTCACAGACAATATTGCTAACCTGGACTTGAAACAGTCCAAAACTGATCCATTCCGTAAGGGTATAGATATTCAGTTACACAAAATTAATAGTCATATTTGTCCTTATCGTGTTTTGAAAAGATATTTAGAGATCAGGAAAACGTTTTTATCGTCTTATCAAAACACTGACCCTCTTTTTGTATCAATTGGCAATTTAGCTATGGAAAGAGATTTCTTTATAACAAAAATCAGATATGTTCTAGAGTTATGCGGTTATAATCCTAAAAACTTTTCAGGTCATTCATTTAGAATAGGTGCTGGCACCGCAGCTGGTCAAGCAAAAATAGAAGATCACATGATTAAAACGTTAGGTCGTTGGTCTTCAGATTGCTATGTGCGTTATATTCGAACTCAACCAATCTCTATAAAGCATGCACAACAGCAGCTTGCTGAATCTTTCAATCATTGATTATATAGTATAGTCAACTTCGATTTATTGGCAGTAGAACTGCATGCTTGCTTAATATGTATATTTTGTTTCTTATATTTAGCTTATTATTGTGTTATTCGTTGATTTATTGAAGGTGGTCCTGGGGGATTCCTTATTCTAAATACTTGGGGGTCACTCAGACTCATCTGATTTCTAATCATTACTTCGTCAGAGTTTCTTGGCACCTTTTCAAATATTTCACTTATCATTCATATTTTTCATTCATTTTCCAAGCATTTTTCATTTAACATCTCCAACCTCAACTCAACACCTTAAAACATTGTAGCCCACCGTCACGCGGGGGCTGGTCCACTGCCACGCATGGGCCGTCAGATGAAGCTTCGCTTTATCATTCTTTTGTCAGTTGTGTTGTTCAAGTTGAGCGTAGTGGCTTGTCAGCTGGTCTTCTTCCACGAAAGAATCGCTTCCTGACAAAGTCCTGGAGCAAAATTTTTCGTCAGATAGTTGAGTGATTTCCCAAGGCCAAACAATTTGATATGTTTTATATGTTTAGTACAGGAAATACGTTTTCATTTTATCTGGTGTAATTTTCATAATAAATATATATTACATTAAAACCTTTTCGTTTAGTAGCAATGGTTCCATGATAAAGTTACTATTGAATCTACAGTATACTGACACTACACTAAGATAACATTCACCAAACAGGAACCTTTAACACATTTGACCTCAGATTTTTATCAGATGTCAAAGTTTAAAACAGTGAAGCTAATGAGCATATCGACACACAAAAATTTCACAGTTTGATGTCCTGCGAAGATTCTCATACTAACTGATTGATTGATAATGGGGATAAAATGATTATTAAAGAGTCTGCAGTGTCAAAATCCTCACAAATCATATTGTGCTATTACACGTGTATAGCAAACAGCATAACATGAGACTTATGGTTAAAGCGACATTGAAACCAGCATCACAGTAGGATACAACATTTAATATATTAAATTGCACATGATTTCACTTCGACTATTGAACTATAATTAGATACAGAGATTATCATGTTGGGAACTCGCGTCATTTTCGGATATAAAGTTATTTATTGGTTTATTTGAATGGGATTCTTACATGGTTGATCAGTTGTTGGTGTAGTTCAGTGGCAAATATTACATGCATATACATGACGGAAAAACATAAAACACATTTAAAAACAGAACTTCGACTGTCCGTTTTACACAACTACTCATAGGTAAAACGAGTATATAAACTTCAAAAAGAATGATGAGGCTGTAGTCAATTCATTTCTTAGAAGTATCACATAAGTCACAGTGAAAGCAATCTGGTGTAGGTCTAGGGTATTCTAACATTAAACAAGTTTTCGGAGCTCCTGTTGAAAATAATCCTATACATCAGATTTTTTTAATATAACTGTTTTGCCGTATTATTTGTAACAACGGACACTGAACACCATCTGTCATATCCATTCCAAATCCAGTAGTTTTGGTTTAACATTTATTTTTAGCGGTTTAACTTTTTTCTTTTCATTGTCCCTTTTACACCTGAAAATATGAAATGTTTTATTATAAGATTATAGAGTACACACGTTTATTGTTGTACATGCAAAGACTGAAACGTATATGACATACATGTACAACACATATACATATGAATTATATTTGTTGACCAAGATACTCGACAATCCCTAAATTCCAGCTATAACACCTCCGTCTACAAGTAATTTAAAGACAATTTGCGTCAACATCAGATATAGCAAGCTGATAGTTTTGTTTTCATCTTTTTAACAATCTCATAGTTATCAAACAGTTCATGTATATATAAATATATAAATATAAAAAAAAGCATTAGATGAAACTAAAAAAAATAATTATTTTTTTTTAAAAAGACGATTTTTTTCTTTCTGAAATATTTTTAAGAAGTCAATACTATTGTATGTATTCATAGGAGTTAAATTCCAAAAAAAAAAAATCTAAAACAACAAAAACAACAAAAAGTCGCAAGAACTGCAGCAGATGCTAAATCTATAAAAGCTATCATGGACCATGATGAAACTACAAATAGATTAATTGTATATGTTTAATGACAGAAAATGTTATTGTTGTGAATGTCTTAAATAAATACATTACTAGTTCATTCTGTTTTAAAATTTTGTTGTGAACAATTCAAACTTTTCTTGAAACATAAGACATGACATTTTTCAACACATAGCGTACTCATAGCGATATCTGAAAATTCTTGAGGATTACTAATAAATTGATACATGTGTGCTACTTGTGTTGCCTTCAATTGGTTTATTCACTTGAATACTCTGTATTTCCTTTAAAAGTTAACATAAATCAAAGTAATTTTTTGCTTTGTTCTTATACACCTGGTGCACAGGATATTGGTATACTGTTTTACCTACGTCTACGTTTCTCTTTAATAATATCTACTTTGCATTTTTAAAGGACATTCTCATCAGAGTTTCGTGAGATTTAGAAGCAAGTTGAATGTGTCCAGTCCAGCGAATTCTTATATAAAATGGTCATGTATAATATTTGTTACGAATGTGTTTAAGGGATTTGTTTTCCAGTATGGCGCGTTCTCACGTCCATCGTACTGCTTACTGAATATAAGTAAGTGTCGGTACCATAAGAGTACATTAGATCATCGTTCAACTTGTTTATATTTTCATTGTATATGATATGGACTTATTATATTTTACTACGTGTGGGTGATGCCTTCGAATTGTTTTATCTGCTTACTTGATGACATAAAAAATTAAATAACAAAAATACCGAACTCCAATGAAAATTCAAAACAGAAAGTCAGTAATCAAAAGTTAAAATCAAGAGTCAAACACCTAAAGCGAAAAGTTTACAACTGTCATATTCTTGATTTGGTTATGGAATTTTCTTATGTAGAAAATTGAAGGTTAAACATGGTTTTAAAGCTTCGCGCTCACCCCATATGGAATGTACTGACCCCATATATACCGTATTAGGTCACTAGCACACTATTTAACTAATACTACGTTATACAAGTTAAAAAACAAACCCCTATCGTTTGTCTCGATAATTTAAAGTTGACAGAGAGTATTTACATCAGAGACTCAATAAGTATGCACACCAAAATAAGCGTAATGTGCGTTATGAGCTGGTACACTTCTAAAATGTCACAGGGGACAATAAATAACTTTTAGCAGCAGAGATATTTGTCTAGACGTTGTTCAAGGGTCAAGTTTTGATACCTTTACAATGCAAAATGTGAAAGCTGCATGAATATAAGTAATCAAAATATATACTTTATGTACATGTATTATGATAATTATTTTTACAGATATTGTCAGAATGGAGCTACATGTAATGACTGAGTCAACGAATATAACTGAACATGTGCTGACGGATTTACTGACATATACTGTCAGATAGGTAAACGACGAAATATCAATTTTAACGCAACATTTTACTTTTTCCTTAGTACGATGTTAGTCACTACAGCATACTAATAAAGTTAATAGTTATTTTTTAATACAAATATGTCAATATTCTTTGAATATTTACTTGGATATTTCATAAAGCATAAGTTATGAGTTATCACAACAAATACTTGTCATCATCAATTCGATTGAAATCATTCAAACTTATTTTGATCTCGTAAGTATTTGAAAAATCTGGGTCATATTTATCTTACCTCCTATACATTTATAGGAATCTGATTGGTTAATAGCGACCTCGTGGAGACCGTATATATTCAATATTAGGTTAGTAGGGAGGCGGGGCTTATTTCAGTACACGGTTAGTAGGGAGGCGGAGCTTATTTCAATACACGGTTAGTAGTGGATTTACAACTTAGGCATTGTTTGATTATTAAAAAGTATTGAAAGATCTGTTTAAATTTTTATATCAAGGCTGTTGATAATAGATGTTTGTCGTTTACGTTAGTTTTTTGGTGCAGACCAGAAGAAGGTTCTTAAAATTGAACACTGGAACACTTTTTATACAGAAATAAGAAGATGTGTTATGATAGCAAATAAGACAACGTTAGTCTAAGTTCCACAAATAAAGATAGTCGGTAAGATAAATTCGTTACAAAGTGTGCTAGTGACCTAATATGATATATACAGGGTATATATCATATTAGGTCACTAACACACTATGTAACTAATAATATGGTTTAACTAAAACAAATTAAAACCGAACCACTCTTGTACAATCTCAAAATTTCAAAGTGGACGGAGGTAGAGTATTTACAACAGAGACTGCATAAATATTGACATATTTGGTATCTTTATGCTTATGTTGTACTGTGGTGACTAACATCGTACTTGAGAAAAGGTCTTCAGCTCATGTAAGATCTTTCAAATGTTGAATCATATTGTTATATTGTCTTTTACCTGTCTGACATTGGCTGTCAGTGAATCCATCAAGACATGTACACTTATATCTGTTGAATTTTTCGCTACAAGTGGCTCCATTCTGACATGGGTTAGATGCGCATTCGTCAATATCTGTAACAAAATATCACACTAGATATCATTTCAATTACATATGTTTATACGTCTATCACTTTTTTCTAACGATATAAATACTCATATGATCTAGAATCTTTTTCTCTTTGATAATCAACTAATGATTGATATGATCAGCATAGAATGCAAATTCTTTGGAAATAATAAAAATCGTTACACATGCCATCATGGCATTCCTGGTTCAAATAAAGTTAAAAGTGCCTTGATTTAAAACAACTATTTTAACTTTGAATAATTGAGTTGAGTATATTGATTGGGTATGTCACCTGAAGGACAAACGGTCCACATATGAATGTCACTCTTTAAATCGTTCTATTGTTTACCTAAATGTAAATGTAAAATGTTCTGATTTATTCATTTAATCACGTATGTGGGTCAGTGTTGATCATAAACTCAACATGAATTATTGCATCGTAGAGGATAAGAGAATAAAGGTCAAATTGAGGATAACAGAGACATAGACCAGTTTAAAACGATTTAAGCCTACGCTGTGAAACGACCACAATTATCACTGCTTGTACTATATTTCAGTTACAACCATCTGTTTAAGGAATGACTGTAATATATTTTCGGTCTATGAAGAAATGATATCAAAAACCTGGTGCACACTGAATAGTGGGTTATTTTACAGTGTGCACCACATTTGTTATGTTATTTCGAATAGACAGATAATATATTACAGGTATATATCTTATAATATAATTCTAAATTCCATTTTAAACCGGAGTAAACCATGGAAAAAACCGTTCAAGACTTAATGATGTCTATAAGCTGATAAACAAAACGACGTCAGCCAATCAGAAAACGCGTTAGAGCCAAAATCAAATTATTTATTAATATATTTGTTAAATGTTTTCTCCCCATTTAGAACTATAAGTTTTATGCATTCTTGGTCGGATGCTTCTCTAAAATAGACACAAAAGATAATTGATGAATAACAAAATTATAAAAAATAAAATAGAATATGTCAAGTATTCCTGAAAAAGATTTTTTATAAATAACCTTTTTGTCAAATAGTAAAACATTGCATTTCTTCATTTAACTTAAAGTAATAATATTATTGTAGAATTATTTGCCCTTCAAATAAAATAACAAAAGGAAATATTAAATATTTTCTAATTACTTTTATCATGAGCGCTTGAACATTCTTATATTTCTACAAACAACACACATCGTATCAAATTTAAAGTATGCAAGGCAATCATGTATAATAGAACTTAAATAAAAATGTTTATAACTCTTATAAATCTCCAATAACACATCTCGCTATTGTGGTATTCAAGTTTTAACTTCTCTCATATGATGAAAAATTACCTGTTAATATCAAATGCTGTATAGCAGAATATATGACTGCCGAATTGTGTCTCTGTTGGAGTCCATATTACGTCAATATAAGATTTATTATTGAATGTATCATACATTAGCAATTCAGACTTTGTCATTCCCAACGGCGACACTATTTATTTCTGCAGTTCTAAAGAAAGAGATATGTTAAACGTTATCATGTGATGACATACTGTGTTGAAAAAATCAAATATGATTACTCGCCTAACAGATTACTATATTCAAATAGTACAAAAATATCAGTTTAGACGTTATGTAGCAACCTTTTTTAGGGAAGACAATTAGAAGCGTTGCCTGCTAGAATAAAACATATTTATTATACTTCACGTTAAAATGCCATATTTTGATTGGCTAATACGAGGGTGTAAATTTACTCTATCACATGGCTGAGCGGGTGACAATTTTTTTGAATGTTACCCTCTCGGTTAGACCAATTAGAATTCGATAATTTAAAGGACATTCAATGAATTGAATTTACATCAAGTAATAAAATGCAATGCTTAAGTTCTTCGTTTTGGATTCAGATTTTGTAATTTGACTGTTAGAATAAAAATAATAAAACCTCTTGCTTGACTTTTTTTTTTCTAACACCCATAACGTTGTTTTGAACGTGACGTCAAAGAAAATACGTACTTTTAAAATAAAAGTAATCTGTAAAAGACAATAATGATAGGACATTCAGTATAATAAATTAAATAACACATAGCTGAGAGGGTGATAGAGCAGATTGGTACCCCTCGAAAAAGCATTGTCAACCATGACTTCGCCGCGGTTGACAATGTTTACTCGGGGTACCAATCTTCTCTATCAACCTCTCAGCTATGTGTTATTTATATATTGACATATATAAGAAAAGTTTAACTTCTGTACTAGTTATGCACAAACATGTGTGTTAGGGTTTTGATGTGTGGCTAAATATAATAAACACCAAATTTTCTGGCTACAATTCAAGCGTTTAACCTATAGCTGACAACAGGAATAGCATTTTAAGTGAGTACTTATAAAAGGTAGGTATTTGTAGGGAAACTTTGTCCAAGTCACAATGTATAAAAAGTTAACAATCATACATGTATCTCAAAGTAAGGCCTTTAACACGAAACCTTAGCTCACAAGGAACAGCAAGTTATAAAATACCCAAAATAACTAGCGTTACATATTCGACCAGGAAAAACAATGACCTAATCATTATAAAAACGAGAAACCCACCAAAAAACGACAACCACAGAACGACGGGCTCCTGGCTAACGACAGGTGCATAAAAAAGGTTAACTTTCACCCTTACCTGATACAGTAGTGTATTTTATAACATAAAAAGACATACTATAAAATATCAAATGAAATAGCTTATATACACGATTAAAATAATATTTTACCAAAAAAACGAGTAAAAATACAGGGAAAGAATAAGTTTGATATTTGACACATTTTGAATACAAATAATATAGGGTTATTGCACGAATACTGGGGAATATTGTTCCGAGTAGAATATTATATTGCACAAGCTTGCGAGTAAACATTTTTTTGTAAAACTAATATATATATTTGCAAGGTGATATATTGGTTGCATTCAATGCTTTTGGATGATGTTAGCCAATTGTTTTACATTGTCTTATCGGGGCCTATTATAGCTGACTATGCGGTATGGGCTTTGCTCATTGTTGAAGGCCGTACGGTGACCTATAATTGTTAATGTCTGTGTCAATTTGGTCTTTTGTGGATAGTTGTCTCATTGGCAATCATACCACATCTTCTTTTTTATAATAACATCGTTTTGATGTACGATTTTGAAAATATCCCCTAAAATACTTTAGATTCTCAAATGGGGAATTACCTTTTTCATTCTGTTATCGTAAACGTGAGAAATGGGCTGATTTCAATGATTCAAACCATGCTTAGTTGAAAATGGTAATATATTTGCACTTTAACCAATTCTTTAAATGAAAAAATAATTATTGATATCAAACTAGTTGAGTTAAGCAAACGATCAAAAGTACATGTAAATGTAATTAAAAGAATTGAAAACTAGATAAACTAATATACATGTACAGATGTATATATAAAAAAATATAACGCATAGATACATTTTCTCATTCCACTGGCTCTCTATAACCGGTCTATCCATAACGATTTTGTAGTAGTCTTTTGTTATTTGTGTACTATTGTCATTTTGTTTATTTTCTTTTGCTACCTATTCTGACATCAGACTCGGACTTCTTTTTATCTGAGTTTAACTGTTTTACATTTTACGTCTGTTCCAAATCAGGAGCATCTGGCCTTTGTTAGTCTTGTATGATTTTAAATTTAATTTCTTGTGTATGATTGGAGTTGGGTATGACGTCCATTATGTAAAGGATATAAGCCGATAACTGTCCATTCTGTAAAATATTTGGACAGGTATGAGACCGCAGACTAAAGATCTGTTCAATATTTTATAGAATGGACTGTTAGAGGCTTATATCTTACTTAAAACATTGTTTAACACGTCAAAAAGTTAAAAAAAAATCATCAACTGTGAAAAAGTTTTTGTGAAAAAACTTTCTTTACATTGAAATTTATCCTACATGATGCCCCTTTTAAACAGTAGCTCAACGGAAAAAAGAAAGTACAACTGAAGTTAAACATTGTCAACATGTATTGCTACATGTAGATTAAAACTCAGGGTATGCGTATCAGGATTTTTCCGTGCAAAGCCTTAAGGACTAATCTTAATATGCTCCGTGAATACCTCTACATGCGTTTTGTGTTCCAAAATGGATAAAGACGATGAAAGTATATTCCTAATGCAAAAAAGAAGAAGAAAGTGGTGACTAGTGATTGTGCTTTAAGGATGTACTTAAATGAGGTTTTGGAATGTGTGTCAAATGTTCGGACTCCTTGGAGTTTTTCCATACAATACAATGTAAAATATTTTGCCCCATAACACCCATTTATTTTTTCATATAAGACTTAATAGGTCATGAAAGGTCATTTACCAAAATTTTAGAAGATTCTTGATTTTCTTTCTTTTGTTTTGAGACCCAATTATATCGATACAAATATAAGGTAAAAGTCCGAGTCAGCCTTTTCCCGCCATATTTTAAATCTCAAATATCTCGCAAAGGAGCTCCATGACCTATCAATATCTTTAGCTTATTTTTTATCCTTAATTGATGTTCTACCAGCTTATAGAATCAATTTTAACTTCTTAATTTATTAATTTTCACTTAACCTCACCTAAGTATATCCTTAACAAAATTTGGATTACAATCAAATGTGTATTTGGATATATTCGATTTAAGTGTGGATTACAAAAAGGATATCGTTTTAGCAGCTGATAAAGGCAAGTTTTATATAATACTATACTATATTTCAAAATGTAGTCCTCTCATTTCAGTTTCTTTTTTCTTTTTGGGTTACTGTTTCATTTCTTACTGGGTTCATAAAAAAAGAAAAGAAAAAACACCTGTGAAGACAGGTTCACGTTGAACCATATTGTCTTATTGAGGGACCGGTCAAAATTTATCGTCACATAGTACCGGTGCAAAAAATAAAAACATTTAATAAAAGTTACAACCCTATCGCTTTCTGACTGAAAAAAAATGATGTCCTATGCCAACTTAGTAATAAAAAAGTTGGTGTCCTATCCTACTTTTCCAATGTATTGTAAATAAAAGTATACTTAATAGAGGCATTTAACATATGTTATCTTTATAATATGATCAAAAGCAACAGTTTCATGTTTTATTTTGTTGATTCACATACAATTACAGGCATGGCATTATCATAAATTATACTATGAATATAGCATTGAAAAAAACAAAGACATTGCATAATGCAATCAAACCACATAGGTGTTTGTTAAACTGAAAAATTAATGAAGCTGCATGTATCTTATAGAATTTTATCAAAACCTTTAAATATTAATTATAAAAACAAGCTCCAGGAGAAACATGAAACTCAATAGCATTTGGTTGAACTCTCTATATATATTTTAACCTGAAGACCCATAGGTTGCCTTGGAATGTGTTTTTTATTAGGAATGGTAATAATTGCTTTAACATTTTCCCACTTACAGAAAATGTACCTGATGTGACCCCCAAAGGAGTAAGTTCGGTAAGTGCCATATTTGGCCCCAATTATAAAGTTCATGGTTACAAGACAATAATTGTTTTAAGTTGCCTTAAAGACATGTGAAAAAGTTAAACAGAGCTGTTTTAGTCAAAGTTTAATTCTAACACAACGATTTTTACATTCCAAAACGGTCAAGTTAAGGGATTTTGGTGAAATTTGACAAGATCAGCGGGATTTCAACCAAATAAAGGACCAGGAAAAATAGAGCGCAGGCGTCGACAAGCTTAAAATTCAAATAAGACATATTAAATGTCTTCACAAACATTATTTTAAAAGATCTTTGTTGTCGACGTATGCGCTCTATGTTTCCTGTCAAAAAATCTTTGGAAATTTACCCATTTTCATTGATTTTTTCGTGAAAAATCAATATGAGTACAACTTGTGACGTCATAATGAAACGCAGAAACGTAAACTTTTAAACAAAATGGCTTATATCCTATCTAGTCAATGTATTAGCTATAATTTATCGTGATATTGGTCAATAAATCCGAAGTTGAAATTTACGCTAAAAAAGTGGGCCATTTAAGGACCTTATCGAACATACTCCTTTTTGCTACTTTGTTGGATGATGTAATGTACATGGTGTATGTTTGTTGCACTTCACCATATAAGTGAAATTAAATTTTACAGCAAAACAACAAAAAACTAAATGACATTGGATTAAGTAAGCTTGATATATATCTAAGATAGCTGCATAGTTTGAATTGAATTTAAAAAGTTATAAAAAAAATTAAAGTGTACTATCTCTATTTTGTTCGAACTGAAAATTCTAGCTTTTTTGACCTAGATTAATTTGATTCTTGAATTTGACAGCAATACAACAAAAAACAAAATGACCTGGGATTTAGTAAGCTTAATATATATCTAAGATAGCTGCATAGTTTGATGAAAATCCAAGTTGATTTGAAAAAGTTATTAAAAAAATTAAAGTGTACTATCTCTATTTTGTCCGAATTGCAAATCCTAGCTTTTTTTACCAAGATTACTTTAATTCTTAAATTTTACAGCAATACAACAAAAAACTAAATGAAATGGGATTCAGTAAGCTTAATATATATCTAGGATAGATGCATAGTTTGATGAAAATCCAAGTTGATTTGAAAAAGTTATAAAAAAAATTAAAGTGTACTATCTCTATTTTGTCCGAATTGCAAATCCTAGCTTTTTTTAAACCAAGATTACTTTAATTCTTAAATTTTACAGCAATACAACAAAAAATCAAAATGACCTGGGATTTTGTAAGCTTAATATATATCTAAGATAGCTGCATAGTTTGATGAAAATCCAAGTTGATTTGAAAAAGTTATTAAAAAAATTAAAGTGTACTATCTCTATTTTGTCCGAATTGCAAATCCTAGCTTTTTTTACCAAGATTACTTTAATTCTTAAATTTTACAGCAATACAACAAAAAACTAAATGAAATGGGATTCAGTAAGCTTGCTATATATCTAAGATAGCTGCATAGTTTGATGAAAATCCAAGTTGATTTGAAAAAGTTATAAAAAAAATTAAAGATGCCTATCTGAATTTTTATATAATAATTTTTATTTTTACATATTGTATATTATACTTGTTATTTTAAGTTTTGTTATAAATGTATTCAAAACTATTTCAAAGTAATCGTTTGAAAAAAAACTTGTGTCCTATGGATATTATCTGTGAAAAAAGTGATGTCCCAACAATAGCGATTCCGGAAAAAAGTATCTGTCCTACTGCACTTTGCACCGGTCCTATGTGTAGATAAATATTGACCGGTCCCTGAGTGCACCGCAGTCAATTTTGTTTCAAATATAAAATTTATAGGAACTAATGAAGAGATAACAACGTGCAATCATTTTACATTTATTTGTTGTTCGTCAAAATTTTTAAGAGAATGTGATTGTTTATAAAACGGCACCATCTGATAATCCATCCTTTTTATCGGTTGTTTCCCTGGAAGGTCGTGTCACTTCTTTGTTTCGTTTATTTGTGTATTGATGTCACTTGTGTTTTATTCTTTTTATTAATGGATAATATTTTTGTCTCTCAATTTCCATTTTCAAAAATAACCCGTCTCTCTTACAGATACACCGATCACTGCGACCAAAGTGCGAATCGAACACAAGGGTGATTTGTTTAACAGACAACATGCAGTAACGTTTTCTTAATTCTGCTAAAATTCCAATATCTATCGTCGTTCATAAGCGAAATGTTGCATTATATTCATATTCAAGCAAAAATATCAGACTTAAAAACAACAACTTGCATTGTAAATCAACGCAGAAACTTGAAAATTAAAAAAAAACAAAAAAAAATATTGTAGTCCCTTAGTTTATGAAGTAAGTTCTAGATTTGCACTTTTACACAGGGAAAAGGTTAAATTGTTTATGGTCCTTGTATTGCGGTGTTATCTATCAAACGTTAGAAGCATAACTTTATTGGGTTTTTTTAAGTGTAGATGAAAATGATGTTTGAAGAATAAGACCAACTCCAGATATCAATTTTGATAACCAAAGCTGTACGAGAATAAATCTTTTGGAAGGGTTAAAATAAATTTGAAACTGATTTTTTTTCTCAAGAATCTGTTTTGACGAGTGACAAAATTATTGTATTGGAAGTTGACTTTATAAAAAAGAAAAAATGTAATTGTCTTTGTTATTTGGTTGTATTTTTTCTAAACAGGTTTGTTTTCAGTGATTGGACTATCATTTACCTGTAGGAATCAGTAATGCTACCTTCAGCTGTCCGATGATGAAGGACGCCTCCGGGTGCGGGAGTTTCTCGCTGCACTGGTTGCCTTCGGCTGTTGTCTGCTCTATGGTCGGGTTGTTTTCTCTTGACGCTTTGCCCATTTTCATTCTTAATTTTATGTCTTTTAGTCTTGTGCCTTTTTTTATAATATTTTTTGTTCATTTGAATGTTTCAACATCAATTGTAGCCTTCATTTCGACGAACGAGTATACATCATTATTAAGGGATCACCAGAAGCCCGCCACTGGGCGGTCGATTTTCTCTCTGTGGAGACCCATTGGTGATTTTGAGCTGTTTTCTGCTCTTTGGTCGGGCTGTTATCTCTTTGACACATTCCCCGTTTCCATTCTCTATTCTTACTTCCTAAGAGAAACAATTCATTCATTAATTGATATCTTACTGTAGGATCAATAACAGAGTTGACCCCCCGTATTGTGATATTTAATATTTTGCGTTCTCTCCCTTTAATTTTACATTTACCAACTTTTATTTACTGTACCATATAGTTCATTGTAATTCATTTTTAAATACCTTTATTGTACTACACAGTGGCAAAATTTTTCAAAATGTATTTGATCAAATATGTATATGTGTATTGAATAAATAGACTGAAAAGGTTATAAACTATGTACATGGTGTACACATGCATGACACTTAGAACAGTGGCAGTGGTAATAGCAGTGTAAGACAACAGAAAAAGTACATAACGAATCACTTGTAAGTATGGATAATCTATATAAATATCGGTTCATCTTGAACATGAAATCTAGGTCGTCACACTTCATACATTCGTGTTATATAAATATAGAAGTGCCATTAACTTCTCAATATTAAATACAAAACATAACAGATGATATATAACCCAAAATCGATACTAGAAAAACGTGTTTACCTGAGGTATTTCGAATGACAGGCAGTGTTCTAGTCGGAGTAGACATTACAGATACATATAGATAGAATACCGTCTTCTAGTTGCTATATGACAGATTGTAAAGTTCATTATCAATAGATTGTACATTGTATTTGGTAAAAATATTTGTAATTGTAAAAAAAAAAAGAGATGTTGTATGATGATTAGCAATGGAGCAACTCTCCATCAAAAACCGGAATCGCACAGAAGTTAACAACTTTATAATATTATGTCTCTGTGTCTTATGGTGTTTCAGGGAAAAGTAAAATCTCTTTAGGGATTTTCAGATTAATTTCATTGTTTCACATCAAAATATGTTTCATTAAACTAACATCTGACTAATTTGATTATTTGGTACTGTCTGAGTGCTAATCAATTGTTTAAATGTCCTTCTATTGTCCATGGTTACAATACAAATGTTAACTTACGGGGCATCACACACGGTTATCCCACATAACTTTATAATGACCATTAAAATGATAGAGAGTATACCACAATGTCAAACTCATATTCATTTCAATTTGGCAATTAAAATAAACATATAAATGAAAATGTCGTCCTGAATATGCATGAAATATTTGCCACTGGACGTTAAGAAAAGAAAAAACACCTGTGAAGACAGGTTCACGTTGAACCATATATATTGTCTTATTGAGTGCACCGCAGTCAATTTTGTTTCAAATATAAAATTTATAGGAACTAATGAAGAGATTACAACGTGCACTCATTTTACATTTATTTGTTGTTCGTCGAAATTTTAAAGAGAATGTGATTGTTTATAAAACGGCACCATCTGATAATCCATCCTTTTTATCGGTTGTTTTCCTGGAAGGTCGTGTCACCTCTTCGTTTCGTTTATTTGTGTATTGATGTCACTTGTGTTGTTTTATTCTTTTTATTAATGGAATATATTTTTGTCTCTCAATTTCCATTTTCAAAAATAACCCGTCTCTCTTACAGATACAACGATCACTGCGACCAAAGTGCGAATCGAACACACGGGTGATTTGTTTAACAGATAATATGCAGTAACGTTTCCTTAATTCTGCTAAAATTCCAATATCTATCGTCGTTAATAAGCGAAATGTTGCATTATATTCATATTCAAGCAAAAATATCAGACTTAAAAACAACAACTTGCATTGTAAATCAACGCAGAAACTTGAAAATTAAAAAAAAAAACAAAAAAACTATTGTAGTCCCTTAGTTCATGAAGTAAGTTCTAGATTTGCACTTTTACACAGGGAGAGGATTAAATTGTTTCTGGTCCTTGTATTTCGGTGTTATCTATCAAACGTTAGAAGCATAACTTTATTGGTTTTTTTTAAGTGTAGATGAAAATGATGTTTGAAGAATAAGACCAACTCCAGATATCAATTTTGATAACCAAAGATAGACGAGAATAAATCTTTTGGAAGCGTTAAAATTAAAATTTGAAAGTGATTATTTTTTCTCAAGAATCTGTTTTGACGAGTGACAAAATAATGGTATATATTGGAAGTTGACTTTAATAAAAAAAAAATGGAATTGTCTTTGTTATTTAGTTGTATTTTTTTCTTTGCACATGATGAAAACAGTTTTTTTTTCAGTGATTGGACTATCATTTACCTGTAGGAATCAGTAATGCAACCTTCAGCTGTCCGATAATGAAGGACGCATCCGGGTGCGGGAGTTTCTCGCTGCATTGGTTGTCTTCGGCTGTTGTCTGCTCTATGGTCGGGTTGTTTTCTCTTTGACGCTTTCCCCATTTTCATTCTTAATTTTATGTCTTTAGGCTTGTGCCTTTTTTTTGTGTAATATTTTTTGTTCATTTGAATGTTTCAACATCAATTGTAGCCTTCATTTCGTCGAACGAGTATACATCATTATTAAGGGATCACCAGAAGCCCGCCACTGGGTGGTCGATTTTCTATCTGCGAAGACCCATTGGCGATCTTGAGCTGTTTTCTGCTCTTTGGTCGGGCTGTTATCTCTTTGACACATCCACCGTTTCCATTCTCTATTCTTACTTCCTAAGGGAAACAATTCATTCATTAATTGATCGATCAATGACAAGGTTGACCACGCGTAATGTGACATTTAATATTATGTGTTCTCTCCCTTTAATTTTACATTCACCAACTTATTTACTGTGCCATTTAGTTCATTGTATTTCATTTTTAAATACCAGTGGCAATATTTACAACATGTATTTGAGCAAATATGTATAAGTGTGTAGAATGAATAGACATTAAAAAGGTTATAAACTATGTACATGGTGTACACATGACACTTCGGACAGAGGTAGTGGTTAATATAGCAGTGTAAGACAGGAGAACAAGTACATAACGAATTACTTGTAAGTATCATATGGATAATCTATATAAATATCTGTTCATCTAGAACATGAAATCTAGGTCGTCACACTTCATACATTCGTGTTATATAACTATAGAAGTGCCATTAACTTCTCAATATTAAATACAAAACATAACAGATGATATAACCCAAAATCGATACTAGAAAAACGTGTTTACCTGAGGTATTTCGAATGACAGGCATGCAGTGTTCTAGTCGGAGTAGACATTACAGATACATGTAGATAGAATACCGTTTTCTAGCTGCTATATGACAGATTGTTATGTTCATTATCACTACATTGTACATTGTATTTGGTAAAAATATTTGTAATTGTAAAAAAAAAGAGATGTTGTATGATGATTAGCAATGGAGCAACTCTCCATCAAAAACCGGAATCGCACATAAGTTAACAACTTTATAATATTATGTCTCTGTGTCTTGTCGTGTTTCAGGGAAAAGTAAAATCTCTTTAGGGATTTTGAGATTAATTTCATTGTTTCACATCAAAATATGTTTTATTAAACTAACATCTGACTAATTTGATTATTTGGTACTGTCTGAGTGCTAATCAATTGTTTAAATGTCCTTCTATTGTCCATGGTTACAAACATGAACCTTAACTTACGGGGCATCACACACGGTTATCCCACCTTACTTTATAATGACCATTAAAATGAAAGAGAGTATACCACAATGTTAAACTCATATTCATTTCAATTTGGCAATTAAAATAAACCTCTAAATGTAAATGTAAATGTAAAAGGAAATGTTAGTTTATTTTTTTTATTTTCGATTTTCCTCTTGTATGCCATTTACATTTTGCACATTTTCTTTTAATTTGATATAGGCAAAAAAAAAAACAATCACTCATGGCAGTCGTTACTCAGCAACCATTTTATACCGTACCGCCTGTTGAAGAAGTACTATACAATAATGGTCCAATCAAAATACGTAAAATGATGGATACACATGAAGACTGCAGCTTTTATGCACATTTGTCAACAGAAGCTTTCACTGACAAAATCGTTCATGCAACAAAGGAATCGAGGTATAAATTCTTAATATATCATGCTTTTTTAAATTTTTGAACTAGACTCTTTGATCTGTTAGTACACACATTTTTTTTTATCATGACGTGAATCAAGTTCAATCTTTTGAGGAATTTTGCAGTTCACAAATATAGCATCTACGTATACATTATACATTCAAATAGAACATATTACAAAATTAGGGCACTGTTTAGGGAGATACTATATCGTGAAATCGCGAATGATTTAAGGTAAATAGTCATCAACAGGGTGTTTTTTTTTTATTAGAGTGGGAATGGGAATATATTTTCGTTAGTTTGGACTTAAAAAAACTTATTTCAATCAGTAAATTACAAAAGTCCTTACACTAAGCATAGTTGTGCCTCTAGTTGTACTATGTTTTATGTTATTTATTTTTTTACACATAATGTATGTATATTATATAGTCATGGCGCATGTGCGTTGTCTGGCTTTTGTTTAATAAAATGCAGTTACAATGTATGAATTGATGTAAAGTACTAAACCTCAAAAGGAAAAAGGACCGAATCAAACCAATCCACACATCAAAAGTTATAAAAAAAATTGTTAAGGAGAGAAGATATTATTTTACACTATGAAAGATGGTAAAAATTCAGAAAATTTCTACCTAAATACTTGATTATTCACGCTTACACCATTTTTACACCATGCATGTGCAATTTGTGGGAGCATTTAAACCGCATTTAAATGAAAATTCAAATAAGTGTTTGTATTGATATCATATGATATATTTCATTTAAGTATTGAATGCTTCTTTTTGTCAATTTTTTGTGGTGTAAAAGCGTTGACCGAAGTACATTTTGTATGAAGCGGAAGCGCATCATTCTAAAAATGTGCGCACGGTCAACGCTTTTACAACCTTATAAAGTTACAAATAGAAGCATTCAATACTTATAATTACATTTTTAAGCTATGATTATGAAAACACGAATTTTATATATTTTTTTATTTAATTCACCTGTGCATTTTATTGTTGGACCACGTGTTATCATTAATGAAAAGTTGTATTGAGCAATGCAACTGCTTACGGAATAACAAGTGGCGTGCAGTTAGCCAATCAGAATAAAGTATTATAATGAAACATACATCTAATGTAATTATTTTAAAATGTTCAAAATATGCCATTTAAGATTACGGTATGCAGTATGGTACAACATCATGATATGCTCATTGCATTCATATCACAAACCAGGCCCGTAGCAAGGAATTTTCAAGGGGGTTCGATATAATCATACTCAACTTTTAACAGTTTTAAACATTCAAACAGAACGTCGTATTCAACAGTACGTATTATTTTTTAGGGGGAAAAGGGGGGTTGTACGAACCCCTCGAACACCCTGACTACGGGTGTGCAAACTGATTATGGAACTTCTAACTCTCAAAACATCGGTTTTTGAATATTAATTTCAAGTTGACCTCACAATTAGGAAAGGAGTATTATTATTAACAACCCAATAAACCTAAATACAAAACAGAACAATCAGCTTCGTTTTTGTCAAATGTTTTGTATTTTCACGGAAAACGCAACGAATTTACAATTTCCAATCCAATTATAAATATTTCAGTATTCCAAAGGTTATAGAATTCACTAGAGTGACCAGTAAGGGTCGACCTCAGGAACTGTATGATCGAATATTTGTGGCTGAATATGATGGAGTACGCGCTGGCTTATGCAGTATAGCTTATCACGGAGACAAAGAAAAATTCCCGTAAGTTATAAGTTATTAAACCAGATTTAGCATCAGACTTGTACACTCCATTTAGTTTGGCAATACATGTACGACAGATGTTAAAAGTAAATATAAAAAAGAAGATGTGGTATGATTGCCAATGAGACAACTCTCCACAAGAGACCAAAATGACACAAACATTAATAACTATAGTCTATAGGTCATCGTACGGCCCTCAACAATGAACAAAGCCAATATAGCATTGTCATAAAAGGCCCCTAAATGACAATTTAAAACAATTCAAACGAGAAATCTAACGGCCTTATTTATTTTTAAAAATGAACGGAAAACAAATATGTAGCACACAAGCAAACGACAACCACTGAATTACGGGCTCCTGACTTGAAACAGGCAAATACATACATAATGTGGCGGGGTTAAACATGTTAGCGGAATCCCAACCCTCACCCTAACCTAGGATGCACTTTCACCACGAACAGATTGGTTCAACCTAACCCCGTTTCTGTTTGGGTAATTATAGTGTTTGCTCTTCTGTGTAAAGTTTGATCGTGTTTCAACTTTTTGTTGTTGTTCTTTTTTTATTGTTTAGACCTTGTCTGTCATCGACATATTATTTTTATAGTCTCTTAATATATACTCTATCTGCTTCCTTTTTTCGTTCAGAGATAGTTTTTTTTTATTTTTATTCGATCAAAGCGACAAAATTATGTCAAACTATGTAAAAAAGAAGTGTTCATGCACGAACTTTACGGTCTTCCTTGAATTAAATTGACCAAACTATTTTACAATCAACTGCATGTTTAACAATGGTGGATGGGACTTCAGGCATAGAATTTGATTTGTCAAAGTGTGGAAAAAAACAAGATGGAATTTTGGTATTTAGCACAAAATTTAACAGTCCATGGTGTTAAATATATAAAAACATTGCATCAGGGGTGGTGGACAAGATCCCCTACTTCTATTTTTTTTAAGATTATTTAATATTTAATATTTTAACTAATTCTATGTTCTTGCATTTTTTCTTATTTATACGGACCGTGTCGGTGAATACATGGTAGCGTGTTTTCCTCAAGTAATGTCAGTCGTTGGTTATCACTGGCAGATCCAGAAATTTTCATAAGTGGGGGCCCACTGACTGCCTAAGAAAGGGGCCGCTTCAGTCACGCTTCAGTGATTCCCTATATAAGCAACCAAATTTTTTCCCAAAAAGGAGGGACCAGACCCCCCCCCCTAAATCCGCTTCTGGTTATAACCCCGGCCAAGTCACTTCAACGACTTTAGAATTGGTATTTAATAAACAGATGATAAACAATAAAGCGTTAACAAATATATAATACCAAAAGATAAACCTTGATTCTCCATTTTCGCTTAGAAATTAATTCATTTCGTTTTATGATGTCCTTCGATGCAAAATTGCCTATGGTACAGTTCCAAATTCTAATTCGCTTCGGTATATCTACCGAGAATGTCGAACAGCGAGCCTAGAACCCCGGCCAGTTTAACGACCGTTCCACTTCCCGACAAATTTTAACTGACCAATGGCAATGCATTTACATATATCCATTTACATATGTCCGTTAGACTAGTTCAAATCGAGTTATCTTTTTTTTAAATAAAGAATTTATTATCTTTATTATTAAAATTCTCATTACACGTTTCTTACTGCCTTTAGTTAATTATATTTTACAGTGAAAGGTCAAGTGATGTAGTTCCAGATTTTGATTGCTGTGATTTGTGTGGGTAAGTACAAGACCAAGCACAAGTATGAGGGTCAGAATTGGGTTAAAAACTTTACAGAATAAAGTAAAATAGACAAAACATCTGTATGTATATGCATGTAAAAATTTTGGGGAAAAGTTTGGCACCATCTTAACCCGAATAATTCAGTCGTTATATTCCGCTGATCTATGATGGCTACATGTAAAGAAATCGGACACGGAGAGGGATTGAATTATTCGAGTTAGCACCAACTCTAAACAATGAGTAGTAAATGTTAATACACTTACTTCCAGTTAAATAATTTGGAATACTGAAATATGATTTTAAAAGAGTGAAACAACTTCTCAACTTAAATCTTAGTAACGATTTCTAAAGTAAGGAGTTGGGAAATGCAATGAACGCATGGTAGACTGAGAAACATGAAACACCACTTATATTGTCTGACCTAATATACTCAACTTTAGAAATGCTTTAAAATGTTAATGTGTGGCTCTGTATTTGCATTACAATACAACTATTTTTTGGAGAAGACTACATTATTATTCTTTTTATACAAGTTGCGGTATCTGTTTTGCGCGTCCTCATGGGATAACTATTACTTATTAGGAGTTATATAAATCGTACATGTACGTTCTAAACGGAAATGTGTACAACGTATTTAGTCGACCGTCGTATACATACGATCTCTTCGTCGTAAACATACGATCGCACAATTTTATCAAATGAGTAATATTTAGATATAAGAAGATGTGATATAAGTGCCAATGAGACAACTCTCCATCCAAGTCCCAATTTGTTAAAGTAAATCATTATAGGTCAAAGTATGGTCTTCAACACGGAGCCTTGGCTCACACCGAACAGCAAGCTATAAAGGGTATAATGTTAATTTTTTTATTATGTGTACTTGATTAACATTTTTTAGGTTGTTATGCTTAGATAACGCAACAACAGAGAAAAATGTTCCAGTCGGATATTGCTATATTGAATGTATATGTGTTGATGACAAGTTTAGAGGGAAAGGAATCGGGAAAGTTCTTATGGACGTTGTTGAAACAGATGCAAAAAGAAATCATAATTGTAAAGTAAGTGTTGATGTGACTTAACATATTCATTCTGCTTTATTATAATTTCTATATTTGACTATCAAATGATTGACAAACATGACATAAATAGTAAAAAATTTAATGCAAGGGCAAACATTCATATGCTGCGTTCACATGTAATTCGAATTCGCTTCGCATTAACTAACTTTATCTGAATTATCTGCCCTTACATTTGAGTTCATTCCTAATGCAAATTAGATAACGCGAATTAGCCAATTTGAATTTGATTAAAATTAAAAATGTAAATTGGATAATGAGAATTAGCCAATTCGAATTCGATTCGAATTAAAAAAGAAGAGTGTGTGAACGTGATTAGCGAATTCGATTCGCATTCGATTGGAATTCAATTCGAATTAAAGGTACGTGTGAACGAGGCGTAGATATTTATGCCTTGTGTATATTTGAAGAATATATTAGGCAAAAATGAAAATAATATGATATAGATTGTTATGTAAGAGCAATTATTCTCTGTTTTCACATCTCAAAAATGATTGCTAATAATGATGAAAAAAACTGTTCCCGGCAATTGAATGGTCGAAATTTAACCATTGTTTTTGTTTCTTCTAAATTTTCTATTGTGAAGTCTTTGTAAAACGGAAACCACGTCTGATGACGTTACAAATAAATAACACAACTTTCTGCAAAAATTAAAAAAAATCATTAGAGAAATAGCTTTACACTCATAAATCGTGTATTACGATATATTTCTTAAATCTCATCAGATAAATTTTAATTATTTAAATAGGTCAGCAAGCCTCGCGCTTTAGTTGTTTAGATCTAACGGTCTCGAGTAAAACAATATCGTAACACACATGTTGCAGTGTTTGAGTCTATACTACTATAAGGAGTCGTCTTACGATTTTGGTTAAATATATGTAGGACTCTAAAGTGCGATGGTACTCTAAAGTGCGATGGTCACGCTAAAGTGCGATGGTCTACGCTAAAGTACGATGTTGTCTCACGCTAAAGTGCGATGGTTGTTTGTTTGCTAAAGTACGATGGTATATCACGCTAAAGTGCGATGGACCAATATGATAAGGTCGACGGTTTAAAACATTAAAATACATGGATTTAAAAAAAAAAACTGGTCTATTTGCAAAAGCTAGAATGCTAAGGTGTAACATATGTAATAGGCTTTATGATTTATCGGTAAGCTTAAGTGATAGTTTCTAAAATTTATTTTGAAGACCGACCACATTTTCGGAATACATTAAGTAACATTTATTTGTACAAGGTGTTTTATTCTTAAATGCGAGAAAAAGTCAATATTCGTCAAGCTTTCTCTTTTCCGTAAAAAAGACATGTTATATTTTCCTCCACTGTGCAAACTATGTTTTAGCCGACAATTTATAATTTACGCTGAAAAACATGAACCTTTATTTTACTGACGTCACTTTTTAATCAAATCGAAAATATTTTTAAGGGGCCGCAATGTAAACTGAATTGTAAACAATAATTTCAGTGCATCCGTTCGCTGCCAATAGAAGCAGGATCTACGATACCTATATGCGTATACTATTTTCAACATATTTAGCATCTATAAAGTAAAATGGTTGACTTCAGGACACAAGTCCTTCTTCTAGCATCCGAAATAAATCAACACAGTTGCTTCAGCCGACGAAGCACGGTTAGGTCTGAAATTAAAACATGGACATTTGGTTTAAAAGTTGTGAATCAAATGTTCTTAATTTATGTTCCGGCATATCACACTTATACACTTTGGTTTGTATAAACGACTGTTAACGTCATAATCCAAGTACAATTCTCTAGTCTATACTTTCGCGGACCATCGCACTTTAGCGTATGGAGGAATCGTGCTTTAGCGTATACCATCGCACTTTAGCGTGACCATCGTACTTTAGCGTCCCCATCGCACTTTAGAGTCCTACATATGGTGAACACATAGAGTTATCCCTCTTTGTACTGGCTCTCTCTTTTAATGCATAATATACCTAACAAGTTATTAACAAGTATGTATGTAAGGGACGACATCAAAAGTTCAATGTAGGATAAAAAAAACTTAATTCACATAGTTTTTTCACTGACACCCCACCCCCCTCTTAACTTAATTTGGGAAAAATTGATTTACCAATAGGGATATTTAACTTATTTTAGGTCTTATCTTGCTGATCATTTTTTCATCTTAAATGCGGCTCAGACTCAGACAAGAAAATCGTAAACCCTCTTTTATACTTAAGTGGTTGCTTCCTAAATTAATCAATGCTTATACTTTTGTTTAATCAATTGCAGACTATGTATCTGTGGGTTGTTTCAACAAATCGAGCGCTGAATTTATACTCTCGTCAAGGATATGTTGTTACAGAAAATAAAACTTGCTGTTTGAGATGCATGTTAGGTGTAAAGGTATGTACATTTATTAGAGGGTCCTAATGTTAGTTTTTTTTTACGAATAACGGTTAAAATTCTTGTCAAAGGATTTTAAAGATATTTTGTGTGTGCATGACGATAAAATATACACAGTACCTTTTAGACGATCTTTACAAATCTGTTATTTTTTTCCCAAAAATAACGGTAACGATAATTATTTGTGATGGATCACGTTAAAATTTTAACCAATTTAAAACTAATGGTGACTGAAAATGACTGTTTGACGCCTGAGGGTAAAGTGCGAACACTATACCCTCATATAATTTGATTGAAATTATAAAAAAAAAATGGTATTTGAAATAAGGTAGAAGACTAGTAAAAAAAAATTTGATCACGATACTTAGTCGGATATGGATATAAACATACTGACTATCTTACCTTACCAGGAAATCTTTCTCCGTCCACTTCGGGACAACCTCATTTGAGTAGTCAATATTCCACCACCACATCTATGTACACTATTTTACACACATTATCGGTAATTATATAATACACTTGAGTACGGAGATATCAGCGTTTCATATTATCCTCCATGCATCACTGAATTAGCAATGTTTAAAATAATTTCCACATTATACGAGTATATACAGTTCACTATTTGACAGGTATGCTCTCGGCACAACAACAGTATAAATACGGGAGTACCGATGTTCGGAACATGTTATTAGTTCATAACAATGAAATATCCTCATTTCCTTTTAATATCTAAAGATCGGTATCTTGCTATATGTAACGCATACGACATTTGCCTGCATATTACATCTAATTTAACAATATTTTCACTATTTCCTTTTAGTCCAGTATAGTGCAACGTACAGTCCAGAATTATTTGGATTTTATCATGACTGGAAAGTGTTCTAAGGTTGTCTTTCGATATTAAATGTAATATTTCATCGATCTGGTGAAAATATTTTTGTCGGATAGGTTCTAGAATTTGACAGTCCAACAGGAAGTGACAGAGAGTTTCATCGCCTTGATCACATAATTTACAGATCGGAGTTTCGTTTTCTGTATATCTAAATCTTTTATTCTGTAATATATAAGTGCCAGTGACTATCAAACAGAAAATGATACAACAAACTTTTATAAAGTTATCTTATCTTCATGCCTTTTCTAAACTAGCATTACTTTAAAATTATTCAAGGTTAGCTTACATTAAATGATATTTAATAACCAAATTCTTAACTTTTTAAGATACGGATGAAATTAATGTATTTACTTAATCTATTTTCAGAAGGCGTCACGAATGGATAAGCCACTGTGATACCAAGAAGCCAAACATAATTCTGTAATCATTTTTGTGACAATCATTACGAATTTAGCTTACCTGATCACTGAGTCTGGATTAGAAATTATCTTTTAGGCAGTTAGTAGATCTGAAACATTATAATTCTAACCTAGTGATCTTTAATTTCATAAGTACCATACATTAACATGCAATGATATACATCTACTGTAACACTTTAACTTTAGGCTTAGCAGCCACTGTTTAGAATAGAAACTGGAAAATATGAACGAAAACGAAATACAATCTCGTACACAATAATTTAAGATATTAATTAAAAGTTTTAACCAGTCGTCATGATGTAGGGGTATAATTCTTGGGTCTATATGCTAAATTCTTGAGTTTTGTTGTGGATTTGACATTGCCGCCAAAATGAAACAGAACAAAGGAAAACATTCAGAACAAAGAGACTCAAGAAAGGATGCTGCGATGATCTGGTAGTATATGGATCATGCCAAAAAACGATTGGGATATTTTATTAATACAGTCTTTAGTCCAAGACACAAGTTAAAGTGAACACATAGAGTTATCCCTCTTTGTACTGGCTCTCTCTTTTAATGCATAATATACCTAACAAGTTATTAACAAGTATGTATGTAAGGGACGACATCAAAAGTTCAATGTAGGATAAAAAAAACTTAATTCACATAGTTTTTTCACTGACACCCCACCCCCCTCTTAACTTAATTTGGGAAAAATTGATTTACCAATAGGGATATCTGTAAAAATCGATTTTAGATATACAAAACTTGTAGAATTTTAACCCCCCCCCCCCAAACTATTCGATTAAGTTTTTCATCCATCTTTTGATGTCGTCCCTTAGTTTGCATGTGTTGTTTGTGTAGGTATTGCATTGCTTTGTAATTTAGTGTATAATTGATTAATATGCTCTCTGTGGATCCTTTTATAAGAAATAAAGACATTTGATTTGATTTGATTTCATCTATCTATACTATTAAACGAGAAGACCTCATTGTGTGTGTCGCTTCTCATCCTTCCACAATAAATCAATCATCATGCCTCTGTGTCCTATAGGTAACATGCATAGTCGCATTTGTTATCCATTCTTATGATTATTCAGATTGAGTATTTTTGGGAGAAAAACGACAGAAAAGGAGTCCGGATATGATTCTGTCATCAGACTGAATTTTAGTCATAGATAAGACTTCCGGTTTGAAACATGTACACATACAACCAATCGTATGATAGATAACAAAAATGAAAAAATAAATAAGCCAATCAGAGCGATCTTAATATCATGGTGTTTATATCACAAGAACCACAACTATTAAACCTCCTTATAGAGGACAATTATTTTTCGCGTTTATCTACATGTAAACTACGATTATACTTCAATTTTTAGGGAAAACGGTACTATTTATTCTGCCATAGGCGACAATATTAACATTTTCTAAATTTACCACTTTTTAAGATAAAAACTTGGATAAAACGGTTATATGTTGTGTTAGGACTTTTTTTTATTTTGTTTTACAAATTAAAGCCAAATAGTATCATGACCAACTTCCAACGGAGCTTGTTTATGTTGTCCATGCCCACCGTCATTTTCAGCACCAAAGTTATGAAATTTTGCAAGTCTTTTCGAATAATTCTCTAGAAAATATTTCAAAAGGTTTCAAAACTTATATTGTAAATATACAAACTGCAGTTATTCATAGATAAATAAAAAATATATTGTACCCTTACATCCAATCACAGCGCTCCTAATTTGACTTCCATACGCAACTATTTTCAGCACCCGCAGTGCGCATGCGCTAAATTTGATAGCAATCGATATCGATAAATTTACTATAGATTATTAAAGGAAATATTGAATTTTGGTTAGCTGACAGTAAACAAAAATAAATATCTTTTTCATTGGCATCACATTAGAAAATACATTTTCTTAGCTTTCTAATGGCATATTTTATAATTGAATCGGGATAGCAGAAGTTACGGCCATTTTCATTTTTAAAAAAGTGGTTCATTCCCTATTACTTCATACAATTCAAAATCAAAAACGTTTGCAAAGGAGTTTTCATATATGATTACATCTTTCACTATTTTTAGAAATAAATTCATTGGCATAAATATATATTCTTTGCTTTATAATCTTTCCAATGATATATATTTGATATTTTAGAAAATTTAATGAATCGGGGCCTTTTTTATCCAAAGCTGGAGTTATTGTCATTGTTTGAAGAATGCGAGAAAAATTCTAAGTCAATGGAAGTATTATATTGATATAGTACATGTACTTCCATGGTCCTACCAAGTAAATCGCTCGATCACAAGTCACGAAACAAAGTTTAATCTATTTGCACATAAAATATTTATACATTTAATACAATGTTTTATATCATGAATTTAAAAATTCAGTAAAAAAAGTAAAAGAGGTGAAACTTTTAATTTAAAAGAATTTTTTTTGTCCAGCCGTCAGTTTTCTTTATTTTTGACAATATAAAATCTTTCACTACTACATTAACTCAGACTTTTGGATGTTTTTCGTGAAGCGTATTAAAAAAAATTGAAATCCCATCTAAAATGATTTTTTTTTGCAATTTTCTTACATATCTTTTTAAAAGTTTTTTTTAAAATAATTAGGCCGCCGTAACTAAACAATTTTGATACTTTGACATGCTCATCTGATTTACATAGAAGTGACATATTTTATATATATATTATTTTCATATTCTAAAAAGACCAATTAGTTTTGATGAAATAGGAAAAGTGTCATTATCTTAAATTTTTCAGATGCAGTAACACTTCAGAAGATCTTTTGTAGTAGATGGATTTGGAATGAAATCTTAAATGTCAAATCTTTCATCAATTTTGTACCTTTTTACTGCTTTTGATTGGTAATATGAATCGCTGTACTATCTTACATGTACATGTGATGTATACTAGTCTATTGCTTGTTTGATCAAGGAATTGTATATTTAAATATACAATTCCTTGGTTTGATGTACATTCTCCTTTTATCATTTTAACTTTTACTGAGAAAAATAAATCGCATAGAACAAAATAAAATTAATTTTAATTTGTCTCTCTCCTTTCAGAAGTTTCTATCGGGAAATATATTTAATTTTATACTTGAACATTTATGTAAAATTTGTATTAAAAAGGAAACTTATTTTAATTATTGTTCTGTTTAGGTAAAGTTTACGGAGAGCTGTCTCATTGGAACTCATACCAATTCATCCCCGGAAATCTTCTTGCATTTATATTGTACATGTATTTGCAGAATTTTTTTATTTTTTTATTTATCGAATGAATGAGATAGTTGGAATCGTTAAAATTTAGTATTATACATGCAAACAGATGCCTGCGACCCCTGTTGTTTCGATTAGCATGTTTTCTAAAGATATCCATGTGAAGTTCACAAATTTCATCATTCATTTGATCACCTGTTGTGAATTTCAGATAACACAGTCTAGTTCAGTGAAATCCGTGGTTTAAACTTTCCTATACATATCAGTAATATTATTTTCCGGGTAGGGTATTCCCCCCCTTTTTTATATATTATACTCGGAACATTATTGTAAACACCTTTTCTGTGGGACTTTCTTTACGGTTTTAGGAAAATTTGAGAATATCAGTATATAAATTCATTAGTATGTGCTTCGATTGGCTTATATCTACATATATAAAAAAAAAAAAGTAATCTAAGACTATATATCATTATTGTAAGTGAGAGACCTTTCCATCCATCAACGAACATGTGAAGCGTGTATAAATATTGTTGAAACTGAGAAATATGTATTGATATAGTGTCCATTCTAAGATCACCTGCAAACTGATCTTTTATAGAAAAACTTTGTCACTTCGGAACATCCAAACTTTAAAAAAAACAATCTTTGAAAAATTGTCTATTGTTTTAAAGGTAGCCAGTGAATGTGATAGAAGTGCCAAAATCTGCAATCTTATTTTACATAGAAGACGCTGTTTTTCAAATCGTTAAACAGTTTGTCTTAACTGAAGACATTTTTAGAGAAATTTGAAAATTTAGCTGTACATTTATACTTATTTATTATTAATACGACATTTGTCTTTTTTTTTTTCACATAGCAAAATTAAAGCTATTTAAAGGACAAAACGTTGATGTACTGTAGCGTGTTTTCCATTGTGATTGATAAACAAACTGCATCGTCGTGGGCAAAAGTACGATTAAACTGCATCGTCGCGGGCAAACGTACTATTAAGCATTTAGTGTTGAAGGCCAATTTTTCTCTCAGAAATCATGGCTGAAAAGTCAGAGCAAATATTGATAAACAAACAATTCTGGGAGGTAACTGAAAATAAGAGTAAAATCAGAGACTGAATTTATTCTTTTAATAAAGCTTTTAAAATCTTTTAGCAAAATGTTGCAATGAGTTTGTGTTTGTGTATGTTATTGTATACTCAAATTCTACGCTGTCTCACATTCGGGTTCAGTCGAAAGATATATATATATGTTTGGTAATCATGATCTCATATTTGTCCTTTTTCGACTTTTTATTTTGTATGCATGGTTTGATATTCGGTAAAATCGAATTGTATATCTTTCGGGAAATAAAGTCAGTTTATAATCTTTAACTCGTATTCATGCCGCGGAACCTAGCATGCTACAGTGTCATATATTTATAATATTGTTTTACTAAGGGTAGTCAAATTATTTACGAGTGTCAACATTGTCTTTACAAACTCAGCATGTTGTCTTGATAAGATATCACACACAGAAAAGACTAATCAGACGGATAAGAAATCAAAATCATGCGCGATAACTCGTACTGGCTTACACTGAGGACAATAGTTGGCCATGCTTCACCTGTCTTGGGTACACAAAAGGCCAACCTAATTCCGGGAAAATTAAATACTACCGTTTTCCCTATAGAGACTCTCTGTATTCTGTCTACTGTTTTTTTTTTTTTTTTAAATGTTAACGTTTACTATCTAAGGGGTCATACCAGTTGTATATATATTAAAATAAGTAAAACATGTGACACAAGTACAACCAATCGTGTGATAGATAACAAACATGAAAAATAAATAAGCCATTCAGAGCATTCTCCATATCATGGTGTTTAGATCGCAAGAGTCACAACTATTATACCTCCTTAGAGAGGACAATTATTTTTCGCGTTTCATATCATGGTGTTTAGATCACAAGAACCACAATTATTATATTACCCTCTTAGAGAGGACAATTATTTTCGGCGTTTCTCATCTACATGTAAACTACGATTATTCTACTTTAATATATAGAGACTCTCTGTATTCTGTCAGGGACTTTCTATGTTAGTATAGAAAGTCCCCGATTCTGTCTACTGTTTTCTTTGAAATGTTTACTATATAAGGGGTCATACCACTTGCATATATATTAATAAGTAAAACATGCTCAACTTCATCTAAAACTACCTCGACCAAAAACTTTAACCTGAAGCAGGACAGACGGACGGACGGACGATCAAACAGACGACCGAACAGACGAACGAACACACGGATGTACAGACTAGTAAACATAATGCCCATAAATGGGGCATAAAAATTTATGGTTGAAAGGAAAAATAGTGATTTGGCAAAAATGAAAGTAAGGTAGAGATTAGAGGGAGGCAGGACCTTTTTCGGGGCGTCGGGATCGGGTGTTTTTAAGCTCGGGATTTGGGGATTTACCCTTAGTTACGGAATCCGGGAATATATTTTTCGATTTCGGGATTTCGGGATATGAATTTCTTTAAATTCTGCATGAATCCGGGAATATATTTTTCGATTTCGGGATTTCGGGATATGAATTTCTTTAAATTCTGCATCTCGGGATTTCATGATTTTAAGCCTGGGATTTCGGGATCAGGACCCCTCCGACCACCCCTAAAATTAGCCTAAGTCGGTCTTAGTCATTTATACATGATTCATATCCTACCATTGGTATGTTGATAAGGCTCTTAAAAGAAAAGGCACTGATAGATTGTCCTAGAAGCATATTTTATTAGACTAATAATGGTCTATATATAAGCAGTTACATTTATTTCATGTTTGAAACGTTGCATATTTTTAATTTGATTTGACTTTTACCAAAAGAGGCATTGTAGCAAAGGAGAAGAATAATTGTGGTCTGAGGCCAGAAACACGAAAATAATTGAATTGAACAGAAAGGAAATAAATATCGGACTTTGGAAAAAGGAATTAGAGGGCTTTTGATACCGGCTTTTCTGAAATTCTCCAGGATACATAATTATCTTTTACAAACAAAATCCTACAACCGTTCACAAGCTGGATATGCCCGCGATTTCGCGGGTGTGTTCTAATATATTATAATGCATGTACATACAGTAGTGCCTATTTGCAAATACTGACAATGAGGACATTTGTTTTATATGTTGTACACACACTTAATGATGGGATATGATTTGATAGCATCTATTGCCATTATACATGTACCAATCAACTGCTTATATCCAATATAATACATACATGTACAAATGTAGTACATTCAAATTAATGCATTCAAATAATAATATGTTGTCGGGATGTATAAGTACCCGTCCACGTCCACTCTGTGATGTTATGTTTGTCCAAATTTTGTCTATTGATGTCTAATTGTATCCATCTGATGAGTTAGGCCTTTTCCCACTGATTTTATAGTTTGTTCTTACAGTGGAGTTCACTTCTAACCTCTCATTAGAACTGTCAGAATAATCTGTCATAGAACTGTTCTAACCTGTCCTAGCTACAACTGTCAGAATCAATTCTAGGTAGTACTGACTAAATCAGTTCTAGGGTAGAACTGTTTAAAACTATCAGGATCATTTGTAGGATAGAACTGTCCAAATCAGATCTAACCGTAGAACTGTCAGCAAAACTGACTAAATCAGTCCGGACTGTAGAACAGTCCTAAATGACGTCACTGCAGTAAGGGCACTTCAGAATTTAGAAGAAAAAATCAGTTCCATTTACTTTACTATACATAGCAGATTTTCTATATTTTTTAATGATCAAACGTTACATGTACAAATGTCGAAGTGGATAGAAAGGTAATCCAACTCATCGGAGAAATAGTTTTATATAAGATTGCATATCAACATCATTGTTTACGTTTCTTCGTTCCCCATTTTTAACAGTCTCTTCCTAAAAATAACTCTGCATTTAATTCATGGAATTTTAATCGTAATTTGCTTTGTTTTCCTTTGATTTACATTCATGATTTTAGAATCTGTTTTGACAAATGTTCAAACGAAAATTGTACAGTGGATGAATTATGGGATATTAATGAAAAAAGGTTGTATAACGTTAAAAAAAACTATGTACATTTGCACTAGTTCAAATAATTAAGAAGTCTGGCAAGGCTATTTTTTTTTCTGGGACGCCTTCCTACGACGTCATAACGTCGAAGCCATTTTTTACGTCTGGACTTGGATGGCAATTTTTTTTAGGGGGGGGACTTTGCGACCTAATTTTGATATGAAAATATTATTGCCAACTAGTTTTTACGTAGTTACAAAGTCCTACCTTTTTTGTCCCTATTGCTACAAAATATTTCCAGAAATATCCAAAAGAAATGATAAATTAAGATACGATTCCATTTGAGGTGGACACGTATTTATTTTTCGTTCACCATGATATCCCAGAACACCCAGGAACGTCACTTCCTGTGAATATAAAATATTAAATTCGGTAAAATCTAATGGACCAAAATTTCGGAGATTTGGGTCTGTCAAATTTTACCGAGTTTTTAATTTTATACTTTTCGGAAGTGACGTATTTTAGGCATGTTCAAATCAAAATTAAATATTTGTCCACCTCAAATGGAATCGTATCTTAATTTATCACTGTAGGCACACTTATCCTATTTATGTGTTGTTTTATTTATTATTAAATAATTTATATTCGTTTGAGCTGGCGAAGTAGAATATAATCCAAATTGTTGTTGTTGTTTTTTTTTTTTATTGTTTTCGTGTTCCATATTTTATTTTCAAGTTAATTACATACTCTATTTATTCTGAGTGAAGGGCCCTTTTTGGAGCAAAATTGGTGTATTTTTTAAATATTTATTCAATAATATCATACTTAGACTCAGTTTAACAAAATATATTTTGATACAATGCCTAGAAGAAATGATTTAAGTATTCATAACCTGACTTTTTGTGTTTGGAATGTTGGAGGGCTTAATTCAAAAACATATAATAAGCTTCAAGATCAAAACTTTATCAATCAAGTGAACAGTTATGATATAATACTTTTATGTGAAACTCACATTGGCTACAATACATCTATTGATATAGAAGGTTTTAATTTTTTTCCTGTATGTAGACCTCAGTCATCAAATCAGAGATTTAATGGGGGACTTGGCATACTTATCAATAACAATATTCGAAAAGGGGTGAAAATTTTAGAAAACACTTGCAAGGACTATCAATGGATTATATTGCATAAAGATTTTTTTAACTTTGCCAAAGATATTTACCTCTGTTTAGCATATATAATACCAAGCACCTCTTGTTATTTACATCAAACTGATGATGACATATTAGATTTAATTGAAAGAGATATTATTAATAAATACAAAATGAAAGGAAACATTATACTCTGTGGTGATTTAAATGCCAGGTCAGGTGCAGAACCAGATTTTATAGAAAATGATGTATATGATAGTCACACACCATTATGTAATAACTATGAATATGACATTGTACAAGATATTAGAAATAGTTATGATAAGAAAGTAGATACCAGAGGTAAACAATTAACAGAATTTTGTATTTCCACTAATATGAGAATTTTGAATGGAAGAGTGTTTGGTGACTTGTTTGGTAAATTTACTTGCCATAAGCCAGTAGGATCTAGTGTAGTTGATTATGTAGTAGTATCAGAAGGTTTAATGTCAAATATACTTAGTTTTGAGGTTTCAGATTTTTTACCAACTTTTTCTGATTGTCATTGTAAGCTTTCTTTCAATATTATGGCAACTTATATTAAGAATTCATCAAAATGTAATATAAATATGACTGATTTAACAGGAGGATACATTTGGAGTAACTCCTCGCCAATAAAATTTAGAGATGCTCTATGCCACCCACTTTGCAAGGCTAAAATAGATGATTTTCTAAAGCAAGATTTTGATTCAGAAAAAGCAGCTACCCTGTTTGCTGATATACTAAAATAAGTTGCTTCAAAAGTTTGTATTTTTAAAAAAAGTATGAAAAATAAAAAAAAAGACAAAAAAATGTAAATATTTTGATTCAGATTTAAAGAGGAAAAGAACATTTTTGATGGATAAAGGAGCATTACTTTCTAAATATCCTTTTAATCCAATTATAAGAGGATCATATTTCAAATGTTACAGAGAATATACCAAATTGCGAAGGTATAAAAAAAGACATTTTAAGCAACAAGTTTTAGATCAGCTTGATCAGTTAAGGGATCATGATCCCAAGAAATATTGGAAACTCATAAATTCACTTAAAGAACGTAAAAATGATAACACTCTGGATTCAGCCAAGCCAGATGATGGGCATGAATATTTTTCAGAGCTCAATAAGCCATCAAATTTACAAAGTAATAGAATACATGAAATAAAGTCTGAGGTAGAAAAATTGGAGAAAGTAAAACAATTTTGTAAATTAGATTTTCAAAAACAGAAATTGCAAACTCTGTGAGAAAACTTAAAAATGGAAAAGCATCAGGTTTAGATGGTATTCCTGCAGAAATGTTAAAGGCAGGTTCATCAGTTTTAGTTCCATTGTTACAAAAATTATATAATATTGTATTCTCAACAGGATTTTATCCTCTACAATGGTCATCAGCATATATAACCCCGGTTTTTAAGTCTGGTGATCCATGCAAACCAGAAAATTATAGAGGTATTGCTATTAACACCTATATAGGTAAATTATTTAATTGTGTTTTAAATAACAGACTAGACCACTTTCTTGAAGAACATGATATCATAAGTAAATGCCAAATTGGATTTACAAAAAAATCAAGAACATCCGATCATATATTTGTTCTTAAGACTTTAATTGACAAGTGTATTAATAGCAAAAATGGTAAACTTTTTGCATGCTTTGTAGATCTCAGAAAAGCATTCGACTCCGTTATTCATACAGGTATACAACTTAAACTACTCCAACACAACATAGCAGGACAGTTTTATGCTATAGTTAAAGATATGTATAATAAAAGTAAGCTATGTGTCAAAATTGACAACCAATCAACTCCTTTATTTAGATCATTTATTGGAGTGATACAAGGGGATATTTTAAGCCCCAATTTATTTAAACTTTTTATTAATGATCTCCCTGGTGTATTTTCTTCTTGTGCTAACCATGTCAATGTTAATAACCAAAGGGTTGATTGTTTAATGTATGCTGATGACATTGTTATTCTCTCAGATTCACCAGAGGGATTGCAAGAGAGGTTAACCCTGCTTAACAGTTACTGTTCTAAATGGTGTTTAAATGTAAATAAGAACAAGACAAAAGTTATGATTTTTAATAAAAACAGGGAGACATTTTAATCTCCCTTTTTACCTAGGTGAAAAAGCTATTGGTTGTACATATAATTATAAATATTTGGGCATTACTTTTATACCCATTGGAAATTTTTTTCAATGTAAAGATGAACTGTACAAAAAGTCTATGAAAGCATGTTTTAAATTACAACAATGTATGTCATCGTCAAACCTTAGTGTTTCAACTTTACTTCATTTATATGACCATACTGTAAAACCAATTTTAACCTATGGATGTGAAGTATGGGGTATGTTTTCTGTAAACTCAGCTGCATGTAAGAAAAATGATCAATATATTTTAGAAAAGGTGTTTTCAAATGATACATCTGAAAAATCATATCAAATTTATGAAATATGTTCTAGGTGTAAATAAGAAATCCAGTAATCTTGCTGTGACTTCTGAACTAGGGAGATACCCAATGTATTTTTATATTATATTAGCAATGTTGAAATATTATCATCGACTCGATAATTCTAAGAACATGTTATTATATGATGCATATTTATGTAGTAAAGAACTTCACAATAATAAAGTGAATACATGGTTTTCAAGTATAGACTGTATTTTAAAAAGCTGGGCATACAAACATGTAATTAAAAACCAGTATCTACTCTTTCATAAAATTTATCAAAGATAAGCTATATGCCCGCGTCACACTGTCCCGATTTTTATATACGATGGACACCCGAATGCGAAAATTGTAAGTTCGTACGAAGTTGGTCCCGATCTCGTTAAAATACCAAAAAGTGACCGAAGAAAGTACGATGAATAACGAAGTCTATACGATGGTGCCGAAATTATATATGATAGCAAAAGATGGACATACGAAGGTTAACCGAAGACGGGTATTTAAGCTTCTTATCTCAGCCTAAGCCTACACGATGGATCACGAAGGCTACACGATGGATTACGAAGGCTACATGATGGATTACGATGATGGCGCGAGGGCCATACGATGTCTAAAAGATACGAACAGAATTTCGACAACATATCGTTTCTGTACAAGTCTGCCATGCATGGCGGGAAATCGATCTTTTTGTCTAATTCTTATAAAACTTAGTTCATTATCCCCTCGCCTACTACATGTAAGTTGCGTGTATATAAAATTGTTATTGACATTCTAGACCCAAAATGCTCACAACTTGGTATGGTGTTACTCGTTAAGAATATCTTAAGCGCTATTGACTTTAAAGTTCAAAGGTCGAGGTCACAGTGGCAGTTGTAATACAAGGCAATATCACCCTTGTGGACACTCTAAAACCAATATGCTTCAAAAGATTTTAACCACATTTGGTATATTATTCCTCCTTGTAATGATCTGACATTTTTTACGTTCAAGGCCAAAGGTCAAGGTCATGCAGATGGACTTGTTTTTTTCTCCTTGAAATAGCATAATACACAGGAATTGGTTGCTCATTTTTTTTACCTGCTGGTTCTAAAGACAATATTAAAGGTATTTCCAGTTACTGAATGTTTTGGTTGATTTCTAGAAAAATAGTTTATGTATCAAATATGCATATTCAATTTACCATTTTCTGCATGTGTATATACAAATATAGTGTCCATATTTGTCCCCAATATGTTACATACGAGGGGATGCCACGCTCGGCATTGCCTTGTTTGAACTGTAAAATGTGTGCACTAGTCTGAATAATCACCCATAATTATGCCCATGTTTACTGATCTATCTTAAAGGTAAGGTAATGGGTTCGTTGATCCCTTTTATTCAAAAAGAGCTCTTTCCAGGAGAATATCATAATAATATAGACAAAAGGAAGGATGTGGGGAAAGCAACAAATGCGGCAAAATATGACATATAGAAAACAAAATGGTTATGGAGTAAACATTCGTGTGGCAACAACTCAGACGATACATAAAAAAATCAGAATAATGAAGAAAAAGTTGGTTTCCTTATATACGTGTACCTGCAGTGTTGGTGTACGAGGCGCGTTTATGATTTTCATTATGTTACTTGATATGGAAAATTGACAAAAAATAATATTTTATTTGTAAAAGTAAATCCTGAGCCTGTAATACCTGCTCTTCTTGTTCCATTTGAATTAATAGAAACAACGCTGTCGCCTTTCTTGTTCTCATAGAATCATATGATATGAGCTCCATGTTTTGTGAACGTCTTTCTTAACTGTCATATAAGACTGACCAGTGCATATCGCGCATGGCACTTTAAATGTATTTTAACGCGAAAATTAACTTACATTTAGCTGGATTTATTGCCGTCGTAGTTCCATCTTGTCGCCTTCGTACTCTTATTCGATGGCAACACGACGGGATTACGAGGTCATCACGAAGTCGTGTTGCCATCGTAAGACCTTCGGGTATCTTCGTGATTCATTCGTGTAGACATCGTAATGTCAAAACTGCCAATGGAAACGATGGAAACACGAATGCAATACGATGTGCAAAGATGCATTCCCGGTGACATTACGATAGTGAGGATGGTGATACGAACTCAATACGAACCCTCAACATCGGACGCACCTTCGGGGATTTTTTAACATGTTAAAAAATTTAGAACCCTTCCCGAAGTTGTCCCCGAAGGCTAGAAAAAGTGACCGATGGTTCTACGATGGTTAAAGATGTCACTACGAATAGCCCGATCTGGATACGATCAGTCCCGATTTTGAAAATTTCCATTATCGTGTTGCCATCGGCGTAAAAATCGGGACAGTGTGACGCGGGCAATATAAAAACTATCTCCATTTCTGGACGGAAAATAGAGCCATCGCAAAATGTTTTAAGAATAGAACAAAAACATAACAAAAAAATAAATGAACAACGGTGAGAGTGCCAGGACTATTGTCAAATATAATTAAGAAACTATATATACATCTAACAAACAGACATACGCAGACAATCATTTTCAACAACAGTAAATGTACTTTGTATATCAATTTTATCCAACCATTATGGATTGTATAGTCTTGTTCGCTCGATCAATCTTTACAGTTTGAAGCAAATAATGTGTATAAAATGGATTATGCAAGAAGCTATAGGACAAAAGCAACACTTTAAAAGATAAGCTGAATTCACTAAAGGGCGAGTGTGGACTTTATATTTTTGTAAATTCCTTCTTATTTTCAAATTCATCGACGGATAATTACAAAATAAAGCTATGTTTTATCTCTTCTCTACCATGTCTGTGTTACACCTAATGAAATTGCTTTATCCTTGTTTTTATTTTTAAAGTTTTAGATACCTTTCGTTTTTAATAATCGTCTTCTCGCATTTTTGACCATCCAAATTATAAACAGAACAACACACATGCTTGCTAAACCGCCAACAAAGAACCCAAATCTAATTATTGCTGATGATTCTGTTGAAACTGAAAACACATATGGAAACACAAATCGATAAATATATAGGCTAATAAAAGATAAAGAAAAGTGTGATCTAGCAGTTTGGTTCTTTATAAATAAAAAACTAGAGGCTCTAAAGAGCCTGTGTCGCTCACCTTGGTATATGTGAATATTAAACAAAAGAAACAGATAGATTCATGACAAAATTGTGTTTTGGTGATGGTGATGTGTTTGTACATCTTACTTTACTGAACATTCTTGCTGCTTACAATTATCTCTATCTATAATGAACTTGGCCCCAGGGGGTCAATTGACCATTTCAGTCATGTAGACTTATTTGTAAATCTTACTTTGTTGAACTTTATTGCTTTTTACAGGTTATCTCTATCTATAATAGTATTCAAGATAATAACCAAAAACAGCAAAATTTGAAAATTAAAGGCCAGATAGATCTTGACCTAATAATTAATTTTACCCTTCTTCAGATTTGCTCTAAATGCTTTAGTTTTTGAGCTATAAGCCAAAAACTGGATTTTACCCCTTGGCCCAGTAGTTTCAGAGGAGAAGATTTTTGTAAAAGATTACTAAGATTTACTAAAAATGGTTCAAAATTGACTATAAAGGGCAATAACTCCTAAAGGGGTCAACTGACCATTTCGGTCATGTTAACTTATTTGTAAATCTTACTTTGCTGAACATTTTTGCTATTTACAGTTTATCTCTATCTATAATAATATTCAAGAATTCAAGATAATAACCAAAAACAGTAAAATTTCCATAAAATTACCAATTCAGGGACAGCAACCCAACAACGGGTTGTACGATTCATCTGAAAATTTCAGGGCAGATAGATCTTGACTTATTAGATTATTTTACCCCCTGTCAGATTTGCGCTAAATGCTTTGGTTTTTGAGTTATAAGCCAAAAAACTGCATTTTACCCCTATGTTCTTTTTTTAGCCATGACGGCCATGTTGGTTGGTTGACCGGGTCACCGGACACATTTTTTAAACAATCAGATCAAGGTAAACTTACTACCTATTTTTCCTTTAAAACTCTATTTTGTTTTGAAAAATATTTGGATCTAAAAGATTTTAGATTAAGACAATCAATCTGTAAAATTAGAATAAGCGCTCATCTATTAAGGATTGAGACTGATAGATATGCTAAACTTTATGTGAATAGGACACTGAGAAAATGTTTATACTGTACTTTAAATAAAGTTGAAGATGAGATACACTTTGTAACTGAATGTCTACTATATATTGATAACAGAAATGAGTTTTTTTACTGAAATTTCTCTAAATTGTAATAATTTTCAATCTTTAGACAATTTTTCAAAGTTTTTATGGCTATTTACACAAGAAAATTTAAATGTGTATAAATGATTAGGAAAGTATTTATCTCAAAATCTAGAGATAAGGAGAAGTTCAAAAAACCAATTTTATTTGCTAATTGAAAATTAAGCGGAATAAAATAATTTAAGACAGCAGAGAAGATAATTCTGTTTTAATTGGTTTACTAACATAGATGTATTACATCTATGTTATTACTAACCGACTTAAATAAAAGAGTGAGCTATTAATACTCTGAATGTATGACGTCTCTAGTCTGGTCAAAGGGTCAGAGTGTCCTACTTAATTAAACTATAAATTGTAGAAATTAGATAACCTGTTTCCACGTGCAGAGAAATTTCACTTATGACCAATGCATGATTGGATTTCATCTTTCTTATTGGTCAATGATCTTGCGGGTCAGCACGAGTTCACGTGTAAGTGCATTATGGTCACTTCCTTTTATCATCAGCATTTGATGTGTTAACTTGTGATTCTTATCAAACAATTTGTTCAAAATTCCCACCCTCATACCTCCCTTATGTTATCTTTTGAAGCAGATATGTATATATGTTTATTTATGGGGCAGATTTTTCTCCCCACCTTTGCTATTCTTTGTCATTTATTCAATTGATATGATATTAGTTGATGTAATTTCGTATTAATTATGTATTATTATTTCATATTAAATATGAACTTTTATGTCAAATGTTTTATTTGCAAAATGTATTTTTTGCATTTTATGATTTTGAATAAATGACATTTTTTCGTCAGTTTAGTTTTTATATCATATAGCAAATCAAGCTCAGACTCTGGCATGTGTATACATAGTATGTTTCTGGTATCTAGCTGTCTGTCTTAAATAATAATTGCAAATTAGCCACAAATATACATATTTTGAGTTGTATATAATTTTAAATGGTATAATGGCCATTGTTATATTATTGTTCGTTTCTGTGTGTGTTGCATTTTAACGTTGAGTCGTTTGTGTTTTCTCTTATTTTTGAGATATTGAGATCAGACGTGGCACGGTACTTGTCTATCCCAAATTCATGTATTTGGGTTTCTTGTTATATTTGTTATTCTCGTGGTGTTTTGTCTGATGCTTGGTCCGTTTCTGTGTGTGTTACGTTTCGGTGTTATGTCGTTGTTCTCCTCTTATATTTAATGCGTTTCCCTCGGTTTTAGTTTGTTACCCCGATTTTGTTTTTTGTCCCTGGATTTATGAGTTTTGAACAGCGGTATACTACGGTTGCCTTTATTTAAAGATGTAAATTGTATTATCTTGTTCTGTCCTGGCCTTTTATAGCATTTTTAATAGTATTAAACAATGTTGTTTTCCTATATTTTATGTCTCAAATTTATGTCTAAATCTTACGTACTTGTATGTACTGTCATGAAAGCTCTTTATAGGGCCCTTTAATTGGAAATAAAATATTCTTATTCTTATTCTTATTCACGAAAAAATAGATAGTAAAGTGCATTATTGCTATTTTGTGAATTTTTCCTTTGATCTTTCTTTGTGATAATTTTTCATATCATGCTACTCGCTTTCAAGAGATTGAAAATTATCGCTAGAATTTAAGGAGCCACGAGGCGTTGCTTGCGAAATTGACATAAAATTGACAACGTCATCATAGTTAAAATAGCGATAAACAGATTATCATCGGTCATCTCAACTCGATTGCCTTTCTCGTTGAGATAACCAGCGATAATCTATAAATATAGCTCATAGCTATTCGTTTGATACTACCGTATCGTAGATAGCGGAAACATATACAGAGTCATGTTACAGTAATGACATCTTTATTGTCGACTACATTGGCAAGAGGGATAGGGGGAGGGTTGAGATTTCAAAAACCATGTATAACCCCGCCGCAATTTTGCGCGTGTCCAAAGTCAGGAGCCTCTAGCCTTTGTTAGTCTTGTATGATTTTTAATTTTAATTTCTTGTGTCGGTATAATTCGGAGTTTAGTATGACGTCCATTATTACTGAACTTGGATACATATTTGTTTAGGGGCCAGCTGAAGGACGTCTCCGGGTGCAGGAGTTTCTCGCTACATTGAAGACCCATTGGTGACCTTCGGCAGTTGTCTGCTCTATGGTCGGGTTGTTGTCGCTTTGACACATTCCCCATTTCAATTCTCAATTTCATTTTATAAGTTAAATAAATATAACATTCTAATATGATGTTCACTTTTTTCATTGTTATTTGACACATGTACTGTTATGATTAGAAAAACAACTTCAGAAAATAACCTTATAAACGTTTTAAAAACTTACTAAACGGCTGTTTAACTCATGCTAAGATTCTAACTGGTCTAGTCTAAAAGTTATTTCTTCTACAAATCTTGCAAATTACACCTCCTTAGACATTGGAGCCAGTGATAAATATTTGTTTGTATCTTCTATCAAGACAATTAGGATACTCTTACAAATATTGTAACTTTACAAAAGTATACTTTAAAGTGGTATATTCTTTATAAAACAATACAATCATGTTACTTAGTATAACACGAGACTTAGGTATCTTCGATTGTGCACACGGAAGTGTTTCTAGTTGGACATTCTTGTTAAGATGAAATAAAACTAGGTTTATATTTTAACCAGTGTATTTTTTTTACTTGCCAACACGATACAATTGTGTTAAGATTTGCTGTACAATTAAGTTCATGTTCAATAAGATAAATATAGAGTACAAGGCTTTAACGAGATTTAGTGTCATGCTGAATATGTTGATGTGTTTTATATTGTATAGCGAAATCATGGGCGGATCCAGCCATTTTAAAAAGGGGGGGGTTCCCAACCCAGAGTAAAGGGGGGGTTCCAGCTATATGCTCTCATTCAAATGCATTGATCGGCCAAAAAAAAGGGGGGGTTCCAACCACCGGAACCCCCCCCCCCCCCCTCTGGATCCGCGCCTGGAAATACATATTAATTGAAAGACTAGAAGAAGTTAATATTTTGAGGTTTTTGTTCGAGCTTTATGAAATCAGTTTATTTTATTTGTCATATTTGACTGACCGTTAATACAAATCATAGTTGTACCCCGAGTGATTAAAGAAGATAACAAGTCAATAAAACAATGAAGCCTGTTCGTGCCCTAAGGAATTTAAATTTAATTTCGTAATACACTCAAACTGATTCTTTGATTCAAATAACAAACATTTCATGAAATGAGCAACATAACTGCTGCAGCTTATAAACACAGCTGCTTTGAGAGTGGACATACATCTTAGCGAGGATAATTTTCTACTTTAAAACATCTTTAAAAATTATATCTTTTCAAATTCGGAGGCTTAATGTATATCAATAACACAATTTCTGTAGAAACCAAATTGTGATATGCAGATTTATATATAAAAGCCGTTCTTTTTTTTAAGAAGGGGTGGGGGGGGGGGGGGGGGGGGGGTTCGTTTGCTATGTTGATCATCAACAACAGTTTAGTTAAGAATAATATATTATCACTTTTCTTTACCTTTAAAACTATAAAGTTTGTATTTATCGATACATTATTAAAATTGTATGCATGACTGATCCAGCTTAATATTCTTACCAATGTAAAACGGAAGTATACACAAACGGTATGTCCTAGCTGTACTTCCCGATTAGCAATAAACACAAGACGATGTTGATCTGTCTACGATGAAGGTACGTATTTTTTTTAAATAACAAGTTATACTTTTAGAAATCAGAGCTAGAAAACAGAATTCACAATTAATGCATGAAGTGGTGACAACTGCATGTTTAAAACAAATACATAATTATTTTTATCAATGTCTAATGATTTTTAATGAAAATTAATTGTGGTTTTTGTATGTTTACATTTAATCTGCATAGAAATTTTGGTAATTGCCATTCAAATAAACGTCACCAAAAAAGTCACGTTTTGACCATCACTATTTACATGTATGAAATAACTAAGACTAAACAGTCATTCGATATACATTCAATTTTGCTATATATGAATTTTATATTTGAATAAGTTACATGTGTTGTGTTAATCCACGATAAGTATACAACAATGTAAATCTAGTACTGAGTTCCTGTCGTAGTATCTTTCGTGTTTTAATGGTCAAGATAGATACTGTAAACTTTTAAACTTGTATATTGAGTTTATGTGGCTAGAACAACAAGAATAAGGTTGAGATATCACAAATCATGCTTAACCCCGCTGCACCTTTGAAAGTCTTGTGGTTTTTTTATATTTTGGTTCATTTGTGACGTTACGCATATGTTTCGGAACTAGTATGGCAACTATTTCGCTCAACGATTAAACCTTATTGTTAAGAGGCCAGAATAATCTAGCCGCTTGGTTCGGGATTTTCACGGTGCGTTGTAGACCTATTTGTGATATTGATAAACATTGAAAACAAAACATGTTTAATTATTTCATGCGTCCGAATTGCTTTTCTGGATTTAACTTCACCAGGAACGCTCAGTGCCAAACATTTGAAATCCGAAAATGTATAAGTACCAAAACGAAACCGTTGAAAAGCTATATTATGACAAAACCAACTATTAAAATCCATATATAAAAACAATATGATCATAATAGTTTCCTTCTCAATTTAAAACTAGAGGCTCTAAAGAGCCTGTGTCGCTCACCTTGGTCTATGTGAATATTAAAGGAAGCAGATGGATTCATGACAAAATTGTGTTTTGGTGATGGTGATGTGTTTGTACATCTTACTTTACTGAACATTCTTGCTGCTTAAAATTATCTCTATCTATAATGAACTTGGCCCATTAGTTTCAGTGGAAAATGTTAGTAAAAATTTACAAATTTTATGAAAATTGTTAAAAATTTACTATAAAGAACAATAACTCCTAAGGGGGTCAATTGACCATTTCGGTCATGTTGATTTTTTTGTAAATCTTACTTTGCTGAACATTATTGTTGTTTACAGTTTATCTCTATCAATAATAATATTCAAGATAATTACCAAAAACAGCAAAATTTCCTTAAAACTAACAATTCAGGGTCAGCAACCCAACAACGGGATGTCCGATTCATCTAAAAATTTCAGTGCAGATAAATGTTGACCTGATTAACAATTTTACCCCATGTCAGATTTGCTCTAAATGCTTTGGGTTTTGAGTTATAAGCCAAAAACTGCAATTTACCCCATGTTCTATTTTTAGCCATGGCCGCCATCTTGGTTGGATGGCCGGGTCACCGGACACATTTTTCAAACTACTAACCCAAAAGATGATTGTGGCCAAGTTTGGATTAATTTGGCCAATTAGTTTCAGAGGAGAAGATTTTTGTAAAAGATAACTAAGATTTACGAAAAATGGTTAAAAATTGACTATAAAGGGCAATAACTCCTAAAGGTTGCACTTTGTAAATACAGCTGTTTCTCAAAACACGCCTCTTTTGGGGAGTAATTGAATATTCATAGAAAATTCATTTTGCTTACATACTGGTTCCCAGTTATGCTCTCTGTGTTCCATATCGCAGAGACAGAACTTGGGAATGTTACCAGTAAATAAACACGTGCATATTGTTTACATTGAAATCTGTGGTAACCTTTCATTCGAGGTAGGGGTAGTTAAGAAAATTAGTGTAAGTTTAAACTCTGAGAAGTTCAGGGCATATAAACGTTGAAAATATGCCGCACAGCCCTATATTTTGACCTTTGAAAAAAATTGTGGTGCATATGAACTTTCAATTCTAGGATAAGATTTTTTTCAAAACTTCATAGTAAAAGTGGTACAGTTTTAGCCGTAGAAGGAGTTCCTATGGGAAATTGCATTGTCAATATTTACAGAAATGCAACCTATATAGGGTGAAAAAGGGGAACATTCAGAATTTTACCAAATTTGCTTTATTTCACAGATTTTAAAGAAATTAACTCAAATAAGAAGTTTTATAAATATTTAATGAAGATTGATAGAATCCTGGGCCTTAAATATGATGACTCAGCATAAATTCACAGTTTACAGTATGCATAGTTTACTTAAAGTCCTGGATACAAAATTAAATCATAATATTTGCATATTTGTAAGTTAAATTGTTAAGCAGTGCATTTATTCACTCTTCGCAGTCATTGAAACTCATAGATCCTTCCTGAATATTATTTATGGGGTATTTGTGTCCTTTCGATAACCCAAAAGTAAGCCGCAACACCTAAATCTGCTTTTTTGTCACCACGGCATAATAAATACAAGCTAGAAAAACAAAAATATCTCAAGAAAACTTACAATAGTGTGTTCTATCCTGAATATGTACTAAATATTCCAAATTGCTAGAAACAACAGAATTATTTAGGAAATTTGAGGCCCCAGGGGCAAGAAACATAGAAAATTGCCTACCCCCTGGGTCATAAAACAAATAATTTAACTTGTAAATGCTATGATTTTATGATATTAAAGTTCTTGATATAGAAAACAATAACTATGCTTGGAAGTTATGCAAAAAATCAAATGTTAGCAGTCATCTCTACAACATTTTAAGTGAATTTATATCTCAGACTGGTATCTGCATACATACAACTATTGCAAATATGGCTTTGTTTGAACACTTCTAGTATATATAGTAGCTAAATTGTGTCAGATATATGGTTAAAGATGATACTGTTGTGACAAGAATTCTAAATTGACCATTTGAGGCAGACAATGTGTTCTTTAATTGACAAATAGGCATACAGTAAGATGTGGACTGGAGATAGAGGCTGGATTGGATACTTTATATAATCTTGAATGTTGTAATGATTGACTGCTAAACATTACATTTATGATATTCTGATATGCTTTCAATATGTTATCAAAACAGTTTTTAACAGGTTCTAGGCATTTTTTATCAGAAAATATGCAAATAGGGTAAGCTGGCAATAATTAAAGTCTTGTTTTCAAATTCTTTAAAAAATTGAAACAGGGGAGGGGGTATAAAATGTATAGTAAAGAAAAACTTAGAGTATACACAGTGATTTCTTTCTTCTTCTTCTTCTTCTTCCGAATACGGGAGTAGACTCCTAGGTAGGAGTGTAAAACTTCCCGGAACTTGTGTGCTATGTACATATGGACTTAATTTAAAAATAATATGACAAAGAAAAATCGTTATCAATAACATATATACATTATGTACAGTGGCTTTAAAGTTTAATAAGTTGCTGTGGATCCTTCAAGTGTTAGAGTGGATATGCCACTTTTGAAGGATTCCAGGGTGTCAGACATACCTATTGCTTCAGGTAGTGAGTTCCAGTCCGAAATAGTGCGAGGATAAAATGAAAATTTATAGAAATCTATATTTGTGGATATTTGCCTAAATTTATGTTTCCCCCTAGTGCGTCTATCAGAAATTGTTAAGTTGTCCTTAGGAACTTCTACTAACCCCCAATTTATTTTATACAGCATAGTTAATCTAGCCTTTTTCCTTCTTAATTCTAAATTTTCCCATTCCAATGATTTTATTAAATTTGAAACTGCTCCAGGTGATCTGTCTTTATAATCATTGAAGACAAACCTGGCTGCCTTACGCTGTACCTGCTCAACCTGAGTGATGTGTTGTTTTTTGTACGGATCCCAGACAGGGGAAGAGTATTCGACGACCGGACGGACAAGTGATGTGTACGTAAGGTTTTTAACCTTACGTGTGCAGTTTTTTAAGTTCCTACGAAGAAAACCTAAGGTTTTATTTGCCTTACAAGTAATATTGTTAATATGCGTTCCCCAATCAAGATCATGGCTTATAGTTACGCCTAAATATTTACTGTCTTTTACTGCTTCTAAAATATGATTATGTAATATATAATCAAAAGTGGAAGGTTTACTTTTTTTAGAAATATGAATTACATAACACTTCTCAGGATTAAAATTCATTTGCCAATCCTCTTCCCATTTTACTAAACTAGACAAATCTTTTTGAAGTAATTGTGCATCAGAACTATTATTTACATTTCTATATAATAAACAGTCATCTGCAAAAAGTCTTGCATTGCAAGTTACATGTTCGGGTAGGTCATTTATAAAGAGTAAAAATAATGTTGGGCCTAAAACTGTTCCCTGAGGGACACCAGAATCAACTGCTAATTTTGAAGATTTTACACCGTTTAGTAGTACTTGCTGTTGCCTGTCAGCTAAAAAGTCATTTATCCAATTTAAATTTTGATTTCTAATACCATAAAATTCTAATTTCTGGGCTAATCTTTTATGGGGGACTTTATCGAAAGCTTTGGAAAAATCTAAAAGTATGACATCTATTTGGTTACCATATCCCAATGATTTAGCAAGATCTTGTATGCTGATGATAAGTTGGGTCTCACAAGACCTTTTGCTTCTAAACCCATGCTGACTATCATTTAATATGTTATTAGTTGTAAGGTGTTTCCTTATGTTGCTTGTTAAAATATGTTCTAAAATTTTGCAACATATTGCAGTTAATGAAACTGGTCTATAATTAATAGCGTTATGCTTGTCACCTTTTTTAAATATAGGTACAACATTAGCCTGCTTCCAATCATTTGGGATTTTACCAGTATCAATAGATTTTTGGAAAAAGAATGTCAAAAATGGAGACAATTCTTCTGCAAAATTATGTAAAAAATATGCTGGCAGATTATCAGGGCCAGTGGCTTTATGTGGATTTAAGTTTTTAAGTAACTTTAATAAGCCATTATTACTAATAAATATGTCTGGCATAGTGGGGTGGGGACTTGTACCTTTATTTGGCATAGAGGATGTATCTTCGGTGGTAAAAGCCTTTTTAAATTGTTCGTTTAGGATGTTAGCTTGTGTATTCGGCTCACTATACAATAAGCCATCCTTTCCTCTTAATGGTGACACTCCAGATGTTTCTGTTTTTTTGCTTTTAATAAATTGCCAGAAAGATTTAGGTTTTTCTTCTAACTGGGGGCTAATTATTTCTTGCATATATGTGCTCTGGGCTCTTCTTATTTCTCTTTGAGCAGTAGCTTTTAACTTTTTATATTTATCTTTATGTTCTTGTTTACCAGTTTTTTTAGCTTTGTTGTAAGCTTTACGTTGTTTTTTACATAAATGGTCTATATCCCTATTTGCCCAAGGGTTGGTGTACTTAGATTTAGTGATTTTGCTTGGTACATTATCATCTATTATTTTATTACTACCTTCTTTGAATTTATTCCATAATTGGTCAATATTTAAATTTTCATTAGTCTGAGATATAAGTTCAGATATAAAATGAGATGTTACGTCTTTTATCTTTTTAATATCTACCTTTTTCCATAAATAAATTTTATGTTGTGATTGTTTAGATCTTTGGGGCTTGCAGATTGCATCCACTAAAACAATATCATGGTCAGATATACCTGGTATAGATTTTATTTTTGTTATTAATGCAGGTTGGTTTGTGCAGAAAAGGTCAAGTATATTATCTTTCCTAGTTGGAAAATCAACCATTTGTTCAATGCCTAAGTTGTTCAGCATATCTATAAATGCTTCATTCAGCTCCTTAGAATACATTGAGCCAGATATATTTTGCTCAGGCCATTTTATGTCTGGAAGGTTAAAGTCACCACCAAGCCAGAAGGTGGAATTTTTAAATTTTAACTTAAGTTCATTAATTTCAATGATCATTTGTTTGAGATAGTCTATATCATTTTTATTTGGTGGTCTATATGCAGAAATAATAACTAAGGATTTAGTATCAGTTATATTAATTTGGGCAGCAATAAGTTCTAAATTTTTGCTTTTATATACTTCTTGGCAAATAATACCTGTTTTAATGGCGATTAATACACCTCCACCTTCTTTTCCGACCCTGTCGTTTCGGAATACATCTTCAAACAGTGTGTTTGGAAAAATTTCAGAAGATAATACATCTTTGTTTAGCCAAGTTTCATTACCAATAATAATATCTGGTTTAGATGATGTTAATAAATTTTCAATTTGAGGAACTTTATTTTTACAACTTCTAAAATTAATCTGAAGAACTCTTAATGAGTTTTGTCTATTAATATTCTTATTTCTTAATTGCTTCGTCACTGGTGGTTTAGGTGATGATGTAGCAACTGGGTCTCCAAAGTTTTCATGACTATCATTTATAGTAAAGCTTAAGGAAAAAGCTGAACTATCTGAAAGTACTGAATATGAGTTAGGGTTCAAAATAGAATTACCTGATGAGAGGTATGATTGAAAAATGGTTCTAGAGTGATTAGGAGTATCACATATCGGGCATATCCAAAGTGCTGATGAATTTCCAAACTTTTCATACATTGATGGACTTATATTTACACATCCAATATGACACCATTTATCGCAATTATCACAAACAATGGCATCACTGTCCCAGGTACACTCATGCGAGCAAATAGAGCATGGGTAACTGGAGTCATTCAAGTTTGATGGGCCAGGGTTGGTTTCAACCTGGTTGCTTAAAAGAATTCTGATCTAAAGATGAATGTGGCGATCTGATTTGCCAAAAACACATTTACTTTTAAAATTGGACACATGTAAGTGCCAGTAATAAATCTGAGTAGATACCTCAATTGTTGTGTCACATTGAAGGCTGATAATGATACCCTCATATTTGTTGGAGTCTAGTATATTATTTTGTATATTAAACTCATTGACGGTGCTCAGAAAAATAAAAAAATGTTGAGCAAATAACGACTAAGCTATGTTTAAACATTTTGACAGAGTCTAAGTGTCATAAAAATATAATCAGTGAAGAGAAGGATGGTGACTCTCATACACATTCATAACATGTTTAATAAGACAGTTAGTAGTTGATGACAAATTAGATCTTCGTTCCTTTAAGACTTTAATTCTGATAAATGAGTATTAATGTGAGAAAAACTGATTTTAGAGAGTTTTCTATTTGAATAAATGTCTGTATAGGTTGCACTTTGTAAATACAGCTGTTTCTCAAAACACGCCTCTTTTGGGGAGTAATTGAATATTCATAGAAAATTCATTTTGCTTACATACTGGTTCCCAGTTATGCTCTCTGTGTTCCATATCGCAGAGACAGAACTTGGGAATGTTACCAGTAAATAAACACGTGCATATTGTTTACATTGAAATCTGTGGTAACCTTTCATTCGAGGTAGGGGTAGTTAAGAAAATTAGTGTAAGTTTAAACTCTGAGAAGTTCAGGGCATATAAACGTTGAAAATATGCCGCACAGCCCTATATTTTGACCTTTGAAAAAAATTGTGGTGCATATGAACTTTCAATTCTAGGATAAGATTTTTTTCAAAACTTCATAGTAAAAGTGGTACAGTTTTAGCCGTAGAAGGAGTTCCTATGGGAAATTGCATTGTCAATATTTACAGAAATGCAACCTAAAGAGGTCAACTGACCATTTCAGTCATGTTGACTTATTTGTAAATCTTACTTTGGTGAACATTATTGCTGTTTATAGTTTATCTCTATCTATAATAATATTCAAGATAATAACTAAAAAGAGCAAAATTTCCTTAAAATTACTAATTCAGGGCAAGCAACCCAACAACGGGTTGTCCGATTCATCTGACAATTTCAGGGCAGATAGATCTTGAACTAATACAATAATACCCCCTGTCATATTTGCTCTAAATGCTTTGGTTTTTGAGTTATAAGCCAAAAACTGCATTTTACCCCCTATGTTCTATTTTTAGCCATGGATGGTTGGCCGGGTCACCGGACACATTTTTTAAACTAGATACCCCAATGATGATTGTGGCCAAGTTTGGTTTAATTTGGCCAAGTAGTTTCAGAGGAGAAGATTTTTGTAAAAGTTAACGACGACAACGACGACAGACGACGGACGACGACGGACGACGGACGCCAAGTGATGAGAAAAGCTCACTTGGCCTTTTAGGCCAGGTGAGCTAAAAAGACTCCAACATGAAAATGGGATTAAATGCAAACGAGAAAACTACCGATCTAGTTTATTACAAACCATTTTCCGAAAATAAAATGTGAGACATGAATTATCAGCACCCACATACACTTTGTAACTTCAGGACCTGCGGGGTTAAATATGTTTATGAGCGCTTAGCCCTCCCCTCACCCGGAACAGTGGTGTAGTCGAACGACATAGAAACAAACTGTAAAAAAAAAAATCAGCAGCAATTAGTTAAACAAAAAACAAGCATAACGAGGAACAACAACAATTCAAACTTGATGCGATGGTGAAAAGATATTCAGCTATTTCAATTATTTTCAAACATGATTCTATTATCAAATTGAAATTGTATTTCAGATTCGTTTTCAGCTAGGACTACTTTTAATTTTAATAATTGAGACCAGCATTGTGACAGTATCAGCGCAAAGTAAGTAACAATATGCACTATTACATTTTAAAATGTATCCATCAATCAAAAGAGGAAAAGATACCAGAGTGACAGTCAAACGCATAGATTGAAAATAATCTGACAACGCCATGGGTAAAATAATAAAAAGACAGACAAACAAATAATAGTACAGAAGACACAACATAGAAAACTAAAGACTATGCAACACGAACCCCACCAAACTTGATATGGTGTCTTTCTCGCTTTGTCGGTATAAATGCTCCTTCTTCTATACCTTTTGTGGACTTTTATATGTTAAGGACACAAACTCACGAATAAAATAGTTGTATTGTAATAATTTTCTCAGTGAAAATAACGTCTACTACCCACTCTGCCAACTTCCCGCGTTGACAAAAAATAAGACAGAGATCAGAGCGTAATTATCAAACCGGATACGGAATGACCCATTCGAATTCCGGAAATATACAGAAACCGTATCAACGAAGCTGTCCTAGGACTAAGACATGTCTTGGTATGGTCTTAGGACACGTCTTAGTCCTAAGTCAAGTTAATGAAAATCTCCTAAAATAAGATATGTCCTAAATTTGGTCTTAAAGTTGCAATATTAATTTGAATATGAGAAAAAGTTGACTTCTTTTTTTAACTGATCCTGATTCGAGATATGTAATGAAATCGAGTGGACCTAAGTACAAAACTGGTTTTATGTACTAAAATTGCAGCACGAATATCGCATTTAACAAAGTTTTGTGACTATTTACTTTTGTTTTCGTATTAAATTCATTTATATCTGTTGTCATATTCAATAACGTATGTATTAGTATTACGTTAAAACTTTAACTTTTATTTTGCGTTAATTGTTTCCATATAAGAGTAGATACTAAAATACCATTAAATCTATGACATAGAAAGCTCTACACATTTTTCAACTAGATAAATGTGGTAGGATGGTCCTACTTAGGACCATGGTAGTGAGGACTGTCCTATGGCAGCTTTGTTTTACATCGTAAGACATGTCTCACATGTCTCAGACACGTCCTAAGACCATATCTTAGAACATATCCTAGGATACTTTCATTGACACTTTCATTGACACGGCCCCAGACTTTGAACTAGAAACCTGTATCTAATAACGAAAGTTATGTATACAACACTTCAATCATAATATAGTTTTGAACACAGAATTAAATAAACTAGAATATTTACAGCCGGTGTAGTTATTCGAGCTCACATTCAATATAGAGATAATTATAGTAAGCTAAAATGTGAATAAAATTGTTTGTGTCTGTTTGCAAAACTTGTTTGTTTGTTTTTTATTGTAAAGTTACGTGCTTTAATTCAATAAATATAGTTAGGTATTATACACAATTTTGTATAGTTGATAACAAATTATATTCTAATGATGAAGGTGCAAGTTTCGATGTACTCAACAAACTTGTGAACTCAAAGTTACAAAGGGGTAGTGAAAAAAATATTATACCAGAAATGAGAATTTTAGATGGCTGTAAAAATATATTTACAAAATCTTGACAAGTCTAAGGCAGCTGGTTTAGATGATGTTTGACCCATTATTTTAAGTATGTGTAGCGAATGTCTGTAATACATTAACATTTTAACACAAGCAGCGTTACCACCATCAACTCAGGCCAACTACAAACGGGCATGGAAACAGAAATGAACTTATCAATTCGTCTCCCATTATCTGTGGCTACTATATCATTATTCATTGCATATATGTTTAAAAAATCGTTTGTCCCATCAACGATATCAATATATCTTTCAGCAATAGTATATGTACATAAAATGTTAGCCCTACAAGACAATACTCAATCTTTCTTGGTTGATAAGCTGATAACAGGAACATATGATTTTAAATTAGATTATCTAGAACAGTTGATAGTCGGCTTCCAATAAAAGTTTCAGTACTGAATAAATTACTTCAGAATATTTCAAGTGTGCTAATGAATTCATATGAACGGATATTATTTAAAGCATTTTTTTATTAGCCTTCTTAGTCTTTGCTAGAATAGGATAATTAATTTTGACAAAAAATGTGACAGAAGAGCATGTTTTGCAATTACGGGATCTATCGTTATTTTATGTTGAAAGCAAAGCTACAGAGGTGGAAGTGTGTTTTCGTAAATTTAAACGTATTATTAAAGGCCTATCTAAAATCATCAAATTTCCAAATGGACCCGCAATTGAATCAGCAGTAGGAGGTATAGTAAATTATCCACAAGTTAGACCACGTACAACATTAGACACTCAAGTTTTTTTGTTCTATGACCAGCATCCCTTTACAACATTTACATTTTGATAAAATGTTACACAAATGTTTACAATCATGTGGTTTAGACAACACTAGATATAAAGGCCATAGTTTTAGAATAGGAGCAGCTACATATATGCTGCTGAACGAGGCATGTCTGATTCACAAATTCGCACAATGGGCCTTTGGAAATCAAATGCCTTCCAAAAGTACATACGACCCCATACCAATAAACAGAATGTTATTGATACTTGCTTGGGCTGGTATTAATGCCTTTAACCTTTTAACATGCAACTACATGTTTTGACACATTTATAAACATTGCTGTAAGGCGTCAAATTAACAGAATTTTTTCAATTGAAACAATTTGGAAAGTACTTATCAATAAAAAGTATAATTTGATGTATGCTGGGTTTCTTATTATGTAAAAATTAACTGCTTGGGCCGTTAAGTAATTTTTAAGTTACATTTAACATTTAGTATGCCACACATCTGTTTAATTTGTTTCAAGTTTTTAAACTATAGTGACAATGGTTTTTGTTTTTTATGTATACATTTTAGTTTTCCTTGTTGTTACATCTTTATTTTTATTACATGTATTTTTGGAAGTAAATAGTTTTCACTTTTGGTATGAATGATCCATGCCTCAATATAGCATATTTACAGTGAACTGTAACTTCATATGAAAAATTTCAGTACTGCTTGCTTGAGCCGGTAGTTCTGTTTTTATGGTTGCCAATTTCTTGGCCTAGGTGGTATAGGATAGATGTGATTGCATATTCTCTTTCGTGGTGGCATATGTGACCCCATTCTAGGCCAAGAGTTTGTGTTAATTAATGGTATGTGGCAATTTTATTATTATGTAATTTACCTATGTTAATTAAGAACATTTTTCACTTATCTTTTATATGTTGTAAATAGTTTAAAGTTATGTAATACTTTACGTAATACTTTGTTTCGACAAATTCACATTGAAAAGTAAAAATTAACAATATCATTTCTGTGTTTGTTATACTTTACTTTTATGACGTAATTACTTATACTCTAAAGAGATGGTTTAGTTTAGCGTCTGTTGTGGATTAAAGGAAGAGGCACAAATACACATTATTTATATATAGTGTTAATTTTTAGAAATTGATAGAAAACAAAAACAGGGGGAGGTATAAAATAAATTGTCCAGTTCAAAAGTTCCTATGACCTGTGATACCTTTCCTGAAATTGTCCAGTCAAAATATTTTATAATTATTTGGTTTAACTGGAAACAGTTTAATTAGATATCAATATTTCAGATGAACAAAATGAAATAGAGAATGTAAATTGTGAAAAAAGTTTTGGTTTATATACCGACAAAAACTTAAAATTGGAATGAGCAAATAGATAAAATGACATGTGCATTTAGTAATTTATCTAAAAGAATCAAATAAACTCATCATAGATACCAGGACTAAATTTAGTATAGACTCATCAGTGACACTCGAATCCAAAAAAGTTAAAAAGGCCAAATAAAGTACGAAGTTGAAGAGCAATTACATGTATTACAAAAGATAATAAAATATTTACCTAGTATGCGTATACGTATTATCTATTTTAATACTAATATTCTGCCATTGTTTGATTATTGTTGCGATAACTGCATGGGGAAGGTGATATTTCAAGGAGGTTATATGAGAAGGAGAGTGAACTTCCACACTCTGCTTGATACAAAAATTAGCATCCCCAGGATAGCAGTTCGATCAGAAAAAAATGGTAAATATATAAAGAAACCGACATGTTTATCACCCACTTGACATGGCCCTCTGATGTACCGGGCTGTTACCGCGAGCAGTTTGGGCTATTAGATAAATCGCATATGTCACGTGGTTGTTACAGTGACTGGGTCATTAAAGTTACGTGTATTTTTGGTAATAATGCGTGAGTAGTGTTTATGATATGGAAAAAGATGGGACACGCAATTTCAAAATCAATCGACTGAATCGTCTGTCTACCGTGAAATTTTTTTAAAGAAATGACAAAGTTATGCGGGTTTAAAGGAAAGTTAGGCCGTGTTCACACCAAACGCCGTGTAGAGTAAACATGTTTACAATTAGTTTATAGTGTAGTGTACACTGGTTTCACATTACATTTGTTCACATCTATACACCTTGTTTAGCTACCTGTACATAAGATTTGTTCCCACTTGTAAACTATATGTCATTTAAATGTTCATTACGTAGAACTGAATTCAAAATTTTGGGAAATTTTTTCTAGCGGTAAGGGAACAACCAATTGACTTCAAAAGGGGGCCGGAGGATGGGAATGGAAATATTCCGATCTCCAATTTGATAAAAAAAAAAAAATGGTCATACAGATGATAAAAAAAAAAAATGTTCTGAATCAAGAGTGTCCCCATACATTATAGTGTTAAATATTGAAAAAAAAGTATTTGATAACCAGCATCGAAAAAAAAGGAATAAAAACGTACGCGCGAAAAAAAATCTGACTCAGATAAAAAAAAAAAAAACTCTCCCCCTTTTTTTAAGTTAAGTGGTTGCTACTTTAAGAAAGCCATTTTTGTCGAGCCTGCAACTTTTGTTGCAGAAAGCTCGACATAGGGATAGTGATCCGGCGGCGGCGGCGGCTACGGCGGCTACGGCGGCGGCGTTAGCTAACTTCTTAAAAGGTTTATATTTTAGATGGTGAAAGACCTGGATGCTTCATACTTTGTATATAGATGCCTCATGTTACGAAGTTTCCGTCAGTCACATGTCCAATGTCCTTGACCTCATTTTCATGGTTCAGTGACCACTTGAAAAAAAAGTTCAGAATTTTTGTAATGTTGAATTCTCTCTTATTATAAGTAATAGGATAACTATATTTGGTATGTGCTTACCTTGCAAGGTCCTCATGCCCGTCAGACAGTTTTCACTTGACCTCGACCTCATTTCATGGATCAGTGAACAAGGTTAAGTTTTGGTGGTCAAGTCCATATCTCAGATACTATAAGCAATAGGGCTAGTATATTTGGTGTATGGAAGGACTGGAAGGTGTACATGTCCAACTGGCAGGTGTCATCTGACCTTGACCTCATTTTCATGGTTCAGTGGTTATAGTTAAGTTTTTGTGTTTTAGTCTGTTTTTCTCATACTTTATGCAATAGGTCTACTATATTTGTTGTATGGAATGATTGTAAGGTGTACATGTCTAGCGGGCAGATGTCATCTGACCTTGACCTCATTTTCATGGTTCAGTGGTCAAAGTTAAGTTTTTAAGTTTTGGTCTTTTTATGTAATTTTATATGCCAAAGGTCAGCTATATTTGGTGTATGGAAATATATTATGATCTATATGTCAGTCCCGCAGATTTATTTGACCATGACCTCAATTGCACGGTTCATTGCACAGTGTTAAGTTTTTGTGTTTTGGTCTATTTTTCTTAAACTATAATAAGTAATAGGTCAACTATATTTGTTGTATGGAAGCTTTGTTAGCTGTACATGTCTGCCTGGCATGGTTCATCTGACCTTGACCTCATTTTCATGGTTCATTGGTCTTTGTTTAGCTACTTGGTTAATGTTAAGTTTATGTGACAGTTGTAATAAAGCTTTATACTTAGGACTATCAACATAATATCAATGATTAGTAAAGAAGGCGAGACATTTCAGTGTGTGCACTCTTGTTATAATTTGCAGTAGTTTGAATATTCAAGAGAAGTCTCGATAACGCATTAGAAAACGTTAGCTGCAACAGCGTGCTTACAGCCGAAAAAAAAAAGGATTGAGATATTAGGGATCACTACATTTTTATCTTTTCTGTTCGTTTCAAATGGTATTTCTTCTCCAAGGAGTATTTGGTAAAGGAATAGGGTAGCGTTTTTTATATTTATTTTACGTGTTATTTAATGGATCTGAGATACTAGACAAACATATCATTTACCTCACACTTGTTTTAGTCATGCATTTATTCGTGAATCGTTTTTTTAGTAATGACCAGTGGCGAATATTTCTGTGTACGTCAAGTCAATTCGGGAAGACCTTTTCAAATGAATTAGGCAACAATTATTTACTTCATTTTTTGTGGAGGGGGAGGGGGGCGTGAGCTATTGATTTTTTTCAGGACAAATTTTGGTGACAAGTCGAAATCAATTTTAGCATTATATATAGTGGCAGATGAGGGTGAAACAAACAATTTTTTTTCAGGGCCAAAAACTGGAAACTTTTTTAGTTTCCAAAACAAAATCCATAGCTCACCACCCCCACCCCCTTGCCTTTATGTTTTATACTCAACTATAATAGCCCCCCCCCCCCCCCTCCCCCGAAAATCAATTGGTTGCTGCCTTATGGGTTCGGCAATGATGCTGCTTTGAGTCTTGATTAGGGATTAATAAAGTACGTTAATTTTTTTTAACAAAAAAAATCTGTAAAAATTTAGACAACTTATAATTATCAAAAATATCAATTTTACTCAAAAATAGTTTCCTCCTTAAATATTCACGATAAAACTAATGTCCTAAATGCCTAGTTTTGTGTACACTTAACCTACACAAGGCCTACATTGACTATCGACTGTGTGTAGGTAAAACATGATTTAAACTACATGTAAACATTGAGTTTTATCAATGGGAACGCAATTGTGTTTAGTTTACGTGTGAGTTACACTAACACAACACCAAATTTAGGTCAATGTGAACACGGCCTTAGTGTGCGATTTTTATGCAACACTACATTGATTTAAACACAGATTTTCGCTTCACCTTTCAATTTCTGTTGATGGAGAATTTGCAGATACTTATCATAGAAAATATACGAATATGCAAAGAACTTTAGTTACGGTGACCGGTAACGACCGGAAGGAATATTTGCTATTGAAACATCGAGAAATTTATCGGGAATAATGTAAATTAAAGTGCTTTCTGTTGATATTTACACTGACGGCAATGAGGCAGATATTCGTTTAATTTCTATTGGTAATAAGTTTACTTTTAACATAAAATTTTAATTTTTAATTACTAAATAAAAAATATCACAAAACATCATCTTAACATGTCAATAATTGTATATCCGCTCAGTTAATGACACCTCGGAAGTTTTCGTTCTTACTCGGGTATGTAATTAGGACAAAATCTCCCTTTGGGACAGAGTCGATCTCAACTATTTAACACCCACTTACAGAAAAGTCGGTATTTCATGTGTAATTATCGTCCTTTAAGCCCAAGGCGAAGACGAGGGCTTAAATCTTCATAAAACATGACCAAGTATTGTCTGACCAATTTAGAACATATTCACACTTTTGAGTGACCTTACAAAATGATCCTTTCCATTGTAATATTCAACCCTAAATAAGAGTTCACTTTTTATAATGAACTAAATGTAAAACATAGGTAATCATCATTTCAATGGATGGAATGAAATAGCTCTGACATAGTTTGTCCGAACCAAATGGATAAATTGTTTTTCTTATGCTTCAGGTAAAATTTAATACTTATTTATCTTGAGATTTTTTTTTAAAAGCAACACAATAAATTCCCATTTTTTCTTTTTTTTTCTTTTATAAATATAAAACTCTCCGTATAAATATTTAAATTCAGACCATTCAACATTAAATGCTTACTTTTTATAGATAAATTTACATGTATTATGTTTCTCTGAAAAAATCCTTTGCTGTATATCAGCAGTCTGACTTTGTTTTCTTGAAAGAAAAAAAAAATCCCTCAACATGTCAGGTATATGAAATAAATAAATACTATTTTACTATTATATCCTTAAGTTACCCCAATTATTTTTGTTTATAATTCTATACATGTGTGTGTACCATTAGTTCTTCTTCCGTTAATACCCATATATCAAAACCACATATTATTCTCATAATAATAATAACAAGAAATAGTAAAGTGCAATACCACACGACAGAGCCGATGGCTGGTTTAATTACCATTTAATAATAATATATCTCATGTACATAATATAAACATCTTTATAATGTCCTCGTATAAATATGTAAATAGTTCATTCAGTGAACACACACATGTAAAGCAAAATAATCTCTTAATGCATGATACAAAATCTATGAAAACCGTAGTATTAAAAAATAAACGTGACCGATCGAGTGGACCCTGTCGTGCCGAATGATTTAACCGCCAAATCAGATGAAACACATAACCCAAAAAACGCCACCTATGGGCAGACAATTCAGAAGAAAATAATTTCATACTAATTCATAAATTCAAACGATTGAAATTATATTTCTTCTTCCGTTAATACCCATATATCAAAACCACATATTATTCTCATAATAATAATAACAGGAAATAGTAAAGTGCAATACCACACGACAGAGCCGATGGCCGAAACACAAAGAACGGGAAAATTTTAAAGAAGGTTTTATATCATGCAATTAAAGAATTCAAAATTCAAGCAATAAATCTATAACCCTAAATTTTTGGAGACTTTAAGCAAATCTTCTAACGAGTCCTTAACATAACCATCTTTGGCCGTTTCAGAACGCCATCTACCGTGCCTCTTAAAAAGGAGGTCTGGTAAACCCAAATTAGCACAAACACTAGCACCCCCAGACCTCAAACTGTGCAATCCATATCGCTTTATGTTATGAACAAAAGGCTTGAAAGCCTCAATAAAGAGCTCACGCACCCTTGAATACGACAAAGGGGTATTTTCTTTACGCAAAACATAGGCATCTTTACATTTTGTTAGATTTCGAAAAATAAACTCATCAGAATCACATGAAATATCAGCCCACTGCAAATATAATTCCATGTTTTTAACGGGACACTAATTTGAATGTGTACGCGCGATTAATACTGAATTTCCATCTCTTTATACATCTGTATTACTATGTTGTATTAGAATTGACATATAACACTCTAAAATAACTATATCACTTCTTCTGATATTAAGCATCTCAGAAACTCTTAAAAAACCAGCAAATGCAGTGAAACACGCACAAATTATACGTTGATTATACAAGTTACCAAAAGAAAACATGGCATCATACATTTTATGCAGCAATTCCACCGAAATAGGTTCCTTTTTATTCGTAGGAGTAGCCAAACTGCGTTTCGCACCTTCTAACACATTAATAACTAAAGTCGAATCAGTCGGTGAACATAAAGATCCAATTAGTGAATGTATCCACTTTAAAAAATAAAACGCCTGAACAACTGGACTAGCAGTATTGCTCGACTGTGTCAGAGAAGCTAAATATATAGCTACGTGAAAATCTTTAGCTGGTAGAATATCACAATTTTCAATTCCGTTCAATATAGCCCATTTTTTCCATCGTAAAAAACTTTGATAATACCCTTTTGTTGTAGATGCTGCTCGAGATTCCGAAAGTAATTCTGAAAGTAAATTCACTTTACTAAGTAAAGAGACAGGTAGATTCTGCAATTCTCCAGCGAATGCCTGCAAAAATATATGTGTAATTGAAAGGAAACATTAATAATGAAAATCATTTAAAATCATTACAATCATCTTAATACTACAATCTAAATGTCACTGTAATATTCGCCACTGTCAACAGAAACACACAAGAAATCCATGTTAAATAACATTCTATAAGAAAAGATCAAGAGAGATCTATTATAATACATGCTCACATCAAAATGAGCTAACTGGATGAAAAATCCATCCGTAATGCTAACATGCGAAAAGTTAAATCAACATTGCCAAATATGGCCTTCTTACTCTTACCAGCTATATAAGCATTTTTGTAAGTAGGAAGATCTATAAAATTTATCACCTCAGAAATAAACCCATCACCAAAAGGACAAAGCATTGGCCAAAAACTGGCAGAGGGCCAGTAAGGTAAAATTAAAGTACCAACAGCTTTACACTGCCGCATATAATACACGTGGGATCAAAGAAACAGGTGGAACAAATAACCCGTTGATCCCTCGCCAATCAACCGTGAACGCATCAACACCTGATGAATTCACATTCCAAAATCTGGAATAAAAAACGTGCAATTTAAAATTGTCGTCAGAGGCAAACCAATCAACCTCGTGAGGTCCCCAAAGGGATTCAACTATCTGAAATACAAATTCAGATATAGCCCAATCATCTGAATCAATAATTCTACTTAGATAATCAGCTCTCTCGTTCTCAGTACGTGGGATCCATACCATATCTATATTAACATTGTGTTTAATACATGTGCTAAACATGTCTAAAGCTAACTTTTGCAGAACTGATTTAGTGCTCCCTTTACTAACAATGCTAACAACATTTTGATTGTCAGTAAACCATTTTACATTCTTGCCATTTAAAAAGTTTATAAGCGACAAAAATACATTTTTCACCGCAGTCAACTCCTTCCATGTAGAACTAGTAGAAACTTCAGATTCTAACCACGTACCATGAGCAATATTATATGGGTTTTCCAAGATATAACCACCGTAACCCGTATTACTTGCATCACTATATACAATAGTCTGCCAAGATACATCAGTCTTAAAAGGTTTAACATTGGCTTCATGTAAATTAAACCTCCAAAAATTAATTTGATCAATACTGTCTACAGATAAATGTATATAACTGTTCCATGAATGAACACTATTAATGTCAATAGACACATGTTTAGTCATTAAATATACTATATTGCCTATAACGGGAGACGTAGATATAATCTGTCCTACCAAGGAAGCTACCTTCCTTACAAATACTTTACCACTTTTGGATAAACACAAATCAATATCTGAAATGGTACTCATAATCTTATCAATACGATTGTCAGGGATAGTAAAAATGCCTTTATCTGTATCAATATGAGTGCCTAAAAAAGTTAGATTTTTAGTAGGTGTCCACATAGACTTTTCGGCTTTCGGTACAAAACCGCTACTAATTATGTCTTTTTTAACCTGTATATATAGACATTTGAGTACACAATTCCTTATCATCATGTACACCAAGCCCATCGTCCAAGTACATAATAACCTGCTTGCCTTCTCCTCTCCACTTTTAATAAGTGGTCTAGTTAGTTTGGTAAATATGTAACAAGCCGTACTGAGACCAAACGGTAATACCAGAAATTTGAAATATTTTTTAACACCGTTTAATTCCCATGCAAAACCTAGATATTTAGTGTGAGGCGGGAAGATATCGACGTGATGATATGCAGAATGAACATCATACTTAAAAATATATGAATGTGCATTAATATAATGTTTTGCAATACGCATATCTTCAAATTTTACACTCTGCTTCCATAAATGTCTGTTAATTTCTCTCAAATCTAAAATTAACCGTTTTTTGTTGTTTGACTGAACAGCAACAGTTAAAGGATTCACAACAAATGGAATATCTAATGTCTCCACAATTAAACCTCTAGCTAATAAATCGTTAATAGCCGATTTTACAAAATCTGCATTATTCAAAGCTGATAAATTATTAGATAAACAAGTCGATATAGGATTGGAATAGAAAGGTAAAATATAACCATGTCTAATAGTATCTATGATAAATTTAGGAGCACCAATATCTATCCAAAATTGAATGTTTTTTCTAAGTCTACCTTTCACAATTATATCAGATTGACCTAGTTCGTATTCAAAATAATTATTGGTCAAATTGCCATCAATATGATTATCTACTAAATTGTCATGTGAAAGTTCAAGATAATTAAAATACTCATCTTTTAAAAATTCACTGGGGCCTGGTTTGGGTTGCTGGTTTACTGCTGTTGACATATGGACAGCTGGACCTGTAGTGTGCGTAGGACCCACAAGAGTAGCATTGTCCCCTCTGCATCTTTCCAGCGTTGAAACCTTGCTGAAGGGGAATTCCATTGAACCAAGGTTGCTGAGGCCCACGAAAGGGCTGCGGAACGAAGTTGGGAGCCTGTCCTAATAGAGACTGGTTACTGGCCTTAGTTTTGGAACCATTACCTCTAACCTGCTTGGACTTCCCTTTCTTCTTGCGGACAGCTCTATTGTCAGCTCGGATAATCTTTGCTTCATCCTCGGAGTCAGATGCAATAGGATTAGCATCATATTGCCTAGCGGTATCCCAACCTCCCTCGGAAGTGTCAGCAATTTTGATAAGCTTGTTACGATGCTTGATTTTATCTACGGTAGCTGATAACAAATCTCGTGCGTAATCTACCTTCCCATTGTCTATAGCCCACAAAGTCTGAACAAGATCCTCGAGATTTTCAGTATTGAAGTCAAATTGAATCTTATTACCTTCGTATTTCCATTTATAGGAAGCGTCTGTTTTAAGTTTCTTGACCTGGGATTTCATTAACTGATTGGCCCCCTGCAACTCTTCTCTTAATCCACCAATTTTCTCCGTAACTTTGGCGTCAATAATTGCCTCGATATCTTTACTCTGTTGGTTTACAGCTGTTAAGACAGTTCTCAACGAAATATCTGACTCGCCTTCACTATCCATGATTAAATTCGAATGTACTTAAATCGACAAAACACAACTAGAACAATAAACGTGACCGATCGAGTGGACCCTGTCGTGCCGAATGATTTAACCGCCAAATCAGATGAAACATATAACCCCAAAACGCCACCTATGGGCAGACAATTCAGAAGAAAATAATTGCATACTAATTCATAAATTCAAACGATTGAAATTATATAAATGTTTTGTTTTAATTTTTGCTATTTCACCTTTAATCATTAGACTTTTTTCCAAGGAAAATGCCTATGGGAATTGTACAATTTGTTAGTGCAGTTATTAAGAGTTCACTTTCATAATTAACTGACAATGAAGAGTCATTCATGTATAGCATTTCATAGTGCATGGAAAACCATGTACTATGAAAATTAGAGGGGGGAAAACTGACTTTTCATTGGACGAGACGGGGTGAGTATGTTCTAAGGTGATATCAAAGAAATCTGCTAGGGTTATAGTAGAAGCTGACATAATGACATCATCCAGTTTATTGTTTTATAGTTAAAACTAGTAAAGTGTGGAAAACACACCCATTACCAAAAGGAAATACTTGTATTTAATCATTAAATGAACTGTTTAACAGACAAATTTCATTTTACCAGTAATCAAAATTATAATTTACGTGTTGTTGGGGGTTTTTTTTAGACCAGAAAGGATCTTAAATTAATCAGAAGTTCGTTTTTAGACCGTAAGTGACTTTTTATTAGCAAAAGTAGCCAATCTTATTTCAGAAAAGTGCGAAGAAACAAATCATTTTAAATGATATTTCAATTGATTGGACGCAAATGAGTAACTTTGAGTTAAACGTAAACAGATTCTATCTATAGAAACCCACAATTTCGGAAAGACTACCATTTTTCTCCAAACAATTTATAAATGATTCTACCATTTTTTGCCAGTAAATCTTGTACCACAGGGATTAGCGATACAAAGAACAACTTATCTTGATCGTAACGCAAATCTTGCAATAGAAGGACCTGCAAATAATGAATGGACCGACGGATGTTCTGCCACAGCTGCAGGACAAGTATACGCATGGTGGGGCCTTCAACTTCCAGCAGTTGCCCATATGACAAACATTCTGATTTATTACCGCAAAGAAAGTAAGTTATAAAGTTAACATAACATAGTATATTGATGTAAAGGACAGTGGTGTATCTATGGATAGGGGTCCAGGGGTTGGAAATCACCTTTTTTGACGATCAATGCTTTTTTTTTTCGAAGGCGGACATATATTTGGATCAGACTGCGAATCATACACGTTCATGTTTCAAGTATTTTTTTTTTTATTTGAACATTTACATGTATATACATGTATATGAATATATAGTTTATATTTATTTTAACACTTAAGTATTTCATATGTTCATACTAGAATTGTACTGGAATAATAAAGAAAGAGAGTTATTTTGTTCTCAAATTAGTTCACGAAAGGTTCATTTTAAAAGATGTGGTATAATGGTCAGTAAAAATATAAACTATCCATCAGAGATCAAATGACGTACATGTAGATGTTAGCAAATATATATCACGGTACGGCCTCATCTTATTTTTATTGCATTGTATTTCCAGCTTCTTATCGCATGGATGAGTTTCGGTTGTATCTTGAAAATGGAACTGCAGACCAAAGTAGCCTTAGCGGTCTGTGCTACACAGACCAAGGAATACCTGGGTATCCTGCCATTACTCAAAACATAACGTGTAACATGCTGGCAAAAAATATGTATTTTGTCAACAGAAGAACCACAGCAGTGTGCTACGTAGAGTTGTGTTACGTAGAAATTTATGGTAATGTATTCAAATGTTAAAAAAAACCACAATTACAATGTATTTATGTAAGCGACAATGGTTTAAAATCGAGATGGAATACCTAGGAGAAAAAATCTCTAAAATGTTTATTATGCAAAATTTTATGAGACTTGTTTTAGTAGAGGTAACTTAATGATTCATTTAAAAATTGAGGTAGGACTGTTTGACTTATAAATCTAATCAGTGTTAAATAGAAAACGGAAATTTGATTGTCGATTCAAAATTTAAGGACATAAACTTTTAAATTAGTATTTCGACAGTTCGATGATTAATTATTAATCGGATGTTGAAATATCAGATGAACTATAAACGTTAAAGTATTTCTTTTAGCAACCTACAGTTTATGAATCCAGTGTTATATTACAACGATCGTTCAATATTTCTATGAAAGTAAAGAAAAACACATTAATATAATCAGCTGTTTAAAAGAATAAAAAATATATTCTGGTTAACAAGTCGAAAATGTACTATTATATTATTTATTTATGTATTTCTACCTCTACTTCTACTTCTACTATATAATGACCGCCTTCAACACATTGAAGTTTACGTCACTTGTACTGCGCATGGCTTTGTGAAGATATATATACAGTGAAATATAACAAATTTGTGATAGTAAACAAAAAACGAAACAAAAAATTTTACTTAGTGGTAGTGCATATTTTTAATTTATTATTTTTAAATATTAAGATAAAACTATTTACACATGATTAATTTACGGGCTGTAGGTGTAGTTTGAGACGGCTACTTTGAACGACTCTATAGAGTCGCTCATCACAATACTCGGGGGAAGGCTGTTCCAGATTTTAATTGTGCGTGGGAAAAATGATTGTTGTCTTATTTGTGTTCGGCGGGATGGAATTTGGTATGAGAGTGTGTGCATGTTCCTGGACTGTCTGAGCGGTTGAATTAATCTGTCTGTTTTTGTGATAGCAATGAGGTGATATGAAATTTTATAGAACATGACCAGGCGTGCATCGGTTCTTCTGTGTGCCAGGTCTCTCCATTTTAAATGATCTAGCATGTCACTAACGCTTGAGGTGTTTCTGTGTCGGTTAGTGACATATCTAGCAGCCCTTCTTTGTACTTTTTCTATCTTGTTAATATCCTCAGTAAAGTAAGGGTCCCAAACTGAACAGGCATATTCTAGCGATGGTCTGACTAAAGATTTATATGCCTGTTCCTTTACTGAGGTGGAACTGATGTTAAGATTCCTTCGAAGAAAACCTAGTGTGCTGTTGGCTTTATTACAGGTGTTGTTTATGCGACTGTGCCATTTCAAGTCTGATTGAATTGTCACACCTAGGTATTTTGCCTTATCGACATGTTCAAGAATGTGGCCATGTAAAGTGTAATTATATTTGAATGGATTTTTATTTCGGCTGATGGACATGACATTACACTTGTCAGGATGGAAAGCCATTTTCCATGTATTTTCCCAAGTGCTTAGTGTGTTGAGGTCTTTTTGAAGGGTTTCGCAATCACTGTTTGATTTTATTACCAGATATGCAATAATGTCGTCTGCAAATAGGCGTATGGTGGAATTTAGCCCAACTGGTATGTCGTTTATGTAAAATAAAAACAGACTTGGGCCCAAAACAGATCCTTGAGGCACTCCGGACTTTACAGGGACATAGCCTGAAGTCTCACCCTCTAAGATAACTGCTTGGGTACGACATGATAAGAAGCCCTGTATCCATGCATTTGTTTTCCCCTGTATCCCATAGTAATTTAATTTGTGTGTTAACAAGTTATGACTGACTTTATCAAAAGCTTTGGAGAAATCCATTATAAGTACATCTGTTTGTTTTGAGTTTTCCATATTTTTAGTGACATCATCTACAAATTCCAAAAGTTGAGTTTCACAAGATCTGTTTTTTCGAAAGCCGTGTTGTAGGGGATACAGGATGTTATGTTTGTCTGCGTGTGTCATGATTGCGCTAACTACAACATGTTCCATAAGTTTACAACATATGCATGTCAACGAAATAGGTCTATAATTCTCTGGATTATATTTGGAACCTTTCTTGTAAATGGGTGAAACATGTGCAGTACGCCAGTCAGTAGGGACTTCGCCAGTGTCTAATGATTTTTGATAAGTTAGACATAGTATTAACTTAACTTAAGGAGACGTGGCTTAAGTTTGTCTGGTCCACTTGCCTTGGATGGGTTTAAATTTAGAAGAAGTTTTGAGATACCTTGGATGGTGATATTTATGTCGGGCATGGTAGGGTAAGCTGTTTTCTGTTGCATGTATTGATTGCTTTCAAATTCAGTAGCAGTGATTTTATTTGGTTCTGAGAAAACTGATTGAAACTGCCTGTTGAGTGCATCAGATTTTTGTTTGGTGTCAGTTATAAGTTTCCCATTCTGCTTAAGTGATGTTATTCCACTGTCAGTTTTTTTTTACTTTTAATAAAAGACCAAAATTTTTTCATGTTGAAAAATTTGTTTTCATCTGGTTTTGGTGTTACAATATTTTCAATGTATTGCCAGTATGATTGTCTGAGTTGTTTTTGTACCTGATGTTTAATTTGCTTATACTTGTTTCTCATGTTGTCATTTCCAGACTTTTTCATCTTTTTATAAAGTCTGTCTCTCTTTTTCATTAATTTTCTTGTTTCAAATGTTACCCATGGGGTTTTATTTTTTGTAGTTAGCTTTTTGTGTGGAATATGCTCACTGACTAGTTCATTGAGTTTTGTTTTGAATTCTAGCCACAGTTCATCAACAGTATGTGTATCAACCTTTTCCTGTATGGTATGTTGTAAGTTGATTACTTCTTTTTTCATTGTTTCCCAGTTTGCCTTGTTGTTAATCGGCACATTTCTTGGTGTCTGTTTTAGCTTAGATGGTGTTAAATTAAATTCTATAAAGACAATGTCATGATCTGAGATTCCCGGCATGATTTCAATTCGTAGGACCTGGTTTGGTAAATTTGTGATCATGAGATCTAGTATATTGTCCTTTCTTGTTGGATTTTCAATTAATTGTACCAAGCCCGTGTCATCCAAAGTATTTCCAAAATCATAATGTATATTTTGGTGGGTTGATTTTGGTTTAAGTATTTTGTTTTTCCAATCCCACCCTGGGAGATTAAAATCTCCTCCAATTAATATAGCTGCATTTTTTATTTGAGTAGCTCTCCTAACTGATGTGTCAAACCACTTCATGCTTTGATCATCAGATGTTTTTGGGTTGTAAAAGGATGATATATAAAGTGATCTGCTACCCTTAATTTCAATTTTGGCCCATACCATTTCACATTTATCGTCAGGTGTAAGGTTTTCAACTTCATCACTTATAAATTCTGATTTTATTGCAATGAGTACACCGCCACCCTGCTTGTTTTTTCTGTCTTTTCTGTATAGTGTGTACTCTTCAGGAAAGATTTCAATGTCTTTTATTGTAGAGTCGAGCCAAGTTTCTGTTCCGATTACAATATCCGGTTTAGTGCTATCAATTATATTTTGAATAAGGTGTTGTTTACGTTTGATAGACTGAAAATTGATGTTAAATATTCGCAAGGGTTTTTTACAATTTGTTTTTGTTTTATTTGTACGTATTGGTGTAGACTGGTGATATGGTTTAAATGAGTTTGTTGGTGTTTTCATGCCACAGTCATCATTTGAATAATGATATAAACTTTCAAATGGATTAGATGAACTTGCACCATGTAAGTCAAAAGGACATGTGCTATAGTTTGGATTTTCGCAAATAAAACAATTCCAACTTATCATGCTATCATTTAGTAGATCATATGTATTACTGTGTATGTTCTGACAATCAATATGATACCATTGATCGCAAGTTTCACAAACGATACCTCTGTGTTCCCAAGTCACAACATCATCACATGTGCCACACATGTATATTGTGCTGTCATTGCTTGGGCCAGGGTTGCTTTCAATGTCATTTGATTGTGTTATAATGAGTAGTATAAAAAACAACAGTAATTTGCTTGGTTTTAGTTGGTCACTGGGGTGTTTCTTTGACAATAATTTTTGTATGACATATAGGGGTATACATTTGGTGGTATAGTACTCATGGTATTGCCATGTTATCCTTTCATTATATTCTGATGAAAAAGGGTATGATTTAAGACTAACCCTTGTTCCAATGACTTCATGACTTAAGAATTCACTTCTATCTACATGTAAGATGAATGATGACAATGCGAAAGGTTGACATGTACTAAGAGTGATATCTGAGCTAGCCACATGTTCATCATACTCAATTTTAGAATAAATTTCGTGATATGTGATCTGAAACAGTAAAACAAATATGAACAGAGAGAGCGAGTGAGAGTGAATACTACACTGCCGATGAAACATGTTGAAAAGTGACTTACTAGCGTAGTGGTTGGACAGGACCTATGAGGACACACAATAATATGATACAAGTATTAGCTATAGATGAGGTTATCTTCGTACCCAGTTGCTTCCCTGGGTCACAATATGTACACAAATGAGCAATGTTAGTAATGATGAAACATATATGGCCTTTTACTGAGAGTGCTTTGTTTACACCGGAAGTCACCTTTCAGCTGATTGAATCATGTGATCTAACTGGCGGGATATTTGTTTATCAGATTGACTGATTTCAAAAATCTATTCTGTAAGTACTTTGGTCTACTTATGAGTTGCAATGTGTAGTGTAACTCTGAAAAATATGTTGTGTGCAAAAAATACACGAATTTGGTCTGTTTTAAACTTGTTTCCAGAAAAAAATTTGGAGAGCCAAAGTCAACAACGTCTTCCTTCACGCACATGCGCAGAACCTTTGTCCTGTGTGTTTTTGCATTTATTTGTACTGTATTCCTGTCAACTAATTCATTTTTCATATTATCACATTTAATTTCTATTTCGAAGAGACAAAACAAGAAAAGATTAATACCTTTTTCAGGATAAATATGGGGCTCAATTTTTACTTGTAATGTTTAGAAAAAAACGTATTTAGTATAAGGTTAAATCGGGCAGTTAGTTTCCCGTCTTAATTAATTTCACATTAATTTACCGTACGGTATTGGGTAAGCTCATTGTTGATGATTGTTCGATGAAATTTAGTTGTTAAAATTCTCGGTCTTTTGTCTCTGTTTTTTTTGTCTTGTTTAACATCATAACAGTTACGATACATCTGTTTTGTAAATTATAAAAATATATAACAAATACTGTAATTATATCAGAACTTATATTGATTATAAAAAAGAAGATGTGGTATGATTGCCAATTAGGAAAGCAACTGTCCACATTAGACCAAAATGACACAGATATCAACAACTATAGGTCACCGTACGGCCTTCAATAATGAGCAAAGCCCTTACCGCATAGTCAGCTATAAAAGGCCCCGGAATATTGTATGTTATACTATTAGGAAAAACTATAGAAATATTGCAATTAAAACTACTTAATTTGCTATACTTGTTTCAGCATGCGATGAATCAAAGGGTATTAGTTCTGGGGTGGTGTTCTCGAAAGTATCCTAAGATTCGTTCTAAGTCATAGATAAGACCAATTTTAGGATGGACTTAGGATCAATTTAGGACACTCTTAAGTTGTGTCTCGAAGCTATCTCAGACATATCTTATGTTAGGACGTCATAAACATATCCTAAGTCGAAATTTTAAATCGTCAAATTTATTTTTTTATAAAACATTTAATAATGACTAAACCAATTAATAAAATTGTTTAGGAATTTTATAATTACAATTAAAGAATTAAATCCATGATTTTAAATGTAATACTAAAATTTTACCAAAAAGGATTGTAATTTAAACTGGAAAACAACTTGTTTTGAAATGAGAATTGAATTGGTAGTGTAATCGTAAAAACGAAGTTCAAAGTTTAAAATCATGCATTATTTCTTTATATACGAGTCAAAACCGATGGTGCGTTTCATTTCATGTTAATCTTCAGGTAAAAAAGTGAACAAAAAGCGAAATCCAAACTTTATTATGTTAGGATGAAGATAGGATGATCCTAAGACACCTAATTAGGTGTCCTAAAGTTAGGACGAAAACTGAGATATATTGTAAATTAAGAAAGCTTCGAGAACACGACTTAGGATAAATACCTGTCATAAGATGGACTTAGGACACGTCCTAGTCCTAAGATAGCTTCGAGAACACCACCCCAGGTCACTTTGTAATCGTACCTTGAATAGCGTATCCTGATGATATCGCAAAAAATGCCGTACATGAATAAACCAGAAAAATGATGTCGACGATATAGAACAGATGATCTAGGAATTTATTTCATTCTACTTGATAAAGTTTTTTAAAAATGTGTCCAGACTTTGTTGTTGACTTCAAATCTTATGTTATAACATGTATAACATTGGACTCTGATTTGAGTTCCGAAGATACGTCGATTTGAAACTGGACCTTGAGTTAATAAATAAAAATATCACAATTTTACTTAAGAAAAATAACACCACAAATTATATATTTTTAGGATGCTGGAAAGGTACATGTGGAAGAAATTGTTCTGAATTATGTCCACCGAATTGCATTAATCAAAACTGTTATCCTGAAACTGGATTATGTGTTTGGGGATGTGATGCACAGAATTGTTTAAATAATCAATGTGATAATAAAACAGGTGTTTGTACTGATGGATGTGAAATTGGCCAAACCGGACAGTATTGTAACAAGCGTAGGTATTTTATAATAATGTGAGTAAAGATATAGAACATTTTTCTCTCACCATTACGCATCTTAATACAAGAAGATAAATTTGCGTATATTCAAAGGTATGTAAGAACACGGGTGTCATTCGGTTTATCGAGAGAAATGATCGTGAAAGAATATCTAACGGCGGTCAAGTATTGAGAGACGATCGTGAAAGTTCTGGTAACGGATCGTGAAAGACATTTGATGTACATTCTAGTTCAGAATCTTTGAAAAAATCGCTTAATTGTCAAAACGCGGAACAAATCCGAACAAAAAAATATATCTGTCAAAATGGTTTAACTTCCTCAACATAACTGTGAAAGAAGATAAAGAAAATATGAAGTACTTTTTGAAAAACCCAAAGGCGCAATGCGTGTCTATGAAATCAATTACAAATAACACGCTTTTTGTACCTATAATGGTCATATTTCAGAATATCATGATATATTTGAAATTTAATCTTTGGTGTATCTGATAGTACAGTAAAATTAAGTGTGTTCTTCCATTAAAAGCGTTAATTTGTTTATGAAAACCTTGAATTTGTTGAATTTCTATCAAACTTGATCGTGAAAGATCAGGCAACGTATTATTTCGATCGTGAAAGAAAATGCGTGACCAGACTTAATACTAGTAATCAGAAATCAGTATTTCTGTTACCATTTGATAAATCTGCAAGTGGTTGAAGCCTGTAACTATTTTGATAATGATGAACATTAAAGCTATTATCTTTTTTTCTATTCAACACTTTACCTCGAAAGTTAAAAAACAACAAACTAATAACGTGTCTAAATAGGTGTGAAAGATTCAGCTTTGTGAATCGGTCTAGTGCACTTCAGGCAGACCGACACTAGTTAGCCAATAATATGGATATGCAACGTTTTAACCAAAATGTTATCCATCAAGCGAAACATCATAGCAAAAACAGCACATTTCATGTGTTATTTTGGAATGAACGATAACCAACATTTTGTGCAACAGAACTTTTGAAGTTCTATAAACAACGCAGATAAGGATTGATTTAACTATATAGTACATACTATAGAATACCAAAGCGCAATGTCTTGTTTGCTTTACTTATGATAGTATATTTGTTGGACGTCTATAATATCAAGGGGTTTACTAGAAGTGTCAAATGCGCTTAAGATTGTCATTGTTTCATAAAAAAGGTCAAGGTCAGATGAAGCATGCCATACAGATCTCTACAAATATCCCGTACACCAAATAAATGTGTTCCGATCCTTACATTGCCTTAGAAACTGACAAATGTAAAAGTTATGCTTGGCCAATTAATTCGGAACATAAGGTCAAAAGTATAATTATGAATCCTGACCGACAGCCAGACATAGACATCTTACTATCATTTAATAAATCAAACACAATTGAAGTCATCATGGTCATATAATAAACATGCAGACAGACATGTACACCATACACGAAACACCTGGTCGCTAAGCATACAGGTATATATTGAAAAGGCCAAACAACATAAAACAAACATTGCCGAATGACGCATGATAATGAGTTGAATGTTAGTTGAAACCTTGCACAAGTCGAATATATACACCTTACAATCATAACAACAGACAGTTATCCTAAAGCTTAACTAATCCTCGATACGGACTTGACAACTAAAATGAATCTTCATCCATGAAATGAGGCAAATTCAGGGTCAGGTGAATCCTGTCTGGCGGTAGATTCAGATCTGTGTTAAAAGTCTCAATATGAATATGGCTGGGAACGGCAAAATTGATGAGAGCGTTGTCGGGATCATAAAATCCTTTGCTTGTATGACATGATTGGCCAGTGTTTTTATATCTAGTCATAAACCTTTGAAAACGTCAATGAAATAGAACTTTACCAATGTACCAGAACTGCTTGGTTTCTTTAAACGGATACCGCATTAATATTGTTGTGGGTGTACTCCAAAACCTTAAAATGTCACAAAACAATAAAAAGCAAATATTTGAAAAGTCGACTTTCTTATTTGCTATTAGAGTGAACAACATTAAAAGATACTGTAGGAATCCAAACCTTGCTATTTCTTTGATAACAATTGGTAATAACTTAACTATCTCATTCATTTCCATATCATTTTCACAATATTCGTGTGTTGCTTCTGTAACGTTATCTGCATCTTCAACCTCTTCCACTGGCTCACCTTCACTGGATTGTTTTTTTCGGCGTTTTGTCACCCATTGTCTTTTCTTATTGCCGTAGTTGTTATTTCTTTTTCTTTTCATTTTCTGAAAATATCAATATTTTGAAATGCTTAAACCTATCGAGGATGTTGACCTATCTATTCTTTCTCAATACCAATAACAAATACCAATTATCATATAATGGAAGAATAATTTGAACGTCTACGTAGCATCAGATCTTTCACGATCCTATTCACGATCTTCAAAAATGCGGTACGTGATCTTTCACGATCCAAAAAATCAATTTTGTGTAAATAGTTCTTTATTTACCAATTTTTAGATTATATTTATACAAAATAACTATGAAAACCGTTTAATTAATTCAAATACAATGCCCTTATTCTGATAAACGTAGTTTATCTAGTCGAATTTTGTGAAAAAATCGTGTTTGTTTACATTTTTTATGTCATTGAAATGTCGAGAAGCAATCTGCCTTTTGTCGTTTTGTAATAACTATGTACTTTTGATACTGGATATTCTGACGTAATGATCATAATGTTGAACCATTTTGACAGACAATTTTATTTTGTTGTAAATGTGTCTGTGTAATCAAATAAATTAGAATATTTACTGACCTTTCATATGTCTTCTCGATTAAATGTCTTTCACGATCCGTTACCAGAACTTTCACGATTGTCTCTCAATACTTGACCGCCGTTAGATATTCTTTCACGATCATTTCTCTCGATAAACCGAATGACACCCGTGAAGAATGTTCTGTACAATTTCCGAACTATAACTTTATTTTCATTTTGTAATTGCTTACTGAATAGTTGCTTCAAAGTATGAAGTGTTCTAGAATTTTATGTTGTAGTATTTGATCCGAGATCTTAAAATTCAAATCGACTAGCTTTAGATATCTATCATTTCAACGTTGTTGCTTTTGTCCGTCTTTTTAATTATTGTTGACATGTCAATTAATAAAGAGTTGATGTGCGACCTTTTTATAGATTTTAAATTATCGTAAAATTATCGAATCTGCATAATTGAAAATACATTATTCAAGTGTATAACAGCTGTAAAGGGGTATGCATCCTGTTTTTTTCGAATTCCTTTACTATTCATACCTTTCAGTATTAGTCGTATTCAATTATGATATGTGAGGTTTTTTTTTAGTGCATTGTCGTCATGAAAAAAAGCGGTCGTCAGGACCTGCCTGATGACATCAATTAGAAGGAACACATATTTTTGAAGGTCATTTAAAAAAAAGTCAAATATTGCGCAAAATATGTTTAACGTCTACACCCTTGTCATTTGAATTTTAGATATTCTATATGCTTGGCAACTCTCCGAGTTTTCTCGTCTGGATTGGTATTGTACGAAAAAAACGCAGTGTTTCTATTTTGGATTATACCTTCTCTATCTAATGATTTTTATGCCCGACCTACGAAAGTAGAGGGGCATTATGTTTTCTGGTATGTGGCTCCGTTCGTCCGTCCGTCCGTCCGTCTGTGGTTCCGTTTGTCCGTCCAGGTTAAAGTTTTTGGTCAAGGTAGTTTTTGATGAAGCTGAAGTCCAATCAACTTGAAACTTAGTACACTTGTTGCTTATGAGATGATCTTTCTAATTTTTAAGCCAAATTAGACTTTTGACCCCAATTTCACGTTCCACTGAACATAGAAAATGAAAGTGGGAGTTTCAGGTTAAAGTTTTTGGTCAAGGTAGTTTTTGATGAAGCTGAAGTCCAATCAACTTGAAACTTAGTACACGTGTTGCTTATATGATCTTTCTAATTTAAATGCCAAATTAGATAATTACCCAATTTCACGGTCCATGGAACATGGAAAAGGATAGTGCGAGTGGGGCATCCATGTACTTTGGACACATTCTTGTTTTTTCTGATGGATTATAGACTATCGACTTTTGTGATGATAGAAATACTGCTTTTGTCGTATTTTTGTAAAGTAATTTAAAAAGTGCTACATTGTATATTCTGAAATGATCCAGTAATCATAAAATGAAAGTATTGCGTCATTAGGAAACACACAAGCAAAAAATCACTAAATCACGGATTTTTCTTGGAGGAAAGAGGATTGTTAGTGAAAAAAAAAACATTTCAATCAACATCATTTTTAATATTAGCTTGGACATAGTGACATCTTTATTACTTTAATATTGTATTGTAAATTGTTTTAGAATGTGGCAATGGTTTTTATGGTTTTAATTGCAAAACACAATGTGCAACATGCTTCAACATGTCATGTGAGAGATTTGAAGGAAATTGCTCATATGGCTGTATTGATGGCAGATACGAAGGAGTGCGGTGCCAAACCTTAGGTATGCTTAGGTGATAAATGCAATTGATTGAGTTTTATACATTATATACTAGGTCTCGAAATATATATATATTGAAATTCGTTTAGTGATTTAGATTAACATTAACTTAATCCAAAATAACTATACAATATAAATAAAGTTAAAAAAAAATATAGAACATATATTTGTAATGAGTGAGAAACAGGATATAACGCAAGGCTTTTCCCATATGGTGCGCAGCGTACACATTATGTTCTTTATTGTTATTCAATATAATAATATTAATGTTTTATCAAGTGAATCTTTTTATTGATGGATTTTAAAACAATCTAGCTTTTTTTCCAAAAAAGTTGATGATTTTGGACGGTTGTAACTTTTAATAACTAATTATTTAGTGTTGTACTCTTTTATTATTTGTCTTCCAAACTTCATAAACTGTTTATATTAACCATAATATGCAAAACCTTAAAGCACATGTATATAATCATATAATTCATCAAAACAAATTTTACAGTTTACCGTTTTGGTGTTTACAAACACAACAATAGAGTACTAAATTTGAGTTTTACTATTATATCCACACCTTTAAAAGCGGGAGGTAGATTGGATTAGGAAATGAGTCGGTATTTTCCGTTCTTGCTTCTGTCCAAATTTCGTATCTGCAACTACCTCAAAACCCGTTTAAAATTGTTGTTAAAATTATGAAGAATTTTTCGAAAATAGTAGTTTGGATCTATTTTTGATGTCAGATGTTTAGTTTTTGTACCAACTGTTTGAGATATGCCAATTGCATCTGATTTTTACAGTTATTACAGTTATTATAGCCGACTATATGGTTGTTGAAATTCGAACGGTGTTCTAAAATTATGGCTTATATCAATTGCATTTAAATTATGGTTGCTGTTTTATTGTCATTGGGAATCATATCATAATATCGACTCATTTGTATATAAAACATATAGGTTTACATAAATGTAAAACAGTAATCATACAATTTTAGTGAATGGAGAGATGACCACAAGAGAAAACAATACCAGTGCATCAATAGGAGGAGGCATAGGGGCTGTGGGTGTTATCGTTGTTGTTGTAATAATACTAATTATTGTATACAGGTAAAGTATCTTGTCAATTGTTTAGATATTTGAAGTTGTTATATGCTTACAGTTAGACATCTGCTGTTGAACATTCCGGACGATCAAGTAAAATTTATTTCGAGTTTTTTTTTTTTATTATTTACTTAATTGATAAAAGGCGTAATTACTCTTTTAATCTTACTTACTGGTAAATTTCTTTCTCAGCACAATAGAGTGATATGAAAAATTATCCATAGATAATGCATTTGCCGTTGTCAATGAAATTAACAACGTCATCATAGGTAAAATTAGCGATAAACAGATTATCATTGGCCATCTCAACTCGATTGCATTTCTCACTTCCAACGTACCGGCTCAAGCGAGATCATCAATCTCGTTGAGAGGACAAACACTAATAAAATTAACGGTACCAACTTTCTTGCACCAGATGCGCATTTCGACAATACATGTCTCTTCAGTGATGCTCGTGGCCAAAATATTTGAAATCCAAAGCTTATATAAAAGATGAAGAGCTATAATCCAAAAGGTAATTTATGATTACATTTGCAACTTAATCATTTCTAGTATATGCACTGTAATCATAAAGAAATTTTTACTACAATAAGCATGTAATAAGTAGATTGTAGAAATCAAGATAATTTTGAATAACTTGTTTTTGTCTATAATAAAGTACATCGAATAGTTAACACAAAAAGTAATAAATGAAGGTACTAACTTAGTAATCAAAAACTGTTTAAAAAAACTAATTCAAACTTTGCAATAATAGTATATATATAAAGATTAAAAGAAGCGTGCAAACACACACAAACAAATAATAATAATAATAAAAATAATAATGTTTAAATAGAAATAGGTAGAACTACACAATACATAATGCTAAATTACGACAATCAATATTTTACAAAATACTTAAAAAGTAAATCTTAAAATGAGCATCACATCAAATCGTATCATACTTACATACATTTACTGTTGTGTCATTAATTTTATTTGTAGGCGACGATCTAAACCAAGAAAAGAAAAGAATATAAGAGATCAAAACGAAATAAGTAGAGGCGAGGAAAACACGTATTGCAGTGAGTATATACTGATATTTAGCTGAATATGTTAAATTTAACACAATATTAACATAATATCATTCGCATTTGAATATTGTTCTTGTTTAAATTGACAAATTAGATTTGGTTCACGACAACTGTAAGATTACTTTTTGAAAATAAACATGACACAATGTTTTTTTTTTTTTTTTATTTTTTTTATTTTGTTTGTCTTTGTTGAAGTGTTTTATCGTTCTTGTGGTTTTGTTTAAAGAGAAGGCGATTAATTTTAATCATCTATCTAAAAAGAGCATATTTAATATATACTAGTACATTCTCCACAAAATATTTTATCTTTATCAACAATTATGTTTTTTTCTGTTTACTTTAAGATCATAACATTGCACTTACGACGGATGACGTATGTCTTAATTTCGATAGTGTACAAGATACATCGAAGGAAAAGCCTCCCTTTGCTGGTAAAACAGAGAGTAAAACAAGTGTTATAGAAGTAATAGACGGATATCCAGAAGAGTATGACGAGGAAGAGGAAGGAAACGTTTATAATAATATACCTTCTGAACAAGAAATTACTCTATATAAAATACCTATAGCTGACCTAAAAAAAGTCATCAACGAGAAAAGAAAAGAAGAAGGTTTCAAGAATGAATACGAGGTACGGAATCAATTTTCTGGGTTACCCATTTCGAGATGATCTGTTTTCTATTGAATATCAAATTTCAGAAATTATATTTTTTCAATGTAAAGATAAATTCCTAATGTGTAATTTAGAATTCGAAAAACTTTGTTCATTGTTGAACATAAAAGAAATAAGGAAAATTATACTCCCACAGAAAACAAGAACAGTTACAAATACAGACATCGCAACGAACTTTAACAATAAATAGATTCAATAATCTATAAACAGGATGTATTAATATGATTAAATTTTACTTTTTTAGCTCTTACCTAAGGGACTTGTTCATGCTCATACTGAAGGTTCAAAAGAAGAAAACAAAATTAAAAATCGCTTTCTTACAACATGGCCATGTACGTATTGTCTCTTCATTATTTTTATACCTATAATCTGTATCGAACAATAGTCTTAAATGTAGGCACACATAGAATCTCTATAGAGTGGGTCTTTAAAAAGCTCACTGTTCATGTTCCTAAGTTTGCAAGACAAAAATGTTTTCTCATTTTGTTCTCCACTTTTACTTTATTTTATATAATTCAGTTTTATAATTTTTGATATTTTGATAAATGAATAAATTAATGAATGAATACCTAGATAAATAAATAAACAAGCATATAATTACTCTTAACTATTATAAATAAACATATTCATTTTACAATTTATAAGACATATATGTTTGCTACTCCTTATTTTTCTTCATTATTTTATCTTTTATATATTTATATTTTACTGAACGATCATGATGAATACATAAATAAAGGCAACAGTAGTATCTTATAATACTATTAACTAAATACTATATATACAAAACAAAAATGCAATGTGGACAAGTAAATAGTATAGCCTTAAAAAATTAGCTTAAAGAAAATTTTGTTTATTGAAAAAATAATATTTTATAAAATAAACCACTGCAAAGAGCGTACACCTGCTGGAACCCCTGGCTCCAACTACTAGAATGATTTTATAAGTTAACTTTCAGGTAATAAAAATATCTACCCAATCCATGCTACCTCAGATTAAGATTTTCTATTTTTTTTTCAAACTATTATTAATAATATTATATGTTTATAGAAGGATTCAAAATATCAACTTTATGTACTTGTCTCGATTTTGCTGATGTACTTTGAACTTATTTACTATTGTTAATATACATGTAGTTCTTTGCCAATAAACACATTACAAAAAAAAACCAGTAGTATACCCTGTTCAAAATTCATAAATCGATAGAGAAAAACAAATCCGGGTTACAAACTAAAACGGAAGGAAACGTATCAAATATAAGAGAACTTCGACACAACAGAGACACTACACCGAAATGTAAAACATACAGAAACGAACCATAATGTAACAATAGGCATTTGCCTGACTTGTTACAGGACATTTTTTAAGAAAATATGGTGGGTTGAACCTGGTTTTATGGCATGTCAAACCTTCCGCTTTAATGGCAGTGTTAATTATAACATTAAAATGACAACATTACACGACAGGACTACAATAAATAAATGGGAGAAAATATAGGACAGAGAAACAAACGAATAATAGCGACAATGAATACATTAATACATGAAAACACAAATAAACTAATAAATTGATAAATAGAGCTATCCCTGAATGTTCTGACTATACAATTTGACTATTCGAAATGTAAAATTTCCAATGTAAGTGTTTAATTATGTCATGTGTATAAAAAAATTTAGTGTTACATGTACGTTTTGGTGTACGTAAATATTGTAAAAACCTTAATTTTTTTCTTGTAGATGACCACTCAAGGGTTGTGCTGACTAGAGATACCAAATATGATTACATAAACGCTAGTTACATTGATGTAAGATAAGTTCCCTTTATATAACTTTTTTATAACGTTTTTATTGTCAAATAAATTAAAAAAAATAAAAGTATAATACATATTTCAGAGTCCATAACATCTATTCATGCAATGAAGGCATTTAGTTGAAACATTAGGGCGCCTGATACTTTATTTGTACATTATTACATTATACTTGAAGAATTACATGTCATTGACATCGTTTGTTTTTACTAAGTGCAGAATTGCATAGCTGGTAGTACTGGAGGAGACACCTTATTCTATTGACGCAATCGATTTCCGTCCTTTTGGAGTTCATGCGCTTGCCTCTTTTTATTTTCTTAATTGATCTTCTTAACTGATTATGAGATTTAAATATCGGTAAGCTAATTAATATTGTTGAATTTACAACCATGCCTGAAAGTGGAATGAATTATATTAAAGTATTGACAGTGTAGTTAATAAAAAAAAAGTTTTTATTGTCATTCTGCTTCTAACAATATCCAGCCTTTTTGATTTCAGAGCTATAACAAAGAAAAGGCATACATAGCAACACAAGGTTCGTTTATCATGTTTATATTAATAGTTTTATAATAGAAAAGGTAGATTTGCATTCAATTTAAGTCAATATTTTTTTTATATTTAATGTCTGTTTAAAACATGTTAAACTGGCCGGTTTTTGACTAAAATTAAAAAAGTGCCTTTTACAGCCAATAGGGCATTATCAAATTTTAGTTGGTTCATAAAATATTTTCTTTGCTTAGTAGCAAATGCTATAGAATATAGTTTAAATTGAAGCTTCTATCATTATGACTTATATATTTATGTCGGATAGGGGTTCGGTAGCATTATTCAGGTTCAAACTGAACAAATGATATACTATGCATTTTCTACTTTTGTTTAATTCCTTTAACGCTTTTTGTTTTGTTCGTAGGTCCAAAAACGAATACCATCAGAGATTTCTGGCATATGATATGGCAGGAAAATGTTTGCAAAATAGTGATGGTAACGCAACTAGAAGAGGGGAGAAGGGTATGCTCTTCTATTAATATTACTAATTTCAGTCACATTATATTTTAAGCCCCATGCATAAGATGTTTTGAGTTAAAAGTCATCAATGTGTATTGAGGTTCTCAGATAGTTGAATGAAAAAAAATATACATTCAAAGTAGGAGCCTAATCTAATGCTGATGCAACCGATCGCAGTATATAATGGCGTTGGTTTCAACCCCTTAGTAAACATGGACGTTTGTTACCTTCCTAATTTTTTTAGGATACTTCTGTTGTCTTAATTCATAGTAACATCATATGTGACCTTTTGTACCAAAGTGTCCAGATTATATCTATTAACGTAATTATTAATCACATACGCAGCTCAATGTAAACGGTTTCCTCAGTAGTCATAAATGTCCAATTTGTGGGGGCTAATTAGTATAAATAATCGTTCTATGACTGATCGATTTTCCTTCCCTTAGACAGTTTTACGCTTGATGCAAGCAATAGAAATAACGTCTCCCCTCACATAGTGACGTCGCTGATAACTTCTCCGCAGTTATTGTGACGTCGCTGAGAATGCATGCCCTCGTTTAATTGTATTGATGCGATAATTACGCAGCAACTAACCACGGTGATTTTGGCGCAGGGAATAAAGACCATGGCTCTTATCATCCCTCCATCCACCTGTATGATATATTCATGACATTCAATTATACAAGGCGAGGCGTGTCGGTTTTTGTGCTTGTATTGACAGGACAGACAGATTCATAGACATCGATGCACATGTCATTGTCAGTCTTTCAGTCGGTTCTAAGACTAATAGACTATGGTAAATTAAGTATTGTTGACACATAGCGCTTGCAGTAAATCAATGTTCAGTAGCACTTTATATAATTCAGAATGTGTTAACGTATAAAATGTAAATATCAACTGAATGAAAATTCTGAATTTAGTATGAACAGATCCTAAATGTCCTACCAGTTTTATTGTCTCGTAGTAGTGTGTTCAACTCCAGTGCAGTTGGTTGGGGGTTTGAACCCCGGCCGAGGCATATAAAAAGAGAATTGCTATGTTTGTTTTCCGCTAAGCACATGCCATTAATGAGTAGAATGCAAAACTGGTCAATTCGGAGTCGGAATCATGTGTCCGAGTAAAGTGATAAGTTTCATGTGGACTGTTACATTGTGAATTAGCACGTTTAAAAATCGGGTTCAGCATGACAGGATGCTTTACTTGTGGTATTTCTTGTTTGTAAGTATCTTCTTTATTGACAACAAAAATTATACCAGTGGTAAACTTGTGTTTCATAAAGACATTACACCGATAAAAACGAAATTGCCTAATTAAGAAGATCATCAAGAAATAATTTAATATATAAATTAAGACGACCGATCGTACAGTGCAGAGTCTTCTTTGTTTGAGTATGTTTTTCTTACAAATTGAATAACAATTCTTTTTAAAACTGACTAATGCAAGGGTTAATAGGTGTGTGAAAATAAAACATAAGTATCTAGTCTCTGATTTATTTAAGTTTTAATGCATCGGTGTACAGTGCATATCATAGCATTAGTCAAAAATCTTAATTGTATATGTAAATATTATCTTCATGTCACATGTCTTTTTGAACTTTTGTATTTCAGAAAAAATGTGAGCAATACTGGCCTGAATCTGTCGATAAAGCAACCATTGTAGACAACTTTAGACTTACAATGACCAAGGAGAAGTATCATACAGTTTTTGTGTACAGAATATTTGTTGTTTACAATAAAACGGTAATTTTAATTCAATAATTTCAATTAACATAAAAACGTTGGTAAAGTTCATGCAATAAGTTTTACATTGATATTCATTTGAGGTCAAGACGTAGCTTCACTTTGACAGCAACATTATGTCAGTAAATGTTACTGATTTAAAAGAGTTTCGAAAACAAGCAAACTTTCAATTTAATCTCACCTTAAACTCAGCGTATATCACAAATAACTCAATGTAAAAATATCGGAATGAGACTGTCATTAAAGTGAGAGGGTTAGCGCTATAGAACCAGGTTTAATCCACCATTTACTACATTTGAAAATGCCTGTACCAAGTCAGGAATATGACAGTTTTTGTCCATTCGTTTTTTGATGCGTTTTGTTATTTGATTTTGCCATGTGATTATGGACTTTCCCAATTGATCTTCCTCTAAGTTCAGTATTTTTGTGATTTTACTTTTCACATAAACAGATTCCCGGATTTGTATGCATTACGGTTTATGAAATACAAACGAAGAGAACACACCTGAATTAGAAATATTCAGAAAGAGAAGGTATCCATACATGTATCAAAAAACGAGTATTTTCCTATTTCTGTATATGCTAATAAACAATAATGTAGTGTTTACTGCTTAAAAATATATACACGGTATTGAAGAACAAAAAATATACTAAGCTCAAATTTAATGTTCTAACTCCTTATAATTGTAGAACAAGCAAGAAAGGGAAGTTCATCAATTTCATTTCACTGAATGGCCAGATCATGGTGTTCCAGATAGCGTTAAACTGGTCACATTTTACAGGAAAGTGAAAAGCGTTACATGTGATACGAATGGTCCAATGGTTGTCCACTGCAGGTAGAAACATATACGATATAATACCAAAGTATGAGAGTTATCCCAACATCTGATTTTCGTTTGAGTGGATATATTTTTCAGTCATTATAGTCATGAATTATAGTACATCTCATATCTTAATTCAGATATACATGTATATGTGTTTGCAGGATTTTTTTCCGACTAAAAGACAACCATTTCGTAAAGTACGCATACGGAGAAAGTGCGTATGATTATTCCCTTAAAAACGACGTTGCAATCAGTGTTTTCATATCATATATCCCATTTAACGACACTACTAAAGTAGGAGGTCGGGTTCAAATCTTACTATTTTACTAGATATTGGCGCAAATGACCGACTTATAACTAAATCTATGACAAACGTGATAAGCTCAACTTAATATTTGTCAATTTCTCATTATTCCTTTGAAGTGCTTGCGGCTTCCGAAGTTTTATGTGATATCGTAATTTGTCGTGTAAGTCATTTAACAGAATTCTACTATCGATAAATTGATGTCGAATTAATAAATATTGCCTTCAAAAGTGACATATTGCACTCCAGCATTCAGAGTAAACTAATCTGTTAATTTATCAAATAATAAAGAGAATTTTAGAAGGTTTCCATTGTGCAATTTTAGGGCCTTAAAATGTATCCCTCTCTTCAGTTGTATGATAGAATTCTGATTTATGAGTTTGACTGTCCCTTCGGTATCTTTCGTCCCGCTTTTATATGTATCATGTTTTTTTAGCGCTGGAGTTGGTAGGACAGGCACATTCATAGCTGTGGATGCTCTTTATGAAAACAGCAGGAATGTTGGTTTCATTGATATTATGGAATATGTGCAAATGATGAGAAAAGACCGCATGAATATGATTCAAACACATGTATGTATGATTTTTGACAATACAAATATTAAATAAAAGTCATGGCATTTGAGAACACAATTTGAAAATGGTATAGATTCGTGCGACGTACACATTTTATTCCTTAGACCCTTAGTGGTTTGTTGCAAGATGAAGGACTTGCACGTCTGTGATAATAAACCTTGGTTTGACTATGTTTGTATAAAGTATGTTAAACATTCCCTCTTCAGAGGTAAATTGACAATATTCCACCATTAATTATTGTAAAATATCTGATGATATCTTGTTCAACAATATATTATCGATTTCAGTGCAGTAAACACTTGTATAACATGACCTTTTTTATATCTATAAACATGGTTAGATAATAGGCAGGTTTGCATCTACGTACTGCTGATAAAGCAATCTTTGAAAGAGTAAAAAAAGATTCATCACAGAAGCAAGTTTTATCACTAACAGTTCAATAGTTTGTTAATTATACAAAAGAGGAGATATGGTATGATTGCCAATGAGACAACTATCTACCAAAGTGAAAATGATGTAAATATAAGAAATGATAGGCAACCGTACGATGTTCATCAATGAGAAAAACTCAACCGCTTAGTTAATAAAACTAACGACTAAGTTTATAACAAAAGGTATTCGAAAAACAAATATGACGATAATGAACCAATGGCAACCAATGACATAATTGCTCTTGACTCATGACAGTCACATGAAAACATGTTGCGGAGTTAAACATGTTGTCATTCCCTCCATATTTTTTTATGTTTTTGCGTCAGCTTTTTAAATTGTAAAAAAAAGATTGTTGATAATGATAACTTAAGCGTGTAGACAAGATTTGAATTCCGTATTTCTAATATGATTCATCCTTTAATATTGTCATGTTAAATTTGCAGGAACAATATGAGATCGTGTTTGAAGCACTGCTTGAGTTATTTACTGTTCCAGATACGTCCATTCAAAAGAATGATTTCTGTGGACAACTTCTAAAGCAAGATGATAAAACTTTACCAAAAAATCAAACAATTTACAGTGAAGAGTTTCAGGTAACATATATTGTTATCACGACGTATTCTAAACAACCAGCATGCTTACATCTTAAGCGTCCCCAAAACATTTTTTTATAAATTAAAAAAAAATAAAAAATAAAAAATAACACATGCAAAAGTTGTCTTACATGTAACATTAACGTATCTTTAACGCATTGTGTGGCTATTTGTAGAAGATGTCGGATAATATTTAAGTATTGACACATCGTTTATTCTTATGTTACTTTGCAGTTTAATTGTACATACTAAGATGCGACTAGTTTGACTGTACTTGTGTTAAACTGGAAGACACAAAATATGCAATACATTATTGTTTGAATGAAAACTTACTATTGTTATGAAATTCATGTATATACTTTTGTTTGATAAGAGAGTTATATGACTATATATCGCATATATGCTTCTTATTATTTCATTTTCTCATTTTTACATTTTAGAGATTGCAGACGCTGAGACCATCATATTCTGCGAAAAGTTTTACTGCTGCAAATTCTAAAGAAAACAAAACAAAGAATTCTTCGACTGCTGTTCTTGCACGTAAATAGTTTTAGTACTAATACATTTTCTGATTGTTACCAAACGAGTGTGTTATCGTTAATTGAAAGCAATATTAATAACGATGAACATATTGTTTAGGTAAAAGTCATATAAAAACAATGTTATCAACAATATTTTATCTAGAAGAATGCAGTTATGTTTGCATACTATAGGACTCAGTACATGCAGTAAGTAAATTTCTTTCTATAAAAACGTCTAAATATTAATGAGTTTCCCTACTAAATTAAAGTATACGAATACAACAAATTATATTTTGGTAATATATAGATTAAAAAACAGAAACCAAAACAAGCAACGAGAATGACATTTATTTTTATTTTAAACATATGTAGACAACCAGTAGTTATAATGAAATGATCAGTTATACACAATCATTGATAATAATAGAATAAAGAAACATGTATTAAAGATATCTATGACAATATTTTGCAGCTACAAACCAAATTTTCAAATAGGATTCAACGAACGGAAATATCCACTACATGGTTTATGTAACTGAATGTACAAAATTACGTTGAAATATATGGTGTCAACGATTAAGATTAAACTTTTGTATTATGCAATACATCAAAAAAAAAAAAAAACTTTGCAAAATATACAAAATTAACTCTTTAATTGTCGTTGGATCCTATAGCTATTGGATGCAATGTTGTTATTACATGCACTAGAATATAGTATAGTTTTTTTTTTAATGATATGTTGCAGATGACAATTACAGGCCTTACTTAATGTCTTATAGTAAAAGCGGAAGTGACTACATCAACGCCGTGATAATTCCAGTGAGTTTAATTTATTTAAAAAATCTTCTCCATTACTACATTATAAGTGAGGATCTCAACGTCCAATCGAGTACCCGATCATCGCGCGGAAGTATTAAGTACAGAAAACTAAAATAAAACTTGATTAATAGGTTGGCGGTTTAGAAATTATCATCTGCAAAAAACATAAGGAGATCAAAGACTATTCAATTGTATCTTTAAATGAAATTCCATTTAGTTAGGTATTTGCAAAAACAATACACACAATTAAAATAGATTCCCGTAAAAGTATGAGTTACTATAGGTCATAATCTTGATAAATGTTAGAGACTATTCATCATCACAAATTCAAATAAAATTATTGTGACTTCAAATCTTATTTCAGCCTTTTATCTTGATATATACATGATATATTTGAATTATTTTATTATAGGGCTATGCAGCTGATAGTAAAATGTTCGTAACACAGTGCCCACTTGTTGAAACTGTAATTGATTTTTGGATAATGATGTATGATCACAGTTCCAGAATAATTGTTTTGTTAGATCCCGAAAATAAGGTAAGATTAATGTTTTGTTACTTCGGATATCATTGAGTATCTAGTAATAGTGATCTTACGAAAAACCTCTTTGTCTAGCTGATGTCATCATTGTAATGTTGACTTGCTTTCTAAGAAAAAGAAATTAAGCAATTCACTGGTATCACAACTGGTATCGACATACTATTTCGATATTTAAGTGTTGACTTTGGACCTGCTTCTCCTTATGAGAGGTTTTAATAATATAATTATAAATATTCATAAAGAAAAAAAACATTTAGAAAATACATTTTGAAAGCGAAGATTTCCGAAACTTTCGAGAGTAAGAATAGGAAGTGAATACAAATTGTCGCAAATATGTTTCAATGGGATATACATGTAATTTGTATAAAAACAACAACGTTATAATGATATTGAATTGCTCCTCTGACACAGAATATCTAAACAAAAAGTTGTTGCACAGTGCTAAAGAAGCTTGTATCCTGTTTTTTTTAGAATTTACGGCTACATTTTATTTCTTTCCAGGGTTCTCCATTATGGTTAGACAAGAAAGAGATGCTTCAGTTCGATGATTTCAGTATTGTAAAAGAAACTGAAAATGCACCAGAAGAGCTTCAGCTAACTTTACATCATACAGTAAATACAATCCTACAAGTTTATACAATTACTCAATTCAGTAAATTACACCATTTTGAATTTGTACAGAATTTGGCAAACGTAACACATTTCTTGACTTCTCACAAGCTCAATGTTTATACCTTTTGAGTTTCATTTGTCGTAAAGAACGAGAAAAAATATTGTTAAACTTAATGAATATGAATATCTTACGACATACTAAACCGATATTTGGTCTTCAGCCGATGTTGAAAAGAAAAAAATAATTTATATTCGTCGGCAACAAATTCAATACTCGCGACATATTTCATGAACAAGGAACTCATCCTTATATTAACGTATTAATATAAACACGCCTCCTTCACATTCACACGCTTGAATATGTATATAATGTGTTTTATTTAATTTGTTATTGAGTGCAAACACGCGATTTCTAAATATAATGCTGTTCGTGTCTCAGACATGCATAACTTGAATTAAACTAGACTAAGTAATTTTGAACAAATCAATTTTTCAGATCAGTTAAATAATATCGCTTTAGTTTAAAATTTCTCCCAAAAATGTTTAACCAATTCAATTTAAAATCCTCTTGGAGTAAATCTACAAAACATTTTTTAGTTTTATATTCCTTTACAGAAAAATAAAGAACAAATCTCAATCAATGTGTTCACTGCTACGGATTGGACAATCAGTAATGCACCACCTTCACCAGAATATATTTTAGATCTTCTGCAGCGTGTACAAACCTGCTGGGAAACACACAAAGGTCCTATCACTGTAGTGTGTAGGTATGTCCATCAAAAACGTGTAGATTAATAAAGAAGGTTTACATTTAGATATGGAACTTTATCACATGACTACGTACTAGTCTTACTTTTCGAAAACCGTTCAAATTTCTTTAATTCATTTTAGTCTGAAAATCTAATAATAAAAACTATCGTGTCAAATTGTCAATATCAAAAAGTGGCATCATATACCAAGGGTTTATCACAAGGGAAAAACGGTAACAGTAAAGCATAAAACATACAGCACTACTATAATATGTAGAAATCATGATAACGACAGTTCAACACGAATCTTAACGTAAATCATCGTGTACTAAGCGTCCCTGTTCTACAAGTGTCGACAGCTGCCGAAGAGCAGGATATAAGCATGGGAATATTTGATAGTGTTAATCGTCACTCTTGTAATAACAAAGGGTTATCACCAAACGATAAAACGTGTTACTTCTTTTTTTATTAATCAAAATAATAACTGATTTTGCAATCGATTCTCAATATTTCAGTGATGGTTGTAGTAAGAGCGGATTATTTGTGGCATTGAAATTAATTTTGAAAAAAATGCAGATTGATGAGGAAATTGATATTTTCCAAGTAGTAAGAGAACTGCAAACGAGGAGACCAGAAATCCTTGTGGAATTTGTAAGTGTGTTTTGACGGGAAATTACTAAGTCTATGTTATATTTTTCAATCATTAGATATAACATTATTAAACATTGGCATTGTCCCATCATTTGACAACAAAATATGCTAATAAGAGATATCAGACAGTTTTGCATAGAATTGTTGATAGCTTTTTATTGTACCTTGGACATAATAATAACATACATTTACGAAGGAGATATATATATATATACTGAAGGTTAGATTTGCGTATAGTTGTAAATCTGAATGCAAGTTACCCCCTTTCAATGAAAAAAAACCAGCAACAATGAATCAAATCACTTATTAATGATTTCAAGAATCCAAATTACTGCAAATTTACCGTATGGTTTAAGCAAGTACATACAATTAATTAATGGACTCTTCCTACAACATGTACAACATAACATTTCATGACTGTAAAAAAAAAATCATCATCTTCAGATGAAAATTGCCCATTATAATTTATAACATTTACGAAATTGTGCCATATGTAAGTCTTACTTTATCAAAGTAAAAATTTATCCAAATAAGCAATCAACCACTGACTCAAATGTGTCCTTCGTATTGTTATTTGTCTTTAGTATTGTTATTTGTTCTCTTCCTTTATATGAATTATTCCCCGTGCTCTATGATTGATGTTTTAAGACATTCTGGATTATAACAAAGATTGACGGAAATGGCAATTTTCTTTAAAATATAATGAACTAGTATACATATTTTCCTTGTGCAAGATTTTCTGTGAAATACATTGTAATTCTTCCATTTAATGAAATATTGCATAAACATTAAGTGATTATATTCTCAGTTATAATTAGTGATTACATCCAATAGATAAAATATATGCTACAACAGTTACTGCATTCCATTAAATTAAACATATTGCCACATAAAATATGTATGCATGTATATATATATATAACTCGTCTAAACATCAACCCAACAATGTTAGATCTGTAAATTTGCTTTCGCAAATTTTTGGTTCTTCCCTCGCCGGGATTCGAACCCATGCTACTGTGATATCGTGACACCAAATCGCCTGCACTGCAGCCGTCCCGCTAGACCACACGACCACCTGGGCTCTCAAAAAAGAGCTTTCGATGGCCGTGTGTTACCTTTCCTCGTCAGTTTTAATCTAGCGGCGTACTACAGTACATGATATATAAGGCATGAAGATGTTATTGTTACAGATCAGCTAAATTTTCTATAGTAAAGGATCCTACAAATGAATGCAATATACAGTCACAGAAAATAATTATGTTTATAAGTACGTCTGAGTCAGTGACAACTCTACAACAGATGTATCCATCGGATCGCCATGAAGGATGGTGATACATGGCTGTGTACATAATGTATATACAACTCGTCTAAACATCAACCCAACAATGTTAGATCTGTAAATTTGCTTTCGCAAATTTTTGGTTCTTCCCTCGCCGGGATTCGAACCCTTGCTACTGTGATATCGTGACACCAAATCGCCTGCACTGCAGCCGTCCCGCTAGACCACACAACCACCTGGGCTCTCAAAAAAAGAGCTTTCGATGGCCGTGTGTTACCTTTCCTCGTCAGTTTTAATCTAGCGGCGTACTACAGTACATGCTATATAAGGCATGAAGATGTTATTGTTACAGATCAGCTAAATTATCTATAGTAAAGGATCCTACAAATGAATGCAATATACAGTCACAGAAAATAATTATATTTATAAGTACGTCTGAGTCAGTGACAACAGATCCATCGGATCGCCATGAAGGATGGTGATATATATATAAGTGCCTATAAATAGCAGCACATGTATATATATATATATCTACATTTATTCAGTCTTTAAAACCCGGTTGTTACCAACCTGTAAAGTTTGTTATTTTCAACGTTTTGAAGGATTAAATAATAACTCCTTTTAAATTATTAAATCCTTGACAACCACTGGGTTGATGCCACTGCTGGTGGAGATTTATTTCCCCGAAGGTAGCACCATCCCAGTAGTCAGTGCATTTTTGCTGACATGAATTATCATTGATATGGTTATATTTATTAATTAACTGTTTACAAAATATCGAATTTTTTGAAATACTAAGCGTTTTCTACTCCAGGCATAGATTAGCTTAGCTGGATTTGGCATAATAATTTTGGGAATTTGGATCCTCAATGCTCTTCAACTTCGTAATTCATTTGGCCTTTTTAACTTTTTTGGATTCGAGCGTCACTGATGAGTCTTTTGTAGACGAAACGCGCGTCTGGCGTATATACAAAATGTAGTCCTGTTATCTATGATGAGTTTATTTATTTGAAACCAGAAAACCCCAATATCTAATATTTCAAATGTGCTATTCTTCCTTCTTTTGAAAATTTATTTATTTTGCAGATGAGACATACACACCATTTTGTATAATGTTCTATATTTACCCTTACTTTTCTTTGTCAATTTTAGGATCAATACGAATTTTGTTACAAGTGTGTCAGAGTGCTACTGGAAGGAGATCCCAACGATTCACTGTATGCTAACACTTAGTCAATTCTAACAGTATAAATAGTTGTCAATACTTCATGTCATTGTCACCACAGTATTGTGTAAAAATTTTAACAATAGCATTCATATTCAAAACATTTATTGCAAAACCCTACCAACAATTTCAACAAATGCAATTCGTAGTGTTTCAAACGATCAACTCATTTTTCATTTATAAAAATCCAAAATACTCAATAATTTCACATTACAACAACAAACAGGAATCAAAACGTCCATCATTTGTCGTTCTGTTTCAATCACTTAACTCAATGTAGAAAATTTGTTGTTGTTAATGTAAAGAAGTTTTATTAAAATTTTATTAAAATCATTTAATTTAAAATGAGTGTCCATAAGATATGAACATAACATAAATTCATTGTTAAGAACCAACAATGCAGGTGATATATGTTGTGAGATATTAGAGAAGGGCACAAATTTCCTTGTTTTGTCTTGCTGTTACCTGCAATATATCGACACTTTACTAAGTTAATCATGATCTCCCAAAACGCATTACACCTTGAGAAGGAATTGGATAATTTATTGAACATTGTTTTCGTTTATTAAGGAAAATTCTGGTTTTTCCTCTTAGATTAAAACATTTGTTACGTTTAATTGTAGTAATGAACATGTTTTTTTTTCTAGCGGCCTATCCAAGTGATTAAGTCTTCAATACTTAGTATTAAAATTCTACTTTCATTTGTCTATACAGAAACAAATGCCATATTCAAATGTCAACCTCTTTTGTTATGTTTTTCTGTTTCTTATCTTTTATATTGATTGATTTATTATTTATATAGTTTGTGCACTGTTTTGTTATTTGTTCTATCGACCTAAAAGTTCAAACTGTATTTAAATGCTACAATCACAGATTGAATCATTTGCTCTGAATTATATTTGCCTCGCATTTGAATGTATGTAAAAAGCAAGTCATTTGGTGATTACACTAGCGTTGTAAATAAATTACCGCTGATATTTTGACCTACTATTATTGGATTTCAATAAGGAAACGACAAATTGTTTAGACCAAATAAAGGATTGCTGTATACTTATCACAACGGAAGTCTTAAAATAGATTGTTTTTCTTAGTGTCCTCCTCTATTTGGGTTTTACTTTGAACCTATTATCACGTCTTATTCACAAAGCAGATATATAATTCCGATACACAGTTAGCAGTGGTATTACATTCCTTTATACATACAACAGATTTTATTAGACCAATACATTGATGATGAACGATAAGTATGAAGTCATAAAACACATTGAAAGCTTACAAGTTGCAGGTTCTAAATGTTGAAGACTTGATCACTTTTTTGGCCATAAGTCTAAATACCACATGTTAAGAAAGTCGGTAAGATTAATTTGTTACACAGTGTTCTATTGACTTAATACGATATATATTGGTTGGTAAATAATATGTGGCGATGCGAGCTTTGCACTCACTCAAATTAGATTTACTGACCCGATATATCGTATAAAGTCACTAGCACACCATATACAATGTTACTAGTTAATCTTACCGATAAGATTTTAAAGCCACTGAAATTTTGTATTTGAAATCTGTTTTTTCTATATTGAATACTTTTGAAAAAACGGTATAGATATGTCTTTAATTAGTTTGTCCCGAGTCAATAACTTTTTAAGTGGTTGGCATGTGTCATATCTAATAAATATTTTTGCATCTGTATATTGTTGAAGACTAAGCATGCCCTATAAACATGTGCTTTAGATAATTTAATCAACAGATTGCTCTCTTGACACTAAAAGTTAACCTACATCTGCTTTGATTATATAGTATGAACTGGGAAATTTATTTATTACTAGCGTTTTCATCATCTAAAAACTGTTATTATTCGTTTTATACACTTGAGTCACCCACGTAGCAGAAATTACATGCTTATGATACATTTTACATGTTTGGAAAAAATATTTTATTCATTTTCATAAAGCATTTAAAGTACAAATATGGTTGTGTCACATTATAAAACGTATGTACACCAGCAGGGAGATATATACTCTGACTTTGAGATTTATTATATGCACATGCCACGGTTGAAGGCAGCATTGTGATTTAAACGAACAATGTGTAATTGTAGAACGTGATGTACAACGTTGTAATATAAAAGGTGGAATCACTTTTTATTTTTTCTGTGGGGCCGACTTTAAGAAGACTCTGTTTCATTTTGTCTTATCTCAACTGCAGAGTTTTTGTTTCGATTTTTTTTTGTTTGCTCACACGATCATGTTTTTCTCCAATTGTTGATAACGTATTAACACTAAATACATGTGATGTTTGTACTGATTGATATTTTAGTCTTGAGCTTCATGTGTTTTTTTGTAATTTGTTTTGAACTAGCTCTCATACATAAAAACCACTTTCATACAAGTGAGAAGTTTAGCTAGCTATAAAACCAGGTTCAATCCACCATTTTCTACATTAGAAAATGCCTGTACCAAGTCAGGAATATGACACTTGTTATCCATTCGTTTGATGTGTTTGGACTTTTGATTTTGCCTTTTGGTTTTAGACTTTCCTTTTTGAATTTTCCTCGGAGTTCAGTATTTTTGTGTTTTAACTTTTAACTGAATGTTTTGGAAAATTGCCTCATTGGCAATCATGCCACATCTCTGTATTTTTGATGTTTTAAATGAAACATTTTTCAATTGTAAACAATTAATCGCCACTGAATGAGGGTCGATAAACACAGATGTTAGATGTCCCGAATGATACTCCCGAGAACAAAACAAATGGCAAGCAACGCATACACCATCTCATGACATTACAATTGCAGATACTACATGTTTTCTAAACAATTTAATTTAGATATCCACCTCAGATGTTTTTGAAAGTATTTCAGAGTTTCATCTTCTATATTATGCGTCACAATGCTCGAATACATATCAGAAAGGGATAAGGACAATATCAATTAAGGTTAATGTTCAGAGGAGATATTGAAAAAAAAATACATTATTTTACAAAGTTTTGTTATTTCCTATGGTTATTAGACAACCCCACCTTCCACACTTCCGTAAAAATTTGAACCTATCCTAGATAAAAGAGAGCTTAGCTTTTAAATCTTATTGTGTAGGACAATTTTCAAATAGATGTCTTTTTAAAACATTATAAACAACAGTGATTAAATTTGTTCCATGCCAGATGATATTCAGATTAGTATATTTTTGTAACAAGGCTCCAATAACATGACTAAGTATCTTGAATCAAAAATAAATAATTAAAATAGTTATATTAACACTTTTTCTGAGGAATAATAATTTGAACACCTTTTGTTTCTATTGAGGCTTAAGTTTCTACCTATCTGTTGCTCATGTGGCATTCTATAAAACTTTGTATAAAAACAAAATATGATTATTATATATTTTTTTGTAGTTAACGCTGATCTGTGTTTGTATTTATATCCTCTTCATTAATTCTCTCCTTGTCTCTCGCAAACGCATGACTTTGTAACGTGTTTTATCATCGGTTCTACATTCCCAAGTTAATAAAATTTTAAAATATTTGAATCAAATCTTTAAAAAGAATGGCGAAAAAATACCAGAGTGGCATCCAAACTCACAAAAGTCGAAAATAAAATGACAACGCCTTGACTCTTATCCATTCTTAACCACGCCACATAGCTATGTTTGCTGGTTGTTATAATAACTTAATTCGATAGAGTCTGGTAGCATAAAATTGATCATTTATATTCGTTCAATATAATCGATCTAAATTATACATGTCCACTGGAAGGAGTCAAATTTAAATGCTGTATCAAGATACCCATATCAAAATCGTACATATTTGTAGTATTCAAGCAAAACATTTACACAACGTATTTAAAAGTAATTCGTTGTTATTGATATTACAAAAGTCATAATAAAGTGGTCCTCACTCTACATTTTTGCTTGTGAATTAAACTTATGAAGCGTAACACACACGTTTATCCTGCAATTAAGTCATTATGCAGTTTAGAGTTTTAAAAGGTACCTTTAAACACTAAATATTTCTTCAAATCTAGAGGTTTTAACCTGAAAAATTAATAGTCAAACGAATACAGTCATTAATAGGATAGGAGTTCCTTTCTTTTGACAAGTTTCAATATAAGTTCTGTTTAGTGTTTACTCTTTTTTTAAGAATTTAAAACGACACATTTGTTTTAGCCTTTTATTTTTGGGATAACTTTATCAAGGATTCCAGTATGACTTTTCTCTAGGCAATTTATTTTTTCTCTATCCAATTTATGTTTCAAAAAAAATTATGAAGGCATTCGTTTAGTATTTTGTGTTTAATATATAGTTGAATGGATCACTATTTACAATTTAAAAAAAGGAAAATAATGATTTAAGAAATAGAATAAATATGTTAATTCTTTCAAAACGTCGTCTTCTCCAGCATACCATAATCACTACACTACAAACTCCTCAGAGTCTGAATTGACCAGTTTTTGTGCTCGACCAGTAAAATCGAGCACACATTTTACTCGACTAGTCTCGACATTGTCTCGACTGTACTTAACTGTACTTAAGTGTACTCGACTAGGTCTCGACTTTACTTAATTAGTCTGATTCAGTACTTGATGATCTTTGTGTAGTCTGAAATGGTCTTGACCAAGGCTCGACCTGTCTCGACCTGTCTTGACTAGTCTCGACCTGTCTCGACTAGTCTCGACTCAGTCTCAACCAGTCTCGACCTGTCTCGACTAGTCTTGACCTTCAAATTTAGTTTTGACTGGTGTAAATCAGCCCATCTAACTAAATTAAATATTGATCTTACAAAATTCAAGCTTATTAGGTAGTTTGATTTATTGCTGTGAAATGAAAGAATTTAATTTTACAATATGTAAAAAAAAAATTATTATATAAAAATTCAGATAGGCATCTTTAATTTTTTTTATAACTTTTTCAAATCAACTTGGATTTTCATCAAACTATGCAGATATCTTAGATATATATCAAGCTTACTGAATCCCATTTCATTTGGTTTTTTGTTGTATTGCTGTAAAATTTAAGAATTAAAGTAATTTTGGTAAAAAAAAGGCTAGGATTTGCAATTCGGACAAAATAGAGATAGTACACTTTAATTTTTTTAATAACTTTTTCAAATCAACTTGGATTTTCATCAAACTATGCAGCTATCTTACATATATATCAAGCTTACTAAATCCCAGGTCATTTTTTTGTTGTTGTATTGCTGTCAAATTTAAGAATTAAATTAATCTAGGTAAAAAAAGCTAGAATTTGCAGTACGAACAAAATAGAGATAGTACACTTTAATTTTTTTTATAACTTTTTAAATTCAACTTGGATTTTATTGAAACTATATAGCTATCTTGGTGATGTATTCTTCTTACTGAATCCCAGGTTGTTATAAAGTTTGTTGTATTGCTGTCAAATTTAAGAATTAATTTAATCTAGGTAAAAAAAAGCTAGGATTTGCAGTTTTGACAAAATAGAGATGGTACACTTTAATTTTTTTCATAACTTTTTCAAATCAACTTAGATTTTCATCAAACTCTACAAATATCTTTGCAATATATTGATCTTACTGAATCATAGGTTGTTATTTTGTTTGGTGTATTTCTGTCAAATTTAAGAATTTAATTAACCTAGGTCAAAAAGCTATGATATTAGAAATATATCTTTTCTCATAATTTGGGAAAAAGTATATATAAAATATTAATATAATTCCTTTAATGTTTTATTCCTTCTGATATACACTATATAAATATATCAAAAAGGGATGAAACTTTAGAAATTATTAAAATAGTTCTTCTGATTTGTGGTGATTTATAAAGCAATACCTTCTGCTTGGGGCAAACTTATTAAAAAGATCACATCTACCAGAGAGTTTTAAATTCTAAATAACATTTATTCAAAGTTGCAACATCCTGTTAAATCTAAATCGCAGGGCTTTTAATTCACTAGATAAGTAATACACGAGTTTAAGAAAAGAAGGGCTTTCTTTTTACCTGTAAAACTCATGTGTACTGATGTAATTAAATCATGTATAGTTTCATGCCATTAAATTTGAGATAAAAATATTTTAAAACTTCATAACAACCTGTGATTTAGTAAGATCAACAAGGTAGCTATATAGTTTTAATAAAATCCAAGTTGATTTGAAAAAGTTATTAAAAAAATTAAAGTGTACTATCTCTATTTTGTCCGAACTGCAAATTCTAGCTTTTTTTTACCTATATTAATTTTAATTCTTTAATTTGACAGCAATACAACAAAAAACTAAATGAAATGAGATTCAGTAAGCTTGATATATATGTAAGATAACTGCATAGTTTGATGCAAATCCAAGTTGATTTGAAAAAGTTATTAAAAAAATTAAAGTGTACTATCTCTATTTTGTTCGAATTGCAAATCCTAGCTTTTTATACCAAGATTACTTTAATTCTTAAATTTTTACAGCAATACAACAAAAAACTAAATGAAATGGGATTCAGTAAGCTTGATATATATCTAAGATATCTGCATAGTTTGATGCAAATCCAAGTTGATTTGAAAAAGTTATTAAAAAAATTAAAGTGTACTATCTCTATTTTGTCCGAATTGCAAATCCTAGCTTTTTATTCCAAGATTACTTTAATTCTTAAATTTTTACAGCAATACAACAAAAAACTAAATGAAATGGGATTCAGTAAGCTTGATATATATCTAAGATATCTGCATAGTTTGATGCAAATCCAAGTTGATTTGAAAAAGTTATTAAAAAAATTAAAGTGTACTATCTCTATTTTGTTCGAACTGCAAATTCTAGCTTTTTTGACCTAGATTAATTTAATTCTTAAATTTGACAGCAATACAACAAAAAACTAAATGAAATGGGATTCATTAAGCTTGATATATATCTAAGATATCTGCATAGTTTGATAAAAATCCAAGTTGATTTGAAAAAGTAATTAAAAAAATTAAAGTGTACTATCTCTATTTTGTCCGAATTGCAAATCCTAGCCTTTTTTTACCAAAATAACTTTAATTCTTAAATTTTACAGCAATACAACAAAAAACTAAATGAAATGGGATTCAATAAGCTTGATATATATCTAAGATATCTGCATAGTTTGATGAAAATCCAAGTTGATTTGAAAAAGTTATAAAAAAAATTAAAGATGCCTATCTGAATTTTTATATAATAATTTTTTTTTTACATATTGTAAAATTAAATTCTTTCATTTCACAGCAATAAATCAAACTACCTAATAAGCTTGAATTTTGTAAGATCAATATTTAATTTAGTTAGATGGGCTGATTTACACCAGTCAAAACTAAATTTGAAGGTCAAGACTAGTCGAGACAGGTCGAGACTAGTCAAGACAGGTCGAGACAGGTCGAGGCTTGGTCAAGACCACTTCAGACTACACAAAGATCATCAAGTACTGAATCAGACTAATTAAGTAAAGTCGAGACCTAGTCGAGTACACTTAAGTACAGTTAAGTACAGTCGAGACAATGTCGAGACTAGTCGAGTAAAATGTGTGCTCGATTTTACTGGTCGAGCACAAAAACTGGTCAATTCAGACTCTGAGGAGTTTGTAGTGCTAACACGTATGGTTTAAACACCATTTAATACTATGAACGCTTTCATTTTTGTTGAATCGATGTGATATTTGTATGCCTGACTACTCATGGTGTATAATGAACTAACTAAAGATATATACATTAGAAATATATATATATATGGAAAGCATGTCTTGTACTTCCTGGTTGACAGTAAATACACGGTGATGTTGTTCTTGTTGCTATGAAGGTAGGTTACTTATTAAATGTTTAAAATTTATAAAACAGAACGAATATATTTGTTCAAAAGAATGTTTTGGATGATGATGATGTAGATTGTGATTACCAATAGTCAATTAAATGCATTGTGATAACGTGAATATGTTAATGTAATATGAATATTACAAATGTAGCCCTACTTTATACTACACCGATACACTAAGACACTTTTGCTATTTAACAAAGAAATAGTCTATAGGAGAAGACATGTCAACCTATCCGTTCAATCAGTCTGACACCCGAGACAACCAGTATTTGCCATTACAACTTAATCCCATGTGCTTATCAGGGAAGTATCAACACAACAACAATTACCTTTTTTAAATTTGATCTTGATTTTGTTGGATACGACCCGCGCACTCGAGGCTAACCCGCAACCAGAAACCATTGAGGCGGATGCAATTGCATAGACCAAAACAAAATGGCTTTTAAGTTATCATTTTATAGGGGAGAATTGAATGTATTCACATAAAATTTCTATAACATTTCGAATTTTATTTTGATGTTAACGTTAGATTCACATATCTATACTATTAAACGAGAAGACCTCATTTTTGGTGTCGCTTCTCTTCTTTCCACAATAAATTAATCAACACGACTCTGTGTCCTATATATACAGTGCATAGTCGCATTTGTGATCCATTCATATGATTATTCAGATTGAGTTATTTTGGGAGAAAAACGAGAAAAAAGGTGTCACACCACCAATTACTCCCTCAAATTTAGAACGTATGTGAAAGTAGGCCTACTCGGACAAAAAATAGTGCATTTGATGTCATTGTTTACTTAAACTACCCAACAAATTTGCAGAAATGAAACTTTTGGTGAAAGAGAAATATATTAAGACCATTTTGAGCCCAAATTTACTTGTCTATGATTTGACATTAAAAATTGAGGATTACTGCGCTCCATAGTATACTAATTTAAGATTTCAAGAAAACCAGGGGTTATTTTTAGTGGTACATCCATTCGGAAGGTCTCTTCTTTCTTATATGGCATTAAAGGTATGCTGAAAATTTGCATGAAGAAAGGTGATACCTGTACGATTCAGGACATACCTGGTTTGTAAGAGGTTAAACTTAAGACAAAAACTTTAGAAAGCTATGAAAATTGCAAAATTTGGTTGAACAGATAGGGACTTTTAATTGGTGGTCTGACACCTTTAAGCAAAATGCGGTGAAACATCAAAATCAGAAAACAATTGTTTTTTTTGGTCTTAACTGATCATTTGAGATAATAGTAGCCACATTTCAACCTTTTTGGGTGCAAAATGTCACATATTGCAAATTTAGAGCCTAAAACTTGAGTTTGTGCTATTTTTAGCTTTTCCCACCCTGACAATATGCTTTTATATAAAAAATGTCCTAAATAATGCTATAAATGCACAGAAAGTTATTCTGTGGTGTTAAACATTGAAACATAGGTTGTTTACTACCCCCAAACAAATTTTGTTATGCAGATTTAATGAAATTATTTGATTTTTACCCCTTATATCAATGCGTCATAATATGTACTTGGCAGATAGCATAGCCTAATGTAAACACTGCAGAGACTCACAAAAGTACCATTTATTATTCCAAAAGAAATTTTTATATCTTAAATTTTATTAACTGATGTAAATAAACACAGTTAAATGACCATGACTGCACTTTTGATCAATTTGTAGTACTTTACTGACACCAGATGAAAAAAAGGGGGGTCAATATTCCTTGACACTTCAATACCTTGGATTTTTTACTAAATTCATTGCAAAAATTGTGGAAAGTCTTTAAAGTAGTAGAACAAACAAGGAAAAATCAGCAAAAACTGATCTTGATATTGAAAGTTTATGTTCCTGTAGCCCAAAATGAAATTTTCAAGTATTTTCTATCAAAGTCATACATTACAGTCAGTTTAAATTGAGCTGTGAAATTTTTAATATAAGTCGCATAATGCTCAGATAGGCTGTTTTTAACTACAAATTGACTAAGGATTAAGAATAAAGCAAAATAAAAGATTTCTAATCAACTTTTTTGTCTCTTTAGGTGTCACACCACCAATTACTCCCTCAAATTTAGAACGTATGTGAAAGTAGGCCTACTCGGACAAAAAATAGTGCATTTGATGTCATTGTTTACTTAAACTACCCAACAAATTTGCAGAAATGAAACTTTTGGTGAAAGAGAAATATATTAAGACCATTTTGAGCCCAAATTTACTTGTCTATGATTTGACATTAAAAATTGAGGATTACTGCGCTCCATAGTATACTAATTTAAGATTTCAAGAAAACCAGGGGTTATTTTTAGTGGTACATCCATTCGGAAGGTCTCTTCTTTCTTATATGGCATTAAAGGTATGCTGAAAATTTGCATGAAGAAAGGTGATACCTGTACGATTCAGGACATACCTGGTTTGTAAGAGGTTAAACTTAAGACAAAAACTTTAGAAAGCTATGAAAATTGCAAAATTTGGTTGAACAGATAGGGACTTTTAATTGGTGGTCTGACACCTTTAAGCAAAATGCGGTGAAACATCAAAATCAGAAAACAATTGTTTTTTTTGGTCTTAACTGATCATTTGAGATAATAGTAGCCACATTTCAACCTTTTTGGGTGCAAAATGTCACATATTGCAAATTTAGAGCCTAAAACTTGAGTTTGTGCTATTTTTAGCTTTTCCCACCCTGACAATATGCTTTTATATAAAAAATGTCCTAAATAATGCTATAAATGCACAGAAAGTTATTCTGTGGTGTTAAACATTGAAACATAGGTTGTTTACTACCCCCAAACAAATTTTGTTATGCAGATTTAATGAAATTATTTGATTTTTACCCCTTATATCAATGCGTCATAATATGTACTTGGCAGATAGCATAGCCTAATGTAAACACTGCAGAGACTCACAAAAGTACCATTTATTATTCCAAAAGAAATTTTTATATCTTAAATTTTATTAACTGATGTAAATAAACACAGTTAAATGACCATGACTGCACTTTTGATCAATTTGTAGTACTTTACTGACACCAGATGAAAAAAAGGGGGGTCAATATTCCTTGACACTTCAATACCTTGGATTTTTTACTAAATTCATTGCAAAAATTGTGGAAAGTCTTTAAAGTAGTAGAACAAACAAGGAAAAATCAGCAAAAACTGATCTTGATATTGAAAGTTTATGTTCCTGTAGCCCAAAATGAAATTTTCAAGTATTTTCTATCAAAGTCATACATTACAGTCAGTTTAAATTGAGCTGTGAAATTTTTAATATAAGTCGCATAATGCTCAGATAGGCTGTTTTTAACTACAAATTGACTAAGGATTAAGAATAAAGCAAAATAAAAGATTTCTAATCAACTTTTTTGTCTCTTTAGGTGTCACACCACCAATTACTCCCTCAAATTTAGAACGTATGTGAAAGTAGGCCTACTCGGACAAAAAATAGTGCATTTGATGTCATTGTTTACTTAAACTACCCAACAAATTTGCAGAAATGAAACTTTTGGTGAAAGAGAAATATATTAAGACCATTTTGAGCCCAAATTTACTTGTCTATGATTTGACATTAAAAATTGAGGATTACTGCGCTCCATAGTATACTAATTTAAGATTTCAAGAAAACCAGGGGTTATTTTTAGTGGTACATCCATTCGGAAGGTCTCTTCTTTCTTATATGGCATTAAAGGTATGCTGAAAATTTGCATGAAGAAAGGTGATACCTGTACGATTCAGGACATACCTGGTTTGTAAGAGGTTAAACTTAAGACAAAAACTTTAGAAAGCTATGAAAATTGCAAAATTTGGTTGAACAGATAGGGACTTTTAATTGGTGGTCTGACACCTTTAAGCAAAATGCGGTGAAACATCAAAATCAGAAAACAATTGTTTTTTTTGGTCTTAACTGATCATTTGAGATAATAGTAGCCACATTTCAACCTTTTTGGGTGCAAAATGTCACATATTGCAAATTTAGAGCCTAAAACTTGAGTTTGTGCTATTTTTAGCTTTTCCCACCCTGACAATATGCTTTTATATAAAAAATGTCCTAAATAATGCTATAAATGCACAGAAAGTTATTCTGTGGTGTTAAACATTGAAACATAGGTTGTTTACTACCCCCAAACAAATTTTGTTATGCAGATTTAATGAAATTATTTGATTTTTACCCCTTATATCAATGCGTCATAATATGTACTTGGCAGATAGCATAGCCTAATGTAAACACTGCAGAGACTCACAAAAGTACCATTTATTATTCCAAAAGAAATTTTTATATCTTAAATTTTATTAACTGATGTAAATAAACACAGTTAAATGACCATGACTGCACTTTTGATCAATTTGTAGTACTTTACTGACACCAGATGAAAAAAAGGGGGGTCAATATTCCTTGACACTTCAATACCTTGGATTTTTTACTAAATTCATTGCAAAAATTGTGGAAAGTCTTTAAAGTAGTAGAACAAACAAGGAAAAATCAGCAAAAACTGATCTTGATATTGAAAGTTTATGTTCCTGTAGCCCAAAATGAAATTTTCAAGTATTTTCTATCAAAGTCATACATTACAGTCAGTTTAAATTGAGCTGTGAAATTTTTAATATAAGTCGCATAATGCTCAGATAGGCTGTTTTTAACTACAAATTGACTAAGGATTAAGAATAAAGCAAAATAAAAGATTTCTAATCAACTTTTTTGTCTCTTTAGGTGTCACACCACCAATTACTCCCTCAAATTTAGAACGTATGTGAAAGTAGGCCTACTCGGACAAAAAATAGTGCATTTGATGTCATTGTTTACTTAAACTACCCAACAAATTTGCAGAAATGAAACTTTTGGTGAAAGAGAAATATATTAAGACCATTTTGAGCCCAAATTTACTTGTCTATGATTTGACATTAAAAATTGAGGATTACTGCGCTCCATAGTATACTAATTTAAGATTTCAAGAAAACCAGGGGTTATTTTTAGTGGTACATCCATTCGGAAGGTCTCTTCTTTCTTATATGGCATTAAAGGTATGCTGAAAATTTGCATGAAGAAAGGTGATACCTGTACGATTCAGGACATACCTGGTTTGTAAGAGGTTAAACTTAAGACAAAAACTTTAGAAAGCTATGAAAATTGCAAAATTTGGTTGAACAGATAGGGACTTTTAATTGGTGGTCTGACACCTTTAAGCAAAATGCGGTGAAACATCAAAATCAGAAAACAATTGTTTTTTTTGGTCTTAACTGATCATTTGAGATAATAGTAGCCACATTTCAACCTTTTTGGGTGCAAAATGTCACATATTGCAAATTTAGAGCCTAAAACTTGAGTTTGTGCTATTTTTAGCTTTTCCCACCCTGACAATATGCTTTTATATAAAAAATGTCCTAAATAATGCTATAAATGCACAGAAAGTTATTCTGTGGTGTTAAACATTGAAACATAGGTTGTTTACTACCCCCAAACAAATTTTGTTATGCAGATTTAATGAAATTATTTGATTTTTACCCCTTATATCAATGCGTCATAATATGTACTTGGCAGATAGCATAGCCTAATGTAAACACTGCAGAGACTCACAAAAGTACCATTTATTATTCCAAAAGAAATTTTTATATCTTAAATTTTATTAACTGATGTAAATAAACACAGTTAAATGACCATGACTGCACTTTTGATCAATTTGTAGTACTTTACTGACACCAGATGAAAAAAAGGGGGGTCAATATTCCTTGACACTTCAATACCTTGGATTTTTTACTAAATTCATTGCAAAAATTGTGGAAAGTCTTTAAAGTAGTAGAACAAACAAGGAAAAATCAGCAAAAACTGATCTTGATATTGAAAGTTTATGTTCCTGTAGCCCAAAATGAAATTTTCAAGTATTTTCTATCAAAGTCATACATTACAGTCAGTTTAAATTGAGCTGTGAAATTTTTAATATAAGTCGCATAATGCTCAGATAGGCTGTTTTTAACTACAAATTGACTAAGGATTAAGAATAAAGCAAAATAAAAGATTTCTAATCAACTTTTTTGTCTCTTTAGGTGTCACACCACCAATTACTCCCTCAAATTTAGAACGTATGTGAAAGTAGGCCTACTCGGACAAAAAATAGTGCATTTGATGTCATTGTTTACTTAAACTACCCAACAAATTTGCAGAAATGAAACTTTTGGTGAAAGAGAAATATATTAAGACCATTTTGAGCCCAAATTTACTTGTCTATGATTTGACATTAAAAATTGAGGATTACTGCGCTCCATAGTATACTAATTTAAGATTTCAAGAAAACCAGGGGTTATTTTTAGTGGTACATCCATTCGGAAGGTCTCTTCTTTCTTATATGGCATTAAAGGTATGCTGAAAATTTGCATGAAGAAAGGTGATACCTGTACGATTCAGGACATACCTGGTTTGTAAGAGGTTAAACTTGAGACAAAAACTTTAGAAAGCTATGAAAATTGCAAAATTTGGTTGAACAGATAGGGACTTTTAATTGGTGGTCTGACACCAAAAGGCATCCGGATATTGTCCCGTCATTGGACGAAATTTTAAGTCAGATTATACTTCCGGTTTGCGTTTTCCTGTATACTTTGAACAAACAAATAGTACGAATGAAGTGTATTTTAATTCTGTTCAGAGTTTATTAAATGGAGAGGGTCTGTATACTATGTCAATTGACCACCATGGATCGATTACTAAACTAAGAATTGAAATATTTTACAAAATTCATTGATTACAAAAAAAAAAGATGTGGTATGATTGCCATGTTGAGACAACTCTCCACAAGAGACCAAAATGACACAGAAATTTACGACTATAGGTCACCGTACGGCCTTCAACCACGAGCAAAATCCATACCGCATACTCAGCTTTAAAAGGCCCCGAAATGACGATGTAAAAATATTCAAACGAGAAAACTAGCGGCCTTATTTATGTACAAAAAAGGAACGAACCACAAATATGTAACACACAAACAAACGACAACCACTGAACTACAGGCTCCTTACTTAAATGTTCATAACATACTAAATGTATGTTCATATTGAAATTGATAGAAAACCAAAAATTGGGAATTTTGGAAATGAAGGAGGAGGTATAAAACTTCTAACAACACTTTACATACTTTTAACGCCGCTCTGAATGCCAGCGATTTCGCGGGTGTGTTCTAGTATTAATTAAATGCACAGTCGTTAATATTTTAGCTGTTATGAATATCTTTTTATCTAGTTGAATTCCTGCATATTCTGCAACTGTGTCTCTGAAATTAGTAATTTTTTCATTTAAATATCAAATACATTTTCAAAATAAAACAAAATGTCATTTTACGGTACTGCTCAATTAAAGTTTACCACGTCCACTTGAAAAAAAAGTAAATCTTAATGGGTAAAATGACAGTTTCATGCATACATATGTGATGGTATGATACTAAACCCCTAACGGGAAGGATTGTGCCTGATGTTCATATGATGAAATCATAATCTTTCAGTCAGTTTAATTGAAGTCTGGAGCTGGCATGTCAGATAACTGCTAGTAGTCTGTTGTTATTTATGTATTATTGTCATTTTGTTTATTTTCTTTGGTTACATCTTCTGACATCAGACTCGGACTTCTCTTGAACCGAATTTTAATGTGCGTATTGTTATGCGTTTACTTTTCTACATTGGTTAGAGGTATAGGGGGAGGGTTGAGATCTCACAAACATGTTTAACCCCGCCGAATTTTTGCGCCTGTCCCAAGTCAGGAGCCTCTGGCCTTTGTTAGTCTTGTATTATTTTAATTTTAGTTTCTTGTGTACAATTTGGAAATTAGTATGACGTTCATTATCACTGGACTAGTATATATTTGTTTAGGGGCCAGCTGAAGGACGCCTCCGGGTGCGGGAATTTCTCGCTACATTGAAGACCTGTTGGTGACCCTCTGCTGTTGTTTTTTATTTGGTCGGGTTGTTGTCTCTTTGACACATTCCCCATTTCCATTCTCAATTTTATATGTGTATATTTTGGGTTCTACTATTTGTAGATCCTAAATCATTTAACAGGCAACTGACCCTTACGTCCCAAAAACGTTATTTTTAATAGATTTAGAAAAAAATATTATTCTCACAAATTAAAAAAAAAGTGTCTTAACAAAAACAAATCAATATATTTGGAAGGGATTCTTCATGACCTTTTTTTCTTTTCACATACATATAACTTTGTTTTAGGTTAAGGGTCACAAATGGCCTAATAGTCTAAGTATTTCATCTACATATGAAATTGTAGATGGGTTGGGTTGAAAATCAGCTTATCAGTTACACCACTTATAACAAAAAACTTTGAAAACAACTTGTCACTTAAATATATGTTTGTTTGTTAATATATACCACATATTCTGTTTCGTTTTCTTGACAATAGGTAGCAATAGTTGTCTGAATGAATTAATGATAATACGCAACAAATATCAATATTTATAAATGTGAATATTTAGCTAATCACAAACATATACATCCAATTCAAATTAAAAAGTTATATGAAGACAAATCAAAAGTTCATTTCAATTAGTGAAATATCACAAACTTTTCTTCGGCTTAGATGCAAAACTGTAGATGTGAATAAGAACTTCACTGCGGCTAGGTGCAATCGAATTGAATCATAATTGATTAGAATTGTAAGTGTTTGTGACGAAGACCGGTAGATTTCCTAGCAAGTACTTCAGCTTCATCCACTAATATAAATAGGACACCATGATATAGTCAAGTGCACTTGGAATGGCTTGAAACATCTGCAAACATTTTCTGTTCTTGCAAATTATACATAAAGTCTTCAATAGAAATGTGAATAAATAATTATAATGGATTAACCCTGTATACATGAACACGATATGGCAACATTGTAGCAACAGTTTTTGATATTTTATGACTCGTTGATATTAAATATCCGTTAGGTTTTCAACATTTTGTAATTGAGACTATGTTTTAAAAAAGAAAACACAATGTTCATATTAGATAGTCATACCTATTGAGAGACATAATGAGGAAAACTGTTTGTTTTAATGTCGCACTGCCAAACAAAAGCAGTAATGAAATCTGTTTTCTTTAAACGAATTTTAATTTTCAGATGATGAACGATACAACTTACAAATGTAGTGTCACATGATGACCACTCGACCATTTCAGATTAACAAAATGTACATACCACCGAGTGAGAATTCAGTGAAATTCAAGTAAAACCTTAAGATGTGCTTATTCTCTTATCAATAGTTCGAGTTAAAGTTAGAGATAGAGCTCAAGTTACTATTCGAATTTGAGTCACATTATAAAGATAGAAAAGGGAAAATATATAAATTTGTCCTCTGAATCCATCCACTATTTTATCAATTATTCTTTGCATACTAAAAGAAACGTGTTTTTTTTTAGCAACAGTGCATTTTTCTAGTATCACGTGTGGACACTTTTTTCCAGTATTTTTTTTTTTACATCGAAGCTTATATGGAATACTCAAAACTTGAATCGACTGTAACTGAAACGTTAGTCGCGATCTAATATTTGGTCTTTATATTCTGATTCGCAAGCTCAAACGAATATAAAATATTTAATAAATACAAAAACACATAAATAGGATAAGTATGCCTACAGCTGTAGCAGCTTTAATATCAATTTTACATTCAATATGCTTCTCAAACTAAAGTCCTTTACTATATATTCAGGCACACTATCAATCCAATCATACAGTAGCACAGTAATATACGGTAACACAATAAAAAATCATCGACAAAAAAGTAGTATAAAAATACTTATCATTAATTATGTTGCCTTGTTGTTCCTGGGACACCTTGTTTAGTACTGAAGAGGGGAACTGAGTTCGCCAGTGACCAAGCTGGTTGCAGTTAGAACAGATGTCATGATATGAGTGTTCCCTCCGTCTGCCGGTCCTAAAGGGCGGCTGTTGGTAGTTGTTTTGTCTAATTTTATGTTGATTTGGCATAGAAGCAGGAGGAGGTGAAACAGTAGCTGCAGCGGTTATGTACGGATGAGGCCTTTTCTTTTCCTTGATACACCTAATGGCACGGGTTTCTGCAGAACGAATGCGCTTCTCATCTTCAGTGTCGTAGGCAAGGTCGTCACTTTCATATTCACGGACGGTTTTCCATCCTGCAGGAGATTTGTTTGCAATGCGGATGAGTTTATTACGCTTCTCAACCTTACGGATAGCACAAGATACCAATTTAAGACATGCTGCATCTTCATCAGGAATACGCTTCTGGAGCTTAACAAGGTCGGCCATGATTTCACAATTATAGTTGAATTGTATCTGGTTACCCTCACCTTTGAGTTTAACAGAAACTTCCTGCTTGAGTTTGGTTATTGTTGCCAACTGTCAAGTCTTTGTGAAGAGTAGCGATCTACCCGTCAAGATAGGTTTTAGACAGCGAGAAAGTATCCACCAAGTCGTTTTTCCCAGTATGATGTGCAGAAAATTCCATCCCGCAACAAATGTACACTAGTACCAGCTAGCAAAGATTCATGGTCGAAATCTAGAAGTTTCTCGGAGTCAGACATACCACAATAACGAATGCTGATACGTTGAACTATAGGCAAAATAAACTCATCATAGATATCCAGGACTGAATTTTGAATATACGCCAGACGCACTTCGAATAACTTTTTTTCTCAAACTAACCCCGCAAGTAATACTTAATCATGCTTTTCAAAAAAATCATGAGGGCATATACCCCTAGACCGGCATTACGGGTATATGCCATCCAATCAAATTAAAGATGAACACACACCATGTGTTTGCTATAAACACACACACGTGTTTATAGTAAACAATCACTTGACTGTTACAACGTCATGTGACCAATACCTTTAATAAATATATATATATATATATATATATTGTTTAAATGCATTATAAATATGAAATGCAGTGTACAAGTGTATGTAGTATTGATGTTAGTTTATTTAAATGGTTCCGATTAAAATTGAATGACAAATTAAGTTATATGTGTTATTATGTTAATATTTCAGATGATTACAAGGCTACTACCAGGTGTAATTTTAATTATAATAGCGACACTTTTCGTTCAAGTAAGAGCACAGAGTAGGTATATATACATGTATAAAATTGTTCCATCTTGAAAAATTGATACATTTATCTATTTGATATATCAATTGTGTGTTATGCTTAGTTGAAGAAATGTTTAAGCTCATTGTTTATTGGTAAGAATATTTCTATCACAAATTTACATCTTTATATATATATATATTCGCATGACATTTACATGTGTAGCTCTAAGGAATATGATCTAAAAGAGGTATAAATAATGCGACAAGGAAACAGAATGCAAACGACAAAAATGATCCCAATAGCTGAATAACAACCGCAAACAAAGAGTTGTCGACGATTACAACTATTTTCTATTTTGGTAGATCAAACAGTTTTATTTTGAAATACTAGTAGTGCATCGTGATTCACAGTGCATTCTAAAACAATAACTTATGCTGCAAGTGTGTGATTTGTGTTCATCAATTTAGCCTACACAACTATGGTTGTTATGTTCCGAAATGAGACATGACAGTTAAAACAGTAAGGAACAATAAACGACGTGTTAAAAGAAAAATCTGAAGGATGCTTTTAAAAATTGTTTACATGATAAATAAAGTCGACAATGTTTTAATCTACGAACCTATCTTGTATTCCACCAAAACAAAGCTACTCATTTAAATAAATTGATACAAATAATATTAATATGGTCTTTAAATATAATGGCATGCAACTTCGATGATCGCATATATTGCATATTGCATTTGTACTAAGTTATTTGTACATTTGATTTTAAATGTAAAATCTAAGGAACAAGCAAGTACGTAAACCTATATCAATAAGAATTGAAATAACAATAGGTCACACGATAAAGACTATGCATATATGTAGTTTTACGGATAACACATTGAAAGTAGGAATACAACTATAATAACAGTAACCTGTTTATAGTATAAATTTAATATAATTATGCCAATTTATACAATACGTACAAAAACAAAAATATCCTTTAAAAAGTCTGCCTTATTTTACAGTAAATCTGGCTTTACACGGAACAGTAGCACAACAAACAACATATATAGATGAAGCTGGTATTGAATACAGTGCAAACTTGGCAATAGAAGGACCTGCAAATAATAATTGGGCAGATGGATGTTCTTCTACTGGTTATCAATCGCAGACATGGTGGGGTCTACTTCTTCCAAGAATAGCCTACATAACAAATGTAAAGAGTTATTACCGGAAAGATTGTAAGACAACTGTATATTACCCCAAAACCATTATATCTTCCGCTTTATTATATTTAATAAAATACCAAGACAATATTTTAATACATTTTTGTTTGAAACCTAGCTCAAGAATGTATTGTTGTCCATCGTCGTAGTTGCCAAACGTCATACAATATCATCGTAGTCGTCCTGTAATTATTAGCAAACTCTCCTCTTTCAAGACTAAAAAAAAACAATGTAAGGGAAAAATGCAGTCATTATCTTTTCTTATATTTTGAAAATTGTTACATATTAGGATTGATGGCAACGCGGGTAAATCAATACGTTGTGGTGACCCCCTATTGATCCGTACGGGGTTGATTAATTTCATAGGGGGTTTCATGACGTCACGTCTACTGTTCTACTGTTAATGGTGACGTCATCTATGGGTGTCGTTGTGTTTCATTGTTAACATTTCTACAAAACGCAGCAGAAAAAGTCCCGCGTGTGATGATTTTTTACAACTTTTCTAAGAATGTAGAGGTTTACTACGGCCCCCTTACGGACCATAGAGGGGAATAAAGCCCATATGATATTTTGCGTTCGGCCTCACACCCTTTGGGTTTTACTAACCCTCTATGGATCCGTAAGGGGCCAGTAGCGAACCATAAAATTTATAATACAGACGGAATTGAAAAGATCAACATTTCAAAACTAAATAAACATGTGTTCCGTCAGATTAAGTGTTTTAATGCAAAAACTATAGTAGGTAAAACATAATGTTTTAAATCAAAAAGTGTCAGTTGGTAAACATTTACATATCTTTAGCATAAATCGACATTTTAACAAATATTTGGTGTTGTTTACATCCTTTCGGAAACTAAAGTAGAAGGAGAAAAATTTTCTATCGAATAAATGAAACGGTTATACATGTAACACATCTTTTAACTCCTTAATGGTGTACTTCCACAAAAACATTATAGTTCCGTTACATCCGGTTTCATCGACCTTCATCTAATGGACGTACACTGTATATATTATAGACGTGTTGTATGTAAGTGCATTTAATCTTGAACTAAGACTTTTACTTATTTCGTAGTTACTTTAAGTCGTACCTTAATAGGCCACCTTTTTCTGGTTTCCAAATATCTTTTCTTAGATTTAATTAAATACAAATATATTATAAAAACGGGGATATGCATTCTTTGGACATTAAAGTACAGTGCAGTAGGTCTATGATCATGATTTCTCGATTGTGTCATTTTCGAAAGCGAATTATCGCTGACTTCTGCTTGCATAAACAACACAACGAGTGTCAAATACATTTACTACTTTGATATTTTTTTTGCAGATCCAGGACGCATGAACAATTTCCGTTTGTACTTTGCAAATGGCAGTATGTATTATGAAACTGAACTGTGCTACAGAGATTGGCAACAAATGGCCCACATTAACTTGAATCAGAGTATCGATTGTGATTTAAGCCCGACCAAAAATGTATATTTCTTCAACCGAAATACATTTGTCGAATTATGTTATGTTGAAATATTTAGTAATGTATTAAAACAAAGCATTTGTTTGAATTTTACTAGTATCTACACGATCAGTCTAAAAAGTGTGATATTTGTACCGTTGTATCTCAGAACAAATTGAGACAGTTTTACGGACGATAGCACTAAACATTCGTATGATATAAATGTATGTATGTTGTTGGCTGCATTTTATATTGTATTGGTGGAAATGAAACAAATGTTAGCCTATTGCATGAAATACTTATTGCAAAAAGCCACTTATTTTGTTCAATTAACTAAATGACTGGTTATGAATATAAAAAAAAATCGTGCCATAAACAAAGTTAATGTTATTTTTTTAAATTATTATTATTTGTTCACTATGCTTGAATTTCGCATAAAAAGCCGAATTGCAAGTAACTATGGGTTTAAGCGCTATTTATTTTTAATAACACAGGAAAAAAGATCCCGCTATTTAATAAACGCGTATAGATAATGAGTCATTAATTGATCTCATCATTATCCAATCTTTTAAGACATCATATGATTTCAGGTGCTCCGGAAGGGTAAGAAGTTCCTGCTACACATGTTAATCAACAGCAGAAGGTCCTCAATGCAGCGAAAAACTCCCGCACCCGGAGCAACCTTAAACTGGCCACTAAACAAATATATATACTAGTTCAGTGATAATGGACGTCATACTAAACACCAAATGAAAAAATACATTGTCTACTACAATTAAAGATAGGAATATTCTAAAACAAACTAGATGGTAACAAAAACTTAGAAATAGAATAATGATAATAAAAACACAATATAAGGAAATTATAAAACTATATAAACAGCTGCACATGAAATACATTTTGTGTACCAACACGATGTCTCAATATGAACCAAACATATTATTTCAACGATTCTTATAGGTTTTTTCCTGATTAGACTTGTTATGCCCGATTTAAAGGCATTATATTTTCTGGTCTGTGCGTCCGTAGGTCCGTCAGTCTGTTCGTTCATCCGTTCTTCTGTCCGTTTGTCCGTCTGTCACGCTTCAAGTTAGGTTTTTGGTCGAGGTTGTTTTTAATAAAGTTGAAGTCCAATCAACTTGAAACTTAATATACATGTTCCCTATGATATGATCTTTCTAATGCCAAATTAGAGATTTTACCCTAGTTACACGGTCAATTAAACATAGAAAATGATAGTGTGGATACGTTTCAATCGCATTTAGACTAAATATCAATGATTTGTATTCAATTGATGTCGCATTAGATTATGATTGACTCTTATCGATGTTTTAGGACACTACTGGTCTTTTACTGAGTATGACATTTCAGTGTATAATCACCGAAGTTAGAAATCCAAACGGATCGTAAACATATTTATATATATATATAAAGAAAACTGTGTTAATAAGTAGTCTCTCCTATTACAGGCATTTTACTTCAACTCGTTGTTTATTACCATCTCTGTCAGTTTTAATCGTTAGACATAAATATATCTATGGAGATAAGTGTATGACGAGTACGTGTAGTGCATTCACATATATAAAACTTGATAATTCAGGTAATAAGTGAAATTTTAGGTGCATGTAAATAAACTCTTCATAGATACTAAGATTGAAATTTTGTATTTGCGCCAGACATCCGGTTTATCTACAAAATACTCCTCAGTAATGCTCAAATTAAAAAAATTTAAAAAGGCCAAAATAAAGTACGAGGCTGAGGAGCATTGAGGACTTTTCCTAAAAACTTAATAAATTATGTCTACCAACAACAGACAATATTTTAAAACTGTTAATATTAATGAGTAGAAAAGGTTTCATTTAGAAATCATTGTTATATACTGTTTTGTAATTTTAAGGATGCTGGAAAGGTCTTTGGGGAACTAATTGTACAACTGATTGTCCCGTTGAATGTATAGGCAATCACTGCTTTCCTCAAAATGGCTCCTGTATTTGGGGTTGTGATTTACAGAAGTGTTTTCACGGAATATGTGATACGAAAACAGATATTTGTACGATTGGATGTGTACCTGGACGAGGCGGGAGATATTGTACATTTTGTAGGTAGAATTAATCAAATAATTACTAAATACTATTAGATCTACGAAGTCATAACTTATTCCAAGCACAGCAGTTATGCGTCATTGCAAAAGAGTCATTTTCTTTTAAAACGCTGTATTTGCTATTATTACGTTGTTGCTGTTCTATTACTGGATCAATGCCGCATTCAGTAACGACATATTTTGTCAATTTAAATAATTAATTTTTCTTATAAAATGATGAAAAGAATTCAATATTATAACATACACCATGTTTACAGTCTTCCTCATACACTATATCGGCTTCATATCTTGACTTACATCTAGAAATTGACAATGAGGGTCGGTTGAAAACAAAACCTTACGACAAAAGAGATGATTTCAGCTTTCCAATTGTGAACTTTCCATTTCTAAGTAGCAACATTCCAGCAGCACCTGCATATGGGGGAATATCTCCCAATTGATACGATATTCCCGTGCTTGCATTTCCTATCATGATTTTCTTGATAGAGGTTTGCTGCTCACAAGGAAGCTATTAAACCAAGAGTTCCAAAGGGTGAAGTTGAAATCATCCCTTCGTAAATTTTACGGACGCCATCACGAGTTGGTTGACCGTTATGGAATAACTGTTTCACAAATGATATCGGATATTTTCCTTACGTCGTAACTACAATCCCCTTCCCTTTCATGAATATGACCTACCGAATTAGACTATTTACCGGATTTGTAATCACATAAGCAACACGACGGATGCCATATGTGGAGCAGGATCTGCTTACCCTTCCGGAGCACCTGAGATCACCCCTAGTTTTTGGTGGGGTTCGTGTTGTTTATTCTTTAGTTTTCTATGTTGTGTCGTGTGTACTATTGTTTTTCTGTTTGTCTTTTTCATTTTTAGCCATGGCGTTGTCAGTTTGTTTTAGATTTATGAGTTTGACTGTCCCTTTGGTATCTTTCGTCCCTCTTCTATACATAACAGATAAAACATGTTTTACATACTAGGTATATCATTACACTGAACTGTGGATAAGTTTTCAATGAATCAATTTCTTTTTTTCCAAGATAAAAATGGAGAATAAGAGTACAAAAAAGTACAATAGTTTAGTCACACAAATGTTTATGTTTACTTATAAAACATAGTTTTAAAATATTTCTGTTATACTTTTATTTTCAGATAATACGATGTACAATAGAACTGTAAAACAAAGCATTACTGTTTCCAATTCATCCACAAATGTATTAACCGATGGTAACACCACTTCTTGCATCAGTATAGTAACAACCAGTTTGGATTCGTATATACAGATTGGAAATGAATTGCTAAGTGTCATAACAGGGGTGTATCTTTTCTTTGGAGGTGAGAAAAAAGTAAACCAATAAAACTACTGAAACAAAATTATCCTAATCAATTGAAAAAATCAAAAGCTCAAACATATCTAACGATGGATAATAATTGTCATATTCACTTGGTACATGCATTTTCTTATGTAGAACATGGTGGATTTAATCTTGTTTAATCGCTAGCCAAACCTCTCACTTGTATCAGTCGCAAACATTTTTATTATATTGACAACGCTGGGTTAAAAGAATTTAATGATAAACATGGTGTTTATGAAAGTCTTAAGTATACGATTATCAATGATTGTGTTTTGGGCATATTAAACATAATCGTAGATTGCAGTCTTTCTTGGAGTTTTTTGTATTCCTCACTCGCTGACATGAGATTTTATATTTAAGAGCTTAATGCTCCTTTTTGTAATTCTATTTAGGGGTAAAATGTTGACCAATACCAAATTTGTATGAAGCACAGAAGTTTTAAATTGTATTTTTAAACACGCCATTGATAAGAATAATTGCAAACATCATACGTGTTCAGTCAATTTAGAATAACAGGATCGGTTTCAACAACTCCCTGTTTTGTTGCTATGTTAATATTGTCGGTTCCTGAATATAAAATTGCTGATAATTAACAATACGAAAGCACTTAAATAGAAATCTTGGGATTGGTTTCAAAAGTATGCTTATATCCTCATGTCATAAAGCCTGGTATTATATATATATATTGTATGAATGACTTTACGATTATCACAGGACTATGATGCATGTATGTCTCAACTGTTTATAACTAAAAGCTCACGAAAGATATTGTCCTATTCAGGATAATATACCAAAAGGAAATTAAATATTAAAAGACACAAAAGCTATTAAATAATGGTTAACATAAGTGGTTAAAGGAAAAATAAGCTGTTTATGGTATAGACAAATGAAAATAAGTTCTGTATATTAAAGACTTGACCACTTTGACATACATGTACAATAGTCTTAAAGTCATATCGTAAGATACTCGGTAAGATAAATTCGTTACACAGTGTGGTAGTGTTTTTTGATGGGCTAAAAAGAGGGACGAAAGATACCAAAGGGACAGTCAAACTCATAAATCGAGAATAAACTGACAACGCCATGGCTAAAAATGAAAAAGACATACAGACAAACAAAAGTACATATGACACAACATGGAAAACTAAAGAATAAACAACACAAACCCCAACAACTAGGGGTGATCTCATGTGATCCGGAAGGGTAAGCAGATCCTGATCCACATGTGGCACCCGTCGTGTTGCTCATGTTAAGTTATGAATTAATATACATTTCAGAATTATTTGTTGGAAGGACATGCAGTCATATATTAATTGCAATACATAGTCCATGAAATAGGAGCGCGTTAACTTAGTTAAAAGGCACTGGAGGAATTAATAAATATTGAAAGTGGGGTGAAGACTGTATTGTCAACTAAATCGAGATAAAGGTTTCTTATTTGCATTCTCGTAAACCAGAATATGTAAACGAATAATAGAAGAAATGTGCATAAACATGGAGCATTTAAACCAATATAATATATTTTGTTAATATGTTTCTATAGCCAACTTTTTAAAGATTTATCGATACTTATAAACGTTTCCCTTTGTGTTTTCGTATCACTTGAATTTTTATATTCATCACTGCTGTAGTCCTATTGAAGGAAGTTCGCTGCTCATGGTTTCGAATTTTTTCCCGATATTTTGCATCCTCTGATTTTATCCGTGCAGTATCCCCTAACCCCTACTTTTCTTTTCACAATTTGATTGCATAGATTTTAACAATGTTTAAAATGCCCTTTTTGAAAATATTATCAAATCCGTGTACCTTTTTTCTACCTTTTTGAAGACATGAATTCTCATGTCGGCATTCACAAAGTGTATTGTACTTAAATACTACTGATTCCTGTGTTGATGGTAAAGTGTTATACAATGCTAAGTATAACAACGAGGATATGGTCGTATTTGCTATTTGCAAATATGTTATTTATATACCGCTCATTTTAAGTGGAAATTCAAAGATCAATGTTTAGCAATCAAACTAGTAAAGTTATATAGAATGATAAATGTGTCAACAACTGTCTGTCTGAAATTCAATATCTATATAAAAAAAGAAGATGTGGTATGATTGCCAATTAGACAACTATCCACAAAAGACCAAAATAACACAAACATTAACAACTATAGGTCACTGTACGGCCTTCAATCCATGCATGTATATAGACGTTTCTTTTGGGGTATTTTTTTTTTTTTTTATTGTTAACTGTTTTTTATCAATCATTGTTACGGTCTATATTACATCTTATTTGCAGACAATACTACCATAGCCGGTAATCATAAAGTGTATTGTTCTAATACTACTGATTCCTGGGCTGATGGTACTGTGTTATACAATGCAGAGTATGATAACGAGGACTTTTACGTTTTTGCTGTTTGCAAAAATATAATTTATATACCGCCTATTCCGAATGGAAATTCAAAGATTGATATTTGTGAAATCGAGATTGGTGGTAAGTATGTAAAATTTACAAATTAAGTACATTTGTGTTATACGTTATTTCTAACCATTTTAACATAAAGTTAAGAGATCCTGTATATGATTAGGGTGAACAAATTTGTTACCATCTTATATTTCATTAATAATTATAATATATCAGGGGGATACAACAAAATCCTACGTCGAAGAAAATAGGCAATTACAGTGTAACTTGCCTAATCCGACACCTGAGTATTCCAACACCCTGCTTTAACCGATACATGTTTATGGTCACAAAATATACCTATCCCTTTAGAAAAAAACTATGTTTTCCGACATTTTTGTCTGGTCCACCAGTGTGTCGGATTAGACAAGTTGTACAGATACAACTTGGAGAATGTACACTAAACAAAATCGGAACCCACAAAACAGTTGGTAATCTTATGTGCTCATGCAAGGTGAGTATATAAAGCTTCACAACTTGTACCCGTCATAAAGTGCATGGCAAGTTTTGATAAGGTTAACTTTATTCTTTCTTCCTAAGAAGTTCCTGAATAAAGTCATCCGATTGTTTACTACAAATCGCCATCCAAACGTAATAAATAGGTTGTCAATCAGAAGTTTAAAAGCATCTTGGTACCGTCAGTTTTAGAGAATTCTTGGTTTGATTAAGAGTGATCTTTTTCAACGTACGACGTATCATTCCCTTAGACAAGATACCTGTATTCAAGTTGGCGAGGAAATAAAATTATAAAAACGTCAATTCAAGCATGTGAAACAATAATGTATAGAAAAAACAAATTTTACATTGAAAATGTTTAAAACTCGAATTCACGACATTGCGTGTGAACCATCTCTAATCAATGACACAGTGTAAAGGATAACCATGAGAAATGCGACACTTTACTTGCAGGATGTCCGTATGGAAAATATGGAGACAGATGTGAATCGACTTGTCCCGATCACTGTAGAGGTTCATGTGATTTAAGAACCGGACACTGTGTATTCGGTTGCTCAAGTGGTTGGCTCGGTGAAAAATGTGACAAAGGTAACAGTTTCATTATGTCTAAACAACGCAGAGTGAAATAAAGTAGGTATATTTATACTAGTTTAAACAAGGCTTGGTAATATGACACATTTAGCAAAACATCGTGTTGAGTATTAATGTTTTATCATCCAATGATCACCAGAAGGCACTTTTGTATGTGCTTCTTTAACAACAGAAAAATTGATATATTCGTATATATAGTGATAAGTTATTTCATCAGTTAACGCATGTGGTAAAAAAACATAAACATTGACTGCATAGGATTCCATGATACTCATTTCACAGCCAATTTAGGACATATGGCAAATGCTAGCTCTTATGGTAGAAAATGTCTGGCCTTACATACCTGCATGAGGTTTTTCAGGCACACCAATATACTTGAATACTTGAAAATCGCTTTAATAAAATGTTAACCTTTCCCTGATAAAGTTACGGAGTGATTATAACAAGTTGATTTTCATTGATTGCAATATTCAACGATTCACTCTTTATTTTCCGTTTGCTATAACAAGTAAGTAAGTTATTTTGGACACCCCTTTTTTACACTTTCAATAGTCTTATTTTCACCTTGATGGACATTTGGAAATTTCAATTTTCCAGATTTAAAAAAAAATATATCTTTCATGTATTAATTTGAAAACAGCCCATTAGAAATATTTACGATATTCAGGTACGCTAATTAGCAGACTGTAAGACTATTTGATACATTTTTATATTTTTGATTCTTCTTTAGTGCCAGTTTGTTTTTAAGTGTGTCAGTTTAAGATTGATCACATACCTGTAACGAATATTATACATGTTATAGTGTTGTTTAGTCTTTATTTTTCTATGTTGTGTAATGTGTATTATTGTTTGTCTGTTTGTCCCTTTCATTTTTAGACATTGCGTTGTCAGTTTATTTTCGATTCATGAGTTTGACTGTCCGTCCCTCTGCTATCTTTCGTCTCTCTTTTATGCAAGCAATATTGTACATAAAGTTATCTTGCATTTAAAGGTAAATTATCGATGATTACAAAACAAATAGGTTATTTACACTGTGGTATTGACACAATGAAAGTAATTATATAAAATGTAAACTTCTAATTTCATTTAACAGCATGTGATGAAGGTAAATTTGGTAGTCAGTGTCTTCGAGACTGCTCTTCAAACTGTTTATCATCACCTTGTGATCATGTTACCGGACAATGTAAAGCAGGCTGCATGAAAGGATGGGAAGGATTAAATTGCACAGAAGGTTTGAGTATTTAAATTAATATCTGTTTGGTTGGTATTATTTTGAAAGATACTTGAAACTACTAATAAATTTCGACAGCTTTCGATTTCCCAGTTGAAAGTTGTAGATATAAACATGATATATCTGGTTAAATTCAGTAAGCTGCCATTTTCAAGATGTACTGTTCGATATTTTGCAAAAACCTGCTATTTAAATCATATATAGCACAATTTTAAGGCACGCTATCGTCTTAATAATCTCTGCACAGTAGTAGGTTTAGATTTCAAACTGGAAAACGAACCACACAAATGGAGCATATTTGATAAATTTATGTTTTACAAGGGAAAAAAAACACAAAATTCACCACCATCAGTTATAAACCATTGATACACATAAAAAAAATCACTGCTCCAATAAATAGCTCACTCGGTAGATTTGTCCATGTGTCAACATCAACGTCAAAGATTGCTTTATTTGCTTTTCCATAATGATTTGTCTGACAAGTTTCTGAACAGTTCTGAAAAGACTGCAAGCATAGTTTTTTATTAGTACTGAATGTACTGCAGTCAGTTAATCTTAATTGATAATTTGGTTTTGATAAGCAATTTGCAGCTCTGATGGGGACCACTTTACCTGTTGATGAACATTATGAGTAATAGCTATACGATAGCTATATACAACAATCACACAAATTGGTCAACTTCTTTTATTGATTTTCCATAGGCAGTAATGTTAACGTTTAACTCCGTCCATATCGTAAACTTGGATATGTATGATAGCTCGTTTCGAGCTGTTACTTTGTCAAATGTTTTATTAAATTTTCGGGGTACGAAGTTCGATAATTTTTTCTTTAAATTTGGATTCCCCGTAAATTCTTTCTTGATGGCACTCCTCGTAGTAAAAAATCCTCTTTTTAACACAACAAGTCCTTTGAAAATTAAATTACTTTGAACACATTTAATACCTTCATAGTCTTAACACATTTATCTTATGTTCCTCTACTTACTTTCCAAATCAACACAAATGGTTAAGCTAAGTCACTTGTAAAAATAGAAACATGTCCAATATCACTACACAGATATATTTTTTTGTTTGTTGAGATATTGATCCAAATGACATCCTTTTTCTACCACTGGCACATAACTAATAACACCTCTATCGTACACTTGACAGAAACGAAACATACATATCTCAAAGACAATTTCAAATTTGTCGTCAAGCTACTGCATGTGATAGAAAATCAAAGAAAGGGTTAATCTACGGACGGACCTTTTTCTTTAGAAAACTTCATATGTTTATCAAGGCAATCAAGTCGTGATGTAGATTCAGATATCTATTTATCGTGCCTCTTTAAGTATATCTGTCGCTGACATCAGCATTAGCCATACATTTAAATTTGTAATTTGATGTTTCAGAGTGCAGTAACGGAAACTTTGGTTGGAATTGTTCCGATACATGTCATGGCTGTATAGATAATGAATGTAATCATATCAATGGTGTTTGCAAAATTGATAGTTTTTGTAAACCTGGCTACAAGTATGGAACATATTGTAATAAAAGTAAGTGTCACTACTTTAAACAAGTCCAGAACGATGCATATTGTTAGCATGATACTGGTTATGTTCTTATCATACTAGTTTTATGGTGGTATGATACGTAACCCCTAACAGAAGGGATTGTGCTTGATCTTCATATGATGAAGACATAATCTTTCAATCAGTTTGATTGCGGCCTAGTTTGATGTCAGTAACTGCTAGTAGTTCTTTGTTTTTATATGTAGCATTGTTATTTTGTTTATTCTATTTTGTTACCTATTATGAAATCAGACTCGAACTTCTTTTGAATTAAGTTTTACTGTGCGTATTATTTCTGTCTACTTCTTTTGTTTACATTAGCTGGAGGTGTAGGAGAGGGTTGAGATATCAAAAAAGAAGTTTAAACGCGCCTTATGTTTGCGCCTGTCCTACTTCTTGGTCGGGTTGTTGTCTGTGTCAATATTCACCATTTCTCAATTTGATTTGTTCAAATTAGATATGTTAGACATTAAATGTAGTTATGCAAGTGATAAGCATTGTTGACGTTTCTCTTTGTATGTTGTATTGATGTCTTTGATGATATGGGCATTGTGGATTTTTTTCTAAGTCTGTACGTCTGTATGTCACCAACGTACGATTTCCGTCCGTTTATTTGTCAGTTATCAGGATTAAGTTTTTGTTTTTGTTTAAGATCCGTTTTTTAAAGTTGAGGTAAAACCAGGTTATACCCACCGTTTGCGTCAGAGAGTCAGAGAATCCCTTTACCAAGTCAGGTAAAGGGCAGTTGCTTTTCACTTGTTCCGTTGATTGATAACGGAATTCGCCTAAGAGTTAGTATTTTTGTTACAATTTTTAATCATCAACCTGAAATTTTGTAGATAAACTCATCAGATACCAGGATTGAATTTTGTATTTACGCCAGACGACCGTTTCGTCTACAAAACACTCATCAGTGAAAAATTCAAAAGTCAAAATAAAGTACGATGTTGAAGAGCATTGAGGATCAAAATTCCTAAAAGTGTTGCTAAATACAGCTAAGGTACATGTTATATATTCCTGAGGTAGAAAAGCCTTAGTATTTGAAAAATTCAAAAGTTTTGTAAACAGTAAATTTATAAATATGATCATATCAAGAATAGTTCATGTCAGCACAGACGTGCTGACTACTCGGCTGGTGATATTCTCGGGGAACTAAACCTCCATCTGCAGTAGCATAGTACACTTATGCATTATGTGTGAAGGTTTTTGAATATATTCAGTTACGGGTTTTTACCCAGATTTCACGGTGTATGGCAGCGTCAAAGTGTGTATGTATTCTCAATTAAAGGAACGTGATCATACATAATTTGGGTTTTTAAAACATATGCCTACTTGGGGTTTTTGAGTCGCATAAATTTGTTTTGTTATATCTCCTTTTTTACATTAAAGATAGAATTGCAAATATGTAACATAACTCTAGCTCTTAAAAGTCATTACTTGTCGTTGGTTTATGTCTGAATTTACAATGGAATAAACAAACCTATCTTTTTCTGGTTTACATTGTTTCAAATGTATCTTTTCCGTTCCTTTTATAGCTGCATATAGCCATACGCTATGTTTTTTACTCATAGTTGAAACATTAACTGTGACTTATATTTGTATTTGTACATGTCATTTATATCAGATTGTTGTAGTACCAGCAGACAATTTTATCTTTTGGGAAAACTGTTTTTATTTGGGTATATTTTATGTAATTATGTTTTAATATCTTCATATTATTTAATAGTATTACATTATAAAATGTCTTTGGTTTGATGATTATAGTATATATGTTAGCGGCAATAAGTGAAATTAGGCATTAAGCTTAAATCCTAGGCAATAAGCTAATGCCTAGGCATTAATTTATTGCCTGCAATTTTCCGGCATTAAGGTTATTTCCTGAAAGGAGTAGGTCCAGTAAGACCCCTTTTTGGCCAGAAAATATAGCAGTTTTACAAAATTAGTTATTTATTGGAAAGAAGAATGCTTCTGCTACATAAATATGGGCTTTTTTGGACAATAAAATGCACATAAATTGGGTATTAGCACCATTAAGTCATGTTAAATTACTGAAATCTCAACAATTCTAGCATTTGAGTTAAATTTTAGACGGTTTCCGTGTAAAACGAAGTGGCCGCATTCGTGTTAATCCTAAATATTGAAGTGTAAGTTGTATTTGATGATAATACGTAACATATATAAAGGTTGTGAATGAACACGGATGCGGCCATTTTCATTTTTGACAAAAACCATCTAGAAAATGACATTTTTCGGCATATTTGGTAGATTTTTCATATTTGAAGTTGAATCGGATCGTTTTTAATGACTAAATCAGTTAAAATCTTCTACATAAACTAATTGAATTAAATGAAATAGACACTTTTAAAAGTGTTAAAAAAGCGGTCAAAATCTTTCGTCAGATGAACCTGAAATTTGAGGCCAAAATCGGTCCTTACCGGACCTACTACTTTGATGATGATTATACATCTTATTGCCGAACATAATTTTAGTCAATAAGTGAACTCTGAAATTTATACATATTTGCCATTATTTGTTGATTTATTCTTGGTTTCTTATTTATATTTCTAATATATATTACATGTATAAATATATGCATTCATTTGACAGATCTTCATTAACTTTATTTAGTAATTTTAGCAGTTACAAACAGAATTAACTCATACTTTTGTCATGTTTTTGTGGTATTACAAAATATTAAAAAGGTTTTTCAGGGGTATGTCAAAGAGCGTCTCGTCTTTTTTCTAAAAAAGTTCATCGGAAGATACCAAGAACTTGTTGATAAATATTCCGTATCAACCATGTCAACATCACAAATAATACAAGATGGTCTTGAAGTATAGATTTTGCGTACTGACGTTGGTTATCATCTTAATAACGTGTTATAGTATTCTTTTATTTGTTTTTACTAATATTACTTTTACTGTTAAGTCAGTTTTTTGAGAAATTCATTTGACGTGACTCTGTGCTTATGTAAAACATCATACTTTGAACGACAAAATTATTTCATTTATTAATATTACTTTTACTTATGGATCTTGACATACTTTGAATGACAAAACTATTTTATTCAATAATACTACTTTTTCTGTTAAGTCTGTTTTTTATGATATACATTTGACGTGAAACTGTACTTATGTATCCCGTCATACTTTGAACCACACAATTATTTCATTTAATATTATTACTTTAACTGTTAAGTCTGTTTTTTGTTATGTCTACTTTACGTGACTCTGCATTTATGTATGCCGTCATACTTTGAACGACAAAATTATTTTATGTCTACCCGTGCGAACTTCAAACGCGCAATTTTACACCAGTACTGAAAACCTTCCATCCTTTACGGGTAGACTTTACATAGATAAATAAAGTCGTTTAAGATAAGCAAAATGAGTATGTTAAATTTGATGTATTCTTCTTACATTTGTTGTTTTTATAGTGATTAAGATGATAACACAATATTGACTGCTGTAACCCTATTTTTGACATTTTTACTCTTTGAGTATGGTTGTTTTGTTCATGCATCGTTTACAATGTAATGGAATTTGATGCGACTGTCATACAAGTGAGAGGTTTAGCTAGCTATAAAACCAGGTTCAATCCACCATTTTCTACATTAGAAAATGCCTGTACTAAGTCAGGAATATGACAGTTGTTATCCATTCGTTTGATGTGTTTGGGCTTTTGATTTTGCCTTTTAATTTTGGACCTTCCTTTTTGAATTTTCCTCGGAGTTCAGTATTTTTGTGTTTTTACTTCTTTTTTTGTGGAGATCTGACTCATTGGCAATCATACCACATCTTCTTTTTTAAATTTAGGATGAAACTGGGCCTTGTAGTTTTGTATCGATAAAATTTGAATTTCTTCTCTTGCTCATATTCAAAGTATGTTATTTTCAGTAATAAAATAAAATAGTTGAAGAACTCAGTATTTTTATGAGAGATGCACGAGATTTGCCTTCGAACTTTTAAGTATGAAGCTGTGACTCTTCGAATTCAGCTCCCTCAAAGCATATAATGAGTTTACCGATTATATATTCAATTTTAACTATTTACAATTATTTTGTTCAATTCTGATATAAAACGTAGTTATGATTTTTGTTTGCTTATGTTTTGTTTCATAGAGTTAAAATGTATAATATCAAAAGTATGTATTACCTTTAATTTAAAACTAATAATAATTAATCACATTATAAATCAAAGTTGTTTGTTAAATTTGATCCAATATTCCATATTTTCATTTGCTATTTTCTTTTACCCCAATACTACGGACAGCGGTAAGGACATCTAGCTAAGATAGTCCTAAGATAGCTTCGGTGTGAATGCTGAGACATGTCGTTTGTCGGTCCTAACTTTATCATAATTTCTGTCGTAAGAATATCTTATAGGACCGATCTTAGGACAGTTTCTATAAACAGGCCCCAGTTCTCATAATGTTATTATGTAACAAAAATATTTGTATTTAAATGGATAAATGTCTTTAATTTATTTGTATTTATATTTAAGCCATTAAGCTTAATGACTGCACACATTTTTAAGGATTTAAGCTTAAATCCTAGGATTTAAGACTAATGGCTAACATCATTTAGGCAATAGACTTACTTCCTAGGCGTTAGCTTATTGCCTAGGATTTAAGCTTAACTCCTAATTTCACTTACTGCCGCTAACATATATATATATCAGCTGTTTATATCATGTTCATAATAACTGTTTCATTAAAAAAATATATTGTTTTTTGATTGATTTTAAAACTTGTTTTGTAGAGTGCAAAGCTTGGCATTTTGGAACGAATTGTAATAAAATGTGTTATTGTCGTAACACAACATGCAACATATTTACTGGTGAATGTTCAGTTGGCGGCTGTAAACAGGGATGGGAAGGTGACTCGTGTGATCAAGGTAAAAAAAAGAAACTTTGGAGTTGTTTGTTAAAGCTCTTTAAAGACACATATAAAACTAAGATGCCTGAAGCATTTTTCGTCTATATAAGGCTTATCAATGTACTGTAAAAGTTTGAATATTGTTAAACACTTGTACCCTGGTTCTAGCTGACGTGTTATTTTGTTCATATGAGTCTTATATAAGCTATATAAAGCATGAACAGAAGTTTCCTCTTTTTCTGGTTAGTAGACTATGTTAATTCACTATGTATTTGCTATGTTGAACGCACGTATCCCATCCAACCTGTAAATGAATACGACAGATACAGATGTGTCTACCTTATATCTTGACAAACGTCTAGAACTTGACAATGGGGTTGGTTGATGACTTAACTTAACGACATAAAAGAATGTCTTTGCTTTCCATTCGTGAGCTTTCCAATTTTCTCTAGCTACATCTGTTTCAAACTAGTTGTAACAGTCTTTTTTCCTACTGAAAATGTCTGTATTAAGTCAGGAAAATGACAGATGTTTTTCACTTATTCCGTCGATTGCTTGCGTTTAATTTTGTCAGTTTTTATAAACCATCCCTTTTCAATTCGCCTATGAATTCAGTATTTGTGTAGTACTTTTTTAATTGAGCAAATCTCTTTTCCTAGCTATGAAATGAGTAACACAGCAGATGTTACTAGTGGAGAAGGATATGACAACTTTGATTCATCTGGAATCACCTACGGTGTTATATAATATATTTGCCTCCTTCTCCTGAAAAGTTACCCCGGGATCACAGTACCAAATTTAAAATTGACCAATTGAAATATGAACCACCACGGATATTTCTGCTCTAGCCGATTACCAAATGGTGAATCACTTTGGATAGTATTCATTTTTTTTATGATCGGGCTCAAATTACCATGATTAAGTAAAAATGGTTACTCTGTATCATTTTGGTCTTTTGTGAATAGTTGTCTCATTGGCAATCATACCACATCTTCTTTTTTATATTACCACTTTCTGACGTGTTTTATTTAATCATATCAAATACTTTAAAATTGTTAGAACTATACAAAATAGTTTGAATCGGACTGGCAATTTGAAAAAAACAACGTTCTTCAAAATACAACATTTAAAAATGAAGGTTGAGCAAACACAAATCCCATCGACTACCAAAGGTAATAGATGTGATAATCAATTCAATGTTCAATATACATATATATATAAGGCCACACCAATGGAATTTCTTGTTCGACGGACCCGCCCGCACCTATTTTTTTTAAAACCGAATTTAAAAAATAATAAAGATATATTCCCGCTTCCTGCACCCGGAAATGGAATCATTTCTGTCAGGCTACTGTCAGGACATTGTCAGGACCTGTAAAGGTATTTTCGCTGTTATACATAAATCTATCTGTGTTTTGCGGATAGTATGTACCGGTATATTTTTGCCGTACTATATTTCACAGAACCGTGTGAAATAGAGTCCCATTTACTACTATGTAAGTTACTCACAATCAATATATACCCGACTATAATTATAAAATGTTTCACAAAGGTAGACCAAATTTGCATTATTTATCAAAGGGGGGTAATTATGAGCAATTTATATTTTAAAGATATTAATATAATATATTTCTGAATCTATTTTATAGTGAATTTTTTCCTTGAATCTTATTTTTTATATATTCATTTATATAATTAGATGACTTACAACTTGATTTAATAAGACAGATACCATTTCACAGGTAAAAACTATCCAGCTGTTAAACATGCTTTTGTTCCAATATATTGTTATGCTATGATTTATCTGATTTCCATATAATCAACAACTACATCTCTGTCCCCAGACAAAACTATTTATATAGTTAAAAATATCATCATAATCAAATTCTTCTATTACTGTTAACAGTAGTAATGCAACTATATTTCTACCTTACTTTTAAATTTATATTTGTACTGAGATCTGAACACAACTCACTTTTACATGTGTTTCACTAACCTTATTTAATCATGATATTATTTTCACAATTACGATCTTCGAAATTACTTCTGGTTTTCTTCCCTATGTTTCATGATAATTTTCTTTTTAAAAGGATGATATTGACTTGAATACTTCAGGAAATTTTTTCAAGGATAATTTGTGAAATTATTTCACATTATAATACATTTTTTTTTTTAACAATTTCGCTTTATTTCAAATACACTATTATTATTTCATAGTATTTTTAAAGGATAAGGTTTTTCTAATAACTATTCAATAAGTTAACTACCCAGATCGAATTTCACGGCAAAGGAAAAAATATCCGAGGGAAATATTTTCCTCCGGATAAAAAAATAACAACAACTACTGTGACATTTTTTCCTCCGGATCAAATTTCACCCGGATATAATTTTGCTTTACATTTTAAATTTTTTCAAGGATAATTTGTGAAATTATTTCACATTATAATACATTTTTTTTTACAATTTCGCTTTATTTCAAATACACTATTATTATTTCATAGTATTTTTAAAGGATAAGTTTTTTCTAATAACTATTCAATAAGTTAACTACCCAGATCGAATTTCACGGCAAAGGAAAAAATATCCCAGGGAAATATTTTCCTCCGGATAAAAAAATAACAACAACTACTGTAACATTTTTTCCTCCGGATCAAATTTCACCCGGATATAATTTTGCTTTACATGTGCACCTGTCCTGATTGATTCAGGGGCATGTCGTTCAGCAGTTATCGATTGTTGTGTGGTTCATTAGTATTTTCCTGTTTGCATATATATATTACATGTATATTGTTGGTTTTCCTGTTCGAATTGTGTACACTAATAATTTTGGAGTCCCTGATAGCTTGCTGTTTGGTCTGGATCAAAGCCCTATGTAAAAGGCCGTACCTGGACCTGTGTCTGTTATTATCAGGTTGGGACAAGGGGTCATTTTACTGATTGTAGAAAAGAAAAAAGAAATACAAAGGATTTGTAAAGTGTATAGTGCCACTATTCAAAACCTTTGAAAAATTGATTTTTTTACTAAAAAAGAGGCGAATTACATCATATTTTAAACAACTTTTTTAAAAGAGGGGTTCACTTATTTTGAATATTATAAAACTGTTAAAGTAAATGTGTTAACATGGTTAAAGTCCAGGAATATTACAAAATTCTTGGACATGTTTTGACCATTTAATATCAGAGTGATATTATAGTTCTTGTGGAAAATATGAGCCCTTTTATACTGAAAAATATTATAACTTATATTGACCTCTCATACATGTCATAACAGAGATAGTTGTAACATTAATGGGTTGTTCTGAACCTGATTATGACTTGGATGTAGAATTGTCTCATTGGCAGTTACACATACATAGACCAGATTTATTTTTTTGATTATTTCTTATTGAACAGGAAAAAAATACTTCATAAATTAAAGAATTGTCAAAGTACAAGTGATAAATTAAGTTTTAATATTGTCAAAACCTACTATCTTATGTTAACAAAAAAAAATATATAATCGCTCGACTTTACTTTTCAAGCTTCGCCTCAAAAATTTGCAAATTAAATATTTTTTTATTAAAATTTTCAAATCGCTCGCTCACCCCAATTTTTGGAGTCCAAAAATCCGTAGAACAAGAAATTAAATTGGTGTGGCCTTAGCTTCTAGTTTATTTATTTTATAATGTGTATCTAGCTTTTTCTGTTTTAACTATATCTTCTTCGGTGAGACGTGCTTCAATCAGTCTTGTTTTATTTTCAATGGAATGCAGAGACATATCAACAAAGGACCCAACTTCGAGATCACATTACTAACTGTGTATTCTTTGGTGAATCCGATTCTTTTTTATGTATCTGAAAGACCTGTTGATTTGTGGATGACGACAGCCGATTGGGTGACAAAATATGCATCTTTTATTTTAGCCTAGTTATATGTTGATTCATGTTTATATTATTTTCAGTTTCAGCAGAATCATCAGCAGTGATCAGATTTGGGTTTTTCATAGGCGGTTCAGCAAGCGTGTGTTTTGTTCTGTTTATAATTTGGATGGTGAAGAATGCAAGAAGACGAATATTGAAAAACCAAGGTATATAAACTCTAATTATCAAAATACAGTTTCAAATAAAGACATCTTTTCATCAGTGTTACAAGCGAGCATGTGCTTTTTGGCATAGGCAGACGGTGATAAAACACTTTCCGTAGGTAGTTGTAGCGTAGAGGAGAAACACACATTAGGTATTTTAAAAGAGTTTTAAATTGCATTTCTGCTAAAATTATCCGTCGACAAATTTTAATAATCAGGAGGACACTATCGTCCAGACACCAATACGCAAAATGCCCCTCAGTGAATTCAGCTTATCGCATAAAGTGTTGGGCTTTTTATTTTTCATTTGTCGTCTTGCATATTCGATTATTTATACAACACTTGCTGTTGAGTTTTTGGATTGAGCGTTCCTGATAAATGCCGCAGTATCGGTGTTGTTCGTTACTTTTGTATTGTTTTGTTCCTTTCTTTTTAATATATTGTAATTGTTCACCTGAATATATCATACGTTAGGTAAAGAATAGTGTTAAAGTATAGAATAATGTTAAAGTATAGAACAAAGTTAAAGTATAAAATAATGTTAAAAGAAATAATGTTAAAGAATGATGATTTGTTCTCAGAAGCACATATTCCTAGTATTATATGTCTGCGCTTGTAAATGTCTTTTCTTATTGAATCTTCGGTGACAATAATTCTAATTGTTTTACAGAAAATGGGAAAGGTTTAGACACTTCACATTCAAATAGGTATGTATATTTGATTAACCTTTAAATTGTCACAGTCGCAATTCCTATGAAAAATCTCTAATCTTCTCACTAAAACGAAGAAAATAAAGCATATCATAATGGATGAAGGAATCCTTAGGACATATTTGTATCAATTTGATTGTAAAAGAAACGTTATATTATAATCTTACTAAAAGAAATTAAAGGAAATGCTTTTACATAACAAATTTAGAAGAAAAAACGTTTCAGTATATAGTTGAATTTATATTTTATATGGAAAATGAATATTGAATATTTTACAAAACCAATGTTATTTGTAATTGCTAGTGTAAACTTCAAAATCGAAAAAGAAAAAACAAAACAAAAGAAACGTGAAAAAAACATTTGAATGAACAAAGAGATGTATCATAACGTTATTCATGTTATTAAAACAAATAAAAAATGCTTTAACATATTAATGTTTTATAATAAGTTGTAGAATATAATTGACTTTAAATTTTATAGATATTTAACCCCAGCATCTGTACAACTATAATTGATATATATATAAATATATAATCTAGAATATAATGTTAGTATATAAGACAATAGTTGATAACTAAAGTAAGCACTTTTCATCCTCAGCATAAAGGTGTTTTTGCAAGATAAAGACAATACATTTGAATTGTCAAAAAATACTCATTTTCCTTGTAAAGAGCTTTTGAAATTGGGTCGTTCAAAACATTCTCCCTTGACGCTTGCAACTGCTACGAAACAGGAGAAAAACTTGACGACCTATATCCTAGTATCGTTTTTCCTCTCGTTTCTTTATCTTGAACAAATTAATGTCATATGTTTTTGTAATGTTAATGTATACATGTATATATAATACACTGATTGCATGTAATTGCACTTCACAAATGTATAAGTCCTGAATGACTTTTCTAAATGTTTATTGATAAGCAACAATATAAAATTATTATGCCCCTTTTACGATAGTAGATGGGCATTATGTTTTCTGGTCTGTGCGTCCGTTCGTCCGTCCGTCCGTTCGTTCGTTCGTTCGTTCGTTCGTTCGTTCGTCTGTCCAGTTTCAGGTTGAAGTTTTTGGTCGAGGTAGTTTTTGATGAAGTTGAAGTCCAATCAACCTGAAACTTAGTATATATATTATATATGTTCCTTATGATATGATTTTTCTAATTTTAATGCCAAATTAGAGTTCTGACCCCAATTTCACGGTCCACTGAACGTAGTGCAAGTGGGGCATCTGTGTACTGGGACACATTCTTTTTTTTTTTTTTTGTATTTTGTAGTTACGAGCAGCATTATGATGACATTATGAAAATGGAAAATGCATCAACTTATCAAGATTTGACGAAACAAACAATTACTGTGACCAGCGACTATGATCAAATTAATAATGCATATGTCAATCAATAGAATCTGATTAAAATATAACATGTGTTTATTTCTGAGAAAAAAAAACGCATAAAGGATGTTCGTTTGTCATGTTTTTGGATTTTTTTGTCAGATAAGGAATCCTCTGGTTTTATCCATTTGAATGCCATTAAAAAATTTGCCCATTGACCACCATTTTTATTTTTATAAATCTTTTTCATGTATAATGACAAGCCATCTGTCAAAGTCTTGTAAAATTTTAATTATTTTCTAAAAAATCTAGTTTTTGAGAACTTAAACAATGATAAAGCTATGAAAAGTCAAAATATCAATGGCTAATATCTCGAAAACAAGCACATTTTTTTTTTGCTTTTTTGATTCCTTTATTAACCCCCCCCCCCCCCTTCTGTCAATATAAACTAGTGTTTTAAAAAGTGTATTTATGACAATATTAGGTAAATTTAAAAACAATGCATTTACTCTTCTGTATTAGGCTAATAAACCGTTTCGTGTCTTTAGTTTATTCGGGCATTGCCCAAGCAAAAAAGGTACACAAGTCTCGAGAAGCTATCAGAAAAATCCTCAAAAACCATGTTATTCTTCATTTTGTCTAGTGATAACATCATTATTTATGACGGTGTTCTCTATAAAAAGTGCCTTCGTGTTCTCTGTATATTGCTACTGGTACATGTATACAAATATGATCATGGCACACAATATAGAATTTAAATATATATCTATGAAAGGTCAAATGAGAGCAACTTACAATTACATAAAATTGAGAATGGAAATGGGGAATGTGCCAAAGAGACAACAACCCGACCATAGAAAAAAAACAACAGCAGAAAGTCACCAACAGGTCTTCAATGTAGCGAGAAATTCCCGCACCCGGAGGCGTCCTTCAGCTGGCCCCTAAACAAATATATACTAGTTCACTGATAATGAACGCCATACTAATTTCCAAATTGTACACAAGAAACTAAAATTAAAAAATTACAAGACTAACAAAGGCCAGAGGCTCCTGACTTGGGACAGGCGCAAAAATGCGGCGGGGTTAAACATGTTTATGAGATCTCAACCCTCCCCCTATACCTCTAGCCAATGTAGAAAATATCAAAGCCCTTTGCTGAATATATTGAGAACAAAAAGTAAAGTAACGAAAAAACCGAACTCCGAGGAAAAATCAAAACGCAAGTTCGTAGTCAAATAGTAAAATATAAATCTCGTGCATATCAAACGAGCGAATATTATGTCATATTTCTGACTTTGTACATGTATTTTCGTAAAAAGAAACGATTCTTAAGGATATAATTACAGACAAAATCTACTGTGTATTCATTATATGTAAACATATGCAACTATATATATTAATAGGAACGCCATTTCAATTGACATTGCATACTTTTTCTTTGTATGTTGTCGTGCTACACTATGGTTTCGGAAACTGTGAATGTTGGTACTTATTAATACGTTTAAACACGCTGCATTTGGTTGTACCTGTCATAAGTCAGGAATCTAATGTTCAGTAGTTGTCGTTTGATTGTATAGATTAGACCGTTTTTCCCCCGTTTGAAACGTTTTACACTAGTCATGTGTACAAAATGTAGTCTGCTGTTCGGTGTGAGCCAAAGCTCCGTGTTGAAGACCGTACTTTGAGCTATAATGGATTACTTTTATAAATTGTGACTTGAATGGAGAGTTGTATCATTGGCACTCATACCACGTATTCTTACATCTATATGCTTGTTTGATATCAACGGTACATAATTTAGAAGAGAGGTTTGATTATTTTTTTGGCATTTGAAACAATATTTGTTTAATAAATTGTCAAAAGTTTTAATCCCGATATGACATTGCGATAATTCACCAAGCTACCATTAAAATAAATTATAATGTTTATGCAAAATAAATCATTCCATTAAAAAGAATAAAGGAAACAAAATAAAGCATGTCGTCATATGGAGTTCCCAAAATTACATAAGTCACAATTACACCACTGAGGAACGTGAAGACACATTATACACAGTGAAACCATACAGTATGTATACATAGGGTAGCGCCAGTAACCAAAACACCCCTTACTGAAAAATCAGCCTTCTGGCGAACTGTTGCGGCAGATTTGCCGCAAACACTGCGGTGAGGTTGCTGCAAATAGTTTGCGGCAACTTCACCGCGACTTTTTACCATGCAAATGAAGGTTGCGGCAGACTTGCCTTAAAGTTTGATAGCCTTATAAAGTTTGTGGTGAACTTCTGGCGAACTCTGATAGCCTTATATAGTTTGTGGCGAACTTCTGGCCATTTTTGCGGTGAACTTCCGGCAAACTTTCAAAGCCTTATATAGTTTGCGGTGAACTTCTGGCAAATCAAGTGATAATGATGCTCTATGCCTACCTTTATATGTTATTTTTTTTTCAAAACTGTAAGTCTTATTCAAAATGATGCACATGTGGATCAAAATTAATTATTATGACCATAACTGATATTTACCTGCTCACCTTCTGATCAAATTACATTTTTAAAGAAATGTGAAAGAGAGACATAAAAGTTGTGACCACAATCAAAACAATGTAGGTACATGCATGTATATTTATTAATTTACTCAGTGCATAATTCAGAATGAGCTGATTAATTTCTTAACAGATTCATATGTATGAAAAAAACAAGAACATATCTGTCTTTATAAGGCCAATTATAAAGAAACTGGGATTAACATAATTAAGGCATTACAACATTAAGCATAAAATCATATCTAAAATATAAATCTGACAAATGTGATTAAACAATATAGAATTACAAATTGTTTTGAAGACCTTTCCTGCAAAACATCATTATCCACAAAGTTTAAGATTACAACTGTAATGATATTTCTCTAAGGGCAATAAGAGTGTATAACACAATCTTTATTTCAAAATGGGGGTTCTTGACATAATTTGTGTACCAATAATAGCAAATTAACATGCAAAAACTGTCTAAATTAACTTACAAAGAGATAAAGAGATGATCAATGATGCAAGGCCTGTTCCAGGAACTAATTGAATCATATACAGTGGAGATCACTTCTAACCTCTCATTAGAACTGTCAGAATATTCTGTCATATAACTGTTCTAACCTGTCCTAGAACAGTTCTACCTAGAACAGTTCTACCCTAGAACTGTTCTAAGTAGAACTGTCAGAATCAGTTCTAGGTAGAACTGACTAAATCAGTTCTAGGTAGAACTGTCAGGATCAGTTCTAGGTAGAACTGTCAGGATCAGTTCTAGGGTAGAACTGTCTAAATCAGTTCTAGGTAGAACTGTCCAAATCACTTCTAACCGTAGAACTGTCACCAGAACTGACTAAATCAGTCAGGACTGTAGAACAGTTCTAAATGACGTCACTGCAGTAAGGGCACTTTAGAATTTAGAAGAAATAAATCACTTCCAATTACTTTGCTATATGTTAAATAGCAGATTTTCTATATTTTTTACTGATCAAACGACTTTTATTACGTTACATGTACAAACATCGAAGTGAATAAAAGGTTATCCAACTCATCGGAGAAATATTTTTATAAGATTGTGTAACGGAGATGCGCAGCTGTGTAATAATCTCCCTTTGCTAAACACGGAACGACGCAAAATGAACTATTTCACTGTCAGAGAAAGGAATAACAAAGTGTATATTTAGATAAATTATATAGTAATGATTTGGTAGACGTTTCAACAAACTTACTGGATATTTAAAAGAAGATTTTGCTATTCTTATGGAGGAATTATACCGTCTGAAATGGACTTGTAAAAAGTATAGACTTGTTAAAGAAATATTTTGTACTGGGTCTGAAATAGACCACTTGGATTTATCAATAAACCGTCTTTGCAAGTTTGCGAAAACTTTATTTTATTGTCAGGAGTGTATGATTGCAAAGACAAAACTGTTTGTGATCATTTAAATTGGAGTGGCAAAGTTAGTAAAATTAAGTCCTTATTGAATATGTGGATGCAGAGGCAATTGACAATACAGGGTAGAGTAAATGTTATTTCCTCATTATTTATGTCAAGATTATGGTATTCTTTGTTTGTAACATCGATGCCAGATCAAGTTTTACGAGATATTAAAACTGCATGTGTTAGTTTTGTGTGGAATAATGGTGCACACTTAGTAAAATATAACACCATCATTGATCAAAAGTGTAATGGAGGTTTACAGTTACCTGATATTGAATCAAAGATGTATGCATTTAGATTAAAATTTTTAGCCAGGTTTTTAGACAAGAATTATAAAGTGCTATGGAAGTCTACATTTAAATATTTTATTTCAAAAATTTTAAATATGAACTTATCAGAAGAAATATTATTCATGTCTTTACTTGAAAACTTGAAGTGTATTCCTAATGTTTACAAAGAAATGTTTAAAGGTTTTGATCTCTTAAGAGATGATATTGAATTTGATCTTAGCACTGAAAATGTATACGATCAACCCTTATTTTGTAATCCAAATGTGTTGTTCGATGGAAAAACTGTTATATGGTATGATTTTATAAATGCTGGAATTGTTCAAGTAAAAGATATATGTTATGAAGTTATAGAGGGTTTTTTTACCAGAAATGGCTATAGTTGAGATGATACAAAATGTAACTAATCATTGTGATATTAACAGTATTGTAAAAAGATATAATACTTTAAAAGTTGTATTGCCTAAAGAATGGAAAGAAATTATTCATAAAAATATTCATAGGAGAAATGTTTCTCGCTCTATAAATATTAATGTCATTTTCAAAGATAAATTGTCAGAGTTTTCTATGTGTTCGACAAAAGAATTGTATTTATTACTTACTAGTAAACTATGTCAGCATCCTATTTGCTATAAAAAGTGGACGGAAGTTTTTGAGATTGAAGAGAATGATCTTTGTAAAGTATGGAAAAACGTTAATTTTTATTGGAAACCATCTATATTAATGGATTTAGATTTCAAAATAGCACATTATTGTATTTTCACAAATTCTAAACTTATGACTATGAAACTTATAAATTACAATGTATGTGATGTATGTGAAAAGGAAGTAGAAAATATCACTCATTTATTTCTATTATGTTCTGAATTAGTAGAATTTCATCTGTTTATGCAACAAAAGTTGTCAGTTTTATTTGATAATGTTGATTCTGGAAAAATTGATAATTTAGTGTATGAAGAGGTATTTATGTTTGGTTTATTTGGATCTATCAAAGGCGTAAATGTAAGTTTTGTCAATTTCATGTTATCTGTAGCAAGATATTGTATCTTCAGAAGAAGGAATTTACTTAAAAATTTAAACAGTAATGTTCATCTTATTAGACTATTTAAATACACTGTAAAACATTATATAACTTGTGTGATGCAAGATGTATGAGAAATGTTTTTGAGAAACACTTTTTAAAGAATAATATTCTGGTACAAGAAACAGAAGGTGTCATAACATTTAATTTCTAATTATTGTGCTGATTATATAATATGTGATTATACTTAAAAACATTGCCTTGTGATATTTTTGTGTAATATGTAATATATCTGTTGTATATATATGTTGAAGAATTGAATAAAGATAAAAAAAAAAAATCAATAAACCGTCTTACATTTATTATTACATGGATTTATCATTAGTCCGGCCAATGAATTTCGCTATACATAATCAAATTTATGGTTTGATTCACTGTTTTCATGTAAATTATGTGGAATATATTTAATAAAGTATCTGAACATCTGTATTTGGTCTCATTTGCCAGAGCTCAGTCGCAGAAGAACGAACCATTAATCGACAAGAGGGAACGGTGACGCATAGCCACCCGACCCTCCTGTTACAATTGCATACGGAAACATCATTGTTTACGTTTCTTCGTTCCCCGTTTTTAACAGTCTCTTCCTAAATAAAACTCTCCATTTAATTCATGGAATTTTAATCGTAATTTACCTTGTATGCCTTGGATTTACATTCATTTAAGATTCTGTTTTGACAAATGTGCAAACGAAAATTGTACAGTGGATAAATTATGGGATATTAATGAAAAAGGTGTTGTACAACGTAAAAAAACTATATATACATTTGCACCATCTCGTCAATTTAGCCAGACTTATCCATAACGATTATAAATGATATCTGGGAGTCTGCAACTCAGAAAAATATACTGGATCTGAACATAAATGAAACATTTGCCCCTGGACGTTCAGCTACAAACAACAGGCGCGGATCCAGAGGGGGGGGGGGTTCCGGGGGTTGGAACCCCCCCTTTTTTGGCCGATCAATGCATTGGAATGGGAGCATAAAGCTGGAACCCCCCCCCCCCTTTTACTCTGGGTTGGGAACCCCCCCTTTTTAAAATGGCTGGATCCGCCCCTGAACAAAATGCATTTTTCTTTGCCTTCTTCAAATTATATTAACAGTATACTATTCCAAGAAGAGAACTTCCCATACATGTACTTTTTATATTATTTTTAAAATAAAGTATATGAATCAGTCATGCAGTCGGAAAGCTGACCCCGGTTTGACCCCATTTCTTAAAGCAACAATGGACGTCATGTGATTACCATATATGGGCATTTTTTTACCAAAAAAAGTGAAGCTCGTTTTTTGGAATTTGTAGTTTTTTGCATGAATTAAAACTAATTCCCTTTTAAGTGAACATTCTTGAGTATATAAGAAATATATTACTCAACTCAATTATGGATTAAACTCATTTTTTTCTCTCAAAATGTGTCTTCAAAGTCAAGGTGTTGACGAAAAAAATTGGTCACAGAAAATTAAAATCGTAATTTTCTTTCTTAACTTCTCGGGAAGCTATGCTGAATTTAAATTATGTTATGTAACATAACTTGGACTATGATGTGTCAAATTTGTGCCAGTTGATATGCTAAGATACGCAAATGTGCCAGTTAGATGTGTCGATATTTCTGACGAAGCGGGGCCGACGGTAATTTACGAGTTACGTCCCTTTGTTTGACACTATCATGAACAAACTATTGTCATGATTGTTATATCAAGCAATATGCTGTTATTTACATGTGGATATTATTAAAAATTATCTTATTAATATATTTTGATACTGTAAACATGTGCCAAAAAATAGAGAAACACATTTTATCACTTTTCAGAACTCAGTCCCTGTGAAATAGGCCCTATGTGTCCCTATGTGCCATAATAGGGTTAATAATTTAATATTAATTTAATATTCCAAGAGTTATTTTAATATTCATGTTTTGGTAAGTAATTTTACTGCTGCAACCAAATTATTTTAACACAGAAATAAATGTCTACTCAATTTATACAAGGGGTAGTCTAAATATTCATGAATAATGGATCAAAACAGTATTAAAATGAAAAAAAACAGGAATTCCTTTTCATTACTGACACTTGCAAGTTGGTCATACCTTTTTCATTTAAACATAAAAGAGATCATAATGAAAGTATTCTGAATGTAAAATCTTCATTATTTTAAATTTATAAAAGGAAAATTAGTTTGCAATCCTTGTATGAACAAACTAAATATAACCATGTTGTCTCATTGATTTCATGCAAGTTATAGTTCTAATGAATGGACTCAAATTATAAAAATAACACACTAAACCAATAAATAAATAAATGGTGATGGTCATGAACTTGAAAATAAATAAGAACAAAATAGACTTAGTAATATTTTTCTTTTTCTATTTGAAAAAAATAATAATAACATTAAAAAAACTATGCATTTTTACATTTATATAAAAGTATTTCAGAGCAGTTTCTGGGGGCTAAGTCAACAATTATGTTTTAGATCACAAGTCAAAATTAAGTCACACTTCATGTCAGTATGATAATGCTTTGAATAAGATTGATTAAAATGATACTCTGAAAGAGATTGTTTGAAGGCAGCAACCATTTGTTTCAGGGAGGAGGGGGGGGGGGGGGGGGGGGGAGACTATGGATTTGTTTCCAGACAAGTTGAAAACTTTTTTTCTCTTTCAATTTTAGCATTTCATTTAATGGCAGCTGGGGGTAAAACAAACATTTTTTTTTCTCAGGGTCAAAAACAAATTATTTTTTTATCCAAAAATTGGAAACAAACTTTTTTTCTTCAAAACAATCAAAAGCCACCACCCCCTACCCCCTACAGAAAATCAAATGGTTGTTGGCTGCCTAAGTTGAAATTTAGGACAATACTTTCTCATTTACTTTTGCAGGATTCCTTTATCACAAAAAAAAAGTATTATTTTAAACAACGAATGTGTTTTATGTCAGTGCATCTAAAGCAGTTTAGGTTGTGCAAAGACAGTATAAGATTTCCTTACCTTGGTTTAGTTAAGTCATACATTTCACTGACTTAAAGAGAATAATTAATCCAGTCAAATATTCACAGCTGATCTCGCCATTACTTTTTCATACAAACATACTAAATGTGTGTACATTGACTTTGTTCAGATGCCAGGTGACATCGATGTGTAAGACCGAAAAACTACAATGTCAAAAAATGTCTTTCTTTTGGAATTTAGTTCAAACGGGGTTTCCCAAGGGGTAATAGAACGTTATACTTCATGATTTTTTAAAATTTTGAGATAAGTATTATTAATTGTTTGTATAGTACATATAGTCTTTGTTAATCTGTGAAAAAATAGAAGAAAATAATTTTAAACGACGATCAACGGCATTACGGGATCGTTAAAACACGGCCAATTTGACATGTTTGAGATTTTTTTCCTGTTGATAATAAACTCCATGCTCAACAAATCGAAATAAATCTATTTCAGACCCTAATGGCAAGTAGGAAACTGAAAAAAAGATAAACTTTCAAATTGGCGCCCAAAAAAAAAATCCGCGAAATTAACGCAATTTCAGAATGGCGGGTTTTAATATCAGTCCCATTGTTGTCTTAAGAAAGTAGCAACAACGGTCGTTTCTAACGGCTTGCTTTCCGACTGCATGTGAGTGTTGGATGATGCCATTAAATAGTTTTTGTTTAAAAAAAAAAGCCATCATAAACTACTGACTTAAACATGTTAAAAAGTCACTTTAGCATGTTTAATGACGGTTCATTATTATGGATACAGAGAGGAAATAACGGCGCGCTAAATTCTTAGATATGGTATAAATACACCTTGTTGCTATTTGTCTGCCATTACTGGATATCACACAGGTTCCCGTAAAATTTTGACGTCATAAAACAAAATATCTAACGCCACAATTACGGGAAAAGTCATTGTTGTATGCTTCAAAAGTTCAAGAGGCCGGGTCAGCCAGTATTAGCGATTCATTTATCTAATATTTAGTTTTAATGTTTAAGACTGCCATGATAAAGACACTAATTGCATTAATTAACAAATGATTCTAATAAAATATGTGAAAGTGTCTACTATTAGATTTACATAAAAGAAATTGTGTTTCAAAGTTGGTGTCATTTTTATCATACGATCCGTCCTCAAATAGAAATAATATTGGTTTACCATGTTTACAATGAGGCCATATACATGATAAAAAAAGGACTTGAATGACTTGCTGATATTCTAAATTGATGTGGAAATTTTTTTGTAGCCAATGTGTTCCAATATTCATTGATATTGCTGTCATTCGAATTATACAATCCATCGTAATATGTATTACTATAAGTGATTTAGTATGCGGCTATATATATATTAATTAAAATTTACATAACAAAGTGTAATTATGGTCAGTTTCGGTTGATGCTGTCACATATGGTCAGTTTTGGTTGATGCTGTCAAATATGGTCAGTTTTGGTAGATGCTGACAAATAATTTTGTTATATTGATGAGTCAGTCTGAGATATCAAAACTACTGAAATTAGTTTACGATTCAAAATTTTGATGAAAAAGAGGACATGCTGGCACTATAAACTGATGTGAGCATAATTTTATTTTCCAATAGTGCTTTCATTTATATTAAACAATCCATCCTGATATAAAAATATAGGTGATTTACTTTGCGGCTATTAAGATTGACATCATGTACATAATAAAGTGCAAATATGGTCAGTTTTGGTTGATGCAGACAAATTATTTTGTTATACCAGTCAGTCTGAGGTATGTATTTTCATGATTTTACAATCCATCCTTACATACAAATATTACAGATTTACTATGCGACTATAAGAGTTAATAAAAAAGAGCAAATATAGTCAGTTTTAGTTGATGCGGTCAAATATGGTCAGTTTTGGTTGATGCGGTCAAATATGGTCAGTTTTGGTTGATGCTGTCAAATATGGTCAGTTTTGATTGATGCAGACAAATAATTTTGTTACATGATTACATGTTACTGTCAGTCTGAGGTATGAAAACTACTGATATTTGTTTCTGATGCGATATTTTGAATAAAAATAGGAAATGCTGGCACTCTCAATTGATGCGAGAAAAAAAATTGTCATTGATTTCCAATATTGTAGTTATTTATATACTACAGTCCCTCTTGACCTAAAATTATAACTGAATTACTGTGCAGCTATTTTGATTTACATAAAAAAAAGCAAATATGGTAAGTTTCGGTTGATGCGGTCAAAAGATTTTATTATACGACTCAGTCTGAAGTATGAAAACTACTGATATTTGTTTATGATTCAATATTTTGAATAAAAAGAGGACATGCTCATTGGCAGATAAAGGGGGGGGGTCAGGAGTTGGAACCCCCTTTTTTTTGACGATCAATGCATTTGAATGGGAACATATAGTTGGACCCCCCTTTTAAAATGGCTGGATCTGCCCCTGCCGCGATGCTGGCACTATAAATTGATGCGAACAAAATTGTTTTCCAATATTGCTGTAACTTGTATAGTACAGTCCCTCTTGACCTAAAATTAAAACTGAAGTACCGTGTGCAGCTATATAGATTTGCAGAAAGAAAGAGCAAATAATGTCAGTTTAGATTGATGTGGTCAAAAGATTTTTGTTAAACATGTCCGTCCGAGGTATGGAAACTACTCGTAAACAGATATTACATTAATTTTGGTTAATAAGGTCAGTTAATTTTTTTATGTGATAACGAGCCATCCTGACTCCCAGAATAACAAATGTAAAACAATTCAAATAATAACCCCCCCCCCCCCCTTCACCCCCATAATACTAATTAACGGCCTGATTTATGTACAAAAAAATGAAAGAAAAACAAATATTTTATGTTACATATCAACCAAAGAAAATCACTGAATTACGGGCTCCTGACTTGGAACAGGCACATACATGCAGAATATGGCGGGGTTAAACATGTTCTCTTGCCGATTATAAATCTGAAATAAAACCAGCAAAATAGCAAAACTCTATATAATATTAATCGCTATTTTGCCGAAGCCTTTATATTAAGACAAATATTTCTTAAAACTTATAAATCAATTCTAGCCGTAGAATTTATAAATCAATTTTAGCCGTAGAATTTGAAATCAATTCTAACCGTAGAACTGTTCTAGAAGTAGAACTGACCAAAGATTTGGTCAGTTCTAGCTAGAACTGTCTAAAACTGTTCTAGGGTAGAACTGTCAGGATCAGTTCTAGCTAGAACTGTCCAAATCAGTTCTAGGTAGAACTGACCAAATCAGTTCTAACTAGAACAGTTCTAACCTAGAACTGACTAAAAGGTGTCAGGCTGACAGTTCTACATACTGTTCTAGAACAGTTCTCCTGACAGATTCTGACAGAATTTATGAGAGGTTAGAGCTGATCTCCACTGTATAACTCAGACATCTATCATATATAACATCCATTTACTTTTAACATGAAAACACCAACATTAAAAACTCCCTCCTATTTCAAATTCAAAGAAGCAGGAAGTCTGATTTTAGTACAGGGAGCATGCTCAGTATGCTGTAAAGTTTGCGGCGAAGTTCCAGCAAACTTTAGGACTCCTTTAAAGTTTGTTTACAAATTTCCTTCAAATTTAAGAAAGTTAAGAGTTTGCGGCAACCTTGCGGCAAACTTTTACATATGTTTGCCGAAAGGTCGCTGCTAGCAGCAAACACTGGTGAACAACTTTCAGGTCTTCTGGCGAACTAAAAAGATTGCCGCAAGGTTGCTGCAACCTTACCGCAAGGTTGCAGCAATGTTTCTCTTTTCATAAGGGACATGGTACTGTACGTAAAAATGTGTCGTTTTTTTAATTTAAAATGTCCTGAGAACATATTAAGCTTTTTTTATGAATATATATTAGCCTAAAAAATATGGAAAGCCTCAGCTGTCATATATTAGAGATTTACATAACGTTATGCTGAAGCTTCCATTGTGAATTTAATACAGCGTGATGATGAATTAAATTATCAAAATGAAACCTTTAAATAATAAAATGCTAAGTTGAATCTGCGTTGTGTTGACTTGCAACTTCAAGTGTTGATGTTGTGAAATCATCGTGGTAAGCCACGGCGTTATGATGATATGCTTATAACACGTAACGTTGAGTCGAAACTACATATTGTAAAGATGACATTGCACGATGTAAACTTGATACTCGATAAAGCTAAGACGTACTTTTAGATTGCTAGGATAACAAATAAAACGAAAAGTTGAACTTTATGATGTTGACTTATTATTGATGAATGTAAAGTTTAGATATCACAACGTTATATCATTACAATGTCACGATAGGCTTATCATAATGCATGTAGACTTTAAACTACACAATGTAAAGCTAAACTAGCATACTGTTTTATTACTTTAATGTCACGATAAGCTAACAATACAATATGCTCACTAGAAATTACACGACGTAAAGTTGAAAGTACGTGTTGTTGAGCTAGGATTGCACAATGTTAAATACTTTATTTCTAAATAAGTTCGTTTTCCCGGAATTGTCACCCTTTTTTTACTTGATGGTGTTATCTCAGTGAAAGATGAAATATTAAAACACAAGTGCCTTATTTGTTATACCAATTGTAATGTTTTGTCTTTTTGAAAATGATATTCTCAAATGTACATAACTTAGATTAAGAAGTGTTGAAATTAAGTAAGGATATGGTATGTGATTGCCAATGAGACAACTAAAAACCAGAGATAAAGGTATTTTCAGCCAGTGACTGAACAGCCGTCAACAATGAGCAAGACCTATCAACATTTAAATGTCTGCATGAAAAAAATACAAAAACATTCAAATGGATAAACATAAGACACTGTGTGCAATGGTGTGAAAGCTATATATGCAAAACTATATACTGAAAATTCAGAAATTATTGCTAGCAATTGTATTTGCGATTTTTCTCAATTTCATCATTTTTTTGTGTGCAAAATTTAGAATAATCCTGTTTAGTTCATAAAAAATTTCAATATGCAAGTGTATATTATTGTGATTATAACCCTGTCACTATTTTCACAATAATAAAAACAGCAATAATTTCTGAATTTATAGTAGTTAAATTTTTGACACATAGTGATTTACTTTCAATTAAGCATGCCAAGACAAAAATCGTAGAACACACAATTATATATTTCTACAATTAAGATTCAAAGAAATATTTGTACCCATAATAACTTAGTCCGTTTTGTGAAATTGCTTCACTCATGCAATGAGGGGATTTTTTATGTTTTCTTTTTAGTTATATCACTTCCCATGTGAACAATTATTGTTCCCATGGGAAAACATATTGTTCCCAAGGGAAAAATTATTGTTCCCATGGGAAAAATTATTGTTCCCATGGGAAAAAATATTGTTCCCATGGGAAAAGTATTTTCCCATGGGAAGAAAAGGAGTTCCCTTGGGAAGAAAAATTCCCTTGGGAAATTTAAAGTTTCCCTTGGGAAATTTAAAACTTCCCATGGGAACAAACAATTTACTTATGTTCCCATGGGAACTTTAAAGTTCCTATGGGAACTCTAAACTTCCCATGGGAAAAGTAATTTTTCCCATGGGAACTTTCAATGTTCCCATGGGAAATTCTAATATTCCCATGGGAATTATCAAATTTCCCATGGGAAATGTACTTTTAATCAGCTGCAGTGACAAGAGTGACACTAGTGACAAGTTGGGACATATGGCATTTTTTTAATTTTTCAATAATCTATCAATGGGCAAAATTTTTTTTTGATATCTTGTAAACCGACAAAGTCAGATTTGCCGATACCGGAATGGCAAATTTGTCCCGCACAGTGTTTTTTTTTCTTTTTTTTTTTATTTAATTCCATATGCGGCGATTGTCTGTATGTTAATAACCGTTAACACATCTATTTCAGGGATACATTTTAGATCATGTTGCAAGGGTAAATGTCAGTCAATATCCAATATACATGTATGTCATGATCATCTTTCAATATCGGTCGAAATTTAACGATAATCATTAAGGTCTACCATTTACTTCAGTACCTCCTCGTACAATGTACCTTTAAGATCAACTGTTTCCTTGTTCTAATCCTAAACATGAATGATAGGTATGATAATGGAAGTTGAGCAAAAACAAAATCAATTAATTGATTTCTAGGTTATAGGTAGGGAGTACTCAAAGAATCTTTATTTAGTAGCAGCCAGGTCATCTTCTTTTTTAGGATTTTATACTTTGGTTGAAATTGAAATATAGAATGATGTTACATGTAGTTACGTGTATCAATCATGCTATATATGGTCCACATGGCATTTAACCTTCAAGAAAAATATAGAAAAAAAAGAAAAATCATAAAAACAGATATTTAATAATATATTATGCTTTGAATTGCAATTAAAATGGTGTGCCAATTGTTCCCGATAGTAAAAGGCTTTAGAACGTTCTACCAACATTAATTTTTACTTTCCAAATTGAAAGACTAGTTTGGAGTTTTAAAAACATTATATAATAATAAACTAACATAGAATTATGAGAAGCAAATATATGGTCCGTTTAAAATGCATCCAAAATTGAACTGTGTAAACCAAGTTGCAATTGTACAATGAAACTCTTTAATTTGTGTCAAAATATGACTTATTTCAAGACCTATTGATTCTACCCCTTTTGTATGAAAAAGAATATAGGATTAATGAAAAACATGATTGTGATTTTTTCGGGAATTTTTTAAATACAAGTGCTGCTGTTTCCAATCACGGATATTGGTTTTTTTTCTTTCCTTACACAGTGTTACATAAACCATATAAACATATTCTCAAACTCTGTACATTGATTGATTGCGTTTCTTTATCTACACCTGTTCATTTTTGTATAGCTACTTTTCAGGAAAATTTTACTGTTACAACATCATTCTACTGGCTAGTATCTGCCACTTTTGACATAAAACCATATGTAGATACAAGCATAACAAAAAGAAGATGAGATTGCTTATGAAATAACTATTCATCAAAGACCAGATGACTTACAATGTAATGAAAACCAGTAAAGGTCACCATACGGCCTTTAACAATGAGAAAAACCCATACAACCCTGTAAGCTTAAAATGGCCCAGATATGACAAAAGAAAGACAGTTCTCATCTGAAAACTAACGGTATGATGGTGCACGTACAAAACAATAACCAAACAAAAATGTATTATGATGTAACAGTGCAATACAATTTAGTCGAAAAGGACTTTCATAACTCACTTTAATTAATCGTAATCAAGTCAATAATAAATATAAATCAATTGCTTTTAAAAAGCAATTGGAGGCGGTCTTTCCCCCTTTGAAATTGATTGAAATGGGGGGGGGGGGGTGTTTGTTTGTTTGTTTGTTTGTTTGTTTGTTTCTGTGTGGGGTCTATATCATTGTTACCGGAGAAGTTTCATGTTTAGTTTGGAAAGTTTTTATTTTATTTTAGGTACATTGAGGAGACATCACGTGACGCGGGTTTATAATAACGAAAACTTTTTTTTTTATTTCTCTTTAGGTGCGGACGTTGAACAGACAACATGTATAGAGACAGAATGTACACAATGTAATTTCTTTTGTCATTGTAGGAAATTGACATTTTGATCACAGTTCACATGCAGTGCATGTTTTGGATTTAATTGATCCGGTGTATCTTTAATATACATTTAAGGATTATTTTCTGATAATGTACATTTTTCAGCACCTGTTTGTAACACAGATTAGTATTTCAATCTAGGAGCGGACATTTTATTGTAGGATGTCACTGAGATTTACGGACCTAGCAAGCAATTTTTACGGCATTGCCATTTTTTTTCTCTAGGAAAAGTCTTGAGTGATATCTGCACCACGTTGTTTTATGAACCTTTAGTATATGTATGCCCTGCTGACTGCAAATTTTGGGGTCGATTGGACTTGTTGTTTCAGAGTACATGTGGATTTTTTTTTTAGAAGAGATGTAAGAAAAATATTTAAATTCAAAATCTTGAATAATTGAGAGTTTTTTCTTTCCTTTTTGTTTTAAATATACTGTAATAAATAAACTGTCATACATATTGATTGTTTGAATGATTGGTTCTTTGGTTGGTTGGTTGGTTGGTTTATAACTTAAACACTTGAGATAAGGTCTCTTGAAACAAGCGAAAAAGAACCCAAATGAGAACTTGGACCCCGTATTAAACACACACAACGGAAACATGCATACAATGATTGATTGGTTGATTGATTGATTTATTGATTGATTGATTGATTGGTTGGTTGGTTGATTAAACATGTTGGTTGGTTAAACACGTTGGATAGGTTTCCTAAAACAAGCGAGAAAGAAACATGAGATCCTGAACCCCATATTAACACATGAGACGTAAACATGCACTGATTGATTGATTGATTGATTGATTGGTTAAACACGTTGATTGGTTGATCAAACACGTTGGTTGATTGGTTAAACACGTGGGATAGGTTGAAACAAGCGAGAAAGAAACAAATGGACTCCATATTAAACACATGAGACGGAAACATGCACTGATTGATTGATTGATTGATTGGTTGGTTGGTTAAACATGTTTATTGGTTGATTAAACACAACGGTTGGTTGATTACACACGTTGGTTGGTTGGTTAAACACGTTGAATAGTGTTTTTGAAACAAGCGAAAAAATAACATGAGATCTTGGACTCCATATTAAACACATGAGACGGAAACATGCACTGATTGATTGATTGATTGATTGATTGATTGATTGATTGATTGATTGATTGATTGATTGATTGATTGATTGATTGATTGATTGATTGATTGATTGATTGATTGATTGATTGGACTCCATATTAAACACATGAGACGGAAACATGCACTGATTGATTGATTGAGTGATTGGTTGGTTAAACACGTTGATTGGTTGATTAAACACGTTGGTTGGTTAAACACGTTGGATAGTGTTTCTTGAAACAAGCGGAAAAGAAATAAGTGAGATATTGGACCCCATATTAAACACATGAGACGGAAACATGCATGCATGCATCATGCATGCACTGATTGATTTATTGATTTATTGATTTATTGATTGATTGATTGATCGATCGATTGGTTGGTTGGTTGGTTGGTTGGTTGGTTGGTTGGTTGGTTGGTTGGTTGGTTGGTTGGTTGGTTGGTTGGAATTCAAACACACATAAAACTCTTTAAATAGTGCCAAAATCACATAATTTGCCTCTTAGTACATGCCTTGACATTTGACCTTTCGACCTTCGTCAAGTTCATTGCTCCACAGTGTCATTGCAAAAGACCCTATGGGTCAAGGACCTTTTGTTTAAGAGTTTTGCCTAATAGTGGCTTTTTATAAACCATAAATGGGGGTTATGTCCCTTACATAATGGTAAAACCAATACAGTAATAACGCAACAAAGTTGCCCCTTGAAGTACCAAGCATTTTTCACTACTTAAATTTTCTGTATCTATAACCATTCCAAAGTTATATGGAAATCAAAAACAAATAAAAATCTAAAATACGACCTTGACCTTTGACCTTGACCTAATTTTCATTTCTTTGGACCAAGGACCTCAAATCAAAAGATCCTAGGTCTCCATCACTTATGGTGTTCCAGTTTAAAATACATTTCAAAATTTCAAATACAAAAAGGGAAATAACTCTCATATGGAGCGTTCATATTGCTTCGGTCGAAATTGGATAAATCATGCGAAGGATATAACGAGCAATTTTATAAAATAAATTTGTCGTAATCTTTTACGGTTGCGAAGGAGTTGTGATCACAAGGAAAACATTGTTTGGGGAGATAACTCCTACAAAGAAAAGTATTCGGTAACGCAGGGTAAATTTCAAAAGCGCATAAACTGTTCGATATCATATACCAAATATCTAAGCGACATATTGCGAAACAAATGTTTATGGCAAGAACAAAATTTGGCGGAAGAAAAAAAAACAATCAGAAGAAAAACAATAGTTCTTTCCACAGAAAAGTGGAAAGACCTAATTAAGGATTAAAACGTATTATATGCAATCGTTTTGATTTAGTTTCATGTATTATGAAGGAAACTGTCTAACATATTTGGTCTATAGAACCATGAGTGTTAGGTGTACATGTTATGTGCACAAATGCATGTCCGTCTGACGGATAGACTTTCGCTGTGTTTAGTTGATTGCTGCGTCAGTTTCTTGGTGTTTTTAATCTGTGCAAAATATCAAACTATATATTATATTATATTTAACTCGTCTAAACATCAACCCAACAATGTTAGATCTGTAAATTTGCTTTCGCAAATTTTTTGTTCTTCCCTCGCCGGGATTCGAACCCATGCTACTGTGATATCGTGACACCAAATCGCCTGCATTGCAGCCGTCCCGCTAGACCACACGACCACCTGGGCTCTCAAAAAAAGAGCTTTCGGTGGGCATGTGTTACCTTTCCACGTCAGTTTTAATCTAGCGGCGTACTACAGTACATGATATATAAGGCATGAAGATGTTATAGTTACAGATCAGCTAAATTATCTATAGTAAAGGATACTTAAGTTATAATTTTGTTATCGAAGCTTGACTTGTTATCACATCTGAGGTAGACACTTACAATGTCATCTATGTCTGTTATATACTTGACGTAAACAGTAAACCATCGAATATTAAAATCAAAAAGTTAAAAACAACAATTTACAAATTGAATATTATAGTAAGTAACCCTTTCCTGGGCTTAGCCTGTTATATTTATATAGTGAATATATGAAGATATAAAATCAGTAAATAATTGATCTATTCTAAGCTGACCATACAATGACCCAAACGATGTCGGAAGTTTAGATTATCGAATCACCCATTCAGCTACATGTACACCATACACGTACATGTACTTATATCGGTTCAGTTGTTCAATACGTATATAGCTTTCACACAGACAAAATTAAATATGGATATAATATTTTTGATCAACAGATTCTTAAAAAGGTTTATTGTTCATGGTCACGATTTAAAATGATTTTGAATGAAATATGGATTTAACTAGAAAATGGTAAGTCTAGTTATTTTGTTCATGTGTTTTGAGTAGTTGTTAAACGTTTAGTATCATATTATTTAAGTACAATGTAGTTGTATTGTCCATTCGGCTTTCGAAAATGAAAAAATGTGCAAAATGTATACCGTAAAAGCAGTCATTTCTTTTGTTCATTGAGATATTAAGGGAAAGATACATTTTGTAGGTAAACCAGAAAAATTCCGATTCAATATCCACAATATCAGATGCGATACTTTACATTGATACTAACTCGAAATTATTCGGCACATAAATCAAGTAAGTGAAAGTTTGTTTTAACCGTTTAAAAAATTTGCATTGCTGTAACAACCTTCCAATTATCATTTTTATTCAAATACCCGCCAATCAAATCATACCGTAGTGTTCAGGTACTACACATGCAAATGGTTTTAAAACTAGCGTTTTCAATGTAGCTAAAACCTTAGTCTTTTTCAAAAAATTCGTCAATTGACATGACTGTATACGCACACATAGAATATAATTTAAAAGAAACATTGATTCCTGTATCAGTTTTAATCATATGTAAGATGAATAATTCAGCTGTATCAAAACTACGTCTAACGTATACAAAAATAATTTTTTTTTTTTTTATGTAATATGTAATATATGACGTGTATCATTAACGGATTAGTACATGTATAATATAATTAAGTTAACCACATGTTTCCGATTAAGTAACTGGAAGGAAAAACCCCACTTATGGTTTGTTGTTGTTGTTTGTTTGTCATCCACAAGTCATTTATCAAATACCTACAGTAACAAATTTGACCAAAACAAATTTGTCAGTTACGTATGCACCTAATGTAACAATCGAAGTCTTCCAACAAAATGAAAGTAAATGTGTTTGCATAAAATTACCCAGTAAAACAAACTAAATGCTAAATGTAGACAATAGACAATAGACAAATATAAGTTAGATATTTATTTAAGCCACAATTATAATATTAAAACTCAGACATCGCTGTTCATGAGTGTTTCTATTACTCCCCTTTTCCTTTTTCGTATTCGTTGATTAAAAGACTTTTTTCTCTTTATAACAATTTTTTTGTTGTTGTAAAAACAGGCGATCCTAAACTTTGTTAACATTGAATAAATTCGACATGCATTGATGTCTTTAAAAATATTATAATATTAAGCACATACCATACCAGACTCAAGCTAGCGACCAATTCTAGCGACCAATCAAGCTAGCGACCAATTCTATCGACCACTGAGAATAAACACATAACAGAACCATTTCGAGATATGTCTGAAAATCACAAAATGACATTATACTACAACGTTCTACTAATATTTAATACATGAGGTATCGCTATTGATAGAAAAAATACATACTAAATATACTTTGAAAAGGAAACATTGCAAAGGAAACACCTATTAATTTTGTTTCAATTTTATTTTGGATTCCAACAAAAAAACATGAGTAGCGTGCTTGCTTGCTGAAGGCTAATATTCTAAATCAGTTATTCAGTTTTTGAAGACTTTATATTACATGGTATTATACATTTATTTCAAATCGAGATTTTTGTTTTAACTAGATATACTGTTTCCAGATTAGATATTTAAAAAGAAAAACATTTATGGTCCAAATACCTCATATGGTCTAGCCCGTTGATAATAAAACGAATATAATACTAATATGGTCTAATCATACGCGTACGGTCAGACCATATGAGTATACGCATATGGTCATGATCGCACGCATATGGTCCAAATATTGATATGGTTCGGAACATATTCGTAAGTATTGTAAAACAGAATAAAAAAAATTAAGTACAGCCGTTCAAATGTCAACTTACGGTGAGATAAATAAAATGTTTTATACTGTATAAGGTCAACTTTACTGTTTTTACCTCTTAAGTAAATTCCTTCTGTGAAGATACAACTTTTTTTCTCCAAGTTTCAACCTTTATTCAGACATTATGTAGCATGTTATCAATAAAGTGTCCGATAAAGACAAAAGAGTAATAAGTTGTCTAACAGATAACATTTTATACATTATTCCTTATTCAATACATTCTTTTTAGATAAATTATTCGTATTTTTTTTTTATCAATTACACAATGCAATGTCAAGAAAAAATTCTGATTTAATGACAAAAACTAATGTTGTGTGAATATTCTTTCTTATCTTCTCAAATGTAATCAGATTAAGTTTTAAATATAGCTCGTTGAATTTGGGTATCAACTTGTTTTTATTTTACCTTTATTCAATCATTCAACATATATACATTTATAATTCAATTATTATATATTACAACAAATGGAAGTTTTTTACGACCTTGACTGGCTATACAGCCCGTGCACAGTCAGTATATATTACACATTGAAGATACATTTGTAATATTATTATTTCAAGTATTGAAAAAAATGGTAAGCAAAAGTAAATAACATTACAAAATTATAACAAACGTCAAATAAAAAAGGATCTGGAATGTCAGTCATGTTCAATTATTGAATATCAATTAGAATGAATAAAATGAAAATATAATATGATATAAGCAAATAAAAAACAGTCGAAAATAATTGATAACTGAAAAGGGAAACAATCTAGTCCTATTACATTAATTTTTATAATAAATTACGATATCGCCCCGATCAAAGTAGTATATCAAACAAAATAGTTACTATGCATATTTATAAATCTTTGTCAATTAGTATAATATTTACTAGTAGTTCATTTTGGTATCAAATGAAAGCATATTCACTTAGGATCACTAAAGACCCGTGTTGAATAATAATCAGAAAAAAATTAATAAAAAACAGGGCATATTCCCCCCGTTGTAGAGTTGGCTTAGTACCTGTTTTTATTCTGGAATTTCTGGGGACCAGAAGACATCAATACACAGTTGGGAGTTTGATTTCTCATTTTGGCCCCTGTGGATTTTTTATATATGAAACTTGTTGTGCAATAAAATTCATTTTCAGACAGCTGACTACTAATTTAGCCTTCAAAGATAGTTTATAAAAACATCAATGTTCTTTTTACATGTTTAATAGGCTATTTTCTGTTTGACTTTCCGTATTTTCATAGCTATACCAGCCATAGGTCCAGAAATTAATGTAATATTTCTGGTGCACTTTCCCACCCGGGCATTTTCATGAATAAAAGGGTCTTGGACAAGCTTTGAATCCCACTAGGTGTGGGTAAAAACTTTGCCGTAGGGAACTGTACAGAAAGAGTGAAAACATGAGCCCATATATACCCATTACTGTATAGGTACCTCAGACTTTGGATGGACAGTGAAGTCTTCAGGTGCACTTTCCCACCCTGGAATTGATACGAGTTGAAGATATGGATAAAATCTATCAATCTAACCACCTGCGGTCAAGAACTTTGCCGTAGGGGGGTGGCAGTAAAGCCACTGCTGCCACCACCCGTAATGGACAAAAATGAGAAATTGGGTATGGGGTTGTCAGCTTCTGGTGCACTTTCCCACCCGGGCATTTCATGAATAAAAGGGTCTGGGACAAGCTTTCAATCCCTCTAGGTGTGGGTAAAAACTCTGCCGTAGGGAACTGTACAGAATGACTGTGGCTTTACTGCTACCCCCCTACGGCAAAGTTCTTGACCGCAGGTGGTTAGATTGAAAGCTATTATCCATATCTTCAACTCGTATCAATCCCTGGTTGGGAAAGTGTACCTGAAGACTTCACTGGCCATCCAAAGTCTGAGGTACCTATACAGTTATGGGTATGGGCTCATTTTCAGTCTTTCTGTACAGTTCCCTACGGCAAAGTTTTTTCCCACACGTGGTGATGTCGTTTTTTTTTTCGTGTCCAACGTACATTCTTTCGGAAGGCCTCGCAAGCTTCATACGGTAAAGTTCGCCACCGGACATGGCTCAACTGGAAGGTAATAAATCAGAGCAGGGCCCACTGAAATGATGTGTTTGGAGTTAAAACCTTCTGGGAATTGAATCCCACCTACACTTTCTCAATAGCACCCAAATATTAAAGAAAAATTCCTTGGCTCTAACTCCAAATACGGACAATTTTATGTTAAGGGGTTCCTGAAATCTTTCGAAAGCTTCCGATGTGCTATCTTTTAACCTTTTCTAATTAACCGGACCAAATCACTACTTTACTTTAAAATTCATGACCCAATTTTTTTTTTACAGTGTGCTTTAATCCCCCTTACTTGCTATTTGAGGCATAAAACATGAAGAAATACATTTGGAAGGGGTATAAAAAAAATGACAAATAACACACTGTCCACACTAAGGACTATATTCGTGGACAACGAAAAATCAAAGGACGATAACTGTGTACTCGGACCATTTGAGGATGCCGATTGTATAGAAAGCCAGTATATAATAATTCTTTCGAACATAAGATATTACTTATTTCGTTTATTTGAAAGCTTATACATTTTACACAGGAACGAGTTTAAGTCAACTCACATTAAATAGTTATTCTATGCTACGCATACAACAGTAAAGACCGTAAGGCAGCAACCATTTGATTTTCTAAGGGGGGGGGGGGGATTTTTTTTCTGGACAATTTTTTTTTGAGAAGTCGAAAACAATTTTTTTCTTTCAATTTTAGCATTACATATAGTGGCAGCTGAGGGTGAAACAAACAATTTTTTTTTTCTCAGAATCAGAAACAAATTATTTTTTTCTCCCAAAACTGGAAACCAACTTTTTTTCCCAAAATCCATAGCCCCTTTACTGATTTATATTGATGCAGACATTTAGCAAGCAAACTAGTCAGTACATTAGGCTACAGACGACATTGATGTTGTAGTGTCCCTTCTGACTTGATATGATGGATATCTCTAGTTATTTAAAGGTAAAAAACAATATAAACCGTATCGGTAGCCATATTCTATTTTTAACAGAACGTTGTTTCATTATGTCGTTTTGTGGTTTTCTCATATACCACATTATGATTCTTTGACAAGTTGATTCTCATTGTGTTCTTTAGTGGTCGCTAGAATTGGTCGCTAGCTTGATTGGTCGTTAGGATTGGTCGCTAGCTTGAGTCTGGTACATACCATTACAGTAAGTATTCTTCATTTGAATAACAAACTATCAATGGCCGAATTGTAAAGTTTCGCATTTTTAAAGTCCCTTAGCCAAAGGTTTTGTCCACAAAAGCTACAAATAATGTCAAAGGTGCAAGCCCTGCTATTATAAAAGGCCGTGTTGCGCAAATGTACGGATGGCCTATAACAAAGGTCCAAAGTTAGGGTATGGCCAAATTATAGCCATTGACATAAGATCTACATCTGCTAAGCTTAATAGTCACGGTGGATAAATACTAACGGAATGTCTGCATTTTACGTCCAAAGCCAAGAAATGACAAACTTTTCCCTTCAAACTTTAAAACGTAAAACATAGTTTTGCATATGTTACATATTTGTTATTCGTTCATTTTTTGTACATAAATAAGGCCGTTAGTTTTCAAGTTTGAATTGTTTTACATTGTCATCGCCATACTGCATAGCTGACTATGCAGTATGGGATTTGCTCATTGATGAAGGCCGTACAGTGACCTATAGTTGTTTATGTTTTAATCATTTTGGTCTCTTGTAAAGAGTTGTCTCATTGGCAATCATACCACATCTTCTTTATATATATATTATCCACACAAGGCACAAATAAAAGGTGATAATGTCACATGACATACGGGCTAAAATGTCAAAACGGGCGAAGTAATTAAAGACCTACATCTGAGGCTTTGCGCTTTATAACAAAAAGGGTTCAATCAAAGTTTTTACACTGCAGTACAATTACAAAAAGTAGCATTCAATTCTTAAATCATGGAAATATGATATGAATTACTAGTATCTAAAATGTAAAAATAACACAGAACTCTTGTGTTACACTAGACAAAGTAATCCGTTGCACAGCACTCTGAATTCCGAAGTTATTGTATTACAACAAAGCAAATGTAGGACTTTCTTAAATATATTGATATCTCTGAAGACACAAATAAAATTACAAAGTTCAACTATCTTCAAAAAAGCAAATATCAATTAAAAAATCAAACAACTGACCACATACACATACATCGTTCAATAAATGAACAAACTGCCAGCAAGTGAAATTTTGCGGCTGGGGGGGAGGGGGGATAATGATGCATGGCAGTATACACTGCCTGTTTTCTTTACTAATAATAATTTATACATGTACTTTATTATTACACAGTTTAGTAAGAATGAATAATAGTAGGAATTATATGTTTGGTCTAAATAAAACATAATTAGTAAGAATATTAAGAGATTTATGCAAACCTTTTACATGCATATATCTTTTTTTGTCTGGGTAATGTATTGTGTTGAATTAATAATATCAACGGTGTTTCATTAGAATACATCCATTGATTTAAAATGAATTGACATTTTTAGAGGGGGTCATGATAATCATTATTCAAGTAGACAATGGATACAATACTTATTTAAATGCTTAACTTAAAACCAATTGATAAAGACGTACAGTTAGACGGCTATGATATAATAATTGTACTTTAATTTGCGTTATGTGTTGATTGTGTGACATGAAATATATCCGCACTACAATTTTTAAATTTAAATCATTTGTAATGAATGAAGAAAGGCTAATAAAACATTCAAAACCCGCATTTTGCAGAGTTGCCCAGTCTTAAGTTTTCTATGCAGTGTTTTCATTACGCGTAGGTTGTTTGTCTTTTTGTTTGCTATTTTTGTTTGTTTTTCTTTTCGTCTGCCACAAAATTGAAAGAAGTCGAGACGTAACTGATGGCTTTCCGGCGGCGTCAACGTAGTATGAAGTGATCCATCGACAACTTTCAATAACAAGTAATAAGCAATTTAGTTTGATAGGAACTACATTTTGTACCTATGATATCTAGATCAATGATACTTTTTACATGTTATTTTTACAGTAATGTTGCATTAATATCAGTTTGATGAGTATTTCGATGCCCTGTCATCGTGCATGAAGCTCGTGGTCTAGTGGCTCTTATTTAATTACTATTTCCAATGTTAAATCGCCTTCTAAACTTGGTTACATATGAACTACTCATGGTATATATATAATATTTCCCATTAAGTCACAAAACGTTAAGTACTTTTAAAAAGTACAAGTTTGTCGACCATTTCGATGTCCTGCCCTCCGTGTCTAGATCTTGATCCAGTAAAGAATTATTCAGCTTGTATTTTTCTGAATTTCTCAACTGTTTTAGCGAGAACCGTTTTTCGTGTTTACCCATAGTTTTGTAAGTTTACCACTTGGATTGTGTTGTTTTTTTTCTTTCTTATTTCACTTTTTGTTTTTACATATGTGTAACTTGCAAATCAAAATCAACGATTTCATATATTTGATAGTTTTGAGGATGTTGACTTATGGTTAAACACCTGAAGTAAACCCTTCCGACTGGATTCATTTTTATTTTGACCTTGATTGAAGTTTACCCTAGCGATTGATTCATTTTTATATTGACCTTGACAATAGTAAACCCTAGCGATTGATTCATTTTTATATTGACCTTGACAATAGGAAATCCTTAAGATTGGATTGATCTTTATATTGAACTTTATTAAAACAATCTTAGCGATTGGATTCATTATTTGTATTTACCTTAACAAAAGTAAAATGTAAGCTTTCCAGAATGTATCCTTTTGAATAGCAACGATGTATACCGCTTTGGTTGTTTTCATTGGTCATTTGCTGTCTTATTGCAATGCATAAGAGTCATACCTATGTACCATAACGGTTAATACACGCTTAAAGGAGAGTGTACTTTGTTTAACCATGCATAGAAGAATGATTTTTTCAAAAGAGTTTATATTCACTATTCCCAATGTCATATAAACTCTTGTTTGACTTTCGTCATTTTTCCCCCTTTTGAATGATATTGATTTTCTTCGATCCATTAAATTCCTACTTATTGATTAACTATCTCCCACTAATCTTAAATAATATACACATAACATTCCTCAAAAGTACTTGCTGAAGCGTGTAATTCTTTTGATAAGAACAAACATTAAAGCTTTTGTTCGTTTTTTCACTTTTTTTTTTAATTCAACACTTTTTCTTCAAAAATTAATAAAAAGGTGTCTTAATGAGTAGATTTCCAGGATAAAAAGACCTCCAGGAATTTTACGAAAAGTAAAAGTATGTAATGCTTAATGCATCGGCTCTGTAAATACATGCATGCATGTGTTCGCAATTTGGTTTTTGTATGTTGTCATCTTCAGTTATATGGATTGTCGCTTCCGTGTACATCGTATGAAAATATTAGCTTATTTATTGTTTATTTTGAAGCTGTGCTGACTGAAACTAAAAAAGTACCAATATAACGTTTTTTTACTTGATTGTTTTATAAGTCTGTTCACAATAGTTGCATGTATACATACGTCATTGTTCAAACTTAGCGCTTTAGTCGATTTGGGTTCTATTATCAATTTTATATTGTATATGAAATAAAAACGTTTTAAAGAACGTAGTAGTACTACAAATATACTGATATTGCTATAAAGTACTTGGTCGGTGTGGTATTATATGATTATCAGATCAAATTCTATTGAACGAGAAAAGCCATATTCCTGAATAAAAGAGAAGTGGAATAAGTCATGCAAACCCTGTTTTTGATATACCAATTTAAAATATAAATAATCACACAATTTAAGAACTATCTAAATGTTTTCGTATCAACAGATCTTTCCCGATCCTTTTTACGATCTTCAATAAGACGAAAGCGATCTAACAAATACTTTTTATTTCATTCTTTGTCTTCTAAGTATACTAATAGAATACAACCATTTGAATCGTTAAAATGGAATGACATGTTGCACAGAAAAATGTTTAGTCATTCAAATTATAAAAACAGTCATGTTTGTTTACATAATCAATGTCATTCAGATGTCTTAGAGCAACCTGTCTTTTATAGTTTTGTAAGAACGGTTTACTGTTAAACCTTTTTTTTCTCAGATACTGATAATGTTGAACCATTTTGACAACCAGTTTTAAGTTTTCTAAATTTGTCCATATATTTGATAAAATTATATTTGTAATACATGTAACATGCAACCTTGCATGACATCTTTTCTCTTAATGCCCGCGTCACACTGTCCCGATTTTTATATACGATGGACACCCGAATGCGAAAATTGTAAGTTCGTACGAAGTTGGTCCCGATCTCGTTAAAATACCAAAAAGTGACCGAAGCAAGTACGATGAATAACGAAGTCTATACGAGGGTGCCGAAAGTATATACGATGGCAAAAGATGGACATACGAAGGTTAACCGAAGACGGTATTTAAGCTTCATATTTCAGCCGAAGCCTACAAGATGGAACACGAAGGCTACACGATGGATTACGATGATGGCGCGATGGCCATACGATGTCTGTACAGCTTACGATGCATTTAAGTTATATGCCGAAGGCATCACGCGTTTTAAATTGTTTGATCAACATTGAATATATATTATATTGTACATTTAATTTTTGGTTTAATCATAAGACGGAAGACCGTGGGTATTTCCAGTTACTGAATAATTTGGTTGATTTCTAAAAAAATAGTTTATGTATCAAAATGCGTATTCAATTTACCATTTTCTGCATGTGTCATATACAAATATAGTGTCCATATTTGTCCCCAATATGTTACATACGAGGGGATGCCACGCTCGGCATTGCCTTGTTTGAACTGTAAAATGTGTGCACTAGTCTGAATAATCACCCATAATTATGCCCATGTTTACTGATCTATCTTAAAGGTAAGGTAATGGGATCGTTGATCCCTTTTATTCAAAAAGAGCTCTTTCCAGGAGAATATCATAATAATATAGACTAAAGGAAGGATGTGGGGAAAACAACAAATGCGGCAAAATATGACATATAGAAAACAAAATGTTTATGGAGTAAACATTCGTGTGACAACATCTCAGACGATACATAAAAATCAGAATAACGAAGAAAAGTTGGTTTCCCTATATACGTGTACCTGCAGTGTTGGTATACGAGGCGTTTATGATTTTCATTATGTTATTTGATATGAAAAATTAAAAAAAATAATATTTTATTTGTAAAAGTAAATCATGAGCCTGTAATACCTGCTCGTCTTGTTCCATTTGAATTAATAGAAACAACGCTGTCGCCTTTCTTGTTCTCATAGAATCATATGATATGAGCTCCATGTTTTGTGAACGTCTTTCTTAACTGTCGTATTAGACTGACCAGTGCATATCGCGCATGGCACTTTAAATGTATTTAAGCGCGAAAATTAACTTACATTTAGCTGGATTTATTGCCGTCGTAGTTCCATCTTGTCACCTTCGTACTTTTATTCGATGGCATCACGACGGGATTACGAGGTCTTCACGAAGTCGTGTTGCCATCGTAAGACCTTCGGGTAGCTTCGTGATTCATTCGTGTAAACATCTTAATGTCAAAACTGCCCGATGGAAACGATGGAAACACGAATGCAATACGATGTTCAAAGATGCATTACCGGTGACATTACGATGGTGAGGATGTTGATACGAACTCAATACGAACCCTCAACATCGGACGCACCTTCGGGGATTTTTTAACATGTTAAAAAATTTAGAACCCTTCCCGAAGTTGTCCCCGAAGGCTAGAAAAAGTGGCCGATGGTTCTACGATGGTGAAAGATGGCACTACGAATAGCCCGATCTGGATACGATCAGTCCCGATTTTGAAAATTTCTATTATCGTGTTGCCATCGGCGTAAAAATCGGGACAGTGTGACGCGGGCATTAAGATTTACTTCACGATCATATACCAAAGTTTTAATTTAATGATCTAATCGCAATACTTGACCACAATTAGGTACATGTATTCCTTCACGATCTGTTCTCGATATATCGAATGACACCCGTGTTCAATAACTGTTTACATAAATTTATTTTGGATTTAATTCATAAAGAGTTTAAACTTCGTATAGACTTATTCATCTAAAATATCTCCTTTACAAAGAGTTTACCATATCTATTATAGTTGATACCGAATTACGATACGATATTTCTTTACAGGAAATATTAAAAGTTTTTACTTTTTAACTTTTAAAGTAATTCTATATTATCGTTACAATACACATGATACAGCAGTACTCGAGTTATTTGCGATGAAATAATAATTACTGTTTTACGTCTTATTTTGTACTTCTTAAAAAGGGGGGTGCTGATTGCGTAAGTCAAAATAAAAGCACGCGTTCGACTTGTTAAACTTTGTAACTGGTTTATGAATTTATTTATTTAATCTGAATTATCATAAGCATTTGCGGAAACTTAGTTAAATAATTCGACAAATAAATCGTCTATCTTCAGATAATATTCTCCTGTCTGGTTTGTTGATCTACCTGTACAATCTCAGGTACAAGTGATTAGCGATCTTAATCCGGATATCCCTCAGGCGTTAGAACTGTATTGGATTATACTATAAAAAAAAGCCTGAGGGTTATGCAATTACATGCATTTAATTATAATTGCTAACAAAATGGCGTCAGGCTATAAAAACGATCACAGTTTTGAACGATGGCGCGAGTCATTTGACGATGGCGCAAGACATTTGAATGATGGCGGCGCGCCATCGTTCAACAGGCCATGGAGATCCCTGGATACACACTGTGCGTCAAACTACAGCATTAACATATTTCAAATATTGAAGCAGCTTCTAAGTAAAAGATTGGCTACCGCCCAGCTTCTAAAATAGGAAAAGAAATAAGTTCATTTTTTTTATAGGATTATTTACTTTACCAACAATTTCTTTTTGTTCTTTTCAAACTAGGAAGCTATGATCATTCACACAAATTATTAGTTTTAAAAGATCGACAGAAAAAATCAATACGTATTACATCGTGCGTGTTTGACTGCACATCTCAGTGACAACATACCGTCACCTCTGGCGTACTTATTCCGAATACAATAAGGAGGCATTCATTTCAAGTTACAAGGGAAAAATGGGGATAAAAAATGAACGAATTTGATACATTGTTTTGTAGTTACGTAAATTAGATAAAATTTTCTAATAAGCAATTGCAGGATTTTACAAAAACATCGTTACGTTACAATGCCTCGATACAAAAATTAATTCGGTCTGCAATTTAAAGATTAGTGTTTGCTATCCGATAATCGACTGCAACAAAGCATGACCGAGTTATTTGATTCATCCACATGAACTTTAATAAATAAACATTTTACACATGAGACATACACGGATCTTTTTTCCCTATTAAACACCAGTACAAAAAATGACATTAGATTTTCTGAATACTTTTAAATACTTTCATTTGAATCTATAGCGTTACTGTTAAAGACCTTAATGTTATATTTGTACGCCTGACTGCTCTGGTACACAATGTACCTACTAGGATAGGAATATCCAAATCGGGTATATATGTAAAGTATTTCGTGTACTTCCTGGTTAGTAGTGGAAACAGTGTGATGCTGGTCTTGTTGCAATGAAGGTAAATGTATTTTACATTACTTTATGAGACACTTTTTTACAAACTGAATGCAGAAACCATTCAAAATGTTCATACCAATTGTGCAGATGGTTAATAAGAAGGAACAAACGTTTACAAAAGGGTACGCTTTAAATCACCATAAAAGAAAAAAATAAGATGATTTATAATTTCTGTGTTGATGGTTACGTAAGATACATATGTATAATAACATAGATTATTAACTTGTCTACGTCATTGTTCCATTTGAGATATGAAATAAATATACAAACAAAATCAAAAGGACATTTTACTACAGTACTGTATTCATTTTTATCTCACCTGGACCGAAGGGCCAAGTGAGCTTTTCTCATCACTTGCCGGCCGTCGTCCGTCGTCCGTCGTCCGTCGTCCGTCGTCGTCCGTCGTCCGTCGTCGTCCGTCGTCGTCGTCGTCTTTAACATTTTACATTTTGAACTTCTTCTAGAGAACCACTGAATGGAATGAAACCAAACATGGCATGAATGTTCCATATGAGGTGCTGACCAAGTGTTGTTACTTTGTAGCCGATCCATCATCCAAGATGGCCGCCAGCGGGGGACTTAGTTTAACATAGGACCCTATCGGAAATATATACGAATGTCTTCTTTTAGAGAACCACTGAATGGAATGAAACCAAACATGGCATGAATGTTCCTTATGAGGTGTTGACCAAGTGTTGTTACTTTGTCGCCGATCCATCATCGAAGATGGCCGCCAGCGGGGGACTTAGTTTAACATAGAACCCTATGGGAAATGCATACAAATGACTTCTTTTAGAGAACCACTAAATAGAATGAAACCAAACATGGCATGAATGTTCCTTATGAGGTGCCGACCAAGTGTTGTTACTTTGTAGCCGATCCATCATCCAAGATGGCCGCTAGCGGGGGACTTAGTTTAACATAGGACTTTATGGGAAATGCATACAAATGACTTCTTTTAGAGAACCACTGAATGGAATGAAACCAAACATGGCATGAATGTTCCTTATGAGGTGCTGACCAAGTATTGTTACTTTGTAGCCGATCCATCATCCAAGATGACCACCAGCGGGGGACTTAGTTTAACATAGGACCCTATGGGAACTGCATACAAATGACTTCTTTTAGAGAACCACTGAATGGAATGAAACCAAACATGGCATGAATGTTCCATATGAGGTGCTGACCAAGTGTTGTTACTTTGTAGCCGATCCATCATCCAAGATGGCCGCCAGCGGGGGACTTAGTTTAACATAGGACCCTATCGGAAATATATACGAATGTCTTCTTTTAGAGAACCACTGAATGGAATGAAACCAAACATGGCATGAATGTTCCTTATGAGGTGTTGACCAAGTGTTGTTACTTTGTAGCTGATCCATCATCCAAGATGGTCGTCATCGGGGGACTTAGTTTAACATAGCACCCTATGGGAAATGCATACAAATGACTTCTTTTAGAGAACCACTAAATAGAATGAAACCAAACATGGCATGAATGTTCCTTATGAGGTGCCGACCAAGTGTTGTTACTTTGTAGCCGATCCATCATCCAAGATGGCCGCCAGCGGGGGACTTAGTTTAACATAGGACCCTATGGGAAATGCATACAAATGACTTCTTTTAGAGAACCACTGAATGGAATGAAACCAAACATGGCATGAATGTTCCTTATGAGATGCTGACCAAGTATTGTTACTTTGTAGCCGATCCATCATCCAAGATGACCACCAGTGGGGGACTTAGTTTAACATAGGACCCTATGGGAAATGCATACAAATGACTTCTTTTAGAGAACCACTGAATGGAATGAATCCAAACATGGCATGAATGTTCCATATGAGGTGCTGACCAAGTGTTGTTACTTTGTAGCCGATCCATCATCCAAGATGGCCGCCAGCGGGGGACTTAGTTTAACATAGAACCCTATGGGAAATATATACAAATGTCTTCTTTTAAAGAACCACTGAATGGAATAGACCAAACATGGCATGAATGTTCCTTATGAGGTGTTGACCAAGTGTTGTTACTTTGTAGCCGATCCATCATCGAAGATGGCTGCCAGCGGGGGACTTAGTTTAACATAGGACCCTATGGGAAATGCATACAAAAGTCTTCTTCTAAAGAACCACTGAATTGAATGAAATCAAACATAGCATGAATGTTCCTTTCCTTATGAGGTGCTGGCCAAGTGTTGTTACTTTTAGTCAAATTTTATATTTTTTTATATGATTTCAAAAACCCACGTAGAATCAGGTGAGCGATACAGGCTCTTGAGAGCCTCTAGTTTAAATGTATTTATATCTTGATCATTTAGACACAAAGAATTTCATTTTAACTAAAACCACATTTCCATGAGTTTCTATGTGTGCGTAAGGGTTCTACAGTCTGTAAAACCTTCATCAGTAAATATGTACATGAACACATATGTCCCAAAACGTAATATTAACTGTATTTTGGGGGAGGACCATCCATGGCGCCCATCTATATCCACAGCGATCACCTGATTATATAGTTTGTTAACACTGGAGTTGTGACATCGAACTTCACTACGGCATTATGTGTACGTCTTCAATTTTGAATGACTACAACTACTAGGGTCTCACCAGTCGGTACTCCGGCTTCCACCATACATATAAAACATCTTTTCAGACAATAATTTAATTTTGGAATTTGTGTTTACCTCCTTAATACATGTTTATTCGGTGAAATATTCTTGTTGAATACTACGTTTAAATTACATTTAAAAAATTAATATAAACTGATTTAAAACATTTTCATCTTTTAGGCTTGCAAAACAGATTTACTAGTATTTCTTTCTTGTCTTGATCTTCAATGGCCGAGCCGGTTTGAGCTAGTCAAAAAAAAGACAACTGAAGATATGAAATTTTGCTTGTCACATCATCTTTCCATCTGTTTTATTAGATATGTAAATTTTCTTAAATACCTATCTTGTCGTTTCATTTTTAATCTGGACTATTAGAATTAAATGCTGAGTTCACACGTAATTCGAATTCGATTCGCATTAACTAATTCGAATTAGTTTAATTCGCATTCGAAACGTTTAACGTCCCAACGTCAATTCTAATTCGAATTGGAATACGCATCAAATTCGCTTTACTGTCCTAATATGGAACGCCACAGCTGTCTTATGTGGTGCTCTGACATAACGTGATGTGGTTTGATCATTACTTGATGATATTTTGTTATTACGTAATATGGTTTTGACATTACTTAATGATGTTTTGATACTGCTCAATATGGTAACGTCATTACTTGATGATATTTTGTCTTTGATATTACATGATACGGTTAAGTAATAACTTGTTCCATATCCTAACGACGTTAACTTTTAATTTGGATTAACAAAAACGTATTTCTAATGCGAATTAGTTAATTTGAATTAACCAATTCGAATCAATTCGAATAAAAAAAGAAGAGTGTGTGAACGCGAATAGCGAATTCGATTCGCATTCGATTCGAATTCAATTCGAATTAAAGGTACGTGTGAACGAGGCATAAGAAACAACAAAAATCGTGAAACTTTGCGGAAAATCAATTTGAATCAGGAAAAACAACGATCAAATACCCATCGCAAAAGAATAATGATCATTTGGCAAAGAATAAAACTTTCAAAATCAGGAAATATGGCAACTGGTATATTATAATAGACTGTTACAAATTTACAAAATGTAATGACAATTTTTTTACTGTTGGAGGTTTGAAAGAATGGTATCTAGAGTAAAAGAGAATGATGATGGAAATTTTAAAGTTTAGGTTTCCCTACTGGAACGATATGGTATTTTGGGACTAAACGTTTTGAATCATATATTTTTAAAGTGCATAAGGATCAGGGAATGGGGATTGAATTGAATCAGTTTAAGTATAGACATATTATATTAGGTGTAATACCAACAATGTCTACCCCATTACTCTGTGGTATATTTGCGCTTTTAAAACAAAAGTGCAGAATTTATTTTTGTTTCAAATTAAGAATAACTTGGCATATAACATTCCATTGCATATAAATATCCATCATTGGAACTTAACCAATCATATTTCACCCCTTTTTATTTCTATGTACCATGTTTAGTAACCATGTAACATCAAGTTTCCAAAATATTCCATAACAGCACCAAGGGAAATAGGAAAAGTGCTAGAGATATAGGGGAAGATTGAGATATAAAAAAGTGTCGACCCTTGTTCATCAACCGGTAGTGACGTGTTATGAATGGGTTGTATTGGGTGGTATCATAAGTCTATTATAACTAGTCTAGTAATGTACAATGTACTTCTGGTGGTATAACATCAAAAGTTAGAATATCAGTTTATGTAATTGCTTCCGACAAAATATCGGTAACTACAAAAAATTCCTTTTTTTTTATATGACTATATGTTGGCCATCTCGAATTTTATACGACTACAAAATTTACTTTCAGATGATCCCAAAGCTACCTGTATTTTTAATCATCATAGCGACCCGTTTTGTGTCAGTAACAGCGCAGAGTAAGTATTATTATATATTATATACATTTTAATATCGTCACCAAGTATTTACAATCATGTACCTGTTATGAAATAACAATAATTATGTTTTTTTAATTTCTATTGATTGATCAAAATAATCGTTTTCAATATGCTAACAGGACACTTGTAAGGTTGTTGCATTATACATATTATGCAAGATAAAGGCAATAACCACTTTACAATGTATAATGTTATTTGGTTATTGACGGGTTATATAAGGATACTAACCATTTTTTTTGTTCCTTAGATGTCACCTTTTGTTTGAGACAACTTTAATGGAATCTTTTTTTTTGCTGTAACAGTAAGCCAGTTTAGATGCAAGTTTAGTGTTTTTAAATGTACAGTTGTACCTCAAATATTTGCACTAAAATACAATTGGGAAAACAAAATACAAGTTTCATACATATACGATAAATACCACGTGTTATACCGTAATACATGGAATGAAACAAATAGTTAAGTATTTATGTAACAAAATTTTGCCAAAAAGGTATCCTGATAATATTTCACTCTTTTTACAGTAAATCTGGCTTTACACGGAATAGTGAAGCAAGAAACAACATATACAGACGCAGCTGGTACTTCATACGGTGCAAACTTGGCTATAGAAGGACCAGCTAATAATAATTGGGCAGATGGATGTTCAGCTACAGCTGGTAATCAAAAGACAGCATGGTGGGGTCTACATCTTCCCAAGTTGGCCTACATTTCAAATGTGAAGAGTTATTACCGAAAGGAAAGTAAATAACTATGTACAAACTGTTAATTGTACTAAATATTGACCCCCCCCTCTTTTTTTTATCTAAATCTAGCACATATTTATGCAATATTTAAACCTTGCATAAAGGAGCAATATGAACCTTGTCATTTTTTTTTGCGTCTGTCGTAGTCTGTCATTGTACATGCAAGAGACAATCGTCATAGTAGAAGTCTGTCATTATATAATGCATTAGCCAATTGTCATTGTAGCCGTCCGTCGCTTTCGGAAATAGGATAACTTTTGCATACCTATTCTCTTCTTTTACTATTAAGACCATTGACATCAGATTTTGTCATTCCTTTTTGAGTATAAATTGAAGACAAACACGCACTAGTAATGACATAACAACAATAGACAATCAAAGTACTGAAGTACTGAACATCGGATTACGGCAAGTTCTTGTGGATGGTCAAAAGCACATGTCACAGAAAAAAATCACATATCTATACCGGAAACTGAGGTACGCGTAAAGAGATATGTTTTAGATAAATTCGTGCGTTGATGATGCATTGATGACAGGAAATTCAACCGTACCGTAATAACTTTCATATTGTAGTGATACAAAATACCTTGGACTTATTACTAATTTATTTATAGTCCCAGAGTATACACTAGATTGTTGTTATATATAATATTAATATAACAGGTACACGTATGTATAATTGTTATCCATTTGTATATCATTCTATTTTACTATTCTAATAAAAGTGCAGTGCAAGTGCATGTTGGACACTCTTCTGTAAAAAATCAATTTTTCTAAAAAAAAAAAAAAAAAAAAAAAAAAAAAATGAACATAAGAAGCCATTCGAATTTTCCCGCAAATACATTTACAGAGTTTCCGGTCCTTGCTTGAAGTCTCGATAAACGTTCTTGCGATATTCGTCTGCAAGCTTTAACACAATTTTTCGATGCGTGTACACAGACATTATCAATGATTTTTTTTAATTTTCATATATACATATATATCTAACGACAAAACATTTTCATTTTATTAATTTGTGTTTAAAAAAAGTATTTATAAGAGTATCCATTGAAAAAAAATTTAAAACACGCGATAAGTATTTTTTTTTTTGCACTAGAAAATGTCCATAATTTATATAAATCGGTTGAAAATCCACAACGAATTTGCATAATGTAAATTTAGGCGATAGCAATACATCGTAATGATCGATGTAAAAAGCACAGATAAAAGACAAGATTAACAATAGCAACCAGTTCAGAGCTTTAAGTGTCAAGACGTCGTTAACAGTCTAGGAGACGCATGACATTGTTCAATTCGAGTATACAGTATCGACATGCTGTAGGATAACAAGTATGCAAAGTGGAAAGAATTGACACAAGTTCCAATAATTTGTTTTCCAATTCACTCTAAATAATTATGTTTAAGATAAACTTAAATAAGAAGTACTCATACATTTTAACCGTACATGTATAGCAATACGTATTTGAGTTTTGGAACAAATTAAAAATGTTTGCATTCTCAGATAAAATTGAGAATGGAAATGGGGAATGTGCCAAAGAGACAACAACCCGACCATAGAAAAAAAAACAAGAGTAGAAGGTCACCAACAGGTCTTCAATGTAGCGAGAAATTCCCGCACCCGGAGGCGTCCTTCAGCTGGCCCCTAAACAAACATATACTAGTTCAGTGATAATGAGTGCCATACTAATTTCCAAATTGTACACAAGAAACTAAAATTAAAATAATACAAGAATAACAAAGGCCAGAGGCTCCTGACTTGGGACAGGCGCAAAAATGCGGCGGGGTTAAACATGTTTGTGAGATCTCAACCCTCCCCCTATACTTCTAGCCAATGTAGAAAAGTAAACGCATAACAAAACGCACATTAAAATTCAGTCCAAGAGAAGTCCGAGTCTGATGTCAGAAGATGTAACAAAAGAAAATAAACAAAATGACAATAATACACAAATAACAACAGACTACTAGCAGTTAACTGACATGCCAGCTCCAGACTTCAATTAAACTGACTGAAAGATTATGATTTCATCATATGAACATCAGGCACAATCCTTCCCGTTAGGGGTTTAGTATCAGATAACTTATTTCAAAATTAGATATAAAAAAAAAAAACAATAAAAAAGTTATTTTTTTATTCCTTTAAAAATTACCTAAATTATAAAATTGTTGTTTCAAACCCTTGAAAACCACTAATTTTCAACCAGTTCAAACAATTTAAATCTCCCCCTTGAATAGTTATGACAATTCTCCCGTTTGTTTTCCTTTTTCCTTAACTTTCATCTCAGTATTGTTACATATTTGGAAAATGATATACAATCTTTTAAAAATCATAGCAGAACGCAACAAAATACCTTCAAACATTTTGATCGATCACATACATGCTGGCTTAATTAAGTAAGCCACCGAGACCCGTACTAATTCAGAACTATACCATTTACTTTACAGCACCTGAGCGCATGAATGATTTCCGGTTATACTTTACAAATGGTAGTGTGTATTCTACACTGACTGAACTGTGTTACAGAGATTGGGACAAGCAGGCACACCTTACCCTGATTCAGAGTATCGATTGCAATTTAAGTCCTACCAAGAATGTGTTTTACTTTAACAGAAATACGTTCGTCGAATTATGTTATATAGAAATAACAGGTGAAGTATTTTTGTCAGTAAGCAAAGACAAGAAAAAAGTTAGATATGCATCAAAACGAATTATTAGTCACTATATAGACATACATTCTAGAAATATAACCGTTGTAATAAATTAGTACTGTAAATTGTAACTGTAAGTTCCTTTACGCTAACATTGTTCAATTTGACAAAGATGTAGGAAATGATTTTCAAGCAATGTCGGGACTATAACTGTAAGCGTCACATTACTTTACGTTAATATAATTGCATTATTTCGAAATTTACTTATGATTCAATAATTTTGGTTGACCATGATTGAATGATGCACAGTGACAGACAAAAATACAATGCTTGATCTAAATTAAATGATTACTAGGTATTTGTGTTAATACATTAGTATCCTAAAGCAAATTTGAGCAGTTTTGTTCTAGAACTGATCCTGATAGAAATATGTGATTAAAATTGCAGTTTAAAGCATAGAAAGAAATTGGAACTATGCATTAGTGGTTTTATTCCTTAGTATGATAACTACATAAAATGTAGTATTGAAACAGGAAATGATTATGTGTCAAAATACACAACCCAACCAAAGAGCAGATAAACAGCACAATGCCACCAATGGGTCTTCACCACAACCGGAAAATCCTGCACCCAGAGAAAGGCTCCAGCTGACACTTAGAGGCTCCTACTTTATGATAGGCACGCACACTTGGAGGGGTACATGTATAAACATTGTTTGCCTCTGGTTAGCAAAACGGGTCTGTTAAATATTTATGAAAAGATATCACCCTATTTGTTTCTTTTAAATTGTGAATCAGAAAATAAAAGAATTGTTATGTAAATATAACATAAGTGGAACGTAATTACTGGTTCCCTTTATATATCATGTTTCTCGTGGGATTTTGTCTGATGCTTGGTCCGTTTCTGTGTGTGTTACATTTTAGTGTTGTGTCGTCGTTCTCCTCTTATATTTAATGCGTTTCCCCGGTTTTAGTTTGTTACCCCGATTTTGTTTTTTGTCCATGGATTTATGAGTTTTGAACAGCGGTATACTACTGCTGCCTTTATGTACAATACATAACATGTGTTAAAACCATAACTGTGATGGTTAAGAATACATATATATAGTATTATAATGCCTACTAAAATTCAAGACATACCTATTGAAATCCTAATGAATAGACAAAACAACAACAAAAAATAATAATGACAAAGTGTCACAGTAAAATGCAATTATAATGTACAACAAAATAGAGAAATATCTAAAATAAAATGAGGACACTACTATTTTTTGTTTTATTTATCAATTTCCGTTAACAAAAACCTTTCACTTTGAAATTATTGCCTGACGATTCTATCACCTTGTTCTGTTGTGATTTTCATCTTTGTACTAAGGTGGTTATACTATCGTATTATTTCTAATTCATGTAAATTTATGCACATATTGATTTTTTTGACATTAGTTTACTCTATTTACTGTACAAAAGACATTATCGCAAACAGTTCTGCACCGTGATGTTTGTGCAGAACCATTTCCTCTCTAGAATTTGGAACCTTCAATTATCAGTTCGAATTTCGAAAACCTGTTGCATATCTTTTTTTGCTACAAATACAAAGTGTTTACAGAATATGTACTACCGAATTGTAAAATGATTTAGTGTGATTACTTTGGATATGGGTATTTTTGAAATCAGATATTTTATACATACATTGTATACTTGTAGGATGTTGGAAAGGTTTCTGGGGAGAAAACTGCAGTGTACCATGCCCATCTAATTGTATTGGCCAACATTGTCATCCTGCAAATGGGAGCTGTATATGGGGATGTGACCCTAAAAACTGTGGACAGAGTTGTGTTATCCGTACAGGTGTTTGCTTTGGAGGATGCGCTCTTGGACGAGCTGGACAATACTGTAATAAATGTAAGTAAAGTACCATACTTGATTTACCATATCGGTTATTTTTAATAACAAAATATTACAACACATCGTTAAGTGATACTTGAGTAATTTTAGATGTTGTTTGTAAAACTATAATCATTGCTGGTTTACATATATATTTACAGATGGGCGATAGCAAACAACTCATTGCCTTCAAATGATGCGTAGATGCCTGGATTTTTTGCGTAGATGCATTTAATTGTTACTCCTAGGAAATTTGAACTATTTTTAAAATAGGATAAAGGCATTATATGCCCGAAACGCAAGCGTAACTTAATACATTTTACCATACAGGACTTTGTGAATAATTTTACGTTATAACGTATCTTATTTGTCAGTTAATATATATATAACACGCAAACCCAAGAAGAAAAACAGTTCTCCGTTTCTTTACAATGACCTTTATCATGTACTTGATTAAATGTATTCATAGAGGCTAGAGGGGACGGTTGAGATCTCACAAACATGTTTAACCCCGCCTCATTTTTTTTGCGCCTGTTCCAAGTCACGAGCCTCTGGCCTTTGTTAGACTTGTATTATTTTAATTTTAGTTTCTTATGTACAATTAGGAAATTAGTATGGCGTTCATTATCACTGAACTAGTATATATTTGTTTAGGGGCCAGCTGAAGGACGCCTCCGGGTGCGGGAATTTTTCGCTACATTGAAGACCTGTTGGTGACCTTCTGCTGTTGTTTTTTTCTATGGTCGGGTTGTTGTCTCTTTGGCACATTCCCCAAAGGACAGAGGCTCCTGACTTGGGACAGGCGCAAAAATGCAGCGGGGATAAAGATGTTTGTGAGATCTCAACCCTCCCCTATACCTCTAGCCAATGCAGAAAAGTAAACGCATAACAATACGCACATTAAAATACAGTTCAAGAGAAGTCCGAGTCTGATGTCAGAAGATGTAATCAAAGAAAATAAATAAAATGACAATAATACATAAATAACATCAGACTACTAGCAGTTAACTGACATGCCAGGTTACATTGGTACAGTTGTGACTAAATTTAATAATAAAGGCACATTCTTTGACATTCATTAAAATCTCCTGAAAGGTTGGTTCTAGGAACAAATTATAACACTATAATAAAGTCACTTTTATATCGGTTGCAAATATTGTAAACAAAATTAATATGTTTTCATTTAAATGTATCCTATCAGAAACAGTTTTGTTTTTCGTATACATATGCAAAGATTCCGATGTAGAATGTTGCTATAAAGTTTTTAAAATTCCTGAAACCAAAACCAAAGAGATTGATCTCCTGTAACTATACTAGGTACCTCAATCATATGAGAGTGTTAATCAAAAGGGATATATATATATATGTATGTATATATAATGACTGAATAAATAGTCAACGATCAATCTTACAGGGCGATGGATCATGTAATATGATTCTGTACACTACGTTCAATTATTTTACCTCATTTAATCAAACTTATTTTTCTAATCATTATTAGACTGCTATTCCTTTGGGAGGCTTAAATATGTAGTTTCTGTTGCAATTGCCTTACCGTTGTTAAATTTGAAATATTATACTAACTTGGATCGGTTAGGACATTTTTGATTTTTTTGTTTGAGGACTGCCCTCAATGCAGTTATAACAGCTAAACTGTCACAACCTTTGGAAATTTAGAGTTGTGCCAGTTCACATCGAAAATAACTATTTTCATTTGGCATATCTTTGTTATCTTTGCGCCGTGTTTGGAAATTTTAAAATTGTATCAGCATCTGTGGTGTTCGCTTAAATTGTATAAATTTCGAGATTTAGAAAAAGTTTCTCAGTTTGAATATTTTGACATGATTCATTTGACATCATGCTATTATTGAAGAAGGATATCTGTTATCCTAAATATCTAATATTTGTACATTTTATAGTTATTTAATGGTGATTTTGTACCCTTTTTGACTTGTTATATATGTATATATATATATACACAATCTGAAAGATTTTGATCACATGAAGATCCTTATGATCGAACAGGATCGTACATGGCAACATAGGCAAAGAGAGAATCGGGAGAGGTTTTGGATAAAAGAACTGGGCGTCCTCCATCCAGATGTCTAATGTTTATATTATGATATTCAGTATTCTGGATTAAAATCAATCGACCAAAACTTACCTGTATTATTACTGATCGATGTTTACACCTTATACATTATATATCAGTATTTGTTGAGCCGAATTATTTGAAATTATTGTATAATTTATAACATCTGTTCAGTTTTTCCATCTTTGTGCGATGATATTCAACACTTTTAAGTGTTTTGTTTTCCATCTATTTGGTATTGTTACACAATCTTTTAGACTCATATACTTTTTCCTGTTTGTGTAGTATTGTCATCTCTGATGATCCAATACCTATTAAGTTTACTGGTTGGTATTTTTTATAGACTCTATATACATGTATATATATATATACATGTATTAAACGTTTGACTAATGCTTCACTAAATCATTTTCAAAACTAGTAACAACAATTGAAAACAGCTTTTACAATTGTTCGTCAGATTTACTGTGAACCTTACTACTAAGAGATCGGATGAATCAAAATTTTTGTTCAGTATCATATAATCGAACTTCCTGTCCTCGTGCAATATATCGTTTCTGTACCTTGACACTTGTATTTCTAATTATTAACTTAAATTCAAACTGAAGAACGAGTAAGACTTTAGTTTATGAAGAAAAAAAGGTAATGGTCAAAATAGATAAAACTTCGTTGTTTTAAAATAAGGAAAAATTATCTTTTGTGAAGAAAATAAATCACCTTTGATTCACTGAATATGTTAACATCAAAATGCTTGAATTTTGTTGTTAACATACTATTATTAGTTAAGTCTTTTAATTTAGATGCATGATTTTTTATTAGTTGTAAGTGGCTTTGAACTAGCTGCCAGATAACTGTGAGTACTCTCAGATCTGTTCCTAGTATCTTTTTGTTGTTTGGATGTACAAGGACGTATACGTATACCCGGCCACGTCCACTTGTATTTTTGTCAATGTGATGATTTTAGCCTTTTTCAACTTATTTTTATAGTTCGTTCTTATGTTGTACTGTTATACCACTGTCCCAGGTTAGGGGGAGAGTTTGAATCCCACTAACATGTTTAACCGAGACACATTATGTATTTTTATGTGCCTGTCCAAAGGCAGGAGCCTGTAATTCATAGGTTGTCGTTTGTTTATGTGTTACATATTTGTTTTTCGTTCATTTTTTTTATATATAATTAAGGTCGTTAGTTTTCTCGTTTCAACTGTTTTACATTGTCATTTCGGGGCCTTTTATAGCTGACTGTGCGTTACGGGCTTTGCTTATTGTTATGTTATTGTTATGTTGTACTGTTATACCACTGTTCCAGGTTAGAGGGAGAGTTTGAATCCCGCTAACATATTTAACCGGGACACATCATGTATGTATGTGCCTGTCCAAAGGCAGGAGCTTGTAATCCAGTAGTTGTCGTTTGTTTATGTGTTACATATTTGTTTTTCGTTAATTTTTTATATATATAATTATGGTCGTTAGTTTTCTCGTTTGAACTGTTTTACATTGTCATTTCGGGGTCTTTTATAGCTGACTATGCGTTATGGGCTTTGCTTATTGTTGAAGGCCGTACGATGACCTATAGTTGTTAATTATGTGTCATTTGGTCTTGTGGACAGTTGTCTCATTGGCAATCATACCATATCTTCTTTCTTTTTTAGAACAAGCTTTTTCAACACATAATCGGCATTTCTAAAGGAACAACATGAGTTCTGTCTATCAATGACTTGTCCAATTATACATTTCAGGCAATATATACATGTATATTAACGCCACAACGAAGGAGCGATGTACACAAATTTCCAATTGCAGTTGACCTATGTTCCTATTGAAAATAAAACACCCCTAACAGTGATATGAAATCGTCTACTTTAATCATGGTGTCGACCTCTACTTATATATTCTGTTCAATCGGTGACAAATGATCTTTCTTATTTAAAGCTTCATTGGAATTTGTACTACAACCTCATGACAATTGTTTAATTTACAGATAACTTGGCTTACAATCAAACAGCACAGATAGTTCCTGTGGGCCAATCACATGCAAGCCTTTCAGTTGATGGACTCATATCAACTTGTAACAGTTTTTCATCTTCTACAACCCGTTCTTATTTGCAGGTTGAATTTGGATCTTTAAGTGTTATAACTACAGTGCATTTTGTGTTTGGAGGTGAGCATATCACAATATATATGAAATATTTATAATTTTTTAGAATATTTCATGAACCAAATATACATTTTCATCTGTTTCTTTCAATGTTTGCAAATGCACACTGGTGTGTAACAGTTTAGTATCATAGTGTATATTTTAAAAAGGTTAGTTGCATATTTAAGTGACGCTAGGAAACATAGATATCTACAGATTTTTATAAAATAAATAGTCGACACAATTAGATGTAGGCGTACACCAAAAAGATCAATTCGGCATTTACTCTACGACAAATGTAACTAACAGACATAGGGAAAAATCAATAATTTCCGCAAAAAAACGTAACAAAGTCGTGCTCTTAATCAAATTTCCAAAAGTTGTGTATATAAGATAAAAAGCAACATTATAGATCAATAACCACACCATATTCAAAATAACAAGGATAAGATTATGCTAATTGCATTAAACAATCTCTTTGAGGAGAAGGCACATAAATACAAATTTGGGTGAAATTAGATTTTTAAGAGCCATATTTTAATTTTGATTCCTGTACAGAAGAATAACAAACTGTACACACAATACAAACCAGTACGAAAATATTATTTATCTCACGATCGTATTTCTTTGAAAAAATAACTGCTGCTTTAATATAACACTTGGAAAATGTAATTTGAGTACGAGTGATTTTTTTCATGAAACATAGAGAACAAAGATGTTAATAAATAATGGACACCACACGGACTTCATTTGTGATCATACATGTTATTTATACCGCATGCCTATGTAAGCTATAATAGCTCTGAAGTTGACAAAGTTTGAACGACATTCTACTGATTACAGACTTCCGACTTTGCACTTCAAAATGCAGCATGACGTGGGATGATATTTTCTGCTGGTATATTAACCCTCACCCTCTCATTTGTCAGTGGTTTAATAGTATACCACCATCACAATTGTAAAGAGGCTAGACCCAAGATCAAGGATTGAATCACAACACAAAAAACAAACAAAGAGAATTTAAAAATTTGATTTTAATGTTATTGCAGAAATTATTTCGAGGTTTTTAAAAATGCAAATAAGGAGACTGGGTGAGTATCGCAATCATTAGAACTCTCATTTTGATATCTGATAAATGTTCAGATTTTCCTGAATTCATAATAATTAATCTCGCATTTTTGTCAATAAAAAAAACACTGTAGTGAATGCACGCAGTAATAATTCTAAATTTACAGTATTCGTTGTTTACATCATCATTCTGCTTTTTGCCTATGATAGATACAACAACTGCTGACGATGATCATACTATCTTTTGCTCTAATACCACTGGCAAGTGGAGTGATGGCATTTTGTTATACAGTGGTATACGTTTGGACACAGACATAACCGTCTTTGCTGGTTGTAAATATTTGACATATGTACCACCAATGTTAAGTGGAAGTGATATGGTCGAATTGTGTGAAATAGAAATCGGTGGTAAGTGTCTTCGCATGCTGCAATTTATCTATGTGTATTAAATTACTACATTTTTAACGTGTGTATTTTCAATAGAATGGATACATTTTTTTGTATTTATTCCAACTTAAAAAAAAATGTTGTCATCAATTTTACAAGAAGATTTAATAAAATGCATTTTCAGTGAATTTGCTTAATATGATACTCTTTGGATGACATTCAAACATAAATTTGCGGCATTTTTTAAAAGTCAAAGTGAGCTTAACAACCAAGTCAATGTTAATTAAAAAAAAACAGTTGTTGGCATGACACGGGTTATATTCTTCTCATATATTTTATGATAGTATGATACTAAACCCCTAATGTGAAGGATTGTGCCTGATATTCATATGATGAAGACATAATCTTTCAATCAGTTTAATTTAGGTCTGGAGCTGGCATGTCAGTTAACTGCTAGTAGTCTGTTGTTATTTATGTATTATTGTCATTTTATTTATTTTCTTTTGTTACATCTTTTGACATCGCGCCCAGACTTCTCTTGAACCTAATTTTAATGTGCGTATTGTTATGCGTTTACTTTTCTACATCGGCTAGAGGTATAGGGGGAGTGGTGAGATCTCATAAACATGTTTAACCCCGCCTGTCAGGAGCATCTGGCCTTTCTTAGTCTTGTATGATTTTTAATTTTAGTTTCTTGTGTATAATTCGGAGTTTAGTATGAAGTCCATTATTACTGTACTAGTATACATATTTTGAGGGGCCAGCTGAAGGACACTTACGGGTGCGGGAATTCTCGCTTCATTAAAAACCCATTGGTGGCCTTCGGCTGTTGTCTGCTCTATGGTCGGGTTGTTGTTGCTTTGACAAATTCCCCATTTCCTTTCTCAATTTTAAGTTATAAAATATTTGTTATATTTTTTTGGAGTACTTTCTGATGACGCTTTTATATCATGTTAAAGTTCTAATGTTTGTGTCGATTGGGCAATGATTTTGACAAGTAAAGTGTATGCTGTCTTTTGTGGGTTTGTGGTTTTTTTTTCACAAACAACATCTGAAACAATGAGCAAAACCATAATTAGCTGAAAAGGTCCTCGAAATGACAAATTCAAACGAGAAAACTGGCTGCCTGATTTATGTTCAAAATATAAATAAACGAAATACAAATATGATATACAGCAACAAACAACAACTAATGAATAAACTACAGGCGTTTAATAACAACCAATGTGTATGTTGCATTAAAACACACGATATGATTTCCGTTTCCAAAACCAGTGAATTTTTTTTTTTTGGAAAAGCTTGTGACAAAAGTTTTAGACACATTCGTGGCATACAAACCGGATAACTGAATTGATTATATAAATTATAAAAAATACAATTGACATAGAAATTATTATCACCTTTTCTATCATATATGTTATTCATATTGTCTTCACTTGTATGTATCAAACCATAATAACCAGATACCTTTAACAAGAATGCTGGGTTATTTTTTTGTATGATTGATTGATTGATTGGTTGAGATTGATTGACTGTTATGTACTTTATGACCAGGTAAAAGAATTTCATGGATGTTTAGGACGAGAAGACATTAACCACTACTAACTACAATATAAAAAAACACCAAAAAAAAAAACAGCGCCCTCAAGAAAAACACTGCTTATATAATTGTGTTCCTACCTTGTAATTTCGTACACATACTGTGAACGATTAAGACAAATTGAATACTTAAGACGACTTTACGCTATGTTTTTTTTCTAATGTTGAAGGCGTAACATTTCCTGTTAATATTTTAACCACATCATTAATTTTTTAGTCGAAAGTGGTCTCATTGACATTCATGACCCATCTCCTTATTTTTATATCATCGTTAGGTGTACACGAGAAAATTTCTTTGAACGACGAAGAAAATGATGAACAAAATAATACAATTCATCTATTCGGGCATATGTATACCACTAATTTACATCACTTTCAATTGTTCATTCTTTACAAAGAATTCACAGCGTAAAACATAGACTGATACAGGTACATATACTGCTTGTACCTGTATCAGTCCACCATACCAACGGTTGTCCGTGCTGTCATATATGAAAATGATTCCTGAGACTCCTCAAAGCTGTGATGAATAAAATGTATTGAGACAATTTGAGAGAAGTAAATATGAATAAAAAGAGAGAGAAAATATGTGTTTGTTTTAAAATAGATAATAATTGCAAGCATCTACACTACTCTAAAATGTAATATACACTTATGCTTTGCTACTGACAAGCAATTTATAAGTGTTTAAATTTTGCATTTTCTCCAGGTTGTCCATATAGAAGATACGGAGAAAATTGTGAACATGTCTGTTCAGAACACTGTTTGGGACAAGGACAATGTGATTTAGTCAGTGGAAGTTGTTTTTCGGGATGTTCAGATGGTTGGGTTGGCGAAAAATGTGACCAAGGTATTGAATATGTTTGTCATCTAGATATCGTTTTTGGAAGAACTGTGTATACTTTTTACAAATATTTATAGTTTAACCTACCTTTTAAACTGTGTTACTAGTAGTTTGCCAATTTCAATGTTATACACACTTGTTTTCTGAATATCATTCATCAGATGTAATCGATACCGTTTACTGCAGTCCAGTTTGTAAACCTTAGGTTTTAGGCGAATTGGGGTGTCTTCTAGTGCCAAATATTTAATAAAAAAAAAAGTAGCAGCTCACTTGTCGTTAAATTAAAAAAAAAAACGATTCAAGTGCGGTACGTATCAATGAATCAAACAGAAACGCCACAAATCGAAGGCTAGGGAAATAAAGCGTCTAAATTAATGCAGTATATATTATGAAGAAAATAAATTGTTCCAGAACTAAATAAAACAAAAAAAAACATTTATTGACATTTCTACAGTATACTTACGTACTGTATACAATAAGGAGACGTAGTCTTGTAATGAGACAGCTATTCACCAAACTTTACCAACTATTATGTCATCGTTCAAAACGGCATCAATGACCTTCGCTCATACCATTAGGTCAGTGACAGAAGGCCGAAACATGATCACAGGTTAAACCATTTTAAACGAAGAAACACAACGGCTGACTGACTGAAACCCCAATAAACGGAAAAAACATGACATACATCAACCAAGATATATATGCATGGGTTAGTAAATTGATTACTTAAAAGTAAACGTCGCACAAAAGGCTGTTTGTAAATGTTGTATTTCTTAAAAAGGTCAGGTGTCCCAATTTATTCCCGATTGATTAAATATATACAACTCAATATCTTCCAGTAGTTTATGTCTGCATGTGGATTTGCAACATGAAGGATGAGTGATGTTTAAATAAATTAAACAATGGGTAGGCACATCATTTCCCCCACACTATGCAAAATTACTTAAAAAAACAGGGATCTTGAATATAATAGGAAGGTTACATAGATTAATATGGTTATTATCGTGTTCATTGCAAGGATGCATTTTATATTTATTTTAATTTGTTGTTGACTTTATCGTTTCAAAGCCTGTACTGCTGGTACCTTCGGAAATCAGTGTCTTCGGAAATGTTCACAAAACTGTTTAACATCACCTTGTAATCATGTGACAGGAGTATGTGATGGGGGATGCAATAGAGGATGGGACACACTAAATTGTACTGAAAGTAGGTTGAAACAAACGCATACATCTTTGTTAGAGAATGTTTTGGATAATTATATATATGTTTTCAAATACTTCAACTAAACAAATATGTTAATATATCTAAGAGAATGGATTGTTTAGGGCCGAATATAAAAAAAAAAATACGAGAACAAGGCAAAACTCATACTTTTTATATACATCTATCATAATATTGAAGTACAAATCAATATTTCTATCAGTATTAAAATGATTGTTTTTGTTTAAATATTTCAAAAAATATAGACATATCAGAGAGAGGCGAATATATACTAGATGGTAAAAATCATGATTTGAAAACGATCTAGCAAAATAAACTCATCATAGATACCAGGACTAAATCTAAATTTAGTATATACGCCAGACGCGTGTTTCGTCTACAAAAGACTCATCAGTGACGCTCGAATCCAAAAATGTTAAAAATGCCAAATAAATTGAAGAGCATTGAGAACCAAAATTCCTAAAAGTTTTGCCAAATACAGCTAAGGTAATCTATGCCTGAGGTAGAAAAGCCTTAGTATTTCAAAAAATTGCAAAGGCATGTTAAACAAACAAAAGTGACCAAAAGACAATCCAAAATAACCAAAGACTGACTAACCCTACAATTAAACAAATACACAAAATAAAGAGAGTGATCTCAGGTGCTCCGTAAATGTAAACAGATCTTGCTCCAAATGTGACATTCGTCATGACATAGTAGCATATATAAGTACAAACTCGATGCTATGTCTAATTTAGTAGTCACATTTCATTGTAGAAAAGTAAAATGAATAGTGGATACATACACTACATGTATTGATTTTTTTCTATTTGAGGAAACGTCAATCATTGTATTAGTCACTTAAATCAAATATATTGTGGAACTACATATAGCTTAATTAACTATTGTAATAGTTACACAAGATGACACAAGTTTTGTGCCTACATAAATAAACATACACATTATTACAGAATGCAGTACAGGAACATTTGGTTGGAATTGTTCGGAGAAATGTAACGGCTGTACAGAAGATTCGTGCGATCATATTTCTGGTGTCTGCACAAACCTTAGTAGATGTAAACCAGGCTATGAGTATGGAAGATATTGTAATAAGAGTGAGTACCCATTTCATACCTATACATTTCCAGCAAAAAGTATCTTAAAAAGGTTTATCCATATTGTTTGTTGGTTATTACCTTATAGGTTTTTGTGTTATTTCCAAGTCGTATTACATTAGCATACAAAGTTTCAAAATGATATACATGTATATATAAATAAAAAAATGATTAATTCTGCTTTCAATTGCAGTAATAAAACTGAGTAATTTCAGATGGTTATATATGCAATGCATTAACATATTACTATGTTTTTCCTTTGAGGTGTGGGTGGTTATTTTTGTAAATCTATTGAGACTTTGAATGATTTTGAGCTGCATAAAACGATTATATTTCTTTGAAGACCATAATGTTATGAACATCTCTTTAACGACGAGATGTAATAGTGGAGTGTGGTTGAATTGTTGTATCAAAAGTACACACCCGTCTTCTCCTTTTATTCATACAACACATCTGTTTTAATGCCGAATTAAAATCCATTTTTTAAGTTTCGTTGTTTGTACACATTTGCAATTCTTTGATGTGTTTGGGTTGATGTGTGTCGCAAGATATATATATATAATTATAATTATGTATAGCAATTTAAAGCTACATGTACAATGCACTATTTTTTTTATTTATTTATTATTTGTTTTACAGAAATACGAATTTCAATCTCCATTTAGACCACCGTATATCATTTTTAGTTTGATTCTACGAATGCTGAACCTTTGTTTTTCAGTATTTGCTATTTTATATGGTTTTTACTCCATTGCCCCATAAACTGCTTTGTAACTATATAAAATTTGTATTGACTTCTGTTTTCTATTTACTTTATAATAATTAAATGTAAATTTTAAGGTTTTATGATTCGTTAAAACTTGATCACATTTTTATACGCCCGTCTTTTAGACGGGACATATTATGGTATACCGTTGTCCGTCCGTCCGTCTGTCTTACCGTCCGTCCGTCCGTCTGTCTTACCGTCCGTCCGTCCGTCGTCCACACTTCGGACAATAACTCAAAAACACTTTCACCAATTTCCATGAAACTTGAGTGAATTGTTTATATCTATTCACGAAAGCTCCCTTTCGTTTTTTTTTAATTTCAGATTTTAAGTTTTGGATTTATGAGGTTTTATTCATAAAAAAAGGGGGGATTTTCAACACTTCGGACACTTACTCAAAAAGGCTTTCACCAATGTCCATGAAACTTTGGTGAATTGTTTATATCTATTGATGTAAGCTCCCTTTCAATTTTTATAAATTTCAGATTTTGAGTTTTGGATTTATGGGGCTTTATTCATAAAAAAGGGGGATTTTCAACACTTCGGACAATAACTCAAAAAGGCTTTCACCAATGTCCATGAAACTTTGGTGAATTGTTTATATCTATTGATGTAAGATCCCTTTCAATTTTTATAAATTTCAGATTTTAAGTTGTGGATTTATGGGGCTTTATTCATAAAAAAGGGGGATTTTCAACACGTCGGACAATAACTCAAAAAGATTTTCACCAATGTCCATGAAACTTTGGTAAATAGTTTATATCTATTGATGTAAGCTCCCTTTCAATTTTTATAAATTTCAGATTTTACATTTCCGTGTTATGAATTTTTATGCTTAAAAAAGGGGGGATTTTCCAATTTTGGGACAATAACTAACACTTTCACAAAATTTTATGCAACTTTGATTAATTGTTTATATCTATTGACATAAGCTCCCTTTCCATTTTTATAAATTTTAGATTTTACGTTTTCTTAAGTAATGAATTTTTATACTTAAAAAAGGAGGATTTTATGAAACCTTTTTTGAATATATTAATGTAACATCCCTTTTGATTTGTATATATATTTTTAGTTGATCATATAAATTCATTTAAAGCATAAAAGACAAGTTAAAAGAGCAACGGGCGTATCATGCGCTAAAGCGCAGCCCTTTATTATCTTAACAATGCAATTTTAATTTTACATTAAACCTATTATAGTCCTATAAATAGAAGATAAAAAAAAGCTCTTACATTTTAATATATATATATACCGATGTAGTTAAGTGAAACTTCATGCGTATTAGTTAAACTATAGAATTGAAGGTGTTAAGGTTAAACAGTTTGCAAAATTTCACTGCAATTGATTTACTGTTTACCTATTGTATAATGACACTGATAGAAAATATCCTTTGCAGCATGTGCAGCTTGGTATTTTGGAATAAACTGTACACAATATTGTAACTGCTTTGAAAATTCATGCGATACATTTTCTGGTCAATGTTCAACCGATGGCTGCAAAAGAGGATGGAATGGTGTCTCATGCGATAAAGGTAAAAGGCTTATTGTTAACAGCGGAACCAATGGGTCTTCCATACAGCGGAAAAATCCCGCTACCGGAGGCGTTCTTCAGCTGGCCACTAAATGAAAATGTGTACTAGTTCAGTGATAATGGACGTTATACTCAACTCTAAAATATATAAAAGAGACTTAAATAGAAAAATAACACAAGACTAACAAAGGCCAGAGGATCTTGTTTTTGGACAGCCCAAAAAATGCGACTGGGTTAAACATATGTTTTGATATATCAACCCTCCCCCTATACTTTAGCCAATATAGCAAAAACAAACACACAGCAATACGCACAATGTTTGGAAGTAGTGGTGGTTTTGTTTACACTGTATGTCTAATTTGACTACGAAAAGCGTTACAAGATCATTTAACAGTAAAATCGTGGTATGAACGTGGAAACTATGAAATATTGGATATTCAAGCCAACCATACCACAATCTCATCATGTCTTATTTTTTCATTGCTCGAAGTTGGATCTCATGCTGTAAAGGGGCTCTAAAAATAAAGGGTTAAAATTAAAGTTGAGTTTATTTGCTGTGCAGGATGAATACATCTACAGCCACATTAACGACTTAAATTCTAGAAAAACAATATATTCTTTTCGACTTGGATCATAACTTCGAATATTAAAAACAATAACCAATGAAAAATGAGATGAAAAGTACAGTTTCATTGGCAGTTTTAAATATAAATAAAACAATATTACTGTTTCATCATCAAATTTTACGTTACAACACGATTATGTGCCGATCTACAAAAACAATGTCTTTTAGTTTATTCTTAAATGTATTACCTATAAATGTGTGTTTATAAAATCAAATTACAATGTTTCAGAATGCACGTATGGATATTTTGGTTTCAACTGTAATGGATTTTGTGCAAATTGTTTGAACGAGTCGTGTAGTGTATTCGACGGGAATTGTACCGATGGTTGTTCCACAGGATATAGTGGCGATATGTGTGACATAAAAGGTTATAAAACATTAATTGACATTTGATTTACGTATTCTATACTGCTCTTCCTAACACAAGAAGAGATTTGCATCCTTATTGCCAAAGATGGACACTTATTAAATTGCAAATGTTGTGTTTTTCTCAGAATAAAAAACATAAACAGTACCAATTTGTCTGTACCAGATGCGCATTTTAACAAACAATGTTTCGTTAGTGATACTCGAGGCCAAAATATTTTAAAGTCCAAAGCTTATTAAAAGGATGATGAGCTATAAACCAAAAACGGACAAACAAGCCGTGCAAGGAATCAAAGTTTGTAACAATAAATTTCAATAACATTAAAACTATTATGGTAGGGCTGCAACATACCAACCAGCCATACAGACAGGACCAGCTTTTAGGACAACTTTGATTTTGTCAGTAATCTCGTTTTTCTTAAACCAAAATATATTTGTATTTTTATTCTGTAAAATTAACTTCAGAATGTATCTATGTAAATAAATTTATAGATAACTTAAGATCAGATATGTATACACCATGGCAGTAGACGCACATTGTATGCATCGAAGTTAAGTTTTTTTGCAGGACTTTAATGAGGGAAGTTTATTCCGAGTTCAGTTACATATGTCAAAAGTTACAAATTTCTGGAATCCTTTGTCCCAAGACAAAGTATGCTTATTAAGTTAACTTTACCTTGATTTTGGGACTGGTCGGAGCAGTTAAAAACAAAGTAATGTCATTATGATTGCTCATTAGACAAACAAACTTCGTCTTGCTGTACATATTATGGTTGTACTCGGTATTAAGAAGTAACAAAAAACAACATACGAAATAGCTTTTGTATTGAACCATTTAAAATGCAACCAAACTAGCAAGGGTCTACCCATGATATCCGATAATATTGTATGGCCACTTTCGTCTTTTGGGGCATTTTATAGTTTGCTACGGTGATATCTGCTTACATCATTTCTATTTGGTCTGTGGCGGACAAAAAAAAACATATTATCTTATTGAAAAAACAAATATATTTATAACATAGGCAAACAATAATATTTCTTACAATATCTGTTGTTACACATGCTACATAAACATGATAAAAAATGATTTCTGATAAAAAAAAAATGAAAATACAAGCTTTCTCATTGTTCCACTTCTTGTATGTTTATTAATACAATGCACAAGATCTTTAAAATGCATCCCATATTTTATGACTATGATATAAATGCTGATACAGAATTTTCTAAATTGATTTTTATTCAGAACTCTCAAAGAAACATATTTCTTCATCTGATCCTGGTCCAGCAATAGGAGGAGTCATAGGTGCCATCTTACTTGTCATTATAGTTGTAACCCTTGCTGTCATTATCTACAGGTAAGCTATATTTACAGATTCAAATGCAAAAACTGTCTTTTTTTTACACATATGTAATTTTCAGACCATTATAAATTCTAATAAGATTCAATAAGATGAAACAAATAAAAGTCATGGACAAAAAGTCAGTTAATGGTTGACCCATTCACATGTGTTTTATTTTGCCCTTGGTTGAGAGGTTTAAATGCTAAATTTAAATGTGTCAGTTAAAAAGATTGACCTAGACATGTTTTAAGCATTCACATATAATAGATGACCTTAAGGAACTTAATCGAATATGAATTAATTATGTGTGACACACCATACTTGGTTAATTTCAAAACCCTTTGTAATAGAAATGCAGTAGTTGACCCTGAGATAAAAGGTCATTGTTGAAGGTCAATTGAAAAAAGTCGAACATAAAAAAGAATGACGAAAATAATTAGCATGCTACATGTAATTAAAAATCATACCCGTCTACAACGTGTACAATTTTATTTGCGGTTGTACAGTATAAAACATTGCATACATTATGCACAAATGGTAAAAAAAACCTTTTACAATGCATGAACCAGATACATTTTTATTGTTAGTAAGTTATCATGATAAAGACTAGCGTACAATAGAATATTAATTAATTGAAAAATTTGTAGACGTAGATCAGCTTCCAGACCTAACAAATATTTAAGTGACAGCAAACATTTGAGTGGAACGGAAGAAAACACATATATTAGTGAGTAGAACTAAACAGTCTAAATATGTGTATACTCAAATAGAAATTATAAACTTGTATTAAATATAAGTTTTAGGTTAATAAATGTATTAAAAATTTAATTTGTTTGTTATATAAGTATCAGCTTCAACTTAAATATGAAGTTGTTCTTTTGTAGATATTGAAACGAACAAACAATTAGTTTTTTTAATATAGGATTATTATTTAATTGGTTTTGTATAGACAACTTTCTTTATTAAGAAAACTTTAAAGGAAACGAAAACAAGACGTTATTTATGTCGTGCGTCCGAAGTTTTTTGTCTGAATTAACCTTCATAAGAACGTCCGTTGCCGAAAATTTGAAGACAAAAGATGCAAAAGAATCGAAACAGTTGAGGAGCTATATAACCGAAAAAGTCAAATACAAAATAAGAAAATTCTAAGTTTGCCTGAGGGAACATAAGTTCAAAATTTCTAAACGGACAATTTTGAAACGTTTATCAAGTGAAACAACTGCTGTAGATGCTCCAATTTTATTTTGATTTAGATTGCTGCTAAATTTTAAATCAATAGTTTGGTAACGAAGTAATATTTGATCACTTAGTTTATCAGCTAGTATGCTAAACTGTATTTTCCTATCCCAGATATAGTTTTTGTACTTATATAATAGCTTCACCATGTCCAAACGATACAATCGTTCATTTGTTTCTGTTTGAATAAGAAAAATTACAAAAAAACTGAAATCCGAGGAAAATTCAAAACGGAAAGTCCCTAATTAAAACGGCAAAATCAAAAGCTCAAACACATCAAACGATTGGATAACAACTGTCATATTCCTGACTTGGTACAGGCATTTTGTTATGTTTTAATAATTATCCAACTTAAAACCTCTCATATGACAGTCGCATCCAATTCAATTACATTGGCAACGATTCATGAACAAAACAAAGACACGATAGGCATGATAGGTAAAAATATAAAACTCGAAGGTACAGCAGTCAACAATGTTTTTTTTTTTTTTTTTTATCTCAATCACTGTAAAATCAAACAAAGGTAATTAAAGGGGTACTAGCTACGAGATATATAAAAAATCTAAAGTAAGATTTTTTTTTTGTTCAATCAATAATGAAAGTGAAATCTTGAAATAATAATTCGCTTTTAGCAGCCAAAATGGTTCAATTTTGTCAAATTAAGCTAAGAAACATTGATAATTACTTATTCACTTGCAAGTGAATAATTGGACCTCATTAAATCTGTATTCATGTGAACTACAATTTAACCCCCTAGTTAAAGATTGACAACGCATGCATTGTACGTGTACTGGGTATTTTCTAGGAAAGAATGTCAACAATGAAAGTGAAACTACGGTAAATCATTTGATTACCGATTCGATTCACATAAAATCATTCTTAAACGGTTAAAAACAATGAGAAACATATATGTTCAATCTATGAAATAAAATCAAACAGACCTATAAAAATCAAATTGCACGTGTTGGTTTAATCTATTCATATCTTTATATATGTTTACATCGCTTGTATGGTCATCTGAGGTAAAATCGATAGTTGATTAGATGGCGTCTGGACTAAAATACACACGAAACGAACCTACATATTATCTACCCCATGCTCATTAAACGGTTTATTTTAGACTTTTGATAGTTTTAAATTGTTATTAAAATCAAATATGAGAATTTAAGTCAAATCGGTGATCATGAGTTTGACAGCGTGTGCCCCTTTAAGAAGCACAAAAAGGCATACTTTAAATTTAACAACATAGTTTTGCTTTTTTATAATACGATTTTATTTATATATTATGCAAAATAAATCCCTAGAGGATTGGAAGATTTTAATTACTGAGAACAAATCCTTACCCTGACAGACAAATGGTTAGATTAACATTAACATTGACGTAGCATCGCCTTTGACAGTCACACAGTCCGAAATAAAATAATTTTGTCGTTCAATGTCGAGCGGGATGCATAAGTACAGAGTCATGTCAAATAGTCAACAAAAAAAAATTGACTTAACAGTAAATGTAATATTAATAAAGACAACTAAAAGAATAATACAACACGTTATTCAGATGATAAATAACGTCAGTACGCAGAATCTATTCTTCTTGATCGTAGTTTATTATTTGTGAAGTTGTTACAGAAAACTTATCAACAAGGTCTTGGTACCTTCCGATGAATTTTTTTGGAAAAAAGACGAGACTTTCTTTGACATACCACTGATTAATTAACTTTCTGCTCCGACACTGTTTTACAAAGTCTGAGGAGGAGCTGCAAGCGCTTGAATACCGAATAAGTTTTCAAATGTATATAGGTATCGTAGACGATTTTTACACATCAAACAAATGAAAAACATCTGTCATATTTGTTCATTGACGTGTGCGTTTATTCAGTGTTTCTGTTTTATTGTTTTATATTTATACCGTTGATGTGCTTTTCTCTGTTTAAGTTTTTCACCCAGATTTGTTTTCGCTTAATCGATTTAAGACTACTATAACGCGTTATACTAGGGTAACTGTTGTCTTTACATATATATTTCTGACTCGGGACGGGCATTTCCTTATGGAGAAATTAATTGATTAAATTTGGTTTTATAGTAAGCTGAAGGAGTTAAAGACTGAGCTTAATAATTTGTATATTAACCATACAGGAATTACATGTATAGAATGATTGAGAAAGGAAATGGGGAATGTGTCAAAGCGACAACAACCCGACCAAAGAGCAGACACCAGCCGAAGGCCACCAATGGGCCTATACACATTAATAGATCTAACAAAAAGTCTGAAAATGTACAGGTCAAACAAACCTGTATGCGCTACATACTAGAATAAATACATTTGCTTTATACTCATTGCCCTTTTAAGTTCAATAAAGAATGTCTTCAAAATACAGACAGTACACTTTGCTTTCAATTCCGAGCTAATTTCATGTCATTGATATCACTTTTAGATCATGACCCGTCACCACAATCGATGAACGTATTTGTTAATGAAGGTTGTGACGCATATCTTGAGGATGTTAGAGTGTCATTACCTCAAACTCATTCCGGTAACACAAGTGGTAATGAAGGAAACGAAGAAATACCACAGGAATACGAAGATGAATACGAAGGAAATGTATATGGTAATGTACAAACAGAAGCTGACTACAAAATAGCCATAGCAGACCTGAAGAAAGTAATTAATGAAAAACAGAAAGACGAAGGTTTCAAAAAGGAATACGATGTGAGTTATTTTGACGGATCTTTTCTCGTCCGTTTACAACCTCTTGTATTCAAGAATTTGAAGTTAAAAGTTTGCAATAATTTGTTTCGCATTATAACTAACTACTAGTATTGTCAAACGCTTATTAAGATACACTATAATCGGTTACATCTTCTTTTTTTATAGATTTTACCAAGAGGACTGGTTCATGCACACTTGGAAGGTTCCAAAGAAGAAAACAAACTGAAAAACCGTTTTCTTGCAACATGGCCATGTATGTAATTGTATCATAGAATTAAATGCCAAGGCATTATTCACTTTTGATACACAGAACAACTTTGCTACGTAAATTAATTTAAAGATCGACACTATTTTTTTTTTTTATCATAGATACCAGGATGGACATTTTGTATTTGCGCCATACGCGCGTTTCGCCTACACAAAGACTCATCAGTGACACTCAAATAAGATAAAAGTTAAAAATACCGAATAAAGTACGAAGTGGAAGAGCATTTATGCCAGCAATTAATAAACTGTTTGCCAAATACAACTAAGGTTCTAGTTATCTGCTCATGAGGTAGAAAATCATTTGTATTTCGAAAAGCTCATTTTTTGTTTGTAAAATTCATTCGTAATTATGACAATATCAATGATTATTCATGTCAACACAGAAGTGTTGGTCCGACATACTGAGCCACATTATTAGTGATTGCGCACAAAGAAGCAAAACATCACCATATTACAACATTATTGTCATACCTGGCCAACCTTTACTTACGTACCAAGCACACGCATTTTGTATATCATTCTACAATCACCAAACAAAAGTCCACATTCGAGAATTTATAACATCTGTTCATTTTCTTTAATCATATTCATGCCAAATCCAATTTTTAGAGTTAAAAAGCATTACACGATGACATATGCTAAAACTGGTTATGACTTAAATTTTGTCGAATTATATAAAAAATTGGTGTCATTTCTATTGAATTGTGTGAATAAAAATTAAGATGTATTTAAACATAGCTCGATTTGACTTGTTGTAGATGATCATTCACGGATTGTTCTGACTGGAAACACCAACAATGATTACATAAACGCTAGTTTCATTGATGTAAGATATACATTATAATGTTATTTAAAAACTTAAAAATTGAGAATGGAAATAGGGAATATGTCAAAGAGACAACAACCCGACCAAAGATCAGATAACAGTAGAAGGCCACCAATGGGTCTTAATCGCAGTGTCAAAATTCCACACCCGAGGTGGTCCTCAGCTGGCCCTTAAAAAAATGGTTTTAATTCAGTGAACAGAGACGTCACACTAAACTCCAATACATATAAATCGACTAAAATTTAAAAAAAAACATACAAGATTGACAAAGGCTAGAGGCTCATGACTTGGGACAGCCCAAAAAATGCTGCGGGGTTAAACATGCTTTGTGAGATTTCAACCTTCCCTCTATACATCTGCACAATGTAAAACAGAGAAACTCTTAGAAATACGCACAGTAAAAGTCAGTTCAAAAGTAGTCCTAGTCCGATGTCAGAAAAGCTAACACATGAAACTAAACAAAATGACAATGATACATAAATTAACATAGAATTACTAGCTGTTACTGACATGCCCGCTCCAGACCTCAATCAAACTGACTGAAAGATTATGTCTTTATCATCCATATTTATACAGTAATACATGTCATATAGACCCCAAAAAAACACAAAAATGTCATGCTACAAAATTATGTAACTTCACGAAAGGCAAAACAAATGCTGCTTTCACTTAAAGGTTTAGAACAGTTTTGGTGACACAACACTATAACTTATCACACCTGTGTTTTATTACATCAGTGATATATTCAGTTTGGATCAATTATATCAATTTCAGAGCTATGAGAAAGAAAAGGCATACATAGCTTCACAAGGTTAGTTATACAAGTAGATTTTATAGCGAATTTATTAAAAAAAAGTAAGTCGTTTTATTCATTCAGGCAGTGATTTTCTTAATTCTGTAGCTTTTATGCATCATAACAATCGCATATTTTGTTGGTTAATTGGACATAGGGACATCTTTTAAAGGACACTTTTTAAAACAAATATTTCAAAACCAATAAATCATGTTTGAAAAACAGATGTGGGGCATAGGTATTTTTAAATGCAAAAGCAACCTTTCAATATCAGTAACAAGCGACATTAAAACAACAACGTTCAGTTGTCCTCGAATAATGCATCGATTTTTAATTAATTTGTCTAGTCAAATTAATCCTCGTAAGACAAATATGAATACATATAAAATAGAGAAATCACAAAAAAAATACTGAACTCCGAGAAAAATTCAAAAAGGAAAGTCCCTTAATACATGGCAAAATCATAAGCTCAAACACATCAAACGAATGGATAACAATTGGCATATTCCTGACTTGGAACACGCATTTTCCTTTGTACAAAATGGTGAAATAAATCTGGTTTTATAGCTAGCTAAACCTCTCACTGGTATGACAGTTGTATACAATTTCATAATAATGACATCGATGTGTGAACAAAACAAACAGACACAATAGATAAAAATGATTTCGGCAGTAACATGCCATCTGCCCCATCGTATTGTGTTTACATATCTCAGTTGATACTTTATGCCCATGCATGTTCACTTTATATGGACTTCATATACTGAAGTGCATTCCTTACATACATATTGCTTTAACAAAGTTATAAGGGGAAGGATTAAAAATGACACTCCGTAACTTTTTACGAAACCAACACGAATTGATTGATTATTACGATGTGTCTAAACTAACTAAGGACATGTTGTCCAAGTCTAAGATAGTGTTTCACCATTTACATGGTTTTTTAAGTACCGAAACCTGACCTATTTCCGAATATGACTGTTTTGCTGAGTGTGAATTCGCATTGCAGTAAGACGCGTACCGGATATTTTTTTATCCAGCGTTCATGTATTCAATAAGTTAACGTAGTTTTATTTGTAATTCTGATCGGACATTGTTTTGTGTCTAATCGTTTGAAGTTGTGATTCTATATTATATTTTCTATTCGTATGTATGAGTAAAATTAATTAATCATTCAGGTCATTTGTATGATTTCAGTTCAAAGCAACAATTTGCACAGGATGTACTTGTTTGACACAGTTTGATTTGGAAAAAAGGCTGTTAAGTAATGTTGTCTAGTTAAAACTATATTTAAAAATTGCCATAGAGGGCGAGGTTTTGACTAGCCATAAAACAAGGTTTAATTGACCTCTTATTTTAAATGACCTGTACCTAGTTAGGAATATGGCAGCTGTTATCTAATAGCTCGTTTTTATGTACATGTTTGTTGAATTGTCGTTTGTTTTTTGTTTCACTTCAAAGTTGTTTTCCTCTTATAGTTGACGTGTTTCCCTTGGTTTGTAACCCAGATTTATTTTATATCAAACGATTTATCGATAATAGGGTTTCAGCAGTAAACGTTGTGTTTTCATCTTAATCACTCTAGAAACAAAACAAATATACTTACAAACATTAACCATGCCATTATATTGTTTTTGGCAGTCGATAAAGTTAAAAAGACACTTATATTGTATTAATGCTTACTTACGTTTGTATGTTCTAAGGTCCGAAAAAGAATACTATCAGAGATTTCTGGCATATGATCTGGCAAGAAAAGGTTAACACAATAGTGATGGTAACAAAATTAGAAGAGGAAAGAAGGGTATTTATTTGGTTAGGTTACTGAGTCATGTATGTACATGTATCATGTCTCTAGTATGAAATGAATTACTTGTACAGAACAAGTAACTTATTAACATACTACGAAAATTCAACTAAATAAGACTGTTATTAAGATATACTACAGAAACAAAATACATTTGGCATGTCTTTTGACTGTAAGAAATATTTTTAATTGCATAGGTTTTAAGAGACCAAAGAAATGAACTCATCATAGATACCAGGACTAAATTTTGTATATACGCCAGATGCGCGTTTCGTCTACAAAAGACTCATCAGTGACGCTCGAATCCAAAAAAGTTAAAAAGGCCAAATGAAGTACGAAGTTGAAGAGCATTAAGGACCAACATTCCTAAAAGTTATGCCAAATACAGCTAAGGTAATCTATGCCTGAGGTAGAAAAGCCTTAGTTTGTTTAATAATCAAAATTTTGTAAAATGATTTGTATCCAAAAAGGTCTTCTACTGTTTCTACTGTTTTCACATATTTTGTTCTGTCACTTGTTTAAACAGATTGCTGATGTTTTTATCTGTTTACTTTAAGCAAAAAAGAAGAAGAGTGTATTTACACACCATGTAATTAATTTCTGCGTCATTTTGGTCTCTTATTGAGAGTTGTCTCATACGAAATCATTCCACATCTTTTTTCTTTTCTTTTTTGCTCGAAATATACATATTGATAACATTTTTTATGTAAACTAAACGTGAACTTTATTACTTTTTGTGTTTCAGAAAAAATGTGAACCATACTGGCCTCAGAGCGTTAATAAAGTAATGGCAGTAGATAATTATAGACTTGTAATGAAAAAGGAGATACAACATACAGTGTATGTGTATAGATTATTTATGCTACAAACCAACAGCTCGAAGGTAATTAAATTTTTTAACGGCACCCCATGTCTTAAAAATGCAATATTTAATATTGGTACACTTTTATCCACCGATAGATGAGATCATTAAAGAGAATTTTAATTATATAATAAACAATTCAAACATATAGCGTACTAGAAATAAAGCAAACCTACAGTGTATCTAGGGTATTTAATTAGAGTAAGCATATCTTGCGTACTAAATAATAAGCCATCCATGATGAGTTTTTACAATAAATAAAGAATCCACATGATCTGCTTTAATTTCGACAAGTTTTAATCTTACTGTTTGATGCAGAGGGTGATGAGTAATATACACAATTTGTAAAGGATTTCCTTGCATATGGTATAGGTATACATTTCAAAAATACTAAATTAAGAAGTGCACACAATGTAACACTGAACTGTATGGTCATGAACGTATAGGTATATACTCATATGGTCCGACCTTACGCGTATTAGTCGGGGTAATTAACAAGTTTACAGTTAATACTTTAAAACTCTTCATAAGGTATGACCCTTCTAGTTGTCACGTCTTTAAAAGCCGACATCAAAGGTCATTTTGTTATATTATAATGATAAATAAGAATAACATGGATAAGCAGTTTCACGCATTTGATTTCACTCGAATATGGTAAACACATGATATACCTATGGTCATAATCTATTTGTTATTACGCTAGAATGGCAACATGGCGACCTAGAAAAATATTTTCCAGAATTTCTTAAAGAACTGTTATGGAATTTCCAAGACCTCGGCATCACTGCACGAAGCTGCTAAAAAGGTTAACGCTTCACTCGACAGCAAAACATGTAACTGCGAAGGATTGTGCACAACCGAGACGTGCAAATGCAGAACAACTATTGTACCGTTACTACCATGTGGAAATAAATCTCACCCTACACATCAATACAAGAATGCAATTAGCGATGAAAACTAACTATGGCATCAATATGTAATGTTTATGTATTCTTTGAATTATAAAATCTTAGTTATGTATTATAAAAACGGTTCTAATGCATATTTGAAAAAAATACCTATAGGGTCTAAATACTCAAATGGTCTGGCTCGTTAATAACCAATCGAGTATATGTTCATATGGTCCGACCATACGCGTACGGTCGGACCATACGCATATGGTTCAAATACTCATATGGTCCGGAACATGAGCGTATTTGAAGGAACATGTTGTTGTTTGGTTTATAGGAACATCTTACAAAATTATAAATTTACCCTAAGCTTGAAATAATAAAAATATTGATATAAAAAAGTCATTTTGTTAATGATGTTGGAGCCTTTGATTTAATGTACGAGCCGTAATTCTTCTGTAATTTTAGAATAAGCATGAACGAAAAATTCATCATTTCCATTTTACTCAATGGCCGGATCATGGTGTCCCAAATAGCGTCAAATTGGTAAACTTTTACAGAAAAGTCAAAAGCATAAAGGTGGATAAGACTGCCCCAATGGTTGTTCATTGCAGGTAAGTTTATTTTGTTTCGCCAAAAGACAAAGACAGTTATTTAGATAGTATGTTCAACCTTGAGATCATTTGCCTAAATTTTAAGATATTGAAATACACCTTTGTTTTCTTCATTTTTTGTTGATTATACATATATTTCGTACAAATTTGGTTAAAATGTACTTTTAAAAGTAATTGGCAATAAAATATGCTTGCCGATACTGTTTTTGTAATTCTTGACCAAACCCTGCAAGCCGTTCCAATTCACAGTAATCTTTACAGGGATAAATATCGAATTAGTTTATTCTTTTTTTCTCGCCATCATTATCACAAAACTTGTAGATAGAGTATGATATATAAACTATAAAAGAACTATTCTTACAAACAACTGTGATACGGAATATATTTCGTTAATGATGTCTTTGACATATAGATTTTGATTGAATAAAATCATGCAATATAAAGTTTTTTCTCGCTATAATCACGATAAAATATTTATATCTTAGTGCTGGCGTCGGCAGAACCGGAACATTTATTGCTATAGATGCATTATATGAGCATGGACAGAAAGAAGGCTATGTTGACATAATGGAGTATGTTCAGACGATGAGGAAGGACAGAATGAATATGGTACAAACACATGTATGTAAATTTATATCGTATAAGTCCGCATATGTATAGAGACAATAGCAAATTATACCTTGTCCCTTCGGATTTCTTATGATTAAGAAATATCAGGCGTTCGAATATGTATAAAATGCCTAGAGAGTCAACCTAACGACGTTAGAGTAGATCTGATTCGTAACTTCACCTCAAGCAGGGCTCACAAAAAAACTAACAACTAAGATTGATCATAGGTCATGAACAATTCAGTATACTAACGACAAATCATAGTCGAAAGTTATTTTATGAAACCGACTCCCGTACTTTTTATTTCTTACTTCTACGACAATACCGCCTAACATTGTGCATACAACTTATTCCCTCCTCTAACTATTGCTTATTAGCTCACCTGGCCTAAAAGGCCATGTGAGCTTTTCTCATCACTTGGCGTCCGTCGTCGTCGTCGTCGTCGTCGTCGTCGTCGTCGTCGTCTGTCGTCGTTAACAATTTTTCAAACATCTTCTCCTCTGAAACTACTGAATGGATTTGAATGAAACTTAACATGATTGTTCCTTAGTATATCCTGCACAAAATGTGCGCTTCGATTTTTGATCCGTCAAAAAACATGGCCGCCGTTACTTAAAATAGAACATAGGGGTCAAATGCAGTTTTTGGCTTATATCTCAAAAACGAAAGCATTTAGAGCAAATCTGACATGGGGTAAAAATGTTCATTAGGTCAATATCTATCAGCCCTGAAATTTTCAGATGAATCAAACATCCAATTGTTGGGTTGCTGCCACTTAATTGGTAATTTTAAGGAAATTTTGCAGTTTTTGGTCATTATCTTGAATATTATTATAGATAAAGATAAACTGTAAACAGCAAAAAAGATCAGCAAAGTAAGATCTACAAATAAGTTAATATGACCAAAATTGTCAATTGACCCCTTAAGGGGTTATTGTCCTTTAATGACAATTTTTCACAATTTGTTCATCATATTTGCTAACTTTAAAAAATCTTCTCCTCTGAAACTACTGAATGGATTTGGTTAAAACTTAGCCGCCGTTACTTAAAATAGAACATAGGGGTCAAATGCAGTTTTTGGCTTATATCTCAAAAACGAAAGCATTAAGAGCAAATCTGACATGGAGTAAAAATGTTCATTAGGTCAATATCTATCAGCCCTGAAATTTTCAGATGAATCAAACATCCAATTGTTGGGTTGCTGCCACTTAATTGGTAATTTTAAGGAAATTTTGCAGTTTTTGGTCATTATCTTGAATATTATTATAGATAAAGATAAACTGTAAACAGCAAATATGATCAGCAAAGTAAGATCTACAAATAAGTCAATTTGACCAAAATTGTCAATTGACCTCTTTAGGAGTTATTGCCCTTTAAAGACTTTTTTCACAATTTGTTCATCATGTTGACTGACTTTAAAAAATCTTCTCTTATGAAACTGCTGTATCAATTTCAGCCAAACTTAGGCTAAATGAGTTTCAGAGTTTCAGAGTATCTAGTATAAATTTTATATTTCATTTCCTTGTATGTCAAGAAACATAGCTCCCATGGCTAAAATAGAACATAGGAGAAAATGATTTTTTTTTGCTTTTGAAGAAAAGAGGACGATTCAAAGAACATTTAAATAAATTGAAAAGCCAAAATAATCATTGATGAGAGATTAAACCAAAAAAATTCAGGTGAGCGATTCAGGCTCTTGAGAGCCTCTTGTAAAAATAAGCTTTCATTTCGGGTTTGTTACATTCGCATAGGAATTAAACAAGGATATCTGATACAATACACGAAGTATTCTTTTGATTGTACAGACATGATCATCAACCCGCCTCGTCAGTATAATTACAAGATGCTAATCTTTTTTTAGAAGCATACAACCACTCTCAATTAATATATGTATAAATCTGCCTATGCGTATTGACAACTGCCGATTATACCTTGTCCACCGGATTTCTTATGATTAAGAAATATAAGGCGTTAGAATATGTATAACATGTATAAAGTGCTTAGAAAATTAATTTTATCGTGCATATAAATTCAATATACATGTATTACCATTTTTCTAAAGTCTCCATGCAGATCATTGATACTTGATTTTATCTTTATTCAAATGAAGCAAAAATGTTAAACCAAGCAATTTTTTACGTTTGACGTAGCCAAGATTGCAAAATTAGAAACCCTTGTATTTTGAACATCCTCACTGTACAAGGGAAGACATGGAATAAGCTCAAGATCCGATAATTTATTTACATACATAGATAAAAGATGTCACTGGTGTGGTATGAGTGCCAATGATACAACTCCCAATCCAAGTCACAATAAGCACAAAAGAAACAATTAAAGATCATACACCGCCTTCAACAAGGAGTCTTAGCTAACAGCGATCGGCAAACTATAACGGAGCAGAAACGAAATAAATATAAATAACCAGTACAATTGTTTTACACTGATAAACATCTTCAAACTATGCATCGTAATTAAATATCAGATATATAGGTATATCTTTAAATTTTAAAAGAGGAAATGTTTTCATTACACCAGACAACAAGCGAAAATGAAACATTGAGGACAACGGGAAATATCCGACAATTATAGACAGTTAATGATGATTTATAAAGATTGCGTTCCAAAAACAATTTCATGGCATTACTAACAAACCATAGAATAAACAAAATAGACCACACTAGGGCGTATATGACACAATATGGAGTGAAAAAAGCATATAAATGTACATTGCACCCCAAAACAAATTGGAAAAGGAGACCGAAAAAAACATTATATGCTAAAAAATAGCACGTTCATGCAGTTTCTGTACATTGAAGTTGTTCCTGTTGATTCACTATCGATATACTTTGAAATGGAATTATCTCTTGAAAACGCTAGTTTTACTGTTAACATAACTATAAGTGTTGCAACATGGATATCTTTTATACATACACATACGTATAAGATAGCAAGCGTATCAATACTACTATATCATATATCGTGTTTTGCTACGTCATCGACAAGTTATAGACATAGTCTTAAGTGTGGTAAGACGTCAACAGTTATCGGTGTGTCGTTGCCACCAAGTTGATGAATACGAATAGCAAAATTTTATAATGCACACACCATTTTTGCATTTTATCTGTTTCAGGAACAATATGAGGCCGTGTTTGAAGCCCTGTTGGAATTGTTTACTGTCCCCGATACGTCCATTCACAAGAGTGGTTTTTGTGAATACATTCAAAAGCAGGAGCAAGATACATTACCAAGAAATCAAACAGTATTTAGAGAAGAGTTTCAGGTATTGCCTTTTGTTATTATCTGGCAAAACATTTTCTTCACAGATGTGTTGCCTCTACATAGATATATAGATGTAGCTTTAATATAAAAATATAATACATGTTCTTTTAAGGAAGACCATATTTCCCCTTCAGCCATTTACTCGTAGAAACTGTATCGGCTAATATTCGTAAACACAAGTAATGAGATTAAGGTTTATTATCACTTGAAGGTAGTCACTAACTTAAACGTTAATGGGAATTCAGAAAGACCATAACAATTGCAGTCATAACCAGTACTTTTGTTAATGTACCACACAATAATACAAAGTGAACTGAGGGTTAGGATCTCACAAAACGTTTAACCCCGCTTCTGGCCTTTGTTATTCTAGCTTGTATGTACTTTTTTTACTTTAGTATATTTATATGTTTTGGAGTTTAGTATGACGTCAATGTTCACTGAAATAGTACAAACTTTTGTTCAGGGCCAAGCTGAGTCCCACCTCCCGGTCCCTGATTTTCTCGCTGCGATAAACACCCATTGGTGGTCTTTGGATGTTACCTGCTCTTTGGTCGGGTTGTTGTCTCTTTAAAATATTCCATATTTTCCTTTTTAATTTTATTTCATTTTGTAAAAAGATTGCAAATCATGGGCTGTCCACTTAAGATTACAAACACATTACTGGACAACTTCTTGATCCGAGAAGTACAATGAAGTAATGTGTGTATAAACAAACATTCGTCTTTAAAAAACAATGTTCAAATTGAATGTCGAAATGCAACCACACCAAAGTTTTTCTGTTTACATTTTAGAGATTGCAAACGTTGCGTCCAGTATATTCTGCTGATAATTATACAACTGCAAAACGTAAAGAAAACTTATCAAAAAATTATTCAAAGTCTGTTCTTGCAAGTAAGTAAAATTAATATTTTAAAAGTGTTTTCTTGAACATAAAACGTTTCTTTATTGAACATGGTGAAATCTGAATAATAGTTGTTCCCAAATGCCACAAACAATTGTGTTTTTTTATATCTTAGACAAACATAATTCACGTCAGTAGTTTTGTAGATTTTTTTCGAATCATAAGTATTGATTGGTTGATTAATAATAAAAATACCAACGAACTATTTTTGAGAAACATACACCTATTTCATGCATAAGTTTGTAATTGAGAAGTACTTTTCACTCCTTACTACACAGATAAAGAATATGGGTTAGCATATATTGTATAACATACTCATATGTTATTCTTATAAAAAAAACAATTTGCTTCAAGAGTACCTGCTATTTTGAATTATATAGCATTTATTGTGTAAATCAGATAAGTCTCGACTAGGCATTGTATGTAGCATTTTGATTAGCAAAAGAAGATTGATTTCTTTTATCTAGTTATTTCTTATTTTATATGTCAACTCTGTATAAAGACACGTCAATTGTAAGTATAAAATATTTACAATCTTACAATATTGAAAAGATGCAAAGGTTGTTCACCACTTCCTGAAGATCAGAAAAAGAACAATTTGTTTATACTTTTTTCGTTTAGATGATAACTACAGACCTTACTTAATGACTTATGGTAGAAACAGAAACGACTACATCAATGCAGTTATAGTTCCTGTGAGTAAATTCATAATTCGAAACCTTTATTCACATCGAATTTCTATTATCTTTGGTTGCATCAGGTCCTTTTGTATTAACATTTAGTTGCACAGGAAACACGTCAGGCACTACAGTACCATCCATTGAACTTTCTTTCTTTGTAATTGCAGCGTTACATGTTAATGTTTACGTTCCTTGTTGATAATATGTTGATATGTTTATTTGACATTTCTGTTGACCAGTTGATAAAATGACACGGTACTGTAAAATTATTAATATGTTTTATAGATTGTGACATGTTTGAGTTCCATATTTATGATACCTTTTGACCCAGATGTTCCTTTGTCGTTACCACGGGAGTGACGGAAACTGTATAAAGTCCTATCAAACAAATCCCAAGGCAAAGTGGCAGTTTTGTGTAAACATTACCCAGACTGGAGCTCGTTCTTATGAGGTTTCCTATTTTCTGTCATAAAGCTTAGTACCTTGATTTATAGATTATCATACATGTATTTGTTTATAAATTTGATAATCACTGAATAAAATTTCATATCAATCTTCCTATCATTGAAATTGAGAATGGAAATGTGGAATGTGTCAAAGAGACAACAACCCGACCAAAGAGCAGACAACAGCCTTTGACATATTAAATGTAATTATGATGCCTTTATTCATTGTTTGTTTTGCAGGGTTATTTGGCGGAAAGTAAATTATTTGTAACGCAGTGTCCATTAGATGACACTGTAATTGATTTTTGGACAATGATGTTTGACCACGGTTCTAGGATTATTGTTTTATTAGATCCAGCAAATAAGGTGAGATTTATCGATATACCGCGACTTATACCAACGATGTGAAGACTAGTCTAATAGAAATAAGGTGGAATGATTGCCAATAAGATGTGGATGTAAGTAATTACAGACTTTATTGGCCTTTAACAATGAAAAAACCAATATGTCAGAACCAAAGACAACAACTTTACTACATGCTTGTGACATGGGACAGGCACATACATAGTGTGATTGGTTCAGCATGATTCAGTTTTCAACTCTCTCCTAACCCTGTACGGTGGTTTAATAAGAACATACTGTAAATATATTCGTACTTCATTTGGCCTTTTTAACTTTTTTGACTCATGCGTCACTGATGAGTCTTTTGTAGACGAAACACACGTCTGGTGCGAATACAAAAGTCTGATTTAGGTATCTGATATCAGTTTACTAGCAACTATTACGATGCACACAAACAACTTACTTTACAACCAAATGAAATCCATTTAAAGCACCAAAATTTGTGTTTTCGCAGTTATTGAAAGCCAATTAAAAATCAGTTGGATATCCTTATTAATTAGTTTTATTTTCGAACCTTTTTAAACTATGTAAGCAAACCTCTCCTAAATATAGTATTTACAAAGTTAATGGTAATTAATTTATTATGTCATGCGATTTATTTCAATGGCTTTTGAGAGAGAAAAACATATACGGCAATTACAAGTATTAATCAACATCAACACATTTAAGTACAGTAATTTCCCTTATATGAATATTTAACATAATTAAAGAAAATCGGTTGAAATCCATCGCTGCAGAATGAGATAGAAAGATGAAAACACAACGAAAGTATCCGCAAATAGAATTTTTCTGGCAGTATAATGTAGCATGTAAAGCTGAAGCCACATATATATTTATCTCAGGGTGCTCCATTATGGTTGGAGAAGAATGAAAAGCTTCAGTTTGATGATTTTAGCATTATAAAAGACAACGAAAATTTAGAAAAAGAGCTTCAGATCACTCTGAACCATACGGTTAGTAGGAGCCTAATTTGTAGATATATATCAATGTAGAAAAAATGAATTAACCTCATCTAGGGTAATTAAAATGACTTTATACAAATATAGCCTTTGTATGAGGTCGACACAAGGATATATTGACCTGAATGAAGTATATTGACGGAGGACGAAGTACGAGGTCGATATACTTCTTTGGGTCGATTAATCCTGTATTGACCTCATACAAAAGGCTATATTTGTTATATTATTAATTCCCGACCATATATGTATCAAAATCGTCATTTGATTTTGTAGGAATTGTTTATAGATATCATATTGTCTCCTTGACAGCAACAAAATATTACTTGTTATTTAATTTACTTTGTTTTATTTGTTTGACATCTCATGTATTTTTTTCGTCAAATAATCGATCACAGATATCGTTTGTTTCAGAACGTTGAATAGTATTCTGAAATTCATTACATGACGTCACAAAGTGTATCGGTTTCTAAAAATAACCGTGCAATATGCTTTTTGCTATCCGCCGTTTTCTTTCTACCTTCGAAAATATAGTTTAACATGTGACTTTCCCTCAACGAATCAAATTTATTAAAATATACGAATTACTAATACAACCCTATATATCTTTTATCATTATCATTGGTTTTCATGATTACTTATTCTATTGAAACACCACTGATTTCAGTAAATAAAACATAATTTCACCAAATACGTCAAGCTTTATGTTTTACAGTTCATTGACCATTATTTAAATAGCACATAGCTGAGAGGGTGATAGAGCAGATTGTTACCCCGAAAAAACATTGTCAACGGAGGCGAAGCCAAGGTTGACAATGTCTTTTCGAGGGGTAACAAACTGCTCTATCACCCTCTCAGATATGTGTTATTTAATTTATTATACTGAATGTTCTGTTATTATTGTCGATTAAATTATAAATTCAAAGTAATAAACTATGACATCTTGTACATAACAACCATCCGTATTTGATAAAGCGCACACCTGATCAAGCGTCTCCGTGAAGGGTAATAGAGTATTTGTCATAGGAAAGAGTCGTATTTAATAAAAGAGGGACGAAAGATACCAAAGGGACAGTCAAACTCGTAAATCTAAAACAAACTGACAACGCCATGGCTAAAAATAAAAAAGACAAACAGAAAAACAATAGTACACACGACACAACATAGAAAACTAAAGAATAAACAATACGAACCCCACCAAAAACTAGGGGTGATCTCAGGTGCTCCGGAAGGGTAAGCAGATCCTGCTCCACATGTGGCACCCGTCGTGTTGCTTAAGTGATTACAAATCCGGTAAATAGTCTAATTCGGTAGGTCATAACTCATGAAAGGGAAGGGGATTGTAGTTACGACGTAAGGAACATATCCGATATCATTTGTGAAACGGTTATTCCATAACGGTCAACCAACTCGTGATGGCGTCCGTAAAATTTACGAAGGGATGATTTCAACTTCACCATTTGGAACTCTTGGTTTAATAGCTTCCTTGTGAGCAGCAAACCTCTATCAAGAAAATCATGATAGGAAATGCAAGCACGGGAATATCGTATCAATTGGGAGATATATACCCCGTATGCAGGTGCTGCTGGAATGTTGCTACTTAGAAATGAAAAGTTCACAATTGGAAAGCTGAAATCATCTCTTTTGTCGTAAAGTTTTGTTTTCAACCGACCCTCATTGTCAATTTCTAGATGTAAGTCAAGATATGAAGCCGACTTAACTGTATCTGTAGTATCCTTTATCTCTAGTTCGATTGGATAGATGCGTTCCACATAGTCACCAAATTTTGAATTGTTTAGTGAAAGAACATCATCTATATAGCGGAAAGTAGAGTTAAAGGATATTGCTAACTTCTTATCTTTCTTCCTAAGAAGTTCCTGCATGTAATAAAGTGCACACTTGATCAAGCGTCTCCGTGAAGGGTAATAGAGTATTTGCCATAGGATAGAGTCGTATTTAATAAAGCGCACACTTGATCAAGCGTCTCCATAAAGGATAATAGAGTAAATTAACACCCTCGTATTAACCAATCAAAATCTGGCATTTTGACATGAAGTATAATAAAACAGAATGTTAAACGAGAGATTGGTTATAATAGTCTGCAAATTTAAAAAAAAAAAGGTAGAAATCATACCGCTTGATTAATCAATATATTAACCTGCATATTGCTATGAATATGAGAAAGTCGTGGTAAAACCAAGACACCATTATTAGCCAAAATTTCAAAAAATCAAAACCAAGCTACCACCAATAGAAAAACGTCAAACAGACAAAGACATTAGTCATATTAAAACGTCTGTATCGCCAAAAATTGACATTTGAATTACACTTCAAAAAATGAGAAATTCGTGCACAGAAGACTAAGTTTATGATATATACATGCATTGGTCCAAGAATAGGATAAACATTTTATTTCACCACTCACTCGTTTCTTGTGACTTTAAAAGTGTTACGAATTAAACGTGTCTTCTCATTTTATACCAGAAAAACCGTAGAGAATCTGCCTATTGCGTTTACTATTTACATAACACTATACGAAATACGTTGAAGCAGTTTTATGTCTTTCAACAAATAAAAAGATGTGGTATAATTGGTAACGATACAACCTACCTGGACCTAATGATGTAAAGTTTTCATGATAGGTTCCAATGTAATCTTTACAATCATGTACATATAGACATACTTATTTGATTTTATTTATTTGCATGAAGGTCTGAATTACATATGAACCTTCTTAGAAAATATATGTATATTTCACATATATTTGAAGACAATTTTAAAACAATTTTAAGTAATATATGTTCGTGTTACGTTTATTTTTTTTTTCTTATAAAACACACCACGGATTATCCTAACCTCAGTCATATGTGACCTTATTCGTATTTTGAACTTCTTATTAGAATTTGTGCTATGATTCTCAACCAACTAAATGTTTGCCTTGATCGGCACTGATGAGTCTAAATGACAACTCAACTCGCGTCTGTAATAAATCAAATTAAGCTTTGTATATTAGATTATATGTTCAAGTTTTATTTTTTAGTTTTTGACAAGACATCTGACACATTCAAATTTAGAAAACACGTTTGAATATATTTACGAACAGTACTTTACATTTCATTGTGATTTGTGTAATTTTACAGAAAAGTAAAGAAATGATTTCATTAAATGTTTTCACTGCTGAAGATTGGATTAAAAGTAATGCACCACCATCACCAGAGTACATGTTAGATCTTCTGCAGCGTGTACAAACCTGTTGGGAAACCCAAAAATGTCCAATAACAGTAGTTTGCAGGTATGTTTTTTTAAAACTAATAGTACTAGTACACATAAATATAAAGTATATGCCTGTTTCTTATCACGGTTTTCGGATCATTTTTATACGGTCGTCTTAGACAGGACGTATTTTGGTATACCGTTGTCCGTCCGTCCGTTGTCCAGACTTCGAATAATTACTAAAGAACGCTTCCATCAACTTTTATGAAACATTGTTGACCTGTTCATATCTATTGACGTAAGTCCCCTTTCGATTTTAATAAATTTCAGATTTTTTCTTTCCATATTATGAAGTTGTATCCTTAAAAAAAGAGGATTTTCCAGTTTTCTGACAATAACTCAAAAATGCTTATATCAATTTTAATGAACCTTTTGAGAAATGTTTATATCTATTGACGTATGCTTTCTTTCTTTTTATCAATTCAAGATTTAACGTTTCCGTGTTATGAATTTTTATGCTTTAAAAAGTGGGGATTTTTCCAGTTTTCAGACAATTACTAATAAACCCTTCCACAAAATCTTATGAAACTTTGGTGAATTGTTAATATATGTTGACTTGAGCTGCTTTTCAATTTTTATAAATTACAGATTTTACGTTTTTCAGTTTTATATCAAATGTGTTAAAGAGGTGAGACTCTAATAAATTATTTGTTTGTTTGGTTTTTTTATGAATTTTTATACTGAAAAAAGGGGGATTTTTCCAGTTTTGGGACAATAACTCAAAAACACTTTCACCACCTTTTACAAAACTTTGGTGAATGGTTTATATCCATTGATGTAAGATCCCTTTTGATTTGTATAAATTTCAGATTTTACATTTTTGGTGTTATGCAGTCTTTTCTTAAAAGCACAATGAGGTTTTTTTTCCAGTTTTTCGGATAAATGATAAAATATGCTTTCAGCAGTTAAGGACGAAACTATGGTGATTTGTTTATATCTATTGAACTAAGTTCCCTTTTGTTTTTTATATAATTTCTGATTTGATGTTGTACAGGTTTTGAATTTTGTCATTTTGAAAAAAAATGCCGGAAACGGCAAATGAAATTTATTCGTTGAAAAATCATTTAAAGCATGAAGACAAGCATAAAGACAAGCTTAAAGGGCAAGGGGCGTATCATGCGCTTATAGCGCAGCTCTTTGTTGTCCCTTTGATTAATATACCCTTCGATGATACATTTATCGTTAGTCTATTTTTCTGTCATGGTCTCATCAACGATCAAAAACTAAACTTTGAAATATTTAAAAGATTAATAAATTGAATTATAACTGTAATGAATAGAAACGCGACATATAACATGTATAATTTCCAGATTTTTTTTCTCAATGTTTCAGTGATGGTTGTAGCAAGAGTGGGTTATTTGTGACATTGAAATTGGTTTTGGAAAAAATGCAGGTAGATGAGGAAATCGATATTTTCCAAGTTGTTAGAGAAATTCAAATGAGGCGACCAGAATTCCTCGTGGAATTGGTAAGTATTTAAAGGCCCAATTACAATAAGGTTAATTTCCTATCGCTAGGTTGCACGACTAAACTGTCTGCAAATAGTGTGCCTGAAGTTGATATCCAAAAGGCTGTTGACATGCAGGAATCAGATGTATCCCAAAAACAATTGTCCAAAAAGTCTAAAAAGCTTGGATATCAACTAGTTAAATGCATGTGTTAACTTAAATTTAATCAGCAGTTCTGTTTGGAACCATACAAACTGTTTTTCTATTTGTTCTAAGGGATAAAGGAAGAGATGCTTATGATATTTTCTTCTTTCACTTTATGATAAACGGATATTTGTAACGACTCGATATATCATCATTTTTGTAATATTTTCGTATCTGACTGTAACAAATTATGTTTGTATGTTTCAGGATCAATACGAATATTGTTACAAGTGTATCAAAGAGCTATTGGATGGGGATTCTCGTGATTCATTGTATGCGAATATCTAAGTGAAGTTCAAACTATCTGTGATATTGAATTGTTTTTTTCACCGGTCTTTATACATTATGAATGTGTAAGGGTATCTCACATCTGCGTTATCATTTTTTATTCACATTTTACTAGCAATTATGATATACATGTACAACCTGTATGACATATTCCAGAATGACCTTCAGTTTTCACAAGCCATATGTTCTTACATTTCTATATTGTAGTTGTGTGACCCAAGCTTGCAGCATTCATTTGTTCCAACACAACTTTTCATTCTATTCCCCTCCAACTTTTGAATTTGAGAACTGGGACTTGCTTTGCATTTAACACTGCAAAATGTGTGTCATTAGCAAACAAGAATCCAGCTCAAGATAACTTAAAATATTCCAGGTAGAAAGATTTTCTGGTAGGAATCTATAAATTGATTCTGGTAGGAATCTTGTACATGTAGTGGAATAAGAAATAATAAAATCAGATTTTCAAAACGGAAAAAATCCATACAAACTTTTAAAATTCCACCTAGGTAGTAGGATTTGGTAGTATTTTGTTCATTTTCCATGTCCGCCTACTTTCTATATGGAATCTTTGATTCTAGGCAGATTCCTCCTTCATTCCTACTAATGTCTAGGTGGAATGCTACTACTTATTTCGTACGGGAAACTGCAAATTTGATTTCAACAAACAGATCAAATAAACGCACACAGTTTTAAGTATCCGAAGAATCAATTCTATAGAAAGATTAATTGTTGTTTTAGCTGCAAACTCAGTTTCAAGATTAAGAAAACAAGATGATTAAAATCGGATGAACAATGTCAATACAGCTAAGAGAAAAACATTACTGCCCTTGTATATTATTTTGTAACTTTCTGGATGCTTTTTTTTTTAATTTTTAAGCCTTTTGCTAAGTAAACAATTGTCTCACAAGAAGCATTAATTAGCATCTTGCCTGCAAACAGAATAGTTATTCTGGTGATACATGAAGGCATTAAAAAAGTGTTTGATGAAGCAAAAGTTGTTTCTCTGATATATCATTTAATTGTTTTCGCTATTCCACTTGTTAAAGATGATTGTTTGTTATATCATTTTTTTACTTTGTCACCGCACCTGTAGTTAGCTACATACATACAAACACACACACACACACACATATGCATACATATATATAACTGTCATGTGTATTGTTTTATTCATTTGTTGTAATCACATTATTCTATTAACCGGTCAATTTTGTGTCAAAATGATAAATATACATTGATTGTTAAGTTTACGCAAAAATACCAAACTTAATATTTGTTTGTGCAAGTATATAGAAACAACTTGTATACCAGTATCGCCTTCTGTTATATTACATATACACTGATACTAGATTTGACCTTCTCGTCGACCGAAATATGGATTTACTCGGGAAAAATGCATTGTGCCGCCATTGTGTCGGTCATAGTTTTAAGACAATCTTAAACAAATGATATATACATGAAATGTTAAAGTTTGACAATATTGACAAGAAAAGACCATATACATGTATATAATATATGTTTGTTAATGATTTCTTTAAAAAAAAAATAAGAATAGTCAACTTCCAAATGTTTAATCATATAACTCATGCGTCTCACTTTTTAAACTATGTATTTCATTGTAAGCATTTGAGGCCCCTTAAAAAACATTAGGAGATTTCAGACTTTAAGTATCGTACATATTTGAACCGGTCACAAGGATAATACTAGAGTGAAGTTTTATCGTCATCTGTCATTTAAATGCTTAAACATTGATCATTGAATTTTTATATATATATATATATATCTGAAATATAAACTAACCAATGATTTTATATATTCATTCACGTTAGAGTTACGATGTACTCACACTGAGGCTCAAACAAGTTTGAAACAAGTTTAATTGAAATTTATAACATTGATTTAAAAAAAATCGCGTTTATTCTTGAAACAATCGCAACTTTTAATAAACTTTTGAATACAGAATTAAGGTAGATAGGGTGTCTCCCTCCATCTTGGATTTGGAAATACCAGAAAACAAGGTCTAGATCTTTAATGGAATGTGAAAATTTTGAGAGTAGTAGGTAATTCATGTGTTTATCATATTTATGGTTGGATTTTACAAAAAAACAGTTAACTTTTGTTTAATTATTTTTTTTTCCAACTTTGCCACACAAGGGGAGGCAACTCAAATTCAAGGGCAGATAATTCAGATAAAGGTACTTTTACAATAGAATGTATTACGAATTTACCTATTTTATTATGTAGCAAGAAAACGGGTCCGGTGACCCCATGTTTTCTTTTTTTTTAACTGAAAGCATACTACTTAAGCTATCTTCTCCATGTTATCTCAAAATTATATGGTGTAGTTAACGCTTTATTGTAGAAAATTGGGTTTTACATGCATAATCTATACAAAATCTGTCAATTTTGAACACCGTGTAGAGTGAAAATATGCACGGTGACCCATTCTTTTTTTTATTATTTTTTAAAAAGCATTATAAAAACTACATTTTGGCAAATTATTAAAAAATTCTATGGATTAAACTTTAGACACCCCATCTACCTTAAATAAATGTTAAACAATTGATATGGTGTTGGGTTTTTTTCGAAGACGTAAACAATACAACTTGTGTACACAAAACATGTTTCACACGAGCAGTGTGAACGCGATCTTATTGCATACCAATTATATGCCAAAATGTACGTTTTGTTTATCAAGCCATTTGTTAAATTCATTTAATGCTGTTACAAATTTTTATTGTATGATTTCATATTACATAATAAAGAAGACATGTCATGTAAACCTCTTGTTATGCCTTAATTATACATGATCTTGATTGAATTCCGTTTTGTTGATTTATAAACGTAAACACAGATAACACTGTTAAGAAACAAATAATTTCAATTTCATTTTTGACAATCAACTTCAATTATACACATATCACATTTAACAATAAACGGAAAATTGTCACAACTAATACACACTGATATCCATAGGGTTTTAAGTTTTACTCGCCAAGTCCAGAATGTGAAGATATTTGTTCACAAATTTTTTTATTTTTTTTTATCTAAAACATTTTCGGATTTTAATTTGCGTGTCCTATAATGTTTATTTATCAATAGAGTATCAAACTAAAAGATATACTTAAGTTTTAATACAATGTACGTGCAAGCCTCTACTATGCACATGCTATTATTTTTTTCTTTTTCTTAATATTATATATTAATCTGAATGTTTTGTCTTTTGAGACAGATTGTTTATAGTCTCTTAATTGCATTAGTGACCATATAATTTCTCGTGTTTCTTACATATTCTAAATTGTCATAACGATGCGTAATCCATTTCTTTGCTTGAACATAGTTGCAATCGTTAAGAATTCATGATCATAATAACCCGTTCACTAGTCAAAATATTTCCAATTAAGATATTAGCCAAATATGTTTGTGTTTATTGTTTATTAAATGTTTGATTAGAGACACAAACGGGTTAAATAGATTTCATTTGAATATACTGTGTTATCTAAGTGAGAGGACAAAATTCGGGATAACAAACTAAAACCGAGGGAACACATCCACTATAAGAGAAAAACTAAAGAAACAACATTAAAACTGAAGTGCAACAAAAACGAACGCCACCATACGAACTGGAATCTGTTTACGTATTCCATGCTCACAATTTACCAAAGATTCTATGAAATTCTTGGATATTAAAATCACACAATTCAATTTAATATTGTTTAACAGAATAAATACACTGATTAAACTCAACTGGTAATACACATCATGTATTAAAGAAATATCAATTTGTATATTAATATTTGTACATAACTACACATGTTCAGTAAAAAACATGCATACAAAGCCCTTAATGTACATGTAACACGATACCGAATGGCATATCTCCCGATTTCCAAAATTTTTGGCATACGTGTACTTTGAATCGAGTTACATCGGAATATGTAATAAAAAATGGGGGTCACCATTTTTGTTTTTTTGTAATTTTCATAGGAAAACGTCAATTTTGGCGACAAATTTACTTAGGTATATAGGGGAAATGCCTTTTTTTCGGTTTACCTTTTTAGATTTTCGAATGGATGGCTATTTTCTTATATACGGAGAAAAACAAAAAACTAACATAATATCCAGGATTGCATAGTGAATCCATACACGTATAGAAACTCATATGTCACCATCCTTGTTTTTGAAATAAATGGCTTCAAAGTTGATCGATAGGCCTAGAATTTGACCAAAAACGTGTGACGTTATGGTGTACGGAATATATCGTTAATCCTTCACAGAGAAATGGAGAAAAAAATATGTGTCGGGATCTGAATGAGTATATTTTATTTTCATTTCCCTGTCGACTGTCGTAAAGTTGCTAGTAATGCAATATAAAATTCTACTGAATCAGATATAATTTTATTTCGTCCTGCACATGGAATTTCACTCATATGAATTAATATCAATATCGTCCGATTTTCACATCAAACGAGCATAAAAAAATTATCATGACTTGAAACTTGCGGGAACAGGTTCCATGTAAATCTTATGATAATAGTTCATGCATAAATCACCGGAATTTTGTACGTTAAATTCAAGTATATATTTGAAATAAAATTATTTAAATAATATCTTTGTTCTAAAATTTGATTGAAACCATAAAAAATACCTTCAGATTTTTGTCAAGTTTACGTGAAAATTAAATGAAACATTTCACGTGAGATTCATCCGAATTACTGAGTTTTGTAACTCCATCATGTTAGACAATGGTGGTATCATCACTGCATCCCGTGATGCAGAAATATAGTATTTTTAAAAAAATTGATTCATTTAACAGTTTTTTACTTGCTCGGTTTGATGGTTGTTTAACGTTCAGTGGCAAATAGTTCATGCATGTTCGGGACGATACAATACAATTTTGAAAACAGTTGTTTATAAAAGACACATTTGATGCACCAGTCAAAAAAGATTTTGTGAAAATTATGAAGAAAAATAATGATCATGATAAAATACACATTCCAAAAAATAAAATAACAAAACTCCAAGAAAAAATCAAAACGAAAAAATCCCTTATCAAATGACGAAATCAAAAGCTGAAAAACATCAAAAGAATGATAAACAGCTGTCATATTCTTGACTTGGTACAGACTGTACATACAATACATGTAGTATAGTGTACTCTGCGTTGTGTAAATGTGTTGCTTGTTTGCTCAGCAAGTCGGACAAACTTGCAAACTGTTAAGCCGAATAATTCAGTCGTTATATTCCGCTTACTACATTACGTAAGTAGGAGAGATCGATTACGGGGAGGGACTGAATTATTCGGGTTAGCAAACTGTATGCAAAATTTCACAAATTTCAACATTCTGTCATTTGTGAAAAATTATTTACATAACAAATCTTGAGATCATATATAAAATTGAGAAAGGAAATGGTGAATATGTCAAAGCGACAACCACCCGACCATAGAGCAAACAACATATATGCATTCTTTATATAAGTAAAACAACTGCGAAATTTAAAAGTTCCAGCTTGAAATTCAACCTGTATCAGATGTAAGCCGGAGTCTGTAATCTGTGTGCCTTTGTATTTTTATCAAAATGCCTAATCCAGCAGCCTGTCATGAAACAAAAAAGAAACTCCAGACGATATGCGCACCTATAATATGAGTAGTAACACCAGGTACATAGTTTTAAAGCTGAAGCAAAACTACTGTAGTTCTAAATAATTAGCCGAACTAACTCTATATATACTAAGTGCGGGATTAACGGTCGAACGGACAAATGTAAAACAATATGATGATACGTGCTCTATAAGTAATTTGGTGACTATGCATATTTTTGAATATGCAGTTCATATAATGGAATGGTAATTTGGAGATCTGAAATGTAGTAGCAATGTAAGAAGGATAGCATTTCCGTCATTTCGTCTTTGGTGGAAACTTGACTAATTGGAAATTTAACCGCATCTCCTTATATAGTATTTCATAATGGTTTGAATTTTCTAGAGAAGAGTAAAAGTTTTAAGACTTAAACTAATATTTACCAAGAGACTGAAATGTTACTGTGACAATTATACTACACATACTAATTTTCCAACTTTTACTAAACTACAAATAAGAAGTGTAAAGATACTATTCCAATTAGCATTAGTCAGGATTTTCTTGATGTCTTCAAGGTGTTGATGTCGATTAATTAATGCCCAGCTGTTCTATCTTATAAATTGCATATCACATATCTCCATTTATCATTCTATCAGCCAACTTTTGTACAAATAACATGTACATGTACACAATTTTTTTTTCTTTGTACTTGTACTTTTACAAATAAAGTCTCATGTTACCCCACTTCCAAAATGAGCAAGCGGTAACGTAGATATTTAGTTTTGCGTAACTGTTCAATTTTGGTCTTCCTCGCGGTCTGCGTTTAAACTTTGTCGAATTTTTTGAAAAAATTAGAGGCAATGATTTAAATTTTAACAACTAAAGTTCCAAGTGACGGGGAAAAATTGTAGGATTGATTGCTTTGATTATTGGTTGGTTAAAGTCCAGTGGAAATAGTTCATGCATGTTCAGGACGAGAACAAGTTAACAATAAATACAATAGGTAGGTTTTGCAATAGAGGCAGGGCATCCGCGATTATGGTCGGGAAAATTTAAACTGACGCTATACATGTATATATATACTTGTATACTTGTTCTAAAAACTAATTTTAAGAAAGAAACTTTCCGGGCCTTTTCCGACGCCTATTATGCGAGCAGTATGGCCCGCAGAGCCCTAAAAGGTAACTTTGTTAATTTTCTTTCGGTCGTTTTGTCTCCCAACTTGTACATGTACATTACTTCCAACTCAAAACAACAAAACAAAAACACCGAATACCCATGCAAGCGTAAATTAACACGATTATAAAATCTAAATGATTTTAAGATCTAGCTTTTATACAGTCTCTTGCCGTTTGAATAATAAAAAGTCAGCCGTTTGCATGTAAATTTCGAGAAAAAAATTATAACGGAATCGGGGAACACGGAACCTGTCTGACTACAGCCAGCCCTAACTATCAACTTGCGTTTGTAGACGCAAGTGGATACTCGGGGCTGGCTTTATTTAGACTGTAACGGAACCTGAATTTTGTTATTTTATTTCTGCCGAATCAAGTGCCCATGTATTTATCAGCCTTCGTTAACTTTCTAATGCTTCATTCCGATGTTGCTATCCGTCCTGAGTAGACATGGTTTATACGATTACAAAGCTGGCGCTGTATTTTAAAATATTTCCAAAACTATATCGAATTTACTCTGTACAGACCAATGAATTTCAGAGACTGTTTACACATGGAACACAGGAAAAGTTATTCGGCTAAATAACCACTTTTTTTAAATTCCATACAAACAAACTATTTTCTGTATGATTTTCAACGTCTGCTTGTATTGTGCTCCCCCCTCTAATTATATCCGTATTCTCATCCAAATAAATTTCAATTTTGTCCGAGCGGTTTTTTTGATGACCATTTTAAAACGAATTAATAGTTGTAAAATTCCCCGTTTTTTTCACACATCATCCTAAGCTTCTATGAATTAGATTTCTACTTTCAAAACAAAATTTCATGGGGATACGGCGTGAATCATGAATAACGGTACTTATTGCAAAAATAAACCAAGGTTTACTTTTATAAATTGTTTTTTGGATGGAGAGTTGTCTCATTGGCACTCACACCACATCTTCCTATATCTATACCAAGAATAAAAATAAAGTGATAAAACTGTGTCTGTTATGCATAAGAACATATATAGATAAAGCGTGCAGATGCTTAAATATCAAAGAAACAGAATATTTAAAAAGTAAAGTAATACTTTTTAAAGATTAACAATGAGCAGAATGATTGCCGGAAAACGATAAAAAAAATATTATATAAAAGAACATTTAAATAACATTTCAATTCTGATATATATGATTAGTTTATTAGTTTACGTTTTATCTATAGGTTAAATGTCCCTTTGGTATCTTTTGCCCCTCTCGTTTTAAGTTCTAGACGATACAATTGATGTCAATTGGATTTTACAACATCAAGTGATTTTTTTTTAATCCAATAGTATTTTTGTTTATCTCATTTATTGGGTCAAAATAAAACCACATGGAACAAAATAAAATCTCATATGAATCAAATTATAAATATGCACTGACACTAGAAAAACAAGGGATGAATACTACTTGAAATGTCTAGAGTGATAACACAGCCTTGATTCGTGTTTCTCAAACTGTTTGTATGCACTAGTGCATTATTTTGATGGTTTTGATAAGTGTGTCTGTTCATCTTCCATAGTATTTTGAATGTCCAGTTAGTAGCTCCTGTCTACACAGGTGCTCATAGAACGGAGAATAACTCAGAGAAGAAGAAGACAACTTAGCTATATAGAACACTGTTGACTAATACATTACTCTGTGGTACTAGTTTGTAGTATCTTATATTTTTGAAACGGTGCGAGACAATTCAATTTCTCTGTGGTATGGGTGCTCTAAGAGCGTAGAATTTAACTACATGTAATAGACACAATTTGGAACTCTCTGATGATTATAAACATCATGGTTTACGTTGCTTCGTTCCCCATGTTTAGTCTCTTTTTTATATAATTTTATGCATTTATTACATGGATTTAACATCGAAAATCACCTTGTTAGCCTTGGATTAACGATTCTCATTTTCCAAAATGTTCAACCAAAACTGTACAATGTAAGGATATATACATGTTTTGTACAATTATGATCAATCTCGTCAATTAAGACACATTTTGCACTATCCTTATCGATTATAAATGATAAATGGGACGTCCGAAAAAAATATACTTGTTCTGAACATGAATTGAATATGTGCTCCTTGATGTTGAGCTGAAGACAAAATCAATAAACCGACATAATATAATAACAGTAAACTATTGCAAGAAGAGAACTTTTCATACTTTTCATTTTAAAGTACAGATGAAATCAGTCATGTCAGTGTTTGATAATAATGCCGTTAAATATGCTTGTTTAAAATACAAACCATCCTGAACTACTGACTTCGGTTAATCATTATTGATACAGATAGGGAATGCTGGCACTCTAAATTGATCTGGACAAAATTGAAAAGGCATTTTGTTTCAGTATTACTGTCATTTGTATTAGAAAATCAATCATTGAATAAAAAAGGAACTTGCTTGAACTGTTTATTTGTGCAAAAAAGAAAATATACTATGCTAAATTTTCAATTATTTAAAGAGGTGTAACATCAGTAATTGTCATCGTCAATATGTCATTCAAAAATGACAAGTTGGTCATTTAAAGTTGATGTACCTTATTCAATACGTTAAGTCAATGAATCCATGATACGATGACAATCTGCGTTAACGCACATTTACTACAAGCAGTTTACGTGGGTTATTTTTTACGAAAATAGAAGACGCTCCTTTTCTCACGTCTTTGCGGAGGTAAACGTAAAAGCAAGAGTAAATGGCTGTTTACTTTTAAGTCTACTGAAATTTCGGAATTAACGCACAGTTAACGAGGCGTTTATATGAAGTGCACGCGAGTATACGCCGCGTTAACTTTCTCTACCCATCTACAAGTAACGATTGGTTTGCACCCAGCTGTATCTAACGGATCTGTAGGTTACAAAGCACAGATCCAGCTCTATTTAAGATTCATAATTTTTAAATTAGGAACGTTATCGTTTTCCCTTTCATTACGGAAGATCCCAGGTGAAAATATGTTATAAATATATAATTTATTTTTAACTTCTTGAAGTCATGAATATGTTAGCAAAATGTGCTACTGAACGTTTAGTAATCCACCAAACCATCTACGCAAGTATTTGTGTTCTTTTTCAGTCATGAACAGCATTATGAAGGTCTCAGAATTGAAAAAAGAGTCTACATATCAAGATCTCACCACACATTCAAGTCCCATCAAAGATGAAGAAATCGACAATTTATATGTCAACAAATAATTTTAAATGTATTATTGTTAAGGAAAACATTTGTACATGTATATCCAAATTGTTTTGATCTTTTCTTTTTTAAGTTTTTCAAATATTATTAATAAGAAAAGATCGGAAAATTATTATCATGCAATACAACATGTGTAAGTTGAGTAAGTCAGAATTGAAATACATCCGGATATATTTTGTCGAAATGCTCATATGAAAATAAAAAAAGTCAATATAATAATTATAACTAACAATTCGTCGATACCTCTTCTAGTGGACTGTTTGTCCCAGAGGTTATCACCGAATCCAGAAGCAAGTACGTCGGCATTGGCATGGTCATATCTCTTCTATGGACATCTTTGTTTCTTTATACAGATTTGGATACTATAGGCTGTTTATGTCTAATTTTATTTTCACATCTTGTATCTCTAGCTTCACCTTAAAGACATTATTGATCAAAATGAGCATTTGTTGCAGTATAAATTGTTCATGTTGATAGAGACTTGTTCGTAACCTCTGCTGGTAGGATATTAGTCCCTGAAGGTATAAAAAGACCAGAAACCAGTACTTTGGTATCGGTATGAACATTCAAATATCTCTTTAATCACAATTCTCTCCGTGTAGATAATGCCCATTTTGCTATACGAATGTCTAGACTATATGAAGATAAAGGAATATTTTATTTCAAAAGTATCGATTGACTCGCACGGCAATATGATATGTATGTGAAGTTAGCAGCCGGTTCGTTATTCGATATTATTCGCTATTCAATATCCAACCGGCTACTAGCAGTCAGTTCGCTATTCAAAATTTAGTTGAAAATCATAAAAGAAGAAAAATATTGTATAACAGTAAAAGCACGATTTTCATAGTTATGTATATAGTTTTAATTTGTTATTAATAGTTACTGTAAATAATTACTGCTGGTTTTGATAACTGAGGAGGGAAGGCCTCGTGGTTTTACGAGCAAGAGTCATTTTACACTCAAGAAGAGTCCGACTTTGTATTGAAAGAAGAAGAAGAACAAGAAGAACAAGAAGAAGAACAAGAAGAACAAGAAGAACAAGAAGAAGAAAAAGAACAAGAAGAACAAGAACAAGAAGAACAAGAACAAGAATAAAAATAAGAACAAGCAGAACAAGAACAAGAATAAAAATAAGAACAAGAAGAACAAGAACAAGAAGAACAAGAAGCTGTCGCAAATATTTTTGTTGTCCTCGAACATAAACCCTTTTTAAGTTACATATTTGCCTTTATGTTATTTAGATTTGTTTTTATATAAAACAACTTCAAAGATATACTTATATATATATATTATAATATTTCTTAAAACAGAAAGAAAAACTGGTAACTCTAGAAACATTTAGAAAAATTAATAGAAATATTTAAGGAGCGCCCAATACTCTTATTCTATGTTGTCACGTGTTTACTGTTGAAGTAGCAAGTGCCAATTTTTAACGTCTTTGTTTAACCAGGTCGATATTCAAACCTCCCACTCTAGAGACAAACAGAATCACACCGTAGGAGACCAACCAGGAGAGCGGTAGTACAGAAATTTGTGCCACCGATGTTAGAAGTCCACACATGTTTCATTAAACAAAATGGGCACTAAGACCCAATTTTGATAATATGTTGGTTATTTATGTTAACGTTGCTGTAACATAATTGTTATCGATGAATGTTTTACTATGCTGGAAATGTTTGTATGATTTAAACTCAATATATAAGCAAATTGTTATGCGTGTACTTTTCTACATTGGCTAGAGGTATAGGGGGAGGGTTGAGATCTCACAAACATGTTTAACCCCGCCGCATTTTTGCGCCTGTCCCAAGTCAGGAGCCTCTGGCCTTTGTAAGTCTGTGTTATTTTAATTTTAGTTTCTTGTGTAAAAAATTGTAAATTAGTATGGCGTTTATTATCACTGAACTAGTATATATTTGTTTAGGGGCCAGCTGAAGGACGCCTCCGGGTGCGGGAATTTCTCGCTACATTGAAGACCTGTTGGTGACCTTCTGCTGTTGTTTTTTTCTATGGTCGGGTTGTTGTCTCTTTGGCACATTCCCCATTTCCTTTCTCAATTTTATAAATGCAGCCGTCAATAACTGGAGAAAAAATATATATGGTCTATCTCCTATAAAAAGACTGGAATCAATTTATAAAACAACAATATTAATACTGAAATAAACTATCTTCACAAAGAGTTTTTTTTCTTTATATACATTACGTGTCTACCAAAGAAACTATTGAACACAGAGCTAATTTTCATCTTCGCATCCTTAAGAATTGTTTCTGTTTGCTGGCCAATATTTCAGATATTTCTCAGGGATTTTAAAGTTTTAATGTATGTTTTACCACCACTACAAAATGCAAATTTATCATTTAAAGAATCACATGACGACGTTTTGTCGTCTTATAATAAGAATAATGTCTCAATTAGATTGACATGCGGACGATGACTTTATAAACTAGCACGCTAACTATTCTACTCATCATGTCGGTTTAGTAATTAACAGGATTTATAAACATGTAACATGCTTTCGTTTTACTTTGCTTGCTACAATTATTCCTACAAAAATTGTTTATTCTATTTTAAATATTGCAGTTACTTGCCTGAAAATAATTCTTATTAAAATAAGTGAAGACCGCCAATTTGTGACAGAAATTCAAAATTCTTCCTTTTTTCGAAGCGTTTTCTATCGGAAACGTTACTTCTATTGAGGAATATATATGTTTAATGTACATGGCATTCATAATTTCGTGACATCAGAAAGGCAGTTCATTGTGTACAACCTCAAGAATGTCGATACAAATTTGTCGGAAAACTTAAAGGAAGATAAACATGATAAAAATCATTCATTTGATGTCACATAACAGTTATGTTTTACTTTCTTTTCACCTAATTCCTTATACAAAAATTGTATCTTAATCAACCCGCATCAACATAAACTATGAGCCTTATTTTGTCAACGAAGAAACACTTTACGAAGTCGACCCTTAAGAATCCTCATAAATCCAACGCTTGCCTATCCTTTTGATTTATTATGGAAAGATATGGGACTTTATAAAACGAACATTGACGTTTGTAGTTAAATTATATCTAGCGAAAACACTCACATTGTTATAGAATTATAATATCTGATTACAAAAATGTATGCTTGAGTGATGTAGGTTAAAAATATCTCCTCACTATAACGTAATTTACATCTGCTAACTTAGTAAATATCAAATACATGAACTGTTATACGTCCGGTTATTGTATTATATTGAGATGGATTATCATATGAAAGGTACGTCTTCTGTTAACACATATATATTAAATATACTAAACTGATAATTAAAGAGTTGGTAAAAGCATTGATAATCATTTATTGATACGGTATTCGTCTGTAAATGAACAGTTCAAAAACATATTTAAATCAGTTGAAAATTGCATTTGTTTCCTTCTACTACTATCAATATTATGTCGACACGATACATTATTGATAGTTATTTTTTGTACATTATCTGTTATTTAAATGTAAAAATAAAAACGGAACAAAAGACTGTTTTTTGCTTCATTTCTTATGCTTTTATATTTTAATTTTGTATTATTGGAAATTTTAGCGGACTAAAAAGTAAGCATGGGTAATGCTTATTGTTGTAGTTCTTACGATGACCGTTAATTCGATTAAACCCACGTGATTTCTCTGGTGGTAAAATAAATTGTTTGACAATTAACTCACATGTCCTTATTTTAAACCATATGAAGAGAAGAACGTCAACAACCTGGTGTAAAAACATTAACGGTACCAATTTTCCTGCACCAGATGCACATTTCGACAATACATGTCTCTTCAGTGATGCTCGTGGCCAAAATTTTTGAAACCCAAAGCTTATATAAAAGGTGAAGAGCTATAATCCAAAAGGTCCAAATAGTATAGCCTAATCCGTGAAAGGAATCAGAGCTTTGCATGAGAGAGATACATTTTTCTCAATTTATAATAATTTCTAACATTTTGTAACATCAAATTATAATAACACAAAAAAATCCGTATTTTCATGTCAGTAACGAAGTAAGGGCTACTGGGGTAATAATACCCTCGGGGACTTACAGTCCACCAACAGAGTCATCGACCGTGACTATTTCTACATACAGCACACCTGTCAATTCAAATATACACATAATAATTGTAATAGCTGATACAACTTAAATGAATGAGTGACTGAGTAGGGCTTTGAATAAAACTTTTCAAGTTGCATAGCACATATCAGCTTTATGTCCGGTTTATTATGCACAAAGTGAAAGTTTTACCGATAACATTGTCATGAAGTAAAAGTTTTATCATAATACGACATGTATCTACTGGGAAACAGGCTATGTAATATTTCTTTCATAAGAAACAGATAGTATGACAAAATTTCCAGAAAACATCTGTTAGGCGAATCAATTATGCTATGACCTCTGTCACCAACATACTGTGTTTTGATACAAACATATAATTGTTTATTTTTACATTTAACTGGAAAGGAAGATGTGGTATGATAGCCAATGAGACACTCTCCACAAGACACCATAAAATTGAAAACAACACGTTTAATAAATTCATGCGACCAAAGCACTTTTCTGGATTAACCTTCATCAGGAACGCTCAAAGCCAAACATTTGGAATCCGAGGATGTATAAGTACCGAAACCGTTGAAGACCTATTTGTCAAATATACATAAAATAAATAGCCAAATTCATCTAAATTCAACTTTGCCTGAGGGAAATTTTAAAAAGTTTGTTAAATCATGTCAGTACCAGAGTACTGAGCTGATGATACCCTCGGGGACTGATAGTAAACCAGCAGACGTATCGACCAAGTGATGTTAAAAATTGAACACAACACGTAACCAAATGACACAGAGTTAAGCAAATATATAATATATAAAAAAAAATATAGGTCTTAAGTTTTGGTCCTTTCATACACTGCTCATTACTGTTTAACTACTACTGTATAAACATTAATTTTCGTGGGGTTAAAATTTCGTGGTTTTGTATGCAAAAGTAAGTTCGTGGGGATTAATTTTCGTGGTTTTTAAGTTTAGAAAAAAATTATACAAATTTCACTATATAATTAACAATACTCAATAAAACTGATGTGAACTTTTGCTGTTGGGAAAAATCAATAATTGCATTTCATAGTAACAGTGAGCACTAATCAAGTGTTGTAACCGGCACACACTAATTGGCTGTTACACACCTTTGATGTTTTATCCAAGGACAATGATTGTGTAATAAATGTATTACAACTTGAGGGCATTACAGACGCATTAGACTGTTAAATGACATTGACTGACAGTTCTTGGTGATTATTAATTACTGTACAAACAAAAGATTAGGATTATCATCTGATTTAAAGAAAACCTTTGAATATCGATGTCTAATCAATTAACCTATTTATTTCATTGTCTGCATTTATGTTCATCAATTAGATAATGTCAATAAGATTTAGTCAGATCATAAAATAATGTAAATCTACAGTTAAATTTTCGTTGGGGTTTTAATTTCGTGGATAATTCTTATCCACGAAATAAACGAAATTAAATCCCCCACGAAAATTTGTGCTTCTACAGTATACTCGCAGATAATTCACATATCTATAAATGGTAAACTATTGCTTACCTCGTATGCGTTCATCTTATTAATAAGTATTGGCTTAATACTCAATAACATTAACTTTTAATTCATTTCAGTAGTTTCGCGTTTATCTGTTCGATGTAACAAGATGTTGTTGGTGATGCTAATTCACACGATTCTACAGTTGTCAGTTACAGCTCAACGTAAGTGACTTTTTTTTATTTTAAGTTTCATTTCATATATGTTAATTGCAACACATAGTTAATGTCACTCAACCTTGGCTTTTATCAGATGGTCGTTATTGAGTTTAACCTTTCGGAGGGTTGGATTTAGTCACATTCAATATTTTTCCCCTAGCAACGTAATAGATATATTATATGAGACATACAAATCTTTCAATACAGTATTATACCTTCAATTTAGTATGTTTTGAGATGAACAAGATTACGACCCTCCCGTTCTGAGATTATTGCATGAAAGTGTTAACTGCTTAATATTCCAAATAAGGGTTGATTGATCAAAATATTCTGCCTAAAGTTGTAATTTTAGAATGCTACGGTAGATAGGGTACTAATTTAATTAAAAGAATATTGTTATATTTGCTAGTCCGACTATAAATTACACTAGAACACACCCGCGAAATCGCGGGCATATACAGCTTGTGAACTGTTGTAGGATGATGTTTGTAAAAGATAATTATGTATCATGAAGAATTTCAGAAAAGGTATCAAAAGCCCTCTCCCTTTTTCCAAAGTCCGATATTTGTTTCCTTTCTGTTAAATTCAATGATTTTCGTGTTTCTGGCCTCAGACCACAATTATTATTCCCCTTTGCTACAATGCATCTTTTGGTAAAAGTCAAATTAAAATTTTGCACCGCTTCAAACATGAAATAAATGTAACTAATTATATATCGACCGTTCGACTAAGAAAATATGTTTTTAGGACGATCGGATTCATCAGTGTTTTTTCTTCTGCGAGCCTTATTAACATGCCAATGGTAGGATATGAATCTTGTATAAATGACTAAGACCGACTAAGGCTAATTTTAGGGGTGGTCGGAGGGGTCCTGATCCCGAAATCCCGGTCTTAAAAACATGAAATTCCAAGAAGCAGAATTTAAAGAAATTTATATCCCGAAATACCGAAATCGAAAAATATATTCCCGGATCTCGCATTGATAAATCCCCAGATCCCGAGCTTATAAACACCCGATCCCGAAGTCCCGAAAAAGGTCCTGCCTCCCTCAAGTCTCTACCCTACTTTCATTGTTGCAAAATCACTACTTTCACTTTCAACAATAAATTTTTATGCCCCATTTATGTGCAATATGTTTTTAGTCTAATAAAATATGCTTCTAGGACGATCGGATTCATCAGTGCTTTTTCTTCTGCGAGCCTTATTAACATGTCAATGGTAGGATATGAATCTTGTATAAATGACTAAGACCGACTAAGGCTAATTTGAGGGGTGGTCGGAGGGGTCCTGATCCCGAAATCCCGGTCTTAAAAACATGAAATCCCAAGATGCAGAATTTAAAGAAATTCATATCCCGAAATACCGAAATTGAAAAATATATTCCCGGATCCCGTATTGAGCAATCCCCAGATCCCGAGCTTATAAACACCCGAACCCGAAGTCCCGAAAAAGGTCCTGCCTCCCTCAAGTCTCTACCCTACTTTCTTTGTTGCAAAATCACTACTTTCACTTTCAACAATAAATTTTTATGCCCCATTTATGTGCAATATGTTTTCTAGTCTGTACATCCGTGCGTTAGTTCGTTCGTTTATGACGTCCGTCCGTCTGTCCCGCTTCAGGTTACAGTTTTTAGTCAAGGTACTTTTTGATGAAGTTGAAGTCCAATCAACTTGAAACTTAGTAAATATAGTGTCGAGGTGGCATCTGTGTACTATGGACACATTATTGTTTCCACATGTTTTACTTATTTTAATATATATGCAACTGGTATGCCCCCTAATATAGTAAAAATTTGAAAACAGTAGACAGAATACAGAGAGGATCTATATATTAAAGTAGCATATCGTAGTTTACATGTAGATAAAACGCATAAAATAATTGTCCTCTCTAAGGAGGTATAATAGTTGTGGTTCTTGCGATATAAACACCATGATATGGAGAACTCTCTGATTGGCTTATTTATTTCTCGATTTTTGTTATCTATCATACGATTGGTTGTTTTAAACCGAAAGTCTTATTTATGACTTAAAGTCAGTCTGATGACGAAATCAATATCCGGACTCCTTTTTTGTCGTTTTTCTCCAAAATTAACTCAACCTGAATAATCATAAGAATGGACGACAAATGCGACTATGCATGTTACCTATAGAACACAGAGACATGGTGTTTAATTAATCGTGGAAAGAAGAGAAGCGACACCCAAAATGAGGTCTTCTCGTTTAATAGTATAGATAATAAGTCCTTATTAGGTAAAAAATACGTCAGTGAGTAAGAAAGTATAGCACTATATGCGTCGATGCTGTCATGCTTATAGCGATTTTATTGCGATATTAACATGTTGATACTTTTTATATCTCTATCTCTCTAACATACCCTGATAATGTGAACATGTACCTAGTGCGCGTTGCAGTGTACGCAGCATTCACATATCTTTGGGAAAGGTACTTAACGTTATGAGATGGTATTATTGTGACAGGCATCAAACACATATGGGTACACTACGGTGTTTAAATTCTATTTCATACATTGCCTTTTGGTTAAGTCTTTAGTCAGCGGTGTTTCATTGATAAAAACATATAAAGGTTGAGAAAAAGAGTCTGATGATACGTGGTATGACGAATTACAAAATTAATTAAAATGTAATGTTTACCTAGTATATATAAATATGTATATGTTACAAATATGTCTTGCTCATTTTACAGAAAACCTTACACCATTTGGCATAGCTTCGCAAAGCACTGTGTATGGAGGAACTATAATAAACCCAACAATTCTATACTCCCACCTATCTCAAATGACTTTGATTTGAATATATGTTCCCACACAGCAGATGGCAGTGATCCATCTGCAGACTGGTGGATGTTTCAATTTTCTTTCGAATTGGCGTACATCACAGATATAACTATTTACTACAGAACAGAATGTAAGTATACACAATCTCAGATAGAATAGTATTTCTACTTTATCTTCTTTGCCTTCACGCATGTACACATATCCAGAATAGTCCTTCTTCAAAGATAATCAAAGTTGAGGATGACAATAATTCACTACAAAAAATAATTGTTTAAGGGGCACTAGCTACGAGATATTAAACAAATAGAATATAACTTGTTTTGTCCACTTATCAGTAAAAATGAAATAGTGAAATAATAATTTGCTTTAAGCAGCCAGTGTGGTTCAATTTTGTAAATAATGTGTTAAGAAACCATGCAGATGAATGATTCACTTATAAGTCAATGATTCTACCTAATTAAATCCGTATGCATGCAACCTTGAAGTAAACCCCTCACTTAGAAATTGAATTTCGAAATAGATCCACTGATCTTTGGTAGAAAAACGTTCAAACCATAGTCAGTTAAGATTTTAGTCAAGCGCAACTGCCTTGTGCCTTGTTCAGCAGACTCTCAGAAAAATAACCTTCACAAATGATAATGATGATTGGATAACCCGAATAATACCATTCAACATGTTATTAAACTATTCTGCCTGTCAGAGAAGTCATTTGTTTTCTTTCATTTTTTAGTATAGAGTCAGACGATTTTTTTTATCAAATGAGACCGAAATTTACAAATATAGGTCTACAAATGGCCTTCAACAACTAACGAAGCCCCTATCGCATAGTTGGCTATACAAGGTAATCGTTAACAAATTGCAAACCACTGCATTACAGGCTCCTGACTTCGAACAGACACACACATGCAGAATGTGGCCGGTTTAAACACATAACCGGTATCCAAACACTCGTCCTTGGACAATACCTTGGACAGAAGTATAATAAAGCAACATATGAGCAACTATAACATCAGTTGTAAAAGGCTTAACTCATCAGATTGATACAGATGAAAATACATCTTAGGCCGTGTTCACTTTGACCTAAACTCGGTGTTGTAAAAAAACAAAAAAACAGTGAGAACGTGGTCGGATTAGTTTACTTTAAAGATTATATACATGCACCTTCAATGAGAAGACATGAATTTCAAATGGCAGATATATTTATAGACATGTCAGTACACAATAAGCTGTGGTTTGTTAATTAAGATAGCATTTTTTGTTAATAAGCAGTGAAACATAAATATGTCTTGATTTAGGATATTTTTGTTTGTTTTTTTGTAACAAGGAATGTCGAGAGCGGAATTGATTTGAATTACCAAATTTATTTGAATTCCAGATGGAAGATAAATTTATATTACCTTTAGCATCCAACTCATTATTCAGAAAGTATGTTTTAATAACGATTTGTATTCATTTCCATTAAAAGAGGGACGAAAGATACCAAAGGGACAGTCAAACTCATAAATCGAAAATAAACTGACAACGCCATGGCAAAAAATGAAAAAGACAAACAGACAAACAATAGTATACATAACACAACATAGAAGACTAAAGAATAAACAACAAAAACCTAATTAAATGTTTCGTAGAGTTGCTGCAGCAATCAATGACCTACCGATCTAGACTTTTAACTGGGTTTGTACTAAGATGATCGACTCGATAGGTGCCACATGTAAAGGAGGATCTGCTTGCCCTCCTAGAGGACATGCGATCAACCTAAATTGGTTGTTTTTCGTGTTGCTCAGTGTTTATTGATCTATGTTATATTTTCTGTACTTTTGTTTGTCAGTTGCATGGTGAGTTTAAATGTCTCTTGATAACTTTGACCTATTCTTTTATAATTGGATAAACTAATGGCACATATTCACAGAATCATTTGTAATAATGCATGGAATAACATGTCAGTCTTAATTTGTTTTGACCATGATATAACTCATCGGAGAATTAACTCATTGTTGTGATTAGTTTCGTGCAGAGAGAGCCTACACATGTTCAAATTAACAATTATATTGAGGAAAATATCAAGCAAAAATGGTAATTCATTTTTACAGCTGCTCATCGGATGAATGGATTTAAGATATATGTAACCAACACATCAGCTGTTCCACTTGACGGTAATCTATGTTATGAAGATTCAGATCCTGGTCTCCTAAACATCACTCAGAATATTCCGTGTTATGAATTAGGAAAATACGTTATCTACTACGATACTATAGGGGATAAATTCTTTGGACCTGTTGTTGAACTGTGCTACGTTGCTATAAATGGTGAGATAACGTTTCAATATATCTCATAATTACAGAACTTGACACAAGGAAGTCTTTCTACAATTTTAGATCGGTTTTATATGTTTTTGCCTTTTGAGATTGATTATGAATTTTTGCTCTAGCAAACAAACTTAAACTCGTATTATATTTTATCAGATTTGTTTTTAATTTTCTTTAGAATATATGACTTATAAGATATGCGATGTGCTCCTATAAAATTTCAAACTCGCATTTGTTTCCACGAGGCAGTGTTGACGTATTTAAATACGTGCAATTATATCTTATCTTATAAAGTATCATACATACTACATTTTGGAATCGGGACTGGCTGAAATGAGGTTGTTTTCTTTGGTAGGCAATATGATCGCGCCTACATTTGTGTGATTCGACATTACAATCATTACTAAAACGGCTTTCTTTGTTTATAAACCTATTCAGAATAAAAGAAAAAAGTAACTTCCCGTTAAATATGAAAATACAAATAACTATGAAAAGGTTAAACCTATATTTGAAAAACAATTTATTTGTTGTAATCATGAACCTAATAAGATTTTTACGGTTTTATATTTTGGAAGAAGGCGTTAATCAATCAAAATATGCACAGAAGAAGTTTAGCTCACACATTTGTCTTCAGTATAGCAGAACTATAGTTACTGTAATACACGAATGAGTTTAATCTCAGTATAAAACCAGGTTTTAATCACAATAAAAAAAGGTCTGTACAAAGTCAGGATTATGACAATTTTTCCCCATTTGTTCCGTTGAATTATCACGTTTGAGCTTATGTTCATAGACTTCCTGGATTCGTTTTTATGCTTTTTATTTTGCACTTGTTTAATTTATTGGCTGTAGTGTTGATCGTGGATTACTACATTTCTTTTAGTAAAACAGTTTCTAACATTGTAGGATGCCCAAAAGGTATGTGGGGACCAAACTGTACAGAATCATGTTCATCTATATGTATTAACCGACACTGTCATCATGAAAATGGTTCCTGTATTTGGGGGTGTGGTCCCCAAAGATTTGTTAATCGAAGATGTGATACACATACAGGTTTTTGTACTGAGGGTTGTGTAACAGGATGGATAAGACGATACTGTACCTGTGACAAATGTAAGTATTTTCTAAAAGTATCTTAAATTTGTAGAATGTATGTTTGAAAATAAACGAAGAATATTGTTTTTTCTAGATGCATATGAGTATCAAAGAAAGAATTGGTTCTATATTTTGTTATGCACTGGAAATAATTTTCTATATTTGATTAAACAATAACATCATCAATGTATTTGTATGTAGCATTTAGAGATATTAAAATTTTATACGCCTCATTAATTGTTGATTATTTTTTTCGCTTTTTTATTTGTTTAATCATGTCTTTTGGATGCTGTTTCCTCATTACTTACCTAACACCTCGTGTTATCCATAGGATCTTATATAACGTTACTGTATTTAAATTCTATCGATATAAAATCAGTTACTGTACAGTAATAATTATCAGCTCAAACTTTATATTTCGATTGATACATTTAATGATTATATTGACTGTAGTACGCCGCTAGATTAAAACTGACGAGGAAAGGTAACACACGGCCAGCGAAAGCTCTTTTTTGAGAGCCCAGGTGGTCGTGTGGTCTAGCGGGACGGCTGCAGTGCAGGCGATTTGGTGTCACGATATCACAGTAGCATGGGTTCGAATCCCGGCGAGGGAAGAACCAAAAATTTGCGAAAGCAAATTTACAGATCTAACATTGTTGGGTTGATGTTTAGACGAGTTGTATATACATTATGTACACAGCCATGTATCACCATCATTGATGGCGATCCGATGGATACATCTGTTGTAGAGTTGTCACTGACACAGACGTACTTATAAATATAATTATTTTCTGTGACTGTATATTATATTCATTTGTAGGATCCTTTACTATAGATAATTTAGCTGATCTGTAACAATAACATCTTCATGCCTTATATATCATGTACTGTAGTACGCCACTAGATTAAAACTGACGAGGAAAGGTAACACACGGCCAGCAAAAGCTCTTTTTGGAGAGCCCAGGTGGTCAGGTGGTCTAGCGGGACGGCTGCAATGCAGGCGATTTGGTGTCACGATATCACAGTAGCATGGGTTCGAATCCCGGCGAGGGAAGAACCAAAAATTTGCGAAAGCAAATTTACAGATCTAACATTGTTGGGTTGATGTTTAGACGAGTTGTATATACATTATGTACACAGCCATGTATCACCATCATTGATGGCGATCCGATGGATACATCTGTTGTAGAGTTGTCACTGACACAGACGTACTTATAAATATAATTATTTTCTGTGACTGTATATTATATTCATTTGTAGGATCCTTTACTATAGATAATTTAGCTGATCTGTAACAATAACATCTTCATGCCTTATATATCATGTACTGTAGTACGCCACTAGATTAAAACTGACGAGGAAAGGTAACACACGGCCAGCAAAAGCTCTTTTTGGAGAGCCCAGGTGGTCAGGTGGTCTAGCGGGACGGCTGCAATGCAGGCGATTTGGTGTCACGATATCACAGTAGCATGGGTTCGAATCCCGGCGAGGGAAGAACCAAAAATTTGCGAAAGCAAATTTACAGATCTAACATTGTTGGGTTGATGTTTAGACGAGTTGTATATACATTATGTACACAGCCATCTATCACCATCATTGATGGCGATCCGATGGATACATCTGTTGTAGAGTTGTCACTGACTCAGACGTACTTATAAATATAATTATTTTCTGTGACTGTATATTACATTCATTTGTAGGATCCTTTACTATAGATAATTTAGCTGATCTGTAACAATAACATCTTCATGCCTTATATATCATGTACTGTAGTACGCCGCTAGATTAAAACTGACGAGGAAAGGTAACACACGGCCAGCGAAAGCTCTTTTTTGAGAGCCCAGGTGATCGTGTGATCTAGCGGGACGGCTGCAGTGCAGGCGATTTGGTGTCACGATATCACAGTAGCATGGGTTCGAATCCCGGCGAGGGAAGAACCAAAAATTTACGAAAGCAAATTTACAGATCTAACATTGTTGGGTTGATGTTTAGACGAGTTGTATATACATTATGTACACAGCCATGTATCACCATCATTGATAGCGATCCGATGGATACATCTGTTGTAGAGTTGTTACTGACTCAGACGTACTTATAAATATAATTATTTTCTGTGACTGTATATTACATTCATTTGTAGGATCCTTTACTATAGATAATTTAGCTGATCTGAAACAATAACATCTTCATGCCTTATATATCATGTACTGTAGTACGCCGCTAGATTAAAACTGACGAGGAAAGGTAACACACGGCCAGCGAAAGCTCTTTTTTGAGAGCCCAGGTGGTCGTGTGGTCTAGCGGAACGGCTGCAGTGCAGGCGATTTGGTGTCACGATATCACAGTAGCATGGGTTCGAATCCCGGCGAGGGAAGAACCAAAAATTTGCGAAAGCAAATTTACAGATCTAACATTGTTGGGTTGATGTTTAGACGAGTTGTATATACATTATGTACACAGCCATGTATCACCATCATTGATGGCGATCCGATGGATACATCTGTTGTAGAGTTGTCACTGACTCAGACGTACTTATAAAATATAATTATTTTCTGTGACTGTATATTACATTCATTTGTAGGATCCTTTACTATAGATAATTTAGCTGATCTGTAACAATAACATCTTCATGCCTTATATATCATGTACTGTAGTACGCCGCTAGATTAAAACTGACGAGGAAAGGTAACACACGGCCACCGAAAGCTCTTTTTTGAGAGCCCAGGTGGTCGTGTGGTCTAGCGGGACGGCTGCAGTGCAGGCGATTTGGTGTCACGATAACACAGTAGCATGGGTTCGAATCCCAGCGAGGGCAGAACCAAAAATTTGCGAAACCAAATTTACAGATCTAACATTGTTGGGTTGATGTTTAGACGAGTTGTATATACATTATGTACACAGCCATGTATCACCATCATTGATGGCGATCCGATGGATACATCTGTTGTAGAGTTGTCACTGACTCAGACGTACTTATAAATATAATTATTTTCTGTGACTGTATATTACATTCATTTGTAGGATCCTTTACTATAGATAATTTAGCTGATCTGTAACAATAACATCTTTATGCCTTATATATCATGTACTGTAGTACGCCGCTAGATTAAAACTGACGAGGAAAGGTAACACACGGCCAGCGAAAGCTCTTTTTTGAGAGCCCAGGTGGTCGTGTGGTCTAGCGGGACGGCTGCAGTGCAGGCGATTTGGTGTCACGATATCACAGTAGCATGGGTTCGAATCCCGGCGAGGGCAGAACCAAAAATTTGCGAAAGCAAATTTACAGATCTAACATTGTTGGGTTGATGTTTAGACGAGTTGTATATACATTATGTACACATCCATGATTCCTAATCATCTGTGTTTATATACTAGGACAAAACCATAGCACCAATTAATATTTAATTTTTCTAGCGGTGATTCAGCGAAAAAACTAATATATGTGATTAGTTGCAAGGCAACGTTATTAATCATATTTAGCATGCTTCAAATATACGGCTTCCATTATTTAAATAATGCTGGTATAGTGGTTTGTGCTTAACTTATATATTGGAGTTCATTTTATACATTGTTATAAATAATGTGTTAACTTACAAATTGATATTATGTTAAATTTGTGTATTTGTTTATTTATGTTATAGTCGACCCTAAAAATCAACCGAATATATGTTCAGCTACACTAGTCTCACTGAAGATATTTATCTTGAATATATCATAGATAGATATAGGAAGATGTGGTATGAAGGCCAATGAGACAACTCTCAACTTGTTTAATAATTTGCGTTTGCCGTCTTTATCGAAGTCGTTTACTGATTTACTCTGTATTTTTTGCGTACCTCTATATCCTAAGTTTAAAAATATTTTGGATGTGTACTAGATTTAAAAAACAAATAGTGCATACCATTCCTTATAAATACTCATAGTAATAGTAAAATAACGTTGCATTCAGAAACATTCATTGAAATAATTGAATTAAACAAAATAATTCATGTTTGTGGACATTTATGAGTTTCACAGAAACACCTGGCATGCGTATTATTATTTGTATCGTGCATTTTTGTACTTTTCTCTACACAATGCCTGCTCAATGGTCCAAGATACCTACTATTTTTACCAGACTACAATTCAAAATAGAACTTACACGTTTTACCACCAATGGAAATGAGACGTATGGTGGTGACTAACTAATTAACAAACCAGTTTGAAATTTCTACCGTTTAATAAATCATTGATGGTAAGTACTATTTGTGAATAAAATTAGTAACATTTCACGACAGACTAACAAAATATATGAAAATCAAAGTGAAAATATTACATACTCCTATGTTTCATAACTTGACCGTATCGAAGCTATTCCCCTTTCTAAAAAAACGTATGTTTAAAGGTTTAGTCAGCTTATGATGTTGACATGTTTGTGGTTTGCATAAAATATTACCATTAAAGATGGAAACGTGAAATACTTGAACGTATACAATCTCTGCTCGTGATTTGTAAATACGAAAGATGTCTTTGTAGCGATGATCAAATTTATTAAAAGTTAGTAACATCGAAAATCCTATTGTGATAACTTTGTTAGTCTTGTGTGACCTTAAGTTTCTTGTCTATAATTCGGAGTTTAATATGACGTCCATTTTCACTGAACTAGTATACATATTTGTTAAGGGGCCAGCTGAAGAACGCATACGGGTGCAGTTTCTCGCTGCATTGAAGACCCATTTGTGACATTCGGCTGTTGTCTGCTCTATGGTCGAGTTGTTATTTCTTTGACACATTCCCCATTTCCATTCTTTATTTTATTACAGTAATACATATATTTATTTTCAAAAATAAAATGCGTTGTTACACACACAAGCAAATTGAACAAGTAGATATATATATATGTCGTGTACATTTTATTATTTTGTACAGGTTATTACTTGTACAAAAGGTTGGTATGAGTAATTACTTGTATGATGCCACCAAACAAGTTATTACCTGTACAAATATAATTGTACCAGTAATTACTTGTACAATTTTTGTTGAGAAAAAGATAATAACTTGTACAACACAATATCTTTGACTTGTATGTGCTTCTACTTTTGCTTTAAACAAAATGTTTCATTGAAAAAGTCCTTTCTTTGAGTTAATAAATAGTTATCATAGGTACTAGGATTTTATATATAAACACCATACGATGGTGCCAAGGTTTTTTCACCATCTTAAATGGATAATTATCAATATGAAATGACAAATCATCTCTTTGATTCAGAATTCATTCAGAACCTTCTAAAAGACAAAAAGAAAAAGCACCTTGCGAAATTCTTTAATTTTACTTTCCGATATATTGATGATGTTCTATCATTGAATAACCCATATTTCAGCCAATACTTACATCTCATATATCCAAGTGAACTTGAAATTAAGGATACCACTGATACTAGAAGGACTGCTTCATACCTTGATCTTTTCCTCAATATTGACGTAGATGGACGACTTCACACGAAAATCTATGATAAACGGGACGATTTCAACTTCCCAATTATCAATTTCCCATTTCTCAGCAGTAACATACCCTCTGCCCCTTCGTATGGTGTTTACATATCACAATTGATACGTTATTCTCGTGCTTGTTCACACTATACGGACTTCATATACAGGAGTGTGCTCCTTACGCAGAAACTGCTCCAACAAAGTTATGAGGAGGACAGATTAAAATTGACACTCCGTAAATTTTATGGACACCATCACGATTTGGTGGATCCATACGATGTTTCGTTGACCAAACTAGCTAAGGACATTTTTACCACATGGTAGATTGTGTTTTGTCATAATGTCGTCTAATCTTTTAATTACCATACGTGACTTATTCCCGATTGTGACTGTTTTGCCGAGTGTGAACTCGCATTACTATAAGACGTGGTACGGTACTTATCCATCCCAAATTCATGTATTTAGTTTAAATGTTTAATGTTATATTTGTAATTCTCATCGGATTTTGTCAAATGTGTTGACGTCTTTTCTATTATATTTATGTGTTATGGTAAAGAAAATTAATCACCGCCTTCATTTATCAGATTTGATTTCGTTCAAAGTAATCAGTACGATATTTTACGTTTGAAGTTAGATTCATAACAAACCTGACATAGTTTTATAATATAGTTAATTGCTACCTCAGTTTTATATTAATAAGAATTTAAATGTGCTTTGTTATTAAATGCAATATCAGTATTTAGTTCAAATATATAATCTTAAATTAATCCTAATTCTATCTTATTCATTCTTATGTGACGTCATTTTTCATTTTTTGATGCTCTGTTTTACTAATTCAAATGACGTCATTTTTTCGTCATTTTTCAGTTTCAAATAGGACGTCACTCGGCGTAGAGGTTTAAACGTATTCGGATGTGTCTACTTTTGTGTTTCAAATGTCTGGTTATGTAAATGTATTTAAGTTGTTTCCTGTAATTAGTTAATACTTCAGCTTTATCATGTACATCTTTTGTATATTCATTTTATTAAATTTACTGTTTGCAAAAGTATAAATTACTCTAAATTATAGGGATTTTCTGGTAACTTAACAGAAAACCCTTGCCGTTTTTGGCACAACCTTTTTGATCTTTTGGTCCTCGATGCTGTTCAACTTTGTACTCGTTTCGGCTTTCAAACTTTTGTATCTGTGCGTCACACATAGGTCTTGTGTGGACAAAATACACTTATGGCGTATTAAAATTTTTGAACTTGTTGCCTTTTGTTGGCTGTTGTTCGTGTGATTCTTTGTCAATTGTGTTCTCCAATTTATTTATATTGTAGTCCTGTGTTGTCATGTTGATGTTATATTTCACATGGCCATAAAAGTGCGAGGTTTGGCATGCCACAAAACCAGGTTCAACCCACCATTTTTTCCTTTAAAAATGCCCTGTACCAAGTCAGGAATATGGTCATTGTTATATTATAGTTCGTTTCTGTGTGTATTACATTATAACGTTGTGTCGTTTGTTTTCTCTTATTTTTGAGTGTAAATTCACATTGCGATAAGACGTGTCACGGTACTTGTCTATCCCAAATTCATGTATTTGGTTTTGATGTTATATATATATGTTATATTTGTTATTCTCGTGGGATTTTGTCTATGTGTGTTACATTTTAGTGTTATGTCGTTGTTCTCCTCTTATATTTAATGCGTTTCCCTCGGTTTTAGTTTGTTATCCCGATTTTGTTTTTTGTCCATGGATTTATGAGTTTTGAACAGCGGTATACTACTGTTGCCTTTATTTGATCGTACATGTTAGTATTGCAATTTTTGAAATGTTTGATGTCTAGTTTTAAAGGAAAGGATATATTTTTTTGCATGACAAAGATTCTTAAATAGAATGTATAACGACATATCTGTGAACATATCCTCGTCGGATTCTAATCGCCTATATGAAGTAGATTTATTTACGGTTCTTAGGCAATGTGTTCAAACAAAAGATGCTAAGAATTCGGAAAAAAGTTTATAACGCATTTGGAATAAACAACAATATAACAATGCGTGTAAGGACTTTTATGAAATTTGTGAACCAAAAAAAAGCGAAAGAAGATTTAGTTTTGTTTGGTTGAACTTTCAAACGAAAATAGGTCAAAAATTCAAAATTTCGTTTGTGGTAACTGCCGTTGAAGTATATTGCGAGTCTTGACTTTAATAGTCAATAAATTCGTTCTTTATAAACAGTTGATGTAAAGTGATTATCATACAAAATCGATTTTGTTGGAAGATTTCTCAGCTGAGACAACAATCACCCCAGAGCAACCACAAAAAGAGTGTATTTCTTGCAGTATAGACTAATTTCAAACACTTGTTTAGTCAGGATTTTATCGATATATCAACGTGTGTTCACATTAAAGGTCAGTATGATTTATGCCACAATACAGTGCTCACAAATGTCTGAAAGTGAAGAATAAGGCAAGACTTTATAAATATAACGGTGATGTCAAACAAATTCTGTTTTCAGAAATTCGGTTCAATGCTTTAAGTGTTCGTGGTAAAAATGGTGAAGACACATACAAACAAATGCTTCGAACGAAAAATACATGTAGAAGTGTCTTCCATGTTCACGTTTTGATTGCAATACACATATTTTTAGTAACAAATATCTTTTTCAACTATATATCTTTTAGTTCCATTCACTTAATAATTATTTTCAGATATCACTTGTATGACAACCCGTACATTCATCTGAAATCAAAGTAAAGTAGGCTATATAGTATGCTTTTTTTTATCTAATAATGTATCATAATTTATAACGAACATATTGTAGTACTTTCCGTTTCGTTTTTGCCCCGAGAAAAAATGTGAGAATCTCAAGTATAGCAGTAGCTCTTTACCTTTCCGGAGCGCCCGACCTCACACTGTGGTGGGATTATTGTTGTCTCTGCTAAATAATATACTGTTATATTTCTTTGTGTCTGTTGTTGTCACGGAAGTCGATAAATATTATTTCTATGGTTTTCAGTTGACTAATGTGCTTGTTGTCGCCTTCTTTGAATCGTCATTCTATATTTTCATTCAAGATATTAAACATGTCATATGAAAAAGTGAAAAAATATCCTGATCCTGGTCAGTTATCATCAATGTTTTAATCGGAACTTTATATTTGTATTTGAACTGTTCAATCATTTTCATATTGGATATTGCTTGGATCTATACTGTTATGCTCTTGTTTATATTAGAACGCAAAACTGGGGTTTGAAAGACCAGACACGCTAGTACTTGATGACTTCAGTATACAGCAAGAAGAAGACCATAATATGGATAAACTGAATATTGCTCTGAAATATCAGGTAAATGATATAAATTCTGTAGTTGTAACCTGAGTGACAGTTCAATTTAAAATGTATAATAAAACTATTTGTACTTTAAGCTCAAATTTGCTCGTTTATTTCAAAATTTTTGTTGGATATCCAAATTTGGAGATACTGAATAATTGACAATGAAAAGGTATACATCAGATTCAAAATGACGTGGAAGTATGCCATTTCTTCAAAAACTTATTTCACAGTGTTATAATTACATGTATATGTAAGTGAGCGTTGTCATTTTACAGGGTATTGAAAACTGCAGTTCAAACATTATTCAATTTGTTATCATTTCGCTGTTGTCTGAATTAAATAAAACCACCCTTTTTTATATGAGTACTTAATAATGTTTCTTAACATTCTAATAAGACATTTCAAAGAATCTTTTCAACTATGAATGATATCGATAATGTACCTTCATTCATATCAAAGGTGTCATAAATCCATTCCAATCGAAACTGATATTGATATCATCACAGATAAGTGATACAGCACGATTGCCGTTGACTGTTTTGCATATACAATTTCTCTGTATTCATTAATAAAAATAAAATAAATAATTCTTCTATCACAATCTGTGTCCCTTTTTCCTAGAAACAACAGGATAAAGGAATAATACATGTATTTACGACAAGTGACTTGCAAGGTGTTGCACTTCCTTCAACAAAGCTGATGGTGGATCTTCTGAAGAGTGTAGTTAGTTGTTGGAACTCACAGAAATGTCCGATTACTGTTGTATGCAGGTACCTAAATTTAAGATATCAAAAGATACTCAATTCCAACATTAGATTTAACGTACATGTAACATACACAATATTTTACGCCAAATACAAGAACTTCACATGTAATGAAAAAGACACTATTTGCGTCGATGCTGTAATATTTGCTATACAAGCATCACATGTAATGCGATACTAAAGTATATATAAGATTGTCAAGAAGATGGAACCGATGACAATGTCCTATGCGGAATTTTCAACTAATTCGAATTTCTGTAATAAACCAGAAAACAATAATTTTGTAATTATCATACAATACGTGATTGTGAAATGATAAGTGTAGTCACTTTTTTCTAAATTCTTAAGTATGTGTTTGCAAGTTAGGAGTTCATCACTGTTAGAAAATTAAAAGGACGTATTGTAGATTATTGTCAATATTATCATGATAATATTTAAATTTCTGTATCATTTTGAAATTTCGTTGGTTCCATTGCCTATATGGCTTGATAGTCATCAGTCAATAATATTACGTTCATTACATTCACTTGCACATTTTGAGGGGAATATGAATATAAAGGAGAAAACATCCCAAAATGTGACATACTAGTAGAAAATAGGTCGATAATCTCTAGTTATGAATGATACTCAAACTAAATAACCGGAATTTTAGATTTGTTCACATTGGTAGAAAAATATCTCTAAACACTAGCGTAGGGGTTTATCATGTTTATACTCTAAACGTAACTTGTACTGAATCAGTTTTAATACTAATTTATCTATAACCTTTTTGTAACATTTTTAGAGACTGGTGCACCAAAAGCGGGTTGCTTATATCACTTTATTTACTTTTGGATAATTTGGAAATAGATGAAGAGTTCGATGTCTTTCAAGTTGTAAGAAAAAATTCCAACCAGACGCTCAGAATTATTGAAGAGCTGTGTAAGTATATGTTCGACACATTATCATGCAAAGTTTAATTCACTTATCCAAAAACCGTTTGTCCGAAAAATGAGGTTGTTTAAAAACATGATCACACGGTAGTACATTTATGTGAAAACGTCCAGTTTCAATGTATATGTCGGTAGAATATAGTCATCGCATTGTTGGTCTATGATTCCTATTGTCATCCCTGTCTCCCGTGTGTCCGAATCAAACGTTGAATGGAGGGTAATGGGTGTAAGAATACATTGATCAAAATCAAACAAATTATAAATATAAAATAAAATAAAATAAAACGATAACATTGACAACAACACCCATCAAATACCGGATGGTAAGAGTTTATTATGCTCGACATGTTTCGCCACGATAACCACTTCAGATGTTGGTTCACCTTGTTCAAATTCAAATTTAATTATATATATATAATACAGATTAAAATCCAAAGCACGGGAAATAAGTCTATCGATACTTGTGACCAATATGTACAAATTTAAGGTACTTTATAGGAAAGGGTTTCTATATGTTCTCATTGATAGATTAAAATCGCACTTCTACAGATGAGAGATATAAGTAGGATGATGCTTAAGATAGACATAAGTAGGATGTGGTTAATCGTCTAATAGCTAAAGTTAACAAGTCACTGATACTAGAAATAGGAATTAACTGAAATTGTTTCCTGGATCGAAACTTGAGGTCCCTAGTTTAATTGGAACGATAACATAAAAATTAAATACTCCATATCTCTGTTACATAAAAATATTTACTTTTGGATTAAAAGCTAGTTGCATTGAAACATAAAACAGAGACAAAATGTGCCAAAAGGATAATCAAACTCAAAAGTCGAAAACAATCTGACAGTATCATGGCCAAAAACAAAATAATTACCAAAAGACAAATAACAGTTTAAAACAGAACACAACATGTTAACTGCATTGGATTATTATACCAATGGTCATATTTTTGTATAGCTGGCGTATAAGCGAGTGTTGAAATAAAAATAAATGCTAAACTTAATTAGAATGGAAGATTTAAAAAAGAATCTGTTTTTGTTTTGTATAAGGGTCTTTCGAGAAAGTATTTGTACGAATTGTGGTTTCAAAATACATGAGTTATGTGCATCTGTTTGAAATGAAAACTTTTCACGTGTTAATTATCATATATATCCAAGTGAAAGGGAAATATTTGACTGTAATAGCATTAATTATGATACATTCACTTCCAAAGTGGACAACAATGTAAACTACAGATTAGAGCATAATAAACAAAAAAAACTTATAAAATTATATCAATTTAACATCAGTATACAAATAAAAATGATGTAAGAAAAGATAATTTGGAAAGGAAGATATATTTTTCAAACCTTATATAAGTAAATGAAAGTAAAATAATAAATTCGTATGTAAAGTTTCTAAGATCTTATCTTTACTGTTGGTGCAACGTTGATGTTACTTGCAAATTCACCTTTTTTTATTCTTTTGTTTACAGGAGCAGCATGAATATTGCTATAAGTGTATCAAAGAACTACTGTAAAGAGAGTCAATCTATGCAAATACTTAATGATGCATATGCCGTTTAACTTTTTCTTTTAAAAATTTATTGAATTATTTGTTGTACATATGATATAAATATTTGATCGGGTAGCCATGCCTAAACTGATCATCGTCAAAACTGACACATTTTCAAATTGTCAGGACTAATCAGGAAGTTTCAGAGCTTGTTATTCCAAAAAAAAATATTTCAAAATAAAGACATAGTTAATATTTCATCAATACACTAGACAAGGCACATCAATTGTCAGATAACATGCCCGTGCAGACGCGCGTGGATAATAGTACACCATAATACGTCCATTTTTTAGTATAAACAATCAGTTATTTTTAAATGAAACTATTTTATACCTTCTTATTCAACATTGCTATAAACAACGCAGTTGACAATGAAAGAAAATCTATTCCAATATTACCTCAAATGACATATATATATAACTGAATGACTCCATGGTGCTCTTATATTCGTTAACGGGTTTTGTAGTGTATGAGTTTTATTTGTTTTTAGTATCCATAGCTATATCTTCAACGTTATTCTCTACATTTTATTTATACTGTAGTTCAATATGTTTTTGATGTGATGATATATTCACTTAATTCTCGTATATAGCGATAGGCCACACTTACCGATAGTACTTTATTAGAGATCAAATGTGCAAATGTCTTGAAGCGGTAACCGAAAAAAACCTATTTCTCTACATTTATCATACAAAATAGTACAAAAAAATGATTTCTCGTTCTTCCTTAAGATAAAGTTATATATTTTTTGCTATCAATATTGATAGAACTGTAGCAGGCTTTTTTTTAAATGAATGAGATTTGAATAACTTAGCATATTCACTTGCAGAAAAAGTTTACTTAACGCGCAAAATGTCACTAGCTTTTTATGAATGGTAATGTAAATATCGTTTGTTGTAATCCATAGTTATATCTTTAACGTTATTCTATACATTCTATTTATATTGCAATAGTTCAATATTTTTTTATATGTGATATATATTCACTTCTCGTATATAGTGCTAGACCAAAATTACCGCTTATACTTCATTGGAGATTAAATGTGCAAATTTTTGAGGCGGTAACCGACAAAACCTCATTTCTCCACATTTATCCTACAAAATAGAACAAAAAAAATATTTCTCATTCTTCCTTTAGATAAAGTTGTATAGTTTCTGCTATTAATATTGATAGAACTGTAGAAGGCGTTTTTTAAATGAGATTTTGAATAAGTAAGCATATTCATCTGCTGAAAAGTTTATTCAACGCGAAAAATGTCACTAGATTTTGATGAATAGTAATGTAAATATCGTTTGCTGTAAAATTGATTTTTGTAATCCATAGCTATATATTTAACGTTATTCATTCTATTTATACTGCAATAGTTCATTAATTTTTTTATGTGGTATATATTCACTGTTTGTATATAGCGCTATGCTACACTTACCACAAGTACTTCATTAGAGATAAAATGCGCAAATGTTCTTGATGCGGTAACCGACAAAACCATTTTTCCACATTTAACCTACAAAATAATATAAAAAATAATTTCTTGTTTTTTCTTTTAGATAAAGTTGTATAATTTCTGTTAATCAATAATGATAAAATTGAGCAGGCTTTTTCTAAATGAATGAGATTTGAATATATAAGCATATTCACCTGCGGAAAAAGTGTATTCAACGCGCAAAATGTCACTAGATTTTTATGAATAGTAATATAAATACCGTTTGCTGTAAAATTGTTTTTTTTTGTAATCCATAGCTATATCTTTAACGTTATTCTATACATTCTATTTATACTGCAATAGTTCATTAATTTTTTTATGTGATATATATTCACTGTTTATATATAGCGCTAGACCACACTTACCATAAGTACTTCATTTGAGATAAAATGCGTAAATTTTCTTGATGCGGTAACCGACAAAACCATTTTTTCATATTTAACCTACAAAATAATATAAAAAATTATTTCTTGTTTTTTTCTTTAGAGAAAGTTGTATAATTTCTGTTATTCAATAATGATAAAATTGAGCAGGCTTTTTCTAAATTATTGAGATTTGAATAAGTAAGCATATTCACCTGCAAAAAAGTGTATTCACCGCGCAAAATGTCACAAGCTTTTTATGAATAATAATGTAAATATCGTTTGTTGTAAAAAAATTTTTTTTTGTAAATAAAAGTCATTACATGCATTTCTCTCGGTACTCTTTCGGAATATGTGATAAAATAATTACTGTTCTTTTTTTGAAAAAATTATTTTATTTGACTTTAAAAAAAAAATTACTTAATCAAAAGCCATTTACTTTTATTATTTGACCGTGAATATTCTCTTTTTTCATACTAGGCTAAAACACTAGAACTGTCCTTTCAAAAACAATATATATTCATCCCAGGAAAAATCATGAGCAATAAATATAAAATTTGAAACAGCTAACGTATAACTAAAATATAATTATTCCAAGGCAACATAAATGACGTAGGTTTGTATCGTCTTTTTTCTTCTTGTCTTTTTTTAAGGAAAACTTATTGAATTAAAACTAACAAAGTTAGCAACTGCAAAAGTAGATGATATATTTGGTAATAACGAGAAGCAATTGAATATTGAGATCAAATACTGGCTACTGAAGGGGAAATAAATGCCGACATGTGTGTAATAATAATATTTCAAATTAGAAACGGCAACAAATACCTTACTGGAAATTAAAAAATTGTAAAATTCTGATTTTCTCAGAATGTCAAAGACATTTCCATGGAAAAAAATGTTCAACAAATTAACACCGTGCCATGAAAATAAATACAAGAAAGTATTGAAAATTGCTGCAAATAATAATCATCATCTTAAAACATTAATGTTGACCCATTATTGTTTTACCTGAACAATAGATCTAACTTATAAGCTTGATTCTAATGAACATTATTCGTATTATTCATCTATGTTTTGTGTATACATGTTGTCATTGATATGGTTATATTATAAATTTACTGTTTACAAATTTTTGAATTTTTTGAAATACTAAGGCTTTTCTACCTCAGGCATAGATTACCTTAGCTGTATTTGGCAAAACTTTTAGGAATTTTGGTCCTCAATGTTCTTCAACTTCGTACTTTATTTGGCCTTTTTAACTTTTTTGGATTCGAGCGTCACTGATGAGTCTTTTGTAGACGAAACGCGCGTCTGGCGTATATACTTAATTTAGTCCTGGTATATATGATGAGTTTATCATGAACAGCTTGTTTAAAGATCTGTATACATACCATTTGATGTGTAAATAAATTTTATATTAAATGAAGATGATGTTTGATTTTTTGGATTATTATATTTTGTATGTATACATGTACAGTGTACTAGTCCATCAGCTAGTTTTCAAAAGCGCTCTAGTTAAGGAGTTTGTGTTACACCCCAGGGTATCGCGATTTTTTTGGATAGAATTCAACTTCATTATCTTATTGATAAAATACAAGGTGTTAGACTAAAAAAAAAAAGTGTCCAAACGAAGTTTAAAAACGTCCCTTTCAATGGTCCCCTCATTTAGCTATCACGACTAAGTAATTTTGGTTGAACATTTTAAATATAAAGCGATTAAAAAAAGTATAGGTATAAACAACTAAAACAGATATAAAACTATCCTATTTAATGTAACACTGAAGATTTTTTGTTTTAAAAAAATGTTTATTTACATTACAAACAATCCGATTTTTTTGGTTAAAATTAATGCATATTTTCTCATTTCATAAAGAAATTCGTAATACAATTACCCGTATTCGTGAATAAAACTTTAGAATTGACCAGTATGCAATGTTTAAACTATTTGCAGTATTTATATATTGTTTAAGATATGAATTATTCAATAAAACATATGTACGTGCAAATACTCGTAAAATAACGGAAATCATCACATTACCGTCTTCGATTCAGTCGACAATATATTCATACCTGAGTGCACACATCAGCACTTCAAGCTTATCAATTTGCAACTGAAAACAAACATTAAATTGCCGATTATGTTGTTTTTGTGAGACAAATTATTTTATAAAGTAAATGTATAACAAAAATTTTTATGAAAAAATGACAAATTAAAGTAAAATTTTTGCTTTCTGAAAGGGTGCACTCTATCGAACTCAATAAAGGTGTGCTTGCTTACATTTTGTGTTTTTGCTATGTGGTGAGAGTGTAAAGTCATTCAATCGACAAACATTGCTTTGAACGAAGGTCTAATAGTCAGTTGGGGAATTTGTTCAGACTTTTTACTTTCTTTGACACAAAAATATGTCGATTTGACATACCATCTGGTTACTATTTATTTGCTTTTCGTAATGTATACATTGTTCCTCATTTGATAGTGTTTTTTTCTCATTTTCTTTCCTTCTTACTTGGATTTATTGCTTCACTATTCAAAATGAATTTAGTCTTGTTTTATAAATTTTGCACATATTGTCAACTGATTTTGTTACTTTGTTTGCATTCAGTTTTTTGCATATGACCGTTAAAACTATTTCCGATACATGTCAGTCTATTTGCCTCATATGCAAAATCTGTCAAATACCCATCCTGATGGGAATCAATATCTTTCATCTAGTTGTTTTTTTGTGTTCAGAGAAATTCGAAGCTCTCATGGATTTTCTAGATCTCCAGTTGACCAAATAATCGAGTAACAATTGAACAGAGATACAAAAACAAGAGGAGCATTGTTGGTTTCAGTTTAAATAAAAGTTTTGTTAATTGTTGGTTGTTAAATGCACATGAAAGAGCTTCAATATCATCAAAATGTCGAGATTTGGCAGGAATAGTTAACCCTGAAACATCCACACAAAAAGAATTTGGCAAAACTCAAATGAAGCGAGATAACACTGACGTTTTGAAATTGGTTCAAACACTTCATAGCTGGGAAAATCCATTTGATACATCTGAGCAGTTATCAGGCTTGTCCTCGGGTATTGTTGCTTCTGAATTAATGTGCGACCTTCTGAACGAGTATGAAAGGGGAAAGTTGGCATCAGACAATTTCATCAGTGGACGACTTGTTCAAAAGTCAATCGACATTTTCAAACCAATCACAAGACAATCATTGCTTACATTTTCAACAAAGGAAATAAAAGGTAAGCAGTTAATGGCTGATAACGACAATAACACATTGAAAGCAGATAGAAATATTTTGGTCGCCTGCTTGTAATAGCCAAACAAGACAGTTGGATACGCGAGAGGTCCTCCAGTTTGAATTAGGTCCTCTTCCATGGTCTCTTGCAAACGTTGATGGTACACCTGTAAAGACAAATAAATCTGTCCTGGTTGGTCTTTTAGAAAAGGGCGTTGAACAAATGCAAGCTATTCCTGAGGAAAGCATGTGGATATTTGATGGCATGGCAGTCATTCAATCCATCACAAGGATACCAAGTACTTTTTCTGAATTGGCAAATGTTGTTTTTGAAACCATCCTTTCAGTTTCAAAAAGAGCTCCCCGCATTGATTTTGTCACTGGTCAGTATCCCACATTATCCGTAAAAAAATTTAAAACGGGATCGCAGGTCCTTGGGAGGGCGAGTCATAACAATAATTTCGAGACCATCACAATCGTGTCCTCGGCAATGGAAGAACTTTGTGTCAGTTGGTAGAAACAAAGTTGCTCTTTTTGAATTCTTTGTGTCAGAATTGAGTAAACAATCCTATAGATTTACACTTGAAGGAATTAATTTATTTATTTCACATGGAAGTATGTGCCACAAAATTTCTGTTGAAAATGAAATAGTGACAAGTGTAAAATGCTCTGATGTTTTAAGCAAACAGGAAAAAGCCGACACAAAATTTGGGGAAAATGTATGTAGAGCACTGCCAGGATTTCACGCTTTTAATGGTTGTGATTCATTTAGTGCTTTGTCCGGTAAAGGAAAAAGTAAAGCATTCGGCGTTTTGACACGTTCTGTGGAGTTTTCAGAAGGTCTATCTCGTCTTGGTGAAACTTTTGAAGGGATAGGCGAAGAACTGTCAAAAACACTCGAGAGGTTTTTGTGTGCTATATATGGCTACGAGAATAATAACATCAATGAATTAAGATTCAGAATTTTTTTCAATGTAAAACACATTCATTGTCATTTATTGCTCCCAATAAAAGATGCAATGTTAAAGCACATCAAACGAACCAACTTTCAGGCAAAGATTTGGAAATCTGCTCTTCAACACAACACGGTTCCATCGCCAAACAACCATGGTTGGATTGTTAAGAACGATTTGATCAGCATCCATTGGCTAGACCAACCGCCAGCGTTAGATGCTATATTGATACTGATAAGCTGTTCGTGAAAAACTGGTTGTGCCACCAAAAGATGTTCATGTGTTCGACAAGGTTTATCCTGTACAGATGGCTGCAAATGTACGAATGCTTGTAGCAACAAGAATAATCAAATCGTTGATATGGCTGACAATGACGACGAAGATGATGAAGATGATGGTGATGATACATTGTAATTCGGTAGATGGCGTTGACGAAATTGAAGATGATTGATCATTCTACGGACTGACCTTCTTCATGACCTTAAAATGTGGTGATTCTGTTGTTAAAAGAACTATAATATAGATCTTGAAACCCTGACAGTTCTTTTATTTTTTTAGTACTATGTGTGTTTTTTAATGACTGTGATGTGCATTGCTTATGTTTGTGCTTGTCATTGATTCCATGTTTTTTCCCTATCTTACCTTTGAATTTTGTTCAACTGCCTTAAGTTACTTGATGCTCTATGTTTCAATGTAAAAAATATACCTTTTTTATCAAGAAAACTAGTATGTATGCTTTGTTTCATTCAAAATCATGGATTTTAGATATAACCCTCCCCCTTTTTTCTTGGTCCTATACGATTTAAAAATTAAGTAAAAATTAGCCTCCGTATTAATAAGATATGATTTGTTCAATTTAATAAGAGAAAAAGTACCAAATACTTGGTCTTATTTTTTCTTTTTACTGTATAAATGTGTTAAACAAAATTTTTGATATACTCTTAAATAAGACCCCTTTTAACCCCTTTTTGACACTTTTTCAAAAGTCTAACACCTCTTAAAATTTTCTTCAGACATTACTCTTTAGATTTATGCAAAAAGATTGCGGTACCCTGGGGTGTAACACAGAACTGAAATTTTACCTTACCAGCTGATGGACTATATGTCATGAACAACTTGGGAAAGAACTGTATACACACAATGTGATGAATGAATAGATTTTATACAACATATATACATGTAGATCATGTTTATAGCTGATGGTTTTTGATTTGACAAGTTTGTTGTACATATCTTTGTTCTTTCTTGTATGCAATTTATGAATAAAATCATTTTTTTTGTAGAATTTGGTTTTGTGCATTATAAGTTAATTATGAATGACGTGGATATGAACTGTAAAGGTGATCGGACAACAGAAGAAAAACAATCAATTCACATATATACATACACCTTTAAAGTCGTATGAAACGAGTTACCGTTGAAAACTATTGTTGAACAAATTCTTTAACCAAGGCATGCGTATATCATAAACTTTGTCTTCTGTGCACAAAATTATCATTTTTTTACGTATCCGTATCGTATAATCGTCAAAAAAAAAATTTCATTCGATCAGTGTTGATGTGAAAAACATCAGCACATTAACTTCTTCTGTTGAGGCCGAAGTTAACCGGTTGTCACTTTTGTAAACAGGGGGTTTCTTCTTGTGCATGAACTGATATTGTGCCATCGATGTATACTCCATATCTCTTGTTTTTCTATTATAAATTAGTTCAGAAACATATATATAAATATATTGTTCCGAGATGATTTTAATAACTTCTTTAATATAATAATCTTCAGAAATACATTTCGAGTGATTTTAAAGAAATTCAAGGTTTCTTTCTTCTTTTTTTCTGATTATGAGAAACGAGCCCAATAAATACTAAACAAGGCGTTATGCATGACTTAAATGCAATCGCAGATCATCGAGTTGTAAATACCATACAAAATTTCATAAAACTCATTTAATTATCATCTTTTTTCGTAGAAATGAGCAGCAACATTATGACGACCTTCCAATTAAAAACGAAAATATATACATGATATATCCAACATCAAATGATAATGATCAGATAAATACCTCCTAAAAAAATAATGTATTTTGATTGCTTATAAGATGCAGATGGTAAAATAAAATATAATGTGATAAATAGCAGCCTAACAAATACAAGATAGTTTAATCGCAATCATAGTGTATGTATGTATATTACTCCAATAAGGAAGGAAAACAGACTGACATGTTTTCAAAGGAAACCGATTTATACTTCTCTTGCTCTTTGTGATTATAAGTAAAGATTATAAGTATAAATTTTTGATCGGTTTGTCCCCAGATTGATATTGTGAAATGTCACCCGCAATTACCCATGTGTATTTTTTTTTAATGTTTTAACTTCTCATCAGCTGTACTAGAGAATTAAACTTACAGTACCGACCGTGCGAGGGCTGTATAGCCAGTGAAGGTCGTTAAAAACCTCCATTTGTTGTCTTAAACTTAGAAAATAAAATAAAAAACGAATATTATTGCACTATTATAGACACATTTAGGTTATCAGTTCATATTTTTTCTCATTGTTAAAATCATATTCAACAATAATCAATTCAACAAAGTTTCAATCTATAGCACTGAGTAAGATCGACAGGAAAATGATTATTATCAAAGCTACTCCATGGAGATAATTTTGTTCAAATCACTACCCATTTGCTTAATGTATTCATTTATCCTTAAGTTACTATTGTGCTAAATTCCTGTGCAAAAATATATCTATAAAATCATAATTGAACGTTTCTGGTTATACGATTTAAATTTAAATAAGAGTTTTAAACGTACGGTAATGACATATATTTCATGTTTCAAATACATTATTTTAACAGACAGTTAAATCACTGTCTTTGTACATCATGAGTAGTCATTACACCTGGTTTATCGTCACTGCACGGCATCCAAATTAAGTACATCCTACTGGAGGTCACACCTCGTTTCTGGTTGGGTTTGTGTTGTTTATACTTTACTTTCTGTGTTATGTTTTGTCTAACAACGATCCTCTTGTGGATTTGTCTTTTCTTTTTTTTTTTTGCCCTGGCGTTGTTAATCAATTTTCGTATTTGGCACAATTTTTTGGAATTTTGGATCCTCAATGCTCTTCAACTTTGTACGTGTTTGACACTTAAATATTTGAAATTAGCGTCACTGATGAGTCTTATGTAGACGAAACGCGAGTCTGGCGTACTAAATTATAATCCTGGTACCTTTGATAACTATTCGGCTGATGATTTTGAATGTTCCCGTGGTATCTTTTTTCTCTTCCTTTATCAATAAAAGGTTCAAAATGAATTTGTATTTAAAAATTTAAACATTTCAAATAAGATAACCGTATAGCTTTCATGTATGTATACTTACGTGACCATTCTGGTCGGAATAAAGCACACGCAAACACACTACGTACCGATCTGAGAGTCAATGCAGTAACTGAAACGCAACACAGTGTCCAATTTCACAGATTCGTAAAATTATGACGACTTTTCTCTGAATTTACACTTTTCAACTTCGTATTTTAACTTTTTCAAATTTTTTGTGAAGATCATTGGTGGGTCAATTGTAGACCGAACGTGCGTCTGGCGTTCAAAATGTTTATCTCGGTATCTATAATGAGTTTATTTAGTAATAAGACGTCATATCTAAGTGGATTAGAAAACATTGGCACAACTTTAACCAAAGTCATACTATTATGGTATAGATGACAGAAAAGAATGTTATCCAAGGCTGCATCTCGAATAAATAATGAACTTAAGGTGCGGTAGATTACTTTAAAATTGGATATTTGATTTCTCGTTGAGGAATCTGATAAGGATAACATTTGAACCAGCGAAGAATCAAAGTGTGTAATTAACATTTCTTTTATCTAAATTCAAATTGTTTCTAAGATATAAGTTTATGTATTTTAAGGTCTGAACTTTGAATAATACTCTTTAAATCATGGAATAAAACTAGAAGCATAATAAAGTAATCATTTAAAAAAAATAATACATTTAAGTGCAAATGCACAGACAAGGATATTATTTCAAGTATTAAAACCCGGCCTAATAAAATGTTTCCAGATCAATGCTTAATAAAGTAAATACGTATGTATTTCCGTTTTCAATTACAGAAGTGTATAAGGTAGTATATAGGTGAATTAACTTAAATACATTCTAGTAGCTACCGACACATAAAAAAAAAACCATCCACTTCAATAATGGGATCTGAGTTTAAATTTAAATGACAGAATAGGTCCATGAAAATTACCTTCCAATATTTTGTATTTTATTGTCCATCAATATTTTAATTGAGATAGGTAAGGATTATCTTTGTTGAATCAAGAAACCAAATAATTTGCGTAATTGACAAAACAAATTGGTATTTATATGAAACACTGGCGATTGGTTTATTAAAACTTGAATGTATTATATGTTTAAATGTAAAATGACAAAAATTCCTAACTCTGAAGAATATTCAAAAAGGAAAGACCGTAGTCAAATAGCAAAATCAAAATCTTAAACACTTCAAACGAATGGATAACAACTGTCGTATTCCCGACTTGGTCATGTTGGTATAGACATTTTCTCACGCAGAAAATAATGGATTAAAACTAGTTTTAAAGGTAGCGAAACCTCTCACTTGTATGAAAGTCGCATAAAATTCCACTATATTGACAACGATCTGTGAACAAAACAAAGAGACATAATAGGTAAAAATGTCATAAATATGAGTACTGCCAAATTTAGACTATGATTATTGAAAGGTGAATGTAATATGTGTTGAGGGAAAATTTATGTAGACGTGACGCACGTCGGGCGTATTAAGGCGTTGTCAGTTTATTTTCGATTTATGAGTTTGACTGTCCCTCTGGTATCCTTCGCCCCTCTCTCTTTTATAAACCTGGGAACTTTGATAGATAACTATTAATCGAACTTGAAACAACAAATAAATCACACTTGCGACAATACTTAGAGGTACTGAAAAAAAATTGAAAGTTACAGAGAGAAGTGTTGATGGTTTGGTCTGTTATAATTGTTGGTTGTATCTTGTTTAAGAAGCGTCCTGACTTTTTGCTTTTCCTTTGAAAAGCTTCACATTTTTGATTCGCATGTCTTTAATTAAAGTCTGGTATATATGATGAGTGTATTTTTATACTTTATATTTGTTTGCAGATTGTTAAATGGATTTCGATCCTATGCATTTTGTGTCGACTATCATATTCTGTGTTGGTGTGTTTCTCTATTATGTATGTTCATGTGTGTGTTTGTATGTCACGTAGTATTTTAGCGATATTGTTTTATTATTTTCATAAAGCAGGAGGTTTGGCATGCTATTAAACCAAGTTCAATCCATTATTTTCTTCCAAAGGCCTGTACCAAGACAGACGTACGACAATTGTTATCAAATATTTCGTTTCTATATGAGTTGGCGTTTCTTTTTTTTACACTTTGGTGTTCCTGGTGTTCCTTTGTTTTTCTCTTAAAGTTGATGTGTGTTTCCTCGATCTTGGTGTCTTAGCCAGATTTGTTTTCTCTTAATCGATTTATGACTTTTTAACACTGGTATACTACTGTTTCCTTTATCTATAGCCTTTGACATAAAGTTGTCTCACAGGCAATCATAACACATCTTGTTTATATTCTTTTTTATTTTCAGAGTGTTGTGCAATGAACTTTTAAAACTGCTGACTTTTTTACGTTGACTGACTAGGGTTTATTTTTAAATCCAATTTAATACATAATAATGTGTCAGCTTGAGATTCAGAGATATAGTATGTCATGTAATTTATGGTTTTAAATCTCATAGCAGATTTTAACAATATTGATATCAGAAAGTATAAGCTTTGAAAAGTGTTATTGTCATAAGTGTCGCACAAGTTAAATATTTAAAGGGTAATTTGATATAACTGCGATTTAAACCTAAAATAGAAGAAGTCAAAATACATATAATACCTAGTAATCGCAATACTGCTTAGTATCACTTTTCCTGAGGTTGTTTTTAGTGTTTTTTAAAACTTCCTGTTTCATCTGTTCAGCAATGGGAAATTTTGATTCTTTTTTATGAGAGTTAATTTTGTGAAATTTTTTAGGAAAAACATTAAACTAAATTCGGAAAAACGGTGATTTTTTAATGATAAAATGACCTGATAAAACCTGAAAAAGTTAGATTAAATCTGGTTTTATAGGTACTTAACCTTTCACTTGCATGACAGTCATATAGAATTCCATTATATTGACAACGATGTGTTAACAAAACAAAACGGTAAAAATGTCAAAATTAGAAGTACAGCAGTTAACATTGTATTTTAATCTTAATTACTATAAAAGCAAGTCAACAAAGAAACACAAAAAAACATATAGACAAAGCACTTTAACAAAAATGAAAAAAAAAGAATAAACAAATTTACCACAACACAATAACACAATGACGGACTGTACATGTACAAGAACAATGCCACGTGAAATGGAAATCATAAAAAATAGACTAAACAGTGAATGTCATATTTCTGAAGACAAATTTAAGAATAACATGCACGTTAATAAGATGAAAAACAATATCAGTACCCAGAATCTACACTTAAAGACCATCGTGTCAAATCATTCTCTACTATGTCAGTACAAAATAATTATGTATTTCCAAGGATACATTCACCCTGTTCAAATTTTGCGTAGTCATGTTTTAATGTTTTCATAATTGTAAAAGTTTAGAAAGATATTTGAATGGTGTCTTTTATAAATTATATTTACTTACCTTGAATTTTTCAATATTTAAATGTAGTAATATAAAATGTCATTTTTGTTTTTATACTATCTTTAAAACAAGATTATAAAGCTAGTCAAAAGAGCGCGAGCTAGTAAAGTCATTAATAATTGAATTATAACTCTTATCGTCAATTTGTATAGATACGTGTTTCCTGGAGTAAAATTGGAAACTTTAATAAAAAAAAAGAAAAGAAAAACATCTATTATCCGTAAAAAAGTTTGCAATAATTTTCGACAGTAAGAATGACTTCGCGTGAATTTCGCGGATAAAATTACAAATATTTACTTTAATCAGCATATTAATTGCGTACAAATTCAATTTTGTCTCACAAAACTGACCTTTGTGTTTTAATTTCCATATCTGGTAACAAAAGTCAATTTTGTATGCCAAATAAGTTTATGTGTCAAAATTGACACATAAACTAAAAGGAATTTTGTCTACAAAACTGAATTTTGTCATGACAACAGTGAATTTTGCATAACAAAATAATTTTTTTCATTACAAAATTGAAGTTTCCATAAAATAAGTCTGTATCACATAGTTTTGTAAGACAGAATTGAATTTTGTGGACACAAAATTTATTTTGATTACAAAAAGTTCGAGTCCCATTCGGCGCCCCGTAGACAGGACATTTTCAAGTAAATAATTAGGTAACAAAAGTAAAATCTGTGTTACAAAAATGAATTCTGTCTTAAAAAAGTAACTTTTGTCCACTGAAAGATAATTTTGTATGACAAATTTATAGTATACTGCAAAGTTTGTTAAACTGAACCCATTCTTGTTGAACAAAACTCACTATTGTCCGTACAAAAGTGAATTTCGAGTACCAAACCACAAGAGTCCCATTTGGCGCCATGTACTGTCCACTACAAATCGGCGATCCATTTTGTACAATGCAGAAAAGACCAGATCTACATGTGTATGTTACACAAGCCGTTTTGTACCAGCTGGTGTCAGCTGTTTCCGTTTCATATAGGTGGTAAGCTTTAAAAGTCGGTACATTGTATAGATATAAATACATCCAGATAATGAACAATATTCCAGTAAAATGAGTCCGATATTTTTTGCTTCTTTGCATATAAACAGATACATATTTTGAATAAGATTATCTGATTCATATCAGATAATAATATACTATTAATTGTTTCTCGTATTTATATTTAACACCCCTTTGTGTGCGTCACTTAGGGTCATTACGTTTTTGGTCGGTGCGTCCGTTCGTTCGTTCATTCGTCTATCCGTTCCATCGTTCGTCCACCTGTCCCGTTCCAGCTTACAGTTTTTGGTCTAGGTAGTCTTTGATGAAGTGGAAGTCCAATCAACCTAAAAGTTAGTACACATGATCCTTATGATATGATATGTTTCATTTTAATGCCAAATTAGAGTTTTGACCCCAATTTAAATGTTCACTGAACGTAGAAAATGATAGTGCGAGTGGGACATCCGTGTACTATGGACACATTTTTGTTTAGTATTTGGTTAGTTTTAAGTTAAACAAAGCTATGAAATACATGTTTTCTTTATACAAAACTTATTTGAATATCTATTAGTTGATGATTCATATTTTAATACTTCTCAGGGGCATAATCAATGTAGGTTTTGATAAACAAACAAAAAAATCATTAGTCTTGACCTTGATTATTGTAGGAATACATGTTCAAGGTATGAAAAAAAGATGATGTGACGTGTTTGTTATGCACTTTGAATAGACGTGTTAGAAAATAAGTCTCTACTAATTCGGGGGCAACAATCCAACAACAGGTTGTCCGTTTTGTCGGAAAATTTCAGGGTAGATAGATCTTGACCTTATGAACAATTTTACTCAATGTCAGATTTGATCTAAGTGCTTTGGTTTCAGAGATATTAGCCAAAATCAACATTTTACCCCTATGTTCTATTGTTAGCCATGGCGGCCATCTTAGATGGTTGGCCGGGTCATCAGACACATTTTTAAAACTAGATACCTAGTGAGGATTGTGGCCAAGTTTGGTTAAATTTGGCCACGTAGTTTTAGGGGAGAAGATTTTTGTAAAAGTTAACAACGACAGATGACGACGGACGACGGACGCCAAGTGTTGAGAATAGCTCACTTGGTCCTTTTTGGACTTAACAACACGAACTTAATTTTATCTCCTTTATTTGATTTATTTATCCATGGATGCATTCTACCTGAATTTTAAATAGATGATAACTTTAACTAAATCATACTTTCACATAATGGTATGATACACAGTAGTTATTCAAATGTACACTTGACTGGTTTAGGTTAGAATGTTTTCCGATTTAAATTTAGATTACTTGAAAAGAATACATTTTGTACGTCCGCTTGTTATTTGTGTAATCTTGTATACGTAGAACTCATAACACAAGGTATGTAATTTTTCTAGTCAAAATTTATCATATGAGAATCGAAATCTTAAATATATCTCGGAAAAACTATGTATTGATAAGTGTGTAAAAGTACTACAATTAGTGATATAAAATTGACTTCAAACGTTCAAAACAACAATGTCTTACGTTTCCTGTTGTTATATATGTAAGTTAGACCGCGGAATGATGTAAAGTTATAATTAAGTCAAAATACTCTCGAAATAAAAATAAAAGCAATTTCAGTATTGTATGTTAACTATATTAGGTTTATTCAGTTTATTTGCGTTTAATTTCTCAGAAAGCGGGAGGATATTTACCACTAATGAAAATTACATGAGCAATTTCCATCTATATTTATTTTAGTCTCTGGATTTGTATGCAACAGAGAGATCGAACACATCGTATATTTGGAATTAAAATTAGTATTTTTCCATTTCATTTCTTTTGACATGTTTGATATGACTTTTCTATATGAACATAGGAACTCTGCATTGTTGGAGGGTCACGTTATATTTTCTAAAAACTTAAACCAATGAATGCGATGTTAATAGTCTAGTTTAAATGAGTTATAATAAAGTGGCATCTCAAATAACACAAATATTCCTTAACAATTATTTTTACATGAGTGTATCCATGTATTTGATGTCACACATACATATATTGTTATATGTATTAATCGCTTTGATTATAAATAAGGAGAATCTTATTTGTTACAAAACATGGTTTGAGCTCGTTTTGCAAATTTAGGCATTTTGACGCCAAGGTAGTGGCCTGTTCAAGGTTTAGGACAGACTTGCTACAATTCCCTTTCTATTATTTTTCTCTTACTAATTTATATGTTTACTGATAAGTGCCAGCCTACTGATTGCCCTTGGCAGATGTCAGTATAATTGTAATATCCTAGTTATAGCAGTAAAACTGTTAAAGGGGCAAAATTAAAAAAAAAAGAAAAAACATAATTAGGAAGGGACATGTAGCAAGTCTAGGTTTATGGTGTTCGTAAAACATTCTCTATGTTACCTCAGTGGAACATTTGGAGAACATTCCTATCAAGAAATAATGCATTCGAAACGGATATAACAGTGATTGAGAAACGTCATTTGGGGCTGTGAATTGTGAGTAAGCGCGCTGTTAATGTTCTTGCATGGAAAAAAAACAGCAAATCAACAGAGCGTACGCAAACGTAGCATTAGAGAAAACAAATTCGGCGCAAAAGGACGTATTTTTGGCGTAAACGGAACTCTCCCTAAAGTTGTGACACCACTTTGAACTGGTTACAAAATTAGCGTACAAGTTGATTATATTGACAGTGCAGACTGTCACAATTGGAGAACAAGCTATACAAGCCCCTGCTGACATGAAGTAACATAATGTTTCACTATCTTTCGTTTAAGATGTAAATGCCCTACTGATTACATGTTAATGTTAAAAATATATTTAGTACTTTTTCGCCTTACAAAGTTGAAGCTGATTTTTATAATATTAAAAACAGAAAGAATTTGGGTGGGCTAGATTTTGCCCAGAATTAGTCTTCCGGTACAACAAGTGTCAATTTTGACGATTTTTTGTCCTATTTCTTGACCTGGAAGACCGAGGATGGACATAAGTATCCTACTGTAGTCTGCATATAGGGTGGACCCCAGTAACCCAATTAGCCACAACAGTTGAGAATGAAAACGAACTAGATTAAATAGTCTTAATTGTCTCATTGGCACTCACACCACATCTTCCTATATCTATCAATTGGGTAATTTGCACAAACCAATCAAGAATTTCCCGAACTTTGAGTTCAACTGGGCCTGAAACCGGATGTGGTCTTTGTCTATGTGTATTCTAAATTGAACAGTACGCAGTAGTTATGTACCTTTGGTTTTACATATTTGAGGAGATTTATGCCCCTCAACTTCGTATGCCAAACATTATAGGGAAAGCCAAAAAAGCCCATCTTTTTTCAGAATTCTATTTTCGAAGTTCGTTAATGAGCTCAAAATAAATATTTAACCTTTAACCTGATAAACATGACACTACATAGTTTAAGGTTGATATCATGTATTATATATATATATGTTTATTATCCTCCTTAAGGAGAGTATGGATATACAAGAACATAAACAAAATGTGGTATAATACAGAGTGTTAATAATGAGAATTTAAATAAACGATTTGAATAAAATAAAGAATAAATAAATATTTATATTAATAGATAATAAAATAGATCATTGATTAAATAGAATAGACAAGTAAATGTTCAGATGAATCGAAAAAATGTCTTTTAAGATATTTCAGTTGTAATAAATATCAAGTTAACTGTCATATTCCTTACATAACCTATATATAAATTTTACACCAGAGTGGGTGAAACTGTCTGCATCTGATTTTTCAAGAATGAAACATTTGTCACTATTACATGATAGCAGAGTTAGTGTCAAGTATATATCTTCCATAGCATGGAGCGTTGCGCTAAACTCAATGGGTCCAATATTAATCATATCTATCCAAAACAAGTCTCTTGTAGACGCTACACTACAACATTGTATTAAAATGTGCACAATTGCATTGTTATAGAAAAAACCACACTTATGACATACATTTGTAACAGTAACTCAGCATCAGGTTCGCTTGGTCTAACCAGGGCGCACAGAGATATGATAAATTTTGCTTAAAAGTTCAAAGATGGATACTGGCGCGATATTGTCAAAGCACGGTGTGGTTAAATATGAATTATGAATAAGTTTAAAATATTCAAAGTTATTGTCACTGTCTAGGCGTTGTTTAAGAACGTTCTCTTCATACTCATATACACGTTTTTTAACTATGATTTCCATTGCTTCTGCACAGGACAGTAACTTGTCAATATTCGTTTTTCAATATGACCTACTAAATCGTATTTCTAAATAATCAGGATGACATCATTCACAAAGCCAAAGTCATTATCATTCCATTTGTGGTAAAACAACAATAGTCTTGACATAAGGACTTTTACGGAAATTTCGGACCTTAAATTACAGTTCCGCATGTTAAGGATTCATATATTAGTTACTGATATTTATTTATTAATATAAAAAATGATTGGGTTTTTTAATATTTTCATTAAGGGGAAAATTCCACAACGGAATGTCATATATTACTAATCATGATTCAATTTGATGTTGAAAGTCTTTACAATAAAATGTCCCGTACGTTACATTCACAGTAGATTATCAAAATGATAAGGCGGACATGCTAATCTTACAGTCATTCCATTCATATTGTTTCTAGTTTCTCGTTTTATATATGTATATATTTATTTACCACTCGTCTAAACATCAACCCAACAATGTTAGATCTGTAAATCTGCTTTCGCAATTTTTTGTTCTTCTCTCGCCGGGATTCAAACACATGCTACTGAGTTATCGTGACACCAAATCGCCTGCACTGTAACCGGCGCGCTAGACCACACGACAACCTGAAATGAAAATGAAATTTCGGTGGCCGGGTGTTACCTTTCCACGTCAGTTTTAATTTAGCGTCGTACTACAGTTCATGATATATAAGGCATGAAGATGTTATTTTTACAGATCAGCTAAATTATTTATAGTAAAGGATCCTCCAAAATTAATGTAAGATACAGTCACAGAAATAATTATATTTATAAGTACGTCTAAATCAGTTGCAAATCTGCAACAGATTTCTCCATTGGATCAACAGCAGTGATGTTGATACATGGCTGTGTACATTCTGTATATACGCACAACTCGTCTAAACATCAACCCAACAATGTAACATCTGTAAATTTGCTTTCGCAATTTTTTTGTTCTTCCCTCGTCGGGATTCGAACCCAATCACGGCGAGGGAAAACCAAAATAATAAAACACTAGTTCTAGCTCATTGTGTTTATTAAACAAATAAATTTCAAAATCATTAGTGATCATTTGTCTATTTTCATATAAGGAAAAACACATTTATAATAACTAGTTGAACTTAATTGTAATCAGGGATTTTACCAAATCCCTAGCTCTATTTTCAGTGATTTTGTAAAATCCCTCACAATTTCAGGGATTTTACAAAACCACTGAAACTGTAAGTGATTTTACAAAATCACTGATAAGTCCAGTGATTTTAAAAAATCCCTGATTTTTTACAAATTCCTTGTAACATATATACATGGACTTGTTTAATTTGTTTAACACTAGTCGTATAAAGAATAAATATAATGTTCTCTCACTAATTAATACAAAACTTGGTGACTATGTCAAACGAATACATCCCATTGAACTAGATATTAAGGATACTACAGATACATTAAAGTCTGCCTTATAACTTACAGCTAGAAATTGACAATGAGGGTCGGTTGAAAATAAAACTTTACGACAAACTAGATGATTTCAGCTTCCCAAATGCAAACTTTCCATTTCTGTGTAGCAACATTCAAGCAGCACCTGCATGCAGAGTATAAATCTTCTAATTGGTACGATATTTCCTATCATGATTTTCTTGATTGAGGGTATCTACTCACAAGGAAGCTATTAAACCAATAGTTCCAACTGGTGAAGTCTGTAATTTTTTTTTAATTTTGTCATTTGTAAATTTTACAGACGCCATCTCGAGTTGGTTGACCGTTATGGAATAACCGTTTCACACATCATATCAGATATGTTCCTTATGTCCTAACTATAATACCTATCCCTTTTTACGAATGTGACCTACTGAGTTAAACTATTTAACGGATATATAATACCATAAGTAACATGACGGGTGCCACATGTGGAGCAGGATCTGCTTACCCATCCGGAGCACTTGAGATCACACACACCCCTCCTCTGTTATTAGTTTGGTTCATGTTGCTTAGTCTTCTGTTTTCTATGTTGTGTCTTCTATACTATAATTTGTATGTTTGTCTTTTTATTTTTAGCCATGGCGTTGTCAGTTTATTTTCAATCTATGAGTTTGACACTCCCTGTGATATCTTTTGTCCCTCTTGTAAGCACTTTATACCTTTCTGCCCGGTGTAAGTTTAGGCTCCGTGTTGAATTCCGTACTTTGACCTGTAATTGTGTACGTTTTATACATTGTGGCTTGGATAGATAGTCTCATTAACTAAAATTGTATTATATATGTAATTATAATAGTGTACTTTAGTTCAAGTACATTAACATTTTAAAGAACTGTTTTATACAATATTTATCAGACCTCTTTGTTGATTTCAGCAAGAAATAGCTTCACTTGTATATTCTTGGAAGAAAATAAAGCTGAAATGTTATTTGGTTTGATAATCCAGACCTCTGTTATGTTAACTGTTACAGCACAACGTAAGTTAATACTACCAGATGCAATGTATTATTTCTAATTATTCACCTGAATTCATTTATCTTCCATGTTAGAAGAAGCTTTCTACTTGCAGCTTATTGATAATTCATGATATATTTGAATAAACAAAAGACATGTACAAGTTGAATACATAAGCAAAATAAAGACAACACAAATGAAAATACCTGGTAAGGGCAAAATTTAGCTTTAGACAAAAGACAATATCTTAATCGTCCTTATTCAATCAAAGATCTGCAATCAAATCATAATCCTATATATAACGAAAACTTTAAAACATGCAATCTTCCAAAAGTTAAGCACCACCCGTGTCTGAACGTTGTCAAGCGATTGATTTATTAAATGCCGGTAGGAACACTAGAAGCATAGGTTACCATTTCAATCTTTATCACATCGTCATTGTCAGATTTTTACAACGTCATGTTACCACAGGTTCTGTTAATGGAAGACGAAGATCCAGAAGACCCCGTTCAACAACTATTGTGATGACAGACTGCTAATTGGTAGTGCTAAATCCAATCAATCTACTCCTACCACAGAACGTAGACACTTCTGTCCTCCAGGTAGTCGGGTTAGTGTTTCGATCATTGATCTGTCGAATTCATAGAGGAAACATTGGTGCACGTTTTGTTGTCAAGAGACATTTCCATACAGTCTGATACCGTATGATCAGGTTTCAAAAGGCTAATGACCATCAACGCTGGAACACGAGAAGCTGTCAAAATGTTCATTGGTCAGATTAGAGTCAGTTTCTTTTACAACCAATAGAGGGCAGAATACGAGTTTGGCGACGGAAAAAATATGACCAAAACTGCATTTTCACATTCGTTGCCGGTGGTGTTGCAATATGGGTTTATACTCATACTGGTGTAAGCTGGGTATGCATATTTTGCAGGGAAACATACAGACATACAGGGATTTGGTTCTTAGAAACATTGTAGTCTCTCATTTTGATAATCCGCCACTTGCGTGAAGACCATTGTACATGGACAACAACGCTAGACCACACAGGGCAAGGATTGTGACGAGTACAAAGAGCAAAAAGCCATTGGCACTGTCTTTTGGCCTTCAAAGTCTCCAGACATGAACCCAATGAACATGTCTGGAATGCCATTTACATAAATCTAAATCGTTAAGATCCAACTTTGCAATATTTTTAAGCGGGCCAATTGTTTATGAATGGAATGAATTTGCTCAACTAAAGTTAAGAGTATGAGACGCAGTGTTATGGAACTGTATCGGAAGAGAGGTGGTTACATATTCTGTTGACTCAAATATTGAAATTAAATTTGCCGAATATACCAAAAAATAATTATAGAGACATTTAATGATATTGGGTGATTAACAGTTGCAAAAAAACAAAATCACAATTAAATTTGAACTTAAATTCCATCAGATTTATGTAATTTTCATTATTTTTATGAACACAAAATTCAAATGCAAAGATTTTGCATAAGTGACCAGACTTAAGTGTATGGTTCGTTTATGTAATTTTCATTATTTTTATGAACACAAAATTCAAATGCAAAGATTTTGCATAAGTGACCAGACTTAAGTGTATGGTTCGTTTATTAGCAAAATTGCTACATGAATATTTTCTCTTTTTCGAGGATAAACTGGTGGTTTTTTTTAGATCGATGCAAGCAAAATAGGTTGTGCTTAACTTTTGGCGGACTGTATATAAGAAAACACAACTAATGACACAGTCTCTTACTTGGGACAAAAAAAAATGAAACGTGTCGTAGGGCTAGTTTTCCAAAATCTCAGCTCGCCTTCGTTTTTTTTAACCGGTTTGGTGTCTGACATATCTGCATTTCTATTCACAATAAAATAATTGACAGGTATGGATTTCAAAATAAACTAACGCTTTACTCCTGTTTACTTTAATGTCCTATATTTACAACTTGCTTGCTAATATTCTAAATTTTCTGTTCGTTCCTAAGATATATGAATAAAAAAAATGCAGGAGCACTTACCAGGTCAGATATGATTAAAGTAAAAATTTAGAATATATTAAACCTAAATAATTACCTGCCATTTAAACATTTCTACCGGTATATGTTCTTCTAAGATTGAATATGTTCTGAAATTAGAAAATTATAGATATCAAATTAATCATTTGTTTACTGTAAATACACGTTTGTGATCTTTTTTGTGCATTTCACAGATAACCTTACACCAACAGGCACAGCTACGCAAAGTTCGTCTTATCGGTGGGGATTTAAACCACGATATGCTATAAACCCACCTATTTCAAATAGTTTTTCAAGGCATATTTGTTCACACACATATCCTTCGGGCAGTACTACACCGGCTTGGTGGATGTTTGAGTTATCCTTCGATTCTGCATACATCACAGACATTATTATTTATTACAGAGTAGGTTGTAAGTATTATACACAAGATGTACATTGTACAAGTTAATTATAGATTGAATACTCTTTATATTTAAATATTCTAGACTTTTTTCAATTAAAATAACTTTGGGAGATTATCAACTTTATTGTAACATTGACTATGTATACAGACTTGTTTATTTGAACTCCGTAAAGCCAAACCAAAACAATTTATCCTGTAACGTGTACGGTCCTATGCAAATTATCTTTTGGTACGTACCGGTATTACGGGAAAAAAAGGATTGTTCAATTGACCCAAATAATTCATTTTTTCATTTGTGAACAGAACAACCGGCAACAATTTGGATACACTTCGACCAGTAAATACAGCTTCATTTTTGGTTAACCATACAGTTGCATTCTTCGTGTACGTCTGAAATGACAATGGTGGTGTTTATAAGTTTTCTTACGTTTACAATTATGATGAATTACTATTTCAGTCGCTTATCGGATGGATGGATTCAAATTATATGTTACCAACACAGCAACTATTCCACCCGACGGCTATTTATGTTATGAAGATCCTGATCCTGGATATCCAAACATCACTCAGACGATCCCATGTAATCATCTTGGAAAATATGTCATTTATTATGATACTTATGGCGATGACAAACAGGGACCGATTGTAGAGTTATGTTACGTTGCCATTAATGGTGGGCATAATATCATATAGACATGTATCATTAACTTCCTCTTACGATGTCGCGTTATTTATGCGTGGCTATACTTTATATGTTGGTCGATTGTCTCATTTCTTCACAGACTATTTGATATAAGCAAACTTCAAGTTAGCAAAAGGAAGCATTTAGCTAAATTTAAAACAAAACTATAAATTCATATAAAAAAAGGAAAATCACAAAAAAAACTGAACTCCGAGGAAAATTCAAAACGGAAAGTCCCTAATGAAGTGGCAAAATCAAAGGATAAAACACATCAAACGAATGGACAACAACTGTCATATTTCTCACTTAATACAGACATTTTCAAAAGTAAGAAAATGGTGGTTTGAACCTGGTTTGATAGCGTTAAACCTCTGACTTTGATGACAGTCGCATCAAATTTCGTTATTTTTACAACGATGCGTAAACAAAACAGGCATCATTAGTAAAATAGTCAAAATATAATTGAACTTCGTGATCTTCTCGATTTGAACTACATTTATGTTATTCCTGTTTATCTGATTATCCTTTCCACATAAAATCTTGGTCATTAGGTAAAAAATAAATTTTAAAAAGTGTTAGTGATGATATTTAATAACCAGTAAACGAGTTTCACTAATATATTTTACTTCAGTTTTGTTCTATTAAAACATATATCATTGTGAAGTATTAAAAAAAGTTTCAATTAACCACAATGATCATACAAAATATGGTTCTCTTCAGGTTGTCAAAAGACCTTTTGGGGAATTAATTGTGAAACACCTTGTGACGAACATTGTGTAGAGCGTCATTGCTACCCTGGAAATGGTTCTTGTGTACTGGGATGTATTGGGAACTGTTTAAATGGTAATTGTAAAACAGATAGTGCAATTTGTATCGACGGTTGTAAGACAGGGTGGACCGGAACCCATTGTAACAAATGTAAGTATTGTTTTCTATAATCATAATATACAAACTAGCAAAATTTGTACGAAACTCAAAAGTAACAAACACCTTGTTTTAATAGTTTAATAGTTGATTTCAAATTGGAAGCAATTCAGCTTATAAGTATATCATAAATCTATACGTATATCATTACAAAACAGTTTCAATACAATCGTAGGTAAGGCTACAGAGCATACATCATTCAAAGGATTGTCCTGAAAATGTATGGCGTTTTTCAAATATTTATTAAATTAGACAATTCTAAAAATCATTATTTGATGACAATAACTGAACTAATTTAAATACAGATGCATTTGTATGATAATAGTTATCAAAGTACCAGGATTATAATTTTGAACGCCAGACGCGATTTTCGTCTACATAAGACTCATCAGTGACGCTCATATCAACATATTTATAAAGCCAAACAAGTACAAATTTGATCATTGAGGATACAAAATTGTCAAAAAGTTGTGCCAAATACGGCTAAGGTAATCTATTTCTGGGATAAGAAAATCCTTGGTTTTTGGAAAAATTCAAACTTTTGTAAAGGCATGAAACGGGAAATATATAAAAAAACAAAACAAAAAAAAAACAACATAATATTGATATTCATGTCAACACAAACACGTCCACCAGCAGTGGCATCGACATTTTAATATACAATTTTCTTATTTTATCATATTTTGGACATTTCATAATACAATGAAATTCAACCTCGATTTTACCATGGTTACATACAATAAAAAGTCTCTTATTTCATACTCTTTTTAAGAATCTACAATATTCAAAATGTTGGATTGGTGGCCGAGTGTTCTATTATAGTTCGTTTCTGTGTGTGTTACATTTTAACGTTGCGTCGTTTGTTTTCTCTTTATTTTGATTGTGAATTCACATTGCGATAAGACGTGTCACGGTACTTGTCTATCCCAAATTCATGTATTTGGTTTTGATGTTATATTTGTTATTCTCGTGGGATTTTGTCTGATGCTCGGTCCGTTTCTGTGTGTGTTACATTTTAGTGTTATGTCGTTGTTCTCCTCTTATATTTTATGCGTTTCCCTCGGGTTTAGTTTGTTACCCCGATTTTGTTTTTGTCCATGGATTTATGAGTTTTGAACAGCGGTATACTACTGTTGCCTTTCTTTATCTAAGAAGTTATTACTAAAATCACTAGCCAGTCAACACTGAGGTTGTAAGTTCGAACCCCGCTCATGCGGGTGCACTCGACTCTCATCTTAATTGAATAGGATTGTTAGTTTTTCTATCGAAGGTACTGGGTAGTTTTCTCCGGGGAATCCGGCTCCCTTCAAGAAAAAAAAACTGGCCGCCACGAGTTAGCATTAAAGCAGGGCTTAAAAGTGGCATCAAAACAACAAAAATGAAAGATGGATGATGGTATGGACATTTCATATAATTTTTCATATTATTAAATTGAGAATGGAAATGGGGGATGTATCAAAGAGACAACAGCCCGACCATAGCAAAAACAACAGCAGAAGGTCACAAACAGGTCTTCAATATATCGAAAAATTCCCGCACCCGCGGGCGTCCTTCAGCTGGCCCCTAAACATATATATACTAGTTCATTGATAATGAACGCCATACTAATTTCCAAATTGTACACAAGAAACTAAAATTAAAATAATACAAGACTAACAAAGACCAGAGGCTCCTGACTTGGGACAGGCGGAAAAATGCGGCGGGGTTAAAAATGTTTATCAGATCTCAACCCCCCCCCCCTATACCTCTAGCCAATGTAGAAAAGTAAACGCATAACAATACGTACATTTAAAATTCAATTCAAAAGAAGTCCGAGTCTGATGTCAGAAGATGTAACCAAAGAAAATAAACAAAATGACAATTATACATAAATAACAACAGACTACTAGCAGTTAACTGACATGCCAGTTCCAGACTTCAATTAAACTGATTAAAAGATATCAGGCACAATCCTTCCCGTTAGGGGTTTAGTATCATACCATCATAACATATATGAGAAGAACATAACCCGTGTCATGCCAACAACTGGTTTTTAAATAAATGTGTTTATTTCCGATGCAAAGACCCTATAAGTGAATCAATATTAACGCCAAAATATGCAATCTTTAATGACCTGACAACTGTATCGCAACTATATCCCTTCTTAATAAGTCTATTTAAAGGTTTTGTTAGTTTCTGTGGTGAATACTGACATTTTTGTGCTTTATAAAGAATATTTCCATAAAAAATGCATGTGAAATACCTAAACGTATAAGAAGTCTGCATGTTGAGCTATATTTACGAATGATGTCCTTATATCGATGATAACATTTAGTAAACGTTTTGACTAGTTTGTGATATCGAAAACCCTGGTGTAATAATTTTTCAGTAATACATAAATTTCTCTCGTTAAAATCTAAAACATTGGTACATACACGAGCGAATCGTACAAGTTGAGATATATAAACACCGTAAGATGGTGACAAGAAAACGTCACCATCTAAAAATAGATAATTAACGATAGGAAATGAAAAATCAACTCTTTTATCATAAATTTTAGTATCAAGCTTTCCGTTAGTGATATAGATATCAAGATCGAGGAAAGGGCAGTGGTCATTGTTAGTATTAGCTTTATTTAAAGTAAGTTCAACAGGATAAATTTCTTTAGTATACATACTGAAATCGTCATTATTGAGAGCCAAAATGTCATCCAAATATCTAAAAGTATTATTAAATTTGTTTATCAGATGTTGTTTAGATGGGTCTTTGCTGATTTTTGTCATAAATTGTAACTCATAGCCATACAAAAACAGGTCCGCAATAAGTGGTGCACAGTTAGTTCCCAACGGAATTCCGATAACCTGACGATATACGGAATCTCCAAAGCGAACAAAAATGTTATCTAGTAAAAATTCAAGGGCATATATAGTATCAAAGCATGCCCAATTGACATAGTTTTTTGTTTATTGCTACTAAAAAATGACCTAAAAGAGTTTGAACATATATATTCACATTCTGACTTCTTAAATGCCCATTTAATTAGGTGGGTGATTTTTTTCTTAATGAGAATGTGAGGCAATGTGGTATACAGGGTAGAAAAATAAAAAAACATGTTATGTTCACATACACATGCTTTGTTTATATATATACTTTTACAAAAAGTATTAAGGTAAAGGGTATTATATCCACATATTGGTATTATAAAAGTACGACTGTATATTGCAGCATGTAGTACTGGTAGATATGGTAAAGACTGTCTTGAGGAATGTTCAGAAAACTGTTTGAATCCACCATGTAATCATGTGACTGGAGAATGCATCAGTGGATGCAATAATGGATGGCTGGGATTCAATTGTTCACAAAGTATGTTTCTTTTTTCCGATCAAGTATTCAATTTTTGTATTACTTAAAACCATAACTTATGATAATGAGATGAATGCATTATATGACATTGTCTATAAATGTAAGTATTAATGGACATCCGTTATGATCAATATTTCACTAATTATTCTATGAGGCGATTCAATCATAATGCATTATTTCATTATTGAAGATATATGCAGTCCAAGTAATTTATTTCATTTAAGGTAATTGCAAAATTTATTTCAAAGTAATCTTTGCAGAAAACATATGTGTAAAAAAAAACACATTTTTATTTGAAGTATACTTTACTTTGAAATTTAGTACCATGTTTTGAGCAAATACTGTTCTTATTATATATGTACAGAGTTTATGTTTTAACCATTTTTCAGAATGTCCTAATGGTCAATTTGGAATACTCTGTTCAAAGTTTTGTAATGGGTGTATTTTGTAATGGGTGTATTTCGAATATGTGTAATCATGTCGATGGTTTATGTGAAAACATAACGGTCTGTAACCCTGGATATAAATACGAGAAATATTGCAAACAAGGTATGTAGATTGCAAAATCAAAATTGTACATTTACCTGATCAATTCACCAACGAAATAGTGATTTATTTCAGAAAAAAAGATACAGAGTGTTTATGACCGTTTTACGCTCGGATGTCATTGAATAGTATAAAGGTACCAATTTAACAAGATGAGCATTTCGAACGTTGTGGTCTCCTCAGTAGTGTGTGAAATTGAAAAAACTAATGTTGATTAATTTATATAATAAAAGAAGCCTTACAACACAATACCAAACATCGAACTGGCATATAAAATTCGATGGTTAATCAATTGTATACAAGTTAAACTATACAAATACTGTTACTATCATGCATTCAATTTAAAAAAGGTTGGACAAATCATTTTAAACAGATGTAATTATTATAATCGTTTGCAATGTTGTTCATAATTAAGGCTTTTAATATTGACAGAGGAATTATTTTCAGTTTTTTTTTATTCTGTAACTCATATGTTCCCCTCCCCCCAATTCATCATAGCAAGTTTTTTTTAATGATCCTGCAATTTATTTAAGATCATGGGTATTGGAGACTACTTTTCCCTAACAACAATTTATATCTATTATACAAAGTCATCTCGAAATAACAACGTTTTTCTACTTAGTTTAATTAAGGAACTTATCTAAATAAATGCAACAGCCTGTTCGAAAATCATAAATCGATTGAGAGAAAACAAATCCGGGTTACAAACTAAATCCGAGGGAAACACATCAACTATAAGAGGAAAACAACAAAACAACAGAAACACAAAAGTCCAACAAAAAAACAAACGATACGATAATGCACATAGAAACGAACTATAAGATTACAACTGCCATTTTTGTGACTTGGTACAGGTCATTTTAAGAAACAATTGTGGGTCGAACCTGGTTTTGTGGCTAGCCAAACCTCACCCTGTATGGCAATGTTAAATATAACACTAACAGGACAGCATGACATGACAGAACTAATACTATTTACCCCAAAAGTAGAACGTGGTTTTTGGCATTGTTATGAATGTTATGGTTTCGGTAAGTGAAAATTACTTCATTGCTGATATAAAAAAAACTCTAAGTATAAGGAAATCCATGTTGACTATGTCATTAATTTCATTTTATTAGCTAGTACATCTTACATTGATTTACGAGTCCAACTATCTGTTTTACAGTCTAGGGCGAGGGCATTTTTCTGGACCAAGAATATCATATGCTATACAAATCTATCATTTATATTTGACTACTGTTTTTTTCGTCCATCAGAATGTGACAATTGGTATTTTGGTAAAAATTGTTCAATGGAATGTAACTGTTTAGCCGAACCATGCAACAAAGTAGACGGAAAATGTCAACTTGGAGGTTGTAAAGAAGGATGGCATGGTGAATCGTGTAATCAACGTAGGTAGCTAAATTTTTGTTGGATTATTTATAAGCTGTCATATTCCTAAGTTGGTGCAGGTGTTTTCGTACGCAGGAAAAAAGTTAAACCTTGTTTTCTAGGTAGCTAAACCTCTCACTAGTATATGATAGTCGCCTAAAATTCCATCGCATTAACAACGATTTGTAAACAAAACAAACGGAAATAATAGGTTAAAGTGTCAATATAGGGGTAAGGCATTCAACATTGTATAATAAACCAATTCTTGATATTCAACTAAGGTACTTTTGGATTTATGATCGAATTTACTGTTATGAATAAGATTCCATATACTTTGCATGAACTACTAGTTCATTTCAAAAACCAAATATCTCTTCTGATCTTTGAAGTTTAAATTGTAGATGATATGTATTTTTTTCTGTACATAACAACCTACATGTAACAAGTAAACTAGTGGACGCCATATGTGAATATATATCACAAATTTTCAAATTTCCGATCTATTCATATTATTTATTGAAAAAAGAAAGATTTCGATTGTGTTTTCAGACGTATGACATAGAAAGCCATGTGGTCTTTTAAAGAACAAAACTCATGATATTAAAATCTTATATAACGAACATTTCAGCATGTATTGAGGGTCATTTTGGACGAAACTGTAATCGTTCATGTGATGGATGTATATCAAATAGATGTGAAACCACTGGTGGATTATGTTTTAACACCACTGGTTGTGAACCTGGTTATTACTTCGAGGAATACTGCAACAACAGTACGTACATAATGGGATCATATTTTGTCTTTTCTGCAACTTTTTTTATTGTAATTATTATCGACTCTTTTAATGTCGAATGGCTTTGTTTGTAAGACATTTTATTTTCCCAAGTTGCATAGGAAAAGGATGATAAATTCTCAGACGTTTGTTTATGTTGGTTTTTTTAATCATTGTATTTTTTTCTTTTTGGAGTAATAAACATGCTTTTCTGTTATTTCCATAAACTAGGATGTAAATACGATTTCAACCAATTTTCATTTAAAATAATTCAAAATAGAAAGATTACTAAACGAGACGCACTGCGGCTAGTTTCTAAGATTGTTCGGAAACATGTTAAAAAATCATCCTTCATAATAACAGAAAAAAACATTGGACCAATAAATTGACATATTACTTTTAAAATATGTGTATATAGATGAAATAAGATGATAACTTTATATACTTTCTGATACTTTTAAAAAGACTTAATGAAAAACTCAACTTTGAAAATAATAGATCGAGCGACACGAACCCATTCAAAAATCGGGATTGATCACTGAAGCCCCACTTAACATGTGAAAACCGTTGTGTTGCTCATTTTAGAACGTACCAGGTTATAAGTCGTAATCGAAAGGTCAAATTTGAGGGAATTGAAATGGGAATATGGTTACAAAGGTTGGGACACATACGTCGTCATCTGTGAAACAGATTTTCCACACCGGTCAAACAACTCGTGAAAGTGTCCATCAAATTTCCAAAGTGCAGATTGTTCCCAGAATAGACCACTTTCGAGTTCATCCGTCACCGGCAAAAACTCGTCAATTATGCACGCCTTTATGACGTCACTTACCAGATAGAGGGGCTCGCCTGTATCCCTGCACTATTTACGTTCATCAAGCGTCTTAGTGATCGTCTTTGTGCAGGATAACCTAGAAATAACGGTTGCTCTGTAGGTACTTACTGACAATTCCCTAATGACAGCAGTGTTGATTGTCAATTTTGAGAATTCAATTTGCCGAATAATTCGTACAATATAGAATTATAGTTTTCCAACCACTCGCTCAACATTGGAAGGAAGTGACGACGCCCCTAAACGCAAAAATGACGGTGATAAAGGCGCGTATAATTGACGAGTTTTTTCCGGTGACGGATGAACTCGAAAGTGGTCTATTCTATCTCCTTCATATCAGCAAGACGAAGGCAACAATAGAATAAAGTTAACATGAAGAGCAGAATGAACCATTAGAGATATATGAACGCAATAATATGTCGCGGTCGTTATTTTGCATCATTAAACGTTGAATCATACTTTAATAAAATTTCTATTTTATAGCCTGCGATGATTGGTATTTTGGGACAAACTGTTCAAACAAATGTCATTGTTTGACTGGGCCATGCAGCTGGTTTACAGAAAAGTGTCCAGATGGGGGCTGTAAAAAGGGGTGGCATGGAGAATCATGTGAAAAAGGTAGAAAATTGTTTTTCATGTTTTCGACATAACAATTATATTTATTTTAAATCGCAGTCATTCACCATTGTTTGTCGTTGACCTGACATACTATTCGAATTATAATCGAAATTGCTGTCACGAATAATGACATATGTATCACATATTGACTTTGAGCTGCTGATTCTAGATATCATCCGATTTTATCGTAATTCAACATTGAACCGACATGGCATTTCAACTCAACAAGACACGTGTATGCCATTATTTAAGTAAAACGGGTATAAAATGATCTAAATCATTGATAGTCATATGTATGAATAATTTGTTCAAATTTACTTCGAACGAACAAAGAATGATTTTGAACATAAGGTAATAACAGAGAGTTGGTCTACTTTCACTTCCGATAATTTGAAATAAAAACTATTTTAGTCTAATATAACGAACATTTCAGCATGTATTGAGGGTCATTTTGGACGAAACTGTAATCGTTCATGTGATGGATGTATATCAAATAGATGTGAAGCCACTGATGGATTATGTTTTAACACCACTGGTTGTGAACCTGGTTATTACTTGGAGGACTACTGCAACAAAAGTACGTACAAAACTGGAATATACTTTTTTCTGTCCAACTTTTCTTAATGTCAGTATATCGACTCTTTTTATGTCGAATAACTTTGTTTGTTAGACATTTCACTTTCTCGAATAGCATAGGAAAACGATAATAAATTTGAAGACATTTGTCTATGTGTTATTTACAATCATCTGTTGTTTTCTTTTTCGGAATAATAAACATGCATTGCAACTATTTCCACAAATAAGGTATGCAATGTTAATACGATTTCATAACCCGAAACTAAATCGTACTAAATATGATAAATATATTGTTGTTTAAATTAAGATATCTGATTTCACCACATAATTCATTGTTCCTGATGAACATATGTTGATGCCTTTCAACAGTTCCTCATATGATTAACTTAAAATACAAAATAATTCAAAATAGAAAGATTACTAGACGAGAGGCACTGTAGCTAGATTTTTTTTTATAGAAGATTGATTGGAAACATGTTACAAAATTATCGATCATCAAAACAGAACACATTGGATCAATAAATCGACAGATTACATTTAAACATGTGTGTATATAGATAGAATTAGATAACTTTTTATACTACATGATACGTCAAAAAGACTTAATAAAAAAACACAACATAGAAAAAAAGGCACAGCACAACGAACCACACCAAAAACCGAGAACGATCACAAAACACCCTATATTGTTAGCAGATCCCGCTTTACTCCACATTTTAAAACCGTTGTGTTGATCATCTTCATATCAGCAAATAAGAGGCAACAGTAGATTATCAGACATTTAAAGTGTTCAAATGTTTAAACATATTACACCAATGGAAATCATCTGTCGTATTCCCAACTAGCCTTACTAGGTAGTTACAAGTATAACTTGTGCAGTGTCGATTTATATTCGTTCATCTTAATAATCAGATTGAACACAAAAACACCGCTCTTAAATAGATGCGTATAAAGTAAACTTGCAAGAGCATATAAACCATATGAGATATGAGATATATAAACTCAATACTATGTTGCAATGTGTATTTTGAATATCTGTTGTACCATTGATATACGTTAATAAAATTTCTATTTTATAGCCTGCGATGATTTGTATTTTGGTTCTAACTGTTCAAGAAAATGTAATTGTTTGACTGGACCATGCAACTGGTTTACAGGAAAGTGTCCAGAAGGTGGTTGTGAAAAAGGATGGCAAGGCGAATCATGTGAGGAAGGTATGCGATTAGTTTTCATGTTTCGGCTTAAGAATTATATTCATTCTATATCAAAGTATAAACCATTGTTTGTCGTTCTTTACTGTCTGTCATAAATCGAGTCAATAAGGTACCACACATCGAGTATGAATAGATAATTCCAAATATCTCCTCCGATGTTTATCGTTATATAATATTGTAGACGACATGCATTTCAACTAAGCGACATAAGAGTGTGCTATTCTTAAATATTTACTCCGACAAAACGAAGAATGATTTCAAACGAGTATTCAAACTTATAATGTGAAAACAAAGAAGTTAGTCTACTTTGACTTAAAACAGATTGAATACATACTATATTAGTCTTATATAACGAACATTTCAGCATGTATTGAGGGTCATTTTGGACGAAACTGTAATCGTTCATGTGATGGATGTATATCAAATAGATGTGAAGCCACTGATGGATTATGTTTTAACACCACTGGTTGTGAACCTGGTTATCAGTTTGATGAATATTGCAACAAACGTACGTACATGTATATTATAGATCATTTTGTAGAATTTTTTGTTTTAATGCAATTCAACTTCGTACATGTATTTGATTTAACCTTATCAACGTTTTGATTTTAGCGCCACTGATGTGTTTGTTGTAGACACTTCGCGAGTCTAGAAAGATACATTGTAAGCTTTATATGTTTTTTTTATATACATCTTTCTTTTACGTCTCCCTGTATGAAAGTACATCCACCTGTTGTTTTTTCCTTTTCCATTCTGATACAGTAACTCTTTTAATTTTTTCGAAAGGGTCGAGAAAAATCAGAATCAATTTTCAGATTTTTGTTTTTGTTCAACGGTTTTAATTGTTATTTTCTGAATTAAAAAAAAACGCTGTGTATCCATTCCCTATTCAAATAGGACTATCTTATATGAATACTTTTAAACAGACTTTTTAAGAAGGAATATAGCTACGATACTGTTGTCAGGTCATTACATATTGCATATTTTGGCTTTAATATTGATTCACTTATAGGGTCTTTGCATCGGAATTAAACATATATATTCTAAAACCAATTGGCATGACACGGGTTATGTTCTTCTCATATATATTTAATGATGGCATAATATTAAACCCCTAACGGGAGTGATTGTGCTTGATATTCATATGATGAAGACATCTTTCAATCAATTTAATTGAGGTCTAGATTTGGAGCTGGCATGACTATAACTGCTAGTAGTTCTTTGTTAATTTATGTATTATTGTCTTTTGTTTTGTTTATGTTTCTTTTGCTACCTATTCTGAAAACGCACTCGGACCTCTCTTAAACTGAATTTTACAATGCGTATTGTTGTGCGTTTGTTTTTTTCTACATTGGCTAGAGGTATAGGCAGAGGGGGAGATATAAAAAAACATGTTTATCTCCGCCGCATTTTTGCGCCTGTCCCAAGTCAGGCGCCTCTGGCCTTTGTTAGTCTTGTATGATTGTAAGTTAAGTTTCTTGTGTATAATTCAGAGTTTAGTATGACGTCCATTATCACTTTAATAGTAGCATATTTGTTTAGGGGTCAGCTGAAGGACTCCTCAGGGTGCGGGAGTTTTTCACTGCATTGAAGACCCATTAGTGGCCTTCGACTGTAGTCTGTTCTATGGTCGGGTTGTTGTCTCTTTGAAAAATTCTTCATTTCCATTCTCAATTTTACAATTCTTAATTTTCCATTCATTAAAAGAGGGACGAAAGATACCAGAGGGACAGTCAAACTCATAAATCGTAATTAAACTGACAACGCCATGGCTAAAAATGAAAAAGACAAATAGACAAACAATAGTACACATGACACAACATAGAAAACTTAAGAATAAGCAACACGAACCCCATAAAAAACTAGGGGTGATTTCAGGTGCTCCTGAAGGGTAAGCTGATCCTGCTCTACATGTGGCACACGTCGTGTTGCCTATGTGATGACAAATCCGGTAAATAGTCTAATTCTGTAGGTCACATTCATGAAAGGGAAGGGGATTGTAGTTTCGACGTAAGGAGTATATCCGATCAAAAGCTAGGGGTGAACGCTATATATTTTTAAAAACCATCATCATGTGCACTCTTTCTTCCTATTTATCATACATTACACGAAAGCTCTTTGTATGCAATTACTGCAAGTTAACCACATGGTCAAGTTTGCTAACTTTTCCAACATCATCACAGCTCGGCATGTTCTCCTAAGAAAATTTTAGGCCCGGTAATTAAATAAAGACATAAATCAAACCGCATGGTATAAATTACTGCTAACTTGATATATATATCTATTGTTGACATTACATTCTTCAGAACCGAATTCCATTGCCAACATGAAGAACTATGTGAAATTAATGGAATATTATACCACTGTGTCAGTTAAATGCATGTAAACATTTTGTCCCCTATATCATAATTTCTTCTGTATAATATATACCTGTATAATTTTACCCTTTCAACTACTGTTGATGTTGACTAAAGTAGCATCTGGTATGTGCACGTTTGAAAATAGGGTAAAAAAAACATACAAATGGATTTGTTTTAGCTAGGATAGCTGTCGTTTTATTAAGGTACTTTATATTTGCTACTTTGTAGTCTGTGACGATTGGTTTTATGGTAAAAACTGCACTGGGAAGTGTTATTGTTTAACTGAGCCATGCAGTGGGGTTACGGGAATATGTCCATCTGGTGGATGCCAAAAGGGGTGGCAGGGCGAATCATGCGAAGAAGGTAGGACATTTAATTAATGTTTGCTGTGACTCGTTTAGTGCTTTTTGACATTCGATTTATATTCTTACCTTACCAGAGTATTAAAGGTTTACCTTACTTTTCAAAGGTTCAATGATTAAGCTTATTCATTCTGAATCATTGAAAAATGATGTGGTGCTCTATTGTTTGTTTTATAAAGACGCATGCAGATTTAAGTGAGTCACACCTACTGGCAACTAGTGCAGAGGTTTAAACAAGTCAATAAAAAACAAAACATAAATAACGTGTGTTGTTTTTACAGCACTGTGGGATACCTTTGCTGGTTGACTGTCAGTCCCTGGTGGTGTCATTAGCTTAGTAGTCAGTACTTCGGTATTGACATGATCATGATCTATAACAAATAATAAAACTTTCGAAATTACCGTTTATAAATTTCGAAATAATTATTAACTAAGTTTTCAACATCCTCTAGCAAAGTTGACCTTAGATCGATTTATCTATTTTCAAAGTTCCTTTTTGTTACACAGCTCCCAAATTTTTTAAGCTATATATAGCTTTTCATAAACCTTTGGCATTTTGAGCGTTCCTGATCATGATTAAGGTTAATCTAGAAAAGCGCGTCGGACGCATGACATTTGTAACTTGTTGTTTTTATTAGCTCACCTGGGCCGAAGAGCCAAGCGAGCTTTTCTTATCACTTGGCGTTCGTCGTCCGTCGTAGTTAAATTTTACCAAAATCTTCACCTCTGAAACAACTAGGCTAAATTTAATCAAACTTTGGCCACAATCATCATTGGGGTATCTTGTTTAAAAAATGTGTCTAGTGATCCGGCCAACCACCCAAGATGGCCGCCATGATTTTAAATAGAAGAAAGGGGTAAAATGTAGATTTTGGCTTATATCTCTGAAACCAAAGCATTTAGAGCAAACAAATTTACATGTGTTAAATTGTTAATCAGGTCAAGATCTACCTGTCTTGAAATTTTCAGATGAATCGGATAACCCGTTGTTTGGTTGCTGTCCCTAAATTGGCAATTTTGGCAATTTTAAGGAAATGTTGACGTTATTTATTGTTATTTTGAATGTTATTATAGATAGGGATAAACAATGAACAGCTATAATGTTTAGCAAAGTAAGATCTACAAATAAGTCAATTTTTAACAACTTTTTCTAATTTTTTGTACTCTTTTACAAAAATTTTCCTCTGAAACTACTGAGCCAAAATCATTATAGATAGAGATAATTGTAAGCAGCAAGAATGTAAAGAAAAGTTAGATCTACAAACACATCACCATCACCGAAACACAATTTTGTCATGAATCCATCTGTGTCCTTTGTTTAATATGCAGATAGACCAAGGTGAGCGAAACAGTCTCTTTTGAGCCTCTAGTTTTTTACAGCAATGTGGGATACCTCTGCTGGCGGACCATCATTCCTAGATGCTATCATTAGCTAAGTAGTCAGTTCTTCGGTACCGAGATGATTTATTACAAAACTTTTTAAATTGTCCGTTGATAAATTTCGAAATAAATGAAAGCTAAGGTTTCAACTCCATTGGGCAAAGTTGACCTTAGAGGCTAATTTTGGGTGCTTTTTGGTAATAACTATACTTAATCGTACATGTAGCCAGGGGGTACTGAGGGGGGGGGGTCCTCTGAACCCCCCCCCCCTCTTTTTGAAAATAAATAAGCACTGTTAAAGTCAATGTTCTGTTCGAATTGTGACTGTTAAATTCGAGTTCGTGAGTCCAAATAACACCCCTTGGAAATCCTTAGAAATTCCTGGCTACGGGCCTGATATTTATAACTTGTGTTTTACGGATTCTATCAATGAGACCCTTCTTGGATGTAATAAGGTGGTTATACTCGCTCGTAGTCATCAATTTTAAAATTCTGCAACAGTAACCAATGTCTGTATATTAAAAATGTGTTCACAATACTTTTAGTATCAGTGAAAACTAATTGTAGCTGAAAATGGAAGTATTTTAGACTTTGGACGCTGTAAATTTATTACGTGCACTTTTCAATCACGGCAAAAATGGCTTTACCTTTTTGGCTTCTTTCTTTCTTCATAATGTAACATTGACTGACGATTTACTTTATTTTTGAAGCGATATCTGAATTACAAAAGGAAGATCCTCCTTACGCTGCCACAATCGGAGGAGGTGCTACTGCAGTCATACTTATTCTGCTTATAGTTGTGATATTCATCATTTACAGGTTAGTTGTATTGTTCTTGAAAGATATCACACTTCTCCGTTGAAAAGTTTTTATTACCACCATTAATCATTTATTAATGTTATTGTTCAATGTATTATCTTGAAAGCAATGCAGAAGATTTCAAATAAAGTACAGTAATTACGGTAACGTAAAATTGTTTATCTTAGTCGATACCTCTGATAGTAGAATGCTAGTTCCAAAGGATAACAGTTCAGTTTTGCTATAAAAACATGAAAATAATGGTATTGATAATATAAATTGCTGTCAATGTGTTGTCTGTTCGTCCAGACTTTTGATTGTCTATTTGATATCTTTTGCAAGTAATATTTTCAGTCAAGTTTTTTATATCCCGGTTCCTTCTCGGTATGCTTTTATCCTTCTTTGGAAATATCAGCTCGTTTATGTTTTGTATGACGTCATGTGTTTTCTCGGTCATCTATTGAAATATCTAATTAGGGTCATATGTATCGGATGTAGTGAATGCTAGTATCGTTTAATTACTCATATGTTTTGACAAAGACAATTTAAATGGAATAAGTCATTATTTAAAACTTGTTTATTTTCTTTGTCCATATTCCATTCTAACAGTAAAAGTACCGTAACGTAAAATATTTGCAAAAATGTAAGACGATTCTTAATATATCGTTATTTTTTAAATTCATTAATCAAAACATTATAACGTATACTCTATGTTTCAAGATCACATGCTTTCAAATCGGGGCAAATTTGAGTTTCAGACTAGTGAATTGTCTACATCGTTAATATATTCGATTCCAAGAAGCATATTAACCGTTGGAATATATCTTATCTTATTTATGTACTTTTTGTTTTACCAGCTCTGTAATGTTTGCAGTGTATGATGTACATGTACGCAGCCCCGTCCGAACAAAATGGAGACGATACAATCCGATGCTCTCTGCACGTTAAAAAATCTTGTAACAATTCTTTGAGGGGTCCTGTTGCAAGATATAAATACTGTTAATACCATCGTTTTCTAGTTGCCTCGATCACCAGACCTAACTATTTTATTTATTGTTAATTTGTTGTCGTCCTGAAAATTCAGAGAATATTTGCCATTGGACGATGGTCAACTAACAATCAATCAATGAATCAATGTTTGTTAAACGTCTTTTTTTTACTTCAGCTTTCTATTTTAAGGATGAGATTTTGGAATTAGTGTCAGAATTTTAGAATTCTTAACTATTTTCCATACGAAACAAAGTACAATATTTTGCCCCATAACATCCATTTGTCTTTTCATATAAGACTCAATAGCTCATACAATATAAAAAAAGAAGATGTGGTATGATTGCAAATGAGACAACTATCTACAAAAGACCAAAATGACACAGACATTTACAACTATAGGTCACCGTGCGGCCTTCAACCATGAGCAAAGCCAATACCGCATAGTCAGCTATAAAAGGCCCCGAGGTCATTTACCAAAATTTAAGCAGATTCTTATTTTGTTCCTTAACTAATGTTCTTCCGACAGTATCAATTAAAAATTCTTAATCTTACTAATTTCACCCAAGTACATCCTTAAGCATGATGTATCCTATGAAGTGTCTCGACAATACTAACGTGTGTGCAAAACGTTACGCGGAAAATTTTCGAAGTGTTTCATTTAATTTGTGCATAATACTGCTATTGACATAACTAATTACATTAAGAGTTTTTTTTACTAATTGTATGTAAAATATAAACATCTTTTTAGAAAAAAACTGCAGTCATTTATTGAGATTTTTGTGCATTGTCAGATACAGTTTTATTAATGATCTTTTTTATTTGTTCGTTTCTATGAATTTATGACAGGCATATTTTGTTTTCCATTATTCCGTGACATTTACAACTTCACTAATACTTATAGGTTTTTTGTATTAACAGACGCAGGTCAATATTGACAGAAGATAGACAATTAGACCGGAAATCATCAATGAATGAGACTGCTTTTGGTGAGCAAACACATAGCAATTCACATTCAAATCTTATTATATTCACCTTGAACACCAAAAAGACAACGTATTTGCATTTCAGAACCCTTAATACTGTAGTGCGTTCAATGTAAACCTTTTGTTCTGTTTCACACCCATTGTTGTGAAATATGCATCATACATGGTGCAGGCTTTAAACCGGTGCACCATCCTGTTTATGGTTCAGTACTGTTGTTATAGCTAGTATATTGTAAAGCGAATTTCAGCTTTTATTGTTCATGTTACAATCATGTTTATTCTTGACATTAAAAACTAGATGTAAAAGATTTTGGAAATGTGTATGGGTTATAAAAGAGACCTAATCATATCCACTTTGTAATGAAGACTTATTAAACAATTTGTATATGTACATTCGAGATGAATGTGAATAAATTATTGAACATTTTATGTAGAAACAAGCAAGAAAACCAGTAATAACCATAACTACGCTAATATAGATAGTATAGGAAAGACAAAAGAGGATACTTCTTCCATGACAGAGAGCGAAGAAACTGAGTCACAAATAGTAAAAATCGATGATGTGAACGTGTACGGTAATGTCATAAGCGTTTTGAAATACAAGATAATGATTGGAGATCTGAAGGCTGCTATATATGAAAAACAAAAGGGCGAGGATTTCAAAAAAGAGTATGAGGTATGCACAATTTATCACATTTGATTTAATGGTTATTTTATTTTCGGTTAATTCAAAAGATCATGCTTTTCGTTTTATTAGATATTTGTTTTATAATTTATCAGCTATTTAAAAATATGAAAGCTAGAATTTTTTAACATACACGTCATGTAAATCAATTACTGGGTTATTGTTGAATAACGCTGAAATTCAACAATGCTGAACCATCTGACTCATAATTAAAACCTCATCATAAAAAATCTCTTGACTCTCGAATCAAACCGGTAAAATAGGACTTATAAAATATGAAAAAGCATTTAGGATCCATTATTCTGAAATGTCTTTTTATATAACACACAGGTAATCTAAACATTGGAAAGAAAGTATTTCGAAGTAAATCCAAATTTTACAAACAGTTCTATTAAAAATATGATCATATCATTGATAGTTAAAGTCAACAGAGAAGTGCTGACTGATAAGTGTTAAATGCTGTAGTTTGATTGATATAACACATCTTTATGCTTTATTTTTAGATTATACAAAAAGGACTACTTTATCCACATGTTGAAGGTTCAAAAGAAGAAAATAAAGTCAAAAACCGTTTTCTGTCGCTATGGCCATGTATGTAATAAGGGAATATTCTAAGTTTTACTTAATAATGTTGTTGTTTAATTTATAAAAAGAAATAATTGATGAGAGCTATAGTTTATTGTATTTTTAACATGGGTAGTTATTATATTCGTGATTTATTTTGCCCGAGCGATAGTGAGGGCTAAAATAACACGAATATAATGCCTACCCATGTTAAAAATATAATAAAGTGTAGCTTGCATAAATTATTTCGATTCTGATTAGGACAATTAAGGTAATGTTTATGTCCAATGTGTATAAGTGTAGAGTATTTGTGCAGGCTCTTCCATAAACCTCTTTTTTTTGTAAACAAACAAACAACTGACAATGTGCTTTTTTAGAGGAAGGATTTGTATAAGAGTAGAGTGTTTGTGTAGGCTCCTCCATGAACCTCCCTTTTTATTTGTAAACAAGCAAACAACGAGAATGTGATTTTTTAAGAGGGAGGACTTTTGAACAGCCAGCATGAACGGTTGTCGTATCTAGGTCATACATTTCAATTTCGAACTGAAACACATTACAGTCATAATAAATGAATTAGTATCAATTTGAGCATTATTTTAGAGTTTGAAAGTGTTTTAAATTAATGAAATATATTAAATGCATGTTAATTTCATAAAATTCCTTATTCTGCAGTAGTCCATATACGCATGTACAAACAAATTTTATTGGATTAAGAGCATGGGTTTATTCACAAAGCGAAAGAAGCACGTCAAATTAGAATTCTTAATAAACCGTCTGTATGCTATGCATTATACATGTTATATAGCAGTTATGATACAGTTAACTTAGTTAATGGTGAGAACTTATTTTTTGAAGAACATAATGCTATTCACATTTTCTCGAAGAATTTTTTATTAAAATTTAAACATGGACGGAGTTACATACAATCATGCATTTTTTGTCATGTGAGGAGAACAACCAAACCTATCCCAAGTTGTATCTTCTTTATGACGAAAATATCTTCTTGCAAACTGTGATTACAAATATACATAATGGAATCGACAAGATATAGTAAAAGTATACATGCTTAACGTTTGATTTGTATTCTAACGACGTATTTAATTATACCAATGACATATTGGTATCAATTTTTTATACTGACATCATAATCATCAATATATATTTGTTATAGATGATCATTCAAGAGTTGTTTTGAAGGGGGACACGACGCATGATTATATAAATGCTAGTTATATTGATGTAAGTTTAACAATGTACATTCTGTTATATTATAATATTATCATCTGTGTATGTTGTCAAATTGAATTTAGAGATATTCAAAGGTGTAAGTCTCAATGACAATATTTCTACCATTTGAAATGCATATTCAACTCTTGTTAGGAAACGGATAAAAAAAAATCGGTATTTTCAATTATTTATATGTCGAATATATCACTAAACCAGTAATAAAACGAATATAATATTATATTTCTGTTACCCTAAACGTAAACGACTACCTGTGAATAGTTTTGACATGTTTATACAATCAAAGTTTATTCATTGTCACGTTTAAAATATGTTCTATTAGTAAAAATAAAATGATAATGAAATAAGCAGGACAAAAAAACTTGGAGACAAAAAAAACTGTAAAACAGGACAGAAAACAATGATGATTGTCTATCGTCCGAATTGGGCATGCAAAAAACTAACATCAACATATTTTCAAATAATTCAAGTAGATTCTGGGAACTTTAAAAGTAGACCGGGATAACAGGGCAAAAAAAGTTTGGAACAAGAGAAAACACATTGCAAATACATAAAGACTCATAGTTGATCTAGCTGATGAAGACAGTTTCAAATAAATGACATGCAATTATACTGTCTATCGGCAATTTATACTTAAGGGGACGGGTTGATACTATGTACTAAAATGAAATACTTAGTAAAACGGTTCACGCGTACACATCGTTAGAATAAATGTTCGGTTGTATGATAGAACTCGCGCTTATTTCATTATTATATTGACGCAGATTGACTTGATACTTGACGTCATTGCTTATCATTTTTGAGTATTAAGGCATATCATTGATCATATCCCTCTTACTGCCGGTAGTTATTCAAGGTTGTATTCCGTGTTCCAGAAAAAAAAACGACAGCTCTACGTCTGCGAGGTCACATGCCCAACAATGTCATCATACGATATATGAAGTCACGCCATAATGACCGTTACATTTGGGTCCTATTGAAAATATAACACTGTTTAATCTTCAGTCTTTTAATTGAAAGAGAAACAGCAATGATAAGAAGTTTGCATGAATTAAAACATAAACATATGTGTCCCTCCCGCAGCAAGAGGGTTAACAATATAAGGCAGTTAGTTCAAATGCTCATTGTACAAAATTGTCGATAATAGTCAATATCAGTCAGGAAATAAAGCATACACTAAGGATAGGTTCATTTGATGCGATTTTAGGTTTTGGACCAAATATTTCTTTTGTTCTGGCAATACCAATCGTATTGTTCGGGACTAAATAAAGGTTATTGCATGTTATTAATTTGGTATGATTTTCATTGTATTGGGACACTTACCAAGTATATTCAAACTATCTTCTTAACAATTCAGAACTATGAAAAAGAAATGGCATACATAGCAGCACAAGGTTGGTATAGTATTTCCTATATTTGATGTTTGTTTTGGTATGAAATCGATAATCGAAAGTCATTTAGTCTGAAAGGTGTACTCAATAAATATAAAATGAAATGACAACAAAACTTTATAAATTTCTTGCGTCCTAAACGCTTTACTGGATTTACCTTCATCAAACCAAATGTTTGAGAGTCAAGGATGTATAAAGACCAAAAACGTTGATGAGCTATTCATAAATTGATGTCTATGGTTATAAGATATTTTGCAAAGGTGAATTATATGTATTCAAGAAATCATCTGTACTTGTACAAGAAAAGAAGTGCAAATTCTGCGTTCATTCCATAGATGTAAATTGATCATTATAAATTAGATTTACCTTTATTAAAAACGTTCGTACAAAATGATTTAAAAGCCAAGGATGTATAAGGATCACATGCAGATTTGAATGACCAAAGGGACATAAAAGTAATAATAGTAGTCCAATTCATTTGTTATAGCTGGGTGATAGTTATATATAATGGAAGATGTGGTATGAGTGCCAAGGAGGCAACTCTCCATCCAAGTCACAATTATAAACGTAAACCTTTATCGGTCAAGGTATATATGTTAGAAAGAGCTTTCAAGTTTAAAGAACTACTCAAATTTGTATCCTCGACGTTTTGTTTGTTTTTTAATTGTTCTTTTTTTTCTTATATATTTGGCAGTCTTCTCTGGACTACTTGAACAATATTTGAAAAGATGTTTTTTTCATTTGGCCCTGTAGACTATATAAGTTACTAATCCTGACTATCGCGAGCGAAATATAATTAAACAAAAAGATAGATTACAACTAATGAATTTATTTAGTAGAAAATAATTTTAAGCCTAATTGATTCAATAAACTGACCTACACATCTGAATATTATGATTTTTCTAACATGAAGGTCCGAAAAACGAAACATTACGAGATTTTTGGCATATGATCTGGCAGGAAAATGTTGGGAAAGTAGTGATGGTCACACAACTTAAAGAAAATCGTAAGGTAACACACTATCTTAACATTTTTTCTTCATGTTACATTTGTTTTATCATTTAGTCTATCAATATGTGCAGAGATATTAAACTTCATTTGTGAAGACATTGCTCACTGGATACTCAAAACTAAAACATAAACAATAGCAAAAGAAACTGTGGTATGATTGATCATGAGACAACTCACCACAAGAGACCTTGTGATACCAAAATTAACACATATAGGTCCCTGTACTGCTTTAAGTAATGAGCCAAGCCCATACCGCATAGTTAGCTTTAAAATGCACCTAAAAGACAAATGTAAAACAATTCAAACGCAAAAAACAAACGGACTAATTTACGTACATCAATAATGAACGAAAAACAGCGACAAACAAAAACCAATGTATTACAGGTTACTGACTTTGGACAGTCACATACAAATTGTGGCTGGGTTACACTAGTTTGGAGGCGCCAACTCTCCCTTAAATCTCGGACAATGGTGTTACAATACATTATAAGAAAAACTATAAAAATCATTTGAAAAAGGTTTAACTAATCAGAGGGATATAAATAGAAATACATCTAAGAAAACAAAGTGGACGTGAACTTAGACTTGTACGTCTAGACAACAAAATGACACACAGTGTATATGTAGGACTCAAATGTATGGTGGATTCAAAATATATGGCAGATTCTTAATCTATGGTAAATGTGACGTCATGCCATTCCAAATCTATGGACGATTTTTTACAATCTAATCTATGGCAAGTTTTGTAATTTCCTAATCTATCATAATGGCGAATTTATGTCGTTTTTCAAATCTATGGCAAATTGTGCAAATGGAAAACAATGCAGTACATTTTCGAACAATGACTTGTCTTAGGCAAGTGGAAATTTACGATAACGGGAGCATGTCTATAATCATTAATGAAATAAACATTCCATATATTAATGGTCAACCAAAAAAAAATCAAAAGTGATAAATTCATATACCTTAATAAAGACTTCAAGATGAAAATGATGTGGTCTGTAAAAAATCAAAAAAAAATCTGAGCATGGTACTTTTTTAATTAGTTATCAAAGGTACCAGGATTATAATTTAGTACGCCAGACGCGCGTTTTGACTACATAAGACTTTTTAGTGACGCTCATATCAAAATATTTATAAAGCCAAACAAGTACAAAGTTGAAGAGCATTGAAGATCCAAAATTCCAAAAAGTTGTGCCAAATACGACTATGTATTAAACCAACTTATGCGTTTACTTTTCTACATTGGCTAGAGGTATAGGGGGAGGGTTGAGATCTCACAAACATGTTTAACCCCGCCGCATTTTTGCGCCTGTCCCAAGTCAGGAGCCTCTGGCCTTTGTTAGTCTTGTATTATTTTAATTTTAGTTTCTTGTGTACAATTTGGAAATTAGTATGGCGTTCATTATCACTGAACTAGTATATATTTGTTTAGGGGCCAGCTGAAGGACGCCTCCGGGTGCGGGAATTTATCGCTACATTGAAGACCTGTTGGTGAACTTGATGTTTTTTTCTATGGTCGGGTTGTTGTCTCTTTGACACATTCCCCATTTCCATTCTCAATTTTATTATAAGTCCTTTAACAAACAAGAATGCCGCTTTGGTATTTGTTGACTGAAAATACTGAAAATAGCGATGCCCTTATTCATCGCGGACATCGACCAGTACAGAACAGTTTGTCCCTCTCCAGAATAGTAGGTCACATCTTCCTTTAAACCACCCGCAAATATTTGTCAGTAAAATACTTTCATATTGAATGGTGTTTAAATCTATGAACTCCGACATCGTTAGCGGCGGCGAAGATGTAATATGGCGTTATTCAATAGTGACGTTTTATGTTACTCTTTATCCCAGATCTGCCATAGAATTTAAGAAAACAAAAATCTGCCATATATTTGAGTTGTTTGGCGTTTGTAACGTTACATTTGCCCAAGATTAAGAATCTGCTATAGATTTGGAACCCGCCATAGATTTGAGTCCTTCATATATCTGAGAGTACTCGCAGTTACTGACGTCTAGTTCAAAACCAATAATAACTTATAAACAAAAGCATACATCTGATTCTAAATTATCAATCAGTGAACAACCAACATATTATGGATTGTGTTGTAAAGACGTCATAAACAGTCAGGTCCTAATTGACAACTAAAATATTTCACCATGTTCAACTCATATAAATATGGAAGCAACAACTATATCATCAGATGGTAAAAGATAGGCAAAAGATACTAACGGGACATTCAAACTCATAAGTCGAAAATTAACTGACAACGCTTTGTCAAAAAAGACAAACATTGTACTAACCACATCACAGAAATCTATAGACTTATCAACAAGAATCCCACCAAAAACTTGTATGAAATCAGGTGCTCCGGGATGGTACGCAATTCCTGCGTCACATATGGCACTGGTGTTGTTGTTCGTGTTAGTACGAACCCGGTGATAAGTCTTGTACGGTAGGTCATATTCGAAAGAAAGAGGACTGGGTTGCGATTCCTACAATAGGAACATATCTGTCATCATCTGTGAATCTGATAATCCATAACAGTCAACTAACTCGTAATGGCGTCCGTAAAATTCACAAAGTGATGATTTCAACTTACCTTTTAGTAAAGTAAAAACCAAACTCTTCTATAACAGCGCTCTGAGATTTTATTTTAACTTATTTCGATTTCATTCGTTTTTCAGATAAAATGTGCACAATACTGGCCTAAATCAGTCACAAAACCATTGGCAGTAAACAACTATATAGTAACCATGAAGGAAGAAAGAAAACATACAGTATATGTGTACAGGTTGTTTACAGTGTTGAACAAAAACGACACGGTAATTTCATTATCTACGAATCTGGCTCGATAAAAAAATTCAATTATATACCACCAATATTATGACGAATCAGCATCAAAATGTTTATTAAATTACCCCTTTGATTTGTGTATGGTTACATATGAGCTGCGTCGGATAGATAACGATAATATCTAAATGCATTTAAGTAACCTGTTATCATATTTCGGGTTTAAAAAATATCTATGAAAAGTCTGAAACGGATTGATAAGTCAATAATTACAAGAAGCTTACAAAAAGAGTAACAAAGCAAAAGTTATATGTACTAAGATTGATTATTTTGGTGATAAACCGAGGAGATTTTATAATGTTTTATTCAGGCTTTAATCTGCAATTTTATTTAAAGGAATTTTATAAATTGCCTACTCCTCCTTAAGGACCAGTGTTTCTTACTCAGTTTGCTTTGTTTTTATTTTTTTATAATGCTTTGCTTTTTTTTCTCTATACTTTGGACACTTTTACTTTTTATATTTGGAAACCAGGAAGATGTTTAGATTGATGCTATAGTGAATATCAAAGTAAAAAAAAAATATTTGCAGCTCGGATGATATCAATATTTTCTATTTTAGAGTGAAAAGGAAAGACAAATTCACCATTTTCATTTCACACAATGGCCTGACCATGGTGTTCCTGACAGCATAGAATTAGTCAGTTTTTATAGAAAAGTAAAGATTGAAAAATGTTACCAAAATGATGCAATGGTTGTGCATTGTAGGTATGTGTATGAAAAGCAGATATCGTAAATGAAAATTAAAACTTCATTCATTAAATAACTTAGAAAAATAATTTTAATGTAGTTACACTACTTTGTTTAAATTGCTGTCTCTTAAAAAAAAAGCACTCACAACTAGAATAATGTTTACAATTCAATATCGAAAAACAGTCAAATTAAAAAAATACCGATCGCCGAGGAAAATTCAAATCGGTATGTCCCTGATCAAATGGTAAAATCAGAAGCTCAAGCAAATGAAACAAATAGATAACAACTGTTAATTTTGAAAACATGGGCGAAAGATACCAGAGGGACATTCAAACTCATAGATCGAAAATAAACTGACAACGCCATGACTAACAAAAATGACAAATAGACAAATAATAGTACAAAATACACAACATAGAAAACAAAAAACTAAGCAACATGAACCCCACCTAAAACTGCTTTCAAAACATTACTAACACAATGCATTTTCAATTCTTTTTTCGTAAAATTAAAAGGAAAAACGTCCTTTTTTATATTTTAATAAAATGTTTATGATTTCTTCAGTTATACAAGTACATTGTAGTATTCTATTCTAAAGCGCTGGTGTTGGAAGAACTGGAACATTTATAGCTATTGATGCTTTATATGAAAATGGCAAGAACGTCGGTTACGTTAATGTTATGGAATGTATCGAGATGATGAGGAAAGACAGAATGAATATGGTCCAAACATACGTAAGTATAATTATGTAAAAACACGTGATACTTGTACTAAAGTTTGAAAGACAGACCTATAATTCCTTACTGCTACTCCTGCATGCGTTATTGCTTTTTTTTTTGTATCCTAACATGCAACACTTAAATCACTTGTATTATGTAGTTAGGAACGTTTATGAATTGAGCATAAGCATTCCACGTTTATGATTTAGGATAATACAATAGGCTCTGATCTCATTGGAACAAAAGTTGATTGGCATTTATAACATTCGAAGCATTATTCCAGCCTTATTGGAAGTATTGTAACAATTTTATTGTGTTTTTTATTGTTTTGTTATGTCCGCACAGCGTTATGATTAAATGTAGTCAAAAAAATCACAATAAACAGTTGATAGAAAAATAGGATGTATTTAATAATAACAGGAACAATCAGAAATCAGTCACGCAGAAAAGTGTCTAAAAAAAATTTCTGAGCCAAATCCAAAATAGGCAGAAACATATTCAGCCAAACGTGATCATAAATCAGGGCTATGAAAGACTCCATTAGGTAACTCTTTCAACTACATTTGTTTAACCTACAAATGTAACGTGTTCTATTTTATCCAGCATTCTTTAAAGAATAGGTTAAATGTTCTTAATCTAATACCCTTTGATCCATTAGATCTCCTCATAGATAGCTGTCTCAGTATCAAAGGAAACAAAGCAATAACGTAAACTAGCAAGCATGAATCACGAATAATAAAAATTTAGTATTGTGTCTGAAGAGATATACGGTATTGAATTTTTTAACCCCAAACGTAGCTGAAGATGCAGTGTACATGATTTCTCGAAATGCGTATCTGGTACAATACCTACATGTACCGTGCATGTGATTGCTACTAGAAAAACAGAATGTTTCAGATTGATCAAATTATGAAACTTAACTATGTTGCATTAGTAGTAAGAAACAAGAATTATCGTTATGCTCTCATGCATAGTCATATAACAATCTTTCTTATATAGTAAGCAATGAGTGTAATTAGACTAATAATATGACTGAAAAATGTTTACATAAATAAAGGAATCATTGATAAGGACTCTACTTGAACTAGACTGTTTAAGTTGTTGGTACAACCCGCGTTTGCCAGAGACAAAAAATCGTTTTTGACAATTGTGCAATTATATGCGCACACGAAAAACTACATATTAAACAAATTACTGAAAATACGTTTGTAATATAAATGTAACTTCTTTTACAATTGTTACTTTGTAAATGGTTATGTTTAAATCTGCTCAATTTAAATTGCAGGAACAATACGAAGCGGTCTTTGAAGCCTTATTAGAACTTTTTACTGTACCAGAAACGTCAATTCCGAAGAATGATTTCTGTAAATACATCTCGGATCAAGAACATAAAACTGTACCACGAAATCAGAATATGTATAAAGTAGAATTCCAGGTATACTTTTTCATTTTGAATGGTTTGGATAACGTATAGTGAATTAATTAAAAATTGGCTACCGCATTTGGGATAAAATTGAAACAAACGGTGACAACGAATTATGTTGACCAACAATCACTTTTCCATATGCATAAAGAATTGCATCACTTAAGAAACACTAATGAAATGTTATTCTTTATTGAAACCAATAAAAAAAAATTAAAACCAAGCTGTTATGGTGTCCTCTTGAAGTACTTATGGGTGGGCATTTATTGCTTTTATGTAATGTTATGTGCCAGATTTTTCGACCAAAGATCTATTCTTTCTTGTCATTGATTTGTTTGTTAATTTTAGAGATTAGAAACCCTGCGACCTATGTATCCTCAATCAGCATATACTGCTGCAACATCAAAAGAAAATATTCATAAAAATGCGGCAAAGAAAATATTTCCACGTAAGTAGTCGTACGTTCTTTAATATAAGAATATTATATTTAAATATTTAGACAAAATAAAAAATGAACTAATGTACACAAAGTTTATTTTAGGATTAACAAAATCAGTTAACACAAAAAGGGAACACGTGTTTACTTTCAAGTGCACGAAAAATACACTTGACAAATGTTATATTTTTCATTTGCTAGTCAATGGTGTTAAATTTACCATATAGATTAAAAAGTATTTCAATTAATGTCTTTGGCTTTATACACATCAAAATGTTGAATAAGAACCGATTTACTTGTATCTAAATCAAAAACATTTCAGCATAACAGCATTTTCGAAATCGAAATGTAATGTTTATATTTTGTTTTGTTTTTAGATGACAAGTATAGACCGTATTTAATGTCATATGGTAAAACACGTAATGATTACATCAACGCTGTGATTGTTCCCGTAAGTTCTAATTTTGTCACACTTTATATATTGATACTCAATATCCAAGTTCTTAAATAAATGAAAGGCTGATTAACACTATAATATGCAAACGTTTTGTCAACTCATGAACATATAAATATACACTCAAAGATTCAAACAAGTATTTGTTATGCACAAGGAAACCAGAACCATACAATCACATGTTTATTATATATTAATATTTCGTTTTTCTGATCTGTGCATATTTAAAGTAAAATACGTTATTTAAAGCATTTTCGACATAAATAGGTAGGAAAACACGAGGTTTTTTTTCTTGTATCAATCCAACAGAATACTTCTTACGTTTTTCACAAACAGTCTCTGACTGTCATTTTACAAAAACTTATATATTATTATTGTCCAAACTTAAGGCTGATATGGAAAACTAAATTTCTCCGTATTCTAACATTTAATTGATGCCTAATTCAATGGGTTTTTTCCAGGGATACGAGGAGAAGAGTCAGCTCTTAGTTACACAATGTCCTCTAGAGAAAACTGTCGTTGATTTCTGGACAATGATTTATGATCATCAATCTAACATAGTTGTTTTATTAGACCAATTAAACGTGGTATGTTAATCTTACTTGACTAGGGAGTATGTTCAGTCATATGCTATTCTATAATTTAAGGATAACTTAGTGAGCTTTTTTAAACAATTATTATGTAAGATTTCCCAGGTCGTTTTTTACATAAGTGTGTCTGGTCACGTATCACAAAAGTCACTTTGACAGTAACCAGTAAAGAAAAGATTTATTCAAACATTTGGAAAAATAGATATGATATCGTTGATCTTCAATCACATTTAAAAATATTATAAAAGATATTAAAAATCTTTTCTCGATATATATACTATGATATTTCAAATCGACTATTCAGCCTTGTATCTTTCATGAGTTAATACTCTTATAATATTTATGTGTATTGATAAAAAAAAACTAATTGGTTTCAAATTTAAATTGTATATCTGTTAGAATGCTCCTTTGTGGTTAGAACAACAAGAAGTTCTGGAGTTTGAACAATTCAATATTGTGCAAGAAAACGCATCCAATCCAGATGAGCTGCAGCTTACGTTGACTCATGAGGTGAATATTCATTTACATATAGTTCTTAGAAAGTCCACAATAACATGAAATGATAATAACAAAAATGATAAATGCATAAAAAACGAAAACGGTTTTAAAAAATGCTGGTCATAATAGGATTGTCTGCATTGCGGTTGTCGTACAATCAAAACGCCATATATGTTTTTAACAATTCGTGGTGAAACACATGCATACGGTTATTTGAGGTACCCACATTGGTTGGTTATTTTTACAAAAACTAATCACTATATAGCAAAATAAGATGAGTCTTTTGTAGACGAAACGCCCGTATAGCGTTAATATAAAAATTCAATTCTGGTATCTATGATGAGTTGATATACACAAATTTTCATGTAAGGGAAGCTTTACTGACTGTCCCCCTTTATCCGCATCTAATATCACTTCGAAAAATGTCTGTACCTAGTTATTAATATGACAGTTGAGTTTTTCACTAGTTTCGTTGATAATTACCGTTTGAATATTTCTTTTTGTATGGACCTTCCTTGTTTTGTTTGAATTTACATTGGAGTTAGTATTTCTGTTATACGCTTTACTAATATGATAATTTGTTTTGATAAGAAATCGATGTTTTAAGAAGACCTCGCTACTTGTTATTGTATTTTCTTCAGAATCAAGGTGAGAGGAAAATAACTGTTTTTACACTAAACGAATCAAATGGAACAAGTGATACTATGCTCCCTTCAAACATTATACTAGATCTTCTGAAAAATGTAAACGATTGCTGGGAAGAAAACAAAGGACCTATTACTGTTGTTTGCAGGTTCGTACAAAAAATTTCAGCGATAAACTATGTATATCTTTGTTGTGAAGTTTTAATGTAACTATTTTGTTTTTGCAGTCTTTAAATTTAAAGTCAAGACTTGTTTCGACATGTCGGATTTTTTGGAACTATATTGATTTATTTATTTCAAATATATCACTTATGATATGTTGTGTGAAATATTAGCAAGTTTATATTAATGAGCATGATGAGAACAAGGCAAATTTTAGTCTTGAAGAGCTATCTTGATTTAAACAACAATTAAAAAGTAAAATCACAAAAATACTGAACTTAGAAAAAAATCTAATCGGAAAGTCCATAATCACATGGCAACTCAAATAACAAAACACATAAAAAACGAATGGACAAGAACTGCCATATTCCTGACTTGGTACAGGCATTTTCAAAATGTAGAAAATGGTGGATTAACTAACTTAATATGGCGATCACTTGTTACGTCTACGATATCAAAGTGTGTGATTAGGGACTTTCCGTTTTGAATTTTCCTCGGAGTTCAGTATTTTTGATATTTTACTTTTATATTCAGTACATAGATTTCTTTGTAGATGGTTTGGCTATTGAGTAGCAAGTAACTTACATATGTGTTTAACCTATATCACTACATTTAGAGGTCAATTATGGTGTCAAACAGTATTGAAATAATACAGTACATGTGTTAGCAGTGATGCCTTAATTTCTTCGTATGACATACTGGTTCAAATTTTTAGTCTGAAATCAATGATGACTTTTTTGTTAACCTATGACATATGTCTCTCTATTGGTTCGCATTCATATAAAATACAAATAAGAAGATATGATATAAGTGCCAATGAGATAACTCTCAGACAAAATCACAATGTGTAAAAAGTAAAAAATTATAGGTCTGCACTGTGTCACCATAAATACAACCTAAAAAGTGCCCAAAAATGGCTAGTTAGAGCAATTCTAACAGGAAAAATTACCAGAATTAAAATTGTGTAAACCAGTGACAACTTTTATTTTTGAAACAAACTTTCCACTGACACTAGAATAAAAAACGGTAAAAGGCCAACAAGTTCGTAGTTGAAGATCTTTAAATTCCGAAAGGTTTTTTTTCCAAAAAAACTGATATGGATATTTAGTCTCTTAAATCTGCAAGCCTTGATTAAACATGTCTAGATGGAAATCATTAAAATATTTTAAAAAAATTTCAGCTTGACTCGTTCTATTAATATGAGTTTTAATGGCCACAAAATGGAATATTGGTTGTTTCGTTAGATATAAAAAGGACATTCATACAAATACTGATATTGTTTTGATTTAATAAACATCCGGTAGTCGAAGAAGTTGATCAGTGTTTACGAGTTCTTGTTACTTTATTGGTTTTTACTATAGTAACATTGAAACACCACCTTAATATTTCAGCGATGGCTGTAGTAAAAGTGGGATATTTCTTGCTCTACGCCTTATCTTAGAAAAAATAGCAATAGATGATGAGATTGATGTTTTTCAAGTGGTTAGAACAATACAAGTTAGACGACCCGAATTTCTAATGAATTTTGTAAGTTTTCAATAGATAACTTTTATGTTAACGTATCTTAAATGCGAAATGTTAAGAAAGTAAGAGTTTCGCATTCAATTATTTAGACATTTGCATTTGTTCAGATAAATTGTTTTGTAGATGTAAGCTATTTTACCTATAGTCAATCTTCTCATTGTTTTATATTTATTTATTTTTTAATTCTTTGAAATTATAAAATTAGTTTACGTTGAAGAACAGTTAGTTGCAGATCTTTTGTTCAGGGATTTGTAAATAGATGACGAACCAAGAGGACATTGAATAGTCTTTTCATTTAACTTTAGTTAATGCGTTTTGCCTCTTCGTATCCATTTATCGTATTTATGGAAATCATATTTGTTGTGATACGATTTATAATGCTACATCTATAATTTACCACATGCTTACTAAGGACAACAACACAGAAATAACTCAAAGTTTTTATACAATGCATAGTTTTATAAAACTCAAGCGGTTTACTTTACGGCTACTATGGAGTCATTTATATTTAACAAATTTTCGTGGACTTCGTGTGCAAAGAAGAATCACGAATTTAAATGTCTTACGAATTACAAATTTTCTAAAGGAATGAGTGCAGACTTTGCCAAAACCACGAAATTTAATTTCCACAAATATTTAAGTTTTCATTAAACAACAAAAATTGGTATGCACGAAAATAAATCTAAAATAATTACCAAAATGTAATGTTGTTTATGTTTTTGTTGGATGGTGATGTACGAAAACATAAAAGACGTCTCATGCCAAAATGTATTTTCAGTGCAAATGGTAGACAAATCTAATAAGTAATAAATATATTGTATCCGTTATATTTGGAAATATTTTCATGATCGATTTGAGTCATGTTATAAAAATGTTTCTTACACCTTACACATGTTACATCAATTATAAAAGATTTCTCAATTATTTTCTATATTCACAGGATCAGTATGAATATTGCTACAAGTGTATCAAAGACCATATAGAAAACGACTCGTTGTATGCAAATGTATAATGATGGCAGCCTCACAGTGATATAGACAATAATAACACAATTTATTAAGACATGTTTTTCTTCCTGTTTATAGGAAATAAGAATAAGACACTTTAAAAAAAAGTAACTTAAACTGTCAAGGTTTAGGACAGAAAGAGAAAAGAGAGAGATAATATTTGTGGAATAACATCAAAAATGGAATATATTATTCATACAAGAATCCCATCTAATAGAGAAAAATGAACATATTATTAATAGTGAAGTAAAATAGGTGCGCAAGTAAGATCTCGAGTCAAATGGTTAGAAGAAGGGGAAAAAACACAAAATTCTTTTTAGGTTTAGAAAAATCAAGACAAACAAAAAAAAATATCTTGGCATTGAAAGATAAGCAAGACAAAATTATAACAGAGCCATCGGAAATTTTAAATTTAGAAAAATGTTACTATGAAAATTTATATAAAAGTACAAATCCAGATGTTAATAATATTAAGCAATATGTTGAAGAAACAAAAATAGATCATAAATTAAGTGATGACGAGAAAAGCTCTCTAGGCGGCAGCATCTCAATAGAAGAATGCACAGAAGCCATTTTTAATATGAAACTAAACAAATCACCAGGTATAGATGGTCTAAATCTTGAATTCTATCGCACATTCTGGGATAATATAAAAGAACTAGCTGTAGAAGTTTTCAAGAGAAAGAAGAATTAACAACATTACAAAAAATAGGAATAGTATCTTTATTGTACAAAAAAAATGACCCGCTATCCCTAGACAATTATAGACCTATAACTTTACTAAATGTAGACACCAAATTAATAGCCTATACTTTAGCCCAACGGTTAAAACCTGTTTTATCAAAAATAATAAATAGTGATCAGAATGGATATGTAAAAAATAGGTACATTGGTTTTAATATCCGACCGATTCAAGATATCATAGACTACTCTGAAACTTTTAATATAGATGGTGCTTTGTTATTTATAGATTTTTCAAAAGCTTTTGACTCGTAAGAATGGTCATTTATGTATGAAGCTCTTTTAAAATTTGGTCTCCCGCAGTCGTTTATTAAATGGGTTAAAACTTTATATAATGGTGTCAAAGGTTGTATGCGAAATAATGGGTGGATTTCTGAAACCTATAACATTTTTCGTGGTATTAGACAAGGGTGTCCCTTGAGTTCGACAATTTTTGTTATAGCTGTAGAGATTTTGGCATGTAGAATAAGACAAGATACAGGTATTAAAGGATTTCAAATCCAACTTGATTCTAAAACACATAGTCTTAAAATCTCACAACTTGCAGATGATACTACTCTCTTTCTTAAATCAAAACAAGAAATAAGCCTGGCATTAAATTTAATTGAAAAATTTGGAACTCTTTCTGGTCTAAAACTTAATAAGTCAAAAACTGAAGGAATATGGCTAGGTAAATTAAAACATTCTAAAGATAAATATGAAAACATTAGTTGGAATAAAAGCCCCATTAAAAGTTTATGTGTATATTTTGGAACTAATAAAATTGAATGCCATAAATTAAACACAGAAAATATTTTGAGGAAGTCAGAAAAAGCAATTTCAAATTGGAAGAAAAGAAAGCTTACAATGATTGGACGAATAACAGTAATAAAAACATTAATTATACCAGACATAACCTTTTTAGCATCAGTAACTAATTTATCGAGAGACTTTCTAACACAATTTAAAAAATTAATATTTAACTATATATGGCAAAACAAAAATGAGAAAATCAAGAGATCTACTCTATGTAATGATTATCAGGATGGAGGTTTAAAAATGATTGATATAGATAGTTATATAACATCAATCTATATATCTTAGGTTAAAAGGTTAACAACAGAAGAATTTTCAAATTGGAAGGTTATACCCTTATATTACTTTAACAAATTTGGAGCAAACTTTGCTCTATTTAACATGAACCCTGAAAATGTATATGACATACCAAATTTAAAAAAAATTATGCCAGAATTTTATTTTGAAATTTTAAAAAGTTGGTATAAAGTACATAATAGTTCCAAGATAAGCAAGGGGTTAAATTTCAAATGTATAAGACAGCAATTTATTTGGGGTAATCAATCAATTAATTTAAATAGTAAGTCTTGTTTTTCCAAACTGGATAGAAAGTGACATTCCTTTTATTAATGATATCATAGATAAACAAGGAAATATCTCCCAAAAAGTAATCTTAAATAAATTGAAAGAAAAATCAAACTGGATAGCAGAACTTTCTAAACTGAAATCTGCAATCAAAAAGGAATGGAAACTCATGTTAAAATCAAATCAATCAATTTCAACTAAAGTTCAAATAGATAGAAATCTTTACTTAGAAACAAAAAACAAAGCCAAATCAATTTGCATTAAAACATTAAAACCTAAAGATATATATAATTATATCAAAGGTATGGAAAGTGACACACCTATTGGTTTCATAAAATGGAAAAAAAAATTCAATCTAAATTCCTCAAATCAATTACATGATATATTAAACTTTACATTTCACCAGTTAATTGATAACAAACTAAAAATGTTTAGGTGGAAATTGATCAATTATATATTGCCATGTAAGCAACTGCTTTATCAATGGAAAATAATGAAGGATAATCAATGTCATATATGTCACAAAGTAGACAATTCTAATCATTTTTTTAAAGAGTGTGAATTTTTACAAGAATTTTGGATTAAAGTTGGGTCATTACTAGATAAAATAAAAATAGGTACACATATTTTATCAATGCAAAATTTAATACTTCGATACAAAATTCATGACAGTTCATATTTTGATATTAATGTGTTGTTAACAATTGTTTTATTTGCTGTTTACAAAAGCATTTATGCATCAGAGTTAAAACACAAGTACATTGATGTATACAGGGTTTTTAAATTAGAATTCTTAGAATGGTATGAAAATAGTATACTCTAGAAAGAAAATGTAGTAAATTTTTGAAAGAAACATTTAAATATATATAATTCACCACAATGTAATTCAATAGGTGAGACGTACAAGTACTTATAATTGCGTAGTTGTGGGACAGAGAGTGTGTGTGTGTGCTAGTTTTGTGACCAAGTTTGTGTGTAGGCACATGTGTGTGTGTCTGTTTATGTGAAAGTTAAGACATTATACTCCATGTACTCGCAGAGCAATATTATGTTTTTCATTTATGTTTTATGAATACTGTTTCTCTGTTAACACGAAACAATTGTCAATACTTTATACAAAGTATAAAAAAAAGTATCATTCTTTATCCATCATGTCCATGTTTTGACCATGTTAACTTTATACCATCAGAATGTCATCAATGTTTGATACTCATAATAGGCTAATGCATCAAGTTTCTTAGTATTCTGTAGCGCATTCAAGTAATCGTTAAAGAAAACAAAACAGTTATTTCATTAAATTTAAAACTTACCAAATAAATTAAGAATATTCCAACATACAAGAATGAATAAAACACACGTGTTCAAGATACATAATAAACATTTTGAAACTTATAATAAGTTTATCTTGTGAATCCCCTGGTTCATTTGATAATTCACACACAGGGATAAACCTATCTGGGATAGTTGTACCTTTTAGGTATTTGTTAACAACCAATAGTGCAATAAACTGAATAATTATTAAAAAAAGAAAAAAAGTAACAATGTTTATTTGAAACTTATAATAAGTTTATCTTGTGAATCCCCTGGTTCATTTGATAATTCACACACAGGGATAAACCTATCTGGGATAGTTGTACTTTTCAGGGTATTTGTTAACAACCAATAGTGCAATAAACTGAATAATTATTAAAAAAAAAAAAAAAAAAGTAACAATGTTTATTTGACATATAAAGGGGATCTTCACGAATGGGCCATGAATCATGCAAAATATGTATATATTTGAAGAAAAATAGGTTTCAAAAGACATTTTTTATCATTGAAGATGAAGTTTTTTTTTATCATGACTGCTGGTTTTAATGCTCATAAAACCTATGAAAATTTGTTAATCATTAATTTTATGTTGATATTTTTCTCAATGTATATTCTGATTAGCTGTGGTTTTTACTGAATTTTATTTTTAATACATGTGATATTTAACATTTTATGAATGCTTTATATGCATATAGGTTCAAAATAATATATTCAATTGTGAACATTGGATGCATATGCATTCCAAATGTAATAGTATAAATAAACCAAGCGTAAATAGGGCATATCATATATATACATGAAAATCTCTTTGTTAAAAGTATTTAAGTTCAGGATAAACCTTTGAAATGAACCCAACTGCACTTACATTCGAATGGTTTGTTATTCAGACATTACAAGGACACGTCCGAATAATTTATCATTTATGAAGATTATGATGGATGGCGATCTCCATTCTTGTCAACTGATTTTTGCTTTAAATCCTGAATACTTAGTGTTTAGCAGTATTGAAGCAGCCACTTTTTTTCAATTTTCAATTACTCAACTGTTGATAAAACATATGACCTCTCACACACGAGATGTTCTCGAAAATTCAATCCGTCGTGGCCATATTTTTGATATTCTTCAAAGGTTACACTTTAATACTTTACTCGAATACATTGGTCAATATGAAAATAAAATGTCTTATGTTTATTATGGTGGTATCTCATGGAAAACCAAATGGACAAATATTTGCGATAATGATGACAGAGAGTGCGTGTTTTGAAGAAGAGAGAAGAAAAATCATCAAATATATAAAAAGCAATATCTAAACAATACATTCCTGATGAGGATCCAAATGCTTCATATTTTAATTTTAATTTTTTTTATCACAATGCAATTCATAATTAACATGTGATTTTGAAATGAACATTAACCGTTTTATTTGACAAAGTTATATTATTCTACTCATTACTATTATTATTATTCAAATCGTTGTTATAATTAATGTTACTTTCATAATTTTTCTTTTCTATTTGTTTTTTGTTTTTTTATTGAATGTGACATTAAAGTTAATAAAAATGTATTGTACAGTGTTGAACAGTCTTGAACATATTTTTAATCGTTTCCTATTCGAAGCATCCTATGGAAAATAATTCTTATAACTTTTATCGAATTGGTTTGAACAAAATATATAAAACTTGGCCTTGATGTGCAAAATATTTTCTTCTTTTTGATGAAGTTCTAATTACATGTAATAAAACAAGCAACTGTAAACATTTTTAACGTCAAATCGGCTTGTAACCATGAACTCAATACCAAAGTTAATAGCCATGTATATCAGATTAAAAAAAATATAAGTATGTTGATGGATTTTCTTACAAAACACTTAAATTTGAATATATAAGGGTAGAAAACTCCTTAAGATGTTATCATATCTATATTGTGTGAAACAAAATCAACATTTCAGTAACAAAAGTTGCGGAAAAAAATGAATAATCTAAACAAAATCAATATATGTTTTCAAGGGAAGGTTGAAAATCTTAGTATTGTTTTACTTCCTTCAAGGAAGATCTGCTAGTGCATTTTTAACCTTTAAAATTATATTTCTAATATTACTTATTTTTTTGTGTTGTTGTTAATAATTTACACCATTTAATTACATTTACCCTGTTACAATAACATGACTCCAAAAACAGTTATATTGAGTCGTCTAAAATTCAAAAACTTGTCACCTAATTCTTGACATTGACATATTCGTCTATCTAAAACTATCAACCTACCTGTTTCAATTGGTTATCTATGATCAACAAAAATTGACAACGTCTTATTCAACATTATCAAAATAAAAATGAAAATTTTGCGATAAACGTCATTAAAATAAATCATTATTTTCGTTTTACTAGGAAAGATAATTAATCTAATATTTATCAACAGCAAGTTTATTTTATTATTATTCATTTCATGTATATTTTTATTTGACATTTCCTTTCATGGAAAAGGAACATGCGAATTATTTGATTCCGGTTTCTAAAAAAAAAAGATATATAAAATGTTCAAAATTGAAACAGCCAGTACCGTCTCCGACAGCTTGATATTCATTAAGACATAAATTTTGAAATTCTACCATTTGTATTTTCAAACTCATATAGACCTTTGTTTTAATATTCAAGTACCTTGTTGGTCTAAATAGACCAACAACGGTTATATCTAGCTTGTCAACACTAAGATTGTGAAGTCGAACTCCGCTCGTAACAGTGTGTTCGACTTCGATCTATATTACATGAAGGTTCGATTGTCTTTGCTCCTACCGAAGCTCGGATTGTTCTCTCCGGATCCATCATGGTTCTCCTACCCCTTTTCCCCAAAAAAAAGTAACGAAACTGTAACGAAGATATATTATGCTTGCTGTTTTTTTCCTATATTTTCCCATTATGGACATTCTTAAAATGTCATGTACCAAGTCAGGAATATTTCAATTGTTATCAAACAGTCCGTTTCTATGTATGTTGGTGTTTCTTTTTGTTGAACTTCAGGTTTCTGTTGTTCCATTGTTTTTCTGTTACATTGTATGTGTTTCCTTCGGTTTTATTTCGTTACCCGGATTTGTTTTCTCTCAATCGATTTATTACTTTTGAACAGGGGTAAACTGCTGTTATCGAAAGGGGAGGAGTGTCAAATTAATCATCCCATTATAAATCTTAGTAAATAGAACCTCTGCTTAAAGACTTACTCCGTGTCAATAAGTTTGGGGAATAACTGTAAACAAATAGATTTAGAAAAGAAGGTAATTATTTTTCATTAAATAAAAAATTAAATCTTCATAAGGTTAGCATGCAAATATATGCGTGACTTATATAGGTTTAAATCTTGTTGATTTCAAATCTACACTGCTTAGAAAATCTATAAAAATAAGATTTGTCTGCAAATGTTTTTTCGAGTGAAACTCAAAAACAAGGTACGTCGTCTTTCCCTTTGTAATGGTTATCATTTGTCCAGTTTGAAGCCAAAATCAGTATAGATTGTAAAGTCGTTGTTTTTATTGATAGATTACGAACTTATCATGCTTATCTTTCCTTAATTCACCCGTGTAGTATAACAAAAATATTAAATGTATGTGTTCACACGTTGTGTAGACAGACAGACAGACCAGACAAATACTTAATTAAATTCTTACCACTTGTAAGATTTAAAAAATGCAGCCCTAGTTATTCAATTGAATTATTACAATGTTTAAAATTTCCTGTTGTCTCACAACACGGTTAAAATGAGATCAGGTAAGTTGAATTGAAAATATTAACTATCAGTTATTCTGTTGTACTCTCAAAATCAAAGGTAAGTCATACAGATTAAAATGTTCAAAGAACAGTTAAATGTATTCCTACAACTAATATTGGTAATTTTTAAAGTTTGAATGCATTTCTATACAGACAAGTATATGTTTACATAAAGGTCGTCCTGTACAATAAGAGACAAAACTGATTTGTAAACATGTAGCAAAAAGAAACCCTTTTTGTTCATCGCAACAGTCGCATTAAAAATAGCATTCGTTATTTGCTACAAATTGTCTGATGTCAGAAGATATCTTCACAGATGGATTTCGGTGGTAGTATATAGACAGAAAAAAAAACTAAAAAATTCTTAAATCCATTCTTGATCTCACAAAACGTGTATGAGTCATGTACTATTTTAAAATTGGTTAAATTTCGGAACAAAATATAAGAATATAAATACTTTTCATATGTCGTGTTATTTAAAACCTGTAACAGTTTGTACATAATTAAAATTAAAATTATAAGTTGTACAATGTTTTGGTACAATAGTACAAAATGACAACATATATAATTTTTGGTGAGACATTTCCTGCAAGGACAAAATATATAAATATAACAACTGGTGATATATATTGTAATGTCCTGTAATATCAAACTTGTTACAAACACTTTTTGTACAAATTACAACTGCTACAAAGTTAAAATACAAATCATAAGTTGTTCAATTTTTTTTGTACAGTTGTACAAAATGATAACTTGTTCACATAACATATATAATTATTGGTTTGAGCATATCCTTTAGGAACAAAATATATGAAATAAATACTGGTCTTAAAAAGCGTAAATTCTTAATATTTAAAACCTGTTATTTGGTGGATTTTCTTCTTTTCTTTTTTTTGATTTTTTTCGTATTCAGTTGCAAAATATATCCATATCATGCCTTGTCCTTTAAGTTTAGAAAGCATTCATACAAAACAAATATAGCAGCAATTTATGAGGAACTGTTTATCATTGAATATATTTTCACCTCGAACGTCATTTTTCTGACGTCGAAATTTAATGCCATACGTCTTTAATATCGACGCAGTCAAATATATATTTAAAATAAGTTTAAAGGAAATCTAACATTTAGTTATCAGTTGTAAAGTTATTACTTTTGAGTTCTTGCTCAGATAGAAATATTTTCTGATTTTAATCCTGGTATTTATGATGCGTTTATTAGTTATTTTTGCCTTGAAAATATATAAAATAAATATCCGCAAGCTTTTTCAGGACATTTGAAAAGAAATGATATATTTACTATTTAGCGAAATCAAAGTTACTAAAAAGTTATAATTACTTGAAAAATTATGACATTCCTATCTTTCGTGATTTCCTTACACTGTTTAGTTGCCATATGATACGTCTTTACGATATACAGTGTGAAAATGTATGATTATATTTCAACGTATGAATAACGAATCCAAAAAACAATTGTCTGCAAAGATGTTTCACGAATTATAAGGGAAACTATGCCTAACTCTAAGAGGTCATAACGCTGTAGAATAAAATGGTTCCATTCATTGTCATTTCTATGTTTAGAACTATATCACGCATATATCTGATATAAAAAGGCTTAGTCTTTGATACCCGTTTCATGTATAGGAATGCTTAGAAAGAGGGAACCAAAAAGACAGAATTTAAAAAAACAATTCTCGGTTCTCTAGATTGCGTTATTCTCGATGAGATATTTATATAGATGATATCAAGTATTATTATGTCTGTTTAGTTCACGCATCATTGTAAATATAACGGAATTTGATGAGACTGTCGTTAAAAGTGAGAGGTTAAGCGCTATCAAACCAGATTTAATCGACAATTTTCTACATTTAAAAATGCCTGTACCATGTCAGGAATATGACAGTTGTTGTCCATTCGTTTTTGATGTGTTTTGTCATTTGATTTTGACATATGATTAGGGACTTTCCGATCTGAGTTTCGTCTGAGTTCAGTATTTGTGATTTTACTTTTCACACTACATTCATGCTGTGTTATGATAGTTGTCTAAAACTAAACATTGATACATTTAATCTCGTTTAAAGGAATTATATAACATACAAGGAAGAACTGTAAATATAAATTCAGTTCAAACAATAAACTATTGACTTTATCATATCATTCAATATAGTTTACTTCCTAGTTCATTTTTATCTAAAAGAACTGTTGTTTATTCAAACAATCAACTTATTCATAACTTTGAAGATGATATTAGTTCAGACTGTCGGATAATACAAACGCTGATATGTTAATATTTCTAGTAATCCAAACGACCATTCTGTTGGCCGTTACATCCCAGTGTAAGTAATGTTTTGTAACACTCAAAATATGTCGACTCATGTTAACCATACATTGTACTTATTATTTTATATATTTTTTTAGGTACACTGAAGTCTGTTTTTTTGTAGACACCGTTATCTTATGTTTTCATTGGAATCTAAAATGTTTTTATTTAAAATTTTGATATTAACCCTAATTGTGTATACAACTTGGAAGTTTCAATTCAAACTACGACACCAACCGAATAAACAATGAATCTAATCTACAAAGAAACACAAAAATATGCCTAATTTATTTTGTATTAAAAAGTCAAAACAATGACTCCAATGTGTCATTAATTTGGTACTTCTGTCTAAACTTGAGTAATTTAAGATTCGATATAATAAACCACATGCCAAACAAATATCAAACTCGTAAGATGGTCCGAGACCACAATTGTCGTCCCTTGATTTTCGTTGTTCACAAATATAGTCCCTAGTGTTGACAGTGAGTAACTTGCCATTAGTTTTTATACCCCTTCCAAATTTATTACTCCATGTTTAATGCAAGTAGGGTGGTGAAATTACACTGTAAAAAAATTTGGTACATGAATTTTAAAGGAAAGAAGTGATTTGGTCCAGCTGAAAAGGGTTTAAAAGTAGCACTTCGGAAGCTGTCAAAAGATTTCAAGACGCCCTAAACATAAAATTGTCCATATTTTGAGTTAGAGCCTATGAAGTTTTCAATAATTTTGATATAATTTGTCCCAAAAGTAGTACAACACACTGTCAAAGTTTCTTTGAGAAAGCGCAGGTGGGATTTTTTTTATTTTCATTTCTGTTCTAAAAGAAATGCACTACGAAATAATGGTGGTCTCGGACCAGATACATTGTTTCTGAAACATTGAAGTCACTTCGTGTTACTTAGTCTGTAGTTTTCTGTTTTGTGTCTTGTTTGTCTTTTTCTTATGTATCCATGGCCTTGTTAGTTTGTTTTCGGTCTGTTAGTTTGAATGTCCCTCTGGTATCTTTCGCCCCTCTTCTATGCCTACAATCAACACTAAAATACAATGATAAAACTCGAACATATCTAATGGCATACAAGTAAAACGATATCAGTACTTGTTGCTTGTTTCTGAATCCTAATTGTGAATGTATGTATAATTATTTATACTTGTATTATTCATAATTGAATATTGTTTACAATAAGTAAGACGATGATGTATGATTGCCAAAGTAAAAGGATTTGAGCAAATATATGCAATTATGCGGCTTTCACCAAGGAGAAATACCTATACCGTACAGTCAGCTATAAAAGGTCTTGACATGAAATATACAAAACAATTCAAATGAGAAATCTTACTGCCTAATCTATAACAAAACAAAACCCATCATTAATGAACAGTGTTCTTATATAAATCACGCGGACCTTAAAGTGCGCACTGTTGGCACAACTGTTAAAAAAAGTAGATCTCATAACAACCAAGGATAAAGATAATCTGAGATGATTTTTTAATGAAGTTTTTTCGTTAATGTATTGTTCAAACGGGTAGATAATGATCGATTTTAATCAATCAGAAAATAAAAATATTTTCATATGCATACACTGAACTTTTGTCTCTAAAATACAAACTATTCACTTGTTTATATATTAATATTGTTTTATTCAATTGACCTTATGTTTTGTTTTTTCCTACTTTTAAAGACATGACTACTTTGTATATTGCATTAACTTATTTACAGTTGTAAATATTTATCGAAAACAACAAAAGTACTTAACAAGAAATGGTAGAGGCGCTTTTTCTTTTTCTATTATTTTCTGTTTGCTGATATATCAGAGGGAATTTAGTAGTTCTGAGTGTGATATTTTGATCCTGAAATTCGGTATCGTGACGTAGCCAGATGTAATTGGATGAATTGTTACTTAATGGACACTAACATTCTTACTATTATATAGCAAGAGATAAGTCAATAATAAGATATTTACTAATGATCTATGATTCACCTATAAATACAAGAAAAAAAAGAGTGTTTATATAGATAATATTGTATCTCTCAACCAGGGATCAATTATTTATTTTTAAATTGATACTTAAATATCTGATGACACTTTTGTGATCCTTTGTGAATTAAATTATTATGATATATTATATTGTTTAATGTTTACATATGAATTTCTAAATTATGAAATTTTATTAGTCACAGTCTTCTAAGTACAGTCAGTTATAAATGTTCTAAAACTTAATAACAACAAGTTTAAAATGATGACACTTTTACAACCCATACGTATAGATAAAAAAATTAAGATTATGCTCGAATTTACTAAAACTAATTTTACACAATATTGATATTTTTTTTATATTTATTGAGTAAGGTAATTAATTCTATAAAACATCGATTCCTTACTCTCATAATTTTACACGAGTCAACACAGAAATGAAAAGATGTGGTATGACTTCCAATGAGACAATTTTCAATCCAGGTCAAAATGTGTAAAAAAGAAAACCGTTATAGATCCAATACGTTTTTCAACACAGAGCCTTGGCTCACACCGCGCAGCAAGTTACTAGGTCCCCGAATTGAATAGCGTTTAACAATGCAAACAGTAAAACCAACGGTCTAATCTTTGAAAAAAAAGACAAACGAGAAAAACAAATGAACTTCATCAAAATTTGTCAACCGCCGAACAACAGGTTCCTGAATTAATAGAACAGATTCAAACGAATGCAGCGGGGTTAATTTTTTTTTTAATGTTCCTACCTTTATGCCAACGTGAAAAGATAGAAGGCAACATTGAGAGACATAATATAAAATATCAATTGCGCTGGCTTAACTCAATAAAAACGATATACACGAGTTGGTTGACCGTTATGGAATAACGGTTTCACAGATGATATCGGATATCATACTTATGTCGTAACTACAATACCCTTTCCCTTTTTACGATTGTGACCTTCCGAACTAGACTATTTGCCGGATTTTCAATAATATAAGCAACACATCGGGTGCAAAATGTGTAGCAGGATCTGCGTACCCTTCGGGAGCACCTGCGATCACCATTCTTCATTATTCTTAGCCATGGCGTTGTCAGTTTATTTTCTATCTATGAGTTTGACTCTCCCTCTGGTATCTTTCGTCGTACTTTTTTTAACAACAAGAAAACATAAACTGAACAAATTCATTACTAGTATATGACACTCTATAAATACAATATGTATAACAATGTAAAAAAGACAACTATAACCTGTGACAAAAAAGCGTTTAATAAATTACGCACACATGTACTGGTAACGTTAAATATATTTATTGTGTTTTGAGGAGTAGGAAACTATTGTTTACAATGTAAAGTTGTTCATAGTACGAGGACCTATCGTTATACAAACTACTAGCCAAAGTGAGTACTTAAAAATCGTGAGACATCGACGCGGATAATTAAACCAATTAAATATGATCACACTTCTTTAATTCCATGATCGTCCATAAAAGAATGTGAAGCTTACATATATGATGAATGTCCGATTAAGAGTGTATAAGGTGTCGCTGTACGTATGTTTAAAAAATCTGAAACAAATTAAATTTCAAATGACCAGAAAAAAAAGCTCCGTATATCGAATGTCACACTTTTCACTAGTCAGTTACGAACTTGAAAAAACTTATCTTACACTTTCAGAATTGCCACATGTTTCACGACTTAAGACCTGAAATATGTCAGTGTGGGTGATTAAAGATTCCTTTTTCTTTGCTATCGATTGCATATTTTTCAAAAAAAGTTAGCAATTAGTATAAAGTGTATACAAACTATCTATTTATATAATCAACTAACAATAAGCTATAATTTGCAACTGGAAGTCACATTTCAAACCCAATTTTCATATTTTCCGTATCATAGGATGGAAAGACCTTCAATTGTTCTCTGAAGTTATGTTTATAAACAATAACCAATATATATGTGATCTTGAATACTCCGTCAGAAATATAACTGAGACCCCTATTCTATGAATAAACATAATTTGATGAATATTTCACTTTGTTAAATCCATATTGTTGGATAAAATATTAGACGAATTGTTACTACAATGTATATCAATCCATAATATCAGTATTTGAATAATAATATACCATATGCAATAGTTCTCTACGAGAAGAATTGTGTACATGATTTGTTGTGTGTAGATGTTAGCTTTCCCGTTAAAGATTGTTTCCACTTTCATATTCCGCAACTTGGTTGTTGCAACTTTTCAAGTAATTCACCAAAACTCAAAGTGACTCGTATCTATCCTTTTGAAGAATTACATCTCCTCCGAGAAGATCGCGGCCATCTTCGGTCCAGCAAAATGTAGAATTCTCACAAGTTGATATGGAGTTAGGATTCAAATGAAAAAAACGCTTTCATAATATTGTGCGACAACTTAAGCCTTTAATAAACAATCATTATCATATACTTATAACATATGATTTTTTACTGTACGACAATAGCATTAAATTAACGTAATTTTCATATTTTACGAATTGGTGCTTAGTGGGCTGATATGAAAAGTTTATCGCATGCTTCGATTGTTATCAAATGCCTTTCCGTAACGTTATCGCATGGCCTTCCGGTGATACTCGGCATATTCCGGAAAATACATTTTTTTTCATTTTTCATTTTTAGTTAAACAGTGGCGGATGCAGGAATTTTTGTAAGTGGGGGCCCACTGACTGCCTAAGAGGGGCCCGCTCCAGCCACGCTTCAGTTATTCCCTACATAAGCAACCAAATTGTTTCCCAAAAAGGGGGGCCGGCCCCCCTGGGCCCCCAAATCCGCCTCTGGTTAAGTACCTTGTGTTATATTAAGGTATATAGGGGATTCAGAGACAAGTGCGAGTGATGAAAAGGCGGAAAACAGCAAATTATTGAACTGTCGTTTTATTTCTGCGTAAAACAAAATTAATAATCAATTTAGTGAAATAAGTTGCTGGATCCATTGGTCTATTATAATAACCCTTTCTCTGATTCAATAATACTAGTTTTCCTCTTTTTAATTTGAACTCGGTTGAGATATTGATAGATACAACAAAAAATTGCAAATTAACAAAATAACAATTACTGAATTAGCAAAATAAGTACTGTATTATAGGAAAATATCATAAAAATAGAAAACATTGGCCCTGAGGTCTTAGATTATAGGACTAGTGTTCCGGGAATTAAAATTGTGATACGAGAAAATTTGTAAGATGATCTTCGTGCTCATTATTTGATAGAAGTAAACAAATCTTTATGTATGAAAATGTTACGTGTGCCTGTCAAGTATTTTAAAAGTCTTTTATTTGATTTGTTAGCGGAAAATTGACATGTTCAAGTTTTGAGAAAATACTTAACTATTATCAAAAATTTGCAGTGAAAAAATATTTCACATACTTGGGAATAAAATCCTAACAAGACATGGAAATACAGATATTTCAAATAAAAAAGAGATTTAAGACAGTAACAAAATGTTATAAAACGCCGAACATACTATACTTTAAAACTGAACGATGACATGCAGTTGTTTACATCGCTATCATTTGTTTACTGTTAATCATTGCGTCATTGGCAAAACATTTTCAAATATAAATTTTTAGACATCATTAAATTCAACCGGTATTTAAGTGAATTCAAAATATGGTGCGAACAGACCCAACCAAAGGGGCGAACGTGTATGAAATGTATGACGAGAATGTGTTTTTGGAAGGGAATACCGTCGACGTCGTACATGTCAGTATCTATAAGGTTTTTTTTAAATGTTATGCCTAAATCATGTATATTTCTGTCCTTTTTCACCTTAAGCGAAAAATGAAGAAGGGTGCTTTCATACACGCCCGCGTTCTAAGGTCGTCAAAGCTATTTTTGAGAAGACCCCTAAAAGCGACCGTTTCCAAGGCACTCGTCGTAAGAAACATGCGTTAAAATATGCGCACTGTTAAAGGGCCGAGCCACCTTAATGCTACGTTTTCCATGAAAAACATAACGAAGTAGTATACAAAACAATCATTTGGATACTACTGGAAAGTATGATTGTGTAAAATAATAAAAAACAAATAAAAATATTTATTATTAAAATGCATTTTTAAAAGTTTCAAACATAATTTAGAAAGTTGCTTTAAAAACAGTTGACTTTTCCAAACAGTGTTCATTGTGTTTATTGTTGAATTATTTATTTTGTTAATTCGTCCATATAAGAATATTTTTCTTCTCTGTTGAGGCATATTATAGAAAGATATCATATCGAATGTACTAAATCTGGGGTCCGACGTCCGTGAACTTTTCAATCTTTGAACTCCTATATTGGAACGACGTAAAAGGATCAATATATGAATCTGTATTTTTTCTCCATTGTTGAAGCATATGATAAAAAGATCATAACATGTCATTTTTCATATCGCATGTACTATCAGCCCTCGGTCAATATCGGCCATCGGGCCATGCGGCTCTTGGGCTGATACTGAACCTAGGGCTGATAATACATGCGATATGAAAAATGCCATGTAATAATCTGATGTTATTAAAGGAAAGATATTTAACGTACAACGAAAAACTGCCGGTATAATTAGTTCAAAAATTTTAAAATAAAATGTATTTTATATAGCGGTAAAATTGATATATAAACAGCGGTAAACTAAAACAATACTTTTTTGACATTTAAGAGTATTTACATGTGACATAACTGATGATAAAGTATTGATTCATTACATACTTTAAAAGATTAAATACGCGCCATCCAGGTAGTCTAGATTACTTCCTCAGACGTTTCTATCTAAATGAACTATTTTGCATGAATACGATGGTCTCTTTAATATCATTTTAGCACAAGACATAAGCTCCGACAAATACAAAGGCTGAAATGTTATTCGTTTTACTAATCCAGGCAACAGTTATATTGACAGTTACAGCACAACGTAAGTTAGTTTAGAATTTAATGTGTGTTGACAATATGTGAACAGTATTTATACTAAACTTCATGGTTCTTGTCACGCACAAACTCATCGTTATATATCGTTACTTAAGGGCATGCGATACAGTTACAGGGGAGGTAATGACGTTGCTAACGTAAGTTGTTAATTTCGAGACGTCAAACTATGATTTATCGGGAAAAGATGCAGTTTTCGACTGATTTTTATCATTCAAACTTATTCAACTTGAAAACGAGTTCATGGACCCCTCTTTTTTAAAATGCCATTTGGTTTGATTCCGTATGAAGATTATGTGAGCCAATTTTCATGAAAACATAAATAGTTTTTAAATTTAAAAAATATTCAGCAAAAAATGATGTTTTTTTCTATATTCATGAATATTTGAAAAATATTGAGTTTTTTCTGAATTTTTTTTTATAAATATTTAGGTTAGTTATAAAATAAAAAAATTACAAAGTATTTTACAAAAAACAGTTTGTGTTAATCTTTTAAAATAAAAAAGTGATGAGTTTCTTTCGAAAGGGAAAATACGGCCACAAATCCGAATTTTCAGCAAATATACAAAATGTGTCATTTTACTCAAAAAGTAGCATATGAAGGTATATTTTTTATTACATATTTGATTTAATTAGGTAAAAAATAGTCTATATGGAATTTTTTATCAAAAGGTAAATACGGGATCAAAACTGTATCGTATGTCCTTAAACTTACATGATTTCCTTATTTCAAAAAGATGTCTTTTCCTGCCTGCTTCTACCATTTCCGCCTTACACTTTTATGCTTTGATATTACTCTGATGCCTACTTAAGAAATAATTTAAACACGAAATATTGTTGACTATTACTTTTTTCTGTTTTTTGGGGTTTTTTTGTTTAACATCAAACGTTATGCAAATATTTTCTTTGTAATTAAATACCCAATTTCATATAAATAAATAAATAAATAATCCTTATTTCAAGAGGAGGATGATCCCATTAGTTAAAACTAATCCTCCTGAGAGTCCTCAAAATAATAATAGCATATTTATAAGTACAAAGAGTATTATAAAGTTATATTATACACAATATACAATTGTATTTAAATAATAATGAAAAAGCATATTAATTTGCACAATTGATGAAAAATGTGTAACATTTTGTTTTAAAAGATACAAGTGTATTACTCATTTTTATTTCATTTGGTAAACTTTTCCATATTTGAGAACCTGAATATGTAAATGTTTTCTTTAAAATTTTGTAAATTTGTAAAATTAAGTAAAACAAAAAACTTCTTTAGAAAAATTAAAGACAGAATGACACGATAGTTCCCTTCCTTTTTCTCATGGCATTTAAACCTAGCATACATTGCTAAAAGTTGTTTAAACTCTTATTTTTTTATTTCAACTTTTTCAGTAGAAACTGAGATGCTAGATTAGATATGACGATTCTAAACGAACACTTAAAATAATTCAATGTATTGTTTATTTGCTATCAAGTTTATTTGAAAGTAAAGTTAAACTATTTAAATAGATATACACGGGACCAGAAAGGATGTGGTGAGTTTCTAGTGTTTTAGTCTATTTAATTAAAGAAATGCATTTGAAATATTATGTTCGTAAAATGTTTTAAAATCATTTAAACAAGTAACATAAATATGAGATACATTGTTTTAGCCGAAGCGAATCTGTTTAGTAGAAAAACTTCTTTACCAACTTATTAAATGTTTCAACTTCCTTACCAAATGAAATTTATTTAGGTCTTCAAACAATCGTTATTGTAGTCATTTTCAAATTGACATTAAAACTGATTCAATGAAAAACACAACCAAAATTTCAAATGACCGACCTTTTAATTAGAAACTGTCATACATTTAGAAGGATATTGAAATCTGAATAAATGAAACACGAAATTGGTGTTAATTAGGCGCTGATCTGTAGTTGGGGGAAAATTATTTTTATTTAAAATTTCGCAATATTAAAACATAAAGAGTAAGATAAGAGCAAATACGATATTGTGTGATGCCTTATCACTTGCTATAGCTTGTACACATATTGTATTGGAGTTACACAATTGGTGTCGCATGTTACGCAGGATCTAATTACCCTTCCGAATCAGCCAAGATCAACCCAATATTTTGGTGGGGTTTGTGTTGCTTAGTGTTTATCTATTTGTCTCATGGTCTATTTTACCCATGACGTTGTTGTTTACTTTAGACGAAAATCGATATTTTATGCGGTATTTTAGAAGAGGCGAAAACAAACCAAAACAAAATATCTAGAACAAGATCTTCACTTGACTTTGACCTCATAGACTTCTGATTTGATAAAGGACCTCAGATCGAAACGCCCATGGTCTCCATCACGTGTAATTTACCAGTTACAAATAAATTTCATATAAATAAAATACATAAGGTTATAACTCTGCAATATGGAGTCTTTGTACCTCTTCTTTCAAACCTTTTTTATTCGATATTTTATGATATTTCAAGAACTTTTGGAAGATAATTTAGTTTACAAATTTTTGCATTTTTGAAATACTAAGGCTTTTCTACGTCAGGCATAGATTACCTTAGCCGTATTTGGCAAAACTTTGAGGAATTTTGGTCCTCAATGCTCTTCAACTTCGTACTTTATTTGGCCTTTTTAACTTTTTTGGATTCGAGCGTCACTGATGAGTCTTTTGTAGACGAAACGCGCGTCTGGCGTATATACTAAATTTAGTCCTGGTATCTATGATGAGTTTATTTACAACCACTGGGTCAATGCCACTGCTGGTGGAGATTTATTTGCCCGAGGGTATCACAAGTCCAGTAGTCCGCACTTTTTTTGCTGACATGAATTGTCATTGATATGGTCATATTTATAAATTTACTGTTAACAAATTTTATAATTTTTTAAAATACTAAGGCTTTTCTACCTCAGGCATAGATTACCTTAGCTGTATTTGGCAAAACTTTTAGAAATTTTGGTCCTCAATGCTCTTCAACTTCGTACTTTATTTGGCCTTTTTAACTTTTTTGGATTCGAGCGTCACTGATGAGTCTTTTGTAGACGAAACGCGCGTCTGGCGTATATACTAAATTTAGTCCTGGTATCTATGATGGGTTTATTCAAACATAATCTTTGATGGATGCAAAGGAGTAATAAACACAAGTAAAACAGTGTTCTGTGAGATAAACCTGACAAAGTAAAGCGTTTGGTTAAACAGTGTCAGTTTCAAAGGCGTTTTACCTCTATGACATAATATATATAAAATGCTTTCGATATCATGCGAAGTAAGAATATAAAGTGATAGAGGAAAAGAAATGTTAATCTGTGCAATGACAATGACCCTTTCCAACAAACGTACATTCGCTGCTTCCTTGTTCCTCTTAACAATTCAAATATGTATTACATTATATAAGTAAATTAACCAAAGGCAGGATAAATATTTTTAGTATTTGTGTAATCAACAATTACAATTGTACATGTCCTCATCCCAAATATCACAAAAAATTATCATCAAAATTTCATTTAAACTTGGTATTGTTCGGTCTGTTTCTTCAAACAAGTCAATCATTTTTTATCCATTGAAGTTTATATCCAATGCAATATTATGCTGAATAATTTTTGGCCTTTGATCTTGAGGTTTCTCAAAAAAATAGCACCATCTTTTCTTCACACGATCGCGTTGAAACTAAAATACGCACTTTGTCCAATCGAGTGATATATGACATACCCATGTAGCACGTTCGATGATTAAATTTAAAAACCGATATCACAAACTAGTCAAAACATTTACTAAAGTTTATAATCGGTACAAGGACATCACTCGTAAATATAAATCAGCATGCAGACATCTTATACGTTGAGGTATTTTACATCCAATCTTTTCATGGTAATGTTTTTAAACAAATCCCAAAAATGTCGGCATTCACTTCAAAAGCTAAGAAAACCTTTAAACAGAATCATTCCAAAGAGATATAATAACGATTCTGTTGTCATGTCGTCATAGGGTTTCTGCATTGTAAAAAAAAGATGTCGTGTCAGTTACGGCTAGTAGTCCTCTGTTAATATATGTATCATTGTCAATTTGATTAGTTTTTTTTTTGTAATCTACACTGACATCTGACTCGGACTTCTTTTGAACAGAGTTTAACTGTTCGTTTTGCTGTGTTTTTGTTAATTCTACATTGGCTAGATATATAGAGGGAGGATTAAGATCTTACAAATCATATTTAACCCCGCTGCATATTTTCCCTTGTCCCAAAGTTCATTTGTCTGTTTTGAAGTTCATTGTTGTGTTCATTTTCACTAGAACAGTACACATTTTGTCAAGGAGTCAGATAAAGCCCGTCCTATGGTGCAGGTTTTATCGCTGTGTTGAAGACTCAATGATGGCTTTCGAATGTTTTCTGCCCTTTTATTGGGGTGTTGTCTCCTTGACACATTCCTCATTTCTATTCTCAATTTTATGTAGAATTTAAAGATATATATATATATATATATGTTTATTTAGTTATATCTATTTCTTGTTTTATAGATAATCTTACACCATTTGGCACAGCAACACATAGCTCTGAATTTGGTGGTGGCAAATATAAATCGGTGTATGCGATACAGCCGCCTATATCAAATGGATTTAATGAAACCATTTGTTCTCACACACACGTGCACCCAGGGCAAACACCAGCTTGGTGGATGTTTCGATTTTCTTTCGTATCTGCATACGTAACGAATATTACTATTTACTACAGGGAACAATGTAAGTATAGATGCTTTTATATATATTTATCAATGTGTGAATACTGCCCACAAATTCATTTATAATTGTATGAAACAACAAATTATAGTATTTGACCTCATCAGCTGTTATTGAACCTGAAGTATTTTTTTTATTGGACTGCTAAAATCCAAACCTATACAATTCAACAAGTTACATTTTTTCATTAAATTAACATATTAGGCTTTGGGATTATGAAGCTTGTAAAGTACTCTGCAAGAAAAAGAACTAAACTTGATATCGTATACAATATATTCTCTATTTGTTAAAGATCAGCTATCATGCGCTGTCATCGTACTGGTTTAAAAATGCTGTAGAATACAATACTTGGGACACATTATTCTACTTTATTTCACCGTCTTTATAAGTGCAAATTGAACTTCTTTTATTATCATTTGCTTGGTAAACAAATAAAAATTCCATTGTCATCTAGGCAATTTAAAAGTTTTCAATAGAGGTTAAGGACTGTCCTGTATATATAGTAGCATATTTACCTGACGATATCGGAATAATTGGTATTTAGTCAAATCTTAACCGGAATTTGTGATACCAAAATTTATAAAATGTAAACAATATGTCGAAATGTTCAGGCTTTAAATAAATATCTATTTGGATAAGTTAATGCAATCACACGAGGTATATAGTGTCTTATACGGTTACAAGTTTGTAATGTTTAACAACAATATTATATCAGTGTGTAAACACGTTAATTATATACTTTGAAAGTCATGTAGTTCGAGCATTTTCTGAGTAAGTGTTAAAAAATATCAAACAAATACTCTTTATTGTGGGTTAGCTTTCATTAGTCGTCAGCATTACATATAGATTAACAACGTGTGTTATATTGATAATTTAGAATCTTCCGTGAAGATGGAGCACAAATGTGCAGTTAATTAATTCGATTGATGTTTCATTTATATACAAGAGTTATATTCCTTTGAACTATGTTCATTTCATAAAGTAAATGTGTTGATTGTCTTCCTTATGAAAGACAGTTAAGTATATCTATAATTTCTTTTATTTGTTTTGAAATGTGTTAAATTATATATACCAATATAAAGAATAATTCTATTATCTTAATATAAATATGTTTTGTTACATCGTGCACGAATGTCCTAAATGTGCAAGGTCAAATCTATCCTCATCATCATTAAGTTTCTTAGTGCGATGAGACAAACTGCTCTTAATTACAGATCACAGGCACTTCTAAATTTTTCAAGAATTAAATGACCACTGTGTTGATTTAAGATAACTTGTTTTATAACCTTTAACTTACGATGGTATATCCTCTTAAAATCGAGTTTCATATGAAGGGTTCGAACTCGCGTGTATTTGCAAAAAACTCTTTTCAATCGCCAGTCTTTGCATTATCACTAAACCAGCAATATTTAAATATTACTCTTAAAGCATCGTTTACTTGTTAATTCATGACAATAAACTCGTTGACTATTTTAGCTTCTGTAATATATGAAACAGTCTTTATGTCTTGGTTTTATTACCTTATTTTCATTTGTTTTATCTTGATTGCTAATTCTAAGGGAACATTATGTTCGACATTTGAACGTTAATGTGTATAATTATATAGCAATATTAAAAAAAAATACTAGTAGAACGATACTGATAAAAAGCAAAATAAATAGAACATTGTTTTTACAATCATAAAAAAAGTTAATTCAGGTTTTAGCATTAGTCGATTTTTAACATCGTTAAAATGTATGATGAGCTGACACTTCATACTATTGTTGCTTTAATGATATAGTTGTAGTCGCTATAAAAACAAGGAATTGTATATATATAAGATGAATATCTTGATAAAATAAACATCCATATAGATATAGGAAGATGTGGTGTGAGTGCCAATGAGACAACTCTCCATCCAAATATACCCATAACACTTATCTCTTTGACATAACATAGACTTTCAATTTTCTTTTTCATCATATGTAATGCTTACTTGTGGTTTTAGTTTTATGATATTATCATGTTATTAATAATTTGGGGAGGGGGTTGTTTGAATTTAAATGTTCTAAATATACATCACATCAACATTCAACGGAATATAATTTGAATATAGTAAATAAAGGTAAAACCCCCGCAAAGAAAACTACTTTTTTGATCGAAAAGAACCCAAATAAAATCATCGCAATTATATGAACATGAATTATATATAAAAGCTATTTTACGAAATTTTCCTTTGACTAATTATTTCCTTTCTTATCCCAGTGGAGTGATATGAAAAATTATCGCTAGAAACTAAGGGTGCACATGCCGTCGTCAATGAAATTAACACAACGTCGTCAAGGTAAAATAGCGATAAACAGATTATAATTTGTCACCTTAACTCGATTGCTTTTCTCACTTTCGCTGTACTGGCCCAAGCGAGAAAATCAATATCGTTGAGATGACCAACGATAATCTATAAAAAAACCTCTGAGATTAGAATAATTGGTCGAGAAAACATTTTACGATGAAAAAATTGCATTCTAGGTACACAGATAGAACTACTAGTATGTACTGTTTAAGATACCTTCATTGTGACTTTTCTTGCCAACGATTGAACGTCACGGCTATGAACAGCGTGATTTGAAATCTGTTAAATGAATCTTTAACAAATATTTGTATTTGCTTTGAAGCGCCATATGAAGTGAAGCAGCATGAACCAGTGGGAGTGTCACTGTGATTGAGAATAAATCCATTTAAGAACAAAAGTATCATCGCTTATGAATTTCGCTTAGCACGGTTATTTTGTTTCCAGCCCTCTGACAACGAGTGCTTATTGACCACCGTGACCTCATAGGAGGGTCGTGCTCTCAAATGGTTAATTATTATATATATAAATTTCAAAGGTTCTAAATTGGCAATTTAATATTTAACTTTTCTAAACAAGATAGATAAATTACAAGTTGTATGTGTATTAATATTTCTTGTCCAATAAATCATGAATACGAAATCTTTTCGGTTTAAGACATTTTTAATGATAATTATTTAAAAAAAAAAAAAAAAAAGAACGAGTTGCATATGAAGAGAATCATGAATAAGCTGAGTCTTCAGTTTTTGCATGATATTACTTTACCACGAATTCTCATATAATGAGTTGTTTTTATAATCGTTCATTTTTGCCGGTGTGCTTTGTACGTGCTACCTTCTGTGTTTCTTTGGTACATATGACGTAGTTTTGTACTTTTAACATCCCACAATATGCGTTATTGTTCTATTGTAATGTCATTATGTTATTTTTCTATTATACTATTGTAAATTACTTTTGAACGACAAAATTATTTTATATCTCTTCTAATGTGACGTAACATTCAGTAACATCAAACACGCGACTCTTTACTCGAGTTGATGTGAACCTCGCCATTAAGTCATTTCGGTTGATTTTAATACATATATAAGTAGCAATGTGGCTGTTAAATTTTGTATTTCCTTTTTGTGCTTCTTTGTTAGACTCAGATCTTATGTGTATATATGTCTCTGGTTAAATATATCGAGATCGCAATAAAAATATATCGTTATCTCGATAAACGAACCTGTATTTCTGAATTCGTCATTTTCATGTTATCTAACAAATATTCAAATTAATATCAGAAAAAAAAATGAAAATAATTTTTAATTTGTTTTAACTTATTTCTTTCATTTATTTAGTTTCGGAGAATTAACTAGTGGATTTCCCTAACTATTTTTAACAGAAATTCCTTGGTTTAATGTATGGACGACCTGAATACCAAAACATATATATAAATATTAAAATACTCAACTCTATTTTTTTTTATTTTCACGTTACCTTTGCTGTTCTTCATCCCATATTTAGATATAACATGTTCATTGTGCCGCGATGACCATTAGAGGGGTTACGGAAGACCTAAATGACAAAGTACGCGTGAAAATTAAGAAATAGCTTATTTTGAATAATGGAATGAATATTTTGAAAAATGTAATAGACTGTTGTGACCCTTCAGCTCCTAATTCCAAATATACATTGTACCTCATTCGAAAGCTTATTAATATACCATTTTATCTCTCTTTCTATAAGATTTCAAGTAGTGTATAAAGGGGCCGAAGGGTCTGTGTTACTCCTCTAATATGCGTTGCGGAACATATTGACTATATGTCTTTTGTTCTCTATAAATAAGCTTTCGAATGAGGTATAAGGTATGTATGTAAAAAGGGGCTAAAGGGTCGCAGCAGTCCATTCCATTATTCAAAATATCCATTCCATTATTTAAAATTGGCTATTTTCATAATTTTCACGCGTTTTTTTTTGGCATTTCGGTCCTCCGTAACCCCTCTAATGGTCATTGCGGTACAATGGACATGTTATATCTATATATATGGGATGAAGAACAGCAAAGGTAACGTGAAAATAAAAAAGATAACGTTGAGTTTCTTAATATTTATATATATGTTTTGGTATTCAGGTTTTCCATACAAAGATTTCGATTAATGATAGTTAGGGAAATCCACTAGTTTATTCTCCGAAACTAAATAAATGAATGAATTAAGTTAAAATTTTTAAAGAGTGCTTTGAATTTTTGTTTCTGATATTAATTTGAATACTTGTAAGATAACATCAAAATGACGAATTCAGAAATACAGATTCGTTTTATCGAGATAACGATATATTTAACCGATATAACGATTTAATATTCCGAGATATCGTTTTAATAAATCGAGATAACGATAAAATAAACCGAGATCTCGACATAACAGTTTCGTTTTATCGAGATAACGATATAATAAATCGAGATAACGATATAATAAATCGAGATAACGATATAATAATCCGAGATCTCGATACAACAGTTTCGTTTTCTCGAGATAACGATATATTTTTTATCGAGATCTCGATATATTAAACCGAGATAACGATTTAATAATACGAGATCTCGATATAACAGTTTCGTTTTCTCGAGATAACGAAATATTAAACCGAGATAACGATTTAACAATCCGAGATCTCGATATAATAATCCGAGATCTCGATATAATAATCCGAGATCTCGATATAATAATCCGAGATCTCGATATAATAAATCGAAATAATGATATAATAAATTGAGATAACGATTTAATAATCCGAGATCTCGATATAACAATTTCGTTTTATCGAGATAACGATATATTTGTTATCGAGATCTCGGTAAAACGGTTATGTTTTATCGTGATCTCGAATTAATAAAAATATTTTCTAATGTTTTGTGTGTCCCCTTACGGCTTCCGTATCAATGAGACAACTATCCATCCTAGTAACAATTTATAAAAGTAAACCATTATAGGTCAAAGTACGGCCTTTAACAACGAGTATTGGCCTACACCGAACTGCAAGCTATAAAGGGCCCTGAAAATTACTAGTGTAAAACCTTTCACACGGGAAAACCAACGGTTTAATCTATATAAAAACGAGAAACGTGAAACACTTATGAATCACATAGACAGACGACAACCACTGAACATCAGATTTCTGAACATGTTTTGTAGGGTTCAAACATTTATACATACTTTCCATATAGATTTTTTTAACCCGAAATAGGTATCATGCATATTAAAGTTTATCTTGATAAAAAGTTAATCGAAACGTTCTACATAGTAGATAAACTCATCATAGAATAGTAGTGTGTCATTCCTATTCATGTTAATAGACGACATGCATGTAGGTGTTTGTCAAGAAGAAAGCAGCCTAACGACAAAGAAAACCAAACGACAGCTAGAGAGCATTATTCAATCTCAACAGTAGACAAACTAAAGAAGTATAGCAAATAGACTTTTTAGTATTACATGTGTCATAATTCGGACAGTTTTCAACAAATTTTTGATTGTTACACATGGAGTGAAACATGTACGCAAGAACTTGGCATTATTTTTTATATTGTGCTGTTAAACAACTGTTATCATATACCATTTTTTTTAATAGATCCTTTTTGTCACACATTATATGTTCAATGGTCTCAAGGTTTCAGCTGATGTCGGTTCTGGTCAATTTTGTGTTCTGTGTCTTAAAAAAACGTCGTTTAGAGAAGCCAAAAAATGGACGTCGATTAGAAAGGCATAAAATTGGCCGTTGATTTGGGAGGATATTTTATTGTGACGTCAGATTTGGACGTCGATTTGAGGAACGGACGTCGATAAGAGACCGGACGTCGATCTGAGTCTTACATATATTTGTTTGTTTTTGTTCTAATTGAGATTGTGACACGGTGCTGATGTCTGTATCTGTTTTTTGACAATTTTACTTAATAGTATGTGTTTTGTTCTCGCATCGTTATAAATATTCCGGAATTTGATGCGATTTCATACAAGTGAGAGGTTTAGCGCTATAAACCAGGTTTCATCCACCATTTTCTACAATTTGGGAATGCATGAACCAAGACAGGAATATGACAGTTGTTGTCCATTTATTTTATTTGTTTTATTATTTGATTTTGCTATTTGATTAGAGACTCTCTACGCCATTTTCCAGCCCTCGGTCAATATCAGCCCTCGAGCCATGCGGCTCTTGGCCTGATATTGAACCTAGGGCTGATAATTCATGCGGTATGAAAAATACCATGTAATAAACTGATAGTATAAGCATTTGCAAGTTACATGGATATTATATTGTTCAACCCCTTGTTAATAGGCTATGAAACTTTTACATAGTTTACAAACTAACGTTTGTGTATTGGTTTAAATAAAGGGAACGACTTATGATAAGTTATTGGTATTTGGTATTCACTTTTACAATCATTAACCTTCCTCATTTTCAAACGGATGATTTTGATATGTACATTCGGTCATTGGATAGATATAGGAAGATGTGGTGTGAATGCCAATGATTTTTATTCCAAGTTTGAACGAACACAATCAACACTAATAATGACTAAGTATCAATATCTTACTTTTTTGGCATTAAGAATAGACATGTAATTTCATCGTCTTCATCCGTTTTGAGACAATAAACGCATGTGAAAGAGTGGCGAAAGATACCAAAGGGACAGTCAAACTCATAGATCGAAATGAACTGACAACGTCATGGCTAAAAAAGAAAAAGACAAACCGACAAATAATAGAACACAATACACAACATATAAAACAAAATAATAAGCTTCACGAATCCACCCAAAACTGAGGGTGATCTCATGTGCTCTGGAAGGGTGAGCAGATCCTGCTCCGCATGTGGCACCCGTCTCGTGCTCATGTTATTACAACCCCAGTAAATATTCTAATTCAGTAGGTCGTATTCGTGAAAATGCAAGAGGACTGTAGTTACGACATACAGCACAGATCCGATATTATCAGTGAAACGGTTATTCCATAACGCTCAACCAACTCGTGATGGCGTTTGTAAAATTTATGAAGGAATGATTTCAACTTCACCATTTGTAACGCTTGGTTTAAAAGCTTCCTTGTTAGCAGCAACCCTCTATCAAAGAAATTATGATAGACATACAAGCCCGGGAATATTATATCATTTGTGAGATATATACTAGTATACTCCGTATGCAGGCACTGCTTGAATGTTGATACATAGAAATGGACACAATTCGGAAGCTGTCATCTCTTTTGTCGTAAAGTTTTGTTTTCAACCGACTTTCATTATCAATTTCTGGATGTAACCTCTAGCTCAATGAGATAGATGCGTTTAATATAGTCACCAAATTTTAAATTATTTAGTGAGAGAACATCATCTATATAGCGGAAAGTTAAGTTAAAGGATATTGCTAACTTCTTATCTTTCCTCGTAAGAAATTCCTGCATGAAGTCAGCGTCATGATAATAGAGAAACAAGTCTACAAAAAGAGAGGACAATTGGTTCCCATTGGAATGCCGACAGTCTGTTGAAAAACACGTCCTCCGAACGTAACAAAGATATTGTCCATCAAAAAATCAAGCATCTTGATAATGTGAGTTTCATGTATTGACGGAAGTTATATACAGCAGTCCTAGCGCACGCAAATAGCATGATACACATACACTGTGTCTTTATGTGCATCCAGCTATACTTGTTGATCACCTTCAACTGTTTATTCTTCCCTATTGTTTAATTTCAGCTACTGTTTAAAGGGGCTAACATTACATGTAGGATAATGTAAATAAAGTTTATCCACCAAACATCTTACACACTTGATGAAAATAAATCTTAATAAATATTTGTTTTTGTTAGCTTTTTCACCTTTATGGCATTTTAAACAAATGTTTGCAGGAAGATATAAGCCTCTAACAGTCCTTTCTGTAATTTTTTTTTACAGAATACACTGTTATCGGCTTATATCATTTACAGACTGTGACACTAATTCTACTGTAAGTGTTTTTATTACAGTTGCTAATCGAATGGATGGATTTAAATTGTATGTGACTAATACAACAACTATTCCACCTGATGGTCATCTCTGTTATGAAGATCCTGATCCTGGTCTTCCAAACATCACTCAAAATATTCCTTGTAATCAACTTGGAAAATATGTCATATATTATGATAATAAAGGATCAACCGAATCAGACAATAGCACAAATGGACCTATTGTTGAGTTATGTTACGTTGCCATCAATGGTGAGTTAAGTATGAATGTGAATACATTTTCAACCTTTCATTATCATTGCACAAATCTTTCTTCCTACTTCATGCATATGTATATTTTATGATTTGTTTCATTGTTTTAGCTCGTTAAAATGATCTACAGTTTGTTTGTTCCAATACTTTGGCTTTGGTTTGCATGGATGCTGGTTTTGCAAAATTTTTCTTGGTTCAATCAAGGCAAATTAGAGGAAACTATTCTTAAATAATTTCATTAAAGGGCAATATTTAACATAGTGTAGGACATTGTTTACTTATAAAACTACAAAATTATATGTAATGATTGTAATCATTTTATTAAAATTCATTTGTAATATAGGCCTTTATAATTGTAATTAAATAATAATGTAAATTCTACTTTTGTGCAGGTTGTCAAAAATATCATTGGGGAAGTCAATGCGAGAAGTTGTGCCCCGACAAATGTTTTGATCGACATTGTTATCCTGGAAACGGTTCCTGTGTTTGGGGATGTAACCCTGAAAATTGTTTACATGATATCTGTAATAAAGATACTGCAGTCTGTACCAAGGGTTGTAAGAAAAATAGGACTGGTAGATATTGTAACGAGTGTAAGTTATTCTTGATAATAACCTTGTATAATATGTAATAATATTATGTATAAACAATATAAATACAGCAGGAGCCAACTCTATACATATAGGATTTAACTGATAACCAGTACTTTAAGTATCAATGATTTAAATGATACTTGAATGAATGCAAAGATTGTACAAACACAATGTTGGACTTTCAGGGACATTCATGGGGTTGTTTGAATTATAATGTGCGAGCAATTTTTATAGCAGTTGTCATTTCCTAGTAACTCATGTTACAATTAAAAACTGGTTTGACAAAGATAAGAAGATATAACTGCCAATTAGACAACTCTTCACAAGAGACCTATAATGACATAGAAAATTAACAACTGTAGGTCACCATATGTGCAAAACACATACCTCGTAGTCGGTTGTAATTGGCCTCGAAATTACAATAGTAAAACAATTCAAACGAGGTATTTAACGGCATCATTTCAGTACAAAAATAATGAACGAATAACAAAAATGAAACACAGCATAAACGAAAAAACCACTGCATTACAGGTTCTAATATTTAAAATATGCAGGTTAATATTATAGGCATACAAATAAGTTTATATCTTGGAACTTATACAAAAAAAAAAATATGGTTATCTACTGATGAAAACGCATGGAAATGTCAAAGGAACACATTTTGAAAAAGAAACACTTCCATTATAATCATCGGACAATCAAAATGAATAGAAACATGTTTGATAAGTAAAGATGAAGAATTAAAAAAAGAGTACTTCCAAATGCTGAAATCTACATCAGGATTCGTTCTGGCAATACAACACACATCAATCGATCAATGAACTAAATTGTTCAAGATGGGTATCCCTGTAATTAGGTAGAACACATTTTTTCATTATTTCTATAAACATAACGTATTTTCATCTTTAGAAAAACTAGTATTCACTTCGCCAGATTTACTCAGTTAATACAGTTTATTCAAAGAAAATAACATAATACAAACAGACAAGTATGGAATGCTACCGTCTGATATATTCTTTCCTGTTATTTGTTGCCAATATCAACTCTAAAACATTTGATGACATTTTCATCTTCTTATTACAGATAACGTGGTTTCTGACGCTTTCGTTTCTCAAAATCCAGGTGGCGATCGACCTGCTAGTCTATCAATTGATGGCGACAGAACAACTTGCTCTAAAACAAGTGGACTAAATGTATCATTTCATGTTGACCTAAAGAAAAAAAGCATCGTAAACAAAATGTATATAACATTTAGTGGTATGTTATTAGAAACTGATTAAATATAAGTTTGTAACAGGATAGTTTCAAATAAAAACTTTTTATGTTCTGCGATAATTGCTGTATTTGAAATGGAAACGAAAACTCACTGCATGTGCATGTAGATCATGACCTGTTAGTTTTTTTTTCTGTAGGTGATCCAACGCATCTGTTGTTAATTTTAACAAACACTCAGTTATGAAAAAGGCGAAATGCATATCATTTAAGCCTCGGTCACACCTTACCGGATAGCTCGAACGGACGAATAACGGATAACTTTTTTTCAATCCGTTCATGTCCGTTAGACGTCCGTTCTTATCCGTTATGCGTTCGTCCATATCCGTTGCATGTCCGTTAAGCGTACGTTTTATTCGTCGACGTCCGTTCTGTCCGGTGGAAAATTTTGAGCATGTTCAAAACTTTGAACGGACGTCTAACGGATAAAATGTTCGTTGGACATCCGTTAGTCGACCGTTTTGTACGGTACTCGTCCGTTTCGTTTACGTTTTGTATCCGTTACTCGTCCGTTATACATCCGTTGGAGGTATGGCAGATAAATTCACCAACGGACTTCTAACGGACGTCTAACGGATAAAACGGATGTTGAACGGATGTGAAACGGACTTCTACCGGACGTATAACGGATAAAACGGATGATGAACGGATCTGAAACGGATAAATTCCAATTGAAAATTTCTCGTCAGGAATGCCAATTAGATTTCTTAAGGCAGCACTTCACAGTTAGAAAATAAAATAAAAAATGAGCCACAAAATGTTTTATCATCTCCTATTCCTGGATTTCTAATACATTTACCTAACTAACTGTTTGTGCTGTACATGTGCATATGTATGTAATCAGTATCTTCCATAGAATTGATTTTTAAAAGTTAAAAGGGTGAAAAATAATTCCTTTTCTGTGTATCCATGGCAACATTCTGCATTTATTTACCATAAAATATTGCAAAAAGGGGGGTAAACATGTCACATATCCCCCGAAATTCGGATCAAACTAGAATTTCAATGCCTTTGAGTGATACCTTTTAGAAACTGTTTTCATAAATCTTTCTAATGATCAAAAAATGGGTGTCTTTTGCCTCATTTTTTCGTAAAATCTAATCACAAAGTTCGTGCGACAAATAGTTGGAAAAAAACATTACAATAATTGCCGGACCAATGTATGGTATGGACATACAAATACGGACTGTCATATAGAAAACAGCCTATATTACATACATTATATGATCTTGATGTTCATATAAACCCAATGCGAAGGCTATTTTAATACTCAGCTATCCAAAAATGAATTATATTGCACACTAGGTCTTATATTTGAAAAATCCACAGGGGCCAAAATGAGAAATTACACATCTAACTGTGGAGTGCTACCCGGCTAAGGTTCATGAATTCTTATTATTCATAATCGATCTTAGAATAAGGTCACATCTTCACAATCAAGCAGCTGTTATTCAGGTCTTACACTGCCCTTAAGCGGCATTTTGAAGAACAAATCAAAACCAGTTACACAGAACATGTTCAATATTAATGCAATTTACATGTATTATTATTGTCGCCTTTAATTTTTTCGTATATCTTGTTTATCCGTTTTATCCGGTACGCTTCCGTTAGGTGTCCGTTTTATGCGGTTCTCGTCCGTTGGATGTACGTTCGACATCCGTTCTGTCCGGTACGTCTCCGTTTCTCGTCCGTTGCATATCCGTTGCATGTCCGTTATGCATTCGTTAGGCGTCCGTTTTAGTTGATCAGTACATCAACGGACTCCCAACGGATAACAATTTTGTCAACGGACAACTTTTATTTTCATCCGTTAGGCGTCCGTTCGTGCTATCCGGTAAGGTGTGACATAGGCTTTACATTCCTCCTTATGTTAACAATTAGGTACTTAACTTAAGTTAATAGACTTAAATAATAGGTAGTATTGTCTCTTGTGGACAGTTGTCTCATTGGCAATCATACCACATCTTCTTTTTTATAGTATAATATATATCTAATATGTAAAAACATCTGTTTTCACTCCTATTTATCAAGATTATTATTGATTGTCTATTGGTATTCAGAGTATTTGCAATCAAAGCATAATCATAAAAATAGAAATAACATACATTTACAGTTTCAAAAGTCTTTCCTTAATTTTTCTGTGTTTTATTTAGGTATGTATTCCTGATTTCTGTACGTTTGATCAACACTCAAAAGCTAGAAAAGAGTAATTAATGTTGATGTTGTGTGGTTTATGAAAATGTTTTACTAAGACAAACTTTTAGTAAATATAAAACCTCTTGCTATTGACTAGTCGGATTCACTAATTATTGTTTTAAATTCCAAAAATTAATAATCAGATATATGCAATAAAAAGTTAGCACACTGAATCTGATATTTCCTCACACTGATAAAAACACTTGAAAGCATATAACATTCTGAATCTGATAAAATTATACATGTATAGTTTGGTAGGAAAGCAACACATAGGTGTAACTTAATTTTATCACGAACTTACAAGGGCACTATACAAGTGTATGAGTAAATATATATTAAACCAGAAACATATATACATATCTCCCGCTAACATGTTTACCCCGCCACATTATTTATGTATGTGCCTGTCCCATGTCAGGAGCCTGTAATTCCGTGGTTTTCGTTTGTTTATGTGTTACATATTTGTTTTTCGTTCATTTTTTTTTATATAAAAATGGCCGTTAGTTTTTTCGTTTGAATTGTTTTACATTGTCTTATCGGGGCCGTTTATAGCTGCCTATGTGGTATTGGCTTTGTTGAAGACCGTACGGTGACCTATAAAGGCAACAGTAGTATACCGCTGTTCAAAACTCATAAATCCATGGACAAAAAACAAAATCGGGGTAACAAACCAAAACCGAGCGAAACGCATTAAATATAAGAGAACAACGACACAACACCGAAACGCAACACACACAGAAACTGACCAATCATCAGACAAAACACCACGAGAATAACAAATATAACATGAAAACCAAATACAAGAATTTGGGATAGACAAGTACCGTGCCACGTCTTATCTCAATATCTCAAAAACAAGAGAAAACACAAACGACTCAACGTTAAAATACAACACACAGAGAAACGAACAATAATATAACAATGACCATCTTCCTGACTTGGTACAGGACACTTTTAAAGGGGAATAAAAGTGGTGGGTTGAACCTGGTTTTATGGCATGCCAAACCTCGCACTTTAATGGCAAAGTTAAATATAACATTGAAATGACAACATAATATTACAGGACTACAATACAAATAAATAGGAGAACATATTAGACAAAGAAAAACATGATTAATAGATAACAAAAAGCATCAGGTTTAAAATTCAATACGCCAAAAACGCGCCTTGTCCACACAAGACTCACCAGTGACGCCCAGATATAAAAGATCGAAAGTGAAAAAAGTACAAAGTTGTACAGCACTGAAGATCAAAAATTGAAAAGGTCTCGCCAAATACGGCATTGTTTTTATGCCCGGGACAAGAACATTCTTATTATATAGAACAACTCATGCTATTGCAAACAGTAAATTTCATCAAATGAATATGAAAGAGATATACACAAAGAAACTGAAGCATCAAACATTACAGAAAACTAAACCTGAATACATAACGCCTAGATATAAAAGATCGAACGTGAAAAAGGTACAAAGTTGTACAGCACTGAAGATCAAAAGTTGAAAAGGTTTTGACAAACACGGCATTGTTTTTATGCACGGGATAAGAATATCCTTATAATATAGAACACTTAATGCTATTGCAACCAGTAAATTTTAACAAATGAATATGAAAGCGATATACATAATGAAACTGAAATATTAACTAATTACAGAAAACTAAACCCAAGTTTATCACAAAATAGACACACATCCGAATCAGTTCAGGCGTCAACGTAATTAAAAAAAATTGTGACGTCACATACGATGCCGAAAAGGCAGAAACGTTATGCCACATTAGAATTTATGAAATTTAGAAACAGCATGACGTCACACATGAAAAATTATCATTCAAAAATGAGATAGAATTAGGATTGATTTAGAACTAAATACTGATAATTCATTTAAACAAAATGCATATTGCAATACTTATTAATAGCAATTAACTGTAATAAATATATGTAATAAATATATATAATAAATATATAACAGAGTTATACATGAGAGAGATATAGTTGTTAATGTCTGTGTCATTTTGGTCTCTTGTGAACAGTTGTCTCATTGGCAATCATGCCACATCTTTTTTATATACACATATATTTTTGTATCTGTTTCTCTTGTCAAACGCACTGACCGAGATAAAGACTGAAATGATTATACTTACAACACCAGAAAAAAAATATCAAAACATTGAAACATACACTTATCGTTTTACAAATACGGATGATCGAGGTCAAGTTATTTGGAAAACCTAAACCTAATACAAACGTCGTCAAAAACTTATTTAAATATAGAACCGTTTAAGCACTAAAATGTGTATCCAAGTCCAGAAAAGGAACAGAGTTATACATGAGAGAGATACATTCCAAACTTTACGATATTCCCTTTCCAGTTATGATATGAATAGTCCATAATTTACTAGCGATGATTATGCTTGGTTTAATGTCTTATGAGATTATGACATAATTAAACTACTGTTGCCTCTACCTAAAAACATTTGATATGCACTTGAGCTTGTCAAATAGACAACAATCTATCAGAAACCAAATGATGTAGATTTTAGCAACTATAGGAAACCATAAAACCTTCAAGAACACCTATAACATAATCAACGACAACCATTGAAATACAGAATGAGGATTTGTTACTATAATTTGTCGCGCCCAAATTTCTTCCTGTATCTATTATGTAATAGTTCGTCATAAAAAAACCTAAACATTTTTGTGGAAAAATGCTTGATTTTTTTGTCGTGTGAAATGTTTGACAATTGTCATTTCGGGGCCTTCTATAGTCTGCGATGAGTTATGGATTGTCCTCATTGTGTGAAGGCTATATAACAATCTGTAGTTGTTACTGTTACGTCTTTCGTGACGAGTTGTTACAGTGGTTATCATTTCATTCATTCATATTCTTTGATTGAGTCATCAGATTATCAAATCAACATTAAACACCTATTGGTTTAATTATCCATATACCTTATTTACTTAAATGAAAAATATTGTTTAAACCTTGGGCTTTTTTTAATGAAAATGACACTATAACTTTCGAGTGTAAGAGGTGCTTTCCTGAATATAACTTCATCAGGAACAACCAAAACGAAATATTTGCAAGCCAAAGTATTACTATTTATTCATTTGAATATGAATAAATATATTTGTACCTTGAAACAAAAAAAAATCAAAGACAAAAAAACTGCGTTTAGGAATCGACAGAATAAACGTTAGCGTTAAAGAGCGGCGAAAGATACCCGGGGGGAAGTCAAACTCGTAAATCGAAAAAAAACTGCCAACGCAATAGCTGATAATTAATAAAAAGACGAACAAACAAGTAATAGTACAAAACACAAACATAGAAAACTAAAGGGTAAACAACACGAGCCCCACCAAAATCTGGAAGTGGTCGCAGGTGCTCCAGACGTGTAAGCACGTGTTGCATCCGTCGTGTTGCTCATGTCATTACAAACCCGTTTATTGGTATAATCGTCACTTTTAAAACTTTTAAAACTATTATAAAAGTTAGATAAAACTTCTTTGGTGATATTTCTATCTTTTCTTTTTTATAGCTTTCAACCACATTTTGATTTTGAATATATGTCCCAGATAACTGGTCTTAAGTTCCCTATAACGATGTTTATCTACATGCATTGTGATAAACATAGCAGTTGTAAATAATAAAACATGCGCTATTTCTAAAAGTTCCTTGTACTATTCCTTGTTCTGCAAGTCATTAGTGTTGTATTGAATGAGCCTTACAGTTTAGATGATTTGCTTCTTTTCGTTTTACATTTATCTTTTTAATTCGCATTAATATCGCTGTTATTCATAATTAATGCAATACTTATGAGCTAGTCATACATTTTTTTTTTTTTTTTTATTTGCGTTTATCTCGATATTGAATTGCATATAAAACATGGGTTGTTATTTATATATACATGTATATCTTTTCAATCTTATTTTTATCATTTTAGAAACAACTACAAAGGATGGTTCTCATATTGTTTTTGCCTCAAATAACAGCAATTTTTGGAATACTGGAACAGTTTTATACAACGGGACTGATTTGCCTACTTCTGTCAACTTTCATGCTGTTTGCAGATACTTAACGTTTGTACATTCAGTTAAGACTCAAACTTCTGAACTTGAGATCTGTGAAATTGGGATTGTTGGTGAGTTTTTCTTTAGCATAAAAAAAAGTGATACACAATGTTAGTAATTAGCAGGCTGAAAATGTATCCATCTACATGAGAGCATTTTCAACTTTAAATCGAACTTTATAAAAAACATAAAAACTTCTTTGTCAACATATAAAAAGTAAAATTACAAAAATACTGAACTCCGAGGCAAATTCAAAACGGAAAGTCCCTAATAAAATGGCGAAATCAAAAGCCCAAACACACCAAACGAATGAACAACAACTGTTACATTCCCAATTCGGAACAGGCATCTTCCCGTGTAGAAAATAGTTGACCAAACCCGCCTCACATCCAGCCAAACCTCCCCCGCATGGCATTCGCATAAAATGCTACCACTTTAACAACGACCTGCGAATGAAAACAAGCAGACATTCTTGTAAGCATATCAGTTAAGCTGTCGTGGCAAATGATCTTGCATAAATTGTTATTTCTGTTTGGTGTTCACAATCATATAGTGTTTTACAAATGTCATTTGTATAACCATGTCCCAAGCAACAAACTCCAAAATCATAACTGATTATCATTCAACAAATCTTAGACATTTTGTCACACAAGGTTCTTGTTATCACCTTTTATCGATTTTATAATTTTTTCTGCACTGTACAAACAGTACACAGTTTTCCTTTATGTGTCTTTGACAGCTGTCTTATCTTAACTCTTTCTGAAGTTTACAATACACACTTTGACTTCTTGGGTGAATGCAAACTATGTTCATCTAAATAAAATTACTCTTTGTGTATGCTCTGTAAATAGTTTCTGTTTCACTTCTAAGAAGTTTCAGTCGTTTTGCAACAAGCAATAATTATTATTTTACTACCAATTTTAAATAAGCATATATATCATTCAAACATTTCTGTATTGTTCCGAATAGCGCCCGAACATTTGTAAAAAATATCTTACAATTATTTGTTTTTAATCCATTTTCATCGATTGTTTATTTCCACACTTTAACGAAAATATAATATGAAAAGCATGTACCTATATAGTTAGGTTTCTCACAAAAAAAGAATAACTAAATGTTCTATTTTTTTATAATTATTGACGTTTAGGTTGGGCATGACATGTTTGACCAAGTTAAAAAATTCAATGACTACATTAATAAAGTATTCACATGATTTGCTTTGTGAGGTCACACAAGGATTGTGATTGAAAGACAGATGTGTGTAATACCATTCAGACGATAACCATTAACACAAGTCAATATATACGAGCAGACATTAACGTTAAGGATATTATACCCTTGTGTTGCTTCAATGATAAACATATGGAAATTTTATAGACAATCCACAGTCTTCCACTTATACTCTCATATTTGGGCAATTTGGTACTTGACAGATGGAGGATTATTGCATGCAGTGCTAGCAATGATTTTCTTAAAACAAGTTTATAAATTTAGACATTGATTAAAATAAGTATAAATATGGACCAATTCAAGTACACCTTCTAGGGTGCCCTCGACTTTAGTGACTCAGCACGAAGTGTTTTTGAATTTAAAGGTTGTTTATGATTTTTTGTGAGTTAACTATGTTTCAAATTTTAAAACAAATATCTCTGTATTAAAATTTGTGGATTTTCTTCAAAATTCTTGATTTTATTTTCACCAATGCCCTTTTTCTATTAAATGCAATGAAACTATAAAAAGTTATGCTTTGCACGAATTTGCACCTTGGTATATAGACTCATCTTTATTCATTATTTTTGCTGTTTTGATACTATTGCAGTTTGAAAGGTTCAGAATTCACAGGCCACAGAAGGGGTCTTAAGGTGTATGATCCCTTCTGTATCCAGTGAAGTACGAACTTTTCAAACTGGAATAGTATCAAAACAACAAATATGATGAATAATAGAGAAAGGCCATTTTGTACGTATACCAAGGGGAAACTTGATGCAATGCAGTATTATCTAATGTTTCATTGCATTTAATAGAAAAGGGGCACTGTGGCAAATAAATCAAGATTTTTATAGAAAATCCACAGCCTTTTATATAGAGATTTTTGTTATAAAATTTTAAACATCAATTACTCAGCTGCTTTTCTATGATGTGATAGCGTTTATTGTTTACAAAAGTTGAAAGCAACCTGTTAATTCCAAAAAAAAACTCGTGCTGAGTCACTAAAGACGAGCGTACCCTTAAAGGTGTACTTGATTTGGTCAATATTTTTTTTTTATTACCAAAAATTACATAAACAAACTTCTATTTAGGAATTCATGGCTAGAACTGCATCGTTGATCTTCTGTCTATCATGCACTAAACTGCCAAACATGAGAGTACAAGGGAAAAGGCTGTAGATTTTCTATAAAATGTCCATATGTTTAGCATTGAATCAATAGAAGGGTACATACTCCTCAATTGTCTTTCTGTACTTTGTTAGGATTATTTTTAATCTGTAAAACGCTTCTAACGCGTCATATTCAAAAGTGATTCAGTAAGTTAAAAGATATAGGATACAATTGAGTTATTAGATTTCTATTTTAATCTTTTCACCTTTTTTTAGGTTGTCCTCCTACACATTATGGTCCCTTGTGTAACACATCATGCCCGAATAACTGCTATGGACCATGTGACCTTAAGAACGGGCATTGTGTATTTGGTTGTTTAAATGGGTGGATTGGTGTTGAATGTGACAAAGGTAAACACATTTTTACGATGTAATTATAGGTTTTTGTTTTTTGTATCAAGCACACCATGAATGATACTTATTGCAGAAAGGAACCACAGTAAACAGGCAATTATTGGCAGCTTTTGACATTACTATTGATACATTTTTATCAGTAACCATTTAAACTAAGGTCTGGGCATCAAACTTTGTAAATATTTAACTTGAAATCTTTCTTTTAATAGATGCATGCACTTTTTGCAAGACTAGAGGCATTTGGAGCTTTTCTCTAATATACATATAATTATATTTTTAAGATTAATGATTTCCTGGCTTTTTTTTATTAATTTGTCTTGTTTTGTGTTCTGATTAACGCATTTTCCCGTGTCTCTTGTGTGTAATTCGTTTATCGTTTACCCGCGCCATTGCATTTCGTCTAGTGTAGTTCTGTTAATTTTGGAAGTTGGTATATTCAGATTAACTTTCGTAAACGAAAAATTAGTTTATAAACTTCAGATCCCCAATTCAAATAAACTTTTGCATACCTTTGTATATTAACGACGTGTTTAAGGTTTGCACTTAGAAAAAATAAATGTATCTAAACATCTGCAAGAGAAGGTTTTTAACATAGCGAATACGATCTTCATTCAATCAATCTCATCTAGGAATAATCTTTTGAGATTGATGCTAACATATTTTTGTAGTACCTTTGGTGATTTTCACGTGTTGGTTTTCAACCTGTGCTCCAGATTTTACTACATACAGATTATTCAATGAATATTTCTATAATATTTTATTACAAGTAATCATTCACTCGTAATTATCATCATTTTTATTTAAACAAAAACGTAAATAAATTGTCTTAAATTAGTGGTTTAAGCAGGTTTTGTGTTGTTGTGTTCAAATATTTATTTAACAGTTCTATGATTTGTATGCCTACGTATTTATTTGAATCGAAATTTTCATCTTACAGCATGTGAATCTGGTTATTACGGAAAAGATTGTCATTGGAATTGTTCCGCTAACTGTTTGATTCAACCATGTAATCACGAAACTGGAGGATGCAATGGTGGATGCACTGATGGGTGGCAGGGATTCAATTGTTCTGAAAGTTTGTTTAATTGTTTTCTTAATTGACATTGTATCTGAAGGGCTAGGTTACCGTTTATAGAAATTTAGCTTTGACTTTGAAATTCAACGTTATCGCAAAATAAGTAAAAAAAAGTAATAATCTATTCATTTGAGAAAAAATGTATGGTCAATTGATATACCGAAAAGCTTCAGAAACCTTCGCCCTAACTTCCGATCAAAATTTTCAGTAACCAAAAGGTCTAAATGGTTATATTGAATACTTAGAAACAACGCTTTTTTTGGAGCATTGGATGCTAAAGATATCATTTCGGAAAACAGTGATATATAACGACAAATTTAAAAAAAAACTGACGTTACAATACAAATAATTCATATTTTATGTATGCTAACAAGAAGTTATTTTGTATTACTAGTTATATTATCAACTATTTCTGAGTTTAATATATAGTGATTTGGCCAATGTATAGACAAATATCAAAATGTGATGGCCAATTTTAATGATTACCCAGTTGATGCATCCGGCCTCTTTCCGAATCCCTCATTTTTTATTTTTTTATAATATTTGATTGTCTTTTCTTTATCGATTTACAACATTTGGACATCGTTTAACTATTATCTCCACAACTAATTCCTTTGTGAACTTTATCACTTGCAAATTGAGTTGTTCAGTTTTACTTCTTATTTATTCAAATGGTCGTTTAAATGCAATAAACATTATCCATGTAATTTAAGATAATTTATGTAAATAGATTACTGGTGTTTGATACGCACAGTAATTCAAGAATGTTTGGTGTGTTATTAATAATATAATTTAAAAAACATTGATATTTTGTATTTTTAATTTATTAATAGATGCTGACTTATGTTTATGAGTTTCTAAACATGTTACTATTTCGATACATATAAAGTACTGATGCAGAATTCGCTTTTTTCAGAATGTCCTAAAAGTCAATTTGGGAGGAACTGTTCTCAGTTTTGTCATGGATGTTTTCTTGGGAAGTGTGATCCTGTTAATGGATTATGTGATGACACGTCTATTTGTAGTCCTGGTTATATGTATGGTGCATACTGCAACAGAAGTACGTTTTATTTGGTATATCTAAAATGTGCCATGAAACTATTTCATAAATAAATTATTTGCAAAAGTAAAGAAAAAGCCTCACGTTATTCCATGCCTATTTGTTTATGACTCTTTATCTGCTTTGGTTCTTATGCTTTCAAATATTCGGATTTGACCGTTTCCGATGAAGGTTTATCAAGAAAAGGGCATCGGACACTTGACATTTATAACTTATTTTTTTAATTACAACCTCGCTTTAAAAAAGTGGGGATATACTGTTTTACCTCTGCCGTCCGTCCATTAGCCGATATGTCAGTGCGTCCGTCCCATGAATATTCCCGTCACATTTTCTCAGGAACTACATTACAAGAATTCCTGTAATTTGGTTTCATGTTTTATATAAGTCAACTACACCGTGTGATACGTTTTCAGATCCTCCACTCAACAACTTCCTCTTTATCGTCAAGTATTTGGCGCAGGTATCATCAGTGAGCAGTAACTTGCAGTTTCACTTGGTTCCTTTTATGAAGATAAAACCTTTTATGTGACAATCTATAACTTTTACATATACATATTGTACATATTCAAACAAGTATAATCAAACATGTCAAAGTTTATGTTTGTGTCATTCAGCTCAAAACAGTCAAATGGTTCAGATTATTTGACATTTTGATACAAAATGGTCATTCCAACATTGTAACGAGGTTTTGCTAGAAATATATTTTTCCCAATTAGTTGATGGCATTCAAATAAAATTGAGAATGGAAACGGGGAATGTGTCAAAGCGACAACAACCCGACCATAGAGCAGACAACAGCCGAAGGCAACCAATGGGTCTTCAATGTAGCGAGTTCAGCTGGTCCCTATACAAATATGCATAGTCTCTTTAACATAAATATTTATGACGCCTATGGCTTCTGAGTCTTTAAACACAAAAAAAAAACACATTAAAAAAAGCTCTGAAAAGTAAAATAAACCAATGTACAAAACACAATTAGGTGTAATAATCTTTTTCAATTATTGAATGTTGTGATAAAAACCAAATGTAAAGAATGCGTCAGTTTGGTGGTCGCGTTTTATAGTCATGATTGATTATTGACAAGGTATCCTTCATTTTCTAGTTATTTCTATGATCCGATAGTTGCATTTGCATAGTTTTTTTTAATGAGAATTTACGTTTACCTTTTACAATAAATGTATTGCTTAGTTCAATGTATGACATGTGCTCCTGAAATTAACCTCAATAATTACATTTAATCATAGTAACTGTGTTCAATGAACAATATAGCACATAAGTATTACAATGACAAATAAACCTTCTTAACATTAAAAAATATCTATTGTTTCATCAATACACTAAACAGTATTTCTTATTTTTCTAGCCTGTGACGATGGATATTTCGGTAATAACTGTACAAGGGTGTGTAATTGTGCGACTGGAAATTGTAGCGCACTTACAGGATATTGTCCTGAAGGTTGTGCGAAGGGATGGCATGGCGAAGCATGCGATGAAGGTTAGACAATTAATTTTAAAGTTTTTACCTTTAAATAAAAAAATGTTGATAAACATGCCATAGTGTTATTGGAATGAGTCATTTTTTGTTGGCATTTAGTAAATACAATATTGTTTTTTACATATTTTGTTATTTGCTATGTATATTTTCATATCATGTACCATCGCTCAATATTTATACGATTTATTCATACATAGTATATAGTGTAGTATGTATCAATCAGTCTTTTTATGTAAATGCATTGGAAATTTAAAAATTAAAATAGAAATATCTTTTCAGTGAAATCTGCTTTACAGCCAGAAGAATCCTCTCAAGCTGGTGCTATAGGTGGTGGCTTTGCTGCTGTTGTAATAGTGTTAATAGTGGTGGTGGCGTTTATACTTTATAAGTACGATCTATTTTTACTGCAATATAACAAATAAAATAAGCGGTGAATGATTAATGTGAAATTTTTCATGTTTGTTTTTTATCTAACTTTTCAACTTATTGCAATTTAATTCATCAGTTACAGCAGATTCCAACGAGTATGAAGCTACAGGTAGATTCTTTGGTTAGCTTTCTTGCTAGCTCAACCATGAAATGATTATTACCTTATAATTGGGAGGAGCATAGCACTAATTCGTCATCCAATGAAAACACTCATATCAATGGCCTGTTTATAATAAAAATGTATGTTTCATACAAACAGGTTTACCTAAATAACTTTGTAAATTAAATTTTATTTCTTATAGTCTTTGATTGAATTAAAAAAATCTTTGTATTACAATAAATTAGAGGCGGAGTTACGGTTTATGTTTTGTTCAAGGATGATAATATTTAGTGTTGATTCAATGCTAAACCAACAGAAATTTTATAGACCACACCATGTCCCCGTTGTACTCTCATAGTTGGCAATTTGGTACTTGATAGATGGAGGATTACTGCAAGCAGTGCTAGCAATGATTTCCTAAAAAAACAAGTTTAGAAATTTAGATATTGGTTTAAACAAATATATATAAATATGGACCAATTAAAGTACACCTTCTAGGGTGCACTCGACTTTCTTGACTTAGCACGATTTGTTTTAATTTAAAGGTTGTAATAGGACTTTTTGTAAACTTTAAACGCTAGCATATCATAGAAAATCAAGAGAGTAATCTATGCTTAAAATTTTATAACAAAAATATCTGTGGATTTTTTACAAAAATCTTGGGGTTTTTTTGCCACAAAATCCCGTTTACCTTTAAAAATGCAATGAAACTATAAATAATAATGCTTGCTTGAAGTTTCTCTTTGTATGTGTACAAAATGGCCCATCTCTATTATTCATTATCTTTGCTGTTTTTATACTATTGCAGTTTGAAAAATTCGTAATTCAAAGGAAACAAATGAATATTTACGCCTTCATTGTACCATTGTAAAGTATATACACATAACTGTATTTATAAAGAACTGAGTAATTGATTGAAATAAAATTGGCAATTCAAACACACCTACAAAATGCTTGTGAATCAATAAATTTTAAATTTAGATTGAAAACTTATTTTTAAAATGACTTGTAAAACTAGTTTTACAATGTTTATATTCTGTCACTAGTTCTGATTGGTTCTGTTTAACTATTGACTCCACCCACAGGCTTATGTACCTTACCTAATAATGATTTCATGGTTGAGCTAGCAAGGAAGCTAACCAAAGAATCTACATATATCTTCATACTCGTTGGAATCTGCTGTAATTCAATTTACCTTATTGATCGATTGATTCGTGTTTGCTTTACACTGCGTCAGCAAAGAAAAGCGATATTTCGCTTGAAGAAATTCACCAACAACATCCGCCATAATTTTTTTTCACAATTTTGTTCATCATGTCCATTGACTAGATCCACGTACAAGAAAAGGCTGAGTTTTCTGTATTTGTTTTTAATTTTTATATTTTATGTTTCTCGTGTTGACATATCGATATTCAACCATATACCAAATATATTTCAAATCTTGCAAAAATATAGACTTTTGTCGGTCTGAAAAAAATATAAGCATCGTATAGCTTTCATGTAAAACATTGCTGTATACGTTTAATTATTATGCTTGGAATATGAAATATGTAAAATGAAATGATTATGTTACTGGACATTGAGACAAACGAACAGTTTTTGATAACAATGAAAGGGGGACATATGAAATATCCAAGTCATATGTTCTGTCTTGATAGGTTCAATTATTCAACATGGTTATTTCCCTGATATTGCTTTGGTATTTTCAAATTAATGGGACACCGTGATTTAAACTAGTTTATTTATTTTTTTTTGCAGACGCAGGTTTTCGTTAACAAAAGGTAATATTCAAACCGCACGGACTCAACTTAAGTGGCCGGACGATGAGATAAATCTGTTTTATTGTTTTATAGATTTTCTACTTACATGTTTGCTTGCAATTAGGATTATACTCAATCTTAGAATGAAGTGCATATAAAATCATCAAAATAACACGAATTTTGCATGCTTGACTCGCGTTTTGTCTACAAAAGATGTATCAGTGATATTGGTATCAAGTATGAATTTGATGAACAACAATTTTTTTTGTTTATCCTGATTCCTATAATGATCACTTTGAGTAGAAATTATTATAAATGTTCGCTAGAAGGATGCCATGGATTGTTTTATTGTAATGAGTAAATCAAAGTATGACCAGGGTTGAAATCTTAGATTTTCCACAGCCATGTAGTTCATGATTTTGTAATATCTTTCATTACTTTCTGCACTATCTTGTCTTACTGTAAATAGTTTTTTTTTATTTATTTTATTTGTCATGCCTGTTGTAGACTTTTGATTGTTGATAACTTTATCATTTTTTCTTACTATTATTCCTATTAAGATACAGAATTATCGACAAAATGCCTCAATCATAAATTGCACTTTATCGTTACTTTTGTACGTGATTAGCACTGGGAGATGCTCTTATTAATATAGATCTTTGATGTACTATTAGCGCACTTCGACAACAAATTTCTCTTAAATGATGTTAGTGGATTTAAATGAGAGCCGAATCATGATAAGCAATCTTTTTAATATTATATTTTAAATATTGTACAGATTCGAAGAAGGAAACAAATACGGGAAACAATTATGCAAATGTAAATGCAGCAGTAGTATTTGATGCACAGGAGGTTAATGTGTCCTTCAAAGACAGAAGACAGAATGGACTCCAAATAGAAGACGATGGAGATGGAAACGTGTACAATAATGTACCTAGTAAACACAACGTTTTCAAATACAAGATACTTGTTGAAGATCTGAAAGAGGCTATACATGAGAAACAGAAAGACGAGGGTTTTAAAAAAGAATATGAGGTAACGATAAAAATAGGTGCATTTACAGGTAATACTTGTTCCATAATTTCTTTTCCGAAGTGGTATACAATGTGTCATTCAAATAAAATAATTGTCCAATGAAATACCATTTAAATGATAAGTCAGTTATAACATGCATTTGTATTTTTTTTATTTGTAGGTTTTACCTAGTGGGCTTGTTTGTGCACACTCTGCAGGTTCAAAAGCAGAGAATAAAGTAAAAAATCGTTTTCTTACAACGTGGCCATGTATGTAAAACATAAATGATTAATAAATTATATTACTCATTTCTAATATTAAATTTTACATTATGATTTTAAGATTTACAAGAATCAAAAGTAAGAATTGGATTCTAAAATATAAAAAGTAATCAACAAGTTTGTTAGTTCCATTTAAACGATGATCATTTTTAATAAAGGAAATAGAGTCCAACAACGGGACAATTTAATGTATAAAAGCATCATTTCAAAAATACATCTGGAGTGTAAAAAATCCTTAATAACCTTATACAATTATGATTATATTTTCGAATTTCTAAAACAGAGGCAAATAATTAAAACCAAAACAACTTCAATCTCATAGGCAAAAAATAAACTGACAACGCCTTGGCATAAAAAAAAAGACTAAATTAAAAACAAACAACAAAATCACTACTTCCAAATTGTTTTTTGCAATTTCAAACCTAAACTTATGTTCGAATAACAGCTTCTTATTTTTAAACAAATAATATAGTTTTTATATTTGTTCATTGTAGATGACCATTCACGTGTTGTTCTGAATGGAGACACGAAGCATGATTATATAAATGCTAGTTATATTGATGTAAGTTTAAAATAAAACTGGCTAAGTTATAAGAGGAAATATTTCTATTTTGAAAATTAAGAGACAGCTATTAACTTTTATTCAGTTCTTGAATATAATAGTAGAAGGTTTTACAAATAGTTTGTTTAGTTTTAAAGTACGTGCTGCAATACGTGTTAGGGATATAAATATACAAACACATGTATATGTTATATTAATTTTGTGTTTTATATCGTTTCTTGTGATATTTTTTTATTTTACTTTGAGTTGTGAGAGGGCTTTGTATAGAATAGACGCACGATGACTAATGAGTTAATTCTCTACAAAACGAAAATAAGTTTCATAAATTCTATGCTTCAAGTTATTTTAACGCCAAATGAGTCCATAAAGTAAATGCAAAATAAGTATTCCTCTTATCCATCCGAAAGGTCGAAAGATATCCTGTATCACAAAAGTTAAAATTTCTAAACTTTTTAACTGTATTGAAGCAGATTTCTTCTTAGATGATGAAAATCCATTTATCCAGTTCATCCGCCCACCAGCATAGGTATCGACCCAGTTCTAGAAAACGATATAACGTCTTCATGAATAACGTGCTTCCTACGAGCTGTTCTTGGTCGTCATAACCGCAGGAATATTAGATTATGGCTGAACGTAAGGGGATTAATGACCGAAACGTACTTAGAGGGACGAAAGATACCAGAGGGACAGTCAAACTCATAAATCGACTGACAATGCCATGGCTAAAAATGAAAAGGACAAACAGACGAACAATAGTACACATGACACAAAATAGAAAACTAAAGGATAAGCAACACGAACCTTATACAACATGCTAGTACCAAACACAATAATAGCATAAAAAAATTACATATAAAAATATCAATCACTTGGTTTCGTAATTTATTTTTTATCATTGTAGAACTATAATCAGGAAAAGGCATACATAGCATCACAAGGTAACGGGGAAAAATCATGTACTTTTATGTATTTGTTTTTTAACTAGTACTTTTTAATTAATTTCGAATATGATGGTTTATACATGTAATGTTTTAATCCGATTTTCCTTGCCTGAAGCAAACTTCGTCATTTATATTCAAAACTTAAGTTTTCTAAGGTGACCATCGGAGCGATGGAGAGGTTCACTCAAGAATAATGCTATTTGGCACTTTTTTATACAATTTTGACGTTATCCTGTAACTATTCATATTTTGTATTTCTCAATATGAAGGTCCTAAAAAGGTGACGATGAGAGATTTCTGGCATATGATATGGCAAGAGAATGTTGGGAAAATAGTGATGGTAACACAACTTGAAGAAAATAAAAAGGTAACACACTACATGGGGATAATTTCAACATCTTATTTCTTCTGGGAATGATTTGAAAGTGTAACAGATTTTATAGGTTGATTCTCATGAGCATTATTAAAAAGTATTTTGTCGAATGAATGCTCAAAGACATAAATACGATAATTTTAAATGCTGTTAATGCAACATGATTTCGTTTACTGTTCACGTTATTTGACACTTATTATAATAGATTAGAAGCAACATATAACGTGTGATATTAATGCGATACCATAACTGAATTCATTTTTATACGTTTTCTTCAGAAAAAATGTGAAATGTACTGGCCTGAAACAGTTAATACACCAATGGTAGTAAACAACTATATTGTTACAATGAAAGAAGAAAGAGAACATACAGTTTATGTGTACAGATTGCTCATAGTATCGAACAAAAATGTCAAGGTGACAAAATAAAATATATGATATAAAGACATTATCGCTATTTTGAGCATTTTTCCTTTGATCTTTTTTTTTTTATTTTTCATATTGTGTTACTCGCTTGAGATTGAAAATTATCGCTAGAAACTAAGGAGGCACGTTGCGTTGCTAATGAAATTGACAACCTCGTCATAGGTCAAATAGCGATAAACAGATTATCATTGGTCATCTCAACTCGACTGCTTTTCTCGCTTTCGTGAGAAAATCAATCTCTTTGAGATGAACACCAATAAAATCCCTTTTGACTTCGATTATTTTTTGTCACTACCAACACTGATCAAAATATTTTCAAATTCAAATGTTAATATCTTTATATGAGTATATGTATATGTGTCGTTATGACCATCAGTATAGTTTTTTCTAATTATAGAACGAGAAAGAACGAGAAATTCATCATTTTCATTTTACTGAGTGGCCTGACCATGGTGTCCCAGACAGCATCAAAGTGGTAAATTTTTACAGAAAGGTCATGAGTAAAACGTGTAATCAACTTGGACCGATTGTTGTGCACTGTAGGTATGTGCGTTAGGCAAAAAAAATAGGAAAGTTCAAACACAAAAGATTTGAAAACCAACAATGTCTAAATATTTTATACTTGAGTTGTCTGACAAAAAGGTACCTTCAATAGTCATAGCAAAATGGGGTAATCATTGTTTGAGGGTTCAGGAGCTTTTAAATTCATCATTTTAAAATTTGAGAAAGAAATGTTATAAATCATAGGAAACCGATACATCGACAACTGAGTATTTACCACTTTCCACTCGTAACAGTAACTTACTTTTATCAGTTGAACCATCATATCTTATATTATATATGATAAATTTGAACTGAAAAAAAACTCATATGTATAGCCTGTCTAGATCTGTTGAGATAGTTATTGTGTAACTAAAATAATGAACTAATAGTCAAACGTTAGTTCAATAGTTGTTAAGAACTATGTTTTGAAATCAATCTTTCTTCACGTACATATTAACGATGTATTTGTAAATGGCTGGTTATGTTTTGTTTAGATTAAAAATATTTTGTATTTTGTTATAACATATATACTTTATGAATTTAGTGCTGGCATTGGACGAACAGGGACATTTATAGCTGTAGATGCATTGTATGAAAATGGAAAGAAAGTAGGTTATATAAATGTGATGGAATGTATACAGATGATGCGAAAAGACAGAATGAATATGGTTCAAACATATGTAGGTACAATATAACAAAAACCATTAACACAGTTTGAAAGCCAAGTCGCATGACTTGTTACTCATTTCCAATTTTTTTTAATTACTCTAAAATTTAAATGTCTTGCTTGTTTTAAATAAATATTTGATTGGGAAATGGGAAATGAAACAAAATATTTCTGGCTTGAAAAGAGACCGAAACACGGCCATTAATTTGGCTAACTGCTTTCCAGAAGAAGAAGAAATTGTGATGTGATGTTATATCAACTTATGCTTTGGATTTCAAATATTTCTCGCCATGTACATTTTTCTACGATTCCATTTTACTAAATTGATCGATATTCGGTAAAATTATATGAATACAAAATTATAAATTCAGAAACGACAAAATTGTATTGAAATTTCATTTGCTAGGAGCTAAAATTATGAACACCAAAGGAATGACACCAAACTATGAAGAAAAAAATAATTCTTCAAATATCATTCTGCATGAACTTAAACAAACTCTTGTTCATCGATGTCAGTCACCAATTGAAATTAAAACTGCTACTTGCTTTAGTAAAATTGAGAATGGAAATGGGAAATGTGTCAAAGAGACAACAACCCGACCATAGAAAACAAAACAACAGCAGAAGGTCACCAACAGGTCTTCAACGTAGCGAGAAATTCCCGCACCTGGAGGCGTCCTTTAGCTGGCCCCTTAACAAATATATACTAGTTCAGTGATAATGAACGCCATACTAATTTCCAAATTGTACACAAGAAACAAGTAAATTGTACACAAGAAACAAGTAAATTGTACACAAGAAACAAGTAAATTGTACACAAGAAATAAGTGTTCTCCTATGAATAAATATATTTGAATGGAAATTTTTAAAATAGAATGCAAGTTTAAACATCCACAGCACCTTGATATAAAACTGAGAAAAATGTATTTAAGAATGTAAATATAAAACCAAATAAAACTCAAAAACGTAATATACAAATACAATAACCATTCGTGACCGTATCTGTTAAACCTAGAAATTGGTACATGAGATAACCCACAACTTAAACTTCAGAAAAGTTTTCCCAAATAAAGCTTAGGTAATATATTCGTGGGGAAGAAAAATCTTAAAATTTCAAAAGGTTTTAAAAACTTATATATAATTATGACCATATCATGTCAACACTGAAATACTGACTACCGACCTTGTTGGTTATACATTGCTTTATTTTGGTTCAATAAAAACATTCAAAAATTAAAATAAATGAACACAAGATATGCAGACTCATTGATGACGCTAGAATCAAAATTATTCAAAAAGGCTAAACAGAAAACAAAATTGAAAAGCATTGCCGACTTAAATTTCAGAAAAGTTTTCCCAAATAAAGCATAGGTAATATATTCGTGGGGAAGAAAAATCTTAAAATTTCAAAAGGTTTTAACAACTTATATATAATTATGACCATATCATGTCAACACTGAAATGCTGACTACTGGGCTGGTGGTACTTTTAAAAAGGGGGGATAATTTCCAACAGCAGTTGGACACACCTTGTGGGTTTAACTAAACTTATCATCGATACAATTAATAAGGTAGACTGAAAAATATTATAGGATAAAACACATTTTTTCTAGAGGTTATTGGTGTGTAAACCGGGGCGGTTAACTCACAAATTGAATAAAAGTCCGAAATGTGTTTAATCCTTATAATTCTTCAACCAAACAAACGCGATTAATAATTTACATTATTACTTTAATTTGAAGGCTACTATATGTACCATCAGAAGCACAATGGCATGTTGTAACTAAGGAGTACGCCGCCATCTTGACTTTCTTAAAAAATTAAATGTTCGATAAATGCAACAGAATTTAAAATGAACTGGCACCTACCTCAAAAACTTTATTTTAATTAGATACTATCCGAAGCGTACAAGTTACGAAATAAGCTTCCGTCTGAAAGTTTTCAATCGTATGACGTCGTGTTTTGCCATGACATAAATTCGCCAAATCATTCGTGAAATTTCCCGGAATTTTATTTAAATTTTATTTTTATACATTTTCGAAGCTTTAGTGTATTTGTTTTATTTTATTTTATTTTATTTTTTTGATTGTATATGCATTAGAATAGAAACAACTGTTATGCAATTGTTTTATAATCTCAACTTGCTGAAAATCCCAGTATCCCTGCAAGAATGTGTATCGCGCATGAATAGATTACAAAAGTAGTTTCGGAAACATTGTTTATCGAGGTGTAAACCCAGAGAAAAATTCTACTTGACCAATCCAATTCAAGTATTTATAGATATGCAAATGATATAAGAATTATAATGAAATGAACTGTTTTCAGTTACAAAGTAAAAATTCCCTGGAGTTACTTTAAATTGCAGGAACAATATGAGGCAATATTTGAAGCCTTGTTGGAGTTGTTCACAGTACCAGATACGTCTATACCGAAGAACGAGTTTTGTCAATTTATTTTGGATCAAGAACAGAGGAAATTACCACAAAATCAAAAGCTTTATAAACTAGAATTTCAGGTATATTTATAGTCAAAATATAGAAAAGTGGGTTAAAACAAATGTTTCTTCAACTATATCAAATACCCGCTTAAAAATTACTTTTTTGTGTTTCAAAAACATTGTTGATTGACCCTGTTTTATTTGTTTTAAATGTATTTGTTAGAACCATACATACTCTGTTATTTTCCATAAGGGTTTATAATAATAAAAACAAATTAGATGGAATTTCATACGGCTAGTTAACTATAAAGTATATACATACTTTCTCTTTACAACCATCTACCTTAAATTAGGTACTATAACCAATTGTCAATAAAAGTTATATATTTGATTTAGAGATTGGAAACCCTGAGACCCGTGTATCCTCCATCAGCATTTTCTGCTGCTACATCAAAAGAAAATATATCGAAAAATTCGAATAAGAAAATATTTCCACGTAAGTAAGGAATACATTTTGTTTATTCAATTATTATTATGCTCTGGAAAACGATATATTTAACATAATATTTATAATTGACTGAATCTGAAGTCTATCAATACAACCAGGGAATTCGTTTATACATTGTGACTTGGATGAAGGGTTGTCTAATTTGTACTCGTACCACATCTTCTTATATCTATTTGTCCATCATTTTCGAAATGCCTGCACTATTTCAGGATTATTGCATTTGTTTTCAACATGTTCCGTAAATTGACAGTGTTTGATTTTGTCGTTTTTTATGGACTCTCCTTTTAGAATTTGCATAGAATGTATTATCAATCAATATAAACAAGTGAAAAACCATTGCCATAGACAGTTAATTTTTAATTTAACAATGTCGTCAACAAAAAGTATGTATGTCGTTTATTATGTGCGATATTTCTAGCGATCATATTCGACATTTATTATTTATCTTTAGTTAAAAAAAAGTGTGGTCTCGGATAGAAAAAAACAAAATACACTATAATATTAGATATTTTCCTCTTAAAGATAAATTGATGGTTCCTTAACTCAACTTCACTATATTAGAAATTGAAGAGATCGTTGCAGAATTTATGACAGAGCTCTAACAATTCCAAAGTATTGAACATATATGATTTTTGTTTTAGACAACAGATATAGACCTTATACAATGTCATATTCAAAAACGCGCAATGATTACATCAATGCAGTGATTATTCCCGTGAGTAAACTTTGTGTTATAATTGATTTACATTAGATTAAAAAAATACATTTTGCCAGATACAAGGAATGATTGAGGAGATAAATTGATATCAGTCCCTGTTACTATATATTGCAATGCAGGTTTAGGTTTAGATCATATATTAACGTATTGAAAGTTGCATCTAAAAAATTAAAACATCACATTATACATGTAATGCGGTCGAAGCGCTCTTCTGAATTTACCCTCATCAGGAACGTTCAAAGCCAAATAATTGAAATCTAAGGAAGTATAGGAACTGAAATCTATATCATCAAAAAGGTCTTATTTGAACGTTGTTTCTACATATTAACAGTTTTTATGCAAATATTGATTGCTAAAAAATATGAATTGATTTTCCTCTTTATTAGTAAATGGGGACGAAGTCCCCTATTACAGTAGAAAGATCAATAAATTAAAAAAAATATCGGAAAATTTCCCGAAATTTTCATTGTACTAATGAACTCCAAATCGTTCAATTTTATTTTTTTTTTTGTCGCTTTTTTTAATTCCCGCATTTGCGCAGAACGCAGAAATCTTCTTCCTTTTCCGGACTCGTTGTCATGAGACTTTGAGTTATCTAGTAAAATATAGGAACTCAAGGAACACAATACAAATTTAATTTTTAATAATTCTTCAAATGTCTTTGATATGAATAAACGTTACCTGATGATCGCGTTTCTTTGTTTACATTGAATATGACGCCATAACTTAAATAACGTCACAAGTAAAATCCCTAACAACAGAACCACAATCGGAAACGTTACGGTATTTCAGTTTATTTTTCAACAGATTTGAACTTGAGTTACAAAACAAATAAATAATACAGACTTCATCCCCTTTCACAGGTAATGCTTGTCTCATATTATATCATGAATTATGATCATTACTATAAATATCTTTATACAATTTTAATGTTTATAAAATTTAAGACTTGTCAAATGATTAACATATAAGTGCAACAAGTACCTTGTTTTGCTTACAAACAACATTATGATAGTTTGTACTTTTTTGTGATAAACAACACAGCGAATGATTTTGTTTACCATATATTACTAATATTCAAAAACACAGAGTAGATTCTTTATTTATTAGATATTTTTTATTCTTTTTTCTCATACACGTATTTCTCTAATTCTTCATCAATTTATCCCTTTCTGCATCCATTGTATAACAAATATGAATCAACGTGTGGTTTGTTTTATCTTAGTACTTCATTGGTTAAAATCTTTGATTATGACGTCGAATTTTCTTGCTTTCTTCTGAATTTCCTATTGTGACGGCATGAAAAAAGGCGACAATGTCTGATGACGTCACATAGAAAGAACACATCTTTTTGCAGATCATTCGAAAAGAAGGAATAAGTTTGCCAGCATAATGTTAGAAAATCATTAGAGAAACAGATTCCACCACCTAATCTCGTGTAATACGATATTTATCCACTCTCGGCAAGCCTCGCGTTTTAGATTTGAAAATTTAACTGTCTCGAGTGGATAAATATCGTATTGCACTCGATGCAGTGGTAGAATCTATGTTAATCTACTGGGATGATCCAATTATTTATTTTTTTACATGCCTGCATCTACTCTACGATAACAGTGCAAAATATGATTTGTCCCATTTGTTGGTATACATGGATAATACAATGCTATTGTCATTACAGGGATATACATATGCCAGTAAAATCTTAGTAACTCAATGCCCTCTTGAAGAAACTGTTGTTGATTTCTGGACAATGGTATATGACCATAACTCTCCTATTGTTGTTTTGTTGGACCAGTTGAACAGGGTAAGATATTGTTATGTGATCATAGAGTGTATGCAATTAAAAAATCGAAAGTAAAAAAACAAATTCTTTTTTCATTGTCTAATTAATCAAAATGTGTCACTTACAAATTAAACGTTTCTCTTAAAAATCTTTAAAAAGATCTGACAAAATATCTTACTCACTCATTTTAAAAACTTATATGTTATATTAGAATATATAATGACAATTATGAGAAAAAAACTGAATAATTAAAGTAAAAAGTGTAAAGTTCCGTAATATGTAGTATTATTTTTCTTATTTATCATTTATCTATGTTCTACATTATATATTAAAAATGATAACTATTGAATATTTATTGTAATACTGTAACCTAGTACTCTTTATTAGATGTATTGGTTTTAATAAAGTATTTGAATAAAACCATACGTTGTTTATTGCATTTGAAGACACTGTGGGACATATTTTAAGGTGTTTCTTTCTCATTTGTATTTTATATACTCATCTGCTTAAATTTTTCTGAATAGGGTTGTATTTATAGAAGCTATCAAATTAAATATGATATTTTTCTCTTAGAATGCTCCGTTGTGGTTAGGTCGACAGGAAGTGCTGGAGTTTAAAGATTTTACTATTGTGCAAGACAACTCACCAAATCCCGAGGAGCTTAAACTTACTTTAAACCATAAGGTAAATGTGAAGGTTATAAAACATTTTTTCTAAGCAGAATAAGTTTTTTATTTGATATGCATTACACCTCTGTAACAAAAGTTATTTGATATGATTGCAAATGAGACAACTATCCATCAAGTTCAAATGTAGTGAACGTAAGAATTGAAGGCAAATGTGCAACCTGAGATCATGAATTAAATAGTACCATTAGAGCCATTTAAAACGTCACTTCAATAAAAAAAAAAGGGGGGGTGGATTAGACGTCGACGTTACAATATGAAATTTAAACAAAAGAACAAACAGACATCCATAATTCAACACAACACGATATATGAACACGAAAAACTAACGATTGACCACCTCAAATCCCATAATTTAAAACAAATAACTGTGAAAATCAATGTAATGGAAATTTATGCGACTTTCATGATACCTAATAAAATGTCTGAGGAGGTAAAAAAAAAAAAAAAGCTCTAATCACATATCGTTGTCAATATATCGGAATTTTATGAGACGGTCCTTCAAGTGAGAGGTAAATCTAGCTATAAAACCAGGTGTAATCCACCATTTTCTACTTACGAAGATGCATGAACCAAATCTGGAATATGGCAGTTGTTATCTATTCGTTTGTTGTGTTTGTTTGTTTGCCATTTGATTATACTTTTTGTTATCAATTTTCATCGGCATTCAGTAATTTTATGATTTTACTTTTCACATCAACCCAAAAAACAAAATCAGGTGAATAAACAGAGTAAGCGTCGCCTGTTGTAATCAAACATTGATCAATAAGCGATTTCATTCAACAATTTAACTTATGTGATAATACATTCTGATTTTTTTCCCTTCAGGAAAAGGATCCGATGTCAATAACTGTTTTCACCACAAGTAAAGTGAACAATGATGCAATGCTTCCATCAAACGTTTTACTTGACCTGCTGAAAAAAGTAACAGAGTACTGGAAAATACAAAAAGGTCCAATTACTGTTGTGTGTAGGTGAGTCTATAACATATGAATATCATTCATACAATGTGTCATTGGATATTCTGTTGCATCATTTATTCGTCAATGCAATATAATATGCCGTTCGTACGTTAATCACAGAGAAAATGTCAGCAACACTGTTAACAAAACACATTTGGAATTTGTATGTTTATCAAGATGATTGTATGTAAGTGTTTCGTACCAATGATGTTCTGAAATTAATACACGTCAAACATATTAAAGACCGCAAAATACACAAATGAATCATATTTGTATATTTCAATTTGTTGACTTTTTTAGAGTTTAAAATCATAAAATAGTAATGAGTAATGTTCAGACATCTTGTTATGTGCTAATTTTATATGATAGAATCTTTTTCAAAAACAATTTATCATTATTGCACAGAGACTAAAAGCTAATTTTGCCATGGAATTTGATATTGGCTTTCTTGAAAAGTGCATAGAGCATTCAAATAAAAAATATGGTTAAATAATATACCTGGTATGTTGCCGATGGGAATACTATCTTTTTTGTTATTTAAGATTATTTTTTTTATTTTCGACTACTGAAATGGTAATCCTTTCTCATCCAATAGGTTTAAATGTTATTGGCATGTTTATTAGACCAGTTATTTTTAGTTATTGTTACTTAATTAATTATACGGTCATGACATTGTTATTTAAACATGAAACAACCCCGTACTCTTTTTAGTGATGGTTGCAGTAAAAGTGGGGTGTTTATTGCCTTGAAACTTATCTTGGAAAAAATGGAGATAGACGATGAAATTGATGTTTTCCAAGTTGTTAGAACAATGCAAGTTAGACGACCCGAATTTTTCACGGAATTTGTAAGTTTCGTTTGAGTAAATATTATTTAGAAAATGCAAGTTGTTTACAAATATATAACGGAAGCAGGTAAAGGTACCAGTAGTATACCGGTATTTAAAATTCAGTCGATTGATAGAAAACAAATTAAACTAACTAAAACCGAGGGAAACAATTAAACTTAAAGAAAAAAACAAAGAACAGCACTAAGTGAAACAAAAACATATGTCAACAAACATAGCATCCAATTTACCCCTACCCCTTTAACATGTTCAAAATCATTTATTTTAGATTTTTATTTAAATGTAAGCTTTAAAGTTCTTCCATACTTTATTTATTCACCTCTAAGAAACATACTGGACGTAATACTTATCATGGTGTTTATTGTGTGTGATTTGACATGCTTTGCATTCATAGTAATCCCTTACTAACCAAGGGGGAAAAGACAACAAAATTATAAAAATTCCGTCCTTCTTTTTTTCAACAATGCATTAAATGTATGTCAGATCTGTTTTATAGTTAAATTGGTCTAGTTTCACAATGAATTGTCCAATGTTTTATTTTGGTGAATGTTTCAGATTTAGGTGTGATCTTTCAAAAAACAGCAAAATAAAATCGTGTATCTATTTTTTGAGAATGTTTAAGGCTAAAATTTAGAAAAAATCTATCACAAATGTTATGGTTTTTTTTCCAAAAAAAACAACCTACAAGGATCATTATGAAGTATGCCAATCGCATGTTTCATCTATTGAATTTTCATCAGTAATACTTGACTCACAACAGTTGAAGAAATTTTTTTTTAAAGAGCTTTATAATCAGTACATTCTCAAGGTACACACTCTTTTGTTCAGAGACACTTGTATATATGCATTATTTGAAAATAAAAGCACAAGCAAATGTTTAGTTTTGGTTATAAATTTCGATGTTTACTATATCCAATTCTATAAATTTTCCAACTCCTATGAGGTCAATGATATTTCCGACTGTCTGAATCATTTAAATATTGTTTCTTAAACGACTGCATGTTTCTTTTTGACAGGATCAGTATGAATATTGCTACAGGTGTATCAAAGAGTTTTTAGAAAACGACTCGGTGTATGCAAATCTATAGTGATACCAGACTCCGTGCTCAAAGGGTTTTTTACGACCAACAAATGAGAATGGCTATAACATAGTGTTATTGAAACATTTCAACTGTTATGCTTTAGATAAATCTGTCATTAATTATTAAAAATTGTTAGCGCTTCCATGCGTACAGTGATGCATACAGATAATTCTTATTCATATTTCGCCTTCGGTCTCAAGTAATGAATTAGCTTTACTTCTCTATGAGGGGTGAAGCTTACATATAATATCTCTGTTTAAAGAAACAAACTATATAACCACCTATAGCTGGCCGGTGACCTTGACCCTAGTATATAAGCACCTGTTCCATAATAACTTGTCATTATTTTTCTAGAGGGTTGAAGTGAACACTTTACATAAGTTCTTTTTAGTTATTTTATTTTTATCTTAAATTTGGCAGAAAGTTATTAAAGTTACATTAACTTGTCTACGATGTACGACAAGTTCTAATGTTATTTTGTTATTTACAAATAATAATTCCTCAATTGTCTACGATGTATGACAATTGTTGATGGAAATGAATTTAAAAATTTCTTGTCTACGATGTATGACAAGTGTTCATGGAAATTAATTAAATATTTTATTGTCTACGATGTATGACAATTTTATATATTCATTAAGTTTTTGCCTAATAGCACATTTGTTACTTAATTCATACTCCTGTTTGTTAAACAGGTAGATATTTAAAAGTATTTCTATTCATCTGAAGGTCGTGAGTACTTTTCACAATTTACACGTGTTTTACCTGCACAGGTACACATTTTTGTATTACAATGGCTGAATTTGTTTATGCAAATGTATTGTTTTTGCAAGATGTTTAGAATGATGTTTACACTTACAAGGGTGATGGTTATGATTTTCATCATCTCTGGAATGTTTTAGAAATTAAAGATGATAAATTTAATAGGAATACAAGAGGTATTTTGAATAAATCCTCTTCTTAAACAGTTATAAAACCTAGTAGTTTTATAATAGATCATAATGGCATGGCAATTGGAAATAATTGACAAAGCAACAGAACGTGTAAAAAGTAAGTTTTAAAATCTAGTGTTACTTGTATAACTTCAAAATCTATTTGATTTGTGATTGTTTCTAACGAAAGTGCTGTTGAGATTTAGATAGGCATGTATATTGATACATTTACTATTTATTATTAATGTATTAAAGAACCTGTATGAATCATGAGGTTTGAGACAGTTTCACTGCCTTCAACTCTAGCAGAGTTTGTAGAGAAACCTGCTGCTATATTTGAATTTTTGCCATTAGAGGCTTACTTTAATGAAGATTTAGTTCTAAATTTTGATCTTATCTACTGAATTGATACGGTGTATGTACCTCCTTTTGGAGTATGTGCCATGGCTGATGATAGTCCAGCCGGAGTTGAATTTGATACGTCTTTTGATCCTGCATTAAGGTCTTTTGATCCTGCATTAAGGTTTTCAGAAGCCTTTAAGGTTCTTTTAGTGAGATTAATGGTCCATTATCTCATCCTGTTTGTTGAACAGTTTAATCATGATTTTGATAAAATCAGGAATATATAAAGTTCTTAGAGGAAATACTATCACACTGAGAACTGTGACAATCCTAGTGTGTCTAGGATAATTAAAAAATCGAAATGGCAATGCCTAGACAGGCCCACTCTGTGGTTTCAAAGATGCAGGAAACCCAGAGATACTTTATTAAGGGGTTGATCATCACCCCTATTGTTGAGTTTGCTATTTCTTGTTGTAGGAATGAGCCATTGGATCTTGATAATACAAGGATTTTATTGTAAAATTATATTTGTTTGTTTTACCATGGTTTTCTGGTTAAACCCATAGGAGATGCTCAGAAATATTTAGATGATAAAACTTATTTGTAATTCTGTTGTGATAGTTGCTTTATCACATTTCTAGTTATGATTGCAAAAAGCAAACTTAGTGTTTATACAAAGATTCTTAGCAAATTATAGATTCCTTGGAAGAGGTTCCAGGTCTAGCAATTAATTTACTACCAGCTGTTATGGGAAAGGCAATATCAGTTTTTTAACTGCAGAGGCTCTGTTGGTCAACAGGGCGACTATACTACATGTAGTAGGCAATTCCCTTCATTGAGAGGGAGACGTTTCCAAAAAGGGATCAGAGAATCTCAAAGAGGTCACATTTCTCAACCAGTTGCTATATATACAGTAGATAACTTAAATATTATGATTTGGAAAATGTTACTAATGATCTATTGATATTAGATTTATTAAGAAATGGTTATAAAATTATTTTTAATGATGTACCACAAGGTTTATCCTTTTTGAATTAAATACATTTCACCTTTCATAAGGATGAATTAATTTCAGAAGTCCAAAAATTGATAGCTAAGAGAGCTATTTAAAAGGTTGATCGATCAATGGAAAATCAGTTTATTTCCTATATTTTCTTGGTTCCTAAGAAAGATTGGTCTTCAAGGCCTGTATCTATTTGAAAAATTAAAACAAACTAAGTGTGTGGCTTATCAGCATTTGGAGCAGGACCATTTATCTTTTGTTTAGATGTAATTCTTTAGAATAATTATCTATAGATAGAGCTAACATCTATAGATCTCACAGATGCATATTTAAGTATCATTTATGTTTATATCACAATTTCCTGATTTATGTGGAAAAGACATTGATATGATATTTATGTTTTTTTGTTTTGGATTGGCTTCTGCATCAAGAGTTTTTACTAAGGTTTTTAAACCTGTCTATGTATTTATGAAATAATGTCACTTGAAGTATATACATGCTATAGTTTATACATTGATGATTATTTTATTATGGATCAGAGTTTAGATGATTGTATTGTGAATACAGAAGAGGTGGTGCAAATGCTTGATAAGCTGTGCTTCAGAAAAATTTTGAGAAGTTGGTACTCATTCCTTGGAAGCACATTGTTTTCCTTTGTCTCATTATTGATACTGAGCTATTTAAGTTTTTTCTGACAGATGAGAAATGGTAAAATTATCTCCCTTGGGAAATTCTTTTTAAATAGAATTGTGTAACGGTATTATAGATGTTTTACATCATTTATTGGTCTTGTGATGAATGCTTTTAATGCAGTATCTGTGGCATGCATGGGAATGTTACATTGCAGAAACATGGCGAGAAATAATGTTGAAACACTGTATAGTTGTTTATTATCATCAATAGGTGAAATTTTTTAACAATTTAAAATCAGAAATTAAAAATTTGATTTATAGACCCATCCAAATAAGTTTTTGGGTTGTACCAGATTCCTCTGACATAAGGATTTGGGATCCAAATTTGAAGAAAATGTTTCTGTTGGTAGACGGAGCTTCTTTAAGAGTATGCACTCATTTCATATAGATTTCATAGTATTGTTGGCTATAATATTCTTCTGGAGAAAAAGTTTTAGTCACAGAGAGTTATACAATCAGAAGATACAATTTCAGTAGCTTTTATTATGCAATAGGAGGTGTAACCTCTTTGTCACTTAACATGCTTACTACAAATATTTCATTATTTGGGCTTGGTGTTCAAGAAAGAACATTTTTATCACAGCTCTTTATATTCCTGGTAAGAAAATTTTTGATGCTTATCATATGTCTAAAAAATTTACAGATTCAAAAGGATGTCAATTGAAAGAAGATATATTTGTTTTGTTGTTATTACGTTTTCATTTTCAATCTGTAGATAATTACTTCGTTGTCTTTTGACCAACAAGCTCCTTTCAGAGATGTTTTTATTTTCATGATCAGAATTATGACCTTATATTTTCCCATCTTTTTCATTGTTGGGGATATTTATAAAGAAAATTATTAGTGATAAAGTTCAGAAGGCTCTTTTGATTATCCTTTTTGGCTTGCTCAGAGTTGGTTTTCTTTGCTAAGACCAATTTTAATTTATTTGCCAGTTAAACTGTTAAGCATAAAAATTAGTAACAATGTTACATACTGAAGATAATGTCTTTCCGTCAGGAAGAGACTTAATTTAACTGTATATTGTAAAAAATTAAAGTGAACCAACACCTGAAGGGTTGATTGTGCAGTAGGGTAAAAACGTGTGTATTATACTCAGAAATCACTTTAATATAAACAGGAGATTTCAGAATCATTTGTAAAATATATTTACACTTCATCTTGGAGACCATGCATCTATAATCAAGCATTATCAATATTTTTTTGAGAAATTTCATTATTTGGTGTGTTCAATTAGAGAACCAATTCCTTATCACCATCTAAAAAGGATGTTAGTCACGGATTATTGAAATTTTTGTAAAACACAAGCTTTTCATATTCAGCATGTTTAATGTGAATTTTTCTTGGTCTATGTTGAAACAGACTTTATCCTTTAAGAAATAGATTTTACTGAATTTGTTTGTTTACTACATGTATTTGTGGAAGGTTGCTTAAACCTGAATCTGCAATTGAAGAGTTAGATACTCTTTCACTTGGGAGATGAATTTAGCGCTATCTTTTTTAAGTTCTTAATATTCATTGGAGTATTTAACATTGAAACTGTCTTTTATACTTGTGTCTTTATTTGCCTTGACTACATCTGCCTTGAAGTACTATCTTTATCAGCTGTAGATTTACATTCTATGTCTTTCATTCAGAGACATGGCACTTTATTTTTTCATATACATGAGTTTTTGAAAAATACTAGATCTGTTAGTTAGTTTACCTAATGAGGTGATCAAAGGTTTTGATAAACCAAAGCTTTGTGTTGATTAAGACAATGATTTATCATGTTTTGTGTACAAAATAGGTGAGAGAATTCATCTAAGTCTTTTCGTAAAGTTTAGATAGTTAGAGAGAGTTCTAATTTTATCCGAGGTTTTAAGGTTAACTCATTTGGAGGAACCTCTTCATAAGTGCATTTAGCTTCAGGATGTTCTATTAAGGACATTATGGCAACAGTTTTGTCTGGACATATGGTAAAACTTTTTACAAGTTCTATAACAGGAAAGTAAATAATATCAGTACTAAAACACTTTTCTTCAGTTGTAGTTACTGGATGATCTTGTGATTTTTATCCTTTATTAAATGTTGGCATTTATATAAAAATTGTTTTTAGTTTGTGTCTACACTTTAAACAAGCTAATTCATTACTTGAGACCGAAGGCGAAATATGAATAAGAATGTTCCTTCATCCAAGCATATCTTGGATGTGCAGGATGAAGGTCATTCTTAGAATATGAGCCTGAGGCTCGAAAGTAATTAATTCCCACCCTAGGGATTATCAGTCAGACCCACCCTTTTCCACTGGGTTTTATATTTGGTCGACACAAACTTGCTTTAAATTATGACAAGTTATTATGGAACAGGTGCTTATATACTAGGGTCAAGGTCACCGGCCAGCTATAGGTGGTTATATAGTTTGTTTCTTTAAACAGAGATATTATATGTAAGCTTCACCCCTCATAGAGAAGTAAAGCTAATTCATTACTTTCGAGCCTCAGGCTCATATTCTAAGAATGACCTTCATCCTGCACATCCAAGATATGCTTGGATGAAGGAACATTATCATGAGTATAAAAACAGATTATAGAAGTTTATGTATATAGAGCTAAAATCGTTTTGTTAAACTTAACGATAGATGTTAATATCAAACACATGCTAACTTTTTATTGGATGAAAAACGAATTATTTAATTCCATCATATGCTTTCATTTCATTAGATTAAATGATATGGCGTCTGAAGTAAGTTTACCCAGAATTATATATTTATAATTTCCGAATACCTTATAACTTGACAAAATATCTTTCAATATAGAGTTTGATATAGTTTATACTGCTGCTGGTGTCGACAAGTTTATCCTTTTCTTATTTTCCTAAGAAAATCATTTTTTAAATAGAACATAAATCTATAAATTGAACTGTGATAATCTGATGTGAAGACAAACAATTTGTTTTTAAAAATAGGATGCTAACGCATACATTAACTTCGATGTAATGATAGCACAAAATGATCCGTGGTATTGTTGTTATGTAAGTCAAATTATGACATTAGCAACTAAAGTATGCTCTTTCACTGGATTCCTGAATGCTTTTTGTTTTCATTCTGAAGACCTTCTAATGATATATAGTAAAATTGAAACGTGTTTTTGTCTTAATTCAAATGCTATCGTTATCGTTTTCGCATGAAATTAAATTAATTTAATTGTTGCTAATTTCATGAAGTTTGTCAAAATGGTGATAAATTATTAATTATAAAGGCTATAGATTTCTATTGTTTTTGGTGTTTGTTTTTTTCGGCAAGTCGATTCAATATCTTACAGGAAACAATACATTAATACCACGACACAAAACGTAGGTAATAGCATATATCCTGACCTTGTCGTCACACCATGTCTCACTCTTCTTTTGAGTTTAGATAATTGAATACACTTGTGTGCCCGTTTGGCCATCAATAATATTATTATAATTTCAATTTAACTGAATTTGACACTAGTAACCCGAATTTAACTTGAACGGACAAAAACGTGTTAACGCTATTTAAATGAGATTGATCGTTATTTGATAAAGATTGACAAAAATTAAAAATTATATTTAATTCATATCAATTCATATCAATTCATTTTAACGCCAGTCAAATAGATTTCTCTGCGGTGAATCAATTGAAATCAAGTTGCTGGTTAGTTGCGTTAAACTAATAGGCCACGCCCCCGTTAAACTATTTCAAACATGCATTAATTCGTTTTAAACATGGATGAGACCCGAGCTTTTTACAGGTAAATCACCCAAGCAAAACGACCTCGATGTATCTATCGTTTTTTGTTTCAAACTTTAAATGCGTATAGTCTTATTAAAGTCACATGCTTCACAATTTAAAACGTTGAAACGAATGAATAATATACGTATCATGTTCATATGTAAGGAATTAAAATAAAAACATTAAAATATATATGCACACGCGGTTTAAAAATGCAAAACTTGTGAATCTGTTGAAAAAAAAAAGTTAAATATATAACATGATGGTTTTCTATATTGTACTCGTATTCAAATGTAGACACGGAAAACTATGTACACAAAAATTATTTATTGTGTACATAATTTAAATCGATGTATTTCATATTTTCGGCATTGACTGTAAAAAGTGCTTAAGTCCTTTATGAGCAAAATACAGAATTAAAAATAACTCTACCTTTTTTTATATTTCTTTATTTTAGAGGTAAGCTTCTGGCCAAGTGTCACTGATTCTGTCGCAAATCATTTACTTCAATAACCAATCAATTGTATTCTGAAAGAAGTTGATTTGTTTTCTGTACGAATACATGAAATATTTCTCACTGAACGTTATGTTTGCAATCGATGTTCAAATACAAATCTACAGTATCTATATGAAAGAGACTTAATAATATATTTTTTTTATTATTATTCTACACATGCATATTTGAAGGATCGAAATAATCAGTTCTACAAATGGGTGTTATTTTTAAAGACTTGAAACTTTACAATTATCAAGTGAATCCATGAAATTTTTATCGACGCACCAAACTTTCATCGTGCATAGCTCATTTTCCGATTTAACGATCTTCTTACTTGTTCATTACATTCTAAAATTAAAATCCTTCACAAATTGCAAAAACTTGTATTCTCCGGCTAGACTGCGCAAAAGATAAATCTTGCTTTGTTTGTGTATACACAATGTTTTGAAGGCCGATATCCAGTTTGGCTAAAAAAGAATTAATTTGCACCACAAGTTAATTACGCGAATTCTTTTTTTGCACAACTTTATCATTAAAAAATGCAACATTCATTAGCGCCAATAAAACAATCATTTAATTGCGCAAATATTATAGACTTCTTTTCAAATGTTTCTTCTTAGTGCACTGAGGAGGTCCTTTTAGGTATTTTCATGTAGGTACAGAAATCGCAAACTGAAAGGGCCTCCTTAGTGCACTTAGACTGACAAAAAAAGTGCACTATGGACCTGATGGAAAGATAGAATTGACACAAAAAAACATAGCATACGGAAGGAGAAGTACATAATTTTGAATTTTAGTAATTATAAAGTTATTCAACAGTTGAAGTAGGTATTCTAATGTTACATGTACGTGTAAATAGGTTAATAGTTTCGAGATAAATATGACACAATTAATAAAATTGAGAATGGAAATGGGGAATGTGTCAAGTTTCATTTATTGGCGCAATACATATAATAAAAAAAAAGAGATGAGCGCGATTCAAAACTTTACAATATGACAAGTTACACCTAACCGTTTTGACAAATCAGTAAATTCTTCGCCCGGGGATATACACCTGCCAGTAATCTACCTTCAGTAACTTTACAATACCCAGCCGTGTCATTTCCGTATATTGTACATGTAGATAGCAAGTGTGATACATGTATATACACCAGAAATACCCATTCAAGTGATTTTTAATTTCAGAAGAACTCCATATCGGGTACATAAACATACAATTACAATAATATGAAAAAATGTATTAATAAGTTCAAATGTTGTTTTGGTAAATGCACCTAGGTATGTATTTGTAAACTTATGTTAATTCGTTATTTCATGTCTCTTTCTTTTTTTTTTGCTTCAATTATTTTTTTGTATCTTATAGACTTATTCGTAAATCGAAAAAACTCACAAATCTGAATAGAATCATATGGCAATGAACATGTTGAATGATTTCTCTAACTCAAAACTAGTTATAGATGTACATGTAGATGCCTCTGAAATTATATTTTTCTCGTTGGGTTGCTTGTTCATTAATTGACGTTTACGATATATTCTAATGTTCAGTATTTGTGAAAACCGCTCATTTATCAATTTTACAAGAAATATTATAATACTTGTAAGTCATGAACATTGAAGTTTAACTTTCTATCATTTTTTCGTATACGCACAAACATACAATAAAATGAAACACTTTAAATCGGTTTAAATTATGCAATGCATTTTGAAAATATAGTTTTGAAAAACCGGATATTTTTGATTCATACTTTTTCTATCCCTTTTCTTAAAAATTAGGACACGTGTCACTGGTTAATATAGAATACAATTAACGGTACCAATTTTCTTGTACTAGATGCGCATTTCGAAAATACATGTCTCTTCAGTGATGCTCGAGGCCAAAATATATGAAATCAAAAGCAAATTTAATATAAAAGACGAATTGTGATTCAATTTGGTTTGTCACACTTGCTTATATTATCAATATTATGTATTGTTTTCGGCTGAGACGACTACATGTATAAAATTTATAGTAGCCTCAGTTTTCGGCAATATTGAAACAAATTGGATATCTTTTGCATTGCTTCTTAAGTTATTTTAATATATAAACTGAGCCAAAAAAGTTTAGCTACAAAATTGTGAAATTTTGTTTTATTACAAAATCATAAAATTTAAACATATAATTTTAATAACACAAAAATGGAATTATGATATGTCAGAAGCAACATGAATGTTTATCACTCACATTAATTAGGATTTTCTTTGTATGGAGCGCGGGAGGGTCAAAATGCTTAAATGAGTATAGTGTTTCTCAAAATCAATTTCTCAGCCATGCCCTTAGTGCACCAATGAAGGATTGACAGGAACACCAGCAACTTCCCTTAGTCAATGCAGTACTTTTTTAGCCGAAAAAAACTTGTCACGTGTTGACGTAAAGCGAAGAAAGCGCTCCTCCCTTGACGATAGTTTTTTCTTGTCTACGAGATATCGACCTATCCTATGCAGTTGTAATTTGTCGATATGTTTGTTAGTCTCTGAACTGTTGCCTAGTGCACATTAAATCGAGCCATGATGTCAACAACCCTCATTCCGGCATCAACCGTTTCAAGACCTTTCTGACTGTCATTTTCGGGGTGGCCTGGTTGACGTCCCAAGCAAATTTTTCAACGGTGTTTGTGTTTTTCTTACCAATGGTGTGTTTCTGAACGTTAGTGAAAAAGAATTTTTTAATATCGTTTTAAAATAACAGGTACAGAAGGTAAAACATCATTGACACGTGCAAAGCTGAAATGGCGCGAAATCAATCAGCAGGAAAAAAGTACGACTGTTACAGGTAAAACTAAGGATTATATCAATGATGTTTAAATATTTTTTTCCAAAAACAACAACAAAAAAATTATAAAAAAAAAGTGTTGCTAAACCTTTTTGGCTCAGTATATATACGGAAAAACAAGGTGGATATTTAATCATCGGCTCTCGTGAAGTTTTCTTGTAGGTTAAAAGAAGGGGACAGTATACCTCTAAGTAATAAAACTTTAAGATTTGTATTCTTTAAATTGTATAACGTCTTAGTCTGGCTTTCTCTTCAATTTTTAGATTATATTCAGAATCACGTTTTTATGCCAGATCTTTTATCATTTGTTAAATCAAAGACATGTAGTAGATGTATTTTTTTTTAGACCAAAAAAACTATCATACGGTATTCCACATGTACGGTGAATTAAATTATTGACAAGCATACCACATCTTCTTATATTCATTCGTTATTTGATGAAGATCTTCACCAAGCCTTAAAGGGATAATTCGCGATTTTTCACTTTAAATAAATGATTTTGAAAATGAACTTATTGATAACTATACACTTTTTAATTCTAAATAATTATGTTTATCCAGAGACATATAATTGTATTATATGTCTCTGGAACAAGCATGTGCATACAATAATGCATGTACATGTATGTATACGCATGAGTTTCTCGCTACATTAAAGACCCGTAATTTAGGCCTTCCTCTTTTGTCTGCTCTATAGTCGGGTTTTTGTCTCTTTTACACATTCCTCATTTTCATTCTCAATTTTTGTAATATACGACGGTATATTGTTCCTGTATCAAATACCATGTACATGTACATATATGAGGCTATGAAAGTAAGTTTACAGAAATAAAGATGATAGTGGAATAAGCACTTTAAATTACAGAATAAAGAGATGAAAATATAAAGAATAGATTAAATGATTCATGATTGCTTAACGCCCAGTTACAAATATTACACTCTACCCCTCCATCTTTTTGTCCATCCTATTTAAAATGATTCTTATAGGAGGGTCTGAATTTTTTTTGGGGGGGGGGCTGTTTTTCTGTAAACATTTAATTTTCACCCCTTTTTTTTTCTTCAAAAAATAAGTCTATTCTTTAAAAGTAATTTTTTACGCATTATTCTCTAATTTTTCCCCAGTTTTCTTTAATTTAAAAAAAAAAAGTAAAAATCATTCTTTTAAATGAATGAGAACGGTGATTTCCAAACAACAGCAAGGCTTTCATTTGTTACTCAACAATGACGTGTTGGTGTGTATTGTTCTGCATGATTTAAGTGCTAGTTCTATGAAGTAACAAGTCAAAGTTTTCATCAGTTCTTTCCAGTGATTTTGACTACACATAAGAAGATGCCAATGAGACAACTCTTCGAAGAGACCAAATGACACAGAAATTAACAACTATAGGTCACTGTACGGCATGCAACAATGAGCTAAAGCCAACCGCATAGTCAGATATAAACAGGGGCGGATTCAGGCTTTTTGAAAGAGGGGCTGTAGTTTTGTAACGAGGGGAGCGAGGCGAAATTTTTTTTTGCCCCTTTTTAGGACTTAAAACATAAAATAAGTGAAATATGCACTTTTTAAACGGTTCCTGGCGTGGGGCATGCATATTTTGTAGTTGCTGGTAAGGTGTAAGGGTTGGACATTTTAGATGCTGCATCTCCCTATTAATTCACGAAGTCTAGTCTGATTAGTCATTTAAAAAAAAGTCCAAGCAAAAGGGGAGGTGTACGCCCTCTACGCCCCCTCTGGATCCGCCACTGAATTTAAAGCCCGAGTAGAAGTATCGGAAACCAGTTCATATTGACTGAATCCTATAGTCTGTTACCACGAAACCAAAAAAGGTTTACCAAGTTTGTTTTCACTTTTATCATATTTTTACAATGATAACTTTGATAATTTTCTTTAAATTTTAAGAAGAGAAAATTCTGTTACCAGATAATGTTTAGCATTTTCTTTTATTAATCATTCAATAAAATTCAGGTATCTTTTAGCGTTTTCTTTTATTGATCATTCAATGTTCATTATATTTTTAGACCACGCATTTCTCTAATCTTTATTTTTTATGCCCATTATTCTCTAATCTTCATTTTCAAGGGCATTATTCTCTAATCATTGAACCCCATCCAAACCCTCTTTTTTTTATTATGTTGTACATGTACTGTTATACCACTGATCGAGACTAGGGTGAGGATAGGGAGCCCGCTAACAATTTTAACCTCGCCACATTATTTATGTATGCGCCTGTCCCAAGTCAGGAGCCTGCAATTCAGTAGTTGTCGTTTGTTTATGTTTTACATATTTATTTTTCATTCATTTTTTTTGTTATATAAATAAGGCGGTTCGTTTTCTTGTTTGAATTGTTTTTACATTGTCATATCAGGGCCTTTTATAGCTGACCATGCGGTATGGGCATTACTCATTGTTGAAGGCCGTACGGTGATCTATATTTGTTAATGTCTCTGTCATTATGGTCTCTTGTGGACTGTTGTCTAATTGGAAATCATACCACATCTTCTTTTTTATATTCCTGTCCTTTTAAAATGCCCATTATAGACATATAATAATACATTAGGCTTAACATTTCAATTTATTAATATCAAATAGCGAAAAAAATATATATTTATTCAATAACGACAATGTTGCTGCAATAGATGCCAAAAACATCAACAATATTTTATTGAAAAGAAACGGCATTTTATTTCACTTGTTCTTAAATAAAAAGATGTTTCATTTCATTTGTTATATACGGACACTGTAAATTTTGAATGTAAATGAGTAAAAATTTGTTTATATTTATATATTGTGTCTTATACGCGTCTCATTTATCTTTTTAAAGATTGATGCACACAATGCAAATGTTTAAATGTTTTGTTTAGTTCTGTGATTCTCATTTTATGTTTGTATGTGGTGAGACTTTAAAAAATAATAATAATGATAAAATATTGAATCTAAAAATATTCAGAAACTATTAACTTTTCTTAAATTTATACTTGAGTCAGAAAATTAAAACCAGCAGTGTCAAACATGTTTAACACTCAGCGGGCATTCGATATCATTGACATACTATATAGCACTAATCGCAATATGTATACATGTACATATATTTTGGGCATCTTATCAGTAATCTCTCTATTGAAGATGTTGAAATATATGTATTATAATTATTCGCTTATTAGGCAAATTCATATTCTACAAAGATATTTTCAATCATTTTAGTTTTGATAAATACCATTACAAATAACTTATTTTGTCTAGTTTCCTGTGTGAGGATATTTGATTGATAAAATTCAATAAACAATTTAAGGTTGTCGGGTAAATGTGGATTACGGATTAAGATGTTAGATGTCAAACTTGAATTAACAAACTAAGGTGAATTTAACCCGAATATGTAGTTTCTCTTCAACAGTGTTTTAATTCCAATTTCCTTATTTTCATTTAAACTAAATTAATTAGAATGAAAGAAAGATTCGAAACTAAAGATAGTCACAATTAAAAATATGTTTTTTGAAAAAAAGACAAAAACCGCCAGATCATATCTGATTTAAATCCAGGGTCCGTATATGCATCTTCTGACTTCAGACTCAGACTTCTCTTGAACTGAATCTTAATGTGCGTATTGTTATGCGTTTACTTTTCTACATTGGCTGGAGATATAGGGGGAGGTTGAGATCATAAACATGTTTGCGCCTGTTCCAAGTCAGGAGTCTCTGGCCTTTGTTAGTCTTGTATTATTTTAATTTTGGTTTCTTGTGTACAATTTGGAAATTAGTAAGGCGTTCATTATTACTGGACTATATATATATATATATATATATATATATATAGATTACTAAAAAATCCAACATTTCCGATATGAATAGTTTTAATTCACTAGTACTTTCATGTTTAAATAACAATCTTCAGGTGAAACTATACATGATTAACGTAACTATGTAACGGTAGGTATGTAACGTCATAGTTGTCGTTGAGTATATAAAGGGAGATAAATCGTATTACACTTAGTCTATATATAGAAGTATGGAGCGTCATTATTACACAATAGAAAATGCATAGTTTGCATTCAATCGTGATTTAAATTTTGAAATAAAATGTTTTTCCTTTACTTCTCGTGTAATGTCACAACCCATATTCATTTTATAAAATGGGAATATTTTAAAAAATCCCCCTCCACATTCGTCTAAATGTTTGCTTAGGGGGATTTTTCTGTATTGTGGCTGCCTTATATGTTGTCTATGAATGCGCACTCTTTCTGTTACACTGTTCCCTGTTTGGCCGATATTTAAACATGAAAGTACTAGTGAATTAAAACTATTCATATCGGAAATGTTGGATTTTTTAGTAATCTATATATATTTCTATACACAAGAACATTTATTATAGTGATCTTTATATATATATATATATATATATATATATATATATATACAACTCGTCTAAACATCAACCCAACAATGTTAGATCTGTAAATTTGCTTTCGCAAATTTTTGGTTCTTCCCTCGCCGGGATTCGAACCCATGCTACTGTGATATCGTGACACCAAATCGCCTGCACTGCAGCCGTCCCGCTAGACCACACGACCACCTGGGCTCTCAAAAAAAGAGCTTTCGGTGGGCATGTGTTACCTTTCCACGTCAGTTTTAATCTAGCGGCGTACTACAGTACATGATATATAAGGCATGAAGATGTTATTGTTACAGATCAGCTAAATTATCTATAGTAAAGGATCCTACAAATTAATGTAAGATACAGTCACAGAAAATAATTATATTCATAAGTACGTCTGAGTCAGTGACAACCCTACAACAGATGTATCCATCGGATCGCCATCAATGATGGTGATACATGGCTGTGTACATAATGTATATACAACTCGTCTAAACATCAACCCAACAATGTTAGATCTGTAAATTTGCTTTCGCAAATTTTTGGTTCTTCCCTCGCCGGGATTCGAACCCATGCTACTGTGATATCGTGACACCAAATCGCCTGCACTGCAGCCGTCCCGCTAGACCACACGACCACCTGGGCTCTCAAAAAAAGAGCTTTCGGTGGGCATGTGTTACCTTTCCACGTCAGTTTTAATCTAGCGGCGTACTACAGTACATGATATATAAGGCATGAAGAGTTATTGTTACAGATCAGCTAAATTATCTATAGTAAAGGATCCTACAAATTAATGTAAGATACAGTCACAGAAAATAATTATATTCATAAGTACGTCTGAGTCAGTGACAACCCTACAACAGATGTATCCATCGGATCGCCATCAATGATGGTGATACATGGCTGTGTACATAATGTATATACAACTCGTCTAAACATCAACCCAACAATGTTAGATCTGTAAATTTGCTTTCGCAAATTTTTGGTTCTTCCCTCGCCGGGATTCGAACCCATGCTACTGTGATATCGTGACACCAAATCGCCTGCACTGCAGCCGTCCCGCTAGACCACACGACCACCTGGGCTCTCAAAAAAAGAGCTTTCGGTGGGCATGTGTTACCTTTCCACGTCAGTTTTAATCTAGCGGCGTACTACAGTACATGATATATAAGGCATGAAGATGTTATTGTTACAGATCAGCTAAATTATCTATAGTAAAGGATCCTACAAATTAATGTAAGATACAGTCACAGAAAATAATTATATTCATAAGTACGTCTGAGTCAGTGACAACCCTACAACAGATGTATCCATCGGATCGCAATATATATATAGTATATATTTGTTAAGGAGCCAACTGAAGGACGCCTCCGGGTGCGGGAATTTCTCGCTACATTGAAGACCTGTTGGTGACCTTCTGCTCAGTGTTGGTTTTTTTCTTTGGTCGGGTTGTTGTCTCTTTGACACATTCCTCATTTTCCATTCTCAATTTTACAATGGTACGTAAATTAAGATTTTATTCGAAAAGACGGATTTTTCTACATGTTCTACATGTACCAAAAAAAATGTACAACTATTGAATATTGTAAATGTTTAATGATGATACATGTCCAGATCTAGATCGAACTGCTTTGCTTCGTCGAAAGTACGAATATAGAAAAATCACAAATTTGTATTACAACTAGAAAGTCCTCGAACAGTTGAAGAAATCATCAGAATTTGTTTATTGTAAGTTATTTTGTACATGTATAACTATAATGCGAACCCGAAGTTGTGAAATCGCAACTAAGCGTACTTTGGAAAAGCGACGGTTCTATGAAAACCTATTGTCAAGTTCAAGTTCTGTTTCGACATCATTGTAATATATGTCACTGAACGTTAAAATTCAATCCTTTATTTCGTCTTCGTCAAATAGTGCTGTTGGTTTCTTTTTATTATTATTACATACTAGTATACATGAATACACCACAAGTTATTCCTATGTAATCTCATTTAGATATTTAGTAGTTTAAACATATTTTATTGTTCTAAACAAATGGATTAGAAATTTAGTGCATGCAAAGTAAATTTTAAAGATGACAATGATTGCAGTATCTGTGTGAATCTACTTCTCAATCACGCTTCATAAAGATATTACAGAATATTCAAGATTTACAACTTTTCGTGAATATGATTGCCAATAGAATAAACCATGCAGCAGATTTCAAAATAACCATATTAATTTGTGTCTGAATTATAACAACTGAAACTGTAATTCTGCTGTAGTGCACCTTTAGAACTTGTATTTCAGATAATTTGACCACGTGACAAGAAATTATACAATAAACATTGGTCACGCACGATAGGTTCTGATGTAAGACACGTACCGTTACAATACCCAGTTTACACGCATCAGCGCACACAGGTTTCTCGAATGGGGCAGTTGATTGGAGGAAAGTTACCAAAAACCACGCCTACCTTTACCTATTATCCAATCAAACGCCTTTGACATAAACATAAATTATACATGAGTAATATTACAGAGATTTTGAAAAAAGTTGAGACTCTAAATTCTAACTTAAAATTATAAATTTATGCTCGTAATGCATTTTCGCAATTTACAATAAATGTTATACATACTTTCACCTATCTAGTGAGGAAAAAATAGAAATTAAAAAAAATTGCAATTTACAACTATTTCGAATTATAGTGCACAGCAAGGACGTATATTTGTTTTCCGTCCTTGTGCACAGTTTGTGATAAATGGGTGTCAAAATGTATTAAACAGAAACCCAAAGACCAGTTTCAAGAAGAATTCTTTGCTTTTATGCAGAATCGCATAAAACATAATGCTGTCATATTTTCAAAAAGAAGTATCAATTAGAAAACTCCTTTTTACATTTCTAAATTCATATATTACGCAGATATAGATGTGGTAGTTGCCGATTGAGTCCAGAAGGTGTCAGGATTTACACAGAAAAGACAGAATATGTCGTCTCTGTGACACAAACAACATTGATGATGAGTACCATTACATTATGAATTGTAGAACATATAAACTATAGAAAAAGAAGGAAATGTTTAAGGAACTACTGTTAGTCAAACCCTTATATCTTTAAAGCTGATCAACAGTTAAACTCATCAAATATTGTAATATTAGAAAAACTATGTAAAAGTTATAAATGTGAAAGTCAGTCCTCCAAGCTAATTTAATTGTATCGTTTACACATGCATGTACTAATTTTACCTTATAGTTATGTGTATGTATGTTCTTGATAACTAGTAATTGAAGTTTTATGAGAAATAAAGTATTCGTATTCCTTTAAAAATGTAAACCATAAATTGCAGTACACGAAGACAGCCTACGGGTAAAGTACAAGTGAATATATCACAAAAAGATTATATTTAATCCTCATCCGTACGCGTCCTTGTAAATGCCGAAAACTCTGGATTTTCTTTGAAAATTACCTGAGAGGTTATAAAAGATCTAGAAAAGACCAAAAATGAATTGAAATAAAAGATTTTTGTGTAGACGAGTTACAACATTGCATAAGCATGATTAGGAAATTTGAACAAAAAAAGTTCGTGCTCATCTTTGTAGTGGCGAAAAACACGCATATCGAGTTACGTAGACGAAAAAGAATAATTACATTCATAATAATTATGATGTAAATTCACGAAATTAAAAGGTTATAATTAGAAAACAATCTAAAACACGATTCGTCATTCCCCATGTATAATTATAGATTAAAACAAAATTATAATTTTAATTCTGAAATTCAAAAGGCATGTTTCTGATACGTGACAGTTCAGCGAACACTATTACATGAAATGCACGATGATATTGACCGAAAACAAAGGTGAAAGATTCAAATTGTAAAATCATTCGCTGAACGGTAGAATTTCTATCAATCATTCAACGATATAAAAAGCCTTTTGAGTGTAAAAGTATGATAGAAATACTTTTAATTTATTGAAATGCCTGTTATATTGTTCCAGTCATTGGTTACTAGTGCATGATTGTCAGTTCATTTCGATATTTCATAGCACTTTTACAAATTCTGAAAAAAAAGAAAAGAAAAAACTAATATTCCCATGGGAAAAATATATCTTCCCATGAGAAGAAAATTGTCCCGCAAAGTGTTCAACTCCCACAAAAGGGAATCTAATCAACTAAGAAATGCATAATCATCTGTAGATTGATTTTTATATATGAAACGATGTGTATTGATTTTACTTGGTTCAATGTTCAGTGGCAAGTATTTTATATATGCGCAGGTCCTGAGACAGATAATCAAATTATCAGATTGCGGGATGACGGACAGGAAGACTCCAAACGTAACAGTGTGAACTAGCTGTCAGAAACTTAAGAACTCTCAGATTCTTTCATCGTTGAAGACCCTCTAGCGACTATAAAGATGAACAGGAATAAAAACGCTGACCATTGATAATTTGTATTTTTGTTAAGCTCTGACTTTGTGTTCGATTAGGTCCCGTGTATGTTTACCCCATATTCCTTTATTTTCTATAAAGGCGTCTGTCTTGACAGTAAGTTGACACGACTTAATCATGTTTATACTAGTTAAACCCTTAAATGTAAGACACCAGATGGAAATACTCAAAAAGGAGAGCCAGTTTGGTTCTCTTTAATGTTAGAGTTCAAATCTTCATGAAGAAACGACTATATGTTTTCTGTATTCAGCATAGAATAATATCTTTTAAACTATATTTTTTCGCACAATGTCTGGATATTGGTGGACATGCATTAATGCGAAACCAGACATTTACAAATGAAAATTAACACTTAGACTATAGACATTTAGTAGGGAAGTAAATGAACAAAAGACAAGTAATTCAGAAACATAAAATTGAGAATGGAAATAGGGAATGCATGGATCACGCAAAATTAAGCAGGGGCGACATCGGAGTAATGGGAGTTTGCTTCTTGCAAGACATTCGCCGTGAAAACAATTTGATATGAAGACAAGCCTTTGTACTGTGACTTTGTTTTAAAATTTCAAACATGAGGCTGTTACGGCCCTGGTCAATGTTTTTAAGCAATACATAGTTTCCTTTCATTTTGTTGTTGGCTTTCTGAAATAAATGTTTACATATTATAGACTATCATGATTCTTTTTTTTCAATTTCAGTTAAACACTATGTCTGATTTGCTTTTTCAGAAACTTTAGCATGTTTAAATGTCTTTTTCTTTTTCTTCATCTTTTTGAAACCCTAGTTTTGTATTACCACTGACCAGTTCAGTAAAAAAACAGCTGCTTCCTGTTTGTTTAAATATGTTTGTAACCTTTCTAACATGCTATTATTTTCCGTTATTTTTTATTCCGTGTCTATAGATAGTCTTGATCGGAGAGTCAAGATTTATTTTGTCTGTTGGTTGCTTGGCTAGCGTAAGCTAATCGATTTACCTCACATTTTGAAGTTGGATGGAGATTGTTTTTAAATAAATGCCGTACCTTTGTACTTTGGTTTCCTGTCGGTTTTTTCTCAATTTTAAATTGGGAAGTTTTATCATTTGTTTTGCATGATTATTAATTTTGACTTGCAAATGAACAATTAATAAATCTAGTCCCATGTGTGCTAGCGAAATGTCTTTAGTGTAATCCAAAACCTTATTTGTGACTTGCCTGATGTATATTTTGCTGTCATAAAGCAACGTTTATACGATTGTCTAAAACAAGAACTTGATGCTCAGTTACATATGTCTCCAAAATGTTCTAATTATAAATATATGTTAGATAATTTTTGTCTGCAATTTTATTTATGCAAACCAATTCCAAATGTTTACAAAAAATGTATAACAAAAATAAGATTAAAGTAGCCACAACTTAGCTATAGAAAATGGAAGATTTTATGGTATAACAAGAAATAATAGAATATGTACTTTTTGTAAAAATGATATAGAGGATGAGTTTCATTTCATCCTCAAATGTCCACGTTTTCAAGGTTTTAGAATAATTTATATTAAGCCATTTTATTGGAAAAAACCGTCGATGTACAAATTTATTAAACTGATGAGTACTAATAATGTAAAAGAATTGTGTAATTTAGGTAAATTTATTTTTAGATCTTTTAAGCTTAGATCCGAAATGTTAAAATAATGTTTGTTTATCATTACAACACCTTCTGCTGTCACATAGTCTGTGTTTATGTATGTATTATATGTTTTATTGATGTTGATATAATTGTATACCTATAGTTTATATAGACTTTGGTAATAAAGACATAAAGATAATCTCGGAGTGTAATTTTTATTTCAACTTTTACGTTTGCTTCAGCACAACCTAAAACACGAAAACTTTCATTTTCTTGTAAGAATGAGATTCGTTACTTCAAACAAAAATCGCTTTTATCTTTTTTTTTTCTTTTTTGCAGTAAAAGACCGGTTTCTTAAAAAAAAACTTTCATACAATCGACTAAACGAAGTATAAGCTTCGGGAAGGTCAAGGATTATAACATATTTTTCGTAATTTTGCAAAAATCGAAAATTTACGGTAATTAATGGTCGAATTGAAGCTTAATACCTACCAAAAAATCTCAATGAGCGAAAAGACTTTCATTTTAGTCATCTCTGGTGTATTTATGATGGCTTGGTTTGAAGCGAGAACAGACGAACTATGCTTACTAGTGTTGCATAAAAAAAAATGAGGATATGGTTTGTCCTTTATGAATCTATATTGCAAATTTGACTCATATAAGGATAATGTTTGTCTCATAGAAAAATCGGTAGTTTTAACCGATAATTTATTTTTCGATTTTTATCGGATATAGTAGTTATTTGGAAAAATACAAACCGTATAATTAATTATTAAAGTTTCGTATGCATCATAAATCAACCGGCTCCGGCAACTTTTGACTTGTTCTAATATCAATAGTAATGATTTTCAGCGGAGAAAAAGATAGATATTTTGGTCGTGGTTGAAAGAATCGTAAAAGTGTTATTTTTCTAAATTCTGTTTGTTTAATCGGACAAAGTAGAGTCTTAATTTGATTTTTTTTGCCGAACTGGACTCTATATTGTGTATTGAATTGAAAGTTTGCAAACGTTCCGACCAATAAAATTCATTTTAATATGTAACGCGAACTTCAACGAGAGCACCTAGATGAAATATTTTATCTATACTACAATCAGTTTTAACTTAGAAATTTCCGCTCAAATATATAGGAAATAAAATTATATGAAAACAACAATGCAGAATGTTTCTTTTCCATTTTTTTTTTAACAATGTTTATGTTCATTTCAATTTGGTAAGTAGACTTATATTTAATGCCCAAAACGTAAATATATGTTTTCTTTTAAGGGGGTTCGCGGGTCTAAATCATTTATATAGGATTTCTCTATATTTTTCTATAAATGAACTTTATCTTATAGTTAATAGAAAAATAAAATAAAAAAGTGGCGTCACCGTTCATTTGCGCTCACAATCTGCCTTCGAAAGAAGCATACATTTTTGTAAAGGTGTTTTTTTTCTGTCGAAGTAATAGGAGAAATAAAGGTAATATCGAAATAAAAAAAAAGAAATTTATTACAGAAATCGCTAAAATTTTACAGTAATTTAGTTTAAGTACAGCTTATATAGAAATTATATTAAAAAAGATATCAATTTTAGAGCCAAAAAAATGGCATTTTTCCACCAAAGGGAGATAATTTGGAACTTTTTCAATAGTATATACATTTTGAAAGTCAGCTGGGGCCAACACGAATTGATTGTTTTGAATGATTTTTGCACCATATGATAAAGTAACAACTACAAAAGGAAATAAATAAAATTTGTAATGAAAAACAAATGTTTGATTTTTTTCTGAAAACTTTTATACCCTCGAGCCTCCTTAAAACATACCGTGAGAGTATGCCGATAAATAGCCAGTCTAGGTCGTTAAACTTAAATCAACTTACCCATCGTTATCGCAGACTAAAATTTAACTCATATATATATGTTCATTTATGACAAGTACGTCAGGATGCATGACAGCACAATAATCTTTTTACAGAATCGTAAGAACAATATTTTTGTTTGATATTTGCTTCTCTTCCACAATTAACGCCCGATTTGGCCAGTGACCGGTATTACAATTTAACACAGTTTTAAAAGTTCAGTGGGCTGCTACTTCATTTATAATTTTGGGTATGACTTTCTGTTTATCATATTCAACATACGTCAACATTGTCTTCATCAATTTTATTATTCAATTCATCAAAACCTTGTTTTTCATTACAAGCTTTTCCGTATATCAATATACGGCAAGAGAATGAATATTTGTTGCTTACCGGAAATATAAGATACATCGATTTAAATTATGTACACAATAAATAATTGCTGTGTAGTTTCCATGTCTACATTTGATTTACGAGTACAATATAGTAAACATAAAAAGAGAAAAGAGAAACGGTAAATATACAGGAATACATAAAGTTTCGTAAATAGTTGCAAAGGACCACATGTTACTTACATGCCATGAGGTTTCATAGCATTCAGTAATTTTTGAAACGCACATATATATGTGCGATAAAGATCTAGTGCATTTGAGCAAATTAAATTTATGTTATCCATCTAACTATTTTATTTTCAACAGATTCCCTAGTTTGACATTTTTAAACCACGCGTGCATATATATTTTAATGTTTTTATTTAAATGCCTTATATATGAAAATGTCACGTGTATTATACGTTCGTTTAATTAAATTGTGGAGCATGTGACTTAATAAGACTACGCATTTAAAGTTTGAAACAAAAAACGATAGATACATCGAGGTCGTTTTGCTTGGGTGATTTACCTGTAAAAAGCTCGGGTCTCATCCATGTTTAAAACGAATTAATGGATGTTTGAAATAGTTTAACGGGGGCGTGGCCTATTAGTTTAACGCAACTAACCAGCAACTTGATTTCAATTGATTCACCGCAGAGAAATCTATTTGACTGGCGTTAAAATGAATTGATATGAATTGATATGAATTAAATATAATTTTTAATTTTTGTCAATCTTTATCAATAAACGATCAATCTCATTTAAATAGCGTTAACACGTTTTTGTCCGTTCAAGTTAAATTCGGGTTACTAGTGTGAACTTTTGTTGCACTAAAAAAAAACACTCGTTTGTTTAACAAAAATTGCATATTTCTTAATAAATTTGCTGTAAAACTCCTACAAAAATAACTTTTATATTAGGCGTAATCTTGTTTATCTCATATTTCCTTTTAATATTTTTCATTATCTACAAGAGCCATCTTTCAGATTGATTACTAAACTGTTCTTAAATATTTGTTTCTGTACGTTAGGAGTAACTTTTGGTAAAGAGAACTTCTGTATGAGAAATTATTGTTTATTAATAGATTCAATCTTCTAGAGTAAAAACGACTCTAGCGCCTCAATACAATGGAGTGTTTCGTAGACCTCTTTATATTAAAATTAGGAGATGTGGTATGATTGCCAATGAGAGTACTCTCCACAAGAGACCAATTGACGAAGAAATTATCATGATTTTGTAATTGTGAATAAAAAAATTGAAACCAGTCTGTCAGCGCTATAAAACCAGGTTCAATCCACCATTTTGATTTGAAAATTCCTGTACCAGGTCAGGAATATGACAGTTGTTATCCATTCGTTTGATGTGTTTGATCATTTGATTTTGCCATTTGTTTTGGGACTTTTTGTTTTGAATTTTCCTAGGAGTTAAGTATTTTTGTGATTTTATGTATACAACTATTACGGTATCGGAATGTGCATATGACTACTGGGGCAATTAAATCGATTTCCATGCGCAAGTCACGTCTGTTTTGGATTAACTTTCGTAATCAACGTACGAGACCAAAATTTCAATTTGCTGATTTGATTTTCTTTCAATTAAAATATATATTTTCCTTATTACGAAAGATAGGTGCAAGATACCAAAGGACATATAACAAACTGACAACATTGCACAAAATGAAGAAAAAAAACTAAAAGATTTACAATATTATGAAAAGTAAAAACACATACAGAACACAAAACTCGATTTTATTTATGAATTAGAAAAAAATCAACGATATAACGTTAATTTCTGATAAAGAAATCTACGTTATTGCAACAAATATATATATACAACAACATATGACAATTAGTGTAAACGTCATAATATAATGTTTAAATGGTAACTTTGTAATTGGTACAATCTTTTTCATTTTGCTTTAACCAAATAAAATTCGTACTATGCATTATCCCCATAAAATTCTTTCAAAATGACCAATATGACATTCAAATAACAGTAGAAAGTGGTTGTATTCAAGTACAATATCACACTTATACATGACGTATCTACAACTATTGCTTGCTTACATTGAAGTGATTTATTGCATTGATGACGATTTTCAATTTATAGACAGTTAACTTGGTTTCCATCATTTTAATAAGGCGACTGAACATGATTTCTATGACAACGATATAATGAAGCCTATGAATATTTAAACAAAAACCATCAAAACAAAATTTAATGTAAATATCATATGTGGTGGTCAACGATGTAAACAAAATAAACTTACAAAAAGAAGATTTCAGCTCGTGTACCAAAAGAACAGGATACAGGAATTATAGATTTGTTTGCATAAAACAAAATGATGAAAAATGAAACAATCATTAAAAAGTATGAAACAGTTGTAGTCAATACATTTTGTAAATGTATCACATCAGTCATAGTGCAAAGAATCTAGTTAAGTTGTAGGCTATTCAAACATTTAACAAGTTTTCGGAGCTCCTGTTGAAAATAATACATATACATCAGATTATTTTTATATCACTCATTTGCCGTAATATTTGTTATAACGAACACTGATAACCATCTGTCATATCCATGCCAAATCTAGTAGTTTTGGTTTAACATTTATTTTCAGTGGTTTAACTTTTTTCTTTTCATTGTCTCGTTTACACCTGAAAAATGCAAAAACAAATGTTATAAGATTATAGTGTACGTACGTTTATTATTGTACAAGCAAAGACTTTAACGCATATCACATACCACACATATCATATGCATATGAAGTAATATGTTGACAAAAATACTTGACAATCTCTAAATTCCAGCTTACACCTCCGTTTACAAGTAATTTAAAGACAATTTGTGTCAACATCAGATATACTAGTAGCAAGCTGATAGTTTTGTTTTCATCTTTTTAAAAATCTCATAGTTATCAAACATTTCATGTATATATAAAAAAGAAAAAGAATTCGATGAAACTAAAATCTAAACAAGCGTTTTGTAAATGATAAGTTTTTTTTTTTTAAATGTAGATTTTTTTCTTTCTGAAATATTTTTTAGAAGTCAATACTACTGTATATATTCAAAGTACTTACATTTCAAAAAAACTCCTAAAACAACAACAACAAAAAGTCGCAAGAACTGCAACAGATGCTAAGGCTATAAAAGCTATGGACCATGATGAAACTACAAATAGATTAATAGTATATTTTTAATGACAGAAAATAATATTGTTGTGAGTGTCTTAAATAAATACATTACTAGTACATTCTGTTTTCAAATTTTGTTATGAAGAATTCAAACTTTTCTTAAAACAAAAAGACAGGACATTTGTTGACATATAGCGTACTCATAGCGATATCTGAAAATTCTTGAGGATTACTAATAAATAGATACATGTGCGCTACGTTTGCTGCCTTCTATTTGTGTATGCACTTGAATACCCTGTATTTCCTTTAACAGTTCATATAAATCAAAGCTATATATTCCTTGTTCTTTAATATTACAACCGATGTACAGGATATGGGCATACTGGTTAACCCACGTTTACGTTTAGTTTAGTTTAAACATATTTTATTGTTCAAAATGACAAATGGATTAGACACAAGTGTTACAACTAAGTAACGTCTTCTCCTAACACATACTAAAATCATACTAACAAATAATTTAAGAATAAAGACATGAACACAAAAGAAAACTTAACGGTATGGATTTTAATCGAGTGCATTTTTTTACAGTATAATAAAAACACAAACACACCGAACTGTTAGTTGAATTACCTTTGCGCCAATCCTTTTTTTTTTGTCTTGACATAACTTTAATGTGTCTGTGTGTTTCTCATAATAATGCGTGAGATCTTAATATATTATCCAAGTTTAATCTTAATATTCTTTCGTTAAAATCCTTTGTATAGTTATTGATAACATAACATAATGCGGGGTTCACACATTGCCGATTATTGCTCCCGTTTGAGATCAGACAGCGATACGACACGAAAAGTGAAAAAGTTGGATTACTATCCTCCATTATCTGGAATGTCCTATCATTGTCTGAACGCATTCGTTTTAGTTCGAAACAGATTCCTACGGGTCGGGAAGGGTCCGAATAGTTCGGCGAAGCACTCCGACAATTAGGTGGGTCCCGTAACATTCGGGGAAACTCAGACGATTTTGTCTAGTCGGATTACAATCGTGCCTATGTCGTGACAGATTCTGCTGTATCGGATCAAAATCCTAACAATGTTCTGTGTATTCTGGGCGGTGTCCTGTGGAACGGAAATGATCTGGAGAAATTTTTCATTGCTGTTTTTCTTTGTTTTTTGGTTAATACGAAATTCGTCAATGATACCCACGTCAAAGTCGTGACAATTACAGAATACAATACGACAGAGATCAGAAAAAGTCGTTTGCAATGCGATAGAGTGGACAGTGATAGGATTACGTTCCGACAGTACCTGATCATCCCGAGTATGCCGACAGTTTTTGAACGGATAACGTCCGTCAGCGTCGGTTCACTGTCTGGTCACTGTCTGATCTCTGTCGGATTACATTCGGTAGAATCGGGACGCAGTCGTGACATACTCGGTCGAATTTTACCAGGCGAAAGATACAAATTGGATTGGAAGCGGATTGAGAGCGGGATTTTCGGGATAAATTTGCTTGGAAACGGTTGAATATCGACGCTTCCTGACCAATATCTGATTGTTGTCGTGATTTTAATTAAAGTTTGAATTTCCATCCACGATTCACAGGATCTTGATCTGACTTTTTACAAATTTTAATCGGGAATGGACCTGTCAAGGACGGCAGTAAAAATCGTGAATGTGTGACCCCAGGTTAACAGTAGTTATTCATCAAGATCATTCGATTATTGCCATTACATGTATATAGAAATATCTTTATCACATTTGTTGTAAACAGAATTTAGGTTGTCAATGCAGAGAAAAACGTTTGATGTTTTTATATACTTTAATATACTTTTGAACAAATAAACAAATATTATCATTTTCTTCAGTACTTAAAGCATCGTCACCAAAAATTAATACAATATAGTAGATAGTGTTCAACATTTTCATTGATAAAACCACATAAACAATTTGCATTTTGTATCAAAATTACTTTGAACAAGTCAGCATGCAGTGCGGTACATCTGCTACGCAGTCGTGTGTGTAAAACAGAATACAAACGGTCTCCTAAAGAACAATATCTCAGGGATTTATTATTTCTATAGTATAGTTTATGCAAATTAGATTTTTCAAAGGAAAATGAAAGAATATGTCTTATACTTGAGTCTCAAGAATTCCACAATGCAATAGATGACGGAAAATAAGACTGTTGATAAGCTGATGAACGATTTACGGGAATAGTAATATTTTGACTGTTTCGCAAATTTAATTACAAATATTTGATACAAAATCCGGAACCAAATCGTGTAAATTATCCGGCTCTTGGTTATTAATAATCTTATACAACAAAGATGATTTTTTAACCTCACGTCTGACGCTTAATTCTTCCCATCCCGTCTCTAAAAAGACACTGTTCCGGCTAGCGTAGCTTGTTAATTCCGAAACTATTCAAGCAGCCTCGGTTTGGATATTTTCCAACCGATCAGAATTTACTTGTCCATAGTTACCCCATACTTCTGATGAATACTCCAAAATTTGCCGAATAAAGGTCATATATCTTTTTTCCAAATTTTACTTTTCGTAAAACATTATGCTGCTTCGAAGTTTTTTCTATCAGCTTATCAACATGCTTACTCCATTTACAATCACTACTAAATATGACATCAAGATACTTATGCGTATGAACTGGTTCTAATGTAACACCATCAAAAGAAAAAGAAAAATTACTTTGTATAGTTTTCATACTGAATATCATAATATTTGTTTTATTACGTTTACGTGTATCTTCCATAATATTTATTAAAGGAACTTCTCATCATAGTTTTATGAGATTTAGAACTAAGCTGAATACTTCCATACTATACCATGTGACCTGTTTAACTCGCTAATAATATCCCTGCTTAGCAAATTCTAACACATAACGCCCATGTATGATTTTTTTTACGAATTTGGTCAAGGAATTTGAAAACCAGCTTCATTGTGGCTTGTCTCGTATGATGCATCTGTCATCAACGTACTGCTTATCGAAACCATGTAGCGTCAGTATCATAACCGTGCATTAGATCATCGTTCAACTTGTTTAAATTTGCGTTGTATATGATATAGAATTATTATATTTTACTTCGTTTTTCAATGGATAACCTCGAGCCTGTTCCAAAATATAAGTTCTTAAAATGATCATACACTCTGGATTACTGGTCTGGTGTTGCAAATTAAGGCAACAGTGGTTTACTAATGTTAGAAACTCACACATCGATTAAGAAGTCAAATTAAGGTTACCAATAGATTATCGCATGCACTCTAAAAGGAGCTAAACATGATGCGTAATCCGAACAGTGAACAATCCATGTAGTCTGAGTTCACTTATTAGCTAGTTGTTGACTATATGTCATCGCTTCTATTTATCTAGTGTACTTACGTTTGTTACATGTTTTGCCTGTGAGGACGATTGTACAATCACAATAAAAATCATTAACTCGATCATTGCATGTTCCGTACTGACATGGATTGTTGGCACAGTCGTCTATGTCTATAAACAAAACATACATTTTCATTTCTATTCTGCACATCATGCTTTCACTTGAAAATTTGTGTTAATATCTTCATTAAATGAGACCAGCAGAATTTGTTTTCTCCTTGATTTGTCGTCATTACTTTGACTTTTTTTGTTATGTCTGATTTTCTTTTTTTCAATTGTTTTTTTTCGGGGAGGGGTCTAGTGTAAATGATGCTTTCGAACTTTTTTCTCTATATATACGATGACTTAAAAAGACTTTTTTATTTGTAAAGAAATTCACATTTATAGGATTGATCTTTTGTTTTTATTTTGCATTCAGATTGATTTTATACAGAAGAATTGTGTACCTAAAATAGTAAAATCAAATAAAGCTTCTAAAATAAAATAAATTTCAAATGATTCGCCATTTTGTGTTTAATTACCTGTCTGACAGTGTGTGTCGGTAAACCCATCAGCACATGTACAGTTATATCCGTTGACTTGGTCACTACAAGTAGCTCCATTCTCACATGGGTTAGATGCACATTCGTCAATATCTGTGGCATAATTGCATAATACATGTAATTTTGTTTTAAATAAAGATTATGTAAGTTTAATCATAATTCATTTAACATTATCGTATCATACTGATGAAGGATATCTGTTACATGAAATATGTACAAATACTTTTTTGACTTGTTTTATTTTAACATTGATGTACTTTTGTACACTTTTTGAGTAGTATACTTAACGTAAAATATTACCGTGATTTTTTTCTCAAATAATCAAAGATAAAAACAAAAGTGAAAACGCCTTCCACTGAATTAAAAATGGCAAGTATCTGTTTTGATAACGCATATTCTTTATATATCATCGATATATAACATCGATATTCTTTTGAATATTCTCATGTGAAAGCGCAAAATTGATAATTACATATCCTGCATGAACAACTTATTATATTGAAGTTGTTATTTGACAATTATGTTTGTACTAAACCGATTGACATCGTACCATTCTCGAATATAGGATCTTTGAATTGTTGGATAGCAAACGTTTTTTTGTTTTTTTTTGTCTTTTACCTGTCTGACAATGTGTGTCAGTGAATCCATCAGCACATGTACAGTTATATCCGTTGACTTGGTCATTACAAGTAGCCCCATTCTTACATGGATTAGAGGCGCATTCGTCAATATCTGTTAAAAATAATCATATATTAATTGACTTTGGAAACGCATGTGAAAACCATACTTTCGATTCTCATTTTTAAATATATAATTCTTGTAAAATATAACTGTAACCATTCATGCATTACTTAATTGTCTACAATAGTTTGCAGTTCATAAGTTGCATTTATTGAGTAATGTTTATTGTTCAAATCATGTGACTGAAACCCTGTATTTTCTCCATATCGATGGATGTATCACCGCTGACAACAATGACTGCCTGTAACAAACGCAAAATGATTGACAGAAATGTCAACCAATTCTGATGGGAATGTAGGTTTGTACCTTCTGATTTGATCTCTGTCCCACACTTGAAAGTGTGTTTTACAATTGTTTCTGCTTGATATAGAGGTGACGTTGCTGCCAAAAAGATGTCTCGCAAACGACATTGCTTTATCAAATCTATAGAAGAGGGACGAAAGATACCAAAGGGACAGTCAAACTCATAAATAGAAAATAAACTGACAATGTCATGGCTAAAAATGGAGAAAAGACAAACAAACAAACAATAGTACACATGACACAACATAGAAAACTGAAGAATAAGCAACACGAACCCAACCAAAAATTAGGGGTGATCTCAGGTGCTCCGGAAGGGTAAGCAGATCCTGCTCGACAGTGGCACCCGTCGTGTTACTTATGTGATAACAAATCCGGTAAATAGTCTAATTCGGTAGGTCACATTCATGAAAAGGAAGGGGATTGTAGTTATGACGTAAGGAACATATCCGATATCATTTGTGAACATATTCGATATCATTGAAGTTGCAATGTCAAAACCTTTTTTTTTTATCTGGTCATGGGTGATCATCAACACATCGTACCTCCCTGTACCGTTGTTGTGACGACAATAAGTGGAGTTTCTTGCGTGAAATGTCAAAGTAATTTCATGTTCACGTATTCCTGACTGCATCATGATTATGGTCTAATTCCGATTGTCATTGCTTTATCTCAGTAAAATGAAGATGTAATTTTTAATAATGATTTAATGATGGGTATTTATTAAAAGAATTGTTTTACGTTTAACTTTTTTTCAAAGAATCATTAATTGGTATCCAATAACGCTTTAAAAGCTTCAAAATATCAGAATGTAAAATTTCCTCAGGTAAGGCAGGTATCTAATTTTCCTTTTTTTCTACAAGTATGGTAAACATAATGAGTATTTATATAAGGATCAATCATGATTTGGTTTTGACAAATCTCCCAAAATATGTGTTAAGTTTGTTAAGGCCGTCAGTTAATACACGTATAAATGGGTTTTTTTTCAATTTCGTATAAATATGCGTCTATCACTTATTAGTGATATTATGACTTGTCTCATAATTATCTAGATTATATATATACTTCTCAAATATTGCCTTGGTGTTTCTCAATAAATATAGTAACACTCATATATTATATGAGAATCAACATTTTTTTCCAATTTAGAATTATATTGCACTGAAAAAGGAAGTACCTCAAACATAACTATCAGTAAGGTCAATTATAGTCACGTAATAATAACGAATTGCAAATGTTTTATCAATTTGTTTACCTGTCTCGCAGTTTGTGTCAGTGAATCCAGCAGCACATGCACATTCGTATCCGTTGATTTGGTCATTACAAGTAGCGCCATTCTGACATGGGTTAGATGAGCATTCGTCAATATCTGTAAATAAAATACTGATTTTTGGAATACTTGTGTCATTACATGTAACACATGAACTCAGAGTTAAATTTTATTCTGCGCTTATCAAATTTTGTATTGTATTGATACTTAACAGGCATAACAATATTTCCCGACTTGTTTAATATACTTGTCATATATCTGTACTATCAAATTAACAGAATCCATTTTGTATGTCGCTTCTCTTCCATCCACAATAAAATTAATCATCATGTCTCTGTGTCCTTTGCATAGTCTCATTTGATTTCTCTGTGAGGATTATTTTGGTAGGAAACGAAAATAGAGGTGTGTAGATATTGTTTACATCATCAGACGAACTTTTGAGTCATAGACAAGAGGTTGTTACTTTTGAGTGATAGACAAGAGGTTGAAGTCGTCCATATTGAGATCCTGCAAAACGTGTTTCTAATAGAAAATTTTAATTGCAAATGGTTTACACTGACAAATCGCATTATGTAGTCATCCATTTAGAGGGATTATGATTTATTGAGTAATTCATTATGGCTCTATTCATATGACGTAATAAGCTCCCCATATTGGAATATTTATTTTCTTTAAAGTCAACAGCTCATTGAAACTTATAAAAGAAGATGTGGTATGATTGCCAATGAGACAACTCTCCACAAGAGACAAAAATGACACAGAAATTAATAACTATAGGTCATCCCACGGCCTTCAACAATAAGCAAAGCCCATACCGCAAAGTCAGCTATAAAAGGCCCCGAAATGACAATGTCAAACAATTAAAACGAGAAAATTGACGGCCTCATTTATTCTAAAAGAATAAAGACCATTTACCCATTACAGTAAAATAGGACAAATCGCATTGGTTATTGAGTAATACTACTATAGCTCTATTCATAATTCCAGTCTTATTTGCAATTCTAACATGACTACCTATTATCGTCAACCAGTATAATCGCAATATGTCTACCTTTAGCGCAGACGCAGTAAAACACAAAAGCGGTTGTTCCGCGTTACGACCAACTTATTTATTTTACTAGATATTCCCATATTTCGACATCAAAACACCCAGTTTACATATGGCAAGATTCAGATACCATATATAAATCTCTATTTACAGCACAATAAACAAATCAGTCTATTTCAATTTATTTTTCATGATAAAACTTAAAATCCGCGAAATGATGTTATTGTCTTGGCATGGCAACGAAACACGGTGACGTCACAAGTAGGTTTCCGTAAACAGAACAAAAAAATCAAATGCAAATACCGGGCGTTTTAAAACTTCTTGTACGCAACAAAACGAATAAAATAACATTGGAAGAAAATATGTAAGTGAAAAATGCGATTAAAAAAAACAATATTTATTGAATTATATAAATTTACTAATATTATCAAAATTGGGTAACACGGAACAGCCAAAACAGTATCGTATGTAGAGGGCCTTCACGGTTAACAAAACTACCGAATTTGTCCAATTAGAATCGAAATAATTCATGGCAGCCGTAGATTTGTTTTCATTTAACCATGGGTTGGGCATTTATATTCGTATTTTACCCCTCGCTAACGCTCAAGGTAAAATACTCGAATATAAATGCCAAACCATGGTTAAATGAAACCAAATATACGGCTGCCATGAATTATTTCTTAAATATCACATAATAATCTGATTGGTGGAATCTGTTTCGAGCGACTGAAATTTTTGAATAGATTAACATATTGACTATTCTGTCTATATTTTAATAACAACAAACTTATCATTAATGAGTAGGGTTTGCAGACATTCGGAAAAGCATAAACACGAGGTTTTTTTTTTTGAATCATGTCAAGAACATTTTTCAATTGTATAACTGTTCCCGTTTTAGAACTTTGTTGCACTGCGCAAATTCGTACATGAAACACAAATTTTAAAGCAAGGATAAATAAAATACCAACTTAACGTAATGAATTGCAAATATTGAATGAATTTGTTTACCTGTCTCGCACTGAGTGTCTGTAAACCCAGCAGAACATGTACACGTATATCCATTGACCTTATCATTACACGTAGCACCATTTTCACACGGGTTGGATGTGCATTCATCAATATCTGTAATAAATATATTGAAATTGAGTTGCTTTATAACACATATTCACTAAGTTTTGTCTACAATTCCGCGCTCATCACATTTGGTATAAAAATGATCTCAATAGGACTTACAATGGTTCTCGTCTAGTTAAAAATATTTATATTTATAAAGCTAATATCAATCTCAAGAGCTCAGTATAGATTATAACTCTTGCACATTAGTAATGACAAGTATTTGTGTTTGTTAACATGAATTACACGGAAAGGCAGACGCAAAATTCACTTCTGAAATCATGACAAGAACATCTCACATCATGTTTAACTGAACAACTGTGTACGATGAACACATTTTCTAAAGTAAGGTCAAATTTGGATATTCTATCAGTATTGTTGCTAAAGTGGGGTTAATTTGTTTACCTGTCTGACAGTGTGTGTCAGTGAATCCATCAGCACATTCACAGTTATATCCGTTGACTTGATCATCACAAGTACCTCCATTCTCACATGGGTTAGATGAGCATTCGTCAATTTCTGAAAGCAAATATGAAATTTCAATACATGTAGATACAGATTTATTTTAGTCACATGTTTATGCGCCAATCATAACCGTATTTTATTCTTACTATATCAACACGCCTCACAATTCTAAACACTAGATATATCTACGTATTAAGTCAGGATTATTTTCTAAAGTTATACATTAAAATTCAAGATACATTAGATCCGTTTTTCGTTTTAAATTAAACATTTTAATTGTGTCGTTCTTATATGCATTTGTAAATTCAAGGACATTATTCACTTATGAAACATGACAAATCGATTTTAGATTGTATGAACTTAATTTCAATTCAGAATAATTCTGTAGGAAACCAATCGAAATGAACCGGGAACACATCTCTCAAAATGAGATAGAATACAATCATTTAATCATAATGGATTGTAAGCGATTAATCAATTGTTAACCTGTCTGACAGAGTATGTCGGTAAATCCACCAGAACAAGCACAGTTGTATCCGTTGACTTGGTCATTACAAGTAGCTCCATTCTGACATGGGTTAGATGAGCATTCGTTAATATCTATAAACAAAACTGGATTTTTGGTAACTTGACATCACTTGTGTATTCTAACGATATCATCACTTGCCTTACTATATTTCTCAACTTGTTAAACACACTTGTCCTCAAATTTATAGCTGGATTTTTTTCTAAACAGTTAAACTCTTTAAGTTAAAAAGAAATACCACGATTTCACATTATAATTTGGAAGTATTAGTTTTTGAAAACGTATAACGTATCTTTACTGTGTTGTGTTTATATACATTTGGAAAGGAAGGCGGGAAATTCATTTGTTGAACCAAAACAAGTAATTTATGATAAAAGGGATGATTTTTCATTTCCTATCGTTAATTATCCGTTTTTAGATGGTGACGTTCCCTTGTCACCATCTTACGGTGTTTATATATCTCAACTTGTACGATTCGCTCGTGTATGTAACAATGTTTTAGATTTTAATGAGAGAAATTTATGTATTACTGAAAAATTATTACACCAGGGTTTTCGATGTCACAAACTAGTCAAAACATTTACTAAATTTTATCATCGGTATAAAGACATCATTCGTAAATATAGCTCAACATGCAGACTTCTAATACGTTCAGGTATTTCACATCCAATTTTTTATGGTAATATTCTTTATAAAGCACAAAGGTGTCAGTATTCACCTCAGAAACTTACAAAACCTTTGAATAGACTTATTAAGAAGGGATATAATTACGATACTGTTGTCAAGACATTAAAGATTGCATATTTTGGCGTTAATATTGAGTCACTGATAAGGTCTTTGCATCGGAACTAAACACATTTATTCTAAAAACAGTTGTTGGCATGACACGGGTTATGTTCTCATATATGTTTTGATGGTATGATACTAAACCCCTAACGGGGAGGATTGTGCCTGATGTTCATATGATGAGATCATAATCTTTCAGTCAGATTAATTGAAGTCTGGAGCTGGCATGTCAGTTAACTGCTAGTAGTCTGTTGTTATTTATGTATTATTGTCATTTTGTTTATTTTCTTTGGTTACATCTTCTGACATCAGACTCGGATTTCTCTTGAACTGAATTTTAATGTGCGTATTGTTATGCGTTTACTTTACTACATTGGTTAGAGGTATAGGGGAGGGTTGAGATCTCACAAACATGTTTAACCCCGCCGCATTTTTGCGCCTGTCCCAAGTCAGGAGCCTCTGGCCTTTGTTAGTCTTGTATTATTTTAATTTTAGTTTCTTGTGTACAATTTGGAAATTAGTATGGCGTTCATTATCACTGGACTAGTATATATTTGTTTAAGGGCCAGCTGAAGGACGCCTCCGGGTGCGGGAATTTCTCGCTACATTGAAGACCTGTTGGTGACCCTCTGCTGTTGTTTTTTATTTTGTCGGGTTGTTGTCTCTTTGACACATTCCCCATTTCCATTCTCAATTTTACATATTTCATATAAACAATGTTTCGAAATTTCAATACATATAGATACAGATTAATTTTAGTCTCATGTTTATGCGCCAATCACAACCGTATTTGATTCTTACTATATCAACACGCCTCATAATTATATACACTAGATATAGCTACTTTTTAAATCAGGATTATTTTCTAAAGTTATACATTAAAATTCAAGATACATTAGATCCGTTTTTCGTTTTAAATTAAACATTCTAATTGTGTCGTTCTTATATACATTTGTAAATTCAAGGACATTATTCACTTTTGAAACATGACAAGTCGATGTTGGATTGTATGAACTTAATTTTAATTCAGGATAATTCGGTATGAAACCAATCGAAATGAACCGGGAACACATCTCTCAAAATGAGGTAGAATACATTCATTTAATCATAATGGATTGTAAGCGATTAATCAATTTTTTACCTGTCTGACAGAGTATGTCGGTAAATCCACCAGCACAAACACAGTTGTATCCGTTGACTTGGTCATTACAAGTAGCTCCATTCTGACATGGGTTAGATGAGCATTCGTTAATATCTATAAAAAAAACGGGATTTTTGGTAACTTGACATCACTTGTGTATTCTAACGATATCATCACATGCCTTACTATATTTCTGAACTTGGTAAACACACCTGTCCTGAAATTTATAGCTGTTTTTTTCTAAACAGTTAAACTCTTTAAGTTAAAAAGAAATACCACAATTTCTCATTATAATTTGGAAGTATTAGTTTTTGAAAACGTATAACGTATCTTTACCGTGTTGTGTTTATATACATTTGGAAAGGAAGGCGGGAAATGCATTTGTTGAACCAAAACAAGTACATATTTCATATATATAAACAATGTTTCAACCTTCAGCATTATATTTTACTGAAGAACTTTGTATAACTCTTTAAGTAAGGTCAAATATAACCATCTTATCATATATTGTTATGGTACATTTTTGTGTTCCTGTCTTTAGTTTTTCCTTATCCATTCGTTTGATGTGTTCGACCTTTCGAATTTCAATTTGATTAGAGACCCTCCGTTTTGAATTTTCCTCGGAGTACGGTATTTTTGTTATTTTACTTTTGCAATGGATTTACCCGTCTCGCAGTGCGTATCAGTGAACCCAACAGTACATATACAGTTGTATCCGTTGTCTTTGTCATTACAAGTAGCTCCATTCTGACAAGGATTAGATGAACATTCGTCAATATCTGCAAGGAAATTTTAAAGTGTTTACGTAAAGTATATATTGCAATAAATGTGAATTTGCATGAGCGTATTACGATGTGAACGCAGATTGCAATTTTTCTCGACAAGATATATTTTCTTGATTGATGTCATTATAATATATAATCATGATTTTTCTTGAAAGTGATACTCAAAAGTTCAAAAACGTAACAGTTATTTTAGTTAATTTATCAGTTACAAGCGTTCCATTTTTCTAACGTGAATTAAGAAAGCCAGTGAAACATTCACTTCTAAAGCATGACAAATGCATTTTTATAAGTAGATTGTTTTTCTCAGAACTATGTTGCACTTAATCTGTCGATTTTGAACCGAAAACACAACACTCATAGAAAAGACAGTTATAAGTGTATCGTAAAACATCGGAAATGTTAAGTCAATTAGTTACCTGTCTCACAGTTTGTGCCCGTGAAACCAGAAGCACATGTACAGCTGTATTTGTTGACTTGGTCATTGCAAGTAGCTGTATTTTTACATGGGTTGGAGGTACATATTCAAATATTTGAAGTGAATAATATTAAATTAGAAAACATTCGGTCCTTATGTTTCATTTTAAGAAAATTTAGAGAAACAGTAAAGGATCGTTTTGTATTCTGTTCTTATATTTTCATTATAAAAGATGTACTGAATTTGAACATATTTGATTTTGTCATACTTTGTACTTGCCTAAGTGTAAGATTTTGTTATTATTATTATTATTATGTTTCGTCACTAGAGACAACATTTCCACTAATCATTGTCCAAAATAATCAATTTAAAAGGATTACATTACCCCACATACAAAATTATTTTTTTAATGTTATGATAATGTGAATATTATGTTTCATCTATATTGGCCAAATTTGTTTTATGTGGCCTTATAAGATTCTTGTTTGATACAATACCTTTAAAGTATATACATTGTTCCCGTTGAAGATAAATCTATTAAAGCACTTCGAACGCAACAAACTTATAAGTATCATTCTCATTTTCAAGCGCTATGTTGTAACGTAACTAGTGACTGAGGGTATCAACAGGGTGTCATTGTCACGGCACTGACAAGATATGTAATCGACATTTAACAGCCCTACACAAAGAGTCAGGAAAAATTTGATAAACGAATACGTCATTAAAATTATATAAAATAGTTTGCACTCTGTTGTGTCATGTCGAAAATTTAATGACCAGCATAGAGAACATATTGTTTGGAATTTGGAAATAAAAATGTGAGACATGCTCAATCACCATGTTCAGGGCAATTGTGGTTTAAATGAAGTAAAATTGTGGTTTAAATGAAGTAAAATGTGACTACCTCAACTGCACTTCATTTGAAACAAAAATAAATACGATATATATAAGAAAAGCATTCTCACCATTTACTACTACAAGTCTTATGCATTCTTGGTTGGATGCTTCTCTGAAAAAAGGGACAACAGATAATAAATTGATAAAAAAATGTGTACATAAAAATAACATTAAAGTCATATGAAACGAGTGACTGGTGAAAAGAAAATTTTATCCAATTCTTGAACCAATGAATGTATATATCATAAACTTAATCTTCTGTTTACAATTTTATCATTTTTGTACGCAAATATATCGTATTATCGTCATTTTTTCTCTCTTTTTCTGTTATGAGGTGAAAATATGGCAGCTAACTAATTTTCGTATTTTCAAGCCGTAGTTTACCGATTGTCACCTTATAGTAAACAATCAACAAAGAAGCATGGATATTGAGCACGTTTATAACATGTACAATCAGATAATAGTTTATTTTAATGATAGATCCATGCGTATTGCGATCATTCTTTAAACTTTACTTTACATTAATTTGGAAACTCCATTTTTTATGTTACGCTACGTTTTATGAGCAGGAATTGGCTATTGAATAGCTTTAGGTAAATACACATTGGAACTCTGAATATTTGTTGATTTTTATTGTAACCTTTTCTGTAAATAGCATACAACTTGTATGGCAACACCTGTACCTCGTGACAATATGCATCGCGCAACAAAGCACATTTAAAAAAAACGAAAACAGGGACACAACACGTCATGTTATAGTTCATCATATAAATGTAATCATGAAAATCGAATGCCTGTTTACGTTTGTTTTTGTAAAAACGCTGATCATACGCACATACTTCTTAAAACCGCGTCGACACTTCATACATATAGTGTGTTTTAGTCAATGCTTTTTAAATACGAATAAAAATTATAAAATTGCAAAAGGAAGTTGTCAATGTTTTCCTTATTTTTTCATCATGAGCGCTGGAACATTCTTGTATGTATGCAAAGTAAACACATGATATCAAATTAAGTTTTTGCAAGGCAATTATTTCAGATAAGGAACTTAAATAAAAATGTATACAATATTTAAGAAAGCTCCCATAATATATGTCACTATTGTGGTATTAAAATGTTCACTTCTTTTACATGACGCACAAGTACCTGTTATTATCAAATGCTGTATAGCAGAATATATGACTGCCGACTTGTGTCTCTGTTGGAGTCCATGTTACGTTTATATACCATTTATCATTAGATGTGCCATACGTCAGTAAATCAGACTTTGTCATTCCCAATGGTGACACTGTATTTATTTCTGCTATTCTAGAAGTATAGATGTGATAAACGTTATCTTATGGTGACCTTATAGTGTTACCAAAATGAAATATGATTAACAGCCTAACAGAAGACTATATTCAAAATCACTAAAATATTTAGATAAGATGTTTTGTAGCAACGTAGTGTAAATATGGCAGCAATGTGAAAATGAATAATTACTGACAGTTTTTAATTCCAAACAGTATAGGCTGTTAAAACACTGTAGTACAAAGAAGTGTACATATAATTTGCCTACAAACAAATACTGTAATTCCAATTAAACTAAAAACAAATTTATGTTACTAAAGGGGTTCGTACATACCACCTCAATTGAACTCGCACGACAGAGGTCAATCATCAATTACCACCATTAATTAAAACCCCTTTCTGTCGCAAATGTCTCTGCAAATTAAACAGACGGGTCACATTGGACCAGCAACGCAAGCGAACCTACGAAACAATTAAAAAAAACTGCTGCTGGAAGATGGAAGCTTGGTTAACCATAGTTAAATTTGAGTCCCTTCAGAAATACAAGTGGATATTGTTGACAGTTATCGAAGGTACCAGGATTATAATTTAGTACGCCAGACGCGCGTTTAGTCTACATAAGACTCATCAGTGACGCTCATATCAAAATATTTATAAAGCCAAACAAGTACATAGTGGAAGAGCATTGATGATCCAAAAGTCCAAAAAGTTGTGCCAAATACGACTAGGTAATCTATGCCTGGGATAGATGTCATACTTACGAACTCAAAGAGCTTGCTGCAATAGTTTGTCGGTAGATGGTATTTATAGAAATTTGAATTACTGATCCATCGGCAACAGAAGTTTCTATAGCTGGTTTACTGTCACACGAATCACTTAAGCCGGAAGAAATATAGACCAGAAACTGTAAAGGCACACTACTTAATGGATTTGTTTCTATCCGAGAAGCAAAGTCTTCAATTTGAAGCGCAACAACATACCATCCTGATGTTCCCGTCGCATTATAAGATAGAGTGCATGTTTCCTGGAAAAAGATTGAGATTGAGAAAATTAAACCAAAAAATGAAAGATTTTTCTGCTTTCGACATAGTATAATATTTTTTAATTAATTGTATTGTATACGTTCGTGAGTTAATGAAACAACAAGCGATAGATGAGTATAACCAAACGACATCTAAAGGGTAACTTAAAGTATTGATGGAATAACAGGTTTACATTTATACCAAGTATCGAGTTTGTTGTGGTTATGAATATATGGATTTTATAAAGTTATGTTTCAAACTATATAAGAAAACAAATTATAATCGCAAAGTCAAATAAAAGGTCAACATACATTCTTCAACGACCGGTTGTTGTTGATACAATAGGTCAATATTTTTTGTGCTCCAGACTGTACAAGTTGCGAATAATTTTCACAGGAACTATGGATGATTTTTCAGCAACATTTTTCAGACCACAAATGACAAAGCATCAACATAAAACAGAAGACACCCACTGACTTGGTATCTTAAAAATTCGACAGGAATGAACCATGACACTCACAAAACGTTCCAATCGCTCATAAAACTATACTCCAGGTGAAGACTACCAGTAGAGCTATGAAGATAGTTCGAGGTTGTAGCATATGATATTTGGTATGATAGGTCATTTCAATATGGATTGATAATAGAACGTCAGTCTAATAGTATTTTCCATTTGTTTTCAGGTAAATACAAATCTATGTAAATGTCAAACATCATCTTGAATATCATTCACGATTTTGAAATATCGTTTTAAAAACATATATCATCATTACATATCCTAGGCTCATATTTATTTTGTATAAAATGTCCTTCACGATATTTAACAATAACAACAAAAATATCAAACTTAGAAAAATGAGCAATTGTGTGTTAACAAATTAACAGTTCTTTAAATCCAAACTATAAACTGAAATATACCTCAATCAGTGTAGCATTACTTAGACCATAGCAAACATCTCCGCATTCATTTACTCCTGACGATCTGGTCGCCCATCGACACTTAACAAAATCGCCATCTTCATCTACAACTGAAAGCAGATGTTGCCAGTATAAACAATTAAAAAACATTGGTAACTTATAGTTCAAAGGAATAAATGTTTTCTTTTTTCTTTAATAGTTAAGCCATGCATTTTAGAAACGTCACTATATTTCATACTTCTGGTCATGGCATATTGAGCTTTTTAGAAAAATAATTGCTATTTTATATATATCTGTAAATCATAAACGTTACTATGGGGGTGGTTCAATTAACCTACACTAAATACGGTTATCTACATCACATAGTATAGCGAAAACATTGTATTTGAATATTCTGGACAATTTGTTGGTTAATTACCTGGAATTTTCATTGAATAAGAACAGCCTTGCTTAAGTCTAACAATTGGTTGCATAGAACAAATTGGTGGAGAATTGATAAGTCCAGTATCCGAACGAACTGTTAAGTTTGCAGTTGCCATTAATGACCAGCTGCTTCCACTTTCTACTAGAGGGATCCAGTTTCCGCCGTCGTACCTTAAATAAAGTGTGGTGTCAAAAAATCATATTATGTTAAAATAAGCATTTTTAAATTTAATATTCGTTCTTTATTAACATATTTACAACAAATATTTTTTTATGGCGTATACGTTATGACAGCTCTTTGGTTTTTTTTTTTTTCATAATTATTAACTAATATAACATGTATAATGTTCATTCTTCTTAGAAGACGATCAATAAACAGCGTATATACTAAGATATCAGTTGTGTTTAGTTCTTTCCTCTTTTTTAAATCGACGTAAAGATTGAAATAATTTTTATAATGACGAGATAAAAACAGACTGAAAGTTTCCAACTTAGGTAATAAATCCGAAAAGTTGTCTTCCATATCTTCAAACAAAACCTTTTATTATCTAGTAAGTAAGCGAGTAAACACATTTAACAATTTTAAGGATGAAGATATACTTGAATGAAGATTGACTTCATTCCTTCTACAGTTCTGTGTTTCAATCCTAGATAAAGCGAACAAAGAAGGGCATCACATCAACCATAAAAAGCAATTTTTAATGTAGCTTTGGTGGTAAAATTGTCTTGGGCGCTGGTCATGTTGCAGGCGGTATCTCTATGATGTCACAAAAGCCCCCTGAGGGAAGAACAAATACTTGCTTAAATTAGAAGTTCTAACATTATTGTGCTAAATTTGAGACTCACTTTCACGTTCGTCGTGTACTGTTAATCAACGTGTATACAAAGACATTTGATGTACATTGTACAAACCATAATTGTTATTGTAAGTAAATATTGTTAGTTATGTCTCTCGGAATAAAGTTATCAAGTTCGTCTTCACTGTTTGACCAGTGGGGTCCCCTGACTGAACGACTGTGCCAGTCTTCTGTTTACCCTTATTTCACACGTTCCCGATGTATTATCTTGCTATTTTATTTGAATGTGGCCTGAATATTGTAACCGGGGCCATACATGCTAAGAGTAAGCTTAGTTAAGTCCTGTTTTTTTTTTCTATTTCCCGACTCGACAGACTGTCAACATTCGAAATCGTCACCATATGCATCACTAGGTTTATTGACGTCAGTAACTTCATCACCCGATATCAGCATCCAATCATCATTACGTAATTTGCCCACCACCACCATAGGGGCACGAGACTGGTGGGATTAAAGTATAAAAACGAGCGCACAACAGTCCTCAGAGAGACTACGGCCCACTACCAGGGCGTTCACTACTGATACCAAGGATATTTATTGTGCGAACCAAATCCGTCGCGGTTGATGCAACCCGTAAACTGCCTTTGAAATTGTATGCATGCCTGTTGGATAAATGAACCTATCCATGATTGACCTAGATGTTTTACTACACTTACTACGTTGTTAAGAAACGATTAACGTACCAAAAATGGGGTCTTTGTATATTTCATTTAAACTTGTAAGAGTATTGAATGTTTTTTTATTAACAAAAATGTAAAGCTTAATTAATTTTGTTATCTGTTGTAAATAAAATACAACGTAAGTTAATGGTATAGCGTTTTTGAGGTACCATTTTTAAACCAGTGCCTTAGCTGTTTTACCGGCTACGCTACCATAGCCTTGACCATTCAGCAAGCTACGCTACCAGTAACTACTTGATTTTTGACTCGACACCAGGGTTGACAGATAGTAGAATTGTTAAATACCATAGTCACATGTGTGTTAACATGTAAAAATAATTTATATTTTACTTATAAGGGACACACTCACCTTATATATATATATATATATATATATGTGTGTATTTTTAAGAGCCGTGGTATAGGTCTATATCAATGAATATGTAAGTTGCAATGGCTTATGATACTTATAGAATAACTAATCGAATATTTCAAAAAGAGATAAACATTCAACGAGTGACCAACCAACACATTACTTCACGAATGCGCGTAGCGCATGAGTTAATTGTCAGTGTTGTTCGATCACGAATTGAATATTTTCCGATATTTGAATTCTTTGATTAATTATTCTTTTTATTACATTGGTAAATGTTTTTTTCTGAAATTAAAGTAGAAAATGTAAGGAACTTTATCTCTTCTAAGCATTTCCACTATGTTTTGATCCTACTTCATGACAACGCCTATTGTTGTATGACGTCAGAGAAGTGAAATAACCACGTGCAAGTTTATTTCACTGTGAAATTATCGTGGTTTTTTTATTAGAAAATCAATGTTATTCATTGCAACCAATGTAATAATATTTTATACATACCCAAAACGGTAAATGTTATCTGAAGAAGAATGTAACGTGACATTCACCGTTCTTTGGCCCATAATCCAATTTTCATCGACACTTTTGTCGGTGCAATAATATGAAAGTGGACTTATCAAAGTACCATCACATCCATAATGGCAAGTCATGCTACCTTCACCAGTTACAAGAGAATCGTCACAGGAACTCCCGGTATATGATAATTTGTATGTAATGTCTACCTATTTTGTAAGATAAAATGATAATCTTAAATAAAGAAAAGAAAATATTAGTTGCTGCAAAGAAGTTCTTTTAAGATAAATATACTCTTGCGACAACCACAATGGTTGACTACATTATTAAAAAGATATGTAGTTAAGTTATCTAGTTTAATAAATGTAACAGCAAGTACACACCAATAAGGGCAAAATATTTGTATTGTTCAAGAAATCAAATTAAACGGTATACATACAAAAAAATGCAAAGTTGTCCATACCTCAAGCGCCTGTGGGAGAAAGATGTACAGAACGTTATGAGTATATATTTCTCACTAACACGAAACTACGCGAATAGATGTACAGAAAATAATTCTGCAGGACCATTGTTCCTGACATACTCTCTATTTTTGTTGGTTATAGATTTTTTGGTACACACGATGTATGGTTAAATCAACATATAAACAAGATTTATAAAAAGTGTCTACTGTGTTTGAATCCATTTTCATTGATATATTATTATTTGTATTTTCTGGATATGTTTCCAATTCTATATATAATTATAGGTAACATAACCTTAGCAATGTAGTTAAGCAACCAACCAGACCCGGTTTTTCCATAAAGTAATAATTTCAAAATGGCGTGAGTATCGAATGAAACAAATAATTTCACAGCATGATGCAAAGCAAAAAACTGTAACAATTTATTAAAAGCTGAATCATTGTCCATACGAACCATAAAAAGAAACGAAAATGACATTAAAAAAAGGGACATTATATAAACAAAGTTGATGTAATAAATCGTATGAATAAAACCAAGAACAACTGATACAAGTTAAAGATGTTAAAATCATTAAACATTCATTTCTCTTGTTTGAGGCAGATCATAGATTTGTTCGCCCTAGTTAAATATGACTATTCGAGGGAGACTAAATCTTCATATCCTCCTTCATCGACGGAAGTTCAATAACCAAATACCAAAATATTTAGAATAAAAGGATATTTATTTCCAAAAAGCACCTGTGGCTGTACACGAACCACACACACGTTTATGGTTTGTTTATGCCAACAATATAGACAGATATGTAGAGACTATAAATACTTCTGAAATTAAATAATAATTGATGAACGGGAGGGTTTTTTTTCACAGATATATAGACTCGAACTTTTAAACAGGAAATTCGTTATTACTAATTCCAATTATTATTATAAAGTCGAAACTGTAATCTTGAATTTTTCTTGTTTAAAGAAATCACCTATTGATAATACGCACTTGATTGGGTTAATTCTTTACAAAGAACAGTAAATAGTTTTATTAGTTACTGACGTAACATGACATTTTGTGCTTTTCAATTGATTGATTTGAATAGGTTCAACATTCACATCAGAGTGGTTGTTAACTTATTTAAAGGGACATTGTGCAGATAGGTGCATCAACTTTCCAATTCCGTATTTTCTTTCACTGTTCCCCTTTATAAGAAATATATCATTCATGGTATTCAATCGATTGATAAATTAGTCAATGATATGTTGAGGTTCAAATAAGTCAAGTTTTATAAAGAACTACATTAGTGTTTGTGTCCGCATTGAATTCTTCAAAAAGTGAAAGAAATATTTTTTAAGAAAATACAAATGTAAATGATATGATTACTGTTGACATATGCAATTATTTACACCTTAGGATTCTTAATGGTAGAACTATATTTGATCTTCAATCGATGATTATTTCGTTTGTATTGCAAACCTTTCACATGACAAATAATAACATTACTTTTATATTTTATTATAATCCTCATGATTTGCTGACAACAATAGTGAGACACTCAAATAAAAAAAATACTACAGTTATGACTGCACGTGATACCCTTGACAATTATAAAACAATGCACAGAAAAACAAAAGAAAAGCTTTAAATTACTCTTAATTTCATGGTTGCATCATGAATATGGAATAATGTTTGTTGAATGTTTATTTTTTTTATGAATTTGTAGGGTTGTATTAAAAAGCGTTTATCGTTGTCACATTTTATTCTGATTTTTGAAGGGATAACTTTATTAACGCAATCTTCAAAGAAGATTGTTGCATTGACCCTTTATTATAAAGAAGATATGTTATATACTTATTCAGAAAAACATAAATACAATGTTATAAAAGAGGGGAGAAAGATACCAGAGGGATTGTCAAACTTATAAGGTGTAATACCACCAAATCATGGTACGTCACATCCGGTTGCATACGAAAGTAGGCCTAAAAAAATATTCCCTTGAATTTGACAGTTGTTGAAAATTAACCCTGCATTTCAATGCACTTAAATTTTTCTGAGTTAAATATGTATGTTGGGTGTCTGAAAGCATCATTCTTTTTTTATTTGATGGTCTTATAAAATATTTTGGAACGTTAAGGTTACATAGTTACCAAAGTAGGTAACCAGTAAATAAAAGTGTAAAAATTGGGTTGTCTACCCTCGGCGGTGGTTACTTTCTAATATGCAATGAAATGTAGTGTGAAATTTTCACTGTATCACTGGAAAGGATTGAACTTTACACATGCAAAGTATTTCTTTGGTTGAAATAAAGGTAAATACTGTACGATTTTTTTAAAAGTGCCAATTTAACAAAGACTAATGGGGAAAAATCAATGGTGGTATTACACCTATAAATCACATTACAACTTGAAGACAGTAATGCTATATGTACATTTAAGACAAAAAAGTAGAACTGGAACCATATTTTTGAACTTTGAAATGCCTTAACGACGAGAACCTTCAAGTAGTCCAATAGTTATTAAAGGTACCAGGCTTATAATTTAATACGCAATACGCGCGTTTTGTCTACACAAGACTCATCAGTGACGCTTAGATCAAAATAGTTATAAGTCAAAGAAGTACACAGTTGAAGAGTTTTATTCAATGTTTGCTTTATATATTTGTTAAAGCTTTTCAAACGCTATATATTGAAGCTTTGTTATATAAACTATTTTACCATGCTATATTATGTTCCGGATTTGATTTTCCCCGGGTTTGGAATTTTATTTTGTCCTAGTTGTAACGTTTGCTGATAAAGTCGAGCGTACGGGGTTTTTTTTAAGTTTTAATTGAATTCCTTTTTCAATTTACTTTGGCAAAAAATACAGTAACTAGTAACTACACTAGGTAAAATTATTGAAATACGGGTAACTTGACTTGTATTGACTTATTGCATTGTTAATTTTGAAAAGACTGCACTGAAACACCTTTTATATTCAAATCGGCACATTCTTTTCAATACCATGCATATCATTCAGTTAGCGGATATAAAAAAATCATAATGTCTTTCTTAATTTTGAAAATTATTTCTGATTAACAAAACACATTCCTTTTGAAACAGGGGCGACAGATACAAGAGGGACAGTCAAACTCATAGTTCGAAAATAAACTGACAACACCATGGCTAAAAAGAAAAGACAAACAGACAAATGAAAAGAGGTGTATCCTTGGACGTTATTGTTAACTTGTTATCGCTACTCCTTCACACCAACAAAAGAAACCAACAATGTGTTTTTCCAGATTGCCTTTCATATCCAGGATATGGAGAATAATTTTGACCGAGGCAATCTGGAGACTCTATATGAGAGTTTTACTTCTCTTAGGTGAAATGTAATTGCAATTTTTTTTTTTCATTGTTTAATAAAAATGTCAAATATCTTCGATATATCTTAGCTTATAATACTAAATACAAATAGAGCATTAAGTTAAGTTGGTAAAACATCTTTTCCAACATGTTTTATTAGTATTCTTGAACATACTAACCATAGCATCCTTATATATAATATAGGTTCAATGGATATGATGATTTGACAATCTAGGGTCTATAAAGGGTCAGAGTTTCTAAAGATAATAAGATAAAGTTAAAGGCTAAAACATCTTTTACAGTTTTAATTATTACTGATAATCCATGCTGATTTAAAGGTATGGTATCTGTATTGTATAGTTCAATTTTTCATTGTGCGGAGGTATAACACCATTGTTAAGTAAATAAATATTAAAAACATCTTTTTGAACATGCTCTATTCATGCCAAATAACCGTATAAAATAGTAAAGTAGTTTGAATAGCTATAATAAATTGAGAATAGGATATCCAATGACGGTCAACTTTCCATAGTTTTGGGGTAAAAATGGCTATTCTCTAATGTTCAGAGATATATTCATTCAAAATACTTTTTACATCAATTATAATTAAATAAAAACAGTTTGAATGAATGAGATGACTTGCAACCTGAGATCTATAAAAGAAATCAATGTATTTTAACCCCACCACAAAAGTATCAGGATGGAAAAAGTATATTGGAACAAATTTTATAGAACGAATTCTTAGCCATGGTATTTTGACTCCCCCTTCTCCAAATAGGCAAAATTTGAAATACAATAAGATTTGAATTATTGTAAGTAGTACACTCAGTCAGCCTGTTAGTTTCTGGAAAGGAAAACCTATTTGGAAAATTCCCTATAATTTTACCCTTCTTTAAAATATAATCCCTTTCCGTTTTATAAATTAGGATTTTAAATTATAAAGTTTTAATGTTTTGAAAAGAATCTTTGAATTGAAAGCAATTACTAGAACAGATTATATGACACTATTTTATTGCAATGGGTTTTTAACCCCCTAAAAAGGAATTTTTAACCCCTGCCAAATAGACAAAAATTTAAATTCCAAAAAGTGTTTAACCAATTTAAACTAGTTATAATGTTGTGAGAAGTATGTTGAATGACAAAATGTATATATGAAAGATTTTAGACGATGTTTTGAATTCCCGTTTGAAGAAAATTTAATCCTCTTTATATATCAGAATTTTAAGATATATAGGCTTCAAATCATAATGTAGCGTGAAGTATCTGGATTTCAAACTAACAAAATTCGATAAGGTTTAATAAAACTGTTTCAGATATGGTTACAGGGTCCCATAGTATATGCAATTGACAAACACCCCAACACATACCTTAACCCCTATTTTTATATGTGTCAGAGTTTTTATTTACAAAAACCTTAAAAAAATCATTTTTCGATTAGTGTCTGGACTGATCAATTTACAATAAAGGTCAATTTCAATGTGCTTTCAATTTTAAATCAAAGGGGGAGAGATCAATTGTCCATGGAATTTAGAAACTTCTCTGCTAGGAAGCAGTGATATTTGGGGTTTGTTTTTACAGTATATCGATTTTATCTAGCAGGTGTTAACTTTTACAATTGTAGAAATTTACCTTATTGTCTCTAAATTTCCATGAGATTAGTCCACCTCTAAAATGAGATCCCTCTATAATGTTACTTTCAATCAATAATATTACTGTCAAAATGGTGCTTTTAAAATTCATTTTCTAAACCAAAAAAAATCACCAAACGAACACTTGGAGAATTCAGGTATGAAAAGTCTGGTAACTAAGAAAAATCAATTTAGGTCCGGGAAATTTTACTTGTATTGAATTCGTGTATTTTTACTTTTAAAAGACCTCTTAATTCAATTTCAGAATATTTCTGTCTATATCCTGCTCACAGGGACTCGGTATGCGGATATAAACATATTAATCGTTAGGTTTTTTTCTGCCATTCTGTAAAAGACCTTTTGATTTTGATAATAGTGTTCACCAATTGAAGCGATCTTGGGGCTAGATATAAAAGTTTTTCCACTTAATGTATTCAATTGTAATTGTTATTTAAGTTAATCAAATAGAGTCCTAGGGTCTTCTGATTCTAGGAAATCGGTTCTAACATTGAGTTTGTTGTAATGAATTTAAACGTATTACTTCTATTGAAAATATCTATTGCTACACAATTAGGAACATTTATGGTCCTAGATGTAGATACTCATCTTTATGTTTTGAACAATGACATGTTAGATCAGACTGGTTATTACGTCTTAATGCTAGATCCTTTGGATGCATGTATGTCTGCAGATGAATATGAATAGGCAATTATAGTTCAAATAAAGAAACAATTACACGAATTATCGAGATAGAAATTAAAATTAACCATAAACTAGTATATATATCATCATATAACACACTTATGTATTTAGGGTACAGGAGGGCGGATTAATATTTTTCTCTTAAGTCTATCAAAATCGTTCAACTTTTTATATATTTAAAAGAACTGAGTATTAAGGTGAAAATTGCAGGTATGCAATTTAACAGGTAAATATAAGTAAGTAGATTTCAACTTTATTTTTCAATTATAAAATGTATAACAGAACTTTGGTACACAATTTTGAAACATTGAAGTAGATAAATCTTGCAAAAAGTAAGATTATTCCTCCGTAATTAATCATTTTTATTAAAACAAAAATTTCCTAAATAAACTATGAATAGAATAAATGGTTCAATAAAAGAGACTGTGTCACTGTGGGATAAAGGTCGGGGAAATTAGGACTGTCACTGGAGCATTAAGATACTACTATATTGCTTAGAGACAGAAATTTTACCTAACAACAAACAATCTTCGATTCCCTAAAAGAGTCGTTTCGATGGTTCTTAATATGCAAAGAACATTATACTCTCTAACATTCGGTATCAGACAGGTGGTGGATGCAACTTGTACATTTGGCCCATTTAACATCTGGTGCAATGACATTATAATGACTAGCCCAACAGAAAACACAATTTTAATCTATGTATTCCAATCACTTAGAAAACAATAAACTCAAGTCTTAAGACTGAATAATCTATAGATAATTCTAATGCAATTATTTTGTAAATAAATAATTGATGTTTCCATTTTTTATTATGTTTGCAGTTTTATATACTATATGGGCTATACATTAAATATGTATTTACAATTGTACAGCAGTATATATGCGAACTTTTATATGTTTGAGTCTTGCTATACAATGTGCTAATCTAACTAAAGCCTCGGTCACACCCTACCGGATAGCAAGAACGGAGGCATAACGGATGAAAATAACGTTGACAAAATTGTTATCCGTTGGTGTACTGACCTAATAAAACGAACGTGTAACGAATGCATAACGGACACACACCGGATATGCAACGTGCGAGAAACGGAAACGTACCTGACAGAACGGATGTCGAACGTACATCCAACGGAGGAGTACCGCTTAAAATGGACACCTAACGGAAGCGTACCGGATAAAACGGATAAACAAGATATACGAAAAAATTAAAGGCGACAATAATAATACATGTAAATCGCATAAATATTCAAAATGTTTCTGTGTAACTGGTTTTGGTTCGTTCTTCAAAATGCCGCCAACGTGCAGTGTCTAGCCTGAATAAAGCTGTTTGATTGTGAAGACGTGCCTTTACTCTAAGATCGATTATGAATAATAAGAATTCATGAATCTTAAGAAATCTGACATACCAATGATTGGCATTTCTGACGCGAAATTTTCAATTGGCATTTATCCGTTTCAGATCCGTTCATCATCCGTTTTATCCGTTATACGTCCGGTAGAAGTCCGTTTCTCATTCGTTCAACATCCGTTTTATCCGTTAAACGTCCGATAATAGTCCGTTGGTGAATTTATCTTCAAGATCTCCAACGGATGTATAACGGACACGTCACGGATTCAAACCGGAAACGAAACGGACGAGTACCGTACAAAACGGACGCCTAACGGACGTTCAACGGACATTTTATCCGTTGGACGTCCGTTTAAAGTTTTGAACATGCTCAGAATTTTCCACCGGACAGAACGGACGTCGACGGATAAAACGTACGCTTAACGAACATGCAACGGATATGGACGGACGTCTAACGGATAAGAACGGACGTCTAACGGACATGATCGGATTGAAAAAATGTTATCCGTTAGGCGTCCGTTCGAGCTATCCGGTAAGGTGTGACCGAGGCTTACCATTTCTATAAATATAAGGTTTTAATAAATTTAATAGAAGTTAATCATAAACATTTTCCTAATTAGTTCAAAATATGTTTTAATTACTGTCAGGACCTTCCTATTACAGATACAAAAAAAAATGTTGTTCAAAGAAATACTGTCAGGTACTTCCTTATACAGCATTCCAAAAAATATCAAGGCAACTGCAAGGTCATTCCTGAAACTGTACCTATTTGAAGATATCAGTTAGATCCTTTCTAACTGTATCGAATTTAAATATGGTTTAAAAACCTTATGGAAACCATAACCCCTATTTCCAAATATTGCCTTTTTATTCCTATTTAAAGTAGTGAATTTAAAATACAAACACCAAATAAATAACTATTTATCGGATTGGCAATTTGAATAAACTCGGAACTATTACACTGGCGCATTGTCTACAAAATCCGTAAAAATTAACTGAAAGGGTTTGAAAGTATTTGCTACAGTTTCTCAAAATTAATTTTTTATGACTGATGAGAAAAAATCTTAAGAGCCAGGCTCCTTAAAGTCTACTAAAATAAGCTTTCTATAATAACTTCTAGTACTATAAATTCAGTTAAAGTATCGCCGCGATATAGCCTTTTTGTGCTAATGCGGCGTAAAGCAACCAACAATCAATCCATTAGTTAAAGTAAATTTGGAAATTTGTCTAAAAATTAACGTGAATTAAATTTCTGCCTTAACTAGCCAAAGTTTTAGGCGTTTTTTAATACATCACTGTTGGACATTTGTGGGATGTTGGATTGTTGGATGTTGGAACGTAAGAAATTCCCGCGGAAGTTAGATTTAAACAAAATAATTATTAAAATAGTTCGACACTTAGAACAGGTGCTCGTTATTTAACATTTCATAGTCTACAATGGAAAACTTCATATAACAACGATTCAATCAAATGTATTGATATCCGGAATAACATTTCTTCATACAACAACCACAGTTTATTTACATCCTTACGTTGTCGTCACAAGGGTGACTGAGGAATAGAAATATGGTCACTTGGTCTTCTCCCGACCGGCAGTAAAACTCTTGCCGAATTGGGGCGTCCGTTTGGCTGTGCGGGATGTATCAAGTTCGCAGTCACGTCCGGTCAGAATGGGGACGTTAAATCCGATGTCTCGTGTAAAGAGAGTGTAATGTTCTTTGCACGTTAAAAACCCTAACAACAACTCTTTGAGGGCCCATAGGTGGACTGTTGCAAGGCAAAATTTCTGTCCCTATCCAATATACACTCATTTTCCTGTGGCAGTCCAAATTTCCCCGATCATCATCCCGAATGGCCTCTATTATGACACGACCTACCTATTGTATTTATTGTGAACTTGTTCTCGTCCTGAATATGCATGGAATATTTGCCACTGGACGTTAAGCAAGCAACAATTGATCAATCAATTGATTACGTCATCAAATTAGGAAAAAAATCTGATTTGATTGATTATAGATAATAATTTGAATTGCGTATGTATACAAGTGGTATTGTATCGGAAGGTGCATTTATTACTTAACTTTAAGAAAGAAAAGAAGCAAAAACGAAATTTTGTCGATTTCCATCCGCGAGACACGATTGTCTGGATTAACTTTCGTAACCAACGTAAGAGACCAAAATCAAAATTTGCTGCTGGGATTTTCGTTCAATAAGAATATAATTAACGGAAAATTAATAAAAAAAAATTTCAAACAGAAATCCTTTGGTAATAAATAATGTGCATCGGTGACGATAATCATTATGATTTTTACTATGCTGGTATTGCTGATAACGCAGTTCATTAATTGTGTGTTCTGTGTTTGGTCCTATTACCCATAATTCTTTATTGCAAAAAAGGCAAAAAGATATCAATAGAACACTCAAACTCGTAAGTCGAAAATAATCTGACAACTCCAGGGCAAAAAAGTAAACAACCGAAAAAACGAACAACAATATACAAATCACAAAACACAAAAACAAAACAAAATTCAATTTTATTCATTAATAAGAAAAGAACAAATGTAAATGTAACAACATGTGACTATAACTGTAAACGACATATCTAACCGCATATAGGTTGCACTTTGTAAATACAGCTGTTTCTCAAAACACGCCTCTTTTGGGGAGTAATTGAATATTCGTAGAAAATTGATTTTGTTTACATACTGGTTCCCAGTTATACTCTCTGTGTTCCATATCGCAGAGACAGAACTTGGGAATGTTACCAGTAAATAAACACGTGCATATTGTTTACATTGAAATCTGTGGTAACCTTTCATTTGAGGTAGGGGTAGTTAAGAAAATTAGTGTAAGTTTAAACTCTAAGAAGTTCAGGGCATATAAACGTTGAAAATATGCCGCACAGCCCTATATTTTGACCTTTGAAAAAAATTGTGTTGCATATGAACTTTCAATTCTAGGATAAGATTTTTTTCAAAACTTCATAGTAAAATTGGTACAGTTTTAGCCGTAAAAGGAGTTCCTATGGGAAATTGCATTGTCAATATTTACAGAAATGCAACCTATAATGATTTCAATAGATTTTTTCAGCTGGTATAATCTTTATTATTTTGCTCAAAAATCAATAAAAAATCGTTTTTTGTAGTCCATTTTTACCAGTAAAATCCTTCAATGTAAGGATTATCTAAACGAATTTGACATTCAACTAAAGGTGAAAAGTATTTGTATTTAAAAACAATTATGAATATCATGCTTTAACAGATAGTATCTACAAATATTGCTTGCACATATGTACATTGAAGTGATTTTTTACTTGGCCGATAATTAGAACTTGTTGATTTAAAGTGAAATTTAAGTTTATATTTAGACAAAGCATACAAAACTTACATGATTTCCATGACAACGATATAATGAATATAACGAATATTAAAACAACAAACGACAAAATAAAATGTAAATATCTTAGCACCTGAAACAAAATATTTGTTGATCAACGATGTAAACAAAATAAAATTACAAAAATATTTCAGCTCTATAAATGTTCGTCCGCGCATACCAGGACAGGATAAAGGTATTATAAAATTGTTTCCATAAAACCAATAGCAAAAGTTTGAAAATGGGACAATTGTAACTATCGATTGTTGTTGATTATGGTAAAATCAAAGTCATATATATTGCATTATTGAATTGAAATTGAAACGACTTTTAAAGAATTAAAAGTAAACTCAAACAAAAACAATTTCGATTATTTATGACGTTAAGATATGCATCTCGGAGATATCAATTTTCTTCAAAACGAAAATGATGAAGTTGTAGTCAATTCCATATTAGAAATATCACATCAGTCATAGTGCAAAAAATCTGGTGTAGGTGTAGGGTATCCGAATATTTAACAAGTTTTCGGAGCTCCTGTTGAAAATAATACCTTTACATCAGATTGTTATAATATAACTCTTTTGCCGTAGTATTTGTAATAACGAACACTGATAACCATCTGTCATATCCATTCCAAATCCAGAAGTTTTGGTTTAACATTTATCTTTAGCGGTTTAACTTTTTTCTTTTCATTGTCCAGTTTACACCTGAAAACACGAAATGTTTTATTATAAGATAAGCTTATAGTATACACACGTTTATTGTACATGCAAAGACTGAAACATATATTACATACAACACATAAGCATATTCAGTCATATGTTGACAAAAATACTTGACAATCTCTAGATTCCAGCTCACTCCTCCATTTACCAGTAAGCTGATAGTTTTGTTTCCATCTTTATAAACAATCTCATAGTTCATGTATATATAAAAAAGAAAGAAAAAATTAGATGAAACTAAAATATAAACAAGCGTTTTGTAAATGATAAGTTGCTTTTTTTTTAAATGAAGATATTTTCTTTCTAAATATTTTTAAGACACGGCTGGTAATCTACACACGCAGAACATTTGGTTCTGCAATGAAAACCGTGAGAGGATTTTCCGGTTGTGGTTGAGTGGAGTAATTGTCACCGCTTCAAAAGGTATGTACATTTCTAAATCTCAATTTTCTTATTCAACTGATCAAAATATTGAAAATCAGAGAATGCTATGCTGTGGTGAATACTTTAACGAAGAAATACATGTATCATTTACTGTTGTACGTAGAGTTGAACTCTTACAAAATCAGTTGCCCCACGAGAAATCGCCTAAAAAAGGGACATTTCAATTTTAAAATGGTTCTATTTACAGACCTACAAGTTCAAATTTAGTTTTTTTTTTAGGGCAATGGGTATGAATGTTGTTTTTGGCGGCGTGTACGCTGTCCGGTGTTGATAGACGTCTTAATAATTCCAAAAACTACATTTTTTCATTAAGTCATGCGTGAGGGGATCGGTTCTGATTGAGGACATCGTGAATGCGTGAGGGGAAGTACAGAATTTTTTTTTAATCCTTGGCTTTGTGACTTTTGTTGACTCAATACATGTGATCAATGCTGATTAAAAATCATCACAGATTTGTCCTTATACTTTAACAGATGTAAACTGATCACTGATTCAATGAAATCAAACTATTTAAAATTGTTTGCTCAAATTCAGAAAATGCCATTATTCAAAGGTAAAAGGAAAAGAGGACTAAAATTGACTCTCTACAAAAAGCCATATATTAAAGAAAAGTATATCGCCGATCAAAACTTCAACACCTATATATGTATTAGACGTAATCTGTTCACCTAAAATCACGAAATTTTCGAAACAAAAAGGGCAGATATACAGAATTTATTATTCACGAACATCGATGTAAGCCAAGATAATCTCGAGGAAGACCATAAGGAAGAGCATGTATTAGACAACGAAGAAGACATAGAAGAAGTCACAGAAGAAGACCACGTAGTAGACCACGGGAAAGACCACATGGAAGACATTGAGGAAGAACATAAAGTTTTTCAAAGTGCTTTAAATAAACTCTGAGACGAAGGGAAAAGGGAAAGATTTTTGATTTTTTTTTATTAGTGGACGTTATCCTTTAAAACAACATTGCATTCGACCTGTTTTTGGACATTGTTGAGTAGTTTGAAAAGGATGAATCAAGACGAATGAGATACTCCCCAACATCTCTGCAGTATTTTTGGTTATCGTTGACAACATGTTTTGTTTTTATTCTTCGTGAAACATATTATTAAACCCTAGGTTCCAACAATTTATTTCAATATCAATCTCAGTGATTTTTTTAGCACACATTATGTGTTTTTTCATGAACAATGTAGCCCTATTTAGATAAGTTTCAACGACTCATAGCTTGAATATAAAGATATGATTTGTACTTCCCCTCACGCATTCACGATGTCCTCAATCAGAACCGATCCCCTCACGCATGACTTAATGAAAAAATGTAGTTTTTGGAATAATTAAGACGTCTGACAATCCCGGACAGCGTACACGCCGCCAAAAACAACATTCATACCCATTGCCCTAAAAAAACTAAATTTGAACTTGTAGGTCTGTAAATAGAACCATTTCAAAATTGAAATGTCACTTTTTTAGGCAATTTCTCGTGAGGCAACTGTTTTTGTAAGAGTTCAACTCTACGTACAACAGTAAATGATATATGTATTTTTTCGTTAAAGTATTCACCACAGCATAGCATTCTCTGATTTCAATATTTTGATCAGTTGAATAAGAAAATTGAGTTTTAGAAATGTACATACCTTTTGAAGCGGTGACAATTACTCCACTCAACCACAACCGGAAAATCCTCTCACGGTTTTCATTGCAAAACCAAATGTTCTGCGTGTGTAGATTACCAGCCGTGTAAAAGGTCAATGCTATTGTATATATTCATAGTACTTACATTCCAAAAAATCTCCTAAAACAACAAAAACAACAAAAACAACAAAAAGTCGCAAGAACTGTAGCAGATACTAAGGCTATAAAAGCTATGGACCATGATGAAACTACAAATAGATTAATTGTATATTTTTAATTACAGAAAATGTTATTGTTGTGACTGTCTTAAATAAATACATTACTAGTACATTCTGTTTTCAAATTTTGTTATGAGCAATTCAAACTTTTCTTAAAACAAAATGACAGGAAATTTTTCAACACATAGCGTACTCATAGCGATATCTGAAAATCCTTGAGGATTACTAATAAATTGATACATGTGTGCTACTTTTGTTGCCTTCAATTGGTTTATTCACTCAAATACTCTGTATTTCCTGTACAAGTTAACATAAATCGAAGGAATATTTAGTTTTTTCTTTATATACACTTGGTGCAGAGGATATGTGCATACTGTTTTACCTACGTCTACGTGTCTCTTCGATAATATTTACTTTGCATTTTTAAAGGAACTTCTCATCAGAGTTTCAAGTTGAATGTGTTTAGTCCAGCGAGTTCTTATATAAAATGGTCATGTATAATATTTGTTACGAATGTGTTTAAGGAATTTGTTATCCCGTATGGTGCGTTCTCACATACAGCGTATTGCTTACTTAATACATGTAGCGTTGGTACCATAATCGTGCATTAGATCATCGTTAAATTTATTTATATTTTCATTGTATATGATATGGACTTATTATATTTTACAACGTTTTTCGATGGATAACCTCGAACGTATTCCAAAATATAAGTTTTTAAAATGATCATACCCTCTAGATTAATGGTGTGGTGTTGCAAATTTGGCAACAGTAGTTTACCAATGTTAAAAACTCACACTTCAATTAAAAAGTAAAATAAAGGTAATTAACAGAGAATCGCATGAGCTCTAAAAGAAGCTAAACCTGATGCGTAATCCGAACAGTGAACAATCCATGTAGCCTGAATTTACTTATTAGCTAGTTGTTGTCAATCTTTTATTGCTTCTATTTATCAATTGTACTTACGTTTGTTACATGTTTTGCCTGTGAGGAAGATTCCGCAATCACAGTGAAAATCATCAACTCGATCATTGCATGTTCCATACTGACATGGATTGTTGGCACAGTCATCTATGTCTGTAAACAAAACATATATTTTATTTGTTATTTCGCACGTCATGATTTGACTTGAAAACTTATGTTAGTGACTATATAATGTGAGACCAGCAGAATCCCTTTTTTCTCATTGTTTTGACTTTGTTTGGTCATTACTTGAATTTTTTGGTAACGTTTGATTTTCTATGTTTTTGTTTTGGTGGAAGAGGTCTCAGTACGGAAGCTTCTGAAATGTTTTCTCTGCTAATCTAATGAAAAAAAGGTAAATTATCAAAAATAACGAACTCCGAGGAAAATTCTAAACGGAAAGTAAGTAATCAAAAGGTAAAATCAAAAGCCAAACACATCAAACGAATGGTCTATAACTTTCATATTCCTGATTCGGTATAGACATTTTCCTATTTAGAAAATGCTGAGTTACTCCTTATTTTAAAGCTAGCTTAAACTCTCACGTGTTTGACAGTCAGATTGGCAACGATGTTTGAACAAAACAAACAAACAAACTTATTTCAAACGGGATAGCACATCCTCATTTTTACGGAAATGTTGTTAACCGTGCCCGGAAATTTAGAAATGATCCATGTAAACTTGTCGCTCCTTTAAATAAACTTATTCTATAAGGTTACCTATTCAACACTGTAATAAGATCATTGAATATTGTTTTTATTGGTATAAATATTGATTTTGATATCAGTTAATTAAAAGCTAACTAAATATTACTAGTATGTTATATACATATACATATTCATGGATCTACAATCTGTCGATTCCTGTAACTTGGTATTGCACAAGGTCATGTTTTTCTCTGGCTGTTTATGACGTCTTTACACTAAATCCATTGGATGTTGGATGTGTACGGATTGATAGTTTAGTCTTAGATGCATGATATTTTTATTAGTTGTTAGTGGCTTTGAACTAGCTGTCAGATAACTGCGAGTACTCTCAGATCAGTTCATTGTGTCTTTTTGTGTCGGGATGTATAAGTACCCGGCCACGTCTACTTGTATTTTTGTCCATCTGATGAGTTAAGCCTTTTTCAACTGATTTGTATAGTTCGTTCTTATGTTGTACTGTTATACCACTGTCCCAGGTTAGGGGGAGGATTGGGATACCGCTAACATGTTTAACCCTGCCACATTATTTATGATTATGCCTGTAATTCAGTGGTTGTCGTTTTTTTATGTGTTACATATTTGTTTTTCGTTCATTTTTTTTAATAAAGCCGTTGTTTTACATTGTCTTATCGGGGCCTTTTATAGCTGACTATGCGGTATGGGCTTTGCTCATTGTTGAAGGCCGTACGGTGACCTATAGTTGTTGATGTCTGTGTCAATTTGGTCTCTTGTGGACAGTTGTCTCATTGGCAATCATACCACATCTTCTTTTTTATAGACAAAATAGGTAAAAATGTCAAAAAGGGTGTACAACAGTCAACATTATGCTAATATCTTAATTACTATGAAACCAAAATATTTGTAACAAAGAAGAAGAAAAAGGTTTAAAGACAAAACAGTTTAGCAAAAATGAAAAACAAAAATTCACAAAATTACCATTGAACAATACCACAGTGGCGGGATGTATAAGTATACAGAGCAACTTCAAGAAATAAAGAAAAACAAAAGGCATATAGATAAAGCACATTAACAGAACATTAAGACACAAATACAATAAATGACCATTTGTAGACATTGCTTTTTTTAAAGTAAAACATATTTTTAATTGAACAATTTTCTGTATACGGTTTCGTGTAATACGGAAGAATTGTTAACCTGCAACCAACTATCATAGTTAGTTTAAATAAATACACTTAACATGTTTAACCCCGCCACATTATGTATGAATGTGCGTATCCCAAGTCAGGAACCTGTAATTCAGTGGTTGTGGTTTGTTTATGTGTTACATATTTGTTTTTCATTCATTTTTTATATAAATAAGGCCGTTAGTTTTCTCGTTTGAATTATTTTATATCGTCATTTTGGGGCTTTTTATAGCTGACTATGCGGTATGGGTTTTGTTCATTGTTGAAGGTCGTACGGTGAACTATAGTTGTTAATTTCTGTGTAATTTTGGTCTCTTGTGAAGAGTTGTCTCATTGGCAATCATACCACATCTTCTTTTTTTATACTTAAACAAATTTAATAACAAATATTTCGTCTTTTTGTGTTATTAATTACCTGTCTCGCAGTGTGTGTTAATGAATCCAACAACACACGAACAATTATATCCGTTGACTTGGTCATTACAGGTAGCTCTATTCTGACATGGGTTGGATGAGCATTCGTCAATATCTGTAGCAAAATATTTATATACATGTACACAAAGTAATCATTTCATTCACATATATTCATGGGACTATCACATTTTGCAATGTTAAGGTATCAAAACTTGACTTCTGACCAAGATTAGTATAAAACGTGTAAATAATCATTTCTGCTGCTAAAATTAAATTTTCGTTTTCTGTGGAATTTTATAATTCTACCAGCTCATATTGTGCATTACAATTCTTTTAGTATGCATATCTAGTCCGTCTCACTGGTAAATACTCAACCTCAGTCAACAAATATAAGATCTAAAAAAATTTGAATCGTAACTGTTATTACATTTTTTACCTGTCTGGCAGTGTGTGTCAATGAACCCAGCAGCACATGTACAGTAATATTCGTTGACTTTGTCATTACACGTAGCTCCATTTTGACATGGGTTAGATGAGCATTCGTCAATATCTGTAATACAATATCATATAATATTTACATATACACGGAGTATTTATCTCAATTACATATGTTTATGTTTTTATAATTTTTTCTGACGATATAAACACAATTGTTTTCGACTATATATATATACTTGTCAAAAGTAAAATCACAAAAATACTGAACTCAGTATTTAACTTGTCAAATAATATCTTGATTTTTTTCTAAATAGTTCCATTTATTGGTTTCAAATTAATAACATTCTTTTTTCATTTACACAATTAACTATTTACTGAAAACCTGTAATAGTTATCAAAGGTACCAGGATTATAATTCAATACGCTAGACGCGCGTTTCGTCTACATAAGACTCATCAGTGACGCTCAGATCAATATAATTATAAAGCCAAACAAGTACAAAGTTGAAGGGCATTGAAGATGAACATTTTTTTTAAGGAAAACGCAACTTCACTGTTGAACCATGACAGTCACAAATACATTTTTGATGTTAATAACTTTTTCCGTTAGGACTAGTATTGCACTGACAAAATTCGTACCTGAAACAGTACTCTCAGTAACATTCTAATATAACCACTATACCATAACGAATTGCAAATGTTAGATCAACTTGTTTACCTATCTCGCAGCGTGTGCCAGTGAATCCAGCAGCACATGTGCATTTATATCCGTTGATTTCATCATTACAAGAACCTCCATTAACACATGGGTTAGATGAACAATCTGTAAAATAATTCAAATTTTGTTAACCTGACATCCAATTATGTATTCTAACTATATCAACAGTTACCTTGCAACATTTTTCGACTTGTTCAATATACTTGTCCTCACATATATAGCCGGTTTTTTTTATCAAGCTAGAAATTATTTCACATTATAAATGACAAGTATTCCTTTCTGAAAACATTTAAATCATTCTTGATACGTAGTTTTTATATACATTCGGAAAGAATTATGAAAATTTACTTTTGAAATCATGACAAGTACCTATTTCGTATGAAAAATTTCTCTTTTCGAAATTATGTTCTACTGACTACTTTTGTACTTGAAATACAACTATTTAATCAAGGTTTAATATGTAAAGTTTGAACTGCCCACAAGTTTTCCTCAATATAACGGAACTATTGTCAACTGTGATACAAGTTGGAGGTGAAGCTAGCTATGTAAACAGGTTTAACACACTATTTTTATTAACTTTCCCTTTTCGAGTTAACCTTGGAGTTTTTTATTTTTGTATATAACACATTTAACCAAGAATTGGATAATTGTTGCATAGGAAATTAAGACGTAACGATTAACCTAAGTTTGCAAAAATTTTCAGCGCAACACTGAAGTTTTAATGTTGTAAATGAAGTTGTCATTGAAATTTAAATACATATCTTGCACACTGTAGTGTCATATCAGCAATTTAACAAATCAGCAAAGAAAGCAAACTATCTGCTGAAAAGGTGACTAAAAATATGGCACGTACAGAATTCATGACATTAGTGGTTCGAATAAAAAGTCATTTAAAATATTTAAATAACTATCAACATTGAAAATTAAGTAAACGGTTTTGATAGGGTATGCCACCTAAAGGACAAACGGTTCACATATTGAGGTCACTCTTCAAATCGCTTTATTTTTACTCAAGGTAAGGTTTGCGTAAACGGGGAGGTAACTCGAATTCAAATAAGTGAACAAAGGAGGGACCTGCCATTTAGAATTGCTTGGATAAACCAATGTTCGATTACGACAATATTATCGAAAATAAAAATTTACCTTAAGATCACAGTTTTGATGTGATTTTATCCACATCTGAATAAAAAATTAATATGTATGTGGCTAACCTTTCAATGTTAAACATTTACTAAAATATTTAGATATCGCATTGTAGAAGAAAAAATTAAAAAAAAAATAAAAAGTCAATTTGTGGATAACAGAGACATGGACAAGTTTAAATACGCTATAATTATACGCTGTGGAACGACATCAGTTATCTCTGCTTCGACTATATTTCATTAACAGCCATCTGTTTATCAAAATATATATAATAAATTTCTCACCATTTAAAACAACAAGTGTTACGCATTCTTGGTCGGATGCTTCTCTGAAAAAAAGAGAAGAAGAAAAAAATAGATTAATCGAAAAAATACTTAGAAATACACTAAAATATTTTGAGTAATCCAGACAAGGATTTTTATGAATAACTTTTTGTTGAATAGTTAAACATTGTATTTCTTCATTTAATATTTGTAACATTATTATTGTAGAATTATTTGCACTGCAAATGAGTTTTAAGTCAAACTAAAATTACAAAAGGACATATTTTTTTTTTTGTATATTTTTATCGTGAGCGCTCGAAAACAATTTTATTCGAACATATCATATCATATCAAATAAATTTATGCAAGACAATCACACGGGTAGTAAGGTCGTCATATCGAAAGGCGTTTAAGGTTGCATTTCTGTAAATATTGACAATGCAATTTTCCATAGGAACTCCTTTTACGGCTAAAACTGTATCACTTTAACTATGAAGTTTTGAAAAAAAATATTCCTAGAATTGAAAGTTCATATGCACTACAATTTTTTTCAAAGGGTAAAATATAGGGCTGTGCGGCATATTTTCAACGTTTATATGCCCTGAACTTTTTAGAGTTTAAACTAACACTAATTTTCTTAACTACACTTACCTCGAATGAATGGTTACCACAGATTTCAATGTAAACAATATGCACATGTATATTTACTGGTAACATTCCCAAGTTATGTCTCTATGAGATGGAACACAGAGAGCATAACTGGGAACCAGTATGTAAACAAAATAAATTTTCTATGAATATTCTAAATCCCCCCAAAAGAGGCGTGGTTTGGGAAACAGCTGTATTTACCAAGTGCAACCTTAATACAGTGATTTTGTTCTAGTTTGGTTAAGTTAGACAGCTTTTATTGACAATCAATGGCACGATATAAACATTCGGATTTTTCGCTAAAGGAACCTCTGATTATAAATTCAAGCTGGTAAGTATCTTCGTTGATTGCTAATAAGTTAGTACATTAAAGTTTTCATCATATAGTTATAATTTGACACAGGATAATGCTTGCGTCTGTCAAAATTTATTTTAAAAGTTGTTGTTCGTTTCTTATGTATAAGGTACAGTTTTTTTCGTGACTGTCTGTTACGTCCCATATTTCGTGATGGTATAAATCTGCCGTCAATTATTCCTAAAAAAAACTACATTTGCACACAATTTAAGATAATAGAAAAATCAGTGTTATGGTTTGGTTCATTAGTGTCATAGTTTAGTTCATGATCGACATGGTTCATTTATGTGATTCCTGTCTTGAATTATGGAAGTGTTACGATCAAAATAAACAGACATTATGAACCACTATTAAAACAATATTTTCGCTGATACTTTTTTTCGTGTTTAACACATTCTATCCTTTTTTGAGTCAATATAGTGTCGCTATTTTCTTGTGTTGTTATTTTGTTACAAGACGAGTAGAATTGAGTTTAACATATTAACGAGAAAATAAGTCGTGTACAGACTACAGTAAAGCTAAGATATCAGCATTAAAATTATCATAATCATAGAAAAGGTACGTATAAAGAGATCACAAGAGTAATATATTAATAAATTTCAATTATACAAATTTATTTAAAAGTTGGTGTATTTGGAATACACTATGGCCTAAGAAATTAGTAAATACAGTATGATTTTCAATGAGACAACTATCCACCCTAGAGCAAATGACGTAAATGTCAGGTGAATATATACCAAGCCAATTACAACTAATAAAAAAAACATAAGTCTAAGACAACAATTTTTTTTTATTTATTTTAGAATGAAATACTGCTACCAATATTTATCTTATTGTCTGTGATCTATCGCCTTGTCGGATCAGAAATGAGGCTGTTCACATTTTAAATGTACTTGTACTAAGCACAACAGTACGTGTATCATTGAATTTGTCAATTATGTTTTTCAATCACAATTTATAATGTACATTGTTTCATATTAAATACTAAACCGACAGAGCTTTTTCAGATATTATCGGAACTTTATGGCATACAAGAAAAAATGGTTAAATGAGTAAAGGGGTACTGCATAATTCACTTATACAATATGAATAAAACGTAATCATTTTTATTCGTTCGTTAAAGTAGACATTATGGACCTATTTCTAATTCAAACTTGCGATCTTTCATACATTTAAATATTACACTTAGAAATTAATTTTCATATCAATTATACTTACAGTTTACTAAATAGATAAGTTTAAACTGTTGTCCAGGTTAACATTTTGTTCCGTGAATGTTTGAGGACTGTATGGTGTCCTCTCGATATCATTTGTTAAATTTTATAGTTGAGTTATTGTTTCATGGACGGTATAATTTCCAAGAAGGTGAACTCTGCCGGGGATAATTATCGTAAGAAATGATTTATGACGTCTACTTAGACTTGCAAAACGAAGCAGTTAGATAATACAAAAATAGTCTTTCGGTACTAGTTTTCAAATCAGCCCAAAACATAACTGATATCAACCTATGATTTAACTTCGGGTATGAATTATGCATTTGAGAGCGCTAAAAATGCAGTTCTCCATATAATTATATTTCTAAGGGACACAACCCTATTAAAATTAATTGATCGGCAATACTTTTTGAATTCGTCCAAGACATTGCTAATATAAACCTATGATGTAAGTGTCAAAAAATTCTGGCAAGAATTGTACATTTGCGAGTGCTAACAACGCATTTTTTTAGTATAACTAATGTTTCCAAGGGGCATGACTCTTTTGAAAATAAATGATCGACACTGATTTTCTAACTAACTTAAACTATTACTAAAAAAAACTATGATATTATCATAAAAAAATCCTGCAAGAATTGTAATTGTGAGACCGGACAGATGAACACACAGACGGACGGCCAGAAGGACGACGCCCGATATTTCCATTGACCCCGCAATACGTTACGCGGGGTACAAACATATATAAATCTACGATTTTCCGTTTATGACCACCTAATTTGGTCAAAAGGCTTTGTTTCCACTTTAGTCAATTAGTTAATTGTGTTACTGTAATTTTCCAAAATCGCCTTCAAACAAACTATCAAAATTAAGGTGCCACAAATATGTATTAATTTGGATCTAAACCATGACAAATGTAACCAAAACCATGGCGAATTTCTAGACTCTTAACTAAACCCTGTCAATCGCTTAAACAAACCAAACCAATTTGGATATTTTGGTCATTTTGACTATTATATTTATTTTGTCTGTTTATTTAACGCATCAATGTAAAAATATCGGAAATTGATGAGACTGTCATTACAAAAGTGAGAGGGTTAGCGCTATAGAACCAGGTTTAATCCACCATTTTCTACATCTGAAAATGCCTGTACCAAGTCAGGAATATGACAGTTCTTGTCCATTCGTTTTTGATGCGTTTTGTTATTTGATTTTGCCATGTGATTATGGACTTTCCCAATTGATCTTCCTCTAAGTTCAGTATTTTTGTGATTTTACTTTTTGGTCATCCTGCGTTAATTTCTTCAAAAAAACAACAATTTCAATTTAGATAGTTTGACTCACAATATAGATTCAAACATTTATTTTGCTTTTGTTTGCTCATTTGAAAAGAACTGAGGCAATCGTTTTGGGAAGTAACATAACTTATCCATGTTCAACTTAACCAAACTATGACAAAATCACTGTACTAAACGCTTCTCGTTATGACGACCTTACTACCCGTGAATCATTTTAGTTAAGAAACTTAAATAATAATGTGTGTTATATCTTAGAACGTTTCAAAAACAAATGTCGCTATTGTGGTATTCAGGTTCCTACTTCTAATATATAATGACCAATTACCTGTTAACATCAAATGCTGTATAGCAGAATATATGACTGCCGATTTGTGTCTCCGTGGGCGTCCATGTTACATTTATAGAAGATTTATTATTGGATATACCATACGTCAGCAATTCGGACTTTGTCATTCCCAATGGTGACACTGTAGTTATTGCTGCTATTCTAAGGAAAAAGATATAGCATTTGATGACCTATTGTTTTGACAAAACCAAATATGAATAACAATCTAACAGAAAACTATAGTCAAATATCACAAAATTATTCAGATAAGACGTTTAAGACGTTTTGAAGCAATGTGGTGTCTAGGGAGGACGACTGTAAGCGTTGTCTGCTAGAAAATTAGCATTTTCGACATACATATATGATAAGTTTTAATTCTGAACTAGAATTCATGACCATACAAGTATAATAAACACCCCATTTTCGGGCAATAATTCTTAAAACCTTTTGACCGGTAATTGACAACAGGAATAGTATTTTAAAAGTGGTTACTAATATAAGGTATTTGAAGGGATGTCTAAAATTGTGGAAATAGAAGCAGATAACGCCTTTTTACAACCGGTGATAGCGTTAGAATTATATCTGGAAACTAATATAAAAAAAAACTGATAGCTTATAATACCTCATTGAAAATATATTTCTCCATCAAACCTGTTTGTGAAATTGAGTTGAAGGTCCATTAAAATTGATATGACAGCAATGGTAATATCATTGATAACAGACGGTGTTCAATGCAAATAGTAATACCCCGCTGTTCAATACTCATAAATTGATTAAGCAAAAACAAAGTCCTGTTACAAACTAAAACCGAAGGAAACACAAAACGATATTCAGCATATTTAGTTTGCCACATCTAGTTGACGGTTCTACCTTCTGACGATACTCGTATTTCGTAATTGAACAATATTATGTTTTTCTCTGATTGTTAATGACGCCTGTACCCAATTCATTGAACGCTGGATTTGTAATGATTGATACATGAAAATAGCTAAAGAAACTGCATTCAAAACTTACATATCAAGATGTAGACATCACACTCTCATTAAACTTGTAATTACTTATTAAGGAAAGAACTATGCATTCAAATGCATGAAATGTTCAAAATTGAAAGCATCAATACTACTCCCGTTTTTAATTATGCCCCATTTATGAGCATTATGTTTTCTGGTCTGTGCGTCCGTCTATTCTTTCATTGGTCCGTTTGTCCGTCCGTTCGTCCGTCTGTCCCGCTTCAGGTTAAAGTTTTTGGTCGAGGTTGTTTTTGGTGAAGTTGAAGTCCAATCATATTGAAACTTAGTATACATGTTCCCTATGATATGATCTTTCTAATTTTAATGCCAAATCAGAGTTGTTACCCTATGTGCACGGTCCACTGAACATAGAAAATATAAAAATGCGGCTGGGGCATCCGCGTACGGGAGACAAATTCTTGTTTTTATTTAATATTTTTCCTTTTTATCAAAAATAGACGACGTGATCGTAATACCAATAGACGGTGTGAATCTGTTGTTTGATTATGAATAATCTTAAAAAGAGATGTTTTTTGGTTCAAAAGTACTCTTTGTAAAAAAAAGTTAAAATTGAATGTATGTTCATATCTGTAGAATTGAATGAACTGATATAGATTACAAAATTTTGCACAGAAGTACGTGTTTGTTGCCTTTCGTCATTATTTTGTTTTACACCTGTCTTTTTTTATATTTAATATTTTATGTGTTCTTGTCTTTTAATTCTATTAGTGAATAACATATAGCAAAATGTTCCCTATTGCAATATGTTTGTTCAAATACGACAGCATTGCCAAATAGCAGGGTGGTATGACAAGCTCAATAATTATATGACATTTTTTAATATAGTATGTTTACTTGGAAAGGAAGTAATGTATGATGCTATGATATGCTGAAAGCTTTTACATATAAACCTTAGTACTACAAATTTTTACTCATTCGTAGTATGAATTATTCTCATATATTTGAACTCTTTAACTTCCTAACCACAAATTAACTATTTCATAATACTTACGAACTCAATGAGCTTGCTATGATTGTTTGTTGGTAAGTGATATTCATATAAATTTGAATTACTGAACCATCGGCAACATTAGTTTCTATAACTGGTTTACTGTCACAACTTGTTGAAAAAGAGTAAATGTAGACCATGAACTGTAAAGGCAAACTACTTAATGGATTCGTATATTGCCGAGTAGCAAAGTCTTCAATTTGAAGAGCAACAACATACCATCCGGATGCTCCCATTGCATTATAAGTAACAGTGCAGTTTTCCTGTAATAGAATATAATTGATTCAAATAAAATTCAATTTTTCACTTTTAAAAGAGGGACGAAAGGACTCATAAATCGAAAATAAACTGACAACGCCTGACTTTAATCCAACAAGAATGTGTTCATAGTACACAATTGCCCCATCTGCAATATGATATTCTATGGACCGTGAAAATGGGGGAAAATCTCTGATTTTGGCATTAAAATTAGAAAGATCATATCATAAGGAACATGTGTACTAAGTTTCAAGTTGATTGGACTTCAACCCCATCAAAACCTACCTCGACCAAAAACTTTAACCTGAAGCGGGACGAACGGAAAAACGAACAAACGAACGGACCTACACACCAGAAAACATAATGCCCATAAATGGGGCATAAAAACGCAAAAGATTCAGATATAAAAAAAAAAGACAACTACTGGCATGGTATCTTAGAAACTTGACAACAATTAGACATGACACTTTCAAATCTCCTTCAAAAACTATAAATTTAGGAGAAGACTACTAGTAGAGCTATGCAAATTGTTAGGGGCTGTAGCATGTGATTTTTCGAATGATGGGTCATATAATAATCTCACTTGATTGATAAAAGAAGTTCAGTCCTATTTATTTTCTATTGGTTTTTTCATTAAATACACGTTTATGTAAATGTCATTTAGAATTATTGGAATAATATTCCGGTCGTTTTTAAACAATACTCTACAATTATAAAATTAATAACAAATATAAAAGAAGTGTGCAATTAATGCGTTAACAATCAACAATTATTAAAAACGAAAATGTTAAATAAATGCGAATCATTGACATACAACAAAATGAAATATACCTCATCCAGTATTGAGTTACTTAGACCACTGCAAGCTTGCCCACATTCATTTACTCCCGACGAATTGGTTGCCCATCGACACTTTACAAAATCGCCATCTTCATCTATAACTAAAGTCAGATATTTCAAGTATTAACGGTTATATAAACAAGATAACCTATTTTTATAACAAGAAAGTCATTCTCCAATTGATAATTTTCAATATATTTTTTAAACAGACTAGATTTTCATTTAGTAACTTATCCTGTAAATGACAGATTTTGACAATTTTTAATATTCTTACTCCTAATGAACCTTTTTACACAAATTATCTCTGCAAATTTTAAATGTACCTTCAGTGTTGTTCAATAGACCTACCTTTAATACAGGGTCCTTTATCAAATATCAAAGCGAACCATTGTGATTCGATATACAGAACAATCTGTAGGTAAATTACCTGGAATTTTGATTGAATACGAACAGCTTTGCTTCAGTCGAACAACTGGTTGCATTGCAAAAATTGGTGGTGAATTAATAAGTCCAGTATCAGAACGAACGGTTAAGTTCGCAGTTGCCATCACTGACCAGCTGCTTCCACCTTCGACAAGAGAGACCAAGCAACAGTCTGAGTATCTTAAATCAGACAGAGGTATTAAAATACATATAAAAGAGGGACAGTAAACTCATAAATCGAAAACAAATGTTGGAATATGCAGCTTTGAATTTTGATATTCATTCGGTTGTGAAGTTGTACAACCAATATATTTTTGGGTGTAGTATATGTTTAAAAGGCATTTTTTGTTGTTTTCTTCTTTGAAAGATATAATGTTCATTTCACTTTTTACAATAACGAACTAGAAACTGGTTGAGTGGCGTAAAACAAATGTGGAATTAAAAAATCCCATTTCTGCTGAAATTTGTATGTTTTTTCGCTCTGTTAAAAAAATGCTTTCACCAATATTTTTTTTAAAATGACGGGTGATCTGAGTAGGTAACTACTCTGTTTCTAATTTTTCAACACTGTGGTAATGATTTCAAATCCCGTACGTGCCAGGTGCAACCGACTCTAATCTTAATTGACTTCTATTGTCAGTTTACCCTCCTCCAAAGGGAAAACTTACCTCCACGAGATAGAACGTGAGGAAAGAGGCGTTTAAAGTCTATCAATCAAGTTAAGTGTCGTAATAAACAAGTTTGCATTTTTGTTTAGCTTTCCTTCTCTACATCGAAGAAAAGATTGATATAGTTTCTAAAAAAAATCATTCATAACGTAGAGATAATGAACAAAAACTTGTATGCTATGGCTTAACCAACACTTCCTTTTAACAATTTAAAGATGAAGAAATACTTGATTAAGATAAACTGACTTCATTTCTCTTAAAGTAAGAAACTTGAAACCTGAATAACCCGAAATTTCCATCAATATTTATGTCTTGTTCAAAAATTTGTCATGGCTTATGAAGTTCTTTTATACATACCCAAATCGGTAAATGTTGTCTGTCGAAGAATTAAGCGTGACAGGCATCGTTTTTTGACCCATTTTCCAGTTTTCATCGACACTGCTATCTGTGCAATAATATGACAGCGGACTTATCAAGGTACCTACACATCCAGTATGGCAATTTATGCTACCTTCACCAGGATCAAGAGAATCGCCACAAGGACTACCGGTATATGTCAATTTATATGCTATGTCGACCTATTTTGAAAGATACAGAAATATTGTGCCATCAAAAAAACAATAGCTCAGTACAAAAACAGTTTTAAGATAATTATACTCTTGGCACAATCACTATGATTCACTATACTATTAAGAAGGGGTGTATATTTATTTGTATGTACACATTTAATAAGGGAAAATTAGTGGTTATATTTAGGTTATCAACTAAAAGAATAAATAACAACAACGTTAACACAAAACGGGGTCCATGTCTCAATTAAGCGCATGGAAATATCAAGAAATCATTGGGAGTATTAAATTTTCATAATTTAAAAAAAAGAAAATCGAAAGGAAAGTTGACTACTTACCGCAATATCCGACACAATTTTATGGAAAGAACAAGTTTGTTTACGAATTTTCATAAATATAGAATATGATGAATATTCGTATGAGCAATAGTGGTTTTACTGCATGAATATCAGATTGGAATATACAATTGCCAATATACTTTTGCTATAAGAGAAACATATTCCACCACCAAATATTGTGTAATATGATATGTATTCGCTCTAATCAGAACAATAGTTCCTGATTTACTATCTTTTTCTAAGTTATCTTAGTTTTACAAATTATCGAAATTAAAAGTAGGCAGTAATGAAAAACAACATGTGTAACGATTGTCTACTAATTTTGTATACACTTTCAATGTTTAATTTTTGGGGTTTTTTTTCTATGATAACCTTTACAGTTAAAAATTGGATATAAGTCTATCATTCTTCGAAACTTGATAGGTTATAATTATACATGTTCATCAGGTATTAAAATATATTCCAAATTGCATGGAAAGGTGAAAAACTAACGTAAAGGCCAGCATGCAAACTAGAATTAATACTATACAAATGAATAAAGGCAAATCTAGCAATAACACAGAGACAGCAAAATGCAAAACGTGCTCAAATGGTACAGAAGATAAGAGGGTTTTTTGGTTGATAAATGGTAAATAATAATACTTGCGGAAAAACACTTGACCACCCTAACGTTAGTTAAAAGATGTAAAAAAAAAAGATGCATATGAAGATATTATAAAAGGAGGACTTCTTCTGCAACTTTTTTTGGATTCCATTTTTTTAAGTGTGGGAAGATTTATTTCCATGAAAATAAACTTCATTGACATTGAACCAATATCAAGAAAATTTTGTGATTGGCCCCATGTGAGGAGAACCTTTCCCCGCACATATCACATATAAAAAAAAAAGACACCATGTTAAACAGAGGAGAAATATACTAAAGACTCGTTAAAACTCATAAGTCAAAACTAAACTGACAACGATATTGCCAATAACGAAAAAGACAAAAAGACAAACCGATAATTCGATTGAACAACACGAACCCAACCAAATAAAGGCAACAGTAGTATACCGCTGTTCAATGGTCATAAATCGAAAAAATAAAACTAGTCCGGGTCCCAAAACCAAAACTGAGGGAAACACATTAACAATAAGAGGAAAACAACGGAACTCGTCGTAATGCTAATTGAAATATGCCGATTTATAAAAAGTCACAAACAATGTTTTTAGTTTTCGCAATAATCATGGCTGATTGGATACATTTACAGTTTGACGTAAATTGTAAATATCTTTTAGAGTATATTTTTTCTTAATGTATGCTTTCCTTTCGGAGTGATCCTTATAGAGGATGAAATTACCTGTAATAGTAGCAGTTAAGGAATGATTTAAAATGGCGTGAACATAAAATGAAACTAATGCTGGGCACCGTGATGTGAAACAATTTTTGGATAGAGGATTCATTGTCCAAATGAAGCATCAATAGAAACAAAAAGGTCAGACTTTTTAATGTCATACATATCCTTATTCGCATGATTTAATGAAAATATTGCAAATAATATGTATTGGGGGGACAAGATGTACGATATTTATTTTTATTTTTTTGTCTTTAATGCCTTCTTGGGGAAAAAAGGGGAACCATATACTATAACTACTGTTATAATAATATCGTATGAATAAAAGCAAGAACACTTCATAACTAAACGGTAGATTTACATTAACGAACAGTATAATTCAAAAGTAAATTATGTTGGTTTTTTCTTCTCTTTTGTTTAACGTCGGAAATAATATGATGACGACTCAAAAGTAAAATAACAAATATACCGAACTCCTAGGAAAACGAAAAGTCCTTTATCAAACGGCCAAAATCAAAAGCTCATCAAACGAATGGACAAGAACTGTCATATACCTGACTTGGAAATGACATTTCATTGTGTAGAAAATAGTACATAAAACCGGGTTTTATTTTTAGCTTAAACTCTCACTTGTATGACAGTCGCATAAAATTCTTTATATTGACAAGATTATGTGAACAAAATACACAGACATAACAGAAAAAGTCTATGTTGAAAAAAGGAACCTAAACACTTCTGGAATTAGGAAAACTATGAATAAAGGGGTGGGTTTTTTCGAAGATATATAGAATCGAACTTTTAAATAGGAAACTTCTACGTTTATAATTCCAATTATAATCATAGTCGCAATTATAATATTTTAATTTATATTGATTCATTACACCACCTATTCATAATATGCACTTGATTAGGGTTTGTTCTTTACCAAGAACAGTAAATAGTGTAATTGGATCAATTTGAATAGGTTCAACATTCACATCTAACTACATCAGATTAGTTGTAAAAAGTTTGAAAGAACATTAGGTAGATAGGTGCACGTCATCTTTCCAAATTCATATCTTCTTTAACTATTCTCTTTAAAAGAATTATGTCATTTTAAAAAGATACGCAACTATGGATTGATCAAAGATATGCTATGGTCCAAATTTTAGAACGAACTTTATTTATGTATTATTTTTATTTCTGAAATGAATTCTTCTTAATGTGCAAGATTCTAAAGATGATTCAATTAATTGATAGATATTGATAGTGCAGGATTTAAATACCCACCTTAACCTACTCGACTCGGATCATTTTATCATTCAAAAAAGTGTCAAACAACAAATAATCAATATAACATCAGTATATATGAATCAATACGACAATAATATTATTGACTATTGCAATTATGTATATACACTGTAGGATTTTAAATGGTAGATCTATATTATAAATTCTTCAATCGTTGATAATTAATTTATTTATGCAATAAAATTGAGAATGAATATGGGGACGTGTCAAAGAGACAACAACCCAATCAACAAGAAGATGACTGCTGAAGGCCACCAGTGTGTTCTTTCATTGCCGAACTAAAATCTAAAAGTAATCATAATTATGGAAGGGGAAATTTTATCAAACCAATTTTTGAAGCAGGTTGTTTCAATGACCCTACACTATATATTTATTTTGGAGAAAAAAAAATCATAAAATGTTATCAATCGTTTTACATAAGGTTCTGAAAAAAAATAATACTATATGAAACCAAATTCAATTTAAGAACAAAATTGTAGAGTTAGACTAAGTAACCATATTTAAACCATAAAATGTCTTATCGACAAGACTTTCAAGTTCAAGATACAGTCAATACAGAAGCTTTGTTTTATAACCTATTTTACAATGCCAAATTTTGTTTTACTATTAATAACAATACTTTCTTATTGTTTATACATTTCTCGACGATTTTATTTATAAAAAAATTATAGAATACTATCAATGCCTTTAATAAATTGTGTTTTGTGTTCCTCATAGTTTCCAGACCTTTTGGGAAAGAATCCATTACGGATTTGATATGAAGCTTTATGTCTGCAAAAATATGCCAGTTAACCAAAGAATATTTAAATATTTTTCTTTAAGAAATCTCATGAATTTTGACAAAAGAATAAATAAACTATACATGCTATAAGCAAAAGATTTAGAAAATTTAGAAATACTAGATTTACAATTTGTGAATAAGTGATTAGGAATGAATTAACCTGGCAAACAATTGTCAAAACGTTAAAATAGTATTTAATTGAATGAAAAATCGTACTCAGTGACACAGTTGTTCTACTGCCCATGTATTTCATTCATAAAATTAAACAATGTTAAAATCAAGTGCTTGAGGTTTAATACTACACATTACAAATGTTGAATCTACGAGAAAATATAGGAAGAAATTTCAGTTCAAATATCAATACACAATCATAGAGTGATTTGTAATAGGAAACATGTAATGTAAGTACTATCAAGAAAGTGAAAGTTGGATTAAACTACACGTGATGTCCGTATGGCCAGAATACATAGAATAGCTGACGAAACCTAGATGTAGATGATTCCGTGGATTTCTATTATGAACCAGGATTATTATTTGATACGACAGACGCGCGTTTCGTTTCCATAAGACTCATCAAAGACGCTCAGATCAAAATAGTTATAAAGCCAAACAAAGTTGAAGATCATTGAGGACCCGAAATCCAAAAACGTTGTGTCAAATACGGATAAGGAAGTCGATGCCTGGGATAAGAAAATCCTTATTTTTTCGAAATATTTAAATTTTTGTAAACAGGATATTTATTAATATATTTGATATTCATGTCAACATCAAAGTGCTGACAATAAACATTAATATCAGATATTAAATGCTGATTGTTAGGGTAAAAACACGTCCTAAAAACGTAACAAATGTCAATGAAGAAATTGAGCACCTCCTCCTTGCTTTTCACACATGCACACTATAAACACCTAATAGGCCAGATTGCAAATTATAAAAGGATTGGAATAACTGTAACTAGTAATACTCAGACTGCCTAAACTAGTATCTGAAATGGAAAAAAAATCTTAACCATGATAGTTTACCCCCTCCATTTGAAAATTGGATCACTCAACATATATAAATCAGGATTTCAAATAATCTAATTTTAAAGTTTCAAAAAGTATCCTAATAGTTATCAAAGGTACCAGGATTATAATTGTGTACGCCAGACGCTTGTTTCGTCTACATAAGACTCATCAGTAACGCTCATATCAAAATATTTATAAAGCCATATCAAAAAATTTATAAAGCCAAACAAGTACAAAGTTGAAGAACATTGAGAATATAAAATTCCAAAAAGTTTTAAAGTGAAAAATGAATGTTGGAAAGATTGTATTACGCTATGTCATTGCCATTTTATTTACACCCCTCTCCCCACCTTTCAATTGAATTTTCAAATATCCCCTAATAGATCAAAATTAATATTAAAAAGTGTTTTAAAATCTTACACTAGTTACAATATAGTAAATAGTATCTTAAATGACAAAATATATGTTGGAACAGATTGAACTCCCTTTACTTCAGTATCAGAATTCTAAAATATAAAAATATCTAAATCATTATGCTTGTAAAAAGTATCTGAAATAAAAAAAAACTTGTTTTGCTGAAGACTTTTTACATGTGCAATTTATTTTGACTCCTATATCACGGGGGTTGACAATTCCCCTCCCATTAACTTTCAAAGTCTGATATTAGATTATACATTCACAATAGCATTTTAACTGCTTATAAATTCAATAAGTGCCTGTACAGAATAAACAGGGGAGGTCAATTGTGCATGGGGTTTTAATTTTTGATAAAAGAAAGAGGGGTGACTTGTCCATGAAATTCAAAATACCAAACGTCAACGGCGTTATCACCTACTGGCTTCAGACATTGTTGTCAATATAAAGGAATTGTATGCGACTGTCATAGAAGTGAAAGGTTTAACTAGCTATAAACCAGGTTTATTTCCATGTTTTCTTCAAAAGGAAATGCTTGTACAAAGTCAAGATCATGACAGAGTTTTTTCATTAGTTTGAGATATTTGGTCTTTCGATTTTATCAATTGATAATTGGAACTTTCCATTTTGTATTTTCCTTGGGGTTCGGTATTTGTGTTATTTAACTTTTTTCAAATATTGCGTGCTTCTATAAGCTTCTATATGGCGATTAACTTGTTCTTTTAAAATCAAATTTTACATTTGTAGAAGTTTACCTTATTGTCTCTGTATTTCCATGAAATAATTCCACCTCTAAAATGAGATCCCTCTATAATATTACTTCCAATTAATATTAATGCCGTCAAAATTGTGTTTTTAAAATTCATCTTCGCTACAAAAAAAAACGCTATGAAGATGCAAGTATAACTTGTCTATGCTATGATAACTAGAAAAAATGTAATTTATAGTCCGGCGTTTGACGTGTACTGACGTCATGTGTTTTATTTTTAAATAATTCCTTTATGAGTTCTAAGAATATGTTTTTACATAGCCTGCTCACATGGAATCAGTTATGGTATTTAACGAATATTAATCATAATTTAGTTCTTTCGGTCTTTCCGTGAAGGACCTTTTGATTTTGAGATTAATTTTGATAGAAGCGATCTTGAGACTAGATATGAGTCACTTTAGTCTGAGACTTAGCTTTACTTTAAATTGTAAGTATAAGATAATAAGTTATAGAGACTAACGGTCTTTTGATACAAATACAAATATTTTATTAGCACAAACTCATCAACAATAAATGGTTAAGGCTCATGGTATATTAATTACATAGTTAATCATACATAATCAGTATTGTACATAATGACTATATTAATATGTAAAATATAAACAATGATTATGAATTAGACATATTGACAATTTTATAGAGTTTGTTCTGCTTTACGCAGGTTCAGACTGCCTGAAATGAAAGAGGAAGTAAATTTTAAGATTTTGTATGAATTATTATTTAAAAAAAAGATTATATTATTTTCATTTTTTTGATTGGGCTATAGGTTTAACAAATATTAATCAGTACTAACATTGATTTTGTTTTAGTAAATTAAAATGCATAATTTGTTTTCCAAATATTTATTTCTACAAAGTTAAGACTGAACATTGGACAAATGTTGGATGATCCTACACTTGTCGATACTCAATGTTTAACTTTTGATTACAATTAGTTTTTTTTGTAATTTTAATGTTCTGTAAATTATTGAACCAATGCATGCATATACACTAATATAAGTCAGTGACAAACAAGAGAATTGATAGAGCCATTCGTTAATTAAACTTTTTACTAACTGTTTTTTGGGTTGTTGTATTAAATTCTTTCTTTTTAGAATCATGTATTACTATTTACCTTTCAGCGCACGTTTGTTTACATTTCATGGTTTTTTCCCCGAGCTCTTGAGCTGTGCGTTGTCGACATTGTAATGAGAGATCTCCCAGTCAAGGTCCCTGCATACAGGAAAATATCGCCAAATGAGTGCAAAATTCCCGTACTAATGCTTCACAGTAGTTGTCAATCTCCTTATTTGCATATTATTTATCGAACATTAATTCAATTATCGTTTTTGTGATTTTTTTTTATATTCTAATAATTTGAACCACAATGAGATATTTGCAATTTCTTTTAAAAATTGGCATTAAATGAAAAGCTCTTTGAAAGATCTGGTTTTATTCTGTTCAGTTATTTTAAAAGATGATGCAATTATGAACCGTTGACAGACAGATGATGGACACCAAGTAATGGCTATAGCTTACAGTGATGTCTTTAATTTTATTGTGCATAACAAGAGTTTCTGGAATACTCTTCAGTACAAAGAGTTATGAAATTCAAAAATATAAAATGTTTGGGAGCAGTAAACCAAAGAGGGATACATAAAATTGATATTGCCAAAATTGTAAAAGACAAAACTTGCATGAATGTATTGCAACCAAAACATTATTTTATATCCTGGTTTTAGAATATATGTATCATTGTTATCATGTCTGTTCTCCAGCATTATGTTTTATAGTAATAGACCATTTTAGTCTATACATTGTATCTTTCTAAAATGAAAGTTGTTTTGTGACATTTTCTGTGTATGTTGGCATTTGTTTTTGTTCCGGTTCAGTGTTTCCAATGTTTTCCCATTGTAGTTGATGTGTTTCCCTTAGTTTTGGTTTGTGACCCGAATTGGTTTTAGTTAAATCGATTTATGACTATTCAGGAACATGTAAATATACTGTTCCCACGGATATTGAACAGCGGTATACTACTGTTGCCTTTTTCTAATACTTTATCTTTTCGAGTCTAAAAAGTTTTAAAATCACAAATTCTTTCAGTCAAAATCCTAAAACTTGTGTTATAGACACAAATAGTTCAACTAAACAAGTGATATCAATACAACATTTTCAGAAATCTACAGTGAAAAATAAAAGAAGAATGTGCCGGAGGACATGAATGCACCCATTCAAGCATTGAAGGTTTAAAAGGGGCAAAGCTATAGAATGGTACATGACTAACTGCCTAATTCTGTCTGTGTGTTGTGGTTCTGAACATTGTGTATGTGTTTCATAAAATTTGGATGAGGAAAACTTAAGTTAAAGTATGAAAACGAAAATGGGGTGGACAGAAGAAGGAAAACTTAATGCACACATTGCCTACAGTGGGAGCATAAAAAAACCATAAGACTTGCTTTGACTATGAACTAAGAAGAATTCATACATATACAGACAAAAAAGAATCTTTACTATGTCTTTTTAATAAAAACACAAATTCAAATTATTCAAATATATATGATTTATTTCAAATACAATTTATTATTAGATACATAAATTGATAAAAATATATATTTGAAAGACAATGGGTGTAGAACATGGCAACAAGAACCAAATATGTGTACATGTTATATTGTATACAAACACAAGTCATTTATAAAGAGAAAAAAAATTAACAGAAATATTCCATTGCACTTGACTGCCAAACCATTTTTTTTGTAATGCAATACATAAATGTTAAAACATATCTAAGACATTAATTTTTCATTTTCTATGACTGTTTAAGCTTTCTTGCAATTTACTATTAAGCTATCCTCAAAAGTCAATGCATGTGTACTACCTTGATACAATGAACTTTTATTATTGACTTCTTTAGAATGTTCTATTAAAATCCTCCCCAAACATCAATTATACTGAGAACTTAAACCTATTCTGTCCAATACAAAAATTAGCAAAGGTAAAAGTTCTCTCTTTCTGGTCTTATCAGAATGTGCATTTATTTCTTTGTTTGCTTTTAAACAATTCATTTTAATGCTTATATTAACAGTTTATCAAAAGGAGTCAAGGCACTGTCAATGTAGTTAATACTGTAAGTCCTCAAATTTTTGAATGCATTTATTATTTGATTTTTTAATAATAAACAAAATTATGAGATTTATCATCACAGTTTTATGAAAAACTGCATACAAATAGTGCTTTCAAAATTGAAAATGTGTAAAATGAGTTTATATTTATGTGAATACAATTTTTTCACAATTTTTACATCATTAAAGATGTTGAAAGAACTCTGATGTTGCATTTGGTATAAATTTCAAATTATCAAATAGATAAATAATTAATCAACTAACAATTAATAGTACAATAGAATTTTAGCACCAATAGAAATAAACATACATGGGTAAATATTGTATACTTAAAAAATTTAACATAAAATTATAAAAATCATATGTTAATAAAACAATGCAAAATAGTTAAAATTTGCATTTCAAATAGTACATTTTGTGCATAATATATAAATAACAAGGCATTTTTTAAACAAATAAAAAATGTAGAACAAATGGTAATTTGTAAAATGATAAACTTTAATCTAAAGAGCACTCATAGATGCCTTTCCAATAAACATTACCCTGTCACATTTATGCAGATGAGTGTCTGGCCTTTGTTGGTCTTGTATGCTGGTTTTTTTTTTAAATCATTTATATATTTCAGAATTTACTATGAACTCCATTTTCACTGAAATAGTATATATTTTTGTCTAGGAGCCAGCTGTTTTGTAGGTGTGACAAACAGAGGTTTATTTTTAGATGACATTACCCTCTCATCAAACAACCAAATATGTTATGAGATGATAGTAGACTAAAATACCACAGATAAATAGTATCATAAAGTAATTCTTCATACAGATAAAACATCTTTTACCCTTTAAGCACTTAAAGACAGTAAACAATTATGAAAAGAAAAAAACATTTTGTACTTTATTTTATGTAGGAGAAGTTCTTAGAATTAAAAAATGTGTAATACAAATACCAGGAATGATATTCATCTTAGAAAAGTTCCTTGAATAATGATTACATATGTAAAAGCTTACAATGATAATTATTAAGAGAAGTTCCTGGAATATTTATTATATAATAGAATTGCAAGGAATATCTATTTTTAACAGATATTTAAAGAAAAATTATTTGGCAAGGCATTTCTCTTTGAAGAAGTTTGAAGAAACAAGACATTTTTTCAAAAACTAAGAGCAATAAATGTTTAAATAAGTAAAATATTGCTTCTAACTTTCATTTATGAAAAAATATCATTCATGTATAAAAGTACAAATACATGAGATACACTTTAAAATGCACTTTAATAGGTGTAAACAATCACATGATGAATATGTTTGTTAATTATTATTAATTTGATTTTATCTTTTATTTTGACCTTTAAAATCACTCTATTGTTTTATTTCCAATCATTCCTGAAAGAAAATTTATAGGGCTTGAAGTTAGGGAATCTATTCTATGAAGAAAAAATATCACATAATTTAATAAAATACCATGTAATTTTAGTTCTTTTAAGGAACATTTGTAATATACTATTTTGTTGGCTGTGGAACATTTATTATGAAGATCAAATATAAAGTCACAAGTTCACTCATCAATCATAATGTACTGAAGATTCTCTTTACTTCACGTCTTGCCATGAACTTTTGGGCTGACATACTTCTGAAGAATCGTTGACTAGAACCATGTGACTAAAAACTCTAGGTACTTCTGCACACATCTAGGTTAAGTGTTAGTTCTCTTGAGATCATGTGATCAAGTCATTTTTCCTGATAAAAATGAAACTGTGCTTTTCATCCAGGATGACGCTGACATATTGCATTTATCATTAACTCTGAATAAGCAGCATTGATGTCACCTTCAATGTGGTATTGCTTTATTCCAAGTCTATTTGTTGTCGTGGTAACCTAAAAAAAAAATTTAAATTTAAATTATTTTTTATTGTGGGGGACTAGTTACTGTCATTAAGGTAACCTGCCATTTCATGTCAATACAGAAGCATTGCCTAAATACAACATACTCTTGTTAGCTTAAGACAAATAACATAAGATAAATTTATTCATAAACAAGTACATAAAATACAGTCAAGAAAAGTTCTTGTAGGCTATATTAAAAAAACACACATAAGTCTAGAATTTCAACGATTGAAAATTAAAGAAAGGCATGCCAAAAATCTTGTCAGTACTGACACATTGACTCTGGCGCTAATTATACCCTGATAAACTAGCAGTCAATCAAATATAAATCTATTTTATGAAATGTTAAAAGTGTCAAAATTTTCATGTAGACTTGTGAGACTAGATGTTCACTACTGATGTTTTCTGTACTGCTAAATTACAACCAATGATTTGATCTGAAGGACAAGATCAAGGTATTTATTTCTTAAAATATATATACTATACCTTATGAAAATGACAAGCACATTTCCCTTGTAAGAAATCTTTATATCTAGACATAGTCATATTAAATGTTGGTATAACATGGAATCCATGGTTACTAGCATATCTGCCTACTTCTCTTTCTTGTATCTCTAACTTCTCTTGGTGGTTCTAGATAAAAGGAAAAGTGACAAGATTAACATGTGACACAGGCATGAATAAAACACCCAGTTATTACAATTTTGCGGAACTTAGTCACAATAAAATTTCCAAATTATCTACAAAAGTCCTTTCTGCTGCAAACTTGTAACTAGGAGATGATGAGTTTCTTCTAATTGAAAATAAAATTTTAATAGTCTGCTTTAAAAAAAACGTTTTAATGAGGTAAACCCTGAGCAGACTATAAACCTGACTGAACTTTAAAACATGCTGTAACATAAAACTACTGAGGTAACTAAAATACATTTGTCTACTCACTTGTGATGCAAAATGTACACCTTCTACATGCTGATGAAATCCTGCACCATGACCTTTCATTATCAATTTGATTCCCGTCAATCCCTCCCTGAAACAATTATTTGATCAATAATAAAAAAAAAACTATAACTCGTTATCTACATTTATAATTTCAATTTTAGTTGATTGAAGGTATTTTTCATGCAACATGTTTGCCATTAATATATCATGTTTTAACATACTTGAATTCATTTTCCAGTGTGTTTTATTCAAATTGTTGAAAAAGCAATGTGCAAACTATTTTTCAAATTTTCTTTTATCCTTAAATCTTCCTGCACATCCAAGGCTTTTATCGCCCTTGTTACTTAATTCAATGTCAAGTACACATGTGTATATATGTCTCTGCTCATATGAACTGATCCTCATATTAATTTTCCTATTGTGAAATTCTTCCAAAATAGTCAATACGACTTAAGAACTAAGTAATCAATGCTACCTATAACATACCTTTTCAATGCCTTCCATATGACATTAATGTGTTGTTTGCCTAACCAATGGACTCCTCCAACCACCAATACAGTGTTACTATTATTCTCTAAAGGTGATGTCCTGTTAAAATAATAAAGGATAAGTTAAACTATCTTCTTGAATTTTCATTTTCCCTCAAGGGAGGAAATATAATAACAGAGTTTCATCTGAATTTGCTTTTATCTTTTCAATACAGGGAGATAACTCTTTTTTTTTCTTCGTAAAATATAATTTAAATAGAGATCAAAGATGTTTTTTGGCACTAAACTTCCTTATCTTCACAATACAGGGAGATAACTCTAATTTTTTTCTGTCAAGGTGATTAAAAGATATCAAAGGTAGTTTCTGTGAACAATTAAATATCAGTAAAGAATAAAAGTTTGAAGGTCAATTACGAAATATAAAATAATATATTCTTTTTACATACCATTTAATAAGTTGATACACAGCTTTATCAAATCCTGGTCTATGGTTGTTAGGCAACCAGAATTGTGGATAATATGCAAAACTCATTAATGTCTGCTGATTGTTAACACTTGTGTAAAATTTTAGATCATGTGTTTTATCCCAGTCATACAAAGTTCCATTTATTTTTTCTAAAATATAGTGCATGATACCACGATTTGTAGAATCCCCAATAAATAAAAATTTCTTTCCAACAAAACATTTCTTCACTTCTGTAATGCTATGTTTCCTGTGCTGACATGATGATGGCTGCCATCTTGCTTGTTGCCAATAGCAACTTTCTCTATCTGCACATGAATAACATGGAACTTTCCAGTCAGCTGCAAATATTAATTATAGTCAGAAAGTTTGACAATAAATTTCTGATTGTACCATTATTTAAATAAAGAATGTAAATTTCATACTTCAGAAATATTTGTAACTTTACAATAATTTTACCTGCAGCCGATAACTTTCATCTAAATAGAGAAGAATTTTTTATTTTATTTTATCAACCTAACAAGTATTTTTGTAGATCTGCTACATCACTCAGTAGTCAAGTCAAAAGATAGGTTCATAAGTGTTTCTTGTTTCTAGTTTTTCATATAGATTAGACAGTTGGTTTTCCTCATTTTGAATGGTTTTACACTTGTCATTTTTGGGGCCCTTTATAACTTGCCGTTCTGTTTGAGCCAAGGTTTCATGTTGAAGATTGTACTTGGACCTGTTAATTGTTTACTTTTACAAATTGTGACTTGGATGGAGAGTTGTCTCTTTGGCACTCATACCACATCTTCTTGTATCTATTATATTTACGGTGTTGGTTTCTGTCAAAAGTTAACCATTAAAAAGTAATGCCTACCATCTAAAGAATCTTGATAATTGTAACAATATGGTTTCTTGTTTGACTCTAAAATAAACTGGTTCCATGTTGTATACTGAGCTGATGGTTGTAATCCACAGCTTTGATCAGGCAGAAACTTCAGTGTACAATCCTATAATTTAAATTAGAGCCATTAAAAATACATTGGATAACAAATTGTAAAGAGATTCTCCTTCAATTGGCAACTTAGAACAATGATATTTGGAATACCTGATTAATATTTCTAACTTTTATTACTAAAATTCTATGAAGAGATCTCTGAAAACCAAAACATTTTTTTTTGCAATGAAACAAGAATTTTTATGGCAAATATAATCTCTCAAATTAATACAATACTATATAAGCCTAATAGATGATATTAGTTTTGGGGACTGATATTTTCTTTTCAATCAAGGTCTAACAATCAGTCTACATTTTTTTATGTTCTCATGTTCTGTCTTTGCACCACTGACCCAGCAGGCAGGTTTGAGTGCTGGCAAACATGTTCAACCGAACCACATTCTGTATGTGCTTGTACCAAGTGGTTATTGTTGTTTATGCTGTCTTTCGTATTTGTTTTTCATTCATTGTTTGTATGTAAATCAGTTAATTTGTTTTCTCATTTCCATTGTTCTAACTTTTGTCTATGTCACAGCCTTTTATAGCTTACTATAAGGGACATGTAGCATGACAGTTTAGTTTTTTGGGCAATAAACTGTGTATGCACTGCCCTGTATACCTGTTTAAAACATGTTTTCAGTACAGTATTTAAAATGCCCTGTAATTTACATGTTTGAGAACACATGTTTTCAGTACAGTACTATGTATGTCCTACAGTGTATAATTTACCTGTTTAAGAACACATGTTTTCAGTACAGCACTGTATAATTTACCTGTTTAAGAACACATGTTTTCAGTACAGCACTGTATAATTTACCTGTTTAAGAACACATGTTTTCAGTACAGCACTGTATAATTTACCTGTTTAAGAACACATGTTTTCAGTACAGGACTGTGTATAATTTACCTGTTTAAGAACACATGTTTTCAGTACAGGACTGTGTATAATTTACCTGTTTAAGAACACATGTTTTCAGTACAGTACTAGAAATGCCTGTCTGTCCTCCATATTTTCTATAGACATTGAATGTGTAGGTATTTATTATAACTGGTTGTCTTTTACTAATATCCACTACATGTATCTTGATTAAATTGTCTCCCAGTCCTATTGTGAAGTTACTTTTTCTACAATGAAAAGAAAAAAAATATATTTGTCAGAATATGAAGGGAGAAAGAAAACAAAACAAGTGAAACTGCGAGCTACTGCTCACTGATGATACCCCCGTCGCAAGTGGATAATATTAATAGTGTAAAAATATGCAAGTGTTCGGTAAACAGGAAGTTGTCGAGTGATGAATCTGAAAACGCATCACACGGTATAGCTGACTTATAAAAATCCTGAAACCAAATTTCAGAAATCCTTGTATTGTAGTTCCTGAGAAAAATGTGACGAAAATTTTTAACTTGGTTATCATGTGTAAAATCATACAAGTGTTCGGTAAACAGGAAGTTGTCGAGTGATGAATCTGAAAACGCATCACACGGTATAGCTGACTTATATAAATCCTGAAACCAAATTTCAGAAATCCTTGTATTGTAGTTCCTGAGAAAAATGTGACGAAAATTTTCAACTTGGCTATCATGTGTAAAATCATACAAGTGTTCGGTAAACAGGAAGTTGTCGAGTGATGAATCTGAAAACGCATCACAAGGTATAGCTGACTTATATAAATCCTGAAACCAAATTTCAGAAATCCTTGTATTGTAGTTCCTGAGAAAAATGTGACGAAAATTTTCAACTTGGCTATCATGTGTAAAATCAGACAAGTGTTCGGTAAACAGGAAGTTGTGAAGTGATGAATCTGAAAACGCATCACACGGTATGGCTGACATATATAAATGTTGATACCAAATTACAGAAAGGGTGGATGTGTAGTTCCTGAGAAAAATGTGACGAAAGTTTCATGGGACGGACTGACTGACGGACTGATGGACGGACGGACTGACGGACGGACTGACAGACAGAGGTAAAACAGTATACCCCCCCTTTTTTAAAGGCGGGGGTATAAAAACAAATAATTTTATACAGCAGAGTAAGCTATTCTTGCTTAATTGCTAACTATATATATCAAATAGGATATTTCTAGAAACTCAATACAGCAACATTTTGTGGAACTCTTTCCTACTGAAGAGCATCAAAAGGCAAACTTTTCTGTGTCATAGCTATCATCTATATTTTATGTTTCCATATAACATCCTAATAAGCAAAATTTTTGTAATTTTAAATTTCTACAATAAATGAGCGACCATCTGAATCTGGTGGAAATTTGGTTGCTAATATAATTTGTATGTGTCAGATTTACTTTGTGTTTATTGTTTTGTTATGAAACAGGCTGTTGGATTTTTTGTTTGAATAATTTTGTCAAGTTTGGGCCTGGATGACTATGCAGTATGGATATTGCATATTGTTGTATAGTGACCTATAGTTGCTTATATCCACTTCATTTGAACTCTGTCTGATAGTTGTCTCATTGGCAATCATACCACAAAATTTTGAGCACCAAAAATATTCTGAAAACGTTTCTAAACTTAACTTGGTTCTTCTAGAATATGTGACTAATTACCTGACTAAACCACTAATATTTTCAAATCTAGCTTCAGTTTTACTGTCTTTAGTTCTGACATCAAAATGTAACATTATGATGTCGTAGTTCACTGTAATGTTATAATTCATCTTGTATGGGTCAAGTTGAAGGTCAATTGTAGGATATACCTCCAGATGGCTTAGTAATGTTGCACCTTCTTCATCTGTAATGGAAATATGATAATTCAATACATCACATATAGAACTTATTCTCTTGGAAATGTCTAATGTTGTTATAACTGTGTCCAATCCATTTTGCTATTTTTGCATATATCACATGTGTTTAATAACATACCTATAACATAATTATATCATAAGAATGATTTGATTTATGTCTTGGATAGAATACTTTTGTAGATGGAAAAGTTTTCTATAGTTCTTTGTAAGCTTTAAGCAATAGTGATGTTTAAATCTTGGTTCTATTTGACCTTGAAAGAATGACAATGACCTTTGTTTGTCTTCTCTTTTTATTTTGAGATCCAATTAATATGTAACCCACACATTTTGTTATTTATTGATATTTTACTTACCAGATAATATGTAGTCTTTCTGATCACTACTTTTTAGATGTCTGCGGAAATTTGAGTGTGGAACCCTGTAAATATATTTATTTTCAAACCTTTGATTAAAGCATTTTTTTTAAATCTTCTATCAAAGAAAATATTCTTAAAGTCAGAGGACAGAAATTCTTTGAAAAGAGGGTCATTGGAAGGGAAATATGAATTTGATCTGTAACTCAACATTATACACTTACCAATCAAAATAAGATTGTAAAGACATAATGGAAAAAATCTGGGCAGAAGTTAGATATCAGATTCAATAAGGGATGGGCTGAAATTACAGAAAACTTATATTTGCCATATATTTAACTAAATATTACTTACAAGTTTGATCTGAGTAAATCTTCCTCAACATAATCCACTTCTGCAGATAAGTGACTCTCCACTTGATGAAGGAGAGAATGGACATCTGCTGTAGAATGGAATTCTGGGATATGATGATCCTTGATCTGTTGATTAAGTGTCTGTAGAGATCTATCATTCATCCAGATCTGCTGGAGTTTGGTTATATCTAATGTATAGTCATCTGACAATGAAGGATATATCTGAAATCAAAAATAATATTTCATTCAACTTGTTCTATTTTGTCCAGCAAAGATTGAGGATAACAAAGAGATACTGTAAACTAACTTATTTTAGTGGATACTTTATTTCAGGTTTTTGCCGTTTCTTGACCACTTCACGATGATTTCATTGCATGCGGGATTTTCAAATTTACCTGATGTAGTTAGATAACAAAAGATCCTGGTTTTACATTTTGGCAATTATTCATATTCAGGTTATGTTTCTACTCGTCAAATTCACAAAAATAAGTTGATTTACAGAAACAAATTCAGGAGCCTTTTGTTAGTCTTGTATTATTTTAACTTTTAGATTCTTGTGTACAATTTGGAGTTCAATATAACGTACATTATCACTGAACTAGTATATATTTGTTTAGGGGCCAGCTGAAGGACGCCTCCGGGTGCGTGAATTTCTCGTTGCATTGAAGACCTGTTGGTGACCTTCTGCTGTTGTCTGCTCTATGGTCGGGTTGTTGTCTCTTTGGCACATTCCCCATTTCCATTCTCAATTTTATCATTAATCAACAAGCAGTCTGAGAGAATGGAATGGCAATACCAAGTCCACTAGAGGTTTAAAATTCATTGTCCTTCAATGAAAATGCTAACTTGTCATGGTGTAAATTTTATAGCAAATACAAAGTCAGTATCCTCATCAATGTTTGCATATTCATCCCATAAATGGTAACTTTTTTTAATTTAAAGACTGTTACCTTGATAAAATTTCCTAATGATTTACTCTCTTTTGCACTATTAAGAAGATAAATCAGGTCAGATTCCAGTAAACAAACACCAAAACCATTTCTGCATTTCTGTAAAAGAAATATATATAAGTAATAAACAAATTTGTTATATTTTTCTTTTTTGATCAGAATGTTTTGTAAATCTAAAAGAAATCTAAAGTCATAGTAAAAGAGGTTTTGAAAGTTGTATAAAACATTGAACCAATTTTAAAATCTTATCATGTGTTAGAATGACATTTTAGAAAATAAGATTTATTTCTATTCCTGGGGTTATAGTTTTAGTAGATTTTGTGAGAATTGGTGTAACACAAATTCAAGTGTTCTATCCAGTTCAAATTATCCTGTAGTTCCTCGACTTGTATGCAGAATTTGGATCTATTTAAGGGGAGATAACTATGATTTGAAGAAAGGTATATTAATTTCTCAAATACATTTTTCTATAATTTCAGGCATCTGTAAATCTCAGCCATTCCAGTTTTAAGGTATTACTAAGGTGTTAGATCTCAACTGCCAAATTTGCTGACTAAATCATTCAATTTTTGATTCAGGAAAATCAATAATATACCTTCTGATCCAGTATAATATCACTGGTACTTTCACCGAGAGCTACAGCTACTTCCATTGAAACTGTTTCCTTAGTAATCATTAGAGAAACAGTATCTTTTACTATGTCAAAACATTCACTCTGGGTTAATGGTTTCATCTGAAAAGAAATTAAAACATAGATGTATTTATATAAGAATATATATATTTTTTTATTTACTATATATAGTTTTCTCTACATTGGCTAGAGGTATAGGGGGAGGGTTGAGATCTCACAAACATGTTTAACCCCGCCACATTTTTGCGCCTGTCCCAAGTCAGGAGCCTCTGGCCTTTGTTAGTCTTGTATTATTTAATTTTAGTTTCTTGTGTACAATTTGGAAATTAGTATGGCGTTCATTATCACTGAACTAGTATATATTTGTTTAGGGGCCAGCTGAAGGACGCCTCCAGGTGCGGGAATTTTTCGCTTCATTGAAGACCTGTTTGTGACCTTCTACTGTTGTTTTTTTCTATGGTCGGGTTGTTGTTTCTTTGGCACATTCCCCATTTCCATTCTCAATTTTATTCTAATTGGCAAACATACAATATCTCCTAATTCTATACTATTTATGATTAATTTCTTATATTGTTTGCCATATATTTTAAGTGTTGTGGTTGTTGAACTATATTTTCTTGTAGATTTGGTCTTAACAGTGTTAACATTGATCATTGTTTTGCTGCAATAAAAGATTTTTAAATATATTATGTACGCATTTATAAATAACCATAATAAGCAGTATTTACAGTTATCAAACAGTTCCTTTTTACTCCATTAAGGTGGTACTTAACACTACAGGGAGATAACTCTGTAAAGTCAGCTAAACATCTTACTTATGTTGTGTTGTAAAAGGAATATTAAGCTTCTCAATGATCAAAATAGGTGTTTGTCAAACAGCTATATAACCAGTGTAATATTTCTAAGAAAACGGTTGGTTAAAACTTTTTTGAAATTTTTATATTTTTGTTTAAGGATAAAAGTTAATACTTTGACAAAGTTATATGAAAATTAAGCGAACCAAATTAATTTTAGTGAAAGTGTTGGGTACCACCTTAAGAAGTTATTAAAATTTCAACAAAGACATTATTTTCTATCTGACTTATAAGAATTCATAGACTTATATAGTTCTGTGCTTTTCAAAAACTTTAACAAACCTTCAATATGATTGGTTGGAAATTTGATGTGAAGACCACATGGTACTGTAACAACTGTGTATATTGGTTATATCTACAATTAAGAAATGTCAAAGAAATTGCTAATTTACAAATTTCAAAAGAGAAGATATATATTATAACATATTTTATATCATTATGCAAAAAACAATTAGGTGTTAAATTGGCAAATTTGAAAGATTATGACAAATCTGAAAATTAATTTAAAGAGATGTTGAAAAATCAAAGTAATGAATTACTGTGTCGATCAGCAAGTGTATTTCTTTAAGCCATCCTTTTTATTATTTGACACAGTTACATTTAAAAAATAATGCATGTATATTACATGATATATATGGTGATTTCTGTAGAGTTAATTATGTTAAGTAAGATTTCAAAAATTTAAAACCTTTAGATCTAGTTGATCTTTAGTATATGAGATATGTTTTATCATTTTCAAAATAAAAAAAAAGTCACTTGTAATTAAATAGTTTAAAATTGTATCATGTATCACTTTTTGCATTCCCCTTATGTTGAATATAGTTTTGCTTTTATAAAAATAATAAACAAACTTTAACAGCCAACCCACAACTTAAATTGACAAAATTTTCACTCAACAACTTACATGTAATTGTACTGTAGATTCAGTTTCAATGCTAAATTCTCTGATGTTAATAAACTTAAAACAACAGACCGCTTCAGGTTTGTCCACCAGATGGCCTCTAATGTTTCACCAACACTATCTGATATGTATGTCTAAAAAATATCATGTCAAATATCAATAATTCAGAAATCTTAATGAAAGCTAATACAGTATGCCCCAAAATATTTTGACTAATATTCCAACATTTTTATAAAGTGTCTAAACAAAGTTTGGCAAATTATCTCCCCTGCCTTGGTCAATTTTTTTTTATCTTCCTTTATTTGTCATACAATGCAAATTTGAAAAATGTATTAATATATTAACATTTGATTAGGACCGAGTATGAAAAACTGATGATAATAGAAATTCAACATTTTATAAAGAAAATTCAAAACATGTCTAGTAGTTCCATAAAAAATAACATACCTTCATTTCTTCCAGTTTTTTTCCAGAGTAGATGTATAGCCTTACAGGAAACATTGCTGCCACATATACGTTTAGTTTCATATGGATGATAGTACCATTATTCCTCAATAAACTGCTGTCGCTGTGCCATAGTCTACCATTGTATCTGAAAAAACAATAAATCCAATACTGTTAAGACGTGTCAAACAATGTAGATGTCTACTCTCTGCTAATCCAAAAGCAAAAGCAATGTAAGAAAATATGATGTCATTAACTCATTTTTATAAAGAAGAAAATCTTACATTAAGCGACCCATATATTGACTTCTGGAAGTTGTTTGTTTTTAAGTTATTGGGTTGCTGTCTGGTAAACGCAACATCTCCTTTTCTAAGTTAATTTTCAAAACATGATAATCCAGTTAGGAAAGTTAAAATCCACTTAAATTGCCATTTCAGAATCTGAAGGACTTTAGGGTATTTCATTGTTCATAAAAATATGATCACATCATTGGTTTAATTTCATTTTTTTAAAGTTGAAAATTTGGAGACCAATCGCAACATTTTGATGTATGCTTTTGAAACTATTACCCAGACTGTCTTAGTTTCAGAGATGGTGATTTAAACCCACCTTATATCTCTTGCATCTGTTCCATGTTTGGTCTGAATTCCTTTCTTTTCATCATACAATATATATCTAGACTTTTTCTTTTCTAATGCTGGTAGTTTGTCATAGCATGTTGCATTATGACTCTCTGCAATACAATTATCTTTAATAAGAACGAACCTTGTCAAAACTTTTACTCTTTTGTGTGTCTTATAAATATTTTTTACACAATACCAAATCTTATAATTTCATGCAAAAAATATGTTTCAAGATTTTGTGCTGAAATACTCATTTCATTTAGAGACAATTAAACAGGTTAACTTTCAAGCATCATGGGACTTCAGTATAATTGAATTTAGTTGACATTTTATTAACTTGTTAACTCTATAACTTTGAGCTTAAATGATGAGTTTAGCTTCCAGGCATATAATAGCATAGTTATAATTTTTTTTTAGCATCCTAATTTTGAGTGTTTTTTAACATTCTTATTTTGAGGGTTTTTTGGCATGCTAATTTTGAGAACTAATATTTTATCCTTTTTTAAAATTTTCTACATAAATTATAAATACCTGTAATTTTGCTATAGACTGTATGTAGGTAACAGATATATTCTGGCTGTTCCATAACTTGATGTAGGACTGGTATGTGGTTGTACTGAAAGATAATAATACTGTATAGCGGGTTATTTTTGCTGGGGTGTAAATTTTTGCTTATTTTTGCCGATAGAACAAAATTGCCAAAATAGTTTCCACCAACTTAATAGTGCTCATACAATGGTATTGATAAAAGCTTTGAAACCTGATATTTAACATTCTTATATTTGACTGTATATCTTTGAAAGTAGAAATGTCTTCATGACAATTTTCTATGATTACAACTTACTAAAAAATTCTTCTGGAAATGAGTAGGCAAACATTTTTCAATTACATGGTTATTTTTTTTTTGTAAGACTCTTTTGAAGAGGTGTGGTATAAGGGTTAAGTCAGCCTATCATACAAGTAAAGTATCTGAACGCTGGTAAAAAAACATTAACACTAAGAGGGCAAAGATATCTAGTACTGTTTCTTTGAATTCTTTTCCTTACCTTGGTAAAGGCATCATTTCTATTTTCTATATCAGTTTTACTTGCACTCCATACGACAGACCAGTTCACTTTTGTATCTAGAAAACAAATATCGAAAACACTATTTAACATTTTATATACAAGATCATCTTATCATGTTTCAATTTTCAGTGAACCATGAAATAGGGGTCAATCCCTTAATTTAGCTAATAATTATATATTTAACATCATAATGAACATATGTCCTAACCCAGGACAAAGGGGGGGTTCCATTTACATGTCCCCATTCAAATACATTGATTGTCCAAAAAAAGGGGGGGTTCCAACCCCCGGAACCCCCCCCCTCTGGATCCTAGCCTGTTTTTATATAATACATCATTTTTTATTTAGGTTTTTAGAACTGCTTTATCATGAAGACAAGGATATGACTTGCTACTCATGTTTTACTTAGAGTGCATTTGTTTCTAACCCGAAATTTTGTCATCGATGACTATCGTTTAGTAAACGTTGAGCTGCTAGAAACAAAAACATTGTTAAATAAACTTTATCGACCCCGCGTAGTCAGACAGAAATAGATTACACTCACGCACTGTAAACAAACAGGTAAAAGTCCAGGAAATAAATAACCAGGACTTTGCGAAAACAACACATGCTCGTAATTATTTAAACGACAGATGCAGAAACAAATATATCGTTTACACGTCTCAACGATAAACGATCAACGACTACGCGACTATTTTGCGCGTACATCGTTTACGTCGTTTAGGTTAGAAACAAATGCGCTCTTAATCTTTCTCTGTTACTTTTTGGAGAATCACAAGACATTAAGTGGATAGCCCTGTTTCCAACATTCTTTTTCACATTATTTATGAAAATGATTCAAACTAAAACTGCTACCTGATGAGCTATTCCAGCAATTTGAATAAAGTCATATTTAATTGAATTAATTATCATTGGAGATTAGAAATAAACATAACCTTTATATAACATACCAGTAGTTTCATCTTTTGTAAACACTGTATAATTATGTTTAGAGAACACATCCTTTATAACTTGTGTTTGGTTTTTAGTCAGACCTAATGTCAGCACAGTTCTGTATGCTGATATACTCTGTAGTCTGCTTTCAATCTGGAAAAGAGATATTCATAATTTGATAATTAGTATAAATACATGGAGCTTGAAATCTACAATTAAAAACCATTGAACTTCTATTATTATGGTAAAGATCATTGCATAAATTGAATCATCATTATCAACAAGAGTTAACACACTAAAGAGCATGTGTAATTAATTCTGGAGGTCAAGGGCCAAACCTCAAAGAGCATTGACATTAGTTGATGATATATTCAACTAAGATATTATGTTTAAATTAATTTAGAAACTATACAAGAGGCTGTCCGATTGACAGCAAACCAAATTTTCATACAGAGGTCAAACCCTGAACATTTGAGCAAGTATGGACACAATATTTAAGCTTACAACAACTCTGAATTTGGATTGTTATTGAATATTTGACACTGCATATAGGTTTGCACAATGAATGTGGTCATAGAACTAAAAAACTTGAAATTGGACATTTACCTCTTATGATCCATTATCCAAAATCTTAAGTACATCAGCATATCAAAAAAAGACCAAGGATTAATATTTGTATGTAATCAAACAAAAGTTGATTTACTTATTAATTACATTGTTTCCCTGTTCAAAGGGAAATAACTCAATATAAAAATAAATAAACATAAAAAATAACTGAAAGGTCTACAACTCAACACAAGATAAGCTAAATTCTTGAACATTAAACTTGACCATCATTTAATCACAGGACACAGCATATATAAATTTTGAAAAGATTTTGTCAAAGCGTTTTCATGTTAATAGCTGATATAAAAAAAGAAGATGTGGTATGATTGCCAATGAGACAACTCTCCACAAAAGACAAAACTGTTTGGCAGCCACCAACCTCCCCGACAAGGAGTCTGCACCTGAACATCTGACAAAAAATCCTAAACCAGACCTAACACATCCTTAAGGTTAAATGTAGACTAATTGTATGTTGTGAGATTACTGCTGGACCCACATTATTATTTAAAGTCAAGACCTTATCTTTTCCCTCAACTCCATTAACAAATACATTGCTATAAAAGAAGATGTCATTATTTTTAACTGCTTTACACTAAAAAAGACAGGTTTACATGACTTTTAGTCTCATTAAAAGGAGATGTGGGGTATAGGTCGAAAAGACCGCAACATAAAAACATGCTCCAAGGGGTTAAAATAAAAGCGTATCAGATTTCACACCACAGTTAACAGAGAAACGACAATTGACTTTTTACAGCTGTTAAAAAAAGTCCCTAAATTTTATTATTTATATGTAAGTGAAAATGTTTTGTTTATGAGTTGTAATAGAGATAAATGGTCTATTATAGTCCCCCCCAAGGTCAAAACATAAAAACAAGAAGCAGGGTCACTTAGATTAATTGATTATCTCCCCCTGTAGACAAACATAGTGACATGTATAAATTATCTGGAAGCAGGTAGTAATTAAATCTAACATATGTATTCATCAACTGTAATAAATAACACAAGAAAACAAGCACCTGTTGATATACCTACATCTGTTTATATGGTACTGATATTGATTTATGTAGTACTGCTACATTTTATGAACAATAATAAAGTGAATTGACCAGTATTTTAAAATGTATGCTATCTTAGATAAGCACTTCGTAGATGTAGAACAGAGGAGGATTTATGGGGGGGGGGGGGGGGGGGCCTGGGTCCCCCCTTTTTGGGGAAAAATTTGGTTGCTTATATAGGGAATCACTGAAGCGTGACTGGAGTGGGCCCCCTCTTAGGTCAGTCAGTGGGCCCCCACTTATGAAAATTTCTGGATCCGCCACTGTAAAATAACCCATATATATTTGTTGACAGTGTTAATTACCATATGTATAGGTGGCAATTAATTAGCTTTAAAAAAAATATTGAATGTTTTAGATAAACTTAGTTCCAGGGTCAGGTTCAAATTGTTTACACAGCACTATCAGATCTTATCAAACACGATTTTCTTATGTATGAGAGGTTTTTCAATAAATCCTTGTTTTTATATGTGTAAAAGTAGTCTTTGGAATTCCTTTAAAGGAAAAACAAAACAACACAAAAAACTACTAAAATCAGAGATAAATAACGAGTCTCTGGTTATAGACATTCACACAAATCTTTCAAGCTATAAGGTTTTTTTTTTATAAAATTTTAATAATCTAAAAGAAAGAGTATACAGTTTAAATGGCATTTTGATTGGGACAAATTGTGCACCTCTTTTATCACAGAATTATTTCCAAGCTTATATAATATATATATAACAGTTTATGACTAAACTTCATAGAGATCTGAAGAGATACTGTCACCATTACTTAACCTGAACTAACTTCTAGCAATGTGAAATATGCCTTTGTCAGACCTTAGATATCAGAATTGTTAATTCTTTAGTTTGTCCAAGGATTTAATTAAAAAGGGAGATAACCCATTTACATGCTAATGTCCCTGTCTTATAGTTTTTATTCACATTGGTCGTTTTCTTTATATCTTTGAAGTCATCATTTTGCATGAATTTGCATAAATTTCATGTTAATCAGAGTTCGCGAAAAGTGGCGGTCCTCAGGATTTTACAACCAAAATTTTGCACAGGACTGACACAATTTTAGTAGTTTTCAATAGAACTAATAGTGAGGACCAGCAGATTTTCTTGAAGGACCACCAGGGAAAAAAAGATTTCGCAACCTCTGATGTTTCAGACTGAATCCACATTCACCTTTCACTAGTTATTTGAGATCTGTATTGTCCTAATAGTTTAAATACAAGTAGCAGCAATTTTTAATTAATGTCTTCACTTGAATTAATGGCTCTACCATACTTATACATTAATAAAGAGGATTTTTTTTATGATCCAATAATTTACAGATAGTTTTCATCACAAGACCTTGCCTATAAACAACTGTAATATCTTCTGTATACAGTTTATATAACACAAAGCAACATTATGATAATAATCTATATAAATCAGATAAGTTTATCACACATCATCAATGCACTTATCTATGTTATCAGAAATCATCAGCTAAATAAACCAATTATATACCAATTATACTGTTTAGAACATGTGTATTCTGAAATATAATTTATCACATTGTGGCATGATTTCAGGGGGATTTTGGGGAGGGGAAAAGGGGAAGGGGGTCATTCCTGATAATTGAATGAATAAACATGTATAAAATATATAAATTTTTTGGATAAACATGATATTGTTATTTTTCTGGCAATCATAAGGGGATATATGCTCTACCCCCTCCCTTGATTTAAAATTGAGAAACAAACAAAACTCCTCCAACTTGGTTTTTTTTCTGCAGTCTGATGTTCAATACAGTTGTAATGTTCCGAATGGCAAAATGACTTGACAGAATTCCATGTTAAGCAATCAAAAGAGATTTTTTAGATAAATTCCCTTGATAATTTAAATCATCAAAAATACATTAAAAATAATTCTGTATTGTATATAAATAAGATAGACCAATCTTTATTTTGGCACAAACATTTGTACCACCTTTTCTCAACATCAAAAGCAAAGCATTAAACAATTTGTATGTGTCAATGCAATCTGTAGAAAAAAAAGATTTGTTCCAGGTGCTTATCTGTTCAATTTCAAAAGCATAGTCTTGTATTTACTAAACAAATGATACCAATTTACCAAATTATCAGTGAAAAGGTGGATTGTTGAAAAATACTAAAGTTGAATAGGATTTATCTTTGGGAAATCTTGTTTTCTTTATTTTTGCATCCAATATAAAAAAATTGCTGAATAGAACTATTTATTCCTCTATAAAATATAGTTAATGCTTGTCATTTGCCAATGAGAAAACTATCCACCATAGACCATAGGATGTGAATGAATTAGTAACTATATGTAATTGTACGGACTTTAACAATGAGCAAAACCCATACTACGAAGTAAGCAATAAAAGGACCTGGCAAGACAAAATGTGAAAGAATTTGAACTGTTATAGCTACAATACTTTAATAGGGATAAAAAGGGGGGGGGGGGTGGTAGGGGTCCTGATCCCGAAATCCCTGGCTTAAAAAAATAAAATCCCAAGGTCCCGAATTAAAAGAAATTTTAATCCTGACATCCCAAAATTCAAAAATAGAATTCCCAGATCCTGAAATGTTCAATCCCGAAATCCAGAGCTCAAAAACACCTCATCCCGACGTCCCAAAAAAAGGTCCTGTGGCAATCGGAGTACTGTGAGCAAACAAATGAGTACTGATACTTACTTGTCTTAACTTGGCCAGTATAGTAGAGCTCTGAGTACTGTATTGCTGATTAACAGATAACTTCCTCAAGGAATTTTGCCTGCCATCTCTTTCGTATACTCTATCATCAATGCCAGAAGTCTCTTTTGAATTAACTTCTTTCATCAACATACGGTTCATTCTGACATGTTGCTGGACCTGATCTGAAGCCTGGTTCATTTCTACCCATGGTAGTAACAGTCCAATATGGTAGGTTACCAGTGAAGATAAGCAAGCTACCACTATCATCCATAGAAATGTCTGACGCAAAGTACTTTTTGACAGACAGGCAGACATTGTTCAACATCACTTTCTATTCATACATACATGTAATCATTCCAAGGACAATATCTACAAGATAATTTTTATATAATTTATGTAATGTACTTTTATATCCAATTTTATAGAATTATATATATATACATGTATGCTAATTTTAGGAGATGGATAAAAACAGATCATTTGGGTTGATATATAACAATTTTATACTTAGTCTAATTATAATGGGCAATTTGTTTAATGAAAATGATAATAATGGCTGAGCATAAAAAGTTCTTTAATAGGACAATTAAGTCATGTACGTGTACTCTCTCCTAATAATGCATTGTATGCACATAAATATAGTACTCAATTTGAGAGAAAAATGCCCAATTAATTATAAGCAATTTCGCTCATGAACATATTAAAGAGTACCTTCTTAACATATGGTATCAAAATAATTATGTATCTTTATAAAATTAATTTTCATAAAGTAATAATATATATTTCTCTCAAAGATGTCTTACCAAAATTGAATATTAAAATCCTATAAGATCTCTTCACAATATTTTCTAACAATTTTATAATATGACACAACAGCTGAATATAAAAAAAAAAAACACAAAAAATAAACATCATTTGACAGTTCTATTACATAACATGCATTTAGTTAGCACAATCACTCCTCACAGCTTTCACCATCAATTAAGATAAAAAGTATATCATTTTCTCAAAAATATCTGTTTAATTTCAACCACAAAACCTTGACAATCCATCTGTTTGTTAACTAATCCTATCTGCAACTGCAGAATTTTTATCAAAACTTTCCCTTAGACAGACCATGCTCTATCATTACTAGAGATAAAAGGTTTCATGGTCTATGATTATCAAATAAACCATGAAAATAACAATTATTACTTAGCTATTTAGTGACAAATTAAAAGGTGAAATAAACAAGGACGTATGTGACATAATGTCTAGTGATGTCCCCTACTGTTAAGATATAATTATTGTTAAATGGTGGGAAAATAATTCTTTAATTTTTCAATAAAGGGTATATATAACATACAATTGATATATAAATAACAGGGAATACCTAGATAAATAACAAAGCAAGATGGTATTTACTTTCATGCCATAGATGATGAATTACCTGGGTACTCGTCCCATTGTAACTTGGATTACGGGGGTAAACTCGTCTCATAAAAACTTTTACATTGTAACTTTGAAAAAAGAGGTTTTTACTCTATAATTACTACTAATGTGATAAATGTCATTTTTGGGTAGGTCTAATATATTTTGAAATCTTATTAAAAAAATATCTTTGCATGCTCCATTTCAGCACCTCTTATCAATTATCTATAAATTAATATGTTCAATACTAACAAAAAAATTATTCATACATTGTAAAACCTGAGTTACCAAATGGTTAATCAATGTGGAAAAAAAACTTTTCAACAAATCTAATTTTCTACAGGCAATCATAAATTAGCAAAGACTAACACCCAAATTGAATAACGAAAGAATGGGCTGGGTGAACAAAAACAAAAAAGAATTAAAAGCAGAAAACTAACTCCTTCATATTAAAGAGTGCGTTATAAAGATTTATTTGTTATTGCCATTTTTTAAATATCAAAAAGCTCAAGGATTTTCATACAAAAAAGTACCAACAAGCATTAATCCAAACTTAGACATACATATTTCAAATGTGACTCTTATAGCTTCAGATAACCAAAATAAAAGCTATATTCTAAATTGATACATTCCCTACATTTCTAACTGCTACAAGTGTTTATAAATTTTGAAAAAATTACTTGTTTTTAATAAAACTATTAAACATAAATCAATTAACTCTAACATAATTTTTTTTTAAATAATCCTTAATAATAGACATTAAATTTTTTGTTTAAAGTTCAAACACAGAAAAAAAAATCTTACCTGAAAACGAAAAATGTTAAAACTCCACACTCATGAAAAAAAACAAGAGATTGTTTGTTTAATCCAGGGTCACTGATCTCTGTGTAATGAATGGATTAAAGAAGTTAAAGGTTAACAATGTAAACAAAACCAGCAACATACTGTTTTATGTTAAGGATGGGAGGGGATAATAATCCCTGACCCTAGAGCCATTGTAACTTGACAATGATAAACTGTTAACGCTGGGATCAACCTACCATACATCACAGTATATACTAAACAAGCCGCACAGCCTCAAGCTAAATCTCTACATCGTTATCAAAATAACTGTGAAATTTAAACATCTTCTAAATTGAAAGTTTTGAGTAATTGAAACCTGATCGTTTTCATATCTTCTGTCAGACCATGGATGTATTATATTATTGTCAGTTCATATCTTCTGCCAGAGAAATTTTTAATCTTGCCATGATCTTTTTTTTTTTAGGGAATGAAATTTAATATGTTGTATGTCGTACAATTTTTTAAAACTTTTTTCATTAAAATTCTTGTCATTTATGACATGTGTATAAATGTTACTTGATAATGCAATTTTCAAATTAAGAAAAAGCAATTTAAGATTTATGTTACTAAATATTTTTCCATATAATTTTTTTTTAAGGTGAGCTGTGAGGAGAAATAGGAGACTCATGCAGACACACACTTTACTTATACCAGAAAAAAACTTTCTAACTCACAATCTAGCTCTTTTTTTTTTCAGATAGATATCTAAGTATTCAATTTCTCAATATACATTAAGTTAATAACAGATGCTGTTTTATGCTCATAAAACATTTCATAAAAAACACCAGGCTTAAAATTTATTATGCCAGACATGCCTTTTCTACATGCAGAGCCTCATCATAATACTAAGTTGTAGTTTTAGTAATAAAAAGGCAGTCATGGCTCCAAAAATATTTTAAAAAACAAAGAAAGAAAATTTCCAAAAAATGAAAATAGTCATACTATAAAGAGTTTTTATACTTTTGTATAGTATCTATTTATGCAACAACTCTTCAAGAGAACAGACAAGACTAAGAGTATATCATGATGATGTCACTTGGAACTGTCATGTCAGCTCTAGACTCTAGACATAATAAGTTATGGTAGAGATTGAAGGTAATATATTATACTGGTACCCATTAATTACTGGTTATCTGTTTTATTGACTGGTGTCAGTCCAAGGTTACAAGAAATACAACTATAAGTACTCATAAATCAAAACGAAACATCAGTATCTTCAATAAATACTGGACCCTATCTATGAACCAAATATCTATAAAAATCAATTCCTTAAAAAAACTCTGAAATTCACAGCTTTTAATTTGAAGTACTATTCATTTTTTATTATTTTTGGTTAAATAGTACTTTAGAAATATAAAACAAAAGCTCTTTAGCTTTAGAAACATAAACTGCACAAGCTTCAATACATTTACATACAAATAGAACTTTTGAATGATAAAATAACATTTTCCACTATGCTATTACAACTGCTGATTGAGCAAACATTTACTTTTATTTTCATTGCCTGATTGATATATCTTGTGGTAACCCACAAACTTGTATACATGTACATTAACTTCACCACAAATACCGCAATAAATCATTCTCTATTTTGGGATTCTTAATTTCACCACACGTACCTCAATATTTCATTTTCATTTAAACTGACCACACATGGTCCTTGAGGCCTTTTTAGGTTTTAAAGCATCATACAAGAAAGTTTGACTTTTATTGTCTCACAGTCTTTTCATGCTTTTCTAGCTGAAAAAGCCATAGAAGACATCTTTATCTCTAACTTACTATTTATCTAGTTTTCACTTTTCGTTTACAGGTGCATATTAAACACTATATCATAATGTTTTATCATTGTAAAAATGTATAATGTAAGCTGGTAGTAAATTATACATACTGTTATCTCTACCAAGAACCCTTTTCTTTTTTAAAATAAGTTGTTTTTTTACTGTAAACCTCTTATATCTTATCATTATTTTATCTATTTCCTAACATTTTTTAAATATATCTGGAAGGAACCACAAGCAGGATCCAGGATCAGACCCCTATAACTATCATTATTTTTGCAAAACAGGATTAGGAAATAATTAAAATTCAGAAAATTAGATGAAATAATGAATAACAGCTGTACAGAACAATAAAAAAAAATAAAGTGATGGTGCCTGCCCCAAAGCCCCTATTTTACAAACCAATTGTCAATCATAAATCTGACAAACAAGATTTAACAAGATTCACCAATTTATTATATCATAATTTACTATCTATTCCTGTCTCTGAGGATTTGAAAGTCCTATAAAAATAGCAATGAAATTTTTTTTCATGGACCAAAAATATATTCCTGACCTACCTGTAACAATTCTATGTTCCACCTGATCTACGTGAAACCAAACAATGTCCCAATAGTAACAAAACGAATTGCTATTCCCTTCAAGTTTTATGTAAAGACTTTAATACTATGATCAAATACTATAATGGCTCTGCAAACTTTTATATTCTAAGGATTTAAAGTCAAGGGCAGATGTATCAAATGCATCTGTTTAGAAATTGTTTTCATTAGGGATTATAGCGTTGTAATATTCATGTCAACAATTAAATAACTGGTTTACTGTACAATGCTGTTCCTCCTTTGAGATTCAGTGTAATGTATTTGATCTAAAATTGAATCTCTATCTTAGCGTTTTATATTCAATTATCAAATGCAGTCACATTAAAACTTTAAGATTATGAAATAGATTATCAACTCTTCAAGTTTTTGGGGTTTTTTTTTGTGCATGATACTGAAAGTACTTCTTTTTTATTTTCTAATGTTTTAAACTACTACATTTGAATATTGGCAGTTTTACGTAGCTAAACAGGCCTGTAGCCAGGAATTTCCAAAGGGGGGTTATTTGGCCCCAAAAACTCGACTTTAACAGTGACAATCTGAACAGAACGTTGACTTTAGCAGTCATTATTTGTTTTCAAGGGGGGATCGGACAAGGGGGTTCGTCCGAATCCTCCGAACCCCACTGGCTACGGGTATGCTAAATATACGGTTAATGCATAGACTTTTATCTAAAATTGATTTGGTGTTAAAAATCCTGGATGTGCATATGAATTTGTTAATATAGCTGTCCAAAATTGATGTTTACATTAACTGTTTTAAGTTTTGTGACTTCAAAATGAATACTTACAACACAACAATTTTAAAAGTTGTATATCTTTATTCTCAATAAACCATCATTTTGATAAGGTATAGAGAAACTGTTCAACTGTTCAACTGTACTTAGAATGTTACTCTGCCATGCTCTACAGTATGAAAGCACTCTAAATTGGTGAAAAAATTTGCATGAAGTATAACCATGATAACCATAAATATTGTTTTAATTCAACAATTTTTGCATAGGCAGATCCAGGTGGGGGGGGGGGGGGCGGGGCTGGGATCCGCCCCTGCTTTGTGAGGGTTATACCTGTTTTTTTTATTTTTAACTATTCCTTTCCATTTTTGTCAAAGTTGAATCGTTCGGACTATGCATTATTGATAATTTTGTCCACAAACAAAACAATCCATTTTGGTACGAAAATTTTCATCCAATATTAATTAATTTTATTAAATTTTCACTTATTATTGAGATAAACAAAATTTTACAATTTTGCAATCTTTCATCCAAACCTAACAGTGTAAATCCAATTTATTTTTTGAAAATAATTATAAGTATTTACATTTAGCTCTATCTTGATGACTTTGCAACTATTTCATTTTTTAGTGATTTCTTTGTTGATGCGTTCTTATAAAAGAAAATCCTATTCAGAAATATTTGCAACAATTAAAATTATTTTTCTGTTGGTTTTCAATGATTCTGATTCACTGGTTTTTAACTATAACTTTTCAACTTTTAATATTAGAAATTGTCAATTATAAGTAAGAATGTGTGAACTGAGCAGAAGCCCCAATATTACAGTTATTATTACCTATCAGTATAGATTTACGGATTAATACTATCTTTTATTAGTACATGCTTATCACATAAATTCTCACCTTCTATAAAAGTCAGCACCGAGTACAGATGTCTTTCATCTGGAAAAATAATGAAACATTTTGAGAATTCATTCACTTTCCTTCTTTCTTATCTTCTTTTTTTCAAAACTGTCAAATTTCTGAAATATAACAAATGTTATTACATAATGCAAATTTTATAGGACTTTTTTTGTTTTATAAGAAAAAGGCAGTTTTCTTCCTTGGTGGTTTAGCTATTATTTTCAACCTCATTCTATCAGAATTAAATTTCTATCAGGTTTATAAATTATAGAATTTGGTTTGAACTCGGTGGTATTTAATTGCAACAAAAAGTTTCTCAACAAGGATACCATTTGGAATTTTAGAGGAAATTTTATAATAGAACAGAAATTTGATGAAATAATAATTGCAAACATCTGATAAAATTTTTATATAATTATGAATCAAATCAAATCAACCTGACAATTTTTTGTTGTTGCAAGAAACACATCATTATGAATTACAATGGTAAAAAGAGAAAAGTTTGTGACAAGTAAGTGCAAACTTTAGAATAAATAGGAAAATTTAAGCAAAAACAAAAGTATTTTTATCTTTTTTCCAACTATCAGGTTTACTTAAAATAACTTACTAGTGGTTTTGTGAAGGTCATTGTATTCTACGACCAGCATCATTTGGCATGAAACAGGTACAACTGTTCTAAATTATTGAAGATAATCCATCATCTCAAGGTTGATTAAGTTTATCTGAAAATGATGGAAGAAATTTCACCAATCTTGACAAGAACCAGCTGTGTTGTCAGATTATGCAATTTTTTATGAAACTTGAAATTAAAATGAAGTAATTATATCAGTTTCTGTTGAAATTTATAACAGTTTTATTGGATTTTTTGCACATGAATTTATTCATTAGTTAACATTAGTTACTATGCATTTATAAAAAAATGTCCCACATACTTTTCTTTAACATGTTGTTTCAAGACATATGTTAATTTTTAAATTCTTTTTCCATCAATTTTCCAACTGGAAATAATCAAATATTTTTTTAATGTGATGCAAACATTTTAACAACTTTAATGAATTAAACAGTATAGTTTTACCAATAGATAAACAATGCAGTAATCATGTTGCAGACTTGATGCATTGAATGTAGTTGCACCAACATTTTAATCACGAAGTTTCAATAGTGGCGTCACCAATTATTGTAGGGGACAAAGGAAACAATGAAATGTATCAATACATAAAATAACATAGTGTCATTCTACATCTCCACCATAAAAATCCCAAAATAAATAAGACAGTCGATACATAACAATTTATAACTAGCTGTTTGATTAATGCAGGCACATACCTTTTTCATTATTTCTAAAATTGTTGTGTGGTGACAATGAAAATTTTGGAATTTAAATCAATAAAATCTTTAACCTTTGAACTTTTGCAAAAAGGAGACAAAAATATTTTATTTAAAAAAATCATTCAAATTCTATAAGAAATATTCACAGATAAACATGCTTGTATGTATCCATAAACCTTACCTACATTATCCATCACGAACCTAATCCCCTATCATAACATCTTTAAAATCACATCAACCCCTTTCAATGGATTCTATATAAATGTATTTAAACATTAAACAAGATTTATATATAGGTATAATAGGATTTAATTCTGTATGATATATCCTATTTTGAGTGGTCTTTTCAAAGTAATGGTACCTCAAGCTAAGCCCTTTTACAATTAAGTCCATCAAATAAAATGTATGTTGAGCGTTTTTCCGTATCTGTATACAACTTTTAGGAAAAGATTTAAATAAAAAAATTTGGAAGAATTTCTAAGTTCTGATAATGAATAGCATTTAAAAAGTTTGTGAATTTATATGCTTCACTACTATATGTGTCCGTAGGCTACTGCGTCCTTCTTATAGTATCATATTTCCACTTCAGTGAACCAGAACATTGTGGTCAAAACCCTTATTTTGCAAAGATTTTAAAAATTCACATTGTAATGAACATGTATCAAAAAATTCAAATTGATATAACAACTTGAGTGTTACCTATCTTTTACATAGTAATTAAGGGACAGACTAACAAAACAATACACAGACTGGAAATTATAACAACTCCACCCCCTTTACTTTCATAAGCACAAATTATCATGTTTTTAGAAACTTTTATCATCACATCCATAACATTGTCTATAAAAAAAAAGAAGAAATGGAGGGGAGATAACTCTCATAATTTAAAAAGGACAGATAACACCATAGCAAAGAAAAAAACACATTTATAAACAAATACAGCAGTCTGAAGGTACAAAAAAACATAAAGAGTAAAACTCAAAACTGTAAAGAGAATGTGAACTAAACCTGGAGTGCTGAAGAATTATATAATTGAAAGGACAAGTGACCTTCTGCTGCAGAACGGGTACCTTTATGCTATTGTGAGGCTAATTCCCATTTTAGTATGCAAATTCTGTAAGGTTTGTTTTTAATTAAAATTCAGATGACTACCTAAAATATGTTTAAGACGTTTTAAGATTTTTTCAAAAAAATTAAACACTTTTAGCTGTTTCAGTTCATGTTTCATACTGTTGTCTGCATAATGGCATACAAGCCTTGGAAGCAGTTTTAAATAAGAGTGCATATTATTTTCCAAACTGACCTTTATTATTTTGACTTAAAAAATCATGGCCATCCCTTTCCCCTTCACTTATTTTTGTATATATAGATTCTGAAGTATTCTTAATACAAGTAAATTAAAGCGTTAAATTTCACTAATCCATACAATCTTGATATCATGGTTAAATAATTGTAACATTTGGACAAATTGGTCATGAAATCTGATGATAAAATTATGCCCTATATGAACACTTTCTCTTGAGGTGACTCTGGGTGGTCACTTCTTTGTTGTGACAAGATAAATTAATCTCTTGACACCACACCAGTATAACACCTGTCCAAAACAATTTATCTAGCCACCCCAGGTGTAATGTAAAGGTAATACAGATTGATATGGGATACACATTCTCACAAGAAATTTTCAAATTATGAACTTTTTACATAAAATTAAAGAAGTAATACATCTTCCACAGTGACAGTAACCTTCTGTTACAAAATACAAATCTATGGAGAAAATTTGAATTTACGGTCAAAAGTTTGTAATCCTAACCTTAATGGTTTACAAGGGTGAGGGAAAATAGACCTAAACTGATTAAAATATACATATTGCTTCATAGGTAGAATTTCATGTCTGAACAAGGACTTATAGTCAAGATCAATCCAGACCATAAGAGTCTTGTAATATTCAAGTCTGGTACCAAATATCAAGAATATTTAATTTGTAATTTTATCAATGCAAAGACCATACAAATTGTATCAGGCAAGCTGGAAGTAGATATTTGGAGGGTATGAAGTGTGTCATACAAAACCAATAACCTTGGTATCAATGAAATGTGAATTGTAGTTGCTGAGCCAGACATAATACAAATTTCATGCATTAATCACAGTACATCAACGAGAAGAAATTTTAACATACATGTATGGACAAACAGAAGATTGATACTTGACTGATTTGAAAATAAATGTGTCACACAGTGCTGGCTGTCCAATATGAAGATTGGTATCAAATATCGAAAAGCTCTGATATAAGTTGCTTAGAAGTGTGATACCGCTAAAGACTTAAGTGGGTATTTGAGAACTATACCATCAGTGTACACAGTTATATGTGAGATACACTGTCAGTTTATTGTTTCCACACTAATATGTGAGACACACTGTCAGGAAGTATATGGTATACACAGTAACTTGTGAGAGACACTGTCAGAATATTGTATTCACACAAATATGTGAGATACACTGTCAGTATATTGGATCCACACAAATATGTGAGAGACACTGTCAGAATTTGTATTCACACAAATATGTGTCAGTGTCTCTCACATAATTGTGTGAATACAATATACTGACAGTGTCTCTCTCATATTTGTAGTTTATTGTATCCACACCAATATCTGAGAGACACTGTCAGTATAATTGTATCCACACAAGTATGTGAGAGACACTGTCAGTATTTTGTATCCACACAAATATGTGAGATATACTGTCAGTATATTGTTTCCACACAAATATGTGAGATATACTGTCAGTATATTGTTTCCACACAAATATGTGAGATATACTGTCAGTATATTGTTTCCACACAAATATGTGAGATACACTGTCAGTATATTGTTTCCACACTATAATATTTGAGAGACACTGCCAATATACTCTATCCAAACAAATATGTGACATTCACTGTCAGTATATCGAATCCACATTAATATATGAGATATACTGTTAGTATAATTATATCCACCCTTACATATGCGAGAAACACTGTTAGTAATTTGAATCCACAATAATTTGTAGAATGAGGGAGACACTGTCAGTATATTGTATCCAGTGTAATGTAGGGGCAGTATATGTGATGCTGCATAGATATCTACACAAATATGTGAGATACACTAGCAGTATATTGTATCCACACTAAATATGTGAGATACACTCAAATTATGTATTGTATCCATAACAATGTGTGGGACATAGTGGCACTGACTTGTAAACACACCAATGTGATATACACTTTGGTCGTATAATGTATCAATACAAATAAGTGAGATCATATGTAACACTGTAAGTTTCTTATATACTATTCAATGACAAATGATGAACAATAGACTTTCAGATAGCTGGGTCAAACTATAAAATTCTCACAGCATGCTTTAAAGAAAATATGGAAAACAATACCATCTGAGTTTATACATCTTTATACTGACTTATATGTGTTTAATCTGTATCTAATAGTTCTCAAAACTACTTATCTCTTTCCTAATCCATCTAATTATAGTTTAAAGTTTACTCATAAAATCATACATTAAATGCCTATAGCATTCATTTTTTCAAATCAGACGTGAAAATGTCATAAAGAACATGATATATCGACAAAAAACTTATTGCTATTTGTATATAATTTCTGGAGAATTTACAGAGAATTAAAATGATACTGTAAATTAAAAAAAAAAATTGCAAAAAGGTTAACAAAATACTCTTACCCTAAAAAAGCTTTAATTATAGCATCCCTTTCAACTATATATTGATTTTAAAGTATGCATAGTTTACCTTTAACAATACTTTCCAAATACTATGAGAAATTTAAGAAGATCTTCTTTTGATTGTAAAGATACAAATGTGTCAACCTACTTTGTGTACCTTCACCTGAGAACAAACTCTGGCTACACCTCAACGAGCCTTTTCATCATTGGAGCAGTGTCCTATCATCTTAAATGTCCATTCTGTTTAGCCTGTAATCATTTTGTTCATATTATTAAACTTTAAACTTTTCCTTTTGATTAAATTTTAAATTAACTTCAGCCTTTTAATATCTGTAATCTTTAAATTTAAAGTTAAAAAACGTAAGCTTTTTTTGCTTGAAATGATCTAGTCAATCTTAGTGTCCTTAATCTTTTAAGCTTTATATACAACATATGACAGAAATGTTAATTAAGGTTAAGGGATAGTAAAAGGGCTATAGTTCAACGAGCCAAAGTCTTATGCAAAATTTACCAAAATCTATAACATAGCCCATTTACTGAAACTTGACCTTAACGTATAAGGACAAAAGGCTTTAAAAAATCTGATTAACATTTATGTCTCATATACCCTCATTCTACCATTTATTTTAGATATTTCAAAAGTTAAATTAAAAATTTGATTTGCATCATATTTGAAGATATGATCCAAAACAATAATACATATTATGAATTTGAAATATTTATACTAGTGTAAAGTACTCACCTTCTGTGCATAACAGTTTTTGTTTCCTGAAAATGAAAAACAAAATTATTCCCTTTTTTGTTTTATTCCAATAACATGTGTGACAGATGTTGAAAAAGTTTTATTTTCTTAGCGTTCATGACATCCCCTATTGTTAGTAGTGATTTACACATCAAATGTATGCTCAAATGCAGTTTAATCTTTATTTATATCTCAACAAATACAAAATAAAATTGAAAGATAAATTTTCTATACCCTTGAACATAATATCCTTTTTATTAATAGTAAACAAGGCATTTACGAATTCAAATATAACTTTCTAAAGTACAGAAGCTGTTGGGGATTTGGCAATAGTAAAGTATTGACATCAGTGATCAAAGGATGCAAAAGATCTTTTAAAACGCATATCTGTTATGGGTTACAATGTTTATTAAATGGCCAAAAGGACAAATTAAGAACAGTTTGCAATTTTTTTTTAAATATTATCCCCAAAACTTCTTAAACAAAAATTATTGATATTATATGATTCAAAATGTATCTGGTATTAATGTTAATTATCATTAATGTTTGCAAATCAGACTATAATATGTAACAAAATGTTAAATAATTTTTCCAATCATAGTACTTTCACTGAAATCAACAAATTTGTTGTCCTTTACAAAGTTATACTCATGGATTCACTATTATTTTTATGACACCAATTTTCGTAGATTTCGTGGGTTTTTAAAATCCATGCATATAAATATTAAATGAAGTGCAAATTGAATGCAGACTTCGGCAAAACCATATCAAACATCCACACCAATGCCATTTTTCCTTAATCCACAAATATTGGTTCCCTCTGTTCCTTAAGAAAAAACTTTTTTCTTAAAAATGTCAACTAAATATAAATGTTTACCATTACTGTTAGGAATTTCTCATCTTTTTGAATACATGTATTAGATTTAAAACCAATAGTGGTGCCCGTCTTTATTCACTTTCCCAGATGACACAGATGTACATTTCTGACACCCATGACTGAATATTATATAACTACATGTAAATTAATTTGTAGTAAATTATACATATTAAGTCATGAGGAAGAATCAATTATAACAGAAATTATCTTTCACCTAAGTTAGTTGCCATATGGCTGATTTCCATAGTCTGTGCAATATGTTTAAATAATTCTTAAACACATATTTATAGATTCTCTGATCCTTTAGAGACTAGCCTTCTAATCCCAAGCATACATTGTATATAGTAAACATAAATAAACAGTATGGGTTTTACTCATTGTTGAATGCCATATGGTAACCTATAGTTTTCAATTTCTGTGTCATTTGGTCTCTTGTGGATAGTTATCTCATTGTCAATAATATCATATCTTCTTATTTTTATATACTAGTATTTGATTTAAAGTATTTTACCTTTCATAAGTTTGGTATTGTTCTATTATGGACAAATTCATAAATTCCACTTCCAATCTTGCAAATTATGTTGACTGGTCTCAGCATACTTCAAAATGGCACCTAAACCAATCAGAACTTCCAAAACCATCATGTTCCCATTTTCATTTTTTTTAAATATTTAATTGAGCAATGATCTAGAAACTACTGTAAATATTTTAGAGTATTTTTGGTACATGTACGTATGTGACCTTGACAAGGAAGGTCACATACATACACCTATATAATGGGAAAGAGCTTATTGTGACCTGCTGGCCTAGTTTTTCTGCTTACTTTTATGTATTATTTTTTTATTTTTTTTTTTATTTCATTCAGTAACATTATCTTAAATATCTATTTCTAGTAATGTAAATATGGCCTTGACTTTATACATAGGGGTATTGATCAATAAGGATCTTCCTCTCATTATTTGTGACTAATATTCAAGTAAAGTTGCAATCCTACATGGATTACTAACTTTAGCATTCAAAAACTATTTAACTGCAATAATGTTGGTCTTTTTCCATTCTACAATCTCTGACCTTGACTGTAAATGAATGCAGGGAATTTCCTCAACTTATATATGAGACTTTGATCTAACAAGGGTTGCAATTAAATAAAAAGTACATTGTATTTGAGTAAGCATCTTGAAACGAAAAACCAATGGCCAGGTCACAAACTGGTATAACAATCATCTGATCTAATTTTTCTCATAAAAATAATCAAAAGATGATATTTGATATTAGCTTGCATTTTGACTGATTTAAGTTCAATTACATAACAAGATCAATTGGCTAATTACGTACATTCACGTTTCTTTTTTTTAAAGAAATAATCATAGATGTGTAAACCCCAGGGTTTATACATCTATGGAATAATCATAAGCTGTTTTTAAAAAAGATCTTAAAAGCGGTTGATGCAAAAAGTTCTCTATCCAAAATGATAAGTTTTAAATGAGTTATTAAATGTATTTTCTGACAACTGTGTATCTAAACACCAAATCCTTTTCAGAAAAATTTCAGTTGGTTATATAGCGAATCACTGAATCGTGACGGAATCAGCCCCCCCTTAGGCAGTCAGTGGGCCCCCTCTTATGAAATTTTCTAGATCCGCCAATGATAACAGAGAATAATTTTCAAATCATTGAATAGCATAATTGTAGTTGTGATGTTCAAAACTATAATGACTATCAAATGTAGACATGTATAAGCATTGTGACCAAAAGCAACAGGATCAATGTTAATCGTAAATAAACAAAATTCCTTTATAGGTATTTTTTAGGAAGTAGTTCAAACTGTCTCTATTCAAAGTTTAGATGCACTTAAAATTTTTTATACGACCGCAAAATTTGAAAAATTTTTCATCGTATATTGCTATCACGTTGGCGTCTGCGTCGTCGTCGTCGTCCTGCGTCCGAATACTTTTAGTTTTCGCACTCTAACTTTAGTAAAAGTGAATGGAAATCTATGAAATTTTAACACAAGGTTTATGACCACAAAAGGAAGATTGGTATTGATTTTGGGAGTTTTGGTCCCAACATTTTAGGAATTAGGGGCCAAAAAGGGACCAAATAAGCATTTTCTTGGTTTTCGCACTATAACTTTAGTTTAAGTTAATAGAAATCTATGAAATTTTGACACAAGGTTTATGACCACAAAAGAACGGTTGGGATTGATTTTGGGAGTTTTGGTTTCAACAGTTTAGGAATTAGGGGCCAAAAAAGGGCCCAAATTAGCATTATTCTTGGTTTTCGCACAATAACTTTAGTTTAAGTAAATAGAAATCAATGAAATTTAATCACAATGTTAATGACTACATAAGGAAGGTTGGTATTGATTTTGGGAGTTTAGGTCCCAACAGTTTAGGAATTAGGGGCCAAAAAGGGACCCAAATAAGCATTTTTCTTGGTTTTCGCACCATAACGTTAGTATAAGTAAATAGAAATCTATGAAATTTAAACACAAGGTTTATGACCATAAAAGGAAGGTTGGTATTGATTTTGGGAGTTTTGGTCACAACAGAATAAGGGGCCCAAAGGGTCCAAAATTAAACTTTGTTTGATTTCATCCAAATTGAATAATTGGGGTTCTTTGATATGCCGAATCTAACTGTCATGACTGTGTATGTAGATTCTTAACTTTTGGTCCCGTTTTCAAATTGGTCTACATTAAGGTCCAAAGGGTCCAAAATTAAACTTAGTTTGATTTTGACAAAAAATGAATCAGTTAGGTTCTTTGATATGCTGAATCTAAAAATGTACTTAGATTCTTGATTATTGGCCCAGTTTTCAAGTTGGTCCAAATCGGGGTCCAAAATTAAACTTTGTTTGATTTCATCAAAAATTGAATAAATGGGGTTCTTTGATATACCAAATCTAACTGTGTATGTAGATTCTTCATTTTTGGTCCTGTTTTCAAATTGGTCTTCACTAAAGTCCAAAGGGTCCAAAATTAAACTTAGTCGGATTTTAACAAAAATTGAAATCTTGGGGTTCTTTGATATGCTGAATCCAAAAATGTACTTAGATTTTTTATTATGGGCCCAGTTTTCAAGTTGGTCCAAATCAGGATCTAAAATTATTATATTAAGTATTGTGCAATAGCAAGTCTTTTCAATTGCACAGTATTGCGCAATGGCAAGAAATATCTAATTGCACAATATTGTGAAATAGCAAATTTTTTTTTAATTAGAGTTATCTTTCTTTGTCCAGAATAGTAAGCAAGAAATATCTAATTGCAAAATATTGTGCAATAGCAAGATTTTTTTTTAATTGGAGTTATCTTTCTTTGTCCAGAATCAACTTAAATCTTTGTTATATACAATATACAATGTATATTCTCTTTTTACTACCAACTGATAAATTAAAATAATCTTTACCATTCATGATAACAAGCAGTTTTTTTTACATCTTAATATTTTATGATGTATTTAAATGAGTAGTTATTGTAGCAAACTCCATTAGAAATTTTAATTGAGATTAGTTTTGGAATAAGGGAAAGACATTTTTTTGAGAGGATTAATATTCAACAGCATAGTGAATTGCTCAAAGGCAAAAAAAACTTTTAAGTTCATTAAACCACATTCATTCTGTGTCAGAAACCTATGCTGTGTCAACTATTTAATTTTAGATTTAAAAAGTTTGAAGAAGAAATTTTTAATTGATTTGTAAAATCTTGACATTTGTCTTGTGTAAAAAAAACCCATGTAATGTCAAAAATTTGATCACAATCCAAATTCAGAGCTGTATCACGCTTGAATGTTTTGTCCATACTTGCCCCAACTGTTCAGGGTTGGACCTCTGCGGTCGTATAAAGCTGCGCCCTGCGGAGCACCTGGTTTTAAAATTGACTAGTTTTAAGACATGTACTTGATAAATGCATGAGAATTACAAATATTCTTTACTGCAACTTATCTGCAATGCAATAAACATTAGAAAATCTGACAAAGTAATATTTATTTTATCTTATCAAATTCACTTTCCTCATCTTAACACCTGGTAAAATCATAAATTTAACATTCTGTTATCTAACATTTCTGTTAATGTTTCTGTCAGGATAACATTAGTACATGTACCACTAATTTTTCTGATTACTACAGCAGGAAAATAAGGGCAGGTCAGTTTTTGTCAGATAGACATATAATAGTGGTTTACTTTTACAAATTATGATTTGGATGTGGATGGAAAGTTGTCACATTGGCAGTCATACCACATCTTCTTACATCTATACAACCAAATCATGTTGCCCTATAACGTACTTCAGAACAGCCTTCATTATGAAAACTTATCTGACCATTTGACCAAAAGATTTTCCATGCAGTTCATTTGAAATATTCATAATTCTCCTTCTGGAGAAAGTTTTTAAATAATATCCAACAAAAAAGATAAACTTTAGATTGAAGTTCCTACAGTTAGACAAAATGTGGCTATGGCTGTTCTTCGTGATGCTGGTGTCAGTAAAAATATAAAGAAAAATAATTTTTCAATAAGATACAAGCTTATTTTATAGATTTTTTGTTTTAAAAGCTAATTATAACATCAAATATGCTTATTGGATTTTTTTCTAATAAAATTCAATCTACCGAAATTAATTAACTGGTGATTGCAATGAACTTAAAATTAAGTCTTCTAAGAAATACATTACATTACAAAACTTACAATTAAAACAGGAAAAAAAGACAGAATATTGTTTATATAATCACATGAAATCATAACCTTGCAATTATACAACATTGGGTGGGGTAAAACCTTTGCTGATTTATAAGATATTTTCAGCTACAGCTTAATTAATCTATTTTCTTTACCTACATCTAACTTATTTCTAACAAATTATCTTACTGTTGAAATTTACCAGTAGGGCATGTTTACAGTTTATCACCATCTTAATGGCTTCATGCGTCTAATCATATAAAACAGAACTTGTAATACTATGCAAGCTTACTTGTAATATTATGCAAGCTTGTGTGAGACCTTGAACATTTCTGTTTTATAAACAATCTGGTATCACTGATAAAAGTTTTATAACCAATAAAACAGAAAACAAGAAACAAAACGGCCTAGCCACAATCAGATGTGCATTTTGTGTTTCACATGAAGTCAAAAATGAGTATCACCTCAGGGAAAAACTCTTTTGATATTTTGGTTCAAAAATGGTTTAAATTATGAAAAATTGCCATCGTTAGGCTAACACTGGAAGCATTTATATAATTACATGCAGTTTTTGAAGGAAATATTTAATATTTTTATTAAATAAATGGTGTTTAAAAACTGTATAATTTTCTTTAATGGTTGCCTTCAAGACATGGTCACCAGTGACAGATTTTTGGTCAATGACAAAGACAACAAAATATGTTTAGAACTATTGAATATCAAACATTTTAATTAAAAAAAAAAATAACAAGAACATGTTTGACTCACAGTTATTTCAAACAACAGTAGCTTTCTTTGATCATTAATCTTATCTGATAAAACTGTATCTAAAATTATCTATAAATAACAAAACTTCCAAAAGAACCCTTTCTTTTGGTGTATAGAACATTAAAATAACTTGATGCATATTCTTACAATAAACAATCAAACTTAGCAATACAATTTATATGTTTTGTCTACGGACAAGACATTGTATTCATATTTAATGAAATGCATTATCAAAACCTAATTTTGATATAGCTGAAAGTGTTATCTTGAAAAAAAACCATACATTTTATCAGGTTTATCTATCAAATGATGCTTAACTTCGAGGAAAATGGAAACAAATACATTTTGATAATGTCTACGGACAAGACATTTTATTGATATTCAATTAAATGCTTTCAAAGATGATTGTTAAAGTTAAGATTAAAAGTTACTAATTAAGTTTTAAGGGGTGTTTTTTAATTTTGGAAAATATAAAAATGTACCCATAATTCTTTACATATCTCAATAATTTATTGATTAAGCCAAAATGAAGACACATTCTTTTAACTGAAATCCATATATCTGACTGTTTAAAACAATCAAACTATTATTAAAACTCAATTTTGACATAGTTGAATGTGTTCTCTTGAAAAAATAACATACATTTTACCTATCAAATTAGGCTGAACTCGAGGAAATTGAATACAAATGTATTGTGGTAATGTCTACGGACAAGACAATTTCAGTTAAAAAAAAAATCTGTTAGAATTAATTGTGACTATATTTATGTTGAAAATACTGAGTTTTAATTTGAATAGATAACTTTCATCACCTATAAATAAGATTTCAGTTCCATAGCAGACAATAATTGAATTTAATACTTGTTATGTACAAGTGTCTTGTCCGTAGACACTTCCTCATCTGCTGTTAATACTGAAATGCAAAAGATAAAGTTAGAGAGGGAGAAATACTTTTTCTTCATTTGATTTTAGTAAATCTTTTAAGGTATGCAGCAACTGGAATAAACAATATTGAAGTAAAATAAGGTATGCTTTTTATGACTGATAATCTGACACTTTTTAAAATCCACTCCTGTAAAGTAATTTTACAAAAATTGAGAACACTTAAATTACCATTTATTTATTAAAAATAAGATATTTCTAAGTTTAAACAACACATAGGACTAATCAAGACCCACTAAGCCAAGCAATATTGATAAAAAGACATGTCTACGGACAAGACATGTGTCTACGGACAAGACATTCTGACATATTTTTGAATTTTTTCCTCTATTAATAGATAGTAGAAAAAAATGTTAGTAGTGTTTTCATATCTACAAAAGAACAGGAACTTAGCAATGCAACATTAATGTAACTATGCTTCCAGTTTACTAGGGAATGCATGTCTACGGACAAGACATTTTTTCACTTTATTTGTATATCCAACTTTGATGGCAAATATCTCCAGCTAGGGTACTTCAATTTTGATAAATGAGGTAGTTTTTGATAATGCATATACTAGAAGAGAAAACAAAACACATAATAGCATAAATTTGATTTATTTTTCTCTTTTATCACTACACTGAGCAAGCTAAAAACAAAAGTACAAAATTTCATAACAAGCACATAGTATTCAACTTTTTATCATAACTTTGTAACCACTGAAGATTTTTTGTTGCAACAAACAGTAAAAGAAAGATGAATAAATTGTCTATAGCAATGAACCAATAATGTAGTTCAAATTAAGTTCACTTATTAACTATCAATTGATAAAAACAGCGAAATTTTAAATGAAACAACATAACGTGAAATTTTGCCCATTTTCAGCATGTATTTTAGTGTTTTTTTTTCAAAACGGTAACACCTATACATGATATTTAATATTCATTGTGAAGCCCTATATTCACTTCTTCAGTTCAAAGATGTATTACTTATGTAAAGTTTATCTTCTTGTCTTTACAAGCCTATAACATAGACCCAATATGAAATGCACATCTGATCTTGGCTAGGCCGAAAGGATTTTTTTCAGGTTATAAAATTGTTAAACTGTTGAAGATCATTTTCATCTGCTAAAACTCCAAACATATTTTGAATATGTTAACAAAAATGTTATGGGTAGATATTTAATTTACAAGAATCATAGCTTTCTTTACTTTAGGATAGCCACATATTTCCAGAAACTATTTGAAAAGATGAAGGTGCTTATCTCAAAAAGGCACTTTAGCAAATACTTCTACTTCCTCCTTCACTCCAGTCTAAACAAAAATTCCCTCTATAGAGGAATAAATTTACCCCTCTATAGACGGATTATCCCTCTATACAGGTATAATCACCATACAGGGGGTTTGTTCCCAACCTGTTTAAGGATCTTCAAGACCTCATTTCTCGTGTTATTTGACACAGACACTTGTTTCTGTTAATGTGGGGTTTACTATCCACACTGTTACGAAAAATATTTCTTTGTACGGGTGTTGATAGTAAACCCCTCATTGGCAGAAACAAGTGTCTGTGTTATTTGAAATATTTTTGTGAAAGACAATATTCCAGAAATGACGTATAGCTGTATTGATTATTACTGTAAATCAGACTTATGTTATAGTCGATTGTAAGGGGTTTTCACCTCATGATCCTGATCAAAATTTAAAATAAATACTTACTTGCATGTGTACTTACTTAAGTTTAAACTTATGAATCTGCATATGGCATAGTGGTAATGAAAACCGGATGTCTTTATTATACGACTCAACACAAACACGGTAATAGTTTATTCCGGACTTCTTATTCGATATTTGAAGTTTTAAACACTTGTTTTAAAATCTTATTGTGAGGTTAAGATGAGAGAGAAAATCTCCCATATATATATGCTTTAATCCCAAGTATTTCAGGAACTCATATTGGTGTTTGGTGTTTTAACCGTGACTTCTTAACACTACAGAATTTAGCTACAACTTACCGGCTACAACTATGCATCAACGAGAAAACAGGATCTAAGATATAGCTGCATTATAATCAGATTCGCTCAAATGCAACCTGTCAGTTTCGTTTGAACTACCTGTTAAAGGGTTGGGTTTGGGAGGGATGCCTCCACCTTATGATAAAACTACATATATAAGTATAAGTTATAAACGTAGGTATCAATCACGTCTGTAAATAACGATAGAGTCCCACGCCAAGACTTGAGCAATGTGAATGTGAACCCGTCCTAGAGTGATGGTGATTATTAAAAAAAAACAGGGGAATTTTCGCTTCATTATATACAAAAAATGCCATGCGTAGCGGAAATTCTCTCTATCGAGACCACAGTTCAACCTTTACATGATATCATATCATGAATTTTAAACTATAAATAAGGATCTCTAAGAAGTTCGAAGAGCAAAATTTTATTGCATGATGAATCTACAACTCTAAGAAAGGATCTCTAACAAGTTCACAGTGAAAATTTGCATCATATAATATCGTCAATCTCAAACTATAACTAAAGATCTCTAAGTTCACATTGCAAACTTTGCATGGTATAATAATTTATCGTTAATTTCCTACTATAACTAAGGATCTCTTACAAGTTCAAATTGCACACTTTACGTGGTATAATATCGTGAATCTCCGACTATAACTAAGAATATCTAATAAATTCACAGTTCAAGACATCCTATTGTGAAACTCCAACTATAACTAAGAATATCTTACAAATTCACATTGCACACTTTACATGATATAATATCATGAATCTCCGACTATAACTAAGAATCTTTACCAATTCCATTAACTAAGAAAATCATCTACAAAATTCACAGTGCACACTATACATGGTATAAATATCATGAATCTCCGACTATAACTAAGAATATCTTACAAAGTCACAGTGCACACTTTACATGACATCCTATTGTGAAACTCCAAATATAACTAAGAAATATCTTACAAATTCACATTGCACACTTTACATGATATAATATCATGAATCTCCGACTATAACTAAGAATCTTTACCAATTCCATCAACTAAGAAAATCATCTACAAAATTCACAGTGCACACTATACATGGTATAAATATCGTGAATCTCCTACTATAACTAAGAATATCTAACAAATTCACAGTGCACACTTTACATGACATTCTATTGTGAAACTCAAACTATAACTAAGAAATATCTTACAAATTCCATTAACTAAGAAAATCATCTTCAAAATTCACAGTGCACACTATACATGGTATAATATCGTGAATCTCAAACTATAGATAAATATCTCTAACGAATTCACAGTGAACACTTCATATAGTATAAATATCGTGAATCTTCTTCTATAACTAAGGATCTCTAACAAATTCACAGAGCACACTTTATATGGTATACTATCGTGAATCTTAAACTATAGATAAATATCTCTAACGAATTCACAGTGCACACTTTATATGGTATAATATCGTGAATCTCCTACTATAACTAAGAATCTCTAACAAATTCACAGTGCACATTTTACATGGCATACTATCGTGAACCTCCAAATATAACTAAGGATCTCTAACAAATTCACAGAGCACACTTTACATGGTATAATATCGTGAATCTTAAACTGTAGATAAATAACTCTAACAAATTCACATTGCACACTTTACGTGGTATAATATCGTGAATCTCCTACTATAACTAAGAATATCTAACAAATTCACAGTGCACACTTTACACGGCATAATATCGTGAATCTCCTTTTATAACTTAGCATCTCTAACAAATTCACAGTGCACACTTGATATGGTATAATATCGTGAATCTCAAACTGTAGATAAAGATCTCTAACAAATTCGTAGTGAACACTTTACATGGTATAAAATTGTTTATCTCCTACTATAACAAAGCATCTCTAACAAAGTCACAGTAAACACTTTATATGGTATCAAATCGAGAATCTCAAACTGTAGATAAAGATCTCTAACAAATTCATAGTGCAAATTTTATATGGTATAATATCATGAATCTCAAACTGTAGATAAAGATCTCTAACAGGTTCACAGTGCAAATTTTATATGGTATAATATCATGAATCTCAAACTGTAGATAAAGATCTCTAACAGGTTCACAGTGCACACTTTACATGGTATAAAATCGTGAATCTGAAACTGTAGAAAAAGATCTCTAACAAATTCTCATTGGACAATTTGTATGGTATAATATTGTGAATCTTCTTCTATAACTAAGGATCTCTAACAAATTTACAGTGAACTCTTTACATGGTATAATATCGTGAATCTCCAACTGTAACAAAGGATCTCTATCAAATTTACAGTGCACACTTTATATGGTATAATACTGTGAATCTCCTACTATAACAAAGGATCTGTAACAAATTCACAGTTCACACTTTATATGGTATAATTCTGTGAACCTCCTACTATAGCAAAGGATCTCTAATAAATTTACAGTGCACTCTTTACATGGTATAATATCGTGAATCTTCAACTGTAACAAAGGATCTCTATCAAATTTACAGTGCACACTTTATATGGTATAATATCGTGAATCTTCTTCTATAACTAAGGATCTCTAACAAATTCACAGTTCACACTTTACATGGTATAATATTGTGAATCTCTGACTGTAACTAAGTATCTCTAACAAGTTTACATTGAACACTTTATATGATAAAATATCGTGAATCTCAAACTGTAACAAGGGTTCTGTAACAATTCACAGTTCACGCTTTAAATGGTATAATATCGTGAATTTACTGCTGTGACTAAGGATCTCTAACAAATTAAGATCGCACACTTTACATGGAATATTATCGTGAAACTCCAAAATAGAAACGATAATTCCCATCTGTAACTCAGGATACACATGGGCGATCTCTAACAAGTTCACAGTGAAAACTTTACATAATATAAATAGTAACTATAATTTTCAATCTGTAACTAAGGATGCACATAGGCGATCTCTAACAAGTGCACAGTGAAAACTTTACATAATATAGATAGTATAACGATAGTTTCAATCTGTAACTAGGGATGCATATAGGTGATCTCTAACAAGTTCACAGTGAAAACTTTACATAATATAAATAGTAACTATAATTTTCAATCTGTAACTAAGGATGCACATGGGTGATCTCTAACAAGTTCACAGTGAAAACTTTACATAATATAGATAGTAACGATAGTTTCAATCTGTAACTAAGGATGCACATGGGTGATCTCTAACAAGTTCACAGTGAAAACTTTACATAATATATATAGTAACTATAATTTTCAATCTGTAACTAAGGATGCACATAGGCAGTCTCTAACAAGTTCACAGTGAAAACTTTACATAATATAAATAGTAACTATAATTTTCAATCTGTAACTAAGGATGCACATAGGCGATCTCTAACAAGTGCACAGTGAAAACTTTACATAATATAGATAGTATAACGATAGTTTCAATCTGTAACTAAGGATGCACATGGGTGATCTCTAACAAGTTCACAGTGAAAACTTTACATAATATAGATAGTATAACGATAGTTTCAATCTGTAACTAAGGATGCACATGGGTGATCTCTAACAAGTTCACAGTGAAAACTTTACATAATATAGATAGTAACTATAATTTTCAATCTGTAACTAAGGATGCACATGGGCGATCTCTAACAAGTTCACAGTGAAAACTTTACATAATATAAATAGTAACGATAGTTTCAATCTGTAACTAAGGATGCACATGGTTGATCTCTAACAAGTTCACAGTGAAAACTTTACATAATATAAATAGTAACGATAATTTTCAATCTGTAACTAAGGATGCACATGGTTGATCTCTAACAAGTTCACAGTGAAAACTTTACATAATATAGATAGTATAACGATAGTTTCAATCTGTAACTAAGGATGCACATGGGTGATCTCTAACAAGTTCACAGTGAAAACTTTACATAATATAGATAGTATAACGATAGTTTCAATCTGTAACTAAGGATGCACATGGGTGATCTCTAACAAGTGCACAGTGAAAACTTTACATAATATAGATAGTATAACGATAGTTTCAATCTGTAACTAAGGATGCACATGGGTGATCTCTAACAAGTTCACAGTGAAAACTTTACATAATATAGATAGTATAACGATAGTTTCAATCTGTAACTAAGGATGCACATGGGTGATCTCTAACAAGTTCACAGTGAAAACTTTACATAATATAGATAGTATAACGATAGTTTCAATCTGTAACTAAGGATGCACATGGGTGATCTCTAACAAGTTCACAGTGAAAACTTTACATAATATAAATAGTAACGATAGTTTCAATCTGTAACTAAGGATGCACATGGTTGATCTCTAACAAGTTCACAGTGAAAACTTTACATAATATAAATAGTAACGATACTTTTCAATCTGTAACTAAGGATGCACATGGTTGATCTCTAACAAGTTCACAGTGAAAACTTTACATAATATAAATAGTAACGATAGTTTCAATCTGTAACTAAGGATGCACATGGTTGATCTCTAACAAGTTCACAGTGAAAACTTTACATAATATAGATAGTATAACGATAGTTTCAATCTGTAACTAAGGATGCACATGGGTGATCTCTAACAAGTTCACAGTGAAAACTTTACATAATATAGATAGTAACGATAGTTTCAATCTGTAACTAAGGATGCACATGGGTGATCTCTAACAAGTGCACAGTGAAAACTTTACATAATATATATAGTAACTATAATTTTCAATCTGTAACTAAGGATGCACATAGGCGGTCTCTAACAAGTTCACAGTGAAAACTTTACATAATATAAATAGTAACTATAATTTTCAATCTGTAACTAAGGATGCACATAGGCGATCTCTAACAAGTTCACAGTGAAAACTTTACATAATATAAATAGTAACTATAATTTTCAATCTGTAACTAAGGATGCACAGGGTCGATCTCTAACAAGTTCACAGTGAAAACTTTACATAATATAGATAGTAACTATAATTTTCAATCTGTAACTAAGGATACACATCGGCGGTCTCTAACAAGTTCACAGTGAAAACTTTACATAATATAGATAGTAACTATAATTTTCAATCTGTAACTAAGGATACACATCGGCGGTCTCTAACAAGTTCACAGTGAAAACTTTACATAATATAAATAGTAAAGATAGTTTCAATCTGTAACTAAGGATGCACATGGGTGATCTCTAACAAGTTCACAGTGAAAACTTAACATAATATAAATAGTAACGATAGTTTCAATCTGTAACTAAGGATGCACATGGGCGATCTCTAACAAGTTCACAGTGAAAACTTTACATAATATAAATAGTATCTATAATTTTCAATCTGTAACTAAGGATGCACAGGGTCGATCTCTAACAAGTTCACAGTGAAAACTTTACATAATATAAATAGTAACGATAGTTTCAAACTGTAACTAAGGATGCACATGGGTGATCTCTAACAAGTTCACAGTGAAAACTTTACATAATATATATAGTAACTATAATTTTCAATCTGTAACTAAGGATGCACATGGGTGATCTCTAACAAGTTCACAGTGAAAACTTTACATAATATATAAAGTAACTATAATTTTCAATCTGTAACTAAGGATACACATAGGTGATCTCTAACAAGTTCACAGTGAAAACTTTACATAATATAAATAGTAACTATAATTTTCCATCTGTAACTAAGGATGCACATGGGCGATCTCTAACAAGTTCACAGTGAAAACTTTACATAATATAAATAGTAACTATAATTTTCAATCTGTAACTAAGGATACACATAGGCGATCTCTAACAAGTTCACAGTGAAAACTTTACATAAAATAAATAATAACGATAGTTTCAATCTGTAACTAAGGATGTAAATAGGCGATCTCTAACAAGTTCACAGTGAAAACTTCACATAATATAAATAGTAGGCGATTTTTAACAAGTTCACAGCGTAAAGGAAAGGATGATTTTACTGTGAATGGCTTACCTTAAATGGTATTCGACTAGTTCATCAAAAATTGTTATATAGAAAGATACTTACAATTTCACAGAAAAATCAAGTTTAAAATCGTAGTCTTGTCATAAGAAAAAAAAATCCTTGTTACTCAACGAAGGACTGTCCGACCTTTGTGGCAGTGTGAGAGGGAATGACTGCATGCACATTCCCACCGCTATATTTATTTACCATAAAGACTGTGACGTCGACAAACGTCGCTAACCGACGGCTTTTTTTTCTACCTTGACAAATAGTATGCGCTAGGGAAAATAATCCTCGAAGCCTATGAGTTTTAACCGTTACTCGAACGTAGTGCATAAAATTGAGAATGGAAATGGGGAATGTGTCAAAGAGACAACAACCTGACCAAATAAAAAACAACAGCAGAGGGTCACCAACAGGTCTTCAATGTAGCGAGAAATTCCCGCACCCGGAGGCGTCCTTCAGCTGGCCCCTAAACAAATATATACCAGTCCAGTGATAATGAACGCCATACTAATTTCCAAATTGTACACAAGAAACTAAAATTAAAATAATACAAGACTAACAAAGGCCAGAGGCTCCTGACTTGGGACAGGCGCAAAAATGCGGCGGGGTTAAACATGTTTGTGAGATCTCAACCCTCCCCCTATACCTCTAACCAATGTAGTAAAGTAAACGCATAACAATACGCACATTAAAATTCAGTTCAAGAGAAATCCGAGTCTGATGTCAGAAGATGTAACCAAAGAAAATAAACAAAATGACAATAATACATAAATAACAACAGACTACTAGCAGTTAACTGACATGCCAGCTCCAGACTTCAATTAAACTGACTGAAAGATTATGATTTCATCATATGAACATCAGGCACAATCCTTCCCGTTAGGGGTTTAGTATCATACCATCATAACATATATGAGAAGAACATAACCCGTGTCATGCCAACAACTGTTTTTAAAAAATAATGTGTTTAGTTCCGATGCAAAGACCTTATCAGTGACTCAATATTAACGCCAAAATATGCAATCTTTAATGACTTGACAACAGTATCGTAATTATATCCCTTCTTAATAAGTCTATTCAAAGGTTTTGTAAGTTTCTGAGGTGAATACTGACACCTTTGTGCTTTATAAAGAATATTACCATAAAAAATTGGATGTGAAATACCTGAACGTATTAGAAGTCTGCATGTTGAGCTATATTTACGAATGATGTCTTTATACCGATGATAAAATTTAGTAAATGTTTTGACTAGTTTGTGATATCGAAAACCCTGGTGTAATAATTTTTCAGTAATACATAAATTTCTCTCGTTAAAATCTAAAACATTGTTACATACACGAGCGAATCGTACAAGTTGAGATATATAAACACCGTAAGATGGTGACAAGGGAACGTCACCATCTAAAAACGGATAATTAACGATAGGAAATGAAAAATCATCCCTTTTATCATAAATTTTATTATTCAGCTTTCCATTAGTGATATAGATATCAAGATCGAGAAATGGGCAGTGGTCATTGTTAGTATTAGCTTTATTTAAAGTAAGTTCAACAGGATAAATTTCATTAATATACATACTGAAGTCGTCATTATTGAGAGCCAAAATATCTAAAGGTATTATTAAATTTGTTTATCAGATGTTGTTTCGATGGGTCTTTGCTTATTTTTGTCATAAATTGTAACTCATAACAATACAAAAACAGGTCCGCAATAAGTGGTGCACAGTTAGTCCCCATTGGAATTCCGATAATCTGACGATATACGGAATCCCCAAAGCGAACAAAAATGTTATCTAGTAAAAATTCAAGGGCATATATAGTATCAAAGCATGTCCAATTAACATAGTTTTTTTGTTTATTGCTACTAAAAAATGACCTAAAAGAGTTTGAACATATCTATTCACATTCTGATTTTTTGAATGCCCATTTAATTAGGTGTGTGAATTTTTTCTTAATGAGAATGTGAGGCAATGTGGTATACAGGGTAGAAAAATCAAAACTTTGAACAGATTCAAAATCACCAATATAAGCATGCAATTTATCAAGTACTTCCAACGAGTTCTTGACACTCCAAAAGTAATTTATTCCACTATTTTCGAAGGCCTTATTTGAACAATTTATTATCAGGTTTTTAATTGTACCAAGTGTGCTGGTAAGAAGAATAGACAATTTAGTAGTTGAACAATGGCTTGAAGACGAAATAAATCTATATTTGTAAGGGGTTTTGTGTAGCTTCGGAAGCCAATACATAGTTGGTTATCTAAATAAACATATCATGAATAATTACTAGTTATTCACATTCTATATGTAGTTTGATTTTTCATCTTGTCAAAAGACATGTTTTAATATCAGTAACGTGGATGTGATAGAGAACACCCAAAACGTTCTCACTGCATACGAAAACAAAACATGGCGGAATGAGAAAACTGTGCTTCCTAGAGCTTTTAAAATAAACATAATCCATTCAAAACAACTTTGTTACATGTATGGAAAGATAAATATAATTAAACTTTTCGAAATTTGAAATTAAACACAAATAAATAGTTTTTCAGTAGTTTTTATCTTTGTGTTTTTAGTGAAGAAGTGTGCTTATTTCGTATGATGATAACACTATGCACCATTTGAAAGCAACAACACTAGTTTGATATGATCTGATATGAGTCACAATATTAGTTTGCATGGACACACATTAAATGAACGGTGTAGGGAGGTTTGTTTTGTTTTGTTGTTTTGTTTTGTTTTGTTGTTTTTTGTTTTGTTTTTGGTTGTTGTATATGTTTCATGAGATTCCGTAATTTTGATTGACAAGGAACAATCGCGAGGCATTTGCAAAGTGTATGCGAACTTTTAGCGAGCTACTACACCCGTTTCCTAGCTTCGTACAAATACAGCTGATTCTTAAAGACACTAAACTGTTATGTATATGAGCTTTTAGCGTGCTACTACACCTGTTTCCTAGCCTCATACAAATACAGCTGATATTTAAAGACACTAAACTGTTATTGTCTATTTATAATGACTTCACGACCAAGTTCAGTAAGCCGCAAGGAAGTTAACCAAAGATATTACCTTTACATACACACCCAATGCAATCGGCTGTAAAAAGTCAACCCAGTTGAACAACTTTCATGCACAGACCGTCATGGCAAAAAAAAAATAAAAATATATTCTTTGCAACAGTCGACAGTGTGAATTTATAAAACAAACATAATAGATCATAATACGAAGTTCTACCGTACGGTAGGTGTGTAGTTATCTTCTATAGTACTCAACACCAAGTTGTATAAAACGAATACACTGCAGTGGCGGATTTAGAAATTTTCATAAGTGAGGACCCACTTCCGTCACGCTCCAGTGATTCCCTATATAACCAAACACATTTTTTTCCTCAAAAGGCGGGGCCCGGACCCTCCCCCTAATTCCGCCTCTGCACTGACTGAATACTTTGTTTGTTGAAGCATCCTAGCAGAGACTACTATAATTGCATGTGTTAACAATTATAGTAGTCTCAGATTCTAGCTAGATTTTCTACACTAGGTTTGCCATTTTTATTCTATCTCCGTAGATACAATTTTTCTTGTACTATTATCTGTTAACCTTGTTTTCTTCTTTTATTTCAACTGTATTATTATCAATTTGTATTATATTTTTTATATCAAAGAAGCGTAAGTATCATTTAACTAGTTTTCGTCCACCATTTTCTACATAGAAAATGCCTGTAGTGTCAGGACTATGACGGTAAATATCACTTCGTTTGATTTGTTTGAGCTTTTGCTTTGCCATTTGATTGGGGACTTTTTGTTTGTTTAATTTTCCGCGGTTTATTTTTGTTATTTTTTTTTTTTTTTACTTTTTATTAAAATACAAGTGTGGACACAGATCAGTGTGGATAGTGTGTTAGGATGTTTGACAGTGTTTTGTATGACAAAAGAAGTTCTATGTTTTTCCCATAGGGTTCTATATTATTAACTGTGTTGCATAACATGACAACCAACCTGAGCATTAGGAGAGTTGTATATATTTAGTTTTTTATGTTTAAGACGGGCATCATGTCTGGCATCGAAGAGCTCGAGACACTAATTGCATTAATTACCAAATGATTATGTCAGATAGAATATGTTCCACATCTTTGATTTTGGATACATTTTGAAGCTAGGAGAGGAACACATCACAGGTTAATTTTTTCATGATGTGATTTTTTTTTATTATAGGAGATGGTATCTGAAAACATGTATTTGCTTACTATTTGTATGGTTCTATTTATATTACTTTGTGGAGAATCATCATTATCATAAGTAAAAGATTTCATTAAATGTCGAAATTGTTTCTCAGATTAGAATACATTTAATTGTTTTAAGTAATCAATTAACTCAGATTAGAAGACATTAGTAATGACAATGCCTGACATGATGCTTGAGGCTATTTGAGCTAGAGAGTAAACTTCTGTGTTATTTTATATTAATTTTAAAATTATTTGAAAATATTTCCTCCAAAGCAGTTCAAAGCAAAACAAATTGGCCAGTATGAAAATTATATCATCAAAACAACCTTTGTGGGCATGCTTCAAAGACTAATAACTGCTATAGAAGTCATCTGATAAAATTTCAAGTGGATATGAACATCTACTTAATACGTGTATGTCTAAAAGATCTAAAAAGTTACAATATTCAATATGAAAAAGGTATTGCAAAAATATTCCCTTTTCAATTTATTTAGTTATATGGATACAAATATAAGTAATACCAATACAGTAAGGCAGTTTTGTTGAGGTATGAAAGTGTATTGTAGTAAATAATATTTGCTGTTGATTCACTCAAATTGAGAAATAAACAAATGAATGGTAAATGTTGAACATGTACAATGAAATGTAGTTTAAGAATTCAATTAGGCCAAACAGGCCTTATGAATTTTAGTCTTTTTTAACATACTGAATGACCATTTACACTCAAAACTAAGGTGTCATGTAGGCAGTATATATAGATGTATAAAAAAATAAAGTGTAACATAATCTAGCATCACGTTGCTTGGTAAATTTGTGTGTTTTTTTTTTTTAAATTGGCTAATGGACAAAAATTGTTTGATTCAAATCTAAATAAAATGTTATTATCTCCCTATTACTTACATTGTACATAGAATGGATACTACTTTGTAATTCCTTGTACATGAGAGTTGTCTGTCAAATCTTTATTTCCAAATGAATGAATTGCATAACAATGAACTGAGCTCAGAGCAAAGCACTTTCATAATACACTTAGACAAAGAGCTCAATCCAGTGATATACTTTGTATTAATTACAGGTCCTTCACGAACATCGACCAAAACCATATCTCAATAACATGCCATACTACATGGTTTAATCAGAAGACCTGAAACAGAAAGACATAAATTTTATTGTATTTCAAGTATATATACCGGTTAAAACTTTCACAAATTTGTGGTAAAAGCATTCAGTATCTATCAACTATGAGGTATATAGTTCTGATCAACAGTTTCATGGTAAATAAGTTGTAGTATGCTGTTTGAAGTTTGCAGCATATTCAACTTTGACTTCTTTTTCAGGCCTGCAATCCATATAAAAATCAGTATATGTGGTATGATTGCCATTGAAACGACTATCCACGAAGGTTAAAATAACAAAGTAAATGTAGGCAACTATACAGCCTTCAAAAAAGAGAAAAAAAACTGTCCAGACATGTAAATACGCAACAATTAAATTGAGAAAAAGAAATGGCCTGATTTACAACTTATAAACAACAGATTTGACCCCCCCCCCCCCCCCCCCAAAAAAAAAATTAAAAAAATCAAAGAGCAGATTGCTTTGAGGGATACGATTGCCATTGTTTCATTGACACATAAAATTGAGAATGGAAATGGGGAATGTGCCAAAGAGACAACAACCCGACCATTGAAAAAAACAACTGTTACAGCAGAAGGTCACCAACAGGTCTTCAATGTAGCGAGAATTTCCCGCACCCGGAGGCGTCCTTCAGCTGGCCCCTAAACAAATATATACTAGTTCAGTGATAACGAACGCCATAATAATTTCCAAATTGTACACAAGAAACTAAAATTAAAATAATACAAGACTAACAAAGGCAAGAGGCTCCTGACTTGGGACAGGCGCAAAAATGCGGCGGGGTTAAACATGTTTGTGAGATCTCAACCCTCCCCCTATACCTCTAGCCAATGTAGAAAAGTAAACGCATAACAATACGCACATTAAAATTCAGTCCAAGAGAAGTCCGAGTCTGATGTCAGAAGATGTAACCAAAGAAAATAAACAAAATGACAATAATACATAAATAACAACAGACTACTAGCAGTTAACTGACATGCCAGCTCCAGACTTCAATTAAACTGACTAAAAGATTATGATTTCATCATATAAACATCAGGCACAATCCTTCCCGTTAGGGGTTTAGTATCATACCATCATAACATATATGAGAAGAACATAACCCGTGTCATGCCAACAACTGGTTTTTGAATAAATGTGTTTAGTTCCGATGCAAAGACCCTATAAGTGAATCAATATTAACGCCAAAATATGCAATCTTTAATGACCTGACAACAGTATCGTAACTATATCCATTCTTAATAAGTCTATTCAAAGGTTTTGTTAGTTTTTGAGGTGAATACTGACACCTTTGTGCTTTATAAAGAATATTTCCATAAAAAATTGGATGTGAAATACCTGAACGTATAAGAAGTCTGCATGTTGAGCTATATTTACGAATGATGTCCTTAAACCGATGATAAAATTTAGTAAATGTTTTGACTAGTTTGTGATATCGAAAACCCTGGTGTAATAATTTTTCAGTAATCCATAAATTTCTCTCGTTAAAATCTAAAACATTGTTACATACACGAGCGAATCGTACAAGTTGAGATATATAAACACCGTAAGATGGTGACAAGGGAACGTCACCATCTAAAAATGGATAATTAACGATAGGGAATGGAAAATTATCTCTTTTATCATAAATTTTAGTATTCAGCTTTCCGTTAGTGATATAGATATCAAGATCGAGGAAAGGACAGTGGTCATTGTTAGTATTAGCTTTATTTAAAGTAAGTTCAGCAGGATAAATTTCTTTAATATACATACTGAACTCGTCATTATTGAGAGCCAAAATATCATCCAAATATCTAAAAGTATTATTAAATTTGTTTATCAGATGTTGTTTCGATGGGTCTTTGCTTATTTTTGTCATAAATTGTAACTCATAGCAATACAAAAACAGGTCCGCATGTATACATGTATACATGTAGCTGGATAATATCATTTTCAAAACTAATTCAACTGCACATGTAAAATGTAATTTACGTAATCTGAATAGTTACAAAATAGCCAATCCCGGTTAAAAGTGTATGAACAATGAACTTAGGCCTATTGTGTTTTATTTTTGTACTATCAATTCCAAGTTTACTTTCCACAGCAGTCACTGAGACTCAGAGTGAGAGAAGTATTTCACTTCGTATCTTATCACCTGTTTTCGTACGTTAATTCTAGGAGGAACCCCATTCCTAACTCTTTTTAAAATATTTAATTTCCTTTGGGTCAGTGATCATTACTCCTTTCCGTACACATTACTCGGTTTAAATTGCGATCGTTTTTCATATTATACGACGTTTATCGACAGAACGAGTTAATTATTCTCAACGTAATGTTTTGATTCAGAATTCACGGAAGTGACTTCCAGAAGGGAGACAACTCGAAACGTCTTTAACTGAGGCCAAATGATGCAGATTCACGCAACTTTATATCACATCCTGACATAGTTTCTTTGTCAGACAGATTTGGCCACTTACGTAACACTCCGAGAACACGATCACAGTGTTATAGTGGAAGTATATTTCTAGCACATAATTTTTTCATATGCATCGTTTTTGTTTTGTCATTTAGAACAAAAAGTAGTCTGGCAGTCACAGATGCTGCCGATTTTATTGTAAATATAATATTGTTTTGCAAATGCCTCGCGATTGTTCCATGTCAATCAAAATTACGGAATCTCCTGAAACATATACAACAACCAAAAACAAAACAAAAAACAAAAAAAAAAAAAAAAAAAAAAACAAACCTCCCGACACTGTTCATTTAATATGTGTCCATGCAAACTAATATTGTGACTCATATCAGATCATATCAAACTAGTGTTGTGGCTTTCAAATGGTGCATAGTGTTATCATCATACGAAATAAGCACACTTCTTCACTAAAAACACAAAGATAAAAAATACTGAAAAACTATTTATTTGTGTTCAATTTCAAATCTCGAAAAGGTTAATTATATTTATCTTTCCATACATGTAACAAAGTTGTATTGAATGGATTATGTTTATTTTAAAAGCTCTAGGAAGCACAGTTTTCTAATTCCGCCATGTTTCATTTCGTATGCCGTGAGAACGTTTTAGGTGTTCTCTATCACGTCCACGTTACTGATATCAAAACATGTCTTTTCACAAGATGACAAATCAAACTGCAAATAGATTATGAATAACCAGTAATTATTCATGATATGTTTATCTAGATAACCATGCACTACGTTCTAGTAACGGTTCAAACTCATAGGCTTCGAGGATTATTTTCCCTAGCGCATACTATTTGTCAAGGTAGAAAAAAGCCGTCGGTTAGCGACGTTTGTCGACGTCACAGTCTTTATGGTAAATAAATATAGCGGTGGGAATGTGCATGCAGTCATTCCCTCTCACACTGCCACGAGGGTCGGACAGTCCTTCGTTGAGTAACAAGGATTTTTTTTCTTATGACAAGGCTACGATTTTAAACTTGATTTTTCTGTGAAATTGTAAGTATCTTTCTATATAACAATTTTTGATGAACTAGTCGAATACCATTTAAGGTAAGCCATTCACAGTAAAATCATCATTTCCTTTACGCTGTGAACTTGTTAAAAATCGCCTACTATTTATATTATGTAAAGTTTTCACCGTGTGAACTTGTTAGAGATCGGCTATTTGCATCCTTAGTTACAGATTGAAACTTATAGTTACTATATATATTATGTAAAGTTTTCACTGTGAACTTGTTAGAGATCACCCATGTGCATCCTTAGTTACAGATTGAAAATTATAGTTACTATATATATTATGTAAAGTTTTCACTGTGAACTTGTTTGAGATCGCCCATGTGCATCCTTAGTTACAGATTGAAAATTATCGTTACTATTTATATTATGTAAAGTTTTCACTGTGAACTTGATAGAGATCGCCTATGTGCATCCTTAGTTACAGATTGAAACTATCGTTACTATCTATATTATGTAAAGTTTTCACTATGAACTTGTTAGAGATCGCCTATGTGCATTCTTAGTTACAGATTGAAAATTATAGTTACTATTTATATTATGTAAAGTTTTCACTGTGAACTTGTTAGAGATAGCCCATGTGCATCCTTAGTTACAGATTGAAAATTATCGTTACTATTTATATTATGTAAAGTTTTCACTGTGAACTTGTTAGAGATCGCCGATGTGCATCCTTAGTTACAGATTGAAACTATCGTTACTATTTATATTATGTAAAGTGTTCACTGTGAACTTGTTAGAGATCGCCGATGTGCATCCTTAGTTACAGATTGAAAATTATAGTTACTATTTATATTATGTAAAGTTTTCACTGTGAACTTGTTAGAGATCACCCATGTGCATCCTTAGTTACAGATTGAAAATTATAGTCACTATTTATATTATGTAAAGTTTTCACTGTGAACTTGTTAGAGATCACCTATGTGTATCCTTAGTTACAGATTGAAAATTATAGTTACTATATATATTATGTAAAGTTTTCACTGTGAACTTGTTAGAGATCACCCATGTGCATCCTTAGTTACAGATTGAAAATTATCGTTACTATTTATATTATGTAAAGTTTTCACTGTGAACTTGATAGAGATCGCCTATGTGCATCCTTAGTTACAGATTGAAACTATCGTTACTATCTATATTATGTAAAGTTTTCACTATGAACTTGTTAGAGATCGCCTATGTGCATCCTTAGTTACAGATTGAAAATTATAGTTACTATTTATATTATGTAAAGTTTTCACTGTGAACTTGTTCGAGATAGCCCATATGCATCCTTAGTTACAGATTGAAAATTATCGTTACTATTTATATTATGTAAAGTTTTCACTGTGAACTTGTTAGAGATCGCCGATGTGCATCCTTAGTTACAGATTGAAACTATCGTTACTATTTATATTATGTAAAGTGTTCACTGTGAACTTGTTAGAGATCGCCGATGTGCATCCTTAGTTACAGATTGAAAATTATAGTTACTATTTATATTATGTAAAGTTTTCACTGTGAACTTGTTAGAGATTACCCATGTGCATCCTTAGTTACAGATTGAAAATTATAGTCACTATTTATATTATGTAAAGTTTTCACTGTGAACTTGTTAGAGATCACCTATGTGTATCCTTAGTTACAGATTGAAAATTATAGTTACTATATATATTATGTAAAGTTTTCACTGTGAACTTGTTAGAGATCACCCATGTGCATCCTTAGTTACAGATTGAAAATTATAGTTACTATTTATATTATGTAAAGTTTTCACTGTGAACTTGTTAGAGATCACCCATGTGCATCCTTAGTTACAGATTGAAAATTATAGTTACTGTATATATTATGTAAAGTTTTCACTGTGAACTTGTTAGAGATCGCCCATGTGCATCCTTAGTTACAGATTGAAATCGTTATAATATCTATATTATGTAAAGTTTTCACTGTGAACTTGTTAGAGATCGCCCATGTGCATCCTTAGTTACAGATTGAAAATTATAGTTACTATCTATATTATGTAAAGTTTTCACTGTGAACTTGTTAGAGATCGCCCATGTGCATCCTTAGTTACAGATTGAAATCGTTATAATATCTATATTATGTAAAGTTTTCACTGTGAACTTGTTAGAGATCGCCCATGTGCATCCTTAGTTACAGATTGAAAATTATAGTTACTATTTATATTATGTAAAGTTTTCACTGTGAACTTGTTAGAGATCGCCTATGTGCATCCTTAGTTACAGATTGAAAATTATAGTTACTATTTATATTATGTAAAGTTTTCACTGTGAACTTGTTAGAGATCGCCCATGTGCATCCTTAGTTACAGATTGGAAATTATCGTTACTATTTATATTATGTAAAGTTTTCACTGTGAACTTGTTAGAGATCGCCCATGTGCATCCTTAGTTACAGATTGAAAATTATAGTTACTATATATATTATGTAAAGTTTTCACTGTGAACTTGTTTGAGATCACCCATGTGCATCCTTAGTTACAGATTGAAAATTATAGTTACTATTTATATTATGTAAAGTTTTCACTGTGAACTTGTTAGAGATCGCCTATGTGCATCCTTAGTTACAGATTGAAAATTATAGTTACTATTTATATTATGTAAAGTTTTCACTGTGAACTTGTTAGAGATCGCCCATGTGCATCCTTAGTTACAGATTGAAAATTATCGTTACTATTTATATTATGTAAAGTTTTCACTGTGAACTTGTTAGAGATCGCCTATGTGCATCCTTAGTTACAGATTGAAAATTATAGTTACTATTTATATTATGTAAAGTTTTCACTGTGAACTTGTTAGAGATCGCCGATGTGCATCCTTAGTTACAGATTGAAACTATCGTTACTATTTATATTATGTAAAGTTTTCACTGTGAACTTGTTAGAGATCGCCGATGTGCATCCTTAGTTACAGATTGAAAATTATAGTTACTATATATATTATGTAAAGTTTTCACTGTGAACTTGTTAGAGATCGCCCATGTGCATCCTTAGTTACAGATTGAAAATTATAGTTACTATATATATTATGTAAAGTTTTCACTGTGAACTTGTTAGAGATCGCCCATGTGCATCCTTAGTTACAGATTGAAAATTATCGTTACTATTTATATTATGTAAAGTTTTCATTGTGAACTTGTTAGAGATCGACCCTGTGCATCCTTAGTTACAGATTGAAAATTATAGTTACTATATATATTATGTAAAGTTTTCACTGTGAACTTGTTAGAGATCGCCTATGTGCATCCTTAGTTACAGATTGAAAATTATCGTAACTATTTATATTATGTAAAGTTTTCACTGTGAACTTGTTAGAGATCGCCCATGTGCATCCTTATTTACAGATTATAAATTATAGTTACTATTTATATTATGTAAAGTTTTCACTGTGAACTTGTTAGAGATCGACCCTGTGCATCCTTAGTTACAGATTGAAAATTATAGTTACTATATATATTATGTAAAGTTTTCACTGTGAACTTGTTAGAGATCGCCCATGTGCATCCTTAGTTACAGATTGAAAATTATAGTTACTATTTATATTATGTAAAGTTTTCACTGTGAACTTGTTAGAGATCACCCATGTGCATCCTTAGTTACAGATTGAAAATTATAGTTACTATTTATATTATGTAAAGTTTTCACTGTGAACTTGTTAGAAATCACCTATGTGTATCCTTAGTTACAGATTGAAAATTATAGTTACTATATATATTATGTAAAGTTTTCACTGTGAACTTGTTAGAGATCACCCATGTGCATCCTTAGTTACAGATTGAAAATTATAGTTACTGTATATATTATGTAAAGTTTTCACTGTGAACTTGTTAGAGATCGCCTATGTGCATCCTTAGTTACAGATTGAAAATTATCGTAACTATTTATATTATGTAAAGTTTTCACTGTGAACTTGTTAGAGATCGCCCATGTGCATCCTTATTTACAGATTATAAATTATAGTTACTATTTATATTATGTAAAGTTTTCACTGTGAACTTGTTAGAGATCGACCCTGTGCATCCTTAGTTACAGATTGAAAATTATAGTTACTATATATATTATGTAAAGTTTTCACTGTGAACTTGTTAGAGATCGCCCATGTGCATCCTTAGTTACAGATTGAAAATTATAGTTACTATTTATATTATGTAAAGTTTTCACTGTGAACTTGTTAGAGATCACCCATGTGCATCCTTAGTTACAGATTGAAAATTATAGTTACTATTTATATTATGTAAAGTTTTCACTGTGAACTTGTTAGAAATCACCTATGTGTATCCTTAGTTACAGATTGAAAATTATAGTTACTATATATATTATGTAAAGTTTTCACTGTGAACTTGTTAGAGATCACCCATGTGCATCCTTAGTTACAGATTGAAAATTATAGTTACTATTTATATTATGTAAAGTTTTCACTGTGAACTTGTTAGAGATCACCCATGTGCATCCTTAGTTACAGATTGAAAATTATAGTTACCGTATATATTATGTAAAGTTTTCACTGTGAACTTGTTAGAGATCGCCCATGTGTATCCTTGGTTACAGATTGAAAATTATAGTTACTATTTATATTATGTAAAGTTTTCACTGTGAACTTGTTAGAGATCGACCCTGTGCATCCTTAGTTACAGATTGAAAATTATAGTTACTATTTATATTATGTAAAGTTTTCACTGTGAACTTGTTAGAGATCGACCATGTGCATCCTTAGTTACAGATTGAAAATTATAGTTACTATATATATTATGTAAAGTTTTCACCGTGAACTTGTTAGAGATCGCCCATGTGCATCCTTAGTTACAGATTGAAAATTATAGTTACTATTTATATTATGTAAAGTTTTCACTGTGCACTTGTTAGAGATCGCCCATGTGCATCCTTAGTTACAGATTGAAAATTATAGTTACTATATATATTATGTAAAGTTTTCACTGTGAACTTGTTAGAGATCGCCTATGTGCATCCTTAGTTACAGATTGAAAATTATAGTTACTATTTATATTATGTAAAGTTTTCACTGTGAACTTGTTAGAGATCACCCATGTGCATCCTTAGTTACAGATTGAAAATTATCGTTACTATATATATTATGTAAAGTTTTCACTGTGCACTTGTTAGAGATCACCCATGTGCATCCTTAGTTACAGATTGAAAATTATAATTACTATTTATATTATGTAAAGTTTTCACTGTGAACTTGTTAGAGATCGCCTATGTGCATCCTTAGTTACAGATTGAAAATTATAGTTACTATTTATATTATGTAAAGTTTTCACTGTGAACTTGTTAGAGATCGCCCATGTGCATCCTTAGTTACAGATTGAAAATTATAGTTACTATCTATATTATGTAAAGTTTTCACTGTGAACTTGTTAGAGATCGCCCATGTGCATCCTTAGTTACAGATTGAAAATTATAGTTACTATTTATATTATGTAAAGTTTTCACTGTGAACTTGTTAGAGATCACCCATGTGCATCCTTAGTTACAGATTGAAAATTATCGTTACTATATATATTATGTAAAGTTTTCACTGTGCACTTGTTAGAGATCACCCATGTGCATCCTTAGTTACAGATTGAAAATTATAATTACTATTTATATTATGTAAAGTTTTCACTGTGAACTTGTTAGAGATCGCCTATGTGCATCCTTAGTTACAGATTGAAAATTATAGTTACTATTTATATTATGTAAAGTTTTCACTGTGAACTTGTTAGAGATCGCCCATGTGCATCCTTAGTTACAGATTGAAAATTATAGTTACTATCTATATTATGTAAAGTTTTCACTGTGAACTTGTTAGAGATCGCCCATGTGCATCCTTAGTTACAGATTGAAAATTATAGTTACTATTTATATTATGTAAAGTTTTCACTGTGAACTTGTTAGAGATCGCCTATGTGCATCCTTAGTTACAGATTGAAAATTATAGTTACTATTTATATTATGTAAAGTTTTCACTGTGAACTTGTTAGAGATCGCCCATGTGCATCCTTAGTTACAGATTGAAAATTATAGTTACTGTATATATTATGTAAAGTTTTCACTGTGAACTTGTTAGAGATCGCCCATGTGTATCCTTGGTTACAGATTGAAAATTATAGTTACTATTTATATTATGTAAAGTTTTCACTGTGAACTTGTTAGAGATCGACCCTGTGCATCCTTAGTTACAGATTGAAAATTATAGTTACTATTTATATTATGTAAAGTTTTCACTGTGAACTTGTTAGAGATCGACCATGTGCATCCTTAGTTACAGATTGAAAATTATAGTTACTATATATATTATGTAAAGTTTTCACCGTGAACTTGTTAGAGATCGCCCATGTGCATCCTTAGTTACAGATTGAAAATTATAGTTACTATCTATATTATGTAAAGTTTTCACTGTGCACTTGTTAGAGATCGCCCATGTGCATCCTTAGTTACAGATTGAAAATTATAGTTACTATATATATTATGTAAAGTTTTCACTGTGCACTTGTTAGAGATCACCCATGTGCATCCTTAGTTACAGATTGAAAATTATCGTTGCTATTTATATTATGTAAAGTTTTCACTGTGAACTTGTTAGAGATCGCCTATGTGCATCCTTAGTTACAGATTGAAAATTATAGTTACTATTTATATTATGTAAAGTTTTCACTGTGAACTTGTTAGAGATCACCCATGTGCATCCTTAGTTACAGATTGAAAATTATCGTTACTATATATATTATGTAAAGTTTTCACTGTGCACTTGTTAGAGATCACCCATGTGCATCCTTAGTTACAGATTGAAAATTATAGTTACTATTTATATTATGTAAAGTTTTCACTGTGAACTTGTTAGAGATCGCCTATGTGCATCCTTAGTTACAGATTGAAAATTATAGTTACTATTTATATTATGTAAAGTTTTCACTGTGAACTTGTTAGAGATCGCCCATGTGCATCCTTAGTTACAGATTGAAAATTATAGTTACTATTTATATTATGTAAAGTTTTCACTGTGAACTTGTTAGAGATCGCCCATGTGCATCCTTAGTTACAGATTGAAACTATCGTAACTATTTATATTATGTAAAGTTTTCACTGTGAACTTGTTAGAGATCACCCATGTGCATCCTTAGTTACAGATTGAAAATTATAGTTACTATTTATATTATGTAAAGTTTTCACTGTGAACTTGTTAGAGATCGACCCTGTGCATCCTTAGTTACAGATTGAAAATTATAGTTACTATCTATATTATGTAAAGTTTTCACTGTGAACTTGTTAGAGATCGCCGATGTGCATCCTTAGTTACAGATTGAAAATTATAGTTACTATTTATATTATGTAAAGTTTTCACTGTGAACTTGTTAGAGATCGACCCTGTGCATCCTTAGTTACAGATTGAAAATTATAGTTACTATCTATATTATGTAAAGTTTTCACTGTGAACTTGTTAGAGATCGCCGATGTGCATCCTGAGTTACAGATTGAAAATTATCGTTACTATATATGTAGGACGGTACTCCGAACTGCAATGGTCACGCTGAAGTGCGATGGTATTTGTTGAAGTGCGATGGTGACATTATGACGTTAACTTGTTGATATCTACGCTGAAGTGCGGTGGTGGTTACGCTGTAGTGCGATGGTCTACCTAACACATTGAGTAATAAATAAAAGTTTAATTACGAACATGTAAAATGAAATCAAACTAATTAGATTTTACAAACATAGCTGCTACAATGTAGCCTCGCGTTTGGAAGATCTTTTAATTTCCGTTCAAGTCAAACGAAAGATTTTAATTTTGATTTTTGTTAATGTAATTTTAAATTTGCCAATTTTCCGATTATCACGCAGGAATATAGAGTCAGATCTAAGATGCTCAAGGGTGAACTGAACAAAAAAAAAATGAGCGTGTATGTCTGTACGGTAACACTAAGCAGGGTTTATGTTATGACAAAACTTAGAAATTGATAACAACAATTTTTCCTATTTATTATTTTAGGAAGTACACGTAGGGAGCAGTCAGGGTAATTTCGGCGTACTTTGTTTCAGGCAATAATCACTGTAACGGTAATAAAAAAGACTAGAACGACGGTGTTTTTACGAAATCAAGATTTATCTCGGGATTAAACAACATTAACAAAAACATTGCTAATACTCTCAATTATTTTTTTTTAATTAAATTGTCCACATAAAATCACGTGAAGCTTTGTTACTTAATGATAATTTAACATCAATATTTAAAATTATATCAGTATACTTTATTTCAGTTAAATCATTATCGTGCGACATTATTCCGAACATAGGATAACCCATTCGCTGACCAAATTCATCTTTCAGCCCCGTTGCTCTCCTTATTTTGCTGCCTGGCATGGTTAAAAATATTTTTGTAACATCGACATGTTATGCTCAAATCAGTTTGGGACTTAAATCGTTCGTTATTTTCTTTTTCCTTTCATTTCCTTTGTGAGCATGAAACCTTCATCTACAAAATCATATCATCCTGCTTGCAAATCAATGTTGTATTTTTAAAAACGTTATATTATAAAACGTCACAATATTCGAACGTCAAGCCAAACCATCGCACTTCAGCGAAAGGACCATCGTACTTCGGCGTGGACCATCGCACTTCAGCGTGACCATCGCACTTCAGCGTCCCCATCGCACCTCCGAGTCCTACATATATATTATGTAAAGTTTTCACTGTGAACTTGTTAGAGATCGACCCTGTGCATCCTTAGTTACAGATTGAAAATTATAGTTACTATTTATATTATGTAAAGTTTTCACTGTGAACTTGTTAGAGATCGCCTATGTGCATCCTTAGTTACAGATTGAAAATTATAGTTACTATTTATATTATGTAAAGTTTTCACTGTGAATTTGTTAGAGATCACCCATGTGCATCCTTAGTTACAGATTGAAACTATCGTTACTATTTATATTATGTAAAGTTTTCACTGTGAACTTGTTAGAGATCGCCGATGTGCATCCTTAGTTACAGATTGAAAATTATAGTTACTATTTATATTATGTAAAGTTTTCACTGTGAACTTGTTAGAGACCGCCGATGTGTATCCTTAGTTACAGATTGAAAATTATAGTTACTATTTATATTATGTAAAGTTTTCACTGTGAATTTGTTAGAGATCACCCATGTGCATCCTTAGTTACAGATTGAAACTATCGTTATACTATCTATATTATGTAAAGTTTTCACTGTGCACTTGTTAGAGATCACCCATGTGCATCCTTAGTTACAGATTGAAAATTATAGTTACTATTTATATTATGTAAAGTTTTCACTGTGAACTTGTTAGAGATCGCCTATGTGCATCCTTAGTTACAGATTGAAAATTATAGTTACTATTTATATTATGTAAAGTTTTCACTGTGAACTTGTTAGAGATCGCCCATGTGCATCCTTAGTTACAGATTGAAAATTATAGTTACTATCTATATTATGTAAAGTTTTCACTGTGAACTTGTTAGAGATCGCCCATGTGCATCCTTAGTTACAGATTGAAAATTATAGTTACTATTTATATTATGTAAAGTTTTCACTGTGAACTTGTTAGAGATCGCCCATGTGCATCCTTAGTTACAGATTGAAAATTATAGTTACTATTTATATTATGTAAAGTTTTCACTGTGAACTTGTTAGAGATCACCCATGTGCATCCTTAGTTACAGATTGAAACTATCGTAACTATATATATGTTATGTAAAGTTTTCACTGTGAACTTGTTAGAGATCGCCTATGTGCATCCTTAGTTACAGATTGAAAATTATAGTTACTATTTATATTATGTAAAGTTTTCACTGTGAACTTGTTAGAGATCGCCCATGTGCATCCTTAGTTACAGATTGAAACTATCGTAACTATTTATATTATGTAAAGTTTTCACTGTGAACTTGTTAGAGATCGCCTATGTGCATCCTTAGTTACAGATTGAAAATTATAGTTACTATTTATATTATGTAAAGTTTTCACTGTGAACTTGTTAGAGATCGCCTATGTGCATCCTTAGTTACAGATTGAAACTATCGTAACTATATATATGTTATGTAAAGTTTTCACTGTGAACTTGTTAGAGATCGCCTATGTGCATCCTTAGTTACAGATTGAAAATTATAGTTACTATTTATAGTATGTAAAGTTTTCACTGTGAACTTGTTAGAGATCGCCCATGTGCATCCTTAGTTACAGATTGAAAATTATAGTTACTATTTATATTATGTAAAGTTTTCACTGTGAACTTGTTAGAGATCGACCCTGTGCATCCTTAGTTACAGATTGAAAATTATAGTTACTATCTATATTATGTAAAGTTTTCACTGTGAACTTGTTAGAGATCGCCGATGTGCATCCTGAGTTACAGATTGAAAATTATCGTTACTATATATGTAGGACGGTACTCCGAACTGCAATGGTCACGCTGAAGTGCGATGGTATTTGTTGAAGTGCGATGGTGACATTATGACGTTAACTTGTTGATATCAACGCTGAAGTGCGGTGGTGGTTACGCTGTAGTGCGATGGTCTACCTAACACATTGAGTAAAAAATAAAAGTTTAATTACGAACATGTAAAATGAAATCAAACTAATTAGATTTTACAAACATAGCTGCTACAATGTAGCCTCGCGTTTGGAAGATCTTTTAATTTCCGTTCAAGTCAAACGAAAGATTTTAATTTTGATTTTTGTTAATGTAATTTTAAATTTGCCAATTTTCCGATTATCACGCAGGAATATAGAGTCAGATCTAAGATGCTCAAGGGTGAACTGAACAAAAAAAAAATGAGCGTGTATGTCTGTACGGTAACACTAAGCAGGGTTTATGTTATGACAAAACTTAGAAATTGATAACAACAATTTTTCCTATTTATTATTTTAGGAAGTACACGTAGGGAGCAGTCAGGGTAATTTCGGCGTACTTTGTTTCAGGCAATAATCACTGTAACGGTAATAAAAAAGACTAGAACGACGGTGTTTTTACGAAATCAAGATTTATCTCGGGATTAAACAACATTAACAAAAACATTGCTAATACTCTCAATTATTTTTTTTTAATTAAATTGTCCACATAAAATCACGTGAAGCTTTGTTACTTAATGATAATTTAACATCAATATTTAAAATTATATCAGTATACTTTATTTCAGTTAAATCATTATCGTGCGACATTATTCCGAACATAGGATAACCCATTCGCTGACCAAATTCATCTTTCAGCCCCGTTGCTCTCCTTATTTTGCTGCCTGGCATGGTTAAAAATATTTTTGTAACATCGACATGTTATGCTCAAATCAGTTTGGGACTTAAGGCGAAGTGTACGTAATTGCACGCCTCTAGCGGAATACGGGATTTAAAACGTTCGTCGTTAGTTACGCAAGTTATCTCCCTTACTCCAAGAAAGGACACACGAAAGAGAAACTACTTTCTGCGGTCTATAATGAATCCAACAAGCACGCCTGTGCTGTCTTAAACCTCATAGAAATTATCTAAATAACTCCAACTAGAAATCACAGCATTCTGTACGTTGTTCTGTGTGCAGTCTGACTTAAAAACACTGGTTTTGTTTGGTTTTAGACGCGTAGGAGAAGGCATTTCGTGTTTATGATATCATCAGAAAGAAAAAACGCCTCACAACAAAATTATAAACAAATAAACATGTAACATTGTTTCTTCTATTGATATCAAATTAATTAAAATAAAACCTGAATTGACCCAACAATATCGATTTAAAAAGCCGTAGTCTTGAACGAAAAACACAGTACTCAACGTAAAGTTTTAAATAGGTTACAAATAATTAATGAGGGGGGGCAAGGGGGGTTCAAATAACAGCAAAACAGTCAATTGATTTGGCTTATAACAGATAACAAGGAATTGAAAAGGGTCAATAACAGATAACAGTAAATGAAATCTTAAAATCAGTCCGGCCCAGGACCAATACAGTAGATCTTATTATATAACTGGTTGCATGGATCTAGCTAGGCCTTATAACTAAACAAACACATATATATTCACTTATTTACAGGACATTTTGTCGAGAAATTAAATTGAAGCTGTTAAAGACACATTATTATTTGCAGCGACAGTTGTGAGCTTCACTTTTCACTATGTGAACCAGTTGAAAAAGCTTTTAAAAAATGATAGTCAGGGTTCTCTTTCATGTAATAAATATGAGGAGGAGTAGCACTTCTAAATGTGAATGCTAAAGGCAAACGAAGTCAATGCTGTGTAATTCCCACAGGCAATATTTCACTCACATGCTCAAACAAATGATACAAATATTCTATTTTTGTATTTTGTAAACAAGTATAAAAGGAGGTGTGGTATGATTGCCAATGAGACAACTCTCCAAAAGAGAAAAAAAGACACAGAAATTAACAACTATAGCTCACCATAACCCCTTAGACTATGAGCAAGGCAATACTGCATAGTCAAATATAAAAGGCCTTGAAATGACAAACGAAAAACAATTCAAACGAGAAATTAACATCCGAATTTATCTACAAAATAATGAACAAAAACAACCACAGAATTACAGGTTCCTGACTTGGGACAGGCACATACAGAATATGGCGGGGTTAAGCATGTTGGTTGGTGCCAATTAAGTCTTCCTTAACCTTGGACAGTGGTGTAACAGTACAACATAACGTTTATCATTTGGTGATTTAATTAAAATTATATACGGTGTATCAATGCTTTTTTTTTATAACAAAATCCATATAATAAGTTATTGTAAAAGTTATAAGTAAATTTTAGTCAAATTTTATACACATTGTTATTTCTATAAATCATAATTTGTACAAAAAATGTGTACAAAGTCAAAACACAAATTATAATTTGTAAGAAAAATGTGTACAAAGTAAAAAAACAAACTATAATTTGTACAAAAAATGTGTACAAAGTCAAAATACAAACTATAATTTGTACCTTTTTTGTACAAATTATAATTTGTACAAAATTATACATCTAAAATATGTTCACAGACAATGGAATTTATTACAAAAAATAATAATAATGTATACTGGACCCGACTGTTTTTAAATATGTTTATGTGATGTATGTTACTGGAATCCTTCTGCAAATACGTGACCTCCATATTACTAGTGGAAAGACCCCAATAGTGATAATAAGAAGATGTGGTATGTGTGTCAATGAGACAACTCTCCATCCAAATCACAATGTTCAATTTTCTTCAATTCCTACTGAAGATTGGCTGCCAAAATGGTAACATTCCAAATTTCAATAACAGTTAACAGCAAATACAATCTCACAATAACAGATAACAATAAAAATAATAGTCCTATAACAGCTAACAAGGAATGAGACAATAACAGCTAACAGTAAATATATTTTCAGAAAAACAGATAACAAAGAATTAAATTACCCCATAACAACATAACAGTTAAACCCCTTGCCCCCCCTCATTAATGAAAAACGTGTGAATTTAATTGTTTAATTAAAAAGACGTTGAAATGTTGAACTTCGTATTTTGTGCAATTGAAAATTTAAGGACATGATTTATATTCATATAAGATATCAGACGATACCAAGAGAATAATTTGACCACTAGTGCAACACTTACAAGTAGGAAGAACAAAGACGGAAAACAAACAAAAAATAAACAAATTATGCCCCAAAAATTACTTAGTAACTTAAAAATTGTCTCACTCTAACATTTATCTTAAAATAAGTAAAAATTATTTCATTCAACTCCCAGTTTTCAACTTTTTCTACATGTGCAGAAAATAAACAGGGTGTCTTCTATTCCGTCCGCAATTTATGGGAAAACTAAATTTAGAACCATATTGAAATTGAAAGTACACATGTAAGATAAAATATAACATGTCATTTCTTCTTTCACAAATTCCAATTTCGAAGAGATATATAGCGATATCTGTTTTCTTTTATTGTGCCTGTGTGCAGCATTCAAAATTAGAGAATGTAATTTTGAAGTATCAAGTCTCAATTCAAGATTATGAATGAATAGAATATAGAATTACGGGGGAGGGGGAGGGTAGGACCTTTATCGGAACTCCGGGATCAAGTGTTTATAAGCTCGGGATTTCGGAATTGACCCTTTCGGGATTTAATTTATTTCAAATTCGGGACCTCGGGATTTCGTGTTTTTAAGCCCGGGATTTCGGGATCTGGATCCCTCCTTCCCTCCTCCCTCTATTATGGTTAAAGAAAAGAGGTCAGGGAAGTTTTGTGATACTTGTAACTGCAATTTAATATTTAGTGAAATGAGAGGTGAAATGTGTTCCGACTATTACATTTAATTTTTTTTTTAAATTTAACCCAAGTTTACTGCAAGGGGTGTTTAACGACCTCGATGATTATCCATGAGGATCTCGCACTCGGTTAGCTCTAGGTTTTCACCTAGTTCATGATCATACAAGAATTGAGAAGACTGTGGTTTACTAGTCTTATAATATGAGACTTTGGAGTTCATATATTTTACATTCAACGTTTTTCAAGGCTTTTTGGCTATCAATGTTACCCCCCCCCCCCGGCCCCCTTTCCAATTGATTGGATAAAATGAATGGATTGCCGCCCCTATTTCAAACTGAGGTCCTATAAACTGACTGGTATTCGAATTTGTTAAAAGAAATAATTGGTATCTCTGACTCATATTGATTCAATACCGTAATGCGAAAAACAATCATTTGTTTCCGCGAATTCCGAACAGTTAGAAATATATTCCCGAGAAATATATTCCCGAGTTTCAATTTGAGTAACTCGAATAATTCAAGCCCTTTCCGTGTCCGATTTTCTCCCACACGAGAAATGTAGCATTCGTACATCAGCTGAATAATACGACTGAATTATTCGGGTTACAATTTGTGTAAATCCCGAATGCACATAAAAGTAAAGGTCCAGCCCGACTTTCGGAAAAGGACTGTTGTAGATTTCAGATTGATTTCCAGAAATAAAAATCATACAAAAATGTTTCACGCAAATATTCGTCTTCAGACGTGTAAAGTTATACAACGATTACTAGCCGGTCTGGGTCTAGCCGGTCACGTCGCAGTGTTTAGATTTTAACAAAAATAAGGCACCAAGGTCGAAAATAGTTCTAGTTCATAATGAAGAAAATGTCAACCGTTTTCTAGCTTGGCGATCTCCGCATGCACCCGAATATAATAGACAAATACAATACAATAGTACACAAAACGTAACATAAAGAACTAAAGACCGAGCAACATGAACTCCAACAAAACGGTATATATTTCATACAAGTATAGAACTATATGAAGCGTCGTAACTGTTGCAGCGACGTCAATAACGTTTGTCGTTGTTTTTTGTTTTTTTACACGCAAAATTCAACTTTAACAGGATATAGCTTGAAAAGTAGCACGGTTGCTAAGGACTTTCTTTGCACCAATCGATTCCTCAGACATTTTAGAATCGTCTCATAGATTTAAAAAAAAATCGATTGTCTAATATAATAGAAAATCTTGGAAATGTAACAATTCCTGCCGAATTTCACGATTTTCCCTATATATCCTTTGTAATTTTGGTGTATGATGCTGTTAACTTCAACAGCTCGTATCTCAAAAACGAAAACGGTTACCCCCTTTTTTTATTTTATTTTCCGATTTATTTTTGCAAGTAGAATCTACATGTAAAATTTCAAAAAAATCCATTGTGTAGTTTAATTACATACACTTCGCCTTAAATCGTTCGTTATTTTCTTTTTCCTTTCATTTCCTTTGTGAGCATGAAACCTTCATCTACAAAATCATATCATCCTGCTTGCAAATCAATGTTGTATTTTTAAAAACGTTATATTATAAAACGTCACAATATTCGAACGTCAAGCCAAACCATCGCACTTCAGCGAAAGGACCATCGTACTTCGGCGTGGACCATCGCACTTCAGCGTGACCATCGCACTTCAGCGTCCCCATCGCACCTCCGAGTCCTACATATATATTATGTAAAGTTTTCACTGTGAACTTGTTAGAGATCGACCCTGTGCATCCTTAGTTACAGATTGAAAATTATAGTTACTATTTATATTATGTAAAGTTTTCACTGTGAACTTGTTAGAGATCGCCTATGTGCATCCTTAGTTACAGATTGAAAATTATAGTTACTATTTATATTATGTAAAGTTTTCACTGTGAATTTGTTAGAGATCACCCATGTGCATCCTTAGTTACAGATTGAAACTATCGTTACTATTTATATTATGTAAAGTTTTCACTGTGAACTTGTTAGAGATCGCCGATGTGCATCCTTAGTTACAGATTGAAAATTATAGTTACTATTTATATTATGTAAAGTTTTCACTGTGAACTTGTTAGAGACCGCCGATGTGTATCCTTAGTTACAGATTGAAAATTATAGTTACTATTTATATTATGTAAAGTTTTCACTGTGAATTTGTTAGAGATCACCCATGTGCATCCTTAGTTACAGATTGAAACTATCGTTACTATTTATATTATGTAAAGTTTTCACTGTGAACTTGTTAGAGATCGCCCATGTGCATCCTTAGTTACAGATTGAAAATTATAGTTACTATCTATATTATGTAAAGTTTTCACTGTGAACTTGTTAGAGATCGCCTATGTGCATCCTTAGTTACAGATTGAAAATTATAGTTACTATTTATATTATGTAAAGTTTTCACTGTGAACTTGTTAGAGATCGCCCATGTGCATCCTTAGTTACAGATTGAAAATTATAGTTACTATATATATATAATGTAAAGTTTTCACTGTGAACTTGTTAGAGATCGCCCATGTGCATCCTTAGTTACAGTTTGAAAATTATCGTTACTATTTATATTATGTAAAGTTTTCACTGTGAACTTGTTAGAGATCGCCGATGTGCATCCTTAGTTACAGATTGAAAATTATAGTTACTATATATATATAATGTAAAGTTTTCACTGTGAACTTGTTAGAGATCGCCGATGTGCATCCTTAGTTACAGATTGAAAATTATAGTTACTATATATATATAATGTAAAGTTTTCACTGTGAACTTGTTAGAGATCACCCATGTGCATCCTTAGTTACAGTTTGAAACTATCGTTTCTTTTTTGGAGTTTCACGATAATATACCATGTAAAGTGTGCGATCTTAATTTGTTAGAGATCCTTAGTCACAGTAGTAAATTCACGATATTATACCATGTAAAGTGTGCACTGTGAATTTGTTAGAGATTCGTAGTTATAGTAGGAGATTCACGATATTATACACCGTAAAGTGTGCACTGTGAATTTGTTAGAGATCCTTATATATAGTAGGAGATTCACAATATTATGCCATGTAAAGTGTGGAGTGTGAATTTGTTAGAGATGTTTTGTACAGTTTGAGATTCACGATTTTATACCATATAAAGTGTCCAAAGAGAATTTGTTAGATATCTTTATCTACAGTTTGAGATTCACGATATTATACGATATCAAGTTTGTACTGTGAATTTGTTAGAGATTCTTAGTTATAGAGGGAGATTCACGAGATCATACCATGTAAAGTGTGCACTGTGAATTTGTAAGGGAACCTTAGTTATTGTACGAGATTTTCGATATTATACCATGTGAAGTGTGCACTATGAACTTGTTAGAGATCTTTATCTACAGTTTGAGATTCTCGATTTTATACCATATAAAGTGTTTACTGTGAATTTGTTAGAGATGCTTTGTTATAGTAGGAGATTCGCAGTATTATACCATGTAAAGTGTGAACTGTGAATTTGTTAGAGATCCTAAATTATAGTTGGAGATTTACGATATTATACCATGTTGAATATGCATTATGAATTAGTTAAAAAATCTTCATCTTCAGTTTGAGAGTCACAATAGTATACCATATAAAGTGTGCTCTGTGAATTTGTTAAAAAATCTTTATATACAGTTTGAGATTCACGATGTTATATCATGTAAAGTGTGCACTGTAAATTTGTTAGAGATCTTCATTTACAGTTTGAGATTCACGATATTACACCATATAAATCGTGCACTTTGAATTTGTCAGAGATCCTTATCTACGGTTTGAGATTCACGATGTTATACCATGTAAAGTGTGCACTGTGAATTTGTTAAAGATCCTTATCTACAGTTTGAGATTCACGAAATTATATCATGTAAAGTGTGCAATGTGAATTTGTTAGAGATCATTTTCTCTATTGAGATTCACGATATTATACCACGTAAAGTGTGCACTGTGACCTTGTTAGAGATCTTCATCTACAGTTTGAGATTCAAGATTTTAAACCATATAAAGTGTGCACGGTGAATTTGTTAGAGATCCTTATCTACAGTTTGAGATTCACGATATTATACAATGTAAAGTGTGCACTTTGAATTTGTTAGATATCCGTAGTTATAGAAGGAGATTCACGATATTATACCACGTAAAGTGTGCAATGTGAATTTGTTGAGATTTTTATTTACAGTTTGAGATTCACGATATTATACAATATAAAGTGTGCACTGTGAATTTGTTAGAGATCTTTATCTACGGTTTGAGATTCACGATTTTATACCATGTAAAGTGTACACTGTGAATTTGTTATAGATCCGTAGTTATAGAAGGAGATTCACGATATTATACCATATAATGTGTGCACTATGAATGTGTTAGAGATCCTTAGTTATAGAAGGAGATTCACGATATTATACCATATACAGTGAGCAATGTGAATTTGTTAGAGATCTTCATCTACAGTTTCAGATTCACAATATTATACCATATACAGTGTGCTCTGTGAATTTGTTAGAGATCTTTATCTACAGTTTGAGACTCACGATAGTATACCATGTAAAGTGTGCACTGTGAATTTGTTAGAGAGCCTTAGTTATAGAAGAATATTCGTGATATCATACCACGTAAAGTGTGCAATGTGAATTTGTTAGAGATCTTTATCTACAGTTTGAGATTCTCGATAATATACCATGTAAAGTTTGCACTGTGAATTTGTTAAAGATCCGTAGTTATAGAAGTAGATTCACGATATTATACCATATAAAGTGTCCAATGTGAATTGGTTAGAGATCTTTATCTACAGTTTGAGATTCACGATATTATACAATATAAAGTGTGCACTGTGAATTTGTTAGAGATCCGTAGTTATAGGAGTAGATTCACGATATTATCCCATATAAAGTGTCAAATGTGAATTTGTTAGAGATCTTTATCTACAGTTTGAGATTCACGGTATTATACAATATAAAGTTTACACTGTGAATTTGTTAGAGATCTTTATTTACAGTTTTAGATTCTCGATCTTATACCATGTAAAGTTTGCACTGTGAATTTGTTAGAGATCCGTAGTTATAGAAGTAGATTCACGATATTATACCATATAAAGTGTCCAATGTGAATTTGTTAGAGATCTTTATCTACAGTTTCAGATTCACGATGTTATACCATATAATGTGTGCACCATGAATGTGTTAGAGATCCTTAGTTATAGAAGGAGATTCACGATATTATACCATATACAGTGAGCAATGTGAATTTGTTAGATATCTTCATGTACAGTTTCAGATTCACAATGTTATACCATATACAGTGTGCTCTGTGAATTTGTTAGAGATCTTTATCTACAGTTTGAGACTCACGATAGTATACCATGTAAAGTGTGCACTGTGAATTTGTTAGAGAGCCTTAGTTATAGAAGAATATTCGTGATATCATACCACGTAAAGTGTGCAATGTGAATTTGTTAGAGATCTTTATCTACAGTTTGAGATTCTCGATAATATACCATGTAAAGTTTGCACTGTGAATTTGTTAAAGATCCGTAGTTATAGAAGTAGATTCACGATATTATACCATATAAAGTGTCCAATGTGAATTGGTTAGAGATCTTTATCTACAGTTTGAGATTCACGATATTATACAATATAAAGTGTGCACTGTGAATTTGTTAGAGATCCGTAGTTATAGGAGTAGATTCACGATATTATACCATATAAAGTGTCAAATGTGAATTTGTTAGAGATCTTTATCTACAGTTTGAGATTCACGATATTATACAATATAAAGTTTGCACTGTGAATTTGTTAGAGATCTTTATCTACAGTTTGAGATTCTCGATATTATACCATGTAAAGTTTGCACTGTGAATTTGTTAGAGATCCGTAGTTATAGAAGTAGATTCACGATATTATACCATATAAAGTGTCCAATGTGAATTTGTTAGAGATCTTTATCTACAGTTTCAGATTCACGATTTTATACCATATAAAGTGTGCAATGTGAATTTGTTAGAGATCTTTATCTACAGTTTGAGATTCTCGATATTATACCATGTAAAGTTTTCACTGTGAATTTGTTAGAGATTCGTAGTTATAGAAGGAGATTCATGATGTTATACAACGTAAAGTGTGCAATGTGAATTTACCATAGCAAGTGTGCTCTGTGAATTTGTTAGAGATCCTTATCTACAGTTTGTGATTCACGATACATTTTTACTATATCGTGTTAAGTGTGCAATGTGAATTTGTTAGAGATCTTTATCTACAATACTCAGTCCGGCAGTGGGCGGAGCTTTAAAGCGATATCTGTATAGTATACAGATACAGCATATCGATATCTGTGGGGCTGTATCTGTATAGTAGAGCACCTATTTGCAGGATAAGGTAAGGTAAACTATCCTCCTTTCGAAAAAGCCCACTCCTATAGACAGATACATTGGCTATCTGTCAGTCAGACTAGTTTTTGTCGACCCTGCAACTTTTGTTGCAGAAAGCTCGACATAGGGATAGTGATCCTGCAGCGGCGGCGGCGTTAGCTCACTTCTTTAAAGCTTTATATTTTAGAAGATGGAAGACCTGGATGCTTCATACTTTGTATATAGATGCTTCATGTTACGAAGTTTCCGTCAGTCACATGTCCAATGTCCTTGACCTCATTTTCATGGTTCAGTGACCACTTGAAAAAAAAGTTCAAATTTTTTGTAATGTTGAATTCTCTCTTATTATAAGTAATAGGATAACTATATTTTATATGTGCGTACCTTGCAAGGTCCTCGTGTCTGTCAGATAATTTTCACTTGACCTCGACCTCATTTCATGGATCAGTGAACAAGGTTAAGTTTTGGTGGTCAAGTCCATATCTCAGATACTATAAGCAATAGGGCTAGTATATTCGTTGTATGGAAGGACTGTAAGGTGTACATGTCCAACTGGCAGGTGTCATCTGACCTTGACCTCATTTTCATGGTTCAGTGGTTATAGTTTTGTGTTTTGGTCTATTTTTCTCATACTTTATGCAATAGGTCTACTATATTTGTTGTATGGAATGATTGTAAGGTGTACATGTCCAGCGGGCAGATGTCATGAGACCTTGGCCTCATTTTCATGGTTGAGTGGTCAAAGTTAAGGTTTTGAGTTTCGGTCTTTTTATCTAATACTGTATGCCATAGGTTAACTATATATTTGGTGTATGGAAATATTTTATGATCTTTATGTCAGGTTTTATTTGACCGTGACCTCATTTTCACGGTTCATTGCACAGTGTTAAGTTTTTGTGTTTTGGTCTATTTTTCTTAAACTATAAGTAATGGGTCAACTATATATGTTGTATAGAAGCATTGTTAGCTGTACATGTCTGCCTGGCATGGTTCATCTGACCTTGACCTCATTTTCAAGGTTCATTGGTCTTTGTTTAGTTATCTTGGTTAATGTTAAGTTTATGTGACAGTTGTAATAAAGCTTAGCTTTATACTTAGGACTATCAACATAATATCAATGATTAGTATAGAAGGCGAGATATTTCATCATGTGCACTCTTGTTTTATCCATCTGATGAGTTGAACCTTTTTCAACTGATTTTTTATAGTTCGTTGTACTGTTATACCACTGCCCCGGTCAGGTTATGAGAGTTTTGGGATCCCGCTAACATGTTTAACCCCGCCACATTATGTAAGTAAGGGCCTGTTCTAAGTCAGGGGCCTGTACTTCGGTGGTTGTCGTTTGTTTATTTGTTACATATTTGTTTTTCGTTTATTTTTTATTCATCAATGAGGCCGTTAGTTTTCTCGTTTGAATTGTTTTACATTGTCATTTCGGGGCCTTTTATAGCTGACTATGTCGTATGGGCTTTGCTCATTGTTGAAGGCCGTATGGTGACCTATAGTTGTTAAATTTTGTGTCATTTTTGGTCTCTTGTGGAGAGTTGTCTTGTTGGTAATTATACACAACTTCTTTTTTTTATATTCTATAAAGGAGGGTTGTTTTCCTAATCTATAATGACTTCACGGTTCAGCTAGCAAGCAAGCTAACAAAATATATTACCTTTACCTACCCACTCAATGCAATAGGCTGCTAAGACTTTATAAAATACGAGGTTTATCTGTTTCTCGTACAGAGCAAAAGTGTATTTTAGTAAACATTGAAAACGAAAACAAATAAATGGACTTTGAAAGAAGCAATCACATAACTCTCACAGTGAGAATCAATAGAAACCAAAAAGAAAATAAAATTAAAACCAAATTCTTTGTACAAAACTTATAAAAGACTTGACAGTCACGAATACATGAGGTTTTGTTAAATGTTTGTAAATGCGCTTATCTGTTTGGTAAAGCAATCGGCCATCGTCTGTTCGAAACAGATTTTAGTGAGCAATCCTAAATCCTAATTTTACAAAAGACAACGTATGAAGAGCAATTAAGTGTAATCTTACTGCAGACATGTATGATGAACTTTCCGGTATACAATCAACCCTCACGTCATGCACCCAGAGTATGGTGAATTTTTTGGTGAGCAATGTCTTCATCTTACTTGGGACAATTCGTGTTGCTTTTTCGTGAGAAATCACCACCAGTATTACTAAGGATGGTGAATGGCGAGTTGTTTGGTGAGCAATGTATCCTCATCTTCAATGACAATATATTATAGTATTCACCAACAATCTTTCCAAAGGCAGTGTTTGTTGAAATATATAACTTCATCTCACCTACAAAGGGTAGTTGTTAGTGAACTGTTTGGGGAGCAATCTATCCTAGTCTTACCAAAGACAGTGTATGGTGAATTATTTGGTGAGCAATCTATCGTCTTCTTTATACCAATTACTGTGTATGGTGAAGATGAGCAATTGACCATTAGCTTACCAAGAACAGTGTGTGGTGAGCAATCACTTATCATCATACCAACTTTGAAGGACAGTGTACTATGGTGAATTGTTTATAAAGCAATCCTGACCTTACTTAGATGGTGTGTGATTCTTATCACAGCATCATATTGGTAGCAATTTACCCAATTTCTAAAGGTGATTTGTTTGGTAAGCCATCAATCTTACTCTTACTAAGATTGGTGTGTGATGAGCTATTAACCTCATTTTGCACCAATTTATTATACAAACAGTATGAGCTGATGGTAAATTGCTTGGTAAGCAATCTTTGAATTCTCATCTTAAAAAGTATGGAGAGCTAATGACCTGATAAGGATTAAAATATACTCTACTTTTTGCTCTAAAATCCTACACTAGATGTTTCGTTAAGATATATATGTTGGTGGGTCAGTGGATGAAATGGTTTTTTTTCTGACTTTTTCTGCATATTCTAATTAATGATATTTCAAAATGACAACAAAGCTGATTTCTTCATTAGACCTATCAAGGAATAACTCGAAAAAGAAATTAGGTTTTTGGGAAAGACTAATTTAACTATATATAGAATAAAACATTGGTTTTTTCTGTTTGAAATTTGAATGGTATTACATTATTATTTTTTTAGGCCCATTATAGCTTACTGTTCGATGTAAGCCAAGGCTCCATGTTGAAAGCCATACTTTGAGCTATAATGGTTTACTTTTTACAAAGTGTGACTTGGATGGAGAGTTGTTGCATTGGCACTCATACCACATCTTCTTATATCTTAGGAAAAGATTCTCATCTCAGCTTTGTTAAAAGTAACTCACTTATTAATTGAAAGCCACATTTTTTTCATATTTTTATTTGGCAATAAATAGTTTCTACTATTTGTTATTCACGGATATCACATGAGATGTAACAATAAGATGTATAAAAAATATTTTCTTTTACATCATATAAATATCTAGTAAAGAACACTTGTAATATTTCCCTGCTCCAAAAATAATTAATTAACAAATAAACAATCATGGGCAGGAAAAACAATCTTGCTAACTTTTCAATAAAGCACTATTTGGACTTCCATTGATCCCTTTTTTCACCATTCTTACACCTTCACAGAATACTGCTGAGAAAAACCAGTATTTCTATGTTAAGTTTTTAATATTGCCTTTGACAAAAGCAAAAATGATATAGTTTGTATTCTAAAAAAAATTGTATTTTTCCCCTAAATTTGAAATAAATATGTAATAACTGTCTTTCCTGTCCATGAATTGGCACACAGAGAACTAGTAATCACAAAACAAATGGATTTAAATATGACAAAGAATTAAACTCCAAAATGGAACTTTTTTAAAACAGAACACCTAAATGTAATGAAAATAAAATGTTACAGAAGTTTACATATTTTTCTATTCACACCATATCTTATATTAATCAAAAGAAAACAAAAATACAAAATGTATATAATATGTAATATAAATGGTTTCGAGAGTTTACATGTGGTTGCCCTAACAAACTATGCAGCATTTTAAAATAACTAAGTGTTACCGTGTAAAACCTAAAATCAACACCTAGAGATCACATTTAAAGGACACTTCTGTATAAAATATTATTGATTTCAATTTGGCATATGTGAAATGCTGTGTAAATTAATAATTTGTCAATATCAAAGGCTTTTAAATGATATTCTTTGGCGAACAGATTTCTTAATAGTCAGAACTTCAATGTTGTATAGTATAAACTTATTCTCAAAGTGTTGAAATATTCTCAGTGCAAATAACTTTAATTTAAACAAAAGTGAAGTCAAAATTTAGTATTTTCATTTGATTTTTACTTCAAAGGATCAACATGCCCATTGAAATAAAATATCATCAAAAGGGAGATAATTCAAACATCATAGTGATGTAATATTTTCAGTGCAAATAACTTTAATTTAAACACAAGTGAAGTCAAAATTTAGTATTTTCATTTGATTTTTACTTCAAAGGATCAACATGCCCATTGAAATAAAATATCATAAAAAGGGAGATAATTCAAACATCACAGTTTTAGCTTTGTTGTAGCAATACTTACATTCTTCAAACATTCATTAAATTAAATCGGAAATAATCAATTAATAAATATTTAAAATATTTGGAAAGATATATACGAAAAAATTTCAAAAGAAACATAAATCAAACATGACTAAAGAGACACCCCTCATAATTTCAAATTGAGTTAAATTTCATTTCAAATTTGAACTTATTAAAAATCAATCAAACAACATATCAACTAGAACAAAAGGCAAGATAATATTTGAGCTATATAATACTACAGTATTAATTACTTATTAACAAAACAATTCTTTTAAAAGACTAAAGACAGTGTAAAACAAAACTTAAAAGGTAGAAAAGAAGATTTCACATTTCAAAAGGCCATTTAAGTAAATTGTTTCGTTGTTTTCAACTCTGCAGGCACAATATTATTATTTTTTTATCAAATATAACTTGTTCATGTTTCATACAAAGGTGCATAATTTTTATTAATTGTGTATTTAAATTGAGTGTTATTGTTTTAGTGTATTAACAATGTTTGTTTATTAAATACATGTACGGAATCTCCATTAACTATGCATCTAATTTCTCAAGTTAAACTTTAAAAAAAAAGAAACATTTCATGTATGATGTCACTGGTAATCTGAAACTTTGGACACTTATGTCTTTATTTTGCAGGAACATGTAGAATCTACATATTTTATGCCCTTGTCATACTAATTATGCATACAAAACTATCTTTTATCTAGCATAAAATGATTTGGCATATAGAATATATTTTCAAACTTTGATATTAGTATTAACTGCAATGATAAATTCTTGTTAAAAACTCTCCTATGACTAGATTCTAATATTTGTTGTTTTCTAATTTTGAGATTTAGCATGAGATTCACAAATATAAATCAGTCAAACAACCATATTCTGAATGAGAACACATACACGCACAATCTATTATAAAACATACCAACACATTCATTTAAACATAACAAATTTTGTAAATAAATATGAACGTCTACAAAAAACTATAACAATAATGGCAGGCAAAATGCTATGACTGAATTTGGCATTATAGATGACATTGTGTAGTTATAGTACCCATTACCTATTCAGCCGTGGTAAACATCCAAGACAAAAATAGCACAGACATTCAACATGTTCAATCACATATACATATTCATTAAACAGTCATTTAAAGCTCTAATAACATAATGTTGCATTTTCTTGAGAGAAAAAAATTGTGGCACTATTTATTGACTTGTGGTCAGGAAGCCTGAATTCCAATTCTTCACTTCTTTTTCTTTTTTCCTTTTTTTCCTTTTTTACCCTTTGGTGCCTCAGGCCAACCAAAGCCGCGTTTTTCTAATGCATCTGGTGCATCATGTGCAATAAAATATAAATTCTCCATAGCAGGTCCACTCATTATATCTGGGGGTCCTTCTTTTTCACTCTTTCCTGATTTGGCTGAGGCTCGTGCTGATTTTTTGCCACTTTTCTTTCCAGACTTTTTACCTGATTTTTTACCCGATTTTTTTCCACCACCCTTTTTCTTCCCCGGCTGAAACAAAAAAAGGTATTTGATTGAAGTATAACAAAGTTTTCTCACTTTTTGACAAATAAAGCTGCATTTGCAATTTTTAAAAAACTAAAACAAGTCACTAAGCAGGTTGAATTACCCGTTATTGCATAGTGTTTAACATTAAAGTATAGAACCACTAATTCAGGGCCGGTTGGAAAGAGCATACAAGAAAGTAGTACATATTTGAAACAAAATAGTTCCTACGCATAGCTATACCATTGTCATTTAGTGGGAATATTTGGGTAGTTTTAGTATCAAATGAAAGCTTGGGGACTTGGGATCACTGTAGAACCCTTGTTGAAAGTTTTACTTGAATAATAAAGAAGTATAGAAAATTCTAATAGGAGGGCCAAGGTTGGGCGGTAAATACCACCCCCGGTATTTACCAGTGGTATTTACCGGTATTTACCGCCCCGGACAATACTCCCAAAGTGGTCAATACTGGCAAATACTGGTCAATTGAAATTTTCATGGTTGTTTTTACAATTAATTGAAGTAAAAACTTGATAAAAAGTTAAATATACTTTAACTTTAATTTTTATGCATGTGTCAGCTTATAAAATTAATGAATTTGATATGTTTTATTCATTTATAACACTTATTCATACTGATTTAAAATTTAATTATTATGAATTATGATATTGTATACTTAAGACATATATAAAATTTACATATTATTTCAACATTTATAAATCAATATAGATATCATGTATATTTTTTATTCAAAATATATGACTTTACAGGTAATTAAAATTAAAGGTAAATAAAACTACAGGTAAATGATGTTACATGGGTCTTTTTACATATCACCTGACATTGCTAGGTGTGAAAAATTAATTACTAAAACAACAGCCCCCAATAAAAGTTGACAGTACATGGGTTGAAAGTAATAAAAGTGATATTTGAAGACTCCCTTAAATAATAAATTATTTCCTGTCTATTTAACTGTGACAAAACCTTCTTCATGCTGGAAATGGAAATTTTGAAACAGGGACAAAAAGTTTTTATCTTTTACTACACATTAATCAATATAGATCACTGTTTGAATTTACAATAGAAATAGAATTGAAAGCATTAAAAATGATTTGAACACTTTCTATATTTAATTATTAAAAGTAATAACAATTGACCAGGTAAAGAATGGTTTATATAGTAATGACCACTCAAAATTACAATCGACCAGTATTTCCCGGTATTTCCCAGTATTTGCCAGTATTTCCCGGTAATTACCGGTATTTACCACTGGCATGGTCAATACTAGTATTGACCGCTTTTTTGCCAACCTTGAGGAGGGCACATTTGGCTTGTTGTTTAGATCAGAAGTTCCTGTTTTTGTACTATCAAACTTCCGGGAACCAGTATGCTTTAATATGCAATTAAAGGTATGTTGATTCTTTCAGTACAAGCCAGGGTAAGGTACAGTTTTGACATGAAATAACTGCCACTTTATTTGAACTTAAGACAAAGTAGCCATAAATGCTTGAAATTGCAAAATTTAACATAGAAAGCAATGGGGCTATGAATTAGTGGTTTTATACCTTAATGGAGATCTAATTGATAAAATGTATGAAATGAGAATCATTCATAATTGTTCATTTCAATTTCATCTAGATACAACATAACATTCCCTCAGGCCTAATATAAAATCATTCCTTCCATAGAAATTAAAAAAAGGTTTGCAAAATTTTCCTTGAAATTGAGTGTTATAAAATTTGTGAAAATTGCTTGATAGCAACAGGTGAACATAGCCAAGCCCAAACCAAATATAAATGCATTTCTTTCTATAGAAGCCAAAAAATCTTTGACAAAAGTTTTTATCCAAGGTGTTTTGAACAGGATGATGTCAAGGCAAATGTATGGAGTGAAGCAGTTGCTAGACCTGCTTTCCCTGTTGAGACCAAGGTACAATGTAAATACCAGGTCAATTTTCTAACGGAAGTATAAAATTATTGTCCATTATACATTAGCAAAAATTAAGTAAAATAGCTTATAATTTTTAATTACTCAATTTTCAAATACTGAATTTTCAATAACTGAATTTTCAATTACTCACCAATAAATATACAAATATCAGATCACTACATGCATGACATGTATCTACTAGAGTATATATAGCTTATTTTTTCAATCATACATGTACATGTACCACAATTTTTTTTATATATATATTTAACATTTTGCAGGTATATAAAAAAGACCAATTCTTACCATTGTTCCTTTGACTGCTGTGTCAGACGGGATATGCATTGAACACTTGGTCTGTTGTCAAGACCATCAATTTTACATCTTGGTTTACACAATATCAAATGTCAAAAGCCAATATGGCTACCGTCATATATGCTGAAATGAAAAATAAAATACTAGTTATGCTAAAGATATTATTGAAAGATGAATCAAAATTGAACATACAATAAAATCTATTATCCCATATGCAAGAGTACACAACATATTAATATTTGCCTTCAAAACTAATCTAACCAATTCACAAAAGAACTGTTTTGAAATCAACTTTTTATTTGGAATCAAATAAAATGTGTTTTACCATAGATAGAGGAGACAATTTATTTGCCATCATGCAATTGAAATTAGATTTGTTTTGACGACAGGGTTGCTTATTTCTAACAATGCATATTTATTTCTAGTAATGATCATTGATATTTCTTTGAGAACAGCAAATTGACAACTCAAATCATTCAACAGAAATTAATTAAGGAATTCATTACCAAAATTGAAATATAATTATGTTCCACCAAAAGTCAATATATCCCAGTTGCAAAGAAGATTCAAACAATATTTTTGATTAATCTGGTATCATTAATGTGCATTCTGATAACATGAAACGATCCTCAGTTATTCCTTTCTTTTTGAGCTTGACTCGGATTCCGTTTACACAGTGGGTCTTGTCATCCTTATTGCATTATAAATACAATTGTACTTGTAAATGTATTGAAAATTGATTTGAGGACATAAATTCACATCAGACATGAACTAAAGCCTACAAAATCAGAAGGATACATGTATGAAGCTTTTAATAATAACCATAAATAAGCATCCATTGGTTACCAACCAAACTATATCTTTACAATATCTTAGCAATACTATTGTACACATCCATTTTGACTTTTATAGATCCTATTTTTGTGAAGAAATAAAAGACGTCAGCCTTTCTGTTAAATTTTCCATTAAAATTTGTAAAGTCATATTTCTATCAATCATAAGAGGTTCAACATTTAACAATCAATTTTCAACATCTATAAAAATTTCAATAACCTAGATAAACATGCTACTGATATCGTAAATACCTTTTAACAACCAACCTTAACAATATGATACTATCCTTTAATAACTTGGCTTATGTACAGAGATATTAAATATACATTAAAATCACAGCTTTTAGTTCAAACATGTCAACTTTCAAATTTGTTCGATTATCTATACCAATTAAAAATCATAGCAATTTAAATTAATTTTTAAAGATCAATTTAAATAAAAATTACATGGATGACAATATCAACATCTAATTATAACACAAAAATAACCTCAAGAAGTTTATACATTGTTAAATGATTTTTCACGACCACGTACCTGTTATAATGCTAACACCTTTTCAACAATATGTGACAATGTTAAAGGGCCCATTTTTATACAAAAGACACCAGTCAATATTTTTATCTGCGGTGGGTTAACACAAACGTTGTTTCTAATTTGCTTTAAATGCTAAGTAATGGACTGAAACAAACAGACAAAAGATCTTGATAGGGGAACGTGTTGTTATGAAACGTGTCTTTATGAAAGAAAAAAAAAAATCAAAATATTTGATTTGAAAAAGTATTATACTAAGTTTTCTCGTTTCTGGACAGATTTAAAAAAGTATTTAGTTAAAGAAAAAATGATCCCCTTGGATAAAAAAATTGGATTAAAACATAACAAGTTCATGATAGAAAATAAAGAAACTGCATAAAAGAATTTTCAATAATTCTTTTGGCAGATCACTGTGTGTCTTAAACATTGTATATACATGTATATATTTTGTATAGAGTTAGAAAACCTCATTTGACAACATAATCTAGCTTTGAAATGTCTGATCAATATAATAAATAGTATTATCTTGATTCTTTAATATGCATGTTTGTCACAAAAACATTTTCACATTTGTGGTTTTAAGAAAATAAAATACCAATGCTGACTGGGCTGTAATAATTATATACATTTGTGTACATGAACAAAATGTATTAATGCAAGGCAAGCATGTTATAAGTATCTTCTTTGATAGATTTTTCAATCATGACACAAGTTTAATTAATTTTTGTAATATCAATGAATAATGATTCATCCATTTATTAATTTATTTAAATTCCTTTAATATCTAAAGTACATGTACTATAATTATTTTTTTACTTTACTACTAAATTTTTGTTTTCTCATTGGTGAATATTGAGGAATATTCTTTTGTAAAACATTTTAAATACAACTGGAAAACTTAAATGAGGTTATTTATTTATATCGTGTCTCTAGAGATTGTCAACAATTGTATCAACTTCATCGAAAGTCAGTTATTGTTCAATGGCATGGTCCTAAAAATAATTTCCCCATCTAAGCTTAAAATCCCAGAAAACCATAGTTTCTAATAAAAATTCTGCCTTTTACCTCTGTTATCTTACTGATACTTCTTGATAAAGTGCATGGTACACATTAACAAGCAAGAACCTGCTAAACCACCAATTGTAAAAAATATTGTTTCCCTAGTTTTGATGATAAAAGTCCCATAATTCAAGTCAACTTGCATGAGGCCATGATGAGGGAGTTGGAACCTTACTTTAGAAATTTTTCAGCATGTAATTTTAGAAATGAATGTTATAAATCATGACAGTACAGACATACAGATTTATATAAACTGCTATTTACCTAATCAAAATACTCATCCCCAGCCTGTAATCAACAGAAAAGATAAATAAAACTGATTCACTAATTTGCACATCTTCTTATCATTATAGGCCAAGTTCGGATGGATATCTAGAGTAGATTGAATTGACATGGTCATATATAACACCTGTTATGATTGGATAAAGCTTTTCCGCCATTAACACTCGAGGAACCCTGGTTGAGGCAGGGTTCCTAGAGATCGACTCGATATCCCGGATGTTATGACGTCAATCCAATCAAATTTGAATGTAAACATATTCAGAGTAGGGGCCTTGTACTTCCGGTAATCTAGAGACCTTACTCTTCAAAATTATTTACCGTTCATATGGAACTCTAGTCAGAACTCTAGTTCCATCCGAACTTGGCCAAAGAGTCAGTCAGATGTATAAAGGGAGATAATTCTAATGTAATCCTAACTACTATATAAATTATTGAAACACTATATATAAAATTATCAATCTTGAATTATCCAACTGTGTAGAATACAAATAAATGTAGAACAAAAGCCTGTCAAAATTACAGCAACCCATGGCCACGACTGTATTAAAGTAAAACAGTCAATGTCACACTTGATCTCAAATTTGTCATCAGCAACAACTTAGAAAGCATTGGTAGAATCATTTGTTAACTTATTGAGAAAGGTCATTTCAAATATAAAAGGACCAGAAAGGCAAATAAAAACAAACTTGAAAAAAACAGTCAATATCAAACTTAACCCCAATTTTATCCATCAGTAACAACATATTAAATTTTAAAAACCATTAATTGAAAAAAAGTGCCATTTTCCAATTTATCATGGACAATATTTCCTAAGCTGCAAAAGTTAAATCTGCCGTGACCATATGTCATAGAAGGAAAAATACACAATATAAACAGTGCAGGTGCAGCTTAAGCAACAAGGTATATATAACATGTATAATACTATGAACAATGAAAAAAAACATCCCCTAATTCAGAGGGCAAAATCAAAATGTGCTCTTAGAACCTTGTTATAGCAAGCTTTTGGTTGGATACTGCTGCACAAGAAAATGGAAAAAAGAGAAACACGTAACAATTATTTTCATGATGTCTCAACATTAACTTTATTGAAATCAGCAGCATTTGTGACAGGCCATCATGTATTAAAAATTGTCAGACCATAGGTACTGAATTGTTATTTTTGGCAGACATAATGCTCATAAATCACTCCCCCAATGTACATGTAGCAAGGTGGAATTAACTAAGAGAATCCTAAAAATTGGATTGAAGGAAGACAAAGCAACTGACATTATAGCTGACAATCCATTTGCTTACGTTGTTGAAAAAAAAAGCAATAACCTTCTAGAGCTTTGCAGGTAAATGTAACATCAGATTCAGATAAAACTCCAATATGATATGGTAGATGGATTAACAAGAGTAGGCGATAATACTCTTTCAGTTTTCGTTTTTTTTTGATGATTTTTTTTGCATACATGTACAGTACATGTTAAAAAAAATCCTTTTGAGTAAAAGCCAGAATTTGTATTTTCAACGTACATACATGTACACAGGTACAGATGTACAGTTTCTGCCAAAATGAACACACCAAAATGCAATCACATTAAATTTGCTCCAAAGGGAGATGTTAAATGAATAAAAATATTAGTCAAGCAATATCTACATGTTCATGTATATCATATGGATTGATTTATCTATAAACTTTTTTTTTTCAATAAACACATGGTTGGCCCACTTGTTTTGAGAAATTTTGAATTGTTGCAAAAAAAAAACTATCAAATAGATATGATTTTCATAGAAAAAGATCACAAGCATTTACAATAACTAATGAAAACACTTCAACACTGTTTTCTGGGATTCTGGAGAAAACTCAAATAATGACAAACTTACATGTATTTTTAAACAGAAATTAAATAAACGAATGCAGCCAATGTTTTGTAGATTATGTTTTCAACATGGTTTTTTTTCAATATTTTTTTTTATTTTGAATTTCTAACAACTTTATTGTAAAAGTTGTCAACAAAACACTTTGCCAGTATTCAGTAATTAGATCAATAGTGACAAAATTAAGATGTAGCAGTACACATTGCACTATAGCGTTATTATCACATGACCAGTTAGCGTTATTATTACATGACCAGTTAAATCAAATATTGAGTCATGTACATTGTATGTGCAGATACTTAATAATTAAAAACAATTAAAGACAAGAAAAATAATTGTAATTTTTATTTATATTAACTACATTTCTTTCCTTTTTTTGTTGCTTGATAACATACTTTTTATTTAGTTCTTGTTAAATGTTCAAAATTATCATTTCAGGTAAATGTTCAAAATTATTATTTCAGGTAAATGTTAAAAATTATATATTTCATATATTAAGTCTGACAATGTCTGAAATGTTAAAAATTGTTTATTTCATGTAAAATGTTAAAAATTATTTATTTCCTGTAAAATGTTAAAAATTATTTATTTCTTGTAAAAAGTTTAAAATTATTTAGTTAAACTGATAATACAATTGAAATAAAGTAAACGGCATCTTTAATCATAATTCTTCTAGTAGTCCAAGTTTGTAGAGCCAATTTTAAAATGGGCTCAGTTGAAAGGGTGTCCTTTTACAGACAGCCTCATATGAGGGTAGGGATATTGGGGTACCCGGTCTGGCTTCTTTACTTATGACAGTAAAATATTTGTTATTTCTTAAATTTAAAATAATGTTAACAATAAACATTTTGCTGCATTTGACAATAACTGTTACAATAAAATGAGATTTGATGAATGTCAATTCATGTAATAAGGGGACATAGCCCGCTAAAACAGTAGAAAAATCATTAAAAGAAAAAAAATACAATTTTCAATGTACTAATAAACTCCAAATCGTTAACTTTTTTTCTCACTTTTTAATTTCCCACATTTGCGCAGAAATCTATTTTTTTTCTTTCTTCCAGTCTCGTTTGGCATGAGTTTTTGAGTAAAAGTGACCAACATCATAAACATTACGGTATTTTTGATTCTTTTTTAACATTAAAATATTTGAGGAGGGAAAAAAAATTAATTGATACCTTTTTCAGGTAACACCTGCCTCATATTACATTTGTCACTAACTGAGTAACAGTAGCAAAATTTCTGTCACAAAACAGTTAACTGTATTCCTAAAGGATGCATCCCTCTCACATTGTAAGTTATCTTAAAATATATAAAAGAAGATGTGGTATGATTCATTGATTGCTAATGAGACAGCTCTCCACAAGAGACCAAAATGACACAGAAAATAACAATTATAGGTAACCGTCAGCCTTCAACAATAAGCAAAGCCCATACCGCATAGTCAGCTAAAAAAGGCCCGAAATGACAATGTAAAACAATGCAAACGAGAAAACTAACGGCCTTATAAAAAAAACATAAAAACAAATAAGTAACACATAAACATACAACAACAATTGAATAACTGGCTCCTGACTTGGGACAGACACATACACACATAATGTGGCCGGGTTAAACATGTTAGTGGGTTCCCAACCCTCCCCCTAACCTGGGACAGTGGTACAACAGTACAACATTCAAGAATGTATCGCAACAGAAGCTGGTCATTGGTTTGTGATGCAAGTCTCTCGTCAAAAAAAAAATCATGCATTTCTATAGGTTAGAATACACAAAGATACCTATAAAAAGGTTTATCTTTAAAAGACAGAGTCAGAGACAAGTGCTTGTGGCAAAAAGATGCTTAACAAGAAGTTGTGAGTTTTTTCGATTTATTCTATTTATGACAGCTATTTGGGTGAAATGAACAACTAAATTAGTAAACTTACTCTTCTTGAAATCATTGAAATTATACGATTGAGTGTTTAAATATCATAAAATCTAGAAAACATCGTCAAACTCCCGGTTTATAACCGAGTCATAGTTACCATGAGCAACAATATCCGGTTCCGTTCTAAATAAAATTGTCTTTGAATTAAAAGAAATTATCTGTCACATAAAATACCATTTTGAACCTAAATATGAAAGTCACGTCAGAAAAATATAAAATTTTATTTATGTACAAATTTATATGTTATCTTTGCGACGAGATTATGAATGTATGACGTCATTTCCTGTGGCTTTGATAAAGCTGGGGATCATTTCAATAGTTTTAAATGTAAGTTTCATTCAATATACAGGGAGAATGTCCACTTGAAAAACACCTACCATAACAAAAGAAAATTTCCAATACACAAACGAATTATTTGGCATATTGCATACATGTGTATGTCATAATAGCAAATCTTGTTTGTTAAATACTAGACATGCTAGATAAGGAAACAAATAAATAAAAAAAAATTATAGCTGAAAGGAAGGATAACAAGAATTTCACAAAATATGCAAATTATGCCTAAAAAAGTAAAATAGATTGAAGATGGTTCTACTTTCTGTTGCAATGCCTAAAGAGGCTGGTGCTATCTGATGTATCTTGCAGGTCATGTTTTTGTGTAATTGATCTCTACTGTCATGACTGCAAAAAAAATGGATTACTTTTGCATGTTTTGTAGGCACGATTCTGACTACGTCATCTGTCTTGTAAATAATACAATAAAAGTCAATATAATAAAAAGTCATTACACATGTTGGATCTGGAACGAAATGTGAAAAGTAAATAGATATCAGTAATTTGCAGATTTTGTGAATCGCAAATGAGATGCACTCAGATAGCACTCAGTAGTAGCAGCTAGTTGGGGTCTCATTGGAGACTTAAGGTTGACATGGTTTTTTTTAAGCATCGTTGACACATAAAGTCACATAATAAAGGGAGAACATGTGAAACAAAGTCCAGCAGGACACAGGAAATTACATTAACGGGCTATTTTGGCAACACCAATGAAAGAGAAGCAAGATAATGATATGCGATTCTCACTTAATAATAAGTGAGATCCAGGATCAGACATCCACAAAAATGAGACACCCACTGAAAGAGTGAAACTGCAGTTCCTTTAAAAAAAATTATAACAAATTGGAAATTTAAACATAAAAACACATTAAGGAACAATGAACTACAAATGTATACTCAATTGTAGAAAAGCCAAATGAAAACTTGATTTCGGGTCTCATTGGAGGGTTCTGATATCGCTTACACTATATACATGATATATGTAAGCAAATCTCATTGCTTTGTAATTTCCTGTGTCCCTCTAGACTTCATTGCCCATTTTCATGGCACAATAATTTGTCTTTCACGCGTCACACTAACAAAAAATCAGCAATCCAGTGTCATGCTCAGACCCCAATGAGACCCACTTGATTGTGAATTCCCCCTCCCCCCCCCCCCGCCCCCAGTAAAATGCGAAACAAAAACAAAAATTAAAAAAAAAATCTGTTCATATCTGTTTTTCATGTCCTTTTAGAGGCTGCTAAAAAAGGGGGGGGGGCTCTCTAAGGGAAACACATGATGTAACAATCTCTAACACATTGCACAGAAAATATAAATGATAAAAAACTAAGCAGGAATCAGGAGAAATAAAATTATTGTCAAGGAAAAAAGTAATAGAAGTTATTACTCACTTCATGACCCATGCACAAATATATAATGCTCATGCAGTTGCATCTACATTTTTTTTTTGTACTTGAACGTGAGACAACATTGTTAGGCAATGCTCTTTTTCTTATTATTAACATGGTTATTGTCTTAAGAAAATATGAGTAAAAAATAGAGTACACATGTATGTCTATACTTTTAAAAAAAAATCTTTGACACATGTAACAAAAAGCTGTAAAATTAAATTCTCAGAAGAGATTTTATTGTCATACTAATGATACTATACAATGTAGGTAATGTAACTGTACATTGACTACAAGGTCAAATAATGTTTTTTATTCTGTTTTATAAAGCATGTCAGTTTCAGACTTGGACATGTCCAATATTTTAAACACACTTTTTATTGAATATTTGAGAAAGAAAAAGACATGGATTCTTCATTCTTTGTATTTAAATGCTTTATAGATTATGTAATAAAGTTTCTGTCTGTCATATGTCAAATTTACTAGAAGATAATTCAAAGTTTGAAAAGAAAATTAATATTTTACAAATTTTATCTAAATACAATGAAATTAAATTGAGGATGAAAATGGGGAATGTTTTCTGAGTCAACTCAAAAAAGAAATTAATAAACAAATGGAAGAGGTTGTAAATAAAACTACTTACATTTGTAAGCTGGTGCAAGGATTTTTTTTTAAAAAGATGTTAAGGGGAGATAATTCAAAGTTTGAAAAGAAAGTTAATTGAATTATCCCCCCTTGCTGACAAAAATTTAGCATCAGGTTTTTGTGATAATTCACATAACATAATATTGTACACATTATTTTTTATGTATGTTAAAATTATTTTTTCTTTTGTGACATACATATACATGTATATATATGTACATTGCAAATACATGTACCCTTCTTATATTTTAAAGGTGAAACCATAACAGTTCTCTAGTGATCCAAGATGTCGTTCAGCACCTCCAACCAATCTCTTAGCCAGCAGCTGTATACCAGCTCTGGGATGAATGCATCAGTAATGACAACACAACAACACATCAGCTTCATTCCTGTGCCACTGACTCACAATGTGGAAGTTATTCCATCAAGTGGATTTCCTCCTAGTTCTACAAACTTTAGTAACAGTCCAAATAGTGCAAACCAGGAACGTCCAAAACCACAGATAATGATACTTGAAAAATTAAAGCAATTAAGAGACGTAGGGAGGTATTGCGATTTGTTTATTGAAGTTAAAGGCATGCGGTTTATTGCTCACAAGTCATTGGTTGCTGCTTGGAGTCCATATTTTGATGACGCTTTGACTAGCACAGACTATGTTGACAAAGACTTGCTGATTGTTCACTATGATAGCTATGAGGTATTTGCTGATTTTTTGGAATTTTTGTACACAGGTACAATTGCTCCAAGAGAAACAAATTTTCTCCAATTGTTACATTTGGCTGTTAGCTTCAAGATAGACTTACTGAAAAGTTATTGTGAAGAATTTTTACGATGCAACTTACATCTGGGGAACTTTGTCAGTACTTACTTCCTGTCAAGAAAATACAGTTTAGATGAACTTGAAGAATTTCTAGTCGGATTTTTACAGTCAAATTTATCAGATGCAGTAAAGCAGAGTGAGTTCTTGCAAATGAAAGCTGGAAAAATTCATGCTTTACTTTCTAAAGGATGCATGTTGAAATTAAAACCAGAAATGAAATTATTCTTGGTGATAAGTTGGGTAGGTTTTGAAGTTCAACCACGAGAGAAATTCTTGGTTTTATTATTAAAACACATTGATTGGTCATCTGTTGCTTCAGACTTTCTACTAGAGATCAGTCGAACTGAAAATTTCTTCACAACTCATGAATCAAGTTTATACCTTCTGCTGCAAACATTATTCAGTTCTGGGATTTCCTTGGGTCCGTATACTGAAACATTCTCATCATTGAGACACACTTATTCTCATTTGCTTACAGAAGTTGTGACCTCAGGATTGATTTTACCAGAGGTTGATGATTTTATAGCTGTTACTGCAGTTGGTACGACAACAAGACACATAAAGCTGAACACAGGGACAAACACAGACAATATGTCTTACATGTACATACAATCTCACACCGCGAAGCCTATAAATGAATCGGATAAAAGCTTTCAACCTGAAGAGAATGAAGAAAATTACAATGAGTCAGCAACCAATGAAAATGAAGTAACTGGTTCCCAGTCTGGGGAAGCTGTTGAACAAGAAACAAGTAGCACAATATTGACACCAGAAATTGAGAAAACTCCAAACAAAAGTATAAGAGGAAAAGTAAAAAAGAAAATTAAAATTATGTCAAAAGATACATTAATAGTTAGTAGAAGTTATACTCAACCTGAATATCAGCCAAGGTCATCACCACAACCTTCAGGAGAAAGTCAAGGTCAGTCAGAAAATAATACAGAAGATTCGACAAAAGATAATGTGGAGGAAGATCTAGAGAAAGATGAGGAGAACAATGAAGAATTTAATGAATTCGAAGAAGATGAAAATGCAGAGGAAGATGAAGATTATATACATGAAATTGAGGAGGAGGGGGAGGAGGAAGATGGTAGTGATACAGAGAAAAATGGGGGGAAAAAGGTTTCCAAGAAGAAAAAGAATACCCCTATATACAATATGGTCAAATTAGAATGTCCTCATTGCTCATATAGTACAAAGATAGAAGGCAGGTTAAGAAAACATTTAAAATGGAATCATGAAAATGATATTCTATTAAAATGCACTGTGTGCAATGCATTTGAAACAAAATCGAACAGGACATACAGTGATCACATGAAAAAACACTTTGATGGCCCGCCATTTCATTGTGAAGTGTATGGATGTGATTATTCTACAGAAAAGTTCCCAACATTATTAATTCACAGAATGAAACATTTTGAAGAACGTCCATATGCTTGTGAGATTTGTAATGCCAGATTCAGAACCAGAAATAATTTGTACGCTCATAAGAAGACTCATACAGGTGATTATTGTACATGTAGTAAAAAGATACAAGTTTTCTTGCAATAAAAAATTTGCAGATAGCTATTAAAATAGCAAAATTGGTTAGTTTAAACCTGGTTTACTCAAAAGAAAACTAGCATGGTTGATTTCAAAAAATATATTACAGTTTATAGCTCAACTTTAAATTGTAAAGAATTCTGTTCTGATAAATCTGAATTGAATAGGTACATCTTATATAAATCACAAAATTTGTCCTCTTCTAATCTAGATTTGGATATATCTCATTTTCTCACTGGAAGCTCTTGTTACAAAATTTAAACAAAAGACCATTTTGTTTCCCTATTGGTAATTTTCCTTTTTTGGGGTGGTAATATTCCTTTGTCCACTAGTCCTTTTAATAGTTTATATACATGTATTTCCCATCTTGTTCACTATTCTTTTAGATGTGAATGAATGTAATTACATAAATAAATGCATAAATGGTAAATTACATATATATATATATATTTATAAGTCAGATATTTAGTTCACTGCTCTGGTATGAAAATGATCCACAATTTACTTAAAATATCAATATCGCGAAAGGAACATGAGCAATGGGCTAAAATTTTCCTCTAGAGTTGTTGATAATGTAGGGAGGAAAAAAAGAAATTGAACTGCAAGTTAAATATTTTGTCCTCTTGGATAACTAAGGAATTTTTTATCCTTATAAGTTATTTGAAATGTTTGATTTATTTTACAGGGAAGAGACCATTTCAGTGTCCACACTGTCCAAAGTCATTCGCTGTGAAGAACACACTTGATCAGCATTTGGTAATCCATGATGACCTTCGGCCATATTTATGTGACTTTTGTGGATTTGCAACTAAATATCAATCACATTTAACAGCTCACAAAAGAACACACACAGGTATGTTTAATTTTGTTATTTTTATGCCCCACCTACGATAGTAGAGGGCATTATGTTTTCTTGTCTGTGGGTCCGTTCATCCATCTGTCCATTCATTCGTCTGTTTGTCCGTTCGTTCCTTCCGCTTCAGGTCAAAGCTTTTGGTTGGTAGTTTTTGATAAAGTTGAAGTCCAATCAACTTGAAACAGTACACATGTTCCCTATAATATGATCTTTCTAATTTTAATGCCAAATTAAGAGTTTTACCCCAATTTCAATGTCCACTAAACATAGAAAATGATAGTGTGAGTGGGGCATCCGTGTACTTGGGACACATTCTTGTTCATTATTAAATTTGTTCATGGCATTTATTTCTATGTAAGTCATGTAAGTGTTTATAGCTCAGATTTTTTTTAATCTGTGATGGTCTTTCTGTAATAATTTACATGATTTAATTTTGGATGTAACACGTCTTCTGATTGGCGGACGTTGTTTTGTTTATCAGCCTATAAACATAATTTTGTCATGTGACTGTGACATCATCAATGTTTTTTCATGATTTACTATGGTTTAAAATGGATTTAAAAATTATGTTATAAGAAATGACTGTAATATTTTTTCTGCCTATTCGAAATAACATAAAAAATGTGGTGCACACTTTAAATGACCCACTACAAGGGTTATTCAGTGTGCTGATGTTATTCCTTCATAGACAGAAAAAATATTACAGTCATTCCTGAAATAAAAAAACAATAATTACATGTGAAGCATATATCTAAGTCTGAAGAAGAAAAAAAAGATGCATGCATGTTAAATATGGAATGTGGTGATTCATTAAAAAAAATTGTTCTGCAGTAAAAAAAAAAAAAAAAAAAAAAAAGAAATGACAGGCTGCACTTAGTCATGCCTTGACTGGATTCATCTATTCTGTACATCAATATTGATAGCAAAAAAATAATGATCTAAAATTATCATGTTTATACATTTGTGTAGTTGTTAAATTAAAAAATGTCCCTTTTTGGTTCTCATTTGAGTTGGATTATTTAATTTAGTACTGGTAAATACATGAAATAAGGCACTGATGATATAGCACTGTGTAAATGCTGCACTCTTTATTAAAAGAACGATCAGGTGCTTCTAAGGCTAAATACTACAAAGAGTACATTGTATAACAAAAATATCAAACTTTAGGCAAATTCAAACACATAAAAACTGGTTTCATAGCTAGTTTTACCTCCCACTTGTACTACAGTTGTATGTAGTTCACTATGTTTAGTTATATTATCAAAATTGGGTTAGAAATCCAAACAGACATAATAGGTTGATGTGACAATAATTGAGATCCAGTGGTCAAAACTGTGTAAATATATATCATAGACATAAATGACCAATAAATTTAAATATACATTTACAAATGTAATCTAACGAAGAAGCAAAAAAAAATAATTTGATTTTAAATCAGACAATAAGTTTTTGGGGTTGATTGTGCATATTGAATTTATAGTATGAAATACAAGAAACCAGAGTTAAGTGATGAATTCTGAAGGTGCAAGGTGATAAAATAAAGCATACCGGTACTTACCATCCTAAAGGACTTTAATCCCAAATCATTCAATATGAAAATGATTTTAAGAATTTCTATACATTATTGTATTGTCATTGTAATTTAAAACTTCTAAAAATGGACAGAAATGTAAGTCTTTTATACAAATTTTAAATTTAAAAAAAATAAGTCATATGAGGTCATTTGCACTGCATGTCCTTTGTATTGATAAAGATTTTAATTTATTGCAGGTGAAGTTTTCAAATGTGAGCATCCAAAATGTAATTACACAACACCAAAGAGAAGTCAGTTAAAATGTCACATGCGGACACACCTGGGTATACGTAGCTATGTTTGTGTAGAATGTGGTAAAAGTTTTATAGAGAAAAGTCATCTTAAGAGACACGAAAAAATACATCTTAGTGATAAACCTTTTAAATGTATTCTATGTGATTATAGTACGAATAGAAAAGACAAATTAAAGTATCATCTTAATAAAAGTCATGACCCAAATGGAGAGAAAAAGACCAAAGGTCGTCCATCAAAACCAAGGATAAGAAAACCTGTTAAACAAATACCACCACCGATTATACTGACTGAAGGAGGAAAAATTCAAATACCACCAAACAATTTAATAATGACTCAATCAAAATTAGGCATTGATCAAGCAGTGTATGTCAAAAATATTGATCATTCTGGTTATACGATCCAGGGTATTACTCATGACTCAGGAGCACATGCTCTCACATTAGAAGAAATAAGACAGGCTCAGTTTGGTCATGGGGGTTTAGAAGGCATGACAATTCAAGTGCCAATCACAATGGAACATCTGGTCATGGCTAGTGACGAGATCAATAAAACTTCTACATCACGCCCTCTACCAGCCACTAGTCCAGTCACCCCTGTCACCTTGATTCCAGAAGATCATCAGACATACATACAGAATGTTATGACTCAGGTTCCTATGACATCTGCTGGACAACAGACCACTACTCAGAGTCAAGATTATAGCCAGCTTGGACCATTCATTCAGGCTTTATTTTGAAATACATGTAGTGTAAAATCTTCGCAAAAGTTTAAGTTTGCCTTTGAAAGTTTTGGGATTTCAATATTTTTGTCCACCTCTGTGAGCACCTGTGTGGCCTTCAGCCATTTGTTTGGTTTGATGATTTGGTTTTAAAATATTTTGATCAATAAATGGGACAAAAAAAAAGTTTTTTTTGTCATTATATTTAAGTTCTAATACAAAACTTGTTTGTTAAAAATAATGTGAGGCTTGCAGGGTACTTTTAAGATTAAAAAACAAAACCTGTCTCAAAGTAAAACAGCCATTTAAAAAAAAAAATATGTATTTAATTTTGGGAAGTTGCAATCTTTGTTATGATATTTTATTTTGTTCTGTGGTCCATTGGTGCATTTTGAAAAGATATTATTGGATGATTATTTAACATATACTTCCTGAGTCCTGATTGTGTTCAAGAATTGTTTATTGTTACTGTGTATGTTCCTAAAGTCATTGTGTAGCTATAGGCTGCATTGTGTGTGGAAAGATAAACAGTACATGTACATAATTTTTTACATGAAACTCCAATTTGTCAATATTTTTCTACTTCTAGGGATCTAAGGTCTTATAAGGTTATGATTTATTGTTCCAGGTTTGGGTACTTAAAGAGTAACAAAAAGACAAGTTTTGTTTTGCCATATATATGTGTGGTGGATCCGGGTGGGTTGAAACCCCCCCTCTTTTTTGTCGATCAATGCATTTGAATGGGGACATATAGTTGGAAACACACCCCACACCCCTTTTGTCCTGGGTTGGGACCCCCCCGCCTCTTTAAAATGGCTTCATCCGCCCCTGATATGTAACCATGTTTGTTTTGTTTTGTATTTTGAAGACATGAAATATGAATGAAATAAAACTTTGTTATAATTTCTGTTATCTAAATCTATACGTATTTATTTGTTTGCATTTTTTTTTTTATTATTATTATTATTGTTATTATTATTAAATATGAATAGAAATGAACAATGCTGAAATGAATTATAATGTACTACATATGTGTTGATTGTACACAATATGACAATATTAGAAAAATGTATATAAAAAGGTATTATTATACAAATGCATCTGTTTTTAAATAAGTTCAATTATTGTCAACAAAGAATGTATCGGAATTATCTAATTTAGGAAAATATCTGAAATACGCCACAGATATAAAATTTTCATGACAATCTTCTGAATGATTTATACTATGTAATCTTGCCTTTGATTGTATTTAAAATATTCTGTTATGATATACATGTACATATATTCATTATCAAAAAGTGTATATACATGTACAAAAGTATCAGAAAAATTTCAGACATGTACTTAAGAAAGAAATTTTGTTGATAATATATCATAATATGAAATTTTCATAATTTTAAAAAAAGGTAATTTTCTGCCAGACAAATATTAAATATTAGTAGAAACTGTTGCAAGAAATTAAAATATTTTAAAATTCTTACCTATTTAGTTTTTAAGGAAGAGGTATATAATGTATATAAGAGTCATAATTTTACCCCTATTATTGCAAAAATTAAAAAGAGTCATAATTTGACTCCTGTTATTGCAAAAAAAGACAATCTTTCAGTTAAGTTTTAGCTCACCTGGCACGAAGGGCCAAGTGAGCTTTTCACATCACTTGGTGTCCGTCATCCGTCGTCGTCCGTCATCCATCGTCCGTCGTCTGTAAACTTTTACAAAAATCTTCTCCTCTGAAACTACTGGGCCAAATTTAACCAAACTTGGCCACAATCATTATTAGGGTATCTAGTTTACAAATTGTGTCTGGTGACCCTCCCAACCAACCAAGATGGCCGACATGGCTAAAAATAGAACATAGGGGTAAAATGCAGTTTTTGGCTTATAACTCAAAAACCAAAACATTTAGAGCAAATCTGACAAGAGGTAAAATTGTTTATTAGGTCAAGATCTATCTGCCCTGAAATTTTCAGATGAAGCGGACAACCTGTTGTTAGGTTGCTGCCCCTGAATTTGTAATTTTAAGGAAATTTTGCTGTTTTTGGTTATTATCATGAATATTGTTATAGATAGAAATAAACTGTAAACAGCACAAATGTTCAGCAAAGTAAGATTTACAAATAAGTCAGCATAACCGATATGGTCAGTTGACCCCTTTAGGAGTTATTGCCCTTTATAGTCAATTTTTAACCATTTTTCATAAATCTTAGTTATCTTTTAGAAAAATCTTCTCCTCTGAAACTACTGGGCCAAATTGAACTAATCTTGGCCGTAATCAGCATTGGGGTATCTAGTTTACAAATTGTGTCCGGTGACCCGGTCAACCAACCAAGATGGCCCCACGGCTAAATATAGAATATAGGGGCAAAATGCATTTTTGGCTTATTACTCAAAAACTGAACCATTTAGATCATATCTGACTGTGGTTAAATTGTTTATTAGGTCAAGATCTATCTGCCCTGAAATTTTCAGATGGATCGGACAACCCGTTGTTAGGTTGCTGCCCCTGAATTGGTAATTTTAAGGAAATTTTGCAGTTTTTTGTTATTATCTTGAATATTATTATAGATAGAGATAAACTGTAAACAGCAATAATGTACGGCAAAGCAAGACCTAAAAATAAGTCAACATGACCAAAATGGTCAATTGACCCCCTAAGGAGTTATTTTTTTTCCTTTATAGTAAATTTTAAAGGTGAGCGACACAGGCTCTTTAGAGCCTCTAGTTATCTTCTCTCAATATTTATATAATTGTTTTCACCATTCACAAATATAACAAATTTACTGTTCAGTATGAAATATTTTGAAATTAATTGAAATTATTATTTGTTGTAAGTATGTACATGTATACTCATTAACAGAATCAATAAAAGGACAGAATGTTTCATTCTTTTTAAGTTATTAGAAGAGGTTTCTCTATAATGTGATATGATACTTTGTCCAATTATGATCACTTATGACAATTAAAATTTTTTGATATATTATATTTCAATTTCTTTGAAACTACAGCATTAAAACTGGTTCTGACCTCTTTCATCAGTCTTGATATACCACACTTGAATAAATTTGTCTCCTGCAATTTCCTGCCAAATATATTCTGAGTATCGCACTTAAACTTTTCCATTAAATAGTTAGTAAATAATACTTCTACCACTTAACGATTGTGACAACAATATTTGTCTACCATCAAAAGTTTAATTTTAAAATGCTTTTAAAATCTTGCATTTTAATGTATGTAAATTTATTTGTTTCAAATGGATAAATATTGAATCAATTAGATGGTGGAATTTTAATTATATATATATATATATATATATATATATATATATATATATATAAATCGGTTTATGTCTTTTCCCATCCTTCATCAGTTCGTCTGGCTGTATGGTCATCTGTGTTTCTGTCCTTTCGCCCCATGAATTTTTTTTGTCACACTTTTTTCAGGAACTACATTTCAGAGCTTTCAGACATTTTGTATCTAGCTTCTTGTGAGCATTTGATTGTTTTTGATGCTTTTTCAACCATCCCTATCAACTTCCTATTAACTGAATATGGGTACTTCTAAAAGAGGGTATATTCAACTTGTTACACACCACAGTCAACAGTTATCAACAGCTTTTCAATTTTCAAATATTTGAAATTAAAATGTTAAGAGTAGGAAATATAGTAATCGCAGTAAGTTAAAGTTGATTTTATCTTATTTGATATAAAAATAAGAAGATGTGGTACTATTGCTATTGGGAAAACAATCTAGTAGAGTTCAAATAATGAAGATAAATGCAATTATGAATTTGCCACTGTGCAGACAAAAGATGCCTTAAAGTCACCTATAACAGATCCAGAAAAAAAAAAGTAAAAAAAAAAGATTCAATTGAAAAACTGACTGCCTAATTTGTACAATACAATTTATGAAAAACTAATATGAAACATAAAAAAACAACAACCACTGAATTACAGGCTTCTGATTTGGGACAGGCACATATAAAGAAGGCGGATGAGTTAAAGAAATTGTTAGCCCTTAACCTTTCCCTTTCATGGGACAGTAGTGTTACAGCACAACATAAGAACAAACTAAAACTCAGTTGCAGATGGCTTAAGGGGGTAGACCTTGGTTCAGGGAGATAACTCTTTAAATCAGTTAAGCGTTTGTAATAGTCAAGTTCATCAATGTATTTTAAGCATTTACCTGAAACAGATTGAAAAAAATAGTCTCTGTAACCTAGAAGCTTAGAATATATTTTTGAAAATGGTTGACACAAACGTATGGATGATTTTAAGAGTTATTTCCCTTAACCTAGGTCTACCTCCTTAACTCAATCAATATTTCAGTTTAAGCTCAAGCAAATCAAGTAACATGTGTGCACATGCTGAAATGTCTCACATGTTTTACTTAACATTGAATTTATGTTGAAAGTCTATTAATACATGAAGGCTTTACTACAAGTATCACATAAACTTAACTTTATCAATGTTTTATGATAAAGAGGTCATGGTCAGATGAACCAAGCCAGACAGACATGTACACTTTACAATCATTCCGTACACCAAATATAGTTGAACTAATGCTTATAGTTTTTGATAAACTTACAAAATTACAAAAATGTATTATTCTCTAATGAACAATGAAAATAAGGTCATGGTCAGATAATAACTGCCAGACATGTACACCTTATAATTCCATACACCAAATATAAATGACCTATTGTTATTAGTATTTTCAGAAAACGACCAAAATTCAAAAATTTAACATTAAACAATGAACTATGAAAAAGTCGAGGTCAGATAATACTGGCTAACAGACATGTCTACCTTGCATTCATTCTGTACACTAAATATAGATGACATATTGCTTATAGTACTCGAAAAACAGATCAAAACACAAAAACCTTACATTGACCAATGAACCATGAACATGAGGTAAATTTCTGATAACCATGTACACCGTCCTTCATTCCTTACACCAAATAAAGATGACCTATTGCTTATTTTACTTGAAAAATAGACCGAACACAAAAACTAGACATTACCCAATGAACCATGAAAATGACGTAAAGGTCTGATAATACCTACCTGACTGACATGTACAACTAACAGTCATTCCATAAAACCAAAGATAGTTGACCTATTGATTATCCTACTTGTAAAAAACAACCGAAATATAAAAAACTTAACATTGACCAATGAACCATGAAAATGAGGTCAGGGTAAATACCTACCAGACTGACATTTACACCTTACATTCATTACATATGCAAAATATAGTTGACCAATTCATGCAATCGATTATAGTACTTAAAAACAGTCCAAAGCTCAAAAACATTGCATATGGGAATGAACCCTGAAAATGAGGTCATGGTCGGATTAAACCTGTCGAAATTACAAGTTAATATTACAATCATTCCCTACACCACATATGCCCAGTAGTTATATATAGATATAAGATGTAGTATAAGTGCCAATGAGACAACTCTCCATCCAAGTCATAATTTGTAAAAGTAAACCTTTATATATTGTAGGTCAAAGTATGGTCTTGGACAAATAAACTCATCATAGATACCAGGACTAAATTTAGTATATACGCCAGACACGTGTTTTGTCTAAAAATGACTCATCAGTGATGCTTGAATCCAAAAAAGTTTAAAATGCCAAATAAAGTACGAAGTTGTAGAGCATTGAGGACCAAAATTCCTAAATGTTTTGCCAAATACCGCTGAGGTAATCTATGCCTGAGGTAGAAAAACCTTAGTATTTAAAAAATTAAAAATTTTTGTAAACAGTTAATTTATAAATATATTAAACCATATCAATGATAATTCATGTCAGCACAAAAGTAATGACTACTGGAAAATAAATCTCCACCAGCAGTGGCATCGACCCAGTGGTTGTAAATAAACTCATCATAGATACCAGGACTACATTTAGTATATACGCCAGACACGCTTTTCGTCTAAAAAAGATTCATCAGTGATGCTCGAATCCTAAAAAGTTTAAAATGCCAAATAAAGTACAAAGTTGAACATCATTGAGAACCAAAATTCCTAAAAGTTTTGCAAAATGACAGACTAAAACTTCATAACATAAGGTATCTGCAATATCCAATTATGCATTTTAATTTGGGAAGGGGGGGTTCTTGTGTGTGTGAACTTACTCACCATTATCCTATTTTCAGCTCTTTGTAGGATTGATAATTGCCATTAACATTGAAAGTAATTTTGTGTATTTAAAGACTGTATTGAAATGTTGGCATAATGATAGATCTTCATGTGAAGTTCAAGAGAGTGCTGATCAAATTGTAAGACAATTATAGACATCAGAATGTTATAATAAGCAAAACACATGGTAAATATCCAATAAAATACCAGTAGTTTTGTCAACTGCACAATCTGACAAAGAATCTCACATAAACTTGAAAGCTGTTAGAACAAGTCTCAAAGGAATGCTTTCACAAGGTGTCCATATGCAACAATAACCAAGTCTCTGGTCAAGTCATATGCAAATGACAATCCTTATTCCCAATCTAGTTCACTACAGTATCTTATAAGTCATGCCTGTATTGTATGGCTAATTCCAGATCTCAAAAACAGGTATTCTTCACATATATTTATTGATATTATAAAGCTTATAAATAATAAATAACAATTTACATAATTTCAAATTCATTCATATTTTTTATCCAACTGCAATACCAGCTGAGAGTTTATAAGATTTTGTAGTACATGACTCCACTCCTGACAAATGTTTAAGAGTATTGAACATAGTTAGTCACTTTTCATAATATATATGAGATTATATATTCTTTTTATAAGTGGAGAGAATTTTATCATATCCATTTTCTCCATATATAGTTTGCCTTTTTACCTTTCACATATGATCATTACAAAAAACCTGATTATATTTTGATTGTTAAAGTTTCTTGGATTAGTTCAGTTGTGAGACAATTATATGACTAATATCCAAAAACAGGTTTACATTGTATATGTTTTGGGTAGGAGATTATTTACAATTCACAGATGACTAAACATATATTTATTTTGAATTTAAAATTCCCAATGCAAATAATGTATGCAATGTTATTTTATATGGACCAAAATCTATATTTCGTATTCAATCTAAAATTCTAAACCTGGATATATCTTCGTAATTTTATGTATTAAAAGTTTTAACAGATACCAATTTTCATGAATTGAGGGGGGAAAAAATTTGTATATTTAATTTCATGGTTTTTATCAAAGTTTGAATGTATATGCCAATAGAAAATTTGCACTTTATTAAACCTGATTTTTCTATACCAACCAAATTTTGTATCCAATGAATAATGATGAATCCCCACTATCAGTGGAGGCTGGGGTCACGACAAGCAAACCTTAAGTTGACGAGACAAAAGTTAAGCTCCTGTCCAACATCTTGATGACAACATATAACTGCATGCCCTAAATCTAGGTATGCATACTAATGAGCTATAACTTGATCCCAATCAATTTGATTTGAAAAGACTTCAATATCTAACCATCGTTCATAATTTTGTTTAAAATCTTCACAAAGTTCAAGATCTTCTCCCAACACACTTTGTGTACAATTATCAACTGGTTTAAAATCTGGATCCGTTCCATTGTTCCCATAACGCCTGTTGTTAAATCTGTCCACACAAGCACGTAAGGCACATTCCTCAGCTTGGAAATCCCATGGTCTTGCATCCATATCTATTAATAGATAAAAGAGTTTATAAATGTCAAATCAACCATTGGATTGTTTTATATTTTACCAAGAGACATAATGTAGTTATTTAAACATTCTTTAAATCCTATCCATTTCCATATAAACAATTTATAATATATATATATACTAGTCAACAAAAGAAACGATACAAAACTTTTGAATAAAATTCATTAAGGATGTCTGCTGCTCTAATTTAAAATAACAAGGATTTCATGTGGTTGCTTAAAATGAAAACAACTTTGATATTTAAACAAAATAAAGTAATAAAATCATTAGTCTCGTGTGTAGTTTTCAAAATACGAGACATTTAGAAAATGGCGGGAAAAGGGTTTTCTTCAGACTTTACTATTGGTTAACATTGGAATTGTTTTTTACCCTTTAAACCAAGAAAAAATAACAAGGATTTCATGCCACCGGATCACTAAATCTGAAATGATCTATTGAACAGATTTATGAAGACAAAAGTGGGGTGTCGTGTAAAAAAAAATTTAATACATTTGGATGGATAAAACCTGAGAAAATCGAAAATATGACAAGAATTCAAAAACATGACCAGCAGACAGCCTTAAAGATATTAAATGTAAAACAAAATGAGATACACTATTTTAAAGAGCTTTCAATTCAAAGCGGAAAGTTGGATCAAAAATCGACCCACAGTTTTCTAAGTACTAAATGAATTTTCAAATTTGTTTAAAAATATTCAATATGCTAATCAAGTTATGTTCATATTGTAACTCATGGGTTGAAATATTGCTTTTTTTCAATTTTTGGTAAAAAAAAGTGTTTTTTGAAATCTCAAAAAATGCAAAAAGAAAAAAATGTTTTCGTCTCAAATCAATGCTTTCGATATGAAAACAACACCATTAATTTGAAACCTTTTGGATAAGCTTTAAGATTGTTACCCTTTTCACTTTACACATACTGTCTATCAGGTAAATCAATGGATAATGTATTTATTTTAACGATTTCTTATGGGGCCAGACTTTGCTTTACAAATAAACAAAGAAACTGTGCGATTTTTAAAAAAGAATTGATGGCAAACATGGTCTTAACCTTTAAATGAGAGGTTGACATCATTAGTTGGAACTTCTGTTATTTAAAATTGTCGTTTTATGTAAATTTTGTCAAAAAATTCAAATTTAGCCAAATGAAGTCATAAAAGCAACAAAAAAAATGTTTTCTAAACAGATTTATATTTCCATGGTTATTAAGTATTACTACCTTCAATATTGGTCTTCTAAATGGAAAACTTCATCTTGAAATTTGAAAAAAAAAGTTGTGTATCGTTTCTTTTGTTGACTAGTATATATTCAGATTTTCAAATTACAAAATGTATAAATTTTCAAATCAGATCAGAAATTAATTTTTACAGTGTCTTGCAATGTTTCAAAATTGAAACCCCATGAAAATTGAAAACAACATGTTATAATTTTTACATGTCAGAGAGTTCTTCTGAATCTACCTTGAATCGGAATGCTCAAGCAGAACATTGCAAGTCAAGGACCCTAAAATGTAGATTCATATCTTCCCCTTTGTTTTCAATGTGAATTTTACATTGTCTTATCGGGGCCTGTTATAGCTGACTATGCGGTATGGGCTTTGCTCATTGTTGAGGGCCGTACAGTGACCTATAGTTGTTCATGTCTGTGTCATTTTGGTCTTTTGTGGATAGTTGTCTCATTGGCAATCATACCACATCTTCTTTTTTATACTTTCTTTTATGACCCGATTGCAGTTGAAAAACTACTCTATGAATGCTATAAAATGTCTTCCACTTACCATTACCAAAAGCCCAGTCATCATTTAGTCTGTGTCTGACTTTCTGATAAATAGCAGACATTGTTTTCATATTACTCTTTCTCCATTGTCTACCTAGATACTTTGTTTGCATCTTCAGTAGTTTTAGAATATAAAGCTGCATCATGGCTTGTTTTACTTTCAATCCTCTTTTTAAGATTGGTGCAGATTTAAATACTACTAGCATCTGAAAAGTATGTTTGTTACATTATAACAATCTCAAGGCAACCAGTTTTCTGAAACTGGTAACTATTACATTTCAGCTTTTGTTTTTTTTCTTTTAAAGTTATACAAGAAAATATCTATAAAATCTCATCAATCCAGTGAATTTTGATTTAATCCTATTTTTTTTTTTTTTTTTTTTTTTTGCATTAAAAACTTAATTCAAATTGAAAAAGAGTATTTCTTACAAATGATATGAAATTTAAGTCTACTTGAAAAACACTGTTTGTTGGGATACAACTTCACTTTCTTCACATTTACTCAATATCAAGATAGTCCCTCTATTTACAAAGCAAATGTGAATATGGTGAATTGATCACACTATGTCGTATAACCATTGCAAATTTGCAACTAATGATTCTGAAAATGTTTGAAGTCGGTCTCAAATCCTTACCATTGTTCTTGAGTGCTTCCACTTTGTGAGTTTATTGAGAATTCTCAGTAGATTTATACAAGAAAATAGATTCCTCCAACAATACTGCTGATTGTCACCATTCTCCTGTAAAAATATGATTCAAATTATATAAAATTTTCTAAACAATCACAAGTCACAGTCTTGAATAACTCTTTATAAACATATATATAGATACAGATTTCTCTCAATCAATATTTATTAGGGCTATTCCAGAAAAAAAATGTATGGAGGGGGGTTTGGAAGGCACATTGTATTAATAATACATGGGTGATGGGTATCAGAGCAACTTTTCACACTATAATGCACTATAATTCTCAATTACAATTTTCTGGGTGGTGGGCGCTGACAAAAACTGCCTTCCAACACCCCCCATACATTTTTTTTCTGGAATAGCCCTTATCAGTAATGCAGATAAATTTATTTTTGTGGATTTTGGAAAAAATGTTTATTTGTGGATATTTGATCAAGTACATTTGCCAAAGTCTGTAAACAAGCATTATTAAAAATAGATACTTCATTTAACATCTAAATTAGTAACTATTTCACATAAAAGTTTGAAGTTTTTTAACAGCTGTTGTATGTCTTGTAAGGAATTTTAAAACCATTTCTTTAACTTTATATGACTGAAATAATTATATAGAACAGTTGATTGACTTACCAATGCCTCTGCTGTCAGTTCAACTTGATCTCCAATTACACAACATGGGAAATCTAACACTGGTATACTGTATTAAAATAAGGAAAAATAATATAAGTGCAAATCAAAGTTGTTTTTAATCTTAAAATTAAAAAAAAAAACGAAAGGTACTCTATTTTTTTTTAGCTGCTGGGTTACTGTTTCACAGATTTTGATCTCACTTTATCTTTTATTCAAATATGAATTCTCACTATATTAATGACCTGTTTTAATTTCGAAAATTAATTTTTATTCATTTTCAAACTCGAAATTTGTTTAAAAAAGTAACAGAAATTCTTTGGAAGTAAAATATTAACATAATTTTCAAAGAACTTACCTATTTTTAGCACCAATGTAGGACATGATATTCTGGTTGAAAAACTTGAGCACTAATGGTATACAGTTGGCAAACACAAGATGTTGACTCATAAACTCAAACTGAAAACAAATCAATAATGCTTGTCATTTACATTGACAAGTTCAAACATTTGTGAGAATTTTTATGTAAAAGATAATTCAATTTCCTTATGTAAAAAGATATTTCTTTTGATGACCTTCATCATATCAAACATTGAATGATTGACCTTGATCATATCAAACATTGATTGATTGTTGGTTTATCATATCAATCAGCTTTGGTTTTAGACTCTACAGCAATTGGGACAATACCCCTAATGCGCCTTGAAATGAGGAACACAAAAGTCACGTGTAAACAAAAAATCTCTGTGTAGTGATATTTGACACATTTCTATGATAAACAAATGACTGAGCTGAACCATTAGTGTTAATTTAGAAAGTAGGGGAACACAGAATAAATGTGTAAAAACCATGGAGCTATTAAATGTGTTCAAAGTATTAAAATTTCAAAGAACTTGTTGTGTTAAAAATGGGATTTTTTACCATGAGGAGCCACATCGCAAAAGGATTCTCGGGGTTTGCTAAATTACGGAAAAATGAATCACACTTCGTACCCCGAAAATTTAACCACATATGTAAAAATGTCTCAGCTTCGAAACAAGCCATCATACATATACAAGTTTACGATATGGGCTGAGCAACAGAAGAAAACGTTACCATTACGGCCTATGGAGAAACAATTGCGCATATTGCCCCAATTGTGACTTACAACTTTTGACTGTTCTGTTCCAAAAGGGAAATAAAAGATATACTTAACTCCTGATTGGTTTTACAAAGGAAAGGTCAAAGTTCCTGGGAAATATCAAAAGATAAAACAACAAAAATTACCTTTGTACTCATGGATCTTTTTTTGCATCATGTCGATTTAAAAAGTCAAGTTATTTCGAAATGATTTTTACAGTTTGCTCTTTGGAAGTTGTGTTGACTGTCTGAGGTCAGGGCGGGTATGGGTTTTGCTCATTGTTGAATGCTGTATAAGGACCTATAGCTGCTTACATCCAAGTTATTAGAATTCTGGTGAAGAAATGTCTCTGACTTTGGCATCTTATTTTTATTTACAAAAGATAATAGTAATAAAAGTATATTCATGGCACAAAATCTCTCTAATGTATGATTGTATTTTAAAGATGCATCAGTGGAAACTTCCCAAAAAAAATAACACAAACCCAGTGAAAGAACGATATATTATCTTAAAACAAAACGCAATGACCTTTTAAAAGTAGACCATAACAAACTTACCTGATATACATGGTTCAATTTAAAATGCTTCAACAGTAACAATGTCAACCCTGATATAGCCTTGACAATGATTTCTTTGTGTCGGTTCACATCTATACCAAGTTTCATTGATTGCAGCACTGTAGTTCTATAAAGCAAAACAACAACAGAATTTCAAGTATATTATCAACAAAATTGGAAGATCATGACCACCAACCTAACTCATGGAGCAAACCAATGTTGACTGTTTAGCTGGTTAACATAACTGTCATGAGTGTAATCAACTTGCAAATGAGAAAATCAACTATTTTGATACTTAAACAATAGAAATCCTTTATGGCCAAATTTAAATTGTTAATCATTGTTCTTATAGTGTCTAGGTACATTGTTCTGATAAAAAAATGTGAAGTGATATATACAGAACATGGACAAAAGACTTTGACACATGCGAATTTTCAATATATATTTCATATATAACAATTTCTTTTTCTAATTATCAGTTTAATGCATAGTTGTATACTTATTTCATCTATAAATATTTTTTCATCTCCAAATAAAAATATTAAACAGTGTATTGATACTTACGGCATTTCTTCAGGTAAAACATCAGACAGGATATTTATAGAATCAGTCTTTGTTTTAGATGTAGGTGCTGCTGCCAATAAAATCTTCAGCAAAGCAATCTGTAGATAGAAAGGATCTAATTAGAAGCAATTACAACAATCTTCCATAGTAGATCACAACGACTTACTTTCACAAGAAAGTGCACCTGCATAAGTTTCTAGAGTAAAGCACAGTAAAGATCATGGAAATAAAAAACTAATAAATATCTAGCTTTAGTAAATTTTAGCAACAAAATAACAGAAAACTAGCATAATAAAAATAAAACAAGATTCTGTCAAAATGACATCAGTGGAACAGGGCTCGGATCAGACATAATGCTAGGATTGTAATAAACCATACTTTATTTCGTTAAGTTTTCCCCTGTTGTTAGATATTTACAACACAAATACATTTATTGTTTAAGTAGTAACATACCATGTACTGTGGCAAGTTAGGTAATAATTCCTGATAGAATATTTCTACAGGTGTACTCTGGATCTCTCCTTCGGGCTACAAACATAAACAATTTTGATGATATATTTCTGATATTTGTAGGTCCAACTATAATTTTAGTCTTTTTATTAAATGTAAACAACATTTTATTATTAGCATCTAACTGCTCATATACATGTGAAAGACATTAAAATTCATATAAGAAATTCTTCCCTCAAATTATTTTTAAAATTTTATCAGGTTAATTTTGCTCAATCTTATTCTATAATGGTTCAAATTATCGGTAAGGAATTGGCAAGAGTACATATCAATCTTTAACTTAGATTGTGAATAATTTGCGATATTTTCAAATTTCAAGTAGCAGCAGCAAATAATATCTAATAACTTACCTTTGACAAAGGATTCTTTGCCATTTCTTCCTCTTTTTTTATCTGAATTTCTGTGAGTGATATGTATAAATGCTGAAAAAAATATAAAATTCATTATATTACAATTCTGATTTTTGCCTTTCTGTGTAGACCGTTTTTCGTTGTGCTTTTGAAAACAGTATTTGGCGTCCTAAACCGTTTATCTTGACCACACCTGATAAAGGTGACTGAGGATTCTTTTGTATTCCTGGGTATAAATTTTCATGGAACTGATAGATTCTGCATACAGGCCTCTAGGAATTTGTATTTTGTTGGAAACCTAAATTCATAGGTGACTTTTTCCTAGAAGATGAGTATTGAATGAATAATTTTGAATCCAAAGTTATTTTAGAAGCATGTGTCATATAATTTTAAATCTGTATCATAATTAGGTTGTATTGAAAATAGGAGTTTATTTTTGTTTTCACTAACATGAGGACCAGAATCTGTTTACTGTTTCAGAACACCTAAGATCAACCACAGGTTTTTGTGGAGTGTGTGTGTTCCTCAGTCTTTAGTTTACTTATACTGGGAGTTAACTCTGTAAAGTCAGCTAAACGTTTTAATTACATTGTGTTGTAAAGGGAATATTAAGCTTCTCAATGATCAAAATTGGTGTTTGTCAAACTGCTATATAACCAGTGTAATTTTTCTGACAAAACGGGCAAAATTTTTGAAATTTTTATATTTTTGTTAAAGGTTCAAAGTAACTACATTGTACTTTGACCAAATTTTATGAAAATTAAACGAGCCGAATTAATTTTAGTGAAAGTGTTGGGTACCACCTTAATTATGAGTTTGAATATCCCCTTGGTATCTTTTGCCTATCTTTAACAATATATAATGCATATGTACAACTGGCTAAATCTGGTCTGTTTACTTTATACAATGCTATACTTTTGAATAGAGGCCAGCAATAAACTCCTCTTATCTGTACATGTAGGATTTTAGATTATAAAATGGTGGCCTCTTTAATACAAAAATTTCCATTTTCAAATTGATGAAAGATGCAGTTGCTTATGTTACCATTGTAGCATGGATAATATTGTACCTGTTTTAGAACCTTTACTCCTTCATGTATTGGTCTTGGTAACCCAGCTAAAGATGTAAAATCATTCTTTACATGGAAACCAACAAATTTCTTCCTTGTGTGCTCTAAAAATAACTCTAAATCTTTTTGTCTGAAAAATATAAATAGATAAACTAAATCAAAATTAAAAAAAACTTGTAGAACCTCAAAATAAATATAATTAATATCATTTCCAAAAACAATTCATTACAGAAAATCAGAATGGCTAAAAAAAGAACATGTTAGTTTTTTTTTTTTTTTTTTTTTTAAATATTTCCCATTTAGAAAACTCTAATATATACCAAACCACAGACTCATAAAATTAAAGAGTTGAATAGTCCCAATACAATTTTAACCCTGCAGTAGGTTTATAAAGTGGCTGTAATCTCTCTACTGTTTTTTTCTTTTTTTATGACATAATCACTAGATGAGCTCAAAACCTACCTAACTTTAGGTTTCCATGGTAATATTCTATACTGTGGAACTGTTGGTGTTGAGGGTCTAGGTGGTGTTGGTGGAAGCTGCTCATCATCCCCATTGGGTTTCATCCCATCTACATCTTTCATCAGATCATCTGTACCATTCTCATTCTCAAAGGGGTCATCATTCAAACTACTCTGTTTAACCAAGATCTTTAAATTGCGATGTTGCCGAGCAAGCCATACAGTGCCCGTAGAAAGATAGGATAGATGGCGCACAGAAAAGAGGTTAGAAAAGCAAGCATATTAGCAGAAGAGCACACATATTAATATATTACACCATTCTAACGTACCAAATACACAAGCTGTCTCTATTAATAAAAATTAAAGGGGAAGTGTAGAAGGGGTTTCATCCTGAATTCCAGTGAAAATAAAATTTTGAATCCTTAATTCCCATGAAAGTAGTGTGCCCATTCCCACATCACAATATAATTGTATCTGAATTAACAAAGGTTTCATTGGCTTTTCTGTTATTCCAGTATTTAGTGAACTAAATGGCTCAAACAACAAGTTCCTGAAAAAAGGGTCTTTTGCCTCTAATTTAAATATTAATTTTCATATCTTTCCTCTCCTGTTTAATCGTTTGAGTACTTGACCCATTAAAAACAAGATTGCTGTGTACATTTGTTACGTGTGACATTGTTAGTTATAGTTATATATATATACAAATAAACAAACCCAAACCAAAGTCATGCACTCTTACAGATCGTCATCAGACAAAATACAATTACATACAGTTATGTACATCAACATATTCATTAGTGATGTAAATGGATTATAAGATAGCCTAAAACTACTGTATTTAACTCATCGAACAATGTGAATTCATTTATTGTCATGGATACTAATTTCTTAGACAATGGAAAATTTATAATTTTCGAGGATATTTGACAAAGTCTGCATACATACCAGTTAAAAATTTGTACTTCTATGAACATTTAACATCTATAAATTCATGATTTACAAAATCAATATAAATTAGTATTCCATGAATAATAATGAATCCACAGTACTTTTTTCCAACAACCAGTATTGCTTATTGTAAGTAGAACTTTTTTTTTTATCTAATATACACTAACCATGGGACAATTTGTGAAAACTTATTGGCATTTGTTGTTAAATTATATGATATCATATGTAAAGAAGTGAGGTTTTTTTAAGGCTTTTCTAAAACTGACATATAATTCATTATGCTTTGGTTCCTTTTTTGAATAACCCATTTCTCAGCCTCAAACACAAGACCTGCATCACAGACAACAACTAACCAGCACCATTTGTTTGCAGCTGCATATATACATAAAAATATTTATTGCTGTTATATTCAGTAACATGAAAAGAACAAAGACATGCTTATACAACAGGACATTGAACTAAAAAAAGGTTGAAAAAATGTTAACAGAGAAAAAGAAAATACAAGGAAACTAAAAACAAAGTGTACATTAATCGTTATTTTATCATCTACTTAGAACGCTACCATTAACTTTTAACTTGATTTCAGATCAATCAAAATAAAATCTCTGACTGAAAGGTTATATCACATTCTCTATATAGCTAAAGTCTGCCAAATATAAGCTTTGGACATGGCCATACTATCCTAAATTATGAATCAAATTTAGCTGTCTAGCAGTTCCTAGCAGTCATGGCAGTGTATCACCTAGCACCAAGAATTGTGATTTGAGCTGACTACCATAAACAGATCTTTTATAAGGACTTGTACCAACACATAGGTGATTCCAGGGGGCTTAGGGGTCAGTACCCCCCTTTTGTGGGAAAAATTTGGTTGGTTATACAGAAAATCACTTAAGCATGACTGGAGTGTGCCACTCCCTTAGGTCAGTCAGTGGGTTCCTTATGAAAAGTTCTGGATCATTTTTATATAAGTGTAAATTTTAATGTGAAAAATTCAATTCATGTTACAGAAATTGGACTGGTGAAGAATGTACTTAAACATTATAGTCAGAGGTACATAATCAAAACAAGGAATCAGTTCCACAAAAGATCATGTGACCACTGAATTATGAACTACTAATTCTTATAGGCAAACCATGCACTAAACAACTTGCTTCAAATCCTTTAAAATATTAAACAGAATATATCACATAACTTGTTCACATTAATCATCATGCCAAAATTCTCACATCATTATACAATCTCTGAAATTCCTTTTGTATGGACTTTCTTTTTTTTTTAATTTTCCACAGAGTTCAGTATTTTTTTTATTTTACTTTTTACATAACTGAATAAAATATGAAGAAGCACCAAATACCAGCTTGTTTGATCTGACTGAGAAGTGAGCCCATATTTCCCAATGAGGTACACATGTACATGGTGTATTGTCACTCTCTTTTATCTTCCTAAGACACTAATACACTTTTGCAAGGGAGACAATTTACAAACTGATAAAAGCATAGCTTTATTTTTGTCTACTAATAAAGAACTTGAAAAATATAAACTACATGTACAAGTGACACTGTTTAAAACAATGTTAGTTTTAATTAAGATCAGTAAAGTCTGTTAGTCTTAAAGAAGATTAGGAAAGCCTAAGTCACAAATGTGGACAAAATTTGTATGCTGTTTCTTCTTTAAATAAATTGGAATAAGATCGAAGTTACAAATTTGTTCCCTATAGTGAACTTAACAGTATTATAGTTATTGAAATAGCAGCTATATTTTTTTTAATTTTTACATAATAATGGTTTAAAACCAGCAGAAACAAAATATGAATTAACTCATTGTGTGAATACATGTATATCAAAATCAGGACTCCGAGAAATTATTGATAAAGATGTCATCTTTTGTAAATCTAAATTTTTCGTTGTGATTTTAATTTCATTTATTTAGTGGATAATATCAATACACCTGCTATTTTGTGTATATATATATTCAAAGAAATTACAACCCCAAGGAAAGTTTTAACTTACAAAGAATATTACTTTTAAAATCTGTAATTTTAACCACCATTTTAATTTCTTTTGAGTTTCTACCGTAAATACTTTTGAAATTCCATGCAGAAAAATCAGTTTTAACTACTACAGTGTAACCTGGTTAATCCGACACCTATGTATTCCAACATCCTACTTTAACCGACACATTTTCATGGTCCCAAAATATGCCTACCCGTGCAGAAAAAAACTGAGTATTCCGACACCCTGCTTAATCAGACATTTTTTTCTGGTCCGCCAGTGTGTCTGATAACACAGGTTACACTGTATATATACTAGCACATGATTAGTAGGCCATGCAGAGGATTCTGTTTATAAGGATTTATTTATCATATGATGCATTGCAATGCCAAATATTGACAAACCTTCATCATAAACAGATCATCCTATATAAAATAGGCAGAAATTAATTAAATATAGGTAATATTAGTTAAACTCTTATATATTGTATTGGTATTTTATTTTTTGTTATCATGGAGATATTATATTATGACTAGAAATTCTAGAAAAGTTAAGAGAGTAAACAGATTGTTAATTTAGTTTTATTGCATCTGGCATCCTATATCTAAGATTGTTCAGTATGTTAACGTCTAATACAAGTTATGGGCATTCAGTAAATATAAAACATTTAAAATAACCATGAAAAATTCATCTTGTACTTATAAAAATGGCTTGCAAAAAACTTTCCATGGCTAAATCAAACTTATTATCATACACAGCTACTTTTGCATAGGTACTATATCTGTACTAAAAATATGTAGTACTGGAAATTTACTTTTAATATTTAGTACTATTTCTTTACTTTAAAATTATTGTAATATTTAGGTACTTGTATTTTACAGTACTTGATTTTTACTAAATATTTTTAGTACAGAAATAATACAATATTCCATGTTTGAAAATTTTACAATAGTTTTAAAGTAACAAAATAGTACTAAATATTAAAAGTAAATTTCCAGCACTACAGATTTTTAGTACAGAAATAGTACCTATGCAAAAGTAGCTGTGTAGTATGAACATCATTTGTTTTCAAAAATCGGTCATAAAAAATAAGTTAATGTTACGACAATGCTATATGTATTTATCCACAGATAATTATCCAAATTATTTGCAAATTTTAAGAGGTGAATTGTGAATTTTTATAAAATGAGCAATTCTGAAACTAAGAATAGAAGATTGAGTGAAACTGAAAAAAGTCTTAAATGATTTTTGAACAAAACATAAATTACTAATTTCAAAATTAAATTTAATACAGGGTTAGGTGGGATCAAATGGAAATTTTTCAGTTCAAAATGAGATTTAAAAGAGAGATAAATGTGTGTATACATACCCGCTTTCCTCCCCTGAAAGCTCTACGTGGAAGTTGTTGTTCGATCAAATCAACAGCAGATGCTGGAGGAGATGAAGCTCTCATGTTCTTACAGACTTCATATGTATCCTCTGGTAGGGGAGATATCCCATGAGCCTCTCTCACTTTATTCTTTGTGTCTTGTAAATCTTTTAATCCTCCCAAACAAATCTGTAATGAAAATTTTTATGTACCGTAATCATGAGATAAATGATTCAAATATTTGTTATAACAAAATTTGCATTTTTAGATAATTTCATTGATAAAAATGTTCACATCGTTTGACCTTCAAGTGGATAGCTTTGTTTGTTCTTATTAACAATATTTCAATCAAAATAACCTCTTAACCTTATCATATTTGTCTGTAAATTTGCAAACAACTGACCAATTTAACTTAAAACCATCAAATCAAGCAACTAAAGTGAACTCTCTTTCCAATTCTTCAAAATTTTAGATAAGAGATTAAACAAAACAATCCAAAAGAAAATAAATTAAATTCTATTTAAAAATGTTTTACTTACCAAAGTTATTTTCCAAAGTAATAATAAAACTTTTTTCATTGGAAAATGTGGGGCATTTCCACTGCAGAACTTTGTTACCATGACAAATAAACTCACAAGCAAGACAGAATCTCCTATATATGGCTGAACTATAATAAAAGAACAATTTTATTTTGTTGGTTTTTTTTTTATATAAAAAAGACAATAGTTTTTAAGTATTCAATACTTACAAATTGCTTGCATCTGAATAGTGACCATGGTGCAAAGTGACTGCTCCTACAAATCTTTATGGAGACAAGCTTCACTGGTAAAACTCAAATTAAGCAACCCCACTCTATTTTCTAATGTTATTAATATAATTGACACAAAAATATACTGTTGGCATGAATATCCAAATGCAATGGTGGTGACATATATCTTTCTTTGCCCCATCTCATCAAAATGTATATTTTGTCTTTTTCTATTCTATGCACATAAATACATTGGTGTATGTGTAGGTGAAATTTCAAAAGATCAAAGTGGAAGTGGTCGAGGTGTTGAGGTTGTGAGTTTGAATCCTGCGTGTAACTCCAACCTTAACTTACTAGGAGCGTCGGTTTTCCTACCAAAGATCAAAGTGGAAGTGGTCGGGGGGTAGAGGTTGTGAGTTTGAATCCTGCGTGCAACTCCAACCTTTACTTACTAGGAGTGTCAGTTTTCCTACCAAAGATCAGTGATTTTCTCCTAGCACAACAGCTTCCTCAACCAATATAAACTCACCGACACAAAAAAAAGCCAATTTTGCTGAAAGTGGCATCAAACAACCAATCAATTGATGATGGGAATTTTTTACAACCTTGACTAGCTATACAGCCCTCACACGGTCGGCTGATCAACTGATCTGGCTGTTTCATGATTTATTGTAGTTTCAACTTTTGTCTTTCTGACCAAATAAAACTTTGTAAAATTATTTTAAACAGTCTCATGACACATCAAGACTGCAGATAGTATCTTGCACAAAAAGTGTAAAATGTAGGTGAAAGTGGCCTAGTTTTTACTGAAAACTAATAATATCTCACCCAACTCTTCTGTAAAAAGTTCTCTATTGCGTTTATGTTCCTCTGTTTCAGACTGTAATGGTACTCTCATAGTTTCTACCATAGTGTACAATACATTTAATATCATCCTAAAAAATAATTGTAAATAGATTCATTTCACTTTTATCTAACAATTGCATTGAAAGTTGTTGTTTAATAAGTAATTTAAATTATAACACTACCTTTCAGCAGCTACAATTTACTGTAATGCAATTTCGTCATTTAGACTAAAATGCAATGTTGATTTTTGCTTCATTGAGAAAAATCCTTTTTAATTCATATAAAAAATTCAAAATGCGAATTTAAATCATTGCTACTATAACCCTGTCACATTTTTTCGCAATAATTTCTGAATTAACAGTTTTCAATATCATTCAAGAAAAAAATACTGTTACTATAATAGCTCAATCCCTTCCTGTGATCAACTCTCCCAAATGTAAAAACTTGAACACTTTTTACAATAGAAACTAGTATTTTGACTGGCACTCTCTGGATGATGGTTAGACTGATACTTACCTAAGATCTAGACTATCTGCTAGAGATACTGCTGGTTTAATCAAGGCATTTGCTGCTGCTTTTCCATTTCTAAAATGATTGATTCATTTGACATTTAGGTTAGAAATTCATCAAATACATGTATAAACAAAATAGAAAATAGCCAGTGCATTGCTTACTTCACCTAAATTTTATGTTACAAAGTGCTTTAACACATTTTGATTGAAATATTTCATTATGCATATGTGTAATAGATTATAATACTATGATCATGTATATGTATGTGTTATAAATAAATATTGTTTGAAATTCTAAAAAAAAATATTTTTCCTTTTAAAAGTATATCATATTTTTTGTCCTATTGCCACTCATTAGACTAAAGGGGAAGATGTTTTCTTTTGTTCTATAACCATTCATTTGATAGAAGAGGGTAGGCAATTGACGTATTTACACTTGTATGCAAATTTATCTGCCATTATGTAAAATCACACAGGTTCCCGTAAACTTTGACATCATAATTCAAAACATTTGATGTCACAATTAAAAAGTGATTGTTTCTTCACGTCAAAAGGTGATTGGGAGTAGATCTAAGGTCATACGGAGGCAAAATACAGCTAAATTTCAAAGTGGAGAGCCTTGGTGTAGTGATTAGCGCATGAGGGCTCCTGGTTCAGTCCCCTTTCCTAGAAATAAATTTCTGGTACTGAATTTTTCGACTCTCCCTCGACACCATTTGCGAGTATGATCTTGAGAAACAATGATTGTCCATTAGAAGGGCACAATCAATGGCCAACCCCTGTGAAGAGAGAGCAATATCTCTTGCATGATAAAAAGAGCAGGCTAATGCGGCTTCAAGGCAGCACTCACACCAGCAAAGTGGAAAGTGATTACTATAAGTTGTGATAACTTGTTTCCCAATCCACAATAAATAAATATGTTTTAAACTAAACCAAAGATCTAGTATATAAGTTTCACTAAATTCAAGGTTAAAGAGGAGTTACAGTTTGTGGACCACAAAAGAAAATGGAAAAAGTACAACAAAAATGTAGATGTACATCAACTAATCATTAAATATCTTCAACCCCACTATATATCATTGTATATGCTGAAGTTATAAATAGTACTTACTCAGTTTCGAAGGATAATAATTCAACAAAAGAAGTAAAAATTCCTTGTTCATATAACATGTGCACATTTTTGTGTTCCCAGTCCATCTGTTCTTCTAATGAATTGCATTCTCCAAAAACACCTGGATAAAAAAATATACTGTAAATTCATTTATTTTTGGGGTAACAGTTTTCAGTAGATTTGATTTTGAGATTATATAATGGAGAATGGAAATGGGGAATGTGTCAAAGAGACAACTACCTGACCAAAGAGCAAAAATCGACTGAGGCCACCAATATGCCAATGTTTGTATTAAATTAAAAAAAAAGATGTGGTATGATTGCCAATGATACAATTCTCTACAAGAGACCAAAAGACACAGAAATTATAAGCTATAGGTAACTGTACGGCCTTCAAGAATGAGTAAAGCCCATACAGCATACTCAGCTACAAAAGGCACTGAAATAACAAATGTAAGCCTACAGAAAGGAGTAGGTCCGGTCCGGTAAGGACCGATTTTGGCCTCAAATTTCAAGTTCATCTGACGAAAGATTTTGACCACTTTTTAAACACTTAAGTGTCTATTTCATTTGAATCAATAAGTTTTTGTGAAAGATTTTAACTGATTAAGTCATTAAAAACGATCCGATTCAAGCACAAATATGAAAAATCTACCAAATATGCCGAAAAATGTCACTTTTCAGATGGTTTTTGTCAAAAATGAAAGTGGCCGCATCCGTGTTCATCCTAAACCTTTATATATGTTATGTATTATCATAAAATACAACTTACATTTCAATATTAAGGATGAACACGAATGCGGCCACTTTCGTTTTACACGAAAACCGTCTAAAATTTAACAAAAATGATAGAATTGTGAAGATTTCAGTAATTAAGCATGACTTAATGGTGATAGTACCCTATATATGTGCATTGTATTGTCAAAAACAGCCTATATTTATATAGCAGGACCATTTTACTGTCCAAAAATTAACTAAAAGTTTACATTTTAACAATTTTGTAAAACTGCTATATTTTGGGGCCAAAAAGTGGTCTTACTGGACCTACTCCTTTATAATTAGTTGAACATTTAAATTTGTCATCAACACTTACCTTGGACAAGATAAAGAACAGCATGAACAGCGTTTGTTCTCCTTTCTTCACTGGCTATTTCTAGTTCATTTTGTAGATACACTATGTGTTTCTTTCTGATTTCACTTGATGTCTCTGTCCACTTGTCATACCCTGCAATATAAGTTGAATCAATTTATTTGTAATAAAAAAAAGTTTCAATGTATACAGTTCGTTCATATATGTACTTGAATTGTTTGCCATAGGTTTACTTATACCAAGTAATAATAATACTTCACAAGATGAATCAAAAAGCTCTATCAATAACATATGTCCCATTTATTGTCAAACTGTACTCAAATTTACGTTATTTTTCAAAATAGTTCTGAAAATTCTAAGAATCTTAGCACATTGCAAATAAATTTAGTATATTTTCAAATACCGCACTTGGCTGATCATTTAGAAATTTCCACTTTAAGCCTTACTCCAATAGTTTTATTAAAACTGTGAAAATCAGTAAAACATACATTTAAGGGGCTATACTGCATAAAGGGTCTACAGATTTCATTAAACTTTTTAATGTTTCAATTCATACATGGTGTTCAATGTTAAGGTGAAATCTTTGAAATGTTTAATTGATAATAACTGTTAACCTTAGAGGTTTGACATTGATTGATAACTGATTTTTGTAACAACAAAATTTAGCCAGGAATAAAGCTAGTAACTTGACTGATAAATGTTATTTGGATGTCAAAATCTTACAAACTTCAACTAATATGTAGAACAAAGTCTAAACAGATTATTACTTGCAAAGCTGAAACTGTTAATATTAGAGTAAATAACATACTGAAGATTCATTATTATTCGTTGGATACCAATTTTCGTGGGTTTCGTGGGTACGGGTTAACCACGAAATCAAATGTTCAACGAAATACATATTTTAATAGGCTTAGTAAACAGAGATTGTCAAAACCACGAAATCAAATATCCATGAATATGCAAGTTTTCAGCAATCCACGAAAATAAATACCCACGAAAATAAATGAATCCACAGTAGATACAGTCATCTGAAAAACAAACTTAAAATATCAAGGTTGTCCCTGTCACTACCTGAATAAGATATAAAGATTTCAGTGAATTTTCATGTAATAACATGTTTATTGAATTATTTCAAAATGTTCTTTATCCTTTTTTGAAAAAGAGTTTTTTAGACACCTATTTTTTTATTTGACATTTTGGTAGCTCTTAAGTCTCTAATTTATTACCTTTTGCTGTGAATCCATCTTCAAAGCACTTTCTATTTAATGCAAACTCACTTTCTTCTGTGTAACTGTATAATTCTACAAAATATAATTATTATTGTATGAATTTGCATTATATGTGTTTCTCTAATTCTTTGGCAATCGAGCCCTTTCTGGAACATTGTTTAAAAGATTGGTTTTGAAAAGGGTCAAAATTTCTAAGGTGAATGGGCCATATTTATTTTGGATTAACATTTAGCTAGACAGCATAAAAATTCCTTTAACCACATGGCAATGTTGGCGATATTTTATTCTACAAAGTTTGAAGTTAAATGAACAAAGAAGCTGGTAGATAAACAGATGGAAAGGCAGACTGATTCTTATATGCCCTTTTAACTTTGTTTAAGGGGTATAATGAAAGCAGAATATTGAAATCATGACTGGCTTTAGTTGCGTCAAGCAGCCAGTTTGGTTCAATCTCATAATAATAAGATTAAAAAGTAAAAACACAAAAATACTGAACTCCGAGGAAAATTCAAAAAGGAAAATCAAAAATCAAAAGGCAAAATCAAAAGTCCAAGCACATCAAACGAATGGATAACAACTGTCATATTCCTGACTTGGTACAGGCATTTTCTAATGTAGAAAATGGTGGATTGAACCTGGTTTTATAGCTAGCTAAACCTCTCACTTGTATGACAGTCGCATCAAATTCCATTACATTGTCAACGATGCATGAACAAAACAAACATACTCAAAGAGTAAAAATGTCAAAAATAGGGGTACAACAGTCAATATTGTGTTATCATCTTAATATCACTACATAAACAACAAATGTAACAAAGTAGTACAAAAAGGCATACATCAAATTCAACATTCTCATTTTGCTTTTCCTATACGGCTGAATTTATCTATGTAAAGTCTACCCATAAATGAAAGAAGGTTTTCATTACTGGTGTAAAATTGCGCGTTTGAAATTCGCACAGGTAGACATAAAAATAATTTTGTCGTATGACGGCATACATAAATGCAGACTCACGTAAAGTAGATATAACAAAAACAGACTTACAGTAAAAATAATAAATAAAATAATGGTGTGGTTCAAAGTATGACGGGATACATAAGTACAGTTTCACGTCAAATACGGCTGAATTTATCTATGTAAAGTCTACCCATTGCTCAATTGTATCAATAATGAGTAAATGATTTAATAATTTATATGTTTTTATCTTTGAAATGTGATCAAACAAAAGAAATAAAATATCAACATAATACTTGTTGCATCTGCCTGCCTGTCTGTTCATATTTATAAATAAATAAATAGTTTTCATGGATCATGTTGACAGTTTATTTGATTGATTCAAGTTAGGAAAACACAAGAAAGTTGATACTTAATAAATGTTCAATAAATTGTGCATTGTTTTCCTCTATGGAACTTTTGCAGCTCTAATTTAGGTTTCATAAATCAAATTATATTTGAGAGTTTATCAAATAGGAAACATGACTTTGACAGCTTATGCCTCTTAAATTTTTTTTACAAATAAGTGCATTAAGGAGGCTCGCGGGTATAAGATTTTCAGAAAAAAATTAAACATTTATTTTTCATTATACATTTTATCTATTACCTTTAGAAATTGTGACTTTATCATATGGTACATAAATCATTCCAAAAAATCAATTCGTGTTGGCCCCAGGTGACTTTTAAAATGTTGATATCATTGAAAATGCTTCAAATTATCTCCCTTTGGTGCAAAAATGCCATATTTTTTGCATTAAAATTGCAATATCTTTTTTAACTCATCAGTGACCTATATTTTTTATTGTTGCTTTCGAAGAAGCTGTACATAAACTAAATAATTGTAAAATTTAAGCAATTTCTGTAATTTAGTTATTTTTGTATTTCGATATTACCACTATTTCTGCTATTAGTTCAACAGAAAAAAGGAACATTAACAAAAATGTATGCTTCTTTCAAAGTCAGATTGTGAGCGTAAATGTACGGTGATCCCATTATTTTATTTTATTTTTCTATTAGGTATAAGAAAAAGTTCATATATACATGTAGAAAAATATAGAAAATCCTATATTAAATAAAAAAAATGATTTAGACCCACGAGCCCCCTTAAAAGAAAAACTTGATACTTTGACATGTTTGAGAAATCATCAGATACAAATTTATTATTCATGCTGTTTACATCTTGTAATATTTCTAATAATCAATAACTATCTGTCAATACTTCTTTTAACTATACCTGACATTTCACTCTGGTAAGTGTCTGCATCATCATACAAAAATTCTATATCTGGACTATCCGTCATACTCTGGAAAATAATAAGACTCAATTATCTAACTATTCATAAACAGTCAGCTTTACTCAAAATATTTTAACTACATGGAACTGGGGGTAAAAACTACACAAATAGTTATTTGCTTTTATAGTGCCTAACAAGATTTTGTGAGGTAGACGAAATTGACTTTAAAACGATCGTATTGACTTTTGATGTGCAGAAATAGGCAGATCGGACATATTTTGACTTTAGTTACTTACTTCTTAAGTTTGGGATTAATTGTAATCAACATATTCCAATGAGACTGAAAAATGCTTTTTTTTATTATGATAAATAATAATTTTACCTGCCGTAGTCGTGCGTAAAATATATTTCGGTATTTCTCTTACGAAAATGACTTGTTTAATGGAACAAAACGTATTATTTGTAAACTTTCTCTTTACTCTTCACAATAGGCTTTTAAAAAATAACCTTTCCAACTGTATATTCCGAAAATTTTGTGAAAATCGAATAAGTGGCAATTCTTACCTTTCATACCTTAACTTTCATTGATAAAACATAATATTGACTCGTCCAGTGTCCAGTTTGAAGGTCATTTTAGTTACCGGTCACATTCATGCATGTTCTAATTAATCAATAGTCGTGTATGAAAAGCATAAACAAGTTTGAAGGTAAACTAATAACAACTTAATCCAATCAAATTGCCTACGATTCAATAACAATGACCAGTCCACATCATAAAAATGTATAGGGGTAAACTGGGTAGGGAGAAAATGTCAGATATATTAAGTTCATTATTTTGCAATAACGAGTAAAAATTTGTTAACCAATAGATTTGTTATAATTTCATAATCATGTCGTTATGTATTGGTATAGTTTTTGGATCTTTCATTAGCGTATTTAAGGCTGTAGAAAGTTTGGCCTTCAAAAGTCAACATAATCATTGACTTTATAAAGAAAATTCGCCTTTTTAAAACATTGAATGTTTCACAAATAATACGCGACAACAAAGCAAAATCATTTCTTAAAACACTGCAAAAAAATAATTCTGATTGATGCAGTTGTATTGTCATAAATTGCACTGGAGTGAACAGTGGTACATCAAACGTCGAATTCCCTCACACAATGTTATCACACACTATAGTTCATTTCTTTTATTTGCAAAATGTATAACATCGATATCGTATTCTTAATGTCCCTAATTGGATACTATATCTGAAAGCAAATTTTATGGTAAAATGTAGTACCTGTAGTATACTGAAAAGTAAACAAATGATACTGGAAATATCAGAAGTAACTTGCACGAGAGGCACTATTATGGATTTTGTACACGAGATACCCCTGATATGGGTTATCAGCCCGGGTGGGAAATTATGGCCTGTGTACTTCCGCTCATTACACATATGCAAAAGCTATCATATTAATGCTAAGTATATGATAAAACCTAATATTTGGTTTAAATCTGTTTTATTTTTCAAGAATATTTTTCAAAAGATTTCCTGTTAAAATTATTTGATAAAAACTGTGAAATTCTGACGGTAAATACTAGTCTCGATCAGGTACTACCATAGAATTTGCTTTCAGATAGTATCCAAGTTCAGACTTATAGAGTACAAAATCTATGTAATTTTTTTGTAAAATAAAAGATATGAACTACATGTAAAGGGAAATAAACATTTCGTTTAAAAGTTTTTTTTCCCTTTTTTCAAAGTTTATGGTGCTTTATAATCAAACATTTGCTATAAAGCTGTTTTATTTTTAAAGAATATTTTTCAAAAGATTTCCTGTTAAAAACTATTTGTACAGTAACCTGTAACTGACAGTTACTGATTTGGGACCATTATCTTTTTCCTCTACAGTTTGTAAAATAAGGATTGTGTGTCAAATACTAATAATTTTATTCACTAAATTATCACAGTCATGAAGCTGTGCAAGTAAATTATTTCACAAAACCTGGTAAGACAATCAAAGTAGTAACAAAGAAGAAGATATATAAAATCGAATATTTAATTGTCAGTGATAGTTATGAAAAGTAAAAAAGTATATACTTATATCATATATTACTGAGAACCTGTATCATTTAAATTTTACAAAGTGTAAATTTAAAATTAGTCACTGTATAAATCTCTGTAAATTATTGTAAACTGGTAAAGACTAAAGTTGGGATGATTTTGACAGCGGAAGTAACATTGCATTTGTTGATTGCTTTTATTCATAGTTTGTCTTTAAACTTATATTTATAGATGTACCTCTGACAGCGAATCTTCTCTTTGCCTCCGCAAAAGGTCCCTTAATTTGGGCAACCCCTCGCCCTTTCGAGGCCCAGCATCCATCATTATTATTATTATTTAGAAGGGAGACAATCATGTATACAAAACAGAGTTACTTACCCTTGGAAGTAAGACAACTCATCCCATTAGCAATTCGCCCCACTTTTTCACCCTTAATGCCAATATTTAACGTCTTCGGTTAAATAAGTCCCCTGTGTATTTAAGAGTTATGTTATAATCAATCAGAATGAAATAAATTGTTATAATAACAAGAAGTAATTGTAACAGGATGCTGTTACGAAGTCTCCCAAACAAAGCTCTCATAACTCGCCATTTATATGGTCCCATGTTCATTTGATATGATTTTTTGTCCAATACAAGAATATATATGGCTTACGGGTGGGGATCTCCACCATTTACAAGTATTCAAACAGGAGGGGGTGGTGGTAACCCCCAGAGACTTTTCCTACATTTCATTTGATTTGTTTTATTGTCCCATACAAGAATATATGTGGTTTAGGGGTGGGGATGTTGACCGTTTACAAGTTTTCAAACAAGAGGGGATGGGGCGAGCCCATAGGGACATCACTTTTATTTCATTTCATTTGTTTTATTGTCCCCTACAAGAATATATATGGTTTAGGGGTGGGGATCTGGACTGTTTACAAGATAATAGCACATTCTCAAATTGAACGGGGTGGGGATGACCTCCAAGGACTTCCTTTTAATTTCATTTGATTTGTTTTATCGTCCCATTCAAGAATATATATGGTTTAGGGGTGGGGATCTGGACCGTTTACAAGATAAAAGCATATTCTCAAATTGAAAGGGGTGGGGATTACCCCCCCCCCAGGGACTCCCCCTATATTTCATGTGATTTGTTTTATTGTCCTATAATCATTTCTGAAGACTGCATGTATCTATCACTTACAGTTTTCAAGTTATATTCATTTGAAAATTTTAGAAAATAAAATCCAATAGGGTTCTATAGTAAACCCCTCCCTCCTTTCTACCCCCCAAAATACCCCTTAATAGACCCCAATGCACAAACAAAACATTGATGGCTCACCTAGACATGTTAGTCTAACATATCGTAAAATCCTAAGTAAATCTGACAAGCCGTTTAGGAGAACCGCTGCGGACAAGTTCATTTTTAAAGTGGCGGAAGAAGAAGAGGAAGAAGAGGAAGAAGAGGAAGAATAATAAAAGAGGAAGAAGAGGAAGAAGAGGAAGAATAATAAAAGAGGAAGAAGAGGAAGAAGAGGAAGAATAATAAAAATAATATGAACTGACCAAAAACAATAAGTCTCCAAACTTTGTTTGAGAGACTTAATAATTTCCTCGACATGGACCCTTTAATTTGTGGGCTGAGTTTATATCTTATGAAACAAGAATTTTGCATTCTGGCAGTTAATTAACTGGGTGTAAATAATACTAGAGACGATATAATAATCTATTGCAAGTCTCCGATGATACCCACCCCAGTTCATCCGCCTTAAAATTTTACCAAAATCTATAGCACATACACATGTTTAATAATTGAATGAAGATATAAAAAAAATACATTTGAAAAGAAACTTGAGGGGGAAAATGAATTTTGACAAAATAAGAAAAAAAGAGATTTTGCCAAGATGATTTGTTCCCTTCTAAATCTTAAAATCATCGTTTACCTCTACATTTCTTAAACACCCCTATACAGACGACTATACAAATCCTTTATGAGATAGATATCAAAATTGGATATATTGATTTTATGTATTTCATGTATTACATGTCCATCATTTAATATGCGGTTCAAGTCACTGGCTGGAGAGGGTGGGTTCAACAACCGCATGATACGCCACATATATGAATTTATCTTATGTTAAGGGAGTTCGCTTCTCAGTTTCAAAATAATTAGCTTTTCATAACACTAGTTTAACATGATAGGGAATTAATAAAGGAATCAAAAGAGCCAAAAAAAATATAGGTCAATTTGCTTGTTTTCGAGATATTAGTTAGGGAGCTACCATTTGATTTTTATGGGGGGGGGGGGGGGGGGCTAGGATGAAATTTGAAAAAAATAGGCAGGACAGGAGTTTTGAGTAAAAAAAAACAGGCAGGATGAGACACTTGCAAAAAAAAAAGTCAGGACGACAATTTAGGTAAAAAAAGTCAGGATAAACTAAAAAAAAAAAAAAGGCAGGACCGAACAGACTGAAAAATAAAAAGGCAGGACAGAGATTACAGCTAAAAAAAAAAAATGCAGGACAAAATTTTTCATCCTAGCCGGGGTCGCCGCATTAAAAATATATGCGTTATTCTTGGCAAAACACTCTTAATCTGCATGATTGTTTTTAATATAAAAGGAAATAGAATAGAATGTGAACATGATGTTAAGCTACTGGGAGTTAAACTAGATTCAGTACAGATTAAATCTTGATAAACATATATCTCAGATTTTTAAGAATCCCTCTCGTCCACTTAATGTTCTTAAAAGTATTAGTAGGTATTTGGAAATACTTGGTTCATGTGGTTGTCTAACAATTTATTATTCATTTATTTTGTCTAATCTCAATTATTGCCCAGTCATCTGGCATTTTGATTAAAAAAAAAAAAAAACTCAGTTAAGATAGGAAAAAATCCAAGAGAGAGCCTTGATATTTGTTGATTAGGATTATGATAGCTCTGACATAAAAAAGATCTTTTACATAAGACAAATCTTCAGAAGAAAACGATCAATAACTATAGAAACTTTTAAAATTATACACTAAATGACGGACTATCATATTTACATGATTTGGTTATTAATATGAACACCACACTTTGATACAGTCGAACAGCCTCAGGTAAGAACAAGAAGCTATGACATTAATTCCTTTCGCTATAAGCAGCTGCAAAAATTTTAAAATGAACTACCAAAGAGTTTTAGAGAAGAAACCATTTTAATCGATTTTCGAAAATAATTGTTACCGGGAATGGTAGTTCATGCCAATGTAATGCCTGCAAATAGTAAGCAGTTTTAGCACATTGAGCAGAAAATCCCTATAAATTAAGCATTAATTAGCAGAAAATCCCTATAAATTTAGCATTAATTACTTAATAATTAATGCTTAATTTATAGGGATTTTCTGCTCAATGTGCTAAAACTGCTTACTAGTATGTGTTTGAAGTGCTTAATATGCTTCTAATATTGATTGAGTACGATACTTTTAATACTTCTGCAAAGTATAACATACATTTACGTCTTCGTGTCATTTTATTGTATATGACGTATATATCCTTCAATGCAATGATTTTCTTTGGTTGTGTTGCTCTTGTGTATGCTGTATGCTTGGTTTGTTTTAAACGTGCGTGTTTTTTTAAGGGCATACGATAGTTACAGGGAAGGTAATGACGTTGCTAACGTAAAATGTTATTTTCGCGACGTCAAACTATAACATATCGGGAAAAGATGCATTTTTCGACTGATTTTTATCATTCAAACTGATTTAATTTGAAAACGAGTGCATGGACCCTAATTTTTTAAAACAGCAATTTGTTTCATTTTGCAAGAAGATTATGTGACCCAAATTTTATAAAACTGTAAATAGCGCAATTTTTTTAATTTTGATAAACATGCAGCAAAAAATGACGTTTTTTCCTCTATTCATGAACATTTTATAAAAATAGAGTTATTTCGGAATAAAAATTGCATAATTTTTAATGATACTTTTTAAATACAGAAATTACCGATTATTTAACAAAAAACAATTTGTGTTTATCTTTTAAAGCAAAAAAGTTACGTCGTTCTTTCGAAAAAGAAAATACGGACACAAATCTGAATTTTGAGCAAATATACAAAATTTCGACCTCATTTTACTCAAAAAGTAGCACATGAAGGTATATTTTTTATTACATATTTGATTTAATCAGGTAAAAAATAGCCTATATGCAAATTTTCATCAACTTGTAAATACAGGTTCAAAACTGTATCGTATGCCCTTAAGGTTTTGTTTGTAATAAGACGATATGAAAGCTCAATAGAGCTTATGTTTTCTGTATACTGATTATTCGTCTATATAAATATTAAAGCTTTTGTACTAACATGAGCAACACGACGGTTGCCACATGTGGAGCAGGATTTGATTACCGATCCGGAGCACATGAGATCCCCCCAGTTTTTGGTGGGGTTCGTGTTGCTTAGTCTAGTTTTCTACGTTGTGTTTTGAGAACTATTGTTTGTTTGTTGGTCCTTTTCTCCTTTATGGTGTTGTCAGTCTATTTTCGACCTATGCGTTTGAATGTCCCTCTAGAATGTTCCGCCTTTCCTTCATAAATGCATCAAACAATCTACTAAATTCTTTAAAAGTCAGGGCCCTTTAGATTTTTTTTCAAAACGAATGACGTCCATAACATTAGTTCAATATTCACTTATGTTGTAATATTATAATCTTAAGTAGCCTACATCCTAATTGGATGGTAAACATTTCGTTATAGAGAGATGCAATTGAACTTTATAAAGTGCTTATGTCCCAGAAAAACGGAAGAGTGTCCACTTAATCATGAGTACCAATAATTATATATATATATATATTAAGTCACTGACATCATTTTAATACTTTATATTTGGAAACGTATTTAACAGGTACGTATCTTTTGTTGAAGTTATTGTATATTTAGTTTTCAGTGTTGAAATTACTCAAAAATAATTTTATTATTATGAAGTTAAATGATTATGTGAAGAATAATTTATATTTTAAAGTTTTAGTCTTTTCTGATATTTAGGAATTGGGTGTCAATGCTGATCAACTTCGTACTTTATTTTGGCCTTTTTAACTATTTTGATTTGAATATCACTGATGAGTCATTTGTTGACAAAATGCGCATCTGCATGGTCCATGTATAAAATTTTAACCCTTGTATCTATGATGAGCTATAAATCTCACTTTTTCATCTATACTGTCATAACAAACAATAATATATTACGTATATAAAACAATTTAATAACATCGCAATACATCTGTCATACAAGTGAGAGGTTTGGCGCTATAAAACCAGGTTCAATCCACCATTTTCTACATTTGAAAATACCTGTACCAAGTCAGAAATATGACAGTTGTTGTCCATTCGTTTGATGTGTTTTGTCGTTTGATTTTTCTATTTGATTGGGGACTTTCCGTTTTGAATTTTCCTCGGAGTTCAGTATTTTTGTGATTTTACCTTCTGATACTGCATTGGCAATTGTCTGTTTTCCTTTAAATGCCTTTGAGTTTTTGTCATGGCTGTCGTGTTGCTGTCTCGGTCACATGAAAGGCATCGCTTTTTATTGATATTCATAACTTTTTTTATGTTGTTTGGTTGCTTTCTAACTGACACACACTCCGCACCTTATTTTATCAACAACTCAGTTGGTACTGAGACTATAGTTTCGACAGAAGAAATTGAACAATCATCTACATGAGAGACCATCAATTTGCAAAACAAATTGACGCAGTTAAGTATGAAACAACAGAACTATTATAAAACATAGTTCATCGAGAGAATATCTAAAATTATATGATTACGATATTTAAATCACTTTGATTGTAAGCAGCTCAAAAAAAACTTGACATGGTATTCTTGTTTCAAGAATTTGTCTGAAAAGCAACTGACTTTATTGTGACAATTACGAAAAAACAACACAGAAAATCAAGAGCCCTATAAACGGCATGGTCTAGTTATAAGTTGAAATTATGTCTTGGAACTATCAGAAAGTCCAAGTACTCTCAGATCGGGTTTTTCCCCCTTTTATTGTTTGTTTTGTGTTCAATATTGATCTGATGAATTGAACCTATTTCAACTGTTTTTACTGATTGTATATAATGTTGTTGAGTTACCTCGATTGGCGTCTGTCATTTCAGAATCGCCCAAAGGACTATGGGTTATCTCATTATTCGGACACCAAAATGAAACTAACGTGATTTGATTGGTTGAATACACTATGACCGTTTTTAACCAATCACAACGTTTTGCTGCACGCTAAAAAACATTACCAAGGATGCATTAGATTCTGAAACGGTCAAATGTCTTGAAAACCCAATACCTCTTTAACAGCAGCACACAAATATCCAAAACAGAACCAAATGGTTCGAATAGTCGGATTAGTCGAATGAGTAGGAACGTTTAATGAGGGGGAATTTGGTCTAGTATGCAAAATACAACATTGTAACATGAGATACCGTGATCTACTACTGAAATGTAATAAAATCCTTTATTATTCTTGAAACATACAGGACCAAGAAGAATGAAGATAACAATTGTTTTAGGATTAGTTTTCCTGGTTTTGGCATCAGATTTGGTGATGGGACGGCCAGCGGAAAGGCAAAAGGTAACTGCAACAGATATGCTATTGAAATGTTCAATCAAAACAATTATAATCATCTGAGAGAAAGACTGTAGTTGAAGTCGTTTGCATGGTTAAAAAAATCGAGTTTGGATATGAATTTTGTTAAAAAGAATACTACTAATATGTTGCGTATGTTTAAATTATATTGCGGCTATTGATGAACTTCTTTCTTAAGGTGTAATGCGTTGAACTTACACCCATACAAAATGTGATTTATTTCTCTACTATTTGGTTAGAAATCATAACGCTTTATTTCAATTTAACTGTTATGTTTTCAGAGATGGGATTTCTTTTCAAGAGCTCGTAATGTCTTTAGTGATTTAGGAGATAAGATAAGGTAAGCCTGTTTTGTTCATAGCAAAAGTAGAATTCTGAATATATGTAACGGAAATCTTGTAGCTGTATATATAAATTGTAAACGGTCTTGGCCTCGAATTATTGCGGATATATCAATTCAATATTGTCAGCAGCATGAACATCTCCATTAAGTTGGAGTTTGCATAAAATACATGTTTTTGTGAAACTTATAAATTTTGTCGTTGTAACGGTTAACGCATTGCCACTTTCATAAATTGTTATTAAAAAAAATATGCAAAAGGTTGCCTGCTGCGTTTTAAAGTATTCGAAAGTAAACAAAACAATCTTGTATTATATAGCGATCTCCAGTTTTTCAAAAAGTGTTTTCATACAATTACAATACCTTAATGTTTTGCATGTTTTACAGTTAAAACACTATTCAGAAATTTATCATTAGAATCGTGTTGTTAATTATAGCAATAAAAAACAGTTCAATGCAAATATTAGGAATAGTTTTTTCAACCTGACTCTTTAATTGAAACCGTTCAATTTGCACTTTCAAGACATCAGAGTAAACATATTTTTTAGTGGTTTATCATAGAATGATGTAATTCATTTCTATATTTAAAGTGATGCCGCGGACGATGTTGGTGACTTTGCTGAAGGAGTGGCAGACCGAGCCAGAGAAGGCATTGTCCATGCTGTTGGTCATCTAGAGGACTTTGGTGATAAGGCAGGCGACAGAATTGGTGAAGCTGCACAGAATGCCAGAGATGCCATAAACAACTTATAAATGTTTAGAATATCAATCCATAGACAACTTTCCTGTATTTTTAATATTACATCAGTTTAATTAAATATAATGCAACCAGATTGCTCTTATTTCATTACATGTCTAGGCCTTAGATCAATACTTGTTTGTTACATGTGATAAGCAGAAAATACTTTTTGTTACATAATGAGTAGAAACATTTTTTGATTACATAAGCAGAAAATACCTTTTTGTTAAATAAGTTGTTACATATGCAAAGCAGACAAAACTTTTTTGTTACATTTACAAAAACTACCCTTTCTGTTACATTTGCAAAAACTACTCTTTTTGTTACATTTGCAGAAACTACTCTTTTTGTTACATTTGCAGAAACTACTCTTTTTGTTACATTTGCAAAAACTACTCTTTTTGTTACATTTGCAGAAACTACTCTGTTTGTTATATTTGCAGAAACTTTAAATACTCATTTTGTTATATTTGCAAAAACTACCCTTTCTGTTACATTTGCAAAAACTACTCTTTTTGTTACATTTGCAGAAACTACTCTTTTTGTTATATTTGCAGAAACTACTCTTTCTACTACATTTGCAAAAACTACTCTTTTTGTTACATTTGCAGAAACTTCTCTTTTTGTTACATTTGCAGAAACTACTCTTTCTGTTACATTTGCAAAAACTACTCTTTTTGTTACATTTGCAGAAACTTCTCTTTTTGTTATATTTGCAGAAACTTTAAATACTCATTTTGTTACATTTGCAGAAAATACTCTTTTTGTTACATATGCAGAAACTACTTTTTTGTAACATATGCAGAAAATTAAGTCAAATATTTTATTGGATATAGAGCGTATATTAATAAGAAACAACGTAATCCAAGTGTACGAAACAAACATGACATATACAATATGACAAAAAAGGCAAATAGAACATTTAAAATAACAAGAAAAATAGGTAATAAATCACAAAAAAATGAACTCCGAGGAAAATTCAAAAAGGAAAGTCCCTTATCAAAATGCAAAACAAAAAGCTCAAACACAACAAACGAATGGATAACAACTGTCATATTCCTGACTTGATACAGACATTTTCTTATGTAGAAAAGTGGATTGAAACTGGTTTTATAGCTAGCTAAACCTCACACTTGTAGTCTACAAAACTTATGACAATGAATAATGATATAATTTCTATACAGAGGGGATAAGATATAAAGGAGTGCATTTCATCTTCTACTTTATCTCCGCAAGATTTGCAGAATCGTTCCGTCGCTAAAGTTTAATGTATCTCCCAGTTTCAATTGCTTATTCTTAATTTTGGCGAGAAGTGATCTCTCAAATGTTGGTAAATCAAAACTTAGGTAATATTATAAGTCAAATGATGATTAAAAAACAAAAGTTAAATTATAAACTGTGACATATTTACATCTATATTTGGTATATAAAAAAAATAGGTTAGAAGACATGCATTTCGTGATTTGTTTATTTCATATATAATGCGGTAACTTTATAGATCATGACTTGACAAATTTGTTTCGTGTACATCTAATTTAGGAAAAAAAATACCGTAGAAACCACACAAAGAAAACCAGACACATATTTTAAGGTATTATAAACGAATTCACGGAAATTGTAGGATTAAACACCTTTTTTTCTAGAGGATATATATGTAAATTGAACCGATCCACTCGCAAACTAAATAAAATTCCCGTTGATATCATTATGTTTTTTTCTGTATGCATGTATTTCAAGAACCATATGAACTTCAACTTTGTTAACAATTAAAACCATATCGGTCAAAATTTACAAGAAAGGAATGTGTCAATACGCGAAAAAATATAGTGAAAATTATTTATTAATTGATTATTGTTTGGACCCAGTGGCAAATATACTGAGCCATAAAAGTTTAGCAACACTTTTTTTTTTTTTAATTTTTTGTTCTTTCTGGAAATTTTTTATTTAAACATCATTGACATAATCCTTAGTTTTACCTGTAATTCAAAACAGTCGTACTTTTTTCCTGGTGATTGATTTCGCGCCATTTCAGCTTTGCACGTGTAATCGATGTTTTATCTTCTAAAACGACATTAAAAATTTCTTTTTCACTTACGTTCAGAAACACACCATTGGTAAGCAAAACACATGTACACGTTTGAAGAAATTGCATGGGGCGTCAACCAGGCCTCCCCGAAAATGACCGTCAGAAAGCTCTTGAAATGGTTGATGCCGGAATGAGTGTTGCTGACATCGTGGCTCGATTTAATGTGTACTTCCATGGTATAAGGCAACAGTTTAGAGAATAACAAACAGATATCGAGAAATTGCAACTGCACAGGATAGGTCGATATCTAGTAGACCAAAACAACTATTTTCAAGGGAGGAGCGCTATCTTCGCTTTGCGTCAACACGTGACAAGTTTTTTTCAGGCCACAAAAGTAGTGCATTGACTAAGGGCAGCTGCTGGTGTGCCTGCCAATCCTTCATTGGTACACTTAGGGCACGGTTGAGATATTGATTTTGAATAACACTATACTCATTTCCGCATTTTGACCCTCCCGCGCTCCATACAAAGAAAATCCTCATGAATTCGAGTGATAAACCGATTCATGGTATTTCTGATGACATGTTATAATTCCATTTTGTTATTATCAAAATTATATGTTGCTATGATTTTGTAATCAAATAAAATTTCACATTTTTGTTGCTAAACTTTTTTGGCTCAGTATAGTTCATGCATTGTTCATTACAAGAGTTGGAACTTAATGCAATAGGTAGATCCAGTAATAAGGGTCGACTGGAATGAAGTGGGGAAAATTAAAAATGTTACAGCCGATTGCATTGAGTGTGTAGCGTAATGTACTATCTTTGTCTAGCTTGCTTGTTAGCTGAACCGTGAAGTCACCCTTTAAGAGTAGACTAGTCCGAAAGATACACTATATATCTGTCTGTAAGACTATGCTACTTCGAAAGAAGGGTATAATTTACCTTACCTTATAATGACTTCATTGTTCAGCTAGCAAGCAAGCTAATCAAAGATATTACAATATGCTACACACTCAATGCAATCGGATGTAATACAAAACAATGGTAAATGTATGTTGGAGAGGGACTGATATTCATACTTGCAACATGCTACATCCAGACACCTCACAGAATTGCTTTATGGTTCTTGGAGAATTTTTTTAAACGTTTCTATTCTGACAGGATGTGGTTGTAAAGGTGTTAATATATCCCGCACATGCAGCCAAACGGACTCTTCACTTTGACAAAGCTGGATGAACATATTTTGTTTACTCAGATTAGGGGTTGAAAAATAATATGAAAATTAATTGAGTTGCCAATTTTGATAAATTATATATCATGTATATGTCTCTGATATTATTACTTTTTAATTATTTTTTTTTATCAATAAGCAGTCACCGACTCGGCGTGATTTCTTTATTTAAGATGCTTGAATAACGGTGCAGCACTCAGCTTTTTACAATGATGGAAGTATTCAACGGCCTTGACTGGCTATACAGCGCTTGCACGGTCGGTTCAGCTTCTAATGAATTGTATTCTCCTATAAATAATGAATGGAAGACAAAACTTATTTATACGTTTACATTTCTATTTAAAAAAAACAACACAATTTTGATAACAGGTATATATAATACATACAGCATTTGTCACTTTAGAATAGCCAAAATGTCTACTTTATTACGAACTCGCCAGTCATGCACCTGCGAATCGAGAAAAGAAAAGTAACACAGGGTGTGTCAATATATATATCCTTTGTCACTGTCTAAATTTTGTTTGAAATTTAATTTTACAAAGCTTCTATCCACTATACGAGCCATTCTTGCAGTCCAACTTTGCTCTTGCAAAATACAACAATCAACGGATATGATATTTTCCCTTCACTTGTGAATGCAAATTAGTAACATGTCTCTGGAATAAATTTCAATAAATCACAATTAACAATAAAATAATTAATTACCATTTTTCTAATTTTGATCACTGATTCTCGTTTCCCGTTATCCAATTTTGAAACATTTTAGCCTTTGGGGTGTCTGTTTTCTGTTCCATTTGTGGTACCTTTATTGGACCCTTTTTGACTTGAAGTTCATTTTGTCTTATTCTATAGTCTTTCAAAATAGCAGAAGTTGTTTTCTTAGAGTCAATGACATCATTCATAGGATTTGAAATATTCCGAAGAATTCTTTGCGATTCTTGAACCCGTCTATGAGTTGCTGTAAATTTTGGTAACGCTTTCTTGGCCTCGTTTTCAAAAAATCGTTTAGTATTAACTTGCGTTTTACAGGCGACTCCGGTGACTGGTACGTACGACTTCGGACGATTTTTCTGTGCATTATTGACTTGTGGCTCTCTGCCACGCCATCTTGATGGTGGTTCTGACATTGCATTTCTCACTGGTTTTCTGTTTTGATTGTGTAATCGTTGGTTACCAAAATTTTGCCAGTTTGCTAGTTTTAATGTAAGAGTTCCAATCGGAGGTAGCTTTATATGTTGGCTGGAACCTTCATTGTTTTTTGAAGATCGTTTTTCTGCTTGAAGAGCAGCTATGTCTTCTGCTGTAAATGTTGGGTACGGGTCGTTTATCCCGGACTCCAATGATTCTGTTTCATGTGCGTTCCCACTGAAGGATGCAGGTCGCCATTTACGTGCAACTGGCGGAAACCGAATCGATGTTGGTCTTTCGTCGTAATAACTTAATATATCTTTCGGCAGTTCTTGGAGGTCTGGGTCTTTTGATTTAGACTGAGATGGTTTAGGGACTTTCACACGTTTCCTCATTAATGGTAAATCGTCGTTGTCTGGATCCTGACCAATCGAATGGAGTTTATAAACATAAGCATATGCCATCATGGTTTGGTAGTCTTCGCGCAAAGCATCAACCTGTTTACGGTTGGTTCTTGCAACTTTCTCTATCTCTTTCTGAATGCTTTCAATCTCAGTTGAATTGCGAACACGCACATTTTCATTTCTCTGATACACATCAAACAATCTATTAAAACTTAATCCAGTCATTTGATTATGCTTCTTTTCCCAATCTTTCCAATTATAGCATTTTGATCCTATTTCATCCTCCCGTTTCTTAGGTTTTTGGGGTTTTTGCATCTTTTTTTTAGTGCAAAATATTACTTGAATTTTTCAAATAGATATCCGTTTTCTTAAAATGTATATTCTAATCGTTCAAAATGCTATGAGTGTAAAAACTAGTTTCAATTGTTAACTTTATTTTTAAAAGCGAAAAGAAGTAATTATACTGTGTACCGTTGTACATAGCTACTACTAATTACTTTAAATAACTTTTGAAGTCACCTTGTTTTGTACTATGATTAGACAATTTTTTAAATAAACTATTGCTTTCAATAATTTGGTCTGTCTAGATATTAACAATAAAACAACACTGGGCAGCTCATGTTGATAAAAGGTGTCCTAAATTTAAACAATTTAAAATCAATTATAGTCTTTCATCGTTCGAGCGGAGAATTCGGTGGTAAAACTTTTTGGGGCCCGTGACGTTTTAAATCTGTGTGCATTTTCGTTCGTCACAACAAGAGACATAGTAGATAATATTTTACCAATGATGATAATATACTGAACCAAGATGAATCTTGTTGCTTTCTGGGTCAGAGTTCTTAGTTCCACATTAGGAAATGTCTATACCAAAGTCAGGAATATGACAGTCGCTTTCCAATCGTTTGATGTGTTTGGACTTTTGATTTTGCCATTTGATAAGAGACTTATCATACTTTTTTCAGTGTAAAGTGAAAACTGCATCTGAAAACTATTTTTCAATAAAAATCTCAACTCTTGCATCTTCGTTTCGTTTCGAGTTTTGGTTGGGTTTTTTGTAACACGAAAAGGAGTGGGAAATCTTACACAATATTAAGGTCAATTTTAATTTGAATGTTTGTCAATTAACAGCAAATGTCCTTGTGTGGATAGGGAGGCGATTTTCCGCATTGCCAAATTTCTTTTGAAATTTGAAATAAAATAAAGGGGCTAAGTTTGTTGCATCTTCACGATCCACTCCCGCTCTCTTCACCGAGCGGGAGTGGATCGTAACCCTTGGCTAACAAATATGAGTTTGTTGTTGAAGTTCAGACATTATTGCATTTATTTATAGTGGAAGTTGATATGGACTAATATGTAATCTAGCTGGGAAGATATTTAAAAGGGTTTATGGTTCATCTTGCACAAAAATGAAATAAAGACAGTTTTATACACATTCGAATATACAAATCAACTTGCATTCATAGCATCTACAGGATAAACGGTATCACCTATCAAATCAATGCATGTACGTTACATTTACAATGAAAAAAATGTTTAAATAAAAAAAAACGTGCTGAAAAACTGTGTTGAAAAACAAAAACACAACTATTAACGTTTCATCAAATTTGAGTATGCTGTTATATATACAGATAATTACATTACTAGATGTATGTTTCATTATAATACGTTATTCTGATTGGCTACAAGTGTATGAGTTTGAATGTCCCCTTAGTAGTATCTTCTGTTTCTCTGTTTCCATATTGTATAATATATATATGTTACAGATACGTTAGTGGTCCGAATCGTGTTCGAAAAAGACTAGAAGCGTCATGAAATGGGACTGACCGTCATGGTCCGAATTGCTTTTCGAAATGTTCCGATTTGTATTTCAAACTTGTCCCGATTAGCATTCTGAATTGGTCCCAGTTGTCTAAGTCTGTTTCCCGGCCGTTATTGAAATTCTTGACAATATTTCTATATTCCGAAGGCATACTGGGTATTTTACAGAGGGGATCAACCTACAGTTGTCTTTAGACATAATAGTCCAAGTTTGATTGGTTCGAGTAGTCTTTGATAAGTGGCTGTCCGAGTTGTCTTTGAAGTTGTCTTTTAAAGTAGTCCGAGTTGTCTTTTATTTGGTCATAGTTGTCTTTTAAAGTAAATGAAGTAGTCTGAGTTGTCTTTTATTTGTCATAGTTGTCTTGGCCAGTATTTTAGTTGTTTCGAATTGAATAGAAAGACAGTTTGACTACTTATGAAAGCAACACAGACGCGTTTGCATAGGCAGATCCGGGGGGGGGCCTGGGCCCCCCTTTCGTGGGAAAAATTTGGTTGATTATATAGGGAATCATTGAAGCATGACTGGAGCGCCCCCCCCCTCCCTTAGGTCAGTCAGCGGCCCCCCCCCCTTAGGAAAAGTTCTGGATCCTCCACTGGTTTGAAAGTCTGCTCGGACCACTTTTTTTATACTTCTATTCAATTTTAAGAATTATAACGTCTCTTTTCATGCCACTATTTTTTTTTACAATAAATGTAATACAAATTATACATTAATTTGAGCAGCCTGCGATATTCGGATATAACAGAGACATATAAAAATTGTATTATATGTCTCAGGTATAAAGGATTTTAACGAATATTTTTAAATTAATCATATAAACTTATTGACTACTCACTAAACAATAAAGTTCAGAAATTTATTCAACCTCAATGAGTTATTGAAAGGATCCGACAAATTGATGCCAAATTGATCTCGTTATGGATGAATTAATTAGTAGTAACACCATTAGATTGGACTAGCCTGGTCGTGACTGTTTTCATGAAGACCATTGGTACCAATAACGATGTTGAATGGTGGCATAACCACCAGACCAAAAATCACGTAAAGGTAACCTACCACATGCTATATAAAAAAATAAACATATATATATTTATATATATATATATATATATATATATATATATATATATATATATATATATATATATATATATATATATATATATATATATATAGTGAAATGGAAATACAAAGTTGAATTTAATTTAAAAAGTTGTCCAAGTCGTCTTTACGATGGTCTGGATTGTTCTGGTCCGAGTCAGCGTGGTCCGAGTTGTCATAATTCCGAGAGGTAAAACAAATTTCAACAGACAGACCCGTAACAGGCACACAAATAATTTCGCATTAAGACATTTTCTAGTCTTCCTTTTCAATATCTAATATAATAAATATTTTTTGGAAACTAAAATTTACAAGAAATAAAGCTATCTTACTTACTTTTAACATGTTGAAATTAAAGTTTTAGAGGTGAACTCGAGACCGGAGCACTGTACATAATTTTAGAAAAATTTCCCCGCTAAACTTTTGTTGTCAAATGAAAAGTAGACTCGTACTTCATTTATCCTAATATCATTTCCCTATTGTTAGATTTCATAGAAGAAGAACCATAATTCATCAAACTTAATACGTGTCAAAGGTAATAACACAAAATTCTAAGTATGTCACGCCATATCACAGAAGAAGGATGTCTTACAGGCTACATTCACTCACTTAGTCCTAGTCCAAATAATTATGACATCTTGAAAGACTTTTATATTTTTTTTCTTTGACGCCTTACATCGACGCAGGAAGGTGTTAAAGCAAAAATTTAAAATAGCCTTCCAAGACGTCATAATTATTTGGACTAACTTAGTCCGAGATTACTCTAAGTTAACGTCGAACGGCTGTTTTGCCAGATTACCAAATTACCACATATGCAGAGTGCAGACTAGTAACTGATTTTTATAACTCCTTGAAATATGCCACAAGGAAAGTTTTGGATCATCTTAGTACTAATTCAAAGTATCATTGAAATTGATGGCAAAAACTCCTTGTATTAGATTATTCAGAAATTTTGGAGTACATCTGGTCTGCTCGGAGAAATTAATAAAATGCTTGTGTTTTGACCCCCTGGCTCTGTAGACACAGGTTATAACACCGCCACTGACTCTAAAAATTCATACTGAACATTGGATAGACTGTGTATTAGACACAGAAATATGCAATATTCCATACATGTGACAGAGTTGTCAAGCCACAACTGGAGATTTGGAAATTTCAGCTGGAGTTTTGGTCTCATAACTGGAGATTTTTTATCGACCTTTTTATCGACGTACACAATGTTATTTTTGTGTGATTAAACTGCATATCTTCCTTTTTTTTTTGGTTAAAAGAACAATAATTCCATACCTTCAAAAACCTGCATATCCATTTTTACTTGATAAAAATAAAAGATAAGGGGTTTTCAAATATTTATTCATTATGTATAATTCAAGATAAAGTGATCAGCCATCATACATAGTTGGCAAAAAGTATCTCTGATTAAGCTACATTGTCAACTTTGGTACCACTACTGAACATGCTTGTAACAGAAGGTGTTAAATTGATAGAGTTGTAGGCTTGCTGTTGGTAGCTGTCTCCATAAGTTTGGTCCAGTCATTAGGGCAACCATAGTCAGCTTTGCATGAAGTGTAGTAAGTATGGTCTTGACCCTTGGTACTGAATCTGCACCATTTGAAATCAGATCTAGTTGAATTTGGCTAGATACTTGGTCTTCTTTTATTTGCTGCTGGGGTATTTGGTGATAAACATGATAAAATACAGTTTGCATTTTGTCAAATTCTAAAATTTTAGAATAGTCCCAAGACAACTATACTTATATAGGTATTCCATTGGCTTGGATAGAAAACGAGCCATAAATGTCATATTTGAGTTGATTTCATTTTTATTGAGGTTCAGTAAATGTTCCATTTTTTCAACAGCATCAAATAAATCGTTGTTTATACAACTTGTACAATAAGTCAATTTAATTCTTTGTCAGTATTTCACTTTTAATCAACCAGGCTTGTGTCTTAAACTAGCTAGTTGATCACCAGGTAATTGCCTATTATCTTTGATTTATTGTTGTATATATAGTTTAATCCTAAACACCTCAGGCTGATTTTAACTTTTTTACGACCTCATTTTACCTTTGACACAACAGGAAACTTCTGTTTTTCTCGGACTTTTCCCATATCAATTTCGAGTTTCTCAGACTTTTTCTCTGTCCCTATCAATTTTGTAAACAAAAATATGTATTGAAAATTTTACGAGGTTGACATTTTCAAAAAGCGAAAGATTTCAAATTTTAACGGGAGGGACGGAAGAGGGTCTGAAAAGCGGGAGATTTTGACTCCCGCCGGAAGAATCACATATATGATATTCTATTGTTTTAAGTCAAGTCATTTTTATTCACAGATACCAAAAAACTATACAAAAATACAGAACTCCAAGGCAAATTCAAAAAGGGGAAGTCCATAAAACAGACAAAATCAAATGCTACCAATCAACCAATTAATTATGGGTATACATTGTAGGTTGACCACAAATTTAAATGTTGAACAAAGTACAATTTTGTTGGCTTGTAAGTAGGCTTTAGCAGAATATCATATCAAATATCTATGAAATAAAAAAAATCCTTGATTCATAAAAATACATAATTCCACAGTTTTTTGTTGTTTCACTGCATATTATCACTTTTTGTATAATTTAACAAATAGCCTTGTATGATATTTATCCTTTGATAATTAATTGATTTCAACATCTCTCTTTTTCCAGCTGATTATGAAGTTTTTATACTGCTTGGTTGTATTGGTGGTTTTAAGCCTGACCTGTTGCTATGGAGATGAAGAACACGATGACGATCACATTGATCCCTTTGACATGGTTAATTTTGATCCAGTCACAAAGACTATGAAGAATAAGGTACCTTTACCATGGATAATAAGGACATCAAAGGGACAGTATAAAGTTTGAAATTATGAATTTTTAGTTCTTAAAGCTGCTATTTTGAATGCTAGTAAGATAATACAGATAAAACTATTTTATTTATTTACAAAAAGATAAATAAAGAGCTGCTGAACCAACACCTCTTATGTTTTGTGCTGGTAGAGTTCCCTTAAGTGGATACCAGATGGTATGAAGGGTTGTCAGATAAAAAAATCAATCAAATATCGCTACATTGTGTTGTTGTCAATGTAGCGGTATTATTTACAAAAAGGATAGATATTAGCTATGATTGTGTCCCTTTTTGCCCTAAATCATCTCAATAGTTATATCCAGAAATTGACCTTGAAATCACCAATTTGATAAGTGTCATTGTCATCCATGTAAGATTGAGAGAAAAAATGAAAAACTAAAATATGACTAGATATCAAAGGAAACCCCAATTTAAAAAAAACAACAATACATGTATATAAATGAAAAGTTTAAATTAATTTTTTTTAGGTAAACAAAGAAAAGGAAGAGAAAAACCAAGAAAATAAAGTCCCAAAGAATGAAAAGCTCATGAAGGATGAAAAGGTCTCACAGGAGGAAAAAGTCACATCAGATAAATTAGTCCACGACATCCCTCCTGTATCTACAACACATTCACCACAAGTTACAAACAAAAAGCGAGAAGATCAGAAGCCACCAGACAGAAATCCTGGTTCTGTCTTGTTCAGAAAATTTGTTAAAAAGTTGATTTCATATTTTCAATCAAAGGTTAGCATGGTTAGAACAAAAAAGATCAAGTAAAAAGTAATTGTCTGCCTGTTTGTCTGTCCCACTTGGGGTTTAATTTTTTGGTCAGGGTAGTTTTTGATGAAGTTGAAGTCAAATCAACTTGAAACTAAGTACACATGTTGCTTAATAATACTTGAAGTTATGATATGATCTTTCTTATTTTTATGCCAAATTAGAGTTTTGGCACAAATTTCATTGTCGACTGAATATAGAAAATGATAGTGTGAGTGGGGCATTGGTGTAATATGGACACATTCTTGTTAATTATTATAATATATGTACTTTTTTGTGATAAATAATTTCTTGTGACCAATTATGAATAGTGATGAATGGATTTTTCAAATTTTAATTCACATTAGAAAAATAAAAGTTCTAACTTATAAAGTAGACTTTCACATAATAAAATACATGCCTAGTTATATCTTACTATGTCTTAATTGCATTTATTGGTGATTGCAATCAAAGAAATTGTAGTTTTAGTAGCAACCTCTTATTTTCTAGGCACCAGATACCACACAAGAATATCATGTATGGGTCAAATTATCCAAGGATCAGTATGGTGTTTTACAAAAGTTTGCAGACGGCAATTCAAATATTCATGATGCTCAAGAAATCTTAGTCAGTATGATTACTGATGTGACGAGATCTAATGTTGGAACTGCTGCTAAATTATCCATGTGGTTTGAAGAAAAGACAGGAGCTTCACTTGACAATGTCTTAAAGGTAGAATAACCATTTTAATGTATTCCTAAAGTCATTGTAAAAGCTCTTATGTTTATATTAATGACCAGTAGACAGTAACAAGTAATATAAGTACAATAAAAAATTTGCATCCCAGATACTTATTTCATTTTGATGTAAGATCTTGGTTGTTTCTGGTTAATTCTTCCACAATTTGTTTACACTTTGAATAATATAGATCTTGACACATTGTATGTTTTGAATCATTTAGAACAGAATGACTTTTTTTGTTTTATGTGTTATTGACTGACTGTCTAATGAATTCTTACTTCATCTTCCTATATAAAAATAATGAGATGGGGTATGATCGCCAGTGAGACAACTATCCACCATTGTTAAATCAAGTGGATGTAAGCAATAAAAGGCAACAGTAGGGTCTTGAACAATGAGAAAAATCTATACTGATTGGTTGGCCATAAAAGACCCGACATGAAAAATACGAAACAATTCAAATGAGAAAACTAATGGCCTTATTCAAAACAAAATAATTCATGAAAAAAAAAATACTGATCATATTATTAATTTGATTATACAGTACATTCCGGTTATTTGCATAGCCTATTTGTCAGACGAAATTATGCAATAAAGCGGAGTATGCTTATATCCGAAATGCCAAATTACGGAGTCAAATAACATCGGTAGTGCAGATCAGTAAAGGAAATCCCTGAAGAAAGATGAACGTCCATAATCCACTTACAACATATGGAATGCTTATTTATTCTAATAAAAGTTATTTGTCTAGTGTCACACATTTTATTTCATTGTGCATTCTTTCAATAAAGTTTATAAACACATTTTGTTTTTAGTTTATTTATGTACCGACTTTCCTTTACCTGTCATACGAAAATAAAATTGTTCTAAAAATAGATTTGTTTCTATGTCCCGGATGTACACATAACATTGTTACGCTTTGATTATAACAAACTGTTTAACAATGGTACACAGTTTATAATCATTTTAAACAATAAATGTGTAATGAACTGCCTTTGATATGCAGTATTTACCGAATGCACAGTGATGTAACACTGTTACTTTAACCTCGTTAGTTTTGTATATGCAAAGCAGTTAACAGGTAATGGGGCCCTGTACGGGTTATTTGCTAGACACGAGTGTTGAAAAGTAGAAAATATAATAATTGGAAGTAAATGTTCTTTTAAAAAAATATTTAAAATGAAAGATTGATTTATAAAATTCTTCAACCATATATAAATGTCCTGTAATATTTAACATAAATGTATGTGGATCACCCCTAGCCGAATTATGAGATTAACACATTTGATAATGATCGATAATTAGCAGGCGTTAATGTTTTAAAAATTCACCAAAAATGTAATCTATGAACAATGTTTGAAACCCAATCAATAATTAACATCTTTGAAAATAGAAGATCATAGAATGGTTGTGTTTTTACAACAATCAGCTGGTTGACATTTTTATGACCTCGAGGCTTAAAATAGAATATGGGAAACTTTACCTGTGTACACATCGAGGTCTTTTTTTTATAATCATATAAACATGAAAGAAACGGTTTTAAAACTTTATTTAAATAACACAGAAGTAAATGTGAAATAATAACGAAAATAATGATGCATTCAAGAAAAATATACTTACCAAATTGCCGTTTCCGGTCAAAAATCTCGTCAGTTTTAACAAGCATATCTAGCTGGCGATTATTTTCTATGCAATTAACCGAAATGCCACTTGTAAGGCTATGCATATAACCGGACAATTTAACATTAGATGAATGGGAAATGGTTTTGTGCAGGAGAAAAGTATGCAATTAACCGAATTATGCTATTAAGCGGTATGCAATTAAGTGGAATCGACTGTAGTTACATTAATTTAGCTATCATTGATTGAATGGTCCATGGATTTATTTTTCCTGTCCTATAATTTTAGTTTTTTGACTATTTCAGATGGTAACTATAATGAGTTTAATATCAATGGTACTGTACATGGAGATTGGCTTACATATTTCATGGAGGAGACGAGTTACACAGCTGATAATGCTAGCGTTTCTTATAAGTATACCAATGACTTGGTATGAACTTTATCAGGTAAAATTAAATTTGTAATTGATTGGTTATCACTGTATTTAGTCATCACTCTCACTTAGCACATTTGATTGTTAAAGCAGCATGAATCATTTTTTCAACTAACTGTAGGAGACATTCTTTAATTTCCATACACTCAACATGCCTCTGGGGAAATGAAAATGGTGGGTTATGTCAATCTATCCATCTTGTAAGTACTCTCACACGTCAAATTCTTACCAGATTTTTATATAAAAATCTGTACCATAGTTTTATTTCAGCCTTAGCTAACAGTTCTCAAAATTAAGGTAATATAAAAATAGAGAGCTTCCAGTCAATGTACGACTAAGAACCAACGATTGAATATGAAAAGAAAAGGAAAAGGCCCATTGAGATTGACTTATACTCTAAATTTGACCTCTTTTAGGCTATTTAATTGTCAAATATCTAGATCAAGTCACATTACTTTAAATTTTATCAAACCATATTACATATTATGTTAATTAATTGCAATATATTACATGTTATTACATTAATTTATGTTATTTAATAATTTATGTTATTAAATAATTTATGTTATTAAATTAAATAACAATAAATTACATCGTATTACATTGAATTACAATAATTAACATGTTATTACATTGAATTACAATAAATTACATGTTATTACAATAAATTACATGTTATTACAATAAATTACATGTTATTACATTGAATTACAATAAATTACATGTATTTACATCAAATACATGTTATTACATTGAATTACAATAAATTACATGTATTTACATCAAATACATGTTATTACATTAACTACATGTTAATCTATTACATTAAATTACATTTTATTTCATCACATTACACATTAAATTTAATGAAAGACTTCCAGAAATTTAATAACAGGGTCTGACAATTTTCTTTTTTTTATATTTTTACTGAAAAGGTAGCAATTTAGAAAAAAAATGAATTTATTGTTTTTATTCAGACAGCTCAGATAAACCAGCAGACTGTAACAATGAAAGAGGCTCCAAAGGAATGTGTTCAGGATATGGAGAAAGAGGACTGGCTGACATTCTATACACATGCCTTCAAACATATATTTACGTTCCAGGAGGACAACTGTCAGAAGTACTATGAACACATGTTGATTGATCCTTTGCTTAAAGTTACCCCAACAAAGGTCAGGGTTTGGTTTAAACATTAACACCATCTACATTTTATTGGTTTAAATTTTGGAATTTGATAATTGGGGTTATTCCAAATTTGGATGTATCAAGGAGAGTTTGACAGGACCTCTTTTTCCAGAACCTGTACAATTTCATTTAGAAAGGAGTAGGACCGGTAAGAGCCGATTTTGGCCTCAAATTTCAGATTCATCTAACGAAAGATTTTTGACACTTTTTAAACACTTAAGTGTCTATTTCAATTGATTTGATTAGATTTTGTGAAAGATTTTAACTGATTTAGTCATTAAAAACCCTCCGATTCAAGCTGAAATATGAAAAATCTATCAAATATGCCAAATAACGTCACTTTTCAAATGGTTTTTGTCAAAAATGAAAGTGGCCGCATCCGTGTTCATCCTCAACCTTTATATATGTTATGTATTATCATCAAATACAACTTAAATTTTAATATTATGAATGAACACGAATGCGGCCACTTTCATTTAAGACGGAAACCGTCTAGAATTTAACTAAAATGCTCAAATTGTGAAGATTTCAGTAATTTAGCATGACTTAATGATGCCAGTACCCGATATATGTACATTGTATTGTCAAAAACAGCCTATATTTATGTAGCAGAAGCATTCTACTTTCCAATAAATAACTAAAAGATAACAATTTCAAAATTTTGTAAAACTACTATATTTTGGGGCCAAAAGGGGGTCTTACTGAACCTACTCCTTTAATGTATACATACATGTGATGGACTGTGAAACTCAGATCAGGAGATTTGGAAATTTTGGTCAGGAGATTTGGACTCAGATCAGGAGGTTTTTTATCGACATAAATTTTGTCGTAAATGTAACCATATGAAGTAGAAATTGTGTTTTTTCTACAAATTGTAATATGTTTAAAGTACCCTTATTGCCTTTCTATTTGAATAAAATTAAATATTAAGAAGAATCTGTTTCCTCTTTCGCTTTGTTTTGTTTTTGATAAATGATTGTTCACTGCTTGCAAATAAATCATTATATTTATCTATCTTATCTGTATAGATTTTTATTCATGTCTCCATCTCCTTATCATTGGTAAATGTATAGACAAATAAGAAAGAAATAAGCTCTACATGTTTGTTTGCAACATCATAAATTAATTAAAAAAATAACAAACACTAACAGTAGTACTGCATGGCTTTTAAACATTATGAAAGTCTTATTTGTAGAAAACTTAAAAAGACTTAAACATTGTAAAATGTTTTGCTATTTCTAGCTTACACAATAAAATCTTATATATTCTAACATCTACAATTCTCAAACCCAAGGTTAACTAGAAATTTATTAGTCTAAATGTACATATTGCATATTCCATTCATGTAAAAGATAAACAGATTTATAATATAAACTTCAATTTAATCCTTGAAAGGAGGTCTAGATTGCTAAAATAATTTATAAATTTATATTTTTTTATTTGTCCCAAAACATTTAAATTCATTTAATCAACATCCGTTTATGATTATTTGATTAAAATATTAATCATTCATAGTCTTTTTACAATTTACATTTTTGAAAGCAAAATAACTGAAAACAGGATAAAACAAAGGGAAGTAACAAAAATGTATTTCAATATTCCCAATACACATCGTTTTTATAACACAACGTCAGTTAGCCAAAGGTAAACATTGTTGATTACCAGTATGTTTGACACCCCAGCTGTCAAGTGAATCCAACTAATTACACATCTTCTTTAATGTACAGGTAAAATTTAACACAGGTGTCAATTACACCCGTACAGTAGTAAGAAATGATCAAATATGGCGTCTGAAAATTTTCATTCATGAAATATTTCATACACGGGAGTTTTTTCTCCTGAACGGGAGGACGGGAGGAGACCCCTGAAAACGGGAGTTTTGTACTCCCGTCGGGAGGTTCACATGTATGTGTATAATTGTGTGTGAAAAGTTGTTTTGAACCTGTCTACCCCTATATTTTAATATATGGTCTCTTCCAACTCCTCATCAATATTCCTACTACTCCTAAGTTTAAATTGTTTACCCTATTGAAAAGTTTTTAAGAATGAATGAAAGAAGATATGGGGTATTCATCAATTACACAATAACCCAACAACACAAAAAAAAACAAGAAGAGAGTAAATATTGTGAATAACTAGACATAAGGTATCCAAGTGTTGTTACTTTTAAATGGATCTTTTCTGACTATTTACATAAGAAATCTTTTGAAAATAAGCACTATTTTGAATATTAAAATGTGCATGAAAAAAATTATGTATAAGATATATGTTAGTGAGACAGCAATCCAAATGACCTTTGATAACAATACATGTATATTATCTTCAGCAAAGTATATGAAAACTAGTTTCCATTGAACAGTTGTATTTAAATGTACAGTTCATCTTGGAATGTAACAGCAAGTTTCCTTTTAAAACATGCTAGTTTTAAAAATTGTGCATGCAATTAAAATGCTCCAAAATGTTGTAGTATTTGATATATATACATGTATTTGATTTAGTTGTTTAATTTCAGGCAATAGCAGTGACATTTGTCAGGTTTTTCTTATCTCCCTTGAAGGATATCGGGACAGCATTTAGTGAATTCATGAGAGCTTTATTAATTGACTTACCACTAACTTTATATCCAGTTGCTATAGTTACACTTTCGTTGTTCTTTTTCTTGTTTTTGTTTATGTGGTTTGGATATAGTATCAGACTTCCATTTTGGGTGTCCATTGAACCAAGTCCTGTTGTCATGGTAACAGGAGGAGGAACAACAGATAATACTCAGGCCATAGATGATGTGAAGAAACAGGTCAGATCATTAGACACCAAAAAATAATTATGAATTGCATAGAACATACTGTGGATTCATTATTAATTCGTTGGATACCAATTTTCTTGCATTTCGTGGTCAGAGGGGAACCACATAATTTTAATGTTCAACAAATTACTAATTTTCTAATTTTAAGAAAAATGAATTAATCCACAGTAGTTAGGGAGAGAATATAGCTTATTACACTTTCCGTTTATTTGCCTCCAGTTTGTTTTTAATAAGATACCAATATCACTACTAGCAGTTATGAAATAAAACTATTTCTGTGTTAACATGTGAACAGTGACAAATATTAAGATAAGAAGATGTGGTATGATTGTCAATGAGACAACTGTCCACCAGAGTTAAAATTAAGTGGTTATAAGCAATTATAGGTCACAGTATAGCTGATATATCTATTTTCTGACTGGTTGACTATTTTAAGAGAGTTCGCTTCTCAGTTTCAAAACTTTTCAAAATACTAGTTTATATTGGCCAGGGATTAATAAAGGAATCAAAGGAGCAAAAAAAATACATAGGTCAATAAACTCATCATAGATACCAGGACTAAATTTTGTATATATGCCTGACATGCGTTTCGTCTACAAAAGACTCATCAGTGACGCTCAAATCCAAAAAGTTAAAAGGGCCAAATAAAGTACGAAGTTGAAGAGCAGTACCGACCAAAATTCCTAATGTGCTTGTTTTTGAGGTTTTAGCCATTGAAATTTTGGCGGGAAAATATTCTCTCTTGACTTTTCATAGCTTTATCATTGACAAGTTTAAGTTCTCAAAAACTTTTAAAATATAATCCAAATTTTATAAGACTTTTACAGATGGCTTATCATTAAACATGTTAAAGATTTATAAAAAGAAAAATGGGGGTCAATGGGCAAATTTTTGTAAGGCATTCAAATGGATAAAACCAGAGGATTCCAAAATCTGACAAAAATCCAAAAACATGACAAGCTAACTTCCTTAATTTAATCAATGTGTAATTCTTTTCATCTCAGTTCTCCATTGGTCAAACTTCAATTATGACTACTAATTTTCTTGCTTTCCTCTGAATTTCCTATTGTGACGTTACTAAATAAGGCAACCATGTCTGATGTAGTTACATATAAAAAAGTAATGATTTTGCAGATCACTAGATTTAGGGTGCCTTTGTATAATCTAAAAATTATTATAGAAACAAATTCTACCTCCAAATCTAGTGCATTACAATATTTCTCCACTCTGGATGGTTAACATAAAAATGTCATGTTCTGTGTGAATAATTGCACTATAAAATAAAATAACAAATTTTATCATTATTATTTCAGCTTGAGGCTCTAGTAGGCAGCATAGAAAACTCAGAAACCCGCATGGCAGACGAATTAAAACGAATGGGAGAAATACAGACAAGATCAATAGAATATACGGCTGCTGCCATGACGATTAACGTTCCTCCTCCAACTCTTCCCTCATCTCAGTCAGCTATTGTCTTTAACAGAAGTGACATTAGTTTCGAATCTTCATCAGAAACTGAGATAAAATCTCCTATTCCGTGTTCAGACGATTCTTTTTCTGTTACTGAGGAAGTTGTGGTTAGGCAGGAATCAGTGACAAAAGTGATGCAGCCGAGTGGGGCAACACCAGTAGATAATATTGGTCCTAATTCATGATTATTGTGATTATTGTGATTGTTGTGATGATTTATCATTTCATCTCAAATGTCTCATTTTCATCTAGATATCAAATGGAAAGATATGTTATGTGTAATAATTTATTGTGTGTTTGAGATTATTTCATAATTGGTTCCCTTTAGTATTCATGTGTTGTATATTTTTTGTTTCTAATAATTCTACCCATTTCTAGGGGAGACAACTTTGTCGGTTTGGAACTTCTTAAGCAAAAGTATATTATATACAGATGAATTCCTTCAATAGAAACAAGTAGCAATTGATAAAGAATATGATTTTTTGTTAGCAACAATGTTTTTGGCAGATATTCTTCAATAATGTGAAAATGTATTCCATGTCTGCCTATATGTCTTAAAAGGGTCTCAGTGTCATACTGGTCTAAGTAGGTGAACTACTGTATCAATAGCCAGTCAACACTGAAGTTGTGAATCCTGCACAGGGCAGGTGCACTCATTGTCAATCTTAGTTGACTAGGATTTTCAGTTTTCCTACTAAAGGTTGATTGTTCTTTCTGTGCACTCCGACTCCTTCCGCCAATAAAAACCTACCGCCATGTATAGCACAATAGTGTTGAAATCGGTGTTAAATACCAATCTGTTAATATATTATAAACCTGTAGCATGACATTATCAGTGCATTTCTGCTGAATGTCAACATTTAATGATAATGTCATGACTACAAATAAAGTGCTATTCTGAAATCATACAGTTATAGACTGTTTTCTTTACCCCTGCAGATACTTTGCTTATATTTTGATTGTAATTATATAACAACAAGTTATAGGTTGTTGTTTTTTTACTAATTTTACATGGAATAATGGCTTTGGACTTCAATGAAATGTTCGAAGTTAAACATGTTACAATATTTAGAATATTTTTACATGATATTTTTTCCTAATAGACCCAGCATAAGCTATAGTCCTTTAGTGAAATTTACCTTTAGCTTTATCCTCTTGACTTTTGAAACACAGTACATTGTATTTTTTTTCATGTAAAATGTAAATGCAGGGATCTTGTTGTACATTACCATGATTACTTTTTGTATTTGTTGATATAGACGATTTCTGCTATTTTTTTATGTATGGGTTAAATACCCAATTTAATATATAGTGGATATTTTTTCTTCTGAATTATTCTGAAATGGACGCCTTAGTGTGTTTTGGTTATTTGTCTCACTACTTTTTTTTTGGAGAAATTATGGTTAGAAATATGACCTATTTATAAAGTTAAAAGATTTGGAAATCATTATTGAATTGAAAGGAAAACCTAAAACTATCTAAATGTAAAGAAGATTTTAAATTTTTGAGGGATATTATTTACATTAATAGCTGTAAAATAAAAAATAAATAAGGTTAACATTCTCCTTTTATGAAAAGATAAAATTTTGTTGATTTTCAGTCAAATCCAGTTAAATATTATTTCACTCTGAATTGTAAACAAATGTATGTAAAAGTTCTCGATGCTGCCAAAATCTGATTCTTATATTAGTGAATGAGTCAGTTATTGATATATGTACATGTATTTGAATGTATTCTTGAGAACAGGATTATTTTATCGCAATCCCAGGAAAAAGATATTGCTTTTTATGTATGTTTGTATGGTTGATAATGTGACAACTATCCTCCAAAGACCAAAGGATAATATGTACAGTCGAAGATGGCATGTAACGAGGAATTTCTATATGTTCCTCCTACCTAGGAGCGCCAACGTAATATATGGTCTGAAGAAGCAACACAATGTATTGGAACAGCTTATTGTTAGATTGTCTACCGTGTTTCCCAGATAGGTCCTGCCAGGTCTTACTTACCAGATAGAAATAACCTTACCACTCAAAATTGTCTTTAAAGAAGTGAATATTATTATTTAGTCTTGTATATCCTGCCAGTAACAATGAAAGATGTATTTTTTTTTTCTTAATTAACTTTGTAAAGTTCAAGTTTTATAGTATTTTTTCCACTGGAATATAATCCCTGTAGTAGATTCTCTTAATCTATATAAAGATTCAAATTTTCAATGAAATATGAGATACTGACTGAAATTTTTTAACAGTGATGCCTAAGATCGATATTAACGTCAAAGAACCATAGTTGTTCACATACTTGCGCTTTGGTCTCGGGTGGATACTTGTTTCATTAGCAACCATACCAAATCTTATTTATCTACAAGGTGAACTTGTGCACAGTAAGTGCTAAAATTTATATATTTTTGTTCTACAATTTAAAAAATGTGCCATATGCATGTACATGTGTACTTACTATTGTGTAAGATATTATGAACATTTTTTATGTTTTGTTTAGAAAGAAGTGATTGATGAATTTTGTAAATTGTATTCACATTTGTTACAGTGATAAAAGTTTGCAATTATATATTTGTTTTTCTAACAATGTATACTTTATAATATTCTGAACAACTGTTTCAGGCGATAGTAAAATTGCTAATGAAAAGAAAAAAAAATGTATTGTCTTATTTTCCTGCCAGTTTATAACGGGGGGAAACAATGCTTGTTCTTGATGATGTACAGAAGAAATGGATATGGTGTATTAATTCACACCACAAAATCACTACAAGGACTTAAAACCCAGAGCAAAGACATAGCTCCTTCATTGTTGTTCTTCATCTGAAAGTCAAATTCAGACCTACAACATTGAGCAAAAGTTCACATCTCTCTGACAGTTCAAGATGACTTATTAAAAGATGTCTGGAAGATATTCTTTACTATATGTCAATAACACTAAGATGTAGTGTATTAAGTTGCATAAAAGTGAGGATATATAAACACAATTTCTAGACATCTTACCAGTTTGACACTTTGAATGAAATTAACTGCAATGAGTACAAGTTATACCTCAAAATAAGGATAGGCAATACCAGGGCAAAAAGATACATTACATGACCATTGCCAAAAGAAATTAAAGTGTGTATTGTGAACTTAATTAAAAATTTAACAAATTGTGTTGTACCAAGCCAGAAAACACATTTCAGTGATATTGTTTGCCTCAAATTACAGCCGAAATTCGGCCTTTTCCCCTAGAGAAAATTCCCAATTACTAAAAAAAATGGCTTAAAATTCCTCCCAAAAAGTTTTACATTTTCCCCCAAACAGTGATGGCATTGGTAGTAATGTTTGTAAATATTGATTCATGTATTGTGCACGAAAGTATTATGACAAGGACTGACATGTTGGTCAGTCATTGGGTACAAAAGTGCTCCAAACACCAAATTAAGTATTTAGATTGATTGACTTCTATGTTCAATAAATGGGGAATGTGTCAATGGGACACAGATGATGCCCCAGCTAGCATATAACTTCATAAAAGGACACAACTCCAGAACTGAACAAAATTTTACAACCCCCAAAATTCTAATTTGTTCTGTGTTTTGTGGAAATATTTAGGTTTCATAACATTTGGTTGAGGCAAACTAAAGTTAGAGAATGGTAGTCTACATTCCCAATTTCCATTCTAAAATTTTCATCATAGAGTTAAATATTTTTCATGTTAGCTCACAAGGTACTATTCCCCAAGAAACAATATTCTATTGAAACCTTTTACTGACTTGAGCAAAGTCTGCCCTTACTCCTTAATCCTATGTGGCTTGTGGAGAAGCAAATAATAATTTTATGGTTTGGGGTTTGCCCTGGCTGTAGATTGATTCAAGGAACCCATGTGCTGAAGGCAATATGATATGATATGAAACCAGATGCTCCGCAGGGCGCAGCTTTATACGACCGCAGAGGTTGAACCCTGAACGGTTGTGGCAAGTATGGACACAACATTCAAGCTGGATTCAGCTCTAAATTTGGATTGTGATTAAATAGTTGACACAGCATAGGTTTCTGACACATAATGAATGTGGTCTAATGAACTTAAATTTTTTTTTGCCTTTGAGCAATTCACCATGCTGTTGAATATTAATCCTCTCAAAAAAATGTTTGAAGAAATTTTCTTTTTATTTATGAAATCTGAAATGAAAAAAATTGAATCCCCCCCCCCCCCAATTTTTTTTCCACATCCCCCTTTCCCTTATTCCAAAACTGATCTCAATTCAAATTTCTAATGGAGTTTGCAACAATAACTACTCATTTAAATACATATTAAAATGTAAAAAAAGTGCTTGTTATCACTGAATGGTAAAGATTGTTTTAATTTATCAGTTGGTAGTAAAAGTGAATATACATTGTATATTGTATAAAGCAATGATTTAGGTTGATTCAACTACTATTCTGGACAAAGAAAGATAACTCCAATTGAAAATATGAAAATTTCTTGCTATTGCACAATATTGTGCAATTAGATATTTCTTGCTATTGCGCAATACTGTGCAATTGAAAATATTTGCTATTGCACAATACTGTGCAATTGAAGATTTCTTGCTATTGCACAATACTGTGCAATTGAAAATTTCTTGCTATTGCACAATACTGTGCAATTGAAGATTTCTTGCTATTGCTGAATACTCTCCAATTGAAAATTTCTTGCTATTGCACAATACTTAATATAATAATTTTGGATCCTGATTTGAACCAACTTGAAAACTGGGCCCATAAACAAAAATCTAAGTACATGTTTAGATTCAGCATATCAAAAAAGCCCAAGAATTCAATTTTTGTTTTTAATTTTGGACCCTTTGGACTTTAATGTAGACCAATTTGAAAACAGGACCAAAAATTAAGAATCTACATACACAGTTAGATTTGGCATATCAAAGAACCCCAATTATTCAATTTTTGATGAAATCAAACAAAGTTTAATTTGGGGACCCTGATTTGGACCAACTTCGAAAACTGGGCCAATAATCAAAAATCTAAGTACATTTTTAGATTCAGCATATCAAAGAACCCCAAGGATTCAATTTTTGTTAAAATCAAACTAAGTTTAATTTTGGACCCTTTGGACCTTAATGTAGACCAATTTTAAAACGGGACCAAAAATTAAGAATCTACATACACAGTTAGATTGGGCATATCAAGGAACCCCAATTATTCAATTTTTGATGAAATCAAACAAAGTTTAATTTTGGACCCTTTGGGCCCCTTATTCCTAAACTGTTGGGACCAAAACTTTCAAAATCAATCCCAACCTTCCTTTTATGGTCATAAACCTTGTGTTTAAATTTCATAGATTTCTATTTACTTATACTAAAGTTATGGTGCGAAAACCAAGAAAAATGCATATTTGGGCCCCTTTTTGGCCCCTAATTCCTAAACTGTTCGGACCTCAACTCCCAAAATCAATCCCAACCTTCCTTTTGTGGTCATAAACCTTGTGTTTAAATTTCATTGATTTCTATTTACTTATACTAAAGTTATTGTGCGAAAACCAAGAATAATGCTTATTTGGGCCCTTTTTTGGCCCCTAATTCCTAAACTGTTGAAACCAAAACTCCCAAAATCAATCCCAACCTTCCTTTTGTGGTCATAAACCTTGTGTCAAAATTTCATAGATTTCTATTTACTTAAACTAAAGTTATAGTGCGAAAACCAAGAAAATGCTTATTTGGGCCCTTTTTGGCCCCCAATTCCTAAAATGTTGGGACCAAAACTTCCAAAATCAATCCCAACCTTCCTTTTGTGGTAATAAACCTTGTGTTAAAATTTCATAGATTTCTATTCACATTTACTAAAGTTAGAGTGCGAAAACTAAAAGTATTCGGACGACGCAGACGACGACGCCAACATCATACCAATATACGATATAATTTTTGGGGTCGTATAACAATTACTGTAAATTCAGAAATTATTGTGCTGTTTTTATTATTGCGAAAACGGGGCTGTGTTATAAAGGATTTTTCTCAGTATGGCAAATCATAAAATTATCTTTTTCATTTGCATGTTGTACTGTTAAATCAATCATCCTTAATCAGAACGATAGTTGTATGTGTGAGTGTATGCTAGTGGGAGAGAAAGGCTTTTTATTTTTACTTTATGTGATTACATGCTTGTTATGAGCCCTATGATTAGGAAATAAAATATCTTTATCTTTATCGTATCTAAAATAGCATTCAAGTCTCAAATGTCAAAATTGCAATAATAAATGCATGCAATGATTTTTGAATTTACAGTACACATATTGATTTTACAATTGACCTTAAAAACATAAAATTCAGGATAACAGGAAGAAACATGTTTCTTGAATAAACTTTGAACTAATATCTTCCATACAGCTTGTTTTGTCTCTTTGACACATCCCCCATTTCTATTCTCAACTTAATATTGTATATTCAGATGATCTAAGATAACCAATAATCATACAGATTTAACACATAAGCATAAAATCAAGGATAAAAGGCATTTGTCATATATCATTCTCAAACCATACATTTGCCCACCAAAATTGAATGAATCAAATATATTACTAGTATCTTGTACATCTTTTCAGTACATTCATTCCTACTGTTAAATAATATATCTATCTTCATTTGGAGCTAATGTGTTTAAAGACCTCTTATATCAGTTCACTATTCCTAATATCTTTTGCCTTTAATGTGCAAGTGAAGCAGCCAATTAAATAATAAGAAGACAATGATTGCATGGTCTCTCTGATATTTTATTAACATCATATATATATATATAGAGCCCTCATCACTACAGTTGACACGATACACAACATTACAACACAGACCTCCTGTGTAAAATGATTTTTATATTACAATATTGCCAAATTGTCTTTTGATTGTGAAATGTGTTTGTGGTTTGTAAACATAAAGAAAAAAAAAGATATGATGATGATGATGATGAGGGCTTCGAAAAATAAACAAAAGAAAAACAATGATTCATCTCCCTTTACATCAATGACGTTCATAAAAATATGTATACGGCAATTTACAAAGCATTGCAGATCTATAAACAATGAGTAATAAATACAAGTTTTGTTCAACAAATATATATATATAAACAAAATCATTTATCATCCGTTAGTGTTGACAGAATTGCATTTGATATGCTTTGTATGTTTTGTTTATTTTTTATATAAAAAAAATGATTTCATACAAACAAAATGGCGTTGGTCACAACTTAGATTTAATGATGCAAATTTGGTCATTTAACTATTCTAACTGTCTGACATGAATTATGATTCTTATGACAAAATGCATAATTTTAATAGCTGCAATTGTATCAACATTAACCTATGATAAATGTAAACAATCATCACATTTCTATGACCTAAAAATAAATAAGAATGGGAGACAACTCTTCAGAGACTTTGCGTAAACTATGGTGCAGTGGATTTCACTGTATGTGGAATTTGACAGAATATTTAAAATTGAAGGTTTTACTGCTGAAAAACCCTCAATATGAGGTAGTCTTCTTATGGCATTATATTGGGTATGAATTTTTAGGCCTAGATTCTAATTTAACCATTACAAAATGATGTGTTGGGAAAGTTTTTTTTATTATTTATTATATTTACCGGTAAATAGAGCTGAACTGTTTTCTAGTTTAACATGAAATTTACCTTTATATTATCAAAATTTGAAGTAAGAAAATTTGATGTATGTGGCATATTACTGAATTAGCATAGATGAGAATCTAGAAAATACAAGACATTTTTTAGATTTATAATTACAAAGTTTTGTATAATAACAGGAACTGGCAATTTCTCATTTCTTCAACCTTCTAGAAACACAATAAATGCTTATTAAATTAACATTTTTTTTTCATAATTTGTTGGCAATGTAAAGGCTTTATCATAACTTAACAAATATAAACATCACAAAGCTTCATCCAATATTAATCATAAAAATTCTGTTCCACAGATTGATTTAAAATTCATCAAAAATTTTATAATAATTGATTTGAAATAAATTCAATTTTCTGATATGTTGAAAAGTTTAAACTCCCGTAAATAAACATTTTATAGATTGGCAGTTCAACTGTATTATTTACTATTTTCAAATTGTGCTTGTTTTCAATTCCCAAAGCCTATATGACGTTTGGAAAAATATCAGGGATGACTGTCTTCACAGTTTTTAAACAGCACTACTGCTACAAAATGGACAACAAAAATTGAATGTCTACATGGTTTTTCCATAATCAAATATGACACCAAATCTACAGTCACTATGGTAACACAAATGTCATTTGTACATATGTTGTTTATAAAAAATTTAAAAATTCAGAACATTTAACTTCACATGAATGTACAAGTATTGCAAATGTAACTACATGAGACTTTTATTATAAATAAACACGATGCAATTTCATTCTCTCATCTTTTATTCCCTAAATCACAACAACTTTCTTCCTATTTGATGAATGATTTTCATGGTACAAATATAAATACACTCAATATGAAATTCTATTCATACAGTCGCACAATGGTTATCTGACACACAAGTTAAGTCATCTGACCAATGTCACATGGGAGATCTCACATGTGATGACAGACACATGTTCAATACATTAATGTAAATATGAAAAATCCTTACAACCTAAACAAAAGAAAACTGCAACCAAGATCAGTACAACTTAATAAATTGTCTTTAGGTCACATAAAAATGAAAAGGTGATTTATAAACAAGTGAATGTCAAACACAGAAGTTGATTGGGTGCCCTAAAAGTAAATTAAGGATTTGCATTATTAAAAAAAGTTAAAGGCTTTAAAGAAATAAAAACATCCTTGTTGAGATTCCTAAACTAGCTTAAAGTAAAGAACTAAAGTCTTTGGTTTTGAAACAAATATAACAGAAAAAAAATATTATGCCAAAATGAGATACCAATATTTAAAATTACAACACATTTTTGAAATTTAATGATTTCATATAAACAATTGTACCAGTTAAGATTAATGACATATTAATGATTTCCCCACATTTGAGTCACAACCACAGACCTTTTACAAAAATTGGCTACAATGTTGAACCCACAGATTCTAAGTAAAAATTCAAGAGCTGTGGTTTGGAAAAAGAAGTACAGACTATAAAGTTATAAAGTTTTCCAAGATAAATATTAAACATCATTAGTAGGAAAGCAGTTTTGGTCAATTGCGAAAACTACAAAAATATGTATTTCATTATATAATTAGTTTCGTTAAGAGGTCAAATCACTTTTAGATTGTTACATGGACTATTTAAAAAGCTGTTGAAATAAAAATAAGTCGGCTGATTCAGGTGAAGAGCCTTAATCTAACGTTCCGTCTGAGTAACTTTGACCTCAACAGCTGTCATCGGCTGTCAACTTTGACCTCAACATTGAACTATCAAATTGAACATCCGCAGCTTTCAAGATGGACACCAACAGCGATCATGTTTACATCAACAGCTTACAAGTTACATATCAAAATTATTTTTAAATAGCCCAGCAACAATCTGAAAAATAATTTGCACTCAAAAGAAAATGTGTATAAGACTGAGAGGTCTTTGAAAAGAAGGCTGCACAAGAAATAAATATCTTGAATCTTTTACAAATTCCTAACAGTAAATAAGATTAATTAAGTACAAAATATTCTCTTTCTGTTTAATTACTTTTATCCATGGTGGTTTACTACATGTGTAAATTTTATGGCCCAAAGGTAAAATTTTCAAAACAATCAGTTAGATTAGATCTAAAATTCATGATTGTTTTTGCAATGCTATTTGACAAATTTGATATGAAGCACTAGTTTGTCAAATTTCAAAGTAAATTTCTTTCTCAATTGCATCTGAAATCATGAGAATCTGAACTTACCTTTTCAGAAATGACACCAATAGAATTTGGCCATGATTATCTTTCTTTACATGATTATCTCCCTTTACATTCTTTAGTTCCATTGGGAGGAAACAACACCATGGATAAAGTACAACACAATATAATCTTATAATCAAGTCTACTTGAGGTGCAGATCGGGATAAACCAGGAAAATATCGTACAAGTTGGATGTAAAATAACAATTAAATTGATAATGGAAATGAGGAATGTGTCAAAGAGACAACACACACCAACCAAAGGACAGAAACACATTTCTTTTTTGTTAAGTATGCCCCTCTGAAAACCCTTTCAATCTCAAAATATTTTACTAGGTCATTTTCTTAGACACTTTAATTGACTAAAAAATTGTCTCCCCTGTTATCTTTTTCTACTTTAAGTCACTATTCTCCATAAAAAAAAATTATATTGGGAAGATTGTACCATTTCCCTGGTTTATACCATTTTTAGGATGTGCAAACCTAAGAATAATCTCTAAGCCAAAAGCCAAGTGTGAAGATGGCCATCAAATGGCATATTAGTAAAAAAGAAAGCTGTAAAAAGTGGAAAGACTATCATATAGTAGTTAGAAATATGTTTTAACAAATAGCAATTATTATCTGTGGTTTTATGTCTTGACACCATGAATTTCAAAACATTCACACTTTCCAAACTTTTAAATAATCAGCTGGAAATAATGATTATTTTCTTTTTTGCATCATACCCAATTTTTTTCACATGTCCATCATTTTTACACAAAGCCCATGAAATGAAGGGCTTCATCATCAAAATGGTCATGCAGATTAACAAAAAAGGAAGAAAATGAGTATAAAATTCTGTTAAATCATGTTAATACTAAAGCAAAAGACATAATTAGCTTTCTACAAGCTAAAATGATATAACATAAAGGCAGCTTTGGCTTAAAAGACTATTCCTTGTTCAAACAATCCTGATGTACCCTTAAAATAACCTGACAAATTCAATCTTGTCCTCTTTTATGAAACCTTTTACCCTTTGCTTACAATGCAAGATTTGACCAAGATAAGGAGCGAAATAATTCGTAAAAAATGAGTAGTTTTATGAGTTATAAAATGCATTTTTTTCTTGCACCAAGAAATTCAAACAAAAGCACCCTACAAACCATACACCAATGAAATTTGGCAGTTCTGAAAAAATATGATTTAATATAAAGTGAATAAAAACAAGGAGAATAGCACTTAAACAAAAGCGTTCATGGTTAGGCACGACAATCAGGCGCTAACGACTAGAAAATAAAATGGTTCAAATAAAAAATTTCCAAAATCACAAGAACAGGTGTTAATTTTGACTTATTTGATTCTAAACACGAGTTTTTTGTTCGTACTGGAATGATGTGTACTAGGCTCCCATCTTTAGTAAAACCATCCAATTATGTAGCAAATGATAAATGGAACAGCACCATAGAGATATCATATTTCCCCCCTACCCAAACACATACAGTTCCGAGAAAGAAATGCATGCTTAACGCGACTGATAAAATGTCATATGTGTACAAAAAAAATTATAAATAACAATTATAATTTACATGACTATTGTTAACAATTCTACGCGAGATTTTTTTTATCATGGTGCCATAAAGTTATATTCTGGGTGATCGTCTTTTTCAAATCGTTTTGCCTCTTCCTGCATAGATTCTTTTATCTTTAGGATTGCAGCAGATTCATTGTGTTCCTGCAAAGGTACAACAGATCTATCAGTTGAGGTCCCACACACCTGTCAAATGCACCTTATAGCAGGTTGAATCGAGTGCACCCATCAATAAAACTGTGACCAAATGTGCAAATTTTGATAAAAAAAAAGTGTACTCCCCTACTGATATCTAATTTTTGAAGAATTTTAATTTTCTTTTTTGACAGGTATGTGAAAGTTTTAAAAAATTATCACCTGTCTTACTTTGGCATGCTGACAACAAATGATTTCTACAGACGTTAAGTCATGCTATAAAATATACCAGAAGAAAGACAGTATACTGGATGATTTGAAAGTGAGAATTTTCAGATGACTTTGGATTAGGATGAGAGATGTATATTAGTTGGTGCTTCAATTGACATGCTTGACTGACTTGAGAGAAACCAGCACCCTTCTCTTTCTAATCAACTTTCTCTTATGTGCAGACATGCTCATTTTGGTGATGTAAACATGTGCGATTTGGATCAGCATTCAAAGAACTGACGACCATACGAGAAAACACTGGGCAACAATTTCATGTAATAGGTGTGGATCCAAAACTTCATCTACTAAAAACACCCTCTAATCCACTCCACTGCTTGTTAGTCCACTATGTCATCTTGGATCCACACCTAGCGTTATCCATCAAGATTGTTTGATTATATTGTCTTTATTCAGATTAAGCAATATAAGTAAATAAAGAAACTAAATGAGTCAAAAATATAAAAAGAGGAAAAACAAACTTAAAATGACAAGCAATAGTTATGACAGAAAGAAGCTATTTGAGATCTGGCATGCAAAGAGATTAGGTAGCCGTTGGTGAAAATGAAGCATGTATTGTGATGGTTAAAGAGTCATACACACAGACAAAACACCGTATATACAGTAACATACAATAAATAAAACAATATCATCAATTTACAATCAGATTAGTACAAAAGAAAGAAATTCTTTCATCAGATCTATTTTTAGAACGAGATAAGTGCTGTCTGAGCAATGTCGATTGAACTGCGCCTACTACTGGGAATCAAGCCATACCTGCAAATATGGTTGATTTCATTCATTATATGGATTTATATGCAACTGTAGGTGATTTCATCAGATCTGTAAATATGTACATGATAATATTCAACAATCTTTGATGATGTATCTGTGCTTGTCCATAAAACCTGGAAATTCTCTCTCAATTATTGCTTAAGAACCAGTTCCTGATTATATAAATACAAAATGAAGTGCTTCTACTATTTAAAATGGTTTGATAATTTCCATCTATTGAAAACACCTACAGATGCACACAAGTAAACTGTAGATTGTCCAAATGAAAAAGTTTGATAAAAACAAGAGAAGGTATTGAATGATTGGTTGATACAAATCACATGACAATCATGTGACTAAAACATTGGAATTATGTCCCACATCATGGTTTTCTTTGAGCATCTTTGTCAATTCAGATCTTTTTTTCACAAACTGATCTGACTTACATTATCTTGGTATGCTAGATTATATGCACCCATATCGCCCGTCCCACTTACAGGAGGTAAATCATCCCGCGGCGTTCCTGGACCATTTACTGGAGAATTTTTCATTCCATCTATATCACCTACAAGGGAAGAAAACATACATCCAACTTGCAATAAAACTCATTTAAATTCAATCCGAAAAAATAACCAACACTTCAGTGAAATTATCATTCGATCTCATTTTTTTAGTAGCTGACAAAAACGCCCCATTGTCTTATAAAAGGCTTTTCCAAAATTCAAAGTGGTAGAGGATGAGCATTTCTCAAATTGTTAACTGCTGTTTTTTCCTCTGAATAGCTTTAAAAAATATACATTTAATAATATTGGTGGCTGGGATCTAAATAGTGCCTCCCATGCCAATACTTTGAAACATTAGCCATTATTTTGTGTGAATAAACAATTGCATTTCGATCAAACTTTTTAAAACAGAGATGAAAATACTTGCTCACTTTGGGGTTTTCAATTTCTTTTAAAATCATACCAAATATATTTTTTTGTAGCAAGTGAGTAGGAAAGTTTATTTAATCTTTAAACTTTTCTAACAATGGTCCTTAGGCTATTAATTATCTTGCTTATGTAACTTGGTTAATGTTTTTCCTTGGGATGATATCTGTGACACTTACCATTCATCACACTCATTTCAGGACCCATCCCTAAGCTACCATCGGGTCCTCCTGGTCCCATCCCTGGAAAATGCTGAAAACACAAAATACTCATATAGAGAGTAGTTTCATTGGATTAGTTCAGACTAATCATAAAAGACATTTACGCACATTGAATACACTTTGTAGCAACATATTGTTAAAAAGTAAAGCAGTTATAAATATCTAAATATTAATGAGAAGATCTCAAAATGAGGATATTTTGGCATTTTTTTTTCTGTTATCCATTTTTTTTTCAACATAAGATGCTTAAAGACCTTATACCAATATGCAAGGCAAAACTCACTAATATAAATACTGATGTCAAATAGTCTAATGTCTTTTGAAATCTTAAGAAATACAAGTTGCTTTATCTGAGTGCTTGTAATTCATGAAAAGTTAAGAAGGCTATAAGAAACTGTGGATTCATTTATTTTCGTGGCTACCAATTTTCGTGGTTTGAGGAAAACTTGCATATTCATGGGTATTTAATTTCGTGGTTTTGACAAAGTATGCATATATTCCTTTAGAAAATTTGCAATTCGTTGAATATTTAAATTCGTGGTTTCCCGATACCCACGAAATCCACGAAAATTGGTATCCAACGAATAATAATGAATCCACAGTATTCAACAAAATATCAGATAAGGAGGCATCAACAACAGTTTATATAATAACTTAACTTTCGTGGATAGTTGTCTTATTTGCAATTATACTGCATCTCCTTGTTTTACAGGTACTGTAATGACTTTTATTTTTATATGTACTAATTAGATACAAGATGTGGTATGAGCGCCAATGAGACAACTTGCCATCCAAGTCACAATTTGTAAAAGTAAACCATTATAGGTCACAGTACGGTCTTCAACACAGAGCTTATAATCAAACTAATGAATAAAAGTAAATCTTACCCCTGGCATGCCTGGCATACCTCCTTTCATCATACCATACATTCCATCACCTGAATTTGTAGAGTCTGAAAGGTAAGAAAAACAATTATCTTACAAAAGTCTTTCTTCTTTGATTTAAGATAAGGGTAGGCATATAAAGATTATATTCAATTCCTATTGTTTCCTTCAACTTTAGCAATTATAAAGCATATAAATGATCTGCTCAAAATATAAATTGAAGACCCTTATAAAATCATGTAAAACTACACAATTCTTTCAAGTAATTCTAAATGTCATTCAGTTTAATATCAGAGGGGAAATACTGAGTTACTGGAACGGTTTTAACTGATATGAAATTAAATATTTTCACTATTCACTTTCCAAAATTTAACATAAAAGTAAAACTTTCTTTATCTATGAGTCAAATAAATTTCTGAATTGCCAAACACCATTAAAAAGTAAATAAAAAAAGAAAAGAGAAGTAATTCTAATCTATATAAGTGTAACCCCTTAACTATATTTTACTAAGAATTTTAAATAGGGGCAAACTAACAGCATGCCACTCATTTTTTTGTAAAATAATGATTTTTTATCAAATCGAAATTATCAACACTCCAAAATTCAAATAACAGGAGTTATCTTTCTTATTATAATTAAAGAGTGCTTATATTAAACTATTTTCATTTAAAACAATTCAAACACTAATGCACAACAATTAAAATTCTCTAAAGCATTTTTTTTTAATAATTAAATCCACAACACCAAACATCAAAACAGGACTTGTGTATCTTTGAAAATCATGTTTTATAAAATACAGAACCAAATTGTGGTCATATTTGTTTTGAATGCTTTATAGTAAATGATATCAACTAAATATATAAAGATAGCAACAAAATGTTGTTACCTATTACATAATGTAAAGTAAAAAAAAAAAGAAATAAATGAATAAAACTAGAATTTTTTAATAAAATATCATACTACAATGTACTATCTGCCCTATTCACCACATTGCTACATCCCAGAGACTACAGCTAATAGAAACATTTCTAATTCTCATCTCAAATGTTTCTAATATCATTTAAAAATTTCACTAAATATAGGCATCAGTTTAAATAACCTTAGAAACAATTTGTGCAAAATATGGTTTCTTTGCCCTGAAGCATCATATAAATATAGTTGTCAAACAAAGTACACATTATTTATAAACAATATCACATATTTAATTTGTACAAAGCATATTGGAATAGGAATTCAAATACTATTCATGTTTGAATAACAACCAAGCATTAATAGTGCATGCATAAGGTATAAGCATATATTATTAGTTTACTTGCTACATAATTTTTCCTTTCTTTCTTTTTACTTCCTTCTCCAACTTATTTAATCTTACAACAATAATAAAATACAAAGCACATTTAATTTGGTTTCTAATTTCTTTTTTGTAACCCTTTGAAGTAACATTATTTACACAATTTCCCATTATAACGCTAATTTCAGTAGACATGCAAAGTAGGGTATTGTGGTTTTTATTCATGCCATGCCAAGTAAAGTCCGACTCCAAACCCAAAAGACAACATAGCACCAAAGTGTTTTGTGAGGCGGCCTTACCTAAACAGAGCATCTTTTGGGGTTCAACGTCATCTGAGCATGAGAAAAGAGGAAAGAAAATTTATATTTATAGTGACCAATCACTGCACAGTATTTTTATTCTCCAATATTATTTTGAAATATATGTTTTAACCAAGCTTTTTCAAGTTGATAGTTGACAAAAAGATAAAAGTATATAAATCTCAATTTTCTTTAATACGAAATCAATAGTTAGTTATGAGATAGAAATAAGAAAGCTACAAATTTGAAATTGAGAAAATCTGTCAATCTAGAGCAAGAAACAGCATTGCATAACCAGATAACAATACACAATAACATCAGAACAGAAGATAGTATATATTGAACATTGAATGAATGAAAACCAGGACCAAAGTGTCCCAAACTTGTGGAAGGAGCCCAATAACTTGTGTTAGTATTTCATAAATATATAATATGGTTATCTTTAAAAAAAAATTCTTATTTTAGAAATTAGGAAACAATCTGGCATGAACATCTTTTTTTAATGTTTTTCGATTTGAATAACAACATTTGAATATTGATCATTTATGCTTTTCTGCATTATAAATATTTAATAGATAAATTTACTTGTAGTACTACTTCAGGCGTGTTTTTTAGGAGTCAAAGCAACGCCTTAATTTTATTTTACTTTTAAATGATTGCTCTTTAGGTTTTTTATGCTTTGCACAAGAGAAAATGCTTAATTAGAAAATGTCTCTAATCATTTGATCAAATATATTACATTTTTTCTTAATAACTCTATCATATTTTATCAGAAGTGTGTAACAGCATTTTGAAATATTAGTCAGTTTTCATAATTGAAGTAAACCTCTAACTGTAAATGTTTTCCTCAGGTTAGACTGCATGCTTACGTTAATATAATTCAACATAACAAAAGAATCATGCTTTTTTTAGCTTTACAAATACAAACAGAATATTTTGCCAGCATAGTTTCTGTGCTTGTGATTTTTAACTTGACATTCAGTATTTCATCCAAGAAGGCCTTATTTAATAGTTCATCCCAAAAAGATGAAAGTTATCACTGGCAAAACAATCAAGTATTAGTCTTTCTTTAATAATTACAAAGTATTGTGTCTGTTAATTCAGTTATCGTTCGAGCAACCAGAGGCTGGTTACTGGACATACTGTTATTCTGATGACATGGTATACGATTAAGTGCAACCGTAGCCCCGAAACTGAAAATGCTGTTTATATACAACAGTTCTGGCCATAATTCTTATATCGTAAGAAACATTCCTGATTAGGTGTGCTAAGCATGGCACTAATAGAATACTGTCCCATGCTACCAGATTTTCATCTTTCTATTTTGTCCCTTTTTTATATTCGTTAATTTAATTTGTCCCTTTTTCGTAAATTTAATATTAGTGCAAATTTAACAGTAATCTATTTTTATTAGTACAACATGTGATTTGTGCGTTTTATGTTTTAGAAGCTTATCTGAATTTTGTGAATAATAATCATTAAAACTAAACAAAATGAACAACAGCTGTAAAACTCTAAACTATTCTACAGATAAAAAAAAAACAGAAAAAAAAAACTAAAAAGTGAAAACAGTTACAACAAAAATTAGAACACTCAAAAACAGAAATAAGGGGTCATTGGGCTTTTGTTAATTTCCCTAAGAATCCCCCTGGGTGGGGAGAAAAATCTGAGAGCATGGTAATACCCTGCATACTGTCGTTATAGTAATCACCTGGTCTGGAACCCATACGCTGGTGGCTGGCAGGTGAAAATGGTCCTTGTGACCCTAATAAATATACATGCACCATTTAATTGTCAAGTCAACATTTAAAATCAATATTCCATAACAGATATAATAAGAAGTGCAACACTTTTACCATTTTTACATATAATATAAACAATTGAACTACTAGATATTTGTCCATAAAATTCAGTTGTTCTACTAGATGCTTGTCCATAAAAATTCAATGGTTCTTGGGTAAACCCTAGTTATTTACTCGACAAAATTGGTTTCAATATTCTGGAACTCTGGTAGTCTTTAATAATTAAAGTGAGCTTTAAAATAGTATGAATGGGATGTTTCAACTTATTGTATGTCATAATATCAATTTTCCAAAAATATGAAGCTTCAAATTATAAATATGACTTTGCATAATAATAAACTTTATACTTCTCTGAGTATGAGTGCTAAAAAATACTAGAGTGATCTCCCTTTGATCATAGACACAATTATGTCATTAGAAACAGTATTGTGCATTTATGATGATCTTACCCTGTGGACTTGGCATGATAGGTGTACCTGGTGCTCCTGGGCCCTGAAATACACAAATTATTGGTAAATATTGTGTTTACAAATTCAAATATGCCATATCTTTTTCACTTTCAACATTTTTGCAACAAAAATATTATCATCCAATTTTCTCGTATTAAACAGGCAAATTTTTTTTTCCATTAGTGTTCAATGTGAGACATTTTTCAGTCATGAATAAATTAAAATTATTAGGCACTGAATCTAAGACTTGACTGAAAAATGATAACTCTTCTGAGATATTCAGCTATCCTTTCAAAATTTAAACAGGAATCACAGTTAGGAACCCTCCTTTAAACTGTAATCATTGGGAAAAAATAAAGAGAATACTTACATTATAACTACCCGGTGATGCTGATGAGTAATTTATCTGAAGAAGAAAAATTAAGTTTTATTAGGATGGAGTCAATGATAATATATGCATGCTTGTGCAGCATGTACTGTATAACCAAATAGACAACTTTCTTTCAGACTGTTGTTGATAAAAGTCATTTCTTCTGTACTGAAGTGATATATCAAAATATCATGAATTAAAGATGTGGTAGCAGAACAGATATTTTTTGCAACTGAACTCTGTGTTTGTTTCTGGTTTCATTTTGCAAAAGGTTTTGCTCAAACTGGTGCTTGGGTCTGTCCTAAACTTGCAGTGAGGTTTTAGTTTCTTTTGCATCTGTGCTGCAGGCCTCACTATAACTTTGAGATGCAGAACAGCAATAAAAGTAGTGTTCCTGCTTTCCACGTTATTTTTGCTCTGCATGTACTAATTTGTTTGTGTCATGGATGAATACCCCTTATCCTTCGTTTTTCTGGATTTTATATTTTGAAAAAATAACAATAAACTAATAAAGATGATCAGTTCCAAGTTATTTTTTTTTCTCAAATTTACTACCATAGAATATGCATTTCACAACAGAACAATTAACATGGCTTCACAGCAACTGATTAATTCAAATAATTTATACAACTGGACCTGTATAGTGAGTGCCTGACTATCCTGATCATTTCACAATGTGATTGAAATACTTACTGATGATGTTGTTGGTGGCCACCGATTTCCTGCTCCACCAGGCCTGAAAAAAAATGAAGAAAATTTTAATCAAATATTGTTGAATAAACCTCAATGGTGCAACTAGAGTTACATCCCCTTATCCAATAGTATAAAATGCGATAACCAGTAAGATAACTAAAAGATTTGATAACTTTTTAACTATGTCAGTGGGCTCATAACATAAATTATGTGAATATCACTATAACCAATTCATACTATTGCTAAATGATTTAAAACGCTTCATTTTGAACATTATTTAATAACTGTTGGTTTCATTCATGAAACTAAATGTTCATGGATAATTGATTCTGTGGTTTTAACAAATTTTCTTTACAAGTGAAAAGAAATGTGTTTATCTCAATGAACACTCATGTTTGTGGTTAAAATTTGCTGACAAAGACATAAAATAAGTATCCCTAACTATAAGTCTATCAATAACTAAGAGTCTATAAATGAATGGTTTTATGACATGAGTACTTACATTGACATTGGTGGCATTCCCCCTGGACCTGGACCAGGTCCCATACTGTTTGGTGGAGGTCCTCTCATTCCATAATTAGGCATTGGATCATACTACAAAACAAAATATTTTTATTTTTTTTAAAATAAAACAATAACTGTAAATATTGTGTCTCTGAATTCTTTTGGTTTCCAAATGAAATTTTTACAGGTGTTGTTTATTAAAAGGCCCTTTTGTTTTTGAGTTCCTAAATTCCACAACACTTATAAGCAGAAGCGTGCTCTCTGAATTTCCAAGGGTAAGTGAATGATCAAAGTAGTATAAGTATCTATAAAAGTAAGCATCAAGATTATCCAATGGACCATAAATGTTATATTCTTCTTTTCTTAGTTGTTTATTCAATTTTTCAAGTGTTTTTATAATGTGTAGAACTTACAGGATTCATTGGACCTGGCATCCGTGACCCAGGATGTCCCATTCGTGGACCCATTGGTCCCATTCCAGGATGACCTATAAAACAAAGAAAGAAATATTAAATAGTTAATATAACAAGAATTTTTGTCAATATGCATGGTCTTTGATGAACTGTTGAATTATCAGCTATGAGCTGACTTTTCATTTAGGATCAATTACTTGTGTTCTGGTGTGCACACATTGGACTTGTTTATATGTTCCTTTGTAAAGTTAGCACATCAATAAGCTCTGAAGAGAAAATGCTTGATCTTTATAATTATTCATCTTTTTTATTTTTTGTTCAAAAACCTGTGTTTAAGTTATATTTGCATGTTTTGTGTGTGTAATGTGAATTCAAGTCTATTGATCTTTATAATGGTTAAAAAAGTAGTTCAGTAAATACTGTCTATAGAAAAATAAACCTGTCATAAAAATCACTACCAGAAGCCCTGAGCTGTAACCAATCAGATCAAGCATTCCAAATTATGCAAATTATGTTATGCAAATTATGTAAGAATTATTATCAGATACCTAATCATTCAAAGAACATTTACATTGCCACTGAAATGTCATTCAGAAAAAAAAAATATCTTGCAGGTTCTCTTGTGTGGTCTTCAATGAAGGGGAGATAACTCTAATCCTTTAACAAATCACTGTAATGAATTAGATTTTGTATATATATATGCGAGTGAATTTCAATTTGTGATTATATATAATAATCTGAAGTACTCTCATATGAAAATGTCCTTAATATCATATCAAACAAACCATTTCATTGTAAGAATAAAGGAAATTTTATATCTTCAGTAAAAGCTCTTAAAACTGATGGATTTAAACCCCATTATCAAATCCAGTAGCTCAGAATAAATTGGTTTGAAAATTTTACGATAATAAATAGATGGTTTTAAAAAGAAAAAAAAAAAATCGGCATGTCAAAACGACATGATTTAATCTACAAGAAAATCCCAATAATTTCATTTTGCACTAGTCCTTATATGAAACTATAAGGAAACCAATTACAGTACTCCGTAGGGGATACCAGGATCTTTTAACATAATCACAAAACTATTCACAGTACTCAATGGAAGTGACAAAACCTATTTTCGCCGTCTGCAGATCAGCTATTTCAAGATAAACTGTGTTTGTTTGACAGATTTGTCATAGATTTGGAATTAAAGTTATAATAATGGGATTTAATACGACCAAGGTGTTTTTCCATTCTTCTTTTTCATTTCCTGTAAGTAACAAGTTAATAACTGATAAAAGTTTTTTTTTTTTTTCGTAATAGTTATTTGATGAAAATGCAACATATTTTCTTGAGCAAGTCTTATCTTACAGGTAGATTTGCGAGTGTAATTAAATATGATTATAGAACTTTCATCAAGGAAAGCAATCCTGCAAGGCAGAGTAATTTACAGTACAACTTCATTAACGACAGAATGACAGCCTGAAATGCCATGTAATTATATCAACTGCCATGTCTGTGTGTTCTGCATGCAAGTCATATATACTTATATCTATATCCATAGACAAAACTTAATGGATAGTCCAGATTCACAATACTGGATATTATATCAAATAGCCTCAAACAATAGGAGCCAAGGAACTGATGGGAAAAGACAGAAAAGATAGCCCAAATCAAAAGGAGACAAGGAACAGATGGAAAAATATGATAAGGATGGATTTCTCAATTGATTATTTCTCAACACCCAGCAGCAAATATTTCACAGACCCCAAAGAGATATTGTACCATAGTTTATTCAATTGGTAGTGAAATAGAGAGGAGACATTTTCAACACACTGGTGGAATAAAGATAGATCAGATAAGAGACAGGTAAAATTGTTAAAAGAATCTCATAAACTTCCTCAAATTTCAGAAACTAGCAAAATTTTTATTTCAGCACAGCTTAAACTTCAAACTTATTAGGTCTTCTTTTTTTTTTAACGAAGAACATTATACTCCTTGCAACGTCAATAATAATATGGAAGCTACCTCCTGCTTTTCCAAAACAAGGATGAACAGATTTCTGCTTTTTTTTTTCTGATAATTGATCTAATGCAATATTTTAAAATTTAAACCCCTACACAATGTGATGAGAGATTGATTGACAGGTGGAAAACATTTAAAACCTTCTCTACATCTTTCTTACACATGGTGTAATAATCGTTTTTCATCATACAAATTCCAGTTGCATCTTTTGTAACAGAAATAGCTTCGATTACAAGGAGAAAATATATATCAAACTTTGAGATATTGCTGTACAATATCAACACAACAGTTGTTGATTATCCAAAGTTAATCACTGTTGACAGACATAAGCCTTTGAAATCTAAAGCAGAAACTTGTTAAAATCTTTTCCTATATCATTTATCAATTTGGGAAAAAAAATACATTTTTTTTAACTTCAGATATTTATTGCTATTGAGGGAGAAATAATGTATTCCAAGTTTTACAAAATTGTGAATCAGAGAACGTAAAGATAAAACGAATCATTAGGGTCAATACAAGCATTCTCCATTTAAATTGGAAATATGTGTTCAATTTATTACATTATCATATAACAAACAGTCAACAGCTTGTTACACGGAGCCCTCATATCTAAACAAGGATTTCCAATTTACCAGGAGGAAAGTCTACAAGTAAGTATTCTTATTTCATATTTTTCAATTATAGCTTTCACATAAGGATCCTCTTGCGAGCCGAGCCGAAGAATATTAAATAATAAAATTTCAAATAGAGAGAACAAGCCTGTTGATTTATTATAGAAATCTGAGGCTTTTATATTCACCGTCTCCCGAAAAAAAATGTGTACATGATGAAGTATTAAATGATATCATTTTCCTAACTTTACCATTAATACTGCGAAAAATGAAATTTAATATACTACTTGTTATCGTTCCTTCAATAAAATCAAAGAAGAATTTGTAATTTATATTTTCAAGACTTTATAATGAAGCAAAGAGGATTTAATTTTCTTTTTGAACAGGGTTTTCTAACGACGATCTTAAAAACGCCGTGACAATTATATGACATGAAATATCAAACAATAGTATTAAACCCGACTCTTAATGATAAATTTTTCAAAAGCTTTGATATTCGTGGACTTTTTCTGTAACCGAGAGACAATCTTCTATCTAAACAATCAACACCAAACTCATTTTAGTATTAATTTTCAAATGGTAGTTAATAGTCCGTGTTCACCAGATACTGCACTGCTTTGAGATATGTCATGTCTCCGTTTTCTTAATCTGTTCGTTTAATAAAAACACAAGAAATTCATTGTAACGCAGGATATTACAGAGGATCAGCGGGCTAAACAATCTCTAAACTTAATGACATTGCCTTGGCACAGACAACAAATTTTCATAAGCAATTTTCTACTGTCAACATGCAATTACATTGAAATATCTTCCATCATGGGGGAATAGAGAGTGGATTTTAGTTATGTGATTACTATATTGTTATTGTGAAGGACTGGTATAATTCTTCTTCATTAGACAATATTTACAATGGAATGTTTAACAAGGGAACAATTTCACAGGTAATTTATTTTTATCCCCTTTCCTTTTACACATTATTCAATCATTGCATAGACTATATATAATGATTGAAGATACACATTCATTATAAACTTTGGATAAGTTATGTTTTTTAAGCGCCCACTGCTTCCGCAAAAAAGAATGTGAAAAATTGTTCTTTTGTTGAGAGTGGTGGATAAAATAACAAACGGGTGTCAAACTTTTTGCATATTGATCAATTTAGCAAGGATCTTTTAGTTTGAATGGCACTTACATTGTATACTCATTTTGGTTTGGACTCAAAATTCATTAATGTTGGTCTGAATTATTGGGAGAATAAATTGGAATAGAGCTATGAGTTAAAGGTAAAGTTAAATTACAAATTCAATGATATTCTAAATATAGTATGGATATAAAATCCATGTAAATTATTCACTGTATGCACTGCATTTATACTAGTCAGGAGCTCAAAAAAGACCAAGCATGATATTAGTAAATCATCTAAGCTCAGGGAGGAGACAATTTCATGCTTCAATGATTTTACATTATTAATAATACCACAACATATTTGGAAATATTAGAGGGACTTTATTAGACATTAAGAGTTCAATATTGACTGCAGCCAGGAGAACATATTCCATCAATTATCAGATTGAGAAACCATCAAAAGACTGGGAAATGCAAGGCAATATATTCCACAAGTTGTCAAAAGGAAACCATCAAAAGTTGGATCGTTCTCAGTAAAACTAATATCCTACTAGAGAAAGATAAGAGATTTTTCTCCTAATTCATCAATCACAGAATCGCTCTCTCCAAGATCATACACTTCTGTTTTCTCAATAAACATATTGATGTTTTTTTGTAGTGGGATAATTTTCTAACCAGATATAAGTATTACCCAGGAGGGTTGCCTTTGTGTATCTATTATCACTCTGTGTTGGTTTCATTAACCACCGTTGTAAATTAAGCATGTCTGCATGTAACTGCCTTGTACATTTCATACAAAGTCTTTAGCATGAGTCAAAATCTAAAGGAATATTACTTAACCAACCCATAACAAACATCGCCCTCTTGAGAACTGTAATGACTTTTTTGTTCTTTTTAACAGAAGAGTTGCATTACAAGGGGAGATAACTGTCTGAGATGAAACCATTAGAAGTGGAATGGATACAACAGAAGAACTTTTTCAGCAATGTCAGTAAGTATCTGCATGTATATCAAAGTGTATGGTGGGAGTCTTTTTGTTGTTAAAAGTTCATATGATAACCAACCTCTTAATAAAAGTAAATTTTAAGTTGCCTTATATTATTGGGTTGTTGTCTGAAGGACATTTTCATGATGTTTTCCCTAATGCTGCCTTTAAAATTTAAATTTTGAAAAATTTAACAGGAATTCTCCAAAGCATCCTCTCTTCAAATCAAATTCATTTCAATGCAAAATTGTTGCTATCCTGGCACTGTTTGTAGAAACTTTTTCATCAAAGAATTTTAAACTACTAGTTGCTTAAAATTATTAAGTTACAAAACCCATTAGATCTGACATTCATCTTAAGCCCTAATCTTTTGTATATTGCATATAAATGTCAAACTAATAGGAAAATTTGATTATTTTTCATCATAGTTTTATATTATGTTATTACTAGGAAGGCAGGTTGTGAAAGGAGCATTTCAATTTTTCATTAATTGCACCAAGTCTGGGCGGTACATGAACATACAAAACATTAAAAATTAACAATATTTCTTACATTATGTGAAATAAGAGAGTCTTTCATGAATACATAATAGGTTGGTATTTATTTTTTTAAAGATTTTTATCATTGGACCATATAACAATAATTTTATTTGAGCTTTAGAGAATGTTTATCTATCGTTCAACAGATAGATGTCCTATCCAAAACAGATCCCATTTCTTGGCTATTGTCAGCGATGTAATTTTAGAATGATAAGATTAATGGATAACCAACTTTCAATATTTGCTTGACTCCTCAGAGAGTCAATTTTCTTATTCACGATTTTTTTCCCTACAGATTCTACATTAGAGGACAAACAAGTCAACATTGTGTTTGGACATAAAAACCAATGTCTGACTGTTTTTTTTTGTAATAAAAATGTTTTTATTACATTAATATGGATGTCTATCAGTGCAACATGCAAGTGAGTGAATTTACAAGCCAGCTGGATGACTGAATTATCTCGTAATATGATTAAAACGGTAAGAGAATATTTTTTAATAAAACTTCCAATTTTTAAAAAGCTATTATGGCCTTTCTCCCTTCAGGCTAGCATTATAAAACAGACGTATCTTTTTATCATTGAATATTTTAATGTGTAATATTAAACAGCCAGAAGTGTTATATCAAATTCGTAATTGTTTTACGATAAATGGTACAGTTTCAATTCGCGAAAGCAAAAATTCACTGTATTAAATCCCTTTTAAAATTGGAACATGATCGTAAATTATCTTTTAATAAATCAGCTTTTTAAATTCAATATAGCCAATATTCATTGCATGGGTAAATTACATCGTACTTGCATCAAATGAGATATCAAATAGCCGCAGTAAGTGCTTTGAAATTGTTATCAATCTTAAGTGATACCGACCCAGTGGGATATTGGCTGACTATAAGACAGGATTTTCATTTCCCTCCATAATCGGAAAAAACCTTTAGAGGATGCTTCAACCATAGAGGAGCTGAGACATTGGTCTGTTAAAGGTGTTATCAATGATGTTATAGTAATGCATGTTAATTATAGATACCATGTAAATTTATTGGAATTTTGATGGTTTGATAGGACATTAAATAGCTTTGATATGATGCAGTAGTATCAAAAGAAATGAAAACATATAAACATAGGGATGCACCATCAATTTTATAGGATTGTTAACGCAGACACAGGTAGGACATTTCTATCTTTTTAACATGAGATTCTTTAAGAAAAAGCTCAGTAAAGACCAATTATTGCAAACTTAAATTAAATATGCAGCCACTTATGTTTCTATGAATATTTATTTAAATTAGTTTTTCCCCAAACAAATTACACCAAGAGACCCTATAACCAAAGCTTTTAGCCTTAATAAAATTTATTTGAGTTTCATTACGAAAACCATCAATTTTTATTTCACTTCTCTGAGATGTTCAAGGCTTTTAAGTAACTTCATGCAGTTTTAATTTAACAACTTTCTTTCATTCAATCTTAATAGTATAATAATGCAAATCTAGCCTTTAATTACAATCTTCATAAAATCTTTCCTTTATCCCATCTCAAAAATGTCACATGACCCGATCAAAGCTAGTTGAATTGCACAATGATAAACATGATAAAACTGATTGAAATTGACTATTGTTTTGTATATAGACTAATTATACCTGAAGAACCTATGGTTATGTCACTATAGGATTTTATAATACAGCATAGATAGGACCTCATCTTAATTACCTCATTTCGAAAATAATTCACCAAACAGCTGCTTCGCCATTAATCATAAAAACATACAATTTCCATTTTTTTTTTCTAATTTGGTTTTGTAATGTTATTACATGTTTGACATGCAGGCTTGTTACATGTGTTTCATTAATTAGCTTCATCATTCAAGATATGGAGGTTGTTCTTAAACACTTAGGGAATTCTGAAAAATAATGGAACTTCAGAATACACGACTCATATTTCTTATAGATAGAGTTTTGAAAAAAGCATTAATTTCTGTGCAATGAATAAGAACTTCAAGATGCTGAACTGATTAGAAAATCATTGTTATTCTGATTTAACTGTCATTAAGATTATGTTGAAAAGGGGAGAAGGGTAAATAAGACTTGATGAAAAGAGGGGGAAGGGGAAATAAGACTTGATGAAAAGGGGGGAAGGGGAAATAAGACTTGATGAAAAGGGGGGAAGGGGAAATAAGACTTGATGAAAAGGGGGGAAGGGGAAATAAGACTTGATGAAAAGGGGGGAAGGGGAAATAAGACTTGAAATGAATGGCCAATGACAGGGAAAAAATAAAACTTAATGAAATGGCCAAAGTACAAAGTTCTTCATCTGTACACAACTATACAATTTAACACCATCTAAATTATATCAAATTTTGTTAACGAAGTAACAGTTTGGCTACAATTATGCATTAAATCAATGGCTATACAGGAACTGCTTGTAGCATGTACAATAAACGTCCACAGTCATCCTCCATGATTACAGAAAGTCAACATGCAAACTCATTATTTCTCCATTTAACAGTAATTACCCATGCCTTTAATCAAGGCAGATCAGAATACAATGATAGGATATCAGGTAGGCTATCCTATATTTCAAGGGACTAGGCTATCACTTCAAACATACAAGGTATAATGATATCAAATGGTAAACTTTATATAGAATGATAATATTACATTTTCTCTCTTCCCCTAAAGTAATCAAAGTTTTTCATGTTACATGCATGAACTCACTTAATTATGGATAATTTACCACGAAATTTATGATAGTGTATATAAAAGGCTTTTCAAACAAGTTCAAAATCAATTTATTATGTTTTGACATTCGTAATCACAAGGACTTCATTTATTCTAAGAGAAGTATCAAATATTTATACAAACATGTATTTTCCCAGTCTCTCCATTTTCTTTATATTGACAGAACTGTTTGAGTGAAGAGGTGTGCTTAAGAGCCATACTTTATGAGAGACATGGCCATTGTAGATTATGTAGCTACGAGGATTTTTTGATGAATAAGAATTTCTAATAACACTATAATAAATCTAGCTGAAGGATTTATTCAGACCGTACAGACTAATATTTGGTGCAGATTTTATTATAAATTGGAAGGTTTACATTGTGAATTCAGTACAATGCTTATTGATGGGAGATTTACGAAACCACAAAGTACATTTGGCGACATTTTTTCTACATTGATGTCACAGAAGTCAGTGACAAATTGACATAATAAATGTTAATCTTCTCGAAACAAAATCGTTAAACAAACAGGACAGTTATTACTTCATAATACTATCAGTCATGCTGTACATGTGTTTTTATGCATAGCAAAGGAGTGGGACTGTCTCAGAAACTAAATAGACATCCATATTAATATGCATAGTAAAGGAGTGGGACCAACTCAGAAATTGAATAGACATCAATGTGAAAACTTATTGCAAAGAAGCAGTACCGGTACCTAAAAAGATAAGTGAAAATTCAAACTTCTATCAAAATTTGGATACAAAAGCCACCAGAATACTAACATTTTTGACATTCTATATGAACTCTAGCAGTGAAACAGAGAAGAAGGAAGACCTCCTTGGGAATCGATATCAAAATTTGGATACAAAAACTACTAGAATACTAACATTTTTGACGTTCTGTATGAACCCTGGCAGTGAAACAGAGACGGATAATAAAAAGACTGAAGATCTGTTATAAGAACCTGATCATTATAGAAAAGTAAGTTTGATAGACATAAGCAACCAGTTTATCACTACTACTTAAGCTTATTAATTGAGAAATAAAGTAACCAGAATCATAAACGTCTGAACGAAAACCAGTCATCTTTGATGTGCAGTTTTATAGGAGAAAGAAAAAAAGATAAGTTTTGTTTAAGTCAATTTATCTTCATCAAACATTGGGTAAAAGTAATGGGTTATTATAGGCAAACTGTTAGAACTATTTACATTTAGATTGGCTTGTGTATAAGGCTATTTATTTCATCTAATGGATTGTGGGGTCTCTATAATATAAACTATCTTATTTCAAACTCTGATATATAAAGGAGACCGCTTACAACTTTAAAATTCAATCAGGAAAAGAAATATTGGTAAGACTATAGCTTATAATTTAACAAATGTGTTTTGGCAATTCAAACTGAGCTGACACTAACTTTTATAAAGAAGAGATATTTTTCCAATTTAAAGGCTCAGCAAATATTTTGTAACTCGATCATTACGAAAAAATCTAACAATTACTAAAACAGGACATGCAATTATGTCTGCTGGGAGACTTGATTTTGTCTGTTTATTGATAAAGAGCTGTATAAATTGAGTTTTGGAGAAGAACAATGTTTTAAAGCAGCTTTCTGAAAACCAAATGACATGAAGATGTTCTCTCACATGGTTTTGGCAATGGTATCAATCAATTCTGTTATCAGCTAGCTCTGCCTGAGAATAACCCCAGGGAGGGAGTTCAATGAAGGGGTACAATTATAAACAAGAATGAGACAAAAAATAAACTCCTCTGAAATATGAATAAAAGAAAATCGTATACACATTAACAAGAGCAACTAAACAACACAAAAACTTGTTTTCTCTCTCAAAATCTTCAAAAACAACAAACATATTTATTATCACAGGATCTTCGTTTCATGGTTCTAACAAATTAAGCAAAGAAGCCTACAGAAAATTTGTTATTTGTTGATGATTAGCCTTCAACCACCAAAAGCAAAGAAGAAAATAAATACTCCAAGAATGATATTGAATGGAAAGTTCTTGCTGATATTAATCTTCAGAAGACATGAAACAATTCTATTAGCTTCTAAACAGATGTCCATTGTCTATAAACCACCAGACAAACAATTCTGTATATTGCTATACTAACAAACTTCTTACATCCCCTTCATCTCTGTATAAACAATCAGTCTACTTTTCATGGATAATAAATGCCCCGTTCTCAATATAATCTTTAGAAAAGCTGTTTTCAAAGCTTACATCAGGATAACAGATTCTCATTAAGGGTATTAAGAAATCCCACTATGTAAAAAACATCACCAACTTGAAACTTTTAAATGTTTATCAGATTTTTATATATACTATAAAAATTTCCAATGAAGCACTCCTGATTCTCGTTTCTTAGTTTCTATCATTTGAACAGTAGTTGGAAGTGACATGAACAGCTACAGGGCTTTACCGATCAGGAAACGAGATTCGTTTATTTAAATGTTTTCAACACATTTCAGCTGCAGTTATCAGAGACAAACAAATGGGTTTTAGTTCTAAGGATTTTCAATCACTTTACCAATGATAAGAATGGAGTATTAATGGCATTCTATATAATTGAAATCTTCACTCACAATCCAATGCTACTCTCGTTTGGCATCAAAAACTCTCATATAGGATTTATCTGGTGTTTGTGAAGGCCTATTGAGGCAAGAATAAGACAGATATAAAGAACAGGACTAATTGATTTGCTTCTTGTATTTTATGTCTACAGGAAGAAAAGATACTCCATGGAGAGAAGCTAGAAAGTAAAAGTAAAGACTGACAATGGTTAGAATTGGTTCAATTAGGTTGGGAATTTACGAGTGTCAAGTGATGATCACGTCTTGTCATCAATGATATAGTGAGATCATACAAAATCGTGGAATACAACATGACACAGGCAAGTTCACCTAATTGTTTTTCTTTAATTTTCATTTTATCTTGTTTTGTAAAAAAAAAAAAAATCTTAAATAAGAGAGAAGGGGAAGGAGCATTGATGACCTATTCAAAGTTAATTCAGTGACAATATAAATGCTGAAAAATAACGCTCAAGATATATATTGAATATTTTAACCTTTATAAAATATTACTACTGTATAATTCATTTATAATACTGTATTAAAATCTAATCTTGATATTTAAATCACATTTCTTACAAGATCTTCTCATTTGCTATCAAACAATTTTCACAAATACTTGACTAGATTGGTAAAACTTAATATTGTAAAATTTTCAAATTGATAGAATTTTGATTTTGGTCTATCCATTGGGTGTTGGTAGCTTTAAATTGTTTATTTGAAGCTCAACTTCAGGTACCGGTATTGCTAATTAACCTTACCTATGAATCGAAACTAATCAGTGAAACTAGACTAGATTCACTAGAACCTTATCTAGTGCTGGTTCTTGTTTTATGAACTTACTGAATTATTTCATTATTATATTCATTAATATCAACCATCACAGTCTAACAATAAGCTATGCAGGTTTTAAACTTAACTGTTCAATGCTTTGGTGGCCTTCAGCTGTTTTCTCTATGGTCGGGCTGTTGCCTCTTTGACACATTCCCCATTTCCATTCTCAATTTTATTTCAACAGCATCCCTGGATATAACTCCCTTAACATTACTATTGAGGTGCTATGAACTTACCTGGCCGAGAATCCATACTGTTCATTGGAATTTGACCTCCCCCTCCTCCAGGTGGCTACAAACAATATATTATTTTATTAAATTCAAAACTTTTTTTACTGAAGGGATCCCAATCCCAACCCATATAGAGCTTTACTAAACTATACATATCCTTTACTCTAACTTGAAAATCTAACCTGAAACCAAGAACATCTCATAACTTAGCCTTATTTATAAACAAATAATAACCTTAAAGTAAAGGCACCCCTATGTAAATGAAAGCCAAATTCAGTACAGCATTCTCAATGCAAATTGATACTTTTCAAGTTTCCAACATTTTTTGAAGATCAAAGCATAGCTTTTTTCCGATGTTGGAAAACTTTTATGCATATTTTATATGTCATAGCAAATATGTAAACAATGATTTTACAGACCAATGAAGGTTCAATATATGCATGTTATATAACATTCATCAAACAAACAGGAATTAACTAATAGATTCTTTTTTCTATCAAAAGTCACTTTGAACAATCTGTTTTTTATTGTATGTAATTATGTAATTATTAACTTCAGACAGTATACAGGCAGTGGACTTGAATCAATAGCATGTTATTTCACAGCTGTTTATTTCACTAGAATTTGATTACAATCAAATGCCCATAAGAGAATGAACTAGTCCTGGTTAGACTGATAGATATCTCTATTTGGAGTAATTATAGGACGACTGACTGAATAAGAAATCTCTTGTCAGGAAACCAGACATGTTACTTTTGATTAACTGGGCTCTCTCGACTAAACTACTGTTTACAAGTTACAACCTCTCGTAAACCATCTTTTTTACTACTCCGACTTGTAGAGATCTAGTATTCATATCAGCTTAGGAAGACTGATTATTTTGCTTTACTCTGTGTTCACCAAATATTATTTACAATTTTATGGTTGTCAGAATGTTCAGTCCACTATTACAACAATTTTGTGAAAACCTAAGCCTAAACTATTTAATGCCTTCCATAAAGTTCAAGTCCTCAGAAATTTTTATCCTGCATTTTAAGACATATAAATTACTTACATTGAAATCATTTGGTGGCATCCGCACTGGCCCAGGCCCTCGTGGGCCACCTGGATATCGTGGGGACATAAATGGCTGAAAAAGAAAGACATAGTTTATAATCTTACAAGCCTAAAAATTTTGCCGTATTCAGTCAAAGTTGATTTCAACATTTTTCAAATTATGATTTTTTTTGCCTTATTTAACTGCAACACTTTTAGTTTCTTGGGGGGGTTCGTGTTGTTTATTCTTTAGTTTTCTATGTTGTGTCATGTGTGCTGTTTTTTGTTTGTCTTTTTCATTTTTAGCCATGGCGTTGTCAGTTTGTTTTAGATTTATGAGTTTGACTGTCCCTTTGGTATCTTTCATCCCTCTTTTAAGGAAGTCTCATACCCCTTTCCCATTGAACTACCTGACCTATAAACCTCGTGGTTTTCTTATGCCTTATTACAACTATAAACTTGTGGGGATACAGCTATATTGTTACAAGCCATCATTGATTTAGCACAAGAAAGTGCCACACCTCTTTCAGATGCATTTAGGTCTAAGACTAGCAAATATAAGGTAAAAAACTGTGTCATGATAACCTTCCCCATACCCCCACCCACCTAAAAATATTTCTACATTTTCTACATAGCAGTTCATTGCAAAATTTCTAAGCAAATTAAAGCCACATACGAAAAAACACTTTTCAATTTATAGACAGCTGATATGAAGTGTTTTCTCTTCAATCAAGGTAGTTATGATTAATATGATGAAACGACAATCCTAACAACATCTAAAGGTATACAAAACATGTTTAGCATTCAACACAAATAACACTACATAATACAGGCATGTCAGCGAAGTTTTATCACCTGTGAATGCTTAGAAAAAGTAGCAAAATAGATCCAAATTCTACTCAAGACTGACAAGCAGTATAGAACATTTACTTCTTTTGATTTTTGATGAAGATTACATGTGCACTGTTGGAGTTAAATGAAAAACGTTGCATTCTCCTAACAAAATCTGAGCTCTTTGCTATCTTTTCTTAAGATTAAGCATAAGCGTCTATCATCTATCACCGATATTTCAAATCTTGATAAATTTGAAGTTTTAATTTTGAAGATATTTATTTTTCCCCTGAAAATCCATGCACTTTGATGATATTAATATGAGAAGATTAGATTTCCTAGAACTTCCAGTCCTTATATATGTTAACCCTTTGACATTTTCAACTTAATGAAGAATTTTTGTGATACATCAGACAGACAGAATTTTCTATAGGCATATTAAAATCATTAATTCAAATTTTCTGATCAAATATAATTTTGTTTTTGGATTCTGTCAGCAACTTGGAATGAACTTCAATACAATAAAAAGCTGAGTTCATGTCATTAAGAGGAAAACAAACTTTTTTTTTTATAAAGACAACTCTGCCTTTAATTTTTTTTCTTTCCAATAGCAATTGTGTCAGTATTACACCAGTGATCATCTTTCTGTTATAAAAATATTGTCTGGAAATGAAAGAGGATCTTAAGTGAAATTCATATTTTTATCAAGTAAATTTGTTCTTGTATTGTAAAGTCCCTTCTTGTAATAGTTCTCACATTATATAATGAAGGGTCCCTTACTATACTAGGAAGTACATGCTTAGCATGTAAAGCTGTAATGAAGATCGATCTACGCATTTAAAAAGTGCAGTTAGTAAACCCTCTATGGCTGTAGTTACTTTCCCCCCCAAATACCGCAAACAATTACCAATCTATTTATAAGTCTGTTGGGAATCCAAAAACGAAATTAATTCATATTATTCTTATAACCAAACACTTCCCCAATTGAATTACACAAAGAAGCTTTCTGTACAAGTATACAAGTGAATCCATGCTAGGTACAAAAGGAGACTTGATTTATTTCCTTCTGGATTAGATTGAAATTCCACTCTTGCTTTGCATGACATATTAAATTAGTTGACAGGTTCTCATTTTCCATGGATCATATTAGTTAGACAAAGGTAGGTTTTTATTAGTTTTCAACAAATATCAGCTTTAACTCTCTATTCTTTATTATGACCATTAAATGTTCAATATTTGAGAAAACTTCAATCTCTCTTCAAAATAGATTTTAAGAGATCATATTAAACTATGACATTGAAAGCTTTTAGCAAAATCGGAAATTCAATTTCATTTTTTTTTTACTCACTTGAAAGGCTTAAATCATTTCATTTGAAAAAGCAATCACTTAAAATGTTCTACAAGAGTCTTAAATGTCTTGCACAAACACATGTTTAAAAGAGGTGTGTATTATGATAAATTATCCAATACGAATCCATAAAAATGTCAAAGTTTTTCAAAAGAGACGTTGAAGTGTACATTTCTAATTTCGCGAAATGATTCTGCTACACATTTAAGACAGCCAAGCATAAAAAGAAATTTAAATGCAAAGTCGTATTCCACAATGGGCAATTGGCCACTTGAGCCTGTAAAATTAATATTAGTGGGTTGAAAGGCTCTTCAATTTGGGACAAGGATCATCCTCGAAATGATTAATGAACCAACATCCAAGTAGAGTGAGCAACTTGTGAAGAAAGTTAACCTATCATTACCGAACACCTCAAGTCAGTCGTCACATACCTGGCGCAAGGAAACTAAACAAGTCATTATGTATTTTTAACATGCAACCAGCTTTTCTGTATGTTGATCACATGGAGTTGCCTTTCAAGTTTTTTATCGCTAAACCAGATAAACAAACAAGGAAAATCTATTTTCTCTAGCTTTGATGAATTACATGTAATTTTTCCAAGAGAAATTGGTTTTTGTGCTTAAAATTAATAATGAGTACCTTTGAACATAAACCATATCAGGTTAAAATGTAGATTCATTATGTAGCTAGCCTGAAGGCAATTTATTGTGCAGCATAATAATGGTAGCTAAATTTCATTTTATTTTTAACACACAGGATTAACAAACCCAGCACGGAATCAGTGACAGTTTTCATTGGAGAAAGAAGATGTGTCTAAATTTTCTAAAGAGTGTAATTTCCTCGGAGCTGTGTAATGGTGTTTTTATTTGGAATATATATTCAATTATAATATGGAATTTGATTCTACTTGAATCTATATATATATCAGTAATGTAATAATCTGACAAAATGCTTTCAAGGATTATGTTCTGAAGATTTAATGAGATAGCACAGCCATCAGGTAAGACAATTTTTATATTATCCTTTCAATGAAAAAGATGATGGGACAGAAAACCATCAAATTAATGAGACAACTTATATTCATAAGCTGTATTTTGCTGTTACATGTACTAACATAAGTGTCATTTTTTTCTCATATTGCAACCACAATTCACTAATCAACTGATAAAAATCAACTTATTGATTGTAGTAACTATGTCACCTATGCAAGCTATGTATATATATAAATTTTCTAAATTTAAACCTACTAATACTAGCCAAATTTGTGTCAGGTAGGTATAAAAATAGCCTGTTATATTATACAGATTCTCATCTGAAAGGGCAAACATTGCAAAGCAGAAAATCCTGTCACCGTGTCATTGTGAAAATAGTTTTATTGACCTTCTTATTGACCCCAGCATAAATAGGCAAAATAAAACACCCCAAAATAAACAACAAAATTATCATTTTTTGTATCTTTTCTTCATTTATGGTAAAAAAACAAATATGAGAAATATATTCATTGCCCATAAGCATGACAAGTTTACTTATTTGAGGTAGCTGCTGGAATTTCTATTGTTTGCCCTAATAAATCTACTGCTATTTATAATAATTGCAACTTAAATGACAAAACCTAATTCATTTAGATGCATCAATAAACTGGATATGTTCATTGTATTCCTATCACGAAACAGTCCCACGATAATGCCTTTAAATTTTGATTCGGAAATCCAGTTAGCCAAATGTGGGTGTATGAAAAAAGTGCAATCCATCCGAGGTGCAGTTTTCATATTTATGCAACAAACCTAACATTTTGTCATAAAACAAAATTAGTATGTATCAAGCATGTAATTTTTTTCTTTCCAAATCTTAAGTTATAAGCCGCTGTACAGTGGTGCTGTTACTTAAATTCACAACTCTGCAGTCCTCTTTTCACTTTGGTCTTGTTTGGGGCTACACTTTTTGAAGGTCTAATTACATTATAACTATTTTGTCTAAACAAAGCCATAAAACTGTCATAACTTGACATTTAGCTTAAGTAAGTGTACTGATCTGCTTACCAAATACATCTTACTACTTGTTTACAAAGTACCTCTCATTATATATAATTACCACTAAACAAAGTCCTGTGGTTAACCTTCTTCATATCATAACAAGAATCAGTGAATCCTGAGTGGGGTCCCCATCTCATATACATAGTATCCAAAATTATAATATACTGATTTAATATAAAGCTAACCCACTAAATTTGAAGGGATATAAAGGACAATGATGAGACTGGTTCTTAACTTCCTTGAGTACACACAAGGTTATTGCAAGGTCGGTTATATCAAGGACCTAGACCTTGTTTCTTTCCTATGTTATTGAATTAATTACTGTTTTATCCAAGCCTTTTGCATTATGCCATCTCATATGAGGGAGTGACAACACAATCATCTGGGGGAGGAGTATTGTCCTCTAAGTGCAGCACAAGTTCCAAATTTTCTCCTAACAAACCCAAGATAACTCCCCCCCCTTTTCCCCCAATTAAATATCTAATATTCACTATTGCCAATAACAGTTTCAATTTATACTCCTAGTATGTCATGTTTCCAAACAGTTTTCTGATAATATTACTCCCTGGAGATTTGTTTAAATTAATTCTACCAAACCCCATCATAAAATTCTATCATTTTTCAACAATTTTATCAATATTTTAAAACATTAGTGTACATTGGGTGCGTTTGACAGCAACATTTGCCTAGAGATATGCATCATATTTAAATGCAGATTTTTCAATTTTCAGCTTTGTTATCGCTATTTTAAAGCTTTAAATTACACATTTAAGATACTGTAAATTATAATAAACACTTTAATATGTTATATCACAATTCATCAACTGAAATGTCAGTGATAATGAATGGCCTGATAAAGACTTCCAATAAGATTAAACATTTCACAAACTCATAGAACTTGCTTTATGAGCTCTATGTTAAACATAAGAACCAGTGTAGAGTTCTGCCTCTGAATTCTTTTATGTAACGGTTGATTATGAAGATGACAAACGACCTAATGATGGCTCTATAGATCAAAATCATACTTCAAAAGCTTTCATATCCAATCCAGCTGTTGCATAGCTTATTATGATGGATCTTAACCTTTCCAAAGATTTGAAGAAGAAATATTGCTTTGCTGATAAATATGTTTGTTAATCCAGTTCACCCAGTGAAACTTGGCTTTCATTTTCTTTTCTATCTTGAATATGCATAAAATATTTCCTACTGGACATTAAGCAGACAACATTAAATCAGTCCTAATTGAAGCTGGTACCTCAGAGCCGATCCTCCTGTTCAGGATTTTTTCCCCCTTTGATCAAGAAATTCTAAAAATTTAAAATTAGTTTTCCAAAATCATTTTTGAACTTCTGTTATTATGACAGGTTTCTTCCAAGGATTCTTGAAACTCTTTTATCTTGTTAATTGTCTGGGTTTTCCTTGGTCAATCAAAAGTTTTATGAGCTCCTGTCTTACAAAAAATACACCTCAACCATTCATCCTCTGCCATGATTGCAATGATCTTTCCAAGGGGACCAAAGGTAATTTTTCTTCATTATCATTTCCTTTTATAATGCAACAGACTATAAAAGTCACATAAAAGAACCTGTCTTCTTCAATATGTACCATAAAGTGCAGATCTAATGATTTATATCTGATTAAGAAGACCCACATTAAAGGATACTTTTTCTCCATTATTTATACATGTTGGAGCCTTCTTTGTATTCATCATTATGGAGGGTGGTAAAGGATTATTTTCATGCAACGTGTTTTGCCATTTTTATTTCACGTGCAGCTGTGAAAAAGGTTTGTTATTCACAGTGTTTCGTGAAATCAGTAAAAAGATGAACGTGCAAGAATTTTTTTATTGTTTGTTCATCGTGAAATGCCAATTTCATTTCAAGTTCTTCCATGCAGATACCCCCCTTTACGCCCCTCATTATGTCTTGAGTAACTGGTACAAAAGACTAGTCTTTCTGTATTTTTCAATACTTTTTCTAATTAATTGTCCATGTCATAATTTCTATAATTTACATTCTAACCAACACCATACACATGCACCTGACACAACAAGCAGAATAAATTAACTACTAAATCAATTTTTTTTTTAAATTTATTTTCAAAAATACTATCTTCATATTTCTTTACATACTGAAATTACATCTGAAGTGAATAATTAATGTAATTAAATCTCATAATTCAATTTTTGTTGACTTAATCAAAATTTTGTGTACCATATATTTTCTAAAAAACACTATAACATAAAATTTTGGAAGCTTTGTAAAAAATCTGTGTACTGTATTTCTTCCAATGAACCATAAGTGAAAATTTTATATGCCTTTTAAAAAAATGTTGTGAATATTATCTCAATTAATAACCATAAAGAGATAAAAAATTAACCACACTCAAGAGAGCAACCATAAATAATGCTCTAATGTATTATTCATTTTCTTTTTTTTCTTCTTTATCCTGAGATTGACAACCCCTATGACGCCACAATTTGATTGAAATGCAAACTTTTTATGATTTCAAAATTCTGAGCAGTCTTAAATTCTGTAAAAGTGTCTTTTTGAAACTTGACCAAGTATATTTTCTTAGACAAGACTGTGACAGTCTAGGAAAGCCTACTTAATGAAGTTGCAAGAGAGTCTGAATATTAAAGCCATTCTAATGAAAAACTTGAGTCTTCAAGTTTTAAATACCGGTAACCAAAATCGTTTTTCAAATTTGGCTGTAGATGTAAATTTTGTGCTAGACTTAAAAGACAGAATCTAAATCATCAGATCTGCCAAAGTCTAAGGCACGTCTGTACTACATGTGCTATCTGTATTCGCTCTTGCTTTTCTTGCCTTCACACCTGTTCGTATTTTCCTCCCTTAACCATTATCGTTAATTAAATGTTTAAATGTATCGTTTACACCTGGCAATCACTATTTTTTCTCCTTCCAAATTTGACATATATTGTAGATATAAGTGAACTGCAATCAAAGATATTTCCATCAGTCATTAACAACTACATCAAACTTTCGATAATTATTGCCAGCTATTTTACCCATCATCATTTTAACATTTGTTGCATGCGAGTAATTAACGAAAACTCGTAAAAAGTCAATTTACAGGTATAACTATAAGTTATCAGGATTGTACAAAACTTATCTTTCAAGATGAGAAAAGATAGCTTGTAATTGTTCATTACGATTGGAATGAAGAGAAGTCTTGATTGACTAACTTTGAAGTCAGTGGAAACAGAAAATATCAATTTTAATCTTTTCATAATAAACAGAAAGAAGCTGAAAACTGTTTTTTTTTAAGTATTAGTAAACATCACAATTTCTTGATTAACTTATTTTTTTTGGCAAATTATTTTCTATCTAGTTACAAAATATAGAGTAAAATCAGTAAATGTGTCAAATTATCTGAATTTCTCAGTCAAGTCCAAATTACTTTATTGTGGGACTTCAGTTACATAGTTTCCATTCCCTTTCATGTAATACAAGCAATAGAAATGACTGAACTAAGTAGGTTAACATATTCAGCTGCATAATTTCTGGATTCTTACCCAGTTAGTAAAGTTTTTTTTAGTATTTGTTTTCAAAAGTCATTCAATTTTTCTCTGCATGTACACAGCTTAAAAAGTTTCTCAAGTTTCATTCTTTTCTCCTAAGAGTAACCAAAAGCAGTTAATATTTCTCCTAAGACTTCCTGGAGACGCCTTGAAAGGAAAATTCTCTTGTGAGATATCAAACATTTTAAATTTTTTTCTTCTGTATTTATCAAAAGCATTGCAATTCCAATAAAACCCTTTCAAAGTCTTTTAGATTCCTCCTTTCTAGTCCATGTAGTAGTTCTGTCAGAGTTGTCTAAGTCAAATGACTTTTTAAATGGATCGGTTTTCTATTTTGTCATGTTTGTGTCATTTTCATTTCAGAAATACATGTATTCCTGAATAGACTATACTTCTTTGACAACTAAAAAGTATTCATTCAAGATTTTATTTGTTGCATGCATGTTAAGCAGACAAGATTTGTTTAACATAACAAGACTTAAAATAGTCAAGATTTCTCTCAAGTGGCTTGCCAGTTAAAATCCTGCCCTTTTTCTTTCCATAATTGTTCTAGTTAACATCTCTCTCCAATTCAATCTACTGTTGTTCAGCATCTTTATGCAATAGTAATCAGTTTCTGATATATCTCTTATGAGATCTCAAGCTGTTTTACTGTTCTAATTACTACTGTTTGTTATGGCAGAACTATTTCTCTTCCATTTAATTTCAAATCAATATTCATAAAGGTAAAAAAAAGACATTCTAGATTAGTTCTGCACATGACTTTTACAGCTGGAATAATTATTAAAAAAAGTCAATCACAAGTTCAGGCAGACTTTATTTCTTTTTTGAGTATGTTCTTTAAATACAAATAATGCCTGTCTTTTGAGATTTAAAAAGAACTGCATCTAGAACTAAAGCTGAAGTAACTCTACTGAATTTGCAACATTTAAAGCAGCTTTTCTTCTGGTTTTGTGTGAAGTTATTGGCAGAACTATTTACAGCTTCATATAACCTATTGCATTACTAACCCTTGTTTGTTAGATCCAAAGTTGTGTAACACCAAGTGATGCTCATATTGTGGAAGCACTTTCTTTATCTTATGCTTCTGCTGCAGCGAAAGGGACATTAAGAGTTATCCTTGACCGTCTGCAAGTCTGTCTACAATGTTACTCTTATGTTTCTGTCTTGCTTGGGCCCTGGGTGGCATTATTCTAACCTCCAGAGGTTCTGACATTTGAAAGCCTTTTCGAGGTCTTGCAGGAGCACATTTTCCATAGCTCAAGCTAGTTCCAAAAAGACTGTCAGACCTCAATGAATGGTTTCTTGTGATCTAAAATTGTACTTTTTCTGGTTTTAAGAAGCCTTAACAATACTTCATACTTTGTGAAATGTAGGGCAGAATTTCAAGTCTTGTGATATGATTTTAACAACCCTGTTCCTCATTGTGTAACCAAGTATTCCTTTGATCGTAACAGTTTAACCAATACATCTGACCATACTCCAACTTATATGTTGCAAACAGCTTCATATACTTGTCTTTAAGTGATCTTTGGCAGTATACATTGGTATGACCCTTGTGTGATTTGATGTAATAAACAATCTATCTTTGGGTCATTAAGGAACACCAATTTCGTTAACATTATTTATAAGGTTACAGTATAGATTTTTGCTCAATCTTTTTTTAGCAGTTCAGCAACTCATTTCACATAAAAATCAAGGGAGAATAAAATAGTTCAAGTCTTGAACATTTGAATGTAACTTTTGATCAATTTTCATAGCAAGATTATTTGTGAAGAGCTCTAGGAGTCTGTTACACAAAAAACATTGACTAACATTTATCTTAAGCACCATGCATTGATTTGTTGATGACTTATGTCCAATCATGGTAAGTTATTTTGTGAAACTGACTTCAAATTCTCATGTTGGGGCAACCACAACTTTTAAAGTGTCTACAGTATGAGAGAACTAGCTCATTGCCCGATTATCAATAATACTAGCAAAACCTATATTTCTGCGGTATAATACCACTAAAACAACGATCATTCGAAAACAATTTTCTGTTGACAAGACACCTTTATTTTAAATTACTCTTTCTTTATGCCAATTTCAAATTAAATTGCTTTGTGTGTTTTTACATTACTTTGTTGCATAACCCCAGGCTGACTTGCGAATGTGCAGATTTTATTTACACCAGGTACAGTTTTAAAAGAACTATCAGTTAAGGTTTAAATTCCTTTGAGGTTTTGGATAAAAGCAATCTTTTGAAGATTTTTATGTAGTATGATTGCAGAGTTTTATTATGTAGATAATGATAAAGTCAACATAATATTGCAATTTAACTGATACAATTCTAGGTGCATTGTTCACCCACACATCATGATATGAGCATAATCAATTACCAGCTCATTTTAGACACTGAGGATCTCAAACTGCCTCTGATAAATTTATATTTAGTACTATTTCATAGGCTGAATCAATTCCAAAAGTTACTGAATCCCAATTTTTCAAAATTGAGTTGTTGGATGCATGGCTATCACTTTATAAAATGATTTGGTGAACCAAACAATTCAACAAGCCCATTGAATATTGTCTATTATCTGAACTTTTATGGTTGGGTGGATGTGGATTTTGCCCAAATTAGGAAGTGTGCATTTTACTTCATAATTGGAAGATATTTGGATGTAAATTTCAATAAACTTGAAAATACACACATGTTTTGCTCATTGTCAAGGGCCATACAGTGACCTTTAACTGCTAAAATTTCACACCATTCATACTGATAACAATCATATCTCTGTATTCTATATTACCATCAATTCTTTGTCTTTGAATCGTTTAGCAGTTCAATTCTATATTACCCAAGAAAACAGGTATATATTGCCAAACAGCAACTTTCTACTTTTCTGATTTCGTTCTTCCAACTATGTCCCTATTGACCTCAAAGTCATGTGCCATTCAAACTCTTGCATTTCTGCTTAAATGTAGAAACAAGAGAGAATTCTTCCTTAAACATTATCTGTATACAGTTTATAATACAATAATGTATCGTCACAAAGGCTACTGTAATCTTTTGATAGATGAATCTCTTGAGAATTGAAGTAGCCTTTTGTTCTTGACGGGGAGTGAAATGTATACCAAATAGTTCAGCTCAATATCACAGCCACTTGTCTCTGTTAAAAAATATCCTAGGTATACAAGATTTTTTTACAGAGACAAGTGCCATGACCTCAACAAATTTGTCATTTTGAAGAATGGGAATTAAATACATTTGATCCATCACTCCTGTGTTATATCTGGTCTTTAGATAGATCTATAGATTGGTTAGTTTTGAAGATCAGTACACTACCAAAATTTGTCAAGATATGCCCTTCACAGAGATGCTTGAAAACTGATGTGCTTTCTCGACTACAGCTGTTTCAGATAGCAAAGATTTATTAAAAGTTTAGCTTAAAACATCCGGAAGTGTTACAACGAAATAAAATATACAGCTTATATTGAAATAGGTTAAAGTCCTGCTTCACATGAGTCCAATTGTGTTAATAGGTAGTGTGCCTATATTTGCTAACATCTATGTCAATTAATCACTGGTTTGAGAGTTATCTCTTTGGTAATCATAAGCATGTTCTTATTTTCATACAAACATATCATATAAGACTTATAATTGAAGCAAAGATCTACTCAGCAGGCAAAAAGACATTTTCTAGAGCTCTAAAGCCCTAAGGAAAAAGACGGTTTTCATATCAATAGGAATTTTATTCACAGTCAGGAGTTGTAGAACCAAACATTTTTCCATTCCATTATGGCACCTTTTCATTAAACATTTCCCAAATCTTTCAATTTGACATCCAATAATTGATTAATTTGCCACCAGATTTAAGATACTGACCAAAGTCAATGGCGTAAGAACCATATACCAGTAATAGACTTAATTCAAAACTTTAAAGTTTTCATTGTGCATCATCTGCAAGTAGAACTTGTCATGCAAAAACAGCAAATCCAATTACCAAAACCTGACAAATTTTCAGAGAGATAATCAAGATTGCATTAACATGTCATAAACATAGTCTAGGGCTGATGTGTTTTGCAGATGGGATAGTGTGTTTGATTTTTATTGATTACTACTCCATAAATTAATTTGAAAATAATTATTCAGTGCAATAACTCATGTTTACCCATAATAAAAAATAATTCTAATATTTTCCAAAATGACCACCATGGGAATGTCACAATCTTGATAAAAAAATGCTTTGAAAATATCTAGTGAAATGTGAACAGTTATCCTACATCCAGCTGGCTTAAAGTCTTAGATTCAAGCAAGCTTTAAAATCTGGACTTTTATCTTTTTAACATCCTGCAGCTGTTAGTTACACTGCAAGAAATTAAGTGTTAACATTAAAAAGCTAACATCCAATTTGAGCAGAATAATATTTGAACATTACGTCTGCAAAAAATGGTCAATTCTCTATGCAAGAAAAAAATTACACATCATGAAGTCTCAAATGAGATTCACAATGTATACAGATATGTCACTATGATCAATACCGATTTCTGATTCAACAATAATTGAAGTGAATAGATGAATTAAACATGTTAAGTAGCTTGTCAAGAAAACGGAAAGCATCTAACCAAGCATGTATTGCAAATTAAACTTTCGGCCTCCAATGTATGTGCCATCATTCATCAAAGAAAAATCCAGTCCTGAATCAAAACCCTTGCATCCATAAACATTCTTTCCAATATAACTACACACAGATCCCTTTCAAGTTTCACATCCAATTAATTTTCTTTTCCCTAAGAGCATGGATAAAGTCGTTTTTCAATAAAATATAAAAGAAAACTAGTGTAATATTTATGATATAATAAACCCATATCTTCAGACGACTTTTTTGAAAGAAACTTAATGTTCCTTGGTTGCTATGAATTTTATATATGATGGTTTTGACAAAAAAAATAGAAGATTTATTTGTTCTTGATATAAATTTCATTTCTGTCTGTTGTCACATGGTATAGCAATTTACATACAGCTTTCATGATTTGTAATCCTAGCACACATCTAAGCAAAAAACGATATTATGAATCTTAATAGAAACTGAAATGATTTGTGGTCGGATTTGTATCGTGCCAGATTTTAGCACTTTATCTGAAACATTCTTCTCATATTGAGTAGTTTTCATCAAAAGATCATTTTTCTATGGCTGAAAACCATTTTTCTTTATAAAAGCAGGCTAAGATCCAGAAATATCTTAAAGGATGAGCTAAAGATTTTTTCTTTTTTTTGAGATTATATATTTCTATGTGATTTAAAAAAAAATAGGGGGAGAGTTTGAACACTTCAGGACTTAAAACATTCAATTTTTTATCTGAATGATTCTCTAATGTCTGCCAATTTTTTTAAACAAGAAGATATCTGATTTTTATTTATGAATAGAAAGTAACACTGGGTAACCCCCTGAACTGCACCAAGTCTAAATGATTGGTGAACATAAACTTAGTCTGACTGTATGACAGTTATTACATCTTTGATGTTTAATTTTCTTGTAATCTTGACCTTTGACTCCTACTTGATTAGATTTATCTTCAGTTGACCTGACTTACTACTAAGACCAAATGACATGTAAACTTAATCTGAATTTTTGCCATGGTGTTAATATTTAACCAACTTGTGACCTTGAATTTTGACTACTTATTGATTAAAATCTTTTTGACTGTAGAACTGTTGATCATAACCTGATTGTGACCTTGACCAAAACCATCTTGTGACCTTGACCTTTCTTGAGTACTAAATGATTAAAATCTTCATTTCCTGGAATGGACAAATAGGTTTATAACTGTAAGGGTTAGTGAGTCATCTTTTTTCTCTCTCCAAAATTAAGAAAAAAGTGTTTTGTTTATTACAGCTAAGAGTTTTAACTAAACCAGCAATGTAAATATTTTACAGAAAAACTAACTTGTATTGTGGGATTACAAACCCTCAAGCATCTCCAAATGGCTCTTGTACTCAAGGGAAATCAAATATTTTGTTCACAACTACTTACTAAACCTTCATCATAAACACCAGATTAGATCATAACTACCAATTGCCCTCTTGTAAAATTAACTAGTTACAAAGTTATCAAAACCTTTTACTTCAAACAAACCTTGCAACAAACAATAAATACATGGAAAATTTACTTTTAACAAGAACAAATGAAACATTTTCTGACCAATTTAATAATTCCATTTCCTTCTTCCCTGACAACAAAACTATTTCAAAAGATAATTAATCTCTTTAAATGGCATGCATGCAATATTTAAAACTAATAATGCATTTGTTTGTGATAAACTAACATTTCATAAAACTCAGATGAATCTACTCTGTGTTCTGAGCAAATCTCTCAAGGATTTGGTTCAAGAATGTGTTGAAAGATGGGGATCCCTCACAAGAAAAAAAATCTATTGGATCTTCGTTATTTTGACAGCTTTCCTACGATTTGATGTGGCTTAATGACAATTGATATGGGAGAAAAACTTCTAAGATCATATATCATTCTTCAAACCAATTTTTTCCTTTTCCCAATATACAATTTACAGCACAAGATTATGAACAACTGCAAGCAGCAAACCATACTCTTATTAAAAGCCCAAAATAAGTTGTTCACAAAAAAATCAAACATTTCAATCAAAAATTTAATCATATCTTTTAAGACAGACATGTAATACCCAATGAGTACCTCAAAAACCTAAATGATACTTTATACAGTGTTGATATTTTTTCAGCCTATGACAAACGTTTTCTCCTACAAATCCATCTGACTAAAAGTACTACAAGGCCTGTTCTACTTTCCAAACTGCTTGTGTAATTTTCCAACTTGAGTAGGAATGCCAGACAAATACCATTATGATGTTCTAATGACAAAAGCTACTTTCCGTTCAAGACTCTGGCCATTTTGTGATCAATTACAGGTAAAAGTTTGACATCTAAGGTTTTAACAACAGGAACTCCATTTCCTTTGTGTTCTGGTTATACAATAAAGCTAGAACTGTATGCAGATGGGCTGTCATGTAAACTTTAATTGGACAAACTACCTCCTCCACAAAACTGTATTCATAGTAATTAATTCCTAAATAATCTATAGATATTGGTAAAACAAGCACTTGATGGCAACTGTTATTTGATATTAAATCTCTTGCATGGTCTAGAGAGCAAAAATTGTGTAACAAGTTGCTTAGTGCTTATTCGTATTTCCTGATATGTTTGGGTGTTTGTCAAACACATACAAACTTGAATTTACGTAGAGTACAAATAGATATGGAACTTGAAACACAAGACTTTTACTATCAGGTACTTACAGAGACATAATTTAACTTTATTTGCTACACAAACTTTCTTGACAGAGAGCAACAATCACCATCATGTTTTAAACCATATTAATCCTATTTTTTCATTTTCAAAAACAGTGTGTCTTCTAGTTGCCTTAATTGTGACCTTGACATTCAAACCTTATTAGTATTCATCAACTCTGGTATTTGAACAAGTCTTTGACTTTGACCTCGTGGATCCTGTTAAGTCATTGAACAAAGTTATACTCATTGCAAGCTGGAGACCTAAGTAACACATATCTCTGTCTGACAAAGGCAAATCCAGAGGTGTTCCAATTAAGCCTTGTTTATTTTTTCTGATTCTTGCCTTCATCCCTTTTATATGTTTTAATGTGAAGAATCTTACTTTGACTTTAATAAGAACATTCTTACTTTGTACCGTAACAATACAAAGGACATTCCAATATAATGTCTTGAAAGTCAAAATAAAATTCGAAGTTTTTGTTATAAACAAAACTGATGGCCACTTAAAAGCAAAATATCCTTTCCCAGTCAAATTAAATCATGCAACTTCTCAAACTTCACTGTCAATTCAATTCTGTAAATGAACTGATAAATTAACCACCAACCTAAACATGTGTCAACAATGTTTCCATATATCTTTTTATGAAACCAACCCATCCTTACCAATTCAAAATAATTATTCATTCTCCTCTCAAAATTCAATCATAAGGCATTATGATTGAAATTTGAGAGGAGAATAAATAAATAAAAGTACTCGATAAAATTATTACATAATAATAATATGAAGACTCAACAACAACTTCAGTTCAGAATATCAACTTAAACGTGATGCAGTTAGCTTTAAAGTTGATGGATCTCATATACAATCATTCAAATATCTGATAGTTTTTTTTCGCTCGACTTAAGTCCTATCATTCAAAAGACAGATAATTCTAGTCAAGATGTCATCTTCATTCATTAATATCAGATTAATAAAATCTTTTGATGTGTTCATACATTTTCTTAGGTCTTCCCTTTTATACTGAGAACCTATAGATTTGACATTAATAGCATTACACAGGTCCATTTATTTTTTCAAATGGATTTTCTTTCAAGTTTTGTGGAAAAAGTTCTGATTACTTTAAATAAAGATTATTTCTTCACTGTCATAGCTGTTAAATCTGCTAGGATTCTACATCAAAGCCCTTTTACAAAAAGACATAATTAGTTCATACAACTTAAATCTAAGTGCTACAAAGCAATGCAATGTCTTTTTGATGTAACATCAATTACAAGCCATGTTGTGGTCTCTATAAACGAATACTTGACAAGACCCTGATATCAAACTCCACTAAATGCTATTTTATTACCATTATCATGCATTAATATTTACTCAGTAGTAATATATCTAAGTGAATTTATATGTTGTCTAAGTGTATTTCGAAATCCCAGTTCTCTCTCTCTCTATCTACCCTCTATAATTAACAAAACAAGTTTCATGTTCACATATTGAAATATAAATTATTACAACCCATATCAATTCAATTCTGATAAAACCAGCTCATTTTGTCGTGACAGGTCTTCAATTTATAGCTGCCAACAAAAATTGTCTGATATTGATGTGTTGTGGAGTATTGTGACTACTGTAAAAGGTTACTTTTTTTGTTTTCAGGTGATATTTTCTGTCTTGGATGTTTTATGGTCAAATTGACATATACCCTTTATCTTTTATTTATTTGATGCGCCATGGTTCTGATTTTATATTCCAGTATTGTTTCATATTCTGCACGAAACCCATTTCATTATATTGAATGTTAACATCCATTTTGTGTGTCATTGTTTTTTTTACCAATCTCCATGAACCCTTATAAAGATTGATGGCTTTTAGTGCTACTGTCAGAACTGTCCATCTCAGTTGCTTCAAGAAAAAAGTCAACATTAGATTTAATTGGGTTGAATTTCAGTTTGCAAATTAAATGTTTGATTCATAAGATGCACAATTATTCAAAATATTGCCATAACAAACAGTCTGTTCTTGTGTTGTGGCATCATCTATGTGTTTGCTAAGGTCATTGGAACATTAGCTATTTGCTCTACTATGTGTATGGTTTAAAAGTGCAGATTCTTTTAAAAGAGACTTTCTTAAGCTTCATGATACAGACAAAAGTTTATGAGATATTCATAAGCTGCATGAGCATTCATATACATAAAAATATAATTGTTCAAGACATAATAAAACAATATAAGAAACACATTATGATATTTTTTATTTCATTTCATACATATTCATTATAATCTGTAATAAATAAAATAATAAAACGGAGATGATAAAAAACAATATTGAATGAGAATCCACCAGGAATTAAGACACATTGTGATACATATATCAAATGAATGGATCAATAATGGGCTAGGAAAACCTTCAGAAAATTCTTTACTTTGCAATTAGTGTGAAAGATTTCTCTGTATAAAACCTATTTGGTTGATAAATGAGATCAAAGGATTTTGAATGTACAATAAATAACCAGATGATTCGGTTATTAAAAACCTACCACTGAATTCTATTGACATTACATGCAAACTAGAGGATAAAAGACTGAAAATTCAATACCACCTGTCAGACTCAATTAGATCAAAAGGCTTAACTTTGTAACAATATAGCTCCTGTGAAATCTTATAGGCAATCTCAATGCATATAATACTTGTCAGATGAGATGAGTGAAATTATTTTCTTATAATTTTTTTTAGAAATATGAAGAGGATACTTTCTGGAATATGAACAAGATCAACATTCTAGAATGTGAAAAGGATATTTTCTGGATTCAGTTACAAATCAGAAGAAAAGGTAATTTATTAATCCATATTGTAGTATAAGGTTATAATTTTCTTTTTGTAATATACTTGTATATTTATTTATTTATACTCTTGTGGTCAGTCAAATGTTCTTAAACTGAACTTCATGGTAATAATAAATCCAATTGATAAAATATAATAACTTACCTCCCTTCTAAATAATAATTAAGGTATACAGAGTTGCCTCCCCTTTTAAATATGTTATAAGTCAAATAGAGTTATGTCCCATTGTGTTAGAAATGTTAAATTTTAGTAAACTACGACAACAATGATACATTTCCACACAAAGCAAATAGTAATTGTTAAATTGTAAAAGGTTTATGAAAAAGAAAGGAATGTAAAATGTGAAGAAAACAAAAAACAATGCTCATTAATAATTATTAATTTGTGTATTTCTTGGTATTTTCAAGTGCATCTTGTTTCCAGTATGTCTGGTGGTATAAGTAAGATGATTTGAATTTGAGAAATATATAATATTGAATTTTGAATAATTAACAAAATAAAAATTTTAATCTAAAAAATATAAACATTAAAAGGTTTGTTTTAAGTGACAGAAAATATAAACAGAATGGTATGACTATTCTTTTTTAAGATCTACATAAGGAAAAAGCATGAATAGTAAAATATTGCAGTGAACAGGAGTTGAAACTTTACCACAAATCAATTTTACAAAATCTGACGAAATCTCAAAATTGTGGCGTGTCCAGCTTATTTGGTCTACTTTGCATCCATAACCTTTTTGTAAGGTAGGTTTCTAGATTCAAAGTTGAAATTGACATCCTAACTTAGGTTCCCTTCAAGTCCTTCTTGGTCAACAGTTTCTTTTCAAGAACAGATTGATGTGCAAATACAAAAGTACATATAACACTCAAAGTTCTTTTCTAACTGAAACAAACGTTAACCCTATATCCTAATTGGATCGTACTTTCTGACCTTTTTTAACAGAAGGTTGAACATGTAATCATAAATGTTCCTCATTCCCATCCAGTTAAAATGAAGGCACAAGTCTTTCCACATAAGTATCGCTTCTTATAGCTGTCCTTTTACTTTAGTTTTTTTTTTTGTTACAAAACTGATTTGTTGTTTTTGTAAAACTGATTTGTCGTAAAACACAACTCCCACTTCGCTGCTTGTAAGATGATAGAAGAGGCAACAACAAGATGTGACAACACTGATGTATAGAAATGTATACATTGTTGTTTACTCACTTGATTTGGCCCCATCATAGGGGGGTGAGGAGGCTGTGAATGGGGGGACGGCTGTGATGCTGGCGGCTACCAATACAAGGGACCAACATTATTTGATGGTGCTTTAGTGCAAGTTTAGTGCAGTCAATTTTAAGGCAATACAATGTGATATTTTAAATGGAATCAATTAAACTTTTTAATCTAGCCCCTTGATTTTTTTAAAGCCCAAATTAGTTTCTTATTTAGTATTACTGAAAACTTTCACCATAACCATATTAACTTCACACAAACACACACACTTATAAGATAATAGCTATGAAATTATATAAAATTCTTATGTTATAATATCCAAAACTTACATTTTATTATTTTATTAAACAGGAATCCATGCATTCAGCACAGAACAGAATATTATGGAATTTTGCATACAAAGGGAGTTAACACCATCACAAAAGTTAATACATATAACAAGGAAAGCAGAGTTGTCTCCCATGCCTTTATTATACAACTTATGTAAATGGGATGTCTTGATAAGAAATGATGGATGAAATTTGTGCATCAAATGTGTTTTATCAACAAAGAATGGAAGAAGAAAAATACTTACAGGGAAAAAACCAGGAGGCATTGGCCCCCCTGGTGGCATTCCATCCTGTGGGGGCATTTGTCCTAACGGACTCTGTGCTGCTGGATTCTGAAAAGATATAAAACAAAACTGTGAGATCATAAACAGAGGGAAATATTCAAGATGATTTATTTGATAAAAGAAATCAACCTGATGTTGAAATTGATGTTATTCATTAAGGAAATAATGTGATTGTTTTAAGCTGTTATCTGAAATTAAAGAATGAAATGTGTAAATTCTTGCTAATGTCATGAAATGTACATCTCAGGAAGGAGTATTTTCATACTGACAGCAAAAATCATAGAAGGTGACAAATTATACTAATTTCATATGAAAGATCTTTTGAGCACATATTCTAACAGCTTTGTTAGCAATACCAAGCAATTGCATTAATGCAAATGTCTGAGGAATTCTGCCCGTTGAGGAACTTCTCTTTAACAGTAAGAATACATAATAAACCGCTTATAACACACAAACATGGATTTTTGTAATGATCATACCGTTACTAATATTTTTTAAATCACAACCCAATAATATGGTTGAAAAGAAAATGTTTTGAGAAAATATTCTACCAGTTCCTGTTGATTACAATTTTTATCCACTCAAGATAATTAAATTTTCAGTAACTCTTACAATTTAATGTTTATAAATTGAACTACAAAGACTTAAAGAGTTGATAATTGTTGCAGTATTATGGGAAGTGTGTTAGATTCTGTTTTCTCCATTGACAAAATTGAAAATGCCAACTGCCATATCCTATATGGATATGGTTGGATATTACTTGTGACAAAAAAAAAGAAATCAACCTCAAAACTTATCAGTCAGACCAGAAAAAGATTTGAATTCACACAAGTCAAAAAAATCTTTTAAATACAATCAAAATTTTTCCTGCATCACATATAAAATCTTATTCCAAATTGTAAATCATCTCCTTTTTTTCTTTATGACAATAAGTTTCTATCTTGCAAACTCTACAAATAAAATCAACAAAAATTGATAACATCTCAAACCTTAACATTGCAGACAAAAATGTCTTTAATGTAAGAATTGATAATTGATGAGATGACTCCTTTTGAATCATGCAAATTTTAAGTTTTTGTAAACATTTTGTGAAACACATCATTGATTAACACTTTCCTTACTGAATAGAACTGTTTTAAATGTCAACATAGCTCAGCATAGCTCAGAAAAATTAGGTGGTTTCATTTAAAAGTACAAATTTATAAGCATGTACTTGGACTAATATAAAGTTGGGTTTTTTTTACAATCATTTGGTATCTATTCTGTTTTAGTTTTCTCTTGAAAAATAATATACAGTTGAAAAAAAATGAAATACAAGCTATGCATCACTGATTGCTTTTATATGCTTAAAATGCGCTTAAATACAATTATATTTTTTTCATAAGTGTCTTGTTTTGTTAAGAAATTAAGCCATTAACTATCCCATTCAATTCTATAATATTGAACCGAGAACCAGAACAATTACTTCCCCGGTTTAGAATTGGAGTTATTCCCCTTTGGTCATGTGCTGACTGATCTAGTATTTGATTTATTCCAATTTTTGTTTTTTTTTAAAACTATTGTTAAACTTATAAACCCTTTCCTTTCTTTATTAATGTTTTTCGTTTTGCACTACACACATACAAGCATTGGAAAGTCTACATTTCATTAAACCTCTCATTTAATCTTGTATCCTTGTTCACCTTTTCTGCTTTCTAGAAATTGTCAGCATCAGAAAATTCTAGAAATGAATGAATATACCAGAAGCAGAATTCCATATTACTTTAAACATCACTTCAAACTACCCATAGTTTGGAAAACCCATACAATGAGTCGACTTACGCTATTAAATGGTAAAGTTTAAATTACAGTATGCAACCAAGTACATCAAAATATTAACAATAATTTTAGGCTGTCCTTTACCTTTTTTTTTTAAATAGTCATATTTTTATATGTAAGTTACATCCTTTGACCCACTGTAGAAATCAATGCCTAACAACAGGTTCTATTCTTAAATTGTCAGATTTATTTAAAGAGTTACCTATGATAAGGGTCTTATTTGTCCCAATATTTCACTGAATTTCGGAATTCTATTTTAAGATGACAAGATATGCCTAAAAAAATTGCAATAATGTACTATCAGTTGTGAGGTTGTAGATACCCACTTTTTACCCTTTTCATAAAAATATAGATTTTGATCATTTTAAATAAGCTCTGGTTTACTGTCTACATTGTATCAGATTAACAAGTCTTTTAAATTTCAAACTCTAAAATCTTTTATAAATAGTTCAAGTCAATTGACCAATTACAAGGAAACTCACAGTACAAATGTACTGGATATCATCTACAAGGTTAATGCTACAATTCACAACAGAAACACGAGTTCCTTATACAATGTCAATAACTTGTAGAGTTATATGGTAAAAGTTTTCAAAGGGACTTAAAAGTCCTACTTTTTTTTCCGTATGGAATTTATTTCATTTAAAGACAAAGTATATAATTTGTATAAAAAGTTTCGTGACAGAATATAAAACAAATCAAGAAAAAACTATTCTCAACAGAGTTAAACAGAAAGTTCTCAGAGGGACTAAAAAGTCCTACTTTTTTTTTTTTCTGTATGGCATTTATTTCTTTTAAAGACAAAGTATATGATTTGTGAAATTTTCATGACAAGAGGACTATACAAATCGAGAATAAACTGTTCTTAACATGGTAACAGCTGTCGAATACAAGATCAATGTTATTCCACACTATACATATGTCTGATATCCTCATCTGTCTGCATATGTGTGTTAATGATAATAATGAACTCAGTTTTATAAAAAAAAAAAGTCGTGACAAGTACTGTCGTCTATATTTCCTTACTGTCTACAGAAAAAAAAACAAAGTCATGACAAGGAGTTGTATAAACATATCTCTGAACAAAAGATTCAAAATAGTGAAACTTCAACTATAACACAAGGCAGACAGAAAAACATATCTGTAAATAGGCCAACTAAAATAAATTAGTAGATTTTCATCCAAATTTTTGAAAAAAATGGGGGGTAATTTTTGGCCGTTACCAGAAATGGAAATGAACAAAATCCGGAAATCGTAAATTTTTAAAAATAAAAAAAATCAGGACAGGACAATTTCAGAGGGGCGCGCGGGAATGAAAATCTATCAATTAATTTTAATTGGCCTTAGGTAATGAAGTTTTGTACCTCAAGTGAGACAAAATGTGAAAATTGTCAAAATAGTATATGAGCTCAATTTTGTCATCAGTAAAAATGAACATTCCAAAGGTAAAGAGTAAATAGTTCTCAAATTATTGCACAGAAAAGTCTTAAAATGCCCATTTCCAATCAATCAAGAACCATAACTCCTAAATGGCAAAGTGAAAATAGTCATATTAAACTCATCATGATTTTGTCATTACATATATAAATTTGAAAGCATTGGTTGAACAAACTATCGTATGAACCAACTGGAGCTGCCTGTCTGTCCATTAACCTACTTGACAACCTATGCTGTAAGGAAACCTGGTTAACAATGAAGATATGCATGTATAAAACAAAATTGTCCTTGACCTCTAATGACACACTAAATCAAGTTCTGAGTGTATATTAAAATTGGAAATATAGTAAATTGTACCAGTGTATTTCACATAATCAGGACCAAACAATGAGTAAGGAATGGAAAGTATAGAGACATATAATGAGCCAAAGTGTATATGGCAATTTTTCTCGAGCAACAAAGAATTGGTACCAATGAAAATAACTAAATCCAAAGTATTTCACGCTGAGCAGTTTGATCTGAAATCTGCACAGGGATCTGACTCCTGTGTCAGAAGCAATTACATGAACAAGAATGTGTCCATAGTACTCGGATGCCCCACTCGCACTATCATTTTCTATGATCAGTGGACCGTGAAATTGGGGTCAAAACTTTAATTTAGGAATTAAAATTAGAAAGATCAGATCATAAGGAACATGTGTACTAAGTTTCAAGTTGATGTAACTATAACTTCATCAAAAACTACCTTGACCAAAAACTTTAACCTGAACTTCGCACTATCATTTTCTATGTTCAGTGGACCATGAAATTGGGGTCAAAACTATAATTTGGCATTTAAATTAGAAAGATCATATCATGGGGAACATTTTTACTAAGTTTCAAGTTGATTGGACTTCAACTTCTTCAAAAACTACGTTGACCAAAAACTTTAACCTGAAGCGAACGGACGCACGAACGAACAGACGGATGGACGCACGCACCAGAAAAACAGACCAGAAAACATAATGCCCCTCTACTATCGTAGGTGGGGCATAAAAATACTGTTGTATCCAAATTCGGCCCAAAATTCAGTCCAAACTTAGCATAAACTTCATGTAAATCTGATCCAGATCTTAAATACCCATACTGGTTTTTCAATAATACATGTTCTTCAGGATTTCGATCCCTCTGCAGATTTTGGATCTGTATAACTGATGTGTAATTGTACTTAACTAGTTGTACATCCTCATTTGAGCAATTAAAGCAGTTCAAAGCAAGTAGATGGGTATGAACCAAATGAACACCTCTTGTCCTATGTAAACCACATTTGTATGAGGTGCTGTCCAATAGCATAAGATGTATACTAACTAAATGAATTTCTCAAGTCCTTTGTGAAAAAATATCACAATCAAGAAACAAGTAAATAAAAAACAAAACAAAAACATTTCACATAATCTAAAAGATGTTCATTCATGAGAACTACAAATATAATATAGCTGGTACAAAAAAAAAGATCAAGAAGCTGTCAAAATGACAAACAATCAAGAGCAATAATTTATGAATGAAATAATCTTGACTACCATTTAGTTAGAAGAAACAACATACTACAAATTGAAAAAGATTGGAGTTTTCGAACAGATTTGACATAAAGTTACATATTCCAATAAACAAGGGACCATAACTCCTGATAAAAGAAGTGAAAATCATTTTCATGGAAATAGACATCCTTAGTCTACTGTCATCTTATGTTTTCAAGTTACTTACATAGAAACAGATGATGCTGCTAGACCGCTGTTGTTCCCTAAATACAATAATATGTTGTTCCCCAAATACAATAATAACCAGACTTTTTTAAAAATATGTGGACAAATTTCATGAAATTAAAACGACAGTAAGTTTGTCAGTATTATATTAACTTAAGGAGAAATGTGAATTTGATGTTTAAACTTAATATTATTTAACTACATGTACATTTTAGCTCAATATCTGCAGGCACCAACAAAAATCTAGCAAGTTTTGACATGTACAACTTTTGTGAATTTTCAAAGTAAAAAGCACCATTATTATGTCATAAAAGTTAAAAGAGTGTGCAATGAACTCTAAGAAAAAACACATAAAAATTCACCTCTATATTATGTATTTTCTGCAGACCTTATACAACTGGAGTTGTATCATTTACCAAAAGAACAGAGTGAGACATGGGTCAAAACATACTGAGTGTCCACTTTGAGGCTACAGGATACAAATTTGTTTCACTAGATTTAGATAGCCAGTGTGTTCAATAAATGTGTTCAAATACAATTTGAAGGGAATACACAAGTTTTTTAAAAAAGCCAATTTTTCTGCACATATTTGTCCAAAATATAATGTTTTAATTTCTGTTATCAAAATATAAAAGTATAAAACAAAACAGGACATGATTTTTTTTTAGCAGTGACACAAATTAGATCAGTTCTTACAGTAAAACCAGTTGAAAGAATTTATAATGATAGAAAATACAACCTGACAACATTTCTATTTTTTGTAACATAAATGTTATGGCATAAATTATTTTCATGATCTAAATATATCTTGGAATTCTTAGCCATTCCCTTTGTTATAATTCATATACAGTCATGTGATTTCAGATAATTCATCCTACAGTGAAACCATTATCAGCTAACTAGGTTATTCCCTTAGAAGATAGGTAAACATAGATCTCCAAGATCAGTATTTTTGTTTATAAGAATTACACCACTATATAGATTTAAATTTTGAAGCTTTGACATTTAAACACATACACACAATACCAGCTACTGATAATGCAGGTTTTACTATACCTACAAATAAAATCAAATACTTGGGAGGCTCACAAAGGGAGATTTCTGTTCTGACAACAGATGATTGTTTGAGTTCTTGGCAAATAGCGATAATTATACAATCAATAAAACAAACAGTGGAGACTGCTTGCAGAAAGACTTTTTAAACATCTATATTGAAATGTATCACTTTGTTACTTAACAGAATATAAAGTTATCAACTTCCTTTTTACTGTAGCTATGTTCAGGCCATCCCATTAAATACACTAGTGTGTTTCCTTGATATTACGGTCACTTATAAGTTGTGCCAAATTTTGTGCATTTGAAATTGATACAGGTAAAAAAATAACAGTACATGTATTTTAACACCATGAAAGCAGCCAATTACCTTCCTACCTCCAGTAAGTTTTCATAGAATTCAAAGCAGCAATCCAGTTGTAACATAGCGATATTAAAAAAGAATGAAAACCAAACTCAGGCTAGATTTTACATTTGAGAATTCTGTAGCAAATTTCTTTGTTTACTTGTTATAATTATTACTAATTAGATAATATAAAGTTTTTCAGAAATAAATATGGAAAATAAAACTTTCAACAGCTGTTCTATTAAAGAATTTTCTGCTCAAAAAATATCTCAATAATTATATAGATACAGGTATATTTTGTGTTACATACCGGTATTTTTTTTTTATATAACCATAAAAACTTGACTATCATTCCAGTAATGACCCATTTCTGTAACTTATATACAATTACAAACAATAAATTGTGAAAGAGTTTTTTATCCAATTTATGAAAATTTTAATAATCTACCCTGCTTTTTGCACTTATCTGATATTTTCGAATTTATATGAGAACTATGGAACAAGCAAAAAGCTTAATATCCAAAATAGATTTTTTTTTATTGAGATTACTTCCCCTTCTACAAGTTGATTTAAAAACATTTGATATCAGCATCTTCACCCGTCCTGAACAAAACATTCTTTCAAAAAAACAAACATTTTAATTTTTTTACCATTTAAATTTATACAATATCAATGATAGGTGAAATAACCTAAATGTTGACCTCATTAAATATCTAATAATCCTGAGGTCATTTCCAATACAACAGGTTTCTGCATGAATTTTAAACTCCTAAAAAACTACAATGAATGTGATGGGACATTACCTTAACCTCCCATGTAGAGCCCCAATAAAATACCCTACATCCTTACATCAATGATCTTGGCTATTGATTTTGTTGACCCAACCCATGAGTGAAAGTGACAAACAAAACTGTGTAAACATGTTTATGTTCACTCTTTGTTTTGTTCAATAAATCAATATTCTTAATTACAGGGGCCAAATACAAAAAAGTGTGGATGATTTCTGGTGCAAACTAGTGCATGCCTGGACATATGTACTATCTAGGCAATGCCTACTGGTGGTTACACTAATAAGTCTTCTGATAATGTGTCAACAATTGAATTTTTGGGCCTAGGACAAAATCCAACCAAGCATAGAAAGTGGGTCAGAAAATTTCTGTTATGAACAGAGTTCATGAAAAGTTGTGGTCTGAAGAAATGTCCACCACAATTTACAAAAGACTGACGCTATTTTGGTATTTTGCAATAGAAATAAAAGTGAAGACCAGTGGATTTTCTTCAAGGACCACCTGACGGGAAAAGAGATTTCAACAATTCTGGTTACAAAATTGTCAAACATTCTGACTTTAATATCAACATTACACAGCAATTGAGTTTAAAAAGAAATGATAAATGTCTTAATAATATAATAAACAAAGGTTGGAATACACACAGCTTGACAAACAACTGGTTCTTAATTCTACAAAATATTCAACTCAGATAGAAGCAATGTTAGACACTTATTTGCATGTGTTTTTTAATAGTTTCTTACACCAGCTCTTTAGCATGTAAACAAGTAGCTTGGATTGATAACTATCAGCATTAATATATGTAATGTGTCCATGTAAAGGGGCATAACTCTAGAATGGTTAAAGTGTTGCCACCAAAAATTCAAACTGGATCTGTGTTTTTGTGGTAATAAGAATTGTGTACAAGTTTCATAACATTTGGTAAGGCAAACTAAAGTTAGAGAACGGAAACCAACTTTGGGACATACATATGGACGACCAAGGGTAAAACTTAATGCTCCCTCTGCTACGGTGTGGGCATAAAAACAGACATAAAACACCAAGAAGGGATATTTAAAACTCTATAAGTCACAGAGAGGCCAACAGCATCTTGGGTTAAAAACAAAAGGCAGACAACAGTCTACAAAACACTAACTAAATAAAATATTAAAGATTGAGAAACAGGAACCCTACCAAAAACCTAGGTGACCTCATGATCAGGTGCTCTGGAAGGGTTAGCATATACCTTCATTTGATCATGTTTTTCAATATGTATATAAATATGCCATCTTGGCTTGACCTTTCAAATTACAATCTCCAACAATGCCATCTTGCATTGACCTTTGAAATAACTATCTCCCAAGTGCTTTCTTACAGCAAATATAAGTGTCAAAATATCTTATATTTGGATCTTAAAAAATATCAGCATCTCCCATCAACTCCAAAATTAGACTTCGTCTCTGTAAGAATCTGAGAAGAAATTGTAAATACTAACAACAAATTATCAATAATGTACACAAATTAAGTCCCCTGGACCTGGTTACCTTTTGTTTTAAAAGGTCTAATTTGCCAGTCATTTTTTTACACTTATGAAGTTTATTTCCCTGAAAGAAAATGCAAATGTAATATTTATAACCAATATTTCCATTCTATTTCTTGATCTCAACTGAATTATCGAAGGAAAAATAGGTACCAACTAGTGCAACAATTGCTTGCACTCTTCCCCAACCAGTTGACCTACTTTACAAATTCCATATCAGTGTAAACAAACACGGTGAAGATGACATACTTTACAAATGTTATAATCACTGTCAGCAAGTTCTGTGAGGACAATCTATTTCAAACTGCCAGAAAAAAAACATAGTGTGAAGATTTAAGTGATGAAATGATATAATACCACAAAGATATTTGCAGCTGTAAGATTAACCAAAAAACAAACATCCCTATCTTTTCCAATGCTAGTGTTAAAGTACCTGAAAAGTGTATGGAATTTATTCATATTCTTGACTGCCTATAATATTAGTTAGTGATATTTTGTGTGACCTTGTAATAGGTATTTGCCTACTGAATATATGGATACATATATGCAAATAATAGATACCATTCATACAGAGCCACCACTAAAATAAGGGGAGATTACCAGTATTACATTACTTATATGATACATGAAGTTTTTTGGTCTGATGGATATGGGCAAAACTTGGGGGGGATTAAGTTTAGATGGAGATTACACAACTAGTTTGAATATGGCAGCAAACACATAACCAGAAAAGGCTTAATTAGTGTAGTGCCAATAATCATTATCTCTACTAAAACCCAAAGATGCAAAAATGAAAGTAAAGCAATCACATGTAAAAGTTTAATAAAAACAAAGAAAAACCTCAACTGAGTTATAAATCAAAATTGATTGATTGGTTGATTGGTGTTTAAATTTTTTGAGGACTATTCAGTATGTGCTATTCTGTAGGAAAACTGACAATCCATTTCAATTAAGATAGGAGTCCAGCAACCATGCAATGTGTTGGATTGAAACCTGCTACCTCAGTGTTGACATCCTAGTGATACAGTCGTTTGACTACCTAGACCACTTGGTCCCTGAGGACCCCATATGTGACTGCATGTTTTAAGATATATTTGTCCATAGGACACCAAGTATCTAGCAGCATGATCACTGCCAAATCATTTAGTGAAGAGGAAAAAGTAGGTCACAGTGTCCTAGATTATGTTTAAATTCTAACTTTCTCAATGAAGCTTATTTTTGGCAATTAAAAATCTAATAAACTAGAGGCTCTAAAGAGCTTGTGTCACTCACCTTGGTCTTTGTGCATATTAAACAAAGGACACAGATCGATTAATGACAAAATTGTGTTTTGGTGATGGTGATGTGTTTGAAGATCTTATTTTACTGAACATTCTTTCGGCTTATAATTATCTCTATCTATAATGAACTTGGCCCAGTAGTTACAGTGGAAAATATTTTGTAAAAATTTACAAAAATTTACAAAATTTATGAAAATTGTTAAATATTGACTATAGAGGGCAATAACTCCTTAAGGGGTCAATTGACCATTTTCATCATGTTGACTTATTTGTAGGTCTTACTTTGCTGTACATTATTGCTGTTTACAGTTTATCTCTATCTATAATGATATTCAAGATAATAACCAAAAGCTGCCAAATTTTCTTAAAATTACCATATCAGGGGCAGCAACCCAACAACGGGTTGCCTGATTGGTCTGAAAATTTATGGGCAGATAGATCTTGACCTAATGAACAATTTTATTCTGTAAGATTTACACAAAATGCTTTGTTTTCAGAAATATGAGCCAAAAACTGCATTTTACTCTATGTACTATTTTTAGCCGTGTCGGCCATCTTTGTTTGTGGGTGGGGTCATCGGACACATTTTTTAGACAAGATACCCTAATGATGATTGTGGACAAGTTTGGTTAAATTTGTCTTTATAGTTTCAGAGGAGAAGATTTTTGTAAAAGAATACAAAAATTTACGAAAAATTGTTAAAAATTTACTATAAAGGGCAATAACTCCTCAAGGGGTCAACTGACCATTTTGGTAATGTTTGACTTATTTGTAGATCTTACTTAGCTGAACATAATTGCTGTTTACAGTTTATCTCTATCTATTATAATATTCAAGATAATAACCAAAAACGACAAAATTTCCTTAAAACTACCAATTCAGGGGCAGCAACCCAACAACAGGTTGTCTGATTCATCTGAAAATTTCAGGGCAGACAGATCTTGACCTGATAAACAATTTTACTACCTGTCAGATTTGCTCTAAATGCTTTGGTTTCAGAGATATAATACAAAATCTACATTTTACCCCTATGTTCTATTTTTAGCCATGATGGCCATCTTGGTTGGTCGGCCGGGTCACCGGACACATTTTTTTAACAAGTTTGGTTTAATTTGGCCCAGTAGTTTCAGAGGAGAAGATTTTAGTAAAAGTTAACAGACGACGACAGACGACGGACGCAAAGTGATGAGAAAAGCTGCACAGTAAGCTACTGTCAAACTAGAAATGGCCTCTGATATCTGGAGACTGGAAACAATCACAAAGGTAGGACTGGATACAATCACAAAGGTAGGACTGGATACAATCACAAAGGTAGGACTGGATACAATCACAAAGGTCTGGATACAATCACAAAGGTAGGACTGGATACAATCAAAGGTAGGACTGGAAACAATCACAAAGGTAGGACTGGATACAATCACAAAGGTAGGACTGGATACAATCACAAAGGTAGGACTGGATACAATCAAAGGTAGGACTGGAAACAATCACAAAGGTAGGACTGGATACAATCACAAAGGTAGGACTGGATACAATCACAAAGGTAGGACTGGATACAATCACAAAGGTAGGACTGATTACAATCACAAAGGTAGGACTGGATACTGCAAATCATAAAGATGACAAACCGACTGTTTGGGAATTAAATTCAGCATCTATCCAAATTATGATGTCATACTGCTACACAGATACTTGCAATTGAACCAGGTTAGAGAAGGTATGGCCACATCAAATTGCTAGAAAAGGTGTGTGATATATTCCTGGACTTCGCTAACCATCATTTAGAAAAAGAAAATGAGAAATTAGAATATATCAGATATGCAAATGTCACCTTTATTGAGTAATGGACAACTCTCAGACAGAATGTACATAAGTTTCAAACAGTTGAACAAACAAAACACATTTTAAACATATGTTACTAGCTGAAATTTTACTAGATCTGAAAACAGGACAGGGTCAAAACTTTTGAAAGTAAGCAAGTACTTCCTGTTAGAACCTCATTAAATACACTTCTGAAACTGGTGTCCCATTTACAGCCATCACCATGTTTTCCTGATAGTTGACAAGGACATAGTATAGTCTAGTCTTATTTAAATTAATTAAAGCTCTGTACACAAATGATGAATCTTTACAGAAAAAACACAAAAACACCCCTGATGATCTTGAGATCTCCCAAATGCTGAAGCAGTGTCCACTAGTTCTACTACAATGATAAAACAATAGTAACTGTAATTAAGGCAAAATCTTGTAAATATGGTTATTTTAAATGTCAAATGGACAAAAAATATCACTGATTTTCAACATCAATATTTGAAAACCTTTCCTCTTCTTACAAAACCATCCCTGATCAATAGATGCAACTGAGGTTCACAATTGGGGAGTTAAGTATGATTACATCTGCCACAAATAAAAATCATCACTATCTGACTATCAGGTTTTAGTTTATTCCATTTTTTTTTTTCCATTTCTTTTTCAGATACATCTTTATTGTTTATTTATTTTTTAGTCAAACCATTTTCACTTATTTAAATTAAAACAAATTAATGCCTTAGAATTATGCAATCAATAATCCTTGGAATGATAAATTTTATAAACCCTTCACGTCTCCCCTAAACACATTATGTACTGGTATACAGAATGAGGCTAACTAAAGGAAATTTTCATTCTTTTTGGTTTAAAATCTATCAAAACTGGCTAATTAAAATTAAATAGATAAATTGAAAACATTTTTTATTTGTTAGTTTAATCTATAAGATTTTTTTAAATTACTGACCACCCCAAGTTATTTTCTTGTTTTTAAGATTGTAAACAAAGGTAATGTTTACCATGTGTTTAGTTGTTCCGTATTTTAACTCATAAAATTGGCATGGTGTGGCCTATATCTCTTGTACATTAATTTATACACAGGTATTGTACAGAAACCTTTCCAATGGCCTACTTTCAAGAAGCATTAATCATGTTTAATTTTTAAATACATTTTCATCAACTTTTTTTCAACTCTTACATGCATTTACAATTACATTCCTCATTTTACAAAACAAAAGTTTTATTACAAAGAATTCCTGTAAGAACCCCCAGGGATTCCTCAATTCTATTGATTTATCAAGTGAGTAAAGTTTCTATTCATAGTCCAACTTCAACCTGCTGAAAATCTGTAAACATTCTATTATTCATGCATGTCTACACCAAGGCTAGGGCAGGGAAAAGATCCCCAAATTTGGAGTATCAAAATCAATTAGCCTGGTTGGTGTTTACTGATATTATTTACTATATACTATTGTAGTATTGGTAAATATTCAGTAAATAACAGATATTTGAATTTTACAATGGTGTCACATTTAACCAGTGAAGCATAGCATAGCAAATCTTTTATCACCTTGTTCGACCCTTACCTTTAAAAAGATTTTTATCATGTATCTAGCCTTCTGTGACAAACAGCTCAGATCATGGAAAATTATTCAGAAATTCCAATAATTAAACGATTTTAAATGATCTATATGGTTCCATTTTACTTTTAAAATTAGGGGGAAACTGCAAAATCAATTATGAAATTAAGTATTTAATATTGAAGTCAACTTCTGGTCAATTGTAACTGGTCAATACGGCAAATTTGAAGTGGTCTATAAATTTTGTAAAAATTTATTCAAATCATCATTCCTTAATTCAATTAGAAAATGATCAAATGTTTGTGCAAGAAATATTATAGCCAATTAATCTATCACTAATTTGGAAAATACACTGAAAGAAGCTATCAAAGGTTATGCACAAAAATAAAATCAAAAGTCCACATCCTTTTAAAATGGTACATTTGTGCTATATTTCACTGTGGTGTATTGAGAACATCAGATTTCACATCTCTCTTCTTTCAACACAGGAAGGGACAATTAAACTAACTGTGATAACAACAATTCTTATATTTTAAAGACCCATTAAGACTCCTAAAAATACAGAATGTGGCTAGCAGTTTTGTACCAACATCCAAGACTTATTCTGGTTTTAACAGAAGTGATTGACCATAATATAGCTTCACGTTGACTTTCACACTTTATTAAGATGCTTTTAAATTTCTTTTGTTTAATTGAGTTGGTTCATCAAAGAAATCAAACATTTCGAGATTCCGTTAAGTTGAGCAGTACACTGCATACAAGTAGTAAATGCGAAACAAAATATGTACTATTGAAATAAAATTAATTTATTGTACTTACGTGTGCCATGCCATTGACACCGTACCCTGAATTTACAAAACCCTGAAAAATACAGACAAACGTTTTAGTTACATTAATTAATTGATTGTTGTTTGTTTAACATCAGATTTTAGTTATATAAGTAACAAAAAAAATTTGTGAATTCCAATATATATCATTCTTAAAGAACCATCACATATGAATATAAATGGTGAATGTGTCCATGGGACACAGATGATGGCCATGCTTGCTTATCATATAAAGTTATAAAGGGACATAACTGAAGAACGGTAAAAGTAACACCAGCCAAAACTTGATCTGAGTTATATGTATTTTATTTCATTTGAAATAGGGTTTTTCCTGTTCGCTGTTTGTAGTAATTATTTATAGATGGGAACTAGTATAACTAGTTTGGATACTGGTTTTGTAATAGTATGTACTATTTATAAATTTGATGTTAGGTGCAGGAGGCACGAGGAAAGTTTTGGCTGTTTTTACGGGTGGGGTTTAATGGTACTATATAAAGTTTGGCATTTAAATGTATTAGTATCGAAGGTGCTCGCAGTTACGTCGAATTGAAGTTGGTCACATAGGTATATATGCAGTTGCTGCTATGTTTATTGTACGTACAGGTGTTGGAGGTATTAGCCGAGGAAAAAGAAACGATGTGAAAGAGGAACAATGTTATATGTCATGTATTTATATATTGTTTCAATCGAAGAAATAAGTACAATAAAGTAAAATAAAATATTGTATCGCAAGAGAAAAAAAGATGTTACTGCGAGCAACTAATCCTATATCTGTGTTTGTCTTAATTATAGCCTATTGAATTTAGAGATTAAATACTTTAAATTCGGACGATCAGGGCGAGGGAAAATTTAAGTGGTAATAAGCATTGTGTTAAAGTTTCATAACATTTGGTTGTGCATATGTTAAAGGAACAGAAACCAGATGTACTTACGGACAGACAGATTTACAGAGGAACAAGGGTAACACTTAAAGACACCTCTGTTGAAGAGCAGCAGCAGAGGCATAAAAGATTTCACAGCAAATATACAGTTCTATGACTGATTCGTGTGCACAGTTCTCTTTCAGTGTGAAAAACATTCTGTCTTATTTAGCAAGTGAACCAAATATTGTGTGTGCTTATTAAGTAAAATGACCGTTTAATTTGGAACAAGTAGTTTGTCATTTTTACAGCCACATGCATATAGATTCAGTTTATCATAGAGTGCCTAAACTTAATATTTCCTTCATAATATGCATGATTCTATGCATGGGACATCAGTTCCTAAGCACAATTTAGGGATTTATCAGAGATATAGCTGATGTTTGTTAATCTGACATAATGTTATATTTCATTAAAGCAAGAAAGAAACTTTGGCAAAGAAGCACTCACAATGTTGAAGCAGAAAAGGTACAGAGAACAAAGCTCACAAAATGATACCCCAACCCCTTCTATGCATTTTATTATATATACAAAATAATCAAAGATTTTGTATTCAAGGAAATCAAAATTTTACAGCTGTAGTACTTTGAATATTTGGACAAGTTGGTGACCTTGACCTGTCAGACATTACAACCTTATTTGTGACTTAATCCATTGGTAGGCAACACTAATACAAAATATCATTTAAAGGTATTTTATAGTTCTGAGGCAGACTGGAATTTGTTTATTTGAAATGATGTTATTGACCTTGCAAACATTCCTTCCTCATTACATCATCTTGCTTATAGTCCTTGTTGCTTGTAAAAATTATTTCATATATCCCAGATATCATTTAACATGTTCAAGGCAGTCAAAATAACAGTGGTCAAAAGTTATACACAAACAAATTTTGGATAGATTTGAGAACTGGTATACCCTTCAATAGTAGGTATTTCATATTTGACTTAAATGTTGCAAAAAATATTGTTGAATTATTCCTTAATTTAGTATATCATTCCAAATTTAAGAAAAGGCAAATTTTATTTTTTACATATAGATGTATTTGGTGTAAATTTCATCTGAGTTAGTGGGGAAAAACATACCCCCCTTTTTGTCAGTCCAAAAGAAAGCCAAATATTCCAATACAAAATATGCATTACTTACTTAAAAATATAATTTGTTTAATGAAAGAGCAGGCAATTATCTAACATTCTCCTTTCTATTTAACTTTATTTTGTCAACATGTAGATTCACCACACATGCTTTCTTCTGTTGTAATTATAGAACTCGCAGAAATCGACTAATAAAACATTTAAGTTTAAAATCTAACAATGAAGTCAGCAAGCAATCAGTTAAAAACAAATATTTAAAAGTAAAACAGTTCTCCAATACACATCCTGTATTATATAATACCAAATCTTCTTTGTGTACCTACATGTACTAATTTATGTGCCAACAACAGTGTGATAAGTTTGGGGAAGAAAACAGTTACAGTTAGGACCCTTACACCTTGTTTAGAGAGATGTCACATTCAAATCAATAAACACTACACACAATACCAGTGTGTATAGATTTAAAGCTCAGATATTGATTTTTAGCTTTAGAATATGTGTTACCATCTTTTTTAAACATCAAGGAATAATAACTATCAACAAAGCATGAAATATCATTAAATAATTATTGTTACTTTGTGTAGGTAAAGTTGAGGCTGTACCTCGTGTACCTACAAAACAAAGGGGTACAATCCATATACTAACAAATTAGTCTTTAAGTGACTAAATATGAACTTCAATAGTGAAAAGTCCATTCTAGAATTTTCCCGGACAGGTGTCCTTGGAATCTTTCTGTTATTCTTTGTTATCAAACAATGGAATATATATGTTAAAATTTGCTTGTTGCATTTTTTCAAGTCTAATGGCTGTCCTTTAAGTTAAAGTTTAAATAAAAGCCTTACAGTACTACCCCAAAAATTAAACCATCCCCCACTCAAAAAAATAAATAATAGGGCCTTTCCAATAAGAGGATGTGCACATTCATCTTGTTTAGGTAATACAAACAGATTATGCCTTTCTATTCTGTTTCTTATTTTAAAACTTTCCAGACTTATAGACAAATAGTAGGTCTCTAACAAATATGGAACCCTAATTTAGTCACATGTTGAAATCTTTCTTTGTTCAACTGACAACATACTGGCAGAAATTTAAAGGCATTGGTTTCTTAAATCTTTTTCTGGACCTACTATTGTTGAAATATGATTTGATTCAGTATTGAGAAACAGATCACCAGTTTTAAGCTTGAGTATCAGTCGCCCAAATGCCAAATAATTTTGAGGGTCTTTATGTTTATTGGGATGGCAACTTTCAAACCCTTAAAATCATTTTAGCAATGTGCATAGCAAAAAGTCCTTTCAAACAACTTATTTCAAAATTTGCTCATAATTTTTTTTCCAATAAACCTTTATATTTAGTAACCATGGTAACAATATGTGACGGTGACTGTGGTCAATTATCATTACTTTCAAGCAGAATTCAAATGTTACATTTTCCAAATAGTTCTGTATCAATTTCCAAATTTGTCATAGATTAAGCACTGCAGTTATTTTATTTATTAGTTGATTTTACCTTAGAACTACATGTAGCAAAAAGTTCAGTTACTGTGACTACTTTGTGTTTTGGTCTTTACCTTACAGATCTGCTAAATAGACTCTCTTCTATTGATTTTTACAGTTTTTTCTTATGTTTTACAATTACACCACTGTCCTAGGAAAGGGACTGGTGTCTAGACCTGCAATTTAGTTGGTGGCTCATTGCTGTCTAACCAATTTGTTATTTTTGTTTATAGAAAGAGTTATTCTCTTTTGATTTGTTTCATATTTTGTCATGGTATGGCTTTTTAAACTTAATATACTGTATGGGTGCTGCTCATTGTTGAAGGCTGAACGGTAACCTTTGTAAACATCCTCATCCTTTAATCTCTAGTGGATACTTTATTGGCAATCATACCATATTTCCTTATTCTTATAAATAAATTATACTGCAGTATATATGATGTTAAGTTTTGTCAAAATGCAGTTTATTTACAGAGAAAACTTTTGGTTATGAGCATACCTGTGGATTATTCTAAAAATAGCAAAGACTTAATTTCATGATTCTAAAAGATGCTTATACTATAGAGTTATTGCATGAATATTGGGGAATATTGTCCCGAGTAGAATTTTATATTGCACGAGCTTGCGAGTGCAATATATGTTCTACGAGGGACAATATTCCCCAATATTCATGCAATAACCCTTTTATTGTATAGTAATATAATATTTAAAAGTACTAACTGGTTTAAACTAAGATTTTGTCGTTGATGACGTCATGAATTTTGAGGATTTATTGCACTAGTGCAATATTAGAATTTATTGCACGCTAACTTTTGGTTACTTTCTGTTGGAAATATTATATTGCTATACAATAATATAGAGTTATTGCATGAATATTGGGGAATATTGTCCCGAGTAGAATTTTATATTGCACGAGCTTGCGAGTGCAATATATGTTCTACGAGGGACAATATTCCCCAATATTCATGCAATAACCCTTTTATTGTATAGTAATATAATATTTAAAAGTACTAACTGGTTTAAACTAAGATTTTGTCGTTGATGACGTCATGAATTTTGAGGATTTATTGCACTAGTGCAATATTAGAATTTATTGCACGCTAACTTTTGGTTACTTTCTGTTGGAAATATTATATTGCTATACAATAAAAATAATTATTTTACAGAACTCTGATCACTTATAGCTGCTGCGACCTTGATCTTATACATATACATGTATATACTTAGTTATCTCAAAATCAATAGAGGTCCTCCTCCTTTAATGGGGATTTATCCTTTAAATTTTGTTATAGATTATGTAAAGTTATATATATTATATATAAATGCATGATTCAACAGACTTTATTTGGAATTTGAAAATTGTAATGTCAAGACTGATTGAACTATTGGATCAGTACGTATACTCCACTTGGCCCAAGTTGGGTCCAGACTCCCATACTTTAAAGCTATCCTCTTATCACAAGCCAATTTTGACATCAAATTACTGTAACCTAAGTTTGTACAAATAATTATTTTAAAACAATATTACAAAACTTAAATTCAAATCATGTGTAATAGAAATAAGTTTCAATTTAAAACTTTTGTAATAATCAACTTTTTGCCTATATTACAACTGATACCATTTTATATGGCCATGGTCCTTATCTACATCCTCAGAAGGTTTTAGGCCTTTTGGCACATAATTGTTTCATATTAAGCATACTATCCAATATGCCTTTTATTTTTTTCCCAATGTAACACAGTATTTATTCCTTAATAATTCAACTCATGAATTATTAACTTATAATCATCAAGTGCAGTTCAAGCATTTTGAAAAAAGTCCCCTATCCAGCAGAAGAATGTTTCAAAAAAGTCTTAGCATTAGCCTTATATGTAGCAACTAAATGGAGCCTTGGTCCTAGGGTCCTCCTTCTAAATCTGTCTCTGAACTCATTCTCACTTTATGTCACTACTAACAATGTCTTGTGCAGATTTTACCATTTCTTCCAAACAAGGCAGTTCAAGTTAACTTTTTACATGTACACTTCTATCCTTTAAAGTCTTACATTTAAAAGGAGTCGCCTACTCAAGAGTCACCTACTCAATGCTAAAAATTCTTGAATTAATTATTTTACTCTAAACTTATATAAAACCAGCATCACGATGTTTCAGATTTAGCTGCGAGTTCCCAACTAATCATTAGTTGAGTTGGATTTATTTTTTGTCTAAATTGGAATATTATTAATAAAAGCTTAACTTACTCTAAAGTCTACAAATCTAAAGCAAATTTCTATGTTCAAGAACCTCAACTGCTACAAAATTGCTCTCAACAAGTAATGAAAATCAGATTTTGGAGTTTGGAGGGCAGGCCACCTTGTGATCTTTAAAATGTTTAAAATCAACTATTTCAAATTTGTCTTAAAAGTGACCTGAGGATATGAGTTCGTTTTAAAAGTGATCTAGTGACTTAAGAGGGTAGGTATCTTACTAGGCACCAGTGACTAAAAAGTTATTATCTCAAACTGCATATATCAATCAAATTTTGAAGCAAAATAAATTTTATTTTCAATCTGTATTGTGGACACATTCTAACAACTTGGAAGTACTCTCCATCCTTTGCCCAATCTGTATTGTCCAACATGTCCCTAATCTCAGTGTGGATGAAATAAAACTTTACATCTAAGCTGTTTTGTAAATTACTTTAATTAAGGTTACAAGCAACAAGATTGATGAATACTGACTGATTCATTTCTCTTTTTTTCTTATGTCTACAATTTTTTCTTCACTTTTATTGCGTGACTGTAATACGTATGTTTCCTAAAAATCACTTTAATATGTAGGGTGTCACAGTCACTACCATTTTTAGTAACAAACAATCTTTTTCAAGAATTGTTTTGATCAAATTGGTAATATAAAACTTTGTCCTGTTACATGTACCAAGATACTTATAAAATGACCTTGAGACAAGGTCATGAGACATCCTTTTGTCATTGACAACATTTATTTGACATTCAACAATTATCCAAAGTTAGGGATTCAACATCAGGAATCTTAGCAGGGATTGTCTTCAGTTATCTCCTAATATTTTTGTTGTCAATCATACAGGGAATTGAGTATTAAGCTTTGAAAATAGTGGCAGATCCAGAAGTTTTCACAAGAGGGGCCCACTGACTGCCTTAGAGAGGGAACGCCCCAGTTATTCCCTATATAAACAACCAATTTTTTTCCACAAAAGGGGCCCGGCCCCCTGAAAAACCCTCTTAATCCGCCTCTGGAAAACTTTGTATCCAGCTTTTCTAGACTGGTGCAGATATTGAGCTTGGCATATTGTAACAATAATTTTCAATGTATTCAGACTTTATGTTGAACTATTAATGTCTTGTGGGTTGCTGTTTCACTTATTTATACACCAAATCTATTTTCATCCATATGAAATCACAATAGTCAAATGGTCAAGATCCCAACAAGAACCTTTGCAACAGTCTGCACTGAAAGCCTCTAGTCTGATTCCCCAGACAAGTATGAATTTTATTCAGTCTAGAAAGCATTTGATAAACTTTGTTTAGACACATAAGAAAGGTACATGTAGGAATAATGTTCTTCCAACTAGCAGTTGGAAAAGATTCTGGTGCAGACTGTTACAAGGGGCACAAATTTATTAACACATAAAACACAGGATACCATCACGTAGGAGCACTCCATCAAAGAGAGGATAACCTGTTGTGTAATTCATAGATGAGCAAAATAGGACAGCACACCATTGGCCCTTGGTTATGAATACTTACATAATCATGAAATGCTTTGGCTTCACTAGAATGATCACATGTGTCCCTTCGTTCTGGAGCTGCACAATATAAATCCCAAAATACACTGAAATAGAAAAAAATATGTCATTTTCAACAAATTTCAGATTGGTATTGGTAGCACATATATAACCAGTCAAAAATTTATAAATTGTACTTGGATGCTGATCTTTAAGGAGCAAGATTTGTCAACACTTCCTTAAATGCATTTTCATCAGCAATTTATCTATACTCCAAATTCCTCATTTCCATAAATGACATCATTGTACCTACACGAGTTATATTTTCATACTGAAAAACAAATTGATGCATATTTCAAATACCAAAAGGGCATTCTTGATCTTCATGCAGGTTGAGAACTTTTAAGTCATTTTTGAAGATCTTTCAGCAACTTTCATGATGAAGAACTACAATTATGATTATTATTATAATTCATTGAATATTCCTTGTCATTTCATAGTATTGACCTGTGTTCATCAAAGCATTTTCTTAGTTCAAACATGCACATAAACATGTGATCCAAAATGTGTCTATATGTGTACTAAGTGTGAACACACTTGCTTCTGGAATAACCTTCATCAGACACATGCAAAACTAAAAGTTCAGTAAATTAAACAATGTGCTTGAAAACATAAAAACTAAAATAGATGAAGTTGTAAGGTCAAAAGGTCAAGGAAGAAGCAAACAAATTTTTTCATAATTACATAGGTTTTTTATAATCTTACATTTTCAGTAAAAATATTTAACTATAGAGTAAACAACATAATAATTGTTAACCTATTCAATATGATGCACTGTTTTGTGAAGAAAGTCGAAAATTTGTCATTTTTAAATACACACAAGAAAATTATCCAGCTAGATGATTTCTAAATATGTTTACTTAAAGAAGAATTATTTTGTCTTTGTGATGACCCACATAGCATACCATTACTGTCATGACTTAGCTTTGGCCTTGACAGTAATAGCTGTTGTTTGTTAAGTAACAATGCTTATGGAGCTGTTTTTTTTTTAATGACTCATAGAAATATCCAGTTAAAAATAAGGCAGTTTTCACTGTAACTAACTTTAGGACAGTGTCAGGTTTTACTGCTACGCAAAACCATTGACTATTGCAGATATGCAGGTGTACAAGATTCTGGTTGGTTGACTGAGGAAAACTATAGCAGCTCTAAAATCAATACTATCACAAAATCAATATGTCTTCTTTAACCATCAGTTTCTATGGAAAGCCCTGCAGGCCATAACCGCTCAGCCATGTCCCTCATACATAATATATACAAAGTTAAAATTTCAATTCTTCAAACTTTCATAAACCAAACAATGATGTTATGTCCTTGGGGTTAAATATGAAGTGGGACGGTCACTATAGAAGACCTACATTCCTGGACAAAGACTTGAGCCAATTGTGAAAACTTCTACACATGTCTAAAACTCAGAATGAAATTTATAAGGCAAATATATTTTTTAAAGTATTTTTACAAGTAGTTCATTTCATTTGCATCTGAAATACATGTGCAATTTACCTATATACATGTATGTATTAATCTATGAAGACTATATATTGAACCTTTAATTCACCAGAAACACAAATTATTACAGTAACTGAAATGTGTATTCTGTGAAAACCAAACTCAGCGAAAAAGAAACCATAAATATCCAATTAAAAATCAGAATCAAGATTTCAACACAAAAAGATGTTTTCGTGTGTTAATTTATTACCTGATAAATATGCTGCCTTTTTTGCATGCACACAACTTGACAACTTTAAATTAAAACAAAATCCCCAAAATGTGTACATAAATCATGTTTGTTACATCTGTAACTCAGTTGTGTAATATACATTTTTACATGTTTTAAATTGATTTTTTTTTAGAATCTGAATGAAAGGTTCTAAAAGGAATGTTTATCTACTAAAAACATTTTGTTGGAAAAGAAGGTGAAGATTTTGACAAATTTGGGGTATTTATTCAAAATTCTTATCAAAAATCAAAATCCAATAAATATATACCTATGTATTGTCTTAGTTTTAGGAAAAAATAAATTCAAATTGGTATAGGGGTCTACAATTATAATTAAATGACTCTAGAATCAATGGTTAAAATTACGCCACCAAAATTCAAACTTGATCTATGCTTTGTAGTACATGTAATAAGCATTGTGTATAAGTTTCATTTAATTTGGTTGAGACAAACTAAAGTTTGAGAACGGAAACCAACTTTGGGATGTATAGGTAGACAAGAGTTAAACTTTACTTAATCAGAGGCGGATTAAGAGAGTTTTTCAACAAATGGAAGTTTTTAACGACCTTGACTGGCTATACAGCCCTCTCACGGTCGGCTCGGTGCCCGAAGGCGTTTGGTGAGCTTTGAATAATTTTGTCATCGGTCAGGAACAAGTGGTGGTCACCATTTTGGAGGTTGCCATCTTGGTTTTGTAAGTTGTTTTGGTTTGATATGTTGACTAATTTGATGTTATTTCTTCACAACGGCTGCTTTCAGGGCCAGTTTGGTCAGCTTGGCAGCCCGCTAACCTCGATGAAGGAGTACTGGTAGATGAGTCGTGGATGTAGTTCTAAAGATGACAGGAAGCGTTATCAGGACCAAAGCCATGAGGCAGTGAAATGAAGGTCAATCACCCAACACCTAGGATACAGCCCTCGGACGTTAATCGGCATAACACTCCCCATGATACAATGGTTTTGGAGTGCATGTTAACGTGGGGCGGCCCAACCATTGCGTTTACTGTACGGCGTTGGATTGGTTACTGTCATTTAAAGAAGTAAGTTGTTGATCATCTAACTGTAAACCCTCATCGAAGATAGTGGGTAAAGGAGAGCTGGCCCAGCACATCCGTTCAGCTGTAATGACTGAGAATTGACCTCGTGAATGTGATTGTGATGAAAGGGTTTTTCAGTCCCCCCCCCCTTTTTGTAGGAAAAATTTGGTTGATTATATAGGGAATCACTGAAGCATGACTGGAGCGGCCCCTCTTAGGCAGTCAGCGTGCCCCCACTTATGAAAATTTCTGGATCCGCCACTGTTAATGTCCCTTCTCTAAGGTAGGAGCATAATAATTTGCAAAAGATTTGACATGAAATGTTTGCAATATTGTAACAAAAAAACTTCATTTCAATTTCATCCAGTTAGATATTGTAAACTTGATAGAAATTTTTAAGGTTAATATTACTTGTAGACTGAATATTCAAGTTTCAGTAGGTTTTATCACAGTTTTAATTTTACCCTGTAGGTGAAACACATTCAGGCGAAGTTGGGCATCTGTTATTGCATTAAACACTGCAAGCCAACTACTTTTGGGAAAACATGTATTTTATTCCATGTATATGCATAAGGCAATTTAGATTGCCTTTGCAGAAATTTAATTTCACTTTTTTCTAATTTTCTTACTATATTTTTATCAGAAACAACCCAGTGTTATATATTTCTGACCTTTTACATCACATTATTTTTCTACTCACAAAATTACAGTTTGATTAAAATTACAGCATTTTATTTCCATAAATTTCAGGAGTTCTTATTACCATTTTTCTTCTAACATTTTGTTATTTTTGGCACATTTGAAGAAAATCAAAATCAAGCTCATGATAAAATGCACACCTTAAATGTATTTATTAACACCTAGCATGATATAAAAGTTGTACCTTGAAAACATTAGGAGTTTCAGCCATATCTCTTTTCACTAATCTTTTTTTAAATGTGTGAGGGTCGAGTTATATAATGGGATGGTGTGGAGAACTTAAAGGAAAGGGGTTTTATAAGTGTAATTTCTGATAGGACTAATGTCTAAAGGACTATGTTTGATTCAGAGCTGACATACATGTATGGTAAAGACCTGTGAAGTAGGTCAAAATGCTGTGAATTACAAGAAAAACAGTGAAAACATAATGCCATGTAAATTAACACATTAACAGTATATTTATACATATATAACTCTATGATATAGTTATTTTAATTTCTTGTCCTTGTTGAGAGCCAGGTTCATGTACTTTTAGATCAAAATGCAAAATTACCACTCTCCATCCCCAGTTTATTGAAGACAAAAATTGATCTTGATCTAATCTATCTGGACTTGATGCAATATGCTTTGATTAAAGCATAATTCATTTTTGTCACTTTCCCTCTCTCCAAAATTTTGAAGATAAAATATTTGATTTATAATAAGACCTTTTCTTACTTGCTTTTAGCATGGGGAAAGGTTATACATGTTTGTAAAATCATGGTATCCTATTCAGAAAACTTTGCTACAAAACTTAAAATTATGAAATGAATTTTTATTGGTTGCTTTAATTTTTGAAGGATGCTGGCCATCAATTTGATGCTTTGTGTATCGTAAAACAAAAATCTGATGCATTTTTCATGATGTCACTTGTGTTATGGACTGATAATGTTTATGCAGCAAGAGGTAGTACCCTGAAAAAGCCAGAGAACTTCAAAAGTTGTTTGTTTTGACATCTTAGGTGGACATTTTACTTGTGTAATTTAACAAAACTACCGGTTTTTAAAACTTTTCTGCCATTTTGCAAGGTAAATCATGGTGCTGGCTGCTCGTGTTGGGTCGTTCATGCTATACATGAACACTTATACAAGGAAATAGGGAGCAGTTACATTGAATCCAAGACCAAATAAGCAGGTCCACATTAGACCAGGTTTGATAGTTTATGGAAGGATATGTAAATCGGTTCTCTTTTATGGTTTCCTTGCTTTGATCTGCAGTGCATGAAAGCCAAAGACCCCTCATTGTTTCGCCATTTACTATGGCATGTTTCAAATGAAAACGATGCCATTAAACCACATGGGTCACAAAAGTTCAACTACATGTATTAATTAATTGAATAATCAATATATTCTTCTTCCAAGTCCTCTTTGTGCATACTTGTACATGAGACCAACACCAGGTTATAAATGGATGTAAATATTATTTTTATCTCTATGGACAGCTTTTGTGGTCTTGTGGTAGACTGATCGACTCATGTTACAGAGGTTTTGGGTTCAACTAGCTGAGTCATTGAAATCAAATGGCTTTAAAATGGACAGCTGTTGTTTCCTTTCGTATTGCAAGCACCCAGCATTTAAGTAAGACCAAAGACTGGTCAATTCGTGATCAGAATAATGTGGGTTACGGAAGTTGTATGTCTAAAGTCTAGCATAAAACAGCGAGTATTTCCATATTCACATCCCATTAATATGCAATCATCCTTAGAATGCCAAAGGGTTTGAATGGGTCCTTCATTTCTGTATTCTTGAATTTTCAGGTAATTTAAAGACATTCTTCTCTATTCATTTTACTTTAGCAACCAATTATTTATAGTATTAGCCCATCATTCTCTAAATTCCCTTTGACCCATTCAGATCCTCCTGCATGAAATATCTAATATTGCATGCAACCATCAACTAATCTCAAGGTGCACATGTACACTTGTATGCCACTCACATCAAAAACAAAATGTTAATAATGATAAACATGACTTCTTTTAAAACACTAAAACTTGGCCCGCACCATGTAAGGGATGCAACGTCTCATGGTAAGACATACTAATTCAAGGAAATGTTCCATTCTTCAATTTCAAAATCAAAGAAAAAGGACTGTCATGCAGGATTGAGTATATTTTTGCAGACAAAAAAGAATATACAATAGTGGTGGTCACAGATGTAACAGAAACTGGAGTAAACATGATGTATGACTGAAACATTAGAGAAATATTTCAAGGTGTTGGTAATGATGGAATGTTATTACAAATGAATACACAGACCACAATGCAGGTCTCTTTTCCAAATCAAATTTTGTAAATACTCCTGAAATCCCAATATCTGTGGAATCTACACAACTGTCTATTCTTGTCTTCAAAATTTACATGCATATTATAAGGCTCTTTCTTAACATGGGTCAGCCATTTACTGTCTCCTTACAACAGACTACCATCGTTTCCTCATACTTCCAAATCCTGTCAAGGGAGAGCCGAAAATTCAGTCCCTGAAATTTTCTCCCCAGAAAGTGGATCGAACCACTACATCATGACTCTCTATATAATTACATATGCAGGGTTCTCGCTAAGGATTTTTGAAGGAGAGTTCAGGGACTTGTCATTTTTAACCATGATGAGTCCAACAGCAAGAAGAAAATATCTTAATGCAATATAATGTAATATTTTAGTCTCCAATTCCTAACAGAGCAATGAAATGATATTAAATTCAGATCACTTTTAAACTTTTGCTATAAAATGATGATATTTGTGTTTAACTGTGTTCAGTTTTAACAAAATATTTCAATCTTTATGCATCTGTGGACTCACCAGTTTTGAAAATGGTGAGTCCAGACAGATTTTGCTGAGTCCAGGACTTATGGACTCGCCTTAGTGAGAACCCTGCATATGCATGAAATCTGACTCAAGAGAACATTCATTTGCTTTGAGGAGCCTAGTCCTTTCCAACTGTGTTTTAATTTGTTCTAGTATCACTATCAACGATCTCTAATAGGCTTCCAGATTAGATGACTGCAGAGGGATGAGAGAATCACAAGAATGCTTATCCTGACTAATCCTATATGTGCCTGTCCCAAAGTAAGGAGTCTGAATTTCAGTGGTTCTCCTTGATTTATTTCTGTCATACTCATCTTTGTTATCATTAGTTGTTGTAATAATTAAATGGGTGGTTGATAATAAGTTTGAATCCAAGAATGAAATTATAATTAAGTTCCAAGATTAATTGTTTGATTGTTGGTGTTGTAAGTGCCACTTTTGGGCTTTTTTGTGGCAATCAGTTTTTATAGGTGGAGGGAGTCAGAGTGCCCAGAGAAAACCACAAAACTATGATAGGAAAACTGATAATCCTTGACAATTAAAATTGGAGTCCAGTGAATTCGCACAATCTGGGTTTCGAACTCACAACCTCAGACAGTGTTGACAGTAGTAGAGCGGCTGAGCCTCAGTGTTGACCGCTAGTGATTACAAAACTACTTAGACCACATGGCCACCAAGGCCCCCAGCAAGTTCCAAGAATCTGTGCTACAATGTCCATCAGTCAAGTGTGACAGAAAACAAAAGGTTTTAAGTATTTCTCTTGTTGTCTCACACTCAGTATATGTTTAGTAGACACTGTTCAAGCATACTTTATTAATATTGTATGTATATAGTTTATCGGGTTCTTTACACATTGCTATTGTGGAATATTAGCTTTGAGCAAAAAATGTGAACCTTTTGGGCAAGTGAGACCAGTCAACAAGCAAACAAGCTTCTCAATCTGTCCAGCAGCTAATATCTAAATACAAATACATATATGAACATGTAGAAAACCTTATAATCTGTTTATCAATCTATTACTAGACTTTTCTACCTCCTTTCAACAGTTTTAATTTACCCTAGTGAACTAAAGCAAGCTTGATAAAGTCACCTCACACATTCTGAGGTCACTGAAAACTTCTCAAACACTGTTAAGTCGCTGTTAATGCTTGCTAATGTCTTTCCTTTTTACAACAAAAAGAGTGACCGAGCAGAGTGATATAGACAAACTGACAAAGGGAGGGACACTAAATATACTTACCACCACCAGGAATGTAGAAACCCAGGTGGTTCTCCTAATGTTATGTTCTTTTCCCATCGTATCTGAAATTGTTAATAAAAATATTTCAAAATCCTTTTTGATATGTTCATAATGACATAATCACATTGTCCAAATAATTTTCCTCGTTGAAGAGTTGATCTTTTTCAAGTTTACAAACATTAATCCAAGCTCATTACTTTCATTTACACAAGGAATCATTTGATTGTGGAATAATTTTGAATTCTGGAAAATTGATTAGAAATTTATGATGAAAACTAACCCAACTAAATAAGGTTAGCCATGCATGCATAACTAAGGTTAATTTTACTTTCACTATCATTTCAGTATGAACTAACTAACCCCATTTAGTCATGTGTGCATGGCTAACCCTATTTAGTTGGGTTAGTTTTCATCATTAATCTCTCATCAATTATCCAGAATTCAAAATTATTCAACAATCAAATGATTCCTGGTTTGTATATCTATTAACTTTTATCCATTGAGATAGTGAAATGTAAAGTGCAACCTCAGTCCTGACAGCATTCAGATATATCTCTGAACATAAATTGTATGTATAGAAATTATGTTGTTTTTTTTCATGTTATTTATCAAAAATCACCTATGCATCTTCATGGTCAGCAAGAGGGCAGGATATATATATATGTGCTCCAACAGTGTATGTCATGGATGTTTTATCTTAATAGGTTTCATCTTAATATCTGAACCTCTATTATACAGAGAGGGTATTTCTCATTGCCATGATTATTTTGGTATACTTTATTAGGCTACTTCAATGCCCTTTTTGTCACAAAGAATAATAAAACAAAGCTGCAGCAATGGCAATGCAAACCAAACTTGTACATGTATATATATACAACTCATAATGTAAAACTGTAGATTGGTTAAAAAAATGATATTTTGTTGTTGTTTATGTAATAAATTATATATACCTCTGATAAAAACGTCTGTGCACTTTTCTGTGCTCCAACGTGTAACAAATATTCATAAACATATAGTGCTAATCTGAAAAAAAGTAATATTTTATTATTTACAAATTGGGCAGACATTCAGAATCAGTTTCATTCATATGTTTATTGGACACAGGAAGTTGTCTTGAATTCATTGTTTACGTGTTGTGTGCATCGTACATTTGAACATTTATTCATGTGCCATCATCTTTATCAGTTTTTGGAGTCTTAGTCAGTTAAGAAGCATTGTTATTTGTTTAAATCATGAAACATGTATTTGTATTGTTGAAAGTTTAATAACCGGAAGAGCCGTGTATAATACACAGTGAATGGGGCATCCCCCAGTACAGGTGGAAAACGCTCCGCTTCACGGATTCAAATCGAAATTGCGCCCTAATAAAAATCTTATTTGGAACGAAAATGAATGCTTTCCTTCTTACATATGTTATATGTTTATAAAAACTTACTTTTCTCTTGCTTGAGCGTCTGATGGTACCGTTGATCCTTTCCCCTTGGCGTACATGCTGGGAGCTGAACTGTCACGCACCTGTCAAACCATCAAGGACGACACTGACCCCGTAGCTGTGGTAACATCAAGTTGTGCTGTCCAAAGAAGACAGTTGATTAGTCAGTTATTTTTAGAGAAGGAGAGGATCTAGAAACTGATCAACTAGAACTAGTGTGTTACAGCGACAAAGAGTAGTTGGCACAAAGCCAAATACAAAAGACGTATATTTTTGTACAAGTTAGCGGCGAGAAAAAAATAATGCGTCAATGAATGTTTACGTATTGTTAATCTAATCGACATCGCTTAAAATTATCAAACATTATGTGTAAATACATATTGGTGAAAATTCCTTAAATGTAACATTTTTATTTAATTTTCAAAATAATGACTATTCTAGCTTTTTTTTTTTTAGTTTTTCCCCCCTCAAAATTTTAACAAATATAGAATATGTAGAAATAATCTGATAGCAGATTTTGAAATTAAAAACTCTTTGGGATAAATTACTTTATTTTCTACAGTCGAAACAATTTTTTTAAAGCAAAATATTTCAAATGGTCATCTCCTTAGTTTATAATAAATATAACAAAGGTCCCACAGCAGGCTGTTGCAGATCATTTCACTAAAAGTTTATCCTATATAATATCTTTTAACCCTAATGACAATGATCGTAATTAAAACATAAATTTAAAAATTTTCGTCAGAAAATATAAGAATCATTCAACTCTATTTAAATCGACCAAAACTTTATGAATTTATAATCTAATTCCTGTTGATTTTTCCGAATTTTCGTAATAATTTTTGTCCAAAATACAAATTCGCAAATTTCTACTGAAGCTAATAAGCTTTTTTAGTCAAGTTTTTCTTAAATAATTATTTGTTTTAAAGTAAACAAAAAATGTTATATACGTGGTCAATAATATGTATACAAAAATTTTAAATAATAATGTGATATAGTGTTGACCTATTTGCAGCAAGTTAACTCAATAGATATGGGGATCTAGAAACTCCACAGAAGTCCTGAGGTTTCCTAGGGGTATACAAATAAAATAATTTTATATATAACCAAGACGTATTTCTGTCTTAAAGTAATTGCACATTTATCAGTATTGAAAACAGTGAAGAATCATCCAATTAAGTTACCTAGCTGAAAGTCTACATTAACAGACAATAAAATCAACGTGTTATTCACATTCGGCCTCTCGGTAAATACACACACACTACATCGATCGACCTGTATTTTTTGTGTTCTACGCTTGGATTTTACTCCCACGTAAAAAGACCAGATTTATGTGATGGCGGCAGGTTCAATCTCTGGTGATGAATTTGTTAAGGTAGCACATGATTTCCTTGTTTTGGCTGAAAAGACAAAGGATTTGTGGAAAATTAAAGAAATACCTGTAAGAATAATAAAGTGTCAATACACCTTAACCTGGAAACTCTTTGTCCTATTTTTGGTGGCTGCAACTCCAAGTCTACCTCCAAACTTCCGTTATATTCGTAACACTCTACATTTAACGTACGAGTGTTCTGAGAATGAATTATTCTGTTCAGGGGTTTCTCAGTGAAAAATTGAAAGAGGGTGTAAACAAATCAAGTAATAACAAACTCAAATGAAACCTATTCAGAAGAATCTTATTTATGAAAGTGATTTTTATTAGGCCTTTTAATTTGGTTCAGACCTTCAAATTGATATTTACTAAATAAAGGTGAATACTACCGTATGCACAGGCACTTGTTTCTATTCATTGGAAGACCCACTATCAACGTATATTTACGAGTAAATATACGTTGATAGTGGGTCTTCCAATGGATAGAAACAAGTGCCTGTGACCGTATGTCATGATATGATGTCTTTTTTATGAGGATTACCACTGGCCCTAATCAACCAATAAACGAAGATTTAAAAAAAAAAGAAATGATATTTGATTTTTTTTTTTTTACTTGTATAGAATTTTATTTCCAAACTTTTAAAGAGGGTGGTAAAGGGTTATTTTCGTGCAACGTGTTTTGCCATTTTTATTATAGGACCGCTAAAATTGAAAATTTTTTGGTCGTATATTGGTATCACGTTGGCGTCAGCGTCATCGTCGTCATCCGAATACTTTTGGTTTTCGCACTATAACTTAAGTTTAAGTAAATAGAAATCTATGAAATTTAAACACAAGGTTTATGACCACAAAAGGAAGGTTGGGATTGATTTTGGAAGTTTTGGTCCCAACAGTTTAGGAATTAGGGGCCAAAAAGGGCCCAAATAAGCATTTTCTTGGTTTTCGCACTATAACTTTATTTTAAGTAAATAGAAATCTATGAAATTTTAACATAAGGTCTATGACAACAAAAGGAAGGTTGGGATTGATTTTGGGAGTTATGGTCCCAAGAATTAGGGGCCAAAATTAAACTTTGTTTGATTTCATCAAAATTGAACTATTTGGGTTTCATTGATATGCTGAATCTAAACATGTACTTAGTTTTATACGACCGCAAAAATTGAAAATTTTTTGGTCGTATATTGGTATCACGCAGGCCATTCATTAGGAGGCGGTACCCGGTACTTTTACCCTCCTATGCTATTGACAAGTACCGCCTAAATGTAGGAGTTTTTATATAAGATATTCATGGAATAAATAGAAAAGTAGCACCTAGAACCGTGGAAAGTACCAGTCAACATGAAAGATTATGAAACCCCTGATCACGTTGGCGTCGTCGTCTGCGTCGTGGCCCAAATAAGCATTTTCATGGTTTTTCGCACTATAACTTTAGTTTAAGTGAAAAGAAATCTATGAAATTTTGACACAAGGTTTATGACCACAAAAGGAAGGTTGGGATTGATTTTGGGAGTTTTGGTGCCAACAGTTTAGGAATTAGGGGCCAAAAAAGGGCCCAAATAAGCATTATTCTTGGTTTTTCGCACAATAACTTTAGTATAAGTAAATAGAAATCAATGAAATTTAAACACAAGGTTTATGACCACAAAAGGAAGGTTGGGATTGATTTTAGGAGTTGAGATCCCAACAGTTTAGGAATTAGGGGCCAAAAAGGGGCCCAAATAAGCATTATTCTTGGTTTTCGCACCATAACTTTAGTATAAGTAAATAGAAATCTATGAAATTTAAACACAAGGTTTATGACCATAAAAGGAAGGTTGGGTTTGATTTTGGGAGTTTTGGTCCCAACAGTTTAGGAATAAGGGGCCCAAAGGGTCCAAAATTGAACTTTGTTTGATTTCATCAAAAATTGAATAATTGGGGTTCTTTGATATGCCGAATCTAAAAATGTACTTAGATTTTTGATTATTGGCCCAGTTTTCAAGTTGGTCCAAATCGGGGTCCAAAATTAAACTTTGTTTGATTTCATCAAAAATTGATTAATTGGGGTTCTTTGATATGCCAAATCTAACTGTGTATGTAGATTCTTAATTTTTGGTCCCGTTTTCAAATTGGTCTACATTAAAGTCCAAAGTGTCCAAAATTAAACTAAGTTTGATTTTAACAAAAATTGAATTCTTGCCTGGGCTTTTTCGATATACTGAATCTAAACATGTACTTAGATTTTTGATTATGGGCCCAGTTTTCAAGTTGGTTCAAATCAGGATCCAAAATTATTATATTAAGTATTGTGCAATAGCAAGAAATTTTTAATTGCACAGTATTCAACAATAGCAAGAAATCTTCAATTGCACAGTATTGTGCAATAGCAAGAAATTTTCAATTGCACAGTATTGCGCATTAATAGCAAGAAATCTTCAATTGCATAGTATTGTGCAAAAGCAAATATTTTCAATTGCACAGTATTGCGCAATAGCAAGAATTATCTAATCGCACAATATTGTGCAATAGCAAGAAGTTTTCAATTGGAGTTATCTTTCTTTGTCCAGAATAGTAGTTGAATCAACTTAAATCATTATTTTATACAATATACAATGTATATTCACTTTTACTACCAACTGATAAATTAAAACAATCTTTACCATTCAGTGATAACAAGCACTTTATTTTACATTTTAATATTTTATGATGTATTTAAATGAGTAGCTATTGTTGCAAACTCCATTAGAAATTTGAATTGAGATCAGTTTTGGAAAAAGGGAAAGGGGGATGTGAAAAAAAGTTGGGGGGGGGGTTAAATTTTTCTCATTTCAGATTTCATAAATAAAAAGAAAATTTCTTCAAACCTTTTTTTGAGAGGATAAATATTCAACAGCATAGTGAATTGCTCAAAGGCAAAAAAAATATTTTAAGTTCATTAGACCACATTCATTCTGTGTCAGAAACCTATGCTGTGTCAACTATTTAATCACAATCCAAATTTAGAGCTGAATCCAGCTTGAATGTTGTGTCCATACTTGCCCCAACCGTTCAGGGTTCAACCTCTGCGGTCGTATAAAGCTGCGCCCTGTGGAGCATCTGGTTTGATTATGGGCCCAGTTTTCAAGTTGGTCCAAATCGGGGTCCAAAATTAAACTTTATTTGATATCAAAAAAAAAAATCAATATATGGGGTTCTTTAATATGCTGAATCTAACCATGTATTTAGATTTTTGCTATTTAGGACCGGTTATCAAATTGGTTCACATTGAGGTCTAAAGGGTCCAAAATTGAACTTTATTTGATTTCATCAAAAATTGAATTCTTGGGGTTCTTTGATATGATGAATCTAACCATGTATTTAGATTTTAGATATTGGAATACCACAAAGGGATGGTAAGAATTGTCTTTGGAAGTTATGGCTCAAACTGTTAAGAAATAAGGTGCAAAAAAGGGGGGGAAGGGTTTCATGGTTAATGGACAATTACTTAAGTACAAAACATAATTTAAAAGCAGTGTAAGGTTGGTAATTGAAACTCATTTCTCATTAATATCTCACCTAAACTGCTCTTAAATTATGTATATTGGAAATTTGCCAAAAACTTTATTATTAATAAATTCCATTGAAAATTTGCCAAAAACTTTAGTTTAATGAACTTCATTGGAAATTTGCCAATATAAAATGTTGCATTGGAGTTATCTTTCTTTGTCCAGAATAGTAGTTAAATCAACTTAAATCATGACTGTATGGCATTTTATATTTTATGATGTATTTAAGTGAGTAGTTATTGTTGAAAACTCCATAAGAAATTTGAATTGAGATCATTTTTGGAATAAGGGAAAAGAGGGAGGTGAAAAAAATTCTTATTTCAGATTTCAGAAATGAAAAAGAAAATTTCTTCAAATATCAAAGGATTAATATTCAACAGCATACTGAATTGCTCAAAAGCAAAAAAAAAAACATTTTAAGTTCATTAGACCACATTCATTCTGTGTCAAAAACCTATGTCAATTAGTTAATCACAATCCAAATTCAGAGCTGTATCCAGTTTGAATGTTGTGTCCATACTAGCCCCAACTGTTCAGGGTTCGACATCTGCGGTCGTATATAGCTGCGCCCTGCGGAGCATCTGGTTTCTATATAAAAAAGAAGATCTGGTATGATTGCCAATGAGAAAACACTCCACAAGAGACCAAAATGACACAGAAATTAACTAAAGGTCACCATACGGCCTTTAACAATGGGCATAGCCCATACTGCATAGTCAGCTATAAAAGGCCCTGAAATGAATAAATTTTATTTATTTTCATTTTAGTAGATTAATAAAGATATTGTGATTTTTTGATTAATTTCAATTCTATAAATTATGACGTTTTCATTGCAAATATGATAAAATTGTATATAATTTGATGTTCTTTTTTCAGGACCAACAGTACTATCTGTCCAAGAAAGAAGTGAAAAAAGTGTCAAGACAACACATTGAGGAAAAGCAGGTTATTAATTCCATCCATACCATCAAACAGAACCATTAAATATGTGTGGCTGCAATGTAGGTGGAAATAGGTATCAAGTGCTATTAGAGTCCTCAAAATTTTATAGGTTGTTCATTAGTAATCAGCTCTGTGGATCCGTCTATCACGACTCTGTGTTGTACAATTACTCAAGTTTGCTTTGAAGAACTTTTTATAATTTACATGAAATACTGGGAGTGTGGAAATGAAGCTCTTTTTCAATTTGTAAGATTTTGCTTTGTTTTGATTTATGGGACTTTAATTCTAAAAAGAAAAGAAAATTTTTCTTTGATGAGAATTCAAGATTGCTTTTTTAGATTCATACTTTCTCTGCAGAATTTTAATCTTTTGAGATTTCTTATTTTTTCAATCCAGGGATTGTACACTTCCACATAATTTTGTGGTATGATGTAACTTTGGAGTTTGTAAGAAGATCCAAAGATCATATTTTATGGTTTTGTTGGCATTGATTTATGTGATTTTGATATTACAGGTATTTTGAATGTCAAAGTTCTGTTCTAGTTGATCAGATGAAAGTCATCATGAAACTAGAATCTTATAACTTGGGTTTTAAGAAACATGGAAACAATAATTTTAGTGGAGCAGTTTCTGAAACAAAAAATTTCTTTATTCTTTGATATTCTAACTTCAGGAAATATTTTAATTAAAAGAATAATACAATACTTTTTTTCTTTTTGTGGTGTTTGTTTTATAACACTTTAACTAAAGGCAAAGCATGTAGATTTATAAATTGCACAGCTGCAAACTAGAGTTATCTCCCATTAGTATTTTGAAATTTAGAAAAGCATGTAAAGTTTATATCTTATTATTTATAAGTTTGCTGTAACTGTGTTTAATCGATATAGATCTACTATGATATAACTTTTAAAAGATTTTCTTGAAACATAAGGACTTATTGTATAAAATTAAAATGTATCACCAAAAATTTATATTTACTTATTTACAGACTGAAGATTTGACTTCAATAGATGAGGAAGATGGTTGTCAACTAGAATTGAGTTCTACAGAATGTCTGACATATGAATACCATGTTGTTTACAGCCACAGTTATAATGTTCCCGTTTTATATTTTAATGTGTATCACCAGAGTAAGGTTAAAAACAGTGATAATTTTTGTTGTTCCATTTTCTAGTTAAGATTGAGCCTTGATAGTTGTACAAAACTAGAAATTACATATTTATTCTACAATTTTAACTTTTAATTACAAATATAAAACAAGACTCTTCTTACATCATAGAAATACATGAACATGTTTTGATAACTGAGCAGGACACCTATACAACATATACTAGCCATAAGGCCAAATAAAAATATATGTGAGGTTCCAGTAACCCTACCGTCCCTACTTTTTCGGCTTAAAAATAGCCTACCCTAAAGATTTTATTGTTATTTTTCATTAAGCACTGTTAAAGTCAGAATGTTGCTCCCATATACTCAATGTAAAAAAAAAACATAAAATAAAAAAAATCCGTACCTACCTACCCTAACTTTTTTTTCAGATGTATCTGGAACCACACATACTTTTTTATTTGGCCTAAGCAATAAGGAAATATTTTTTTAGGCCAAAATTTTGGTTTTGCAGATGGAAAGTTATTGAGTCTTGATGAAGTTTGGTCTGATATCCCAGAATGCTACCGAGATAGATTGTTAGAAGAGCGCTGGAGTTTTATAACACAACAGGTAATTATACATGTTGATAATTTTATATGTCAGAATTGCATATTTACAAATACTCTAATGTAGTAACTGATTTACATTTATGTTTGTAGAAACCAAACCTTTAGACATACATGTGATTCTTCCGGCGGGAGTTAAAATCTCCCGCTTTTCAGACCCTCTTCCGTCCCTCCCGTTAAAATTTGAAATCTTCCGCTTTTTGAAAATGTCAATCTCGAAAAAATTTCAGTAGACATTTCTGGTTACAAAATAGATACGGACAGGGAAAAAGTCAGAAAAACTCTAAATTGATATAGGAAAAGTCCGAGAAAAACGGAAGTTTCCTGTAATGGAATTTGCGTCAATAAGGTAAATAGGAAAATAGCCTTGAGTAAATTTCAATGAAGGTGTTAAGGATTTGACTGTATATACAACAATAAAAGATGATTGGCATTTATCTAGTAATCAATTAGCTAGTTAAATATACATGTCTGGATGATTAAAAGTGAAATACTGACAATGGAACAGTTGTATAAACATCGACTTTAATAAATTTTGATGCTGTTGAAAACATGGAACAGACTTAGTTTATACTGAACCTCAAAGACAATAAAATCAACTCAAATATGATATTTATGGCTTGTCTTCTATCTAGGCCAATGGAATACCTATATAATTGTGTTTGTCTTATACTTTGACAAAATACAAACTGTATCATGTTATCACCAAATACATGTACCTCAGCATAATATTAAAGAAGACACAGTATCTAGCCAAATTTAAAAATGGGGCAAGTCCAGTGCCAATGGTCAAGACCATACTTACTACACTTCATGCAAAGCTGACTATGGGGCCCTACTTACTTGACCAAAAATATGGAGACAGCTACCCACCAGACAGCCCACAACTCTATCAATTCAACACCTTCTGTTACAAACATGTTCAGTAGTGGTACTAAAGTTGACAATGTGACTTAAGCAGAGGTACTTTTTGCCAACTATGTATGATGGCTGATCACTTTATCTTTGAACTATATATGATGAATAAATATTTGAATCCCCCCTCCTTATCTTCTATTTTACTAAGTAAAAATGGCTATGCAGGTGCTTGAAGGTATGGAATCATTGTTTTTTTTTTAACAAAAAAGGAAGATATGCAGTTTAAACACACACGAAAAAAGCATTGTGTACGTCGATAAAAAATCTCCAGTTATGAGGCCCAAACTCCAGCTGAAAATTTCCAAATCTCCAGTTGTGGCTTGACAACTCTGTCACATGTATGTTTAGAGAAAGTCAAAACTTTAAACATTGCCCCTCTGTACAGAAAAAAGAACAATGCATCAAGTAAATGATTGGTCTTCTTCAAATAAGGGGTGTGAATAAATTTCTAGACTTACAGGAAGTGATAACTCTTACTTTATATATGTATAAAAGGATATGTAAATAAGGAAGCAACCCAATATTACAAACAAAAACAAAATTGTATGCAAAAGCAGCATTGTTTTGTTTTTGTTGTAAAAGCAATGTGTACAATATTATATGTACATAAAAAAACTGAGGTTAGTACCAAACATCTTTTATTCATGCAAAATATATAGATAGTGACATAACTTTCAGGATTTGATTTAGCATATGTTAACATGTTAAATTCAAATTTTTTCAGGAACATCCTTTACTTGGTCGTCCATTTTTCATGCTGCATCCATGTCACACTAAAGATTTGATGGCACAAGTAACAGCAATACAAGATGATGGTCACAGGTATGTCAGTTTTAACAAACACATATATATACTAGACATCAAATTGACCAGAAATTTATTACGAGAAAGTTCTTGTTGTCATAAATTCTTAAAAATAAACATTATCTGTATTTTTGAATTCTGAATCAAGACCTTTTTGAAACCCCTTCTTGAAGAAAGAAAAAAACGATTTATCTTACTCACAATTATATCCTTACAATTCTGATGTATTTTGTATTTTGCATTTGTTTTTATCTCTATTTGGACTTTTTGTGAGCTTTCTTGTGTAGATTCTTTTCATTTCAATTTAAAAGTATGAGAGAAAACTTTACATAATTATGTTTTGATCAATAGTATACATTAGTATTTATTATATCCAATTTCAATTTAAAAGTATGAGAGAAAACTTTACATAATTATGTTTTGATCAATAGTATACATAAGAATTTATTATATCCAATTTCAATTTTAAAAGTATGAGAGAAAACTTTACCAAATTATGTTTTGATCAATAGTATACATTAGTATTTATTATATCCAATTTCAATTTAAAAGTATGAGAGAAAACTTTACATAATTATGTTTTGATCAATAGTATACATTAGTATTTATTTTCTCTAATTTTTGTGCTATTTTCACATTTCCTGACTGGTGTGAGAAAAATATTTCTCCTCACTAGTGAAAAATCTGTTCTCGGCAAATGATTAGTCGAAATTTGATTATGACGTCAAAATGTTTTGTTTTCTCCTCAATTTTCCTATTGTGACGTTATGAAAAAAGGCGACCTTGCCTGATGACGTCTCATATAAAGAACACAAGTTTCTGAAAACCTTTGAAAAAGAATGATTAAAGTCATCAGAGAAATAGATTCCGACACTATAACTCATGTATTACGATATTTCTCCACTCTCGACAGTTAAATTTAATTATTTAAAATGCTCGGCAAGCCTCGCGCTTTAAATAATAAAATTTAAATGTCTCGAGTGGAGAAATATCGTAATACTCTTGTTGCAGTGTAGGAATCTATATATATCCTATTTCAATTTAAAATTATGAGAGAAAACTTTACACAATTATGTTTTGATCAATAGTATACATTAGTATTTATTATATCCAATCTTCACAGAATTATAAATAATTAAGCTTATGCTTTGATCATATTCTTTGATACAGTGGTTTGAAGTAAATACCTTAAAAAAGTAATGTAAGTGATGTTTTATAGTAAATTAAAGACAAACCAAATAACAAAACATAATAAATAATGTTTATTTAATTTAGAATTAGAATGCAAAAAATCTGTGAACTACATACATTAGAAAATTTTAAATGTCCAAATGATTTGATTACCATAGTTTTATTCATCTTATATGTTCTTTCATCCTAAATTCATACGAAAAAATATCATTGAAATGTGTTTATTTCAGAAACTACCTTCTGAGTTGGTTGTGTGCAGTAGGTCCTGTAGTTGGCTTGAAGATATCCCCACTGTATGGATATGGACATGTCAAACCTGGAGATTAATAATCTTAGTCAGTTGATATATGATATAAGATTCTACAGTGAACAACAGATAGGCTGGTGATTCAGGGTCAAAACATAAGAAGTGAACACCAGATAGGCTGGTGATTCAGTGTCAAAACATAAGAAGTGAACACATCACTGAGAAGTGTTATGTATCCTCAGGTTTCTAAGAATCTGAAAGTCCAACATGGTTTGCAGTTCCAGATAAATGCATATAGTACATTCACAGAAGGGAAATATAGAAAAAAAACTATTATTGGTGACTAGAACACATCCAATATCATCTAAATGATTACATACAAATCCTGTAAATAACAATATGTTGGAAAAAGCAAACATCCGTTTAAATCTTGACTAGTTGAACATCACTGATATGTAAAAAAAAAAAAACAAGACATCAGAATCAACTGTTTACCGTCCAGTATGTCAGAAAGCTCCTTTCTTTGTGATATTTGTCAGGCAAGTTAAAAACAAAAAAAGCAAGAGCAGACTAAAACGACACTTAAACATGCACAGCCAAGAAACCATTGATTGTGAAAAATGTGATTTTAAATTAACTAAATCTGACAGTCTTTTAAATCACAACAGATGGATCCACCTAGGAGTCAAACGCAAATCTAAAGAACCTCTCCAATACTGCAGTACCAAAACAAAACAGTCTGCACAATCATAAAACAAAATGTGTAAACAATCAACAGATCATATCTGGCCCTGACTTCAACAAAAATCTTTATCATCGTCTATTTGAAATCAACCTTACTCCAGTCAGTGTCAAGTATTTGTTGGACTTTGGACTTGATGTTCAACTCCAGGCTAGCACGGTGAAAATCACAGATATTGAAGATATCAATTTTATTCATACAGAATATTGAATCTTATCGTTTAACAATTGTGCGTGTACACTGGAGATCATCATTAACTTTGGTGATTATTGGATACCTGAAATGGAGATTAACTACCAAGCACACACACCACCATGCAAACCATTTATTACAAAAAAGAAAGGAGGACACCATGAACCATATTAAGGCAGCCATCTAGGTTTGCAGATATATAAGCAAGCAACAACATTGCTCCACACCTGTGTACTTGTAAACTTTGGTTTATTTTGCTATGTTATTTTGATATTAATAAATATTTATTTTTATCTATGTTTTTGGTTGTAACTAATACACACTCACTTTTAGTAACTCTGATTTAATTATATAAAACTTCCATCTGGTAAATTCTTTCACAGGACAAACTTATCTGCCAGATAAATCATCTGCTGGTTCTCCCAACCACTAGTTAAAACAACTGCCAATTATATCTATTGCTTGTTAACACAACTGCTGGTAGCACACAGAATATCCTGGGTAACAAATAACCTCAATCATGTCGACCATTGACGAATCACTATATAAGGAGACCAAAAACACAGTAAAACTATTTATACTAGGAAGAAGGTCCATTAAAGGACCGAAACCAGTCAGGCTTTATTTTATCATCAGGCACTGTTATTTAGTTGTAACTGCATTTTATTCAATGAAAAACATATAATTTATGCAGTTTTCCATCATGGAAACATGGTGTACAGTCATGAAACAACAAAGTAATCTATTAGCATAATCTCACCAAGCATAAAGTTGTTTCTTGAGTGCACACATAATTTGTCAATCTTTAAAATTGAAAATAGAAATGGGGAATATGTCAAAGAGAGAACAACCTGACAAAAGATCAGGCAACAGCTGAATATAATATATACATGTACTTAGAATTTGATGACAAAAAAAAGGAAAATCAAGAAAGTCAGATTTTGTCACTATTTGTTGTCATGGTAACTTGGTAGAAATTTATAAATGTTATATATGGATAGGTATTTAAGTCACAAAACAATGTTACACCTGTCAACAAAATTACATAAAATTTGCAAGGTGCAGTAATCTAATATCTGTTATAAAAATAAAAATGATGTCACTATTAAAGTTATCTCTCATTGTCCAGACTTGTAGTTAAATCTTCTATAACCAATGCTTTATTGACAATGCAATATTTAATTTTACTTCTCACTGACAAATTAACACAACTTTTACCCTTTCGTGCTTATAAGCACTTTGATTAATCTAGAATATGAACTCAAACAGACCTAGAAAAATCCAATTGCATGTGATGTGATATTTGTGTTAATATCAGTTTTATGATCGATGGCAGTTATTGTAGGTTATCTCAATGGTAAATAAAATAATGAGTACACAAAAAAACACATGAAATGCTGATGCAAATTATCAAAAGTAATGCTTATAGTAGTTCTAAATGTCAAAATCTGATTTTTTTTACACTGTTTTTAATATTGCAAAAATTATGATGGTTTATTTAAATGTTGCTATAATTTGAACTCGCATTTTAATTTTAAAATGTATTATTTGCAGTATTTTATGAAATAACAATAATTCATTTCATATTCGTGTGCATAGTTCAACAAAGGCAGTTATAAATGCATTAAAACAAAATTGATTGACAGTACAATGTATTAAATAAAAAACAATTTCAGTTTTAAAACTTAGATTTCAATGTAACTGGTTAAACATCACTGCTCCATAGATATTATATAGGTTTTTTTCCAATTCAAAAACACAGATTTAGCCAGCTGTCAATGTTTAGTGTCGTATTTATATGTTTGAAACGATGTTGGCATCTTTAAAAGATTTTAAAGAGAGACAATCCTAGAAAGTTACAAATATGACAAAAGTAAAACTGAATTATTTCCCTTTATTCAGTTTCTTTGTGTAAGATGCCTGTCTTGGTTTAACTTTTCATGGTGTTATTTGATTCTTTATAAAAACTATTTAAAATTATTTTGTTTAAAAAATCATTGAGATTATATTTCAAGTATGTCCACTGATGGATACAGAAAAAACAGATTTGACAGTCATGACGGTATTCAAGTCAACCCTTGCTTTAGCTATAAAGTATAAAATAAATTTCCGATGATGCTACCATAAGAAGTCTCAGTATAAATACTGGATAGAAACTAAGAATAAAGCATAGTCGCAAAAAAGTAACGAAAACGAACAACCCAAACTGCAAGGTCACCTGAGGGAGGGAGGGAGTTTAAATCATGACAGAATAGAAGCACTGGGGAAGGAGGTGAATGATACTTCCAGGGACTGATACCACAATCCAACAAAGAGCTATAGTTATAAGTTAGTTTTATATAGAACACGAAAGGCCTTCAACAACGAGAGTTTGGCAAAACCATTTACAATACCCCAAATTGTCTTTATCCTGATTATTGGAGAATGAAATCAACAAAAGATTAGGAAACCAACTCCTAATCTGCAACTGAAATAGACTGCAATAACAACTCCATGTTCTCTGGATTGGGTCTGGTATTTTAGAATCAGCTGTTCATTACTGATGGGAAAGGAAAATTCATGTGCTTTTTCACAGTCAAGTAAATGACTTGTCTTTGTCATTTTAATGAGGATATAAGGTTTACAAAGGCGTAACTGTAATCTTTAAGACTTAAAGTGACAATGACATGAAGATGTAGAACTTTGAGATACATTTTGAAAAAAAACATAAAACACCTATATATTTTTTAAACATTATTTACCAAGCTTATAGGCATTCAAAGGCCAACAGCTTTCGTTTCTGTGTAAAGTCAGGAATGAGGCTGAGACAGATATGCATGTTTTTTTGAAATTATGACAATTTGCAGTGGCGGATCCAGAACTTTTAGTAAGGCCCGCTCCAGTAATGCTTCAGTGATTCCCTATATAGTCAACCAAATTTTCCTCACTAAAGCCCCCCCACCCCTCTCCTGAATTCTCCTATGATTTGGGTTAAGTTTTGCATTCTAGCACTTGGAAACCCATAGGTAATATGTGATACATCAACACAGGACACATGATCTTGTATACAATACACCGTTCAATACATCCGAGTTTTGCGTAATTTGCATTCAGATTCATTAAAGCTAATATAATATCAATGATATTTTGCAACAATTTTACAATCCAATGTTCTGAAGTACTTGGGTCACAACAACATACTGTTGTTATTATACTTAAGTGACTATTAACCACATGCACTAGTCTCAGAAAAAAAACATTCTCTAATATTATGGTATATAAAGGGGGGGATGAGACAAGTGCCTGTGCTATTAAACAAAAGTTTTGAGTCATTTTTCAAAAACCTCCAGCACTTTATTGATGACATTTACAACTGCATTTTTCTTGCATTACACAGCAATGCTTACCATTGTTTGGATACCTATATCATATATATCACACTTTGGATGTTTTGTTAAGTTCTGTTTCTGTTTCTATTTCCATTTCTAATCAATGATATTTTACTACTGCACTGTTGCAAAAGGACAACGTAGACCAGTGATATTTGTGGCATTGTAACCTAAATTTCACACATGAGAGACTTTAATATGCAGCTAGATTAATCTCAAAAACGTTTAATATGTGAACAACATCCAATCACTACATTCTTCTAAAATAGCATGTCATTCATCTACACTGACTTACTATGTAGGCTCGTGTGATTTTTGTCTTGTTTTGTAATTTTCAATTGGTCGCTCTTTATACTTGCATATGTCTATGGAAATTTATTTAGTAATTGTTAATTTGGTATTACTACATAAGCAGACATTATAGGTTAGCCTTTGGAAGGATATATCGATTAGTTACATGTCCTTGTCCTTTGTGATTGTTATTTTATTTGTATGACATTTTATTCAATTGTATTTGTTGTTTTGCTAATATAAATATAGTCACATTTATTTGCAATTACTGTGAATTCCTCTATTTTAAGAACAATAATGTACAAGTGTAAACATTCCCAATTATGTTATGTTGACCTTTTAATGCTGGGACAAAATGTATCATATGTCTCTGGATCTAGTTATGAGAATACCATTCAGTTGTTACGCTGGGGTTTCTTGGTATCGGTTTATGTTGGTCAGCCGCCTGTACAAGAATCTACTAGTACAAAAACACATATATTCACAAATAAAAGTTTAATTTGAGTGAAGTAAACGTAGAATGATCATATCGAACTTTTTACTATCTGTCCAGTGGCGTAGCTAGGCTATTTTTAAGTGTACTCCCCAACCTCGACGAGGGGTTTGAGGACCCCAATCGAAACCAGGTTATAACATCTACTAGAGGTGGGTACGAGGAGGAGGCCCTTTTCTGACATTAAAAACTAACGACTAAACGACTATCGTTTTTAATTTTGGTGTTAGAGAAAATATCCAAAACCACTTACTTTAAAATATGTTTAAAAGGAACCCTGGGGCAAAGAAATAACTCGAACAAAACCACTTTTTGTGCAAATGTCGTTAATGGATGTGAAATGATTTGCATAGATGTTTAGGTGCATTATGAAAATTCGTAAAGGGTCCCGTAGTTCTCGTCTGGGATTACCGCTTTCCGCGAAATTGAATCTATTTATCAGTCCATTAGAGGCGTTAAAATCTTCAAACATTTTCTGTAGATTTTTCTTTTCATAAGATGAAATATGGCAATATTATTTCAAATTTGTCATGTAAAAAATAATAATCACAGATCGTCTGTTAATTTGTAGATTTGTAAGTCCGTATGTCAATTGAAAAAAATATATATATATACTTTTAAACATTTGCTCTATACATAAATCACAAAAAAAAAAACTTCTGCCAAAGTTTCATAAAAACTAGTGTAACAAACTTTAACCCCAGAAATTTCTTTTATCAGTAAAATACGGAAATATTTTAATATTATATAAATCCATCATTATGCTCTGGATACTCTATTGAGAATAAAAGCTTCTGTCCCACCTTTGTAAAATTTCTAGAGGTTTGACAAAATAATTTATATTATTTTTTTTTTAACCGTACGGAACTTAAATGTTGACACCCCCAACGAAATCTAGGATCGCTTTTTTTTTGCGTTTAAGACATAAATGTCGCAGATAGGCTCGGCTAAAATTCAAAGCACATATAGAATTTGATTATAAATCGCTTTAAATAAGAAGAAAGTAAGAAGATTTATCAGTAGATTCAGATTTTGACTGACAGAAAATTAACAAATATATATAATACCGTACTATTTGATCGAAAGTATATTTCATCACTTTTATTCGAAATTACAAGCTATTGAAAACATTTTTTACCAGCTTTTAAACAAGATATTTTTGATTTATTGATATTAATTTTTTAAAGCAAACTTCAAGTGTACGCCCGGGCGTTTTGACGTAAACGTAGCTATGCGCCTGCTGTCCTCTCAAACTACATATTTGTTTTTCGTTCATTCTTTGTACATAAATAAAGCCGTTAGTTTTTTCGTTTGAATTGTTTTACATTGTCATTTCGGGGCCTTTTATAGCTGACTATGCGGTATGGGCTTTGCTGATTGTCGAAGGCCGTATGGTGACCTATAGTTAATAATTTATGTGTCATTTTGGTCTCTTGTGGAGAGTTGTCTCATTGGCAATTATACCACATCTTCTTTAGTTATATCTAGAGATGTCCCACAAATGATTTTTTCATAAGATAACATCTGTCCTATTTGATATTCACTAAGATTAGAAACGAGTTTTACAAACAAAATGTAAAGTTGCATAAAAGTTCTTAAAATCAAAATACTTGAAGCATGTCATTTTTCACTCTTTGGTTATATGTAGTGTTACAGGTTGGACCAATAGATAGATTCATGAGTCAGTTTCAAAAGCTTACGACTAAGATTGATCATAAAGTATACTCAATTGTTTACGACTTATTATCCTAGTCGTAACTAAGTTTGTTTTTCTGAAACTTAACTCCATGTATTATAGTTTCAGGTTATAGGCTTATCTAGTCTTAGATAAAATCTTCCATGTTTTCAGCGAGATTCAAATTATATGCAATGGCATTTAGAGACCTAAAATTGTCTTTCCATGCTACAACTCATAAACATTCAAGGAAACATGATTTGCCAGTTCTGGAATGATCATTCAAATGTTGCTTTGTTTGCCGGAATTTGCTGTTAAAAAGTTTTGGAAAGCATTTTGAATTCAGGATTGCGTTGCTTAACTCTGGTTCCTTGCCATCTGGTTTTTCTTTTGCTCCGTATGTTAGTATTATATTTTTTGTAGCTCAAATGTTTTGACTTCAGATTCAACGAAGAGATCTTAAATGTCAAAAGCCTTGCATCATGCTAATTAAAAAATGTATCTTGGATGTTTTCACCACAAATTGCCGGTCTAAATAAATTTTTGTAATATGTTTATAAATACTCGACACTGTTCTAATTCAGTACAAAACGGTCTTAAGTTATGGGCCATAACTTATGGCTCTAGTGAATTTGAAGCAAACCTAGCTTATTTTGAATATAGTGATGGAAACGTATAGTAATACATAAATCTTTGAAATAACATATATTTTCTGTATCTTAAGTCTATCTTGTCTATGTTTAGAGACTTTCGTTACGTGGACTTAAATATACATCATGGATATCACTGGCTTCGATTTAAGTCACGGTAAATATAATTTATGTTGCAGTTATTTATTATCAAGTGTTCTTAGATTAAAGAAGATGTGGTATAAGTGCCAATGAGACAACTCTCAATCCAACTCACAATTTGTAAAAGTTATAAGCATTATAGGTCAAAGTACGGTCTTCAACACGGAGCCTAGGCCATTCACACCGAACAGCAGGCTATCATTGACAACGCCCCAAAAATGACTAGGGTAAACCATTCAAATTCTTGCAGTTTAACTGGATTCCATGAAAGTCTACGTCTGCATGATTCTATGTTCCATCAGCATCAGGGCTTGTTTTCATAAAAAAAAATTCGTCCATTTTCGTGCAAATGGGGCCAGAATTTTACTCGGAGGCTCGAACTAAATGTTATCGGTTGAGAGTAATCAAACGTTGATCGAGCGTTGATCATATGATTTGAAATTGAATTTTAAATCATACTGACAACTAAATGCTTGAGGGGTATTAACATATACATATAAACTGATTATAACATCATAGGGTAAATATCTTTAAAGTTTGATACACAAACATCAATTGTCAAACCCACGAACAATAAGTGTATGTATTCAACTACTTTGTGTGACAGGCAATTATGCAGACTATATATATAAAGAATAAGAAACTGAAAAAATAATTATAATTGTGTTATAACTATTGCAACATGGTACAAGTATTACGTGGATACCTACATAAAATATAAATAAAATCAGAGATATATGTCTCTGATAAATATAAGTTGAATGTCAAAATGAACTCCATTTCCAGATTTCGGCAAACTTTCAGCTAGCAATGTATTGCATTATTTTCTCTACACAATCTTAAATTATGCACATGTACGTTATTAAATATTTTACAGAATATTGCACTTATAAAAATATGAGTTACTATGGTAATAGATTCTTCCTCCATCACATAATTTAATGTATGGTTACCCTATGAATGCAGATATTTCCATTCTAGATCTTAGTTCATTGGCAAAAGTCCACACTTCTCCGATGCATGAAAAGTTAGGTTCTACTTCGATAGAAGCGAATGCTATAATCAAAACATCCTGGCAAATGTGGCCGACGAAAAAGTCTGTTTTTGTCCACCCAACAATAGTGTTCTTTGTGACACGAAAGCATATATAACGATGTTCTCCAAAAAATAATCCGAAATGGGACTGAGTTAGTCCTTTGAATTCTGTCCCCAAATATTTAAAAATAGTTGTAGCTTCGTCGGCTGGAATGCTCCTTTCCTTTTCACTACTCGCCAAACATTTCCCTTTTAAGTCGAAGATGGCAGCCCTTTTAATTTTCCCCTTTCCAATGAAATAGTTCATCATTTCTATCCAGTTCATCCTTGCTGGCTTGGAAGGCGGATTGTCTGGGGTGACAGGCTTTTCTGATTGTTGCACTTCTGCCATGTGAGAAGTCAACCTATTAAATAGTAATCCTACTTTTTGTTAAGTTTGTAAACACACCCTAAGTATAGTACGTGTGTGTCAGCTATAGTCATTGAACTGCGAACTGTCAGTACACAAATATGTTGTTATACTTATACACTCCGACAATCATATTCTTTGAGATTTGGTATATTACATCAAAATTCACAGGTGAATGTGGGCCGTGACTTTCACCTGTGTATATGTTAATAACATACCAAAATATACAGGTATGTCGGTTTAATTTGTAAATAATTTATTTGAAAAAATCCGAGACATATATTATAAGAAAAATACACAACAACGTCTTATAATTAAAGTTTTATGAGAACATTGACATACAACTGAAATATATTAATTTGCTGCTCTTTAAATATCAATCGGTTGTTCACCCCTCCTCCTCTCCTCCCCCACATCATAGTAAAAGGCTCACATGATAGGATTGCGACAAATTAAAAAAAAAAAATGAAAACGAAATTTATTTTGCAGTCTCTTAATTCTTTCAATATAATACTACCAGTAACCGTACCTGTTTAAAATCTGAACCCTCAGAGTCTGAACCCCCTTAAAAAAACGTCTATTGAACCTATTTAGCACCATACAAAAGCAGTGAACACGTTACAGAGTTTTGAAGATATTTTTTCTTATTCGAAAGAAATCGGAATTGAAATAAATGAATGAAAATGTAGAATTTTTCCTAAGGAGCCAATCTGCTGACAAGGTATTTGCATTTATTATCAAGAATGCTGCATCCACAAATCATTTTAGATCACAAGACTCACAAGAATTTGTCAACAAATTAGGAATACAACTCATATATAGGCCATAACCCAAATAAACAAATAAACCAGGGTATTAAATTCGAGCCTAATATACCATAACACCTACACGAGACTTGCGTCGGGTACATGTTTTCACGTTTTATAATAATCAGTTATGAAATCTCGAAGCTAATCGATACATGTATGAATTGTTTTATCGTACCTATGACAGAGAGATACATGTCTTTGCCTGTCCTTGAGCGTTTCGATATTATCTATGGTAAAATTTACCACGTCATCATAATATTTTATATAACATTATTAAGTATAACAAAAAAGAAGATGTGGTATACGATTGCCAATGAGACAACTCCCAACCCGAAATGAAGGCTTGGAAATTTGGACTGCCTCTTAAAAATGGGGGTATTTATAATGGATAGGGAATGAAATTATGCCTTGCAACACGGTCACACAAACATATGTTGCAATGATTCTTAACGTGTAGAGGGCATGTTGGTCTCTGTAAACGAGAGACCGATTATATAACGTCCCAATTCTAGACGGACGTGACTGCTTATCATATACAATCATGACAACCAAACGGCCGCCCCACTTTAACAAGGTTATTTATTGTCGGTCGGAAAAAGACTAAAAAAAGACCAAATTTCCATTCCGTTGTCACCTAGTCATGCACCCTTTCGGTGTTTGACTACTAATCACCCTAGTAAGTCTTTACAAATCAGAATTTATTTATTAGCACGGAGAAATGAAAGATCGTAATTGGAAAGAAGACAGTAATGTACTAATGTCCAAACAAAAACTCGAGAACGCCGCCAGAGAAAAACAAATTTTTGAATATTTTCATGTACTAAATATATTTATTGTTTGCAAGTCACACGGCCTAAAAAAATGTCTTAGTTATTCTCAGCGAAAACTGACAGGTGAAAGATACCAAAAGGATACTCAAATTAACAAAAGACGAAAATGAACCGACAATACCAAGTCAAAAACTGACGTAAACACAAACAACATTATACAGAACACAACGTAGAAAACTAATTAGTGAGTAACACTTGGTTCATAAACCGCCCTAAAACCTGGGGTGAACTCAGGTGCTCTGGAATTGTACGCATATTCTGCTACACACGAATTTTGTATAGCACCAAACATGTTGCTCATATATACAACCACGGTGGTAAGTCTAAATAGGTAAGTCAGAGGCGGATTGAGGGGGTGGGGCTGTTATTCAATTTTAACCTGCATATGAATAATTCAATCATAAAAGCAAGTTTGTCTCAGTCTTGTCAAATCTAGCAAAGAAATGTCCTTTATGATTGAATTATTCATATGCAGGTGAATAACATGTCCTCATTGAATCCGTATTCATGAAAACGTTAATTGACCCCTATAGCTAGGCTAAGAGACGGGTAACTCATTTACTAAACGTGTGTTCAGTTATTAAACGGAAAATTAATTAAACATTGGAAGTGAAATAAGGGTTCACCATTTTGTTAGCTAAAAATAAAAAAAACGGTGATTAACATATTTTTACAACCTATAATATAAAATCAAACAGACCTAGAACAAGAGTGCACACACTGAAATGTCTCGCCTTCTTTACTAATTATTGATATTATGTTGATAGTCCTAAGTATAAAGCTTTAACAACTGCCACATAAACTTAACATAAACCAAGATAGCTAAACAAAGATCAATGAACCATGAAAATGAGGTCAAGGTCAGATGAACCATGCCAGGCAGACATGTACAGCTCACAATGCTTCCATACAATAAATATAGTTGACCTATTACTTATAGTTTAAGAAAAACAAACCAAAACACAAAAACTTAACACTGTGCAATGAACCGTGAAATTGAGGTCATGGTCAAATAAAACCTGCGGGACTTACATAGAGATCATAAAATATTTCCATACACCAAATATAGTTGACCTTTGGCATATAATATTAGATAAAAAGACCAAAACTCAAAAACTTTGACCACTGAACCATGAAAATGAGTTCAAGGTCAGATGACATCTGCCCGCTAGACATGTACACCTTACAATCATTCCATACAACAAATATAGTAGACTTATTGCATAAAGTATGGGAAAAACAGACCAAAACACAACCAGGTGCTCCGCAGGGCGCAGCTTTATACGACCACAGAGGTCGAACCCTGAACAGTTGGGGCAAGTATGGACAAAACATTCAAGCGTGATACAGCTCTGAATTTGGATTGTGATCAAATTTTTGACATTACATGGTTTTTTTTACACAAAACAAATGTCAAGATTTTACAAATCAATTAAAGATTTCTTCTTCAAACTTATTTAAATCTAAAATTAAATACTAGTAGTTGACACAGCATAGGTTTCTGACAGAATGAATGTGGTCTAATGAACTTAAAATATTTTTTTTGCCTTTGAGCAATTCACTATGCTGTTGAATATTAATCCTCTCAAAAAAATGTTTGAAGAAATTTTCTTTTTATTTATGAAATCTGAAATGAGAAAAATTCCCCCCCCCTTTTTTTTTTCACATCCCCATTTCCCTTTTTCCAAAACTGATATCAATTCAAATTTCTAATGGAGTTTGCAACACTAACTACTCTTTTAAATACATCATAAAATATTAAAATGTAAAATAAAGTGCTTGTTATCACTGAATGGTAAAGATTGGTTGGTAGTAAAAGTGAATATACATTGTTTATTGTATAAAACAATAAAAAAAAACTTCATCAGCAACATTTTATATTGGCAAATTTCCATTGAAGTTATTTACATAAAGTTATTGGCAAATAAAAATAGAAAATGACATCATAGTCATGTCTGGCAAATGTCCAACATACATTATCTAAAAACATTTTAGATAAGATAAGGAAAAAAAGCTTCATCAGCAACATTTTATATCGGCAAATTTCCACTGAAGTTATTTACATAAAGTTATTGGCAAATAAAAATAGAAAATGACATCATAGTCATGTCTGGCAAATTTCCAACATATATTATCAACTACTATTCTATACAAAGAAAGATAACTCCAATTGAAAATTAATTGCTATTGCACAATATTGTGCAATTAGATATTTCTTGCTATTGTGCAATACTGTGCAATTGAAAATTTCTTGCTATTGCACAATACTTGATATGGAATCCTGATTTGGACCAATTTGAAAACTGGGCCCATAATCAAAAATCAAAGTATATGTTTAGATAAAGCATATCAAATAAGCCCAAGAATTTAATTTTTGTTAAAATCAAACTTAGTTTAATTTTGGACCCTTTGGACCTTAATGTAGACCAATTTGAAAACTGGACCAAAAATTAAGAATCTACATACACAGTTAGATTTGGCCTATCAAAGAACCCATTTATTCAATTTTTGATGAAATCAAACAAAGTTTAATTTTGGACCCCCATTTGGACCAACTTGAAAACTAGGCCAATAATTAAAAATCTAAGTACATTTTTAAATTCAGCATATCAAAGAACCCCAAAAATTCAATTTTTGTTAAAATCAAACTAAGTTTAATTTTGGACCCTTTGGACCTTAATGTAGACCAATTTGAAAACGGGACCAAAAATTAAGAATCTACATACATAGTTAGATTCGGCATATCAAAGAACCCCAATTATTCAATTTTTGATGAAATCACACAAAGTTCAATTTTGGACCCTTTGGGCCCCTTATTCCTAAACTGTTGGGACCAAAACTCCCAAAATCAAACCCAACCTTCCTTTTATGGTCATAAACCTTGTGTTTAAATTTCATAGATTTCTATTTACTTACACTAAAGTTATGGTGCAAAAACCAAAAATAATGCTTATTTGGGCCCCTTTTTGGCCCCTTATTCATAAACTGTTGTGACCTCAACTCCAAAAATCAATCCCAACCTTCCTTTTGTGGTCATAAACCTTGTGTTTAAATTTCATTGATTTCTATTTACTTATACTAAAGTTATTGTGCGAAAACCAAGAATAATGCTTATTTGGGCCCTTTTTTGGCCCTTAATTCCTAAACTGTTGGAACCAAAACTCCCAAAATCAATCCCAACCGTCCTTTTGTGGTCATAAACCTTGTGTCAAAATTTCATAGATTTCTATTCACTTAAACTAAAGTTATAGTGCGAAAACCAAGAAAATGCTTATTTGGGCCCTTTTTGGCCCCTAATTCCTAAAATGTTGGGACCAAAACTCCCAAAATCAATCCCAACCTTCCTTTTGTGGTCATTAACCTTGTGTTAAAATTTCATAGATTTCTATTCACTTTTACTAAAGTTAGAGTGCGAAAACTAAAAGTATTCGGACGACGACGACGACGACGCAGGACGACGACGCCAACGTGATAGCAATATACGACCAAAAAATTAAAATTTTTGCGGTCGTATAAAAATTTAACTATAACCACTGAACCATGAAAATGAGGTCAAGGTCAGATGACACCTGCCAGTTAGACATGTACACCTAACAGTCCTTCCATACACCGAATATACTAGCCCAATTGCTTATAGTATCTGAGATATGGACTTGACCACCAAAACTTACCTTGTTCACTTATCCATGAAATGAGGTCGAGGTCAAGTGAAAACTGTCTGACGGGCATAAGGACATTGCAAGGTACGCACATACCAAATATAGTTATCCTATTACTTATAATAAGAGAGAATTCAACATTACAAAAATTCTGAACTTTTTTTTCAAGTGGTCACTGAACCATGAAAATGAGGTCAAGGACATTGGACATGTGACTGACAGAACTTCGTAACATGAGGCATCTAAATACAAAGTATGAAGCATCCAGGTCTTTTACCTTCTAAAATATAAAGCTTTTAAGAAGTTAGCTAACGCTGCCGCCGCAGCCGGATCACTATCCCTATGTCGAGCTTTCTGCAACAAAAGTTGCAGGCTCGACAAAAATCCAATTGCACGAGTTAGCAATCTATTTATATCTATGCTATTGTTTATATCGGGTAATATGATCGTTGACAGTCTTTGAATAACACCTCGATGATTACATACATGGCATCTATACTAATATACACACAAAATGTTGATAATACTATCAAGTTCATGCATGGTAATTTTGTTTATTTTAGACTTTTTTATAATTTGAATATGTGTTTTAGTATGGTATAAGTCAATTTAAAAATTTTGAGCCAAATCAGTGGACAAGAATTGAATTTGTTATAAATACTACCAAAACTAGCATTTGATTGATGGATGATTTGTTGTTTAAGATGCAGTGGCAAATATTACATGCATATCAGGACAAACACTTACTATTGATGGACTGGTGGACCCATGAGTTGACCCTCACTTTTTCAAATTTTTGGTTTAATTATATGAATGTTTCATGGTTTTATGGATGTTGGACCTGCTCCCCCTTTTCAAAATGGCTGGATCTATGCCTGTGTTAATGTTATATTAATTAACATGAACATGGCTATGTTTTAGATCAACATGCTGATTCAGATTTTGAACCTGTAGTTTACAACGGTAACAGTTCAAAAGAAGATATGTCACTTTACCAATATATAAATGTTTAAAGAACCTTTGTTAGCATGCTCACATAACCCATGCTCCCACATTGTCACTGAGTAAACCAAATCTCACTAGACTTGTAAGTTAGGAGACTCGAAATTCCTACTCGGGTCAAATGATATTTTTTCCCTAGATATGCACCTCTAAATATTTTGTCCCTATTATCTACAAAGTTTCATATAATTCTGTTGTTAAGTTTCAGAGGAACTGCAATGACAAACTGCTGCAGTAGAATATTCAGGCCAAAGTTCTAAGTTCAGAATGGCTCAACTCCTAGAAAACCAGATGCTCCTCAGGGTGCAGCTTTAAAGGACCGCAGAGGTCGAACCCTGAACAGTTGGGGCAAGTATGGACACAACAGTTAAGCTTGATACAGCTCTGAATTTGGATTGTGGTCTAATGAACTTAATTTTTTTTTTCTTTTCAGCAATACACTATGCTGTTGAATATAAATCCCCTAAATAAAATATTTGAAGAAAAATTCTTTTTATAATTTCTGAAATCTGAAATGAGAAAAATTTTACCCCCCACCCTCCCCGTTGTTTTTCACCTCCCCCAATCCCTTATTAAAAAAATAATCTCATTCAAATTTCTAATTAAGTTGGCAACAATAATTACTCATTTAAATACATCATTAAGTATTAAAATATAAAATAACTTACATTCATGGTTAAAATTAATATTAATTAACAATAACTTCTAAAAATAAATTTACAGCTACACATCTAAAGACAATTATCAATTTTTTAACATAATTTTCAAGCAGTGTAAGGGAGGTAATCAAGTAATCAAACATATATATATATATATATAGCAGTATTCTTTAAATTTTAATAGGAATTGGATTACCTCCCTTACACTGCTTTTAAATTGTCTAAATTGTCCTTTGCCAAGAAAACCTTTGTTCCCCCCTTTTTTTGCCCCTAATTGTTTAATGATTTGATCCATTATCACCTATAACCATCCCTTTGAAGTATGGAAACTTGTGGTGTAATTTCAGAGAGATTCATACACGTAAACACAAGTTATTGACTAAAAACTACAAAAATGCTTATTTAGGCCCCTTTTCTGAGCAAGAACCCCAAAACTCAATTCCAGCCTTTCCTTTGTAGTAAGGAACCTTGTAGTATAATTTCAGATAGTCCATACACTTAAACACAAGTTATTGTCTGTAAACTAGAAAAATTCGTAAGGGTTCCGCGGAACCCAGTGTCTCGCCTACTTTTGCTGTTAATCGCAGACTCAACAAAATGAGGAAAAACATCAATAAAAATTTCCCTCTCGATACTGTCTTTTGATTGAAAGAAGCTTCCAAGTTTGGTAAAAAATCCAGGATAGTTTATGAATCTAATAAATGTTTTATAAACTTTAACTGCAGACTGTATTTAATGTTAACTGGAAGAAAAACTAAGTCCATTGATAAGTAAAATACGGAAAAAGTGAATTTTTTTTTTTACAAAATTTACTTCTGAATAATATCTTATGATCAGAAACAAGCTTCTGTCTAAGTTTGGTAGAAATCCAGGATAGTTTAAGAACATTATAAAAATTTTAAAAACTTTAACCACAGAGTGAATGTAATGTTTCCTCGCAGAAAAACTAAGTCCATTTATAGGTAAAATACGGAAAAAATGGAATTTTATTTTTACAAAATTTACTTCTGGATACTTTCTTATGATCATAAACAAGCTTCTGTCCAAGTTTGGTAGAAATTCAGTATAGTTTAAGAAAGTTATTAAAATTTCAAAAACTTTAACCACCGTGAGAGTGAATGTAATGTTTCCTCGCAGAAAAACTAAGTCCATTTATAAGTAAAATACGGAAAAGTGGAAATTTATTTTTACAAAATATTCTTCTTGATACTATCTTATGATCATAAACAAGCTTCTGTCCAAGTTTGGTACAAATCAAGGATAGTTTATGAAAGTTATTAAAATTTTTAAAACTTTAACCACAGAGTGAATATTTGTGGACGCCGCCGCCGCCGCCGCCGACGACGGAATTTAGGATCGCTTAGTCTCGCTTTTTCGACTAAAGTCGAAGGCTCGACAAAAATGCTTCTTTTTGGCCACTTATTCCTAAATGTTCAGGGATATTAACCCAAAACTGACACCAAGCCTTTCCCTTCATTATATGGAACATTGTGGTACAATGTCATAGAGATCCATAAAGTTAAACATAATTTATTGTTCCGAAACTTCAAAAATGCTTGTTTTTAGCCCCTTTTTTGCCCTTAATTCCTAGACTGTTTGCCCCATAACCCTTAAAATAAATCCCAACCTTTTACTTAATGGTATGAACATTGTGGAACAATTTCAGAGTAATTGAAATACTTATACACAGCTTATTATCATGAAACTAGATAAAATGTATGTTTTGGGCCCCTTAGGGCCCCTAATTCCTAAACAGATGGGACCATAACCCCCAAAATCGATCCCAACCCTCCTTTTGTGTTTATAAACATTGTGTTAAAATTTTATTGATTTCTATTCACTATTACTAAAGTTATTATCCAGAAACCATTCGTCTTCGAACGACGCTGAAGACGATGTGATACCAATTTAAGACCGCAAAGTTTTATAATCATCTTTGGTTTCAGAGAAGTTCAGATGACAAGAAGGACTGATAGAGTGATTGAGGACAGGTAAAAAACATAATGGTAAAAAAAGTTGAGGTATGATTGCCAAGAAGAACTTTTTTAGCAGAGACCAAAAGACACTAAAGTTAGCAACAAGAGGTCAATGCTCAGCTTTCAACAATGAGGAAAACCCGTTCCACATAGCAAGCTATAACAGACCTTGATATGACAAAAGTGTTGAACAATTCAAATTTCAAACAGATGGTATACACCAAAAACAAACAACCACTAAATTAAAGACTTTTGGGATAGGTACATCATATCAACTGACCATTCTTTATTCTTATTATTGCTAAGCAGAAAAGCAACAAATACTTTTTCAAAGTCTTTGGTTTGACCAGGCCAGGGATCACCTCAATACATCTCACATTTGAGGCAAGCATGCTACCAGAGACCACAAAGGTGGATCACTAGTACTTGAATAACCATTTGATAATTGTAACAAACATTTGAGAGCTACTGAGGAAGACAATAATTATTTATATACTTATGAAACAAAGGAAACTACTGTTTACCTTGAAAACACAACCTAAAAGAGACCAAATAGCATTCAGTCTATCAAATGCTCCAGAAAATTTAATAAGTTTAATCTTTCAGGAAAGCTGCAAAAACTCTCAAAATGTGTAAATTGAACGAGACTTTAATTTAAATATAGACATTCTTGAAAGTTTGAAGGTGCAGGAAAGACAACTGTGTTTTTTTTTTAAAACTAAGCAGGTACATGTTAAATACATAAAATACTGTTAAAATATACAAAGATTTGATATAATTAATAAAAAAAGTATACATTATTATTTGAAAGATTACAAGTGAATGACAAAACTAATTTAATGGAGACAAATGTAAGATCTAATTTTTTTTCCGACAAAGCAATAAGAACAAAGCAATAACTATTTTATAATTTTATTACCAGTATCATATAACAACAGCACATTCATAGAGGTACAAATTGAAAATGCTATTAACAAAATACTTAACAAATAAAAATAACAACACAAGGTATTTTCATGTTCACGTCACCTTTAAAAAAAATTCAACAAACAAAAAAACCCACAAAAATTTCTAATCTCTAAATTTTCCCACACAAGCACCTCAGCTAGCATACACCTTATTACTATTTGTCCACCATTACTGGATATCACACAGGTTCCCATAAAATATTGACGTCATAAAACAAAATATCTGACGCCACAATGGAAAAGTGATTGTGTATGACGTCAAAAGTTCAAGCGGGGATTAGCGATAAGGTGTATTGTCACAAAGGCTATTTTTTGACATATTGTCTGGTTCATCAAATGATTTTTCTTGAATTGTCTTTATTGGCCCATCGCTCATGTTATACCTATTGACCAACAAAAGGCTCATTAATTCTTATAAATATCAAAATGGATTAAAAACAAAAATATAATGAAACTTACATTTAAATATTGTGAATAAAACAAGAAATGATTTTTTTAAAGAAATTTACAGCAATATGAAGTCAAGTGTACTCAATTCAATAAAATCATCCAGCTAATAGTACACAAATATTATAACTTAATTTCATATTTACAATGGTCATAAGATGTAACTTAATCAAAACCTTTTTCATTGTGGTCCTTCTCAATTATGATTCCATATGTGCTTTTTGAATCCTTTATGTCAACATCGTACATAAAGAGCCATTTAAATTGATATGGGTCGATCTACAAGCTCAGATAAACCCAATACAGCAATTGAACCTGTTCAAATAAACATTTTTATGATAGATACCCAAGTTTCAGACAAAAACTCTGACTTTCCTGTATAGAATGATTACGATGATGAACTTATTGGGAGATTGTAAGTGAATTGGGACTAAAGTTGAATCTTCCTTTTCTTAGCAGCAGGCGCGGAGCTCCCTATACACTAACACGCAAAAAAAATGGGCAAAATAAAAATTTATAAATTGAATGTTAAAGGAAACACCTATGTTATCACTTTTTTAATTGATGAAATATCATTAAATAACGGCATTTGGTTTCAAAATAAAAGTTTTATTGGAGATTATGACAAAATAGGACAGTAACTTGTATCTTTTACAAAATTTGAATTTGTAAAACTCAGTCTAAGACATGTAGCCCCCCATGTAGTTTTGGAGCATATTTTACAGTTTACAGTTCATCAGTTTGGAATGAGATGTACCAATCGGCATTAGAATTATCAGAACCCTTCGATATCGTTGAAAATATGCAGAGGCGATGTGGTCGACAGACTACTGGAGCCAATCACCCTGCAAACTCACCAAAACAGTATTGGAATTTGGAAAGTCTCATTCTTTTTTGCGTTCATAGACCATATGATAAGGGAACTGGAGAATGGAGTCGCGTTTAGTATTATCAAAAAATCACTTCTTTGCGCTGTACCTGCTTTATCGTGTTGTAGGAAATATAACAAACGAACAAATCTCAACATTGTCTGAGACATAGGAAACTGACCTGGCATGTAATTTTGACGAATTCAATTTGGAGGTCGCTCGATGCCAAACACGTACGCTGGTTTATAACATCTCGTGAATGCTGCCATGGAGATCTACCAGTGTACTACGTATTTTGAAAACAAATGTACAACCAACAATGAACAACGACAGTTACTAGCATTATTGCATATTCATCGGGATTTCAGTGTGAATATTGACAAAGTAATAGAAAAGTTTGTTTCTGCCTATACCCGAAGAGCAGATTTTGTACAATTTTGAGTAAATTCTGTATCACAAATATGTGTTGTTTATGTATTACTCAATTCAGAAGATTTATTAATAGTTTTACATCCATAATTTTTTTATAAGTCCTATCTACATATAGCTCCTCTTTTAACCGTCCTATGACCAAACCCCCCCCCCCCCCCCCCCCCGCCAAAAAAACAATTTCTGCATTAAAGGGTCCCAAAAATAGTTGCTTGCACATCGTTTCATTCTAGCTACGCCCCTGATCAGTGTCCTTAAAACACCATTCTAATATGACGTTCTTCTTTAGCTTTGGGTACAAAGCCATGTTCTAATTCGAATAGAACATGGGCTGCACGTGATTGACGTCACAATTGAAATTGCAACGTCAGATGAATTTTGAACAACACCAGAGATCAAAATGGACATTTTTGTTGGTGTTGTTCGCTAGGAAATTAAAAAAAAATAATTCTAAAAGTAAGTTTAAATGTTTCTGATCTTTTTTATTGACAAACTGTTGATTTTTCTATAACGTTTTTGTTCATCAAATCAAAATGGCGACATTTCGAGCGTCTACTATAGGTCCGCTTCGAAGTACAAAAGTTCAAAATATTCCTATTAGAATCGAAATAATTCTATCATGCCATGCTCTATGCTCATTTTAACATGGGTAGGCATTATATTTGTAACATTTAATACCTCGCTAACGCTCGGTATTAAGATATTAACAAATATAATGCCTACCCATGTTAAAATGAGCATAGAGCATGGCATGAAAGAATTATTTCTTAAACAATCAGTCAATCAATCAATTAATCCTTTTCTAACATTACTGAAGCTGTTTAGACGGTAGAAATTAGAAGGCTGACATAGTCTTTCTTGTAAATGAAGATGACAATAAATAACCCTCATTCCATAAATCCTGTAATGGACATATATTTCCACTGCAAAACAATTTCTCAAGATAAATCAAAAGTTTAAAATATTATTTTTACCTTGAGGGAGGTCATGATGATGTGGGACACACCATCCTTTTGCAATTCACTTTGCTTTATGAAAATGTGAGTATACCAGTAGTACTCTTTGACTATCTTTCACAATATGGTTACTATTTTTGTCTTATTGCATTATATGTATAAAGATTCAATCAGACTCAGTTTGGAAGTAATCTTTTGTAAATTTGTTTTTGTATTTGCTTTAGTTGATGAACTTATTTGGATTGTCAATCAACATGTCAAAATCTTGAAAGGATTCAAGAAGCAGGAGAATTTAACTATGAATAAAAGCATAATAAACAAAATGGCAATGTAAAAACTCTCAAAATGTTTTCATCCCACACAAAATACTGGATCCTGTTTTAAGCCAGATCTGGTGCCCCAGCAGCCACCATCTGTCTAGATAACCACTCTAATCCATCCTTTAGTCCATTACCACTATTAGCATCACACGCCTGTATATGCCAGCTACGATTACAACATAACTTAAACAGTCCAAAAGATTCTGTTACTTCTTCTATTGAAACACATGGCTGTATATCCTACAGGAAAAAAAAATAATCGTGTTAAGGGTCTAGGCCAAACAACAAATATATAGATTTCCTAGCAAAACCAGTTAATATTTCTGTTAAGTTTTTTTATTTTATAGAGAATATGATAGCTTAAAAAATAAAAAGATAACTGAATTTGACAATGTATGGAATATACCAGCTAATTAATGTCTTTTTGTTGTTGTTACAATTACTTATGACTACTTAATTATAATCTTTTTTTAAAGAAAATATTATTTTTTTTTAAAGAAAATATTATTGTCATGTTATGTACTTGATCGGTGTTGATGGCTGTTACGAAAGAAATATGTCTCGTAAATTTTCAACAAAATTACGGTATTTGATATTTAAAATATAGATAGGGATGTAACTCGATAATCCTTTTGTGTTTTGTTTTTGTTTTTTTTTGTTTTTTTTTTTCCTTCTTTATTTCTTTATTTTTAATTTTTCAATTATTTTTTTTTTATTTCTTTATCTTTTCAATAGAAAATGTAAAATATTTCCAATTAAGATTTATTTATAAAAATGACTTTGTATTTATCTTATATGTATTATATTCTATGTATGTCATGTATATGCTGTAATTGTTGGAAATAAAAAAATCAAAAGTTAAAAAAAAAAAGTTTTTTTATTTTTATTTGTTGAATTGATAGTTTGATTGTGATTTGCCTCTCATACAGTGGCAACTATTTCATGCAGGTTCTGGACAAATTATTTTTGAAAATCACAATTGAGGTTAAAATGGTTAAAACAACAAACATTTAGGTACATATACATGGAATAATCATACATTGTTATGTAATATAAAGATGTATTTGTAACAGGCAAAAGTACTAGGTTTTCTTTGTTAAATGATCTTTGATACTTTAAATCTCTGTAGCATACTTCTTAAGTCTCCATTTGGTATCAGTTTACACTTAATTTAGGAGACCTTAAATTTCAGTTGTTTCTTTTTTTTTTCTTTATACTTGGTATATTGTTTTCAGCCCATCTAAATAACATCTTTTCATTTTGAACAGTCTACTATATATCCTATATAGCGTACATATAATTGTATAAATTATTTATTACCTGTTTATTGACAAAAATAAGCAATGATGCTTCTCTCAATTCTTTTTCCTGTACTAATTTGGCAAGTTCATTTTGGGCTTCTGCTAATCTGTCTTTATTATTACTGTCTATCACATATATTACAGCTGAAATTAAACAATTGTAATACAATATTATCTTCACTTTAAACTTGCTTAGTATATCTTATATCACTAATTTATGTATAATTTATACAAACATGCAAAATTTGAAAGCAAGATTATTTTATTACTGATTAATTCTACTATAATAAATTCACAGTTCAGTTTGTAGTCAGGTAATGCACTACACTATTTGAAGGAAAGCCTTATCGATTGTTTCTAAAATTATTTGATAACTCTATATAATTTCTTTAATAAAGAAGATTTGTGAGTATAAAAGAGGACTGCTGAGATCAATATTCAGAGGAGAACTTATCATGTTGTAAATAGCAAGATCTGAAGCATACTTCTGAAGACTTTGCAGCAATGTCTTGATGAAGAAATACAATCAAAAAGCCATTCTTGTGATATAAAATTATTTCCCAGTAGATTGAAGGAAAGTTAAACTAAAGTGGTCCTAAATGGAGATGTGATGTTGAATATTATAAAGAATATTTACAAATCAAATTTCCCATAAAAAAATTCAGGAACTGAAACTTACGATAGTTGTCAGACAGTAATAAAAGAAATTACATGATCTTCCAATCAGTGCTTTTTCATGGAAATATTTAATGTCACAAAGTATATACTTTCATGTAACAATGTCCAATGACACATTTTCCCCCAAAAGACCCCAAGTTAAATTGGGCAGTTAATTCATTTAAAGGAAATGGTTACTAGATCAAAATAAGTATCAACAGTTCAGATTTTAAAGCTTTCTTGTCTGAGTTATCTCCCATTTAATATATTTTATTTGTTGGATATTTTACATAAAAGATCTGTTATTATTAGCATTTAAATAGAAAATTAAAAGTGGTTTTTATGCATTTCAAATTTGACTAGAAAAACTGTGAAAAGAGCCATCAAATTCTTATCTATCTCTAAAAATCTATAAAGATATGGCTATGTACTTGTTTTGATGAGAATCACCCAACATTTAGGATAAAGTAAAAGGTGTATTATGCCATGGATTATTTTAAATGATTCTAAAAGCTTCACTGAAATCTAATGATGGGTATTGGAAGAAATGAGTATCTTATATATGCAGATAGAGGAACCAACTTTAAACTGGATTAACAGACATAATGATTGTTATAAACATCCACTTCACTATGTGTTAGTTGACAAAAGTTTCAGATTTTCAAACTATTTATTCATCAGTTTTTTTATTCCTTCCTGATAATAGTTTTCATAAGCACTATAAATAGAGTTTTTATAAAAGAATCAATGATATATGTTGGTTTTATTACCTTGAGTATTGAAGTAATAGTGCTTCCACAATGGCCTTATCTTATGCTGTCCTCCTACATCCCAAATCGTAAACTTCAAATTCTTATATTCTATTGTTTCTACATTAAAACCTAGAAGCAAAAAATATGTCTTCAATAGAGCTGAAAGTTCTATAAAAGTGTGTAACAAAAATAAGTATTTTGTAAGTGCGATAGAATATACTGAAACTCAAAATTAATTACAATCTGTTATAAACAACTGCAAGAAAAACTGAAGCTTGTCTTAACATCTTCGAACACAATATGTATGCAATTCTGTGTAAATAATGATATGGATACCAGTAAAACATTCTATCAATTCAGATAAGCTAAAAATGTTTTCCTTTAAATTATTGTGATGTAATATGCATGACAAATCATATCTAAACACAATTTATTACATTGTGTGTTGCTATCTCTCTTATGATTGATTGATTGTTGGTAGCTTAATGTCCAGTGGCAATCTCTCTTATGAAGTATAGACTAAAATTTCATCATTTATCAGGCATTCGCACAGCATATTTCAAGCATTTTCAATTCATGTTTAAGATATAATTTCTCATGCTTTACTACCGGTACTTCAAACATCTTTTTAAAGTCATTCACACTTACTAGGCTTGCCATGCACTTGTTCCTACAAACAATCATTCATTATTTCCTTATTCTGCATATTCTTAAACATCAAATTTGAAGACAAAAATCTGTATGCAGTGCTCATAATAATTGACACTGCATATTGCTTATAAATGTACTTGATATAGAATCTTTCAATGGGAACTGTCAAAAAATATTCCTTACCTATTGTTGGAATAGTTTGTATAAATTCATTCTGTTTTAATTTAAATAAGATACTAGTTTTTCCAGCATGATCTAAACCAAGGGTTACAACCCTCATCTCTATCTTTGGACCAATATGAACACGATTATCCTGAAAAAGAATAAGAATAAATGTAAAAAATATTTGTTCTATGAAATGCCCCTTTTGTTTTGCATACAAAAATGTAATAAATTTGTCTATAAGTAATTCATATTGTTACATGTATGAACATCTTTTTTTTTTTTAAATTACTCAATTTATGTCATTTACCTTTAAAATATTGTACAAAATGATTTCATTTCAGCATTTCTGTTACAAAATTGCATATATTTTATATCAAGTTTGGCACAAACTATATATGTGTACATTGTCGAAGGCGGTACAGCGACCTATAATTAATGTGGAAAATTGTCTCATTGCCAGTTATACCACATTTTCTTATTTTTTCTGAAAATAAATTGAGCAATATTTAAGCTCTGCTGATCCTGCTTCTGCCAAAACAATCTTCAAATTGACCTTAAGCTGTCCATAGAGAAGAATTTCAAGAATTCATAGATGGTAATTTCAATATGCATGCACAATGTTAAATTTCTATTATATGTATTTCTTTCCCATTTTCATGTATAACCAAGGATCAGGATGTCAAATCAGGAATGCGACAAAAAATTTCAAATACATGTGTCCTGCTTATTTTGCTGTTTTTGTTTGTTAAATACTGCCAATCAATTTATATATTTCTATTTTTTTGGGGGGGATAAGATTTTCTATTTGTACACCATTTAAACTATAAAGCAAACACTTTCAGCATAAAGCAAAACATGGAATGGACAAAGCTGGTTCAATTAATAGAACATATAAAACACTGACCTTTGTAAATGTTATTGGTATAGCAGGATCTAATGGTAATTGTTCTGGAACATCAGAAAACTGTTGTTGTTGTTTCTGTATTGTCTCCAATAAAGTCTTCACATCTTGTTTAGCTAACAGAATCTTAGCTGCATCCTGAAACAATTAAAATTTTTCATTTCAAATTATACTTTTCAAAAGTGATTTAAAAATTTTAAAAACAAGTGTTGAGTTTAATATCATTTATGATATCAGATTATTTGTAAAAGATGGGAAGTAACTCTCTTTATCCTTTTTTTATGTCTGTTTCAGTAAATTACATTTTACAAGATTTTTTTTCATTTCTTTTCCAATGAAATAGGCTTTAATACGTTTTACCTATATTTAGATGAAGTAATAAATTAAAATATTGCCAATAAATCAATATATGTAAAAATTACAGAATTAAAAATATTTTTCTGTAAAAACCATCCTTCAGAGGTAAAAATACAAATCAGATGAATGTCTGTTTATAAGGGTAATGAGAATAAATATAAGGGATATTAAAATTTGAATGATAAATTTTGAAGTAAGAACTTATAACATTTATTTCCACATTTATTTTGTCAAAAATGTTAAAACATGAGACCTACTGTATATGTTTGAAGATTAAAACACAAGTTCTACTTTTCATATATTTATAATGAAATTTTTTTTACTAATTTGAACATATATAATATATATTACTTGTTGTAACGTGATTTCACACTGGTGGCACACAGCAGATATTTGGGACAGTAAGATAGCCATATCCTCCTGTTGTTGTCGTAGCATACAAAGTTTCTCCCGAATGTGTGTGTCAACAGTTGTCAAGGCAGCAACTTCCTGTCTGTTTAAAGTCTCTCGTAAATCATAAAAATACTGTTTGATTTTCGCCCTTGACTGTTCTGCAGTACCTGGAACCTAAAATTAAAGGTGAGAAAATTTAAAATGTTATCTTTTTAGAAAGTTATTTTAAACATTTGACATTAAATACAATTATATGAACAAGTATAGCGATTTCTATGCACATTCATTCACAAGTTAGCTTTCTATAATAGTGATCCCTGCTTTCCATTCATGTGACATCTTGAATTTCGTTCAAGTTGTTGGTACATTGACCACAGGTTTTCATAGTGTGCTTTACTTTTACGAGATATGGTCTAGATAGGCAATTGGGGAGGATTGAGCACTTGTAAAATAGTGTAAATAATTCATTCGTTCTGTGAGTCAGTAGGACAAACAGCTAGCTATTTAACTTTGAAAATACTACCTACTGTTATAAAGCATTATGAAGATGGTAGTAAATACACAATGCACTGAATAGATCTGTCTTTATAATCTATATACCTACCCTTTGTGTAGAAGAAACCCCATCAGGACTCTGTAATAATTGTACACCACCCTCTATCTGTTGTATAGTCACACCCAATTTTCTTGCAGAATCAGCAACTTCTTCACCAAAGGATTTGATTTGCTGTACAGCATTTGTTATAGATGTTCTTACATTCTCTGCTTCAGAGTCCAATAGAGAATGCTACAAATTAAAAGTTTAATGAGACTTGAAGTTGCAAACAGTATCTCATCTGGTATGTTTTTGTCTGTAGAATTATAGAAGTTTTGCAAGTGATAAAGAAATATGTTACAGTCAATTAACAAATGAATTTTGTTTGAATATAAAGAAAAACAAAATTGATTTTCCCGATAAGATGAAAAAATATTATTTCTAATAACTGCCCAAATGAAGAACAAAAAAGCTGTTCCTTTTTTTAATATGGTTAGTACAAAGTAGAAAGGACTTCAAGATCTGATGCATAATGAATATCAACTAGAATTCCCTCTCCTCTCTTGATGAGTGTTTGGTGAGCCTCACAGTTCAGCCTGGTTTTACATTTAACAATAAATTATCATTATAAAAGACAATGTATGGTTAGTTTGCTTAATATTTAAAATACAGTATAAGTTTTATTTAAGGAATGACTGTAATATTTTTCTGTCTATGAAGAAATAACATAAAAAATTTGGTGCATACTGAATAACGCGCGTAGCGGGTTATTTTACAGTGTGCACATTTTTTATGTTATTTCGAATAGACAGAAAAAATATTACAGTCATTTCTTATAATTTAATTCTAAATTCCATTTTAGACCGTTAAAAACCATGAAAAAACGTTGATGACGTCATGGTCATATGACTAAATTATGTCTATGGGCTGATAACAAAATAACGTCAGCCAATCAGAAGACGTGTTACATTCAAAATTTAATTATTACCCTATGTTTAACATGTCTACCATAATCTTTACATATATAGCACATCAAAGGATTATTTTTGCAATCTTCTTCTAAACAAGCAAATTCTACTAGATGCATCGGATGGTATGGACATTTCGGATTCTCTTTTGGTTTTTCAGATAATGGAACTCTTTTGTGTCTCGCCAATGTTCTTGTGGAATGTGTTAGTTCTGCACACTCTACACATAAGTGTGTACTACAAGTCATACAGTATAACACAGCTGTGTGAAGTTCATTCTCGTCACATGGAATATCCAACTGTAATAAGAAATCATTTTCATATAAAAACTTAAAATCTACAACATTTGGTTTTTTTATGTTTTGTTTTGCAACAAAAAGTTAACTTGTGCTTTTTTCATACAAGCATCTTTTTAATTAAAATATATAAATAAAAGCATAAACATTATTTTTATGTACATGTACAAAGGGAGATAATTCAGAAATACTATTCACAAGTTGAGCTATCAATGAGTGTGTTGAAGGAACTTAATAGAATACAGAATCCATTAAACAGGTATAAATGATTAAAAGCAAAAGCATGTGTTCTTGCAAAATATCTATATGTATTTCTTTTATTATTAATATAACTATCTCCTAAGATTTTTTTTAAAATATGATAAATCTAATGAACAATATATTAATTACATCATGTTTACTTAGCATTAATGAATCATTTTACTTATAAATACTGGTTGTATAGAAGTATGCTTGATTTTCTGCATAATTATCATTATAAACTCAAACATATCAGTTTTGTATACTACCTCCTTTTCCTTATCTAAATTTTGTTGTGCAAATAGATTAATATTTGATGCATTTTGAGTTGTAAACTGTAATTTCTCTAGCAGTTCAAGCAATGCAAAATTTTTCTTCAATCCCCATACTCCAGAATCACCAATTTCTGTGGGCTGTCTGTCAAATGGACACAGGATAGAAGTGCCATGAACTTGTAATCTGGTCAGACACTGATGACAAACAGTATGGCCACACATCAACAACCGTGGAACCTTGTCTCCTTGGAAACGGAATACATCATCACAAACTCGACATTCAAGTATTGTCTGAAAATAAAATCATATGCATGTAACATTAAAACTATATCAAAATGTATACTATCAAATCTATAAACTTTATAAGTATGATTCAAATTAATATTTCGAAGATCAAATCTATACAGTGGTAAGTTGACTGATTGGTTTGGTTTGCAAGTTTGTTTGTTCCTGTAGAAAACTTATTTCAAACAGAATAGCACATCCTAATTTTTACATGAATGGTGTTTATCGAGCCCAGAAATTTATATATGATCAGGGTAAACATATCAATCCCCATAAATAAACTCACTCCAATCATACCACACCTTCTTTTCAATATTTATTCTAGAAGGTTACCAATTAAACACTTTAAATAGATCTAAGAATATTGTCTTTTATTTGAATAACTATTGATTTTGTTTTAAGTTAATTAAAATCATACTGATAATTGCTTACAGAAATGTACATCCACTTTGTTTATACTTCGTTGGATAGTTGTCTCATTTGCAGTCATACCACACCTCATTATTTTTTTATAGCTGCAGACTGAACAGTCCCTTTCCAGTAATTTCTTAACATGAACATTTTGGGTAGATCCATCATTATAAAAATTAGATTTTCACAAATCTTGTTGGAATGGTGCATCAACTGTTTTCATGCATTTCAATATTTATGATGTGAACCCTGACAGTCAGACAAATAACATGTATGAAGACCTAACATTGAATTTCTAGACCAAGTACGTATCACTATGCATATTCTTGGTTGGATGAAATAATTATCACTTCATAATGTGTAAAATCTGTAATAAGTAAAAGTTTGTAGCATACATGTCCAAACAATCCTCCTAAATAACTCATGCGTTGTGCAGAATTGTGTTCTTGGGTAACTTGTTGAATATTTTTCAACATTAATGTTCTTGGATTAGTTTCGGTATTGCAGAAATATTTGTCCTCCTATAATTTTAGAGTGTAAATTTATATTCACAATGGTTGCCGCAAGAGAATGCAGCTTATCGTTGTTTTTCTCTAATTATACAACATAACAGATGTTTCTGTTAAATATTGATATAACCAGAAAAAAAAAATACATGTACATGTATGTTTCACCACATGATGTCTAAATATCATTAAAAAACATTTTAAATGCACATTTGAGACTCAAAGTGCAAATAAACCTTTGGCTTTCTAGGAAATGTTACATACATGTAGATAGTCAAGTAGTGATAAGGTCTTCTATGCTTTTGGCAGTTGCATGGATCAGACAGAATTCCACTAAAGATTTCATAATCTGAATACATGTATACGTTAATGTATAATTCTAAATTAAAACGGTTTTATTTAACCAATTGCAATGTTTTGTACTTCTGTTTAAGTCTTTACCTTTTAAAACTTTAAGGGTTAACTGACATCTGCTACATTTAAAATTCATTTCAAGAAAATATATATCAGGTATAAGATAGTTTACTTCAATAAGAAAAGGAAAAGGTTACACACCTTTTTCATTTGAAAGCTTTTGCATTGTGTTTTATTGTCAAATTTAAGAGGAACTTAAAAAAAAATACTGATATCATGTGCATGCTGTTTAATATTGACATTAACTTTTTTATTTTTCTTAAACATGTTAAATGCAATTTTAATCAAGTCTTATTGAAGTTACAATTATTTCCAAAACAGTCAAAGTATTTTAATAAATACTTTGATTTTTCTGAAGTTTCTTTGACAAAATCTATGACCAGAGTCTCCATTATCAATGCACACACTTTATTTCTTAATAATTAACTTGTTCATGTCTTTGAATTTCTTTGATCAAATTGGAAAATTAAAGAATTTTAGCAAGTGACTGTTTAAACACCTGGGGGCCTAGATATCTTTTTTTTGAAGTCAGGGAAAGCAATAAGACAGATGGGAATGGATGTGACTTCTTTGCCTGTGTTGCCCACAAGACTTGTATCTCAACATATATACATTGTATTTCAGTACAATGGTACAGATGCAGGCTGGGGTTTGGAAAACAACCCTATACATACATGTATATTGACTCATGTTAAAGGGCTAATCCCTACACATTCATATCTTTCATTATAAGGAAAGTCACAAGTTATTTTTTTAATAAAATTGAAAATAATCCTGGTTCAAATCTAACAACTTAATGGCAAAACAGATTACGACTTTCTGAAAAGCATATTTAAAACAATTAGATCATAACTTACAAGCAATAGGTAAACTGTTTCGTACTGGATGTTGAAAGGTCAATTTTTTTACTATCTATTCTTTTAAATTTCAGCAATTTGCATTTAATCAATTAAGTAAAAAAAAAAAAAAATAGATTATCTTAAATTTAAATGCACGTACATGAACATAATTTGATGAAAATTTAAAAAGGTAGTGTAAATAAGAGTTGTAAGCAAAAAATGTTAGAACTGCGCTGTTTGAACTAGTAAAACATTAATTTCGAGTGTTTTCCTGAAGAAAATACATGTATGTCAAAAGAGCTTCTTCAACTCAATCATGTGTCAATTGTGCTTTGTAAATTTATACTGATTTTACATACATTGTAGCTGTCTCTGGTCCATATTTTATCATTGTCAAGTAAACATCAGGTAGATAATGTATTAGAAAACTGTGTTTTTTTTAAATCGAAAGCGAAATAGTTGACAGCATAATTTTCTACAAATAATTAGTCTAATGCAGATATCAATACACCTATGTGGCACACTTCGAATGATGCACTGTCCATGGAACAGTTTCATGTCAGAATATCAAATTTATATATACATGTAGTAAGTAAGTAAATTTATAGTCGGGCATGATATGTACATTGTACAATTCAACATGGTAAACATGAGCTCTGTAGAGCTCTTAACCGACTTGATATTTAAAACAAATAGCAAATTACAAATTATCAGCACATTTGACAGGTTACACATACAAATAAAACACATGCATAATATAATAGCAAAGCAAACATGCATAAATCAATGCAAGCAAGCTAAAAGAAAGGAAAAGCAAATTTTGCTTTAACTGGCACAATGACATAAGCTTAGCAAATGAATAAAAATAAAAATAAAAGCAAACAATAAACAGAACACAGGGCCAGAAGATTCCAGCTCTGAGAACAGCAAAGTTAATGTCTACATGAGCTACAGAAGCAGTTTTCTGAAGAACACCATGAAGAAATAAAATGTTTGAACTGTCAAAAGTCAAGTTTAAAATAAAAAACGTTTTTGTGTAAATCATTGTTTATACATGTATGATGACCAACTGATTAAAATGCTTGCTTTTTTTTTATAAGTCTTCAGGGATTAAAATTGAGATAAGACAAAAATGTTCATCTGGCCAGAGACATATACATGTATACACATGCATGCACATGCGTATACATTTATATGTCTCTGATCTGGCTAAAATATTTTTTGGAAGCCCTGGAATATACAAAAAATGATAAATTAGACCCCAACTCACAATGTCATTCTCCTGCTTGTTGGTGAAACAAAGAAAACCTTGTTTCTATCATTTAAAATTGACAAACACAATCACAGAAATCGATTATTAGATTTTTTTTATCATGTATTTATAAATATTGTAAAACCCCAGTTGCTGGACACAATATATTGTCCTTTTGAACTTTTTGGCTTCGCTCGATTGACAAAAAGCTTCATATTGTGAATTGTAGCTATGCAGATCCATATAATTGGTAGATACATGTACATGTACATGACACTGTCTGAAGAGACTTCCCGTAAATTTTATTTGTACATGGTATATCTAATAACCAAAAGCATTGCTGAATTATACCAGCAGTCAGTACTTTTTCTTTGTTAAGATTTTACCAGTGTCTAATCTTATATAGTGCCTTAATCTTAATATTTGGGATGGAAAGTACATGTATGTGAAACAATAACAAACTTTATTGTCCTCATTTTGGTCAGTCTAAAATCTATGCATTCAAATAATCAACTGGATCTGCTGGTATTGATATCTGAATTATGAACAAATGAAGGTCAATGAATCTTTGATGCTTAAAACGTACCCTGTCTGTTGTTTCCTGGTTGTTCATTTCCAATTATTCCAGTCTGTGGTCTCTTGTTTTTATTCCCCAACCATTTGTCCCAGGATAGAAACTAAATTAAATGCTGCATTTTCCGGGTACTATTATTTTTTTTTCGATCATTTTGAAAATATCTTTACAAACCAATCTAGTTGAGCTGTTTGTCATTTAAATAAGGACTTTTATTTGTATTTTAAAAAACGACTTGAATGTGATAAATGGAGAAGCTCCTGCATATACATTTCACAGCTTCCCTAACTTAGCTTTCTCTATACCGGAAGTAGCTGAAGAAGATGGAAGGGGCAAGAGAGAAAGAACACCTATTGGCGTTAAAAGGTAATTTTTACTGATTATTTTATTACTTAAGTGTTTAAATATTGAAATAAAATACAAACATTTAATTAAATTAGTAGACAGTAGTGTTTCTAGCCAGTGATATTCCTAGTAATTGGATATGTGACAGTGTCACTGTCAGTGTATCGTCTGCTTGAGTTGAATAATTTTCCTCTGCTAATGATTTTTACTCAATACGACAAATTATAGAGACTAGGGTGTAAAAAAACAGTTACCAAAATTCAGCCAAATGTAGCCAAATGTAGAATAACTTTATTGGGAGCAAACTCTGACGATAGATGTAGATGTAAAGATGATAAACTAATTGACAATCAACTGATCAAGGTTATTAATAAATTCACCACGGACAGTCTATACCTGGGACTATACACCTTATCACTATTTGTCCGCCATTACTGGACATCACACAGGTTCCTGTAAAATTTTGATGTCATCATGCAAAATATCTGACGCCACAATGAAAAAGTGATTGTTGTATGACGTCAATAGTTCGAGCGGGACAGTTTCTGGGGTCAGCCGGGGCTAGCAATAAGGTGTATTATACAAACAGGACTGGAAACTGATCGATCTGTTGAGATTTCATTGCCCGATAGCAAATTATTGATTCACAGCTGTTAGATCGTGTACATGTAAACAATAGATTTCGACAAACAAGCCAGCATATTTAGAAAAACTGTTAAAATTGGTGGCTTTGAAATTAAGAATAATTATTAAATTAATTAGTTTAAAGGCAAAATAGATATTGTTTACAAAAAAATACTAATAAGTAGTCAATACATTAGTGTTGAAAATAAACCAGATATAGTCTAAAATACTTGACCGCTAAGAAAACAACGCGTCAAAGGTTAACAGATCATAAATAATTCAGATAAAAACAATAGGTGTGCAATAAAATCAAGGTTGACAATTTCAATTCCTAATTAATTCATATAACAAGTTATCCTGGTTTCATGAAAATATAGCCACATTGTTTTAAACTTTTGTGAACTTCCGTGTTTACACCAACATTTCAATATGGCTGTGCATTGTTGGGCCTACTTTTTTAGTTGTAATTGTGGAACCTAGTGTACATATTTTCACGAAGTCATATGCTAATGCCACCTGAAGACCATTACTAAGCAAAATTAACCCTGATTATAATAAAATATTGCACACATGAAAAGGAGTAGACGATTTTAAAGGAGCAGTTAAATTTATTTGAGACGTGCTTGTGGGTTCCAGTTGTAAGGAGAAAGAGATTTTTCCCCACTTTTCACTTTAAAAAGTGACAATAATAATAGGCAAATCCAAACTATAACCTATAAATATGATTTTACCAAAAACCAAACTTGCAAATCTCTTTTCAATGAAAACTTATAAGAAATTTAATGAATCATATACTTTTTTCCACATCGTCCCTACGCTATTTTTAAACTTGAAAATTACAATCTTTATATGTTATTTTTTACATTAAAGGCGGTATTTGGTGATTAATAACAACTGTCAAATATATTGTTATCATGTTTATATTAAAGATTATCATTTCTAATAACTAAAAATGTATAAAATAAAAAAAACAAATTACTGAAATTATAAGATCAAGGCACACTGTCACTGTCAAAACAAAATGGTGTATCGATAAATAAAGCAGGTAAAATGTAAAGTCTCATTCTAACGACTGTGATGTAGATATTATCACACTGATTGGTGTAACGGTTTCCAGTCCCATTAATATAATAGTCCCGGTCTATACTAGAATTAGTACAAAAATGTAATAGTATAGACTGTCCCTGAAAAATTTCACTTAGTAACAGATGCTACTGACTGGAAGATTAGCTGATAGCAAGGATTTGTGTATTGATACAAATCCTTTCTGTTTGATACATGTACAACAAGGTTAATGATACATGTATGTGTAAAGCAAAATTCTATCCAGATGGTGTTATAAGTTTTTTATGAGGAACATATTTCACTGTGAAATATTATCCATTGTGATATTGTTTCTAGGAAGTTAAAATATTGAAATGTTCATAAATAAAAAACTTAATCTTAAATAGTTTGCAAATACTATGGACTAATATTACTATATTTAGATATTCATAGCTTAATATAAACCAAATAAATGTATTAATGGGAAATAGTTTCACAGATTATAATTAAAAAATAATATCCTGAAATAATAAAGTCAATATCATTCTTTTATAAGACAATTGTCTTGAAACATATGAAACAAAACCAAAAGTATAATGCTTTGGAATTGTTGATTATGTGACGAATCATTATTCATAACAACAATATACATAGGAACAAAAACAATTTCAACAGCTGGATAGTTACATTTACTCGTGAAATATTTTCAGTCAGATTGATTTTTTATTAAAGTCATCCTTTTATATTAATTTATATAAAAATGTTAAATTAAGGGAAATTTCACTATGAAATTGATTCTGAAATATAATGTTTACAAAATGAAAACAGTTCAAAATTACCTCCCTTTGATTGATAAATTATGTAAATATTTTTTCTACCTTGGCATTGTTCTAGCTACAAAGTTTGAACAGGACGCAGTGCCCGCCCTTTTTAATTGATGCCCTTGCCTTTTTAACCAGATTTTTGTGACAAAATGTCGGTTATTGATTTGGAGATGTACGGCGGTCGGGCGGCCGGTCGGGCGGTAGGGCGGCAAACAATCATGTTGTCTGTGCATTAACTCATGAACCGTTTTTAAAATTTTAATATGTTGTTACTGACAACTAAATGAAGGTCAAGTTCAATAATGGCGATTTTGACTTTTACCGTTCAGGAGTTATGGTTCTTGAAAGATTGAAAAATGGAGTTTCCAGTCGTGTCCGTGCATTTACACATGAACTGTTCTACCAAAGCTTCCCAAATTTTAATATGTTGTAACTAATGACAAAATGGAGGTCAATTTCAATAATGACGATTTTGACTTTTACAGTTCAGGAGTTATGGTTCTTGAAAGATTGAAAAATGGTGTTTCCAGTCATGTCCGTGCATTTTCTCATGAACCATTCAACCTAAGCTTTTGAAATTTTTATATGTTGTTACTGATGACAAAATAGAGGTCAAGTTCAATAATGACGATTTTGACTTTTACCGTTCAGGAGTTATGGTTCTTGAAAGATCGTAAAATGGCGTTTCTATTCAGGTTGTTGCATTTACTCATGAACCATTCAATCTAAGCTTTTCAAATTTTAATATGTTGATACTGATGACAAAATGGAGGTCAAATTTGATATTGACGATTTTCACTTTCATCATTCATCAGTTATGGTTCTTGTGATATTGCCAGGACACAAATAAATGTTAATAAATCTGGTTTGCTGTCGTTGTGACAGCCTCTTGTTCCTTCCTTTCTCGGGCACCCTGCTGTTTTTATTGCGGAAATCTCGCATTTCTGCCTTTCAAATACCAGTAAATTTGTAATTCTTTGATGAACAGGAAGTTCATAAACTGTTCAATTAAGTGACCCATTAATTAACACCAATTACCTCAGTTTTAGGTCATAAATTATTTGTGTATTTTAAAAAGAACAAAATGCGATTGACAAAAAAAATAATGAGTTACTTCCCCTTATTTTTTACATTTTACAATATTCTTTTAAAGTTTATGTTCTTATTTGAAAAAAAGATTTAATAATTAACAAATTGAATTCAAGTGCATATCAGAATACATGTATTACTTTTAATTATTTTATAGCTATTTTTTTTACATCTTTACTTCCATTAATTGATAAAATTTATCAAGTGCATTTAGGTAATAAATTTACATTATTTGCAGTGGACACTGATTTAACAGTTGATTACCTTTAACAATTCTCTTTCACTCAAATTAGTAAGAAAAGAGAATGCATATATATGTAAAAATTTTAAAAAATTTAAGTCAAGGGGGCTCGTGGGTCTAAATCAAAATTTTATTTTAATTTAGGATTTCGCTATATTTTTCTACAAATGAACTTAAAAATAAAAATATGGGGTCACCGTTTATTTACGTTCACAATCTGCCTTTACATTTTTTCTGTTGAACTAATAGGAGAAAAAAAGGTAATATCGAAATAAAAAAAGAACTAAATTACAGAAATCGCTCATTTTTTTTTTAATTTAAGTACAGCTTATTTGAAAATGATAATAAAAAATATAGGTCACTGATGAGTTAAAAAAGATATTTCAATTTTAATGCCAAAAAATTGCATTTTTGCATCAAAGGGAGATAATTTGGAGCTTTTTCAATGATACATGTATATACATTTTAAAAGTCATCTGGGGCCAACACAAATTGATATTTTTGAATGATTAAACAAAGAAAATTGTGCCAAAAGTATTGAATTATATACCTCAATTATAACAGAAACTTGATTATACCATAGTGCTGGAGTTATTTAAGCTACATTGTAATAAAGTATGAGCCTGAGGCTTTAATTAAGTAATTGCCCTTTTTTTCTATGACATTTACATGTTAAATTGCCCTTTTTCTGACTAGCACCCTGCCCTTTTCAAATCCTGGCTAAGACACTGCTTGGTGACACATTTATCATTGTGGTTAGGTATGTATTGAATGTGAGTACTTTACATAGTACAATTGGATTGTATCTCACAAGCTCCTGTAAAATGTTGAACGGAAAAGATATACTGTTTAATACTATCCGTATATGAGGGATAGAACTTTACTTCACTGGAAAAATCTTCTCGTGATATACCATGTCTGGAAAACATTTACTGTGACAAATTCTCTGCCGGATGTAATATCACAGAGGAAGAAATAAACCATTACATATGAACATGTACATGTGCCTATGTCCCCAACGCTACAATCATCAGTTATTTTGCCATTGCTTCTCATTGACAAAAGTCACAATTTAGGAATCGATTTTTAAAAGGATGAATAAATTTCTGATTATAAGGGATAGAACTTCACTCCACTAGAAAAAATCTACTCGTGATATACCATGTCTGGAAAATATTTACTGTGACAAATTCTCTGCTTGATGTTATATCACAGAGGAAGAAATAAACCGTTACATATGAACATTTTCATGTACCTATGTCCCCAACGCTACAATCATCAGCAATTTTGCCATTGCTTCTCATTGACAATTTATGAATCGATTTTTAAAATGATGAATAAATTTCTGATTGTGTTTGCTCCCATTTTTATTTGCACCCCACATGTTCCCTCCCATTTGAAAAGGTTTTGTTCCCACTTGAGGGCATTACATTTTTTGTTTGTGTCCGTTCATCCTGCATAAGGTTTAAGTTTTTGGTCAGGGTAGTTTTTGATGAAGATGAAGTCAAATCAACTTGAAACTTAGTACACATGTTGATTGTTCCCTATGATATGATTTTTCTTATTTCAATGCCAAATGAGAGATTTGACCGTCATTTTACAGTCCACTGAACATAGGAAATGATGCGCTCGTCCGTCTGTCCCGCTTCAAGTTTAAGTTTTTGGTCAAGGTAATGGTTGAAGAAGTTTAAGTCCGATCTACTTGAAACTTAGTACACATGTTCCCTATGATATGATCTTTCTAGTTATAAATGTAAGCGTATGGAAGCACCAGTGTACCTAGTTCTATGTATTTAAACAAAAAATCTTTTTTTTTATCTTGATTTTGATTATGATTTTTCACAACATGTACCTCTTGAATATCTTATCATGTTAGTAATAAGACATTGAACTACTTGGCTGTGTAAATATCTATTTTGGATTGTGCATGTATTGTAATTTGTATGTAAGATTCTTAGGGTAGATTATTTTATTGTAGCTAACTGTGTTTACCCTCTTTAAATAATTTGGATACCAACTTATTAAGAAAAATCTGAAATGGGTAGGGTGAGTAGGTGGTAAGGTTCTTAAGGCAATCCTTCACATATAACACACCCACTGAACTCCAGTATTCCTGGGTTGATTCTTGAAAACTTAACATTATTGTTGGATTGATACCTGTTCAAGAGTTATGCCATTGGCATTGTTATTGCAAGGTAATTTTCAAATAATACTGTATGCCACAACTTGAGTTTGCTAGGATAGATTTACTTGAAGTTTCATATAATTGTTGGAATCAGTGAACATAACTCACAGTTTGATTATTGATAATTGAGGTGGAAAACCAATTGATTACTATGTCATTCCAGAGTTATGGCACTTTGACCATCAAATGAAGAAAATATAATCTTGCAGTTTTTGGAAAGTTTGCTATAGCTTGCTATTGCTACTTTCCTTAGGCGTCGGTCTCAAACTTCCGGTTGACAGATTATCGCAATATATTCTGCTCCGAGATAGTGTAGTACTAGTGTCTGAGTTTTGATACTTGGAAGATTCTATTAAAATTTTAAGTTACTACTGTTTTGACTGAAAAGATTACAGCTTGAATAAAAAAGAAATGAATGTTCAACGACGATTCAGATGAATTTAACTTCATTTTAAAAATGAGTATCACAAACACTACTTCGCGGATCTGCCATGCGCTGAAGAGAAAATCACAAGAAATCTACGCGAGATTGCGTTTTCATTCATTCATGAACATTTTCCTGCTCTACTTTTACCTGTTTACTATATGTACGTACGTAAACGTGGTAAAATCCCGAGAGTATCGAAAGAATCGGGAATGACTGATTAAAATGCGGGAACAAGTTGACATTTTGACCAAGCTGTCGGATAATTGAAAAGTGATAAGTGATATAAACAAAACTTAGGTGAAAGAATATAAAATACTCGATAATTAAAATTAAATTATATGTCTAACGTCTCACGCCAAGGACGAGTAAAGGTAAATACCGGATTTGATAAAAAAAAAACCAATTAAAAAATGCATTGTTTTTATCTAAACATCGATCGGAGGATTTTGATGCCAAAAATCATTTGAAAACTTAGTTCCGTTATTTAAATACTAATTGTTTCACATTCCAATGTGGATATAAGGAACTTTACTCGTTCAGCATGCTCAAGTGGATCAAACTGACAGCAGAAAAACATTGACCCAACGTCAGTTCTTCTTCAGTCTTCTTCCAATAATTTACATCGTACCACTGGTGTATTATTGTAAATTCGTATCATTTAGCATCCGTATTAAAAGCAACCGAGTCAGCATCTACTTCTTCGAATATTTTAGCTCAGGGTATCAAGACAAGTTCTGTAGAAATGATTAATGATGTGTGCCCTTTGGCTCAAATGGCTGCATTTTCACCTCAAACTTTAGATAGATTACATACAAACCTGTGCATCTGGAAAAGTTTTAAGGCATACCATGCCCTATATAAATAGATTTCAAATGCGTTTTCATCCAAACACAGAGGCAATGATTACCGTAATATATCAAATCAAATGGCTTAAAACAAAATTCTCAAATGTTATTTACTCATAAGACAATGCTTAAATTTCACAACAGCAACTAAAATGTGTTACAGGTTATAAGTACCTCTATGAATCTAGTGTATATAAATTTTTTATTCCTGTGGTCATACTGCTGTTGTTATGCTCCCACCGTATTGAGTTTTACTCCTTGTTCTGCTGTAAGTATGTACGTCCTTCCCTTACTTGTACGTACATGTACCTCCGTACATCCCAAAATTCGTTTCTGTTCTCTTACTTTAGTTTGCCTGAACCAAATTGTATGAAACTTATACGCAATGCTTATAACCACAATTCACCAGTCAAGTTTGAATTTAAGTTGCGTCACTTTTACCATTCTAGCGTTTTATGCTACTTTACAAATAGGAAAGTTTCTGGAAATTTTAGTTTCTGAACTCTAACTTTAGTTTGTCTTAACCAAATGCTATGAATCTTATACATACTGCTCATTACCACAAACACTGATCATTTTTGACATAATATATAGGTTTCTGACACAAAACAAATGTCAAGATCTTACAAATCTATTGCGCAAAACTGAGTAATTAGAATGTATACACAATGCTTATTACCCCATAACTCAGATCAAGTACACATTTTGGTAGCCTCACATTTACAGTTCTTGAGTTGTGACCCTTTATAACATTAATGCTAGCGGGGGCATCATATGTGTCCAATGGAACGTTCCCTATTTTTGATTACCTAGCTCCAGAATGCTTCTGTAAGGATTGGTGAATGTAGAATTTGCTTTGGATTTTGAAACATTTTTAGTTTGTCATTCTTGAATTGAACTTTATAAGTCATATTTGATATTACCGGTATTCCTGTATAAGCTGTATATATTATATATACAGTATACCTGAATTCTCATCCATTTATTTCAACTTATATTCCAAGTAAAAACCATATGTATGAATAAATATTCAATAAAAAATTAAATCAGAAAGCTGAAAACTGAAATGGGTTATTAGGGGTTCTCCAAACTTTGGACAAAAAAAGTATCCTGTCCACATTTACCTGTGAGTGGGACCTGTAAAATTATTCCAGCTTAAATGTTTTAGTCTTCAGCTGTTCTCATCTCTTATTTACTTCTTTTCTGTCATCCCCTTTAAATTCTCAAAGATCTTTTCTTCTGAAATTGGACCTCAGTGGCAGAGTGGTGTGAAGTAGTAAAACTGCTGTTTCACTAGATGGACATCCCTGAGGTTGTTAGTTTCGAATTTGCACATGTGAGGTGCCTTTAACACCAATCTTAAATGACCTAGATTGTCAGTTTTCTTTCAAAAGATTGGTGGTTTTCATGGGGCACTCAGGCTTCCGCCACCAATAATAACTGACCACATGAAATTATTACTAAAGGTGGTGTTAATCACCGATCAATCAATCTCTTCTGAAACTGATGGGCAAATTGAAACCAGTCTTCACACTGAGTGGCAGCCCTGGCAGCCCAAGCTAGTAGAATTGCTCTCGGGTCTGTAAAAATCATATCTACAGGCCAACAGAATCTAACTAAAAAAAAAATAGAAATTAAGCTCCGGGCCTGTAGATTTAATACTTCATCGTAAAGACTGTGAAATCTTGCATGACCTTACAAGGAAAAAATCTTTTTTATTTTCTTAATTACTTGAGTTGTGCATGTATATAAATCTGACTTTAATATGTACACGCAGAGAGGATTTTTGATTCTCTTCAATTTTACATAGAATTGATACTGAATTTAGCCAGGTTTAAAGGAAATTTCTCATTGAATGTTAAACTTCTGTTTCCATATCCTATGAGGGTTTGTATCTCAGATTTTCTTTCGTCATAAATTGCATTTTGCAGTTTTCTTAGTTAAATAATACAGACTTCAGGGGACCTCTTGTTATCTCAAGGCTAGTTCCTGTTGATGTTAAACAATGTTAATGTACCAGTTGTTCTAAACAGCATGACTATAAGATAGATTTGGTGTCAGGATAGTAATTGTCACAGAACATTAGATAATGGACAAGCTTGGTAGTAAGCTAATGGAAGCTTATAATTATAGATTGTTGTATATCATGTAGAGAAATGTCAGGTCTATTCTCAGATTAGTGTGCTCAGATACTAACAAAATATTGATTTTGGTTTTTCTTTTCATGATGGATCTTTTAGATTTCTTTGTTTGCTTCGGTTAATAAATCTGTCTTGTCAAATATTGATGTTTATGAAAAAACAGTAAATATATTTCACTGAGTTTTATTTGTAGTGTGTTTTGTGTCAATGACAATATTTAAATTGTTCTGTGGTTTTTCAGAATATATGAAAAAATCTTTATATTATCTGCAATGCTTATTTGCTTTACATAAAGATTTTTTAGTAGAGATAATTTTAAATCATAATGGACATGTTGAAACAACCTTGTACATGTTTTAATACAAATGAATCATGTTTTTCAGTAATAAGACAATTTATTTTGTTTTAATAAGACTCACTTTGGCAAGAATATAAATTTCTGCCATAATTAGTCAGAATGTTTAAAAAGTCAAAAGTTTTGCATACCTATCAATCATATTGTTATTCTACTGTCAAAGGTGGACAATTGTCAGTCCAAATTTTCATGTGTTGCATGATAACGGAGGAATTCTTTACTTGTAAAAAAATTTCAGCCTAAACTTTTTTTGGTAATTGTGGTGTTCAGCCCTCTGTATGTCTGTCCATTCATCTAATTTGGTTATCTATTACTCCTCCTGAACTGCTTGACAAATGATTTGTCAAATATTCTCATGATATTACATGTGCTCACAGGATGTGCTTTTGCATCTCCTATTTCGTTTCCTCTCTAGGTAGATTTTTTGGGTTTAATAGTTTTGGCCATGACATTGATTTAATCATATCTGACAGATATTATCTGTACACTAAGTTGCATATGTGCATGATGTGTCTACTAATTAGAATTTAATGAATCTGTCTCAGAATCTTCACAATAGAATCCCATTGTGCCAGACTTCATGCTTAACCACAAGACCATCAATTACCATAAGCAGTATAAAGTCAACTATTTTTATATTTGGTGTATGGAATAACTGTAAGGTGTACATGTCTGTCTGATAGGTTTCATCTGACCTTGACGGTGACCTCAATTTCATGGTTCATTAGTCAAATATTAGTTTTTATGCTTGAGTCTATTTCTCATATTCTTGATGATTATAAGTTGTACCTGTCTGTTGGGCAGTGCTCGTAAGACCTTGACCTCAACGTCATGGTGCATTGGTCAATGTTAAAATTTGTGGTTTGATCTGTTTGATCAGGTACATGTACTATAGTATGTTTAACACTGTTTTATGGAATGATTGTACGGTATACATGTCTTTCAGGCATGGTTCATCTGACTGACCTCATTTTGATAGAACATTGATAATTAAATAGTATTATACTTGTAGTAAAACAGATAAAGAATTTCAACAGAAATTCAATCAATGATAAATAAAACAGGCAAGACATTTCAGTGTGTGCACTCTTGTTACTTTTTTTTTTTGGAGGTAGAAATAGAGAATTCGCCGTTTCAGAATCTAATGCATATTGGGTTAAAATTTCAAAAAGCGTACACCAAAATTATTGTGATTGGTTTAAAACACGATAAACAATAGAAATTCAACCATTGACTTACGTTATTTTCATTTTGGTGTAAGAACAATGAGATTAACAATAATCCTTTAGATCCTGGAAAGGCGAATTTAAAAAAGGTTTGTTACTAATCATGTCAGTATCAAATCACTGACTACTGAGCTAATGATAGATACCCTTCTGGGACAAATAATGCCTAGAGAAAATCAATATTGCATAATCATGTACTGGTAAATCATAAAAATTCTCTACAGGGGTATATTATGCCATAATAGAATAGGATTTTTCTTTCTGCAGATATCAATAACCTCAAAACAGAGTTCGCGAAAAGTGGCGGTCCTCAGGATTTTACCAACAAAATTTTACATAGGACTGACACAATTTCAGTATTTTTCAATAGAAGTAATAGTGATGACTAGCAGATTTTCTTCAAGGACCACCAAGGAAAAAAAGATTTTGCAAACTCTGTCAAAATTGTCATAAAATAACCGATGTAACATTTAAAATAGATATTTCAGTTTGGAAAGTAACTAGGAAGAACTTGACACAAATGGGTCTTATAAAATTTACACTGAGATCTTTCCACAAATTATATGTTTACAAAAATTTGTTCTTAAAAATTTGTGTTTACGGTGGCATTATGTAAGAGTGAAGATTGGTAAATATATATTTATCATCCTTTTGAGTGTATATAAGCTTTTCTTGCTTTTCTGCTCCTATATATGTCCTAGAGTTATAGAACATGAAAACATGGACATTTCAGATTTTGTATAATGATTTGTTTTCTTTCACTATTTCATATGAAGTATTTATGTTGTGTAAAGAAGACATTTACAAGAGAACAAGTATTGCAGTCAAATGTCATTTGCTTACAGTGTTCTTACAGCAGAACAGTTTATTAAGAGCAAGTTAGCAGAAGTATGTTATTTTCTTGCCTTAAAAGACATAGGGCTATTATTCTGGGGCTTTAGCTTCTACAGTTTAAAAGGTGAAATACCTTTATACTTTTAATCTTGCATACATATCTGATGCATTATGTTCTGAAACTTCAGTTTGGATTTGTCTAGTCAATATATCAAAGTCCTTGACATTATTTTCATAGTTCAGCAACAAATTAAATACCTAACTAGTCACTAGGTTTTTGGTAAGTCAATTGAGTTAATATGAGCACACTTGTGTATTAAGGACAACTCTATTCTGTGTATATGAACTATGGTATGGAAAACAAGTCTGTCTTGACAGGGTTTACCTGACTTGCCTAATTTCATTTTTTATACGACCCCAAAAAATTTTTAGGATTGTATAATGGTATGATGTCGTCGTCTGCGTCGTCATCATCCGAAGACACATTGGTTTCCGGATAATAACTTTAGTTTAGTTAAAAAATTTTCAGAAGGTTCAATACCACAAAAGGAAGGTTGGGATGAATTTTGGGGACGAAGGTCCCAACCGATTAGGAATTAGGGGCCCAAAACAAGCATTTTTCTAGTTTCAGGATATTAACTTGTGTAGAAGTATTTCAATTGCTCTGAAATTATACCGCAATGTTTAAAACTACAAGTAGAAGGTTTGGATTCATTTTAGGGGTTATAGGGCCAAAGTTTAGGAATTAAGGTCCAAAAAGGGGTCAAAACAAGCATTTTTCTAGTTTCAAGACAATAACTTGTGTGTAATTGTACCACAATGTACCATGTAACAAAGGGGAGGCTGGGATTAAGTTTTGGGTTAATGGCCCAAAATATGTAGGAATTAGGGGCCAAAAATAAGCATGTTTCTAGTTTCCAAACAATCATGACAATAACTTGTGTAAAGTGTATGGATCTCTCTGAAATTGTACTACAGGGTTCAATACTACAAAGGAAAGCATGAGATTGAGTTTAAGGGTTATTGCTCCAAGGGGTTTTAAAAAGTTGGGTGGGGGGATTTTTTGTTTACCATTTTTTGAAGGGCTTCTTTTTTTTCAAAATTTTTCAAATTTCGAATTTTGAAAAGTTTCAAGAAATCTGCAATTGCACAGTATTGCATGTATTGTGCAATAGATTTGTTAGATCTTTGACACATTAATTTTGTGACAAAACCCTTTATTATGTCAAAAATCTGATCACAATCCAAATTCAGACAGAATCAAGCTAGAATATTGTGACCAAATTTGCCCCAACTGTTCAGGATTTAACCACTGGGGTCATATAAAGCTGCGCCCTGTGGAGCACCTGGTTTTGGTTTATGTTAAGTTCATATGAATAGGTTCATTTCTCAGATACATGTACTATAGTATAAGCAGTTACCTGAGTAGGTCAACTACATTTGAAATATGGAATAACTGCCAGAATTGCATGTCTGTCTTGCAGGGTTCACCTTACCTTGACCACAAATATAATGGTTTATTGGTAAATAATGTTTAGTTTTGAGATTACTAGGTTAGTTTTGAGGTACTATTATAAGCAGTTGGTCAGCTAAAGTTGGTTTTTGGAATGATTGTATCAGTCTGTAAGGGTTCATCTTACCTTGACTTCAATTAAATGATTTGTTGTTCCATGTTCAGTGTTCATGTCTGTTTCTCAGGTACTATAAGCAGCAGGTAAACTATATTTGGTTGAAGAAATGATTGTAAGATGTACATATGTATGTCTGTTTTGAAGGGGTTATCTGACCTTGACCTCATCTTAATGATTCTTTTGTCAATGTTAAGTTATCCTCATTCATGGATTAGAAGGTTTGATTCTCTGATACTTTGAGCAGTAGCCAATACATGTACATTGTAAGTCAACTATATTTGATGTATGCATGATTGTATGGTTTATACATGTATGCCTTTTTGAAAACGTTTATCTGACCTTGACAACATTTTAAAATGGACCTTAATTAATCCTTAAATGTTCCTTTGTTACTATAATTAGTAGATCAAGTTTATTTGATGTATATAATTATTGTGTGTACATCTTGAAGGGTTTATATAATTATCTGACCTTTACCTCATTTTAATGGTTCATCATGTTCATTGGCCTATCCTAAGTTTTTGTGGCTAGACCAGATCCTCAGATACCATAAGCAAAAGATCAACTCTATATATATAAAGTTATTGTTTCTCCTGAATCAGAAGTTAACATTTTCGTACAGGTGTTATTGCCGTTTTCTTTAATTTTGAAAAAAAAATATATGTAGTAACGAAGTTACAACATGACGAAATATTGCGGTTCCTGAAAAGAAAAAAATCATCATAAGAAAAGAAGACACAGATTTCACAAATCTATGCGATGGCGGACAAAGTGTTTTCAGTTTGTTTTAAATGTCTGTAAACAGAGAAATATGATTTAAACAACGAACCTCTGAGATAGTTTTGGCGCTGTACATGCACATACGTTATTTTAGATTCAATCGTACTAGTTTAAACCGATCTCTGCGTTCACATTTTAAGAATGATCGGTTTACTTTAGATCGATTCAAACTAAACTACCTCTTTTGGTGTTTTAGTTTAGACCGATTGAAGATCGATTCAAAGCGTTCACATTGGCCCTTAAATCGATCTAAAGTGAACCATTCTAGTTTAAATCGATAAAAATGTCCTAGTGTGAACGGGGTCTATGTGATATCTGGACTTAAAACCTTCATCTGAAAGACTTTCATCAATACCAGAATAATATACAAAGCAATCATACCACATCTTCTTTTTTAATATAGAACTGTACAGAAATACATGGAATTGTTCCCAAGTTGTTACAGATGATTAGTAATATATTCCTATAAAAGAAGAATTCATCATGCCAGTAGCTTTCCCTGTACCAGCTGCTTGTACCATAAATACATATGATTGGTTATATTCCTATAAAAGAAGAATTCATCATGCCAGTAGCTTTCCCTGTACCAGCAGCTTGTACTATAAATACATATGATTTGTTATATTCCTATAAAAGAAGAATTCATCATGCCAGTAGCTTTCCCTGTACCAGCTGCTTGTACTATAAATACAGATACAATAAAGCATGAAATATATAGTTGCCTTTGAGGTTCAATCATTCAGATACTTGTTTTATATAAATATTACATTGTGGATTGATGGAAACCAATGTAGTGTGTTGATCTTCTAATAATTGCAGATATAAAACAAAAAAATATCAATTTGAGTTTTTCTTTACTATGTTGAGTAAAACTATACAATTAGTACCAGATAACAACTATCACTATAGTACTTGGAACAAATCAAGTAAGAAACAATGTTTTATTTGGTAAAAATCACAGAAAACATGATAGGAAGGAATAAAAACATGGTCAGTTTTTTATGGCATTAGTGGCAACACACCACGGGAATGAACTCTCTATCACATGAGTTCTAAATGCTACAAAACAGTTATTTTTTCACTCATAGATGCTTGTTCATCATCGGTAACTTCTGTCACAAACAATGGCGCTGAAAGAGCCGCCATATTTGCCTGATTCACTATTCCAGATGCAATGCTAAAATGTCTAAATTTCTCTTCTTTTCGGCTCTTACAAAAACTACATAAACTACATTTGATATAATTTAGAATTGACAAAACTACGTACAGTCCTGGTATAGTAAACATTGTCCATATTGGAATAGTTGATGCTAAGTCTGCCGCTGGTTTCTGTAGCGTAAATCTTATAGCTGCCAGTACGATAAGGCAGTTTAAACTAGATGTTTCCAATGCAAGTGATTGACAAAATGATGTTTTTTGTCTGAATATAATGCCTAGAACATATGCCATGATAAATCCACATAGTGGAAGCAGAAGTGCTGCGAAAAAGGCCCATCCGTCCACGGGATCGAAGACATACATATTGATATAAACTCCTAGTGTAATATATAGAATAGTTGCAAGCAGTAAGAATGGTTTTATTATCCATGTCATTAATGCATCTGCTACAACTGGTTTAAACCGGTTTATAACCAATCCAGCGGTGTACGCAAAAAATATAGATGCCAGCCATATTTCAAAATTATATATTGGAATAATTCTGATTCCCTGATTACTCTGAAAATACTGTCCCAGCACAAAAATCCACAGTGGAGCTGTACCTGAAAGCAGAAAGAATAAAGCTGATTGTAAACATGTAATTAGAAAAAGTCTGGTATAAATGCTTATGAAATATGTACATAAGGAGAAGGTTTGGATCCATTAAAACGTTTAATCCCGCTGCAAATGTTTGCACCTGTCCTAAGTCAGGAATTTGATGTACAGTAGTTGTCGTTTGTTTATGTAATTTATACATGTTTCTCGTTTCTTGTTTTTTTATTTTATATAGATTAGACCGTTGGTTTTCTCGTTTGAATGGTTTTACACTAGTAATGTTGGGGCCCTTTATAGCTTGTTGTTCGGTATGAGCCAAGGCTCCGTGTTGAAGGCCGTACATTGACCTATAATAGTTAATTTTTTTTAATTGTTATTTGGATGGAAAGTTGTCTCATTGGCACTCACACCACATCTTCCTATATATCTATATACATGTATTATCAAATTCTGAGGATGTTTTGTGTAGCTTTTTAAGTGGTTCAAACTTCGAAGTCATTAATTGTAAACAAAAGCTGATATGATGCTAACCTTAAAGCTAAGATAATTTTTTACAAGATCTGCATTTAGTGTTTGTAATGTCATTCGTGAAGGATGTCAGTAAATAAGGATATCTTTGTTTTTCAGGATTTTTAAATTGAATTGAAACAAGTTCTAAAGGATCAAGCTTTATTCTGTAGCTTGCTATGGGGTCTTTTTCCTGTTACTATTTTATAACTTATTAATGAAGCTCCCATGGGATTGCAATTTTTTGCTCAAGTACAAGCAACAAAAAGTCATACCAAAATGGCAAAAAGTAATCACTAAAAGATAATTTCTAGCTTTTGTCATTACTTTCAATAAATCAACTCCATACATAAAAAGATCCATCCAAACTACTGGGAAATTAAGTCGTATGGATGTGGCTTTTTAATCTTTGGAAAAAATACAAATATAGATATCTCTGAAATGTCAAACCTTTCATGTGCTAGAGGCTTAAGTATTTTACTTTATCAATATATCTCTGGCCGTCAAATGTTTCTTTACTTGCGTCAAATCTAAGTTGTGCTTGCCGCAGGAGTATTTTACTTTATCAATATGTCAGACTCTGTTGTATAGACCATAAATAAATTTAATTTAATTTGTGGTTCATGCCAGTAAAATGTTATTTTACATTTATTACATTAGTTCTTTGTTTGTATTGATAAATTTTAATCAGACTTTATGAGTCTGTGGCTGTAATACAATTGTTGCCTCGCTCTGGAAAATTTAAAAAAAAAATACAAATTATGTCTCTCTTTGACTTTTTCGTTGTAAAGGCAAAGTATCTAATAACATATTACCATTTTGTATCTGTTAAAGTATAAATAATTAATTAAAATGTGTTGAGGTTGGATAAAAAAAGGTGTGGAAACTCATTGCTTTCTGACATATACAAATGGAAAAAGGGATAAAACTGACAGTTTTTAAAAGAATTCCAGTAGAATCTTTCAGACTGGTGATCACAATTGTTAATTTCTTCTTGATGAGTTGCTAAAATATATATTGTAAAGTTACATGTAATGAAATAAAGAGATGATTTGTCTAGCAGGTCTTTTCAGGCTTATGTACTATTAGTGAATAATGGATCTAATGGATCTAATGGGATATTTAACAGTTAATACATCTTGGGCCCTGTCATCGGTCTTTTTTATTCAGCTATTGTAACACAGAAAATATGTATTTATGTTTATAAGAATGTGTTAAGGTATGGGGTTTGTAAACTTTCTCAGAAATTAATTCAGTCGAAGGTCTTTTAAAGTTGTCTCCCCTTTTGACTAATGGATCAGAGTTATGGGACTTTGTTCACACAAAAATATAAAATACCTCTTCCATTGCTGAAAAGACAGTCTGAGAAAAAATGATACCAGTTCTTTTGATCCAGTAATTTAGATTTTTTGTCAGTTTAGAGACAATTTAGAGTTATAGCACTTTGTGAATGAAAAGTGACTACTATTTTCAAATATAAAAGGATTTTAGTTTATTATCAGTAACTCTTTTGAAATTTTTCGATCTTTGTGGAGGTATGTTCTAGAGTTCTTTAAGTAACATAGTTCTTAATTCAGTGGTTGTCGTTTGTTTATGTGTTACATGTTTGTTTTTTGTCCATTTTTTTTTTTTTTTTTTACATAAATAAGGCCGTTAGTTTTCTCGTTTGAATTGTTTTACATTGTCTTATCGGGGCCTTTTATAACTGACTATGCGGTATGGGCTTTGATCATTGTTGAAGGCCATACGGTGACCTATAGTTGTTAATGTCTGTGTCATTTTGGTCTTTTGTGGATAGTTGTCTCATTGGCAATCATACCACATCTTCTTTTTTATATTGTAGGACATACAGTACTATTGTTCTCAGTGCTACAAGCATGTGTACTTGTCAATGCAATAAAGTACATTTGAATATTTGAAAAGAGTTTTGATAATAAAGGTTCCCATTCAATCCTAATTTTAGTTCTGATTGATTTTACTGTACTATCAATTGATTTAATAAATAATTGGTTTCAATTTTCAATATTTAAAGTTTGGATTGTCTGATACCAATCATCAGCAATGTTGAAAAATTTAACAAATTTATTGATCTTGATATTTGATAATGTTTAGCTTTGATTTTGTTTGTCTTAATGTAAGATTCAATGTATGGCCTTGTTGATGTCAAAATTCTGATGATATATGAATACATAGATGGATGGAGCTCTAGTAAACAATTTGTATCTGTTAGCTAGGCTGGTTTTAAGCTTCTGTCTCTATTGATTAGCAGTAATTGCAGTTTTCACATCAATGGAGAAAAATTGGTTGGCAGTTTTTGTCCATAATTGGTCTCTTGTAGCAAAACAACTTGTCTCAGGGCCATTACTGAAATACAAAGTAATGAAGTAGTTTTCTGCAAAGAATCATAGATTTTTCCTCTGAAACTTATGGTGACCTTTCTCCACTTAAAATAGGGAGATTTAGTAGATATGTATTTAATATGGAGGTTCTGATGAAACTTTGCTACTTAAAAATGGGAAATTCACAATTATTTTTGGGCAAAAATTTTTTTTTGATGGTGATTTTCTTGTTATGTTGCTCTGTTGTTGCATATTGGTAAACTAGCAACTTGTAAAGCTATTTATCTCAATTTTTCATTCACCAATCATGAAACTCATTTAATTTCCTGTTTGTCTGTGCACACACAGAACCCTCTCCTCCCTTCTCTTTTATGGTCCCCAAGAGGAACAAGATAAAATGGCTGTTGTCAGTGATGTTGGGTAATTTCCACTGTGGATAATGTGGATGATTCACTTTGAAATATCTCTGTATTCAATCAGTTTTAAATGAGAGTGATTAGAGTGTTATAAAAATACTCCACCTATAGGAATCACCAGGATTTCCACCATGATGCACTCAACAGGAGAAAAAGTTATTTTTAACTGAAACACAATGTTTGTACTGTAGAAATCTTTTACTGTTTTTAGCATGAAAGTGAAATATTATCTGGCAAGTCTGTGTAATTATAGTGTCAGTGTTCTCATCTATTTGATTGTTTTACTTTGCTCAACAAAGATTTTATTTGATTTAAAATTGTATTTTGTAAACATTTCTCAATTTGGTCTGATAACACATCTGTTTTTAGAAAACATATTTGCTTAGTAGTTCTTTGTTTAGGAAAGTAATAGAAAATCCATACTTATTTACTGTTTGTGATGGCCACCACGGCAGTGAAACAGAGAGTCGTTGCAGTGACGTCGGTTATAAAGAGTCCCTTGTGAAATCATGATTAATTGCTGTTATGATAATAAGTTAAATTTATAATTGGATATTTATTCTATGTAAGGATTGGCGTCAGTTTCCTGAAAGGATGTTATTTAATACACTCCTAAAATTGTTAAAAAAAAAGTAGCTGTTGAATAGCTGTTGATTGTATTTTGATTCAAGACAAGACATCTTTGCGATAGACACAATTGAAATTGAATTCAATAGAATTTCCTTTTGCAGCCTTTACATGGTTATCTTAGTTCCCAGTAATCTATTCAGAAAATCTATTTCAAAATATACCAAATATAGCCACTTTCTTACATGCAAACATCTGTTAGGAGGAACAATTCTAATGCAACAACGTTTGTAACGTTCATTTTGATTGGGTAACGTCATTTATTTACATGGCATCAATTGACAATTGATGCTATGGGACGTACTATGCGCAAGCGCAGACGGCATATGACAAATTTTAAATACATGTTTTAAAGTTGTTTTCTGTCAGTTTCATTAGAATGGAGATAACAGTATTGTATTTTAAGCTCCGATGGCATCAATTGGGGATTTGATGGTTGCAAATACCCGTTTACTATCTCCGCTAACGCGTCGCCAGTAAACTTAATTTGCGACCATCAAATCCCCTATTGATGCCGTCGGAGCTTAAAATACAATACAGTTATCTCCTAAATATACATTCAGAAATTTCAAAATATACCAAATATAGCCACTTTCTTAGAGGCAAACATCTGTTAGGAGGAACAAATATACATTGACAACAGTCTTCAAGATAAACTTTCAAAGGTACTGGCCTTGAGCTTAATTTTTGAAATTTTTTACCTAGATTCTGTTGACCTGTAGAGATGATTTTTACAGGCCTGAAAGCTGTTTTACTAGCCTGGGCTGCTGGGCCGGTGTTTAAACAAGAAGACTGTGACACTATATACAGATATTGTAAAAATTACTGCTTGCAAGATGTTTTAAAGAATGTTTTTTTTCCATGATTAAACCAAATAAAAGTCAGTGGGTAAAATTTCAAATACTGGTATTGTCAGATAGACATAATTTCCTTGTGAAGAATCAATATATTACATGCTGAGGATGCTTTAGAAATAATGATTTAGGTCAATTAATAATGATGTAGGTCAATATATAATGATGTCCAATATTACTTCTGGTAGTTAGTGGTTTGAGTTATAAGGATATCCTAATGTCATCCTCTGCTGATTTCAGTACGCTAATGGTTTTATATTTTTCTTGACCAAAAACAGTTAAACAATTTTTAGAAAACTGCACATATTCTTTGAAAATTTTGTGTGTGCTTTTATTATTGCAATTATTGAACTATAAAAATCTTTATAAAAACAAATATTGCAAATGCAGGAAAAGTTTAATTATATAATTTTAAAACATGGCAAACATTTCTAAATATACAGTAGTAGCAATAGGCTGAGGAAAGACAGTTGTGATATGATTACATTTCTGAAGAGTGTTTTATTTTCCTTTAAAAATTTAATCAGTAAGATAAAATTTAAATATTTTCAAGATTAATATGCAAAAATATATGTAGCAAGAACTGCAAGAAAAGGAGGAAATGATTTAGGATGTCTGGTACCGTATCGTCTCTTAAAGTGGTTTTTTTTTTTCTTTTTTTTTTTAAAAGTTGTCAGTGATTCTGATATGTTGAACATGTAAATTTTGAAGTGGAAATAATTCTTTTCCACTGAAACTACATTCCAACATCCGAATTCCTTGAAACTATTAATGTTGGATGGAAGAATCTTAAGATACAAGAAAATCTCCTTAGTATAAATGGTATAATCCTATTTACTTACTTATAAATATTTCATTTCATTTGTAAGATGTAATTAAAACAATACCCTGGGAATCCCACAGTACAGTATGGGTATTAAATATGTCTATCATGGTCAGAGAGATAATTAATGATTTATTTACTATCCTTACTTGACATTGAAAGTTTTGCTTACTAAGGCCTATAGCAAAACCATTAAGTGGTTAGGTGGACCATATTGCTCCATTTTAGATTTGTGTGTTATGTTTGTGTACATTGTTTTTCAATATCTGTTAGATTTTGACCATAAGATGGTCTCTTGTACTCAGCTTAATTCTACAATGCAATTTTATAGATTCATAGCCACTCATATCTTACAAAGTATGGTCATGAGGGTTATGAGGTTCATGAGGTCCATTGTAACATGGGACTACCGTAAGTTAACTTACCAAGCATGGCTATGAAGGTTATGACTCTCACAATGGGACTAAGTTAACTTACCAAGCATGGCTATGAAGGTTATGACTCTCACAATGGGACTAAGTTAACTTACCAAGCATGTCTATGAAGGTTATGACTCACAATGGGACTAAGTTAACTTACCAAGAATGGCTATGAAGGTTATGACTCTCACAATGGGACTAAGTTAACTTACCAAGAATGGCTATGAAGGTTATGACTCTCATTGGGACTAAGTTAACTGACCAAGCATGGCTATTAAGGGTTTTGATTTTCTTTTGGACTAATGTAACTTACCAAGTGTGGCCATGATGGTTATGAACCTCATTTTAAACTGGGAAAGCTTACCAAGCATGGCTACAATGGTAACGAGATTCATTGCGACATAAGTGAACTTAATTACCAAGTGTGACTATGATGGTTTTGACCCTAATTGGAACTAATTTAACTATCAAGTGTGACTTTGATAGTTTTGACTTTTCCATTCTCAATTTTATTGAGATTTATTAGTACCAGTACATGTATTAAGATAACTTACCAAGCATGGCTACAATGTTTATGAGATTCATTGTGACACTGAGTGGAAGATCAGATTTACTAACTATCACAGCCACATGGCCAAACCCTCCGCCTGGTACACATGCCACACATAACAAACCAAATTGTACATTTCTCTCCAGATTTAGTATTTTAGCAATACCAAAGGCAAGCTGAAAAAAGAAAACATTTTTCATTCTTGTAAAAATAGTAGAATAAGTTTTTTTTTAATTTTTAGCATACTGTGAGTTTATGTTTTTCATTCTGGTGACTAAAGGACAAAGATGTAAACAATTACAGGTCACTGCTGTTTTGAGGGTTCCTAGGGTAGTTCTTAAATCATTTGACTAAAAAACTGAAAGTTTGTATTTTGATGATTATGAAATTTTTGATATATGTATTTCCCTACCAACGGAAATCAAAATACATTGTGGGGCATCCCATGAATAATGGATATACCTTTCTCAGTATGTTTTATCTTTTAATCTTATATACACGTACCTGAATATTTTACACAGTTTTCTTTAAAAATGAACAAAAAACAGATTTTTTGTATTGTTTTTTTTTTAACCTTTGTTGTTGTTTACATGTTGTCAAATAATTTTTAAATGAACCAAGTTTTATCAATAAATATGAAATATGTCAATTGATAAGAAGTATAAATAAAACATGGCAATTTTGGCATTTATATTCATTTCTTTAACTAAATCAGTTCTATTTCCCTTTACATTATTTTTTTTAACTATGTAAACAAATTATATGTAAACAAATTATGAAAAATTGTAACTTACCACAGGCATAAGTAAGAACTGGCAACAAAATCCTATTAGAAGTGACACAGGATATTTTAGCTGTTTTTTAATACTATCTGTATCCGTCACACATCCTATGCCAAAACTAATCAGAATAGCTACGGCAGCAGCACTACAGTCAAAAACAAAATCCGCTAATTTTTCTGCTCGTACAACTTGCACATTATATTCTGTTGAGGACAATTGTTTAGAATAGCCTGCCTTAGCCATGTCAATACTCTCAGATTCTAAAAGTGTCAGTAAAAAAGTCACATAGCCAATTTTCATCGCCTCTATTGTAAAGTTATGGTCATTATTCAATTCTACTTGCATAGATATTGTTTCCTGTAGTATCGGTGTGCGTACGAGTCGTTTCCGTCCCTGTACCATGCGATAGGAGACAATACTGGCCACATTGTGGTCCGACGATGTGACAGTGACAAGCAGTGAGGTATTTAGATGGTCATTATTCAGTATTAGATTCCTATTCCCAATACTGTCATTTAGCACATTAGGAAATTGATGGTCGACATTGCAGCTGAAGTTAACAGTCTGATTGGAATTTACCAGCAAATCATTGATTGAAGGTGGGCTGATGTCAAAATGGAACGTTCCATTCAAATCGGAAAAAATGGAATAAGGAGAAGGCTGGAATGTTGTATTTGGATTGATTGAATTTCTGTGGATTATTCTGGTCAGAGAGGATTGTGTTGGAGTGTACGAGTCGGTTTTAATATCAACAATGGAAATAATGGTCTCTGTAACGGTCATGGCATTCATTTTATTGACGAGCACCAGTAAAATGTGTGATGCAAGAAATAAGTAAGGCATGCCTGAGATCTTGGGCATATCAAAACATCCCATTTATATAAAAATCTGTGTTTCTTTAATCTGCTATTGATTTTTGCATAGAATTTGTGTCAGTATTAAATTCATCAATGGAATGAACATAAAAATCACGAAAAAATCGATTACGTTTAAATGTCTTTGATTATGTACAAATTAATTATATCCTAGCAGATGATAAACTATAGCATTGATTTTTCAGGTAGTACCTTGCATTTCATAGATGTTACATTTCTGAAGCTGATCTTATATTGGTTATGTTATGACGATAGTAGATTACGTAAATACAAGCTTAATCCATATATATCTATATATTTCCTGCACGCGGTTCCATTAACCTTTCTGAATCAGTTCACACAGACTATCTGCTGGTATTAGACAATCAGGCAATGTGTTTCCTGTGATTATAGGTTTATGATGAAATGGCTTTAGTTTTATGATCCTATATCATTATTTTACTATTCTCCAGAGTTACATATTGGCTATTATAGTAACTTGATTCCTTTGGTGTTTATTCTCTGTAGAAAATAGTATATACATTGATATTTATAGAACTTAAACAATAATACATAATTTTCATCTTTTTTATCTCTCACTGATCACAGGTAGTTGACGTATACTTTTCCAATTTTCTATTCCTTCTGCATTTTCAGAATTTATTTTAAAATTCCATTCTGTTATTCATTCGTTATGTCCAGAATAAAGTTGATATCCAAATATTTCTTTGTTTTTCGCCTTTTCCAATCAAACTTTGCATGGTTTATTGAAGAAGGATAAATATTTCTGCTGTGTTTTCGTAATTAACAGTATCTATCAATGGAACACTTTGATGCTGCGATCTTTGTTTCTGTGACCTGTAATATATTGATATAAAAAGATTCAATCTCAGAAATTACTTTTTGAGATTGTTAAGTGATTTTTTCCCAAGCATATTTCCTCGCTTGTAATTGATATTGGCTAAGTTGTTCTGGATTTCCGTGATAAAAATGTAATATATTGGAATAAAATGAGAGAAAAAGGTATCAAATGGCCAATGTGAATAGATCTGCTGTATATTGATCTAGGACTCTTGTGGAGTGTTTTCCCCAAAGAGTGATCTCCCATTACATTTTTCAATCAAAATGTAAATGCAGTTTTCTCCCCTTGAACCAGGATTTAGATTTCTGATTAGTTTAAACATATTTATTTATAGTGGATTGGAAACAAGTTTTGCAACTTATATTAATCCCTTTCCACTTTGCGGTTTCAAGTGCTGCCTTGTAGTGGCATTAGACTGCTCTTTTTCGAAATCTACGAGGGTGTCTTTAACGTGCAAGAGATATGGCTCTCTCTTAACACATTTATCGTCCCCTTCCGAAAGACTATCATCATTTCCTCAAGACCATACTCGCAAATGGTGTCAAGGGAGAGCCGAAAATCAGTCCCTGAAATTTTCATCCCGGAACGGGAATCGAACCAGGAATCTTTGTGTTAGTAGTCCGATGCACTAACCACTACACCAAAGATTTCGGATTACACAAGGCTAATCATCTTAGTTTACCTTAAATATTTGTAAACATATTCTTGAATTGAGAATTTAGAGTTGTTTGTTAAATGTACAGAAATAAATTATTGTACTTGAAAAGTATATCATTTTAAAAGTCAAGGTCAGAGTTCTAAGATCATGGTTTCCTGATAGTGATAATTTTTTTTAACAGGAAACATCAAGCTTCAAAATTCCTTTTGCAAATAATTTGTGGTTCTCATTTTAGAGGGTCAGTTCAAAATAATTTGTAAAAGGAACATTCCCAAAAATATCAAGTTTTATGATCACTAATTAGGAAAACATGAAATCTTCTTCAGAAACAGTGAATTGTCTGGAATATGCAAAATCTGTATGCATAATTAAAATATGCAAAATCCATATGCAAAATCCATATGCAAAATCCATATGCAAAATCAAAATATGCAAAATCAAAAAATGCCTTTTGCTATTTTCACGAGGTGTCTACAGTATGTTATTGCTAAATTATTTAGATTTTCTAAAAGGCATTAAAATGAACATAACCATCATAATCTGTTGCCCCTCAAAGTTTTGATAAAACAAAATGGGTCAAACAGAAAGTTAGCTGCATGTTGCTTTCTCATGAAATTTTTTATATCAAAATTAAGAAAGACTTTTCTTTTGAATTATTTTTTCTCTTTGTTGAACGTACAGGCATAGACATACTCAGGAAGGGGGTTCAAAAGCAAGTCTTGCCAAGGCCAACCTTAAAAATATGTTTGTTTGCAGTTTTCCGACTGTACATTCAGACTGAAGGGTCGGTAGGTAGGAACAATATTTTATTTTATCAGCCAAAATACAGTTTAAACAAGCAGAAAACTTTACACTAAACCAAGTTTCTTGTGAAGAAAAAAACCCATTTTAAAACAACAAACACTGGACATGCTGAAAACCAACATCAAATGAACAGGCATTTTCAGATAAAAAACGTTTTAACCAAAACTGACTCTGAAACTTTAACATAGTGTCATTATCCAATTTATGACATAAAATATGGTATAATTATTAAATACTGGAACACTTATAAACAAGGAATGTCATTATGACTAGAACTGTTTTAAAGAAATATATTCAGACATGTATGCTTCTTGACTAGAATGTTTTCATGAGTAGAGTATTTTCATCAGAAAAATGTAGATATTAAAGATTTATAAGACAATGTATTAAAGAGCGTATTTTTAATAAAAAAAAAAAATAACCATTGAATCTTCCTCAATTGAAAAAAAGGCAACTTGAAAAAAAAGTATTAAGACATTCGACTGTTTTCATATTTCTAACAATATTTAATTATATGTGATAAGGTTATATTTTTGCCAGGCTTTAATGAAAACCAAAGAAATCTAAAGTTTGGGGTGAAATCCATAGCACCCCATTAAAAGTAAATGGTCTGTACTGAAATGTTTTTAATGCATAAAAAAAATTGGCAGCATAGCTCCTAAGGACATGTTTTAATTGAATTCACACAGGCCACACAGTTTGGGTATATTTAATATTGTAAGAAAGAGAATAATTGCAATGAGTGAGGCAGCCCCCCTTATCCTAAAGGAGCATACTCATTGCAATCGAAGATAGATTTACTATAGAGAGAGTATATTTATTTTTCAAGCTAGCCATTCATTTTCTCTACATCTTTGTGTAGTTAGGGTTGCTTCTTATTGATTTGGCATGATCTATATCCATTAACATTTCAAATGAGCCCTTCCTCCGTGCAGGCGTGTTTACAGATATCCATGAAGATTTAAGTCACGGAGGAGTGGTTTCATCTTTGTCGTCTTCACAACGATTTGTAGAAAATATGCCATACTTCAAGCTGCTGTCGAATTATTTAACCACTGAAATTGGTTCAATAAAGTTAGGCTCCACAGATTCTGTACCCGATTTGTTCGAGACCGAATGGTTATCGTGTCAGTTATGAATATCCGCTGCATCATCGTCAATGATATCATCACACATTACATGTGCCTGAATGTGTATAAACAGTTTACTAATAAACTTTTTTGTTTGTTATTTGTCTTAAAATTGACACGAGACGACAGCGTAAAGTACTCCTCCGTGACTTCATGGATACCTGTAAACAATTTCCATGTGCTTTATCATTAAATGGTCACATGAACGCTTGACGGGAAGCTAAGAAAACCCGAACTTGAAATGCGTAATTGACCCAGACTTTAAATCAATTTCCGGAAAGAACCCAAAGTTCCGGATCGCGTCAATAAAAGTATTAAAAAAAAATTCTTCAAATTTAAAGCAATAAAATTTTCACAGTCGGGAGGATTTTCAAGGGTCGGTCGGTAAACTGCAAACAAACAATATTTTAATTTAAGCCCAAAATGAATGGAATTCTTTTTTAAAAAATTTAAAGAATGTTATCTGGTTAATTTTAAATAATTTTCATTTGATTCAATTTTAAGAAACAGGTTACTGATATCTGATTGAAACCTGCATGAGTCAATGTAAAACTTATTTCAAACATTATTGAATGTTGAGAGTCAAGTATGTCAAGGTTGAAGCACTTAAGGAACAGCATCTTTAGCAGAGATATTCATGTTATCAGGATTTCATATACTAGGGAATGGATACATGAGATTGTTAAAATCTTGGTAATATCCATTTTGCTGATCTGGGGTTTTTTTTGTTTGTTTTTTTTACCCAAAATTCAGAAATTTTTGCATAATAGACAAAATTACTATATTTAAGTTATTATACCACCGCTTTGAATACCCCGACTTTGAAAAAGTGGGGGTATACTGTTTTACCTCTGTCTGTCCGTCCATCCGTCTGTCAGTCGTACCGTCAATCCGTCCGTCCCTTGAATATTTTCGTTGCATTTTTTTCAGGAACTATAATGTCAGGATTTCTGAAATTTGGTTTCAGGGTTTATATAATTCAGCTATATCGTGTGATGCGTTTTCAGATTCATCACTCGACAACTTCCTGTTTACCGAACACTTGTATCATTTTACACATGATGGCAAAGTTGAAAATTTTGTTGCATTTTTCTCAGGAACTATAATGCCAGGATTTCTGAAATTTAGTTTCAGGGTTTATATAAGTCAGCTACATCGTGTGATGTGTTTTCAGATTCATCACTCGACAACTTCCTGTTTACCGAACACTTGTATCATTTTACACATGATGGCCAAGTTGAAAATTTTCGTCGTATTTTTCTCAGGAACTACAATGCCAGGATTTCTGAAATTTGGTTTCAGGGTTTATATAAGTCAGCTATATAGTGTGATGTGTTTTCAGATTCATCACTTGACAACTTCCTGTTTACCTAACACTTACATATTTTTACACTATTGACATTAACCACTCGCAGCGGGGGTATCATCAGTGAGCAGTAGCTCACAGTTACACTTGTTGTGACTTCAATTCATGTCTTTTTTATGCTATATAAATTTGAAAAGATCCATAGAATTTTCAAAATAAATAAAAAACATCACAAGAATTTCTAAATTTACAATACTTATGGTTTTAATGCATCTTCAATGCATTTCCATATGGTATCCTGCTTACCAATTTTTGGCATAACATTCTAAAGCTGTGAGGTGTAATTTTCAATGGTTGTTTTTTTTACTGCAAACACAATTACAGAATTATACGACATCTACTTATTTGTATATTGATAACATCAAACACCCATTGATTATTTTATAATTAACAAAAACTTATCATGTTTTGTAAAATAATCTGTCGATTGGATATTGTAAAATAATGATTTAAAGATCATTTTAATAGGTCTTTTTTCACTAATCATTTGTGCATGATGATTTAATTACTGTTTATTAGTTTACTTTATATATATGTTACCAATTTATGTGTATTGAAATAGTATTTTCCTGGATATTTGATTTCACAGTGTTGCCTTAGTCTGCATTGAAGCCTATGGAAAATTTAGCATTGTGAACTTTTGAATTTTTGGTTTTCCAACTGATAAATCCTAAATAAATTCACAGTATGCATCTTCCTAAAATCAATTCATTGAAATATTATTATTTTTGAAAGAGATGTAAAAAAAAAAAAAAATTTTGAAAGAAATAAATGATTTTTTTCTATATTTGGTTTCACAACCTGAAATCTTGTACAAAATCTTATAAAAATCTTTGACGTCATCTATTTACTGTAATATGACTTAAACTTAATCGTACAAGTTTTCATCATTCTTATTCCTTTCATATATTGATATGAGTATATTAAGTATAGCCATTATGTTGAAAAGAGGCTTTTCTTTTTATCTTCATTTCCAACCTTTTTTATATTACACTTGACTGATTGAAATTGAATCTAGAAAGAAGAATTCCTGTGTAAATTTAGAACCTGAGTATTTGTAACAAGATATGGGTCAATAATTCTTAGGTGATAAAACTCTGACCATCTATTAGTTCAGTATTTGTCGCCTACACATCAAGGTCAATGTCTTGCATTTTCTGTATTGCCTGCTTGCTTCATTGTCATTTAGTATAATAAAATCATCTGCAACTTCTTCTAATGCAATTGATAGAAACCACCCAAACTTGAACTCACTATTCTACATAAAGTGAATTTGTGCACTTCCCACCGTGGCATCGGCTGCAGTAATCAATAGCAATGTCAACACTGCAGAGGTTGTGAATTTAAATCCCACTTGTGATAAGGTTCGTTTGACTTGAATCTTAATTGACTAGGATTGACAGGTTCTCTCCAGGTACTCAAACTTCGCCAACCAATAAAAAAGGGCCTGCATGATATAACCATTTGTGCTTATAAAAGTGATGTTGAACACCAACAACAATCAGTTGTCTTGATTTCTCCTATCTTAAGTTAGTCTTTGCCAGGTTTCCAATTGCTATGCATATTTGCAATGTGAACTTAAAGGGAAAGCATGTATAGCCTTTAGCTCCTCCACAGCTTCTATAGAAACAAACCAAACATTCACAGGCTCTTCTATTTGATTTTTTTAGCACCTTGATTTCAGGGGTAACTTAAAAGCATGGACTTATAAAATATGCCATTCAATAAATATATGTTGCAGGTGACACATGTCTTCCATGAAAGATTTATTATAACATCTCATTTAATGATTTTAATCCATTTTGCATGTGAAATTGTATGCCTGTAACCTACAGTCTAGTTACTCAATACATCACCTGATATAATGAGGAATATGTAACGAGGGTGGTAAAGGGTTACTTTCGTGCAAAGTGTTTTGCCATTTTTATTTCATGTGCAGCCGTGAAAAAGCTTTGTTATTCACATGTTTCCAGCAATCGGTAAAAAGATCAACGTGCAAGAAATTTTTAATTGTTCGTTCATCGTGAAATGGCAATTTTATTTCACGTTCTACTGTGCAGATACCCTCTTTTACACCCCTCATGTAACAGCGAAGCATTATTTTTTTTACAAAGTTAAGCTAAGTTTGCTTTGTTTACTGCTTCAAGCCTCTACACTATTAGTTTTGTGTATAATTAATCATGTTGAAATCTATAGTCCATGTTAATTGAAATTCCATGTTGACCAAATTGTTTCATTAAAGTATAGTTATTGGTAGTTTTGATCCATCATTAATATTGAATAGAATCTCAGATTTAATATTGAATACCAGTCTCAATTCACACTATATTGATACATTGACAAGACTTTTATCACTATTATGACAGCAGCCAGCTAGCATTAACAGATTGAAATTTCATAGATTTTTAATTTTTGTAAAAAGCTAAATGATTTCTTCAGTATTGCTTTGAATATAAAGTAAAGAATAAAAACAGGCTATTAGTGGTTTTATCAGTGAAATGTCAACCCAGAATAAAAATTATGATATGAAAATGAAACACTGAAGATCACTGTTTGTGTCCAGTATTGAGCAGAATCAAAACATTGTATCTGCCAGGCTGATAATGTCTCAACTTATCATAATATTGCTAGTGTGCTTGGAGGTTCTACAAATATCAGAAGCCTGTAATTCAGTTGTTGTTGTTAGTTGCTGTTTACATCATACATGTTTTTCATGTTTTGTATCTAAATCGTGCTGTAATTTTATTGTTTGAATTGTTTTACATTTGTTATTTTGGGGCCTTTAATAGCTTTTTTAGCAGTATAAGTTTTGGTCATTGTTGAAGGCTGTGCAGTGACCTAGAGTTTGTTAACTTCTATTTCATTTGGTCTATGGTTGAGAGTTGTCTCAGTGGCAATCAAACCACTTCTTATTTTGATAGTCACATTCTTTCCCTTCAATTCATTCAAGATTTTGCAGACTCAGGGGTATTATAAGAGGTTATTGTTTGATATTTGCACTAATTGTGTACATCTATTTTGGTTAAGTTATGTTGTTTTGTTGCTATCTCATGATGTCAACTAATATCTATTTATGAATCATACATAATACAAAAGTCTTGTTATAAGAAAATGTCATATCATAAGTTCAAAAAGTTTGGCAACAACTCACAATAAGAGTTCAGTCAGTGGCTTGTTGCAAAAGAAAATATTTAACCTTAATGCTTACTTTCTATTCTTTTTATCCAACATTCTGAAATGCATAATGTCATGAAGATTATCTAGAAACACATGTTAATATGCACGAAACTATTTTGTTTGTTTTCATATTTTGGGAAATTGACCTTTTAGCAACCATCATTAAGTCTACCATAAGAGATAAAAGAATAACTAGAAGTATGAAAACAATTTGAAAAGGATTTTTTTTGTAAGGCAGAGAATAATAAAAAAATATATACTTATCTCACAGAATATACAGTAGCAAAGAACACGCCTCAAGTACAGTATGAAATACATGTACTTTATGAAGGAATATATCTGATAGTTTTACAATGGAATGAAAGGTTAATATAAAGTCAAACAGATTTTTCTTACCACAGTTCTTTTCATGTCATGAGAAGGTAAGGGAGGTAATTATTACCATATTGTTTTGAATGTTTAGGGACAAACATAAATATAAATGTATCTAGTAATTAGCTGCATGAGAAAGAAGCCAAATATTTGTTTTTTTCTACTAGCATGTCAAAGGCTGTGTAAACAGAAGCCAGCTGGTTATAATCAAAGAAATATACTTATTTTTTTTATCCAGGATTGATACATTTCATATGCTTTTCATTTTGCCAAAAAATGACAGTTTTCATCACACCATTAGACAGAATTTTCTGTGGTATTATCAATTACTTACATTGTTGTAATCCATTAAGCAAATTGGACATACTTCAGAATTCAGAATTAATCTTTTACATTGCTTAGACATTTTCTAGGTGGTCCCCACTATGAATTACTATAGGAAGAACTCACAAATGAACTTATTCAACGTCCTTGGGGGACTAAAAATGACGAAATTTTCTCTAAAATTCAATTTTACTGCTCTGAATATATTTGTGTGTGACTACCTTAGCATTTGGCGGGATGGAGAGAGAAAAGGCATGCTGATAAAATATGACCCTCATATAAAAAGAAGAGGAGATGCTGTGTGCAACTATCCAACAAGGATGGAAACAACTACAGGTCACCACACAGCCGTCAACAATGAGCAAAACCAATGCTACTGTACAGTATGACAAAATGTGAAACAATTCAAAAGAGAAAACCATTTGGACCGTACTAAACCAAAAAAAAAGATATATATATATGTGGCAGAGTAACAATTATTTTTTTTTATGGTTAAAGGTAAAATTGTGAGTCTAATCTGAACATGTTTCACTCAAAAATTGTAATTGCTACTGAACAGAAAGCAAAAAACTGTCTGGATTACTCATTAATTTTTGATATACATGTATTAGCAGTTTATTTATTATTTTATTATCAAGAAATCTTTCAGAAGTATAATACATGTATACAAAGACCAAATGTAACTTTTGATATCTTATTTGTCAGTAATAGAGTCCATTTTAAGTAATATTATTTACTAATTTGTGAAGAAATAATTCCTCTATCATGTTAATTTACAGATAAATCCCTAAAATAAGTCTCTTTAAGTAAAATGTTTGCTATACTAATCAAATGCATTAATGAAATCAATTGTTTACTTTGTTATTGTTTAAACATCAAACAGGCCAAAAATAGAATTTCAGAATACATGTACTCCTCTTCATTTCAAAAGAAACTACTAGTATAAAAAAAAATTGATGTTTAGATTTGTGACTGATTAGGATTTTATTATATGTTTCAATTATGAAATATTTATTAACCATTTTGATCAAATTTCTCTTTGAAAACACAACTGATGAAAAATAAAATGAATGGATTGTAAATCAGACATTAAGTGGAAGGGAATACAGTTGGTTTTTTTTTTCTTGTAAAGGATGTATGATGATCTAATTATTTACATCATTTGGACTCTCTCCACACATACTGTGGATTAACTATTATTAGTTGGATACCAATTTCCGTGGATTTCATGGTTTAACCAGGAACCACAAATTCAAATGTCCAAAAAATTGCAAATTATCCATAGAATATAAGTAGATTTTAGTAAAACTACAATTTCAAATATCCACGAAAGTGTAAGTTTTCCTCAATCAACGAAAATTAGTATTGACGAAATTAATTAATCAACAGTAATTGGTCTCTGTATATTTTGTTTTTTTGTATTTGCTATCAAGAATTTTCATAACCATAAGGCAAACCAAATGTAACACCAAGAATTGCTACGTTTTGATAATAAATAAAATTAAGAAAGGAAATGGGGAATGTGTCAAAGCGACAACAACCCTACCATAGAGCAGACAACAGCCGAAGGCCACCAATGGGTCTTCAATGTAGCGGGAGGCTTCCTTCAGCTGGCCCCTTGAAAAATATGTATACTAGTTCAGTGATAATGGACGTCATACTAAACTCCGAATTATACACAAGAAACTAAAATTAAAAAGTATTGTTTTTATTACTAACTTTGAAAGACAACATTTTCCCCCTTCCAACAAACTTAATTATTTGAATTGATTATTCATATTTTTTCGAATCAATACATAATTAAACACTGGAAGTGTCTCGTGATGAAACATTTTGCCATGTGACAAATTATAGTTGACAAGTATTGGTCTTTCTTTGCTATGAGATAATGTTTGTTTCATAAAAGTAATTTAGAATGATTCTAACGTCTAGTTAGTACTGTCACATCTGATATTCCGTTGATTTACATGGAGATTGTCTTTAACTACTTAGAACCCTTACACATACACATTAGTGTCATGTAATTAACGCAATGACCCAAGGATTGGAGTAAGATAATTGTAACCTGGGAATACAGCCGTAGACTCATAATCGACTCATAATCGGTGAATGATCTTATAGAATTTACATGATCAAATTGGACTGATACTGATACCTTATTAATCATTTAATGGGTGTTGGAAAATTTTGTACAAAGTTCTAACCTAAACCAATGTACACGAAAAAAGTATTTGTACTTTTGTAACATTTTCAAGTACTTAAAAACCTTGTTTTTTGCTCCGGAAAAAACTTTTGGTGGGATAATAACTTTATATGTCCAGTCTCATCTATATAGAAAGAGATCCATTATGATTTCTCTGTCTGTGTGTCCGTCCGTTTGTCCAATTTATATCAGTAGTGTACTGTAAAGTTATAGTCCTATCTTTTTTGAACCGTTGATTAACATGGAGATTGTCTTTTACTACTTAGAACCATTACACATATACATTAGTGTCATGTAATTAATGGTTTGACGCAAGGATTGGAGTAAGATAATTGTAACCTGGGAATACCTCCGTTGACTCACGATCGGTGAATGATCTACAGAATTTACATGATTAAATTGGACTGATACTGAATATAGAAATATTTAATTATATACCACAATCCCCCTTATTAATGGGTATTGAAAATTTATGTGCGAAGTTCAACCGAACCAATGTTAGTACAGGAAAAAAGTATTTGTACTTTTACAACATTTCAAGTACTTTAAAAGAGCTTTGTTTTTTTAAACTTCTGTCAACACTTTGGTGGGATTATGACTTTAAATGTACATGTATTCAGTCTATATTAAAAAGGCCCATTATGTTTTCTTTGTCTGTGTGTCTGTCCATTTGTCCGTTCTTTATCCGAGTCAGTAGTTTAAAGTTGTGGGTCCATTTTTTTGGAACTTAAATAAGAACAAATTGTCTGTAGGATGTGAAGTGTTAAGAATATATGCCAGATTAGGTTTTAAAACAGGTTTTATATTGTTCACTTAAAATAAGAATGATATGACTGGGTCCTTGTCACATGGTGTCTTAATTTGATACACATTCTTGTTAATGTTTGCATCACCCTCCCCTCTGCCTGCCCTGATATAATAATCCCATGTGTATAAAAGTACTGAACTAAAAGGATCAGTGCAATAGTATGCAGACTGGCACATTGGAAATCACTCTTAGATTTCTGAGAAAACTCCCAAACTTCTCAACAAGTTACAGATTACCACTTTAAAAGAATCATATCAGCATCAATGAAGGGTAGCTTATGTAACAACTCATCCACATATTTTTCATCAACTGCAATTTTTTCTTCATTTCTCATATAACACATACAAATATTTTAAAAGGGTTTAAAAGTGGACAAATTCTTATGAACAAGGGTTGAAGACGCAAATTGTCTTAAGTTTTATTTGTTAATTATGTAATTGTTTTGTTTTCAGTCGTTTATTGTTTGGTTTCTTTAGATGTAAACACAAATGATTATTAATGATTTTATTTTACGTTTATTAGAAACATATATAGCAAATCTAGAGAGGAAAAAAAGAGAATACTTGTGTTTACATAATCAGAAAATAAAACACTTTACAATAAGATATTTACCAAAATAAACAAATAAACCTGTAATGATTCTGATCTTCAGCTGCACAGATAACAATTAGACAAGATAAAAAAAAAATCAAGTGGTATTTAAGATTTATAGCAATTTCATCGAAGTTATCAATATTCTGAAGAACCACAAGGGGACAAATAGAACAGTTGAAAACTTAAAACACTGTTGTGCGCTAAAGTATTCTTTTTAGTGTGTAATTTGTTCTTCTAAAAATTCAAAGGTTGATTAAATTAGTTCTTAGTTCAGGGATATTGGTCCTTGACTTTAGGCCAAAAGCAAAGGGACAAAAAATGTAGCTTTCGGTAAGTAAAACACGAATAGTGCATGAATCTGCAGAGAAAAAAATTCATGTGACACTCACTGTAACATGTAATATCATTAAGTTCCCATAGTAGAATAAATAAGTCACTCATTGAGGATTTGACTTGGAGAAATTGCACTTACCTTAATGAATTAGATTGAATTTTATAATGATTTCCAAAATAAAACACATTTAAGATTATTTGATACCAACTTGGTTGTAAAGTGAAATGTGTTAACTAATAGTGTGAAGAAATTAGGGTATTCAATTGTTCATCAATTATGCTTGTAGAGAGAGAGAAGAACAAGTATGTCACATGAATAAGAGATCAAATCATTATATGTTGACTTACAAATTGAATTAGAATCAAAGGCTACAACTTAATGAACATTTCTCTGTAAAAGAATTATAGATTGTTGCTTGCTTGCTTAATGTCCAGTGGCAACTATTTCATGCATATTTAGCATGACATATTATTAACAATTAATATAGGTTCTTTAAAGTTGGAAGAAAGGAAAGAAAGGGGGAAATTTGGACTGCGACTGGAGACAAAAAAATGGTGTATTGGTATATAAATATTTTGCCTTGCAACAGACCACTGATTGACCCCTCAAAGAGGAGTAAAAGAGTTATTTGACATTCAAAGAGATCAGTGCTCTCAAGCATAAGATTTGTAGTAACTAGAAGAGCAGTTAGGCTTGAATATTTGAAAACACAATTTAAAAGTAATTTGCATTTTTCATCTACAAATGCATAGAATGGTAAAATAAGAAAAGTAATTACAGTTGTAGATTAAATGGAAGCAGTTCTAATAAGTCAACTAGAATGTCTTGAAATATACAAAAGCGGATGGGGAATAAAATTCTGGTTGAAAAAAAATATGAATCATTGCATCAATAATTACTTCCAATATAATAAAAACTAAGAAATTTACAACCATAACCTGAAGTTGACCTTACCTTATTTAATTATGTTTTTAATGAATCCATTTCTAACACTTCTTGTATTATAAAAGAGGTTGCTAGGTTTGAGTATGATACAAACAACTATAACCTTGTACAAAAATCCTAATGTACTCTACACCTGTATGCATGGTGCATCATAGACATACAGATGTTTTCTCTCATTGCAATAATTACAGCACTCAATCTACTGTATCCTTCTCCTAAGATATGGCCTCCCCTCTAGAGTACCTTATCTATATTACTTTATTATTATTTAATTGATTTATACTTGGCAGAAATCATACATAATTATCTCATTATTACAGGGATAAACAACATAAATATACTAGGATGAGAAGTTTGGCAGATTATCCAATCGATCGATTGATTTGGGAGCGATTTGGGAGCGATATAATTATATAAGAAGGGTATATTGGCATTGTGATTCTTAGAGATACTTTTTTTTCTCTTAATATCATATAATTAGCTACATTTGTAATTAGATACAATGTCAATCTAGGGAAACATGTTACTTTATATATTGACAGTTTTTAGTCAAGCGTAATCTTAAGTTCTTTTAATGCTCTAAAGAATGCTTGATATTTGATTTTTGCTATATTAGTACCAGTACTGTGAGCAGTGTTTCATATCCTGAAATCTGTTGTTGGAATTATACTATAAAGAGTATACTATATTAGAATCTCCTTGAATAGCATTTTTTTTCAATTTACAAGGTTCTTTAGATACATCAAACTGAATCTAAATATGAAAAAATACTTGTTGTACATAAACTTTTTATTTTGTCAGGACAAAAAATTGCATAATACAATACGAAATAAGATTTAGTATGATTGCAAATGAGAAAACTATCCGCTAAAATTCAAAGAAGTACATGTAGATGTAAGCAATTATAGGCCACCATACAGCCTTCAACAATGAGAAAAACCCATACTGTATAGTCATTTTTAAAAGGCCCTGACATGAAAAATATGAAACAATTCAATTGAGAAAACTAACAGCCTAATTTGTATCAAAACAATTTGGGAAAAACAAATATAACAGTTACAAACCAATGACGACCACTGAACTTCAGGCTCCTGACTTGGGACATTTTGCACATAAAGAAAAGAGTGACAAAAGATACCAAAGGGACAGTCAAACTCATAAATCTAAAATAAACTGACAACGCCATGGCTAAAAATGAAAAAAAAAAACTAAAAATAGTACACATGACACAACATAGAAAACTAAAGAATAAACAACAAGAAGAAATAAGATATTTTGGAGAAAAGTTCATATGTGGTTCGCCTACTGTGGATTCATTATTTTTTGTAGGATAGAAATTTTTCGTAGTTTGTAGCAAGAAATCAAATATCTTGGACCATTTTTTCATCAATCCACAAAATTTGCTAACTTAATGAAAATTAATGAATTCACAGTATTTCATAGAAACCCGACAAAAGCTATTACCCTTTGAATAATGTCATTGACAAATCTACACGTTATTTAATCAAAATTGTATTTGTTTAAAGAAAACCTAAATGTTATTGTAGAAAAATAAAATGAATAAATATATATGATAAAAAAGTAATAGTATGACGTTTGTAAAGTCTTTCTAACTTTATCAAAGAAGCACGCTCTAAAGTGTCCGTACTTAACAAGTAGTAGAAATGATAAACAGTAAAAACAACCTGTGCACGAAGTATATACAAAACACCTTCTAAAACGTTTTCAGTGGCTATAACAATTAAAGTCATTACCATCAAACAAATTAAGAGATGTATATATAGTGACCTCTTATAATTCAATAATATTTGAAAATGAAAAATCGATGCAAGTAATCATACTCACCAAGCTAATCACATCCAATCTTTCTTGTATATAAAACTACATTTGATTATAACATTGATTTCGTCCAATATCTCATTAAACCCTATCTACATCAAACACTAAATTTCTTACCTGGCGTAGTTTTTCAGGCACGGAAAAAATACTTTCATTCAGTCATACAAATGGTAGGGGGACCCTGATAATTAATTAAATCAGAATGGATGATGTTTGAGTAAATATCCATGATCAATGTTGATTAGAGCTTACGTTGATGTGAAGTGAAGCCTAACCCGAACCTTTCCTACGATTCTTAACCATCAAATAATCTCATTTTTAGATAACTACTGTCAACAAATCGCAAGGGATTCTGAAGTTATCCTTTGAAATAGATTGTGTCACTACTAATAATATTGTTTCCTTTTCAACGATTTAAATGAATTTTTACCATTTTCCAAACATGAAGTTCTATTGATAAAACTTTCACGTAGAGGTTTATATTCTTCATCAAATAAAATTCTATAGTTTAAACTGATGACTTTTATATTTAAATCAATTAACTTTGAATTATCTTAATATGAATTGATTACCTTTAAATGAAAATAGGAAGCAGTTTTCCCAGAAGGCTGAGGCAATTGAATAAACGTTTCTGGTTTTCCATTTGTATTTGTTGATATAGGCTATTTGCTTGAAACAATGCAATCTATTTTTTTTTTGGTATCAAATTCATTATATTGAATAACTACTTAGTATTGAGTGACTATGGGGTAAAAAAAAATAAAAAAAATAATAAGTTGTAAAATTTGCAATTTTCTTTTACATGTTTGTAAAAAAAAAATCTTTTTTTATTCCCAGTTTCGTTTACCTTTGATCTTTCTAAATTTAACAATCGATCAATTGTTGTTTTAGTTTTTTATAGTGCGGTTTATTAAGCTTTCTTATACAGGGAAAAATGCGATCAATTTGTTAAACAGGGTTGATATATGTTAAATCTATATCAAGATTTTCTTGTTGTATTCAGTCAGTGTGATATTGAAAAGAAGTTGTTTTATTAGCCTGGTTTTGTGATAGGAACAATAGAAATTCTCACATAGATTCAATATATTTTTTCTTCACAACAATGAAGTCATGCATAATAAGATCTATAATAGCCTTAAATAATCTAGCAAACAATTTTGGTATTTTTTATGCATAGAATATTGCATTTGTTACTTATTAGTAGCTGTCAACTGAGATATGAAACAAATCAAAACAGCTGAGTCAGCAATAATATTAGGAGTTTTATAGTGTATTTTTTTCGTCAGGTTGCTGTCTTTTTAATATACAATTAATTTTTATAACCTGTCAAATATATGTGAAACAGTATTGCACCAATCTTGCATATATGAATCATCTTGATAACTATTTTACACTTGTTGGATCCAAAACGAAGGGTTCATCTAAGTCCAGGTTTTGTCTTTTGAAAATTGTCTAATATATTTCAGGTTATCAAGCTGTATCCAAGACATTTCATTGTCATATGTCTGATATATATTTGTTTGGGGTTTGGTTTGTGGTTTTTGCCTTAGATTCAGATTTTGCAGTTCAAAATATTTGCTGTATTGGCCTTGTACAAAAAAAATACCAAAATTTTTCCGAAAAATGTATTCTCTAAAAGAAAGAACAAATTTTCTAATGTACATTATTTCTTTTTTGACTATTTTCATTATACATTTTTGAAATTGATTTTGAAGAGCTTTTATGGAGGGATTGTTTGGGTTGATAACGAAACTCTTTATTTATAATGACTAACTGATCGATGACACTTTCATACTTTTTGTACAAACCAAAATGTTATAATTACAATGATTGTCATATGTTGCTGTGTTACATATTTGTTTTGGTTAATTTTTTGGGTAAATTAATTAGGCCATTAGTTTTCTCTTTTGAATTGTTTTACATTTGTCATCTCGGGGCCTTTTATATCTGACTATGCGGTATGTGCTTTGCTCATTGATGAGGCTTGACAGTGACCTATAGTGGTTTATTTTTGTGTCATTTGGTTTCTTGTAAAGAGTTGTCTCATTAGCAATCATACCACATCTTCTTTTTATATCATTAAGATATTATTATGATTATCAACATGTTTGAGCAGTTTAGATTCAAATTTTCTATATTTATTGTCCAACACTTGTTTCCAGTCATGAATGTCCTCGTTTTTTATGGCATCGTTTGTATGCATGTAGTGTCTTTTCGAATGTTAATCTAGTTGTAAAAAAAAACTTCATTGACTAATGTGCTCATAAATGAAAATCCTGATTTTAGAGTTTTATGAAGCACAGATTTTAATTACATATTTACATAGTTTTTTTTCTAAGGAAAATTATATGGATTTTTTTATTACAAATTACCTCATTGACTTGAAACAGGTTAAGTACTATAGGAAAACAGATAGATACACAATTGGCATGTAAATAACACTATTAAAGTTGTTAATGGTTAAGTTCTTTGATAGTTTCTGTTTGAATTCATTCACATCTTTTTCAGTCACAGGAAATGTTAGAGCTTGACATGTGGTATTTAGACACACCAATTGACATTTAAAATTTATGAAATTAAAGTTGCAGTCATGTTATATAACCATATTTATTGATATAGGTTCATTCTGTCATTGATTTTGAAAAAGTAGATCACATTGTCAGCTAGGAATATTTTTTTTTCCTAGCCACCAGCATCATGATTTAGAGCTTTAAACATGGATAAGCACTTTGACTATTGTTCAAAACTGTATGCTGACCTTTTTGTTTTTGAGTTGTCATTTTCATTCTTGTCTCATTTACATATATATTCAATATCTCCTTTTCCTCACATGGAAGGTTTATGACAAAAATTACCATTTTAATTATTCCAATAAGAAAAAGCATATACCTTATGATTTTAAAGGTCAGTGGGATTTTTCAGTTGGAAGCTTTTGTTTCCGTGTGTAGTGTACATGATTGGTCATAATCTACTTGTACAGTTCGTGTTAGCCCTTACTAGGGAAAATTGCAAGGTGGAATAGATATATATAGCAATATATGAGCTTGTGAGATACTTGCTGAAAAACAGTCATCACAGATAGTTTTCCTATTTTTGTAACAAATAAGACTCATGACTACTTGGAAACAATTTTTTTTACGATTTCATTAACTTTTGCTATTGTCAAATCAAATTGATCATCTTTATGTTCGTATCATTAAAGTTTCTTTTTTTTTTGGTCATAAGTATCATGAATGATACATTCTCATGTTGAAACAGCTTATGAGGTAGCTTTTGATCAGATGATAGGAAATAATATTTTATTAAATTTAGTAGCTTTATTGTCAATTGAAAGCCTTGACTGAAAGCTTATTTTACAGATTACATGCACAAGCACTTCACATTAAAAAAAGTGTATGCAAGGTTTACACATGCCAATAAAACTGCAAAAGATGCAAATTAGAATTTTATCATGAAAGAACAAATTGATAAGCGATAAAATTAAACACAATACAGTAAAACAAACATGTTTTAATGAATACAAAAGTAAAAACTGACAGAAAAAGTAATGCCAGTAAATGTATGTATGTGTGTCGAATAATTGTGAGTTTTATTTGGGCATAAAACTTAAATTCATAAGGCTCTCAACTAAGAATGTCAGAATCATATGAAATTTGTATCTATCTTAGTTAATTTAGGTAGTGAAGTTTCCACAAAATAAAGGATAAACATTCATACAGATATCATTAACCCCGCCACCATTTTTGTGTCTGTCCCAAGTCAGAAGCCTCTGGCCTTTTTAGTCTTGTATAATTTTTAATTTTAGTTAATTTACATATTTCGGAGTTCAGTTTGACATTCATTATCACTGACCTAGTACACATTTTTGTTTAGGGGCCAGCTGAAGCATACCTCTGGATGCGGTGTTTTGAAGACCCATTGGTGAACTTTGGCTGTTTTCTGCTCTTTGGTCTAGTTGTTGTCTCTTTGACACATTCTCCATTTCCTTTCTCTATTTTAGATGAACTAATCACATGTCAGTCGGGTCAAATATTTTGCACAGACTTGGAGGACATTCATAACTTTATGCAACCTCGATTAAAGAAAACATTGGCACAGAATGAGGATATTAAGGTTAATGATAATGTCGCTCTCTTCTTTCATATATAATTCTATTAACTGTTGTGTCTTTTCTTCATAATTGTCATCATGGTTTTCATTATGATCCATTTTGTAATATTAGTTAGTACATTAGTGCCTTACTGCTACCACATAACAACTGTTATACATTAATTGTATAAGTACCTTCATATACAACCATGAAAATATTGGCCATTGTATTAATGATATATAGATTGAGATACAGGCTTGTGGTCTGTTTTCATATTCATCCATTTGTGTCCATTTCTTCAATTTACATTCATTCCAAATGGGAAATGGGTCTTCTTGATATTTGAATACATTAGCATTTGTACTTCAAAACTAATGTCCACTTTGCTGACTTGGGATTTATGAAATATTCTAAAGAGTTTCACTGCTACAAAACTTGTTCTGAATTGTCCTACTTCAGGACTTAAGTGGGTGTCTCTCAAGGGAAAACTTGTTCTGAAATGTCCTACTTCAGGACTTAAGTGGGTGTCTCTCAAGGGAAAATGGTCTTTACCATGATACAAATAAAGTCATGAAATCAAAATGACATACATAAAAAACAGGTACAATATCTTTAGCCAAAAGAGGGGGTCCTGCCTCCCACTTTTATAAGCCAAAAATTTCCATATGCATTTTTTTAACATGTTTAAGGTTATTAAAGTCCATATTCAGATTAAGGTTTGACACTGAAAGTCATAGCCTCATGACGCCAACTAACCTCTCCTAAGAGACATAAAAATCCTGGCAACTGATGCCTTGTTTAAAAAAACCTTTTGACACTACAGATTCCCATATAACAAAGGAAAGGGTATGTTCAGGTAGACAAAATATTGAATAATTGTAGGCACAAATGTCTTTTTTTTTTTATAGCATAATTGCCCGACTACTTGCAGATCCTTGCATACAATCTATACCTTTTAATGCTAGCAGAAATCAGTCTGATTTTTGTAAACTGATGAGCTTGACTTTCGTGGGAGTTTATTGTGTTTCTTAAAGTCACTATTGAGAAGACTTTTCATTACTGGCATTGTTCCATTGTATGCTTCAAAAGATCTATCATCAATGTAACAAATGTTCAACAGTTTGTTGACTTTTACTGTAAACAAATATTGGTTTTTGAATATGACTTTCAGGCTTGATGGAGGTAACATACAAACAAATCAATCTGTCATGTTATTTCTTTTGAGATGTTAACCTAGCATAAAAGAGAAAAAAATAAAGATTTTTTTTGGTGATAGAATATTCAAGAATTTTGACTGATTGGTTAGTAAGATACTTTAGTATGGAATTATTCTATAAAATTGAAAAATAGGAAACAAAAAATAACTACTATTTTTTAATTAATTGAAATATTAATTTTTGAAATGAGTTTCCTTGATTATAAATGCTGCTAAAAATACAGTTTGATTAAATTGATACATGTTTTTTCCCCAAGATATTTATGAAATTTTGTATGTATGTAGAGCTTAAACTACCTTTGATTATAAAAAAAATATATATGTATAATTTAATATGTGACAGTTATACTTTAATTGAAGACTTTATGACATCTATAAATGTATCAAATCCATAGAAAATGCATTTTTTCAATTTATATTTATAATTCTTTAAAATTCCTTCCAAAAAATTTTGTTTTAAATAACTTGTAACATGTTGTTGCAGGTCATATTTCTTTATTATTGATGTGTTGTGACAGAATATTATATAACAGTGTTCAGTAGATAAAAGTCATGTGCAACCTGTTGTACTGTGTTGATTTTCTTATTGTGTAATTTCTGATTGTCGCAACCTTTGCTCTTCACAGAAAATGAGGTTTAAGGGTGGTAGAATTAGTGTTTCCTTGAGAGTGTTTCCCTCCCCTCCTCAGAGGCATTTTTCAGGGGGTCAGACCCCTCTTTTCTTGACTGTAGCGTCCCACCTCTTAGACAGTCAGTTGACCCCCACTTATGAAAATGACTGGATCATCCACTGCTCCTTACACACAAACACACACATTCTACATAAATTATGTCTATAACACACATGTTTTTCAGTTGCAGTTGGCTTTACTTTTTTTTTTAAATCATATATTATATAAAAATTAAATTTTTGTAAAATTCAATAAATGACAAACCTATTTTATATATATTTTATAAGTACCATAAATAAAAACTCAGTATTTACTTCCAAAAATCAATTAAATGGTAGTTCATGTAATTTAATTTACTATGTATTGAATTTATTCTACAAATTATTTATACATGGTCTGTTGTTTGATGTGCACTTAAATTTGGATTTTACAGATTATTGAGATTGAAAACATAATATCATTTATTTATGAATGTGAAATTGTTTGAAACTGCAACAATATTTCAGCAGATATTAGCGCTGTTAATGTAGATGTAACACATTCATAAACACAGTTGAACAAGATAGATTATTTTAATAACATTTCAAATCAATATGATTTTTCCTCATTTTAGATATTAGAGACGATAATAAAAGGTAGATAGCTAAAAACAGATAGGATGACACATGGCTTATTCTAATTCATTTCAAATTATTTAATTTGAGAACCGAAAAATGGATGAGATAACATTTCTTTAACAGGTTAGATATAGTTTGAATTCAGTTTGAGCATTTTGAACTGTCTGATGTTTAGCTGCTGAAATTAACTTTTCATAGAAATTTTTGCCTAAACTTGGGTTACAATTTAGTAAATTTAAGTTTTGGCAAAACTGCTTTCAAATTTTGTGTAGCCTTTTTTGGAAATTGATCTTTGTCTGATCAGAAATGAGGAAAATTAAAAGTTTTAAGTACTTCTATACTTAAAGTGTTGTTTACAACACTAGAATGATATCCTGAACCAGTCTTCAAAATAAACTTTGAAATCTACAGGTCTAGAACTCAATCTTTTGGAAAATTTTAGTTAGACACTGTTGTCCTGTAGAGATGGTATTTTCAGGCCTGAGAGCAATTTTACAAGCCTGGGCTGCCACAGGGCCAGTGGTTCAGTGTGAAGACGACTGAACTTAAGGATAGTCCTGTATAATTTACGAGTCCTTTGCTAGTGAATGAATGTGAATTAAAGGTCAAAAAGAGGCAATTACACTTTTATCAAATTAAAAGGATTGACAATACCCGTTGAATAAAAAGAAAACCAAACAACCAAAAGACAAACAATAGAATACAAAACACAACTTAGAAAACTCAAATCTGTGTTACATTAACCCCCCGATGAAAATGGTGGTGATCTCATGTGCTCCTGAGTAGGCAGATCCTGCTCCACATGTGGACTGTTATGTTGCTCATGGTTATTCAAACCTGGTAATAAGTCTAAGTCAAATTTGAGGAAAGTCTGGCAGTTGTGGCACTCAGCAGCGCTTGGTTATAATTTCTGTAATCCTGATATGAAGATGCATGACTCTTGGTAGTTAAAGAAGGTTGTTTCAGTGATGAACCTTAGTGTTTCATAATTCAATCTAAAATTAATATCAGTAGTTTACTAAAAGCTAAATTTATTAAATACATTTATGCATAGATTAATTTCCTAAATGTACTGTTTATTAAAATACTATCCAACAATCTCTATAATATTTCTGTACAGTTATTAATATTAATAGTTAATCTGGATAATTCATGCCATGGCCTTTTGTCTCAAATCATTATATATCCAATGGGATACTAAAATCTTTCAACATGGTTTTTCACTCAAAATAGTTTTATTTCATTTATTTTGCTGATACAATTGATGACAAAATCACCACATATGCAAGCACTTAAAAAGTTTTTTGCTTATTGAAATTTAATCCACAAAATGTCTAAAATAAATTATAGCTTCATAATAAATATTAACTTTTTTTTAACATTTTAACATCAAATCACTTTTATTGTAACAAGTGGAATACACAGAAGGATAAAATAAATACAACATGTACTTATGTCTGGTGAAGATTAGGGTAAATGTGGTAATTATGATTCAGGAAATTATATACAATAAATACATGTATATTGTATGATTTCCCTTGTGTCACAGATGTGACATGCTTTTTAATGCTAATGAATGTGTAGATGGCTTTAAAATGTCTGGTGGAAAACAGCTCAAATTGAAAGGTAAAACGTTAATTTTATTGTTAATCAGTGTATTGCATTACAATTACTGATTACAGTGTGTGTAACCACACTTGTAGACAAACATATTGTATACATTTGTGTGTTGATAAATTGTCAAGTGGGATGAGAGAGTAATACTACTAAATGTTAATAAACTAGTTCTGTTAAGATTTTGTAGAAATGGTTCGTCCCTTTTCTGTGCTTAGCATATTTGACCCCCCCCCTTTTTTCATGAAGAGATAAGGTCTTCTAAAAAATATCAATTTTGTGGTTTCCTTTATCATATTGATATTAAAACACTATATACCGGGTAGAAAAGTTTCATGTCATTTGAATGACACTCTCTATAAATTGAATTTGGAAGGAAAGTATAATTAATGAGGAATTTGTTCAAATAGATAATCTGCATGGTCTAACTGGAATACATGATTTGCTGTCTGTCAGTTTACTTGAAACAGAAAATACCTGCTAAAAGTTGTAGAAAGTTTCTTACCTATCAGTGTCCAGATCCCAATAGGGAAAATAAAATTCTCTGATCAAGAATCTTATAAAGGACAATTATTTCTATACTTTATCAATTTTACAATTAGAGCTATTTCAAATATCAGAACACCATTAGTATAAATGCATGAGAGAAGCTATGTTAGAAATAAAAATGATTTCGTAAAATTCAATAAAATCACATTTTCATGTAGAGGGGGCGAACCTTTTCTATAATTTATGTGAAAATATTATAATATCGAAGTGGTTGCTTTCAATATACCACACAGTATAATTCATTTTCCGATTATTTTTTATGTTTCATGACACATTGTTGGCCTCTTAGGCAGCATTAATTATGAGACTACATATTTGATTTCTTTGTCAGATTTCTTTTATTTATATTGCTCCATTGCTATGTTCTCCAATTCACAGTTGTAGCATAATTGTCAGTTTGCAAAGACTAGTGATTCACCTCAAATTGTAGCTAGGGACCGTCTGAAACTTGCAGTGAGGTGAGAGTTTTTTGCTCCTGGTGACTTTGAGATGAAGAATATCAATAAAAGCACTTATGTTCCTTTGCTTTTTGTGTTTATTTGCTGTCTATGTGCTGATTTTGTGTCATGGATAGATAGATACCTCATATCCTTTGTTTTCTATTGCAGTATCCACCATATGTATTCAAGTATGACATAACCAAGCCAAGCTTTATTATTTTACCATTGAATGACATGTAATGATAGAAACTTTTTTTTATCTTTTCAGTCATGAGGCTGACTAAGCCTGGCCTGATGGCCTTCCATCCTTTGATCAGTGACAACAGGGACTTGCCTGGTCAGTTGTTTTCTAAACTGAATGATACAGATATAGCCAAACCTATTGGTCTTCCATACTTTGGTCTTGATGACCTTCTAACCTTGCCACAAAACTTTGGGTAAGTACTCTTAACTTGCTTTCATATGCATTTGCTCAATGTTGAAATATGTTTTTCCCTAAAACAGAAAAAAGTGTATACAAATTTTTCCAACATTTTATGAAATCTTAAACTTCAAAGTGAAACCTGTCAAGTGTTGCAGGGATTACAATAAATATGCTGTAATCTGATTGTGTGGATTAAATTTAATATGAATAAGTAAAAGAACTCCCTTAAAACCATTTCCTCCATGGATTTTTTTTTAACATACTTGATTCGCATAGGATTTTTTCAATAAAAAAAAATCATCAGGTTTAAAGTATTAATGCATTGTGAAAACCAATATTTCATCAATTGAAGTTCAAGTCAGATATTCTCATGCATATCCTTTTCAGGAGGAAGGGGTCCGCGGGTTGGAACCCCCCTTTTTTTGGACGATCAATGCATTTGAATGGGGACATGTAGTTGAACACCACCACCCCCCCCCCCCCTTTGTCCTGGGTTAGGACCCCCCCCTTTTAAAATGGCTGGATCCGCCCCTGCTTTTCATATTGGATACAATTTTTTTTAAGTCTAATGCAGACATTTTGTAGTCAAAGTGTTTCAACTAAGGTACTACACAGGCGTCAAAAGGTGTCATTATGGACAAAAGGGGTGGCGTCAAAAGGCATCATTATGGAGGAAAGGGTTAAGTTAACTGGTACAGACTTAAAATAAGAAAAAGTGCATACTGGTTATAAGAATAGGGTGTTTAGTTGAATAAAGAATTTGAAGACTGTCAGCATAACTAAAAGAAAGAAGAAACTTAGGGTAGAACTTTCAAATGCTGGACAAGAACATATAAATCCTTCTAAAAATGTATTGGAAATCTAAAATAAGCTTGTGTATCAGTACAAAGTTATTTGAACTACTAGTCTAAGGTCACTGTGAATCTATTGCTAGTTAAACAATGTCACAGCTTCCTATATTGTCTATTTAAATGGTATAAATTGATTTTTATTGCATATATTAATATTCAAGTGTATTTTTTTTTTTTTTTTGTATATTTTAGGAACATTTTTCTTGGAGAGACATTTTCTAGTTATATTAGTGTGCACAATGACAGTATGCATACATGTAAAGAAATAGTACTAAAAGTAGGTATACTTTACTGTATGACCATTAATTTAAATGAAATAACCTTAATAGATTCCCCTTTAAGCAGAAAGGCAGGATAAAGAAATATTACATCTAACATAAAGACATTTAAAAGATATACAAGAACCTAACACCAAGAATCACTTAAGTTTCAGAATGAGAGGTCAAAGTGCACCTCTCCTGAAGGAATTTACTACTCTTCTTTTAAGAATGTACTTAGGTGAGGTTTTGGACGTGTCAAATGTTCCGACTCCTTGGTGTTTTCCATACGATATAAGGTAAAATATATTGCCTCATATCACCTATTTATCTTTTAACATAAGACTTAATGGCTCATAAAAGGTCATTTGACAAAATTTAAGCAGATTCTTGATTTTCTTTCTTTTGATTTGAGACCCAAATAATACCAACGCAAATATAAGGTAAAAGTCTGAGTCAGCCTTTTCCCGCCATATCTCATAAATCAAATATCTCGAAAAGGAGCTACATGACCTATCAATATTTTTATGCAGTTAAGCTGCATTATGCGAGCACCCTAGATTTGTGTTCTACCCAATAAATCCTGAAATACTTGCCATTGTTATTATCTAGCTTGCTACTATGTTATATATAACTAATTGAACACTTTTTTAATACTTTTTATTCTGGATTACAAAAAAAATGACCAGAAAAACCTTAAATGATCGTCGATTTATCCAAGTTTTATAGTTACACATAGGAAGTAGTGCTTATTAAGAATCCTTGTGTAGTTCATTATGACTTGTGCTTTTAGCTAAGATGTCAAAGAACAATTGTATGAAATATTTAATCGCCGAAAATCTCTTAAGACAAGCAGTTTAGATTTCCCAAATGACAAAAGTCGTAGGAATATTGTTTGTCATCAATACGTAGTACAACTACGTCAGTAGTCTATTATATAATAAGTTCAACTGTTCATGCTGTTGGCGGCAATTTCAAATTAGAAAAAGAAATTTTCGTAGCTTTCAATATGGAGGCAGGTGTGCAAATTAGAGGTGGTCCGAGACCTTTTGCAAGCGGAATTTCGACTAGGATAGTTGGTTTCTAGCTACGCCCGACGTAGTCACCTTCCATTTGAAAGAAAATAAGAAATTACTTTGCAAACCTTTTCACCATGTTCACCAAAGTCTCCAATTAAACGAGCTAAAAACTTATTTTTATCATTATTATTCATGACGGCGATGTTCATTTTGTTCAACCGCTAGCTTTATACAGAAAATCGCCGACAAATATTGTATAAATTCGAGTAAAATCGTATCTGATTGACAAAAGCAACATTGTAAACACATAACAATGGCGACCGTGAAGACAAAAAAATTAGTATGGCGTTCATTATCACTGGACTAGTATATATTTGTTTAGGGGCCAGCTGAAGGACGCCTCCGGGTGCGAGAATTTCTCGCTACATTGAAGACCTGTTGGTGACCCTCTGCTGTTGTTTTTTATTTGGTCGGGTTGTTTTCTCTTTGACACATTCCCCATTTCCATTCTCAATTTTAAAATTTTACAAAATCGGATCCGATTCCGGAAGCGGATAAGGGTAATTCCCGGGTTTGGCAATCATTTACAAAATAAATCCAAGCAGGTGAAAAAATACATCTATGCATGGTAAATGAATATAAACACAAGTATTGTAAACCAAAAGATATATTTTTGTATATGTAAAAGAAAGAAAAAGCAGAAAAATGTTTTATTCAGAAACTCAAAATTACTTTTTGACAAATTTTAATTTAAAAATCCAATACAACGTGACAGCTGGGAACAGTGTATCTAACAATATACATGTTCATGGTCACAGTCTAAATTTTCTTTATAAATGATAAATGATGATAATGCATGTGAGATGCTTTTAAAGTGTAAACATATTACTGCAATTTCGAGGGGTTATTTGTTTTTTCTCAATTTTGAAGGGTCAATTAAAGTAGCTGAAAGTTTCTTTCTTTATTTTCACAAATAATGCAACTATATTATATATACCTTATTGTAAGTAAATCATATGATATATAGGTGGCATTCTTTGGGCCACTCTACCCCCTCCTGTTTGATAACTTGGAAACATTCGAGCTCCCCACCCCTTAACCATATGAGGGGCAGATCCAGGATTTTAGGTTAGGAGGGGTGCAAACTTAAATTTTCGCCGAGCAGAGCGAGGCTAAAAAAAATTGAGGTAAAATTATCGGAATATTCTTTATTAAGCTGAGAACAACCCATGCTTTGCAAATTTAAGGGGGGGGGGTGCAAGCCCGCAACCCTCCCCCGTCTGAATCGCCGCTGCATATATTCAAGTATAGGACAATATAATAAATAAAAAATGAAATATAGGGAGTTACCCCACCCCCTCCTGTTTGAGAACTTGGAAACAGTCGAGATCCACACCCCTTAACCATATATATTCATGTTTGTGACAATATGAAAAATCAAATGGAATATAGGAAGAGTCGCTAGGGGTCACCCCACCACTCCTGTTTTAGAATTTAAAAATGGTCGAGATCCCCACCCCTAAACCATATATATTCATGTATGGGACAATATAACAAATCAGATGAAATATAGGGGGAGTCCCTTAGGTCACCCCACCCCCTCCTGTTTGAGAATTTGAAACCCATTGAGATCGCCACCCCTTAACCATATATATCCATGTACGGGACAATATAACAATTCAAATGAAAGATAGGGGAGTCCCTGAGGTCACTGTTCACCCTCATTTTTGAGAACTTGGAAATGGTCAAGATCCTTATCCCTAAACCATATATACTCATGTATGGGACAATATAACAAATCAAATGAAATATAGGGGAAGTCCCTGTGGTCATCCCAACCCTCCTGTTTGAGAACTTGGAAAGGGTTGAGATTCCCACACCAAAACAATATATATTCATGTATGGGTCAATATAACTAATTAAATGAAATATAGGAGGTCCCTGGGGTCACCCTACCCCTCCTGTTTGAGAACTTGGAAACCAATGAGATCCCCACCCCTAAACCATATATATTCATGTATGAGACAATATAACAAATAAAATGAAATGTAGGGGAAGTCCCTAGGGTCACCCTACCCCCAGAGGCGGATCCAGAAATTTTCATAAGTGGGGCCCACTAACTGACCTAAGAGGGGCCCGCTCCAGTCACGCTTCAGTGATTCCATCTATATGAGCAACCAAATTTTTTTCCCAAAAAGGGGGGACAGGGCTCCTGCCCCCCTAAATCCTCTGCCTACCCCTACCTGTTTGAGAACTTGAAAACCGTTGAGATCCCCACCCCTAAATTATATATATTCATATGTATGGGACAAAATAACAAATCATTTACATTTACTATGGGCAGGTCAGTCAGACCTCACCTTTGATCCCTGTTGTAGTGAACATTTGTCTGATTCGTGTCTCATAACTTTTGTACTATAGAACACAAACTCAGTTTTCTTTCCAGGGAAACCAGTCCATTCATACTATTACATGTTCATACCAAGTCAAATTGAACTTCTAGCAGTCAAATAAAACCAAGGTTAACTACCAAGTAGAACAACTGCAATCATTGGGAACTTGTACCACTGCAGACTCACCATAAAAAAATATACATTGATATATGCATTGCTTTTGAAACCTGGATAACATATAAATTATTTGCCTTAAAAAATAAATCATTAGATAAACATGAATGAACTATATATGAATGTTTAATTTTGATGCAACATTGCCACTGTGGCGAGTGCAATTTAGGGTAAAGTTGGTAAGATCTAGATGGGAGTGAGAATTGAATGAAAACACATGTTAGAGTTGAAAGGTTAAAGTTGCGATCGTGGGAATGAGAAAGATATACTTATGAGTGGGCAGTTGTTAATCTAAGCTGAAACTATACACACCTATTAATAATTATAAAAGATATTTCAATAATTGAGATGGAATTAAAAATGTAACTTTATACAAGAGTCAGTTATTCTTGGGACATTTCAAGTGAGATACCTGTAAAATAACGACAACGTTGTCGTCAATAACCAAACTATGGAGTAGAGAAAAGTATACGTCAGTAGACAGCTAGTTCCCCTGATACCCTTAATTCCTAAGTAACACCGAGGACAACAGGCGTATCATATGGTGGAGGTACCCGGTTGTCGGTTAAAATGGACTTGTTATGTCATACCAGTTGAGAAACAGAACCATTGAACATTCAAAAATGAGCGATTCAGAAAGTGAAGTTACTATCCAAAATCAGCCTGAACCTGACAAAAATTCAGCCGAAAAATCAGCTAGTCAAACAACACCAACACAAGCCACCGTAAACAGTGAACATTTCAAAATTTTGAAACATCAGTCACATGGCAAAAACATTCCAACATGGATCAAAATCATCTACACCGGGATTTTCTATAGATAGTTTTGCCGGGTTACCAACCGAAGATGCCAACCTATGGCTCGATAAATTCGATGCATGGATTGCGTTCCATGGATGGAACAAGGAAAATGAAAAAATTGCAAGTGCTATGCGTCTAAAATTGGAAGGAGGTGCACTATCGTGGTTTAATGGTCTGCCCAATAGTGTAAAACGAAACAGTGATACATTATTTACAAAATTCAAAGAACATTTTAGTGGACTACACCCAACATGGATGCTTGAACAACATTTATATGAACGATGTATGCTTCCATCAGAATCACTCGAAGTCTACATTAGTGACATTGAGAAACGGTGTAGCCGTTTTTGCAAAACAGACAGGGAGACTACAACCGCATTCATCAGAGGACTACCTGGATCATTACGTGTGTTTGTGATTCAAAGGGACCCAAAATACTTCAAAGATGCCGTACAGTCTGCAAGATTGGCACAAGAATCGATGGCCGGACTAACAAGCACCTTCGAATATGGAGCTTCAAACTCAGTGTTGAATAAACTTTCTGACCAGGAGAAGGCAATCAAAGATTTGAAAGACACTATATCCGCTATGCAGATTTCAAACCCTAGAATAAACAAAAGTGAATACAAGGTAGAGTGTCAACTGTGTACAAAAACAGGACATTCTGCCAAAGACTGTCGCAGTTACAGTATACAAGAGAAATCTGGTTTTGATAAAAAGAGAGACATCGAGTGTTATAATTGTCACAAGCGTGGACATTACGCAAGAGAGTGTCGAGAATATTATATAGGAAACTAAGAAAGCCTAACAATTCGGGGCGACTTGTTAGGCCGGAAGGACTTATTGACCCGCCAAGCCCAATAGTAAGTGACAGTTTGTGTACAGTAAACGCTGCTTCTTTGATAAACAATTATATTAAGATTTCTATTGATAAATATGATACATTTGCATTGATAGATACAGGTGCAGATATTTCTGTCGCAAATCCTTCTTTTATTGGCAAATTGAGAAATATTGGTGTGAGAGTAAACATTGATAGATCTGATAAAGACTCTATTTTGATAGCCAATAATGAAAAGGTAAAAATTATTGGTGTAATTAGTGTAAATATTGTAGTTGGGAAGGAGAATGCACATGTTAGATTTTATTTAGTACCTGGTCTAGAACCTAACATTATTTTAGGTATTGATTTTCTTAAAAGTAAAGGAGCAGTGATTGATTTTGTAAATAGAAAGGTTACTTTTGACCCTAGGCGTCAGTTAGTTGCACAAACTGATGTTACTGTACCTCCCATGTCCGAGAAGTTAATTGTTGCAAAAATTAAAGGCACACCTCTGCCTGATTTAATTTTAGGTATTTCTACAGAGTCCCCTGTTTTGGCTTCTCATAGCTTATTAGCTGCGAAATCACTTTCTGAGGTTAGAAACGGGACAGTAGCACATGGTTTATGCAATTTAACAGATAAGCCTATTACAATTAAGAAGAATTCTAATGTAGGGAAATTTGTGTGCTTATCGGACAAAGATAAGGTGTTTGTTGTTAATGAATCAAAAACGTCTGCGTCTGTGCAAAACACGCCCATTGAAGATGAGGGCGCTGTAATGAATGAGATGCTTTCACACATAGGTCATGACCTAAACGATAAAGAGAGAGATCAGATGGTAAATTTATTAGAAAGTTACTCTAATGTTTTTGTAAACAGTGGAAAGTTAGGAAATTGCGATATTTTACAACATGAAATCAGCATGCCATGCGACCAACAACCGATTAGACAATGACCGTACAAGATTGGTAATAAACAAAAACAAATATTAGAAAACATGATAGAGGATATGTTAAAACAAGATATTATAGAACCAAGTACTAGTCCTTGGGCAGCGCCATGTCTACTTGTAGCTAAGAAGAACAATAGCGAATATAGATTCGTGGTTGATTATAGAAAAATAAATTCCATAACAGAACAAGATGCTCATCCTCTTTTAACTACTGACGATGCATTAGAAAGCTTGGGGGCCACCCAACCCTCATACTTTAGTTGTTTGGACCTCCGTAGTGGATTTTATCAGACTCAGATTAGTCCTAAGTCTCGCCCATATACAGCATGGAGATGTCATTTAGGTCTTTTTCAATTTAAACGTCTTCCAATGGGACTGAAAAATAGCCCTCAAATGTTTCAAAGATTAATGGAAACCGTATTACGAGGAATGACATTCAAATTTTTTTTGATCTATTTAGATGACATAATAGTGTTTTCAAAAACTTTTAATGAACATATAGAACACTTGAGAGACGTTTTTGTTAAACTACGAGATGCTTGACTTAAACTGCATCCCCAAAAATGTTCATTTGCACAAAGGGAGATAAATTATTTAGGACACAAAGTTAGCAACGAGGGTATTGCGCCAGATAAGTCAGAAATTGACGCAATCACTCAATATCCCGTTCCACGTAAACTTAAAGATCTACGTGCCTTCTTAGGTTTATCAGGATATTATAGAAAATTTGTTCAAAATTATGCAAAGATTGCTGCACCGCTTTATGCACTGACTAAGAAAAACTGTGAATTTGTATGGTCAAAGGAATGTGACAGTGCATTTGAACATTTAAAATCCGCCTTGACGTCACCACCGATTTTGGCGTATCCAGACTATGATAGACCTTTTCGTGTTTACACTGATGCTAGCTCTTTTGCGTTAGGTGCTGTTCTCTGTCAAGAACAAAGTGGTCAAGAAAGAGTTATTTGCTATGCTGGTTGTGCATTGAGTAAACAAGAACAAAACTATGGAATTACCGAACTGGAATGTCTAGCACTAGTGTTTGCTATAAAGAAATTTGATTGTTATCTCCGATTTACAAGTTTTATGGCTTACGTGGATCATGCCGCTTTGAAATGGCTACTTTCGCTTAAAGAACCAACAGGCAAATTTGCTCGATGGGTAGCACTCATACAATCATATAACTTTGAAATCGTGTATAGACCTGGATCATCACATGGCAATGCTGATGGAGTAAGCAGACGTACATATGTTGATTCACCGGATGATGACCTCAACAACGAAAGTCTTTTGAACATATTACCCTCATATCAAATACACGAGACTCATCAGTTAAATACGAAAGAATCATCAAATCCGATATTTTCACCACCTGTTCGTAAAATTGCCTGTCAATCAGTGAAACAGTGCAGAGACATTCATATTAATGCTGATAATTTATTCTCAACGACTGAAATAAAATCTGAACAACGTGCGGATAACAACTATAAAGATATCATAGACTACTTAGAGACCGGTAGATTACCTAAAGATAAGGACAAACACCGAAAAGTATTAGTGCTGCAGCCATTTTATTTCTTACATGATGACATTTTATATCACGTTGATAAACGATCAAAACGTGGACAAAGAGACTTAAATGCAAACATTCAATTAGCAATTCCACGAAAAATGGTTCCAACAATTTTAGCAGAAACTCACAATAGTTTATTTTCTGGTCACTTAGGAATAAGTAGAACTATCCGTAGGACTCAACGTCTTTATTTTTGGCCATTAATGAACAGCGACATTGAAAACTGGATAAAGTCGTGTGAACTTTGTTCGGAGCGTAAACAACCTTCAAATCCTGTCCGAGCTCAGCTATCTAGCATGCCTTTAGCATCAATGCCTTTTGAAAGAGTCAGTACTGACATTATGGGACCGTTACCCGTTAGTGGACCGTCCAAATATCAATATGTGCTTGTATTCATTTGCTATTTTACAAAGTACGTTGAATTTATACCTTTATCTGATATAAGAGCTTCAACAGTAGCGAAAGCGTTTATAGAAAATGTACTGTGTCGTCATGGTTCGCCAAGTTTTTTACACTCCGACAGAGGATCCAACTATTTATCTAACATTGTTAGAGAAACTTGCAAACTGTTTGAAATTACAAAAACTCATACTACAAGTTACCACCCACAATGCAATGGTCAAAGTGAAAGAATGATGCGATCCGTAAAAGACATGTTATCAAAATATTTAGATGATAATAAGAACTGGCATAACTTTCTGCCTTTTATTCAATTCGCATATAATACAGCACCGTCGGTGGATACAACAGACTATTCACCATTCTTTTTAGTGTATGGCCGACATCCGAAAAATCCAATTGATTCTAATTTACCGAACTTAGATGTCAACAAAACAGCTCAGGAATACGTTACCACCTTACTTGAAGAACTTGAAATAGCTAGAAAAATCGCTAAAGAATTAATTGAAATCCGTAAAGCTGAAATGTTAAAAAAAGGCAAATAAAAACATAGACAATCCTAATTTCAATGTAGGTGACATTGGACGAAAATTAAACAGACCTTGGATTGGTCCGTATTATATTTCGCAAAAACTTTCCGAAATACACGTCAAGTTGAGACGAAAATCTGACGGGAAACTACTGAAGAATAGAGTTCATATAAATAGACTTAAACGTGGTTACGTATGGACGAATGAACCTTACGATATAACACCACCTTTAAACGAAGATGCCGTAGAACCAGCCATAATTTCTGTTGACGAAACACCAGCAGACTTTATTTCTGAGGAAGTCCAACCGAATCTTTCCCAATCCCAGGACAATGGTACACAAAATAGCAATAGCGACAATGCTGTTTTTTCCGTCGAAAAAATATTACGAAAGAAAAGAACCAATGGTAAATGGAAATACCGTGTGAAATGGGTTGGTTTTGATTCAAAGGACAACTCGTGGGTAGACTTTGGAGATTTGAATTTAGAATGTCAAAAGTACGTTACAGACATGCACAATAAGATTCCATCTGTCAGACGCTAAATTCCGTAAAATGTACATATTCTTTTCATTGTTTCATTTTATAAAACATGTATTTTTTATTTTTATTTGTATCATAATGTATTTCTTAACACATATTTCTGATAAAAAAGCTCCTATATCAATTTACTGTTTTTCCTATAGAGAGACCATATGTTTACAGAGGTCAAAACGAGAGTTCAATGATTGAACTATTTTTAGAAGGGCGCACGTGTTGATAATAAAATGTTATACTGTATAGAAATTGCGAAGAATTTCATTGAGAATTAATTAGTCAAGAAAATCGGCTGATGGGAAATTCATTGTAAGGATATTAGGGACGCTTAATAATTTGTTAACCTGTTTATTGACTCTGGTCATTGCGGTTAAAGATAAGATTGAGGATAATTACCTTTCCAGATTGAGAGCCTGATAACAAATTTTAAAGAAAATGTGTAATTTTTTACTTATTTTTTCTTATTTTTGTGTATATAGTAATTTGCGCATTTTGTTTATTTTAAATAATCTTTTTTACAACAACATCAGAATTATTAATCTAGACATATTTCTTTAATCCACATGTAATACGTTTATGGTATTTAAACATAAGATTGTGATTTATGTATGTTCTTTGATTAATTTGATAAGTACTGGTTATTTTTTTTTCTGCGCACGTAGATTTTATAGCATTAGAATTTAGTTGTAAAATAATTAAAGTTCATTTTGACATTTCATTATTATTTAGAACATGTAGTTCAAGTGCATTCCTTCCTTCATTTGTTATTTTTATTTTTGTATTTTTCGTTCTATAATTGATTTCGTAACATAAATAGATAATTCGAGTGGAAACGAATTTTGTAAAGAGGGGAGTGATGTGACGAGTGCACTTTAGGGTAAAGTTGGTAAGATCTAGATCGGATTGAGAATTGAATGAAAACACATGTTAGAGTTGAAAGGTTAAAGTTGCGATCGTGGGAATGAGAAAGATATACTTATGAGTGGGCAGTTGTTAATCTAAGCTGAAACTATACACACCTATTAATAATTATAAAAGATATTTCAATAATTGAGATGGAATTAAAAATGTAACTTTATACAAGAGTCAGTTATTCTTGGGACATTTCAAGTGAGATACCTGTAAAATAACGACAACGTTGTCGTCAATAACCAAACTATGGAGTAGAGAAAAGTATACGTCAGTAGACAGCTAGTTCCCCTGATACCCTTAATTCCTAAGTAACACCGAGGACAACAGGCGTATCACCACAGTTTTCATAATTACGGTTACCTTGGTTTTTGGTTAACTGCCTTCAACGCTTACAGCGCTTTGATTTGCTTAATTTGCTCCTTAACTAATACTCTTCTAGCTTAAAGTATCAATTATGAATTCTTGATTTATTTAATTTTACCTTAGATCACCTAAGTACATCCTTCAAAGATACTCTGTCTGTGCATCAGTTTGACAAAGGAACATGGTATTATCTACCTCAAGATCAAGAAGTCAGATGCTTATAAGTTTATGTGCTATCATGATTCTAAAACCAGTGAAAGGCCTTGTTGGTCTAGAAGTCACAGCACATTTGCCTCGAGCTTTCAATCCTTTTAAGTGTCAAACCTTAGACTTTAAAATTTGTAGTTTCTGCTTCTCTGTTTATCATACAGGATTTCAGAGTCCTTGACCACTTGAGTAGAAAAAATTAAGGAAAAGGATTTATAAGAATTGAATTTTACCATCCTTCCTGGTTGAAAATGAAAATTACTGTTTATAAATTCTGCAGGGCTGTAGGGCTTTCTAGGTCTACCTTCATCAAGAATGCTCAAATCTAAATATTTGAAAGCCACAGATGTTTAAATATCAGAAAACTAAGGAACTATGACAAAAAAGGACCAAAAACGAAAAAACAAATCTTCCTAAAGTCAATAGCACTGACTACTGAGCTATTGATATCCTTGGAACTAGCAGTTCCCAGCAGTGACTACTGAGCTATTGATATCCTTGGAACTAGCAGTTCCCAGCAATGACTACTGAGCTATTTATATCCTTGGAACTAGCAGTTCCCAGCAGTTGTATCAACCAACTGCTAGAAAATCAGAATAACACTGGGAAGGGGGGGGGGGGGTTATAAAGGTTCAAATTTTGTCCATCAGAAGAGCTTTTCTTTATGTACCTTCACCAGGAACACTCAAACCCAAAAATTTAAAGGCCAAGAATTTTTAAATACTTGAAAACAGGAAAGATTACCCTCATTTAATACATTAATTTGTCCATCCATCTTATTCAAAAATTGTTTCCAGGAAATTAAATGAAACTATAATACATGAGATTTGGTGGGGCCTAGCGGCTTTAAATGTTATCCGTAAAAATTGTGCATGACTGCTAAATTGGTATCCAACATTGACCACAATCAACTGTATGTTGAATTGACTGAAGATACACATATTAAAAGTACCTTTCTGTCATAAGAACCAAATTGATAACCTCTGACATTATTTGTCTACGAACCCAATAATTACACGATAATAGCTAAGATAAGTATTTGATGGTTTACATTATCAGGTGTACACAGTCGGAGTACAATTATTACACCATTTTTTTGTCATCAAGAGATAATGCACTGGGTTTTGCGCTGTTTTTTTGGTTCGCCTGCAAGGCATTTTTTTTTAACGATGGAATATGAATTCATCTGTCAGAATTGCAACCGTGGTGTTTAGATGATAAGAGAGATGCTTCCCCCATATTGTCTTTTCATTATCCTTGCATCAACTCCCACAACCTCAACATAATGTTATACGCTTGTAGTAATTACCCTACAAAACATCTACCATTGTTTTACTATCATTACTAGTGTAACTATTTCATAATCTATCCAGTAACCTAAAAACTTATATTTTAAGGACTTCTACTGCTGTGATGAGAATTTGATGTTGTTAGAATGACACTTAACAGACATACACAATTTATGATATCTTGAAAAATGGGTTTTTAAAATATTTTTTCTATGGCGTAATTATCTTTTTTTTCTTAGGTGATACATCTTTTGTTTGGGTAAAGTTTTGTGTCCTTGAAGGAGTCTAATAAATGTGTATTGGCAACGCACATCAAATTATGCTTTATTCGAAATTAATGATGTTTACCTCCCACACTAATTTTCTATCATGCTGCTTAGCAAAAGCTATTCATACCAGTCTTTATGTACTAGTACTACTGTATAGCAGGTTATAATTTTATTTTTGTGTGGTGTAAATTTTCACTTATTTTCATGGATGGAACAAAATAGCCAAAATAAATTCTGCCAATTTAAAAGTGCACAAAGGTAATGATAAAAGTTTTAAACCGCAAAAATAATAACTGCCAAAATATTTTGTATCCTTATTCAATACAAATCACAAAATTTACACTTGTGAAAATAACTTGGTATTTGGATTTTGATGCTTCTCTGTTTATACCTCCTGCTTTAAAAAGTTGTGGTATACTGTTTTAACTCTGTCTGTTCCTCCATCCATTCATCTGTCCTTCCGTCCATCAGTATGTCCAATTGTCCCATGAACACTTTTCATTACATCTTTTTCAGGAACTACATCATAAGGTTTCTGAAATTTGGTTTCAGGGTTTTATTAGTCAGCTATACTGTGATCCATTTTCAGATTCATCCCTCAACAAGTTCCTGTTCTCTTAAATTTACCTCAACCAAATTTTATGAAACTTGAACACATTGCTTATTACCACAAAACACAGATCAAGTTTGAATTTAGGTGGCATCACATTTTACCTTTCTGGAGTTATGCTCCTTTACTAATGGAAAAGATACTGAATTTTTAGCTCACTTGGCATCCGTCGTCTGTCATCTGTCATCCAGCGGCATCTGTTAACTTTTACAAAAATCTTCTCCTCTGAAACTACTGGGCCAAATTTAACCAAACTTGGCCACAATCATCATAGGGGTATCTAGTTTTAAAAATGTGTGCGATGACTTGTGGAGCCAACCGAGATGGCCGCCATGGCTAAAAATAGAACATAGGGGTAAAATGTAGATTTTGGCTTACAACTCTGAAACCAAAGAATTTAGAGCAAATCTGACATGTAGTAAAACTGTTTATCAAGTCAAGATCTATCTGTCCTGAAATTTTCAGATGAACAGAACAACTGGTTGTTGGGTGCTGTCCCTGAATTGGTAATTTTAAAGAAATTTTGCCATTTTTGGTTATTATCTCGAATATTATTATAGATAGAGATAAACTTAAAACAGCAATAATGTTCAGCAAAGTAAGATCTACAAATAAGTCAACATGAGCAAAATGGTCATTTGACCCCTTAAGGAGTTATTGCCCTTTATAGTCAATTTTTTTATAAATTTTAGTAATTTGGGTAATTTTTTACAAAATATTTTTCTCTCTAACTACTGGGCACAGTGCATAATAGATAGATATATTGTTAACAGTAAGAGTGTTTAGTAAAGTATTATCTACAAACACATCACCATCACCAAAACACAATTTTGTCATGAATCCTTCTGTGTCCTTTGTTTAATATGCACGTAGACCAAGGTGAGCGACACAGGCTCTTTAGAGCCTCCAGTTATTTTTCATTCTCTTAACTTCAGTTTTCCACAAACAAATGTTATTAATCTTGTACACTATGCTTATTACCACAAAGGGCATATTAAATTTGAATTTTGCTGTCGTAAAATTAATCATTCTAGAGTGATGCCTCTTTACAAATGGAAAAATTGCTGAATTTTCATTTCTGTTATCTCCAATTATTTCACTTCACCAAATGTGATGAAACATATACACAATGCTTATTACCATAGAACTCAGATCAAATAATATTTTGGATAGTGTCACCTTTACTTTTCTAGAGTAATGTCTTTTTATAAAGTTAATATGCAAGTGGGGGCATCATCTGTATCCCATGGACACATTTTCCACATTCTTACTGAAACAATTTCTTATTATAAAATAGTTTCCAAAGCATACCATAAGTTGATACAGTGACGGCTTCAGTCTTCGTCAGTTTTTATGGTTTATTCTTTTTGAATTTACCTTGGAGTTCTCTGAATTGGTTAGGTATCAGAAATATTTACCATAAAATTGAGAATGGAAATTGGAAATGTTTCAAAGAGACAACAACTCAACCAAATAGCGGAAAAAAAAACAGCTGAAGGCCACCAAAGGGTCTTCCACACAGTGTCAAAATTCTGCACACAGAGACTTGTTTCAGCTGGCCCCTAAACAAAAATGTGTGTACTAGTTTAGTGGTAATGGAGGTCATACTTAACTCTGAAATATATAAATGAACTGCTTATATTGAAAGATTGGTACAGAGAAATGTTCAATCATTAAAAAGATGGTAAGGTATTAAATCTTGATGTTAGCATGGTCATCCTGTGCTACAAATGTACCGTTTTGTTATGAACCATCAACAGCACTTGATTCACAATGTGTGTCTAAAATATGGTACATGGAGATCTTGTCAAAATATGATTGATGAATAGTATATTTTTTACAATGAATAGTCACTAAATTAGAGAAACAGACTTGTTTAACAAAAGATTGTTTTGTGAGGTCAGAACCATATCAGCTGTGTGTCAAAGCTACTCAATTGAGACTTAGTTCATTTTGACCACAATCTAAAAAATTTCATTCGAGAAAAAAAAGGAAGAGATTGCACTTAGTTTGGATTTGAATATTTTAAAATTTTTTTGGAATATTGTTTTTTTTGCGGTATTGATGCTTGTGAGTGCAAGATTTTATATGTGTTAAGTTCAGTCAAACAGAATTTTTTATTAGAATATCAAAACTAATTAGGTGGTATAGGATTATTTTGTAAACAACATCATAAATGATTGCAATAAGCCTCCTTAAAACTTGATCAGGAAGTTTATATATATTTCTTATCAAGAAAAGAACATTATAAAGTCACCTATTTATTGAAAATTCGGTTAAGCAGACATAACTGAAAAAAAAGGATGAGATATTATTCTGCAATCAATTTCATTTTGTCTGCATAGTGCACTATATGCACTTTTAAAAGCAAACAAGGTACTATCATTGTTACATAAAGTCACAACAGAATGAGTAATAGAACATAAAGGGAACATGCGGAGATCATACGATTTGTAAATAACATATTTGTAATAAAATACAAAAGAAATTATACAATATATTAAGTATAATAAAACAGAAGTTACAGTTTTGTAGACATGTTTGTATTTTTGTGTTTTTTTCTTCTTCATTTTATTGCCATTGGGTTGTTAAGATGAAATAAGGAATTGTGATATGATGAACAACTATGAAAATGATGAAGATGTTAATAACTTTTGTCTTTGACTTATGAGTTTGAATATCCTACTTATTTTACAACGTTTGAATTGAATAAAATGAGATATGTATATATGGCAATAACACAAAAAATGAAAACATTTAAAGTTCAACAAACAATCTTTAACAATAAATGTATCACCCAGAGTCTCAGCCCAGAGTCAACAAAAATTATTAATGAATACTGTGGATTCTTTATTGTTTGTTGAATACCAATTTTCTTGGATTTTCAAACGTTCATGGGAATAGGTAAACCAACAAATATAAGGTTTAAGGAATTACAAATTAAATAGCAATGAACATGTTAGTTTTTGTGAAAAATTGGTACCAACGAAAATAGATGAATTCACAGTATAACAGAAAATCTAAAAGATCTACCATCAAGTCAATATTTCTAAATGTTAGGAAAACAACAAATTTGATAAAAATTTTGCTTATGCTAGAAATTAATTTGGAATAACTGGCTATGACATTTTTCTGAAGTTCATGAAAATATCCTTTATCTCTAAACCATAGGTCTCATTATTTTTTATTGATCATAAAAAAGGAATATTTATCTATCCTTCTTTTAATATCAAAATCTTGCCAACATTACAAATTTAACCTTAAATCATATGTTATAACCATTATCCTGTTATACTAGTATGTTTGATTTTAAATCTACTCATTATTGTTAGAAAGGTTAGAAGTAAAGAAAATTCTATTTTTCAGGTTGACCTACAGACCAGTTCACAAAGATTGATGTTATCAGGTGCCAATTCAGACCCAGTAGGTGAATTGGGTCCAGACCACAGTATAGACGATGTCATACATCACGAAGTCAAAGAGCTTGGAACTCATATGTAAATATTAAGTGATCAATCATATCCATAGGCAATCAAAACAAATTTTGTGTTACATTTTAAAGTTATTAGGAACAAAATTTTTTTTACACATGAATATAATTATTGTATCAATCCAACCTTTTATATAAAGCATAATACTGTGTCTGGATATGCTTTTAATCTATAACTGTTCAATTTCTCTATATTAAAGTGCCTTCTGTATAGTCTAGTCATTCGTCATGGTTAAAAGTTGGTTTGTCATGGTTAAAAATTGGTTTGTCATGGTTAAAAGTTGGTTTGTCATGGTTAAAAGATGGATTGTCATGGTTAAAAGTTAGGTTGTCATAGTTAAAAGTTGGGTTGTCATGGTTAAGCACTGGTTTGTCATGGTTAAAAGATGGTGTTTTTTTGCAAGTAAAGTCCCAAAGAATAAAACATTATTTCATCTGTTACATTTATTACTATAATTTCAGATCAGTGTGATTTTTTTATGTTTCAGATTGGTATGTGCTGTTAGTTACACAACTAACACTGGTGACAAAATGGCTTTCAGAAAGTTCTTCAAATTCCAGGTAATCTTCAATTGAAGACAATAAATCTATGTTTTCTTTGAATGTAACTATAAACCTTTCTTATTGCGAACCCTATCTTAGTTTTCCATAGATTCACCTGCAAGTTACCTGTCCATTTAAACTTTTGGCAGTTCTATTGTCCCATCTAACAAATACAACAGGTATTGTTCTCTGTGTAGTTTATTCACTCAGACCTTTAAATTTCTTCTAGGAGAAATATATCACTCATTGATTAATCTACCTGAGTAAAAAATTGAACTGTCAATGAAGAAAAAATACTTATACCAATACTAAGTAAGGACTCACAAAACTGCATGTGGTGTTGTATTTATTCGATACCTGGAGTAACTCGTTTTTAATGTGTTCAATATTACATTTGTAATACTGATTCAAAAATTAAAAGTTGATTTCTGATCAAATATTCAATATTTTTGTGTGTTTGATAAATAAAAAATTGAATATTATTATTTTTAAATTAAGGTCTTCATCAACATAAGTATAAATGAACAACAACAAAAACATGTAAATTCATTGGAAAATACTAAAAAATGTGTCTGAAATAAACTTTTTAGTATTAAACCAGATTTTATATTGAACAGATTGAAAATACATTAATGATAATATTGAATAAATACAATATTGCATACAGTTTATGTGAGTTATTAGAAGTATTTCAATAAAAAAGAAGATAATTTTTTGGTCAGGTAAATTAATCAATGAGTGATATATTTCTCCTAGAAGAAATTTAAAGGTCCCAGTGAATAAACTACACAGAGAACAATACCTGTTGTATTTGTTAGATGGGACAATAGGACTTACAAAAGTTTAAATGGACAGGTGACTTGCAGGTGAATCTATGGAAAACTAAGATAGGGTTCGCAATAACACAAGACAATAAGAACAACACAATTGTATACAAAGATATTTCAAACATTTAGTTTGTATTTAGGATTATGTCCCTTTCCTTACTCTAATGACTATAAAAAGAATTAATGATCTAACCTCTCACCCTATTTAAGCTCAGATTTGCAGGAATGATTCAAGATAGGTCTTCTATACTCATTTGGTTCAAAGCAGATGATAAACATTGATGCAGATACTATCTTCTATTTCTATTGGCAAATTTATAAAATCTCAACTAAAACAACATGCTGAAATGTTTTGAATATAGTTAATTATTGATTGAAAGGCCCTCTTCAAAACACTATTTTTACATGTTTAATTTGTGGCAAACATGGCACCATTGATGGCTCATAGTTCCCATTGAACTCTGTCGAAAATAGCATTAAGCCTTCTTGTTTGATATTCCTTAACCAATTTCAACCTTCAGGAATGGTGCATGGAAGATCCTCTACAAAAAAATTTTCATTGGGTCCTGGTTCTGATCAGATGAAAAATATGGTCCTTGATTCTGAAGGTTCTCTTTTCAAAAGTTGGCTTTATCTGGCAATTAAGAAGTAAATGTGCGCTAATTGAACAATTCAGGATCTTAAGGTCTCCAATTGATATATGCCAAACAGACTTTGTTTATTAAAATTTCATCAAATCTACAAACAATGGCTTAGTGATCTGTGGACAGTTGCATCATGCTCTCCCAGAACAGATTTTTATTTTTAAAATGTATATTTGATATAGTATAGTTATTTTCTCAATTATTTTGTAACTGCATTCAACATGTTTTGATTCTATATAATGCAGTCATCCCTGTTTGCAGTAAAAGAGTTGTATATATGACCTTTGATAAAAACTTTGTACAATTTTCTTTTTAAGGTGCTGAAACCATTAGACGTAAAAACAAAGTTTTATAATGCTGAGGTAATGTGTGTGTAATATGTGTTATAACTTAACATTTAGTTTTAACAGGCTTAGATAAAAATTGACATATTAACTGATACAAATATTGATTTTACGGCTAAAATGTGTTCCTAATAGCTTTCAATGTCCTGTTTTATTCAAGCATATTAAGCAACCCCTATTTTATGCTTGCATTTGTACAAAAATCAGATACATCATTAGAAAAATTCTTAGTATTTCTCATGTTTGATCAATCCTTAAGATAAACATTAGAACTTGACTCCTGTATTCGTTCATATTTAGACAACATATATGGACAAATATAGTGTTGCTGTCAGTTGTAGCACTAAGACTTGTCACAGAGTATTGAAATGTGTCAGTTAGTCTCCCTATTATACAAGTCCGTATAAGATTTATTGGCAAATAAATTTACTGGACAAATTAATGGTTGATGCCTGCAAAAACAATCTGTATATAGTTTCCTGGTTAATAAACTTCATTTCATACTCCTTGCTTCTTCGACTTGTATTGTTAACTAAGTCTGTGTGTTGCAATGAGAGACTTCAAGAAATTATGAGATAAAAGAATAAGTGTTGGAGCTGTTAGCTCTTACACCTTTATATCTTATACACATCCTGGTACACCTGTCTGTGTCCTACCAGTCTTGTAGTGTTCTCACGCATACAATTCTAGCAAAATTTTTAATGTATATCAAAGGTTTATATCAGCAATGACAACTTTCAAAATATGTTCCAATAAATTATTTTATTTTAATGTCCCCTTGGAATATAATTAAAATTGCAAATTAGTATTAGAGGCATTCAAAGGTCTTCATTTCTAGAAATTATATGTTTATGTGAGCAAGGTCAACTTGTGCTACTTTAATATAATTTTGATAATAAAAGGTAAATGGAAAATTCTATTGTAAGCAATCTGATGCTTAAATTTCCTGCAGGATTATTATAAAAAAGATTTTTTTTAAATGGAAAGTTTTTGCCCTTGGACAGAATAAATGTGCATCTCTGGGGAACATTGAAAAGCTGTTCTTTTATTTCTGTATCAATATTTGGACAATGTAATCATAATACAACTTCTGCTTCACATAAAAGAGGAGAGGGTTATAAAATTTATCTTCCCTCCAAATTTTATTTATCTAGGTAGCAGATGATTATAAAACCATGTCGAAAAAGGTAATCTTATTAATTGTCTAAAACTTTCCTTCCATCCCCACTTCAATTAAGGACTTATGCAAAACACTTTAACCATAATGTCACTATCCCTGATTGGTCTGTGCAGTTAGGACTAGACTACAGATACTTGTAACTGCACATGCTTTGCAGGAAGTAACTGTTAGGTGTAGCAACTAGATTTGGCTGTCTAAAAAATTTTCCTTCCCTTGGCCTAATGTACATGTACCTTAGTTAATGACCTCATGCAATACATTTTTCACCATAATGTCACCATGTCTGAGTTACCAGACTGTTCAGATACTGAGCACTTCACATGCTTTGCAGGAATTTACTGCTAGTTATATAAATAGCAAAATGATTTGGCTGAAGACGTGTGATATCTTAATGTCACTAATGTGGTGTTTTAAACTGAGAGTAATATTAAACCAATGACCTAGACCCATTCTAGCACGTAATATAGTAGAAGAGTGGTAGACATGTACTGTAGCAATGTAGCTATGGTTATGAATGCAGGTAGTAGGTTCATATGTTATTATTATTATACATTAGTTAAAGTTGCACTGTATGTTTGAGACCAGTTTAAATTAACCTCATGGGAACAAGATAATTGATTTGGGCCAGACAGGTTATATTTCTGGTGAATTCTAGCAATTACTCTGTCCATGTTCAGATACAATAGCACTGCAATGATTACTGGTACTGTGAATTCAGACATTTGCTCATGCATTTATTTTTATTGTTGGACAAGAACAAGATCAAAATTGTGAGATTTATTATTGTGAAAATCAGGTAATTCTATTTACCTACAATTAATGGTACCAAAATTTAAAACTATGCAAATGCAAATGCAAAAAAAAGTATTTTTCTGAAACCTATCCTATCACAATTTTTTGCAATACAAATACTTCAGCAGTTAAATTTCAATTTTGAAATTATCTATAGATGATTTTATTTGACCATTTGTAAGAGCTCTCTCTACAAAACAAATCAAATGAATTTGTGTTCTTTGAGGTTGGTTTACACAGGTTTCAAGGTATGTCAAAATGTCTATGTACACTGTTATAGCAAATATAGCAAACAACATACAAAATGTACAGTTAGTTTTAAATACAAAAGCTGTCTCTTAAAAAGTTCAAACTGAGAAAGGATGTGATTAAAGAATGGTCTTGCTTGAATTTTGATATTTTTAGTATGATTTTCTTAGCCAATAATTTTAATGTAAATGCAGGTTTGTTTGTTTGCATGCTATAGAATTAATAATTTTTGTTTACTAATGAAGGTGTTTGTTTATTGTTTTGTGTTTTGTTTGCCAATGCAGGATTATGTCGTAAGTTTTAACAAGCAATGTCATTGTCGTGCAGTATGCTTTGGTTGATATGTCAAAAAATTATTCCATGATCAATAATTTCAATCAATTTCTAAAAGGTGGAAATTTTACGAAATGAAATTATAAAAATTATTTTATTGTGCTTTGTTTTTAATTTCTTATACAGAGATAATTGAAATTACTAAAAAAAAAATCTAAATATTTCGATGTGTTTTACTCAAGAGAGAAAAACTAATAGGCTAAAGCTGTGAAATATAGCTGTTTTCGTAACTTCCCAATTATTGGTTTCTAAACAAAACTCATAAGACAGAACTGATCGCTTCTTAGAAAGTCAACATATCAAGTCATCTGTAATATTATTTTTGGCATCCACATAAAAAAATCGTATTGCTGAACAGAAATTGAATCGAAATATTGATCATCATAAATGTTGCATTTTCTTTGTTAGATATTTGTATTTTTATGTCTATGAGGATGTTATGAAAGCATGGTTATTTTCATTGCATGTTAGATCCTTGAATCATCTTATTTCTTCTAGTAATTTCATACGTTCAGTCTACCATAAAATTTCACAATATTGGTTATATCTTTTGATGAGTGGTTATGTCAAATATTGAAACATTTCTTTTTGTTTATTCATGAAGCAATTTCAGATTTATTCATCTAAGTACACAATTGGTCAATGATAATGAATTGTTAGGTAAATATTAGTTGAAGGCCATACATATTGGAAAAGAGTCTGAAGTCCTTGGGTATTTCTTATAACTAGTCAAAAGTTTACATGAGTTGCTGAAATTGAGATCCCTATAGCTTTTGATTGGCAAAACATCCTAATTATATATTTCAAGAAGACATGCATTAAATGTTAACAAAATATCAACCCAGCAATACAAGTTATGGAAAATAAATGTCATTCTACATATATTGTTATAAGTGGTCATTATAAGGTACAGCTCCTGTCTTGCATGTGTGGTATTTGTATAACATTTTGAAGAACGTTAGATTACCAAAGCAGCTGAAGATTCCACAGGTTATCAAGTTTTTATCTTCCCCGGCTTTTTTAGGCCAGCATTAGTTAATTATTGCTATTTCTTTGTTCCCTTACACAACATTCCAATTTGTACATTTCATTGAATTTTTTTACATCACAATGCAAAAATCTACAGTCACAATGTCCTATCTCCTTTTTACCCCGTAAATGACCTCATCTCAACTTGTTTATCCATAAAAAGAAATTTAGAATTACTGTTTACATTACCATGTTGTAATACTGGTCCTTGTGGTCTATGTCGCTTATCTACATTGATCAATCGCTCGTCATACATGAGGTAAAAGTTTAACCCTGCTAATGGTGGGATAAGGCTTTCAAGTTGTCTCCTCTATCAATAAAAACTTGCAACCATGATAAAACCATAGTGCAGAAAGAGGCATTTGATACCAAGAAATAAACTTACATACATGTTAAAATTGATATATGCAGCTTGTCATTTTTGAAATCTGGTAGATAGCTGCCTTGTTGACAATCATACCACATCTCCTTATTTATAAATAAAGAGGTCTAAACAAGTTAAGCAATTTCAAGTCTATAGATGAAGTTTCTTAAAATATCTCCTGTTTCAACTGCAAAAGATAGAATCAACTGTAAAAATAGAGATATTTTCTTGTCTTTGGGACTATTTATAGCAATAGTTTATTTACTATCTTGTCAATTTATTTGAAAGTTTTTAAACAAAAAGTCCATTCCACACTAAGGCAAAACCTATAAAACATTTAGAATTCCAAGTTAATACTACATTAAAAAAAAAACAGGTCCATTTAACATTGAAACAATATAGTTATTAGTCCATTAAAACAATGGGTCCATAAACCTGTAAAACAGAATGGTTATTAAACATTTGAACAGCAGGTTCATTATAGATTAAAATAATAGGGTCCTATAATATTAAAACAACAAGTTCCTAACATTAAAACATAAGGTTTGGTAAATATTGAAACAACAGTTTCATTACACATTATTACAGATTGATTTATCATTTTCAAACAGATTCATTAAACTTTTACAACAAGTTCATTAAACATTAAAACAACAGGTTCTTTAAACATAAAATCAACTGGTGTATTAAATATTTTTACATTAGTATTGGCAATTTTTTTAAACAATAATAGCATTGAACATGAAAACAACAGGTCGATTTTTAGATATTAAAACAACAAAAGTTATTCCTAGAGGATAGTTTAAGGGTTCAAATTCATACCATTTTTGCTCATATTCTTACATATGATATAATGATCAGAAACAAAAAAATAGAATAAAAAAATCATTTCCACAATTTACTTTCCCTATTTCTCCTCTCAGTCCTTTGTGATATATTATTATGCTCTAACCAACATACCCAGTAGCATGTTTGTATGATTAAGTCATTACATGGGAATACTTATATATTGTTTATTGACACATATGTGACCTGATGTTGGGTGATGGGTATTTTGCATGTATGTATCTATATTTATGTATGTTGTATATAGCTAAGACTACAGCACTATAGACCATCTGGGATTTATAATCTCAATTGACATAAATTCTTGACTGTTGTTATCTGAATTCGTGACTGGGTGACAAAGTTCGGCTTTAGTCTAGACCAAACGATTGTTCTATCAAAATTTTGTTTATTAGATAATATTTATTCCTTAATTATTGTTCTTTTAGTGATATACTTGACTGTCATATTTTACATAATATGTCTGTAGTTTTAAGTATTATTGACAATTTTTAACAGTTGTTCAGCAATGATATATCCTCACAAAAACAAAGTAAATCAATTTATAAATTTACATATTGCCATAAAGAACGTATACTTTTATCAATGATTTCAAGAATTGCTGATAGTTGCTGTTCATGGCCTTTTAACGTTTTGCTGAGATTTTAAAAGTTCAACAGAGATTTTCACCTATCTTTGGAATTTCATTTTAAAATTAACAGATTGAAGGGAGAAAATATATAATAAAAGTCAAGAGATGACAATTTTGCATTTGCATTATGGTATGGATGTTTCATCATGGCAAATTGTCTTTGTTGTTTATAATAGTTGTTTATCAAAATGATTTTTCCACAATTACTTTGACAACTGGATTACAGAAGACTGATCCTTCAGTAATTTGAATAACAGGTTGCAAAGCTCTATAACACCCTAACTGCTTATCTTTTGCAGTGTAACAGAAAAAAACATCAAATTATCACCACCATTGTTATTGTTAACAGTTAGCAGTTTTTTCTTTTTTGTACTTGCCTAATAAATATGATTAAGGGAACTCCAATGAAACACATGGTTCATTTATAAATTTTAGAGCTATTTTTGATAGCAAAGCTTAATTGTTGCTTTCATAACCAGAAAAATGTGCTTTACATAGCCAGTGTGCCTATTGAATACAAAATAATGCTTTGCGTTTAAATTCTAGAAATGAATTCTTAAAATTCTTTGCGGTTAATATGATCAATTTGATATTATGTTTTCCTCTATGCACCTGACACTATGTACTGTGCTCTGTATCTTTCTATAGACTAAAGTCATTAGGTAGTCTTGTACTTTATCAATATTTACCAATTAGTTTCATTATCCGACATACCAGAAAACAAAGCAAGATAATTGGTGATGTGAAACGCTGTCTTTACTACACCGAATATTTTTGTGGTTGCATAATGATGGAATAAAAAAGTGCCAATTATTTCCAAGCAAGAAAAAAACCCACATTGTTCATCGATTATTATACAGCTATAGACAAAAAAATTGACAGAAATATGTTATACTCATCAAGTGCAGTTTTTTATGGAAGGATATTGTGATATGGTTTATAAATCTAGTCTCTGTAATGTAAAATAGTGTTAAATGGGTTTTAATATAATTGACTTTGCTCCAAGAAGGTTAAAATTATTTCCTGTATAATAAATAATCGTATTACAATTTTCATCACCCAATCTTTTGATGAAGACAATAGTGCATTGTTAATTAAAAGATTGTTTTTTCAGTAGGAAATTAAAAAATATATATTGCTTTTAGCAAAGTTTGCTTTGGAATAACCACTAGGAACATTGTGCACAACATTATGAATGTTAGCTTTATCGTATACAGTAGATAAAATAAGGTTTAAGTTGATACAAAAAGCTTGTAAAAGGTGGGCAATAGCTATTGCTGTCTGTCAGTATGTTCACAGCAGAGGCTATATATATGGTCAACTATTTTCTTGCCAGTAGTCAGCTTTCTTAACAAAAGATGGTGGATGTTGTATTAAAAGTAGGTAGAGCTAAGATGAGATACCAGAACATGTTTCACATAAGTTTTCTTTAACAAATAACAATGTTTTCAAATACTTTTGGTATAATTTGAATAGAATTACATCTGCAAGTAAACATAGTTAATTGTGTTATTGGAATCTCTCGTAATATTTGGAAGGATTTACATAAGTTTAAAACAAATATCAAAAAAGCATAAGATTGCAGAGAATCACTGCCAAGCCATTTTCTGTACCTTAACATAGAAAAATTACCAGTGTTCTTGTAAAACCTTATCTATTAAACCAACATATGCACATAATAATATAAGTAAGAATTAAACTCATAGAATTGATAAGGAATTTTAATATTTTAATTGCTATTTTTTTATATTTTGACAGTCTGATGAGGTGTTTTTAGAGGCTCAGATTCAGAATATAACACCAAACCCAGTCTACATGGAGCGGGTTACCTTAGATCCTTCTGCACAGTATAATGCTGAGGAACTCAACACATTGGACGGAAAAGAAGTGTATGTCATTTATTCCCCAAATTTTATTTTTTTTCAGACATAAAAATCAATTCAACCTGATCAGCAGAGTAAAACTTGAGACAATAGGTCCTTTAAATTGTTGTTACAGTGACTTGACTGTTAGTGTTGCTCTCCACCAATTGCAACTCATTCAAAATTTTGACTAAATTGCAATTTGTTTTATAAAATCAAATTGTTCAACTGGTCAGAAATTTGAACCAACTGCTGTAGAAAACCACAGCCAAGTCATGAAAGTGCAAGGTGATAAAATAAAACATACTTACAATCCTATAAGACTTTAACTCCACTTTAACGATGTTGTGACAAAATTAGTTTATCAGTTTGTATAGTTATATTATATTCATTTCCATGCTGAAGGGGAACTGTTTATTTTGAATTGCTATTAAATTGTCCAAGCTAAGCTTTCATATAGTTTTTCTTTCTAAAAGTATTCTATATTTATAAGAATCAGACATTATGTGAATTAAAACATTTCATATTCAGTAAAATATGTGTAAAATTGCAATACATGTTTGTAGGAAGTTTCCATGGGGGAGATAATAACTTTTCTTTCAAAAAGTCTTTATTCAAAAGAATAATATTTTAGGTTATCTCCCCTGAAAACTTATCAATAGCATATTGTTATTTCACACATATTTTACTGAATATATGATGTTTCATTTAAAATGATATCTGATTCTTAGGAGTACATACTTAAGCATGATATATGTTTGAGTAAAGCTCATGATAAGATTTGAAAATTACAAATTTGGGCAAATTTTGCTGAGTTTGATGTCCTTATGCCAATAGGTAAGACAAATTCAAAAATATAGGTACAGATGTCTGACTGACTTATCCCTGGTGAATGTATAATACATATTTTATTTTCTAATTCAAGGTTCTTTTCATACCCTCTTCTATGTTAGTGCATATGTTGATCTATCAGCAAAAGAAATCACACGATATATTGTTTGAGATGGTTTTGAGTACAAAGTAGAAAATGTGGTACATAGTGTTACCACCTGTTTTGTGGTTATTGCTCAAATGTCTCTCTTACATACTATAAGTACTATTTTGGTTATAATTAAAGAGACTTTTATTGGTCAGTCAAAAAGGAATTTCTTTTATAATTGTTTTATTTTCTAAAAGGCTAATTATGGAGAGTCTTATTGCCTTGAACTTGCCATATTTTCTAACAAGTGCAGTTTTGATATAATAAGCATTAAAATTCTTTCATGGTAGGGTGTTTCTAATTATCAAATTAGTTGGGTGTTAATAACTATGTCATGATAATTAATTTTATGACATAGCACTGACTTCACTTCAAAGTTCTGTTATTTAGTATGCCATATTTAGATACCTTTATCTAGAAGCTGTAACATGTGTTTGTATATTTCTTGTAAGATTCTGTGTTGCTGTTGTTATTTTCATTGACTAATAGTAATTGCTGGGATAGGGTTAGGTTAAATTGGTTCATTCACATGGTGCAATGGTAAAACAGATCTTCAGCAAATTCTTTGAAATTAGTTTTGTTCCCAGAGAAACAGACTGGTCTAAAAAATATAGTTCATTCATACATTCTGTGTTGTATCTGCTTTAGCATTTGTATGCACTAGATCTTTACCAACACAGAAATTAACAATAAAAGGTCACTGTATGGCCATTAACAATGAGCAAAGAACATACCGCAAAGATTATCAAAGTTGAGATGCAGATAAAATTTGACAATTAATGTCAGAGCCTCATGATCTAAAACACCCCCCCCCCCTTCTCCCCCTCTCCCCCCTGCTTCTAGTCTCTCCATTATGCCTAAAAGTTTGCTTGTTAAATTCATAAAAAGACTGGACCATATTATAAATTAAATTTCCCATGATAATCTTAAACGTAACTGAAAGTTTTATTTTTGTCCTTTAAAATATGTTTTGTGAAAATATAAGAACCTTTTGCAGTTTTGAGCAAAAACTAAAAAAGATAAAATGAACATGGTCTGATTATCATCCTGTAAAATTAAAGTACAAGAAAAAATTTCCCAGCATGCAAGGGAATCATTTGTCACATTTTATTACTGATTTTCATTTAACAAATAGCTTCTGGGTTTTACTGTCATCCAGCAGATAAATTTCCTTTCAGTAATAGATATGTCCTTAGAAATCTCATTGTTATTAGGTACTGTCTAAATCCACAAGGACTGAATGTGGTCGACACTTCTGTTCTAGCAAACCATTCAGTAGTTTATTCCCAAGTTATCTGATGTGTTATACTAGTGTTTATGATTTCAGACCAGATATGGTGTTCGGTAAAGTAAATTATTTGAATGCCATGGACACCAGACAGTATTTATATTGTCTGACACCTAAACCAGAAGTAATCAAAGAACTGAAAGTGCTAAAAGGTGTGACAAATATTGGTAAATTAGATATTGTATGGAAAACTAATATGGGAGAGAGAGGAAGATTACAGACTAGTCAGTTACAGAGAGTGGTAGGTCTCAAAATATCAGTATAGATAATTGCATTTTAGTATATAATAAAAATGTTGACCTTATTTTACTGAATTGATATTTTCAGCTTCTGTATAGGTTATAACAGTTTATGAAATTAGTAAAATAGTTTCAACCTTTTTGTACTGAAGAAGACTGGGCACTTTTCTCTAATACTTTGGTTAAGAGTTTAAGATTTAAGTAAAACTGTTTATTACCTTATTGTACTGAAGGGGATAATGATATAGGTAAATTGGTTTTACAACACCTTTAATGCCCAGGTCAAAGCTGAGGAAGCATTTAGTTTACCCTTGCCTTTCTGTCCATCTGTCATTATGTCCTGAAATTGGTTTTTGTTCTCTAACATGTCTTACTTCAGTTTCCCTTGACCAAATGTTATAAATTTAAACACAAAGCTAATATTACATTCGTACAACAAAACAAACATCAAGTTCAAATTTGGGTGGTTTCTTTTTTATCTTTCCTGAGTTATGCCCCTTTATAAATGGAAAAATTGCTGAAATTTTGATGTTTCCATTCTATTACTTTAGTTTGTTTCAAACAAATATGATGGAAGTTATACACATTGCAAATGCCATAAAACACAGATCAAGTTCAAATTTGGTGGCGTCACTTTTACTGTTCTCGAGTTATGCCCCTTTATAAATTGAAAAAATGCTTGGTTTTTCGTATCCATTATCTTATGTTAGTGTGCCTTAACCAAATGTTATGAAACTTATACATAATGATTATTACGATAAAACACATATCAAGTGTGTTTCTTTTACAGTTATCTAGTTATGTCTTTATAACTTTTTTTGCAAACAGGGGCATCGTCTGTGTCCTATGGGCATTTTCTCCATTGATTTAGTTAAGGGGACTCCAACCTTTCACTAATATGTAGGTAATAGTTTAGGATATAAGTAAAAAAGTTTACAACCTTACTGTACTGGACTTTGCAATTTTTGCTAAAATTTAGGTTAAGAGTTAGAAAATAAGTTTTAAAAACAGTTTATTACTTATTTTACTGAAGAGGACTCAGCATCTTACACTAATATTTTGATGAAGGGTTAAGGATATAAGTTAAATAATAGTTTATGACCTGATTGCACTGATGTGACTAAAGACACCTTCCAATAATATTTAGGTTTAGGGTTTAGGCTATTTTAGGGATTGGTTGGTAAAGATCAGCATAAGAATATGTTTAAGAGTAAGATTAAGGGCAAGCAATAATGTATTTACAATGAAGCCAAATTTGGTCTGGGCCTCAAGAAAAAGACTAACCAAATTCTTTCGGCAGTATTTTTATGTCCCATTTATGGGCATTATGTTATCTTAGGTTTTCTGTTCTGTGCGTCTGTTCGTCCATCTGTCTGTCCTGCTTCATGTTAAAGTTTTCATGTTAATTTTTTTGGTCGAGGTAGTTTTTGATGAAGTTAAAGTCCAATTAATTTGAAACTTAGTTCACATGTTCTCTATGATATGATCTTTCTAATTTTAATGCCAAATAAGAGACTTTACTCCATTTTCACAGTCCACTGGACATAGACATGTACTATGGACACATTCTCATTGATTAAGTTTCAGAAAGATAATAAACTCCTGGGAAAAGCCTTGAAAAAAAGAAAAAATGTCAAATTTGTTGATTAATCTGTATAACTAATGTGATTTAGATATACAAAAATGATATTATTTGTTTTCTGAGTATTTATGGTCAATACTTGTTGTTAAGACCATGGGAATGTCAAGTTTTATCCTTGAGAAGTTATGAGATTGTTCCAGAAGAAAGGAACTGTGATTGATAACAAGCAAAATTCCAATAATTGAACAGATATCATAAAAAATCTTTAATGAGATAAGGATGCCTTTTGAACAAAACCAATAGTTATAACAGGAACCAATATAGGACAAAGAACGAACTCATAAAAATGTTTTTTTAATGATTGATCTATGTAATGCCATCTTTTATCAACTTATTGTGTAATCTGGTGGAATTTATATTAATGAAACAGGTTATTAATAAGAAAAAAATGTTATTTGAGCAATTAATATTGAAACATATTTGCATAAATATAAACAAAGCTATCAATTTGGAATGTTTTGAATTTCTAGATTTTTGTTTCGTTTGTCAACTTTTAAATTTTAACAAGGAAGATGTTTTAATGATTATCAGGAAGAGATTTGCAGAGGAACCTGTTCTTTTATATTTTGCCTTCCTTAAAAAAAGTAACTTTAAATTTAATGTTAATATTATTTTCCATTCTTTAAAAATGGACTTGCTTAGAAGAAGTTCAGTGCTGGCTTTATACAGTATAGTAAAGTCGAGGAGGTGGAAAAGGTAGATACTTAATTTATGTAATCAACTCCCATACTTTTCCACCCAGATCCCTGAAATTTCACATCATATGACATCGGCCAGTAATTCTGCAAATGCATGTAATCGTTGCCTCTAAATATTAGTCTTGTCTTCAACATAAATCATTAGGCTGAACTTGTATATCAATGATGAAATATTTTCTTTTTTTTAGGCTCCAGGCTACGGTGATATAAGAGTTACAGTTGAAAAGGTTCCTGATACAGTATTGTTAGAAAATACATTTGAAGTTGTGTGTCGAATAACAAACTGCTGGTAATATATATGATGCTCAAACATATCTTCAGTGTCACAGTAAGGGTCAAACTTAAACTAAAACTCTTGAATTGACCTTTTGTTTCTTCTATCATGTCTGTTTATTACCAGGCCTGCAACTTCTGTCGTAAAAATCTTGACATAGGAATAGTGTTCTGTTGGAGGCAGCGTTATGAGACTTCCTTAAAGCAAATTATATAGAATGTAGAAAGAAGACCTTCATACTTTGTATATAGATGCTTTATGTAATGAAGTTTCTGTATGTCATATGCCCATTGTCCTAGACCACATTTTCATAGTTTATTGACTACTTGAAAAAAAGTAAAGATTTTGAGTTTTCTTATTTTCTTTCTTATTATGTGTAATCAGATAATTAGATTTGGTACACGAATACCTTGCAAGGTACTTCATATAAGCATTCTTAACTGTGTCATGTGTTTTTACATCCATGACCATCAAATTACTGTTTTAAACTCAGTGTTGGGGGGGGGGGGGGGAGTCATTTTGGAAATTGCATGATTTCTTGAATCAATATGCAAAGTTTCCTTATAACAAATGTACAAGATAAGTGAAACAAGTTCCTAGGGCTAGTTATTCACATAATTTATTTTTAATTATAATTTATGTATTTTTAGTGAGAGAACAATGGATTTGACATTAGTACTACAGAACAATCAGAGTACTGGTGTGGTGTGGGTTGGTATATCTGGTAGACAGCTGGGAAAGTTACCTCCTAATGAAAATATGGACCTAAAATTAAATGTCATAGCAACCATTCCAGGTCTACAGGTACATTGGATAAATCTTAAGGGGGAAATGGTGAAATAAGTATCCAAATAAAATATGGTGTTAAGTATATATATCAATGAAACAGCAACTCAGTGACAGAAAAAAAGAGGAACTTATCATTTTATTTGGCACAGATATAAGTTTAGCTTTTATTTCGAAGTTTCTTTTATGAATGATGGCTTTGTATTTATTGCTTAAAATGGCTTTGTAGAAGCAACTTTTCTAATGAGACAAATTTTTAGTATAATGTTTTTAAATTGTGGAGTTGGACAAATCACTTCCTGGTTAGAAAAAAAATAAAACATTTTCAATAAAAAATAAAAGTACAATATTTGACTTGCATGTTACTTTCAAAGGTTTACAAAAGATAACATAAATGGTCATCTTTCTTGGTACTTCATATGATAAAGTATCCAATATTTTCTATTTTCAGACAATTTCAGGATTGCGGTTAACAGACAATTTCCTGAAAAGAACTTATGAACATGATGAACTAGCTCAAGTTTTCATTTATAATGATTCAAATGTATGATAGAATTGACAATGTGATAATATATAGAAGGACCAATTATATTGAAAATCTCATGGACTGAGCTGTCCAATATCCATGTGACTTTTAGGAACTTTATGTTGTGAAGATGTCTGTGATAATCGTTGTAATTAATTGGCAACTTTTACATAGTGAAATGAACATATGTGGATATATTTTACATTTAGTTTTTGTCATTTGACGTAGAGCTTCAGAAACAAGATATGAATGAACAGGAATTTTTGTTAAGTTTTCTAAATCTCCTGGTTGCATACTTGTAATGTGATACTTATGCCAAAATGAAAGTCGTTCATATAACTTCACTTCCATATCTAAGATCATTTCTTAACACAACTGATTTCTTATGAACAGTTTTATAGGATTCATATTTAAAAAAAAAAATATTTGACTTTCCACAAGACATGTAGTTCAGAAATCACTTGAGATAAGATATTTTCTATTATCATCTTGTGTTGCAGCATCTTCATAAAAAAAAGGTGGTTAAAGGTGTTATAAGATATTTGTAAGAATTGTTAAGTAAATGTAGAAATAAGCCATTGTTACCTAGTAGTATCATTATCATCATTACACATTGTTGTAATATACAAAACATCTAATGATGCAAATTGATTTTAAGTTATACTCAAAATGAGTAGTTTCTCTTTTAACATTTTTTGTAAAATGAGTCACAGCAGTTAAATAATTAAATAACCAATGTTCAATCATGTATTATATTATTAATGTTGTTTATAATAATATTATACCATAACTTCTAGATGCTAAAGAGAAGACGTTCTTTCCTATTTTTCTGTAGGTAAATAAATTGACTTCAGGGACGTTTCCAGCCGTCTTAAAAAGGCAAAAAAGGGGGGGTTCCAACTCCCAGACCCCCCCCCCCCCCCCTGGATCCCCCAATGGACTTTTTCATAAAAATATGTTTGGTTTGTTTTCCATGTAATATTAAAGGGAAAATTCACGATTTTTTACTTATGGTTTAAATATGTTCATTATGACATAATATAATATATTCACAAAGTTTTATCGCTATATGTGCAGTAATAAAGGAGAAATTCAATAATTAATGAAAAAATATCAACTACTTCCTGTAGGTCGTGACGTTTTCTCCTGATTTTTGCATGCCGGGATTTAAAATACAATCATTAAAAGTCTTGGTTTTTAATCATATTTAAACGTAATCGTAAGCGCGCCGATGACTTATGCTTTATCTAAAAACCATCCGATAATAAGAAGATAAAACGCACAGACGTTCAATTGTACTCATTCGTGAGATAAATTATCTATGTTAAACGTATATATTCGAATTATTTTTGTAGACAACACAAAAAGTTATAAATTTATTTTTAATAAATGCATTTTCGGACTGATAAGGTGAACAAATTAAAGTACAATAATCTGTAAAGACAATATGTTGGTGTACTATTATTGACCTTTTACTATCTCTGCTATGGCTAGGTTTATACGATGTGTGTATTCACGGTTCTGTGGCAATACTCGTAGATGGCTTGTTGAAAGGTAAATTGTTATTTGCACTTCGGTATTTAACCACGCCTCTAGGGCACACCTTGCCAGGTGTGACTGTCTATTCGGATCAGTGGTAGCATTTAATACACACATTAAAAATACATATTCAAGTTGGTGACAAATAAAAATTGGTCGCCGTGGAATTATTTAATTATATTTGGTGCTATTATTTATTTGAATTCAAATAAGTTAATTTACTAAGAAATACGCAATTTTCGGTTAAAGACGGGAAACTTAATTCATATGTCAGAATGAAATGATATACAAGTCTTGTCCTTGATTTATGTCTCATAAAAAAGGGGGACTTAGAAATTAGAAATAGCTTTACTAAATCATTTTTATTTGTCTTTATTAGGCGAAAAAATGTACTAGAACACTTACATTTAGACTTTTGAAAGCCATGTATTAATTAATATATGAAACTATCTGAAGATAACTCTACCGAAGCGGAATATGATATGTACGAATAAAGAAAAAAATATTTTTGTAATGGAATCGAAAAATTACGAATAGATATTCTTTTCAAGTGTGATAAACGTCAACCAAATTTATTCATAATGGGGAACGTCCTTATTAAAATCTGAGACAACTATAATAATCGTCGTCTCCCAACGTATATATATACTTAAATAACTATTTGATCAACGATGTTTAAAATTAAAAGACAACGAATTTAATGTTATCTTTCCCTATTTTTGAATGTTATTATAAGTCTGTCCAACTTGCAAGAATACCCCTAAAGCGGACAAATATCCGACAAGCAGTTTATTCTTTAAATTGCTGTCATTGAATATCAAGAAAGAAAATAAATCCCGAAATTGATACTCAATAGTTTTCCTAGAAAATATTCACATTCCTTGGGGATTATTAGTGTACGTCCAGTTGCATATATTTTACATGAATGTTGGAACGATTGTGATGATGACGAATTTCGTCCTTTATTCGAGAACAATTTAATTGATATATAAATCTGTGAGTTTACTATGTTCTTAACTTCGATGAACCAAAGCAAGTTATAAATTGACCTGTATTTAAATCAAATTGTTTCTTTTTTTCTTCTTCTTCTTTTGGTATACAATAGTCTATCGAATTCGTTGATTACATACTGTTGGCATACATGGACTATAGTCTATTTACAAAACTTTTACCACAATTTACACAAAATGTATGTTTCTTTCTTATGTTCAATGTATACATGTATACATATTTTAAATTGCGCTACTGACTATATAGTTCCGTAACTTTCTACCAGGCGTATGTATACACGAATCGTCGACAAGTGCGCACATTTTTTTAGATCAATAATTCTGGTATGTTCCAATCTGTCCTAAACTATTGACAACGAGTATATATTACATTTTCCCAAATTAACCCTTGGAAAAATATGTAAATAGATTTGTATTTCTTCAATTATTTTTTTTGTATTATTTTTTTTTTATAAATAATATTCTTTACACCAGAAATGTTATTTATAAACAAGCGTATGAGTTCGGTAATGACTAGTATATTATATCACTTTCGGACACGCAAGACAAAAATGTATATTATACATGCACCTGATAGTTCAAAATGGAAAGTTATAAGTAACGGTCGTGTACACTGATCAATACCTACAGAAGTGAAACGATGCATGAACTTGCAAGCCCGCCGGACAGGAAATCGATTGAATACCTGGACGTGTCACCTTACACCCCTTCCAATACCTTTGGGAGTAATACCTTTAGCCATGCTGGTGATCAGATAAGGGAAGATCCGAATTTATTTAAATAAAGTTTATTACTTGAAAGAATTATGAACGAATTAGATTTTCGAAAACAATTTCCACGGAACACTTATTTATCATTTTATGATTTGAACTTTGACTTTTTAACTAATTACAATATTATCAGTTTAAAAATAACAGACTATATGGTTATTTAAAAATATAAGACCATTTTCCGTATCAAGTTAGTCAGTCAGATAAAACAACCGTACGATTGACAAGATATCGACACGCAATTACGACTACATCGTTTACTGTAGTTTTGTTCCTTTGTGGTTTATTGACATATCGGGATTTTTCATCGGAGAAGGTGACAAGATGGCGGAGAGTAGAGAACTGATACTCAAAATTTAAAATCGATGGTGATCTCTTATTTAGCGGAATAAAACTTTAATATCTATAAATTTGAGCATTTTTATACAGAATGGACATAATATCAATTTTTGATTTTTTTGCGAAGTTTCCCTTTAACTAATGTGTTAAGTAAGAGCTGCATAGTTTACTTAAGTTAGATTTTATTTGATATAGTGCAATACATTTTTGTTTAATTGTATGAATTATTTATGAAAATTGTAAATAAATCTATTGAATTTGATCATTTTGATGTTATGTTTAATATTACTAAGAAGAACTGTCTTCAGTGTAACGATGCAGGTTTTTAATAGCTATATAAAAAAGAAGATGTGGTATGATTGCCAATGAGACAGCTCTTCACAAGACACAAAATGACACTGAAATTAACAACTATAGATCAACGTATAGCCTTTAACAATGAGCAAAGCCCATACCGCAAAGTCAGCTATAAAAGGCTCATAAATTAACAAATTAAACAAAACTTACCTAAGTTGTAGTTTGATGTTAATTTGGTAAGGTCCAATCTACCAGAATCACATGAGTGAACAGATGATCACATGATGCAAATCAGACTTCAGAGTGGAGAAAGTCAGGAACTGAAACTTCCATAATGAGGGTGGGCACAAATCACAACTCGGGCGGGCATGTGATTCTGGTAGATTGGACCTTACCAAATTAACATCAAACTACAACTTAGGTAAGTTTTGTTTAATTTGTTAATTTAGTAAGTCCAATCTACCTATAGAATCACATGAGTCTTTAGAGTTCAGTTCTGCACTTTCAGTAAAATCTTTGTAAAGTAGCAACAGTTATACTAAAAACACTACATATTCCACTACTTGGAAAACTCTACTAATTCTAAATTTCGGAATTATATACATCCTTATATACACAAACTATCTTATTTTCTCTTGGCCAATAAGATTTCATTACTGAAGGAGCTGTCATTAGTAATTGGTCTTTGATAAAATTTTCGAAACACACTATCTTTTCTCCATCCAGCTGTGCGAAGAATTGTAGCTATAGGAATTCGTCCACTAACATAGGAAGTAGCAGCTCCTCTAGTACTATGAGGTGTAAAGATTGTCATATCTATTCCAGCCATAATTAAAACTTGTTTAATCCACTTAGCAATGGTACCCTTTTTTACAGGTTTATACGGTTTTTGGAAACTCAAAAACAATTGAGTGTTATTTAATCTTAATTTATTTGTGCGTTCTAAATATTCATGTAATGTATGAACCACACAAATCCTATAATCTGGCTTAAATGCTTCTATAAATATCTCTGGTAACTGATATCCAGGTCTAGTTTGCTTAAGCAAGTCTCCATATCTAATTTTAACTGAGTATGTATCAAGTTCCAAATTCCTAATATCTATTAAGAAAATACTCTGCATTCTCTGACCTGTTGTTAAAGCTAATAACATAGCCAATTTAAATGTTATGTTTTTTAATGTAATATCTTTGTTCCAAGTCTTTAAAAGACTTAGCACCATTTCCACATTCCAGGTACAATTATACCTAGGTAAAACAGGTTTCTTATTAAATATTCCCTTCATAAATTGTTTAACATGAAAATGTTTTCCAATTTGCACATTAGTAATAAGATAAACAAAACTAGATACTGCTGATTTAGCAGTATTAACAGCACTATATCCTAAGCCGTTTAGATGCAATTCTAACAAAAATTTTAATACACTATTTACAGATGGATCAAATCGATCCGTTTTTTCTTTGTCACAAAAAAGCAGCCACTTTTTGATATATGTCCCATACTGTTTTTTGGTAGAATCTCTCCAGGAATTGATGATGATGTCGGCAGCCTCTGCTGATACTCCTCCCTCACACATTTTATTCCTGAGATCTTGAAAGCCGCCAATCTCATGTTTTTCAAAGGATGAGTTTGATTTGTTTTGGGATTCATCAGAATCGTTTCCACTTTTGGCAAAATATATGGTTGATCGCAAATCATTTGTAGTAGCTGCGGAAACCACGGCTGTGTTGAAAATAAAGGTGCTATGACTAATGCGGTTGCTTTTTCCTGACAAATTTTCTGTAACACTGCACTGATCACACTGAAAGGAGGGAATATATATGCATAAAATGTATTCCAAGTTAAAGAGAATGCATTAACAGCCAAAGCCTTCACATCCGGGCCAAAGGATACATATTGTTCTAATCTATTGTTATGTTTTGATGCAAATAAATCAATGTCACATGGACCAAGTTTATTCATTATACACTCAAAAATACTATCAATAATCATCCATTCCATATCTGAATTAGACTTGTGTCTGCTTAACGCATCTGCTTTTATATTTAACTTCCCTGGGATATGAAAAACACTAAGCCAAATTTGTCTATGTATACACCACAACCATATCTCTTTAGCTAAATTATTTAACTCTTCTTTTCTTCCTCCCATTTTATTCAAATACTTAATAGCAGTTGTATTATCAAGAAATAATTGTACATGTTCATTACGAGTTCTGCAACAAAAGGCTTTTAATGCAAGAAAAGCTGCTTTCAGTTCCAAAAAATTTATATGTTTATTACGTTCACTCAAACTCCAAACACCTGATAATGTAAGATTATTTGTTACATCAAGAGCTCCATATCCTAACATACTACTGTCAGATTCAATTTTTCTATCTGGTGGCTTAAAAACAATTGGTTTATAACTATTATGAATGTTTTCAATCCACCAGTTAATACATTGTTTACTCTCATTTGATAATATAATTTTAGCATCAAAATTTCCTTTATTCAATTTTAATTCAACATCCTTTTGTATTTCTAAAGTTTTGTAAAAAACTGGTGCATATAAGACACCATGTTCACTAGCAACCAATTTTCCAATTAACTGCGCAAATTCACGTATGGTAACAAAACACTTCCTTAACAAAGTTCTGCATAATTCTACAATATTTGCAACTTTCTTTGGTGCTAATTTCACTACCATGCTCACAGAATCTATACTGAATCCTAAAAATTCAATGTTTTGAGCAGGCACAACAACTGATTTTTCTTTATGTATAGTAAATCCAAGGCTATCAAACAATTTCATTGTTTCTTGAACATTATTTAGACATTCCTCATAAGTATCCCCTACCAATAAAATGTCATCAATATACGCACAATTAACATATCCTTCTTTCCTTAAAGAAGATAACACAGGTTTTAACAACTTTGTGAAAATGCGAGGAGCTGGTGATAAACCATTAGGCATAGCTGTAAACTGATACAATTGACCTTTCCAAGTAAATCTCAAAAATTTTCTATCTTCCTTTTTTATTCCTAAGCTGTAATATGCATCTTTTATATCCAACTTTGCAAAGAAATTTTTATTTTTTACTAATTCTAATGCTGACTTGAAAGTTTCCATCTTGAAATGTTTATATTCCAAATGCTCATTCAGATTACTTAAATTTAATATTAATCTAAATGATCCATCAGCTTTAGGCCTAATAAAAATACTAGATAATACTTCCCCATACTGATGAATTACAGGTTCAATAACCTTTTTGTGTAAAAATTTTGTTAACAGATTGTCGATAACTATTTGTTCACTTTCATTAAATTTAATTTCTTTCCGTGAACATTTACCACATGGTTCACATTCAAATTCCAAGTGATAACCTTGACATACAATATTCAAGAGGTTTCTATCACTTGTAATTGTTTTCCATGTCTCACTATACTGAGATATTTTTCCCGCAACAAAGTTGTCAGTAGTATTATGCAGACAATTAAGATTTAATAATGTACATGTACTTACATTACTATTACTAACTGTGTCCATTTCTAATGACCCAGATTCCCCTTTCCTTTCTTGTTGTAGGGTTTCTTCTGTTCTCGTCGAATCTGGGCCTTTTTGGCTAAAAAATTGTTTTTAAAACCACTTTTTCCTTTGAAACTTCCATTGGCATTGTCAGACTTAAAATTATCATTCCGAGAATAAGTGTCCTTAACTTCAGGAACATGTGCCTTATCCCTGTTCCATGTACTTTTAACTTTCATTTTATTGCCCAGTTTAGTACTATCGTCTATTTCTTTCATCCGTTGTTCCAGATTTTCTCTGTCCCCAAATAAATAGTTCGGCGAAATTTTCTCATCTTCGTGGCTCAGGGCTAAATATTTTTTGTCTAAAGCTGGCGTTAGCAACTTCCTTCTTTGACTAGACAGATCTCTATGAGCATACAACAACAAATTTAGGGAGTCCAGGGATAGTTCAAACGTTTCTTCCGATTCTTCCGATGAGCTTTTCAAAGACTTTTCCATTAGCTGAACAACCGGTATCATCCCTTTAACAAGATACCCCTGGGTTCTTTGCAAGGATCTGTCATTATCTTTCAGACGTTTAGATGTTTCCTTAGAACTCCACAGCACTTTGTTCACTTTAGGAACCTCTAGAAATTCACAATTCTCTGGCCGAACAAATTTATCCACTAATTCCTGAACTTCTTTATTTTTATGATCTACGGCAGACTCCGCCCCTTGATTAACAATTTTTGCTATCTCATCGTGTACCGGCGATCCTAATCTTGGTTTCTTGGACAAAATGTTCTCAACTTTTTTCATTTTTTCCATTTTGGACATACTCGTCGTAACTTTTATTCTTTTTTGAGGTGGTTCCTCCGCCACATGATCCTCCTCATCTTCCTGGGAAGACTCATAATCCCGTTCCGATTCCTCCTCCGAGACACTGTCATAAAAAGTATTCGGAGATTTGCCCCGTCTATTGTTTCTCAACTGCGTCGGCGCACTAGGCCCAATTGGATCAGCTGTTTTGTGAAGAACCGCATTTTTAATTTCAATTACGGACTTGGTAAGCTCATTAATCGCTTTCTGCTGTTCAAAATAAAGTTTTTGATTGTTAATCAATTGCTCATTGTATTGAGCTAACAAATCCGGTCTCTGTTGATTAACTTCGACACTTGCGGTAAAAGGTACATAATTAGACTCCGCCCCCTTTTTGTTTTTATCAACTGTCGCTCGCTTCGGAACAGAATGTAAACGGGTAGGCTGTGAAGATGATGGAGCGCCAGTATGAATCAACTGAAGAGAACCATCATCCTTCACCACTATTGCCTGGTCTTGGAAAACATTGCAGTTTTCCACCACTGGATCCAAAATAATAAATTCCTCTGCCATTGTTCGGAATTTCCTAAACACACGTGCCCTCTCTATCAGCGCAAACACATTAACAAAGAAAATTGTTTACAAACATAATTTCATGTCAAATGAAAATTATGAATAACATCACTATAGTAAAACTTTCAAACTACGAACAATTCCTGACTATCCAAACACTAACATATACGAAATTTTAATTTTTTGTCTCCTAAATAAATAGTCTAACTTTGCATTACAAAGGATCAACCTCGTTCTGATTTGCATCATGTGATCATCTGTTCACTCATGTGATTCTATAGGTAGATTGGACTTACTAAATGACAAATGTAAAACAATTCAAACTAGAAAACTTATGGACTTATTAATGTACAAATAATGAACGAAAACAAATATGTAACACAGCAACTAAAAAGTGTTTACTTTTTATTATACTCTAACTCTAGGAGTAGGTGCATTATTGTGTTTGCCTCATCCCTCCCTCAAATTTTTCATCTCTAAAAGTTGAACTGGTTTAGAGTTAAACGATCATCTCCATTGGTAAAATTACATTTTTGAAATACTTTGTTTTTAATAGACATCAGTATCAGTAAAAGACAAAGACATGCAAGTTTGCAAAGGGAAAACACCAGAATGTATGAAAGAGGGGCAAACGATACCAGAATGTATAAAAGAGGGGCAAATGATACCAGAATGTATAAAAGAGGGGCAAATGATACCAGAATGTATGAAAGAGGGGCAAACGATACCAGAATGTATGAAAGAGGGGCAAACGATACCAGAATGTATAAAAGAGGGGCAAACGATACCAGAATGTATGAAAGAGGGGCAAACGATACCAGAATGTATGAAAGAGGGGCAAACGATACCAGAATGTATGAAAGAGGGGCAAACGATACCAGAATGTATGAAAGAGGGGCAAACGATACCAGAATGTATGAAAGAGGGGCAAACGATACCAGAATGTATGAAAGAGGGGCAAACGATACCAGAATGTATGAAAGAGGGGCAAACGATACCAGAGGGACATTCAAACTCATAGATAAAAAATAAACTGACAACGCCAAGGCTACAAAAGAAAAAGACAAACAATAGTACACAAAATACAACATAGAGAAATGATTATTATTACTGATGTTTTTAGTGTTTAGTACTGAAGCAAAATTTTGTCCTATATTATCCCCAGGACAAAATTTCATGATAATTGATCATGATATTTTGTCCCCTTCTATGAAATAACATCCAGAAAAAGAGTGTTTTCCATATGAAATTTGTCCATGTACAGACAATTAGTAATGAAGTTTTGTATTGTTAAAGGGAGGTTATCCATAGTTATGTTTTGTCTATTTTGTACAACAATTTATACACATTTATATTGATTGCCATGAAATTTTTGTCATTAAAAGGAGTTTTAGAAATTAATGAATTGAACAATATCATTTAAGTTTTTTATTTCCTTGAACATTATAAACAAAAAAAGATAAATAGATGCAGTTATGATAAAATCGTCTACAATAAATTCCTATTTGAAATTATTTATGAAATACATGCCTTAAACATATTTTTAGTTATCTATAATGGATTGTAATTTACTGTAAAATATTGTCAAGGACAGAGTTTCTCAGTGAAATAAATTGTCTGTTATTTGGAAAAAATTTCAGAGAAGGCCAATATTTCATAAGGAAATATTATTCTGGACTGTATTTCAATATCAGATATTATCTGCAAACAATATGCATATTTATGGCTTTTTGTTTAGCTTACTTGACCCAAAATGGTCAAGTAAGCTTTTCTCATCACTTGGCGTCTATCATTGTTGTCTGATAACTGCTACAAAAATTTTCTCCTCTGAAATTACTTCACCAAATTAAACAAAATTTGGCATAAATCAATGGCAGATCCAGAAATTTTCGAAACTGACTGTCTAAGAAGGGGCACACTCCGGTCATGCTTCAGTGATTCCCTTATAATCAACAAAAATTTTCCCAAGAAAAAGGCCCCCCCCCCTAATCTGCCTCTTTAATCATCCTTAGGATATGTTATTTAAAAAAATTATCTGATGATCAGGCCCATCAACCAAGATGGCGTCATGGCTGAAAATAGAAAATGGGGTAAAATGCAATAACTTATATCTCTGAAGCTAAAGCATTTAGAGCAAATCTTTAAAAAATGTGCATCATGTCAAGATCTATCTGCCCTGAAATTTTCAGACACATCAGACAAACTGTTGTTGGGTTGCTGACCCTTTATTGGTAATTTTAATGAAATATTGCAGGTTATTATCTTGAATATTATAAAATTTGAGATAAACTTTCAAAGCAAAAATGTTCCGCGTAATAAGCTCTACAAATTAGTCAGCATGATCAAAATTGTTAATTGACTCTATAAGGAGTAATTGCTGATATAAGTAAATTTATCACAATTTTTTATAAATTTTTTGTAATCTTTTACAAAAATCTTTTCCTTTCCAAAACCACAGAAGACACCGGTGAGAGACACAGGTTCTTGCGGGCCTCTAGTTTCATATAGGTTACAGTGTAAATGTTGAATCTTAATGTTTGTTCATCTACAGTTCTCATGATTTAAAAGTTCTGAGTTCTAGATCACTGTGGTATTAATCATTAAAAATACTCATCATTTATATAAATATTTAAAATTGTCTTATTGCCAGATTTTTAAAAACTTTTCTAAAATTTGTTTACATAAATCAAAAAGATTAGTAAATCAAAAATGTGATTACAGTTTTAGTAATAACTATCATTTATTTAGAAGTATTTACTTTAACATTCTGCCAGTTTCATCTTGATAACTGTACTCAGTTGTAAAACTGTTGAAGATGGTTCATCTTCATATCAAGTGGATTTTATGGAACATACCATTCTCAGCCAAATATACCTACTAGAAACTTAAAATGAACTGAACTGATATCCATTCACTAGCATTTATGGAACAAACCATTCTCGGCCAAATATACCTACTAGAATCTTAAAATGAACTGAACTGATATCCATTCACTAGCATTTATGGAACAAACCATTCTCGGCCAAATATACCTACTAGAATCTTAAAATGAACTGAACTGATATCCATTCACTAGCATTTATGGAACAAACCATTCTCGGCCAAATATACCTACTAGAATCTTAAAATGAACTGAACTGTTATCCATTCACCAGCATTTATGGAACAAACCATTCAGAGCTAGATAGTAGATCCAAAAATGGACTTGTCTGCTGTAAGGAGTTGTTAATCCATTTTATAGACAAACATTTACTTATATTCCAGACCAGCTGTTTGTATTGTTCACACAGACTAATATGCCTGCTCTGTGGCTAAGGGTGCATTGAGTTTTACCTTAGTCTGTCCGCATGTCTGTATCAAAATTTGTTTTCATTCTCTAACTTTAGTTGGCCTCTACAAAATGTTATGAATCTTATGCACAACATTATTATTGCCACCATACACAGATCAAGTTTTGAATTATGGGTGGCATCAATTTCACTTATCTTGAGTTATGTCCCTTTATAATTGGAATTATGTTAAATTTGCTCTTTCACATTTTATCATTAGTTTGCATAAACAAAATGTTATAAAACTTTAAAACAAAGCTGATTTCTACCAATCTCAGATGAAGTTGGGGTAATAGTCCTAACTGTTTAGGAATAAGTGGTAAAAAACAATACTTTTCTAAGACATGTACTTTGTATAATTTGCTTATTTCTTGGCCGATCTCAATGGCATTGAAGTTAAGGGTTTGAATTCTTGGAGTTCAATAATATGCTTAATCAAACCAAGTATTTAAATTTAGGATTTTGAGCCCTGTATTTTTAATTGTTTAAGTTTGTTTTATTTCATAAAAAAAATCATTATTAGGGTTCTTTTATATGGTGAATCTATCATGTATTTAGATTTTTTTTCTGGGACATGTTATCAAATTATAAGTCTACATATTAATGCCACATTAAGTTTCAAAGGGTCCAAAATTCAAGTATTTTTTATTTCAACAAATATTGAATTCATGGGGTTCTTAAAAAATGCTGAAACTAACCTTGTATTTAGATTTTTGATTTTCAAATATTTAATTACAATGTAACTTCAGAACTGTATCTAGCTTGAATGTAGCCCAACTGTTCAGGGTTCAACTTCTACAGTCCGTTGAAGCTGCACCTTTGATAATCACATCATTTACATTAATGCAGTACATAAACTATGATATGATCCATTTCTTTTATCATAAAGCTTTTCAAACTAAAAAAAGTAAGCAAACAATACTGCAGTCTGCGTTAAGATTATGTTGAGTTATTTCCCCTCTAATTGGATGTTTTTTAAAATTTCTTTTATGTTTTTTTATCACCCTTGTAATTTATTAATAATTTACAATTCAAAATAAACAATTCTTAACAAACATATTTTTTAATCTTTTGTGTAAAAGGTGTTCTTGTATTTTGAAAATTGGCTAACTTGAAGTCAATAGATTACCTATATTTATAGATTCAGTGTAATATGGGAACTATATATATAACACTGATATCTTTTACAAGTACAGACTTACTAGTCATTGTGTAAGAAAAATGAAATCAATAATAAAATAGAAACTAATAATGCAACATGTGCCTAATTGCTACATGGTCTGTGTTTTGCAATTTTGCAGTATGATTGAAACTACACAGATATTAAATAGTATTTTTTTGTTGTCAGCTTTACACATCTGTATAAAGATGTGTAAGGGTTCCACAGAACCCAGTGTCTTGCCTATTTTTGCTGTTAATCGCAGGCTCAACAAAAATAAGGGAAATAAATTATATTCCTCTTGATACTATCTTTTGATTGTAAGAAGTTCTGTCCAAGTTTGATAAAAATCCAGGATAGTTTATGAATCTAATAAATGTTTTAAAAACTTTAACTTCAGACTGTATGTAATGTTACCTTGAAGAAAAACTAAGTCCATTTATAAGTAAAATACAGAAAAACAGGTACAAAATTTTAACAAAATTTCCTTATAGATACTAGCTTTTGATCATAAACAAGCTTCTGTCCAAGTTTGGTACTAATCCAGGATAGTTTAAGAAAGTAATTTAAATTTTAAAAACTTTAACCACAGAGTGAATGTAATGTTTCCTGGCAGAAAAACTAAGTCCATTTATAAGTAAAATTCGGAAAACAGGAATTTGTTTTTTTACAAAATTAACTTCTTTATGCTATCTTATGATCATAAACAAGCTTCTGTCCAAGTAAGGTAGAAATCCAGGATAGTTTAAAGTCATAAGAAACCTCAAATTAAAAAAAATAATGCATAAGTTTTTTTTATAACTCAATGGATAGTTTTCATTATAAAACTTATGTACATATACTTATTTCTGAAGAAAATTCTTTAATTTGTTCATATTTAGAAGAAGTTTACTTTATTTTAATTGCTTGCTTCCAGGAAGCAATTCCCCGACATATTTTCCATATGCAAAGTGACCTCAGTGTGACCCAACTCGTAAAAAACCTGGTGATCGCAATACGCATGGGTGTCCTTAAAATAAACTATCATCTTATTGTACATGTTAAACACCTGCTCAATATCCATGCTTTTTTGTTGTTTGTTGATTGTTGACAAGCATGTGACAATCGTTAAACTTCGACTTCAAAACATGAACTTTCATTACCTGCCATATTTTCACAACACTGACCTCATGAAAAAAAATTGACGATAAAACGAAATTTATGCGAAAAAAAGATAAAATCATACACAGAAGACTAAGTTTATGATGTTTGTATGCATTGGTTCGAGAATTGGAATAACATTATTTTTCACCGGTCACTCGTGTCATATGACTTTTTAGTAAGTTATTAAAATTTCAAAAATTTAATTTAACCACAGGAATGTAGGATCGCTACGTCTTGCTTTTTCCACAAAAGTCAAAGTCTCGACAAAAAAAGAAGTGTTTTATAAATCCCAAAATTATTTGTGGAAAGCCTAATATTATATTTCATCTCTCTATGTTCTGCCTACAAAATAAGAAGGGCATTACATTTTCTAATCTGTGCACCTATCTGTATGTATCCTAGGTTTCTGGTAGTATTACCTCATTTTAAAATTATAATGTGCCAAATAAAGATAAAGTTAAACGACTAGTAGAACATACACGTAAAATTATCAGTTATCCTGGTAAATGGGGTCATGGTCAGGTAAACCAGGCCAGGCAGACATGTACAACTTACAATTGTTCAATACACCAAATAAAGTTGACCTATTGTTTTTAAGTAAGCAAGAAACAAACCAAACCATTTAAACTTTATATTGACCAATGAACCATGAAGTCAAGGTCATATGAAAACTGCCAGACAGACATCTAACAATCTTCCATAAAAAAATATAGTTGCTTAAAATATTTGAAAAGACAACCAAAACTAAAAAAATTAACATTGACCAATGAACTGTGAAAATGAGGTCAAGGTCAGATCAAACCTGTCAGACTTTCATGTTGACCTTACAATCTTCCATTCACTAAATATAGGTGACCTACTGCTTACATTATCTTAAAAATTGACCTAATCACACAACTTGAACCACGATCACTGATCCATGAAATTAGGTCTAGGACAGGTGAACCCTGACAAGACATGTGGACCTTAAAAAGAACTCATGTATCAAGTAAAGTTATCCTTTTACTCATAATAAGTGAAAAATTACATGACTAAAAAAACAAGAATGTGTCTGAAGTACACATATGCACCACTCGCACTATCGTTTTCTATGTTCAGTGGACCGTGAAATTTGGGTATAAACTCTAATTTGGCATTAAAATTGGAAAGACATATGGAACATGTGTACTTAGTTTCAAGTTGATTGAACTTCAATTTCATCATAAATTACATTGACCAAAAACTTTAACCTGAAGCGGAATAGACAGACGGACAGAAAAATGAATGGACAGACGCACAGACCAGAAAACATAGTGCCCCTCTACTATCATAGGGGGGGCAAAAAAAATGAATACATTTGCTGAACCATGAGAATCGGTCAAGGACCAGAGACATAAAACCAAGGGGATATTCATAACATTAGGTATCTTTATGTAAGCCTTTGTAAGGTATTAAACCTCAATGTCTTCAAACCTCTGAAATATAAATATAAATAGTTTCCACTGATGCCCCAGGATTGTATTCTCTATGTCTTGCTTTGTGTCGCAGATGTGACAAAAAAAATAAAACTTTTTTTTCTAAATCTCACAAGTTTATTGATATCAATAACAATGTTTTAATGGAGCATAAACTTATCATAGTACAGACAGATAATGTGATAACAGAATGGGGAGGCTATGATAAAAAGCTCTGACAGTTACTCGTACAAACTAAACATATGGATCTGTGGATACTCTATAACTTTGAAAAATGCTACAATACTATCAATGCAATCAGTGAATCATATATATTCTGTTCAAAATTTTACATCAGTGGTAACACTCATTATGATATGAAGTTGGAACACATTATTTTACACCTAGTGAGATAAACCTTAATAAATGCAAAAATTTAATTGCTGAATTAAAATTACCTCTATTCAATCAAGTTCAAAATCTTTACACTTGGCCATTCTTAAAACTGTTAGTCATAATATATTCTATATCATTCATTTCAGGCTGCTCATATGGGCAAACTATATTTTATCTAAGAATTAGATCAAAGTAGTTCCAAAAATTTACAATAAAAAGTTATTTCTTTTCTAAAATGTTTCTCATTTTTTTATCAATCGGAATCTATTACATCAGATATGAGTACATGATTTAATCTAAAGAATTTTACAAATCATTGTTACTATTCTCACTGAAAAAAACATTTCCATTTATTCTCATTATTGGTGGGATTAACACAAATGAAACAAGAGCTATTACAATGTTTGTTAGCACTAATATGTCTGACTGAAAAATTCAATCTTCACAAAAATACTTTTCCACGTTTTATCTTTGGCTTTCTTGTATCTATGAAAAGAAGAGATATGGTTGACATGTGCAAAAAAAAGTTCTCATAGAAATTTCACGACTACAAAGCAAATGGGGGATTCTAAATGTTTAACATCAACATGATTTTTAGCAACTAACGTGTTTTAAAATGCATGTATTAATTATAAATAGGACTTGCTGAAATCTGTAATGTTACAACATTTATTTATAATGTGGACGGACATTTATCACTAGAGGTGTTACAACAGAAACAAGCCAGTTAAAAATAATATCCATTTAATAAATGCCCACTTTTATTTCCAAAATTCAAAAAATTCCTCATTCATTTATAAATTATGAAAGAATAATTTATAAATGCTTTTAAAAATGTTTGCTTTTTAATCAGTTAAATGATATAATTAACAAATGTTCTATACTTATTTTATATCTATATGTAAACTAACCAAAGCTACATTTTTTAGCCTAGTTAGGTGAATGGTCTAGGGTGATAGCCACAGTGTAGGTGGTGTTGCCATAACAGGAATGAAGAATGGTTTCAAGTCATATCAACAGATATTTGCCATCCCAAATTCACAGAACTTACTATGTTGGGCTATAGTACAGATGAAGTAAATATACATTCTAGCAATATCTCAGCATTGCAATGGATTTGACTGTGAATGAAGAAGGAATGGAAACTTTGAGCAGAACAAAAATGTTTGACAAAGAAATATTTTATGTCATTCTGTTGCAAAAAGAAAGCATTGATTTTATGATAATTATTTATTTTTTAAATTATCATTTCCATATAGTACTTGATATAAATGGCATAAATGTATACTATATTGGCAAGACAAATTGGTCTTATTCTCTATGTATCTGCAGGCTATATAATAACAATATAACTTCAGGTTAAATCTTAGCATACAGTTGTAAAAATAAAATTTTTGAAGGCAAACATCATAAAAACAGTGAAATAAAATCAGGAAATTAACCACTTTGTCATCTTTTGATTAAATGGTGAAAGATGGAATTTAACAGAAACTTAGTTCCAACATAATATTAATGAAACATAACAGCATAGACGTTAACTATCTTGTTGCTTTAAAAGTTCTCAGCCTATTTTATCTAAAAGACATTATTCTTTTGTAATTAAAGTCCTTCAAAGCTCAAGGAGTATCCGAATATAAATTTGCATATCTCTATGCAGAACTTCATCCTAACGTAACGAATAGAACTATAAATGATAAATATGAATTTAATATACAAATAAAATAAACAACTCATTAATAAATATATTTAACACTGAATACAAATATTCATCAATGAAACTGCATGTACCAATTTATGTATCAGTCCTGATCATTATACAATTTTACAGCTAAATAACATCAGTGTGTAGAAGACTCAACAAATTCTCTGATTTTTAAAGTGCTATGGTTAATATAACAGCTACTTGTGAAAACTGGTTCTGTCGCCTTCTTCTTCAAACCAACTGCTAATTTGGACTAATTTGAAGATTGTTGTTTAAATATCAGTTAATTTGGATCACTTATCAAACAGGCAAATCTTAATTCATTGAGCTTCTCACATACAACTGTAAATCTATTTGTAATATTAAAATGACTCAAGAAGATACACATAAAAGCAGGTACCCATTTTTTTGTTTAATGAGGTAGGCTGCAGTCACAGCACTTATATACCTCTTTTTCATAATGATTCTCTGCTGATCTAATTATTTCATAAAATGCCTAAAATAAAGCCATCAAGAATGTAAAACTATTTTCAATACCTTAGATTTCAATAAATATATTTATTCATGATTTATATGAACGTCCAAAAAAAAATTAAACATACATGGTGGTTTAAAAAAAAATCTTTCATTGTATTTTCTTGTAGGCAGACATGCCTTTAATATACAAAGACAAAATTTCTGGTTTCCAGAGTTGAATGATCGATTTTATACAAATTTCTTCCTTCACATATTTTATCAGTCTACAAATTCCATCACGACAAAATAAACATCAATTTACAGTACACTTTATCACATCATTGTTGTTGGGAACCAGGATTGCTATCAGCATCTACAACAAAAAGAATTTAAAAATTAATACATTCCTACATGTTTGCATACTAATACCAAAGAAATAAGAACCCTTACTCTAGAAGATAAATACAGAAGTCATGAAGTGCAGTAAAAAAATCATGTTGGAAATTCAAAGAGGTATGTCCACTTTCAATGTATTTGTTTCAATTGAACAGAGTCAATATTGGAAAAGTTTGGTTGAGGCAAACTATACTTAGAGAACAGAAACTGATTTTGGGACGTACACACATGGACAATGATAACACTTAATGCCCCTTCCGCTGCAGAAAAGTTTATTTTTTATAGTGAAATATGATTACGTTGTTTTCTTAATCACAACAATAAGAATTAAAGCTACCCATGGAGGGTAAACAATTTTCGATTAAACTTACCTTAAAAGTGATATTCAATCTTTATATAACATTCTGTGGTGAAGCTGAATTTCAAAAGGAGCCAAGCAAAGGAGAGAAGTTTTCAAAGAAGACAATCAAAGGAGAGAAGTTTCAAAAGTAGTTAAAAGAAGTGGTTTATGTCCTTTCTGAGATGTTTGTTATGTTTATATTGAATAGTTCTCAATGAGATCATCCCAATAGTTTTTTTTAGTTTTTTCAATTTCCTTGGCAAATCATAGCTAAAACATCCTATTTCCTTATAGCTGCAGGCGCGGATCCAGCCATTTTAAAAAGGGGGGGTTCCCAACCCAGAGTAAAGGGGGGTTCCAACTATATGCTCCCATTCAAATGCATTGATCTGCCTAAAAAAGGGGGGTCCAACCCCCAGGACCCCCGCCCCCTGGATCCGCCACTGAGCTGATTATGAGAAATTAGGTTTCCTGTATTTTAGGTTTTTAGAGAAGGCAGTATTATTTTAAAATATTGCTTTGTCAAATTGATGTAGTAAAAGCAAATTAATTAATATAGACCTGTTTTGTATATGCAACTTCATAATCTCATATTTAATCTTATAAGCATATCAGTCCAATTTTAGCCAATCAATCATTTGATCTAATGGTGATGTAAAATAACCTATTATTTCATTTTATTATCATACTTGCATGTTTCAAATGCTAGTTGCAGTATATAAAACTGATGTAGTGCTTACCGTTACTTCCATCTGGATTATTTGGTGGTCTACCCATTTGTTGTCGTAATTGTGCTACAAGTTCAGGATTACTTTCTTGCATCTGTGAAGCCATTTGCTGTCCACTGAAACAACCATTATTAACATGTTAAGCAGAAATTCATAAATTTTAATAAAAAAAAAGAAATTTTAAAAATAATGAATTGCTATAAAATTCTTCAAAAAGTTGACAACTACTTACATCGCTCAAGGTCCTAGTTTTTTTTAGTTTTTTTAATGTAACAATATCTTTATTGTCTTAGTTCTAATATCTTGATATATTTTGTTTATTTATTAAGTCAGTATAAACCATTTTTGCATAGCAGTATAATATTTCCCACAGAAAGCAACCAAAAGTTAGCGTGCAATAAATTCTAATATTGCACTAGTGCAATAAATCTTCAAAATTCATGACGTCATAAACGACAAAATCTAAGTTTAAACCAATTTTTATTTTCAAATATTATATTGCTATACAATTAAGGGGTAATGCATGAATATTGGGGAATATTGTCCCTGGTAGAACATATATTGCACTCACAAGCTCGTGCAATATAAAATTCTACTCGGGAAAATATTCCCCAATATTCATGCAATAACCCTATATTATTATGTTCTCTTATTAAAACAATCTAGCTTAATCTCACGATATGTTGCCCTTTAGATATGATTGACTTTGTGTCCTTTGTTTGCTGCCTCACTGGTGTGTACTACACCTATTTTGTTTGCTGCCTCACTGGTGTGTACTACACCTATTTTGTTTGCTGCCTCACTGGTGTGTACTACACCTATTTTGTTTGCTGCCTCACTGGTGTGTACTACACCTATTTTGTATTCTTATCAGTACCCTCTTAAAGCTTACAAGCTTGATATTATTGTCTATTGTAAATTCAGAAATTATTACATTTACTATTGCGATTTTGTCATTTTAGACTAAAATGGGATTGTATTATTGGCGATATTCAGAATAATTCTGTTTGATTCATATAAAAAATTCAAAATGGGAGTTTCAATTATTGCGATAATAACCCTGTCACTTTTTTTGCAATAATAACCAGATGCTCCGCAGGGCGCAGCTTTATATGACCGCAGAGTTCGAACCCTGAACATTGGGGCAAGTATGGACACAACATTCAAGCTTGATACAGCTCTGAATTTGGATTGTGATTAAATAGTTGACACAACATAGGTTTCTCACACATAATGAATGTGGTCTAAGAACTTAAACTTAAAAACTTTAAATTTTAAATTGAACATTACCTATTATGGTCCAATATCCAAAATCTAAATACATGGTTAGATTCAGCATATCAAAGAACCCCAAGAATTCAATTTTTGATGAAATCAAATAAAGTTCAATTTTGGACCCTTTAGACCTCAATGTGGACCAATCTGATAACCGGGCCCAAACATCAAAAATCTAAATACATGGTTAGATTAAGCATAGATCAAAGAACCCCATATATACAATTTTTGTTGAAATCAAACAAAGTTTAATTTTGAACTGCAATTTGGACCAACTTGAAAACTGGGCCTATAATCAAAAATCAAAGTACAGGTTTAGATTCAGCATATCAAAGAACCCCAAGGATTCAATTTTTGTTGATATCAAACAAAGTTTAATTTTGGACCACGATTTGGACCAACTTGAAAACTGGGCCCATAATAAAAAATCTAAGTACATGTTTAGATTCAGCATATCAAAGAACCCCAAGAATTCAATTTTTGTAAAAATCAAACTTAGTTTAATTTTGGATTCTTTGGACCTTAATGTAGACCAATTTGAAAATGGGACCAAAAATTAAGAATCTACATACAGTTAGATTCGGCATATCAAAGAACCCCAATTATTCAATTTTTTATGAATTCAAACAAAGTTTAATTTTGGACCCTTTGGGCCCCTTATTCCTAAACTGTTGGGACAAAAACTCCCAAAATCAATCCCAACCTTCCTTTTATGGTCATAAACCTTGTGTTTAAATTTCATAGATTTATATTTACTTATACTTAAGTTATGGTGCGAAAACCAAGAAAAATGCTTATTTGGGCCCCTTTTTGGACCCTTATTCCTAAACTGTTGGGACCTCAACTCCCAAAATCATTCCCAACCTTCCTTTTGTGGTCATAAACCTTGTGTTTAAATTTCATTGATTTCTATTTACTTATACTAAAGTTATTGTGTGAAAACCAAGAATAATGCTTATTTTGGGCCCTTTTTTTGGCAACTAATTCCTAAACTGTTGGGACCAAAACTTCCAAAATCAATCCCAACCTTCCTTTTAAGGTCATAAACCTTGTGTTTAAATTTCATAGATTTCTATTCACTTATACTTAAGTTATAGTGCGAAAACCAAAAGTCTTCAGACGACGACGCCAATGTGATACCAATATACGACCAAAAAATTTTCAATTTTTGCGGTTGTATAAAAACAGCAATTATTTCTGAATTTACAGTATTTGAACATGAATTATAGTCCTATAGTGGTATATTTATTTGTCTCAGAATTTATCCTTGGTACATTTTTATAACCACTTACATTTCTTATAATTTTTATAAATATGACATTAATACAACATTTAGTACATAAAAACAAGTTCCTGAGAAATAAAGACCCAACAGTATGTAATACAGAGGCCTCGCGTAAAAAGAATTCTGTTTAAACTTACATTTGTAATATATTACCAATTCCTCCTGGTACTCCTGGTGCACCCCCTTCTACTGCTTCCTCTGGATTACCTCCTGCCCCTGCCCCAGGTCCACCAAACCCTGACATCATGTTTGACATCCTGCAAATATCATGTATATCATATACCATTCACAAAACAGTATGACTAACTATTTACAAGAACTATACAAAGGCGTTACTAAGACCTAATTCTATTGACATCAGTGATAATACAAGATTATTTTAGGTTCTAGATAATGTTGATCCTATTGCAGAAAATCTTATTTCAGTTTTAGTTTTAAAAAATAAGATTTAAACATATTTTCATTCCTTTAAAGCAGACTTCAGTCAGTATGTAGCTAATGGTAATATCTTTGGTTAGCTTGCTTGTTAGCTGAACGTGAAGTCATTGTTAGGTAAGGTATACTACCCTCCTTTTAAAGTAGCTTAGTCCTACAGAGAGATAGATTTTTTATCTGTTGGGCTAGTCTACTATTAAAGGAGGGAAGTTTACCTTACCTAACAATGACTTCACGGTTCAGCTAACAAGCAAGCTAACCAAAGATATTACCATTAGCTACATACTGACTGAAATCTGCTGTAACTCATTGTATATTATTGTTATTTGCTATTTTTGTTTAAAAAAAATTTTGTAACTGGTTTTCCCAGATATCAGTATGAGTATTCTTTGTTCTTAGATGAGGCACTTTTCTCAGGCAATTTTTGGATAAATGCTTATTTGTGCCCCATTTTGGCCCCTAATTCATAAACTGTTAGGACCACAACCCCTTTAATCAATCCCAACCTTCCTTTTTTTGGTTATAAACCTTGTGTTTAAATTTCATAGATTTTTATTCACTTATATTAAAGTTATTGTCAGAAAACCAAATGTCTTAGGAGGAGGACGACGTGATACCAATATATGACCACAAAATTTTTTGCAGTCATATAAAAATATGAAAAGAACAATGCTTATATATACATAAATGAGGATAAAAGTTCTTACATTTGCTGCATTTGTGGATTACCCATCATTTGTGTTGCCTGAAAAATTAATCATACAGTACATGAATGATATTTGTTCTTTTCAAATTAATTAATTTATCATAATCTAATGTGATGTATGTCTATAACTGAAATTATCTTTATTTTCTGTCTTTTAGGGAATATGATGCTCATGGTGGATCATTGATAATCACTGTCAAATTCATTTACAACTTTTCTACACAATTTAGAGTTTTACATATGTAAAAAGACACTTCTCTTTTTAATTTTTATTCCACATTGATCTCTAGATCATCTTATATTCTGTCTTCAAGTTGCTGTCTCATTGAAAATATACCCAAGTCTCCATTTATTCATTTTAAATAGTATTCTTAAATTCTGAAATAAACCTTCAATGTTGATCTGTTGTTTAATGTTTGCACTTATAAAGTCATTTAATAGTTTATGAATTGACATTCAACATTCACAAACATGTTAATAGCTAAAAACATCTTTAAAAAAAAATAATAAAGTTGAAAGACAAAAACTTACCATATCCATTACATGTGGGTTATTTAATATCTGACTAAAATCCATGGGCATACCACCACCTGATCCTAAACCAAAGCCTGCCTGCAATTCACATACAAGAAAAATATTTTACATTTGGATGTTACATTGTGATAGAAAATTAATAAATTTATAACAGTCATACAAATAGAATCAATGTAAAAAAAAAAACATCAATAAATTGCTAAGATAAAACTTAAGCCTGCTTATAAATAATTTGAAAAAAAGTGTACATGTAAGGGATAATATAATTTGCAAAGTACTTCTTTTAAAATGTGGACTTATTCAAAGTTTAGCAAGTTATACTGACAGAAACTTTTTAAACTAGATGCGTCAACATGAATGGCCCCGTCTCAAAAAATTGAAAAATCTGCAATTTCAATAACACATGTGGACACAAACATGATGGTAGTCTCACATATCAAAAATCAGCTCAAAATCTGCAGGTGTGTAGAAAAAAAGTCTGTATAACTGTGATTTTCAAAGTTGTAAACCCTTAATTTCAAAGTCCATAGACCATAATTTTGGAAAAAATTAGCCGAGCGGAACACAACATAAACTTGATCTGTAACTTATCTTGGTTAACTCACATGCCAAAAATCATCGCAATATCTAAAAAGCGTTTAGAAAAAAAGTCTATTTAACTGTGATTTTCAACAACTTATCAAAGTCCATAGCCCATAATTTCAGCAAAAATTAACCGAGCAAAACTAAACTTAAACTTGATCTGTAACTCATCTTGGTTAACTCACGTATAAAAAATCAGACCAATATCTGAAGGCGTTTAGAAAAAAACTCTGTATAATGGGATTTTTGCGGAATGACAGAATTACGGAATTTTGGAACTTCGTTGCGGGGGCCATAAAAATCACCTTATGTAATCTAGTAGCATAAACTGTAAAATATTGAGATTTATTATAGGATTAAATACATTTTTTTCTACAGGTTATTGATGTGTAAACCGGGGTGATTAACTCACAAACTGAATAAATTTACGAAGGACTTTTATGTAAAGTTTGTGAGTAAGAGTATTTTTTATAACAATTGTTTGTGTGTAAATGCTACTATAATAACCATCAAATATACAATTGACATGTCGTAACTAAGGAGTTGGCCCCCATATGGAATTTCTAAAATCCATAAATGTTCGAAAAATGCAACGGAATCTAAAATAAACTAGCACCTACCTCCAAAAACTTCATTTTAATGAGAAATTATCCCAATTTGATGCGGACAAGTAACGAAATGATCTTTCCGTGAAAGTTTTCATTCATATGATATCGTATTTTGCCATAACGTAAATTCGCTAAATCATTCATGAAATTTCGTGGAATTTTATTTGAATTTGAATTTTATACATTTTCGAAACTTTAGTGCATTTATTTTATTCCTGTTTTGTTATATATGCACTAGAATAGACACAACTGTTATGCATTTGTTTTTTTAATTTCAATTTGCTGAAAATCTCAGGGATCCCTGCAAGCTTGTGTATCGCGCATGAATAGATAACGAAAATAGTTTCCGAAACATAGTTTATTGAAGTGTAAACTTTGAGAAAAATTCTAAGTGACCAATCCCATTCGAGTATTTATAGATATGCAAATTGTTTGATATCATATATTTATAGATTTGAATGCAAAACATCAATACTAGGAGTCACTTTATAATATTTGTGAATTTGAACAGACAAAAATACCTTAGCAGCTTCTTCTTTTAATTTTTGTTCAGCTATTTCGAGATTATTTTGATATGATTGGTTAGTAGGATCTAATTCTAAAGCTTTTCTGTAACATTCTAGTGCACTTTCGTGGTCATTTAATGCTGTATATGCTATACTGAAAAATATAAATCACACAATATTGTTAAAATAACTGGATGAATTTCAACTGATCTAATATTCCCTTAACAGTAACATAACTACAATTTACTTTAAAATGAGACTAAATGAAATGATATTAACTACATATCAAGATATAGGATAAAATTTACTCATCATAAATTAAGTGTTGTATGTATTTGTTTGAATGCTGTGGGTCCACATGAATTGTGTCAATTAATTGGCATTTAGTCCAAGTCATGTGTCCCATTCTTAACCTTACCAGTGTCTTAAAACTAACTTTATCAAGGCCATGCACATTAAAACTATTATTTTAATAGAGAAGCTGGGTCTACCTCACAAACAACAGTCAAACAACCCATTCAAACCAACAAAGACATCCAAAGATTAATATACAATCTTCAAAAATAGATATATGTTCATACCATATCAATTCAGAACTGTCTTTTCTTTAGTTTTAAAGTGCTTTAAAAATGATTTTAGGTTGACTTGTTAGAAACACTAGACGAAATCAAATGAACATTTCTAAAATCAGTAAATAAATGTATTCAACCATTTTAATACATACCCCATCCTACCATATGCCTTGCTATACTGTGGGTCTATTGTTAATGCCTTTTCACAATCTTCTATAGCTTTTACATGTTTGTTCAATTTACTATATGCTGCTGCTCTGCAAATAGGAAATAATACTTATGATAAATTATGTACTATCATTTTACAAATTACAAGTATTACATAAAGAAGATTCATTTATGGTACATTTCTGTGTTTTCCATTGTCTGTTCAAAGGGAGATAATTTCATATTGTTTACAACAAACTACAATGTATACTTATATCTTTTAATAGCAACATTACTAGTTATCTATCATAGATTTTTGTAAAAGTATATAGACATGCATGCATACATCTATATATGCAATATAGTATTTACATGTAGTTACTTCCATCCAATTAATTCAAAGACAAAATTTTCAAATGACTAGATGAATGTGATTTTATGCTTGTTAACATAAGGTTATTGTGCAACAAATCATAAATATTTCTGGATACTTCACCATTTTTATATTATTAGTTATTCATAGACACATGAGATGATTATCAATGAATTTCAGAGAGTATGATTAAATTGATTGAGTACTTCAAGTGCATAAATCTGAAGTTGAGTTAGCTTGTTTGCTTCTGTCTAGCAAGGTGGTTTTTCACGACCTTGACTTACTGTTAAGCCCTCAGACTTTCGCCACAATGCCTGAGGGCATTTGGTTAGCGTTTAATTATTTGTTGACATATATCAAAATGCTGAAACAGTTGACAGCCGCCGTTTTGTTTTTAGTATGATCTTTTTGTTTGTTGACTATCTTGGTTAGGTACTTCCACTTCCTTCACAATGACTGCTTTCAGGCCCAGGTTGGTCAGCTGTGCAGCACGCTAACCACTATGACAGAGTATTGGTCGATGAGACTTGGACATAGTAATAACAATGACAGGAAGCATTATCAGGACCAATGTTGCGAGACTGTGAAATAGTGGTCCATTATCTAACCCCTAGGATATAGGCCATCGAATGTAAGTCTGCATAACATTTTTGCAGTGTATGCTGACGCAATTATTTACATTGAAAACAATGTAGACTGTACAATGTTGGATTGGTTTCTGTCATCTTATAAAGTTGTAAGTTATTGATCGAACTATCAGTAGAACGACATCGCAGGAAGTGGGTAAAGAAGAGCTGATCAGATTGTCCTTTCAGCTGTAATGACTGAGACATGACTACCGTAATATGCTTGGTGAACCCAGATAATTTATTTAAGGTACATGTACTCTTGATTTAGAATGATTTTTAGGTAACATTCCTTCTTATGGGTTAAATGAATGGATTTTAGTTTGTCCTTTTGTCTTGAAATTTGTCTTAAAATGATTCATAACAAATAATATTTTACCTATTACAGAAAAATACTGAATTATGACTATCTAATTTCAAAGCTTGTGTATAACATTCCAAAGCATCTGAAAATTTCTCTGCCTTCATGAACTCATTTCCTGAAGAAGAAAAAATAGAACTTTATATTACACCTGAGAAAATTCTAAACAAGATAAATAATTAGTTATGATTATACTTCATATAAACATTGCAATATGACGACTTTTTTGGTAATAGTGACCTACTTTAACACTGATAATGTCATATTCTTAATAAACACCTCTACACCTATATGTTGTAAAACGACGTGTTTGATCTTATTTTTAGGAATGTTTTTTTTTACTTTTAGAGAATATTTCAAGCTTGATTCAATCTTTTATCACTGCATTATAAGGGGAGATAACCCTGATGATGATTTTTTTTATAAAGGAATGTGTTGGGAGCTTTCTCGTTTTATTTGTAGCTAGAAAACAAGTCATGTGACCCCAATGAGGGTTCTTAAGATAATTCTTCCACAACTTGATGTAATGAATACATAACAACAATGTGAAACAAAAATCTAAAATAGAAATTTAATACATGTACCTTTGTTTTTTAAACATTCTGCCTCTTCTTTCTCTTCTGGTGTTGGTTCATGTATTGACAAAGAATCAAATTCTGCGTCTGGCTGCAAAAAAATAATAAAATAAAATCAATAATGTGAAAAATTATAGCAGCATACTGAAAGACAGTAAACATAGTGTTTGTTTATACTATAAACATTTTTTGAATCACCATTCTAATTATCAGAAAGTTCTAACTAAGAGTCATTTTCTGAACTGTTGAGTCCCAACAAGCTTCCACATTTTATCAATAAAGTTCAGTCATTATCTCATTTTATTACAAAATTTATGACAACGAATTGTAAACTTTCTTTTTTCCCATTATGTATTGACCAGAAGACTTATTATACAGCAATAACAGAATGCATGTGATGCAATGCTAAGAATACCACCCTGTGTCATTCAAAATATAAGACAACTGTAACATTTGGAAGTAGCTGTCTAAGTTTAAAAGTTCAAAGTATTAGCAAACAGGAATATTTTTCCCTTAAATTCACTTCAAAACATTTAAAATAACTGTGAATTGGTCAATGTTATACCATGGTCAGCACAAATGAGGAACCAAAAGATCCATATAAAACACAGATTTTTTTTATATATATTCTTACCTCAGTAGATAATTGTGAATTAAAGATGTCCAGTAGATTTTTGGGTACAGACAGCTTCTTCACCTGCTGTGGATCTTGTGTGCTTACAGAATATGTAGACTCTAAACACTGTATGGCAACTAGAGGAATCAATTTAAAAAATCATAATAAATTCTATTTAACAGTAAAGAGATTTCATGTTAGTCCCATGACAGTGTTCAATAGGGACAGATATGTACAAAAAAAACTAAAATTAAACAAATTATTTCCCTTAAAAAGTTTTTAAAAAAAATCAGAAGCTCAGATTGTTGCATAAATCTCGAGGGAGTTTTGAGGTTCAGGGGTTCAGTGAGCAGACAATGATTATTTAAAGTTTTGCAAAAAAATTAAAAAGAAATCAATTATGAAACTATTTTATTTGTTTAAAATATGTCTGATAAAATGGTGCAGGAAAAGTGTTTGTTTTTCTTATGTGTTCTTCAAGCACATTTCTTAAAATATTGCGAGCATTTACCGCCCATAAATGTATCGGGAAAACACTGTCAGTGTATAGTGACCACATAATATGTTTTTGTTTTGTGTTGTTAGCTTGATATGGGATTGATATCAACCTAATATAGATCTTTTTTTTTATAATTAACTTAAAAGGGCTTTTACAATTTTTTTTTAATTGTTCATAATAATAACTGACCTTCTAATCCTTCTACTCCTTCATCACTGAGATTTGCAGCTGTTTTCTGATCCTCTAGAAAACGTATTATTGAAAACACCAATCTGTTTACATCTGCCATGTCACTTTATTTAAAAAAAGAAATAACAACAGTAAATTATTGTATTCAACCATCTTGTTTTTGTTTATTTTCTTGGATAATGTACATGTAATATGAATCTGACCATAAGAGTAGGAAGTATAACTTAAACTGTCCAATACTTGTAATTAAAACAATCACAGAGTTCAAAGACATAATAGCAATATCTATAATGAAAGTTACTATCAACAGCTACATTGTAATGTACATGTATTCAATGCTAATTAACTGTGAATAAAAACCATTACCTACGGAAACAAATTCCAATCAAAACCAGTCTAAAAATGAAGCCAAACAGCTTGCAGAGTTCGCGAAATCTTTTTTTCCCTGGTGGTCCTTGAAAAAAATCTACTGGTCCTCACTATTAATTCTATTGAAAAATACTAAAATTGTGTAAGTCCTATGTAAAATTTTGGTGGTAAAATGCTGAGGACCACCACTTTTCGCGAACTCTGAGCTTGAGACTAATTATCAATTTTAAAAACCATATACATGTACATGTTTTTTCCACAATTTTATCTTTGGATTTACATTTATGAAACAACTACATTCAGATTTTTCCACAATTTTATCTTCTTTCTTACATTATTTTAATGAAGCATCTATGTTTAGATTTTTCCACAACTTTTATCTTGTTTCCTTACATAAAGGACACAACAACATTCAGAAACATTTGAAAAAAAACATCATATCTTAAATATGCTCAAGGAAGCATAAATATGTTGAATTGGGTTTATACCACTGTGATGCTGAACAAAAGAAGGAAAATGTTCTTCCTCTTTTGGATTTTTATTAAAAGGAGGAAATCTTCTACATGATTTTAGAATTTATTTTTTTCCAGATTTTTCGATAAATCATAAATCATGCCATATCAATTCTATCAAATTTGGATATAATAACTTCAAAAAGGAGCACATGATTTCCTGCAAATTTGAAAGAGATTACCGATTTTATGACAAAATGTATGATGACAATTGAAAAAAACATAAAATTTAATTTGCTTTTAAAAAAAAAAATCACATTTTCTTTCTGATTTTTTTCTAAAGCAACATAACTTAATAGCATATGGTTTCCAGCAAATTTGTATCAAATTTCCCTAAAATAAGCATACCATTTCCTTGAAATGTTTATCAGCAAACAGAAAATTATGATCATGATGATGAGAGGTAAAACAAACAGGAATTTAAAACTGGTCTACATGTATGACCTATCACTTTGTAACATTCATATACTGACACACATATTTGTATCCAAGGAAATAAATATATGATTAAAAAAAAAATTCCATTTGTTTCCTAAAAAATTTACATCTGTTTCTAGAAATTGTTTTTTCCCCCTCACTTTATAAAAATAAACTTTGTCCCAACTGGTAGTGTCACTTTACTGTGTGGCCAAAATGCCCTACATTGATCAAAATTTCTTTACTTGCATAAGCTATAATTTCAGAGTCATTAAACTAGTTAGTTGGGTATTAAGGATCACTCTTGTTAGATGTCTACCATGTCTAGCCAAGTTCTAGGATATAGAACTAACTACATAAATGTATTAACAAGATGTTTATTTAAAAATTTATATACAGTGGTTGCATTGCTGGTCCACTCGCCTTTGTAACAATTCCTAAAGTGTGAGCCAAAGTCATCTCACTTCAAATTGTACATGTAGTAGCGGTAGACTGCTCTAAAACTGGCAAGTGATTTCCTATTTATAGTTCCAATAGACCACCAACCCAGCCGAATGTCACTGCAATATAGGGGAAGTAACCTGACAAGAAATTGTATGTACATGGCTGGTATTAGGAGAAATACTTGAATAGTTATGGAACTATTAATATTACTAACTTTAACCAATAGGGCTCTTCACGGTTAGTTCGGCTATATTGGATATGGGGCAGATTTTCATAATGGAGGTAAAAATAGTGTGAAAAATACGGGAAAACATCATTAAAACAGAGCAGTTGCTTGGAAACACGCATAGGATTTCCCATACATTCATACTATTTCCACCTCTTTCTAAAAAATCTGCCCCCTATCCAATATGGCCGAACTAACCGTGAAGAGCCCTTTTTCCCATATAAATTGAATACAACAAGAAAACAAAGTTAAGAACCATATAAACAAGTGTGGCCGAATACACCTTATCGCTATTTGTCCGCCATTACTGGATATCACACAGGTTCCCGTAAAATTTTGACGTTATAAAACAAAATATCTGACGCAACAATGAAAGTGATTGTTGTATGCGTCAAAATTTCAAGCGGCTGGGTCAGCCGGGATTAGCGATAAGGTGTATTGTACTGGCAGAATCGACCTGTGGCCGACCTGGTTGTGGGGACGAAACTACTCGAAAGCATTTTGGTCAGATTTTAGTTATATTTCAACGACACAACGGTGTTGAGTCTTGAGATGAACCGTCTTTTTCCATGTTTTCTTGCATCTGAACGACAATTAACGTAAATTTTAAGATACTATAACAAAACATACTTCAAATAAACACGATTTAAATTGACATTAACCTTTTCCTGATCGTGTGAAATGCAAAGATTGAAAAAGTTCGAAGTTCCTTGCTTTCAACGTCGCCGGAAGCAATTTTAACAAATGCCGTAAAAGAACACGTTAAAACGACATTCTTTCATATAACTTATGAATACAGCATTTGTATTTCATTTTAAGGATTTTGATTTTCTTATAATTTAATTGTATACCAGATATATAAAAGCAGGATAATGCACAATTACGTCAAAATACCAATTACGACATTAAAGGAAGGTCTGGTACCATTACTGTTTTTCGTAGCTCGCAATACAAAATTTTACTAAATATACCAAACCAGTTTAGGCGGGGTTACACTAATGACTGGACCGAATGACAGGACCGAATGACAGGACCAAATGAAAAATGCTAATAACTTTTTCATTTCTCAAAGGATTGATCTCAAATTTGAAACATAATAAGATTTCATCATTTGATATATAGATTTAAAAAAATAAATTAAAAAAAATTGTAAGAAAACTTTAGAAAACGTGGCATGACCAACTCTGGTAATGACAGGACCAACATCAACAATGACAGGACCAACATCGACAATGACAGGACCAAATAAAAATGCTAATAACTTTTTTATTTTTTAAAAGGAATTATCTCAGATTTGAAATATAAAATGATATGTCATATTTTGAAACCAACATGTTATAAAAAAATATAGATTTTTTCAAAAACTTTCGAAAACGTGACATGACCATCGCTGACTGACATGACCAACCTCGACAATGGCAGGACCAGATAAAATTGCTAATTTCTCTTTTATTTCTCAAAATATTTTTCTGAAATTTGAAATATAATAAGATTTCATCATTTGATAAATAGATTTTAAGAAAAATAATAAAAAACATTGTAAGAAACTTTAGAAAACGTGACAGGACCAACTCTGATAATGACAGGACCCACATCGACAGTGACAGGACCAAATAAGAATGCTAATAACTTTTTTATTTTTCAAAAGAATGATCTCAGATTTGAAACATAAAATGATATGTCATATTTTGAAACATAAATGTTATAAAAAAATATAGATTTTTTTCAAAAACTTTCGAAAACATGACATGACCATCGCTGACTGACATGACCAAACTCGACAATGACAGGACCAGATGAAATTGCTAATTACTCTTTTATTTCTAAAACATATTTTTCTGAAATTTGAAATATAATTATAGATTTAACCATTTTATACATAGAGAAAGGAATAATATAGAAAAAAAATATTAAAAGCTTGCTGTAATGTGACCTGACCAACACTGACAATGACAGGACAAACCTCGACAATGACAGGAATTATCTCAGATTTAAGATATAATAAGATCTAATCTTTTAATACAAACAAAAGATGTGACATAAGCCATAAATAAGTTGATATATCCAATAAAGATTGTGATGACAGTAATTAAAATCACATAATAGTTCATGTCGTAGTTTTATTAATATTTTCAGAACAGTAAATAATTATTTCCATGCATTACTTAAGGAATGCTCGAGTAAATGCAGGAGTTGCTTGTTAGTTTTATTTCTTATAATAAACAAATAAACATTTCTTGAAGTATGCCCGACCATTGCATGCATGATTTCTTGGTAGTTTTTAAATATTTTCATAAAATATACTGAAGCAAACATTTTCACGGACTACTTTAAAAGGTTTGATACCTTTCCAAAGTGGCTTAAATTGGACTTCATGATATCAAGAAATATTATGATGATAATTCAATAAATCTTAATTTATTTTTAGTTAAATGAACTATCTCTTAAACTACGCCAACATACGTTTAGCAGCTAGGTCAAGATTTTTAACCACCATAAAATATATTTTCCTGAATTTTTAAGAAATATCTTACTTATTATAGATCAGAATTGAACAATTTCAGTAAAATAAGAAAGAAATTATGATTCAGTTTCATCGGCCAGATCATAGCCGATGCATGTTGGTCAGGTCACATAACCGCAAGCTTTCAATACGTTTTTTTCTATATTTTTCTTATATGATGTGCGAAATGGTCTAAATTGTCATTATTTCAAATTTGAGAGGAATATTATAACAAAAAATAAAGCATAATTAGAATTTTTATTTGGTCCTGTCATTGTCGAGGATTGTCCTGTCATTGACAACGTTGACCAGGTCACATTACAGCAAGCTTTTTTTTCCTTTTTTCTTATATTTATGTATAAAATGGCACAATCTTCACATATTTCAAATTTCAGAGAAATATTCTGAGAAATAAAAGAGTAATTAGCAATTTCACCTGGTCCGGTCATTGTCGAGGTTGGTCATGTCAGTCAGCGATGGTCATGTCACGTTTTCGAAAGTTTTTGAAAAAAATCTATATTTTTTATAACATTTTGGTTTTAAAATATGACATATCATTTTATATTTCAAATCTGAGATAATTCCTTTGAAAAATAAAAAAAGTTATTAGCATTTTTATTTGGTCCTGTCATTGTCGATGTTGGTCCTGTCAGAATGTAGGACAGAAAGTCACAGGACAAAAAGTCACAGACAAAAAGTCACGGACAAAAAGTCACAGGACAAAAAGTCACAATTCATTTTTTCTGATTATTTTCTTTAAAGAAAAACAGCTTATTTCCACAAAAATATTTTTGTATTTTTCTTGAACTATTGTATATATACCAACTTTGTAAACAAAATTTATCAAAAATATATCAAAGATAATCAAATAATTGTTAAAAAAACAAAATGTCAAAGTGGCTTGACACTTAAATGGCTTCATGGTGCCAAGAAATATATCTTCTGCATGATTAAAATTAAATAAATCTTAATTTTTCAAGTATAATAACACATTTCCTAAACTTTAATTTGAATATATGTATTAAAAAGTAAATATTTCAAGATATTTCTCTTATATATTCAAACAATTGTCAACAAATTATTTGTGACTTTTTGTCCTGTGACTTTTTGTCCTACCAAATTTGTGACTTTATGTCCTGTGACTTTTTGTCCTGTGACTTTCTGTCCGTTTACCTCCTGTCATTACCAGAGTTGGTCAAGTCACGTTTTCTAAAGTTTCTTACAATTTTTTTAATTTATTTTTTTAAATCTATATATCAAATGATGAAATCTTATTATATTTCAAATTTGAGATCAATCCTTTGAGAAATGAAAAAGTTATTAGCATTTTTCATTTGGTCCTGTCATTCGGTCCTGTCATTCGGTCCAGTCATTAGTGTAACCCGTTTAGGCGTCCATTTTTATCAATTTTGGAAACGTTTTCTACTCCACCTGAGAATATTCTGTTGAAAAAACTGTGACGATGGCGGGGAAAGACGACCGGATAACCACAAAGGTTATCCAGGTCGCTAACATTGCCCAGAACGCATCAAAAGATCAAATGAAGACATTATTTGCATACATCGGGCGAATAGACGATCTTAAAATGTATCCCACCATTGAGTAAGAATAAATAAATATTTACATATCTGTATCTGTATCTGTATGGTTACGTCGTAGCTACCAATTCTGGCTTTAATACAACGGGGTGAAGGCGCCGTCGATTTACTGACGTCTCGTGAGAGCAGCTTTAAAGCTCTCAACGCTCGTTTCGCGCACAATAGTGTCCTCAAGATGGTTCCAGTTAATAACTGTGGACACAAAGAATGAGTTTGAGTATTGCTGAGTTTTACTGGTGGGAATGTCAAAGCACCTAGTATTGTTCCTCACTTGTTTTTCCACTATGTTTGTTGCCTGGTAATTTTCGAACTTTTTCGCTGTGATGGTTCGTCTTGGTCTGGCTGATTTTAAAAAGTCGTCTGGATCGATAACAGGTACCAATCCCTCAACCACCTTGTACAAAAATATAAGTTTTTGGCTAGTGCATCTGGCTTTTAGTTCTTACGCAGCCATCTTCTCTGGTTTTATAGTCGCCTGTTATAAAGCGTGCTGCTTGTCGTTGTATACGCTCCAGTTTGTTTGCATCTATTGTACTGTAGGGGTCCCATACTGTTGCCGCATATTCCATTGTTGATCTAACTAAGGGCAATGTAAGCGGTTTTCTTACATTCCTGCGGGCAGTATCTTAAATTCCTTCTGAGGAAGCCAAGGGTTGAACTTGCCTTTTTTGCAACATTTGTTATGTGTGTGCTCCACTTCAGGTCTTCTGAAATCTGCACTCCTAGATATGGGTTGTTTTGAACTTGTTGGAGTATTTGGCCGTTGAGAGTGTAGAATCTCTGGCTTTTGTTTTTGATGCTCAAGATATAGCATTTTTTAGCGTTAAATCGCATACTCCATTTATTTGCCCAATCTTCTAGGTTTGCTAGGTCTTCTTGCAGCAGTTTGTGGTCTTTTTCTGTTTTGATGGTTCTATACAGTAGGCAGTCATCGGCGAACAGCCGTACTGATGACTTGACAGTGTCTGGGAGGTCATTTATGTGACATAAGAATAGTAATGGTCCAAGTACTGTTCCCTGTGGAACTCCAGAGTCCACCTTTACTTCTTCAGATTGTTCCCCCTCTACTACAACTTTCATCTTCCTCTGTGTAAGAAACATATTTAGCCAGTTGTTAAGTGGTCCTCGGATTCCATATTCTTCCATTTTTGATAATAGCTTGTTGTGTGGCACAGTGTCAAAAGCTTTGGAAAAATCAAGGATTGCAATGTCAGTTTGTAGACCGGCGTCAAATGCTTTCATGAAGTCTTGCAAGGTGACTAGCAGTTGTGTTTCGCATGAATAACCAGATCTAAATCCATGATTAAGTGATGTTAAGACTCTGTGTTTATCAAGGTGTTTTAGAATGTGCTTGCATATGATGTGTTCTAGTAGTTTGCAAGGTACAGATGTTAATGAGACTGGTCTATAATTTTCTGCGGCGTGTTTGTCTTCCCTTATATGTATCCATTGTAACACAGGTACTTGTTTCTATCATTGGGGGGGGATAGTGGAAATTACCATGGATAGAAACAAGTGACTGTGTAATTAATAGTTTCAGCTCAACACAATTTGAGCAAGATAATTTTCCCGTTCTCCTTATAAATATAATATAAAGAGGCCCATGAGCACAAATTTCTTCATATATTAGTTAAATTGTATTTGTCATACTGACTGCTAGACTTTTTTGAAAAGTTGTTACATGAATGCAATGTTATTCTGTGTAGGTCAAAACATGAACTCAACTTAAGGCCAAGGGAGAGGGTGATCGATACCAGAGGGACATTCAAACTCATAGGTCAAAAATAAACTGACAACGCCATGGCTAAACAACAAAAATACAAACACAAATAATAGTACATAGTAAACTAAAGACTAAGCATCACAAACCCCACCATGGGTTATCTCAGGTGCTCTTGAAGGATAAGCAGATCCGGCTCCACATGAGGCACCCGTCATGTCGCTCATATTATTACAGACCTGGTAAATAGTCTAGTTTGTTGTTTTCGGGTGGATCTAGCCCATGTCAATCTGGCCTCAATAAAAAATATATTTATATGGAATAAAATTAAAGATATATATTAATTGTAATTCATAAATGTTTATGATTTTTATTATAATGTAATAGGTGTATGGTAAAAAAAAAGATTATTTGGTATAATTATATTAAAACGTATATAAAGAATTCAGACATAAACATTAACCATCAGTAATTAGCATTTTCTTTCAATTGACTGTGATCTTAACAAGTCTTAAGGACGCCTCCGGTTGCGGGAATTTCTCGCTACATTGAAGACCTGTTGGTGACCTTCTACTGTTGTTTTTTTTCTATGGTCGGGTTGTTGTCTCTTTGGCACATTCCCCATTTCCATTCTCAATTTTTTTTCATCTTGTGTAATAACTAATAGTTATTTACACAACGGTACAAGCCGATCCCACAAACTGCACTTTTTGCAAATTCCAGTTATACTGTTAAAATTTGTCACAAATTCCTCCTAAATTAATATAGTTTATTCATATTTAAATTTTTATTATGGGGCCGGATTAACTTGGGGCCAGATTGACTTTGGGCCAGATCAGTTTGGGGCCGGAATGACTGGATACCTAGTTTGTTAGGTAACATTTGTGAAAAGGGAACAGGATTTTTAGTTACGACATAAGGAACATATTCGATTATGCTTTATGCTTAAGCCTACAGGCCCACTACAAACTTTGATAGCCTCAATGCTCTTCAACTTCCTACTTATTTGGCTTTATAAATATTTTGATATGAGTTTAACTGATGAGTCTTATATAGACGAAACGCGCTTATGGCGTACTAAATTATAATCCTGGTACCTTTGATAACTATACTACAAGTTCGTCACTGAAATTTTGGACCATTTTGTACATGTACATGTATATATTCAAATAGCCTGTATTAGGAAGTCTTTCAGGCCAGATTATTAATTTACAAACCTAGGTTAGTGGGCCTGAATGCTTAAGCTTAAAGACTGGACTAAGTTGAGCCTTTTGTATATGTTTATGATAATAAAAACTTATTGTGATAATAATTCATTAACTTCGTATTTCAGCTCTCCTGAGGGAGCAGTATCAGCACCTGTAACAAAGATTGTGTATGTCAAGTTTGAGGATTCTCAGAGCACAGGTGTCGCATTACATCTTAACAACACAGTCTTTATTGATAAAGCCATGATTATTGTGCCCGTCATGGATGGTAGGTTGATAGATTAAAAAAACTGATTTTTTTGTTTTTACATTCTTACATTATATTTTATATAAACTGAATAATATTGATAGATAATTAAATTTCATGTATATATAATTTGAATAGTTATATGGCATGTATGGTAAAAGAAAATTTTTGGTAGGTATGTCGATAGGGTACAAACTTGTCAACCTATTGTCTCTATGAGCAATTATTACGAAGAAAACGATAAAAATAAGATGATGATAAACATGTAAAAAAGCAAAACCATATCTAGAGGTCTAAATACAATGTTCAACACTAGACCTCAGTCTTCAAGCTCTTAATGAGTCTAAAAGAGTGTGAATAAATTGACAAAATATAAAAACATTTGTAATCAATATTTAATTCTTGTTTTAAATTCCAATAGGGAACATACTTTAATTCTCAAAATATAAAAAATTACTTAAAAAGATATAACCTCAGACAACCAATGATGAGGTTCTTGACAGATGATAGACACATGAGGGTCTGGATGGGGTTAACATAGATACAGATAGACTAGAATAGACAATGATAGGTAAATACATGTACTACTGAAAAATGTGCAAAACATAATGAAAAAGAAAAATAGACCAACAAAACGAAGAACAGTGAAAAATGTGCAAAATTTATATATAAGAAGAAAAAAAAAATGACATGAAAACCAAATTGATAAAGACAAAGTGAATGCTGAGTGTTAGTAGAATAACCATTGTATGTAGTATTATTTCCTTTTCAGGTAAAATTCCAGATGAACAGACAGCATTGCAGCTAGCCCCATCAGCTATGGCAGGATTGATGCCTGGTCAACCTACATGGCCTAGTAATGTTATTAGTCAGGTAAATAATCGATTTTTTGTTGAAAGATGAGTTGATTTCATAAAGAAGTGTTTTATTTTCAATTTTACATTAATATTAGTGCATTTAAAGTAAAGCCCACAAAATTGCAACTACTTTTGAAAACCTGAAATAAAATATTTTCAATATTTATGAAATATCCTTGTTTTGGTTATTAACATGATTTAAAACTTCAATTTAACCTGAGTGAAAGCAGTGCTGATTTTTTCCCCATCAAAACACAGATTTTCTGGTGTACATGTACTTGTGAAGATCATATATTCTTTAAAAGCAGAAGAAAAAAATCTGGTTAAATGTTTACTCTAACATATCTTTTTAGATGAGTGGTGTTGGTTCAGCACAAGTAATAACAACACACGACCCTCGCCTGACAGCCTTAGGTCTGCCACAATATCCAGCTCTACCTGGGACAACAGATGGATCTAAGATAGAAGAAATAAGGAGAACAGTTTATGTTTCTAATATGGATCCTTCGGTAAGTTGATAGTCAGAATTGATTGATGTTCCAAGCTCTAAAGCCTTCAACACATACCCTTGGCTCACACAGAACAGCAGGCTATAAAGGTTCCCAAAATGACAAGAATAAAATAATTAAAACAGGAAAAACAACAGTCTTATTTATATGAACAATAAAACGAGAAACTCTTATGAAACACATCAACACACAGCAAGCACTGAACAACATGTTCCTGACTTAGGACAGGTGGAAACATATGCAGCGGGTTTAAAGTTTTAACAGGTGCCAACCTTTCTAAAACCATAACATTTGGTTCTTATATACAGCATTGTGAAGACTAATTATTAGCAATAACAAAAAATAAATAAAACCATGTTTTAATTCTTTGTAAGTGTACAAGAAAAGATAATTTTGAATTTTATAGTTTTGATATCATGGGAGTACAAAATGCAGATGTAATGCTAAATATTAACATATAAATCTAAATATTAACATATAAATCTAAATATTAACATATAAATCTAAATATTAACATATAAATCGAAATATTAACATATAAATCGAAATATTAACATATAAATCGAAATATTAACATATAAATCTAAATATTAACATATAAATCATATTTGTGTTCGTTTGTTGGTGTCAATTTTGAGTTTAGAATTAAAGGGTATGGTCTCATTTCAGTGACAGAAAATAAAAGAGATAAAACAGGTTTTTATATAAAATCAGCATGACATCATACTGGGATTAAAATCAATGTTAGAAAATGGAATGCAGAACAAAATGGTATTGAAAACAAGAAATTAAGTACAGTAATATAAATATAAAGATATAATTTTATATTTTAGACATCTACAGATCAGCTGTTGCAATTCTTCTCCCAAGTAGGAGAAGTGAAGTATGTGAGGATGGCTGGAGACCCCAGTAGTTCTGTAGTATCTGGTTATGTAGAATTTACTGACCAGAGATCTGTGGCCACTGCTCTTACTTACAATAGTGTAATGTTCCAGAATAAACCTATCACGTGAGTACTTCTCTCATACTATGAGGTATCATTGCAGCTCCCTTATGGCTCATATTATGAGGTCATTGCAGCCTATTTACACGATCTTCAGTGGTACTAAAATGTATCTTTGCAACTCGCCTACTTTTCTAATACTACAAGGTTTCATTGCTCCTTTCATACCTGTTTCTCTTATACTGTGAGGTATAATTGTAGTTCACCTTCTTTCCATTTACTTGAAGGTTTCCTTGCAGCTCATCTAGACTCTTTCTCACTATTTTCTATTAAATAGCTGTTTATTAAATCACAATGCCATTTGTTTATCATTCGCAATAATAAAGTTTCTGAATTTAAAGTATGTAAAATAACTGAGTTTACTCAATGACCATTCACATGAAATACATTTTAAAAAAAAATTATTATTTGGTATACACTTAATAAATGATTTTATATTTCCTTTTGATTTTCAGAGTAACACATTCTAATACATGTATCATCAAGCCCTTAACAAAGTCTCAAGAGGCTCAACAAAGGGACATAGAAGAAGCAATGAAGAAAGTCAAAGAAGCCCAGTCCCTCATATCAGCTGCAGTAGATGATCCATGTAAGTAATATTAAGTATAATACTATAAATAGAAGGAAATATCAAAATCTTATAAAAAAGAAAAAATAGATGACTGACTTGAAAGAGACGATTAATACCAAAGGGATATTCAACTTCTGAAGTCGAAAACAAACTGGCAATGCCATGACACTAAATGAAAAACGACCACAAAATACAGTAAACAAAAAATAACTAAAGACAGAGCAACACAAACTCACCAAAAACTAGCGGTGATCACAGGTGGTCTGGAAGGGTATGCATATCCTGCTCCAGATTAGAGACTAAAAAGAAAGTTATTTGAGATTGTCCTTCTTTTCATTAAGCATAGATACCATCTTGTTGATTCTTGCTTTTTTTGAACCACCAAATTCATAGGAAAAAAACTTTTGAAACTCATATTCAGTCAGGAGCCTTGATAAGATAATTTTATGTTTCATTAAAGCATCAATGACGTAAATTCAATTCAAATTTTATATTGCAGATGACAGATCGCGTAGCAGATCTAGATCTAGACGAAGATCTAGGTCACGAAGAGGTTCCAGATCAAGGTCTAGAAAACGCTCAAGATCTCGTAGAAGATCTTCCAGACGATCAAGGTCAAGAAAAAGATCAAGATCAAGAAAAAGGTCAAGGTCCAGAAAACGTTCAGGGTCTCGGTCACGTAGGAAAAGGTCTAGGTATGTTGGACCGATTAGTATAATTCAAAAGCAGAGTATCATTTTCATCAAGTTATATTTAATTCATAATTTCTAAAAATTCTTTTCATTTACGGTCAAGAGATTTCAATGACTACACAATAATGTCTGTCAAGTTTTATGATGCTGTCACATTGTAAATAAAAATTAGTTTAGTGTATCCTGCCTACTTGGCAGTAAAAATATGGTAGGTAGCTTAAATTATCTTTATATCCTTAATAATGCAAACCACCATATTATCTTTAAAAATTTCTTTATTTGTATACTTAGGTCAAGAAAGAGGTCAAGGTCAAAGCACAGATCAAGATCAAAATCAAAGGGCAGAGCACCAAAGTTTGTAATATTTCAAGAATATAAATAGTTATATGTGTATATTTATTATATAGACCATGCCTTACTATTTTGAACTCAATACACAAATCATTTGAATTCATTTTGAAATTCAGTAACAAACATAAAAAAAGACTACACAACTTCAATTATTGAAAAATTTATTTGGTATGTTGATATGATGTGAAAATGTTAAAAGTCTGGTCAGGTTCAAATGTATTTCATATCCCTGATAAAACAGTAAGACATGATCAAATACAGAAAAGTTGGTGTTAAAAAAACTTTTGCTCAAAAAAAATATTAAGATGAAAATCAGCAGTTTTTTGGTTTTTTTTATTGTATTTTTAGTTTTATTAGAGTTGATAAAAATACATATTAAAGTGCATTTTCAAAACACATTGTGAGAATATTAGCTAGGATATAGATACTATTGTGCTATGATTTTTAAGTATCCTTTCTGTTGCTGTGTAGGGAAGAGAGACCAACGCAGGGATCAAACCATTTCCCTACAAGGTAAACATATTTCCCCCTCATTTAGTTTCCATTGAAAATCACAAACTTATCTTTTAATGATTGGAATTTAAATGAAATACATAAAATTAATTTTGTGTTTAATAAATTTCTATAAATATTTCTGGTTCTAATAGATTTATCAATAAAGTTACTTGGATTTTAAACCCCCTGCTTAGATTTAAACTCATATATAGGGAAAATTTAAAATAAATTTCCAAGTGATATTTTATTTAAAGACATTTTTCAGATTAACCATAAAACTTGCTACCCCATACACACAAAACATTTCTTATGGAACTGTTCTCAGCTAGAAAAGCTGGATTAAAATGTTTACTTTTAAGAAACTGTAATTCAGTTTTAAGAAATTTTGATTCTGATCACCTATAATTTTTTTTATATAAAGTTCCTGATTCCATTTAAATACAATTGAAGCTGTGCAGGAAAAATTGTTTTTCTAATTAGGTTTGCAGTGACAAATTAAAAAAAAAATGAAGTTGAATAAGCATTACAATTTTTTCTTAAATATTCTGTTAGAACCAGGCAGTATCATTATGAGTATCCAATAATCTAATACTTGGTTTGTTTCCTATTGAAGGGGGCCGCTGAGGGGCCAAATCATCTTCCCAGTCAGGTAATAAATGTTTTACTTTAGCAGACACCTCTGGTTCATAATTTTTTCATGAGAAAAGATTTGCTTTCTATGTCAAAATATTTTTACAAAAATAATGTATATAGGTTTTGTAATCAGTGAGAATAAAATATTGCTTAATATCAACTCAAGTTTATTTAATTTCTAAAAAATAAACAAGCCCATGGGGAATTTATCATTACTATTTGAATAAAATATTGAGTTGATATCATGTTATGTCCAATTCTCATTGGTTATTGAATATATTTCTCATATGGAACAACATTCTATTTGTGTAAAATACAAAATTGCACGAAATCATTGAGTTAGTCTTTTGTGCATACCAGTTTGACGTCATATATCCTCTTAAACTTTGTTTTACACGTCAGATTGTAATAAAATTCACCAAAAAGAAAAATTTTCATGTGAAAAGTGTGAATGTTTTGTATATAATTGAAGAAATCACATATCTCCATTACCAAAAGAGGAAGTGTACATGGTCTGATTTTAAAAACTCATCAATGACCTGACGTGTAGCCAATGAAAAGTGGTAATTTCATTTCATGATGCTGAACTCACAATCAGTGACATTTACAATATGTTTGTACAACAAATATTTAACAGACCAGGACCATAAGAGAAGAAATCTTTGTAGAGGTGATTCTCTACAGAGAAACATTTGAAAGCAAATCTTTAGATATATATTTCAGAATGCAGGTTAACAAAGCAAGATATTTGTAATTGTGCTTTGAATGTATTTTTCATGTTTAGTACACTCAGTTGTATTAAGAATATCTAAAATGTCATTTATATAAATTTCTTATGCTGAAATGATTTACTTCTTACATGTATGTTGTCTTATTATTTTCTATATATAATTCATATTTATTGTACACATTTATATATGACAATGCTAAGACACCAGTAATTTACTTTGGAATTTAAAAAAAGAAATTTTGGCTTGAAATATACTGCATTAAAGAGGAAAAAAGATAACATAAACTTTTTATGTTTAGTTGGGGATTATTTTTGTCAATCTGAAATTTTGCCAAAATATAAAGTAAATTGAAAACAGTGCTATTTCTAAACAAACACTAATATAAACCTTTCATGTTGTTTGATTTATCTATAAGTATTTTAATATAGTTGTTTCTGCTTCTTTTAGTTTGAATTCAGTTATGACATCATATTTTTTTATTTTTATGAGTTTCTAGCATTATGACGTCACTAAATGACATTACATTTGTATACCAAAAAATAATTAATTTTTGATGAACTGCAGAAAAGAATGACAAGATCTGACAATGAAACGTTAAATGATCTTTTTGTATTATAATATATTGATTGAGAAAAAAGTATATACACTACTATTAAACCAGAGCTCTTTGAGATTGAAAATGTTTTATGATAAGGTGTTCAGTTTGCATGGCTTTCTTAAATTACCAAAGAATATTAATTATTTGTCCTGCAAATATGTTTGATTTACACAAGTTTCATTATACACAAAATTGATTTGGTTATGTAGTTCATCTATATAATTATTTTCAACTTTAAAATTTCAAAGAATCTTCATTTGTTTTTTAACCAAAATAACTATATAAGCCTTGTAGGATTTTATATTCTCAGAAATTGTAAAATTATATAATCTCAGAAATATACTGTTTATACTGCATGTATTTGTAATTTCAACAATAAAAGCAGTAGAAATTCGATGGGATCTTTTAGTTGAACTGAACTGCACCATTTTTGACATGGCGTTTGCATGTGCATGTGCAGCATTTGTCATCATTTTGTAATATAAAAATCTGTAATTCAGGTTTAGTTTTATTAAAGAGAGATATTGTAACAAAAGTGCAATTGATGAGAATTTTATCTGTCTTTTTCAGGAGGAGGTCAAGGACACCAAGAGCTTACAGTCGACGATCAAGGTCAAGGTAAGAAAGCAGAAATTGCAGATCAGTGTCACTGTTATGATTATGATTAATAATTTGACATAACTTGTTAGATATGCTGGTATGTTCAACCTTTTAAAAAAGGTTTATAATGTTTGAATAATCTGTTTAAAGGAAGAAAAAGTTACTTACATTCATAAAAAATTACAGATCTGTCTAATTTTTATACGACCGCAAAATTTGAAAAATTTTTCGTCGTATATTGCTATCACGTTGGCGTCGTCGTCGTCGTCCGAATACTTTTAGTTTTCGCACTCTAACTTTAGTAAAAGTGAATGGAAATCTATGAAATTTTAACACAAGGTTTATGACCACAAAAGGAAGGTTGGTATTGATTTTGGGAGTTTTGGTCCCAACATTTTAGGAATTAGGGGCCAAAAAGGGCCCAAATAAGCATTTTCTTGGTTTTCGCACTATAACTTTAGTTTAAGTTAATAGAAATCTATGAAATTTTGACACAAGGTTTATGACCACAAAAGAACGGTCGGGATTGATTTTGGGAGTTTTGGTTTCAACAGTTTAGGAATTAGGGGCCAAAAAAGGGCCCAAATAAGCATTATTCTTGGTTTTCGCACAATAACTTTAGTTTAAGTAAATAGAAATCAATGAAATTTAAACACAATGTTAATGACTACAAAAGGAAGGTTGGTATTGATTTTGGGAGTTTAGGTCCCAACAGTTTAGGAATTAGGGGCCAAAAAGGGACCCAAATAAGCATTTTTCTTGTTTTTCTCACCATAACGTTAGTATAAGTAAATAGAAATCTATGAAATTTAAACACAAGGTTTATGACCATAAAAGGAAGGTTGGTATTGATTTTGGGAGTTTTGGTCCCAACAGAATAAGGGGCCCAAAGGGTCCAAAATTAAACTTTGTTTGATTTCATCAAAATTGAATAATTGGGGTTCTTTGATATGCCGAATCTAACTGTCATGACTGTGTATGTAGATTCTTAACTTTTGGTCCCGTTTTCAAATTGGTCTACATTAAGGTCCAAAGGGTCCAAAATTAAACTTACTTTGATTTTGACAAAAAATGAATCAATTAGGTTCTTTGATATGCTGAATCTAAAAATGTACTTAGATTCTTGATTATTGGCCCAGTTTTCAAGTTGGTCCAAATCGGGGTCCAAAATTAAACTTTGTTTGATTTCATCAAAAATTGAATAAATGGGGTTCTTTGATATACCAAATCTAACTGTGTATGTAGATTCTTCATTTTTGGTCCTGTTTTCAAATTGGTCTACACTAAAGTCCAAAGGGTCCAAAATTAAACTTAGTCTGATTTTAACAAAAATTGAAATCTTGGGGTTCTTTGATATGCTGAATCCAAAAATGTACTTAGATTTTTTATTATGGGCCCAGTTTTCAAGTTGGTCCAAATCAGGATCTAAAATTATTATATTAAGTATTGTGCAATAGCAAGTCTTTTCAATTGCACAGTATTGCGCAATGGCAAGAAATATCTAATTGCACAATATTGTGAAATAGCAAATTTTTTTTTAATTAGAGTTATCTTTCTTTGTCCAGAATAGTAAGCAAGAAATATCTAATTGCAAAATATTGTGCAATAGCAAGATTTTTTTTTAATTGGAGTTATCTTTCTTTGTCAAGAATCAACTTAAATCTTTGTTATATACAATATACAATGTATATTCACTTTTTACTACCAACTGATAGATTAAAATAATCTTTACCATTCAGTGATAACAAGCAGTTTTTTTACATCTTAATATTTTATGATGTATTTAAATGAGTAGTTATTGTTGCAAACTCCATTAGAAATTTTAATTGAGATTAGTTTTGGAATAAGGGAAAGGGGGATGTGATTAAAAAAATTGGGTTCAATTTTTCTCATTTGAAATTTCATAAATAAAAAAGAAAATTTCTTCAAACATTTTTTTGAGAGGATTAATATTCAACAGCATAGTGAATTGCTCTAAGAGAAAACAAAAATTTTAAGTTCATTAGAACACATTCATTCTGTGTCAACTATTTAATCACAATCCAAATTTAGAGCTGAATCCAGCTTGAATGTTGTGTCCATACTTGCCCCAACCGTTCAGGGTTCAACCTCTGCGGTCGTATAAAGCTACACCCTGCGGAGCATCTGGTTACTATTTGCAAGAAGTGTTGTTTTATGCCTTGTTCCAATTCTTAAATCTTTTGAAAAAACAAAATTTCTCAAACATTGAAGATGTACATGTTCAATATGCACAATGTAAACACCACTCACTATGAAAAAAACTGTTTCTGTTGGTCATTTTCTGTCCCACAATAACTGTTCACAACTGCTATTGATATCATCACTCTTTTGCAACTTTTTCATATACTGTCCTTGATGGACTGACTGTCAGCAGATATTCTGTAAATTGTAAATTGGAAATGCCAAAAACTGCTTTGCAAATCAATGTACAAAATATAGGGTAACATTGAGAAAGACTCAATATTTGATACAGTAATTAACAAATCATAAATATCTGTCAGAAACTGTCAGTATTATTTTCAGTTAAGGGGGCTCACGGGTCTAAATCAATTTTTTATTTAATATTGGATTTTGCTATATTTTTTCTATAAATGAACTTTATCTTATACTTAATAGAAAAATGAAATAAAAAAATGGGGTCACCGTTCATTTGCACTCACAATCTGCCTTAGAAAGAAGCATACATTTTTGTTAATGTCCTTTTTTTCTGTTGAACTAATAGGAGACATAGCTGTTATATCGAAATAAAAAAAGAACTAAATTACAGAAATCGCTTAAATTTTACAATTATTTAGTTTATGTACAGCTTATTCGAAAACAACAATAAAAAATATAGGTCACTGATGAGTTAAAAAAGATATTTCAATTTTAATGCCAAAAAATGGCATTTTTGCAACAAAGGGAGATAATTTGGAGCTTTTTCAATATCTACATTTTAAAAGTCACCTGGGGCCAACATGAATCGAATTTTTTGGAATGATTTTTGTACCATATGATAAAGTAACAACTACTAAAGGTAATTAATAAAATTTGTAATGAAAAATAAATGTTTAATTTTTTTTCTGAAAATCTTATACCTGCGAGCCTCCTTAAGAACAATTATTCTAGTACAGATTTTGACAGCCACTTGGATAGACAATATGTTTTTATTCACCGTTGATTCAGGTTAGAACCTGTTAGGTTTAATGACCTTACCATATTACCTCATATTTCCCTCATTTTTACTTACCTTCACTTAAATGAAATCAAGAATAGATATATAAGAGTGTAACAAATTTTGATTACAGGAGTCCTACTGCTAAACGGAAAAGCAAGTCTCCACCTCCTAAAAAAAGATCTAAGACTCCAGAAAAGAAGCGTTCTAGAAGTAAATCTCATCATAAGTCTTTATCACCTCCTAAGTTAGAAAGGGAAACATCACCATTAGAAAAAGAGGGAGGATCACCAAGCAGGTATAACATTTTTACTCACATAAGTTATGGTTGTTGTTAATGTTTTGAGAGTGTTTGTGTGTTGTGTGAACTCTGTTTTCGTAGCTAATTATTTATGTAGATACTGTGGATTCATTTATTTTTGTGAGTATCAATTTTCGTGAATTGTGGAATTGTATTTTCGTGGATGTTAGATTTCATTGTTTTGAATGTTTTGAAAAAGTTTGCATACAAGGTTATTGAAAATTTGTACTTGTTGAACATTTTAATTATTGGTCCATGTTTACCCACGAAATTTACAGAAATTGGTACTGATGAATATTAATGAATCTATAGTATATGGGATTTGTGTTTACCGCTTATTGAAATTGTATTATTAATAATTATATATACATTTGTATTTGATAAAAAAAAAACTTGGGTCACCGTCTAAAAAAAACATTAATAAATGGCATTACAAAATTGTTAATTTAGTCAATCACTTAGTAACAGCCTCTAATACCAATATATTCAGATTTTAAAACACATGTTTTTGCTAACACTCACTGCTTGCTATGGTTCTATTTCTGGTCCATTTCTATCATTTCTATTATTTCTATAGAGAAGTTAACCAACCAGATCCAGCTACAATTTCAAGGTAAACAGTATACGGCTTTTTAATGGGAGAGGTTTTTCTTCATTTTATCATTTTCATTATGATTCGTCCATCCAGATAATCTAATGATCTTGTAAATAACTGTATTGTATATTGGAATTAGAATCATATGATCTTCACAGACTTACTTGTAACTCATACTCTATCATGGTCTTGGATTTCGGTTTAGATTAAATTGGTTACATTTTGAAAAAGATCAGAATTTTTGTGTTTAAACTTTTTATAAATTTTAGTGTAATCAATAACATATCTAGATTTTTTATGTGTAATTTTCACATCATCTAAAATTCTAATGGTTTAAATTTTCACTAAATATTATTTTTTATTTTTATACGACCGCAAAAATTGAAAATTTTTGGTCATATATTGGTATCACGTTGGCGGCGTCGTCGTCCTCCATAGTCGTCATCGGCGGCGTCCGAAGACTTTTGTTTTTCGCACTATAACTTTAGTATAAGTGAATAGAAATCTATGAAATTTAAACACAAGGTTTATGACCATAAAAGGAAGGTTGGGATTGATTTTAGAAGTGTTGGTCCCAACAGTTTGGGAATTAGGGGCCAAAAAGGGCCCAAATAAGCATTTTCTTGGTTTTCACACTATAACTTTAAGTAAATAGAAATCTATGAAATTTTGACACAAGGTTTATACCCACTAAAGGAAGGTTGGGATTGATTTTGGGATTTTTGGTCCAAACAGTTTAGGAATAAGGGGCCCAAAGGGTCCAAAATTAAACTTTGTTTGAATTCATCAAAAATTGAATAATTGGGGTTCTTTGATATGCCGAATCTAACTCTGTATGTAGATTCTTAATTTTTTGTCCCATTTTCAAATTGGTTTACATTAATGTCCAAAGGGTCCAAAATTAGACAAAATTTGATTTTAACAAAAATTGAATTCTTGGGTTTTTTTGATATGCTGAATCTAAACATTTACTTAGATTTTTTATTATGGGCCCAGTTTTCAAGTTGGTCCAAATCGTGGTCCAAAATTAAACTTTGTTTGATTTCAACAAAAATTGAATCCGTGGGGTTCTTTGATATGCTGAATCTAAACATGTACTTATAATGTTTATTATGGGCCCAGTTTTCAAGTTGGACCAAATCGTGGTCCAAAATTAAACTTTGTTTGATATCAACAAAAATTGAATCCTTGGGGTTCTTTGATATGCTGAATCTAAACCTGTATTTATATTTTTGGTTATAGGCCCAGTTTTCAAGTTGGTCCAAATTGCGGTCCAAATTAAACTTTGTTTGATTTCAACAAAAATTGTATATATGTTGTTCTTTGATCTATGCTTAATCTAACCATGTATTTAGATTTTTGATGTTTGGGCCCGGTTATCAGATAAGTCGACATTGAGGTCTAAAGGGTCCAAAATTGAAGTTTATTTGATTTCATCTAAAATTGAATTCTTGGGTTCTTTGATATGCTGAATATAACCATGTATTTATATTGTAACGTGTCTGCCTCGTGTGAAACTCTGCAACTTTCAAAATGTAATGGACTAGGAAGGAGAACCTCTTGTGTGTATGCTATTCTTTTGTATAGCGGGGAGGAGTGTAACTGAGTTACAGGACTGGATCCCTGAACACTGTTTTACCTTCGGGCAGTGCTCAACGGACTCAGTTCCGATGTTGACACATTTTGGCTAAAATTAGCAATACCAATTGAAGTTAATTATTTAATTTATGAAACGAATATTTTATGATGTTATAAGATATAATGTTATTAACTTCAACAAATGTAACTGATTACTTAATATTTTAATAGTCACCAAGATTAAGCAAGCAAATCGTAGGGATGTTCCTGGTCAAACAATACAAATAAAATCAATACTTAGCAATATAATAAAAATGACTAGCTTTGAGCTATTATATCCTAACTTAGAAAATCGGCGGAATTACAATAACGTATGATGTGTTCCTAAACTATATAATAATCGAACGCGTATAGAGAAACAATAGAGACCTTTTCAATAGATCTGTATAGCTATTTGCTATTAGATACCTAAATTACACGTTTCTCGGAATATCTTTTCGTATAGAATTTGGATTAGAAAGTATAAACTTTTATACCTAAAATATGTATGGAATTATTGTGTGAATATGCCGGAAGGTCACGTAGACCATTAATAGTTCTTTAAAACTTAATAGTGTCTTTTATTGTATAATTAAATTAAAGACTCTGGTAACGAGTCGTTAAGTATATTACGTCAACAGAAATTGAGTCAGAATAATGACTTTAATGACTTGAAAAAGCTTTTTAAATAAGCTAACCTTGAAATGTGTCAAGTTGTTTATATAATGAAAAGGTCAGAAAGACTCCTAAAGTTGCTTTATTATAGCAGTTTGGAAGTTGGCTTTTGGCTTTTGGCTAGCTGTTGCCTTCTGCCCAGTTGAACCACAACTGAAACAATGCAATATGCACGCTCTTTTATACCTAAATTTCGACTAGAAAATGACGTTTCGACTCTAAAAGACTCGAAACGTTATGTCTTTGACACGTTTAACGACAATCGATACTTGCTTTACGGCAATTGTACTGGAATAACAAAGTTGACCTTTCAATGTAAACAATCGTACAAAATTGATTGACCAGGTATCCCTACGAAGTAATGATAAATGTGCATGATATGGAAATAATGTTACATGTAAAATCATCTAAACAATGAAGTTTCAAATCACGGAAATAATCAGAAAGATACAAAACAGGTAAGTGCATGCTTTAACTCTTACGTTGCATTTGACGTCGAGAATTATTTGAAGGTTATTTGTTTTTAAACAGTTTTTATGCATATGATTATATATATATGAATATTATTAAAAAGAAAACTTGGTGACTAAAACTGAACATGACCTGTTAAAGAACGGTAGAGTTAAGAAAAGGGGGGAACAGCGCAAACGCTAAAACGTTACAATATTTTGGATATTGGACCATAATAGGTAATGTCCAATTTAAAATTTAAAGTTTTTAAGTTTAAGTTCTTAGACCACATTCATTATGTGTTCAGGGTTGGAACTCTGCGGTCGTATAAAGCTGCGCCCTGCATCTGGTTAACTTTTTTCTCTGTATTTTTAGCTGTAGTTGTTATAAATCTTAATAACATGTTCTTCGATTTTTTAATGAAATTCCATTGTTTTTATCCATATTCATGTGCAAGTTAATTTTAAAATTCCATGAAAAAAACATCATTTCAACAGCAAAATGATCAAGTACCTAATGGCACACACAACATAGAAGGTAAAATTAATAAAAATTGGAAAAAAAAAGAATGGAACATGATTAAGAAATTTTGGAATGTGTGAAAATGGGATGACTGCTCACAAGCTTAACATTATAGATTTGACTTTAAGTTTGATAACTGATAGCCTAGTGAACATATATATATTAATTTGAAATCAAGAATGCTGAAACCTTTTTTCCTTCGTAAACTTTCTAGTTGATTAACTTTTCCTGAATTTTTAAAGTATAATTTATCAGTTCAGTTATACTTCTGAAGTTATTGTCATGTGACGTTTAACTTGAAGTGGCCAAGATAAAATCAACAAATGTAAATGTTCATTTCTAAATAATTCTCAGCATACTAAGTAATAGTACAAACTGTATTAGATTATTTTCTATCTAGTCACAAGACTTTTTGTGCTGAAATAATGTAAAACAACCACCATTCTTTCAATCAATCAAAGTATAGATGATCTATATGTCTGTATGTACTAATTAATAATTAAAAGAAATATTTTAATTACAAATTAAAAATCATATACACATTCCATTTTTTTTTTTATTATTTCTCCTACCCAGTAGATATTTTGTACAACTTTGAACTTTGATAGCAATCACTTTATTGGTTTTTAAACCCTTATGTATAATTGTCTTACACTCAGTTTTCTGTTTTACTAGTGATGGTCCTCCTGCAATGATAAAACAGGAATATGAAAGGTAATAGTATATATCCTTGTGGTGTCTGCTTCTGTATTATTTTTTGATATTTTTTCTCTTTTGATATTTTTCATCACCTTTATACACTAACAATTTTTAGCATATATTTCTTATGATAATATATTATTGCTTTGATACAGGATTGCAACATAGAAATTCCAAAGGCACTAGAAAATAATTGAATTTATCGTTTATGTATAAGAACTCTTAGTATGCAAGTCATTGAATGACCAGATTTATACTTGTCCCATTATTTGAGAGTTTTAGCCAAGCTTAATGTTGAACAAAAAGGTGGATTCATATTTATACTTACTCAATTGTATTTAAAGAAAAGGAATCAAAAGAGACCAAGATACCAAAGGAATACTGAATCTAAGAAAGTCAAAAACAAACTAACAAGGCCATGGCAAACAATTTAAAAAAAATGAAAGGACAAATAATACCCTACAAAGCACATCACAGAAAACTCAAGACTAAGAGACAGGAACCCCACCAAAAACCATGGGTGGTCTCAAATGCTACATTATCTCCAAACAATATGAAGCATGCTCACTTATTCCCTCAAGTTTCTACCAATGTTTTTCTTTGTTCTATTTGTAATATAGTCAGTCCAAAGAACCTGTAGAAACAACTGCACCCAGAAAAAGGTAACACATGATCAAAGCACACTTATTGTCACTTTTTATCTCCCTTTATAACTACTGTTTTTCATTATGACAATACTCTGGAAAAATAAATGTATACAAGAAAGAAAGGTAAATTTTATCTGCAATGAAAAGGAGAAGGTCCGGTAAGGGCCAATTTTGGCCTCAAATTTCAGGTTCATCTAACGAAGGATTTTGGACACTTTTTAAACACTGAAATGTCTATTTCAATTGATTCGATTAGTTTATGTGAGAGATAAGTCATTAAAAACGCTCCGATTCAAGCTTAAATATGAAAAATCTATCAAATATGCAAAAAAAAAACGTCACTTTTCAGATGGTTTTTGTCAAAAATGAAAGTGGCCGCATCCTTGTTCATCCTCAACCTTTATATATGTTATGTTTATCATCAAATACAACTTACATTTCAATATTAGGAATGAACACGAATGTGGCCACTTTCATTTAAGGCGGAAACCGTCTAAAATTTAACTAAAATGCTAAAATTGTGAAGATTTCAGTAATTTCGCATGACTTAATGATGCAAGTACCCAATAAATGTGCATTGTATTGTCAAAAACAGCCCATATTTATGTAGAAGAAGCATTCTACTTTCCAGTAAATAGCTAAAGGATTACATTTTTACAATTTTGTAAAACTGCTATATTTTGGGGCCAAAAAAGGGTCATACTGAACCTACTCCTTTGAAGTTATTGATACTTGTAAAACACATAAATTGTGTTATAAAGATAATAAGTACTTAATTTCTGTAATTATTTAATATAAAAATGTTTTAAAGTCCATTGTTTCTATCATTGGACTCAACAAATGATTATAAGTTTACAGAGATGTTCTATCAAAAGATAAGAAGAGAAAGTGTGATTTAAACATGCATTACTAAATACAAACACAATCAGCAAAATAATGAATTCTTTCAATTGTTTTTCAGAGGTGTCTGTTATTTTAAAATTAAAGACACAAAATAAATATCGAACATGTTCTTGTAAAAAAAGAGGCCTTTAAGCTCCAGATTTATTATCAAATTAAGGATTCTGTCCAGATGGCAATCATGGAATATGTCTTAGCTTCATGACACATATTGTTTGAAAAAATGTAAAAAATACCTGATTTCTGGTTCAGTTTATAACTATTAACTCTAGAAATAAAACCACAAAATTCCTTGAAGATCTATAAAATGGTTATCGTAAGAAAATATAGTGTTTTTATATACGGTAGTTAATAAAAATTGTCCTACATTTTCAAGTACACCTGAAATGATCGGTAAATCTTACGAAACTGAATTGAAAAGAAGTACATACAACTATTGGAACTACCTGAGATATCTTACATCAACAATATCATTTTTTATCCCCGTATGAAATTTATTGAATTTCAAAATTCAACTTCAGCCTTTTTATTGATATATTGATAATATTTAATATCTGTAATACTAGAATATGATACTGACTACTTTGATTCAAATGATTTGTGTATCATACTTTGTTTTTATGTTTCAGGTCTGTTAGCAGAAGTCGGAGCAAAACTCCACCAAAGAGACGCTCCAGTCCTCCAAAGAGAAGAAAATCAAGAAGTAGATCTCCCAAAAGATCTTCAAGCAGGAGATCCAGAAGTAGGAGCAGAGAGTTAGTATATTTATTTATAGAATTTGTCCTAAAATGTTTGATCACTATATACTGTAGATTCATTACTAATTATCAGAATTCAGATACTAATTTTCATGGATTTCGCCAGTAGAGGTTAACCACAAATTTAAGTGTTCAACGAAAAAAAACAATTTTTCTACAGGTTTATATGCATAGTTTGTTAAAACCAAAAAGTAAATGAGTCCACAGTATACATTTGTATTATAAATGAGTAAGTTCACTCTGGACATAGAAAATATAGGTTGTTTATTGCTTGGAAAGGTTTTCAACTTATATCTGATTTATAAAAAATCCCATAGTGAACTTACTGTCAATGTAGAACTATTCCATTAAGATTGATACGAGAGTTTATGAAAGGACTTCCAAATTTTAATATATCCAACTTACTTTTAGTAATTGCATACATAAAAGATTCAAGACTGATTGAGAGTAATGGCTCATGTCTATCATACCCTTCCACATTTCTTTTTTAAGGAATAGCTCTAAGTTTAATATGATTTTTATGTGACTTTGAAAATTATTAACATAATAAAACTTATATGTGATGATGCATCTTTGGTGAATGTTTCATCCTTTGTCTAAAAAATAGTTATGCCCTTTGTTTTTCCAAAATTCTTCTATTATGTTGTCTGTTTTTATAACTGTTTGAAGGGAAATATCTGATTACAAGATCATCTAGTTCGGTTGGAAAGGCATTCAGAATATACATACTTATAGAAAGATCAAACTTAAATATAATCAAAATCATCACATGTATGCTTAAATAACAGAAAAAGGCCTTGATTTTAAACAAAAAAGAAACTGATTAATTTTGTCATTCTTTGTTTATTTCAACTTTCAAGGTTTGTTTTGATTTATTGTAGATTTAAAAAAAAAACATAAGCTAAATCTAATAGAAATACATCAAAATTTTAAATATACCCTTAAATATACTCATTAATGAGGTGAAACTGAGTAAGCTTGTACTATATTCCAACAGATTTTTACTTTCTTGTATTTATAACGTTAAATTCTATCAGGTTTAGCTCATATGAACATATTTTATTTCCTGTTTTTATGTTATGTCATTTTTTTACTGTAGTGTACCAAAAGACAAACACAAAAGTGATAGGTCAGCAGAAAGGTAACTTACTTAGAACTTTAAGTTCTGTTACCCTGCTTGCAGTTATTCATTGGTGATAGCTTTATTCAGTTTTGTGCCATATCAATTTATTGATTTGAAAATTAGAAAGTTAGAATTTATCAGGGATTGGATTAAAAGTCACAAAAATAAAGAAGATGTGGTGTGATTGTGAATGAGATAACTATTCACCAGAGTTAAAATGAAGTAGTAGTAAGCGATTAAAGGACACTGTACAGCCTTCAACAATGAGAAAAACATCCTAAAAAGAGACTAAATACAAGTTCAGTACCAGAAACACATGCAATATTGATAATGTTTTAGTCGATTGGATATTTATTGTTCAAGAGTTATGGCCCTTGTCTATCAGATTGTTTACTTTTGATTGCTAGATCACCTTATTAAGGGCTAATTACCAAACACACTGTGCAGGACAGCAAACCACACCAAAATTCTTCTTCAAACCAACACATGGTCCTGACTTGGCACAAACATTTGCTAAAGGACACGGATTACCTAATTCTAAGTTGATTTGGGGTTGAAAAGATCTTTTGATCTTGAGAGCTGTTTTCGGTAGATTTCAAATTTATGGTTTAAGAGTTGTGACCCTTGACTATCATACATTTTGCTACTATGTGACAGTCTTGCCTTAATAATGTTAGCCAGAATATTTTGTATTGTCAGATCACCTCAAACCTAATATTTTTATGCCCCTGCTGTAGTGGAGGGGGCATTTAGTTTTGCCCTTGTTCATCTTTATGTCTGTAGTCCCAAAATTGGTTTCACTTCTTTAACTTAAGTTTGCCACAACCAAATGTTATGAAACTTATACCCAATGCTTATTACCACAAAACACAGATCAAATTTGATTCTTTTTTGGCATCACTATAACTGCCCTTAAGTTGTGCCCTTTACAAATGGAAAAAAATATTCATTTCTATTCTCTAACTTAAGTTTGCCTCAACCAAATATTTTGAACTTATGCAAATGCTAATTTCCACAATACACAGATCAAGTTGAAAGTTTATTGAGGTCACTCTAATCTTCTAGAGTTTTGCTCCTTTACAAATGGAAAACATTGCTGAATTTTTTGTTTCGGTTTGCTTCTTAAGTCTACCTCAATTAAATGTTATGAAACGTATACACAATGCTTGTTACCATAGAACTCATATCAAGTACAGATTTGGGTAGCATCACTTTTACAGTTCTTGAGTTAAGTCCCTTTTTAACGTATTATGCAAGTGGGAGCCATGGACACATTCCCCATTTATTTTATTTCAGTTTAGAAAAAACTTCTGAAACCCAACTTTTTTCAATTCAAAAACCTTCCTCTGGGAGATTCAACAGGAAGGCCTTAAGTGAAATAAAAAAAAGAGATTAATGTGGTCATTCTTAATTTATTGCATTGTTTGTTTTGTTGTATCACTGATTTCATAACATGAGCCAAATCAAATAGAAAATACACCAAATTTACAAAATGATAGTAAAAAATATACATTTATCTATATACCAACAGATTTTTACTTACTTAAAAAACAACCATATATTTTTCTTTCTTATTTGGCCCAATTAAACATAATATGACATAGAAATGTATAGCTATATTTTTTTTAAACTGTAAAAATGTTTCTAAGTACTACTATTTTTTTACTTTAGTGTACCAAAAGACAAACACAAAAGTGATAAGTCAGCAGAAAGGTAACTTACTTAGAACTTTAAGTTCTGTTACCCTGCTTACTGTTTTTGGTTGGTGATAGCTTTCTTCAGTTTTACCCAGCATCAATGAAAGGTTTAGAGTTTTATCCATGTTTGAGCACCAGATATAAATACATTTGTTTCAGATTTCTTTTTTTTTCTTCTTGAATTTGGATAATTCTCATGCATGGGGAACTGATCACCTCAGTACAGGTTTCTAGGGGTTTCAATTAAATCTTTTGTCTACAGTTTGATTTTAGAAGATCTGTTATTTATTGTTATTGTGCAAATATTACGACCATTGTCAGAAATTCTTCTACTATGTTGTTGTCATACTATTGTAAAATCTTTGGGAGGAAATATTTTCAATGCCAGATAACTTAATTATCTTTTTATTTTGAAAATCAATGTTTTCCTCTTATAAAATTATACTTTGGTAAATTCCAAAATACTAATTGAATTAAAAGAAGGTCAAGGAGACAGGTCTTTAAATGAGATAGAAAATATTTAAATTTGTCATTCTTATTTTATTGATATTCTAAGTTAGTTTGTTTTTTATTTTAAAAAAAAGAACCTAATTAAATATAGATTCGTCAAATTTACAAACTGATAAGAAAACACTCAGATTAGCGTTGCTAACGAGAGCTTTTGATGTATACTAAGTTTTTAACCTATTTTTACTTTTTTTGTAATAAAACCTGATTCATGATGTATTTTTTATAAATATGTATGCTCATATATATGTATGCATATTTTATGACATATTTCTATGTACTGCTATTTTTTACTGTAGTGTACCAAAAGACAAACACAAAAGTGATAAGTCAGCAGAAAGGTAACTTTCTTAGAACTATCAGTTCTGTTACCCTGCTTACTGTTTTTGGTTGGTGATAGTCTTTTTCATCTTTTCCCCACTTCTGTTTTGTTCTGTTGATTTGAAAAAAAAAGATGTTAGATAGGATAGGTTTAAAGTGGTATCCATCTTTCAGCACCAATTACAAAAACATTAAGTTTCAAGTTTATGTTCCTGATGAGTTTAAAGATAACCAATGGTGTGGCCTCATCAAGGTTCAATCTGAACTTTGACCTTAGGAGATCTGGCTTGAGATCTGACTTCTCAATGACCTTTAAAAATGTTTTAAAATTCGTTATATGGATTGTCGTTGCTTTCAAATTTGCTTAATAGAGACCTGGTGACCTCAGGAAAAAATTTAAGTGACCTTGTGATCTAAGAGCAATACTGTAGCCCAATAGGTACTGTAATAGCTTCCAAAGGGTTTTTTATACAACCCCAAAAAAAATTTGGGATCGTATAATGGTATGATGTCATCGTCTGTGTCGTCCGAAGACACATTGGTTTCCGGATAATAACTTTAGTTAAAGTGAATAGATCTTGATGAAATTTTTTTCAGAGGGTTCAATACCACAAAAGGAAGGTTGGGATCGATTTTGGGGATGATGGTCTCAACCTTATAGGAATTAGGGGCCCAAACCAAGCATTTTTCTAGTTTCAGGATAATAACTTGTGTACAAGTATTTCAATTGCTCTGAAATCATACCACAATGTTTAAAACCACAAGTAGAATTTATGGGGCCAAAGTTTAGGAATTAAGGGCCAAAAAGGGGCCAAAACAAGCATTTTTCTAGTTTCCAGACAATAACTTGTACAATGTACCATATAACAAAGAGGAGGCTGGGATTAAGTTTTGGGTTAATTGCACAAAATATGCAGGAATTAGGGGCCAAAAAGGGCCAAAAAGAAGCATGTTTCTAGTTTCCAAACAATCATGACAATAACTTGTTTTTAAGTGTATGGATCTCTCTGAAATTGTACTACAATGTTCGATACTACAAAGGAAAGCATGGGATTGATTTTAAGGGTTATTGCTCCAAGGGGGGATTCTTTGTTTACCATTTTTTAAGGAATTCCTTTTTTTCAAAAGAAGAAATCTTCAATGGCACAGTATTGTGCAATAGATTTGTTAGATCTTTGACCACATTAATTTTGTGACAAAAACCTATATTATGTCAAAAATTTGATCACAATCCAAATTCAGGCAGTATCAAGCTTGAATATTGTGACCAAATTTGCCCCCACTGTTCAGGGTTCGACCACTGCGGTCGGATAAAGCTGTGCCCTGTGGAGCACCTGGTTCCTTAATTAAACCTTTCCACTTACTTGGATGAAGTGTTTGGATGAAAATTATGCGGTACCCTTTTGTTAATCATGCTAATTATGGTCTCAAAGTGCCATTCTATTGATGAGGAGGGCAATATATATATATTTCATTCAAGGACGATTGCTCCACTCTGGTTAGATTAATTTTAGTGAAACTTCACAATTTGGTAGTTTACCATATCAAGATTTGCTATATGCTATGTTTTATGACCAAATTTTATATAATTAAATGTCATTGCCAATCTTTGACAGGACAGGAGTTATGAACCTTATGAGCACTTTTACCTTGTGCATGTTTGGTAGATTTAAGGATGCATAATGCGAATAAAGAAAGATAATTGTGTCTGACAACTATTAGAGCAGTTAAAATGAGTTTAGATTCCTTAGACTGATTAACTATGGTAAAGCTATGTCATAGGTTAGCAAGTTTTGTGTACAGAAAAAAAGCAAACAATTATCAAGATTAATTAGTCTTTGAAAGAATTATCCAGAATTAAGAAGTGTCACTAATGACAACCTGATTATGGTATATTTGTGGGGTTCAAGTTTGAATGAATGTTTTTCAGAAATCCTGTTGGTACATGTAAACTTAGTGTATCTGTGGATTCAAGATTAATATTGATGTGTTCTGTAAAAATCTGTATTTTAAGACAGTGGTGTCACTCAGTGATGTCATTCCATCTGTTTCAGATGATAGGTGTACTTGAATATTCCTTAATTTAAGCAGAGCTTACATTTCTTACAAGATTTAACATAATAAACTTGGTTATCAAAAAGATACTTACAGTGTTAAGTTTTGTTTTTAATTACGATAGACCTTCAAGCTGGTTGAAATGATACTGAAATAATTTCTAAAACATCTGACACAAATAGCCTTATGAATTATTGATAGTTATTCCTCGTTATTATCAGGTTCATAGTAATATTATTACAACAATTAATCAGAAATAGTTTTTTTTATTGCCAATCCAACATAATTGACCAGACTAAGATTTAACTTTGAATAGTCAGAAATACATGTAATTTGTCTCTGCATATAAAAGACTTTCTTATTATAGTAGTACATTGACAAGAAATTTTCTAGGGTCAACTAGAATTTGTCATTTTGTTAACAGTCTGAAATCCAATATGGCTGTCAATTTGCATATGTAAAATACATATTAAAGAAAATTCATCTGAAAAGTGTTTCTGGTCAAGCTAATAGTAGAAAAACTGGTCAAATGACCAACACAGGATTCTTGAATCCTCAGATTTAAATGTTGTAAGCCTTATGAAATGAAAATAGCACAATTTATATTTGAAACTGGCAAGTAAAATTTTGTTTTAATATGGTTACTCCTGAAACATAAATAGTGAAATGAAACATACAAATAGTGAGAGTCTATTGTAGATTATTACACTTACCCTTTTAGTACATTTACAATTGACATCTTAATTTAAAGTGACTTTTTCTGTGTTTTCAGTAGAAGGAGTTACAAAAAATCAAGAAGGAGCAGAAGTAGGTCAAAGAAGAGGTCAAGATCTCGTAGCAGGTACTTTTTTAACCCTTAGCAAATTATGTATCCTCAATACAGATCTGTGGTTGAAAAAGTTACTTAACATTCCATAAAATATTCTGAAGAAAAAAACCGACATTTAGTTGGAAAAAGCAGAGAATTTCATATACAAAAGTCCAAAACAAAACTATAGTATTAAGATTTAACTTCGGTCAAGGTTTAAACAATAGGAAGAAGAAAGAAAGTATAACAAATATGGCAGACAGCAACCAGGGACAACCACTAACTTTGGGCTCCTGAATTTGGACAATTTACCAATCTAAGATTTGCTAAATAAATAAATCATGTTTTCGTTGACTAAAAACTTGGTCAGTACACATCCAATGGATTTAGTGTACATACATCATAAATTGTCCTATTATTTTTTTCTTTGATTAGCCATTAAGAGGGCAAGGGGATTAGTTATTGTTTATGACAGCAACATTTCTTAATTCATAAAAGTCTGCCATGCCTAAATAAGCCTACCTTTATAATTTCTATCATTTATTTATCATTTTGCAGGGGCAGAAGAGAGAGAGATAAGAAAAGGGATAGAAGTAGGGATAGAGATCGTGAAAAGAAGAAGAAACATCGAGACAGATCCAGCAGAGAAAGAGAGGAGAAAACAAAAGAAACAAAAGTTAAAAGGAATTATGACGAAGAAGAAAAATTACAGGAAGATTATAACAGCGAAAATGATTCACTTCGGCCGGCAGAAACATCCCTCCCTCCAGACGATATTAATCTCCAATCAGTTGACATGGACATGAGTGATTGACAAGTTGATTTTTAAATTTCATAAATGTCCTATCATGCTTCACATTTAATTCATTCTTCAATATTCGAGTCAAGTTTTAAATTGTGCCGATTAGGGTGTAATATGTTTCAATATTTTATATTTGGTGTTAAGCTAATGTACTTTTGAAGAAATTTTCCATGTTGTTTTTCTTAAAGAATTGATGTTCATATGATTGTTGAAGCTTTGGTCATGCATAATGCTGTTTCCATTGTGTCGCTATTTGCGAACATTTTGAGAATTTCAAAAGTAAGGGTAATTTCATGAAACATGTCTTTTAAGTAATAAAAGTTAAAAGCCCATCATGTTATATAATACTACTCATTAAAAGTTATAGAAAAAATATATATACTATGGTTTTATAAAAGATATAGATATATCGTGAGTAAAAACCTACCACTCAGTCTTAATTTCAGCATTTGAAGAAATTCATCTTGATCATGTAACTATAATCAGGATCTATTTAAAGATTTTGCACAGTAGTGGATTAAGGGAAGGGGTATTGGGGCTTCCCTTCCATTAAAAAACAATAAAATTTGCGAAAAATCTTCCTTTTTATCCCCAACCATTACAGACATTTTCATTCCCTTTCCTCAAACCCATGATCTATCCATGCTGCAGATCATATCATAGTTTTTGGAAATGTTTCAGATGACTTAAGCTGAAGTAGTTAATGCAATTGATTCTGATTGTTAAGCTTTTTCATTGGACAACATTTTATATGTTATAAAGTGAATACTAGAAATAAACAAGTACAAAATAATATTATCTTGAATTTTCACTTTGTTATGCCAATTCCAGTTTAAAGTCTGCAAGGCAAAATCTACTTGATTCTATTTCTTCCTATTTTAGAGACAAAACAGGAATTTATATGTATGTCAATGATGACAATGAGACAGCAACTGAACAACACAAAAACAAGACATCCAGTGTTCCCCATTTGATCTTCAACAATAGACAAGAGTGTGAAGAATATGTACAGCTCTCAAGAGGCTGTGCCAATAGGAAAGGAGATTCAGTTAGATAATGAAAAAAAATCAAAGAAAATCACAAAAGCTGGTTTGAATGAACATCTTAAAATAATTCAAGTGTAAAACATGAAATTAATAACATCAACATCAATTACAGGACAAAAATCGTTTTGACATTACTTAGAACTACCTCTAATTATTTCTGTAAGAAAAGATGTGAAATTGTAGTTGAGTTAAACTAGTTGATTCAGCACTAAACTTTCTACTTAAATATGAACTGTCCTCTAAAAGATAGTTTAACACAAATTTCATGGTTCATTGGTTAGTTTTTATTCCAAAGCTGAGTGAAGCATGGATGTACAGTGATTATGGTGGTTATTCATAGTTCTTTTTTGTTTGTTTGTTTGCCACCTTTTATGTTGTTTGAACTTTTCTGTTGACTGCACAAAATTTTCAAAGCAACTATGCTTGGAAAACTATTGAGGAACAAATTTGAGAAATATAGATCGTAAATGGCCAGGTTGCAATATCTGTGACTAAATCTTTCTGGAAAAAGAAAAAAGTTCCAATGTCTAGATAATTAAGAAAAAAAATCCTGCAATTAATTCAATAATAGCAGGTGTGCAACTGCAACATATGTGCATTCTGCCCGAGAAGTTTCAGGGAACTGGCATGAAATCTCTAGGAGTTGATTACACAAATTTGATGCCGATTTTTCCCGGCCAAGCTGTTAGCCCAAAATCCCCACACTATAAGCTGGTTTCTGTAGTAACTTAGTACTATCTTTGTACAAGACCTTGTCCTCTTGACATTTAATTTACTGTCTGAAATTTACTCAAAAATACAGCCACTGATAGAGGGTATAGGATTGCATCTGTAAGTCAAGAAATTTTGAGCATGCTTTCAATAACTGCGAGCATTCTTTGATGCAGTACTGTTTGTTATTGTTTCGATTGTAAACTTGTGTTTTTATACGACCGCAATAAAATTTGCGTTTGTATATTGGTATCATGTCAGCGTCCTCCGAAGATACTTAGTTTCCAGACAATAACTTTACTTTAAGTGAATGGATCTCTATGAAATTTAAACAAAAGGTTCCATACCAAAAAAAGGATTGTTGGGATTGATTTTGGGGGTTATGGCCCAAACTGTTTAGAATTCGGGGCCAAAAACAATACTTTTCTAATACTTTGTATAAATTGCTTATTTCTTGACCAATTTCAATGGGGTTTTATTCTTGAATTCTTGGGGTTCTTTAATATGCTGAATCTAACCATGTATTAAGTTTTTGGAATTTGGTCCCCATTTTTAAATTGCTCAACAAGAGGTCCATAGGGTCCAAAATTGAAACTTTGTTTGATTTCATCAAAAATTAAATTATTGAGGTTCTTTGATATGCCAATTCTTACGGTGTATTTAGATTTTAATATTTTGGTCCCGTTTCAAATTGGTCTAAAGGGTCCAAAATTTATTTTTGTTTGATTTTAACAAAAAATGAATTTTTTGGGTTCTTTTCTATGCTGAATCTAAACATGTATTTAGGTTTTTGATTATTAGCCCAGCTTTCAAGTTGGTCTAAATTGGGGTCCAAAATTAAACTTTGTTTGATTTCAACAAAAACTGAATGTATGGGGTTTCCCCGGTTATTTGATATCCTAAATCTAACCATGTATTTAGATTTTGGATTTTTTGGCCCTGTTATCAAATTGGTCCACATTGAGGTCAAAAGGGTCCAAAATTAAATTTTGTTTGATTTCGTCAAAAATTGAATTCTTGGGATTCTTTGATATGATGAATCAATCCATGTATTTAGATTTTGGATATTGGACCATATAATAGGTAAATTTTAATTTTTTATGCCCCACCTACGATTATTGAGGGGCATTATGTTTTCTGGTCTGTGGCTCTGTTCGTCTGTCCGTTCGTTCGTCCCGTTTCAGGTTAAAGTTTTTGGTCAAGGTAGTTTTTGATGAAGCTGAAGTCCAATCAACTTGAAACTTAGTACACTTGTTGCTTATGATTTGATCTTTCTAATTTTAATGCCAAATTAGACTTTTGACCCCAATTTCACGGTCCACTGAACATAGAAAATGAAAGTGGGAGTTTCAGGTTAAAGTTTTTGGTCAAGGTAGTTTTTGATGAAATTGAAGTCCAATCAACCTGAAATTTAGTACACATGTTCCCTATAGTATAATCTTTTTTAATTTTAATGACAAATTAGATTTTTACCCAATTTTACGGTCCATGGAACATGGAAAATGATAGTGCGAGTGGGGCCATAAATAAGACGCTACCTACCCAGAAAAAAGCTGCCTACTCAAATTCTTTTTTGTCCTGATTTGAAGAAGTTTTTTTTTTAATCAGATAGGCATAAAGACTAATAAACACCCGATACTTCAATTTCTCTTTTTGAAAAAAAAAAAGAAAATGCCTACCAACCTACCCAATGTCTCAACCTTTGGGTAGGGTTTGGGCAAACCAAAATATTTTTAACTGTGGCCTGGGGCATCCGTGTACTTTGGGTGCATTCTTGTATATGTTCATTCTGTGTCTAATATTTAATCACAATCCAAATTCAGGGATTTATCAAGCTTGAATTTTGTGTCCATACTGGCCCCAATTGTTCAGACTTCGACTTATGCAGTCATATCAAGTTTCGTCATGCCAAACATTTTATATTAGTAGCTATTAAGGAAACGGTCATATCTTGAATGAATGGCATGCTCAGTCTAGTACTGACTTAGTGTAGACCCTTATAAATAGTGATACAAAATATCCAAAAAGTGTAATTAACATGAGGGATAAAGTTTTCAGTCAGAAATTTGTGTTTATCTTATGAGAGAGAGGAGAAAAATACGAAAGTGATATTCAAACTCACGAAAAATAACTTAATGTCATTTCAAAAACTGAAAAACGAACAGAAGACAATTTTTTTTACAAAACGCAACAGAGAAAAACAAAGATTAGCCAACATGTACCCAACAAAAATCCTGGTTGATCTACGGTGCTCATTAGCAGATCCAGATCCCCATGTGGCAACCATCATTTATGTGTTTTGGAGTTAAGTATGATGTCAATTTTCATTGAACTAGTACATATTTATGTTTGACGACCTGCTGAAGCATGTCTTTAGGCAGGGGCTTTTCTTGGTGTTTGAAGACCCATGAGGGGCCTTGTGTTCTTTTCTTCTCTTGTTTGTGTTGTTGTCTCTGACACATTCACCATTGCCATTCTCAATTTTGCTCGTGTAAGTTCAAACACGGTGATAAGTTTTATTTGATAGAAAAGATTCTGCCAATAGATAAAGGGATTGACACATTTATTCAAGTATTGATTGTACAGAAAGTTACAACATTTATAAAAAAAAACATATGTTCGATTGCACATTAATTTTCCAGTATAACTTAAATTTTCCACATATTTCATATGTAGGAGAAAGCAGAATCCGTCAACTTCACATGACATTGTTTCCATGGAAAGATTACTAAATAACGATTTATGTACATTGGAAGGTGATGCTTTCAAATTTAAATCCTTCTTAATTAAGATACATCAAATCTGAGTAAAATACAGAAGGAAAGATTACAATAAAAATCGGAATCATAAATGCTTTTAATTTTAAATATAAGTTATAGCATGGAAATTCCAACAGTTTTATCTAATCAGATTGATATACACAGGAACTGATTTTAGTAAATAAATCAGAATCAAAACGGGACTTCCATTTGAAAATTGAGATATATCGGATTTTTAATACGAAGAACACCCTTAAGTACTGCCTAATGCCATTGTTATGGGAGAACTTGAAGAAATAATACTATGAACACCTATATATTTTGCCTAATTTGAAGCAGAACCAGCAGCAGTTTAATGTTTAATAATTATCACTAATCAAAATTTTCTATAACTACATTTCTGCTCCATTGCTGTATGGGTTATTTTCAAAGAATAAGTGTGAATCAATTATAAAATTCTCACCCCCCTCTCTCATATCCTCTGTCATTCCGTTCCCACAACCACTCTTTCACACTCTTTCTCAACTCAAACCCCTCCATGTTCTCACTCTCTTTCAAACCCACCCGCAAGCGCGCACACACACAGTCTCCCTCACCCACAGAAACCCTGTCGTCTCTCTCACACACACACACACACACACACACAGTACTCTCTCACCAACTACCTCTCTACTGTCTTACATCCTCCCTCTCCTCTCCTCTCCTCTCCTCTCACACATTCTCACCACGCTCTCTCTCTCTCGTCTCCCACACTCTCACCTATCACGATCTGTCTCCTCTCACACTCCCATATACTATTTCCTCTCACCTCACACACACTCTCACATTCTCTCTCTCTCCTTTCACACTGTCTCACCTATCATTCTCTCTCTCCTCTCATACACTCTCTCCTCTCACCAATCACCCTCTATCTCCTCTCACACACTCTGTCCTCTCATACACTCTCTCCTCTCACCTCTCACACACTTTATCACCTCTCACACTGTCCCTCCTCTCACACACACAATTTCAACCCTCAACATTAGCCCAACCCTTCACTTTAACCCAACCCTTCACTTTAACCCAACCCTTCACGTTAGCCCTATCATTAACACTCTTTTACCTTAGCGTACTTCACCCTTACCGGCATGTTGACCCATAACCCTAACCGCCAAAACCACGCCCTGTCATTTCCTCTACACGACTCTGAACCCTTTCTCCTATACATGACCCCATATCCTCTCCCAGCGAATGCTCTGTATACGATTGTTTCCCATCCACATGAGAAATATCGAACTTTCTAAAAATGTCGGCAAAACAACATAATAATGGAATTCTTTGTAAACGAGCTTTAGAACAACAGTTCTAAGATCCTCTAATAGCCATCATTACGAATGTAGTTATTTCAAATACGTGTATTTTAATTTTTAATTTAATATAATGAATAACAGAGATGGCCATTTTTGTACATATACCAAGGGGAAACTTCGTGCAAAGCATTATTACTTATTGTTCATTGCATTTGATAGAAAAAAAGAGGATTTTGTCTCAAATAAAAGATTTTTGTAACAAACCCACAGACTTTATGGATAGATTTTTTTTATAAAATTTTAAACAAATATTACTCACTTGTTTTTCTATGATGTGCTAGCATTTATGAGCATTGGTTTGTTCAAAGTCATTTGTTCATGTTAAGCATAATAATTAGCCGAACACATACATTAACTCTTGTTGGTTGATTGTTTGATGTGCTGTCGCAAATATGTCATGAATATTTACAGTCCGATATGCGGTTTAAATAGAACAAAAGAATTCGACCTCTTGTGTTTAGAAGGTAGAAAAGTGTAATGAACTTTGTATACGGTTGTCAAGATGTCACAAAAGTTACTTTCCGTAAAGTCATTATAAATATTTGCATTCACGTTGTTTAATTTTCATATTGTACAATTGTTCACAATGCAACTTGCAAACAATCGTTTATAAAACGACCATAAGTCAAGCTGTTACGTCATTTAGGGGGTCTCCTTATAAACTGCTACTTTTTTTTTGCCCGACATAGAAAAAATCTGGGAAAAATTACAAAAATTAAGAAATGAATTGTCAATCGTTTAAGACCATTCCCAAAGTGGCACACCTAAATTTGACATTTGGACGCAACTTCAAAGTTGGATGTTATATGACGGGGTTTGTTAATTAATTTGCGCATCGAACACACCCGTCCTATATATATATATATATATATATATATATATATATATATATATATATATATATATATGTAACATCACATGACTTTTAAGTGATTAAAACTATATTTTTTTTAAATAATATTTGCATGCTTGACATGTTTTTTTTCTAAACAATTACAATTACACCGACAGTCATAATTTCTGTATTATTAAAAAAGGTTTGTTAAACATTTTGTTACACCTTAGTTATACAGTAACCCGGATTGGTTGACCATTGTGAAGTTGAGTTTTTGGGGTAGCATAGATTTATATCGTTGTATTCTTTTTTTTTTTTGTTAACCAATTGTCGTTCGGAATTATTTTTTCTACATAATTTATTGATCTTGCAATTCTTGTAATTTAGTTTGCGTCTTATTTCTTGAGTCATATTTTGGCTATGTTTGTGTTCGATCATACAGTATAATAAGTCGGTAGTTGCCCGCGAATGGATGTTTTTTTTTTTATTTCTTTGCATCTTAAATTGGGATTGCACTGAGTTATTTCATGATTTCTTTTGTGCTATATTTTCGATACATTTTAAGTCTATCTTATAGCATCTTACAATTGTCCGACGACATAATGTGATACTTATTTTGTTCGCCAATATTATTCATACGATTCATACGATTTGAATTTACTATTAAATATCTTATTTTTTTCTTAATAGTTAACTTTACCTACAGTCGAAAATTTGCAAGACGTTAAGTCTTAATACTTATTTCACAGTTTTACATTAAACTCAATTTTAGTATAGTTTATCACATAAAGACTCGATTGTATTATAGTAATTTTCTTGAACAACTGTGTTAGTTGTATGTTCTTCACAACTCAGAAATAGATTCAAGGATATCAAAGTTCCATTATATCAAGGAGGTTATATGATGATTCTAAAAAACAACAAAAATTAAGCAAATATACGATCTTTTAATTGTTCTTGAACAGGGCTCCAGTTTAAATGATCAAGTTCTTTGAAGAAGGAGAAAGGGGAAACCAATGGCACTGCTATATCAATCATCTCAGAAATTATATACATTATTACCATCATTATTGCAAGGTTATAAAGGATGCATTGACATCTCTTCTGTTATGGATACGTTTGACATATTCTCTATATGAAAAAAAACAAGTTCCTTTTGTGGCATAACTTTATTCATATAGATTATTTCTCCTACATATCTTTATATATTGCTTTCTTTAGTTCAAATTGGAATCTCAGATAAGCATCTGGTACTTTAAAACCTCTCCTCTCTGTTCCATGCCTCTGGTCGACATGTGTACTTCAGAATAATTCCTGACTGTCAGATGTATAGCAAAACTTTCACATAACTTCTTGATAAAACTGCTGTCTTACTTTTCGACACTGCAAACAAAAAATAGAACAGGCTATTAAAGAGGGGGTTGCAACCACATGTTCCCCGTACAAACGGATCGGAACTAAAAGCTCTTTCCCGGATCTGGCACTGGATTTATACATCAGATGTGTCACAAAATATAAACATGCTATCAAATATACTAGAATATGAAATAAAGAAAAATATAAATCGAAAATGTTGAATTATCATTTATGTCTACGAAACCACAAGATCCTACTTAATTGGTCATGTTTTCAAATCATATCAAATGTTTTCATTGGTCTTCACTTGTTAGAAAAATGTACTGAAGTTATTGTTAGCTAAATTATCAATGTTAGGTTATTGCATATTCTTCAGAGCTGTATCTTGAACTAATGAATTGAAAAAGAGGGGATGGGTATACGTACTAAACATGTGTCTGTATTTTCAACATATCTAACAAACATGTGAGAAAAATGAGTTTTAGAATACGAAATATCTCTCTCATTCTGTAAACAGATATTAGTTTATTCATTTTAATTGTTTTACATTGTCTTATCGGGGCTTTTTATAGATGACTATGCGGTATTGGCTTTGCTCATTGTTGAAGGCCGTACAGTGACCTATAGTTGTTAATGTATGTGTCATTTTGGTCTCTTGTGGACAGTTGTCAAATTGGCAATCATACCACAACTTCTTTTTATATTGTAGGATTGTTAAGGTATTTTTGGTGTTTTTAAAAGCCCCCCCCTTTTTTTTGTAATATACACCACAAAAAAAACACCATTTAGTTAGGATAAAGAACTAATAAACGTTAGTCCCATTATGTAAGGCTTCAGAGTTTCATATCATTTACATTCAACATTTTTATCGGATTTATTTTTACTATCAATGTTGAACCATTAATTTTTATCGGATTTTTTTCACTACCAATGTTGAACCGTTCAACATTGAAAGTAAACAAAAATTCGATAAAAAATGTTGAATGTAAATGATATGAACCTCCGGTCTTATATTAAAGGACAATATATAAGACTTCTGAGGTTCATATCATTTACATTCAACGGTTTTATCGGATTTTTTTTTACTATGAACCGTTCAACATCAATAGTAAAAAAAAATCCGATATAAAAACGTTGAATATAAGTGATATGAACCTCCGAAGTCTTATGTAATAGCACTACGGTAAATAGAATAATTGAAATTCAGTTAATTGAGTGTGGGAGGCTATTTTAATCCACTTTATGAGTGTGTATTATATAATGTTACAATGTAACAAACCTGTCAAACACACCGTGAAAAATAACATTATCTCCCCTGGATATGCTTAACAACAAAACATGTGTCTGTATTTTCAACATATCTAACAAACATGTGAGAAAAATGAGTTTTAGAATACGAAATATCTCTCATTCTGTAAACAGATATTAGTTTATTCATTTTAATTGTTTTACATTGTCTTATCGGGGCTTTTTATAGATGACTATGCGGTATTGGCTTTGCTCATTGTTGAAGGCCGTACAGTGACCTATAGTTGTTAATGTATGTGTCATTTTGGTCTCTTGTGGACAGTTGTCAAATTGGCAATCATACCACAACTTCTTTTTATATTGTAGGACTGTTAAGGTATTTTTGGTGTTTTTAAAAGCCCCCCCCCTTTTTTTTTGTAATATACACCACAAAAAAAAACCCATTTAGTTAGGATAAAGAACTAATAAACATTAGTCCCATTATGTAAGGCTTCAGAGTTTCATATCATTTACATTCAACATTTTTATCGGATTTATTTTTACTATCAATGTTGAACCATTAATTTTTATCGGATTTTTTTCACTACCAATGTTGAACCGTTCAACATTGAAAGTAAACAAAAATTCGATAAAAAATGTTGAATGTAAATGATATGAACCTCCGGTCTTATATTAAAGGACAATATATAAGACTTCTGAGGTTCATATCATTTACATTCAACGGTTTTATCGGATTTTTTTTTACTATGAACCGTTCAACATCAATAGTAAAAAAAAATCCGATATAAAAACGTTGAATATAAGTGATATGAACCTCCGAAGTCTTATGTAATAGCACTACGGTAAATAGAATAATTGAAATTCAGTTAATTGATTGTGGGAGGCTATTTTAATCCACTTTATGAGTGTGTATTATATAATGTTACAATGTAACAAACCTGTCAAACACACCGTGAAAAATAACATTATCTCCCCTGGATATGCTTAACAACAAAACACAAAAAACTGCTACCTTTTTTGCCCTATATCACATAATTATGAAAACACATTACATAGATAGAGAATACTGTCCTTGTGTACACGTTTGAATGTGTAGGTGGCACACTCAGAACGATCGTCTCTAGATTTTTTTTTTAAATTCGTCCCGGCATTTCCGGGTTCACGTAGCAACACGTTTCTTTTCTTCCCAGCTTTTCCTGATTATGAATTCAAAACATGCATTTATCCCAATGCAACAACTATTAAACAACTCACCTATACCAATGGTGATCGTCTAATTCCTAGCTGATTCCTTTAATCGTACCTTTCTTGACAACACCCATCGTTGTAGCGTCTACCATTGGAGGTAGCGAAATTACATGATTTAACAGGAGAGCGAAATAAACAAGGGGAGCAATTTTATCGAACCGCATTCCGGACTGTTTAGAGCAGATATAAAGATATAAATAGTTAATTTTGTTCAGTTCAATTCATTGTTTTCAAAGTAAATTATTATTTTCCACTAATAAATTGCAGTGATTACTATATATTTCAATAATGTATCAGGGATTTATGGTATTGCAGGTACATACATGTACGACTTCATGCAAAGTGGTTTCCGGGCCTTTAGAGAATGTACATGTCAACAACAGACAAACGATCAGACAACGGTATACCTTAATTCGTCCCGTCTAAAACACATGTTGAAGTTATTGTACGACATGTTGACGACAGACAGACGGTCACCACAACGGTATACCTTAATTCGTCCCGTCTAAAACACAGGTTGTAGTTATTGTATGACATGTTGACGACAGACAGATGGTCAGACAACGGGGGATACCATAATTCGTCTTGTCTAATAAAACACAGGCGTTTAAAACTAGATAAAGCTGAAATCTTGAATCATTCATTTTTTTAAGTTTGTCTGATGTTTGGTTAAGAATTAAAAAATACTACTTTCTATGAAACTGTTAATCTGACAGAGGTAAGGTAATTGCAGAAAACCTAAAAAAAAAAAGAATTCTTTTATTCATAAGGTGACTTAATACACTGACCTCTGTAATTGAGTGGGTGAACATGGAATGATTCCCACTTGCCTCCCTCTTTCTATTTTTTTTTTATGAAGCATAAATCATCCATTTTTACTTCCAGCACCACCTGCTGGTTCCCGCCCCACTCTCAATTCCCTCCAACCTAACTCCAACTTATTTCCAGGCATATTTGAGGGAAGGGGGTTTCGGGGGTTGGAAACCCATTTTTTTTTTACGATCAATGCATTTAAATGTGACATATGGTTGCCCCACCCCCACCCCAAACTGTATCCTGGGTTGGGAACGATTGTCTCATTATATACAGACTAGTCTAATCGATGGTGAAGAGGTATGTCATAATTTTAATAAATTAAATGAAATGTTTAATGAACCGGAGAGAAACATATTGCGACTGATATTTGACCATCATTATTTAAAGCATGTTTTTAATATAGATTACTTATTTAATATAAATACCATAATGGAGAGCTTGGTCGGTTCTCGAATTGAGGCGTGTAATGTATGCGAATCGTCTGCATCGATAAAAGCAAATTTCGAATAAAATATTCAGAACTGGAGAGAAAACCTATTGCTACTTGATGGAGAGCTAAGTCGATTTTCGAATTGAGGGGACACTGGGGAGAAAACATATTGCTACTGATATTTAAAAACTTGCCATCATTATTTAAAGCATATCTTTTTATATAAACATCCCTTTGGTAGAATTAATGAATAAATAAAAATACACCGATGGTGAGTTTTATCAATTCTCAAATTGAGGGGTGTAATGTGTACGAATCATATGCAACAGGTAACGAAAAACTTCGAAAATTTTACCTAGATGGTCAAACAAATATTTCTTTTCTTTATATTGTTGTTAATTAATAATAATTACCATTAAAAAGACTATATACATGCACAACACGTAAGATCATCATGATCATGTTAGTAATGTCTTGTGTAGTTAAAAGACACAAAGTAACACAACGATGACGAAGTAATGACTTTTTTGTGGTTGAAAAAAATAATGTAATAAACTATAAATGTGTAGTTAAACGATTTAAAACATAAAATACAATTAAAAATAGAACTAAAATGACAACATTTAAAATATTTATAATTCAATTCCACCCACTATCTAATTGTGTATTTATTTGTTCCCAACATTTAAAATATTTATAATTCAATTCCACCCACTATCTAATTGTGTATTTATTTGTTCCCCACCCAGTTACTTGTACTTTAGACGTGATTATTTGACAGTTGATAAAAATCATGAATCAAATCTGTTTAGACGTTTATTTGAAACAAATGCTATTTCATCATATTAAAAGAGTGTTTGAATGTGACAATGATCTTCCTAGTTTTTATTCTGACTGTTGGGAATTCACATGGCTATCTATTTTTTTTTAATCAGAAGTTGCATTTATCGAAAGATAAATTTCCATTTTAAGCTACCCTAATCCGTTTCCAATATACTACTTTTATTAAAAGCCGTATATTACACACAGAAAATCCTTTGATCCCATTATTTAAGTACAGATCTATTGCAGTAAATCAACCACAATAAAACACAGTTGACTTATAATGACCCGGTATCGTAGCCATCATGAGATGTGTGCTGGATTTTCTCCATTTATTATGGTTTTGCTTCACCAATGATTTATAAAATACGTCCTTTGTCGACCTAACATGAAGGGATATTTGCAAATTAGTGACACTGGGAAATTCATGGGATTAATCATTTATGTCAGCAGGTTAATTGTCAATATCAGTTTAGTTGATGTTGGATTTTCGTGCAAGCGTTCGGTTGCAGTAGGTTTCCGTCAATGAACACTGTCGTTCTTTAATGTACGCGAGGTTTTCTCATGCAGACAGTTGGTTTCAGTTATTTTAATGTTTTTTTCGACAATGTTTTGGTTTATTTATTTTGTGTGTATATAAAGACGTCAGTTTCAGATGGTTGTATGTTAATTTTATATGAAGGATGTCTGTTTCTGAATGGTTCATGCTGGATGTTTTGCGCAGACTGTCGGTTTCAGTTGGTTTTGCATGCAGAGTGTCAGTTTCTGTAGAGTTCAGGTAGCGGTTTTTTGGTAGTCTTGTTCTCTGTTGTTATAATGTTGTTTGTGTATGCAGGATGTAAGTTTCTGTAGGGTTCATGCTGTTATGAAGGCTGTATGTTGCTTGTTGCTCACTTCTGCTTAATATGTAGTAGTGTGATTTGTTCTAAACAAATGAAATGTTAGGTCTTGGGATAAGCTCTCTTGAATTTCGACAGATCAAGTTTTTAATAACACTAGAAAGTAACTTAATGCGGTATCTCGCAGACCAATTTCCTGTCCGAACATTTTGTTTGCTTAAGAAAATAATAAACAATGAAACTTACAGCCGATGTCATTGAGTGTGTAGCCAAAGGTAATATCTTTGGTTAGCTTGCTTGTTAGCTAAACAGTGAAGTCATTGTTAGGTTATGTAAACTACCCTGCTTTAAGAGTTGACTAGTCCGACAGATAACCAATCTATCTGTCTGTTAGACACAGCTACTTCAAAAGGAGGGTAGTATACCTGACCTTATAATGACTTCACGGTTCAGATAAAAAGCAAGCTAACCAAAGATATTACCTTTGGCTACACACTCAATGAAATCTGCTGTAAGTATAAAAACCCGGCATCAATTTTCGCAATCCGAGCTCCTTTTTTAGTTTTTTTCTGGAATGAAAAATAGAAATAAAAAAAAATCGATCATGAGCTTGGTATACTCCAAATCCTTTTTTAGCTCACCGTTCGGAACGGTGAGCTTTTATCATTACTTGGCGTCCATCGTCGTCCGTCTGGTGTAAACGATTTCAAACATCATCTCATCTGAAACTACTGAACCAAATACTACCAAACTTTAGCTGAATGATCCTTAGGTATATAGAATAAAGTTTGTGTTTTATTTTCTGTCTCGTCTATGGTTAAAATTGGAACATAGGGATAAAATGCAGTTTTTGGCTTATATCTCAAAAACCAAAGCATTTAGAGCAAATGTGACTGGGTAATAGTGTTCATTAGGTAAAGTTCTATCAGCCCTGAAATTCAGATGAATCTGATAACTCACTGTTGGGTTGCTGCCACTAAATTGATAATTTTAAGGAAATTTTGAAGTTTTTAGTTATCATCTTGAATTTTATCAATGATAAAGATAAAATGTAAACAGCAAAAATGTTCAGCAAAATAAGATCTACAAACAAATTTGATGACCCAAATTGTCAAGCGACTTATTTAGGATTTACTGCCCGGCCTAGAAAGACATTTCTCTGAATTTGTTCATCTAGCTTGCTTTAAAACTTCTGAATCAATTTCAGCAAAACTTAGGCTGAATGAGTTTCAGAATATCTAGTATACATTTTGTATTTTACTTCCTTGTGCGTCAAGAAACATAGCGATGGCTAACATAGAACATAGGGGTAACATGCATTTTTTTTACGCGTTTGAAGAAAGTATGACAGATACAAAGAACATTTAAATGCAATTTTTAAGACATTCATTTATATAAATTGAAACGCAAAATTATCATTGGGGAAAGATTTAAAAAAAAAAAAATAACAGGTGAGCGATTCAGGCTCTTCAGAGCCTCTTGTTTTTTTTGTGAATATTTGGCCAGACGAGTTTTGACTTTCATCTTGGTGATCAGGAAGTGTTGAAAACAACAGACAGTTTGCAACAAGTATTACAATTTTTACAAAACCCATAAAATATCAAACAAAAAAATATGGCGTACGAAAAGAGTTGCAATGAAAACATAACATTATTTTATTTTGATTGATTCATATGAGAAGAAGATTGTCAAGTGCTGCCTACAAGACTGATTCATAAAAATGTTTGAGAGAAGACGGCTGGCGAACTATTTAATCGCTTCATCCTCCTCAACTGAATATTCTTTCCATTTTGACATATATCTGATTGAAAGATTCCATTCATATTACGATCACTTATTTCTTTAACATTGGAATGTTGATCTTTTCGAGTCTCTTCAGGAGTTTCATTACCGACAGATAATGATCTCAAAAACGGTGGATGAGATTCAAGATTATCCTGAATTAATTTTGACGTACTTGTCATACTGTCATCGCTTTCACTAACATTGTCATTGACAGGAAGATCACAAACGACTCGGATTTCTAAAGAAGCGTCAAATTGTGACGTATTACAGTCATTTTTCTTACTAATAACGTACGGTGGAATATGTTCCGTGATGTTTTCTTTGCACAAAAATCTTTTTGTATGTCTTAATATTTTCATTAAACTTGAATGTCGGAGAAGAATATATAACCAAGGATCTAAAATTTGATTGATACCTGCCATCAACACACCAAGCAAGTCAATGGTGTTATTTCTACGTGGGACTATCTGGTTTACCAAAACATTTATCTGAAAATAAAAACAATAAAAATAAACAATTAATAAACAATCAGAGGCGGATTTAGGGGGAGGGGGGCAGGGGACCCGCCCCCCCTTTTCTGGGAAAAATTTGGTAGGTTACATAGGGAATCATTGAAGCATGACGGAAGCGGGGACCCCTCTTAGGCAGTTATTGGGCCCCCATTTATGAAAATTTCTGGATCCGCCACTGACAATGATCGATATTTTTCCATTCAGGAAAAGAATACAGGAAGCTGAAAGTAATAAACAAAATCTTTAAAAACGGAAACGATATATTGAACATCCCACGTGTTGACAATTTTATAAGATATATTAATGAAATTGTTTTCCCGAATTTTATACCAGCACTACACATCAAACATTAGTGTGTCTTTTTATGTTGTAATGAAACACTACTACTTCGGGTTAGGGTTAAGGTTGGCGCCGATTAAAACGTTTTAACCCGCTGCATTTGTTTGCACCTGTCGTAAGTCAGGAACCAGTTGTTCGTTGGTTACCGTTTGTTGGTGTGGTTCATAAGTGTTTCTCGTTTTTTATATAGATTAGATCGTTGGTTTTCCTGTTTGAATTGTAGCCCTTTTATACAAGCTGTTCGGTTTAGCTCCATGTTGAGGGCCGTACTTTAACCTATAATTGTTTAGTCAGTTTTACACATTGTGAGTTGGACGGAGGATGTCTCATTTGGCACTCATACCACATCTTCTCATTTCCATTTGAAATTTACTGTTTCTCATCTTTTTACTTTCTCGGAGGAATAAGGTCGAATAGCAGACTTTTTTTTTCTCGATAGGAATGTATCACTTGCATAAATCCAACGCCAATTATTATACATTTATTTTGTTTTAAAATGAAAACATTCATTGTATACGAAGCTACATTGTAGGTTATTAAAGTGTTATTGTAGCCATATTTTCGAAGGAATTCAATTTATTTTAGACTTTCACATAATTAAGCCTATCACTTTCTCTCATATATATAGGCAGTCAGACCTAATGATCATTAAATTTAATGGCTTTTCGATAATTATTTTTTTTTATATTTTGCCTTGCATATTCAAAATTTTAATATATAAAACTTTGCATATATATGTAGATGTATTGACATTCAGTAAATGTTCAACTACAAATATTGTTGTTCTTCATGTAGTGTTCGTACTAAAAATATCTAGAAATTTTGGATGAGCTTCGTTTCTGTGAGGATCAGTTTCTCTCATTTGACATATATAATTTTCTACTCTGTATACGACAAGACCACCTAAACTTATAATTGTCTTAACATGCATTTTTCTATTTAATAACTAGTCTTTCCATCAACATGGATTTTACACATCTGTTGCTGTTGTTGGCAAACTTAAAAAAAGAAGATGTGGTATGATTGTCAATGAGACAATTTAACTCCTCTAAACAGACCAAATGACACAGAAATAAACAACTATATGATACCGTACGGCCTACAACAATGAGCAAAACCAATATCGCACAGTCAGCTATAAAAGTCCCCGAAATGACAAATGTAAAAAGTATGGATTATAAAATCTGTTTTTTTAATCAGATTGGACGTTGTGGTGTGTTATTTTTGTAATGTTTACCTTTTAATACTTTAGATTCCGGTTTGGAAAAAAAAGAACAGTAATTCAAGTTAGAATTTTTCGTTTAAAGCTCCATATGCCATAGCCTAAAGGTCAAATACGAAAGCTGTATATCCAAATCAGATAAGGATTTGTTTTTTAAATCTGATCATGGTAAAAAAACTCATTATTATAACTGAACTTTTTGAGTGCGTCCTTCAAGTCAAGTATTGATTTTATGATTAACATAGCAGCAAAAAAAAAACAAATTCAATTTATTTTTTTGTTGTAAAAACTCAAGTATAAATGCCGAAAAGTCATTTGTTTTTGTTTAAAAATATATACATAATCATTCGGGAGATAGAATACGTTTAGTGACTTGCACTCCGATGGTGATCCAACAAAACAACACTTGAAAGTAATTTTCAACATCTTGAAAGTCATTTTCAACATGCGTGCAGATATTTAGACGACGTTAATCTCTTTATAAAAGCAGACCAAATAATTTGAGATATTCTTTGATAATTCTATGACACATTTTTTTTGTTGGTTTGATAAACTTTAAAATGTTTGATTTCTATTATTGCTTGTATACTTAATGTCAATACCATGCATTGAGGATTGTTCATTGATATTAGTTTTATTGTGCGTTCTTTTATTTTGTTCTATCTCAGTACTATAGCAATGAATGACCTGATATGAATGCAAGAAAACTGTTTCCTTGGGAATACATTTTTCTTCAAATGGCACTTTTTCAGTAAATCCTTTCCACTTGATAAAAATTTCGAAAATCTACTTTCGTTTTCCTTTCATGGTCTCACCACTGACACAAAAAAGTATGATTTCATAAATACGCTTGAATTTAATTGATGTTTTACATCAAACATCCTTCGACCCTTTGCTACGTTCGAAAGGGTGAATCCAAACAGTTGACTGAGGTACAGAAAATTTCAGTGAAATTACTAACAGCAACCCAAACAATATGTTGTCAGATTCATCTGAAATCTGATGAACATTTTTACCCCATGTTAGATTTGCTCTAATACTTAAGTTTCAGAGATATAACCTTTTGTTCTAATTTTAGTCATGTCGGCCATCTTTGTTCGAAATCAGAGTCATTGGACATATTTCTTAACTAGATACCCTAGTAATGTTTGTGGCCAAGTTTGGTTAAATTTGGCTTAGTAGTTTCAGAGAAGAAGATTTTTGTAAAAGATTACAAAAAAATGACGAAAAGTTGTTAAATATTGACTATAATGGGCAATAACTCCTTAAGGGGTAAACTGACAATTTTGGTCATGTTGACTTATTTGTAGACCATCCTTTGTTGAACATTATTGTTGTTTACAATTATATTTATCTATAATAGTATTCAAGATAATAACCCAAACTGCAAAATTTCCTTAAAATTACCAGTTTTAGGGCAGCAACCCAACAACAGATTGTCGGATTCGTCTGAAAATTTGTGAGCAGATAGATCTAAATCTGATGAACATTTATATTGTTATAAGATTTGCCAAAAATGCCTAAGTTTCAAGACCTGTATAAGTCAAAAACTGCATTTTACCCCTATGTTCTAATTTAAGCCATGTCGGCCATTTTGTTTGGTAGGCCGGGTCATCGAACACATTTTTTTTTTAAAATAAGATACCCCAATGGTGATTGTGGCCAAGTTTGGTTTAATTTGGCCCAGTAGTTTCAGAGAAGAAGATTTTTGTACAAGATTACAAAAAATGACAAAAAGTTGTTAAAAATTGACTATAAAGGGCAATACCTCCATAAGGGTCGACTGGTAATTTTAATCATGTTGACTTATTTGTAGATCTTACTTTGCTGAACATTATTGCTGTTTACAATTGATCTCAATCTATGATAGTATTCAAGATAATAACCAAATTTATCTATGTTCTATTTTTAGCCATGGCGGCCATCTTGGTTGGTTGACCAGGTCACCGGACACATTTTTTAAACTACATACCCCAAGGATGATTGTGGCAAAGTTTGGTTAAATTTGCCCCTGTCGTTTCAGAGGAAAAGATTTTTGTAAAAGTTTAAGGACGACAGACGCCAAGTGATGAGACAAGCTCACTTGACCTTTCAGGTTAGGTGAGCTAAAACGGTCATTTCCTTTCTCAATTTTTTTTCATCCTTGGAATTCATCCGGCCGGCAGTCTACCCTTTGCAAAAATGGAATGTCTGTTTTTGTGTGCGAGAATGTTAAATATGCAACATTTGTCCGATCAAATAAGAAATCTAGTACATGTAGTATGTTCTACCTACACATGACGGTTAAATATCTTGAATATCACACTAGAACCATTTCAGCAATTCTCGGGCAGAATTTCAACCCATAATCAACAAACTTCAGTTTTCCAGTGTCAAGCCAAATCCCATTTGTCCTACCTGTCAGAGCCTACTAATTGTATTTTTTGATAACTTGATCTTAAATGCGTGAAATAATTGCCACTGGAAGTAAAGTACGCAATCAATCAATACATTAAAAATATTGGAAGTTAATATTTGTGTTTAGTTTCAGCACACCGGCCAACTGATGTTCTCTCTTTTATCACACAAAGTCACGAATGTCGCAGGAGTTTGTGAATAATACATGTACGCCCTCTAACTTTACTCCTTGGTTTTGATTGTTATTGCCTCTAACCTCGGATCCTCCAAATTTCCACCCGCCCCTCATCCCGTTCCTTCTTCCTATTTCAAAACCTACTAATTGTACTATTTGTCGATTTGACCTTGAAATGCATGAAATAATTGCCACTGGGCGTAAAGTACTCTAACATTCAATCAATAAATCAAAACTGGGCAGTCAGTTGAGTTTCAACACAGCGGTCAACCCATGGACCTTCGTTCTTTTACAACCCAATGTCACAGATGTTGCAGAAGTTGTTATAATACGGGTCTGCTCCGTAACATTGGACGATGAAAAAATAACAGTTAATGCATTTTAAGAAAACAAAACCTAAATATATGATATTCGTTTTTTCACTGTTACATATATATCACCTCATTTTTTTTCAAACTGTTGGACCCGTCCCTGCGAATTATATGTAATTATAAAAAAGAAGATGAGGTATGATTGCCAATGAGACAACTGTCCACAAGAGACCAAAATGACACAGAAATTAACAACTATAGGTCACCGTACGGCCTTCAACAATGAGCAAAGCATATACCGCATAGTCAGCTATAAAAGACCCCTGAATGACAAAACTATCCAAACGAAAATTCAACGGCCTTATGTAAAAAAAATGAACGAAAAACAAATATGTAACACATAAATAAACGACAGCCACTGAATTACAGGTTCCTGATGTTGGCTATTCAAAATGTCCTAAAGTTTAATAAATGCGTGTTCGGGTTGCTAAATCAACCCGACAACTTTAATGATGCATTCAATAACATCCCCCTTAACAAACACTAGCTGTTTAACAAGTTAAAAATAACTTTTATCTTATTTTGGTTTTTACCTATCGGAATATCTCTTTTATCGCAAACATCTCTGTTTTAATTTGAATACTAGTACGCTGTTTATTATTTAGCAGTGTACTTCTAAGTCTAGTGTTACATAGATATTTAATTATGTTTATTGACTGTGGTTTACAAAATGTTTCCTATAATATCAAATTTTATGGTTTCGCACCGTCAGCGCAGCAAAAAAATGTAATGGATATCTGGACATCAACTTCGATTAATTTCATTAATATTAATTGATTCTCGTGTTGCGTATGAATAGGAGATTGGTTATCATAAAACAAATGTTATATCGAATGGTATTGCTCAAATAATTTTTTTTTTAATTAAAAGAACCTTAGTACACGCTTGATATTGGAGTGGGGGTTATCAGAGAGACAGGGATGAGCATTTGCTGGTACACTTTTAAATTGGAACCAGATGCATACTCTGGACCTTTTATAAAAAAAAATTACGATTTGAACAATTTGTTTTCTGTTACCGGTCATATAGTCAGCAAGTACAGCACTAAAACATATCTGTTTTACAAATTACTTTATTTAAAGTTGCTGAACAGTTCTCGAAACATAAAATTCAGAAGGCTACAATGTCATGTCTCTGGGCTTTAAAAAACCTAATTCAGATCAGTAGACGTCCTTTTCAATCAACTTTAAATGTGTTAGTTATCATGTTGTCAGATTTTAGATTTTATATCGATAAAATCTTTGACTTTGACTGGTATGCTGTCAACACAAATATTGAGAGCTAGAACCCCGCTAGTTGCAAGGTTGACTCCGATCTAATTCACTCTTTGTTAATTTTCCTGTCGAATGTCAAGTTTTCCAGAATCCTCCACCAATAAAAAAAAATGACTTACTTGAGAAGGAGGCCAGTGGGTAATTTTAATTCCCTCCCGTGCTTCTGACAACTTAAAAATATGAAAGAGGACACTGTTTAACTACTAAATATATTACTTTTAAAAAGTCTTTCTCAAGTTTTTTGCTTTCTTCTTTCATACTTTCAGAAGTTTGTCCCCCTTTTCAGTCTACACCTACGCTTATACTTACATTAATAGGAAGCCAACAGACAGTAAACACGGTAGTTATAGCACACAAGAAGATCACTAAGCTTCGTTCAATCTCTCTTTTAATGGAAGTTTTAGATCGTCTGGCTCCGTGCCGTCTGTCAATGGACGGTGAATTTTGTACTAGTCTTTTTTGTCTCATTTGAAGCAGAGTCACTACCACAACAATATTACAACACAAGTTTATTATAATCACAAGAATATTAAAAATTGCGAATGTATAAGCATATCCTATATCATTAGTACTCTCTCGGTGGTAATTCAAAAAACACCAAGATCCTGGAAATTGCTTCTCGTAACTCCCAAAGCCTAATAATGGCAATGTACAAAAACATATAACAAACAACCACAGACCACCAACCACAAACGCAGCTTTTTTCTTTGTCACTGTTCTTTTGTAGAAATATGTGAATCGTAAAGCCAACACGCGTTCTAATGACATGGTACAGACTAGTAATGGCGTCACAACTCCAAAGAATATCATCACAAAAGCATGGTAAAAGCATAAAGGCTTGCCTCCTACCCATTTCAAATTATTAGCGTACACTAAAATTGCTATTGGACTAGTTAAGCATATGCCAATTAAATCCGTACATGCTAGTCCCGCCAAAAGAGTATAAAACACTGTCTTCTTGGCTTCATTTGATGACGTGTATAAGACCACAAGTGCTAGTATATTTCCCACAATGCCTGTTGTCATCATTAGAGTAGGGGTGAGAATAGACAGATTCTTAGTTGTGGTACAATTTGCACATAACGTTCCTAAATCTGTTCGATCTGTCATGTTAATAATTGTTGTCAAATTCAGAAGTGCCATCTTTCAAATCGCCTTTAATGACTGGACCTGAAATCCAAAATGTATAAATGAATTCGATTCATGTTAAAGTTTTACAAAAATGACTAACAGGTCACTTTAACAGTTAAATACCTTTATCAATAAAATCAAGTCGATTTTAAAAAACGAAAAAAAAACCAAATAATTAAAAACAAGCACTAGTATGCCTTTTCTGGTCGCATTATAAAAATAAAAACACAGATCTAACGATTATTTTAATTCAGAATGTTTTGACTAGTTAGACCTATTTATTTAGTATACAGAATTTGTTCAAGTTGAAAACGTTAAATGGAAAGTCATGTATTTGATTTTTTTGTAATTTTCAGACGAATACATGAAATGAATCATACTACGTATCGATAAAAAGATAAAAAAGAAAATAAACACAAACACAAAAATACAGCTATAAATTACGCATAAATATTCAAGGCATTGCGCAAGACATTCGAAGGTCATATATTTTAAGTCATGAATAAGAAAGAACTTTTACACTTAGCTGAACTTCATCCGTTTTCTCGGTCGTTTTTTTCTGGCTTAGACGACCACTTTGTTCTACATTATTTACAAGTTTAACTTAATAATATGTTCCATTAGACGAAGAGGATGCCGTTTCATCTTAAATTAATATTCCATGCTATTTTAAAGCTTAGATCGACATGTCAGAAAGTATACATATATTTTCGTATAAAATATGCTTACAGTACCTACGTTTATGTGCTTACCATGTTCAAATTATTAGGTGGGAAGTACTGACACTGATGCTTAACTTTCTAATTATATCTAATAATCCATTTCTGTACATAACAACGATCTGATAATCACACCAACACATTTTTTCAAATTAAAAAGGACAATAAACTGTACTTTTTTTTTTATAAATGACGTCAGAAATAATACAGAAGAGTAATATAATAATTTGTAGTACACCATTCCTCTCCAAACCTAACGGCAATTCAAACATTGTTATATCACGATTTGTCATTAATCAAAATAATCAAATACTTGACAGGACAAATAAGAGAGTTTGTATTATATTGGAAATTTTATTTACTGACATTGTCCAGCCAATCTCTGGTCACTCCAGAGACTAACAAAGACTCCTATACATTTACAGATAAGGACAATACAATCAGAAATGGACCCCAACACCGACATCTGGCCAAATTATTTTAAATATTTTACAAAAGTCACCGCGACCTTAATTAGTATTCCAATGTCTTTGGATTATTGTTATCTATTTAAGCAGTCCATTGATAATCTCAATTTCGATGTGCGTACAAATGAGGCAATCAAAAGTATATAGTTTATATACTGTAGTGCACATATGCATGCATTCTTAAACTAACTGGCTGAATCAAAGGCCTAATAATAATATAAATGCCCTAAATGAACTTAAATCCATTATTAAAGGTTATCATAATCTAACAATTTTGATAATTGAAAAATCATTACTTAATGCATTCATAGTGGAAATTGAGACTCCTCGTTATAAACATGATTTGTAAATTTTATCCGGTGAATTATTTACTATCTCTCGCTGATTAAGAACTTGTCAATATAGTTCGTCGTTTGCATTACAGGAAAAGCTTGTCACATTAAAAAAAAAATATGACAAAAATATCGAATATCTGTTGACTAATAATATGTCGCACGAATGTAATATTTTAATATAAAAATGAAGAGAGGCTGTTGATTCCCAAATAGAACCATATTTGACGTGCATGTGAAGACAAATGACAAATAAACATCTACTATAGAACAACCTTGGGCAAAATACATACAGTATAGTAAAAGAAAAGTTTTAAAAGCTCCAGATAGCAAAACGTGAAACACTTGAAAAGAGAAAAATATAAACTTGGATCACACCAAAGAACAATTATTGGAAATAGCGACTGACGACAACCTCTAGATTGTCGGGACAGGCATACATTGTATGTTGAAAATGTTGCGGAGTAATGTATGTATGTGAGCTAAAATGTCCCCTAAATTCGAGACAGTGATGCAGAACACAACATCAAGACTGTAAATATCAGTTTGATTATTAGATCGAACTACTATATTAGCACAAAAACAAAATACAAAACACACAAAGAACCGATTTTTAGGAGTATACTCAAAGTTACTAAAAGATAATTTTATCATTTTAATACGAAAATAAAGAAATATCTCTGAAGATTGAAAAATCTAACTCTAAGGGATATATTATTTATCTTATTTCTGTCCGGGGGGTTTGCCATTTATCAAAAAGAAGTATAGAAACTAAACATACACATTCTCTCATAAATTCAAGTTTGAAGTCATCTCACACATTCAAATAAGGTTAAATCATAGTAGACTTACAAAGAGTTACTGAGGATTCATTATTATTCGTAAGATATCAATTTTCGTGGATTTCGTGGTTAAAGGCGATAAAACGAATTACAAATTTCCATAAACATGTATGCAGACTTGGGCAAAACCACGAAATAAAATATCCACACAAATCAAATTGGAACCCACGAAAATTAATGTGCGATTAACTGAAATTACTTGTTTATTTTTTGACCTTACAAGTGGGTTCTTTTGTTTAGTAATTTAGGAACTGGGAATTTTTTTTATCACAACATATATTCGATACCCCTGATTCTTATATGCATGCGAGGTAAAAATAAAATAAAATAAAATACGACGTTCGTTTTTGTGGGATACATACAAAGGATACAGACCACCTGAGTCGTTTAGTAGATAAGGTTTGTTGTTTTTCAATAGCTGTCGCTATATGTGTTACTAAATGATCGCGACAGTTATTGACAGGTGATTCTGCTAATGAACAGACAGAAACCATATTTTGTTTATCATTTAGAAACTATCAATAATTTCTTATGTTAATGCAAAGAATGCTACAGTAACATCCTCTTTTAAAAACACATAAAAATTAAAACTGTCGTGAACTAATCGAAAAGGTTTTTAAAAACGTTTATCGTCTTAAACAGAGCGTGTCTCTGAGGAGCGTGTACACTGTAGCAATTTGAAATACATATTCGTAGCATTTTAATGGATAAACAAATAAATTGTAAAATTCTAATGAATCCTACTATACCTACGTGACAGTTTGTTCCAATTTTTCAGTTATAATAACCATTTTCTATATTCCATGTATCCCACAAGAACACACTTTGGTCACTCATTTTTTTGTAACTATTAAAACTCAGACAAAAAAAAAAGGCGTTTATTGATAGTTTAGTAAAAGTATTTCAACGTACGTACCTTGCTTGAGTAAATCCAACAAAAATAACTCCGTTACAAATTAACTTTTTATCGTTATGTTATTTGCCTATCAATTTTGACGATCAAGCGATTACCATATGATGTTATGTTGACTGAAATTGATTTTCCATAACATCGAAAGTTTTCTGTTTATATTTCCCCTCGTACAAACATCTGTAAAAAGCTTTTGATGAAAAACTTCTCTACACACTTAGTTTGAATGACTATACTTAGTACATAAATTACAAATTTACCACAAATTTCCGTGTTATCAAAGTATCTACACAACTATCACTCCGCGCTTTTTAAACTTGTAATAGGTCATATGATTTATTTCTTTTACATTGACGATTAAATTAAACTTATATTTGTCTATCAATTATGATGGGATTTGACTTTGATTACAAATCGCATCCAAACTCTTCAATTTGCCAAAAAATCAAGAATGCTGGTATACGATGGTATGTATGAATTTTAAAATAATTCTCTCACAGTAATGAAATGACCAGTTGCAATGATTAAAACCACGGCGAGAAACTAAAGGCTCCCCATAATTCGGAAGTATCACTGTTCTGACATACATGTAACTTGCGTTACAATAAATCTCATTGAATTAGATTACTAGCAGATCCGTTATACAATCATTAAATGAAATTAGACCATTTAAGTTATGTATTATATAATAATTGAATCAAATGAGATCCATCATGTGATCTGATTTAAAGTAAATTAAATTGTATCTATAACGCGTAAAGAAATTTGAGAAGAAAGAAAGTTTTGCACATAGCTATAGCTTCTATTTATACACAAAAAAATGTACACATATTATGACGAAGAAACACCGAAACGCGTACAGAAATAAAAATGAATATACGGCTGATCTTCTCACAAATTCAATTCAACACTTCAAATAGTACAAACGAACACACGAACACTTGTACTAAAATCCTACTGAATAGGGCGGTGAATTATTTCCTGAACTAACATTTCGATATGTGAAGAGATTACATTTTATATCCAATAGGTCATTGTCTATATCCAATGATCAAATTTTCTTTTTCTTGGTGCCAAAATGGCTGCTCCTGTAAATATATATTGTCAAAATTGGGTATATGCATATCCCATATGATTTGTTTTGCGAGTGTTTCTCTCAGATGTTTTGATTGTGTAAGTATTATGATAACGTCGAGATTTCAATGTCTGACTATTCATTCATCAATGGATAAATTATATAACAAGGATATCATCATCCTTAAATGGTAAAAAAATGCATGTGACTTTTGTCAACATTGACATTCTGTTTGTTTCGGAATATTGGAATATTCCCTTTATTTGTTATTTCATATTTTACCACAAATGTCTTTTATCACTTTTGTATTTTATTTTATTTGTCGGCCAAAAGACCATAACAAGTTGCATGTCGAATTGTTATCAACTTGGACAACATACAGTCAGAATGTTCCGTGATAACAGAAATTAATAATGTCTTTTGACATTCAGAATAAGTGTTTAAGCTCGCAGTTAGTAACCGTAAGCACGGGCGGCTTTGATGTACTTATCTTCCGAAGGGCAAGTGGGACTGCTATTTTCATCAATTGGAGTTTTTCGTCAGTCGTCTGTCGTCGTCGTGAACCTTTCACAGATGGCCTGGCTAAATATCGAATCTTAGGGGTAAAATGCAAATATTGTTCTATGTATTGAAAACTGAAATTGAGGACTTTCACCAAATTTTGATTTTTTTTAAAACTTTTACCTTGAAAACTATAATCATAGAGAGAAACTTTTTAAGCAAACATGATCAGCTAGAAAAGATCTATAATAGATGAAAAAAAAATCGAAAAATCACTCACCATAGGACTACTAGTATTCGAAATTAAAAGGCGATTTTTAACCATTTTAGTGCTTTTAGCTGTAATCTTAAAAACTATGATATAAAGATAAATCGTTCGTCGACTCCTTATTTCAGATATTACCTTTTTTGAAGATTTCTACTCATGATAGTTTGGTTTTTGGAGAAAACTATAGTAGATATAGGAAGTTTTTTAACATAAAAATGTTAAAACAAGAGGCTGTCACAACGACAGCAAACCGGATTTATTAATATTTATTTGTGTCCTGGCAATATCACAAGAACCATTACTGATGAATGGTGAAAGTGAAAATCGTCAATATCAAATTTGACCTCCATTTTGTCATCAGTTTCAACATCTTAAAATTTGAAAAGCTTAGATTGAATGGTTCATGAGTAAATGCAACAACGTGAATGGAAACGCCATTTCACAATCTTTCAAGAACCATAACTCCTGAACGGTAAAAGTCAAAATCGTCATTATTGAACTTGACCTCTAATTTGCCATCAGTAACAACATATAAAAATTTCAAAAGCTTTGGTTGAATGGTTCATGAGAAAATGCACGGAAACGACTGGAAACACCATTTTTCAATCTTTCAAGAACCATAACTCCTGAACGGTAAAAGTCAAAATCGTCATTATTGAACTTGACCTCTATTTTGTCATCAGTAACAACATATTAAAATTTGGGAAGCTTTGGTAACACAGTTCATGCGTAAATGCACGGACACGACTGAAAACACCATTTTTCAATCTTTCAAGAACCATAACTCCTGAACGGTAAAAGTCAAAATCGTCATTATTGAACTTGACCTCCATTTTGTCATCAGTAACAACATATTAAAATTTGGGAAGCTTAGGTAGAACAGTTCATGCGTAAATGCACGGACACGACTGGAAACTCCATTTTTCAATCTTTCAAGAACCATAACTCCTGAACGGTAAAAGTCAAAATCGCCATTATTGAACTTGACCTCCATTTTGTCATCAGTAACAACATGTTAAAATTTGGGAAGCTTAGGTAGAACAGTTCATGCGTAAATGCACGGACACGACTGGAAACTCCATTTTTCAATCTTTCAAGAACCATAACTCCTGAACGGTAAAAGTCAAAATCGCCATTATTGAACTTGACCTTCATTTAGTTGTCAGTAACAACATATTAAAATTTTAAAAGCTTTGGTTGAACGGTTCATGAGTTAATGCACGGACAACATTTGATTGCCGCCCGCCCGCCCGCCCGACCGACCGACCGCCCGCCCGCCGTACATCCCCAAATCAATAACCGACACAAAAATCCGGTTAAAAAGTGGTTTTTACAAATAAGTGCAATAAACAGAAATCGTTAAATTACTTCCCATATGAATTGTTATCCTTACATTGCGATTTTATTCAATTATTTTTGAAACATAATCTTGAAAACTGCCATAGGAGAACTGAAATTTTGATCAGCAAGTCAACATGTCACAAATTACCAGTTGACTCCATATATGGATTATAATCTTCAGTGACTACTTTTACCCATGTTATGTTTTTTTATGAAATGATCAATTACACAAAATTTGGTCCTTATTGTTTCACTTCATAAAGAAATATTCATCATTGTGTTATGGCAATTCACAATAATTTTACTATAACATATAATTTTGGATTATCAAATAAAGGTTCACAGCAATACAGACTCCTTGGAGCCTCTAGTTAATTATCTCTAAAAGTAACTTAATGTTTCGGAACCTAGTACTCTGCATTTGGTTTAATGGTTTGTTTGTACTAAACCTTTGAATAAATGAGGTTATAGAGCTCGTAAATCGATAGAATTTCAATTGTTAATGGAGATTATCGTTGTAACATTTATTTTATACCTTTAATGTAAGTGTTAAGTTGGGTTTTTTTTAAATTACACACATTTTTATGCTTCCTTTTGAAATGCCAGCTTTGTTTGGTTGAGATGACGGTAACATTTCAACAACGGCTCATCGGGAAGTAGTAATACCCTCAAGCAATAACAAATTAATGAAAAAGAAAAATATTTATAATTTAAAGACCATAAGTGCAGAAAATTGAATATAGGTTCTACCACCGTGTTGAGTGTGATGCGGTATTTCTCCACTCTAGACGGTTTAATTTTCAACTTTAAAACGCGAGGCGAGTTTTAAATATTTAAAATGAAACTGTCTGGAGTGGAAGAATATCTTATTGCACGCAGTTAAAGCTGTAGAATCTATACAGATTCAAATTTCTGCACTTGTGGTCTATAAATTATAAATGTTTGTCAGTTTATTGGCTTTTACTAGTGAGGTATATAACGATTTCCAAGTTCAGAATATCAACCAAAACTAGTCCAACTTTTTTTTCTACATCATTTATTTTTCTCATGTAACGAACGAGCATGCAGTGATCAAATTCGAGGCAACTAAAATTTACCGATGTTCAAAATCTCCTAAATCCATTAAGAAGATACATATCCAGGTTAAAACAAAAACTGCAAAAATTAGTTTATCTTTAAACAGCTGATTAGAGAACCACTAAAAGATTAAGCGATTAAACCATTATTGATCCTTAACTTTTCGCCAGCTTTAGAAACAAACTTTTGACAGAAATCGTGTAAATAAGACTGACAGATACACATACACATAATTTTTTCTCAACAGATACAGCTAATCTTTTCTCAACAATGCCGATGTATAACCACAGAATCACAGATGAATATATTGCATGTTTTTTTCCGTCAGAAAGAGATTATTGGGAAGTTTTCATTACACATTACAGAAATAAAGCAAGTACCAGAGCATTAATTTTACGTTCGGTTTACAACAGAGTTAATGATAACATTGTAAAGATATGCTATAATAGAACCCCGGAAGTGTCTATATTAATCCTATGATATAACCGTGGACAATAAAAAAAAACTTCTATGAAATAACTAACAATATCTTCTTAATTTCAACCGACTTTTTAAACAAAACTGAACCGTTGTTACCAGAAACATTTTATTTTTTTAGACTTCGTGACTAGTAAAGACAAAAGTAGTAATTCAAACTCAAAATCCCCCCGCGTTTCAACATCATAAATCTGTTATATTGAATTTATTAGCAATGAATATTGATAAACTGTACAATGCATCTGGGATATAATGAAATATCTGAACAATGATGATTTCTCGTTAATATATTTTTTTTGATGGGTCTAGATTGAAGTGTTATTGTAATTATAGTAGAACTATTAACGCGATGTAGCCACATAAAAAAAAACTCTTCAGGAGCTACGGGGGAAAACGATATAAATGTTTATAGAATTATTTCTATCCATGACATTTTTGTAAATAATAAGCATCTGGTTTGGTAGAAGCAGATTTTTATTAATAACAAAAGTGCATGTGATAAATCATATGCAGTTTATCCCATTAGTGTATATCAACTGGAGTTATCCAGCGAAATGCAATAGAGTAGCCCGGAGCGGAATCTCAATTTCATGGTACATGTTTTTGTTTTTACACATGATGGCTTATATAACTTTGTTGTAGCATAAAAATAGCATTTATTGTTCCTTTCAAATATCTGCCTGTTACTCTGTTTTTGTATTGGGCGAACGGCAATGTTACATTACGTAGATGTTCATTTTGAGGATCACTCATCTCCGCGATTTATAATCATTTCGATTTATATGTACAAAATAAAGACAACAGTTCTTATTTAAAACTGCTGTATGAAATAGTGCCAGATAACAGTCTATGTACAATTTCCCAAGTATATAACTTACTTGTACTCGTCAGGAAATTTCAGAGGAATCTCTCATACATCCCATGTCAACAAAAACGAATACCAAAATGGTTATTAATGTTGAAATTCAAACACGTTAGTATGCTTAAATTGTCATTTGGGCTTCATATCACATGTGACAGATCCTCAAAAGCACATTAAAGAGAGGTGGAAAATATCATAGAGACATTCCAAATTACGAGTGGTGAACAAACGGACAATGCCATGACAAAACTTAAATATTAAATTGTTTAATTTCTTATTGATTAAATAAAACAGCATATTCACCTATCTTAAGAACAATGATATTCGCCGCCCTAAAAATGACATGCTTTTAAAAGAACTATTATTGTGGTCAAATATTTAATGTACAATTGGTTCTGGTTTATAATTGTCATTTATGTACATTTATTCTGTCGGAATATGGATTAAAACAATGACTGTCATTTGTTTCGTTAACCACATGTAAATATAAGTTTAAACTGCATATTTACCTCATAAAAATACAGTTATTATATAATAGTTATATTTATAACGCAGAAGTGGAAGGATAGTGATTTAGAAAAAAAATATACCGGTCCATGTTCATTAGGGTAATATCTTTGATAGTCTAGATGGTATTTGTTTTTGTGCCTGTTCTAAATCAGTAGCCTCTGTAAGTCTTGTATGTATTTAAAAAGAAATTAGTTTATATTTGTATGTTTCGGAGTTCAGTGTGAAGTAGAACACATTTTTATTGAGGAGCCAGATGAAGCCTGTCTCCTCAGTAGTGCGGGCTTTTTTTCGCTGTGTTGAAGACCCATAAGTGGCCTTGGGCTGTTTTCTGCCCTTTGGTCGGGTTGTTGTTGACACATTCCCATTTCCATTCTTAATTTAGATATCTGTTACAAAAATGTGCCAAAACTTGCAAGCTTATTTTAGACCGTAGACGACGCTTTTTATACCGATAATTAATGTAAATATGTTTTATGATTTAACTTTTGTTTTATAATTGCTTTTTGAAAATTTGTAAATACTAGTTCCTTTTAATCCGTCTCTCATAATTCTTTTAGAATGGCATTAATAATTTTAATAAATTATTGTATTGTATTGTATTGTACTTTATTGGCGACCTTTCTAGACGAAGGGTGATTCAGAGCTTATAATTTGTCTTTAATATAATTGTAGATACCGTACGTTCAACTTTACATGCGTTTTTTTGTTTGTTTGTTTTGTATTTCCTTTTGAATAGAGTGACGTTGTTGTCTCGATGACGTATATATCCCACAATTGTTTTACCTTTCGTTTTGTTAATATGATGAAATGATCTGTAACCGAAACATGCCGCTTTGACCTCTACATGATATTTTACTAGCTTCCTCGAACACAAATTTACCGAGGTTTTCTTTAATTTAAGTGTCAGAATACATTAAATCATTACTATAAATACAAGGGACGTAAGGTTAATTAAGAGTGAGACAGTAAACCAACAACACATGTAAACCAATCATTTAAACTTCTATGCATATATATATAATAAAATTTAGAATGGAAATGGGGAATGTGTCAAAGAGACAACAACCCGACCATAGAACAGACAACAACAGAAGGTCACCAATAGGTCTTCAATGCAGCGAGAAATTCCCGCACCCGGAGGCGTCCTTCAGCTGGCCCTACACAAATATATATACTAGTTCAGTGATAATAAAGACAATGTGCTATGAGTGACAATGAGACAACTCTTCATCGAAGTCACAATTTATAAAAGTAAACCATTATAGGTCAAAGTACGATCTTCAACACAAAGCCTTGGTTCCCACCGGACAGCAAGCTATTGTAACGTGTAACCAGGCGTTTTATAAATATCCCAAACGTCCGTTCCAGTTAATACTTGAAATCAAGTTGTCCACAAACAATACGGCAATACTAAAAACTACAACTATCTTCGTTATGCACAATAAACCAAAATATATACACGGGCTCTTTGCCGATACAAAGTAAGTGTGAAATCTTATATATACAATTTTATACAATATAACAGCCTGTCCTCCTAATGGAACGTTATGTCACTATAAGACAATTTGGCAGGTACAGTTTGACCTCCGAATGGGACAGTCTGTTACTACTAGACAGTGCAGCCTGGTACAACTTGTCCTCCGAGTTGGACAGTCTGTCACTACCAGACAGTGCGGCCTGGTACAACTTGTCCTCCGAGTGGGACAGTCTGCTATGTCAATCCTATCAACGTGTATGTTCACTTTGTACCCAGTACAAAGTGTCCTCTGAATATTCTAGCACTTAATATATCCGACGTACGCTCGGTTGAAGGATGGCAGCTCATCGACAGCCAACCGACAGCCTCGAGTGCTCTTTCTCATTCTCTTATATACCTGTGGTCGATACCACTATGTCTTGATAGGGGTGCTCTCTATGTGTTACCTTTACGATCCCCCTATAACTTTAGACCCGGCCACTAATTTTCCCGCCAAACGTCTAAATCTATGTAACTCTTTCTCAAGCGTAAACCATGCATTGTTACACTAAGATTCTACTTGATTGTAATCTTAACGACCAATAAACATAACACTATAAAGGGCTCCAGAAATGACTCGTGTAATATCATTCGAACAGGAAAACCAACATGCATGTAAAAACAAAGGAAACATTAAAACTATTCAAAAACTTACCTTCCAATAAGGTATGCATGGTTGTTATGTTATAACTGGGTGCAGTAAGAACATGACCGGTGCATTGTACTATCTCTTAGTTTTTAAAAACTTGTTCTAGATGTTAAACTCCTTTAAAAGACACACGTCGAGGAATACATCTTGACATGAAGACCTGACAAGTATAGTTGACAAATTGACAGTAGGATTGGGGTTGTTTGTATTAAATTATCAAATCAGTGTATTTATCTCTCACATTTAACATAATCAAATCTCAATTATAATCCCCATACCACGTCAGTTAGGTAATGTGTTTGTTAATCCAAACTACAAATATTTGATCTTTCATTTGAAAACAAAAACAACGTTGAATATAGTCAAGTATAAAATAGAACTCCATTTCTTTGTATGCTTCAAATTATTGATCATGATCGGGTAGATCAAACAGTTTTCTTTCCCCGACGTAAGCAGTTGCTTGAGTGCTACATACTTATTTGATTTTTCAAAGCTTCTATACACTGTCATTTATAAGTTCACTGTGACTTATCCCAAAGGTCTTCAACGATTGGCATAGCAAATTTTGCCCGTATCACACCCGTCAAACGATATATGAAGTTTGTAAATCGATTTTATAAACCTTTTCGTATGTAAAACACATGTGGTCACATGGGAGATTGGTCCGTTTACTGAGTAAATTGTTTTTTTCGTAAAGAGCATTTTCATCGAAAAATAGATTTTAAAAGATAACTATCATTCATACTAGTCTACTAATAGGCTAGCAATTTATTCATGTTAAAAATCATTAATCATATATTTGTCGCGCAAAATTATAGCTAACTACAAATCTAAAGCATTACAGAAATTCCAGTTTCTGCAAATTCAAAAGAGGCAATTTCATTCCATAAAATCTTATTTATTTGTCCTACTTTTTCTCAAAGTAAAAAGTACATCAGCTTTCATGATTGGCCCCTTCTTGCTTTTATGTCTTTCATCAATTTAATAAGGAAATGAATGTTATATACATGCTTTAGTCTTGAGGGAGAACATCGTCTGTATACATATTAGTTGTAATTGGCTTTGAACTAGCTTACAGTAACAGCGAGTACTCTTAGCTCAGTACTTAGTGTCTCTTATCTTTTGTTTGTTAGTTGTTTTTGTGCTTCGCTCCAATCTAGGAATTGTTAGAATTTCTTCTTATGTTGTGTTGTTACACCATTGTTCAAGGTTAAGAAAAGGGTTGAACATTCACAAACATATAAAATCCCGCCACATTTCTTATGTGTATGTCCATAGCTAAGAGCCTTAATTCAGTGGTTGTCGTTGCTTTCCATTAATATTTAATCTTTTATTGTTTTAACATGAATCATACCCACGGACTATACTACTACAATAGTAACGACATAAACGGAATCGTCGTCAATAAATCGGGAGATAAACGTGTACTGTTATTTCGATTTTATATTCACATTGTAGATCTTAGGGTCAAACGGATATGGGATTATTCTAAAATTGAAATATTTCATGAAACGGACCCACTTGAATCTGAACTGGTAGTTCAAAGTTACTTACTTTTAATCATGACTACAATCACAACAGTTTTCCTATTGACAAGTTCTCGCATCGACAGAGCCCTTAATATGTCCTGGGTCCGTTGGAAAGATTTGTCACTTTACAGGGCACACTCATCATTATCACAGATGTGTTAGTTATTAACAGACGCAACATATGGTTAACTTCAGTGTTAATTCTGATCCATTTCACAAAGATAAAATTCCAACTAAATGTACATCTTATGAGCTTATTAACTGGTGTAAACAATGGTAAATTAAAGAGCAACATCCTTGTAAATTGATTTTATAAATCTGTTCGTATTTTAAACACAGGTAAATGATGATAATGAAATGCATGTTAAAATTTATACAATGGACAGAGTTATACAGCCTTAGGGTGACAAGGATAGAAAATAATAAATGTAAAACTTCAAGGTGTTTCCCTCTTTCATAACTAAGTTGATCGGGCTTGTTTTAGAAAAACCCTTCAAACGAACAGGTGATTTGCTGTAATAGTCATGACTAGTGATGAGCACTTAGAATAAAAGTAAAATCACAAAAATACTGAACTCAGGAAAATTAAATCGGAAAGTCCCTAATCACATGGCAAAATCAAATGACAAAACACATAAAAATGAATGGAAAAGAACTGTCATCTTCCTGACTTGGTACAGGTATTTTCAAATCTAGAAAATGATGGATTAAACCAGATTAAATAAAAGTGGTGTTTCAACCAGTTTTCCAGCGCACCTAACCTACTACTTAAGATGACACTGCTGAGTATCGAAACCTCACCTGGTGGACTATCAGTCACCGAGAGTATCATCAGCTTAGTACTTTGGTACTGACATGGTTTTTAACAAACCTTTCTAAAACTGTCTATTAATAAATTTTGAAAGTTTCAACTCCCTCATGCAAAGTGGGCCTTAGATGAATTTGACTATTTTTGTTTAGGTCGTTTTTTGTCATATAGCTCTTCAGCTGTTTAGGTTATTTAATATACATTCTGAGCTTTCAAATTTCAGAACGGGTATTAATGTGATTCTATATATATGCCAACACATTCGAATTGACGTACATTACCAAGTGATGTCTTTTTGTACCAAATGCATTCGAACATGACTGCATATATCTAAATTCCATACAGTCACATGCAGTTCACATCCCACCAAGAGAAGCTATAATTGATTTATATGTCGTGTACAAGTTGCGATTTTGTACAGGTTATAACATGTACAAAAATATTGTACATGTTATAACTTGTATAATGCAAAAACACAAGTTATAACCGATACAAAATATTGCTTTAAAATGGTTTTAACTTGTACAAAATCGAAAAATAAGGATATGTTTCTATTATCGCAACATATGTTATTAACCTCATTAATATTTTCATAACTTTTTTATTATTCTTCATGTTAGTGTGTTTTATCCTTTTTTTATACAGTTAATGTCCAGGGGTCGGTATTACGAAGCATTCCTAACTAAGACCTGTCATAAGATATTTCTTAAGGACATGTCTTATGATCCTCTTATGACTATCTATGGACATATATTTATTTGATGAATTATAATTGTGAGTGTCCACTTTGAAGGCAATGGTAAAATACTTTCATTCTAGTTAACACTAAAAGACATAAGAGGATGGCCAGGATAGATGTGTCTACAAATAAAATTGGGAATGGAAACGGGGTATGTGTCTTAAAGACAACAACCCGCCCATGGAACAGACACCATCCAAAGGCCACAGATACATACTTTCAAAGTAGAGGATATATATTTGAAACATCAACATGACAGCCGCCTCATGCAATGATCTTATAATTTATAAAAAAATGAGTTATGAATTTACATTAGTCATGCTGAAGGCCAAAAATGTTGAAGAGTAGATCCAAAGATATTGATAATGAAGCGTGGTACGATGAAAACTATTTCAGCTATCTCTTGCTTTAACAGAGTAAGCATATAAGACATTATTTTAGTCTTCGCATGCTATAAAACGAGAGGGAGTATTACCCAATATTATTATGCATTGTTCTTAAATTGTTTGGAAGAATTTAATTACTAGTATCTAATGTAATTGTCATTGAGGAAATGCAAGCGTTTAGTAAAGAGTGTCACCTTAATTAAGCCATGATGGACTGCATAAAACATACAATTACATGAAAACACATTTTGCCAACATAAGTCATGAAACATATATTTCTTCAACTTTGTGATCATTGTCCTCTACAGAAAAAGACACGTTCTGGCCTATTTATTTTTGTTCTTTATTTATATATCCTACTTTTCAACACTGATCTAACAGCTATATACGAGTCTTCTGTTGCCTTTATTTATTTTACCAACTGAATACACGCTTCAATACCTTTTTGCGTCATAAGATCATGGCATATTCATTTAAACGTTTTAATTAGTTTGGACGAGGCTTTATGTATTTATGTTCCGGACCATATGGGTATATACTCATATGGTCCGACCATACGCGTATGGTCCGGCCGTACGCGTATGGTCGGGGTAATTAACACTCGGTTACGGTTTACTTTTAATACTTCTAAACTCTTCATATGGTATGACCGTTCATTAAAAAGACGCTTTCATACATGATCATATAGGTAATTTTATTATCATATTATAATAAAAAGATAAGCTAAATAAAAATAAGAAGTTTTACATAGTTAATTTTACTTAACAGTCAATTTTATAGTAAACACATTTTATATACGTACCGGTGGTCATTACCGATTTGTTATTACGAGTGAATGGCAATATGTCGACTAAAAAACACAAATTCCAAAATTGTTTTAATGACTGATGAACTGTTACACAAGAAGTCATTGGAAAGTAACATAGTTTATTTAAGTTGTCTTGAGAATATGGTGTATTGCAGTCATTTTACGATATTTGAGATCTAGAGCTTCTTAAAAACACCGTATACATCAGAATGGCAAAATACCTCGGTACCACCGTACCATTTGTGTACACAGCTGCAAAAGCTAGCTTTTCACTCACAAACAAAAGGTGTAAATGATGAGGATCAAGCACAAAAAAGCCATGATTCCGTGTGGAAGTAAATGTCACCCCAAGCCTACATGTAAGAATGTAACTAGCGATGAAAACTAACTATGGCATCAATATTTAATTTTTACGTAGTTTTTGGATTATTAAATTAATAAATTGTCATATAACCATCACTGTTCGATAAAGTTTCTGTATTATTGAAACGTTAAAAATGGAGATTGAAAAAAAAATATATCTATATGGTCCAAATACTCATATGGTCCGGCCCGTTAATAACCAAACGAGTATTATACTCATATGGTCCGACCATACGCGTATGGTCGGACCATATGAGTATACGCATATGATCATGACCATACACGTATGGTCCAAATACTCATATGGTCCGGAACATTTATACAACCATTTATACTTAACCAAACTGATTTCTTTCACAAAGAGATGTAAATTGTCCGTTTATAAATTAAGAAGTTACAAAGAAACCTATATGTTTCGACTCCCTCAAGGTAAAGATGACCTGAGATGAATTTGGCTATTTCTAGTCATTTTTTTCAAATAGCTCTGCAACTATTTCGGTTATTATACATTCTTGGCTTTCAAACATTCCACGTTGAGCGTTCCTGATAAAATTAAATCAAGATTACAGCTATGAACCAATGAAATTTTGAAGCGTAGTTAAAATCTGTTTGAATGAATTTTGCAGATTTACATGCATATGACATTCAGAAGACTGTGTTTTGTAAATAGTTATCAAAGGTACCAGACTTATAAACTAAAACGCCAGACACGCGTTTCGTCTACATTAGAATCATCAGTGACGCTCAAATCAAAATAGTTATAAAGCCAAACAAGTACAAAGTTGAAGAGCATTGAGGACACAAAATTCCCAAAAGTTGTGTCAAATACGGCTAAGGTAATCTATTCCTGGGATAAAAAAATCCTTTCGTTTTCGAAAAATTCAAAGTTTTGTAAACAGGAAAGGAGAAGGTCCAGTAAGGGGGCCTGATTTGTCCTCAAATTTCAGGTTCATCTGACGAAAGATTTTGGACACTTTTTAAACACTTAAGTGTCTATTTCAGTAGATTCAATTGGTTAATGTGAAAGATTTTAACTGATCAAGTCATTAAAAACGATCCGATTCAAGCTTAAATATGAAAAATCTATCAAATATGCCAAAATATGTCACTTTTCAGATGGTTTTTGTAAAAAAATGAAAGTGGCGGCATCCGTGTTCATTCTCAAACTTTATATATGTTATGTATTATCATCAAATACAACTTACATTTCAATATTAAGAATGAACACAAATGCGGCCACTTTCATTTAAATGCTAGAATTGTGAAGATTTCAGTATTTAGCATGACTTAATGATGCTAGTACCCGATATATGTGCATTGTACTGTCAAAAATAGCCCATATTTATGTAGCAGAAGCATTCTACTTTCCAATAATAACTATAAGTTTACATTCTAACAATTTTGTAAAACTGCTATATTTTGGGGCCAAAAAGGGGTCTTACTGGACCTACTCTTTTATAAAAATGACCATATAGTTGATATATGTTTTGTAAGTTCCGCAATACATACATATTGCATGTGTCTGTGAATTCTATTATGGTTCAAATTTGACTTGATTATCTCTTGTTTACAAATTATTAAAAGACATTATTTGCGCTTTCATAAAGTGTCATATTACATTGATATAGTATACTATTATAAAAAACAACACATGTTGCCAAGATACGATCAAATTTACCGATATACGTCTACATGAAACATTCAGGAAATCATGCAAATAAACAAATTTACTGAATAATAAAGAGACAACAATCTGACGATCAGAAAACTATTAACTCATTTGATTGTAAACAAAATTATGCAACTTTTATTTTTTTATTATTTTTTTTATCACGTACCACTTAAGTAAAATTGTTAAGAAATGATGTTTATCTTCAACATGAAGCATAACTTAACACAAACTTTAACACAAGCATGAATATTACCTATTAACAAAACCATTAAAACAAATAAAAAGAATTTACAATTAATTTTTTCCTTCTAACTTAAAGTGCTAAAATGTAAACAAAAATGACGCCAGAAAGGACATTCTCTGGTTTGATTGAACAAGACGATGTCCATTATGGACGTTTTTCTCCATCAATTTGTACAAAATTATTTTAGTAAATCCCATGTTTCTTGAACGACATTTGTATGAGTATGTTTTACTTAAATTTACGTTTAAATTAGAGTATATGAAGACGAAATTACAGACTTGCTGCTTGAAACATATAACTACTTACTAGGATTTTAATTCTTATTGTTTGTGTTGTAAACAACTTAAATGTAAATAACATCTGTGTTATCGATTGATACATGATTTATATAAAGTTCGAGGGACCATCATGACATTTCTCCTATGATAATTACTTCAAATTGATATTCCCATTCTTTCAAAAATTAACCTTCTAAAGTAGTATGCTAAGATATCGCATTAGCGCCCAGCCGTTACTTGTTATTTGTTTTAAACTATAAACATTTTTCATTGAGTTATTATTTCATAGTAATGCTATGTTATTATGTTTATATAAAAATAGGAACATGTAGTAGACGGCCAATGAGACAACTATATATCCACCAAAGTTCAAATGAAGTAGATGTAAGCAATTATTGGCAACCGTATAATCCTCAAAAATAAGAAAACCCATAACGTATAGTCGGCTGTAAAAAACCCCGACATGAAAAATATGAAACAACTCTATTGAGAAAACGGCACCATTTATAACAAAACAATATACTAAAAACAAATATGACCGAAATGAATCAACGACAACCATTGAACCACAGGCTCCTATTTTGGGATAGGCACATCAACAATGCTTATCTTCAATTATAATTCTTTTTTCAATTCAGAGATCAAAGAAGTTTGTTGAATAAAATGAACACTTTAGAAATTTCTTGAGTCCGAAGGGGATATCTGGATCAAACCCAAACATTTGAAAACCAGAGATACGCAGATACAGTGAATCGTTATAAACTATATCACCAAAAAGACCTTAACAGGATAGCCAACTATCAACTTTACCTGAGGAAGTCGGTAATTCATTTTAGAATAATGTCTTAATTCATGAATGGTGAATTTTGAATTAGTATATGCATACAATATTTTAGTACCGAAGCTTTTACCATCGGGGACAAACAGTCCACCAATGGCGGTATACACCAAGTGCTAGAAAATGAAAGGACAAGTAAAATAACAAAGATACCGAACTTCAAGGAAAATTCAAATCGGAAAGTCCCTTACCAAATGGCAACAAAAGCTCAAACATATCAAATGGATGAAAAAGTGGAAAAACAACTATCATATTCCTGACGTTGTACATGAATTTCACTGTGTAGAAAAAGGAACATTTAACCTTGTTTAATAGCTAGTTAAACCTCCCACTTGTATGACATTTTTTGATAGTTCCGTTATAAATTTCTTTCATCCGACTTTCACCAGAAATGCTCAAAGCTTATTATTTAAAAGTCAGCTAGAGATGCGTTCATACGCGGCAGCGTTAGGAGCTATATCACCATAAAGAATATCAGGTCAACATTGGCTGAGAGTATAGGTACCTTATTTTCTGATTTTTCCCTACTTTATAGATGGGGAATTTCATATACGTATATGTTTTAAATTATGTTAGTACCAAAGCACTATCGAAAGTACAAAAGGTAAGTAGGATGTAAATATGATTTTGCATCTGATTTAGCGTTTGTTATTCTTTTGTGATTTTTTTTGTTATTTAAACTATCATGTACGACTTCTTGTGCATTTTTGTGCAAACGCATAGTATCTAAGTCAAACTTTTTATCCCAACCTTCTTTGATAATCACCAGATTTGGATAGTGAAAACGATTTTGCTACACTGCATTTACCTCACACCTACAACCTTTCACTTCATCAATGAGATTATTTTTTTTCGACAATTGCAGTTTGAAAGGATGAATACAAACTGCAAATTAACTTATGACACAATTTTGACTGTATTCTGAAAGGACAAAACCACTGTTAAAGCACAGTGAAATTAATCTTTTGGGGTACTATTTCATTAAATAATCCTGTTATATTATTAAACTTACCTTGAATCCAATACGCGTTTAATGTGGATAGCTCCTCCATTTTGATGATATTTATTATCTATGCCCCACATCTGATCTTTTTTTTTTTTTTATCAAAAGTCGTTTTCCGGTTCTCTATATTAGTCTTTCCTGATAAAACTTATTGTTATTTGATAACGCATTGAATTTAAGTTCAAACATAATTAAAATTATTATTTTAACCATGCCAAGTACATGTATTAAATAACATAATGTAAACACCGTTAAAAATTGAAGGGACATTCTTATTATATACATAGAAATCTGTAATGTAACTTAAAAAGGGTGATGCAGATGTATGTGATATATCAAATAAAGTACCAGGGAATTGCCTGCATTTTACAAGTGATGCAGACAACTCTCCAATATCATTAAGGTTAATGCAAGGTCCACAACGCTAATATAATTCCGACATGCGTTTTTTTTTTCTTCTCCAAAATTGTTTCTGTATGTTTTATTTTTACTACACGTTATCAATTTCGAAAAACTCTTGTATATTTTCTTCCGATTTCCTTTAATCTACCATATATCAACCCATCATAGATACCAGGCTTTCATTTTTTTACGAGCATTGAACACCCGAAATTCCAACAGGTCTTACCAAATACATCCTAAGTAATCTTTTTCTGGAGTAGGAAATCGTTAGTATTTCGAAATATTCAAAGTTTTGTAAACATGTTATATTTGGTTATGACCATATCAAGGATAATTCCTGTCAACACAGAAGTGGAGTGGTTATACCATTGGGTAGGAAACCTCAACCAGCAGTACCATCGACCCAGTTATTGTAAATAAACGTATTATGGATACCAGGCTTAAAATTATGCACGTTAGACGTTTATATCAATTATATGGTCATTTTCATAAATTTCCTGTTACAAAACTTTGAATATTTCGAAAAACTATGGATTTCCTTATCCCAGGAATAGGTTACCTTAACCGTATTTGGCACAACTTTTTGGAATTTTGGGTCCTCAATTCTCTTCAACTTTGTATTTGTTTGGCTTTATAACTATTTTGATCTGAGCGTCACTGATGAGTCTTATATAGACGAAACGCGCGTCTGGCGTATTAAATTATAATCCTGGTACCTTTGATAACTATTACATTGACGTATGGATTGTTAATTCAAGGAAACCATTTAAAACCACTTTTATATTTTTTAATTGATTTAATGAAAAATATAATGTAGCTAACTGCAAGGCGATATTTCGATCTTAAAGAAGGGAAAACAATCTCCTTTTACGGTATAATTTTTAGTTATCTGACTAGTGTTATCTTTTTCTAGTAAATTCAATAGAAAGGTTTGACAATTACTTGAGGAGATTTATAGCAAAGTTGAACACTATTTTACTTTAAACCTATTTTATTTCAAAATATCATGTACATGACATACACATTCGGACACAAGGTTTCCCTTATATTAATCCGTCTCCCTGTCAAAAGGATAAAGGAAAATAACTGCAAATAAAAAATTGGTTTGTAAGTCCCCTTTTCACTTTTCAGAATTAACAAATCTAAACAACAGGTAATCTATTGGTTAACTACACTAAAACTTAATATTCAAAAACTGCATTATGAGATTAAGTATAGAAGCTGATTCAATTATACTTTATATATTATTAACTATTTCTTTATATTAGCAGATTGGGACACATTTTCTTAAAAAAATATACTAAAAAGTTATATGTTAACGATTGCATCTTTTTCTTCTTTTGTCTTTGAAGTAACTCTTTGGCATATTTAACAAATAAACATTGAAAGGGAGCGTTCGTGGCATTCTCAGCGGTCCGACATAAACCGTTACTTGTTATGACAGAATTCCAGATGTACTTAAAGTACATATTCGAAAGATATGTTAGAAATGCATTTATTAATTAAAAACATCTGCCTGTTTAATTTGCAATGTCATGTAATAAAGGAATGAACGTTCTTATTTGAGTGAATTCAATGTTATATTACCTGACTATATGCACGGATACTCGGATCGTCCCTCCAACATGGCAGTTGGTTGCTCAAGATATCAGTGTAGGGGTAAATTCAGTAAATAGATATGCGTCATCAGGGACCGCACATTTGGGGGAGAGCTTTCTGTATAAAACTGAAGCCCTGTGCTCTTTTGAGTGGTAGATAATGTTTGTAATAAATATTTTTGGATAGATGGATCAAAACTAGAGTTAAAAAAAAATTAGAAATAAATGTTGAATGTACTGATTATTTTTACTACACAGTTAAAAAGTAATTGGGTCAGTAAAGGAATTAAGTGCGAATCTACAGTGTTTGTAAACAAGGCCATGTGAATGCCCAAAAATGCCGCATGACCGTATGTTTTTATTGTTGCAAAATATAGGGCTACATTTGTACTATCATGAATGATAATGAAAGATTTTAATTTCTAAAGGTAAATTAGGTATCAATTTAATTCAAGACATAGCTTAGCATTTAAGTCAATGGGAGATTTTTTACTGAATTTACCCCTATAGGAAAATATGCACTCTGTCACTGTACTTGTTAAAGGCCACACCATTATCACAAAACTCATTTCCTGTAAATATCAATGCAATGGAAGCTTTTTGGAACCAGTTGAAGTTGTTTTTTGTACAAATTTCTATGTTTAAATTCGGCTATCTAGGATGCACTGATTGTACTATGGGAGGATGCATGTGTGTATGGTAAAAATTTAATTTTGTGTCCAGATTGAAAGAAACAATAGAAATTACACTTGAGAGTTATAATATTAACGAAAGGCATAAATATTCTCCCATTTCATATCACATTATGCACATATTTCTCCTCATTATGTGGAAAATCATATGGAAAATCAGAATTACCTCCCTTTGACATAGTGTATTTTTTAGCTATGTTCCCTATGTTAAGTTGTAGATCAAGCTGTAAATGAGCACTTTTCTAGTATTTTAACACTCGATTTAACTGTCCGTATGAAATTATTCATTTATTTTTGCATAATCATTGCATTTCTTCATTTAAAAAATTCTAGACATCATTTCATGATTACATACCCTTATTCTATAAAACTAGTGTTGAAATAGTTGTAATTGGATTGCTATGTTAAATAATTTACTTTAAATATTCTTAACTGTTACTTTAATCTTCCAAATGCATAGTTAGGAGATTCTCAGTCTTTTTTTTTTTTTTTTTTTTTTATATTTGGCACTATTTTATACTTCAGTTCTGGCTGTCTAGTTTTGGCGAAGAAACCATCCTTAGGTTTGGGTAACAGGATTTTCTGCAGAGTGATTGTCAATGACATTTTGTGAAATTTACAAGTAATTAAAACACAGATTGAGTAAAATGAAACATAATTGTTGTATTTTTGGGTATGAAACTGCTTAAAAAGCCTTTGAAAAGTCTTTTTGTGGTCTTTTCAGGGTATTTAATACAAAAAACTTCCTTATAAGGCAAAATTTAATGAAGAGTACATCAAGACTTTCGTTCCTAGATGTACTTGCAATACTGGGCAAAGCAAGCACAGAAAGCAATTCATATTTATTAAGCATAGTATTTTACATCAATCTTTTAAAAACACTCATGATCAATGTGCAACTTTATATACCAAATATACATTGGCCGAAGTGTGGGCTGTTGTATAAATTTTCCATTATCTTTACAAATTCAGCATTTATGAATGTAATGTTGAAACTGGAACTTGAAAATTGGATACATTACATGATTAATACAAAAAAAGTTGGAAAAGAAGTCAAAAAGTCTCTTATAGGGGTAAATTCAGTAAATAGATATACGTCATCAGGGACCGCCCATTTGGGGGAGAGCTTTCTGTATAAAAGTGAAGTACTGTGCTCTTCTGATTGGTAGATAATGTTTGTTATAAATATTTTTGGATCGATGGATCAAAATTAGAGTTTAAAAAAAATAGAAATAAATGTTGAATGTACTAATTATTTTTACTACAGGGTTAAACAGTGATGGGGTCAGTAAAGGAATTAAGTGCGAATCTACAGTGTTTGTAAACAAGGCCATATGAATGCCCAAAAATACCGCATGGCCCTATGTTTTTATTGTTGCAAAAGATAGGGCTACATCGTACTTTCATGAATGATATATGAAAGATTTTAATTTCTAAAAGTAAATTAGGTATACATTTAATTCAAGACATAGATTAGCATTAAAGTCAATGGGAGATTTTTTTTACTGAATTTACCCCTGTAGATATGATGGCTGAGATATATATAGTTTTATAAGATATTTAGCGCAGGTCAGTGGCAACTAAGAATATTTGTTCCAATTATAGGTCCGTTTATTTGTAATCAAGTTGACACAAAATATAAAAATTTAATATAGTTGCACTAAAAAAGCAACATGCATAAATTAAATTACAGAATATTCAATTTTAAGGATACTTGATAAGCTACATTGGTGATCGGTATATTTAGAAAATTATCAATCGAATTAATAAAGTAAAGACATTCATTATCTAACAGAAGGATGATGTTCTTTAACACAGATGTTTTTAGCGTTGGATTTATTTTTTTACTTCTGTTTTGTATCCGTCATCACTACGTAATCTACACACAAATCGGCATACTGTAAAAACAAATAAACTTGACTTGCGTCCTTGACCTAGTAGTTAATCAAAGTCATACGTACCGAATATGCGGCGGCAATTTCATCATTAGCAATCAACTGGAACTTGGAAATTGGATACATTACATGATTAATACAAAAAAAGATGGAAAAGAAGTCAAAAAGTCTCTTATAGGGGTAAATTCAGTAAATAGATATACGTCATCATGGACCAACAATTTGGGGGAGAGCTTTCTGTATAAAACTGAAGTCCTGTACTCGGGGGAAGCTGTGTAAAGCCAGTAATTTTTAGCTCACCTGGCCCGAAGGGCCATGCGAGCTTTTCTCATCACTTTGCTTCCGTCGTCCGTCGTCGTCGTCGTCATCGTCCGACGTCGTCTGTTAACATTTACAAAAATCTTCTCTCCTCTGAAACTACTGGGCCAAATTAAACCAAACTTGGTCACAGTCATTGTTGGGTATCTAGTTTAAAAAATATGTTAGGTGACCCGGCCAACCAACCAAGATGGCCGCCATGGCTAAAAATAGAACATAGGGGTAAAATGCAGTTTTAGGCTTATAACTCAAAAAACCAAAGCATTTAGAGCAAATCTGACTGGAGTAAACTTGTTTATCAGGTGAAGATCTTTCTGCCCTGAAATTTTCAGATAAATCGGACAACCTGTTTTTTGGCTTTCTGCCCCTGCATAGGTAATTTTAAGGAAATTTTGCTGTTTTTGGTTATTATCTTGAATATTATTATAGATAGAGATAAACTGTAAACTGCAATAATGTTCAGCAAAGTAAGATTTACAAACAAGTCAACATGACTGAAATGGTTAGTTGACCCCTTTAGGAGTTATTGCCCTTTATAGTCAATTTTTAACCATTTTTCGTAAATCTTGGTAATCTTTTACAAAAATCTTCTCCTCTGAAACTACTGGGCCAAAATTAAAGCAAACTTGGCCACAATCATCTTTTGGATATCTAGTTTAAAAATGTGTCCGGTGACCCAGCCAACCATCCAAGATGGCCGCCATGGCTAAAAATAGAACATAGGGGTAAAATGCAGTTTTTGGCTTATAACTGAAAAACCAAAGCATTTAGAACAAATCTGACATGAGGGTAAAATTGTTTATCAGGTCAAGATCTATCTACCCTGAAATTTTCAGATGAATCGGACAACCCGTTGTTGGGTTGCTGTCCCTGAATTGGTAATTTTAAGGAAATTTGGCTGTTTTTGTTATTATCTTGAATATTTTTATAGATAGAGATAAACTGTAAACAGCAATAATGTACAGCAAAGTAAGATGTACAAACACATCACCATCACCAAAACACAATTTTGTCATGAATCCATCTACTTCCTTTGTTTAATATTCACATAGACCAAGGTGAGCGACACGTCTCTTTAGAGCCTCTAGTTTTCGTATGCAAATTTATATTCTGTGGCGTAGCCATAGAAATAGGTAAGAGGTGACCTGCGTCTGCCTAGACCAACATATTCTGACAAAAATGGTATAAAATCCTGCATTCTAAGCCTTCTTAAAAGACTTTTCAAGATGTTCATAACACATTTTTTTTATTAAGAAGATCCATGAACCAGGTATTTGGTCATGAGACAACGATCATTCAAAACAATAGACATTACAACAACAAAAGAATCTAAGAGACAACTTAGCTGAAGGACGCCTCCAGGTGCGAGAGTTTCTCGCTGCATTGACGACCCATTGGTGGCCTTCGGCTGTTGTCTGCTCTATGTTCGGGTTGTTTTCTCTTTGACACATTCCCCATTTCCATCCTCAACTTTATTGACTGATTGAGACACAACTTCAGTTGTTAAATATGGTTATGAATATTGTTGTATAACATGATGGCTATCCGATATTATATAGGACACAAATTTTCCATTAGGTTAGATTTAAATCAAACTTGTGTTTATAAAACTCGAAGAAATGACTTATCATCAAAAGCATTTGTTCCAGTAACTATCTTTAATTGTTAGTTGAAAGCATCTGTCATAGAAATCCTGGTATAATAAGCAAAAAAAACCTTTACGGACAAATTATGTTATCGAAAAAATAGTTGGTATGCCGATGACCTTACTGTATTAATTGAAATCAAATATTATCTCCCCAATGCTTTTGTCAATTGTCAATTATGTTTTAAAAATTGGAACAAATATGATTCTATGATCTTCCAGCAAAAAACTAGAAAAATGGAAGCATATATTTGTATGGTAAATAAATATTACTGTACAGAATATTGTTTTTAACACCTTAATATTAAATACTGGACTTCCGAAGCAAGAGCGCCAGGTTCAAGAATTAAGAGCCCCTCCCCTTCTCTAAAAAACCCAAAAGTAGGTCTCAAATGTTCAAAAAATAAATCGTGTGCAGCTTTTTATGACATTTTCCTTGTAAATTTATCCTGTTTCCTCTTAGTTTTCCGTTGTCAAATTTATTTCAATTATGAGTTCAGATATCACTTAGGTATTAAATCTCAGCCTCTTTGTTAAATAAATATTTATATATAATACAGAAATGCCATAAATTGTTAAACAGAAATATATGATTAAATAAATTGAATACATTTAAACTGAAAACATTAACTCATTTCTTAAAAGTATAATAACTGAGCTCGAATGAATTTAACCATGATTCATATTTATCCCAGATTCAGCACAATTAAAAAAAACGAAGAATATTTTTAAGTAACTTCCATTAAAAAAGCTGGAAAATAAAAAAAAGTATTCGAAATGAAAATAACAAATTTTATCTTTATAAAAGCATTTGAATTAATCAAGAACACCATTTTGAATTTTGTTTTGCTGATAATAATCAACATATCAAAGTATCATCGCCACCAGAAATTGTGTACTAACGAAGCGGAGAAAAATAGAAAAAAAAAGTAAACAAGTTAAGAATTCATTCAATTTAAAGCATTTCGACTCATTTGATGAGGATGCCGCTTATAAAGAAATGATTTTTTTATATATAATTCTTTAAACCATTAGGCCGATAAGTACAAATTTCAGACAAGATTTTATCTTATACTCAAAAACTTGCCACTTAGTACCGGAAAATTTCAAGGTCAATCGTCCTCTGTGGCCCCGTGGTCAAGATATTGAACTATTTTCCTTTTTTTTTAGACACCTTTTTAGATTATTATAGTGTGGCATCATATTTACTGAAATTTCGTTGTCAAAAGATGTTTTTAAAGAATATAGACCATAAAAAATAAAGTCTAGGGTACGGCAACTTGCTCGTGTTGACAAATTTACTGTGTGGCAACTTGTTTTCAACTGTATGGCAACTTGCTAATTTTAAAATATTTACTTGCCGTCCTTTCAAAGAAAATAAAGTATTAAATTCAAATATCTAATTATGCATTTGATAAAAAAATACCATTCGTTTGACAGCATTTTAGATGCATACACAATATAAGGCTTGAAAACAGTCCTATTACATCTTTTACATACCATATGTATATTATTTGAATACGACATATTAATACAAAAGCAGGTAAATATTGTAACTTTCGAAAAGGCATGTCGCTGTTTCACCGATCTGTTTTTATGCCCCTGGCGTAGCATTTAGTGTAACCCATATTTTTCAATCCTGACTGACGGTACATACTCATTAAGGTTCCACTAAAGTCAAAATATAGGACACTGCAGAAATATCTAAACTTTGCCTGTATTTTTCTACCTATAATGAATAAAGTCCTAAACTATGGGAACAAATGTTCATTTAAACATACTTAACATATACACACTGTCAAAATAGTAAATAAACTTGAATTTTTAATGTTGTGGCCAAACCGGTTTTGAGGGTGAACACTAAATTTTCCAAAAAATCTGGAGGCCTGTGAGATGATTTAATTTGTATAAAATTGGTATAGGCGAATACTATTACATGCATTGCAGTACAAGCTAGTGTTTATTTGTCAAATAAATTAGTTGCAATGACATTTTTGTCCAATTTCTGTATTGTATCTTTGATATTCGTTCATTTAGATACATGAATTTAGCTGAAACTCGTAAATCAATACATTTTCTTAAAAAATCAACATTAGCTTGTACTGCATTGTATGTTACAGTATTCATTCATACCAATTTTTAACGAATTTAGACATCTCTCAAGCCTCCAGATTTTTTGGAAAATTAAGTGTTCACCCTCAAAACCGGTTTGGCCACAACATAAAAAATTCAAGTTTATTTACAATTTTGACAGTGTGTATATGTTAAGTATGTTTACATGAACATATGTTCCCATAGTTTAGAACTTTATTCATTATAGGTTGAATATTACAGGAAAAGTTTAGATGTTTATGAAGTGTCCTATATTTTGACTTTAGTGGAACCTTAATTCTTTTTGAAAAATCCATGGAAATATAACTGTTTTATAGTGTTCATTTATTTATTTGCCCTCGTTTAACAGTTTTTGTAAAATACCGTAATCGATAAATTCTTATCGTGAAATAATAAGTCGGGTACACCTTTTTACATTCAGGCCTGCTTAAGTTGCACTTTTTTCTTCTTATTAATAAAAATGATTTTAATTTTAGCATCAATCTAAAGATTAGGTTATTTATACACACATAATTATTTTTTTTAAATAGATTAGTTTTCCCGTTCGAATGGTTTTACACTAGTAGTTTTGGGGCCCTTTCTAGCTTTTTATTCGGTGTGAGCCAAGGCTCCGTGTTGAAGGCCGTACATTGACCTATAATGGTTTACTTTTATAAATTGTTATTTGGATTGAGAGTTGTCTCATTGGCACTCACACCACATCTTCCTATATCTATATACACAAAAAAAAACCCTGTTAATTTTGAAACACAATTAAATCACATTTATTTTCAACCAAACAAATCAGGCCGAGATCCATACCTTTAAAAGTTTCAAAACAGAGAAGATGACTGTGTTTGAAAACAAACAATCACGTTCTGCTATATCTTTTAACGCAAATGCAGGTCTTACTTGTATTAATCATAAAATTTTAATTGGCACAATATCACATTAAAATTCATATTATTCATATATTTTATGTAAAATATTATACATAATAATCTTGATAATGTACTACAATGATCGAGAAATCGGACGAATACACTCCTTCTCAATACCCCTATATCTACTCGTTTATAAATTAAGGCCAAACAGCCTTAGCAACAGTCTTTTATTAGCCCCTGTAAATAAAAAGATTGATGGAATTTGCTGAAAAAAAAATGCAATCTTATTTTAAAAAAGAAACAAGAAAATTAATTCGAAACACAATTCACGATTTATTTCTCCAATCTTTCAATGAAAACAAAGTATTTTTTTTAACTTTTCTTTTAACAAATAAATCATTTCAGGAAAAAAAAATTAACAATATATTTAACCCAGCACATACTTTATGCGTCTGTCCGAGGTCTCAATCCTGTAGTTCAGCGTACCAGTTGTCGTTGGTTCATCTCTATCGTATTTGTTATTTTTCATTAATTGTTTCTTTATGAGATAGGCCGTTAGTTTTTTTTTTCTTGTTGTGTCCTTCCATATTTTTCATGTCGTTATCTTTATAGCCGACTATAAGGTACAAGTTTTCGTTGTTGAAGGCCGTACGATAGCATATACTTGCTTACATACACTTTATTTGATCCTGATGAATAGTTATCTTATTTGCTATCATACCACATCTCCACTGTCCATATTAAAAAAAAAATCCAGCATCAACAAAAGATGAATGGTCGGTTTTTTTATTGAACTTACAAAATTTCACCCTAACAACAAATAAGACAATAGTCGTTAGTGGTATAACGATATATGCATGTATTTAGGATAACATGGTTGAAAACAACTTTTTTTGTACAAAGTCGAATAGCGGTACGCAACGACGACTTCTGAATGGAACTAACAGCATATATTTTATAATATTTGATATGTAGTTTATTTTGCATATTTGTAAGTCTGTAAAGCTTTGATATCGACAAAATATCGTCACTTGATATTATCTAAACATTGATTAATTTTATCTTAAAAATTTGCCGTACAGACAAAAGTTGTTATTTTGCTATTCGCCGTACAACATCCTGCAATTCGCCGTACAATAAACAAACAAACAAATGTTTTTGTCCATATTCTTTAAAAAACATCTTTTTGACAACAAATTTCAGTAAATATGATGCCACAATATTATAATTTAAAAACGTGTCTGGAAAAATAATGAAAAACAGTTCAATATCATGACAATGGGGCGACAGATGACTATCAACGTCGAAAGTTTCCGGTACTAAGTGGCAAGTTTTGGAGTATAACACAAAATCTTGTCTTAATTTTGTACTTATCGGCCTAATAATTTAAAGAATTATGTATCGGAAAATTATTTCTTAAGCGACACCCTCATCAAATAAGTGGAAATGCTTTAAATTGAATGAATTCTTACTTTGCTTACTTTTTTTCTATTTCTCTCCGCTTCGTTAGTACCCAATTTCCGGTGATAATTGATCAGAGAAAAGGGTCAATATATCTCGGTTATCATGATACCAAAGAATGTTTACAACAGTTGAAACCATAGATTACGAAAAACACTTTTCATTATACTGTCAAAAAAGCAAAAACTTTCGGATAAATCTGTAATAATACTAAAGATAAATCTGTATTTCAAAGTCTCAGGTATACTGATAAATTAAGAGGTCTTGCTAAATCAAATCTTTAGCAATCAAAAACAGTTTTCCTTATTTTAAAACAGTCTTTTGAGGTGATAACAGGATATTCTTACTTGTTCTTGCTAGAATATATTTATTTCATATATCTAGTCGAGAATGCACTTGTTGATAGCGTATGATTTTGTCAGTTTGAAATTTTTAGGGTTTAGTATTTAAGATTTATATTTGCACAAGCTACTTTTTATGAATGTGACCTACCGAATTATACTATTTATCGGTTTTCAATTACATGAGCAACACAACGGGTGCCACACGTGGATCAGGATCTGCTTACCATTCCGGAGCACCTGAGATCAGCCCTAGTATTTGGTGAGGTTCGTGTTACTTAGTCTTTAGTTTTCTATGTTGTGTTTAAGTACTATTATTTGTCTGTTTGTCTTTTTCGTTTTTAGCCATGGCGTTGTCAGTTTATTTTCGATTTATGAGTTTGACTGTCCCTCTTTTATCTTTCGCCTCTCTTCTACTGTAATGCATGTGGACTCTTAAATGACAACAAAGAAAGAAACGTCTTTTGTACAATCTTATAGGAAACGCTGTGTGTCAGGATTAAGCGGGGTAGATGTGTTTTGTTTTGTTGCGTTAATTGCTTAATTTTTGAATAATTCTTCATCAGCAACAATCATAACCGTAATTTTGGAAAGATCAAATAGCTATAAGTCATTAAAAAAACCAGTACACATGCCAGATTTTATATGAACCATTCGTGCAATCATAATTTCAGAAAAACTTTACACACATTTTTAAGTGGGATATTAAAAATAAGATACTTAAAAAATCAAGTTTATGCTAATATTTTAACCATTATATATGGACGAAACACCAAAACTGATCCAGTTTTTTTCTGCTGTAATATCGACAGAGTTTTAGTTTAGTCAATCACAATTTAACATTACCTTTTCCTGTTCTAATGTACCTTTTTGAATTTTAAACAATTATCATCAGATTTTGAAGTAAAAAAGAGTTGAAGGCTTTGGCAGCCTAAGATATTGAGATTTGGTTTCACACATTTTTTATCTAGTAGAATATGAGCAACAGGGGAACATATACTTGCTTTCTCCGCATTCCACGAAAAAGGTTATCGACGAAATGTTATTTATAGTTGTAAAAGAACCTGTCTGCTCAAATTGCAATTCCATGTCAAAAACGAATTAATTCATTTAACTAAACTCGATATTATATAAAATGATTTGCTTAGTAACCACATAATCACAGGTACTTTAAGTCAACTCCACAATGCAGATGTTAATATTTCATAACGTTATGCGGAAAATATTGTTTTGTAAATAGCAGCACATGTCTTTTATCAGATTGACAATAACACATTTTTGACAAAGAAACAATAAGACCAGTTCAAGACGGAAAGGCGCATTCACAATATATTCCATTGTGAATTTAATCAATCTAAACCGCTATTTTTGCAAATGTTATTTTTTAGTAATACATGTATAACTTTATATTACTAGAAACTTTCATTCGGGTGTCGCTGATGAGCCTGTACAAGACGCATACACAGTTTTAATCCTAGTATATACGATGAGCTTAATCATAGTATAGAAAATAAGCTGAATATTAAAGTAAGGATAAAGTACTTCTAAACTGTGGTACTATAGTAGAACTAATTTTATAGTACTACAATTATACTACGAATGTGACGGTCCAATCGTGTAGTACTATAAAAGAGGGACGAAAGATACCACAGGGACAGTCAAAAGTAAAATCACAAAAATACTGAACTCAGAGGAAAATCAATTCGGAAAGTCCATAATCACATGGCAAAATCAAATAACAAAACCCAAGCTCATATATCGAAAATAAACTGACAACGCCATATAAATGTACAATACATTTATAGAACTTCTTCAGTAGTTTAATAAATAAAAACAAACCTTTGATTCAAAGTGCAATAATTTAAAAGAACTGGACTGATACAAGAAAGTTTAATCATCTTACATATATCACACATGTGAAACTGTCAAATACAACGTAAAAAAAAAATCCAGAACAGTGAAATTATAATGCTGAAATAGTACAATAATTTCAAAATATTGAAAAAAGTACTTTATTAATGATAGGTACCAGGATTACTTCACATAAATCGGCATTTGATAAAAAGAAAAAGAAACTTTGACTATGCGTCCTTGACCTAGTAGTCAATCAAAGTGATACGTACCGAATATGCTACGGCCATTTCATCAAAATCAATAACCACTAAAAGTTTTGAAAATAATTAATTCATGCGAAGCTGTATAAGCCATGAGTGGTAATGCAGGTTCTTTGTTCGTATTTCTAAATTGCTATTCAGTGGCGTAGTCATGCAAATAAGTAGAAAGCAGAGGAAAATATGATGGGGTAGGGAGGCCGTCAAGAACCACATAAGCAGAAACAAAAAATGGAGCAAAATCCTGCATTTGTAGCATTTTTAGAGTACTTTTCAGGGTGTATATAACGCAACTTTTGCGAGGAATGTGATAAAGAAAATGCATAATTCAGATAAATGCTCATAATACTACGATCCACGAAACCATTAGATATGACAACAAAAGAATTTAAGATACAACTTGACTGATTGAGACGCAACTTCAGTTGTTAAAAAGGGTTATGAATAGCGCTGCAAAAACACAATTGATTTGCGATATCATATGCGACCCAAGTAATCCATTAGGGTAACTTAAATAAAAAATGGGTCCATAAACTCAAAGAAATCATTAAAATCTTATGGTTCAGTAACTCTCTTTACTTGTTAAAAGAATGCCTTTATCCATGGAAATCCTGATAGCCGAAAATGTCTACGGAGAACAAATTATGGTATCGGAAAATATCTTTTGTATGCCGAAGACATTACCAATTCCTTGAAATCAAATATGATTTCCAGAATAATTTTGAGTATTGGCAATTATGTTTAAAAAATGAAATATATAAAGTCCATGATCATCCAGCAAAACACTACAAACATGAAATCACATACTTATAAGATTCAACGATGAGAAAGAAAAAATGAAAAAAAATGTTATTGTACTTGAAATATTTTACAACTTCCGAAACAAGAGCCCGGGGTTCACATATTTAGTCCCCCCCCCCCCCCCCCCAAAAAAGTGCAACATTTTAAAAAAAATCGATGCAGCTTTTAAAGGCAGATTCCCTGTAAATGTATTTTGTAATCTCTTGGTTTCCTGTTGTCAGTTTTTTCTACGAATTAGAAGTTTGAATATCCGTTTGGCTTTTTTCAGCCTCTTTTATGAGAAATGTTTACATATAATTCAGAAATGTCATACTTTGTTAAACAGAAATATATAATATGAATAAATGCACTAAATTCTATTTCTAGCAGATTAAATACAATTAAAATTGAAAACATTAACCCATTACTAAACAAATATAATAACTGAACTCGTGATGAAATTAACCACGATTCATATTTATCCCAGATTAAGCACAATAAAAAAATAAACCCAAAGAATATTTTAAGTAACTTCTATTCAGAATAGCTGTAAAATACAACAAGATTTTCAATGAAAATAACAAATTTTATCTTTATAAAAGAAGCAATAAATTTAATAAAGAACAACATTTTAAAATCTTTTTGTGGATAGTAATCAACATAATAAAGTGATTTAACTTGCTCAAAGAAAAGGGTCAATACATCTCGGTTATCACGTTACCAAAGAATGTGTACAACAGTTATCAAGGTACCAGGATTATAATGTAGTACGCCAGACGCGCGTTTCGTCTACATAACAACCGTTGAAATCACAGATTACGAAAATAACGTTCCACTGTACTGTAAAAATAGCAAAACCTTACGGATTAATCTTTCAGTTATATTATTAATGATAAATCTATATTTTAAAGTCCTCAATGCTCTTCAACTTTGTACTCTATTTGGCCTTTTAAACATTTTGTAATTCGAGCGTCACTGATGAGTCTTTTTTAGACGAAACGCGCGTCTGGCGTAAATATAAAATTTGATCCTGGTATGTATGATGAGTTTATTATACTGATAAATTAAGAGAACTTGTTAAATCAAATTTTTATTAAGTGAAACAATTGTTTTTAATAAACAGTCTTTGGAGCTGCAAACAAGAGAATCCTGATTGCTTTTGCTAGTATACATGTTTATATCTATTTCCTATATACCAAGTCATGAATTCACTTGTTCTACTGATAGGGTATGGTTTTGTCCGTTTTAACATTTTATGGTTTATGGTTTAAGATTTATATTTATCACACGCTACTGTAATTCATGCGCACTCTTAAATAACAATAAAGAAAAGGAAAGTATTTTAAACAATCTTCTAGATAAAGCTATGTGTCAGAATGAAGCGGGTTTATTTTTGTTTTGATTCACTAAATGCTAATTTCTGGTTTGATAATTCTCCATCAGAAACAATCAGAACAGAAATTTATAAAAGATAAAATAGTTAAAATCATAAAGAACAGTACTCCTAAAAAAGGTGATATATGAACCTTTCGTGAAGTAATAGCTTTTGAAAACTTTTATCACATATTTAAGTGGGAAATGAAAAATAAGATACTTAGAAAATCAAGTTTATGCAAATATATTAACCACTATATGTGGATGAAACACTAGGGAACTATCCATTTTTTATTGCTGTATTATCGACAGAGTTTTAGTCAATCAACGTTTACTATTACTTTTCCTGGTCCAACCAATGTACATTTCCAATTTAAAAAAAAAATGTCTACAGATTTTTAGTCAAAAAGAGTTGAAAACTTTGGCAGCCTAAAAGAATGGGGTTCGGTTTCAAAAATATTTAATCCATTAGAATATGAAAAGATTTGAGCAACAGGTGCAGCATATATATTATAAACTCCGCATTCCATGAACAAGGTTATCAACTAAATGCAATTTGCAGTTGTAAAGGAACCTGTCTGTTCAAATTGCAATTCCATGTCAAAACGAATTAATCATTTAACTGAATTCGATATTATATAATCTGATTTGCTTAGTAACCACATAACCACAGGTACGTCAAGTCAACTCTTCTATGCAGATGTTAAAATTTCATAACGTCGATGGTTGATATGCGTAACATACGGTTTTGTAATAGTAGCAAATGTCTTTATCAGATTGACAATAAAACATTCGATAAAGAAACAACAAGACCAGACCAAGACAAACAGGCGCATGCACAATATATTCCACTGCAAATCTTAATTGCTTCTTTTGCAAATGTAAATTTTTAGTAATATAACTCTATATTACTAGAAAATTTGTTTTTGGACGTCGCTGATGAGCCTTTACTAGACGTGTACACAGTTTTAATCCTGGTATAAATGACGAGCTTCATCATAGCACAGAAAATAAGCTGACCTTTAGAGTAGGAATACAGTACTTCCAAACTTTGGTACTGTTGTATTACCTAATTTTATAGCACTAAAATTGTACTGCGAATGTAAAGGTCCCATTGTGTAGTTCTATAAATGTACAAAACATTTATAGTACTTCTTAAGTATTTTAATTAAAAATAAAAGACATTTTACTGAAAGTGCAATAATTTAAAAAAAAAAACTGGATTGATACAAGAAAGGTTAATTATCTTACACATTTGAAACTGTTAAATACAACTTTAAACAAATCCATTACATTGAAATTATAATTCTGAAATAGTACAATGATTTCTAAATCTTAAAAAGTACTATATTAATGAAATACTTTTTGCAGAACTTCATAGTTATACGATAAGTACTCAATAAAAGACATTCGAAAGTAGCTTTGTAATCACTCACGAACACATTGTAATCGTGTACTAAAAAGATGTACTTTAATACATGTGTTTTATGTGTTGCCCTATTTGTTTCTGTTTTGTTATGCTGTATCCGTCATCGCAAAGTAAACCTATTCATCTGCTATTTACAATAAACGTTTTAAGTTCCATCCTAGTAGTAAATCATGGTGTGACGTACCGACTTGGCGGCAATATTCCGAAAATACATGCAAAGACTCTGAGATCTATATTATCAAACAGTCATTAAAAAACCACCCGATGACAGGTAAAATCAACTGGAAAGATGTAGACACAACACCAATTCTGAATATCAATTAAAAAAAAATCAAAATGTATATTATGAATAAACTCAGCATACATACCAGGATGAAATTGTGTATTTACGCCAGACGCACGTTTCGTCTACAAAAGACTCACCAGTGACGCTCGAATCCAAAACAGTTGAAAAGGCCAAATAAAGTACAAAGTTACAGAGCATTGAGGACAACAATTCCTAAAAGTTCTGCCAAATACAGCTAAGGTAATCTATTCCTGAGGTAGAAAAGCCTAGTATTTCAGAAATTCAAAAGTTTTGTAAACAGTTGATTTATAATCAAGTTTAGTACCAAATGGTCTGTCGGCATAACTACTGGATTTTTATAAAAATATATATGTGCTTTGAATAAACAGGAGTAAAAAAAAATTATACAGTACTTTTAACAGAATTTAGTCGTCAAAATTATTTCAAAACTTTATCATTCGACTACATATGCTAGAGTTTTATGCACAAACAAACAAAATCCGCAATTATTTTTTTTTCATTTCTGATGGTCCTTTTACACAACTTTTGTCAAAATTTGCATCTGGTGCAGAAAAATTGATACTGTTAGTGTTACTATTGCCACGTGGATGACATCTGTGCTGGTGGACTGTTAGTCCCCGGGGCAATAACTTCCCATTAGCCAGTACTATGCTACTGACATAAACATACAACTATTGTGTTCCATCAAAACTTGCTGTTACAACATGTTGGTAATCATATATAATTAAGGAATATATCCCCCCTCCCCCCTGCATAGCTTCAGTTCCTTTGTTCTTTGTCCGGCTTTGGCTATGCGTATTGCCATTTGTTTTCATTTGCTCTTCTTTTTTTTTTAATAATTTTGGATTTTCAAGTATTTTGGGAAGAGATTTGAATTGTCGAAATGTGCATCTGGTGCAGACAAATGGTACCTTTAATGTTATTAATAAAAATTACCCTACACACGTGTGCTTCCTCATTCGCCCTTTGGGATTGAACTGTTTTATTTATTTGCAATGTGTTATTTCTTTAATTTGATGTTAAAAAAGAAAAGGAAATCTAAACGAATTAATAGAGTGTAATCCATATGATAGTTCATTAAAGACGCAATGTGCACTTGATCTTCAGTATAACCGTGCTGGCTTCTAAAAGATGTGAAAAAGATACGTCAACATTTCCTGATCGGCTTACGTCATCAGACGTATACATTCAAGTTGGAAAAGAAATCGCAATCAGAGAAAAAATATCATAACTATACCTCCAAGGTAAATTTACGAAGGCCAATTCTATATTAACACACAAAGCTAAACGCTCGTCTAAATCAATCAAAGGTATTGTACAACAAATGTCATATATACAGTCACATTGGCATGCGACTTTATTAATGAATAATTTCCATCAATTACTTATCAAGTACGAAAAGATCATTGTTAAAATGCATCCGTATAATAGATAGAGTAATATATATATATATATATATATATATATATATATATAAGTACGTCTGAGTCAGTGACAACTCTACAACAGATGTATCCATCGGATCGCCATCAATGATGGTGATACATGGATGTGTACATAATGTATATACAACTCGTCTAAACATCAACCCAACAATGTTAGATCTGTAAATTTGCTTTCGCAAATTTTTGGTTCTTCCCTCGCCGGGATTCGAACCCATGCTACTGTGATATCGTGACACCAAATCGCCTGCACTGCAGCCGTCCCGCTAGACCACACGACCACCTGGGCTCTCAAAAAAAGAGCTTTCGTTGGCCGTGTGTTACCTTTCCTCGTCAGTTTTAATCTAGCGGATTACTACAGTACATGATATATAAGGCATGCAGATGTTATTGTTACAGATCAGCTAAATTATCTATAGTAAAGGATCCTACAAATTAATGTAATATACAGTCACAGAAAATAATTATATTTATAAGTACGTCTGAGTCAGTGACAACTCTACAACAGATGTATCCATCGGATCGCCATCAATGATGGTGATACATGGCTGTGTACATAATGTATATACAACTCGTCTAAACATCAACCCAACAATGTTAGATCTGTAAATTTGCTTTCGCAAATTTTTGGTTCTTCCCTCGCCGGGATTCGAACCCATGCTTCTGTGATATCGTGACACCAAATATATATATATATGATTCGAACCCATGCTACTGTGATATCGTGACACCAAATATATATATATATATATATATATATATATATATATATATATATGATTGAAACAAATACTCTCTTGAATGCAACTTAAAGCGATGTCAGCGACAGACAATGAAATGCTTTTTTTTCTTTCTTTAAAAGTAACAATATCATCTCAAACACTTGCTCGAAATAACAACATTTTTTTTTTACTTCTGCTGACAATATGTTTGATGCAAAACACATATAAGTTGCTGGAATTACATTTTTATTTTACTGCTAAGGACGAAAATTAAACAATGGAATCCGGCGGATCTCGTAATCAGATCTTTCGTAATAAAAGCTGTTATAAAAAAGTCATCATATATACCGGATTATGATTAAGTTTACGCCAGACACATTCAAAACTCATTTGTGAAAGAGAAATTGATAATGTCTCATCGAAAAACGAGAGACGAAGATAGGACAAAACATAAAGAAAACATTACACAGACAATTTAAGACTGGTAAACTTGGAAGGAGGAGGGTGGCAGATAGTAACATCAAGATAACATTGACAAATAAGGAAGACGAAACCAAGTTTTAGTAAAATGTTAAAAATCGGTTCCTAAATACACTGTAACAATCAAAAGAGACGCGCATAAAAAATATAAAAAAAAAAACCCAATGAAAGCTCAAATGTGTCTGAAGATATTATAACCTACGTTTTTGTGAAGTGTACATAATTTACGAAAAATATATATGGTATTCTATCAATGGTGCTGAATCATAGAAAACGTTCATAGTTTTCTTCCTTCAAATGGTCATATCCACGTTGCTTGATTCATCTTGATATTCAAAGACAAATATTTGGAGAGTACAGATGCAGAATTACGTGGGTATGTATATCAATATTTAATAGGTTGGTACCTATTAAAACGTTTAAACCCTCTACATTTGTTTGCACCTATCCTACGTCAGGAATCTGACGTTCAGTAGTTGTCGTTTGTTGATTGGTTTTTAAGTGTTTCTCATGTTTTATATAGATTAGACCGTTGGTCATCTCGTTTGAATGGTTTTACACTAGTCGTTTTTTGGGCACTTTATAGCTTTCTGTTCGGTGAGAGCAAAGGCTCCGTGTTGAAGATCGTACTTTGACCTATTCTGGTTTACTTTTACAAATTGTGATTTTGATTAAGAGAGATGTCTCATTGGCACTTATACCACATCTTCTTCTATTTATATCAACAAAATGGACCTAACCTAAAAGAATAAACACAACGGTGCCAGGTAATAATACAACTTTTGTAATTTTTGAAATGAATTGAACTTGAAAATCATAACAGTGTCGAAACCGACTATTTTGTCGGACAGTACCTTTTGAGGCTAACATAGTTGAAAGTCCAAAGCCTTACATAGACGTTTAGAGTCGATAACATATTTCTCTTGATATTTTTGCTAGTATATATTTATTTCATTTATCATATATTTAGTAGTGAATACAGTAGTTTTGAATATTTGATAAATAGCCTGCTGTTTAATCCATATCGCGCAACTTTGATGCGCACCCTTTATCATACCCTTTATCACACCCAACTCTTTTTTTCCCATTTTTACATTAAGTCCGTTTTTGTTTATGCAAGCTTTTCAAAAAACATTTTTCTCAAAATGGGTCCTAAATGAACGGTCATTCGGGCGTGACGCAATTTATTGATGACGTCATTGTTTGACATGTGACCTCACAAACGTCGAGTTTTTATATTTTCTTGCACATGAAATCCAACTATGAAAAAGAACTCAATGAAATACCATACATAACACACACAAACAATACAATAAACAAAATATTTTTAAAACAACAGCACCCAAAATGTAAGGTTACCCAGGTGCTTCGGATGAGTAATTGAGCAGTTCTTTTAAAGCTTTCAAAACAAGACAAAAAAAGAAGTGAACCCAGGTGCTAGGGATCAGAAAGCAGCTCATATATTCTCTCCTGTTGAAATATATGATAAAGCGTATAAAACATGGCAAAATCAGTATCACATGCCGTATCACACTCGACCAATATCATCCCTCGGGCCCAAGTCAAATCAAAGTTTGACTTAAAGGTTTTTTTTCAAGTCCAATGTACATTGCCGGAATTTTATAATTGATTTTCATTCAGATTGCTCAGTAAAAAATATTTGAAAGCTGGGGCAGAATTAATCTATAGAGATTTAGTTTCAAACATATTTAACCAATGATGATATGACAAGGAGTGAGCAACAGACAAAGTCCATGAAAGCTCTCTCAATACTACATGTACAAGATTATCAACTGAATTTAATTCATATTTGTAAAGGAGACGTTCAGTTTGCAGTTACATGTCAATCACGAATAAATTTGTCTCATGTAATTGAATTCAATAACATGTAATCTGATTTGCTTAGAAACCACATTACCACAAATACTTTAAGTCAACGCCACCATATTACCAATGTTATTTCAACTGATCGGCCGGAGCTTACGTTTAAGTTTGAATAAGGACAGTCTATTCGAAGATGTGTGTGATAAGGATGATTGCCGTTATAATTATTCCTGATTTCTAATCACCTATCAGTGTCATCAAAGGAATTTACAAAACACTGACTGGACACTTCATTGATGAGTTTATCCTAAAACACCTATCTATAGATGGACTTGTTTATTGTGAGCGAATCGGTAAAACTCCGCCCAGTCAAGTGAAATAAATCGAGTAATACAGATGTTTAAAATGTCATGTCAACGAGTGATGTGTGTTCAATATTGTTTTGTCATTTCATTGTCACACGACATATACCGGGTTGAAAATATTAAATCGACGTATTAAAAAGTAAAATAACAAAATTACCCATTTCCGAGGGATGACCAAAACGGATAGTCCGTCAACAAGTGGCAAATTCAAAAGCTGAAACACATCAAACTAATGGATAACAACTGTCATATTCCTGACTCTAATCGAAAGACCAATTAAAGGCAAAAGTCAGCATAGACAATGAATTATAGTATGAATATTGTCAATTTATGATGCTACTTTTTCAAATGCATTTTTTCAATATATATAACATTATAGAACTGAAAAAAGTACTATATTATTGAGATATGTTTTGCCAAACTTCACAGTTATGCAAGAAATACTCAAAAACACACCTGCATAAATATCTTTGTAACCACTCAAGAAACATTGTTATATTGCAGTAAAATGATGTACTTTAAAACGTGTTTTATGTGTTGCCCTATTTGCGTCTGCTTTGTGCTGTTGTGTTCGTCTTCGTAAAGTAAACTCATACATCTTCTATTTACAAATAAACCTTTGTATTCCATCTTAGTAGTACATCAAGGTGTGACATACCGAACTTGCGGCGTTACTTTCATCTGAAATGTTATAACACGAGGTTTTAAAAACCAAACACTCATAAACAGGCAACAGAAATGTTCAATAAGCTTGACTGATAAAGACACAAATTCAAATCATAATTAATCAGTTGCTAAAAAATCATACTTTTATTTTATGAATCACGTCTAGTAGCGGAACACACTATAGGTTGAATATTTAGATGGCCTAAAGTTAATTTGTGGTGACATTGACCAAGTAGTGGTAAAAAGGGTATTGTGTGAAAGTCAACCATCTTTGAGGATGAACCTTCAATCGTGAAGTTCAGAACCAAACGAGAGCCTATCGGTATATGCAATATTAAAATAACGGCAAATATTCAATTTTTACTCTTTGTTCATTTGACTGGACTAGAAACGTTCATATGAAACCTTGAGCGCCGTCCAGTACGGTCCTCTTTTGGTCGCGTTGCCGAAAATATCCTTATGGCAGAGATATAGACATTTAAAATCATGTTTTATTGTTTTTGTTATTGCCACACCGGTATTATGCATGCTTGTATCGTATTGGTTGTACAACTAAATTATGATTGTATCAGTGTCACTGCCCCCTGGTGGACCTTAAGTTTAGTAAGCACATAACATATTGTATTGAATTGTGTTGAGCACGTTTCTGGATGAACTATTTGAACCGTTCAAAGACAACAATTTTGAGGTATTCAAAGATGAGCTATGGCTGAAGATATTAATTGTTCACCTGAAAGGGACATAGATTCACAGAGAAACTATCTAAGATTATTTGGATGTCTGGTTTGTGACCTGGATTTGTTTTTCAGTTGATCGATTTATGAACAGCGGTATACTATTGCTGCATATAGTTAGCTGTTATCACTAACGTTCAAACCGAAAATTTGGAAAGCCTTACACATTTTGACCATTAACACAAATGGTTACTAGTATATTGTAATATTCGTTACTATCAAACTGACTATATTACATGCTTCTCATTTCCAATAGTTCTCAATTATGCACAAAAAAATAAATCCGCAATTAATAAATTAATCATTAATGTTTCTTTTAATGTTTTCTGTCGAAATATGCATCCGGTGCAAACAAATAGTACCGCTAATGTTGTCGATACATTTGATATTGGACACTGGAATAACCCGAGCGTACTACTTTCAGTATTTTTGTGATTTTACATTTTCCGAGTAGCCAGTTTTTCGCTATTACATAAAAATGATGATATTGTGTTTTCTAAATTGATGTTACAACATTTTGGAAAGTTTTGATTAACTAAGAAAGATATCTCCTTCATTTAAAGCTTTGATTCCTGCCCGCCATTGACTTTTTTTTCTTTTTTGGGTTGTATGCTCTTCATATTTTTAATGAAGTTTGAATTTCAAATATTTTGGCCTCGAGCTACATAGAAGAGATTTAAATTGTCGAAATGTGCATCTGGTGCAGAAAAATGGAACTGTTTATGTTATTAATAACAATTATTTCACACACATGTGCTTCATCATTCACCCTTAAAGATTACACTGGTTTTTTTATTCACAATGTGTTATTTCTTTAATTTGATGTTTAAAAAGAAAAGGAAATCTAAACGAAGTAATAGAGTGTAATCAATATAATAGTTCATTAAGGACAATACATGCACTAGATCTTTAGTATAACAGTACGGGCTTCTAAAAGTTGTAAGTAAGATACGTCAACAGTTCCTGGTCGGCCTACGTCATAAGACGTTTGAATTCAAGATATAAAAGAAAGCGAAATCAGACAAAAAATACCATTACTATACCTCCAAGGTAAATTTACAGAGGGAAATTCTATATAAACTGACAAAACCAAACGCTCGACTGACTATTAAACAACGGAATCGGACAACAACTGTCATATACAATCACATTAGCATGCGACACAAGTACCTAACTAATTTCTTCAGTAAAAAAATCCAGTACAAAAGGATCATAAGTGAAATGCATCAATATAATATAAAGAGTAATATCTGTGATTGAATTGAAAACAGATACTCTCTTGGATGCAAATTGAAGCGATATCAGCGACAGAAGTGAGAGGCACTTTTGTCTTTAAAAGTAACAAGATTATCGCCAACACTTGCTCAAAATATAAAAAAAATGTCTTTTTAAATTTACTTCTTCCGACATAATGTATGATGCAAAAACACACAAATGTTGTGAGAATGACATTTTTGTGTTATTGCTTAAGGAAGAAATTCAACAAAGAGTATCCATTGATATATTTCATAAATGAATCTCGTATTAAGATCATTTGTAATAAAAGCTGTGATATGAAAACTCATCAAATATACCGAATTATAATTAGGTAGACGACAAATGCGTGCGTCGTCTGCATTAACACGAGGCAGAAGATACCAATTGGACATTCAAAACTCATTTGACGATGAGAAACGGAAAATTTCTTGGCGAAATACATTCTTGCAATCAAAAGTTATATAAAACACACAAAAAATTGTGAGAGCATAGATGTGTCAGATGTGTTTTAACTCCGTTTTCGGGAAATGACATATGGCAAAAATAGTATACCTTTGTTCAAAAGTTATAAATCGATTGAGAGAAACAAATCCATAATTTATAAAAATGTATAAGGTATAGGGGGAGGGTTGAGATCTCAAGAAACATGTTTAACCCGGCTGCAATTTTGCTCCTCTCCAAAGTCAGGAGCCTATGGCATTTGTAAGTCTTGTATGATTTTTAAATTTAGTTTCTTGTGTATAATTCGGAGTTTAGTATGACGACATTATCCCTGAACTAGTATATATATTTGTTTAGGGGTCAGCTGAAGGACGCCTCCGGGTGCGGGAGTCTCTCGCTACATTGAAGACCCATAGGTGGCCTTCGGCTATTGTCTGCTCTATGGTCGGGTTGTTGTCGCTTTGACACATTCCTCATTTCCATTCTCAATTTTATATGGTATTCTGTTAATGGTGTAAATAATAGAAAAGTTTCCTATGTTGGTGCTTCTAATTTGTACATCTACGTTTCTTGATTTATCTTGATACTCAGAGCCAAACATTTGCATTGGCACAGAAACATAACTACATGGGTATTTATATCAACAAAACGGACCTAATAGAATTAACACAATCGTTTGATGTCACATATGCCAGGTTATACTATAACCTCTATGTTTATAAAGTTCAGTTGAACTTAAAAATTATCCTAGTGCAGAAACTCACTTTTTGCCAAAATATTTGAAAGTTCAAAGCCTAAGACAAACGTTGACGAGCTGATTCGCCGAAAGATTCGAAAATAAAGCAAATAATTTGAACAAAACAATATAGCTTTGAACGAGGGAGACACATCGTATAAAGCGTACCCTAACAATTTCTATCACTGTATTTTTTATTGTGGCACTACTGACAACTCTGTCATGCTTAAATATAAGTTCAATTGATGTGCCATTTGAGGCTAATATATTGGTGCTGTATTTTTTTTTTATTAAAGATATGGAAGCTTTTTCGCGAGGTTTAGTTTAAGGTAGCACAATACAAAGATTTTATAACTCCAACTCCCAAGTTTTAAAATGCTGCAACTTTCTTAATAATGCTTGCAAAATTATAAAAGTGGTAGTTTTGGATAGCTAACAGATTACTCTTTCAAATTAATGCAATGTTAGTATTATGCAACATTTATGTAACCAATTATAATGTTAAATAAAGGCAACAGTAGTATACCGCTGTTCAAAACTCATAAATCTATGGACAAAAAAAACAAAATCGGGGTAACAAACTAAAACTGAGGGAAACGCATTAAATATTAGAAGAGAACAACGACACAACATTAAAATGTAACACACACAGCAACGGACTAAGCATTAGACAACATCCGATGAGAATAACCAATATAACCAAATACATGAATTTGGGATAGAAAAGTACCGTGACACGTCTTATAGTAATGTGAATTCATACTCAAAAATATATAAAGAAATAACTGTGTCTAAAATATTTTTCACCAAATTTCCACTTTCAAAGGAAATAAGCTTCGGCATAGGTATCTCTTGAGGGTTGATTTTGTTCCTATGGCCATTATCTACAAAAGGGTGTCTCAGATTTCAGATAGAATGTATAGATCAAAATTTACACCTAATTAAACATTATCTTCTTTTATGTGGTTAGGATGTTTACACTAATTAGAGATTTATGAGAGCGTGGAATATCATAGGGACAATTTGAGACACTTTTTGAAGCCCATGATGTGTTGATTAAGATTTCTTTAGAATTTTCAGTAAAGTTAAAGAGATGATAGAGCTAGATTCAGTCAAGTGAACTGACCGAGATTTGGCCACTAATTACAGTCATAATGATTGCATGATAAAAATATTGCATTCATTTAAAAGATTAATCTTTTATCTATCTATATATACCTTTTTTATTATTTTTTATGCATTCATAAGAAAGTTACAGCATTTTAAAGGTTAGTGATTGGAAGTAAAACAATCTTTGTATTGTGCTACCTTAATATAACAGTCATCTCCTGAATTATTCTACCTCTAATCTCCCATAAATGCAAAGAGTGCAAAGAAATATATAAAATCTCTATAACTCGTTATTGTCATCATGAAACGTCTGCCACTGAATGATTATAACATTAACTTCCTGGAAGAATATTTACAATTAATAAATCATCTTTGCGTTGTCACGACTGCAAATACTTGTTAAAAATAAAAATCCATTTATGCACACAAAGGTAATAGCTTTTTGTTTCTTTAGTAATCAGTAGTAAAAGTAATTGATACTTGTAAATAAGTCGCTGTCTTGGTCAACACAGGAATTCTAAATAATCTGATCAAATCTCATAAAAGACACCAGACATATATGTTTTGATATGCCAGTCGAAAGTTTTGTCTACATAAACCTTTTCAGTGGTGCTCAAATCAAAGCGTTTGAAAAACAAAATTAAATACGGAGTTGAAGAGCATTAATACCAAAATCTTTGAAAATGATGCCGAATACAACTGAGGCAATTTAATCTTGGTGATAGAAAAACTTAGTGTTTGGAATATTTCAACAGTTTATGGGCAGTTAATCAACAGAAAATGAGCATATTAATAATGTCAGCATAAAAGGTACTGACTATTTTGCTGGTGATACCATCGGGAAAGAAACGTCTACCAGCAGTGACATCAACCGAATAGCTTAAATAACTTACATTTTTATTTACAAACTAATTTCTATTATCTCCATTGTTTAAACCGGAAAAAAACACGATTTTTTTTTGTGAATAGCGCTTCTGATACGTTTGATCTTTAGTGTACTTCGTAAAGATTATTCAAGAAAAAACATGATATATTTCGCACTGGAATTGTTTTTTTATTTAGGACTTCTTATTGAATATAAAAAAAAAGATGTGGTGTGATTGCTAATTAGACAACTCTCCACAATGAAACAGAAATTAACTACTATAGATCACCGTACGACATTCAACAATAAGCAAAGTCCATGCCGCACCGTCAGTTGTAAGAAGCCCCGAAATTACAATGTAAAACAATTCAAACGAGAAAACTATCGACCTAATTAATGTACAAAAAATGAAAGAAAAACAAATATGTAACAAATAAACAAACGACAACCGCTGAATTACAGGCTCCTGACTTGGGACAGGCACATGCATACAGAATGTGGCAGGGTTTAACATGTTAGCGGGATCCCAACCCTCCCCTAACCTGGGACAGTGGTGTAACAGTACAACATAAGATCGAACTAAAAAAATCGGTTAAAAAAGGCTTAACTCATCAGATGGATACAAATAAAAATGCTACACAGAGTGGACGTGGCTTGGTACTTGCACATCCCAATAATAAAGAGACGATTAGTACAGATATGAGAGTACTTGCATTAACTGACAGCTAGTTCAAAGCCACTAACAACTAATAAAAAAAATCACGCATCTAAGACTAAATTTAAAATTTATTCTAGAACATGTGTCACGGCCCTGAAACGGGTATCATACGTTTATAAACCGAAAATAGAATGAGGAAATCCACATAACGAATGGGATTTGTTTGACAACCGAATAATTTCAAAGGTAAACATGAGTGTTTATTGATTCATTGGATTTAGCTTTTTTTTAGAGCCTTTTTCTTCCAACGTTTTCATTTAAGTGCAGTTTATTATCCCCGTATACAAATTTTTACTCTGTTGGTTTCAATAATGTTTTGGTATGACAATTAACACCAAATGATAGTAATAAAGAACAAGGAGTTTTATATGAGAAATAGTCTGAACCAGAAAAACAATGACATTAAATATTTTAACTGCCTCCTTGGTGTCTATGGGTTGTCATAGATGATATTTATGGCTTATTATTGAATAAAGTTCCGATATATATATAATTGATTGATGAAATATAGAGATTTTCATACTTTTACCTCACATGTACACGGAAAATGAGGATAGATAAAAACCAAATTATCGCCAAAACGATCTCGAGAAGATTCTATCAGTATTTTCATATTGAACCTTTTCGTTCAAGAAACACCATCTTACATGCAGTTGATACATGTGTGTCATAGGCGGTTCCAGGGGGGGCTGGGGGCCCCGGGCCTCCCCTTTCGTGGGAAACATTTGGTTGATTATATAGGGAATCATTGAAGCATGACTGGAGCGCCCCCCCCCTTAGGTCAGTCAGCGGGCCCCCCCTTAGGAAAAGTCATGGATCCGCCACTGTAGTGCGATAATCCAGAGCCTTTTTTCTAAATAGTAGTTTAATTTAATAGATAAAAATGGCTGTGTACATGAATGTCGCCTAATAAGCTATCCAGTTTTTGGTTGGTTTCGTGTTGCTAAGTCTTTAGTTTTCTATGTTGTGTCTTGTGTAATACAATTTGTCTGTTTGTCTTTTTATTTTTTAGCCATGGCTTTGTCGGTTTACTTTCGATGTATGAGTTCGACTGTCCCTCTGATATCATTCGCCCCTCTTCTATCTTGGTAATAGAACAATCATTTCATTTAAAAAACGTTTGCAGAACAACCGGTGTCACAGATGAACAATATGTGTTCCATATAATACGTCGTATATTATACACAAACACACCCAGTTCTTAGGCGAAGGACTCGTCATTGAATACGACTTATCATACGATTTTAATTTTTAAGAGGAAGCGTCATTAGTGGAACAGGAACTACTGATCTTATCGAAACACTCGAGTTGGGTAATCTTTAGTTGTCTGTTTACAAAAAAGGTATATTGTTTTGTGGATTCATTTTTTTTTCTTTTGTCGTGGTGATATCTGTTACTTTTAGTTTTCATTTTAATTTTTCGTTTATTGCATACTGATTATTTTGGGAATTGGAGAACTGAATATCTAACCGTCATATTAGTTATTGTTTGATACACGTTATAGTAACTGAATATATAACCGTCATAATAGGTATCATTTGGTGCACCTTAAAGTAGCTGACTCAATCATGCCGGTTTCAGGCTTTAGCACGTTAATAATAAGTCATAATTACCTCCATCTTTAATCACCTGTCTGGAAGTTGTGATAAGCAATTAACTGAACATCGATATACCAACAACATGGGTAACATGTTAATTCTTACTGAATTAACTTTAATTAAGATTTGATATAGACTTGGCCAAAACATGTAAACGTACGAAACGTGGAAACTCTGTCATATCATTTGAAATTAGAGAAACATTTGCAAATTGTACGTAGTGGTTGAATAAGATCTGTTTAAAAAGAAAATTCATTGACGTTCAAAAGAACTGAACAGGTGCGTCCTTAAACACCTGGTATGCATCTTCTTATGTGGGGTCAGCCTTGGTTGCTTTGAGGGTGTTTATTGCAAATGTTTTATTCTAATTCCGGAATAAAATTGACCTTGAATGTGACAAGCACTTTCCAATAACTGAAGGATAAAAAACAGCTTAACCAAAAGTAGGTAATAAAAAAATAACAGAGACTAAGAAACGTAGAAACTTTGGAATAGAAAAAAAAACTCGGAACGAACCAGAAACAGTCCCTTTACAATATGTAGAATCTGTTGGTTTATTGTTAAAATGTATTTTATGGAATGCCGCCTTTTCAAAATAGTATTAAATCACACACAACTGAAAGATTACAAAACAATAGAAACAACATTTTAGAATAAATAATACAGCTAGATATCACATATAAAAACGAAGATGTGGTATGATTGCCAATGAGACAACTGTCCACAAGAGACCAAAATGACACAGACATTAACAACTATAGGTCACCGTACGGTCTTCAACAATGAGCAAAACCCATACCGCATAGTCAGCTATAAAAGGCCCCGCTATGACAATGTAAAACAAAATTCAAACGAGAAAACTAACGGCCTTATTTATATAAAAAAAAACCGAACGAAAAACAAATATGTAACACATAAACAAACGACAACCACTGAATTACAGGCTCCTGACTTGGGACAGGCACATATATAAATAATGTAGCGGGGTTAAAGTTTATTAGACTTAGACTTGTTAATGATAAAGTTGAGATTTCAAAATTGTACAGCTACATTTTAAAGAGAGAGGATGGTCAAACTCATAACTCCACATATTTGATATACTTGGAGTTTACATTATCTATGAATGAAGTGTAACTAGTTGCTTGAAGATATATTTAGTGTACAGGTTAAGATTTTGAAATAAATAGGAAAAACAATACACCAAGCTCCGAGTCTAGAAAAGATTCCAATACGTTACCGAGGGACTATATCAAATGTGAACCGTCACTACAAAGTTCCCGTAATGGTCTAAAAGTAATAATAATTCCAAATGAATGGAAAAGTATGGTAGTCCTAAATAATATTGAAAACAAATAAGTAGATAAAAGTAAAAAAAGAACCAAAATCTTGTAATTTTTTCCATAAATTATTTCTTGAGGATAATAAAGTATCATCATTATCTTCCCGTAATAAATGAGAATTATATTTCAATATGCAAATTGAAGATTGTTCATAGGATTCTACTATGTAAATTGTTTTTTTTTTAAATGTAATTTAAAAGAAACTAAACTGTACATTTTATTCAGAAATTAGAAAAATATTTTCACATTTTATGGGAATTTTATGTAACACAAAACTTCTGATTATCCATTATAGATTGGATTAGAAATTATGTACATATTATGACATCTTCTTGCCTTTCAGTGCAAAAGAGGTCATTTGGGGTGAGTTTGAGAATTTTGTCAATAGTAATACAGTTAATAATATCCTGTTGTTATTTAAATTCTATATATACAAATGTACATGTAACAGCATATTGCCCACAAAATATGGTGGGATAGAATATTTAAAATATTAGATTAATATAGAAAAATTCGCTGTATGTTTCTTAACCCCTGCACAAAAAGTTAAAATGGATCAGAAGTGGCAATTGTTGGAAGCAGCATTTTAATCAACAAAATCAATTATAATATGTGTATCTTGTATACCATTATGATTTGATCGATATAACAAGTGCTACTTAACTCTTTATGCTTTGTGTCTAATACTGTATTATGTAATTTCAAATGTTTCATCTTAAAAAAAAAATAAAAAATAAAAAAAAAAAAATAAAGATGTGCAAATCTTCAAGCGTACCACATTATTAGTCTGGTATCTTTGATGAGTTTCCCATCCCCTCCTCCCCCAAGAAAAAATAATAATCAAAGAACAATACAAATGTGATGAAATATTAGATGCAGTTTTTAGATTAAGCTATGTTTATGATTTGAATACTTAGGAAGTTATCAATCATCGTTGAACATTTGTAATTCCTCAAGTTAAAACTACTACACTATTTCACAAATGAATATTCACTTTTGTAACAGCTGTCCAATTATAATCTTTTAACAGCATTTGTTGATTTTTTAAACGATTATAATGAATGAAACATGTAGTACATCACTATCGCATTTCAAACTTCAAACAAGCCAAGAGATTCTCAATCAACATCTAAACGAGTTGGTACTCTGAACAAAATAATTATAAAATCTGCTTTTCTGGCTTACTGTCTCTTATACGTTTATCGCATGTCTCTGCATAATCATAGATAAATATTAATGGTAGCCAATCCCCTTTCCCCAAGTAAAGTATGTTACTTTGTGGTATGGGCTTTGCTCATTGTTGAAGGCCGTACAATTATCTTTAGTTGTTAATTTCTGTGTCATTAGGCGTATATGATGTGGGTCTTTACTTATACATCCTGTTATTGTGTTACTGTACTATGGCAAATTTGTGTTATCTTGTCTTTAATTTTTCCATCACTTGGCGTCCGTCGTCCGTCGTCCGTCGTCCGTCGTCCGTCGTCGTCGTCGTTAACATTTTACATTTTGAACTGACCACGTGTTGTTACTTTGTAGCCGATCCATCATCCTTGAAGGCCGCCAGCGTTGGACTTAGTTTAACATAGGACCCTATGGGAAATGCATACAAATGACTTCTTTTAGAGAACTGTTGAATTGAATTAAACCAAACATGGAATGAATGTTCCTTATGAGGTGCTGACCAAGTGTTGTTACTTTGTAGTCAATCCATAATCCAATATGGCCGCCAGCGGGGGACTTAGTTTAACATAGGACCCTAAGGGAAATGCATACAATGACTTCTTTTAGAGAACCACTGAATGAAATGAATCTTAACATGGCATGAATATTCCTTTTGAGGTGCTGACTAAGTGTTGTTACTTTGTAGCCGATTCATCATCCAAGATGGCCGCCAGCGGGGGACTTAGTTTAACATAGAATCCTACGGGAAATACATACAAATGACTTGTTTTAGTGAACCACTGAATGGAATGAAACGAAACATAGCATTAATGTTCTTTAATGAAATGCTGACCAAGTGTTGTTACTTTGTCGCCGATCAAACATCCAAGATGGCCGCCAGCGGCAATTATCGATATCGGAAATCTAAGCCATAATAAGCCATAGATATCGTCTAGGACGACAATTTAACACGAGAGAAAAAATTAAAATATTGCAAAAGAGATCTGGCGATGAATCTATTATGATATTCATGTTGAAACTTTTAGTTCAAGAACACCATCTTCCATTCAGTTGATTCTTGTATACGATAATCCAGAGCTGTTGTCTCAAAAGTAGTAGTTATTTCATAGGAAATGGCTGTCAATAGTATTGTCACTAAATAAACTCTCTTGGTAATGGCACAATCATCTCACATATAAAGGTTTTGCAACACACATGACCAATATGTGTTCTATGGGTCGAAGCCACCATCTTCTGCCGTTCATTTTAAAAAATGACACCGCCACATTCCAAGTGAAGGACTTACCGTGCGATTTTAACTTTTGAGCGGAAATGCAATTAGTTCAAAGGGAACAGCTTATCTTTCCGGAACTCTCGAGAGTTCGTCACAGTTTTGGAGTGTTCAAGTTGCTCTATAATTAGTTTCCTGTTAATATGTTTTGTGGATTGGGTTTGCTTTAGTTTTTTCTTTCGTCGTAGTGATGTTTGTAACTGTTCATTTAATATTTGATTCTTTTGTTAATTGCATCCTGATTATGTTTGTATTTGTTGAACTCAATATCTAACCAAACATGAAAGGTGTCGTTTGGTGCAACATAAATTTAACTGACCCAATCATACCGGTTTCAGGCTCTAAGTACTTAACAATACTATCCTACATCTAATAATATAAAAGCAAACATGTTTTCTTGTGCTAATTAAGATCTTACTAAAGGTATTTTATGCTACCAAAGCACTTTAACAATAAGCCATAATTAGCTCCATCTAAAATCACCTGTCTGGAAGTTGTGATAAACAATTAACTGAACATGATCAATATACCACCAACATGTGTAACATGTTAATTCTTACTGAATTGACTTTAATTACCTTTTGATACAGACTTGGCCGAAACGTTTATACGTATAATATGTGGGATGTCTTTAATATCAATAAGAAGTAGAGAAGTAATTATGATTGGACGTAATTAAATAACAGTAATAGTTTCTGTATTAAAAGGAACTGCATAAACCTTCAAAAGATCAAAACAGGTGCGTCTACAGGCTAAACACCTGTTGGGCAAGCTTCATAGGTAGTGTCAGCCTTGGTTAGGATAAAGACTTGTAGTGATTTTTCATTAACAGTGATTTAATATTGAACTAGAATAACGTGACATTGGATGTGACAAGCAGGTTCCAAAAACCCGGAGGGTAGAAAACAGCTTGACCAAAGTTAGATGATCAGTTAATTAATATGGATGAGGAAAGATAAGAACAAAAACGACTACCCACCAAAGAACAGAAAATAGCCACCCATGGGTCTTTAACACATCGAGAAAATACCGCAAGTGCAGACGTGCTTCAGCTGACCCATAGCAATAATTTATACCAATTCAACAAAAATAAAGGTCACACTTAACTATGAAATATAGGGCTGAAGCAACATTTAAAAAAACATACGAAAAGTCCAACAAAGGTCAGAAGTTTCTGTCTTGGGAAAATATAGCAGTATTACACGTGTTTTGTGCTCCTATATTTCCCTCTAGTCAATGTGGAATAAACAAACGCACAACAACATGCTCAGTAAAACTCAGTTTAAAAGAAGTCCGAATTCGATGTTAGAAACTCCACTCATGTTGATGTACTTATTTAATCCATGAATTAAGTGTTACTAGTATTTGTTTTCTGTGGATATATTTAATGTACTAGTTTAAATTTCTTGTTGATGTTTGCATGTCCAAAGTTCAAAAGACTATAGCGGTTGATAATATACTATTGTTAGGGGTGTCGCAAAATTTCCGTTGTCGTCTGATGTGACTGGTGTGTCACATGTTTCACATTGATTTAGTGTAAAATTATTTTTTTATCTAGTACAAGTTAACTCTTTGATTAGGATCTAATTAAATGTCATTTGAAACGCTATGCTGGTTCGGACTGATATCAAAATAGAAATATTTTGAAGATTGGCATTTGTCGACTGTGTGAGATGGGGGATAAAATATAATATAATGACAGAACTTAGATTTAATTAAAAAAATAGTGATACGTTCTTCCCTCTAGAGATGTCTAAAAAATTAAATCTGTTTGTATAGAGGATTTTTATGGTGGAAATAACATAGTTATTGTTTTGTTTAATTGCTTAACTATCAAGCCTTTATTTAGATATGATTGAAATTGTCTGTTTATAGACATCTTTAACTGCTATTTTTGGCGTTCCGGTTAGTTGGAAGTACCACTTTTATTATCACGATCAGGAACCCACACTTTATTCATACAATCTGTTTCACATTTTATCATTTACATATTGATTTAAGGCGAAAACAGGACGTCATTTTTGAACCAATGAACTTAGAGCTTATTTGCAAGATTTTTTTTATTGATTCATTACCTGCAAAATAAAAATAAAATGTACTATTGAAATAAGGTTTCTTAACATCGTTTAATAAAAGACGCAAAGAGAGTTGAAATTCAAGTGATGAAAGCAGAATATATCTGAACTGGAATCTACATGCTGGTAGTGGTATAATGAAGAAAACAAATAATTTAAAAAGGCAGATATTGTTTGAATATTTATAACACTAGGGTATTTTCTACCCCTAGATGTAGATGCCATTTAAAATATTTGTGCAACATCTTTTCGGAATTTTTAGGTCTCCATGTTGTTCAAATTTTGCTTTGCAACTTTTTTGATTCAAGCGCCAATGTGGTCCTGTAGATAAAACGCGCATACTTAATTATATTGCATGTATCTTTGATTTGCTTCTTCAACTTTGTAATTAATAAGGCCTTTCAATAGCTTTTAATTGATTCGAGTATATTGATGAGTTGATGAAGAAACAATTTGTCCGGGATACCAAGCTATATTATCTTTCAGGAGTTTTTTCCCCGAAACAATAAGGAAACAACAATATAGTTGTGAAAAATCCTTGATACAGCTGTAAGATTAAGCTATGTAGGTGATCTGAATACTTAAGAAGTTATCAATCCTCAGTATCAATCGTCGATGAACATTTGCTGTTTCTCAAGTTAACACTGTTTCACACTATGAACATTTACTTTTGTTACAGCTGATCAATAACAATCTTTTTTTTTTTTGTTGATTTTTATTATTTTACAAGATTATAATAAATCAAATATGTGCTACATCCCTATCTCAATTTGAATTCTTATGAACACTAATTGGTGAAGAGACTTCCAATCAAAGTCTAAATGAGCTGTTAGTCTGATATATGGTTTGTTTGTCTGCATTTATAGCTTACTGTTGTAATTACGTTTATCGCACATGTCTCTGCTTATTTACAGGTAAATATATCTTTACGGTTATCAGTTAGCTTTCCCGTAAATTAATTGATGGATAGAGGAGACAACCCCTAACGTGGGTCTTAACATAGGAAAAGCTTGTGACTTTAAATTAATGTTAATTCTATTAATTGTGCACACCACTGCATAACCTTGCTTGAAGAGAATAATTGATTGGTCGTATTGATTGGGAATTTATTTAACGCCTGGATTATTCGAGTAATACACATCCTACTGTCCAAGTGTACGACTCATCATAAGATTATAACTTGTGAGGACGAGAAGATAAAGTTGGACTACTCAACCTCACGAGTCCCCACAGATTCTGAAAGGTTCACTTTGATCAATGATTAGTTTCCTGTTTAAACTATTTAGCAGATTATGTATGCGTTCGCCCTTTTCTTTTGATCGTTGTGATGTCTGCCTTTTTCTTTCGTTTCTTTACTTAAGAATTGCTTTATTGATATATTCCTATTTTTTCAAACGATATTTGGTCAATTGAATATATAAAGGATAAAATGTATTGTTTAAAGCACTTAAGAGTCAAGTGAGTCAACCATGCCAGTTGTATGCTTTAGGTATTAAACAATGGTATCAAAAAGCAAAAATGCTTTATTGTGATAATTAAAATGTTAATGAAGGAAATGTATGTGACAAAGAACTGTTTTTATAAGCCGTAGTTATTTCTTACAGGTCTTGAAATGGGATAAGCAATTAACAGACCAAAAATGCACAACCAACATGTGGAACACATTAATTTTAACTGATTAGACTTTTAAAAATGGATTTGTTTACAGACTTGGCCAAATAAAGGAAACAGAAAAATACTGCTGTTCAAAGTCATAATTTGACTGAGTGAAAACAAATTCGGGTTACAAACTAAAACAGAGTTAAACACATCAACTATAAGAAAAAAACGGAATTACAGAAACACTGAAGTGCAACAAAAACAAACATCAACATACACAGAAACGGACTATTTAACAACTGCTATATTCCTGACTTGGTACATGACATTTATATGTATGTTGGCGTTTGTTTATGTAGCGGTTCAGTGTTTATGTTTACCTCATATAGTTTATGTGTTTCCCTTGGTTTTGGTTTGTGACCAGGATTTGTTTTCGCTTAATCGATTTAAAACGACTATTAAACAGCGGTATACTACTATTGCCTTTATGTAGAGCTTTTGTGTCTAGGATGTCATCATAATTTATAGACTTAAAGTCCACCAAGTTAATGGTGTTGGAAAAAGATTGTTGTTTAATTATCTTTGTTAGTTAAATAAAACAATATCAATTAAAACTTGTGAATTTCAATATTTATGTTATTGACGAGGAAGCATCTCTTTTTAATATTATTTTTTTTGAAACCTAACAAACATGAGTTTATACCAGAAATATTATCATAAAATCTACGAAAACAGAAAACCGGATTTGCCAAATTATATTCTATTGTAAACAAAACAATTGAGATTGTTTACGGAAACTGACAACATCTTCATACCAGAAATTACTATTCATGAAACCTGTGAAAACAGGACATAGTAAATGTGTAATGCAAATTAAGATCTATTATTGATTTATATCTCAGTCATCAACTTCCTTTTAGAAGATTAGTTTTATTACTTGAAAATTGAATGAAATGTATGCTATGATTCTTTCGCTACCTTAGTATTTTGAAATTGTTTTTCGATGAACAGTTGTAATTTCTCAAGTCTGAAATTTTACACTATTTCACCAATGAAAATGTACTATTCTTACAGCTGTTTAATCACAATCTTAACAGTAATTGTTGATTTTTATCACTTTACACATTTATAATGAATCAATCATACAATACCTCCCTATTTCAATTTGAGTAACTATAGGCTCTAACACGTCAAAATATGTTCAATCAAAGTCCGTCTAATTGAGTTGTTAGTCAGAACAAAAGGTTTATACAGTCACCGTTCTTTACCAACTGTTTTATGTACGTTTATCGCATGTCCCTGCTTATTCACAGATACATATATTGCAACTGTAGTCAGTCCTTTTCCCCTATAAATTTATGTATTCAAAATCACATATATCTCATATCTACATTTCTACATAAACATAAAGTTATACAAATTGGTCACAAAGGACGCAATATAAAACCCCTTAGTTGAAGCTAAAATTCTTGAAGTGTCAAGTCATAATCACAAGTACAGAGGCGGATTTAGGGGGGGCAGGGGGCCCGCCCCCCTTTTTGGGAAACAAACTGGTTGCTTATATAGGGAATCACTGAAGCGTGACTGGAGCGGGCCCCCACTTATGAAAATTCCTGGATCCGCCACTGAAGTACGTGATACTTTCTGTGCCAAGTCAGGAATATGACGGTTGTTATGAATTTATTTGATGTGATTGAGCTTTTTGTTTTGCCTTTTGCTTTTGCTTAGATTTTACATTGGAGTCCGGTATTTTTGAGATTTTTCTTTTTTTTGTTGCAAGGATTAATATGAAAATCAATACATCAAGTTATTTATTTCTATCGCAAATTGGTGTCTTTTTTTTTTTTTACATCGAAGCAACCGATATTACAATAAGACATATACATGTACACCTATCTGTATTCTTTTATTTTTTAATTTGCCGAGACCGTCATTATGTTGGCGAGTTACATTAGATAAATATGAAAAGGAGCAACCATGTTTTATCAATAAACAAATAACAATTTTTGGTAAGTCAGCTTCTAGTTAATATTTTTTTTTCAAATGACAACCAATTAGGTGTTTTCAGACAAAAGGTAGCTTCTTTTTATATATGAGACCTGTCGGACTATTGTTTATTACGTGCATGCCTAAATGAGTATATCGGAACTATAGGATTGGGGTGTGTAAAAACGGACCATATTCGGAACATAACATTTTACCTCACATATATATATGCAACAGGGTAACACTCGAAACTACAAAGTCTGTTATATCTTATTCTACCTTTTCAAATGACTAAATCTAATAACGAGAAAGTTTTTGTATTGTCTCTTCGAAACAGTTGAAACTTAAGTATATTGTTGCAGACATCAGTAGCGGCAGGGTCAATAACTTTTTATAGTTTGTGATTTTAGTCAGTTTAAGGGAACCACCATTAGTAAGTCAATGAAATTTGATATGCAGTTGTTTTATCATTTTCAAATTTCATTTCCATGGAGATTTTTTGCGTCTGTCTTCTCAGTCATAATCTATTGATTTTGAAACCTTAGCTTAGTTTGAATGTTAACATTAGTGATTATGTTAGTTTCAGTTAAGCTATCACTCATATTCGCCAGCCAGAGGAGAAAAGGGGACTTGATAGAAATCCTTGGCTAGCGAAGATGGATGTTGTTTTTTAATTTCAATTTGCATTTTTTTTTCTTCAGAATTGTATAAAGGAGATACGCATCTCGTTGTTAGAAGTGTACCGGTATTATCGAAATATTTACTTCTTTCGAATTTATCCCTGTAAAAAATATTTATTTCAAATCAGGTTCTGATTGCTCAAAGAGATCTCAAATATACCAGGCTTATATTTCAGTCGATCATTGCACAAAAAACGTTTAACATTAAGAAAATTGCGACAGAACTACTTGAGAGATTTTGTTTCGAGGTGGTCATCTTAATCTTTATAATAAATGTTTACCAAGTTCGAAGTGTTGGTCATAGATGGCTGTTTATTAATTAAGGTCTTTCCTTTTTCTATAAGGAAAGACCTTACTGTATTTCTTCTGATTATTATTATTCTTTCCGCCAAACTTTAACGAAATTCCCCCCAAAAAAAGTACGCAACATGTTGAAATGATATTAGGTATCTAGTATCGGTTGACTAAAAGCTATCCTGTGGTGAGGGCACGACCCATTAACATTTCCTTTATAGCGGTTATCTCCCCTAACACCGAAAACCTTGTTATCATTCTAACTCCATAATCATAATAGGTAGAAAGAAACAAAGGGTGGAATTTGTTCAGGAACAGACCCTGGTTCTTCGTTACATTTGGATCGAAAAGATTCAACGACTCAATGGTAGGGTTATGCCCCTTTGAAAGTAAACCAATGTCGGTTGGCCACTAAAACTCAGAAACCGTAAGTTGTAGCCATTTAGGATCATCACCAATCATCATCAATTTACGTGACCATGAAAATTGACCTAAGGTCAAAGGTCAAGGTCATGACCTAGATTTTGACCTTAGCTTGTTATCGGATTTACTCAATAACCGTAAAAGATGGCTGATAAAATGTAACGGAGAAAATGTGTGTCTTGTCGAGATCTACATTTGTTAGGTCGGGTTCAAAATTATTGGACCAACTGTTATGGCACCAAAACTGTTTTGGGGTCCGAAATGATGATTGTTTGCTTATAACTCAAAAAAGTGGTTAGAGATAGAAAGAAACTTTGAATTGCAAAAATGTTCAGCATAATAAGATCTACAAAGTTAGGTCAAGGTCAGAGGTCAAGTCCCTAGCAAGGACATAAAACACCTTAGCAACCATATATTTTTGAACTTAGAAGGCTATGAATAATATAAATATGAAATGTTTAATACTGGAAATGACATTTTTGTCCCTAGCAACGACATATAAGTCCTTAGCAATCACTTATTTTTTTTTAACTTTAAATACTATGAATAGTACATATGACATTTTTTATACTGGTAGTAATATTTTTATCCTTAGGAATGATTTTTGTCCGTAGCAACCACTTGTTATGAACATAAAAGTCCTTCGAAACCATATATTTTTTAACTAAGAAGGCAATTAATAAAAGAAAAAAGGAAAGACCTTTCAATTGTTCATGAATAATTGACTTTTTAATCATTGTCTTTTTTTTTAATTAAAAGATCAATGAAAACAAGTTAATGTCAATATTTATGTTATTGGTGAAGCAACATATTTTTTTAATTCGAAACATAAAATACACTATTAAATAATTTCATACCAGAAATGTTATCGTAAAATCTCCAAAATAAAAAAAAACAAAAAAAAAACGGATTTGTCAAATCTAATTCATAACAAACAAGAACGTTTTCTTACAAAAACTTTATATTCATGACATCTGTGAAAAACACGACATCGGAATTTGTCAAATGTAACAATCTTTTTGTTAAATTGTCCTTTGTATTTACTGAAAAAAGTTTATTCATTTAGCATCTCTTGCGAGAAACAATCTTTTTGGTATATATTTTATAGTCAATAATTTCCTTTCATAAGATTAATTTCAAAACTTGAAAATTGAATGAAATGAATGCTATGATTCTGTTGATACACGAGCAACTTTATATTGAGCTATGTAGGTAATCGGAATTTTAAGGAAGTTGTCATAGATAGATGAACATTTGTAATTTCTCAAGTTTAAATTTCTCCAATATTTTAACTTTTGTTACAGCTGTTCAAACCCAATCTTTAGACTATTTGTTGAAGTTTATTTTTTAAACGATTATAAAGAATTAATCATGTACGACATCCCTATCTTAATTTGAATCCGTATTACACATCAAGATATTTTCCTAATTGTCTAAACGAGTTGTTAGTCAGAACAAAGTATTTCTTCCTTGCCAACTTCTCATTTACGTTAACGCATATCTCTGCTGATTCACAAATATATTTATGGTAAATTTACTGCAGTTAACATCACATTTTTTTATATTATATTTATATTTCTTTATCTGTTTGGTGTTAGTATTACATCGACGTCTTATTGAAAAATGCAAAAAGTCAATTTTCTAAAACTCTTCAAGCGTAAGTTCAAAATCACAAGTACCTGATACTACCGTCTAATTTTCGCGAACGGTTTATTTTTGCAACTTTCCAAAATATGCAATCCTTAATGACCTGACTACAGTATAATAACCAAATCGCTTTTGAATAAGTCTTTTTAAAGGTTTGGTTAGCTTTTTTAGCGAATGCCGACATGTGTGTGCTTCGTAAAGAATATTGCCATAAAATATTGGGTGTGCAATACCTGAACGTATAAGATATTTGCATGTTGAATTATATTTACGAATGATATCCTTGTGCCGAGGATAAAATATAGTAAATGTTTTGACTAGTTTGTGATCTCGAAAACCCTGGTCTAATAATTTTTCAGAAATACAGAGATTTCTTTCATTGAAATCAAATACGTTGTTACATACACGAGCGAATCGAACATGTTTGATATTGTTTGATACTGACCAATTACAAATTACCGATTATAATGATAAATTGAATTCCAAAAAAAAATTATTAATTTTCCTATGCATTTCTATCGCAGATTGATGTCTTTTGCTACATTTTCATAAGTACATTGAAGTTACAGTTATCACAATAAGAAATATAATTGTACATCTATCCGTATTCTTTTAATATTAAATTTTCAGAGACCACCATTCTGTTGTCGTACTATTTTGAAATATGAAAAGCAACAACCAAAAAATAAAAATGCTATTCTACAAGTTTCATCAGAAAAAAATATTTGTTCAGTCAGCTTCTAGTTGTAGATCAATTACAGAAATGTCACAGAACACATTTAAATGCCAACAGATACCACGTAAGTTCACATAGAGGTCTATCATTCCCCAACAGAGCAGACATTTGATATCGATTCATTTAGTATATGAATAACCACACGAATAAACTTTTGTAAACGAGATAAATTTGTTAATAGTTTTTTCTAATAAAATTAATTACTAAAATGCAATAGTTATAGTAGTTCGTGATGTCTCACTTTATCATATTACATAAGAACGAACGTCATTCAGAAAACGTATCAGACTTGTATGTCTAAATCAGAACAGCAGCGAATACAAAAACAAAACAATAAAATAAAACAAAACAAAAATCGCATATTTCGGAAATGAACTGATATTTGGACACAACTGCATGTTCATGTTTAAACAAAAACTTTACTTACTTTGCAAATATTATAAATATTATTTGAATCAGGCCATTTTTGGTTGCACAGACTTTATTTCTATCGGAAATCCACGATATGCTGTATACCATGTATACCAACCCAGTACAAGTAGAAAAAACCTGGTGCAGGAATTGATGATGAATAGAGATGTAGAAGATGTATTTTGTGCTAAATTTATTCAATATTCCTCCACATTTTTGTTCAACTGAAACTGATTTGTATATAATAGGTGAGGTAGCCAAACAGTAAACAAGCTGAGTTCAAAGAGTAAAGAAAAAACTTCAATCTTTTATTTTCGTAACTTTTTTTCTCTTCACCAATATTTAGATATAAGCCTCAACATTATCCCAAGGAATATTTCGATTAAACTATATGCATCTAAGTCATATGAAACTTGAAATTAAACAAAAATGATGCATATGTTTGTTTTATAACTAAATGGCTTTTTGTTATAACACTAATGTTCATATACTTTTTTCTGAAGATTTAATTTGTCGAAATAGAGAAGAAAGTCACTTTTTTAATCGTTGACTTCCCAGAAAATAAATAATTCGCCGACATGTTTTTCTGTATGCAAAAACCTCAGCGTGACTTTTCACGTAAAAATCCGGTGATCGCAATACCAAGTTCGCAGGGGGGAAACTAACTTGGCAGAGAAAACATCGATCCTTCATCGAAATAAACTATAACTTATTGTTCTTGCTATACACGTGCTAACCTCATTATTCATGCTTTTTATGTCCCATTTATGGGGCTTGTTTTTCGACCTGTGAGTCCGTTCGTTCGTCCGTCCCGATTCAGGTTAAAGTTTTTGGTCGAGGTAGTTTTAAATGAAGTTGAAGTTTAACCAACTTGAAACTTAGTACACGTGTGCTTTAAGATATGATCTTTTTAATTTTAATGCCAATTTAGAGTTTCTTTTCTACTCCAATCTCACGGTTCACTGAACATTGAAAATGATAGTGCGAGTGGGGCATTATGCACACTTTATTTTTGTTGATTATTAACAAGTGTGAATTAATTATTCACAAAAAAAAGTTTTTATAAAATATTCATTCTTCCTCTCTCGTATCATCTGTCTTTCCCTTCCTACCACAAATTATAAACTCCTCTCACTCGCGTGCGCAAACCTTCTCTCTCACACACACATTCACACATTTCTCTCGCTCAGACTCACTCTCTCCCCTCTCAATCACACACACTCTTCTCACACTCTCTTCTCTCTTCTCTCTTCCTCTCACTTTCACACACACACTATTCTTCTCTCTCCCTCAGACACACCTCTCTCTCTCCTCTAACACACTCTCTCTCTCTCCTCTCACTCAGACACACTATCTTCTCTCCTCCAAATCACACACTCTCTCTCTCCTATCACACACACACACACACACTCACTCCTCTCACACTCTCTCTCCTCTCACTCTTACTCCTCATACACACTCTCACTCCTCTAACACACTCTTACTCTCACTCTCCTCTCACACACTCTCACACCTCTAACACACTTTCACATATCTCTCACACTGTCTCTCTCCTATCACACACACTCTCACTCCTCTCACACTCTTCTCTCCTCCCACCTACACACACTCTCACTCTCACCTGTCCAACTCTCTCTCTCCTATCACACACACACTGTCTCGCACTTTAACGAACCCTACAATTTAACCCAACTCTACACTTTAACCCAACTCTACACTTTAGCCCAACCCTTTACTTCAGTACAACACTTCAGCTAAGTTGAACCCTTCACTTAAGTTGAACCCTTCATTTAAGCCCTACCTTTAACACCCCTCGATCTTAACCTACAATGCTTACCCCTAACTATACCTACACGTAACTGTACCAAACCCATAATCCATATCCCTAACTACCCATACCACTACAAAGACACCCCTTCATTACCCCTACCCTACACGACACTTAACCCTCACTCCTATTCATGACCCCAACTCCTCTCCCAGCGAATGCTCTGTTTACGACTGTTTCCCATCCATATGAGACATATCATTATAACAAAAATTCAAAATGGTTATGACAGTATAGAGTTCTACGCCTTCAGGGCTGTGGATACCACAGTCCATCGGGGAGGACGCCAATGTCTACCATTGTCTGGGAAAGGTTGGTACTGATCCCTTCAGTTAAACTTCATTAGGTAAGAGTACAACACAATGTAAAAAAATCTATGCATTTTATTGCAATGAAAATGTCATATTTCACCGGTCTTTTAACATTTTATAATTTGCAATATATACCTGTATGAAGAACCAACTTTTTTTGTTTTCATTTGCATATCATTTTTTTAATAGTCTGAACCCTTTTTATGTTCCGTTAGCTAAATGAATTCTTACATTTTGTATGTACAAAAAATATTAAATAGAGATGAAATAAAGGGTGCTAACTGTGACAATCCTTAGGTCATTATTGATATATAACGTAACAAATATACGCTATAATTAAGGTTCATCATAAGGAATTGAAAAATATGGCCGTGTTTACACCTCCAAAATTACTATGAGTACAGACAAACTGGTACATCCAGGAAAGTTTTAAGGCATGGCAGGAACTAGATACATAATAGTTATATGAAGTCTACGTTTCAGAAAATTAAAAACTTACCTGGATTTTGATGTTCATTTTTTTCCAGTCTGCAGAAGATAGCAAAATAAACCAACACCCGAGTTTCATTTGATACGGTCCACTCAGTTACACAGTTTAAACCTGTTAAATCACCTATTGTTTACAGGTGTCTATTGTCCATCTATTGTCCATTTAAATCAATACTACTCACAACATTGATTATATGAGGGGAGCTTCTCAATCGTTTTCACTACTTAGTAAATTTTTGCACCTTCTGCAGGAACGAAAAAAAATGGATAGCAAAATCTAGAAAAGTTCATAAATTTCTGAAACATAAAATGCATTTAAAATTTATATATCTAGTTCCTGCCATCCCTTAAAACTGTTGCAGGTATATAGGTTAGTCTGTACTCAGAGTAAAATTTGGGATGTAAATACGGCCATCTTAGCCAAAAGGTTATGATGAACCTTAACAGATTGCACAATGTATGTCAAAATCAGTTCACTTGTAATCATAGTAATCAATGAACTGTAGAAATATCAACTGAACATTAATATCTTCAATTTTAATTTATGTAATAAGGATTTTTCTAATGAATTAAAAGTGGTTATATAACTTTTTTTTATCTGACTCTCAAAAACTTCGTGCAAAGCATTATCATTTATTGTTTCATTGCAGTCAATAGAAAAGGGGGATTTTGTGGCAAATAAATCAAAGATTTTTGTAACAAATCCACAGACTTTATGAAAGAGATTTTTGTTATAAAATTTTAAACAAGTATTACTCACTTGTTTTTCTATGATGTGTTAGAATTTATTGTTACAAAAAGTTTACAAAAAGTCCAAAACAACCTATAAATTCCAAATTACCTCGAGCTGAGTCACTAAAGACGAGCGCACCCGAGAAGGTGTACTTAAATTGGATTATATTTAGATGTTCAATATCTAAATTTATTAACTTGAGAGGAGAGTGTGTGTGAAAGGAAATCATTGCTAGCACTGCATGCAATAATCCTATATATATCAAGCACCGAATTGCCAAATATGAGAGAACATGGGGAAAGGCTGTTGATTTTCTATAAAAATTTCCTAATGTTTATCGTTGAATCAACACAAGGGTACATATTCCGGCTTAGTGAAATACCTTTGTAACGAGTCATACCAACAGAGAGGGTGTGTTTGAATAACGAAAGAACAAAAGCTTCGTTTTACTACGAATGTTTCAATTTTAAATAAACTCATCATAGATACCAGGATCAAAATTTTATATTTACGCCAGACGCGCGTTTCGTATAAAAAAGACTCATCAGTGACGCTCAATTAAAAAAATGTTTAAAAGGCCAAAGTTTCTTTTTCGAAAGTCTTTTCCATATATAAAAATACAGACCAACTTGATGTTAATCCACACTAAGATAAGCTATTTTCTATGTTCTTTTCATATTTGCTGGAACATAATATATGTATATTAAACAGATATGTGTTTGCAAATATGTGTATATTAAAAAAAAGCTGGAATCATGAATCATTAATTATATAGACTAGTGCAAGTTTTCACCGTTCTTCAGCTATTGATTGAGTGATTATTTATTAGCATTGGTGTGTTCAAAGTCAGCTGTTCATATTTAGCATAATAATTAGCAACACATACATAAACTCTTGTTGTTTGATTGCTTGATGTACAGTCCCAAATATTCCTTGAATATTTAGAGCAAATATAAAGATATAAATAGTTAATATTGTTCAGTGTAACTGTTTGTTTACAAAGTAAATTATTCTTTTCCTTTAATAAATTGCAGTGATTACTATATATTTTAATAATGTATCAGAGATTCATGGTATTGCAGGTATATGTACGGCTTCATGCAAAAGAGGTTTCTTGGCTTTTAGAGAAGTACTTTGTCCATTTTAATTCAAAACAAAAAGACGGTTTCTGTAATAATATCAATTGGATTTATATGTATAAACATGTGATTGATTTTTCTGAAAACTATAACCCCCCTATATGATCCAAAACGTTAAATCTAAAATTTCTAAAATCGAGAGGGAGCATACATCCACAGATATAAACATTTCAACAAAGTGCTATGGAAAATCGTGAAAGAAGGTTGTAGTTAATGTACGACATGTTGACCAGGCGCGTAGCTACGTTTACGTCAAAACGCCCGGGCGTACACTTGAATTTTGGTAAAAGAATATTTTAATATCAATGAATTAAAAGGAACAGGTTCAAATCATATAAGACTTTTAAATCATTCTTCATTATATGGCTTGTACAATTGCGAATAAAAATGGTGAAATTTACTTTTCAAACAAAAGGTATCATATTATACATGCGTTCATTTTCTGTGAAAGTCTAATTTACTGTGAATTGTACTTTCTTTCCCTTTGTTTAAAACTCTTCATTATCTGTTGAGATTTGCATTTTTGTCGAGCCTGTCGAGCAAGCAAGACATACTAATCCTAGATTACGTCGGCGGCGTCAACATAATGTTCAGCATGTTGTTAAAAGTTTTTTTTTTATATCAATAACTTTGTTAAACATGCATGAAATTTTATAAAAGTTGGGCATACATTTAATTTTCCTGTATTTTCCGATAATTATAAAAGGAATTTCGTTTTGCAGTTACAGCCGATTACATTGCGTATGTAGGTAGAAATAATATCGTTAATAACCTTGCTTGCAAGCTGAACCGTGAAGAACCGTGAAGAAATTATTAGTTTAGGTAAACTACCCTCCTTAGAGTAGCCTAGTCCTACAGATAGATAGGTTTTACGAAATTAGCAGAAGCTTTTTTTTATGATTAATGAAACAAAAATTTTAAAGAATCTTGTTTTAATTTTTCAATTTATGGAATTATTTTAATACACCTGAAAATCTATCAAAATTAATTATTTCATGTCCATTAACGAAATTTGCGCACAAAAAGGGGTCTTGATTGAATGATTACTTTGCCCAATGAGTCCTTTTAAACATATTCTAAAGTAACTGGTCTGGACATTTTCTCTAAAACCAAATCAACACCATGAATTATTATAAATTAAACATTAAAGATAAGCAAATTAGGCTCTAAAGTATGTTGCTTTTGATGAGTTTTTTTTTTTTATGACAGAACAGGTATCTCCTTCTTGATATCTCGTTCGCTTCAGAGTGCTTCGCCCTCGAACCCACTACTGTATGACCTGGACACTTTTGGGGCCCTCGGACCCATTGTCGAGCTTCATGCGTACAAGTTTAAATGTCCTGGCTACGCCACTGTTGACGACAGACAAACGGTCAGACAACAGTATATCTTAATTCGTCCCGTTTAAAACACAGGTTGTAGTTATCAGGGGCGGATGCAGGAATTTTCGAAAGGGGGGGGTGCTAACCCAGGGCAAAGGGGGGGTGCAAAACATATGTCCCGATACAAATGCATTGATCGGCAAAAATAAAGGGGGGTGCGCACCCCCGGAACCCCCCCCCCCCCTGGATCCGCCACTGGTTATTGTACCACACGTTGACGACAGACAGACGGTCAGACAACGGTATACCATAATTCGTTCTGTCTAAAACACAAGCATTTATAAATAGATAAAGCTGAAATCTTGAATCATTATTTTTTTAAAGTTTGTCTGATGTTTGGTTGAGAGTTAAAAAGTCCTACTTTCTATGAAACTGTTAATCTGGCCGGGGTAAAGTAATTGCAGAAAACCTTAAAAAAAAAGAATTCTTTAATTAATAAAGTGACTTAATACACCGACCCCTGTAATTGAGGGGTGAACATGGAATGCTTCCCACTTGTCTACCCCTTTCTATTTTTTTTTGTGAAGTATAAATTTTCCTTTTTTACTTCCTTCGCAACCTGGTTTCCGCCCCACTATCAATGCCCTCCAACATAATTTCCAGGTCTTGATTCCAGAATCGTGTCCACCCAGTGGCATCTATAAGGGAATGGGTTTTCGGGGATTGTAAACCCACTTTTTTTGGACGATCAATGCATTTAAATGGGACATATGGTTGGAACTCTCCCCCTTATCTCCTGGGTTGGGAACGATTGTCTCATTATATAAAGGCTGGTCTAATCGATGATGAAGGGATTTCATAATTTTATTAAATTAAATATGTGTTACAGAACTGGAGAGACACATATTGCGACTGATATTTGAAACCTTTCCATCATTATTTACAGCATATTTTAATATAGAATTAATCATTAAATATAAATATCATGATGGAGAGCTTAGTCGGTTCTCGAATTGAGGGGAGTATTGTGCGAATCGTCTGCATCGGTCAAAGGAAAATTTCGAAAATGTTTACAGAACTGGAGAGAAAACCTAATGCTACTGATATTTAAAACCTTCCCATCATTATTTAAAGTAAAAACTATAATTTTAATATAAAAATTCCTTTTGTGGAAATAAAAATACACTGATGGAGTCGATTCTCAAATTGAGGGGTGTAATGTGTCTGCATCAGGTAAGGGAAAATTTCGAAAATTTGACTTAGATGGTCAAACGAATATTCCTTTTCTATATATTATTATTGATAACTATATATTGTCGCATAACTAGAATGAAAACAAAATAAGATACCGTTGTATAAGCATGAACATCATGACGAGTGTTACCTTTCGAGCAGGATCTGGAGTCGATTTCACAAAACAACTTATGATTGAGATCGGTCATGAACAATTCAGTATACTTACGACCAATCTTAGTCGTAAGTATTTTTGTGAAACCGACTCCTGGATTGTAGAGTGGTTCAATTTAGTCAATCATACATTTTCAAATGTAGTATTATGTTTGTTGTTACTTTGTTTTTTTTTTCAATTGGCCAAGCTGTCTTCTTCAATAAGCGGTTTTATTATCCCTCGGTATCCCCCCTATTTGTAAAATAAAATACTTACAAGCGAACTGCTCTTTCATTTCCATCCTTAAGCATAAAAAAAACATATAACATTCAAATTTGAAGCCACCATAAATGTCGTCAAGAATTTTTCTGTATTTATACTTCGGTTCAAGCATATGCAGACAAAATAATACAATTAACATCAAACTAAAGCATTCAAAACGTTTTACCGGAAACAATGTAGGAATTGAAAATGTATTGTCTTACAACTTTTCTAAGAAAATGACCTCAAATACTACAGAGAAAAGGCAGAAATTAACAATGTTTGTCATTTTATTATGAAATATGACATTGTTGCATAACAAAATGACATAAAAAATTACTCCTGTTTGGGGACATATTTTCAAGCAAGATTTATTCAGAAGATTATTTTAGACATGTTTTTATTAAAACATTTTCATCTACAAAAGATATTTTAGGATCAATAAAAAAAATAAGATTCCAATCGTTTTATTTTGAATCTTAGAATTCGTTATTTTGTGATTTATTGAGATGGAATAATGTAATATTCTATTGGAGTTAAAATGAAAAGCAACAGAATTGCCCCTCCTGTAAATAGTTTTTATTCATATACAATAAACATTACATATCATATAGTAAGTTGTAACCTCAGTTCCAAACAAATTCTTCATTTATCGAAGGAGGATTCAAAAACGTTTGTTATAAATGATGTCAGTACCAAAACCACTGACTATCTGTCCAGCAATATCACTAGATCAACTGTACTCGAATTCTAAATTTTATTATACAAGCCTTATTATTAAAACCAATAAATTGAATTATTTCTGTTCGTCATAAATGTATAATTGTATATAATTTTTATATATATATCCTTTGTTAAGTTCAAAAGTATAAAACTGTTTCTTATGAAGAAGAACAAAAATGCATATCTAAATGCAAACATTAAATTTTATTATCGGATCATCCGGAAGTTTATTCTTGTAACACCTACTTTTAATATGTTTCATATCACATTTGCAAAAATATGCAGAATTTTTCAATTACGCATATTGTTTTGTTATCTGGAAAGAGGTACTCGATAGGTAGTTGAGTAGGGGAAATACTGCATTTCATTATATGAAGTTAAAACTTCCAGGATATCTAAAAAAAAAAATCGTGTTTCTATATTTTGGTGACGTTTTGATATCAAGTTCATGTTCAAATATCAAGTCTCTAAGTCCGACGTGTCTCGATGTTTTGTGCATCAGGCATACAGGTGTTTATTTTTGATGTTTCTTTGTGGTTTCGGTTGAATAATATGTTATGTCGTATCGTTTGTAGTCCAAATAATTATAAAAATAGCCTTTCAACTGTCATTGTGGTGATAATTTTTTGGACTGGTATTTTTGAAAATAATAGTTCAAGATTACAAATTTGTTACACAATTGTGTGTCTGTCGTTGGTGGAAGATGTACGTTGATGTTCTGCAGTTTGCATGATGTTTTTAACATTGTCATATAAACGGGAGGTTTGGTTGACCATAAAACCAAGATAGGAATACTGATGTTTTTTAAATGTCCTGTATCAAGTCAGGAATTGTTATAAAATATTTCGTTTCTATATATATTTTCTTCTTACAGTTGATGTGCTTTCTTTCGGTTTTAGTTGCTAACCCGGATACGTATTATCTCAATCGATGTATGACTTTTGAACAGCGGTATACTACTGTCGCCTTTAATCAACGCAGAGTTACCCAAAGCCGTATTGGAAAATATCAAGTTTTAGAACATTTGCAAGACATAAGAACTATTGTAAATTTTGGATAAAAATGAATTAATGAAACTGGAAATGTAATTAGTTATGTCTTTATAATATTTTTAACAAGGTAGACCAATAGTTATATTTACCCAAGAAAACAAGTGTTTTGGGTAGCCACCACAGCCAACACACTTCAGGTCATTTGTATTTAAAAAAAAATACACATCCTTTTCAAATTTCAAATCCCTGGATTGTTGGCATTACAATGAAATTCCGAGTGTATATATCCCTCTATATCCCTATATCCAACATCTAATCAACTGATTCGGGCATGAGTGGAACTAATGTGACAAACTGCACTAATATGTTAAGGTATTTTTGTGTTTTTAAATGCGGAAAACGTATTGGACAGGACTAACTGACGAACATATGCAAACTTAAGCCCCATTATCTTTGCCAGTAGGGGAGTAATAGAAAAGTTCGATGAAGCTATTTCGTGTAAGAAAACGATAAAAATCTGGTTCCACAGAGGGAAATAATTAGGATGAAAACGTTTCGAAGCGCTTACTATGTCTGGTCTAACTTAGGATATTTTCGACTAGACGAAGTTACATGAAAACTAAAAATGCTTAAAATCAACACCCGCTACCTTTTCCAAGTAGTAGTGAAATATCCCTTTTCTGAGCAGCAGTAAAATCAAGAGATCATTTGGCTACATCGTGAGATCACCCGGACACATTATGCGCACGGATGAATTGCAAACAGGCGAATTACTCGATACTCACGTGGCTCTAAACCAAGAACAACAGGAGAACTACCTTACTGATATTTTCAACACACTACTTGGAGACTTTCTATGCACATCAAATGTGAATGGCTCTTATACCACAATGTTCTTTATAGAGGTCTCGAAGGTTTTTTTTCAGAACTTCAGACTGTCTTTGTAAAGTTTCGGGGTTCGGAGGACCATAATTATCTACCTTCCAATGATTGTAGGGGCGCTGAAAGGTTCCTTTAGCAGACTGTAGGACACTATGCAATGTGCACACGAGTTACGCATTCATCACGAACAACTGTTTTAACATTCATCTTCAAGATCAAGCTTAATGGAGCTGCTTCATTAGTGTCCATTTGAATACCAATTGTCTGTTGAAATGTTAATTTACAACATTAAACCAACATGATGAAAATCCAAATATTTTGTTATGATCTTGGGTGTATTAAATTTAGGAATTAGTGTGTGTTTCTCTTACAAAGTATGATGTTCCATTTCCTTAAACAACAGTAATTGAGTATCCCTGCTCTTTTAAATATTTATGAAGACCATATCTTACTGTTGAAAGAATATTGGCAAGAACTTTATAACGAGGTTTAGTCGACGACCCTGTTATATATCTTTTTAAATTAAAACAAGAGTGCACACGCTGAAATGTCTCGCCTTCTATACTAATCATTGATATTATGTTGATAGTCCTAAGTATAAAGCTAAGTTTTATTACAACTGTCACATAAACTTAACATTAACCAAGATAACTAAACAAAGACCAATGAACCTTGAAAATGAGGTCAAGGTCAGATGAACCATACCAGGCAGACATGTACAGTTAACAATGCTTCTATACAACATATATAGTTGACCCATTACTTATAGTTTAAGAAAAATAGACCAAAACACAAAAACTTAACACTGTGCAATGAGCCGTGAAAATGAGGTCACCGTCAAATAAAACCTGCGAGACTGACATAAAGATCATAAAATATTTCCATACACCAAATATAGTTGACCTATGGCATATAGTATTAGATAAAAAGACCAAAACTCAAAAACTTAACTTTGACCATTGAACCATGAAAATGAGGTCAAGGTCACATGACATCTGCCCGCTAGACATGTACACCTTACAATCATTCCATACAACAAATATAGTAGACCTATTGCATATAATATGAGAAAAACAGACCAAAACACAAAAATTTAACTATAACCACTGAACCATGAAAATGAGGTCAAGGTCAGATGACATCTGCCAGTTGGACATGTACACCTTACAGTCCTTCCATACACCGAATATACTAGCCCTATTGCTTATAGTATCTGAGATATGGACTTGACCACCAAAACTTAACCTTGATCACTGATCCATGAAATGAGGTCGAGATCAAGTGAAAACTGTCTGACAGACATGAGGACCTTGCAAGGTACTCACATATCAAATATAGATATCCTATTACTTATAATAAGAGAGAATTCAACATTACAAAAAATTTGAACTTTTTTTTTCAAGTGGTCACTGAACCATGAAAATGAGGTCAAGGACATTGGACATGTGACTGATGGAAACTTCGTAACATGAAGCATCTATATACAAAGTATGAAGCATCCAGGTCTTCCACCTTCTGAAATATAAAGCTTTTAAGAAGTGAGCTAACACCGCCGCCGCCGCCGTAGCCGCCGCCGGATCACTATCCCTATGTCGAGCTTTCTGCAACAAAAACTAGCATCTTGATTGTTTGTTCCAGATTTCTATTCGAATTAGACTGGTTGGTATTCTTTTACATCTTCAGATTTCACCTATCTTAAAATAAGATATTTGTACCTATGTTTCAGTTCGGATTTATGAAAAAATTTTGGACTATTTTAATCTTTCCAACAAACAAACTGAAACCTCTAACAATATTGTTTTACATGTAAATTATTTTTACAAAACAATTTTGAACTTTCAGCACAACTGGGAATCCTACATGTACCCTATATGATACACCAAAATTGGGGATTTAAAAAATCACAAATCCGTTTTCTTTCCTTCTTGGTACAAATATTAAGGAAAGAACGAAGAACATCCCCCTTCTTTATTATGGACACAGATGCTTCACAACAATCCTTAAAACATATTTGTTACATTTGTAGGACGAATTCATCAAGACAATATATATGCCACGTTTGTATGGGAATCAACAGTTGTTCTTGTCGATCTGTTTCTCTATTCATATGAGGCAGACTTCACTTCGAATGAAAACAAGCTGTAATTATTCTCTAACTTGACTTTCTGCTATATAGAAATTATATCCTCAAACTAAATAATTCAAAATGCGATGACTTTGTTAAATTCAAATATCGAACCAATTGAAATAAAGGATACTACAGATTCAGTTATAAGTTTTAGTTGATAGCAAGACTTTACCACAAATAGATGATGACAGGTTACCTACCATGACATTTCCATTCCAATGTAACAAAATTCAAGGAGCACCTGAATATGGAGTACAAATCTTCCAGTTGAAACGATTTCCTAGAGCTTATGTTCCCATCAATTTTTCAAGATGAAGGGTTGTTGATTACAAGCAAGCTATTGCAATAAGGGTTTCTAGTGGTAAATTAAGCAGTTATCCTTTCAAAAGTTTTACGGGCCTCATCATGAGTCGTTTGAACATTATAGATAATCTGCGTTACAGACACCTTTGGATATGTTCCAATTGTTGTAGCGATTCTCTGGCCCTCTTTTTCTCAATTTGTTACATCATAAATGAGACTTCACTGAATTTGTACTTTTTCATCAGCAACATGACAAGAGTCATATGTGGGGCAGCATCTGCTAACCCTTCTTGGGCAACTAGGATCACCCCCAGGTTAGTTGGTCTTCGAGTTGTTCTGTCTTTAGTGTTGTATGTACTATTTTGTTAACTGTTGTTTTTCCTTTTGAATAATGCCATGATTATGTCTGTCCCTCTTGGACTTACAAAATTTAAATTGCCACTTTTTGTGTTAATTAACAAATAAATCAAAAACTTAAATCAAAACATGTTTTCAGTTCACTGAAATGTATTGGAAGTCATACAACATCTCCTTATCTGTGCTGATACAATATGTATAAATTTGAACAACTCAGCATTCATGTAACTGTAAATATTTCCAATGAAGTAGGTGAACATATAGGAGGGGGAGGACAGGGGGGTACCCTTCTCCCTTCTCCCACCCCTCTTCTCCTTTCTCCTACCCCCGTTCTCCTTTCTCCTTTCTCCCATTAGAATAAAACATCTCCTTTTGAGACAAATTAAAAAAAATTCTCCTTTCTCCAACTTTTTCTCCTTTTTCCAATTTTTTCTCCTTTCTCCCAGCCTTCCTCTCCTTTCTCCTACCCCCTTTCTCCTTTCTCCCACCCACTTTCTCCTACCCCTTTTCTCCCTGTCTCCCTTACCCCTGTCCTTCCCCTCATATAGAATTAGGAAGGAGCTTTGAGAAATAGTTGCATTGTGATTAGGGTTTGTTGCTTGTTTACCAAATAAGCATGTCCTTACTTTGAAAAATATATATTTATGTATGTGTATGCAAAAATAAATTTGAAAACATTCTTAATAAATAAAATAAAATTACATTGAAATAAGAAGAAATCACATGTATGCTTTGAAAAATATATTTATTTATATATAAGAAAATATACATTTTAAATTGTGTGTAATTATCATTTTTTTTATTCTCCATTCCTTATATGTTCCAGAACTTCCAGTACCCAACATGTTTCTAGGTCAACTATGTGATTTGTTAAGTTCTGAAATTTAAGAGCCCTCAGTACTGGGATATTTCCTACTGCCATCAACTGACCAATAACCATAGCATATTGTCCTGTAATATTAACAGCAACGGTTTAATAACAATGGCATATTACACTTTAATATAAACTGTTAATACCAATAGCATATTATACTTGAAAATCGACACTTAACACTAAAAGTATATTATACATTGATGTAAACTGTTAACACCAATAGCTTATTATACTCTAATATCGACTGTTAACACCAATAGCATCTTATTCTCTAATATTGACTGGTAACACCTATAGCATTTTATACTTTAAATTAACTGTTAACACCAATTTCATATTATACTCTAATATCGACTGTCAACACCAATAGCATATTATACTTAAATACAAACTGTTAACACCAATAGCATATTATACTTTAATTCAAACTGTTCACATCATTAGCATATTATACTTTAAATCAAACTGTTAACATCATTAGAATATTATACTTTAATTCAAACTGTTAACATCATAAGAATATTATACTTTAATTCAAACTGTTAACATCATTAGCATATTATACTTTTATTCAAACTGTTAACATCATTAGCATATTATACTTTTATTCAAACTGTTAACATCATTAGCATATTATACTTTAATATACACTGTCAACACCAATATTATGTTTTAATATAAACTACTGACACCAGTATAATTTTAACATGAACTGTTAACGCCAATAACACATCATTCTTCAATATCAACTGTTAACACAAGCATTTCATACTTTAATATAAACTGTTAACATCAGGATATTTTACTTTTAATATAAACATCAACTGTCCAGAAACCAAAGAATATTGCTGTAATATAATTTGTCAACTGTGTAAATACTAAATGCTGTCCTATTGTATGATCAACAACTGAAGTGTTCCATGATATAATCATTAACTATCTAATCACCATATGGTAATATACTATTATCCTGCAATTGGGTTTCCTACTATACAGATACAGCCTTACAGATATCGCTACGCTGTATCTGTATATTATACAGATATCGCTTTAAAGTTCCGCCCACTGCCGGACTAAGTATTTGTTGAATGTGTATGATTGTGTTACAAAATCAAGCATGTCAATTTCAGCATGCATGTTTAGTGAATGTCAAGTATGAAGCGTAGGACAACTCGTACACTTCTGTTTCAAATTTGACAATGTTTTGTTATTTGTTTTTACTGTTGAAATTAGTTGTTATGTTAAAATAGAAAATTATTCACCTTGAGCGATGTATTATTGTTGACCATTCGAGATTCTTTTTTTACCCGTCTTCAGCGTAACGTGTGATTTTGATATTACTACGCGGGCCTCAAGGGATTACAAATCGAAAATAAATGCTAAATACGTTAGTTTTTGTGTCTTTCAAAACACAAACAATATACAGAATTAATTGCAGGATAAAGACAATAACTGTTTAGTGTCTTTAAATATCAGCTGTATTTGTACTCGGCTCGAAACAGGTGTATGCGAGTTTTTAGCGAGCTACTACACCTGTTTCGAGCCGAGTACAAATACAGCTGATATACAGGTGTAGTAGCTCGCTAAAAACTTGCATACACCTTGTTTCCTAGCCTCGTACACATACAGCTGATATTTAAAGACACTAAACAGTTATTGTCTATGTATGTGTAAAATATTCAATATATATTGTATCAATCAGAGCTTACTGTATATAATAATCAATTATAACATAACAAGGTATAATTTAAACATGAAATGTCTGATAACTAAGATATTGTCTTATTATATAAACATCAATTGTTTATAAATATCTATTTGTGATTGCACACTGTCTTATGACAATCAGTTTTCTGTAGTATAGTATGAGTCTTATGTAGATGAAATGCATGTCTAGGGTATTAAGTTATAAGCCTATAAAACTATATAATTAGTACTATGAGCTCCAAAAAAGGTATTGGATACTGTTTAGTAAATTTCAACTGTTCAATAACCAAAATAAAATTGAGCCAAAGAGACAACAATCCGGCCAAAGAGCAGTAAAACAGCCTAAGGCTAAGGTCACAATGGGTCTCTCATATAGCAAGAAAATCCCACTAACGTAGACAAAAGACATTTCCTGTCAAAATGCTAAAATACATGGTTTCAGGACCATTTTCATTCAAAATCCTTGAAGTTGGCTTCAATTTAAAAAAAAAGATTTGTAAACCCTTTTAAAAAGACCACATCTGCAGCCTGCAAGTTTGGCCATGGTTCATAATTCTTGCAAAGGTAATTCATCTATTAAGAAAGGTTAGTTTCAAATATATAATTTTTTTATCATGCAATACTTAATAATAATTCAGTCATGATATCCAGATCACTATGATAACTCCCATTTAAAGGCGAAGGTGGAGAGGATCAGAGACAACAAGGTCTTAAAACATTTGAGTTAGCAATACCTTCTAAAATTACAGTTAATTCAAGCATGTAAAGAAAGTGTATCACTTTTAATAAAATAAGCCAGAGTGAAATTTCATCAAAAGGAGGACTTTATATTAAGGTATGAAATTATAAAATTCAAATCCATGTCAATATCTAGATTGATAGACCCAATAAAAATTTACAAACTGCTGTTATAATTTATAATACAGACTGATGGAGAATTGGTATCCCAGAGCTACACAGTGGAAAGTCATACTTGAAGATATTAAATAAAGGCAACAGTAGTATACTACTGTTCAATTACGCAAAAACAAATAAAGATAACAAAATAAAACAAACGTCTACAACTGGATCTTTTCACTTCAAGTGGAGAACAATTATAGATTTAATTAGAATGACTTCAGAAACATAACTTTTCATTAGCTGTTGATATGAATTACTAAAATGGTGTAAAAGGTGATAGAATGCTGACATTATTCACTGAGTAGCGATTTATTTATGCATAAGTACCAGGAAAATGACAAAGGGTCCTTGGGACCTCCAATTTTGCAAGAAATGTTTTGTTAACATGTAGCATGATAATATTTGCTTTTTAAAAATGAATTTGTATTTTTACCTCACTACAATCATTTTTGACAATGTACTATCTATCTACCAGTAAAAAATAGATGTAATGATGTTTAAAAAATTTGTAAAATGGTCTTCTTCTGGTTTTGATTTGAGTGCCATTTAGTCTTCTGAAGATGAGACCTGTGTCTGCATACTAAAATACAAACCTGATATCTTTGATGACTTTTTATAAAAGTAAATAGTTTCGTGAATAATATATGTTGTAACATGTAACTTTTGTAAGCCATCAATAACAATTTGTTTATCCTCTCAACATCTTTTCACAGTTCCTATTTCTTGATTAATGGTGTCATTAATTATCAATGAAAGAAACCTATTTAATCAATGATAACTCTTACAAGATTATCATGCAAGCAAAATTATTCATTTTTCTTCTTTTTTCAACATCAATTAATGTAATTGTTAAGCTGCACTTTAATAATCAGCAGTTATGTCAACATATTTTCTAGGAACAATAACTCAATTTTTCAAGTGCCAGATCAAAGGTTGGAAATGTACATTACAGGTTAACAGATCATAAATCATTCCCCAACAAATCAATATGCAAGACTATGAGAACAAAACGTCTACAACAAATGTAAAGAAACTGTCTTATAGCTGATCAGCTGAAAAGTATTTCAAAGTAATAGTAGATCTAGATATTTATGAATCATGCAACTTCCAATTGCTATATTTAGCTATATCAGAACAATCAACTACTGTGGATTCATCATTATTTGTTGGTTACAAATTTACAGGGTTTTCATGAGTACGGGTTAACCACATATTTAAGTGTTGAACAAAATTTTCTATCGGTTGTATGCAGAATTTAGCAAAACTAAAAAATTACATCCTCCAAAAAAGCAAATTTTCCATAACCAATGAAAATTGGTACAAATGTACCTATGAAAATAAATGAATCCACAATATATAGGTGCTTTGATAAAAATATCTAATGTTGTGGTAATTCTGCTTAGCTATCTTCAAGGAATTTTGGATTACTTGAGTATGGCATAGACTACAAAAAAGTCATCCAATGCGTCATAGACAACAAAGAAGTGTTCCAATGTGTCATAGACAACAAAGAAGTGTTCCAATGTGTCATAGACAACAAAGACGTGTTCCAATGTGTCATAGACAACAAAAACGTGTTCCAATGTGTCTTAGACAACAAAAAAGTGTTCCAATGTGTCATAGGCAATAAATAGGTGTTCCAATGTGTCATAGATAACAAAAACGTGTTCCAATGTGTCTTAGACAACAAAAACGTGTTCCAATGTGTCATAGATAACAAAGAAGTGTTCCAATGTGTCATAGACAACAAAGAAGTGTTCCAATGTGTCACAGACAACAAAGAAGTGATCCAATGTGTCACAAAGCAGGTCATGGAAATCCCTGAGAATGGTGTCTACTGGTTTATGAATTTAATGGACACAACTAACAATATGTAAAATTTGTAGAAAATTTAGGGAAACAGAAATTGGATAATGTTTTAAATGTCATTCTATGCTAGTCCTATAACAATGCTTAATTTAATTTTGAATTAACCTGTTGCTGAAATCATGAAAACAAGCACTTTCAGACCATTTTTTTACAATTTCCCAACAAATCTGTAAATGTTTTACTATCAGTATGACATCAGAACTGCAAAATTGAGATTATCAATGTAATGTAACTTCTTAAAACTGACATATGATAAATAACAAAACACGGGTAAAAAAATCATCAGTAAAAAAGCTTTTAAAAATGGCATCTATCATCCCTTGTCCTTTTACAAAAATGGCTGTACATATTAAAAAGATGAATTACCATGTTTCAATTTCTCAGGCATATGAGGTATTTTACAGCAACCAATGACTTTTACTACCCCTGTTCCATCATCTAGCAACATCATGTCAGAGTCATGTGATACCTTTATAAAACAAAATGAAAATGTTATATGCAGTCATAGATATATTGTTAGTATAACCAGAGGCTCTAAAGAGCCTGTGTCGCTCACCTTGGTCTGTGTGAATATTCAACAAAGGACACAGATGGATTCATAACAAAATTGTGTTTTGGTGATGGCGATGTGTTTGTAGATCTTACTTTACTGAACATTCTTGCTGCTTACAATTATCTCTATCTATAATGATTGGCCCAGTAGTTTCAGTGGAAAATGTTAGTAAAATTTACAAAGTTTATGAAAATTGTTAAAAATTGACTATAAAGGACAATAACTCCTTAGGGGGTCAATTGACCATTTCAATCTTGCTGACTTATTTGTAAATCTTACTTTGCTGAACATTATTGCTGTTTACAGTTTATCCCTATCTATAATAATATTCAAGATAATAACCAAAAACAGCAAAATTTCCTTAAAATTACCAATTCAGGAGCAGCAACCCAACAATGGGTTGTCCAATTCATCTGAAAATTTCAGGGCAGATAGATCTTGACCTGATTAACAATTTTACCCCTGTCAGATTTGCTCTAAATGCTTTGGTTTTTGAGTTATAAGCCAAAAACTGCATTTTACCCCTATGTTCTATTTTTAGCCGTGGCAGCCATCTTGGTTGGATGGCCAGGTCAACGGACACATTTTTTAAACTAGATACCCCAAAGATGATTGTGGCCAAGTTTGGATTAATTTGGCCCAGTAGTTTCAGAGCAGAAGATTTTTGTAAAAGATTACTAAGATTTACGAAATGGTTAAAAATTGACTATAAAGGGAAATAACTCCTAAAGGGGTCAACTGACCATTTTGGTCATGTTTGACTTATTTGTAAATCTTACTTTGCTGAACATTATTGCTATTTACAGTTTATCTCTATCTATAATAATATTCAAGATAATAACCAAAAACTGTAAAATTTCCTTAAAATTACCAATTCAGGGGCAGCAACCCAACAACGGGTTGTCCGATTCATCTGAAAATTTAAGGGCAGATAGATCTTGACCTAATAAACAATTTTACCCCTGATAGATTTGCTCTTAATGCTTTGGTTTTTGAGTTATAAGCCAAAAACTGCATTTTACCCCTATGTTCTATTTTTAGCCATGGCGGCCATCTTGGTTGGTTGATCGGGTCACCGGACACATTTTTTAAACTAGATACCCCAATGATGATTGTGGCCAAGTTTGGATTAATTTGGCCCAGTAGTTTCAGAGGAGAAGATTTTTGTAAAAGTTAACGCTGGATAACGGACGACGCTGGACGCCAAGTGATGGGAAAAGCTCACTTGGCCCTTCGGGCCAAGTGAGCTAAAAAAAGGAAACTTTTCAATAAATTCCATATTCATAGTTTTCATTCAATTGCTAAAATTTTAAAAAGGGTTCCATGGAATCTGTAACTCATCTGTGAAGCATGCTGTCAGTGTAAAATTGTAATGTGGACTAAAACATTTGGACAAATAACAGTCCACAAATGTTTTAATCCAATGCTTTTTTTTATGATGAATTGTCAAAAAGTGAGCAAGATTCCATTTGTATACATGTGATATGGGATTTTTTCCTGAAATCAGATGTCATTCAAACATTGTATTGTTAAGGGATGACATCAAAAGATCGATGTAGGATAATAAACTTAAATCAAATAGTTTGGGGGTGGGGGGTTAAAATTCTGCAAGTTTTGTATATCTAAAATCGATTTTTACATATATCCCTATTGGTAAATCAATTTTTCCCAAATTAAGTTAAGAGGGGGTGGGGGGTGGGGTCAGTGAAAAAACTATGTGAATGAAGTTTTTTATCCTACATTGAACTTTTGATGTCGTCCCTAACTTATGGATACTGCAAATTTTACAATGAGAGGAGATGAAGATAAAAATTTTAATTCGAGAAATGCCTAATTTCTGATTAAAGATTGTTTTTTTTAAATATAAAATTGTCAGGAGAAATTTGATTTGTTCAAACAATGTCATATTTGTGTTCTTGAATAAATGGATAAGTGAATAATAGGATATATGTCGCCCTGTTGTTTTAGAGAACATTCTTTTGACAAAGACATTTTCCCCCTTATTAAAAACTTACTCAAAAAGCCATACCAGGTACATTAATTGTTCACCGTGGAAATATAACTGGCTTCAAAGAAATTGTTGTTTTTATGGTTACTCGGCCAGGCCATACCACAAAGTTAATAAATTTGATCAACAAGTGATTTCTCTTAATTTATTTTGCAAAGTTGTAACATATTGTTACAGACCTTACTTAGAGAACATACTCACTTCCTTGTGCAATATTGTATTGACCAGATTATACAGGTTCGCTTTCAAGGATTCATCAAAAGCATTGGAGAGGTAATATAATTTTTATTAATAAAAATAATTGAGAAAGAGAAAATAATTGTATATGTATTAAAATTTGATTATCTTATAACTTTTCAGAGTTTCCCTTGGTTTATAAAACTAGAGGCTCTAAAGAGCCTGTGTCGCTCACCTTGGTTTATGTGAATATTAAACAATGGACAAAGATGGATTCATGACAAAATTGTGTTTTGGTGATGGTGATGTGTTTGTAGATCTTACTTCACTAAACATTCTTGCTGCTTACAATTATCTCTATCTATAACAGTACTTTCTGTGGAAAATGTTATTGAAAATCTTAAATTGTTAAAAATTGACTATGAAGGGCAATAACTCCTTAGGGGGTCAATTGACTATTTTGGTCATACTGACTTATTTTTAGTTCTTACTTTGCTGTACATTATTGCTGTTTACAGTTTATCTCTATCTATAATAATATTCAAGATAATAACAAAAAAACAGCAAAATTTCCTCAAAATAACCAATTCAGGGGCAGCAACCTAACAACCGATTATCAAATTCATCTGAAAATTCATGGGCAGATAGATCGTGACCTGATCAACAATTTTACTTCCTGTCAGATTTGCTCTTAATGCTTTGGTTTTTGAGTTATAAGCCAAAAACTGCATTTTACCCCCATGTTCTATTTTTAGCCATGGTGGCCATCTTGGTTTGTTGGCCGAGTCACTGGACACATTTTGTTAACTAGATACCCCAATGATGATTATGGCTAAGTTTGGTTAAATTTGGCCCTGTAGTTTCAGAGGAGAAGATTTTTCTAAAAGATTACTAAGATTTATGAAAAATGGTTAAAAATTGACTATAAAGGGCAATAACTCCTAAAGTGGTCAACTGACCATTTTGGTCATGTTGACTTATTTGTAGATCTTACTTTGCTGAACATTATTGCTGTTTACAGTTTATCTCTATCTATAATAATATTCAAGATAATAACCAAAAACAGCAAAATTTTCTTAAAATTACCATTTCAGGGGCAGCAACCCAACAACGGGTTGTCCGATTCATCTGAAAATTTCAGGGCAGATAGATCTTGACCTGATGAACAATTTTACCCCATAGCAGATTTGCTCTAAATGCTTTGGTTTTTGAGTTATAAGCCAAAAACTGCATTTTACCCTATGTTCTATTTTTAGCCATGGTGGCCATCTTGGTTGGTTGGCCGGGTCACCGGACACATTTTTTAAACTAAATACCCCAATGATGATTGTGGCCAAGTTTGGTTTAATTTGGCCCAGTAGTTTCAGAGGAGAAGATTTTTCTAAAAGATAACTAAGATTTACGAAAAATGGTTAAAAATTGACTATAAAGGGCAATAACTCCTAAAGGGGTCAACTGACCATTTGGGTCAGGTTGACTTATTTGTAAATCTTACTTTGCTGAACATTATTGCTGTTTACAGTTTATCTCTATCTATAATAATATTCAAGATATTAACTAAAAACAGTAAAATTTCCTTAAAATTACCAATTCAGGGGCAGCAACCCAACAACGGGTTGTCCGATTCATCTGAAAATTTCAGGGCAGATAGATCTTGACCTGATGAACAATTTTACCCCATGTCAGATTTGCTCTAAATGCTTTGGTTTTTGAGTTATAAGCCAAAAACTGCATTTTACCCCTATGTTCTATTTTTAGCCATGGCGGCCATCTTGGTTGGTTGACCGGGTCACCAGACACATTTTTTAAACTAGATACCCCAATAATGATTGTGGCCAAGTTTGGTTAAATTTGGCCCAGTAGTTTCAGAGGAGAAGATTTTTGTAAAAGTTAACGACGCCGGACGACGACGGACGACAGACGACGGACGACAGACGACGGACGACGGACGCCGGACGCCAAGTGCTGAGAAAAGCTCACTTGGCCCTTTGGGCCAGGTGAGCTAAAAAAGGATGTGTTATGATTGGTAAAGGTCAACTATTCAGCAAAGTTCAGATTATGTGAATATATGAAGCAACTGTAGGTCGCCTTACAGCCTTCAAAAAGAACTAAAGGCTCACAAGAGCCTGTGTCGCTCACCTGTTACTGTATTTACTGATGTCAGCCATCTTGGTTGGTAGGCGGGGTCATTAGACACTTTTTTTAAATAGATACCCTAGTAATGATTGTAGCCAAGTTTGGTTAAATTTGGCCAATAGTTTTAGAAAAGAAGATTTTTGTACAAGCTACAAAAATGACAAAAAGTTGTTCTATATTGACTATAAAGGGCAATAACTCCTTAAGGGCTCCTCTGACAATTTTGGTCATGTTGACTTATTTGTAGATCTTACTTTTCTGAACATTATTGCTGTTTACAGTTTATCTTATCTATAATAGTATTCAAGATAACCAAAAACTGCAAAATTTCCTTAAAAATTACCAATTCAGGGGCAGCAACCCAACAACAGGTTGTTTGATTCGTCTGGAAATTTCAGGGCAGATAGATCTTGACCTGAACAACAGTATTACTCCATGACAGATTTGCTCTAAATGCTTTGGTTTCAAAGATACATTTATAAGCCAAAATATACATTTTACTCCTGTGTTCTATTTTTAGCCATGGTGGCCATCTTGGTTGGAATGCCAAGTCATCGGACACATTTTTTAAACTAGATATCCCAAGAATGATTTTGGTTAAGTTTGGTTAAATTTGGCCCAGTAGTTTCAGAGGAAAAGATTTTTGTAAAAGTTTACAGACGACGGACGACGGATGCCAAGTGATGAGAAAAGCTCACTTGACATTTCAGGTCAGGTGAGCTAAAAACCAATGTCTGCATTTTTTTCACCTACACTATGTTTGATAAAAGTTAATTGTAAAAACTTGGTTCATCTAATCAGAATTTTATGAAACTGTCATACAAGTGAGAGGTTAAGCTAGTTACAAAACCAGGTTTTATCCACCATTTTCTACATAAGGAATTTCCTGTACCAAGTAAGGAAAAGGACAATTGTTTTCCATTTGTTTGATGTATTTGAGCTTTTGATTTTGACTTTTTATAAAGGACTTTTCGTTTTGAATTTCTCTTGGAAGTTTGGTATATTTGTTTGTTTTTTACTTTTTTTAATATTGATCAGAAAAATACAAAAACATGGCTTTCTAACATACTTGAAGTACTGTTCCCTGAATCCAGACAACACTAAATGTTCTTCCCTTGGACTGCCATTCCTTTATACTTTTCTGTTGATTCTCTGTGCTATTTGAAACACATTTCACTGCTTGCTGTAAGTCTCTTATAAAAATCTTTTTTGATGGCAAGTCCAATAATTTTGACATTCTATAGTTCTGTAGCTACATGTCTAAAAAGATAAAAAAAAATCTTGAGTTAACATTCAAATAATATATCAATGTTCAAAATTAAACCTATGAAATTGGTTTCCCTCTTACATGTAAAACAATGAATCCACAGTATGTCATTATTCAGTATTGGTACATGTATTTCCGGTCAACGGAAAAAAAGTCACAGGAAAAAAAGTCACAGGAAAAAAAGTCACAAAACCTCTAGAAAAAAAGTCACAATAAATAAAAATATTTATAAGATGTTGGAATGCACATAACAAACATCATTTTGTACATGTATGAAATAAGAAAATTAAAAATTCACAATATATAAAATGTTTTATAAGAACTTGTAAAAGTGTATCAGATCAATTATTTTAAGTAAAAGCTTTTAAAATTTATATAGGAAAAGCGCACAATGATATTAATAGATTTCATTTGATTTATGAGTTAAAGAAAAAAATATTCTTTTCATCATTTTTTTAAAATAAATAAATTAAAAAAAATGATATTAGTAAAAGTGTAACAATTTATGTTCTCTTTTTCAAAACAAACTCTTAAAAAAAACAGGATAAGCCATTTGTTTCCTTTTCTTTCATGATAAGCCCTAGTTGTTTTTCATGGGTAGGGCTTCCTACCAATAGAGGAAGTGAAAGGTCTACAAAAAAGAGAAAGGTGCCACAAGAAGCCACTAATTAATCTCAACAGTCACTGTCAATAAATGTTGTAATTACATAATTATTGTTAATGGGGATGCTTTGTTTGTTTAACATGAAATTGAAGGATTCTCGTGATATTGGTAAAAACACAGCTATAGAAAAACAAAAATCACAATAACATATTATAGACTTTCTAACTTTGACTCAAATATATGATTTACATTTCACTAGAAGATTGTTTTTTTTGTATTGCTAAATTAATCAATAATGATTTTTTTTTAAGGAGAACCTAAAAAATTTCCTTTGAATAAACTCTAAAAGAAAACTATAGATTTTGTATTTATTCCATTGGACAGTTCACCTTCAAAGAATTTTTATACAATGTACATTGTCCTACATCAACAGTGGCAGGTCATGAACTTTTCATAAGGGGGCCCTGCTGACTGACCTAAGAGGGTTCGAACTCACAACCTCAGTGTTGACTGGCTAGTGATTACAGCTGTAATACTTAGACCACCTGGCCACTGAGGGCCCTTGATTCTTATGAAAGGTGTTACATCGTATCTTCTTTGCTTTAACATTGTCACAGGTTTTTAACACAGAGGAAGGTTCCATATTTGATATTGAAATTCACCAAGTTGTTTTTATACTGGTATATAGTCCAAAGAATCTTTACACCAAAGTAGTATTTATCCAATATCTTTCAATTTACTAAGTAAAATTCTGATACGTCGACAACTAAAGAAAATTTTATCTGTTAAAATATAAGATTCTCAAACACCAAAATCTTGTAAAACAGATACACATTAGACTAAAGGAGTTCGCAGTATGGCCATATTTGGCCCCAAATATTTAAAAGTCAATAGTTTCAAAATAGTTTAAAGTTGTAGCAGACATATGTCAGAAGGTAAAATAGAACAATTTTTGTAGAGCTTTTCTTAAATTTCTTATTTATCATTAACATTTATAACCCTGTCTGAAATTGACAAAATAGTTTGGTTTTGGACCAAACTTTGGTTCAGGAACCAAAGATTGTAGGTTTCAACAAAACAAATATTTATGTCTATAATAATCAATGTTGAAAGATTATTTTTGTCCTAGGGGAGATAATTTAAAACTAAAAGTTTGAAAATTATTTAGAGTTATCTCCCATTACATGTTAAACCTCACTATTCACTTTCTTGGGGGTTAATATTATTAACAAACACATAATTCTAACCATAGAAAAGATGGGTATTATCAGAGACATATAATACAATCTCTCTGGTATTATTATAACAAGTGTTTGAATAAAATCACCTTTAATTTTTCTGTAATTCCTATTTTATAGGCATGCATTCTTTTGTTTTATTTCACTTCAAAACAACAAACCTTGTAGCAGATAACAGTGTGAACATGTGTGGATGAATTTACTAAAATTTCATAGTTCTAAGACATAGGCTGAGAGGGATTAATATAAATTGTAATAACTTATTTCCCAATCGACTGTAAATAAATATGTTTAAACTAAGGTACAGCCTGCTTGTTACCACTGACAACAGAAACATGTAGTGAAACCTTTATAATATTCGAAAAATTAGAAAAATAAATATAAATTTCACAGTTGTGTGCCCCCAAATACATAATGGCTTTTAACTTAGATCTAAAATTTCTCTCTTTATTACAGTTTTTTTTTCAATTCAAGTTCAAAATAAATAAAATAATAAAATCTATGCACATCAATTTTTTTGGCTCAAGATTATAATTTCTTTTAATTTAAATAAGAGTTTACATAAACTGCATTAAAAACGGCAATCAAACATAAGTAGAATTCTGTGTAAAAATTGAGAATAAAACTTTAAAGGCATACAATACAGACTAAATTTATTTCTTAAATAATAACTATTTAAATTTTCATTTCTTTGATCTACAATAACCATAGCAGCTTCAACAGAGTAGAAAATGGCTAGTTGGCTTTCAATTGAAATGAATTGATTTATCAGTTGACAGGACATTCACTTCAGATGTCAAATTCTGTATTAGGAAGGTAAATTTGTATATTGAACTTTGCAAAAAATGACTCAATCTGTTATAAATGCAGTGATTATATCTGTATTTATTTGTTATGGCACCCCCACCCAAAATGTTGTAAAAATATATTTATTTGACATATTTAATACAATACATGTAGTAATACACTTTTTTACAATGGATTAACTAAAATTTAAGGAAAATTGAGGTGTCAAATGGAAATTTGGGGATGTCACTTTTGGGAATTGGGGTATTGCCATAAAAAATGTCAGACCAGAGTTCTTACTGTAAGTCACAACTAGAGATTTTACCATTTTCAGCTGGAATTTTTGACCTGATAACTGGCTAGTTTAATCAGCACATTGATGTTCATTTCAATAATATATCTACAAATCTTTTTTAATGTAAGTTTATTACAATTATAATTAATCTATTCACTTATAAACCCATATTGATGAAATTATTTATTCTTCCTGACTGCTATGGACTCATTTTGACTTTAATAAAGAGGTCTAACATCTACATGTATTGATGATGTATAAGAAAATATAAAAGGTTTTAAGTAAACACTATATAACATATTATAAACTGTGTGTGTGTATTATAAACAGCAGACATAGGCGGATCCAGGGGGGCTGCCCCCCCCCCTTTTGTGGGAAAAATTTGGTTGATTATATAGGAAATCACTGAAGCATGACTGGAGCGGGCCCCCTGAGATCGGTCAGCGCCCCCCCCCCCCACCCCCCCATCCTAGGAAAAGTTTTGGATCCGCCACTGGCAGACATCACCATCTTGTTTGTTACAAAATAAGCATTACTAATTATGGTTTTTGGTTTGTTTCAAGTGTTGTATAATTATTTTTCTTATGGCAGGGTCCTGTTGCATCCAAGGATGTTTTCATCATTACAAATGTACAAAAATGGCTATATTTACACCTCATAAACTACTCTAAATACAGACTAACCTGTCCAGTTGGAAAAGTTTTATGGCTTGGCATCCACAATATACAAAAGTTAAATGCATCTTGTGTTTTAGAAAGATAGAATATTTTTTTTGTTTGATTGGCATTTTGTTTTATCCTGCTGCTGGTGTATATGTGAAAATAATCAAACACGTCAAATTTTGTGTTTGATACTGTCCACTCAGTTGGGTAAACACACAGAAAGTCACAGTACAAAAAGTCAAAATTGACAATTTGAGTTAAATAGGACAAAATGTCACAGGACATAAAAATTCACAAATGGAAATTTTAAAGATTAATAAGGACAAAAAGTCACAAAATGTTGTCCTGAAAAAAATGATTTTGTTGCAGTAACATCTCCAAATTGATGTCTATAAACAACAGATCCAAGTACTAAATTTGTCTTAATTTTTTTGTCTAGTGTTATGTGACTTGCTATATACAGTATGGGTTTTGCTCTACATTGTTGCTCATGGATAAAAGTCTGTATAATGTACTTAATTGTCTTTTTTTATTCTTGAGTTTTTATGGCTTTCTGTAAGGTATTGGTTTTGTAGTGTGTAGCAAGTCGTAGTTTCTGGATTTTGCGCCAAGTAGCCTGGGTGATATGGTGGAAACAACCTTGTTGCTCTTATATTGTGGCTAAAAACTGCTGCTGTAGCACATAGTATGCCATCTTCAAAGTCAGATACAATTTTATGCAAGTTTGTGGTCAATCCTGGATCTCTGATCTTGTCTGCAATGGCTTGGATAAACCACTGGTATGCTTGGCATGACTGTTTTTGAAGAAAGCCATATACTACATTGCTATCATGGGAATTGCTGCATGGTATTCTGATGATGAAATCTGCTTTAACTGTGGTGGTGCAGTGTCAAAGGTACTGTCCATGAAAATGGTGTCAGCTGCAGCTAAGAGTCTTAGGTTATCATCTGTGCCCAAGGCAAAGACTCTGCAGTTGGAATCAGTATCATTATCATAAAAATTAATGGTTGTTTGTCGTCATCTACAGATGTTGTGAACTCAGGTGGAATAGTGAGGTCTGATAATGTTAATTAACTAGGAATTAATCTTTTGCATGTTTGTAATTGTCTTCAGCTGGTTGCATGGCTTTAACTGAGTCACTCAGTCTGAGTGTGAGGTATAGGACAGACATTTTGCAAAAATCTGGCTTGGTGCTAACGGTGCATTATGAGATGAGAGGGCTTTCTGCTTCATGTTGCTGTCTACTTTTAATTTAGCTAACTGGATTGATGTATCAACAGGTGCATTATTTTGTGGTTACCAGTGACTTGATTTTCATGTTGCCAGTCTGTAGATAAATTGCCTCTACAGCCAAGGCTGGACTTTATGATCCATTTCAACCACCGCTTAATCTTTTAAAGAGGCAGCATTGGCACCGGCAAAGCGGAAGGAATATAAGTTGCAATAGCTTGTTTCCCAATACACTATAAATAAATATGTTTAAACTTAAATTTTTTAAATAGCTATACAAAACAATGTAGATGAAGCCTTCAAAGCTTAGCTTGGAACCATCTTTATTACTTTGTAGATTTTCCATTTTGGAATATGATTGCTATGTTCTGAATTTTTTGTTCTTTTAAATGAAAAAAAATGAACATCTGGCACATAATTTCTCACTGAAACCATAAATGATGAAATCACAGACATTTAAACCAAGGATTTGTATAGTAATACAAATCCTGATGAATAGAGGGTTTAAATTTAAGTTATTTGTTTTTATTGCTATCAAGTAGAGACCTCATGTTCCTGCCAATTGGAAGCCGTAATATTTTCATTGCAGTTTAAGGGACAGGTTATCTGGAATTGTTTATTCAATAATTAAGCTTTTAATTTTCATTATTGACTTCCTATTATTGATCAATGACCATGCACATGCCTTCATGGAAATACATATCTTGTTTGAACACAATCATTACAATCATTAGCTAAATGTACTGTCAAATTAAGTAAAATTATGAAGAATATTGTGTAATATTTACTAATTCATTTCCCCCTATTATTTAAAAAAATATGCTATAACTTTAAATCATTTAACAAATATCAAGGATTTATAAACTAATAGATATAAATAAATAAATGATTATAAGAGCTGTAATGAAAAAATAGATATAAGTATCTTTTTTTTTATTGCAAAGGGAAACATGTTGTTAAAATGATTGTCAAGTCTGACTTTTACTAGACGTATATATCATGTATAATATTGTAAAGAATAATATTTAATAATGTAAACATGGTAAACTGTGACTTTTTATCCTCAGTATGTGACTGTTTGTCCTTCATCCCTCAGTTACACCCTTTAAATCACCTTTTGTTGTGTAAATATCCATTGTCCATGTCAATCAATGTAACTTGAAAGGGAGAATCTCAAAGATGTATCATAATTTAGTTTATTTTAACACCTTTCTGCAGGGAATGAAAAAAAAGTCATTTTAATTTATATATCTAGTGGATGCCAGGCTTTTATAATTTTCAAACTGGACTGGTTAGTATGTACTTAAAGTAGTTTTTTAGGTGTAAATACAGCCAATTTTCATTTACTATTTTTTTGTCCATAATTTTAGGGCATTTGACTTGTTTTGATGAACCTTGTTGATATTTTATAGACAGACTATGAAATATTACATTTAGAATCATAACAACATGTACTGTTTTCATGTGATTTACATGAAATATGTGCGAATCCGATATACCTGCTCTATAGAGAAACAAAAATATTAAAAAAGAAATTAAGGTTATATAGGTGAAGGGGAATGAAATCAATATTATTGTACTTCCGGTTTTAAGATGGATGAGGCTGGGTTGTTTTCCCGTCATGACATCATGAGCCCCCACCAATGTTTACATTATCTGATGCCTGAGGATTTAGACACAACCTGTAGCGGCAACTAAATGATGTTTCGATTGAATTACACAGCGAAGACGGCTGACGGATTATATGCTTACAATGTATGTAGCATTGTTTTCTATTTTGAAACAATGAAATTATCTGTATCTGTATCTGTAGTGGTACGTGTAGAATCCTATTAAGGCTTTTATACACGGTGGAGAAGAGCGCCGTTGTTATGGGCGGTGTTCTTGTAGAGCGGTCTTAAATGCCTCTACAGAACCTGCATGCACAACTTTATCTGGTAGTTGGTTCCAGTGAATAGTTGTTTCCACAAAAAATGAATGTTTGTACTGTGGTTTGTTGCTATTTGGTACTTTCAGTCCTCTGGTGTTATTAATAACTTGACGTTCGATGATATTGTCAGTTTCACAGTTTAAGTACGTTTTGGCTTTAATTGTTCGTTTCGGTCTTGCTGGTATGACAAAATTGTCGGCTGGTAGAGCCGGCACCAGACCCTCAACCACCTTGTAAATCAGGATAAGACGGAGGCTGTGTCTTCTTTCCTCTAGCGTCTCCATTTCAAGCTGGCGTCTCATATTAGTTATGGACCCTGTTTCCTGACTCCTGTAGTTTTTCTTTATGAATCGTAAGCCTCTGTTTTGGATACGTTCTAGTTTGTCAATATCCCCTTTCATATATGGGTTCCAGATTGTTGCGCCATATTCCATGGTTGATCTTACAAGGGATATATATGCTACTTTCCTACATGCTTCTGGTACGTTCCTCAAGTTCCTCCGAAGAAAGCCCAAGGTGGCGTTGGCTTTCTTGCTGATGTTATTTATGTGGAAGCTCCATTTCAGATCGTTTGAGATTTGGAGTCCTAAGTAGGGGTTCACTTGTACTTCTTGTAGGATGTGTTTATTAAGTGTGTAGAATTTGTCTGCTTTTTTGTTTATGGATAGAACATAGCACTTTTTGGCGTTGAATCGCATTCCCCATTTGTCGGCCCAGATTTCTAGTTGTTCCAAATCTGTTTGTAGCTTTTGTTGGTCTTGGCTATTTTTAATTGTTCTGTATAGTAGGCAGTCGTCAGCAAATAGTCTTACTGATGATGTTACACTGTCTGGTAGGTCATTGATGTGGCACAGGAATAGGATTGGTCCTAAGACTGTGCCCTGGGGGACCCCAGAGTCGACTGTTGTTTCGCCAGATGATTCGCCTTCCACGATGGTTCTCATTGATCTTGCAGTTAGGAAGTTCTTAAGCCATTTGTGTGTATTTCCTTTAATTCCATACTGATCTAATTTATGTAATAATTTGTTGTGTGGTACGGTGTCGAAAGCTTTTGAGAAATCTAATATGCCTACGTCGATTTGATGTCCCTTGTCGTGTTCTTGTAAGAAGTCGTTGATGGTAGTTATGAGTTGGGTTTCACATGAGTATCCTGACCTGAAGCCGTGGTTTAAGTTGGTTAGGATTTTGTTTTTTTCCAGATGTTTAAGAATATGCCTGCATACGATGTGTTCTAGAATTTTGCTGATGACAGATGTTAAGGATACAGGTCTGTAGTTTTCTGCCAGGTGTTTGTCTCCTTTTTTGAAGATACTGGATATGTTTGCGTCTCTCCAGTCTTTTGGTAGTTCACCTGTGTCTAGCGAGCATTGCATTATGATTTGTAGGATGGGTGCTAGTTGTTCAGCACATTCCTTGAGTATGCGGTTTGGGATGTTGTCTGGTCCAGAGGCTTTATTAGGGTTTGTGTTTTATAGTAGTTTCTCCAGCCCCTTTTGGTCGATCGTTAGAGGTGTTATATTGATTTTTGCTCGTATTCTTGTTGTTGGTAGGTTAGTGTCTGATGTTATTGTGAATACGGACTTGAATTGTTCTAGTAGGAGTTCGGCTTTTCCTTTACTGTCACTGACAAGAGTAGTTCCCTTTTTTAATGGTGCTATTCCTCCTGAGTCCTGGCGTTTGGATTTAATGTATTTCCAAAATGGCTTTGTGTCATTGTTGTTTAGGCCCTCAAAGATGTTTTGGTTGACATATTCATATTCTGCTTTCCTCAGTTGTTTCTTGCATTCCTTTTGGAAGGACCTATAATTTGACCATTTGTTTGTTTTTCTGGCTTGTTTGTATAGCCTCTGTTTTTTCTTTAGCATTTTTCTCTGTTTGTGTTTGATCCATGGGATGTTATTTCTTGATCTTATTTCTTTGTTCGGAATGTTTGTATTCATTGTTTTTTGAAGCTGACTTTTGAAGGTGTCCCAAAGTTGATGTACCTCAGCTCCTTGGTGATGTTTTTCTTTGACCTCCTCTAGGGTGTGTTTAAGGTCTGTGGTGATTTGGTCCCATTTCGCCTTCTTGTAGATATAGCATTTTCTTGGTAAGCTTTTTTGATGGTGTACTTTTGTTTCCAGGTCGGTGATTATAATGTCATGGTCTGATATACCTGGTACGTTATTTGATGATTTAACTAGAGTTGGATTCGTAACAAATACAAGATCTAGGAGGTTTCCTTCACGAGTTGGTACAGTGTGTATTTGTGTCAGATTATATGTTTCAGCTATATCAACTAGTCCTTGTTGGATTTCTCTGTCTGGTCCAAGGGCTGTTGCAGTGTCCCATATGATGTCAGGGCAGTTGAAATCTCCCGTTAGAATGACATTGGTGTTCCCATTAGTCCTGGCTTTCTCAAGTGACTTTTGCAGTTCATTTAGGTGTTTTTGATCTCTGTGTGGCATGTAAAAGGATCCAACTAGCAAGTCTTTGTTGTTTTTAATTTTGATCTTTACCCATTCAATTTCTCCATCAGTAATTAAAGATGTTTGTTCGACTGATGTAATGGATTTCTCTACTAGTACAAATACACCCCCTCCAAGGGTCCCTCTGTCATTTCTGTATACATTATAGTTAGTTGGGAATATTTCGCTTGACATTATGGCGTCTTTTGTTGGATTTGATCCTGGTTTTATTCCTTTTAACCATGATTCTGTGGCGCATACTATGTCTGGTTTCAGGTAGTGGAGTGCTGCCTCAAATTCTTGTTTTTTATCTTTTATGCTCCTGCAGTTGATTGTCATGATGCGGAGGTTGGTTTTTTCTGGTATCTCATAAGGGTTGCTACTGAGATGTGATTTCCTTTGGTTTATGGATGATTGTGTCTTGCTGTGAGATGACATGTTTCCACTCTTTGGGCTGCTCGACTTCAGTGGGCTAAAGACTGATGATATTGAGTCCATGGTGTAGTCCAATCCGGTTATTTGTTCGTATATATTTGATGTTTCTAATTCATAGCTTCTAAAGGTGAATGAGCTTATGTTCATGCTTTCACATTTGCAGCATATCCACTGTACATTAGATTTTTCTAGAAGTTCATAATCTTTTGAACATAGTTCTATGCAAGAGTTGTGGTGCCAGATGTTGCACCCGTCGCAACATACTCCTCGACAGTTCCATGTGACTGGATGCTCGCAAAGACCACAGGGATTTTTTTCTTCATATTTTTGTCTATTGCCGAATAATATATTTATCCTGTTGAGATATTGAGATCAGATATGTATGTTTGATCTGGCTACACGCTGAATGCCTTTGTAACAACCTTAATACTGTTTAAATAATTTGTAAACCTGAACAAAGCGTCAAAGGAATACATGGAAATTATAGTGACGGTGTAACGCCAGGGTACCCAAATTGCACCTATTTTGACAGTTTTTTAACCTACGTTTTTTTATAATTCAGACAAAAGTTTTCATTATATGTTTATTTTGTAGATGTATCATTATTCATTATATGGTTTCACCAATTCAATTTTGAATCCATATGGAATCATAGAAAAATTGGTCGAAACTGACCTCCAAACCATCAATGATTCTGAAATGAAGAGTTCCCAAATTGCATCCATGCTTAAATTCACATCGTCAAAAGTATAATAAAACAGCTTTTGTTTAATTTTTTCAAATATTTTGAACAATTGGATATTAGTCCATGCTTACTCTTCGTTTTTTAAGAAAAGGATACTTGTAACATATTGTATTTGCTCATTTTAAAAAGATGACGTTTTGATGACATCGCATGGTGACGTTTCAATAGATTTTGCTTTTTCAGTAAACACTTCATCTGTTGATAAATACTATGAACAATTTGTGCATATCTAAATATTTTTACCGATGTTGAAAGATGTGCATAGTAGCAAATTATAAAAAATACAAATTGTTTAGTCTCTAGGAAATCTTGTAAGATTTAGGCTGCTATTTTCGCTAAAAATGTGCAATTTGGTTACTCGTTGCAATTTGGGTACCGTTACGTTATATTTAAACTAATTAAACCACAGGAGGTTGAATTCCTACCAATAAAGGTGTATAATGATATGGTACCCAAATTGCACCTATTTAGCAAAAATAACAGTGGAAATCTTACAAGATTTCCTAGAGACTAAACAATTTGTATTTTAAAGATTTATTGATACTATGCACATGATGCATGTCTTTCAACATAGGTAAAAATATTTAGATATACACAAAACATTTACAGTATTTATCAACAGATGAAGTGTTTACAAAACAAAATGAAAGGAAACGTTGCCATGCGACGTCATCAAAACGTCATCTTTGTTAAAATTAGCAAATTACAATATGTGACAAGTATCCATTTCATAAAAAGCATGGACTTATATCCAATTGTTCAAAGTATTTGAAGAAATTAATCAAAAGCTCTGTTATTCCATTTTTGACGATGCAAACTTAAGTATGGATGCAATTTGGGTACTCCTTATTACATGAATTACAGGATCATTGATGGTGTGGAGGTCAGTTCAGACCAATTTTTCTATGATTCAATATGGATTTAAATTAAATTGGTGAAACCATCTAGTATATATAATGATACATCTATAAAATAAACACATAATGAAAACTTTTGTCTGAAGCATAAATAAACACAGGTAAAAAAAAACTGTGAAAATAGGTGCTATTTGGGTACCCTCACGTTACATATCGTCATATTCCAAACTCGACTATCACAGTAAAGTTTCTTTTAAATAGAGAAGTGAGAGAAGCTTAATTGCTAGGATTTCAAACTCCTGTGCCCTCTCTTTGAGAGAAGCTCTCTGTGATTAGTCGAGCTTGGCATAGTTATACACCTTTATTGGTCTCTTTATTGCTTAGGGATTTCAAACTCCTGTGCTAAACCCTGATCAACCACATATTTTTTGTGAATGTACAAAACATAAACAAAGTTCTGCTATCTGGATCATGTGCGTTTTTTTCCTGAGAAGTGAAGTGGTCTGTTTTTTTTTGTGATTTTGGTTTACCCTTTTTTTTTTTTATATATACATGTAAATTTACTTTTATATCGCTATTTACATGTATTCAATTCCCAATAAGTTTAAACATGTTTAGAATCACACAACTTTTCAAACAAGATGAAGTTATTCATGGCCCTGTTCAAACATTGTAATTTTCAAAGTTTTTTTTTTTTTTTTTGAAACCCTGTAACTGGAAAGCTTGCATTTCATTACAAATTTGGTTGTCTCCACCAGAACTCAGCACATGCTGATGACCTTTGTTTTACAACACTTGACCCAAACAGGAAGTGGTCTCATTGTCCCCAAGCTCCCTTTTGAAATATTTTGTCATACTAAAGTAAAAGTGAACAGGATTAATTTGCCATGATATTTAATAATTGAAATCTTATGAATCAAATTCTGTTTGAACTGTACATCAGCAAAAAAAAATAACTTCTAAAGACAGGAAAGAGTATGTAGGTCAACCCTTTGTTTCATTAAAACACTTAAGAGTGAAAGGTTATATCAGGAAAAAAGTTATCAATACTTATATTATATTTTTTTTGTTGAAATATTGGTGTTGTTTTAAAGTGTATATATATTCAGTGAAAAAATATTTGAAAAATAATAAATCCTATAACACAAAATCAATATTTTGTATGATTAATTTTAGAACTAAGCTATAAATACATGTAGTGTATTGCAATATGTTTAGTCCAAGTAGTGCATGCATGGCAATATGTTTACCAGATAGTTCATGGCAAAATGCATGGGAATAAGTTTAACAGGTTTATGAATGCATATGGTAGAGATGATTTTGTGGAATTAGGAATACATAATAATGCATGCAGTTATTTTCCCCCTTTGAGGTAAATATTGATAGGTAGATATAGTATCATTAAACGGTCATTAACATTTTCAATTTAAGGTTCAAGAGAAATCTTTTTTTTCTTAAGTTACATCTATATAAAAATAAGAATCTGTGCTATAATTGCTAATGAGACAACTCTCCACCAGAGACCAAATAAAATAGAAATTAACAGCTATATGTCATCATACAGACATCAACAACAAGCAAACAAGTATACTACATAGTCATCTATGATAACGATAAAAGGCCCAGAAATGACAAATGTAAAACAATTCAAACAAGAAAACTAACAATTTATGTACAAAATAATGAACAAAAACAGTTATGATACAGCAACAAATGGCAATCATTGAATAACAGGCTCCTGAATTGGGACAGGCAAACATATTTTTGATATGCAAATCAATGACCATAATGATAATATCGCAAGTTTCTGGTCTTAGTGTACTGTTGATTGTTCAATTAATTTTGTGGGTGAATAGTTCAGACTATGATACTATTATTGTGAATATGAATAAAAGAAGTTGTGCATTCATGAGACAGCAACCCAAAAACTAAAAGTCATCTATATTGATTCCATAATTTCATAATTTTTAGGCTATGATGGAAATAGAATTAATGTGCATATTGATCAGTGTTAACTTGATAAATGAATATAGGTATAAAGAGATGTGGTATGATTGTCAATGAGAGAAATAATCCACTAATGTTCCAATTTAGTTGATGCAAGCAATCATAGGCAACAGTACAGCCTTCAACAATGAGAAAAACCCATATCATAATAGTCAGCTTTAAAAGGATCCAACATGGAAAATATGAAACAATTCCAATGAGAATTCAAACTGCCTTATTTATAACAAAACAATTTATGAAAAACAAATATGACAGACAAGAACCAATGATAACCACTGAATTTCAGGCTTATGACTTAGGACAGGCACATGCAGGTTAAACATGATTGTGAACACCCAACCCTCCCCATACCTAGGACAGTGATGTCACAACATAAAAACAAACTATAAATATTAGTTTAACTGATCAGATAGATGCAAAACAACCAACCAAACATCAAACAAAAACACAGACATAATATTATTGCCTGACGTATCTTAGAGTCAGTTGTTATAGATATGCATGAGTAGATTTACTTAAACCTGTTGTTTTTCATGTCTTCAAACCCTTCTTTAATCCTTTTCCCAGAAATAACAAATTATTTGGAATGTACCCATACACGCTTTTAACAATGTTAACTTTAAAAATTTTGCTTAGAAAGCTATATAAATTAACAAATGGTTCCATCAATGAAGCTTTCTTGACAAAGAATCTAGAAGGTGAGACAAGCTTGTTTTGAAAGCTTTCACTACTTTTTTTTACATCTAAAATATGATCACAACCTGTGTGGCTATAAGAAATGTTACTAGAAGTATTCATCACAGGCACATACAATTGTGCCTATAACATTAAGGTATATTTGAAAAAAAATCAAAGACAAAAAATATCTGTGATATTTAATATGATAGAGAATTAATCTGAATCTAAGTAAAAAAACACAGAAGATAAACATAGCTTTTTTTCATTACAGCAGATCAAAATGAAAGGGAGAAAAGTCATAATGACTAAAGAAAGGCATGCTACAGTTTTAGGTACTAGATCACCTAATAACCATGATAACCGCTTGTTATATATAAAACATGTAGATGCACATTTATGTATGGTGTGAAAGGCTTTTATCACATGCTTCAAGTAAATCACATGTTTTTAGCCATTCTATCACAAATACAGTTCTATTTCTCTCTTGAAATAATTTTAGCTTTTGTAATTGCTTACATATGCTTTTAGCACTGCTTTATACATGGGACATAATATATAAGCATAAAAGTCCTTATTTATACCAACTTCAGCAGTTTTAATCTTGCTAGTTTACAAGAAGTATGTAAACTTGACTAATTCCTGATAAGTTGACATACTTGTATTTTTTTTATTATAACACACAATGTTGACTGCTGTACCCAAATTTTTGAAATTTGTGTTTGTTTTGCTAACACTTTGTTGTCATTATAATGGAATTGTATGTGACTGTCATACAAGTGAGCGGTTAGGCCAGCTATAAAACAAGGTTAAATTCACCTTTTTCTATATAAGGAAATGCCTGTACCAATACATGAAATATGACAGTTGTTTTCTTTTGTTTGAGCTTTTGATTTTGCTGTTTCTTTAGGTGCTTTCATTTTGAATTTTCCTTGGAGTTCAGTATTTTTCTTTTTTTCTGTTTTTGTATATGCTGATAACTGTTTTTGAAGTATATCATTTTGACAGGTATACCTTAAAACAAAAATATATTTTATAAAAGGTATGATTTTGCCATTTTTTAAGGGGCATTCCATTTTGAATTTTCCTTGGAGATAAGTAGTATTATTATTTTACTTTTTTCATATATGCTGATAACTGTTTTAAGAGTATATTATTTTGGCAGGTATACTAAAAAAAAAACCATATTTTTATAAAAGGTTACCATTTTTATGTTTTATCTTTACTTGTGATTGTTAATTTAACAATGGGTACATCTTTATCACACATAAGGGCCTCAGGGAAGATAAGTGGCTGAAACTATCTATTACCATCTTTCAAAAAATGAATTTATAATTATTATTGTAACAATTACTTTGGGGCAGTTATCTCAGAAATACTCAACGTCAGGTATTGTATAAATATATTTAATTTATTTCTCATTTCTAAGGACTGCAATTTCTGGAAGAGATATAAGTTACTTTAAAGTGTTTTAAAATCAACTGCATATACATTGTACACTAAAAAGGGTAGGTTTAGGATATGAAGACTTGACTTTTAAATAGTCTAATTTTCTTTATCAAAGTTGCAGTTTGCTTTAAATAAGTTTTTCTTCTTCCATATAATGTAAATTCAGAAACTATTGCAAGATTTTTATCAATATGAATAAGGCTTTGCAGTAATAAAAACTGCCACATTATATCTGTATATATATTTTTCTGATACTAATATTAATCTTGCGTATTTGTTTATTCTTTTATATTATGTAATAATAAATGCACATATTAACTTTCAGAATTTACAATAAAAAGCTGATGTTCTGTTAAGACAAAGTTATTTGAAACTTCATGTGAACAGTAACTTTAAAGAACTATTTGCAATAAAACAGATAAATGTATTTTCTACATATAAAACTGTTAATATACACATTCTCTCATGACATGCATCTGAAAATGATTCAATTATTGCCTCGTTCACATGTACATTTAATTCAAATTGAAATCGAATTCGCTAATCGCGTTCACACAATGAAAATATTTAATAGAGCATTTTTATTGGAATTCAAATGATAAATTGAATAAAGTCAGATAGATGTGTAAAATCACAAAATGAATAGATGTAAAACTTAGCCTACTCTCTCTAATAAACAGGCTGAATTCAAATTTAAAGAATTTTATCTTTCTTTTTAGTTTGTGAGTGAGAGAGCCCAGTTTATATATCAATGTATTTCTCTAATAATCTGTATTGTCACCATTTTACGAAATTTTCCTTTGATCTTACTGACTGATAGTTTCCTTTCTCAGCAGACTGAGCAGAGTCGAGTGATATCAAAAATTATCGCTAGAAACTAAGGGGGCAAGTGGCGTTGTCGATGAAATTGACATGAAATTGAAACGTCGTCATAGGTAAAATAATGATAAACAGATTATCATTGGCCATCTAAACTCGATTGCTTTTCTCACTTTCGCCGTACCAGCTCAAGCGAGAAAATAAATCTTGCTGAAATGATCAACAATAATCTATAATTATTGTAATTTACTAATTATAATATGTTTATAGAACATGTTGTCCAGATGTAACAACTAAACATGAGGGAACAGATGGGGAAGGGGGTGGAGTTGGGGGGTCCTTCATCTCTGTATTCTTTATCATTAAAAATAATGGCTATTCTGAAATTACAGTACTTGACAATTGTAGTCTGGCTATTGTTCTTTTCAGTCTATAAATCAGTATACATGTATTTATATACCCAAGGATTTGTAAAGTTAACTATACAAATCCTTGATATACCCAGTTCTTAAATTTTGCAGTTATTCTTTATATTTTATATTTTTGATTTTAATTGGCGTGCTTAGCACCCCATTATTCTCTGTTCTTTATGTTTTCCCCATTGATATTGATTTTATAGACCCCATCCACACTTTCACACATGTTACAAAACATTTAGTATTACATTTTACTAATGATCAATTCAAAACTTATTCAAGATAGGCTTTTTTAGGGAGAAAATTAAACACCATATATATGTAAGTTTGAAAACGTAAGGATGGACAATTTTTTTAAACAATGCTCATAATTGCCTTGAGGAAAGAAAAAGTGGTGTATAGTGTATCAGAATTATGCAAAGCAGTAAATAGAAACCAGTAATGTTTTCATTTTCTGAAATGCATACAAAAAATGCAAAACATGCTTTACCCATTTTGAAATTGATGTTTTTCAGATGTTGTACAGGGTCAAGGTATGGATAAAACTTCTAGGACCAGTACCATATGTTTTGCCAGCAGCCATTTACCTGGTAATGTTAGTTTTCTGTAAGTAGGCTTTTCATTTGTTTTAAGTTTTATAAAAGACAGGAGGATGATACCAAAGGGATAAGTTGAAAATGGATGGACAATGCCTTTGCAAAAAAAAAAAAAAAGAAAAGATAAACAACAGTCTACATAACACATTATAGAAGAGTAAAGTCTGAGCAACTTGACCCCACAAAAAACTGAAGGGATCTCATGTTCTCCTGAAAGTTAAGAGGATCTTGCTCCATATGTGTCACCTTTTCACATAAACTAGTAGATTTTATATATATGTTGTTCAGTTAGTTATGTCATTACTACCTTTAATAATTTAACAAAAATGAAATCCATTTAGATTCAGTAGAAAACAACATAAAAAATCGAAATGATCTTTATTTTTTTGTGTCAATTGCTACATTTTCTTGTGTATACAGCTATATTTTCTTGTATATTAAGCTATATTTTATGGTGTATGTTTCTTTACAGATTGTTACCAAGATTATATAATAACAGAAGGATGGTCTGATGTCAATTTTAAGGTATGATCAGAAAGGTCAAAGTATAAAATACTGTGGATTCAGTTATTTTCTTGGGTACCAATATTGGTCAATTGAAGAAAAAATATATTTTCTTAGCTACTTGATAAGCAATAAATGTGGATTCATTTAATTATTTGGGGGTACATACCAATTCTGGTCAATTTAATTTTTGTTGATACTTCATGATCTTGCAAAAGTTTTTGTACAATCTTATGAGAACTTTTTACATTGTTGAAAATTTGAGTTTTAGTTTTATCTTAACATTGAACAAACAAAATCCATGAAAATAGGAACCCAACAAATCATGAATCCACAGGACTTTATCAGTACAGTTTCAAGTTGAGAAAAGATGAAATTGATGATGAAAGAATATTTCTATATTTTTTAAATGCAGTTACATTTAACCACATTCAAAACTCAATCTTACCGTATAAAGCTGAATGAAAACATGGCTTTGTCTCAATTTCAAGCAGACAGAGTTATACCTCACAACAGATATTTATTTAGTTATGAAACTTTGACCATTCTATGATAGTTATGTCCTAGATGTACAAGTGGTTTAATTGCAAAATTTGTTCTGTTATCACATCACTGTTAACATTGATATGTAAAGCCAACCGAAAAAACATATGCTCAATAAAAAAGAGCCATCAATTTAAACATCAGCTTGAATTAAAGGGAAGGACAGTTGATAAATGGGATAAGAGCCTTATTTGACCTATATTTTTACTAAACTTTAAACTTTATCACTTGTATGTTGATATAACATTGTATTTCTTTTTGTTTTCAGAATCCTGTACCTCCAGACGTGTTGGACGGAGCAGAGGAGTATTTGAAACGAAATCAAAGCAAGGATATTACATTTGTCACAGCTTATTTTAATCTTGGAAAATTCCAGAAAGGTCCATTCAAAACATTCAGTACACAAACATACTACAGCTGGATGAAGAATTATGCATTTGTGTACAACGAAATTATTCTATACACAGATTTAGAAGATTTAGCGATTAGATTTAAAGCCGAACGATCACATTTTCCAGCACATATGACAAGAATATTTTTAGTAAAGCCAAGTGAATTTTGGGCATTTGGGTTAAAATCAAAAATTGAGAAAATTTACAATCAAACAGACTACCCGAAATGGTATCCAAATACAGTCATGGCGTCATATTCATGTGCCATGCATGTAAAGTACGATCTTATAAAGAGGGTGATAAAGGAAAAATTAGTAAAAACTAAATATTTAGCATGGATGGATATAGGTTATTTTAGAGGAAATGAAAAAGGTACATTTTCATTAAAACCTCCACAAAATCTCAAAGACGATCATATAGCCTTTGTACAGATTGATAAGTATGTTGACATGACGCCAAAAGAAATCATGTTTAGTAATAGTGTATTTTTAGCAGGTGGATTATTCATTGGAAGACCCGAATATTTACTTCTTATGGTTGAAGATTATAAAAAAGCAGTTGAACAATTAATTGCAATGAATTTAATGAACACAGACCAGCAGGTGCTCTACTGTATGTACTCGCCAAAATTTCAATTCCAGCCTAGAATACCGATCCAGAGATTTTACAGCCAGAGTCGTTTGTTATGGTTCTATCTTGGTGACCTCTGTAGAGAAAGTAGTTTATTTTTTGTAAGAAAAAAGACAAAATTAAGTGAAGTTATAGCAAGTAGTATATTTTTGTGATGGAGAATTAAGCATAGTTGTCAAGAAATTTACATGAATTGTGCCTGAATCTGATATCTGTTCTAAAAATATCAATATAGTCATTGCTAAAGTAGTATTTAAAATCTGACTTATCTTCCCTTTGTCTATAATTGAAGTAGTAGAACCAACATGACCAACAACAATTATTAACAAAGGAAGACTTCTCATTCTCAATCCATAGTATTGCCTTCCAATACTTGATATAAAGCAATGATACGTTTTTAGAAATCCATACTACTCACTCACTCACAGCCTTCCAATGTTTGATATAATGCAATGATTAATTTTTAGGTCCAACTGCAAAATGAATGCAATCTTTCACAAGCATTGCTCACATGAGCTTTGATTAAGTTTTGCTCACAGTACCAATATATGTGTTGATTGTGTTCTACTTATACTGTTATTGTATTCAGTAATGCAGATTTCTTAGGTTTGTTAAACAAGTTTTTTTTTGTTATTTATTATTGTTATGAATATGTCTTAAATAAAATGTTTTATTGATATGTACTCTCTTGATTGTTGTCATGGATATGTTTTTTTTTATTGATATGTGCTTTCTTGAATTGTGTTGTGTTATTGATACATTTTTTTATTGATATGTGTGTTTTATTGATATGTGTTTAATTGATTTGTGTCATTTATTTTGAGGTATATTAAAAGTACAGAATTTGAAATGCAAATGATAAATTGTCTGCCTATTAATTATCAATTCAAGTTTGTGTTTACTGTTGTGATTTGTTCCTCAGGTTTTATTTATATACATATCCCATGTTTTACCATACATGTTTTCTACTTATAAAGCATTACTACCACTTCATTCAAATTTGATGTATAACATGTTAACTTGTGTCATAAATTAATTAGTGGAATTCAAAGTACTACATGTATATAAATCAGTCATGTTGGTATTGTATGAATTGCTCAATCTACCGGGTAAATCTATAAAATAGGAATTGTTGAGAAAAAATACAGCATTATCTATATGTTTAAAAGATAATTTGATAAACATCAAATTAGTGATACCTGGCCTTTTTTAATTTTATGCCGGCCTAATATAGTATTGGGGCATTATGATTTTAAGTCTGTACATCTGTTTGTCAGTTTTAAATTCTCTGCCACTTCAAGGTAGTTTACAGTGAAGTTGTGATCATATCAACTTGAAATTTGTAAATAGTGTGAGCTGAGCTTGATGTTCAATGAAACCCATAGAAGGTGTACATGTTGTTGATGATAAAAACTAGATAATATAAACATGTATATATTGTTGATGGGACATGTGAAATATTGTTAAAGTTGTAATGCCAAAATGTTATTGTAACTGTTGTATAAAAATATACTTCAGAGAAATGATTTACAATAGGTAATAACCTGGTACCTTTCTTATTCTATTGGGGAACCAGTTGCCTTATTTATGTAGTGAGACTTCAACATGTACTCTTGCCAAGAAATAACAAATTTGTTATTTTTTTTGCTTGTTATAAGTTATTTTTATTTGTAACTCTTTTAATCAAAGGAGGAGTTATTATACTTCATTTGTACTTGCATATTTATTCTTGCCAAAAAAGTCAATTTTATTTTTATTTGTAACTCTTTTAATCATGTTAATTAAAGGAGGGGTTATGTAACTTCTATATTTATTCTTGTCGAAAAAAGGAAATTATTTTAATTTGTAACTCTTTTATCTAAAGGAGGAGGTTTAATAAAAGCCGTTTTCGACCCTTATATTTTAAAAAATAGTTAAATTCTTAAAACCTTTACAAAAATCTACCAGGTATGTTAATTCTACTGGTACACGAAAACTGTGATATTATTCAAATACTGCAGTTTTGGAAAATTCAGTTGTCAAGGGGATATTACTTTGACTTCAGTAACATGCTTAAATTATCCTGAAAGGCTATTTTATAAACTAAAACAATTTTTGATTTTCAATTTAAAAGAGCCAAAAAACCTTCTATATATTTTTATTTTTTAACCAAGTTTTAAATTATTATGGACTTTTCCAGAAACAATGATTTTAATACATGGGAAAAATGTATTGTTCCAATAAAAGTGATTTCAAGAAATTGTGATTATTGTAATTGCTCCCTCTATGACACATGAACATTTAATATTTTGATTGATTTCTTTTTTGCTCAAGATTGAAATTAAGTAAAGATTATTATGTAGCTCTAGTACAGTTAAATCTATAGTCGCCGTCAGCTGAAATTCGTAGCGGTTATCGGTAAAAATAATCTAAACTATCAATCACGTTCACTCGAGATATAGTTTTTCACATTCCATTCATAAATCGCAAAAAGAAAAACCACTACTGACCTACCTTTTAAGTGATCGCACTGTAATAATCCTGACCTTCACTTTTTCATAGACGATTTTGAATGGTGGAATCAGCCATTGTTTTTACCGGAAGTGTTTCCGTGGAGTTCAATTTCATAAAATTTGCATAAAGCGCGGGAAACCTTATCACATCAATGAAAGGAACATTTCAGGAAACTGCGTACAGTGACAAATGTCATATGTAAACAAATGATCCTCATAGAAACGAAGATGGCGGAATTACAATGGAAAATATTCTGGAAAATGTGAAGGTCAGGATTATTACAGTGTGATCACTTAAAAGATAGGTCAGTAGTGGTTTTTCTTTTTGCGATTTTTGAATGGAATGTGAAAAACTATATCTCGAGTGAACGCGATTGATAGTTTAGATTATTTTTACCAATAACCGCTACGAATTTCAGCTGACGGCGACTATACCTGTGACCTTGGTAGATTTTTTTGTGGCGACCTTGCTACAACAAAACGACAACTTCTAATCAAGTTCATTATTTCTTGAAAAGCCCTTATATTAGTATCTTTGAATTTTATTTCCATAATGAATTGCAAAATTTTTAGTTGATAAAGATAACATATTTTTTTCATGTTTATCTTCATTTTTAATACTCATTACCGGATTTTTAAAGTTTTATTGCATGAATTTTGCATATAAATTTTACTGAGTTTCATTTTAAAAGAGTAAAATTAATGCTGCACTTATTTTTTATGCAATGTTGTTTTAACTGGTGCTAAGTATAAAGTTAATAAACTGATCCTTGTTGGTTGTAATTATATACCAGGGTAATTGTTTTCGATGGTTACAATTAGGGTTGTTTTACAATTGCATTTTATACATGTAAAAGTTGTTGCATGCTTTTTTGTTATATTTTTGTTAGTTTTTTACTTGAATATAGCCAGATGATTCCTGTATACCTAGTACAATATAAATATTATTCAGAAATGTTCAGAAATAGTTTAGAGTTTTAATGTGATACACACTTAGCTTGGATAGATATCTATTTTTAGGAGATATTTGGAACTTTTGACATAAAAACAAATTTGGCATGTTTAAATCCTAAAGTGTAAAATATTTTTTTTGCAAATTTAGATTAAACACCATTTTAAAGAAAATGAAATTGAAAAAAAATCTCTCATTCTCTCTGGCCATCTTTATGTTTGCATAAATAAGTCACAGGATCTGTATGAAAAAAATAATTTTGTGCCAACAAAAAACATTCCAAAATAGCTCTATTCCTTTAAACAAAGTTTAGATAAAACACTATTTTAAGAATTGACATTTTAATATAGCCAGCAAATTTTATTTATGTAGTATAGATTGTCTTCATATAAGTTTGTTATATAAATTGCCAAAAGTACCATACAAGCATTAAAGTACAAATATTAAGTAAGATGTAATTATTGTTATTGGGTAAGAATAAACAGTCTAGTCTAAAAATTTCTGTATAATAATAAAGTTCTGGAAGTCATATGTGTGTTTTTCTTTATTTGTGTACTGGAAACTTGGAAGTCATATGTGTGTTTTTCTTTATTTGTGTACTGGAAACTTATTATTATAACTTGATGACATCAATTGATGTTAAACAGTCAATATACATTTCTTTCTCATAATTAAATCAGTGTAGAAGAAAAGGAAGAAACAAAAAGGCCTCAACATATCATTAGTAAAAGAATACAATGGTTAAAAAGAAAAGTCACAGAAAAAAAATTATATATAAATGGAGAATGTGTCTGTCCCATGTCCATGTGGCACAGATGATGTCATTTTGTGCATACAATTTTATAAAGGGACATAACTCGAGAACTAAAAGGGAGGCAACCAATTCAAAATTTTTGTTTTCCTAGATTATTGTATACCCATTGATACCTGGTAAGTTTCATATCATTTGGGTGATGCAAACTTAAGTAAGAGAACAGAAACTTATTTTCAGACATACAGACAAGGGGAACACTCATTCCCCCTCTGCTGCAGCAGGGGCATCAAAAAATAACAAAGAAAACTGAGGACTGAGCAATTCAAACTACAAATTGAGCAATTCAAACTACACCAACAAGTCAAAATGGGATGATGTCAGATGCTCTTTGAGTGGAAGCAGAATCGACTCAGCCAGTGGCACCTATCATGCTGCTATATCTTTGAGTTTCGCCATTAGATACCCTTGGTTCAATTGCTTTCTTGTAAGAAACAACCCTAAATGAAGGAAATACATGCTATTTAACACTATTTCCTTTTGGAGATATATAGTCCATTTGATTCAAAGAGAGGTGAATGATGCCTAAGGGACATTCAAACTCATAAGTTGAAATAAACTGACAGTGAGACTAAGCACAAACCCAACCAAAAACGAGTGATCTGGGGTCCTCCCTCCGCAAGGGTAAACAGATCCTGCTCTACATGTGGCACCCGTTGTGTTGCTCATGTTAGTACAAACCAGGTAATTTGCACAATTCATTTCAAGTAGGGTAAAAGTCACATTTTCTTCCCTCAGTTTGTCGGTATCATTAACTTGGATATGCATGATAACTGGTTGTGAAGCTGAGACATTTTCACATGTGTTTAAATTTAGAGTGCTATGGGAGATTCAATTTCTCTACAATTTTGCAAACTGGTGTGACATGAATTTATGAGACAATGCTAGCTTCTTTCATTCATTTTGAGAATCTCATGTATGAAGTAAAATTTATAGGAATGATGTATTCAAAAGATTTTATGGGAAACACAGAAAACCAACTGCCAAACTATTAAGAACAGGAGGGTAGGATATGTATGAAACAAATGAAATGATGTACCTTGTTAAGTTCTGTGAACCTTTCTTTTAAATAATTATGTTGGTGGAAAAGTGTAATCTTTTTTATATTTACTGCAAGGCTGTGTGGATGCAAGAGAATGTGTCCCCATAGTTAGGTTTTGTTAGCTTGTGAGAGAGCTGTCTACTTATTCAATTGTGTTTATGATCTATTTCTTTTACTTCCTGTCATTTGGTCTCTTGTGAAAAGTTGTCCATCATACCACATCTTCTTTTTTTATAGCCAGGCTATACAAGAAATATATTATATGAAATACAAGATATATATATCCAAATTGACACACAAAATACTGTGGACTAATTCTGATTCATTAGTACTAAATTTCATTGATTTCTTTGGTAAAGGTAAATCACAAATCAAGATGTTCATCCAAATAGAATGTTCTTATAGGTTTGTATGTATTTATTTCTCATACCTTTTGCTAAAAACATTAAGAGAATTGGGAAAGCCAAAGATTAATCAACTAAAATAATACTCAAAGATTGTCAAAACAGCTACAGATGAGCTGTGTATTGAGAGATTAATCTTGGATTCAAACAAATTTGATGGTTTTTAACCTACCTAAAATTTCTTGAACTTCAGCAGAAAAGGAAATTAAATTGAGACTGACATCAACAGTTCAGTTCATCAAGAAGCCATAGAAACAGTGGTTTTATTCCAATACTGAAGTTCAGTGGTTGTTGTTGGTTCATGCCTGTCATATTTTTTTTTTGTTTTCTGTTTTGTTATAAATAAGGTCATTATTCTCAATTGAATTGTTTCAAATTTTTCATGTCAGGGTCGTTTGTAGCTGACTTTATAAGGTGTTTTTTTTCATTGTTAAAGGCTTTATGGTTGCCTATAATTGCTCAAGTCCACTTCATTTAATCTTTGTTGGAAATTTGTCGCATTGCCTACTTTTAGGTGACTCAGTGACCAAGTGTTCATAGTGTAATCACTAGCCAGTCAGCACTGAGATTGTGAGTTCGAACCCCTGCCTGTGTGGGTGCACTTGCCTCTAATTTTGATTGACTAGGATTGTCAGTTTTCCTATAAAAGGTCAAATTTTTTCTGGGCACTCCAGTTTCCTCCACCAATAAAAACTGGCGCTTAAAAGTGGCATTAAAACTAATAATCAATCAATTGTTCTTTACTTTTATATAAATTATACTCATGTTGCGGCAACAGGCAACAGTTGCCTTTCATGATGTCTCTATTGAGTATTGACAGAAATATCGATCATTTCATGTGTCCAAGAAAAAAGAAAAACAAGAGAAAACCAAATCAATTATGTTTTAATTATTTGATGAATATATAAATTGGTATAAATCTTGATATAACAACTGAAAAATGATCAAATGATATGATATGTTAACAATTCTAAAATCTGGAAAATAAAAATCAACATTTAAACCTATTGATCTGTACAAAAATTTGATTATCAAACTTAAACACAACCTCGTGTAAATGGATAATGGTAAAATATAAAATCATATACCATCTAAAGCTGGATATAAAGATTTTACTGACTTTAAAAAAGATAAAAATCGTATATATGAACAACCATCAAGTCTGACCTAGTCAGTATGCCTTCTATTAAAATCTCAATGAGCACAAGAAATGTCATTGTACATTCATTATCAAGTAAAAATTGATTAAATTGTGATATTTTGCCAAGCTGAATAATGTCCATTACAGCCTTTTCATTCTAAATATTTGATTAATTGCTGCTTGCTTGATGTCCATTATAAATAATTCATGCATATTCAGGACAATTAAGCTTTTGAAAATATAAACATATAAGATTATTGCATGATAATTTTCCTCTGTATTTTATAGAGTTAAAACCAAATTTCTGTGTTGCTCTGAATATTTATACTTGAATATCATTATAGTTCTTTTCCTTCTGTATATGTCTGGATTATAAAACCTGATATACATTTTTATTTTAAGATCTATTGAAGCATGATTTAAATAAATCAAAGTGCTTGATAGTATAGATGGACAGATTTGATTTAGAATAATGAGTGGTGTTTCAAAAATTAAAAGGTTTTCAATTGTCAACAACAAATAGAATGGAGAAAAAGTTCATGCTCAACTTTTAGTGAATAGAATATGATGAGCTGAGTTTTGAAATTGAACCAAAGTGATAAGTATTAAGGTGGATCGGAACTATTCTACTACGCATAATTTCACGCATGAATTACAATGCACACAAAGAGTATGTGTCATATATTCCATTCCATTTTTAAAAATATTTTGATTGATTAGAAATGTTAAATCATTGTAGTTAGGTCACTAAAAATATTATCGTTCTTATGTGTAACTGTGAAAGGCTCAAAATGACATCTCAACCAATTTCACCATTTTCCCACCAAAATTTGGATTTTAATGCAAAATAATCAGTGACCTATGTTTTTTATTTGCTCATTCTTTGCAGCTGTGTTTCAGCTTTTTATTTTACAGTTTTGGACCAAGTGTCATAGAACGTTTTTTTGATATTCCGATAAAAATATGTCAACACCTTCCCTATCATTTCATTGAAAATGGTCCCTTTTACATACCTGTTTAAAAGTAAAATTTTGAGCTTAAATGGTCTGTGACCCCATATTTTTTTTCGACCAATTTGAATCACTTTCTGTAAAGAATAAAATAACAAAAAATACAGCACTTCTGATAGAAACTTCGAATAGGCCCGAGCCACCTTAAGTGTTATTTTATTAATTAATAAATGGTAGAAAAACATAGACCATACATATTTTACTTTGTGATCATATTATGAATACTTAATCTAATACATTTTTAACCACTTGCTTCTTTTTCTAAACTAATAACAAAACTTCTCATCATTTAATGTTTTATCTGCTCGTAGACAAGATTGTTTTAAAACACCAGTTTATGACTATAATGGTAATACACACATCTCATATTGTAAAAAATGCAAATTGGACTTACACAATGAAAAGCATGGTTTCTCAAAGAAGGCCATGTTTAGTATAACTTTTAAAAAACTCTAGTAATTTTGGTAAAATTTAAACACTGATCTTTATTTGAGCAATTCTACTTTCTTTTGAAAACAATTAAATACTTTGCCTATATTCACTTAAAAGTGTGCATGAATTTGACCATACAATGCTGGTCTGTTATTTCTCTTATCCAATAAGTTATTCATTTAATGTTATTGCAACCAATTGCACAGACTTATTAGACGTACAAAATTACCTCCCTTGAATGTACGTCTTATGAGAAGTTTCTGCATTATCACCTTCAACAACAACCAAATATTAACTAAAACACAACCAAACTCTAAACTAAATCGTAAGTAAAAAATACAAATTCTCTTAACGTTAATTCATAATAGTATGTCAGTTTATACTATTGAGTGCTTTCACTGACAGACTGAATGAAATTTCTACATTTATCTATAAGCTAGCGTTAAAAAAATATGTAGTCAACATGTCATACAAATTGTATAAAAACAAATATTGTGTGAGCTTTAGAAATAAAAAAAATCAGTGTTTAGACTGATAATAATGGTAATTACATTGTAAAATTTTGTAGAGCACCAGCTCTGCAAAATTACAACCAAAAACAAGCAAACATTAACCAATTCCCTTACAAGTTTTAATTCTAATTTAATTTTTAAGTTTCTATTTTAAAAAGTTAAGTGTTGTGATTTACATTGCTAAAATGGATTTCAGGAAAATCTATTATAAAATCACTTAAAGCAAATCGGTTCTGAGCAATGATGATCGCAATACTTTTCTTAAAACAGCTGTAGTTCAAGGTCATATTCAACTGGCAAGTTGCAAGAAAATTGGTTAACAAACATCATGTGTAAACTGTAATGTAATTATTGCAAAACATATCCATGAACACATCAGTGTTGGAATATATTGATGTTCAGATCTTTCTTTGTCCTAATCTCTTCTATGTATAAACAAAATCTTCTATGTTGCATGATAAAAATTGCTATGAGCTTAAAACCATTAAAGTGACATTTCCCTTTGCATTTTTGAGAATATTAACAGCTTCTTCGTGCGTGCATCCTTCTAAACTTTGTCCATTCACTGACAATATCTGGTCACCACGTTTCAGGTTTCCTTCCACTGATGCAGCACCTTGGGCAAACACACTCTTGACATAGATTGGTAAATCTCCATGTGGACTTCCATGACCTCCTACAATAGAGAACCCTAATCCAGCTGGTCCCCTGTTCAATGTTATAGTCTTGCACTGAGGTGGAGCTCTGTAAACAAAATTGAGGTTAAAGTATAGAATTCACTTTCAAGACAAACTTTTTTCCTTGAACAATAAAAAAGTATTTGATATAAGTTCAACAACTGGTAATTGGTGAAAGTTAAGACGAATCAGAATATTTTGCACATGTACATCTTGAACTGTTAATCTAAATAAAATTGTTTTAGTTTTTAAACAACAGAAGATTTTGACACAAAAACTCTGATTCTTAATTGAAATGTTCAACAACAGATATTTTAGAGAAAAAAAAATATCCAGTGACCATGATTTTGTAATATAAATATGCAACTGTTCTTAAAAAAATGTACCTATAGTCTTTTTTTCAGGCAAAAACCAACAAACAAATGTAGTGACAGACAGTCTGATAGAAGTTAATTCATTTACAAACTCTGAATTTTTCTCTGTGAGGCATAAAGAATATGAATGAATGCTCTTTTCTCAAGTTTTAAACGTCCATAAACTTCTACATCCTTTGATACCTCGAGGAGAGTTGTCTCAGTGGCAACCATACCACATGTAAGTATTAATAAATTGTAATTTTCTTTAACTTTAGCATACTGGTACTTGTACTCAAAAGAATGTACTAACCCATCATCATCAAATACAGCATTATCTTGTGGTGTCATATCAGCACTAACTGGCCTGGAAGCTTTACCACCAGTCACACTAACTCTGGTCTCTTCTCCTGTAATTATAACATGCAAATAGTGTAAATGTTCGAGATTTGTGTTCAACTTGGAATACATTTTATTCAAGAAACTGAACACTGACTATGGTTTTAACCAAGTGTGAGTTTAAAGTATTTAAGGGATTGCTTCAAAATCATATCATTAGTTCTCAACTTCAGTCTACATAAAATTTAATCCAATAATATTAATCTAACCTGAATAATACCTATCATTAACCAGATGCTCCGCAGGGTGCAGCTTTATACGACCGCAGAGGTTGAACCCTGAACGGTTGGGGCAAGTATGGACACAACATTCAAGCTGGATTCAGCTCTAAATTTGGATTGTGATTTAATAGTTGACACAGCATAGGTTTCTGACACAGAATGAATGTGGTCTAATGAACTTAAAATACTTTTTTTTCCTTTGAGCAATTCACTATGTTGTTGAATATTAATCCTCTCAAAAAAATGTTTGAAGAAATTTTCTTTTTTTTTATGAAATCTGAAATGAGAAAAATTTAACCCCCCCCCCCCCCATTTTTTTTTTCACATCCCCCTTTCCCTTTTTCCAAAACTGATCTCAATTCAAATTTCTAATGGAGTTTGCAACAATAACTACTCATTTAAATACATCATAAAATATTAAAATGTAACAAAAGGTGCTTGTTATCACTGAATGGTAAAGATTGTTTTAATTTATCAGTTGGTAGTAAAAGTGAATATACATTGTATATTGTATAAAACAATGGTTTAAGTTGATTCAACTACCATTCTGGACAAAGAAAGATAATGCCAATCAATTGAAAATTTCTTGCTATTGCACAATATTGTGCAATTAGATATTTCTTGCTATTGTGCAATACTGTGCAATTGAAAATATTTGCTATTGCACAATACTGTGCAATTGAAGATTTCTTGCTATTGCACAATACTGTGCAACTGAAAATTTCTTGCTATTGCACAATACTGTGCAATTGAAGATTTCTTGCTATTGCTGAATACTGTGCAATTGAAATGTTCTTGCTATTGCACAATACTTAATATAATAATTTTGGATCCTGATTTGAACCAACTTGAAAACTGGGCCCATAATCAAAAATCTAAGTACATGTTTAGATTCAGCATATCAAAAAAGCTCAAGAATTCAATTTTTGTTAAAATCAAACTTAGTTTAATTTTGGACCCTTTGGACTTTAATGTAGACCAATTTGAAAACGGGACTAAAAATTAAGAATCTACATACACAGTAAGATTTGGCATATCAAAGAACCCCAATTATTCAATTTTTGATGAAATCAAACAAAGTTTAATTTGGACCCGATTTGGACCAACTTGAAAACTGGGCCAATAATCAACAAGTGAAACTGCGAGCTACTGCTCACTGATGATACCCCCGCCGCAAGTGGATAATATTAATAGTGTAAAAATATGCAAGTGTTCGGTAAACAGGAAGTTGTCGAGTGATGAATCTGAAAACGCATCACACGGTATAGCTGACTTATAAAAATCCTGAAACCAAATTTCAGAAATCCTTGTATTGTAGTTCCTGAGAAAAATGTGACGAAAATTTTTAACTTGGCTATCATGTGTAAAATCATACAACTGTTCGGTAAACAGGAAGTTGTCAAGTGATGAATCTGAAAACGCATCACACGGTATAGCTGACTTATATAAATCCTGAAACCAAATTTCAGAAATCCTTGTATTGTAGTTCCTGAGAAAAATGTGACGAAAATTTTCAACTTGGCTATCATGTGTAAAATCATACAAGTGTTCGGTAAACAGGAAGTTGTCGAGTGATGAATCTGAAAACACATCACACGGTATAGCTGACTTATATAAATCCTGAAACCAAATTTCAGAAATCCTTGTATTGTAGTTCCTGAGAAAAATGTGACGAAAATTTTCAACTTGGCTATCATGTGTAAAATCAGACAAGTGTTCGGTAAACAGGAAGTTGTCAAGTGATGAATCTGAAAACGCATCACACGGTATGGCTGACATATATAAATGTTGATACCAAATTACAGAAAGGGTGGATGTGTAGTTCCTGAGAAAAATGTGACGAAAGTTTCATGGGACGGACTGACTGACGGACGGACTGACGGACTGACGGACGGACTGACGGACGGACTGACGGACGGACTGACGGACAGACAGAGGTAAAACAGTATACCCCCCCTTTTTTAAAGCGGGGGTATAAAAATCTAAGTACATTTTTAGATTCAGCATATCAAAGAACCCCAAGGATTCAATTTTTGTCAAAATCAAACTAAGTTTAATTTTGGACCCTTTGGACCTTAATGTAGACCAATTTGAAAACGGGACCAAAAATTAAGAATCTACATACACAGTTAGATTTGGCATATCAAAGAACCCCAATTATTCAATTTTTGATGAAATCAAACTAAGTTCAATTTTGGACCCTTTGGGCCCCTTATTCCTAAACTGTAGGGACCAAAACTCCCAAAATCAAACCCCACCTTACTTTAGTAGTCATAAACCTTGTGTTTAAATTTCATAGATTTCTATTTACTTAAACTAAAGTTATGGTGCGAAAACCAAGAATAATGCTTACTTGGGCCCCTTTTTGGCCCCTAATTCCTAAACTGTTCAGACCTCAACTCCCAAAATCAATACCAACCTTCCTTTTGTGGTCATAAACCTTGTGTCAAAATTTCATAGATTTCTATTTACTTAAACTAAAGTTCTGGTGCGAAAACCAAGAATAATGCTTACTTGGGCCCCTTTTTGGCCCCTAATTCCTAAACTGTTCAGACCTCAACTCCCAAAATCAATACTAACCTTCCTTTTGTGGTCATAAACCTTGTGTTTAAATTTCATTGATTTCTATTTACTTAAACTAAAGTTATTGTGCAAAAACCAAGAATAATGCTTATTTGGGCCCTTTTTTGGCCCCTAATTCCTAAAATGTTGGGATCAAAACTCCCAAAATCAATCCCAACCTTCCTTTTGTGGTCATAAACCTTGTGTTAAAATTTCATAGATTTCTATTCACTTTTACTAAAGTTAGAGTGCGAAAACTAAAAGTATTCGGACAACGACGACGACGACGACGCCAACGTGATAGCAATATACGACGAAAAATTAAAATTTTTGCGGTAATATAAAAATAATTATTGTATTAATTGCAGATAATATTATGATCTATTTTTTGTTTTCTTGTATTATACTTTATATCCATTTAAATTCATTTTGGCGCACAGATTGTGTTACGATAAAAGAGGGTAGGAGGGATGTCATTCATTAAGGTAACTTGCAGGACGACAATATTTCAGTATCATTCATCAGACCATCTAACTTACCTTGAGTTGCCATTAAGGTAACTAAACCACCAGATATCAGTATTATTCATCAGACTATTTATCTTACCTTGAGTTACCATTAAGGTAACTAGACCACCAGATTTAAATAACTGTACAGCATCATCATGAGTAATCCCATTTAACTTACCTTGAGTTACCATTAAGGTAACTGGACCACCAGATTTCAGTAACTGTACAGCATCATTATGAGTAATCCCATCTATCTTACCTTGAGTTACCATTAAGGTAATTGGACCACCAGATTTCAGTAACTGTACAGCATCATCATGAGTAATCCCATCTAACTTACCTTGAGTTACCATTAAGGTAATTGGACCACCAGATTTCAGTAACTGTACAGCATCATCATGAGTAATCCCATCTAACTTACCTTGAGTTACCATTAAGGTAATTGGACCACCAGATTTCAGTAACTGTACAGTATCATCATGAGTAATCCCATCTAACTTACCTTGAGTTACCATTAAGGTAACTGGACCACCAGATTTCAGTAACTGTACAGCATCATCATGAGTAATCCCATCTATCTTACCTTGAGTTACCATTAAGGTAACTGGACCACCAGATTTCAGTAACTGTACAGCATCATCATGTGACATTCCATCTGTTTCTCTGTCGTTTATCTGGATAATTTTATCTCCAATCTGTAATGTATATATTAAAATATCAATGTCTTATTTAAGGTCAAAAGAAAAGAATGATCTTTTATATAAACTCATTATAACTATCAAAACTTTCATGCACTGTATTTTTTTTTAAAGAAATTACACATATATTATATTATATGAAGTCAACCTGGATGTGAAAAAAATATTAATTGTTTGCTGCTACTAAAAAAATACTGAAGCAAACTGTCATCTATATCACATCTGTATATAATTCTCCATGTCTTCATAACTATTGAAATATATTTCACCTAATACAATGTATGAAACAAGTATGTTTTTAATGCATTCATGTTTTAAATAATGGAATGGCAATGACAAAACCCCTTTTGACAATGGCTTGTTTTCACAAATGACGAAAGTTCAAAAAGAATTCCCAATACAATCAGCCATACTTGATCCTAAAGATAAAGATCCCTTCTCTGACATACCTTTAGTTTCTGTGATCTGGCAGCAGCTCCCCCTGGTGTTAGGTTAGCTATCAGAACAGCAGTATCCCCTAGTGAACTACCAATACCACCTGCTATACTCAATCCCAGGGACCCTGACACATCATGGGTTAGTTCTACAATTCGTACATGGTTCAAGTCTTCACTAACAGCTAAAACATGAAGTAGGGAAAGTTTGTAATTTTAATAAAAAAATCAAACACAAAACTCACTTGACAGATATAAGGTATAATAAACTTCCTCTGGATATATAAATATTATGACAGTTGCCCTTGCTTCAAATTTTTATCTCTTACATTTTAAAGAAAACAACGATTGACAATTGTCATCCCCCAACCAAAAAGTACCTTTTTGTATCAAAAAGAGGAACAACTTGGATCCTAGTAGGTATGTGAACTTAGATCAGTTTTCAAGCATGCAAATAAATAGTCTATACTTGCATATTTCAATGTAATTATACCCATTATTTAAACAATTCAATCAACCAATATTTGACTAAATTTGGGAAGTTTAAGACATAAAATTAGCAGGATTACATCAAAGTAAGAGAAATATCGCCTATGTCTCCAGATATAATAAATATAATTTATTTAAAATGTCACAATTTACACAAAGTTAAATGGACATTTACATTATGCTTACCATTTTGTTACTGCCTCAAAAACCATCACTGATGTTTCCAATATGACATGGAGTGCATTTATCAAAATTAAAAAAAATCTAGAGGGCTTCTGTAATTTAACTTATAACCCTATTACCTTTCTTGCAACATGGAGTTTTGTGTCAAAACCAAAATATGTTCTTATTTTCTATATCATAATTTTGTACAAGCCAGTATCAGGTTTACTTTAGAAACTAATGTGCAAATTTTGTTCAGCTTTGTCTCCATTCTTAGCATTTGCACAAGACTGTTTCTCCCCCCCCCCTCCCCCAAGTATTTCAGACACAAAACAAAAGAATCTTGTCAAAATGCTGCAATCTGCCAAAAAATAACATGTTGTAAGCCTTGTCAAGACAAACCAACAAGAAAAAAAACCCCAATAATCTCTGTTCACCAATGAATATCACTCTTAGTTCTACAAGACTTTTTGCATTTTCATTTTAAACATTACCAGCCCAACTTTGTCAGCAATCAGTAAAATAAACAATAACAAAATATATTGTTTAAAATTTATTTTCTGTTTTATTTATATGTCAACATTTTCCATAACCCTAAAATATACTTCAAGAAAACCATGAACAGAAACATCTTATTTACAAACATAATAACTAACAACTGTACAAAAATATATAAAAGTAAAAAGCAACCTCATGAAAATGTTTATGTTTCCATGGCGATAAAACTTTAGTTGTACAAATAAAATGCCTTCAGTAATTTTGCCCTTCCCATATGAACCCTATGCTAATACCAAGGCAATAAAATACACACACTAAACAGACAAAAAAAAAATTCCCCATCTTGGTGTTTAAAAAAAAAAACTTATGGTAAAATGAAACAAGAAGGAACACAATCATTTCGTTTAACTAAAAAAAAAATATGCATTTTTGATTTATTTCTTATTGAGTGATGATGAATATGGAGGTATAGATACTACCATTGAAATGTAATTTGGTTTATCCCTGTTTAGAGATCAGCCAAAATATTGTTAGAACCTCAATGAACATGGAGCTGCAACACTTTGAAGTTAAGCATAGTTTGAAATTATTCTTGAAAATTGACCCTAATTCTTAAAGTCAGTATGATGATACACATTGTCCTAATTTCTAAGCTTTCAATTTATGTAAGCACTATCAAGCAGCATTCTCTTTTCTTTTTTTAACAAATGAAACAAATATTATACAATTCAAGACAATGTAAATTTTCATAATAATAATAAACTTCATTTTTTTCAGCATGAAAAGTTGCAGTAACCATTCATCATTTTGTTATCTCAGACAATTATTTGGATGAAAATTTTCAATATTAATCTTTGTTTTCCAAACCAAAAATAGAACTAATAAAACTTAAGAACTAAGACCTGCTACAAATGAAAAGTCTATCAAATACTGAACAAAATCTTCTATGCACATTTAAAAATATGCCATGCTGCCAATGATGTTATTTTCACCAATGTAGAAATGTGTTAGACTTTAGTAAAATGGATGAGGTATGCAAATGAAAATCCACATACATTCAAAAACAATAAAGATTTTTTACAAAAATAACAATTGGACTACCCTGTTATATAAACAACGGAAGGGTTTAATTTGAAAATCTTGAAATTAATGATGTTAATTTACTCTTACAAAAGAAAAAAAGAAAATGTAAAAAGAAGAAAAAGTTTTGTAAGTTAACATAAGACAAACATCTAACCATCAGGGAAACCAAGTGTAGATGAAAATATTTAAATTCTGACAAAGTTATTACAGTTTCTTTCTTAACAAAATAAAATATGTGATGTAAAAAATCTTTAGATTATGTATTGTAAAAAGTTGACAGCGGGGGATCACAGGCACTTGTCTTAGAATTTGTTTCCCCCTATATACCTTAATATAACAATTTATAAAGATATATAGGAAATAAAATCTGAGACAAGTGTCTGTGAGGGGGATTCAGAAGGGAAAGCCCCTGGCCCCCCATCTTTGTGGGAAAATTTGATGAATTAGTTAGGGAATCACTGAAGCAATTTGGGGGCTCAGCCCACCATCATCCCCTTTTAATGAAAATTTCTGGATCTGCCACTAGCTGATATATTTATCGCCATTTTTTTTTTATTATTAAAAGAGTATTGCTGTATACTTAGTTTTAACATATGGCAAATCTTGAATAAAATTATTCATACAGGTTTTTCTGTTTTAAATGAAAGCATATTTACTATAATGATAATACTGTCTTATAACATATATATTGATTTCTAGATTATCTATTCCTAGCTGTATATTAAAAGTCTATGTTAGACCAATGGCTAGACGAAGATCTTAATCACTTTTATAGTGTATTCTTTTTATTTTTTTATCTCTATACATGGAGAAGACCTAGGTTTAGAGACCTTTCTCTCAAAAATCACTGGTGCCCTTGTGGCAAATCATTTTTTGATTCTAATTAACAGATTATTCAAATCACATAAAAGCCCAAAAAGTTTTGATGAAACTGCCTTTTACAAACGCTTTACTGAGTAAAATCACTCTCCTTTAAAAAAAAAATGGAAACAGGAGATATGTGATCATAATATATAGAATAGGAATCATATGAAATACTTGATAATAGCCGATACAACTTTAGGAAATATGAAGGTCTTTGGTCATAAACTGAAGAGCCTGTGTCTATCATGACAAGAGAAAATATTTTAATTATATAATTTTCAAACAGTAAAAAAGTAATTTTAGCCATGTACTAGTAAATGTACTGGGAAATTTGGAATTTGAAATGTTGTTCTTACTAGCTCTGTAACAAATCAATTTCATATTTCTGATGTGTATGGTTAAATTTAAGGAGACAACTTTCAAGGTCATCCACAAAGAAGCCTTGAAGGGAAGATAATCATAGAGTAAATATTTCTGAACAGTACAAAACCAAACTTAGGAAATGCAAAAAAAATCTGCAAAACAGGAGCACACAGGAACACACAAAAAAAGTTGTTTTGATAACATCAATTCTGATGGCAGGGTCAACAAAATCTAATAACAACATCTTGACGATAAAATACCTGTACAAAAAAAATGGTTAATAAAAAACTACATAGCTTACCATGCTTTGTGAAGTACAATTTACCAATGTGCAACTACTACTGTCCAATTTCTTAACCATTTTTTTTTTATCCAATTTTCTTTTTTTCTGTCATATTTATAAGGCGCCATGTCACTATATTAATTGAACCAATTCAAAAAAGGGTCGTAGACTCAAATTGCTGGGTTGCACAATGTGTTTTGTAAGAGAATGGATAGACTTTTTTCTGATAATGTATAATGATACATGTATTGCAAATATCTGTATGAGTAATTATGCAAACTCGAAGTAACTTATAAAACGTAAATTCCAAAATATTGTAGAAAGCTTGACAAAAGGTTTTTCATCTTTTTTGATTGTAGAAAAAAAAAAATCAACAATTTGATGACATGGATTTCTATATTGCCAGTTTCATAAAAAAAAACCTATTTTCATAAATTGTCTAAACATAAATTCTATTCTTTTTCAAGGCTAGAAAACACATTTTTTTTTAAGATTTTGATACTTTTTCAAGATTTCAGGACTTGTAAAGGTGTAAATCTTTAAATGTGAAAATTTTTGAATTGGTTCAGTTCAGATGTTAGGCCTGCAACATTAATAACATGCTGTATACTCCTTCATGCCCTGTTATAACTTACTCATGTAAGCTAATTACCTGGTTATAACTGGTCATTATAAAATAATTCGACAGGGAAAAAAAAGAATTATATTTCAAAAATTTGTAAGTTGTGTTTTTTTTCTCCAAATTTAAATGTATAAATAAAATCTCAATAAATACAAAAATCTTATCACAAAATAGCAACAGTGCTTATTGCAACCATAAATAAATCTGTTCTCATAACAGTATGTAACATATTTGTAATTCCTATTTGCAAATCATTTTCTTCAATCATGAGTTATCTTTCTTTTCAGAATTCTCTATTTTTTATCTGATTGGCAAATATCGATAGTTTGCAAAGAATAACCTTTATCACGGATATTTACTTCAATATTTTCAACAAAAACATTGATTTGCAAATAGGGAATTCATTTCCATTAGAACAATAAGAATTTATAATCGTCACAAAAATTTCACTAAAATTTCAATTTTCGTAATATTCCTCTTGTCAACTAACTAGAGAAGTATAAAATATGACGACTCATTGCTTTCAATAAAATAACAAATATATTCTACATCTGTATAGATGGAATGTTATCAATGTTTGTAAAGTCAATTTCTGGCAAAGGCCAAAATAATGAAATGTCCTATCAGCAAACTGAAAGTAAGTTTGTTTAAACCAATGATAACCAGGTTTAATAGCTTTTTGAAGAAGGAAGACCTGTGGAAAAAATCATAAAATAATAGTTAGCACACAACATCATTGAAACAGTAAATCTCTGATTTTCAGAATCCAATATAATCTACGCGTCGTAAGATTCTTAAAAAGAATAATTAAAAGACAAATTTATAGGTTTTTTCCTTTCATTTGTCTTTAAACAAATAAAAAAATTCACTTGCTTATCATTTTTGTGGTACTCATTAGAAAAATTTAACGTTTGAAATAAAATAGGGAGCATATTTAAGATGCGTCTATCACTGGATGTGGGAAACCATTTTCCATTAAATAAATTATGTTGATAATTTAAATTAAGAAAAATTCCATCAAAGAAAAATAATGTGAAATATATGAGGAATTTTTCATTATAAATTTTTTTCGACAGAAATATGAATGAATAAAACTTAAATTTTAATATAGATATTGAGTACCAATTTTATATTGTTTTAAGAAAGAAAAGTTAAAAATTCCACTTATGTTCAATGTTAAAAAATATCAAAATTTCTGACTGTTCCATTTGTCCTTATCCTTGTGTAATAAATTAAATTTTAGAATAATGGAAAATTCTGAAAATCAAACTCTTAATAAAAGCAGTGATGAATACAAAGCGTTATAGAAAACACTGCAACAACACAAGAAAAATAGTTTACTAAAGGTTAACTAGCAATCTGGTACAAAATCTAAAAGAAAAAAAAACATTAAAAGCTTAAAATACTTTGTTGGTGCTTTGTGAGAATTAAACTCAAAGAGAAATGTTGGATTAAGTTTGTAATGAATAATTTAACACAAAAAATAAATATATGGGTGAGGTCTGTGAGTTGGAGGTATGATATTGAATAAGAAAACCTACTCTTAGAATGTCTTCCTCCTTTAGATTTATTGCTAGCAGTAGATTCTGACTTTTTCAGACCACCTGGGTTTGACTGTTTCCGAGATGAGGCACGAGATCCAGCTTTTAATCTTCCAACAGTTAATGTGACTTTGCCGAGTGATGTCTACAATACAGAGAAATATGTTTTGTAATAAACAAACAGAAATGTATATCTTTCATTTATTAGAATTTGTATCACAATGGTAGAAAATGCCATTGATATTACAAATCTATAAGAGTATTTTATACTGTAATCAGGGAATTTGTATCACTTTTAAAGATGTACATATAAAACTTTGCTTTATATTTCTACTACACGTATAGTCTACTGGTACCCAACATCAATGAATAGCATTGGGAACATTTGTTTCCAGGTTCAACATGGACTGTGCTGTCATGTCTCATTGTTTTCACCTTTTTATGTGTAATTTTGACAATTTTTTTCACAAAAAGTTGCAGTATAAACTGCTGACAATGTATTTATATTGTCTTTTTATTTCATATGGTAGGAAAATGACAGCTGATTCACAAACCATAAAAATTTGTATTCATAACTAAAATTAATTTGAATCATATATTTCTTTCACTATGACAAATTTTTGTCAATTTTAATTGCAGATTTGGTAGTTATAATATTGCTCAAATGAGACAAACTGTTTTAATGTTTAATTGCTTGGTACCAAAATAGAGTTATCTACCTTTAAGACAGCAGCTGCATATTCCTGAGTTGCATTTCGCATATCTTCACCGTTGACAGCCAATATTTGATCACCTTGCATCAGTCTACCATCAGATTCAGATACTCCACCCTTCACCTATATAGAAAATCAGTATTAGGTAAAATAAAAAGAAGTCAACAGGTATTTCTATAAATTAACATTCAAAGCATACATTTTCAATATAGCTGATAAATTATTTACTTGCTCCATGTCAAAATAAACCTTGATATTTTTTCATGAGCAGTAGACAGGTTGTATTAAATGTTAGAAATCTGTGAATGATGTACCGGTAACAGCAATGTGCAACCCTTCAAAATTTAAAACAATATTTTGTGTTGTGATATCTATGTTTACACACTAAGCTGACCTTGTTTGTTTCAACATGATTTTATAGATTAAATAAAAGACATCAGTCTTAAGTTAGAGATTTCCCTCCAACTGGACACAGTTTGGAAACCCCTAGAGGTTAGTTGCTGATTTGACTTCTGTTGAGTTGATATTATTTTTTTACAGCAATATCAATTTTTATGTGTTTTATTTGATATAAAATTGAAAATGGAAATGGGGAATGTGTCAAAGAGACAACAACCCTTCCATAGAAAAGACAACAGCAGAAGGTCACCAACAGGTCTTCAATGTAGCAAGAAATTCCAGCAACCGGAGGCGTCCTTCAGCTGGCCCCTGAACAATTATATGACTGTGGATTGAACTTAAGTTTCTATAAATACTGTATAACCAATAAATGGTTGATAATTGTTTTAACATCAGTAAATGAATGTAGTTATCATTTTTTTTAAGGATGTGAGATCAAGTATTGCAATTTCTGGAAAGTCTGAAATAAAGAAATGTATCAAATTCAGAGTACTTATTATTGCTAAACCAAGACTAAACTCATCCTGTCACATTATTCACATAAACAAAAAAACCTTGCAATAATTTGCACTACATAACTTACGATGTCTGATATATAAACTCCAACATCATTACGTTTGCCAACAATACTGAGACCTAATCCACGGCCTTGTTTTTTATTGAGTTCTACTGTAAAAATATCATAAATGTCCTCTTCTTTGACTTGATTATCGTCACGGAAGACTAGAATTCCCACGGTAGCAGGAGTCTGACGTAGCACCTGTATTGCATAATCATGTGAAGCTTCTCGTAATTCCTCATTGTTCACCTACAACACAATATATCAATGAATACATATATTTTATTATTCATAAACCAAGCTTTTTCCTGCTACTTTTTTTCATAATCAACAAATTTTGAATTTAACATTTGATATGTCAGAACTTATTTGTAAGATGGCATTTACTTCTGCATAATTTTCAAATAAATAATATATATAAACATTAAGCACCATTTAAAATAAAGGGGAAATAAACAAATGTTATATTTCCAGTAATTTATATCTTGTGTCTCTGACATTACTTAGTTCATTGGTATGGACGACTTAGATATATAGATTCTTACATTGATTAGAAATTATCAATTTAAAAGTCAGAGCCTCGGCAACACTTTAAAATTTATAATTTAACTTTCGAGATTGGATAAATCGGATAATCCAAGAGTAATTATGTAAGAATCTGTTTCTCTAATGATTAAAAAATACATTTTCTTTTTTTGTTAACCGAAAACCCCCTTCGAGTGCCTTTCACATTGCACGAAGTTGTCAATTTCATTAACACCTGTTATTGCATATTTTGATTCATCCAGTTAGCTAAAAAGGTCATGACCCAATCATCCAATGATCTTTTGAGATCACCGGCAACCACACGTTGATTAAATTTTTTTATACAATGGGTTCAGAAAGGGATAATTTCCAAAGAATTAGAGAAATATTTTTAATAATAAAATAACGAAATGCAAGGTATCAGTTACTTTTTTGTTTATTTCAACATTTTGGAGCTGTCACAAGAAGCATAAACATTCTTACATCTGCAATAAAATTGAGAATGGAAATGGGGAATGTGTCAAGACAACAACCCGACCATAGAAAAAAACAACAGCAGAAGGTCACAAACAGGTCTTCAATGTAGCGAGAAATTCTATTTAAACTTTTATTAATTAGCTATCGATAACTGATAACATGGTTTTGAGCTACATATTTTTTTTTGTAATTGAAATATTTTCAATATTATGGGTATAGATTGTTTCTAAATTGATTGTATGCTGTATCTTACTTCTAACACTTGGTCACCAGCCCATAACCTCCCATCTCTGGAAGCTGCCCCATCTTCATAAACTTCATGTACAATTATAGCACCCTATAGAAAAAAAGTTCAAGGTAAAAAAGGTAAACTCATATATACATGTTAAACCAGCCATATTCTGTATGTACAAGTCAGAAGCTTGTTATTTAGTGAACGTTGTTGTTTCATACCAGTCAATTATTTTTTTTTTTAAATTGAATTGTTTTAAATCAAGACATTCTTTTACTAACTTAAATTGTTATATATTTTTCATGTCAAGGCCTTTTATGGCTAACTGTGAAGGATAGGTTTTTGTCATTGTTCAAGGCTGTACATCATTTGATTCTAGATGGTAATCTCATTAGCAATCATATCACATCTCCATATCTTTTTAAATAGTATTTGATTCCATTTTGATTATTTTAACACAGTGCTGTTAAAAAAACACATCGAATGAAAATGAATAGTTTGAAATTATACATCATATAATGAAGATCTTCATACCAATAATGTATCATTGCCACCAACTATACTCAATCCCAGTCCAGTCCTGCCTTTCTCTATTTCTATATAGGTCTCTCTCCCTGGAATAATTGGGCAGGTTTTAGGATCATTGGTTTCTGGCTGAGGAGTTGTTTCTTCCATTGGATCTGTGGAAGTCTCTCCTGAAAAAACAAATAATATTATCTGATCATAATTGAGAAAGCATGGTTGAAATAAGGCTTGAACTAGAAAGTAGAATACATTTGGTATTGTCTATTGTGGGTAAAGTTGAAATAAGGCTTGAACTAGCAAGTAGAATAAATTGTGTATTGTCTATTGTGGGTAAAGTTGAAATAAGGCTTGAACTAGCAAGTAGAATACATTGTGTATTGTCTATTGTGGGTAAAGTTGAAATAAGGCTTAAACTAGCAAGTAGAATACATTGGATATTGTCTATTGTGGTTAAAGTTGAAATAAGGCTTAAACTAGCAAGTAGAATACATTGTGTATTTTCTATTGTGGGTAAAGTTGAAATAAGGCTTGAACTAGCAAGTAGAATACATTGGGTATTATCTATTGTGGGTAAAGTTGAAATAAGGCTTAAACTAGCAAGTAGAATACATTGTGTATTGTCTATTGTGGGTAAAGATGAAATAAGGCTTAAACTAGCAAGTAGAATACATTGGATATTGTCTATTGTGGTTAAAGTTGAAATAAGGCTTAAACTAGCAAGTAGAATACATTGTGTATTGTCTATTGTGGGTAAAGTTGAAATAAGGCTTGAACTAGCAAGTAGAATACATTGGGTATTATCTATTATGGGTAAAGTTGAAATAAGGCTTAAACTAGCAAGTAGAATACATTGTGTATTGTCTATTGTGGGTAAAGTTGAAATAAGGCTTAAACTAGCAAGTAGAATACATTGGATATTGTCTATTGTGGTTAAAGTTGAAATAAGGCTTAAACTAGCAAGTAGAATACATTGTGTATTGTCTATTGTGGGTAAAGTTGAAATAAGGCTTGAACTAGCAAGTAGAATTCATTGGGTATTATCTATTGTGGGTAAAGTTGAAATAAGGCTTAAACTAGCAAGTAGAATACATTGGGTATTGTCTATTGTGGGTAAAGTTGAAATAAGGCTTAAATTAGCAAGTAGAATACATTGGGTATTGTCTATTGTGGGTTAAGTTGAAATAAGGCTTGAACTAGCAAGTAGAATACATTGGGTATTATCTATTGTAGGTAAAGTTGAAATAAGGCTTAAACTCGCAAGTAGAATACATTGGATATTGTCTATTGTGGGTAAAGTTGAAATAAGGCTTGAACTAGCAAGTAGAATACATTGGGTATTGTCTATTGTGGGTAAAGTTGAAATAAGGCTTGAACTAGCAAGTAGAATACATTGGGTATTATCTATTGTGGGTAAACACAAACACAAACTATACAATATTTGTAATAAAAACATTAAAGAAAGATCACAGCAAGTTTTGTTAAAATTTGTTGAGGGGTTTCAAAGTAGAAGATTTTCAAAAAGACAATGACAGAGGACCATTAAAATCAACAACAAATGAAAGCAATAGTTCTCCTGGCCCCTAATGGCTGTGAAAAATATTCTATTTTGGTGTTGAAAACATGTACAATGAAAATACTCAATATTTTTTTCTAAATTTCAATGTAATTTCATCTCTGAGTTTTGTTGATTTTGTTGGTCACTTCTACCACAAATCTAACTTCTGCAACTTGATTAAAATCCTGGTAGTTTCAGCAACTTAAAGCATGTTTGATTATACATGTATAAAAAGAATACACTTTACCTGTAATACTGTCCAACTGAAAGACTGCAGGTGGGTGTGAACTATTTCCGCTGTAATTTATTGTGTCTACTCCACATTTTCTTACTTTTAATCGGACTTTTCCTTGACTATTTCTTAAAATTTCTATTGCCTAAAAAATATGAAAAATGGCTTAACTTTCTAAAAATTATCCCTGTCAATAACACACATTGAATGTATACTGCAGTCAAAAACATTCCTAATTACACTAATAAAATAAACAATTCATTCTTTTATATCAAAATTATTGTTTACATTTTAATGATGTATGACAGATTCTTCATAAACTACCATTGTCATGTTGATTATCAACTATGAACTTTACCAGTGTCATTTTCAAACATATGACATATATATACATATATGACCCTGTATTTTTTTTTTTAATCAAATCCTATCAAAACTGCAGTCTAAAGCCATCATTAGGCATTTTTTAAATCACAAATTGAAAATTCAATGATATTTCTGTTGTGGGATGAAGTCATACAAAATAGTTCCTAAACCAGGGTAATTAAAAATCTTGCATACATTGAAGGCACTTGTCCATGATTGAAGCTGTATAGGGACTTGTGGATGTTTTCGTTGATAAATTTGTGTAGTAGGAGTTGTCTCTTTCATTTATATTAGTCCACATCTGCTAATATTCTTAACACCTACTTTTGTTCAAACAAAACTGTGACAGACAAGATAACATTTTCCTTACTACACTAATTCAACTGACTTCCTAAGAAAATCACAAGATTCAAAACATATGCCAATCCTTTAAAGTTGCTAAGATGATTATATTTGTTATTGTTATTTCGCTTCAAACATAACAGATTATTATTAATTAGGTTGCTCATTTTTTTTTTGTGAATAAAAATATTGTTGTTGCTTTCAGTCATTTAAAAAAAAAATGTCAAAAAGTTAAAAACAAAACTAACCAATAACAAATTTTGGAGTAATTTTTTTTTAACTTTAAAATTGCACTTGGTTTTTAACACTTTTTTACCATCACAGTCAAATCTTAATGTCTGCAATATCGTGTAGCTCACAAATTAAAACTGACAAATATTCAGTATTTTTCATAATTTTCCTCATAACTGCATTCTTATGTTGCTAGATTGATTAACTGATTGTTGGTGTTTTAATCCACTTTTAAGTGCCAATTTTGGGCTAATTCCTGGTAGCCATTTTTTATTGGTGGAAGAAGTGCCTGAAGAAAACCATGACCTTAGATAGGGAAACTGACAACCCTAGTCAATCAAGATTAGGGTCGAGTGCACCCACACAAGCAGGGTTCCAACTTACAACCTCATTGTTGACTTTCTAGCGATTACAGTAGTAACTACTTAGAACACTAGGCCGCTGAGGACCCTATGTTGCCAGAAAATAAGGGACAAAAGGACTGGTAACAGAAACGATGTAATATATACTATAAACTTATTTGGGGTCTTTTTTTTTAAATTTATTTTACTAAAACATATCAGGATGACCTAAAACACAGCTTCCTGCTCCTGAAGTCTATGGTCTTTTAACATATAAATACCTTGTCATAATGTACTTCATAGAGCTCCTTGTCACCAACTTCTAATATCTGATCACCTACACTTAACTGGCCATCCTGCAATGGATTAAAACTGTCTCTCTATTCACCATTTTAAGATCAAATGCATTTTGGGTAATATAGCACAAAGACCTACCAGAAACATGGATAATACAAAAATAAAAAAAAAATCTGAACTTTGGTGCATTTATGAGATAAAAACTGAATCTACTAAAACATATTGGGGTCTTTGTGAATTAAATAAAGTTTTTTTTTTTTTTTTTTTTTTTTTTCATATCTCTCTCTAATTAAAACATTTTTGGGGTCTACGTGAATTGAATAATGACAGGTATGGAATATATTTTTATTGACATTTGTATTAACTACATTGCTATCGATATTGTCTATTTCGTTTATGAATACTTTTAGTCAAATGTCAACAAGTCGTTAAAATAAAATTTAATCATCAACTCCCTTACAAGAACTGGTACATCCCTTTGTCTCTATACTATTTTACTTTGGTTTACGAGAATGTAGATATACATAACATTTTTCATTTTACTTCCACGATTAGCCTAAAACAAAATATTTTTCGTTAAAGAATAAAATTCCATTTACCTGAGAGTTTTATAGCCATTTAGAAAGTTTTAAATGGACCCCCCCATTTCAGGTCTTTATTCAGCTAAGTTATAATAACAATTTACCATATGTGACCAAAATAATTAATTGGCATTTAAATACCAGTCATTATGATAAGAGACATGTTTTATCTATAAATGGAAAGTGTTATTTTAAACAGTTATTAAATGTATTAAATATCATATCAACTTATTAGAGGGATTTCAGATAACAAGAGGAAACCAATTGGGGACAATTAAAATTAACAGCGGGAGGGTTATGTAACATACAATAATTATACAATTAAGAAGTTTGCTTACATCAATATACACAGCCAGTAACCACTCACTTAGTGATGCCCGATTTGGATATAATTGTTGTTTCCTGTAAGCTAGGTGATTATATACATACATACCTGCCAACTTTTCAAAATGCCGATGGGGGATTTGCGTGCAAGATGTTTTTTTTAGTTCTATGAAACCATGAAGGGGGCCTTGTAACGTATTTTTATGTTGTTTTTTGGCTTCTTCATTCTTTTAAAAGTCAATAGCCATTGTAAAATGTAATGTTTCGTTTAAAATTGTGGACAAAATCGCTCTTTCAAAATTTCCGTTTTGGAGCTTTCATGCGGGAAATCCCCCACACAAGTGACAGTTGACAGGTATGTATATATGAAATTATAGCCAAGTTTGTAGTTAAATTCGTAATGGATAACTGATTAAGATAGGGGTACCAATCAATTGTACCTATTCCTTCTTTATTAAAACCTCTTTATCCTTTAAGTAGCAAATTTCTATTTATTAATTTAAATGACTGAAACATTTCAATGATGAATTAAAATCGGTCATTCGCCATCGTTTATGTGTTAAAAAAATAATTAAGATAAAAACGGCAAAAGTACATTTTATTTTTTTCCTCTATTTTTTGGGGTCCAATAGATTTCACAACAGACAATTTTAAAAAAAAGATCATTTTTTAAAAGGCGATTCTTAACATTTTCCAACAGTTCAGTGGTAATTATCTCCAGAAAAAAGCATATGACAACCTTTTTGTTGATTTAGTACCATTGCTGTATAAATGAACAACTGATAGACAGATACCATTATGAACCAGATGCTCCGGGAGCAGGGCGCAGCTTTATATGACCGCAGAGGTCGAACCCTGAACGGTTGGGGCAAGTATGGACACAACATTCAAGCTGGATTCAGCTCTAAATTTGGATTGTGATTAAATAGTTGACACAGCATAGGATTTTGACACAGAATGAATGTGTTCTAATGACCTTAATTTTTTTTTTGGCCTTTGAGCAATTCACTATGCTGTTGAATATTAATCCTCTCAAAAAAGAAATTTTCTTTTTATTTATGAAATCTGAAATGAGAAAAATTTAACCCCCCCCCCCCCCCCCCCCAATTTTTTTTTCACATCCCCCTTTCCCTTATTCCAAAACTGATCTCAATTCAAATTTCTAATGGAGTTTGCAACAATAACTACTCATTTAAATACATCATAAAATATTAAAATGTAAAAAAAAGTGCTTGTAATCACTGAATGGTAAAGATTGTTTTAATTTATCAGTTGGAAGTAAAAGTGACTATACATTGTACATTGTATAAAACAAGATTTAAGTTGATTCAACTACTATTCTGGACAAAGAAAGATAACTCCAATTTTCAAAGAATATTTCATAAAAACTGTGCAATTGAAAATTTCTTGCTATTGCACAATACTGTGTAATTGAAAATTTCTTGCTATTGCACAATACTGTGCAATTAAAGATTTCTTGCTGTTGCGGAATACTGTGCAATTGAAAATTTCTTACTATTGCCCAATACTTAATATAATAATTTTGAACCCTGAGTTGGACCAACTTGAAAACTGGGCCCATAATCAAAAATCTAAGTACATGTTTAGATTCAGCATATCAAAGAATCCCTATAATTCATTTTTTGATGAAATCAAACAAATTTTAATTTTGGACCCTTTTGGACCCTAATTCGTTGGGACCAAAACCCCCTAAAATCAATCCAAACCTTCCTTTTGTGGTCATAAACCTTGTGTTAAAATTTCATAGATTTCTATTATCTTATACTAAAGTGTTTGAAGAAATTTTCTTTTTATTTATGAAATCTGAAATGAGAAAAATTTAACCCCCCCCCCCATTTTTTTCACATCCCCCTTTCCCTATTTCCCAAACTGATCTCAATTCAAATTTCTAATGGAGTTTGCAACAATAACTACTCATTTAAATACATCATAAAATATTAAAATGTAAAATAAAGTACTTGTTATCACTGAATGGTAAAGATTGTTTTAATTTATCAGTTGGTAGTAAAAGTGAATATACATTGTATATTGTATAAAACAATGATTTAAGTTGATTCAACTACTATTCTGAACAAAGAAAGATAACTCCAATTGAAAATTTTTTGCTATTGTACAATATTGTGCAATTAGATATTTCTTGCTATTGCGGAATACTGTGCAATTGAAAATATTTGCCATTGCAAAATACTGTGAAATTGAAGATTTCTTGCTATTGCACAATACTGTGCAATTGAAAATTTCTTGCTATTGCACAATACTGTGCAATTGAAGATTTCTTGCTATTGCTGAATACTGTGCAATTGAAAACTTCTTGCTATTGCACAATACTTAACATAATAATTTTGGATCCTGATTTGAACCAACTTGAAAACTGGCACCATAATCAAAAATCTAAGTACATGTTTAGATTCAGCATATCAAAAAAGCCCAAGAATTCAATTTTTGTTAAAATCAAACTTAGTTTATTTTTGGACCCTTTGGACTTTAATGTAGACCAATTTGAAAACGGGACCAAAAATTAAGAATCTACATACACAGTTAGATTTGGCATATCAAAGAACCCCAATTATTCAATTTGTGATGAAATCAAATAAAGTTTAATTTTGGACCCCGATTTGGACCAACTTGAAAACTGGGCCAATAATCAAAAATCTAAGTACATTTTTAGATTCAGCATATCAAAGAACCCCAAGGATTCATTTTTTGTTAAAATCAAACTAAGTTTAATTTTGGACCCTTTGGACCTTAATGTAGACCAATTTGAAAACGTGACCAAAAATTAAGAATCAACATACACAGTTAGATTCGGCATATCAAAGAACCCCAATTATTCAATTTTTGATGAAATCAAACAAAGTTCAATTTTGGACCCTTTGGGCCCCTTATTTTTAAACTGTTTGGACAAAAACTCCCAAAATCAAACCCAACCTTCCTTTTATGGTCATAACCTTGTGTTTATATTTCATAGATTTCTATTTACTTATACTAAAGTTATGGTGCGAAAACCAAGAATAATGCTTATTTGGGCCCCTTTTTGGCCCCTAATTCCTAAACTGTTGGGACCTCAACTCCCAAAATCAATCCCAACCTTCCTTTTGTGGTCATAAACCTTGTGTTTAAATTTCATTAATTTCTATTTACTTATACTAAAGTTATTGTGCGAAAACCAAGAATAATGCTTATTTAAGCCCTTTTTTGGCCCCTAATTCCTAAACTGTTGGAACCAAAACTCCCAAAATCAATCCCAACCTTCCTTTTGTGGTCATAAACCTTGTGTCAAAATTTCATAGATTTCTATTTACTTAAACTAAAGTTATAGTGCGAAAACCAAGAAAATGCTTATTTGGGCCCTTTTTGGACCCTAATTCCTAAAATGTTGGGACCAAAACTCCCAAAATCAATCCCAATCTTCCTTTTGTGGTCATAAACCTTGTGTTAAAATTTCATAGATTTCTATTTACTTTTACTAAAGTTAGAGTGCGAAAACTAAAAGTATTCGGACGACGACGACGACGATGCAGACGACGATGCAGACGACGATGCCAACATCATACCAATATACGACCAAAACATTTTCAATTTTTGCGGTCGTATAAAAATTTTTTTGAATTTTTGCGGTCGTATAAAAAGGACTAGAGAGATCTTTTTCATAAGTCTCTTTTTCCAAAAGTACAAATAAAAAAGAAATACATTTCAATTTTCCCTGTATTATTTTCATTTAAAGTATTTCTCTTGTGGTAAAAAAAATGATATAAAATATTTTAAATAATTGTTCATTCAGATTAAGAAGTAGTAAAAGAAGGTGTATAAGTGGTCAACGGAAAAAAAGTCACAGGAAAAAAAGTCACAAAAACCGTATAAGTACCGGGCCACTTCCACTTGTATTTTTGTCCATCTGATGAGTTAAGCCTTTTTCAACTGATTTTTATAGTTCGTTCTTTTGTTGTACTGTTATACCAGTGTCCCAGGTTAGGGGAGGGTTGGGATCCCACTAACATGTTTAAACCCGCCACATTATTTATGTATGTGCCTGTCCCAAGTCAGGAGCCTGTAATTCACTGGTTGTCGTTTGTTTATGTGTTACATATTTGTTTTTCGTTCATTTTTTTTTTTGGACATAAATAAGGCTGTTAGTTTTCTCGTTTGAATTGTTTTATATTGTCTTATCGGGGCCTTTTATAGCTGACTATGCGGTATGGGGTTTGCTCATTGTTGAAGGCCGTACAGTGACCTATAGTTGTTAATGTCTGTGTCATTTTGGTCTTTTGTGGATAGTTGTCTCATTGGCAATCATACTACATCTTCTTTTTTATAAGTTTGCTTTTTATCGTTTTATGGGAATGGCCTTCATATTATTATTTGGAAATGTCAATCCAAATGATGTTTAAAATAAAAAAAACTATTTTTGATCCTTTGAGATTACTTTTTGAGACTTGATTCTTTACTAGAGATTCAGGATTTTGATATATCTATGAATAGCATACCTTAGCTGCGACACCACCTTGTGTTATACTGCGAATATAAATGCCTTGACGATTATCTCGCATATCTTCTACGATTGCAAAACCTAATCCAGACACTCCCTACATTAAAACATATACAATTCCATGAGCCTGGCATTTAAATAAATCATCAACTTTTATCACCACAAAAGCTCAAATATACATGTATTTACACATTTACCTGTGTTTTCTCCAGATATTTTTTCACTTTCAAAAATTGCAATATGATGGAACATGAATTTTCTACATGTATTCTGTTAATTCATCTCACTCAATAACTCACTTTTCTGTTATTCAAACTCAGTGAATAACTCATTTTATCCTGGTACATTGTACTGCCAAACTAGTACCTGATTCAAATATGAACTTGATGTTATAAAAGTTGAGAAAAAGCTGGAGAAAAGACAGATGATCAATTCAATGTTGTATAAGCTACATGTATAACACTGCACCAAACATGTGATTTATAAACAAATTCATGATAAATGAATGAATAATAGCAAAGAGATATTCTCATTAACATGAACATGTTTTGAAATGCTAACCTAGCAAATAAAATAAACAAACCAGCTTCAAACTTAAAAATTCTATCAATACTGGTTACTTTAAGTCTAAAGAAAATTGATACATGAAAAAAAAGAGACATTTATATGATCTTGTTTTCTAGTATGCTTGTACATGTACTAACAAATAAGACAAGTTAAATCTTGAAATTCTTATTCCATATACTTACTTGTATTCAATTTTGTTTAATTCATTTGTTATAAATGCTTACTCCAGTGCCTAGATATAAAGAAACCCTTCTGGGTCCTCTTTTTTGTAGACCAAAAAACCTATGATCCTGGCCAAAAAGCACATTCCAAAAAAAAAAAATAGATTTGATCTAGATTCCAGATTTTGAAATATTTCATACTATGTACAGTTATCTTTAGCAACTGTGACCTTCACTTGTGACCAACTGACCTTTACACAGGAATTTTTCCCTTTTGTTTTTACTTTCTTATGTATAATTTTTGTTTTAATTAAGCAATAAAAACTAAAGTTACCATCTTGAAAGCATATTTCAATTTTTTTTATATTTATTACCAGTGACTTATTTTCATGAGATTGCCAATATTACAGAATCTGGCATAAAATGATCACAGCAAACAATTTCTTGTACTTAGTGACTAGCCATACATTTTTACATACCTTTATAAGGGAGACTACTTGGACAACATCAAGTGAAGAAGGAATGTTTTCAGGGGAGGTAACTGGCTTCTTGGGAGGTGAAGGGGACGTAGATATATCCTACAATGTATAAAATATATATATCAACATGTATAAAATCATCTGCGTCCTATAAAAATCAACTGTATGCAAATCAATATCCATACATCGGTTTTCCTATTTTGGGTTGGAAAATATATAAGCAAAATCTATAACTGATTGAAAACTGAGTTGATGTGAGAACCCTACAAAAATCATCATTCATATTAGAGCGCATTTGTTTCTAACCTAAACGATGTAAACGATTACGCGCGTAGTCGTTTAATCCATTTGTTTCTTACTTTTCTTGGTCAACGTTGACATCGTTCACATAAACGATGTACTCGCAAAACAGTCGCGTAGTCGTTGATCGTTTATCGTTGAGACGTGTAAACGATATATTTGTTTCTGCATCTGTCGTTTAAATAATTACGAGCACGTGTTGTTTTTGCAAAGTCTTGGTTATTTATTTCCGGCACTTTTACCTGTTTGTTTACAGTGCGTGAGTGTAATCTATTTCTGTCTGACTACGTGAGGTCGATAAAGTTTATTAAACGATGTATTTGTTTCTAGCAGCTTAACGTTTACTAAACCATAGTCATCGATGACATAATTTTGGGTTAGAAACAAATGCACTCTTTGAATGGTCGAAAATCAAGCACAGTCTAACATATGTACATGTATACGTGCACTTGTATATGTGCACTCGCATCAGTTTGATTACTATCCAATTCAGCTCAAATATCTCAAAAGTATTCTTATCTTCATTTTTATAACAATCACTGACAGTAATAAACCAGATTTAATGCAAGGGAATACATGTAATAAAAATACTATAATCCATTGTAAAATACTATTTTATCATTAAAAGCCACACTAACTGCTCATTATATGTTGATATTAAATATGGATTACTGTCTCATTGGTATTAACCAATCATAATAAGTATTATCAACATGAATGTTAATAAATTTTACCATTCAGAAGAGTTAAGTTTAATGTGTAAAAAAAGATTTCATTATAATGTATATATTCTGAAAGACGGAGCTCATCAAAATCCATTTGAAAATTCTAAAGATGATAGTGCTTATAAGGCAGATTGACGGAAAGAGGCATTGATGCACAGATGCACCAGCAGCCTCGTCAACAGTTGCCCAGCATTTGTATGTCCACTAGATCTTAATTGCTGTGGTCCAAATACCAGTAACTAAAACATACTGTGTTTATTCACTCTTCAGTCAGGTTGTTGTCTCTTTGACACATTCCCTATTTCCATTCTCAATTTCATTGTTTTGTAATAATTTTTAGGATCATGACACAACTGTTGACAATGTTATGCCTTTCACATATTTAGTATTACTCTGTATGCCTATATTGTGAAATAACTTTTCTCAGACTTCTCTCACAATATAATGCAGGCCCTCAACATGCAGAACCTCTGTGTTATAATCAACCAAAATTATAAGGCTAATTAGATGTTAAAATCAACATTCAGCAACTCATTCTGTTGCTTGTTGATACTTTTAATGTTTTATTATCTAAGAAATCCTAACTTACTTCTGTGGATCCTGGAGGATAAGATCTTAGAGGTTTCACTGCCATTTGATCTAAGTTATCTTCTCTTCTACAAAATAAAACAATCATCCAAAATTAAGAAACAAGCTGGTATTATATAGATACAATCATAGAGAAATACTTGAAAAGGTTGTGAAGGAAACTATATATATTGACTGAAAACTAGCAGGAAGTACAAATCTTTCTTGCACTTTTAAACAAGAATGTGTCCCTAGTACACAGATGCCCCTTCTGCACTATAATTTTCTATGTTCAGTGGACCGTGAAAATGGGGTAACTCTAATTTGGCATTAAAATTAGAAAGATCATATCATAGGGAACATGTGTTCTAAGTTTCAAGTTGATTGGACTTCAACTTCATCAAAAATTACCTTGACCAAAATCTTTAACCTGAAGCGGGACAGACGGACGAACAGTACGACGGACGAACAGACGGACAGACGAACGAATGGATGCACAGACTAGAAAACATAATGCCCATAAATGGGGGCATAAAAAATATTTGTATATGATGGAAACATTTCCTGTAAAGTATGCAAAAGATAAGCATCACAGTATATATTTATAAGGTTACATTTTTTGGTCATATAGGCCATATTTCTGTCCATTTTGGAAAAAGGTAATATCCCAGACTAGAAATCAGACATTCTGTGATTGTCTTTTGTAAATTTTTGTTAATAATTATGTTTCAACTTTCAGGAACCTATATCAGCTATTGTATGGTTCAAGTTTTTGTGTTAAATATTTGTTTCTTAGATAAGGAGGGATTAATGTAAATTCAAAATTAATACCATGTTAAAATTAATAAATTTTATATTTCAGTAAAAATTCCATTATTTACAGTTGTAATAAAAGCAGAACTTAACTTCCAAATTAAAATTCTACTTTCAGCTTGGTAACTTAAAAGGTTTTTTTTTATAATTAAACCACAGAAACAAAACTTCTATAACCCTGTTCAAATCCATGTATATAAGCACAGAAAACACTTGGAAAATCTTAAACCCTTCATTTTCAGTTGTGTGTTAATAATAATTTTCTTTTCATAATTTTCAACAAAAAATGTTCTTATTTTCAGTAAGTATGAAGTGATTGCAATGCAAATATATTATTATTAATGATTTTGAGTATGATTTGTTTCACAAGAAATTTTGTTGTTGTCAGGAAATGAAATGCTGTGTAGAATTTTCAAAGAAGATAAATCAAAATGTTATGCATCACTTCTAATAAAATGAATTAAGTTGAGTTTAGTACAATAAGTTCATTCTTAACCATGTAAAATCATGTGTTTACATACATTAATCTGTCAACAGAATCCCTACAATATGTTTACTTCATTGTTATTGACTTGTTATTTTGTCTTGTAATTAATCCTGTTGCCATGATTAAAAACTTTATTGACTCAAAAAGGGGATGAATAAATACAAAGTTTATGATTGTTCAAATAGATATGAAGATTTTAAAACTCATAAGTACTTGCAGCTTTTGCCCTAGGGTGTAATGACCCATGGGCTACCACATTTTGAAAAAATCTGCAAATCTAGATGCATCTCTACTCTAAAAGTTGGACATAAATCTGATGATCAAAGAGGAGAAAAGGCATCTGTACCATGTTTTAGCCATTGCCAAATTGATCAGGTAGAAAGACTAACAACAAAAACCCGTAGGACAGTGGTATTGACTGTGACAGCGATAATGAACTCGCCTTTGGCTCAGTCATTATCACTATCTTAGTCAATACCACTGTCCTGTGGGCAGTCCATATATCATGATAATGACCAGTTATTCAAGAACTATTATGTAATTATTACCCCCAGAGGAAGAGGAATATCATTGCCTACAGAGTTTGAGGAAGGTTATTGCCTACAGAGATTGAGGGATGTTATTTCCTATACTGCCTAAAGAGTTCCAATGATGTAATGGCCCACAGAGTTTGAGGGATGTTATTGCCTACAGAGTTTGAAGGATGTAACAGCCTACAAAGTTTGAAGATGTTATTGCCTACAGAGTTTGAAGAATGGTATTGCCTACAGATTTGAAGGATATTATTGCCTACAGAGTTTGAAGGATGTTATTGCCTACAGAGTTTGAAGGATGTTATTGCCTACAGAGTTTGAAGGATATTATTGCCTACAGAGTTTGAAGGATATTATTGCCTACAGAGTTTGAGGGATGTTATTGCCTACTGAGTTTGAAGGATGTTATTGCCTATAGAGTTTGAGGGATGTTATTGCCTACAGAGTTTGAGAGATGTTATTGCCTACATAGTTTGAAGGATGGTATTGCCTACAGAGTTTGAGGGATGTTATTGCCAATAGAGTTTGAAGGACGGTATTGCCTACAAAGCAAAAGGGATGTAATTGCCTACAGTTTGAAGGATGTTATTGCCCACAGAGTTTGAAGGATGATATTGCCTACAGAGTTTGAAGGATGTTATTGCCTACAGAGTTTGAAGGATGTTATTGCCTACAGAGTTTGAGGAATGTTATTGCCTACTGAGTTTGAAGGATGTTATTGCCTACAGAGTTTGAGGGATGTTATTGCCTACACAGTTTGAGAGATGTTTTTGCCTACATAGTTTGAAGGATGGTATTGCCTACAGAGTTTGAGGGATGTTATTGCCAATAGAGTTTGAAGGATGGTATTGCCTACTGAGTTTGAAGAATGTTATTGCCTATAGAGTTTGAGGGATGTTATTGCCTACAGAGTTTGAGAGATGTTATTGCCTACATAGTTTGAAGGATGGTATTGCCTACAGAGTTTGAGGGATGTTATTGCCAATAGAGTTTGAAGGACGGTATTGCCTACAAAGCAAGAGGGATGTAATTGCCTACAGTTTGAAGGATGTTATTGCCCACAGAGTTTGAAGGATGATATTGCCTACAGAGTTTGAGGGATGTTATTGCCTACACAGTTTGAGAGATGTTTTTGCCTACATAGTTTGAAGGATGGTATTGCCTACAGAGTTTGAGGGATGTTATTGCCAATAGAGTTTGAAGGATGGTATTGCCTACAAAGCAAGGGGGATGTTATTGCCTACAAAGCAAGAGGGATGTTATTGCCTACAAAGCAAGAGGGTTGTTATTGCCTACAGTTTGAGGGATGTTATTGCCACCAGTTTGAAGAATGTAATTGCCAACAGAGTTTGAAGGATGTTAAAGCCTACAAAGCAAGAGGGATGTTATTGTCCACAGTTTGAGGGATGTAAATACCGACAGAGCTAGAGGGTGTTATTTTCTATATAGTTTGCAGGATATTGTTGCAAACAGATTGTTGCAAACAGATTGTTGCAAACAGAGTTTGAGGGGTGTTATTGTCTATCTAGTTTGAAGGGTGTTATTGTCTATCTAGTTTGAGGGATGTTATTGCCTATACAGTTTGAAGGATGTTATTGCCTACAGAGTTTAAAGGATGATATTGCCTAAGAACTCTTTTCTGGGGTCTCATTGGGTGGTTCCTATCCCAGATCCCGCTTACTGTTTTGTCAGATTCCCGTATCCCGCTTACACTATGTACGTAAGCAATTCCCATTTTTTTGTCATTTCCCTGGTCCCGCTAGTCCCGTTTTCACGCCACAATAATTTTACTTTCACGTGTCCCACTTACAAAAAATCGACAATCCCGCGTCACGCTTAGACCTCAATGAGACCCACTTTTCTATCATATCATTCTGCTGCAACTATTATTAACCAACTGATTGTCAAGAGAAATTTATTAATACAAATTTTGTGAGTACAAAAAGAAAGTGGCTGTAAATCAAACTTTGCCAATCTTGGACCCTTTCTTGTATGAACGCACCAACAGAGTTGAAATTGTGAAACAAGATTTCTGCAACGTCTGTTAGAAAATGTTAAATAAAAGGAAATAAACTGGTTTGCACTATTTCTCTATCCTTACCTGACTAGAACTATTTTTACTACATTAGTTGATACCATTTTGATGATAGCTGAGGCATTCAAATGACTTCTGCCATATAGCACCTGCCCATTAACCTAAAATTATAATCAAATTCAAATTTCAAATCAATATTTTCTCACCAAGAACAATGAAATTTGAACATAATGTACAAATTAAGCAACAATAATGATTTATTTTACATCAAGTGAAAATCTGTCGGCTTTATTCTTTTTTGAATTATGTTTTATTTCAACTTTCACTAATATATATGTCTCTGATTTAGATTTGATCAAAAGCAGCTAGAATGTATGCAATTTCTAACAATTTATGTCTGTTTTTATAAAATAATGTTTCGAGATCAATTGATTTGAACTTTTATTGCTTTTTTATTCCATGTTTCTGTTATAATAACCTAAAATGACTTCTAAAGAGAATTTGAAATTATACTTTATATGAGCAATATTTTGTATCTTTGAAAATAACTTTTTACTTGATGAACTAAAAATTAAAATCAAAAGGACCTTCAGCTTAAATTTGACAATATGTCAAAGTAAGTTTCTAATCCTATACAATTATATAAGGTATGTGAGTAAGCATTCAGAAGCAAAAATGTCCTGCTAACAAGTTTAACCCCGCCACATTCTGTATGTATGTGCCTGTTCCAAGTCAGGAGCCTGTAATTCAGTGGTTGTCGTTTGCTGATGATGTGTTACATATTTGTTTTTAGTTCTTGTTCATATATAAATAAGGCCGTTAGTTTTCTCGTTTGAATTGTTTTACATTTGTCAATTCAAGGGTCTTTTATAGCGGACTATTGCACAAAGTCGTTTTTTACTCTCTCATCCTGAACTAAACTCATATGTGAGAAAGGTATTTTCCCTGACATAAATCTTAAAATTTCAAATTCTTGAGCAAGTTAAGAATTCGACTCATACCTCTAATAATTCATCTCCAATTTCAATACGTCCATCTTTAGCTGCCACACTTTCTGGTTGGATACCAGCCACGAACACACTCATTGTGTTACGATCCTTGTTCCCTGCTAAACTGATACCTAACCCATTGCCTCCTTTTGTCAAGTCCACTAAATGAACTTCACCTCCTAAGTCACCATATCTTCTGAGAACTCTCTCTGCAAATAAAAATACAATACATATATAATGAAATTATATAAATATAGAAATAAGTAAATGAAGTTTGATTTGCAATTAGACCTCTATCCACCAGAGACCAAAGGACAAGGCTGTAAACAACAAAATGTCACAATATAATCTTCAACAAAGAGCAAAATCCATAATGAATATAAAAAGCTAGAAAAGGTCCTGGGAAACTGGGATAACAGAATATTAAATTCAAAAAGAGAAAACTGCAGTCTGATGTAAGCTAATGTGAAAAACAATTTAGCAGACGGCAACAAACAACTAACACTTGACTACAAACATCTACTTTGAGACAGGCACATTAAGAATGTAATAGTGTTTACATGTTTTTGAGTACTCATCCTTGTCCTAACCTGAGACAGTGGTGTAACAGTACAACATTAGAACAAAATGTTCAATCTGTTGGAAACGGTTTACCTCATCAAATGAGTGATATGTATTTAAATATAAAAATTATAAGTGGTGATATGATTGACATCATCACTATGCAGCCTTTAACAATGAGCACAACCTGTATAAGTGTCTTTTAACACTGTTCCTTGGTCTAATAACTAGAAGCTCCCTAAAGTTCAACTTCTCATTTATTTAGCACTTTCAGCTTTAATATCAGCTTTAATACCCTGGTATGTATAGAAAACAATATACCAGAAGTGAAAACAATTGTGCCCTAAAGTATTTTTCTAAAGGTTACACAACTCTGGTTTAAAAAGACTTTAAATATAATTTAAAGATTGGAGCCAATCAATAAATGTTATATAAAAGTCCCACAATGCAATACTTCCTGATTACAATATTGTTTGACCTTAATAAACAAGATTCAATTATATTCTACAGTTCATTAGAACTTGTATTTTATATAAAACAAATCGTTGTCACAAATTAACACAGATCTATCGGTGTCTCACCGCATGGATTCTTGGATACTTGGAATTAGCACAGGCTATAATGTTACCATAACTCATGTCATCTTATATACAAGTTTTTTAACTACATCCTGGTAGAGTGCAGAGAAGTCATGTCTGTTTTCACTTTGAAAACAACTGCAATTAAACATTGTTTTTGTTTTTCTACATTAGGGGACTAGCTAATTAAGCAGACAAGATGATTCCTAGACCTAATTGCAATTACAAAATGTACTTGTTGTAGGAACATTTTGAATATGGAAAGATTGATTGATTGATGTGTGCTTATGTCTTGTGACAAAATTACATGCATAATCAGGATGACATCACATTTATGTCATGTCTATATCAGAGACATATAATACAATGTCTCTGTCTATATGAATGTATTATGCTTTGTTCCTGACTAAACAAACTTTTTTCTCAACTAAAAGGCTTAGTTAGACTTGTCTTTCTGATCCACTATGTAACAGTTCCCTGTACCCAGACAAGTAATTCTGTCCTCAAACCTACAAGCGTTTGTGTGCTTTACAGAGATACATAAAAGATTAACTAAAAAGTCTTAAGTTTAAATCTTATGTTACAGTTGCCTGTGCCCAGACAAATAAGTCTGTCTTCAAACCTACAAGCGTTTGTGTGCTTTACGCAGATGCATACAAGATTAACTAAAAAGTCTTATCATATTTAAATCTTATTTTTGCAATCTGAGAAACACTGCTAAAGACATAACATAACTGAAGGTTAAATTTTATCAGAATTAAAGTTGGCCAAGATCAAACAAAAAAGTCAAAAAAATTTGATACATTCTTGCCATGGAAAGATAGAAGTAAGATATGATGACCTGACAAGGATTAAAAAAATCTATGGCAAGACACCCCACTATATCATGACTATCTCATGTCAGAAAAGAAAATACAAAAAACTGTATTTCAAAGCTGCTTATTCTGGAAAAGTAATACTTGGCTAAAAAATGCTAAATGTGGTTTCCTGTTGTCAGAAAACCTCATTAAACACTCTTCACTTCTGAATTGATAAGTTTTACACTATGTTTTCTGATTAAATTAACAGACCAGATAAACATCTAATAATTACAAAGATAATCATACTTTTCCCTGATGGATCAAAGTCACATCTTGATGTAGTAACAGACCTTGAGCTACTGAAGATGACAAGAAATTCATCTGTAACTCTTCACACAGAAGACAAAAAAAGAGAAATTCATCTGTAGCTCTTCACACAGAAGACAAAAAAATATCACACATGAAAGCATAAATGAAATTACATAAAGATCTTTAGATGAGCTAATTATTGAAAGGTGAGAATAATTTGAAGATGAAAAGCTGCTTCAAAAATGATAGTGATCATGCAAGATGCTATTGGTTCTGAGTAATAACTGTGTGTGACTATGATAAAACCAAGAAATGAAATTAGAGGTCAATCAACATGACCTTCATATTAAAATTAGTAAATGCATCCTTACAATTGATTTAAATTTATCTAGATTTGTCCAAAGTTATCCCCAGCCAATAATTTTTTGTATGGGAGTATTCATTTTTTTTAATTTTCTATATCAAATGAGGAAAATATTGAATAAATGTGTGTAACATTTTTAATCAAAATAATTTAAATTTCATAAAATCCAAGGACATTATACCACTAACATTTGAAATTAAAGCAGATATAATTGACCTTTCCTATATTTAACTACACAAAATATTAACAAAATTCAAGTTTCAGCAATTGCAATAATACATATATACTCTTTTTATCCTCTATTAGATAGATTATCATGCTCAGACAATGTCTATACCTATATTCATATTGCAGCAACATGACAAATCCTTCTGTAATAGATGTTGACCTTGGATTTGTATCATTGTATATCTTAATTATATAATAAGACTTTCTTATTACATGCTTACAATGTCTATCTATATAATAGACCTAGTATTAAATGATTGTTTGATTACATATTATCAATGTCAGCATTTTTGGATTTACCATTCATACTGCTACTGAGTACATTTGCATCCTAAATTTATGTAAATATCATCAAAATAAATTAGTCATTTAATAAATAGTTGCTTTAAACATGTTATGGATCAACAATTGATATCCATATTTTTATCCATTCTGAAGAGGTCATATCCTAAAAACTCTTCAAGTAGGCATTTTTGTCATACTAACAGCAATCTATGAAACAAAGGCTATTGCAATTCAACCACTGCCATAGTAATGGAAATCTATGAAACAGAGGCTCTGATCTTTCCACCTCTGCCACACTAATGGATATCTTAAAATGAAAGAGAGGCTTTGGTCATTCACAGATTGTCAAATTTATTCCAGTCAGGCAAATGGCCCTTGCAAATAAATTTCAAATCCTGCGAAAAAAATGAATTCAAGGAGTGAAAGTGTTAAGCCCCATCAACTACGGCAGGGGCATACAAATCATTGAAACAGGGCTCTGGTCGTTAGTGCTGTGTTATACCTATAGCAATCTATGAAATAGTGGCTCTAGTCATTCTAGGTCTTCAACAATAACAGCAATAAATGAACTTGAGGATCTGATCATTCAACCTCGTGACACACTATTGGCAATCTTTGAAATAGAAGCTCTAGTCATTCCAGGTCTTCAAACATAAGAATAAAGGAACTATATGAACTTGAGACTCTGATCATTCAACCTCTTATTAAATTCCACTGATCAAGACTATGCAGAGGTTGCAGTCTGCACGGTTAGCCACTAGTCCGATGCCCCAGACTAGTAAAATTTCATTCGGACTAGTAAGTTTTTGCAAAATTTTGTTTGGATCAATAAGAAAAATGTCAGGATATTGGTCTTCAGACTAGTAGTTGAAAAAATTTTTGGTGCAGACTGAGGTTGAGATAAAAAACATATTGTACATAATACCATGCCAAATTTTTTATAATATCTATTTTACGTCAATTAAAATATTTAGGTCGGTTCTGCTGAGAGTCATAAAACATACATTTTGGTCAATCAGGCAATCACCTTGGGTTTTACCATTGGAATGTAATGTCAGCTTAATAAATCATAAAATTCTGAGGATTACATCATATATATATAAACGATAAACATCTATAACAGCTGCTACAACCTTTGTTTTAACCTTCAAATATGATTGAGTTATTTTATCTTTTTTGTTGATATAAAAATAAAGAGATGTGGTATGACTACTACCAAATTGGAAGACAGCAATCCAGCAAAGACCAAATAACAATATGATGTTCATGACTACAGGCAATAGGCAAAAAATATACCATATATTGTTTTTAACAATAAGCAATACCTTTACCATATAAAAAGCTATAATATAGAATTAAAAAGCTCTTCTGTTGAGTTTCTTTGCACTCAGTAAATCTGGAACAACTAGCTGTTCTCAGAAAGAATTTTTGATCTGATAAAAGATCCTTTTTATTGCTTCTAAGTCATGTTTAATTTCCAAAAGCCTTTTACTAATAAAACTATCAATTAAGACAGTTCCCCATAAAAAACTACAGTTGTCATTAAAAGATTTCAAGGTATCTGATACACATGACTTGGAAAACAGTTATTAGATCATATATGTCAAAACAAACTCAATTTCAACAACTGGAAAATGAAATTGTACTGCATTTATTAAAATAAGTTCTGTTTTGTCTCATCCGTTTTCAAAATGCAATTTCAGTTCATTTTTTCAGTTCAAACTTCTCAATAGATGATACATTACACACATTGCTGAAAAAAAGTTATTTTAAAAGCATAAAACAAGACAGGTGTTTAGACAGACAAGGAAACAAGACAGGTGTTTAGACAGACAAGGAAACAAGAGTGTTAAGACAGACAAGGAAACAAGACAGGTTTATAGTAGGTGTATAGACAGACAAGGAAACAAGACAAATAAATAGACAGAAAAGAAAACAAGACAGATAAATAGACAGAAAATGAATCAAGACAGACAAGGAAACACTATCAGCAAAACAGGACTGATTGACAAGAAATGTACTTAGGATCCTTGCAACACTCCCACATGTCCTAACACTTTCAATTATGTTTTTATCACGATCATATCTTCCCATAAAATATATTGTCATGGAACTAAAAAAATATTAAAAAGGATTTATCAGTGAAATAATTGATTAAATTCTCCACATCCTATTATTTTTCCTGTGGATGACAGGAAAAATAATAGGATTACATGACATATACCCGTTACTTAACCGCACCCAATTTTTTTTTTTAGAGATTTGCATGATCAATATTAGAAAATCATTTAGCATATAAAGCATCTGTCAGTTGTTACAAGTGAAATCAAGATTTTTCAGAGCCAGTATTGATCACTTAATATAAATAAGAAGATGTGGTATTAGTGCCAATGAAACAACTCTCCATCCAACATACAATCTTCATATGCAGGTCTCCTAAGAATTAATTCCCCCCTCTGATATATATATTTGCAAAAAAAAGAAGAATATTGATATGTTAAGGATGTTTAAGAATCAAAAGAGTTGAAGAGCTATATGATCAAAAAGGATCTAAAAAACTTACTAAAGCAATGTAAAGTCAACTTTGCCTGAGGGAGTTGAAATCTTAGTTTCTTTATAATTTCAAAATAGATAAATGGACAATTTCAGAAAGGTTTGTTATAAATTACAATACTTTATCAGAGATTTAATTTCAACAGATTTTTTTTTAAACTTATTTCATATTGTTTCAACTGTAAATTGAAGTGTAACACTACTTGTAACTATATTGGGTAGTCAAGCTAGGTGGCAGCACTGTGCAACACTGTAAATGTATGCACAGCACCAAATTAAAAGAGATGTGTTTTCATATGTTTTTTTTCATTTTTTTCTTAAAAACATTATCACATTAGGTTATTGTAAGTCTAAATACAGCTTGTATATAAATTGCATATATTTAAAATTCCTTTCTGATAGAATGCACCAGTCTTGCTTCTTTTTGAGTCTATGTGATGATTCTTCAGATTTTGTTTGTTACCATTGTTTTGCATCTTCTGAACCAATTTATGAGACTAAAACATCAGTGAAATACTATTGCCTAAACTCATCACTTTCAGTTATAACTTAAGCAGTTTTAATTATTATTTAGTATTTTAAAGAATAATTAAAACTGATCACCAGATGTAGGGTCAGTGGTTTATTTTGTGACTCCAAAATGACTGAACAACCTAGAAATCTTTATTAATCATAGCAGTTTTAAGACTCCTATACAATACAAATAATCAGCTATTAAAACTTTCATAAAATATGCATAGCTAAAACAATTAAAATTTTCCTTTATGATATAATCACTTTGAAAGAAAATAAAAAACAAAATTCATAAAAGTCGTGTCTACAAAAGTGAACAATTTCAGACTACATGTAAGAGAATAAACCCACGCAGCAGATCAATAACAATTAAACTTATCAATGCTTTACTTCATTTAACGTGATGTTTCACAATCAAACAATTTATAACTACACTTAAGCTGCTTTCATTTGTTTGTCTAGATTATTGTATTTTTCCATGAATTATAGCAACATGAATACAATAAGGAATCAAATTTGTCTACTCTGAACACTGGAAATAACACATTAAGTTACGGAAATGCTATTTCATAAATATTCATATGACAATTTAGAAGATTGGTTGAACTGTTGCTCTCTCCTTACAAGAATTTGATTGCCAAATTCACAATAATATGAAAACTGATTAAAAAATAAAAATATTTAATTTTTTATAGTTTTTTTTTTATTGTTCTTGAGTCCTTCACACAAGCAAAACAACATAACATGTCCAACATTCATATCAAGCTTTGAATTTTTTTTCATGTTGATAGACATTGACCCCCAAAAATATATATATTTCCAATATCATTGTCAAGATGTCAGACAAGAACCTGTAAATCATTCAACTTTGACCATTACTTACACTTCCTTTACTTGTTTATGGAGACTTCAATAAAACTTGGTATTTCATGTATAAATGCATATAAAGTTGCTGTCATTTGCAGGATCCATCATTACCTTATAAATATAGTCAGCATAAAGATTGTTAAGTCTGTTTATAATTTCAACTGCTCACACAGAAAAATTGAATTTCCCAATGGTTTACAAAAAGTAATCAGTTAAAAGTCTATATATCATTTGTGGTGATTTTGTTTCAAAGCAATCAACAAAACTTCACAGTATATCAATATGTTTTTGGTAAATGACTAGTGGAGCAATAAATTGACACATGATCAAGAAACATGATAAACATATTTCTACAGAGTCTTTTTTGTTGGGTTAATGTCTATCCAATCGGTATATATTCTACTTTCAACTTGTATGATAGCAACTAACACAATTAAGGAGGTTTGGACATGCGTGCATGGCAATGGAGTCTTTTAGTTCATATTTATAGATCATTAAAAGTAACCTGAACCTTAGCCATGGGTGCATTTTGAACCCTTAGTTGGGTTAATTCTTATCAATCTGCCAGAATTTAAATAATTCCTTGTTTTGAAACCACTTCACTTTTAGAACACTTCCTTAAGCATTCATGTGTTACAGCTAAACTAATGTCATGTTTGCCATTTTGCAGGATGAATTTAGTTGTTTGCTTATTTGTTTGGGTGTCCATACAAATCAATATTACCTTTGTTTATTACCCAAATTATGATTTATTACTAGTAATTGGTTTCATTTAGGTTCTAATTGAAAAAATTTCTACAACAACAGCGAATTCACCTTCAAAATGTACAATTCATTTTAGAAACTAGAAACTAGCAGAAATAGTTTCTATTAAATCTCTGGTTTCTGACACTTACAGAATTTTGAAACAGTGACATGTAACTTTACCACTTAAAATTACCACTTTGACAGTTGTTAAATATTTTACTCTGACAGCAAAAATAAACAATAATGTCATGAACTTTTCAACAAATATGAAATAAAATTCAACAACCAAAGAATAAATAAATTTATTTGTTACTGCCAATCAAGATGGTTAGTTAGTGAAGTACTAATGTAAAGTTCAAGGCTTTTTGGCAACTGTTTACAAATCAGTTGCACTCCTGTAGATAAAAGTCATAAACTCAAACATAAACCCTATGTCAAAATTTATTCATCTTTATCCTCCAAAAATCCTTTGAATTCCTCTAACATTTTTCATTTAAGAATAATTGGGTCATTTAATTCACAATAAAAACTGTCAATCTGAGTCCAACATATACAGAATGAGAATGTGAAAAATCATATCATTGGGAACATGTGTACTAAGTTTCAAGTTGATGTAACTTTAACTTCATCAAAAACTACCTTGACCAATCTATGTTCAGTGGACCATGAAATTGGGGTCAAAACTATAATTTGGCATTAAAATTAGAAAGATCATATCATGGGGAACATGTGTATTAAGTTTCAAGTTGATTGGACTTCAGCTTCATCAAAAACTACCTCGACCAAAAACTTTAACCGGACGGACGAACGGAGGCACAGACGGACGGACGGACGAACGGAGGCACAGACCAGAAAACATAATGCCCCTCTACTATCGTAGGTGGGGCATAAAAAGATTATAATACTGTGACTACTAGCTATCTTCTCATTTTTGCATTTTGCCCTTTCTAGCTGATATGAGTGTCTGAATGGATATATCAACAAGAGAATAATGGACCTACAGTGCAGACTAAGGCCAAAAAAAAAGAACAGAGAATAATATTATGCTCCAATATAAAAAATTGAGAAGAATGGAAAAAAATAAATAAAGATAAGAGAAAAATGGTATAAAAGAACAAAGAAATGAAGGACAATTTATCCAGATATAGTGACATAGTGATGATTTAAGTATAAAGATTTTATAACCTTTGGATATGAATAAATATATGGGAAAGATTCAAGTTTGATATATCTTGACTATATTCATATTCACATCACTTTTCTTCTTAGAAAAGTTGCTAAAATAGATTTCTTGCAAAGCATTTGCTTTCTTTAGAATAATATATATACTGCAGAAATTTAATTTCACTTCAATGTATAGATCTAACATAAAATTGGCTTTCATTTTAGCTGTATTGTCAATTGGATATCCCAACTGCAATTAAGTGAGATTAATAACAAATATGGCAACATAATTTATTGAGTTTGAATAAAAATTGAAGTAATCTAGTCCAATCCAATTTAAACATTTTCAAATTAAAATACAAATTGGATACTTGTGATCACAGTCAATCTTATTACAATATAGATACTCTGTTCATGCCCGATTCTGTTACAAGAGAATGCTCTATCCTGTATTCTGTTTTGGATAATGGTTGCTTGTTGGAGTTCAACACCACCTCCCAGCACTCTTAGCATTATCATGACTGTCTGGTTTTATTGGGTGAAAAAGCCTTTGGAAAGAAGATTCTCAATCCTGGTCAATTAAGGTTAGAGTCGAACACACCTACCATGAGCAGGCTTTGAAATCACAACCTCAGTGTTGACACTGTAGATGAACTAGTTAGACCACTTGGCTGCAGAGTTCCCTCATCATGTTTTGACAATTGCTATGTCAATAAATAAAATTTTGGCCTCAATTTAAAATTTTGATGTTGAAAATCATGTTGAGCACCCCCAAAAAAGATATTTACAACAAAAAGTAAACCAGAGCCTTGTTAGATCTTTGTAAGTGAAGTCTGGACACAGGATCTTTATTTATATCAGATTATTTATATTTAACTGGATCTGAATCATTCGACTTGAACTTCAATAGCTTGTTCATAATAATGTGGTATGGGTTTTGCTCAATAAAGAATGTCAAACAGTGATCTATAGTCGCTAACTATCTATGTAAATTGGTCTCTAGTGAAGAGTTGTCTCATGGCAATCATACTACATCTTTGTATTTTTTCAATGAACATTCATTGTCACATATATTTTGATAATTGTATTGCAATTTAAACTTTAACCTATGATATTACTAATCTCCTTGACAACACCAAGGGTAGGTAGGCAAACTGATAATTGTGACAACACATTATCAGTTCCTATGCAATACTTTTTGAATATTGCTCAACTGAGCATAAAGTGGCATTCTAGGAAACCCAGTTGATAAGACTTCAGATGTTACAGCATTTTTTAAATCCCAAAATTTTGAGAAGATATTACCCTTCTTGTATTAATTTGGGGTGTTTAGTCAAGGTCCAACTCAGTAACTAAGATACAAGAAACAAAACAGGAAAGTAATCAAAAATCCATCAAAGTACCTTGGTACAACAGTACATTTTCGCCCTTTAATTATGACAAACTTCTTCACATTGCAGAGTAGTTAAAAACACAAGGATGTTTTTTACAAAATGTCAGACGTGGTGAGACATTCAATTAGACCATGGTGATAATAGGGTATAAATGTTAAAGGTAGATATATACATATGTATGTATACCAATTAGTACCTACATTACTTAGTCACTTAGGGCATATTAGAAATTACTCTTGTAAGTGCCAGCTTTTTATTTGCGATTTAGCACAGACTAATTTATGAGACTTTACTCCCATTCCCCATATCAAACAAAGCAATGATTTTAAGCTGATAGTAGAACAAACAGTGGGAATAATGGGGGGGGGGGGGAATAAAGAATACATTCAGAATTATATTGGTCAATTACCCATGTTTTTAAACAAAAATATACCTTTTGGTAACAACTATATACGTATATATTTTATTACTTTTCAATTTTCGGTCCAGCATTGATTATGTTGTAACAGTTGAGTCATATCTTGGTTAGAATTATCCAATAGTTTAATTCTATATCAATTTTGAACAATATATCTATCAAAAAATTACAGCAACCTCTAAAATTCAAGATGCTAAAGAATTAGAACATGAATGATAACTACCAGTACTGAACATGGTTTTCCTAAAACTTAGGCAGATACAATTCAAAAGTGTACATAATGGAAACTAATTTTAAAAAGAAGAGCAACTATTGATACAAATGGAAGACAACTCACAATTAATGAGCTATAGCATATCAAAATCTGTCTTAGCAGGGTATCATCCCTTATTTACTTTTAAATACTTCCTGCTGGACATTAATAATCTATCAGTTGTTATTATTATCATAATGGCATTTTAAGTTTGATAACCCTTCAAGAATGTTGAATTACATATTTTATTTAAATTTTGAATGTCATCAAAGTAAACATTGTTATAATATATACAAATTTTGACAAACTCCTGGAATGTTTTGGAAAATTAAAATATCATTGAAGTCAGAAGTTTGTCAAATATGTACATCATTTGTTGTAAAATACTTAAAATATTATGTTCAATAAAGAGTCAAAAGTCATATACATTAGATTAAAAATCATTTTTTTAAATTTTAGTTTATCAATTATCTATACAATCTGTTGCAGGTAGAAAAAAAAGTAAAATAAAAAAGATGAAAAATTCAAAACAAGTATTACCTGTTGGACTTTGATCAAAATGAAAGTTCATTCACAGAATCAAATCTACTTCCATTTTAAAAACACAAACACATACTATCAAATTAGACACAATGTTAAAAAACATAATCCACAATTTTCAATAATAATTTTTCGAAACATGGCACATATCGTGAATATGAAGAAAGTGTTGGATTAACAAGCTATAACAGGCATGTAATGATTAACGACTCTTCATTACATAAAATCAGAGTGTGAATGAAATCTTTGTCACGCAATTCCATCTTTACATGTGATAAACGCCAAGATCACACAGTCTATATGATAGCTTATTGATCTGATCTCCTCCCTCACAATATAAACTTTTATCCAATCATATAATTTTTCCTGGCGTTTTATGAAATTCCAGGGATATTGAGGATATACTGTTGATGTCTGTCAATATAATCATAATTTTAAGCTATTGAAATCAAGGATGTAATTAATTAAACACAAGCTGTTCGACATTTTCAACGTTTTCCCCATTAAACCTTAAAAACATTTCAAGATCACTGATTTTGGGTGGGTGTTTGGATAACATTCAATCAAATTAAAAGAGAGAGAGAGATGTTTTTAATTCCAAATCATGCACCAGATTTAAAAAATTTCTTCCTGATTTGAGCGGATAAATGCAGCTAGACTGCATAAAATAATTGATCAGCACACAGACGGGTGAAATCTGTGAGCACTTCATATTTTCTATGATAACTATTGATTGGGTGGTACCAGTGCAATGTTTACGGAATGTATACAGAATGTACAACAAGTACATGTTTATAAAGTTGTTTTTCCGTCAGTGTAAACCTTCTCAATTCTTGTATAAATATCAAGACATCTCTGTCTGTCCTCTATTATTTCTGGATCTGATTCAGAAAAGAGAGGTTTAGTTTACAGTTTAAGAGATAACTGAGTCTACAAACGATTATTAATGACTTCAAACTTATGAAGTGCTCTAGTACCTAAGCCATCTATAGGAGTGGATCCATGTTTTTTGAAAGGGTGGGGCATAATTAAATATTCCATACAATAGGAAAATTATTTTCCTGCCTCTGAATTTCTGCCACTGATCCACAATATCAGGAGCATGAAACATTGACAAGGTTTAGAAGCTGATACTGGGGTACCTACATAGTTTTGACAAATCACACTCATAAGGCAATAATTTTTTCTTGAGGGAAAATCATGAAGTACAGAAAAGCATTTAATAGAACTTAATAGAAGATCAGCAATGTTTTAATTTCTTAAAAAAACTAGAGGCTCTAAAGAGCCTGTGTCGCTCACCTTGGTCTATGTGAATACTAAACAAAGGACACAGATGGATTCAAGACAAAATTGTGGTTTGGTGATGGTGATGTGTTTGTAGATCTTACTTTACTGAACATTCTTGCTGCTTACAATTATCTCTATCTATAATGAACTTGACACAGTAGTTACAGTGGAAAATGTTAGTAAAATTTTACAAATTTTGTGAAAATTGTTAAAAAAATGACTATATAAAGGGCAATAACTCCTTAGGGGTCAATTGACCATTTTGGTCATGTTGACTTCTTTTTAGGTCTTACTTTGCTGTACATTATTGCTGTTTACTGTTTATCTCTATCTATAATAATATTCAAGATAATAACCAAAAACAGCAAAATTTCCTTAAAATTACCAATTCAGGGGCAGCAACCCAACAACAGGTTGTCTGATTCATTTGAAAATTTCAGGGCAGATAGATCTTGACCCGATAATTTTTTTTACCCAGGTCAGATTTGCTCTAAATGCTTTGGTTTTTGAGTTATAAGCCAAAAACTGCATTTTACCCCTATGTTTTATTTTTAGGCGTGGCGGCCATCATGGTTAGTTGGCCGGGTCATCGGACACATTTTTTAAACTAGATACCCCAATGATGATTGTGGCCAAGTCTGGATTAATTTGGCCCAGTAGTTTCAGAGGAGAAGATTTTTGTAAAAGATTACTAAAAATTTACGAAAAATGGTTAAAAATTGACTATAAAGGGCAATAACTCCTAAAGGGTCAACTGACCATTTCGGTCATGTTGACTTATTTGTAAATCTTACTTTGATGAACATTATTGCTGTTTACAGTTTATCTCTATCTATAATAATATTCAAGATAATAACCAAAGACAGTAAAATTTCCTTAAAATTACCAATTCAGGGGCAACAACCCAACAACAGGTTGTCCGATTCATCTGAAAATTTCAGGGCAGATAGATTTTGACCTGATGAACAAATCTAACTCATGTCAGATTTGCTCTAAATGCTTTGGTTTTTAAGTTATAAGCCAAAAACTGCATTTTACCCCTATGTTCTATTTTTAGGCGTGGAGGCTATCTTGGTTAGTTGGCCGGGTCACCGGACACATTTTTTAAACTAGATACCCCAATGATGATTGTGGCCAAGTCTGGATTAATTTGGCCCAGTAGTTTCAGAGGAGAAGATTTTTGTAAAAGATTACTAAGATTTACGAAAAATGGTTAAAAATTGACTATAAAGGGCAATAACTCCTAAAGGGGTCAACTGACCATTTTGGTCATGTTGACTTATTTGTAAATCTTACTTTTCTGAACATTATTGCTGTTTACAGTTTATCTCTATCTATAATAATATTCAAGATAATAACCAAAAACAGTAAAATTTCCTTAAAATTACCAATTCAGGGGCAACAACCCAACAACAGGTTGTCCGATTCATCTGAAAATTTCAGGGCAGATAGATTTTGACCTGATGAACAAATCTAACTCATGTCAGATTTGCTCTAAATGCTTTGGTTTTTAAGTTATAAGCCAAAAACTGCATTTTACCCCTATGTTCTATTTTTAGGCGTGGCGGCTATCTTGGTTAGTTGGCCGGGTCACCGGACACATTTTTTAAACTAGATACCCCAATGATGATTGTGGCCAAGTCTGGATTAATTTGGCCCAGTAGTTTCAGAGGAGAAGATTTTTGTAAAAGATTACTAAGATTTACGAAAAATGGTTAAAAATTGACTATAAAGGGCAATAACTCCTAAAGGGGTCAACTGACCATTTTGGTCATGTTGACTTATTTGTAAATCTTACTTTTCTGAACATTATTGCTGTTTACAGTTTATCTCTATCTATAATAATATTCAAGATAATAACCAAAAACAGTAAAATTTCCTTAAAATTACCAATTCAGGGGCAGCAACCCAATAACGGGTTGTCCGATTCATCTGAAAATTTCAGAGCAGATAGATCTTGACCTGATGAACAATATTACCCCATGTCAGATTTGCTCTAAATGCTTTGGTTTTTGAGTTATAAGCCAAAAACTGCATTTTACCCCTATGTTCTATTTTTAGCCATGGCGGCCATCTTGGTTGGTTGGCCGGGTCACCGGACACATTTTTTAAACTAAATACCCCAATGATGATTGTGGCCAAGTTTGGTTAAATTTGGCCCAGTAGTTTCAGAGGAGAAGATTTTTGTAAAAGTTAACGCAGGACGACGACGACGCCGGACGCCGGATGCCAAGTGATGAGAAAAGCTCACTTGGCCTTTCGGCCAGGTGAGCTAAAAACAACCAAATACCCTGTTGCTACATTGTATATCAAACTAAAGGATCATTAGAGCATAAATGCTTATACTCACACATCAAAAATAAATTTTCATTAGAACCAAAGTAATAACATATATGCCAGGTGCCTTTTAAATAACATTTCTTTGAGGTTTGCATATGAGTCCTTTCAACATTTAAAAAATATGAAAATAAATGTAATTTCAAATATAGTGTTTCGATATAAACTTTGACTTCCAGTTAGAGTCCATTTTAAATTTCAGTTCAGAATCAAACAAAGTTCACTTGTTAAGAGCCTTCACAGGAGTATATTGAACAAACTTGGTTTCAGTTGATTCGGTAGTCCTTGAGAAGGTGATCTTTGAAAATTGGAACAGCCTTACCTCCTTTTGGCCTCTGAAAGCTATATTGGACTTCTCATTAGGACCAAAATGAGTATTTTCTAAGGAACATTTCCAGAGAATTTGTTTTTCTTTTAGTTCTTTTTTTTTTTTTAAAGAAAAGCAAAATTTATGTACATTTGATTTCCCAAAGGGTTTAAAAGTAAACTTTGACCTCAGTTGCTTGCCAGTTTAAATTCAAATTACAGTAACACATTGCTTAGGCTGAGGATGTCATGACAATCATGAATCCTTCAAAGCGATCCAGGATTGAGCAAGAACATATTTACCTCTATTTCACTATTCCACCAAACAGAAAGTAATAGTAAATATGCTATTATAGACTATTACACTCTCAAGAAAAAATGTTCCACCATATTATTTACCTACGAAAACATGTTTAACCCCAAATGCCCCGACCTATTTTATAAATAACAAATTGAATAATGATCCCCAGTCAGTATTTATAAGCTCTAGAAAAATTTCAAGTCAGTTTGACTCTGATTCTTGCCTTAAGCAAAACTCAGTTCTGGCCGTATCAGGATTGAAACAATAGTCTTGTCCACCTTTTTGCTATTAGAAACTAAAATTTCCAACAAAATTATTTAGCATTAATTGAACATGATGAATAAAAACGGGCGTAATTTAAAATAAGTGTCAGTATATGTACTATTTAAACAGTTTCCTGGCGTGGGGCATGTATATTTTATAGTTGCTGTAAAGTGTAAGGGTTGGACATTTTTGATGCTGTATTCTCCCTATTAATTGTCTATCATATAATGATAGCATGGATCCAAAGCTATGTACTGGGGCGGATCCAGAATTTTGGAAAGGGGGGGCGGAAGTGTCAAAGATCGCTGAGCAGAGCGAGGTGAAAAATTTTTGGGACCTTTTTGGGCTAAAAAAACATATTCTGGATCCGCCCCTGAATAATCACCAAAATCAAGAAACTTGGGAAGGGCCTTTACAGAAACATATCTATCATATTTAAATTAGTTTCAGCCATTCTTGAAAAGATTTCCTAAATTCAGCCAATCATAAATTGCATCCATGATCGTTGATGAATTGGCACCAATGTTATAGTTACAACACTTGAAAAGGACTTTTTGTCTGCCAAATTTGATTCAATTCTGTTAAATGGTTTTCCAGAATATGATAAAAATGTGAAAGGCTTAAGAGACTAAGGCTGTATGCCAACCAATTGAAGAGAAAAGCTCACATGGGTCAGGATCCCTAATAGACCTTGAGATGAGGAACTCAGATGACGTAATTAAAAAAAATATTAGTCCGCCATACAATTGTGGATGCTGTGATTTTAAAAATGGACATAAATGAACAATAAGAACTGTTTTATAGAGCTGATGTGATGAGAAAAGAAAGATGTAGATTTGACCTGAAATAAATTATTAGAAAGGACAATTTTTTTATTGAATTTTATGATCAGAATTTTGGAATTATTTCATGAGGAGAGTGACATTTTTCACCATCTTCCGGGGTCCATCAATTTGCGAAAAAAGTAATCTCACTTGCCACCCCGAAAATTTAACCAGACATGTATAAATGTATCAGCTTCGATATGAGCCATCATACATGTTCAAGTAAACGATATGGACTGAGCAACGGAGGAAAACGTTACCATTACCGCCTATGGAGAATTAATTGTAAATGTATACCCAAATTATATTGGGTCAGGATCCCTAATAGACCTTGAGATGAGGAACTCAGATGACGTAATTAAAAAAAATATTAGTCCGCTATACAATTGTGGATGCTGTGATTTTAAAAATGGACATAAATGAACAATAAGAACTGTTTTATAGAGCTGATGTGATGAGAAAAGAAAGATGTAGATTTGACCTGAAATAAATTATTAGAAAGGACAATTTTTTTATTGAATTTTATGATCAGAATTTTGGAATTATTTCATGAGGAGAGTGACATTTTTCACCATCTTCCGGGGTCCATCAATTTGCGAAAAAAGTAATCTCACTTGCCACCCCGAAAATTTAACCAGACATGTATAAATGTATCAGCTTCGATATGAGCCATCATACATGTTCAAGTAAACGATATGGACTGAGCAACGGAGGAAAACGTTACCATTACCGCCTATGGAGAATTAATTGTAAATGTATACCCAAATTATATTGGGTCAGGATCCCTAATAGACCTTGAGATGAGGAACTCAGATGACGTAATTAAAAAAAATATTAGTCCGCCATACAATTGTGGATGCTGTGATTTTAAAAATGGACATAAATGAACAATAAGAACTGTTTTATAGAGCTGATGTGATGAGAAAAGAAAGATGTAGATTTGACCTGAAATAAATTATTAGAAAGGACAATTTTTTTATTGAATTTTATGATCAGAATTTTGGAATTATTTCATGAGGAGAGTGACATTTTTCACCATCTTCCGGGGTCCATCAATTTGCGAAAAAAGTAATCTCACTTGCCACCCCGAAAATTTAACCAGACATGTATAAATGTATCAGCTTCGATATGAGCCATCATACATGTTCAAGTAAACGATATGGACTGAGCAACGGAGGAAAACGTTACCATTACCGCCTATGGAGAATTAATTGTAAATGTATACCCACATGGCCTGTGGCCAATTTAGTGAGGTAAGAATGTGGGAATTATTTCCATCATTCTATTGTTTAACATCAATTGTAAAAGTATAGTTTTATTAAGTAAATGTCAATTTATTATACAGTTACAAAAAAATCATACTTTTGCCATCTGCTCATTGTAATTATACTTAGTGAAAAATGTCATCTAATATCAAATCAGAAATCTCCAAAGAGCAAAGATACATGTATAAATTTATATATGTATCAAATTAGAGCCATAATCTGTTAAATGTTGCTGCAAAACCTCTGAATCTCAGATTAATGCTTCAAGGACATATATCAAAAGTTGTTCACCTCTAAATTTCATAATAATGTTGCCTTTCTGGGATCATACTGTTAGTCTGTTACCATTTTTTTTTCATCATCCAGCGCTTCTTAACAAACATTTAAGAGGAATAGGGAACACTGTTAGAGGGTAAAAGGGGGGATGGGATGAGTGGGGAGAGTTTTCTAAAATTATGGAAAAAAGTGAAGAGGATCGAGAAAAATTGGAAACTGGGAAAATTTCTTTTAAGAAGAATTAGAAAAGGGAATTTAAAATATAAAATGTGATACTCAGTTAAATTAGAAAGGTCAAAATGTAGTCCTACAATTCAACATTTGATGAAATCATATTTATTCTAATCCAGCAACTGGTTCTCCATATATTAATTGATTTTCAATCAAATATCCAAATCGCTTTGTCACAAAGCAAAATGCACATAAAGTTCTCATAAACAAACTAAACATTAAATCATGCTTGACAAATGGAAATTTCAGTAGAAACAATATAGTTAAATATTCTAGAATATTGATATCCATATTTGTTTCAACAAATGTAACAAGAGATTTATAAAATCCAAGCATATAGTTTTAGCATAACAAGTTAAGGCCAGGCAAAAAAAATTAGGGCTTTCCAATTATAAAAATTTCAAAGTATCTTAGGTATTATTGATTTATGAAATGAAATTTTCAAGACTAATATAATATAAGAAATAATATACTATAGTATATGAAATCTGTAATTTCAAGAATCTTTCATTTTCTCTTTTTCATTGACAAACATGGCAACCAAAGACTAGGGCTAGCTGTTTTTTTCTCTTTGGTCTTATGTTTTCATTCTATTGCTAATGTCTTGTGAAGAATGGCATGCAATAATGTTCACGACTTTAGTGGGAACAGTTACCTTATCTTATCTCCTATGATTTAAGTATTGTATTATAACCACCTGCTGCATGGTGAAACAATATTTTACTAGATATGTCCCCCAAAGGCTAATGTAGCCAGGTTTTTTTTAAAGGGGAGGTTCCCAACCCAGGAGAAAAGGGGGGGGGGTTCAACCATATGTCCCCATTCAAATCCCTTGATAGTCCAAAAATAGGGGGTTTCCTAGATTCCACCACTGTATCCTTTCTTTATATCTATGCAAGCTTTTTTGCCATAAAAGTCTAGAGATGCTAACTGACCTAGTTTTATCCCAACCAAAGTAATCAATAAATTGCCTGTTTTAATACAGATTCTTATACCATTTAATGTGTTGATCCAGTATGACAATTTCATCAAGACAGTATAAAAGATTTTCTTCATCTCAGACAAAATTTTAACACTAGTGGCATTTTATATACATAACCCACAATAAAAGAAGGATTCTAGATTACAGAAAACTTCACTGGAATGATTGTGACTACAAGATAGATTATATTACAACGTAAACCTAATAATATCCTTCCATAAAATCTGCATGTTTTTAATATGGTGACTCATATTTGTATAAAATGCACAAATAAAGATATTTTACTATTATACAACCCAGGATCAATTAAGCCGACAATCAATTATTTCAGTTTTTCTTTCACTTGACAGAAAAGCAAACTTTTCAGAATACATATCTGATTCCATACTTGACGTTTCTGTCAATCACAGAATTTTATAGTGTGGTTTATCTGAAGTGTAATAATAATAAAGCTATAACCAATATCAACAGAAAAATGAAATACAGATATTTCTCTCCCATTTGTTAAAACTTTTGCCCCTCCCTTTGAAAGAACTCATTGAATCACAATGTTCATTGCCGATATTGCTCGCCACCAGCTCTAGCTCAGTAAATCAGATTTTCTGTCAACTGAAAATTAAAAGTCGTGACAGCAAACTACTATTTATGTTTGTCCTTTGGTCTATGGCGAATAGTTGTTTCATCACCAACACCACATCTTATATGTGTAAATCAATCGTAAACATTGATTCAACGACCTTTGTTTGAAGTTAGGTTATAAAAGCCAAATAAACAAACATCAAGTTGTTAACTTCAGAATTGGAAGAGGAGACTCAACTACATTGTTTTTCTGATATTCCTAATTTTTCATAAAAATTCTTGAGTTAAAATCATAATTATTACTTTAACAGATAACTTGGAAAAAGAAATACAAGTTTATAAGTCGGCAAAAAATTATATTTGTTAATTCACAGCTCTGATAATCTTGAAAATATTTATGGAATACTTTACAGTTTTGACACCTAGAGAGAACTGGTTTGTCAATAATATCAGAAGAAACTTGAAAGATCCATTGACCTCTCTAAGGAAAAAAAATCTACACTGATAAATAAGTAAAACATCTCTGTTATTACTTATATCGCACACAATGCAGGTGTTTTAATCTTCTTACACAAAAAAAATCCTATTAAAAAGAGAATTTCTTAAATCTCTAAAACATGAAACTGGTTTCAGAAAGTAATTAAACATAAAGGTTTATGATTTAGTGGCATCGTAAGAACCATCAAAGTGAAATAAAAGCTTACATTGTCTTATCATGTCAAAAAGCTTTATCTCATTTTCTTGCTTTTGAATATAAGCATAGAGATTAAGTCAAATTATTAAAACAAAACACATCAACACATTTTATTCCAAAGGTCAAGTTAAATGCCATGGGAAATTGAAATTCCATTGTATAATATGCTTAAACCACTGTCAGTCGCTGAAACCACAAATGTTTTCATACATGTATGCTTTAACCACTGTAAGTCACTGGATCCATCCATTGTTAAATAAAAGAATATTTGTGAGCATGCTCACATACCCCATACCCAATATTGTCAATGGCCTAACAAAATCTACCCCATACCCCATATTGTCAATGGCCAAACAAAATCTACCCCATACCCCATATTGTCAATGGCCAAACAAAATCTACCCCATACCCCATATTGTCAATGGCCAAACAAAATCTACCCCACACCCCATATTGTCAATGGCCAAACAAAATCTACCCCATACCCCATATTGTCAATGGCCAAACAAAATCTACCCCATACCCCATATTGTCAATGGCCAAACAAAATCTACCCAACACCCATATTGTCAATGGCCAAACAAAATCTACCCCATACCCCATATTGTCAATGGCCAAACAAAATCTACCCCACACCCCATATTGTCAATGGCCAAACAAAATCTACCCCATACCCCATATTGTCAATGGCCAAACAAAATCTACCCCATACCCCATATTGTCAATGGCCAAACAAAATCTACCCCATACCCCATATTGTCAATGGCCAAACAAAATCTACCCCATACCCCATATTGTCAATGGCCAAACAAAATATTAACAGGTTCTTAAGTTCAAAGACTGATAACTCAAACAAAGGTGAACTGATAAAAATTTCTTGTGGACAGGCATCTTCATTAACTACAAAGTTTCATAAAATTTGTGTTGTGTGGTTTCAAGGGAGTTTCTTTTGCAAACTGTTGCAGTAGTATATATTTTGGCCAAAATTCTAGGTTCATAAGTATATAACTCTTAAACAAGAGGCTCTAAATAGCCTGAATCACTCACCTTGATTTTTTGGCATTTATCTTCCGTTTAAGAGTTAAGTCATAATAACCAACAACTGCAAAATGTCCTTAAAATTACCAATTTACTGGCAGCAACCCAACAAGGGGTTATTAGATTCATATGAAAATTTCAGGGCTGATAGAAAGTTACCTTATGAACACTTTAACCCACTGTCAGATTTGCTCTAACTGCTTTGGTTTTTTGAGATATAAGCCAAAAACTGCATTTTATCCCTATGTTATGTTCTATTTTTAGCCATGGCGGTCATGTTTCTTGACGAAACAGAAAATAAAACACACTCTTTTTTCTAGATACACTAAGGATCATTCAGCTTAAGTTTGCTTGGAATTGGTTGAAAATGGACGACGACGAACGCCAAGTGATGACTAAAGCTCACCATTCCTTCGGAACGGTGACTAAAAAAAAAACCTCAGAATAGAATCTTAATTTCCTGTCAATATGTACATCTACATAGTATGCAGTCCTTATCATATACAAAGTTTCATGAAATTCTGTTCAGGGTTTTCAGAGGTGTTGAGATGACAAGAATAAGACTGACAGACTGATGATATGGACTGACAGACTGATGACATAGACTGACAGACTGATGACATGGACTGACAGTCATACAGGTAAGAAGCATTGTACCCACTGTATCTTTGATATGTTGGGTATGACTATAACCACTATCAGAATACCTCTATTCTATATCTCAGTGACAATATTAAAATGACATAGACAATATGAAGACTTACTGTGTGTGTATCCATATTCATCTTCTGTTTCATCATCCTCTTCATCGTCCTCCTCTATCTCCTCCACTTCCTCGACCTCTTCATCATCATCATCTACTTGGTTGTGTGTAGCCTCAACTTTATTCACAATTTGTTTTTCTGCTAAATCTGGCTTGTTTAGAATAGGTTTCTGTGGTATGTCAGGTTTAGTTGAAGCCTTAAAAATGTAAAAATTATGTTCATTTTGCTATCCGTTTTTATGGTTCCACAATTTTTGTCAATCACACCACATCATCCTTTTCTTGTTTTTAAGCAGGATTTTATATTTATTTAAACACACAACTAAATTAGACAGTGTTAGCCCTATTTGCAATTGTAAAATTCATAGTGCACATAAAGTAAAATTTAGCAAGATTTTTTTATGTGTGTACAAGTTATCTCTCTTTACAAAATCAATAAGTGTTAAAGACTGCATCTCTTATGTAATTGCATGACTAAAGAATGACCCTGACCTTAAAGTTGTGAATTGTCAACAAAGTATGAACATATCTTTATTATATATTTTATATACAAGAACAAATTTGGAAAAAAATAATTTCCTACAATTTTGTCCAGAATAGAAATGGGGTAGGGGAGCAAAAAAAAATAAATCTCAAATCGTACTATACCTGAGTCAATGGTGCATTTGCTGCTACCTGTATCTCATCATATGACTGTACAGGTTTGATCTCTGTCTCCAAATCATTTGGCTGAAAAGGAAAACAAAAGAACTGAATAGGGCTTTCCATGGTTAGTTTGACCATATTGAATAGGGGCAGATTTTTTTGTAAAAGGTGGAAATAGTATGAAAGTATGGGATATCATATGCATGTTTGTAAGCAACTGCTCTGTTTTAATGATGATTTCCCATATTTTTCACACCATTTTTACCTCTTTTATGAAAATCTGCCCCCTATTCAATATGGCCTAACTTACCCTGAAGAGCCCTATTATCCCTATCAGGGAACTGTTTAAAATTAACTGAATGTATTTTTCCTACTATTGTAGCCCAATTTCAGATAGGCATTGGAATCATTCTGCTTTCTGGTTAAATAGTTGTTGTCATTGTCATTATGTCTTTTTTCTCCCTGTAGGTGATGAAAAGATGACTTTCCAATTTCATTTTTATGAATGAACTGCTCTGGTTGACCTGAGTTCATTTTGGATAAAAATGTGTCTTGGGACATGGTGACGTGAAAATATTTGCTTTGTGACATCAATTTTTTTCAAAATTTTGTATTGATTGGAAGATTGTGTAATGGGGGGTTCCATTATACTGTCCATTATATCCCCTGATTCTTTTTATCGTAAGTATTTTCAAATGCCGAAAAAAAGAGAATACTTCAGTCAAATGTTAATTAAAGACTCTTTTACATGTCTAAAAAAAATAGATTGCAAACATGTTTGGTGTCCGTTATGTCTGAGTGATGAGGTTGAACAAGTTTTATATCAGCGACAGCTATCATCTTAAAAACTGTTCACTTACATCATAACAGTATCTATTACTGATGATTTTTTATAAAACTATTTGCATGACCAGTCTAGGGAATAGCTTGCTGTAGTTTTACATTTTAACAATCTTTGATCATACTTTACAAATAACCAAGTCTCAAGAGAGATATCATAATGAAAATTAGTAATAAGATGTCAAAGTATTCTGAATAGATAACTTATGCCAGCTATGCACAGCTTAAGAATATTTTACTTGGCATATATACTTTAAGGCAAGAGATTGGACCGTGTTTGTTAGCATTTAATCATTCCTTTTGTTATCTTATATTAGAACAATAATGTTAAAAAAGAACCAAAATTTTAATTAAAATGTTGCATGATGAAATTTGTCTTGTAATTGGGAGTTTAAATTGAAAAAAATATTTGTTCAAAATTCAAACAAAGTCATTACCCTTTAAAAACAATTCTATATAAAGAGCAGAAGTGTGATATTTATATAAAAACAAACAATCAACAGCAATGTTTGGTATAAAAATAAGTTCATGTAGTATAATTGCAAATGAGACAACTTTCACTTGTAAAATTTAGAAACGATAGCTCATTGTACAGCCTTTAACAATGAGCAAATAACACATTTCCTAGCAAGCCATAAAAGGCCAGCTTGTATAGAAATATTCAGTTGGTAGATATAAAAAAGATGTGGTGTGATGCCAATGACAGCATATTGTAATGTGTATCTTAAGCACTTCATTCATTCTGTTGCAACTTATCAGCAGAAAAGTATTTCTTTTTACCTTTGAAAGAGACTGGATATGTCTGCTCAGACAACTGACATGAATTGAATGTTACTTACGCAGGCAGCGTCACACAGACTCTGTACCACAAATTTGACGGGAGAACCTGAGTTCCTAATGGCATCTACAGCTTGGTCATGTGATGCATTCCGTAAATCTATACCATCAACCTAGGAAACATAAAATAAAAGTTTTGAACTTATCATACAAAAGGCTATTATATGTCATAGAATATTCTCTAATTAAAACATAATCTAGAACCTTATATATATAAAACAAAAAAGATGAAGCAAAAAAATAAAACCAACTACATGTATATGAGCAGGGTTTTTGAAACAAAAATGCACACATCTTAATATCTTGCCTGCTCAACTTAATCGAACTTGTGTTCCAAGGTTTTCTACAGGAATCACATAAACATAACATCATCACAGAACTATGAAATAAGATCAAGGTCATGTGAACTCTGTTTGACAGACATGTATAAATTGTAATGGTTCATTTTGTCCTATTACTCCTCATAGCCATAAAAAATCAAGAGATAAAAATAAATCAGTACGTTTTGTTTCAGCAATCTGTGAACCATGAAAATGAAGTTAGTTAGGACAACAGACATATGCAAGACAGATTACTCATCTTCTAACTTCCAAATTATAAACCTGTACATAATAACACCTTCTATTGATGTAGATGCTGCAGATAAACATCATTGTCTTACATTCTGTGACAAACCTTGCAGGCGACAAAACGAAAAGAGTAAAAATCAACAAACTTTAAGTACAAATGATTAATGTTTGTATCTTAAATATTGTATCAGAATATTTTTTTTGTTCTCTAAAATTACCTCTAATATCCGATCTCCTGTTTTGAGGGTTCCATTTTTTCCAGCAGGGCTATCCTCTAACACTTGCTTTATAAATATACCTGAGATCACATGGTCTGGTTGTATATGGAACATATCTACTCTTCCACCTGAAAAATGTAATTGCTTTTTATAATTATGAAAAAAAAAGATGTGAGGTATTTGTCAATGATATATAGAAACAAAATGACAAAAATAACCAGTTCACTGATAATAAATATAAACATAAGATGCGATATGATTGCCAATGTGACAAAGGGGCCTTGGTGGCCAAGTGGTGTACAGTTATACTAATGTAATCAATAGGCAGTCAACACCGAGGTCATGAGTTCGAAACCCCACTCATGTGGGTGCACTGGACTACAATTCTAATTGACTAGGATTGTCAGTTTTCCTGTCGTGGGTTGGTGGTTTTCTCCACCAATAAAAACTAGTCGCCATGAAATAGCCTAAAAGTGGCGCTTAAAAGTGGCATTAAAAAACAACCAATGTGACATCTCTCCATTGGAGACCAAAATGACACATAGTCTAGTTTTTCTAATTTCTGTTACTAGTAAATGTTATCAAAACCTAGTTTTACTTTTGAAGTATCTACAGAATTGACTTCAGAAATCTGCTTCTATAAATGATTATTGTATTCATGTCAATTCTTGAGGCGAGTGAACAAATATTTTATTAGCCTACACAAATGACATATCTGCACATTGTTTTGATGATGCTATTGCCATGATGTTGTATGCAGTTGCCAGCATGTACAATCTTACAATGATGTTGTATGCAGTTGCCAGCATGTACAATCTTACAATGATGTTGTATGCAGTTGCCAGCATGTACAATCTTACAATGATGTTATATGCAGTTGCCAGCATGTACAATCTTACAATGATGTTGCATGCAGTTGCCAGCATGTACAATCTTACAATGATGTTGCATGCAGTTGCCAGCATGTACAATCTTACAATGATGTTGTATGCAGTTGCCAGCATGAACAATCTTACAATGATGTTGTATGCAGTTGCCAGCATGTACAATCTTACAATGATGTAAGCAAGCCTAGTACATTTCAACATCATTACTATATGTCTGATACAAGATTTCTTGTGTCATCCAGTCATATTAATTGACATAACATATATTATATCAAGATTGTTATACCTTTATGAAAGCAAAACTTATAATCTAAAGCCTCGGTCACACCTTACCGGATAGCACGAACGGACGCCTAATGGATAAAAATAAAAGTTGCCTGTTGACAAAATTGTTATCCATTGGGAGTCCGTTGATCTACTGACCGAATAAAACAGAAGTGTAAAGGATGCATAACGGACACACACCGGATACGCAGTGTACAAGAAATGGACACGTACCGGACAGAAGGATGTCGAACGTACTGCCAACGCATGAGTACCTCATAAAACGGACACCGAACGGAAGCGTACCGGAAAAAACAGATGAACAAGATATATGGAAAAAATCAAAGGCGACAATAATAATACATGTAAATCGCATAAATATTCAAAATGTTTCTGTGTTACTGGTTTTGGTTTGTTCCGCCAAAGGGCAGTGTCTGGCCTAAATAAGAACTGCTTGATTGTGAAGATGTGCCTATACTCTAAGATCGATTATGAATAATAAGAATTCATGAACCTTAAGAAATCTGACATACCAATAATTGGCATTTCTGACACGAAATTTTCAATTGGCATTTATCCATTTCAGATCCGTTCATCATCTGTTTCATCCGTTATACGTCGGTAGAAGTCTGTTTTTCATCCGTTCATTATCTGTTTTACCCGATAAAAGTTCGGAAGAAGTCCGTTGGTGAATTTATCTTCCAGACCTCCAATGGATGTAAAACGGACACGTAACGGATACAAAACTGAAACGAAACGGACGAGTACCATACAAAACGGACTCCTAACGGACGTTCAACTGACATTTTATCCGTTGGACCTCCTTTCAAGGTTTTGAACATGCTCAAAATTTTCCACTTGACAGAACGGACGTCGACAGATAAAACGTACGCTTAACGGACATGCAACGGATATGGACGGACGTCTAACGGATAAGAATGGATGTCTAACGGACATGAATGGATTGAAAAAAAGTAATCCGTTAGGCGTCCGTTCGAGCTATCCGGTAAGGTGTGACCGATGCTTTATAAAATAACAACTGAGATGAGTTCTCGAAACCTTTTACCCTAGGTGGTCCTTGTTTCTATTGCAAAATAAGCAAATTGTAATGTCCTTTGCAAATTTTGGTGGTCAAGACTCAAAACATTTGGATGCGATCTTTTGGAGAACTCTGAGTTATTACAATTCATTTCTGTATTTCAGGTAAAGTAAAAATGTTCAACTTACCAACAATACTTATTCCAAGACTTTTGTCTGGTTGACGATATAGTTCTATTGTTCTGGGCGGTCCCCATGTCTGTTGTCCTAATCTAGTAACTTCAGCAGTCTTAAGTTTCTCAGCAGCTTCAATTTTAACAGGACTGTTAATTTCATTCTTAGGTTGAGCCAGCGGTGATAAATTGGCACTGTAAAGCATAGAAATTTGTTTATTTTTAAATACTGTTGGTCCAAATCTTATAATAAGTCAACTACAACAGTTCAAAATATCTAAGCAGTTATAATGTTAACTACATTCAAACCAGTTATAAAGGACACCTCTATCAAGCTAAAATCTTGTCTTGTAGGGTTATCTATGCATTTTAAATTCCAATTCAAAAGTTTCCTCTCTTATAAGGTCAGTTTAAGGGGGATCTAAATATACAGGTTTCACTGTATTTGTATAAGCATATACAGTATTACATTTGTAATTATATATCTATATGCAGTCAATAATACTATATCCTACATTAGAATAACAGGAGACATAAAAATACATGTACATTGAGTAGGCAGCAACAAAACACACAAAAATAAACTGCTGACACAGATATATGTCTCGCCTATGTTACATAATCATGAACTTTTAACTAAAAGTCAGATGCAAGATTTTCTATACTCCTACTAAAACTTTTAATAACAGTGTTCAAAATTTTATTCTACATGTCATTTACAGACTATTTGTTTTCAATAAGACTTTTATCTAGAACAGGAAAACAGGTAAAAAAAAAAGTTAATTGGCAAAAATAACAGTTTCAAGGTACTATGTCAGAGGATGTGTAGAGCAGGTGAAAAATACATCCATCATCAAATCTGCTTACATCATCCAATAGTGCCATCTGCTGGTTACATTATATTTTACTGCTTCAATGCTAATGAAGTATTCCTATTAAATTAAATTAAGATTACATAATAGTATTGTTTCCTGGTAATTCGCTCAGAACAAACAAGTTCTGTCAAACTGAAAATTAATTTTGTAATTTATGAGGTAAAAAAACTTTAATCCACATATATTATGATCTAATGTTAATAAATTGATCACATTTACATGTAAACTACTTATAGATATAAAATAATGGTATTTTTTGCTAATGCCCAAACTGCTTCCGAGGTATTCTTCCTGATGAAGTCAGCACAAAAAAACAAAATTACAATTATTTTTAGTTGAGAAATTGTATTAATTTCATTTATAACTTGCATCATGCAGGTGGACAATATGAACATGAAATTGCTGCATCATAATGTGACACCATTGTCTTTATATTTCAAGAACCCTGGCCTGTTTGTTATCTGAACAAATATTATTCAGCAGGATCAAAGGGAAAAAGTACATATTGTTCAAAAAGCATCAGCGTTCTACACAGGTATTACATTTTGCATCCTGGTGGACAGTGAAATTTGAAAAAAATTGTACCATCTTGTTTCTTAAGAATTTTAGCATCACCTCCATAGCATAATCTATAAGAAAATTAATTCAAATAGCATAACATTCAAGACGTATAGCATCACATTATCATGACGCTAAAAGGTACTGGGGAGAACACTGAAGCATTGTAGTTCATTTTGACTTTTCCAGTGTGAACCCTCTCAATCTAGGATACCCTTTTTTAGAGCATGGTTGAAATTACTATTGGGATATGGAAGTAACATCACAAATATTAAACTTGTATGATATTGAATGAAGCAAAAATTTCAAATATCACTTTAATACTGTCCAAGAAAATCATAATATGACAATTTTTTGGGGATAAAATATAAATGGGACCAAACGTTTCGAAAACAGCATAAACAAATTGGCAATCTTGACTTTCTTCATGCTATTTGATTAATTGAAATAATTTGAAAATGGGAGATGCAGACAAAAGTAAATTTCATTGACTGATCATTAATTACTTAACATGCTTAATGTCCACTTATAGTAAGTATTAATATTGTGGGGGAACAAAATTGATGGTCATATAGCATGTTCATAGTACGGTAAATCTAAAAATAATTAAACATGAAAGGTTAAAAGTTGATGTATCGAATCCAGCCACTCTGTGCTATTGATATCATTTCTTCTCATGAATGTACAATTTTGTAGTAACATTTGTCTTTTTAATATTCGACAAAAATGGTCAAAACATAGACTTTTAAAATCAAATTATATATCAGTTACAATAATACAAACAATATCAGATTGTGGGTTAGTAATACTTTTATATTGACTACAAATGGATAAAAATAATTTTACATATATGTTTGAATTTGACTGGCACAAGAACAAAAGGAGATAATTAAAAAAAATCTACTCTATTGAAAAAGAAGATTGATAGTTACAATATATCTGAAATGACCTCCTTGACATATCAAAGCCAAAATCTTTTCTTTTTACACATTGATAATAAGAGAATTTTCTAAACTTCTACAGTTTTTTTCAATTTTCAACTGAATCAAATTTGGGATTTTTAGACTAGCATGTAATTTGTGACCAAAATATCTCTTTTGTTGATCTCGTACTGCTGATTTTTTTTTTCTGCTTACATTTTCTCTCGAGCTACTATAGATTTTTCCCAAAATGCAAAATATCAAAGGGAAATAACTTATTCAGGAGCCGATCAATGGTTTCTGCTTTATTTGTATGTAAATAGATCTTGTACAGCTGATCATTTTTGCTTAAAAATTTTCATTCTCTCTATTATACTTTTTCAAAAATATTAAAACCATCTTCAAAAAACAAGTCATTAAAGGGCAATAACTCTTTCAGGAGTCTTTCAATGGTTCCATCATTTTTGTTAAATCAGGTATTGCTGATAATGTTTGCTGATTGCAGCTAGTTCTATCTTTCTATCATATTTTTCCAAGATAAACGGCAAAATAAAAAATTAAAAAAAATTACCATTTATAGTAGTCAACTACGTATACATTCTAATGAAAAAAGAAGTCAACAAATGTTTTGGCCTTTCGAAGATCTTGTATTGCTCATGGAAAAAAAAGCAAAACTTTGCAGTATCATTCACCTCTAGTTTGGTTGAGATTAGTTCAGTAGTTAATAGACAGAATGACAAGCTGAGTAAGCTTTCAATTTATTAATTTGAATAAAATGAGACTGAAACAATGATTGTAGCAGACTGAAACAATGAATGTAGCTACTACTTTTGAACACTATTTTGCTCAGGAAATTTTTTGTACGTCTGCTGACCAAGGTTTGGAATCAGTACTTCATCAACTTGATACGATAGCTGACATCGCAGAATATTGGTTTCTTGAGATTCTGTTATGAATACACATTAATAACGACAATGGAGTCTAAACAATAAAGCCATGAAAAAATTATTGGTTGGGGGAGGAAAAAACACTCTTGACCTTTGGTCAATACGACTTTATTCGATTACAGGCAAAGAGAAATGAATCTCTATCTAATTAAGTGAAACACATTTCCTCTTGGCCTTTATATGGCAAAGTTAATAAATGATACAGCTAGTGACCGTCTGATTAATGGATGTATATGTATGTAGATAAACAATGTATGTTTGAATAAACTGGATTAAAGCCAGATAAATAAAAACAAAAAGACATTTTTTGTTAATCAATTGGTAAGGAACGGTAAATTACTTTTTTTAGTATAAATTTATAAAGGTCAAATCAATTGAAAGAAACCTACACAGTACGAACAATTGTAAATGTCATCATCCATAAGATCATCATTAGCGTCACAGCATAATACTTCTCAAACTTTAAATCTAGTTTTCTTTAGGGTGTTAATGTTAAAATGATGTATTCTTAACATAGCTAAAGGAGAGAGTGACTTCAAACTGAGTCTTAACTTTCAAAAACAATCATTAGAATAATTAAAGTCATTTTACAATAGTTATTATGAAATGTTACATTAAATATCAGGGATAAGGGGATTTCAAATATTTTATTAAAAGAGATGGCTTACTGTCAAAAGATATTAACTTATGCTATAAATCACCATTATAAATTATTACAGTCAAATTGTATGAAATTTCTACTCACAAGGTGTAAAATTTCTAATTTGTAAAGGATCTCACAGAATTTAAGCAAGATAAAAAAAAGTATAAAAACATCTTGCATATTTTTGTGTCTGCTTCCCATTTCACGAATTTAAATTTCAGTTGATTTCAAATTTTCTAAAGGCTAAATGTAGGCAGACATTGGCAAAACCAAGAAATCAAGTATCAACAAAAACACAAGTTTTCCTCAATTCACGAAAATTGGTACCAATGAAAATAAAAAATTCCACAGTATAATGTTCCTACCTCATCTGAAATTCTGATCTAAAATCTTATATGTGTTAGGCTAATTGGTTAATCTGGTTTACCCTGTTCTACTCATCCAAAGTCTAGTAGCAATGAAGAAAAGTTCTTGCACCATGTCAATTAAGTTCTTAATGATCTGTTCTAACTGAGTTGAAAGCACAAATTGAAAGAATAAATGTTTGCCTTTTGAGCTATTTTGAAGCAAGAGTAATTAATAAGTAAATAAATGGGAAAAGTGTCCATGGAACACAGATGATGTCCCTGCTTGTGTATCATTAAAACTTATAAAGGGACATTACTGAAGAATGGTAAAAGTGATGCTACCCAAATGTGTACTTCTATCTGAGTTTTGTGGTAATAAGTAGTGTGTATATTTTTCATAACATTTGGATGAGGCAAACTAAAGTTAGAGAATGCAAGAGAAACTAGATGTGTCAAAGCGACACGAATGGCCCCGTCTCCAAAAGTTGAAATATCTGCAATTTGAATAACACATGTGGACACACTCACATATCAAAAATCAGCTCAAAATCTGGAGGCGTATAGAAAAAAAGTCAGTATAACTGTGATTTTTAAACAATTTTCAAAGTTGTAAACCCTTAATTTTGGGGAAAATTAGAGGAGTGGAATGAAAATTTTCAACAAAATATCAAAGTCCAAAGCCCATAATTTCAGCAACAATTAGTGGAGCGGAACGAAATTTAAACTTGGTGTATAACTAACATACCAAAAATCAGCCCAATATCTGAAGGCGTTTAGAAAATAACTCTGTATAATGGTTTGTTGCGGAATGATGGAATGACGGAATTTCAGAATTACAGAATTACGGAATTTCGGACAAGGGTAAAACTATATGGCACCGACAACTTTGTTGTGGGGCCATAAAAATGTTAATTGTCAACATAGAATGAGCGATTTATCTAACTTTATTGCATCATTTTCTTGATTTTTCAAAAATATTAAGTGTATTCAAATTATCTGAATATGTAGGAATTGAAAAGTTGTTTTTACCAATGAATATAAAATTTTCAAAATTGATTTGCATTTGTATAACATGTCCACTCAATTATCTTCTCGGAAATTGAAGTTTTGGCTATTCTAACCAGGAAGCCAAATGCATGTATGCAGGGGCGGATCCAGCCATTTTAAAAAGGGGGATTCCCAACCCAAGACAAAGGGGGGTTCCAACTATATGTCCCCATTCAAATGCATTGATCGTCCCAAAAAAAGGGGAGTTTTAACCCCCGGAACCCTCACCTGGATCCGCCAATGGTATGAATAATTTAAGATTATCCATGTTGCAATGAAACCAGAAAATGATATAACAGGGTGTAAAAAAGTAATATTTCTGTATTTTCATACTACTGAGACCTTCTTCTATATACTTTACATTAAAAACCTATTTAGTTATCTAAATACATAAAGAAATTTAAAGAAAATTAAGAAACTTTTGTACATTCTACACATTTGAGTATCTTATATTTCTTTTCAGAGTGGGTATAAATGCAAAAGAAAAACTTTCATATCGGTATATCCATTAACTTGATTTTTAGGAAGTAGTTTTAAGTAGGTAAACTTATTCTACCGTAGGATACGATTACATAACATCATTAGTCTAGTTACAACTATGCGTGGGTGTGTGTGTCAGTCAATTTGCATCTCAGTCAGAAAGATGCCTTTGAAATCACTGTACAAATTACTGACAAAAAACAAAGTTTGTATTAAATTTCAGTGTTAATCAAACGAAATTCAATTCTGCTTCATAAAATGACAATAAAAGTTAAATCAAATGCATGTCTTATTTCTATATACACTTTGATTTATTGATACAAGGCTTGAAAGTCATTGCATCAAAGTCTAATAGTAGCTGTTGCATGAAATGAAAAAGCATCCGATTATCGTAAGTGAAACGCAGTACGCCTAAATTTGTGTAATATCAATTTGGCTTCACAATTCCTAAAGAGCATGCAAATGGGAGTCCACGTATCTTGAGACCAGAACTTATCTGACAGAGCTTTGAGCCGTTTTATTTGAGCTTGAAGCATGATACCATATAAGTGGATCTAGAGACCCAAAACATTGCTGAAAGGAGCCCAGAGCCCATAATGTTGTGTCAGGAGCTAAATGGTAAAATTAGGATGTCGATTGTTTAATTCCCAAACAAATCTATTAAATTATATCCTAATTATATAAACCATTATCACTTTTATGATTTTATCACATGGTTTTTCCTAGAACACTGGTTAACAGAAAATTATGATGTGATTTGCAACTCCCCCACCAATTTTTAAACTATTAGTTTATATAATAAATCGTACAGATTATAACAGAATAAGATATTGTCATTTTATTCTAATCTACTATTGTTTATTTTGCATAGTTTATTTTATCATTATTGATATTACAGGCCTGCTTCAAACTTCCAGTACCAACAATAACAATATGATCATAATACTTAATTTACAGTCAATACTGCTATAAAGGTCACCTGCATTAAGCCAAATGTGTCTTAGTTAGGTCACCATATTCTTGTTCCAATGTAGTATTGCCTACGTATTTTGAACCTTAATTAAAAGTTAACTCTCTAATTAAGTTAGTTTTCTCTGGTCCTGTGGGTGACCTTTTCAGACAAGTTTACCTGTACATTCTGTTGTGATGACATTTTTGGGGTCTTCAGATTTTGTGGTAATGATACACATACTGTGGTAATGATACACATACTTTCAAATTTATTTAAAAATTTTGCAGGCAGAAAGAGGTAGAGCAAATTTGCCAGGAATTTGTTTCATTCGATAAGATACGTAAAATCATGTTTTAAATAGCCCGATAGATGTTAATTATAGTACATGAAAATACGTCACATCATCTATTTTCATACCTTGAACAGGTATTCCTACAAAAACAAGGCCAAGACTATTGATTTTTTAATATTGATTTTATTTTATTATTAACATCATTTATGCAATGTGCCATACCACTTGTCAAGGAGCCAAATAATATCGAACAAATTCAAATAGTGATTTTCTCATTCTGAATATATGTATATCTAAATTTGTCCTCTATAAGATAAGATAAGATAATACATGTATATATTTTAACCGGAGAACATCTTACATCAGTTGGTCATAGATCACCCTGTGTTACTATCACATGTTATATTGCCTTTTCTGTCATTTTAACAAATCGGTCCTTCGTTTTGATACAGATGCAACAGCTTCTTGATTTTTTACCTACAATTATTATTTGTAGTGTAACTGATTTGTTCTGTTGTGTTGTTTTATTTTCTGATGACTTAGGTACCGGTGTAGGGACGGTGGTAAAAAATTCAGTACTAGTATCTATACAGTTTTTGAATTGGCGACAAAATTGTTGTTGGCTGCATTTGTTACATATAATACCATGTTCAAAAAAAGTTTCGAAAATTGTTTTTTGTTGTTTTGAAACTTGTATACAATGGCCTTATTTTAAGTTATGTGTATATTACACCCGTAACATGTAGGCTTCATTCCTATAGAATTAATTCTCGTGTTATTGGTTATGTACAGGCACCTACATCAGTTTGACGGCAGTTGTCCCTTGAATATATGTAATAAATGTTAACACATGAACAGAAAGTAAGTCAAGAGTATGGAAGTCATAGGATTGCACACAATAAGCGATACATTATTTTTTCTTTGATACATGTAAAATGATATACATTTGTACTAGTAAACTATATAGTCAAAATGAACCAGAATGACTCTATGAATTAAGCAAACATCCGAAAAAAAAATAATTGAAACATTAAAATTTAATATAACAACACAAAAAAATGCAAATATTCTGAGCGAGATTCGAACCCTTTCTTCAAAACCATCATTTATAAGTAGTTCTGTGCTCTACTGATGGAGCTACCGCGATACTTATCATTATGACTCTCATTAAGAAGCTATATCGGTACAATTTATCGATGTTACAATTTTTTCTTCAAAAAGTTGTTTTTTATGTTATAGGGACACACTAAACCAATTTCATTTTTGAGGGAAAAGTAGTATGAATAACAACAGTCATAAAAAGCATAACTTTTTGTTGGTTTGAAATGTCCTTCTGGGGGGATTCCCTGTTTTTTCTCACCTAAAAACACCTGAAAATCCGCATATTGGACCTTCATCCTTTTTGAGGGTTAAATCAACTATTGATCACATATATCATAATATATGTATCATAATATATGTAAATCGAGATATTGATCAAAAAGCATTTTTATTTTTTGTTTTTATAGTAAATTTTATTCTGTCGGCACTTTTTGAAATTGGCCCTTCTGTGAAAAAAATCCCCGGAAAATTGGCCCTTCCTCTTTCATTGGTTGACATAATAATTATCAGAACAGAAAATATAAAGGAGCATTGTGAAATATTCTGTAAGTGCGAAAAATACATCTGTATTTTTTTCAAATTGTACCTCATTTAAAAGTCTACCAGTAGTTACCAAGTACTAAAACAAATCAGAAAATATAATGTAAAATATCGTGTAGTTATTCATGGAGAATAAAACCCATAGTTGACAGTGTTTGCCTTTATATATTAGACAAAATGCTACTTTGAATTTAAAAAAATATAAAAATAAAAAATAAAATCAAATTTCTAAAAATAATAAAAAATAATAAAAACAAATTGATGTGCTAAATACAGAAGCAAAAAACTAATGTAAGAATACAGATTAATGTGATCCAAATCAACAAAACTCACAACATATCAATAAAAGGCTGGTTGCTTTGTCTATATTTTAAGAATACTGAGAATATATTTGTGGATTCTGAAGAACATAGCAGTAAGTAGTATTCAACTCAGTTATTTGACTAACAACCTACCACTCAACAAATTAAGTACCTTGCCCTATGTAGTACATGTAGTACATGTCAGCAAAAAATCTCTATGTTTGAATGCTATATTTTTACATTTGAATGCTTGAAACAAATAAGTACATACTTTATCCTATTTGATTAATGCTTTTAACAAGCACAAGCCCATGCTATTGCATTGTATTTTGAATTTTTATCTGATAATGATCTCCATTCACTGTTTATGTAGGAGTAATCATACAAAACATTCTTACATTGGTTTTTTGCTTCTTAAAACGTTGACAGATTTTAGCTTTACTATAAAGCCTTTGCTTATTAAGTACTGCACATAATGTGTGATATATAAACAAAACCAGTCATTGTTCAAATATTTCAGAAAGCAAGGTCACAAATATATGAAACTAACCAATTATACCCAATAACCTATTGATTTAAGACAGCATGGAAAAAGAGAAGTTCATGTGGAATGACCATGGTATGAACTACTGAAGATGGTGTTTACTTCAATAAAACAGAAACCAAAACAACATAAAAAATATTTAGGACGTCTGAAGGCCAATATATATATACTAACAAGAGGCAAGCGTCTGAAGAATATGACAACCCCTTAAAAGGAATCTTTTACTTTTCTAAAATAGATTGGGAATGTCACCAATATTGTGTCCATGGGACACAGATCCATGGACACAGATGATGCCCCTGCTTGCATATAATATTGTAAAGGGACATAACTCAAGAACCTAAGAAGTGCCACCTAAAATTTGTACTTGAATTGAGTTTTGTTGTAATAAGCATTGTGTATAAGTTTCATAACATTTGATTGAGGCAAACTAAAGTTAGAGAACAGACCTCCCTGAATTTTTCCATTTGTAAAGGGGCATAACTTTAGAACGGTGAAAGCCATTCCACAAAAATTCAAACTTGAACTGTGGTAATAAGCATTAAGTATAAAGTTCATAGCATTTGGTTGTGGCAAACTAAAGTTAGAAAAAGGAAAACAATTTTGGGACTAACATACGGACGTACATATGGAGGTACAGACACACAAACAGACAAGGGTAAAACTTAATGCCCCTCTGTTAAGGCAGGGGCATAAAAAACAATTAAATTGACCATGGTGAAGTTTCTTGGGTACATAAACTTAATTTACTCTTTTACAACAAATAGTCATTTAAAATCACTAGAAAGGTCAAACAAGATATTCTGTTTAAACATTGATCCATTCTTTAAGGAAGCCATTCTACAAGCCCAGCTGAAGAAAACAATTTGCTGGTAATATTAGTGAAAGAAAAAGAATTTCAGACCTGAGAAAAACAACAGGAAAGTCAATATATTTCATATAAACTATTGATGAGACATAATTCACACGTTCCATTGTAATAGACAGGCTGTTATTCTGAAGGCTGCAATGGTAAACAACTTATAACATGTTTATTATACATTGTATATGCTTGTCTGATCATTTGAAATATCACAACTGCTGCTCTATAACTATTCTTTCATTTTAATCCTGAACTTATTACAAATTTGAAATTATTTTCATCTACAAACCCCTACCCTTCACCTGTAAAGCAAACCAGCCAATTACTACTACTGAGAGAGAGAGAGATAGAGAGTGCACTAAGTCCATGCAGTTCTTACCGATAGTGTTTTGGAAAGATCCTTTATTGAAGCATGAAATTAGGTACATGGTATATACAAATGTGACAAATTATCATTTTTATATATTTGATCAATAGTTACACCTAGTAATTTCAGGTCTACAAGTTCTTCAATTTTCAATGCTAATGAGTTCACTTTCTCATTCTATTCTGCACTTTTTTATTTTTTAAAGGTCATTTACAGAACGTTCTTGCAGAGAATTGTTATTTTAATATATCACTTCAAACCCAAGTTGAATAGAATTTTCTAATTAGTTTAATGAAGTAGACATTTACGCACTGGCATCAATGCATTCATTAATCAAAATAATAGAAAAATGTTCTACAAGTAATAACCTTACAATACTTGTAAAATTGCAGAGTATAAATGAATATTATCTTGAGCTATCTAAACAATTGTTAGGTATTAAAATCAAAATTGTTCAAATGAAACAGCTTACTTCTGAGAACTCAACCTGATTTCAACCTGAGCAGTTCTGGTTTTAACATCTGAAATTTGTAAACTGTTCAACAAAAACTTAAAATTGAATTGGTAACTTATCAAAGATAGGTAAACCTTAAATGATTTTGTCGTAAAATTTTTCAAGAAGTGACCTCTATGGTAATCAATTAATTTGAAATAAATCATGTTTTCAAGCAAGAAAAAGACAACAATCTTAAAAAAATGTCCCTACTTGATCCTTATTTAGTCACCTAGAATTATATGTAATACTTTCTTTTAAACATGTTGAGTGTTTATAAATGCTTACTCTGTCAATAGAGAGAGACTCAAAAAAAAATTTTCTACCTATTTCTATTTTTCATTTCTATATAAAATGATGCATACGATCTAACAGCATAAGAAGATATGAACTTTAATGTAAATTTAAAATAAAGGGAAACATAAGTAAATAAGACCTTTCTATTTTTTACCAGCATATATCTGGATGCTGATGTGCTCATTAAAGTGTATGACTTTGTTACAACACACCCTAAAACATGCAAAAATATAGCCTAAGGGCAAGCAGGTCTAAAATATTGGGCGACATTTGAATTGTTTCAACTAAAACTTTGAGCTGTTCTGCATAACAAAAGACAATACAATGTGTACTTACTTTGGAGAAGGCATCATGGTTGGAGGGGGAGGTGACGTGTCATCAACTCTCGAGCTCTTGTAAGCAGCAGCATCTTCACTGGATATGTAGGTAATACTGTGTGAGAGAAAAAACAAGGTATAATTTATTTACTAAAAGTCTGTTTTTTAAAGCTGATGGCCTTTAGGCATGGCAATAATTAATGATGGCCTATAGGTATGGTAATAATTAATGATGGCCTATAGGCATGGCAATAATTAATGATGGCCTATAGGCATGGCAATAATTAATGATGGCCTATAGGCATGGTAATAATTAATGATGGCCTATAGGCATGGTAATAATTAATGATGGCCTATAGGCATGGTAATAAATAATGATGGCCTATAGGCATGGTAATAATTAATGATGGCCTATAGGCATGGCAATAATTAATGATGGCCTATAGGCATGGTAATAATTAATGATGGCCTATAGGCATGGCAATAATTAATGATTGATTGTTCATGTTTAACACTTTTTTCAGCAATCTGCTATATCATGGGGCCTGAGGTTTTTTAGTTGGGAAAGTGGGAATACTTAAGACAGACCCTTTAAAAAAGCACCCTGCCACAAGCAAACTCACAACTTCAGTGTTGACAGGCTAGTGATCACTGGAGATGATCTACTTAGACCACAGAGGCAATCAAGGCCCTGGTCCTTAATATTTAAAACACAACTTAGTTTGTATAACTGATGAAAATAAATTGTGAATGTGTACATTGGAAACAGATGATGCCCCTGTTTGCATAAAATGTTATAAAGGGACGTAACTCAAGAACTGTAAAAGTGATACTACCCAAATTCATACTTGATCTGAATTTTGTGGTAATTAGTATTGTGTATAAGTTTCATTACAGTAAGTTGATGCAAGTTTAAGTTAGAGAACAGAAACAAACATTTTCAGCAATTTTTCATTCGTAAATTGGCATAACTCTGGAAAGGTATGGAAAAAAAGACCCCACCCAAGTTCAAACTAGATCTGTGTGTTGTGGTAATAAGCATGGTGTGTAAGTTTCATAACATTTGGTTGAGGTAAACTCAAGTTAGAGAACAGAAACTAATTTTGGAGTGTACAGACGTAATGGATGTACGGATGGACAAGGGTAAAATTTGTGCCCCTCTGCTATGAAAGGATCAAAATAAGAATTCATAGAATTAACCCAAATTTTTTTAATGACTAAAAACAATGAACTTTTTATGTAGGCTGGTCTACAATTAAGCATCCATTAAAAGTTATTTCACATCATTGCTTCAATTTGCCATGTACTTTTACTTTTAAATTTAACATACATTTAAGATAAGAGTTGACATTAGATTGGGCATCAGACAGCACAATTTGTGATGTTTCAGATAATATATCAGGTCGCTAATTGCTTTAATGCAAGAAACTTGTTTGGTTCATAACAAAAGATCCTTGTATATATATATTGTTACTATTACTGTACATAATATTCTATACAAGGTTTATCACTTGTTCATTTGTTTTGATCAACAACACAATTACAAATTGATCAGAAACGTAAAAGTGCATTCTATTATAATCAAAGTCAAAATTTTCTTTAAATAGAATGAACTTTTCCTCATGAAATAGTTAAAAGCTTCAGATGAATGTACTCCATTGGCTTTGAGACTTTTACGAGTGGTTTATCACTGGAAAGTGTTGTTTGTTGTTTTTTTTTTTCAAATGTTTTGATCAACAACAAGATTATCAGAATCCTAAAAGTGCATCATAACTGTGGAAAAAAAATAAGTCATAATTTTCTTTAAATGAAAAAAGCTATGCATTGTTAAATAATTAAGTTTCAGGTCAATGTATTCCATTGACTGTTTTAAGAACAGCAATGAGACCGCTATGAGAGATTTATGACTGGGAAGTTTATTTTTCTAAAAAAAATCTTTGTTTTGATCAATTACACGTTTATCAGAATTCTAAAAGTGCATCTTTTCATCAAAACTATAGGAGAAAAAATATGTCATAATTTTCGTTAAATGGAATGAGCTTTGCATTGTAAAGTAGTTACAAGTTTCAGATCAATGTATTCCATTGGCTGTTAAGAACAGAAATGAGACCGCTATGAGAGGTTTATGACTAGAAGTTTATTTTTCTAAAAAAAATCTTTATTTTGTTCAACAACACAATTATTGGAATCGTAAAAGTGCATCCTTTCATCAAAAGTATGGATAAACAAGAAAAAATGCCATAATTTTCGTTAAACGGAATTAATTTCCATGTAAAATTGTTAGTTTTTGAAACAATGTTTTCGATTGTTTGATTATGAGAACAATGAGACATTAAGAGGATTGTTACCCGAACCAAGCGACTTTCAATATGATAGTCTAAAAGCTTTTCATTTAGAGCATGTAACACAGAAAAAATCAATACTCCAACAACGGAACAAATGATACAGAATAAACTATATTGTCTCTTTAATTTTCTTTTGTTTATCGCCTGTATTTCCTTAAATATTATTTTGTATACTGGCATTGTTGGCCTAAAATTTACCACTACTACAAGTTCGGGCAATTCTATTACCATTTAATGCTAAGAAGAAATTGAGGTAGTCAATTATTTTCATTTAATGTCATATATTGATAGAAGTTTGACCTTAAGTGACAAGGCTGTTCCATAGGCCTTCACGATAAGTTAACAAAAACCCAAAGTATTGATTTTGTCTCTGAGATTCAACACAAATGTCTTTTAGTAAAATGATCCAATCAGTGACTCTTGTTTTTCGTGTGAGTGACTACATTTAATCTATAGATCACTATTTCTTTTATGTATTGGGAAGTAAATCTTTGTACAATTCCATAAACTTCGAAAAATAATTCTGTAATTATTCATTGGCTCTGTCTAGTCAGAAGAAAAATACAATTTCTGCTGGACTGAGCAGAGCTAAAACATTATCCTTCATATGTGACAGTTAGTGGATATGAATGTCTGTTGACTCTGATGTGCTGACCTTTTGCTAAAATAAAATCCCTCATATGTGTCAGACAGTCTTTTACATACATATATATATATCTGTTGACCAATAGCTTAATAGAAAAATCAATGTTAAAACATTAGTTTTATATGTAAACTAGCAGCTCTGTTATTCAAAGATTTTTTTACATTTGTAAAATTGTAAACTCAAACAATGGATCTCATATAAGAATTTGACTTTAAATAGGCATCACAATAATTGAAGAATTATTATCAATAATAAATTCAGGTTTAGTCTCAAATTACTCTCAAAATAACTTATGTCTATTGTCGGGGGAAGGTTTTTTTTTATTACTCAACCTTTCTTTATGATAGACTAACCATGCCTAAAAAGGATGTTGAAACTTCGAAGACCAAGATTACAAATTCTGTTCGTTTGGGTTATTGAATAGTGTAGTTTGATAAAAAGCATGCATAAAAGTACTAATACATTGAAACCCATCAAGTCAATTTATCTAGCATCAATAATGTTCAAATGACTAATATAAAAAAAACTTTCATAAAATTCATTAACATCCAAAACAAATGTAAGAATGAGAGGTTTTTCAAATTATGTCCAGAATGACATATGGATAGACAAATTTAGCCCTAATTTTCAAAGGGCACTTACTCTGTTTCAAAATTGAATTTATCAAGTAATACTAATTTTTAACTGATTGACTGATATATTGGTAACCTAATCTGTTATATAAGGGTCATTAATATCTGTAATGAAATGTAAACAAACAAGAGTGCATGCAGTACCGGATATATATTGATGAAACATTTCAACATCATCTTGCCTGCATCATGCCAATGGCATATATATATATATATATATATAGCAAAACAAAAATATGTATACCTCACCCTGTGTCAGATCAAGAGGGGGAGGCCTTCACAGGGTTTGGACCCCTTTTTATTTTGATGATCAATGCTTTTAAATGGGGATATATGGTTAGAACACTCCCCTCTTTTATCCTAGGTGGGGACCCTCACTTTTAAAAATTGCTGGATCTGACCCTGCCTACCTATCAGAAAAGTATCTATCAACATCTCTTTTAAAATAAAACAGTTTAAGCAATTTTCTAAATAACACAATGACCTGATTTGGTTTCTATCATAATCAAAACAATATCACACTAACAGAAATCTATACACTTAATGATCATAAACAAGACAAACATTCACTGCCTGATACGATCCTAATGAAAACCCAAGGGCAAGAATAATTTCCTCCGTCTCTGATTGCAAATGGGATATATGTCTCCGTCTTCATGTCAATAAGGTACTTATATAACCTCTTGTATTAATGACAGAATAACACTCCATATAAACACTACTTACGAAGAAATAATTACATTTCTTCTTAACAACTCTCTGTCACACAAATGATGGATACAATTTCCTATGTTAGATTTCTGATTTTTTAAGGGGATTAAAATATTTTCTGGATTCTGGAATTTCAAATTGAAGATATAATGGTACTTATTAACCTAACATTATTTTTTTAAGGGGATTAAAAACAAATCTGGATTCTTGAATCTATTGTTTCAAATTGACTATATGCTAGTACATTGTTGTACATATCTAATCTGGAGACACAAAAACAGATGTGACTGCTTTTTCTTGTTTGTTATCTATTTGTGGAGTTAAGTCATTACTTTTTTCCAGAACTTTGTTCATCATTAACACATTCACAGCTTGCAACAACTCTTGATCATGTGTAACAATAGTTTATCCTAAAGTCAATGTAGCAAACATTAAAATTTCCTTTTTTGGGCATTGGGTTCAATCCATGGTCATTTGTCAAACCATAGACATTAGAAATGGTATTTGCTGCTTCTATACTAAGTATAACTTGAATTCCTGTGTCTTTTTATCAAAATTCTGATATGAATGACAATTTTAATTTTTTATAACTGTAAATTCAGAAATTATTGCGTGCATTTATTATTGCGATTTTGTCATTTTAAACTTGATGCGATTTTAATTTTTATGATTTTGAGAAAAGTCATGCTTAATTCAGTTAAAATATTACAAAATGCGAGTTTAAATTATTGAGTTTACAACTCTGTCGCATTATTCGCAATAATAAAAACCTCGTATTAATTTCTGAATTTACAGTAACTTCTTGCTAATATTCATTCAGAGTTGATAGAAGTAATTGCAACAGCTTATAGTGTCATGTATCTCTTCTAATGGTTGACTTTCCTTTTTGTTATTCTGTATCAGTAACAAACCACACAACCTTTTTTTAAAATTAACATCATTTACTGAAAACTTTAATGTGAAGATTGTAGTTTATTGATTGATTGATTGTTGCTTGTTTAATTTCTAGAAGCATATATTTCATGCACTTTTAGGACAGGACAAAATTGAGAATAGAAATGGGGTATGTGTCAAAGAAACAACAACCCGACCAAAAAGCAGAAAACAGCCCAAGGCCATCAATGGGCCTTCAACACAGCAAGAAAATCCTGCACCTCAAGGCAGGCTTCATCTGAAATGAATAGACCATAATATGGAAGGTAGACCAGAATGATAGGGACTATCACTGAATAATCAGGGAACCAGTATATTATATAGGGGCAGATATTTTCCTTGCAAATATGTCATTGAAAAATCGAAACACAGTACCAGTTTTCAGCGACTCTGCTCGCCAGGAGTTCGTTTAGCTACATCCCTTTCCCTTTAAGATTAAACTTAGTAACTTGGCTAATATCAAATCTTAATATAATGATGGCCCTGACTTGACATTAGTTGTCTTTCATAACTTACCTAATATCAAATCCTAATAAAGAGGCCCTTCTAATGATGGCCCTGACTTGAGCATTAGTAATCTTTCTGGTACTCTCGTTGTTAACGTTTACAATATAATCTCCAACTTTAATTCTTCCATCTTTTCCTACAGCACTATTTGTGGCAATGGATTTAACATGGCATCCATTTATTCCTTTATCTGTAGATTCAACTGTAAGACCTTATTAAAAAGAAAAAGTTCATTACAATTTAATTTGAATAAATTGTTGACACAGAGATATGTCTCACCAGCTACAGATGAGACACAAATATATCCTTGCTTTATGAGGGTGCAATATAAAAGGTGAACATGATAACTAAGGTAAATAAGTATACAAACATGAAAAAACAAGTGAAACTGCGAGCTACTGCTCACTGATGATACCCCCGCCACAAGTGGATAATATTAATAGTGTAAAAATATGCAAGTGTTCGGTAAACAGGAAGTTGTCGAGTGATGAATCTGAAAACGCATCACACGGTATAGCTGACTTATATAAATCCTGAAACCAAATTTCAGAAATCCTTGTATTGTAGTTCCTGAGAAAAATGTGACGAAAATTTTCAACTTGGCTATCATGTGTAAAATCAGACAAGTGTTCGGTAAACAGGAAGTTGTCAAGTGATGAATCTGAAAACGCATCACACGGTATGGCTGACATATATAAATGTTGATACCAAATTACAGAAAGGGTGGATGTGTAGTTCCTGAGAAAAATGTGACGAAAGTTTCATGGGACGGACTGACTGACGGACGGACTGATGGACGGACTGACGGACGGTACGACAGACATAGGTAAAACAGCGGGGGTATAATAAGGAGATTTGGTATGAGTGCCAATGAGACAACTCTCCATCCAAGTCACAATTTGTAAAAGTAAACTATTATAGGTCAAAGTACGGTCTTTCTGTGGTATTATAGTTACTTGAACATTTGGTATTACAATATTTTACAGTTAGTACTATTAGAACTTTGAAAACAATTCAAATTTTTGTTGACCAAATATGAAATTGAGATGGTGCTTTTGTTTTTTATATATTTTTAAATGTTAAGTGCTTAGCGTAATTGTTGTTATCGTCCTTCCCTACGCCAATATCACCCTGCTTTGTCGCTCTGTAATTCTTGTATCAAGGCTTCAAAAGGAGACCAGGCATTATCAGTGACGTCGCAATGCGAGGGGAGACGTTATCAAGCGAAAGACTGTCATAGGAATAGGGAAAAGACCAGTAATAGAACGATAAACAGATAATCAGGTTTTCTTCGTATAGGTATTGTAAAATATCAGCTGCTCTACATAATGTAAAACTTTTTAGCTCGTTTGCTGCACTCACTCGCCAAAAGGGTTCACATTGTGGCTCGCATCTGATATTTTACGACATCAATGTGTAGAAAACCGATAATCTATACTTATTATATAATGGGCTCTATAAATATTGTATTTATTATGTATTATTTTTATAGATGAATTCTTGTCAACTTACCTAATTGATCATTTCCTTTTTTGATTTTGATTTGTTTTTCTAATGATACAGGTAATGAATCAGCTCCCCCTGACAGTGTTCTCATGAGACTTGGCGAGGAAATAGGTGATCTTCCCGGAGACAATGATGATGACGGAGAAGCTTGTTTAAGGTCACTTGTGATTGGCTGAGGAGAGGAATGTGGTATAGGTATAGAACCTGCTGCATCGGCTTGGTCTGGACTCTGAAAAATAGAATTTTACTTTTGAGATAGAAAAATGTATTACCTCCCCTTCATACTGTTTCAACAGAGGACAGTGACACTTAAAAAATAATCTCCAACCTGACGTTGTTAACTTTGAAATGTAAAATCACACAGTAATATAGCTATCATGTCAAGTTTTTTAACATTCAAATGCAAACTTTAGGAAAATTTGCATAGAAAATATTCCCTGCATGTAGAAATAGCACAGTATGATTGTATATGTTGGCAGACAATCACCCTCTCCCTCTCCCTCTCCAAAAAAATAATATTAATAAAGACTACTTAAATCAAGATTGTGGATGATGTTTGATTATATAAGTCAAAGCCTTATGACTTCATTTAACGAACTCTAAGACATCCTGGTTGCAGGGCTGTAAGAATTTCTTGCCTTGACAAACATTTATAATTAACCATATGTCTCCACGTACATGAAGTGGGAGAGACATAGGCAATCCTATAGACAACCTAACAATGCATAAGAACCTGTTGAATTTGACTAGACCAAGAAATTCATTGATCCTACGTCCACTTCAAACTCTCCAGAAAAAATCAACGTTAAGTTTCAAAGTTCATTTGTACTTTATGCGCTATTATTTAATCTTGCCAATGCATTTTCATATCAATTTTGAATCTGTAAGGTTTCTAATGAAACAACTCTAGAGAATTACATTTTGTAATTATGTTATCTACAACACTCAACATTGTGTTAAAAAAGTCAAGTACAGCATTAGGCACTCTCAAGCATACTTTTATCCTTGGGAGGCTGGTTAATATGTCTGACACATTTTATGGACACTGGGTGACTAGAGACAAAAACTAAAAAAAAAGATTTTGAAAGTCAGACTTATTCTCAACAGTGATAGAGATAATTGTGAAAAGCAGAAAATTAAATTTTAAATCTGTCCTGACATGCTACAACTGCAGAAAATAAGATTAGAAATAAGTGCATGACACAAAATGTTTTTACGATGATCTTATTTTTGATTGGATTGCTGTAGAATTTTTTTGGGCCATAAAAAGTCTTCCTAAATTATGATATTTTTTTTTTAGTTTAAACATTTATTTATAGTGGATTGGGAAACTAGTTATTACAACTTATATTCATCCGTTTCCACTTTGCGGGTGCAAGTGCTGCCTTTTAGCGGCATTAGCCTGCTCTATTTCGAAATCTACAAGGGCGTCTTTTACATTCAAGAGATATTGCTCTCTCTAACAAGAGTCAGCCATTTATCGTCCCTTTCCAACGGACTAGCAGCATTTCTCAAGATCATCATACTGGCAAATGGTGTCAAGGGAGAGCTGAAAATTTTAAAGTCCCTGAAATTTTCTCCCCAGAACAGGGATCGAAACTAGGAACCTTTGTGTTTGTAGTCTGATGCGGTAACCACTACAACACAGCTCTCCTATTTTTTTTTTTTTAAATTTGGGAGGTTTAGCAAACATTCTTTTCCATTTTCAAATTTTTCCTCTAGTATCATACAAAACTTTAAAATGCATATCTATTTTTCTATAACATAACAATAAATCTTGACCTTCATACTATTTAACAAACACAATAATTTGTTTTCATCTGTTAAACACAATGTACAATGAGCTGCAAAAAATATATTTAAATGCCATGTACAATAAGCTTAAAAATTTCTTAACAGCATCTGATTTTAACTGGATGGCTGCACATGTCAGATGAAGCGTATTTGTTTAGCAAAATATAGTGTGAATACATAAAATATAACAAGTATGTTTTTAATATCCATAGGGTGTTGAAAGTTACATTCTTATTCATTTATATATATATATGTTATTCTTTGTTGTATCTATGCTATCAATGATTATGTTCATAATTGAGCTTTCTTTAATAAAATATTTCGTATTTCGTATTTCGTATAATTGCCAATGAGACACCTATTCACTAGAGACTCAAGGATGAGGTTGTAAAACACTCTAGATATCTGAATGCCCTTCAACAATGAGCAAAACCTATGTCATATGCAAATGAGAGTCAAAAGATCAGTCCTATCCGTTCATAACTAAGGTTTGCTGGTTGTTGACTATATATTTATAAACATATATATGTATTTGAATTCTCAATAAATCTATTAACATCCATGCACAGTGTGGTTTTCAAAAGAAAAACACCACTTGAAGTATCAACAATTTTTTGTTATATGGGGTGACTTTGTGTTGGGCAGCTTTGATATTGATATGAACTAAAATATGACAAACATAAACAAGTACTATTCTGTGTACAAATAATCAAACAAAGACACTGAAGCATTCAAGATCAATACCACAGGGACATTTATCATTAGTGAATTTATAAGGGACTAATTTCATGTGAAAATGAATAACAATGGCAATTTTGTCTACAAAGCTTGGAAACTTTTCATCATAACTGCATCTATCCGAATCAATGTATCTGATTTTCCGGCCAATCAAACCCCACATTAACGAGTTGATGTTCTGGAAGTTGACATCTTGACAGCCGTCCTTTGTTGCGGTAAAACGATGTCAACATCAAAACTGCATTTTATTAAACAGAATGTCGATAGCAAACACAGATTCAATCCAACAAGTCCATCTTCCCCCAATCACTAATGGATAAGGACAAAAATCAATAAAGTGTAGATAACTCTGTTTTAATCAGACTGATCTCATCACATTAATTCATTAGACATATTACAGGCAAGACTTTTTAAATCAAGATAGCTGTCAACTCTTACTGCTTAAGGTTCAAGGACATGAACCAATACATTATACGCTAATCAAATGTCATTACTAAATTAATAGAAGCTCTGCTCTTTAATTTACTGTTCTAGGAAAATACCCTTGACCTATCAATTTAGTTACTGAAAAAATAACTAGAGTAAGAAGATAATCAGGACAATTTAATTATTGCAAAAGTTCAGACAATGCTAATTTGTACAATATAATAGACAAGAAATACAACCTATTACTGCTAATGTTAAAAGCTCTCTTGAGTGTCATTTGTCAGGTTATTGCAGCTTAATTAACCTTAATGGTTAAATTGAAGCCATTGCTTTAATTCAAAAGTTCAGCAGACCACATCAGGTTATGTACCAATGTAATAGCATATTGGTGTAACACAGATGATAACGGATATGTTCCAAATGTCGTAGCCACAATTCCAACCTATTTCCTTGTTCTAATCAAGGAGTTTACTATTCAAATCCTTGTTCTAGATAACGACCAATAGGTAACAAGATGATTGATATAAAAAGTTTTGTTGGTTTTGTGTTTATAAATCTTTGAAGTGTTTTGACCACTGTTATTTGACTGTTTATTTTTTATCTTTTGTACATATACTAACCAGATGCTCCACAGGGCGCAGCTTTATACAACCGCAGAGGTCGAACCCTGAACAGTCGGGGCAAGTATGGACACAACATTTAAGCTTGATACAGCTCTGAATTTTGATTGTGATTAAATAGTTGACACAACATAGGTTTCTGACACAGAATGAATGTGGTCTAAGAACTTAAACTTAAAAACTTAAAAATTTTAAATTGGACATTTACCTATTATGGTCCAACATCCAAAATCTAAATACATGGTTAGATTCAGCATATCATAGAACCCCAAGAATTCAATTTTTGATGAAATCAAATAATGTTCAATTTTTGACCTTTTGGACCTTAATGTAGACCAATTTGAAAATAGGACAATACTGTACGTGCAATTGAATATTTCTTGCTATTGTGCAAAACTGTGCAATTGAAAATTTCTTGCTATTGCGCAATATTGTGCAAATAGATATTTCTTGCTATTGCACAATACTGTGCAATTGAATATTTCTTCCTGTTGCGCAAAACTATGCAATTGAAAATTTCTTGCTATTGCGCAATATTGTACAATTAGATATTTTTTGCTATTGTGCAATACTGTGTAATTGAAGATTTCTTGCTATTGCACGATACTGTGCAATTGAAAATTTCTTGCAATTGCGCAATACTGTGCAATAGAAAATTTCTTGCTATTGCACAATACTGTGCAATTGAAGATTTCTTGCTATTGCGGAATACTGTGCAATTAAAAATTTCTTGCTATTGCACAATACCTAATATAATAATTTTGGACCCCGATTTGGACCAACTTGAAAACTGGGCCTATAATCAAAAATCTAATTACATGTTTAGATTCAGCATATCAAAGAGCCAATTCAAAGAATTCAATTTTTGTTAAAATCAAGCTAAGTTTAATTTTGGACCCTTTGGACATTAATGTAGACCAATTTGAAAACAGGACCAAAAATTAAGAATCTGAATACACGGTTAGATTTGGCATATCAAAGAACCCCAATAATTCATTTTTTGATGAAATCAAACAAAGTTTAATTTTGGCCCCTTTTGGCCCCTAATAATTCGTTGGAACCAAAACTCTCAAAATCAATCCAAACCTTCCTTTTGTGGTCATAAACCTTGTGTTAAAATTTATACTAAAGTTATTGTGCAAAAACCAAGAAAAATGCTTATTTGGGACCTGTTTTTGGCCCCTAATTCCTAAACTGTTGGGACTAAAACTCCCAAAATCAATCCCAACCTTCCTCTTATGGTCATTAACCTTGTGTTTAAATTTCATAGATTTCTATTTACTTTTACTAAAGTTAGAGTGCGAAAACCAAATGTCTTCGGACGACGACGACGACGATGCCAACGTGATACCAATATATGACCAAAAAGTTTTCAATTTTTGCGGTCGTATAAAAATGAATTATTTGAATCTGAAATAACTTTGAATTCTAGAAAATTGATAAGAAATGTATGATGGAAACTTACCCAAATAAAGAGGGTTAGTTACTGAAATATCAGGGAAAATAAAATTAACTGTATATCCTTACTGTGAATCGTCAAAATATCCTTTTCGTGATTTGTCAGAGGTCTCAAATAATTATCATTACTGTTATTTTTGGAAAAAAAATAAGGTGATTCGTCAAAATCAGTCAATGTTATAATAGTCTAAAAGAAGTGCACATTTTATCATCATGCAACAAGCAACAATCAAAGAGCTGAAGAGCTCTGAGGGAAAAGACGGCCATTGTTTCAATTTTTAGGGGGTATCTTTTGATAGTCTACATACAAAGAATGAACAAAAGAACAGCTAGAACATATAGAAAGGCTGACAATAATGAAACTAATTGTTGTTTATTGCTATTTCATTTCCTTAGTCAAGAATTCATCATAGAGACAATTTGTACCAATGAGATCTGCACCTTCTAAATCAAAACATTTGATTAAAGTTGGGAGTTAATTATCTAAAATTCAATTGAATTTAACAACTACTACAATATATTTTAGAATTTTAATTATGTACAACTGAAGGGCAGGCTAAGACCTTTCTCAATTTTTTGTGACAGTATTCTCAAGAAAGTGAGGACTGAAAAATCTATTCAGTTTTAATTTTCCATTGATAAAGTTCCCAGTTACAACTCTCATCACAGGGATACATGTACTTATAAAATCAAATATGATTGATATAAGCTGTGTGAAGTTTGTTTCCAGATCCCACATTTTGATATATCTGTAAAATTCATGAATAAATAGCCTTAAACTACAAAAAGCAATATTTAAAAAAAAAAATGACCACTACAATAATTATGTTGGTACGCAAAATTATTTTTTAATCGATGACTACTTATCATATATATACTTAATGTGACATTTTTAGTGTTTAGATACATTAACTTTCATTTTAGTGGGTAATTACTCATCAATTGAGGTGCTCCTTAATTGGAGAAAGATTCTAAAAACATAACTTTACAGAAAGAATGAAAACTGCAGTTGCTCTCCCCAATCTCAATAGGTATAAACTACAAAAAGCAACATTTTATTTTTTTATTTTTTTTTTTAACCATTTCAATAATTATGTTGGTACACAAATTTTTTTTATATAGAAGACTACTTATCATATACTAAATGTCACATTTTAAGTGTTCAGAAACATTTACTTTGATTTTAGTGTACAAGTACTCATCAATTGAGGTGCTCCTGAATTGGAGGAAGATTCTAAAAACAGAACTTTACAGAAACAATGAAAACTGACGTTTCTCTCCCCAATCTCATGTATCCCCATTGACATTGTTTACCGCGAAAGTTGACCTACAAATTATCTGATTATAGCCTCAGATTGCATGTTGGTGTGTGAATCATCTACACTACAGCAAACATCATTAGGTTTACATTTAACAAATACGGATTTTTAATTAGTATTCAAATACTGTGAATGATTTTTATAATGAATAAAGGATATCCCTGTGTAGTGTGGCATTCCAACAATGACGTCACTAGGTTAGATATATTTAGAATATTTCGTAATACTGATTTTTCCGAACTGTAAAAGAAACGTATATAGTGTACAGGAAAGCTCAATATACAATAATTTCAAGAGAAACAGAAGGGAAATGTGTAAAAAATGTATTTAAAGTCAATCTGTTCTCCTTGTAATCAATTTCAGTATGACATTTTGAGGGGGTTTCCAAACTATCAAAACAAAATGATTGACGTGAGGGAATGATACTCTGGCCAACCCCATTAGGGAATTGACGGCTTGAAGCCGTCTTTCCCCAAAAATTACTGTTAACGTCATTTAGCAAAATGTTTTATCGTTATTCGTCATGAAGGTACCCCCATTACTACCCTCATGAATAGCCCTATTCAGTTAGGTTAGTTTTCTTCATACATTTATTATCAATTTTCTAGAATTAAAATCATTCTAGATTAAAATAATTCCTTGTGTGGTGCTGTCTGACATTTACGTGGTTTCTGATTTCCCCATTTGGACATTATCCACTACTCAATATATGTGTCGTCAAAATGGCTACAGCATTTCAGTAGTTCTTGATAAAGGGTAATCCTAGTGTCAAGACTAATGTTATAATACAATTATATGGTGATATTAACGGGATGATCATAAATCTGTATTTGTTAAATCCATGCCACCTTAAGTCAAATTTATACACTAATATCAGAAACTTCCTGCCATGACAGAGTAATCTAAAATTGATAAAATGAGCAACCATAAGGAAAATATCAAATGCCAACTTCCTCTTAAATCATGACCATCTGAAAACTATTTGTTTAATAATAGTTTGGAGCATGTACACATCAATAAGGGTCATTATGAAACAAAAATACTGTGGATTCATTACATTTGTTGCATTCCAATTTTAGAGGATTTCGCCGGTACAGGTCACTGGTGAACCACATATTTTAAGTTCAACCAATGGCAAATATTATACAGGCTTGTACGCAGACTTTGGCAAAACCATGAAATACGATATTCATGAAAAATTGGTACCCACGAAAAAATAAATCAATCCACAGTAATACTCAAGCAACATCAAACTTAAATATCAAATATCCCAGATCTTTCATTAGAAGTCTCCACCTTCCTTCACATATAATAACTGGCCGCCACAATTAAAAAACAGTGCTGAACCGGTAAGTGCCAATATTTTACCCCTTGCTAGAGCTCAGGGTAAAATATTTTGCATAAAGTGCAAACCCTTGGTAAAACACCATATATTCAAACCCCCATGAATTATTTCGATTCTAATAGGACAAATACGGCAATTCTTTTGGATCGAAGCACTTTAGGTGGAGGCAAACATTTGTTGTTCCCATAAATGAACACACTATTAAATTGGCGTAAAAGAACGGAGCAAACTGAATTTAGTGACATGCTTAAACTATTTACAATAACGTATTTAGATAGTTTTGGATGAATTTAAATAATAATTTACTTATGCTGAGTTCACATGTAATTCGAATTCGATTCGCATTCGAAACATTTTACATCCTTCTTACGTCAATTCTAATTGGAATTGCAATACGCGTTAAATTCGCTGTACTGTCCAAACGACGTTAACTTTTAATTCATATTAACAAAAACGTATTTCTAATGCAAATTGGGTAATTCGAATTAGTTAATTCGAATTAAAAAAGAAGAGTGTGTGAACGCGATTAGCGAATTCAATTCGCATTCAATTCCAATTAAATGTCCGTGTGAACGAGGCATTATATGTCTTAAATATATATAAAAAAAAAAAAATGGTTTATAACACATTTTAGCATTGTTTGTTTACATTTCCTTGTTGTGATGATTTTCAATTGCAAAAGCATGTATATTCCCAAAAATGCTTATATTCTTACGTCATCATTCTATGACGTGGGGAAGCTCATTCATAAAAAAGCATATGACGTGGGAGTACAACAGGATTAGTCAAAACAATATATTCATATTTTACCAAGGGTGTGTACTCAAAGCGTTAAAAGTAACAAAAGAGATTAAGACAGACAGTTTGTCATAATTATTTATTCTAAGAAACTTTGAAATTGACAATATTCTCAATAGATATCCCTGAAATTATATTATTTACATCCCTAAAATGATTTTTAGACACCCTTTATCCCAAAATCTAAAGAAGTTCCTGAGTCCCAGAAACAAAGATTGCCAAAAAATTATTCAAAAGAACAAATTTTTCCTGTTCTGAAATATTTGTCTTCACAGTTATAATACAGCAAAATTGTTTCTGAATGGGGTATAAATTTGAAGGAATATGTGTTGCATAAATACTTTTTATTGCATTAATGAAAACACAAAGAACTTTAACTATTCTTTTTTCAGCAAGTCCATCAGAGTTATTTCCCCTGCTATACAGTTCTACAATGTAAGGGACACAACTCAAAACAAATTCTTCAATGATACTACATGATGCATTCTGTAATTATAAATACCTACCCCAATGGAATTATTGACCATGTTGTTGTCTAGAGGAGGTGGTGAGGAAACTGGCAAAGGTGGAGGTGCTTCCTGGAAAAGAGGAAGTTAAATATTACAGATGTGAAAATCTTAGAATTTCAAAATGGTTGGTTCACTGTGTTAAAGATTGAGATTCATTAAAAGGGGAATTAAACTGCAGCAAATTTGCTATGAATCATTGTAAAAACCATACCAATTTGAAAACCTGTTTGATCTGTTTAATAATCTTGAAACATAAGAACTAGAATCATGATATAATCATTCGAAATTAGGTCTCTGTGAGTAGTACTTTTTTTCTGAAATATTTATTTATAAATCACAAAGTTGAGGTAACTTTTCATCAGTAATGAAAGGTTAACTAATTGTTCAACTGATTCACATCTAACATAGTAAATCTTTATTGGAAAAAGGAACAAAATTCATATTACAATGGACCAATTTAAGAAAATAACTTTTTAAATTATGATGTGGAGTATAGGCATTCTTGTAAATCAAGTGACAATACCATAATGGAAAATCATTTCTTTCATGATCTAATTTTAGACTTAATAAAGTAGAGACTTGTTGTAGATCCATGAAGTTGAAGCTTCATACAGACATGTTGCCATCATCATAAATGTAGATTTGGCTAATTTTCAGATTTCAAAATTTCACAAGATATTTTGAACTTACTGTGCAGAAAATACATATGTTAAATGCAGAACTTTTCAGGGTGAGGTCAAACTGACTACAAGTCTACCCTGTATTATTTGAAACTGCAGTGATTCGTACAAAAATTTTTGTCTAATTGAGTATGGTTATGGATTCCATTATACTCTCCATATTTCTGTTAAACTGATTATGATATTAAATATTTAAGATAATTATTAAGCAAAGCTATTTCATCTTACTTTTCTTTTTTAAATTTATTTATCTAAGTAAATGCTAGTTGAAAGTGAAATATACTTCAACTTGAAAACAGTCATTTTTTATGATGTATGATATATACAGATTCATATATGGTGCATGTAAATCTATTGTGTGTACACCTGATTACCAACTAAATCTCAGCAACACTTCTACATATAACTTTACCACTTCTACACATTTATATAATTATAAATTTCAAGATATACCTTTTCATGCTTTGGAAGCTAAATTGTTGGATAAATGGTGATATAACATGCTAAAATAAATTTAAGAAGAACATGTCCATGGGACACCGATGGCACAGATCCCAATGATTGTGATTATGAAAGAGCCAGTATACAATTTCAAACACATATATAGACATTTTATTTTCTTTGAAACTTCATAAAGGGACATAACTCAAGAACAGTCCAAGTGAACCACCAAAACTAAAATTTGATTTGAGTTTGGTGGTAATTATTGTTATTTGGATGGAGAGTTGTCTCATTGGCACTCACATATTCCTATATATATTGTAAATAAGTTTAATCCAGGTAATATTTGCCACTGGACAAAGCAGCCTATAACTCATTAGCTACTATATGACTAAGAAACCAGTAGGCTATGCATTTTAATATGTCTAACAACCAAAAGAATAAAAAAAAAAAATAAACACATGCTTTCCAAGATAAGAAGGAATCATGGCAATGCTTATAAACTTCTTTAAAGAAATTTAGTTATTTTTTCAATTTTGAAAGAAAAAAAATTGCATACATCAAGCCAATAAATCAATATTTTTCAAAAAAAAATCCTGTTATAGTATATTTCATTGGATGAGAAAATTTCTTTTACACTAAAGCTTTTAAGGATGGCTGATTGATGAGAAAGCTGGTGTTTTTCATACTATTAAGTTACGGCAATAAATATAAAAAAAACTCTGTTAGTTATTAAATTATTACATATGCTAATGTTACAGCCATTAAAATGACATATTAAACTAAAATTGTTATTTTTTCTACAAACAAGCAAAGATCCATATAGTCTATGTTCCCACATTATCTTAATTTCCAAAAGATATATTTACAACCACAAACCACACATGTGTTAGCCAATACACTTGCATGTAGTCAATCAATTTAACTTTTTTAGCTTTTGGTTATTGAAATTCCTTTGACGGAATTAAGATAAAGCTAAGATAAGTAAAGATGAACATTTCAACTAAGTAGTGTCAATATTGACACCAAATGATTATAAAAATTGTTTTGGAAAAAATTGAAATGTACTGACTGTTGTAAGAAAATTAGGCAACATATGTATTGTTGTTGTATGGTTTACATAGTAGAGTTCCTAATTTCACAAGAGTGCACACACTGAAATGTCTCGCCTTCTTTACTAATCATTGATAGTATGTTGATAGTCCTAAATATAAAACTTTATTACAACTGTCACATAAACTTCACATTAACCAAGAAAGCCAAACATTGACCAATAAACCATGAAATTAAGGTCAAAGTCAGATGAACCATTTCAGAAAGACATGTACAGCTAACAATTCTTTCATACAACAAATATAGTTGACCTACTGCTTATAGTTTAAGAAAAACAGACCAAAACATTAAAACTTAACACTGAGCAATGAACCGTGAAAATGAGGTCAAGGTCAAATAAAACCTGCACAACTAATATATAGATCATAAAATATTTCCATACACCAAATATAGTTAACATATTGCATATAGTATTAGAAAAAAGACCAAAACTCAAAAATTTAACTTTGACCACTGAACCATGAAAATGAGGTCAAAGTCAGATGACACCTGCCAGCTAGACATGTACACCTTACAATCCTTCCATACACCAAATATAGAAGACCCATTGGGCCATTGCATATAGTATAAGAAAAACAGACCAAAACACAAAAACTTAACAATAACCACTGAACCATGAAAATGAGGTCAAGGTCAGATGACACCTGCCAGCTAGACATGTACACCTTACAATCCTTCCATACACCAAATATAGAAGACCTATTGCATATAGTATAAAAAAAAACAGACCAAAACACAAAAACTTAACAATAACCACTGAACCATGAAAATGAGGTCAAGGTCAGATGACACCTGCCGGTTGGACATGTACACCTTACAGTCCTTCCATACACCGAATATACAAGACCTATAGCTTATAGTATCTGAGATATGGACTTGACCACCAAAACTTAACCTTGTTCACTGATCCATGAAATGAGGTCGAGGTCAAGTGAAAACTGTCTGACGGGCATGAGGACCTTGCAACGTACGCACATACCAAATATAGTTATCCTATTACTTATAATAAGAGAGAATTTAACATTGCAAAAAATTTTAACTTTTTTTTCAAGTAGTCACTGAACCATGAAAATGAGGTCAAGGACATTGGACATGTGACTGACAGAAACTTCGTAACATGACGCATCTATATACAAAGTATGAAGCATCCAGGACTTCCACCTTCTAAAATATAAAGTTTTTAAGAAGTTAGCTAACACCGCCGCCGCCGCCGCCGGATCACTATCCCTATGTCGAGCTTTCTGCAACAAAAGTTGCAGGCTCGACAATAAATGACTGGAATTTGCTTATTTTGCAATATGAAGGCTTTTGGATCAATGCTAAATAAATACAACAAATAAGTTTTAGTAAAACAAATAAGTTTTAGTAATACAAACAGTACCAATAAAATTTAATATTTTAGGACTACCAATATATAATCATACTGATATTCTATACTTGTGGTTAGAATTAAATAATGAATCCTGATTTTTGGTAAAAATAATACTTTACAGAACGAAAAAATAAGTAATCAATATAATTTTTGTAAAAAAAATAATGACTTTCAAATTCATGTTTAATATATAATTTGTATAATAAAAGTTTGCTTGCTCAAAGAAAAAAGCAAGAGAGAGAAAAATAAACTAAATGCCCCTACTTTTTAAGTTTGTAACAATAACACTAGAGGTTTAGTCATTTATGTGCAAGCTGTTTTTTTAAAGGAAAATATTCACAAAACAAATGTCAAAACAAAGATAACATTTTTACATTTTGAACCTACAAATTAAAAGATAAAAATACTCTAATAATTCTATGAGTAAATCAGAGTAAATCAGAAATGTGAAAAATTAAAAAAAAATAAGAATATTATTGGTAGTCCTAACAATAAAAAATCATTAATGTGCATTCCTTCTACCAGTGAAGCAAGTTAAGGCAACATATTACCTTTGTCTTTAATTGCCGAATCCTGGGCGATACAGGTTTAGGTGGTATAGGGGGTGGAGATCGCATCAATGGCGACTCTTTACTTGGCGATTTCACAGATTGCTACGGAAATATCATATTTTCATCACATTAATATTCTATAGCATTATGAACAGTCACACTCAACAAAACATAGCAAAACTAAATTTGCCAAACATAATTTTACAAACCATACCCAAATGTTACTACAACAATTCAAGCAAACAAAGAAGTAAAAAAACAACATGATGCAGTTAAAACAATAAAAAATTAAAAAGCCACCATACAAGACATACCATCAAAAGCATAAAAACAAAATTTAAAAAAAATTAAATTAAAAAAAAAATCTCCCTAAATATCATATTTAATTTGGTGTAAAAAATGTCAAATTCTTAAAAAATAAATACCTCATCAGAAGAAATCTCAGATTCATTAATTTTCTCTTCTACTTGTTCAAATGCATTAGCAACCATGATTTCATTGATCAGGTTACTCTCCTCTCTAGGAGGTACAGGTGGTGCTGCAGCATCATCCATACCAAATTCTATGTCTCCTGAGATTGCCTCTTCATAAGAAGGCAATACTGGTGATGTATTTTCGTAATCTATCGGAGATTGAGCGCGAGGAGAAGCCTCAGCAGTAGGTTTTGGGCCTGTTTCTTTGGGCTCAGTTACTTCAGGGGAAGTATTGAGATAATCAGATATATAAGTTCTAGGATGAGGTTTTGGTGGTAAATGAGCTGGTTTTTCTGCATGCACATGTGTAGAATTGATTTCAGCATTAATTTGTTCATTTTCATAATTTATATATTTGTTCTTTGGGGGAATATTTGTTCGAGGAGAGACAACTGGCTTCAATTTCACTTGTTTTTCATCCTCAGAACTTTCATAAAAGCTGTCTCTATTAGATTTATCTTCTTTTCCGCTGGTTGACGTCGATTCAGTTCTCTTAACGGAAGCATAAGTATATGAGTTCTCATCCCCGATGATTTGTCGTTGTACGTTTTCGGCGGGATACCCAGCATGCTTTGCAGGGAAAGGTGCATTTGGGAAACCATAACCAACATCATAATTTGCAGCATGGGTGAATGGTAAAGTTGCATTCTGTCAAGGAATAAAAGACATGCAATAATAAGCATAAATCTATAAAACCATGCAATCCCACAAGCTTTATAAATGAGACATTTTTTTTTAATGAATTCAAAATAATTCTCAATAAAAACAATAAAGCTTCAACTGCCACCAGCTAAAACTCAGCTAAAAAGTCAGTTCAGAGTATTTACTTGGAAAATAATTGAAAATATAAGCAAGCCTTATGTGATAAAGTAAAAAGATTTAGAAGCAAAAATAATCCATACATTAAAACATCACTTGTAATACTTTCAAATATATCATTAGACCCAACTTATAACATGCTAAGTAATATCTCTTGTGAACTATATGTTCAACTTGAGATACTCCGAGCAAAATTATAAAACATCAGCGTAAACATTGATTTACAATTAATATCTATCATAGATTTGTCAGTTTTCTCATTGTGTAATTAATGAATACTTTGTACATAACACAGATTATTTGATACAATTATTAGCTCTGAACAGAAGACAATTTATCAAAGTTATTAGCATTGACAATACCCATGTATCTTATAGTAAACCACAAAGATATTATAATTCAAGATCTTTAATGAAATTAATGCATAGAATTTTCACAAAGTGTGGCTGGTAACTCAGAAAGTCATCATTTCAAGTTTCAGTTACCAATATGTAATTTAATAATCTTTTAGTGTATTGTGATGATGAAATTTATACAGCAACATACAAAGGGGAAAAAAAAATCTGTTTAGTGAATTATCTCCCCTTATTCACGTACTTAACCAAAGTTAATAGCTTATATAACACCATAACAATAATATGTGAATTAAACTAAATTTCAAATGACAATCATATACTCTTCAATAATATCTCATTCTTTTTTTTAATATAAAATTTGGAGTTCTTTGTGGTGATCACAAATAAGTAAAGAATTACTGTCAACATTGACATTTTCATATGCAGTTCAAGTAAACTGTGTGTCAAATATACCCCCAAAAATTGCATTTTAACCCTGCCACATTCTTCAGGTGTGTGTCCCAATTAGGGAGCCTGTTATTCAATGGTTGTCCTTAGTTTATATTTGTCCTATTTATTTATTGTAAAATGTATTGTAATAAATTAAGTTTTCTCATTTGAATTTTCTCACCTATTTTTCCTGTTTGGCCGAGTACACTTTATGGGATTTGTTCATTGTTGAAGGACAATTGTTAGTCAGCTGTGACCTATTATTTCTTACACAAAGGTCATTTTAACTCTGGTTGATAGTTGTCACATTGGTAATCACCTGACTTTTATATTTAGAATGCAATAATGAAGTGCAAATTTAGTGTCAATGCACAAATGTAACCCTAAAAAGTTTAAGCATTGAAATCAAGAAAATAACAACCCATTAAAACATCCATATCTACAATCATAATCTATAACTTAATTTTGATGATGCTATACCTGATTCTGTCCAGGGAAACCACTAGGAAATGGCAAGGGTTTGGCCACACCTATCCTTACAGTTCCCTGAGGTGCACCTTTCAATGCCTGAACAGCTTCGTCTAGTGTAGCATTCTCCAAGTTATTCTCGTTGACAAACATTAATCGGTCACCTGGAACTAGGCGGCCATCTTGTTGAGCAACACCATGAGGTACCAGACTTTTGATTACTATCACAGTTTCACCAGGGTTTACTGGATCCTACAAAATATTAGACAGAATGAAAACTTGTGTATTTAATATGATCTATGTTGATAATTTCTTTTCTCTAAAGGAGAGTGAAAACTTGTGTATTTAATATGAACTATGTTGATAATTTCTCTTCTCTAAAGGAGAGTGAAAACTTGTGTATTTAATATGAACTATGTTGATAATTTCTCTTCTCTAAAGGAGAGTGAAAACTTGTGTATTCAATATGATCTATGTTGATAATTTCTCTTCTCTAAAGGAGAGAAGATTTACATTTTTGTTGAGCCTTCAACCTTTTGAAAAAGCGAGACATAGCAATCCTACATTCCGTCGTCATTGTTGGCATCGGCCATAAGTATTCCCTCTGCGGTTAAAATTTTTGAATCTTTAATAACTTTGCTAAACTATGCTGTATTTCTACCAAACTTGGACAGAAGCTTGAATATGATCATAAGATAGTATCTAGAAGTAAATTTGGTATAAATAAAATGCATGTTTTCTGTATTTTACTTATAAATGGACTTAGTTTTTTTCTGTCGGGAAATTTTACATTCACTCTGTGGTTAAAGCTTTTAAAATTCTAATAACTTTCTTAAACTATTCTGGATTTGTACCAAACTTGGACAGAAGCTTATTTATTATCAAAAGCTAGTATCTAGAAGGAAATTTTGTTAAAATTTTGTACCTGTTTATCCTTATTTAACTTATAAATGGACTTATTTTTTTCTTCTAGTTAACATTACATACAGTCTGCAGTTAAACATGTTAACGTTTTTAAAACATTTATTAGATTCATAAACTATTCTGTGTTATATATATATTAATTCCTTTTTTTTTTCTTTTTTTTTGTAGAAACAAAGCTTTCAATCCTTCATTTCATCTGGGTTTAAAGGTTGTATATACCTTAAAACTTAACTAATATGGTACCCCATGGCCATCCAGACATAAATTGGCAGGATTCCAAATCAACAATTGGTCTTTCAGAGGAGGTATTCTGGTCATGATATTTCTGAAAACTTGTACAACTTGAGCTAAGCATTTTTTGCATTAGATTGAACCTCATAAATCCAGACAACCCATTTTTGATTATTTACTAAAAAAATAAATTAAGTTTATCAAGAAGTAACCTCTTCTGTGATCAGGTCAAAAGCAGGTCAAACATACTGATGCTTGTTAAGGATCTTAATCTTCAATATTGTTTACTTAGAGTTACCTTCAGATATATTTCACTATTAACAGAAGGAAAACTATAAAATAACTATTGCTTTGTCTGTTTTATCCTGTATGTTAAATTTATTCTTAGACAGATTTTCATGTTAATTGATCAGCAGCTATTTTAGGGATCAATTTGAAACAGATACTCTAAGGTGGACTGAAACCAGCTTGGTCTTTGTTGGCCCTTTAGTTTCAGGATAGTTGTTTTAAACAAAAGAATGTTTTTAGCAATTGATGGACAACAGATGGAAGACGGACACTAAGTGATGGGAATAGGGTACTATGGCCCTTTGGTGTAAGTGAGTTAAAATACCAATTCATTATTGTTGAAACTACCATTAATCAGGTAGAACTCAATATGAAGTAAAGTTACATGAAGACAGTAGTTTCAAAAAACCGATTTTAACAATTGTTAAATATTTCTACATTAATTTCAATCTGAATGGACAAACATAAGAATTTTATCCTTATTTCAAAATAAAGAAACTGAAGAAGGCCAATGGCTGAAACGTCTTAAATAATGGTTTATTTATACAATAAAATAAGAATTTTATTCAATATGTATATTGTTTGGGTTGTAAAATTGATTTAAAGTTTTAATATCTATGAAATCCAGAAAGTAAAACCCCCATGACTAAAAGTATTATGACATATATAGCATGGTGTTAAATCTCTAAAATTAATCAAGTAAACAAGCAATATTGCATGTTTCCTAATCTAACACTATCCATGAATTGATTGTAGTTTTAATTATTCCGACCGCATATTCTGGTTTGCATGATTAACTCTCATACAGAAAATATTCTTTACTACTAAGAAAAGAATAATTTGCACTTGAAAACATACTGTTGCAGTAATTTTATACAATCAATTCAGATGCTATTCTATACATAGTCAAGTCATGGGTTGGTTCTAATGGACAAAAACAAGACTGCGGTATTCGACAGGGAATTCCGATAGAAAAGCTTCTGCATATTAAATAACTTAAATTTAATTTACATTGCAGTGTAATAACATTGATACATGTAAACAGAATGCCCTTCATTTAAAACTGTAATAAAATATTGACGTAATTCTTATTTCAATCACATTTCGACTTAAATTTTTGATGAGCTTGCATAAAATCATTTGAATCAATGCATTTGTAAATGCACGGAGTAATTGTTAATTTTTATAATGATTTTCATCTGAACAGAAATTTTCACAATGGAATTTAACGACAGTTTGACATGTATCGTCATCAGGAAGATTGCAGACAAATTCAATATACAGAAACTGACACTTTATACGGAACTATAAAACTGAGCTGAAATATGTAAATTCGTCCTTTAATTTCATTTCGAAGATGTACTAAATTAACAAAGTGAAAGACTACTCAGCTACCAGTCAATATTGTTTGTTCCACAGTCAATCACCTTAAAATGACTTTTAATATGACAAACATCAGCTAACTATAAATAATTTGCACAGGTCATTTCTCTTTTTTAATTAAATCAACAGCCTCAGTGGTTTTGTTTTCTCGAGGTTGAGAGGTCATGGGTTCCATGCCTGGACAGTGAAATAAGATTTTTTAATCAATATTTGCTGCTTCTCACACCAAGCACACAGAATTAAAGACTGTTCAGCTGGGAGTCAATCAAAATTCATAAAAGGGTGAAATTATCTCATGAAAATCATTACCTTGTGAACTAGGGAGTAAAATGTTGTGTTGCTTTAGGTAAAAGAAGTGTATATTCATTTGAAATATTATTTGCCAATGTACATTAAGCATTCATCAATCAACCTTTTTTATATTCTGCTATCCCATTTTGTTTGCAAACATGTAATAGTAAAGTTTGGTAAATCAACAAAGTAGATGAATTACTTTACTAATACTAGTTATTGATATTGTTCCTGTACCTGATAATCCAAAATACTAAATCCTAATCCTTTATCTCCTTTCTTTAATTCTATCACAACTGGTTCGCTACTCCACATGGCAAAGTTTGACAGCGGTTCTAAAGACCGAGATTTCATTTTGTTTAGAGAGTTTTGTACAGTACTATTTTCTACAGCAGACGCCAGGGCCATTTCTGATTTGGCTTTGACAAGGCGTTCTGTTGCAAATCCCATTTCGTTGACACCAGGATTGAGTTCTGAACTAAAAAATTGTCCATCTTGTTGTGCATAGATTTCGTTGTTTGGTTGCTGAACACGTCGTGCACAAACAAGGCGCACATGTTGAGGAAGTTCCTTAAGAATACCAACCACTTCCTTGTGGTTAAGTCCAAGCAATCTTTTCCCATTGACCTACAAAATAAAATTTTAAAGATAAGTTTTTTTTTTAACTATCAACATGAAATCAGAAAATGTGTAATACTAAGTATTTCTAAAAAACAGTAACCTAGTAATATTATAAAACCAAGGCAGACATCTTAAGATGAGCATACAGTTTCCAATTACTAACAAGTGTCTAAATAAAATGTCAGGATCTTTTAAAAATTCGTAAGGGTTTCACGGAACCCAGTGTCTCGCCTACTTTTGCTGTTAATCGCAGACTCAACAAAAATGAGGAAAAACATCCATAAAAATTTCCCTCTCGATACTGTCTTTGGATTGAAAGAAGCTTCCAAGTTTGGTAAAAAAATCCAGGATAGTTTATGAATCTAATAAATGTTTTATAAACTTTAACTGCAGACTGTATGTAATGTTAACTGGAAGAAAAAACTAAGTCCATTTATAAGTAAAATACGGAAAAAGTGAATTTTTTTTTACAAAATTTACTTCTGAATAATATCTTATGATCAGAAACAAGCTTAATGTTGTCTCTTTGGCACATTCCCCATTTCCATTCTCAATTTTATTTTGTCTAAGTTTGGTAGAAATCCAGGATAGTTTAAGAACATTTAATATAAAAATTTTAAAAACTTAAACCACAGAGTGAATGTTTTGTTTCTGGCAAAAAAACTAAGTTCATTTATAAGTAAAATACGGAAAAGTGGAAATTTATTTTTACAAAATTTTCTTCTTGATACTATCTTATGATCATAAACAAGCTTCTGTCCAAGTTTGGTACAAATCAAGGATAGTTTATGAAAGTTATTAAAATTTTAAAAACTTTAACCACAGAGTGAATGTAATGTTTCCTCGCAGAAAAACTAAGTCCATTTATAAGTAAAATACGGAAAAGTGGAAATTTATTTTTACAAAATTTTCTTCTTGACACTATCTTATGATCATAAACAAGCTTCTGTCCAAGTTTGGTACAAATCAAGGATAGTTTATGAAAGTTATTAAAATTTTAAAAACTTTAACCACAGAGTGAATGTAATGTTTCCTCACAGAAAAACTAAGTCCATTTATAAGTAAAATACGGAAAAAAATGGAATTTTATTTTTACAAAATTTACATCTGGATACTTTCTTATGATCATAAACAAGCTTCTGTCCAAGTTTGGTAGAAATTCAGTATAGTTTAAGAAAGTTATTAAAATTTCAAAAACTTTAACCACAGAGTGACGACGACGACGCCGACGACGACGGAATGTAGGATCGCTTAGTCTCGCTTTTTCGACTAAAGTCGAAGGCTCAACAAAAATGCCCCAAAACTAGACTAACATGACTAATGACACTAACAGGCTACCAGAAATCTGAAAGCAAAATCTAATACCTTAATTGACATCAAACTAGGATATTAACATGATGAACATATTAGTTTGTTTGATAATAACTTTTAAGTCTATAAAACAGTAATTTAAATAGAAATGATCTTCAGTCCTAATCAAGGACAAGAATTGTCCTCTTAGTGAAAAACTTGCTTTAACTTTTGGGTGAGTAACTGAGTTACTAACCACCTTTTGGACAAGTGTGGACAAGTCTAGTTACCAATTAGAACTGGAAAAAATAGTAAAGATTTCCAATGCAACGGTATTGTTAGGAAAAATAACTTAAATGCTAATTATAATTCATTTATCCATGTCAAACAGTACTTAACATATATAATATTTGTAATAACTCTTAAACAGCAAATGTCAAAACCATCGAATTAGAACTTGACTTATATTTAATGATTTATATAACATTGTCATAAGAGACCAGGATTGGATCTGAAATCCAGACTAGCAAGGATGACAGCCAAACATTTTCTTTGTAGCTAATAAAATGGTCCATTGGATTTAAACATTCTATCTGAGGATATAATAACAGCAGACAAAACAGGATAGACAAGGAGATTTGTTGTTCTAGATCTTAATCAACTAGAAGCCATTGAAACTAGAACCAACTGTATTTTCCTGATCTTTATTCGTAATTGAAGTCTTTAGCACGAACTATTCATCATGCAACATACCCATCAATCTATTCAAATAAAATACTTTTTTTAACATAATAGAGTTCTTTCTCGATCAAATAACAACCCAATGCTTGTTTTAATCTATTCCAAGTAAGAGTTGTTTTTCTTAACCTTCACTCTGTCAGAATCATTAGAAGTTTTCATCCATTTCCTGACGTTACATAACCTCGTCAGAGTCAATTAAAACCTGAGATTACTCTCTTTGTAATGATGAATGTCCTGTCTAACCTCCAATCAATAGACAGTCGCTACCGTAAATACAACAGTTACAATAATGATAGTGACATGTCTTCTATTGTCTTTTGATCTATAATTGAATTCTATAATTAATGTTTTGACCTACAATTAAAAGCTAATTAAGTTGACAGACATAAAATCGGCTAATCACACCATGCTAATATAACCATTTAGTCTACCGTTCATTGATTAGCTCACCAGTTTTTTTTGTGCTTTTTTTTCTAAGTTTAAAATTTAAAAAATAAAAATTGACATTACAAATATCGAAAAATTCCTTTAAAAACAGCATTATGCATAAAGTTTTAGCATACCTTTTAGTACCATATGTAATAGATCATTCATATATTAATCAATTAGAGAAAGTTTTCCCCAAGAGAATAGTTAAATCCTCATACAGGAAAATTAAATTTTGTATATATATAATGATGATTTTTTTTCAGAATAATCATAAATCATTAATTCAGAATAAAATTGATGTACCTATTGGTTTTAATCCATGAATGATAATGTTAATCCTTGAATACATTAATAGTATATCATGTTATATGTTCAAGTTTGATCAAAAGTTTTCTGTTGAACTATTTGCACTTTCTTCTACCAGGTAAAATATCATTTAAAGGGGTTCTATCTACCATATTTCAATTTGTCATTAATGCAATAAAGTTGAAGATTGCATTCACATGTTTCTTCAATGTCCTTTATTAGTTTCTGGAGTTCAGTAAAAAAATGAACAAGAATGTGTCCATAGTACATGGATGCCCAACTCGCACTATTATTTTCTATTATAAGGGGACCATGAAATTAGGGTCAAAACTCTTTTTTGGCATTAAAATTAGAAAGATCATATCATAGAGAACATGTGTAATAAGTTTCAAGTTGATCAAACTGACAATTTCAAAACAGGAAGACATTCCAAAAAGATACTTATATCAATCAAGGGTAAAACATTATGCCCCCCTCTACTATGGCAGTGGCATAAATAATGGTAAGGAAACATTTAAATAACCATATAAGCTGGATGATATATAGAATTGATTAATAAATGAGTCTCTTTATATAAATTTGTTTACTTCATTGTTGATTGTAATATATTTTAGATGTACGAATATAATGATGCTTACCACAAGACAACAGGGACCCTTCCCTGGTACACTGTACTAGTGAAGTAAATTATTAACAGTTTTAAGCAATATGTTGTTGAAAAATAACTAAAAAAAGTCAGAGATATGCAATATATGTGTGCATGTATAACAAATCACATATTTTAACCATTGCTGATGGTGACCACAGAAAACAATATGACAGCCTAGCTTAAGCCACTTCCTTTATAGGTGATACATAAATTAAGAACTGAATGTGACAACATCCAAATCATGTGTTTAACCAATTCTGGAGTAACAAAATACTTTTTTCTGCTGAAAGTCTAAAGGACAATATAAGTTTTGATGATGGATTTGTTGTCATACATTAATCAATACAGATTTGTGTCTTGGATTATACAGTAAAGTAAACAAGTCAAATAAGGAGAAAAAGGATATATACATGTAGTCCGCATTCCTGATTATTTTGGGAAATAACCATACACCAAACATGTCATAGAACATGTCTTTTTCTGCTTTTCTTCATCTTGGAAGTCTAAAAATCATCCTTTGAAGCAATACCAAGATAGCCACTAGTTTCAACTAAGAAGCTTGATTTTCAATTAAAAAATATATATGCTTAGATGGGGTTAATTCAAGGAATATGAATATACATACTTCTAATAATTCATCTCCACTTTTGAGTCGACCATTTATTCCCACGGGACCATCATGTAAGATGGACCTTATGTAGTGATGAGGCCTGACTTCTACACCATTCTCCACATCAACTGTCCCCTCTAAACTAATACCTAATCCTCCTCCTTCACGAAATTTGGAAAGTTGGGAAACCTAGAAATAGAATCATATAATTTATAGCTGCATGGTTAGTAGCAGAACATGTAAATCTATAAAAATAGTAAAATGAAAGCTAGCATTATTACATCTCTGACTAAACCTCATTAATTTGTTTTCCATTTTTCTGTCATATAGGTCCTCTTTACAAGTTGATGTTGTTTTTCCCCAATTTTTCAGTCATATAGGTCCTCATTACGTGGTGTATTTCAAACTTTACATGATATTGATATGGGTGTTAAAAATTGATTATTATCAAAAGTTTTCTATAAGCGTTATCAGAGTCAAACACATGAGGATTCTATAAGGAAATACTTACCAAAAATAGCTAGTATTTACATATTTAATGAATGGCTGTTATTTATTTTGAATTTATTGAACCATAAAATTAATTTTTGACTCTTCACATTGAATAATCCGCGAAGCGGATTATGTTAAATGTGAAGAGTCAAAAATTAATTTTATGGTTCAATAAATTCAAAATAAATTATTGCCATTCATTATAAATAAATTTCTATCAAAAATAAGGCTCAAAGATATATATTAATACGAATAACAACGTACACAGATGTTTGCGTATGAATACACAATGTTAGAGTGGGCGTGTCGCCATAAAAATTGATAACATTGAAAATAAAGCTAATTATTTTAACCAATCAGAAGACAGTAAATTCACCAAATTTATTTATTTTGGAATATACCTTTAGGTTTCATACTTTTTTTCTCCTAATCTTCTATAAGCTTTAATGTGAAAACACCTCTATTTAACTTTTGACCCCTTCTTTACAACTACTGGAAGATCAAGTACTAAAGAATAAGTCATTTTCTTAGGTTTTAATCATATTAAGCTAAGCTTTCTTATTACAGCTATAATTCATCATTTTTTCCGTTAAGTCAATTACGGTAAGCTTACAAATAGCCTTATCAAAACTATTTTTTATGTTGAACCCTAGCATTTATTAACAAAACCATTTATTCATAATTTTAAACAAAGCTTTATGTTATTAACTTGCGCTTGGATGAAATTAAAATTTCTGGAGTTTATTCACTATATTTGAAATTTTGTAACAATAGTTTAGGCTTTAGAATATTACTATATTTTATTGTTCCTAGAAGACTTAACCACCCACTCTAAACCATTGCTTTTCATAATAGTTCAGTTTTAATACTAGTAATTTTCAAAGCATCAGTTACTATAAACTAATGCATTTATCAAATCCCAGCATAAAAATATTCAAAATCAATAAGTATATAATTCCGATAGGGAAACAATTATTAAACGTCTGAATTCTACCATGGAATATTATTGTTCTGTTTCCTTATCAGACAAATCTATTTAACTGAATGTATCCTGATTTACTACAAATACTCATTTGTCAGAACTATTGTCCTCTTAAAATCAGTTTATGTTCATGTCTCGTTGAATGTGAAAATTATTTCATATTAACCTCCAGTCTGTGATTTGCTTCTTTTTCTATGGTCATATTTCTTAAAATCAAGGTTAAATCTTTGCTGAAAACTTAGCAATATATATTTATATTTTAGGATTGCTGAATGTCTCTACATTAACAGAAAATCTTGTAGCTCTTTATGTGTAATTTTTGCAGGTATAGAGAGAGTTCAAAACTTAGCAGTCAGATATCTTCAACATGTTTGCTAACTTTGCATCAAGATATACCATTAAATCTTCAACAAGATTGAAGAAGTAGCTAGGAGAGAGAAGGAAATTCTGTTTTTCATGATTTCAATAGACACCATTTTACTGCAAAGTTTCTAAATCACCTGGAATTTTATTTGCCTTTACATTTTGCAGCTTTTTTCAAAATATAATTATTCCAAATTACACCCATATTCATTCAAATATTAACTTGTTTTTTTAATTGATGTTTTAATTTCATAAACAGCTCTTAAAAAATTATATCAGAAGTTGAAACCTAAACTGCTTGTAACAACTGAGCGAAATCTAGTCACCTCTAGTAAAAAAGTCAAATAAAAAAAAAATACCAAACTGCATCGAAAATTCAAATCAGAAAGTCTCTTAAATCAATTAAATGAATGGAAAACAACTGTCATATTCCTTCCTGACTAATAAAGTGGTTCATTAATTTTAAACCATGTTTCAATTGATGTAGATAAAATTCGAATTGAAGAAAATTAGATATCACCAGATCGAATAAGTTTATGTCTTAATTCTTAAGAAAAGACATATGCACTTCAATTGTTTCTTAGGTATTGAAATGAGTTTGTACTAAATGCCTAGTAGATTGGCAAAAGAGATAGTCTGAAACCACTGGAACTAAATGCTAATTTCAACAATATAGAATCTCTCCCAAATCCAATAAACCACTACAGACTGGTGACATAAGATTGTCAAGTACAATATGATCAATCTATATGTGTCTAATTCAATATATTCCACTAACTTATACAATGAAGGTCCTGTTATTAAATCATATGCCAAGTTGATCACAAGGCACCTAAGGTAAAACATTCTACATCAAACCATAAAATAAAGTTTATTTCCTCAAATTATATATTTCCCATAGTATAGTTATCTTTTTAGACAGATATTTTTGTAAATAAAGAAGTTTAGTAAAGGATTATCAAAAATTCTTTTAAAAATATCCTTAAGGAGCCTCTGACCATGGTGACAAACAAGTGAAGATATATAGTATATTGACCACTTCACAATGTGTCTTTTTTATTTAATTAACTGAAGAAAACAATTTTTCTTTACATAGAGGAGACCAGACTGCAACATAATGAACCAAAGAAGTCTACCATTATACTATTCTGATGCCTGAGTCATGCCATCAAAATGTTCTCTATACAGTTGCGTTAATAGAATAAATACACAAATTTCCAAGTTCCAACTACAAATGTACTTTCATTGTTTTTCTCAACTATACATATTCAAAATGTTACTAATCTGCAAAGCCTATTTACGACCTTGATCTTTCATATCTTATCGTGAACATTGGTAATTAATCTAAAGAACACTGCATAACAATCTTCAACAAACTTTCTAACATGTTGCTTTCACCACAACTATAGATTTTCTTATTATGTAAGATGAAAGTTCTCTTATGCAAACAACATTGGCAAAAACAGACCAACAGAAGTACATACTTCTACATCATCAACAATTTTTAGGTTTGGATAATTGAGTAGAAGAGAAAGAAACAATGAAAACTCTTGGGCAGACTATCAAAGAAACAATTTGAAGAAATTATTGAGATTTCTAAATGAATTTCTTGCAAAAGTAATGTTTACATATAGGTCAGCATATTCGTTTATTCCTGTCATTCTTATGTCATCAAAATATTAAGAGGTCTGATGTAATCCATACAAGTATTATTGGCCATTTTTTTAAATTTCGATCTTTGAGCCTGCATTAACTTAAGTGTTTGCTTTTTCAGGAAACTATTTCAAATTGTAAACTGTTTATTAGTAAATGGATTTGCTCTATGTTTGGGATTTAAATTGGATAGACACATATTTGCTTTGTTCATTATTCATGGCCTTGTACAATGCGATTTTAAAAATGAACAGTGAAATGTTTGCATAGGGTGAATTTCGCAGTAAAACATTTACCGTTAAATATAGAAACATTTAGACTAGGCAAACACAAAAATTAACTGATATACCCTTTTTGCTTAGGTATTTTTTTTTTCAAATGGACATTTACAAATCAGCCTAATTGGAATTGACCAGACATTTACAAGAAGACATTATGCATTCAATGCAGAGATTGTAACTTACAACATATTTCATGTCAAACTAAAACCTGTTATTTTGTAAAGACCTTGAAAGTTTGGGTCTTTTCAATATAACTCAAGGTTAAAAACAAGTCAAACTAAGAGGACTAGAAAAACGTTTAGATGTTGTTTTTTTCTTTTGTGTTGATTGGATTAAAAGTTTCATTTCATTTTACAACATATCTGGAATACTTACAACAACTTCAAAGTCTTCTCCTATAATAGGTTCCCAACATTGTCTAATAGCAGCCTCTACATCTGGTAACAGTTCCCCAGCTGAATATATAGATATAGATATATATATATAGTTACTTATATAAAATAAGGAGTTAATTTGATTGCCAATGAGACTACTATTCAACACTAGTCCAAATTTTGTGGATCAAGCAATTATTAGTCACCATACAGCCTTCAAAAATGTCTTTTCTGAGCTCTTTGCATAAGTCTTTTCAAATATAAGAATGTAGAACGGGGGGGGGGGGGGGGTTCCGGGGGTTGGAACCCCCCTTTTTTTTTGGACGATAAATGCATTTGAATGTGAGCATATACTTGGAACCCCACTTTACTTTGGGTTGGGAACCCCCCCTTTTAAAAATGGCTGGATCCGACACTGAACAGTACTGTAAAACTAACAAATTTTCATGAGCAGTTTAATTTTGGCAAAAAAATGTTACTAAATAAACTTTAGTCTTCTCCTACATATACACACCAGGAAATTTATTGTAAATGAATAGCAAGTGGAGTGGAAAGAGCTTTCAGGTAAATATGTTTCTAGGAAAATAAGTTGGTACACAGTATTCATTTAAAAATACAAATATGAGCAGCTATACTAAAGACCCATCAAAGACTTTTGATCTATGACTGCATTGCATAACAGATAAATATGTTTGCTAATAGCCAGAAACATGACATTGTTTTTAAATAGTCTTACATTCATCATAACTCAGTTCATACATTGTAATATCATAGAAATGTTTCTTAAATTATACAGGCTTTGTCCCAAATGACCCCATGAACTCCAGTATCATGGACTATTCCGCATTGTTAATCAACAATTAATACAAGTTGTGCTAGTAAAGCAAAGTGTCAATACTCTATGTTAATTGTCATAACCGATTGATCATATGGAATCTGCCATTGTTATCCCTGTCAATACACTTATACATAATAATCGGAAAAATAAACAACTGATCTCGACACAATAATAGACAACTCCACAAGACGCAATGTCATCATATAATGAAAATGATGGACAACAGTCGGAAATGTAAAAGTTGTCTAAATATAAACAAATATAAAATTCTAGGTGACATGTGACTTATGTAGCTGTTACTGGTCTCATTAAACAATGTTGTTATATGATTTTTTTTATTTTAAAGAGAACAAGTTTTAAAACAGAAATTTCAACCTTGGTTTTAATATATTTTTAAAACTCAAATTTTTTTAATGGTTTAAAAATTTTCAATTGTTAATTCTGATTAATTTTGTTTCACAGCAACAGCAATTCATGTGTTTGTAAATTTTCTTGCAACTGGTCAGTTCCATCTAAATATTTTTAATCTGACTATTGTAAGGAAACAAAATCAAAGTTACTCAGATAGCATACTTTTGTATAACTTTACATAACGTCTACCTGATCTATGTCGAAAAACTTTTTGGTTAATTTAATAAAATTGACCACTTGCAAAAAAATGGTTTACACATGTTTTAGTTAAATTAAATTACATGTACCAATATTACATTAAGGCACACAGACATTTGACATGTCACTAGCCAAAACGTTAGTGGTTAGTAAATTCGTTGATTTAATTATCTCCTAGACAACTAAAAACCTCCTATTAATTTACCATTGTCATGAAGGTATAAGAAATGCCAGACCAATAATTGTTGTCCCATGAAAGTATTGTTGTAGACAAATTAAAATGTAGCTCAAACAAATACAATTTTATTTTGTATTTATTGGGAATGACAGGATTGTGTGTAGGACACTTTAAGACGGTATGATCTGAATCCTGGTCGAGACGATGTTCTGCTAGAATTCATTAATGTCAAAACAGTCTGTTATAATCAATACGTATATATATCACAGAGCAAGGACCTTACAGTGTCTCCAATATAAAATTTAAAATCAATAACACTAGAATTTATAAATTGTCAAACATGAAAGAAAAAATATGCAAATTGTAGTATAATAACAATAAACAATCATTTTCTAGTCGTCATACGGAAGAAAAAAGAAAAGAAAATTGTTATTAAAAATAACAAGAGTACACACGCTGAAATGTCTCGCCTTCTTTACTAATCATTGATATTATGTTGATAGACCTAAATATAAAGCTTTATTACAACTGTCACATAAACTCAACATTAACCAAGAAAACGAAACATGGATCAATGAACCATGAAAATGAGGTCAAGGTCAGATGAACCATGCCAGGCAGACATGTACAGCTAACAATTCTTCAATACAACAAATATAGTTGACTTATTGCTTATAAATTAAGAAAAACAGACCAAAACACAAACACTTAACACTTAGCAATGGACCGTGAAAATGAGGTCAAGGTCAAATAAAACCTGCGTAACAGACATATAGATCATAAAATATTTCCATACACCAAATATAGTTGACCTAATGCATAACGTATTAGAAAAATAGACCAAAATTCAAAAACTTAACTTTGACAACTGAACCATGAAAATGAGGTCAAGGTCAGATGACACCTGTCAGCTAGACATGTACACCTTACAATCATTCCATACACCAAATATAGTAGACCTATTGCATATAGTATAAGAAAAACAGACCAAAACATAAAAACTTAACTATAACCACTGAACCATGAAAATGAGGTCAAGGTCAGATGACACCTGCCAGTTGGACATGTACACCTTACAGTCCTTCCATACACCGAATATACCAGACCTATTGCTTATAGTATCTGAGATATGGACTTGACCACCAAAACTTAACCTTGTTCACTGATCCATGAAATGAGGTCGAGGTCAAGTAAAAACTGTCTGACGGGCATGAGGACCTTGCAAGGTATGCACATACCAAATATAGTTATTCAATTACTTATAATAAGAGAGAATTTAACATTACAAAAAATATTAACTTTTTTTTCAAGTAGTCACTGAACCATGAAAATGAGGTCAAGGACATTGAAAATGTGACTGACGGAAAGTTCGTAACATGAGGCATCTATATACAAAGTATGAAGCATCCAGGTCTTCTACCTTCTAAAATATAAAGCTTTTAAGAAGTTAGCTAACGCCGCCGCCGCCGCCGCCGCCGCCGCCGCCGCCGCCGCCGCCGCCGCCGCCGCCGCCAGATCACTATCCCTATGTCGAGCTTTCTGCAACAAAAGTTGCAGGCTCGACAAAAACAGGAAATGAACGATATTAAATATGATTTCTTTTATGATTTATTCTCATTTCATTGGGAAAAACAAAATAATTCATTAAACACAGAAATAGTTACCTTTGCAGACAAAAATTCAATAATTTCATTTATAATCAATAACTTTGTATTAGGTGCACCTAGAGCTTGAAAATTTTCAAATGATTCTATTTTCAAAGCAATTTTCTAAATGTAAAATTTTAGTTTTAAAGGGCCATTAAATTAAGAATAGAATGCTTCCTTTTGTAGTTTTATTGCGGTGTAAAAGCGCTGACTGAAGCACATTTTGCAAGACATGGAAGCCCTCCATACTAAAAATGAGTGCAAAATCAAGAAGCAATTAATTCATATAACTACATTTATATACTTCAACCATGAAATTATGATTTATATCAAGTTTTTTTGTTTGTTTTAAATACCTATGCATTGTTGTGATGTTGTTATGGGAAGCACACACAGTCATAAATGTTGCATTTTTATTGAGAACTTAAATTTAAAATAAAATATAATGCCTTGATATTGTTGTCAGAGCCAATCAAAATCATTGATTCTTTTGGTACATACATGTAATATAATTACCAGTTTGTAAATAAAGGCAACAGTTGTATACCGGAATTCAAGTCATAAATAGATTGAGAAAAAAAATAATTTCGGGTTACAATTCAAAACCGAGGAAAACTAAGCAAGTGCCCCTGGAGATTGAAAATATTTCTTTGTGTAAAATTATAATGACTATTTTCTCTGTCAGTTTTCTACAACTTCCACTTACTATAATCCTCATCACAGAACATGACTGGTATATCTTCCACATCTACTTGTTGTTGTGATTCATACGCTGGTGGAGCTGTCTCTGGAGCAGGACCTATTCCATTAGAGGGAGGATATGGTATGTTAATGTTAGGGTGTGCTGAAAGTACACAATGTTTTAGGGATAACAGTGCATGGAATAACTAGAATTGTTACTCCAAGTTAAATTTCTTTGTGTGTGTGTACATGTGTTAAATTAGTGTACTAGTTATAAAAACTCTTGCAAATGTGTAAATAGTTTCTTAAGTGGAACTGATCATGAAATGTCTAAAAGTCATGACAGTACTGGAATTTTCATTGCATACACACTAGAAAAAACATTGTGAAAACTAAAATTGTATTTTTCTATTTTTCTTTTTTTCTGAATCAACTCTTTTAAATGTAAAAAAAATGTTCGGTCGACTACCCATTGTCATTGACAAAATAAAAATTGGATAATTTATAATATTGTTTTAATAAAATAAATCATATTTAGCAATCCTTTTAAGCATGAGAAATGACTTGAATAAGATCAATGATTGTATGATACTTAGATTAACAGAGTTTACCTATACATTCTCAGGTAAGCAGACCTCAGCTGTCTGTCTGCCATTTCTAATTAAGAAAACTAATTTGATATTTTTTTTAAATTTTTATTCTAAGTAATTACAATTTCTAATTTCACAACTTATAAACTCCCTTGATGCTTTCTTGTTGGTCTCCAGTGCTAGAGGTTGTTGGTTCAATCACCAACCGATTTTAATAATCCAAAGACTTTAAAATTTCTATTGGCTGCTTATCCGCTTAGTATGCAACATTAAAGAGTAAAATTAAAGACTCATTTGCTTTGAGTCAAAATAATATGTACAGGAAGGGTGACATAAGTGGATTGTTAACATGGCAACTATCTTGTTAAAAATTCGACCCAGCTTGTCTTCCTAATACAAAGCTTGGCTCATATTCATATTGTACTTGCATGTTCTCATCCTGGATATGCATTTAATTTGCCACTGGACATTAAATAGATTTATTGATTGTTGTTTAATGCACTTTCAACATTATTGTGCTATTTCATGGCAGTCATTTTTCATTGGTGGAGGAAGCCAGATTCCCCTGGGAAAACCACTAACCTTCAATGGGAAAACTGACAATCTTAGTTAATTAAGATTAGAGTCGAGTGCACACTTATTTTAACTCCAGTCTCTTTTAAGGAAGTTCAAAATACCATAGGATAACAGTTTGATATTTACCGATTATCCCTTTTATGTTCAAAGATGATTTTTTGTTTTTGTTTTTCAAGATGGCCTTCACAATATACTTACCTAAGTACTGTTGTAATTTTTCAAACTTGGGTCCACGTTGATATCTTGCTAGTTTAAGAAGGACCATTTGTCCAGTATTTCGTAATACTTCCACAGCTTGGTGATTAGTGAAACCTTGTAAGGATTGATTATCCACCTATAAATAAACAGATATAGACTGTCTGATCATGATGTAAGGATTGCATATGTTGTATATCAGTATTATCCTTCATAGCAAGACAAAATGATTGGTGAAGACTTGTAACTGTTTCCTAATAGACTCTTGTAAGATAATTTATTACTTTGAAAGAAGTGTTATTCTTTGATACTATTTCTAGGGTTTCTTTAAAACATGTTGGCTTGGTTTAGTTTTTTTTTTTTATCTTTTTAAATATGGGTCTAAACTGCTTTTCTGGATTTACCTTAATCAAGAACTCTCAAAAGCAAATATTTTAAAACCCATGGATGCATATGAACTGAAACATTTAAAGAGCAATATGACAAAAAGAGACCTAAAATATCTTATGAAAAAATGTTATTAAAAACATTTTCATGTATGGTACAATGTACTACCTGAGTATATCACAAAATATTAAATAGCATAGATGTATATTGCAAAAATGATTATCCCTGAATGCCTGTTGCATACATTGTGATTGATTGGTGTTTAATGTCACTTTCAACACTATTGTGCTATTTTGTGGCAGTCCGTTTTTATTTGTGGAGGAAGCTGGAGTGCCCATAGAGAACCACTGACCTTAGATAGTCTAACAATCCTAGTCAATTAAGATTGGAGTCGAGTGCACCGGCCTTCGTGCGAGATTCAAACTCACTACCTCAGTGTTGAATTGCTAGTGATGCAGTAGATAGACTACTTAGACCATTTGGCCACTGATGAGTTGTGAGTTTGATTTGCAATTGACTCTAAAAGAATTATGGACATTCTCTGAGCAGTTAATGTGACAGGTAAATGCATGTGCTCAATTTTTTTTGAAACAGTAGTGAGTCACACTATGCAGTAAACCATTAAAATCAATAAACAAGTGCATTTTAAATGAATTATTTATTTTAATTCTTTGAACTTAAGGATAAATCTATTTTAAAGAGACAGTCAGCATAAAAATAATGTTGATGACTAATTTGTCTAGCAATGATAATGCCAAATATAGTGGATAAGGTTCAAGATATAGCACATCATCTGCAATTATGGCATCAGTTGAAGTTAAATTGCCATTTTTCAGCTTGTCAGATGTTAAAGACCAAAAGTTTGAAAAAGTGCTGATGGCATAAAATTATAAAAGTATTTTTACATGTTATAAGTTGTTTGTATGTCATGGTTCTGTTCTATTAACTAAACTACAATTTCATTTAAAAAAAAACCAAATGTACTTAATAATTTAACATGTGCAATTCATGCAAGAACTAACAAATATGGAAACAGACACTGACAGAGACAAGAAACTTATTGCTGCTGTTATAAAACTTGTTATAAACTTTTTCACAAACTGTTCAATAAATGTCCCAATATTTCATTATTAAATTGGAAAATAAAATAAAATAATTTGTAGAAAATGTCGAGATTTTGACAGATATAATACAAAATTGCATCTCTATTGTCATTGATTGTAAGAATGAGTGTTATTACATGTCCCAATGGATTACTCTGCTGGAACTCTATCATTATACCATTAAACTATTTGTTCATGTTAAAATATCTTTCAAATCTGGAGGGAAATGTGTCTAAGATTCGGAATATGATAGGTGTTTTAATCTTATATCTAGAGAACAATTAATGTTCTATGCCCTTACAAATCTGACTACAGATATCCGATACATTTGTCAATCAGTTTCTATAATCAGGACAACGCTATCTATCAAGTTATTGAAACTGCTGTAACATGTAAAAGGTTTATAGTGTTCTTTCTACAATCCTACAGATTACAATGGAAAAGAAGGGAAACAAGTCTTAAGCAACTCACTATGACTTAGCGATATTTCTTCCAGATACTGGTACTATCAGAACTCTGATCCATAGTTTGAAACTTCATACTTTATTTTGCCTTGATGTTTTTTTTTCTTATTTTAACGTTTAAGGCAAAATGTGTGTCATAGTAATTTTTTAACATTGCAGAGACATATTTTACTAGCAAACATAGAACTCTTGCAGAATCTGTATGTTCAAACACAAATGCCATAATAATTTTAATAATTTATTACAATAATAACAAGGTTGATGCTCTTTTTTTTCAAATGAGCAACGGCCATGCACCAAAAGATATTTGACTTGTTACAACGTCATATATAAGGAATTGTTTGGTTAAATATACCTTTATGCAATCATGTTGCTAATATTCAATTATTGAAGGCAAGAACTAATAATGAGGTAAATTTGAAAGCCTTTCCAATTTCCCTTAATTGAAAGACGTCACAAGACCCAAAGCAAGTTTTAAGTATAATATAGCTTTTCTGATATTGGACAGACTAATTTCAAGCGAACTGTAGAACATATGACAAATTTCAATTGATAGGTTTATTATTGAAAGTTGAAATTCAATAGGCTAAAAGGTCCTCCATCATTTATCATCCTATCCCATTAATTTAGATAAAAAACATGTACCATGTTAACCATTCAATCAGTAACAGATGGGTATTAACCTAGTTGTCAAGCATATGGCCTATTGACATGAATATCTACAGTAGATGAACATCTAATGAAATGGAAACTTAAATTCTTTGATGAATAACAAGAATGTGTCCACAGTACACGGATGCCCCACTCACACTATCATTTTCTATGTTTAAAGGACTGTGAAATTGGAATAAATTCTCTAATTTGGCATTAAAATTAGAATGATCTTATCAAAGGGAACATGTATACTAAGTTTCAAGTTGATTGGACTTCTACTTTATCAAAAACTACCTTGACCAAAAACTTTAACCTGAAATTTGCACTATCATTTTCTATGTTCAGTGAACCGTAAAATTGGGGTCAAAACTCTTAATTTGGCATTTAAATTAGAAAGATCATATCATAGGGCACATGTATACTAAGTTTCAAGTTGATTGGACTTCAACTTCTTCAAAAACTACCTTGACCAAAAACTTTAACCTGAAGCCAAAAACTTTAACCTGAAATTTGCACTATCATTTTCTATGTTCAGTGAACCGTAAAATTGGGGTCAAAACTCTAATTTGGCATTTAAATTAGAAAGATCATATCATAGGGCACATGTATACTAAGTTTCAAGTTGATTGGACTTCAACTTCATCAAAAACTACCTTGACCAAAAACTTTAACCTGAAATTTGCAATATCATTTTCTATGTTCAGTGAACCGTAAAATTGGGGTCAAAACTCTAATTTGGCATTTAAATTAGAAAGATCATATCATAGGGCACATGTATACTAAGTTTCAAGTTGATTGGACTTCAACTTCATCAAAAACTACCTTGACCAAAAACTTTAACCTGAAGCCAAAAACTTTAACCTGAAATTTGCACTATCATTTTCTATCAGTGAACCGTAAAATTGGGGTCAAAACTCTAATTTGGCATTAAAATTAGAAAGATCATATCATAGGGAACATGTGTACCAAGTTTGAAGTCGATTGGACTTCAACTTCATCAAAAACTACCTCGACCAAAAACTTTAACCTGAAGCGGGACAGACGGACGAACGGACGAACGGACGAACGAACGGACGAACGGACGCACAGACCAGAAAACATAATGCCCCTCTACTATCGTAGGTGGGGCATAAAAATGGATCGAAAGATGGGCTGGAATGTGATATCATTTGTTGAATGACAATCTAATAATGTGGTTTCGCCCATTTTGGTGCTTTTTTTCCCTGTTCACTATGACAAGGAAGGATAACCCACTCACTTGTATAATCTGATCGTTAACCTGTATTCTCCCATCTACACCTGCTGCACTGCCTTCAGCCACACTCTTCACAAAAATTCCACACAGATCATCTGTAAAAAAAATCAATGATTATTTAATTTCAAATTAAAGTAAACTCCTAAATTGACAGCAAGTTCAAATGGAGCATGTTAAATGGAACATGTTAAATTGAGCACACATGTCGAATTGAACAAGTGAAATAAACACCTCAAATGGAACATGTCAATTGAAACATGTCAAATGGAACATGTCAAATGGTACCTGTCAGATGGAGGTTGGATGAATTTAAATATAAAATATTTTCAGGCAACTACTATCTCTTCCTCAATGATTCCAAGACTATATTGTCAGTATATACATCACATACTTAATGCTCCTGATGAAAAAACTTCTCATCAGTACTTAATCTGTTCACTGAATTGTGAATATAAAGTCAAGGTCACATAAGGCGACAATGACTTGTTGTAAAGGTCACGTTAGGTGACAATTTTTCACTTTCTATTTTAAAAGATTGAGACACAAGTATAACATTTGCAGTATCAGTAAAGTTTTGTCAATGTCAGAGAATAGAAAATCATACCCAAGGATGTCTGAAATTTCTTAAATTCTTGCCAGTGCTTAATTGCCTTATTTCACCAATGGACATTCAAAGTGATCATAAAATATTTAAATGCCACAGAGAATGATGCATGTACCCAATCTGACCAAGAAGGTATGGATAGGATGAGGTAATTGCTAGAAACCAACAAAGGGCTTTTGTTCCATGTATTGCGAAATAGGCAAAACCACATTTTAAAAAAACAATTTGAAATTTTACTTGTATTAAAAGTTTATTTAAAGCATTTATATTTTAGAGAATTTTCTATCCAAGATATCAAATTTTGTTTAGATTGATCCAACAATATTTGGTTAATGCTTCTTGCTAAAGGTTAATTCTAAAAGCTCTTTGATTGTGACTTATGCTATGTATTTGTGATTTCATGGATTATCTCTCATGATTAAAACTATTGGGACTTTCCATGAGTATGACGCAAATACAAAATTTCAATCCTGGTAAATATGATGAGTTATTCCCATATATAAGAAAACAAGCATTTAATCATTCTATATTTAGATAAAATAAATCAATCATTATTGTATCCAATTATTAAAACTAAGTTTTTAATACTTATTTACAGAATATTCATCAAATTGTATATACATTCTTTACTGTTTATAATCCCCTTCCCAAAGGCCTACTATAACTCTATATAGACATTGATATTTCTGCCAAGATATAAAATAGTTGATGATGGAATAAATCTGGTTGAATTTTATGTTATTTTACCATTTGTCTGTCTTACAGTATTTCAGGCCCGTGATGGAATCATCTTTACAAACAAAGAGAGCTCACATGTACATCTTCATATAAATGTGAAGAAAAAATTAAAAATGGTTCTTGGTGCTTTCTAGCTAGAAAGTAATGTTCTTTTACAATGCTGCAAAGTTGTTTATAATATTATTTTACCTAGTTATTACAGGGACGATTCGAGGGATTGAGGAAAACTGCGAGTAATGACAGAATTGCCAAAATATTTTACAATCTTATTCCTAAAAATTTTCCTCAAGGCCCCTATTAGAATCAGCCACTACATTGGAATATTCAGAAGCTTGATTTTCAAACTTATCAGATGTTTTTTTTTATATCTGTCTGCTTAGGGACTTTCTATTTAGAATTTTCATTTGAGTTTGGTATTTTTGTTATTTTACTTAGGCATAACAGTACTGTAGTTGAAGAGTTGCCACCGTCAATTGTAGATTTGACGGTCAAAAATGCAGTTTTACTGGCGACGCGTAGCGGAGACAGTAAAACGGAGATTTGCGACCGTCAAATCAAAATTGACGGTGGCAACTCTTCAACTACAGTACTGTTATTCCGATTCTAATGCATTACAAAAAGAAAAAGTACGATAAAACTTGAAAAAATGTCTAAATTTGACAAATAGAAAAAAATCCGCAAAACTTCATGAATGATTTTGGCACAAAGACGTCATGGCTAAACATGACGTCATACAAATGAAAACTTACAAACTGGAGGTTATTACGTTACCTGTACGCTTCAAATTGGGATAAAATTACATTAAAACGGCGAATTCGAGGTTGGTGTTGTTTTATTTTCGATTATGTAGTAGTTATCGAACATTTGTTGATTCAATCAATTCAAAATGGCATGTCCCTCCTTAGTTACGCCTGGTCAACTGTGGATTTGACGGCAACTTTTAGCCAATGAAAAACATTGTTACATCCAAATTGCATTAGAATTAAGAATTGAATGCTTCTTTTTGTAACTTCATTGGGGTGTAAAAGCGTTGACCGAAGTACATTTTGTTCTGCGCTTCATTCTAAAAATGTGCGCATGGTCAATGCTTTTACAACCCTATAAAGTTACAAAAAGAAGCATTCAATACATTGTACTTATAATTACATTTTTTAGCTAGGATCATGAAAACAGGAATTTCATTAATTTTTTATTTAATTCACTTGTGCACTTTATTGTTGGACCTCGTGTTATGATGAATTATAAGTTTTATTGTGTAATGCAATTGCTTAGGAATAACATGTGATGTGCAGTTAGCCAATCAGAAATAACGTTATATAATAAAACATACAACTAATGTAATTATTTTCCCGTATTGTGACATAAAGATAAAGTTGCCTTGGAAATAAAACAACACCAAGTTCATATCATACAAGAGGCTGTCACAACGACAGCAAACCGGATTTATTAACATTTATTTGTGTCCTGGCAATATCACAAGAACCATTACTGATGAATGGTGAAAGTGAAAATCGTCAATATCAAATTTTACCTCCATTTTGTCATCAGTATCAACATATAAAAATTTGAAAAGCTTAGATTGAATGGTTCATGAGTAAATGAAACAGCGTGAATGGAAACGCCATTTTACGATCTTTCAAGAACCATAACTCCTGAATGGTAAAAGTCAGAATCGTCATTATTGAACTAGACCTTTATTTTGTCATCAGTAACAACATATAAAAATTTCAAAAGCTTTGGTTGAATGGTTCATAAGAAAATGCACGGACACGACTGGAAACACCATTTTTCAATCTTTTAAGAACCATAACTCCTGAACGGTAAAAGTCAAAATCGTCATTATTGAACTTGACCTCCATTTTGTCATCAGTGACAACATATTAAATTTAGGGAAGCTTTGGTAGAACAGTTCATGCGTAAATGCACGGACACGACTGGAAACTCCATTTTTCAATCTCTCAAGAACCATAACTCCTGAACGGTAAAAGTCAAAATCATCATTATTGAACTTGACCTCCATTTAGTCATCAGTAACAACATATAAAAATTTGGGAAGCTTTGGTAGAACAGTTCATGCGTAAATGCACGGACACGACTGAAAACTCCATTTTTCAATCTTTCAAGAACCATAACTCCTGAATGGTAAAAGTCAAAATCGTCATTATTGAACTTGACCTTCATTTAGTTGTCAGTAACAACATATCAAAATTTTAAAAGCTTTAGTTGAACGGTTCATGAGTTAATGCACGGACAACATTTGATTGCTGCACGACCGGCCGCCCAACGTACATCCCCAAATCAATAACTGACATTTTTGTCACAAAAATCCGGTTAAAAATTCATCAACTACAAATTTAGCTCATGAATGTAATAAAAGTCATAACTGATAAATAAAATATTTGAAAATAAAAATTCTAAAATAACGATTTCACATAAAAAAAAATCCCAATGTAAATTATAGAACCTTGCATAAATAGTTAATTTATCCAAATGTGACTGCAAGTATATAGTTTATATTAATATCAATGAACCTAATGCTACCATAAAGAATATTGAACAAATGTTACCATACATACTGAATACATGAATGAACATGATGTCATTACATATGGTGCACTTGAATTATGCCAGTAGGTCTGAATATAAACACAACTATTGTGTGTCCTCAATATTTCTGTCAACCAAAGCTGTCTCTTTATCTGCTATATATTCTCTAAAACTGTAAGCTACGATAGTAACCATTTTGATGAACTGCACACATGTTGTTCGGGAAATAAACTTGCATTGAAAGTTCTGATATTCTATTTCATATACAATCTAGGGTTCGAGAAATCCAAAACTAAACTAAACTAATAAACAAACAAGCTTAAGGCAACACTGTGTCATGTGCAAGCCAATGAAATATAGAAAGACAATGTAAACTGCAGAGGAAACTGTTTTCTTTAAATACATGAGTTTTAAATTATGCAAGCTTAATTAGTTAATTTAAATGTATATTTATTTATAGTGGATTTGGAAACAAGTTATTACAACTTATATCAATCCCTTTCCACTTTGCTGGTACCATAGCTACCTTGTAGTGGCATTAGCCTGCTCTTTTTCCTAATCTACAAGGGTGTCTTTTTAGTGCAAGAGCTATTTCTCTCTATTTACACAGGATAGCCATTTATCATCCCCTTCAAACGACATATCATTGTTTCTCAAGACCATACTTGCAAATGGTGTCAAGGGAGAGCAAAATTATGTCCCTGAAATTTTCACCCAAGAATAGGCCTTTGTGTTTAACCACTACACCATGGCTCTCCATAGTTTGCAGATTAATAGAACCATCATGATTTAAACAATTAGAATTTCAGTCAAATCTGAAAATTATTTCCAATTTCAAATTATTTTCCACGATTATTTTACTATTAAAGTTAAGGATTTTATCAAAATCTATCTATTAATCAATATGAGGAAGCATGGACATGTTTTCTCTCGATTAAAATGTAAATATCTTTTGGTATTTTATGCATATTTTAGAATGGTCTAAAAGCAAAACATATCAAGTTATAATGTTACACATTCCATTCAATCCCTTTACAACTACTGCACCAAAATAACATTTATATAAAGTATTTAGAAATACCATAAGTCAGCAAAAGTTTGAATGAAACGACTGTATTAATGCTAAAGTACAATAACAGGTCGTAACAGGTCATATCTGCGTATCCAATCAACTTATATATCCTTACGGGATTCTTCACACCAGACTTTCTCACAAATAATATGAATTATTTCTAACAAAAGTCCTATTGATGATGTCTAACAGAGAAATAGGTTACCAAAGTAGATAAATACAGTTACAAAAATTAAAATAGGATGAAAATAGTACTGCTTTCACTTTGGACCAGAAAGTTATCATTAAGTAACCCATCATTCTCAACAATCACATAAACTGTATGTACTAAAATTTCTTTCTAATGAATTAAAGGTTAAACAATTACTAAGTCAATAGTAGTGGTCAATTAAAGAAAAATGTAAAGATCTTTTTCAATCAATTTTGATTTCCCATATGGTTACAGAGTATTGTGGAATTAAAACCCAATGCAATACATATCTCTTTAATACTTGTAAATTAAAATTTTATAAGAAATATCAAAAAATTGTTATTGGTTAAAATAAAAATTTGTTAGAAAGAACAGCTTGAAGTTCCTACATTGCCCTCTAGGTGTTTTCATCCTTGTACTTTGGTCTCTGAAGGGTAGTTGTTACATTGGTAATCATACCATATCTCCTTATTTTTATACAGCTAGAGAATTTTTCAATAGCAATCTATAGATTTATAAATCATTTTGGGGCCATTTATAGCTTGCTGTTACATGTGAGCCACAGCTCTGTGTTGAAGACTGTACTTTGACCTACAATGGTTTACTTTTACAAATTATGATTGGATGGAAATTTGGAAATTTGTCTCATTGGCATAGAATTAAAACAATACTCAAGTACAAATATTTCAAAATACATGTACAAAAATATAGTCTCAATGGCACTACAGACAAACTGAATTTACTGTGTATCATTTATTTAAGCAAACAAAATATGTTTAAACTATCTAAATTTACAAAACCTAGCTATGAGCAAGAACAAATATCAGACAACTATAATACCCTTAAAATGTTTGTTAACAATAAGTGGAACAATTAAGAGAAAATATTGCATGTTTTTACCAATATTACCCACAGACACTAGCGCCTCGTTGTATCAATAAAACAGGGCATGTTCTCAACAAGTCATTCTTTTTCTTATTTGTTCAATAATGCAATCATAAAACAGTTTCCTACAATTCTTTAACTTTTCCTATATTGACTTTTCAGCTAATTTTTAATTAAACGATTTTTACAACTATTCTTGGTATATACAATCAGATATGAAAAAATTGATTTACCGTAGGTGCTTTCCACTGAGACTAGCACCTAATGAACTTATACATTTTATATATGACAAAAGTAATATTTGTTAATGTAAATGCTTCAGAACTTCTGTGTTTTTTATTTGTTGAATTTTTTTTTGTAAGTTCATGACTGCATGTAACAATATGATGTTATGTCATGCACACACAAAAAAAGAATAAAATCAATATATGTTACTTTGTAATCTAGACAATGTTTGTTTAAAATTTATGTCTGAGAAGCAGTTCATCCTAAAACTATTCACAGATTTTTAGACAAATGTGTCTGAATTTTATTTTTTTTAAACATGTTTCTTTAACATTTTGAACCAAATAATAGTTAGATATTTATTGAAGCCCAGTAGTTTGTAATTTAGACAGCATTATCTTTATTCATCTGTAAGACTATAATCTGATTTGGAAATGTAACATCACTAAAAAAAATGTTTGCTTTAAGTCTGGTTTGTTTTCTACACATTTTCATAGGGATTCTAATACTGCATGGCTTTATTGTTGACATTTAAACAAGGTACATTCACTTCAGATAATTTAACCTTAGAGACATGCAATCCATAGTTTGCCTTGACCTTGCCATTTTTGTTTCTTTTTTTTTCAATTTAATATTCATAAAAAGCTTGATTATACATAGTACCTTAGTGATAGAAAATGGTAGAAAGAATAGACAAATAACAACTAATGCAATGTACTTTTTGACTCATATTTGGGAATCTGAACAATTTTAATTTTTTGTTGTATTTAAGAGGCTGTATTACCCCTAGTCTAGGAAAGACAACATTACAATCTGTTAACCTACCTGGATTGTCACTCTGACGACCCACATAACCAGCTATCGTAATACCAAGACCATTTTGGTTGTCTTTTAATAACTCTACATCAAAATAGTTAATCTCTGGATATTCAGGGGACATGTCTTCAAAACCATGCTAGAAAAAAGTAAAAAATAAATGTTACAGCATATGAAGTATAAACTAAGGACATGGTATATGATTGCCAATGAGTCAACTATCTATCAGAGTCCAAAATGACATCGATGTAAACAATTATAAGTATGGTATAGGTTTCAACAAAGAGCAAAACCCACCCCATATATAGAAATAAGAAGATGAGGTATGAGTGCTAATGAGAACAATTCTCCATCTAATATAGTCAGATGTAAGTCCCATATAATTAAAACGTGAAAACTGAGTTATACACGAAATGGCATTGTCATTTACATACCGGTTTTAAAAAACTAAGCTTCAAATCTCTTTTTCAAATATCATAGCACATTAGTTCTTCAGCCATGTCTATTTTTTACAACATTTTTCAAAATTCAGTAGCTAAAAATATATTTCCGTCTACAAGTTATCAATTCCAGAACCATCAAGCTTAGGGGATTAAAATTCACTTGCATTATTGCTTTGAGGAAATAGTACAAGTTGTATTGACATTTTGTTCTGAATAATCTCTGAAAAGTCTGTAAAAACATGGTTCAATCAGATTAATGTTTTTAGCATTCAAAGTTTGATAGACCTTAAGCAATCCGACAATAAAAGCACTGTTGGATTATGCTTAGTGAAATGAGCATGGACAATATGATTTGTTTTGTCACTTAGATTTCATTGTTAATGGAACTCTGTAATCCTTAGAAATAATGGTTTAATTTCATTCCTAGCATGGAAATAGTTTCATGCTCAATAAATGGATGGTATTATTCCAGTGTGTAGTTTTCTTTTTCATACCCAATACTCTCTTTCTTTCAATGTCAATATGTAAATAAAACATGACATCAGGCCTCACGGTCATAAAACTTTCGAGCATGACTTTTGTATTCAGACTCAAAAATCAACCAATCAAATTTCTAGATTTCATGTTTCAAGCATGATTTTTGTGCTCCCAGCACTGAGCAAAGTTTTATGCTTTCAAGGCCTGAACTATGACACTTGTTAACCAAAATCTTCCCAAGTCAATTTCGACCATAGATCAATTGGCCTTCTTTTTACCAGTTAATACAATATTAAAGACCTATGATTATATTATGTTCATGTTGCTCTGTCTTCAGTTTTCTATGTTCTGTTTTGTGTACTGTTGTTTGTCTGTTGGACTATTCGTTTTTCCATTTATGAGTTTAAATGTATCTTTTCCCTTTCTTTTATAGCCCTCAATTTGCTCGTTTGTTAATTTTCCAGTTCACTGCTTAAAAAATGATACAAAACACACAAAAATCATAAAAACCATCATTACAAAAGCTCTAATAAACAGTAAATTGAGGAGTTTGATTTCTCTTGGCTTAAAAATGCGAAATTGTACAACAAAAATTTGAAGACTCTTGGACATATACATACATGATGAACTTATACAAAAGATTCTTGAAACTATACATACATGATGAACTTGTACAATGCCATCCATCCCCATCCCTTGGTTAAACTGTTGCTGCTGCTGATGGGAGTCCGCCATGTCAGGAATGGTCTCAGTTGTATCTAATAAAGTATTTATCTGATGTAAATGTTCATCTAACTGATGAGTCGGAACAATTGGGGCATGAGGAATCTGCATTGTAGGCGGTTCATTAATTGGGCGAGCCACAATTAGACGAACTTGACTACCAGATTGCCGTAGAACCTGAGCAACTTGTTCTGAAGTCATACCACGAACATTAACATCTCTGATTTGTAAAAGGTGATCACCACTGTGTAAACGTCCATTCTAAAACAGAATACAAAATGATACTTTTTTTAAAGCTAATTTATTCAATATGCATATGATAAACAAACAAAAATTTAAGACAGCATTAAACAAGAATGTGTCCAAAGTACACGGATGCCCCACTCGCACTATCCTTTTCCATGTTCCATGGACCGTGAAATTGGGTAATAATCTAATTTGGCTTTAAAATTAGAAAGATTATACTATAGAGAACATATCTACTAAGTTTCACGTTCATTGGACTTCAATTTCATCAAAAACAACCTTGACCAAAAACTTTAACCTGAAACTCCCACTTTCATTTTCTATGTTCAGTGGACCGTGAAATTGGGGTCAAAAGTCTAATTTGGCTTTAAAATTAGAAAGATCATATCATAAGCAACAAGCCAAGTGTACTGAGTTTCAAGTTGATTGGACTTGAGCTTCATCAAATTCAAAAACTACCTTGACCAAAAACTTTAACCTGAAACTCACACTTTCATTTTCTATGTTCAGTGGACCGTGAAATTGGGGTCAAAAGTCTAATTTGGCTTTAAAATTATAAAATTCATATCATAAGCAACAAGTGTACTAAGTTTCAAGTTGATTGGACTTGAGCTTCATCAAATTCAAAAACTACCTTGACCAAAAACTTTAACCTGAAACTCACACTTTCATTTTCTATGTTCAGTGGACCGTGAAATTGGGGTCAAAAGTCTAATTTAGCTTTAAAATTATAAAATTCATATCATAAGCAACAAGTGTACTAAGTTTCAAGTTGATTGGACTTGAGCTTCATCAAAAACTACCTTGACCAAAAACTTTAACCTGAAACTCCCACTTTCATTTTCTATGTTCAGTGGACCGTGAAATTGGGGTCAAAAGTCTAATTTGGCTTAAAAATTAGAAAGATCATCTCATAAGCAACAAGTGTACTCAGTTTCAAGTTGATTGGACTTCAGCTTCATCATAAACTACCTTGACCAAAAACTTTAACCTGAACGGACGCACAGACGGACGAACGAACAAACGAACGGAGCCACAGACCAGAAAACATAATGCCCCTCTACTATCGTAGGTGGGGCATGGACTTCAGCTTCATCAAAAACTACCTTGACCAAAAACTTTAACCTGAACAGATGCACAGACAGACGAACGAACAAACGGAGCCACAGACCAGAAAACATAATGCCCCTCTTCTATCGTAGGTGGGGCATAAAAAATAATCATATCTTAGTTCGTTATGTACTTCACTCATATCAATTTATGCCCTTAAAAATATGTCTTTATTTAAACTTTGTAAGGGTTTTGTGAATCAATGCACCTATCTTTTGAACAATATGTTGAGTTGACCTACAGTGGATACCAAATGACATACTGTTATTGTCTTTCAACAGATGGTAAATATAGACAACATATGTTTCTGAAGATGACACTTTGCATAAAGTAATTAACATTCAACAAAGTGGTTACTTTGAGAGTGGTTGTCGTCTGCATGTGGACTACAAGTTGTCTTGTTATATAAAATCATTCAGTGACCTGCCAATTTGGCAATTTTTCTGTAAACCAGTCACTATTGTTTGTAATATTAAGTATACCACTTAAGATGACATATTTGACTTAATAATTTGTTGAAATGGAAAAATTACATTTAAGAAATGAATGCTTCTTTTTGTAACTTCATTGGGGTGTAAAAGCGTTGACTGAAGTACATTTTGTATGAAGCGCGAAAGTGCTTCATACTAAAAATGTGCGCACGGTCAACGCTTTTACAACCCTATGAAGTTACAAAAAGAAGCATTCAATACTTATAATTACATTTTTTAGCACTGATCATGAAAACACGAATTTTATTATTGTTTTAATTAATTCACCTGTGCACTTTATTGTGGGACCACGTTTTATCATGAATGAACTTACGGAATAACATGTGATGTGCAGTTAGCCAATCAGATTAAAGTATCATAATGAAACATACATCTAATGTAATTATTTAGTCACCATTTAATCGATATAAGAAGATGTGGTGTGAGTGCCAATGAGACAACTCTCCATCCAAGTCATAATTTTTAAAAGTAAACCATTATAGGTCAAAGGAAGGTCTTCAACACGGAGCCTTGGCTCACACCAAACAGAATCTATAAAGGGCGATACAAACACATATGTTCATTCTTATTGCTTGAACACAATTTCTATAGCTTTTGGAAAAGTCATTAGTTTGTGGGACATCATTTCAAAAATCAATGCAAACTTTACATTCTAAAATGCATGAAATTAAATTCCTCATAAATAAAATTCTTTACAAATAGAAAATGTTCTAGTTTTGTTTACCTTTCATTGAAGGATTTCGGATTTATTGAAATTTTAAACAAATATTAATTCTTATTGTATAGCAAGAACATAATTCATAGAAACGTAACAAAAAGTAAACATGCAATAAAATACAATATTGCACTAGTACAAATAATGCTTCATCAGTGACAAAAACATGTTTTTTAACAATTTCCAATATTGAACAATATTTTCTAACCTTCTAAGTTATTTGGTCTCTTTTGGAGAGTTGTTTCATTGGCAACCATACCACATCTTCTTAATTTATATTCAAATTAAACAATTTCTATGATTCTTACCCAAGTAATACCTTTTCCCAACCAGTTCATTATTTTTTCATAATTAATGTATGGTTCATTTGATCTCCGTTCTTTATTGGTATAAATTCAATTATGACGTTCATGAATTCTTATTCCACACCTGAATCTAATGCAATACAATATTTCTCCACTCTCAATGAACAATTAAATGTCCTATATTTAAAAAGCTAGGCAAGCCACACGTTTTAAATTTAAAATTTAACTGTCTCTAGTAGGAATATTTTGTATCACACTTGATGCAGTGGTAAAACATATACACTGTTACTTGGTAATATGTTTTTGAAAAGTATAGATTCTAGTTGAAATGATAGGACATTTTTTGAGTGAGAATTCACTTTTGTCCCATGAGTGTACATACAGATATTTTTACATCTATACCTCTAAGATTTTTTTAACATTTTTTTCAACATACTTAGTACGCTACCATACAACATGTAATGTGTTTGCCTACTGTGGATTAGTTATTGTTCATTGGATACCAATTTTCGTGTTCAAAGAAAAAGGAATTTTCTACTGTGTTATATGCAGATTTTGGAAAGCACAAAATCAAATGTCCACGAAAATGCAAGATTTCCTCAATCCACAACAAGAGTGCACACACTGAAATGTCTCGCCTTCTTTACTAATCATTGATATTATGTTGATAGTCCTAAATGTAAAGCTTTATTACACTGTCACGTAAACTTAAAATTAATCAAGGAAACTAAACATTGACCAATGAACCATAACAATGAGGTAAGGGCAGATGAACCATGCCAGGCAGACATGTACAGCTAACAATTCTTCCATGCAACAAATATAGTTGACTTGTTGCTTATAGTTTAAGAAAAACAGACCAAAACACAAAAACTTAACACTAATCAATGAACCATGAAAATGAGGTCAAGGTCAAATAAAACCTGCCCGACTGACATAAAGATCATAAAATATTTCCATACACCAAAAATAGTTGACCTATGGCAAATAGTATTAGAAAAAAAGACCAAAACTCAATAAACTTAACTTTGACCACTGAACCATGAAAATGAGGTTAAGGTCAGATGACACCTGCCAACTAGACATGTACACCTTAAAATCATTCCATATACCAAATACAGTAGACGCATTGCATACAGGATAAGAAAAACAGACCAAAACACAAAAACTTAACACTGATCAATGAACCGTGAAAATGAGGTCAAGGTCAAATAAAACCTGCACAACTGATATATAGATCATAAAATATTTCCATACACCAAATATAGTTGACCTATTGCATATAGTATTAGAAAAAAAGACCAAAACTCAAAAACTTAACTATAACCACTGAACCATGAAAATGGGGACAAGGTTAGATGACACCTACCAGTTGGACATGTACACCTTACAGTCCTTCCATACACCGAATATACTAGACCTATTGCTTATAGTATCTAAGATATGGACTTGACCACCAAAACTTAACCTTGTTCACTGATTCATGAAATGAGGTCAAGGTCAAGTGAAAACTGTCTGACGGGCATGAGGACCTCGCAAGGTACGCCCATACCAAATATAGTTATCCTATTACTTATAATACGAGAGAATTTAACATTACAAAAAATCTTAACTTTTTTTTCAAGTAGTCACTGAACCATGAAAATGAGGTCAAGGACATTGGACATGTGACTGACGGAAACTTCGTAACATGAGGCATCTATATACAAAGTATGAAGCATCCAGGTCTTCCACCTTCTAAAATATAAAGCTTTTAAGAAGTTAGCTAACGACGCCGCTGCCGCCGCCAGATCACTATCCCTGTGTCGAGCTTTCTGCGACAAAAGTCGCAGGCTCAATAAAAATTGGTACCCAAGAAAATAAATGAATCCACATTGTTAAGAAAGAGAGGGGGAAGGACCCATTTCGGGACGTCATCATCAGGTGTTTTTAAGGTCGGGATTTCGTGATTGATCCTTTTGGGATCCTTGAATTGTTTTTTCGAATTTCGGGATGTCTGGATTTAAATTTCTTTAAATTTGGGACCTCAGGATATGGGGATTAGGACCCCTCCTACCCTCTAAAAAAATCTCCCATAAAAGGTTGTCCTTCATAGTCCCAGATACTTACAATGTCAGCTATACCACCAGGTAGAATGGTCTTTACAACTACTCCTGTACTACGACCTCCGATAATACCAAATCCTAGTCCTGTTCCGTCATTTATTAAGTCAATTACTTCAATTTGAGTCCATTCTGTATTCAGCTGAAAGTATAAAGCAAATATAAATGTAAAATGAAAATTTTGTCTTACATAATTATTTTTATCTTTTTAATGTGAAACATTATTCATGTTTTTTTCTGCAATGCTTGCATGTGTTCTTCAAATATGCAGACTTTTAACAGGGCAAAAGTTCACATGTTAGCAAACTGGTAACTTTTTTTCTTTTCTTATCAATGAATAGCTCAGAGAAGTAACTTCAAATACATTTATTTAACGAATAAAACTTATTTTTGTTGCTACTTTTCATCACTGATATCTAAATGTATGTATTTCAAGTATATTTTTACCGGTTCTGCTTTAATAATTGGTTCAGATCTAACAGAGGAAGACGATGATGCTTCTTCAGCATCTTGACGAGCTTTCAGATAACATAAGGCTGCGAGTACAGCGCCACACATAGAATTTTGGTACGTCCGTCCCAAAGATGATGCCATTTACTAGCCACACTAACCTTCATTATCATGTGTAAATATTTGTCAGCACGGAATCTGAATCAAATGTTTTACTCAAAGTCCAATACAATAGTATTTGGCATTCTTCAGTAATCATTACTGTTATATATGTGAAGTACCATGGTAACCGAATTCCTATATTATATAATTCGACTCTTAAATGCATCTCTTTGGTATTGTAGAGACCTGTGACATTTCTTCGGTAAAAGACTTAATAATTTGATGTCATCAATATTCCACGACTTGACGAAATAAAATCATTAAGGATTAAGCTATCACATTCGATAATTTAAACATCTTTCTTGGCATCAAACCATTTCCATTTTATTTTTCAATTTGAAGCACTTAAGAATTTGCATTAAATCCACACTTTAGTTTTTTCATTAAATCGACACTTTATTTCATTGAAGTTCTAATGTCACTGTAGCATCCCCTTTTATTTAATTGCTATATAATATTTCTAAGTTTTGAGGTAATTATTTGGCAGCTGTTTCAATAGAATGCTTTGAAGACAGAATTGATTAACTGTTTTTTTTTTCTGGCTAGACAAACCTATGTCCCATAAACAGTTTATCTGAACCAATCATTAACTTTGTTTGAGGAAGTACTTCTTCTCAAGGACAAATTAAGCTTACTTTATTACTGTATCTCAACCAATATTTATTTTAAGCAACAGTTTACAAAATTAGAAACATAGAGCAGAATTGTCAAAGTGTATGTTGTATTTTTTCATTTCATGATTAAGGTAAAAAAAAATGTTGACACAAAGATATGTCTCTCCTTTTGGTTGAAATTTAAAAAAAAAAAAAAAGACAATCCAATGGACAGCAACATTGCTAATTAAGTCAAAGGCGAATATTAATTACTTACGGGGCAGTGCCACAAAATATCTGTTTAACTGATAAGTACTGAGTAATTGAACTTTATAGAAAATATCATTGATCTATCACAAATATTTCTTATCAAACTGAGCTAAGCAGAAAACTTAACAATTGTTGACGTCTCCTTTGGTCGCAAGTGAGACCAAAATTACAAATGTCCTTGACCTATCAATACCACTACAGACAGAACATTATCAATGTTGATGAAATATGCAGATTTTTCATTTTACATATTACATAAACAAATCATGTGTTAACAGTGATTTCTTTTGTTCTTGCATTAAGTGATCAATTCAATCTGGGTGTGGGAGTTTCTTGCTGCATTGAAGAACCATTGGTGGCCTTTGGCTGTCGTCTGCTCTTTGTTTCTCTTGTTGTCTCTTTGACCAATTCCCCATTTCCGTTCTCAATTTTATATTATAACAAAAGCTAATAAAAAATTTGGTAGGTATATCAAAATCCATACTGACTAGATGGACAACTTGATTAACCCAAGTTCAACCTTTGCTTCATCATATGACATTTTTTCAGAGAACTCATGATAAAATCGAAATATCATAGTAACCCAAGTTAAACCTTTGCTTCATCATATGACATTTTTTCAGAGAACTCATGATAAAATCGAAATATCATAGTAACCCAAGTTAAACCTTTGCTTCATCATATGACATTTTTTCAGAGAACTCATGATAAAATCGAAATATCATAGTATTGTTAGTTTGCAAGAAATTAGTTTCAACATCATGTAATGCTTCATTCTGTAATAATCATGGCTAAAAATGGATGCTAGCTCCAATTTATTACTACAGAAGCTTAACTTTGAACTATTATCATTTATCATGAAAAAGTTTAATTTTTGGCAATCCTATACCCTATGTGAGAATGACAGACTGACAGATGACCCAGAAGGTGCAACCCAATATGTTCCTATATAAATCTGCAAATTGTCTAACATTAGAAATAATGGATGAATTTTTCTGAATCCTATTATTGCGGATTCAGAATTTTTCCTCAATATTTCTGAATGAACAAGAATCTTATTCAGACAACTTCAGAACTTGTGAAAAGTGTCTAAATATTTCTGAATGTGCCCGTAATATGATTTAGAATTTTAAAACGGATAAGGAATATTTCCAAATCAGTTAGAATTCGATCCAAACATCTTTTCAAAAGTTTTGAGATTTAACCTGCCTTCAGATTAGAAAGATAAGCATGTAAAAAATGCTGAGATACCATTTCAAGTTTAATATAGATTAGATAAGTAATTGATTAGTCCTATTGTGTCTGCAATGTGTAACACATGGACCAAAGAATTTCAATATCCTTTACAAAAACATTGATGAAAGAAAATAAAAAAAAAAATAATTTTGATATAAGAAGACAGCAATTAGTCTGAATATGCATAAGATTGTACAGCTCATACAGATAACAAAGGGTTTTACATTTACACAATTTGAAAAAAAATGTGATGGAAAAGGATGGCTCCAACATAAAAAAACAAACAAAAATCTGATGTTTTCCCTGCTCCACTTCAGAATCCTGTAGTACAGTGGTTGTCTTTAATTCATGTCTTTCATATTTGTTTTGCAATGAAGAAGTGTTTAGTTTTCTCGTATAAACTGTTTAACATATTTCATGTACCTTTTATTGGTGGCAATAGGATATGGGTTATTCTCATTGTTGAAGGCCATACAGTGGCCTATTTTTGATCTTACTTCTTCATTTAACTCTGCTAAATAGTTGTCTCATTAGCAATCTAACCACATCTCCTCATTCTTATAACAAGGAGCATAAAACATCAATAAAAAGTAAATCTTTTTCTACCATGAAATGCCCAGATACTCTACAATTAACTGTAAAAATACTGTGATTGAGAAGCATATAATTTAATCTATATAATGGTACCTCTGGTTGTTATCTATTAGTCAATTATTGATTCAGAAAAATTGGAAGTGATCATTAATTATTCTCTGCTATTAATTTGATGGTACTGGTTTTAGGATATATCTTCTTCATCATTATACAGAATTAATCAAACAGACGTTGTGTTTATCGTCTGTTGTTGTTTATATGTAATCCTACTGTTATAATCATTACAAGGTAGATATTATTAATTATTTACATAGGTAACCCAGGTTCTATGTTATAATGCAGAAATGGTAGAATCTAGGCGAGCTAATCCACTTGTCTGTTTAAGTTATATCAGAAATGGCTTGATTGTTAACTTATAAACTAAGTGGAAATATAATACATAAAATATAGGTTGTTATGACCTAATCATTGCAGAAATTCATGAGCGTCTCGCTTCTATCTCCTTGTCATTTTCAGTTATACATGTATCAGAAAAGCTTTGATTGTGTACTTACATACTAAGCGGAAATATGATACATAAAATATAGGTTGTTATGACCAAATTATTTGGCAGACATTTATAAGCCTATAGGTTCAGGACTGTCCAGATGTGATTATTGATTTATTTGGAGTATTTACTGATATCCTTGAGACAATGAATATATGTCCTTAATGAATAAATGTAGGTCAAGGTGATCTATTTGGATAGAACTTTACATATTATAAAAAAGGCCATCCAGTGTAACTGTAATTATTTAATCCAGACCTCAGTTACTTAATTTACAAGCATGGACAAATGAAAGAGGGAATAAACAAAGGAATACATTATCTAACTATCCATTCCAAACCTCCTCTAGACATTTGCATGCTATCTATGTGGTACATGCTTTGCTCATTGTTGAAGACCCTACAGTAACCTTTAGTTGTTAATTTCTGTGTTATTTATTAGTCTCTGATGGAGAGTTGTCTCATTGAAAATGATACCACATCCTCTTATATTTATATGCTAGATGAGCAGATTACCACAAAAGATACTGATATATCAAGGTGTTTTTTGCATATACAACATAGCTAAATATATGTACAAATTCAATTAAATAACTTCTAATCTAGCTGTTCAAAGCTACATGTATTTTCTTTCTGGGACAGACACATGACAATAATTTAATAATACTTTTTTTTAGATCTCAACCCTCCCCCTTTTTATCTCAATCACACATAAAACTGAACAATAGAAATCGGTTTAGGAAATGTATTTAACAATACCATACCATTAAACAAAACATGTTACAGCCTGATCAATAATGATGCACTGTGTATATGTTATTTAATTCAAATGGGTCTACTTGTCCTTAATAATAAAACAAGGACAAAAAGACATAAAAGTCATCTACTTAAATGTGTAAAATCATTGCATTTAATGAGTCCATTTAACTTTATCTGATAAAGTGATGTCTTGTACTATATTCAAGAAGGAAAGAAAACGATTATTTTCTTTTAATGACATTTTCAAAATGGCATCATTAGTCTGTTTTACAACAGATAAAACAGGCAAATTGTTCTTAAAGACATTACTCCCACCAGATTTGACTATGACTGACCTACTGTTGACGTCTTTTGTCATCAATGTACAAATGTGTAATTGAATATTCCTACCTATGCTGTAGAAAACTTCTCAAAATAATCCTGATTCAGAGGCTTTAAACCAGTGCAACAGGTAAAGAAAAAGTGGCTGATATAAAAAAAGAAGATGTGATATGATTGCCAATGAGACAACTCTCCACAAGAGACCAAATGACACAGAAATTAACAGCTATAGGTCACTGTACTGCCTTCGGCAATGAGCAAAGCCCATACAGCTAAACCTGCATAGACTCTGAATTATTACTACGTTTGCAAATACTTTTTGAATATGCAAAAAGGATTTCTTCATCTACCTTGACCTTAAATTATTCAAACTAAAAATATAGGTCAATGAAACCCATACAGGCATATTGCATGTATTGGGTTGGTTAATAACTTACAACCATATCGGCTGAACCCTCTGACTGTACATTGGACAACTGTTGTTTGTGGGGACTAGGTGGAGGATCCCCTTGTTGGTTTGGATATTGTCCTCTGGCTACCACTAACTGCACAAGTCCCTGTGCACTCTGAAGAATACGGATAGCCTCGTGGTGTGACAAGTCTAGTGGCTGTCCATCTATAGCTAGGATCTGATCTTGTTCTCTAAGTCTTCCATCTCTGTAAATAGCAAAAAAAACATGAAGATTCCATATATATTTAATTGCAATAAAACAGAACACTTCTGGTAACATTGTAATCACACTGACATTAATATCTTCCCCTATAACATTAAAGCAATGGATTTTTTGCTTGAAAATTATTATACAGCATGAAAATGACAATCTCGCTATTTATATGTATATATTACACCTCCCTGAAACATGGAATAACTCTTGAAAATTCTAGGAGAAGGCAAAGCTATATCATGGAAGCAAATTGTTTGGGTGGAGGAAACCAGATTACTTGAAGAGGACTACAACCTTTCACCAGGAAACTGTCATTCCTAGTTAAAAGAAATCTGAAACCAATGTGAAAGAAGACTGAAAACAAACATTGCTTCAGCTGAGCAACCCAATGAGGCAGAACTATTGTGTATAGATTGTAACATTGTTTTTATGGACTTGTTAAACCTATAGGACAATAAAATCATATGAATTTTCAGGGAAAAAAAATGATTGAATGGTTTGCCACTTCCATGACTATTCCCAGCTTAGACTACTGGTATATAATGACATTTTGTTTTTATGTCAAGAAATCAATTTTTTTTATTTAGCATTATTGTGAATATATACTTTGCCATTGTTTGGGTACTGTAAATAAATCATGAAGTGAATTAGTCTGTTACAGAGCAGACGGACATCTATAGTTATAAGGACTTCCTTGTTTGTTAAATAACATCATGAGTCAAATACTCTTATAGCCAATTTCAAACAGACAGTAGTGACATCACTAAGCTGTGTAAAAAACAAGCCGTCACATTTAATAATCAACTTGATTTCAAACCAGATGACATATTACAGCAGTCTAGTCTCATTTAAAGGTGTGCTCATTTCATATGTAATAATTTTATGCCTTTTTTCTCTATTGGCAACTAATTCAATCGAAATAAACAATTCAATGAAAAGTTATAAAGTGCCTTCAACCTGCATTGACCTAGTCATATCCAACCTGTGACCTTTTGGGTTTGGTGGGCAACTATGCAACTGACAACCTGCATGTGACCTTTGAAATTTTTTTAATAACCAGAACCACACCAGTTAAGAACAGTATAGTTTCAAAAGTTGCCTAGTGACCTGAGGCCTTTAAAAACATGAACAAGTGACCTAAGGTGGGCACTCTACTGGAGCCCCAATAAGAATACAAATACATCAATACAGCTTCAAATTATTCTGTTTAGCAATACATTTAAGTACTATTTACACAGACAGAAAAGACACTAATAGATGCATACCAAATTACAAGCTATTAAATATATCTTTTCTGAAAGTAATCCGATCTTGCAGGCAAAATAAGCCAATGTGTTTGCATCAAGGGCCTGTTATTTGAACAAGCTATACCATTATGGTCTTAATTGAATCATTTTATGTGGGGAAAATTTCATTAAAATCTCAAATGAACAGCAATTTGTTTAAAAGAATAGCTTTTTCACAGTTTGATTAAAACACACTGTCTTGTTCAAATACCATGTACAACTGCCAATATGTGATTTTTAGTCGCAGTTGAACAGTCAATTAACAGGATGAAGTATTAAATTGTGGATTTCCCGTAAATACCATTAAATAATTTGATTTGAATCTTATGTAAGTCAGTGAAAAACATCAGAAATTTGATTACAATACAAAATACATCAATAAATTATGAACCTGGAACAAAATGTGAAAGAAGACTATTGATTTCCTCAAAACATACAGTGTCAATTATTGACTAGGTATAGATGTACATAGTTTATTCAGAATGAAGCAATTGAAATATAATGTTCATTATGATTTTTTTAAATGCATTGAGACATATGCTCTAGAGAACGTTAAACAAAAGACACAACACATTTTTTTTTCAGTGATGAAATATTCAATGAGTTACAGTGAGCCAGCAACTACTAAGTAGGAAGAATCTTATTGACGATGCTTAACAATTCAGTTGAATAAGAATGCTTTTTTAATTCTAAATACTGAAAAATTGAAAAAACCAGAAATTGTAAACATTCCAATTTTGCCCTACCATAAGTAGGTTTCCTTAAACTTATAATTATCACAAACTTAACATGTGAAGGACATTTGAAAGTTTAAAATTCAATGGACAATGATGTGACATTTAAACTTTGACTACCGGTAAGCATTGTTGGTTCCCCTAAACAAACTTTAACAATCTGTCAATGTTGCTGAAAAGGGAAACTCTGTCTAAGCAGGAAACAGCATGCCTAAGGTTAGCTATGCCAGAAAAAAAACTGTAGAAAACTGACTTTTCAATTCCAAGGACTACAATTTTTATTCATAAATTACTCAACTGAAACATAACTCAAAACTTACTCTGTAACTTTTAACCAACTATTTAATCTATTGATCCAGGCATAACAAATAAAAGAGTGACAAAAATTGATACTTTCAATCAACTTTTGGTGATCTTAGGTCTACATACTAAATATATGAGATATATATTCAGTATGTAGACCTTTGTTTTTCACTCAGGTTTTTCACCCCCAAGGGTTACTGGGGAATAGAAATATGGTGGATTTGGTCTTCTCCTGACCATTTTTACCCTCATCTTCCTGTAGCAGTCCAAATGTTTCATCCTGCATCCTGGATAGCCTTTATTACAGGACCTTCCTATTGTATTAGTTAATTTGTTTCCATCCTATCATGCATAATTAGCATGTTGCTGAGTCATGAGACGCATGACCCATTGCTAGTTATGTCTAAGTCATTTGTGCTTCAATCGAAAGTTTGATTTTTTTAAATTATATATACTGTTAAATTAAACTTTTGGGTTGACACATCTCTTTTTCCATTCTTTAAAATTCCATGTTATATAAATATAAATATAATCATGCATTCAAATCTTGAAACACATCTTAAAAATATACATTAGATGGCAATTCAATATATAATTACAGTGTAATGCCAGAGTTAACTTCTTACCACTATTTTATAGGGTGATAACAAATTTATAATTAAATAACCATTATTATCACCAATAAATTTTCTCAAGGCAGTTCAACATTTTCAAAAATACTACTGAAGTAAAAGCAATTTCCTGGGTGTGTAATTAAGCAGGAGCTCTAATCAAATTGTTCCTTCTTCTCAACGTTAGAATCTTAATTAAGTAGTAGAAGCAATTTATAAACGCTTACAGGCTGCAAGTTTGAAGGTCTGCTGAGCATAATTTGATTCTTAAAGCTAAAATTGATGATGAAAGCCGAGTCAATATGTACAGATGTAAGCACAGGAATTTTCTTATTAATCAACATATGTACTTAGTATATTAACGGTAGTTATGTTGTGATGTAATTCTTGGCTCAATATAAAAAAAGTCATCAATAGATGACACGCTCAGGTGAAATACGAATATGGGTAGATGGGGGAGGACCTGATGGCTTCAAGTTCTATAAAGTATGAATCAATGATCATTGATGACATTTTCTTTACAAAAAGGAGTAGGTTCATTTTCGGACTTTTTAGCACGAATAAAACGATTTTACGATATTGCATGAACAGATCAGTGAATAAAATAAAGGCAAATAATCAATGAACTAAACCATACACTTTAAATCTTTTTCCAGAGTTGGATTGGTGAAGGAAAAAATAGTTCTTGGACCCTTTTTTCCCACTGGAACTTTTCCTTTTCTATTTCTGGATTCACATACTAGAGGTAAACCTTAAGATGAAGTCTGGTCATATATTGATCAATCTTAAACATTACTTTAAAAAACGCTGACTCATTTTCAATTATATGTACGGTAGACAGAAATGACTAAGCTATGTATTAGCACCAGGAATTACAGAAAAAAAAATACTTGATGATGCTGTTAAAGTAGGCTAAGGTACAATGGTGTAAGCAATTTAGCTTTGTTAGTTATATTATTGGATTTAGAATGTGAAGAAAAAACATGTTCCGTGGCTATATGTATGTATGTCTAGCTAATTCAATACAGTTGTATTACCATAAGCAAAGCAATAATGTATCAATATAGCTGTTCTTTTGAAATTTTCCTTTTTCTTTATTTTCATAATGTGTGAATGAAAAATATGAAAAAGTATTATGAAAATAAGGAGATGAGGTATGATTGCCAATGAGATAACTATCCACCAAAGTTCAAATGAAGTGGATGAAGGCAATTATGGGCAACCATATGGCCTTCATCAATGAGAAAAAACATTTATCCTATGGCCAGCTTTAAAAGGCCCAGACATATAAAATAAAACAATTCAATTGAGAAAACTAACTCCCTATTTTATAAGACATCAATTTCCCAAAAACAAATATGACAGACATGAACCAACAACAACCACTGAACTACAGGCTACTGAGTTGGAGCATACAAATAAAGTATGTGGCAAGGTCAAACATGTTCATGAATGCCCCAACCCTACCCCTAACCAGGGACACCGTTGTGACTTTTTTAAAGGCGATTTTGGATATGGTATGTATAAAAATAGTATTCTTCATATTTACAAAAGACAATTTCATCATCATTTTGAATACAACCAATATCAATTGTTAAGAAATGGCTAAGCAGATTTTGAGTAGATGACTTGACAGCCAGACTAATAAACAACAAATTTACATAACTAAATCACATGCATCCAAGAAATTATGTTCACTGAATGGACTGTCTGTCAATTTGTTAAAACAAATGCAAGATAAGTGACTTTCTTGGGGTGCTAAACTGATCTTATTACAAAACAAAAGTGATCAATACTAATAGCTCTGTTTATTGGTTTTTATGATCATCTTGCTGCATTACCACAACTTTAAAAGTTTTAATAGCATCAGAGAGAGTTTTGGGTTTCAGGGATAAAGTTTTAGCTGATTGTAATTAGCCAAGCTTCCTGTAGTTCAAGAACAGTAACTTTGAGCTGTAAATTTAGAAATTATTGCTTGGATTTATTTTATGCAAATAATGAGACTTGGAGGGGATCGCAGTAAGATCAAGAACTCATATTCTGATATCTGATACATATTTTAATGCAGATTTTCCTGAATTCCCAATAATTTATCCCATACTTTGCACTTTACCCAAAATAGCAACAATAAATTCAAGCAATTATATTTCAATTTCCAGTAATTTATATCTTATACTTTCATGAAAAAGGTTTAACTTAAGGTAAACAATATTTAGTGATATTTTTTTTTAGAAACATGATATCCAGGTACATGTACAAGCTGCAAAGGCTGATTGTAAAATATATAAACATTCAATCCCAAGGTTATAGCTTCAATGAGCACTTCATGTAACAAACAGTATGTAATTAACCTCTACTGAACTTTGTATTGACTTTTGTTGGAGAAACTATTTACAAGTAAATTTGTAAATATTTGTATTTTACATGAAAAACAACAGAGCTATTAACCCATAATTTTCTTTGGCAAACAGCTTTGTATTTCACTCCTAGATGTTTATTTACCAAGTGCTATTAAATAATATTAACTGACAGTTTGCAAATTATTATATTCTAGAATGTCTTCAAGCCTTATTTCTACAAATTAATAAAAAAAAATAACCTTTATGTTTAAACAGATTTTTAAGTGTAATTTCATTGTGAAAGGAAATTGATTTGTTGAGATACTATTGCAAATGCTCAGTGCAAATGTATCAAATTATATTGAATGCTCCAAACATGGTATTTTGAAATTATGTTGCCTTTGAAAGTCTGCAAATGAGATAAAGTCTGTTTGATTCCTTGGCATCTTTTAGGAGGACAGATAAACATTGATAATCTGACTACCCAGGTAAATAAAGTCAACACAAAGAGCATGCAAAGTACATGGAGAGAGCCACCAATATTCGGCAGAAAAACTAACAAAAGACAGCCATGAACTGGTCTCACAACACTGCGCTTACCCTCATTCCAAACAACCAACCTAACACTGAAAAACTGCAGTATCTTTTTATGAAACTAAAATCATAAAAGAAATAGATTGCAGTAACCTAAGTCTTGAAACCCAAAAAGAAATTGCACTGAACTTCTGTAGTCTAATCCTATAACTCACATCCCAGCAATTGTCAACTGCAGCAACCTAGTCCAAAAGCCAACATCATCAAATTGATTGACAGTGTTAACTTAAATAAAAAAGAAGATGCGGTATGAATTTCTAAACTGAAATTCACACTATATAAGTAGTTAACAATGGCAGTAACATGATTCTTCAGGCAGTAACAAGAGTCAAATGGATGTGACATGAATCTATCTGCATATCATGATCATTACAAAGACAAATTACAGAAACAGATACCTGAAACTTGCAACATAGATTTTCAAGTGTTGGATTCTCCAATAATATAATCTTGAGCAATGCTGTTGATATTGTTCCAGAAATAGGCATTTTATGCTGTTCGAATGTTATCATATGTTTGTTTACAATACATTGATGTATAATAGATTGCTGCAGCTGACACCTGATTGATACTTATATCATTTCAGTATGTTGTGATGGCTGGGCATCAAATTATAAGGCCTTAGGAAAAGAATTGACAGTTCTTTTAGTTCTTAAATTAAGGTGTCTAGTAAATTTGATATGACTTCAGATTTCCTTACTTTAAACCAACTTTTTATCACAAATACATGTACTTTGTTTTGCGTTTAGCTCTTATGTTCACAATTTTCTAATTTTCTTGTTATCTATCTATATGTATATTCAGATTTTCAGAGTTTTCACAAATTTGAGATGATCTATATTTGCCTCTTTTTTCTACTCGCAAAAGTAGAGAAAATATATATTTCACAAAAACGAGTTCGTTTACACTTGTCAATTAAGTGGTTCCATTAAACTAGGCCCATCATGACTTTGTATCTATACAACAGCCAGTTCCATTCCTATTATATCCCATCTAAAGTTTCTGTTGTTGACTTTAGTATACTCTTGACATTTCTAACCCTAACCTACAGAGCTCTGACGAGGTGATTCACTTTAATTTATCTTTGGACTGCAGCCACTTTATTGAGATGATTAATGCTATAGATACTGAAGTGTTCACTCAAGGTTACATTCTGTAATCTTGCACTTCTGATCTTTACTTTTATAATCAAACAGTTTCTGTTAGATTCATCTGCTTGGAGAAATCATACATTGCATAAATATATAAATAAACTTTCTGTACAGATTTGTAAGACAGTTAACACATTTTTGAGGAGTATTGTTCGAAAAAAAGAATGGAGATTGTGTCCATGTGACACAGATGATGTCCCCATTTGCATACAACCTTATAAAGGGGCATAACTGCAGCCACTTGAAATGATTAATGCTATAGATTATATACTGTAGCCTTTCACTCAAGGTTTATACTTTCTGTAATCTTGCACTTTTGATCTTTACTTTTATAATCAAAGAATTCTATTAGATTCATTTGCCTGGGTAATCAAACATTGCATAAATATAAAAATAAACTTTCTATGCAGGACTTGAAAGACAGTTTACACATTTTTGAAGAGTATGGTTTAAAAAAAATAATGGAGAATGAGTCCACAAGGTCCCTGCCTAATAAGGGCATATCTTCCAAACAGAAAAGTGACTCCAGCCTAATTCAAACTTGATCTGAGTATTCTGGTAATAAACATTGTGTACACGTTTCATAACATTTGGTTGAGGCAAAGTTAGAAAACAGAAACCAATTTGGGAAGTTTGGACCGAAAAGGGTTAACCTTAATGCCCCCTCCACTACTACTGTCTGTTGTTTCTTGGACAGTATATGTGATATATTATATAAAACAAGAGTGCACACACTGAAATGTCTCGCCTTCTATACTAATCATTGATATTATGTTGATAGTCCAAAGTAAAAAGCTAAGCTTTATTACAACTGTCACATAAACTTAACATTAACCAAGATAACTAAACAAAGACCAATGAACCTTGAAAATTAGGTCAAGGTCAGATAAACCATGCCAGGCAGACATGTACAGCTAACAATGCTTCTATAAAACATATGTAGTTGACCCATTACTTAAAGTTAAAGAAAAATAGACCAAAACACAAAAACTTAACACTGTGCAATGAACCGTGAAAATGAGGTCACGGTCAAATAAAACCTGCGCGACTGACATAAAGATCATAAAATATTTCCATACACCAAATATAGTTGACCTATGGCATATAGTATTAGATAAAAAGACCAAAACTCAAAAACTTAACTTTGACCACTGAACCATGAATATGAGGTCAAGGTCACATGACATCTGCCCGCTAGACATGTACACCTTACAATCATTCCAAACAACAAATATAGTAGACCTATTGCATATAGTATGAGAAAAACAGACCAAAACACAAAAATTTAACTAAAACCACTGAACCATGAAAATGAGGTCAAGGTCAGATGACACCTGCCAGTTGGACATGTACACCTTACAGTCCTTCCATACACTGAATATACTAGCCCTATTGCTTATAGTATCTGAGATATGGACTTGACCACCAAAACTTAACCTTGTTCACTGATCCATGAAATGAGGTCGAGGTCAAGTGAAAACTGTCTGACAGACATGAGGACCTTGCAAGGTACGCACATATCAAATATAGTTATCCTATTACTTATAATAAGAGAGAATTCAACATTACAAAAAATTTGAACTTTTTTTTCAAGTGGTCACTGAACCATGAAAATGAGGTCAAGGACATTGGACATGTGACTGACGGAAACTTCGTAACATGAAGCATCTATATACAAAGTATGAAGCATCCAGGTCTTCCACCTTCTAAAATATAAAGCTTTTAAGAAGTGAGCTAACACCGCCGCCGCCGCCGCCGGATCACTATCCCTATGTCGAGCTTTCTGCAACAAAAGTTGCAGGCTCGACAAAAATCACATGTCACCCTAAGAAATGATACAAATGGTTACTAGGCTTTTAATAAAAACAGTTTGCTGCAAATGTCTTCAAGAATAAACTTTTGAAATCATGCCTTATAGCATGCTGAAAGAACAATCCCTTTGTCAATTTATGAAAATATCATACAAATGCATGTGTGTGGATGCAAAGGTCCTGTCTGTTTCTTGTATAAAAAAAACTTTGTCATAGTAAATGAACTGTGTAACTCCATATAATGTGTAGCACCATGCCTTAACCTTTTGAACCTCTGGTTATCAAATTATTCCCCAAGGAAATCTTTAAAAAAAAAAATTTAAAAATCAATTTATTTGACATTCTTTTAATTTCCATATAGATTTATTTCTTGGCATATTTTCTCTCCTCAAAAATGAGAAAGAAACCCTGTCATTGATTATGACAGCCTTAATTAAAATAATACTATGATATCCTTCAGAAAATGGTATGACAACACATCAAAGAAAGCCAGTTCAGGTCATTTAGGAATTTCCATGCACAGAACAAGAATATATGACAATGGACAACTTAAAACTTTAATTCCTTAGTGAAGAATAAAATTAGATGCTGGGTATATGTCAATGAGACAGCAATCTAAAAATGTCCATTCCTAATTATTTTGTTTCTTTTATAACCCTTTTAAATAGTATACTGTTACAACCAAGTGTTTGCTGTTGTTCTTAGTTACTAACACCTGCTAAGAGTAATCAGTACCCTAGGGCACATAACAGTTTGTGTCTAAAGAGATTGTTTGTGGAAGAGGATTTTGTAGAAAGTCTACCTAATATAACGATGTAAAGGGATTTTCATAGAGTCTTCAACAATAGACAAGACCTTAGCAATATGACAAGCTCGAAATTAGCCTAAATCTAAGTTGGAATTAAATTTAACAAATACCATATTCCATCAGCTTCAAATTTCCTAAATAACTTGTTTATTTTATTTTGGATCATAAAAATATATGCAAACGAATGAATCAGGCATAGATTACCTTAGCTGGATTTGGCAAAACTTTTAGGAATTTTGGTTCTCAATGTTCTTCAAATTCGTACTTTATTTGGCCTTTTTAACTTTTTTGGATTCAAGCGTCACTGATGAGTCTTTTGTAGACAAAACGTGCATCTGGCATATATACAAAATTTTGTCCTGGTATCTATGATGAGTTTATTTTCAACGTTTTGTTTTGTTTTTTTTGGCTTTATGCTGGAGGTAACATGTGCTATGGAAGAAATTTGTGCAATTATTTTTGTGTTTATATAATCATCATTCACACTAAGATAGCTTAGTTTCTTAATATAAACAGGGATGTAACAACCACTAATTACTTGGGTAAAAACTTGAGGAAATTCCAAAATAACAATTCAAGATGTAAGAATTCCAAACATTCAAAAATAACACCCCAAAATGATTCCATTGCAAGAAATTGTACAGAAATTAAAGTGTAGATCTACATATTGTAGACTTGGGGAATATAATTATATAATGTCGTGTAACTTGGACTTAATACATGTAGTATGAAATTAAATATGGATATCCAGTTACTAAAATATTATCTGATCAAATCTGCAACCTCCATTACCGAAGCTGTCAGTGATCAACTTCAATCATAACATGCCAAAATACATCTAATATAACCCTACCTGTTTTTAAGAGCTTATCCGAGGAAACATGGATGAATTGTACACACATTCCAACACAAACATAACGGTTTAATTAGCACTAGTCATCAACACAAGCACTTAGATCACCTATTAATTAGATTTTTTTTATAGATCCAGGGTAATAATCCATATCTAATATCGCAACATTAATAATTCCATTGGCAAAGTCTGCTTGCAACAGACTGTGGAAAATGCTCAAATTTTTACAACCTGGCAATCATTCTAAATTTAGCTGACACATTGATGAAAAACAGTAGATTTTCCAATCATCTAATTTAATTAAAACACTCAACTGTAGCTGGAGAAATGATTGTCTTCGGTTAATGGGTTAACTCTCATTCCCAATATAATCTGTGTTAAACAGACTGCTTCCGAGAGAGGACTAGGAAAGCACTGTTCATATTACTGCCTTTTGTGTACACAAACATGTATTGAGATTTCCAATATCGAATCAATAACATAGTTGTCTTTTGATCGGGAATGCTAAATGTGTAACATTCACATTTAGCTCTTATTGATATAATCATGCTACAACTGTCAATAGATAGAAATTGTGTCAATTTCACTTTTTTTTATTTGAGGACAAATAAAATAGACCGGTATTTTTATTGACGCCTGTTAACTTATTTCCAATTTTCCCTTTTGAAATTGCTGATTTAATGGTAATTTTATGCCGTCAATAAAATTGTAAAAATTAATAGATAAATACAATATAAAAGGACAGACAGAAGCCAACAGCTGTGAAGTCCATCTGATCAATAGTATTGATTGATAAATGATGAAGAGCAATAACCAAGGGGAATAACTCAACTTTTCCAATATAACCTAATATTCATAACTTGAACACATCTGATTAAAATATAGTTTATTGATTTGTTTTGTTGGATAATGAAATAATAACAAATGAGTTGTGAAAAGGAAAGATAACAAATAACACTTTTGAAAACATAAGTTAAACATCCTCTTTTGACTGTACTCTGTAGTAAATACTGTAAAATATTATTAATATAATTTTTTAATATTTTTTTTTAAAACAGAAAATTTAATAAAACAAGTTTTAAAATAGGCTAAATATTAAAAGCTCATGTAAATAGTGTCAATTTACATAGAAGAATTAAGGTTACCTTTCAGTTAAAAAAAAGATCTTATCCATAAATCATATTATATAAAATTGAGAATGGAAATGGGGAATGTGTCAAAGAGACAACAACCCAACCATAGAACAGACAACAGCAGAAGGTTACCAACAGGTCTTCAATGCAACGAGAAATTCTCGCACCCTGAGGCGTCCTTCAGCTGGCCCCTAAACAAATATATACTAGTTTAGTGATAATGAACACCATACTAAACTCCAAATTGTATATAAATACTTCACTTCAGATGAAACATGAGATACTGTGAATAAGGGTAAAAAATTATAGACCCCTCCACTTTGTTTCAAATTAGGCCAACTAAAATTAATTAGTAGATTTTCATCCAAATTTTTGAAAAAAATGGGGCGGGTGGGAGGATTTTATTTTTTAAATTTTATTTCATATGAAACCTTCTGGTCACGTGTTATTCATATATGCAAGTGTAATAATAAGCTTATATCATGCAAATACATCAATAAGGTGTCTTGTATAAGACAATAACAATCAAAACCAAGGAGTAACCAAAGACTCATAAAACCAAAAGACATTTACATCAACAGTTACAAATAATAAGTAGGACCCAACACGAACTCCACTAAAAACCAGGAGTGAAATCAGGTGCTCCGGAAGGGTAAGCATTTTCTGCACCGTATACGGCACCCGTCATGTTATTTCTTTGTTCAGTTCGGTAATGATGGAAGGTTATTATGACTGAGGAAGAATATCACTGAGATATGATCTCTGACACACTTTTGTCATAATGGCCAATCAGCTCATGATGGCGGCCATAAAATTACTTGAGTGATGACCTTAATTTGATTGATTCATAGCCCTGTCTTAGCAACTTTTGAGAAAGCAGTATTCCTCGTTCAACAAAATCAACGTACTTTGAGCTAGCTCTAGAGTAAAGTATCAATTGAGACACATATACTCCATATGCTGGTGCCGCTTTTTCAAATTCGTAAATATATATCTCTGATTGGCAATCACTGTTGGCAATCACTGTTATTCATGTAATTGCCGCTTTAGAAACCTATTTTATAGTAAACAGCAGAAATGTGGAGAAATGCTCTCTTCAGTTGGACTACCTACATCAAATGTATTTCTTTCTAAGCAATGTTTTGTTGTCCTTATAAAATGAAGCAAATGCATTGGTATGCAACACAAGTACGATAAGTACAGAATAAAATGAAAACTCAAACAGTGTTGAAATAATAGGATTGGTCCTTAGTATGCAAGATGCAAATATAATTACAATGTAAAACATAAAGTTGTTTAATGACTCTATCGTGGGTATTGTGACAGATAAAATTGAGAATGGAAATTGTTTGCTGTTTTTCTACAAAAAACGAAAGGCATGGCTAAATCTAAATCTAACAGCTTGCTATAAATTAATAAATGCGTATGTTTGTCGATTTTCTGAACTCAATATACGGTCACCAATCTAAAAAGTTCATGCTTGTGTCAATTTCTTTATTCCAGTCAAATGTGTTCCACGATTCTTACGCTTTTGGGTTTCATTCACAGTTCAAATTTCTTGACACAAAGTCATTGTATAAATAAAATGAATCCAAGGTGTTTTATTTACAAACATTTGTGTCATTTGTGACATATGGCGATTTGCGTTCTTGGACACACAGCGTATTATTACTCGTAACCCGAATATTTCATGCCCTTCTCGTAATCAATCTCTATTCTCGGTAAATGATGTTGTCATCATAGATCAGAATATATATATCGACTTAATGATTTCAGTAAGAATACCACAGGCACTTGTTTCTATCCATTGGAAGACCCACTATCAACGTATATTTAAATATACGTTGATAGTGGGTCTTCCAATGGATAGAAACAAGTGCCTGTGAAGAATACTCCAGATGAGGAATACGAAAACCGTATTTTGAAACAGGAAGTTTTACATGAAGCGAAATTATCGACGGTTACCGGTAACGGAAATGAAAAAAATCCGGAAATCATAATTTTTTCAAAAATAAAAAAAATCGGGGCGGGAAGATTTCAGAGGGGCGGGCGGGGATGAAAATCTATCAATTAAATTTAATTGGCCTTACATAAGACAAACTATCTCCTTTTAAATACTGGACAGGAATGGTTTTGCTCATTTTATTCTGATTTTTAAATAAAGTAAAAAGTTAGTTAATTTTTATTTAAATCCATTAAATTATAATATTTATTGGCAACATTAACTCAACCTACAAGCACTGTTTCAAAACAATCATAGTTAAAAAATTTCCTGAAAATGTTTCAATGTCTTCCAAACTGGAGATCAAATGTTGGTTGCCTCTGACAAGTCATTTGGAAAACTATGCCATATTTACTGATATTAATAAACAACTAGCAATATGTTAATAAATATTCATATGTTGATTACTTGATTAATGATATCAACAATTTGCACATTTATCAACATGTTAAAGGTGATGGTATCAACTATTGATCGACATGTTAATAAATGGTGTTCCAGCCACCAATATTATCACAATAATATATTTAACTAGTATCTCAATTGTTTGAAAAACATTTGAAAGGTCTTTCCTGTAAAAGTGACGTTTTCGTAATGTAGTTTGTACGACCTTTCTTTTGATATACGACAAGCATACCTTCTGAAACTTTTTGCATTTTACACTTAATGACCTCATCCGCCTACATTTTTGAGATTGCAAGTATGATATATGTAACATAGAGTAGATGAGCTTTTATTTGATATGCGACAACGCCATGTTCTAGAAAGTTTGATTTTTGCACTTAATAACTTATCCAACTATTTCTTTTTAGGTCGGGAATTTGATATTTCAAATGTACACATTATAACCTTTCATTTGATATACAACAACCCTATCTTAAAAGAAAATTTATTTTTTGCACTCAATGACCCCATCCAACCAATTTTTGGGGACGTCAATTTGAAATTTGAAATATATACGCTTTATGTTCTTTCATTTGATATGCGACAACCTTACCATCTGAGAAATTTGAATTTTTGCACTAAATGACCCCACCCTTCCCCCTGGGATGAAAAAGAGGTTTAAAATTTTCATTTTTAAGTAGAGTTTATAAAGACCTTCAATATCAGATGCCCCCATTTGACAAAGTGCCAAAAATGATGCAATATCAACTATATAAATAGAAGTTATGAAACTTACAAAGTCAATGCAAAACATGAAAATTTCAAATTGATTTTTTGGTGTTTTTTTTCAATGGAATGTTTTTGGTATTTTGTCAAACATATAACTATGTTAACCTCTTCAATTTCTTAAACATTTTTAGTGGTAAGCTGTTGTTGATTTAGAAAAACATGACTCCACTCGCAAAAATTTCAAACTGCATTTTCTCTAAAACGACAATAGATATCTCAAATCTGTTAAATGATAAATGATCTACAGTTGAAGGACAACATCGTAGAAAAAGATTTGGGACAATTCCAAAGTTCATCAAGGTCACAATTAATCATCAAATGTTTGATGCAATACCATACTTGAGAACCGGAAGTCGTAGAGACGTGGGACTATCATCATTCAACTCAGGACCACTTGACCTTTCAAATATCACAAGGTCAAGGTCTTAGTATACTGTGAAGGTCAAGGTGAAATTTCCTCATGACCTGACATTGACCTCAAATTGAAGGTGTTGAATTACTGATCATCTTTGCAGTGTATAGTAGGTTGATATCTGTTACCTTTAAAAAGATATACACAAAATACTATACTTTTAAGAATCATCCTGTTGTAACTTTTGAACAGACGGTCGGACATTTTTGGGCTTATGTGTAAAATGTAGAGCTCGTTAAGAAGAACATTCCAACCCAGTATGTATGCAGCAAACTCTTATTGTTTTCTTAATATGCAAGCTTGAAATTGCGGCGTAATTTTTTTTGTACTCGGTGACCTTTGACCTTGGTTGCAAATTGAAGGTCACGTAAACCTAAGATTACTGGTGAAGGTCCCAAGTCTCTACGACTTCCAGTTCTCGAAATACAATTTTTCAAGGGAAATGGTGTGGGCATGTTGAAAAAAATCAATAAAAGGGAGATAACTTCTAAAGGGGATAATGAAATCCTAAACAAGTTCATACAGGTCTATCGATGGTTCAAATTTGGTATTGATAACTCTAATAGAAGCGGTAGGAGGGCGTGCCAAAAAAATGCTGGCAGTAAAAAACAAACATTAGAAAAACAAGGTCTTTCCTCACATAGGGGAAAGACCTTAATAAACCATGCTGATGTAAAATATCCAACATTAATATGCAGATTTGAAAAAAAAAATGAATGAGGTATGCACCAGGGAAACACAGGTTATCACAAGCAGTTCAAAGCAAATATTATAACATGAATTTTCAATTTGTGTTTTGTTATCAATATTTTGCAACATATCATTTACAGTGTGCAACACATTTTTTTTATGTTATTTCGAATAGACTGACAAAATATTACAGTTATTTCTTATAATTTAATTTAAATTCCATTTTAAACTGGCGTAAATCATGAAAAAACATTGATGACCATGACAAAATTTGTCTATGATATGATAAACAAAACGATGCCAGCCAATCAAAAGACGTATTACATCCAAAATTAAATTATATCAAAATGTAACCAGATGCTCCGCAGGGCGCAGCTTTATACGACCGCAGAGGTTGAACCCTGAACGGTTGGGGCAAGTATGGACACAACATTCCAGCTGGATTCAGCTCTAAATTTGGATTGTGATTAAATAGTTGACACAGCATAGGTTTCTGACACAGAATGAATGTGGTCTAATGAACTTAAAATACTTTTTTTTCCTTTGAGCAATTCACTATGCTGTTGAATATTAATCCTCTCAAAAAAATGTTTAAAATTTTCTTTTTATTTATGAAATCTGAAATGAGAAAAATTTAACCCCCCCCCCCCCCCCATTTTTTTTTTCACATCCCCCTTTCCCTTTTTCCAAAACTGATCTCAATTCAAATTTCTAATGGAGTTTGCAACAATAACTACTCATTTAAATACATCATAAAATATTAAAATGTAACAAAAGGTGCTTGTTATCACTGAATGGTAAAGATTGTTTTAATTTGGTAGTAAAAGTGAATATACATTGTATATTGTATAAAACAATGATTTAAGTTGATTCAACTACTATTCTGGACAAAGAAAGATAACTCCAATCAATTGAAAATTTCTTGCTATTGCACAATATTGTGCAATTGGATATTTCTTGATATTGTGCAATACTGTGCAATTGAAAATATTTGCTATTGCACAATACTGTGCAATTGAAGATTTCTTGCTATTGCGCAATACTGTGCAATTGAAAATTTCTTGCTATTGCACAATACTGTGCAATTGAAGATTTCTTGCTATTGCTGAATACTGTGCAATTGAAAATTTCTTGCTATTGCACAATACTTAATATAATAATTTTGGATCCTGATTTGAACCAACTTGAAAACTGGGCCCATAATCAAAAATCTAAGTACATGTTTAGATTCAGCATATCAAAAAAGCTCAAGAATTCAATTTTTGTTAAAATCAAACTTAGTTTAATTTTGGACCCTTTGGACTTTAATGTAGACCAATTTGAAAACGGGACTAAAAATTAAGAATCTACATACACAGTAAGATTTGGCATATCAAAGAACCCCAATTATTCAATTTTTGATGAAATCAAACAAAGTTTAATTTGGACCCGATTTGGACCAACTTGAAAACTGGGCCAATAATCAAAAATCTTAGTACATTTTTAGATTCAGCATATCAAAGAACCCCAAGGATTCAATTTTTGTCAAAATCAAACTAAGTTTAATTTTGGACCCTTTGGACCTTAATGTAGACCAATTTGAAAACGGGACCAAAAATTAAGAATCTACATACACAGTTAGATTCGGCATATCAAAGAACCCCAATTATTCAATTTTTGATGAAATCAAACTAAGTTCAATTTTGGACCCTTTGGGCCCCTTATTCCTAAACTGTTGGGACCAAAAGTCCCAAAATCAAACCCAACCTTCCTTTAGTGGTCATAAACCTTGTGTTTAAATTTCATAGATTTCTATTTACTTAAACTAAAGTTATGGTGCGAAAACCAAGAACAATGCTTATTTGGGCCCTTTTTTGGCCCCTAATTCCTAAACTGTTAGAACCAAAACTCCCAAAATCAATCCCAACCTTCCTTTTGTGGTCATAAACCTTGTGTCAAAATTTCATAGATTTCTATTTACTTAAACTTAAGTTATTGTGCGAAAACCAAGAAAATGCTTATTTGGGCCCTTTTTGGCCCCGAATTCCTAAAATGTTGGGATCAAAACTCCCAAAATCAATCCCAACCTTCCTTTTGTGGTCATAAACCTTGTGTTAAAATTTCATAGATTTCTATTCACTTTTACTAAAGTTAGAGTGCGAAAACTAAAAGTATTCGGACGACGACGACGACGCCAAAGTGATAGCAATATACGACGAAAAATTAAAATTTTTGCGGTCGTATAAAAAAATCCAATTTAAAACATGGGTAAACTATACCACATATAATAGAATTAAAACAGATACATCCAAAGTGAAATCCAAGGTAAATACTTTCACGCCAAGAAAAGATGAAAATTGTATTAAATTTTGTTATTTAATCCATGTCTTACACTTAAAGTACAGTCTACCACCCTTGACAGGGGATGTAACTCTGGAAAATGGAAATAGTGAAATCCTTGAATTGTCCAAATTGTCAAGATTGTGTGACTAGTATGATTTCACTTTGTCTTTTTTAATTAATTGCAGAGAGAAAACATGAACTCTATTTAGTTATAATGAAGCCATAATTTATTGTCTTTTTATGGATTATAACTTGGATGAAGAGTCCTTCACTTATCTACCATGAATAGAACTAATGACGAATAAGAATGATAACTAAGGTAATCGGGTCTGCCTAAAACATGTAGAAGTGTTCAATCAATGAAAAATAAAATAATATTTTGTGTGAAGATTTTAATTCTTTTGCTATAATTTAGAAATATTACTTTGAATATGAACATTTCCTTATTTTATTGATCAATTGATTGATTAACATCCAGTGGCAAATATTTCATGCAAGTTCAGAACGTGAACAAATTAACAATACATATACAAAAGTTAGGTCTTACCAATTATCTTTGTTGGTATTCATTTTGTACAATGTGAAAGTGAAAAGAATTTGAAAAGTACCACTAAACTAGAAAATTTTTTTTATGGTAAAACAAAAGTAAGTTTCTTACCGGTGTGTTATTAAATATATGATGAGGACAGTACAATATTCAATGTAGTAAACTAAAGGAGTTTGCTGACATTCTATTTCAAAGATGAACTGTCAGTTAACAGAATTCATATCATTGTAAATGTGAGTTTTCATATGTTGTGTTGAAAATTCCTTCCCCTTGATACCCCAATGTCTGTTACAAATTTAAAAGAGATTAAAAAGAAGAATTCATGATTGAAACTCGTTTGAGGCTTGCGAAAAAAGTGAAGTCCTACTTATAAAGGCATTTAATTTTAGAAATTCTAAAGAATTCATAATTATTATAACAAGAGGCTCTCAAGAGCCTGAATCGCTCACCTTAATTTTTTTGGTTAAATCTCTCATCAATGATTATTTTGGCTTTTCAATTTATTTAAATGTTCTTTGAATCGTCCTATTTTCTTCAAAAGCAAAAAAAAAATCATTTTCTCCTATGTTCTATTTTAGCCATAGGAGCTATGTTTCTGACATACAAGGAAATGAAATATAAAATTTATACTAGATACTCTGAAACTCATTTAGCCTAAGTTTGGCTGAAATTGATACAGCAGTTTCAAAGGAGAAGATTTTTTAAAGTAAGTCAACATGATGAACAAATTGTGAAAAAAGTCTTTAAAGGGCAATAACTCCTTAAGGGGTCAATTGACAATTTTGGTCAAATTGACTTATTTGTAGATCTTACTTTGCTTAACATTTTTGCTATTAACAGTTTATCTGTATCTATAATAATATTCAAGATAATAACCAAAAACTGCAAAATTTCTTTAAAATCATCAATTCAGGGGCATTATACCTGAAAAACCAGTTACCCAATTCGACTGAAAATTTCAGGACAGGTAGACCTTGACCTAATAAATACTTTAACTTCTTGTCTTATTTGCTCTAAATGCTGGAGTTTTTGAGATATAAGCCAAAAACTGCATTTTACCCTGTGTTCTATTTTTAGCCATGACGGCCATGTTTTTTGACGAAATAAAAAATAAAGCACAGACTTTATTTTATACACCCTACTGATCATTCAGTTGAAGTTTGGTTGAATTTGGTTTAGTAGTTTTAGAGGAGAAGATTTTTTAAAGTTAGCAAATATGATGAACAAATTGTGAAAAATTGTCATTAAAGGACAATAACCCCTTAAGGGGTCAATTGACAATTTTGGTCATATTAACTTATTTGTAGATCTTACTTTGCTGATCATTTTTGCTGTTTACAGTTTATCTTTATCTATAATGATATTCAAGATAATGACCAAAAACTGCAAAATTTCCTTAAAATTACCAATTAAGTGGCAGCAACCCAACAATGGTTTGTTTGATTCATCTGAAAATTTCAGGGCTGATAGATCTTGACCTAATGAACATTTTTACCCCATGTCAGATTTGCTCTAAATGCTTTCGTTTTTGAGATATAAGCCAAAAACTGCATTTGACCCCTATGTTCTATTTTAAGTAACGGCGGCCATGTTTTTTGACGGATCAAAAATCGAAGCACACACTTTGTGCAGGATAATCTAAGGAACAATCATGCTAAGTTTCATCCAAATCCATTCAGTAGTTTCAGAGGAGAAGATTTTTTAAAGTTAGCAAATGTGATGAACAAATTGTGAAAAATTGTCATTAAAGGACAATAACCCCTTAAGGGGTCAATTGACAATTTTGGTCATATTAACTTATTTGTAGATCTTACTTTGCTGATCAATTTTGCTGTTTACAGTTTATCTTTATCTATAATAATATTCAAGATAATGACCAAAAACTGCAAAATTTCCTTAAAATTACCAATTAAGTGGCAGCAACCCAACAATGGTTTGTTTGATTCATCTGAAAATTTCAGGGCTGATAGATCTTGACCTAATGAACATTTTTACCACGTGTCAGATTTGCTCTAAATGCTTCCGTTTTTGAGATATAAGCCAAAAACTGCATTTGACCCCTATGTTCTATTTTAAGTAACAGCGGCCATGTTTTTTGACGGATCAAAAATCGCAGCACACACTTTGTGCAGGATAATCTAAGGAACAATCATTTTAAGTTTCATTCAAATCTATTCAGTAGTTTCAGAGGAGAAGATGTTTGAAAAATTGTTAACGACGACAGACGACGACGACGACGTCGATGACGACGACGACGGACGCCAAGTGATGAGAAAAGCTCACATGGCCTTTTAGGCCAGGTGAGCTAAAAATGTATTCATGGCCAATTACTTCCCATTGACCATAACTAAACCAAGACTTTCTTCTTTCAAATAGTGTACAAGTACTATGTTGACTCTTGTGTGCAGATTTAATAGAATTCATTAGACATTCCAAGAGAAGTTGATCTAACAAAATTATAACAAGATGATGAATAAAGAAATAGGGTTTAAATACTGATCCTTTGCATGTTACAATATATACTCCTTTCTCTTTCTAAAAGCTGGACTTTACAGAAAGTCACCAATGCAAAATATTGACCAAGATGACAGAAACATGACAAATATTTGATGGAAGTACATGTACATACAGTTATCTGTCACTGATATAAAATAATATCCAGTAATGAAGGATAATTGTATTGCAACTAAAAAATCAAGACCTTTAACTAGATTCATATAAAAACAAAAAGAAAAAAAAGAAAACGTTGGTAAAGCTATGTCCTTTATTTACTGCTGACCTTGCAGAAATCCCATCAAATTGTTTGTTATGTCTAAATCCCCTACCTTTAAAGAATCCTTCTCTGTCTTACCTTGCAGCAAATATATTATGCTGCATTATCTTTACCTTGCAGCAATACCTGTTGACATTATATCCTGTAACCGTTTCATAATGACGCCTTTTGACCCCACCCCTTTACTCCATAATGACGCCTATTGAAGCCTGTGTAGTACCTCAGTTGAAACACTTTTACAAGAAATGTCTGCATCAGACTCAATAAATAAAATTTGTATTCAATATGAAAAGAATATTCATAAGAATATCTGACTTAAATTTATTTGATGAAATATTTGTTTTTCGCAATGCATTAATACTTTAAAGCATATTTTCAACATTTTATTGAAAAATCCTAATGCGAATCAAGTATGCCAAAAAAATTATTTTGCACAAAACAGTACATTCAACACACATTTTTGTATCTTATAAAAATCCCTTACTTTGCAAGGGTTCAATTGGACTTATCCTATAGAATTCCATTTACTGGCAGTAACTCATCAGACTGTGGTTTTATAATTTTTGTGAATATCAATTTTTGTGAATATCATTTTTTGTAGATTAAGGGAAAATTGTATTTTCATTGACATTTGATTTTGTGGTTAAGCCAAAGGCAGCATACAAGCCTACTAAAAATGTGTACACTATGAACACTTTTAAATTCATGGTTAACCTTTACTCACAAAATCCACGAAAATTGATATCCAACAAACGATAATGATTCTACGTAAATCTCTTACCTTGCAGCGATTCCACCAGGCTGTATATCCTGTATAAATATTCCTGACTCAGCATTATCCTTCTTCTTCATACCAACCACACTGAATCCCAAGCTACTATTCTCTGGTTTAAATAACTTGATCGTCTCCACTTCTCTCCCTTGAGCTGATCTTTCTACGGCCCTTTGGAATTCCACATCATAGCTAGGCATGGCAATAGGTCCCTCAGATACAGCATATGTATCATGATCAGCAGTCGTATCATTAAAACTAGGATTGGTGATTCCATCTGGGGGTACATTTAAGATCAATTCTCCTGTATAAAAGAAATGAATTTGAAAACTTACATTATATTTAATTGGCGGTTTTTAATGTTCTCTCTAGAAGGAGTGTAAGTGTACAGTCAATGATTTTTGGAAAACAAGAATAGCTTTATTCATTACACATGATGAGTGCCTCACTAATAACAAGCTTAAATGTAATATAGAAATATGACATATTAACCTTGTAATTAAATTACATACTTTATTTGTTTACATCTAGAATTTTACATGAATAAAGTTTCATGCTGACAAAATTTTCATAAAATTATATGTAATTTGTACATGCCACCTAAAGAGCTTGAGTATTATTTATCATCTTAGGGACGAAAAGTTCAATGTAGGATAAAAAACTTATTTCATATAGTTTTTACACAGACCCTCCCCCACCCCCTCTTTACTTTATTTGGGAAAAATTGACTGACCAATAAGAATATATATATAAAATTGATGTCAATTAAACAAAACTTGCAGCAATTTTGACCCCCATCCCCAAACTATTTGAATTAAGTTTTTTATCCTTCATTGATTTTTTTATATCGTCCCTTAAACAACTTGATTATCAGATATATATTTTCCTTGCAAAATGAGAAAAAAGAAGAAGTAATAAAAGTGCTTGAATGCACTGAACAGTAAAAATTGCTTCAATTTATCAGTGGGAAGTAAAATTAAAAATTGCATTTGTTGTTGTTGCTTTAACAGCTACTCTAGACAAAGGAACATAACTCCAATTTTTAAAGAGGAGGTTAACAATGACATAATTAATATTTTTAAAACCAGATATTAGATTCCTGCACCTTGCAAAAGTTACCAGTATGTAATTTTCTTGACAAGTGAAATCATTTTGTGCCTTGAATATCTGAGCATATATTACATCAATAAATTTATGGAAAAGTTTATGGATAGTATGTATAGAATGTTATGATCAATGCACTATATTTTGTGTATCAAAAAAGGTAGTGACCAGCCTTGGAAGATTTAGATATCAAGTCAGTCCCATAAGGTTTTGATTGCATTTCCTGCAATCTTTACCTAAAACGGACAGAAATTATAAGTTCTCACATTAAAATGACACTTCATAGGTCATACTGGTGATATTAATTTTGAAATAACTTCTATATATGTATATCCCAAGTTATAAGCATCTTATAGTTTGACTTATCTACTATATTTATAGAGTTTGAAGATTTGAGTGCCAGATCAGAATATTTCCTATGCATTTACCTTGAAAGAATATTTTGATGAGTCAAACCTTAAATTCAGTTTAGAATTCAATTGAAGATGATGTTTTATTTCCATTTTGAAAGGAAAGGACATTCAACAGATTAAAATGAAAGTAAAATTCCATGCACAACTCTATTAGATGACATCTGATTGTACTGTAAGAAAGTGCACAGCAATGTAAAATTCCTTCTGAACTTGATTGTACTGTAAGAAAGTGTACAGCAATGTAAAATTCCTTCTGAACTTGATATGATGAAACAAAAAGAGTTGTTTTATATTGCAATATTGCTTTATTAAAAATAAGTAACTTTACCATGAAAATCACTCTGAAAGATACAATTACTTATTTCTTTACCTGAATTAGAGATTTCAAATGCATTCTCTGTGACAGGGTAGGTTTTGGTGACCTGTTTCAGTTCATGAAGTGATTCTTGTAGAGTCAAGAGCTGTTTAAACAGTGGACTCTCCAACATCGACAGGATTGATGTGATGTCATCATCTTTTGTGTAGTCTCCTTGTTCACGTAACTTGTTCTGTAAATGATCCAAGAATCCTGAAGCTTGATCTGTGTCTAGAAAATATGTAAATATTTTTTTTTAAACTTCCAACAAGTACTTGGTATAATAAAGATACAGCTGGAGCAGACTGAAAAATTCACCCAGTACCAATATTTGCTTTATACATTGGGTACATTGTCTGAAGAAGTTTCTCGCTACATTAAAGACCCATTGGTGACCTTCGGCTGTTGTCTGCTCTATGGTCGGGTTGTTATCTCTTTAACATATTCCCCATTTCCATTCTCAATTTTATCTTTTTATCTATTTAAGTGAAAGAAGATCTTCAGTAAATGGTGTTTGTGTGAGTTTCTTTTGATACATTATACATGTACAACTGTACTTTTCAGAGGTTTCAATACATACAAATATGAAATAATGATAAACATCAACTTATATTTTATCTCAAAAACTTAATCAAAGAGCTGAAAGCTCTGAAGAAAAATGACGCCACTGTCTCTAATATTGGGATAGTTTTTATGCAAGTCTTGATTTTCACATACCGTAATTAGTTTAACAATGCAACATGTCTCGTAAGCATATAATTGATATTCGTATATGTGTGTGTGTGTGAAGTGAAGGTGACAACTGGCTGTTTTTTAAGACAAATGAATAGGTCAAGACTACCTGAATTGTACAAATAAATACCGTAGAAAGGCTTGTATATTTCTCACTGGTACATAGTCTGAATCCGGGTCCGTTCGCGCCCACTCATGTTCGCCCCTTTCACTTTCACACCCTACATGTTCGCACCCAATCTTAATTGGTTTTGTGTTTAATAACTCTGTAAGCAAGTGTTTTCTTATAAGTATAATTGTTGTTATTGTCTCAAAATAAAGTGAGACAGCATTTTTTTTTGTGTTGAATAAATCTTAATCATGTTTTAGATAGCATATTGTTAAAAATTATAATAATCCTTTCTAAATAAAGTGGTATTTTGTCAACGTTTTATTTTGTGTTGATCTATGAATAACTCTTAATCATGTTTTGGTTAGTGTATTGCTATAACTTTGTTTCATTGACTTCTTTCAAAATGAAGTGAGATTCTGACTATGTTTTTTTCTGTGTGCATGGTGTGTTGAATAGATTTTATCATGTTTTGGTTATAATAGTGGATTGCTATATTTTGGTTCCTATATTTTATTGTTTCGTTGTTTCAGATCAAAGGGACCTATTAAAAACAATTATCTTTTGTGTTTTTCCTTTAAAATCTTCAATGTTTTACTCATACCAAGCTATAAATACATTCAGTATTTACACCAAAGCAATTTAAAACAACAATCATGATTTTCCAATTATTCAACTTGAATTTGAATTAAAATAGGGCGTGAATGAGTAGAGTGCAAACGGACCTTGGGTGCGAACGTGCGAGGTGCGAACGTGTAGGGTGCGAAAGTGTATTGGGCTCGAACAGACCTGATACCACATAGTCTGAACCCCCTTCTCCCACAAAATATTAAGTAATTAATCTTTTTGTTACTGTTATTAAAGGTCTAATGAAACTCAGGTAATTTCAAACATTTGTCAAAGAATTCTAGTCAAACCGGCACCTGGTTAAATTGGCACCTGGTTAAATCGACACCCGATATAGTCAATTCGTTACCCATGTTAAATATAAATTTTAACAGTATTTTAAGCAAAAAGAGTAAAAATAAGTAAGGGGTTGCCAGAATTTTTTTCAGTATTTAAGCAAAAAGAGTTAAATACTAACTTTCACATTTTTGGGTGTTCATGTACATTTTGTATATATTTATTTTTCTCAACTTAATGACTTTTTTGGTGTATTTTTAATGATATATATATGAGTAGTCAAAATAATTATTACGTCTGGCAAGGCTTTTTTAATTATATTCTGGGACACCTTTCTATGACCGCAAGGCTATGTTAATTTTTTTCTGGGACGCCTTCCTACGAACTTCGTAGGAAGACATCACAGAAAAAAATAAAATAGCCTTGCCAGACGTCATAATTATTTGGACTAATACATGAGATATTGGATATTTTTATGCATTATTTAAACCAGTTGAGCATTTTACAGGATTGTTTGTTTAATGCTTTTTAAACTTTACTGAAAAAAACACCTTAAATTTGCTTATTATTTGGCATGAAAGTTTGATTTATTGAAAGGGACTCATAGTTTTCCATTTTATTTTAATAATTGTCTAATTGTTAAAACAACAGTTTGGGTAAGGGCTTCGTTGTTTACCTTTATACACAACATAATTTCACTTTGGTTTCGTTGTTTACCTAAATACACAACAACATATTCACTATGTACTTGGTAACAGTTATTAATTAATTGAATAGAAAATATTATAACAAATATTATTGGATGCCGAATTGACGTCAAATAGGTGCCGATTTGACTAGATGCCAATTTAACCAGGTGCCGACTTGACTTGTACGTTTCAATTCCTCTGCGATTGTTTGCGGTATTTTCTTGAGAAAAACCTATTTTCCATCATCAAAGAGAAGAAGGAACTGCTTGAAAATGATTCTGGAACGCTTCATGATTGTTAAAATAAGTTAAATTCACTCAAAAAACAATTTTAAAACTTGCAATGTTTAAACAGGAAGTTTCAAAAGCACGTGTAAAAGAAGAAACTAACCGGTGAGAGTGGAAATCCGTACATAACAGATATCACTATAGTACGACTTTGAAAGCAAAACAGTTCCATCCTTTTGTAAAACAGTCTTTAATATACCTATCACATTAATGTTTGAAGGGTCTAAAGCTTATTCAAACCATAAAAGTCGGTATGAAACACCAAAATGGAATGAACAATAACCGATTACGTTTTGTAGTTTACAAATTATAAACTGGTTCCCGTCAAACTACAACACTTTGTTCGAGTGTAGTGGAATACAAGCAGAAACCAGTTAGTTTGTAAACTGGTTCCTGGCTGATTACTACACAATGACCTCTCATGCATAATGAGAACACAAGCAAATTCCAGTTTGTATAGAAAATAGTAAATATGAAACCAAGCGCGGTAGGCAGAGAAATGTAATGAAGTTCAGGTCGCCAGTAATGGAACAATGACTGCGTCATTTTCCAAAAAATCATAACTATTGTAAATGTTCATAAAATGCGCTTCTATGTTTTACAGGACAATAGTACATGCTTTTGAAAAAATAGCCTATGTCACAACCTCAGCTTTTCATTCTGTCATATTCTACCAGTGATGCATTTACCACAAATCATATCATTTTTCATGTGAATCAGTCAGATTTATTTTGTAATTTGTCTCACTGCATGAGGGAAGAGATAACCCACAAAATAGCTTGATTTGTGTTTTATGGATATTATCCTATAATAAATCAATGATTGCATTGATTATCTATTCAATCCTGTTTGATTCATGAATAATATTTACACTGACAATACATTTTCTAAAATTTAGAAAACTGCTTAAGTTTACATTCATGTTCAACATAATTGCAACACTTGATAAGCAAGAAAAATTCATTTGACCATAACAAATGAAAACAAACTTTTCAATTACCTATCACAGAAATTTAAAGTACTGAAAACATTTTTGATGACACTTTACTATTATTCACTGTTTTTAAGTCTGTTTTGCAATTTTTCATGACTTGCTATTGCTTAGATCTCAGATAAGCAATCACCCATGTGTAAAATGCATGTAAGCAACATACATGTAAGTCATAAGGAATAGGTTAAGGACCTTTAAATTATATTATACAGTTTTACTATTAAAGACTTGTACCAAAATATTCATTCATAAAAAAACAACAATAAGACATGACTGTTTTTAAATAAAACATTGTCTGACTGGTATAATGAATCACTGTAAGGAAAAAAATATAATCAAATGCTTTAACTATCGAGGATGACAAGTGCATCTATTCCTTTTCAACTTACCTGTCACTAACGACATTTTAAATTTTCTCTGGTGAATGAAATCTTCAAATTACCATAATAATCTGAAAAAGAACAAAATAAATCACATACAATGTACATTGTATAGATCTATAAACATGTAAAGGTACATGGATGTAGGCTTCTGAGTGTGTTTCAATTACAAATGTATGGATCGAGCATAGTAACGGTTTTTTGTATATTTTGCATTGCCCATCAACAACTTAGTCCCATCCTCCTTTTGGTAACATCATCATAAATGAAAAGAAATACTCATCTCACAAAAAATATTTTTCAAATATCTACTAATGACATGTTTCTTCAATATTTTGTATAAGTAAATGATTTAATAATAATCTTATCATGTTTTAACTATATACATGTACATTGTCATATCACTTGACTTTGGACACCATTGTGGTGTGCAAAACTTGGAAGAAAAAAATTGTAGGGCATTTGTATGTTAATCTTTGTGAAATAATTTATATTATTCAATTTCATGAACAAATGGTGTGATTTTTATCATAAATTTATGGACTCTTCTATATAATTTATTGTAATGCATTGCAAACAAAAGCTCTGGAGACTTTCACATTATTTATCATGTTTATAAATTTGTCAGAACTTGAAAAATTTGGGTTGTTTAATTTTTACTCAGTGCCAAATTCAAATCAGAGGTCATACTTTTATGTTATACTCTGTTTATTGGCAATTTGCAATAAAAAAAAACTAGGTTAAATACAAATACAAATGTAAGGGGGTAATTATATAATTTCTAACTGACTGCAGAAGAAATTGTTAAAAACAAAGTGACACTTGAAATACAATTGGAAAATATAAATTTTTAAAATAACCAGATTGCAATATATTTCATTTACACAAAACTCAATTACTTGAACATTTCTAGTGTTTGCATTTTGAGTATTTTTATTGTGATATAACCAAGGAGTTTAATAATATTCAATAAAAATTTCATTTAAAGTAAATCACTAATAATATAATCAATACAAGAAATGTATAAGGAGATGGATCTATTACTACATGTTATTCTATGAGGTTCAGCTTCAATGTATCTGAAAAATTCCTGATTGTATACATTTTGTACATGTGTTTGGAATGGGAGGGGTACGGACATGACAAAGAATTGGTTGCTTCTAAAATATATTTTACATCAACTCATGACAAATCCAGAGTTATAAAAGGTACAAGGGTGGAAAATACATTATTAATAGCAGTCTAACATTAACCCTTACCATGCTGTGACTGTCATACATGTATGACAGCGTACCCAAACCATCATTATTTGGCTCAAATGGTGTTCCATACTTTTAGAAGTCAGCTTTATGATACTTATTTCGAAAGTTATACATGTTCCTTCAATCTGAGGCTATCTATTGTCATATTTCTGATGCATAAATTGCATTTTGAGCTCAAATACAGACTTGGAAAATTGAAATGGGATGAAACTAGATTATCTGCAGGGGTGAGCTTCCCTTCAATGTCTTACACAGGAAATTCAGAGGCCTAAAACATGCAAAAATAGTGCAAACCCCCAGGCATACAACCACTGATTGTAATTATTATTGAAATAAGTATCTATAGGAAATGACTAGTTCTGGTTTCACTAAGGTCCAGTTGAAGTCAAAAATTGTAAAAAAAATAGTGAAATTCTGTTTTTTTTGGTCCAAATGACCTTCTTTAGACTGCTAAACCAAGATCCTTTTCACTCGCAACTTACAACTGTTGGGATCAATTTGTTAACTGGGGCCCACTCTACATGCAGACTACAGCTGGACACCTGTATCAGCATCCCTGGGTCTTTGGGGTCAAGAAATAGGACAAAAAATCGTAAAAATTGACACTTTTCCACCTGATGATGAACTTTAGAATGCATAAGGAGTATATATCTTCTAATTGATACTATTTTCAAGGGCTTGTGTTTCCTATCACGATTTCCTTGATAGAGGGTTACTGCTCAGAAGGAAGTTATTAAACCAAGAATTCCAAATGGTTAAGTTGGTTGATCTCAATGGAAGATCCATTTCACAGATAGCAGATATGACCATTATGTCAAAACTGCAATCCTGTTTCCTTTTCATGAATGTGACCTACCGAATTAAACCTATTAGTGGAATTGTACTAACATTAGAAACATGATGGGTGCCACATGTGGAGTAGGATCTGTTCAACCTTCAGGACTACCTTAGATCACCCCCAGTTTTTGGTGGGGTCGGTGTTGCTTAGTAATTACTTTTCTGTTGTGTTTTGTGAATTATAGTTTTTCTGTAAGTCTTTTTCTTTTATAGCCTTGGCATTATCAGTTTATTTTCGATTTATGCGTTTGAATGTCCCTCTCGTATATTTTGCCCCTCTTTTATTGATGACCTTAGTTTTTGCAACACCTGACCAACAATAGGAAGGTGACTCATATTCCGGATTGCACTAAATAGCTTTGTAATGATAAGATGTTCCAGTGTATTGACTATGGTAAGGCAGAACCTAAATAATTATCAAATCATCATTATTTATTAAGTATTAGAGCAAAAGACTGGCATGAGAACACACTTATTTCGTAGTGCATTTCTTTAAGACAATAAATTCAAATTAAAAAAATCGCACCTGCTCTTTCTCAAAAAGATTTTTACAGTGTAGTGTACTACCAGTGAGACAAATAATATCAAAATTATAGAAACTTCTACCGGCTCTAACTCAAAAATTGACAATTCTGTGTTAAGGGGGTGTAAAATTCAGTTTGACAGCTTCAGACGTGATAAAATTTTACCTTTTTGAACTTTATTAAATCACTACTTAACATAAAGATTCAGCACCCAATTTTTTTTAACATGTAATTAACACCCCCCTTCTTAATATCTCATGCATTTAATATCAAGAAATGAATTGGGAAAGTGTATCAAATAAAACATGCAAGTTATACACTGTTTACACTAGGGACTATATTCGTAGACAACGAAAACCAAAGGACGATAACTGTGTCCTTGGACCGACTACCTTAGAATTACATCACCAGAAAAGTTCATAAATTATGCACCCCTTTATGACGTCATTTACCAGATGGACATGATAGAGGGGATCGCCTGCATCAATGTGCTATTCAAGTTTATCAAGGATCTTCCTGATATACAGAGATGCAAACAGTTTTTTTTTCCTGTCAGACAATGGGGCCTACAGGGTACCAAGTTTTGCCAGACCCATCAAATTTCTGCCAGACCCATATTTTCACTCAAAAAGACCGCTTTACAGCTTTATCAACTTGAATAGGTGACTGGTTTGGTCTTTTACCGGGTTTCGACCCACTTACAAATTTTATCGGCCATGACATATTTCCTGAACTTATCAACTATGCTTAATAGACCTCCTTCCTAGAGAGCGAATTTCTAAAACAAAAAACATGACGGAAATACGGAGAATTGTTCGGGGCGAGATGGACAAGGTACGAAAGACTATTACTGGCGGAAATACTGGTTCCCGGAGTTAGAAAATGCGGGGGAACAGGACATTTACTTTTATTAAAGATGATCGCAATTTTATAAACAAAATACTCTGCCGGGGCCGACGGGGATTTCAGTTTTGGCGGACCCAAGCGGACTTAAATATTGCCGGCCATCAGGTCCTGCACAGCTACGAGTTTTGCCGGACCTGCATAAATTCTGCCCCTTAGGTCTGACGGGTCCGACGATTAGTTGCATCTCTGGATATATATCATTATGCAGGATAAAATCTAGAAATAATGTTTGTTCAGGAGGTACATTTTTGTACTTTAAAACACATTGCCCTATTGACACTAGTGATGAATATCAATTATAAAATTTGCTGAAAAATTCATGCAATTAGCATCATTTTTTTTTTTTCAACAATCGCTCAACATGAGAACAGAAGTGACGACGCCCATAAACTCGCAAATAATGTGCACTGAGAAAGTTTTTCACTGAAATGCAACTACATGTCCTCCGAGTTCTTTATTAAGATCAGATTTCAATTGTTGTTATTTTAAAATTTACACATGCACTACTTTATACAGTTATATTTCTGGGACTTTAATCTTACATACATTTTTTTTTAACAAAGACAATAACATATATGCCTGTTAGTGTTATCATATGATATGTACATCATACATGTATTTTATCCTTATCAAGTAATGATAGAAATACATCATATTTGTTCATTTAATGTTTTCCATGTATGGTTTATATTCCGTGAGAGGCCTTTAATTGGGGTATGGAGATAAGTTCTTATTTGAAATAGATACATCAGACTAGCGGCTAGTAGATTACACCTACATTCCATACATTTTTGCAGCAAAGTAGGGGCAACATTGTAAACAATGGAGGAAAATAATGATTTGTGTTGATATATCTATCTTGTTCATAGTTAACTATATTAGTTTGGTTGCCTACACAATGTAAATAAACATAAGATAATATAGCAGGGCTGTTAAATAAAAACTCATAAAAGTGACAACTTACACTTCGAAAATATACCGGAAGTTGACAAATGGAAGGTGGCGCATAAATCACAGACGTCCTTGACCCATACCCTAAAAATATCTTTGGATTGGACTTTCCCCACACTGCCACTGGTTGTTGAAAATGACTTTTCGTACATAAAACATTGTCACTGTAATCTACAGGTCTTAACATCAATTTTAATATTGTTCTAATGCTTTTATAAATGTAACTATTTACAAAATTAAACATGACTTCAAATATTGTAGGTGTTTGAAAAAGGGGGGATGGGTGTAAAATGCTCACCTGTCTTTGGGACTCACTGAAAGTGAGATAGATGAAATTTACTCTTAATGGCAAAGATCCTATCATCTTACTATTAAACAGTAGATTTAACTCATCTCATAGCTCTTATAGTTCTAAATTTCAAATTATTAAGAAAAATCTGTTTGCTTTTTAAAATATTATGAAGTTTATCCTTGAATCAAGGATTTGTATAGTAAGTCCTACTATACAAATCCTTGCTTGAATTAAGCTTCATGGTAACAGAAAAATATGCAATATATGTGGAGGGCAACTATTTCGCAAATAGAATTATCGATGACCAACTGAACTTCATTTTTATATAAAACTTAGTAAGCATTTTTTGCATCAGATTATTTAAAATTATTGAAAATTTTTTTCAGAAATATTATGACACAAGTCTTATGGTTTGTAGTTGTGGCCACCTTGTGGGGTGGAACAAATCCTCTCATAAAAAGAGAAAGTCAAGGAGTTGAAAGAATAAAAAGAAATAGCAAAGTTAAACAGATTCTTGCAGAGCTCTATTTCCTATTTTCTAACTGGAAGGTTTGTTTTATTATGTAGTACATGTATTCCATTTTACTTTTTTCAAATATTTATTCCAGTTCCTCAACAGTACATACCCTTAAAATATGAATCTGTGTCCACAGCAGTTTATCAAAATGACCCGTTTTAGTTAAATGTGGAATTCTTTCTTTATTATCTATGTATTGGATCCCATACTTACCTTTAATTATTGTGATTAAATCACTGAGGGACACAATAAGACTAATTAAATTGCAGTTCACTATAACCCGCTTTTGAAATCGCTGAACTTTACAGAAACATATATAACTTTTCATTTCAGTACTGTATGGCATTTCTTCTGAATCAATCTGGATCTGTGTTATTTTACCTGACTTTAGCTTCTGTTGGTATGTACATGAAGTTTAAACCACTAAAATCTATATAAACCACTACCAGTAAAAATAAGGAAAACAAAGAGTGACCATAACCCATATGGTATAGAAATCTATAGATGCTTCAGTTATCTCCCTTCATCACTTTTCAAATGAAATTTCAAAAAGAAAAAAATTATATAAAAATAGAATTTATATCTATATCAAGAAAAAAAGCAATTATTAGCTTTCATTTTTGTATGAATTTCTTATAAAAGAATAACATACATGTCATTAAGTTTTTGTCTGAAACCTATGAATGTATTTTTTATTTTGACTTGCCATGCTAAATTACTTTTTTTTTCATAACTTTAATATATAAAAATTATTTTTTGAGGATGTTAGCTTAGAACTATATGTTTTACTTTCACTGACAGTCTAAAAAACACTAGATATTTTATAATCAAGTTTTATCTGTCTGATCTTATTGTAGAGTTGTCCTTAGCTGTTCCTGTGACAAATTCTCTCACTTTTATATTTACTATGTTATCTGGTCATTTCTTTGGAGAGAAGATTCAGAGTTTAGGTGAGTTAAAGTTATAGATTTTTTAAATTAAATTATGATTTATACCAGGGCACCAGTATATGAAATTTTTGATAAACATGAACCCAGCGATATCCTTACGAGGAGGGAAAGGATTTTGACGCCCTTAATTAGCTCCTAGTTTTCAAATTGATTACAGACTTTGTTTTCTCTCATCCATTTTACCTTTCTATATATATATGTGTAAGTTCCTGTATAAAATTAGAGACTTTCAGTGGTTGTCTTTGTTTATATCTTATATAATTGCAGTAATGTATTAGGATTGGCATTTTCAATTTTTGATAAGGTTATTTTGCCCTGTACCTTTTTTTTTATAGTTGAAAGATATTCATTAGCGTATTTTATTTTTATATACATTTTTCAGAAACATTCATTGGTGTGGCTATGGTTGTATTAGGAGTAGCATTGTGTGTTTCAAATAAAGTTTAAGCTGCATAAGAACTGTAAGTATTTTAACTTATTAGTTGAGCATGAAAATAAGTAGCTTTACTTTATGTTTTGTCTTATCCAGTTAAGTAAAATATTGTAAAATGCAGGATTTTTGTGCGACTTTGCACATTGGTTAATTTTGATGTGAGGGTGTCATATTTGCAAAACGATTTATGAATTGTCCATTACAGTACATGTAGATGTATTTCAAGTCATCTTAATAGTTATGATTACAATTTGGAATGTCAAGTACATTGATTAACATGAAAAGTAATGCATAAATAAATATATTTAAAGATATTGAAAATAATATGATTTATTTTTCTTTTATTCCCAGAAACCATCATGATGATTGAGACCTTACCAGAGGAACTATGGATTATCATATTTTCATACCTCTCTGATGATGACTTGGGTCACCAATATTGCGAAATTTGTCAGAGATTTAATGAGGTATTGACATCCTGGTCATTGTGGAAAACTGCTGCCAACACCTGAAGATATTGCAATACACAGATATAAAGAAGAAATTTTAACAATGATTCTCTGTAAATATCAACCAAATCTTTGTTGATAAAAAAATTGACTCACATTGAAAGATTCATCATACCAATTCAGAAGAGCATACAAATTCCAGATAAGTTGAGATGTTGCACTATAACATTGTATTAGCAAATTTATAGTTAAGGGGAGATAACTCTAAATATGATCCCAAAAGTTTAGATGTTGCACTCCTAGCAAATTTAAAGTTAATGGAAGATAACTCAAAATTATTTAATTTTTCAAATGAAATTTTAAATTTTGTTATTGATTGATGACTTTTGTGTGTCTCTTTAACTTATTTCACATTGCATTAATGAGTTAAGATTGTACTTAATGTATTGTATATTAAAATTTACACATGAAAGTTATAATTATAGTGTATGCTAAATGTTTTAGAAGTATCTTTTCATATTAAATTTATATAATAACTCAAATTTGATGGCACCATTAGTGAGCAATAGCGCAGATTACATCTTTTGGAAGGGGTTTTGGTGTTATATTGGTCTAAACTACTGTATCACAGACATCGTATCCCCTGTGTGGCTGGTGTGCTAGATTCTTATCTTTAGTTGACTATGATTGTCAGTTTCCCTACCAAAGGTTGTGGTACTCTTCAGCTTCTCCACCAATACAAACTGAATGCCAAGAAGTAGAAAATAAGTGATGAAAGTGGCATTAAACACCAATCAATTATCTTGTTGATGCATGTTTATGACATTTTCATGATTCACTGTAGTTTATGTTCATTGTCATGATAACCTGAATGATATACAGTAAATTCAGTATTATTTGTAAAGTACTCCTAATGTTGTTTGTGTATTGTAATGGTGTTATTCAACCTCAAGTTTTAGTAGTCAGTAAACAATTAAATCCTCTAAGAATGTATAAAACAGTGAAATCAAGCATTCATCAAAATACTTTTTCCCTAAAATCCATGAAAATATGTGTCACTGAGGAATTGAATGCCCAATAAATGATTAACTTTTTTAAGATCATATGGCTTTAAAAACACAAAAACATCCTTGATAAATTTTATATTTGTTAAAATGAACAAGAACAACAATAAAATCACATACTGAAGTCTACACAATACAGATTTTTCCCCTCACTTGAAACATGTTTCTATTGTTCAGGTCTGTAAGTGAAATTCATGCTTGATTAGGCCGTTGAAAAATGAATGTTGGTTTCCCTAAAATGTGAAAAATAATTAAGGCCAGGCTGTCAAGAATTTTTTTCTTTTTTTTTTTGGTGAAAAATCAGTTTCACTATACAGTCAGAGACTGTTGTTGTTTACCCAACATTAAATGATTGTTTCACATTCTACTATGTGATATACACTGTGTAAATTAAAGGGATGATAATTGTGCAATGTTGACACATTTTAAGAGATAACCATTTTTAAAAGTATCAAATACACAGAGGGTGGATGGTAAAAACTGATGCAGAAGGGTAAGAGGAAACCAACAACCATGTTTGCATGGCCTCTGGTATTTTTGCTAGTCATTAACAATAAAGACTGATACAGTCCGAAATTGAATATGAACATGCACAAAACATAATTTATTGAATATAGCTATTTTAATCTCTAAAGAACAAAAGAAATAACAATATTATTTAAATTTTTATCCTCACTTTTGCAACAGCTCAATGTTATTCCGTATGAATCTGTCTAACCTATATCAGCTTTCTTGCCAATTTAATGTATGGCTAAATATTGCCTTCGTTGGTCAAGAACAACATATGATATTCATTCACTTACAAGATGAAGGATAAAAGCTCTATCAATATGTACTGGATATCAGTGTTTTAAATTTCTAAAATTTGTTTAATGATTTTGTACATGTATATCAAATATCTTACTTTTGCTCCAGCTGACCTACTTTTTTACCCAATTAAGAACAATGAACACTATACAAATTTGATTTATGATCTTGTATTAATTTGTATACATGTTTATCAAATAGACAAAAAGCTATATTGTGGGTCTCTTTGGGGTCTAAGCGTGACCCGGGAGTGCCGATTTTTTTATAAGCGTGACACGTGAAAGTCAAATTATTGTGTCCTGAAAACGGGAAATGAGGTCTAGCGGGACCTGGGAAATGACAAAAAAATGAGAATTGCTTACGTACATAGTGTAAGCGGGATACAGGAATCTGACAAAACAGTAAGCGGGATCTGGGATCGGAACCCCCAAATGAGACCCCTAAAATGCATTAAAAAGGATTTATATGTATACTCATATGTATGGGCAACATAACAACATTAAAAATAGACACAAAAACTTTCTGATTTATATATTTCAACAACAATAAATGCTTGAGACAAGTAAAAAAAAACAAAAACTTGTAAAATAATATGTAACAATGATATAGATTAATATAAGTTCAACCAACAACATGAAAGACAAAACTTCAAAATGACAAACATGATATATTCAAAAATATACATATACACTTTTTTTATATAAAAATTGACATGGTCAATAAAAAAAATCCAGAAAATATAAAAAAACAAAAGTAAAACATGAAGTAAATGCACTAATAAAACTTGCCTAAATATAACAGGACAAAGCACTAAATTTTCTTTATTATTAGCATATTTTTTGTGTTTTCTGAGATTCAACTGAACTACTCTAAATTAAGTATGAGTTAGTTCCCTTGAGACATATTTTGTCATCAGTAAGAATATCTTTAAAATTTTTAGATTATTGTTTTCGTTGTTCATAAGTTATTTTATGGAAATTGTCGGCAGCCTTCTGCTATTGTTCAACATTTTATATAATAATAATTTTAACCAAAGAAAACCTGGTAAGGATTTATATCAGCTAATACAGATCTGTTGAAAGTAAATAATTATGTCCAATGAATTTGTTAAAAGTTTTATGTTATATCTGAAATGTTACTTGATAATATCTAATTTTGACAGAACATGAAAAGTTGTAGGCAAAACTAAATAAGAAAAGTTTGGAATAAAAACATGTACTACAAACTAATTAGAATTTAAAATGGGACAATATTGAAAGACTATCTAACTAGCCAGTATAGACTAAATGATTAACAAATACATCTTGACAACAATAATTTGTGGTAAAATGGCAGCATATCACCATGACAACAGTAATTAAGTCGTAAAAGTGGTATATCACAGAATATTGAGAAATTGGCAAGCATTCATCACATCTTTTATAAAAATATCTAACCAAATTATATACATCAGGTCCAAAAAAAAACTCATGCCAAGTTGGACCAAAATAGTACATTAAACAAACAACACTGGCAACAATAAAAAAAAAACCACACACACAAACAAGAAAGGATAACATATTTCTGTTATATAAAAGAATCCATTGGATTTCAGAATTTGACTTGCCATTTGTATTTTGTTTTTGTTAAGAAAAAATGAAAGAAACAGTATGCCATTGCATTTGCTGAATGTTCATTGGTTAATTATAACCAATCACAGCAATATTCTGATGACCTTTAAGATTCAGAAATAACAAATTGTCATGTTCTGGCAGTTTCATTTGCTTTGACTTGTCCTGCCATTTTTGTATCACATATTTTTGATTTTTCTGGATGAACACTCATATTCCAATAAATGTTTATTGCTATACGTAAATAATATCAGATCTGATTGTATGATTATCTTTGCACTGAGATCTGTTGTTACCATGGAGATTCAGAAATGGAACAGTTTTAGAAAAGCCTCTGGGTGGAGGATTCTGGCAGCTGGCTCTTGTTCATTGATACAGGGATGACCAATTGACTAAATATAAAAAAATTATTGTTAGAGGTTTTCTTTTTTGTTTGTATTGCAACATTTCTGATTTATACAATGTTGTAGGACGTTATAAATGAGCACAGGTATCATATGCTTATCTAAAATCAAAAAAATCTGTATCTTTGTTAAGACATTGTAAGAATACAAATTACGTAATACAAAAAATGTACAATATTTGAGACTGATAGTAAAAATTTGTCAATAAAAGTATCATTTATATATTTTACCTTCCAAAAGATGTTGTCACAGTGTAAACATATTGCCAATGTGTCTGCATAGATTTCTTTTCTTCCATATCTCCTTAATTATTAAAAAAAAAATACAGTATGAGAACTGGTATGACAACATTATTAAACTGTAAACAGAAAGATATATGTCACCTATATGCTTGCCTATATATATATAGCTATGTAACCTTGTTACAAACTTTAATAATTGTTGACTCCATCACCAGTATTGTTTATACTTTTAAATTATCTGTTCATAATGTGTTTGAAGTGGGTTTCATTTAGGGGTCTTAGGGTTACATTGGATTGGGGAATTTTTTGTAAGCCTGACATTTGAAAGTCAAATTATTTTTTACAAAAATGGGAAACGAAGCCTGGCACGACACATGAAATTACAAGCACTATTATTGCAATGATTGATAAGCTGGATATGGATTCTTACAAGAAATAAGTCAGGTCCTGGATCACAATACCCCAAATGAGAAATGAGACCCCCTTATAAAAGGAAAAATGTCTTGATAAGTTTACCATATTATCTGATTAGATTGATTCTATCCCTTTAAGTATACTGTTATTTACTTTGTAAAAGCAAGCATCGACAATTTTAACAAATGTAGTCATGTTTGTTGATGTAATAGGACCTGTATTGTAAATAGGTTGTCAGTTTTTTTACCTTTAAATGATACAAGAAGAATTTCCTTAGTGTTAGTTTTTATTTACATGATTGTCTATTTAAACTTAAGCACTGGTTCAATATATATGGTCTATTCTCTAAATCTATTCACATCTTGTCTGAAGAGGTAAAAAAAAAAATTTTTTCACATTTAACCCAAAAAATTATCTCATTCACTACCCCATATCCCAAACAAGATGTAATCTGATCGATGTTTTTTTCTCGTACTAATCTCTGCATTCCCACACTTTTCCCCTTCTACTAAAAATAACCTACAAGAAGCATTTTCTGTAGATATGTTTCCAATTTATAAAGTCTTCGTCAACACCAAGTTGATCTGGTACGAAGGTAAGTAATTGTCTGTCGGTGAAATGAAAGAAACTCATGTGTTTCCATATCAGCTGTGATTCTGTGATGTGAAAGATGCTTGACTTTGTCATGCCAGTGTGGACTACATCTTTATGGTCAGCCAATCTTTCTAAGATACATCTAATACAGTCTTCTGGTAAATCAGATATTGTAGGTTTACCATCTTCCTTTCTCTTTAAAATATAAAAGTAAAAATGAATATGAGACTGCTTCAAATCAATCAATAATGACTTATGTAGATTTTTTAGGGCTTATATTTTACCAAAATTATCTAGGAAAAAGTGCCCTAGAATATTTCTTCAGTATTTGTATTTGTAAGTAATGATGTCCTTTTTTGTATTACCGGATATATTGATATGAAACAGGGAGAGGTCTCTAGCATGTTATTGAAATGTTATGCAGAATTAGAATAGAATAAATCCCATTTTTCTCTTATAAAAAACCTCAAGGACCAAATTATCACCCCCCTTTTTAGCTCACCTGGCCTAAAAGGCCATGTGAGCTTTTCTCATCACTTGGCGTCCGTCGTCGTCGTCGTTAACAATTTTTCAAACATCTTCTCCTCTGAAACTACTGAATGGATTTGAATGAAACTTAAAATGATTGTTCCTTAGATTATCCTGCACAAAGTGTGTGCTTCGATTTTTGATCCGTCAAAAAACATGGCCGCCGTTACTTAAAATAGAACATAGGGGTCAAATGCAGTTTTTGGCTTATATCTCAAAAACGGAAGCATTTAGAGCAAATCTGACACGGGGTAAAAATGTTCATTAGGTCAAGATCTATCAGCCGAGAAATTTTCAGATTAATCAAACAAACCATAGTTGGGTTGCTGCCACTTAATTGGTAATTTTAAGGAAATTTTGCAGTTTTTGGTCATGATCTTGAATATTATTATAGATAAAGATAAACTGTAAACAGCAAAAATGATCAGCAAAGTAAGATCTACAAATAGGTCAATATTACCAAAATTGTCAATTGACCCCTTAAGGGGTAAATGTCCTTTAATGACAATTTTTCACAATTTGTTCATCATATTTGCTAACTTTAAAAAATCTTCTCCTCTGAAACTACTGAATGGATTTGGATGAAACTTAGCATGATAGTTCCTTAGATTATCCTGCACAAAGTGTGTGCTTCGATTTTTGATCCGTCAAAAAACATGGCCGCCCTTACTTTAAATAGAACATAGGGGTCAAATGCAGTTTTTGGCTTATATCTCAAAAACGAAAGCATTTAGAGCAAATCTGACATGGGATTAAAATGTTCATTAGGTCAAGATCTATCAGCCCTGAAATTTTCAGACGAATCAAACAAACCATTGTTGGGTTGCTGCCACTTAATTGGTAATTTTAAGGAAATTTTGCAGTTTTTGGTCATTATCTTGAATATCATTATAGATAAAGATAAACTGTAAACAGCAAAAATGATCAGCAAAATAAGATCTACAAATAGGTTAATATGACCAAAATTGTCAATTGACCCCTTAAGGGGTAAATGTCCTTTAATGACAATTTTTCACAATTTGTTCATCATATTTGCTAACTTTAAAAAATCTTCTCCTCTGAAACTACTGAATGGATTTGGATGAAACTTAGCATGATAGTTCCTTAGATTATCCTGCACAAAGTGTGTGCTTCGATTTTTGATCCGTCAAAAAACATGGCCGCCCTTACTTTAAATAGAACATAGGGGTCAAATGCAGTTTTTGGCTTATATCTCAAAAACGAAAGCATTTAGAGCAAATCTGACAGGGGTAAAAATGTCCATTAGGTCAAGATCTATCAGCCCTGAAATTTTCAGACGAATCAAACAAACCATTGTTGGGTTGCTGCCACTTAATTGGTAATTTTAATGAAATTTTGCAGTTTTTGGTCATTACCTTGAATATCATTATAGATAAAGATAAACTGTAAACAGCAAAAATGATCAGCAAAGTAAGATCTACAAATAAGTTAAATATGACCAAAATTGTCAATTGACCCCTTAAGGGGTTATTGTCCTTTAATGACAATTTTTTCACAATTTGTTCATCATATTTGCTAACTTTAAAAAATCTTCTCCTCTAAAACTGCTCAACCAAATTCAACCAAACTTCAACTGAATGATCAGTAGGGTGTATAAAATAAAGTTTGTGTTTTATTTTCTATTTTGGTCTATTTTTTTAATACTTTATGCATTAGGTCAACTATATTTGGTGTATGAAAATATTTTATGATCTATATGTCGGTTACGCAGGTTTTATTTGAACTTGACCTCATTTTCACAGTCCATTGCTAAGTTTTAAGTGTTTGTGTTTTGGTCTCATTTTCTTTATTTATAAACAGTAAGTCATATATATTTGTAATATTGAAGAATTGTTAGCTGTACATGTTTGCCTGGCATGGTTCAATATGTTCAATAAGGCATTGTTTACCAGGTGAGCGATTCAGGCTCTTGAGAGCCTCTTGTTTTCTTCAAAAGTAGTTGTATCTACCCATGTGACTTCAACGAAGTAATACTGATGTGTTAATCCTAATAATTATTTAATTTCTGAGACTACTTCACGTCTTTCTTGTATCCTTACCATGAAAGTTTTGCAACCATTCAATTTGTTTTTCATTTTTTGAACTGCTTGGAAATGTTTGTTCCACAAGGTTGTACATCCAATATGACTGTATCTACCATCATTGAGAGAATTTGTGGCACAATCCAGTAAATCTGTCATGGCTTTCATGTTGTTCTTGGTCTTTACAACTAAAATTTACAAGGAAATATTTAGTCAGACATAAGGCACTCCAATGGAGAATTTCTCACTTCTTTGTGGGACAGGAAAATCTTCATAATGTAAACATGAAACAGGTCTATTTGTTAGAACAAAGGAGTAGGTCCGGTAAGGACCGATTTTGGCCTCAAATTTCAGGTTCATCTGACGAAAGATTTTGACCACTTTTTAAACACTTAAGTGTCTATTTTATTTGAATTAATTAGTTTATGTGAAAGATTTTAACAGATTTAGTCATTAAAATTACCGATTCAAGCTCAAATATGAAAAATCTACCTAATATGCCGAAAAATGTCACTTTACAGATAGTTTTTGGTAAAAATGAAAGTGGCCTCATCCGTGTTCACCCTCAACCTTTATATATGTTATGTATTATCATCAAACACAACTTACATTTCAATAGTAAGGATGAACACGAATGCGGCCACTTTCGTTTTACACGAAAACCGTCTAAAATTTAACTAAAATGCTAGAATTATGAGGATTTCAGTAATTTAGCATGACTTAATGGTGCTAGTACCGGATATATGTGCATTGTATTGTCAAAAACAGCCCATATTTATGTAGCAGAAGCATTCTACTGTCCAATAAATAATTAAAGGTTTACATTTTAACAATTTTATAAAACTGCTATATTTTGGGGCCAAAAAGGGGTCTTACTGAACCTACTCCTTTAAAATGATTAACAATTAAGATATGAGCTTCATCTATAAAAGTCATTTAAGTACAGAAAAGGCCCAACACACACATTCCAGAAATTTATGAAAACTCCTGGCTTATAAATTGAACAGATACAATCATTGATAGACTATCTTTACATAACTTATTAATTTCAGTTCAAGGGAAATAACTCAATCACATAATAAGTATCACTTTTGGCTACTGTAAGGGTCTAAAACTCAACGAAAAAGTAGTGAAAATTGTACTTGACCTTTTTGTCAATGGAAAAAAACATATTAAATCTTATTTGAAAAAAAAATGTCAAAACGTTTCATGTTATTGAAGGAACAGTGTTAAGCAGTCGCAAGCCAGCAAGTGCCCCAGGTGTAGTACATCCCCATATCAATAAACGATTTTTTTTCCCCTTTGAAAATCCAGTTAAAAATATATTTTTTTACCTTGAAGGTCTAAGGTCATCTTCCATGGTTTGAATGCTTCCATTGCGTCATATATCAAAGCCGATTTCATAGGATATAAAAGTTTTGTTTCAAGTAAAAAATGTTTAATAAAATGAGGTCAAAAGTCAAGGTCATGATCACAGTCAGATGATATGCCTTTCATGTTAAATACCATTAACTAACTGTACAATCCTCAAGCAAATTTTGTTCTAAATTGGGAAAGACTACAAAATGTCCATTTTTAAAGTAATCTTTACCTTGGTTTACCATTTCGTCTAATATACTGAAGATATATTTCTGTGAAGTTCCTGACATGTTCACTAAACTATTACTCAACAACACATGTAGTATCTGCAAAAAAAAACGGAACTTATAGTTATAGTATATATACATGAATACATCATCCATAGGCGCTTAGGTACTAGTTTTGAATATTGTTCTATTTTTCATGAATATTCGATTTTTTAGATTTTTTTGTGCCACACACAACAGGGACTTTAATATATCCCTGCACACAATTAGCACAGCCTTTTTTGAATTTACCAACTCTGATACGATTCTTTATTTTTCTAACCATAATAAAATATACCTGTTGAAATATAAAGTTAACTAAAATATTAACTTTTGTTCCCTTTGTATGTTGGTAGGCACGTCGATGGTCATTTCCGTAACTTTATGCTAAGGTTCGGTCAACTCAAGTCAATCTCAGAACACCAATCAATCAACCACAGAATCGACACCGTCACGTACATCTCATATGTATTTCAATAAGATTGTCGCATTGGTAACAGTGACAGGTTGACCACGTATTCGGGACGTTGCAGTAGTGCATGATCCCATTAGGTCACATTGTCACCGTTAAAAACTGCCTCATGTACATGTCGCCAGGACACCTTTAAGCAAAATTTACAGTTCTAAAGCAGGGACCTTCTATACTAAGTGTTGGTATAGAAAGTCCATGTCTAAAGTTACATGTATATGATAAGTTTTAAAGGGCATAGGTCCTTTTAAATTGGACGTCAAGTCGCAAGAATACCCGGTTAAACCACATGGTCGTAATTCGTTTTTATGCAAACATCGTTTCTGAAATTACTGAGAACTAGTAGAAGCAGAAATGGCTCTCTGGGATGAACAAACATAGAAATAGAGACATATAATACTACATGTACCGGTATAATATGTCTCTGATAGAAAGAATACGGATCTGTAATACCTTTTCCTGTTAACTTGTATCTTACCTTCTTGACATAATTAAACCTTCTGATATCTTTCACAGCACCTGTCATATCCAGAAGGATGAAAGATTCGCTCAATGTCGTCACCACTTTACGCTGAAAGAGAACAAATGATATGACTATGGATCACTAAATAGTCAAATTCTTTTCACTTACTTTTACAATTTTCGATTCCATGAACAAACGGTATTACCATGGATCACTATTAAATAGTCAAATTAATTTCTCTTATTTTTTCAATTTCCAATTCCGTTTTCGCTTGAAAGAGAACAAACGATATTACCATGAATTACTTAAACGTCAAATTCTTTTCTCTTACTTTTACAATTTCCATTAAAATTTCCGATTCCGTTTTCGCATGAAAGACAACAAACAATATTTCCATGGATCATGAAATAGTCAAATTCTTTTCTCTTACTCTTACAATTTCCATTAAAATTTCCGATTCCGTTTTCGCGTGAAAGAGAACAAATGATGTGACCATGGATCACTAAATAGTCAAATTCTTTTCTCTTACTTTTACAATTTCTGATCATCCGTTTTCGCGTGAAAGAGAACAAACGATATTATCATGGATCACTAAATAGTGAAATTCTGTTCTCTTATTTTTCCAATTTCTGATCCGTTTTCGCGTGAAAGATACCATGGATCACTAAATAGTCAAATTCTTTTCTCTTACTTTTACATTTTCTGATCCTCCGTTTTCGCGTGAAAGAGAACAAACGATATTAATATGGATCACTAAATAGTCAAATTCTTTTCTCTTACTTTTACAATTTCTGATCATCCGTTTTCGTGTGAAATAGAACAAACGATAGTACCATGGGTCACTAAATAGTCAAATTCTGTTCTCTTACTTTTACAATTTCTGATCATCCGTTTTCGCGTGAAAGAAAACAAACGATATTACCATGGGTCACTAAATAGTCAATTTCTTTTCTCTTACTTATACAATTTCCGATTCTGTTTTCGCGTGAAAGAGAACAAATGATATGACCATGGATCACTAAATAGTCAAATTCTTTTCTCTTACTTTTACAATTTCTGATCATCCGTTTTCGCGTGAAAGAGAACAAACGATATTATCATGGATCACTAAATAGTGAAATTCTGTTCTCTTATTTTTCCAATTTCTGATCCGTTTTCGCGTGAAAGATACCATGGATCACTAAATAGTCAAATTCTTTTCTCTTACTTTTACATTTTCTGATCCTCTGTTTTCGCGTGAAAGAGAACAAACGATATTAATATGGATCACTAAATAGTCAAATTCTTTTCTCTTACTTTTACAATTTCTGATCATCCGTTTTCGCGTGAAAGAGAACAAACGATATTATCATGGATCACTAAATAGTGAAATTCTGTTCTCTTATTTTTCCAATTTCTGATCCGTTTTCGCGTGAAAGATACCATGGATCACTAAATAGTCAAATTCTTTTCTCTTACTTTTACATTTTCTGATCCTCCGTTTTCGCGTGAAAGAGAACAAACGATATTAATATGGATCACTAAATAGTCAAATTCTTTTCTCTTACTTTTACAATTTCTGATCATCCGTTTTCGTGTGAAATAGAACAAACGATAGTACCATGGGTCACTAAATAGTCAAATTCTGTTCTCTTACTTTTACAATTTCTGATCATCCGTTTTCGCGTGAAAGAAAACAAACGATATTACCATTGGTCACTAAATAGTCAATTTCTTTTCTCTTACTTATACAATTTCCGATTCCGTTTTCGCGTGAAAGAGAACAAATGATATGACCATGGATCACTAAATAGTCAAATTCTTTTCTCTTACTTTTACAATTTCTGATCATCCGTTTTCGCGTGAAAGAGAACAAACGATATTATCATGGATCACTAAATAGTGAAATTCTGTTCTCTTATTTTTCCAATTTCTGATCCGTTTTCGCGTGAAAGATACCATGGATCACTAAATAGTCAAATTCTTTTCTCTTACTTTTACAATTTCTGATCATCCGTTTTCGTGTGAAATAGAACAAACGATAGTACCATGGGTCACTAAATAGTCAAATTCTGTTCTCTTACTTTTACAATTTCTGAATCCGTTTTCGCGTGAAAAGAACAAACGATATTAACATGGATTACTAAATAGTCAAATTCTTTTCTCTTGCTTTTACAATTTCCAATTCCGTGAACAAACGATATTACCATGGATTACTAAATAGTCAAATTCTTTTCTCTTGCTTTTACAATTTCCAATTCCGTGAACAAACGATATTACCATGGATCACTAAATAGTCAAATTCTTTTCTCTTATTTTTAAAATTTCCGATTCCGTTTTCGCGTGAAAGAGAACAAACGATTATACCATGGATCACTAGAAAATCAAATTCTTTTCTCTTACTTTTACAATTTCCGATTCCGTTTTCGGGTGAAAGAGAACAAACGATAATACCATGGATCACTAGAAGATCAAATTCTTTCTCTTACTTTTACAATTTCTGATCATCCGTTTTCGCGTGTGACCGAGTACTTACCGCTCCAAGACAGTCTAAAGTTATTCTTACCTCTCTTGACAAAGTTTTGATGAAATGAATCCTTGGTTGGTGTGTGTACTTGTCATTGCCATTCTCGCCTTCAAAATTTAATACAGCTAATCGGATTAACCTGAAAATGCCAGTGATAGTCGTAAATTGAATCTATCTCATAAATATATACAATGTACATCTTGCCAGTGATCGATAGTCGTAAATTGGATCTCATGAGTATATCTTGCCATGCATTTGCAGCTGAGCAGGTACGTCGGGTTTTGAAACATAAAGTCTTACACAGTTTTGAGAGTAGTCACTTTAATATACCTAAGTTATCCCGTAGAGAGGACAAATTTATCATCTTTATTTAGGGGAGATATCGAAGGACTATAGAAGACAAAAAGATTGTAAGTTTCGTAAATAGAGGAAGCAATAACATTTTTTCACAAGCAAACAAAAAACAAAGTTTGTCGAGATGCATGTACTTTCATAACAATTCAGAAAATTCAAGGGTCAATACAAATATTCATACAAAACTATCTGTAATTTGAACGGAGACTTAGAGCTCAATTTATATATCAACTGCATACCTCACCTTTTGCATTCTGTTCGTACGTCGTGGGAGAAACAATGGACAAATTATATTCGGCTAAATAACCATCGATCATGGTACAAAACCAACAATGTTTGTCCCCTCACGAGACATCTCAGTCGCCACTCTAAGACACATCCTTTTGACTATGTAAAAATTATGTTACTCTTCAAATTATAGAAGTGAATACTAAGTTGGACACCCACGGCGAGAAGAAGAAGAAAAAACTTTTGGGTCCTTCTGATGGTTTAAATGAAAAAGAGAAAAAATACAGGAAAGATAAAGAACAATAAAGTACATGTATCTCTTTATTAATAAACGCCAATGGACGTTGCAAATTAACGTCCCTAACTTCAACAACAGATTTCACATAATTTTAATAAAAATAAATGGTTTTGAAATTCATCCAATTTATATATTAAGCAGCAAAAGTATATACAATGACATGCAAAAGTTTCTTATCTTCACCATCCGATTGCACCTGATAAGATGCACGCTCGATGAAGCCTATATAGCTGGTAGCTAGCAAGTTTGTCTAGCGATGTATGCTTTGCATTTATTTTTTTATCGCAGTTTAAATATGTTTAACATTTTTATATTTACATGCTTAATATTAAAATAATATTGTTAGGCAATTTATATATACTTGTATATCCGTTGTGCAAATCATAAGACTTATATATTTTTTCCTTATCTCTGCTTAACTTTTCCCGGGCTTACTGAACTATAGGTTTGCTTGGCGGAAACAAGAGCAGATTTTTTGCAAACCACCTATAAATTCTAGGATGACTCGGGGGAATCATATTGCATCTTCCTTCCTCTTGTTTCGCAACTATTCTATAAATATTCATTTGTGTATCCGCCGTGGAAACCATGGAGATAGCCAAGTAGCCGTACGTACAGGCCTGTTTTGTTGCATTCCATAGGCCGAAAACTAGCATACTGGGTTTATAAAAAATGATTAGACAAATAAAAAATTGGAGTCTTTGTTTTATTAGACCACTCTTAAGAATGACATACTTTTATGAAAAGAAATGGGGTTATTCTTTGTGTCTTTATATACAATATTTTCGATTAATATTAATTGTCAATCTTTGGAATAAATTAGCATAACTATTTTTTGAAATGCAATATTGCATATTTTTTACATTATTTATTACTGCAATGATTTTTAACGGTATCGTGATATTGTTTTGACACGTAAATCTAATGTCATGACTAAGAGGTTCTAAAGTTAAACGTGCGGAAATATTACAAGAAAATCAGCTGATCGACATTTAGCTACTTACCTTGCAAGGATGCTTTCGTTTAAATTTTCAAACACTTTTATCCTCCATAACTTAAGTCTTTCCCATCCTTCTTTTGTTCTTACCCACTGATCCCCTGGTGATCGCCAGTCTTGTCCAAGAAACGGCATGTTTTAACAATTTTCACTTTTCACTTTCCTTTGTTTTGGTTTATGCGTAATTGTTTATATTTTGCAGGAAGTAGATAAAATGTTTCTGCACTGAAGATTATAACTCTGTTTGATTGGTGTTTGTAAAATTATAAAAATTTTGATTGGTTAAAATATATATATCAACAAATACACGTGACTCAATCACATGGCTTTGTTTACATCATTCCTTTATAATAATTATATGTCTGTTGCTAGTGGCTTGCATATTTGTTAATATGCCAAAAGCAGTACTAGTAACCGTAGAAATCGGGAACACGTGAAGTGCACTGTTTTAGGATATTCATATTAAATTTTAATCAAGGACGTATATAATATGTTAGTTATAAACATATTCCCGCCACTAGTATATTTTTTCAAACAACCTTTCAGTCGTCAGTCGTCAGACCAACGGTTTTATTTTCAACCCGAAAGCATGATCACTGCCGATAGTTACTAGGTGTGATAGTGTATATGTAAGAACTAACATGTGTAAATGTAAAATTAAATTTAAGGACTTAGATTCTGAGGTTAAAATGAAGTATCTTGATATAAAAAAAGAAGATGTGGTATGATTGTCAATGAGACAACTCTCCAAAAGAGACCAAATGACACAGAAATAAACAGTTCAGTGGCGGATCCAGAACTTTTCCAAAAAGGGGGGGGGGGGCGCTGACTGACCTAAAGGGGCCCGCTCCAGTCATGCTTCAATGGTACCCTATATAATCAACCAAATTTTCCCAACGAAAGTGGGGGCCCGGGCCACCCAGCCCCCCCTTTGGATCCGTCTATGCAGTTATAGGTCACCGTACGGCTTTCAACAATGAAACCCACAACGCATAGTCAGCTATAAAACGGGCCCCAAAATCACAAATGTAAATACGAGTCGGACAATTCAAACGAGAATGTCAAGTACCTTACAAACATATTGATAATACATATCGTAGTACCAATGACTACAACTCTGCCGATTATCGGGGTTTTTAAATTAACTATCATTTCAAGAAAGGAGATGAAAAACAGATAAATTATGTACGTAATTGTTTGTGTGTTCTGATGAAGATCCGTCATTGAATGTTTATTTTAACTATACTATATATATAGCAAAGGATGAGCATTTTCAACACACCGGAATCATCAGTGTATCGTTCTGTGTTTAGTAAATTAGTATTTATAGTTCATGTCCTTCTTTCAACGGTCACATTTCAATTGTTAGATTCACATAAAGACATCAATGTTTGTCCGCAAACGATATCACCAAAGTGTCTGGAAAGTTTCTATATACTTTGATTGAATTCCCATGACTGTTTCGAGTGTTGCCAAAATTATTTACGTTGTAACCTGTTTATTTTTCTTTGGAATACAAGAACTTCATATAGTTACTCCAGAGATAGTTCGTCGTTTATGCTTTTTATCTTCTATTACTATGACTTTGCAGGCCAATTCTTGATATCAAATACCACGGCAACAAGGGTTTGGGTCCTGTATACATTGCAAAGAAAATGGGTCAACTACAGCCGACTGTACATCATTTTCTTCTTCTATCTAAGTTATTCTTTCGTATGACCGTATAACATTTACTAATTTTCTATTTTTGGAACAGACTGGATTTCATTGCATGGCCTATATATACATGCACATCTCACGTGAGAAAAATACATCAATTCATAAATGATTTAGTAGAGATATTTTACTTTTTTACATGCATTAATTTGTTTACGTCACGGTTTGTTTACCTATTAGATGCACTGATGTAATTATATTCGACATAAGATCAGAGCAATAAGTGTACTATTAATACTATATATCACTGTCATAGGCGGATCCAGGGGGGGCAGGGCCCCCCTTTCGTGGGAAAAATTTGGTTGATTATATAGGGAATCATTGATGCATGACTGGAGGCCCCCCCCCCCCCTTAGGTCAGTCAGCCCCTTAGGAAAAGTTCTGGATCCGCCACTGACTGTGTTCTGTAAGCAGACGAGGAACGGCTTTACCCAAATAACGTTGGATCATGTATTATGTTTCATCCATATATTAACCCAGCATCCACCGACTGACCGTCTTAGACGGCTGTGTTTTATATAGCTCTGTTGATCGAGTACATTGTCTTAGGCGTTGCCTTGGACACAGTGCAGTTGTCGTCATGTGTCGGAACAGCTTGAGTTCGAATCTCGCCGAAGGATCATAACACTACATTTTTGGTTAAAAATAAACTCATCATAGATACCAGGATTGATATTTCGTATATGTACGCCAGACGCGCGTTTCGTCTACAAAGATTCACAAGTGACGCTAAAATAAAAAAAAATGTCAAATATATATAAAATCATAATTAAACTGTACGACCACCTACAATTCTTTAAAGTCATAAGAAACCTCAAATTAAAAAAAATAATGCATATGTTTTTTTATAACTCAATGGATAGTCTTCATTATAAAACTTATGTACATATATTTTTTTCTAAAGAAATTCTTTAATATATTCATATTGAGAAGAAGTTTACTTTATTTTAATTGCTTCCTTCCAGGAAGCAATTCCCCCGACACATTTCCCGTATGCAAAGTGACCTCAGTGTGACCCACCTCGTAAAAATCCGGTGATCGCAATACGCATGGATGTCCTTAAAATAACCTATTATCTGAATTTACATGTTGAAAACGTGCTCAATTTCCTTGCATTTTTGTTGATTTTTTGTTGATTGTTGACAAACAGGTGACAATCGTTAAACTTCGGCTTCAAAACACGAACTTTAATTACTAGCCATATTTTCACAACAACACTGACCGATTGAAAAACTAGAGGCTCTAAAGAGCCTGTGTCGCTCACCTTGGTTTATGTGAATATTAAACAAAGGAAGCAGATGGATTCATGACAAAATTGTATTTTGGTGATGGCATGATGTGTTTGTACATCTTACTTTACTGAACCTTCTTGCTGCTTACAATTATCTCTATCGATAATGAAATTGGCCTAGTAGTTTCAGTGGAAAAATGTTGGTAAAAATTTACAAATTTTATGAAAATTGACTATAAAGGACAATAACTCCATAGGGGGTTCAATTCAATATAAGATACACACTTTTCTCTGCTTTCAAATCTTTTTGTTTGAACCCGTCGACCTGGAACTTATCAATTATTGGTAATGTTAATTATTTGGAAAACAAAAGGTCTTGGCTATCCAGGAATGGAGTATTTTTTAATCAACAGCATTGTCCTATATTAGTTATCTTACAAGGTGTTGCTGATTGCTGAATAAAACTACAATAGGGAACAATTTGACAATGATTGAATTTAGTAGTGTCAGCCTTTTGATTATGACCCGTGTATATAACAAAATCCTAAATACACCGTTTGGTGGTGCGCCTGTCAAATGCGGAACGTACAGATAAGGTAATAGCCAACAGGTGAATATACTATTGGTATCGGTATCGGATTCGACCCGGAACTTGTTAATTATTGGCAATATTAATTATGTAGAAAACAAAAGGGTCTGGAGTGGTGTAATTTTTAATCTACACCATTGTCCTATATTAGTTCTATATAGAGTTGAGTTCTTTGCTTTGTCGTTTTTACCCGATGACGGCTGACAAATTGGACCTCGTAATTATAGTATTATAGATATTCAAGATAATAACCAAAAACAGTAAAATTTCCTTAAAATTACTAAAATTACCAATTCAGGGGCAGCAACCCAACAACGGGTTATCCGATTCATCTGAAAATTTCAGGGCAGATAGATCTTGACCTGATAAACAATTTGACTGGTGTTAGATTTGCTCTAATTGCTTTGGTTTTTGAGTTATAAGCCAAAAACTGCATTTTACCCCTATGTTCTATGTTTAGCCATGGCGGCCATCTTGGTTGGTTGGCCGGGTCACCGGACACATTTTTAAACTAGATACCCCAATGATGATTGTGGCCAAGTTTGGTTTAATTTGGCCCAGTAGTTTTAGAGGAGAAGATTTTTGTAAAAGTTAACGACGACGGACGACGACGCCAGACGACGACGACGACGGACGCCGGACGCCATGTGATGAGAAAAGTTCACTTGGCTCTTTGGGCCAGGTGAGCTAAAAAATGACGATTATACGAAATTTATGCGAAAAAAATTATAAATTCGTGCGCAGAAGACTAAGTTTATGATGTTTGTATGCATTGGTTCAAGAATTGGAAGAATATTATTTTTCACCGGTCACTCGTTTCTTATGACTTTAATATCATAGTAGTCAGCACTTCTGTGTTGACATGACTTATCATTGATATGGTCATAATTATAAATTAACTATTTACAAAACTTTTTGAATTTTTGTCGAGCCTGCAACTTTTGTTGCAGAAAGCTCGACATAGGGATAGTGATCCGGCGGCGGCGGCTACGGCGGCGGCAGCGGCTGCGGCGGTGTTAGCTCACTTCTTAAAAGCTTTATATTTTAGAAGGTGGAAGACCTGGATGCTTCATACTTTGTATATAGATGCTTCATGTTACAAAGTTTCCGTCAGTCACATGTCCAATAACCTTGACCTCATTTTCATGGTTCAGTGACTACTTGAAAAAAAAAGTTCAAATTTTTTGTAATGTTGAATTCTCTCTTATTATAAGTAATAGGATAACTTTATTTGATATGTGCGTACCTTGCAAGGTCCTCATGTCTGTCAGACAGTTTTAACTTGACCTCGACCTCATTTCATGGATCAGTGAACAAAGTTAAGTTTTGGTGGTCAAGTCCATATCTCAGATACTATAAGCAATAGGGCTAGCATATTCAGTCTATGGAAGGACTGTAAGGTGTACATGTCCAACTGGCAGGTGTCATCTGACCTTGACCTCATTTTCATGGTTCAGTGGTTATAGTTAAATTTTTGTGTTTTAGTCTGTTTTTCTCATACTATATGCAATAGGTCTACTATATTTGTTGTATGGAATGATTGTAAGCTATACATGTCTAGCGGGCAGATGTCATGTGACCTTGACCTCATTTTCATGGTTCAGTGGTCAAAGTAAAGTTTTTGAGTTTTGGTCTTTTTATCTAATACCATATACCATAGGTCAACTATATTTGGTGTATGAAAATATTTTATGATCTTTATGTCAGTCGCGCAGGTTTTATTTGACCGTGACCTCATTTTCACGGTTCATTGCATAGTGTTAAGTTTTTGTGTTTTGGTCTATTTTTCTTAAACTATCAGTAATGGGTCAACTATATATGTTGTATAGAAGCATTGTTAGCTGTACTTGTCTGTGTGGCATGGTTCATCTGACCTTGACCTCATTTTCAAGGTTCATTGGTCTTTGTTTAGTTATCTTGGTTAATGTTAAGTTTATGTGACAGTTGTAATAAAGCTTAGCTTAATTTATACTTAGGACTATCAACATAATATCAATGGTTAGTATAGAAGGCGAGACATTTCAGCGTATGCACTCTTGTTTAAATACTTAGGCTTTTCTACCTCATGAATAAAATAGCTGTATACGGCAAAACTTTCAACTAGGTATTTTTTTTTATACTCAATGCTCTTCAACTTCGTACTTTATTTGACTTTTTTAACTAAGTTTGACTCGAACGTCACTGATGAGTCTTTTGTAGATGAAACGCGCGTTTGGCGCAAATACAAAATTTCAATCCTGGTAATTATGATGAGTTTATGATGTGACCTTACGATCATTTAACTATGGGCACTATTGGTAGATTAAGTAGGCGAAGTATACAGCTTCATTGCATGCTGTTTAAAGTAAATGCAGCAGTATAATCACGACTTGGGTCCGTAACTACCTTTTGTCAAGATTTAAGTCAATTTGTCATTTGTTTCTCAGTATGAATTCATCGAAGTAATGTCACGATCGTTTGTGCGTTGTTTACTGTTAATTATATGGGTCATTTTCAAAAAATGTCGAATTTTGAAATTGAAAAAATTATTAAAAGTTACTTATTCAAACAACCCTCTACATTAGCAAATCAAAACAAACAGTACTTTAAATGGTAGGCACTTAAAGTTAACCATCGAGAGACGTTAACCACCGAGAGTCGGTTTTTAGACCCGCCCAGTGCACCTAAGCACGCCTACTTTTGGAGCTCTTTAGTATGAAGATAAGAAAAATATACGAAATTACGGAACTGTATACCCTGTTTTATCCTTGTTGTTGGTGTTTCTTGCGCATGCGCACAAAGCACGGTGATAGTTACGGTTACTGACTCAGGAACCTTGTATATTATATACGTTTAATAAACTGGATCCTTGTTGTGTTCAGTTATCGATACACTACGATGGAATTACGGACCAGTTTAACATAAACATGGTAAATAGATAGACAGCTGATAATCATAATTGATTAAGAAATAACCTGGAAGAAGAAATGAGTTAACTATTGAATACAACAGAGACGAGAATGCCATCGTGTTTGTTCTGCTAAAAAAAAGCAGGAACATTGGAGTTTATGGTTAGATTTTAAATATTTATTGTCTCCAAACTGGGTAAATTTGATATAGTAACACCCCCCTTTTTTTTAAATAACTCGAGAACCACACATCTCGCTCGCTTAACAAAGTAACAATAAGAAATAATAATTGTTAGTTTCAAGAATAATTAATCGTCAAAACTTATCCCCTCCCCGACATCAAAGGAAGTTAAATGTATTATCCCAAAATTAGACCAAATTTTTATGATATAAGGACGTCTTGACAGGCTATTATTTTATTTTGTTTTGTTGGGGTTTTTTTGCTTTGACGTCTTCCTCCTGTATGAAAAAAAAAACATAATAGACCCCCCCCCCTTTTTCCCCATAATATAGCTTTTTAAGAAGTCATAATTATTTGGACTACCCCTGAATATATTTCAGACAGACTCTTCTCTAAAAAAATGTAAACATGATTTGAGAGAAATCTTTGGAATAGTTTTTTAAATGATTTAATTATTATGTCATGTATATAATTGACATTAACATAGTTATAAACTGAGACTACTAGTATAACACATAGTGTTATAGTAGTCTCAGCTATAAACTTTCCATTGTATTGACCAATATGACTAACTCATATGCTCTTTCCCATAAATGTCAAAATATCAATATATTACAGTAAAACTGATAGTTTGATGACATTGTTTAAGACTATTGACCTCAGGTCAGCCTAAACTGAGTTTAAAACTGTAATTTATTCATTAAAACAGTTCAAGACATGTACCTTCTGAAATGTGATTGCATCAAAATTAAACCTAAGGCATAACATACTTAGTGTGCAGGAAGTGCCACCAAATAAATACTGATTTGTAAAATTAGATGATGATATTTGTGAAGTCAAAGATATTATAGCTAGTTATAACTGGTTTTAGATATAAATCTGAGTAAAAGGTTGATTTATATGTGCTCTTTCATGTTTAGATTATAATTTAAATTTAATCTTTTGAAGTTTTTTTTATAATATTAAGACATTAAAATCACAATTATTTATTTATACACAAAAAAATAATTTTTGTCCTTTTTTAGTTGAATGACTGTACACAAACATTATACACACATAATTTTGATAATTCTGTAATGGTTTTTTTCTATAGCCCCAGAATGTGACAAAAGACTTATTAATCCAGATTTACAAAGAATAGAAATAGTTCAGCTACCATAAGACTGCTATGACAAAAAATTTGCAATTTCCAGAATTTGGGGTAGAGTATAGTTAGGAATAGTTTGATTATGCAGATGCTTAGTTTGCCATAAACAATTATGCCCTTGATACAAAAGCAGAGGAAACAAAAAAGTATGAAAATAGTTGAAAAAAGTAATCATTATTACCTAGTCATATACTGTAAATAGAAAAAGAGAAAAGCACTGGTTATGATTTGGTATTTTTAATAGCATTATCATTTGTCCACAACTTGGAATATATACTGGATTGAGCTTGACATTTATTTAATATCATTGACACATGGTTGCAAGAAATGAAAGATGGTTATTTAAACCTAGCAATTTTATTAAGATTTAAAAAAAAGCTTTTGATTTGGTAGAATATGATTTTCTTTGTTTAAAGCTCGACATGTATGGATTTAGTGAGACAGACTACTGTTAGTTTTTTTAAGTCGTACCTGCATAACAAAAGGTATACATTTGTAATGTTAACTCTGAACAACAACATGTAAAATTTGGTGTTCCCCAATGTTCTATACCTTGTCCTCTATTGTTTGTGCTATTTATAAATGACCTTCCCTTATGCATTAAAAATTGTGAAACAGACCTATATCGTTGTATATGCTGATGACACCACTATTCATAAATCAGGGGGAAACATCTAGAAAATATAAATGATGATGTTCAAGAAGATTTATACAGGGTTGAAGAGTGGTGTAAAATGAATAACATGTTCATAGATGCAAATGAAACAAAATGTTTGATTACTGGAACAAAGCAGAAACTATTCAGACTTTTCAACCAAACTTGATAATAAATTAAAGTACATGTATTACAAAATTCTTCATGTGAAAAAATATTAGTTTCAAAATTGACAGCCCACTAAGTAACTGGAGAAATCAAATTGACCAAGGTTGTGCTAATATATCATCCAGAATATACCATCTTTCTTAAATACATTTTTTTTTATATAACTGCAAGAAAACATAATACAATGGGTGTTCTGCTCCTAATTGACTACTGTTGTATTATTTGGGATGAATGTAAAAATTGAGGGATAACAAGAATTTTAAAAATCCAAAAAAAGGGCAGCATGATAAATTCTAGATGCAGATCCGTTATCCCTCTTGGTATATAGGAGCACTATATTCTATGTTAACCTCCGCCAGTAGGTATAAACAAATACTGTTGATAGACGGTATATAGGAGCACTATATTCCATGTTAACCACCGACGGTAGGTATAGAAAAATACTGGTGATAGACGGTATATAGGAGCACTAAATTGTATGTTAACCACCGACGGTAGGTATAGACAAATACTGTTGATAGACGGTATATAGGAGCACTATATTGTATGTTAACTACCGACGGTAGGTATAGACAAATACTGTTGATAGACGATATATAGGAGCACTATATTGTATGTTAACCACTGACGGTAGGTATAGCCAAATACTGTTGATAGACGGTATATATGAGCACTATATCTTATGTTAACCACCGACGGTAGGTATAGACAAATACTGGTGATAGACGGTATATAGGAGCCACTACCGACAGTAGGTATAGACAAATACTGTTGATAGACGGTATCAAAGAGCACTATATTGTATGTTAACCAGCGACGGTAGGTATAGACAAATACTGTTGATCAACGGTATATAGGAGCACTATATTGTATGTTAACTACCGACAGTAGGTATAGACAAATACTGTTGATAGACTGTATATAGGAGCACTATATTGTATGTTAACCATCGACGGTAGGTATAGACAAATACTGTTGATAGATGGTATATAGGAGCACTATATTGTATGTTAACTACCGACGGTAGGTATAGACAAATACTGTTGATAGACGGTATATGGGAGCACTATATTATATGTTAACTACCGACGGTAGGTATAGACAAATACTGTTGATAGACGGTATATAGGAGCACTATATTGTATGTTAACTACCGACGGTAGGTATAGACAAATACTGTTGATAGACGGTATATTGGAGCACTATATTGTATGTTGACCACCGACGGTAGGTATAGACATATACTGTTGATAGATGGTATATAGGAGCACTATATTGTATGTTAACTACCGACAGTAGGTATAGACAAATACTGTTGATAGACGATATATAGGAGCACTATATTGTATGTTAACCACTGACGGTAGGTATAGCCAAATACTGTTGATAGATGGTATATAGGAGCACTATATCTTATGTTAACCACCGACGGTAGGTATAGACAAATACTGGTGATAGACGGTATATAGGAGCAACTACCGACAGTAGGTATAGACAAATACTGTTGATAGACGGTATCAAAGAGCACTATATTGTATGTTAACCAGCGACGGTAGGTATAGACAAATACTGTTGATAAACGGTATATAGGAGCACTATATTGTATGTTAACTACCGACAGTAGGTATAGACAAATACTGTTGATAGACTGTATATAGGAGCACTATATCGTATGTTAACCATCGACGGTAGGTATAGACAAATACTGTTGATAGATGGTATATAGGAGCACTATATTGTATGTTAACTACCGACGGTAGGTATAGACAAATACTGTTGATAGACGGTATATGGGAGCACTATACTATATGTTAACTACCGACGGTAGGTATAGACAAATACTGTTGATAGACGGTATATAGGAGCACTATATTGTATGTTAACTACCGACGGTAGGTATAGACAAATACTGTTGATAGACGGTATATTGGAGCACTATATTGTATGTTAACCACCGACGGTAGGTATAGACATATACTGTTGATAGATGGTATATAGGAGCACTATATTGTATGTTAACTACCGACGGTAGGTATAGACAAATACTGTTGATAGACGGTATATGGGAGCACTATACTATATGTTAACTACCGACGGTAGGTATAGACAAATACTGTTGATAGACGGTATATAGGAGCACTATATTGTATGTTAACTACCGACGGTAGGTATAGACAAATACTGTTGATAGACGGTATATTGGAGCCACTACCGACAGTAGGTATAGACAAATACTGTTGATAGACGGTATCAAAGAGCACTATATATTGTATGTTAACCAGCGACGGTAGGTATAGACAAATACTGTTGATAAACGGTATATAGGAGCACTATATTGTATGTTAACTACCGACAGTAGGTATAGACAAATACTGTTGATAGACTGTATATAGGAGCACTATATCGTATGTTAACCATCGACGGTAGGTATAGACAAATACTGTTGATAGATGGTATATAGGAGCACTATATTGTATGTTAACTACCGACGGTAGGTATAGACAAATACTGTTGATAGACGGTATATGGGAGCACTATACTATATGTTAACTACCGACGGTAGGTATAGACAAATACTGTTGATAGACGGTATATAGGAGCACTATATTGTATGTTAACTACCGACGGTAGGTATAGACAAATACTGTTGATAGACGGTATATTGGAGCACTATATTGTATGTTAACCACCGACGGTAGGTATAGACATATACTGTTGATAGATGGTATATAGGAGCACTATATTGTATGTTAACTACCGACGGTAGGTATAGACAAATACTGTTGATAGACGGTATATGGGAGCACTATACTATATGTTAACTACCGACGGTAGGTATAGACAGATACTGTTGATAGACGGTATATAGGAGTACTATATTGTATGTTAACTACCGACGGTAGGTATAGACAAATACTGTTGATAGACGGTATATTGGAGCACTATATTGTATGTTAACCACCGACGGTAGGTATAGACATATACTGTTGATAGATGGTATATAGGAGCACTATATTGTATGTTAACTACCGACAGTAGGTATAGACAAATACTGTTGATAGACGGTTTATGGGAGCACTATATTGTATGTTAACCACCGACGGTAGGTATAGACAAATTCTGTTGATAGACGGTATATAGGAGCACTATATTGTATGTTAACCACCGACGGTAGGTATAGACAAATACTGTTGATAGACGGTATATAGGAGCACTATATTGTATGTTAACTACCGACGGTAGGTATAGACAAATACTGTTGATAGACGGTAACTAGAGGTTTCCAGATTTGCTACCGTACCAACCGTAGTACGAAGTGGGAGCCTTCATTTAACTTTTGAAAATTATTGATGCATACACTTTATATCAACACATGTTTTAGGAATCATATGCAGAACTGTTTTGAGAACTTTTAGCTGTAATTTGGGACTAATTTCATGTGGTTTCTTCTTGTATTTGTAGGAAACAATAGTGTGTGCACTCGATTATGCTTTCAAGCAACCTTGCAAGTAACCGTTGGTACGAAAGGTTTAATAGTCAAGAGTTATTTCCCCGTGAAACTACATAGATACAAAGAAGCTAAATTACAAAACAAATTTAAAACTTTAAAAATTTTGTTTGTAATAACTTTATGTATCATTGTAAAATGTTAAAGTTTTGTATTTATTTTGGTAAGTTTTTAGAAAAAATGATCAAATAAAATGAATTTGAACAAAATAAATTGACCTTAATAACAAAAGAAAAATGACAAAACTAATATAAAACCAAATCGCTGTTCAGTCTGTACGCTTGAGGTCTAACACCCTTGTCAATGGATATTCAATCAAGATTAAAAATAGTCTAGGTAGACATTCTTTATAAAAATTAATACTCTGTTACAAAAAACCGAAGGTGTCAAAACGTTTGATTTCTAATTATTGTACTGATTATGTATGATATTATACTTTTAAATAACATTGCCTTGTGATAATTTTGTGTTATATGTAATATATCTGTTGTATATATATGTTGAAGAATTATATAAAGATGAAAAAAATCAGACGTCCAGAAAGAAATTATTAAAAATACAAGTCTACATCTTCAATTTGAACAATTATGCATAGAGATATGGCTGATATCGTATTAACTTGACATCCTTCCTTTTTGGACAATTATCTTTACCGTTGGGCTTAAAGTTTTTCTTTATAAAAAAAACCCTCATAAAATCAATATGCTCTATAAATTTTAGAAACATGCCCTTTTTATTAACACAACTGTTCATATATCTTTTTCGCAGTAAGCCGAGAGAGAAAACTCAGAAAAACTGGAGTTAACTATTTTAAGTAGTATCGTATTCATGATACTAGTACATATAAATCTGAACAAATTACATAGAAACATTTACCAACCGATGAAAATGATCCTTAATTTTGAGTCCATAAATCAGTTGTAAATGGTGCAAAAGACATTATATAGCAACATAGTATTTTCCGTACAACATTACGAAGAGTTAGAAAGACATATTCATATAGCATTAGACTAAGTGTAAATATAGCGTCAAATTATTGCCGTTAACTTATAAGTGAACAAAAAACGCTGTGTTGTATGAAGTTTTTTTGGCAATGCTGTACGACAAAAGGATTAATGGATGGATATTGGTTTACAGCACATTTCAGTCAGTATGTAGCTAATGGCAATATCTTTGGTTAGCTTGCTTGTTAGCTGAACCGTGAAGTGATTGTTAGGTAAGGTAAACTTCCCTCCTGTAATAGTAGACTAGTCCAACAGATAAAAAAATCTATCTCTCTGTAGGACTAAGCTACTTTAAAAGGAGGGAAGTTTACCTTTCCTAACAATGACTTCACGGTTCAGCTAACAAGCAAGCTAACCAAAGACAAAATTATAAATGACGCAACGTCAGATATTGCTACCATTTTGTGTAACAGAAAAATGACGTTAAATTGGAAACGTGTTTTATCTTATTCTTTCTGCTTTCCCTTTTGGGTAAATGCAAAGTATATAATACACAAGTATAAATGCCGTGAGAATCCAATCCAATATGATTTTATAATTAACATAGGGTATTCAATTTTACTGCTAGTAATTATGTGTTTTTGGAGGAATATTGCTACATTATATGTTCAACCCGAGTATGATTTTATTCAAGCAGTGACATACAATAGCTTATACTTATGATACTGAATAATTCTTACTTTTTGATCGTCTTATAGATGTGTATTTGTGTAGTGTACATCATTTCGTTTTGTTGAAAGTAGGACATTTATATTTAGTGGAGGAAGAAACACGCGAATGTAGTTCATGCCGTCCCTAGCATATTACGCTTGTGGCGACGTCAAGTTATGATAACGGACAAAATTGCAAGACATTTTCATTAATCCGTATTTTTTTATAGATAACCCTGTAATATAATGCTATTTGATGTACAAACTTCAACTTTAAAAGTTCTTTTTATTGGTATAGTTATCAAAGCCGAAAAATAATCTTCACGAAATCAAATCTCTGTTTTTTGGCCGTAAAAGATTTGTGAAGGCATGAAAGTTTAACTCGGACATTTCCGCAAGACATTGCAAATCTATTGTTCTGAATTGAATATATAGCTCAATTTATTTTTCAATTCAAATTTTGGGAGCTAACACTTAGTACAAAACGATCGTGCTTGCAATTTAATGAATTATCTGTCAAAATTTTATTTTTGAACTGAAATGTTTCAAGTTTCCAAATTAAATTTCCGATGGGACATTTCTGTACATCATATTCTTTTGAAAATATGTATGCAAATTTTAAATGGAGACAGCCATGTTAACCAATACTGAAATATATCACGTCATAGAATGTTCATGCAAAATTTCGAAGAGTTGCGTGACCATTACGCGAATTGTTCGAGTTTTATGTTTCAAGTTTGTTACATGGGACAACGCTAAGTAAACGTTTTTCGGATAACTCTGTGTCTTCTTAAGCCTATGAAGATTATATTTTTATTCTTTCTTTATCGTAATGTGAACATTTAAGAATCAATCTTTATTTTCATGCATAATTTAAAATATTTATTTCAGGATTTCAATAAAAATTTTCCCGTCAAATATTTATTTAACGCTATTTTTCGTGGTAGTAGCAATATCGAATATAGATCGATGGTTTTACAATGTGTGTTGCGTTTTATGGAAAAATGTTGCTCCAATGATCGAAAAGATAGCTTAATTAATAAAAAAAAATATTTTAACGAGAAATCAACACAATTTTGAACTCATTTTTGCCATAAGCACGTGTACTAGTTTAATGACGCATCCAGAACTTTTCATAAAAAAGGGGGGGGGCTCCATCCATGCCTCAGTGATTCCCTAGATAATCAATCAAATTTTTGCCACGAAAAGGGGGGCGGGCCCCAAGCCTCCTTCCCCTGAATCCGTCTATGTAGTCATTAACGACACCAGTAAGGTACAAGTAAGATATTATTAATAAGTAATTTCTAATTATTCCAATTTATATTTGAGTATTAGAAAACATTCTTTATTGTAATCCTTTTCTTTATATATATAAAAACAAAAACATAGCCATACAGAAACGCAAATCTATTTTTAGAATATAAAGGTCGAGGCAACTCAGTTCCAGTAAGGACTGTTTGATTCATTCTCTTGTGCACAAAATAAATTTTATCGTATAAAATCACGTGCAAGGTTTTCTAGAAGCAGAGAAATCGTAATAAAATAAAAGATTAAGGTTTTTATCACTGATATGCAATTTTGTTTCTTTATTTTCATCATGATACATACAATAATCTCATGCATTAAATGAAACCTCACAAACAACACCAACGGTTGTGTTACGTACCAACCGTACCTGATACGTAGCAAATCTGGAAACCTCTATATACATTGTAGGAGCACTATATTGTATGTTAACCACCGACGGTAGGTATAGAGGTTTCCAGATTTGTTGAAAACTGATATATGGACTCAAAATTAAGGATTATTTTCATCGGTTTTGTCATTTTTCTTTTGTTATTAAGGTCAATTTATTTTGTTCAAATTCATTTTATTGGATCATGTTTTCTAAAAACTAACCAAAATGAATACAAAACTTTAGCATTTTACAATGATACATAAAGTTATTACAAACAAAATTTATAAAGTTTTATATTTGTTTTGTAATTTAGCTTCTTTGTATCTATGTAGTTTCACGGGGAAATAACTCTTAACTATAAACCTTTCGTATCAACGGTTACTTGCAACGGTTGCTTGAAAGCATAATCGAGTGCACACACTATTGTTTCCTACGAATACAAGAAGAAACCACATGAAATTAGTCCCAAATTACAGCTAAAAATTCTCAAAAACAGTTCTGCATATGATTCCTAAAACATGTGTTGATATAAAGTGTATGCATCAATAATTTTCAAAAGTTAAATGACGGCTCCCACTTCGTACTACGGTTGGTACGGTCGCAAATCTGGAAACCTCTATTAGGAGCAACTACCGACAGTAGGTATAGACAGATACTGTTGATAGACGGTATCAAAGAGCACTATATTGTATGTAAACCAGCGACGGTAGGTATAGACAAATACTGTTGATAAACGGTATATAGGAGCACTATATTGTATGTTAACTACCGACAGTAGGTATAGACAAATACTGTTGATAGACTGTATATAGGAGCACTATATCGTATGTTAACCATCGACGGTAGGTATAGACAAATACTGTTGATAGATGGTATATAGGAGCACTATATTGTATGTTAACTACCGACGGTAGGTATAGACAAATACTGTTGATAGACGGTATATGGGAGCACTATACTATATGTTAACTACCGACGGTAGGTATAGACAAATACTGTTGATAGACGGTATATAGGAGCACTATATTGTATGTTAACTACCGACGGTAGGTATAGACAAATACTGTTGATAGACGGTATATTGGAGCACTATATTGTATGTTAACCACCGACGGTAGGTATAGACATATACTGTTGATAGATGGTATATAGGAGCACTATATTGTATGTTAACTACCGACGGTAGGTATAGACAAATACTGTTGATAGACGGTATATGGGAGCACTATACTATATGTTAACTACCGACGGTAGGTATAGACAGATACTGTTGATAGACGGTATATAGGAGCACTATATTGTATGTTAACTACCGACGGTAGGTATAGACAAATACTGTTGATAGACGGTATATTGGAGCACTATATTGTATGTTAACCACCGACGGTAGGTATAGACATATACTGTTGATAGATGGTATATAGGAGCACTATATTGTATGTTAACTACCGACGGTAGGTATAGACAAATACTGTTGATAGACGGTTTATGGGAGCACTATATTGTATGTTAACCACCGACGGTAGGTATAGACAAATTCTGTTGATAGACGGTATATAGGAGCACTATATTGGATGTTAACCACCGACGGTAGGTATAGACAAATACTGTTGATAGACGGTATATAGGAGCACTATATTGTATGTTAACTACCGACGGTAGGTATAGACAAATACTGTTGATAGACGGTATATAGGAGCAACTACCGACAGTAGGTATAGACAGATACTGTTGATAGACGGTATCAAAGAGCACTATATTGTATGTAAACCAGCGACGGTAGGTATAGACAAATACTGTTGATAAACGGTATATAGGAGCACTATATTGTATGTTAACTACCGACAGTAGGTATAGACAAATACTGTTGATAGACGGTATATAGGAGCACTATATTGTATGTTAACTACCGACGGTAGGTATAGACAAATACTGTTGATAGACGGTATATAGGAGCACTATATTGTATGTTAACCACTGACGGTAGGTATAGACAAATACTGTTGATAGACAGTATATAGGAGCACTATATTGTATGTTAAATACCGGTGGTAGATATAGACAAATACTGTTGATAGACGGTATTTAGGAGCACTATATTGTATGTTAACTACCGACAGTAGGTATAGACAAATACTGTTGATAGACAGTATATGGCAGCACTATGTTGTATGTTAACCACCGACGGTAGGTATAGACAAATACTGTTGATAGACGGTATATACATTGTAGGAGCACTATATTGTATGTTAACCACCGACGGTAGGTATAGACAAATACTGTTGATAGACGGTATATAGAAGCACTATATTGTATGTTAACTACTGACAGTAGGTATAGACAAATACTGTTGATAGACGGTATATGGGAGCACTATGTTGTATGTTAACCACCGACGGTAGGTATAGACAAATACTGTTGATAGACGGTATATGTAATAGCACTATATCGTATGTTAATCACCGACGGTAGGTATAGACAAATACTGGCGATAGACGGTATATAGGAGCACTATATTGTATGTTAACTACCGACAGTAGGTATAGACAAATACTGTTGATAGACGGTATATAGGAGCACTATATTGTATGTTAACCACCGACGGTAGGTATAGACAAATACTGTTGATAGACGGTATATAGAAGCACTATATTGTATGTTAACTACCGACAGTAGGTATAGACAAATACTGTTGATAGACGGTATATAGGAGCATTATATTGTATGTTAACCACCGACGGTAGGTATAGACATATACTGTTGATAGATGGTATATAGGAGCACTATATTGTATGTTACATGTAACTACCGACAGTAGGTATAGACAAATACTGTTGATAGACGGTTTATGGGAGCACTATATTGTATGTTAACCACCGACGGTAGGTATAGACAAATACTGTTGATAGACGGTATATAGGAGCACTATATTGTATCTTAACTACCGACGGTAGGTATAGACAAATACTGTTGATAGACGGTATATAGGAGCATTATATTGTATGTTAACTACCGACAGTAGGTATAGACAAATACTGTTGATAGACGGTATATAGAAGCAATATATTGTATGTTAACTACCGACAGTAGGTATAGACAAATACTGTTGATAGACGGTATATAGGAGCATTATATTGTATGTTAACCACCGACGGTAGGTATAGACATATACTGTTGATAGATAGTATATAGGAGCACTATATTGTATGTTAACTACCGACAGTAGGTATAGACAAATACTGTTGATAGACGGTTTATGGGAGCACTATATTGTATGTTAACCACCGACGGTAGGTATAGACAAATTCTGTTGATAGACGGTATATAGGAGCACTATATTGTATGTTAACCACCGACGGTAGGTATACACAAATACTGTTGATAGACGGTATATAGGAGCACTATATCTTATGTTAACCACCGACGGTAGGTATAGACAAATACTGGTGATAGACGGTATATAGGAGCAACTACAAACAGTAGGTATAGACAGATACTGTTGATAGACGGTATCAAAAAGCACTATATTGTATGTAAACCAGCGACGGTAGGTATAGACAAATACTGTTGATAAACGGTATATAGGAGCACTATATTGTATGTTAACTACCGACAGTAGGTATAGACAAATACTGTTGATAGACGGTATATAGGAGCACTATATTGTATGTTAACCACTGACGGTAGGTATAGACAAATACTATTGATAGACGGTATATAGGAGCACTATATTGTATGTTAACCACCGACGGTAGGTATAGACAAATACTGTTGATAGACGGTATATAGAAGCACTATATTGTATGTTAACTACCGACAGTAGGTATAGACAAATACTGTTGATAGACGGTATATAGGAGCATTATATTGTATGTTAACCACCGACGGTAGGTATAGACATATACTGTTGATAGATTTTATATAGGAGCACTATATTGTATGTTACATGTAACTACCGGCAGTAGGTATAGACAAATACTGTTGATAGACGGTTTATGGGAGCACTGTATTGTATGTTAACCACCGACGGTAGGTATAGACAAATTCTGTTGATAGACGGTATAAAGGAGCACTATATTGTATGTTAACCACCGACGATAGGTATAGACAAATACTGTTGATAGACGGTATATAGGAGCAATATATTGTATGTTAACTACTGACGGTAGGTATAGACAAATACTGTTGATAGACGGTATATAGGAGCACTTTATTGCATGTTAACCACCGACGGTAGGTATAGACAAATACTGTTGATGGACGGTGCAAAGGAGTACTATATCGTATGTTAACCACTGACGGTAGGTATAGACAAATACTGTTGATAGACGGTATATAGGAGGACTGTATTGTATGTTAACCACCGACGGTAGGTATAGACAAATACTGTTGATATACGGTATATAGGAGTATTGTATTTTATGTCAAACATCGACGATAGGTATGGACAAAATCCGACAAATACTGTATACAGACAGTGTATAGAAGTACTGTATTGTATGGTAAACACTGACGGTTGGTATGGACAATTTCTGTATCATGCATCAATTGTAAATAAAAGTATCATGTGAGTGACACAGGCTCATTGAAGCCTCTAGTTTTGATATTATTAATGTGGAGATCTGGTCTAATTTATCATTTTCTCTATTACATGCATGATAACTGCAACAATTGAATTGAAATAAAAGTGATAATATTTCTGTTGTAGGTTATCAAGATTTAGTGTTTCCATACAAGTGACAAAGATTGAACAACAAAAACATCTCAAACTTTACAGGACAGAGTAGACTTTTTTCACTGTGCTTAGTTTTGTCTTTATGTCTAAATTATGATACCTTTGAAAAAAACAATAAAATATGGAATAACATTTATTTCTATCTTATAAAGTGGAGTGAAGAAATAAGGGGTCATTGAAAACATAAGAATATATTGCTATCATATATGCAGATCAGCAGCCCATACATTTGCTATAGCACATAAATATGGGACCAATAATTTCAAGTTGCCTTTTAAAAAAGACCTTATTAATGTTATGCGAGATACCACCAAAAACCACTAGGTGTTGATCAAATGATATTGTAAATAAGAGGGTTGTCCAAAATATTTCCAACAGCTGTTTGATATACACTACCTTAATCAAACCACAATGGTAAAAAAAACAGTTTTGGTCAGTCTTAAAAGAAGCAAATATGATTTAGAAAAAGTGCAAGCTGTTGATAAAAACTACAAATAACTGCCAGTCCTAAATGTGGGTGGAGATTACCATTTAGCACAAATGAGTTTCTGGACTAAAGAAAGTAATTTCGGCACAAACCGATTATACCCTTTCAAAAACTATGTGTAGTCCCTTTTATAAAAGTGGCAGATTATCTTTCTATCTAGAGTATTTATGACAACTAACTGCTGCTCCTAGTGACGTTAGTCTTTGGTTTTTGAAAAGATTGGATATATTGTCACAATTCTTTTCTAAGTTACCGGTCTGATAAACAGGAAGTAGCCAGATTAGCTACTAAATATATGCACACTGAAATATAGTCCCTTAAAATTCCCATGACTGTGTACATGTTCAGATACGAACTATGAAAATTTTGTTTATATCTTTAGAGAAGTAAAATCAAGTATGTATGTCTTTAGTTTTGTCAAATTGCTGTCTTGTTTTGTCCTGTTATTAGGTAACAGTATTGATACAATACTGTAAAAATACGGAGATGTCGTATGATTGCCAATGAGACGCCTACATGTATCCACTCAAGTTCAAATAAAGTGGATGTAAGCAGTTATATGCAACCATACAGCCTTCAACAATGAGAAAAATCATATCAAATAGACCCTTGTAAATAGGTGTTGATCAAATGATATTGTAAATAAGAGGGTTGTATATTTCATGACGGTATAATACTAAACCCCTAACAGGAGGGATTTTGCCTGATATTCATATGATGAAGACATAATCTATTCTGTTCCACATTCTATGTTTATTTCTTGTTTTCATTTTATCCGGAACAAATTGAACTGGACCGATTTCTTAAATCACCGTATTTATCGACCACCTTTAATTTCTGTGACACCGTCCGCATCAATATTTCAACACATGGAAAATGGACGACATTTCTACTTTCTGAGGAAATCGTGACATACCACTGTCAAGTACGTTTGATTCATTCATAAACTGTGATAATTAATCTGTTTAACTCCGATATTTTTGGATAAGTGATTTATAAATACATACGAACTGTAAGTTATTTATTTCCGAGAAATGAACTGTAAATTCTACTTTCGTTTTTGACTCGATTAATACTCTTGTATTTAACTTTCATATTTAATTCATACACATTGTAAAATATTGTATTTTTATTTCTTTCAGTTTACCAATCTACTGACTATTATGTAACCCTTTCTGGTGGAAGTTATAATTACAATTTCAAACAAGTTGTGTTCGTTATATCTTCATCGAGATTGCGATTGCAGTCACCTGGTTAAGCTAGTTGAGTCCGGCTCAGCATAGTAAATTGACAACAACTTGTCTACACCTCTCCTGATCAGGAAATACAACGGAGCATCGTTCGTAGCTGTTACATCGACACTACGCAACACAGCTTGTGCGTCCTAGGCAGCAAACCAACAACGTTGAACAAACATTGCCGATTTACATCATGGATCCCAGTCACGCGGAACAGCAAGAAGAGGTTCAGCCCCCAGAGGGAGATGTCACTGAAGAACCTATAGAGAATCCGTCTATAACCACACATGTAGATGAAAATCCCGAGACAAGGCGAGTACGCGACCTCACAGAAAAAGGTAAAGGCGTTTACACAGAAAAACGTAACAAGTTCTGTGAGGAACTAGAGGCTCTTTGGTCAGATATAACAACCCAGTTATTGGAAATCACCACACCTCCCAATGAACTTCAGCAAGTCTTAACAACTCAGGACAATCTTGTAAAAGCCTGTACAAATTATCGTAGGCTCACAGACGAGTATCTGGACTTCCTTAAAAGGACCAGAACGTTGGACAGTCAAAAAGACATTGACGCATGTAACCTCACATTGGATCTTCGTCTGTCCAAAGTGGAACTGGCCATGGAATCTCTACACGAGCATCGCCTTGCCCTCACTAAGGCTAAATCAACTAAAACAAGGACCTCAGGCTCAAAGGGTAAGAAAACCTCACACAGCAGTAGCTCTAACGTATCGGATATGTCAAGCCTAGCACGGAGGAAGCGTGCCAAAGCAGAGGCCGCTAAATCAAAAATAGCCTTTGTTGAACAACATTCACTTATCCTACAACAAGAGGCAATGTTAGAGGAACAAGCCCTGTTCAGACAATCTGAAATGGAACAGGAATCAGCGCGCAAAAAGGCTGAAATGGAACAGGAAGCCACACTTAAAAAGGCTGAAATGGAACAGGAAGCCACACTTAAAAAGGCTGAAATGGAACGGGAAGCCACACTTAAAAAGGCTAATATGGAACATGAGGCAGAACAAGAGGCCATACGCAGAAAAGCGCAAATCAAACAAGAGGCTGCACGTGTTAGCCGAGAAAAAGTCGAGCTGAAGGCCAAGTTAAACCTTCTAGAAGCACGCAGAGAGGCTGCAGCCGCAGAAGCCGAGGCTCGTATCCTGGAATACGACGACAGCCAAGCGTTTAGCGATCTCCCTAACGAAAAGGAAGACCCGCTCCAGCGTGTGCAAGATTTCGTAAATAAACTTCCTGCATCAACTACTGTAAAGGAAGTAACAGGACCTCAAAAGAAAAAACAAATTCCTGTTCATATCGAGCTGAGTCACGAAGCACCAGCGTTCGTGCCATCCGTGGCACTGAACTTACTGTCACAGACATCTGCTGTCTTGCCTTCCGATACTAAGTCACCGGAAGTTACCTCTATCCCAGATCTGGGATTAGTAACCAGCATACAAAAACTAGGCCTTTCAGATGAGATCCCTGCTGAACACCAAAAACAGGGTGTTAAAGAAGCGATCCCTGTCTTACGCACAAAACAAGACGTTATAGAAGAGATCCCTGTTTCACACCAAAAACAAGGCGTAATAGAAGAGATCCCTGTTGCACACCAGCAACAAATCAACCCAACATCGGAGATTACTAGATTTCTCTTGCGTAAGGACCTGCTTTTCTCCCGATTAACAAGCTTTAACGATCGGGCAGAATCCTTCCATACATGGAAAGCAAGCTTTAAAAACGTGACAGACGAGTTACAAGTATCTGACTCGGAACAGATTGATTTATTAATCAAGTGGCTCGGTCCTGAGTCTGCTAAACATGCCATAAGCATAAGAGCGTCGAACGCCAATAATCCTACAATAGGTATACAAAGATTATGGAAGAGGCTTGACGAGCGGTATGGTGCTCCAGAAATGTTGGAAGCCTCTCTCAGGAGTAAACTTGACAAATTCCCAACCTTGACGAATAAGGACAACGCACGTCTTTATGAACTGTCTGACATTCTATCAGAAATAGAATACCACAAGGAAAATCCCAAGCTGGGATGTCTGCTAGCTTATTTTGATTCACCGACCGGAATAAACCCTGTCATTGAAAAACTACCATATGGACTTCAGGAAAAGTGGATTACAAGGGCGTCTAGATACAAATCTAACCATTGCGCTGCCTTTCCTCCCTTTACAGAGTTATCTGCATTCATCAGTGAAATCAGTAGAATTAAAAACGATCCTGGATTCATCTTTGGTTCAAAGGTCACACCAAATACAAAAGGTGCTGCGCCAAGGTTCACGTCTTACCCCAAGACTAAAGTTGGTACTCATAAAACAGCGGTTGAGCAGCAATCCGGAGACGCCAGCAAACAAGGTCTTTGTATTCTGCACAATACAAAGCATTCCTTAAATGAATGTCGAGCGTTCCGAGCCAAATCAATAGAGGAACGCAAAGGTCTTTTGAAAGAAAACAATGTCTGTTACAAGTGTTGTGATTCTACCAAACACAGAAGCCGGGAGTGCAATGCACGCATAAGTTGTAAAGAATGTGGAAGTAAACAACACACTACCGCACTACACATCACTAGACCACAGCAACCTGTAAGTTCTCAGTCTAGCTCACCTAAGCAAGCCTACGGCGGGGAGCCTACAGAATCGGCTGAAACTAAGTCAACCTCAGTTAACTCTATCTGTACTGAGATCTGCAAAGATACATATAGCGGGAAATCGTGTGCTAAAATACTTCCTGTGAATGTTTATCACAAAGATAACCAGTACAAAGTTATTCGAATGTACGCCATCATTGATGACCAAAGCAACCGGTCACTAGCATCGCCCGAATTCTTTAATCTTTTCGACGTCAAAGATAAACCGGAGAACTATACTCTATCAACATGCTCCGGCAAAGTAGTCACTTCCGGGAAAAGAGGAAGAGGTTTCGTCATGGAATCAATCAATGGTAATGACAAGTTTGATCTTCCTGTACTGATTGAATGTGATCATGTTCCCAATAATAGGGACGAAATACCTACTCCTGAAGTTACAATGCATCACCCTCATTTAAGAGAACTTAGGGCTAGCATTCCACCAATAGAGGAAAATTGCCAAATTCTTCTCTTAATTGGCAGAGACCTTATAGAGGCACACCATGTCCTTGACCAGCGCATAGGACCACCCAGAACTCCATATGCACAACAATTGAAACTGGGTTGGGTAGTGATAGGAGAAACTTGCATTAACAAACAGCATGTGCCTCTTGAGTTAAATGTCAAAATAACTAACATTTTACCTACGGGACAACCTTCAACGTTTCAACCATGTACAAGCAAATTTGACATTCGGGAAAACTACACAGACCCCGTTAAGAAAGATTTACAATCACCACTCTTTGAAAAAACAAAGGACGATGATAAGCCTGGAATGTCATATGAAGACAAAATGTTCATGAAACAGATGGACAACGAATTTGTCAGAGACTCGGAAGGAAGTTGGGTAGCACCGTTACCGTTCCGAGTGTCGAGACAGCCATTGCCAAGCAACAAACCACAGGCTCTTCATCGTGCTAACATGTTAGACGCCAGTCTGAATAGAAACCCAGTAAAGCGGGAACATTTTCTTACATTTATGAGTAAAATCTTAGATAATAATCATGCAGAGCTCGCACCACCGTTGGGCGAACATGAAGAGTGCTGGCATTTACCATTGTTTGGTGTTTATCACCCGAAGAAACCCGATCAGATTAGGGGTGTGTTTGATTCTTCCGCCAAATGTAATGGAGTTTCACTCAACAGCGTCCTGCTAACAGGTCCAGACTTGACCAATGATCTCTTGGGAGTACTGTTGCGTTTCCGGAAAGAAATGGTCGCAGTAACTGCAGACGTTCAACACATGTTTCACTGCTTTGTAGTGAGAAAAGACCACCGAAATTATCTGAGATTTTTATGGCATAAAAACAACGACCTACAAGAGAACCTTGTCGAATTCCGCATGAGAGTTCATGTTTTTGGAAATAGTCCGTCACCTGCCGTTGCTACGCTTGGACTCAGAAAAGCAGCTCAGGCATCAGAACAAGAGTTCGGCAGTCACGTGACTAGCTTTGTTACAAGAGACTTCTACGTTGACGACGGTCTTACGTCATGTCCTACCAAAGAGGAAGCTGTTAAGCTCATGAAGGACACACAGCAAGCATTAGCAAAATATGGAAACTTACGCCTTCACAAGTTTGCCTCTAATTGTGCGGAAGTTATGTCTGCATTTCATGCCAGTGATTTGGCTTCAAATCTGAAAGATCTAGACTTAGAATGCGACAGCAAACCCTTACAACGTAGCCTTGGACTCAGTTGGGATGTAAACACTGACAATTTCTTATTTCAATTATCATCTGAAAACAAACCAATAACTCGGAGAGGAATTTTATCGACGATAAACAGTCTCTACGATCCTCTTGGATTTTTGGCTCCTGTGATTATAAAAGGGAAACTACTATTAAGGAAAATAGTATCAGAAACCGTCGACTGGGACCAACCTCTCTCTGATGACACAGCAGCTGAGTGGAAATCTTGGAGAGATACTTTAAATGCTATCGAAACATTGCGCATTCCACGTACTTACGTGCCGTATCTCAGCAAAACAGCCACAAAGGAGTTGCATGTCTTCTCTGATGCATCAGAAAAAGCCATAGCAGCTGTTGCATATCTACGCACGACCGACGGTAGTGGTGAACCTAACATAGGGTTCATTCTTGGGAAAGCTAAAGTTGCACCAACGAGTGGTCACACTATTCCACGACTTGAATTATCTGCTGCTGTATTAGCAGTTGAGATTACACAAACCATTGTGGATAATTTAGATTTACATATAGACACCGTGAAATTCTACACAGACAGTAAAGTTGTCTTAGGTTACATCAGTAATGAGACAAGAAGGTTCTTTATCTACGTCGCCAATAGAGTAGAGAAAATAAGGAAATTTAGCTCTCCAAGTCAATGGAATTACGTACCAACTAACCGTAATCCCGCAGATTCGGGAACAAGGTCCGTACCAGCCCACGAAATTCATAGCAGTGAATGGTTATTGGGACCAAGACAACTTCTTTCCTCAGAACAGAAGAATTCTGAGAACATATATCAGCTAATAGATCCAGAGGAAGATGGAGAAATTCGTGCAACTGTTAATGTTGCAAAAACATTTGCCACACTTGAACATAAAGGTATCGGAACTGAAAGATTCAACAGATTCTCAAACTGGACATCACTTGTGCGAGCGATTGCCTTTTTAGAACGTTTCTCTCGTTTACACGGGTCAAAACAGGCAGCACCAGTGACCTCTCTGGAAGGCTATTCGAATGCCGAAAATTTCATCTTAATATCTGCTCAATATGAAGTTTACGGCGATGAAATAGATTGCATTAAACGTCGGGAACAAATCCATAAGCGGAGCCCGATAGCTAATCTCAATCCGTTTGTGGACGAACGAGGACTATTACGAGTAGGAGGCCGTATTGCCAAATCTGACTTAAACCTCCGTGAAAAGAAACCATTGATCGTCCCTGGACGCCATCATATAGCGACATTATTAGTTCGACACTACCACGACACGATAAAACATCAAGGTCGCCATTTTACAGATGGAGCGATTCGTTCCGCAGGATTCTGGATCGTCGGAGCTAAACGCTTGATCTCTTCTATCATTCACAAATGTGTGACATGCCGCAAACTAAGAGGAAAAACTGAGTGTCAAATCATGTCTGATTTGCCAGAGGACCGTCTTGAGCCGTCACCTCCGTTTACCAACGTTGGAATAGACACATTTGGACCCTGGACAATTGTTTCACGTAAAACACGCGGTGGATACGCAAACTCAAAACGTTGGGCAATTCTTTTCACATGCTTAGTGACTAGAGCTGTTCACATCGAACTAATCGAGGAAATGAGCTCTTCAGCCTTCATAAACGCCGTCAGAAGATTCGCCGCTATAAGAGGTCAAGTTAAAATTTTCCGATCCGACCGTGGAACAAACTTTATTGGCGCAATCGACGATTTAAAGATTGACTCAATCAACGTTGAAGATGGACCCTTCAAGAACTTTCTGTACAATTCTGGTACAACTTGGATCTTCAATTCGCCGCATTCGTCCCACATGGGTGGAGCCTGGGAGAGAATGATTGGTATCACCAGGAGAATTCTTGATTCTATGCTTCTAAATGCAGCCGGAAGAAGCCTTACACATGACGTGCTCAACACACTAATGGCAGAAGTTTCAGCAATAGTGAACTCTAGACCTCTGGTACCGGTTTCAACAGATCCAGAGAATCCGTTAATATTAACTCCAGCTATGTTATTGACACAGAAAACCGACTACATATTCACCTCAGATCATCTTGGAGAATTCGATAAACGAGATCTATGTCTTGCCGAATGGAGACGAGTACAGGCTCTTGCCAGTGTTTTCTGGTCCCGTTGGAGGAAAGAGTACCTGCCGTTACTACAACAAAGACGAAAATGGACCGAAGATCGCCGTGATCTCATCGAAGGAGACGTCATTCTTCTAAAAGACAAAAACCTTTGCCGTACCCAATGGCCCGTTGGAATTATAGTGAACTCATTTAAAAGTTCAGACGAACATGTCCGAAAAGCAGAAGTGCGAGTAATCGTTAATGGAAAAGCCACAACCTACACACGCCCTATCGTGGACATGATTCTTCTCATCGAGAATGACTGTGTATAATTAATATTATAGTGATACTTTGGATTTATATAATCAGATATTTTAGTGTGTGACATATTTGAAATAGTGATATCAGTTAGACATCAGACGGGGAGTATTCTGTTCCACATTCTATGTTTATTTCTTGTTTTCATTTTATCCGGAACAAATTGAACTGGACCGATTTCTTAAATCACCGTATTTATCGACCACCTTTAATTTCTGTGACACCGTCCGCATCAATATTTCAACACATGGAAAATGGACGACATTTCTACTTTCTGAGGAAATCGTGACATACCACTGTCAAGTACGTTTGATTCATTCATAAACTGTGATAATTAATCTGTTTAACTCCGATATTTTTGGATAAGTGATTTATAAATACATACGAACTGTAAGTTATTTATTTCCGAGAAATGAACTGTAAATTCTACTTTCGTTTTTGACTCGATTAATACTCTTGTATTTAACTTTCATATTTAATTCATACACATTGTAAAATATTGTATTTTTATTTCTTTCAGTTTACCAATCTACTGACTATTATGTAACCCTTTCTGGTGGAAGTTATAATTACAATTTCAAACAAGTTGTGTTCGTTATATCTTCATCGAGATTGCGATTGCAGTCACCTGGTTAAGCTAGTTGAGTCCGGCTCAGCATATAATCTTTCAATCAGTTTAATTAAGGTCTGGTTCTGGCATGTCAATAACTGCTAGTAGTCTGTTGTTATTTATGTATTATTGTCATTTTGTTTATTTGCTTTTGTTTCGTATTCTGACATCGGACTCGGACTTCTCTTAAACTGAGTTTTACTGTGCGTATTGTTTCGCGTTTGTTTTTTCTACATTGGCTACAGGTATAGGGGAGGGTTGAGATCTCAAAAAACATGTTTAATCCCGCCGCAATTTTGCGCCTGTCCCAAGTTAGGAGCCTCTGACCTTTGTAAGTCTTGTATGATTTATAATTTTAGTTTCTTGTGTATAATTCGGAGCTTAGTATGACGTCCATTATCACTGAACTAGTATACATATTTGTTTAGGGGCCAGCTTACGGACACTTCCGTGTGCGGGAGTTTCTCGCTACATTGAAGATCTATCGGTGGCCTTCGGCTGTTGTCTACTCTATGGTCGGGTTGTTGTCTCCTTGACACATTCCCCATTTCCATACTCAATTTTATAGTATGATTTACATCTTCAATAATCACGAAACAATCAGAAACAAGTTTGGGTCTAAATCTGTATGTCCCACATAATCAAATTGACCGAAGAGAGAGGCGAAAGATACTAAAGGCTTATTCAAACACATAAGTCAATAATAAACTGACAAAACCACGGCAAAAAAAAAGAGAAAGATTAAAAAACAAACAACAGAATGCAAAACACAACAAAGAACATCACAGACTGAACAAAACGAACCTCGCCAAAAAACTGGTGTGACCAAATGACTAATTTATCTCAGCCTTACATTATTTAGCAGACCCTTTATTATACCAAACCAAACAAAGTTCTTTATGGTACAATGTTTTTGATCCATCGGTCTGTCAGTCCTGTTCTCATTATTGCAACTCCTCTGAAACCACATAACAGAGTTTTATAAATCTTTGTAGATAATGAGGAAATTATGAAATTATCAATTCATTGATTTCCTATATACTCCTACAACAGTTTGTCATAAAATCTGTCTAAAGACCACAACAGAGTTTCATGAATTTTTTAGATAGCTAGGACATGCTATGTAAATGTGCATATTGGCAGAAAATCATGATTAAAATTTGTATGCCCCACCTACGATAGTAAATGGGCATTAGTTTTTGTTGAAGGTCAGGTCCAATAAACTTGAAACTTAGTACATATGTTTCCAATAATATGTTTTTTTCTAAGCTTAATGCCAAAGAAGGTTTTTCCCCCTATTTCACGGTCCACTGAACAAAGAAAATGATAGGGCAAGTGGGGAACGGTGTACGATGGACACATTCTTGTTTTTGTCGAGCCTGCGACTTTTGTCGCAGAAAGCTCGACATAGGAATGGTGATCCGGCGGCGGCGGCGACAGCGTTAGTTCACTTCTTAAAAGCTTTATATTTTAGACGGCGAACGACCTGGATGCTCCATACTTTAAATACAGATGCCTTAAGTTTGGAAGTTTCCGTCTGTCACATGTCCATTGTCCTTGAACTCATTTTCATGGTTCAGTGACTACTTGAAAAAAAGTTAAAAGTTTTTGTAATTTCTCTCATATTATGGGTAACTATGTTTAGTATTTCCGTACCTTGGTCAGCATGCCCATCAGACAGTTTTCACTTGACCTCGCCATCATTTCATGGATCAATGAAAAGGGTTAACTTTTTGGTGGTCAAGTCTATATCTCAGATATTATATGAAATATGTCTTGTATATTTGGTGTATGGAAGGATTGTAAGGTGTACATGTCCAACTGACAGGTGTCATCTGATCTTGACCTCATTTCCTTGGTTCAATGGTCAAAGTTAAGCTTTAGAGTTTTGTTTGTTTTTTCTAATACTATATGCAATAGGTCAACTTTATTTGGTGTCTGGAAATATCTTATGATGTCAGCCTCGCAAGTCTCATTTGACCTTGACCTCATTTTCGAGGTTCATTGTTCAGTGTTTAGTTTTTGTGCCAAGTGTCATCTGACCTCGACCTGATTTGTATTGAATGATTGTAAGGTGTAAATGTATTCCTCATTTTGGTCATATGACCTTGATCTCATTTTCTTTGGTCATGTTATTAATAAGTTTATGTGATAATTGTAGTAAAACTTTATATTTAGGTCTATCAACATAAATAAGGCGAGAAATTTCAACGTGTGTACTCTTGTTAGGAATTAGGAACTATGCCTTCTGAACTTAGAATTTCGGCCTAAATATACTTCTGCATATCTTCTGAAATTACACAACAGAATTTCATGCGTGTTTGAACTAAATAATCTGTTGAAATTTTGTTTGCTTAGTGACAATGTCGGGCTGTGAAGTATGTGAGCGTGCTCACAAAGGTTCTTTGATTACACACAGTCAATGCATTGTCTGTGCTTCCCAGATACAGTCTGTATGCATTTTCTTTGTTGTAAATTAAATTAAGTTTATGTATTGTACGTCGTTCTTAGTCTTTATACATTGTTTATATGCTTTGACTATGAGTCTAAGATACTTCTATTGTCGGTATATCTTAGATTTAGTCGGTTAACACTGTCTATGGATCAGAGACACAGTATGTATGCATTGTAAGTTGTTCCAAGTTGAAATAAAAGTCTGTATGTTTTGCCTGTTACTGCAAGATAAAGTGTGTGCACTGCCTGTGGCTCTTATATAGTCTGTATGCATTTTCTGTATGCTTTATGGGTCTAATTTTTAGATACAGTCTGTATACAAACTGTATCTCTGACCCATATACAGTGTCCAAAAAAACTCTGTTTTAAGATCTCTAACCCATATACAGTGTGAAAATGATCTTTGGTTCTAAGATACATTTTGTTTGATTGGCTGAATGCTTAGTATATATTGGTTTCGATATATGGTCTGTATGTATTGTATGGATCTTATATATTTGTATTTTTTTCCATCTGATGAGTAAGCCTTTTTCAACTGATTTTTATAGTTCGTTCTTATGTTGTACTGTTACACCAAAGTCCCAGGTTTTTGGAGGTTTGGGATCCCGCTAACATGTTTAACCCCGCCACATTCTGTATGTGTGTGCCTGTCCCAAGTTAGGAGACTGTAATTCAGTGGTTGTCGTTTGTTTATATGTTACATATTTGTTTTTCGTTCATTTTTTGTATATAAATTAGGTCGTTAGTTTTTTCGTTTAAATTGTTTCACATTGTCATTTCGGGACTTGTTATAGGTGACTATGCGGTATGGGCTGTGCTCATTGTTGAAGGCCGTACGGTGACCTATAGTTGTTAATTTCTGTGCCATTTTGGTCTCTTGTGGAGAGTTGTCAGTAGTGTTTGTGGGACAGAATGAACCCATAAAGGTGGACGTCGGACGCTGACGCTATATTTGGACCTGGGTGTGAACGCCGACGCCATATTTGGGCCTTAACGCGGACGCCATGGTCGACCATGAAATCGGGACGCGAATTTGAGGTTGGACCGTATGATTCGAACATCGAGACACCGACGCCATATTTGGGCTTTAAACTTGGACGCTATACCTTAATGTTGCATCAGACTACCCTTTAAAGTGACGTCATACCCTTAAAAGTGGACGGTATATTCTCGAAAATGGACGAGAATTTGTCTTTGATAAACGCTTACCCAACCCCTAGGTAATAAGTCTGTGATAATTCTGAAAAGAATCTTCTACCTCTTAAATAATTAACTGCTTATACATGTTTATAACAACTGTAAGAATTCTCCAAGATATACTATTTATATTAATCAGAAAAACTGTCACTCAATGCAGTAGGCGGAACTATTCCCGTGTAAAGAGAATTGGATTAAAATGATAAAATATTTGTCTTTATCTTTTTAATTTTTGGATTTCTTATCTTATTAACATGACAATCGTGAAACATTCAGTAGTATTGCTTTCTACGGAAGCCCATTTAGGACCTCCCGAAAATATAAAATTATTTGAATTAGAAATCACGAATTTAAATTGTTATCTCGAATTTTATAATTCGTTTTAACAGATTAAATTTGTGATAATGAATTGGTGAAAATCGTTATAACAGATCTTGTAATTCGTTATTAAGAATTAAATTCCTTATCACAATTTTTTGTAATTTGTGATAACGATAAATTCGTTATAACGATTTTATCGTTATAGCGAATTGTAGAATTTGTTTAAACTGATTAAATTTGTGATAACGAATTTGTGGAATTCGTTACCACAGTTTTTATTGTAATTGGTAATTTCAGATTAAAATTCATTATCACAGATTTTTAGCTCACATGTCACACAGAATAAAGAGAGCTTTCTTCCTCACTCTGCACCCATCGCTGTTTACTACTTTTACAAAAATCTTCTTCATTAAAACCTTTTTGACAAAGTGAAACAAACTTGACCGCAATCAATTTAGTTTTAACGCATTTTACACTATACCTAGAAATTTTTGTCGTGTAAACGGGTGGGTTTATTAGCCAGTGACCCAGTTTACACACCGAAACTCTCCGGGGGAAAATATGTCTAATTCTCATATTTCTTGACCGAAATATTTTTATTTTTTATTTTCTACCAAAGTTTTTTTAAGCGGTGAATATCATTAGTGTGTGTACCTGGATACATTTTACACAGATGCAACGGAAATAGTTTCGCCAACATGGTTTATCGAAATGTAAACCTAAGGATGAAAATCTTAGGTTTTACACTTCGATTAACCATGTTGCCGAAACTAATTCTTTGCTTCTGTGTAAAATATATTAATTGGCGATACACACGAAGGAAATCGCCTGTCTAAGAAGACTTTAAATTAAGAAAAAGGAATACAAATGTTACTGTCACGAATTATGGGTATCAAACACATTTTTTATGCCCCCACCGCTAGGCGTGGGAGAAGTTTAGTCTAGCCCTTGTCCGTCAGTCCAGTCCGTTTGTCGGGTACGTTCCCAGAAATGGTTTCCGTTTGCCTCAACCAAATGTTATAAATTCAACTTATACACTATGCCAATTACTAAAACACACAGATAAAATTTGAAATTGAAGGGCGTCTCTTTTATAGTTCGTGAGTTATGCCCCTTTACAAATGGTCAAAGACGTAGTGTTTATTCTGTAATTTCCGCTCTCTACATTTAGTTTGCCTCAACCAAATGTTATTGAATTAATACACAATGTTTATTAACACAAAACACTGAGTCTGATGATCAAGTTTGAAATTGGGTGACGTCACTTTTACCGTTCTGAACTTGTGCCCATTCAGCGCTAATTTACAAAAACAAAACAAAACCAACAAACAACCAAATTAAGTGTCCAATCAATTTTGCTAATTTTTAAAATAGAAATCGTTAAAACTAAATTGCTCGTGGTCAAGTTTGTTTAACTTTGACCAAAAGGTTTCAGTAAAGAGAAAAAAGCTAACTTAACCCTGTGTGCCAGGTGAGGTAGTTCAAATTTAGGTGAAAATGTTTTTAATCTGGAAACACAAATTACATTAAAAAAGAATGTGATAACAAATTCCACAAATTCGTTATCACGAATTTAATCCGTAATAACCATTTATACAATTCGTTATAACGATTTTAATTCGGTATCACACATTACAAAAAACTGTGATAACGAATTTAATTCGTAATAATTCGTAACGAATTACAAAATCTGATATAACGATTTCCAACAATTCGTTCTCACAAATTTAAGCTGTTATAACGAATTATAAAATTCGTAATAACGATTTAAATTCGTGATTTCGAATTCAAATTATATTTGTGGCAGGTCCTATGGGCGTCCGTAGCTTTCCGACTTATTTGAACCACTTAATTAATATCCTATGGTCCTGTTTAACATGACATCTCAAATAATTAGATTAAGAGATAAAGCACATCTGGTGTTTAAAAATAAGTATCTTTATACACTTTCTTTCAATAACATGTTTACAGGTGTACATTTTTTTATTTGGTTCTAATTAACGGACACCAATTATAAAAATATAGTCTGTGACATTAAATAATTATCTTTATCTTTTAGATAAGCATGACAACCGTAAACATTGAGTAGTATTGCATTCCAACTCATTTCAACCACATATAATTACTATCATATGATTAGGATTTCAACCCAAATGTTTAACTAAAACCACGTCTGGTCATTTAAAATTGTTTCTCATTTAACATAATCTTAACTATATATTTGAAAATTCCACGGTCGTAGTTGGTTTTTATCTTCAAAAATACACGGATAATATATTTAATCAATCAATATTTATATACAAGGAGTTTGGATTGGGTTTACAGAATAGAGAACAATGGACGAAAAAATAAATAAAGAATGATATGGGCGAGAAAAATGAAGAATAAAGAAATATGACCAAAATAAATATAAAGAATAGTGAAATAGGGACTGGTAAAATATATCGAATAGAGAAATATACGGCTGCTTAAATATAAGGAATTAAGAATTATGGGATGTTAAACTATAAAAAAATTATAAAGGAATACAAACAAATACGACTGTTACAGTATATAATTGCAGTAGCATTTTTTGTTTGTTTGTGCACGTGCAAGAATTATGTCCGTGCAGAGAAACAAGAACCGGTTTGAACCGGTATAAATGAGATGATTCTGGCTCTGTAGGTGGCCGGCTCTTAGCATACGGTCCAATCAAACAAGTTTTATGTCTATATAGTCCTTAACATAAAATTATGATGAAGATTACTAAATGCTTAAGGAAGAAAGATGATCAGGAGGATTCATTGATTATACAGAAACACAAAAAATTGTATTGACTATAAAAATTATTTCAATCGTATAGAAGATAAATTAGTCTACTGTACTTATACACAACACATTTTAGCCTATTGCAAGGCAAAATTTATGTTACTATCCAATATACCCTTTATCCCGCGGGGTGGCCTCTTTTACAAGACCTATACCTATTGTATTTATGGTTAACGTGTTCTAAACATTCATGAATTATTTGCCACTGGACGTTAAACAATCAATTACTATTTCCGTTTATTTCCTTAAATACGGCTTTGAGTATAACAAAGCTGTAAGAGAGATACTAAAGGTTTCACTGGAAGTAACACTATGGACGAGTTTTGTTTATTTATTAATAGGGAAAACTCGCTTTCATCCATCGTTTGAAAATAACGTACGTGGCAATTTCAAAGTGCGCCTTGCAAAACGCTATACGTTGGATGGATCGTGGGAATGTGCATTGAAGGTGTCGTTCATACCGGAATTAGAAGCCTAAACGAGACGTATGTACTTCTGTTCCGATTTCGTGCACCAGTCGTACGTTAGGGAAAATCTCTCCATATTCTCCAGTCGATACGATTAAATGAAGATATCACGGACGTGACGTTTGGTAAACCAGTCTATTTCACGGTAACCAGGAATGAATTGTATCACATCGAATTTGTTTTGAGATACGATCATCTTCAAATATGTCGTCTAAAAGATGACCATGTATTTCTCTTGCTATATTTTCGAAGGAAGTGAAAGTAAATCTATAAGAGGAAACTACTCACTGTCATTTAGGAAATTACGAGTATGTTTAATTGCAATATTTGCTGTAAAGTGTATGTGTGGCCGCACGATCTTCAAAGACATATACGAAGTAAGCATTCTTCCGATGAGCCACTATACCACCCAGGTGTTACCCAGCAGCAGCAAAAGCAGTAACAGCAGCAGCAGAAAAAGAAGCAGCAGCAGCAAAAGCAGCAGCAGAAGGCTTTCGTGTTTAGACACCCTTTCACCATGATTGTGTCCGGTCCAACCTCCTGCGATAAAACTTATTTTATTTTATTTGTTTCAACACATAAAAAAACTGTGAAGTCCTAGTCCAGACAGGATCGTTTGGTTGTATAAAAGGTGGCAACCTCTTTACGAGGAACTACAACGAACATGCAGTGCTTCCACGCGTTGAATTCATTCGTGGAATTCCTTTTGATCTCGAAAGGGACGATTTTTTCGATCCCAACATTCGAAACATGATCCTATTAGATGACCTCATGTCAACATCGGACAAAGACTCCAGAATAAATGATTTGTTTACGGAAGGGTGTCACCATAGGAATTTATCGGTCGTCGTTTTTAATCAGAATTTATACTTTGGCAAAGACCCCACTCAGAGACGAAACTGTCATTATCTCATTCTCTTTAATAACCCCATTGATCGACAGCCCATCGTGACTCTTGGCCGACAGATGTATCCTTCTCGAGGGGACTTCTTTCTCCGGAAATTTGAAGAGGCAAAGAGGACACCTTTCGGGTACTTTCTTGTTGACCTAAAAGCTAGAACCCCAGAAGCCTCCAGATTGCACACAGAGGTCTTGCAGGTCGGTCAAGGAGAGACACCAGACGGACAGAGGGATGACGACCGTCTCTCGAATACTTTTGAAGACGATAGTTCGGTCTCATCAGACGAAGATATTGCCGACGAGACAACACATATTTCGTCAGAGGATGCTGAAACACGGAAAGATCTCATCGCCTGTCAGGATTGCGGAGTACTTAGTGTTTGCTCACCTACGTGGATGAGAAGCCCAACGTCAGCAAGGTTGTGGGAATCAAAACGGCATTGCCCTTAACGATGACCGGGAAAGATGTAGAGGATGCTTTGAGTGGATTGCCCGTGACCGTTTGCTGTGCAGAAGACTTGCATGTCCGAGTAACAGACGCCATATTTGGGCTTAAATCCTGGACGCTATATCTTAATGTTTGACCAGGCTACCCTCCAGGAAGGAATGGGTTTTAATAGCATTTTACATGAATACATACGTGTAACTCATGGCTGATTCACATTCGTTTGTCTTAGGTGGATAAGTTTCCCATTGGCAATATTACCACATATCTTCTGAATTTTCATTGCATCATCTAAACATGTAAAATTCGTATATAGAAAATATATACGTATAGATAATACATATATTATATAAAAAAGTAGATGTTGTATGATTGTCAATGAGACAACAGTAGTGTTTGTGGTACAGAATGACCCCCATTAAGGTGGACGTCGGACGCTGACGCCATATTCGAAAGTTGGCGCAGACGCCGACGCCATATTTGGGCCTTAAAGCGGACGCCATAGTCGACCCTGAAATCAAGACGCAAACATTCCTGACTAGATGTGATGAAAAACGAAAACTAACAGCCCGATTAATGCTGAAACGATAAACGTAAAATTAATATCAAAGACAGCATCCAATAACAATACAGTGCCCCTATATATCGTCTACCAACAGTATTTATCTATACCTACCGTCGGTGGTTAACATGCAATACAGTACTCCTATTTACCGTTTATCAAAAGTATTTGTCTATACCAACCGTCAGTGGTTAACATACAATATATTGCTCCTATATACCGTCTATCAACAGTATTTGTCTATACCTTCTGTCGATAGTTAACATACAGTATAGTGCTCCTATACACCATATATCAACAGTATTTGTACCTACCGTCGGTGGTTAACATACAATACAGTGCTTCATTACACAGTCTATTGACAGTTGTCTATACCTACCGTCGGTGATTAACATGCAATATAGTGCTCCTATATACCGTCTATCAACATAATTTATCTATACCTACCGTCGGTGATTAACATGCAATAAAATGCTCCTATATACCGTCTATTATTATTTTTTTTTTCTAAACCTACCGTAGGTAGTTAACATGCGATATAGTGCTCCTATATTCCGTCTACCAAAGTATTTATCCATATCTACCGTCGGTGGTTAACATGCAATACAGTACTCCTATTCACCGTATATCAACAGTATTTGTCTATACCTACCGTCGGTGGTTAACATACAATATAGTGCTCCAGTATAACGTCTATCAACAGTATTTGTCTATACCTACTGTCGGTAGTTAACATACAATATAGTGCTCCTATATACCGTCTATCAACAGTATTTGTCTATACCTACTGTCGGTAGTTAACATACAATATAGTGCTCCTATATACCGTCTATCAACAGTATTTGTCTATACCTACTGTAGGTAGTTAACATACAATATAGTGCTCCTATATACCGTCTATCAACAGTATTTGTCTATACCTACCGTCAGTGATTAACATACGATATAGTGCTATTACACATACCGTCTATCAAAAGTTTTAGTCTTTACCTACTGTTGGTAGTTAACATACAATATAGTGCTCCTATATACCGTCTATCAACAGTATTTGTCTATACCTACTGTCGGTAGTTAACATACAATATAGTGCTCCTACATGTGTATATACCGTCTATCAACAGTATTTGTCTATACCTACTGTCGGTAGTTAACATACAATATAGTGCTCCTATATACCGTCTATCAACAGTATTTGTCTAATACCTACTGTCGGTAGTTAACATACAATATAGTGCTCCTATATACCGTCTATCAACAGTTTATGTCTATACCTACCGTCGGTAGTTAACATACAATATAGTGCTCCTATATACCGTCTATCAACAGTATTTGTCTATACCTACTGTCGGTAGTTAACATACAGTATAGTGCTCCTATACACCGTATATCAACAGTATTTGTCTGTACCTACCGTCGGTGGTTAACATACAATACAGTGCTCCATTACACAGTCTATTGACAGTTGTCTATACCTACTGTCGGTGATTAACATGCAATATAGTGCTCCTATATACCGTCTATCAACAGAATTTATCTATACCTACCGTCGGTGATTAACATACAATAAAATGCTCCTATATACCGTCTATTATTATTTTTGTTTCTAAACCTTCCGTCGGTAGTTAACATGCGATATAGTGCTCCTATATACCGTCTACCAACAGTATTTATCTATACCTACTGTCGGTGGTTAACATGCAATACAGTACTCCTATTCACCGTATATCAACAGTATTTGTCTATACCTACCGTCGGTGGTTAACATACAATATAGTGCTCCTATATAACGTCTATCAACAGTATTTGTCTATACCTACTGTCGGTAGTTAACATACAATATAGTGCTCCTATATACCGTCTATCAACAGTATGTGTCTATACCTACTGTCTGTAGTTAACATACAATATAGTGCTCCTATATACCGTCTATCAATAGTATTTGTCTATACTTACTGTAGGTAGTTAACATACAATATAGTGCTCCTATATACCGTCTATCAACAGTATTTGTCTATACCTACTGTCGGTAGTTAACGTACAATATAGTGCTCCTATATACCGTCTATCACCAGTATTTGTCTATACCTACCGTCGGTAGTTAACGTACAATATAGTGCTCCTATATACCGTCTATCACCAGTATTTGTCTATACCTACCGTCGGTAGTTAACATATAATATAGTGCTCCTATATACAGTCTATCAAAGTATTTGTCTATTCTTACTGTCGGTAGTTAACATATAATATAGTGCTCCTATATACCGTCTATCACCAGTATTTGTCTATACCTACTGTCGGTAGTTAACATACAATATAGTGCTCCTATATACCGTCTATCAACAGTATTTGTCTATACCTACTGTAGGTAGTTAACATACAATATAGTGCTCCTATATACCGTCTATCAACAGTATTTGTTTATACCTACCGTCAGTGATTAACATACGATATAGTGCTATTACACATACCGTCTATCAAAAGTTTTAGTCTTTACCTACTGTTGGTAGTTAACATACAATATAGTGCTCCTATATACCGTCTATCAACAGTATTTGTCTATACCTACTGTCGGTAGTTAACATACAATATAGTGCTCCTACATGTGTATATACCGTCTATCAACAGTATTTGTCTATACCTACTGTCGGTAGTTAACATACAATATAGTGCTCCTATATACTGTCTATCAACAGTATTTGTCTAATACATACTGTCGGTAGTTAACATACAATATAGTGCTCCTATATACCGTCTATCAACAGTTTGTGTCTATACCTACCGTCGGTAGTTAACATACAATATAGTGCTCCTATATACCGTCTATCAACAGTATTTGTCTATACCTACTGTCGGTAGTAAACATACAGTATAGTGCTCCTATACACCGTCTATCAACAGTATTTGTCTGTACCTACCGTCGGTGGTTAACATACAATACAGTGCTCCATAAAACAGTCTATTGACAGTTGTCTATACCTACCGTCGGTGATTAACATGCAATATAGTGCTCCTATATACCGTCTATCAACAGAATTTATCTATATCTACCGTCGGTGATTAACATGCAATAAAATGCTCCTATATACCGTCTATTATTATTTTTGTTTCTAAACCTTCCGTCGGTAGTTAACATGCGATATAGTGCTCCTATATACCGTCTACCAACAGTATTTATCTATACCTACTGTCGGTGGTTAACATGCAATACAGTACTCCTATTCACCGTATATCAACAGTATTTGTCTATACCTACCGTCGGTGGTTAAGATACAATATAGTGCTCCTATATAACGTCTATCAACAGTATTAGTCTATACCTACTGTCGGTAGTTAACATACAATATAGTGCTTCTATATACCGTCTATCAACAATATGTGTCTATACCTACTGTCTGTAGTTAACATACAATATAGTGCTCCTATATACCGTCTATCAATAGTATTTGTCTATACTTACTGTAGGTAGTTAACATACAATATAGTGCTCCTATATACCGTCTATCAACAGTATTTGTCTATACCTACTGTCGGTAGTTAACGTACAATATAGTGCTCCTATATACCGTCTATCACCAGTATTTGTCTATACCTACCGTCGGTAGTTAACATATAATATAGTGCTCCTATATACAGTCTATCAACAGTATTTGTCTATTAGTTAACATATAATATAGTGCTCCTATATACCGTCTATCACCAGTATTTGTCTATACCTACTGTCGGTAGTTAACATACAATATAGTGCTCCTATATACCGTCTATCAACAGTATTTGTCTATACCTACCGTCGATGATTAACATACGATATAGTGCTATTATATATACCGTCTATCAAGAGTTTTAGTCTATACCTACTGTTGGTAGTTAACATACAATATAGTGCTCCTATATACCGTCTATCAACAGTATGTGTCTATACCTACTGTCGGTAGTTAAAATACAATATAGTGCTCCTATATACCGTCTATCAACAGTATTTGTCTATACCTACTGTCGGTAGTTAACATACAATATAGTGCTCCTATATACTGTCTATCAACAGTATTTGTCTAATACATACTGTCGGTAGTTAACATACAATATAGTGCTCCTATATACCGTCTATCAACGGTTTGTGTCTATACCTACCGTCGGTAGTTAACATACAATATAGTGCTCCTATATACCGTCTATCAACAGTATTTGTCTATACCTACTGTCGGTAGTAAACATACAGTATAGTGCTCCTATACACCGTCTATCAACAGTATTTGTCTGTACCTACCGTCGGTGGTTAACATACAATACAGTGCTCCATAAAACAGTCTATTGACAGTTGTCTATACCTACCGTCGGTGATTAACATGCAATATAGTGCTCCTATATACCGTCTATCAACAGAATTTATCTATATCTACCGTCGGTGATTAACATGCAATAAAATGCTCCTATATACCGTCTATTATTATTTTTGTTTCTAAACCTTCCGTCGGTAGTTAACATGCGATATAGTGCTCCTATATACCGTCTACCAACAGTATTTATCTATACCTACTGTCGGTGGTTAACATGCAATACAGTACTCCTATTCACCGTATATCAACAGTATTTGTCTATACCTACCGTCGGTGGTTAAGATACAATATAGTGCTCCTATATAACGTCTATCAACAGTATTAGTTTATACCTACTGTCGGTAGTTAACATACAATATAGTGCTTCTATATACCGTCTATCAACAATATGTGTCTATACCTACTGTCTGTAGTTAACATACAATATAGTGCTCCTATATACCGTCTATCAATAGTATTTGTCTATACTTACTGTAGGTAGTTAACATACAATATAGTGCTCCTATATACCGTCTATCAACAGTATTTGTCTATACCTACTGTCGGTAGTTAACGTACAATATAGTGCTCCTATATACCGTCTATCACCAGTATTTGTCTATACCTACCGTCGGTAGTTAACATATAATATAGTGCTCCTATATACAGTCTATCAACAGTATTTGTCTATTAGTTAACATATAATATAGTGCTCCTATATACCGTCTATCACCAGTATTTGTCTATACCTACTGTCGGTAGTTAACATACAATATAGTGCTCCTATATACCGTCTATCAACAGTATTTGTCTATACCTACCGTCGATGATTAACATACGATATAGTGCTATTATATATACCGTCTATCAAGAGTTTTAGTCTATACCTACTGTTGGTAGTTAACATACAATATAGTGCTCCTATATACCGTCTATCAACAGTATGTGTCTATACCTACTGTCGGTAGTTAAAATACAATATAGTGCTCCTATATACCGTCTATCAACAGTATTTGTTTATACCTACCGTCGGTGGTTAACATACAATATAGTGCTCCTATATACCGTCTCTCAAGAGTTTTAGTCTATACCTACTGTTTGTAGTTAACGTACAATGTAGTGCTCCTATATACCGTCTATCAACAGTATTAGTCTATACCTACTGTCGGTAGTTAACATACAATATAGTGCTCCTATATACCGTCTAACAACAGTATTTGTCTATACCTACTGTCGGTGGTTAACATACAATATAGTGCTCCTATAAACCGTCTATCAACTGTATTTGTCTATACCTACTGTCGGTAGTTAACATACAATATAGTGCTCCTATATACAGTCTATCAACAGTATTTGTCTATACCTACCGTCGGTGGTTAACATACAATATAGTGCTCCTATATACCGTCTATCAAGAGTTTTAGTCTATACCTACTGTCGGTAGTTAACATACAATATATTGCTCCTATATACAGTCTATCACCAGTATTTGTCTATACATAGTGTCGATAGTTAACATACATAATTTTGTTCCTATATACCGTCTATCAACAGTATTTGTCTATACCTACTGTCGGAAGGTAACATACAATATAGTGCACCTTTATACTGTCTATCAACAGTATTTGTCTATACCTACCGTCGGTGGTTAACATACAATATAATGCTCCTATACACCGTATATCAACAGTATTTGTCTGTACCTACCGTCGGTGGTTAACATACAATACAGTGCTCCATTACACAGTCTATTGACAGTTGTCTATACCTACCGTCGGTGATTAACATGCAATATAGTGCTCCTATATACCGTCTATCAACAGAATTTATCTATACCTACCGTCGGTGATTAACATGCAATAAAATGCTCCTATATGCCGTCTATTATTATTTTTTTTTTCTAAACCTACCGTCGGTAGTTAACATGCGATATAGTGCTCCTATATACCGTCTACCAACAGTATTTATCTATACCTACTGTCGGTGGTTAACATGCAATACAGTACTCCTATTCACCGTATATCAACAGTATTTGTCTATACCTACCGTCGGTGGTTAAGATACAATATAGTGCTCCTATATAACGTCTATCAACAGTATTTGTCTATACCTACTGTCGGTAGTTAACATACAATATAGTGCTCCTATATACCGTCTATCAACAGTATGTGTCTATACCTACTGTCTGTAGTTAACATACAATATAGTGCTACTATATACCGTCTATCAATAGTATTTGTCTATACTTACTGTAGGTAGTTAACATACAATATAGTGCTCCTATAAACCGTCTATCAACTGTATTTGTCTATACCTACTGTCGGTAGTTAACATACAATATAGTGCTCCTATATACAGTCTGTCAACAGTATTTGTCTATACCTACCGTCGGTGGTTAACATACAATATAGTGCTCATATATACCGTCTATCAAGAGTTTTAGTCTATACCTACTGTCGGTAGTTAACATACAATATAGTGCTCCTATATACAGTCTATCACCAGTATTTGTCTATACATAGTGTCGGTAGTTAACATACAATATTTTGTTCCTATATACCGTCTATCAACAGTATTTGTCTATACCTACTGTCGGAAGGTAACATACAATATAGTGCACCTTTATACTGTCTATCAACAGTATTTGTCTATACCTACCGTCGGTGGTTAACATACAATATAGTGCTCCTATATACCGTCTATTAGCAGTATTTGTCTATACCTACCGTCGGTGGTTAACATACAATATAGTGCTCCTATATACCGTCTATCACCAGTATTTGTCTATACCTACTGTCGGTAGTTAACATACAATATAGTGCTCCTATATACCGTCTATCACCAGTATTTGTCTATACCTACCGTCGATGATTAACATACGATATAGTGCTATTACATATACCGTCTATCTAGAGTTTTAGTCTTTACCTACTGTTGGTAGTTAACATACAATATAGTGCTCCTATATACCGTCTATCAACAGTATTTGTCTATACCTACTGTGGGTAGTTAACATACAATATAGTGCTCCTACATGTGTATATACCGTATATCAACAGTATTTGTCTATACCTACCGTCGGTGGTTAACATACAATATAGTGCTGCTATATACCGTCTATCAAGAGTTTTAGTCTATACCTACTGTTGGTAGTTAACATACAATATAGTGCTCCTATATACCGTCTATCAACAGTATTTGTCTATACCTACTGTCGGTGGTTAACATGCAATATAGTCCTCCAATATACTGTCTATCAACAGTATTTGTCTATACCTACCGTCGGTGGTTAACATGCCATACAGTACTCCTATATATCGTCTATCAACAGCATTTGTCTGTACCTACCGTCGGTGGTTAACATGCCATACAGTACTCCTATATACCGTATATCAACAGTACCTGTCTATACCTACCATCGGTGGTTAACAAGCATTACAGTACTCCTATATACCGTCTATCAATACTATTTTTCTCTACCTACCGTCGGTGGTTAACATATAATACAGTGCACCTATATACCGTCTATTATCAGTATTTTTCTAAACCTACCATAGGTGATTAATATGCAATATAGTGCTCCTATATACCGTCTATCAACACTATGTTTCTAACCTGTTTCTATACCCACCGTCGGTGGTTAACATGCAATACAGTGCACCTATATACCGTATATCAACAGTATTTGTCTATACCTATCGTCGGTGGTTAACATGCAATATAGTCCTCCTATATACTGTCTATCAACAGTATTTAGTCTATACCTACCGTCGGTGGTTAACATGACATATAGTACTCCTATATACCGTATATCAACAGTACCTGTTTATACCTACCATCGGTGGTTAACAAGCAATACAGTACTCCTATATACCGTAAATCAAAAGTATTTGTCTATACCTACCGTCGGTGGTTAACGTAAAATATAGTGCTGTCTATTAAAATTATGTGTCTTTACATACTGTCGGTGGTTAACATACAATAAAGTGCTCCTATAAACCGTCTATCAACAGTTTTCATTTATACCTACCGTCGATGGTCAATATAACGTATTATATGGTCCGTATATAGTGCTCATATACACCGTCTGTCAAAAGTATCTGAATTTACCTACCGCCGGTGGTTAACATACAATATAGTGCTCCTATATACCGTCTATTAACAGTATTTCTTTATACCTACCGTCGGTGGTTAACGTAAAATATAGTGCTCCTTTATATACCGTCTTTCAATAGTATTTCTTTATATATACCTACTGTCGGTGGTTAACATAGAATTTAGTGCTCCTATATACCGTCTATCAACCGTATTTGTCTATACCTACCGGCAGTTGTTATCAAAACAAACTATTTTCAATCGACAGTCCAAAGTTTCGTATCTATACTTCACTCTGATTGACTGATGACATTTATTTGACCAGTAACATTCCCTATTGTATTCATTATTTAGTTTTCTCCCTGAACTTGTCTGAAATATTTGCGGCTGTACTGATGGCAAACAACAATCAATCAATTTCTTAAAGTACTTCTTAATCTAAATAATATATTATTTTTTAATCTAACCAGTAATATGTGATCGGTGAATGTACGTATGACAATTACGCCAATTTTGAAAAAGCATATTTTTTTTCATTTGCGCACATTGACATTTTTTAATTTGCGCCAAATTGATTCGAAAGGTTAGGTCTGATAAATTTAGATGATAAAATTAAACTTGTTTAACCAAACGCAGCAATTCAATGAACACAAGCTACAATATAGATAAATGTGTGTATAGACACATGTTGAGCTCATGGGTATCATCATTTAATCACACTTCTGGTACCCGAACATTTACTTTCATATATGGAACCGATGCCATAAAGAAAAAAACAGGCTTTAACTTATAAAAATTTTGATAAAAAAGGGGATGCTTTATTGTAGGGAAGATATCACAAGGTTGCAGTTCAACAGAAGTGTTGCATGACAATACTCAGTTAAAAAAGATTTGTGCATATGCAAATGTGCTTTTTATGTCAAACTGTTACAATCTTATTTTATAAAGTGCTACTTCAAGTGTGATGTACACTTGCAATAAACTTATCCTGCTTTCAATCCCCCTCCTCCTCCTCGTCACGTGTGAGCAAGTGGCAGGTGGCAAAAGGCCAGAAGGAATATTTTTGTTATTATATAAATAAATTCTATACATCTTATATGCCTCATGACTTGTGTTTACCTGTTAATTTGTGCAAATGAAGAAAATAAATTTGGCGCAAAGAAATAAAAAAAATAGGCGCTAATTAAGTGCAGATTGGCGCAAATGGAAAAAGCCGAAGCAAATATAATCTTTTCTCGTATCAAGATTTCAAGATTTTATTCATAACCTCAGACACATACTTGTGTACAAGAGGACAATAATATATACAACCATATTAAGATAATACATAGCGAGACAGGCGGGACAAACGAAACACAAATACATAGTATATTTTAAAAGACAATTGGTATAATTAGATTAAGTATTTTATGATTTTCTTCACGAAAATTGATAATTTCCTTTGAACTTGTACGTTACATATAGACAACAAGCCAGTGAATTTCTTCTTGCTTGGATTCATTACATAGTAATTTGGTACAAACTTTGATCTAAGAGCAGAAACATCAGCATTTTTACAGGTAAACAATATATGAAACTCATCCCCTATTCCTTCATTACATAATGTACATATTCTATTTTCCCTCGCGATCCCCGCCCATCCAGGGCCGTAACTAGCCCCTTTTAATACTGAGGCAAAACTTATGCTTAGCGAGGCGACAAATTTTTGGCGAGGGTCTGGGGCCTTAAAGCTCTGAGAAAAATAACGCAAAATCGTGCATTCTGAGCGTTTCCCGGACTCTTTCTTACATAGAAACGCAAATCATTTTTAGCTATTTTTTCGACAATATTCTGGTCTCAAAGCAAAAGCATAGATTGATTGTTATTTAAGACTTTAAAGTTTTAGGGAAATTCAAAACATTAAAAGTCCGATATGTAGGATAAAGCAAAAATCGTGTAATTCTCATAATCATTAATACCGGATCTGTCTGTCTGTCTGTTCTTGTCTTGTATTGTGCTGACTTGAGATTTTTTTATGACTAGATTTGAATATAGTGACAGCCATTAGTGCAGTAATATACGTAAACTACTAGTACTGCTCAAATCGACACTAGGGACCATATTGACCTTGTTTTACGGTATTTATGATTCTTTCATTATTGAAGACCCCCAGCAACTATCAAGATGAAGAACAGGAATAAAAACTTTGACCATTGATCATTTGTATTTTTTCTATACATTGACATTGTGTGCGATTAGCTCCCGTGCACGTTTACTTCATATTCCTTTATTTTCTGTTAAAGGGTCTGAACACGACTTAATGCAAATTTAACCCTTGAATGTAAAAGGTCATATGGCAATACATTGATGTTTTTTTCAACAAATGATTTGATACCGGGAAATTGGTGGTCTTACTTTAATTTAAACCATGTCAGCTATCTAGTTTTATCCACAGGCGCTTGGGTATATGATACAGTTAATTTTTTAAAAAATTTTTGTTGATTAAGATATTCAATTTTCTATATTTATAATACATATCTATCACTTCTGTGCATATCTCACCTACAGAAAATACCTAATTTTTCAATCCACACTAAGAAAAATTGGGTATGGTTTTATATACAAGAAAGGCAGTTTCGTATTCTTTGATATCAAGTTCAATTCACCATGCAGAAACGACCACTTTTTTCTGTGTCCAGTAGCATCGTATATCCTTAAAATATTTTCTAGCATAATACCTGGACATCGGTGGACATGCAACATTACACAGCAGTGACAGTGTGACACGTTTACAAATGAAAATCAACACTCAGACTAGTCATTAAGTAGGACAATAAATAAACAAAAGACAAACCCGGGACACAGAAGTACAAACAATAGACCATCAACTCTGAAAACAAAAAAGTAAAATAGAAACATGGATACGAAAAGTATGCAGGGGCGACATTAGAGAGCGAAGAGATCTTGCTTCTTGCAAGACACTTTCAGTGAAAACAATTTGATATGAAGACAATCATATAAAGACAATCTTTTGTTTTAGTTTTTTTTTTTTTTTTTGAAATTTAAAACATGAGGCATTTGCCTCATTTGCCTCAATGTAGTTACGGCCCTGCCATCTACCCGTCTCAATAGGTAACTTCAAATTCGAGCATCGAAGTTTAGATATGTAATATCTGTCCTTGGGTAATAATCGCAATAGATACGGTTCCAAACCAAACTCGAGTTTGAATTAATAAAGAATAGAATTCACCCCTATCAGATCAAATTGGTGTTTTCTTTCTTTTTTTCGTTCAGTTTCATCTAGTCTATTTGTTCATTTGACTCTGTCTCCATCACGACTAGGATGCATTTTAATTTATAATGTAAAGTCGTTCAGGTTTTTGTTTTATTATATAAAAAAAGAAGATATAGCATGATTGCCAAATGAGACAACTCTCTAAAAGAGACAAAGTGACACCGGAATTAACTATTAAAAAAAACCTTTAACAGATCACGGTACGCTGACGGTACAGATGTCTGTAAATTCAGAAATTAATGCGAGGTTTTTATTATTGCGACAATAATTAAGACTCGCATTTTGAAGTATTGCGTTTGAATTAATCAGAATTTTTTCTTAATCGTTGTAATCAAAATCTCATTTCAGGCTGTAATGTCACTCATCGCATTAAATATTTATCAATAGCACGCAACAAATTTACATTCAAAGATTATGAATTTGATGTATAATTGACAAGATTAGTTCGTTTAAGTTGCTAAAAATTCTATAATTAGTGTATTATTCTCCCAAGTTTATTTGAAAAGGTATAATTCCTCTATACAAATGGCAAAATCTTTCATAAAATATCCAGTAAGTTGGATAAACGTTTACCAAATCATCCCAATACAGTTTGATTTATATATTCACTTTGCTATTCCGTTCTTGCACAGTGATATAGTTCATTTTGCGTCATCCCATATTCTAGCAAAGGGAGATTATCTCAGCATCACCGTTACATTCGTAATAGCTCTCGTACATAAAATAGTTAGCTCGAACTGTATGATCCTGTGTGAATCTGATCTTTATATTAAAAGTGCATAAATGGTTCACATATGGGTCTTATTTAAACATTAAACAGTATCAAAACAATTAGTGCATTATAATATAACCAAATAGGCATGCAAAAAAGAATCAATAGGCAAAATATGCTTGTCTACCGTCTAATTCTAATTGCTAATATTTACTGTATTGTACATAGCTGAATTCCATTCCATTACATTCAATTTTATTTATTTTTTAATTTTCAGCAGAAAACAGTATTTCTAACAATTAAATTGAATTAATTTGATATGACGTTGACACACGGTAATCACTCTCATGTTTTTATTTACATCGCTGTCAATCATCCGGTAAAGATGAATATTCATTACTACCCTCGGTAGTTAACGTCCCTCGATGGTTAACTTTAAGTGCCTACCACTTTAAATACAACATATTAAAAGATGCAATCTTACTGTTGTCAAACAAGAATATCTTGAAACATATTTTTTATCGATGGTACAATATTTTGTCTATCCTGTTACCATTTTCAAAAGAAATTTTGGGTTATTAAGAAAAGGTTTAGATAAAATGTTAAGCTTGTTTTACGTAGCTAATTAGATGGTTTTCAAGAAAATAAACTTCTATATATATTCATTCTGTAAAATAATAGATTGTTTGCCAATTTTCCAGGTTGTACTGAAAAATGCCTCTAAAAATTGGTTTTCAAAGGTTTTAAAAATTACCACCAGTAATGCAAGTCTAAGATAGCAATTTATTTTGTTAAAAACATATACATGATAATCAAAATATACAACGAACTTGCAACATCTTAATAATTGAAATGCGTTTGTCAAATTCAAATGAAAGTTCAGTTTATCTTCATGGAATTTGGTTTTGGGTCCAATTTCAGGTCTATAACTTGTATTCATTGTTTAACGATACAAATGTATATGAATAAGTAAAGGCAACAGTAGTACTCCGGTGTTCCAAAGTCTTAATCGATTGAGAGAGAGAGAGAAACGTGCAACAAACTTAAACTATCAACTATAAGAGGAAAAATAGGGTGAGCAACAGGAACACTGAAGTGCAACAGAAACAAACGCCAGCATACATAGAAACGAACTACATTGGTGTATTTAATAACAACTGCCATATTACTTGCATGGTAGATGACATTTTAAGAAAAATAATGGGTTGAACCTGGTTTAATGGGTTACCAAACCTCTCGCTTTATGACAAAAAGGGGGGGGGGTTAACTCGTTTTATCTAGTTTGCATTCTGAAGAAATGTGAAATATAATTGCCAAAGTGGTTGTTTACATAAGTGACTAGATAAAACAAGATATCCTGTTGCAACAGCCAGTTTTGTCATTTATCTTATCCACTGCAACACAGGTTATGTACCTGCATATTATATGTTAATCTTACATAAGGTTTTATTAAAGTTAGTTTATAATTAGATACTTGTCACATAATCTTTGCCCCTTTGAATATTCATATCACGTCCACCACAAAGTATATATAAAAGCCTAGGAAAATTGTTGTCTACATTTTATTACGAATAAACTGTAATCGACATCAACTTTTCGCACAGGAACACTTAAACATATAAGGTAGGAATGTTAGTTTTCAATCCATGTTGCATTTAGCTTTGTCGGTGGTGTGATGAGAGACTTCAGACCATCTAATTTTGTTAGGAAATCCAGTCCTTTCTTACATTTATAAATTATATACACGGGTAAGTATTTGTAAAAAGTAAAATCACAAAAATACTGAACTCCGAGGAAAATTCAAAAAGGAAAGTCCCTTATCAAATGACAAAATCAAATGATAAAACATATTAAACGAATGGACAACTGTCATATTCCTTGACATAAAACACACGGCAATTCAAAAGAAGGAATCTAAAAAAAATTACATTTTATGTCATGAAAGAATGAAGTATACTTAAAATATCGTCGTGAGAGCAGAAGTATAACGGCATCCGATAGCGCGCCCAATAGCCCGTTCAAACATAGGAAGATCAGTAAATTTAGGCTTTTACTGATGTTTTCCATATTTGAACCAAGTAAAACAATTATCGATGCCCTTTCTTTTTTATTGTTGTCTGAATAGTCGCTTTGTGTCAGACTATCTGGGCCGTGTGTTATTGTTTGTAGTTGTTTGTTTGACTTTTCAGGTGGTGGTACATTTACCTGTTTTGTCCAATAATTTTCTTTAATTCCTGTTAACCATTGACTCATTTTATCATAAATGTAGTGTTAGATTGTTTAACTTTATTATATCGATCGTATCTATATCCTTTGGAATATCAGTAAATGTCGGTTGAGAAGTTAGCTGTATGGCTACAGTGATGACAAATGTTCCCACTGTTGATGATGGTGTTTTTAACGACATTGACTGGCTATAAAGCCCTCGCACTGTGAACTACCTATAATGGATTTGTAATTTTACAATCAGCATCGTCACAGGAAATATGGGCTCATAATCCCTGTCAGAAATTTATATATCCTTAGCTGCTGGCAAGATGAGCGAATCAGGACCAAGTAGTATTTAAAGCATCTTTAAAATTAAAAGTCTTATATCTTATTGCCCTATACCTATTTCAAGGACAGGTGCATAGGGCCGTTGAACTTGTTTTTCATATATTTATCAACTGGAGTTTAAACCATATATATAGATAACGTTATTGACAATGGACAGATGAATAAATAATGTGATTTTTAGAAAATTGCACAACAATTAAAAGACATAATTTTATTTGGCCAATTTGGTGTGCTTTTACATAGTTGAGAGGTACTGTATTACTGATAGGGGTGTTTAACGACCATGACAACACATGAGGGTCTCGCACGGTCTGTCTCGCTTTGAGCTGATTTAACGAAAACGTAAATTTAAATGCCAGCAATACTGATTCTGCAGGAGTCCGAATTTCGTGGTCCATGTGAAGCTGATTGTATTTCCAGTTTATTTTTTGGGGGAAATAGTTTAACGTCAATGAGAGCAACAGTAAAACACAACACAATCAATGGAAGGTTGCATGATATTCACAATCACAAACTTAAAAAATAAGTACATCATATAATCATATGGTTAATTTTCACTTCAGATAACACCGTTCCTATTGCTGTGCTCTCTAATTCAAAACTTTTTTGTTCGAAAAACTAAGGATTTCCAACTTTGGACTTTAACTTTTTTACTCAAGCGTTACTGGTGAGTCTTTTGTAGACAAATCGTGCATAAAGCGTACATAATTATTATAAGTTTTTCTCTGTATCTCTAGTATCTCTGATGAAATGAATCTTAAACTTAGCGTTATATTAGACTTTTGGTTTTGGCAATAATCCCAATTACTTTATTTACTATAACGACCTATCCGGATATATTTGTTAAAGTATAAGTGGTTTGCATGTAACCACAACACATGAAGTTTACACAGTTAGTTACACAATTAATCTTTACGGAAGCTCCATCATAGAAAAAAGGAAGACAAATATTGTGTCAATAAAAAATAAAATTGCTTTTAGTAAGGGGCCTTATGCTGAAAATAGTGACCATTGTAAAATTGCGTCTAAAAAGTAAAATCACAAAAATACTGAACTCCGAGGAAAATTCAAAACAGAAATTCACTAACCAAATGGCAAAATCAAATGATAAAGCACATCAAACGAATGGACAACAGCAGTCATGTTCCTGACTTGGTACAGGCATTTTCAAAGTTCCAAATTTCACTCGTTCAGAACGTTTATTGCAACACATAGATGTAAATGTATATTGCTTTGAACTAATTCCCCGTCCTTTGTACGTATTTTTATTCGGGTTTTACGGAGAGATATATAAATATTCTTGCAATGTTAAACTTTCATGATTATCAATGTCTTCAACTTTGTACTTGTTTGGCTTTATGACTATTTTGATCGGAGGGTCACTTATGAGTCTTATGCGCGTCTGGCGTATTAAATTATAATCCTGGTACCTTTGATAACTTTTGTTCATATTACCTTCAATTTTTTTTTACGAAGCTTCATATTATAATTATTATAATGATTTTGTTGTAAACCCGGCCAATAGAAATACCTTTCATTTAGCTTAACGACAGATATTTATTTAACTCATTTTTTTTCTTTCAGAAGAGGAACAATGAGGAGCCCCGGTATGTTGACCGGGTTGCTCGCTGCTGCTTTACTTGTCAGCGTATCTGGAAGGTTCTGTCAGGATCCACCAACCTGGCGAACCCCCAGTGGAGATCAGCCGATGCTGGACACTCGTGGCAAAGTTACAGTAGTGGCACTACTGCTGGCTACATGACCCATGTGTCAGCAACAAGCGGCAGGGTATGTGTCATCATTTATTTGTTAAATATTTACGGATTGCAATATTGAATGGTGTTATACGTGTAAATCATTTTCGTCTATTATGTTTATTTTTTACACCTTATTTTTTTTGTCCAATATTTTGTATGCTGTATCCCCCTATCCACATCTTCATGTATGGGAAAGGATTAGCAAATATCAATTCCTTCATTTAAATTGTTTGTGTTTATAATAACATACTACAAATTTGTAATATTTGAATATTTCTTATTCCTTTTCTTCACATTCAATCAGGTTTATATTATTTTCATCTTTAAAAAATGATTGCAAATGATTAACTATATGAATAGTATGAAAGTAAAAAACGTTTATGTCTGGATAATTTTAGATTTAAGATTTATTATTTAATGAAAAATGCATTAACTTCTTATATAACATTATTGTATCAAAAACTCGCGAGATTAAATACAAGTTTAAGATGAAGGTTATAGCATGTAAAAAAGTGGGATTCTGAGGAATGGGCGTTAAAATGAATCGTATCTGGGAAAAAGATTGGAGAAAAAAAAAGGGATTTGGGATTTAAAAAAAAAAGGTAATGAACAACTTAATTGTGTAATCCCCTCGTTGCATTCGTCTTTCTTCATTAAGATTACTTCAAATAAATTTATGTTTGTACAATGTAGGCTTGAGACTATTCGTCAAGAATACATCGCCCATGGCCGTACAGAAATCAGTTTTATGATTGTAAATTCCAAAGAAGCCCCAGAACAAATTGGACAACTTTCAAGCAGAACTAACTTTCCTGTGTACCAAGATACAAACACTACAAACATATGGAATAAACTAAATGGCGGAAAAGATGACGTATTGATATATGATAGGTAAGAATTGAAAAAAAAGATTGCAATATTATCATATTGATATATATGAAGATGTAGTAGTACGAGTGCCAATGGGACAACTCTCCGTCCCAGTCACAATTTGTAAGAATTGAAAAAATATTGCAATATTATCATATAGATATATGAAGATGTAATATGAGTACCAATGGGACAACTCTCCATCCCAGTACAATTTGTAAGAATTGAAAAAATATTGCAACATTATCATATAGATATATGAAGATGTAATATGAGAGCCAATGGGAAAACTCTCCATCCCAGTCACAATTTGTAAGAATTGAAAAAATATTGCAACATTATCATATAGATATATGAAGATGTAATATGAGAGCCAATGGGAAAACTCTCCATCCCAGTCACAATTTGTAAGAATTGAAAAAATATTGCAACATTATCATATACATATATGAAGATGTAATATGAGAGCCAATGGGAAAACTCTCCATCCCAGTCACAATTTGTAAAAGTAAACCATTATAGGTCAAAGTACGGTCTTCAACATGGAGCCATGGCTCACACTGAACAACAAGAAATAAAGGGCCCCAAAAATTACTAGTGTAAAATCATTCAAACGGGAAAACCAATGGTTAAATCAAAGGACTTTCTATACAAACATCGTATAGAAAGTCCCTGTCAAATCATATAAAAAACGAGAAACGAGAAACACTTAAGGACCACATCAACAAACGACAACCACTGAACATCAAGTTCCTGTACATTTATTGCGCAAAATAATTAAAAACAACACATAAATCATAGCAGTTTATAATACAGATACATTGTGAGCTACTGAAAGACAATCAAAACAGAGGACACATTTAAGATTCCTATAGTTAAGCTATTGAACTAAGGCTTGATAGCATAAACGTTAAACGAGAGAATTAAAAAAACAATTTCTATTCTCAAGTTAAAATCAGTATTAATGACATTCAATATAATCTACTGCATGGCACTTATTGATCATTGTCGGAGCTCTTTTTTATGCTTATTTTGTGACGGTGAAATGTGTGCTAACATGAAAACGATCATGTATATAACTTGTGCAAAAATGAGTGAGAACGTTACATTGGTAATGTATACATCTTATTAAATCTTTGCATAATGATATGGAGGGGATGCAATACGCGTTGGTCAAACATAATGCTTTTTTTTTGTTCACAGATGCGGCAAATTAGTTTACTTTATACCGTTTCCATCAAGCTTGTTGCGTTATCATCTTACTGATTGGGCAATACGTACTGCATACGATACAGATGCATGCGGATGTCAACGAAGTATACGTTGATCACGCCGACGTCGTAGAAGGCACAACCACGAACGTCCGCATAGTCATAGATCTGGAGGTAGCGCCATTGTTGTAGGAATGGGGAGATCAGCAGTACGAGACATGAATCGTACACCAAATTGAACTAGAAATAGATGAAACCGTCCAATACCCACGCATAAAGTAATTAGAAAATTATGAAATTTTATGAAGAAACATTATAGAAATCAAAGAAACAGACGCGCATGAGTTTGTCCGTCCGTTTCATCAGATCTAGAAAATAACTGTGCTTGTAGACAAGCGTTTTTCCCTGAAAGACTCGGCCTGTGCTCTTGTGAAGAGCTCAATTTGATTGTTGTTCAAGAATGTGTATGATTTAATTGAGATTCATTTTTAAGACGTCACTCTTTACATAGTGAAATTGCTAGACCAAATTGAGAATTTTTGACTGACTGACCTTGTGATTTTCATTCAACTAACTCATCTGCTACTTGTAAGTGACCTTTGGATATATCAGCCAACCCATCTTGACAGTGATTAACTGAAGAGACTGGTGTTCAGATATGTTCATGACCTCGAACAGACGACACATGCTCGTGACAGACGGAGGGCGATAACGTTAGCTGACAGTGTCCAAACCAGCAGGTATGCAATTGACCACAAAGTTCCGGACCTTGACAATGTTCTACAAAAAGTACTTCAAGTCCTTGACGCTGACAAAATAACGAATCTGAAACGAAGACATGACAGTGAGACCATTTATCGGGAAACTGCATGTGACAATGCATAACTTCAGACAGTGGAGAACTTACATGAAACTGACCAATTGGTGAAACCGTCTCTGCTGAAATACGATGACAAAGTAGCCAATCCGACGAACGCTGACAATGACAAACAACCGTGAGTCACGAAGAACAATGTCAATGAACCAGTCCAAGAAGCAGTTCTCCGACATGAAGATGCCAGAGGAGATGCCAGTGACATAGCGAGGGACCATCTTTGAACTGACACTGCTCAGGACAACACTATGAGGCAGACGTTTGTACTTGACCTAGTTCTGGTCGTAGGTCAACCAGAACTTGACAATGTCACACTGTTGGTAATGACTGACAATGACAAGGATTGACTTCATCAGGGCAGACATGAGAGGAGAGTCGCCAGGACGGACAACTTTGACCTTGACAGACAAGATGTCAGTGACAAGTAGGTGCGTGACGTTGACGTAATAAAAATGACGTACATGGTATTTGACTCTGACACCATGCTTCACAGGCTTGACGATGACAGAACAGTCACATGCTTTCGTAAATTGGGTCGCCGGCTTTTAAAATTGGGCATAATTTTTAAATTGGTTTGTGTAATATGTACCATTAGCACGCTTCGAGTTCACCGTTTAATTGTTAACGATGACGCTTCAAAATAAAACGTTTAAACGATATTTTGATGACTGATTGCTGAACAGATTAAACCTTGAACTCGTTGTCAGTATGCTAAAATTATTTTAATTAAATTAACAAATATTGTTGTTGTGTATTTGACCTGTTTATATTATTGTATCCTGTGATCTTGAGATTGGATATTGTCAGGATGACGGTTCATTACGAAACTACACAATAGGGTAATGGATTAGAACAATCGACATACAACCGGTCTTTAGATCATGTTTACAACATTGGTTTTTTTACATTTATATAATAAACTTTGGTTAATAACTTGATTCTTTGCTTGTATTTATTGTATGACGGGTATTTTTTTTCACTTACAGTCTGGTGTACGAGTCAGTGTATTCAAAATATATCAAGATTTTACATGTGTCCACATTTTTGTATAATTTCTGTTCCTTCGTTCCATTGTTAGTTGTCATTAATGTCAATTTTCTGTTTTCGTCAAGTTTACAGATACCATCATAATGTAATAATCTGTATACAAAATAGTTACACGCTAATAGTTGATAATTCAAGCTCATTAAAGAAAAAGGTAGTAGTTGATAAAGGTGATCAACGAGGATTTCTGTGTGCAATGATCCCGTCGCCTCTTAGAAAAGGACTGACAGCCATGAACATGAATCAATTGTAGACTGTTTTTGTTTTGTAATATTAGGGATGTTTTATCTTTGACTTCCCAGAGGTTCAGCAAAGTTTGTCAGTGTTTGTCGTTTTCTAGTGCGCATGTCTTTCTAATTGATTTTTTACTTTTTCTTTTGATTAATGGTTGTTTTCCTTTAGAATTCAGACTGCTGCAAGCAAAGCAAAAGTTCAGGATATTTCTGACCGTTAATGACACATGTAGTGGCACTAGGTATGAGTATTTTGAGCTGGGCATTTTCGTATTGATTACAGTTAAGATTTCTAACAAGGGTTTCTAAACTGTATCGATAATACCGAAGATACTAGGTTTACAATTCAGTACACCAGACTTGCCTTTCATCTACATTACACTCCTTCAGCGGCTCGCGACTCTTAGATGAAAATAACACTTATATTCATTCGTGCGTCCGAAAAGTTGGAAATCCAACGCAATTTGTAAGAACATGGAAAAAAGAACCTACTAAATTAACATCAAAGATATCAGTTATTTTATAGTGCTAGACTCTTTTTTTATGATCAGTTACAACACACTTTTTAGTGGCGCTCGGAGAAAAACAATTATTAGGCGTTTTACCGAATCTGGCATAGGCCATCTAATAATGGCTAGAAAAACCTTTGTATTGAGAATCGTTATAACATTTTTAAATAAAAAAACATAGAAAATGACAGCATCAATAATATTTTATCTTTTAATCATAACACCACATGACTGCTGATATAAATGAGCTGGTTAAAGCATTGAACCGAAACATCAACCAAAATTATAGCAAAAATCTATATACAAAGGCATTGTAGTATACCGCTGGTCAATAGTCATAACTCGATTTAACTAAAACAAATCCGGGTTACAAACCGAAGGAAACAAATCAGCTATAAATGAAAATCAACAGAACAACAAAAACAACGAACTGCTTCAAAAACAAACGCCTTCAGACATAGAAACAACTGCAATCTTCCTGACTTGGTACAGGACATTTTTAGAAAAAAAAAAAAAAATGGTTTTATGGCTGGCCAACCATCCATCCCCACTCCCCGATTAATGACAATGTTAAAATACCACTAAAATGACGACATTCCTTAACAGGAATATAGTATAAATGTAAGAATACTCAAGACAGAAAAATACACAAATAAACAACATTATAGTTTATATCAACATGTAAAGCACAGAATAAAAACCAACATCTAAAATTAATTGACGACATTCACACAATAGCACAATAGAATCATGAACTGTGCGTCACACGGATGTATAATCCAACTTCCCAGTCGCGTGATTCTTCTACACTGTGATAAGTTCATCAATTTCGCTCAAATCAAAATAGGTGGAAGGTCTTACTCAAAATTACTAAATCGGGCATTTATACATAGGAAAAACTGTAAATTTATCGATTGTGTCTTGCTTCTGATTTTGACTACATAGTACGTGCAAATTCACGTTGCACGCAAAGAAAAAAAAAAAACTACCCCTGTCGACGCGATACAAGGCTGGAGGTACATTCCGTACGAATAGTTATCAGCAGTGGTATATAACATGTATAACCAGTGGTTGTTTGAAAGAAAAAAAAATAAGAAAATGAGACATCCGTTCACAAAACACTGAACAACGAAGATGTCAAACCTATAATCTAGTACTCCAATTGTGCGTTTCGTCTATACCAGTGACACTATAATCAAGTTAAACACGTTAAAGGCGAACGCAATCGTATTCCTGTATGAAAAAATAAATAAATTTGGTGTTTTTACTGTCTTCTGATTGGTTAAAATTATTAGTTTTATTTTCAATGTTGTCAATTTTGATGGCGACACGCCCACTCTGGCGTTGTGTATTCATACGCCAACATGTGTGTACGTTGTTATTGTTAATATAAATAATATAAAAAGTTCTTAGAGCCTTATTTTTGATAGAAATTTATTTATAATGAATGGCAATAATTCATTTTGATTTTATTGAACCATAAAACTAATTTTTGACTCTTCACATTTTACATAATCCGCTTCGCGGATTATTCAATGTGAAGAGTCAAAAATTAGTTTTATGGTTCAATAAAATCAAAATGAATAATAGCCATTCATTAAGTAAAATAACAAAAATACCGAACTCCGAGGAAAATTCAAACCGTTGTCTCTAATCAAAATCTCAAATTAACAGCCGTCAAATTTCACACAATATCAAATTGTCAGATATCAGTACTTATATTTCTAATACAAAATTCACAATCAAGCATAGATAACAAAAATATCTTACTCCGAGGAAAATTCAAACCGTTTTCCCTAATCAAATGGCAAAATCAAAATCTCAAACACTTCTATCGAATTGATAACAACTGCCATATTCCTGACTTGGTATAGGCACTTTCTTATGTAGAAAATGGTGGATTCAACCTGGTTGTATAACTAGCTAAACCTCTCACTTGTATATGGAAGTCGCATAAAATTTCATTATATTGACAACGATGTGTAAACAAAACAAACAGACACAATAGATAAAAATGTCAAAAATTGGGGTACTGTAGTCAACATTGTGTTATAATCTTATTCACTAAAAAAACAAACAAATATGTAACAAAATTATGTTAAGATGCAGGGAACATTGCTGGACCACAGACATATTCCCATTAGATAACAGTTCATCAGTTGCAACCACAGGAAATATCGAGAAAATCAGATCTGCATTATGTATTGATAGCAGTAATTTCAATACTGAATTTATGAAACCAAAGGAGAAGGTATGATAAATCTCCTTTCTCTCCAATAAATTCAAAAGTCGTTAAAATCTATTAATTAACAGCCGTCAAATTTCACACGATATCAAATTGTCAAATAACAGTACTTATGTTTAATATAAAATTATTTGGGTGCACAACATCTTGCGTTTAATGCAAAACATCACATCTTCATTTTGAGTCATTGTCGCTAATATTTCAATATAACCCAAGGGCTTACTCAAAAAGATTCTTTGCTTACAGATTTTTAAAAGATTTTGATATGGGTAAATAGTTTCGTCAATATAATACTCATCAGTGACGCTGAGATCAAATGGTTCGAAAGCCAAACAAGTATAAAACTGAAGGGCATTGAGAACCCAAAGTTTCGGAAAGTTGTGCCAAATACGTCAAAACAACTTTTGATATACGACTTTGGCAAATATATCTAATTTTTCGAATAACTATATGTGTATTAAAGAACCTTCGTTAGCCGTACGGCGACCTTAAATGGCAAACCATCTGTCTGAGTAATTTGGTCTCCATTGAGGGTTTCTCATTGGCAATCAGTTATTAGTATCATGTTGTTTTAATACTCACATAGCCCCCTCGCTAAATGTAATCTTTAGAAATCACCTGTTTATTGATAAATTGGCAACTTGTCCTCCCAAAATGAGGGTTATGGTGATTATCAAACATCATTCTCATTATCACACAGATATATGTAAGAAATGGAATTATTGTAAATTTGATTATTTGCATGATGTACTTGATTTTGCCATTTGATTAGGGACTTTCCGTTTCTATTTTTTCTAGAAGTTCAGTATAAATTTTGTGATTTTACTTTTTATTGTTTGTACTTTGTGAATTAATAATCTTTTAATTATCCAAAACATGAAATCATTTCAAAGGATAACAAGCAGAAATACAGTTTACTGCCTGAAAACGCTCATCATCTGTTGGATAGGTCGGTGCTGTTTCATCGAAAGTGATTTTACCCCCTTCTCGACCTTTTAACCATTGTTTTATGTACGAATTGTTGTCAAAATTTTGGAATTTCATGCTAAGAAAATGCCTTTACTTGGTCAGGAATATGAATAACAGTTGCTATACATTCGTTTGAGGTTTAGTTGTAGTATCATAAGCCTGAAATTTCTTTTCTGAATATATATAGTTCAGTATAATTTGAGTAACTATGATCTTGACCTCAAAATTAGAGATACTTCTCTCATTATGTGTGACCATATGTATACACATGTCCATGCAATTCCATGTAAGGTTCTAGAGTTATTATCAAAAAAGTGCTAATTTCAGTCTATTTTCAGTAGCTTGTAGCTTGACCCTGAACACTGTGGTCTCAAAATTAAAAGCAATCTTCAAATCAAAATATGAGACCCTATATTTCAGTTAAGTTCAATCTGTTATTAGCTTCTGGAAACTATGTTTTGCCTTAATTCCTGTCCATGTTGTTAGTAAATTTTGACCTTACAAATAGTGACACTGAAGTAAATATGTATCCTTCTCCGATTATATGGGACCATATATCAATGTTCGGTTTCAATATAAAATATTGTCTTTATCCTCCCATAACAGATTAACAGTTTCAACATGGTTATACCATACTATATCACAATCGATATTTCAATACTAAATTGTCCAGGTCATCTTATTCATTTGTCAACAGAACTTACATGTTAAAGGAGTTGAAGATTTCACTATTTTCTTAATTCAAGAGGCCAATTTTTTTTATGATAGCATGAGTGAGAATTGGATATTGCTAAGCAGTTGCCAATTAAACCCATTTATCTAATCGTAAAAATGTTCTGGTGAAATCTTTTTCATGTCTTTCCCTTTGTTTTAATAATCGGAATTTGTTTTCTCTGAATCGATTTTTGACTTTTGAACAGTGGTATACTACTGTTGCCTTTATTTTCAAAATGTTTATTTTAGGTCAAACATTTGAATGGTTCGTTTATTATTGATGAAATCACAAACATGTTGCCAAGAGGGAATAAAGACTTTAAACGTCAACATTGACATGGTGATGTCATTATTTTAAAACAAATGCAGAATAAGCCAACAAAATTAAGCATTTATGTCACATATTGTGTAACACTTATTCATACCACACTCTGTTCAATGTGATAAGATAAATAGCTTTTCATGCAGGAAATAAATAACAGCCCACAACCAAATACTGAGATGGACCTGTCAGTTGGATGATTCCAACACCTGTTATTCCTTCCTTATTATTAGTATTAGTAACAACGTCTACAGAACATCATATTGATAAAAATCAAAAGTTATTGTTTCAACAGCAGTTGTGTTATGGCAAAATGCTCCACATTACATCTTTTAAGTCTAAAAAGGCCAAATACAACACTTATATACAAACAAAAGTATTTATTTCTAAAAAACAAAACAAAAAATATTGCACAAATTGAGATTCAGTAGCACCATATATATTTCCCATCCCTAAAAGTAATAGCATAAGCAGTGTAAAGAAATTTGATGGCAACAGTAATACAAGAGAACAAAAATTCTAGTAGGAACAACAATATCAGCTGCCAAGGTGAACAATAACAGTTTCAGTCCTCTTAATCAACAGGAAAGGGATAGTTGTATTTTTAACAATCCTACATGCATTTGACAAATCCAAAAGTAAAAAAACAAACATTTTTTAACTGTCTTGTTTGTCGAGTAACTTTAATATTTGAAGAACTCATATTTCTTTTTCATATATTTTTATCTAATTCTTCCATTGATTATCCACTTTTGAACAAGTTGTTGATTTTTCTATTGCTATTGCGAACTCTTTGTGTTTGAATTAAAAAAATTACCAGTTTTTCGTATGGCTTGTATATTTTAAAAGCTGTAAAAGCCTTACTTCAAAAGTTTCAAAAGAAAGAAATATTCTACCCCTAGTGGATACAATCACTATATCTAAATATTCTCCCAATTTCATATATTTAAAATTAATGAAAAGCCCCTTTTGCTACACTGCTTGTGCATATAACTAAACATAAAATGATTAGTATCTACAATACCAATAAAAGAAAATGGTCCATTGTTTTGCTACATAATATTTCACACCAAGTTACAAATATGAAGACCATATAAAAAAAATCCTGTCAACATAACAAAAATATCCTAATAAACAATGATAACAGACATACTCTTTCATATAATTTAAACATCTCATTTTTGCTGTCCCTATCTAGGCACATAGATGAATTCTACCTACTTCTTTGACAATTTAATGCCTTCAAATAGATTTATATTCTCATGAAAGTTGCCAGATTAAATTACAAAATTCCAGTCATGAGTGTTAAAGACCATTGAAATTACATTAAATGCAAAACAAAAAACACACTTTTGATCATATTTAAATTATTCATGGTCAAAATGACTTGTATTGGGTAACTAGCTTAGAAAATTAATTTGACAATAGATTAAAAAACAAATAAACAACTGTGTATTGTCAGTATCGATTTTTTTGGATAGAGTAAAACTTTTAAAAAAAAAATATAATGGACATTTGATTTTGTTGGTTTTTCAAAGTATGTATATCGATAGAAATTTAAAATGAACATTTATATTTGTGGTCATCTGTTACCATAAAACACACAAAAATCTGGTATCCAACTATATAAAAATATATCTTAACCTTCTTGTATGTTAACTATGTTACAAAGTAGCTTATTCTCAAATAGAAGTAGCAAACATTAATATAGAAATGGTTATTAATTTTCCTAAAGCCATTTAGTAATTGTCAATGCAAAAATACAAAAGATTGGTAAACTTTTTGTAAGGGTTTCAAGAAAAAAGTGCAAGTTGACCTACATATCTGTATTAACACAATCACAATTTCAGACAATCGTACATAATATTGAAAAAGTTCTAATGATCAGAACTCTTGCAAATGATGAGATGAAGAACAACATATACATCTGAATATCATTCATAAGAAAATAAAAACAAACAAACAAAAATATCATGTAAAAAGAATGAATATCTCAAATAAATATAGCCAATTAAAACAAAACTGTAAAATATTTTTAAGTAAAATTCTGACAAAAATAATACTGAACTAATAAAACGAAGTATAAACAAATGAAACCAGATCTTTATGCATCTAAAAGTTAAGCTTGTAAAATCACAAGTAAAGATATACATTGTATTTTGTGATGATTTATTCAAAAACATTTTGGTAGAGCTATGATGTGGCAAATTCAGATCAGTCCTTACCATATCTTGATTACAAGATTATTGTACTTTGTGAGAAATTCAAGTTCATCTTTCATATTATTAAGTAATATTATTAATTCGTATATTTTAACAAATTTGATTCATTTAGGGATAGTCACATGTTAAACTATATTTTCGAAGGTAGAGAGAAAACGGCGGATAGCAAAAAGCATATTGACCGGCAAAAAGCATATTGCACGGTTATTTTTTAGAATATCTAAAAACCGATATACTTTGTGACGTCATGTAATGAATTTCAGGATATTGTTTAACGTTTTGAAACAAATGATATCTGTGATCAATTATTTGACGAAAAAAAATCTTCAAATACATAAGATGTCCCAAAAAAAAGTAAATGAAATAACAACTAATATGTTGTTATTGTCAAGGAGACAATGTAAAATCATTACTAATATCTATAAAGTTCCAACAAACCTAAATGACGATTTTGATACAAACATGGTTGGAAATTAATAATATATCAAATATAGCCTTTGTATGAGGTCAATACAGGATATATCGACCCAAAGAAGTATATCGACCTCGGACTTCGTCCTCAGTCAATATACTTCTTTCAGGTCAATATATCCTTGTATCGACCTCATACAAAGGCTATATTTGTATTCTTTCATATTATTAAGTATTGTAATTTGCAATAGTCCTTATGTAATTCAATATACAAAGATCATCATGGATGAGAAAAAATTTAAAACTAAATACAAAAATAATTAATTCATGTACAAACAAAACATCAAATTCTAGTAATTCTAAAAATATTACATATTACAAAACTATACATTATTTATGTTATCAATTAAGACACACACATATACACAATATATTATGATTTGATATGTTTCCATAAGTTTAAAAGTGATAAGTAACAGGCACTAACAATACAAACTACAGACATGCAAAAATTTATATGTGGGTAAGTGGGCTATGTTGATAGTTGTAGATAGATAGAAGGTATAATAAGTCATTTAGCCCAATAAGTTTTGTGATACAACCTGGCAAATTTCTACTTTATTGCAAACCAGAAATAATCAATTCAGTAGGTGTATGAAAACATTTCAGTGAAAGATCGCAGCTATATCCAATATTTTTTTGAACAACATTTTTCATATTTCATATACTTAAACATAATATTTCTATATTTTCAACACCTGTTGAGTGGGGTCAAATTAACCAATAACATAAAATTTCACCCATAAAAAAATATTCTATGACAAGCTTAAAGAACAAAGTATGTAAATAAAAGATGTGCAAAGATACGAAATTTAGTTACACAGCCAATGATAAAGATGACATCCCTACAAGTATGTATTTTGTAAAAAAAATAAAATGGCCTCTCTAATATATACTGTAAAAAAAAAATGAAAGTGAGAAACTTTTTTGCATGTCTGTGTTTATCATCTTGATTATCTAACAAATTACAGTTCTGTTTTTGGTCTTCTCATTGCATTTGTCACTGCTTGTTGTACTACTGAATAGATTTCATCTACTGATGTCCAAGCACCCCATGCATGCAGTACATCACCATTCTCATTGACAAGATATTTAAAGAAATTCCAGGAAGGAGCTTCACCAGTTTCATCTGTGAGAGAGAAAATATTTTAATATATAAAAAAAATATATCACCTCATTCAAAATTAGTGTCTCTTCAGTTTTAAATACCTGTTTTGGGAGAGATCCGTTTGCGCCAAAAATGCGTCCTTTTGCGCCACAACTTTTTTTTCTCCAATGCTACGTTTGCGCCACCTGTTTTAAAATTACATGGTATCATTTGCGCCAAAAATAAAACATACGATTGCGCCAATAAGAAGAACTAGAGGCTCTAAAGAGCCTGTGTCGCTCACCTTGGTCTATGTGAATATTAAACAATGGACACAGATGGATTCATGACAAAATTGTGTTTTGGTGATGGTGATGTGTTTGTAGATCTTACTTTACTAAACATTCTTGCTGCTTACAATTATCTCTATCTATAACAGTACTTTCTGTGGAAAATGTTATTGAAAATCTTCTAATTTTAAGAAAATTGTTAAAAATTGAATATGAAGGGCAATAACTCCTTAGGGGGTCAATTGACTATTTTGGTCATACTGACTTATTTTTAGTTCTTACTTTGCTGTACATTATTGCTGTTTACAGTTTATCTCTATCTATAATAATATTCAAGATATAACAAAAAAACAGCAAAATTTCCTCAAAATAACCAATTCAGGGGCAGCAACCCAACAACGAAATGTCCGATTCATCTGAAAATTTCAGGGCAGATAGATCTTGACCTGATGAACAATATTACCCCATGTCAGATTTGCTCTAAATGCTTTGGTTTTTGAGTTACAAGCAAAAACTGCATTTTACCCCTATGTTCTATTTTTAGCCATGGCCGCCATCTTGGTTAGTTGGCCGGGTCACCGGACACATTTTTAAACTAGATACCCCAATGATAATTGTGGCCAAGTTTGGTTAAATTTGGCCCAGTAGTTTCAGAGGAGAAGATTTTTGTAAAAGTTAACGCAGGACGACGACGACGGGCCAGGTGAGCTAAAAATGATTTCTCTCCTCCTTTTTTTGGACTTGGGACCGGTAGTTTACACGGCAAATGTTTCTTATTCTGAAGCATACTTTCTTCTTACTGCTGTTGCATGGGTACTACCTCATTTAATGTATGTATAGTAGCTTGTAACTTCACTTTATTGTCCATAAAGACGAACATTGAAGGATGAACTGCATAAAACAGTTCATAATAATTCTTGTGTTATGCTTCTGCTCCATTACTGGTACGTCTTACGGTAGATATAGTTTCAGCCCATACGGATGGTGGGAACAAAGCACTGTGTCATCTACATATGTGGCTAAAATATAATCAGCAACAGCTTCTATTTTCTTCTCTTTTTGCATATCTTGTATCAAATATTCAACAAAGCAATATGTTTTCTTCCCTCTCTGTACATGGACTGACTAATGCATCTCAAGTCATTTCTCTCCAGATGCTCATCTTCATGATGAAATATCTCCGAACATATGATACTTTTTAATCCAAAAATAAGAACGAATATTAATCATTAATATTTATTATCATAGATATATGTTCAGGTAAATTGGCGCAAATGAGTTCCGAATATTGGCGCAATTGATACATTTTGAAAACAAAATTTGGTGCAAAAGATACCCCTGAAAAACAGTAATTGGCACAAAAGGACTGCTGCCCTTATTTTGTTGCCAGTGTGTAATGATATTTCTTCAATCTCAAGAATGTTAAATTAAAGGTTGTCAGGTAAAACTTTTTTTTATATCCAGATGGTTTCAGCACTGTTTAAAAGCATCCATTAATGTGAAACATTAAAACCTTGGCATAAGAGAAAAATTGTGCTTTCAATTAAAAAATATTTGTCCTGAATATGCATAAAATAATTGAAATTTTATGGTAAAAAAAACAATCAATAAAAAAAAAACAAATTCTACTTATTATCGCCTTCAGTGAATTTCAATGCAATTTTCATAAATAGTTGAACATTTTACACCAAATAAACTGAAGTGATTAAACCAACTGATGTTATTTTTTTTTTGAGGGGTTTTCTCTCTGGTACATAAAAATACATGTATGATTACAAGTGTTTTTAAGCTGGAGCCTAAACATTATATGAAGTAGCACAGGAACATGTTAGTTTCCATTATCAATACAAAGGTTTTAAAATCTGTTTCTTTATCAACTTACCTATTAAATACTGCCATGCTGGAGATACATCACTTTCAATAACATTAACTTTTCCAAATACAGGAAATTTAGCCCTGTATCTATCCTTTGCAAATTTTTGGATTTCTGCATTAGTCTGCAAAAAAGGAAGTTATAAAATATTAAAAGAAAAAAAAAAGATCAAATACATGAAATAGTTGACTAACAATATTTTAATTACTTAAAAATACAAAATATAAAAATATCCAAGCACTTGTCTGAATTGAGTATTTTACCGTTTCTTGTACATGTATATTTTCGACAAACTCTTGGCACTTCAGGGCATGTGAGCTGAAAAGGTGTATTTAGAGTTTATTGTACAACCTTCTATACTGTTAGTTCTGGACTACCTTGAGCTCTCATAGATGCAGAAAATTCAGTCCAGTGGGCAATTATGATTTGCTGAACCAAACAAAATTTCACTAGACAATCAATGATAATTAGTTATATACCTTGTAAAACTAAAAATTCCCCAAAAAACTTTTGAAATTTATTCCTGTAAAAATCTCTTGTTATGACCCTTAAAAAACTATTGGATCAACAGTACATATTTTTTGGAAGGACAATGGACAATGAACATTTTTTTTTACTTTTCAAAAAAAAATTCTCCAAACTAACCATGCTAACTGCATGTGACCTATAATGTACCAATTGATTTTTAAATGATCATTAATGAGACGGATTAATTCTAATCATCTCAATTTGTATTAGTTCTTGGAAAGCAAAAGAGTTAAATCTAGTCTGTGTTACGTTAAATGATTCCATGAAATGGGAATTAAAATTTTGAGCCACTCAATATCAATCAATGGCCTTTTATGATAAAATCATTGATAACTAATACTATATTACAACATATTTTTATAGAACGTATTGACTGTAACATCTGGTGGTGTCTTGTCCAGATTGTGTAAATTTTGTTTGTCTAAGAAGTCAAGTTAACAATACACATTTCTATAAATCATGGGAATCAATATAGTTCATGCACACCTTTATGAAATACATTTTATATTTGATGATGTGGTATAATTGTCCACATCTACGACACATCATAATAAATCTTTGCCACATCAAACCAAAAACGTAAACTATTGATTTCATGACACAGTTTTTTCCTGAAAAGACTGTCTAACAAAATTGATATAAATTTTGTTCCAATGTATTAACTTAAAAAGTCTAAACATTCTTTCATTATAAATTTTGTCATACTACAGATTGTAACAATGATGTCCAAGAAAAACAACTTTACAACCATAAAGTAGATCTAGAAACCAAGTCTGGTACTAATAAATTTAATGGTAGAATTAAAGACTGAATAAACGGGTAGTTGTAACTATAGTAAGTTGCTTATACATGTATTTCTAACATTGAAGGTTGTGGACTTACTATAGTTACAATTTATGATGTATAATAAAATTGAGAATGGAAATGGGGAATGTGCCAAAGAGACAACAACCCGACCATAGAAAAAAACAACAGCAGAAGGTCACCAACAGGTCTTCAATGTAGCGAGAAATTCCCGCACCCGGAGGCGTCCTTCAGGCTTCAGCTGGCCCCTAAACAAATATATACTAGTTCAGTGATAATGAACGCCATACTAATTTCCAAATTGTACACAAGAAACTAAAATTAAAATAATACAAGACTAACAAAGGCCAGAGGCTCCTGACTTGGGACAGGCGCAAAAATGCGGCGGGGTTAAACATGTTTGTGAGATCTCAACCCTCCCCCTATACCTCTAGCCAATGTAGAAAAGTAAACGCATAACAATACGCACATTAAAATTCAGTTCAAGAGAAGTCCGAGTCTGATGTCAGAAGATGTAACCAAAGAAAATAAACAAAATGACAATAATACATAAATAACAACAGACTACTAGCAGTTAACTGTCATGCCAGCTCCAGACTTCAATTAAATTGACTAAAAGATTATGATTTCATCATATGAACATCAGGCACAATCCTTCCCGTTAGGGGTTTAGTATCATACCATCATAACATATATGAGAACATAACCCGTGTCATGCCAACAACTGTACATTTATGGTAGATTGCAACAAGAAATTCAACCATTAAAACTTTAAGCAACACCCTTATCTAAAACTATGAATGCTACACAGAGAGGTTATTGTACTTACTCCTGGCTCTTGTTTTCCAAACTGGTTGCATGGGAAGGCTAATACTGAAAATCTTCCAGTTGTAACTAAATGGTTATGTATCTTTGATAGTGCTTTATAATGGTTATCAGTATATCCACATTCAGATGCAACATTTACAACCAATGTTATCTTAAAAAATAAAATATATGTAACATGTACATGTAGCTTTATTAAATAAGGCAATATCAAATTCATAATAATGAATTTATCAAGTTCTAAGTGGGCAACTTTCATTGTAATATTTTAGTTACTCTTTTATCTCCATTCTAATTTTGCTGTGATATCAACCATTTGTACATATGTTTATATTACATGGTTTAAATATCCTCAGAGTTTAGCTTGACAGGGAAATTGAAAAGTGATGATTGATCTTTTTTTTTTTATATATATATATATCAACCCATGTTTACATTGTTCTTGTCCAAAGTAACTTTAAAGAGCCTAGTCTTAAAATGATTGTCTTAGTTAATATCTTATTGTTTCTTTTCCTTTGGCAATAGATAGAAGATCAAAATGTCCAGTGGCAAATATTTAATAGTATGTTCCACGCAAAGTCAAATTTTTTTAGGTATAATTATAAAAATTATTGAAATATTCTTCTAGAGAGGGTGCAATGTAGATATATCTTGCCAAGCAAAATGTGGTGAGAAATATTTAGGGTAAAATTAGCGAGAAATTACAGTTTCAGGCTAAAACCACATAAATTCACCCCTGTCAATCTACAATCTGATTATCACCATAATTAACAAGAAATATGTGAGCTTCTATTCATTGACTCAACAATAGCTCACCTGACCAATAAAACAAAAATTTCTCCTTTTGCCAGCAATTTTCAATTGTCTTTTCATAAAAAAAAAAATTATTATTTTTTGTTGGTTTCAGAGGTTGTGCCAAACTTTTTATATACATTTTTTTACTACAAACCACTTAAATAAGAAAGAGATCATTACGAAGATATGTTTATTTTCATGTGACCTATGTCATACGGAAGTATGGGTTGGGGCCTTGACCGTTTATGCATGTTTCAGCAAACTTTACAGGTATAAATATATTGATCATGTTGATAGAGATATTAAATAATGATACAAATTAATAAACTAACCTTTCGCTTGAACCAGTATTTCTATCTTTCATTGAGAAAGAATCTAATCTTGGCCATGCAATGATAAAATAACCAACCCAACCGTGGGTAGGGCACTTTTACCTACTTCGTGGGAAAGTGAGGTACAATGTAGGGATGTTTTTGAACTTTGAGTATCAAAGAAATTGTTTATAAAATATGCAACTACACTGTCACAATTGTTTTATTTTAACTGCTAAAAGCCTAGTATGATATTTGTCATCAAACGCTGAACCACGTTTGACACCTTTCTTTGAAGTATATAATATTTATAGAATTTATAAATAAACCATAGGTTAGTTTATCAGTAATCACGTTGATTCTGTTAAACTTACTGTTTTAAATACAATGTACTTCTTTGAATGTTAAAACAGATGCAATGCCACGACATTAATTTTCGTCATCTGTTCAGATACTTTATTGAGCCGAGGACAACCCATGCTTTGCAAATTTCAGAGGGAACATGCCCGCCAAGCTCCCACCTAAATCAGCCTCGCTGATACTCACTTCTTTCTGCTTTATTTCAACAAAAGGAAAACGACTACAAAGACATGATGGTTACCTTTGATAACTATTATCTTAGGTATTCATTTTATTTATAAGTGGGACAGGAACATAAATACGAAGGGAGAATGCATCTTTTCATAAGTACGGCGAGTTGCGTTACTAAATTCATTGTGGTTTATCATCATGAGTGGGGTTTGTTGGCAGATCTTTTATCTGTGGGATTTTTTACCATTGTTCATAAATGGGGCGAGTTGTTAAACAAGAGTGGGGCAATTTTTTAGCAAGTAGGGCGAGTTGGTGAAAATGTTGGACGATTCGTCATGGATTTGACTCTGTCAGTGTCGAAAGTTTTGTTCTTACCTTTCCTTTGTATTGCCCCAAGTCAACACCCTTTCCTTCTGAATCAAGCACTGTAAAGCTGTAGAAATTCCCACCGGTGTCTCTTTTAACCTGCTCTTTCACATCTTCATCTTTGGCATCCTCTTCAACATCTTCTTCACTTTTGTCATCCTCATCTTCATCCCAAGCGTCGTCTGCTTTTTCATATCCACTTTGTTTGCTTGCAAAGTTTATGTCGTTCTCGTCTTTACTCTTTACGATGTACAGTAAAGAACAAATTATTAATGAAATATAAATTAAGTTTATCTGATGCACCATGATGATAGACTGTTGTCACTTTATTTATTCACTTTCAGTTGTTTGAGGTTGTTTAGACGTTGCAACGTGGTTTATCTTCAACGTGTATTCTGATATTCAGGGGCGATAATTAAGCGAGGGAAAAATACCTAAAACCCTGCATCGGTTTCGGTTTCGGTTCCAAAAATTGACTTAAAAATAATCTTGACGAATTGACTATTAAACCATTTTTATAACACAACATTTTTTTTCAATCCAGTTGTCGTTAAATATGCATTTTTTTCTAGGTGCAAAATGTAAATATGTAAAAAAATTGTAGTATGAAATCAGTCGTGAAACCAGATACATTACCAGAAACTATCTATCTGAGGTAATAAGACATACGGAAGCTTTATATTGATTCACATAAAACAATACAAACATAAGCTCTTAAGAGCTTTTTATCGAATATAATTGAACATTTGCATAACATTAAAACACAGAAGATGCTGAGTTAGTAAGACTAAAAGCAGCAATTCAAATGATTTCAAATGCATTGAAATAGCATGCACATGGCATATTGAAAATTTGCAAATTATAACTAGGCTACAAATCCAAACATGCTAAAACTAAAGCATAACTTAAAATTTAAGCACAATCAAACTATAAGCACAACCTGAGACTACTATAACACATATTGTGTTATAGTAGTCTCAGGCACAACTAACAATATTTCCAGCAATATTCATAAATAGAATTTTACCACTCCCTCAGAACTATAATCATATTCACGGTCTTCTGTAAAGCAAAAAAAAAAAAAAAAAAAAAAACATATTGTCACGGTATAGCTCTTTTCGGCAAGTTCTTGAAATAATCACAAACATCAAACATTATATAGCTTCATATCCAGCAAACTTGAAATCAGGGAAATTGAATAGTCACAAAACTAATTTGAAGAAAACTTAATTTGAACATTGGTACCAGAGACTTGTCTTTAATGGTACTCCGAAAAACTAACGTTTCAGATTGTAAACTTATGCCAGCTGAAGGACTCCTCCGGGTGCGGGAATTTCTCGCTGCATTAAAGACCTAATGGTGACCTTCTGCTGTTGTCTATTCTGTGGTCGGGTTGTTGTCTCTTTGACACATTCCCCATTTCCATTCTCAATTTTATTATATATTTAAATACAATTTTGGAATAGATAAAATTTCTTTCCATTTTGAGCCGCGCTGAATTTCATGATAAACTTAAGAATTGAGACTTGGAGGGCTTCGTGATATATTACTAAGTGACAGAACTTTTATTTGTTGTAACACTTGAGATAGAGAGGAAACATAAGTTTTTATTTCAGGGCAATGTTTTAAAGATGATGACACCCGACAACCATCTACTTCATGAGATAATTAAAAAGGCTGCTCATTTTTTTTTTAATCAAACCGTTAACTCAAAGAATCAAATGAAAAAGTGTAAAAAGTAAAATAACAAAAATGCCGAACTCCTGGGGAAATTCAAAACGAAAAGATCAAAAACATCTAACGAATGGAAAATAACTGTAATATTCCTGACTTGGTACAGACATTTCCTTATGTAGAAAATGTTGGATTAAACCTGGTTAATTTAAAAGCTCTAACTTGTATGATAGTCGCATATAATTTCAATATATTGACAATAATGTGTGAGCAAATTAAACAGACATATTAAGTAAAAAGTCAAAAATTTGGGTACAGCGTGTGCATACTTATTTCTATATATAACATTCATTTTCACTGCTTTCAATGGATTTGGTTATAAAAAAGTGAATAGTGTGGCTTTCATGTCTGCTTCATACAAATGGAGAAATGTTTGAGATACTGCATTTAGTTTTTAAAATCACACAGTTTCTTGGACACCATACTTCGGTAATTTTGTGAAAAAACTAGCAAGAGTAACATATGATCTCCCCATCCTTAATTATTATAGATCAACGATTATATGACCCCTCACTTATGGCACGTACCTTCTAGACTTTCAAGAACTAAAAATGAATGACAAGATAGTGTGTGTTTGTTATTCCCGTGACTATTTATATAGTATATTTTTTTGATATAAATAATTGTTATATATGTGCTTTAATGTTTTGTATGTGAGTATACCATGAACAATGATATGTATGTGCATAAATAAGTGTTCTTTCTATTTAATATATATATATATATATATTACGCGTGCTGGTTATTGACTAGTATATTTCTGAGACTATAATTTACTATAATTAGTATACTAAATTTAGTCCAAGTATTTGTATTGTGCACATACACGTCCTTGGTCAAATACATAGAGTAAATGAGATACCTTATTTCAGTTATTTTTAGAAATAGACTTGTTGATCTGACACTGAACTGAGTCTCAGCACTGAACAAGAGCTAAAAAGTATGTTTTTAATCATTCCTACAAAAAATCCTTCCGCATTTCAATCTAACAGAAAAAAATAATTGCGACAAATAAAATATTTATCTAATTCAAACGGACAAACAAAAATTGCCTACAGCAGTAATTACAATTACTGTTTGTTTTGACTACACGTAATTTCAATGAGACACTACTCAGTGTAGTTTCCTTGATTGCCAACATATTAGCACCTGTCGGCAGATCAAAGAATATAAAGGTATAATAATAATAATAATAATAATAAATACGTTATTTAAAGAGGGTAAAATCAGTTATATAGTACAATACTTTTTAATCTCCCCTGATGCCCTCTGAATAATTCAAATTGAAAATATACAATAATATAATATATACATTTACATACATACACACTTTTCATGCAAAAAAAAAAGGCGAAAAACATACAGAATAGGTTCATGAACATATTTTGTTAATGACTAAGTACAAGAATAGATAAATATATGGACTTTTATCTAATAGGTATATTTCATCTGATAATAACATTTTTAGTTTAGAAACAAGAAACAAAAATGTCAATGATTTAATTAGATACATGTAATTAAGTGTACTAAAACAACATATTTGGTAAAGACGACATCTTTCATTTTCTTTCTTAATTTGAATAAACAGAATGAGTAAATACAAAAAATATTAATCGTAGACTCTGAGATCGTAGATCATCGTAAGGTTTGAACCTAACATATCGGGGCGAAATATTTCTTTTAGAACATTTTGCAACTTTTGTTTAGGAAAATGGACCAATGAGATGTTGTATTACAAAATTGAAGGGACCAATTACGAGGCGGTAAACTTTAAACACAAAAAGCTTGTCCAAACAAGAAAAACAAAACTGTCAACAGCAATCAAAACAACAATCAATATAGTGACTATTGAATAATCACTTTACAAAAAGAAACAGAAAGGTAATGACACATGAATTTTACATCGAAACGGTTTGAAAAAATATTTTAACACAAAAACCGTGTGGAATCCAACATGTTGAAAAAAAGGGGGAGGGGTTTTTCAATCGGAAAATTGTTCTCATTTCAAGATATTAAACTTAAACAATTAGCGTTTATTGAAGTGATAAGTATTATGCACTGGGATTTCTTAAAACATGAGAATGAAAGGGCTCAACTGTAATAGTAATACACAGTTGAAGTAGTTTTAAATATTTCAAATTAGACCTGTATCTAATATTATGTATGCTTGTTAGTGAAGTCTGCAATGAGTGACACATAACTGTTAACCCAGTCTTCACAATGAACTTTTAAATCTACACCCAACAGGCGTAGTGCTAATTTTTTGAAAATTGTAAGATTTTATTGCCAATATTGGACTGTAGAAATGATTTTTACTAGAACACACCCGTGATATCGCGGGTCCGTGACTGAATTAAAGTAAATAACTATGCGCAAGCCTTATTATAGTAAGTCATGCCGATTATGAGATACACAGTTTTCTCTGCTTTCAAATCTTTCTGTTTGAACCCGTCAATCTGGAACTTATCAATTATTGGTAATATTAATTATTTGGATAACAAAAGGTCCTGGAATGGAGTATTTTTTAGTCAACAGCATTGTCCTATGTTAGTTATAAATAAAGTTGAATTCTTTGATTCACTGTTTTATGTCATGCCCGCTAACAAATTGAAAACGGTTCCTATATACACCTTATTTTTAGTCCAGATTTTTAGTATTCGTATTGTTATCTTAGAAAGTCTTACTGATTAAAATACTACAATAGGTAACAATTTGACAATGATTGAATTTAGTAGTGTCAACCCTGTGATTATGATCCGTGTATATAGGATAATCCTAAATACACCGTTTGGTGGTGCACCTGTTAGATGCGGAACGTACAGATAAGGTAATAGGTAACAGGTGAATATACTATTGGTATCGGTATCGGACTCGACCCGGAACTTCTTAATTATTGGCAATATTAATTACGTGGAAAATAAAAGGGCCTGGAGTGGTGTAATTTTTAATCTACACCTTTGTACTATATTAGTTATATATAAAGCTAAATCTTTGATTCGTCGTTTTTACGTGATGACGGCTGACAAATTGGACCTCGTAATTTTAGTATTATAGATATGCCTGAGAGTAATGTTATAAGCCTCTGCTGCTGTGCCAGTGGTGCTGTCCAGGAGACTATGACAGTACCGCGGGAATCATTCATGTACTTGTACACGATAGCGCTCTATATGTAACATCATCATTGCTATATGTTAACATCATTGTATTCCAGCATTAAAGCATCCATTTGTATAGACCAGGGGGTTAAGAAATCCACTAGCCCGACGCACGGGACTACAAAATTTCGACCTTGGGCAACCAAAACTTGTAACCCAAAATGCCCGACGGACTAGTAACAAAAACTTCTTGGTGTTTCTAAAATTGAAAGAGGAAAATCCCCTCATCACTTTTCCATCTTATCCAATCAGATTCAACTACGTCATCCTGGATTCCCAGAATTTGAACTGATTTTGTACAAGTTTTAAAATAGAACAAATAACTCTGGGTGGATCTTGTACATGTACTTTTAATATCGATGTGTCAGTACAGGAGGTGGTATTGTACAATGCTTATGCAACCTGATTTTACCTCCTTCTGATTAATTTATTGCAATGTAAATGTGAATCCCTTTTGACAGCAGAAACCTAACTTTTGTCGGATATAAATTTGAAACATGTGCTGATATTCTTTTACACAAACGTAATGATACTATTGTATCTGATAAAACCCCTCCAATCCTTTTAAATACCCACGTATAGCAGTGGTCAAGACTTGTATCATCCTCGGATTTGGTCAACTCATTACATGTATATCAGAATTTTCAGTGAATATTCAATTATCGATTAATTGAATATGTATATCATGTATATGCTAATGAATATTTTTTGCTGATATAAGTTTTGAATATCCAATTTGCAAAAATCTACTGTACAATGCCGTGAATGGATAAAAATTGTTAAGTTTATAGAATTCATTGTTATTGCAGCAAACTCTGAATTTTTAAGGCATACTAGGGCTAGCAGGTCAGTTTTGTTGGGCTAGTAGTTCTTCCAACAGGGCTAGTAAAATCTTGCAACCAATTAGCCCTGGGCTAGTGAGCTATAACAACATTTCTTAACCCCTGATAGACGTCTTTTTCTCACTTTATAACACCACAACTTCTACAATTGTACGATCACAAGATTGGTACAGAGACCAGGAGAAAAGATAAATTGCTCATTGAGACTTTATTGCACAAACTCATGGCCCCGACTTTGTCTAGGATAAAAAGAGACTATCACAGTACCGCGGGAATCATACATGTATTTATATGCATAAGCGCTCTATTTGTAACGTCATGGTTGCTATGTGTTAACGTCATTGTATTCCAGCATTAAATCGTCCATTTGTATATATAGACGTCTTTTCTCACTTCATAACACAACGCATTCTACAATCAAATGATCACGAGAGGTGCAGCATAAAGACTGATAACCATAATTAGAATTTAATTTAATCTAACCGTACAGCGATAGATAACATTTGCTATTTAAAACAGCCTTAAAACAGATGTACATGTAGATTGCCATTTGACACGATCAACAGCTCTTATATTTCTGCTCAACTGATATACGGTAGTATCAAGTGTGCCAAAATGTGGATGTGTCACTGTCTACCAATTCAATGTGTAAATATGTAGATTTGCTGATGTGTCCAGACTAGACATTAAATGTTATGTTGATTCACTCATTAATAACTGCTGATGAGAAAATCTTTGAGTTTCCTCGTCTTCTCCTGTTGATCAAATGAAAGAAATGTGTACTGTAGATATACAATGTATTTGTTTTGCAGTAAAATATAATCTGGTAATATGTTTTGGCTCCCTCAATACATGTATATATGATTATTCTCACAGTTGTAGAAATGAAGATTTTTTTGAAGCATACCGTAGATACTCGCTTATAAGTCGGAAGTTTGGGAGTAAAATTCAGAATCCAGAGAGGGGTACCGACTTATAAGCGAGATCCAGTGACCAGAGGAAAAATCCAAGCTCGAGAAAAATGGTCAGGAGTGATTTTCCTGGTCAAAACTACATCGGTGATTGCCAAACCTACATAAATCCCTAAATTAAAAGTTTTTGTTGTAAATAAATGACTACAACACTGTCTTTGTGTTTTATTTGTTCTCTGTTAACATTTTTCTGTCAATTTGTTTTGAATTTCCGACTGTTTCCGGTTTGTGTATTGATTGTCATGGTCAAATGGTTTGTGCATAAACCCAAAAGAAAAAGCCAAGAACCAAAAATGAAAACGAGATAACAATGTACCAACTATGTAAAAGGATGTATTCAGCGGAGTTATTGTGTCATTATTGTGATATCATGATATCAATTCAATACTTATAAATCATACAATAATCAAAAATAATTTTAAGATTCATTCCCAAGATCAAAATATTATTCATTAAAATGTCTCAGGTAAACACAAAGATTACAAAATTGATTGGCAAGCCAATATAATCCATTGATAACCCCTAATTAAGAGACAAAGAGTTGTATTCACTAAAGGTGTGAAAAATATCAGTGATAGGTGAACAGATGACACTATAGTGCCTAACAAGATTTTGTGAGGTAGACGAAATTGACTTTAAAACGATCGTATTAACTTTTGATGTGCAGAAATAGGCAGATCGGACATATTTTGACTTTAGTTACTTACTATTTAACTTTGGGATTAATTGTAATCAACATATTCCAATGAGACTGAAAAATGCTTTTTTTTATTATGATAAATAATAATTTTACCTGCCGTAGTCGTGCGTAAAACATATTTCGGTATTTCTCTTACGAAAATGACTTGTTTAATGGAACAAAACGTATTATTTGTAAACTTTCTCTTTACTCTTCACAATAGACTTTTAAAAAATAACTATCAACTGTATATTCCGAAAATTTTGTGAAAATCGAATAAGTGGCAATTCTTACCTTTCATACCTTAACTTTCATTGATAAAACATAATATTGACTCGTCCAGTATCCAGTTTGAAGGTCATTTTAGTTACCGTACACATTCATGCACGTTCTAATTAATCAATAGTCATATATGAAAAGCATAAACAAGTTTGAAGGTAAACTAATAACAACTTAATCCAATCAAATTGCCTACGATTCAATAACAATGACCAGTCCACATCATAAAAATGTATAGGGGTAAACTGGGTAGGGAGAAAATGTCAGATATATTAAGTTCATTATTTTGCAATAACGAGTAAAAATTTGTTAACCAATAGATTTGTTATAATTTCATAAACATGTCGTTATGTATTGGTATAGTTTTTGGATCTTTCATTAGCGTATTTAAGGCTGTAGAAAGTTTGGCCTTCAAAAGTCAACATAATCATTGACTTTATAAAGAAAATTCGCCTTTTTAAAACATTGAATGTTTCACAAATAATACTTGACAACAAAGCAAAATCATTTCTTAAAACACTGCAAAAAAAATAATTCTGATTGATGCAGTGGCATTGTCATAAATTGCACTGGAGTGAACAGTGGTACATCAAACGTCGAATTCCCTCGCACAATGTTATCATACACTATAATGAGTTGGGAGTTATTTTAATATAAAGTTGATTAGCTTCACTTAATTTTTTTAATCCTTTAATCATCACAATATAATGAGATTATGAAGTGTACATGCTCCTTTAACACTGAGTTATGTGTGCTGTGAAAAATATTGATTGACTTTAAATTTTTTCAGGTTCATATTGGTTTATGTTCGCTTTTCTCAAACAATAGGTTGTTAGTCATACCCTACAAAATCATTGATGCATTACGTAAACAACACATGGCTAATCTGTAATCAAACAACACATGGCTAATCTGTAATCAAACAGTGAATAAATACATCTTTATTATTAAACAGCTATATAAATTATCATAATCAACATCAACTAAATTCAAACCAAACAAACATTCATGCAGAAAATGAATATAATTCCTGGATTTGCGTTGGTTTTACCGGTGTTCAGTAACTGTCAGCTGCAAACAAAAATGTCAAAATTTTGTCCGACTTATACGAGGGTCAAGACTAAATCCTCAGAATTTTGAGCTGAAAAGGGCATCCGACTTATAGTCGGATCGACTTATAGGCGAGTATCTACGGTACATTACAATGTTAAATGATAATTTTTTCAAACTCGAGACTGAATTTTTAAGTGTAAATTTGGAACCAGATGTGGGATTAATGAAAAAAGTATTTTTTATTTAAACCTTTCACAGCATATAGGGAGTCAGACGAACAAGTTATGGATTTGGTGTGTGTTGTCAGTACTTTCTCTGTTGGGATTGATTTCACAAAAGCTATTCTCATGAGTGATGAGTCAGGAGATAAGAGAATCAAACTTCTTTTTTCATGATTTTATTACTTTTAACATGTTTAATGAACGTACATGTATCAGTTTGATAACTCTATTTATTTTAAAGAATCATTTTTCTATTGTAGATCCAAGAAAAATTTTTGATTGACCAATGTCACAGTTCAACTTTGAAAATGAATTGAATAGTGTCCTCAGAATGGATGCTCCAATGTCTAAAGGACCATCAATTAGATGGCAACGGAAAGAGGAATGCAATGCCTCAGTCAACAGCTCCCTGAACATCAGCACTGCTTCAAAAACACCAATGAAAAATGTCAACAGATCTGTAAATAATCCTAAAACACCATCAACTGGGTCTGGATCAAAAACACCTAAATCTCAAGGTATGCTACACTTATCTCATCTCAACATCAATGAGATTGATTTTCTAACTTGAGCAAGATCTGCAAAAGTGAGAAAAGCAATCGAGTTGAGATGACCAATGATGATCTACTTATAGCTATTTTACCTATTGCAACATTGTTAGTTTCATTGACAAAGGGCATGTGCTACGCTAGTTTCTAGTGATAATTTTCTCATCATTCTACTGTGCTGAGAAAGGAAATTTTTGTAAAATAGTGATAATACATGTAGTATTTATTGTAAAAAAAACACAAAGAAAACATTTATTTGTAAATATGTGTATAGTTCATACCAATCGTTTGTGAAAAATACATGGAGGCATTAGATTATATATCAATCCATAAATCTATTGTTAAAAGTTTATGTTGTATTCTAGATAGATATATATGCAGTAGTCTGTCCCTGTTGCATCTTCGCTAGCAAAGGGTTACGATCCACTCCCGTTCTCTTCACCCTTGGCGGATTGAGCCAAGATTTGGGATAACAATGTTGCGCCATCTATCGGAAGATAAAAATCACGCCCATTCCGAATACATTATTATTGACCAATGGTAGAACTTGAACTCTTCAACTTGGAGGTAAAAACACGGTAGTGTCTAGATTCTACACACTTGGTAAAGCCGGAAATGAAAATATACGTAAACATTCATGCATTTGTGCATGAAACATACACAGGAACTTCTATTGGTTGATTAAAAACATTCAAGTTGTCACTAAATAGTCGTATGTTTAGGGATGTAAAGACTTGTTGCACAATAAACACGTGGTAATTGTTTACAAACACTTTCTACGTTTACACGTGATCATGTTATAGGCGCTTTTTGATTGGATGCAGCGAGTTTTGACTGCAACCAATAAAAATCCTTATCTTGTGTCTCCGAAATTTTATCTCAATCCGCCAAGGGTGAAGAGAGCGGGAGTGGATCGTAACCATTGGCTAGCGAAGATGTCCCTGTTGTTGAATAAAGTAGGATATCAGCTTTTCAATGATATATGTTATCAGATTGATAGAGTTATATTGTTAATTAACACACTGTACGTGTGTGTATGAAAAACTGATATAGAATGGAAAAAAATTCTTGTCAAAAAAAAGAAATTAAGAATTGACAGGGTTCTATTAAAAAAAAAAAAATGCTTATCATGCTAATACAATGTGCAAGAAGCAATCATATATAGTATAAAAATAAGGTGGATAGTTCAGATCGTGATGATTTCTTGTCATGCTGATGTACAACTAAATTGTATGTACATGTATACTTACATTTTGTATTTGATTATAGGGAAATCCAAGACTCCAGCTAAAGCACCAAAGACTCCAAGTGGAGGAGATAGATTTATTCCTAACAGGAATGCAACACAGTTTGACCTTGGTCATTTCAAGATAATGAATGATGGAAAAGGAGACAATCCAGAATTGTTAAGTCCATCGCAGAAAGAGTTCCAGAAAGTGATGAGTGAAAATTTGAATGGAGCTGACATAATGAGTAACAAGATCATTTCCTACAAAAACAAAGCTCCAAGTGCTCCAGAAGGTAGGTGAAAGATCTTTTCTCGTGATTAGTATAGTCTGATGTTCATCAGTTTTATCCTTTGATTGTCCTTAAATGCATGAAATGTTTTAATAATATATGAAACAGTGTTTTCCAAATACCTCACAAATTATTTATAAAAAAAATGTCTGTGGTATTGATAAATACAGGGTTGGCAAAAACCCGGTTTTATGAGTATTGCCCAGCCCAGTGGGAAATACTGGGAAAACCCGGGTTTTACTGGGTTTTAGTGGGTAATACTGGGCAATACTGGGTAATATAAAATGCTGGTCTGAATTTTATAGGCCTTATTCAGTGATCAAACACAAATGCTATACATTTAAGATATATATAACCTTTTTTGTTTGTCAGGATTGGTAAAACTGTAAATATAAAGCAAAAACTATTTTTTTTTAATAAATATAACTCCTATTAAGAAATAACAATTACATTTAAATAATGTATGTGTACTGTCACTAATTAGTAAGTAATTATTCAGATTAAAATGCAGATTTGTTTATGTAACAATAATCAGCCCTATCATTCTATAAGTGTTAATGGCATGACCCTTAGGGTGTTTATTTAGCAATATGAATGTATAACATTTGAAATTAACAATTGACTTAAACATTGCAAAAGTATGGATTAAAATTGAAACAATGCTTGGTAATTAACAAGGTTTCCTTAAATGTGCAAATCTTGTATTCTGTCTACGTAGAAGGGAATGAAATTGAATTTTTCATTAATTTAGAAATGACTGTCAATGGTTATATGTATAAAAAGTATATATTTAGCTGTAATACTATGAAACTACACCAAGACTTTACTATTTTGTGTTAAAATAAGCTTACAAAATCATATTGCCCAGTAATGCCTAGTATTCCCCATTCCTGGGAGTATTGCCCAGCCCGGAAAACCCGGGTTTTCCCACCCGGGAATTCCCGGGCGGGTAATACTTTGCCAACCCTGGATAAATAAACTATAAAGTGGTGGAGTGATTATATTTTAGCCACAGGTAATTTCTACAATTACGTTTGTAAACTCTTTTTCAGCATATGTTTATAGTATATGTATATACGTAGGTTATTGCACTTACATGTAATTTGTTTCATAATTTAATTCAAGTGGATTTTCATTGTCCAGGTTATCAGAACAACTTACGAGTGTTATACAGCTCTTGTAAATCACCTGTTAGTACAGCCAAGAAGACAACACGAAACATACCACAGTTTCCAGAAAGGATTCTAGATGCTCCTGATATAGTTGATGACTACTGTAAGTTTATACATTCACATGTACCATATTTATATTTGTCTAATTCTATGGAAATTTATCCCTTTCCGAACCCATTGTATGAAAAAATTTAATCAACGTGTGGTTTCCCATGATCCCAAAAGATCATTAGATGATTTTAAGGGTCATAACCTTTTTAGCTAACTGGATGAATCAAGAAATGCTAACAGGTGTTAATGAAATTGACAACCTCATGGAATGTGAAAGGCACTCAAAGGGGATTTTCATTTAACAAAAAAATAGAAAATTTATTTTTTAATCATTAGAGAAACAGATTCTTACATAGTTACTCCTGGATTATCAGATTTATCCAATCCGATAATCCACTGGTATCAATGTAAGAATCTATATTTATCATGTTTGCTATTTTATACGTTCATACATTTCAAAACAGGTTATGCTCAGCATAAAATAATACATTGTACTCCATTGTACTCACATGTCCTGAATCATGTGAATCAAGTTTGGTAAAAAGTTGGCACATTCACATGAAACTTCATACACATGTTTATCATTTTTAACATTTAAAACACATGCCAGATGAGGGTTTTAATCCAGATTTTGATAGTTCACTGAACATGGGAATGTGAAAGTATTGGTAGGGCTTAGTGTTCTTATGACACATATCCTTGTAATTCATGAATTGTTTGTGACGTTTGAGGAGTATTGAAGTTAAGAAATTTTGGTATTGAAATATATGATAGTATAATTGTTCTTTGAATTGACAATAATCCTTTTTTCCAATATTTCAGATTTGAATCTATTAGATTGGTCAGTAACAAACCAACTAGCAGTATGCCTTGGTGGCAGTGTATATCTATGGAATGCTGAATCAGGAGATATAAATCAATTAATGCAGGTGGAAAGTCAAGAAGATTATATTGGTGCTGTGTCATGGGTCAAAGAAGGAAATTATTTGGCATTAGGAACAAGTAGTGGGGAAGTACAGGTATAAAATATTTCCAGCTCCTTTAATTCACATTTCTTTTATTTACTGCAAACCAACTTATTGTCTTGCAAGTTGAAAAATAACAGAAACATAAATCGATTGGAATAAACTGAGATCTTTCCTCACTGAACTATATCAAGTGAATTTGAAAATTGATGTAGAAGTAAGTAAAATTTGGGTGACAGATTGTAAAAAATTGTTGGAAGACAAATAAAAACACTACTCCTGGGAGCAAAGAAGGAATAATTCTTAAGGCCAAATAAAAATATATGTGTACCCCGACCGACCCTAGTTCTTGTAGTCAAAAAGTCAAGGTCAATTGTGAATTTTCAATTTGTATTACCTGTTTAGAAATTTCTTGTGTATGATATTAGTATCACTATAGAGTTTTCAAGCTTGCTCGAGTTGTTTGCAAATACAACAGAGCTAGATTTTTTTTAATACTGGCTTGTGATTCTGTTTTGTTTTACTTATATAATTATGACCAATTATTGTACTCACAATTCTTTTTTTCACAGCTCTGGGATGTTACAGCAGGCAAAAGGCTTAGAAATATGCCAGGACATGCATCTAGAGTTGGTTCACTGGCATGGAACTCATATATACTCAGCAGGTAGATTATTTTATTGAATTAGTACATTGATTTGCAGGGTTTATGGTTAATCAAATGATAGCTTGCCAAGATGAGTCTCAGACTGTGATTGCAAATAAACTACCTGGACTACTTGGACAATTGCTTATACAACAAATTTTCATTTTACAATGAAGATGTGGAACTTAAATTTGATCAAAAGGAAGTATAATCACTTTGAAAACAAAATTAATGTGGACAGATAATAAAAATTCTATTCAAATATTATTTTATCTCCTCCATATAAACATGATAAAAATTAGAAAAAACTACCTCTGACATCTATGCAAAGTCATGTTACAAATTTTTTTTCATTGTTAAATTCATTGTTTGTTTTTTCATTTTATCAGTGGTTCAAGAAGTGGTAGCATTCATCATCATGATGTTAGAGTAGCAAATCACCATATAGGAACCCTCAACGGTCATACACAGGAAGTATGTGGATTACAGTGGTCACCTGATGGTAGACATTTAGCCAGCGGTGGAAATGATAACGTACTGAACATCTGGCCAGCACATATTGGTAGTCTTGTGTCAGAGACATCACCAATATATACATTTACACAGCATCAAGCTGCAGTCAAAGTAAGATTATTTTCATGTGTAATTTTTAAAAGCAAGATTAAAGATGCTTATTGTTAAAAAAAAAAGTAGAATTATAAAAAATACTTCAAATGTCTGGCCTTGTAGTCATAAAACTTTGGTCTTGAACTCAGACTAAGAATTAAACTGATCAAAATGGATTTGGTGTGTCAGGCACAAATATTGTACTCTGGAGTTCTAAGGTAAGTTATATGACCGAGAGCCCTGGCTTGTGTAAAGATAAAAAGATATATTAGATATGCCATCCTATGGTAGTTTGTAATAAAAAAATCAAAAACCCCACAGTCACATTTTTTTGAAAAACATGGATAAAAGTTCTATAAGAATAAAATAAAATATATTGTACCATTAACCAGGTTAGTGTAATTTCTAAAGATTCTTTTTTTTTTTTAATAGGCTTTAGCATGGTGTCCATGGCAACCAAATCTTCTAGCCAGTGGAGGAGGCACAGCTGACAGACATATACGTTTCTGGAACTGTAGTACTGGTACATGTGCTCAAAGTGTAGACACTAAATCACAGGTAAAAATAACGTTATAAAAGTAATTTGGGTTGCTTGTTCTTTTCTTATATCATTTAATTATCTAGATCTATTGTGTCCTTTTTAAAACAATAATGGTATTTGAAAGGTATTATTAAAGTTTAAAAGACCAAGAATACCAAATTTCCTAAAGTTGTTAAACATAATTATTACATTGGTTGCAATGAATTACATTGATTTCCCAGTTAAATAAATACCGATAATTTCACATGTGAAATAAACGTGGTCATTTCACTCTCTGACTTCATAAAACAATAGGTGTTGTCAAGACGTCGATAACGGCGGATCAAAACAAATTGTGAATACGTAGAAAAAAGATATAGTTCCTTACATGTTTTACATTAATTTCTTTAAAAAAAGCCATTTGCCAATGTAATAAAAAGAATAACTAATTAAAGAATTCAAATATCAAAAAAATATTCAACTCATGACCGAGCAACACTGATAATTAACTCATGTGCTATGCGCATTCATGAATTAATGTGTTGTTTGGTCACTTGTTGAATATTTTTCTCTATTTGAATTCTTCGATTAGTTATTCTTTAAATAACTAAAGACATCCAATGACAAGGTACCTGACTTGGGACTTAGAGGCGAATACAAAAAAAACACAGTTACTAGTAAAGCAATACTAAGACATAATGTATCTGGAGAAACATATGATCCTGTGAAAAAAAACACACTTCTGCAGCTGTTTTTGGAGTAATTTCATAAAGCAGTGCAGAATGACATAATGCCTCAAGTAAATTTGCACCAGATTCCAAAACAGAAAAAAAACTATAAAATAAAGGAATTGTTTTTGATGAAAAATACTAGAAGCAAAATATTTATATCTTATTTTCATATTGACAGGTCTGTGCTCTGCTGTGGTCAAAAGATTATAAAGAATTGATTTCTAGTCATGGGTTTGCTTTAAATCAGCTGACAATATGGAAGTATCCATCACTAACTAAAGTATCAGAATTAACAGGTTTGTAGCAAACATTATATAATTATTATATATTATATAAAAAGGAAAAATCTGTCATGCAAAGCTTCAAACAAATCAATTTTGTTTTTGTTTAATAATCTTTATGAACAGTAAGAGGAAATAGTTTAAAACAGTTTCAATGTATCACATTATTTTCTCTTTGGTTGACTTTTGCCTTATTTTGTAATATTTATCTTTTGACAACATTGAAGCATGATTTCAACTTATTACCAGTTACATTCAGCAGAAATTGTCTCCCCCCTTTGAGCAGTTATGGGGAACATTTTCCAGTTGATGATTCAGGATGCAAAGATTCAGGATTCCAAAGGGTCTTAATATTTAAAATCTCTATGATTTTATTTCAAATATATGAATTAAACGGTTAGAAATATTTCGTAATTTGAAGATGGCAAAATAAAAATTGTTGCAAATTACACCATGAATTGTGTACATGATTGTTCTAGGTAAAAGAATTTTGTATAATATTTTTCAGTTTTCTTATATATCTATTAAATTTTGAATTCAGGTCACACAGCTAGAGTATTACACATGGCAATGTCACCTGATGGATCAACAGTTGTGTCGGCAGGAGCTGATGAAACTTTACGGTTATGGAAATGTTTTGCAGTAGATGACGACAAGAAGAAAAAACAACAACAAAAATCTTCATCAAAAGACAGTAGTCGAGTTTTATCAATGACATCTAAGATTAGATAATACTGATTTATTTTAACAACATTTAATATCCATCAGTAAAATGTGCAAAACATAGACATATATGACATCAAATAAAAGTTCTTGCCTCAGGGAATCATTAATATCCAAAGTAACTCTTTGAATCGGCATGGTATATACTTTGTTTAGAAGTTAACCACACGCTAATCTTATGTTTGCTTTGGTAAAAAAAAAAAACTGTCAGTTCAGAACATAAATCATGATTCACAATTAAATCATCGTGTAAACTGTCAGTTCAGACTGTTAATCATGATTCATAATCAAATCATCTTATAAACTGTCAGTTGAATCTCTGGTAACTAGAGCTGATCATATTTTATGGAACCAGATGTTTAATATTGTTTTAGTTTAAACATTGAGCCTATTAAGACCTACATTATGAATAAAAAAAAATTATGGTGAACATTTTGATAGTTACAAATTAAAGGATCATGAAAAGGCAGTTGCTAAAATTATAAAAATTTCAAAAAATTATGTCAAAGTTTTTTTTTATAGCAGTTTATTATATTTAATGGACCTATTTCCTTTAAAAAGACATTATAGAAAAATCAGTTTTTGAATTGGACAGTTTAAACAGTGGTTATTTTTCAGTTCCATATTTCTTTCTACAGTGTTCCAGCTAAGCCGTTTTCAGAGGGCGAGGCGCCCGCCCTTTCTCGAGTGCCGCCCTGTGCCCTTTTTACAGTTTCCAGGGCGCCCTGCCTTTTTTGAAGATTTATTGTAATATTATTTTGTTTGTATTGATATCATCCGCTAATTACTAAATTTTACCTGGTGAAAAGTTTATGACTTTGTTTACGACCCCAAGCTAATCAACGGTTACAGTGTCATAATCTGTTGTTATAGGTAATCTGTTTATCGAATGGGTCATTAATGATCATCAACATAAATTCATTCAAATAAAATCCGTCAGTTGGCAATATTATCTTTGAAGAAATGTGCATACGACAACTTGGGTACAATTTGCAATGTTTAACGTAGTTTCATGGAGAAATCGTAAGGACAGAAAGTTAAAAACCACAAACAACTTGTGGAAGACATTGTTTTACTTGTTCTCCGTGAAATAAATAGCAAATTCAGAAGTATTTGTCATTGACTGCCCTCATTTTTAATACAAAAATAACAAAATTGGCCGCCGTGTGTTGTTGATCATATTTACATCATCTACGTACTGTTTATAATCATCCAAATAAGGAGCACACCCGAATAAAGAAAGATAACTCAATCTGATTTTTTTCCTAGCATTGAGTAACCCACTTAACATATTCTAAAATATGTCTACATACTTCTTGCTTAAGAATTTAATGTTTAGGTATTTTGAGATACGAGAAAAGTTAAACAGGGTCTTAGTAGCAGTGTTGGTAGGGTGCCTTGGTAACTTTTTCTGTTTTCTTTATTTTTAATACAAATTTTCACTGTTGCTATATCCTTACATTGTGCATTTACTGAGCACAGCTGTTTTGTGCTGTATCGCCATTAAGCAAAAACAGTAAAGGTAAAAAGGTGAAACTGGTCAAGTGTGTCAGATCATAGAAACAGAATGAAGCAGGTCACCTTTCAAAACATGCTGCATATAAAGCTTAACTGTGCCAAGCAATGATTTAAAAACTTGTGTGACAAGCAGTTTGAAAAGTTTTTCAGCCTAAAAAGTAGAAAGATATAGTTCTATATGGGCTAATGATGTAGTTCTTGTATAACCAGTGAATTTCAACGAATAAACACAATGTTTGAGTAATATCTTTATTAAAACATGCCCTTTTCATATTATATAGCACGTTAAATGCCCTTTTTCAGGATTGGCACCCTGCCCTTTTGAAATCCTAGCTAGAACACTGTTCTACATGTTCTAAATGCATTTTATTAGTGCTGTTATAAGAATATCTTTTATGTGTCTTTTTAAGAATAAAACATTATTTATTATATACTATATATTGTATATACTATATTTTTATATCTATCTCTCTTTTGTGTTTATTTTATATTTTCTATTCAACATTTTTTATTCTGTTTAAATTCCACTTTTATTTTTAAAGATGATCATAGATTTACTCTGAAATTTCAGCTTATTTTTATGCCATCACTGTCACAACAAAGATGTTTTAAAAATTCTGTTCATCTACTGAACCGGTTAGTTTTAATACAGAAGTATAAATTTGTTATGTTTTCTGAATGTTTGTTGTGTTATAGACAAAGTTAAATCACAGTTTGTTTTGTTACACGAGTGATGAATGGTTTTGAAGGCATCGAATTGAAGTGGAATCTTTAACATTTATACATTTGACTGGATCTGTTTGATGAAAACATGTGAAAAGAAATTATGGTATGCTTGTTAATTTTGCTGCGTTTTGTATTTTTTTTTTTTTAATGTATTCTTTCTTTCTTTTAAGTAAGCCATAAACCTATGTAGGTTAATAAAGGAATATAATACAGAAGCAGGGATAGATGATAATGCATTCAAATTTAATTCTTATTAAATTGTATGATTACTCAAAACTTTTATTTACATCCAACCTTCAATTTTGAAAATAGAGTGAAAAAAATCAGAAAATATGAAATTATTTAAAACATGAACAAATCAAATTGTAGAATTTGAAAAGTACTGGGAGCACATTTTTCTTTGCATATTTTAGAGTTTCTGTATCAGTGTTGACTTTGTGTAATACTTTCAAGAACAAAAATCTATATAAGATCTCTTCTGTATGCCCTTGTCATGGTTGATAAAATGTACAAGAGTTTTTGATAAATGAAGTGAGTGGTTGACAAAATGTATTGCCATGTGTATTTGCTTTTTTTGTATGAATAGTAAGAATGTGGAATGAATCTGTAATCAATTACATAAAGTAGTATGAATTGTTAGTTGCAATATTTTGTTATGATGTAAAACTTGTTCAAGAAATAAATGAAAATTTATAATATAATTTTTGTTTTTTTATCATTAGTTATAATGAAATGTATTCAATATATAGAATAGAATGGCAGAGCAACAACCAAATATTGATTTTGTACAGTTTTAAACAATCCTTGGTCATTTTTGTTTTATTGTCTCCCCTTGAGGGAGTCAAACAGTGAGACAAGGGTATGATGTTTCCAGTGTCGGCCAATCTAGACTCAAACTATCTAAGGTTACAAATCCCACAGAAAAATTTGGCTAAGATTCTAGGTTCATTTTGGCTATGAAACATCCTTGGTGAACTAATGTTTTGGTTTGAGCATTCCTGATGAAGGTAGACCCAGAAAACTTTTCAGAAACACAAAATTTATAAAGTATTATTTTCGATAAACAGATGCAAATTGACAAAACTGCTGAATAAATCATCCAAATAAGAAATAAGGAAAAAGTGTGTTACTGAAGAAAAAGAGAAATTGTATTATAAGTTTTTTCTGCTAGGGAAATTACTTATTGAATCCCCTTAATATGACTGTCTTATGATTAAGTTGTCCTCCAATAACACAAAACATGAGTGGTTCGCACAATTGTCTTTTTAATATATTAACACTGTCCTTTTATCTGATATTTAAAACAAACTCCACAACTGGAATGAGAAATTCAGATTCAAATTGGAAAACTAAGTTTAAATACTCAATTGACTATAATTTTGGTAATCAGAACAACAAACTCTTACACATGAGCTTTAGCTGACTTTTTAGACCCTTTATTTCTTTGTGAAAACAATCATATATTTCAACTAAGTGCACACACTGAAATGTCTCTCCTTTACTAATCATTGATATTATGTTTATAGTCCTTAATATAAAGCTTTACTACATCTATCACATAAACTTAACATGATCCAAGAAAATGAGGTCAAAGTCATATAAACCAAACTGGAAATACATGTACACCTTACAATCATTCAATACACTAAATATATTTGACCCATTGCTTATTGTTTCTAAGAAACAGACTTGACCAAGAAAACTAAACATTGACCAATTAACAATGAAAATGAGGTCAAGGTCAGATGGACCATGCCAGGCATACAGGTACAGCTTACAATCCTTTCATACATCAAATATAGTTGACCTATTTATTGCTTATAGTGCAAGAAAAACGGACCAAAACACAATAAAATGCTCTGCAGGGCACAGCCTGATACAACCAGAGTTTGAACTCTGAACAGTTGGGGCCAGTATGGACACAACATTCAAGCTTGATACAGCTCTGAATTTGATTGTGATTAAGAATGAATGTGGTCTAATGATTTTAGGCGCTCATCTCATCTGATATAATTCTATATTCATTGCAACTCTTTTTCTGATAGAAAGCCACTGTGTGTGTGTAATTCAATAATTGGCATTGAAATCTTTCATACATGTGTTATTTTTTGATATTTTATTCCGAAAAGAGAGTTGTGTACGGTATTTAACTGAAATAAATCCTTCTGTACAGTGCATAGTTAAGTTGATGTACACCGTACACAAAAACTTTATTTTCATACTCATTTATCGTTAATCACAGGTCGGTTTACGATTTGTAGCTATTACTTTTGCCTTGTATTAGCTTTCTTTCAGATAAGACATGTAAATGTCTCCACAACTGTATCGAAATTGAGAGTTGGTGTTGACATTCACAACTATTTGCGCATGAACAAGTTAATTGTTCTTATTAGAATATCAAAGTTGTTTTATAAATAGGAAAACATCGATGCGAAAATTATTTGGGAGCAGGAATTTCAAATGTTGAGAAATGTACAGCTAATATTGATAAAGCAAAACGAAGATTTTCGTTACCGTTGTAAGGTCAAAATCAATCATGCCTGCTTGGTTAGTACCTATATCCGCTGTACTGATGATACACAGTGCTATTATGGTCCAAAATCTAAATACATAAATTGATTCAGCATATCGAAGAATCCCAAAAATAAATTTTGGACCCTTTGACCTCAATGACTGTCGTCATCGATAAGTTTTACAAAAATCTTCTCTGAAACTACTGAGCCAAATTCAACCAAACTTGGCCACAATCATCATTGGGGTATCTAGTTTGGAAAATGTGTCCGGTGACCCAGCCAACCAACCAAGATGGCTGCCATGGCTAAAAATAGAACATAGGGGTAAAATGTAGATTTTGGCTTATAACTCTGAAACCAAAGCATTTAGAGCAAATCTGACATGGGGTAAAATTGTTTATTAAGTGAAGATCTATCTGCCTTGGAATTTTCAGATGAATTTTACAACTAGTTGTTGGGTTGCTGCCCCTGAATTGGTAATTTTATGGAAATTTTGCCGTTTTTGGTTATTATCTTGAATATTATTATAGATAGAGATAAACTGTAGACAGCAATAATGTTCACCAAAGTAAGATCTACAAATACATTGTATGTCAACATGACCAAAATGGTCAGTTGACCCCTTAAGGAGTTATTGCCCTTTATAGTCATTTTTTACCAATTTTTCATAAATTTTTGTAATCTTTTACAAAAATCTTCTCCTCTGAAACTACTGGTCCAAATGTAACCAAACTTAGGGACAATCTTTATAAGGGTATTTAGTTTTAAAAGTGTGTGCGATGACCCAGCCAACCAACCAAGATAGCCGCAATGGCTAAAAATAGAACATAGGAGAAAAATGTAGATTTTGGCTTATAACTCTGAAACCAAAGCATTTAGAGCAAATCTGACATGGAATTAAATTGTTTATTAAGTGAAGATCTATCTGCCCTGAAATTTACAGATGAATTGTACAACTAGTTGTTGGGTTGCTGCCCCTGAATTGGTAATTTTATGGAAATTTTGCCGTTTTTGGTTATTATCTTGAATATTATTATAGATAGAGATAAACTGTAGACAGCAATAATGTTCACCAAAGTAAGATCTACAAATATGTCAACATGACCAAAATGGTCAGTTGACCCCTTAAGGAGTAATTGCCCTTTATAGTCAATTTTTAACAATTTTCATTAATTCGGTAAATTTTTGTAAATTTTTGAAAATTTTTACAAAATATTTTCCTCTATAACTAATGGGCCAAGTTTATTTTAGATAGAGAAAAACACATCACCATCGCCAAACACAATTTGGTCATGAACCCATCTGTGTCCTTTGTTTAATATGCACTTAGACCAAGGTGAGCGACACAGGCTCTTAAGAGCCTCTAGTTTCAATTGTTTGTCTTTGAATAAATATATTCCTAGAAATGTTACCAGAACATCATGATTTATTCCAACTTCTTAAAGACTTATTTTAGCCATCACATTTTTATGGAATATGATACAGTATAACAACACCAAATATTTCATATCTCACGAGTTTGGAATTTATTTAAATGACAACATGCAATAATTATAAAATAAGTATAATGTCATAGAGCATTGTTCATAATAACAAATGTAAGTTGTTCATCAATTATCTGCCTTCTACCATTTTATCTCTGGCTATAACTGATTCATCAAATTCAATCATAAATGTTGTTCCTTTATGCCAATGAGCTGTCACTTTACAAGGCTGTTAAAAAGAGAACAAAACTTCATAAATAAAAGGCATAACCAACCAACTAAATACATGCACAGAAAAAACAAACATTCACAGATGTTCTGTTTGTGATGATGCTTAAGATTTATCTGCAGTAATAAATTTAACATATACATAATGCATAGTATTGAAAAGTAATCTCTTATTTATGTACAATGTACAACATATGAAAAACTCATACTAACAGACCTTATTTTTCCTATTAAAAATGTAAACTGATTTTTTTTCCAGTGTTCATTTTTTTTCAAAGGCATTTGGAAAACTTTGCTCAAACCTAATTTCATATCTTCACAAATAAAGAGGGACCATGCTAGTAATACTTCACAAGACCTATATACATGTATCCCATGTTAACATATTGGTACATATGCACACATGATTTTATTTTCTTATTGAATATTATACATCTTTGTCGATTTATTTTTTTCAAAAAGGTGGGTGTATCAATAGAATGTGAATTGTCAACTTAAACAAATGACAACTAATTGCAATCCTGCAGTAAATTGATGTGTATTGCCTGAGAAACATCTTAAATACAAACTTGATAGTATAAAAAGATCTACAATGGGCAAATTTAACAATGGATTGATTAAAAACAACATTCACTTACAAAATTAGCTCCATTAAGAACAGCCTCTATAATTCCTGCTGTAAATGCTGCACAATTTAATTTTGCTGAAATAAAAAAAACGAGAGAAATAACAATATGGTATGTCATACTCTACAACAGCGCTGCCATCATCTAGCATTGTATACATTTCCAAGAATTAATGTATAAAATGACATAATCTTATTTGTTGAATACAGAGAAATTTTATGCTATGAAAATATTTTTGAATGCATTTCCATTAAATACACCATACTCCAAGACTCAGTGTGATTACCAGTTAAAGATATTGTACAAACATGTGTCTCTTTTTTTAAGACTGCAAGTTGACCTCTAGATGTCAGGGTTGGGATCCTGCTAACATGTTTAACCCTGCCACATTATTTATATATGTGCCTGTCCCAAGTCAGGAGCCTGTAATTCAGTGGCTGTCGTTTGTTTATGTGTTACATATTTCGGTCTTCTTTTTTTTGTCGAGCCTGCGACTTTTGTTGCAGAAAGCTGGACATAGGGATAATGATTCGGCGGCGGCGTTAGCTAACTTCTTAAAAGCTTTATATTTAGAAGGTGGAAGACCTGGATGCTTCATACTTAGTATATAGATGCCTCATGTTACGAAGTTTCCCTCAGTTATTACCTCATTTCATGGTTCAGTGACTACTTGAAAAAAAGTTTAGATTTTTTTGTAATGTTAAATTCTCTCTTGTTATTAGTAATAGGATAACTATATTTGGTATGTGCTTAACTTGCAAGGTCCTTATGCCTATGAGACAGTTCTCACTTGACCTTGACCTCATTTCATGGATCAGTGAACAAGGATAAATTTTGGTGTTCAAGTCCATACTATAAGCAATAGGTCTAGTATATTTGTTGTATGGAAGGACTGTAAGGTGTACATGTCCAACTGGCAGGTGTCATCTGACCTTGACCTCATTTTCATGGTTCAGTAGTAAAATAAAGTTAAATTTTTGAGTTTTGGTCTGCTTATCTAATATATAAGCGATAGGTCAACTATATTTGGTGTATGGGATATTTTATGATCTATATGTCAGTCACGCAAGTTTTATTCGAACATGACCTCATTTTCACGGATCAGTGCTCAGTGTTAAGGTTTTTGTGTTTTAGTCTGTTTTTCTTAAACTATAAGCAAAAGGTCAACTATTTTGTTGTATGGAAGAATTGTTAGCTGTACATGTTTGCCTGGCATGGTCATCTGACCTTGACCTCATTTTCATGGTTCATTGGTCAATATAAATCAAAGAGCTGAATAGCTTTGAGGGGAAAGACGGCCCTTGTCTCTTTTTTTTTTTTTTTTTTGGGGGGGGGGTATCTTTTGATAGTCTTCATATAAAGAATGAAAACTAGAGGCTCTAAAGAGCCTGTGTCGCTCACCTTGGTCTATGTGCATATTAAACAAAGGACACAAATGGATTCATGACAATATTGTATTTTGGTGATGGTGATGTGTTTGAAGTTCTTACTTTACTGAACGATTTTGCTTCTTACAATTATATCTATAATGAACTTTGCCCATTAGTAACAGAGAACTATATTTGGTAAAAATTTACATAAATTTACCAAATTAATGAAAATTGTTAAAAATTGACTATAAAGGGCAATAACTCCTTAAGGGGTCAATTGACCATTTAGGTCATGTTGACTTATTTGTAGATCTTACTTTGCTGAACATTATTGCTGTTTACAGTTTATCGCTATCTATAATAGTATTCAAGATAACCAAAAACGGCAAAATTTCTTTAAAAATTACCAATTGGAGGGCAGCAACCCAACAACCAGTTGTCCAATTCATCAGAAAAATTCAGGGCAGATAGATATTGACTTGATTAACAATTAAACTTCTTGTCAGATTTGCTCTAGATGCTTTGGTTTCATAGTTATAAGCCAAAAACTGCATTTTACCCCTATGTGCTATTTTTAGCCGTGGCGGCCATCTTGGTTGAATGGCCAGGTCATCGGACACATTTTTCAAACTAGATACCCCAAAGATGATTGTGGCCTAGTAGTTTCAGTGGAGATTTTGTAAAAGATTACTTAGATTTATGAAAAATGGTTAAAGATTGACTATAAAGGGCAATAACTCCTAAAGGGGTCAACTGACCATTTTGGTCATGTTGACTTATTTGTAGATCTTACTTTGCTGAACATTATTGCTGTTTACAATTCATCTCTATCTATAATAATATTCAAGATAATAACCAAAAACAGCAAAATTTCCTCAAAATTACCAATTCAGGGGCAGCAACCCAACAACCGATTGACCGATTCATCTGAAAATTTCAGGGCAGATAGATCTTGACCTGATAAACATTTTTATCCCATGTCAGATTTCCTCAAAATGCTTTGGTTTTTGAGTTATAAGCCAAAAACTGCATTTTACCCCTATGTTCTATTTTTAGCGGTGGCGGCCATCTTGGTTGGTTGACCAGGTCACGCCACACATTTTTTAAACTAGATACCCCAAAGATGATTGTGGCCAAGTTTGGATTAATTTGGCCCAGTAGTTTCAGAGGAGAAGATTTTTGTAAAAGATTACTTTAATTTACGAAAAATGGTTAAAAATTGACTATAAAGGGCAATAACTCCTAAACGGGTCAACTGACCATTTTGGTCATGTTGACTTATTTGTAGATCTTACTTTGCTGAACATTATTGCTGTTTACAGTTTATCTCTATCTATAATAATATTCAAGATAATAACCAAAAACAGCAAAATTTCCTCAAAATTACCAATTCAGGGGCAGCAACCCAACAACCGATTGACCGATTCATCTGAAAATTTCAGGGCAGATAGATCTTGACCTGATAAACATTTTTATCCCTCGTCAGATTTCCTCAAAATGCTTTGGTTTTTGAGTTATAAGCCAAAAACTGCATTTTACCCCTTTGTTCTATTTTTAGCCGTGGCGGCCATCTTGGTTGGTTGACCAGGTCACGCCACACATTTTTTAAACTAGATACCCCAAAGATGATTGTGGCCAAGTTTGGTTTAATTTGGCCCAGTAGTTTCAGAGGAGAAGATTTTTGTAAAAGATTACTTTAATTAACGAAAAATGGTTAAAAATTGACTATAAAGGGCAATAACTCCTAAACGGGTCAACTGACCATTTTGGTCATGTTGACTTATTTGTAGATCTTACTTTGCTGAACATTATTGCTGTTTACAGTTTATCTCTATCTATAATAATATTCAAGATAATAACCAAAAACAGCAAAATTTCCTCAAAATTACCAATTCAGGGGCAGCAACCCAACAACCGATTGACCGATTCATCTGAAAATTTCAGGGGAGATAGATCTTGACCTGATAAACATTTTTACCCCATGTCAGATTTGCTCTAAATGCTTTGGTTTTTGAGTTATAAGCCAAAAACTGCATTTTACCCCTATGTTCTATTTTTAGCCGTGGCGGCCATCTTGGTTGGTTGGCCGGGTCACGCCACACATTTTTTAAACTAGATACCCCAATGATGATTTTGGTCAAGTTTGGTTAAATTTGGCCCAGTAGTTTCAGAGGAGAAGATTTTTGTAAAAGTTAACGACGACGGACGACGGACGACGGACGACGACGGACGACGACGACGGACGCCGGACGCAAAGTGATGGGAATAGCTCACTTGGCCCTTCGGGCCAGGTGAGCTAAAAAGAAGTTAGAACATGTAGAAAGGTTGATAATATTGAAGTCAATTGTTGTTGTTTAATCTAATTTTGTTTCCTTAGTTTAGGATTCAATTTGGATCAAGAGATTTGCATCTTCTAAATCTAAACATTCGATTAAAGTTGATAGTTAATTATGTAAAATTCAACTGATTTCTGTCATTTAACAACAACTACAATGTTTTCTGAAATCTTAATTGTGTATCACTGAACTGCAGGCTAGGCCATTTTCCATTTTTTGTGACAGTACTCTAAGATTTTTTCTTTTTTTCTTAAGAAAGTTAGGACTGAAAAATCCATTTAGTTTTAAATTTCCATTGATAAAGTTCCCAGTTACAACTCTCATCACAGGGATACAGGTACTAATAAAAAATAATATGATTGATGTAAACTGTGTGAAACTTGTTTCCAGATCCTACATTTTGAAATATTTGTAAATTTCATGAATAAATAGGTTTAAACTATAAAATGCAACTTTTAAAAAAATATTTTTTTTACCATTACAATGATTTATTTGTTGGTATACACAATTTAGTTTTAATGGAAGACTACTAATCATACACTAAATGTCACATTTTCAAGTTTTATTTTAGTGGATAATTACTCATCAATAGAGGTGCTCCTGATTTGGAGGAAGATTCACAAAACAGAATTTTACAGAAAAAATGAAAAAAATCGTTTCTCTCCCCAATCTCATGTATCTCCACGAACTTTGTTTACTTTGAAAGTTGTTGACCTACAAATTAAAGTATTGCATGTTGATGTTTGAATCATCTACTGAGCAAACATAATTATGATTAAATTTAACAAATAACAATTTATAATTAGTGCATGAACTCTGAGAATGATTTAAATAACCAGTGAAGGATATCCCGGCTTCTGCATAGTGTGGCATTCCAACAATGACGTCATTATAAAATATAATGTAGGTTGGATATATTTAGAATATCTTTCTGAATTGTAAAAGAAACGTAAATAGTGTAAAAGAGAGCTCAAAATACGATAATTTTCGCTAGAAACAGAAGGGAAATGTGTAGAAAAGTGTTTAAAGGGAAACTTCGCAAAAAAATCAAAAATTGATATTATGTCCATTCTATATAGAAATGCTCAAATTTATAGATATTAAAGTTTTATTCCGCTAGATAAGAGATCACCATCGATTTTAAATTTAGAGTATCAATTCTCTGCGTTCCGCCATTTTGTCGTCTTCCCCGATTAAAAATCCTGATATGTCTATAAACCACAAAGGACCAAAACTACAGTAACCGATGTAGTCGTAATTGCGTGTCGATATCTTGTCAATCGTATGGTTGTTTTATCTGACAAACTAAGTTGATACGGAAAATGTTCCTATTTTTTTTAAATAACCATAGTCTGTTATTTTTAAACTGTTAATATTGGAATTAGTTAAAAAGTCAAAGTTTAAATCATATATAAATAAGTGTTCCGTGAAAACTGTTTTCGTAAATCTAATTCGTTTATAATTCTTTAAAGTAATAAATTTTATTCAAATAAATTCGGATCTTCCCTCATCTGATCACCAGCATGACTAAAGGTATTACTCCCAAAGGTATTGTGAGGGGTGTGAGGTGACACGTCCAGGTATTCAAGCGATTTCCTGTCGGGCTTGCAAGTTCATGCATCGTTTCACTTCTGTAGGTATTGATCAGTGTACACGGCCGATAACTTATAACTCTCCATTTTGAACTATCAGGTGTATAATATACATCTCTGTCTTGCGTGTCCGAAAGTGATATAATATATTAGCCATTACTAATTCATACGCTTGTTTGTAAATAACATTACTGGTGTAAAGAATATTATTTATAAAAATATAAATAATACCAAAATAAAAAAGATTTGATAAAATAAAAATCTATTTACATTTTTTTCCAAGGTTTAATTTGGGAAAATGTAACATATACTCGTTGTCAATAGTAAAGGACAGATTAGAACATACCAGAAATATTGATTTAAAAAAAAATGTACGCACTTGTCGACGATTCATTTCTACGCCTGGAAGAAGAAGAAGAAGAAGAAGAAGAAGAAGAAGAAGAAGAAGAAGAAGAAGAAGAAGAAGAAGAAGAAGAAGAAGAAGAAGAAGAAGAAGAAGAAGAAGAAGAAGAAGAAGAAGAAGAAGAAGAAGAAGAAGAAGAAGAAGAAGAAGAAGAAGAAGAAGAAGAAGAAGAAGAAGAAGAAGAAGAAGAAGAAGAAGAAGAAGAAGAAGAAGAAGAAGAAGAAGAAGAAGAAGAAGAAGAAGAAGAAGAAGAAGAAGAAGAAGAAGAAGAAGAAGAAGAAGAAGAAGAAGAAGAAGAAGAAGAAGAAGAAGAAGAAGAAGAAGAAGAAGAAGAAGAAGAAGAAGAAGAAGAAGAAGAAGAAGAAGAAGAAGAAGAAGAAGAAGAAGAAGAAGAAGAAGAAGAAGAAGAAGAAGAAGAAGAAGAAGAAGAAGAAGAAGAAGAAGAAGAAGAAGAAGAAGAAGAAGACCAATTTGATTTAAATACAGGTCGATATAATAACTTGCTTCGGTTCATCGAAGTTATGAACATAGTAAAATCACAAATTTATATATCAATTAGATCGTTCTCCAATAAAGGAAGAAATTCGACATCATCACAATTGTTCCGACATTCATGTAAAACATATGCAACTGGACGTACACTAATAAACCCCAAGGGATGTGAATATTTTCTAGGAAAACTTTTGAGTATTTTAAAGTTTCAAATTGATTTCGGGATTTATTTTCTTTCTTGATATTCAATGACAGCAATTTAAAGAATAAACTGCTGTCCGCTTTAGGGGTATTCTTGCCAGTTGAACAGACTTATAATTACATTCAAAAATAGGGAAATTAAGATGACATTAAATTCGTTGTCTTTTTTTTTAAACATCGTTGGTCAAATAGCTAAAGTATTATTCGTTGTGAGAAGAAGACTATTTCAATATAAGGACGCTCCCGATTATGAATAAATTTGGTTGACGTTTTTCACACTTGAAAATAATTTCTATTCGTAATTTTTCGATTCCATTCCAAGAGGATCCTTAAAATTCCTGTCAATTTTTTAAAACATCTTTTTTTTTCAAATAGCTGAAGTATTCATGCATGCGTTGTGAGATTTAAAATATTTTGATGAGAACATTAATTCCTAAATAGGTAAATAAAGATCGCTTTGGATGGACTAAATTATATAATTGCAATCTGTTTGAAATATTAAAGGTTGGCGATTTTAATTTAAAAAGGTACAATTTTTAGTTCATACACTCGTGTTTAGAAGGCTATTTTTATTTATAAATTTATTCAATTAAAATAATTCAGTATTTTATCGTTACAAAACTAATCAGAAGTCATAATTCATTTAAAAGTGAGCTTATGCAAAATATATAAAAATATACAACAGCTATCCAGTTATTGTGCGACCTTATTTCTCCCGTAAATTCATTTTAATTCTTTTTCTTACATTTCTGTGTCTATAACTATAACTGACTCCCGTATATCATTCATACGAAATGTTGTTCACACCTGAAATGCTGAACCGTGACGCCTAGGTGTCACTGAATGAAGATCAAAAGATTAGAATTACATAATGCTAATCTTTTAATTACCTTGAGTTTAACTACGCATTCAACATTCACTAAGTCTCACAAATTAATACACATTTAATTTCCACAGTACAAGCAAGTGAAAATGTTTTCTGGAATGAAGCAAAAAGTTCAGAATACAAACATGTATTTTTTAATACACTATCGATCGTGTCAGTTTCATATGTTTGTTTCAAGTATTTGAAGAAAAAAAAAATCATAAAAATGTTCTATTGTTTTATTTACTTTAATTACTAGAATTCGTATAAAAAAATCCACACATGAATCCTACAATCTAATTTAAAAAGTTGCATGGCTATCACTTACTTTTCGTTGGTTAATAGCTACACCAAAAGTCGTTGATGCGCTTTAAATAGCGTTATTAGATGGTTAACGAACAAGACTTAAATGAGATTAATTTCATTCCCGGCATGCTCAAAGACTTAAACTACGTCACATAAGTCAGGAAGTTTGATAAAATAAAATTAATAATTCCCAATTTTCTCCTTTATTTCTTTTCATATCGAAATTAAACTTGGTGAATATGTTTTTTATGGTATTATGAACATAATAAGATGAAAAGTGAAAAATCGCGAATTATCCCTTTAAAGTCAATCTATTCATTTGTGGGTTTCCTTCTCATCAATCTCAGTAAGATTTGTTAAGGGGTTTTCCACACTATAAAAACAAAATGAATGATGTGAGGGAATGTCACTCTGGTCAACCCCCATAGGGGATTCTCGGCTTGAAGCCGTCTTTCCCCAAAAAGAAGATGTGGTATGATTGCCAATGGGACAACTATCCACAAAAGACCAAAATGACACAGACATTAACAACTATAGGTCACCGTACGGCCTTCAACAATGAGCAAAGCCCATACCGCATAGACAGCTATAAAAGGCCCCGATAAGATAATTGTAAAACAATTCAAATGAGAAAACTAACGGCCTTATTTATTGAAAAAAAAAAAATGAAAGAAGAATGTTTAGTTTTCTTGGTAAATATTAAGTTTATGTGACAGTTGTAATAAAACTGTATATTTAGGACTATCAACATAATATCAATGATTAGTAAAGAAGGTGAGACATTTCAGCATGTTCACTCTTTATGTTTTTCTTTGTAGTTTGCTGTCTCATTAACATTCCCCTAAAATCTCCTTTTACTCACTGCAAATGAGACAAGCAGAATAATCTATAACTGCTTAAAGAATGACATACATCACATCCTATTCATGAATATTCATTGTAGACATACATCACATCCTATTCATGAATATTCATTGTAGACATACATCACATCCTATTCATGAATATTCATTGTAGACATACATCACATCCTATTCATGAATATTCATTGTAGACATACATCACATCCTATTCATGAATATTCATTGTAGACATACATCACATCCTATTCATGAATATTCATTGTAGACATACATAACATCCTATTCATGAATATTCATTGTAGTTATGTGTAAAATATCAATCAAATTGAAGATTTAATACATGATCATTTAGGTTATGAATCTTTTCAATTTGCTTTCTACTTGTATATAAAATTCCTTGTAAATGACTTTTCTTATTTTCTACTATTTTTGTTAAGATTTTTCTTACCTTTATCTTTTGGTACTGATATAAATTTGTTGACTAGATGTTCAGTTTCAATTATATAATCTAGCAAGTTAAGGACAATAACATGATCTACAATGTAGATGCTGTTGTATAAAACGTACTTTTATTACAAATTTATCAATATTTCTCTCTAGACACTTTTCATTTTCTATAGTACTGTCCAAATAATTCAAAAACTTTTAAACAGTCACTTTAATAAATTGCATTAAAAGAATACTTATTTTCTTGTGAACAAAAATATGTTTTATCATTTTTCTTAAATATACTTATTTAAATCATAATAATGTGTATAATGTTATCCAAAATTGACCTATAGTTGTAAATTTCTAAATTTTATGTCATTTGGTCTCTTATGGAGAGTTGTCTCATTGGCAATAATACCACATCTTTTTTTTAAATTGTAGAAAAAAATGTATTTAGCATTCTTGCATTAATTATTTGTTATTCTAATGAACATTAAATAAGGATACATGTTCTCTCATCATCATTAGAATGTTCTAACCTGTCTGCTTCTTTTCCATATAAAGTCTGCAAGAAAAATAAATGAAAGTGCTTTCATATACAAATCTGTATACTTTAATAAATAAATTTGGTGTTTTTACTGTCTTCTGATTGGTTAAAATTATTAGTTTTATTTTCAATGTTGTCAATTTTGAAGGCAACAATGCCCACTCTGACGTTGTGTATTCATACGCCAACATGTGTGTACGACTTACTGTACGTTGTTATTGTTAATATAAATAATATAAAAAGTTCTTTGAGCCTTATTTTTGAAATTTATTTATAATGAATGGCAATAATTTATTTTGATTTTATTGAACCATAAAACTAATTTTTGACTCTTCACATTTAACATAATCTGCTTCGCGGATTATTCAATGTGAAGAGTCAAATATTAGTTTTATGGTTCAATAAATTCAAAATAGATAATAGCCATTCATTAAATACTAATGTTAATCATTGTTAATGTCTACAAGGCTAGTCTCTTTAGGAAATAAGCATCCTAAAATTGTTCTCAAAATATTGCTGAATGGAAAGGCATGATTAACTGCTATAGATTCATAATTTTTTTCAAAGGTAACAATAAGCAATTTTACAAAATTTATCTATAAGCCAATAGAAAATTTACACATTTTGATTATCTAAAATTGTGGTTCACCTGCACCCAAGATATCCAGGAATAATGATAAATCTACAGTATTCATACATGTAAATTTGTTATGTTGATCTTGCCCAAGTATGTTTTCTCTACAGATCAAATAGATTTTATATATTTTTTTCTGTAGATGGTATTTTTTTTTACAAACTAATGGGAGGCTCATACAGTACATTATATTCATGATATATACAGAACTGTGAGTGAAAAAGTGGTAAAAATGACCATTTCTGAACATTGATACGGATGACCTGTTTTAAGTCCATTTTAGCTAATTATAGATATATACCTTCCAAAAATTAGTCTTGATAAACAGTAACATTTTGAGTAGCTTTGTTTCTCTCTTATAACCTTGTTCTCTAACAAACAGCAAGTCTAATAAATGTGAACCTACATGTTGTCCCATCTCAGACAGCCTGAAGTAATAGATAATCTGCATAAAAAAAATCTACTAAATGCAAATCCTCTACATGGATTTGTAAAAAGAATTTGGAAAGCACCTGCCACCTTCAGTTATCCCTGCAGTCAATGTCTCTCATGAGGGTCTTGATCAGGAGGGGGTTTGTTATTCTGTAAACATTTAATTTTCACCCCTTTTTTCTCTAATCTTCAAAAAATTAGACCACGCATTTCTCTAATCTTCATTTTTTTTGCCCGTTATTCTCTAATCTTCATTTTTTAAGTGCATTATTCTTTAATCATTTAACCCCATCCAAACCCTCTCTCATTACAGTTTTTTTTTTTAATTGATTGCATAAACATTTAATGATCTTTCCCTACTTTCCGTGCAGTTAATATGAAAGCTATGATAAGAGTTTACTCTATTGATCTATGATTAAAGCAACTTTTCTGCTGTTATCAAATACATGTAGCAAAGACATTAACTATGTATTAAATGACAAAAAATAGTCCTGACTTGTTGTGATCTAACAAGAATGATTTTTTGGTAGGTAGATACATTTGTACATTTAGATAGAAGTTAAGGATTTAACAAAATATCAGTGAGTTTGAATTGGCAGGTGTCTGTGAAAAAACCCTTGAACTTGTGATATGATATCATTTGTATAAAATCTGCTATTTTTAAAAGTTTTAATATAATCTTACTTTGTTTGGAGCTCTGATACACTGTAAACTCTATTCTGGCAATACTGCACCATTTCCGAAAACAATAATGCAAAAGTTGCAATATTTACCTACAACACAAGAAACATTAAATATAATTAATGAATGATTTATAAAACTTAGAAGAAACCCAAAGACCAATCAAATCCTGCTACAAAACATATGAACTGACTTTTGACTCCTTTCAAGGTAGATTTTCTAAATAACTGATCTTATTATATATACATTGTATAATTAGTTGAACATTTGGCATTTTTCATTTCGCCAAAGTGTGATTCAGGAGTGTGTCTTGTAACACATTTATATTTTAATGTCTTCAGTATAATATTTATTATGTTTGAAGCTGATAACACTTTCTGAACTCACCCTCCAGAGTTTATGTACATGTGTAGGTACACTGTAGATTTAGGTGATGATGTAGCTCGAATTTCATTATATATTATCATAAATTAATCCTGAAGCTTTATAAATCAACACATGATGAAAAGTCATGAACTGTTCTTTTTTTTAGGGTTTCATGTTTTCTATGTCCCTTTCCACAATGTTCCATTTACACAACAACCCTAAAGGAGCATCATTTTTGCAACAATGGGCATGTTAGAATTTAAATTAAAAACATTTTCCAATTTTGAAGAAAAAGATATATATTCCAGCATGTGATGGTGAAATAAACACCTTGATCTTATTTGAAACTAAAAGTCCCACTCATCTACCATGGCTACAGTTTTTCCAGTTTTTTCTAATGTTGTGCTCTTACGCAACTGTCCTAAGTATATTGTAAGTTGGTATGGGCTTCAAGGGCTCACAAACATGACATTTAACAATGTCACATTCTTTTAGTGTCTGTCAAAGTCTGACAACTGTGATGCAGTATTTGTTGTTGATTGCTGTCTATAATAGTATTTTTTCTTTAGGTTTATACATACATGTACCAAGTCTACGTAATTAGTCTGTTCATTAATGGTGTTGTTGTAGTTTCTCCTCTGTACCATTTGTAGATTATGTTTGTTGTTTGTACAGAATATTTAAGTTTTTGTCTCACTGTGGATTGGTATGCACTGGATTTGATATGTGTTAACATTGTTGATATGATGAAATCATGTAACGGCGTGTGATATCACCCACTTGGTGAACACTGGGAAACTCCACTGTACATTTAATTGAAAGGTATTGTCTAGTCCAGTGGCAAGTATTTCATTCATATTCAGTCTGACCGTTACAAAAATACACAATTTGCATCCTCTGTCCCCGTAGTCAAATGGTAGTATGAAATAACACAGGAATTTAATAACTTATCAATAAAATAAATGTGAAACTGCAAGACGTATACAATGAATCCATGACAAATCGCCCCACTCTTCATGCTCTTGTTTACCAACTCGCCCCACTTATGAAAAGGGTGAAATCCCATTTAAAATAGGTTCGATAACTTGCCCCACTTATGAAAAGGGATAAAATCCCGCTTAAATAAAGTTCGCCCCACTTAAGACAAATAGATAATCCACGATGATTGAATTTAGTTATGCCAACTCGCCCCACTTATGGAAAAATATGCTTTATATGCTAATAAATAAAATCAATACCTATGAAAATCTTTGATAACATCTTTTGCAATTCTTTTCTTTTTGTTTTGTTTTGCATTATGATACAATTAACAGGTTTCTTTTCATTTGTTATGCAAATAACCAGAGACATATAGTACAATGTATTTTCAATACACCTTATCGCTAATCCCGGCTGACCCGGTCGCTTGAATTTTGACGCATAAAACAATCACATTTCCATTGTGGCGTCAGATATTTTGTTTTATGACGTCAAAATTTTAAGGGAACCTGTGTGATTTTCAGTAATGGCGGACAAATAGCGATAAGGTGTATCAAGGAATTGTATATTTAAAAGGAATGGAAACGCGGCTCGAGATCAATCGGGATACCAACAGCGCACCCGCAGAGTTATAAACCATGTCTGGCTCAGGCGGAAGTATGATGAATAATATAAAAAATCATGACGGAGTTCCATTTCCTGTCATATAAATCGGTCTTTTAATTCACGGGGTCATCTTGCTTGAGACGATATAAATGAGAGAGAAACCCGAAATCAAGAATAAACTTTTATTCCTAGCAAAAAGTAAGGCCTTAGGTATCATTTTAATGCCTCATCAAACATACGTTTGTAATATTGTATTGAGTAAATTCTCATTAGAATAGACCTCGGTCTTGAAAATTGAGGGAGTTTCATCCGGATTACTAAACAAAAAATACTGTGTTTTGATTTTTTTCTAAAAACTTGAAAACTGCGAAGTGCAAAACAAAACAGTTGATATCATTATGAAGCTGAAACCTTATTCTATCGCTTAGGCTCTTTTTTAAGTTTCTTGTAACTTTTAAGAATTTTCTACGATTTTTCGAAATTTCAGTTTTGAGTTTCAATATTCTGTCAAAATATGTCTATCAATCTGGGAGTGCACTACGATTTCTTTATTATATTGGAAAGTAGAAAGAAAAAAGTGAGAAAATGAGATATCATTTTAAAGAAGGAATATTTTTCTACAGTTTGATCTAAATTACGAATGCTAAATGTAATTGGTACAATATATATGATTTTATTTCGAAACATGTTGAAAATTTGAAGTTGTGCGTCAACAAATACATCGACACTTTGTATTTTGGTATAAGTTAAATAACTACTTGAAATAGATGTGACATTGACATATAATTTAAAAGCTTAGTCTTTTTTCTATCGCATAGTGTTGGTTTTATGAAAATGGTGATAAAAACGAATTAGCTATGATTTTTCAAAATCCCATGTTTATATTTCACATTGACGCCATTTTGTTTGAAATAACAGACAAGATATATATAAAAGACACACGATTGGGATTTATTGTGCCTTAATATACCATGTACGATGTTATGCATTTCAAGTTTTTTTGTCAAATGCTGCTTTAGATACTAAATCGTTGTTTAGAATGCAGTTTGCCATTATAAAGCGTTGCCGCAAACTGTTCCTTCCTTTTTCTCCCAGAGCAGTAGTCTATAGGCCGCAAAAGTATTCCTTTGGTGTTAAAATAAATAAAATGCGAATGTGGGAAAGTTTGAACTGTTTCTAATTAGAAAATTTATTGCATCTCTGCATAATTTAGCATTAATTAACAGGTGAGCTCGACATTATTAATTTTTAACATCTTAAAAGTATGTAAGACCAGAGACAAATTAGCTTATCATTGATACATGATATATTATACCTGCAAATTGGAACATCCTGCATGCCGTTGCTTATTATAACACCTGTAATCTGAGTTCTTTTATCTAGATAATATACTGCAGTTGTTAAAATTTTCCTTCCTTCATAATAATTTATTAACTTCTTTCTTTAACAGTCATTTAGTTACATTTTTAAAATGTTCTTTATTTTGCCTGAAAACTTTTTAACACTCGTAAAATGTCCGATATCATCTGATTATGACATACCTTCATGGAATAATACGATAAAAAAAAAAATTGAATAATAAGTTTTTTATTACTAACTTTGCATGTGGTTGTATTGTTATATTTTTTTTTCTTGGATTAATTTATTTTTCGTTTCATGATTTATCACTTAGCTACTTTACCACGTTCGTACTACACAATGTAAGTACCGTTACTCTACAATAGAATGTGTATTTCGAATTATCTTCAAAAATAACAATAATATGATTTATTTTACGCCAAGCAAATTGAAACAGAATGCCCCTTAGAATGATGTTTTAGTCATTATTTTTTATTACAGAAACATGCCTAAGAAGAAAAAAATATCATTGTCAAGTTAGATAACTAGTGTCAGATTAAATGACCACGTTCGATAACTTCTACCAGATAAGTAATGAGCCAGTTAGAGCGATGGGGTGTAATTAACACCCGGTCAAAGCAAGAGATGCATCATAATATTTTCTTTGAAGTCGGCCGCGTTTCCATTCCTTTTAAATATACAATTCCTTGGGTGTATTAAGTGGGGCGAGTTGGCATTCATTAAGTGGGACGAGATTGCAGAAGTTATATTAAAGGGATTTAACCCTCTTCACAAGTGGGGCGAGTTGGTAAACCAGTTTGGGGCGAATTTTTTTTTAAAGTGGTGCGAGTTGGTGAAAAAGAGGGGCGATTTGTCCTGCTTCCGATGCACAAATAATGTATGCATAGTGGTAATGGTTCTGACGCACACATGTAAAACAGAATTGTCAATATTTATGTACTGAACTTTTCCTGTTAATATTAATAACATTAATTCTCTTTTACCTCTGCTTTTCCTTTACTTAAAGGTTTGTCAAGTGGACTAGGTTTCTGTTTTGTTATCGACGCCATGTTTAAATTAACTCTTTTGGATTCCCGGTTTCAATTTTGACACATCGGCGGGAAATACAAACTGAAGACGTGTGATCAATGTGGAAGGAAACATTATAAAAAATACGTTAATTTGGTTTGCTATTTATTATCAGGAATATTGCGTCATTCTGAAAAGTTAACATTCATTTAAAAAAGTGAAATGTAAATGAAGGCTGGCAACACTGGGACTTTCTATATAGTAAAGTCCCTGGGCAACAGTAGTATACCGCTGTTCAAAAGTCAAAATATACAAATACGGCTTATACACAACAACACTTAATATGAGGAAGGCGCTTTCAATTCAAAATATTTTATTGTTCAAATATCAAATGTACATTTAAGGTAGCACAATACAAAGATTTTGTCACTCCCAATCAGACAACTTTAAACTGATGTAATTCATTTCATCCTTCTTTATATTTTATAAATGAGGTACCAAAAGAAAAGAGAAAGATTAATCTTTCAAATTGTGATAATTTCATTATGACATAATTATTACATAATTAATTATTATGTAATTAGTTGCTATTTTGTGATGTCCACACTTGAATGAATTTAGCTTCTTTGTTCTTCATAGCATCCCAAAATATTTTATATATTCTTGTACAACACAGCCTGACCTCCAAAACTGTGTCTCAGATTTCCAAAAACTTCAATAGAACAAATTTTATACCCAATTGAATTTAGTGGTCTCTTATGAATTGATGTTGCAAACTTCATTGAAGATTTATGAGAGAATGAAATACAATAGGAAAAATCTGAGACACAGTTTTGGAGGTCAAACTGTGTTGTGCAAGAATCTATAAAATATTTTTGGATGCTATGAATAACAAAGAAGCTAAATTCATTCAAGTATAGACATCACAATATGGCAACTAATTACATAACAATTAATGATGTAATAACTATGTCATAATGAAATTATCACAATTTGAAAGATTTATCCTTCTTCTTTCTTTTGGTACCTCATTTATAAAATTTAAAGAAAGATGAGTGGAATTACATCAGTTTAAAGATGTCTGATTGGGGATGAAAAATCTTTGTATTGTGCTACCTTAAACAAAGGGATTGGACAAAAGGCAGTGCCTATACAAATCCTTTCCCATACAAGATGGATTGAATAACATGCATGATAGTATATAATTTTCTGATAAGTTAATAGATCATACGTTGTTGCAGTGAGTCAGGGGAGGCAATTCCCCCACTTCTTGAAGTATTTTATTGTGTATATGTATATAAATAACTATGTTAACAAAGTCAAAGCAAGACCTACTGAAGGTGGTGTCGAATTTTATACCACATTAATAAGTGTTGGTAAGGAATCAAGTAGATCATTAAGTGATTTTTTACTCAAATTCACAAACTCACTGCAACAAAGTTGTTCTATTTATATGAATAACAAGAATTGATTGGCCCTTTTTTGCAATACATAAGTAATTTAGTGTACCATCTTATTACATGACTATTAATTTCTTGATTTTTGAAAATATAATTACTAATACAAAAAATAAAATAAAATATATATAAATTTATTTGCAAAAAGATGCTAAACACAATTGGTTGTTTTTTGTGTTAAAAGTTAGGTTGGTCTTTAATTAAGACTAAAGAGTGGTACACTGTGGTTATAAGCTGATTTCTAAACAGTATAGTATCACATGAAATATTATAAAAATCTTCCAGTTTCATGAATATATTGTTGTACATATGTAAATATCTCTGTGTTTTCATCAATATTAAAGTCTGAGCAACCCTGTAGTAGGACATCAAGATTGACATTATTAAAGTTACTTATTTTTCTAAAGAGCTCATATCTCTGATAAATGTAAAATGGACAAACATAAAAGAAATGAAAATTATCTTCTACTGGATCTCCACAGGCACATATAGAGCTGTCTGACAAATGATCACAGAAAAGGTGTTGTTTTAGATCACTAGCCTCATTTCTTAATTGGCAGTGGATTATATTAACTTTACGTGAACCAGTGGAAAAGAAAACAGGACAAGGACTTATGTCCTCATTCAGTTTTCTTTTAAATCCTGTAAAGCTTAAAATATTTTTAACTTCTCCATCAAGTGAATTCCACTTTTCAAGAGTATGTGGAATAAAACTATTCTTATAGGCTGTGGTTCGACACTGAGGAGTTTTAAATTCCCTTTTTTTCCTCAGTCCATACTGGTCATTAGTGTTTGTATACGACAAGATATCAGCAGCAATATAACTAGGAATATCTCCAGAAATAGTTTTATGAAGAAACAATAATTTGTTTTTCTGACGTCTATTCTGGAGGGAATCCCAACCTAATTCCTTATATAATTTCCATCTAGGAGTTCCCTTTCGAAGCCCAGTTACAATTCTGGCAGCAGCTTGTTGTACAGACTCAATTAGATCGGATTCTTCTTGAGTGCAGTTATCCCAAATTATGTTCCCATATTCTAAAATAGGCCTTATAAATGCAATATAAAGTCTTTCCAGAGACTGTCTATCAATCTTATGTTTTAAATATCTCATAATATTAAGACGTTTACAAGCTTTTGAATAAATATCCTGTATGTGACTAGACCATTTGGCATTAGATGATAAGGTTATACCAAGATGTTTATGTTCTGAGACATTTTCTAGAGGTGCATCATTCATGCATAATGATGTGACATCAATATTACTTTTTCTCGTAAAGTACATAGATTTGGTTTTGTCTGCATTGAAGGTTACACCCCATTCTCCTGCCCATTGGTCTAATGATTCTAGATCTTGCCCCAGGGATTCAGCTGCTGATCTCTCATCATGTACAACACAATATAGACAAGTATCATCTGCAAACAGTTTTATTTTGTTTGTAACCACATCTACTATGTCATTCACAAACAATAAAAACAGAAAAGGGCCCAAGATGGATCCTTGAGGGACTCCTGCCTTGACAGTATTCCAGTTAGAAAAAAACCCATTTACTCCAACCCTTTGTTGTCTATCAGAAAGATAACTTTTGAACCAGTTAAGCAAATTACCCTTTATTCCATATTTTCTTAACTTATATAGAAGTCCCATGTGCCATACACGATCAAATGCCTTTGACACATCGCAAAAAATAAATCTGACATCTTTCCCTTTGTCAAGATTTTTTACAATCTCATCATATAATAAAAGTAACTGATTTATAGTAGAGTCCTTGTTTCGGAACCCTGACTGTTGGTCAGTTAAAATTGCATGATCATGTATATAGTTATGTAAATACTTAAAAATAATTTTCTCCAATATTTTGCTAAAACAATTAGTAACAGAGATAGGTCTGTAGTTTGAAACATTGTCCTGATCTCCTTTACCCTTGTAGATAGCTGATACATTTGCAAGTTTCCAATCACTGGGAACTATTCCTGATTGTAAGCTTTTATTAAATATGAATGTTAAAGGTGTAACCAGTGATGGGAAAATTGCCTTAAGAAATTTTGGAGGTAGCTTGTCAGGTCCAGCTGGTTTGTTAATATTTAAAATTTGGAAATGGTCAATCACATCCTGCTCTGTTATCACTATGTCAGACAGCTCATAGGGTGCCAAAGGTGGAACATTAGGCAGTTGAGGTTCTGTGTCAAATTTTGATATTGAGCAAAAATAATCATTTATGGCTGTGGCTTTCTCAATGGGGTGAATGAGAATCTCTCCATTTACCTTAATGGGAGAATTTTGACTCTCTTTATTTTTAAATTTGCAAACACTCTTAGCTATTCTCCACCACTTCCCTGGGGGGATTGATTTATCGACTAGGGAATTATGCAAGTTAATCAGGTACTGACGTTTAGCTTCTCTTACTAGATCAATCACTTCATTTCTAAGTTCTTTAAATTTTTTCCAGTCTGAAATTAAATTTCTTGATTTAGCTTTTTTGTAAGCACGGTTACGCTTTCGCATTTTAACTTTAATACTGGTTGTGATCCAAGGTTTGTCCCTGGGTCTAACCAATACTTTTTTTTTTGGAATATATGTGTCCATGACATGATGAACTTCTTGGTTAATTAGACCATTTATCTTATTAATGTCATGAACATTTTTAAAGCATTCATTCCAGTTTTTTCCTTGTAAATACATGTTTGCTGATGCATAGTCACCACTCTCATAGTCATAAACTACTTTTGAATAAGCCTTTTGTCTAGCAAGGGAAAAATTAATCTCAATAAGTGTTGGAGAGTGGTCGCTACAAAAACTTGGTAGTACCATACTATTTCTTAGTAAACTAAGATTATTCATATATATAGGGTCTAAGAGTGTTGCAGTTGAGGAGGTTATTCGAGTAGGTTCCTTAACAACATTTTCTATGCCATATCTTTCACAGATTCTTGATATCCTACTAGTCGGACTTGCTTTTAGTAAATCTATGTTTAAATCACCAAGCAATATTACATTTTTATCAGTATCTATTACATTATCTAATAAATTTTCAAAATGGTCTAGTGATGTGACTGGTGCATTTGGAGGTCTATAAAAACATACAACTAAGAATCTACCAGTTTGTGTTGTAATTTCAACACAAACTGATTCTAATTCAGCTATTTCTAAGTCACTACGGCGTTTACAATGGAGACTATCTCTTACATAGATCAAAATTCCTCCTCCACCGTCAGTTGACCTGTCTTTTCTGAATAAGTCAGGATTATGAAAATTTGGCATTACCAAATCAGTACTGCCAACATTTGCTTTCAGTTTTGTTTCAGATACACAAATCACATCACATTCACCTAGTTCTGAATGAATTAAATCAATTTTATAACGTAAGGAATTAACATTAATACCAGCTATTTTAATATTTTGATAGCTGTATCTTGATGAATTTGGTCCAGGATTTTGTTCAATGTCATTACTTTGTAGTAAGATTAATACAATAATCAGACTAAAAATTAAGTTGGAGATATATACAGTTCTGATACTAGGCTTGTCATCAATATGGACATTATAAAGTGGTAATAAAATATCATCCATGATCACTAATAAATGAGTTAGTAAGCATACTACAAATTATTTGGATAATGCCCATAAAGTTTGTCACATTAATATTATACATACTGTTTAACAACATAAGTCTACAACCATAACCACTCTGTGCTGGTATTTGAATGGATAAAATCCAGCATTTATTAGTTCTCAATAAAATTAAACATGATTGAAAGAGAAGGAGAAAAGGGGGAATACTTACTGCATACATGTAACATGCCAAAAACCAGACATGTTGGAGTTTTGTAAACTGGGTCATGTCTAGAGGTACATGCAGCTAGGGATAATTAGGAAAAGGATTGTACATTAAATTATTGCATGTGTGTTAAGATGTTCGATGATAAAAAAGAGAAAAGTATGCCAATGGAATTGTTTTGATTTCAGTCTAGAAATAAATTTTAGATTCAAATGACGGTATGAAAAGATCCATCGAACCGGAAATATGATATTTTGCCGAAACTAGTACAAAGAGGAATAACTCAATTTATAAAAGTGGAATAAAGGGGGAAAAAAAAAAAAAGAATTTCAATTTAATTGTGGAGTTTGCCTTAATTAACATATGTATAGAAATTATGTAATTAGATTAGCACTAGATATAATATAATTCAGATTGTCTATGAAATATTATGTACAGATTGTTTTTAATAACTTTTATTAGAGTTAGCTGATGATGAGCGGGCTCTCAGTGGGACCTCGCTGGTTACAGGTGTTGATGTCAGTCCTGCTAACGGTCGAAATATGTTTGCGCTGACACTTAAGGACTTCGAACTTTTTGTATAGGCTGGACGTGGTGTTCTAGCTTGGTTATCAGTCTCTGGGACGTCGGAAGTAATCTTAAGTTTAAGGAACCGAGTGAGATCTTTCTCGGTTTTAATTTGAAATGTCTCGTCTTTGGTTAAGTTCCGTACTAGAATTTTCCCATCATGAGTCCAACAGCTGTTTATGAGCTTATCGTGTTTCAGTTGTCTTGCTTTTCGAAATAGTGTCGCACGCTTTAAGGTTAGAGCCTCGTTGACATATATTCGTTTTTTTACATTATCTTGCTCATCATTGACCATCTTCAAGTTCTTTTTATTACTGTAAACCAATGCTCTATCTCGGTATGATATAAAGCGAATTATGATATCACGAGTTCTTCCCTTTTTTCTTTCGCCAATACGATGTGTGCGGCCTATATCACGAAGAGACAATTTTCTGTCATGGTGTTTGATTATCATTTTGTTTATGACGGACAGAACTTTAGAGTCTGTATCTTCATCAAAGGTGGCTGTTTCAGGTTCTGGGATACCGCTTATTTTTAAACAGGTTCTTCTGGAATACTGTTCCATATCATCTAAGCGAAGTTCAAGTGTATTTATATGGTTTTGAAGTTCGTCAAAAACATCTGATCTGAAAACATCTATTAGGCAATTTCGAATATTTTCATTTTTTAGCAGTTCATCTACAAGAACCTTTATGGAATTATCATCTCTTGACACAGATTGAATAAAGTCTGCAATTTCAGACACATTGGAATCAGAGTCACTTATACGCTGGCGTTTGGCCGCGGATGCGGATCGGTTTCTCTGTGATGTTCTAGTGGCTGACTGGTTGGGTTTGAAACCACCCCTCCCTTTACCGCTACCTCGACCCCTGCCGTGCCTACCACCGCCTGTCATGGTTTTCAATTATGTTATTTTCACAATGTACGAAAGGTACAATTATTGTCAGTTGGATTGTTTGTGAAATAATAATACAGACGTTTCTCTGAAGCACTCGTTGATACACGTGCATATATTGTACGATATAATAATTGTAAACACTAAGATTGCTGAGTGTAATGTTTATGTTTTTGTTATCGTATGGATTGTCCGACAGGTAATGGTCAGTTGTAATAGTGAACACTAATCACTCGTAGATGTTTATATTCTCAGGATGTCTTTAATTCACCTCAAAATTCAATAATTTCAGATTGTTTTTATCATTAATGTTTTGATAATTAATCAATATCCATTTTACCGTTTTTTTAACATCAAAAACTCACTATAACATTATGAAATTGGACTTTTTCCTTCTCCTAAAAAATACACGTCTGTTCACTTCAACGCCATCTTGAGGAAGGCGCTACCTTAAATGCCAGCTTTATACATGTACATATTTATGATATACCTATAAGCTTTATTGCTAACTATTAAATAAATACTAAGACAATGTCCTATATATATTGATTGGTTGTTGGTTGTTTAATGTCCAGTGGCAAATATTTCATGCATGTTCAGAACGAATGTCCTAGGCTACATTAACATATTGTTTATGTTTAAAATAAAATTATAACTTCAGATGGAAAATGTTTAGGGAACAATCATTGAACTTGAAAAGGCAGGAGGGGTTATGGTATTTTTCCTAAAAAAATATCCTGATTCCCAAATTGATGAATAAAAAATCTGTTCAAGCAGAGGACAAAAAAAATATTTTGAATCCAGACCTTCACCAAAAATGATTTTATCTTTCAGAATTATATGCAAAATAAATTTAACTTTTTAAATCTAAAAACATTTAAAACTTCCCAAACCGTACAGATAATTCTGTACACAGTAGTTTTTTAGGTGATAATGGCCATATTTGCCAATTTGTTATGATAAACTTTAATACTAGTGTTAAATTTTGACTAAATAATTTGTTAATTGATAGTGCTGAAAGGCTTTGGTGAAAAAAGTCTGACTCGAATAAAAAAAACATTTGTATTCCTGATCATCTTCAATTTGTGAGTCTCATGTATTCAGAGTCAGTTTTATGTCATTTCTTGCATATATATTTTTTTTGTTACATACATGATGTAACTTACTTTTAAAGTTTTTATATGACAGCAGAATAAAATTGAGAATGGAAATGGGAAATACAAGCATGTCAAAAATTTGCTTTCGAGTAATGCTTAATCATGTCATAGTTGTTTTCGAGAAGACACATTTCATCGGGTGTCCACAGAATAACTTGAGTATATTAAGTGAATGGATCTCTATGAAATTTTACTAGAAGGATCAATACATAAAAGGAAGACTATAATTGATTTTTTGGTTATGGAACAACATTTTTGGGTTGGATTTTTTTCAAAATTTTGGGTTTTTCTTCCAAAATTTAACTTAATTACATTGATTTTACTGGTCTAGTATATATAGATGCAACAAATACTGATTTGGCAGGAGATGCACACAAAATAGGGTGTTTTAAATATTTTATCTGTAATTGGTGCATTTTTCCTATGATGTGTACTTCTTGAAATGTCGACGTGAGTATCATGATAAAGAAAATATATTTGGTAACTAAGTATATATATATTCACAATTGATATGCGCCAGTGGATCTTCTTTCCCTTTAATTACCAAAATTGCACATGTTTTTTTCTCTCACAGAAACACATGAGTTATTTGGTAAATAAAACACTTGTCATTGTTTGAAACTTTCAGTAATAAAAATTTAGTTTAGCCTGTTTGAATGTTTCACTTATTGTGTGAAAATTTCAACAGAAAATGTACAAAACACTTGGTAAAATTGCATTAGGCCAACTAAAATTAATTAGTAGATTTTCATCCAATTTTTTGAAAAAAATGGGGCGGGTGGGAGGATTTTATTTTTTAAATTTTATTTCATATGAAACCTTCTTGTCACATGTTATTCATATATATATGCAAGTTTAATAATAAGCTTATATTATGTAAATACATGCATAAGGTATCGTGTATAAGACAATAACAATCAAAACCAAGAAGTAAACAAAGACTCATATTTTCATCAAGATACAAATAATAAATAAGAAACAACACGAACTCCACTAAAAACCGGGAAAGAAATCAGGTGCTCCGGAAGGGTAAGCATTTCTTGCACCGTATACGGCACCCGTCGTCACGTGTTATTTATTTGTTCAGTTCGGTAATGATGGAAGGTTATTATGACTGAGGAAGAATATCAGATATGATTTCTGACACACTTTTGTCATAATGGCAAATCAGCTCATGATGGCGACCATAAAATTTCTTGAGTGATGACCTTAATTTGATTGATTTATAGCCTTGTCTTAGCAACTTTTGGGAAAGCAGTATTCAACAAAATCAACGTACTTTGAGCTAGCTCTAGAATAACGTATCAATTGAGACACTATACTTCATATGCTGGTGACGCTTTTTCAAATTCGTAAATATATATCTCTGATTGGCAACCACTACATGTAATTGCCGCTTTAGAAACCTATTTTATAGTAAACAGCAGAAACGTGGAGAAATGCTCTCTTCAGTTGGACTACCTGCACCAAATTTATTTTGCTTTCCAAGTAATGTAAAACTCAAACAGTGTTGAAATAATAGGGTTGGTCCTTAATATGCAAGATGATGCAAATATAATTACAATGTTGAACATATAGTTGTTTAATGACTCTATCGTGGGTATTGGGACAGAGGATGTTTTCTGTTTGTCTACAAAAAACGAAAGGCATGGCTAAATCTAAATCTAAGGGCTTGCTATATACATTAAGTACCGGTCTTTGTAAAAATCATGCAGAAGGTGATTCATGGCATGTCACAGAAGTAATTTTTTTTGCCCTATATCATAAGAACTTTGGTAGATGGTCAAAATTCTGTCTTTATTTTCCCTGTATTATGCCCGTTGCCATGGTAACCATCAAATCAACATTTTGCCTGAATATGTGAACAAGACCCTTTTTGAAAATATAAAATAAGGGAATTTAAAGTCCCATAGAAATAAAGTTAATCAATACAAAGGATATGTATATTTACAGTATTGACAAACAAAACCCCAAACTATATAAAAACGTTAAAAATTGTGAATTTACTAAATAGTTTGTTTCCATAGCAACCATTTAAAAATGTGTTAAAATTCGAAAATGAAAAATTTCAAAAACTTTAAAATTTTAAATCTGTTTATCTCCCAAGACCAACAATACCATGACATGTTATTGACAAATTTTGAAAGACCACATTCTATTTATTCAGAAAATAAAAAGAAAGTCGTGTGTTTTTTTTTCTTTAAAAAAAAAAATTTAGTCAAAAATTGTCAATTTTCACCAAAATTCAGATTAACAATCAGATGAATAATCAAAAATTTTGAACTTAAAAAGCTAAAACATTCCATTTATATGTGCAATTCTGACACACATTTGTTAATTTTAAAGGAGAATATATGATAAATGAAGATATACTTGTACAAAATGAAAAATCATCACTCTGGGTATGGTGCACCCCCCTTTTTTTTCGATTTTTTTTTTTTTTTTTTTTTCAAAATTATAAAATTTGTTGAAAGAAATGTGGTATCTCATTGGGTTTACTTGTGAACTAAGTATTTTAAGAATTTAAGCATAACACAACTTCTAAAGTTGAGGGCAGCATATGTACCCCCTTCCTTCAATCTTATATGTAAGATTTCTCAGAAGTTTAAAAAAAAAATGGTAATACGCATAACCCGTTGTCGTGTCTAAGACTGATGCTGTCAGTGAAAAAGAATAAAGTTGAATCCAAAACTTAATTACTAGTAAGTCTATGTATAAAGATATGAGGATGTGTTGTAATTGTCAATGAGACAATTAACTCTCAACCAGAGAGAGCAAAGACATAGAAATAAACAACCACAGATCACCGTATATCCTTCAACAATGAGCATAACATGATTATCTATAAAACAAATCTTAATGAACATTTAAAAAAAAATAGCTCAGGATACTTTCTCTTTCAAAATGGCTATAAAGAAGTTACAGTAACAATTTAATGCAACTCATTGTTGGTTTTTGAAACAGATTGATGCTTTAAAAACTTTAACCCTAGACTAAGATCTGCTAAACAAGAAGACTCACCCTGAAATGTCTGGTTGGTTTTATTTATAATTGAATTACTTTTGAAACTCTGTAAGTGTTATGTAAAGATTTTAATACAAGTATCATATTAACTTAACATTATCAATGTCAAGGCCGTAACTACCATTGAGGCAAGTGAGGCAATTGCCTCACTAAAATTTCGACACTGATTTTTTTTTTTATACATATATATATAAATATAATAGTCATTTGTTATTCTGTCTCAACCTTAATTTCTGTAACTTGTCATCATTCCTTTTAAACTATTCTTCATGGATATAACTCAGCATCTCAACGGGTGATGTTTCTCGGTTACATTAACCTAGTAACGATAATCGTCATTGATCTTTAGTTAAAAACAGGCTCTTGCAGAAAAAGGAAAAGCGACACTGAAGTGAAGAAGGAATAATTCTAGTAAACTAGTTTTTTTTGTGAACAGAGTCTGAGTATTGCATATAACTTCATTAGAACAATCAAAAAACGATAAGTAGACTGACAAATAAAGTACTGGTCTTCGGAAGGGGGCAGTCCTGTCTGCGTATTCATTTCTCCGTTTCACCAACTTTTGACAAATCAAGTACTGGGCATCGCAAGGGGGCAGTCCTGTCTGCGTATTCATTTCACGAACTTTAATCTTTCTCTTTACAGATAAATGAAATATAAATAATATGAAACATGAATGCATGGATTAGTGAGGGCCCTCATGGGGTTTTTGATTATGTGATTACTTGGCCGTTTTTTTAATGATTATTTGATTATTAAGCCAAATATTTCATGATTATTTGATTACCTAGGACTGTATTTTTAGTTTATGATTATTTGATTACTAAAGATAAGCAAATATTTAATGATTATGTGATTATATTGGCAAAAAAATGCTGATTATGTGATTACTAGGACCCCCCCATGAGGGGCCTCATTAGTTTTTATCCATGTTTCTTTAATCTTAAAAATTGAAAGAATATCCCATATTCCAATTTATTATTATTGAGGAATAGTAGAACCTTTAACACATGATTTTGTCTTTACTTATTCGGGACTACGGAATTTCGTTTCTTTATATTCGGGGTTTCGGAATCGGACACCCCCAAACCCTACCCCCTAAATTTATAGATTCTGGAACTAAAATACCACCAACTATTTCCAGAAATAAATTTGAAATTACGGAACTACATGTACAAACGTCAAAAGCTCCATTCCAATTCCCCTGTACCCATATATACTTACTCTATAATAGATAGAATCATATACATGTATCTTATCTCATTCCATCCCTAGTTTGTCTACTCTTTGTAAGCATAAAAGCGAGTTTAATATTCTGTAACTGCGACTGTATGATGGTGCTTACAGGAAAGCTTAATTCCCTTTTGCAAACAAAACTGTTACTACCGATGCTGCTACCGAATTGCTGATGGAGAAGGAATTGGAAGAAGATATTGATCATTGTGTTGATGATGATGTGCTACCTTTAGAAACACAGACTGCTCTGAAACGACTGAAAACTTGGAAAAGAGCATGCATGAATGGCGAGAGATTGTGCGGTCTTGCCATGCTCCATGTTCATCGCGATAAGGATATCAGCAGACCAAAACATGATTCTGAAACGATTTGAGATCATTTGACTAAACCGGCCATAGACAAATTTGGAAAACTCCACTGAATCGATGTTTGTTTTATGTTCTGGCAGCAGACTCAAATCAGTGATATTTGGATGATTATCTTAAATATAGATTTAAATAAAGTTGTTAAAAATTTGATGTTAGTAAAAGTCTTAAAATATGAAAAATTAATATAAAAAGTGTCCAAATTCAAAACATTATCAAACTCTCTAAAAATGCCTAGAATGCAGGATTTTGCACCATTCATTTCATACCCTCCAAAAAAAATTTCGCCTCGCTTCGCTCGGCTCAATTATTTTGCCTCACTAAAATAAGATGCCTAGTTACGGCCTTGAATGTTCTAAGAAAATGAGGTCAGGGTAAGATAAACTATGTCAGACAGACGAAAAAAAGAGAACGGAAACGGAAAATTCAGCATTTTTTCCATTTTTAAAGGGGCATAACTTATTGACAGTACCTGTTACACCAATAACATTCTAACTGTTCTGAATTTTATGGAAATAAGCATTGTGTATAAGTTTCAAAACATTTGGTTGTGGCAAACTTAAGTTAGAGAACGGAAACAAAAAAGTCAGCATTTTTTTTTTGCATTTGTATAAGGGTATAACTCTGGAACGGACGTACTTACAGACAAGGGTACAACTTAATGCCCCCTTTGCTACAGTGGGGGCATACAAATTCTACATGTTCTATCTGAGGAAATATATACCAACGATCTACATTAATTGTGCAAGAATTTGTCAATGTTTCTATTGTATATGGTGGAAAAGGACAGCTTGTCTATTATTTTTTTTAAAACCTAACTGAATTATTATTTGTATACCGCAGAATAATCGCGTTTTTTTTTATGGTTTTCAAAAATATTATCCTTGTGGCCCTGAGGAAAATTTGCTGGTCCGAACTATTGTATACTGTTTTGATTCTCAAACCTTTATGACAACCATGTGCAATGGCCATTCTTGAATTTTGCCTAATTTAATCAATTGTTATATTTACATATTTTTATGCCCCCGCAGTGGCGGAGGGGGCATTAAGGTTAACCCTTGTCCGTCCGTCAGTATGTCCCAACGTTGGTTTCTGTTCTCTATCTTTAGTTTGCCTCAACCAAATGTTATGAAACCTAATCACATTGCTTATTACCATAAAACAAGACTAAGTTTGGTGGTGTCACTTAAACCGTCCAAGAGTTATGTCCCTTTACAAATAGAAATATTGCTGAATTTTCGTTTCTGTTCTCTAACTTTAGTTTGTCTTTACCAGATGTTATTAAAATTATACACAATGCTTAAAACCACCAAATGCAGATCAACTTTGAATTTTGGTGGTGTAACTTTCACTGTTCTATGCAATGCCTCTTTATAGAGGGAAAAAGTTGCTGAATTTTTTGTTTTGTATTTCTTTCTTTAGTTTGCCTCAACGGACACATTCCGCATTTATTTCAAATCTTTTAGATAAGTTAGATTATTATATATTAGAATAAAAGACACATTCCGCATTTATTTCAAATCTTTTAGATAAGTTAGATTATTATATATTAGAATAAAAAGAAAGGTTCTGTAGTTCTTCTTCAATTTCAATTTTAGCACAGTTAAATCGACATAGTGACAAATAAGTGTTTGCATAAAGGTTTCGATACATGTCGATTTACATGGGAGGTAAATAGTAACAGCCATTATGTGTACATAATCTGACTCTGTGCAATAGTATACTAGTCCACAAAAGAAACGATGCAAGGCAATGTATTTTCCATAGATAATGAAATTGGAAACACTGTACCAAGATTAAAACTGTCCCATTTGTCTAATCTTTACAGAGTGTTATTATCTTATCAAAACCACTGATTTAAGACAAAAAAAATATTTTATTTTTTTATTTTTGTTATATCAAAAATAGTATTTTTATAAATAAACCACATGCTCCGCAGGGCGCAGCTTTATACGACCGCAGAGGTATTGCACAATACTTAACATAATAATTTTGGACCCCGATTTGGACCAACTTGAAAACTGGGCCCATAATCAAAAATCTATGACCATGTTTAGATTCAGCATATCAAAGAACCCCAAGAATTCTTTTTTTGTTAAAATCAAGCTAAGTTTAATTTTGGACCCTTTTGATCTTAATACAGACAAATTTGAAAACAGGACCAAAAATTAAGAATCTGAATACACGGTTAGATTTGGCATATCAAAGAACCCCAATAATTAATTTTTTGATGAAATCAAACAAAGTTTAATTTTGGACCCTTTTGGCCCCTAATTCGTTGGGACTAAAACTCCCAAAATCAATCCAAACCTTTCTTTTGTGGTTATAAACCTTGTGTTAAAATTTCATAGATTTCTAATAACTTATGCTTAAGTTATTATGCAAAAACCAAGAAAAATGCTTATTTGGGACCTGTTTTTGGCCCCTAATTCCTAAACTGTTGGGACTAAAACTCCCAAAATCAATCCCAACCTTCCTGTTGTGGTCATAGAGACCTTATGTTAAAATTTTATAGATTTCTTTTTACTTATACTAAAGTTATTGTGCGAAAACCAAGAAAAATGCTTATTTGGGCCCTTTTTTGCCCCTAATTCCTAAACTGTTGGGACCAAAACACCAAGAATCAATGTCAACCTTTCTTTTATGGCCATAAACCATGTGTTTAAATTTCATAGATTTCAATTTACTTTTACTAAAGTTAGAGTGCGAAAACCAAATGTCTTCGGACGACGACGACGCCAACGTGATACCAATATGCGACCAAAAAATTTTCAATTAATAAAAATCGAAATTAGAACTTAATTTTTTTCGTTTAAACATGGTCTGCTTAAAATTTTGATTGCCATCCGTCCTTGTGTCCATCTGGCTGTCCTTGCAGCGATCGCACATGTACCAAATGTCAGATTTTTAAGAAACTAATACTTTAGGTTATTATAAGCAATATCTCGAACAAGTTAGATATTGGTGGTCAATCGACTTTAATAAAAACATTTATAACCCTTGAAAATAATAAATTTATGGAAAATAGCCCCTTTAATGCTCCCACAGGTACAATTCTTGCCAGATTTTTAATAAAACTTATACACTAGATTAATATCAACAATATCTCGGATGAGTTCTATAATCATGGACAATTATCTTTTTTAAAAGAGTTATGACCCTTAAAAATATTAAAATTTATGGAAAGTTGCCTTGTTAGCGCTCTCGATGGTACAAATTTTTTATTTTTTATTTTCAGTTTATTTCTGATAGAACGGACGTAGTTTTTTTAGGTCACCGTTTCAAAGGAACTGTGAATTTTGCCATCACTTTGCTTCCGTTGTCGTCTGTCCGGTGTAAAATATTTGAAACATTTCCACTGAAACTACTTAACCAATTCCAGTAAAACTTATAAACTGAATGATCCTTAGGATATCTAGAATTAAGTTTGTGTTCTATTTTCTATTTTGTAAAAAAACATGGCCGCCATGGGTAAAATAAGAACATAGGGGTAAAATGCAGTGTGTAGCTCATATCTCAAACACTAAAGCCTTTTAAGAGCAAATTTTCAGATGAATCTAACAACCCATTGTTGGGTTGCTGCCACTTAATTGTTAATTGTACGGAAATTTTGCAGTTTTGGTTATTATCTTGAATATTATTAATGACAAAGATAAACAGTAAACAGCACAACTTTCAGCAAAGTAGGATCTACAAATAAGTTTATATGACCAGAATTGTCAATTGAATCCTTTTGGAGTTATAGCCCTTTAAAGAAATTTTTCACAATTTGTTCATCTAGTTTGCTTCCTTTAAAAAAAAAATCTTCTTTTGATATTGAATATGCTTAATCAATTTCAGCCAAACTTGGGAGTTATAATCTTGTATAAATTTAGTTTTTTATTTCCTTGTACTTCAAGAAACTTAGCCACTATGGCTAAAATGGAACATAGGGGTAAAATTCATTTTTTGCTTTTGAAGAAAAAACGACAGATACAAAGAACATTTAAATGGAATTGTTAAGCCACTCATTGATATATATTGAAGGGACAAATAATCATTGATGCAAGATTTAACCAAAAATTACAGGTGATCGATTCAGGTTCTTTAGAGTCAATTTTAAAGACCATGAAATAGAATCTAAAGATTTTAAATTTCTGTTTGGGTTGTTCTCTCTTTGACACATTCCCCATTTCTAAAAAAAATCTAATATATAAAAATTGTGTATTGGGTTCTATTATTGCCCTCACCCTTTGAAGAAATTTCATGTTTTAATGCTCAAAATGTTCACAATTGAATTCCATCTTTTAAATTTATTAATGATTTTTTGAATTTTGAAAAAAAAGGGGGGGGGGGGCACCATGCCCAGAAAGAAAAAATGTCCTTCTCTACAAAAATATCTCTATCAATCATATTTTCTCATTTATAATTACCAAATTTGTGTCAGGAATGCACGCATAAATGGAATGTTTTAGCTTTTTAAGTTCAAAATGTTTCAGTATTCATCTGTTTGGTAATCTGAATTTTGGTGAAAATTGACAATTTTTGACTAAAATTATTTTTTTAAAGAAAAAAAAAACACACGACTTTCTTTTTATTTTCTGAATATATAGAATGTGGTCTTTCAAAATTTGTCAATGACATGTCATGGTATTGTTGGTCTTGGGAGATAAACAGATTTAAAATTTTAAAGTTTTTGAAATTTTTCATTTTCGAATTTTAACACATTTTTAAATGGTTGCTATGGAAACAAACCATTTAGTAAATTCAAAATTTTAACGTTTTTGTATAGTTTGGGGTTGTGTTTGTCAATACTGTAAATATACATATTGTTTGTATTGATTAACTTTATTTCTATGGTTCTTTAAAATCCATTATATTTCAATTTTCAAAGGCTACTTATGGACGTATTTAGGCAAAATTTTGTAAGGATGGTTTCCATGGCAACCAAAGTTGAAAAGAAAAAATTAATACAGAAAACTTATTTTCATACCATACCTTCATCATAAACAAAATATAAAGACATTTGAAGAGGGGTCATGAATCGCCCATCAACAGGAACATGCATGATTCTTACAAAGACCGGTACTTAATAAATTAAAAATGCGTATGTTTGTCGACTTTCTGAACTCCAAATACGATCACCAATCTAACAAGTTCATGCTTGTTTCAATTTCTTTATTCCAGTCATGATTTTTGTACAAATGTGTCCACGATTTTTACGCTTTTTGGTTTCATTCACAGTCCAAATTTCTTGAAACAAAGTCATTGTATAAATATAAAAAATCCAAGGTGTTTTACTCAAGTCACAAACATTTGTGACATTCGGCGATTTGCGTTCTTGTACACAGCGTATTACTCGTAACCCGAATAGTTCACGCTTTTTTCGTAATCAATCTCTATTCTCAGTAAATGATGTTGTCATCATAGATCAGCAGCATATATCGACTTAATAATTTAGTAAGAATACCCGAAATACGAAAACTGACATTCTGCATTTTAAACAGTTAGTTTTAAATGAAACGAAATTATCGACGGTTATCGGTAACGGAAATGAACAAAATCCGGAAATCGTAATTTTTTCAAAAATAAAAAAAATCGGGGCGGGAAGATTTCAGAGTGGCGGGCGGGGATGAAAATCTATCAATTAATTTTAATTGGCCTTATCTGCAGAATTATTGATAACTTTCCTCACTATATATTCACAAGGACATATACCTAACATATTGTCCATGCTATTCTGATCTGAGTTTTTATTCCTACATACATGTATACTGGTATGACTTGTGCTGTTCCAAGTTGTCTTCTTTTTCTGTTTCTTGAGAAGTATTTGTTTAACCTGTTCAGTCACTATAAAGTGTTACAATTCTTATTTAGACGCAACACATAAATAGTGACCAAAAAGGTACCGCTTCCACATGAGAGAAGCTAGAAAAAAAATTAAATGTACACATTTTCAATATTTTTGTAGGACTTACTATCATATGAAATTAAGGAGTTAAAGACTTCTGCTGAATAGAAATGTTTGAGTTCACCTGATACCTGTTTTCAAATTAGAATATGTTTGATTTCAACTGACATAAAAAATTTGGTGTTTTTTATATGCTAAATATACATCTGTGGTTGTATCAGGCTGTGCATGGTGAAGCATTTTATTGCCTTCAGGTTTTTACTTTTTTTTTGTTTTGGTCATGAAAATAAATTTGTAGTTCTGTTGTGAAGTTGATAACATGAGAATACCCAAATTGCACCTATTTTCATTATTATCAGTTTTTTTTCACCAACTTTTGTTTATGTACCAGGCAAAAGTTTATTCTGTGCTTATTTTGTAGACTATCCTTGTTTACAATATAGTTACACCAATTTAGTTTTGAGTCCATGTAAAGTCATAGAAAAATGGGTTTGAAATGACCTCTAAACAATCCATGATACTGTAATGAGGTCAGTACCCAAATTCCATACATCATTACATGTATGGTTAATTTCAAATCCTTAAAACTGGAATATAAACAGATGTTTTGTTTTATTTCTTCAAATATTTCAAACAATTTGATTTTATTCCATGCTTCAACTATTATTTTTTTAAGAAAAGGATGCTGGTAACAAATTTAATTTGCTCATTTTAAAAAGATGATAATTATATAACTTAACATGGTCATGGGGAAAGAAAACTTGTAAGATTTCTGCAGGTTTTTTTTGCTGAATAGCAATTTGGTAAATGAGTGCAATTTTGGTACTGTGATGTTATATACATGTAACCATAAGTGTGTATTGCTAAATAGGTTGAAATGTGAACCTGACAGTAATAAAGTGATAAAGTACTTGGTAGAGTGAAAATGTTTTGATCAGATTTAAACTGGTGCATAAATTATATTCAGGGGACTGCTGCAGCTTGAATTTTAAAGGATGTAGCCCACATACTTCCAAGTAACATGCCCTGTATATACCTACATGTATCAAAGTCATGGTCAGATTCTCATGGGTTATCATAATCTCCCCATAAAATATAATTTTGGACAATATGGGAGCATCAATATATACAGTACTAAATGTACTACTCAGACTCAAGTCTCCTTTTATGATTTACCTTAGAAAGAGAGAAAACAAAACAGTTTCCTTCTCCTGGGACTTATAAGGTAGATATCTGATATGTGACATAATCAATAAAAAGATGTGTTGAGAATTTGCCAAAGGAAGTACAGAATTAATAAAAGATTGTGAATTATTTGAATATTTTTTTTGTTTTAAACTTTTGTTATTAAAGTTGTGATTTAGTATGTGGGCTACCATAGGCGGATCCAGGAGAGAGAGGGGGGGGGGCTTTTTCGTGGGGAAAATTTGGTTGATTATATAGGGAATCACCGAAGCATGACTGGAGTGCCCCGTCAGCGTGCCCCCTTTATGAAAAGTTCTGGATACGCCATTGGCTACATGAATAACCGTGATCACATTCAACAGTATAACCAACGTCATTATCACTGTTCCTTGATGTGTGGAATTATGTGGCAGATGAACATAAGTAGTCCTGGTCAATCAGTGCACCGGAGTTTAATTAAAAATCCGAAATGTATTACTTGCAGAGGTTTTTTTCTGTATTCCCATGTCTGGACGGAACGTTTACGCTAAATATGTTATCGTTAATTATGATTTCGTGACTTTTAAATGAAGTACCTGTGATTATTCAAGTAATTTGTTTTGACCTCACTGATAATGGAAAGTTGTAGCAGACGAAACATGGCGTCAGATGTTGTTGTCCTAACTTCGGTAATTTCCGTGGTACAATAAAATTTAAATAAGCTACACAAGTTGCCAAAATTTCTGAATTCTTGTTTTTGTAAACAACCAAAAATTCATGTCGTATTTAACATCGAAATTATTCCGATCTGTCCCTTTTTTCAAGCTCGCGTTGAAACGTTAAATTCGGCCGCCATTAAAAAAAATAATCGTACGAGATTTAACGAGAGTGACGAAACTTTTCAGATGGGTCGTGTAGAGAGAGTTGTCGTTCTTTATTTTAAAACGATGCTTCTACCATAAGTGCCAGCAAAGCTGGCATATTATCTTAAAGAAATGCATTACGAAAAAAAGTAAAATCACTAAAATACTGAACTCCGAGGAAAATTCAAAATGGAAAGTCTCTATAATCAAATGGCAAATTCAAAAGCTCACCAAAACACATCAAACAAGTGGATAACAACTGGTACAGACATTTCATTATGTAGAAAGTGGTGGATTGAACCTGGTTTTATAGCTAACCAAACCTCTCACTAGTACAATTGTGTTCTTGGGCCACACGAGAAGGATTAGACGTTTTGATAGAAAATAAAGGAATTATGCAAATTGACAATTGAATCAACTGCACAACGGGGATCATTTGATTCAGTCAATATAAAAAAGACGATGTGGTATGATTGCCAAGGAGATAACTCTCCACAAGAGACCAAATGACAAAAGAAATTAACAACTATAAGTCACTATACGGCTTTCAACAATGAGCAAAGCCCATACCACATACTAAACTATAAAGGCGCTAAAATGAATAATTTTACAAAAATTCAAACGAGAAAATTATGGAAATGAGCCAAATAAAAACATTGAAATCCATCATCCAAAACCAGACGTAATGACAGGTTTAACTGACTTGATAAGGGATATCAATCTTGCAAATTGAATCAGTCATTATCAGATAAGAATGATTGGCTGGTTTAACTGTTTAACATGAGTAGCTTTGTTATAACTCAATTCATTGAACAAATTGCACTATTGAGCACAGTTGAATCAAATGTCTTATTAGGGTCAATCTGAAATATATAAAGAGTCAACAAAGATTGTTTGGGTTGATTCATTTTTTAGGGGTATAGTAATTTTTTTAAAAACTTTAAAATTTATTACAATTGCGCTATGGTGATCAAATCAATCAATTGTGTAAACTGAACGTAAATAAAGACAAAAGTAGTTTGCCACGGTTCATTAGTCATAAATCGATTAGCGACAACAAAGCAATAGTTATCAAAGGTACCAGGCTTATAATTTGATACGTCAGACGCGTATTTCGTCTACATAAGACTCATCAGTGACGCTCAGATCGAAATAGTCAGAAAGCACACAAGAGTATATACTAGTAGCATTGAGGACCAAAAATTCCCAAAAGTTGTGCCAAATACTTAACTTTTTAACTTAATCCTCTTCGTGCTTTGATGCACATAAGGCCGACACCAGCTCTCTTCATAACACTCTGTCTTGTGCTTTCTTATCTACTTCTCGCCATGACATCACAACCTCCTTCATCTCGCTTTCCACTGTTCTTCTCCATGTTTCTTTTGATCTTCCCCTTTTCCTCTTGCCAGTTGGAGTCCACCTCAGTGACACTTTAGTGATGTTTGCTGGTCCCTCCCTTAAGACATGGCCTATCCATTTCAATCTTCTGGTTTTTATTTCATCTCTTATATCTCTTTGTGCTGTCAGTTTGAATAGTTCCTGATTGGTCAGTTATTTTTTTGGGCCAAAAGATTTTACATATTCTTCTCAAGCTGGTATTGTGGAATGCAGCCAGTTTGTTGAAGTCAGTTTGTATAATTCTCCAACATTCTGAGCCATAAAGCAGTACATATTTGACATTGCTGTTGTAGATTTTAAGTTTTGTGTTTCTGGCAAGGGATGACGATTTCCAGATTTGTCTGAGTTAACAGAAGCATGTTCTAGCTTTACTCAGTCTTGCTTTGATGTCTTTACATTATCACTGCTTATTACACTGCATAGGAATGTAAAGTCTTCTATTTCCTCGATGTTTTAGGATCCAATCTTTAATGGAATTTAATTTGATTGGTCGTTGATTGACATTACTTTCGTTTTCCCTATGTTCATTTTGAGCCAAATACGGCCAGGGTAATCTATACCTAGGATAAGAAAATCCATAGTATTTCGAATAATTCATACTTTTGCAAGCAGTAAATTTATTAAAATGACCATGTAATTGATATTCATGTCAACACAGAAGGGATGGCTACTTGGCTGGTGATACCCTCGGGGACGAAACGCCTACCAGCTGTGGCATTGACCCAGTGGTGTAAACAGTTATCAAAGGTACCAGGCTTATAAAACCGATGAAAACACATCAACTGTTTTATAAGAGGAAAACAACGAAACAATATAAACACAGATCAGCAGCAAATACAAACGCCACCATTCATAGAAACGTAACAGGTACATGTGATTTCTTGGTATTACCTATATGAATGAGCAGATAAAGTTTGTCAATATGAGATATGGATTGGTTCGTTTGAACAAATTTCAATCCTTTTGCAAACAAGTTATTTGTATTATAAAGAATTTCAATTGTTTAAATAATATCAACTGGTTCGATTGATTTGAACTGTGACATGCATATCTAGGCAAACCAGACGAATAGTTTGATTGACTTGACAAGTTTAAACGTTATTATAACAAGTCATAAGGATTGATGGGTTTAGGTGACTTGATAACTTTAAACTTTGTCATACATGTATCGATATAACAAGTCATAAGGATTTATTCGTTTAGCTTACTTAACAGAAGTACTTCTATGGTGCTTTGAACTAGTATTACATTTCTTTTTAAATAAATGATTTTTGGGTAGTTTGATTTTACAGCAATTCTATCGAAATCATTGTTCTTTTGAAATCAATTAAACCAATTAGTCAATACACAAGATTCCAATATCGGTCGTATGAATGCACTGTCCTGGTTAACTTTTAGTCATTCGGGAAAAACGCGTCTTGAAACATTGTGACGTGAAGGTGTTTACTCTGTGATGTTAAATGTTCCTGAAACAAAGCTTCAATTGGAAAATAAGGTATTCGGCAAGCTGAACTCTATCATATCCAGTAAGACATATTAGTTTATTTGCTCATTTAAAATAGGTGGTATAAAGGAGATCAATTGTGAAAAGTGAGTCAACTGATTTCTGTCATATCTTAGTTTTAGTTCAAGGAAGGATTTGCTGCTTTGATTTTAAAGACGTACTAAAGAACTTCTATTTAGTCAATTTAATCAATTGTTAAAAGGATACCAATTAAAGTAATTGTATAGAACAACTATTTTAAACGATGTAATAACATAAATGGTACCAATCTTAACGCACCAGATACGTAAATTGACTTATTTGAGTCAATTACATCATTATTGAATCAATATTGTTATTTGGATAGTATTTTAACCATGTCAAATGGCCTTAATCATGCAAGGGCAGAAATAGTGTTTGGTTTGGTTAATATAATAAGGTTTAATTGTTTTGACGTTCTTAGTATGAGTGTCCATTGGACTTTGTTTGTAAGTGCTGATTTCCAAATAGTTCAGGTAATCATAATTTATGATCTCAAATTAAAAAATATATCAACGGAATCATTTCAGAAACCCCTTCTTCACTTTGATAACAATAAACTCATCATATATACTGGGATACAGAACTTGTTTCGAAAAAAAGAAAGATAATATACCAAGGGGACATTCAAAACAGAAACCGACAACGCAATGGCGTGAAAACGAAAACGAATTACAGCGAAAAGACAAACAATCTAAAAAAACACTAAATAGAAAACTAAAGACTGAGTGACACGAACGTCTTGTTGTTGTTGTGTTGTGTTGTGTTGTGTTGCACAATCTTTTCATTCAGAAATTGAGAATCTGTGTTTTCCTTTACTGTTGTTTGTTCTACTGCTTTCTTCCCGGAATGATATTGACTATAGGCCACCCAGGATCTTCTTAATGTGGTACATAACACTACAGAGATATAACTCTATAAACATTAGCTGAATGTTAACTAATTAATTAATCACGTTGTATTGTTAAGGAAATATTAAGCTTCCCAATGATCAAAATTAGTTTTTGTCAAACTGCTATATATCCAAAGATTTTTTTCCGAGATAGCGTGTGGTTCAAAGTTTTTGAAATTTTCATATATTTGTCAAAGTGTCAAAGTCAATATTTTATCAAAATTTTATGAAAATCAAACGAGCCAAACTTATTCTAGTCAGGGTGTTTGGTACCACCTTAATCGATTTATGAAATTTAAATATCAATAAACCACGGTTTTCTAAATTAAAATTTTCGACTCTTCTCTTTTAAATTAAAATATTAATTTTTGCAGGAGATGGTAAATTACAAAGTAAGCAAACACCATTTGAAAAGGTCCACTCATTTTCCATAACTATAGATTTTCATTTTTTTTTATATATTGTGCTCTTACTTATCTGCCCCAGGTACTTTGTAAGTTGGTGGGGACTTTAAGGGCTTACAATACACACATTTCCAGAACTGACATGGCTTCCAAAACGGTCATATATTCCGGACAAAAAATTAATTTTGTCCGGACAATGTCCGTCTGGGATATGCATGAAACAGTCATCTTCTTTTCAAGACACGGTCATTTTAACATAATTTACCTGAAACTATTAAATCAAGCGTTCAAAGTGGTTGAAATCATCCCTTCGTAACTTTTACGGACGCCATCACAAGTAAGTTGCTGTTTCACAGATGACGTCGGATATCTTCCAATTGTCATAACTACCACCCCGTCCCCTTTTCCATGACTGTGATTACCGAATTAAACTTATCACTGGGTTTGTACTTGTATGATCATCACGACAGGTGCCACATATGGAGCAGTATCTGCCTAACCTTCCGGATTCCTGAGAGCACCCCGATGTTTTAGGGGGGATTCGTGTTGACCAGTCTTTAGTTTTTCTATATACTGTAGTTTATCAGTTTGATTTTGCTTTGTCAATTAATTTCTTGACTTATGAGTTTGTTTGAACACTTTGGTATATTTCGTTTTTCTCTGTACGAGTTAACGAGTGGATAGCCATTATGTTTGTTTAACTTGTTGTTATTACTTTATTAAGTTCATATGTTGGGTTACTCTCTCACTGATGACGTTTGCAACAAATTGTCATATATAATAGTATACAAAGAAAAAAATTAAAACACTAATTCTGTTTTATTATCATTACAAAATAATTAAGCAAAATGAGTCATATTTACTATTGCTTACAAACTCAACAACAGAAACAGATGATGATATTTATACAAATGATAATAATCCCGATCTTTCATTCAATTTTGAAATGAATCAAACACGAAAAATTTAATCCATGTTAAAAAGACAAAAAAGTCTATTGTATAGAAATACAATACGACATTACTTGTGCAATTTAGATATCTTCCTATTCAAGTTGTAGGAAAATGACTATGAGTTAAATAGCAAATTTATATTCCAGTCATGAACAAAAGCGTAGTTTCAATCATAACTATTCAACGGGCTACATCTAAGGTAAAAACCTCTCTAACTGATCAAGGCGAGATTCATTTCAGGTGATTATATGGAAGATGAAACTCTCAATTGTAAAATACACTTCATCATTAGGTGAGTGCTTTGTCATTGGACATAGTTTCAAAGCGAAATAAGACAAAAGTTTAACACAAAACGTCTCAAAGTATACAATTTCTGAATTGGAAATCCATAAAATTAGTTTTAGCCTGTCTTTATGTTGTATACTATTGAATGTTTAAATATTTCACATTACTTACCATTCATAGTTAAGTTATAGAAATTATCCCACCACTTTTGTTATGTTTGCTTTTGCAAATCCTTAATACTAAGCACTTGCAGAATTTTGATATGTAAATATGAACTTAACCTTATCGAAAAGAATACATATTTCAGTTGTTTCAATAACTACTTACCAGTTACTAGTATACGGATAATGTGTTTTAAAATCACCAAACGTATATACTTTACATTATACCATTTGTATGCAATTAAATCACACGACAAGTATAACTTATAGTCATCACGATGATATTTAATTCCAGGAAACACACAATTGACTTAAATTTTTTTACCAAACTTAACCATTTTAATATCTACGAAAGCAAAATTCATTTCTATTCGTATTTTTAAGAAACAAGCGGTTATGATTATACGAAGATCTTTTGTATTTATTTATGTCCCAAAATTCGTAAATACCTTATTTTCTCATTGCCAAATGCATATATTAAAAATCTTCTACCGACTGTAACTTTTACTACTGCCCTAAAAAAAAACTAATATGTAATGCATGACCACAGTAAAAATCGACTTTTAAGCAAGTCTTCATGCAAAAGTGTGTGAATTAAGGACAGAACATGTGTTCTTAGCACAAAAATGCATAAAACATAAAAAAGACAAGCAAATCGTCTCCAAAATACAAATAAGTAAACAAAACCAAAATGCAAAAGCAATACAATTTACTTTCCATGAATAAGTTTGTTTGTGTTACGAGATCATTACATAATATGCTGAAAAACTTACTTTACGATTTTTTTTTGAGATACCAAGTTTTCCCTGATTAACATTTACTGCTGGCATGAAAAAAACAAATGTGAGTATTAACCTATAGACTTATGATAAACGTTTAAATCTGCAATAAATCAACATTATTGCAGACCTCTTAGAAATAAACGCAATTTATGAATGATTTGGTTAAGCAAAGGGAAGTTCCGATATACTGAGTTCGCATACTGTTGATTTTGTTATAAAATATATAACAAATTGTTACCAAACAACTATGAGTGCTGTGTAAAAAACTTGATATCTCACGTCAGCTATATTATACTATATCTATGTAATAGGTCACCAATCAATCAATCAATTTATTGAACAGTTTAAGTGTTAAGAAAGAAGAAATACAACTTTATAGTATATTGCCTCTTACGTTTAAGTTGTGGTATAAATGTTTCTTTCAAAGTATGATGCATATTCTAACCTCAATTCTTAAGATATGAGTTTTTCTCAAGTCGCTTGTGTTTTTCCTCTAATGAAATAGGAGCGGATAACAAGTAGATAATCATTGTACTGCCAAGCTTTATTCATTTATGATGTCAATTTTTTTTTTTAATTTATGATGTCAATTTTTTTTTCCATTTATGATGTCATTTTGTTCAATAGTAATGGAGAAATGTTTGATAAACATTTTTAAGTTCATTGAACATCGATATTGCAAAAATGAATTTCAAGCTATGTACAAATAAGAAGTAGGTGTCTGATGAAACCGAAAAATGTTCAGTACCTCGTCACTTTCCAGCTGCTGACAAAGATTTCTATGCATTAATATCAGAGTTTAGTTTCACTGAAAAATATTTTGGATGAACAGAAGGTCAAGGTAATGTAATACACCCCCAGTATTTGAGTGGGGATATAATTTTATAAGTAAAATAAGTGATTATCAATATAAACATGATGTATATATAATATATAATTAACAAAAACAGTATCACAATCGACATGCCCTTATGTTTTACTTTGGTAATTATCAACATCTTATATTCATTTTCTAAAGCTACATGTAAGTTAATTGTACATATTATATACATTACTATTGTTTATAATTGTACCCTTTTGTCCGTTGCAAATAAAACAACTATCACATATACCAGTCATACAATCAATAATAATACAAGTCTATACATATAAATAATATTTTTGTTTTGCTTTTTGTAAAATGATATTTTACAGCATTAGCATACATTGTCTTGTAATTTAAATATAGTTTAATCTTAATATAAATATAGGTTTCTCGTCAGCACTAAGTCTTTCGTCGGAGGAGACACATCAGCACAATCATGTGACGTCACAACCTTTGTAGTGCCAACAACGGCACTTATTAAAATCTTCAACACTTCTTTCATAAATGTTTAGAAGAATCTTGAATACTTGTGCCTCCTTCTTGAACGCGATCGTTTTGTTTTTATTGATTTAGTGTTTGGAATTCCTTCACATATAAACCTTTTGGTGGTTGTATCACATCGTTTATTTCGCCAGGTTTGGTTTTTGCCAACTTGGACACAATGTTTATTCACGTTTCGACCACGTGTATTTGGTTGTTTTCTCCCCCAGTTGGCAAAAGTGCCATCGCCGTACGGCTCGTTATTGAGGTACTTCCAAGCCATGGGCTTTTCCTTGTTGGTTAAACCTAAAAACGAAGTAAATGAGGAATCCATAATTAAAGTAATACTATAAAATATGTACAGTCGTTAAAACTTGATTGCAGTTTTGACAAAAAATAATTTCAAATTGTACTGGACTTACTAAGTTCTATTTAAAACAATTTTGCCGATTATTCTCTTTTAGATAAGATAAGGTGTATATATTGTTCATTGAGTACTTAGAACAAGTACGACTATACCTTTATTATGTTGATATTTGCTGTTTATCTTGATAAAAAAGTGTTTTTTATCTTTATTCTATATTTGTGTTTTCCTCGGTGGAATAAAAAGAGTGTTGCAACATTTTCCCTCTTGTTGGTTGGAATATGTAGACTTTTTGTGAGTGTTTACATTTACAATATATAGATAAGCAAAGGGTAATATTGTGCACCCGCGAAACTAGTTTTATTCCGCCACATATTATGTATGTAGCTTTTGCCATCGTATTTTGCAATATTGTACTTTAATGAGTCTGCTTTTTAGTTTAGTACAGTATTCTTTTTTACATCTAACAAAAGACAATTAATAAACATATCGTTAGTAACAAAGAGAGGTAATCTCTTTCCGATTAAAAGAAAGATAGTTTAGCCGTGCATGTGTTCAATCTCTTGTACTACGCAATTGTTCTGGAAACTCAAAGGGATACGGATTTACTCTTCCATAGAAATCAAACAATCTACCAAACATTCTTTAATCGTTTTTCTACACCTACATTTTTGCAATTTTTTTTATCCTTTTTGCATATTCTTTTCTCTCTTAATGACTTCTTTGCCACTAGGTGTACATTTTAAACCGTCTTTCTTTTCATTTTTTTTTATCAATTCATCTTTTCTCATTTTAAACGTACTATTATTTATTAAAAATAACGTGCCTTTCCCCCTTCAAATTAATAACGACGAAACCAAACAGACCGACTTACCTATCCAAAACGATTTTTTCTTTGCAAGATTAACTAAGAAGTCAAAATGTTCCTTTGATCGTACTGATGTCACAGTGGATTTCATTGACGATTTTGCCTCACATTTATACTGAGCAGCATTCCATGTAAGCCTCTCGTTTACGAAAGTATAGCATCTGCCATCAAAATGTGTACCTGAATATAAAAGATATTTATCAGTATAGATCATTAAAAGTTTCGAATGCGTTTTATTTTAAGTTGGCCTGAAGATATTTTTTCTAACGAGGGTAATAAATAACCACAAACATTTACACATACAGAAGGAATAGTTAGGCAATATCTTGACTATTACATTAAAAAATAAAAAAAAAAATGTTATCGATCGGTCACTTACTTTTTTCCGAAATGTCAACAAGAATTTAACTGATAAGTCTGTCAGAGAATTGTGTTAAAAGAATGCAAAACTACAAAAAAACAGTCTTCCTTTCATCCTTTTTCACAACATATTGAAATATAAAAACTATCTTACTTAAAATTTGATTGTGGTACACGCTATAGAAGTATGTTAAATGATTAGACATATGTTTTTTTGTAAATTTTTTGTTGATTTTCTATTATAGAAAGCAAATTGCATTATTTTATTTGAGTGCTTTTTGTGGGTTTCAAATCTTTAAGACGTTAATGTTATTTGAACTTATTTGGTTGTTATCTAATTCTTATTGAAGTTTACCTTAAATATTCCTTTATATTCATGCTCACCTTGATTACACAGTTCAGTGTCCGATCTACTGTCCGCTTGTTGTTCTTCTTTGCTATCTGACGTCCATTTCTTCCACTGACCACTATCACATATGTACATTTGTTGTGAATACATATCAAAATGTAGTAGTCCTTTTGTTGTTGAGGTACACTCTTGTGGTGCCTGCAATAGAAAGATTGACCGAATTTTTTAACTTTTACAGTATTTAAATGACCAAAATTAAAAACTTGTTCAGTACTTAAATGGAGAGTGTCCCGTTATTTAATATGGCCTACCTACTTATCAAATGTGCTTAAAAATGTGATGATGTTTTTTGAAAAAAATTCTTCAATTGCATATATTACCTGTATGTTCACTACAGGTGGAAGCTTTTTTCTCTTCTTTTTCTTGTTCCGTCGCCTTTTCTTTCCATTTCTCTTTCTCTTTCTGTTCTTTCTTCCTCTCTTTTTTGATCGTTTACGTTTAGCTGCATTTACGTCAGACGTTTTGTTTATGTTAGCATCATCACTAGAGGGAGCTTTTGGTATTGATTTCTTCCCAGGTTCAGTGTTGTAAGTATTGTCTATTGGGTTACCCGACTTGAACAGATGTGAAGAAGGTCGCTGTTTTATAAAAAAAAGAATAAATTAAAACCACACAAAAAGGAACGAATTCATAAGCAGCTAAAACAATAGAATTTGTTTTCAAGAATTATACTAACGATTACGAATTTATAAAGTTTCCGCTACCGATGATCAAAAGATTACTTTTTCAGAAACTGAAAATTTGTGATAATGGAAAACAGCTAAATGTTCGTATGTTTATTTTTTAAATAGGAAAAAAAATGTGAATGATATGGTTAATAATTTTAAGGCATAACTCCTGTTAAAATAATGCTAGATATTCTATATTAGACATTTTTCCTACTCGTGTGATGCTTTATAGAAAGCAGTTCTAGAAGTATGTATTAACATGTATGTTCCAAATTCAAGTTCTCTTGGAGAATTTGTACATCTTATACCGGTATTTCTGAACAATATACTCATGTTGAACTTTACTCACATATAGTTAATTATAAAGTTTACTTTTAATTTTTTTTAAAATTTATGTAAATTAATGTAAGCCTGTGATTGTTTATATGTAATTATACAGTCCAAAATAAAGGCAACAGTTGTATACCGCTGTTCAAAAGACATTAAATGATTAAAAGAAAACAAATTTGGGTTACAAACTAAACCAAGAGAAACACAACAATATAATAGTTAAACAACGGAACAACAGAAACACTGGATATGCAAAAAAACAAAAATCAGCTCTGGTCGTTGAAACGATGTTCATGCCCTTTTGTAAGAAAACCGAATATAATAAAGAGGGATGTTTGCTGTCGTGTGAGTTGAAGCCAGACGCATATATAATCGTTATTAAGAATCTGGTAAGAAAATCATCATTAGCGTTAGTCTTTGTGTCCAATTTAAGTATTGTAGGCAAAGTTTTATATACAGTTTTAATTCAAACAACATGTGGACATTGTATGTTTTCAATAATTGTACCTTGTGAAGCTATGTGTTTTAGTATTGAACGAATTAATTTCACATCAGCGTCTCTTTTCAAAAAGATAAAAACAAGAACTATAAGTTTCATAGAAATGAACTTGTGGACTGCGTTAATTACATGAGTAGTTTTTCTTCTTTGATAGCAAACAAATCACGCAATTCGTTTGTCTTTGAGCACTAATGTGATAAATGTAAAGAAAAACAGTTAAAGCACTAAAATATAGCTTACCTTTATAAACGTATCTGTATTTCCATTGGCAGGTAATAGAAGATCATCAATGTCAACTAACTCTGTTTGATCTTTGGATATCATTCCAAGGTATTGTGGGCATTCGCCTTAAAACAAATATTAAAATATATGATCCCTTAGTACATGATATTTACAGGAAAATTATATATCTTATCATAATCATATCATTTCAATATACTGTCACTTTTTATTAATAATAATTATATTCTGATAATTTCAATTATTTTTACTCCGTAACGCAAAGTTGACTTTAGGCGGTTGATTTTGATACTCCTTTGGCACCACTTTGATAACGGTGCTCCGTATATTTATCTATGTATTTGTCTATTGCAAACTTTGCCTCCGAGTGTTGAAGCTGAATGTTGATCAACAGACTTGATTTTTAAACGAACCAATTTAAGCATGTTTAAAATTAATCTAAAGTATAAAATAAGCGCTATATTTTACGTTTGTTTTTTAAACTTAATTAAACAGACACACATAGGGAAACACTATTCAAAAACAGGAAACATTTAAAACCTTGACAACGAAAGATGCGTGATTCTGAACAAAAATTTCAAACTGCAAAGTCTATGTATAATACGATGTATACTGGGTGCATAAAAATGAGTTGTTTGTCATAAATCGAACTAACGCGAAAATTTATAATGATTCGTTGTTTTCGTTTCAAAAAGTAAACAAAGTAAAGACACTTACCACTCTCAGCATTAATTATTCGTACTGTAACACGATCCTTCTCTCCTAGAATGGCATTGACAGGTTCCTCAAGAACTATTCGGAATTTTTCATTTATCTCCAGTAGTCCATCGTCGGGAATTCTGACATCCCATACGGCTTGTGCTTGACCTGAAAAATATAAATGTTCAGTTTAAAGATATATCCTTATGTTGTTGACATTTTCTGACTGTTTAGATTTTCTATAAAAGATCCCGATAAATATGCATCTGGGTGACACAAAAATAACAAATAAGTTGTACTTTTTCATTTGAAAAACTGACGGAAATGTTTTTAAAATGCCAAATTATCTTAAATTTTACGACCTTATTTAGCGGTATACTACGGTTGCCTTTATTAACCAGGTTCTAGTATAGTACTTGTTCTCATATTATTTACATATGGCATTTGAAACAAATAGAAATAGTAAGATCAACCTGATTAATTAAACGGAATAAAGGTTCCTGTAGATTTAGTGAAATCACTTCTTAACGTTGGAAGGTTGAACAACGTTTCCCGCCATATCCCAATGCAGTGTTACAAAGGCAGCTACTTTGACAAAACAATTTTGCGTGATCTATTTCGTGTTGAAACGACAAAACATTTGTAGTGTTAACTCATTCGATTTATCATATTGACCAGTGTTTCTTATTTCAGACTTTAAGTATAAAAAAGAAGATTTGGTATGATTACAAGAAACTAACTGACACATACATTATCAACTTAAGGTCGTCGTACGGCCTTAAAAAATGAGCAAAGCCAATATCGTATAGTCAGCTACAAAAGACCCCGATATAACAAATGTAAAATAATTCAAACGAGAAAACTAACGCCTTTTAATTCATGTATAAAATAAGTTCTCAATCCGTACACATCCAACATCAAAGACCTGCTTTATTACGAAACCATTTAAACCCATCTTATTAGTAATTTAAGGATTGTGGATACTTATTATCGGTTACCTCCCCTGAAACTGTATTGACTCCAATGACCTGCTTATTTTCCATTTTATATTATCATTAAGGTCTTTCCTCTCCGCGAGGAAAGACCTTATTGTTTTTCTCCTGTTTTTTTTTGTTTTTTTTCATCCAGCATTTGTTTAACATGGCCTCCCCTCGTTTCTATTGGAGTTATCAAGACCAAACATGGACCATCGGTAGACCTCATCATGAAGTATTACCAGACGAGGCTGTGTAGGATTTCATCATCCCCTTTAGAAGTTATCTCCCTTTTATTGGTTTTTTTCGACATCCCCCCCTCGTTGTTTTTGAAGATATCATGACCTTATTTGGACAATAGTTAGATCTCATCATGATGTGTTACCATATGAGGCTGCTAAGAATTTCATCATTCCCTATGAGAGTTATGTCCCCTTGAAGCAATTTCTTTCTTTTACATTTTTCTCAAAAAGTATTCAAGATAGAATCCATTTGAAAACGGCAACATGTACAAGACCAGATGGAAATGTTAATTAACATATACAATCATTTTGTTGTTAACCCTTATAAGGAGTTATTTCCCTTGAAAAAATATACACAATTTTTTTTAAATTGTATCTCGAGAACCAGAAGTCGTAAAGACTTGGGACCTACACCAATAATCTTAAGTTCATGTGACCTTTAATTTGCACCCAAGGTCAAAGGTCACCGAGTGCAAAAAAAATTACGCTGCAATTTCAAGCTTTCATATTAAGAAAACGATAAGAGTTTGCTGCATACTTACAGCGTATAAAATGTTCCTCTCAACGAGCTCTACATTTTATACACTGAGCTCAAATGAGTCCGACTGTCTGTTCAAAAGTTACGACGGGATGATTCTTAAAAGTATATAGTATTGTGTGTATATCTTTTTAAAGGTAACAGATATCAACCTACTATAAACTGCAAAGATGATCAGTAGTTCAAGACCTTCAATTTGAGGTCAATGTCAGGTCATGATGAAATTTCACCTTGACCTTCACATTATACTATGACCTTGACCTTATGATATTTGAAAGGTCAAGTGGTCCTGAGTTGAATGGTGATAGTCCCATGTCTCTACGACTTCCGGTTCTCAAGTTTTGTATTGCATCATATATTTGATGATTAATTGTGACCTTGGTGAACTTTGAAATTGTCCCAATTCTTTTTCTATAATGTTGTCTTTCCACTGTAGATCATTTATCATTTAACAGATTTGAGATATCTATTGTCGTTTTAGAGATAATACAGTTTGAAGTTTTACGAGCGGGGGCATGTATATCTGAATCATCAAGAGCTTACCACTTAAAATGTTTTAGAAATTGAAGAGGTTGACATAGTTATATGTTTGACCAAATACCAAAAACATTCCATGGAAAAAAACACCAAAAAATCAATTTGAAATTTTCAAGTTTTGCATTGACTTTGTCAGTTTCATAACTTCTATTTATATATAGTTGAAATTGCATCATTATTTGCACTTTGTCAAATGGGGTCATCTGATATATCAAATTGAAGGTCTTAATAAACTCTACTTAAAAATGAAAAATTTAAACCCCCTTTTCATCCCAGGGGGACGGGTTGGGTCATTTAGTGCAAACATTCAAATTTCTCAGATGGTAAGGTTGTCGCATATCAAATGAAAGAACATAAAGCGTACATTTCAAATTTCAAATTGACGTCTCCCAAAAATTGGTTGGATGGGGTCATTGAGTGCAAAAAATAAATTTTCTTTTAAGAAAGGGTTGTTGTATATCAAATGAAAGGTCATGATATGTAGATTTGAAATATCAAATTCCCGACCTCCAAAAATTAGTTGGATAGGGTTATTAAGTGCAAAAATCAAACTTTCTAGAACATAGCGTTGTCGCATATCAAATGAAAGCTCATCTACTCTATGTTACATATTTCATAATTCCGATCTCAAAAATGTAGGCGGATGAGGTCATTAAGTGTTAAAAGCGAAAAGTTTCAGAAGGTATGCTTGTCGTATATCAAACGAAAGGTCGTACAAAGTACATTACGAAAACATCACTTTTACAGGAAAGACCTTTCAATTGTTTTACAAACAATTGAGATACTAGTTATGTCATTTGTTGTTCGGTTGCGATTGTCTTATTAATGAGTTCAACATTCAGTTATTCTCCTTTTTATCAAAGTTTTGTCTACAGATATAATTCAATATTTAGCAGAATAATAGATATTTCATAATCCATTATCATTTATATTATATTGCCATACTGTAATTCTACAATGTAATTTATAAATTTACCTGGATTAAACTGCACTTGCTCGGCAGTGCTTGGAACAAAGTCAACACCCTCTGTTGCCGACATTTCCTTTATAGATACTCGAACAAAAGCCAGGTTGTCTAGAGCACCTTTCCTACGGAGCTTAACACTCAGTGTACCAACATTTTCACACACCACCAGGTCTTTCTTTTCAAATTCAATAATAGACCAGCTAACTTGAAACCTGTGGAAAAAAAAATTATGAATATGATTTTTAGTGATTTCTATAAAAAAAAGTAGTAAAACAATAACAACGATTTGCAGGCTCAAAAATATTACCCATACTTAAACAGCGAATATTCATGTTGACAGCATGGAGTTTTACAAGTACAAAGTATTTGATTGTTGTTAAAAAATGAACAGAACATTTTGTAGATAAAAGGTTAAAAGGTTGACGGTTTCTATTAAATGTTTTACAACGCTCTTCATGTTATTGTGTGATTTTGCATAAGAAATGTACATTTTTTTTAATCTTGTGTGGTACAGATGATCTTCAGGTGTTTTAACTTTTGATGCTCTGTCTCTTTTGTTCGATCGATTTCACTGAACGATGAATATTGCATGAAACATGTGCGCTAGATATTTTTTCATCGATTTTCTTAATGCTTGAATGGCAGTTTGTCTGGCTTTTCAGATTGCTGGATGTAGTCATGAAATCGTGACCATTTAGTAAAACATGCCATCGGATCATCAAAATGATAGATTTTACCCTTACCACATTATCATAAATTTTATAGTCTAAATGAGTTTTTTGCACTTTTTTTTTTTATTTTGAGTGACAACCTTGTTGACGTACACTTCATATATCTTATTTTCCATATTCACTGAACTCAATAAATTTTCCTACACAAAAGGTCCTCAATGGTACTTACTTTATCTCGTTCAAACTATTTCCTCTGCTGTCTAATACTTTAAATATGAAGCTGTCGCGTACACTTGATTCCTTATTATTAGTCAGTACATACAGCAGGCTGTTCTCATCCAGATCTTTCTGTGTGAATCGTCGTCTTACAAATCGCTTTGTTGCTACGTTCTGGATGTGACCAAACATAGGACGCTTTACAATAATGTACATCAGTCTGCTATTGTCAGTATCAGAGTCCACTGCTTTCAAATTACGACTTGATAGTCTAAAGCCATATTTGTTTTGCCCAAAATACTCCAATGTTTCAGGTGGATTATTAACGATTAGTTTTGGAGCATCATTTACAGTTGGGTTTATAAATATACTACATATGACAGGATTTGTTTGAAGAGTATCATTCAGCAAGAATCCTGTATGGCGACCATCAGATATGCTGAATAAAAAGTTGTCCAGTCCAGTAAATGAAATATCACTTTCATATGTCATGTAACCTAAATCAATATCCCTCTGTGTAAAACTTTTCGTCTCGACAAGTCCTCCCTTGTACAAATGACCATAAGTTGGAGGTTTAGCAAGAAGGTATGTTACATTCATACTAGGTGTATCTGGATCTTCTGCTAACAGATGCCCAGAATTTAAAACAATGTCACTTCCCTGTGATACTTCAATGAGACTGTGGGCTTTCAACGATGGTAGAACTCTATCAAGTGGTTCTATTTCAATTTGAAATACACCATCTTTCGCTTGACTTAAACCATTTGTAACAGTAAAGGAAAACGAATCCTTTGTTTTTTCACCCTTTTTCAAATGATTATAAACAATTTTCCGTGAGGCAATATCCAATTGTGTAAAACTGGTTATACTCAGTAAAGGCTTGTAAACATTTTCAATTTGTCCATGTTTTGGTGGTTTAATAATAGCAAAAACTATTTCTTCAGGTTTGGTAGATTCATCAGAAGCGCTTAGGTTAGAAGATGTTATTGGAGTCCTTTCTCCTTCCCTTACTTCTAATCCTTTGTTTAAAAGGGCTAGATTTGCTTTCTGTGAATTTCTAATTCTTATTTCAAATGTTTCAATATGTCTCTTATTTCTACCATCAGACAATAGGAAGCGAAAGCTGTCTGTTTCAGAGTTTCCCATTCTTCTCGTATGCACGTACCTAATACGATTCATATTAATTTCATACTGTGTAAAGTTAGATCCAACTGGAAGGTCCTTACATTCTGATATACGTGCTGGGATGTAAGGATCAGAACAAAATTGTAACGAACCTTTCGTAGGAACAGAGGTAACAATATAATAAACCTCGTTTTCGCTGTTATCAGGATCAGTCGATTGCAATACAACACTTGATATCATAGCATAGTCTCCATATTCTAATTGAAGACCAGCATTTTTGGTTATTTCTGGTCTTTCATCATTCAATGGATTAACAGATATATTACAAAGGCGTTTAACTTCGTGCCGTCCATCTGAAACAGTGACGGCAAACCTATCATGAAAGTTTTCTGAATTATCATGTTTGTATTTAAGACGTAATCCTGAATGTAATTCTTCTAAACTGAAATCCTGTATTTCTGCCTCGACATCCCCACGACGTGTTCTAATCATTGCAACAATATTTCCATGTTCTGGGGGTTGCGATATTGCAAAATTTAACTTATCTTTTGGCATATCCATGTCTACTGCATCTACCATAGATTTGTCCATCATCATGCTATCGCCTTCATTAAGACTAAAGTCATGCAACATGACTGTTGGCTCTTCGTCATTTTGAGGTAGTATTCGAATGCCAAACATTTTAACCGGGGATCTATGGTTTCCATCTGTGGCATAGACCTCCAAGTCATCGTAAACTGGTTCCACACCTTTATGAGTTGCTTGTACATAGTTAACTGAATTATCTATTATGTCTTGTAAACGGAATGTTGCAATTCGTATGCCTCTATTTGGTTTTTCAGATCCTGGAGTGGGTTTTATATTCTCAATATATCCCCACTGTGGTTGACGAACAATCATAAACTGTATTTCCTCTGGTGCAGTATCAGGATCTTTTGCTGTAATGATATCTGGAGTTAATGTTATACTACCTCCTTCTTTAACAGAGACCTCCCTTCCTGTTATAATTGTTGGTTTAGAGTTATCAATTGGTGTTATAGTTATATTTAAATCATACACAGGTAGGTCTGCTGTTGCCAGGTAATTCTGGTCTGATACAATAAAAGTCACACTATCCTTCATTATTGCTGTTCCTATTTCACCTGCTGTATGTATATACTTAACAATCTCATCTTTGACGTTCTTCTGTGTAAACTTTGTTGCTGGTCGGTTGTTCAGCTGCATTACACCATGTTTCGGTTGTTTGATAATCAGAAAAACTAACTTCTTATCATCAGTGTCTACATCAGTAGCTGACAATACAGAAGAGGTAATCAGCGCTTCAGAACCTTCAGAAACTATAAGCCTCGGTCTCAGATTCTTTCCAAGCTGTGGGCTTTCATCATCAAGAGGCACTATGTCAACGGTCATAACTTTAGTAGCTCTATTGATTCCATCAGACAATGAGAGTGTGAACGTATCCAAAACAACGTCGGACCCATCGTTTACATACCTGTAATATACAATAAGGATCTACTAGTACTTTGAAATAAAATAAAAATAAAAAGCAAGAGGACTGTACGCATTAATAACTGGTGTGTTTTCAATTGTGTATTGCAGTATTTTCAACTGGTCAAAGTTTTAAACTTTTTCAATAAAGAAAAAGGTCAGAAAACTATCCGAAAAACAAAATTTTCGTGTCACGTCAGATGTCTTTTACAAACATTTCAACAATGTGTGTGTTCATTTTAGTATGCCTTAAGAATATGTAAAAATTATATAATGTTCTTTTTCAATGATCCATAAACCTCTTAAATACTTTTTGCCAAGATCGAATTCAGTCAAGAATGTTGTACAAAATGATGATTTAGACGAGAATTCCGTGCACAGACAAATTATTTTGTAATTGTAAAAATGTCAGGAAATGTTTTTCTTTCATTAGATTAATTATCATTTACAAATTACTTTAAACATAGAGTAATAATTAATGATCAGAAAACGCAACCTATGAACATCATGCCATTCCTTGTTTCTTTCAGGCTACGTCAATATTTACAAAGCATAAAGCTAACAAGAATATCATAAGTTGGAGCCTGTGAATAGAATGGCTTTAAATACTTACGGCATGGTGAAAGTTTGATTATGTGGTATTTTTGTTTGTTTTAGATGTTTCATTGAAAGAATATTACATCAGATATTGATTTAGTTATTACTGTGGAAGGCAAAAGAGACGTATTTTTACGATTATAAAACATCAAAAGATAGTTAATACTGGTGTTCATTTCAAACTTCAACGGAGTCAACTTCAAAGAATTTTGCTTTGGTCAGGAAAAGTCATTAAATATAATTTCTTGTAGTTTTTTCTCTTTTGTCTGTTACCGTTTCTATAGTAAAATCTAAGCATTTTCTTGTACAATTAAGTTGGATAATTCTTTCAGATTAGCAAGATAACCTCAATAAATGCTTTAGCATTAAACTGCTTTAGATGAAAGCTTTTCCAACTATCAATTCTGAATAATACAATTATTGAAAGAATATGTCACTTACATTTCATTATAGGTGGCACGGTAGTATACGTATAGTTTAAAATTAAAAAAAAAACACGTTTTAAGTTTCATGTGTCCGAAGCGCTTTTCATGATGTACATCAATTAGGAACGCCCCAAACAGAATATGTACAAGCCAAGTATGTTTAAGAACGAACAGCTGAAGAGCTAAATAACCAAAGAGGACCTAAAAAGTTCAATTTTGCCTCAGGGAGCTTAAACGTAGTAAGCCTTTTAAAAATCAAGTAGTAAAATGTGTATTCATAGTACATTTATTTCAGTAGAATCAAGTTTTTGTGATATTTAAGATATACAAAACTATTGTTGATCCTTCTTCGTCAATTTATCATATGAAAAATAAATACTAGTAATTAAAAAATAAAGAAAGAACCTCGTTATTGCAGATAAAGCCAAAACATTTCCAGCAACGCTTCCTGTTATTAAACCCTGTCTATTAAGTTTAAATCATCATTATAAATACAAACGTATCCTATGGAATGTACTTTAATTGCAATGTTAAAAATTATTTAAACTGATATAAATCTAAAATTATTTTGATTTTATAAATTGATAATAATTAACTTTCTCGATGATAAATTTGGTGCCAATTCAGAAATTCCCCATTCAGACCTGACAAATGATTTCTCTTCACTATTAAATCTTTAACTGATAATTTCTATTTTTCATGTGTGAGGTTTATCTTTAAATATTTATTAAGTCACTGATGGGAATTAATCTTTTGCTTTTATAAAACAACAAATCATAAGTAAAATATACGGCTATATTTTATCAAGAAAAATCTCAGTTTATATTTATTACTTTAAGACTTTACAATAACTTACATCTATTCATGTAATCAGAGATCATTCCACACGTTAAAGATAATGGTATGCAACTTGATTTGATCATGTAACTTTTACTTGGATTGTTACCAAAATTATCTTTGTAGTACCTTATCCTTATAAATCATCTTTCGTAATTCATGTCTCATTTTATATTAATGAATGTTTTGTTTTCTATGTCTTTATCTATGTTTGCTTTGTTTTATTTTTGCATTCATGGTCTCGTTTTGCCTGTCCAATTTTCTGAATTGACAGCGCATCCTTACGTCATTCATCAACTAAATTATCATTATTCAAATAAAATTGAGAATGGAAATAGGGAATACATCAAAACGAAAAGTACCCGATTAAAAAGCAAATATTAACCGAAAGCCATCAATGGGTCTTCAACATAGCGAGAAAATCTAGCACCCGAGGGCGTGCCTCAGCTGTCCCTAAACACAAATTTGTAATGTTTAGTGATAATGGATAAGACAGGATAAATGTCTACATAGATGTATATATGTTTTTCAAATCACATACCTGATACGTTTTTTCTTGAGATCTTTCGAGTTAAAAGTACTGTCAACTTTCATGATATCACCAGCTTTCTGTAGGACACCAAACGATGGAGTAGCTTCGACGATGAAAAACAAGTCATTTGATCTCGTATCAACATCTATTGCTGATAGATGGTCTGTTGTTATTCCCAGAATTCCACCTTCTTCGACCAAAAGTTTAGACGTTACAAAAGTCGGAGCTTTATCATTAACAGGTTGAACATCGATGTCAAAGTACTGACCAAGGACCCGGTTTCCACTGGCATCCTGTACAGTATAAACAAATCTTACTAGTCTAGCACCTGGCCCGATATCAGTTAATGGAGGCATATAAGCAATTTTCATGTGATTGATGTCCTCTTGTTTAAAGGTACGTATCTCTTTTTGTGATTGGTCTTTTGATACCATTGACATATTGTGAGTTGCTATTAACCGACCAGCATCTTCGTTTCCTCTATTAGAAACAAAATAAGGTGGTGCTGTAATTATATAGGTCAACTGGTTGTCATCAGTTTCTTTGTCTGTGTACTGTAATTCTGCTTTAGTAATATACGCAATGTCATTTTCTAGCACATGCATCAAGCGGGTGGCATCCGGAGAAAGTTCTGGTGGATTTTCATTTACTTGGTTAATTGTGATATGGAAAGTTTCGACATTTGATTTATTAGGTGGTTCGTGTTGATCCCGTAATCTAAACTGAAATGAATCGATGAACATCTCTCGGCCAAAATGACGATAATAAATAGCACCACGTCTAAGGTCATGTTGAGAAAATCTTGTTACACGAGTTCCTGTCTCAGCTACATGAACTCGGCGTAATATTTCCCCAGCTTCAGGTGGATGAACGATAACGAAAATAATATTGGTATCAACAGTATCGACATCATGTGCTTTTAGTATATCAGTGTTTAACTGCTTGATCCCTCCTTTGTTTAATTCTAAACCCATATTATTTACTACATATGGTGCTGAATCATCACGTGGTATCACTGTTATGGGAAAATTTGTAAGAACCGTATTAATACCGTCACTGATCCGGAGGTCTATACGGTCTTTAGTCGTTTCACTATCGTCATGGATGTAAATCACCGATTTTCGCTGCAAATCTTCTACTGAAAAATATAGTGATTGTTTGCTATTAACCTCAATGCGACCGTGTAAAAGGCCTCCCGTTACATATAGTCGAACTTTATTCAAATTATTTCTATCAACTATACGTAAGTTATCTTGAGTTATTGTTCGAGATTGGCCTTCAAGTATTATTAAACCACTATTTCTCGACACTTTTGGTGCTGACGTTGCAGATGACCTCACAGCTATGTGTAAAAATATCGATTGGCTATGAGCAAAATGACTATCAAATACGGTAAAGCCGACTTTATAGATTCTTTGTTCCAGATAACTAACACCCGGTGGTTGGTATGCAATTCGTTCATTTTCGATATCGGTCTGTTGGAATGACGTAATAGGCGTTGTATGATCATCTAAATTTACGAAATAACCTTCGTTTTCTCCGGGAGGATGACTTATATTGTATACAAGTTTGGAATTTGGCGTCTCGTAATCTTCTGCAAATATAACTCCTGGAATAATTGAAGATAAAACAAATTCGTCTACATCCATCATGTAAAGGCTACGATGTGAAGATGTTGGGGGGAAATTTGGTTGCACATCTTTTATATAAACCGGAAGAAAGAAATTTTCTATATTTGGTTCATTGCTTGTTAGTGAGTCATAATGCTCAATTTTAAGAGGAATGTAATCAACGTCTGGACTGTGAGGTTTTAAATGCTGGTAATGAAGTTGCGAGAGTAAAAATTCATGACATGATTTTTTGAAAGTGTCCACAGGGTCACGTGAGTTTCCCATTATAAGTTGACCTGCTATTGGCCATACCGTTCGATGACGTGAGAATGAAACGCTGCATGACGTATTCGGAAAATGTTTAATATTAAATCCTAACACTGTTGAGTCGATAGTGTTCGATATTGCTTTTGCCTCTGGAACTACTACAGACCGAAGTCCACGAGTCCTCACTAAATCGTTTGTAGAATTTAAAATTCGTACATTCACATAAAAGTTTTCGATTAATGTGGAGTATTTTGTAAATTTGTAAGCACGAAATTTGATCTGGTCTTCTGATAGTAATGGTGATCCAGAATGGAAATATTCAACGGTAGATGGTGGAAAGTCACAATCAAATATCTGTAAAGATAAAAAGAAAATCTTGAAAACATATTACCTCGGTAAAGTTATGTTTTACTCAAAATACGTGATTCTAGAATGGTGACAAACTGTTGATCGTGTGATGAGGCATTTTAGATGCAGAGATGTGTATTTGACTTCAAGTGGGCAATCTTTTAATCTTAAAGTCGAGAACCTAGTTTATTTTTTTTTTAAAATGAATCCTGCTTAACACTAGACCTACATCAAAAGCGAAATTTGAAATGAACTGGCTCAGTCCATAGGGAGACAACATACCCGATCACATTAGTCAGACAAAATACCAAATGCAAAGTATGTTTCTTGAATGTGCTCGGCATCAAATTGAGCCCAGGTTGCTTAAGACGAAACCAATAGGTAATTGCTCGTATTGCTTAGTATCTGGTTTTCTATGTTGTGATTTATAAACTGTTGTGTGTCTTTTGATCGTTTTTAAGTATTTGACCATTGTTTTGTCAATTTTGATTTCGACTGTATGAATGTCCCGTTGGTATCTGTCAGGTTCTTTTTGGCGTTATTGCCATAAATTTTGGACGGACTAGCAGATGGACAGACGGACAAATCTATATCATAATTCAGTCTATGATTGAAGAGCGCGAAAAAAATGGCCAATCTATCTCATTAGAAATATTACGTATATTTAACATCAGAACATTCAAATCAGAACTGAAAGTCAAATATCAAGAAATCGATAGCATCCCCTGGAAGGTATCAAATTTTTCCAAAGATTATCTGAGTGTAATTTTACAATAATTTGACAAAATTATTTAAATACTTTGACCTGTCAACAAATCAAATGAAACCTAATACATTTTTTGTCAATTTTTAAGAAAACCTAAAACGTATAAAGGTAATATTGTAACAACACCATTTATTATATCGGTATAGTATAGTAGTAGCTTTTAAATAGAGTTTATTAACAAGAAATTTGAATTTAATTTATGTAGTTTTTTTTGCTTTTTAAAGTGTGCTTATCAAAATAAGAAATATATGTCAAAATCATTCGACATCATTCCATAGAGATCAAAGGAACATTACATTAATGGAGACCTCTTTATATTTATACAACTGAATTATTATCTGTTTATCTGTAATTGAAAATAATTTATTGTCCAGAAGAAGAAGGTAGCGTGCAAAACACTTAATAGTCTGTGTGGTATCTTCTGCCTGGCTCGTGTCGGTAATAACAACATGCTTAATAATTAATCATTTTATTGCTTTTCGGAATATTGTTTTGATGCTAACTTATCGAATATAATATGCATATGTCCACAATAAAAAAAGACACTACATTTGCAAATGTCATGCAGAAACACAATTTTAAATGTTAAATTTCAAACATTCAGCCATTATTTCTAGAATGTACATGCAGCAACAAATTTTGAAAGAACTGGAGCTAGAACTTCGAAAAATAGATGATTGTTCAAATGTGTTTTCTTTCTACCGACCGTGCGAGGGCTGTTTAGCTAGTCAATGTCGTTACAGACCCCATCATGATGTATTTTCTTATGAACATTAATTGTTGATTTTGGAACAAGCATAGAATATGAGAAAGAAGTCAAAATACTTTTACAATATTGATGAAAAAGATGGCGTTAAAAACTCCAATGTTGGACACTGATCAACTATTCTTTCTTCGGCTTATAACTGACAGCACATTTCAACAATGTTGTCAGGGAGCAAAGAAAGTTCACTCAAATGTTAAATGGTGCAGATGAAAACATAGTGTTTATTTTACAACTGTCAATGCATCAATGAAAGAAAACAGCAATTGGAAAGATAACAGAATTCTTCTTCTGAAAAAAATTTGACAGCGCGGAATTAATTGAACACTTTAAAGCAGACGATGAAGAAACCGTATACCTGTTAATTAATACCTGTAGGCACGAACATATCAAAGAAGACATAGAACTTTGACAAATGAATTAATGTAGCATCAATTCATTAAATAGTTTCTCCAGAAGTTTTCTACTTATTGAACGCTTTAGCTGATGAATGACGGCAAAATTCCAAGTTTTGCTTTTTTTTTGTAAGATTTCTTCTTTAGGCGGAACTAATAAAAAGCAGGATTGTGAACAAAAAGCTAAAAGGGATATCATAATGAGCTCATTAACACATTGTTCGTTTGCTAATAATTGCTTTCTCTGAAGCAAAGATTTTTTTGGGGGAAAATACTGGCGTTGTGATATAACAAGCTTGGTGACCGATATCCTTCAGACATATATATCTTTAAATCGTAAATGTGAAAAACAATGATGTAATGCTAAATACCAAGTTAAACTTTGAAGATCTTTTAAAATTGATGTAAATACTCCACAGATAAAATGTCAGGTCCAAGCAATCGATACAATACGGATCGATGTCAATGAAGAAGTAACAAACTAATGCATTTAGAAGGTAAAACGTGGAGTGTGGTATTTTGACAGGTTAATGATTATGGTAATTGGCGTAGATTGAATATAGCGATAAAAATGCATGAAATTAAAAGATAAAGAAATCATTTGATAAAGATTGAAGTGTGTATACTGATAAACACTCGATTGACGAATTGAAGACTTGCTGTATGTTGAGATTTTAAAAGCAAAATAAACTTGGTTCTCGAGTATTGTAGCATGCTAGCCATCAACATCACAAAAAATCCTGATCTTGCAAAGAAAATACAGATTAGACTAATAAATATCAGTTCCGTTTACAACTAAAGTGTCGGGTTTTTTCTAGGTCTGCAAAATATCCGATCAAGATGATAGCGGAGATTTATCGAGTTAACAGTTCGATAGTAACACTCAACGCTACACGCGAGAGCGCAAAGAAAAGAAAAAAAAAGAATTTAATAAAAATAGAACATTTTAACATTTTAGATGACTTTTAATGCCTGAATAAAATGTTTCAGGTTGATCTTAAGTATAGTTTTATAATTGTTTCACACATCGACTGAACATTGTATACATTAATGGAGACCCGTTCACTATAAGTTTTTATTTCTTAATCTTTTGTTGTTTGGTTTTTGTACACATCTATATATTTTGAAATTGCTGACTATATTGTTGTAACGCTGGTTTGTTTTGATTGTCAGGTTTGTCAATTGACTTATTGCCATTCATATATTCAACGTCTGTTTTACGTGATTTCAAATCGTGAAAATAGAATTGTGTCTGCCGCTTTTATATTGATTGCCAGCATTACTTGGCTTTATATGGGTTAGCCATAACACGGAATCTGGACTCTACCTTAATTTATCTAGTGCTATAGATCCCTTCTGATATCGGGATTCTTGCTTGAAATAATGATGCCCTGGGCACCAATGCATCTGTAGAACCCGTGTTATTACCCTATAATGGTTATCGCCATTTTCTGACTCCCCCTCATTCTTTCTTTTTATTAGATGGGAGTCCTTTATAATAATCATGTCCGCAACACTGTGTCACATATTCGATATTGAGATCATTTGAAGAAAGGTCTTGATTTATACATTGCATAGGTTTAACCTAAGAATTATGTATAAAAACTCTTCTCAGACGGACTATTCCTAGACGATTCAGTTATACAATAAAATAATATTTTTTCGTGAAAAGAGCACGTGGAATCCTACCAGAAAACAATCCTATATCTAATTCGCAGAAACCCATTTTCATCAAAGATATATTGGCATCATTTTGTATATCTAAAATCGATTTTTACATATATCCCTATTGGTAAATCAATTTTTCCCCAAATTAAGTTAAGAGGGGGGTGGGGGCGTCAGTGAAAAAACTATGTGAATTAAGTTTTTTATCCTACATTAAACTTTTGATGTCGTCCCTAAAGGCAACAGTGTATACCGCTGTTCAATAGTCATACATCGATAAAACGAAAGAAAATCCGAATAAAAACCAAAATCCGAGGGAAAGACAGCGCTATAAAGGAAAAAACAACGGAACAACAGAAATACTTTACTGCTGCAAAAACCAAACGCCAGCAAACCAGTCCGTCAACAATTAAGTGCTCTTCAATACAGTGCAAGATAACAGCACAACATATCTCATGAACTTCATTTGATCTATAAAACGGTCAATTGCGTATGGCGATAAAACTATTCAAAAATGTCAAGTATCCAGGAAAAAAACGCTTTTTTCATACGTTGAATTAGAATTTACATCAAAGTAAAGCATACAGTATCAACTTGAATGTCAAATATATTTAAAAGTTATTTTGCGTGTACAGCATTTGTGTGAGGTGAATAAAATATTTTAATGGAATTAACCGCCTATTAAATCTATGATAACCTTTAATGAATGAAATCAATTTATTTTTAAATTTGAAATGGAGACCATTTTAGCCCAGCAGGTGGTATGTTATTATAGGGACCGAACTCATTGTTAGACTAACTATGCACATCTGAGTATACAGAGTGATTATAACCAATGAAAAATATTTAAAAACCACATAAATTCACTTAATAACTATAAGCAAAGATCTAAGCCATAGAATTAATACACAGACTTAGTAATTTACAAAAAGAAGGATAAGTAGCTGTTATTTTTTTTTTTGGTAACACAGGTGTTACCCTTCTTTGTTATGACATTTCTTATTGTTAGAATGGATATTTTTTGCATGTAATGCGACAATAAATTTAGAATTTCGGTCATTTGACAATTACAAGGACTTATCTCAATAAGATAAAAGTTTATTTTAGATCTACTTCAGACATGTCTACAAGAAAAGTTACTGTCTATAGCAGTACACAAGTGTTAGACTTTTATAGTTAAAACACATTAAAAACTAACACAAAAAATGAAAAGAATATAAGTTAACTTATACCGATTACAAAGCGTCCCAATCCTTTATTAAAATCATGGATCTGTCATAGGATTTTGTTCTTTTATCATATGTTTTACTGAAAAAAAGATGTTTATATCTTTGAGATATACAAGTATCAAATGCTGAGCCATAATTGTATATAACAATACAAATATTCAAAGTTTGGTCTAAATTTCCTTGTAAAATTCCTGATTTTATATGACTCCATCATAAAAAGGTTTGAAAGTCGATCAACTGATTCAACCTTATATTTTCATTTGAAATTTAATGCTATCAATTTGTGTATTTCCTTTTATTTTCTTCTTCATATCTATGTCACCTTTCATATTTAATAAAAATTGTAATTGTTATTTTATAAAAGATAAAAAAAACAGATGTAAATGTTTCAGTAATCAGACTTATTTTTCAATAAGTATCTCTTTAAAAGAAGCATGACCAAAAATGTCATAAATTGACGTTTTGTCCCGTGTATCGTTTTGATATTTAAATTTGCACCAAAAGTCGTTTGATAAATATTAATTTAACTTTATTGCTTTTTACAGAAAAGGTACGCAGACAGACGTTTGGCGACGAAATATTTGAAAGTTCGATGGGTTGCATGGGAAATAGTATGGAACACTGTTTTCTATAAAGAACACATTACGATGTTGTTGTTGTAAAACACTGTAAATTGTTTAAGCAATAAAACTTCAAAGTTGGTAAATAATGACCGTTCCCGACGATTAAAAACCGCATTTATAAAATTCATTGAATAATTTTGTATTTGTCCATTGACAACGAACTCGTTCTATTTCCATTTTATGCTGTACATTCAAACAGAATAATTCATAAAAGGTAATGGGATTTGCGATTAATGCTTGAAAACTTGAAGTTGCATTTTAAACTTGAAAAGAAAATTTACCTTTATTTCATAATATTTGTAATGAGAAATGTCATAAGAAAACTGATATTGAGATTATTGCCTAATACAGCGATGTTTAATAATGTGGTTTAAAATTGAGTGCATGTAATCAAATTTAGTTAATTTATCTTTCTCTAAAATATCCGTTTCTCCAACTTGCTTTCATACCACGACTTTTTGTGGTGGGAAAATTGAAATGTTATAAGATATAGATGATATTGCAATAATGGTGTGAATATTTAACAAACTACCAAAGGCCGAAATTTTCCGTTATCCTGAAAGTGGGTTTATTAACGGGTCTTATTCAAAACAAACTCTGTCAAGAAACTCTATAATGAATTAATTAGTTGGAGACATTGTGCAATTTTCCGTTTTATTCTCGCTAATTAGACACATTGTCATTCAGGGACAAAAATCTTGAACCTGTCATTTATTATTTGAAGATGACAGGACTATTCAATTCGTCATGAACAAGAACTCTTCAGTTAAGAATCACAGAAGGTGGTCTAATTATGGTGGAAAAACACAAACCGTAGGCTAATACCAGGTGTTAAACGGTGGCATTGTTTGAAATTTATTTAACCGCTAGTTTTCGAATTAATTACCCACGGAAACAATTTATACAACTTCAATAATTATGGTATTCAGTATCTAAAGGACAATCTATGACCTCTGAATCGTTAAGGTTCTTTACACAGAAAAATGTTTCATTTTTGATATTGGTTATTTTTATACCGAAGCATCGGTGTAATATAAACCTATAATATCAACTGGGTATTCTATAGTACATACTTACTCAACCATATTCAATAATTTGTTTAAATAATTTACACGTTTGAATTAATAATAATACAATACATAATGTGACCGAATGATTTATATTTTATAATTTCCACACTATTACCCCCTAATGACTTACCAAACACCTGTATCTACTCAGTGGCACTTAATATCGGATTGTTTATTGTGATAATTTTATCTCATTTACCGAGTAAAACATGCACAACTGGTTTGTCATCCATATCAAGTTAATATAATGTCAATATATTTAAAGTATTTTGCGGTGACCTGGAATTTAAGGGACTGTTATTAAACATGAAATTTATACAGCTAATAAGTAATCTAGACACAAGAGACAGCTTATTAACTGACAAAACCTAAACTGCACCAATTTTACAGTAATTAGTCAATGATATTAAAAGCGACGCACTCAAATTAGAGATTTGATATAAACCAAATACACAGATTCAAGATTATTGATATATAATATTGAGATTTATTACACATAAAAGCTAGAAATTGTTATTTATAGCATTTGCATCATAGCATTATAGAATTCCATGCAGATAAGGAAACTATAACTTTCTTTGACGGGAAAAATTGGTATGAAACTAGTTCATAGAGTTATTATCATATTAACATTATAAAGATATTGCATATAAGAAAGAACACAAATTAACGAATGCATCGAATGCCAAAGTTTCTGTATTGAAAAGACAGTTTAACATGACGGGAAAGTTTTAGTATCAATACGGTTTCTCTAGTAAACAATTGAAAGAACAGGGTTTTGGAAAGCATAGGACCACCTCAAAATCGATAAATAAATAGTCGCATACGTGCTTGTACAGTCTCTCATAAATCTTTTAAGATTGGCACATACAATGTTAATTTAAAGTTTATTGTTTTGGATATATGTTTTATGTACCTGTATGAATATGTTATTGTGTAAATATATGTTATTGTATGTGATGAGACTAAAACAAAGATATGGAATCTTGAATCTACGTGTGTTTATCTGTAAACCTTGACCTTGATATTATAACGTTAACTTTTTCACATTTAGCATCAAGTGACCTTGACCTTTGTCATCTGTCCTTAATATTGGAAAGGATCCACAGTATTGTCCCTGGCAATATAATGAAAATAAGAAACAAAATTTAAAAGCAAGAGGTGTTTTTAAAACGCTCCTTGGTTTCTATAAAATCTTATAGTGTCATTTGTGTAACCAGCAATGGATACCCAAGGCACTACTTTAGCATTTGATGTTGCAACCATCGCTAAACCTTTTATGTAACGGACTGACAGGCGCAATTTTTGATTGATTCGAAGCAGACGATACAAAGTAGATTTTGATTATGAAAATGCAGCAAATAAGAAAGAATAATTGATAGAGTAAATGAACTATAAATGATAAATTCATTTTCATTTGCAGTAATCTAAAAATAAAATTCATGACTAAAAATAATCAACTTCTGTAAATGAAGAATGAAGAGATAAAAATTGAAAAGAGTCACTTCATGTTAAAAAGTAACAAAACAGTACCGTCACCATAGAAAATGACTCTTGAAATGTTATGTCCTCTTTACTGTCCAAAATATTATTGTCCAGCGTTAGAATTTAAGTGCAAAAAGAGACAGACGAGCACGAGCCACGAAACTATGTGTAAAACTTGGTTCTGCGTTATAATACATGTACGCACAGGGAAGTTAAGTGCCAATTATAACACAGATTTATCAATTACACGGGCAAAATATAGACCACTTATCACAGCATGAACTGAAAAGCTACTTCTAAATAATACAGTTTTATTCACAAACATGTATAAAGGTTAGAGAGTTATACCCTTCCTTTGCTTACATTGTTTACATATTTGAAAGCGAGCTAATGGATTTAACGTAGCTGTGTTTTATTAAGATCTCTTATAGTGGAACTTTTAATTACATATTCGTCATGATGTGATTTTATTTCGCAAACATATTAATTAAGAATAGGAGGTATTTGATTTGTGAGTGCTGTGCATCTTGAACTGTAATTCTGACAGATTATATAATCAATCTACATTTGTAACACATTTATACAGGCCATAAATTAAACTCATTGCCACATTATTTCTTCCCAAACACATTTCATCTGTTTTGTGCACTGTATGACCAAAACATATCAATTGTTGTAGCTTGTTTTTATTTGAAGATAATCTAAAGCAACAATGTTAATAGCAATATTGATATAAAATCGAATTTCTACTTTAAATTACATGTACTTGCTAGAGTTAATGTAGTAGTTTCATCAAATACATATGTGATGGAACAATAATTTGTTTCGTCAATACTGAATGGACGTCAGATTTTTAAGGGATTAAACCAACATGGAAAAATCAATTTGCAAACGAAAAACAACCTGCACGTGATCAAGTTCATGGAGTTGGTATTCCCGGAATGGAAAGGAATGTACCCTTTATGTTTTGCATTTGCGTTATCCGGTAAAGGCAAATCCTCACCAACAAGTTTTGTGTTGAAACTGCGGAAATCGTGTATAAAACCTTACAAGACATTCAAGCCAAAAATGATATGAAGTCGGAATACATTTACATCTCAGCTGTGTTTTTCAGTTTGAACAGTCCATGTTCCTCTTCCCCACATAACAAGGTGCAATATATTGCATTTAAAAAATAAATTTAAAGCAAAATTGGAGGCATATAATTACCCTCAAAATGTTTCATGTTTCTAATACGGAGAAAATAACAAGCATTTAATTAATGGGTCTCATCTTAAATTTCTTATTTATACTTTCCCACACATTGGAAATTCTAATAAGATAAAATCCTACAAGTTTCATATTAACAGCTGATGCAAGCTAATACGTGCCTTTACTTACGGAAACTTCTACTTATTCCACTAAACCGATTAAACTTAAAATAGAATTCCGAACACCTGAACCAGACCTAACGCACGGCGATCTTTTTGTCTATGTACGAAGAAGCTTTGAAATAACGTCTTGATAAATAGACCTTATTCCGAATGTACACAAGGATATCGAATGAACTGTAATGAATTTGAAACTACATCAGATTATCTTGTTTCAATAACATTTTTAAGTTCTTTTCTTTTGTATGTGTTAACATCACTAATTAATTAAAGAGACATAGTTGCATGCTGCGTCATTTGTTCCCTGTTGGATAGTAGTTGTGTCATTGACAATCATACCACAGCTTACCATTTTAAATATCTAGACCGTTTTTACCTGTTTTGTTTAACAGCTGTTCTTTTTTTTAAATTCAAAACTATAAAAAATAAATTAATCTCTATTTTTCATATTTTAGACCTGTGTTATTCAGTTGTTTTTTTGTATTTGTGCCTATTTTTCTCTATAAAAAAATGCCATTATTTTCTATTCTGGATTCAGCATCCAATTTCTGATAAATTACACAAATACTTTGATCAAAGGAGTATAGAAACAGATGGTTAGTAGAAGATACTTTTTTTCTTCGGTTATTTAATTTTGACCAGAACTACCCTGGTGGTTTACAAAAAAAGAGTAAATGCTAATTGTAAAATTAGAGTTAAATAAGATGAAGATAAAATGATTATTGTTATTAGTGGAAGATAGACGCGCGCTTCAGCAAGTGTACGGTTAGTTACACCAACTACCACCACTAAAATATAACCCTGGAGTTGCAATTGGTTCGTTAGTTTTCTCGTTTAAATTGTTTTACATTGTCTTTTCGTGGCCTTTTATAGCTGACTATGCGGTATGGGCTTTGCTCATTGTTGAAGGCCGTACGGTGACCTATAGTTGTTAATGTCTGTGTCATTTTGGTCTTTTGTGGATAGTTGTCTCATTGGCAATCATACCACATCTTCTTTTTTATATTCACAAGAAAAAAAACAACTTACGACTAAGAAGATTGATCGTAAGTCATGAACAATTCAGTATACGTATGATCTATCTTAGTCGTAAGTTGTTTTTTTTGTCAAACCAACTTCAGGGTTATATTTTAGTGCTTTTTGAGTTATGCTTACAGCAAAAGGAGTCAAGTATATTTTTTTATTATGTGTGCTATTTGTAAAGAATTATATCTGATATAGAACTGGCTTTTCCTATATGTGTCCACTACTGCATGGGCTTACTAAGTTACAAGAAGATGATTATGTCGAAGAAACATTTATAATTATATGATAGTTAGTTAAGAGTGAAAGTTTAGATCGTACTGGACAAAATTATACGAAACGAAATATAATGCTATAAAAATATAATTAATATACTGTATAAATCAAGTTCCTTTATCCTATTTCATAAGTAATATGAGCAATATATACGGGCTATATGTACAAATTGTAATTTGGAGTAGTGCCAATACAATTTTGTTTCACGGACACCATATATTCCCGTATATACCATCTGCTATTTCAAATCATTTATTGAATTTCAAACTTCAGATGTGACAGTTTTGAACTCGATTCCTTCATACGGGCATCTGAGATGTTGTTAGTATTTAACATTAACATTTCATGTTTACCTTTGGCTGAATAAACAATATCGACAGTTTCGCGGTATGCTTCATTAGAATATTTCAGATGTTGACAAGCAAAGAATATATTTGCTGCATTACTGAGCCTTTCTTAATTGTTCTGTCAGAAAACGATAAAACAATATTAGCAACACTTGTGCAAAATTACAAATAAGTGCCTTGTTGTTTTATCATTGCAGACATAGAATTGCTTTTACATCGTATAATAAACAAGTCTTTGATATCAATCCGATTTTAGCTCCATTCAATCAGAATTAGAAATTCTTAGACGAAGTTGTCTTTAGCTTTGTGTCATGGTGATTTATAGGTTTTTCTGGAAGTATACTAAATTTCGTCACATCCCTGAGTTAATCCTTCTTTACAGTCATTTCTGTCACGTGATTTCTGTAGTCATAATCTTTATGTTAATGTTCGTAGTTCATCAGTGGTTTAAGCTGTTCAGCACAGTTTACAACTCTCATAGCCAGAGCTAACTTTTTGGTTAAACTTTGCAGGTTCCCTTTTGGTCATTTATATTGCTTCTTGCAGTTATACATATATATATATTCATAACTTGCTTTTGACTGTTAAGGTTTGAGCGTTTACGACAAATGTAACCCAGAAATGCATTTCGGTTGCATGACATGCTATTTTCATTTATGAAAGTCAACTCATCCATCAATTAAGCTCCTTTGGAGAGTTGTTCGTTTTCGAATACACAACATCTTCAGTTCAGACAATGACATGTAGTATCAACTGAAATTTTCAAAAACTTAAAAGTGATTGATTCAAGATTTTGTCAATTTAAAAGGGATTGTACGAAGGGGATGGCCGAGAAAAAAAGGTGGTCGGTAAAAAAAAATAAAAAAGTTTGGCAAAGTGTTTTTCGTCGATTCGAGGGCTTGTATGCTTTCTTCCACCCCATCGTTGTATCAACCCTGTTTTATGCTGTATCAAGTAGAAAATAGTTTCGGTTTAAATGAACTGACGACAATTTTACTAATGAGAAATATTGAAATAAATGATTTCTGAAATATCCTATAACCATGTCTCGTATTTATAAAATAGTTCTTTACTGCAAAACAAACAAAAACTAATTTTGGTTATAGCAATACAGAGACAAAACACACATAAGAAACTGAAACTCAGCAATAGTAATATACAATATCGTTATCATTTTCCTTTGCGGTCATCTTTTTTATGTTGCTATCATGTTTTTAATTGATGTGGTTATACAATGTTTGTAAAATAAAGTACATTTGCCAAACATTTAGCCGATGAAAAGTGCAGGGATTTTTTTTTGCAGACATATATCTAACGACAGATACTGTGTTTGATTAGTATTTTTCAGTGAGTTCCGGCTCATTACGTTGATGTTATGCTGCGAAGCTGTGCAATGCTATACATATAATCTGTTTTACACTACCAGCAGCATGCAAGCTATCATATCGAACATGCAATCAGCTGAGGTAGAATAATTACCGTATTCCTGTTGAATAGTTTGAATTTTCAGTTTATATATCTAATGGCCAATATTTCTTAAAGAAAATATATTAACTGTTGTGAAAACAGTTGCTTCCGTGCCAATAAAAACTAAAAGGATCATTTATATCTATTGAAGTTATTGCACCATAAATTACTAATGGTTGATCGGTCTCTCGTGGACTTAAATATCCGTTTTACTATTAACTAATTTTAATTGACTCTTTGTAAATTACCAAGTAAACGATGTGATTTTTTTATTTTCATGATCAATAGAGCAACATACTTTATAAAGGCCTTTAACACATGTGTTTATATATATAACATGGTCTATAAACCAGGAAAACTCGACTTTGTCCAGTTGAAGTAGAAAGACCCTGGAGTCGAAGTGCAGGTGTGGAGTCGTAGCAAATCATTTTATTTCCAATTGCTAAATATTTATTGTAAGCGATTTAACACTGAGGCAAATATCCAGCCTTATTATTTATCTTAAATAAAGCAGTTGTCAAAGAAATGAAGTAGGTGAGTTATTGAATGAACATCTTCATCAGTAGGGGGCCTAGGGGTTGACTTCTGTCTAATCATTCAACATCACAACTCTACTAATTCGCCATATACAAAATTATCACTTGCAGCAAAAACAGTTTTTTGCACAAATTCTTTTCATTTTTAAATGCATGTTTCGGTCGTTCTTGCTTTGAGCTTTGAAGATCAAAGGGAAATTTAAATGCAGTTTCCAGATGCGGATAAAAAGTCGAAATCAAATTGAATATTTTTTTTTATTCGTTTAAAAGTATTTTACCAGCGTTATGAAGTTAGATATATAAACCTTTACGAGCAAAGAAGCATAAAAACACATGACAGTCCGCATTATTTGGTATTGTAAACCTTTCCATCAAGCTAACAGAACAAATGACTTCAGTACAAATAAATTTAGAAAAGAAGCATGCAACATCCGCCTTTCCAGAAGTCTGAACGTTTACATTATTCAATACCAAGATTATTCAAAAGTGTATACAAAAAGACATTCATCATGCAAAATAGACGGTAATTAACTACACATGATTAACTTTTCAAAGTGTCAAGTGGCTAACCTCATGTCTCGATCACTATAAATCAGAATTAAGTTGATATTCATCGTGTCTTCCGTTTCATCCGAAATATTCAAAATTAATAAATATAACTTTTAAACTCAGCGGGGATAGCATTCCTTGAAACGTATTATGATTTGGCAAAATTATTTTTGTGAATGCACATGATTAGATATATTCAAAAAGTTTCTTGATTCTTCACTTCTGTAAAGTGCATTTTCGTTATTGTTTTCTTTTTGTGGTTGTTGTTCTGACCATAAACTATGAATCGACATTTTATATTAGTCTACACATTTGAATATATTAGAAAGTAATATAGTTAATTAATTTTGAGCGGATTATCTCGTCAAGAAAAATTATAATCATTTTACATGTAAACACACCTTGAACAGTTGAAGGAAGTTGCAAATTCTTAGGAGTATCGTGAACCAATAATGAAAACTCTATTTCCCGATTAACAAAAGAAATTCTTTGAGCTTAAGAAAAGATCATACTAAGGACGAATTCCACAAGAAAAAAGCTTCGATGACAGCACACTCTTTAGGGCGTAGATTGTATGCCAACTTTGCTTTACGTTTATTTATGTGGTGTTTATTTTCACTCTCAAGTTTAGTTTAATTATACAAATGTGTACACTACAGTGTGTTCCTATAACATTGAAAACGAACAGTATTGTTGGTTTTATTTGTTTAAAAGAAGAATACACAAGAAAAATTCAATTGGTTCTGTTTACCGGAAATGTAACCCTTCTTGACCGTATACACCTCTTTTTAAAAGATCTCAACTTATCGTGAAGAACGCTTCAGAAATCTCATCTCATTATGAAGAGATTAACAAATCAGAATTTTGATGAATAAAAACGCCATTAAAGTGACTACAATGACAAGTATTCTATAGAAGTCTGAATAGGTGATGACTTGATTTTTGATGGAGTACACGAATCTTTTCACCCCACCACGACTACCATTCAACAAGTGCTCAATAGATACTTAAACCAATTGCTGTGATAATGTGAATTTTATTACTTCTTAAGCACTTCTACAACTGGTATATTGTCAAAAATGATTTAATGTGCTAAAAATTCAATTTTCAGCTCAAGAAACAGGTTCTTGTACTAAACATTTAAAGGATGAAAAACGTTCCCGGATAAACATCAAATAATATAATGTTTATATAAAATACAGAAGATGTGGTATGATAGCAAACTTCCATCTCAGACCAAATGACGTAAAAGTTCTAACACTCTGCATAGGAGAAAACAATGTCATTTGGTAAAAAGGGCACAAACATGCGCACAATGCGTACAAATATGCATTTTTTAGAACTTCAGAAGTATAAATTTCAAATTTTGCATCAAGCCTTTTTCTTTTGAAATGATTTATCAGTTTTGGAAAGTAAGATGATATCTTATTTATGACCCGTTTGACTTGAAGAGTAAAAAGTATTTTCTGATTAGAATTTGCGCTCATTTAATCATAAACTGTTCACGTTCGAGGTTTTTTATCGCCAGTTTGTTCTGGAACATGCTGAGGCATTAGAAGCCCTAGATATAATCCATGATCGTTTCATTGTTGTTTACAAAGAAAAAGATAATATAATCGTCTTAAAATGATGTTGTTAACATTCAAGCTGTACCAGGTTGAAAGTTTCTTGAAGGTTTAAGACGAATAAGATATAGATAAATGGGCGAGCGAGGTAACGCTAAGATGAGATATCTGAAGGAAATTAGATATAAGTATTAATCTGCATTTAATGATTAAGTTATAAACTATTACAGGTTTTGTACTCTATAAACCTTTTCGTTGGCTAGAAATCTACTTATCATTATAATTACTATTTTTCTCTACATTTCCATTCGTGAATGAGCAAGAGCTGCATGATTGATTATTGATCACCGAAGACAAATCAAATTGAGACATTCTTTGAGAATACCAAACATCAACGAAATCGTGATAAGAAGAAAAAGTTTATTGTTCAAATCTATGCTTTTGGAGGTGTATCAACGTAAAACATAATTTGACGGTTGATCTTTTTTGTTAATTAATACATCACAGATATTATGTATGTATGGTCGAATGAAACTGTTAATATTACTGAAGCCGGTTTGAAATTCAAAAGAAATTCCATTAACAGGAGTTTATAGCAATATGATTTATTATGTATAGATTCTTGAATTACTATAATTCAAAAGAACCTATCTGAAACTTATCTTGGTCATTTACATACATATTAGAAACTACAAACAACACAAGTCATTGTAAATGCAGATTCTATTGGACACTGTAGGACTGATTCCCTTTTATACATTAAACATACAGTGCACTTTTTTAGCTGTGTGAAATGTAATGTTTAACGCTTTAATTACTGAAAATGTATACAAATGTATGAAACTTAAGAGTTATTTCCAAGTCTCAATGTCTAAATGGACGTGATGCGATGTAAAATGTAGATTTGAAAGTATAATTGGTCTCGTATATTTTCTTTTTCCTTACATTTGCATGACATAACATTTTTTCAAGAGCATATTTAAAATATTCAGTAGCATATATTAGTTACACAAAACGAATCTCTCCTATTGTATCTTGTATATGAATGAATCGGTAATAACAGAGTGTCAATTTAAAGCTATAATTCACTATGTCAGAAGGACTGGTAAGATTTGTCTGTCAACAAGTTTATAAAATGGTTTTCGACCTTCGTTACTCGTGGGTAGAGTATAAAAATGTCAGAAAAATAAGATTCTGTCCCATCACAATATCTTTCATGTGAAAATTTCCTGACTTTAAACACCTGGTATATAACCTTTGTATTGTCCATCGTCCGTCAGGCAAAAATATTTCAGCCTCATGTTTACCTGGTATTTTGATTTGACAATTTATATTCCCTCTCACGGAAGTGTCTTAGATAGTAAATAGAGTATATCATCTCATTCGATTAAATTATAACTAAACTTTCGAACATAGATTAAGTATGTTATTTGAACTCATTATAGTTACATTATACTAATCGTCTGTTGGACATCTGTCCCCCTTTTTTTCCAAGTCGAGGTAGTACCCGTTTTACAAACATAAAGCTCATGTTTCAAACCATATATTCATATGTGTCTTCCATTGCAATTTACGAAAGATTAATTTTCAATATTTCTAAAAAAAATCAGTAAAGTATAAAACCAATTCTTGTATATAACTTGGTACCAATCTCCAAAATAAGCCAGTGATACTTTTTTTATGGAAAGTTTATTTTTACTCATATAATGTACTAGTTACTTTCTTTCATTATTACTACGTGTAAAGTGTAATGTTTTCTTCCCTGACTTTTTACCTCCTAAATTCATTAAAAATAACTAAGAGAGAAAGAAATCATAATGCATATAGCTTAAAAGTTGCTCAAGGCAAACCTACATAACAATTGTAAATGGCTTATTTTATGCCATCTTTTCTCCATGTAGTTTCGTTATTTCGTCCGGGATCACGAACATATAACCCAGGGTAAGAGAAAAAGATGAGATTCGTATTGAAATTTTATGTTTCCCATGATTTTAAATGCATAATTTGAGAATTTATTATTGGAATAGAATTGCTATTCTGTAGATTGTAGGCGTGTCAAACCAAAAGTCATAACTGATGTTAAATGCGTATGTACTTTGCTTTAATTTTAATTTATGTAACTGTAAATAGTGACATTATACATTATTTGTTGAAAATATAATACAATTATTTTCCTTTTGAATAAAAGTTTTTTTTTAAAGAAAGTAAAATGTTAAAAATTAGCACAGGTGTCATATGCAAATAAAATTTAATTTTACGACTTTAATGATAATCATCTGAGTAATACCTCGACAAACTTTCACCAGCACTGTAACTTGAAGATATTGATAAGATACTATCCAAATTCCTAACTTTTTCATATATTTAGCAACTTATAACTGCATGGTATCTTCGGGGGAAAAGAAAATCAAAACAAATATCAGATACAAAAAAAATGTTTTCTTCATGTCTATTCATAAAGTGATGGAAATGAATACGTTTCAGTCAGTTTTTCTCGGATACTGTTATCAATTTGCGTCGATTGTGATGCTTCTTGTGTCAAACCATTTTCAAGAATATTTCAACGGCCGACGTTCGGATGGATAAGGGTGTAGATGGAGTTTACAGAATAAAGAATAATAGACCAGAAGACCGAGATCGAAAGATTAATAGACAAGAAGGCCGAGATCGAAAGAATAATAGACCAGAAGACCGAGATCGAAAGATTAATAGACAAGAAGGCCGAGATCGAAAGAATAATAGACCAGAAGACCAAGATCGAAAGAATAATAGACAAGAAGGCCGAGATCGAAATATTAATAGACAAGAAGGCCGAGATCGAAAGAATAATAGACAAGAAGACCGAGATCGAAAGAATAATAGACCAGAAGACCGAGATCGAAAGAATAATAGACCAGAATACCGAGATCGAAAGATTAATAGACAAGAAGGCCGAGATCGAAAGAATAATAGACAAGAAGACTGAGATCGAAAGAATGATAAACAAGAAGACCGAGATCGAAAGAATAATAGACAAGAAGACCAAGATCGAAAGAATAATAGACAAGAAGACTGAGATCGAAAGAATGATAGACCAGAAGACCGAGATCGAAAAGAATAATAGACCAGAAGACCGAGATCGAAAGAATAATAGATCAGAAGACCGAGATCGAAAAGAATAATAGACCAGAAGACCGAGATCGAAAAAATAATAGACCAGAAGACCGAGATCGAAAGAATAATAGACCAGAAGACCGAGTTTGAAAAGAATAATAGACCAGAAGACCGAGATCGAAAGAATAATAGATCAGAAGACCGAGATCGAAAAGAATAATAGACCAGAAGACCGAGATCGAAAAAATAATAGACCAGAAGACCGAGATCGAAAGAATAATAGACCAGAAGACCGAGATCGAAAGAATAATAGACCAGAAGACCGAGATCGAAAAGAATAATAGACCAGAAGACCGAGATCGAAAGAATAATAGACCAGAATACCGAGATCGAAAAGATTAATAGACAAGAAGACCGAGATCGAAAAGAATAATAGACCAGAAGACCGAGATCGAAAAGAATAATAGACCAGAAGACCGAGATCGAAAGATTAATAGACCAGAAGACCAAGATCGAAAGATTAATAGACAAGTAGACCGAGATCGAAAGATTAATAGACAAGAAGACCGAGATCGAAAGATTAATAGACAAGAAGACCGAGATCGAAAAGAATAATAGACCAGAAGACCGAGATCGAAAAGAATAATAGACCAGAAGACCGAGATCGAAAGATTAATAGACAAGAAGACCGAGATCGAAAGATTAATAGACAAGAAGACCGAGATCGAAAGAATAATAGACCAGAAGACCGAGATCGAAAAGAATAATAGACCAGAAGACCGAGATCGAAAAGAATAATAGACCAGAATACCGAGATCGAAAATAATAACAAGCCAGACGAATAAATGAGAGAGGCAAATGACACAAACAAAATTAAAATATAGAAATGAAATACACACACCATTCAGAACCTCCTGCATGTGTAATGTATCTTATATTACTTTTTGAATTCTTCTCTACACTGTAAGATATATCACGGGGTATATATTCTGCTCTCTTTTAAAATCCTGAATGGAGGCTGCCCCTTTACCCTTTATAAAACGTAGAAACATTTACGAATCCTGTCCTTATAGAGCGTTCAACTTCATGAATGACATTATATGAAGAACAAAAACGTAACATATATATGTGGTTTTGTTAAATTTGTCCGACGTTTTCATTTATATATATTCCAACTACACATATACTATCCGAGTTATTGTTCGTACTATTTCAGTAAAAAACAAAAGTATTTTTGAACATTAACGTCAATTATTTTTTACCTATATATTTAACATAATGATCGATAGTATTACTTTTAATTTAATATTTTAATCCATTTTTTTTTCACTTATCGTGACCTATCAATTTTCAAATGTGACAAGTAAGGCTTATTTAACAAACAAATAAAAGTCTTCAGTGGAAATTGCTGTCATTCAGATATATGTACCTTTGACAGTTTCAATTAAAACTGATCACAAATATATAATTGTTTTCAATCTCAATGAAATTTAAAGTACAGATTTCTTTTCTCTCGCATTCCTGTTTTTGATATATTTTAATATGAAGTTAAATACGAGAAATGTGATATACAACTTCGTGGGGCATTAATGAGAAAGATATTTAAGTTTCAACAAAAAGAATATGAGAACTGCCATTTTTTATATAAAAAAAATTAATATGAAAATGTATCGTACCACTCTAGCGTGTTAACACAAAATAAGAAAACGTTAAGTTTGCCTGTGGTGTAACTACCTTTAACATAAGTTATGATGCTTCTCGTTTGTTCTCATAGATTTCCGCAATTATTATTTATATTGTCAAAGTTGTTATTATATATACAACATTTTGTTTTATTGTTTCAATGTTTAAAAAAATAATCCCCATTTGAAACCATTGGGTTAAAGATGATGTGTGGTAAACATCAACGAGACAGCAACCTAACACACTTATGTCAACTTTGATAAGATCTAGTCTATAGGTAATCCACATTGTTTACAACAATTGATGAGAGCGTATGGCAATATATAAACAGCCTAATTCTGCGCATATGCTTATGTTAAGGTTGTCCTCATTCTAGGGCGCATGGATAGGTTAAAATCAGCTAATTTTTTTCGCGAATAGCAACGTCTTAATAAGCCCACTTATGTATCTAGCATATGGCAAGGTCTAAATCAGCACGATTTTGCGCGTGTGGCTAGGTTTAGCTCAGCTTAATTCTGCAGCATATGGTAAAGGTTTTAATCAACCAAATTATATGCGTATGGTCTAGGTTTAAATCAGTCAATTGCATGTAGAGCACATGTTAAGGTTAAAATAAGCACAATTATCTGCGTATGGCTAGGTTTTAGTTTAGTTCTAATTTTAGAGAGTACGGTAAGTTTTTTAATCTGCCCTAGGTTTTAATCAGATTTATTCTAGACAAGAAATTAGCCATATTCCAGACCATATATATAAAAAAAAAGAGATGTGGTATGACTGCCAATGAGACACCTCTCAACAAGAGATCAAAATTACACAGAAATTAACAACTCTAGGTCACCGTACGGCCTTCAACAATTAGCAAAACCCATACCACATAGTGAGCTATAAAAGACCGCAAAATGACAATGTAAAACAATTCAAACGAGTAAACTAACGGCCTAATTTATGCAGTTGGTGATAAATCCAACTTAAAAGTCTGAATTCTCAATAGACAAGACTATACGATGAATCAGTGACAGAAACTGACGAGAAGCACGCAGGGTTTTTAATCATTAAAGCAACACAAATGACTCTGCATGTATATAGATGCAGATCGTCATTAAAATAAGAAAAAAAAAGAAATGAAAATATGCAAGAAAGAATTAAAGTAAACTTACATAGTTACTTATAAAAATATTTAAAGACAACATTGAAACATAAATATGACACGATTAGATAAAAGAACTCCGAAAAAAACTCCAAAAAAAGAAATAAAAAATTGGGAGATAAAAGTACAACACTTTAAAATATTACTATTTCGTTTGATATCTTTTTAAAGTATAAGATAAAATCATAATGAAAAAAGAGATTATATAAACTCAAGACAGGTTACTTTACAATTTTGTAGGATTTTGACACTTTGGTTAAAAGTTTTGAATACAGAAATTAATAAAACAGCAAGAGGTTCTCTTAAATTGCTTTCTCAACATGCAAGAACTATTAATTTCTTTAAATTTTTGCTGCTTTTTTTTGCAAAGAATATTTTTTTGCAAGTTTTATTAATGTTACCATACCTTTGTAGATAAGATAAGATAAAAAATATTTTTTTATGTACTTACATGTGGTTCAACGAATCCTACTCGTTGTGTGATAGGGTCATTTCTGACGACCTCTACTCTACATTCGTCCCCCTTTTCTGTTACAGTGAACCGGATATCATCACGTTTTAGATACACGCTTCTTCCTATTTTTACTGTTAATTCCTTAGTATCCATCACAATTTGACAATAAGCACAAAGTGAAAGCAGTGACAAAACTGCAAATCGTAAAATTTTCATTTTTACACTGTCATAAATTGTCAGTGCTTAATTAATCCATTTTAATCCACATTTACTTCACAGCTTCCATCACTGCTCTTTTCTTTGTTTCACTATATATGTTTTTTTAATTTTCCTCACACAAAATAACTTTCACATTTTCACTTTTTGTTGATTATCTCCTTGCTTAGACACAATCCTCTCTGAGAAAACAAACAAACACCTGCGAAAATAAACAGCTAATATAAATCCATTTTCCAACATTCGTTACGCTTTTCGTTTATAATTATATAGCTAATAATTACACAAAGGGACCATGCAGAAGAGAAAAGGCTACCCGTAAAATCAACAGCTTAAGCAATTTCCACAAAAAAATGTTATGACTTTTTTTCGCTGCAATGTCAACACATAAATATGAACGCCTTCTAACGAGGAGCACGATGACTGTTTAGAGTGATTACAGGTGTTTAAGATCATGAAATCTAACAATGCGACTTTAAAAGGGCCATATTTAGTATGGAATTAAAATAAAATAGATTAGGTAAGGTGAGATTACACTTATATAAACAAAGATTTACGTTTTAAGAATTATATACAGTTAGTTTAATCGTCTACTTTCTTACTCTAGATTTGTGATATATCTTTTTGAGTGTCAGGTTTGGCTTGTTGACTGTAACAAACATTACAATCTATCAAATACCTCACCGTTTTACCTGATAAAGTTCACACCCTGATTTTCAGTTTGCATTTAAAATTTAATTAGATTTTCTTTTTTTCTGTTTCATTGTCCTATGCGTGAAAAATATTTCAAATTGAAAAATAGTTTTGATTGAAAAAAAAATTTCTTAAGTTTTTCATGGCTCTAGGCATTGTTTTCGTTTCTATATATACTATTTGTATCTTGAAATGGCCTTTATAAGACGTGTCTAAAAGCTATGCATTCCTTTATACTAAGCGACTATCAAGTTGTTAAAATAAATTGTGACATTAATAGAAAAAAATATTGTAAAGATTGCAGTTAATGAATTATAAACAGATTAACATTACTGACACCTGTACCTTATTTTACAAGACAATTAGGTGCGTGACAAATGTTAATAGATTTGACATATTAGTCCATCCGATATGTCATTGTTCAGATTAACATAAAAAATGTAACTTTCTTTAAAATTATGAATGAAACTAATTGCAACATCTGCAGAACAAGATAAGAATCTTAAAAAAATAATTGTCTTAAATATTTTAACATTTTTTCATGGATGTAAGCATTTGGTGTTAATACTCGTATGAAAGTTTATATACAAAATCATAAACTGTCCTGTTGCTATATAAATAGAAAAATACTGAAATTATTGGTATAGGTCAAAGATGAGAAACGAATTCACTGACTTTACTTAAACCCAAATCCCCGTATATTTACTTTCAAAACAGCTAGATCAAATATAAGGTACGTAACTTGTTCACATGTTCCCGTTAAAACAAATAACAATTATAACGGTAAACAACGAAAGAATGGGAACATTATAATAATTACAGAAAAATGTCCGCACACAAAGGAATCTATTCGGGTATGTAAATAAAATATGATAAAACAAAATCCTAAAATCAATTGAGATAATCTGGTAAACCGTTTTTATGTCATGCACCCAATATGCTTAAATAAATATTTAAAGAATTATTGCTAAAATAATTTTTGAAATTTGATAACCATAAATTTGAAAATAGCGATGATGGTAAATTCGACTGAGCGGAAGACATTGGTTTTAATATATCTTGAATGATAATAGAATTGGTATGTGGGGTGCAAGTATTCAGAGACCAAGTCACGCAAACTGTCAACCCAAAAGCACAGGTGTTCTAATCTAAGTTACACCTGTAGAGAATAGTCAGTGTTTTGTTACTTTCATACCTGCTCATAGGGGGAAAAAAATAATTCAATGGACATAAAAGTATGGTATGCGGACAATATGCAACCGCGATACGAAAATATGACAATAAAATCCATTACTTCATATAAAGAGCGTAACAAACGGCCAAAGATAGCGATCTTAATATGAGAAAGTTTATTTTACATAACAAACGAATGGATGCTTTAATGATATTCGTAGACGAGTTTCTAACGTTTAATTATGCAAAAAATCAATAAAAACTCCTTTACAATTCATAATATATTATACTCTTAAAATATTTTTAACCACATATAAAGCAATTACATTCCAATAAAATATGGAAGTAAATCAAAGTTATGAAAGAAACCCGCTCGTAGCAATGATGCTAGATATTTGTAACTATTATCTTAATCATTTACATTTAATATATTCTCTAATAAAACATTTCTTATTCGTGTTACAGCCAAACTATTCTATCATTAATCTCTTTCAGTCAAACAGGGTCAACACCTATCCACATATAAACCCGCTTATCTTTGTAAACTTGTATATATCGTTGTAAAATGACATCATTTGCAGTACATTATTATAAACTTCGCTTATCGACGAGAAAGCATAAAAAGTATAAGTTTTTTATTTAGAAATTAGTAAAGTTAATAATTTCTTACTTAGACGAAATATCAATATATAAATCTGTTTATCTTTGAAATTGTTAAAATGGCAACATTTGCAGTACATTATTATAAAACTTCGCTATCTACGAGAATGTATAAAAAAAGTATACTCTTTTCATTTAGAAATTAGTTAAAATTTAATTATTACTTACTGATACGAAATATGTATATCCTACAGAGTCCTGACACGGGTTTCTCAAATTTAAACTTTTAACTGTAGAAACTTTGTTGTACAACGAAATAAATCATCTTCTATTCATACACTGATGTTCCAAAAGTGAAAAGATTTTTTAATCAATTTTACTAAAAATTATTCCAGTGCTTTCAAATGAAAAATATTCGTGTTCAATTAGACTTAAAGATGATATACATCATGGGGATGTCGTACGCCCATTTTACGGTTGACTTTCTAAAAATTCAAATGCTTCATTTAATAATATTGATAATACTCCTTCCAATAAGAAATTTCCAATGCACATATTTTATTCGATGTCCATTCAATCAAATCACATACAAGAATTTTCACTTGACAAAATAATGCCCAGTTTGACATCAAAAACGGAATAATTGAATTTGTTTTATTTTAATTTCACAACAAAATTATTCTAACACGAGATATTCACATCAATGGTACAAAATGTATCTAAATCTCTAATCATATTTCTCGCGTGCACCTTTAGAGATTTCTTCTGTTGTGTTTTACCACGTGACCATGCCTATCATAGCCGTCATATAAAACCTTTAATTTTTTCTATTGAGTATTAGACTGTCTTTAATAGCCAGGTAGAAAACATAGTTAAATTAATGATCTCTTATTTTCCCACACCTTTTTACCTATGCAGGTTCATATAACATTCTTGCTGTTTATATATTTTTCACCGCTGTAATTATTCTTCGACAGAAATAACTTTCTATTTGACTATCTAATTAAAATTAATAGCATTGATTAGTCCCTATATGAATCATGTTCTGCATTTGAACATTACCATTGATTATATACATTTTTCATTTTTTAAACAAGTTTCTCTATAAATTGCATGTTAGTCTGTCACATGAGGCATGACAGTTTATGATCTAGAACCCTTGAGACATGCCTTTATAATGAACTTTGCAAACCTCTTTGTAAACATTCAACAGCTATTGTACTTTATTTATTTATCAGCAAATGTTTTATAGTGTTCAAATGTTCCTATCATATGCATATTATGCATATACATACTAAATCACTCGAACTCCTTGCTTTGCATTATACATGTGGACTCGTACTTGTACGATTCTTGCGTCTGTTTAAGCTAAGAAATCATATTATAAACTGTATGTTCCCTGTGGTCACAATGCCACACAAAACCCACCTCTCGGGAATATTTAGTTTTCTTTCTACGAATATTAGTTTTATATTTCATCTTTGTTCTTCTTGCTCACTTCAAATACCTTAATTGGAATCAATTATAATTTCATTTCATAATATTGTATTTTTGAAAATTAATTACTTTGTATTGTATTGTATTGTATTGTATTGTATTGTATTACATTACATTATATTGAATTGTATTGTATTGCATTGTATTGTGTTGTATTATATTGTGTTGCACTAAGTAACATTGCATTGCACTTTTCTTTTTTGTATTGTATATTTCATTTTTGTTCTTCTTGCTCACTTCAAATACCTTAATTGGAATCAATTATAATTTTATTTCATAATATTGTATTTTTGAAAATTAATTACTTTGTATTGTATTGTATTGTATTGTATTGTATTGTATTGTATTGCATTGCATTATATTGAATTGTATTGTATTGCATTGTATTGTGTTGTATTATATTGTGTTGCATTAAGTAACATTGCATTGCACTTTTCTTTTTTGTATTGTATATTTCATCTTTGTTCTTCTTGCTCACTTCAAATACCTTAATTGGAATCAATTATAATGTTATTTCATAATATTGTATTTTTGAAAATTAATTAATTTGTATTGTATTGTATTGTATTGTATTGTATTGTATTATTGTATTGTATTGTAATGGTATTGTATTGTATTGTATTATATTATATTATATTATATTATATATTGTATTGTATTGTATTGTATAGTATTGTATTGTATTGTATTGTATTGTAATGGTATTGTATTGTATTGTATTATATTATATTATATTATATTATATTATATTATATTATATTATATTATATTATATTATATTATATTATATTATATTATATTATATTATATTATATTGTATTGTATTGCATATTGTATTGTATTGTATTGTATTGTATTGTATTGTATTGTATTGTATTGTATTTGTATTGTATTGTATTGGCATTGTATTGTACAAAAACAACGAACAGCAATTGTTATTATGGTAACTTTCAGATCGTGAGAAAAAAAAAATTGTACGAGTCATTTAGATTCAGATGCGTTTCGAAAACATTATTTTTGACACTGATTACTTTGCTGAGATTGGAGAAATATATTTTCAAAACGAAATTGTCTACATTGTTTATTTGAATTACATTTTTGAAGATCAACTATCACTCTAACTTTATTACCGTACAAGTGCTAAGTTTAAATCTTTATGATCGGTAAAAGGATTACAAACAGCAGAAGAAAATTTATTAACGATTAGAAGGCAATGTGTAATTTATTGATTGATTGATTGATTGATTAATTTTGAAGTTTTTATACTGATCGTCTATCGTGTTTATACTACCAATATGTAACGCCAATCGTATGCAACACTCGAAAAGACCTCAACTACTTTTTTGTGGTAGATATAGGAAGATGTGGTGTGAGTGCCAATGAGACAAGTCACAACTCTCTATCCAAGTAACAATTTATAAAAGTAAACCATTATACGTCAAGGTACGGCCTTCAACACGGCGCTTTGGCTCACACCGAACAGCAAGCTATAAAGGACACAAAAATTAGTGTAAAATCATTCAAACGGGAAAACCAACGGTCTAATCTATATAAAAACGAAAAACGAGAAACACATATGAATATATGCATTTCGAATAGTGTTCATACATGCCGTGACCTCAGGTCAATCAATCCCAAAAACGAAACGAAATCAAAGCCAATCTTTTCGACAGCCTGGCTACTGAAGCATCAACAACAGTGAAAAAAGAGGAAGATATAATTTTTAGCTGTTGAAAGATGTAGTTTTACTAATTAGTTCTGACGAGTATCACCGTCTCAATCAGTGCATGATTTAACAGATTAATTTAGGCAAATAATACTTGTGTGATTAGACGATCGTTTGTTTTTTGAAATAACACAAACATAAAAACTATTATCATATAGAATTGAGAGTATCATTTTCCAAGTGCTTCGGCATTGTGACAAGATTGATCAAGATTTGACCGATTTTGTAAAAAAAATCGAGGTAAGCTAAAACTCTTGTTTGACACACACCTAGAAACCTTTTCCCCTAAAAAATAGCAATTCGAATGTGCTTTTACAGATTGAAGGTAAGTTATCACCATATTGATTCCGAAAATAATCTTTATAGTCTGTGCAAATTTATCAATGTTTTATGTCTCAGTTAAGTTATACGCATTTTATGCATAGTTTTAAACACAGTTGTTGATATGTTACATATTTGTTTTCGTTAATTGTTTTGGTACATAAATTAGACCGTAAGTTTTCTCGTTTGAACTTTTATACATTTTGTCATTTCGGGGCCTTTTATAGCTGAACTCGTTATGGGCTTTGCTAAGGTGACCGATAGCTGTTAATTTCTGTGTGATTTGGTCTCTTGTGGATAGTTGTCTCATCGGCAATCATACCACATCTTCTTTTCATACTGACTATAACCCGCGGCGGTAGTCTTTTTCAACAGTTTCAATTTTGGAAAATGCATCATTAATGACAGAACTGCAACTGTACAGACCTGAAATGGACGTTATTTTTCGTGTTCCCTTGCCCCTATATGCTAGGGGACAAATCCGAAGAATTACTCTCAGATTATCTTTTGAAATATTTCATTTCTGCCCGACTAGTATAATGAGAGATTCAAATAGCCCAGTTTGCTTCCGTGCTATAAAAAGAACAATGCATTTTCTTAAAACTTAAATCGGAAGACATATACAACTAAAGTTATGCTTGTAAAGTTACGATTTCGACATGGATATCAATTCTTCTTTCTCCTTTTTTAATTTGGCTAAATCATAGTCAAGAATACTCCTAAGTAAGTTGAACATCAATCTTAACAGGAACAATTCTGAGATTCTCGAAACCTTGTCACGGCTTTGTGGTTTGATTTTGAGTTATGATTTAGAATTTTCCTTTGGTATATTTCGTCTTTCCTTAATTTTACATTTTTCTGATTATATAAGAATAGCCATTGTATGGAGCCGTGTTCTTGTTTTGGTGTTTGTTGTTGTCGTAAGACAGTATTCAAACGATATAGAATTTAATAATTTAGTTTTTTCGAATGTACCTGATGAAAACTATTCGCGAAACAAGTGTTTTGCGCACATACATCATATCGCATACGTTTTCAAAGTAATCTTTGTTTGTAGAAATAGTATAAAACATGATGTATCGAATGTTCATTAAAACGTTTATTGTCGTTTTCTACAATTTCCGTATCGCTTAGTGATTGTAAACCATATCCCTACTACATGTGTAAGAAATGTGATTTACATTGATATAAACATTGAAGACCCATTGGTGGCCTTCGGCTGATCTATGGTCGGGTTTTTGTCACATTCCCATTTCCATTCTCAATTTTATTCAGTGGAACTAAACTTTTATTATCATAATATGGCATGGATGTCTGATATTTAGACCAGTCTGTAAATTAACTCTTGAGACAAAAATACTGGGAAAGCAGAATACAAGACATCAAACAAATATGACCATTTCAAATAGATAAAAACGTGTACCCGCAAATCGTTGTAAGACAGTTTCCGAAGAATAGTAATAAACTTGACCGCAGTATTTTTCTAGGTTGCTGCTTCATATTTGTCAATAAATGTTTTCTTTTCAAAACGAAACGAATACACAAAGCACCTAAAATACATTGCAATTGCTCTATCCTTAATTACATAGACAGTAGAACATATGTGAAATGTTCTATCAATTTTAAGCCATTTTAATAATTAATTACTAAATTTGGATTCCTTTTTAAACACTTTCTATCTTCATTATCAGTAGAGTGTAAATATAACCTATAATAAACCCGCTGTATTTGTGTGCACGTGTCCTAAGATAGGATCCTGTTGTTCAGTTATGGTCGTTTGTTGATGTGGTTCATAAGTGTTTCTCGTTTCTCTTTTTTTTTTATAAATATATATATATATATAAATAAAACCGTTGGTTGTCCTGTTTAAATGATTTTTGGGGCCCTTTATAGCTTGCATAGGCGGATCCAGGGGAGCCTGGGGGCCCGGCCCCCTCTTTCGTCGGAAAAAATTGGTTGATTATATAGGGAATCACTGAAGCATGACTGGAGAGGGCCCCCCTTAGGTCAGTCAGAGCCCCCCTTTTAGGAAAAGTTCTGGATCCGCCACTGGCTTGCTATTCGATGTGAGCCAAGTCACCGTGTTGAAGGCCGTACTTTTACCTATAATAGTTTTACTACTTTAACAAAATGTGACTTAGATGAACAGTTGTCTCATTAGCATTCAATATTTTGTATAACAGATGAATAAGAACAATATAAATTCTAGGTACTAATTTTCTGTCTTTGAAAAAACTAGAGGCTCTAAAGAGCCTGTGTCGCTCACCTTGGTCTATGTGAATATTAAACAAAGGACACAGATGGATTCAAGACAAAATTGTGGTTTGGTGATGGTGATGTGTTTGTAGATCTTACTTTACTGAACATTCTTGCTGCTTACAATTATCTCTATCTATAATGAACTTGGCCCAGTAGTTACAGTGGAAAATGTTAGTAAAATTTTACAAATTTTGTGAAAATTGTTAAAAAATGACTATATAAAGGGCAATAACTCCTTAGGGGTCAATTGACCATTTTGGTCATGTTGACTTCTTTTTAGGTCTTACTTTGCTGTACATTATTGCTGTTTACAATTTATCTCTATCTATAATAATATTCAAGATAATAACCAAAAACAGCAAAATGTCCTTAAAATTACCAATTCAGGGGCAGCAACCCAACAAAGGGTTGTCCAATTGGTCTGTAAATTTCAGGGCAGATAGATCTTCACCTGATTAACAATTTTGCACATGTCAGATTTGCTCTAAATGCTTTGGTTTTTGAGTTATAACCCAAAAACTGCATTTTACCCCTATGTTCTATTTTTAGCCGTGGCGGCCATCTTGGTTGGTAGGCCGAGTCACCGGACATATTTTTTAAACTAGATACCCCAAAGATGATTGTGGCCAAGTTTGATTAATTTGGCCCAGTAGTTTCAGAGAAGAAGATTTTTGTAAAAGATTACTAAGATTTACGAAACGTTGTTAAAAATTGACTATAAAGGGCAATAACTCCTAAAGGGGTCAACTGACCATTTCGGTCATGTTGAATTATTTGTAAATCTTACTTTGCTGAACATTATTGCTGTTAACAGTTTATCTCTATCTATAATAATGTTCAAGATAATAACCAAAAACAGCAAAATTTCCTTAAAATTACCAATTCAGGGGCAGCAACCCAACAACAGGTTGTCCGATTCATCTGAAAATTTCAGGGTAGATAGATTTTGACCTGATAAATAATTTTCCGCGTGTCAGATTTGCTCTAAATGCTTTGGTTTTTGAGTTATAAGCCAAAAACTGCATTTTACCCCTATGTTCTATTTTTAGAAGTGGCGGCCATCTTGGTTCGTTAACCGGGTCACTGGACACACTTATTAAACTAGATTCCCCAATGATGCTTGTGGCCAAGTTTGGTTTAATTTGGCCCAGTAGTTTCAGAGGAGAAGATTTTTGTAAAAGTTAACGACGCAGGACGACGACGGACGCCGGACGCAAAGTGATGGGAAAAGCTCACTTGGCCCTATGGGCCAGGTGAGCTAGAAATTAACCATGATCCAACAAGTCGGTCAAAAACATCGTTTTGATACCAGTTAATTCAAATTAATTTTATGCAAATGGAGATGACAGGAAAACTTTCGAAACATCTTTGACCGACTAACCAATATTTTTATGAGTCTCTAGGATATAGTTCACTCTCTGTTTCCAATTTGCTTCATTTGAGTTTTCTGTGTAATTTTCATGTTAGTAACAGTTGTCAGGACAATTTTTATGTCCTTATTTTTTATTTGTGGTTTTCGATTATTACAAAGTATCTTATAACCTTTCTCATTAACAGAATAAAACATAAGAAGAATGTACTGATGGTAGAAAAATCTGCACTACCTTCTTGGCAAAGCCATCATAGTATACAGGAAACATCTGTGTAGAAATGATGATTGTTCATATATATTTTTCTTACTAATGTGTTATGGACAAGATCATTAAAAGACGAGGTAAAGAGCAGGTGAGAGAGATAATAATCCCTTAATTGTTCTATTATGTTGTAATTATTTTCCTGGTCATAACCTATGTATTATATGCCATTCTGTCTGATAGCTAATCCTTCAAAATATGTATACATCAAAAAGTACAAATATATAACATTTCGGTAGGTCAAGTTTACATGTGTAGTCTGGAAAATTAGTACGTTTTTTGTGTGTAATGTTATAGGGTTTTGGTCATGCATGTAGGTCGACCTTTAAGATTAATTCATTGAGTTCAAAAAGTATCACTAAGTTATAATTTATTTCAGCACTCACTCTTGGCTATTTCATTGTGGCCATTTTTGATGATGGTAGAAGTCGAGAGAGTGTCGGAAGAGAACAAAAAACCTTTGAAATGAAAAATGATAATACTATTTAAATAGTTTATTGATTTATTTTGGTGTTTAACGCAACTTCCAACACAATGGCTTTTTCGTGGCGGCCAGATTTATTGGTGGAGAACAACATACCTTCGAAAGGATAACTGGTAAAACTAGTCAAATAGTTTAATGATGGATTTAAGTGTTAAACGCTACTTTCAACACAATGGCTTTAACATTGCAGCCAGTTTTAATTGGTGATGGAAGGCATAAGAGTGCCTGGAGAGAACAACATACCTTCGAAAGGAAAACTGGCAATACTGTTCAAATGATTTATTGATTGATTTTAGTGTTAAACGCAACTTTCAACTCTCTGGCCTTTTCATGGCGACAAGATTTTATGGGTGGAGGCTCAGGCAGCCGATAAGCCCAGAGAGAACAACCGACCTCCTTCGGTAGGACAACTGATAATCCAAGACAACTAAGATTGTAGTCGAATATACATCTAGTTAAATGGAGTTCAGCAGCTAACACACCTTGCCTTTGCGGGATTCGAACTCCCAAACTCAATGTTGACAGGCTAGTATACTACTGTAGATTAACTACTAACATCACACGATCGATCGAAGCCTCTAGATCACTACATGCATGTAAGCAAGTAAAAATACCTCAAATACTATATTGCCATCCAATTGTTGCGAATCAAGACTTTTTTGTAAGTGTTCGTTGTGTTCAATGCTGACAGGCTAATAGACCATTGTGTAGATGATAAAATTGAGAATGGACATTGGTAATGTGTCAAACAGCCGAAGGTTACCAAGAGGTCTTCAATGCAGCGAGAAACAACCGCACCCGGAGTTGGGCTTCAGCTGGCCCCTAAACAAAAATGTATACTAGATCAGTGATAATGGACGTCACTTACATCACAATGTCGAACGAAGCCTGTCGGTCACTACAGGGATGTAAGCAAGTACAAATATCTCAAATACTATACTGCCGTCTAATTGTTGCAAATCAAGCCCTTTTTGTAAGTGTCCATAGTTATTAAAGTACAAGCATAACCGCTAATTCTAAAGAACTTGTGATAAGCGCCTTATAGAAATAAAGAGATGTGGTAAAATTGCCTCTATTTTGGTATGAGTGAAACTGTGTCATTGATGTCAATTGTGTATGCATTGAGTTCAATTTTCATTTTATTGAGAAATATCATTGCGCAGTAATAATATGCACTGACAGTTATCACAATATTATTTGTTTATTTTAAAGCGAAATCAAGACTTGGCTATCCATTACGCAATAACTGTGTTAAAGGTAAATGCTGGTGTTCCATGATATGTGACAGCTAACGACTCGCCCCTATATTTACAGCTTAGGCATAGAATGTTCCGGATCTGTCACTAATATAACATAGGTCCTCAGACCACAAGTCAAGTGTTTCAACCATTTGTGCACGATATTAAAGCTTATAAAACATTCGAAACAATAATCGTTGCTTTTATTTCAATGATATCGTTATAAAAGAGAGGTGAAAGATACGAAAATGAAAAAAAAAAAAAAAACGACAACGTCCTGGCTAAAATTGAAAATAAAACCCAGACAAACAAAAGTATACACACAAAACACAACATACAAACCAAAGACTTAGCAACAATAGCAATGTGTCTAGTTACATTAGTTTTCTCCACATTTGAAATTTGAATTAACTTGGATTTTAGTACATGTGTATCTTCCAAACTATAAAGCATCTCATTAGAACATATGCGAGTAATACAAATTAATGATATTTTATATAATCAAGATGATTCTCAAGGTTGTGTAATGATGCTTTCGCGTCTAGTAATTTCAGAATAATTATGATTTTATCATATTTTTGTTTGTAACTTCTTACTTTGGGTAATGATTTGGAAAGTTCTTTCAATAGTTGCTTTAGTTCTTAGATCCAAACATCGTTTGACATGTTGCAATCATCCGTGAAGCTTGCTGCAATCAGAAAAAAAAACATTGATGTTAATCTCTTGGTGGTACACCTCGTCAAAATATGTAATTTGTAACAAAGAAAAAAATATCTCATATATCTATGTTTCTTTTTAAGAAAAACACTGCATATTGCTATGACGTAAGACCTAGTCATGGCTGTCTGCTGCCTTTCTTCTTCTTGAGTAATCTGTCTACAGAATGAACATGCAGAGAAATGGAAATACCATTATGAACTTTTTTCTTTTCTTTTTAGCAGTTTTCTATTTGAGATCAATTCTTCCCACCCATGTATTACATTGCTAAAGATCGTCCCCTATTAGAAAGTCAGATAGGCAAAGATTGTTCCTATTAGAAAGTCACAGTTAATGTCCTTTTATCGGTATGTTTTTAATTGTTCAGATAACACCACGGTCAAATCTACAAATAGCGACGGCATTTGATAAAAGAAAAAAAAACGAACACCGAAAGTGCTACTTTTTAAAGCAGGTAAAGAATTTGCATTTATCAGCAACAGACATTGGTATAACAGTGACACACATTCGTGCACAATGCCAGACACTACTGGTGCACCTATATATACTGATAACATGCGTATGCACATGCATTTTGTTAATTATTTGTTAATTTTAAAAGCAAACATCTGCCATTTTAGATAGGGTTTAATTGTATCTGCTTTGACTGTGTCTGTGTTGGTAGGTGATATGGTATTGTTTTGTCTTAAATGTCAGGTTTAACAACAACAAAAAATAAAACCAGAAGAATTTAGAAAAGTTTTTATTTAATCGTGTAGTGTTAACACTATCACAGAAATCAGCCAATTCTAGACTACACATGGCAATAAAACATACATTTCCTTAAATAAAACAAAACAAAAAGCTTCGTCTTCCAATAAAAGATATGATAAACAGGTGGGGCTAGATGAAAATGTTTCACGATACTTGTTATAACAGATAATTAAGTTGTTGTTTTTTTGTGTTTGTTTTCTTTTATATAATGTTTTTTTTCAAGTCTTAAATATAGTTATGATGTATCCATTTCTATTGTAACCGAGCAGAAATTGTTACAATTGAGCTGGTAGTATACACGTCGACGATAAATGAGGGGTGATAAGGGCTGTTCATTTCTAAAACCAGGCTTTTTTGTAATTTTTCCCAAATCCCAATTTTCCGCTCCTATATCCCACATCTAGACCTTTTATCCCCTTATCGCACATGCCCACTTATTCAGGGGCGGATCCAGGATTTTAGGGAAAGGGCGGCGCAAAGTGACTTTTTAAGATGAAATTATCGAAATATTCTTTATTAACCCGAGGACAACCCATGCTTTGAAATTATTTTAGGGCGCACACCCACCACGCAACCGCCCCTGTGTTTATCTCGTTTATACTCTCTATTCCCCTCTATTACGTTATGGAAAGTCAAAAGTACCGAATCTGCGCCATTTGACGAGCATTTCAACTCCGGGAACTAGTTTTTCCGTTCATGTAGGGAACTTGACGTAGCGGACGAATCGGAACTAAAACATCTTTGTGCTTGTTCTGAATTTACTTCGTGGACAACGTTCAGATCCAAAAGTGTGTAAAGAAAAAAACGCAAATATCAGTTTCGAAAAATCCTTAAATAGATCAAGTACCCATCAAACATCTTCATATCTTTATTTTATGCAACGTGTCGGTTTACCGAATATGCATTTACTATACCTGATAACCCCAAAGCCAAGTTTAGTTTCACCTGTACCTTAAAATACATAATAAAAAGGTTTGATTAATTTTAATCAAACAGTCACTGTTCCTCCTAACTTTTAATCATGTTGATATAATATCTGAAGTGACATATCAAATTATGCAAAGTATTTTTTTCGTTAAACTTGAATATCATTAGTATTTCATTAAGGAAATTAATTACATAATGATCTTAAGTATATGTTTGAGAGATTTACTTTCAAAACCAAAACAAACAAAGAGGCGTTGGAATAATTCTATCAAGAGGATTAACTAACGTTTTCTGTTTGTTTCTTTAAGTTGACATTGCGATCGTTGTGGTGGGTCTTCCTTTAGATGTCCGTCCAGGTATTTAACTACAACTTAATCAGTGGAACGAAAATCTTTTACTATTTACAAACAATTAGTTAAAAAGGTGTTTGGTGTCAAACGGTTACGTCTAAAATGTGTGATAAGTCTCTTCATAACGTTACAACACGCACTTATTCTCATTCATAATAATCATGAAGTTTAATAGCATTCCACTTAGTCTTAGGGTTAATTATATAACATAAAAACTGCGTCATAATTGATTTATGAATAAGATAAACCGAAAAAATATGGAATATGCCAACATAGTTCTTTTGAAATATTTATTATGTCTGTTTTGTACGTGTATGAAAGGCTAGAGTTCTTAATCCTAAACCACCTTTTAGTTCAGAATATGTTTTCTATTTGCCTTTTAATAATACTTTAATGAAACAATCAGAAGTCATACAAAAAGTCAGATTTATTATAGATAAAATAAGAATCATATGCAGCACCTAAAATATAGGTGCTTGTTGAAGACAGTAATCGGGAAAGGATGTTTGGCACAGTTTAGCATGCATTGACAATATTTCTAGCATTTATTTATTTTACAAACAACGTCTCTTGATCTCACCGAGGATCTCACTCATATACTTATACATCGTTATGATATATCAATGATATCAAACCAATTTGAACAAACCGATCTTGTTTTTTTTTCTTTATCAGCTTTTTGAAGGTAACTACCATAACACATAGTTATAGTTGCCTCTTGTTTTTTCTTTCTTTATCAGTTTTTTGAAGGTTACTACCATAACACATAGTTAAAGTAATCTCAGTCTTCTTGTATTTTATCTTAAGATTCAACCATTTATTTTTCTTTTAAGTGAAAACAAAATATATGCATTTGCACAACCACAAAACTTGAAAATAAGCTAGGTGACATGTACTTTTAATATGATTTAGGGAATATTAAAAGTGATATAAACTGCCTTTTGACAAAGTGTATTAAGAATGTACCATTTGTTATACATATTCTTATACCACTTCAACATGTATGATATAACAACACGAACTTTCTGTCAAAACGAATTTTAAAAAATCCCACCAGCTGATAAAATGGAGACATATATACCTTAATAACGATGAGTGATATGAACTCAATCCAAGCAACGTAAATATTAGTTTGACTCTTTGTCAAGTGAATGTAATGCATCAAACCAGTGAAGACCTTAGGAGTGATTTCGTCGATTAAGATAGACAACCACAAGACAATTAATAGTTTCGGGATTATAGGAGGTGGAGATAGCTGCATAATTCACCCCTATAACACAGGAATTAAAAGATTAAGTTTCGTTTTATTTGATTTAGTGCACAAGATATATGGGTTATTTAGGGAATCGGTACTGTAATATACATACAATTAATCAAAATATGATTCATTTGACAATGTAATATCTTTTGAATCGGGAGAAAAAACTGTGATATTTTTCTTAATGGTAAAACGAGATTCCCCTATGATTTAATTCTTTCTAAACAAATTACATAGGTTCCGTTTCATCCTTGAAACGAATACACTACAGAATTGTCGATCTCAAATGTTAAAAAAGAAACGGATACAAAAAATGCATTTGTTTACATTTTTATTTGTTTATTTACATCAATTCAGTTTTCATCCATTTATTTTTATTCTGCAATATCGTGTAATAATTTAGCGACATTTTTTTTCGTTTCTTTTTTAACTTTCTTTTTTTTAAATTTTTTTTTACAAGAGAGGCGAATTTTATTCCATTGATTGCCTGGACTGAGTCTCTGATTATACGAAAATTAATATAAGTACTGCTCCCTTGATTTATTATTTAACTGTTACCTTTTTAGTACAGTAGCAATTTTTCCTACTTCTTAAAGACGGTAAAAAATATAATAAATCCAATAGGTATGTGGTATGCAAATTGGGTCGCCAATGAGGAAGGACGAGACAATGAACTTTCAATGGAAATATGGGCTATGTTAGACAATACCAGCAACTTTTCTGTGAAAGAGGCCACATACAGGTTTCACAGCAAGTTGTTGTAAGTTTTTTGGTACGCATATACGAAGAATCTGAGTTAAGGTCCCAATCTGACAGGAGGTAACTGCGTATCTATACATCCCAACTCGCAGCCAAACGGACGCGTATCTTTCATATATAGACAGAATTACTTATTAAGTACATGTAACCATACTTCTATACGCCAGTATATCCTTGAGATTTAAATATTTCATATTATAGAATAATGGGGGGTAGGTTAAATTAAAAATGATAGATCATTCAATAACTTTAGTTTCAGAAAAAATGGTTTCTGTTACGATTTGCGCGCGTATAGACATGAAAAACAATCTTCTTACAAGTTTTAATTGTAACTTAACACAGTTGGTGTCTATCTGGAATGTCGTGTCATAATATTTTGACTGATGGTTGTAGCTTCTAGGTCAGAAACAGTATTTCGATACTTTTTCCAATATAAATGCATAATAAACTTCACCAAATGGCGTAATGACTGGATATATAGACTAAGTAAAAGGCTCGACGTTAATTCCATTATTCAGATCATAAAACTTCTTTCAATATACCAGTGTATAAAGTTGATGAACCAGAGATATGTCAAAGAGTGACTCGTCCTTTTTATTAAAAAAAATGTTCATCGGAAGGTACCAAGGCTTGTTGATAAATATTCTGTACCAACTTCACAAATAATACACGATGGTCTTGAAGTATATATTCTAAGTACTGATATTGTTTTTCATCTTAATAACCTATTATAGTATTCTTTTATTTGTCTTGATAAATATTAATTTTACTGTTTAGTCTGTTTTTGGTTTTATCCATTTGACGTGGCTCTGTACTTATACATCCCGTCACTGTTCAATAATAATTTTGGTATTCCTGTCTTTCATTTTTGCTAATGTGCTATGTCTTTATGCCTTTTTGTGCTTCTATGTTACATATGACGTGGCTCTGTACTTATAAATCCCACCTTTGTGTTATTGCTCTATAATGATTTTTGTGTATTCTTATCTTTCATTTTTGCTAACATGCTTATGTCTATATGCCTTTTTGTGTTACTTTGTGAATATGACGTGGCTCTGTACTAATACATCCCGTCATTGTGTTATTGTGCCTTGGTAAATGTTTATTTACATAATTATTTGTTTGTTTTATAGTGATTAAGATAATAACACAATGTTGACTGTGGTACCCCTATTTAAGATATTTTTACCTTTTGTGTCAGTTTGTTTTAATCGCATATCGTTGTAAAAATAATGGAATTTAATGCAGATGTCATACAAGTGAGAGATTTAGCTAGCTATAAAACCAGGTTTAATCCACCACTTTCTACTGTACCAAGTCAGGAATATGACAGTTGTTGTCCATCCGTTTGATGCGTTTGAGCTTTTGATTTTGTCATTTGATTAGGGACTTTCCGTTTTGAATTTTCCTCGGTGTTCATTTTTAGCTCACCTGGCCCGAAGGGCCAAGTGAGCTTTTCCCATCACTTTGCGTCCGGCGTCCGGCGTCGTCCGTCGTCTGTCGTCCGTCGTCCGTCGTCCGTCGTCGTTAACTTTTACAAAAATCTTCTCCTCTGAAACTGCTGGGCCAAATTAAACCAAACTTGGCCACAATCATCATTGGGGTATCTAGTTTAAAAAATGTGTGGCGTGACCCCGCAACCAACCAAGATGGCCGCCATGGCTAAAAATAGAACATAGGGGTAAAATGCAGTTTTTGGCTTATAACTCAAAAACCAAAGCTTTTAGAGCAAATCTGACATGGGGTAAAATTGTTTATCAGGTCAAGATCTATCTGCCCTGAAATTTTCAGATGAATCCGACAACCCGTTGTTGGGTTGCTGCCCCTGAATTGGTAATTTTAGGGAATTTTTGCTGTTTTTGGTTATTATCTTGAATATTATTATAGATAGAGATAAACTGTAAACAGCAATAATGTTCAGCAAAGTAAGATTTACAAATAAGTCAACATGACCAAAATGGTCAGTTGACCCCTTTAGGAGTTATTGCCCTTTATAGTCAATTTTAACCACTTTTCGTAAATCTTAGTAATCTTTTACAAAAATCTTCTCCTCTGAAACTACTGGGCCAAATTAATCCAAACTTGGCCACAATTATCTTTGGGGTATCTATTTTAAAAAATGTGTCCGGTGAGCCGGCCAACCAACCAAGATGGCCGCCACGGCTAAAAATAGAACATAGGGGTAAAATGCAGTTTTTGGCTTATAACTCAAAAACCAAAGCTTTTAGAGCAAATCTGACATGGGGGTTAAATTGTTTATCAGGTCAAGATCTATCTGCCCTGAAATTTTCAGATAAATCGGACAACCCGTTGTTGGGTTGCTGCCCCTGAATTGGTAATTTTAGGGAATTTTTGCTGTTTTTGGTTATTATCTTGAAAATTGTTATAGATAGAAATAAACTGTAAACAGCAATAATGTTCAGCAAAGTAAGATTTACAAATAAGTCAACATGACGGAAATGGTCAGTTGACCCATATTGGAGTTATTGCCCTTTATAGTCAATTTTTAACCATTTTTCGTAAATCTTAGTAATCTTTTACAAAAATCTTCTCCTCTGAAACTACTGGGCCAAATTAATCCAAACTTATCCGCAATCATCTTTGGGGTATCTAGTTTAAAAATGTGTCCGATGACCCGGCCGTCCAACCAAGATGGCCGCCATGGCTAAAAATAGAACATAGTGGTAAAATGCAGTTTTTGGCTTATAACTAAAAAACCAAAGTGTTAAGAGCAAATCTGACATGGGGTTAAATTGTTTATCAGGTCAAGATCTATCTGCCCCGAAATTTTCAGATGAATTGGACAACCCGTTGTTGGGTTGCTGCCCCTGAATTGGTAATTTTAAGGAAATTTTGCTGTTTTTGGTTATTGTCTTGAATATTATTATAGATATATATATAGAGATAAACTGTAAACAGCAATAATGTTCAGCAAAGTAAGATTTACAAATAAGTCAACATGACCGAAATGGTCAATTGACCCCCTAAGGAGTTATTGTCCTTTACAGTCAATTTTCAACAATTTTTATAAAATTTGTAAATTTTTACTAACATTTTCCACTGAAACTACTGGGCCAAGTTCATTATAGATAGAGATAATTGTAAGCAGCAAGGATGTTCAGTAAAGTAAGATGTACAAACACATCACCATCACCAAAATACAATTTTGTCATGAATCCATCTGCTTCCTTTGTTTAATAGTCACATAGACCAAGGTGAGCGACACAGGCTCTTTAGAGCCTCTAGTTTATGTAATTTTACTTTTTTCAATAAAAAGGGGGATCATTGATTCGTGATCTTCATTGAAGGTCTATGCCATCTTGTAAAACGAGTAAACAATTTGTTTATTTTAAAAAAAATATATATCATACATTGTTCGCGTATTTTATTTTTCAACTTTACACAAAACATATGAATACAGGAAGCATATATATGATATGTTTATAACTAATTGAGAACAACACGTTTAAAAATTTCTTGCGTCCGAAGCGCTTTTCTGGATTTACCTTCATCAGGAACGCTCAAAGCCAAACATTTTATAAGGAATGTGCGACAGAAAAGGAATCAAATATTGAAATAGAAAATCATAGAAGATAAGGAAAAAGTGATGATTTTTATAATCATCGTGATCGTTATCTTGCAAAAGGTGACGAAAGTGTGATAACATTTTCGAGATATTGTTTTGAAAATAAATGGCTTACAGTCAAACCACAACATCTTAAAATTAAATAGAAATCTCTAAATGTTACCGAATTTAAATTTTAACCATTAAAATTTTAATTTAACCGTGTCTAAGTTTGTTAAACGTGTAGGATTGCAGTGTCAACGTACGGTGAAGGTATGTGAACTTATTTTAAAAACAACATAAATAAAAATTAAACCATTGGATGCTTTATTGGTTCAAATCAAATTACTGTTATTCAAATGAAGAGGCGTTTAAGAAATCGAGGAACATATAATTACGTTGACTGCATATCCCATTATTTGTTAATTGAAAACGTTACAATAATGTCCAGTCAATCTCAGGTCATGTGTTTTCTTTTATGGTGAAATTAGATTACTATAATGATATTTATAAATGTAAGCATTTTAAAACTGCAATGTTGCACATATATATTTAGTGTTCCTTGGAATGATTCATTAATGTTTGTTCCACGCCGAGCTGTAAATGTAACACGCAAATTCAAGACGATAATTATAATGTCATATGAATATACAATGAAACAGGAGGATCTTATATCTGCTATATCAGAATGTAGCATTCCACAGGAATAAACGCCAGTCTTCCCAGACATATTTTTCCGATTCCGAGTCGATTAGTCTTTTTGACTTGTTATGTATTATTGTTTTTTGTCCATGGATTTATGAGTTTTGAACAGCGGTATACTACTGTTGCCTTTATTTATTGATGTATGAAGAAGACAACTAGTAACGTGAAGTCTTTGGCTGATCGCTCCCTTCGAAAAATGTCACCAATCGTGATGGTATTACTTGATTGTAAGTCCTAGGTTGAAAGTATATCATATCCTTAGAAAAATCACAAATGACGATATCACAAATGAAACTGTACCAGATTATCCCTTTATAGCTTCGTACTTGCTTAAAGGTAGCGTCTATATACGTCATCTCAGCTTATCACCAGCTGTCATCATGCGAGATGAGACTATCACCAGTCTCATGCGTTCCAGCTAGCAATTTCTATTAACTTTTGTAGTATTTGACACTCATGTACTAACTATTGATTCGTATACACTTTTTCTTAACATCTTGATTTCATAAAAGATGGCAAATCCTACTACACCATCTCCAATCGCCTTTACCACTTGGCCAACTATGCTATACAGTATACGTCATCAGTTAACGCATTCCCTCGTCGGCTTTATCTAGCGTTGTAACAATTCATGATGCATGATTGCATTTAGTGATAGTGCATTGCAAACTAGCTGTTTTTCCGAACTCCGAAACAGCGGTTACGTCCTCTTTACTACGTTAGTTTAACGAAGCAACGTCACCACTGTTTCGGAGTTTGGCTGTTTTCGTCAGTCGTGTGAAGGATGATAACACTTACATTCTCTATTAAATAACCTCTGGTTTAATAGAACTACCACCAAAAACATAATATTTTTTCAATGAGATCTGCAAATATGCGATCGAAACGTTTGTGCTTCCTTCAGTTGACTTTGAATCCATGCTTCTGTAAACATATATAATTCGATCTACGTCAATTTTGATTTCTTTGGTACATTAAAACTCATATCGATATCTTAGAAAGACTTTAATTGTGTATCGTTAAAAGGGTAGAAAACATGACATTTTTTTTCTTCGTCCTTGACTATTACGTCCGTTACAAAACCTTAAAAGAGTGAATGAAAAAGTGTGAGACGAAATTGAGTTCATGGAGTATTACAAATGTCGAATCAAGGATTGATATAAAACTAATAATGTTGGAGACTGATATAAAACAAATACCTTTCATTAAAAATCATATAGATTTTATAAACCAACATCAAAGAGTAGCACAGAAAGACAATTATTAAAAATACCATAACATCTTTGATGTTTCACACACAAATGATATGTAGACAGAAAAATAAACATCTCCAACTTAGTTGGTTTCTGTCTTAATGTTTGTTTTATTAGAAATATGTACTTGTAAGTGCAGACATTAAATTCTCAAATCAATTATATATGACAACGAAATTGTAAGCCCTTGAATAAGTTTTATTGCAAAGTCAGAAAGCGAAGTGTTATGCTATACAAGAATATACTATTTTAATGCATCAAAAGCCTCTATTTATAACATGTATTGTTACGTCAAGAAGAATTTGCATCAATTAATGTAAGGGTCGTGTTGACTGTGTAAATGACCTTGTAGTATTTTGAAAAGAATAATTGCATGTATATTGAACATATTGTTAGACCGCAACAACTTTATCGTTGGTAAATAGCACCAATGAATTAAGATCGATGTAGATATCAATTTAAGATCTGAATACATAAATATGTTTGTAAAAGCAATTGCCACACAAGTGGAAGGATTTGCTAGCTATTAAACCAGGTTTAAATCTATACCAAGTCAAGAATGTGACGGTTTTCCATTCGTTCCCTTAAGAGTTTGGTTTTGTCAGGTTTTATGGAATTGCCCCCTTTTCAGTTTACCTTGGAATTCGGTTTAATTGATAACGCCTTGCATGAACCAATTGGTATAAACTATAAAACAAATTATCTTAGCGAAGTTTGTAATTTGCGATTTCTATGTCAAAACCGGCTTGCGTGTTTTTATTTTATTTTTTTCCCTATTCCCAATTTTGATCTTCCATTATGAAAATGAGGGGTTTTTTTTGCGATTCAACCAGTACAAACAATTCACCGTTTTTCTGTATGCAAAATAAAATAAATCCATAAAGTTTAGAGGGCAAAATATAACATAAAATCTTGGGTTGAAAAAATAATATGACTAGAAAATAACAATGTACAGAAAGAACGGTCACAAAAAAAACCCACCAAATAAACAAAGATGTTTACTGTATTGCTTTAGACAGGCAACTTTCAAAACATGCGGTTGAATTGACCGGTTAACTAGCCGTACAATAATCAAGGGTCAACAATATATCAAAACAAACGATAAATCCGTTATCCCGATGGATATTTGGCACACGTATGGTCCTCATACTTATAAACTGTTTAACCGCAGAATTTGCGTTCACCTTCTATATACTTTTATTTATAGTTACGACGAGTGATTGATCGACGGAAACAACCTATGTATTTATTACAAGAGATATCACTGATATGATAAAGACATTGTTTGGGAAATTATACCCTTTATCATAAACCTTCTGTAAAAGTACTTAGTACATTCATCAATTCATCAATTGATTCCATGCGGGGCAATAAAAATGAATTTGCAAAGAAAACTATATATTCAATTTTCCAGTAAGATAACAAAGTAAACGAACCAAGATAACTAAAACACTGAAGGGGAATCACATACGGAGATGGACCAGATGTGTGAACAGTATAACGTTATAAACATCTCCTGCAATTCATGCATCTCTCTCCAAGCGAAATGGGACTCAATCAAAATGCCACGAAAGGGATTATGAAACAATTGGTTAAGTGACATTTTAGACGCTTTACTTGATCCTTAAGCTCAGAGTTTTGATGTCAATAGAAACCAAACAACAAAGGTAACTCATGAGATGCAGCCAATATCTTGAAAACAGGTCTCTATGGTAGTTCTAAAGTTAATACGCTGTTTCAATTCACCAATTCGTGATGGCGAATTTAAGCGCCTCTTATATTCCCGATATCAGGAAATCATCTTCATTTCTCTGCAGCAACATTATATATCAATCGAAGTTCAGGATATACGTCTGTTACAAAAATATACATAAGAAAGAAATTAAAAAATCACAAGTTGAAGGAAGACAGAAAACTACATAATCAAATGAAAAGAAACATTTTCCAAAACATTTTCCAGAGCATGCAGAAAGAGCAAACTGATCCCGAATCAAAAGCAGCGGCAGTGACATGGATCCAGTAGTTAATACCAGGATAATAATTTGGTACGCAAGACGGGCTTTTTGTTTTCATTAATCTCATCATTGCTGCCCGAATCAAAGCAGTTTGAAGACCAATTCATTAAAGGAGCTAAAGAGCATTAACAGCTAAAAGTTCCTCCGAAACAAATTTGCCAAATCTGTTTCTTGGTAGAAAAACAGTGTTTTTCGAAATATTAAGACATTTGAACAATAGTAAAACAATAAAAATATCATTGACAATTCATGTCAACATAGACCTGCTGATTAATTGGCTGGTACGGGGATGAATCGTCCACCACCAGTGGTTGTAAAACTTAATCAGAGATACCAGCTTATGATAATAATTAATGATTATAATTTAGTACGCCAGACGCGCGTTTCGTCTACACAAATCTCGAATACGAATATTTACGAATATTTTATTCTCATAAACATACATAGTTACAGAGAAATTAATATACAATTATAATACTCATCAAAGACTCTCATATCAAAATATTTATAAAGCCAAACAAGTACTAAGTTGAAGAGCATTGAGGATCCAAAATTCCAAAAAGTTGTACGGCTAAGGTAATCTATGCCTGGGATAAGAAAATTCTTAGTATTGTAAACAAGAAATTTATAAAAATGACCACATTAATGATATTCATGTCAAAAACAAAGTGTTGACTCAGGCGCGTAGCTCCTATACGCTAACACACAGTTGCGTGCACATCGATTCGGCATGCAAATAAAAAAAAAAGGCAAAATAAAAATTTATAAATTGAATGTTTAAGGAAACACCTATGTTGTCACTTTTTTAATTGATGACATATTATTAAATAACGGCATTTGGTTTCAAAATAAAAGTTTTATTTGAGATTATGACAAATTCGGACAGTAACTTGTATCTTTAACAAGATTTGAATTTGTAATACTTAGTCTAAGACATGTAGGTTTGGAGCACATTTTACAGTGTACGGTTCGTCAGTTTGGAATGAGATGTACTAATCGACATTAGAATTATCAGAACCCTTCTATATCGTTGAAATTATGCCGAGGCGAGGTGGTCGACAGACTACCGGAGCCAATCACCCTGCAAACACGCCAAAACAGTATTGGAAAGTCTCATTATTTTTGCGTTCATAGACCATATGATAAGGGAACTGCAGAGTGGAGTCGCGTCTAATATTATCAGAAAATCGCTTCTTTGCGCTATATCTGCTTCATCTTGCTGTGGGAAATATAACAAACGAACAAATCTTAACATTGTCTGAGACATACGAAACTGACCTGGCATGTAAATTTTGACTAATTCAATTGGGAGGTCGCTCGATGCCGAAAATGTACGCTGGTTTATAACATCTCGCGAGTGCTACCATGGAGATCTATCAGTATACTGTACGTTTGTTGAAAATAAATGTACAATCAACAATGAACAACGACAATTACTAGCATTACTGCATATTCATCGGGATTTCAGTGTGAATATTGACGAAGTTATAGAGAAGTTTGTTTCTGTCTAGACCCGAAGAGCAGATATTTGGACAATTTTGAGTAAATTCTGTATCACAAATATGTGTTGTTTATGTATTACTATTACTCTATTCAGAAGATTTATTAATAGTTTTACATTCTTATTTTTTTTATAAGTCCTATCAGAGACATATAATGTATTATATGTCTCTGCTGGTCCTATCTACATATAGCTACTCTTTTAACCGTCATATGACCGAAAACCGAAAAAAAAAAAAAAATTTCTGCATAAACTTGAGGGTCCCAAAATGTTTTCGCCTGGCTCCGCTCGGCGATAGTTGCTTGCACATCGTTTCATTCTAGCTACGCCCCTGTGACTACTGGGCTGGTGATACCCTCGGGAACGAAATGTCCACCAGCAGTGGCATCGACCCAAAACATGCCCACTAGATACCATATATATCATTAAACAGCAGTATAGTACTGTTGCCTTTATATATACATATGGCATCTTAAACTTTTCGCTTATTTTTCATATTAACGGATTTATGCCAAAAGAATATACATTATATTATGAAAAACTCATCAAAGATACCAAGTTTATAGATATTATACCAGATATGCGTTTAGTCTTATGTATATAGCATATCTTGGTGGATTTCTGCGGTGGAAAACTAAGCAAATTAGAAGTAAGACAAGTGGTTTGCAGCATGTCGATCTTTAGACGCTAGATATATTTAATATATAAAGACCAACAATTTGTTTTGTGCTGTAAACCTGCCTAAATGTAAAAGCTGGTCAAAAAATAAATTTGAAATAAAAATCTGATTTTGTTTTTAGTAATGAAACCTTTTAAGACTCAAAAATGTTTTATCCGATCAAAAATTACAGTCTAAGAGGGAATCGGTTTATTCAGATTCAGATTTTAACTCTAATGTGAAATGTTCTTTCTAACGGTGTTATAACGTTTTTTTTTCCTCCAAAATGGCAAAAATGTACAATTTTCAGCCGCATTTTTTGCAAAGACGAAATATGCATCATTTATTTGTTTTGGCAAAATTTTATTCTCAGTCAATTGAAGAACGAAATATCTAAAAGGGGAAAATTCTCACCGTTAGAAATAAACTGTTTAATGCCCTTAAACATCATTCAAAATGAAGATTGTGAGATAATTATGCGGAACCTGTAGCTAGATATGGATATGAAATCTTCACCTAATCTAATAAAAAGGACAAACAAAATTCAAATGCTGAAAAACGAAAGTCACCTGCAAATCCCAAACCTTAATGATTTTTGACAAGGTCAAATCTTTATTCAGTGGCTTATAATAATCGTCTAAGAAAATGAACCGTTTTGATAATCACACAAACATGATCATTTGAGAACTAATCACCGTTTTAAACTAAAAAAAAATTCAGTCATTCAAATATATAAATTAAATGACAAGAAAAGATAGTAAAGAGGATGGGAAACAGTAAGAAACTGAACAAGATATGTCTTTTGGGAAAACCTATGCCATGTTTTGACCAGGTGGATTCGAAATTGCGGTTTGAATTTGTAGTATGATATTTCTCTGAATGAACATCTTGAATGTGATTTATGAAAGACTCTAATTTACAACTGAGTAGCACGTCAGACATTGGTAATTGAATAAGTTATTTAGCTAAAAGTATGAAATGTATGTCAAATTTTATCAAAAGGCCATCATATAATTGATATCAAATTCAAGTCTATAGAGGAGATCATAGCATATCAGTTTGTAATGGGCATTTAAATCATGATAATGAGAGAATTCTATAGAAGACCCCATGAATATCGTTGATAGTATATGTACGATATTAAAAGGATATATAACAAACAAAAAAATGTGTCAAAATGATAATATTTCTGCAAATATGTCATCTCTTATTTAAAGAAAAAATCATTTTAACTGAAATAATTTTGACATTAAGTTTTTACCACCTTATGTTTCCAAAAATTCATGAATACCGATTAGCCCTGCCACAATCCGATAAATAAGTCAATGCATAACGTATTTGCTATGGCACTGTAAACTTCATATACACGTAATAATTTTTTTTCTTGTTTTCCGATAGACAAAAACCCCTACAAAGATATCCTTTAATTTTTTAAACCGCTCAGATAATAAGGTCTTGACAATTCTCTCGGAAACCATTAAATTCCTTCAAAGAGACATGTTATGTTGAAATTCTGGTGGATCATATTTCTAATTTTTGTTCATTTGGAATTTCAACTGTATTTGTTTAACTAGATCATCTTTCACTTTTTGTATACGAAAATTTCAAGGAGTTCACTATTTTTGAGATTTACTTTTTTCCAGTATGTTAAAATGCATAATATCAGAAACGCACCACGAAACGTCTTTTAAAATAACTAAACTAGTTTATTAGCAATCAATACCTGGCTTCAAAATCATACTTAACTGTCTAATCTAGGGAATAATGAAAAACATGTGGACCTTTAGAAGTTTGAAAATATGTTAAGCCTTCTTGTCACTATCAAAGTTTTATGTGACATGGAAAGAGTTTTTGAAAGAATTTTGACAATGACAATTGTCAACAGAATATTTGAAGAAAAAAATTACAACAACATTTATAGACTTGAATCTCATCCTATTTTTCTTGAAGCTTAAGAGTGCATTTGTTTCTAACCCGAAATTTTGTCATCGATGACTATCGTAAAGTAAACGTGAAGCTGCTAGAAAAAAATACATCGTTTAATAAACTTTATCGACCCCCCGTAGTCAGACAGAAAAAGATTACACTCACGCACTGTAAACAAACAGGTAAAAGTGCGGGAAATTAATAACCAGGACTTTGCGAAAACAACACGTGCTCGTAAATATTTAAACGACAGATGCAGAAACAAATTTATCGTTTACACGTCTCAACGATAAACGATCAACGACTACGCGACTATTTTGCGCGTACATCGTTTATGTGAACGATGTCAACGTTGACCAAAACATGTAAGAAACAAATGGATTAAACGACTACGCGCGTAATCGTTTACATCGTTTAGGTTAGAAACAAATGCGCTCTAAATGGTCTTTAATAGGAATAAGCCATTCAGAGTGTAGTTTATGTTTGATTCAAAACAAAAGCACAAGATAAAAACTGTCGAACAAAAGTGATGACTTTTAGCTGGGACTATTATACTAAGTATAGTTAGTTAGTATAATAGTTCTAGCGTTCAGTTATACTCAAAGAACATTATCACTGATAAATGACACAAAAAGAAATTGATACAATTCGTTGACAACAAAGAAAAAGGGGAAAAAACAGGGCAGAAGATAACAAGAGAGGAATCAAAACTGATTTCCTTGAAAAGAAACCGACAAAAAAAACAAAAACAACGAAAAAGCATTTGGCGATCTACAAACCAACTTATAAAAAGATAAAGAAGGAGCAATACAATCCACGGCAAAAACAGGGGGTTGTATTAGGTGTTCAGGAAAAATAATCAAATGATGCATTTTGACAGTGAATGCATTGCTTCAGAGTACATACAATTTTATGCAAAATTAGGAAGACGTGGTATGATTGCCACTGTGAAAAATATTCACCGGAGGCCAAATGAGTCAGATCAATAGATGTTATCAACTATATGTCATCCTACATCTTTTAATAATGATAAAAGGCCCGAAATGTATGGCCAAAGAACACAAATATGATAGACATTGACCAACGACAACAAGTGAATTAACGGTTCGTGACTTATCACAGGCATATACAGAATGGCAGGGTAAGACATGTTTACAAGTTCTAAACGCTCTCGGAAGTAACAGCATAACATAATAACCTATCAACACCAAAACTTAGAGACATGCTTGACGAATACGCGATTCTTTTTACCAAAAAGAGAAGTCAACATAGACACACATATCTTATTTAAAGAATTGGAAATAAAGGCAACAGTAGTATAACGATGTTCAAAAGTCACAAATCGATTGAGAGAAAACAAATCCGGGTTACAAACTTAAACAGAGGGAAATCATACACTGCAGAATAAGTGCTTCAAACACAATTTTTTTTTTCGAGCTGTTATCATCAACAAAGTCGCTTGTTTTACGGTACCGATGCTTAACCACTCATATCCAACTAAGTTAGACATCACGTCACTTTTGTGACGTATAATAGCCGCCATTTTGTATTATATTTCCCCATATAAAATGCATATATGCTTCAATAAAGTTTAATTTTCTCATAAACCTGATCCGTTTTCTTACTTTTGCAAATCAATCCTTGATATTCAAACATATTTCTATCAAACAATGTTGGTCCTAACAGTTTAATTTTTGATTAAATTCGGTCAAATCTGAATCGTAAAACATGCACTTTTTCTCGTCATTTCTCCGTTGACTCAATGCTAAATTACCGATACCCATGTCTACTTGTACAACAAATAAAAAAATTCTGTAAATAAAAAACAAACTTTGCAAATCGATTAAGTATATTCAAACATATAGCTGGCGAAGAATACTACTTAAAACAGTTTAATTTCAGGGAAAATTCGGTCAAACATCGATTTAAAAAAGGAAATTTCCGGGATTTTTCAAAATGGCGGCTGATGTATCATATGGAAATGTTGCATCAAATCAATGATTTCTATAGTAAGACTTAATTTCCTAGATTATATTTAATTTTTCATAAAGAATCTCTGATGGTTCTGTTATTTTCCTTTAGTGATATTTCGATATCATTGATTTCAAAATTTCTTAATAAAAAAAAAAAAAAATTTTAAGTGTGACACGGGAACATTTATTTTGACAGATATTCATCCAGGAGATACTGTTACCAGAAAATAGTTTACAATATCTAATAAAATTTCTCTTCTTCTTTTAAAGGTGTTTTTCCTGTTTTCTGTATATTTTATCTTTTTTTTAGAAATATATTTATACATTCCTTTTAGAACAAAAAAAAAATGTTTTCATCCTAAGAGAAAAAAAAACCAATGCCCAATTATAATAGATAAATATTCTATTCCTTTAAAATTTCATTCCTTGACCGAACAGGTAAAATCTTACTTGGGTTATAATGTTACATCATAATATATTGTCAGGTAGACGTGCAAACCAAAAGCAATCAGGTGACATTTAACATCCTGTGTATACATGTATTACCAGAGTTTAAATTTTGTGATATACAAAAGTTTTCATAAATTTACAAATAAATATCTTCTCTTTCCCGTGTCAAATCAGAAGAAGTATGTTTCATAATAAACTTTAAGAAAATATGAATATTATGAAAATTTCTTTAAAAAAATATTTTTTGCTTAAAAGACATTTAAATATTTATGTTTCTATAATTATTTCAAAGAAATATTCTGATTCAAATTTTAATTTTAAATGAATTTCATTGCATATGATTTTATTGTTATTTATTTTTTAATTCAATATTTAAAGCTAAATCCAGGCAATGAATCGATATAAAGTTTAACTTGTGTAAAAAAAAAGAGTTATTGTTTACATTCCAACAGAGACGTATAATACGATTGATCTGGTTTTAACAATAATGTATACCCGATAATATCTATCGACAAAGTAATCGGTCCTGAATAGGACTGATATAGTTGGGTATGAGATGGAAATTTCGACAATAAATGTCTCATCGTAGATGATTAAGACTAAATATGTGAAAATTTTAAACATTTATTAGCATAATGAAGAGCTTATAAACCAAGATGAACAAAAGGTATAGCGATAGGCGGATTTTGAATCAGAACTTGGTAATTCAGAGCTTTCTAATAGAGCTATATAATCCTTAATCTAATATGTTTAAAAAAAAACCAATAATAACAGTAAAATTTTATAACACCTTATCCGTATTTTATGGATTCTGGACTGGTGATGCACTGGGGGACTCACAGTCCACCAGCAAATGTATAGACCCAGTTTTAGTAGTTACATTAAAGGTAATACTTTTCTGCATCAGATTTATAAGAAAACACAATATGAGACGAAACTAAATGACACATCTTACCATACGACATTCAAATTGCGACATGAATGCATAAAGTCTCAACAAAAGAAATATACAGGGATCTACATAAAATGCCAAGCTCTTAGTATAGTGTAGAACATGTTAATTAGAATAAAAAGGACTATCAAAATCTGCAATTAATAGAACATTTTCTTAAAAGCAAACGTCAGTAATTTGGGATAGCTATATTATTATGTGACGGGGTTAAACTATTTTTTTTTTTTTAATCTCAACCCTCATCCTTTTAAGCTCGATCAAGGGAATAACTAAATGTTCATTCAAAACCATACATCATCATCGGAAAAGCATTTTGCTCTTAATAATTGCATGTAGTGCATTGAATGACAAATTACTATGAAAACAAATTAAAACTAATAAACTCTTAGTGTCGTAAATTGGAACGCTTTCGTTTTTTTTTTAAACCAAGCTTTAGGTACTAAATCAGTTAAATTGAAATCATGCCGTCATATATACGTTTTATACTTTTAAAATATTTCATTCAGCAACCTTATAGACAGAACAGGAAGATATTATCCAGAACAGGGCACAATTGTAAAGGATTACTATGCAGAATTACGAAAAACTATTTATCAATGCTGCCAACTAAATAAGTGAATTGGTGCTTATCCCCAACAATACCAAACGTAGTGAATGAACAGTAACAGTTGTATTATAATCTATATCAATGAGCCTATAAATCCAAAGGAGTAATATATGATGGACAATTCCTAAACTTGTGAGTATGATAAATACTGTGGACTCATTGTTATTCGCGGGATAAAACTTTTCGTTGAGGTAAAGGTCAACCACGAGTTTAAAAGTTCAACGAAGAACTAGTGTATACAGAGGTGCAAGCAAACGTTGGCACGGCAACGAATTCAATATCCACAAAAATACATTTGTTCCTCAACCGACAAAAAATGATGTTCATGAAAGTACATGAACGCACAGTAACATAACCATAAAATCGGTTTAATTATACTTTCCCGATAAATCTATTTATTTTCACATTGACATCCGACACCTCATCGCAAACACGCTCATTTCGAAATAATCGTATAAAAAGGAACCAACAGAACATTGTCATCAAAGAAATAAAAACTAACAACAGGAAATGAAAGTTTGTATTGTTTAAAATACATTTGTACGTTTTAAGATTACCAGTAGAAATATGAATACCAAGGTATGAAAAAAACATCGATCACTTTTAATTTTTGATTTAGTAAAAATAAGCTGAGATTGAAAATTACATTTGATGACACTTTTCTACATTCGACAATGCCTGTACCAAGTCATGAATTTGTCCATTCGTTTGATGTGTTTTATCATTTAATTTTACCATTTTATTAGGGGCTTTCTGTTTTGAATTTTCTTCGGAGTTTTACAAAATCTGTATTGTTCACATCAAAAAAATTAAATATGTTTGAATATTTGTAAAGCGTGGACAACATTTTTGCTGCATTTTATGGAAGGTTTACTCCATACATTTTGGCACGAGTATGGACCAGCAGTGCTTCAGTTCTCATCGACCTGTATCTTTATTCACAAGAGAGAAACTTCAAACTAGAACTTCTACTGAAGAATCAAAGCTGCTAGCAGTGTCCTTGAACTTTAGGTTGTGTGATGTAGAATATGTTATATAATTACTTAATTCAGAGCTCACTAACCGAAATGATGACTGGGGTCTAGAGATTTTCTGAATCATTCAAATATGAGAAAGCCAAAGATGTATACGAACCAAAACAATTGAAGAGCTATATGAATAAAGTCGCCCGAAAGGTAATATACAAATCCATTTAGGGTCAAATTGCCTAACCGAAGGGAGTTAAGCAGAGGTATCGACCCGGTGCTGAAAAATGAAAACAAAACTTTATTGATTTTATGCGTCCGAGGACTTTTTCTGTATTTATTTTTATCAGCAGTAATGCTACAAAAAATAATTGAAAGCCAAAATGTATAAGAACCCAAATACCTGAATAGTCGAATACCTTTATGAACACAAAATACCTATTTGTAATAGCCTAACTCATCTTAGGTCAACTTTGCCTGAGGGAGTTAAAATCTGTAATTCTGAATAAATAAGTTTAAAAACTTAGACTGTTCTGGATATTAACGACCAGAATTTCGACCACATGACATCAAAGATATTTAATTTAAAGAAATGAAATAAAAATAAAACGTGCAGTAAGCGAACCGCACTACAACTGTACCAGAATTGCGTACTATCTACTCTGTTATATGGATCTGAATGCTGGAGGATGACAGAAAACGACCTAAACAAAATGTAAGTTTTTTATAACAAAAGCTTAAGAAGAATCCTGTGCATTTTCTGGCCAAACAAAATATGATTAGAAGTGATTGAAATTCCATCACAGCATTACATCGGACTCCAGAGTATTGAATGCGAAAGCTTAGAAGACCAAAAAAAAAAAAAAAAAAAAAAAAAAAAACGTATGAAGGAGTATTGTAGACGGCGATCTGAAAAACCCGAATAACACGTACAATGGGAACCGTAGAAAAGATGGCCAAAGATAGACAGAATGGACAGCCAAGTAAGTAAGTCTGCAACTTCTACTAGATAAAACAATGCTTGGGGATAACAAAACAGTCAAACAATTAAAAAAATAATATAATCTTTTTTCTGCTGAATTTTATTGTCAAACAGTTTCATTCCAATAATGCCCGTATAAACATTGAATTATTATTCTATATTTCATCACGGACTGACAGTCCACCGGCAGCAATACTGATCAGTGTGATAGCGAATCTAAAGTACAAGTCGTTATGTTCAGTGTATAATTACTAAAAAATTAACTATATTAAGTGGGTTTGGAATAATCTCCAACAAGTAAGACCGATGTCAAAACCTTTTTTTCAGAAAGCTTAAAACAAACATCCAAAATAACACCTAAGGCTGCGTAGCAAGATCAACATTGTCTGAAGAAGTTGCAACAGTATCTCTGGTTTTTTATCTTTAGTATGCTTGTTTATTTGTCTTTCTCTTCTTTTTCTTTTGTGTTGTTATTTTATTGGAGGGCTAATTTTTTTTAATTCACTCGGTTACGCCTTCTGCTTTTACTTTGTTGTACTAATACTTCCACTGTACTTTGAAATTGTACTGATAAAGCACTTGTTCTATGAATTTAATGAAGTTTTTCTACAGTGATGTAGAAAAAACCTGTAAAAATTTGTTAGAGGTGAATGCATATTTAGACGTCATACATCTTTTGAAAAATTGCAAAACCAAACAATTGAGCATACCAAACTATCTTTCTTCTAAATATTGGATCTTTTCTATTGAATAATTGAAAACAAAATACTTTGTGAAGGTGACCTTCTCAAAGTTGTGACAATAGTTATCCGTGATGTTTAAACTTTAACTAAATTGTCTTTCTATGCTCTTGATAGATAAAGCAGTGTATTATAAACTTGCTTAAGTTTAATAATATGGTTATTGCCTAATGTACACCTGATTTACAATGGCTGGGTGCATTTTACAATTACTTGACATCTAACCACAACTCTTCAATGTTTAATCCTTTGTAAGCTGTTGTATTTTCCTATATATGACAACAAAGAGAGCGATTTTGATGCTTTTATAATGTTAGATGATTTTATTTCAGGAATTTATACAAACATCCAAACGGCCAAACAACAGTCATATTTAGAAAAAAAAGCCGGCGCTGAAATGATATATACAGTGCACTTTTTTTCCATTTAAGAAAAAGGTGAAGTGTTATGATTGCTGATGAGACAACTATACCTTTTAGACATTCATGTAAACAATGCCTTTTTACTCCGCAATTTTATATTTCCTGATAAAAGATTTCTTCATTAGTCAACTGAAACCGAAAGAATAATCTCGTCCATTCATTCAAATAATGGTTGCTGTCTTAGACGTTAAGGATTTAGCTGCGCCTTTCGTGAAAGGTGAAATTAGGTCTTGCAGTATTTGTATATTTTACTTGTTTAAAGTTTTGAACTACTCCTGAAATGACTTTGATATAAGACTTGTTTTAAGACAACTTGACAAATGACATAAATCTAATATATAGTCACTTTAACTGATATATGATGATCCTTTGTTTTACCATTTTACTGCAAGTAGGGAGGCATATTTATTATGTAACAATTTGTATACATTTTTAGATCATAAAAGGAACTTAATTTGTGAGAACGTATAAAGTATATTTAGAATTTAAAAAAAAAATTATTTGGTGAAAATTTCAAAATTTCAAAACTTTTTAAAAATTTGGAATTCTGAATTTTGAAACTTTGATCTAAAAATCTAAAATCTGTAAATTACCTGGACCAAAATGATTGTAATAAAAAAAAAATCAAATGTCAAAATCAAAAACATAAACATAAAAAATTATATTCACTAATTTGTTTCGATAAAGAATTTCTTTCTAGTTCAATTAGAATGATAAAGAATTTCAACCAAAATTCAAGTATATGTTGGATTGGCCTCTCTGCTAGTATCATCTCTGGACCCCTACAACTTAGTTATACATTTTTTTGTTTCTTTATCTTGATATTCTGTCATTATGTCAAAATTCTTGTTCAATCCGTGTCAAATGAGGTCTTGTACAGCACGTTATGTATTGATGGTGTCAATAATTTGAGAAGAATTATGTCAGAGGTGAAGATAAAAATCATTTGATTATAGCTTATGTCATGCAATCTATGGATTTGTCAATTGTTAATATTTATTGACTACAATCCATTGTAGGGGTGCACACCATTCAAATGTTGCATTCTTTCATTCTGGCAGTAAATATTTATCAATTGGAAGGTTTCATTCTGACAATAACTATTTGGAAATTGATCGTTATATATCCGTTTAACTACTACTTTTAATTTTGTTGTATCTAAAAATACTGTGCATGACCATTATAAAAACCACCATGCTTCACATTAAAGGATCAAATGCTTCACATTAAAGGATCAAATGTATAAGCAGGTCATTACGTTCTTTGAGGTTGGTCTTCTTTGAAACAGTATCGGTTGTATTGTTGTTGTTTTTTACTTTTTAGGTGGTGTTTGTGTTGTTGCTTGCATTATTTGTTATACTGGTATTATGATCTTGTTTCTGCACCCCTTTTTTTACTGTGATTGTTTTCATGTGATTTCTGTGATATTATTATTCGAAGTTAAAGAGGGGAGGTTTGGGACCTTTATGAAAATTGGTTAAAAATCAGTTCATGTTTGTGTGACTGTCCTAGGCCAAAAACCTTGTCGTTTATTACATACACCAAAAAAAAAAAAAAAACTATTTCTGTTTGATCTTGTTGAATATCAGTTCGTTCATAATACAACAGTGTCATGTTACTTGTTTATATAATTTGATAGTATGGCTGTTGAATTGTATTTCAGTAATACTTTACTGTGCGTATTGTTATGCGTTTACTTTTCTACATTGATCTACATTGGCTAGAGGTATAGGGCGAGGGTTGAGATCTCACAAACATGTTTAACCCCGCCGCATTTTTGCGCCTGTCCCAAGTCAGGAGCCTCTGGCCTTTGTTAGTCTTGTATTATTTTAATTTTAGTTTCTTGTGTACAATTTGGAAATTAGTATGGCGTTCATTATCACTGAACTAGTATATAATTATTTAGGGGCCAGCTGAAGGACGCCTCCGGGTGCGGGAATTTCTCGCTACATTGAAGACCTGTTGGTGACCTTCTGCTGTTGTTTTTTTCTATGGTCGGGTTGTTGTCTCTTTGGCACATTCCCCATTTTCCATTCTCAATTTTATGTTTTAAAGACAGAGAGAAATATAGGTTATACGAGTTTAGTTTATAAAACAGTTTTACGTAACATTAGCAATTGAACCTTTGCGATCTTAATAAGAGATTGAATGCGGTCACCCTCACCATGATTAATCACATCATCATCAATTTTTCTTCTTCTATAAAACTGATAAAAATAGGTAGGTAAAATCCCAGACATAAAGATAAGTATTAAACTACTTTTACTGCAACATGGTTACAAAGTCATGCAAGACTGGATGTCATGAATGTAAAAAGCAATACATTGGTTTATATCGATTAAATAATGCACATTTTATTGAAATTATTCTTTCAAATAACAATAAGCGCTTACATGATCAAATGACTTTGATAACAAGGTCGTCTGCGGTTTGGTTAAGTGAAAAACTTCAGTCATACTGAACTTTTTAAAAATGGCTTTATTTGGGAAACAAACAGAAACCAATTTTATATAGACAAAACAAATATAAGAAAATATCGACAAGTAATATACAGGTTAAAATTAGCTATTTGTCTCCTTTCTTAAGTTCTAATGACTCTTCAATTAAAGAAACCAATACCAAACAATTTCATCTGATAGGATAGCTGTTCAGTATAAAAGAAAATATTGCAGTGAAAATTGTGCTGGTCGCAGGTCTCGAAATGGATGAAATTGTATGCTACTACATCAAATTCAAATTAAATTGAATGTCCTATGTTTTCATAAAGCATTCCGATTAAAATAGTTCGATACAAGTACTTTTGAAAAGAAAAAAACTCAATCCTTAACAAAATGATGAAACATATTTATTGAAATAAGCATCAATTTCATAAAGCTAAAATATCATTCTGGTTTATTTTTCAATCTTAAAACTGACAGTTGGAGGTTAGGCTAGCATCCTCAGAAAAAAACCAGTCCATATAGGCCTACCGGTTACAGCCCTTCTTCATGGTTTTATTGTAAAGATGAGGCTCCTGAAATGAGAATAACCATCCTTTCGAAGCAGACCTAAACTGTTTCCGGTAGAATGATAATACCACTTCCAATGTTGTTTCATATTTGCAAAAACAGATACTTTTCACTTTAAAAAAAGATGCGAAAATTAAACGGAAATACCGAGCTAATTTATATTTTTGTTTTAATGAAATATCGCAAATAGATTTTGGCATGACAGCATATTGTTTGTTTGTCCTTTAGACGAATAAACTTTAATCATTATTTAACAAAAAGCGATATTTTCTAAGTGTTACATATGTATAACTGTCATATAAAGGCGGATAAAAGGAAGAAAAAGGATAGCGAAAGAATGTTGTTGCGGAGCATATTTTTTTTACTGCAAATACCTTTATTTATAATAGCCTTTATTTAAGCATATGTTTCTTTAATAAAACAGATCGTTGAAATGACAAAAGCATGGTCGATACACCTTATCGCTATTTGTCGGCCATTACTGGAGATCACACAGGTTCCCGTAAAATGCCACGTTTGACGTCATCATACAAAATATCTGATGCCACACTGGAAAGTGATTGGTGTATGACGTCAATAGTTCAAGTGGGACAGATTCTCGTGTCAGCCGGGAATAGTGATAAGGTGTATTGAAATAAGGAGTAAAGTTTCGGATTTTATTTTTGATGACTCAAATTTAATTTCAACTCAAAGGGGTTTATTGGTGAATACGAGACAGTCGAACGTTCACAGACCTATATTTTACATATGGCAAAATCAAGGGTACTTTATTCAGAAGATTTGCACCACGTCACTTAAGCCCTTTTCATTAAATTACTTCTCTTAGTTTAAGATTGAAAATATAATTTATATCAAATTTGCGGATAATCCAGTCCTTTCCGTCATGGATCTAAAACTAATGTGTCTTTGAAAACTTCCTTTGGCGGATATTTACAAAAAAAAAGTTGTGTATTATTCTACCGTACGGAGAAAAGGCTGAAAATTTGTCTTTTTACGAAATGGGAAGGTTGAAATCATCATGTTTTTAAAAGAATTTGGCCGAAAAATTAAGAAAGCAGGTAAGTTAAAAGTTATTAAACTTTAAAATTCAACCTACAAGATATTTCCCTATAATATGCGGACAAATCATGAATATCTTCTTCAGTATCTTGATTTCTGTCTGGAACCTTGCTTTTCTATGATGTTTTACAATGTTTTCACTATTGTATTAAGCAATTGAATACGAACAGAACCCTAACTTAATAGTACAATTCACCTAGATGCGGACTAATTATTGATACAGCATAGGAATTGTCATTAAGGGGCATATATTATCCTATTGTAATGGCTGCCACCTGTAATGACTTTAACCGCGCGTAACGTAACGCTATACTGTGGTGTTCTATATGTAACGTCACATCCTAGTAACGTTGTTATGTGTTCTTGTATAGATTTTAATACACGTTCCACATGTTATATTTGTTGTCTTGTAAATGCCTAAGTTATTTCATTGGCGACGAGGATAAAAGAGATGAAAAGTGAATGAGAGAAGATATTTAAAGGCATAATATAAGAGAAGAATAAGAAAAATGGCTGAAAGAATTACAATTGTGACAGAAAACAGAAATTTACGTACTTTACCGTTCTCACCATCGGAGGATCACCTTACTACGGGAAGTCAGTGGGAGGAATGGCTAGAAGGGATTGAAAGAGAATTCCGATATTTTAGAATTACAGAACCTGAAGACAAAAAGGACGCAATGATTATCTATGGAGGTAAGGAAATTTCTAGATTAGAGAAAAGTACACCCGACCCCGTTGATAGACGCATGGATGTTTATGAAAAGCTAAAAAAGAAACTGAATGATTATTTTGCTCCAAAGAAGAATAAACATTATGCAAGATACGTATTTTTGAAAATGAGACCGATTAATGGAGAATCAACAGTGGCATACGCGACACGACTACGAGAGAGAGCTGCTGATTGTGAGTTTGAAAATCAAGATGACAGAATTTTAGAACATATTATTCAAACCACAGATAATGAATCGCTAATCAAAAAGACGATTAACAGAAAGTGGACACTTGATCAAATGTTGCAGGAAGTACACCAGTTAGAAGATACAACATTGCAGATACATGACATGAGAGATTTACATACAGCATCAAGAGCCGGAGAAATAGCAAAAGTGACAAATTATGGAGGAAAACAAAGGAATTACGGCATGCAAAATAGAGGTAGGACACACACAATGAGACATGAAAGCAAGAATAATTGTAATTATTGTGGGAAAACACATTCGTTTGAAAGACGTGAAGATTGTGGGGCTTATGGAAAACAGTGTAACAAATGTCAGAAATGGAATCACTTTGCTGTAGTTTGCAAATCGAAAATGGCAACCATAGACCAGAGTAATGACCGATTTAGAAATAAACGACACATTAAAAGAAATCAAGGTAGGAATGTAAGAAAAACAACAGAAGACACAAGCGAAGAAGAATATTCAGATGATGAGTTTTTTGGAAGTTCAGTAAATCATTTAGGAGCAGTTAAGAAAATAAATGTACACAAAATTGGAGATAAAGCAAGAACAGTACTAGTTATGATGAATGATGTACAAGTGAAAATAGAACCAGATAGTGGAGCTGACGTCAACGTAATGGACGAGTACCAGTACAGAGCGTACAAAAACAGAACTAGAGAGGGATCTGAATTATTAGAAAGCAAAACAAAATTGAGTACTTTGCAAAGCAGTTTACCAGTAAAAGGAGAATTTATTACAACAGTGAAAAATGCAACACGAGGGATAAAAACAAGAATAATAGTGATAAAGGGGAAAATTAATTCACCACCACTTATAGGAAAGAAAACACTAATTGAATTAGGCATGCTACAAATAAAAGAAGATGGAACATTAAAAGAACCAAATGACTTAGGAATTCAGAGAGGAAATGTAAAATTTGTACACAGAAGACCAAAACAAATTGAAGAGCTCACAAGTAAGTTTAACGATGTTTTTAACGGAATTGGAAAAATTCAAGACTCAAAGCATAATGAAGAATTTATGGTTAAATTCTCAATGAAACCAGATGCAACGCCAGTAGCACAGAAACCTAGACAAGTACCTTATTATTTGCAAGACCCATTGAAGAAATGGATGGAACAAGGAATTCAAGAAGATATTTTTGAGATGGTAGAACCTGGAGATCCAATTACATGGTGTTCACCGTTAGTAGTTCAACCTAAACCCAGATTTAGTAAGATACCAAAAGAAGAATTAGAACCACACATGATTCGAGCTTGTGTTGATTTGAGAATACCAAACATGTATATGGAAAGAAACAGAATATTACAGTCACCAATAGTTGAAGATTTCACATACAAGTTCCATGATTGTACGATATTTTCGAAAATGGATTTGAAGCAGGGGTATCATCAGTTAGAACTCCATCCAGATTCAAGACAGATTGCTACGTTCAGTACACCATGGGGAAATATGAGACCAAAGAGATTGATATTTGGTGCAAAGTCTTCGCAAGATTTGTTTGATGAAGCTATGTATCGTATATTTGGCGATATTCCGAAATGTTTAAATCAGAGAGATGATATTCTAATAGGAGGAAAAACTATGGAGGAGCATGGTAAAACATTAGAAACAGTTTTACAACGAGCAAGGGACTTTGGAGTTACATTTAACAGGGAAAAGTGTAAATTTGGAGTCAGCGAATTAGAATTTTACGGGTACAGATTTACCAAAGATGGGCTCAAACCAACAACCGACAAAGTGAAAGCTGTTAAAGATTGTAAAGCACCGGAATCAAAAGAAGCTGTCCGGAGTTTTCTTGGAATGATTGGATATCTATCGAAATTTATTCCACGATACACAGTAATGACAGCACCTTTGAGAGAATTGACGAAGAAAGAAGTAAAATTCAAATGGGGAAAACAGGAAAATGAAGCTTTTAAGACACTGAAGGATAGTATAACGGACGAGATAACAATGGCATTTTTCGATCCAAAAAGACCAATTATTGTACGCACGGAAGCTAGTTATCACGAAGGATTATCGGCAGGATTGTTTCAGCATACAGCGAAGGGATTGCAACCTGTACATTTTATCAGTAGATCAATGACAGACACTGAGAAAAGATATAGCCAGACCGAGAAAGATGCCTTGGCAGTTAAATGGGCAAAAACCAGATTTAGTATTTATTTGTTAGGAGCGCCAAAGTTTAAGATAATAACTTCACATAAGCCGCTTATTCCTATGTTTAACAACAGCAAGGCAAAATTACCACCAAGAATTGAGAAATGGGTAATGGACATGCAGAATGTAGATTATGAATTAGTATATGAGCCAGGAAAAGACGAGCAAGATCCGTTGGATTATTTATCAAGACACCCATTGCCAGAAACTGAAAATGATGAGACAGAACAAATAGTAAAACAAATAATAGAATCGGAACATGCAATAGTATTGAGCAAAATACGAGAAGAAACTTCAAAAGATGTACGTTTGCAAGATGTAATGCAAAGACAGAGAAGAAACGACTGGGAGAAACATAAATCGAGACCGGAAATAGCTACATATTACATGGTAAGAAATGAATTATATATTCTAGACGAAGTATTATTTAGACTAAATCAAATTGTAATACCAGAATCATTACAAAGAAAAGTGATAAAAGCAGCACATAGTATGGGACATCTCGGATTAACCAAGACCAAACAAATGTTAAGAGCAAGATACTGGTTTCCTGCATTGAACAGTATGGTAGAAGATATAATAGGGCGATGCTATGAATGCAAGGTAACGACAAAAGAACATAGACAGGAACCTATCAAACCAACTAAAATACCAGAAACAGCATGGCATACTTTAGCAGCAGATTATGGAGGTCCATATCCAGATGGACACTACAATTTAGTGGTCATAGACAAAAGAACGAGGTATCCAGTTGTTGAACAAACAAAAACTACAACAACTCGCGCAACAATTGAAAAATTGAGAGGTATATTTTCAACCCATGGAATTCCAGAAAAGATAGAAACAGACAATGGATCATCATTTAGCTCAAATGAATTTTCGAACTTTGCAACTGAAATGGGATTTTATCACCATAAGATTACACCACTACATCCGAGAGCAAATGGCGAGGCAGAGAATTTTATGAAGTTATTAAACAAAACGGAACAAATAGCACATATGAAAGGTAATCACAGTAACGATGCGATTCAGGATATGTTAATGGGATATAGATCAACACCACACCCAGCAACAGGATTTACACCGTATGCAGCATTAATGAACAGAGATGTGAGGACTAAATTAGACTACGTAAGGAAAAAAAATGAAACTGAAAACATGAATAAGGAGATTACAGAAAGAGACAAGGAATACAAACAACAGTTTTTGAATAAACATTCACAGAAAAAGAAGTACAGAGAACATTCATTTAAAATCAGTGACCATGTTTTATTCAAGCAAGAGAAACGGAATAAATGGTCAACTGCATATGAACTTGAACCGTATATCATATACAAAATATCCGGATCAAGCATAGGAGCTCAGCGAAAGTCAGACGGAAGAAAAGTGTTTCGTGACTCTTCACACTTCAAACTCGCTAATAACATTGACATTCCGAACTCAAATGGTAAATGGCGAGATAGAATTTTAATGCACACTAAACCGAATGGAGACAAACACATGGTTGCACCAGGAAGAAGAGAGATGCCGAACCGAACCAAAAGAGCACCTGCTAGATTTAGAGACTTTGTGGTCTGATTTTAAATATGGACTGTAATTATCGAATATGATATCATAAGTGAAATATGGACTGTAATTATCAAAAATAGATATCATAAGTGAAATATGGACTGTTAAATTTAAATTTTTATTTTGAACATTAATTTATTTAATACCACTTTATTTGAAATGAAGATCAGAACTTTTGAAGAAATGGAGAAATGTAATGACTTTAACCGCGCGTAACGTAACGCTATACTGTGGTGTTCTATATGTAACGTCACATCCTAGTAACGTTGTTATGTGTTCTTGTATAGATTTTAATACACGTTCCACATGTTATATTTGTTGTCTTGTAAATGCCTAAGTTATTTCACCACCATCATAAGACGGAAGAAGAAGATAAGGCAAGATGGCCACTATGCAAAATACCCCAAATTTTGCAATATGAGCAAGAAAATAGCAAATAAAGTCATATCGCCAGTCCGTATTTAATTTTGTTTGTACAACATTGTAAATACATTTGGGGATGTGTAAATGTGTAAATATATATAAATATAAACAAAAATGAACTAATAAAAAATAATTATCGAACGCCACACCATGTTTTGTATACAAAAGACCGTAATCGGTTGCGAAGCCGCTCGAGGCAAACACGTTAAGAAGTCAAGTGAAGTATGAAGTTGAAGACCGATAAGAACCACAAAAAAAAAAACATACGCTGACAAAATATTTGTCTTCTATACGACATGCTTTTATGATGTTGTTTATTACAACCGGAATTGATCCACAAATCCTTAGACGTAAGTTTGTGTAGCATCTCATTTACATGGCAATTCATTTCCTATTACTTTATCTGGTTGGTTGATTTTTGGAGTTTCAGTTTTATATGCATTTTTCAAAGTTTTGAATTTATTGTCATTAACCCTCTTGCTGCCGACCGTTTTTCAAGGTTGCATTTCATATGCCGGAAAATACGACAGCTCAACGTCTGTGACGTAACATGCCAAACAACAACGTCATTCGATATATGACGTCACGACAAAATGACCACTACATTTGGGACCAATTGGAGAAAAACATAACCCTGTTTATTCTTCCGTATTTTAATTGAAAGAGATACAGCATTGATAAGAAGCTTGCATAAATTTATCCATGGACATATGTGTCCCTCCGGCACTGCCGGTTTGGACATATGTGTCCCTCCGGCAGCAAGAGGGTTAAACAACACTTCATCTCATTTTATCTAATAAATCATCAGTGGTGATAAATCTCGTTACAATAAAACTATTTTCCCAAACATGTCAAATATTTGTATTTCAAGTGTGAAATATGTCATTCAAAATTATGATTGCATCTCCTTCAGTGGGGTAAACAGTCAAAGCCTTCTTATCATTATTTATTTCATGTTCAGAAGTCAAGTTGATTTTATATTGAATGTCTCTATAATAGTCAACGACCATTCATACGAAGTCGTTGGATCGTTATGTAAAATGATACAGTGGCTTTGTCAGTTTGACGGTTTTTCAACTTATGAGTTTGAGTTTCCCTTTGGTATCTTTCGCCTCTCTGAGACAACAGAAAAAATAAAAATAAATAAATAAAACATATACAGAAAACTAATGTTTGAATATAAATACAAAACACAATCATGAACATTTTGGATAAAAAATATTCTACATCACACTTACATCAACGATATGAACAAATGTGTGGACATCTATTTCCGGAAAAAACTGAGATGTTGGTGTAACCACGTATTATCGAAATATTATAATGAATATATAAAGAATCGATGTATGACACAGTGTGGGAACGGAACTGTACGGTTTTATAATAGTTTTATCATTCGGGAGACTGTCTTTTAGTGATTTCTTTACATTTGCACTGTCCTTTTATTTTGACTTGTATACTTATTGTTTGAATGTTGATTTTCTCGCTGATATAGACACCTTCAAAAATGTTTCCGTGATAGATTCTTAACTATCTTTATTATTCTGAGAAATGACTGAACCCGTGCTCATTGTTATTTTAAATGCCATGATGAATATAATAGGACAGACAAGGAACAGCCAATGAAACACATATGTTATGTATTTAATGAATTTGGCTTAGGAATGCTCCGAGTGATTGTACAGGAGGGCTCAAAACGATGGTACAGTAAACTTGCAAGCAATTGTACAGTCAATTGAAATATCCGACATTTAGAAAATGAATATATTGGGGTTTCTACATGGACAATGACTTTCAAACTTTTAGACAGGTAAGAATATATATCAGAAAAGGTACATAAGAAAATTCTGATAGTGACGATGGGTTTTTCGATGTTCATTAAACAGGATGAAATTTGAAAAAAGGCAGGACAGGAGTTTGAAATACTGAAAAAAAACCAGGATGTGCAACTTTGCAAAAAAAAAAATAAAAATAGGAAGGACAGATATTACAACCAAAGGAAAGCATGGCTAAATGTTTCCTAATTTACGACATGTTTGATTAACCAACCACACTTAGGAATAATGTATATCCTAAGTTGGTCTTTAGTACACGTCCTAATCCCAAGAGAGAAAAGCGGGGGTAGGACCTTTATCGGGACTCCGGGATCGGGTGTTTTTAAGCTCAGGAATTCGGGATTGATCCTTTCGGGATCCGGGAATTATTTTTTTCGAATTTCGGGATGTCGGGATTTCATGTTTTTAAGCCCGGGATTTCGGGATCAGGACCCCTCTTATCCCCCCTCAAGAGAGCTTCGATAAACAGACCACTGTATTTTACATAACCAGTTATTGAATTATTTTGATTTGGAAGTCAATGGCCCTCTCATATATTCAGTTCCCCAATAGTTTACATCGAGACAATCTTTAATAAATACCGAAGTCAACAAATGGGTGTTCATTCATGGGTAACTGCATGAAAGTAAATAACTTAAATTCTTACAAGTGTATAATACTGGTAGCAGATTTTTTTATCTGCTCGTTGGTATATGAATATGGCAATAAATCTTTGATTCGTGAAACTAAAATAATATATATGTTCCAACTGTACGATAAAACAATATTTGATATCGTATATACTTACATAAAAAAGAAAACAGTCATATACATCTATAATACTAAAATTACGAGGTCCAATTTGTCAGCCGTCATCACGTAAAAACGACGAATCACAGAATTCAACTTTATATATAACTAATATAGTACAAAGGTGTAGATTAAAAATTACACCACTCCAGGCCCTTTTGTTTTCCACGTAATTAATATTGCCAATAATTAAGAAGTTCCGGGTCGAGTCCGCTACCGATACCAATAGTATATTCACCTGTTACCTATTACCTTATCTGTACGTTCCGCATCTGACAGGCGCACCACCAAACGTTGTATTCAGGACTAATATGCTATATACACGGGTCATAACCACAGGGTTGACACTACTAAATTGTCAAATTATTACCTATTGTAGCAGGGGTGTGGAAATATTTGTTGTGAGCACTTGTCCCTGGGCAAGTAAAACTGTAAATTTTACTTGTCCGGAAAAAAAGTTACTTGCCCTGATGGTCCAAATAAATATTGTAGTATTTTATTGTTAGCTAATATATGATTCTAAGCACGGTTTTGCATCCCAAACAAATCAGTGAAATCAATTGGTTTATATGCAGAGGCGGATTTAGGGGGGGGGCCCCCTTTTTGGAAAAATATTTGGTTGCTTATATAGGGAATCACTGAAGCGTGACCGGAGCGGGCCCCCTCTTAGGTCAGTCAGTGGGCCCCCACTTATGAATACTAAATTTAGAGGATAGTGAGTGAAATGGAAACTAAATAATAGATTAACTAATATTTCTATCAACTGACACACTTGGTTTTTTCTTGGTAGTTGAACACTTCTATTTACCACTTAGACAACACATAAGGTTGCCTTTGATCTATAAATAAGACAAAAACAAAACTTATTATCTGAATTTCTTTCCAAGGGGTAATCTGATATTCACGATGTCTATATTCTCGCTTCCGTATTTTTTTCATATACACCTTGACCATCTCCGTTTGCGTTTCATGCTTTCGACTAGACTCGTCATTCTTATTGTCTTGCTTGCCCGATGTTTTATTTTAAAAGTATTCATCAATCTGAATCTCGATTCAAACTCTTGACACTTCCGGTGAATAGTTGATAAAACATAATCGACGATCCCGGGTCAATGGACAAAGCCAATGTATGTATGTATGTACTCGAGATTTCGCCAATTTAGACGCACCCCTTGATTGACTGCAAGGGTACAGCGGATCCATGTACACTCCCTAAGGATTAATGGAGATGTGTCCTTTACAATATTATCCCACCACCAGAACAATCCCCACCCAACATCGCGCCAAGGGAGCGTGTAGGACACCGGGAAGTCTGTTATTATGGTGGAGGAAGCCGAAGTACTCGGAGAGAACCACCGGGACACTCGGTGGAAACAGACAAACCAGAGAGATATCAGAAGATTGATCTCCAGTTCAAAGAAGGGGACAACTTTGAACAACCGAGGCCCCCAAAGTACCCATTCTAGTTTAAACTCCGGTCTGGGTACCAGAGATGTGTGTGAGAGGGTGAAAATCACCCTTCTGATGTACTGATATTTTTAGCACCCCGAGTGAGAATCGAACTCGGGACCTTCAGCACTGTAGCCATCGGTCTTAACCACTAGACCACGAACTCAATATTACGCGACTCGGGTTTGCATACTTATTTTTACTCATTTTGGTAATCGATCTATTTCCGGAGTCATGAACATTGATGTTTATACTTTTAAATATATTTTTTTTGCTCGCTGATTATTGGTTTCTTTTACATAAATTAAACATCTTTATACGTTTTGAAATTAATCCTATATTTTTGCTGAATTTGAACTTTGTCTTGTATATTATTTTACTTGTCCACGGGCAACCAAGATAAAAATAATTACTTGTCCTGGTGTTAAAATGTACGAGTCGGGCGAGTCGGGCATAGCATTTCCACACCCCTGTGTAGTATTTTAATCAGTAAGACTTTCTAAGATAACAATACCAATACTAAAAATCTGGACTAAAAATAATTTAAGGCGTATAGGTACAGTTTTCAATTTGTTAGTGGGCATGACGTAAAACAGCAAAGCAAAAAATTCAACTTTATTTATAACTTATATAGAACAATGCTGTTGATTAAAAAATACTCCATTCCAGGACCTTTTGTTTTCCAAATAATTAATATTACCAATAACTGATAAGTTCCAGTTCAACGGGTTCAAACAGAAAGACTTGAAAGCAGAGAAAAACTGTGTATCTTATAATTTGTCAGCCGTCATCACGTAAAAACGACGAATCACAGAATTCAACTTTATATATAAAATATAGTACAAAGGTGTAGATTAAAAATTACACCACTCCAGGCCCTTTTGTTTTCCACGTAATTAATATTGCCAATAATTAAGAAGTTCCGGGTCGAGTCCGCAACCGATACCAATAGTATATTCACCTGTTACCTATTACCTTATCTGTACGTTCCGCATCTGACAGGCGCACCACCAAACGTTGTATTCAGGACTAATATGCTATATACACGGGTCATAACCACAGGGTTGACACTACTAAATTGTCAAATTGTTACCTGTTGTAGTATTTTAATCAGTAAGACTTTCTAAGATAACAATACGAATACTAAAAATCTGAACTAAAAATAAGGCGTATAGGTACAGTTTTCAATTTGTTAGTGGGCATGACGTAAAACAGCAAAGCAAAGAATTCAACTTTATTTATACTTATATAGGACAATGCTGTTGATTAAAAAATACTCCATTCCAGGACCTTTTGTTTTCCAAATAATTAATATTACCAATAACTGATAAGTTCCAGTTCCACGGGTTCAAACAGAAAGACTTGAAAGCAGAGAAAAACTGTGTATCTTATAATCGACATGACTTTATCAGATGACGATACTAATACTAAAATAAGGCTTGCGCATAGTTATATACTTTAATTCAGTCACGGACCCGTGATATCACGGGTGTGTTCTAGTAAAAATTAAACATGGCACCCAGATTTTAAAAGATTTTAGCCGGAGAAACGTTTCTTAAAGCCATGTTTTAAATATTAATACACCGATCTTATTAAAGATACATGTAGATTGTATTGGCTTCCTTATCTTTTCTGACACTATCAGATATAAGTTTTGAAGTTTTTGGATTTTATTAAGCCGGCAGTCGAATCCACGACACTTTGCATTCGAGAAGAGCGAGTTACAAGTTAGAACCTAAAGCCTTTGTTAGTGTAGTGTTTTTTGTATTATTTTTAGTTCATTTATATGTTTCGGAATTAAGTGTCGTGTCCATTTTTGCTTAATTATACAGGGAGCAGCTGAAGCCCGCTTCCGATATTGGAATTTTTCGCAGTGTTGAAGACCCACTGGTGTCCCTGGGCTGTTTTCTACTCTTTTGTCGGATTTTGTATCTATGACAAATTCACCGTTTTCATTCTTGTGTTTACCTCAACCTTTATACATATGTTATGTATTATCATCAAATACAACTTACATTTCAATATTTAGGATGAACACGAATGCGGCCACTTTCGTTTTACACGGAAACCGTCTAATATTTAGCTAAAATGATAGAATTATGAAGATTTCAGTAATTTAGCTTGACTTATTGGTGCTAGTATCCGATATATGTGCATCGTATTGTCAAAAACAGCCCATAGTTATGTAGCAGAAGCATTCTACTGTCCATTAAATATCTAAAAGTTTACATTTTAACAATTTTGTAAAACTTCTATATTTTGGGGCCAAAAGGGGGTCTTACTGGACCTACTCCTTTCGATGTTAACATTGGGGGACCTTTTTTTATTTTCCGCGAGTGTGCGAAAAGTGATATCGGATCCACTAGTTATAAAAAAAAATGTATACCATCGAAATATACAAAAAATCAGGGACGGTCAAAATATTTTTTTTTTTTCAATTTTCATTGTAACACAAAAAGATCCGGTAGAGTTATGGGTTGGTCACTTTTAATTGTGGTTAGTAACGTCGTTTTTTTTGTTACGGAAATCGCCGAGTTAATTGTTAGTTTGATTCAATGTCCAATTGTGACGTTAACGTCGTTAGCTACGATGCCCAGTTACGAAATATTTATTTCCTAACTCGGTAGCGCAATTTATTGCAATACTATGTTTTAATATTTACTAATATTAGAAAGCTAAACAAAAATATGGGAAAGTCATTTTGGAGGAAATTCAAGTGCAGGAAGTGTTGTCCAAATTACAACAACTGGAAAAAAGAGGTAAGAAAGTTTTAATCAATTGTTAAATCTGTCAAGATGTTTTTCCGGCTAGTACTACCATCATGATAAATCTGGTAGTTTTGAAATGTGGGTTGAGAGGAAAAGACTTAGTTTTCTCGTTTGAATTGTTTTACATTGTCATTTCGGAACCTTTTATAGCTGACTATGCGGTATGGGCTTTGCTCATTGTTGAAGGCCTTACCATGACCTATAGTTGTTAATTTCTGTGTTGTCTTGGTCTCTTGTGGAGAGTTGCCTCATTGGCAATCATACCACATCTTCTTTTTGATATTAAATCTATTGTTAAATCTGTAATTGTCATGATGTTTTCCCGCGACATGTACTACCACCATGATAAATCTTACGTCCAAACGATCGGCGTACTAGAGACAAACAACGCCTTTACCAACACCATCAAACCAGAGAGTATATAAGTACTCATACTTTCCACGGACTCTACAAGAGTGGAACCACCTTCCAACAGCTACAACTGAAGCTCTGACAATAGCGGGGTTCCAGAGTGCACTAGCCAAGAATAGTGCACCCAAGAAACCAACACCATAGACAGCAACCAAGTGTACATAGTTTTAAATTGTATATATTCGGAACGTTTTATTTGTAAATAGTTTAAAGGAGAATTGCTGTCTCATTCTCCGTCTAAAGAATCCAGTCCTTAGCAAAGAAGAAGAAGAAATCTGGTTGTTTCAAAATGTGGGTTGAGAGGAAAAGACATTTATATTATTCTAAATGTTATGCTAAAATTATTTAATGTTACTAATAATTTCTGATGTTGTTTTTTTCTATTACAGAAGACCCAAGTTGCGTCTGATGACTTCGGGACAGATCCGGATAGGTGAGTCTTTATTAATGTATTACAATAACAGCGGCGGATTTAGGGGGAGACCCAGGGAGCGCCCCCTTTTCTGTTTTGGTTGAATAATAGGGAATAACTGAAGCATTCTTAGGCAGTCAGCGGGGCCCCACTTATGAAAATTCAAGTTCTAGATCCGCCACTGAATAAACATGATGAAGTATGGTTTCCGAAAAACAAATAACGAAGGAGCTTTAAAAGAGCAAGGGCAGATTCAAGTAACTAAACGCGTTCTACTTACTTGGTCAAAAAGTTTTACTAAAAGTGCAAAATTATGCAATGTTTTTCTTTAGTTCTTGTGCTTTTACCAGAAACATATGTGTTTCTGCTGTAAGAAAACAAATCTGAATTTAAAATACAAATTCTTATTTATAAGAAAAAAAATGAAATTAAATGTTCAAAAACTGATGTTTACATATAAGATTGTAATAATATCTCATGTCACATAGGGAAACAACAGAAGTAGGTAAAGTCGCAGAAAATACCAGTGTATTTCAAGACACGACAGAAGAAGCAGTTAGTCCGATAGATGATTTGAACCAGGACAAGGAATTCGTGTCCAAGTCTGTCACAGAATTGAATTCCGGGGAGAAAAATGAGCCAAATCTAGAGTCATCGGAAGAAGAACTAAAGGGTGAAAGGAAAGAAGAAATAGAGGGCAAACGACGGGAAACAACAGAAGTAGGTAAAGTCGCAGAAAATACCAGTGTATTTCAAGAAACGACAGAAGAAGCAGTTAGTCATATAGATGATTTGAACCACGGCGAGGAATTCGTGTCTAAGTCTGTCACAGAATTGAATTCCGAGGAGAAAAATGAGCCAAATCTTGAGTCATCGGAAGAAGAACTAAAGGGTGAAAGGAAAGAAGAAATAGAGGGCGAACGACGGGAAACAACAGAAGACGGTAGGGGACTTGCTAAAAATTAATATAGATCTATAATTTTGCAATTTCAAAGAAATGCGCATAATTAGTATGGGAGTTGAAGCTCAGTAGAAAATATAGAATCCAAATCTTTAAACGTTCAATTATGTTGTTGCTGTTCAAGTATGGAAATACGTTCAAATTATACAATACTTTTTTTAAAAACATTCACGAATTAATGGCGATGTGATGTGCAGACATCAAGGCTATAACTGAGTTAGAAATGCGCACAGATTGGTCACTGTTCCCTTTTGGTTTAAAGAAGGTAAATTTTTAGGGAGCTACCGTTTGATTTTTATGGGAGTTTTTTTTTTGGGGGGGGGGGATTTCGGGTAATACAGACCAAGATGAGCAACAACCTCAGGATAAACCAATGGAAGAATACAGGACCGTATAGAGTGAAAAATTAAAAAGGCAGGACAGAGATTGCAACTAAAAAATGCATTACAAAATTGTTCATCCTAGCCTCCCCCTAAAAATCAAATGGTAGGTTTTACACCATTTTCACTCACCTTTCTGTATACAGAATATCAATATTTGTATTTTAAAATGTTTAGTTGTAGGAACAGTATGGGACAGCATCACAAGGGGTAGCATCAGCCAGGCTGATATATCTAGCGAACATGCAAATAACCAGTGCACATCCATTGCTTTGACTGCAGCCGGTACACACGAGGTCAAATCTATATCAACCTGGGTTTCAGTAGATATTGACATGGTTTTGTACCAAGGAGATGAAAACCATGGCGTTTACAGGTATTTACATGGCATTTATTTGATCTTACACAATCAACTAACCCTTCTGAATAGTTACTTCCTCTTCTTTGCCTTTCGCCGTCAGAATTGAGGTAAACACTTCCAAAAACTAAATCAAAATCAGTACTGTAAACCAACTTATTTTCGCGGATACTTAATTTCGCGTTTCACCCTTTCTAGAACAATTCGCGGCTTTTAATTTCGCGATTTTTTAATTAACATGCTGTAGTTTAGTAAGGCAAGATCCTAGTCTCACATATTCGCGTTATTTTTCTGTTCGCGAAAGTGCCGAAAAATAAATCGCTCGCGAAAATAAGTTTGTTTACAGTATTAAAACTCTTATTCTTTTTAGCAATGGTTACATGATAGGTCTTTAAGCTTAACTGTAGGCTTATACAACAGTACACTGTAGGTCGCTCTGTTGTTCTAAAGCTAAATCAAAGTAATGGATCATGTCCTGTATATGTCTGAATTAAAAACTAGAGGCTCTTAAGAGCCTGTGTCGCTCACCTTGGTCTATGTGCATATTAAACAAAGGACACAGATGGATTAATGACAAAATTGTGCTTTGGTGATGGTGATATGTTTGTAGATCTTACTTTACTGAACATTCTTGCTTCTTACAATTATCTCTATTTATAATGAACTTGACCCATTAGTTACAGAGGAAAATATTTTGTTAAAATTTACAAAATTTATGAAAATTATTAAAAATTTACCAAATTTATGAAAATTATTAAAAATTTACTATAAAGGGCAATAACTCCTCAATGAGTCAACTGACCATTTTGGTCATGTTGACTTATTTGTGGATCTTACTTTGCCGAACATTATTGCTGTTTACAGTTATCTCTATGTATAATAATATTCAAGGTAATAACCAACCAGATGCTCCGCAGGTCGCAGCTTTATACAACCGCAGAGGTTGAACCCTGAACGGTTGGGGCAAGTATGGACACAACATTCAAGCTGGATTCAGATCTAAATTTGGATTGTGATTAAATATTTGACACAGCAACTTATATGAATTTAAAATATTTTTTTTGCCTTTGAGCAATTCACTATGCTGTTGAAAAAATGTTTGAAGAAATTTTCTTTTCATTTATGAAATCTGAAATAAGAAAAATTTAAACCCCCCCCCCCCCATTTTTTTTTCACATCCCCCTTTCCCTTTTTCTAAAACTGATCTCAATTCAAATTTCTAATGGAGTTTACAACAATAACTACTCATTTAAATACATCATAAAATATTAAAATGTAAAATAAAGTGCTTGTTATCACTGAATGGTAAAGATTGTTTTAATTTATCAGTTGGTAGTAAAAGTGAATATACATTGTATATTGTATAAAACAATGATTTAAGTTGATTCAACTACTATTCTGGACAAAGAAAGATAACTCCAATTGAAAATTTCTTGGTACAATTAGATATTTCATGCTATTGCGCAATACTGTGCAATTGAAAATATTTGCTATTGCACAATACTGTGCAATTGAAGATTTCTTGCTATTGCGCAATAGTGGCAATTGAAAATTTCTTGCTATTGCACAATACTGTGCAATTGAAGATTTCTTGCTATTGCTGAATACTGTGCAATTGAAAATTTCTTGCTATTGTACAATACTTTATAAAATAATTTTGGATCCTGATTTGAACCAACTTGAAAACTGGGCCCATAATCAAAAATCTAAGTACATGTTTAGATTCAGCATATCAAAAAAGCCCAAGAATTCAATTTTAGTTAAAATCAAACTTAGTTTAATATTGGACCCTTTGGACTTTAATGTAGACCAATTTGAAAACGGGACCAAAAATTAAGAATCTACATACACAGTTAGATTAGGCATATCAAAGAACCCCAATTTTTCAATTTTTGATGAAATCAAACAAAGTTTAATTTTGGACCCCGATTTGGACCAACCTGAAAACTGGGCCAATAATAAAAAATTTAAGTACATTTTTAGATTCAGCATATCAAAGAACCCCAAGGATTGAATTTTTGTTAAAATCAAACTAAGTTTAATTTTGGACCCTTTGGACCTTAATGTAGACCAATTTGAAAACGGGACCAAAAATTAAGAATCTACATACACAGTTAGATTCGCCATATCAAAGAACCCCAATTATTCAAGTTTTGATGAAATCGAACAAAGTTCAATTTTGGACCTTTTGGACCCCTTATTCCTAAACTTTTGGGACCAAAACTACCAAAATCAAAGCCAACCTTCTTTTTATGGTTATAAACCTTGTGTTTAAATTTCATAGATTTCTATTTACTAATACTAAAGTTATGGTGCGAAAACCAAGAATAATGCTTATTTGGGCCCTTTTTTTTGGCCCTTAATTCCTAAACTGTTGGAACCAAAACTCCCAAAATCAATCCCAACCTTCCTTTTGTGGTCATAAACCTTGTGTCAAAATTTCATAGATTTCTATTTACTTAAACTAAAGTTATAGTGCGAAAACCAAGAAAATGCTTATTTGGGCCCTTTTTGGCCCCTAATTCCTAAAATGTTGGGACCAAAACTCCCAAAATCAATCCCAACCTTTCTTTTGTGGTCATAAACCATGTGTTAAAATTTCATAGATTTCTATTCACTTTTACAAAAGTTAGAGTGCGAAAACTAAAAGTATTCGGACAACGACGACGACGACGACGACGACGCCAACATCATACCAATATACGACCAAAAAATTTTCAATTTTTGCGGTCGTATAAAAACAGCAAAATGTCCTTAAAAATTACCAATTCAGGGGCAGCAACCCAACAACTGGTTGTCGGATTCATCTGAAAATTTCAGGGCAGATAGATGTCGACTTGCAAAACAATTTAACCTCTGTCTGAATTGCTCTTCATGCTTTGGTGTCAGAGTTATAATCCAAAATCTACATTTTACCCCTATGTTCTATTTTCAGCCATGTCGGCCATCTTGGTTGGTTGGCTGGGTCACCGCACACATTTTTTTTTAAAACTAGATACCTCAATGATGATTGTGGCTAAGTATGGTTGAATTTGGTCCAGTAGTTTTAGAGGAGAAGATTTTTGTAAAAGATAACAAAAATTTACAAAAAATTGGTAAAAAATGACTATAAAAGGCAATAACTCCTTAAGGGCTCAACTGACGATTTTGGTCATGTTGACTTATTTGTAGATCTTACTTTGCTGAACATTATTGCTGTTTACAGTTTATATCTATCTATAATAATATTCAAGAAAATAGCCAAAAAAACGGCAAAATCTTCTTAAAATTGCCAATTCAGGGGCAGCAACCCAACAACCGGTTGTCCGATTTGTCTGAAAATTTCAAGGCAGATAAATCTTGACCTGATAAACAATTTCACCCCATGTCAGATTTGCTCTAAAGGCTTTGGTTTCAGAGTTATAAGCCAAAATCTACATTTTACCCCTATGTTCTATCTATGGCGGCCATCTTGGTTGGTTGGCTGAGTCACCGGACACATTTTTTAAACTAGATACCCCAATGATGATTGTGGCCAAGTTTTGTTAAATTCGGCCCAGTAGTTTCAGAGGAGAAGATTTTTGTAAACGTTAACGACGACGGACGACGGACGACAGACGCAAAGTGATGAGAAAAGCTCACTTGGCCCTTCGAGCTAAAAATGATAAAGTTGTCTTTGTTTTTTATTAATAATCTTTATATTAATTTGGGTGGAATTTATATTGTTTTTCGTTTTTTGGTGTTGTTTGTTTTTGGGAAAAAAGGGGGGGGGGGTAAGTTAAATATTTTTCATTCAGCGGAAACACTAAAAAAAATAATAAAACAGTGTATAAGATTAAAAGGCTGTCTAGAAGTACAACGAACTAACCAATATACATACGTTTTTCTTCTCTTTTTAAGTCACCAAAACGGAGTTTTTGGCGACTTATTGTTTTTGTCCCGTTTCTTATTATGTCACCCTGACGGAGGTCGGGTGACATATTGTTATTGTACGATTCTTTTTTTCTTATTCTTATTCCGCACTTTTTGTCCAGCTTAGTTCTCGGAACTGAATGGACCAATATTGATGGAACTATAACATAATGTTAATCACCATGTGTAGTTTTGCACCTTACTTTGGAATTAAAAAAATGGCTACCATTGCCATGGAAACAGCAAAAATGTGAAAAATAGAAATGTGTTCCAATTTATATGAAACTTCTATGATATTAAGAGACTCATGCACACTTCAACATGGTACATTTTTTTTTCAAGCGGGGGTTTGACTTTGGAATATTCAAAATGGCCGCCGTTACCATGGAAACAGCAAAAATATGAAAAACTTAAAAATGCTTCAAATTCAATGAAACTTATAACAAATGTTGCCTAGCTCATGTAGACTTGACTTTTGAATTTGGAATTTTCAAAATGGCCGCCGTTGCCATGGAAACAGCAAAAATGTCAAAAAATTTCAAAATGCTTCAAAATTGTTGAAACTTAAATCAAATGTTGCCTACCATATGTAAACATTACTTTTGACTTTAAAATTTTCAAAATGGCCGCCGTAACCATGGAAACGTCAAAAATGTGAAAAATATCAAAATCCTTTGGGGTCCGTTTTGGTGACTTTTGTGTTAGCATCCTAACACAGGATTACTTGTATTAGTTGAAATTGTGCATTTTTTAACAGTAATAACTTCTTTACTTGTTATAAAGGTAACGATTTATTTATCACAAAGCTTAGCTATCTCTCTATGAATAGAACACATGTACTACTTTTAATTTATTTACTAACAAAATAATAACCTAGTAATTGTCGAGTTTCTTTTTCATTTGGTTTCAACTCTTCTTAATTTTCTTTTCTTTGCAGATCACTTTTCAAAATCTCATCTGAAAACGATGATCGGATTTCAATCGACGATCTTGTTTTAAGAGGCATCACCCCTGTATTTATGCCTACGACAGTAGCATTTGCAGAAATACTGGATATATGGCGAGGCATGTTGTTTTACCCAGACAACATGAACATAACCGAACTAGATAAAATTTCAATTCCTCTTTTATCTAGTGTTTTGGCAGCCCACCTTACAGAACGATCACCAATGATCGTCACCATAGACGAATTTTCATTGGCGTTCATCAAAGAAGGTGGAAACATTTGGTTATTTGACAGCCACTGCAGGGGTGATAATGGCGAAAAGTGTGTGCCTTTGGGTACTGGTAAGGCGTTTGCTGTTCCGTTTTCAAACATTGCACAAATTACTGAATACCTAGACAGAGAATACGGAACTAGCAACGCATACCAGGCAGCCAGTATCCAATACACATTTCCTTCAGAAACATCAGCAGGAACACAGGGATTAGAGACACTTAACAAAGAATTAAACACCAAATAAGTCTCAGGATTAGCCTCAGAAAAACGACTACATTGTTAAGGGGGTAAGTTGTCCGTTTATCTTTATATGTACTTATCTCTGTCACTCCGTGATGCATAATTCTGATTTCTTGCCTAGCTTTGGCTATACCTTTTTTGTCCTTTCTTAATTTATAGCTCTTCACTTTTTCAATAAGCTTTGGATTTTCAAATATATTGACTCGTGTATCACTGAATAGACATTAATTGTCCAAATGCACATCAGGTGCAGAATTGTTGGTACCTGTTATGTTATTATTAAAGTAACAAATATCATATGTACATAAATATTTTAATGATTTCTTAAAACTGATCAACAGTAATAAACATGACAGTAAAACATGGTGAAGGTCAATCATCCATAAAAAATGTCCAAATATCAAGCATCCAATGTAATGATTAATGTCCCAATTACTGATCCAAATGATGTATCCAACAAAATCCTTGCATATGCCCTAGTGGCTAAAAAATCTAAAAAAAATATTGAAGTATTATATAATAAATTGTATCATTTAATTCATTATAAAAAGGGAATACCATACTGTACTGCAACATATGCCTAAGACTTGATACCTGTGTATTTGATATTACTTGTGAAAAAGCATATACCTGCATATGTTTGGTAGTTTTCTCAATGTCATTCGAGTTCCTTGCCATCTACAAAAAAGGCTTTCCAATCAACGAAATTTTACACTGGTTTATAATCAATCTAGTTAACCTCAGTTCAATTATTTTATTCAAAATTGAGTAATAAAGATGAGTATTTACTTTCAATTTATAGGAAAAATTGCCAGTTTGGATTGTAAAGTATCCTGTCAGAAAACACCGTCACGTACTAGCTGTCTCTAAAACAAGTGTGTGAAGAAAGATTTTTACTGAGATATAGGTACATACGATAACTGCAAGATAACACCATCATGTACTAGTTGCCTCTTCATACAAGTGTGTGAACAAAGATTTTTACTGAGATATAGGTAGATACGATAACTGCAAGATACTACCATCATGTACTAGCTGTCTCTACATACAAGTGGGTGAAAAAAGATTTTTACTGAGATATGTGTAGATATGATAACTGCAAGATAACACCATCATGTACTAGCTGCCTGTACATGCAAGCGTGTGAAGAAAGATTTTTACTGAAATATGGGTAGATACGATTACTGCAAGAAAACACCATTATGTACTAGCTGCCTGTACATGCAAGTGTGTGAAGGAAGATTTTTACTGAGATATGGGTAGATAGCAAAACTGCAAGATAACACCATCATGTACTAGCTGCCTGTACATGCAAGTGGGTGAAGGACGATTTTTACTGAGGTATGGGTAGATACGATGACTCCAAGATAACACCATCATGTACTAGCTGCCTCTACATGCAAGTGTGTGAATGAAGATTTTTACTGGATATGGGTAGAGAGGAAAACTGCAAGATATCACCATCATGTACTAGCTGCCTGTACATGCAAGTGTGTGAAAAAAGATTTTTACTGAAGTATGGATAGACACGATTACTGCAAGATAACACCATCATGTACTACCTGCCTGTACATGCAAGTGTGTGAAGGAAGATTTTTACTGAGATATGGGTAGATAAGAAAACTGCAAGATAACACCATCATGTACTAGCTCCCAGTACATGCAAGTGTGTGAAGGAAGATTTTTACTGAGACATGGGTAGATACGATGACTCCAAGATAACATCATCATGTACTAGCTGCCTCTACATGCAAGTGTGTGAAGGAAGATTTTTACTTAGATATTGGTAGATAGGATAACTGCAAGATAACACCATCATGTACTAGCTGTTTATACATACAAGTGTGTGAAGGAATATTTATACTGAGATATGGGTAGAGAGCAAAAACTGCAAGATATCACAATCATGTACTAGCTGCCTCTACATGCAAGTGTGTGAAAAAAGATTTTTACTGAAATATGGATAGACACGATTACTGCAAGATAACACCATTATGTACTAGCTGACTCTACATACAAGTGTGTGAAGAAATATTTATACTGAGATATGGGTAGATACGATAACTGCAAGATAACACCATCATGTACTAGCTGCCTGTATATGCAAGTGTGTGAATGAAGATTTTTACTGAGATATGGGTAGATAGGAAAACTGCAAGATAACATCGTCATGTACTAGCTGCCTCTACATGCAAGTGGGTGAAGGAAGATTTTTACTCAGATATGGGTAGATATGATAACTGCAAGATAACACCATCAAACGATAACTGCAAGATAACACCATCAAACGATAACTGCAAGATAACCCCATTATGCACTAGCTGCCTCTACATGCAAGTGGGTGAAGAAGATTTTTACTGAGATATGGGTAGATATGATTACTGCAAGAAAACACCATTATGTACTAGCTGCCTGTACATGCAAGTGTGTGAAGGAAGATTTTTACTGAGATATGGGTAGATAGCAAAACTGCAAGATAACACCATCATGTACTAGCTGCCTGTACATGCAAGTGGGTGAAGGACGATTTTTACTGAGGTATGGGTAGATACGATGACTCCAAGATAACACCATCATGTACTAGCTGCCTCTACATGCAAGTGTGTGAATGAAGATTTTTACTGGATATGGGTAGAGAGGAAAACTGCAAGATATCACCATCATGTACTAGCTGCCTGTACATGCAAGTGTGTGAAAAAAGATTTTTACTGAAGTATGGATAGACACGATTACTGCAAGATAACACCATCATGTACTACCTGCCTGTACATGCAAGTGTGTGAAGGAAGATTTTTACTGAGATATGGGTAGATAAGAAAACTGCAAGATAACACCATCATGTACTAGCTCCCAGTACATGCAAGTGTGTGAAGGAAGATTTTTACTGAGACATGGGTAGATACGATGACTCCAAGATAACATCATCATGTACTAGCTGCCTCTACATGCAAGTGTGTGAAGGAAGATTTTTACTTAGATATTGGTAGATAGGATAACTGCAAGATAACACCATCATGTACTAGCTGTTTATACATACAAGTGTGTGAAGGAATATTTATACTGAGATATGGGTAGAGAGCAAAAACTGCAAGATATCACAATCATGTACTAGCTGCCTCTACATGCAAGTGTGTGAAAAAAGATTTTTACTGAAATATGGATAGACACGATTACTGCAAGATAACACCATTATGTACTAGCTGACTCTACATACAAGTGTGTGAAGAAATATTTATACTGAGATATGGGTAGATACGATAACTGCAAGATAACACCATCATGTACTAGCTGCCTGTATATGCAAGTGTGTGAATGAAGATTTTTACTGAGATATGGGTAGATAGGAAAACTGCAAGATAACATCGTCATGTACTAGCTGCCTCTACATGCAAGTGGGTGAAGGAAGATTTTTACTCAGATATGGGTAGATATGATAACTGCAAGATAACACCATCAAACGATAACTGCAAGATAACATAACTGCAAGATAACACCATCAAACGATAACTGCAAGATAACACCATCAAACGATAACTGCAAGATAATCCCATTATGCACTAGCTGCCTCTACATGCAAGTGGGTGAAGAAGATTTTTACTGAGATATGGGTAGATATGATAACTGCAAGATAACACCATCATGTACTAGCTGCCTGTACCTGCAAGTGTGTGAATGAAAATTTTTACTGAAATATGGGTAGATACGATTACTGCATGAAAACACCATTATGTACTAGCTGCCTGTACATGCAAGTGTGTGAATGAAGATTTTTACTGAGATATGGGTAGATAGGAAAACTGCAAGATAACACCATCATGTACTAGCTGCCTGTAGATGCAAGTGTGTGAAGGACGATTTTTACTGAGGAATGGGTAGATAGGAAAACTGCAAGATAACACCATCATGTACTAGCTGCCTGTACATGCAAGTGTGTGAAGGACGATTTTTACTCAGGTATGGGTAGATAGGAAAACTGCAAGATAACACCATCATGTACTTGCTGCCTGTACATGCAAATGGGTGAAGGACGATTTTTACTGAGGTATGGGTAGATACGACGACTTCAAGATAACACCATCATGTACTAGCTGCCTCTACATGAAAGTGTGTGAAAGAAGATTTTGACTGAGATATGGGTAGAGAGGAAAACTGCAAGATATCACCATCATGTACTAGCTGCCTGTACATGCAAGTGTGTGAAAAAAGATTTTTACTGAGATATCGGTAGATAGGAAAACTGCAAGATAACACCATCATGTTCTAGCTGCCTGTACATGCAAGTGGGTGAAAGACGATTTTTACTGCGGTATGGGTAGATACGATGACTCCAAGATAACACCATCATGTACTAGCTGCCTCTACATGCAAGTGTGTGAAAGAAGATTTTTTTCTGAGATATGGTTAGATAGGAAAACTGCAAGATACTACCATCATGTCCTAGCTGTCTCTACATACAAGTGTGTGAAAGAAGGTATTTACTGAGATATAAGTAGATACAATGACTCCAAGATAACACCATCATGTACTAGCTGCCTCTACATGAAAGTGTGTGAAAGAAGATTTTTTTCTGAGATATGGTTAGATAGGAAAACTGCAAGATAACACCATCAGGTACTAGCTGCCTCTACATGCAAGTGTGTGAAGGAATATTTATACTGAGATATGGGTAGATACGATAACTGCAAGATACTACCATCATGTATTAGCTGTCTCTACATGCAAGAGTGTGAAGGAATATTTTTACTGAGATATGGGTAGATACGAAAACTGCAAGATAACACCATCATGTACTAGCTGCCTGTACATGCAAGTGTGTGAATGAAGAGTTTTACAGAGACATTGGTAGATACGATAACTGCAAGAAAACACCATTATGTACTAGCTGCCTGTACATGCAAGTGTGTGAAGGAACATTTTTACTGAAATATGGGTAGATAGGAAAACTGCAAGATAACACCATCATGTACTAGCTGCCTGTACATGCAAGTGTGTGAAGGAAGAGTTTTACAGAGATATGGGTAGATACGAAAACTGCAAGATAACACCATCATGTACTAGTTGCCTGTACATGCAAGTGTGTGAAGGAAGAGTTTTACAGAGATATGGGTAGATAGAAAAACTGCAAGATAACACCATCATGTACTAGCTGCCTGTACATGCAAGTGTGTGAAGAAAGATTTTTACTGAGATATGGGTAGACACGATTACTGCAAGATAACACCGCCATGTACTAGCTACTTCTTCATGACAGTGTGTGAAGGAAGGTTTTTACTTAGATATCGGTAGATACGATGACTCCAAGATAACACCATCTTGTTATAGCTGCCTCTACATGAAAGTGTGTGAAGGAAGATTTTTTTCTGAGAAATGGGTAGATAGGAAAACTGCAAGATCACACCATCATGTACTAGCTGCCTCTACATGCAAGTGTGTGAAGAAACTGGCTGTCTATAATTACAAGAGTCAGAAGGCAGATTCGTACTGAGATATTGGTAGTTACAATTACTGCAAGAAACATTCATCACATACTAGCTGTCTATAATCACAAGTGTGTGAAGGAAGATTTTTACTGTGATATGGGTAGATACGATAACTGCAAGGCACCATCATCATGTACTAGCTGCTTCTACATACAAGTGTGTGAAGGAAGATTTTTACTGAGATATGGGTAGATATGATTACTGCAAGATAACACTATCATGTACTAGCTGCCTCTAAGTCTTCATGCAAGTGGGTGAAAAAACTGTCTGTCTATAATTACAAGAGTCTGAAAGAAGAGTCCTACTGAGATATTGGAAAATACAAATCCTGCAAGAAACCTCCATCACACACTGGCTGTCTATAATTACATGTGTCTGAAGGAAGAGTCCTACTGAGATATGGGTAAAAACAAATCCTGCAAGACACCACCATCACACACTGGCTGTCTATATTACAAGGGTCTGAAGGAAGTGTCTTACTGAGATATTGGTAAATACAAATCCTTCAAAAACCCAGTCACACACTGGCTGTCTATAATTTCAAGTGTCTGAAGGAATAGTCCTACTGAGATATGGGTAAATACAAATGCTGCAAGAAACCATCATCACACACTGGCTGTCTATATTACAAGTGTGTGAAGGAAGAGTCCTACTGAGATATTGGTTAATACAAATCCTGCAAGAAACCACCATTACAAACTGGCTGTCTACTTTAACAAGTGACTGTAGGAAGAGTCATACTGAGATATGGGTAAATACAAATCCTGCAAGAAACCACCATTACAAACTGGCTGTCTACTTTAACAAGTGACTGTAGGAAGAGTTACACTGAGATATGGGTAAATACAAATCCTGCAAGGAACCACCATCACACAGTGGCTGTCTATATTACAAGTGTCTGAAGGAAGAGTCCTACTGAGATATGGGTAAATACAAATGCTACAAGAAACCACCGTCACACATTGGCTGTCTATAATTACAAGTCTCTGAAGTGAGAGTCCTACTGAGATATGGGTAAATACAAATCCTGAAAAAAACCACCATCACACACTGACTGTCTATATTACAAGGGTCTGAAGGAGGAGTTTACTGAGATATTGGTAAATACGAAATCCTGTAAGAAACCACCATCACACACTGGCTGTCTACTATAACAAGTGATTGTAGGAAGAGTCCTACTGAGATATTGGTAGATACGATTGCTGCACGAAACCACCATCACATACTAGCTGTTTTTACTGAAAAGGATCTGAAGGAAGAGTCTTACTGATATATTGGTAAATACAAATCCTGCAAGACACCACCATCACACACTGGCGGTCTATATAACAAGGGTCTGAAGGAAGTGTGCTACTGAGATATCGGTTAATACAAATGCTGCAAGAAACCAGCATCACACACTGGTTGTCTATAATTTCAAGTGTCTGAAGGAAGAGTCCTACTAAGATATTGGTAAATACAAATCCTGCAAGAAACCACAATCACACACTGGCTGTCAATATTACAAGAGTCTGAGGGAAGAGTCCTACTGAGATATTGGTAAATACAAATCCTGCAAGAAACCACAATCACACACTGGCTGTCTATACTACAAGAGTCAGAAGGAAGAGTCCTACTGAGATATTGGTAAATACAAATCCTGCAAGAAACTATCATCACACACTGGCTGTCTATATTACAAGAGTCTGAGGGGAAAGTCCTACTGAGATTTTGGTAAATACAAATCCTGCAAGAAACCACAATCACACACTGGCTGTCTATATTACAAGAGTCTGAGGGAAGAGTCCTACTGAGATATTGGTAAAAACAAATCCTGCAAGAAACCACCATCACACACTGGCTGTCTATATTGCAACAGTCTGAGGGAAGAGTCCTACTGAGATATGGGTAAATACAAATCCTGCAAGTAACCATCATCACACACTGGCTGTCTATATTACAAGAGTCTGAAGGAGAAGAGTCCTACTGAGATATGGGTTAATACAAATCCTGCAAGACAGCTCCATCACACACTGGCTGTCTATATTACAAGAGTCTGAGGGAAGAGTCCTACTGAGATATTGGTAAATACAAATCCTGCAAGAAACCACCATCACACACTGGCTGTCTATATTACAAGTGTCTGAAGGAAGAGTCCTAATGAGATATTGGTAAATACAAATCCTGCAAGACACCACCATCACACACTGGCTGTCTATATTACAAGAGTCTGAGGGAAGAGTCCTACTGAGATATTGGTAAATACAAATCCTGCAAGAAACCACCATCACACACTGGCTGTCTATATTACAAGTGTCTGAGGGAAGAGTCCTACTGAGATATTGGTAAATACAAATCCTGCCTGCAAGAAACCATCATCACACAGTGGCTGTCTACATTACAAGAGTCTGAGGGAAGAGTCCTACTGAGATATTGGTAAATACAAATCCTGCAAGAAACCACAATCACACACTGGCTGTCGATATTACAAAGAGTCTGAGGGAAGAGTCCTACTGAGATATTGGTAAATACAAATCCTGCAAAAAACCACCATCACACTGACTGTCTATATAACAAGAGTCAGAAGGAAGAGTCCTACTCAGATATTAGTAAATACAAATCCTGTAAGACAACTCCATCACACACTGGCTGTCTATATTACAAGAGTCTGAGGGAAGAGTCCTACTGAGATATTGGTAAATAAAAATCCTACAAGAAACCATCATCACACACTGGCTGTCTATATTGCAAGAGTCTGAAGGAGAAGAGTCCTACTGGGATATGGGTAAATGCAAATCCTGCAAGAAACCACCATCACACACTGGCTATCTATATTACAAGTGTCTGAAGGAAGAGTCCTACTGAGATATTGGTAAATACAAATCCTGCAAGAAACCACAATCACACACTGGTTGTCTATATTACAAGAGTCTGAGGGAAGAGGCCTACTGAGATATTGGTAAATACAAATCCTGCAAGAAACCACCATCACACAGTGGCTGTCTATATAAAAGAGTCTGAGGGAAGAGTCCTACTGAGATATTGGTAAATACAAATCCTGCAAGAAACCACAATCACACACTGGCTGTCGATATTAGAAGAGTTTGAGGGAAGAGTCCTACTGAGATATTGGTAAATACAAATCCTGCAAGAAACCACCATCACACACTGACTGTCTATATTACAAGGGTCTGAAGGAGGAGTTTACTGAGATATTGGTAAATACGAAATCCTGTAAGAAACCACCATCACACACTGGCTGTCTACTATAACAAGTGATTGTAGGAAGAGTCCTACTGAGATATTGGTAGATACGATTGCTGCACGAAACCACCATCACATACTAGCTGTTTTTACTGAAAAGGATCTGAAGGAAGAGTCTTACTGATATATTGGTAAATACAAATCCTGCAAGACACCACCATCACACACTGGCGGTCTATATAACAAGGGTCTGAAGGAAGTGTGCTACTGAGATATCGGTTAATACAAATGCTGCAAGAAACCAGCATCACACACTGGTTGTCTATAATTTCAAGTGTCTGAAGGAAGAGTCCTACTAAGATATTGGTAAATACAAATCCTGCAAGAAACCACAATCACACACTGGCTGTCAATATTACAAGAGTCTGAGGGAAGAGTCCTACTGAGATATTGGTAAATACAAATCCTGCAAGAAACCACAATCACACACTGGCTGTCTATACTACAAGAGTCAGAAGGAAGAGTCCTACTGAGATATTGGTAAATACAAATCCTGCAAGAAACTATCATCACACACTGGCTGTCTATATTACAAGAGTCTGAGGGGAAAGTCCTACTGAGATATTGGTAAATACAAATCCTGCAAGAAACCACCATCACACACTGGCTGTCTATATTACAAGAGTCTGAGGGAAGAGTCCTACTGAGATATTGGTAAAAACAAATCCTGCAAGAAACCACCATCACACACTGGCTGTCTATATTGCAACAGTCTGAGGGAAGAGTCCTACTGAGATATGGGTAAATACAAATCCTGCAAGTAACCATCATCACACACTGGCTGTCTATATTACAAGAGTCTGAAGGAGAAGAGTCCTACTGAGATATGGGTTAATACAAATCCTGCAAGACAGCTCCATCACACACTGGCTGTCTATATTACAAGAGTCTGAGGGAAGAGTCCTACTGAGATATTGGTAAATACAAATCCTGCAAGAAACCACCATCACACACTGGCTGTCTATATTACAAGTGTCTGAAGGAAGAATCCTAATGAGATATTGGTAAATACAAATCCTGCAAGACACCACCATCACACACTGGCTGTCTATATTACAAGAGTCTGAGGGAAGAGTCCTACTGAGATATTGGTAAATACAAATCCTGCAAGAAACCACCATCACACACTGGCTGTCTATATTACAAGTGTCTGAGGGAAGAGTCCTACTGAGATATTGGTAAATACAAATCCTGCCTGCAAGAAACCATCATCACACAGTGGCTGTCTACATTACAAGAGTCTGAGGGAAGAGTCCTACTGAGATATTGGTAAATACAAATCCTGCAAGAAACCACAATCACACACTGGCTGTCGATATTACAAAGAGTCTGAGGGAAGAGTCCTACTGAGATATTGGTAAATACAAATCCTGCAAAAAACCACCATCACACTGACTGTCTATATAACAAGAGTCAGAAGGAAGAGTCCTACTCAGATATTGGTAAATACAAATCCTGTAAGACAACTCCATCACACACTGGCTGTCTATATTACAAGAGTCTGAGGGAAGAGTCCTACTGAGATATTGGTAAATAAAAATCCTACAAGAAACCATCATCACACACTGGCTGTCTATATTGCAAGAGTCTGAAGGAGAAGAGTCCTACTGGGATATGGGTAAATGCAAATCCTGCAAGAAACCACCATCACACACTGGCTATCTATATTACAAGTGTCTGAAGGAAGAGTCCTACTGAGATATTGGTAAATACAAATCCTGCAAGAAACCACAATCACACACTGGTTGTCTATATTACAAGAGTCTGAGGGAAGAGTCCTACTGAGATATTGGTAAATACAAATCCTGCAAGAAACCACCATCACACAGTGGCTGTCTATATAACAAAGGTCAGAAGGAAGAGTCCTACTGATATATTGGTAAATACAAATCCTGCAAGAAACCACCATCACACAGTGGCTGTCTATATTACAAGAGACTGAGGGAAGAGTCCTACTGAGATATTGGTAAATACAAATCCTGCAAGAAACCACAATCACACACTGGCTGTCAATATTACAAGAGTCTGAGGGAAGAGTCCTACTGAGATATTGGTAAATACAAATCCTGCAAGAAACCACCATCACACACTGGCTGTCTATATTACAAGAGTCTGAGGGAAGAGTCCTACTGAGATATTGGTAAATACAAATCCTGCAAGAAATATCATCACACACTGGCTGTCTATATTACAAGAATCTGAGGGAAGAGTCCTACTGAGATATTGGTAAATACAAATCCTGCAAGAAACCACAATCACACACTGGTTGTCTATATTACAAGAGTCTGAGGGAAGAGTCCTACTGAGATATTAGTAAATACAAATCCTGCAAGAAACCACCATCACACAGTGGCTGTCTATATAAAAGAGTCTGAGGGAAGAGTCCTACTGAGATATTGGTAAATACAAATCCTGCAAGAAACCACAATCACACACTGGCTGTCGATATTAGAAGAGTTTGAGGGAAGAGTCCTACTGAGATATTGGTAAATACAAATCCTGCAAGAAACCACCATCACAAAGTGGCTGTCTATATAACAAAGGTCAGAAGGAAGAGTCCTACTGATATATTGGTAAATACAAATCCTGCAAGAAACCACCATCACACAGTGGCTGTCTATATTACAAGAGTCTGAGGGAAGAGTCCTACTGAGATATTGGTAAATACAAATCATGCAAGAAACCACAATCACACACTGGCTGTCAATATTACAAGAGTCTGAGGGAAGAGTCCTACTGAGATATTGGTAAATACAAATCCTGCAAGAAACCACCATCACACACTGGCTGTCTATATTACAAGAGTCAGAAGGAAGAGTCCTACTGAGATATTGGTAAATACAAATCCTGCAAGAAATATCATCACACACTGGCTGTCTATATTACAAGAATCTGAGGGAAGAGTCCTACTGAGATATTGGTAAATACAAATCCTGCAAGAAACCACAATCACACACTGGCTGTCTATATTACAAGAGTCTGAGGGAAGAGTCATACTGAGATATTGGTAAATACAAATCCTGCAAGAAACCACCATCACACAGTGGCTGTCTATATAAAAAGAGTCTGAGGGAAGAGTCATACTGAGATATTGGTAAATACAAATCCTGCAAGAAACCACAATCACACACTGGCTGTCGATATTAGAAGAGTCTGAGGGAAGAGTCCTACTGAGATATTGGTAAATACAAATCCTGCAAGAAACCACCATCACACACTGGCTGTCTATATAACAAGAGTCAGAAGGAAGAGTCCTACTGATATATCGGTAAATACAAATCCTGCAAGAAACCACCATCACACAGTGGCTGTCTATATTTCAAGAGTCTGAGGGAAGAGTCCTACTGAGATATTGGTAAATACAAATCCTGCAAGAAACCACAATCACACACTGGCTGTCGATATTACAAGAGTCTGAGGGAAGAGTCCTACTGAGATATTGGTAAATACAAATCCTGCAAGAAACCACCATCACACAGTGGCTGTCTATATAAAAAGAGTCTGAGGGAAGAGTCATACTGAGATATTGGTAAATACAAATCCTGCAAGAAACCACAATCACACACTGGCTGTCGATATTAGAAGAGTCTGAGGGAAGAGTCCTACTTAGATATTGGTAAATACAAATCCTGCAAGAAACCACCATCACACACTGGCTGTCTATATAACAAGAGTCAGAAGGAAGAGTCCTACTGATATATTGGTAAATACAAATCCTGCAAGAAACCACCATCACACAGTGGCTGTCTATATAAAAAGAGTCTGAGGGAAGAGTCATACTGAGATATTGGTAAATACAAATCCTGCAAGAAACCACAATCACACACTGGCTGTCTATATAACAAGAGTCAGAAGGAAGAGTCCTACTGATATATTGGTAAATACAAATCCTGCAAGAAACCACCATCACACAGTGGCTGTCTATATTACAAGAGTCTGAGGGAAGAGTCCTACTGAGATATTGGTAAATACAAATCCTGCAAGAAACCACAATCACACACTGGCTGTCGATATTACAAGAGTCTGAGGGAAGAGTCCTACTGAGATATTGGTAAATACAAATCCTGCAAGAAACCACAATCACACACTGGCTGTCTATATTACAAGAGTCAGAAGGAAGAGTCCTACTGAGATATTGGTAAATACAAATCCTGCAAGAAACCACCATCACACAGTGGCTGTCTATATAAAAAGAGTCTGAGGGAAGAGTCATACTGAGATATTGGTAAATACAAATCCTGCAAGAAACCACAATCACACACTGGCTGTCGATATTAGAAGAGTCTGAGGGAAGAGTCCTACTTAGATATTGGTAAATACAAATCCTGCAAGAAACCACCATCACACACTGGCTGTCTATATTACAAGAGTCTGAGGGAAGAGTCCTACTGAGATATTGGTAAATACAAATCCTGCAAGAAACCACCATCACACAGTGGCTGTCTATATTACAAGAGTCTGAGGGAAGAGTCCTACTGAGATATTGGTAAATACAAATCCTGCAAGAAACCACCATCACACACTGGCTGTCTATATTACAAGAGTCTGAGGGAAGAGTCCTACTGAGATATTGGTAAATACAAATCCTGCAAGAAACCACCATCACACAGTGGCTGTCTATATTACAAGAGTCTGAGGGAAGAGTCCTACTGAGATATTGGTAAATACAAATCCTGCAAGAAACCACAATCACACACTGGCTGTCTATATTACAAGAGTCTGAGGGAAGAGTCCTACTGAGATATTGGTAAATACAAATCCTGTAAGACAACTCCATCACACACTGGCTGTCAATATTACAAGTGTCTGAAGGAAGAGTCGTACTGAGATATTGGTAAATACAAATCCTGCAAGAAACCACCATCACACACTGGCTGTCTATATTACAAGAGTCTGAGGGAAGAGTCCTACTGAGATATTGGTAAATACAAATCCTGCAAGAAACCACCATCACACAGTGGCTGTCTATATTACAAGAGTCTGAGGGAAGAGTCCTACTGAGATATTGGTAAATACAAATCCTGCAAGAAACCACAATCACACACTGGCTGTCGATATTACAAGAGTCTGAGGGAAGAGTCCTACTGAGATATTGGTAAATACAAATCCTGCAAGAAACCACAATCACACACTGGCTGTCGATATTACAAGAGTCAGAAGGAAGAGTCCTACTGAGATATTGGTAAATACAAATCCTGCAAGAAAATATCATCACACACTGGCTGTCTATATTACAAGAGTCTGAGGGAAGAGTCCTACTGAGATATTGGTAAATACAAATCCTGCAAGAAAATATCATCACACACTGGCTGTCTATATTACAAGAGTCTGAGGGAAGAGTCCTACTGAGATATTGGTAAATACAAATCCTGCAAGAAACCACCATCACACACTGGCTGTCTATATTACAAGAGTCTGAGGGAAGAGTCCTACTGAGATATTGGTAAATACAAATCCTGCAAAAAACCACCATCACACACTGGCTGTCTATATTACAAGAGTCTGAGGGAAGAGTCCTACTGAGATATTGGTAAATACAAATCCTGCAAGAAACCACCATCACACACTGGCTGTCTATATTACAAGAGTCTGAGGGAAGAGTCCTACTGAGATATTGGTAAATACAAATCCTGCAAAAAACCACCATCACACACTGGCTGTCTATATTACAAGAGTCTGAGGGAAGAGTCCTACTGAGATATTGGTATATACAAATCCTGCAAGAAACCATCATCACACACTGGCTGTCTATATTACAAGAGTCTGAAGGAGAAGACTCCTACTGGGAAATGGGTAAATGCAAATCCTGCAAAAAAACAACCATCACACACTGGCTGTCTATATTACAAGTGTCTGAAGGAAGAGTCCTACTGAGATGTTGGTAAATACAAATCCTGCAAGAAACCACAATCACACACTGGCTGTCTATATTACAAGAGTCTGAGGGAACTGAGATATTGGTAAATACAAATCCTGCAAGAAACAACCATCGCACAGTGGCTGTCTATATTACAAGAGTCTGAGGGAAGAGTCCTAATGAGATATTGGTAAATACAAATCCTGCAAGAGACCACAATCACACACTGGCTGTCGATGTTAGAAGAGTCTGAGGGAAGAGTCCTACTGAGACATTGGTAAATACAAATCCTGCAAGAAACCACCATCACACACTGGCTGTCTATATAACAAGAGTCAGAAGGAAGAGTCCTACTGAGATATTGGTAAATACAAATCCTGCAAGAAACCACCATCACACACTGACTGTCTTTATTACAAGTGTCTGAAAGAAGAGTCCTACTGAGATACGGGTAATACAAATCCTGCAAGACACCACCATCTCACACTGGCTGTCTATATTACAAGTGTCTGAAAGAAGAGTCCTACTGAGATATTGGAAAATACAAACCCTGCAAGAAACCACCATCACACACTGGCTGTCTATATTACAAATGTCTGAAGGAAGAGTACTACTGAGATATTGGTAAATACAAAATCCTGCAAGAAACAACCATCACACACTTGCTGTCTATATTACAAGGGTCTGAAGGAAGAGTCCTACTGAGATATTGGTAAATACAAATCCTGCAAGAAACCACCATCACACACTGGCTGTCTATATTACAAGTGTCTGAGGGAAGAGTCCTACTGAGATATTGGTAAATACAAATCCTGCAAGACACCACCATCACACACTGGCTTTCTATAATTACAAGAGTCTGAAAGAAGAGTCCTACTGAGATATTGGTAAATACAGATCCTGCAAGAAACCACCATCACACACTGGCTGTCTATAATTACAAGAGTCTGAAAGAAGAGTTCTACTGAGATATTGGTAAATACAAATTCTGCAAGAAACCACCATCACACACTGGCTGTCTATAATTTCAAGTGTCTGAAGGAAGAGGTCTACTGGGATATTTGTAAAAACAAATCCTGCAAGAAACGACCATCATGTACTTATATCACATACTGGCTGTCTCAAAATAATACGATACCTGCAAGAAAACAATAACACATTATATCTGTCTTTAAATACAAGTGTGTGAAGGAAGAGGCTGACTGAGATATGGTTAAATACGATTCCTGCAAGAAACCACCATTACATACTAGCTATCTATAGCTACAAGAGTCTGAAGGAAGAAACTCACAGAGATATGAGTAAATACGATTCTTGCAAGAAAAAAATCATAACAAACAAGCTGTCCCTAAATACAAGTGTGTGAAGGAAGAGTCTTACTCAGATATTGTTGAATGCAATCCCTGCAAGAAACATTCATCACATACTGGCAATCTCTTAATACAAAGTGTGAGGGAAGAGTCTTACTAAGATATTGGTAATTATGAATACTGGCAGAAAACACCCATTACATACTACATGTCTATAATAACAAGTGTCTGAAGGAAGAGTCTTGCTGAGATATGGGTAAATATAATTCCTGCAAGAAAACAACATCACACACTAGCTAACTCTATTACAATTGTGTGAAGGAAGAATCTTACTGAGAAAGGGGTAAATACAATTCCTGCAAGAAACCACCATCCCATACTGGCTGTCTCTTAACACAAGTGTGTGAAGGAAGACTCTTACCTTTAGTGCAGCTGTGGTAACAGAATAGAGAATTGGGACCAACTTTCAGGGTTTTGTTTGAACAGCAACTGTGTAATAGGAGGGTCCATTTTTTTCACCATAAAAACATATATAAAGTAACTCAGTAATCACCAAATGGAACCACCATTAATCAAATTGATCATGATTTAATAAACAAAAATTGACAAGAGGTCTCTACCTGATAGATGTCAGAGTATTGAGATTCACTGAAGCAAGCAGTGACCACTAGCTGTTACATATACTAGGACCAGTACAGCTCAAATTAAGAAAAACACCAAAGCACTGACCCAACCATATATAAAAAGATCGGATATTGTATACTTAAAAGCACCAATAATTAGAAAGCATTAAACTAAGAGTTGAAACCTGATTTACTGTTTTGAAAAACACCTTTGATGAGGATGACAATAAAAATATACAAAAGAACTGGATTGAAATAGAAAAATTGGGAATTTAATCAGCAGAGAAAATGCTTGGATAACAAAAGGACAAAAATAAGGTATGATTGTTCGATACATGGCAAAAGACAAAAGAACCTAAAGACATAAAACAAATAAAAAACCTAAACACTTAGTCAACAAGGTTAAAAGAACAACTACAATTATTATGCAAAGCCAAAGAAAAAGAAATTAAATGAAGTGCTAGAAAGGACAGAAGAAACTACAAAATGTATGTGGAAATCTCAACACAAGAGGTAGAAAACGTAGCAGCCCATGGTGAAATACATGTTGTTTACAACAAAAAAATAGTGGATGAAAAAATGTACAAACAATGCAAAGGAAAGATCAACAAGGAACACAATTACAACAAAGGGAGAAGTGGCAAAAAGTTTGGTACAGCATTGTGAGGAAATACTAGTCTTTATTGTCCTGATCCATATCAAATACCTATTGCTGTGAACATTGAAATTGATACCAGTCCTCCTAAAATTGAAGGAGTAAGAAAAGCAAAAAGTCCCTAAAATATCTTAAAGCCCTTGGCATAGATTCTATACATTTTTTTCTATACATGATGAAAGGTTGAAATCAGATATATAAAACACATCAACAAAGGCTTCTTGTTATATGTTAAGAACATTTGGGCAAATGAGAATTTCCCATTTGACTGTCAGAATGAATTGATTGTGAAACTCTCCAAGAAAGGTGACTTATTCTGTTACAAGGGAGATGAGAGGGATAATGCTATTATCTGTACCCAGCAAAGTATTTTGTAATGTCCTTTTAGGCAGAATTGAAGAAGCAATTGACAACAAATTCAGAGAAGAACAAGCAGGCTAAAGAAAGGGCAAAGGTTGCATAGACTAAATATTTGCTCTACGAAATATAATAGAGCAATGCATCAAGTGGAACACACCTCTGCTTGTCAGCTTAAACATTTTATAAAATTCTTTGACAGTGTCCAAAAAGAAAAACCTGTGGAAAATACTTACAGTTTACGAAATTCCTTGGTAAATAACACTCCTAAAATCCTTTTATCAAAACTTTGAGTGCAGTATCACACCAAGTCCTTTAAACTAAGATCACACATAATGCAAGGATGTATCCTATCACCTATACTATTTCATATGGTTATAGACTGGATATAACAAAAAAAGATTGGAATTTAATGGACCCTTTCCATTCAATTGGAAGTCTTAGACTTTTGAGATGATCCTGCAGAAAAAAACAACAACTCAAAATCAGCTGCAATAGAAGCCCCGATGGCCATTTTGCACAGAAAACCGATCTGAATATTACCATCCAAAAACTTATGTTATATCCATCAACACCTTAAGAAATATTTTGGTCAAGTAAGATCAGCAATAAAAACTTACTGAAAAGAAGCAATTGTGAGAACATCACAAATGAGATAAAGACAATTTAGATGTCTAAGCCATGTTTTGAGAATGCTAATTGAAAAAACACTAAAGTAGCTCTCAACTGGATAGAACATTAAGGAGAAAACTAGGCCAACCATGTACAACCTGAAGGAGAAATGTTGCAAGTGAGCTAAACGAGATTTGGTACACCAGCAGGAAAGCTCCGAATGTGGAAAGAACAGGTAAAAATAGAAGCTTGTGGTAGCCTTATGTGCCATTTGGGATGAAGAGGATATAAGTAAGTATTTAAAGTAAGAATGAAATTTATAAAATGTCTTTTATATTTCAAGATGTATATAGGTGTAGTTCTGTATTTCTGACAGCTTGAACATGAGTACTGAGGTATTTAAGGTGTTTTATCTGCATACTTATAAGGTGAAGAAACACATAGAAAGCAAAAAATAGTAAAATTTATAATGTTTTAAGATACTACTAGTCTACTATTTCTATTTCATAAAAAAAGTATATTGTGTCTCAACGGAATGAAATGTAGTCTTAAATGTCAATGAAACTAAAACTCAGTATGATTAAAAAATTTAAAAAATCACTGATTGTTTCCTCAAATCATGTCAACAAATTTTTTTATAGTTTTTTGGTACAAAAAAGTAAAATCACTAAAATAATGAACTACGAGGAAATTTAAAATAGAAAGTCCCTTATCATATGGCAAAATCAGACCAAATGAATGAATAACAACTTTTATATTCCAGGTCTTATGTAGAAAAGTTACTTTAACTTAATTTTGAAACTGACAAACAAAACCCCTAAAAATGTATCACTGTCAGATGTAAACAAATGTTTAAAGAAATTCAGAACATATTTTTTCCAGCAAAGGCCTATAACCCATTCCCTTTGTTCGAAAGAATTTAAATAGGGTAAAATAACTTACACAATCATTAAAAACATAACAAACATATTCCAAAGAGCTATGAAGATTCTAAAGTATCTCAGACTCAACAGGAACTCTCTCACTTTATCTCCTGTACAAAATATATAAACCATTATTAACCATCACATATACATAACAATTTATAATACATGTACTTTGTATAAAATGAAAATAAAATTATGAAATTCTGGAATGTAAAAATGTCTTTTCATGAATATTAGCATTTAAACCAATGCCATTAAACAAGTTTGCAAATTTATGAAGATAAAAAAAAAATTTTGATGTTGTACAAATTAATATAATAAAAATACTTTAGCTTTCAACTGGACGAAACAAATACAAAAAAAAATATTTTAGTTTCTTGTGTATAATTCAGAGTTTAGTATGACATCCATTATCACTGAACTATACATACATATTGTTTAGGGGCCAGCTGAAGGACTCCTCGAAGTGTGGGAGTTTCTCACTGCATTGAAGACCCATTGGTGCAGTCTGCTCTATGGTCGGGTTGTTGTCTCTTTGACATTATTCCCCATTTCCATTCTCAATTTTACATCATTTAATAAAACCTACCAGCAGATGGCTCTAGACTTGCTCCAAATGCTTCCTCTTTACCTTTTCTCCTGGAATTATATTTAGCTTTTCATTTTCATCAATCAATTCATAATGAAACACATCTTTGCGTCACAAAACCATAAATTTGGATATATATTTGTAGGTTTAAAAATTTAGAAGGAAACACCAAAGAAAAGATGAGCAAATTCTCTAAAACAGATTTAAAAATGTTTTTTTTTTTACATCGTTTACTTGAAGGATGCCTTAAAATTATTTTCATGTAAATAATGCATATAAATTGTATACAGTTTGTACAATGGCTGTAGGCTTGTAAAAGTATGAAGAAGCAAAAAAAACAAAACAATATTAAAATGTATTTGAAGCCCCTCTTGAAGGTTTTGTAAGACTTTAAGAGCCATCTTGCACGTAAAACTCACATGGGCATTTTGAAAAGTTGGCAGGTATGTCATTGACAAATATATACTCTACCATGTCTACATTTTTTTTGTATATTTCCTGTTTTTCATAATTTCAAACTTACAACTTAAAATTGAGAACAGCTCCTGCATTTACCATTAAAGTCCTAAAAAAAATTAAAATTTGCATTAGAAAAGTGTATAACATGTATAAGCACTGATCAACTATTTCTATTTAAGCATCCAGACTGTATAGGAAGCTTAAGTTGTGAGGACTGTAATCATATAAGGAGCTGTGGCAAGTTCCACTGAGTCTGAAGAGAGATTTATGGTAAAAAAAAAAATCATCGTCTCTGATGGTAACCTTGTCCAATTAATAATGACATCTTGAAAAGACTTTCAAGACATTATAACTACATGTACTTGGACTATTAGTAGCCAAATTAAAAAAATGCTCAGAAACCGTACAATGAATTCATTTTTGTCGATTTGTACATTAGAAACACAATATTCATTTCTATTTCAAGTTTCAACCATTAAAATGTATTACTATTATCTTCTTTATACATGTATACAGAAAAACATCAACTGGTTGATGATTACTTTCTGGCGATAATTATGTGACAATAATAATGTAATATATGGTTTAGTGTTATTACAGTCTGAGATTACTCTGACTTCCACAGATTGGGAACAAACTTTTAACCCTCTATATGGTGATTATACCTGTATAAAGGGATAATACTTCTATAGAGGGATAAAATTATGGGATAAAATTATCCCTCTATAGAGGGGTATTTTTGTTAAGACTGGATTTAAATCAAAATAGGGCAGAATGGCATTTTCTACTTATTATGTCAGTAACCTGCAACAGTTGATGCACCAATAGATGTACTTAATTTAATATGCACATGCCCAGTTTGTTGCTTATCTGACTAAATATATACAATCTATTGTTCACCATGATTGAAAGCTGTGCTGATCAGGTAAATTCTACTCACTTATGCCTCACTGAACAGAATGTCTCTTGTTAGATTTAACTTGAAATTTAAAGGTCAACTATTCCTTTTGTTGTTGATCAGGTATTCAGATAGGTATACAATAGATTGCAAGTTTTGTCACTTTAGCAAAAAACTGTTCTTCCCAATTTATAGTAAAGGGCATATGTTGATGCATATATAATGCTAGAGATTATAGCCAATATAACTAGAAAATGCCATTCTGCCCTAATTTGCTTTAATTCCAGTGTAAACAAAAATACCCATCTATAGAAGGATAATTTTATCCCTCTATAAAAGAAAGATTATCCCTCTGTAAATATTGACAATGCAATTTCTCATAGGAACTCCTTTTACGACTCAAACTGTACCACTTTTACTATGAAGTTTTGAAAAAAAATCTTATCCTAGAATTGAAAGTTCATTTGCCTCACAGTTTTTTTCAAAGGTCAAAATATAGGGTGGCATACATAATATTTTCAACGTTGATATGCCCTGAACTTCTCAGAGTTTAAACTAACACTAATTTTCTTAACTACAAAATGTACCCCTACCTCGAATGAAAGGTTACCACAGATCTCAATGTAAACAATATACACATGTAAATGTACTGGTAACATTCCCAAGTTATGTCTCTGTAAGATGGAACGCAGAGAGCATAACTGGGAACTGAGTATAAACAAAATTAATTTTCTATGAATATTTAAGATCTCCCCAAAAGAGGCGTGTTTTGAGAAACAGCTGTATTTACAAAGTGCAACCTATATAGGTATAATCACCATGTACAGGGGGTTTGTTCCCAACCTGTTTCAACGGCTGTTTTGACAGACAAGCTAGGGCCTTGGGACGTCAAAGCTCATCCCATATCTAACTTCAATAATAAAGAGATAAATGGACAAATTGACGCCCAATTTATATTGATCCAAGGTTGTTGGTCAGTCTCAGAAGCAGAGCATCCATTCTGGACAGGTAAATATCCACTTTTTGATATGGGACAAGCTCTGTGTCCCACGACCCCAGGTTGACTGGCAAGACAGCTGCTGGATGTAAGAGTAATCTGAGATTAGTGTTATTATTTTGTATAAGAAAGACACCATTATACTTTGAAACGTGTGTCACAAGAAAGTAATCTTCAAAATGTTGAGGGTTGTATGTAAATAAAGGAGAAGAAATTTTCTTTAAAATATAGTATATGCCAAATTATATAATTTCAGAGCTCCAGATAAGCTGCGTATTTGCGTGATCACGCAATAAAAATAATAAAAAACCCAAATGCAATTGCCAATTGCAGGGTTCATTAACCCAATTATTTCAAAGGAAAACCCAATTATATACCCAAACCATGAGTTCTCAACCCTTTAATTGGCTACTGTTTGCGTTATTTATCCTTATCTGTTTACAGTCGTCGCGTAAATCTATGTTTATAATATTTATAATTGGAAATTTACTTTCGTTCTAAAAATAGATCTCTGCATCAAGTAGCTGAAATGGGTCCCTGTTGGAGTTTTCCGTTGCTCAATCGGTACACTTGTTTTTGAAAACATTTCGGTCTTCTCTGCGTTTATCCAATTAGCGTGTGTCATTTAGTCATATTTTTTCAAACTCCGAAACAGTGGTGACGTTGCTTCGCTAAACTAAAGTCAACGTAGCGTAGTAAAGAGGACGTAACCGCTGTTTCGGAGTTTGATATTTTTTTTGCATTGCTCGAGATTTATCATAACATACATTGAATTAAAACGAAAGTGAATGTCCGGTAAAAATATTAAACAGAAGCATGTTTTCTGCTTCTTTTGAAAAGCTGAGGGAAAGTTATGATAACAAGACTCAGCCAGTGTTTTAGGAAGCGTCCATTGAAAGCACTGGCGTGTGTGCGTACCTTCTAACGAGAACATTGCTAATAAACACGGGGTTTCGTCAAAAACGAAATCAGTTGGAAAAAGTGAAAGGCCAAATCAATTATGACATGATAAAGCATGAGAAACCAAAAGTTCTAATAAAAGACAACTAAACCCAGATTTATATAAATTGAATAAACCAAAATCATTCAAGAATAATTAGAGTTTATGTCGTATTTTTTTTCATTTTACGATTAATCAATGAATACACACACACAGGCACTGGTCTCAGAATTTATTATATAAAGGTGTAAGACGAGTGCCTGTGAATACACATATCCGTTTTTGTGAGAAAATACAAAACTGGCAGAAGGTTTGGAACGGGACACAAATTAAACCTACAATTGCTCCTCAGTGAATAAACCAAATAAAACAGCTAGCAAATAACCCTAACCCTAACCCTAAACCAAATAAAACAGCTAAACAAAGAAAGAAACATATTTAAGATGGAAAAAAATCTGGGGTTAATATTCAATATTGTGTTGATGAAAAAACCCAATACATTCAGGAGCTTAGTGGTGAAAAAACCCAATTTGATATTAACATGAGGGGTGAATTGGAATTGATAATGCAATTAAAAAACTTTATCACCCAATTATATAAGAAAATGGTGGGTAAAAAACCCAATTTGTGAATTCTTATCTGGAGCTCTGTAATTTTCTTGTTTTTAGTCTACAAAATGGTCTAGAACTGCATGTAAATTTCTATAAAAGAGACCATGCATGTTTTTGTATTACTAAATATTCTAATGAACTACAATAGTCAATACTCATACCCAAATAAGATTAAGTCAGATATCATCTTCAATGAATATTCAACTTGTCTATCAAAACTAGTGTCAGATAATATCAGAATTTATCATTGCAAATTATTAGAATTTTTCGTGTTGTCAACCGGAAACTATTGTTAATGTTGTAATTCACAAATCAACACCGGTCCAAAGTTAATTACCAGAAAGAAATAAAATGCAATACACCACGAAGTACAAGAATTGAAATGTTATTTTATTCCTTTTCGTATAGTTCTACAATTTTGAAATATAAATGGAATAAAAATTATATATGTTATATATCCTGATGAAAATATTGTCATTGCACATTATGTATTTCATTATTTGTATATTGGGTATTTTCCTTTCCTACCAAGACTCCTCTTCTGGGTTTTAGATATATCTGTGGTGTTGCAATAACAAACTTGCACAATTTTCTTCTCCCCAATTATAATTTCCAAAAAGCTGGAATAAACCATTTTTTCAATGGCGGAAGGTGGCAGGGAGTATGGTTCTAATTTCAGCTGGTCACCAGAACATGTAGAAAATCTTCAAGAACAGAAAGACGAGGTTTTGTACTTGTAAACAAAAATGATCAAAAAATAAATATTTATAAATACAATGTATAATCTTTATGATGTACTACTTTATTCGAATTTTTCTGACCATATAATGGGATCTCCTGTAGTTGGTGATCGCAATACTGGTAAGCACAATACTGGTATAAAAATTTTGTACCAGTATTGTAACTTTTAAAAAAAACCCAGCAATACTGGTACATTACTGATATACCAGTATTGTAGTTGTATTGTTGACTATACTTTAAGGTGTATAATGAAAAGGTAATTTTAAGCAAAATAAGATATTGAAGATCAAAAGGAGGTTAATTAAATGAACTCAAAAAGATTATAGAGGATAATTGTGAAATCGATTGACATCCGTTCGCGCCCATTCACGTTCGCACCCACTCATGTTCGCCCCCTTTCACTTTCGCACCCTACATGTTCGCACCCAAAGTCCGTTCGCACCCTACATGTTTGCGCCCTATTTCAACTTTGTAATCAAGTAGTATTCTTATAAGTATTATTGTTTTCATTGTCTCAAAATAAAGTGATACAGCATTTTTTTGTGTTGAATAAATCTTAATCATGTTTTGGATAGTGTATTGTTAAAAAAAAAAAAAATCCTTTCTAAATATTAAAAGTGGGATTCTGTCAACGTTTTATTTTGTGTTGAATAACTCTTTTATCATGTTTTGGTTAGTGTATTAGGGACGACATCAAAAGTTCAATGTAGGATAAGAAACTTAATTCACATAGTTTTTACACTGACCCCCCCCCCCCACCTTTTAACTTAATTTGAGGAAAATTGATTTACCAATAGGGATATATGTAAAAATCGATTTTAGATATACAAAACTTGCAGAATTTCAACCCCCACCCCCAAACTATTTGATTTAAGTTTTTTATCCTACATCGATCTTTTGATGTCGTCCCTTACTATAACATACATGTATAACTTTGTTTCATTGCATTGACTTGTTTCAAAATGAAGTGAGATTCTGACTGTTTTTTTTTTTTTTGAGTCTTGAATAAATTTTATCATGTTTTGGTTATAATAGTGTATTGCTATATTTTATTGTTTCATTGTTTCAGATCAAAGGGACCAAGCTGTTAAAAACAATTATCTTTTGTGTTTTTCATTTATAATCTTCAATCTTTTACTCATACCAAGCTATAAATACATTCAGTATTTACATGAAAGCAATTAAAAACAACAATGATGATTTTCCAATTATTCAACTGGAATTTGAATTAAAATTGGGCGCGAACGTGTAGAGTGCGAACGGACCTTGGGTGCGAACGTGCGAGGTGCGAACGTGTAGGGTGCGAAAGTATATTGGGCGCGAACGGATCTGATACCTAAAAATAATTACAATACTTGTACAAATCATCAAAAGACTGTTGTAATTAACTCATATTATTCAAACAATTGTTAATTATATAAATAATTTCTTATAATCTTATCATATTTCTATATTTTATTTAATTCAATTCAGCATTTACATGTATTCCATCGTATTTTTTTTACAGATATATTTTAATACATGTATACTAAGATCATATGCATTTATATATGCTGGTCTTCATTTTCTTATTCATCTTTCACAATAAACATGATATAATATCCATTCAACATAAAAAGTTGCTTAATAGGGGAATAACCAAATTAAGTAGTTTATCTACATGAATGTTAGGAGTAGTTAAAGCAGTTGATTCAGAACCATGGGCAATACCATTTGTAGCAGATATATCTACTGGTACAAATACTCAAATACTAATACTAGACAAGTTTGTTAAAATGCTGAGATAGTAGTACTGAGTACAGTTTCCTTAACAGATACCATTGACGGTACCTCAAATGACTGAATAACACTAACACTTGAAATTTTAATATTAGCACATATTGGTGACTTTTTAAACAGTCATTGATTATTAAATAATACTTTTTATAAACATGATAAATATAATTCATATCATTCCATATAAAATTGTCGTGTCATATGCATTATGCATATATATGTGACACCTTTCATAAAAGATTAATTACCCATATGTATTGTTTATTTAAAAAACACAATACTGGTACAATACTGGAATACAATACTGGTACAAAAATTTTATACCAGTATTGTGGACAATACTGGTATACCAGTATTGCGATCACCAACTACAGGAGATCCATATAATGCATATATTTCCTTTTTATTGATTTTGTTATTTTCTGTTTTTTTTAAAGAGGTATGGAGAATATATTATAGCAGGGGTCGGGGTCCAACAGTCCAAAACATTTTGATCTTTTTTCATAATTAATTACCATACACAAGTATCATTCTCATGCCTGGTGCTGAGAATGAATACATCTTGTTAGGTGACAAAACTTACATGAGGCACAGTTTTGAATGACTTGTGAAACATTGGAAGTGCACATAATTTATGTAATTATCAACAACAAAAAATACATTGACACATTTTTATTCGCCTTATTAAAGAGATACATTTGTAAATTTTTTTAACTATTAGATGTTAATGTATTGCCCCACTCTGCTAAGCCAAGCATGTAGTTTCTAGTAATATAGTGGATAAATTGATCAAAGGCACCTTATTGTTTGTTTAATTTTGAAGTTTTGATGTTTTGTGCAAGAAAATAATGTTAAAGATCATACATATAAAATTTATTCAAATTTTTTTTGTACAGGTGTCAGCATTTCAGTGTTTATTTGAAGTGGAGGGAGACCAGAGATTTAGTATAATAAGTGATGGACCATTAGATTTAACAGATGATCAGATGTTTTCACTTCAGGTACAAAAATGTATCAAAATAATATTTACTTGCAGTTTATTCATATCAGTCATGACAGTAGAAAGAAAAAAATGTAGTCAACCTAAACTTCAACAGAAAATTTAAGTTTATGATTCAACTATAATAAGACTGCTGCTTGACAAAGAGTATTTGGCTATATAAATATATTACTTAATAAAAAAAAAATAATTGAAAAACTACATGTATCTGCTGCATTTATAAGCATACAATTATACGACTCTGGTTTAAAAAGAATCATAAATTACGCCTATAAATACAAAATGTTCAGATATTGTGGGATGCTGATCTTATTTTCATATCTTGAAATAGAATTAAAATTCATTAAAAATTTCAAACATTAGAAAACTATATACTTATAGTCCTATTAGGAACTGACTGATTTAAAAAAAAAAAAAAATATCAAAAAGATAAGGTATTGTGGTATGTTTGCTCATGAGAAAACTCTCCACCAGAGACCAAAGAATGAAGTGTAAACAACTAATATCGGTCAATGTTAGACTTTCAACAATGAACAAAACAAATTCTGTAGTGTATAACAAGCTTTAAACGGCCCCAGCATACCAAATTCAAAAAACCTATGCATTAAATATAAAAAAGAAGATGTGTTAAGATTGCCAATGAGACAACTCTCCACAAGAGACCAAAATGACACAGAAATTAAAAACTATAGGTCACTTTATGGCCTTCACCAATGAGCAAAATCCATACTGCATAGTCAGCTATAAAAGGCCCCAAATTACATTGTAAAACAATTCAAACGAGAAAACTAATTAACCATGTTAACAAGAGGTGATTTATGCTTAAAATCAATAAAAAATAACAAATAGGACAGACATATAATATTGAATTTTATTCTTTAAAGTTACAATGTGTGAATACTTTTTCACTTTAATCATGATAATTTGTAGCCATTTTTGTGTATTAAATATTTAAGTATGTTTTGTATTTATTATAGTTTTTTGTCCCAGTGAAATCACCATATGACGTTATGACTGTAAATGTGTGTATACCTGAACAAGATTTTAGAGAAAATGATGTTAACAATAAAGATGTACTTCTACAGAGATCAGAATCAAGTATGTAAATATGATTATATGTAATTATTTTTTTTTAAAGTCATTTTCCATAGAAGTTTCGTTCATATTAAATTGAATTATAGATTGCATTTTCAGTATGGTTTGAACTTTATAAATATATGCATTATAATTATGGTTATGACCCAAATTTAATGGTTCACTGAACAAAAATATATTAGTGTGAGCAGAGCAAGTTCTCCTATGGGTGCATATTTGTTCTCGTCCTTCAAATACTCTTTAAAATTGTTTTAAACAAACAAAATGTAATCTGGTGTTTTGAAAAAATGACATCACAGCCATGTCTGTTTGTAAAAAAAATTATGAAATATCAACGTGATCAAGCAGTACAGTCGATTCCACTTAATTGCATACCGCTTAATAGCATAATTCGGTTAATTGCATACTTTTCTCCTGCACAAAACCATTTCCCATTCATCTAATGTTAAATTGTACGGTTATATGCATAGCCGCACAAGTGGCATTTCGGTTAATTGCATAGAAAATAATCGCTAGCTAGATATGCTTAGTTAAAACTGACGAGATTTTTGACCGGAAACAGCAATTTGGTAAGTATATTTTTCTTGAATGCATCATAATTTTTGATATCATTTCACATTTACTTCTGTGTTATTTAAATAAAGTTTTAAAACAGTTTCTTTTGTGTTTATATGGTTATAAAAAAGGCCTCGATGTGTACACAGGTAAAGTTTCCTATATTCTATTTTAAACCTCGAGGTCATAAAAATGTCAATCAGCTGATTGTTGTAAAAACACAACCATTCTATGATCTTCTATCTCAAAAGGTGTTAATTATTGATTGCATTTCACACATTGTTCATAGATTACATTTTGGGTGTATTTTTAAAACAATAACGTCTGCTAATTATCGATCATTATCCAATATGCAATTTCGTAATTTGGCTAGGGGTGATCTACATTTATGTTAAATATTACAGGGCATTTATATATGGTTGAAGAATTTCATACATCAATCTTTCATTTTTAATATTTTTTGAAAAGAACATTAACTTAAAATTATCATATTTTCTCACTTTCAACACTCGTGACCAGCAAACAACCCGTACAGGGCCCCATTACCTGTTAACTGCTTTGCATATAGGAAATTAACGAGGTTAAAGTAACAGTGTTACATCACTGTGCAATCGGTAAATACTGTATATTAAAGGCAGTTCATTGCACATTTATTGTATCAAATGATTATGAACTGTGTAGCATTGTTCAACAGTTTGTTTTAATCAAAGCGAAACAATATAATTTGTACATCCGGGTCAAAGAAACAAATCTATTTTTAGAAATTTTTTATTTTCGTATCTCAGGTAAAGGAAAAGTTGGTACATAAATAAACTAAAACTAAATGTGTTTATAAACTTTATTGAAAGAATAAAATGCATGACACTAGACAAATAACTTTTATTAGAATAAATAATCATTCAATATGTTGTAAGTGTATGTTTATGTTGATAATAAAAATGGATTTGTAAAATATTTAATGTATCCATTTTATTTTATTTTTATGTTCTTTCAATATATATATGCAACCCGACTTTAAATAAAGATTACTTTACTTTACTTTACTTTATGGACGTTCATCTTTCTTCAGGATTTCCTTTACTGATCTGCACTATCGATGTTATTTGACTCCCTATTTTGGCATTTCGGATATAAGCATACTCCGCTTTATTGCATAATTTCGTCTTACAAATAGGCTATGCAAATAACCGGAATGTACTGTACTAAGAAATTAATATGATAATTATCTATTAAATTAAATATTAAATATGACCAATATGTACTACTAAGTATCTATAACAATGGTAAGGTAAATAATTTCCGAAGGAATTGAGTATTTGGTCCTAATGATGACAGGCATTATCTCTTTATGGAAAAATTTATTAAATTTTGTTTTATTTTTGTAGGGAATACAGTATTTGCTTCATTTTCTGTGAAGTTTTTAACTCCTTTGAGGCTAACAGTTGTATTATCACCTGGATACCCTTCATGTGAACCACCTATTTTCACATTATCTTCGTCATGGTTGAATGGAGACCAGCTGACCTCTTTGTGTATACAACTGGATAAACTATGGAATGAATGTCCATCAATGCCAATACTCTTCTCATGGATTGATTGGCTTGAACATAATATTTTTAGGCAAGTCATATTTTTTTATTTCTTTGAAAAAGCTCTTTTTCTTCATAGAAATATATATATATTTAAAACACAAGGTTATAAAATTGAGATTTGAAATGGGGAATGTGTCAAAGAGACAACAACCAGAAAAAAACAGTCCAACTTCAACACAGTGAGAAAATCCAATATTAACATTGAGTCAGTTTTCAAACTGTTGACCTTTACAAATTAATGTATACTTTGAATTTGGGAAGTTCTTAGAAATGCAAGTGTATGAGATTGCTAGGATGTATTAGTTGACGTATTTTAATATCTCTATTTCAGTTATTTAGGTATCAGTGATAAAGTGTTTGTCCGACAGTGTGTGACAGATGATGATATAGACACCAGGGCTGTTCCTGATTGTGATAATATAGATGATACAGTTAACGAGATGCTCAGGTATTATTTATACAAAAATGGATCTACCTACATTGTAAAAAACAACCAATAATGTCGATAAAGATTTTTTTTGGGGGGCCCAAGAAATTGAAGCTTTTGACAACTTATCTAACTTACACTTGATAATTAAAAGGAAATATATAAAATCAAGAAATTTACAGTTATAAGACTGACAATATTTTCCATAACTACGTCTTAATATACTTCCACATTAATAAATTGAGATCAGCTAAGAAACAATAAAGTATTTTACAGAAGCTTCCTTTATAGTTATTTATATGATCTTTCCCGAATTTGAAGTTATTTCTTGTATGCACACATACTTTTCCCATTCTAACTAAACCAACAAAAATTAGATATAAAACGAGAAATTCAAGAAAATTTAATAAAGATATGCATTTTGTCTTATTTTTGCCTCAATAAATTATCATATGTTTAATTTGTTTTATTTTTTTCAACACATCTTACTCCAGTCATGGAACTATACCACAAAACATATTTTGTTATTACAGGTATAATATGCAAGAAGAGATCACAGAATTCTTAAAATATGACCAGGAATGTGGTATATGTTTTTGTGAGAAGTCAGGGAGAGATTTTGACAGACTACTACCATGTAAACACCATTTTTGTAGAGAATGCATGGCAGAACATTGTTCAATTCATGTTAAAGAGGGTACTGTTCAACATTTATTGTAAGTACTACAGTTTAAATTTGTGTACTAAGGTAACATGTGTTCAAGCGTGAACAAAAATCGCTGGTTTCTAAATGGGAAGTAACTCAAAAACACTTTGCTGCCTAAATTGATTTAATTGATTGAGAATTTAAATATATTTTTAAAACCTTGAGAAGTATTAACAACTATCTTGAATGATGAATCAGATATTAGATAAAATTGAATACTGAAAGAAATATCACTGGGTTTTGTCAGTTTTCTGCTGCTTGTCCAGGTTCTCTCTTGTTTCCAGACATATAAAAACTGGCAACCATGATTAAGCCAACAACGCTAAAAGTGGTGTTAAACACAAACAATCAATCGATACACCTTATCGCTATTTGTCCGCCATTACTGAATATATCACACAGGTTCCCGTAAAGTTTTGACGTCACAAAACAAAATATCTGACGCCACAATGTAAAGTGATTGTTGTATGCGTCAAAAGTTCAAGCTGCCAGGTCAGCCGGGATTAGCGATAAGGTGTATAAACCAATGATGATTGAAGATATAAATTTTTTTCAAATTATAATGTGATTTGACATTTTATTTTTCAATTCTAGATGTCCAGAACCCAAATGTGAAACAGAAATCAGACCATACATTTTAAAGGAAGTGCTGAATGATGATGATTATGAAAGATGGGAAAGGCTTATATTACAGGTTTTTACTTACTAGTTTACTTGATTGTCAAGCTCACACATTTAGCTGAACCAGCTCATGGTTAATATATTTGGGGCCAAAGTTTGTGAAGTAATTCACAGGAGAATACTTTTACATGAGAAAGGGAGAAAATGTAAATGTAATGATTCCTGAAATGTAATTATAGAGTGCCTCCTTGAGAATTCATAAATCATTGTGTGCCTTTTTTTAGTGAATATAAATGCAAAACTAATTAATGTGATTTCTAAAGTATCTGCTCACAATTTTTTTTTCAGAATTTCAATTTGTTATCTCATTAAAATCAAAAGACAAATATTTGATACACATTCAGGATTATAATCATATCTGAAAAAAAAACTGAAGTTACCGACACATTGAAATATTTAGGTTGATCCAATTTTGACCTTACTTTTGCTGATTCCATAAAACAGTTTTTTTTTTTATTTTCCATTGACATCCATCATTGCAGATAATGATATATAAAAATATGTAATTTTATAGAAACAAGATATTAGTTTTTGAGTTTCCAAATGGAATTTTTGCCTTTTTTTAGGCACTCTCAGCTGTTAAGCTCCAACTTTTTTTTATAAATCTGAAGACATTGAATGCTTGAAAATGGATGCAAGGCTACAAGAAACCCCTAGTTTTTCTTAAAATTGACCTTTAACCTTCCTCATTTCCAGGCTCAAAAGATAGATTTATTTTCAATATTAAAATGTAGTTTATTTTTTTCAGCATGGATTAGATACAATGGGAGACATTATTTACTGTCCAAGATGTCAGAATGTTGTGGTCAAGGAGGAGGATTTAGGACATTGTTTGTCATGTTTGTTTACATTCTGTACAAAGTGCTTAGAGAAATGGCATCAGGTAAACTGGTCATGGTAAAAATGTGTTATTAGAAATAATTGAAAGATGTGTTATCAGAAATAATTGAAAAATGTATTATTAGAAATAATTGAAAAATGTATTATTAGAAATAATTGAAAAATGTATTATTAGAAATAATTGAAAAATATATAATTAGAAATAAATTGAAAAATGTATTATTAGAAATAATTGAAAAATCATCCGTCTTACTTTTGAGTTACTTTTGATTCATCATTATTTGTGGAACCAATTCTTGTGATTCCTGGTTTAAAATACACAAATTAAAATGTTTAATTTTTGTACAAATATTTTAGAGTCTTGTATGCAGAAAAATACATTTTTATATGCCCATTTACAGGGTTTTATAAGGATAAAATATGAGACACTGTTGTCCGTCTGTCTGTTATCAACATGTCAGACAACAATTAAAAAACACTTTAACCAATTTGCATGAAACTTTTATGAATTGTTTACATCTATCTAATACAGCGAAATCCCTCTAGATTTTTTATTCATTTTAGATTTTACATTTCCAAGTTATCTGACAATAATTTAATTTTGGACGTACACATCTTCTGATTGGCTAACTTTGTTTTGTTTACCAGCTCATAGACGTAATTTTATCATGTGACCTTGACGTCATCAAAAGTTTTTCATAGTTTCTCCGGTTTAAAATGTAATTTAGAATTAAATTATAAAAAATTACTGTAGTATTATTGTCTATTCCAAATAACATAAAAAATGTGATGCACACTCGTTACTCAGGTTATTCAGTGTGCACAACATTTTTGATGTTATTTCTTCATAGACAGAAACAATATTACAGTCATTCATTCCTTGAATAACTCAGAAATGCTTTGAGCAGTTTTCATGAAACTTTGTTGAATTGATAATATCTATTGACATAAGCTCCATTTTAATTTTTATACGACCGCAAAAATTTTAATTTTTTGGTCGTATATTGCTATCACGTTGGCGTCGTCGTCTGCGTCGTCGTCGTATTCCGAATACTTTTAGTTTTCGCACTCTAACTTTAGTAAAAGTGAATAGAAATCAATGAAATTTTAACACAAGGTTTATGACCACAAAAGGAAGGTTGGGATTGATTTTGAGAGTTTTGGTCCCAACATTTTAGGAATTAGGGGTCAAAAAGGGCCCAAATAAGCATTTTTTGGTTTTCGCACTATAACTTTAGTTTAAGTGAATAGAAATCTATGAAATTTTGACACAAGGTTTATGACCACAAAAGAGAGGTTGGGATTGATTTTGGGAGTTTTGGTTCCAACAGTTTAGGAATTAAGGGCCAAAAAAGGGCCCAAATAAGCATTATTCTTGGTTTTCGCACAATAACTTTAGTATAAGTAAATAGAAATCAATGAAATTTTAACACAAGGTTTATGACCACAAAAGGAAGGTTGGGATTGATTTTTGGAGTTGAGGTCACAACGGTTTATGAATTAAGGGCCAAAAAGGGGCCCAAATAAGCATTATTTTTGGTTTTTGCAGCATAACTTTAGTATAAGTAAATAGAAATCTATGAAATTTAAACACAAGGTTTATGACCATAAAAGGAAGGTTGGTTTTGATTTTGGGAGTTTTGGTCTTAACAGTTTAGGAATAAGGGGTCCAAAGGGTCCAAAATTGAACTTTGTGTGATTTCAACAAAAATTGAATAATTGGGGTTCTTTGATATGCCGAATCTAACTATGTATGTAGATTCTTAATTTTTGGTTCCGTTTTCAAATTGGTCTACATTAAGGTCCAAAGGGTCCAAAATTAAACTTAGTTTGATTTTAACAAAAATTGAATCCTTGGGGTTCTTTGATATGCTGAATTTAAAAATGTACTTAGATTTTTAATTATTTGCCTAGTTTTCAAGTTGGTCCAAATGGGGGTCCAAAATTAAACTTTGTTTGATTTCATCAAATATTGAATAAATGGGTTCTTTGATATGCCAAATCTAACTGTGTATGTAGATTCTTAATTTTTGGTCCAGTTTTCAAATTGGTCTATATTAAGGTCCAAAGGGTCCAAAATTAAACTAAGTTTGATTTTAACAAAAATTAAATTCTTGGGCTTATTTGATATGCTTTATCTAAATATGTACTTTGATTTTTGATTATGGGCCCAGTTTTCAAGTTGGTCCAAATCAGGATTCCATATCAAGTATTGTGCAATAGCAAGAAATTTTCAATTGCACAGTATTGCACAATAGCAAGAAATATCTAATTGCACAATATTGTGCAATAGCAATTAATTTTCAATTGGAGTTATCTTTCTTTGTATAGAATAGTAGTTGATAATATATGTTGGAAATTTACCAGACATGACTATGATGTCATTTTCTATTTTTATTTGCCAATAACTTTATGTAAATAACTTCATTGGAAATTTGCCAATATAAAATGTTGCTGATGAAGCTTTTTTATTTTTCCTTATCTTATCTAAAATGTTTTTAGATAATGTATGTTGGACATTTGCCAGACATGACTATGATGTCATTTTCTATTTTTATTTGCCAATAACTTTATGTAAATAACTTCATTGGAAATTTGCCAATATAAAATGTTGCTGATGAAGTTTTTTTTATTGTTTTATACAATAAACAATGTATATTCACTTTTACTACCAACCAATCTTTACCATTCAGTGATAACAAGCACTTTATTTTACATTTTAATATTTTATGATGTATTTAAAAGAGTAGTTATTGTTGCAAACTCCATTAGAAATTTGAATTGATATCAGTTTTGGAAAAAGGGAAACGGGGATGTGAAAAAAAAGGGGGGGGGGGTTTTAAATTTTTCTCATTTCAGATTTCATAAATAAAAAGAAAATTTCTTCAAACATTTTTTTGAGAGGATTAATATTAAACAGCATAGTGAATTGCTCAAAGGCAAAAAAAAACTTTTAAGTTCATTAGACCACATTCATTCTGTGTCAGAAACCTATGCTGTGTCAACTATTTAATTTTAGATTTAAAAAGTTTGAAGAAGAAATCTTTAATTGATTTGTAAAATCTTGACATTTGTTTTGTGTAAAAAAAACCCATGTAATGTCAAAAATTTGATCACAATCCAAATTCAGAGCTGTATCACGCTTGATTGTTTTGTCCATACTTGCCCCAACTGTTCAGGGTTCGACCTCTGCGGTCGTATAAAGCTGCGCCCTGCGGAGCACCTGGTTTAATTCTAGATTTTAAGTTTATGAGTTAAAGGGGGTATTTTCCAGTTTTAGAGCAATAACTCAAAAGTGCTTTGAGCAGTTTTGATGAAACCTTGGTGACTTCTTTAATTGTATTGAAATAACCTCTCTTTATTAATTTTTTTTATAAATTTCTGATATGACTAGGAGGAGTAATATAACTTTATTCTTGGAAAAATCAATGTGCTTAATGTGCTCAAAACATACATGTAGCTCTTTATAACAATGTACTTGAATTTTAGATATTAGACCATAATAGGTAAAGGTCCAATTTCAAAATTTTTCAGTTATTTGACTACATTCATTTTGTGTCACAAACCTATGCTGTGTCAAATATTCAGTCACAATCCAAATTCAGAGCTGATTTAAGCTTAAATATTGTGTCAACACTTGCTTAAGTGTTCAGGGTTCAACCCCTGCAAGCAAATTTGGTTTGCTGTCGCTCTCAGTGGCAGATCCAGAAATTATCAAAGTGGGGGCACACTGACTGCCTAAGAGGGGGCCCGCTCCAGTCATGCTTCAGAGATTCCCTATATAATCAACCATAATTTTAACTACAAAGTGGGGGGGCCTAAAAAAAACCTCTAAATCTGGCTCTGACTCTTAGAGCCTCTTGTTAAACATCATTTGAATACAAAATAAAAGACAAATTTTGGTTTGTTTTGTAACAAATTAATTTTCAGATAGTTACAGATTAGTTAGAGCTCAATTTTAATTATTATTACCTTTCAATGTGCAATTTTATTGCGTCATACTACTTCTGCAATCAGATGAGTAAAACTATGCAACCGTAACCTCAGTGAAATGTCAACTTTCGTTGGTGATTGACATGCCCTCGAATTAAACTTCAACTTTAACCAAGGTAAGACTTGTTTAATTTAACAATTATCAATAAAGCATTATTTTTTCCAGGGAGATACTTGTTTCTTTGAAAAGGAGGTGGAGGGAGATGAAGAGGGTAAAACTGGATCTACAGAGTCACAATATGTTGAGGAAAGCGAGGCTGAACGGAAAAGGTTGCAGAGGCAAAGAAGAGCGGAAATGAATTTAAGTTATCAACTTATTAGAGCCAGAACCAGACAATGTTGGAAATGTAAATCCCCTATTGAGAAAAATGGCGGGTAAATGCACTGTATATTGATAGCTAAATATAAGATAATTTTAAATTTGTTTCGTTTTTCAAAGGATTTGCTTTTATGCTATGGTGTATAGCCATCTTTGTGACGGACATCAAGCCAAATTTTTTTCCAGATTCCTGGTCTTATTGTGAAACTCCTATGTATATTTCTAATTAAATACATTAATTGAAACCTTTGAAAACCATTAGCGTTTGTGAAATTTCAACATATGTTATTGTAGATATATTTTTGTATCTAATTACAGTGAGTTGCTTATAGGTGTTACTGTAAAACTTTACCTATAGCTCAACCTGTGTTTAAACACAATAGGGACATTTAAATTGACCAGTTGGTATTGTTAGATTTAAATCTACCTTGATGCTACCTGTAAAAAATTTTATTCACCTAACCCAAAGTTTCAGCATGCTTTTTTCCTGAACTTTTTCTTACCTAGGATTATTCTATTAAAAAATTGATAGGGAAGAAAATAGTTTTGGTTTTCATTGTTTTAAATCCCTGATATATATAATTTATCTATTTTTTACCTAAAATATTAAATCAGTAAAAGATTAAATTAAATATGTATTACTATGTTTGAAAATTAAACTGTTTTTACACACTAAATGCTTCTTTAAAATTCTAACCCTTATATATAGTATTGTCCAGCTGCCAGTGAAACAAGAAATAGCTGTTCAGGTGTTTACAGTTTAAATTTTCAGATGGATATGTTGTTCATTTCTTCACATGTCCCTTCAAGATTCTCATTTTGGATTATTATTTGCAATGTTTGAAATCTTTTGGTGTCATTGTGCATACAATATTGGATTTATTTTATTTGAATTCACTTCTTAGATTTTTTATAGCAATTTTGCTTCTTAAAATGTGATGTGTTTTTTTCAAGATTTTATTGTCATGAAGGACATCAAGGAGGAAATAATTCATTCAAACTGTTTTGTGGGGCTTACATATGATGTTGTACATGTAAAATTCGAAAATAAGTTTGGAGTATACCTTGCTGTGTTTTTTCTTTGAAATCTATTATAATATTAGTGGGACTTTTGTGCATAAAATGCTGTGTTTGCTCAAGGAAATTCAAATTTTCATACGATGGGATTTAGTTATGTTAAAGATTAAAAAATTTCAAAACTGGAATTCAAGTAGGAGATATAGTGTGAGTTCATCCAACATGTTTCTGTGGCTTTAAATGTGATTTTAAAAACATTCATTATTAATTTGGGATCTATTACAAACTTAAGATGATTTACCATTTAAATGGGATCTTGAAAATGAAATAAAATGTTGAATTAATGCAGTGGATATAGTCTAATCTAGTGATAATGTGAAAAATGAAAGTAAAATATTCTAAAATATTCCTAACGTGGGGAAATGTTTTAAGTGAATGTGAAATTGGAAATAGTCATTATGAAATTCTGGATCAAATATTGTTTGATTTGGAAATTTATAATAGGAAATGAAATAAAATGTTTACTGTGGATATAGAAAAATCAAGTGATATATAGTAAAAATATAAATAAAATATTACAAAATATTTGTAAAGTGAGGATAACTATTTGGAATATAGTAATGGAAATGATAAAAAAAAATTACAAGATTCTGAATTATGTATAGATTCTGCACCTGTTAAATTAGGATGTATATCATGGGAAGTTAATCAGAATTTATACTATGGATTTAGAAAAAAATCTAGTGAAGTAGTGAAAAATGAATAAAATTGGGAATTATTTAAAAACTTTGGAATTCTGGATGAGATGTCAAATATCAGTGTAAAAAAATAAATGAAATTGTTTATTCAAATATGATTTTGATGTTTCATAAAGTGAGTGAAATATTACGACTGGATTATTTAGGGTATTAAACACTGCTAGTAGTGGCTATGCAAACATTAAGATGAAATGTTGTGCATTTTAGGCCATGCAATTTTAAATAAACTGCAAGAAAATAACATATATGATATAGTCATTCATGTTTGGCTTGATAACTCCTAATATTTTGAATGACAGTAAAATAAAAATCTCTCAATAGAATAATCCTAGGTAAGAAAAAGTTCAGGAAAAAAGCATGCTGAAACTTTGGGTTAGGTGAATAAAATTTTTTACAGGTAGCATCAAGGTAGATTTAAATCTAACAATACCAACTGGTCAATTTAAATGTCCCTATTGTATTGTCAATTTTAAAAACAGGTTGAGCTATAGGTAAAGTTTTACAGTAACACCTATAAGCAACTCACTGTAACAACTGTTTGACGATCAAAGAACATAGAAATCCCAGTGAAAAAGTGCATGTTTAATCCCCTACCGACGAAGTTGAAGGGGACTTTAGGTTTGCACTCTGTCTATCTGTCCATCCGTTAGTCCGGCAAATCAGTTTTCCACTCTCTTTTTTATTTCATGCTTGAAGATACTCGTATATTGATTTGATATTTGGTGTACTGTTTTATCATGACAAGTTGCAGATCAAGTTTTTCGAATTTTTTTCTGGTCTGATGATTTTGTGCAGAGTTATGGTCCTTTGACTTAGAAAATTCACTTAAGTAATCAGTTTTCAACACTTTATTTCATCATGCTTGAAGATGTTGTTTTGATATGTCTTATATAGTTTACACCATGACAAAATATAGATCAAGTAAGAATTTTATTCCAATACAATGAATTTTTAACCAGTAGAGGACTATGTATTGCCATGCAATACTCACAGAATTCTTGTTATTCCTGCGATTTTGTTCTTGAATTGTTTTTGTTATTCAATATGCAGTATTGCGCAATAGCAAGAATTCAATTGCACAATATTGCACAATAGAACAGTATTGCCCAATAGCAAGAAATCTTCAATTGCACACCATTGCGCAATAGCACAGTATCGCGCAATAGCACATTATTGCACAATAGCACAGTATTGTGCAATATCAAGAGATCTTCAATTGAAAATAAATACCAACCTTTTTTACCAAATTAATGGGATTAATTTGAAAGTCTTAACTTTTGGGGGTACTAACCTTGTATTACTATTTTGGAAATCACTTAAATAGTCAGTTTTCCTTAGATCAAGTTAGCATTTTGTTCCAGTACAATTATTTTTTAACTACAATACTCTCAGAATGCTTGTTTGTTCTAAAGGTCAGAAAAGAAGTGTGTTTGATACTAAAAAAAACTGTAGATGGACCTCATTTCCTTTTCAATTGCTAATATAAATGAAAACATGGTTTGTACTACTACAGTTTAATGTCCCTTAGGCCACGGTTTTTTAATTTGTTGGTTTACAGATTTTTCCAATGAGAATGTCAGGTTGGTCGGTTGGGAGAAAAAAAAAGAAAACAAAAATTCTATCAAGACAGAAAAATATGCAAAAAAAAATATTTCACCTTTCTAACAATATGTTTAGTATGCTATTTTGTAATCATTTCTTAAATTTTAGTTCAATAAAATGACATTGTCTAATTTATTCCATAGAGGGGGGTTGTGTCCATGGACAAAGAGGAAATCAAATCATTTCACAAACAAGAAAAAAAAAAACAGATCCGCATAGCTCTTTGTAAATTTCAATTAACTTGGTGAATAATGATCTTCAAGCATGAAAACTGATAAAGAAAAAAGTTTTAACATTCATGTCAAAAACGTAATAGACTCGTCCACTGGAAAAATGAGGATATCTGGTTCATCAATTGTCATTCACTCCCGTTTTTTTATATCCAATTGGACAAATTTTTTTTATTATCTAGGAAACAAAAAGTTCCAAAATGATTTGTTAATATTTAGTACTTTAACTTGACGTTTTCTACTTTTGGACAAGTCCATTTTCCATTTTTCTATGAGGTAATGCATCTTACGGAATGATGACAAATAAGGGAAATGAACTTATTGTGTAATCGAGTTTAAACATATGTTTTGTTCCGCAAAATAATTTGCTCAAACAACATTTCAATGTCAATTATGATTGATTTGTCTATTTTTAGATACATAAACATTAAGAATACAAATTATTTTTGAAGTTTTATTTTTTCACAACACAAAGTGTTATCAATTATGTTAGTGGTTAATGCATTTTATTTCATAAAAAAGAATTTTCTATTTATTTGTCAAGGATAATATATTTGAACCCCATATTTGTTAGGGTCAGCAGGATTTAAAAAGCATAAAATGTCAATTTTATTTTCATTCTGCAAATCGGAAAAGTAAGGTACGTGGATCCGTAAACCAACAAATTAAAAAAAACTGGCCTTATACAATAAATAAGATTTTTTAGTATTGTCAAATATCTAACTTATACCAAGAAATTGACTACTAAAACTGGAAAGCTAAAACCTTTTGGCTGGACATTCAGTCCTGCAAGTGTAGACATTCAGAATAGACATAAAAGAAAGATCACCATACATAGTGTTCAATTTATAATTTCTTATGGTCAGGTTGGGACATCATTTGTGTCTTATAGACAGTGCAACAATTTCAAACATCACTGTTTGTCAAATCTCAAAATGTGGAACTATGCATATGGCAGAACAGAGGGGTGCATTTCCATTTCTTGTTTAAATATTTAAACCTCTTGGGAAGCATCACGTTTTAAATCTGAAACTTCGACTGTTTAGAATGGAGAAAGATCATATTACACTTGATGCAGTAATAGAATCTATATATATGTCGTGTATATTTTATTATTTTGTACAGGTTATTACTTGTACAAAAACTTTGTACAAGTAATTACTTAATTACTTGTATGATGCCATCATACAGGTTATTACTTGTATAAATATAATTGTACAAGTAATAACCTGTACAAATTTTGTGGAGAAAAAGATAATAACTTGTACAACTCACTATCTTTCGTATTTTTATGCCCCACCTACGATAGTAGAGGGGCATTATGTTTTCTGGTCTGTGCCTCCGTTCGTCCGTCCGTCTGTCTGTGCCTCCGTTCGTCCGTCCGCTTCACGTTAAAGTTTTTGGTCAAGGTAGTTTTTGAAGAAGTTGAAGTCCAATTAACTTGAAACTTAGTACACTTGTTCCCCATGATATGATCTTTCTAATTTTATTGCCAAATTATAGTTTTGACCCCAATTTCATGGTCCACTGAACATAGAAAATGATAGTGCGAAGTTCAGGTTAAAGTTTTTGGTCAAGGTAGTTTTTGATGAAGTTAAAGTTACATCAACTTGAAACTTAGTACACATGTTCCCTATGATATGATCTTTCTAATTTTAATTCCAAATTAAAGTTTTGACCCCAATTTCACGGTCCACTGAACATAGAAAATGATAGTGCGAGTGGGGCATTCGTGTACTATGGACACATTCTTGTTTGAAATTTATATTGTGTTTGTTTTTCTGTTCTTATTTTCAAGTGTTTATCAGTATTATTTTTGAAATGTTAGAACTTTACAGATGAACGAAGGACGCAAAGTAATAACTTAAGCTAACGTGACACCTTGTGCACATTTAGCTAAACAGCTAGATGCCACGTAAATACAGACTTCTGGTGCAAAGTGACATGGTAGTTACAAGCAAAAATAAATTGGTACCCTTCATCCATTTATTTTCAAACATACATCATGGCAAAAAATTGCATACATAATATCATACATTGGAAATATCAGTCAAGCCTAATGGATTAAAAAACCTATTTGTTTGCACAAGACAAGGAAGCATGGCATCTTGAATTACACAATTTTTTGCATTTACATTTGCCTGTTTTACAGCCACCCTGACAGCTGCAGTGAACATGACCTTGGCCACCACTTAAAGAAAGCAATTGTACTGCTTTTCTGATGTTAACCTCTGTGTTCTCTGGTATGTCCAATATTGTCAATTCCTTTCTCTGAATCTTTTCAATTTGATTTTGACTCATGAAACCGATCATGATTCCAACTTGTGTACCTATTATATATCCATTTTCTGCAATATCAAGCACAACACCTTTGATATTTTTACAGTCCATCAGACCACGGTCTACTCTTTGTACTGGTATTATGACATTGTCTCCAATTTCTAAATCTTTCAATCTTTTTTTGGAAGAAGACAACATCCCATCGGCCTGTATTTGTTGGCCTGACAGCTCTGACCAAAGGAGTTTAAGTTCTGTATTTATATTAGCCGTAAATTCTCTTCCATTATCACTTTGCAGTATATGTTGAGCTCCCAAAAGTAGAAAAATGTCAGTGAGTTGTTAAGCCACTTCAGCTGCTCTTTTTGTCTTTAAAGGGCAAAGTACACTTAATTTGGTTAAGTGGTCCTGGTAGTGCACGATCCACTTGTATTCTCCATCTGGACATGACTGATAGTCAACAAGGTCTACTTGACAACGGGAGTTAAAGTTTGTAGAAGTGATAGGACGAACAACTAATTTTGTGGTTTCAGTATGTCTTTTCTTCAAAATACACTGTTCACACATCTGAATGAAAATTCTGATAATTTCTCCGTTGATATTGGCAAATTGTTTTTTTAACTCCTTAGTATGTCTTGTGAATGCTCCAACGGATAAAGTTCATCTACTGTACAATAGTAAAAAATTTCGTCACCTTTGTGTATGAGTTTTTCAATGCCTGCTACACTCAAAACATCATATTGCCTTAAGAAATATCTTTGAAGAGCAGCCTTTTTGGAACTTCATTTTGCTTCATTTACATTCCCAATAGTCTCTCTGTATATTTCACGTGTAAATATTGAATTATTAGAAGATTTATTGTCATCACACAATTTAATTATTTCATCATGAAATTTCTTTTCTATAATGTTTTCCATCTTAACACTTTAGTTTTGACTACTTAAATGAACAGTTTTGCTCATATATTTGATATATATTAAATGAACTCACATATTGAGAGTTTATACCTTTAGGCAAAGTTTTGAATTATATGTTAAAAGGGAAACGATTTGTTAGGCCAATGTAAAATAATGATTTGTACAAGACTTGAAGTTATTATCTTTTTCTCCACAAAATTTGTACAGGTTATTACTTGTACAATTACATGTATATCTATACAAGTAATAACCTGTATGATGGCATCATACAAGTGATTACTTGTATAAAAATTTTGTACAAGTAATAACCTGTACAAAATAATAACATGTACACAACATATATATCTATCATGACCAAGAACACTGAAAATACCGAAAATACCAATACATGAAATTGCATTGAGAATCATTTCTTTAAAATAAAAAGTGTACAGTGAAATTTCACGAAATAGAATAAGTATTAGATTATGATGTTATAAGTTTATCATGTATGCATTTTTTTCAGCTGCAACAAAGTGACATGTTCAAAGTGTTTTTCTGCCATGTGCTGGGCTTGTGGAAGAGATATAACCAAGGTCTCTTATGGACACTTTTCTGACAACCCAAAATGTGCAGAATTAATAACTGAGGATGTTATGCAGACTCCTTTTAGAGATCCAACTCCACAGGTAAGATAAAAGTAAAGTAGTTCAACTAGCTATTTAAATTGTTTTCTTTACTACAATGGAATTATAATATAAGTTACTGTATATCTAATAATATTGATTGTCTGATTGTTGGTGTTAAATGCCACTTTCAGCACTTTTGGTTGGAATGTGGCAGTCATTTTTTATACGAATGCAAACAAAATTTTGTGATCATATAATGGTATGATGTCGTTGTCTGCATAGTCTTTGTCGTCTGCATTGTCGTCGTCTTCGTCCGAAGACACATTTGGTTTCCGAACAATAACTGGAGTTAAATTGAATGGATCTCTATGAATTTTTTTTATGAACATTCAATACCACCAAAAGAAGGTTAGGATTGATTTTAGGGATGATAGTCTTAACTGTTTAGGAATTAGGGGCCCAAAAGGGGTGCAAAACACACATTTTTCTAGTTTCAGGATAATAACTTGTGTATAAGTATTTGGATTACTCTGAAATTGTACTACGATGTTTAATAAAACAAGTAGAAGGTTGGGTTTTATTTTGGGTGTTATGGTGCCAACAGTTGGTCCAAGGACACAGTTATCGTCCTTTGGTTTTCGTTGTCTACGAATATAGTCCCTAGTGTAAACAGTGTATAACTTGCATGTTTTATTTGATACACTTTCCCAATTTATTTCTTGATATTAAATGCATGAAATATTAAGTAGGGGGATGTATTTACATGCTAAAAAAATTTGGGTGCTGAATCTTTATGTTAATTAGTAGTGATTTGGTCCAGTTCAAAAAGGTCAAATTTTATCACGTCTGAGGCTGTCAAACTGAATTTTACACCCCCTTAACACAGAATTGTCAATATTTTGAGTTAGAGCTGGAAGAAGTTTCTATAATTTTGATATTATTTGTCTGACTGGTAGTACACTGCACTGTAAAAATCTTTTTGAGAAAGAGCAGGTTCGATTTTTATACGACCGCAAAAATTGAAAATTTTTTGGTCGTATATTGGTATGATGTTGGCGTCGTCGTCTTCGTCCGAATACTTTTAGGTTTCGCACTCTAACTTTAGTAAAAGTGAATAGAAATCTATGAAATTTTAACACAAGGTTTATAACCACAAAACGGCACAAAAGGAAGGTTGGGATTGATTTTGGGAGTTGAGGTCTGAACAGTTAAGGAATTAGGGGCCAAAAAGGGGCCCAAATAAGCATTATTCTTGGTTTTCGCACCATAACTTTAGTATAAGTAAATAGAAATCTATGAAATTTAAACACAAGGTTTATGACCACAAAAGGAAGGTTGGGTTTGATTTTGGGAGTTTTGGTCCCAACAGTTTAGGAATAAGGGGCCCAAAGGGTCTAAAATTGAACTTTGTTTGATTTCATCAAAAATTGAATAATTGGGGTTCTTTGATATGCCGAATTTAACTGTGTATGTAGATTCTTAAGTTTTGGTCCCGTTTTCAAATTGGTCTTTGATATGCTGAATATAAGAATGTACTTAGATTTTTGATTATTGGTCCAGTTTTCAAGTTGGTCCAAATCGGGGTCCAAATTAAACTTTGTTTGATTTCATCAAAAATTGAATAATTGGGGTTCTTTGATATGCCAAATCTAACTGTGTATGTAGATTCTTAATTTTTGGTCCCGTTTTCAAATTGGTCTACATTAAAGTCCAAAGGGTCCAAAATTAAACTAAGTTTGATTTTAACAAAAAATGAATTCTTGGGCTTTTTTGATATGCTGAATCTAAACATGTACTTAGATTTTTGATTATGGACCCAGTTTTCAAGTTGGTTCAAATCAGGATCCAAAATTATTATATTAAGTATTGTGCAATAGCAAGAAATTTTAAATTGCACAGTATTCAGCAATAGTAAGAAATCTTCAATTGGACAGTATTGTGCAATAGCAAGAAATTTTCAATTGCACAGTATTGCGCAATAGCAAGAAATCTTCAATTGCACAGTATTGTGCAATAGCAAATATTTTCAATTGCACAGTATTGCGCAATAGCAAGAAATATCTAATTGTACAATATTGTGCAGTAGCAAGAAATTTTCAATTGGAGTTATCTTTCTTTGTTCAGAATAGTAGTTGAATCAACTTAAATCATTGTTTTATACAATATACAATGTATATTCACTTTTACTACCAACCAATCTTTACCATTCAGTGATAACAAGCACTTTATTTTACATTTTAATATTTTATGATGTATTTAAAAGAGTAGTTATTGTTGCAAACTCCTTTAGAAATTTGAATTGATATCAGTTTTGGAAAAAGGGAAAGGGGGATGTGAAAAAAAAATGGGGGGGTTTAAATTTTTCTCATTTCAGATTTCATAAATAAAAAGAAAATTTCGTCAAACATTTTTTTGAGAGGATTAATATTCAACAGCATAGTGAAATGCTCAAAGGCAAAAAAGAATAATTTAAGTTCATTAGACCACATTCATTCTGTGTCAGAAACCTATGCTGTGTCAACTATTTAATTTTAGATTTAAATAAGTTTGAAAAAGAAATCTTTAATTGATTTGTAAAATCTTGACATTTGTTTTGTGTAAAAAACCCATATAATGTCAAAAATTTGATCACAATCCAAATTCAGAGCTGTATCACGCTTGAATGTTTTGTCCATACTTGCCCCAACTGTTCAGGGTTCTACCTCTGCGGTCGTATAAAGCTGCGCCCTGCAGAGCACCTGGTTTTAATTTGAATTTATTGTCTAAAAGAAATGCACTACGAAATAACTGTGTTCTCGGGCCTAAGAGATGGATTCCTGAAATCTAGATTTTGTACTTTGGCAACTTTCCTGAATGATTTACTGGTTTCAGTTTGTCAAACTCAATCAAAGTAAAGGATTTACATCTTTGGTTTCCAGAAATTCTGTTAAAATGTGCCATTTTGGCATTCTACGGCTGTAATAAGCATTTTAAAACAGTTTACATTTTATGCCTAAGAGGCATGCTGACTTTCTATCTGACAGCTTTTTTGTTTCTGATATTTGTGTTTCTATGCTTAAATCAAATTTAATTAACCTTTTGTGAACTCTGAATATAGAGAAAAGTAGAATATCACAGAAAAAAAGTGCAGCATATTTTGTATTAATGGCCCTGGTTAAACAGCCTAATTGATGTTTGTAAAATGTGAAGAGCTTTGTACATCAAATCTGTAGTCCATCACAAGTATTTCACTAAATCTGTAAAAAAAGCACTTTACTATATTCAGTACACCTTACTCCTTTCATAGGCTACCATTTTTCTTCTGTATGATAGTAAGTGGTCCAAATTTATGCCTATTGAGACTAAAACTAAATGCAAGTTTTCCATTGAAAAGTGAAAAAAATGGCCATCAGACCATATTGTCTTTCAAAAAATGTAAATACAAGAGTCCTTTTGCAATTAGACTTCTTGTATCATAACACCTAAGCATAGAAATGAGCAAAAAGTAACACATTTTCATTTCTGATAACTTCTGTGTGCATTTTTATATGTCAATATGGGCTACCGCCTAAATCGACTCTAAATAATTCTCAGTACTACATAGCCCAAGACCATTTTATACTCATATGGTATGCTTTTTGTAACTTTTCTATACATTTAAAGTACATTTAATATATATGAAAGAATAATTTAGGCTTAAAAAACTTCAAAAACTTCAAATTGGCTGAGAAAAATGCATATTTATATAAGGCTTCCCTGAATTGGAAAATCTCTATTTTCAGGCATAGGCTCATATAAATTTGACTTTGGAATAATTACAATACATCTGATAAATAAAATGAGTGTTCAGATGCTTTTAATACTTAATATATAATATTCAAGAGCATTTAAAAAATAAATTTTTGCAAAATTTCAAATTTTTAGGCCAAAATCTTGACAGTTGAAGATATTTAATTTATACGTCAAAAATAAACATCAAAATGTCAATACTAAAATGACCCTAGTTTCTCTAATATATGCCATATGGCCATGAAACTTGGCAAACTATCTCATAATTGCCTAAGCTTAGGTTATGCAAAGTTTTATAAAGATTGGTCAAGTCTTTCTGTCCTATTAGGTCCAAGGACACAGTTATCGTCCTTTGGTTTTCGTTGTCTACGAATATAGTCCCTTGTGTAAACAGTGTATAACTTGCATGTTTTATTTGATACACTTTCCCAATTTATTTCTTGATATTAAATGCATGAAATATTAAGTAGGGGGATGTATTTACATGTTAAAAAAATTTGGGTGCTGAATCTTTATGTTAAGTAGTGATTTGGTCCAGTTCAAAAAGGTCAAATTTTATCATGTCTGAAGCTGTCAAACTGAATTTTACACCCCCTTAACACAGAATTGTCAATATTTTGAGTTAGAGCTGGTAGAAGTTTCTATAATTTTGATATTATTTGTCTGACTGGTAGTACACTACACTGTAAAAATCTTTTTGAGAAAGAGCAGGTTCGATTTTTTTAATTTGAATTTATTGTCTAAAAGAAATGCACTACAAAATAACTGTGTTCTCGGGCCAGTTAAGGAATAAGGGGCCAAAAATAAGTATTTTTGTAGTTTCCAGACAATAACTTGTGTGTAAGTGTATGGATCTCTCTGACATTGTACCACAAGGTTCTATATCACAAACGGAAGGCTGGGATTGAGGTTAGGGGTAATTACCCCAAACATGCAGGAATTAGGGCCAAGAAAGGGCCAAAAACAAGCATTTATCTATTTTCTAGACAATAGTTGTGTTTAAGTGTATGGATCTCTCTGAAATTGTACTTCAAGGTTCCATACTACAAAAAAGAGGCTGAGATTGAGTTTGGGGGTAATTGCTCCAAGGGGGGATTTTTTTTTGGTGTTCATATTTTTTTTTTTAAATTTTTTCAAGTTTCAAATTTTTTAAATGTTTCATGAAGAAATCTCCAATTGCACAGTATTGCACAATAAATTTGTAAGATCTTTGACCATTTATTTTCTGTCAGAAAACCTGTTTTATGTGTCAAAAATTTGATCACAATCCAAATTCAGACAGTATCAAGCTTGAATATAATGTCAAAATTTGCCCCAACTGTTCAGGGTTCGACCTCTGCAGTCTAATCAGGCTGCGCTTTACGCAGCATTTTATTAAAAGGGGGCGGAGGAAGTGGGAGTTGCCAGTAGAAAACCTTAACCTTTGACAGGAAAACTGACAATCTAAATCAATGAAGATTAGAGTTGAACTACCATGTGTGGAGTTAGAATGCCATTTTTTGAAGGTTTATTACTAAATACCAATTTAGTTTAATTTGAGTGTTTATTTTAGAATTGAATGCTTCTTTTTGTAAATTTATTGGGGTGTAAAAGCGTTGACCAAAGTAAATTTTGTATGAAGCGCAGAAGCGCTTCATTCTAAAAATGTGCGCACGGTCAACGCTTTTACAACCCTATAAAGTTACAAAAAGAAGCATTCAATACTTATAATTACATTTTTTAGCTATGATCATGAAAATACGAATTTTATATATTTTTTTATTTAATTCACCTGTGCACTTTATTGTTGGACCACATGTTATCATGAATGAAAAGTTGTTTTGAGCATTGCAACTGCCTACAGAATAACACGTGATGTGCAGTTAGCCAATCAGAATAAAGTATTATAATGAAACATACATCCAATGTAATTATTTAATAATTCAAATAATTAACATTATGTAGAATTATACTGAATTTAATTTGTAAATACTTCTTCTTTTTTCTTTTTATCTATATAGAAAGTAAGAGAAATAGATGAGGCCATATTAGAAGGGGGGAAAGCTGCAGAACGGAATGTAAAAAGATGTCCTCGTTGTAGACAGAGAAATTTAAGAGAAAACAGAAACAATCATATAAAATGTTGGAACTGTAAAAATAGTTTTTGTTTTCTTTGTAATGAATTGATTAAACCACCATATACAAAACATTTCACGAATACCCTTTGTAAACAACATTCAAAGCACGATGTAGAAGAAATGCAGCCAAGAAAACCAAGGAAAAATGCTGATATGAATAGTTAATAGAAATAAAAAGTTTGGTTTAAAATGAATTAAATCAATACCAATAATCCAAATGACAATCAACAATGATCAAATTTTCTTGAAACAATGTATTGGTTTAAAATATGTCATTATTTTTTTCAAGAGGAATGCAATGTTTTAGAATAGAAAAAAAAACAGTAAAAAGTACATTTGTATTTAAATCAGCAATAAATATTTAGATAATTAGGAAAAGAGAAAAATATTTCTGAAGTTTACCGATGTTTTTAATAGCTTGACATTTCCTTGACCTAGTATAATCAGGTCTAATATTATTGTGGTAAGATACATGTATGGATGGCATACCTGGATGATATTTTGAATAGAAAATATAAGAACATCAAGTGTAAAAAAAAAAACAAAATTAAATATTGAATTATATGATTTTGAAATAAATGTAAATCTATTTTAATTACATATAATATTAATACATTTTTCTTTAATTGATATTTGCAGTATTCAAACATGTTGGGGCAATATTGCAACCTGCAATAATGTATTCAATCTAATTAAAATTAAATCTCTCACTCGCTCATTTCTTTATGCTTGGTCACTGCGTGGGCAAGCATAAAAAAAATGAGCGAGTGAGAGATTTAATTTTAATTAGATTGTAATGTATTAATTAACCAGGAGTTGTGTATGTGCCTTTATGTGTATGTTAAAGGTTAATATAATGACTACATTCATAGGGGAAAAAAGGAATTGCTATTACTTTTTATTGTATATAGCTAGTCTTGTCTGTCTAGAATAACCTAAACTCCTTTTAAAATAATATATCAAATTACAGTAGTAAAATAAAACGTGTTAAAATTCAACTCTTTTAAGAAATGTTTTTGTTATATTATTTAATTTATTTCTTGTTTTTAATTTTTTAAAAGCTACATTATGTGGTTTAATCCACATTTTTTAATATTAAGGTCATATGTGCAGATCTTACAAAATTTGTTATTGATATGGAATAACATATTTATATTTATTCAGCATTCAAGATATCCCAATTATATAATAAATTATAAAAGATACCTTATTTATTGTAATATTATGTTTACTGTGATTCTGTGATAATAATTTGTATTTACTTATGACATTGTTATATTTTTTAGTTTACCTCAACTGAGTCCTTAAATCATTTATCTATATTATATTTTTCATAATATGAATTTTTTAATAATTTTTATAAAAATCTTAAGATATATAATAAATTTCAGAAAACAGTTGCATTTAATTTTTATTATTATAGCATGTTATTTAGACATTGATGGTCATTGTAGTTACTATGTAACATGACCATGTGATCTTTTTTGGATATCTTTCTGTTGTTCATTAACAGTTGGAACACAAGAGCACACAAGGTCATCTTAAAATCTATGTTCCTTAAGCCATTTATACAAGGTTGTTGGATCTATGTTGTAACTGCTGTCCTTACCATGTTGAATGCAGCTAAACACAAGACTTACTTTAAATGAAAGTCGTCTTAAAAATACAGTTGAAGCAAGATGCGCAAAAAAGGTTTCTTGAAAAGTGCAATAGTGTTTGTAATAAAGCCATCAATTATAACCCATAGTTATAATCTTAGTATAAGTAGAATGTGGTAAGTGTGGTCCTTATTAGACAATTATTATATTGAGCAGAGGCGGATTTAGGAGGGGGCCCCTTTTCTTCGGAAAAAAATGGTTAATCATATAGATGAGCCCCACTGTTGAATGCAGCTATAAGTAGGTTTAAGCAATGAAAGTTGTCTTTAGAATGTCTTAACCAGTAGATGGAAGACATGGCTAAAAGGTGTCTTGAAAAGTGCTTACTGGTAAGTAGATATAGGAAGATGTGGTGTGAGTGCCAATGAGACAACTCTCCATACAAGTGTTTGTTTGTGACCACCCATTACAGCCTATGGTTCCAATCATTGTATTATATTGTTAAGCCATTGATATATGTGTAGAAAATCTTAAATGAGAACTGCTAAAGAGGTTTTAATGAAATTAAAGAGATATTTCTTGTAAATATAAACAAGAGGCTCTAAAGAGCCTGTGTCGCTCACCTTGGTCTATGTGCATATTAAACAAAGGACACACAAGGATTCATGACAAAATTGTGTTTTGATGTTGGTGCTGTGTTAGTAGATCTTACCTTACTGAACAATCTTGCTGCTTACAATAGTCTTTACCTATAATGAACTTGGTCCAGAAGTGACAGTGGAAAATATTTTGTAAAAATTAACAAAAATTTACATATAATATAACAACTGGACGACAACCAATTATCTATCCATATGATGAACTGGAGGGATGCATCATTGGAACACTCAACAGTTAACCACAATCCATACCTAGGGGTGGAGCTATAAAACACTATCATAAAATTACCACATAGGAAATATCACTACAAAGGCCAAAAAAAAGCATTAGGCTTTATACATCGGAATCAAAGTAAATGCGTTGGGCATATATAGTTTATCGCAAGACCAACGCTAGAATATGCTAGCATTGTCTGGGATCCACATCTCCAAAAACAATTAGAAATATTCCAAAAATTAGCTAGCAGACTCATTAGGCAAGGCATAATCACATCTTTATTAGAGGACATGAAACTATGTACACATTTACAGGAGAGGCAAAAAAAAAAAAAAACACCACGTCTACTCCTTTATCATAAAGTATAATCCACCAACTAATTGCTATTCCAATTCCAGAATACCTGATAACACCACCAAAAATGACGTGTCAGTTCCATAAAAAGACGATTTGTCAGATTAGGATCAAGTTCTGAACATAAAAATTATAGCTTCCTCGTAGAAACCACCACACACTGGAATGAACTACAGTCTAGCCAATCAAACATTGATAGCTTTGAGACATCGAGCTCATAGCACATATATATCCGTAAATCAGCACACGCATATTTTATCTACACTGGCAACTGTATTTGTATATGTTTATAACACTTGTACATATGATTTTAAAACAGCTCATTTTAAATGATACCACAACCTTATTTCAACATAATCGTATCGTGTGATGAGTCAATCGACTCTTTACAGATTATCCATGTGGGTTAAGATGTAGATAAATCAATTCTTATGAATCTGGAAAGCAGTTTCATTGAGCAGTTGGTAGACCTAGCAATAAAGCGATAAAAGATTTTTTGTGAAGCTGGTTGTTTTTGTTAGTTAGAGTAGAATGAAAGGTCTCTTTTCCTATCTTATTAAAATTCCAAACATAAATAGACCTGTATAATTCCTGATTTCAGTCTCATTCACACATATATGATTTTGTTGAAGTTTTTTTCTGTAGAAAACAACAACTATATTTGTCATACATGTTAGGAATGTGTCTAGCAACAGTTCGGGTTTTCAAATATCAAATTGGCAATGTTGCATGAATGTTCCACAGAGCCCATATGATATTGCTAAAAGTAAAACAAAACATTTCAAAGTTGAGAAACAGATAAAATTCAGAAGAGACGGAACTTAGAAAAATGCATCTGATGTAAACTCTCTTTGTCTTTGAATACGCTTGTGAGGTATTGTACAACTAATTAGAGCAACTTCAAATATAGAAGAATTGTAACAGGATTGTATATCTGGAATATCTATATGAAGAGACTAATTGTTGTAGCTTCTTAAAAGTGGAAATTTTGTGAAGTATTTAAACCGCCTGACAAAAGCATAAAATAAGTGACATTCAAAGGGAAGATTGGAATGAAGTTTATGAAATTGACAAATTAAAGGAAACGTAAATATAAAAAATTCTAGGAAAAACTCGAAAAGATCACAAATTGTCATTTTTGCAGGCCTAGTAGATTGGGAGCCGGACCAGTAGATTCTTCAGTCCACTGGTCCGGCTGGCCAGTACAAAAAAAAGCTTAACTTCGAACCCTGTTTAGGAAATAAATGTGTTCACAACCTTGATAGTTTCTCTGTCGTAGTGTTATCTATCTCTATTGAATAAATCATACTGGAAAAGAGTAAATCCGAGATTTTTTGTATGCAAGTTACAGATGAATATTATTCTGACACAACAGTGCTGTCCAGTTTCATTCCTCAATAACAATCTAATTAAAATATTGATTTCTGATTTCAACGGTTATACTACATATGCGTAGCGTATCAGAGATCAATATTTTAAATTTTAAATAGACCTCAATAACAACTTTTTCAAATTCAATATTGTTCATTTGTTGCTCGGCTTCGTCGGATGAAACTTCATTTTTTTTCTTCTTCAAATGCAACAAGTGAATGCACTGATACAAGGAGCGAGTTAATAGCTTCCGTTCAACGTTTTCAAGTGAAAACTAATATGACGCTGATTTCAACGGGTTGCCAAACATCCTTACTCGGAAAATTGTAAAACATTTAAAGCAGTGGCGGATCCAGAAATTTTCATAAGTGGGGGCCCGCTCCAGTGATTCCCTATATAAGAAACCAAATTTTTTCCCAAAAAGGGGGGCCGAGCCCTCTGCCCCCCTCCCCCCCCCCCCCCCCCCCGCTAAATCTGCCTCTGTAAAGAGGTCTTCCAAGTCTTAAAGAAAACTTCTCTGCAACGTTTTGTGTATTGTCTGTTCTCATCATTATGACATATATATATATATATATATATATATATATATATATATATATAACTTGTTCATAAGGATTTTAAATATGTTTTAAGTTTATGTATTTTGGTTCATAGTATATCAGACTTTAGTGAGTACATTTTACAGAAAAGTAATGAGACACTGTAGCTTGCATTGTAGTCAAGTCTTGCTTGTGGTAAAGCATACCTTTCAGAGACTAACTTGTAAATATAAAAGAAAAGTGACACTGCAAAGTTCCTTTCTCAAGTAGCACTGTTTCGCCCAATGGTTTTGTAATATATCTACATAAAAAATCACCTGTGTCCTAAAATATGTCATTTCTCCCTACTTTAAAGAACTTGTTATTGACTGTAATTAATCCGGAATCGTGAACAGCGATGGGTTTTCCAAACAATATTTGTTAGAGTTCAGTCTCTCTAAATAAAGCCTCCTACTAGACAGAAGCAGCCAAAACTACATGACCAATCCGTGAAAGAAGTAATATATCTAGATATCTTAGACTGGAGAGCTTAGCTATATAGACTACTATATGTGTTATAGTAGTCTAATTAAGGAGAGAGGTTATAAGCGGCTACAGGTTGAACAATTTTATTATCATTTTAATATAAAAATTCTTTCTTTCCTTAAACTCTTTTAACTCAGTTATAAATAGTGATTGTTTTTGACTTGTCGCAAAAAAAAAAACAGATCGTTCTTTGAAAAATAAAATTTGTCCGAAAAAAATCCATAGCCCCCCCCCCCCCCCCCCCCCCGAAAATCAAATGGTTGCTGCCTAAGGTGACGGTAAAAAAAAAAAAATATGGAGTTCAAAGGAAAATTTAACTTTCCCGCCGAATTTACTTATACAATCGGAATCCATCTGTAGTTATCATTATCTGAAGTAAAATTATCTTCAAAGTGTTAAATCATAATTTTTATAACATTATGTATCTATATTGATAAATATTTCAATCTAAATAGTAAATATATTTGAATCTAGCTGAAAATATGTTAAAATTATCATTTAGAGCTCTTGTTTAGGTTAGAGACTACGCTTCATGTTGCCATGTGACCGTTCCCGCTGACAACTTGACTTCCAGTTCCCGTACAAATTTATTGACGTTTAAGAAAATGTAAATAAAGAGCATGTAGTATTTAAATATGAACTTTTAACTAACTAAACAAGGGAATTAAGTGAAAAAGAACCATGGCTGAAAAGAAATTTGGCGGTGCACCATTTGGAACACAGACTGCAAGGTTAACATTTTAAGTTTGCAAACTTTTTTTTTATCCATATGATTTAATTTTCAACCCTTCAGACTGACTGAAGGATGATGTTTGTGCTTTTATCATGCCATGCGTTGTACTGTATCAAACTTCTTTATTCTACAGCAACAATTATAATGAATTGTTCTCCGGGTGGTTTTAATCAGTTTGTCTTTCTTTTACTTTTATTATACTACAGAGTTAGAACTGTCTAAACCAAATACACCGTATCGCTATTTGTCTGCATTTACTGAATATCACACAGGTTCCCGTAAAATTTTGACATCATAAAACAACAAAATAGCCAACGCCACAATGGAAAAGTGATTGTCCAACGGCTGTTTTGCCAGACAAGCTGGGCCGTGGGATGTCAGAGCTGTCCCATATAATAAAAAAGTGGATATTTGCCCGTCCAAAATAGATGTGCTGCTTCGTCACTTCTGGTGCCAACAGACGGCCTTGGGATTCGGGTATCAATTTGTTCATTTTTCATTTATTTCTTCATTTATGTGTATTATAGCCAAGGCGTCACAGAAAAAGAATAAGATAGCCTTGAAATACATCATAATTATTAGGACTAAGTTCTGTCCTGTGTGAACTTGGTGTAAACTATAATGTATCCTCATATTATGGGTTTTCGTGCTTTTAAGAATGCATTACTCTACAGCACAGTTTCCATTGAAAAAGCATTCTTATTACAAATACACATGATCTGACCATAAAGCAGGATAAATACGTTTCCAATTTTCATTTCATGAATAAAATGTCCAGTGTGAACTATGGTCTTGTTGGGAAGTGGTTTAATTAGGACATTATGAAATGAATTTGATTTGACAAGTTAAATTATTCTGGCTAAAAGTACAAATTTGGGAATCAAGTATTAAAATGGGTAGTTCAAATAATTATGAAGTCTTGAAAGAAGTCAATTTAAACTTTTTGCTGTGACACCTTCCTAATATCATTTGAAGGCATCACAGCATAATTAGAATAGCCTTTCAAGACATTGTACAAAAATGTAATTATGATTAAGTAGTGGATCCAGATGGTAGAAGACCTGATTAGCTTGAAGGGTTTTAAATACAGTTATTATTCATTTTCTATTTGACACTTCTTCTTCCTATATATCTAGTAGCTACATGTACTAGTCAGACTCTGCAATTGAGTGTAATTGACTTGGTCACATCTTTGAAAGGAGGCCACTTCTTGGGTCAAAAGTAAAAGTCCAGAATTTTTATTTTGAAAGAACTATTTAAATTGAATTTGAATTTATATTATTTATATGGCAATGTTAAAATGTAACTTATGTAATACATGTATATATCTAGCCAGGGACTTTTATTTTGCTTTAATAGAACAAAAATTTGAAAAGTTCTCTTTTATACTGGAACAACTACAATTTCACCAAATCATGATGAATTTCATTCATTTGCAATATTTATTCATTTAAAGAAGCTTCAGGTTTTTATGGCCATACTAGGGGCATTATTTTTTCTTCGGTGTGTGCATCCTTTCATTCATTCTTCAGTCCATCCGTCTGTCCAGCTTTTGGTTAAAGTTTTTGATGAAGTTGAAGTCCAATCAACTAGAAACTTAGAGTTTTGACCCCAATTTCATAGTCCATAGAGTGGGGCATCTGTGTACCACATGTATGGACACATTCTTATTTTTAATGAGAATAAAGGAAGTTATTTAATAAATGATCATATTGCGTCAATTTGCAAATGTTTTAAATACACATGAATTATGATTATTTATAAAAAAGAAGATGTGGTATGATTTCCAATGTCACAACTCTCCACAAGAAACCTAAATGAAACAGAAATTAACAGCTATAGGTCACTATACAGCCTTCAACAATGAGCAAAGCCCATATTGCACATCAACTATAAAATGCCCCGAAATGGCAATGTAAATCAATTCAAATAAGAAAACTAATGGCCTTATTATGGTTACTTATTAATTTTTTAAATCATTTATCCATGTACCTTTTTGTAAATATTATGTTTATCTTAATTTCTGATGTAAAAGAATAAAGTTTTCTAATATAAAAGTTGGTTATTATACTTAAATTAATTATTTTATGTTACATGTATTTTATTTCAGTCTTTTTTTTATTGATTCAGATTAATGATAATTGAAGAATTAATTGATAGGCAGATTTGAAATATATATAACAGGTGTTTTAAATGGCATTGTTTGATATATTTATAATTTACCCATTGTCAATCATCAATTTAATGATTATCACATTTATATGATAACACACATTTAGTTAAAGATCTGTGTGTTATAATAGAAGTAAGTCAAAGGTAATAATTTAATCATGTAATTTAATGAAATTGCACATTAAAGTTTATTGTAAATTTTGAAATAGTCTTCTTTTATTAATTATTTTAAATTGTGAATTATTCTAAGTCCATAGAAACAAACATCGTGATTTGTAACTTCACAGTTTTTTCATGTTTCACAGATTTAAATGCTTAACTTATTAATAAAATTGAGAATTGAAATGGGGAATATGTCAAAGACACAACATCCCAACCATTGAGCAGAAAAGAGCTGAATGCCACCAATAGGTCCTCAATACAGCAAGAAAATTCAGCTGGTCTCTTAATAAAAATGTGTAGGTCACTGTATGCATTGGTGTCAGATTAGTGTATTTTACACCTACAACTGTATCCCTATTTCATACAAAACTTTGTTGTGTTTGGTTTGTCTACACACAGTTGTTACAGTTGTAAATGAGTCAATTACTAAGTTTTTATATTTTGATGCAGTATACATTTTCACTGAAAACATATGGTCATGACATTTAAGCTTTCTTAATTTCTTTATGAATTGTTTCAGATTTGACGTGTCTGGTGTTCATCCAAAAAGTAAATATCCTGGAACTTTTACAGAAATTGCATATGATAAATATTCTACAGATGAACTTGTGAGTACTTTATTGTAAAACAAAGGTGATACCATGTATTCAGTACTTACTGATAACTATAAAGCAAAAAGATATAAATGGTAAAATGCTGGTTTTGAACGTAATGTGCGAGACAGCATCAATGTTAACCTTGGTTTTTTTTTATGCCAAAAAATGAAAAATAAAACAAAATGAAGATATTTCTTGTCTTTGATTTAGAAGGTTGGAATTCATAAATTAATAAAAATTTAATTACATTTAGAAAAATATTATGTGTAATTAAATGTACATCTATATAATACAAAATATTTGTAAATTTGTTGTCTACAATTGTCTTACTGGTTTTTATTTTAGAAAAGAAAGCTTGGGCCTGGAGCTTACGATGTCAGCCATGGTGGATTTAGTAAAAAGTCTGTTGAATTACGAGCAGACGGCCCTGGATGGTCTAGACAGTATGAAGTAGAAAAATTAGCGGCATTACCTCACCTCCTTAATAAAGATCAATGGGAAATGAAGAGGATGCTGGTAAGTTACATGGTATTTTGGAAAATCTGACTGGTTCAGAATCTATAGGACTATGGGTAATCTCATTGTTCGTACACCAAAATGAAAATAACATTACATCATTGGTTGGATTTCGATTGGTAAGTACGTTTTAAACCAGTCACAACTTTTTTGGTGTGCTTTTGAAAATATTACCCAGGATGCATTAGATTCTGAAACAGGGCATTTGAATTGTAGTGTCTAGCACATTTGATTGATGGTAGAATTTGGATGTTAAGGACAATCCAATGAGATACGGTGTTGATGACTTGTATTTTGTAATTTAATGTCCTTTTCTTTAGTCTTGAATGATTTATTGTCTTATAAATGAGCATATATATATACATGTAGCTTCACCATGGCCATATGACTTTTTTTTTCAAAGTTACACTTTCTACTCTATAGTAACTAAATTTGTAATATACAATGGGTGAAATGTGTTAAATGATCAAAAATGTATCCCATCAAATGACATGCCTGTTAAAAATGAATAATAAATAATCTTTTATTCTTAACATTGACAGTCTAGACATACCCAAATTTCATTTACTCCATATACATGTATATTTACTTTCTCCTTGGGTAGTAATAACATTGATAAACTCAAGTGGATTTTAAAGTTTTATGATTTTATTGATTCATGGAAGATAGATATATATTTGTATTTAACTTTAAGTGGACTTCGAAAAATTTAATCTGGTTTTTATTTCAAGTAAATAAAAGGAATGAAAAGAAATAAATTGAAAGTATACAAAAAAAGGAAACATTTTAATTGTACCCACCCAACCTGTGAAAGAAGCTTTCTTGTTAAATATAAATGCACAAGGTGTTTGAGACTTTATTTTTGTAAGCTTTTATTTAAACCCTGTACTGTTAATTTTAAAGAATTTAATCTCTGAAAGGTAAATTTCATTATATATCTTTTAATAACTTTTATTGATTTAAGAGATCTTAACCTTGAAAGTTTCACATTTTTTTGTTTGGTATTTATAATGATTGTAGAATGTTATATTTCATTGTATCACTAAGTGAAGTTTTCTACATAGTGATTTCAGACAGTATGATAAATTTAAACAAGATGCCTCTATGGATTATGTTGTAGGCCAACATATATGTATTATATATAAAGTAAATTCAAAAATTATTGTGAGGTATTTAATTATGTGACCCTGTGTCAGAGTATCACAATAATGAGATCTCACATTTTGATATCATCTGTAAGCAGCTTTTCTTCAAATCTCAATAATAAATCTCCCAATTCTGTCCATTCACCAAAAATTGAAATAATTTCTGAATTGTATATAGTAGCTGACAGAACTCATTTGCTATGACCACTTATGATTCTCAACTGAGTCACTTACAAAAAAATTGAGCCAATTCAGAAATATGTAAGTGTTGATTTAAACTGTTAGCAGTGGACAAAAAGGTTAGATTAATATATATGCCATTGCTGAAATTGTAAAACTGAGAGTACAAATAATGCTCAAAGAATTTATATTATCATACTTTATGCTATCACATTTTTTGCAATGATAAAAAAATAAACAATTGATTGGTTGTTTGTAAATTGTATATAAGTTAGTGATGTACTTTGGCCTTTTGGTTTTCTCCACTGTCACAATTTTTAAGGGACCTCATTGGCAGTGACCTTATAAATTCATCTTCATCTTCAATCAAAGATTTCAATTTTTGAACCCTGCTCATGGCAAAAATGTTAGACTCAGATCTTTCTTGACAAGAAGGGATAGTTTTGCTGTCAAAAGTTAGTGGTTCTTCAAGGTACTATAGCTTTCTCCACCAGTTAAAAGCCTGGACGCCATGATACATTGTACTTACAAGTATTTCGAAAGATTCAAAACTGAATAATGTATTAAATATTACAATACAACAGATACATCAATCAATAATAGTTATTTAGTTTGTATTGATCTACGAAGCTTTTAACAGTATTTGATTAATATGACAGGTTGTTAGCCAATAAAACATTTATACCTCTGTAATGATGAACGTTGTTAGCTAATTAAACATTTATGTGGTTTCATGTAGCCTGATGTAGGGTGATTGATTTATTTATTTAAAATGAAGACTTGGGTATTTCTTTGTAGAAAAAGTTTACATAGAAATATAAATATTTTATTACAAATGTACATAGGAGACAATAATTGTCTCATTGATATACCGGTACATTTCAAAATTTCAAAAAAAATCTTATAAGCTGATTTTGATGAACTTGAAGGGCCTTGGTAGAACCGTAATAATCTATTTCAGGTTATAACATACAATAGCTTGAATTTTTATACCCTTTCATTGTATAGAAGAATTTATAAATCAACCTTTTTGTTATCAATCCTTCATCTTGACATATATTGCATTTAAATCTTTGTTATCTTACCTCAGGTTTATATTACATATGTAAAGGGTTAGACTGATGAAGATATACCACAGTGTTATCTAAAGTTACAGAATTCAATCAGAAACAAACTGTCCAACATACTGTAAATTCAGAAATTTTATTGCAATTTTGTCATTTTAGACTTCAAAATTATTGCATTTACAACTCTGTTGCATTTTTAGCAATAATAAAAACCTCGCAATAATTTGTGAATTTACAGTAATGTGTGACCTAGGTTTCATGGTTCATGAGATTTAATGTAATGTTAGACCAGTATCACAATATTGATTCAGGAGGGAATTCCAACACAAGTGTTTAAGGGCAACATAATGGAGGGCAAATGAGGCAATTGCCCCTCCAATTTAAAAATTTAAGGATTTTTTATTTGTCCCTACGCACTTTAATAGTCAAATTTTAAAGTTTGTGAAATAAAGTTGAAATACAAAATCATGTTTTCTCTAATCATAGTCTAATTATTTAAAAAAAAAAAAAAAAAGAATTAAGGATGATACTTAGACGCACATCTTGCTTAAATTCCTTACCCCCTTTACAGCATCTATAAGTATATGACACATACTATCACATTGATAATTTATGTTAAATGTTGTTTGTATTGTATGCAATAACAAAGAGATTTTGAATGACAGATTTTAGTATTTTTAAACCATAAAATATTTCAAAATGCGAGTTTAAATTATTACGTTTACAAACTCTGTCGCATATTTCGCAATAATAAAAACCTCGCAATAATTTCTGAATTTACAGTAACGTGTGACCTAGGTTTCATGGTTCATGAGATTTAATGTAATGTTAGACCAGTATCACAATATTGATTCAGGAGGGAATTCCAACACAAGTGTTTAAGGGCAACATAATGGAGGGTAAATGAGGGTAAAATTTAAGGATTTTTTATTTGTCCCTACGCACTTTAATAGTCAAATTTTAAAGTTTGTGAAATCAAGTTGAAATACAAAATCTTGTTTTTTCTAATTCATAATCTTAATTATTTTTTAAAAAAGAATTAAGGATGATACATTGTACTTAGACGCACATCTTGCTTAAATTCCTTACCCCCTTTGCAGCATCTTTAAGTATATGACACATACTATCACATTGATAATTTATGTTAAATGTTTTTTGTATTGTATGCAATAACAAGGAGATTTTGAATGACAGATTTTAGTATTTTTTAAGAAGGATATAAATTTGTAACTTTTTGTTTGTTACAGGTGAGGAAACTGGGTCCAGGTTCATATGATATTAAAGATTTTGTTGAGGCATCAGATGAAAAACCAAGAAGTAAATTTGGAATATGCCAAACTCTCTCACATAGATTCAGAGAAAAAACTGTTGTAAGTATGACTATAGGTATGAAAGTAAAACAATCTTTATTTGAATTGTGAAAAAAGGGGGAAAGTTGATATTGTTCAGATGAAAATGTATAAAGGAAAATGGTAATGGGGAATGTGTCAAAGAGATGACAGCCCAACCTAAAAAACAGAAAACATCCTTAGGCCACCAAAATGCAATGGGTCTTCAATGTAGCGAGAAATAGCATTGAAACAGTTGAATGACATGATTTTGTGAATTATTTAACAAATGCAAAAACTTGCTCCATTTGTTAAAATGGTATGGGTCAAAATAAAAGCTAATGAAAACAGACCTAGTTTATTTACAAAGAAGAAAACATCAATATTTTAGTGAAATACATCCGATTTTTACTTTTACCAGATTGACACACCAGGCCCAGGAACATATGGTGATGGTGGTGTCCCACATGCTGCCAAAGAAGATAAAGAGCAAAAGTCAACCAGCACAATAGGAATGTTAGATGCTAAGTCTTCATCAAAAAGAAACCTACCAACTGTAGTAAGTTTAAGATTCAAAAGATACAACTTTTTAAAATCTATTTAGTAGAATTTGTAAACGGGCTGTTAAAACAATTATTCAAATGTTAATTACAGGAAGTACACCACTTATTCATGGTCCCATTGCTTTCTATGTTAAATTCCTCCGTTTCAAGCAGGCACACCTTTTTTGTTAAGTTCAAATAAAGTGGCAATCATTGCATTTCAAAGCAACACTTTATGGTGTCTTGTCTTGTACTGAAAAAATCAACATACCTTTAATGGCATATAAGAAAGAACTGGTTCGCCAAACTTCGGATATACCAAAACGAGTACTTCAGATCTGACAAACAGACAAATTGTACCCTCTTTTTAAAATTTGATGCAGTTTTTTTAATATTCAAAATTAAAAGTCCAAAAGTGATCTACAATGATCACCAATCCTTCAGCTTTCATTTGATACCAAAAGCACCTAAATATTCTACATATTTTGAAAGTTAAACTCATGTGTAGGAACTATTTTGTGTTAAATATGTACTACTTTCTGGTATGTGCTTTCTGGCCGAGCCCGAATTAGTGGTGTTACACCTACAACTTGCAAATGAGGGAGTTTATTAACAGTAAACAGGGTTTTGTTTGAGTTAACAATGAAGAATAAAGATTCAAATAGTCTTTTTTTTTTACCTGTGAAACACTTAAACTTTGGAGAAGCTGTATTGTGAATTCTTCTATTTGATAAATACCAATTTTTCATTGGTTTATCTCAAAGATAATTTTCATGGCTATTTGATTTCCTGGTTTTACAAAAGTTTGTATACAGGACATACAATAAATACTACATTTAAAACACGAATTTATGGTATCCCTTAATCAATGAAATCAACAACAAAAATTGTACCTCAAAAATAATAATGAATCCACAGTATAATAATTTTAATATATGTATATTGTTGTTTTTTTTAATTATATATAACTATAACTTTAGGGTTCACAACTTGGTCCTGGTACTTATGAGTTTAAAAGTTTTGCTGATCAGACAACTGGAAAGGTGACCAGTTTACGAGGGCCATATGATCTGTTTTCGGGAGATAGAAACAAACCAATTTCAGATGGTCATTTTGCTGCACCGGTATGTATTTTAAATTCTATTTTTAGCTCACCTGGCCCGAAGGGCCAAGTGAGCTTTTCCCATCACTTTGCGTCCGGCGTCCGTCGTCGTCCTGCGTCGTTAACTTTTACAAAAATCTTCTCCTCTGAAACTACTGGGCCAAATTAATCCAAACTTGGCCACAATCATCTTTGGGGTATCTAGTTTAGTGTCCGGTGACTTGGCCTTCCAACCAAGATGGCCGCCATGGCTAAAAATAGAACATAGGGGTAAAATGCAGTTTTTGGTTTATGACTCAAAAACCAAAGCATTAAGAGCAAATCTGACACAGGGTATATTTGTTTATCAGGTCAAGTTCTATCTTCCCTGAAATTTTTAGATGAATCGGACAACCCGTTGTTGGGTTGTTGCCCCTAAATTGGTAATTTTAAGGAAATTTTACTGTTTTTGGTTATTATCTTGAATATTATTATAGATAGAGATAAACTGTAAACAGCAATAATGTTCAGCAAAGTAAGATTTACAAATAAGTCAACTGACCGAAATGGTCAAATGACCCCTTTAGGAGTTATTGCCCTTTATAGTCAATGTTTAACCATTTTTCGTAAATCTTAGTAATCTTTTACAAAAATCTTCCGCTCTGAAACTACTGGGCCAAATTAATCCAAACTTGGCCACAATCATCTTTGGGGTATCTAGTTTAAAAAATGTGTCTGGTGACCCGGCCATCCAACCAAGATGGCCGCCATGGCTAAAAATAGAACATAGGGGTAAAATGCAGTTTTTGGTTTATAACTCAAAAACCAAAGCATTTAGAGCAAATCTGACATAGGTTTATTTGTTTATCAGGTCAAGGTCTATCTGCCCTGAAAGTTTCAGATGAATCGGACAACCTGTTGTTGGGTTGCTGCCCATGAATTGGTAATTTCAAGGAAATTTTACTGTTTTTTATTATTATTATCTTTAATATTATTATAGATAGAGATAAACTGTAAACAGCAATAATGTTCAGCAAAGTAAGATTTACAAATAAGTCAAACTGACCGAAATGGTCAGTTGACCCCTTTAGGAGTTATTGCCCTTTATAGTCAATTTTTAACCATTTTTCGTAAATCTTAGTAATCTTTTAGAAAAATCTTCTCCTCTGAAACTACTGGGCCAAATTAATCCAAACTTGGCCACAATCATCTTTGGGGTATCTAGTTTAAAAAATGTGTCTGGTGACCCGGCCATCCAACCAAGATGGCCGCCATGGCTAAAAATAGAACATAGGGGTAAAATGCAGTTTTTGGTTTATAACTCAAAAACCAAAGCATTAAGAGCAAATCTGACAAAGGGTTAAATTGTTTATCAGGTCAAGATCTATCTGCCCTGAAATTTTTAAGATGAATCGGACAACCCGTTGTTGGGTTGCTGCCCCTAAATTGGTAATTTTAAGGAAATTTTACTGTTTTGGGTTATAATCTTGAATATTATTATAGATAGAGATAAACTGTAAACAGCAATAATGTACAGCAAAGTAAGATTTACAAATAAGTCAACATGACTGAAATGGTCAATTGACCCCCTAAGGAGTTATTGTCCTTTATAGTCAATTTTTAACAATTTTCATAAAATTTGTAAATTTTTACTAACATTTTCCACTGAAACTACTTGGCCAAGTTCATTATAGATAGAGAATTGTAAGCAGCAAGAATGTTCAGTAAAGTAAGATCTACAAACACATCACCATCACCAAAACACAATTTTGTCATGAATCCATCTGCTTCCTTTGTTTAATATTCACATTGACCAAGGTGAGGGACACAGGCTCTTTAGAGCCTCTAGTTTTTTTTATTATAGCAATTTCAATCTTAGGCACCAAATAAATCAAAATATGATTAAAGCCAAATTTACAGCAGTAATTAAGAAGAAAAAAATTGATGAAGAATTTTGTTCGACAAACTTAAGTAAGCATCTATTTTCGGAAAAATAAGTAAAATGATAAGTTATCTATCTTATTTGAGTGCATTTTATAGAATGTAAAACTAACAATATAGAACTAGACAATAGTATGATGCTATTGGAAATTAAATAATTTAAAAACTTAACATTTATAAAATACACAAAACAATAAAAGAAAATTATGGCAGTCCATGAAACAGTGATTTTGCTAGCACTTGTCACTTTCGTAATTTCGAAAGGGTTTTTGCATTGACAAAAGTATTTCAAATCAATTTCGTCACTTAAAATTTGAAAGTTTAAAAATATTTTCGCATTAAAATACTATAAATTTACCTGTCTTTATGTTTTTGACAAGTTTATGACCCCCAGGTAATTAACATTTGCAACAGGTGTTACAAGTTGTGATTACAGATAATGCGCTTATCGCCATCCGATGGGTCATTAATCCGTTAATTACCAATAAACCTCATAATTGACCATCATAATCATTTTCCCCAGGAAAATCAGTCGGTATGCATTTTAAGTATCCAGGAGTATATATAGATTCGTCATTTGATCTAAATTGTTTCCCCCCCCCCCGGACAGTTCGCATTTGAATTTCAATATTTCTCAACGATCACAATTTGAAGTTCGTATGTCTTAGATTCGTCATTCAAACGCACTTTCGTCATATTTGATATAAATTTTCATCAAAAATTTATGACAATTTCCATTTGAAATATAGAACTTTATTCAAAACATTCAAATTCATTCAGAAATGTTTTCACGAGTCAAACAGGTGCTTCCTGTACGGTGTACTACGCATGCGTGAAAATATTTCTATGACTATTTATAGACACCAAAAAGGTAAAAATCAAAATGGTTTAGTACCAATTAAATGAGAGAGACAAATATATATCTCTTACCAAAGGAATTTAAATCGAAAAATGATAATTTCCTGATGAATCCGGACTCCTTTTGAATTTATTATCCACGTGTCACTTCACGTTTTCATTTCATTTTAAAACCGAAAGTAGAAAACGTGATCTATTGGCTATTCTTGATTTGTTTACAACCTCCTTACAATCGTTACAATTGTTCAAAATGAATTTTATTCAGTTCAAATTTTATAGAAATGATGTCCAAATATTGATTTAGACGTTTTATAAAGATAATGAGTATGCAGTGAGATAATCATTGCAGGTAAATTTCTGCTGTGATTCCTTATTTCAAGGATTTGTATAGTCTTACTATACAAATCCTTGCTTATTAAAAAAAAAAATAAAACTAACTGAAGATAATTATATAAATTGTTAACTAAATTTCTGGAGCCCATGTCAGAATCTTTCATAATAAGGGCCAATACAGTCAAATCATACAATAACTGTAATCATACCAAAGTCCTTTAAAATCCTGACAAAGTCAAAGCTGAAGTTAGAAATATACATCCTTGGTCCCTTGCTGTTACACAAAAATAGGTTGAATTTAATAGCCTGCAAAAGTGACTAAAGCCTTCAAAATCCTAGCTTAAACCCTGCCATGAAAGACCTTTTGTCAAAATATTTAGTAAACAGAGAATAACATAAATGAAGTGAATTAAGTAAAGCTGTATATGATTTTTTTTTTTTATTTAGAAATTAGCCAATCTTGGCCCTGGCCAATACAACCTCGGATCCTTTGCTGATGATTGGGGAACGATACACAGAAAGAGACATGGCAAATTCGGAAAAGTTGACCGAACTCCAAAAGTTCCAACAGAGAGGATATTCTGTAGTACCCTTCAGCAATGTCCTAAAGAAGAGGTAACAAATAAGCATGTCTTTGTCAATGAAGTTTTGATCTTGACTGTTAAGAATGTTTGGGTATTGTCAGTGATTCAATAGCTAACATTTTTCAAAGAAGTTTGTCGATTTTCTATAAATAAAATGCTTTAAAATAGATGTTTGTAAATTAGGTTTTTTTAGTGTATTGAACATTCATAAAAATTTCATTGAAATGAAAACAAAGAGATGGTTTGAATTTTGTTGAAACTACATGCATGGAAAATAGATCATTTAAAAAAAAAAGAATCAATTAACTACAGACTTTAAAAATAATTCTTTTTCATCAGCCAATTGGTTTTCGGCACCTTCATTTTAATTGAAATAGAATTTTCAAGATGTAATTCGATAATGAAGAGTTTTTTTCATCTTTCCTTTTCAGAATACTCCAGGTCCAGGTCGTTATGAGCCTGGTGAGCTGTCTAAACCACAATCAGTTAATGCTCCAGGATTTTTATCTACATCTAAAAGAAATGATAAACTTTCACAGAAATTCTTTACCCAAAACTTTGTAAGTGCATGTTAATAATTTGTATAAGTTCACTGAACATGGAAATGGGATAAATGTACAAGAATTCCATGTATTTTGCATGAGAATATGAGTCGGTTTCTTAAACACAGGTATAAAAAAGAAGATGTGGTATGATTGCCAATGAGACAACTATCCACAAAAGACCAAAATGTCGCAGACATTAACAACTATAGGTCACCGTACGGCCTTCAACAATGAGCAAAGCCCATACTGCATAGTGAGCTATAAAAGGTATGCTTTCTTACCAGTGTGTTATTGAGTTATTTTTAAAATGAAGCTATTTTAGAAATGAAGTGTATAGCAACAACTAGAGCCATTTTTTGTTCCACATTTAAATTGATGCAGTCAGGAAACAGAACTCATATTACAAATCTTATCCTTTTATTACATAATGACCAATTGGTAAGTCATTGATTACTTGATGGTTTGATTGTCTTTATTTATAAATTTAAGAGATTAAAAACAACATAGAAAAAATGTCAGGCTTGCTGAATTGTTTCTTTTTATTATTATTAAATCCCAATTTGTAAGAACTGTCAGGATAAAATGGTGGTGTACAAAGAATGAATTTTAGTTTTTGTCTTTCTATGATTTCAGAACCCTGTGGGTCCAGGTCGTTATGATGTACAGAAGTTTGACGAAGCACAGCATCGTAATGGCACTGAAAGTGTGTTCAAATCAAAAACAGGAAAATTGTCTCTAGCTATGGATAAATTTCTTCAGTAAGTATCACAAGTTTGGAAATTTATAATATTTTTTACTAAATTATTAAAAACAACTCTTGAACATTTGTGTGAATTTCAGCATTCTAGATCAATGAATGAAAAGGCCATAACATACATTTCAACTTATCATAACAGATTGAATTATCCCTGATTTTGCTTCTCATAAACTTTTATAGATATATGTAATGTTTTACTATCCTTGTCAGATATAAAATTGAAAGGTGAGATTGCCTTTGATTTCTGTTGGTACTTAAGTAAAAGTTAATCCGACTAAATGTCTGATGCCCTTTACAGCTTTAAAATCTTATGATTCAGTATTAATCCTCTATAAGTCAGTCAAAATTTAGGAATTTTGTTCGCAGGTCACACAAAAGGAAGAGTGGTAAAATCAAAAGAAAATCCAGGAAAAAATCATTTTGAATTGATGTTTGGTTGTTTAAACTTAATTGATGTTCATTATGATAATTTATACTGTTTTTGATAATAAAGATGTATTTATTTATTGTTATTGTTTTGTTTCACTGTTTTGAGTTGTTTATTTAGTGCAACAATGGTGTTGTAGAATGTGACTAAACACCTATTGTTGGAGAAAAGAAAGAAAAACAAATATGAACCTGAATAAATTATAAGTCAAACAATCACTTGCTGAAAATGAACAACACTTGCTGAAAATGTTTCACCCAGCATGCATAGTAAAATAATGGGCACACTCCATTTTCTGATTTTATTTTGATAATTAAAGGATTAAAGAATTCAAGGGACACTTATTAACTAATTATGCAACATTTGGCGAACAAGATCATTAAATTGAGTTGCCAAATTTCGATTGTTTTACTTTTAACTTGTTGACTATCTTAAAATAGCTGTCAATATTTCATTCACAGGGAAAGAGTAAGAGCCAAGGATGTTAGATTAGAGGACAGAGTCTTCCTAGTTGCACCTGAAAAACCAGAAAGTTACATGAAAAGAACAAAAACCCAGATGAACTATAACCCAAGAGGAGATTATGCGTCCCAGCGAGCCGTTACAGTAATATAACCTGCACCAACCAACCCACTGCTTGTCAACACTCCACACTGTTTTAATGTTTAATTTTTTGTTACATTTTTGTGACATAATTGTAAACAATCAATAATATGTGCTTATCATGTAAAAATCACTGTTCCATATCATGATTTGAAAGTGAATCTAAAGAAGCAAATAATGTACACAAGTGTTTCACACAATTTACATTTTTAAGCTAACCATTTGCTAGTGAATTCAAAAATTTCTTTATGTTTGCCAAATTATTGTTCATTCATTTGAACCAATGAGTCGAGCATCTTCTCACTTACTTGTGTGACAAAAATTCAGTATTTGAAATTAACTTAAATTTGGTATTGGAAAAATTTATTACTACTTTTTGGTTATGTTTGTCATCTTTCGAAAAAATGAGGAAAAAAAGAAAACATTACGTCCAGAATGAATGTTTACAGTTTGGTTATTTTATTAGTTCTGTACAAGAATATGTTATAGTAGTTCTGTGTGGTGGTGTTAAGTTATTTTCATTAGACCATTTAGTTTGTGTGATCGTGTTATAAAGAGTGATATATCCACCCTTTCATTGTGGCAATTTAAAAAAAATTCCAAGTCTTTTTCCTAACCCTGTTATATTACAGTTTTTTTGTTTATTTCCATGTTTTACCCTTTTGAATTTACCCTAAAGACCAGTTTATTGTTACATTTCCTATTTTGTTTATTTCCTTCTACATTTTTGGGCAAACTAAACAGTTTACCAGTTTAAAAGTATTATAGATGTATTGTTATTATATTAAAAGAAAGGAGAAAAACTAGAGAAAAAATGTATAAGAACACAAAACCGGTTTTGTTTGTCACAATTTTTTTTTTAGAAAGACTTGCATTTGTTCCATGCACAACAAAGAGAAGGGTCTTAGTTAGAAAACGAAAATCTTGTGCTTTGTGACATGCAAAAAGTTGTATTTAACCAGTTTTAAAGTTTAATCTCCAGTTGTCTGTATTCGCAGGCAACTAGATATGTTGATGTTTCTGATCGGTCCTAACAGTTTGTGTCTAACCTTTGGATTAAAAGTTTTTGAATCTGAAGAAAATTAAACTTAAAAACATCATATTAGACCAATCTCTGCAATAATATATTTCTTCTTAGGGCATTAATGCTAGAAAAAAATATTTTGAAAAATTATATCGACATGTCAAATTGTACCATTTTGTTATTTATACTTTAAAAACTTGAAAGATTATAACATTTTAAAATTGCAAAGGGGGATAATCATTAATCCTATTCAGTTTACTATCATAAAAAAGGTATTTTTGTTAGATACCCATAAACCAATAAATGGTATTGTCGTATTCTTTAAACAAATACTTTTACTGCACCATGAGTACTGTAATATAATGTTATTTGAGAAACTAATTTTGTATGCATGTACTTCATTTATTTATATATACAATGAAATATGGTGTTTTATTTTTAATATTATTTCATTTTGTTATAACATATAATGTTATTTGTGTTTCTATAACTTTATTTGTTGGTCCCATAGGTGACAGCTTTTCTGAAAGATGAAGTGCTCCACACTTGTCGTTTTTAAAGGGTGAAAATACAATATTATTTTGAAAAAAGAGGGTTCTGATTACATCAGGATTTGTGTTGTAAAATTTTGGGAAAAAGGACCCTCGCTGAAAGTTTAAAGAGGGTGAACATGAAAAGATAATTTTTGACAAATAGGGGATTTTGATCCAATTTAGATTAGTATTGAAAAGTTAACTGAAATTTTAGAAGCCCCCAATGATATCTAGAAGGTTGACATCTATTTGATTCATCAAATTTTTGTTGTGTGATTACTTCTGTGTATAATAAGCCATTCAGTATTATATAAAACATGGTTTTTTTTTTCATTGTTTTTTTTTACCTTCATATATATGTTTATATTTTTTATGCTCAAATTTATTTACTGTTGTTTTTTAAATCACTTTTCTGATTTTGTTGTAGTATTTCAAATCAGTATTAGAATGCACTTACACACATGGCTATATGAAATATAGTTTGATTCTAAATCCCCTCAACAAGAAGTAGAAGGAAGTACTTAATTATAACTAAATTTATTTATTTTCAGAAAAACAAGACAGCTGCATAGAAAATTTAGTTTTCTGAAGACTTGGAGAAGTTTTTAACCAGCAGATAGCTTGTTTGATATGCATTTTCAAGTGCTTTGTTAATATATTATAAGAAATTTTAAAAGAAAATAGAAAAGGGTGCTTTTCTTGCATTTGTGTCAATTGTAGAATTGAATAATTTTCCATACTGCAAAATTAAAACTAGTTATTTGTAATTGATAAAGTTCATACATACTTACATTTAAAGTTTGAACAATTTACATTTGTTAAAGCCATTGTATTTCTAGACAATTAAAATCTAATCATGAAAAACAAATTTGAATTAAGTCTAATGTAAAAAAATGTACTGTACTATAGATAATGGGAAAAATTTGACAACAATGTTGAATAAAAGAATTTTCTTAGATTTTACAAGTAATGAAATCACTGCCACGCATAAGTTTGGAGTTGTACAAAAACAGCTTCTGCCTGGACCCATTTATCATATGTAGAGTAGTTTCCTCCTTGTTCAAATCCTAACCACAATTTATGTTGCTCGTGCTTTTTGAGTCTTTGTGGTTTATAATTGGATATAAACAATGTTCCATATGGAAAAAATAAACAAGTTTCACTACAACTTTTGCACCATTTGGCAGCAGTGCAAAATCCCCCTCCCCCTAAAAAATGTAAAATGGTACCTGCCACATCTAAAAAATGTAAAATGGTACCTGCCACATTTGTAAAAAAAAAGTCTTTCATGGATGATTTCTATTATGGGGGAAAATTCAGTAAAAACTGGGAATTAATCTGCCAACATCATAATTATGCTGTTTTTCTTTCCAGTTTGTTTGGAAAATATAAAACACAATGTCTTCCTATCTTACCTAATGATTTAACTTGTAACTCTTTACTTGATCTCCCCTCTTAATGGACAATGTGATATAATTTTAATCTCCCCTTTTATGTGGCATCATTAAATGGACTATTCACCCCTTTGTTATTGGCTATGAATTGAATATCAGTATTCTGTATGTTTTGTTTTTGTTTTTATATAATGTATTTTTATCATATTTTTTCCTGAGATGTACAAAGAATCTTATTTATTCCATAGTATTTTGTGGACAGTATTTCAGAAGCTGTGATAGTTTTAGTTTATCTGCTGTTTTTATCTTCCATGCACAGTATTATTTGTTTATTTGTTTGCAATATGAATATATTAAGAATATATTTTTATCACTATATTTTATATTATATTGTACTATTCCGTTGCTCTTTTATATTAAATGTATACAGAAATTGTTGTTTTATAAGATAATAAAACTTTCTTGTTAAACGAATTCTATGTAACAGTATTACAGCTGCTTTGCTACTCTGGATATTTTTCTAAAGTTGTTGGTTCTTTACATTTTCAGTACACTTCATAGTAACATCTTAAGTTAAGTCTTAAAATGTTTTAGAACATATTTACTGAATTGAAAGAATGACTTAATAATTTCATTTGTATGAATTTGAGATTTACATAAAATAAACATCACAAGATCAGTTTTATTTTATTGATATGTTGTTTTTATTTTTCTGATTAGCATACCAAAATTTCAGTAGAAAATTTTGCATTAAACCTGTTTTATTGCTAGCCAAACCTCTCACTTGTATGACAGTCGCTTATAATTCCCTTATATTGACAAAAATGTGTGAACAAAACAAACAGATAGATAAAAATGACCAAAAAAAATGGTACAACAGTAAATGTTTCATAATTTTAATCACTATTAAAAACAAACAGATATGTAATAAAGAAATGCAAAAAGGCATTTATACAAAGAACATTAGTTAAAAATAACAGACAAGAATACAAAAAATGATAGCCATGAAAAGCAGGTCTCTGTATATGCAAAAGTCTTAAGACTGCAATAATAACACTCTTTACATTCTTAAACTTTTATATTTGTCGCCGAAATAGAGAAAAAAAAACAACAATATCCTAATAATGAAAGTGGAAATGAAATGTTAATATATATGTATATACATGTTTAAGTATTGCCAAAAATATGATGCAATTCAAATATTTTATTGTACATACAATGTAGATCTTGAATGTTTTATCTCAAGTGTACAACAAGCATACCATAACAAAGTATATACATAAAACTTCCACAGCAAGTGGAAATATTCATATAGAAATATCTCAGCTTAGGCAATTAATTGTTGAAGGAGATATTTATGCACCATAATTGTTAACTTATACTCCCACATTTGTTTCTATGCCCCATTTATGGGCATTATGATTTCTGGTCTGTGCGTTTGTTCGTCTGTCTGTCCTGCTTCAGGTTAAAGTTTTTGGTCGAGGTAGTTTTTGATGAAGTTGAAGTCCAATCAATTTGAAACTTAGTACACATGTTTCCTATGATATGATCTTTCTAATTTTAATGCCAAATTAAGAGTTTTTATCCCATATTCACGGTCCACTGAAAATGATATCAATGGGCATCCATGTACTAGAGATACATTCTTGTTTGGTATTGTTCTTGTTGAGCCGCACACAGCTTGACATACGGAAAGTTATCCGGCGGTGGGGTTCCCTAACCGCATAAAAGTTTAATATTTCAGAAGGTAGAAGAACTGAATCCTTCATACTTTGTATACTAGTATATATGCCTTATGTTATGAAGTTTACATCTATTATATGTCAATTGTCCCTGACCTCATTGTTATGGTTCAGTGACTACTTGGAATTTTTATTTTAGAATTCTTTATTTCTCTCTAATTATGAGTAATGTGATAACTATATTTAGTATGTGGGTACCTTGCGAGGTCCTCATGTCCATCAGACAGTTTCCACTTGACTTCGACCTCATTGCATTGATCAGTGAACAATGTTAAGTTTTTGTGTTTAAGTCTATATTTCAGATACTTTAATAAGCAATCAATAGGTCTACTATATTTGATGTATGGAATGATTGTAAGGTGAACATGTCCAACTGGCAGGTGTCATCTGAGTTGACCTAATTTTCATGGTTAAGTGGTTGCTTTAGTCCGTTTTTCTAAAACTATTGGCAATAGGTCAACTATAATTTGGTGTCTGTTTGTTTTGTTCACAATTAGTTTATGCGACTGTCATACAAGTGAGAGGTTTACCTAGCTATTAAATCATCTTTAACCCACAATTTAAAATTTTTAAAAAATCCTGTATCAAAGTTAAGAATATGATAGTTATCCATTCTTTTGATGTGTTTCAGCTTATGATTTTGCCATTTAATTAGGGACTTTTACGTTTTGAATTTTCCTCGGGGTTTAGTATTTTTGTGATTTTACTTTTAAAGTTAAGTTTGTGTGTTTTGGTCTATCTTGGTCTATCTAAGTACTGTATGCAATAGATCAACTATATTTGGTGTATACAACTATTTAACGATATGCATGCCAGTCTGGCATGTTTTATTTGACCTTGACCTCATTTGTACGGCTCATTGCTCATTGCTCAATGTTAAATTTTAGTTTTTGGTCTGTTTTTCTAATACTATTGGCAATAGGTCAACTATTTTTGGTGTATGGAATGATTGTAAGGTATATATAAAATTGAGAATGGGGAATATGCCAAAGAGACAACAACCCGACCATAGAGCAGACAACAGCAGAAGGTCACCAACAGTCTGTCTGGAAATTATCATCTGAACATGACCTCATTTTCATTGTTCATTGGTCAATCTTAAGTTTTCCTGAATTAGTTTGTTTATTTTTTTGGTGAATTGAAAAAAAAACCAAACGATTCTTAGCTTATTTTGACAAAATTATACTAAACTGGCTGCTTAAAGCGAATTATTAATTCGCCAGTTCACTTTTTTTATATGTTGTAGCTAATGCACTTTTTAAAATACAAACCATTCGTGCAACTCTAGCGTAATAGCAAAATCGATCTACCAAAAAAATCAGAATTGAGTGCTTCAAATGGTTTATACCTCTCCTGTTATGCATCATTCACGCATCATGCAAATCCACAACGAAAGGATTTTTTTGTATGGCGTTGAACTATCATTAACAGTTTCTGTTCTAAATTGGAATTTTTACGACCAAAATCCTTATCAAAAATTGACAAACAACTTTTTTGTAGAATAACCAATCGACAACCGTTGGGCAAATCCGCTAAAAAACGTTGAGAAAGGAAACTGGGCGAGTTTAAACGAGCGATAGCATAACATGCAGGCAACAGATCTTCATTCATCGCACATTTTGATTTCGCATGATAATGATTTTTTAAAATTTTTATTTTAAAGTTAAAATAAATTAAAACAATACCTCCGGTTGTAGCAACTGCGGAGAGCATTTTGTTCAAACTTTAGAATAGTCACCTACCGGAAAATGATCATTTATCTCTTATAATAAGATATATTATAAAAAGTAAAGACAGAAAATTTATAAAAAAAATACGAGAAATAAGAATTTTGCTATTTGATTCGCAATTTCATTTGAGGTTAATATAGGCAACTATAATTCAAGTTAAACGATAAAAACTAACAGTTGATTTTGCATATGTAGCATATCAAAGAAGAAACCTATAATAAAACCAATAAAAATGTTATCTCAGCGTGCATCTGTAATATGTTTCCATGAATAGGAACTTTTTGGTTTATAAAAATATCACAAGGTGCCTACTTCATGAACGTAGTTGTTAAAACAAACAAACAAAATCAATAGGTACATTTATAAAATAAAACGCTAATTTTACTCCTCTCATGGCATAAATAAACTGAGTCACTATTAAAGAAAACCTTTTGAGTACATTTCTTTTTCACATACGTCACTAATTTAACTCACTCAAAAAATTAAAACCGACGTTAAAAGCTAGCATTCTATACATTTTGATAGATATCATGTATGCATTAGAGAATTTCTGTAGAGAATGCATGTAAACGACCGGAGTGGTCCTTCACCAAAGATATGAGTGTATTCAGCCTTCGTTATAGCTCGTGATTCTCAACTGCGAAAATGAAATGATATATGTATAATGTTACGTAAAGGATGTCATCAGAAGTGTTTCTATACCTCCTTTTTAAATGCAGTTTAATGCATTTAATTGCAAATGTGTATCATAACTCTATATAGCTATTATATCAAACTATTGTCAGTTTTATAAGCACATACAGAAGATTGTTGTCAGATAAGCAACACGCTTTACCAAACAGATATAGATATAGGAAGATGTGTATGAGTACCAATGAGACAACTCTCCATTCAAGTAACAATATATAAAAGTAAACCATTATAGGTCAAGATACGGCCTTCAACACGGAGCCTTGGCTCACACCGAACAGCAAGGAATAAAGGGCCAAAAATTACTGGTTAAAAACCATTCAAACGAGAAAACCAAAGGTCTAATCTTTATAAAAACGAGAAACACGTATGAACTACATAAACCAACGACAACCACTGTACATCAGATTCCTGAGTCAGGACAGGTGCAAATGGTTATATATAAAAAGCATCATATTTTCAGATACAAATTGTTTTTGTTATATTTGATGCTCATAATAAAATATAAAGCTTTAATAGGAAGTTTTACCTGTTTCTAGACTACGTTTAATATTTTCTATATGGTAACAAATGGCTATAAAAAGGGTACACCTCGACCACAACGATTTCAGAAATTCGTCCTCAGTATAAACATGTTGTCACTTAAAGGTTAACATTCCTGATTAAGAAGTGTAAAAAAATCCAAGATGGTCGTAAGGGTGTTCAAAAAATGTTTCCATGTCCAGTATAATCTGTGGAAAGATGATGCCAGCAAAAAATCTGGTCTACATTTGTCTTCTTTTCACCCGATTAAATCTATCCCAATAAGTGAAAATGTGGATTTTCATAAATATCCTTTTTTCATCAGATACAAGAACTTGTTTGAAACATATTAGTTTTTATAGTACCACAAAGAAATATAAGTAAAAAATAAAATCACAAAATACGAAACTCCCAGGAATATTTAAAACAGAAAGTCCCTAATCAAATGGTAAAATCAAATAATAAAACACATAAAACAAATGGACAACAACTGTCATATTCCTAAAAACATATAAATGCTGTTATGCATATGTTAAGATATTAAGAAAACTGAAGATCTACTAAATTAATATATATCAATATTATGAATATACTTAAGCAACATATTACATCAAGTATATTCAACTGAATGCATCTGTACTAGGAAGATCAAACAAAAATACCAAAAGGTCACTCATTGATCATCATTATGCTTGACAACTGGTGTAAAATCTTCATCAGATTTAGAAAATAAGCTTAATGCCTTAATATTTTATACAATAATGTTATACTCATGCGTTAGCCTATTGCCTAGAATTTAAGCTCAATGCCTAATTCTAGTTGCCGTTAACATATACACTATGCTAACAATATGTATAATTAAGAAGATATGGTATGATTGCCAATAAGACAACTGTTTACAAAAGATCAAATGACACAGAAATTTGTTATTGGTGTTTTGTTTTATTCAGGTGTTGATTGAGAAGTGGCATAGTATATATGAACTTACATATTATTCTAGACATGTTAAATGTACCAGTAATAAGAACATTATTTCAAGGGTACAATAATTTTGAATCCATGCATATGCAGAGTGATTAAATTATTACATTCAAATGGACATCTTGTTCACAGCTGTTGTTCGTTGTAAAGTAAATCAAGTTTTATAAATTTGTGCATTTCCTTATTTGTTTGCAAAATCTATGGTCAGCCAAGACCACAAACATAATAAAAACACAATAAAGAATACAATGAGGAATTGGGAAAACGAAACACATAAACGACCTCCTTTCAAAGTGAACAACCGTTGAACTCCAAATTTCTCGTAATCATAACGTAATAAATACTGATAACATATTTTAGGGGTTGTTTTCATGATAAAATACGAATTTTCCTTGACATTACATTTTATGCATTATGTCTGTTTGTTATGTTCACATATTGTTGTCAAAATAAATTAATTTTATGTGACTGTCGTACACGTGAGAGGTGTAGCTAGCTATAAAACTAGTTTTAATAAACCTTTACAAATTACGTTTTCTATGTAAGGAAATACCCGTAACAGGTAAGGAATATGACAGTTGTTTTGCAATCGCTTGATGCGTTTGAGGTTTTAATTTTTTCATTTGATAGAAGATCTTCCGTTTTGAATTTTCCTTGTAGTTCGGTATTCTTATTATTTTAATTTTTTACAATATGAGCATATGGGCAACATTTGGACGACAAACACTTGCAAAACGTATACCAGTTTTAAATGAGTTTTTGTATACATATTAGAAGCATTTTTATCCCATAACTGTGACGTTGAATTATATGTGTTTTTCATAACAGTAATTACATGACTAGTATCTCAATTGTTTGTAAAACAATGAAATATCTTTCCTGTAAAAGTGATGTTTTTGTCATGTACTTTGTACGACCTTTCGTTTGATATACGACAAGCATGCCTTCTGAAACTTTTTGCTTTTCACACAATGACCTCGTCCGCCTACATTTTCGAGATAGACGTGATGATCTTTCATTTGATATGCGACAACGCCATGTTCTAGAAAGTTTGAATTTTGCACTTAATAACCCCATCCAACTTTGTTTAGGAGGATAGGTATTTGATATTTGAAATGTAGACGTTATGACCTTTCATTTGATATGCAACAACTGTATCTTCAATATGTTACTATAGTTTTAAGAGTTATGTTGACGTAACTTTTGAACAGACAGTCGGACATTGTTTAACTTTGAGTATAAAATGTAGAGCTCGTCAAGAGGAACATTTCATACGCAGTATGTATGCAGCAAACTCTTATCGTTTTCTTAATATGCAAGCTTGAAATTGCAGCGTAATTTTTTTTGCACTCGGTGACCTTTGACCTTAGGTGCATATTTAAGGTCACAGGATTAAAGGTTATTGGTGAAAGTCCCAAGTCTGTACGACTTCCGGTTCTCGAAATACAATTTTTCTAAAATTGTGTACAAGTGGAATATATTAGGGTTAATTACAAAATGATATTAAATGTTCATTAACATTGCTATCTGTTCCTGTACATGTTGACGTTTTCAAATCGGTTCTATCTCTTATACTTTTTGGGAAAAATGCAAAGGAAAGAAATTGTTTTAAGGGGATATAACTCTCATAGGGGACAATGAAATCCTATTCAGCCTCATATGGTAATACATCATGATGAGATCTACCTATTGTCCAAATCAAGTCATGATATCTTTAAAAACAACAAGGGGGGCTATTTAAAAAAAAATCAATAAAAGGGAGATAACTTCTACAGGAGATAATGAAATCCTACAAAAGTTCATCAAGTAAAAGATCTTGATGAGGTCTATCGATGGTTCGAATTTGGTATTGATAACTCCAATGTGTGCCAAAAAAAAAAAATGCTGGAAGTAAAAAACAAAGAAAAAAAAAGAAACATTAGAAAAACAATAAGGTCTTTCCTCAAGTAGGGGAAAGACCTTAATAACTAGATTGCAGCTGGAGTAAAAATTGATATTTTGCAATTAACACTTATGTGTATTTCTTCTCATTGGTTTATACAGATCATCTGATAAAAAGGGTAATGGACGCAATGTTTCATTTAATATATATATTGACAGTAGATATTAAAAAATCTTTCCAAATACACTTTTAATACGCTGTTTCTATTTACATGGTAAATTGAGTATCAAAAATCTTGCTTTTGCAATATACATTGTAAAATACCCAGAAAGAACATCACAGTCGATTTCCTTTATACATGAACTGTTTATTTTGTTCACATATTGTTGTCAAGATAATGGAGTAGGATGCGACTGTTATATAAGCATCAATACCAAGTTTAATACACCATTTTCTACATCGGCAACTGCTTGTAACAAGTCAGGAATACGAAATTAGCTTTCCATTCGTTTGATGCGTTTGAAGATTTTGATTTTGCCATTTAGTAAGGCTATTCTGTTTTAGATTTTCCGTTGAGTTCGGTAATTTTGTTATTTTACTTTTTTACACATGTTATACATGTATACACAATTAGAAGCTTCCGTCTGTCAATATGTTACATATGTACCTGTAAAGATTATATTGACACTCGGACTTATTGTTTCAATTTCAGTGGCCATATGATGGCTCTTCAATATCATACCTCATCCTTTATCGTAAATTTAAACTTTCCGTGCTATTTCACAAAAAATAACACCTTTTGCTGCCCATACAACACAATTCTGCACGAAAAGTAATACGAAGTAATACATTATCACATGTCAATTGACATCTTATTACAGCATTTAAAAGTATAATGTATCTTTAAATAGATTGTATAACATTTTCTACATTAATGCACTTAAGAGAAACAAATCTACCAACTCTAGCGCACACATTATTTTGCAGCAATAGACAATTACTAAAGACTAGTAATAAGTGATATTTAGAATTCTAAATATGTTCAAATTGAAATGAAAGTATCATTGCATGCTGATACAGCTATAAATAATACATAAATATAATATATATATATTAGTTTATTCGATGCCATAGATGTTTCAATTCCCATATAGGGAAAAACAAATATGTGTTACAGCTGAAATATACATATTTGCTATTCTTTTTGTTCTTCCCATATGAACAACAAACAATCTGTTTTATAAAATAGAAAACAACTCGTTAAATAATTTCTTGGGCGAAGCGCTTTTCTGGATTTACCCTAATCAGGAACGCTCAAAACCAAACATATGAAACCCAAAGATGTATAAGTACCGAAACCGTTGAAGAGCTGTATGTCAAAAATAACTAAAATAAATAGCCAAATGCATCTAAAGCAAACTTTGCCTGAGGGAGGTGAAACCTTAGTTTCTTCATAATTTCAAAATTTATAAACGGACAATTTTAGTAAAGTTTGTTAAATCATGTCAATACCAATGTACTGACTACTGAGCTGATGATTTGTGCATATATTTTTTTTTTCAAGTTATCAGTATTTTACAAACCTCTCATTATCATGATTAAATAAAACAATGACGCACACTGTATTAGAAAGCATACTGCATTTCTTCTTTGATTTAATTAGCCGTTTCAGAATCTAAAGAATCAACGTCACGTCATTAGTTAAATTTTCATTGTTTATGACATTTTTAACCAATCAGGACGTTTTGGTGTACACTTTTGAAAATATTACCCAGAATGCATTAGATTCTGAAACGGCGAATTGTACACCTTAAAATCATTCTAAATACCAAATATAATCAGTTAATGCTATATCAAAAACGGACACAATCAAGTAAACGTATAGTAACGTTGATCACTGGTCCAAGAAATGAGATAAAATTCAAAGGAATCCTTGCATACGTACATGTATATATTACACATACAAACACTAACTTTTCTGCAACGGGATTCATCGATAAAAGATAAATACAGGAAATAGTAGTATAACGATGTTCAAAAATATATACGAACAACATGAAATGAAATCGTATTGACAGATATTTTGCCACAACTAATGGCCTCCATTAGTGTTGTCCCTTTTCAAGATGTGATAAAACAATGCTTCTTTGTGTGCTAAAAGAGCTTGTACTTTATTCACTTAAAAAAATCAATCTTTAGCAGGCGCGGTTGTGTATGTTTTAATTCCGTCCTTAAATAGAGGTGTACGTGTATCTTTGACATCGCCATTGGATATTCCTCAGAATGGATAGTGCATTAATTGTAAATTTTCCCCATAACACCTGCCACTTCATATAAAAAACAGAAAATATTATGGTGGTGGGGAAGGGGTGGGGGGAGGGAAAAGGGGGTGAGATGTCGTGCTGTATTTATTTTGTGTCATGATTTTTTTGGCAAAGCTGTGCTATGGTTTATTCGAAAAATGTAAACATAGACTCATACGTCTGCAGATATATATACCACAAGATTAACTTTGTTTTCGAATAAATGTGTATTTTTATAATAGTTTTCAATCTGACAAAGACGGAAATTTCATTCCACGGCAATTATGTTACTTATATAATACATGAAATTCAAAAAAAAAATCAGTGGTCTATGAAAAACAACAATCCCAAAAATTCTAAATATTTCGGATAGTAGAATCACGAGCATCTGATGAATTCATATATTTTTTAAGTGTAACAAATTAATCCCAAAACATGCAAAATTCGCTCTTTTAAAACAATAAATATTTCAAAATCTACAAACTATAAAGTCATTTCTTAGAACACTGCAAAACTAATCATTCTGATTGATATCGTCATAACGAACGTGCGTTGAAATGAACAGTGGTATAGTAAATATCGCATTCCATCACAAAATCATCAAATGTTGTCACACACTAGAATTGTAAACTTCATAATCGTGTTGCATAACCTGATATAAAATCATTTCAACATTAACATAATTATTTAATAATACATGTTGGTATTAACACTATATTTGTTTTTAAATCTCTAACGAATAATTACAAAATGATCCAAACATAATTGTAGCAACATGTTTTTTGTTTTTTAAAAAAAAATAATTGTATAAATATACTGTTCAGTTTATAATACGTGTCATATATTGGAACATATTTTAAGGTAAATGATTTATTCATTACTGTAGTGTAGGGGAAAATAAGTGTTTAATTTAGAAAAATAAGAAAGAAGTCACATGCGGTATATGAAAATTAAAGATTTTAGGTAACTGAAATAATACATTTTTTTTTTATTAATTTTCATATATGGAGATGATGCAAAATATTTATAACAATGAATGTTCATTGCTTTATTATGCACAGAATGCGTTACCCGTATTTGGGGGGATTTCCTAAACCAGGTTATTTTTAGAAATGTAAACGAGGTACAAGGTTCTTACAACAACTCGTCGTCGGAACATGGGAAATGATTTATAGTTTGCGTTTTTTTTCTTTCTCAAAATATTTACTATATACTAGTCTTCTATTTTGATTATTTTATATACAGTTTTGATCATTTAGAAAAATAATCATAATAAAGATATTATCTTTACTTTCAACTTAAACGATCTCGGGTATCATGTTTCAGAAACTGAAAGTGATTTTCAAACCTCTCAAATAACCACTCGGTGTTTGTTAATACTTTGCAATTTTACTGCAGCCAAACAGATTGAAGTGAAAACATTTTGTGAAAGATTTGTCAATTGTTACGATGAGAATAATTTGCTTTACTGTCAGAAGCTTTCTGATTTTTAGTCGTAGTATGTAGCAGTATTTTAGTCTATCGTATACCCAATGGAAATATGAAGGGATATGGAGTGAATGTACACGAGACAATATTAATATCAACATGATTAATACGTGGTTGTTGTCCTTCATCCCAAGTCACCATGAGACATTCAACGATGATCAATAATTCTTATAACTGGTAGTAAATTCAAGTTGACCCTTCGCATCGGTTAAAGCAGAATTGATGGTTAAATATCATACAAAGCCACATTCCTATTTTTATGACTGTGTGTTGATACTTTTAAATTTCTCCAAAACCGAATAGAAATGAAAACATTATGTCTAGGAGTCAACCTTTATTCTTTATTCACAGAATTAATTTGACATTTGTTTGCTTTAAGATTTTTTTATTATTTTTGTCAAACGAAGTTGGGGAAGGAATATAGTTTTTCATTTGTCCGTCACAAAGTTAAAGTCCATCTATCTGTGGAAGTATGAGTCATAGTTCTTGAGATTTTGTTCATAGATGCGTCTTAAATAACCAAGTAGTCCTGATAAAAATAAGGTAAACTTGACCTACATTTCCCAAATGAGTGACTGTTTAAAGTTTGCGTTAGTCTCCATATTTGAGATACAACTCGTAGAGAAATAATATTTTGTCAGTAGATACGTCTGTAATAGTCAGAATCGAGGGTCCTAAAAAATATGTCATCTTGAAATTAAATTCATAGATGAGTAAATGAGGTGAAAGGCTGCGTTTAAATCCATATGTGTGATGAGGAAATACAAACATTTTGTCAGTAGATGCAACTTTGAAAGTCACGAGTTTCAAAATAAAGTTTTCTTTTCAATTCCATTTCATTAACTGCACTAAAAGATATTCGATCTGCACAATTAAGTCATATTTTATAGCATTATCATAACTAATTGGATTTGGCAATTGAGGGCCAAAGTCATCTCAATATAACAGATTGTATTATAGTTTGCACTTTTTTTACACAAACAAACTCCATATTTCCGGCCCAAATATTTAGTGCATGCACCAATTTACTCTCTTCATGTGAGAAAAGTGAAATTGACCTTTCATCTATGTAAATTTGTACCACATGGTGTATGTGTTTGATTGGTTTTATAACTATGTTCATGAAGTAGTTATTATTCGCCTTATTTCCTTCTATGAACATACAAGTTTTCATGCGCGGAAATATCTTAAGGGTGCATATTGCTGAAATGTATGATAAAAATTTCATGCAAGAAACATTTTTGATAGAAGGAGATTAGTATATCAAATAATAACACATTTGGTTGGGTGTGGTTATATTTTTAAGATACAAACTCAAGAAGGGTATGTTATTTGGACTCATTATTTCCAACATCCAGGATATTATATATATATATTATAAATAATTTAGAGCGGTTACGTGAGTAAAGCCGTCGTTATGATTCATACGGCTATTGACCAATAGTCACTTTTTTATTCGTTTTACTAGAATAATTCTCAAGTTTGCCTATATTTACTTCAAAAGGGCTTGCGAATAATACAAACAATGTATATCCTGGTTGTCGTGTTTAATTGGATATGTTATTTTTGTATCTTTTCATCCCTAAAATGTAATGTTGATTTTTTTTTTATGAATTCTAGATACTAAGTGACAACGGTAATGGATAATATAGACATTGCTAGTGACCATTATGAAAAGTAAACTAAAAATAGATAGGGAATAGTAAAACATGTTATTTTAGTATTAATGTCATATATCTTTATATATTACAGCAAACCACAAATAAATGAATGTTCATTGTTTTATTATGCACAGAATGCGTTACCCGTATTTGGGTGGATTTCCTAAACCAGGTTATTTTTAGAAATGTAAACGAGGTATTAGGTTCTTACAACAACTCGTCGTCGGAACATGGGAAATGATTTATAGTTTGCGTTTTTTTTTCTTTGTCAAAATATTTACTATATACTAGTATTCTATTTTGATTATTATACATACAGTTTTGATCGTTTAGAAAAATAATCATAATAAAGATATTATCTTTACTTTCAACGTAAACGATCTCGGGATTTTTCTTTATGGGTATCATGTTTCAGAAACTGAAAGTGATTTTCAAACCTCTCAAATAACCACTCGGTGTTTGTTAATACTTTGCAATTTTACTGCAGCCAAACAGATTGAAGTGAAAACATTTTGTGAAGGATTTGTCTATTGTTACGATGAGGATAATTTGCTTTACTGTCAGAAGCTTTCTGATTTTTAGTCGTAGTATGTAGCAGTATTTCAGTCTGTCGTATACCCAATGGAAATATGAAGGGATATGGAGTAAATGTACACGAGACAATATTAATATCAACATGATTAATACGTGGTTGTTGTCCTTCATCTCAAGTCACCATGAGACATTCAACGATGATCAATAATTCTTATAACTGGTAGTAAATTCAAGTTGACTCTTCGTATCAGTTTTAGCAGAATCGATGGTTAAATAGTATACAAATCCACATTCCTATTTTTTATGACTGTGTGTTGATACTTTTAAATTTCTCCAAAACCGAATAGAAATGAAAACATTATGTCTAGGAGTCAACCTTTATTGACAGGAATAATTTGACATTTGTTTGCTTTAAGATTTTTATTATTTTTTGTCAAACGAAGTTGGGAAAGGAATATTGTTTTTCATTTGTCCGTCACAAAGTTAAAGTCCATCTATCTGTGGAAGTATAAGTCATAGTTCTTGAGATTTTGTTCATAGATGCGTCTTAAATAACCAAGTAGTCCTGATAAAAATAAGGTAATCTTGACCTACTTTTCTCAAATGAGTGACTGTTTAAAGTTTGCGTTAGTCTCCATATCTGAGATACAACTCGTAGAGAAATAATATTTTGTCAGTAGATGCGTCTGTAATAGTCAGAATCGAGGGTCCTAAAAAATATGTCATCTTGAAATTAAATTCATAGATGAGTAAATGAGGTGAAAGGCTGCGTTTAAATCCATATGTGTGATGAGGAAATACAAACATTTTGTCAGTAGATGCAACTTTGAAAGTCACGAGTTTCAAAATAAAGTTTTCTTTTCAATTCCATTTCATCAACTGCACTAAAAGATATTCGATTTGCACAATTAAGTCATATTTTATAGCATTATCATAACTAATTGGATTTGGCAATTGAGGGCCAAAGTCATCTCAATATAACAAATTGTATTATAGTTTGCACTTTTTTTACACAAACAAACTCCATATTTCCGGCCCAAACATTTAGTGCATGCACCAATTTACTCTCTTCATGTGAGAAAAGTGAAATTGACCTTTCATCTATGTAAATTTGTACCACATGGTGTATGTGTTTGATTGGTTTTATAACTATGTTCATGAAGTAGTTATCATTCGCCTTATTTCATTTTTATGAACATACAAGTTTTCATGCGCGGAAATATCTTAAGGGTGCATATTGCTGAAATGTATGATAATAATTTCATGCAAGAAACATTTTTGATAGAAAGAGATTAGTAGATCAAATAATAACACATTTGGTTGGGTGTGGTTATATTTTTAAGATACAAACTCAAAGAAGGTATGCTATTTGGACTCATTATTTCCAACATCCAGGATATTATATATATATTATAAATAATTTAGAGCGGTTACTCGAGTAAAGCCGTCGTTATGATTCATACGGCTATTGACCAATAGTCACTTTTTTATTCGTTTTACTAGAATAATTCTCAAGTTAGCCTATATTGAGTTCAAAAGGGCTTGCGAATAATACAAACAATGTATATCCTGGTTGTCGTGTTTAATTGGATATGTTATTTTTGTATCTTTTCATCCCTAAAATGTAATGTTGATTTTTTTTTATGAATTCTAGATACTAAGTGACAACGGTAATTGACAATATAGAGATTGCTAGTGACCATTATGAAAAGTAAACTAAAAATAGACAGGGAATAGTAAAACATGTTATTTTAGTATTAATGTCATATATTTATATATTACAGCAAATCACACATAAATTATTTAACAGAAAACCATATATTTTTTACATGAATTAGCGACATGATGAACACTGGCATGCACACTCGTCTTTTTTAGTTGTCAAATTAGAAGGTTGCATGAATACGTATGTAAATAAGTTGAACAATTAATTTGCAAGCGAATTATACAAAATATGTCTGTTTTGGTGCATTTGGACCAAACTGAACGAAACTGCCTACTAATAATGTAATGTAGTTCCTTTATTCCACTTTAATAAATGTATGTACAAAAAAAAAAAATTTTAAAAATGAGCACATTCTTTTTTTGTCGAATTCGTAGTTAGTACATGTATATTCAATATATTACAGATATATTGGTCTTTTTCAGGATTGGTCATTTAAAACATCCAACATTATGAGAACAATTGCTATTATCCTTATCATTGTGGCTATTGTTGCTGGTAAATACGAACTATCTTAGTAAATAAAGGCAACAGTAGTATACAGCTGTTCAAAACTCATAAATCTATGGACAAAAAACAAAATCGGGGTAACAAACTAAAACTGAGGAAAAGGCATTAAATATTAGAGGCGAACAACGACACAACATTAAAATGTAACACACACAGCAACGGACTAAGCATTAAACAAAATCCGATGAGAATAACCAATATAACATCAAAACCAAATATGTAAAACAGTAAACAGCATAGACTGGTTCTCTCCTCTGCACTTACGGGTATCTGATTTACCCTGGTCGAAGCCTAACAGATAAAGGACAGGGAAACAGACGAATCAACAGTCGTATTTCTGATTATTGTCATTGTTGTTAAACGTTGAACGTTATCTGTGTTGTTCATTGTGATAATACGATAATTAAATTGTACATTTTGTCATGTTTTATTGCGAATCCTAGCTATCAAATGGTTTCGGTAATCAATAATTTTGTTCACCCCTTTAAGCTGTAGATTGATTGATTGATTGATTTACTGGTGTTTGAAACCACTTTCAGCACTATTGGATAATTCGTGGCGATCAGATTTTTAAAGGTAGAAAAGCGCCTACACAGAACCACCAACATTCTGTTAAAATAAATTGACAATTAATCTATTAGCAGTATAAGATTATTATTCAATATATTAGATTTTGAACAAATGTTTATGTTTAAAACGATCGAATCCGCCTATTCCGAAAATATAAATAGGTTGTTAGTTACTTATGGCGAAAACTGTTATTTTTCCTCCAAAATTTCATGAAGGGGAAGATATAAAGAAAAGAAAATATTAGACACAAAAGACATACTGTTAGATATTCCAATTTCTAATTTGAAAAACTTTCAATTATACTGATACGATTAATGCTTCATTTCAGTTGTGCAAGTGACAGGCGGTGGCAGCCCTCGTCCGTGTTCTTCAGTGCACTGTTCTGGGGCGGGTGACTTAAAGCGTTGCGGCTGTGGTTGTCATAATTGTTGTGTTAAAAGATACGATTGTAAGGGAGGAGTTTGCCGTCGATTTTCCCCTTTTCCCAGGGGTTGTTACTGTTTCGATTGTAGTAAGTTTAGAAAACATTAGAACAAATTTGTTATAGCATTTTTGCAAATAGATGCATCAATACTGTCATCATATTGATCTGACTGAAACTGTTAATTTACATATACTTAAGCCTTTATATTGCAACAGACGTTTGATTTTGCAAGAGGCCTTGCATCTGATTTCATTTTTTAAAATTGTTCTTCCTTCCTTTCTTTAAGTTTTTTTTTTATTGCATACCGGTGTTCATTCGTTCCATATTTTCTTTCAGCATATGTCAATATTTTTTTTATTAAAAAACATCTAAAAATTACAGTAATAATTTCCCCGACAAACATAGTTATCCAATACTGTCATTGTGAAGTACAAAAGCAATACATAATATTTAGAAACCCACGGGGTACATCAAGATACTTGTCAATCTAGTTGAAATATAGATTTCTAAATTCGTTATCAATATATTATATATATACGTGAACACGAGTATACATATGGCAAATAATTCGACAGGAATTGGTTGTATCACTTTTTCAATAAACAAATAAATATTAGGTAAAACCGCTTAGTGTACTCGATAATGCTTTCAAGCAGCCGTTGCACGAACGGTTTTTCATTTAGATTGTTTCATTTAGAGTTTCTCCTATAATATAGATTGAATAAGTTGACATATTTTGGATAAGCTGTTAAAAAACCTCCAACCTTTTAATAATGCAAAGTTATGATTGTCTGTTTGTAGGTATACAGTTAGTCGAGATTGATTTAAATTAACCACTTTTTGTGTCTTTCTTTAAATATCATCAGTTAAACATAAGTGGTAAATTAACGTAGAGAGCAGAGATAATATATTTCATCAGAAGTGATTAACACATTCGTTAATGAAAATATCAATACTTTTTGGAACATTTTGGAAAATAATAGAGAAATGCATAGACAACTTTCAGTCTATGCAATCTTTTGTTATGGTAACATGTCCCTAGGAATAACTTTTTCAGGTTCTTGTTATGCCCCATGACAAGATGACAAGCGGATTATTATCTTATTCTTGTACGTCTACCAGCTGTCCGTGCAGATAAAGATACATGTTTTTCCCGGCAATCACCTATTACAGTTTTGAGCTACATCTTTAATATTTTATAGGGGGGTTTACACATTCTTCGCATGTGTACAGGATTTTTTTTTTAGATATTCTGAACATGTCAGGTATTTTTGTTTCATAGTTTTTTTGGGGTTCTTTTTGTACTATTTGCATAAAGGGATTCTGATTTGTCTAGCTATCACTCCAAAGTCAGAAAAGGGGAGGTAGGATATATATATATATATAAAAGGAAGTTGGAGTTCTTTTCCATCTCTCTTGCTTTATATTTGAATAATTAAACTCATTAGAGATACGAGGATTGAAATCTTATATTTACGCCAGACGTGCGTTTCGCCTTCAAAAGACTCACCAATGACGCTCGAATAAAACAATGTTAAAAAGGCCAAATAAAGTTCGAAGTTAAAGAGCATGAAGTATAAAAAATTCCTAAAAGTTTTGCCACATACAGCTATGGTAATCTATTCCTGAGATAGGAAAGCCTTTTTATTTTTCAATTTTTTTATGTTAATTTATAATTATGAACATATCAATGATTATTCAAATAAACAAAGAAGTGCTGACTACTGGGCTTGGGATACCTACGAGGAATTAAAACTCCACCAGCAGTGGCATCGATCCAGTTGTTGTAAATAAACTCATCATAGATAACAGGATTAAAATTTTATATTTACCCCAGACGCGCGGGAACAGATGGTTTGTACTCCTATATTTTAATGTCCCTTATGCAACAATAAGATTTTTATAGCATTGTCAGTTAAACTTGGTGACCACAGGAATTATAAATTTGAACTTGGTGATCACAGGAATTATAAATTTGAACTTGGTGACCATAAAAACTGGAAACAGTTCGCAGAATAAAATTCAAGATTGATCAACATCCATAACATGCACATGACAGAGCAGAACAGAAAAGAAAGCAGAGTCGTTTATATCTAGATTTAGTATAAAATACATAGTATCTTTCACCAATCAACGTCATCTTGTTATGCGAAAGCAAATCGCAAAAATTTACTCAGAGAACTCAGGGAGAACCAGCTTGTCAACCGTCACTACTTTAAATAAAAGGATAAATCGAACAGGATCTAATTTCGAAGGAAATATTATTATTCTTTATACTAGTATATTGAAAATTGTCTGTTAATTTGTAAAACCACCAAATCAGGGTACGTCACATCCGGTTGAATACGAAAATAGGTCGAAAAAAATATTCTCTTGACTGTTGTATGTAATTAATCCTACATTTTATTGCAGTAAAACATTTCTGTTTCATAAAAATATGTCTTGGGTATTTCAAAGTACCATTATTTTTTTTTATCTGGGGTTTCTATAGAATAGTTTGTAAACTTGAAGTTTCATGGTTACTTAAGCTTGTACACAGGTTAAATAAGAGGAGGAATTTGGTTAACTTCCAAAGATGGTTATTTTCTTATATGCAATGAAATGTTATGTGATTTTTTTTCTATAGTACTGGACAGAATAAAACTTTACTCATGCCAAGTGTTCCTTTATTTGAAACAAAGATAAATTCTGCACAATTTTTTGAAAAGTGCAAATTTAACAAAGACGTATAGGGAAAAATGAATGGTGGTATTACACCTTAAATGACCAAGATTAAGAAAAGATATTTTTTGTTTCAAAAGTTTTCAAATTTAACTGAATAACAGAATCCATACTTTAAAGTTACGCCAGCCTGCATTTGTCATCACTTTATTTATAAATTTAAAACAGTAAGTTTCATTAACTTTGATTTTTATCGAAATTTTTGGATCACTTTCAGGCTTAAAGCTTAATCGAGGAAAAAAAACAGAGAGTATATGGCTAAGCAATTCAAAGTTCTTCAAAGAAAACTTTGAAAACATTAAGTGGACGTAAGAACTGCTAAAAGTTTTGAGAATATATTTTCGAAAAAAACTAAGGATTTTCTTATCCCAGGCATAGATTACCTTAGCCGTATTTGGCACAAACTTTTTGGAATTTTGGATCCTCAATGCTCTTCAACTTTGTACTTGTTTGGCTTTATAAATATTTTGATATGAGCGTCACTGATGAGTCTTATGTAGACGAAACGCGCGTCTGTCAAAGGTACCAGGATTATAATTTAGTACGCCAGACACGCGTTTCGTCTACATAAGACTCATCAGTGACGCTCATATCAAAATATTTATAAAGCCAAACAAGTACAAAGTTGAAGAGCTTGAGGATCCAAAATTCCAAAAAGTTGTGCCAAATACATCTAAGGTAATCTATGCCTGGGGTAAGAAAATCCTTAGTTTTTCGAAAAATTCAAAGTTTTGTAAACAGGAAATTTATAAAAATGACCACAAAATTGATGAAAACAATACCAAAACAATGGTTACAAGAGACAACTAAAGAGGTATCTATTAAAACAAAAGTTGCTACAGACTTTGAATTCAAATTTAAAGATAGAAAAAGGGAAAATGGTATCAATCAAAGACATTTCATCCAAAGACATTTACAATTAATATCAAAAACCAATAGGATTTAGAAAATAAGGCAAAATGTCTATTTAAGAATACAATACAAGAAAGAGACAACAAGTGCTGTACTTTATCTTCAACTATATACAAGACAATTGATTGAAAATGTTTAGATTAAAATTTCTGCAGTACATTTTACTAAACAAACAATTACTTTTTTCTTTGAAAATAACTAAAACTCCGCTATGCTATGCAATGTATATAATGTCATCGTAGATTATGAACATTATTTTTTGACATGCTAATTTCTGAAAAAAATTAGGAATCAAATAAAACTGTTAGTTGATAAATTTAAAATAGGACATCATATAATATCACTTTGATCACTTTTGTATACATACAAAATACGGATAGCAAATGTCAAAACTCTCATAAGTTTGTTGCAGAAATAATTAAATTATCTCCTTGAACTAGAATTTATAATATATTATGTTATCTTACATTTAAGCATTTAGTGTGCACAAGTACTAACCTTACAATTGATATGCTATATTCTAACGATAAGGTACCGGTACTTTATGTATCTCTAACAAATATAAATTCAAATAAAATTAAAAACCAATTGTTCAGAGAACAATTGAAGGTCTTTCCACTAGTAAAGATCTATTTTGATATTGAAATAAAGTATAAAATGTTAGTTCCTATGGCTTTATGATGTATTAATATAAATTTAAAGCAAAGGTCAAAATCTAGAACGTCATATAAACCTATGACCTTGACCTCAATTTCAAGGTCACAAACAAAGGACCGTAAATCAAAAGACCCTAGATCTTTAATATGTTTGGTTAAAGAGTAATATCACTTTACATGTTATTCTAAATATAAGATGGGCGAAAACTCTCATTTATTGTCTGCGCTCCCTTTCAACCAAAATATACAAGTAAGGACATGTCGCAACTAACAATTTATGAAAAATTATTTGTCGATATGTCATATGGTATTTGAAAATCAGTGAAAATAAACAAAAATCAAAATTTAGAACATGACCTTGACCTATGACCTTGACCTCATTTTCATGTTTTTGGACCAAGGACCTCAAATCTGAAGACCCTAGGTCCCTATCACTTATGGTTTACCAGTTAGAAATGCATATCACTTGAATCAAATGAAAAAGGGGGAATAACTCTCATATGGAGTCTCCAAATAGCTTCTGTCCAAATGAATAGTCTTATTCTGAAGATGTAACCAGCAATTTGGCAAAATAAATTTGCCATAATCTTTTACGGTTGCGAAGGAGTAGTGGCCACAAGGAAAACAGTGTTTGGGGAGATAACTCACAACGTAAAGTATTTTGTTACGATATTGTAAATTGTTAAAGCGAATAAACTATTTGATATCATATTCCAAATATGTAAGCGCCATCTTATGAAACAACAATACTACACAAGAAAAAAAAATTAGGTGGAAGAAAAAAAAAATTTAATCAGAAAAAATCAATAAGTCTTACCACGGAAAGGTGGAAAGACCTTATTATATAACATTAAAATGAAATAAAAAAAGAAAAGTCCGGCAAAGTTTCATTTTCAGATGTTGTTTTTTTTTTTTTACCCTTATAACTTAATAACCGTATGAGCTACTTAATATTCGTTGACAACACCAAATCAACCGTTCACATACTCAAATCGCACAATCTACTTAGCAATAATATGTATCTGTATATGCAAATATGTGAACAACTCCCAAACTTGCCATTTCGTGGGCAGTTCATCGACTGAACATGCCAGAAAGCGTATAAGACACTGGTCGATGGATCGATGCGGTCTCCGAATTAGGATATTTTCTCAACAAATTGACGTTTTTGTGGAAAAAGATTGTTTCAAAGACAAAATAAAGAAGAACATAACACCAAATGTATACGTCATATCACAAATATTTCAGAATCTATGTATTCAGAGAAGCTCCAAAAAATCGATCTTTTCCTTTAGTTGTAAAGATAAAACATGTTAAACATTTGTATCTTTGAAGATCTTTAAGGTTCATCATTACAAATGGCTGCGTTTTACCTAAAAAATTTACTCTGTCCATACACAAAACTGCTCAGTTAAAAAGTTTTTAATGCTAGCTCCCACTAGACATAGGAAATTTAAATGAATTTTGAGTTTCCAAAAGATGCAATCTTCTTTGGATTTAACGTTTTATATCTTTCAATCTTTTTCAGAAAAATTATCAGGCGCCGCTAAACGAAGGAATAGGATAAACAAAGACTCAACTCGGGGTTAAAGATGAAAGAAATTGTTTTAAAATATATATGTAGATTTTGCTTTTTTAACTGAATAAAAGTTGAATTTATAACATCTAACGGAATTTTGTATGGAGTAGTCTCATCAATGTGAAAGTGGAATAATAAGCGACCACGACTTTAACACTGTTAAACCAGGTCATAACAAAATTACGCTCTGCAAAATGGACAGCATGTTACAAAATACCAAATCATTAGTGTGTTATTGTTTATCGAAATAAAACGTAAAAAGGACAAATGAACACTTTCAAAAAAAATAAACAAAAAACAAAAAACAACTAGTATCTCAATTGTTTGTAAAACAATTGAAAGGTCTTTCCTGTGAAAGTGATGTTTTCGTAATGTACTTTGTACGACCTTTCGTTTGATATACGACAAGCATACCTTCTGAAACTTTTCGAATTTTACACTTAATGACCCCATCGGCCTACATTTTCCAGATCGGGAAGTATGATATATGTACCATTTAAGACTTGATGATCTTTCATTTTATATGCGACAACGCCATGTTCTAGAAAGTTTGTTTTTTGTAACTTATAACCCCATCCAACTCATTTTTGGAGGACAGGAATTTGATATTTGAAATGTACACGTTATGACCTTTCATTTGATATACACCAACCTTACCTTCAAATTTTTATTTTTTTTGCACTCAATGACCCCACCCAACCCATTTTTTGGGGACGTCAATTTGATATTCGAAATGTACGCTTTATGGACTTTCATTTGATATGCGACAACCTAACAATTTGAGAAGTTTGAAGTTTTGCACTAAATGACCCCACCCTGCCCACTGGGATGAAAAAGGGGTTTGAAATTTTCATTTTTGAGAAGAGCTCATTAAGACCTTCAATTTGATGTATCATATGACCTCATTTTGCAGAGTGCCAAAAATGACGCAATATCAATTATATAAATAGAACTTATGCAACTTACAAAGTCAAAGCAAAACATGAACATTTCAAATTGTTTTCTTGGGTTTTTTACTCATGGAATGTTTTCGGTATTTGGTCAAACATATAACTATGTTACCCTCTTCAATTTCTCAAACATTTTAGGTGGTAATCTGTTGTTGATTCAAAAATACATGCCTCCGCTCGCAAAATTTCAAACTGCATTATCTCTAAAACGACAGCAGATATCTCAAATCTGTTAAATGATAAATGATCTACATTTGAAGGACAACATTGCAGAAAAAGATTTCGACACTTCCAAGGTTCATCAAGGTCACAATGAATCATCAAATATATGATGCAATAACAAACTTGAGAACCGGAAGTGGTAGAGACATAGGACTACCACCAATCAACTCAGGACTACTTGACCTTTCAAATGTGACAAGGTCAAGGTCATACTACACTTTGAAGGTCAAGGTTAAATTTCATCATGGCCTGACATTGACCTCAAATTGAAGGTCTTGAATTACTGATCATCTTTGCAGTTTATAGTAGGTTGATATCTGTTACCTTTTAAAAGATATACACTTGTTACTATAGTTTTAAGAATTATGTTGTTGTAACTTTTGAACAGACAGTCGGACATTTTTTAGCTTAATGTATAAAATGTAGAGCTCGTCGAGAGGAACATTTTATACACAGTATGAGTGCAGCAAACTCTTATTGTTTTCTTAATATGCAAGCTTGAAATTGCAGCGTAATTTCTTTTTGCACTCGGTGACCTTTGACCTTGGTGCAAATTAAAGGTCACATGAATTAAAGAATATTGGTGAAGGTCCCAAGTCTCTACGGCTTCCGGTTCTCGAAATATATTTTTTTCCAAACATGTATAATTTTTCAAGGGGAATAACTTCTTATCAGGGTAAATAACCTACTAATTATTTATGTTTATTAACATTGCCATATGTTCCTGTACATGCTGCCATTTTCAATTCTATTCTATCTCTTATACTTTTAAAGAAAAATGCAAATAAAAAAAATGCTTCAAGGGGATATAACTCTCAAAGGGGATGATGAAATCCTACACAGCCTCATCTGGATATACGTCATAATGAGATCTATCGATGGTTAATATTTGGTCTTGATTACTTCGATAAAAACGGGGGGAGGGCATGTCAAAAAAATGTTGGAAGAAAAAAAAACATTAGAAAAACAATAAGGTCTTTCCTCACGTAGGGGAAAGACCTTAAAAAAACATAATAAAACCAAAAAGTAAAATCACAAAAATACTGAACTCCGATGAAAATTCAATCGGAAAATCCCGAATCACATGGCAAAATCAAATGACAAAACATATCAAACGAATGGATTACAACTGCCATATTCGTGACTTGGTACAGGTATTTTCAAATGTAGAAAATGATGAATTGAACCTAGTTTTATAGCGCTAAACCTCTAACTTTTACAACAGTCTCATCAATTCCGTTATATTTACAACAATGTGTGAACAAAACAGACATAGTAAATCAAATAGTCAAAAGACTCAAGTGACATAATAAATATCCAAAACATAATAAAAAAAAATAATAAACCGTTAGACATCAAAACTAATTCACATAGGCAATAGGCTGTATAAATATTTTTTTTTCATTTTTAATAAATGTAGTCTATAATAATATTTGCCTACATTTATGCCATTTGGCCGCCACAATAGAGCAAAAAACCGGTGATTAAAAGTGATAGTTAATGGTTAAAACACACTAGAATATGCCTGCGAAATCGCGGGCATTCAGAGCGTTGTTGAAAATATGTAAAGTGTTGTAGGAAAAATTTTGTAAACGATTTAATGACTGGAGAATTTTAGGAATAGTATCAAAAGTCAAAAGTACTAAGGGACAGAAAAATGTATTTTTATCCCTCATCCTTTATTTCCAAAATTCCGATTTTTTTGTTTTCTATTAATTTCAATATGAAACATACATTTAGTATATTGTGAACATTCAAGTCAGGAGCCTGTAATTCAGTGGTTATTGTTTTATTATGTGTTACATATTTGTTGTTCGTTTACTTTCTGTACATAAATAAGGCCGTTACTTTTCTCGTTTGAATTGTTTTACATTGTCATTTCGGGACCTTTAACAGCTGACTACGGTATGGGCTTTGCTCATTGTTGACTACCGTACAGTGACCTATAGTTGTTAATTTCTGTGTCATATTTTGGAGAGCTGTCTCACTGGTTATCATACCACATCTTCTTATTTTGTAATCAATGATTTTTTTTGGTAACATATTTAATGACTGGAGAATTTCAGAAAAGGTATCAGAAGTTATAGGTACTTTGGGACAGGACAATTGTTTTTCTAGCCTGTCTCATTCCTTTTCCCCCGAAATTCCCATTTCTTTTATATTTTTCTAAGATTTTCAATAAGACATGCAAATTTTAAGGCTCATATGTATAAAATGAACATTCATTACTATATATATAAATAAAGTGCAATTGCTTTTTACATTGTACTTTCAATTCTCAGTTTACTAATCGATCCACGGCGGTCATAGATCCGGGTGTCAGCTAGATTTGCTAAAATTAATCTTGATACTATTGTCATTTAATTTGTTGATTTAATTTAAGTATTAAGATAATTTTGCATGTTTCTGGAGCTGAAAGACAGCAGACCTCTCTACATTTGACACACTTTAATATAAAAAATTTATGAGACTTCTTCAAAACTAACTAAGCAGAAATGATCCTAAATTGTACTTAAGGTAGATAGGGTGTCTTCCTCCATCTTAAGATTTTGAAATACCAGAAAAAAAGGTCTACTTCTTTAATTAAATGTGCAAATTTATAGAGTAGTAGGTAATTTATGTGTAAGAACTTTCATTTCAATATAGAAAATTACATGTTTTTATCATATTTATGGTTGTATTTTACAAAAAACAGAAAACTTTTATTCAATTTTTTTTCCAAATCTGCCACATAAGGGGAGGCAACTCAAATGCAAGGGCAGATAATTCAGATTAAGGTACTTTTACAACAGAATGTGTTAGGAACTTGCATATTTTGTAATTTAGCAAGAAAATGGGTGTCGTGACCCCATTTTTCCTTTTTCTTAACTAAAAGCATACGATTAAAGCTATCTTCTCATATGTTATCTCAAAATTCTATGGTTTAGTTTACGCTTTATTGCAGAAAATTGGGTTATCCATGCATAATCTATACAAAATATGTCAATTTTGAACACTGTGTAGTTTGAAAATAAGCCCTGTGACCCATTCTTTTTATTATTTTTTTTTAAAACGCAACTTCATTTTGGCAAATTATTATAAAAATATATTTCTATGGGTTATAATTTATAGACACCACATCCACCTTAATGAATTATGATAATGCACAAGCATCACGACTAAAAGTTGAATATAGTACGTAGTGTACATAGTGTAGAGAAAAATTAAATAATTAACCAATTTTTCTCTAATTTAATACTGCAATTTAAAATTCTTATTAAAAATTATTTACTAGAAGTTAATTACCGGAAATTAACATTTTTATTTTAAAATTACCTGATCGACCAAATAGATATAATTTTGGTCTCTCAACTGCTGATTGGATATTGATGTTTTTCTTGTATGGATACTTTTCCATATATTCTTTGTCCGTTAGAAAATTGGCTGGATCGTATAGCCATGAGACCATAAAACAAATATAGGAGTGATTTAAGATATCACTATGGTCGTGCCAAATTTTAACATATCTCGTTCTCTCAATGCTTCTTAATTTATGTATTGCATCTTCTTTCATTTCAGGTTGAGATTCTCCTATTCTTTCATAGCAATGTTTCAAGTCTTCTATGGATAGATTGTCGTATTCCTGGTCAGTATAATGATTGAAAATTCCCAATTTAAGATGATCCTGAAGAGCGGACTTTCTGATGTGAGCCAGTGGAATTTTCCGACCATAGACATCCTGTTCAACCTCAACTAAAGAGCCACTACTGCTGATTTTTGTTGTTGTTATATGTTTCAGAGCAACTTCCTCTCCAATGTAAATATCTCCAGATTGTAACTTTTTTTTTAAATATCGTCTTTCAGTTGTTTTGCTGGTCTTGGAGTTGGTATCGTGATTTTTGTTGTTTTCATGTTAATAATTTTCTTGGCTCTACGGACTCGTCTGTGGTACATGTTTAAATGTCCAGTGTATAAAGAAGTGTCAATGTTGTTGACCTTTGCGAACTCTTGCAGAATTTGACCTGCATTTGATGGGAATTTGTTATTAATGTTGATGTTATACTGACGGGCCAACTTGGTCCAGTTAATATAAGACCCCTTAGGCTTGGAGTTTAGGAGCTGTAGAAATTTAGATTCAAAACAACTTAACATTCTGTCTCTATTATACTGTTTGTAGGATTTTCCCGAAGCCAAAAAACTATAGACATCATTACCACCATCTGTAATTGATTCAGCAAATTTATTTCTAGACTCCACAATGTTTTTATTAATCTCTTTTTTTCTGTCTTGTGGTGTTGGAATGTCGGACATTGTAACAGAGATTGATTTGTTAAATGAAATATTCATTTCTTTTTCTACTACTGGCTTGATGATGTTGACAAATTTTTTAATTAAATTAAGCCCTTTTGTTTCATTCTCCTTGACAGCCTTTGGTGAAGTAATGTCAATCAAAGTTTTGGTAGCGTTGGTACATAATGCACTCAATTCAATGGTTTGGAGTGGAGCAGATTTGTGAAGTTTGGATATGTGTCCATGGACGGTATTGCATGGATTGCAATCCTCCAGTGTGTGTTCTTTCTTTTCTTTTCCTGGTAATTTATTCATCTTTTTTAAAGAGAAGTACTCTACAAATTCCTTTTGTTCTCCTGTTTTGTTTTTTTCAACCCAGTATTTTTTGTTGGTTATGTACTCCTGTAGTCTAGGTACTTTCATTTGAAAAGATTCAAAGGTAATTTGCATTTTTTGATAATTTTCCATATAATGATGATAGTTTCCATATCTCTCCCGAAGACTTAAATTGCTGCTAATTTTTGGAGGCTTTTTGCATTCAACATTTTTTCTCCATGCCTCGATGGATGACAAGTCTTTTGTGTCTCTTGAGATTATGATTTTTTCGAAATTGCAAAAATTCATTTTGTCATGTTGTTATTACTTTTTATGGTCCAATATTAATTCACTGAAATAATTGTAATATGTGTATACTAGAGATATTTTTCCAAATGAGATAACTGTTTTGCATTTAGATTATTTTCTTATGTCTATTAGGCTGTATTGTATTCTCCAATGGCACCAATGGTGATGTGATGGTCCCACATTAAGGTTACCAATCACCAACTGATGCCGTCAGAGCTTACAACACAATCTCCTTTCAATGAAACTGATAGAAAACAACATCAAATCATACATTTAAAATTTTTTGTATGTTTTGATAGCATATATATTGCAAATCGATGTCTGACATGAAAATTGGTGACATCATCCAATCAAAGTTAACGTTAGAAATGATTTGGCATAAGAATTGCTTGTTTTACTGTTACAGGTTATTTTGTTAAGCTCGAAAGAGGGCTGGATGAAAGGGTTAGGTATATTTGAAACCAACATTTGAAAAAACCTAAAATGCAATTAAGTTATCTCCATTCCAATGCAATTACTGTATAAGCTTAATATATATGATTAAAAACTAAAACTATTGTAAAAAGAATGTGACATCTTCCATTTAGGCTTTTAAAAAATCCTGTTCAAGTTGAGCTTTTTTGTCGAGCCTTCGACTTTGGTCGAAAAAGCGAGACATAGCGATTCTACATGCTGTCGGCGTCGGTGGCAAGCACAAATATTCACTCTGTGGTTAAAGTTTTTAAAATTTTAATAATTTAATTAAACTGTACTGGATTTCTACCAAACTTGGACAGAAGCTTGTTTATGATCATAAAATAGTATCCAGAAGTAAATTTTGTAAAAATAAAATTTCATTTTTTCAGTATTTTACTTATAAATGGACTTAGTTTTTTTGTCGGGAAACATTACATTCACTCTGTGGTTAATTTTTTTAAAATTTGAATAACTTTCTTAAACTATCCTGGGTATGTACCAAATTTGGACAGAAGCTTGTTTATGATCATAAGATAGAATCCAGAGGTAAATTTGGTAAAAATAAATTTCCATTTTTTCCGTATTTTACTTATAAATTGACTTAGTTTATTTGCTGGGGAAACATTACATTCACTCTGTGGTTAAAGTTTTTGAAATTTTAATAACTTTTTAAAACTATACTTGATTTTTACAAAACTTGGGACAGAAGCTTGTTTATGATCATAACATAGTATTTTGTAAAAATAAATTTCAATTTTTCAGTATTTCACTTTTAAATGGACTTAGATTTTCTGCCAGGAAACAACACATTCACTCTGTGGTTAAAGTTTTAAATTTATTTGATAACTTTCCTATACCATTTTGGATTTGTACCAAACTTGGACAGAAGCTTTTTAATGATCAAAAGCTAGTATCTAGAAGGAAATTTTGTTAAAATTTTGTACCTGTGGATCTGTTTTTTTCTTATAAATGGACTTAGTTTTTCTTCCAGTTAACATTACATACAGTCTGTAGTTAAAGTTTTTAAAACATTTATTAGATTCATAAACTATCTTAGATTTTTACCAAACTTGGACAGAAGCTTTTTACAATCAAAAGATAGTATCAACAGGAATAATTTTATTGATTTTTTTCCTCATTTTTGTTGAGCCTGTGATTTACAGCAAAAGTAGGCGAGACACTGGGTTCCGCGGAACCCTTAGAAATTGAATTTTTATACCTTTTTTAGTATGCATACATTAATTAAATAAGATTTTGCCTTTTTAACAGGGCAGCTTTTTCAATTATTCTTATGATACATAATTTGAATTGAGTGCTATATTGCATTTAAATTGCATTAGAATTTGGTAGTATTGTATTCTTTACTGAAATTTCAAAGGAATTTTTCTGGGAAATGAACAAACCAAAGCAAAGGAAATCTTTCATTATAAATTTGATGATGTGTCTATTGAAAATATTTTGTGCAACCTGTCTGATAACATGAATTTTCATTGGTGTGGGCATGTTCCTTTCTTAGAAGATGATTGTATAGTTTTAAAATGATACTTAACTGTTTACAAGACTAAAAGAAAATATTATTTTTAGGTTTTTATAGAAATCTTGGAGCATTTTTTAACTGTACATGCATGATACTTTGGACAAATGTATCCCATGTTGCAAAGACTAGAGAACTTGTTTTTTTCCTCCATAATTAAGTATTGATATGTATATATATAGTGTTCAAATTATACATTGAATTGATTTTAAGATTGGTACACAATATGAGTCACTCTTGTGTTCTTTGTTGACAGAGTTATTTTAACAATTTCAAAGATGGAAATATATGAAGTGGGTTTTTTATTATTTGTTTTGGGGATAGCAATTTTCCTGGTTAAGTTTGAAACATAAATATATTTTTGCAACAAATTTTTAGTAACCTTTTATAGTTATGCTCCTGATGTAGTGCAGGGGCATTAAGCTTTACCCTTGTATGTACATATGTCCCATAATTGGTTTCCATTCTCTAACTAAAGTTTGCCTTAACCAAATTTTATGAAACTTGTTCACAATGTTCATTACCAAAAAATAAATCGTGTTTCAATTTGGGTAGGGTCACTTTACCATTCTAGAGTTTTGCTCCTTTACCGATGGAAATTGCTGAATTTTTATTCCCATTTTATAATTTTAGCTTTCCTCAGCCAAATGTTGGGCTTATTAACACAAATCAGGTTCAATTTTTGGAAATTTCTCTTATACCTTTCTTGAGTTATGCCCCTTTACAAATGGAAAAATTCCTGAGAGTTTCTGTTCTCTATCTTTAAAGAATTAAATAACTATTGTATATTCTTAAAACTGACAGCCAAACAACTGAATTGCATTATATGGTACATTTGTTGTATATTGTGTTTATAAATTCATACTACTATCCACTTGGTGACTTGCATTCCTTAATATATTTTATTTTATATACTGTTTAGAATAGTTTGTAGAACTTCTTATCATTGATGCATATAAAATAATAATACATGAATAACTGTTTGTGTTGATCCTTAAAGCTGTGTTTACACTTTTATTTTACTTGGTATTGAATTTATTTATTAATCTACTTCTACCATTGAGTTTTTGCCTGTAAATGTTCTGTTATTGGTTTCATTTATTAATTTTCTTGATTTCATTTAATAAAATTCAAACTTTTTACCTATGGTATTGTTAGATTTATTGTTACAGGCTTTGTATGGGGTTGCAATAAATATGGACAGCAAATGAGCAATACATTGAATAAAATCAACATTGACAAAAAAAATATATGCATAAAACAAACAAAAAATGTCTGCTCTGTGTGTATACCTAAAGTTCAAAAGGAACTACCAGTATGATCAATTCTTATATGTCAATGGTTTTCTAAAAAAATCATATTTGGGTGAGAAGAAGATGATGTAATTGAACTGTTTTCTAGAAATCTAGTCTTGTGTACTTATTGTTCTTATTTGTACTTGGACATCCTTGTTACATTTGGACATTTGATTTTTTGGCTAGAGTTTTCCTGGTGAAGATAAATCCCAGAAAAGTTTTGGATGAATCAAATAAATAATTCAATTTTTATTGTTTTTTTTATCATATACACATTTATTAAATATTTCTCAGTATTAATCCCCAAAACAAACAACCTACAGATTTTCAAAGAGGGTGTGGATTCAAAATTGTTGGCTGCCAGTTTACACAATATGACATTCTCTCCGCCTTTTTAACTTCCAGAGATTTTGATTATGAAATCGCCGGAACCTATAGTGCGGTGACTGAAGGCAGATTTTTTGGAATTTAATCTCCCCACCGAACACACACCTACATAATATATCATTGGAAAGAGGAAATCATGTACTATAAGAATATACCTGTCGTCAGGACTTGATATGGTCACATTTTTTTTAAATTGAGGTCAAAGGTCATATGTAAAAATTTGTGAAAATTTGGGTGGGTTTCAATTTTGACATTTTTTTCTATTTCTAAACTCTACCTAAATACAAATGATACTATTTTGGCTTTAGTAATGTTTGTTATTATACATAAACCTTAATCATTGAGATTTTTTTTTCAAAAAAAGTCCTAAAACGACTTTATATAAACAAAACTTCAAAAATCAAGTTTTCAACCTATAAAATGTTAAGAGCACCTAAACCTTATAAAAATATCAATTTCAGGTAAAAATCAAGTGTCATGCAGGACAATACTTTAAAATTATTTTTTAAACTATCATATTGGGTGAGGTATCAAACCAAAGCCATAGAACACTTCAGTCAAATATGACCTCAAATTGAATTTGCGGATACTTCAGGTTTTTTATAGACTACTCGTTGCTTTTTGGTTTTTTTTCACAATTATTTCTGCTACCATAGTATTATCTTTTGTTGTGCAATTAACTCTGGTTAATATCTATTACATTATAGGTTTTGTAACTATATCCCCCCTTTTTTTCCCTTGCAACGTACCACAGACTTCAAAAGTATTCCATATAAAAAAAGAAGGTGTGATATGATTGCAAATGAGACAACTCTCCAAATGAGACCAAATGAGACATAAAACAATTATAGGTTTCAACAATGAGTAAAAGTCATACTGCAAAGTCTTCAATTCCCGAAACGAATAATGTAAAACAAACAAAAAATCTAACGGCCTGATTAATGTACAAAATAAATAATAAAGAAACCAGTATAGTATATAGAAACAAACGACAAACACTGCATTACCGTCTCGTAACTTAAAACTGACACATACAGATAGTGGCGGGGTTTAACCTTTTTAAGGGCACGCCAACAATCCCCTATCCTCGGGACTGAATTCGTGTGTACCAGTGCAACAAGCTTTATACCAAATCAACCCTTATATTCATCATGTTCATTTTCATCAACTGTCACAATAACAATAACGGTACCATTTTTTCTGCACCAGATGCGCATTTCGACAATACATATCTCTTCAGTGATACTCGTGGCCAAAATATGTGAAATCCAAAGCTTATATTAAAAATGAAGAGCTATAATCCAAAAGTTCCAAAAAGTATAGCCAAATCAGTGAAATGAATCAGAGCTTTACATTAGGGAGATGCATTCCTTAATTTATAATAATTTCTAACATTTTGACATGTTTTAATATTTCTACACATTTCACTCATGGCCACAGGTCTGCACATGAAAGGTTCTGCTCAAAGCAAACACGTTATTTTGAGTTTTTCTTTACAAGTACAGACAAGGTATTGTAGGAAGTCCGAAGACATTTGTTCCTAAAAATTACCAGCTTCATACCATCCCTATCAATTCATCCAAGATTTAACAGAGATCTATAAGGGGGTTTAGGAAGGTGTGATGACATCCATATGCTTGTCTGCAAAGATGCTGGGGAAACATCATACGAGAAGTACACACTATCTTGAATTCGCTCAATTTCATGGTTGGCAACACATTAGAAAGCGTCGCACTTTATTTAAAGAAGCATAAAATCCATTGGCATTCAATGTTTCAACAAGGTGTTTTGAACCAAACTCACTGTACATTTGTAAAGCCAATCCTAAATGAAAAGGAGTAAAATAAAAAAGATTGCCTCAACAATTGCTTAGCATTTCCACAATTTCTCTAGTGCCATTTCCTGAGAATAGTCTTGACTGTATGCACTTTCATTGAGTAACCATAGAGTGAATTGCAATAAATACGAATGCATTGACTGAATTAAGAAGGAAGAAACAATTCATCTAAAGTTGGGTAGTCTTCTTTGGAGTTACGATGTCTTTTCTAAGTAAACTTGCAGCGGAATTAAATATCTGTCCGTTATTTGTGTCTATTACAGTTTGACATTGATATTTTGAGGTCAGTTTTCAATAGACTAGAAGCTTATATGGCATCTAAAATAGTTAATTTGCTACTAAATAATATGTTATATTTGCCCTGAACTTGTTGAAGTTGTTTGACAACTGAATTTCTATAGAAATAAATGAGTTTAGACTGCATTTTTCATGTAGAATATTTTAGATTAGAATCAGCCTGAAGAAATGATCTATATTTATCAAGTAACGGTGCCATGAGGAATGACCATTAAATCGTTGTCAATAGCCAAAATAGAATTAGTAAAAGCAGTAACAGTATCGTGTTCTGAAATATCTGCTTCCACGGGTTTGGATTTAATTTTTTTCGTTTGTAGCAAATATTTTGTAATGCAACCAAAATGACAGAGTGCTTGAAGTTTAAAAGATGGACGGGAAACTATTTCAACTTTAACTTTATCTGACACGGATAAAAAAATTTAATGCGCTCATCTGATTCAAACTTGAGTAATGTTTTATCTTTCTAAAATGTTTTGTTGCAACAAAATATACAAGCTCTCCAGATGAACGACTGCATTCTAGAACGTGTACACTGAATACCCGAAACTGAGGGACAACAGTCAGATAATTATATGTCGTCAAACTTCCTGCACGGAGTTCTTCAAATTAACAGCTATCGCATGAAACATCTTGATGTTCCCCTCATCCAATCTTTTATGCAATGCAGATACGAAAGTCGACTTCCCTAAACTGGTAAATTGACTTAAAATTTCAATCGAGGTTTTTTTAGCATATTTTTTATTCACTGCATAAAATTTAACGGCTTTTGTCTGTTCTTTGGACTTAATCGAGCAAGTTGCAAAGGACCTGACATATCACGGAATATTTACTGAAACTATTCGTCATTATTTTGATTTTACAATAAGACTTTTCTGACAAAGTATATTTGATGTTTTATAACGAAAACACATAGAATATAAACATATACAAACAAAGTATATGGCATATATCAGTGCACTTTAATTGAAAATATGTGTATATAATTGCGAAAAAGGTAGTAATTTCATATATCATTCGAGAGCAAATTATTGACTAATACACAAAATGTGACGGAAGGCAAGTGATTAGTTCCGTGTTGAAATTGAAGATTTTTACTCCATTCTTTTTCCATTGATTTCTTAAGTTTTTTTTCATATTTTGGTTCCGAAATTTTTATCACTTATTAGTTTTATTAAATACTATATGCTTAAAATATTATGGGATAATTTTTATTACTACTATGAAGAAGAAACTAAAGTTTGAGTCTGAATTTGCAATTAATATTACCTCAATTTTAAATAGTCTGAACTTCACAAATTTTATAGATTAGAAGAAAAGAAAATACTGAATAGCATATTTTGACATGTAAAGACAGCTTCAGGAAAAACTATTTCAATTAAATGTAAGCAAACATACCCATTTTTTCATTTTGAAAAAGGGGGGTTGAAACTCTCCAATATACTACCAGTCATTAAAACGACATTTTAGAAAAAAGTGACCGTACGAAATTCTGACGACAGGGCAAAAACTAAAGAAGACATATTTGTCTTTAAGTTAAGACCATTTTTAGCCGTGTGTTATTTGGGGAGATTAAACTCGTGATCTAGACGACTTTTTACACTTCTGTCACCGCACTACTAGTTGGTCAGGTTCACTGTTGACAGTGATGTGAATTTGACAAAAATAAAAATAGTGGAATAAATTTAATTTTCCTGTTGGTAGTCCTACCTTTACAAATTTATGCAGTACGTCATATTCATTAGATTATAACAAGACTCTTGACATTGGGGGGGGGGGGGGTTAATTTTGATGACAGATGGCCTAGATTGGAGTTGCTGATTGTAAAAATTTGCACTTATATGTTGGCTTGATATCAGGATGACAAGGAATGAAAGCCTTGTTTTTTTTGCTGGAAAAGAGTTTGAAAGAAGGAGTTTCCCTTATAGTAAGATGTCATGACCATGGTTAAATCATACAATAAATTTTGGAAAATATATCTCCAGCATACACATTGATTCAATTCATATTAAGAGAGTCGGGGTATTTGATGATGATGGATTTTTTTCCCAATAGAGTTGAAATATAAACTTCATCATCTTCATTTTATTCTTCTGGTAATGGCTCATTTCCAACCAGGGGTGACTTGAGAAAATAGTCTCCAAGCTTGATGGATGTGTGGGTTTGAAGCAGTGTAAATGGCCATATATATTAATAGCAGAAAAGCAGACATCACTATTAAAGTAAGTACCCAAGAAAAATTAAAAAAAAAACGGAACACTTTTTCTATTTTATTTCATCCTGTCTACCCTCTTTGGATTGTTGCATGTTCCATTTATAATTCTAGTGTAATTTTTAAAAACCATAAAAACGTTTTGAAAGAAGAAAAGAATTTATTTGCAAAAACACCATAAAAACTACACTATAATGGTTTACATTTTTAAAATTGTTATTTGGATGGAGAGTTGTCTCATTGGCACTCACACCACATCTTCCTACATCTATACACATACTTTTAGTTGCCTACGTCCACTACTTTTGAACTTTGGATAGTTGTCTCGTAGGCAACTTTTTTTTTATATAACAATTTTGTTCTAATGTTTTATATATATATAATAACAGCAAAATCCCCTCTCCCTATAACTGTTTTTTTTTTCTAAAACAACAAGTACGAAATCCAAAAGGGTAAGGCTTTCATCTACAAGCCCCTCTGCGTTCTTGATCTTTCTTGTTGTTCTGTGTTTTGCAAGACTGAAATGAAACATTAATCATCTTATTGATTTTGAGTTCATATTTATTGCAAGCAGAAAAGTGCTTCGAACTCACTAATTAATAACGTGTTGTTAACATTTTTAGAAAAAGAAAAGACAAAATATAGAATTAAACACGATAAATAAGAAACTAGCTGATTGTTTCGCAAGTTCATTTGAGGTCATTATAGACAATTATAAATCAAGTAATTCAATAAAAAACCTATCTATTGGCAAGTAGTCGTGTGAAATATAACGATGACTGTTTGAAGCAATAAGTTCGAATAACATTCTCATTTAATATGCTATTATCTAATCATATAACTACACGGATTCCTCCTTTTTTAGTCATAATTTGTTATAATAAAAAATTCTAAATCTTTTACCCGGCAGCATGGATGCATATCATATTTTTATGCATGAATACCTGAAAAGTAGGATGATATCTACTTCATAAATTCTGCTATAAAAACAAACAACTGAATAAAGTGAAATGAATCGCTTATTTTACTCATCATTAGGAAAATAGAAAATAAACCTACATAAAAACTATGATTCCAGACTTTTTGATAGACATCATCTATGCAATATAGAGTTTCTGTAGAACATGCATGAATCGATCACAGAGAGGCCCATTTGTCAATGCCGTGACTACATAAAGTCTTCACTATTATTGATACTCATCTGAAAAACTGCAAAAGGGAAAAAATATGTGGCTCCTTTTCAGCCACAAGTCTATTTGATTAAAAAAAATGAAAATAAAAGAAGAAAATAAAACAACTTGAACTATTATTTTACTCACGCACATGAAGTGAAGTTTTAAGTGAAATTTAAGTGATTGCTTACTTTTTTCACAACACATTTGAGCTCTGCTTACATTACAGTAATGCACATTGCTTTACCTTATAAAAAATCCCAAAATATGACACGTCATGTGAACTGCACAGAATATTTATACTCAATTGAGAAAATGATAATTGCAAAACATGTTGCTGCAATCATACTTGGCTCATTTCATCATTTGTTAGAGACTTAAAACAATCTTTTGATATAGTTATCAAAGGTACCAGGATTATAATTTAGTAAGCCAGACGCGCGTTAAACAAGCATTGCATCCAAGGATTATTGTTAAATATAAAGAACATTATTTCTAGGATACACAAATTTTGAATACATGCATATGCAGAGTGATTAAATTTATACATTCAGATGGACATTTTATACACAGCTGTTGTTCGTTTTAACATATAAATCCGTACAAGTTTAGAAAATTAATGTATTTCCATATTGATTTGCAAAATCTATGGTCAGCCTTGACCACAAAACTTGATCATATATACAATGAGGAATTTGGAAAACGAAAGAAGTAAACGATTTACTTTCTAGAATAAACAACCGTTTAACTCCAAATTTCTCGTTATCATAACGAAAAAAATACTAATAACATATTTTGAGGGTTGCTGTCATAGTAAAATAAGATTTTTTGTATAAAAAGCAAAATGAGTTCTAATCGAGTAATTTCCTTTTGACCTGGGAAAGGGTAGACAGTTAAGGTTTAAGTCACTTGACAGCTTCAGTGTGAAAAAATAGCTAGCGAAAAGGGTCCAATATTGTGACTATGTTCTGGCATTAAGCGCACAAAAGGTACGACCGAGATGACAAAGACTTAAGCCCACCAAATGGTATGTTATACATTATCTTTTATCTCCCTGAGTCGTAAGGGTTTCACCATTGGAACACTCAAGATGTAATACTCCGACGGTCGTTAATGTAGTTAGTTAGTTCCGGTTAGTTGTGTTTCAAACTTCCAGTTTTCGGATAACAACTTATATATGCTTTGAGCAGTTTTCGTGAAATTTTTGTGAAATGTTTATATCTATTGAAATAAGCTACCTTTCAATTTTTATAAATTTTAGATTTTTTGTATCCGAGTTATGGGATTTAATTCATAAAAAGGGGAATTTTCCAATTGACGGACAATAAATCAAAAGTGCTTTGAGCAGATTTCATGGAACTTTGGTGACTGTTGTATATCTATTTAGATAACCTCCCTTTAGTTGTTTTTTTTTATGTAAATTTGTGACATGACATTGAGGAACTTTATTCTTTGAAAAAGCGACTGGCGAATCATCCGCTCTTTGCGCAGCTCTTACTCATTATTCTAATATATGGTTTGTATATTTACTAATACTTGAATGCTAATTGAGTATATCAGCCATGCAGTTTGAAATTCCGGACATTGCTGCATGCCGATTCGAGGTTGGTAAATACAGAGTCTAATTACTTGCCTGTTAAGACGAATTGCCAGGAAAGTAAACATTTCATACTGCTAAAAATCATAAAAGGTGTTCATGTTATGTAAATAACGTACAAATTATTTTTTCCAAAAAAAATCTTCCATCGTATTATGCTTTCTTTTACGCAAACATTATTTTCTACGGGGACACTCGATATACATCAATATTTCGAGAAATAACCTTATCTTTGTATAATGGATTTTAGATTAGTAGCTTTTATATGTAATAGCTGAAGCGATAGTGCAAATATCATAAGTAATTGCACCACTTTTTTAAACTGCGTGCGAAATAACAAACACGAAAAGATAAGTATTTCAATATAGACAGCATATTAGATAATTACATATGCAAATTGACAAACAGTATACAAATTATAAAGATAGATATTCAAGAAGAAGTAAAATCATTACATGGTTAATTTTCGATTCTTGATTTGTCTTTTATTTCATTGCGTATGTGCAATTTTGTTTTTTCTTTGTTGACATATTTGTTTGTTTTTTATAGTGATTAAGATTATAACACAATGTTGACTGCTGTTCCACTATTTTTGCTAATTTTACCTTTAATGTCTGTTTGTTTTGTTCACAGATTGTTGTCAATATAATTGTATTTCATATAAGTCACCATTTTCTGTATAAGGAAATATCTGTACCATGTCAGGAATATGATAGTTGTTTCCAATCCGATTGATGCGTTTGAGCTTTTTTATTTTGCCATGTATTAAGAAAATTGTGTTTGAGCTTTTGATTTTGGCATTTGATAACGGACTTCCAATTTGGAATTTTCCTTGGAGTTTGGTATTTTTTATTATTGCATAGTAATATAATATTTCCCACAGAACGTAACCAAAAGTTAGCGTGCAATAATTCTAATATTGCACTAGTGCAATAAATCTTCAAAATTCATGACGTCATCAACGTTTAATAAAATTGAGAATGGAACTTAAATTAAACTTAATTTACACCAATTTTTACTTTCAAATATTATATTGCTATACAATAAAAGGGTTATTGCATGAATATTGGGGAATATTGTCCCTCGTAGAACATATATTGCACTCGCAAGCTCGTGCAATATAAAATTCTACTCGGGACAATATTCCCCAATATTCGTGCAATAACCCTATAGTATTACATTTTTCCCGGCTGTAGGTTGGCATTTTGTGTACCCAAGGCAGGTGAAGGAAATCAACTTAAGGAACACTGTGATTGGATGTAAGGGTGTATACATTTTAAAATTTGTTTAAGAATAACTGCATTGTGTATATTTACATTATAAATTGTAAAGCACATTGAAATATTTTCTGGAGAATTACCCCCAAAGGCTTCCAAATTTTCTCAAATTTGATGTAAATTAACGATGGGCATGGTATTAGAACAAGCTCCGTTGGAAGATTTCAATTCCAACAGATTTATAAAGTTATACAAGGAAGAGGTTTAGATGGCAATAAAATCAGTTTTAAATCACCATTGTCTGCATAAAAAATGCCTGTACCAAAACAGGAATACGACAGTTGTTTTCCATATTCGTTAGATGTGCTTGAGCTTTTGATTATGACATTTTATAAAAGAATTTCCCTTTTGAATTTCCATTGGAGTTTGGTATTTTTGTTATTTCGCTTCTATCAAAATTGACACCTTTCGCTTACCATACAACACAGTTCTGCATGAAAAGTAATGGATATGGTATTACATTATCACATTTGAATTGATATTTTATTAAAGCTCTTAAACAAATATGCAAATACTTAAAGAAGTATAATGTATGTTTAAATAGATTTGCATTATATTTTCTACTTTGATGCTTTAAAGCGAAACAAACAGATCAATACCAGTGCACATATGATTTTACAGAATAGGCAAATTCTAAAGTCTAGTAATTAGTTTAAACATATTTATTTATAGTGGATTGGGAAACAAGTTATTGAAACTTATACTAATCCCTTTCCACCTTGCGGGTGCGAGTACTGCCGTGCAGCGGCATTATCCTGCTTTTTTTTCGAAATCTACAAGGGTGCAAGAAATGTTGCTTTCTCTGAACACGGGTCATTCAGTTATCATCCCCTTCCGACGGTCTATCATCGTTTCCTCAAGAAGGTGTCAAAGGGGAGCCGAAAATTTAGTCCCTAAAATTATCATCCCGGAACGGAATTCGAACCAGGAACCTTTGTGTTAGAAATGTAGTAGTCCGATGCACTAACCACTGTTAGTAATTGGCGTTATTTAAACTTCTAACTATGTTCAAAGTGGAAATCAAAGAATCTGCATGCTGACACAACTATAAATTTAGTTTTTATACAATGTCACCGAATAATGGTTTCAATACCCACTAGGGGGAGAACAAAAATTTGCTACTGCTAAGATCTAATGCCCTACTCCCACTAGACCACAATCGCACCACGCTAACCAAGATCTTAAATAAATTCAGATCGTGGTGAGGTCGCGGTATGAGAGGCATGATAATGTAGATTTTCGTTGTTTTCACGATGCTGCTACGTCCTCATTACACTTCTACAACGATTGCATAGCACGCTCTAACCACGATCATTCTACAATCTTACTACGTTCATACAAATTACGCTATCAGCAATAACGTCAACATCATGTTCCGTATAAACACTGTTCAATCCTTCTTATTGTCATGTATAATTAATAACATTCTCGAAAACAAGACAGACATGCCACCAAAATCTACAAGAACTCTTATGCGTGGTGTAGATGGTAGAGGTAGAGTCAGAGGAGCCTTTCATACGACTCCTGATAGCTTTAAGATGTCTAATCAACTAATCCAACATGCATCATTACGTATTGCTGGTCCATCAAGATCACATGACGATATATTATTGAACACTAGAACACACCCGTATATCGCGGGTCCGTGACTGAATTAAAGTATATAACTATGCGCAAGCCTTATTTTAGTATTAGTATTTTCATCTGATAAAGTCATGCTGATTATAAGATACACAGTTTTCTCTGCTTTCAAATCTTTCTGTTTGAACCCGTCGAACTGGAACTTATCAATTATTGATAATATTAATTATTTGGAAAACAAAAGGTCCTGGAATGGAGTATTTTTTAATCAACAGCATTGTCCTATATTAGTTATAAATATTGAATTCTTTGATTCGCTGTTTTACGTCATGCCCGCTAACAAATTGAAAACTGTACCTATACGCCTTATTTTAGTCCAGATTTTTAGTATTCGTATTGTTATCTTAGAAAGTCTAACTGATTAAAATACAACAATAGGTAACAATTTGACAATTAAGTAGTGTCAACCCTGTGATTATGACCCGTGTAATACAATATAGCATATTAATCCTGAATACACCGTTTGGTGGTGCGCCTGTCAGATGCGGAACGTACAGATAAGGTAATCGGTAACAGGTGAATATACTATTGGCATCGGTATCGGACTCGACCCGGAACTTCTTAATTATTGGCAATATTAATTACGTGGAAAACAAAAGGGCCTGGAGTGGTGTAATTTTTAATCTACACCTTTGTACTATATTAGTTATATATAAAGTTGAATTCTTTGATTCGTCGTTTTTACGTGATGACGGCTGACAAATTGGACCTCGTAATTTTAGTATTATAGATTAGTAAGAATAATACAGATGTGTCAAGCATGGTTGAGCTGTTGGAAAATTTCGACATGAGGTACAAATTACATACAGTTAAAACAAACCTTGGGAACTTTAATATATTTTTTGTGATAATGACAATTGCAATGAACATGGCTAGGACTAGTGTACTGGAAATGGTCGTAGTATAAACGTAGTCAGGTCGTGACACGGGCGTGATGAGGACGACGTGAGCGTGCTAGAATCATATTATGGTTTTGAACAGCGTAGTTTAAACGTAGTATAGTCGAAGTAGAAACGTTGTTAGGTCGCGGAGAGAACGTGATGGTCGTAGTGAGATCGTAGTAACATCGATGTGAGATCGTAGCGCAAACTCTCTGACTAGAATCGCGCTTTCGCTAAGCTCTAGCTACGATGGTACATCGACCTTTTCGATCTTACTTCGACCTTACTGCGCTCTCGCTACGCTTATACTACCACATCATTTCGCCACGACCGCACCATGATAGTTTTGAGCATGTTCAAAGTTGGACAGACTCACGATCATAAAGACCTCACCACGACTGTACCACGACCTTACTGCAAACAACACGATCTCACTACGATCGTCAAAATTACCATTTCTTTTAGAGATCGTAGTGCGATCGTGGCCTAGTGAGACAGTGCTATTAGGGGACGCTTATTTGCTATTCTTGATTGTGCTGTTTTTTCGCGTGAACAATAACTTTCAATATGTTGTAGAATTTGCACATATTTTTTTTTATATATATATTTATTATATGAACAAAAATTTGCTTCCGCTAATAGCTATAGCCACATACATTATACTCATACACAAGTTTTTTTGTAAACGCCATGTGTTTACACAGGTTTTTTTTACTGAACTAAGCCTGTTTTTCTGAAATTCTAAATTTAGCCTCAATACTTATGTGCCTAAGTTAGGATCATGTAGTGGTCGTCGTTGCTTCGTGACTGTCATATAAGCTATTCGTAAATTGTTCTCATTTTTTTATGTCGTGGCCTTTTACAGTGGGCCATTCTTTATGGGTTTTTCTATTTGTTATGGTGGCCTCTACAATTGCTTACTATTACTTTACTTAACTCTGGTGGATAGTTTTCTCATTGGAAATAATTTAAAGTCTCTTAAGTTTTACTTGTACACATTACTATCATTCTATATATAGAATATAATCAGATAATGACCTTTTTACTCATAGTATGAACACAACTAAATTATTATAACGTTGATCACTGGTCCCAGAAATAAAGGGAAATTGATAGAAGTAAAACGTCAAAAATATAAGAACAAAATGAAATAGAACCACATTGATAGATATTTTTGCACAACCAATGGCCCTCATTTGTGTTGTCCCTTTCCAAAATGTGATAAATAATGAAAATGTGTGTTTTAAAAGAGCTTATACTTGATCTACTGTAATTGTAATAATTTCAACCCTTATCAGACGTGGTTGTGCATATTTTCATTTCCATACTTTAATAGACGTGTGCCTGTATCTTTGAAAGTCAATAATTTAATAGACTGTACATGTATCTTTGACATTCACATACTGAAGAAGACGAGGACGGGTATCTTTGACAGCCCATACTTTAATAGACTGCACATGTATCTTTGACATTCACATACAGAAGAAGACGAGGACGGGTATCTTTGGCAGCCCATACTTAAATAGACTGCACATTCACATACTGAAGAAGACGAAGACGTGTATCTTAGACAGCCCATACTTTAATAGACTGCACATGTATCTTTGACATTCACATACTGAAGAAGACGAAGACAGGTATCTTTGACAGCCCACACTTTAATAGACTGCACATGTATCTTTGACATTCAAATACTGAAGAAGACGAGAACGGGTATCACTGACATTCACATACTGAAGAAGACGAGAACGGATATCTTTGACATTCACGTACTGAAGAAGACGAGAACGGGTATCTTTGACATTCACATACTGAAGAAGATGAGAACGGGTATCTTTGATAGCCCATACTTTAATAGACTGCACATGTATATTTGACATTCACGTACTGAAGAAGACCTGAACGGGTATCTTTGACATCCCAAATACGGGCCCAAACATCACCATTCGATAGTCCAAGGTATGGACAGTGCACTTTAGAGTTTAGAGACTAAGAGTCTATAGAAAACATATCAGACAGTCTGAATATGAGCTAAAAAAATAATTCACAGTTTAGTTTTTTATGTTGTGTCATGTGTACTATTAGTTTTTCATTTTTAGCCATGGCGTTGTCAGTGTATGTTTGATTTATTAGTTTGACTGTTCCTCTGGTATCTTTTGCCCCTCTTTTTCAAAGTGGCCATTGAACCATTGAAATGAGGTGAAGGACAACGGGCATATCTTAGAAGAAACCTCGAGTCAGAAGATATCTGTATGCTAAAGCTCTAAAAACACTCTGAAACACAAAGATTCATACGGAAGTAATGCAGCTCCGCCGGGTCATTATACCTTTAATAGGGTGACATTAGTCGCAGGCCTGACAAAAACGACCAGCCGATGAATTCATCTAATTTTTGAGTGTATCAACTTAACCCCAATGCATGCAATGCGGCCGGTCAATTGCGGAGCTTGGATTTTGAATTAAAGAAACCCTTCCGCCTTACGTAACATTATAAATAAATGTAGTTGTAATCTACATGATCGTGTTACGGTAACCTACAATTAAAATAATTTAAACATTAACATTATTTGATAAATGTTTATAGTAAAACTAATCTGACACGAATAACAAAATGAGTCAAATGTAATTGTAGCAACATGTTTTATATATTTTTTAAATTTATTTCGTATAAATAGACTTTTTAGATTATATGAATCGTCATATTTTGGAACAGAATTTAAGGTAAATAACTTTTCGTAACTGTAGTGCAGGGACAAATAAAAGGAGTAGGTCCGATAAGGGCCGATTTTGGCCTCAAATTTGAGGTTCATCTAACGAAAGATTTTGGACCCTTTTTGTCTGATTCAATTCATTCAATCGTTTAGTCTTTTGTAGACGAAACGCGCGTCTGGCGTATATATAAAATTTAGTCCTGGTCTATGATCTATGATGAGTTTATTTATGTGAAAGATTTTAACTGATTCAGTCATTAAAAACGCTCCGATTCAAGCTTAAATATGAAAAATCTATCAAATATGCCAAAATACGTCACTTTTCAGAAGGTTTTTGTCAAAAATGAAAGTGGCCACATCCGTGTTCATCCTCAACCTTTATATATGTTATGTATTATCATCAAATACAAATTACATTTCAATACTATGAATGAACACGAATGCGGCCACTATCATTTAAGACAGAAACCGTCTAAAATTTAACAAAAATGCTAAAATTTTGAAGATTTCAGTAATTTATCATGACTTAATGATAAAAGATGTATGTAAATTGTATTGTCAAAAACATATATTTATGTAGCAGAAGCATGATACTTTCAGTAAATAGCGAAAAGATCACATTTTCACAATTTTGTAAAACTGCTATATTTAGAGACCTAAAAGGGGTCTCACTGAACCTACTCCTTTAATTTTGAAAAATAATGAAGAAGTCACTTCAAAACTTTCTGTGCATGATTAATACTGAGTTCGCATCGATGTACTTTTTTTTTAAATGTCTAGACATAAAAAATTCTGCAGAATTTATATTGCGTACATGATATCTATTAACATGTCTTGAATCAAATTACTGTGAATGCTGGTTTTTTTTCTATTTTGATATGGATTAAATCAGTGATTGACGTAAATAAACTTTTTTTTTTATTGTTCATTCATTCTCTATCTCGTGAGATGAGTAATATTAGCATTTCATCTTGTACATGTTGTATGTAAATTTGTATCACTCGATGTATGTGTTTGTTTGTATTTATAACTTTATAGTTCATGACGTAGTTACTATTCACCTTATTGCCTTTGTAGGCACCAACATTTTTATGCACGGAAATACCTTTTAAGATGCATATGGATGAAGTTAAAGATAACAATTTCATGAAAGAGATATTTTTGATAGGAATCGTTATCTAAAATTATTACAAAACAAAGATGGGTCGGCGTGGTTTGATTTTTAGATTAAAACATAAAGAGGGGCATGTCATTTGGACTTATTATTTCGAACAGCCGGGATATATATAATATAGATAATCTAGAGCGGTTTACCGAGTAATGTGCAATAGTTGTGTTTCATACTGCTATAGGCCAAAGTATACATTTTTTTTCGTTTTACTAGGATTTTTCACGTTTGTCCATATTTACGTGAAAAGAACTTGAGAAAAATACAAACAGTATATCATGTATGTCGTGTTTTAAAATTTGATTTGCTCTTTTTTTTTTGTCTCTTTTTTCATATTGTGAGAAACGCTAATCCATTATTTCTCGATACTAGGTAAAAGGTAAATAATATAGAGATGGTCAATGACTGCTGTGGAAAGTAAACTAAAAAATTGATAGTGAATAGTGAATATATTTTATTTCGAGTACATATATATGTAGAACTCTAAAGTGCAATGGTACTCTAAAGTGCGATGGTCACGCTAAAGTGCGATGGTCACGCTAAAGTGCGATGGTCTACGCTAAAGTACGATAGTGAATCACGCTAAAGTGCGATGGCTGTTTGTTCGCTAAAGTACGTTGGTTATCACGCTAATGCGATGGACTAAAAGGGTAATGTTAAAGGGCTTAAAGTATTAAAGAACACGGATTTAAAAATAGTCTTCTTGCGAAAGCTAGTACAAGGTTTTATGACATATTTGATATGCTTTATAATTACCGGTAGTCTTAAGTGATCATTGTTTTAAATTCAGAAGAACGACCACGTAATTATTGCTAAAATGGTAATTTAGGTGTGACAAAAATCTATTTATCCTGTAAATGTTTTTTTTTTTTTTTTCAATTCAGGCTGGTATCACATATTTGCCTTTATTTGGATAATTGGTGTAGCTTGCCGTTCACACACTCTATCGCTAATGTGAACATCTCCTCTCAAAGTCGTCATTGTAAATTACAAATACAAAATTCGTTCTAATTTTTTAGCAGACAATTTATGATTGACGCATGGAAACATGACGTACCTTTATTTTACCGGCTTTACTTTTTATTAAAATCATATTTGAACGGGGACGGCAAAGTAAACTGCAACATAAACAATGATTTCAATGTATTCGTTAGCTTCAAATAGAAACAGGATAAAGGATATTTATAAATAAATGCGTATACTTTTGTATCTGTATAGTAAGATGGTCGACTGCAAGACAAAAGTCCTTCTTCTAGCACCGAAAAAACCCACATTTGCTTCAGCCGACAAAACACAGTTATCATGTTTAAATTGAGTAAGTCATGGACATTCGCTTTAAAGTTGTTAATCAAATATTCTACATTTATCTTTCGGAATGTTCATTTTTTGTTTGTACGTACAAAATTATAATCCTGGTACCTTTAATAACTAATAAAACTTTTAAAAGTTGAAGAATGTGCAATTTCAATAACACATGTGAACACAAACATGATAGTAGTCTAACATGTCAAAAATCAGCTCAAAATGTGGAGGCGTATAGAAAAAAATTCTGCATAACTGTGACTTTCAACAATTATCAAGGCTGTAAACCCTTAATTTTGGAAAAAATTAACGGAGCGGAACAAAACTTAAACTTGATCTGTAACTTATCATGAGTAGCTCACAAACCAAAAATCAGCCCAATATCTGAAAGCGTTAGAAAAAAGTCTGTATAACTGATTTTCAACAATATATCAAAGTCCATAGGCCGTAATTTCGGCCAAATTAGCCGAGCAGAACAAAACTAAAACTTGCTCTGTAACTAATCTTGGTTAACTCACTTGCCAAAAATTATCCTAATATCTGAAAGAGTTTAGAAAAAATACCGTATAACTGTGATTTTCAACAATTTATCAAAGTCCAAAGCCCATAATTTCGGCAAAAATAAGCGGAGCAGAACGAAACTCAAACTTGATCTGTAACTTATCATGGTTAACTCACATACCAAAAATCAGCCTAACATCTGAAGGCGTTTTGAAAAACAACTCCGTATAATGGTTTGTTTCGGAATGACGGAATGACGGAATTACAGACAAGGGTAAAACTATATGGCACCGACAACTTCGTTGATGGGCCATAAAAACCCACATAATTGATTTTAAAAGAAAACAGCATATCTTTAAATTGAATTTGAAGCGTCGATGAAAAATTCAGCGAACCTGTAATCTGTATTGACGTCATAAATAAAACTCCACGGAAACACGTCGAAGTCATAAACAAGGTGATATACGGTCAGTGACATAGGGATATTGTGTATCAAAAATGTAGTGATAAGCCTTCGGAGATTTAGATATCAAGTCAGTTCCATAAGGTTTTGATTGCATTTCATACCATTGATAGTGAGATCGTGCTATCGGATTTTTCTAGATTTTTTTTATTTCAAGTTATATATTAATACAATATATAGTATGTAAATTATCGTTTTACCTTTCTGAGAATGATTTTTGATTAATTGTATGATAAACACTACCATGCGCAAACATCTTCTCTGATTGTCAAACTAAAATGTGGCATGAATACGGATTGAAACGAGTTAAATAATCGATTTGCAAATCAATCATACACCAGTTTTTTGACGAAACTTAATATAATTTATTTCGCTTTAACAAATTTGTCAGAGAAAAAAAAAGTATATCTTTTGTCAAATTCGTATTAAGTGTTCGAAATTGTCTTTATATTTATTTACAGAAACAAGTTTGAAGTCTTAACCAGCTTATAAAAATGTAAGCGCTGTCCGAAACCTTATTTAAGGTTAAAAATTTATATTTCAAAACTAAAATTGCCACCTGACGTATATATTATTAGCACGTGAGAACTATTGTGTTACTTTTCCAAAGTAATGTTTTTACAAGACAATGACTACCAAGTCAGGAATATGACATTTGTTACCCATTCGTTTGATGTGGTTGTGCTTTTGATTTTGCCATTTCACAAGGGACTTTCCATTCGGAAATTTTCTTGGAGCTCTGTATTTTTTGTGATTTTACTTTTTTCAAATATGCAAGAAACTGTAATTAGGAATGCCACAGGAAAGATTGTTTAAAATGTATCAGTTTTGTACTCGGATAGAGTGGTTTACTTTTGAAATCTATGAGAAGATGTGGGATGAGTGCCAAAGAGACAACTCTCCATCTAAGTCAAAATTGTATAAAAGTAAACAATAATAGGTCAAAGTACAGTCTTCACCACGGAGCCTTGGCTCACTGTAAACAGCAAGCTATAAAGTGCTCCCAAATTTACTAGTGTAAAACCATTTAAACGGTCAAATCCATATAAAAAACGAGCAACACTTATGAACCACACCGAAAAACCCTTTCGGAGCACCTGAGATCACCCCTAGTTTTTTGGGAGGTTCGTGTTGTTTATTCTTTAGTTTTCTATGTTGTGTGATGTGTGCTGTTTTTTGTTTGTCTTTTTCATTTTTAGCCATGGCGTTGTCAGTTTGTTTTAGATTTATGAGTTTGACTGTCCCTTTGGTATCTTTCGTCTCTCTTATACTGAACATCAGATTCCTAACTTAGGACAGGTGCAAACAATTGAAGCGGGATTAAACGTTTTAGTGTTACCAAACCTTCCCCCTTATTTGAACATAGAAAGACACACTATAAAGTATCAATTGAATTGGCTTAACTCAATCAAAAGACAAATTAACACGATCCAACATACATTGTTACAAATAAATTTTATCTATGATACAATGTAAATGCAAAATCAATAAATAAAGGCAACAGTAGTAGGCCCAAGACCACAATTAATGACCCCGCTTTTCGTTGTCCACGAATATAGTTCCTTTTAATTAGAGTGTATTTTTCCTTAGTTTTTTTTCCACTCCCTTCTTCACTCATTTCTTAGATTTTTTTGGGTGTTGAAATAAATTTTTGGATGTTGTATTTAAACTGATTTTGATATGGAATGAGTGATTAAGCCAAGTGCAAAAAGGTAATATTTAGTTTTCGGAACATCTCTTGACTTGTCAATAGGGGTATGGATGTGTATTGAGTAAATTTGTAAAAGTGATTGGGTCAATCTTTCTGAATTTTGGATATATATTTGGAGTAGGACTATACATTACACAAACAAAAAATTTGACAAAAGTGCATTGTGCAATTTTTTTAATGATGCAAAACGTTATAAAGAACTGATAGAGGAATTAATTGTGGTCTGTGGCCACTATATCGCTGTTCAAAACTCATAAATCGATAGAAAAAAACCAAATCCGGGTTACAAAATAAAACTGAGGGAAACGCATTAACTATAAGAGAACAACGACACAACATTACAATGTAACACACACAGAAACGAACTAAGCATTAGACAAAATCCGATGAAAATAACAAATATGACACCAAAATAAAGTCCGGGATGAATAATCAAATAGAAGGATAATGCCGCTGTGAAATATTAAACAATTTAAGAAAAAACAACAAATACCTAAAATAAAAAAATGCACCATTTGCAATTATACACAGGTAAATGAAAATAATTGTGTTGTTATGTATACATGTACTGTTCAAATGGAGAAAGGAAATATTTTTACAAAATAAATAATTTTGATGTTCATATTACGAAGAAGTGAAAATTCATATTTGTACTAAACACTTATCAAAGCTGGTATATAGACCAGATATAACCTTGAATAAGTAACCATTAAATAACCCCCCAAAAAACACACATTACAAATAGTATCAACAGGTCAAATAAACAAGAAAGTACGATTTGAAAGTACTCGTAGTTACTGAGAGCTAGTTTAAAGCCAAAAACAAGTAATAATAAAAAAATATCAAGCATAGAGACTAAAATCAACTAAAACACACCTTTAGAAATTTAACGTCATGGACAGTCAAAGAAGACAAGACTTGTGCAATGCCCAAAAAAAAAATGGATATATTTAATCGATTTGAGATATATTGGTCTTTTTCAGGACTAACAATTTGAAACACCAAACATTATGAGAAAAATTGCAATAATCTTTATTATTGTGGTTGTTGCAGGTAAGTACAAACTCGCCTAGTAAACAACATAGGCTGGCTATTTCCCCTGCAACGTACGTGTATCTAATTCATTGTCAAACAGATAAAGGACAGAGGACCAGTCTAATACATTATACAGTATTATTGCTGTTTTATTAAATTTTCCTTTGATTTTACAGACTGATAATTTCATTTCTCAGCGGAGTCGAGTGATATAAAAAAAAAATATCGATAGAAACTAAGGGAGCACGTGCGTTATCAATGAAATTAACAACATCTTCATAGGTAAATAGCGATTAAGAGAGTATCATTGGTTATCTCAACTCGATTACTTTTATCACCGTACCGGCTCAAGCGAGTAAATAAATCTCGTTGAGATGACCAATGATAATCTATTAGTATATCTGTTTATTTTCATTTTTTTCAAACGTTGGACATTACTATGTTGTTCATTGTGAGAATACGAAAACCAAATTGTACATTTTGTTTAATGCTTTATTTAGAATCCTAGCGCATTTAAGGTATCCTGTAATCATATAATTACATTTACCGCTTGAATTCGTTGATTGATTGATTGATTGGTTTGTGTTTAAAGCCACTTTTAGCACTAGTGGCTATCGTGGCGGTCAGTTTTTACAGGTGACAGAAGTCGGAGTGTCCGCATAGAACCATCAACATTATATACAGGAATACTGACAATTAAACTGATATACAGTGTAATATTATTCCATATAGTAGATTTTAAGCAATGCGTATTCATGATTAAAAAGGTAGGTTCTATCAATTCATGAAATATAGATAGGTTGTTAGTAACTCACTTCGCATACTGTTTTTTGAAAATTGGATAAAAGAGTTGGAAAAAGAAAATATGAGACATCGAAGACGTTAAATAAAACCAATTAAGTAATTGGAAAGACCTTCAATAATAATCAGATAATTACTGTTTCATTTCAGTTGTGCAAGGAACAGGTACTCCGGGTTCTTCTCTGGGTCCTCCTCCAGGTCCTCCTCCGGATCCTCCTCCGGATCCTCCTCCTGATCCTCCTCCGGGTCTTCCAGCCGCACCTAGCCAACCAACACCAAAAGTATGTTCAAGGGAGCACTGTAGTGGGACTGGTAACTTTATGCGTTGCGGTTGTGGATGTCATAATTGTTGTGTTAAAAAATACGGTTGTAGGGGAGGAGTTTGCCGTCGTTTTTTCCCTACGGCAAGAAGTTGTTACTGTTATAGATGTCGTAAGTTTATAAAACATAATAACGTAATTGTTGAAACGTATGAATTTTTGGCAAATTAATTAAATCATTCTTTCAATATGTTTAGCTGATTCAAACAGTCAATTTTCAAAGACTCTAAGCCTTTTAATTGCTACAGACATTTGATTTTTAAGAGGCCTAGCATGTGATTTCATTTTTTTTATTCCCTTCTTAAAACCTTGCATGAAGTTTTAAAACTTTTTTTTTTATTGCACTCTGGTGTTTATTCGTTCTTTTCAAATCCTATATTTTCTTTTAGTACATTGTGAATATCTGCAATAAAACAGGCAAAGAAGTCTAAAAAAATACTGTGATAATTTGTTCAACAATTAAGGTGCCAATCATGTCTTTGTAATTTCCAAAAGCAATACATATCACGGTAGGTATAGTGTCCGACTTCAGACTAGGATCGTTGTTTTTTCGAGTGAATTTGGCCATTTTTTCGAGTGTAGATCGAGTGATAAAACGTGCGATAAGGTCAATTACCTGCAATTTCTTAATTATAATAGTTTTTTACATGACAACCCATCTTATTTTGAATACCATACATATTTTTAGCAACAAAGACGCACAGTTTCCTTGTATTTTACCAACACATTCAGTTCTTAATATTGTCCAGGTTTTTTACGAGAGCAACAGTGAAACCTTCCGCGTTTTTAAACAAATGGTCCGGGTTTTTTTTTAATAAAATTTGAATAACAAAAAAGCTTTTCTTGAAGTTTATAACTTAATTAAGTGAATGCAAATGTCATATATAACCAATAAAATCACAAACATATATGTGATAGTCATACACGGAGAGATAGGTGTGTCTGGATATGAAACCCCGACGGTCGGAGTCCTGAGGCGTATCTCATCGAGACACACCGTACCCAAAACACTTTTTTTTTACATTTTTGTTTATATTCACTCAAACAAAAATAGTCACATACGAAAACACCTAATCAAATCACTCAGAAAACCACAATCCCTGCCGGACAATATACCGTACATATTATTTAGAAACCCACAGACGCTTCAAGGTATTGGTCAATCTAATTAAAATATGGATGTCTAATTTGGTTATCCCGATATTAATTATCGAGGACATGAGTTAAGATAGATCTGAATTTTAATCAGATTGGATATTTTGTTGGATATCTTGGTAGAAAATTTCGCAAAATTACCTCAAATATTTCGACCGTAATTGACTGCATAACTTTTTCATAAACAAATGGACATGTGATAAAAAAAAATAAGGGTTAAGGGGACTCAAATATGCGTTCAAGCAACCGTTGCAAGTCATTGTTGCACGAACGTTTTTTATTTACATCTATTTTCCCAAAAATTGCAAAGACAAAAAGTAGGTAAAATAGAAAGCTCATTTATAATCTGTCTGATTTTTAACTGAATTATTATCACTATATGGAATGAATAGGTTCACATATTTTGGATAGGCTTTTCGACAAAACGAAAAGAATAAAGAGTCATTTTCTCATAAAAAGAAATGACCTCATTCAACGCAAAACTATGATTATTTGTGTGTTGGTATACTACTAGTCAAGGTTGTTTCAAATTCATATAGCCGACTGTGTGTGTAGGTCTCTCACAATTATCAGTTATAAATTAGATGTAAATTAACGTAGAGAGCAGTTAAATACATTTTGATAACAGGGGTCGACGAATGTTTTAACGAATAATATCAATTCTTCACGTCGTCTTAGCAAGAATAGACAAATGTATGGACCGCTTCCAGTCTTTGTTGTTTTTGTTTAAACTTTCTAAATGATTTCCGGTAACGTTTAACTCAGAATAATTTTTTGAGCTTCTTTGTATGCCCCTGCGACAAAATGTCGAGGGGCATATTAATTTACCCCTGTCCGCTCCTCCGTCCGGATAAAGATACATGTTGTACATGGTTTGTCTGGTTATCTCCTCCTGCAGTTTTTGGGCATTAGCTTTAATATTTTGTAGGGTATTTCTACTTTTAATAGAGGTTTGCATGTCAAAGGGATTTCGATTTTGTTTTAAATATTCTCAACATGCCAAGCATTTAGACTTAGTAATTTATTTGGTTCTAGAAGCATAAAGAGATCATGTTTTCTTCAGCTATTAGAAATGTGGATGTTATATATTCACAAAAACTGGTAGTTGAACTTCATTTATTGAATTTTTGTGAAGTTTTAAGCAAACATTTTTAACTTATTTTTATTTGTACGGGTTCAATGTCTCCTTTATTTTACCATGCCCATTTATTTAAATTCTATTGTTGGTCAGTAAATTTAATAGTATAGGTTTATATGCCATTTATTTTAAATATGTTTGTTTCATATTTTATTGTAAATACTTATATATGTGTATGAATATGTTGCAAAGCGCTTAGGGTAATTTTTGATATTATATAATGCGCTGTTATAAATACTGTATAATAATAATACTATTAATAATATTTCCTTCTCACTTGCTTTTATATTTGAATTGAACATGGTTGGTTTGTACACCTACAGTTTAGTGTCCCTAATGCAATAAATAAGATGTTTTATTATTGTCAAATGTTTAATCAATACCGGGAAGTTGAACTTGGTGACTACAAAAAACTAAAACGTTTATTCCTTTTAATTTGACATTTAGTCATCATTCACAATGTTAAATTCATAATTTCTTATGGTCAGGCTGGGTCATCCTTTATGTCTTACAGACAGCGCAACTGTTTCAAGTTGTACTTCAACATCATCGTTATTCAAATCAAAAATATGTGGAACTATTCTCATGTACATGTTAGAGTAGAGCATCGTCCATTTCTTGGTTTTGATATAACAAAAACATCGTTTTCTCCCATTTTTCGCTTGTATGTTAAACAAATAAAAAAAATCAAATGGAACAGGACTATATTCATTTGAACCGCTCCTCCTTCCCCTACAAAAACGAAGCAAATGGTTTTAAATCTTATTATTCTTTATATATTGACAGTTGTGATGAGGGTAATTTTTATGACCAAACTTGAAAATGAATATTTAGATTCGATCATTTACTCACTGACATTCACATCTCAGTTTCAAAAACCAATTAATGTGAACTTATTCTTGAAGAAACAAATATCAGCACTTTCTTGCGGTAAAACAGGTTTCACCCGGTTGTACATTTGTTAACATGTTCAAGACTCAAAGGTACCTAGTTTATTATAAGTTTTATAGATATACAAATTATGAGTTTTATAGATATACAAAAACTTTATTTTGATTTGGCATAGCATAAAACACACAAACAAGCGTTTCGTCGAATATTAACACGAATAGAAAACAAATAAAAAAAAGCATCAAGATATGATAGAAATAAATAAAGGCAACAGTAGTATACCGCTGTTCAATAGTCATACATCGATTTAAATGAAACAAATCCGGGTCATATTAATAATCCGAAGGACTAGGTCACTATATCAAGCTTCAGAAGATGTGATAAGGTAAAGAATTGGTGTCAAATATATATGTATTTGACAAGACAAGGTTGATTGAATCACAAGTATCTCAAACTAATCAAATGCCGATCTTTAGTCGTTTAAACCGCAGTATGTTCTATATATTTGTCAAACCTTTCATTCCTAAATAAAATATCGTAATCATGATAGCTATAGGTATATTTTTGTCAAAACATATACGATAAAACATATAAGATGGGGTATGTATCTTTTTTTTTATCCAAAATATATGAAAAGAGTAGTTGTCTGACCTGCTCACCCCTACCAAATGATTGGTGCCTCCCCGAGATTTTTTTTAAACGCAACGTTTAATAATCTTTTCCGCAGTAAGCCGATTAAAGAAAAAAAATGACTTTGAAACTTTTCCTCATTTTACATGTATTAGTTTGTGATTTGGTCTGTTTAAAAATAATCACTATGTAGATGCAATAGTATTTGCACATCTCATTTCTATGGAGATTATTCAACCCCACCTTCTTAGTCATCGTCTATTAACTTTAAAATTTGTTCTTACTTTACATGTAAACGTTTGTGTTTGGGTCTAATTAAAGGGAGCCACTGTTAGAGAGCCAATGCTTTTTGTTATGTAAAATCATTATTATTGGCACATCTCATTCCTATTGACAATATTTGGCCTAACTTTCTCAATTATGGTCTATTGACTTTGATTGTTTTGCACAGTTTAAATGCAAGTATGGTATAAGATAAGTCAAAGAAGTACCGTTAATGATATTTGGTATTCAATTGTATTGGCATTTTTATTTTTTTTTATGATGGTTATATGACAACGACCCGTACCATGATTCACTGATTTTGAAATTTTACATTCTCCACAAATTGAATTTTTTGTAAAGGTTATTGTAAAGGGAACCACTTATTAATGTCGATGGCATTTGGTATGCAGTTTTATAACCATTGAACTTTTTCATTTCTATTGGATTATTAATTCCTGTACAATAAATCATGATTTATTTACTTTGAATGTTTTGCATTGTTTACATGTTTAAATATTTTCATTGGGATTTAATATCTGCATTGTGCTATCAAAATTTTTAAAAGGCGAGACATAACGCTGTGTCAACAGATATTACGTAACAGTTTTAATGCTTACAAAAACCATGGTATAGCAACATTATACTACAGCAGATCGTTAACCACAGTTAGAAAGTAGTATTCATAGTGCAGTAGTTCAAATCTAGCATCGAATTATTGCCGTCATCATTAAAAAAAAGTACGTTTGAAACAGTTTTCAAGCTTTGCTTTAAAAAAAAAGAGTATCATTGCATTAATACTGGTAAATATTATGCATTGTATCTCGTGGAATATAAAAAATATATTCATCATTATTCATGAAATAACCCTATAGTAAAAGTTCTATGTATGTTAAAAGGCACTCGATGCAGGTAACTTCAATTTAATCCAAGACGCATATATACTAAATTAAGTCCGCTTTGTTCTTTTGTTTTACATTTATATCGAGTCCATTACGTATTATCGATTAATTCTTAATCAACACTTTATCTGCTGAATAGTTTTCGTGATTGTTACCGACGTTTATCGATCGAGAAATTAATAAACAGTCGACAAAGAATTATGGACCATGTGAAAAATAAGAGAGTTGGTAGAGCGATGAAATCTTTTAATATTTTAATTGCGTTTCCATTAGTCAATTAAATTTTGATATAACAGTTCTTAAATGTATGAGCATATAAATTTTGTTCTTTCAGGAGCAGTTAACGCTTTCTGACTTCCAGTGCACGTTTTATTTTCATTATTATATTTTCACTCGTAGTTGTGCTCTGTAGTTGCCGAAGTTCTAACGAGAGGTCTCGCTGTTAAGGTTCATAATAACAACTAAACAAACATTGCTGAGTTTTCAGTTAAAAATTTTCTGAGTTCACACTAACCCATGCAGTTGGAAAAGTTTATAAGGCTAGCTTCCGCTAGACATAGGTAAGTTATATGCATTTTGTGAATCAGAAGGATATAATTCACGTTCGATTTAACGTGTTGTATCTTTTAATCTTTTTCAGAAAATTTACCAGGCGCCGCTTCCAAAAGGAGCAAGATCAACAGAGATTCAACCCGGGGTTAAAGATGACACAATTTGATTTCAAAACATGTAGATTTAGCCTTTTAAACTGAATAAAGTTAAAATTACAACAGTCAGCAACATTTTATATGATTTTGTCTATCGAATGCGAAAGTGGAATGAGTGACAACGGCGTTGACAAATCATCTAGCCTTGCAGTCATATAGATTATGAGCACGATTATCGTACTGAGACTTAGAAATCAACCAATCAAAATAGTGGATTTGGTTTATCGAGAACAAATTTTATTCTCCCGATACCGAGTAAAGTGTTGTGACCGAAGGTCAAAGTCCGATTGAGGGTGTAAACTATTTTCTATAGAAAAGATGCCAAGTGAATACAAAATCAACCATTACACTCTGCAAAATTTAACAACATGTTACATAATGGCAAATCATAATTTCGTTATCAGTCATCGAAATATAAAAATGAAAAGCAAAAACATAAACTTTCAAAACCAAAACAAACAGACAAAAAAGACCCTCATTATGACATAATAAATGTCTAAAAACAGAGCAAAGTAAAACGAATTAAATTGTCTGACCATTAGAAGTAGTTCATTTGGTCAATAGGCAGACCATGTATATATATTTTTTCCTTATTTACGGATGAGTATAGTCTAAAATTATATTTGCCTACATCTACCCCATTTGTTCTCTTGTTATACTGACCTAAACAGTGGTTCAATCATATCACTCATTATATACTAAGAATAGGTTTGGAGACCCGAATTCCAAGTTACTCGCGTATGTAGTATGTTTACAAATGTAACATTGTTTAAAATCTGTTTCACTACAAGAACAGGGTATTTGTTGGGGCCCTTTATAGCTTGCTGTACTGTGTGATCCTAGGCTCTGTGTTGAAGACCGTACCTTGACCTATAATGGTTAACTTTTATAAATTGAGACTTGGGTGTAGCGTTCTCTCATAGGCACTCATACCACATCTTTCTATATCTATATATGGAAATGCTTATTTTTTTTCCTCAAGAATGTATCAATTGTTTTTGAAGCTGAATGTTAATATAAGAGAGTAAATTGTTAAATCTAATTACAAGTAGTCATTTTCACTTTGGTTCGATAATTATATTAGCTATAAATGAATAAAACTATTTTATTAGATATTTATTGTGTTACCGGAAATCATATAAATAAATAATAAACAAATAAATGCATAGGCAGAAAATTGTTTATACATTGTCCATACGTTTTACAAAATGATTCCACGTTGCGAATAATTGATACTATTCATTAAAGATAATGTCGAACCCTTTTATAGAAATGTATAAGACTGCTCTGCAAACGTTAATCTACATCTAATGTGTTTTATCAACCTTGAATGGCTGTTGGCTGTATACCAACACAAAGACAATCATAGTTTTACATTATTAATGAGGTCAACTTTTTTGTTAAAATGACACTTATTTTTCATTTTATCTAAAAAAAAATATTATAAAATATGTAAAATTGAGAATTGAAATGGGGAATGTGTCAAAGAGACAACAACCCGACTATATAGTAGACAACAGCCGAATGCCACCAATGGGTCTTCAATGCAGCGAGAAACTCATTACGTATCATCGACAATTCTTAATCGAATCTTTTATCTGCTGAATAGTTTTTGGGATCGTTGCCGAAGTTTATCGAACGCAAACTTAATAAACAGTCGACAAAGAATTATGGACCATGTGAAAAATAAGAGAGTTGGTAGAGGGATGAAATTTTTTTTTTTAATATTTTAATTGCGTATCCATTAGTTAATTAAATTTTGATATAACAGTTCGTAAATGTGTGAGCATATAAATTTTATTCTTTCAGGATCAGTTAACGCTTTCTATAAACTTCCAGTGCACGTTTTATTTCATTATTATATTTTCACTCGAAGTTGCGCTGTGTAGTTGCCGATGTTCTAACGAGAGGTCTCGCTGTAAACAAACATTGCTGTGTTTTCACTTAAAAATTTACTGAGTACACACAAACCTATGCAGTTGGAAAAGTGTATAAGACTAGCTTCCTCTAGATGTAGGAAATTTAAATGCATTTTGTGTTTCAGTAGGGTATAATCCACATTCGTTTTAACGTGTTGTATCTTTTAATCCGCTTCCAAAAAGAACAAGATAAACAAAGATTAAAGATGACACCATTTGATTACAAATATATACATGTCGATTTAGCCTTTTTTAACTGATTAAAAGTTCAAAATTGCGTTTATCAACCTTGAATGGCTGTTGGCTGTATACCAACAAACAGACAATCATAGTTTTACATTTAAATGAGGTCAACTTTTTATGTTAAAATGACACTTATTTTTCATTTCATCTAAAAAAAAAAATATTACAAAATATGTAAAATTGAGAATGGAAATGGGGAATGTGCCAGAGACAACAACCCGACTATATAGTGGAGAACAGCCGAATGCCACCAATGGGTCTTCAATGCAGCGAGAAACTCCCGCACCCGGAGTCGTCCTTCAGCTGGCCCCTAAACAAATATGTATACTAGTAAAGTGATCATGGACGTCATACTAAACTCCAAATTATGCACAAGAAACTAAAATTAAAAATCATACTCGACTAACAAAGTTCTAACCTATTCATCTAATATTATAATAATAATATTACAGGAGAAAACGGGATAGATTATGCATGAGCTTTCTGTTGTAGATTGTCTTTGTCTTTGCAATTTCATGAGAAATGAATCTATATTAACTGAAAAAAATGCTATGAATACAAAAAGAACCAAAGTGAAATAAATACCAAAATGAAGTTTAGAATCCTCGAAATAATTTTGATAAGCACTCATACAACATACGTTGATATTAAAAATATACATCAATTATCTTTTTTAAAAAGTGAGATGACGGCTCATAGTCATGTAATGAATTATTCAGACAAATTAAAAAAAAAAATGTCTGTCAAAATGGTTCACATAATGATCAGTAAGTGAGAAAAATCAAGATTTAAAAGTAAACCGTGTTTACAAAACTACTAAAGACAAATTGCTCCTCGACATTTCAATGACATTAAATATATAAACAAACAAGATTGTTTTCATCATTCGAATAACAAGACAACTCTTCTTTGAAAAATTTCATTCCATATTAATGATTCAAAAGTTATTTTATTTGAGCATTACCAGAAATTTTGCAAAAAATGAAATGTATACATAAAAATATTTTTTAAATAGCGTAAGATCGCGTACCGCGTTTTGAAGATCCTAATTCCGGTTTTCTTTTGTTGGATGGGTAGGGCTTAATCGTTCAATGCATTGCATCTGTTTATCTTATACTACGACGGCAACTATGTGCTTTATAGCAATATCAGTCTATTCGCCCGTCCTTCATATGTTTTAATTTCTTATACAAAATTAAGGTTGAGAATAGAACCCTATCAGCTTAATGACAGTTCAAGCTGGGCATCATGAACAACCAATCGCGAGAAACATTATTTTAATAATTTCCCCACTCAGTTAGTACAAAAGCATTACAGATACATTTATACTTGTACTTAAATAATAAAAAAAAAGTTCATGAAAGTCATTTTACTTGGAAATTATTGTTGATTAAAAATTAAAAAAAAAAATGCTTTTGTCAGATGGAAACGACAACACTCCAAGAGGGTGGATGGGAGTAATTTCCTATAACAACTATGACTCTTTCTAGAAGTCAGCAGGTACAGCAAATTTTGTCTTCACAAATTGAAACAATCTAGATAAACTATGATGGTTTCAGTTGATATGACTATTCATGGAACAGAATACCCACGAGAGTATTATAGTTTACAATTTAAATCCACTAAAAAGGAAGCTTATTGAAGAATTTCTGTCCAAATTTAAATGTTCCATCCATAAAAGATTCGTTTTCTTGTCACGATCAAGATAATACGTTGCCCAATCTTTCACGATCAATTTTGATAAAAAAAATCAATAAAATTCAATGTTTTTAAAAACAAAATGAACGATTTAAATGGATAAAAAAAAACCATTTTATTTCACTGTTCTATCTGACACCCTAAAGATTCATATCGGAATGTGACCATTAAAAGTACAAATAAATTAAGGAATCCCATATACTTGTGTTCCGCATTATGTGTTTTCTGATAGAGAACTGCATATTTTCTTTACCTTACTGCACAATGGTATTGACAAAATTTAATCATCTCGACAGACACAGCTGTTTTTCGGATTGATTTCGCGTTCTGAAAATACAGCAGATTTTTCACAGATTTTGAAATAGAATTACAATTATTTACATTCGCGATGCGATACCAGATCTTTCACGATCTGTTAGCAATGCAAATGCTTGAAAAAGAGAGAAGAATTTTTACGTATGTTTTTAACAGAATCTGAAATAATTAAAATACTATCTATGTCACGTGATAGTGATGCTAGTGTTTCCCCTATCACATTAAACGGGCATGGTAACTTAATTGAAAAAGGGATCTAGAGCGCGCAAAAATCAATAAAAAGACCACCTAAAGTGTATGGAAAATTAACAAATAGGGCACCTATAGTATGCTGCAGAGTACAAAAAAGTAACCGGTAATTATACCAGTTAAATAACCACTGTATGGAATATAACTTGTATTTTCACCTTATTTTAACCGTATTTAGAAATTAATGTACAGGTTATTGATGTTGGTTGGTAGTTATTATAGTCTCATATAAATAGTTACAAAAAGGAGGTTTTTGTAAGTGCACACCAATGTGCTCCAAAGTAAAGAGTTTTAAAAATATAACAGATGGCACAGGAGATGATATATTGATGCAATAATACATTGCATACATGGCAGAAGATATCAACAGTTACTTTTGTCCTCCATTATTGTTAAAAATAAAGGCATTAAAAGGATTATAACTACACTATACTCAGTGTTATGAAACAAAACACTTTTTTTATCAAAAGAAAATATAGAACTTGAAATTATAAATCATGGACGATTTAAAGAAAGCAAGAAAAGCACAGTATGCAATTAAAAAATTAGATCGCATTCAAAGACGCTTGAAAATCAAATCTTCGTAGCAATCTAAAGACGTAAAGTCTTTGAAAAACAAAATTTCGAATCAGCCAAACATATTGAAAGAATGTATGAATGTATTTGCAAAAGACATTGACATATTTTTTCATGTCGGGGACATTTATAGCCGACTATGCTGTATGGAATTTACTCACTGTTGAAGGCCGTATAGTTGCTATATTTAATTACGTACACTTCATTTGAACTTAATTGGATTGTTGTTTTATTTGCAATCATACCACATCTCGTTATTTTTTTTCATGACAATTTGGTTCTAATATTTATGAACTTACGAAAACTGTAACAGTAACAATTTTTTGCCAAAAGGTGCAAAAAGACGGCAAAATCCCCTCCAACCGTATTTTCAAGTACAACAAGTATGACACCCTTAAGGGCGAACCTTTAATCTATCAGCTCCATTACAGTGCGTCCTAGAACATTATTGTTGTTCTGTTTCTTGCACAACTAAAATGAAACATAAATCATCTAATCAGTATTGAATTGTTGAATTTGAAGGTCTATCCTATTACCAATGGGAATATCTAACAGTATTTATTTGGTGATAACCACATCAAAGAATGACAGGGCCACATCAAATACTGAAACAAAACCACCATGTAGTGTAAAATCGTCAAATTTTGAAACATCATTACGTTATGTCGAAACGATATTATGTGAGTTATAATAAAACAACAAAATGTTATATCAGAGATACACATAAAACAGCTGTGGCGTTCCATAGAAGCATAACGAATAACCATTTCGTTGACTGATCCGGCCCAAAGAGGGATAACTCCATTTGTTTACCTGATTTTGTGGGGTTTTTTCCTGTCTCATTTGTAAATTTTTATTTAGATACAGACTAAAAAAGGCAACAATAGTATACCGCTGTTCAAAAGTCATAAATCGATTGAGAGAAAACAAATCCGGGTTACAAACTAAAACCGAGGGAAACAAATCAACTACAACAAGAAAACAATGAAACAACGGAAACACTGAAGTGCAACAAAAACAAACGCTAATGTAACATTCATAGAAACGAACTATTTGACAACAGCTACCATGTTAAAAACTAAATTAAAATTTATATCTTCATTTGTCATGATCCAGTTAAAAAGATTTTCTAAATTTATGTTTCTCAGATTTGAAAACTTTCGAAATAACTTTTTTGATAGAATTCTAATCTCCTGGAACAAAATGCAGTTTAGGTATTTGAACACTGTTATCAGAGCCTATAACATCTAAAGAAGTTTTTCTTAGATTGTATTTAGTTTGTTCATGTCTCCATGTTGTACTTTCAAACTGTGGTTACTCGGCCTAAATTTTGTTAAAATTCTTCAGCTGTTAAAATATGTCACAGACTGTATTTCGTTGTGTGTATGCAGTTGGCGATGCATTCATTTGAAAGAGTTGTAAATGTTGCAGTATGTAAAGAATAAGCATACATTTTCTCGAAATATGAATTTCATTTTTTGTTGGCTCAAAACTGGATTGGGATAGTTGCATAGGTATTGAGATTCCTTTCCTGTTTTTGTACACACTTTTAACTTCTAGAACATTTTCTTTCTTAAATGCTTGCAATTAAATGTATCGGATTTTTTAAAGACAATTCAACAAAGATGCAATTTTCACATGATATTTGTCTTTGTTTTTCATTCATTGTTTTGCTCATAAAGTCGTTTAGGTGTTTTCTCGTTTTAACTGTTTGAAATGTTTTCATGTCGATTATGTTTTTTTAATGTGAGTCCCTTCCAAAGACGATATCGCAATTTGTTAAATAGATATATATTTTTTGGTTTAAGGTATGGCTTCCCAGTAGAAATATCAAAAACGGGATATCCCATGTTGATGTTAAATTATTCATAAAGCCATCAAAACTTATTGCCGGGCATTTCTTTTTATATACTTGTATAATGTTATCTATAGTTTCGATTCACAAATAAGCCAAGCTACTACCCTGATGTTGCACTATGGCCTTACATCCTGCCTATGATTATTTTTTTAGCATATTTTCTGCTTAAAGTTAAACTTGTCTAGGATATTAAGCGGTTCTTTACCAAGGATCTTCTTTACAGTGTGCTTTCTGAGTCTACGTAGGTGAAACACTCTTTACGCAAAATGTAAAATAACAAAAATACCGAACTCTGAGGAAAATTCAAAACAGAGAGTCCCTAATTAACTGGCAAAACCTTAAACACATTAAACGAATAGATAAGAACTGTCATATTCCTGACTTGGTACAGCCATTTTCTTTTGTGAAAAATGGTGGATTAAAGAGAGGGGCTAAAAATACCAGAATGACAGTCAAACTCAGAGATCGAAAATAAACTGACAAAGCCATGGCTAAAAAGAAAAGACAAACAGACATAAACAGAACACAAGAACTAATACTAAGCAACACAAACCAACCTGCTAGCTAAACCTTTCATTTGTATGACAGAAGCATCAAGTTTCATTATATTGACAACGATGTGTGAACAAAACAATGAGACATAATAGGTTAAACTGTCAAAACACTAAACATTGTGTTATAATCTTTATTACTATAAAACAGACAAATATGTAACAAAGAGATATAAAATGACATATAGACAAAGCACAGAAGCAAAAATAAAAGACAAAAAACTAAATTTTATCATAACACAACAACGGGATGTATAAGTACCGAGTCACGTCAAATGGATATCATAAAACGTACATTAAAAAAGTAAAAGAAATATTCACAAATACAAATAAAATTAAAAACCAATTATTCAGAGAACAATTGAAGGTCTTTCCACCAAAAACCATGTATTTTGATATGAAAGTAGTAAAATTCGGTTTAAAATGTAATTTCCAGCGTCAAATGATAACTAATTGAACGCGGATTCCAAAAATATATGGTTTCTATGATATATCTTTTAAATAAGGGAGATAATTTGTTACTTCCGGTTTGAAAAATGTTTCTTCTGGTATTATTTGAAAGTTTACTTGACACTGATTCCAACAATATCTCGTTTTATATACTTTTATATTAATAAAGTACAAAAAATATCTACTTCCGGTTTACACAAGGCCACTTCCGGTTGGCTTTTCCAAGGTTAAATGGCTTGAAACCAAATCAAAAATTATCATGGCTTTATCATGTATACATATGAGGTAAAAGCAAAGGTCAAAATCTAGAACGTCAATTTAACCTATGACCTTGAGCTCAATTTCAAGGTCATCAACCAAGGACTCAAATCAAAAGACCCTAGGTGTTAATTATATTTGGTTAATGAATTATATCACCATATGCATATTTTTAGATAAAAGAGGGGAGAAAACTCTAATTTGAAGTAAGCGTACCCTTTAAATTAATATGTATGTGTTATGACATGTCGCAACTAACAATTAAGTAAAAATATGTTGTCGATATCTTATATGGTGTTTGAAAATAGGTGAAAATAAGCCAAAATCCAAATTTAGAAATGACTTTGACCTTTGACCTTGACCCTATTTTCTTTTTTTGGGACCAAGGACTTCAAATCAAAAGAACCTAGGTCTCTATCGCTTATGGTTTACCAATTACACTTACATTTTACTTATTTTAAATACAGAAGAGGAAATAACTCTCATATGAAGTTTCCGGACTGCTTCGGTCAAAATTATTTTGAAGATCCGGAGGATATAACGAGCATATTGGTGAAATAATTTTGTCGTAATCTTTAACTGTTGCGAAGGAGATTTGTACACAAGAAAAACAGTGTTTGGGGAGATAACTCTTACAATAAAAAGTGTTCAGCTTAACAGTGTCAGTTTCAAAATCGTAATAATTGTCGATACCATACGCAAAAAATGTAAGCGACATCTTGCGAAACAAAAAAGCACCGTCAGAAAAAAGTTGCGGAAGAAGAAAAAATAATAATAATTAAAAACCAATTGTTCAGAAAACAATTGAAGGTCTTTCCACAAAATATAAAGTATTTTGATATGAAAATAGTAAAAATTTGGTTTAAAATGTCACTAACAGCATCAAATTTTAGCTTATAGTATGCTGATTCCAAAAATATATGGTTTCTATACAGTAATTTTTTTTATATAAGTGAGATACTTTGCTACTTCCGGTTTGAAAAATGTTATTTCCAGTATCATTTAACTTTTAATTGACATTAATTCTAAAAATATAAGGTTCTATATACTTTGAGATTCAAAAAGTACCAAAAAAAAGCTACTTCTGGTTTACACAGGGTCATTTCCGGTTCCTTTGTCAAGGTCATATGGCTTGCAACTTAATGCAAAAAGTCCTATGGTTCAAACATGCCTAAATATGAGGTAAAAGTAAATGTCAAAATCTAGACCGTTAAATTAACCTATGACCTTGAGCTCAATTTCAAGGTACTAAACCAAGGACCTCAAATCAAAAGACCCTAGGTCTTAATTATATTTGGTTAATGAGTTATATCACCATATGCATATATTCTTAATAAAAGGGGGGAGAAAACTCTAGGTTGGTGTTAGCATACCCTTTAAACCAAAATGTATGTGTTACGACATGTCGCATCTAACAAGTAAGTAAAAATATGTTCTCGATATCTTATATTGTGTTTGAAAAGAGGTGAAAATAAGCCAAAATCCAAATTTAGAAATGACCTTGACCTTTGACCTTGACCCTATTTTCTATTTTTGGGACCAAGGACCTCAAATCAAAAGACCCTAGGTCTTAATTATATTTGATTAATGAGTTATCTCACCATATGCATATATTTTTAATAAAAGGGGGGCGAGAAAACTGTAGGTTGGTGTTAGCGTACCCTTTAAACCAAAATATATGTGTTACGACATGTCGCATCTAACAATCAAGTAAAAATATGTTCTCGATATCTTATATTGTGTTTGAAAAGAGGTGAAAATAAGCCAAAATCCAAATTTTAAAATGACCTTGACCTTTGACCTTGACCCTATTTTCTTTTTTTGGGACCAAGGACCTCAAATCAAAAGACCCTAGGTCTCTATCACTTAAGGTTTACAAATTACAATTACATTTTACTTATTTTAAATACAGAAGGGTAAATAACTCTCATATGGAGTTTCTGGACTGCTTCGGTCAAAATTATTTTTAAGATCCAGAGGATATAACGAGCAAATTGGTGAAATAATTTTGTTTTTATCTTTAACTGCTACGAAGGAGATTTGTACACAAGAGCAACAGTGTTTGTGTTCAATAAAAAGTGAACGGCTTAACAGGGTCAGATCCAAAATCGTATTTAACTGTTCGATATCATACGTAAAAAATCTAAGCGACATCTTGCAAAACAAAAAAGCACCGTCAGAAAAAAGTGGTGGAAGAAGAAACAAATAATAATAATCAGAAGAAAAACAATAGGTCTTTCCACAGAAAAGTGGAAAGACCTAATAATCAGAAAAAAAAAAAACAATAGGTCTTCCCACAGAAAAGTGGAAAGACCTAATAATACTATAATATGTTGTTAAGATGAAAAACAACGTCAGTACCCAAAATCTAAAAAATTGTTTCAGTAATTGCGAATACACTTATTGTCACTTAAAAAGGTACTATTTTCCTACTACCTTGTTATTTCTTCAGAAAGGTTCAAATTCAGGACATTATGTAATTGTCATAATATAACAAAAAAATACCAAAGACAAAGAAATGATATGAATTATAACAACAAAATTTTTAAATCCAACAAGAAGATACCAATAAGAATATGAAATTAGGGCATTGCACGATCTCCAACAAAATCAAGACTGCATGCTTCTAAGATCTTCTTACAGTTTAATAGTCTCCTGCTATGCATGCTTCACGTGCCATGCAAATCTACAATTGCATGACGTTCGACTGACGGATTTTTTTGTATGACGTTGAACTCAACAGTGTTTTTTTTAAATGATATTTTTTATAAATCATAATCGTAAATCAATAAAAAGGACAAAAAATTTATATAGAATAACCAATCGACAACCCTTGAATGAATCCGCTACTCCTTTCTATAGCAACATCGGAAAACATTTTGTTAAAATTTATAGAATAGTCACTTACTTGGAAAATACTCATTTGTAACAATATTTTAGAAAAGGAAGGATAAGAAATTAAATTAAGGAGACTCGCGGGTACAAAAATTTCGGGAAAAACTTTAACATTTGTTTTTTCATTATAATTTTTTTTATAACACTATTAGTTATTGCTTTATGATATGGTACAAAAATCAACCAAAAAAGTCGATTTGGTTAGACCACAGATGACTTTTAAAATGGTTTTATCATTGAAAAAGCTCCAAATTATCTCCCTTTGGTGCAAAAAATATCATTTTTGGCATTAAAATTGAAATATATTCTTTAACTCATCGGTGACCTATATTTTGTATTATTGTTTTCACATAAGCTTTATATATACTAAATAATATAAAAAATTTAGCGATTTCTGTAATTTAGTTCTTTTTTTATTTCGATGTTACCTTTATTTCTGCTATTAGTTCAACAGAAAAAAAGGACATTAACAAAAACGTATGCTTTCTTTCGGAGGCAGATTGTGAGCTTAAATGAACGGTGACTCCATTTTTTATTTCATTTTTCTATGTAGTATATGATAAAGTTTATTCATGAAAAAATATAGAGAAATCCTATATTAGGGGAAAAAATGATTTGGCCCGCGAGACCCCTTAAACACGAGAAATAAGAAATTGGCAGATTGTTTTCGCGAGTCCATTTCATGTAAATATAGGCAACTGTGATTCAGGTACAGATTCTATGTATTGGCCTTGCCGTGTGAAATATAACTAAATGAATTACTCGAGTATATTATTTATCTATACATATGTTAGCTGTTCGAAATAATATGTCAAAATAACATGCTCTTTTTCATATATTATGCTTGTATCTAAAAATATAGACACAGGGACCCCACTTTGTTTTGTCATAATTTGATATATTGAACAATTCCGACTCTTAAATTTTAGTCGGTATCGTGCATGCATAAAATATGTCCATGTCAACACCTGTTGATTAAAGGCCATAAGACGAATGATCTATACTTCATGAACGATGGTATAAACACAAACAAATAAATAAGTGGTACGAATTCACATAAATGAAACACTTATTTAACTCATCTCACTCACAGTCAAATAAGTTGAATCAATAATACAAAAGATTAACAGTTTATTTACAAGAAAAAAAAAAACAGCGTAAAACATTCATTAAAAGCTATGATTTCACACTTTTTGATATATATCATGTATGCAATATAGAATTTATGTAGAGAATGCATAAAAACTACTGTAAACCAACTTATTTTCGCGGATACTTTATTTCGCGTTTTACTGTTTCTTGACCACTTCGCGGCTATTTATTTTCGCGATTTTCTTATTTACTTGATAAAGTGCTATAAGGAAAGATCCAAGTTTTACATATTCGCGACAATTAATATTTGCGTTATTTTTCTACTCTCGAAAGTCGCGAAAATAACTTGATTTACAGTATACCAGAGTGGTCCCTTTATCCCTGATATGATTACATGCATCTTCACTAGTCGTCATACTCATCTGAAAAACTGTGAAAGTGATAATACAATGTGGCCCCTTGTGAGTCAAAAGTTCCTTTACTTTAAAATATCTTTGAAAAAAGAAAACAATATATGACAAGTTGAACTCACTTTATGACTCACGCACATAAAGTGACTGCTTAATTTTTTCCCCTCAACAAATTGGAGTTTTTCTGACACTACAGTAATGCACACTGGTTTACTGAAAATTCTTTCCCAAAATAGGACACGTCATGTAAACTGAACAGAATATCTATACTCAATTGAAAAAATAATAGTGTCAAAACATGTTGCTGCAATCATACTTGGCTCATTTCGTTATTTGTTAGAGACTTAAAAAAACTTTTAATATAAACATGCATTGGGTTTTGTGTCAAATGTTAATGTGGTATTAATTTTATTTTTTTTTTTGTTACCTAGACACGATTATGTAGATTTTAAAACTACAAAAAAATATAATGCTACTTTAAAGAAATCAGAAGTGTTTAAATTATTTCAACGCATTTCATTGCAGGTGTTTATCGTAACTTTATATCTATTATATCCAACTTATGTAAGATTTTTAGCACAAAGCATTTATTATTTTCGGATAGGAAACAACCTTTACTTAAAATATATGGTTATATAATAAAGCTTCATATTTTACAACTGCAAACAAAAATTGTTTTGGTAATAGTTGATTCTCATATCAAAATATGAATCTTTAATTTTAAAAGTTTCTAGACCAAGTTTAATATTTCTATAGAAGACGGATTTTCTTATATCAACGAATGTCTATAAAAAGGGGACACCTCGACCTACATTTTACAAATAATGTATTCTGATTAAGAATTGCAGTAAGATATCGTCTTTATTGACACAGAGTCTAGATAAACTCGTCATAGAGACTAGGATTTAAATTTTGTATTTGCGCCAGCCGCGCATTTCGTCTTAAAAAGACTCACCAGTGACGCTCAAATCGAAAATAAATAAAAGGCCAAATGAAGTAGGCAAACAGAATTCATAGATGAATACTTACATAACATGTATGTTTCATTATAAAACGTTATTTTGATTGGCTAGCAGCAATTTCGCGTCTTTCTGAAATAAACCTTCATTTCAAAATGAAACGTAATATTCATGATGGCACGAGCTTCCACAACAAATTGAACAGGTAAATAAAAGAAAAATTTGATATGAATCGTGGTTTCATGATCCTAGCAAATATTGTTATTATAACTATTGAACGCTTCTATTTGTAATTCTATGGGGGTTGAAAATTCGTTGACTGTGCGTTTATGTTAAGAATAAACGCTTCTGGGCTTCATACAAAATGTACTTCGGTCAACGCTTTTATATCCCATAAATTCACAAAAAGAAGCATTCATTTTTTTAATGATATGTTTTCTAAACGAAAGAAACGAAGAACAATATTTTACGCATGTACATTTCTGGTTTAACTGTGTGAATAGGTCTAGATAGCAAGTTTAAGTAACAGAAAAACAGTATCTGTTACTGTTCACTTCTTTGAAATAAACTAAGGTCTGCAAAAAAATGTGTTCACCTTAACCAGCTTGGCTACCTGTTTATAAATTCAACAACAAAAGAAAATCGCCTCTATCGAGATTGTCTCCCCTTTATCGAGGAGAATTCTATTATCTAACTTTGATTTCTTCTAGCTGTTACTGGCAATCATTATTCTCATAAAGATCAATAAACAAGCTTATCCGGGTAAAACTGTTTAATTTTTTAAGATAACACTAATAGGTCAAGATGGAAAACTAGCTCCATATATGACCTTAACTTTAGAATTGAAAATATTTAAAAAAAAAAAAATCACGCTTACGGAACGTTTTATGATAAAACTTTATCCTTCTGAGCGTGCCATCGTCTATCCGTCCGTCGTCAACATATAGGACAATAATTCAAAAATGCTCGAACAATTTTTATGAAACTTTCATGAATTGTTCATATCATTTATGAGAGACGTCTTTCGATTTAAAAAAAAATGATACGACGTTTCCGAGTTAGGGGATTCTATTTATTAAAAATGGTGAATTTTCCATAATTTCTGATATTTACTCATAAACCTTCTAAGCAGTTGTGTGATGAAACTTGTATAAAGATGTAACCATAATTTTATACAGAAGGTTATGATATCAATTTCAAAATGTTGTATTGAATACGATTCTTTGCTATGATATTAACACTACATTTCGTTTTTTGTTATTTTTTCAAAACTCATATTGATTCACTTGTATGACGATACAGTTTTCAATCGAATACATTTTGTTACCATATATTTACTTCTATGTTAGTGACAGTTTCTTCAGAGAATCATAACAAGATATCATTATATCATCCATTAATACATACATTGTGCATTTTCCTGTCCTTAAACATTTGTAATAGTCGGTCAATATTGAAATATGAACAAAACTATGTAGGCAAATACATATTCTATTATTACTTCAATAATTCATAAATAAACACATAGACGTAATTTTAGAAATAATCAATTTTAAGTAATAAAATTCATTATTTCAGATGGTGTTTCGGTTTAAGTTTATAATACCTAGTCATTACCCTCATCAGGTAATATTCTAAAAGCAAAATGATAAAAACAAACGAAAAATCTTGGGCACTAAAAAAAACAGGAAATACAACGAAAAACCCCCACACATTTTAAAAACAGACGTGACTTAACCAGAAAAAACTTTTTTTTATAAAAGGATAGAATTATCGAGACAATATATTGCAACATTTTGCACAACAGAACAAAACAACAAAACGACCCTCAAGTATCATTATTAGTTAAAGGGTTAAAATGCATACATGCCCCTGTTGACAAGAACATCAAAGAGGGACGAAAGACACCAAAGGGACAGTCAAACTCATAAATCTAAAATAAACTGACAATGCCATGGCTTAAAATGAAAAAGACAAACAGACAAACAATAGTACACATGACACAATGTAGAAAACTAAAGAATAAACAACACGAACCCCACCAAAAACTAGGGGTGATCTCAGGTGCTCCGGAAGGGTAAGCAGATCCTGCGTTATTCACACCAAACTTTGCTAATATAACTATAGAAAACATACCTTAACACAAGATACGACGTTCGTCATTAACGAAATTGAAAAAGAGGCAACTGATAATGTAATATTATTTACATTTGACATGATTAGTAAATGCACAAATATGAGCCAATAAGGAGATCATTCAGGCTGTGTACAAAGCGTGGCCAGAAGTTATATCTGCAATATTGTTACATATACAATCACCCTTTTACCAAGGAAAGAATGTCTGGAATTACTAAGAAATACACAAGAAAACAAAGATTAACGTTGAATAACGTATTTAAAAAAATAATGGGTGGTCTCTCTAGGGGCCCTATTTCGCAAGGCTTAACAGACCTCTTGAAAATCTTTCAAAACACTAAAAGAATTTAGACATGCTTTAAAAATTATGCACTTGTCAGTATATCGGGATGACATCTTCGTGTTATTTGACAGTTATTTTGATTGATATATAGCCCTGTCTTAGCAACTTTTGAGAAAGCAGTATTCCTCGTTTAACAAAATCAAAGTACTTTGAGTTAGCTTTAGAGTAACGTATCAATTGAGACACATATACTCTATATACTGGTGCCGTTGGGATGTTGCTACACAGAAATGGAAAGTTGACTATAGGAAAATTAAAATCATCGCGTTTGTCATAAATTTTGGTATTTAACCTAACATCAAAAAGGTCTAATTATGAAGCAGATTTATCTCTGTCGGCAGTATCTTTAATTTCAAGTTCACTTGGATATATTAAATGTAAGTGATCACTTAATCTATTATTATTAAGAGACAGTACATCACTTGGATATATTAAATGTAAGTGATCACTGAATCTATTATTATTAAGAGATAGTACATCATCAATATACCGAAAGATGAAATTAAAAGACTGGGCTAATTTCTTTTCTCCTTTCTGTACAAGCCCTTAGATAAATTCTGCTTCATAGGAGTACAAAAACAAATTTGCAAGTAGAGGAGCGCAATTGGTACCCATCGGGATTAAAATCTCATAAAACATGTTACCTTTCGCCGCATTTATACGCCTGTCAGAAATGAGGAACCTCTGGCCTTTGTTGGTCTTATATTTTAATCTTGGTTCATTTATTGTTTTGGAACATAGAGTGGCGTATATTTTGCTGAACTAGTATATATTATTATTTAGGGGTCAGCTGAAACCCATCTCCGAATACCAGATTTCTTGCTTGAAACATATGAGATTATATAATACCACGTAGAAATAAAGTAAGTGATGTTATGAATATGTTAAGATATAAAAATTCAAGATCGACTAAATTAATTAATATTTAGAGTATACTTTAAACAATACTTACATCAAGTAAATTCAACTAAATGTAACAGTACTTGGAAAAACAAACAAAAATACCAAAGGTAACTCATTGCCTATGATAATGCTTAACCACTGGTTGATAAATCATCATCAGATTTTAGGAAATAAGCATAAATGCTTAATATTTCATACAGTAACGTAATACTCGTGCGTTAGCGTATTTCCTAGGATTTAAGCGCAATGCTTAATTCTAGTTACTGTCGTTAGCATATACATCCTCATGGTTTACAGATGCTAACAAATTTGTCCTTGGTAAAAAAATATGTATTTATTGAGGAAGTTGCCAAGTACTCATAAATTTACATAGTAATATAAATATGTTAAATGCAGCAGTAATAAAATAAAACCACTATTTCAAGAATACACGTATTTTGCGTGCATGCATATGAAGAGATATTAAATTATTACATTCTAATAGACATCTTGTTCAAAGCTGTCGTTTGTTGTTATATAAATCCGTAAAAAGAAACTTATGTATTTCCGTATTGATTTGAAAAATCTATGGCCAACCAAGACCACCAACCATAATAAAAAATACAATGAGGAATTGGGAAAACGAAAAACATAAACGATTTCATTTCTATAATGAACAAACGTTTAACTCCAAATATCTGGTGATCATAATGATTACTAATAACACATTTTTGGAGTTCTAATAGAGTAAATTTTTTTGGACCTGGACAGTTAATGGCAAAGTCATTTAACGACTTCAATGTAAACTAATAGCTAAAGAAAAAGGTCACATGTTGAAACTGAACTCAAGATAATGAAGTCCTATTTCTGTTACTAAGCAAAAATATTCGAAATCGTTGACAAAGACTTAAAGCCACAAAATGTTTGGTATACAGTCTGTTTCTTGAGATGTCAAGTACCAAGTCAGGAAGTCCGACTATTTAAAACTGTATACTACTTGCCCTTTTACCTTCCTAATTATTTACGTCTCGATCCGTAACACTCCGGAAGTCGTTATTGCAAGTTGATTATCTTTGTTCGTTCCATTTGATTGTGCTTTCGGCTATCTCGGCAGTACATTTTTATCTATAGTATCTGTTTGTTATGTTCACACATTGTTGTCAATATAATTGAATTTGATGTGACTGTCATACAATTAAGAGATGTAGCTAGCTAAAAAAAACTAGGTTTAATCGACCATTTTATATATACAAGGAAAGGAAATACGCGAAGCAGATTAGTAATATGACCGGTTTATTTTACATTCGTTTGATACTTGATAAGGGACATCCGTTTTGGAATTTCCTTAAAGTTCGAAATTTTTGTTATTTTACTTTTTACGATGAAATGGGCACAGCATTTTCATTGCAGAACTGAGACGTTGAATTATATGTGCAGTTTTCATAACCGTAATATCATGATAACAGCAGCTGGAGTAAAAATAATTATTTTTACAATTTTCGTTGATGACTTTACATTTACACATGCCTAATAATATCGACACCCCTCGTTTCAGAAAGATCACTTCCCGGAAATGAACCTTTATGCTGTAACGGAGAAGGTATGTTTTAGATATCTGTTTCTCTTTAAATAAAAATAAAAATATTAAAGTACATTTGTGTACTTTGTTTTCTAGTATGAAACAATATATTACTAGTATGAAACAATAATTACTCGTGAATAACTTGATCACTCAAATATTCACAAGACATTAATAAATCTCTATGGCATCAGTATCTTTGTTGTTTAATTTGTCGTACACATTTGATAAGACTTCAGAATTCTTGCATTTAGTGCTGAACTAATAAAAAATTCAAAATTACCTCCTATTGACATGTTCCGGACATCATATTGACTTTCAAGCACTGAAAGTATTCAAATAACACCAGCCTGTTCTTTGATAAATAAAGTTATCATACTTTTGACAGGTTTGAATTTTATAACAATATTACTTGAGGTGTAGCATTCCTCTATTTTCATCAGTTATACAGATCATATGATGCTAAGCGTATTTAAATATATAGACGTTATGTTACTTTGTATATATTGTCAGTCAATCTTGAAAATCTTGCTAGATTCAACGTGTAAAAAGATGTTTCTATTTATATTGCATATTAACGGTCAATATTAAAAGTATTGCTTTGCAAAATACATTGAAAAGTAACCAGAAGGTTTGGCTAGCTATAAGGACAGGTTTAATCCACAATTGTTCTACATGGGGAAATGCATGAACCAAGTCAGAAATGTGACAGTTGTTTTCCATTGATAATTTAAGGGGCCATATTATGGCCTTTATATATCATACCTCATCTTTAATCCTAGTTTTCAATTTTCCGACCTATTTTATGAAATATGATACCTTTTGCTGCCCATACAATACAATTATGCACGAAAAGTAATACAAAGTATTACATGTAATACATAATTACATTTGAATTGAAAAATCATAACAGGCTCAGCTTTTAAACAAATGTGCTAATATTTGAAGAAGAATAATGTATGTATTAAAAAGATTTGTTTACCATTTTTTTTACTTTGATGATCTAACGAGAAACAAATCTACCAACTCAGGTGCACACCTTATTTCGCAGCATAGGCAATTAATATAGTCCAGTAGTTATTTGTATTTAATTCTAATTATGTTCAAAATGTAAATTAAAGTATTATTGCATGCTGACATAACTATAAATAATATATGAATATAATATATATACTAGTTTATTCGATGTCATAGTGGTTTTAATTCTCGCTGAGAGAATGATAAATATTTGTTACCGCTAAGATATAAGGGGATGCATATTCGCTATTCTTTTGGTTATTTCCAGCACACAAACAACAAATTTCAATCTGTTATATAATTTGTGTATATATATTTCTTTTTTCAAGTAATCAGTATTTTGTGGACCTGTTATTGTCACAATTATGATTATTACAATGAAGTACACTGTATAAGAAAGCATACCATATTTTTTGTGAAGCCAAGGTGGTCGTGTGGTCTAGCGGGACGGCTGCAGTGCAGGCGATTAGGTGTCACGATACCTCAGTAGCATGGGTTCGAATCCCGGCGAGGGAAGAAAAAAAAATTTGCGATCTAACAGATCTAACATTGTTGGGTTGATGTTTAGACTAGTTGTATATACATAATGTACACAGCCATGTATCACCATCATTGCTGGTGATCCGATGGATAAATCTGTAGTAGACTCAGACGTACTTATTTATATATATATATAAATATTAGTATGTAGAATGATTCATATATATATATAAACGAGTCTAAATTGAAAACTACGTTCAAACCTATGATTGCGTTGGAAGAAAACCGCAATTTTTATACGTGTGCATGTAAAACAAATTTCGTTGTAGAAGGGTCTAAAAACAGCACAAACAACATTTTCCAAAAGACCAAAAAACTGAAAAGTATATTTAAACAAAACACATTTGACTAGGTCTAACAACTGATGTGCTTTAACCCTGCTGACTGCCATTGGCGATTGCCAAATAAAATTGATCACATGATGTAACAAAATGGATCTTAATATCAATTTAATACTAAACAGAAAAAAAATAATAAAATTAACTTGTGGCCACAATGTTATGCCACTATATATATATGTACAACTTAAATCATTCATTATACTAAATATAATCAAATAATGACATATTACCTCCAGTATGTCAGAAACGAACACACAATCAAGTAAATTCAACGTTAATGTCTGACCCAATAAATGAGGTTGAATTCAAGGAAACCCATCTGACGTCTAGGTTTGTGCAACGGTATTAATAAAAGATAAATAGAGGAAACAGTAGTATCGATGTTTCAAAAATATATACCAACAAATGAAATAAGATCGTATTGACAGATATTTTGGCACAACTAATGGTCTTCATCAGTGTTGTCCTTTTCAAAATGTGATAAAACAATGCTTCTTTGTGTGGTAAAAGAGCCTATATTTTATCCAATTGAAGATAAACAATCCTTAGCTAGCGTGGTTGTGTATGAATTCATTTCCATACTTAGATATAGGTGTATGTGTATCTTTGGTATCCCCAATTGATAGTCCACAGAATAAACAATGCATAACCTGTAAATTTACCACATACACTTGCCTAATCCAACTCCTCATGCTCCATGTACAAAAAATAATCGTGTAGCGGGAAAACGGGAAAGGGGGATCGCGCAGTCATATTTTCTTTGTGTCATAAATTTTAAGGCAAAGCTGTGAAATGATCCATTCAAAAAGAGTCAAATTAAAACATCTAAAGCATTTAAATCGAATTTCATGTTTTAAAGAAATACACAACAAGCTTAACTTCTCGAATAAATGTGTATTTTTACCATCTATAACTATTTTTGTTAACGTTCTCCATCAAATACAGACGTCACGGAGAGTTAATTCAACAAAGAGTATGTTAGTTACAAGTTACAGGACATTCAGACAATATAAGAGTCTATAAACAACAATTCAACAATTTAAAACATATCGGACAGTCTATTCAAGAGAGAGAGGGGGAAACCTACACAGTTTCTAAATGGTCTTTAAACACGGTCAAGGACCACGGACATATCCAATGTGACCTACCGAATTAGCCTATTTACCTGATGTGTTATCTCATGAGCAACACAACGGGTGCCACATGTGGAGCAAGATATGCTTACCCTTCCGGAGCACCTGAGATCACCCCTAGTTTTTGATGGGGTTCGTGTTGTTTATTCTTTATTTTCTATGTTGTGTAATGTGTACTTATTGTTTGTCTGTTTGTCCTTTTAATTTTTAGCCATGGCGTTGTCAGTTTATTTTCGATTTATGAGTTTGACTGTCCGTCTGGTATCTTTTGTCCCTCTTCCATACAGAAACCTCAAGTCAGTAGACATTTGTATTCTAGACAAAAACGAACATCTGATGAATGCATCTAATGTTTAAAGTGTTATCCCGAAAGTATGCGTGCAAGCTTCACAAATAATATAGTATTTCCGATGTTTAACATTCATGGATAAGTAATGTCAAATGCAGAGCTTAGACTTTGAATTAAAGAAACACTTCTTACTTCCTTTACGTAGCATTATAAATGTTTGTAGTCTACATAATCGTATTAAGATAAACTGCAAAAAAATAATTCCATATTAACATTAATATTTGACACAAAAACTAGGATGCAAAACATATTTATGTAAAAAATTATGTTAAAAATAATAATCTCTAACGAATAACAAAATGAGTGAAATATGATTGCAGCAACATATTTTGCCATTTTTGATTTTTTTTTTTTTTTTTTTTAATATGGTATATATATTCTGTACAGTTCTTATGTCGTATCACATTTCGGAAAAGACTTGTAAGGTAAACCAATTTGCATTACTGTAGTGCAGGGGAAACTAACATTTGTTGAGGTAAAATAATTAGTTATTAGAGAGTTAATCAATACTTCATTTAATGTGCGTTAGTATAAAGTTCATGTTGTTGTATAGTTTCCTTTGTTTTCAAAAATATTTAAAGTAAAGAGACGAGTGACACACAAGGGTCCACGTATATCTTTTCACTTTCGCAGTTCGTAAGAGTATTTAGTCGTAGCATAGATAAATCGTTTATATGCATTCTTTACATAATTTTTATATTGCATTAAATAAAGGCAACAGTAGTTTACCGCATTTCAAAAGTCATAAAAAGTCTGGATTCATAACTTTTAGTGTTTTTACTATTTTGATACGGGTTAAGTAAGTGACTTATATATATAAGTTTCATTTTTTTTCTTATTGTTTCAATTTTTCTCTCGTGAGATGAGTAAAACTAGTGTTTTATTTATGTAAATGAATATCACTTGATTTATGTGTTTGTTTTTCTTAGACTTTGTTCATGAAGAAGATAATATTCGTTTACATCCTTTGTAGCAACCTATTGATTTCCATGCAAGGAAATATCTTAAAGATGCACGATGTTGAAATAAAAGATAACAATTTCCTGAAAACAAAAACTTTTTGATATGACTTGTTTGATATATAGAGATTAATATATGGTCTTTTCAATATCAGCCCGGGTATCATCCGGAGACTCCCATATCAGCCCGAGACGTAGTCGAGGTGCTGATAAGGGTCGAGGAACGATACCCGGGCCGATATTCAAAAGACCATGTATTAATCTCTTTATCATATACTTTTGACAATTGTTTTATGTATAGCAAATTAACAAATAAAATAACTAAAACAGTCAAAAACTTTATAAAAAAATTAAATCATGAATCCTACAAATACACTATAATTGCCCAACAATAACATCACTACCTCCTTATTTATTTATGTTACTATTTCCTATACTAGAGGCATTTTGAAACATTGAAAAATTGAAAGAGTTTTATGATCATTATTATTCCATGTTTATTTACAATAAAATGATTCATATTGTTCAATGGCATTTGTTACCAAGTACTAAACTATCTCCACAAAAGTTCCCGTAAACTTTGACGTCGTCATAAAAAATATCTGACGTCACAATGGAAAAGTAAACAATCGATACCGAAAATACCGGAAGTTACTTGCACGAGAGGTACTATTATGTATGGTAGCCGGTTAAGGCCATTTCGCGATATCGCGTTTTCGCCTTTCATATTCTATAGGGCGAAAACGCGAAATCGCAAAGTCGAAAACGCTAAAACGCGAGGTCGAAAACGCAAAAAGGCATAGTCGAAAACGCGAAAAGGTATGGTGGCCGGTTAAGGCCATTTCGCCTTTCATATTCTATAGGGCGAAAACGTGAAAACGCGAAATCGCGAAGTCGAAAACGCGAAGAGGCGAAATATTTTTTCTTTTCGATATCGCCTTTTCGACTTCGCCTTTTCGCGCTTTCGCGTTTTAACGATATACATGTTATTATAACATAACATTTTAAATATAATTGGATACAAGGCTACAGAGTATAAGTCATTTTCAAATGCGTCATCGAAATTTCATATCTGTGGTTTACTTTCAATATTTTCATAAATTAGACAATTCCTTTACATCCTTTGTTTCAAATACTCTAACAAGTCATTATATTTTTAAAAGTGTCAAATTTATAAGTTAAGCCACAATGTAAAGTATAGGCGGTTTTTGTTGTTGTAATTATATTTTGTTTATATACATCTATTGTTTACATGTGTATATTAGTAGATTAATTATGTTTTATTCATGTAGTTGATATTGTATTTAGAAAGCCTTATTGAAAATTGGTTAAATCCAAATGAGTTACTCTCTTTAAACAAAGATATTATTATTATTATTTTTTTTTTTTTTATTATTATTATTATTATTATTATTATTATTATTATTATTATTATTAAGTCTTTCCACTTTTCTGTGGAAAGACTTATTGTTTTTCTTCTGATTATTATTATTTTTTTTTTTCCGCCACATTCTGAAATTTTTGTTTCGCAATATGTCGCTTAGATATTTTGTATATTGTATCGTATAGTTTATACGGTTTTAAATCTCACCCTGCTAAGACGAACAATTTTCTTTGTAAGAGTTATCTCCCTATTCACTGTTTATCATCTGTGTGCATCTCCTTCGTAACAAAAAAAGATAGCGACAAAATTCCTTTTACAAATTGTTCGTTACATCCTCAGGAATTTTTGGCTAATTTGGATCGAAGCGATTCGATAACATTTTATAGGAGTTATCTACCTTTACAAAATAAATTTGTCGGTATGTTTTATTAACTCATAAACAGTTAACCGTATAACCCTAGAATGTTTTTATTTGAAACCTCTAGGTCCTAACTTAGAAAATGAGGGCAAGGTCAAAGGTCAAGGTCAAGTTCTCAATGGTGATATTTGCTTGTTTTTGCAATATCTTCGACACCTTGAAAGATACATATAAAAGAAAAAGTGCAAAATGTCTGCTTTATTGTAGTTAACATATGCTACATTTAGTACTATACAATTTAAGGTCATCTTATAGGAGTTAGTGCCCCTGAAATGTCTTGAAATACGATTATTTGATTATAACTTCAAGTTAGTTCATTATCAAGGCATTTGACCTTATACAAAAGGTAAGGTGACAAATGACCTTGAAAAATGACTACCGGAATTGACCTTGAGAAAACCGGAAGTAGCCTTTTTTGCAATTTTCTCACATAAAAGTACTCAGAATCCATATATTTTGTCATACAGAAACAAAAACTGATAACTGAAGACTAAAAATGACTTCCAACAAACCGGAAGTGGCCAATTATCTCCCATTCTACATACAAAAGAATATAAAAACTATATATTTTTGGAATCAGTGTGAAAGAAGCTATCATATGAGATAGGAAGTGACATTCATTTCACCGGAAGTAGCATATTATCTCTTTGATTGCACTCAAAATTATCATTTAACCATTATTTATCGCATCAGTATGAAGAAACTATCTTTTTATCAAAATTTCTTTGCTGTGGAAAGACTTTCAATTGTTCTCTGAACAATTGGTTTTTAATTATTATTATTATTATTACTGAACAAATTTAAAAACAGATGCATTTGTATAAAATGCCTTTAAGTATACAGTTTGCTTGAATCATATTTTTGACATTTTCGACAAATCGCGAAGTCGAAAACGCGAAATCGAAAAGAAAAAAATATTTCGCCTTTTCGCGTTTTTGGCTTTGCGAGTTCACGTTTTCGCGTGTTCGGCTATAGTATATGAAAGGCGAAAATGCAAAAACGCGAAATGACCTTAACCGGCCACCATACAATACGAAGATTGGTCGGTGTGTTTATATTTTTAGATACAATCATATGAAAATGAGATGTTATTTGGACAAAAAATTTGAACAGCCGGCATATATACAGATAAAAAATCTAGAGCGGTAACGAAAGTATGCAATCATTATATTTTACATTATACTGGCTACTTTATAAAGAATGATCGCGGTCACTAACGTAAGTTTGTAGTCTAATCCTGCTTATAAGAAATAAGCGCCACCCTAAATCAAAATATCGGGATTAAAAGTTTGTTTTTCATTACTAAAATTGTCACCTGCATGGTCCATGTAAAAAATTAACCGAGTGTTCTAAAAAATTTAAAATATAAAAACAATGCAATATTGAGAATATTTGACGAAAGAATATTTCATTTATAAATGTAAAAGCTTTAACTCGGATATGGTGATTTATTTTAAAATGTGTTTATTCAATCGATTTTTAATATATTGGTTTTTTTTTCAGGATTGACTTTTGAAACATCCAACATTATGAGAAAGACTGGATTATTCCTTGTAGTTGTGGTTCTTCTTGCAGGTTAGTTCGAACTGACCTTACAAAAAGTAGTATTTCTGGTTATTATACAACCCTCCCCCGCCAATTATATTTTGGGATATATAGGAATGACCATGTCCAACTGCCCGTCCTTCTGTCTGCCCGTACCGTTTCATGTCAGGTTCAAAATTTCTGTTCCGTAGAACTTAGTATACAGTTGCATCTTGAGCTGGGATGTGGCATATACCAAAAGCAGGTATCTCTGGCCTTGACTTTGAACTGTGACCCGTTTTGATAGTAAAAACATATTCTAAATTGTGCCCGGTACCATTGTATCGTAAAACTTAGGTAGCATTCCACGGTTGTCTTTGTAGTTTCGCATTTTGGATATTGGATTTTTCTAATACGAAAGCTAGTGTGCAATAAAAATTGATTATTCATTTTTGGATAACTGAATGTTAATATAGCCGTCATAGTAGGATTTATATGAGTATCAAGATTGTGCAATGTATTTTACCCAACTTTTTGTTGCACGAATTTTGGGATACAATTTTACGAAAAAATGAGGCGAAAGACATCCAATTTTTATTTGATAATTGAGTACTTATAAAATCAAGATGTTGCCATGGATACACACAAAAGGAATAACATTTCACCAATTGGAAAATAAAAATTTATGGAAGATACTGACTACAAACATATGCACATGTTTAACAGTCACACAGACATTTGGCTGAATGTTATAGAAAGAAAGCCAGGAATAGAAGATAATAAAACATTTTGTGGTTCAATTTTATTTTAATTTCCTAACTGTGTAGTGCTAACTTAGAATAACCTTCACATTGACATTTACTGCATTTCTAATAAAACTTTGTTTAATTCGTGTCCGTTGCATATGATCTTTTGCATCGTAAATCTTAGGCTAACCAAACTCAGTATGCAGCTGCATAATGGCCTTCAGTTTTTGTATACCAAAGTGAGCTCACCCTGACTTCAATTACATGAATGTTTCATTGTGTTAAGGGGATTGGGAGAAAGTTGAAATAAAATAAAATATTGGAAACCAAAAACATACTGTTAGATCTTCTAATTGGTAATTGGAAAGAATTCAATATCAATGTAATGGTTAATGTTTCATTTCAGTTGTGCAAGAAACAGTACAACAATTTTGTTCTGATAGGCACTGTAGTGGGAATGGTAGAAAAAGGCGTTGCAGATGTGGATGTCATAATTGTTGTATTGACAGATACGGTTGTAGGGGAGGACGTTGCTTTGGCAGATTTTGTATCTGTTTCAATTGTAGTAAGTTTGTTATATATCAGAACATGCACAATTGTTAGAGCATGTGCATTACTTTTTGAAAATAAATTCATTCATTCTTTCAATATATTTTATTTGATTCAAAATTTTTATTTTCAAAGACTTAAGTCTTTATCATTGCGTACTATGATGTTGGTTTTTTTTTCGTTTCTTTAAGAGTTGCATGAGGATTTTTTTATACCAGTTTTTATTCGTTTTTTCAAAGTTTATCAGTACAATGTGATATCTTAAACAAAACAGGCGAAGAAATCTAAGAGAGCATTTATTTAACTTCAAAGGGGGAAGGGAGTATGTTTTTTTGCCCGAGTCAGAAATTAGAATATTATTTTAGGAAAACACCATACCGCCCCTTTTTAAAGTTAAATGGTCGTCCCTTGACAAATACAATGATAATTTGCCCGTCGATCAAAGCCGATAATGTCACAGAAAAGCTCAATACAATACATAACATTTAGAATACAGTCAGGATCCTACTTCGTCAGAATTATCTCCCCATTACAGTCGGAAACCCGGTTGAAATAGAACAAAAGAATCGAAGCTCTTTGTTAGAGAAGGCGATAAATGTGTACTGTATTGTTTACTATAGTGACAAAAATTTTAAAAGTTAATAGAAACAAAGAAAATTACAATTTTCTTCTCAATTACGAGGTGTTTTATTTTAAAAACACCATTTGCATAAGTTTTCAATTTATCTAGTACATGGTTAAGCAGAACAATTAGATTTCAAGTCGACGACATGAGTATCTTTCAAGTTGGATGAAGAAAATGCTTAACCTCCGATTTTTTTGAAAAAAATACCACGGACCTATAACATATCAATCTATTAGTTTAAAAATTTTCGTGTCTGCCCTTCCATTATGTTACTCAAGAAAAAATTCCTAAAAATGGGTAACAATTGTATCAAAAAGAGAAAATCAAGTGCATCTTTTTATGTTAGGTGATGTTTGAGTTGAATATTTTGTCTTGATATCGAAAAAGTAAGATTATTTCATACATCGTCCGCTTCAGATTCTATTATTTTTATATATCAAAGCTACAGATTGACTTAATAACACAAAAAAATAACAGTACTAAAAGATGAATTATATGGGTCAAGTGAAATACCTATCTAATGAGTCACAAAAACAGAGAAGGTGTGTTCGAATAGCTATTTTTGATTAAAGTACTTGACGACAGTCTTTCAAGTTGGATGATGAAAATACATATCTTTGAAAAAATATAATTTTTTTGTGTGTGAAAACTAGGGTTTATAGTCTTTATACACTAAAAAAATCTAGTCTGCCCTTCCACGAAATTTTTAATTAGAATTTTTTTAAATGTTTATGAATTTTCGAAAATTCCACCTGACAACCGTTCAGACAATAGTTTTAATTTGAATTAATGCAGACAAGATCATTAACTGATACTCATTAGCTAGTTGATACATTTGTCTTTTAAAATACACCTGATATATAAGGATCGTAATGGTGCAATGTGGATAAATTTATCGGTTTCCATGAGCAAAATTGGTAGCGCGTCATCCCTACAATGGCTTCCATTTCTACGATTGTAAAAAATGAACTGGCGTAATGGGGAGATAATTCTGACGAAGTAGGGTCCTGACAGATTACGCCAGTTCATTTTCACAATCGTAGAAATGGAAGCCATTGTAGAGATGACGAGCTACCAATTTTGCTCATAGAAACCGATAAATTTATCCACATTGCACCATTACGATCCTTATATGTCAATTGTATTGTAAAAGACAAATGTATCAACTAGCTAATGAGCTTGTCTGCATTGATTCAACTTAAAACTATTGTCTGATCGGTTGTCAGGTGAAATTTTCGAAAATTCATAAACATTTAAAAAAAATTCTAATCAAAAATTTCGTGGAAGAGCAGACTAGATTTTTTTTTAGTGTATAAAGACTATAAACCCTAGTTTTCACACACAAAAAATTATATTTTTTCAAAGATATGCATTTTCATCATCCAACTTGAAAGACTGTCGTCAAGTACTTTCAGTAAAAAAATAACTATTCGAACACACCTTCTCTGTTTTTGTGACTCATTAGATAGGTATTTCACTTGACCCATATATTTCATCTTTTAGTACTGTTGTTTTTTTTGTGTTATAAAGTCAATCTGCAGCTTTGATATATAAAAATGATAAAATCTGAAGCGAGACGATGTATGAAATAATCTTACTTTGTACGATATCAAGACAAAATATTCAACTCAAACACGCCCTAACATAAAAAGGTGCACTCGATTTTCTCTTTTCGATACAATTGTTAACCATTTTTAGGATTTTTTTCTTGAGTAACATAATGGAAGGGCAGACACGAAAATTTTTGAACTAATAGATTGATATGTTATCCGTCCGTGGTAATTTTTAAAAAAAAATCGGAGGTTAAGCATTTTCTTCATCCAACTTGAAAGATACCCATGTCGTCGACTTGAAATCTAATTGTTCTGCTTAACTATGTACTAGATAAATTGAAAACTTACGCAAATGGTGTTTTTAAAATAAAACACCTCGTAATTGAGAAGAAAATTGTAATTTTCTTTGTTTCTATTAACTTTTAAAATTCTTGTCACTACAGTACACATTTATCGCCTTCTCTAACAAAGAGCTTCGATTCTTTTGTTCTATTTTAACCGGGATTCCGACTGAATACAACGGGGCACATCAAGATATGTGTCAATTTATTTAAGATATAGATCTCTGATTCGACCGGGATGAACCGAATTACCTTTTCAATATTCAAAAAGAGCGAAGGTGAAAACTCATAGATGTACACATGAGTATGATAAGGGAAGTTATCTTAAGAAAAAAAATCCAGAAAACAATAGCTGTAGGTCGCTCAATAGAGCTTTCCCACTTTTCTACGTATCCTGTACATTTGGTACGTTATACAATTTTGTTGATATTGTTTTGTAGGTATCTTTAATACATTGGATTATTGTATCCATCATGATTAACTACACGAAATCGAATGCAGATCAGAAAAAAAACTTAATTAACTTTTTATTTGATAACGATTAAACGGTTTCACTGTTTCTAGAACACATTGTTTGGGATTCTGTATGAGAAAAAAAGTAAAATACATTGTAACAAAAATACCAAACTCCACGGGAAATTCAAAACAGAAACTCCGTTTTGAAAATGAAATGGGCAAAATCAAAAGCTGAAACACATTTAAAGAATGGAAAACACCTGTCATTTATTGAGTTTTAATTCCCCGAGGGTATCACAAGCCCAGTAGTCGGAACTTCTGTGCTGATATGAAGTATCATTGAAATGGTCATATATATAAATTAACTGTTTACAAAACTTTTGAATTTTTGAAATACTATAAGGCGTTCTACCTCAGGAATAAATTACCTTGGATATATTTGGCAAACTTTTCGGAACTTTGGTCCTCAATGCTCTTCAACTTATTACTTTATTTGGCCTTTATAACCTTTTTGGATTCGAGCGTCATTGATGAGTCTTTTGTAGACGAAACGTGCGTCGGCGTAAATACAAATTTTAATCCTGGTATCTGTGATGAGATCATTAGTTAGTGCACAAGTGCATGAATGTAAGACTTCAGATTTTTCAGATCGATTTCCGTTTATGTTGGTCAAGGGTATTATTTTTGTTTGTTTGGTTTTTTTTTGCTTTGCATCATGGTGTCAGTCGATATACACGCCATCTTGACATAATTACATATCACATAAATATTCATTCTGATTGGTTGCTTTATGATACAGCTGAGATACAGCAACAGCTATTGACTTAAATGAGATAAACTTTGACAGACCTTTCTCGTCTCAGGATAAGACATCAATTTTTTTCGACGGCATTTTTCTAAGCGCTTAGACAACTATAGTGCACCGTTACGATTCAAATATGATGTAATGGTATAGAAAAACCTTGCAGCTTAATAACTCGTGACAACAACGGGCTACATGTGAGAAATAAAAAGACTGAAAAGATTTTGCCTATTGCCGTCGCCATATTGGGATCGTCGTAATTCCAGTAACGATTATAAGTTTAACACCAGTGACCTAGTAGCTGTCTAAACGTGACTGTTTTCATGAAGTTTTAGCTTTGACCTTTCATCCAAATTTAAGAAAATCTTGACCACTATAGACAACAACGACAACAATATTTCGACGTGGTTGGTTCTCTTTCCAATGATATCAATTCTCCTCTTTCCAATGATATAATACAGTTGTGTGTTATTCCGTTAATCCAAATCAATAAATATTGTTAATCGGGCACCCTACTTATTAGGTAATATTATTTACAAAAACAGAACTGAGACAATAATATTATTGTAGGAAATAATACGATGAGGATATATATTTTGTTAAACTCTCCTTAAAACTACAATGGTTCTTTTGAATTACTTTTAAGGATGCGCGAGTAAAAATTACTTATCAACGAATGCTTTACACTGGTACGAGCTTGGAATTTCTCATTAACTTTTTATATCTTTCTATCTATTTCAACAGGTAGTCCTGGCTTCGCTGATAGTAGAGGTGATGCGACATCAAGTTCAAAAAGAGGTTGAACTTGGTAAAATCTTATTTCAAAGTACAAAGATGTGATGTGGTTTTTTTTAACTAAATAAAAGTTACAACAGCAGCATTTTTTATGGTGTAATCTTGCCAATGCTTAAGTGGAATTTCTAATATATTCAACCATAATTGAACGCGACTAAGCCAATGTTAGTTGGGTGTTCTCACGATTGGAGATCAACAATCAAAGACCAATTCATGACAGATAACACTTATAATTGTAAATGGAAGGGGTGATAGAAATGATCTGGTATTTTGTATCTTTTTCACATGTAGTCAGAGATTAACGGATTTTTCTTATAAAAGAGAGTCGGAAGATACCAAGGGGATAGACAAATCATAAGTCGAAATAGAACTGACAATTCCATGGCCAAAAACGGAAAGGGAACGAAAGACAAATATAACAGTCTATCAAACTATAGACTATTATTATAGTGAGAGTATAATTTTCCCAGATAAAACACAATGAAAACAACAAATCAGCAACAGGATCTCCACCATCTCCACCCGAAACCGAGGTGATATCAGGTGTGTTAAGGCAGGACAAGACGCTTTAAATATGCTATAAGAATATTTTCCCATACCAAAAAGAACAAGAAGTAATTGTAACAGGATGCTGTTACGAAGTCTTCCAAACAAAGCTCCCATAACTCACCATTCCCATGGTCCTATCTTTCATTTGATTTATTTTATTGTCCCATACAAGAATGTATATGGTTTAGGGGTGAGGATGTCGACCGTTTACAAGTTTTCAAACAGAAAGGGGTGGGGTGACCCCCCAGGGACTTCACCTATATTCCATTTGATTTGTTTTATTGTCCCATGCAAGAATATATATGGTTTAGGGGTGGGAATCTCGACCGTTTACATGTTTACAAACATAAGGGGTCGGTGTGACCTCCGTGGACTTCCCCTATATTTGATTTGATTTGTTTTATTGTCCCATACTAGGATTTTTGTGGGTAAAATCCTTGTTCATGAAATATTTACACTTACCTGCCTCCTTAACTAATTGAAATTTCCCTCTACTTCCCCATACGTTCGTCGAGTTTTTTTAATATAAATACGGTAACACCTCCAGTTATCTCCCTTGTGTAACTCTTCAGTTTCTCGAGACCAATATAAAGTAATTCCTCGAGAGGGGAGGAGGGCGGGTGAGGCAGGTAAGTGTAAATATTTCATGAACAAGGATTTTACCCACAAAAATCCTAGTTCACTTCAATATTTCCACTTACCTGCCTCCTTAACTAATTGCAAAAGAATTTGCAGCCCTACTAAAGAAGGTGGGAAAGGAATTACCGGTAAATAAGGAATTAAAAAATTATATTCACCTATTTCTGTCTTCCTCTCTTGAAAGAATCCAAAATTGCTGACTTGGCAAAAATGGACTGGTGGTCTGGAACATCCTTCAAATAGAATGAAGTGAAAGTAGTTTCAGATGTCCAGTGAGCTGCTTTTAAAATTTCTTCAGCTGATACACCACAAAATAAAGCCCATGAAGTAGAGAGTCTTCTTGTATCATGTGCTCTTACTGTTTTTAAAGTGTCTTTATCTGCATTTTCATATGCATACCGCACTGTATTAACAATCCATCTCGCAATAGAATCCTTTGAAGCTTCTTTATGATGTTTTTTTTTTTATAAGTAACAAACAGTCTGTTTGATTTCCTTATAGATTTTGTTCCATTTATGTAAATCCTTAATGCACGGCAAGGGCATAGTTTCAAATCCTCAGAATCAGTTGCATAAGAATTAAATGAAGGAATGAATAATGGCTCCCAAGGCCTATTCAAAGTCTTTGTTTTTGCAAGAAACTGCATATTTGGTAATAGTTTAATTCCATTTTTTCAAATCTGAAATGTCCATCATCTAATGATAAGCTATGAACTTCACTAACTCTACTGGCTGATGCAATAGTTACTAGAAAAGCTGTTTTGAATGTTAAAAACTTTAATTTAATTGAATCTAAAGGTTCAAAAGGATGTTTTGTTAGCATCAATAAAACTAAAGGTAAATTCCAATTTGGGGTCAATTGACGAATTGGTGGATTCATATTAAATAACCCTTTAATCAATGATGATAACTCAGAACTGTTTGAAATTTCTAATCCATTATTATGAATCAATGCTATGGCTGACTTGTAACCTGTAATAGTCTGTGGTTTGCATTTTCTTACAGTAGAAAGATATAACAAAAGTTCTGCTACTTCTGGTATAGTTGAAGAAGTGGAATTGATATTTTGTTCTTTACACCAACTGTCAAAAATTCTGAGTCTTGCATCATACACTGTTTGAGTAGATGTTTTTCTGGCATTTGCCATAATTTCTGCAGTTTTTCAGAAAATCCTTTTGACTTATGGCGCAATTTGATAATTTCCATGCCACAAGATTTAATGTTTCTGGACTCTGATGAAATATTTGTATTCAATTGTGAATTTGTGAAAGCAGATCTGGCAGAAGTGGTAGTTTTATTGGAATATCTATCAGTAGATCCAACATATGAGGATACCAAGATTGTCTTGGTCACATTGGTGCTATTAGAAGAACAACTGTCTTTTCTTCTCGAATCTTTTGTATTTTCCGAGGAACAAGGATTGGAGGAGGAAATGCATATGCATACATGCCGCTCCAATTTACAGTTAGAGCATCTACTTGAAATGCTGCTATGTCTGGAACCGGAGAGCAATAAACTGCTAACTTTTTGTTCTGAGCTGTTGCAAACAGATCTATACTTGGAGTTCCCAGTCTCTGAAATATCATATTTACTATCATATTGTTGAGTGTCCACTCTGTCATCTTGAACAGATTTTCCCCCCTCGAAAGAGCATCTGCTAGTAGATTTATCTTTCCCGGAATGTGAACTGCACGGATAGTTACTTTGTTCTGAATACACCATTGGTAAAGGTCCCAAGTTAGGTAACACAGTTCTGGCGAATGGGTTCCGCCCTGCTTGTTGATATAACTTATCACTGTTGTATTGTCCGACCTTATCAAAATATTCATGTCTTTCACGATCTGTACAGCTTCTTGAAGAGCTAACTGTACAGCCTTCAATTCCAACCAATTTATATGTTTTAGTTGATAAGACTTTGGCCATATTCCTGATGTCTGCCAAGTTCCTAGATGAGCTCCCCATCCTAGTTCTGAGGCATCTGTGATCAATGTCAACTGAATTGTCGGCTCCTGTAAAGGCATTCCTTTGAAAATATTTGTCCGATTTGTCCACCATCTTAAATGTCCTGTCAAGCTCATTCGTACAGGAATGAACTGATTCAATGGTTGGATGTTTGGCCTCCATAGTGCTAACAAATAAAGTTGGATTGGCCTCATATGTTATCTTCCCATGGGTATTCGGTAAATGCATGAAGCCATCAGACCTAGTAATTTTAAAATTACTACTGCTTGAATCTGTTGACTGTTTAGTAATGCATGTATTATTTCCAAAATACTTTGAAATCTTGTCTCTGTTGGTGTTACTATCCCTTTCTCTAGATTGAAAAGGGCTCCCAAGTATTCTATATGTTGGGTTGGTATTAAGTTAGACTTTTTCTGATTTACTATAAGTCCCAAATCTTGAACTAGACGGAGTACAAAATGCATTTGCTTTACAAGAGCTGTTCTGTCTGAATTGCTGATCAGCCAATCGTCTAGATACATGAATATCTGAATCATTAACTTTCGTAGGTATACTGCTAATACAGCCATAATCTTTATGAACACTCTTGGGGCAGATTTGAGCCCGAATGGCATTGCTCGAAATTGGTAGCTGTGACCTAGAAATCGGAATCTCAGGAATTGTTTGTAATCTGTGTGAATTGGGATATGAAAATATGCATCTGCTAAATCCAAAGTTACTGCATAGTCTCCCTTTTTTTTTAAAGCTTTCATAATTGAACGGAGTGTTTCCATCTTGAAATGATGAGGCACTACTATTTGGTTTAGAGGTTTCAGATTGAGAATCGGTCGCAAACCTCCTTGTCGTTTTGGAACTACGAAAACTGCTGTAATAACCCAAGTTTTCTTGCCCAACAGGAACATGTTCTATAACATTTTTTTCTAATAAAACACTTATTTCTGTTAAAATAACCGACTCGTGAATACCATATCTTGGAACACTTGTCTCTTTTATGTTTAAACATGGATGACTCATAAACTCCAGTTTTAGTCCTTCCAGTAAAGTTTCTAAAACCCATTGATCTCCTGTGATCTTTGTCCACTTCCTGTGAAACATTAGCAAACGTGCCCCTACCTGGGGACTTATATTTACAGTTTGTACAAGGTTCTTTGAACTTATTTCCTTGGAGCTGGAAAACCTTTTGGGCTCCCAGCTGCTTACCGAAAAAAATTTCCTTTCCTTGAAAAATTTCCTGGACGAAAATTATCTTTGTTGGAGTAAGTGTTAGTTCTGGCAACTTTAGCTCCACTTTCAGAATTTTCAGAATAGTCACCTTTCCTCTTTCTGTTTAAGTCATTTACCGGAGTGCGATCATCTCTAGACTTGTTAAAGTTCTTGCTATAACTACCAGTATTCAATCTGGGTTTCTCTAGCATCCCGTAAATTTTCTGCTGATGTATGCAGTGTGTCAAAGTATTTTCCATTAAAAAGTTGACTGCCAAAAACGGGCAACTTTAACAACTTCTTTTCTGTTGACTTACTAATGAAGTTAACATTTTTCAGAAAAAGTTTTCTTCTACTTAATACTGAATTTGCCATGATTCTGCCTGATAAATCAGCCATACTTCTAAAGCAATTAAGTAATGCTTTACGTCCTTCAATTCTATCATCTTCACAAGTTGCCTCATCCAAAAAGGCAGAAATCATAGTACCATATGAAACGGCTCTAAAAAGTGCCCTGGCAGAATTGTCCATACGACGAAAATCATTATCTAATTCTCTGTGAAAAGGTGGAATATTAACTCCAGATTTAAAAGAATTGCCTTTATGACCAATAGGTAGCCCTTCCTCAATATTACCATCTAACTTAGGAGGACTACAGAAAGCATTAAAATCATCTTTCTTAACCATGAAAGCCTTATCATCCCTGCCACGAACAGCTCTGTTTTTCAAATGACCAGAGATAGCTTCCTTTTCTACAGATTTTACCATGTCAATAATTGTTCCTTCCAAAGGTAATTTAATTGCTGATTTTTTATCATTCTTGTCAGGTTTTAGTCTTGCCGAAACAAAAGAAGGACGTTCCTGGTGAGTCTCTGACGCTTCAGGCTCTATATTTAGAACAGTTGCTATTTTATCAATGAAAGAAATCCACTCAATTGGATCAGAAGCACCAGGTGCCCCTTGTGGTACTTCCACTGGAGTGCAAGTATACATTTGACTAGATCGTGGCGATGCAGACCCATCAATCTTTTCTTCTGGATCAAGATAAGAAACTTGATCTTGATCAACATTTGTCATTAAAGACATCTGATCGTCATAGCTTTAGAATTTGTCAAAATGTGGCCTTTGGTTTTGCAAAGTTACAGAACTAGGCTTTCCAGGAGGTTGAACATCAAGAACATTAGCATTGATATCAATCAATTTCTTTTTGAATAAGTTTTGTATTTGTAATTGTACCTGTTCTTGTATAATGGCCGAAATATCGACCATAAAAGTGCTGTTGTCAGGTGTATTTTCAGTGACAGTGTCGTCATTTGAAGCTCCGACTGCCGCCTCCACAGGTGGACTTATGTCTTTGAAATCTGTCAACCCATCTACACAGACGGGTTGAGACAGTTTATTCAATTTAATTGCCTTCTGAACACTTTTTTCAATCATTTTCATGACCAAACTCCGATGTTCCTTTGACCAATTTTTGCAAATTTTGCATGGGAATGACTCGTTACAAATACGATGTTTGTAACATTCATCGTGCTCATCCAGAGTATTCATCCTGTCCGGACATTTTACACACTTCTTAAACTTATCTTCCTGTTTCTCCATCTTACGATACAACTTCTATAATCCAAATAAACGTACAGGGAAAGCAACGCATGTGCTTTAATGGCTGCCGCCGAGAGAAACTGGAGAGTTACACAAGGGAGATAACTGGAGGTGTTACCGTATTTATATTAAAAAACTCGACGAACGTATGGGGAAGTAGAGGGAAATTGCAATTAGTTAAGGAGGCAGGTAAGTGGAAATATTGAAGTGAACAAGAATATATATGGTTTAAGGGTGGGGATGTAGACCGTTTACAAGATAGAAGCCCATTATTTTATTGAAGGGGTGGGAGTGACCCCCCCCCCCCCCAAGGACACACCCTATATTTCATTTGATTCATTTTATTTTCATGTGATCATTTCTGAATACAGCATATGTTTATCACTTACAGTTTTCAAGTTATTGTCATTTGAAAATTAAAGAAAAAATCCAATAGGTGTCTATTGTAAACCTTTCCCTTCTTTAAGCCCCTCAAAATACCTCTGTATAGACCCCGATGCACAAACGAAAGATTGATTGCTTTCCTGAGCAAAAACAATAAGACTCCAAACTTTGCTTGGGAGACTTAATAATCAAGTAGAGTGCACACACCGAAATGACTCGCATGACTTATCATTGAATTCATGTTGAAAATGATTATTTGATATCAAGTATCAATAAACTTATACATCTTTGTATTTTCCAAGTGGGTTCGTTAGATCTTTTGACAAGTGGATAACCTTATATTGAGGTGAAGTCATATAAAACCTTCCAATCTGACATATGCACCTTTCAATCAATCCAGTCATTGTGTTATTGTAATATGGTTAATTTGTGTATTCTCGTCTTTAATTTTTGTTTGTGAGCTTTGTCTATATCATATAGAAATATGCCTTTTTAGTGATATAGATTATAACACATGCTGACTGATGTACCCCATGTACTGATGTTTACCTAATATGTAGGTTTGTTTTGTTCAAACATCGTTGTCAATGTAAAGGAATCTTATGCAACTGTCATACAAGTGAGAAGTTTAGCTAGCTATAAAACCAGGTTCAGTCAACCATTATGTGATTTTATTTCTTCTCTACACCAAATTTAGTTGACCTAATTCGTAAAGTATCCAAGAAAAGAACTTGACCAAGAAACTTTAACCTTGATACATGATAGACAAACAGCAAGGAATCTATCTACCAAATATAGATTAGTTATCCAGTAACTCCTTACAAGCGAATTTTCAATTGACAAAAAAAGTGGGTTTTTTTCACTCATCACTAAAAAGACAATGGACATACGAGACACAAATGCCTCAACATGAGGTATATGTAGGCAAGGTATGAAGCATCCAGGTCTTGTACCTTCTGAAAGATGAAGCTTTATACAATTACATTTTGTAGTTCACATTGTCGCCAGATTCTTATCTAACATCATGTCTCCCATTCTGCGATATTGGTAGCAGGCGAGACAAAATGACAAGAAATATATTCTACATCAGCTTTTGATAAAGGAAATGAGAATCTAGCCAAAACGAGTGAACAAAGCAAGTCTGAAGAATCATGACAGATTAGAAATTCAAGATTAGAGATGCTCTGGAAGGATAAGTATACAACAACAGATCTGTCATCTAGTCGTAAGATAGTCGGGCAAATTAAATAATTGAAGAAAAGAACTAAACCGCAAAATTAAATATTGACCAATGGAACAGTTCGAAAGACATGTCAACCATGATAGGATCTTAAATACTAATTGATAACTCCTGTAAATATAGTTGATCTCTGCCTATTCAAGAACTTTTCCGAATTTAAGTCCATAGCACATATAATTAGATTGCGAAAGATTTCAAAGGAATAAAATTATTGTCAAAATAATTGAGCATGATCTGATTGCTGGAATCCTACAGGTAATATAGGTTCGAGAGTGCTTACAATACATTTTCCATATTGTAGTTTCACATTTAAAAAGTTGATTGACTGATTTTTGAACTTGTCAGATATAACCTTAGTTTCATAAAAATCTGGCATAAATTGACTGGAATCTCTAGAAATCTTTAATTTCGATTTCATGCACCACCATAGTTCAATGAAATTTTGTAATTGTGACACTACATCATTCCATCTTGTATTAACACTAGTATCATGCATTTAAATCAGCTGCTTCACAAGTTGTTTCACTGGTGATTATATCATCTCTCTTTGATTTTAATATGTATGCAATTACATGCTACAAAGGTTACAGGTTAGGTTAAACTGCAAGTGATGCATTAAAAAATAGATTTTATCCCCACTGTGGATATATCTATTCTGTAGATTTAAGGAAAAGTATCCATGAAAAGTAAACAAAACACCTTGTGAGCAGGCCCTTATTAATGCGGACTATGAGAATTGGGCTTTGTTCATTTTTGAAGGCGCCAATGCGGTGACCTATAGATGTTAATTTCTGTATCATTTGGTATCTTGTGGGGAGTTGTCTCATTGGCAATCATACCACATCTTCTTTTTTATATTCACATACCTCACATTGACACTGTGCAAAACAAAATCTCATCAGATTACAGGTTGGATTATACTCAAATGATATGTTCAAATAAGAATGTTCTCATTAGCTACAAAATTTCATGAAATTCTGTCAAGTGGTTCTAAGATGCAATGACAACTATTGCAGCAGTATATTTAGACAAAAATTCTAATTTCAAAGGGGTACAACTCCTAGAACTAGATGTGTCAAAGCGACATGAATGGCCACTTAATCTGTAACTCACATACCAAAAATCAGCCCAATGTCTGAAAGTGTTTAAAAAAAAGAGTCTGTATAACAGTGATTTTCAACAATTTATCAAATTCCATAGCACCATAATTCGACATAAATTTGCCAATCGGAACAAAACTTAAACTTGATCTGTATAACTGATTTTCAACAATTTATGGAAGTCCAAAGCCTGTAATTTTGATAAAAATTAGCAAAGCGGAATGAAACTTAAACTTGATCTGTAACTCATCATGGTTAACTCACATACCAAAAATTTGCCTAATATCTAAAAGTTTAGAAAAAAAGTCTGATAAATTGTTGAAACACGTTTGCAAAGTCCAAAGCCAGTAATTTCGGCAAAAATTAGCGAAGCAGAACAAAACTTTAACTTTATCTGTCTCATCATGGTAAACTCACATACCAAAAATCAACCCAATATCTGAAGGTGTTTAGAAAAAACTCTGCATAATGGTTTGCTGCGGAATGACGGAATTTCGGAATTACAGACAAGGGTAAAACAATATGGCACCGACAACTTCGTTGTGGGGCCATAATAAAAATTTAATCATACTTTTCTGTCGTTATGCACATCTACATAGTATGTCCTTATTAATCACAAAGTTTCATGAAATTTTGTTGTGATGACAAGAACAGGACCCACTGGTCGAATCCACAGACCTCAGTACACAAGGCTTTTAATGATCAAACCAACAATTTCCCCACACTAGGTACAAGAACATGGAAAAGAATATACAGAATTAAAATGTTGAAAATGATTTAATATGAAATGCTGTAAAAACAAAACGTATAACAATAAGTATCACAAGGTTAAGAATTAATGAAATTTCCTTAAATCATCAAAAATTTGCCTTGCTTGTAAGCAGGTATACCAATTACATATTGCACTATTTCTGATTTTACAGTTCATGAGATCTATCACAATTAACAACCATCTGACATAGTAGGATGCCACATAGACTTAAAAACATTACTTCATACAGACTAGAGTTCATCACGATTAAAGAAAGACTTATTGGCATATATCTTACAGTCAAAGAGAAAACCACATTACTTTTTTCATGTAAACAAATAAGAACTGGATTTGATTAAGCACATGATTTAAGGTAGCACTACTATAAAACAATAACAATAAAAAAAAACGCATTATCAAATCAATTCTCATTAAGATGGAATTAAAAAATAAAACATAAAATGAAAATTGGTTAAGTTTGATAAGGTTCTTTAAACTTAAAAAATAATGCCCGCTTTCCAATCAATGACGAACCTTCTCCCAGACAGGCCGTTCAGCATTTAGACAATTCTAGTTTCAACACTATCATTTGTTATCAAATAACGGTTGCCCAATAGTGATTACCTAACTGAACAGATTCAGCTGTTGGTTCACTTGGTAATAATATTTTTCCTTCCACATATCCAGGACATAATCCTATGTAGTCTAGGAAGTCTCCAGATATTATGGCCTAATAGTTTTAGGCCGTGGCAAGACATGGCCTGGTTTATAGTTCCTCATTTCTAGTCTTATACATTGTTCCTTGTGATCTTATTAAAACACCTCACTCTGTGTGACAACTGATTTTGATTTATATGGTACATTCCCACTGCTAAGTCGTATGGTATTGGATGACATTGTTAATGAATAGTTGTGTCAAAGTGTCAACTTTTTAGATCAGTCTGTTCTGGTAGTTGCACCCACTTTTAGGTCCAAACAAAACATTGAAGAATTATCTGCTGAGAGTATCGAGATAAATTCTGAAACTCATGATACGATTTTTTACAGTTAGTGTGCTGATATATAAATGGCATACTGCTCACTCTTCTATAACACAACTCCTGCTTCCTCGCAGGTTACAGCATTCATTCAAATATGAATGGAGGAAAATGATTAAAAAGAACGTGTTAAGGTTCTTCAAAGTATCTCATCGTCAAACAACTATTTACAATGGTTGGAATAACAATGCCAGAATGTGATTAATCCCAGGATTCCTCATCATCACCTCCTCCAGAGTTAGCAGGTGCTCCACTGAAACCTCCATTAAATCCTCCTCCGGAATCTCCTGTGTGGTTGTCTCTTGTCTACAAATAGCAATTTGCATAATTTTAATAATAATTCTACAAGCTGAACCAGGTGCTCCGCAGGGCGCAGCTTTATACGACCTCAGAGGTCGAACCCTGAACAGTTGGGGCAAGTATGGACAAAACATTCAAGCGTGATACAGTTCTGAATTTGGATTGTGATCAAATTTTTGACATTACATGGTTTTTTTTTTACATAAAACAAATGTCAAGATTTTACAAATCAATTAAAGATTTCTTCTTCAAACTTTTTAAATCTAAAATTAAATAGTTGACACAGCATAGGTTTCTGACACAGAATGAATGTGGTCTAATGAACTTAAAATATTTTTTTTGCCTTTGAGCAATTCACTATGCTGTTGAATATTAATCCTCTCAAAAAAATGTTTGAAGAAATTTTCTTTTTATTTATGAAATCTGAAATGAGAAAAATTTACCCCCCCCCTTTTCCCTTTTTCCAAAACTGATATCAATTAAAATTTCTAATGGAGTTTGCAACAATAACTACTCTTTTAAATACATCATAAAATATTAAAATGTAAAATAAAGTGCTTGTTATCACTGAATGGTAAAGATTGGTTGGTAGTAAAAGTGAATATACATTGTTTATTGTATAAAACAATAAAAAAAACTTCATCAGCAACATTTTATATTGGCAAATTTCCAATGAAGTTATTTACATAAAGTTATTGGCAAATAAAAATAGAAAATGACATCATAGTCATGTCTGGCAAATGTCCAACATACATTATCTAAAAACATTTTAGATAAGATAAGGAAAAAAAGCTTCATCAGCAACATTCTATATTGGCAAATTTCCAATGAAGTTATTTACTTAAAGTTATTGGCAAATAAAAATAGAAAATGACATCATAGTCATGTCTGGCAAATTTCCAACATATATTTTCAACTACTATTCTATACAAAGAAAGATAACTCCAATTGAAAATTAATTGCTATTGCACAATATTGTGCAATTAGATATTTCTTGCTATTGTGCAATACTGTGCAATTGAAAATTTCTTGCTATTGCACAATACTTGATATGGAGTCCTGATTTGGACCAACTTGAAAACTGGGCCCATAATCAAAAATCAAAGTACATATTTAGATAAAGCATATCAAATAAGCCCAAGAATTTAATTTTTGTTAAAATCAAACTTTTTGGACCTTAATGTAGACCAATTTGAAAACTGGACCAAAAATTAAGAATCTACATACACAGTTAGATTTGGCATATCAAAGAACCCATTTATTCAATTTTTGATGAAATCAAACAAAGTTTAATTTTGGACCCCCATTTGGACTAACTTGAAAACTAGGCCAATAATTAAAAATCTAAGTACATTTTTAAATTCAGCATATCAAAGAACCCCAAGGCTTCAATTTTTGTTAAAATCAAACTAAGTTTAATTTTGGACCCTTTGGACCTTAATGTAGACCAATTTGAAAACGGGACCAAAAATTGAGAATCTACATACATAGCTAGATTCGGCATATCAAAGAACCCCAATTATTCAATTTTTGATGAAATCACACAAAGTTCAATTTTGGACCCTTTGGGCCCCTTATTCCTAAACTGTTAGGACCAAAACTCCCAAAATCAAATCCAACCTTCCTTTTATGGTCATAAACCTTGTGTTTAAATTTCATAGATTTCTATTTACTTATACTAAAGTTATGGTGCAAAAACCAAAAATAATGCTTATTTGGGCCCCTTTTTGGCCCCTAATTCCTAAAATGTTAGGACCAAAACTCCCAAAATCAATCCCAACCTTCCTTTTGTGGTCATAAACCTTGTGTTAAAATTTCATTGATTTCTATTCACTTTTACTAAGTTAGAGTGCGAAAACTAAAAGTATTCGGACTACGACGACGACGACGACGCCAACGTGATAGCAATATACGACCAAAAAATTAAAATTTTTGCGGTCGTATAAAAATCAGCAAAATTTTAAACATTTTTTGACATTTTACACAATGGCAATTGATCTGTGATAAAATGTACTCAGAGGTAAAACTGAGCGATTTGTGAGCTATATATTGCTCACTAATGATATTCTTGTTTTTTATGTTATCGTGAACGCTCTTGATTTGAAGTCCCCCAGAAAAATGCAACAAAAATTACCTACATGGCAATTGTGTTTTAGAATGTACAAGTATTTGGTTCACAGGAAGTTGATGAAATCTTCTACAACTGCCACCAATAATTAATCAAATTCAGTCTATATTGTCTGAACTTGAGCAAAGTCAATCCTTTTTGAAGTCAGATGCACTGTTCAGCATCAAATTCTAAGGATATGACCCTCGTAAAGGTTGGTTTCTCTTTTTCTTGCTTCTGCAGAAAGTAACTGACCGCTGGTAAAATCAATTCAAAATCCAGGAATTATATTAACTTGACTGGTCCTTAATGAATGGAGGTTTGTTTGTTTGTTTTAATCTAATTGATGTTCATCATGATATGTATAATGCTCTCAATATAGAAGATTCACTTCTTGTTTTGTTCACGTAGGAATTCGAGAATAAGTAAAGTATTATATGTATTTGTCCGATATTGTTTTCTTGTGCTATATTTCACTAGAATTTTTATGAAATACAGTATGCAAAGATTTACTATTAATTACCCTTGGTTGGTCTTTTCTGATGTCCTTTCCACCAAATTTGCCTCCATAGTTAGAGAAGCCAGCAGTAGACTGACTAGATTTAGCATACTCCTCTAACCATAATGGGACTTCTTGTTGTGCCTGAAATATAAACATTAGACTATTTAAGAGGATCAAAACATCTTTAGTTAGTGAAAAGCCTTTGAGAATACCTGGTGCAAAATATAATTCAATAGATTACTAACACAAGTATGTCATTTGGTCAGAAACTTACAGCCTTTCTGATCAAACCAAAACTTGTCTGACACGACAGATTGTCTCACAGACCCATGGAATTTAATTTTGTTAGCATTCAGTAATGCTCAAATAAATGAGGAAATTCAAAATAAAACAAGGTAGAGTCTTTCAAGGAAGACGTGGCAATCATACCACATCTACTTATTTTAGTAAATGTATTGCATGTCGTCTCCAAATAATATAACAAGAAAAGAAAGACCATATTTTGGTGCAGGAAATTTAAATGTAACAAAAATGCCAAACATTAGGCCCCAAAAAGATGCCTTAACTAAAAAAAAATTAAATTTAAAAATTTACTTTCACAAAATCCGCAATAAATGAATAAATGACAAGCTGCTGTTTATTTGATTTTGCACATCGTAACTTACATCTGCTAAGATCCGTAACAAAGCTTTTGCGATTCCACCATCTGAATCATCTGTGTAGAAACTGGTGGATTTTCCAACATTACCACATCGTCCTGTTCTTCCTATTCTATGTACATACTCGTCTATAGATTGTGGAAGGTCATAATTTATGACATGTTTAACAAGAGGAATGTCTAACCCTCTAGCTGCCACCGATGTAGCTACAAGAATGGGTGCTCTGCCAGTTTTAAAATCCCTCAAAGCTTCCTCCCTTTCCTGCTGTAAACGGTCACTGTAATGTAAACATATTTATGAACATATAGACTAGGGTTGCAAAGATACCTCATGTCATGATATAAATAATATTAAACAACCTCAAATTAATACATATATTCTAATATCAAACTACCTTTGTTCAGTTGTTTTATTTTTGTTTGGTAAACCTGCAGTTTTTATAATATCAGTGTTCATCAAAATTTTGGTAAATCATTTACCCCTTTTTTCAACAAGTAAAATTGTTCATAAATTAAAAGGACATGTTACCAATGAAAAAATATAGACAGAGGAATGATATGTAGATTAGTTTCTATCAAGGTCATAAACAATTTCTTTTTTCTATTTTATTAAAAAACACATCACCCAATAAAACAATGTTCACATGAAGCCTGATTTCAAGAGGGCCCTTTCAAGATGTGTCTTATTTTCAGTTCACTGATTTTTTTTCCCTATTTATTCAAGTATCGGTAAACTGGAAATTGAAAGAAATAAATCTGAAAGCACACCACACGGTATATCATTTTGGGTTGATATTGACTTGTCAAATATGCACATGAGCAAAATGATATTTTTTTTCAAAATCAGTTTACACTGTCTATTCATTGTATACTACTCCTTGCATAATTACGTACCCATGTATACTTGTTGTTGGAAATCCAGACTGAGACAAGTAAGTAGCAAGGAAGTCAGCATTTCTTTTCTGTTCAACAAAAACAAGTGTTTTGTCCGTACCTAAAATAAAATATCAATTTTAGAATATTTTAACTATTCAGAAACTTCATTTGACCTTAATATGCACAAAGGCTTTGGCTGTTTATGTCAAACAACTACCCTTCACTGAATAATACATTGTTTAATGATGTTCTCCATCAATGATCAGTTGGTCAAACATGACCTATAACAATGACTGATTTGCCCTGTATCAATCTAAATTTGCTGCACACTAAAGTATGAGTACATGTAGTCATCAAATTTACTCTTTCTTCTTCCTGAATAATCAATCTGATGATAAGAACTGTCAAATAATGCACTGCAAGCACTTCAAAAACTATTAGGAAGGCACAGTGAATCAACAGAATGCATTACTACATTAAACTACGGAAGTGTACAAAAAAACTTTCTTTAAAAAAAAATATATATACACCTATCTAGTTGTTTTTTTTGGGGGGGGTTCCAGGAGTAACACTGGTTGACCCAAGGTCAAATAGGTATAAAACCATGCCATTGACAATTGTTTATTACTGGAACATAACATAAGCATTGTGACATAGGTAATAGATGCACAAGTGCATAAATTTTTAAGTTGTCTCTATTTTACAGATGTTCTTCCCTTTTTCCGTAAAAGTAATCTCATTAAATGTCTTCAGACTCAAATGTCAATGCTTTCTTGATGAGCAATACACATTTTCCAACTTAACTATCAAATCAACTACAAGTTTATATTACAGGTTATATCTTACCAGATTCAGACAATATATCACACAGCTTTTGACGTTTCTGATCACGGGGAACTTCATGCACGTACTGCGCAACATCGGTACAAGCTCCGCCAACTCTACCAACAGTTAAAAACAAATAGTCATTTAAAAACTCAGCGGCAAGTCTCTGGATTTCTTCTGGGAAAGTTGCACTGAACATAAGAGTTTGTCTCTGTTCTTTGGGAGGTGCTCCCAATTCATGTACTATTTTTTTGATTTCTGGTCCAAATCCCATATCTAACATTCTATCAGCTTCATCCAAAATTAAATATTTCAGCTTTTCTAAACTGATCTGGAAAGAAGAAAATAACAGGCTTTACAAAAACCCTCTTGTTTAAAAAGACATTTTCCCTAAATCTATTCATCATAGTTTTGTTTGTTTTAATGAAAAATTAAACATTTGTAAATCCGTTGAAAGAATATCGAAACCTGATTATATCAATCATCAGGTTTTCCCCTCAAACATTTTATCAAGTTGTATTGAACATTATTATCCTACTTTACTTTTAAACTAATTTATGCAATGTATATGTCTGCATTGTGTTATGATTTTTAATGATGAGGGCCTCAGTGAAGATGAGTTATATAGCTATTTGTGTAACCCTCTTAAAATAAAGTATTGTTATTGTTGTTTATAAAAAGAACAGCATTTAAATGTTCCCACATTTGATTTGTCCAACAGCAATAACCTCAATATATTTGTTTGTTCTTTTTCGCTAGATAAGACAATAGGTAAACTTAATTTGACAGCAGAAAACCCTCAAGTATAATAGTCATCTCTTCAATACCATAGCTTAATCTACTGAGCCACCATTAACATAAGATGAACTGTGAGGTATTTTTTACTAATAACACCTCTGCTTAAAGTGTCTAGTTAAGGCGAAGTGTACGTAATTAAACTACACAATGGATTTTTTTGAAATTTTACATGTAGATTCTACTTGCAAAAATAAATCGGAAAATAAAATAAAAAAAGGGGGTAACCGTTTTCGTTTTTGAGATACGAGCTGTTGAAGTTAACAGCATCATACACCAAAATTACAAAAGATATATAGGGAAAATCGTGAAATTCGGCAGGAATTGTTACATTTCCAAGATTTTCTATTATATTAGACAATCGATTTTTTTTTAAATTTATGAGACGATTCTAAAATGTCTGAGGAATCGATTGGTGCAAAGGAAGTCCTTAGCAACTGTGCTACTTTTCAAGCTATACCCTGTTAAAGTTGAATTTTGCGTGTAAAAAAACAAAAAAACAACAATGTTATTGACGTCGCTGCAACAGTTGTGACGCTTCATATAGTTCTATACTTGTATGAAATATATACCGTTTTATTGGAGTTCATGTTGCTCGGTCTTTAGTTCTTTATGTTACGTTTTGTGTACTATTGTATTGTATTTGTCTATTATATTCGGGTGCATGTGGAGATCGCCAAGCTAGAAAACGGTTGACATTTTCTTCATTATGAACTAGAACTATTTTCGACCTTGGTGCCTTATTTTTGTTAAAATCTAAACACTGCGACATGTTTTCAAAATCTTTGTTCCCATAAAACTTCATTTCATCAAGGTCTCTTCTCAGAATATCAGCCATCTGTCTGGCACAGGATAACAAATCAATATTTAAGTAAATTTAAGTTGTGTGGTAATTCTTAGTACATTTGGGTAAATTAATCTTATCTTTGTGCCGCATAATCATCTCTATAATTCAACACATCCCTGAGCCACGACATTATACATTTTATGCATTGCATGATCTTTTTATCACAACCCAGACCGGCTAGTAATCGTTGTATAACTTTACACGTCTGAAGACGAATATTTGCGCGAAACATTTTTGTATGATTTTTATTTCTGGAAATCAGTCTGAAATCTACAACAGTCCTTTTCCGAAAGTCGGGCTGGACCTTTACTTTTATGTGCATTCGGGATTTACACAAATTGTAACCCGAATAATTCAGTCGTATTATTCAGCTGATGTACGAATGCTACATTTCTCGTGTGGGAGAAAATCGGACACGGAAAGGGCTTGAATTATTCGAGTTATTCAAATTGAAACTCGGGAATATATTTCTAACTGTTCGGAATTCGCAGAAACAAATGATTGTTTTTCGCATTACGGTATTGAATCAATACGAGTCAGAGATACCAATTATTTCTTTTAACAAATTCGAATACCAGTCAGTTTATAGGACCTTGCATGATCATGAACTAGGTGAAAACCTAGAGCTAACCGATTGCGAGATCCTCATGGATAATCATCGAGGTCGTTAAACACCCCTTGCAGTAAACTTGGGTTAAATTTTTAAAAAAATCTAAATGTAATAGTCTGAACACATTTCACCTCTCATTTCACTAAATATTAAATTGCAGTTACAAGTATCACAAAACTTCCCTGACCTCTTTTCTTTAACCATAATAGAGGGAGGAGGCGGGAAGGAGGGATCCAGATCCGGAAATCCTGGGCTTAAAAACACGAAATCCAGAGGTCCCGAATTTGAAATAAATTAAATCCCGAAAGGGTCAATTCTGAAATCCCGAGCTTATAAACACTTGATCCCGGAGTTCCGATAAAGGTCCTACCCTCCCCCCTCCCCCGTAATTCTATATTCTATTCATTCATAATCTTGAATTGAGACTTGATACTTCAAAATTACATTCTCTAATTTTGAATGCTGCATACAGGCACAATAAAAGAAAACAGATATCGCTATATATCTCTTCGAAATTGGAATTTGTGAAAGAAGAAATGACATGTTATATTTTATCTTACATGTGTACTTTCAATTTCAATATGGTTCTAAATTTAGATTTAGTTTTCCCATAAATTGCGGACGGAATAGAAGACACCCTGTTTATTTTCTGCACATGTAGAAAAAGTTGAAAACTGGGAGTTGAATGAAATAATTTTTGCTTATTTTAAGATAAATGTTAGAGTGAGACAATTTTTAAGTTACCGAGTAATTTTTGGGGCATAATTTGTTTATTTTTTGTTTGTTTTCCGTCTTTGTTCTTCCTACTTGTAAGTGTTGCACTAGTGGTCAAATTATTCTCTTGGTATCGTCTGATATCTTATATGAATATAAATCATGTCCTTAAATTTTCAATTGCACAAAATACGAACATTTCAACGTCTTTTTAATTAAACAATTAAATTCACACGTCTTTCATTAATTATTTGTAACCTATTTTAAAACTTTACGTTGAGTACTGTGTTTTTCGTTCAAGACTACGGCTTTTTAAATCGATATTGTTGGGTCAATTCAGGTTTTATTTTAATTAATTTGATATCAATAGAAGAAAAAATGTTACATGTTTATTTGTTTATAATTTTGTTGTGAGGCGTTTTTTCTTTCTGATGATATTATAAACACGAAATGCCTTCTCCTACGCGAAAACACGAAATCCCGAGTTTGAAATAAATTAAATCCCGAAAAGGTCAATTCCGAATTCCCAAGCTTATAAACACTTGATCCCGGAGTTCCGATAAAGGTCCTACCCTCCCCCCTCCCCCCGTAATTCTATATTCTATTCATTCATAATCTTGAAAAAAAAACAGTGTTTTTAAGTCAGACTGCACACAGAACAACATACAGAATACTGTGATTTCTAGTTGGAGTTATTTAGATAATTTCTATGAGGTTTAAGACAGCACAGGCGTGCTTGTTGGATTCATTATAGACCGCAGAAAGTCCTTTCTTGGAGTAAGGGAGATAACTTGGGTAACTAATGACGAATGTTTTTAATCCCGTATTCCGCTAGAGGCGTGCAATTACGTACACTTCGTCTTAACAAAAAGTTGATGAGGGATGCATTTCAAAACTCATCACACGGTATAAGCAGATGTAAACTTGAACCATCTGAAAAAATAATAATTTTTACCTTTCCTTTACCAATCACATCAATTAATCTACCAGGTGTACCAACTACTATATGTGCACCCTGTTCTACATTCCTCAGTTGATGTCCAAGAGAGGTTCCTCCATATAATACTACAGGTCTTAACATTGTGCCATGGGTAAATCTTTTGGCATCTGTAAAGATTTGTACAGCCAATTCTCTAGTTGGAGCTACAACTAAAGCCTGTGGCTCCTGAACTACTGAGAATGAACTACCAGTCAGTCCATTGTTCATCATTCCAGTTAAAACTGGCAGCAAGAAAGCAGCCTGCAAATGAAGAGGACAGTTTCAAAGTTCTAATATCATATTTCATATAAATTTCTGAAAACTTGCACTTTTATTTTTATTATGGACATCTTAACAGAATATTTGTCAGAGTTAAGTCATACAAGTCGGGGTGGTCCGAGGGGAAAATAAGTTAGTTTGGTGTTGCCATACGACCAATCCTGTCTCATAACTGAATTATTTTTCAATACAAGGTGTTTTTTTTTTCTCTTCACAGAATTCAAACACAACTTTTCTTTTGTTTTCTGTACAAGTTCACTGTACAAATGTTAGAAGACAAAACACATTGTATTATGCAAAGGATGGTTACCAAAATCATGTTCCATCAAAGCATTCGATGAAGATAGAAACAATTGTTATTTTTTTTTTTAAGAAAAAAACAATACTAAGCATGAAGAGCTTTCAAATCCAAGTCTTCATTTTTTAAGTACATACCGTTTTTCCAGATCCTGTTTGTGCACACGCCATCAGATCTCTTCCCGACATTACTATTGGAATAGAATATTTCTGTACAGGTGTTGGTCTATCATAGTTAGACTTTTTTACATTTTTAAGAAAGGTATCATACAATCCAGCATCATCAAAATTTGAGATCTTTTCAGGACAATTTGATCCTGTGACCTCAACTGGGATTTTTTCATATTTGTCAAAGTTTATGCCTGCGTGTATGGTTTTGAAAATTTCAGTTTCATCTTCAGATGGTGCAGGTGGGATATAAGGGGGTGGACGGTCCTTGTCTGAAAAATAATGCATACATAATTCAATTTAGACATTATCAGGATATAACATAAATTGGGCTTAGAGGGATTTGGAAAATTACCTCCAAACAGAGAGCATAAATATATATAAACGGCTCATTTGTTTAAAATAAAAATTAATGTGTTATAGTGATATTGCAGATACAAAATGTAGATGGAGATATTCAGTCATTCCTTTAGCAAACAAGATTCCATATCCAGAACCCTAATAAAAATAGAAACAAGAGACTGTCAACGAGATGGTAAACCAGGTTTACCTGAAGAGGTCGAACTCTGAACAGTTGAGCAAGTATGGACAATATTTAGGCTTAAAGCAGCTCTGAATTTGGATTGTGATTGAATATTTGATACAGCCCAAGTTTGTGACACAACAAAAATGGTTAAAGAACAGAAAGAAGACCCATGAACCACATTTAATAATTCTCCCATTCCACCCCTCCTATACATATTTTAATGGAATAGCCCATAGCATTTACTCACCATCAAGTAACAGCACCAAATTTTTCTACATTTCATGAATCAACAACCTTAAGTAATATAATTGGGGAATGTATCAACAGGACACATATGATGCTACTCAAATATGAACTTGAAGTGAGTTTTGTGGTGACAATCATTGAGACAAACTAAAGTTTGAGAATTGAAACAAAAAATCTTGCTATTTTTCCATTTGTAAAGGGGGATAACTCTAAAACAGTAAAAGTGACGCCACCAAAATTCAAACTTGATCTGTGTATAACATCTGGTGGAGGCAAACTTAAGAGAACAGAAAACAATTTAAGGTGTACGGACAAGAAGGGTAAAACTTAATCCCCCCCCCCCCCCCCCCCCCACTATGGCGGGGACATAAACTATTTGTAGGCACATGATTTACTTACCTAATGAAAGACCTTCTGCTTTAGGACAATCTCGGGCCATATGTCCTTCTTCATTACACTTGAAGCATGCATTTCCTTGAATAAATTAGAAAATCATTTATAGATGGGTTGAGACAGCCTTTCAAATGTTAATCAGACACACGTGGAAAATTATTACACCTCTCTGTCTGAAATTCTTCAAAAAAAAAAAAACTGCACTGTACATGTTCTTACAACGGTTCTATTAAAACATACCTACTACCAATAACATTTATAATAAGTGAACACGATAGAGACAAATATAGAACTTCATTCATACTTTTATTGTATAAAAAAAAGTATTTGACATCACCTGGATACAATCATGTTTTAGTGAATAGTTCTGGTGAAAAATATAATGTTATATTGCCATTGCTTTGTAAAGAGCATAGATAATCAGTACAAAAAAAATCGCTAAAACTGTGCAAAACAGGACTGACACAATTTTAGTATTTTTCAATAGGTTTGATAGTGAGGACCAGCAGGGGAAAAAAAAGATTTGCGAACTCTGGAACAGGACAAAGATCCCTATTTTATGTGGAAAAATCATGAATTCCTTGATTTTTCAACAAACCAAGATGCCCTACTAATATACATTCTAATTTTAGGATCTTAAAATGTAAAAGTTTTAATAAACATCTGACAAAGCAGCCAAAAAAAGCTTAATTCTCATGACAAACAATTTACAATTCAAGTCCCTGGGTAGCAGAAAATATCTGCGGAAATGTAAATGTTCAATATTGAAAGTTCAATACTGATGGGAAATCAACTGATCACTAATAAATAAAATGAACAAATTTTTTCAGTGAATGGAAAGAAATACATCAGTCTTTTATCAATTTTCTAAATCATAGGATCTTGTTCTTTGTAAATACATTATTATAATACCTTTACTATCAGAATTGGGACAATCTCTAGCCATGTGACCACTTTCTTGACATTTGAAGCAGTTTCCACTTCTACCACCTCCACCTCCTACAATAGTCAAGTCATTAGGTTAATTCAATTATTGACAAGCAGCTAGTGAGCTGTTATCTATGTAAAATGGCATTTATCACTTGACATGTTTTCAACATCTTTAAAAAGGCTTGTCAAACAATAATGAATTGTTATATACAATCAATCCTAAAGCACCACACATTAGGTCTTAGGATACACAGAAAACAAGAATGTGTCCCAAGTTCATGGATGGGGCACTATCATTTTCAATGTTCAGTGAAAATCTCTAATTTGGCATTAAATTAGAAAGACCACATCATAGGGTACATGTGTACTAAGTTTTAAGTTGATTGGATTACTTTATCAATCAAAGTGCAGGATAGCACCTGTGGAAAGATTGGAAGAGTAGTTTGAATAATTTCATATTATGGTATGGTGGGGACAAAAGAAAATTAATAAAACAGTATTGCTAAAAATTGCATAAACAGCAGGGTTCTAGCAGGATTAAAGTCCTTTTCCAGTATGAAGATAAAATGAGCTCGAAATGAATAATATGGGTCTCTTAATTTGCACAATTTTATTTAAACTGCAGTTTATATCTTATCCAAATAAAAATGCCTGTTTTGGACATGTTTAAAAAAAAAAAATTCTTCTAGTACAGTGATTTTCCAAACCTCATTTTAAGGCCGAATTTCGGCCCCATTCCCAAAGAGAAATATGCTCTTTTTTTCCCAATTTTCAGCTCTAAAATTCCCAATCGTATATGGACATCGTCGCGAGATTTTGTTATTGTCGTATCTCCGTATCGTGTATTATTTTGTTGACAAATCTCTGGCGTTCGGGGTATTTCGGGAGTTATCATTATCGTTCACTTAAGACGATGATTGGTTTGCAATCTTTTTTGGATTGCATTGCAATCTACGATATTCTGGTCACGTTTGCGCTTGAAACATCCGAATAGATAATTCAATGACAAAGCAAAAAAATGAGACATAATGTAAACAAAATGAACGTAGATCATGTCTCATAATTCCAAATATTACACAAAGAAGCTAAAGGCGGCGGACGGTAGTAAATGCCGGAAGCTGGAAGCTTTTGGATTCAAAAAGTCGTTTCTACTTCCTTCTGATGAAACAAGTGAAAGAAGGAAAAGACCGACTCTCAGATACAGAACTGGAACAACTAGTTGACATGTTTAAAAATAAACATGAAGGAAAACTTGGAATTTTAAATAAAACTAAAAAATAAATCTTCAGATTTCAAATGTGTCTTTTTAGAATTTCTATAGATTCTCATCATTATAAATAGAATCAGAAGGGATAGGTTGAATTTTACCTTTCAAGAGTAAAGTTACAAAGCTTGAGTGCATGCAAATGTGTCCTCAGACACATTCAACTTTTATTTTTAATCCTTTTCCTTAAAAAGATAGCTTATTTTGTAGGCAATTCATGCAGTCAATCCTTCTCAGAATGCAGGATTTTGCACCTAATTTTCAAAATTTTCTTGGGGGGGGGGCATGCCCCCAAACCCCCCTAGCGAGGCGCACACGGCTTATGCCGTGTCCCTGCCGTCGTAAAGACCAATCATATTTTTCCCAAACCATAATTTTTTTCCCAATTGCATGGGCCCCAGGACCCTTCCCCTAAACACCAGGAAAATCACTGTAGTAAATGTTACCAATTCCTTGCAAGACATAAATTCTAGACCAACAGCTAAGAACTTTTAAAGCAGGGCTTTCCATTGAAGCCGGTAGCCGGCGGAAATCCGCCGCTTACGGTTGCTTCAAGTGCCGGCTACTTCACTGCCAAAAATATAAATTCAAAAAGAAAAAAATATCTTTTTCAAATGTTTACAGGCAGCCGAGAGACGTATATTGTCGCAAAGTCGCGGTCACAATAAACAAGGATGAAAAGTCAATGTTTATCTTGGGCTAAATATAGTTCACATGAATTCAGGTCACTGATTGGTTGTCTATGTAAAGTCAGAATGCATCGTTTCTTTTCAAAGACAACAAGAGACGTTCCGGTGGTCATTGAAGGATAACAATAGAGAAGTTCCGATGGTCATTAACTCGTTGGCTTTTTTGGCTTTTAAAACATGAAGACAATCAGATAGGATGACAATCTTATGTTATGGAATAATATTAGTCAAATTAAAGAAAGTGTAGTAGATCATATTGTTCGGAATCTGGAAAACAGTATCTTTTGAAGTTCATTTTTCAAAGCCCACGTGGTGTTCAGAGAATCAAGGTCAAAAACGAAAGTAGAATATTGTCGACTCGACCTCAAATAAATAACATTTCCAAATGATTTATGTATCCGACTTATTGAACAGTTTACAAAAAAAAGAGAAAATCCGAGGATATATCAGTTTTCTGTCAATGCTTGAGAAATAATTGTTTGATTTAAATACGCGTAACAGTCTTTAGAGAGAAAAGGGGGGTCATTTGTTTACAAATGCACGTAGTTATGCAAAATAAATCGATCAAGATTTCTAACAAACCGGATGATTATTTAAATAAAACTCCTTTAAAAGTAAATGAATTTTAAGCATGAGGTAATGAAAATAAAAAAACTGACATAAAAAAAAATGAAATTTCTTTGAGTTTTTTTTTTTCTTTCTTTCTTTAATTTCATACATAAAAAATGGTCATTTGAAAGATTAAATTAGGTGCCAGGAGATTGCGAGAATGCAGGATTTTGCTCTATTTATGTCAGAGCTTCTGGGGCCTTGAGCGGCCCCAAGACCCCCTGCCGTAAGTCACCAAGCTTACAGCTTGGTGCGCGTCCGGCTTCAAAGAACGCATGTTATAGCCGCCTATAATTTTAATTCAGCCTTCTACTTCCATTTCAATGGAAAGCCCTGTTAAAGTGTCAACAGATATGATCTAAAAATGTTGTTTTGAGGCATTTTGTTAGTTGAAACATAGGTTATATGACATTGAAGATTAAAAGTTGTAGAGTGCCTTTTGATCAATTTATAAAGTATTTATTCAGCACAGGGCATTGAAAAAGTACTTTTTCAACATAAACAAATTAAAAAACTTATTATATTGAAATGCAAATTTTTCTTGATAGCAAAAATATATATTCACTTCTTATAAAAATTCAAATGACTAAAATAGACATAATGATTGATGGGGAATAAATTAATAAAAAATGGTTTGTTATAAATAAAATTATTTTAAAACTGTTTCAACCCAATTTCTGATAAAAAATAGTGACCTAACCTAAATTGTTGATTTATTGCAGATGATTATTGGAAATTTATCAAGTAAATTATAGGCCTAACTTGAATACCTTTTATATATTCATATTTATATTTATGTTTCATTTTTTTTAAAGATAGTGTTAATCCTTAATTAATAATTTATCTTTCAGACATAAGTTACAGAATCACTAGATCAAAAGTAATAGGCAATAAATAAATCTATCATCCTTACATATCAAACATCTAATATATACATGGGTGTATTCAATTATTAGCTCAAATATTTGTGTATTGAAATGTTTATTGGGTCTGTACAATTATGTATCACTAATGTTGATAAGTAATGTGGTCAATTTGATTGACAGTTTAGGAGGTGGGGCATTGTAATTTAAGGTCCACCTTGTCCCTGATTGTTTGGTGATAATGACAGTTGTCAATCATAATAGTATTGTATCAATACTCAATTACCTTATCAAAATGCTTATAAAAAAAGCCTGCACATCAACACACCTTAATTACATACATTCTTGAATGAACTGCTCCAAAAATATACCCATTTATCACAGTTTATATGTGTATACATGAGAACTATAGGGAACTATATTTCAGTGTGAATACATGCAGTAATAGTAGCTAACCTGTTACCTCAGCCAAAAACTTTAACCTGAAGCGGGACAAACGGACTCACAGACCAGAAAACATAATGCCCATAAATAGGGCATAAAAACATGGGCTTTTGTTAACTTTACTTTGCAAAACACTACCATTTTCTCAAGCTTGTCAACAATCTGTTGAAATAATACTTTCAAAGATTTAAATCTTGGGAGTTCTTTTTTTTAATTTTTTTTTCATTGGGCTGCTATCAACTCAACAAAACAACATCTTTTTTGTTAACATTGACCGTATTCAAGGAAATAAAATAAATACCTTGTTCAGCATTAGGACACTCTCTTGCCATGTGACCACTTTCATTACATTTGAAGCAGTTTCTATTACCCCCACCTCCTCCGCCTACAATACATGTACAGTTCCAGTTATTACGCAAGATTGAAAGTCAACACCCAATTCAAATTCAACAATAAAACATTCTAACAGTGAAAAAAAAGCTGTGAAAAACTGAATAGAACAAGAATGTGTCCATAGAACATGGATGCCCCACTCGCACTATCATTTTCTATGTTCAGTGGACCATGAAATGAGGGTCAAAAATCTAACTTGTACTTTAAATTAGAAAGATAAAATCACAGGAAACATGTGTACTGAGTAACAAAAACTACCTTGACCCAAATACTTGGACCTGAAGAGGCACACACAGACTCACAGACCAGAAAACATAATGCCCATCTACTGTCGTAAGTGGGACATACAAATGTTAAGATATAACTAGAGGCTCTAAAGAGCCTGTGTCGCTCACCTTGGTCTATGTGAATATTAAACAAAGGAAGCAGATTGAAAATTGACTACAAAGGTCAATAACTCCTACAGGGGTCAATTGACCATTTCTTTCATGTTGACTTATTTGTAGATCTTACTTTGCTGAACATTATTGCTGTTTACAGTTTACCTATATTTATAATAATATTCAATATAATAACCAAAAACAGCAAAATTTCCCTAAAATTACCAATTCAGGGGCCGCAACCCCAAAACAGGTTGTCCAATTCATCTGAAAATTTCAGGGCAGATAGATCTTCACCTGATTAACAATTTTACTTCATGTCAGATTTTCTCTAAATTATTTGGTTTTTGAGTTATAAGCCAAAAACTGCATTTTACCCCTATGTTCTATTTTTAGCCGTGGCAGCCATCTTGGTTTGATGGCCAGGTCACCGGACACATTTTTTAAACAAGAAACCCCAAAGATGATTGTGGCATAGTTTGAATCAATTTGGCACAGCAGTTTCAGAGAAGAAGATTTTAGTAAAAGATATATAAAATTTACGAAAAATGGTTAAAAATTGACTTTAAAGGGCAATAACTCCTAAAGAGGTCAACTGACCATTTTGGTCATGCTGACTTATTTGTAAATCTGACCTTGCTGAACATTATTGCTGTTTACAGTTTACCTATATCTATAATAATATTCAATATAATAACCAAAAACAGCAAAATTTCCTTAAAATTACCAATTCAGGGGCCGCAACCCAAAAACAGGTTGTCCAATTCATCTGAAAATTTCAGGGCAGATAGATCTTCACCTGATTAACAATTTTACCCATGTCAGATTTGCTCTAAATGCTTTGGTTTTTGAGTTATAAGCCAAAAACTGCGTTTTACCCCTATGTTCTATTTATAGCCATGGCGGTCATCTCGGTTAGTTGGCGGGGTCACCGGACACAATTTTTAAACTAGATACCCCAATGATGATTGTGGCCAAGTTTCAAATAATTTGGCCAAGCAGTTTCAGAGGAGAAGATTTTTCTAAAAGATTACTAAGATTTACGAAAAATGGTTAAAAATTGACTATAAAGGGCAATAACTCCTAAAGTGGTCAACTGATCATTTTGGTCATGTTGACTTATTTGTAGATCTTACTTTGCTGAACATTATTGCATTTTACAGTTTATCTCTATCTGAAATAATATTCAAGATAATAACCAAAAACAACAAAATTTCCTTAAAATTACCAATTCAGGGGCAGCAACCTAACAACGGAATGTCAGATTCATCTGAAAATTTCAGGGCAGATAGATCTTAACCTGATTAACAATATTACCCCCATGTCAGATTTGCCCTAAATGCTTTGGTTTTTGAGTTATAAGCCAAAAACTGCATTTTACCCCTATGTTCTATTTATAGCCATGGCGGCCATCTTGGTTAGTTGGCGGGGTCACCGGACACAATTTTTAAACTAGATACCCCAATGATGATTGTGGCCAAGTTTGGTTAAATTTGGCCTAGTAGTTTCAGAGGAGAAGATTTTTGTAAAAGTTAACGCCGGACGCAGGACGACGACGCCGGACGACGCCGACGCCGGACGCCAAGTGATGAGAAAAGCTCACTTGGCCCTTTGGGCCAGGTGAGCTAAAAAGATTTTTGCGCAAGTATACAATAAGATAAATGTCCCAATGCCAAGTTCCCATTTTCAGGTATGATATCCATGTGTTGATTTGAATTTTAGTTGTGCAATACATTTCAAAAGTTTGCCTCACAATAAACATTAGCACTTAATTTCAAGATGATGTTTACACAACTTCTTGGCTAACTACCTGAACAGTAAACTTGAACATGACATCAGACAGACTAAAAGTCAGAATCATTGACCAGAAAATTAAGTTAAACTGCAAGCTACTGCCCACTGATGATACCTCCGCCCATATATTTTGATAAACAAGAAGCTGAGTGATGAATCTGAAAACTCATCACATGAAACAGCGGACATTTATTAACCCTAGAACCAAATTTCAGAAGTTCTTGTAGTGTAGTTTCCAACAAAAATGTGACGAAAATTTTCAACTTGGTCTTGGCTATAATGTGTTCGGTTAACAGGAATTGTTGAATGATAATTTTTTTTTAAAGCAGGGGTATAATAACACACAAAACTATAGGCTGTGCAGAATTACCTTGTTCAGCACTGGGACATTCTCTCGACATGTGACCACTTTCACCACATTTGAAGCAGTTTCCTTTGCCTCCACCACCTGAAAAACAAATCATTCAATCTAAATTGTGTAACTGAATCTTTTATGATAGGATTTGGACTTTAAAAGTTTAATTGCATGGCCAATTTTTAGTAAGAAATATAAAATGAACCATTCACAGCTTTTAACCAGAGACACATGCCCGCAATAACAGTTCCAATAATACATTGACAATACATTAAATCAAGGAAAGATATATGGAGGTGATATAAGATGAATATCACTGTAAATTCTGGAATTATTTCTGAATTTTATTTTTATTTGGCAAAAATTGCCACAGGAAAGGTTTTCATATTGAATAAGAACTTGCATTTACAAGTTTCACAACATTTATTATATTGTATGTATGAACTATTATCAGAAATCGCATTATTGTCCGTTTAACACTTGCCATAATAAATGCACCCCCAAATTTCTGAATTAACTGTACAAGTCACACTTATGATAAGACAAGAATGTTTCCTTACCTGATCCTCCAAAGCCACCACCCCTACAAAGAGAGAAAAATATTTTGAAATCATATTTCCATTAAATACATTTTTTGTTTAATACCACACAAACCAAAGTAAAAGGTTTAGGTCATAAAGGACCAACCCGTGGTAAAATCACGATATATTCAAGCCCCCATGAATTATTTCTTAAAAATACTCCATCTCTGTGTACATAACATTATGCAATACATTTTCTAAACCATATCTGCTGAACCAATGCCTCATACATTTTGCTTTGGTAGAGTTCTCTTGTTGTTTAGCAGTTCTAACATCACATAGTAAAACTGGGAATTTTGATAGACACAATACATTCCAATTGGTTATTAAATTGTGATAATATCATTACTTTACTGAAAATTAAGTCTATCCTAAACACTTTCATTGTTATCTATAAATTAACTTATTTATAATATTACCTTGGTGGCTTGTCTCCTCCTCCAAATCCTGAAAAAAAAGGAAATTCTTGTTATATAGAATGTGAATGTCTTTTCTCTGTTACGACAAATTATACATTAAAAGTTGTTTTTTTCTCTCTCGAATCCTAAATTTCATTTGAATTGAATATACTGCCCCTAAAATTATGCATGTTAAACTTTACAGTAACCTAATTAGGCATCACCTCCACCACAATTTTCAGAAAATAAAGGCTTTTCCCCTGTAGAAGAATCCCAATTTGAAAAAAAAAATGGCTTAAAAATTGTTCCCAAACAGTGCAGTCTCAGTAGTAATTGTGCAAGAATACAAACTGAAAAATGCTCATTTACCCATTTTCATACCTAAAATGACCATATGTGACGATTTGAGGGTCTATTTATGTATAACCACTGACAAAAAGGGGTCTTATTTCAAAGTAGGGGTTGACTCTTGAAGAGTGGTCTGTAAATTGAAGTTTCAGTCAAATTTGTGTTTTTTTTTAATTTCCCAATTTGATGAAAATGACACATATTTTCCCAATTAAAAAGGGTAGAGGTAGTTTTGAAAAAAGCCAACAATATCACTGCACAACAAAATTAAATTGAAATGCAACCCGACTCAATTTTCTAAATAAAACATTTGTAACAAAGTGCAAACAAAATCTGAATTTTTTGCCAAAATTATTCTGATTGTTAATACAATTTTTTTCATGCAACATATATAATTGAAGTGGTTATAGTATTTATGAGGATGACTTACTACTGTATACGATATAAACCTACCTCCTCCAAATCCTCCGTCACCACCACCTCCTCCTCCCCCAAACCCCCCTTTGCTGCCAAATCCACCATCTCCTCCACTTTTATTTCCTCCAAATCCTCCTCCGCCTCCTGAGGAACCAAATCCTCCACCACCATTTTGAGAACCAAAGCCGCCAGGCTTTCCTCCAAAAGCAGGGGGTTTAGATATGCTCATGTCCTTTACCCCTTCTGTTGCATCAGAAAATCCATTTGTCTGTGCTTGCGTAGTAAAGCCTTCACGAAGAACTCCACGACCAAATCCTACAGGACAGGAAGAGTATACTTAAAAATGATTATGATCAAACAAATAAATGCATGTTTACAATTAGTAGAACGACTTACACAACACCATAATCTTTAAACTGTGGCCACATAATAGTGACAAAAATGTACATGCATCTATCATAATAGCATGTATAAACTTCTTTTGCAACACAAAAGCTTATTTCAACAAGGTTGACATGTTCCTGTTACTACATTATCAGGAGTATTCATGGCCACCAATTTTCATGGATTTATGAGTCATACATGTACAATCCCAATACAAATCAGTACTTCATTGAATATTTAATTCATGGTTTACTCTTTCCCACGAACAACCCCCCCCCCCCAAACATCTATTTCATTTAAACTACTTTAATGGTTAGATTTAATATCCAACCAGATGCTCTGCAAGACACAGCTTTATACACCCACAGAGGTCGAACCCTGAACAGTTGTGGTTAGTATAGACACAAGATTCAAGCTGGATACCGGCCTGAATTTGGATCGTGATTAAATTGTGATTAAATAGTTGACACAGCATAAGGTTTCCGACACAGAATGAATGGGTCCATTGGGATACAGATGATGCCTCTTCTAGCATATAACGTTATAAAAGGACACAACTCAAGAACTGTAAAAGTGAAGCTGCAAAAATTGAACTTAAACCGAGTTTAGAGGTAAATAGCATTTATATACACATTTTATTTAATTTAGTTGAGACAAACTTAAGTTAAGAGAACAGAAACTAAAAAATTCTTCAATTTTTCCATTTGTAAGGGACGACATCAAAAGTTCAATGAAGGATAAAAAACTTAATTCACATAGTTTTTTCACTGACCCCCACACCCCCCCCCCCCCCCTCTTAACTTAATTTGGGAAAAATTGATTGACCAATAGGGATATATGTAAAATCGATTTTAGATTAACAAAACTTGCAGCAATGTTGACCCCCCCACCCCCAAACTATTTGATTTAAGTTTTTTATCCTACATCGATCTTTTGATGTCGTCCCTAAAGGGGCATAACCATAGAATGGTAAAGGCTGCTTTGATTTATAAGTTGGTGAATATTGCATTGTATAATTTAAGTTGATTCAACTACTTTTCTGGACAAAGAAAGATAACTCCAATTTTCAAAGATTTCATAAAGCATTGGTTTTAGGTGATTGAACAACCATTCTGGACAAAGATAATTCCAATTTATTTTCTTGAAACTACAAAAATGCTGTTTTTGGCCCTTTATTACTATGTTTGCCCCATAACCCACAAAATATATCCCAACCTTCTACTTATGGTATTAAACATTGTGGTACCATTTCAGAACAATTGAAATACTTTTACACAACTTTTTGTAGACACTAGATAAATGCTTTTTTTGGGCCTCTTTGGGCCCCTAATTCCTAAACTTTAGGGACCATAACCCCCAAAATCAATCCCAAGCTTCCTTTTATGGTTATAAACATTGTGTTAAAATTTTATTGACTTCTATTTACTTGTACTGAAGTTATTATCCGGAAACCATCTGTCTTCGGACGCTGACGTGATACCAATATACGCGGTCATACAAAAAGGCATACAATATGCATATTTAAACCATTCAAAACAGAATACAGAAAGCAACTAGAGGCTCTAAAGAGCCTGTGTCGCTCACCTTGGTATATGTGAATATTAAACAAAGGAAGCAGATGGATTCATGACAAAATTGTGTTTTGGTGATGGTGATGTGTTTGTACATCTTACTTTACTGAACATTCTTGCTGCTTACAATTATCTCTATCTATAATGATCTTGGCCCAGTAGTTTCAGTGGAAAATGTTAGTAAAAATTTACAAATTTTATGAAAATTGTTAAAAATTGACTATAAAGGACAATAACTCCTTAGGGGGTCAACTGACCATTTTGGTCATGTAAACTTATTTTTAGGTCTTACTTTGCTGTACATTATTGCTGTTTACAGTTTATCTCTATCTATAATAATATTCAAGATAATAACAAAAAACGTCAAAATTTCCTTAAAATTACCAATTTAGGGGCAGCAACCCAACAACCGGTTGTCGGATCCATCTGAACATTTCAGGGCAGATAGATCTTGACATGATAAACAATTTCACTCCGTCAGATTTGCTCTAAATGCTTTGATTTTTGAGTTATAAGCCAAAAACTGCATTTTACCCCTATGTTCTATATTTAGCCGTGGCGGCCATCTTGGTTGGATGGCCGGGTCACCGGACACATTTTTTAAACTACATATCCCAAAGATGATTGTGGCCAAGTTTGAATTAATTTAGCTTAGTAGTTTCAGAGGAGAAGATTTTTGTAAAAGATTACTAAGATTTACGAAAAATAATTAAAAATTTACTATAAAGGGCAATAACTCCTTAAAGGAGACGTGACACAATTTTTTTTTTTTTTTTTTTTTTTAATTAATTAATAAATATTGGTCAAATAACATATTGTAATAATTTTTTCTTGTCAAAACCTCATTTAACGGCCTTTTAATGGTCAAAGAATCCAGCGCTTGTCGTAATCTTTGATTTTTAATGAGATACCGGTCACGTGATCGTGATGACGTCAGTGGATACAATCTGAGAAAATGTCTCAAAAAGGACGAAGTCGATCATATTCCTGTAAAATTAAACAATGGACGGTGTTGACAGCAGTTTTTAAGGCAATTCTCAAACTTTAGATATTCAACCGTATCAGTTTGAGCCGTTACTTGTTGAAAATAATCAAGTAGAAGATATAAATTCGTCATCCGACATTGACGATCTTTCAAGCAATGCCGATATAATATATCAATAATTAATTTCACCAAAAATAAAGAGATGTTTCTTAAAAATGTTTACGTTTAACAGGTAATTGAATTACATTTAATAATACAAAAAGACGGGTCATAAATAATTTAGGACAGAAAGTCACAGGACAAAAAGTCACAGCCAAAAAGTCACGGACAAAAATTCACAGGACAAAAAGTCACAATTTATTTTCGAAATAATTTTAAAAAAATACAAAATTCTTGATCTATTTTATATTAAGTAACTTTGTTACTAAAATTTAATCAAACTAGATATCAATAATGATCAAATAATTGTTATAAAAACAACATGTCAAAGTGGCTTGGTATCTATAAATGGCTTCATTGTGGCATGAATTATATCCTTTGTATGATTTAAATTTAAATTTTTTTCATTAATCAAGCTTCATAAAAAATTTCCTAAACTCGAAAATGAATAAATGTAATAAAATAAAATATTTCAAGATCACTCTCTTATAATTTAAAAACAATTCTCAACAATCGTCATAAATTACAATTCTCAACAATCGTCATAAATTACCTATCACCTTACCAAGAGTGTTGGGTGTAAAATTTGAATTACTAAAGCTGCCCCAAATAAATGTGTAATAAGTATGACATAACAGGGGGGGGGGGGGGTATTATAAGTAAGATTTAAAACAGTAATATATATTCATGTCTTTTTCTCCTCCATAATAATCCCATTGAAAATGTTCTATGAGTACTGGCTTATTTTTTGTGATATTTTTTCCGTGCTGTATATCCTCAGTCTATAAATTGTTTTGTATTTTGTGACTTCTCTTCAACTTCGACAAAGTTTGGCATAGGGGCCTTATATGTAAAATGAAAGCTTATGGTATTGACGGAAACTTATTGAATTGGTTTCAGGATTATCTACACGACAGAAAACAGAGAGTAGTAATGCATAACAGAACAAATAAAAAAAACGATAGGCCATTATGTAAAATTGAAACGTTTCATTTGTACGGCCAAAGGAAATTGAATATCATCTAACGCAATTGAGATGTTCCCCTTCATTCTTAAACAATGATCTATTTAGAGCTAATATTATAAATTTATAAATGATCCTTCTTGTCATTGTGAGTCAGATATTGATGATGTCTACCATTACTTCTTTGTTTGTCCAAAATACACATTATGTAGAAAAACCTTATTCAATAATCTCAACTGGCTATCCGAAAACATTGTTTTAGATACAAAACTATTAATTTGCGGACACATGGAACTTTCGAATGAACAAAATATTCAAATTTTCAAACATGTTCAAAATTTCATAACATGGTCAAACAGATTTTTTATGCCTTGAGAGAGGTTATTGTTACTGGCACGGAACATCATTGTCATCATCAGTACACACGTCACCGTCACAGAATCATATGACTTTTCAAACTTTCTTTTTCTCTTTTTTTTACGTATGAAAGCTAGTATTATTCTATAAACTGTTTTCCTTATATGCATGTCCATTTCATCATACTATTATTGTAATTTTATATTGTATTATGGAGAAGACTTCATAAGTATGATTTACTTGTGTCTAATCCTTTTTGCTTTAATTCAGCAAGTAAAATATGTTTTAACTAACTCAGTCTATACTCATACATTATCTACTACTCCCAGGTCTGTATCAGTTGGATTTATCTGAATTATTTAAGTTAAAACTATGTTATTCATCTCCATGTCTTATGAAATATAAAGACTTGCATACATTCACTAGCCAAAATATTTGTTTCTCATTCAAGTCACCTTTTGCATATAATTTTTCACCACGATAACCTTGTGTCAATGGTCTGTCATTTTAAAAGCATCACTTGATATCTCTTCACAATTTATTTTTTTATTAAGAAATAAAATGATTTTTAATAAATAAGTAGAATAGGTAAGTACTAATAACTTATTGCAATACACCCTTCATACCTGCCTAATTTTTATAAGAAAACTCAGAAGGAAATTTATGTACCCACTACAGGTTATGTATTAGTTATGGGGACTGACAGGCTTTTTTTTTATTATTAATTATTTACTTTAGAAGCATTTCTTCTTAATTCTCTATTTATTTTGCTTATCTAATATTATTATACTCCATTCTTTACTAAGTAAATTCACAAACACATTATTTTGTATCCGCCCCCTTTTTTAAGCTGCACTGTCAGTCTTCTTTTCTCTATTCTGTTAACCCCCATATCCGACAGTAAGGTATTGACCATTGTTTATTCAAACAGGTGAAACAGATATGCATTACGTAACTTATATCTGTAACCATTGCTCTAGTATATTTCCCAACCTCACCTGTGCACCCAGTAGGTGATCATGGATGTACACAGATTCGACGCATGTTACGCAATAGTGCGTATTGCCGATGTCATATATATCACCACCCGGGGGCATGACACCTGTAGCTTTCAACTTCAAAGGTAACCCAGCACTGCAGAGAAAGTGTGCCGCATACATGTAACTTCTGATCGATGTTGATGACTTTTAATTCATTATGTCCAATTTCAGTGTACACACCTGCACACGTGAACAGGTAGTGAGGTACACGCAGGAGGTACACAATACCAAATTTTAAACATTGAGATATATTTGGCTGTAGAATTATACACAAATATGACTAAACTATTAAAAAAATTATTAATAAGGGACACAAAAAATATTTGCGAAGAAAAATATTTTTTTTTCTCCCTCAGCTATTCTCCGCTTCTCACAAGCTCCCCGCTTAGGTGGGGCTCAGCTGTTGTTGGTTGTGTCAATGGAATGTCAGGTACCGCATTTGGACGAAGTTTTGGCTTCATGGTAGGACATCCCTCGAGATTCTTCATAACTTCTGGGTCACAATCGTAACATGCATTTGTTAAGTGGGCGGAACAAAGTCTATGACTAGTGCTTGGTAAGAAGTCCTATCTCTTCCTGGGACTAGTCTGCGGGTTACTCAGAAAACAGATTTTTTTTTTTTTATCAAATTGTCCTTATGCCTATTGTTGCATCTACTGGCAGAACATAGAACCATTTTTAATCACTGTCATGGGTTTTGTTGGAAGATATTCGAATATGAAATTGCACTTATTATGCCTTTACACCCGTCAGTCAAATATGATTGATGTAACCACTGACGTCACAGCCTCGTTCTGAGTGACTTCCGGGATTGAAATATGCATAATTAGTATGGCGACAGATCGATACATTTAAATTTATTTTTTATCCATTTAAACGATAATTATATTGTTATCGATGTTTTTTTGGGGTAATTATGTATAAATAAATATTTATCTAAAAAAAAAAAAAAAAAAAAAATCATGTCACATCTCCTTTAAGGGGTCAACTGACCATTTCGGTCATGTTGACTTATTTGTAAATCTTACTTTGCTGAACATTATTGCTGTTTACAGTTTATCTCTATCTATAATAATATTCAAGATAATAACCAAAAACAGCAAAATTTCCATAAAATTACCAATTCAGGGGCAGCAACCCATCAGCGGGTTGTCCGATTCATCTGAAAATTTCTGTGCAGATAGATCTTGATCTGATAAACAATTTTACCCCATGTCAGATTTGCTCTAAATGCTTTGGTTTTTGAGTTATAAGCCAAAAAATGCATTTTACCCCTATGTTCTATTTTTAGCCATGGCGGCCATCTTGGTTGGTTGGACAGGTCACCGGACACATTTTTTAAACTAGATACCCCAATGATGATTGTGGCCAAGTTTGATTAAATTTGGCCTAGTAGTTTCAGAGGAGAAGATTTTTGTAAAAGTTAACGACGACGGACGCCGGACGCCGGACGCAAAGTGATGGGAAAAGCTCACTTGGGATGGGCACCTGACGGGAAAAGAACTAGAGGAAGGCCAAAAACTACATGGTGAAGAACAACAGAAAGAGAAAGGAACCAACAAGGATGGACAAGTTGGAATGTAACCAGAACAGCGGCAAAAGATAGAAAAGAGTGGAAAAGCAGTGTGGAGGCCTTATGCGACTTCTGGCGCGGAGAGAATTAAGGTAAACCATTCTTACCAGGTATAGGAGCTGATGTTGACCCTGATGAGGTGGATCCTCTTCCAAACCTGGAAAATAAGTAAAATGATTAACATTTCATAATAGCATTATAACTTTGAAGTGGAACTAACTTTTTGACAGAGAAAATTAAACTATTTTTGTTTCATTTATTTTTGTTTCAATTCTTTCAAAAAAGAAATACATGTTTTTTACCAGTTCAGGCAGCATGAAAAATATATTGAAATAACTTTGCTCAAAATATCTTGAATCACACAAAAAGCCCGAGCTTATCTCTTCACCACGAGCCATTGAGGTTCTGCCATGTTTTTTTTTTACTTTTATCTTTTAAAAAAAAATAATTATAATACAATGTATAAATGCACAAGTAGATTATTGCACAAAACTTCACTTACCCACCACGCCCAAAACCTCCTTGAGCCTATAATAAAGAAAAAAAAATAAAATATTTTTTCAAAAAATGTAATTAAATTACGGAAATAAATAGTGAAATTTCAAACATTGTTTTCATAAGATTTCAGAAAAAAATTTAAAAATTGAAGATCATTTATGAACAATTATTTATTTTTAAATTACTATCTAACAATCTCTAATTTTAAGTGAACCTAAGCAGAAAGAATGTTTAGCGTTACATTTGTACAAGGAAGTAGAATATAAATTGATTTGCAAATTGGTTAATAGTTAGCAGTGTAGGAGATCAAATAACAGTTATTTAAGTAGTACTGGTTTCTGGAAATCTTGTGCAACTTTCAAAATTGAAATTATTTCATATACTGTAATGTAAACCAATTGATTTTCGAATTCATGACCTTTGAGATAAAGAAAATATCATCGCAAATTTAAATCATGTTGAAAATTTAATACTTGGATCTTTCCTCTTTTAATTACATCAGGTTTGTTTGAAAATCCACACAAATTGGGATATACAATGTAAAAGGCTTAACGTGAAATAAAATATCTGTGAAAACAAGTTTTCCAGTCTACTGTACTACCTGAAAATAAAACAATTAAAACAGCATGCAAGTGATTTAAATTTCAAATTAAAATAAAACATCATGCAAAATAAACTCATTGCAATAACCTGAACTGTATATTCATCTACAACATTGAACAACACTTTCCATATACTTTTGTACTTCTCATCACAATGTCAAGTTCCCTATAAATTGTCATAAGAAGTGTTTCCCCTCAGACATTTTCCTTTAAATATTATTTCTTCATTAACTTGATTTACTTTAGAAACAACACAATCATATTACATGTAATTTTTAACTGCCTTCTGACCTTTCCTTTCAATTCTTTTCTTGAATTAATCTAGATATAATCAGATATTTCTTCTGAATCTATTGGTGCTTTAAATGGTTTTAATCAGTGTTCTCGTCTTTCCAAATTAGAATTTTAGAGAGTGGACCAGTGACCCAAAAATGCACTTTTCAAAATGCTACAATTTGTTCAATGCCCCAGGAAATCTATATTACAGTTCCCAAAATAGAAATTAAGGGCGTGGACATGCAACCCAAAAGTTTATTATTTTCAAAATGCTACAAGTTGTTCAATGTTGATATATATTTTTTTATGTACATTGTAGCTAGGGCATTATGTTCCTAAAAATATGAGTTGTTCATACATGTATGTTTGACATTTTTTGTACGGAAGTGAGTGGTAACAAGGACAAGATTATTAAACAAGAGGCTCTCAAGAGCCTGAATCGCTCACCTGGTAAACAATGCCTTCGGCCATGTTTTTTGACGAAATAGAAAATAAAACACAAACTTTATTTTATACACCCTACTGATCATTCAAATGAAGTTTGGTTGAATTTGGTTGAGTAGTTTTAGAGGAGAAGATTTTTTAAAGTTAGCAAATATGATGAACAAATTGTGAAAAATTGTCATTAAAGGACAATAACCCCTTAAGGGGTCAATTGACAATTTTGGTCATATTAACTTATTTGTAGATCTTACTTTGCTGATCATTTTTGCTGTTTACAGTTTATCTTTATCTCTAATAATATTCAAGATAATGACCAAAAACTAAAATTACCAATTAAGTGGCAGCAACCCAACAATGGGTTGTTTGATTCATCTGAAAATTTCAGGGCTGATAGATCTTGACCTAATGAACATTTTTACCCTTGTCAGATTTGCTTTAAATGCTTTAGTTTTTGAGATATAAGCCAAAAACTGCATTTGACCCCTATGTTCTATTTTAAGTAACGGCGGCCATGTTTTATGACGGATCAAAAATCGAAGCACAAACTTTGTGCAGGATAATCTAAGGAACAATCATGCTAAGTTTCATCCAAATCCATTCAGTAGTTTCAGAGGAGAAGATGTTTGAAAAATTGTTAACGACGACGGACGCCAAGTGATGAGAAAAGCTCACATTTCCTTTTAGGCCAGAATTTTTTTATTTGTTGGTTTACGGATCTGCCGACCCGATTTTGCCGATTTTCAGAATAAAAATAAAATTCACTTTTCATGCTTTTTTATTCCCGCCGACCCTTACAGATGCATTATCCCTGAAAAATAATTAAATATTCTTTTTTTATGAAATGAAATGCATTTATCGCTATCAAAATTGACAACACTAATGTCTTTCTGTAGTGAAAAAATAAAACTTCCAGTTTACATTCTAAAAATAGACAAATCAATTATAACTGACCTTGAAATGTCGTTTGCGCAAATAATTTTGTGAAACGAAACCTGTGTTTAAAACCAATAACACAATAAGTTCATTTCCTGTATTTGTCATCATTCCGTAAGATGCATCATCTGATAGAAATAGACTTGTCCAAATGTGGACAGGTGGAAGACGTCAAGTTAAAGTACTGAATATATTAAATAATCATTTGCAATTTTCTTGTTTCATTAATAATAAAAAAATATCGTCCATTTGGATAAAAACGGGAATGCATGACAACAGATTAACCCGATATTCTCATTTTTCCAGTGGACGAGTCTATTACGTTTGTTGACACGTGTGTTGAAACTTATTTGGGGGGGGCCCTTATTTTCGTACGACGTTTTTACATTTTTTTACATTCTTTATCAGTTTTCGTGCTTGAAGATCATAATTCACCAAGTTTTCTATAATTGATTAAGAGCTACGTGAATCTATTTTTCATGTTTGTGAAATGAGGATTTAATTTCGTCTTTTCGTTAATTTTGCACACCCCCCCCCTTTTTGTTTACGGGAAATTATTAGAATGTCATGCAATGTTTATGACAGCTGATTTCAATGAAATAAAATCTAAGAAATGATGATAAAATAGCATAACAAACATATTGTTAGTAAGGTAAAATATATATTTATTTTGCATATTTTTCTGCATGTTCTGTCTTGAAAGATATTTTTTTTCTTTTTTTTTCCCCGACCGACCGACCCGACTTTTTCATGGGTAAAATCCGTAAACCAACAAATTAAAAAACCCTGGCCTTAGGAAAGGTGAGCTAAAAACTGCAAAATTTCCTTAAAATTACCAATTCAGGGGCAGCAACCTAGCAACGTGTCGTCCGATCCATCTGAATATTTCAGGGCAGATAGATTTTGATCTGATAAACAATTCAACCACAGTCAAATTTGATCTTAATGCTTTGGTTTTTGACATTTTACCCCTATGTTCTACTTTTAGCCGTGGCAGCCATCTTGTTTGGATGGCCGGGTCACCGGACACATTTTTTAAACTAGATACCCAAAAGATGATTGTGGCCAAGTTTGGATTAATTTGGCCCAGTAGTTTCAGAGGAGAAGATTTTTGTAAAAGATTACCAAGATTTACGAAAAATGGTTAAAATTGACTATAAAGGGCAATAACTCCTAAAGGGGTCAACTGACCATTTCGGTCATGTTGACTTATTTGTAAATCTAACTTTGCTGAACATTATTGCTGTTTACAGTTTATCTCTATCTATAATAATATTCAAGATAATAACCAAAACAGCAAAATTTCCTTAAAATTACCAATTCAGGGGCAGCAACCCAACAATGGGTTGTCCAATTCATCTGAAAATTTCAGGGCAGATAGATCTTGACCTGATAAACAATTTAACCCCAATGTCAGATTTGCTCTAAATGCTTTGGTTTTTGAGTTATAAGCCAAAAACTGCATTTTACCCCTATGTTCTATTTTTAGCCATGGCGGCCATTTTGGTTGGTTGGCCAGGTCACCGGACACAATTTTCAAACTATATACCCCAATGATGGTTGTGGCCAAGTTTAGTTCAATTTGGTCCAGTAGTTTCAGAGGAGAAGATTTTTGTAAAAGATGACTAAGATTTATGAAAAATGGTTAAAAATTGACTATAAAGGGCAATAACTCCTAAAGGGGTCAACTGACCATTTCAGTCATGTTGACTTATTTTTAGGTCTTACTTTGCTGAACATTTTTGCTGTTTACAGTTTATCTCTACCTATAATAATATTCATGATAATAACCAAAAACAGCAAAATTTCCTTAAAATTTCCAATTCAGGGGCAGAAACCCAACAACGGGTTGTACGATTTATCTGAAAATTTCAGGGCAGATAGATCTTGACCTGATAATCAATTTTACCCCATGTCAGACTTGCTCTAAATGCTCAAGTTTTTGAGTTATAAGCCAAAAACTGCATTTGACCCCTATGTTCTATTTTTAGCAATGGTGACCATGTTTGTTGATAGATCAAAACTTCGGATACAATTTATAAACTAGATACCCTAAGGAACATTCAGTTAAAGTTTGGAAGTATTTGGCCCAGTAGTTTCAGAAGAGAAGATTCTTGAAATAGTTTACGACGACAGACGACGGACGCCAAGTGATGGCATAAGCTCACTTGGCCCTTTGGGCCATGTGAGCTAAAAAAAAAAAAAGTTCAATGAAAATAAATATTCTTAAAACCCTAGCATGCAATGAAGGTTATAAGCTGTTCTGTTGGCTTGAAAATATGTTGCTGGTGACCCACTGCCAACGTCTTAAGCAGATATCTATAACTAAAAGCAGATCAAGTCAGAGATGGTACAGTTTGCTATTAAAGTATCTTTCGCATACTCCTTGGTCAATCATTTCTATTTTGTAAATGCAGTGTATTGGTATGTACATTAAAAGCATATACATTAGCTTTATTTCTAATTATGTCATTAGGAATAAAAGGCCATTGCATGGTTTTGTAATGCAAACAATGAATTGGGAGAAAACATTATTGAAACAAGATTCTTGGTTTCATGCATACGGTTTCAAACAATTTCTTTTTATTTACCCCTACATTTGAAAGATCTAACCCCAATACAACTTTGCTACTATTAGCCTTTTGCCAAATGCCTTTACCACCAAAAAACTTGCACGTATATTACCCTACATCATTTGATTAAAATTGATCAGAGTGATGTTTTCTGCTATAGGTGACAAGTCATCTCGCAACTAAAACTTAAAACCCACAGTGTATTTGGCTGACCATGCTAATGTGAGGCCGATCCTTAAAAGAGAATGCACTGCCTTAGCTTTCTGATAAAAAAAATTAGACAATGATTGACCAAGCAATATCTAGGTTTTCTTCCTACCACCAAAAACTCTTTAATACAAGTGCTTTCACACAAAGAACAAAAACATGACTGCATCCACCAGTTTTAAATGTTTAATGAAGTTTAAATTGATATAATCAATGATAAAATGATAGTTAATGACTAGTCTCGTTCTACAGAATTTCAGAAAACACTCGAAGCGAAAATAAAAATGATTTAGCACTGCATTCCACACGACATTCATCGAATGCATATACTTACACGGCCTCTACTTGGTGGGATAACAATTTCATCGTCCCAGGACTCCATTGTACTGATTTAAGGTGTTTGTTAAAAACTAACTAAACATGCAAATTCATCGCACTTGTAAAATTTCATCAACCACGTGTAAATAAAAAAATATGGTCACATGAACTTCAACAGTGAAAACAAACGAATGTTAAAATTAGAACAGTGTAACATTTTCCTGCATGCCACTTGAAACTTTTAGAACAATATTATAGTACTTCTACTGCTGTCATTGTAAATATAAGTCAGTTATCTTCTTTTTCAAACAGGGCTGTGTAGTCCCCTTCAACCCTTTCGTTCAGTCAGTTCCCTTGCCTTTTCTTCCCGCTCTGACTCATGCGCAGATTATCTATTTTAAAGCGCCTCCTATCTTATTCTCTTCTGTAGCATGGATATCCTTCCAATCGCGGAACACCATATACAGCTGAGTATGTTTATTAATGAGAATATTGATCTTTAACAGTGGCGGATCCAGGGGGGGGGGGGGGGGGTTCCGGGGGTGCGCATCCCCCTTTATTTTTGCCGATCAATGCATTTGTATCGGGACATATGTTTTGCACCCCCCCTTTGCCCTGGGTGCCCTGGGTTAGCACCCCCCCCTTTCGAAAATTCCTGCATCCGCCCCTGTTTAATTATTGAAACAACATGTATTCATACTAAACAAATCTTAGTTCATACTAATGAATTTAAAATCTGAAAGGACACTTTTATACTGTATAGATAGACGTAATAATCCATATCTGCCAACTGTCACTATTTGCGAGGTATGTAATTCCGCATGTACATGAAAGCTCCTAAATGGAAAATGTGGAAATTTTGAAAGAGCCAATTTATCCACAATTTATGGCAAAACAAAAAATGTTTGTAAAAATATGAAAAAGCAGAAAAATAACATTTAAATACAACTGTAGACCACCTTAAAGGTTTTTCATCTTGCGCACAAAACCCCCATGTGACTGAATTTTGAAAAGTTGGCAGGTATGCAATACATTTAAAAAAAACTAGATTGTTTTTATACGAATTAATCTATCAAAATCTCGGACACTTTTATACAGTAATGAGATAAGGGTTGTTTGTCTGCTATGTATATACATGGACTCTTTTTTTAATTCAGTAATGAAGATAGTTGATATTCGAATACAACATTTTAAAGAACATTTTACCCTCAACAAAAACTATAAAAACCCTATTTCGCGTATCAAAAATAAACTAACAGAACTAGCCAAGGAATTTGTTTTTGTCCCGGCTGATAAAGCTGCTAATAATATCATTATTGTTTGACGTAAATTTTATATAGAGGTTCTGCAAAAGGAAATCACGAATTCACCAACATTCCAACTGACTTCATTTTCAGAAAACGACATCTGTAACAAACATAAACTTTTAGCTACTTCTTTACAAGCAGAACCAAACACAATGAAAGTCCCAACTATGTACTGGCTTCCGAAGCTGCACAAAAAACCTTACAAATATAGATTTATTTCATCTTCTAGCCATTGTTCAACTACTAAATTGTCTGTTTTACTTACTAGTACACTTGGTACAATAAAAAACCTGATAATAAATTGTTCAAATAAGGCCTTTGAAAATAGTGGAATTAATTACTTTTGGAGTGTCAAAAACTCGTTGGAAGTACTTGATAAATTGCATGCATATATTGGTGATTTTGAATCTGTTCAAAGTTTTGATTTTTCTACCCTATATACCACTTTGCCTCATATTCTTATTAAGAAAAAATTCACATCCCTAATTAACTGGGCATTTAAAAAGTCGGAATGCGAGTACATATGTTCAAACTCTTTTAGATCATTTTTTAGTAGCAATAAACAAAAGAACTATGTCAATTGGACATGCTTTGATACTATTTATGCACTTGAATTTTTACTTGATAACATTTTTGTTCGCTTTGGAGATTCCGTATATCGTCAAGTTATTGGAATTCCAATGGGGACTAACTGTGCACCACTTATTGCGGACCTGTTTTTGTATTGTTATGAGTTACAATTTATGACTAAAATTAGCAAAGACCCATCAAAACAACATTTGATACAAAAATTTAACAATACTTTTAGATATTTGGATGATATATTGGCTCTAAATAATGACGACTTCAGTATGTATACTAAAGAAATTTATCCTGTAGAACTTACTTTAAATAAAGCTAATGATAACAATGACCACTGCCCTTTCCTCGATCTTGATATTTATATCATAAACGGGAAGCTTAATACAAAAATTTATAATAAAAGAGATGATTTTTCATTTCCTATTGTTAATTATCCATTTTTAGATGGTGACGTTCCCTTGTCACCATCTTATGGTGTTTATATATCTCAACTTGTACGATTCGCTCGTGTATGTAACAATGTATTAGATTTTAGCGAGAGAAATTTATGTATTACTGAAAAATTATTACACCAGGGTTTTCGATATCACAAACTGGTCAAAACATTTACTAAATTTTATCACCGGTATAAGGAAATAATTCGTAAATATAACTCAACATGCAGACATCTTATACGTTCAGGTATTTCACATCCAAAATTTTATGGAAATATTCTTTATAAAGCACAAAAATGTCAGTATTCTCCTCAGAAACTAACAAAACCTTTAAATAGACTTATTAAAAGGGGATATAGTTACGATACTGTTGTCAGGTCATTAAAGATTGCATATTTTGGCTTTAACATTGATTCACTGATAGGGTCTTTGCATCGGAACTAAACACATTTATTTCTAAAAAAACAGTTGTTGGCATGACACGGGTTATGTTCTTCTCATATATTTTATGATAGTATGATACTAAACCCCTAACGGGAGGGATTGTACCTGATATTCATATGATGAAGACATAATCTTTCAATCAGTTTAATTGAGGTCTGGAGCTGGCATGTCAGTTAACTGCTAGTAGTCTGTTGTTATTTATGTATTATTGTCATTTTATTTATTTTCTTTTGTTACATGTTTTGACATTAGACTCGGACTTCTCTTGAACTGAATTTTAATGTGCGTATTGTTATTGTTTTACTTTTCTACATTGGCTAGAGGTATAGGGGGAGGGTTGAGATCTCATAAACATGTTTAACCCCGCCGCAATTTTGTGCCTGTCCCAAGTCAGGAGCCTCTGGCCTTTGTTAGTCTTGTATTATTTTAAATTTTAGTTTCTTGTGTATAATTCGGAGTTTAGTATGACGTCCATTATCACTGTACTATTATGCATATTTTAGGGGCCAGCTGAAGGACACCTACGGGTGCGGGAATTCTCGCTACATTGAAGACCCATTGGTTGCCTTCGGCTGTTGTTTGCTCTATGGTCGGGTGGTTGTCGCTTTGACATATTCACCATTTCCTTTCTCAATTTTATTATTCATACAGTGGCGGATCCAGAACTTTTCATAAAGATGGAGAGGGGGCACTGACTGACTTAATGGGGTCCCGCTCCAGTCATGCTTCATTGATTCCCTATATAACCAACCAAATTTTCCTCACGAAAAAAGAGGTGGATCCCCAGCCCCCTACACCACCGAAGCCCCCGGATCCTCCTAGGACATATCATAGTAAAATTTGACAAAGCATTATCCAGTAGCCATGCGTGACTTTATATATACAATGATCTCTTTGTGTCCTCAAATCAGGCTGAGCTATTATAGCTTTTAAAGTGTGATTCTATGTGTATAAAGTTAATACTGACCTATAGACTTGCCGACATATTATGGATATTGATAATTAACGTCACCCTTCAGTGGCGGATCCAGCCATTTTAAGGGGGGGGTTAAAAGGGGGTTCCAGCTATATGCCCCCATTCAATTGCATTGGTCGGCAAAAAAAGGGGGCGGTTCCAACCCCCGGAACCCCCCCCCCCCCTTGGATCCGCCAATGCCTTCTTCAATAATGCACAGACCGGCAGTGGCTAAGTCGGATACAAGTTGTACAATATATTGTTTCTTTGAGAAATTGTTTTCCGAGTTCGTGACCCAATATGCCGCATCGGATGTTTATCAATAATGTACCATGATTTTCCGTACAAGGGGATATGTAGTAAGACCATTGCAAAAATAGGACATCCGTATGGTTTTGTGGGACGTATAAATTCGTAGCCACGTCTGATTGCAATGGGAAAGTAAAATCCGATGCTTCATGAAGATGGCATATTTTAATAAACAGCTGCGCCATGAGCGCATGATACACCCGACGTCTTGTGTGGAAGTTTTATGCAATAATCATAAATAAATTCTGAGAAAGTTTTAAGCAATAACCTTATTTTTTCTTTTGAGACACGGCGGGACATGTGATCCCCCCCTGTTTTTATATCACTAAAATAAATTTTTTAATCAAACCAAAAAGTATACAGGTCTTAAGATTAATATAACAAAGAAGTGTGTACAGTTTCCAGCAATAATCATAAATTGTTTTTGAGATACCGCGACATGTAAAAAAAACCCTCCCCTTTTTTTAACAAAATACTGAATAACTCAAAAATAAAATTTTGAGTCATCACCAAAAAGTATATAAATCTTTAGATTAATATAACAAAGAAGTGTGTAAAGTTTAAAGCAATAATCATGCATCATTTTTGAGATACGGCACGACATGTAAAAAACCCCTCCCCTTTTTTACAAAATAATAATCATAAATTATTTTTGAGATACGGCGCGACATGTAAAAAAAAAACCTCCCCCTTTTTTACAAAATACTCAATAACTCAAAAATGAAATTTTGAATCATCACCAAAAAGTATACAGATATTAAAATTAATATAACTAAGAAGTGTTTAAAGTTTTAAGCAATAATCAAGAATCGTTTTTGAGATACGGTGCGACATGTGAAAAAAAAAATCACACCACTGTTTTAGTTACAACGTGCCGTAACTCAAAAAGTTTAAATATTATTTTCACCAAAAAGTATACAGATCATTTGACCATCATAAGAAACAACTATTTAAGTTTCATGAAATTTAGATAAGTCGTTCTCAAGTTACGGTGCGACATGTTTACGCACAGGCACTTGTCTCAGAAAAAAATTTCCTATATACCTTATTATGCAATATGACATCCCTTGCTAGTTGTATGTATGGTTTGAAGTACTTTTGTCTTCTACCTTCTGAAGTTTATTTTCCCACTGAGTATACTGTCTTTTGTTATTACACTGAAATATCACGTAACGTGACGGTTCTCCATAGAAGATTTCATACAACACCACAGAAGAGAATACGATTAGTTTTAAAATTGCTAATCAAAATTGTGTGTAGGATTTTAAAAGAGAAAACAAAATAGAAACCTTTTCTGCTCTCAAATGTGTTTAACATTTTAACGCAAAAATACGATCATTTAAGGCTAAAGAGTGTTCCATGTATGCCATATTTACAATCCCCCATATATATCTGCAGTTGGAAGCACCAGCCAAGTTGCAATCGACGTTGGATTTATTACCGAAGCATTGTCATTAAACAGCAATATCCCAATGTTTTCTCTTTTCATTTATTCGTGTCCACAAACACATATTCGTATTTAAATGCATTGTAGATAGCTGCTAACAACATATTTTCATTCTATGGCAAGATTCTGATTGAATAAGTGAAATGAAAATAAAGAAATACCGGAATTTGGATCTTAAAGTGTGGACAAATTGCTTTAGAATTGCAATATGAAAACTCTTAACCTGAGATAAAACAGTAAGCTTGTTATATTACTGAAAACTCTAACTTACTAAGAAAGAGGATTCATTCTTAGTGACATCAAAACATAGAAAACTTAAGAATAAGCAATACGAACACCGTAAAAAAAAAAGTTCACATAAAAGAACTATAGTAAAACTTAGGAGATGTGGTATGTTTGCTTATGAGACAAGTTCAGACAACTTTTCCACCAGAGTCAGAATGAGACTGATTTAATCAGTGCCATACGGTCTTCAGCAATTAGCAAAACCCATATCTTATAGTCAGCTATTAAATTATTAGTTCTAATGGAAAAGTGATTAATGTGACGCCAAATCTAAGGGTGACAAGGTGCAGATCTAGTGTACAACGAATTACTCAGAAACACAGACAAACGGATACAATCTTGACAAATATTAAATCATGAAATAAGCATACACACTCAGTCTGAGATGTATCTAAGTCAAATACCGAAATATTGAAACACAGGTGTATGTGGGATGCATAATTGAATAAGAACAAGAATGTGTCCATAGTACACGGATGCCCCACTCGCACTATCATTTTACATGTTCACTGGACCGTGAAATTGGGGTCAATACTTTAATTTGGCATTAAAATTAGAAAGATCATATCATAGTTAACATGTGTACTAAGTTTCAAGTTGATTGGACTTCAACTTCATCAAAAACTACCTTGACCAAAAACTTTAACCCGAGCTTCACACTATCTTCTTCTTTGTTCAGTGGACCATGAAATTGGGGTCAATACTTTAATTTGACATTAAAATTAGAAAGATCATATCATAGGGAACATGTGTACTAAGTTTCAAATTGATTGGACTTCAACTTCATCAAAAACTACCTCGACCAAAACTTTAACCTGAAGCGGGACGAACGAACGGACGAACGAACGGACGAACGGAGGCACAGACCAGAAAACATAATGCCCCTCTACTTTCGTAGGTGGGGCATAAAAATCTAAATTTGCAATAAATTTAGAAAGATCATACCATATGGAACATGTGCACTAAGTTTCAAGTTGTTTGGTCTTCAACTTCATCAAAAACTACCTTGACCAAAAACTTTAACCTGAAACTCGCACTTTCATTTCTATGTTCAGTGGACCGTGAAATTGGGTTCAAAAGTCTAATTTGGCTTTAAAATTAGAAAGATCATATCATAAGCAACAAGTGTACTAAGTTTCAAGTTGATTGGACTTCAGCTTCATCAAAAACTACCTTGACCAAAAACTTTAACCTGAAACTCGCACTTTCATTTCTATGTTCAGTGGACCGTGAAATTGGGGTCAAAAGTCTAATTTGGCTTTAAAATTAGAAAGATCATATCATAAGCAACCAGTGTATTAAGTTTCAAGTTGATTGGACTTCAGCTTCATCAAAAACTACCTTGACCAAAAACTTTAACCTGAAGCGGGACGAACGAACGGACGAACGGAGGCACAGACCAGAAAACTATCGTAGGTGGGACATAAAAACAAACTGGGTACAAAACTGAGGAATTGTAGAAACATCACAAAACGTTTATATACAGAAAGAAATTAATATTTACACCGACCCCTCTGAGGCAGTCAGTGGCAGACCCCTTATGAAAATTTCTGGTTCCGCCACTGATTAAGAAAGAAAGGTTTTTGGTACCCCAATTTAAGTATTGTTTTGTTAAAATAAACATTATACAGCCAAAATCAGTTAAATGGGACCATAGCAATTACCAAAACGGCGAGAATCAGCCTAACACTTTCACAGTTATAACTTATTTTTTCTTAAAGTGGTATATTTCAACTTCTTATTTCTTGATTATGAGCACCAAATAGTATTATTTGAAAAAAAATTCAGCAACTCACTTAAACCACGTAATTACGTGGTGTGAATTACGTTACTTGCTCTGCTCTAATCTTTCTACAGAAATAACCAATATGACAATCTGAGATAATCATAAATCGAAATATTAAAAACTTCAATCACATATAAGTTTTCGAAAAACATCGATCTTTGTAGACATTTTGCATTTCTAATTTTTTTCCCAGGTTTTTTCCGACATCATAATAAATTATCTTCTGATGTTTTTCTTGAAATTGAAATACATATTTTTCACGTTTGAATATATAATATATAATCGCAATTGAATGCTAGAAATATTTTTCAAATCAATATAAGTATATATTTTATTCCATTTAAAAAAAAAATCTGTCCATAATTTCATTGCATTAACTGAAATATTCTGCATTGGAAAAGCATCAATCAGGTAACGTAATTCACACGAATACTAAAATGTTTTTAAATTGCAATGTTTGACATAAATGAAGTCTATATATATAAAAATATATATATATATATATGTGTGTGTAGCAATGTATTATGAAGTTTGATTCTTTGTTTTATGAATATATAATGAATGGTGGGTGTCTGGAATGTGTTCTGGTTTTACAGTATCATATATGAATAAACAAATAGTATTCTAATTTTTAATCAACAAAATTCAAGAAACAAACTTTATATCAACAATCAAAATATGAAATTCATAACGTATAAGATAGAATTTGAAAATTTAAACCATTTAACATATATATTATCTATATTATACGACAAATGCACAGAAACAATATTCGTGAGTCAGTGGTAACGTAATTCACTCAAATTCATTTAGACAAAATAGTAACAAATTCAGCAAAAACGCCAAATATCTCAATGTATTTAGGGATAAATTTGATAAATGGTCGATATTACACTTAATTTAGCATTCATTAATGAACAGATAATCATCAACATTCACTTTTTGTGAATTACGTTACCACAATTTAATAAATAAAGCACATGGAATGTTTGTTTTTATAGTAGACTTTCTATTTTTCTTACATCATCCGGTAATAATTTGTACATCCTGACAGGTTTTCTGCCTACTGGAGCCTGGTTTTTGACCTGACAAACGATGTCTGTCTCTGTAACCCACAGTTCTTCAGGTCTTGTTGGCCACTTCATGGTGTGGGATACAGGATTGCTCTTGGTCATAAATGCCAATTGATATTCATTATCATTGTTATCAAAATCAAGCACCTTACAAATGTACCAAACATTGTCATATACACTCGCCACAAACGTGTCCTTTTGGTAGCTCTGCTCAAACACTATTGGCGGTTGTACTTGTAATGACTCTCCTCCTTCTACATGTCGCTCTACTTCTTCTTCCTGTGGTTCATTTGCTTGTAATTCAATCTCATTGGTTTCAGTCCCAGGTGCATTTCTTTTTTGTTTTCCCTCCAGAGAAACAGATCGCCAGCCGTCACAAGCAGGATGAAAGCGTCCGTCACTAAAACAAAGTAGACAGAAACATGAGATGTTTCTTATGCTTATTCAATTTCTTGTAATAGGAACAACAGCATGTAGTTCCAGGGTGCCTTTCACTGCAACGGCATTCCATTCTTTCATTTCGTTGTTTGCGCTCTGACATTTGGATTTAGGAACGAAAATGTAAGTTATGTTACTTGTTTCTACGTTACAAGAAGTGTGAATTACGTTTTCTCGATAAATGAATATGAACCATCACCTTACAGAACTTTCAGTGCTTTGATTTTTAATAGTGTGTTTTTGCATTTTCCCGAAGCATAAAATTCGTCTGCTACAGTTTCCGGTTTTGAGTTATGAATAAAAGAAATATTTTTGCACCAAACACAAGGTTAAAAGAAAGATTTAGTTTTGCCATGGTAACGAAGATCACATCACGTATTTCACATTTTATGATGGAACAAGATTTTTTCCATGAATAATTGCCTTGAACAATGTCAACCATACTTATTTTTTATTAGGATTAGGGCATTGTTTAAATACTGGGTTAGTTTTATGTCTTGTGAATACCTTATTATGAAATATTGACGTAACGTAGTTCACATTCTTAAATAAATAAAGAAAAAAATGTTCAAATAAGTTTGTTTATATATAGACACATATCTATATTACACATTAAATGATACACCTGTTTTTAAAAGGGTATATGGCTATTATTTCGTTCTTTTAAGACAAATGTTCTCGGCAATATTTGATGGTAGACATGAATTCTACATGTCCGTATAAACGTAGTTCACATAAAATGACTGGACATTCGATAAAAAGCTATTTTTGATGGAATTTTAACTTATACACGTACCTTGCTATTTTTATCTGATTTTGTAACTGTAGAAAGGTAAACAGCGCGCAAATTGTACCGTTATCGATCATACTTTGCTTCGTAAAATGCAATGTCCTTTTTTGCAACCGCTTTTGGACACAGCGTTTTGAGTTGGCCTTCAAACTTCAAAATATCATAACTTTTTAGTCTGTCATCAGAATATCACATAATTTGAGGACTTTTTTGTAATTTTTTTATTTTATAAGAATACACACCGTTGTTAGACCAACTAGTTTGTTATTTGATCTAAAGCATCAACGATATGCGCTGGACTCGTTTATGTGGTATTGGTTCCATTTAACTGATTTTGGCTGTATAAGCAGTGGCAGATCCAGAACTTTTCATAAAGAGGGGGCTGCTGACCGACCTATATAATCAACCAAATTTTTCCAACGAAAAAGGGGGAGCTGGATTCGCCTATGACAAGAGCTATCTGATATTACTTTTTATCAGATTTTTGAAAATTGCATATACCATATAATAAGAGACATATGTAATGAATGCAATAAGGTCGCATGTGCTTTTGATTTTGGTTATCTTTTCATGAACTTAAATGGAACAAGTTCTAAATCCCTAATTGACAATTATTAAAATGCTTTTACATATATTTGACAACTTACATGAGGCTTAAGTTGTGTAATTAAGGGATCAAAGTAAAGGAAGTTGCATTGCTAATCCCTCCACTAAACACCTATAGACAAAAAATACAGAAAATTTGATTGCTTCTCAAATAAAAGAAAATTTGGGTCTTAATCAAATGACATATGTTCTAAAATTAAGTAAACCATGATAATTTAATTGATGTAAAAGGCCTAGGTATGACACATTAAAAGGACAGTCTTCGAAATCAAAGAAAAAAACTGAAGTTGAGATATTAAATTATGTAAACAACTTATTATTGGCCAATGGGAGGATAACAGACTTGGAGAATAGTAATATTGAACCAGTTTGGCTTCAATCAATTTTTTGTCCTAAAAAATATACATTGGACCCAGTCAAAACCTATTCTTTGTGTTCAGTTTGTATTAATAATGAAAGTAGACTGGATAGATGTTCCGAAACAGAAATCAGGAAATCATCAACTTTATATTTTGAGATGATTATAATTGATGAATACAATATTGACTGTCTTATAGTTGCATTGATGCAAAGGAAGGAAAGAAGTAATATTTTGTATAACCAAACTGATCAGTGAATGATTTGTTTTAGAAGGAAAAAATACAAATTTCAATTTAATGAATTCCACTATAAACAAAAGCATTTTTTTCAACAGAACAGTTCATTAGGCAAAACTGGTAAATTGGGGAAAGGTTTCAATTTCTGTGCAATAATTTAAAATGATCACAATAAGATACAGCCATATGCTCTTACACAACTTACAAAAATTCCAACAAGGGTAGCAAAATTAACCATATCATTGAATCCTATTTACACGAAACAACCTGACATTATATATAAAACATTTGTACCTTGTTTGACTTTAAATGATTATAATCATGTATGTTTTTTTTTCACTATAAAATATAGTTTACACTTACAATGGTCAATTTTTGGTAATAAGGAGTAAACTGATAATTTGGACCACATTGTCTTATTTGTACATTCTGTCCTGCTGATCATTGTTGCTTTTTATAGTGTATCTCTATCTTTTTATAATTTTCAAGACAAAAGGCAAAACATATTTTTGTTTTGTAAATTAATCATTCCAGGTCAATAATTCGAGTAAAAGAGGGACGAAAGATACCAGAAGGGACAGTCAAACTCATCAATTGAAAAATAAACTGACAACGACATGGCTAAAAATGAAAAAAGACAAACAGACAAACAATAGTACACATGACACAACATAGAAAACTAAAGAATAAGCAACACGAACCCCACCAAAAACTAATAAGTCCTTTTACAGTTTTGATGTGATAAGGCAGAAGGTAGATCTTAATGCTTTGATAATTTTTGGCTCTGTTAGATTTTTTCTATCTGTAGCAGCTTTCAAGATAATAGATAAATCTTGCATTTTACCCTTACGCTGAATATTGGCCATGTTGGTTGGCAGGCTGGGTTTTCGAACCCAAACATTAAACTAGATACAACATTGAAGATTGTGACCTATTCTAATATGACGTGCTTTATATGCTTTGTGAATAAACCCATGCTCTTAATCCAATAAAATTTGTTTGCACATGCTTATATATTGACTACTGCAGAATAATGAATTTCATCAAATTGGCATGCATTTAATATATTTGATTAAATTAAAACACTTCCAACCTCTTAAATGATGCACATGTTGTTACTACATGTAATTCATTTATTATGATTGTAACATGTTGCAATTCGAAATTGACATATTAGACCTAGATACAACAACAGTTCATGCTGGCTGTTCAAAACTCCTCCCTCTGAATAATCACATTGCCAGTCGTTTGCTTGTTTACAAACAAACTAGAGGCTCTAAAGAGCCTGTGTCGCTCACCTTGGTCTATGTGAACAGTGGCGGATCCAGAACTTTTCCTAAGGGGGGGCCTGTTGACTGACCTAAGGGGGGCCCGTTCCAGTCATGCTTCAATGATTCCCTATATAATCAACCAAATTTTTCCCACAAAAGGGGGGGCCCGGGCCCCAAAGCCCCCACCCCCCCTTGGATCCCCCTATGGTGAATATTAAACAAAGGAAGCAGATGGATTCATGACAAAACGGTGTTTTGGTGATGGTGATGTGTTTGTACTTCTTACTTTACTGAACATTCTTGCTGCTTACAGTTATCTCTATCTATAATGAACTTGGCCCAGTAGTTTCAGTGGAAAATGTTAGTAAAAATTTACAAATTTTATAAAAATTGTTAAAAATATTGACTATAAAAATTGTTAAAAATTGACTATAAAGGACAATAACTCCTTAGGGGGTCAATTGACCATTTCAGTCATGTTGACTTATTTGTAAATCTTACTTTGCTGTACATTATTGCTGTTTAAAGTTTATCTCTATCTATAATAATATTCAAGATAATAACCCAAAACAGTCAAATTTCCTTAAAATTAACAATTTAGGGGCAGCAACCCAACAAAGGGTTGTCCGATTCATCTGAAAATTTCAGGGCAGATAGATTTTGACCTGATAAACAATTTTAACCCATGTCAGATTTGCTCTAAATGCTTTGGTTTTTGAGTTATAAGCCAAAAACTGCATTTTACCCCTATGTTCTATTTTTAGCCATGGCGGCCATCTTGGTTGGATGGCCGGTTCAACGGACACATTTTTTAAACTAGATACTCAAAAGATGATTGTGGCCAAGTTTAGATTAATTTGGCGAAGTAGTTTCAGAGGAGAAGATTTTTGTAAAAGATTACAAAGATTTACGAAAAATGGTTAAAAATTGACTATAAAGGGCAATAACTCCTAAAGGGGTCAACTGATCATTTCGGTCACGTTGACTTATTTGTAAATCTTACTTTACTGAACATTATTGCTGTTTACAGTTTATCTCTATCTATTATTATATTCAAGATAATAACCAAAAACAGTAAAATGTCCTTAAAATAACCATTTCAGGGGCAGTATCCCAACAACGGGTTGTCCGATTCATCTGAAAATTTCAGGGCAGATGGATCTTGACCTGATAAACAATTTTACCCCTGTCAGATTTGCTCTAAATGCTTTGGTTTTTGAGTTATATGCCAAAAACTGCATTTTACCCCTATGTTCTATTTTTAGCCATGGCAGCCATCTTGGTTGGTTTGCCGGGCCGCAGGACACATTTTTTAAACTAAATACCCCAATGATGACTGTGGCCAAGTTTGGTTAAATTTGGCCCAGTAGTTTTAGAGGAGAAGATTTTTGTAAAAGTTAACGCAGGACGCCGACGCCGGACGCCAAGTGATGAGAAAAGCTCACTTGGCCTTTCGGCCAGGTGAGCTAAAAAGAGAGGTTCATGGAAGAGCCTACACAAACGCTCTACACTTATACAAATCGGACATAGAAATTACCTTAATTGTCCTTATCAGAATCGTAATAATTGATGCTAGCTATACTTTATTGTAGTTTTAACATGGGTAGGCATTATATTCGTGATTATTTTTGCCCGAGCAATAGTGAGGGCAAAAATAATATTCTTCAAGAATATAATACTTACCCATGTTAAAACTACAATAAAGTATAGCTTGCATCAATTCTTTCTTAAGTTTGATTCAAAATGGCCCAATAGTATCAGAGAAGATTTTTATAAAAAGATGACAGAAGACAGATGTCAAGTGACGAGAAAAGTTCACTTGACCCTTTTGGTAAATTATCAGAATAAAATCTTTCCAACTGGAAACACTGAAGTTGTATGACAATGGATACGTTTTGTCTTTTTGGATTATTGTTGCAATTTGGAAAAATACCAGTGATCAAATAGCTGACTTAAAAAGGGGCAGCAAGAAATATTCTTGAACTACCTTGTAATACTCCTTCAGATGTAATGTTTAAGAGTATATCTTGGCTTCGTTTACCGATTGTTCAGTCAAACCAATATCTATTTTAATGGATCTGTCAAGGAATATGCCAAACAAAATCTCTGGTGAAAAATAAATAAATTGAATACATCTTAGATCAAATACAACCTAATTACTCAATATATCAAAAGCAAGAACTAACATAGTTGAAAGGACATTTGCATCCCTGGTCCACATCTATGGAATATTATCCCAATAACATTGCAGCATCATGAAACCATATTGGGAAAATGTTTGTTGGTTTCAAAATATTTTGTCTACAACCAAAAGGATGTTCAGAGGATAAGATGTCAAGTATTTACATTTTTTTATTTTAAAAAAATGCCAACCTTTAGAGCACATTAAAAACAAAAAAAAATGTGTACTATGAGCAATCTATCAGAGTCTAATATAGGTCATTACTCGACTCTTACATTTTAGTTTGAAATTTGATTAACTGGATGGGTTACTATGAAAAAAATAATTACAAATTTTCTAGTAACAATAAACTTTAATACAGTAACTGAATTTGAGAAAATTTTATATATATATAACATTTATTCATGATACTTTTTTCTTTAATACAACTTCATCTTGTTTATCATTTTCAAGTGTGAACTGTCTGTAATGAAAATAAACTAAAAATAGCACAAAATGAACACAAGAATATGCTGAGACTAGAACAGGAAACAAGTCAGGTCACTTTCTTAAGTTTGATTCAAAATGGCCCAATAGTATCAGAGAAGATTTTTATAAAAAGATGACAGAAGACAGATGTCAAGTGACGAGAAAAGTTCACTTGACCCTTTTGGTAAATTATCAGAATAAAATCTTTCCAACTGGAAACACTGAAGTTGTATGACAATGGATACGTTTTGTCTTTTTGGATTATTGTTGCAATTTGGAAAAATACCAGTGATCAAATAGCTGACTTAAAAAGGGGCAGCAAGAAATATTCTTGAACTACCTTGTAATACTCCTTCAGATGTAATGTTTAAGAGTATATCTTGGCTTCGTTTACCGATTGTTCAGTCAAACCAATATCTATTTTAATGGATCTGTCAAGGAATATGCCAAACAAAATCTCTGGTGAAAAATAAATAAATTGAATACATCTTAGATCAAATACAACCTAATTACTCAATATATCAAAAGCAAGAACTAACATAGTTGAAAGGACATTTGCATCCCTGGTCCACATCTATGGAATATTATCCCAATAACATTGCAGCATCATGAAACCATATTGGGAAAATGTTTGTTGGTTTCAAAATATTTTGTCTACAACCAAAAGGATGTTCAGAGGATAAGATGTCAAGTATTTACATTTTTTTATTTTAAAAAAATGCCAACCTTTAGAGCACATTAAAAACAAAAAAAAATGTGTACTATGAGCAATCTATCAGAGTCTAATATAGGTCATTACTCGACTCTTACATTTTAGTTTGAAATTTGATTAACTGGATGGGTTACTATGAAAAAAATAATTACAAATTTTCTAGTAACAATAAACTTTAATACAGTAACTGAATTTGAGAAAATTTTATATATATATAACATTTATTCATGATACTTTTTTCTTTAATACAACTTCATCTTGTTTATCATTTTCAAGTGTGAACTGTCTGTAATGAAAATAAACTAAAAATAGCACAAAATGAACACAAGAATATGCTGAGACTAGAACAGGAAACAAGTCAGGTAGATGAACTGGTGGTTTTACTGTCAAACTCCCTATGGTTAAAACAGCCATTCCAAGTAATGATACTAAAAACTGAAATGGACAAAAAAATATCAAGGTAAATATTATTATAAGTGTAATTTCACAAAGTTATTCTGATTTGAAAATAGCTGTGATGCCTGCAAGACTCTTTGAGTGTCCCACTTACCTCACAAAAAATCTATAAAATTTTGATTACAATGCTGGCATTTGTTGGTTAAGTCTAACCTTATATTTTAAAAATAAAAGTCTAGATAATCAAATTGTGAGGTTGTTGATACAAGGAAAACTGTAAAAAAAACCAATATATTTCATGACTGCAACATGTCTTGTTCATAATTTTTTGTCTTTGTTTTACATCTTTTTGCTAAGGGAGGAGTCAAGGATGATGATGTTTGGTGTGGTTTGCTGTTAAGTTCTATATTTTTGGTAATTCCTTTTGTTATCCCTTCTGTGTATACCATTATGATTATTAGTCAAATAAGAGTTCAGGGTGAATTTTATAGTAACTTAACATGTTCAAACACTTACCATTAATTTTTGTAGAGACTTTCTCCATCCAGTGTATTGCACCAGGTCATACAATGATAAGGATAAAATTAAATACAACAGTGTAGATCCAATAAAGGCTGTTGTCAAACCATCTTTAATAAGAAGTGGTAACATGCTGAAAAAAGATGTTAAGATTTGTTATACAGTACATTCTGGTTATATGAATAGCCTATTTGTCAGAGAAAATTATGCAATAAAGCGGAGTATGCTTATATCCGAAATGACAAATAACGGAGTCAAATAACAGAACAGACCAGTAAAGGAAATCCCTGAAGAAAGATGAACGTCTATAATCCAATTACAACATATTGAATGTTGTTTTATTCTAATAAAAGTTATATGTCTAGTGTCATTCATGTTATATTATTTTGTATTATTTTAATAAAAATTATAAACACTTTTTGTTTTAGTTTATTTGCTTACAACTTTTTCTTTACCAGTTTACCTGGGATACGAAAATAAATTGTACTACTGAATGCTTATCTGAACTTTAAAATACCAGTTATGACGATCCTGAATGGTTGTTTAATGTCTGGATGCAAGTTGAATGCATTTATAGGATGAGGACATTTCAATATGAATATGAAACCTGCTGTATAGTAAACAAACACTGAGCTGTTTATTTTAACGTGATAATGTACAAAGCAAAAGTCTCCAAGAAGACATGTCATCCTATCCAACCGAATTATTGTCATTTGTGGTTGACAGTCTTTGCTCTTATTCCTAATTGCAGGTTGCTTAGCAGAGAAGCAGAAAATACCAATTTTCAAGTCTTGGTTATCTAACAAAAACCTCTTTACTTGAGTCATTCACATCACTACAAGACCACTGAGTTGGTCAAAAAGTACCCTTGAAAGGTCATGATTTAAATTATACAATATAACATCCACTTCCTTAATTCATGAACAAAAACAAAAAAAAATGTTTTTACATTGGGAGTTAAGTCAACAATCATTTTGACCTATAACTGTCATTGTCTTGGTATTTAAAATTAAAGTTTTTTTTTGTTCAAATATTAAGGATCTGCTTTGTACAAATACCTGAATGTTGACAATATTCCAAACCATACACACCAAAATGGGTCTTTATTAATCTGCAAACAAACAACTCTGAAAGTACACAAATAGTTGTTGTTTTAGATTTTTTATCATTAATATTTGCTATCATTTACATTTTATACAACACAAAACAATGAATAATTTACAAGGTTTCCTATTGAATTCACAGTGAAAAAAGTAACAACACAATATGTCTAGTACTCATTTCCTTAAGCTTTAATATTTCAATCTGTACTGTAAAACTATTAAAGATCCTACAAAAAGTAGACAAATTAAAATAACTACAATGGATAATGATTCAAATAGCAAACAAGGGTAGTTAAGTAGATTGAAATGCCTTCCCTGTGTAATTAATTAGGAGTATTTCAAATACTGATAGTCTCACTTTGACATCCCTATACATGTATAATATTGTTAAAAAGTACAGTAGCTTTGTTGTAAGGTGTACATGAACTTAAAAGTATTCATTTTGGTATTCAGAGTCATCATTGATATCGTCTATAACAATATTTACTTCAGTATGCACTGTTAAATGAGAATGCCAATACTTACATTGCAGGAATTAATATACTTTTCTCATGAACTTGAAAAGAAAACAGGAAAAATACTAAAGATGAATTTATCTGTAAATAAAAATAAACTTTATTTATTTTATTGATTTTGTATTTACATTGTGTCATAGATCAAATTTATTTGTAATGTGTATGTTCACTTGTGTTTATATGTCTTTTGATTGAGTTCAACCATTTCAATTGATATTTTATAGTGTATCTTTCTATATTGTGATGTTACACTATTGTTTCAGGTGAGGGTGAGGGTTGGTACCTATTAAAACTTTTAAACCCACTGCATTTGTTTGAACCTGTCCTAAGTCAGGAACCTGATGATCAGTAGTTGTTGCTGTTGATGTGATTCATATGTGTTTCTAGTTTCTTGTTTTTTTATATATTTAGACCTTTGATTTTCCTGTTTGATTGATTATACACTAGTCATGTATGGGGACCTTTAAAGCTTACTGTCCGGGAAGGCCAAGGCTCCGTGTTGAAGATCGTACTTTGACCTATAATGGTTTTTCTTTTATAAATTGTGACTTGGAGAGTTGTCTCATTGGCACTAATACCAAATCTTCTTATAGCTATTTATGACTATCATACTTCCATAAAAATACTTACTAAAGCTAATTTAAATCTTTGAATACTAGGTCTTATTAGCAGATCCAAAGATGATGGTAGTAACATCACTAATGTTGAAACTAAACTAAAAGAAATGAATTAGGTATTTAAAATTATAAAATAAATAAATAGTTGATCTCCAAAATTAAAGGATGACACACATAAAACTAGTGCATACAGAGAGTTTGAAAGAACTTAAATTCAACATACATGTGATGGACTGTAAAATTTAAATCAGGAGATTGAGAAATTTTGGACAGAAGTTAGGACCTCAGATTAGGTGGGATTTATTGAAAATTTTTATCATAATTTAACCATCTGATGTAAAAACCTGTGCTTTTGTGTGTTTTTTCTTCAATCTTCCATCTGAAGTTCATACCAATGTGTTAGTCTGTCTGTTTTAATGAATAATTGAGAAGAAACTTTTTGGCATTGTTTTACATTGTTGATTGTTCACTGCTCATCTTTGAATTTCAAAATAACAATGCTTATTAAAGAATACATGTGTATTTTGTCTTTGTATATAAATCCCTTCAAACAGTAACTTTTATTTCTGTCAATTTGGAATGTCTTTATAAGTAATATAGAAAATAAAATTATAACCTACCATAAAAGGATTATATGTTCTGTTGTCAATATATTTTTAAGCTTTATAACCAGTGACAATGTACACCAGAAATTGGCAACTTTATCCTGAAATTATATTTATAGTCAAAGTTAATTATCTCCTTTAAAATAATTAATGCAATATCTTTCCTTCAAACTGATAAATATTAAAATGCAAAAGTTCCATTTTATCCCTATTTTAAATCCTTATCTTTAGTTATAATTTTGGAAACAAAGAATAACAATGTTTTCTTGTCATTTTTAGAAGCTTTTATAGTAAATTGATACATCAATATATTTGTATTAGAAACACAACCTACTTCATATAAACCTCTTGCAAAGGGAAATAATCTGTGTAATACTTGTATTGCTGATTCTACACTGGATAAAAATGGCAGCCAACAAAGAACAAATGTTGCGATAACTGCCAATCCTATTTTTATTAATCTGAAAAATCTGCAAAAAACAACAATGAAAGAACTGAAAAATAATTTAATCATTTGTTACCTGAATGAAAAAAATGTTAGTACAGTGTCATTTTCTTTAAATAAATGTTGACAAAATCTATAAAACATCACAAAATGAGTAGCCACAAAAATAATTTAGTTTCTCTTAGAAAAAGAGACTCTATATTTCATATATAAAACTTTACATTTTTCCATTGAAATTTGAGTTTTTTTGTATTATTAAACAATATAAATATTAGACTTACCCATTTTGATTCTGACTTCGGAAACAAATTCCAAGTAAAAAACAAAAGAATGGGAGAGCATGGTAAAGTTCCATCTGTTTATAGTTCAAGGCCAAACAAAATGCTATAGATCCTAGGATGTCACGACCTTGGCTCAAAAACAGAACTCCAAATAAGATTAAGGCTAAACTTATGCAATTGTATCTGTTTTACAGTTAAGGATCTTGTTTTATAATATTTGGCTATACTTTTCATTCCATAATGGTAGTACACTAATTTAGATTTGATGATCTGCAAAAATGAATATTTGAATCTTTTCATGTCAAACTTTATGTGGATGTTCATTCAATAAACAATCTGTGTGAACTCTATATACTGTTTTCATGTATAATCCACAGTATTTTACCTCAAAATTCAAATTGGAAGGCAGGGTTGTGGTTACTGTGGATATTGAGTACTATAAGCAAGACATAAGAAAACACTTGATTTCCAAATGTTTGTTACATTCCATCCACCAAGATTATTCTTGCAGAAGAAGGACAAGCTTAAGTGATGTGTCTGTATGTGAACTGTTTTCTAATGAGCTAGCATGTCAGAAACCTACTCATTAAATAAACCTGAAATACAAAGCAGGGTACATTCATGTTTTTGTTACCGGTATATGTTGTAATAAAAGATACTGGAAATGACCATGGTCTATTAGAATCAATCCTGGATACATCAGTGTCAACATAGATGCCTTTATCTGCAATGTAAAGAATTGTCACTCAACAATTTGGTCTAAAACAAAATCATTTGACAAATAAGATTAATCTTAAAAATTCAAATTCTTATGACCTTCAATTACTAATAAAATTAAACAATATTTTGTGATGGGCCAAAATGCAATCTTGTCTGCTAGATGATTTTTTTACACATAAGTTCTCTGTGCATTTCCAGTAGAGATAGATTCTAATTTCATGGTTTTGGCCAAGTTTGTATACAAGCCTATAAAAATGTGAACTTCCTTGAATAATTAAACTTGTTGTTAACCTGTACCCACCAATTCCAAAAAAATTGCCATGGTATTCCAGAACAACAACGAACACACATTAATTGCTTAATATAATCTTTTTGGTTCCAGATATCTGCATGTATAATTATCCATTTTTGTTTAAATGAATGACACATTTTCATTACCATTTGAGTCTCACCAATTTTCATCTGTTTAAAGATCAGAAATATCACTGGGAAAAATAAAACAACATCTGCAAACAGCACTGAAAGAGAAATTAAAACAAAATGTAGTGAAATAATTTAGTTTCAAGCTAATTATATAATGAACTAAAAAGACATCCAATATCACAGAAAGGCATTACAACATTGAGAGTTGTTACATATTACTATGTTAAAACCAATAAATCAGCTGTTGTTACTTTGCTTTTTTTACAAGATTAAGTTTTCTGTATGGAAAAGAGTTGATAACTTTCTAAGGTATATTTTGTAAACTTTCTGACTGAAGTTGTCCATAACTGTAGTTCCTGTGATATAATAATCTATATCAACAACAAATTTGTCTATTGCGATTTATTCTCACACAAGTACCATTCCCTCATCTTTGAACATGTATTCTCAACAACATAAATACAAGTTTATATACTTTTCAGCCTACAAGATGCCTGATGGCAGTGGTTTCTTATTCATTTTATTATTTTGCTGATTTTTCATTTACTCAGGGTATGGTGTACATGTATGATAAATTGTTGGGGTTATTAAAAACAAATTGTTCACACTATTGAAAATGAGTTGATAAGTTTCTTATTAATAATTTGTGAAACTTCATTTCTGAAGTTAATAAATATTAATGTAATGAGGAAATAAAATCATATTTATCATGTAGTGATGCAATGAGGAAATAAATTGTATTAATCATAAAGTGATGAAATATGGAAATAAATAATATTCATCAGATAGTTGTGGAATGAGGAAATGAATACCATCCATCAGATATGTAGTGATGGAATAAGGAAATAAATATTATTTATCAAATAGTGATGTTATATGCAAATAAATAATACATGCATTTCTCAGGCCCAAGAACACATTTATTTCGTAGTGTATGTCTTTAAGACAATAAATTCAAATTAAAAAATAATCACACCTCCTCTATCTCAAAAAGAGTTTTACAGTGTAGTTTAACAAATAATATATAGAAAAGTCTACCAGTTCTAACTCAAAATATAGACAACTACCTGTATATCTCATGAATAATTTGTGTTCATAACTCTCATATCCTCGTGAAGTATTCAACTTCACCCATTCTGGATTTATCTTATGTGATCTACAAATGATAAGAAAAATTAAATCTGAAAATATTTTTCTCTATCAAACTGTTACAAGTAACCATCTGTTGTTAATGCATAAAGTATTGAAAATTAAATGTAATGAAATACAGGTCTTTGAATACAGCATTCAAAGGATGGTAATTTATGTGGTATCAGTCCTTTTTGTAAAAAAAACCACATATTTTTGCAAAATGCAAAATGTTAAGAATGATTATTTAATACAAAAATTCATATACATTGTACTAACACTTGCAATTTAATTCAGAAAAAAAAGATTTACTAATCATTTAAATATGATTTGCAATTCAAAAATGGAAAAAAAGTATGTATTGGATAACAAAGTGACAACACACAGATATATGTTTCCAATAATTTAGTAGAAACATAAACTGGAGTAACCTAATCATTTTTTAATTAGCAATTAAATGTGTTGCCAAACTGTTTTAAACTCAAGCCTTTAAAATTAAAGTCAACTGGCATTTTTTGTTGAACATAGTTTTACGAATTGCTTAGACAAAATCAAAACTGTGAAAATTGATAGGCAACAAATACAATTCAATTTACACTAGATGTAGCCGATTTTTTTTTTACATTACAAAAACTTACAAAAAACCACAAATCCAACTATGATAGGCAGTTAAAGGTGGATAATCTAGTCCCCAGTACAACAAATTATTCACACTTGAATTGGTATACCTGCAATGTAAGGGATAAACATCATAGTTATTTATTATGTAAAATTTTTAATACACTAAAAGTTTTCCAATCTAAAATAAATAGTAAGGATTTAGAAAAGATGTTAAAAATTAGGAAAATATGGTTGAAAGACATTGAAAGATAGAAATAAATCAGGCATTAATTCAATTCTTTGGAGTTAATTTCCAATTCATTTAAATATTTCACATAGACTCTCAGAGATTTGTCATTTAGGCACTTTTTATTGAAGGATTATGAATTTATCTAAGGTAGCAAGCAAACATACAGCTTGACGTTTGATTTAATTATTGATAAGACTTAATGTTGGCTTCTATACATGTATGTCTGTTTTTTGTGACTGCGTTTGCAGTCTCTTGGACATTAAAAACCCAACATCAATCCATTAGCTATGCAATAATTACCATGTATGAACTGGTAAATTGTATGAAATCTCCATCCAATGTCTTTGTGCTTCATAGTCACCAAACATTGGTTTCTTTCCAGCTCCTGTTAAGAAAATAAAAATAAACTAGATATCATTGAGATGGGAGCCATCTCTGTGGGCCCCGCTGTGAATAATGTGCATTAAAAAATTGTATCTTTACCATAGGACATGGGTTTGTCAACTGAAATCAAAGTTTTTTACCTTGACCTTTGACCTAGGAAGTTGTAAATAAATTATGACACACCTTTTGGTGTTGGTTTATATCATGTCAAGTATAAACTTTGAAATGATAACGGTTCTCAAGATATAGAGCGGACACGATCTTTACCATAGGACATGGGGTTGTCAACTGAAACCAAAGTTTTTGACCTAGGAAGTTGCACATAAATTATGACACACCCTTTGGTGTTGGTTTATATACATGTCAAGTATAAACTTTGAAATGATAATGGTTCTCAAGATATAGAGCGGACACGATCTTTACCATAGGATATGGGGTTGTCAACTGAAACCAAAGTTTTTGACCTTGACCTTTGACCTAGGAAGTTGTACATAAATTATGACATACCCTCTGATATTGGTTTATATACATTTCAGGTATAAACTTTAAAATGATAACGGTTCTCAAGATATAGAGCGGACACAATCTTTACCATAGGACATGGGGTTGTCAACTGAAACCAAAGTTTTTGACCTTGAACTTTGCCCTAGGCAGTCGTTCATAAATTATTACACACCCTCTGGTGTTGGTTCATATACATGTCAAGTATAAACTTTGAAATCATAACGGTTCTCAAGATATAGAGCGGACACAATCTTTACCATAGGACACAGGGTTGTCAACTGAAACCAAAGTTTTTTTACCTTCACCTTTGACCTAGGAAGTTGTACATACATCATGACACGCCCTCTGGTGGTGGTTAATAAACATGTAAAGTATAAAGTATGAAATCATAATGGTTCTCTAGATATGGAGGGGACACAAAGTTAAAGTGTTACGGACGGACGGACGGACAGACTGATCACTATAGGGCGACCCGCCTAAAGGCGGGGCCCTAATAACTAATACTGTTTGTCACGGAATGTTTAAATAAAATGTCTATAATCTTTATAATGTTTAAGCTATATATATGGTAACAACCTCGTTTGATTTTCCATAAGTGATGCCAAACAAGAGTATTAAAGGGGTCTTCAAATGTATCCTTTCTTACTTTTCACACCATCTTTTTTTCCAAAAACCATGATCAAACAACATGCATATGATTGAAGGCAATTCCATCAAATAATTCATTTATTCATTTTTTCCAATTTCAGCTATAATACATAAAAAGACAAAACAATATAAATAATGAAAGAACCTTAAGCATGTGCTGAGTGAGTAATCTTATATATCCTATACCACTGAATACCAAAAACATCAAAGAAAGCTTCCATTTTTTTTTTATAGTGAAACTACATATTTCCTGCATTAGTCATGTTAGTAAGATATCATTAGTAGATCATTTCAAAAAATGTATTTTCACATTTCAAAAAAAATCAAATCATAAAATCAAATGTTTACAGTTGTCAAAGTAAAATTTACAATGATTCCTGTGAAAAAAATTGAGTCACATTTAATTTTTTCTTGTTTAATTTTGTGCTCCTAATGTGAATCTTGAAAGTTAAAAAAAGTATAATATAATTCATAGAGGGTTTAAATTCCCTTTTGAGTCAGCGTCAAACGGTCATTATCAGCTACTGTTAGCTCAAATTGGTTAAAATTTACCATGAAAATATCATCAATGTGATATGTCGAAGGTCTCAAATAATTTTTGTTATCTTTATTTCAGGAAAAAATTTAACATGATGGGTCAAATCAGTTGATTTAATTATCATCTAAAGAAACTGTACATTTTATTGTCTTGCTGCAAAAACTACTGTAGCATCATTTGGCAAGAATATTTACTGTTAAAGGTACCCTAGGAAAATTAACTTCTAGAATGCTAGACATCTTCTTGACTTAAAAAAAATAGAATATGTTTATTATGGGGACGAAGTTCCATATTACAGTAGAAAATTCAATACAAAAGAATAAAAAAAAAAATGGGAAAATTTCCAGAATTTTTTTATTGTACTAAAAATGACTAATGAACTCAAAATCGTTCAAAAATATGTCAGATATGGAATGTTGTGTTTTTGAATTTCAGAATCTGCGCAGAAATCTACTTCGTTTGCGGTCTTGTTTGCATGAAACTTTAAATAAAATGTATATTTATCAGTCTTTGAAAGAAAGGAACTCAATAAAAATTCATTTTTAAAAATTTTGTTATAAAAAAGACATTACCTAATGACAGCATTTTTTTGTTTACATTGAATATGACATCATAATGTCACAACTTAATCCTTAACATCAGAACCAAAATTGGAAACGTTACAGTATTTCCGTTTCTCTTTTTAACATGTTTGATTCTAAAAAAAAAACCCACAGTGTTCTAGGATTCCCATTACCCGTTACCCCGGGTAAGTGGATTAGGACAACGGGTAAGTCATTTTTTAGCCTTTGTCACCCGGTGGTAAGTCAATTTTCAAGTTCGGGGAAGCCGAAAAACTCTTGAAATTTCCCGGTCCTCTTCAATTTTCCCATATCTGCTTTTTATTTTTATTAAATCACAAGAAAAAACTTTGATAAAAGATCGAAGATTTTGTCGATGTCTATCGGCGCTTTTATTCAAGCACTCGTTTACTAGGTGTAATCAAGCGCAAAAGAGACCACATTCTTCTCCTATCATTCTAAAAGTCGGTCACGGTGTCGGTAAAATCGGAAAATCTGGATTGATAACTGGTGCTTAAATCGGGACATAAACGATTGTTTTTCTTGTCATCGGAGGAAAATAAACTTACAGTTGCATTTATTATAGCTCTTAATAAATGACATAGTAATAACTATAACATATTTGTCAAATTTAGTAAGAAATCGTTTTTTTTAAATTTTGTACAAAATTCAATCGTATCCGAATCCAGCTTTGTTCAGTAAATTACAATATTCAAAGTTATTATGGCGGGTAAGTAATTTTTTTATTGATCTTACCCTTGGTAAGTCAAGGTGCCAAAAAAATCCTAGAACACTGACCCATACAGACTTCGTCCTCATTTCACAGGTAATGCCTGCCTCATATTAAAGGCTGTTAATTATGAGGAGTAATATACATGTAAGCTGATACATATAATACATATGTCTCTGATGTAAGCAAAAATAAATAGAGGCAAAATAGCGTTATTTAATTGTTCCTAATAATTCCATCGTAAGGTGAGGTAGAAATTGTTAGGGTACAACCGGGGATGTTCGGACAGAGGGGGAAGTTCGGACAGTTTTGTTTCAGTTCTCCGTTCTGATTCGGCATATTTTGCAGCCCATGACATCATATCTGAAGAACAGCCAATTAAAATGGGCTTATCTTGACTCCAAACTCTCGGGGAATACCCTTCTGTAATAAGATTTTTCATTGGCTCATATTTGAAAAAAGTTTTTCGGCGGCAAAATTTAACTGTCAACATTAAAACCGGAACTGCAAAACGTTAGATCAGTGAATTACTTTAGGAGATTTTTTACACAGCTTTTTTATCTGTATCCTTTGCAAAAATAGTTTTCTATGGTTTAAATGTTCTTCTTCTGCCGTTTCTTCCTGTTCCATCGGGTTTTAACAGCTTTTTCACAGTGCTTTTGTCCTTTTAAATGTGTCCGAACATCCCCAACCCTATTTTCTATTAAAGAGGGGATATTCGGACACACTTTTTTCGTACAGAAATGAATCCAATGACAATTGAAAGTTCTTAAAATATTTCTAGGTGAAATTGAGGCATAATGATCACCCTCTTTCATATTTTTTACAATTTCTAATTAGTTCTAATAATTCTGTGGACTTAACACTCCCTTATATTTTCAGTAAGAAACAATTTACACATAATAAACTAAAAACTCCTGAAAAAAACATTTTCAGTAAAAAACTACACATAATTTGACATATTATTGTTGGAAATAGTGTCCCCTGGAATTCAACATTTAACCTGCAATATTTTCCTTTACCAAAAACACAGAACATTAAGTTACCATGTCCTTCCTGAAGCTACAGAATTTACGTAGTATTGGCACATTTTCTGCAGTGAACAAGATGAAAATATTTTTCACTAGAAAAGAACTTATAGCAATGCTAGAAAATGAATGGTTTTTCTATCACCCTAAAGTATATCTACTCGGCCAAGATCTTATCATTCATTGTGAAACTTGCAAACAATGTAGTCTACATGAATACGTTTTAACGGAATTGTCGCAATCTGAATATGACAAGGATTCTGAGATTCGCAGTGTAGTGTTATTGTGTAAATCTGTTGTTAAAACAATGCATTTAGAAAATGCAATAATTTGCAACGATATCATCAGAATGCAAAATTGCGTAGATGAAATAACTGATGACCAACACGACTTTTGATATTATGTACCCCTATCAAATGTTAACATTTTCTCTGTGTAAGATAATTGAAGTAAAAATAAAACTTCTGTATCAAAATGTGAATTATTTCCTTTGCATGCGTTTGAATGTCCCCTCAGTATTTTCTTTGTCCACTCTTTTACACTGATTTATGTGAATATTTTGCTGTTCAATATGTCCGTCGTTTTTTGCCGATAAATATTTCTTGATTAGTGACAATTTAATTAATAATATATTGACCATTACAAAATTATAAAAAAAAATGACCAACGTATTCGTTCCTACATCCACCGATATCAGAGTGAAGGACGGCTTTGAAACATATTTGCAGATTTGGTGTTGAGCTGGTTTTAAGTTACTGCTGACGAGGCAAGAAACTTGTAATAAGATATAATGTGATATTTATGTATAGTTTTCATGAAAAATAATAACCACACACATCTCCTTTTATTTTTAAAGAATAACAAATCTTGGAAGTTCACCGAAATGCATCTATTTTAAAGTTACAGAAAATGTATGTACTTACCTGAAAATCGCAAATAACGAAGGTTTTTTTGTATTTCTAAATGTAGTAATCAAGTAATAAATTGAAAGGCATATTTACATAATTATAATTAAAAAGTAGCTATTGCTATTAAAGGTCTGTCTGTCTGTCTGTCTGTCTGTCTGTCTGTCTGTCTGTCTGTCTGTCTGTTCTGTCTGTTCTGTCTGTCTGTCTGTCTGTCTGTCTGTATGTATGTATGTCCGTCGAGCCGTCTGTCCGTCCGTCTGTCTGTCTGTCTGTCTGTCTGTCTGTCTGTCTGTATGTATGTATGTCCGTCGAGCCGTCTGTCCGTCCGTCTGTCTGTCTGTCTGTCTGTCTGTCTGTCTGTCTGTCTGTCTGTCTGTCTGTCTGTCTGTTTGTCTGTCTGTCTGTCTGTCTGTCTGTAATTAATTAATTAATTAACCGATCAATTAATCTATCAATGAGTTAACCTTGACAATTTTAAGATATCAGAATGCCCCATAAGGGAAAAGGGATTTACGGACAATATGATGTCGAGGCACTAAAAAATGCAGTTGATGCAGTTAAAAGTGGAATGTCAATTAGAAAGGCAGCAATACGCTATGGTGTCCCCAAGTCAAGTTTAAACGACAGAACAACAGGTAAAAAACCAATAGCACTAGAATTTGGTAGAAAACCAACCATACCAATTGAAATTGAAGACAGAATGGTGGAGGTAGTCCTGACATTATCAGAAAAAGGCTTTGGAATAACAAAGAGACAGATGTTGGCACGCGTCGGGACACTTGTCAGACAAATGGATCTAAAAACTCCGTTTAAGAATGGTATTCCTGGAAAAGATTGGTGGAAAGGATTTAAAAACAGACATCCTGAAGTTGTAATCCGAAAACCAGAAAAACTATCAACAGTAAGATCAAGAATGCTGAATGCAACTGTTGTTGGCAACTACTTCAAGGAACTGCAAACAGTAACAGAAGACCTTTCCCCTACATCAATATGGAATATGGACGAAACTGGGATCAATCTAGAACATCAGCCTGCTGGAGTATTAGCGCGTAGGGGTGCTAAGTCAGTTCCCGGTCGTGTAGGGAATACACGGGAAAATATAACACTCCTTCCCTGTGTCAATGCCGCCGGGGAAAAAATGCCAACATTCATTGTGGCAAAAGGTAAAACACCGCGTTCTCTGAGAGCATACAACATGCATGAAGGACCAGAAAACGCAGAGTGGCGTTTCCAGGCAAAAGCATGGATGGACGATGAGCTCGGTGAGGATTGGTTCAAAAACGTGTTTCTAAAACACTGTGGTCCCCAGCGACCACAGGTTCTAGTTTTAGATTCTCATCATTCACATGAGACATTGGGACTTCTGGAAGCAGCCCTTGCAAACAGGATAGAGGTACTTGCGTTTCCACCACATACAACACACTTCTTGTGTCCTCTTGACAGAACAATGTTTGGACCTTTAATGAAGGAATATGGATACTTATGTACCGAATACATGTCATCTGACCCCAACAACATAGTCAACAAGGAATCAGCCCCGAAATTGATACGACAGGCATATGAGAAGGCCTTCACAAGGGTAAACATAGTATCAGGGTTTGAATCTACAGGAATATACCACTGGAATCCTTTAGCAATTCCTAAAGAAGCTTTCAGCCCTTCCGATGCATTTGACCGGAACAATAATGGCCAATCCAAAACTGATGAACACCCTCTTCAATGGGTTTTGGCCAACATACAAAGTGTTCCAAACAACCCTATTCCAGTTGTATCACTGCCCACAGTTGTGACGCCCATTGCTCAACCAGAAAATGTTCAGCAAAACTTAGAAGTTGTTGTTGAAATTCACAGGTCAGCGGTCCCAAGCTCCGTGCATACAGTGGCAGAAAATCAAGGCCAAGATGGTGAATACACAGTTGATTTCGAAAGCCCTAATAATTCTATTTTGAACACATCAAATGATCCAATGATCTCACAAAGCTTATCGGATTTAGATGCTGCAAATATTTTGGCAGCACTTAATGATGGTAACATGGAAATCACTGCAGGAGAAACCGTGGAATCATCACTTCATCAAGATATCACTGGATGGTCTTCTCAATGGAATTCAGAGTTGGAGAATATTTTCAAATTGCCGCCTATAATTCCAAAACCACCTAAGAAAAACAGCAGAAGGTTAACTTCCCATAGACTGTTAACGAGTCCACAAATACTAAATGAAAAACGCAAGGCTAAGCAGGAAAAGGACGATAAGTGTAAGAAATTGAAAGCAAAGAAGGATGAGAAGTGTAACAACTTAAAGGTTAAGAAGGAGAAAAAGAAATAATTTAACAGTTACATACCTGAACGAATGACTTTTCCAAATTTATTTGCACATCAATCATTTTAACCAGATCGTAATCATGGTAATGGTATTAGTGTCATATATATATATAAATATATATGCATGACGACAAACAATATTGGAGATGAATACATACTAAAATAGACACGCTATATTTATTAAACTTGAACCTCCTATAGTTTTCTTTCTAAACGAATATGTATTAGATGTATTAATGAAATATGATGATAGTATTAATTGTTTTGATATTCTGAAAGGTACAGCTACTACATATATAAAAAAGAAGATGTGGTATGATTGCCAATGAGACAACTATCCACAAAAGACCAAAATGACACAGACATTAACAACTATAGGTCACCGTAACTGCTACAGTTTAGTAGTGCCAAAGCGAAAACAAATATAGATCCAGAGGCGGATTTAGGGGGCCCAGGTAGCCAGGGCCCCCATTTTTTGTAAAATATTGGTTGTTTATATTGGGAATCACTGAAGCGTGATGGGAGTGGTCCCCCTCTTAGGCAAACATTCTGGATTCGCCATTGAGTTCAATTGTTTGTTGTCAAGAACTGAGAAAAATATTCGCTTCTAAGTACCAGTATATAATTGCATACATACAGTTATTACTGTCATTATACTTTGAACAATGGACCAAAGGAAGATTTTCCATATTACACAATTTGTTTTTAGTGGAAAATATAAAATCTGAGATGCGTTTGAATCGAAACTTAAACAATACCAAGACAAAATGTTTATACAGTTATACAAATGGTTTATTTGCCACTGGACGTTAAGCAACAAAAATCAATCAATTTCATGGTTTAAGATTGGCTGCTTGGAGTGGGTTCACCAAAAAATGCACAGGACAGAAACATGCTCCAAAACTGCTTACTGGATTTGTAGGAACTGTCATTGAAAATACAAAGTTTAAAAAAATGTATTCAACATAGTAGATGTTACATTAAAGGTTTTATTAATATACCTATATATAATAGTCCAATCGTACATTGAAGTCTTTCCTGTAACAACAACACACAGTATAAACTGTAATCTGTAATACATTGTATATATTCTGCCAATGTAGACACACCTCTTCTGAGTAATGGAGTTCACAACATAAATAAAAATATCTTCCACCAATATCACTGTACACTGTTTACATTGGACATTCTTGACGATAAAAGTGTGCTTAATGTCAATATGTAAGCTGCAGTATTACATTAATTACTTTAAAATCTGAAATATTTATATATATATATATATATTAAATATATCACTGTTTGAGAGTAGACAACCAATCGTTGACCCAAATATTGAGGGAGGGTAGGAGGGGTCCTGATCCCGGAATCCCAACTTTAAATAAATTTAAAACCGATATCCTGAAATGGTCAATCCCGAAATCCCGAGCTTAAAAACACCCGATCCCAGAGTCCCGAATAAGATCCTCCCCCCTCAATCTTATTGTTTATTCCGTAATTAATCAGTTCCATACCATGCCTGCATTCCGGCAATTAGTCCTCGATGTAACAATATTTTTATTTTAATAATTGTTACATTTCAATGTAACCGTAGCCAGTGCCTACCAACAACAGGAATTATTCAGTAAAAAATTACGAAATGCATCAACAATACCAATGATATTTCACGTCAGATGTCAAAGAGCAGCAGCTTAGTATATTCAATATAATATTTTAGTTGCCTGGATAACTGATATACACTATTGACACATTGTTCCAAAACTATATAAGCATAATAAGATCGTTAAAATTCCTAACATTCTATAAACCAACGGGCTGACATAGCCATGTCATTATCGTCCGAACTTACCCGAAACAATGTCCGAACATACCCGAAACTGTCCGAAGTTCCCCACAGGTGGTTTTACCCGTGGATATGCATTTTTTTTAACTGTTGATAAGTGATATTATAACAAAAGAGGAATAAATCATAACTATAATATGCCCACAAAAATGTGACAAAAAAATTTACACATTCTGACAACGGAAAACCACTTTCGGAGCCTGTTTCTATAAAGGTGTCCGAACATCCCCGGTTGTACCCTAGATGTTTCCAGTTTTATCAAATTTACCTGAGTATGTGTTCAAGGAAATGCACCATCTTACAAAAATAGCATATAACGACACAAGGGCAACATAAACTATGTTATTCATTCTGTCGGGCACCTGCCACGAAATTTCCTCGGTGGCAATATTTTTCTTTTTTTTTTGTGATGAGGATGCTTTTGTTAAACATCGTGATGATGCTGATTTGCGTTACACCGTTTGTATCTCCTTTTGAAAGATCTTCTTAATTGGATCCTTTATTTTATCAAATCATATTTTACCATATTATCTAGATATATATGATTCGAAGGAACAAACATTAAACAATTAAAATAATAGCTTGAAGTACATATCATTTTGAATAGTTGATACACAACAGAAGTTACAAGAGGAGCAACTGATAATCTTGAACTAATTAAAAATGAAAAGATCCTTCCTTGTGCATGTCTGCGCATGTTGTTTTCTGATAACTTCCTGTTTACATTGACATCAATATTATTGGGAAAGGACAGAACAAGTCGGTTGGTTGTCAAGAATCAGATAAAAAAAAAATCATCTTGCTGTTTTTAATGCAATGGATACAAAATAAAAAGCTTAATTATGTGATTGAGCTGTCCTTTTTATTTTTCATTCATAAAATCACTCGTAGTCTAACTCTAGCCGTAGGCCTAAAATTTAAATACGACTACGAGTAGTTTCGGACTGCACAAACCCGTTCGGCAAAATGTCGTTTCTCCTCAGCATATTATAAATATTGAATTTAAAATTTATGATGACAATCCTTTGAATTTATTATAATAATATGAGGCAGGCATAACCTGTGAAAGGGGACGAAATCGGTATGATTTTTTTTTAATATTCAAACTAGTCCATTACTCTGACGTCCAACGGCTGTTTTGCCAGACAAGCTGGGGCCGTGGGACGTCAGAGCTCGTCCCATATTAAAAAGTGGATATTTGCCCACCCAAAATAGATGCGCTGCATCGTGGCTTCTGGTGCAGATTGAGGGCCTTGGAATTATATAAATCGGGCATCAATCTGTTCATTTTTCATTTATCTCTTCATTTATGTAAGTTTCACCTACATTTTTTGTACCTGCCAACCTTTATTTTTCCATATTTTAACAGTTTTCACAGAGACCCATCAATTTCTGCATTTTGACTTTCACTTTCAAATGGACGTCAAGTTACGAGACAGTTCGTGGCCACGAGACTCAAATATGCAAATATTTATATTTTTTTCACCTCCTTTATAGGAGATCGATGTTTAACATTTAGAAGCCAACCACGATTTTTCACCGCCTTCACAGGAGATCGGTATTAAGCATTTAGTTCCGACCACGATAACAATCGGAAGCTCTCGAACATTAAGATAACTTGCATCGTAAATGAACGAGGTGTTACATTATGGTCATTTGCACTGTTTTCTCGTGGTCTCGTGATAATCTTTGAAATGAAAGTCAAAATGCAGAAATCGATGGGTCTCTGTGAAAACTGTTAAAATATGGAAAAATAAAGGTTGGCAGGTAGGTGAAACTTACATAAACGAAGAGATAAATGAAAAATAAACAGATTGATGCCCGATTTATATAATTCCAAGGCCCTCAATCGGCACCAGAAGCAATGAGGCAGCACATCTATTTTGGGTGGGCAAATATCCACTTTTTGATATGGGACGAGCTCTGACGTCCCACGGCCCCAGCTTGTCTGGCAAAACAGTCGTTGGACGTCAGAGTAATTTGGACTATATTCAAACATGATATTTTAAATTCAAAACCTGATTTTGGTTCTGTAGTTAGAGATTTAGGGATATGACCATTTTTCAAGGTTGGGCGGTAAATACCGCCCCTGTATTTACCTGTTGTATTTACCGGTGTTTACCGCCCCGGGCAATACTCCCCAAGTGGTCAATACTGGCAAATACTGGTCAATGTGAAATTTTCATGGTTGTTTTTACTATTAATTGAAGTATAAACTAGATAAAAAGTCAAATATATTTAAACTTTAATCTTTATGCACGTGTCAGCGTATATAAATTAATGAATTTGATGTGTTTCATTCATTTATAACACCTATTCCTATTGATTTAGTCATTATGAATTATGATATTGCATACATCATGTACTTTAGATTTATAAAAAATACATATTTTTTCAATTTTTATAAATCAATATATTTTTTATTCAAAATGCATAATTTTTTACAGGTAATCAAAATTAAAGGTAAATAAAACTACAGGTAAATAAAGTTACATGTGTCTTTTTACCCATCACCTGGCATTGCTAGGTGTGAAAATTTAGTTACTAAAACAACAACCCCCAATAAATGATGACAAAACATGGTTGAAAGTAATAAAAGTGGTATTTGAAGACTCCCTAAACAATAAAATATTTCCAGTCTATTAAACTGTGAGACAAAAACCTTCTTGATGCTGGAAATGGAAAGTGTTTTACATGAACAAAACAATTTTTATCATTAACCAATGCAGATCACTGTTTATTAAGAATTTACAATAGAAATAGAAATAAAAGCTTTAAAAATGATTTGAACACTCTCTATATTTCATTAATTAATACATGCAATAGTAATTGACCAAGTAAAGAGTGTTTTAAATAGTAATGACCACTCATAATTTCAATCGACCAGTATTAGTCGGTATTTGCCAGTATTTACCAGTATTTACCACTGGCATGGTATTGACTGCTTTTTTGCCAACCTTGCCATTTTTCCTTTTTGAAACGGGACCAATTACAACTTCAAAGTTGAACAATGTTTACTTATTTTCACACCATTGTCACCAATCATAAAAAAGATATGTGTTATATCTGCAAACCAAAACATCAGAACTAAAAGTCACTTAGTGCTTGGAACTGTATATCTAATGGGAAATGAATCTAATAGATTTTTTAATATAAAATTGATAAAAATCACAAACTTCACAAGACTGCACGAGATTTATCAATTTTGGAAGCGTCTGACTGCAAAACCATCAAGATTGCTCAATAAATTAACATCACTACTACAAATTTAAACCTTCAACAAATATGTCACCCCAATTGCATATGTTTCAAACAGTATGTGATTAAAGATGGAGAAAGATCCTTCTATACTTATTATTCTATTATTTTTTTTATAGAGAACTAGAATTCTCCAATATGTCACGCAGATCCAGTAGAAGTTCAACAATGGACCAAGGGGAATTTATCTTGGAATGTAAAGCAGCATACTTATCAATGTTTGATAGTATAAAAGAAAAGATAGAGTCACAAGATAGCTTATTAGAAGGTACCAAATGTTATGAATAATATTAATTTCTGAAACAAAAATAGCTTCTGAGGTGATTTCTCCCATGAGGGGTGTTGATTTGGATTTTGAGTTTCTTTTGCTTGCCCTATTCTGGAACCCCCAAAGAGATTTTAAAAAGTTTGCCAGTACATGTACCATGTGTAAACCTCAGATTTAACCCAAAAATTGTATAAATATTTGGGACATTTTTTTGTTTAATTAGACACATGCAAATTACAGCATAGACAATCCTTTATGATGTTTTTGAAAATGTCTGTGAAATACAACAGAAAACCAGATATTTTCACAGTTATTTTGTGCAGGGTTTATCAGAATTATTTTTAAAAGATCCTTCTACCATGTCTACCATTTATGCTTCATTTAGAGCATATAACAGTGTATAAACAGTGATGAGTAAATATTTCTTTTTGTTTCTGAATATTGAAATAAAGGTTAAGTTTAATCAAAATGTTATATATACTCTAATTAAAATGGAATGGACATAAGTAAACCATACTAATGGAGTCTGCTACTAATTACAGTATATAACAATACATACAATATAAAAATGAGCGTGCAATATTCAAAATATACAATACTTTAAAAGTCTAGCTAGTGAAAGGAAACAACACTAAAGGAAAAATTAGTATTGGTGATGATAAGTTACATGAATGTACCAGAAATATACAATTTATTTTCATATGACAAGTAATCTCTCAAAGCATTTAATTAATTCAAATATGATGTTTAAATATCTGGATATTTTGTTCATTACAAAAGGTTTATTTTACCAGATGCTAGTAACTTAAAACATTCAATATACATTGTAAGGTCATCAGGAAGGCATTAGAATTTCTCTCTGGTCTGCTTATACAGAACAGTTGAAAAGAAAATGATATACAGTCTCAATGTTGCACTCACAAAGACAAGATGTGTCAGCAATTATATTGACTCTGAACAAGTAATAATTCAACAAGTTATAGGAGCATAAGCCTACTGTAGATAAGCCAGTGGGAACACAGCTAGTATAACTTTTTGCTAATTTCATGTTCCGTACAAACCCATTATAACAGCTATAAATTTCATTCATACATTTTTACAGCATTACAACAAACAGGCAGAAATCCATCAGTGAAAATTTTGAAAAAGTATTGGACAAATGACACAGGTAAGAACATTTATATTGTCTGAAAATATTTATCAAATAAAACTTTGAATTTGTTGGTATTTTGTTAAATTTTCATTACATGTATGCTTCCATTTATAAAAATTTGTAAGGGTTTCGCGGAACCCAGTGTCTCGCTTACTTTTGCTATTTTCGTAGGCTCAACAAAATTGAGGAAAAAATTCCTCTCGATACTATCTTTTGATTGTAAGAAGCTTCTGTCCAGAAAAGTTTATGAATCTAATAAATGTTTTAAAACTGTATGTAATATTAACTGGAAGAAAAAGTTAAGTCCATTTATAAGTAAAATACGGAAAACATTTTTTTTTTACATAATTTACTTCTGGATACTATCTTATGATCATAAACAAGCTTCTGTCCAAGTTTGGTAAAAATCCAGAATAGTTTAAAAAAATTGCACAGAGTGACGACAGAATGTAGGATTGCTATGTCTCGCTTTTTCAACAAAAGTTGAAGGCTCATAAAATATTTTGTTGATCCATTTTAAGAAGACGTAGATATCTACTAGTAAAATTTTGCTAAATATCTCTGGTAAATCAATATATTTTTTAGGACTTAACTTTTCTCCAATTCTTAAATCACTTAACCAAAACAAATCTTGATGCCAGTTCGCATCCAGTAATAGAATTGATATAGAATATACAAGGGAAATTTGATCAAGTCGGTATGTATTGCAAACGATCTTTTATTACTTATGTATGATCAATATCTACATGTGTATATTTACACATTTTAATTTTTTTTTTATTATAGATGAGCTATCCTTTGATGACTTTGTTGATATCTGCAAAAAAGAGCCAGTTACAACGTCAGATGATTTAATGAAAGCATTCAGGAAAATTGACATCAATGGAGATGGTTATATTTCTTTGGAGGAATTACATAAAATTTTGACTTCAGTAAGATAATTTTCTTAAAAACATTGGTCGGTATATATGTAATTATGTACGTAGATTTAATACACTGAATAAATTTGCATTATAGATGTATTGAATTGATTTTCTTTTTGTAAGTGCTAATTATTTTAAATTGAATCATCAGAGAAAAATAGTAAAAACAAGCTTTTTGTTGTTTAATATCATGACTTTAAATTTAGTAATTATTTTTGGCTTTAAAATTATTATAAAAAACATAGAACAATAATTTAGATAGGAGTTAAGGAATGGAAAAAATATATGGAAAAATAAAACTGTGAGGTTGTGATTATTATTGAAATTTGAATGTAAATAAAAAAAAACTCCATCAATCAAGGTAAATTTGAGTAATTTTGGACACAGATTATTTTTTATAAAAGTTCAAAAGAAAAGTCATAAATAAGAGAATTTCACTTGTAGTTGTCTAGTTATAGGTTAAAGTACATGTAAGTATAGGAAAGACAAAATGTAAAGTATTTTATTGTTTTATTTTCAGAAAGGTGAAAAGAAAAGTAAAAGTGAAGTGAAAAAGATGATAGATGAAGTAGATGAAAACAAAGATGGCAGACTGGATTATAAAGAGGTTAAAATCTAGATCAATTTGTTCCATTTCATTAGAATATGTGCCAGGCTGTTTTACTGATGAATATATCTAAATCATAGCATTGCCCTTGATAGAATACTGAAAAATCAAAATATTTATAATTTGGAGAAAAAAAAATCTCTACCCCATTATATTATAATTCCAATGAAATAGCTATATAATTCCAATGTCAACAGTTTGTATATTAAAGAAGACTGCAGTTTGTTTTCTTTATTCTTACATTTAAGGGAAACTGTCTTTTAAAACCTTTCATCGGTAAATTGAGTTTGATTTCATTGACTGTCTGGTAGAAATATCTAATAATTTTCTTTAATCTCTACCCCATTATATTATAATTCCAATGACATAGCTATATAATTCCAATGGTCAACAGTTTGTATATTAAAGAAGACTGCAGTTTGTTTTCTTTATTCTTACATTTAAGGGAAACTGTCTTTTAAAAGCTTTCATCGGTAAATTGAGTTTGATTTCATTGACTGTCTGGTAGAAATATCTAATAATTTTCTTTAATCTCTACCCCATTATATTATAATTCCAATGACATAGCTATATAATTCCAATGGTCAACAGTTTGTATATTAAAGAAGACTGCAGTTTGTTTTCTTTATTCTTACATTTAAGGGAAACTGTCTTTTAAAAGCTTTCATCGGTAAATTGAGTTTGATTTCATTGACTGTCTGGTAGAAATATCTAATAATTTTCTTTAATCTCTACCCCATTATATTATAATTCCAATGACATAGCTATATAATTCCAATGGTCAACAGTTTGTATATTAAAGAAAACTGCAGTTTGTTTTCTTTATTCTTACATTTAAGGGAAACTGTCTTTTAAAACCTTTCATCGGTAAATTGAGTTTGATTTCATTGACTGTCTGGTAGAAATATCTAATAATTTTCTTTAATCTCTACCCCATTATATTATAATTCCAATGACATAGCTATATAATTCCAATGGTCAACAGTTTGTATATTAAAGAAGACTGCAGTTTGTTTTCTTTATTTTTACATTTAAGGGAAACTGTATTTTAAAACCTTTCATAGGTAAATTTAATTTGATTTCATTGACTGTCTGGTAGAAATATCTATTTTAATCATTTAATATTTGATTATAAAAATTGTATACAAATTTCAGGAACCTGTTTTATTTTATTCTGAGGTAAAAAAAATTATAAACGAATTAATAAGCATGTAATGTCTACATGTATGTCAGCTTTCACAGCAACATTTTTCACTCTGCCATGCAACCGCTCTATTGGCAAGGTCATTTTTTACAGATGGGAAAGAAACCCTGGTGGGATAGCTCAGGCTTGTGTTTTTGTGTAGTAACATATTCCATTACACTAATAAGCTGCAAATGTTTGCTGACCCTTTTAACTTTGAAATGGGGTTTCATTTAAATTATGATCTATTTTTATTCAAAGTAATATTTATAAATTGATGATCAGGGGCTTACAAGTTTATTTAAAGAAATGAACACTTCAAGGATCAGTTGGAAGGCAAACAAAATCAGGTTGTTTAGCCTTCACAAAAAAATATTTTCCTTGCTCGTTCAATTATACAGAGTTTGTTTTCTTAACAAAAGCTTTGTTTAAATTAAGCTTCTATTTAAAATATATTTGTCAAGATGAGTTTCAATTTTATTAATAAGTCATTAACCAAAAAACAGATCACTTTAATGTTAAGTTTTGGCCTATTATTGCTTTTTTTCTTTTGGCAGGGATATATGTGATATAAATCATTTCATGCTAGTTTGGTCCTGATTTTATAACTAATTAATATTCATCACTTTTTTAGTTTAGAAAAAGAGAGGTGAACGATACCAAAGGGACAATCAAACTCATAAGTCAAAATTAAACTGACAACACCATGGCCAAAAATGAAAAAAAACCTAACAGACAAACAATAGTACACAAAACACAACATAGACAACTTAAGACTGGGTAATATGAACCCCACCAAAAGCTGGTAGTGATCTCAGGTGCTCTGGATCGGGTAAGAAGATCTTACTCCACATGTGACACCCATGTATCATCACAAAGTATTGTTAAACTGTCATTGTTTAATCCAGTACATGATATGAATTATTGCCAAATAGAATTTAAAATATCAAGAGCATTTGTAACATTTAATTTTTTTTAGTTTTTTTTTATCACCATTACACATTTTTAAGTTCTATTACCAATAATGAATGATTCATTGTTTGAAATATTGTCACATTTTATTTGGTGAGCATGTTTGAGTAAAAGAAAATCACTAGCAATATTTTTTTTAAATCTGTCTGCTGGAAAGAGTAAACAAACAGGACAAAAAGCAAATACATTTCTGCTAGTGCTAGACAATAAATAGTTACCAAATTTTCAAGGGAAATAATCTTAGTTTTTGATAAATCTACTTGTAAATTGTTTTATTGAGATATATAGAAATGAACAATTACTACTGTACTTACAAATTAGATGTATAAAATTGTTATTCATAAATTTTTATAGTAATCTTCTTGGTTAAGATATTATAATTCAATTTAAATACATTTATTGGGTTATAGTGTAAGCATAATATTTTTGCAAAAATCAAATTGAGTTTGGTTGTTTGGCTGAAAAATTGAATTCTTGGAAATATTTATTTTCATGGTAATGCCAGAGTCTGCTCACAAGTTTGTATTGATTTGTAGTTCCTTGAACATTTTAATTCATGGTTCATCTATACCAACCAATATCACTGAAATTAGTATCTGATGAATAATAACTATTCAACAGTATTGGAATGTTGGTTTCAACTAGCAGGTTGTTTGAGGAATGATAAAGACCTTGAATTGACTTTTTTATCGAGGCGACCTTCAATTGATCTTGATTTGGTAAGTATTGATAAACACTAGTATAAATTATATTTACTCTTTATTATATTTTTCAGTTTTGCCAAATGGTTATGTCTACAACAGAAGAAAGCAAAAAAATGCAGAGGAAAATGATGGAAAGAAAAGAAAAAAAGAAAAGGCAAGACATAGAAAGAAGAGGTAAGAAATAATTCACTTTTATTTTTATATCATTGCTTATTTATGGATGTTTGATGTCTTATTGATTTAAGAATTAGTTTGATTTCAGGTACATTATGTAAGATTTTGGAAAGTGGTGTTACTGAATAGAAAAGGATTTGCCATTGATACCAAATTTTGAAACTAAATGCTAATTGCATTGTTAGAAGATATATTTTTCATAGTCTGCACCTAAAACCTAATAAAACATGGAAAATCATATGTTGAAATGGAAAAAAATCATTTTATTATATACAGGGAATCACCGAAAGGAGAAAATCAAATATAAGTTCTTTATTACTTTTTAAATCATATGATGTGTCACATTTAAGTTCCATTTTTGTAAATCTTTCATAAATCAGGGCTGAATTGTTCTATAATTATATTGATTGACAAGGTTTGTCATTTGGCTTCCAAAAATCGGAAAATCAGTTACCTGGAGCTCCATCAATAAAAATGGCCATGATATAGCCAAGGTTATGAAATTTGATATAAAACTCCAACAAAAAAACAAAAAACATTGAAAAAACATCTATATGGGCCCTGATGGGCATCCTTCATTTCTATATATTTCTTTCAGACGTAGTCGGTATAATTTCGGTTTGTGCCCTTTGAACTTAAGGACGCTTAACTATGGCAACAGAATAAGCATGCTCGAAAATCCTTTCTGTGATTGGACAAAATGCTGTCATGGTGGGTGATTTGGTTGTGTTTGAAAAAACGTCTCGTTAATTATATCATGATGGAAAGCAAGTGAAAAACTATAAATATTTGAACTAGATCTTACAAAGATTTATATTTTTATTAAAATAATTGTTTTTCCAATAGCCCTTTGCATCCGTGACAGCTATTTATTCGGGACAATTATATTATTTTTAATGTAAACTTTGTTCGTAAGTACATGACTTTTAGAACGCACCTACGCATGTGAGATTTCCCCGGGGTTTTGGTGAATGTAAACAGAAAGATATGAGGACCGAGAATACTGAACACAAACAGAGAAAACGTTATTTAAATGGTATCTTTGTGCTTCTGAAGGTTATCGAAATGATAGTTTTAAACATATACTCAAATTTAAATACGTCGGATATCTTTTTTAAAGATAGTTCTTGTTAACCATTTGCCTATATTTTTTTTATTTCTTTTCGTCCATTTATCTCTATTCTTTATATTTTAGCATCCCATTATTCACTATTCTTTATAATTTTTTTCTAATTTTCTCCATACTTTACTTTTTTGTCCATTACTCTCTGTTCTGTAAACCACATCCACACTCTCATCTCCCAATAATTGATTCATAGAAGATAATATGGAAAGTAAAATGAAGTTGTTTTCTATAGGTGACGTATCAGGATCGCAGGTTTCTGTAAGATCTGCAGCGTCTTCGGTAAAAAGTAAGATAGGTTATTCTCAAAATACTTTGTGTGAACCTTTTATTTCCTTTATTAACAAGTTGGTGGATAAATGAACTATGCTTATTGCTTAAAAAACACTACATTTTAACAATTTAATTTTTAAAAACCCTCATGCTTGATCCTAGTACTTAGTCTCTTTAATAATCTATCTTTTCTATTCATAAAAATTTATACTTGTGCTTTTGCATTTTTTTTCTCAGTTTTTACCAAACTTTTCCTTCCAGCTATATATTTAAGTTTACAGGCTTTTGTATAGTATAACTATGATAACTTGGAACAGTTTTGTCTAAAAAAAATTAAATACTATTTTAAATGCATTTTTCAAAGGAGTAGGTTTCGTTATGGTCCAAAAATGGCTCCCTGTTTTAGCGTAAATTTCAATTTAGGATTTATTGACCAATATCACAAGAAATTATAGGTAATACAATGACTAGATAGGAAATAAGCCATTTTGTTTCAAATTTATGTTTCTGTGTTTAATGATGACGTCACAAGTTGTACTCAAATTGATTTTCCACGAAAAAATCAATAAAAATGGCTGAATTTCCATAGATTATTGGACAGGAAATATAGAGCGCATACGTCGACAACAAAGATCTTTTAAAATAATGATTTTGAAGATATTTCACATGTCTTATTTGAATATTTAGTTTGTCAACACCTTCACTCTGTGTTTCCTGGTCCTAAATATGGTCGAAATTCATCCGATTTTGTCAAATTTTACCAAAATCTCATATTTTGACCTTTTTGGAATGTAAAAAATAAAGTGTTAGAATTAAACTTTGACAAAAATAGTTCTATTTAACTTTCTCACACGTCTTTAAGTCATTTTGAAACATGTTTTGTCTTGTAACATTAAACTTTATAATCGGGACCAAATATGGCCCTTATCGAACTTACTCCTTTCAAGTTCATTTTTGGAAGGAGAACATTTAACAAATGCTATTACAAATGTGATTTTCAATTCTTCAAAATAATCTTGAAATTAAGATTATATTATTTTTTTCTTCTTAATTTTAATTTTAAGAGTATGTTATGGTTTTATGTAACATTTTACTTAGATGTGCACTAATAATAATTATAACAAGACAATGTTATTCTCTGGTTTTTGAATTATCTATTCATAATACATTCGTAAGCACTTGGTTCCATAGTTTGTAACACAAATGACTAAATGTAAGTTGTATTGTTCACTGTAGATCAAGAGAAAAGTTCTTCTCACGCTTATATTGGTAATGGAAGTAAGAAGTTTTTTCATATAAATAGAAGTGATTTGGTGGCATTTTTGTTTGAATACATTTATACATTGTTAAAGGAGAAAGAAATTAACATTTAAAATTGTCTCCTGAACATATTTGCTCTATTTGAATCTCAAGCCAGTCAAAAAGTAGGGATCTTGCTGAAGTCGGCTGATGTCACATTTATTTTTCGTCAATAACAAAACAATGCTATAAACCGGATTATCATGAATTAGAGCTTTTCTAGTTTCAAATAATAATGTTCAGTTTCAATTTCAATATATTCAGAAAGAATTTTTAAAAATTGGTAAGAAATTTATCGGTATTTTTTGTTTCTCTAATAAATGATTTTCTCTGACTTCTATGTCAGATTTAAAAAAAATATGCTATTCATTGGTTTGCTAATACACAAAAACTTGCAGCAAAAAGCAAGATAAATTACTTTTTTTCATTACCAACAATTTTATTGTTTGTCTTATAAATAAGTAGCAAAGGAATTAAAAAAAAAATCATTGTGTAAAAAATAAGAAGGAAAATGTGTTTAAATCTCAATTTGTCAACTTGAAAGATAAGAAAAGAGGCTATTTTCTCCCATAGAAGGACATTTCTTAATTCAATAACTTATTGGTTTCTTTCTCCTTTGATTAAATGCTAAATGGTTTATATAAAAGTTGAAATAATTTATTCAGCAATTTTGAAGCAATACTCTACCAGACTTGATTTATTCTAAGTGTTTTGTGTGGTAAAGTTAATTACAGTGGCGGTGCCAATTTTCTCTGCAGTTGTTTTAGTGTTATCAAATATAGTTTAGGCATGCAAAATAAATGTGTTTAATGCTGGTAGACTTTCAATAACTGATCTTTTATAAAAAAATAATAGGTCTTAAAAACAATTGGCTTGTTGAAACAGACTCAAATATATATGCTTTGTTTGAATTTGCTTTGAATTCTCATGTTGACTCATGTTTCACAGTTCAATGATCATGCAAATGTGATAGTGCAACAAGGGCATATTCTTGTTTTTATAAAATTTGTCCATTTTGAATTAGTTCTTATAGGTCAAACCTGAAGAATGTAAATTTTTTGCACAAGATTTCTTTTTGTTTGACACTGATTATAGAAAAAATGCTGCTACTGCTTAAACTTTTATCTTTGAGCGTGGTGGTGTCTTTCTATGCATCTGCTTGGAATGATTGTCTGTTTTACAGATACAATATTCAAAGTTGAATAATATATGATAATACATTGTACACAAACGTAACTAATAGGGTTTGAGGTCCTGTTTGTGTATGAAGTAAGGACAGGTTTTATATATGTATTTGAAATTTTGTAGCAGAAATCATACATGGGATATGACCAATATCTGGCAAGAGTTAAATTTGATCAAAAGTTATTGTGAAGAATTTAAATTGTTGAAATTAGAATTGCCTAGATAAAACTTTCAAGAAAAATCATCATAACCAAGATGTTTTTCTTTAGCCATAATGACATCATTATCAAAATTTTTTTTGGAACTGTTAATGATAAATATAAATTGAATTGGTCAGAAGCAAGAAATATTAGTTAACATAAATGGTTTAAGGTGTGCAAAGAAGAAAAAGTTAATCAAATGTATCATTGAATGTATTGATTAATTAAAGGTCAAGTTGAAGAAATGGAAGCCATTTAAAAAAATATTATTTTTGGACATGCTAATGGAGTAGCAGTGACAAATCCCCAAAATTTGGTGGTGCTATTCCTGATTTTTTACTCAAGAAGGATGTAACTTTTTACCCATTTCCTTATAAATATTTAAAACTTGTATCACAAATATCGGATTTCATACAATGATAAATTTAGAAGACATCAAATAATAATTTGGCACCAAATCGTCAAGATGGCAATGTTCTACTTTGACTTGATCTTAATAATACATTGATCAACTGGTAATATGAAAGTAGCTAGGTTGGTTTGTGAGTATGAAAATGTAGGTAACAAGTAAAATGTAGAGGGAGGAGTGTTGTGATTATTGTTGTGAATTAGTAGTGGTTATACTGAGTATATTTGACACAGTGTGAGGAAGAATACTGAAGGTTTGAAGAAGCAGCTTATTCAGCTTTGTTAGATGCTTTTATTTTTTTCTGTTTCTGTTTAATTCTTCCAACATGCAGTTTTAATGTTAATTCTTTTTTTTTGTATTTATTCATGCTAACTTTATACCTAGTTTTAAACTCATTATTTAAATCATTTGTTTACAACTCAATAGTAATTAAAATTTTGATTCAATTATTTTTTTTGTAAAAAGTGCATTTTTTTTTATTTTGTTTTGTCTAGACTGATACATATAAAGTTGGAGCAAGACATAAAAGTCGGTTTCCAACAGCAGTAGTTCTCAATATCTTATTCTGTGTTAAAAATAAGAAATAATATACATTTTGTAGTTATAAATTAGATATACTGCATACCTTGCAAGATGTGTGGCAATTAAATTTCTAAATCTTATTTCATTTTATTTGTTTATTTTCACCTATTCTCTTGTTAAGAAAAAGAAGCTAATAAGGAAAACAAAGACGAAGATGATGATGAAATTGATGAGGAATGCGTAACTGCTAGAAGTGGAAGTGCACGGTCAGAAAGACCTAAACCCTCTCCTAGAAAATCAATGTCGGAGACCACAACAAGTCAGGCCCAAGATGTATCCCCCTCGAGAACATCACTTAGGGAGAAAACTGAAGATGTATCCGGTTCTAGAACCAGTCTACAGAGTAAAGATGATGTTTTACTGACGTCAAGAAGGTCTTCACGTTCCCAAAATAAAGATTCATCAAGGAGTAAAAAGGAGAAAGACAGAGAAGGTTTATCTTCGTCTAGATTATCAAACAGTCCAGATAAATTAATGGGTTCAAATTCAACCCTTCAAAATATACCCGACGTAATCGGTTCTAATATTTCACTTACATCTGCTAGTGGTTTGATGGCTAAAAATCTCCGACAAAATGGTAAAGAGTTTGATTGTGATTTGTTGCTGTTATGATGTTTGTCACTTAAACAGGTCTGGGATTTCCCAGAATGCATTTTGTATACACAAATGTAGATTTATTAATAACTTTTAGTTTTCATTGAAAATACTTTTGAATCATAAATTTAGTGAAATCCCAAGCCTGAGTTCACATCTGCATTTTCACCATCAATGCATGCCTTGTTTTGGAGCATAAAGATGCAAGGGAATTTTCATATAAATCATCAAACAGAACTCATCTTAAATCAACATGACATAAATTTGCTTGGTTTGCTTGATCAATCCAGCTGCTTTCCTCAGTAAAGGCCAGCCTATTTGAGCTTACTTATATCAGGATTGTGAATGTTTGCTTTTATATATTCACTCTTTACATGTGGTATTTAACCAGATCTATTATATATATGTGTGTAAAGAGAAGCTTTGTAAAGATAAACAATTATATTATTATGGTTTTATATGGTATTGTGAATTTTTACTCATGCAGTGATATGCATAACATACCACCAGCTGCATACCACTAATACTATTTTATTTATTTAAACATGAAAAACTTATAACAAGTTTAATGTCCCCTTATATCCTCTACATAAAGAGCCTGTAATGCCTATGTCAGAAATATGACAGTCATTTTCATTTTTCCCCTATCAATTGATATGTATGAGCTATACTGTTTTTGCCAGTGATTTCTAACAACTTCAGAGTTACGATTTTAGTTTTAGTTTTCCATACTCTATATTTTACACTGGAATACTCTATGTTAAAGTTTTGAATTCATATCTGATATAAACTTATGGTTGTATATCAATAAGTAGATTTTTGCTATTACAATTTTCTTACATAGTGCAAACAAAACTTTAACTTCAGTTATTAGTATGTTTAATTTTGAGTTCCATGATAAAAAGAATAATTCAGAAAAAATTTGCAATAGAACTCAAACCTTACCCCAGAATCAGTTGATCTTTGTCAGGCCATTTAAATTTTTGCAAGTTGAACTGTCCTATGGAATTAATTGACAATAGCTATTGTTCTCTATGCAGGGTTTATAAAAGACAGTCACATCATTGTATATGTGGGTTAGAATTGTTTTGTCTTCTCATTTTAGGGTATGTTTGCACCTTTGGTTTGTTGTTTGTAAACTTGTAAAATTTTCTGTAGAAATCATGCATATTGTCTTGTAATGTAATCATTTATTCATGGCAATAATGGCAAATGTGTTGCTAGTCTTATTGTACAGTAAAGAATTAATGTGAGTGACTATTGTCAGTTCTTGAGTATATGGGCCTACTTTGATTTGTTGTTGGTTGTTGACAACTTATTTAATGATTTGATCAAAATAAGACTAACTGGTAACCTGGGATCCATCAAAAGAATATTTGGTACTTTTGGTTGTAGGTTGAGCTTTAAATGAAAATGAACGAAATGTCTGTCAGGACACATTAATCTTTAGTTGGACCATTGTTAATCTATAGTTACAAAAAGACCAGATCAACCTATTACGATCATACTTGATCAAAAAGACAAGATTAATCTATTACGATCATACTTGATCGAAAATACACCAAAATCACTAGGAGCATCAAGTATTTGGGAATTTTGTAACCTTATTTTCATGCTTGACATATAATTGATAAATAAGTACAATATTGTCTCAAGTTGGGCTTGAAGATTACATTTTTACACAGTTGGATGCATCCAAGCTTTAATGGTAGTTAAATACTGTAATCGAACTGATTCTATCCTCTTACTTGTTTTTTGTAACAATTAAAAAAAAAGATTCTACAATATTGTTGGTTGTATGCAATGATTTATTTGCATTCTATCTTTAGTCAACATGCATTGAAAATACTGAACACTTTATGTTGAAAAACGTTCACATTTGTTTAGTTCACTTAATGAGGGGGGATAGGACCTTTATCAGGACTCTGGGATCGGATGTTTTTAAGCTCGGGATTTCAGGATTGAGGACCCTTTCAGGATCCAGGAATTCTTTTTTTGAATTTCAGGATATCAGGATTTAAATCTATTTAAATTCGGGACCTCAGGACTTCATGTTTTTAAGCCTGGGATTTTTGGATCGGGACCCCTCCTACCCTTTACCCTACTTTATGTGTTTAGACAAATGACAGATGTTAGTTAATCAATAGTAAAGTTACGAAAGCAGTATTTAGTGTTCTTGTGAGTATTGACTACAAGTAAGAAAAAATAACTTGTATAAATGATATTTATGTACTGGGGATTCATTAATTTTCATGGAATGAGGAAAAATGTACTATTAGGAAAGCTGCTGACTGTGTTTTCAACAAATTCTGCAAAGTTGTACCAAACTGTATTTTGTTGAACACCTAAATTCATGGTTATTTAACTTACACACAAGAAATAAGTGAAAAAGTGCCTCATGAATAATGACAATTTTACAGAAATTATAATTTGGCATTGTTTAATGTTACGTTTGGTTCCCTTCACATGAACACAACTAAACTCATTCTGAACAATTAACTTCCCATACCCTTATACACTAATATGGATATTTCATTTTCAGGATAGGTAAAATCATAACACACTTTTTTTTATTTTTTATAAAATAAAATGTTATGATTTTATCGGAAACAGAAATGAATGGTTCTTGATCATGTGTGTTAAAATAATAGCTTAGCTTGAAAATTTTATTATACCACTTGTTAACAACTGACAATTTTTCACACAAGTTTACAGTTGTCTCATGAAAGAAAGTTGAATGACTCCTTTCAAAACAAATATTTTATTCATCAATTTAGTACTGTACACTTTTAATCAGCTGGTATTGTTCATTATTATTAAAAAAAACAGTATCTTTTGAAGCAAAGCCTGATAAGTTCATTAATGTACAGTTTTCTCCCTTGAGTGTAATAGCAATATATTTCAAATGATAAGTGTCACTGTTCTTTTTTTTATATTTCTGTATGAAGATATTTGAATTCTTTTAACTTATTTTATCATGTTTACCAGATGGATTAATTTGAAGAAAAAATTTAGGACATGATTTGATTTGATTTTTGTTTTTATACTTATTTTTGCTTACTTTTGTAAAAGAATTATTCATTTTATTTTGTTACAATAATTATTTAAGATAGACTGAAGAATAAGATGATAATTCTGTATGTTTTGGTTTTCAGTTGGAACACCAGCAGGATCCAGAAAATCATCATTATTAAGTATTGGTACATATTGTTGTTCTTTTTTTGTGTTTTTGCACTTTGTTTGAAAGTTTTGATCTGTTTGCTTTAGTTTTTCATCACAGGTTCTGGTTGCACTATAACTTCATCTGTCATAACACTATTCAAGAGAACTGTTAGTTTATCTCTGTACATTTCTTTCACACATATTTTCTTTAATACATTTATTTTATATTTTTGGGGGCGGTGAGTTAAAGGGTTAATTATAGCATGGTGTTGTTCCATAATGATAAACCAAACGTCAAGAATATTTTTGTGTTATCCATAAAGTTATTTCCGACCTTGAAGAAGGAGTACTTTTCTAATTTTTACGTATTCATAATTTTTTTATTTAGTTAAATAAAATCCGAATTTTTTTAGTTTTTTCACAATCATATATTTCCATTTTTTTAAAACTCTTTAAAACTCACCCTCTTTAGATGTATTACAGTAAAAATATATAAACAGAAATGAGCTTGCTTTTTTTCCTATTTTGCAAGCCACTTGTGTATTTGTTCACTACTGGAAATGAACTGTTTTCTGTCATGCATGGAATGCATTGTCTTCAAGTTGTTTTTTTTCATTGATCAATTGACAAGTGAAATTATGCTATAGCTGCATATATTTAATTTATGTTTTTATCAAAGATGATTTTAAAATGTTAAGAACATATCTTGAATTTTTTTTATTTTGTATCTTCCATGGTTATTTTAATCAATTAGAATTTTAATTTTTGACAGAGACGAAGTCTAGTAATAGAAATATTTAGTAAATAAAAAAGGCCAATTCAGAGACAATTTAAATTTCATAAGTTAATCGAGCTATATAAATATTTTTACAAATTTACAGATTGCTTGTGATAGCCTAGGGAAAGAAGAAATTAATTTCATGGGTAAAATATTTTAAAAATTATAATTTAATTTCTTGTAAACTATTGTATAAGAAAAAGAAGACAATTCATGAGATGTTACTTTTTTTTTACCTTGTAACCCTCATTAACAGGTGAAGGAAGTCCCCCTATCCCTGCACAAAGAAAATCTTTATTGCACACTGCTTCTTCTTCAGATCCAGGTAAACAACTCTTCTTTATTTGTTTTACAACACTAATCATGTAGATTGCACTTTTTAATTTAAGGTAGAGATCTGTCTGTACAGAAAGGTTTCAAATGAACTAATTTCAGTTTTATTTGGAGTTATTTCCCTTGTCACTTATTTTTGAGGAATAGGCAGTTGATTTTCTTATTTGACTTCCCAAATTGAAACATGCAGTTAACACTGACTACTGATCATAGAGATGAATTAAGCAAGGCTAAGATAAAGAAAAATTGGTAAAAAAAAATCCTTTTACTATAAAGTCTTACTCTAGTGGTCAATTTTAAAAGATGAATTTTTGTAATTTATAATATGAACGAATTTGCACAATAAGGCCTTCAGCATTAGGGGGTCAGTCAGACACAATATCATTCCATGCATGGTTTGCTAGATTTGTGCTTGACCTGCAACTCGACTCAGACCAACCAAGTTATCCATTATATGAAATAAGCAGTCAAAACAATTGATAAAGAAATCTGAAAAGAAATTCTATGTGGTGATTTTTGAGTGGGTCAGCAATTGCAATGGAAGGCTTTTGAGCTGTTACTAACTATAATTTACCAATTTATGGTTTCAAATTTGTATTTACCCTTTAATAGGTTGTAGAGGTTATAAATGATAGTTGCAGCAAGCTCATTCAGAATTTTGTATATTCATTTGCCAGACTCATAATTTTACAATTTCAGAAACTTACTTATTTCAATATTTTCATGGTACATGACAGACCTGGGCTCATTAAAAATGTAATTGATATCAGCTGTACTACATGTACCTGCAATATTATGAACCATCAGGACTTTCAAAAACTTACAGTGACAGTATATATTCTGTAATATTGTGATTCAGAGAGTAAATTCAAATTGATAAAGAAACAATTGTCGAAATTGCATATTGCAAACAATTTCCACATTTTGTATATTTATACATGTGTCTAATATTCAAATGGTCTATATTTCTATTATGCATATACCAGTGATTTTTTTATTATCATGTGATTGTATTTTCAGATGATTTACCTAGACCATCCCCTAGAGTAAAGAAGGACAAAAGTCGACAAGGTTCTGTCTCAAGGGCTCATAAACTAGATGAACCTAAAAATCTTAGGGTAAATTTAAGTTTGAAAGTTATCTTCCTGATTGATAAAGGATTAAGAATTGTGTCAAATCACATATTTTTATGTCCCATTTATGGGCATTATGTTTTCTGGTCTGTGGGTCTGTTCGTTTGTCCATTCGTTCCTCTTCAGGTTAAAGTTTTTGGTCGAGGTAGTTTTTGATGAAGTTGAAGTCCAATCAACTTGAAACTTAGTACAAATGTACCTTATGATATGATCTTTCTAATTTTAAAGCCAAATTAGAGATTTTGCCCCATTTTCATGGTCCATTGAACATAGAAAATAATAGTTTGGATTGGGCATCTGTGTACTATGGACACATATAATTAATGAATAAGTTGGGATATGGGGGCAGTGAGGTAAATTACTAGTTGACCATTTTGAAGAGATGAATTCAAAGTTGAATTTTAATTGGATTTTTTTAAACATTCAGACATAACTCAACTTTAACCTCAAATAAATAACAGTTCCGGGTGTTAGGGAATGATAAGAATATTTATATTTATTTAAAGTTTTTTTACAATTTTTTCACTATTACTGAAGTAATTTATACATAAATGTTTTAGGAATGGACGCATACTAAAAGTAAAGGCAGCTTTTTCATGGAAGATGGAAGTTTGATATGTCATCAATATGATTTCAACCTTCCAGACGACAGTAAAATCTGGATTACTATACAGCCACAGAAAGGAAGTAGAGGTAAATTCAGGAACAATTGTTTGATAAAATATTAAAACTATAAACATTGTTGTGATTATTCTAGCCATTTTAGTTTTATAATATAGTACTTGTGTTTCATTGGTTGATTTTGAAAATTTGCCCAAACGGGAATGAAAAACTGTAAAGGGTATGTTAATAAAAGGAGATATTGTTTCAGTTAGATGTTGGATGGTGGATTTTAAAAACCCATTAAAAATCCTTAGATTATAATTTGGTATGCAAGATCCATGTTTCATCTACAATAGACCCAGCAGTGATTCTTGAAACAAAAACGTAAAAAAAAATCTAAAATTAAGGGACATGATATATATCAATGAGACAGCAAACCAAAAATGAAATCTACAGGTTAAGGTTACTTTAGTTTAAACATATTTATTTATGATATAGTAGATTGGGAAAAAAATTTTGCAACTTATATTAATTCCTTTCATCTTTGCGGGTGCCATTGCTACCTTGTAAGTGGCATTAGCCTGCTGTTTTTTTTAAATCTACAAGGGTGTCTTTAACATGCAAGAGATATAGCTCTCTCATAATACGGGTCAGCCATTTATCGTCCCCTTCTTACGGACTGTCATTGTTTCCTCAAGAAATCTACAGGTCCTCAACAAGAGACAAGTGTTTGTACCAAGTAAAGCTAAGTCTAGAAACAAGTTTTCAGGTATATTAATACATTTTTGTACTTCAAAAAGAATCAATTCAATGAGAGTCATAAAAAGGATAGTTCTTGGCTATGTTTGCTAGAGTATATATTAATAATAAAATTGAGAATGGAAATGGGGAATGTGCCAAAGAGACAACAACCCGACCATAGAAAAAACAACAGCAGAAGGTCACCAACAGGTCTTCAATGTAGCGAGAAATTCCCGCACCCGGAGGCGTCCTTCAACTGGCCGCTAAAAAAATATATACTAGTTCAGTTCAGTGATAATGAACGCCATACTAATTTCCAAATTGTACACAAGAAACTAAAATTAATGAATGCATATTGTGAAACTATATCCCAAACAATTACTAAGGATTGTGAAAATCAAGTGTAAAAAAAAATCCTTGAACAAATTCACAAATTGACAACTTGTTGAATTTCTTTAAGGTCATTACAAAACTTTGGTAACTAAGTCATTCTTATTAGATTAAAATTAATACTAACAGTTTATTTTAAAACACCATATTATATTGACATGTATATTTCAGGAATGGATAGTAGTCCTGTAGATACTTCTGTGTTTATATTGAGAGACAGACCAGATGAAGATGGTAACTTACTCGTAGCTTTTACAGAACACAGAGATTCCAGAGGAGTAAGTTATAAAAAAATTAAAAAATCATTTGTATAATATGGTCGGTATTCTCTGGTGATATTTGATCAAATTAAGGGGAAACCATAACCTATCTAAACTCAAATTGTAGCTGCCAAAACTAGGTTTTAAAAGCCAATAATTGTTCTCTAATCATGAATTTAATTTTGAATGACAAAGATAATAAGATAGAGAAAAAAATAGATTCATTTATTGACATCTTCACTTTGAAACTACCTGGTATAGTTGGTATAGTTGGTCATAAGATAAACCTGATGGATGCATCCATCAAATTCTTATTTCAATAGATATAAAAAGATGTGGTATGAGTGCCAATGAGGCAACTCTTCATCCAAGTCACAATTTGTAAAAGTAAACCATTATAGGTCAAAGTACTGTCTTCAACACAGAGCCTTGACTCACATCGAACAGTAAGCTATAAAGGGCCCCAAATATGACTAGTGCTAAACCATTCAAACGGGAAACACAATTGTCTAATCTATATAAAAAATGTGTAATGTAAATACTTATGAACCACATCAATAAACAACAACTACTGGACACCAGATTCCCAACTTAGGACAGGTGCATACAAATACAGCAGTTTAGATGTTTGATAGGTAACAATCTTTACCAATATCTTTAACAATAGTGTAACATCACAACATAGAAAGACACGCTATAAAATATCAATTGAAATGGCTGAACTAAATCAAAAGAAATATTAACACAAGTGAACATACACTGTACGAATAAATTTGATCTATGACACAAAGTAAAAGCAAATACAAAATCAATAAAATGAAATAAGGGGTGAATAAATAAAGGCAGCATTAGGATACCCCTGTGAGATGTTAAACAATTTCAGAAAACAACAATTAAATTGAACAAAATGCCCCCAAATAGAAAAATATATGCAGGTAAATGAAAATAATTTTATTGTAAAATATGTATATAAAGTATTCAGTATAAATGTATATTTTTGTCTGCTGATAAATATTGACAATACTCAACCTGTGCATTGAATTCCTATTTTTTTTTTCTATTTGAAGAAATATGGTGTAAGCTGTGATTTGAGTGCTGGTAAATATTACATCATGCCATATACAACCGGCTGTAGATTTAAAAGTCGAAAATCAGAATCAGGAAAGGAAGCTAAACTGGTATCACAAGACAAGGGAGGCAAATATGTTATAACCAAATCTTTCAGGTAAGTCGATGTAGATGGTCAAGTTTTGCTTCATCGACTCTTGTTTTATGAATTGTCGTTTTCTTTTTTTATATAGACACTAGAACTTATTGAATTGCATTTGACCTTCTGAAATCTAATTTCCATAATTATAAAAAGCTAATGTAAATCTTGGTGCTGAGTGATGTATATAATTGATTGAACTATGTTATATAGTTAATTTTTAGACTAGCAGCTTCTATAGGCATGTAAATCAGTTTGTAAATTACAAATTGTTAAAATATTCACAGAGATGTATACATCATCATTCAAATGTACCAAATTTTTTTTTAACCCCAGCAAACAAATGAATTCATTAAAAGCGTCACTGTGTAGATATGAAAGTTAAAAAGTAAATCTACATTCTTGTCACTCCAATTTTTCAAAAACATTTTATGATAATTCACACCCTTTAATAATTGAACAGTCACAAAATGATTTTACACTTATACAATAACAATATATTGTAGCAAAAACTGGAATAAAATAAATTTTTCATACAATATTAGGTACTGTTATATCATGTATATGACAAAATGTCTAATTGTCTTTGAATATTTGCATTTGTAGAAAAGTGTTAGAAGACATATTTGACTATAGTGATTTAGATGGAAATGGTTTTATGAGTAGAAAAGAATTTAACCTTTTTAACATCAGAACGAGTGGCGAAGAAGTCGCTGACGAAGAATGGCAGGTTGTGGAAGGTAATTGCTATCAAGAATCAATTTTTTTCTATCAGTATTTGATGTACATAGATTTTTTAACCGCTTCTGAATATTGTGTTTTTATAAGATATAAGAACAATGTAAATCTTTAAAGCTAAGAACTAGCAGTATAAACATATGTATTTAACTTCAAAGAAATGAAAAATTATTTCCATATAATCTGGTCCATACTTTGTGAAGTAGAGGCTGATCCACAATTCTAGGAGGAAAATGGTGGAGTTGATATTTTTTTATGGTAAAAAAAAAGGTAACGATTTTATGCCAAAAAAATATTTTTCCAATGAAGGGCAGATTACCTTAACATACCACAAGGCCCTAAACAATATTATCAATTCTATAAATACATAAAGTTTATTGTGTTGTTACTAATCTTGGTTTCTCTGTCATGTATACCGGTACCTATTTCTTGGTCTTTTACTATTAAACTTGAAGTCTGTTCCACTCTTACCTTAAAAAAACATTTATATGGGAAATTTATACATTATAGATAGGATAGATTTAGAAGATGGAGAGATAACAAAAGCTGGGTTTCTACAACTGAATGAATTAGAAGCTGAAGATTCTGAGGGTGATACTGAAGACTTATGGACCACACTTGTCAGTATGGGATATAACAAACAACTCGTCATGGACCAGGTATTTGGATAAAACTTTTTTGTTTGTTTGAAATAACGAAAAATTCAACCAAAATTTTAATTGTTTAAATTCTCCTTGATAAATTATTGCTATTCTGAATCCCTATTTTTTTAAGTTGATTTATATATTGGTCAGTTTACTTGCACCAGAGTTTCATATGAATACATGAAGTTTAACTCCTTAATTGAAATAACAAAGGATATTGGGGTATAATCAGTACATGCAAAGAAAAAACACACAAAGAGTAAAGGAACGTCATTTTGCATTTATTGCTATTCTTCATTTCAAAGTCACAGTGAGGCATTGAACATGAAATAATACAGCTCTCACCTCACTAAAATTTAAAGACAGCTCTTAGTACTATGCTGAATGTTTGAACGAAGATGAAAATGACCAAAATCTAGTCAGTCCAATGGCTTAGTTCCTGACATTATACAGGTTTTATCCTCTTGATAATGACAACATTAATGTAAAAGATCTTGTGTAGGAATTTTAGAAAATAAAATTGTTGATATATTGATTGGTGTAAATGCCACTTTAGAAGTATTGGCTATTTTATTGCGGTCAGTTTTTTGTCGAGCCTGCAACTTTTGTTGCAGAAAGCTCGACATAGGGATAGTGATCCGGCGGCGGCGGCGGCGGCGGCGGTGTTAGCTAACTTTTTAAAAGCTTTATATTTTAGAAGGTGGAAGACCTGGATGCTTCATACTTTGTATATAGATGCCTCATGTTACGAAGTTTCCTTCAGTCACATGTCCAATGTCCTTGACCTCATTTTCATGGTTCAGTGACCACTTGAAAAAAAAGTTCAGATTTTTTGTAATGTTGAATTCTCTCTTATTATAAGTAATAGGATAACTATATTTGATATGTGTGTACCTTGCAAGGTCCTCATGTCTGTCAGACAGTTTTCACTTGACCTCAACCTCATTTCATGGATCAGTGAACAAGGTTAAGTTTTGGTGGTCAAGTCCGTATCTCAGATACTATAAGCAATAGGGCTTGTATATTCGGTGTATGGAAGGACTGTAAGGTGTACATGTCCAACTGGCAGGTGTCATCTGACCTTGACCTCATTTTCATGGTTCAGTGGTTATAGTTAAATTTTTGTGTTTTGGTCTGTTTTTTTCATACTATATGCAATAGGTCTACTGTATTTGTTGTATGGCATGATTGTAAGGTGTACATGTCTAGCGGGCATATGTCATGTGACCTTGACCTCATTTTCATGGTTCAGTGGTTATAGTTAAATTTTTGTGTTTTGGTCTGTTTTTTTCATACTATATGCAATAGGTCTACTATATTTGTTGTATGGAATGATTGTAAGGTGCACATGTCTAGCGGGCAGATGTCATGTGACCTTGACCTCATTTTCATGGTTCAGTGGTCAAAGTTAAGTTTTTGAGTGTTGGTCTATTTATCTAATACTATATGCCATAGGTCAACTATATTTGGTGTATGGAAATATTTTATGATCTTTATGTCAGTAGCGCAGGTTTCTTTTGACCATGACCTCATTTTCACGGTTCATTGCACAGTGTTAATTTTTTGTGTTTTGGTCTATTTTTCTTAAACTATAAGTAATAGGTCGACTATATATGTTGTATAGAAGCATTGTTAGCTGTACATGTCTGCCTGGCATGGTTCATCTGACCTTGACCTTATTTTCATGGTTCATTGGTCTTTGTTTAGTTATCTTGGTTAATGTTAAGTTTATGAGACAGTTGTAATAAAGCTTTATACATTTTTGTACTTAGGACTATCAACATAATATCAGAGACATATATAGCAAATGATTAGTATAGAAGGCGAGACATTTCAGCGTGTGCACTCTTGTTATTAGTTGAGAGAGCTTTAGTGCCTGGAGAGAATCACTTTTTATTTTTGAAAAAGAAGACATTTTTTTTTTAATTATTTACTGGAAATTTAAAGATGTGTGCACTTGGGTTACTAGGGCTGAAATACCATAAACTTTCTGGATTTTTCAAGATGAGGTTTTCTTTTTTTCCAGGCATGTCCTTTCCAACTAGATGTATACACAGAGGACTGTGATGATGCTGAGTTAGATGTAGTCCGAGTAGACAGCTACCCAACATATCCAGGAGATCTCTCATTTGATGACATTATCAGCAAATCATTTATAAAACAAGTAAGCTTACTTCCTTTGCTTAATATTTCATATTCATAACAACACTGGCCTTGTTATTTGTTTGATATTAAAAATACCACATCAGTGTTTTCTGGATGTTTTAAGTATCCATTATTGAAAAAAAAGGAACTATAGCTTCAAAATTTAAATGACTTAAAAATTTATGTTAGGTACCATAAAACTTAAGTTTAACAACCTCTCTCACCAAGACTGAACAGCAAATTTTACTACAATGTTTAATTTTTTTAATTTTCTTTCATGATTTGGATATGTAGTTTTTTTATAATTGTTTGTTTCAGGGTGAGATTTCTAGAGTAAAAGGAATGAAGGACCTTTGTATGTACACATACACAAATGATGGCTGGGCAACCTTGGTACTTGATAACAAGGTAAAGTAGAATTTGAGTTTACAGCAAAATGCATTGAGTGTGTGGGTAAAGGTAATATCTATGACTATAGCTTGCTTGCAAGCCGAACCGTAAAGTCAGTATTATGTTAGGTATACTACCCTTCTTTAAGAGTAGACTAGTTCGACAGACAACAGATCTATCTGTCTGTAGAACTAGACTACTCCTAAAGGAGGGTAGTATACCTTACCTAATAATGACATCATGTTTCAGCTAGCAAGCAATTTAGTCAAAGAATGACCTTTCCCTACACACTCAATTGAAATTAGCTGTAAATACACTAACATATTCATGTACATTTTTGAACTATTATTCATATTCTGTATATTTTATGATTTCAAGTAAGCATGTGGAAATCTTAATATACATTCGACTGACAAGGTATAAAATGGATAATGTAATTGGGCTTACAGCCTATCTTTATACGTCCAGGCTTTTGATAAAATTGAAATACCATAGCAATACTGAAAAATACATTCATTACCTATAAATATACAACTTTTACAATTTTGATTGACATGTTCATTAAAAAAAGTCTTCAAACATTGTGTGTATAATCATGATAATAGTAAAAAAAAAAATTATATAAATGTTTTATGAATTTCAGTCTCACACCAGAGTACGTGTTGAACTAGATTGTAGTCGAAGTGAAAATGTAACCAGCAATCACGACAGTTTACAACGAACACTTAGAGTGGACCCAGGTTCAACAGTTGTAAGTCTTCTACCTTTAACTTAGAATTTATTTTATTAATTTACTTAAACCAACTTTTTTTGTTCACTAGCTATTTATGTTCATGACTTTCACAGGTAGGAAAATAACTTGAATATAAATTGTTGTGATTATGTAAAAGCTTGGATCTATTCTTATTTAACTGCATCAAGTAAATTTGTAAATCATAAAATTAAACCACGGTGAAGTGGGCTAGAAAGGGCTAAACATAAAGTATTTCAAGGGAAATAAGTTGGATAACAATAATTTAATTAAATTAATAAATAATTTTTTGAGCATCATTAAAAGTTTATAAGGTTTTAATATAGTTACATAATATTTTCAAACTTTTCAGCTAATTTTTAAAGAGTTAACTCCTTGAGGTGTTCTGTACCTATCCCCTTAATGCTTTCTTAAATTGGGATCAAGCTTCATGACTGAGCATGCTCTACTGTGTGATGTGTTTTCAAATCGATCACTAATCGATCTCACGTTCAATAACTTATAGAAGTTTTCTCAACAAGATAAATAATGAGGCATATGAAAGGTATGTAGTACTAAAGAATCTTTTATAATTTTTACTTTTCTATTTTTAGATTGCGTATCACCTGATGCCAGAAGATGATGATCGTGATTGGCAGGTTAAATGTACAGAGACAATACGTTGACAGTAGAAGATGTTTAGTAACATTTATTATATTTTCCGTCCTGTGATAATGTAGTTCAGTTTTGTATTTATATGAAGAATAATGTTGTTTATTGTAGAATGGTATAGAAAACAGGTGTAGAAATGAAAAGTAGTCTTTCCTACTATGAACTTAAAGAATCAAAATTGTTTAGTCTGTTTATTTACTTTAGAATGTGAAATATATCTCCTTTTGAAAAGAGTTCTTAACATTATTATTTTATACAGATATTGCTATAGTAGATTTTTATATTGCATAAGCTTATGAGTTTAATATATATTTTATGAGAGATAATATTCATCAGTTTTCATGCAATAACCTTTATATTGTATGGCAAAACTTTATAAAAAACTGATTAAAAACATATTTTGTCACTGATGACTTAACTGATTTAAGGCTTAATTTGCACTGGTGCAAAATGATAAATTATTGCAAGCTCAATTCTGTATTAAATACATTCATGTTGCTATTTGATAAATTCTTTTCCAGATCAATCAGGTCATTCAATCCAACATTTAATAATGAAAATTTTGAATAGGGGCGAAAAATTAAGGTTTAGTCAATGTGGTAACAGGAATAACTGCAAAATTGAGATCAGAATTTAAGATGCAAGTTGTGATTATGATATTGAACCAATCAGGTTATCTTTTTGTTTTTATTACAATGACAAATCAATTCTGGCTTCACAGATAGCATTCAATTTTTCAGGCCAGAATTACAAAAAATTGCAGTCAATTTTCATTTCATGTGTTGGTTTCATCAAACACTGCAATTCTATCCTCTATTACTGTCGTATCATGAAACATTAAACTTTAAGACAGGAGGAAATTATATAAATATCAAAGATGATGCTTTCTTCCTGTTTTTTAAAAGTTTCAGTTTGTTTTTCATATGTTGCATATGCTTTGTAAAAGATTTACATAATGATTATCACTCAAGCTTTTTGTATTCTGGAAATACTGAAGTTTCCTGTATAATATTAAACTTATTTTGTAGTGTGATGAGAGTAGTTGTTGGAAAGTAGTTAAAGATCTTTCTTTGATAATGACAGGCATGCTTATAAAAATGCTATTAGTTGTAACATTTCTTGATAAAATTGGATAGATATGTTCAAAATTTTCAGAGAAAATGTAGCACTTATTACATGCAGTTTCTAAGTATGCCTGCATATTATTATGAACAGATCTATTTATAATACATTGAATTATGTAAACATTCCGTTACTAATATAAGCAATCATAGAATAAATTATGATAATATTGCTTTGTTTTATTATTTCATTAACAGTTGTTCAGAGTTTACTTTCTGATAGAAGTGAAATAAATTGTTTACAAACAAAAAGGAAACAACAGATTATTATAAATATAAATGAAATCACTGACATTAAAGAATGAATAATAGACAAAAACCCTAAGGGAAATCCAAAATTTAAGATTGAAGGTGTTGAGATGCAATGTACCAAAACATTGTTTGCCAATGTGTAGTTACAGGCTTAAGACGGACCTGTGTATAAATTAAGGTGATCTGAATAAGGCAATATACAAAATGAACCCATCATGTAAATTGAGGGCTAACCTCCTATAACTTTTTTTTTCATTTTAAGAAGATTGCTTCAATGAAAATTGACTTGTGATATGTGAAAACAGTTGAAAGTACCCCCATGCTTAAGATGTATGTTCTTATATTTTTATATTTTGTCCCTATATATATATATAGCTAGGTACATCCCAAAATTAGTTTCTGGTAGTATTTTAGATTGCTCCCACCAATGCAGAACGTGCTAGACCCTCATGGATAGACAAGGTTGTTAAAAAAACCTTGCCTTCCCTTCCTCAGGAACAATTCTTCCATACAACAAATAAAATTGACCTATATATTGCTTATAGTTTAAGAAAAACAGACCAAAACACCTCCTATACTAGACCTATTGCTTATAGTATCCGAGATATGGACTTGCCCACCAAAACTTTACCTTGTTCACCAATCCATGAAAAGAGGTTGAGGTCAAGTGATAAATGTCTGAAGGGCATGAGGACCTTGCAAGGTACGCAAATACCAAATATAGTTATCCTATTACTCATTGTAAGTGAGAAATTAACATTACAAAAAATTACAAATTTTTTTTCAAGTAGTCACTGAACCATGAAAATGGGGTAAAGGACATTGGCCATGTGACAGACAGAAAGTTTGTAACATAAGGCATCTATATACAAAGTGTAAAGCATCCAGGTCTTCCACCTTCTAAAATATAAAGCTTTTAAGAAGTTAGCTAATGCCGCCGCCGCCAGATCACTATCCCTATGTCAAGCCTTCAGCGACAAAAGTTGCAGGTTCGACAAAAAACAGACCAATACACAAAAACTTTGCTATAACCACTGAACTATGAAAATGAGGTCAGTCAGATGGACATGTACACCTTACAGTCCTTCCATACATTCTATACTAGACCTATTGCTTATAGTATCTGAGATATGCTCTTGACCACCCAAAGTTAACCTTGTTCACTGATCCATGAAATGAGGTCGAGGTCAAAAGAAAACTGTCTGATGGGCATGAGGACCTTGCAAGCTACAAACATACCAAATATAGTTATCCTATCACTCATAAGAGAGAAATTTACATTACAAAAAATCTTTAACTTTTTTTTAAGTAGTCACTGAACCATGAAAATGATGTCAAGGACATTAGACATGTGACAGACAGAAACTTCATAACATGAGGCATCTATATACAAAGTATGAAGTATCAAGTCTTCCACCTGCTAAAACATAAAGCTTTCAAGAAGTTAGTTAACACCACCGCTGCCAGATCACTATCCCTATGTCTGCAACAAAAAGTCGCATGCTCGACAAAAAACACATTCTAATATTTACATTTTTATTGTCTGATAATCACAGAGATTTTTACAATTCTTTCATTACATATTTTATAATGTACACAAATGTATCTTTATATAATAAATAATTTAAAATTATTTCTTATGATATCAACATCAGTATCTTTATATTAAAGTAATTAAATACATATATCAGATAAAATACTTAAGTCATTCTATTTATTGTTGACAGTTAAAATTCTAGTTATTTTTTTCGGTAAATTTTTTAAATTAGATAAAAATCCCTCTTTAAAAAAAAAAATTTGATGTTTAAAAGTATATTCTGCAAGCTGTAAGTTAACTTTGAATAAAAAACCCATTTATATACCTTATGACTTTCATGAACTTTCTGCCAAATAAACGCCTACTTTTTCCATTAAATATATTACATGATGAATTATAATAAATATTCTTCTATGAACACATATATTCTGAAACAAATACAATATAATTTCATGAACACATATAGAGACAAATAGCATAATTTCATGAACACATCAGGCTGTGTTTTTTTAATAATGTTCATCAAACATTTGTCTTTTCTTTTAAAGCAAACAAAATGTCATCTTGACTGATGTTGAGCCTCACTCTCATTTGAAGGTCATGGCGGCCATGTTCTACTAATAGCAGTCGTATACTACCGAGTCTTGAACATATGGATGCTAGTTGTGAAGTTGTTGGTGGGGTTAAACCTACAAAATAAATAAGTTATATAGAGTTGAAAGCTACCAATAAAAAAGAAAAAGGTCTGATCACAAATTCATACCTACATGTACAAGCAATCCATATGTGAGTTACTGGTTTAGGAGTATTTATGCATACAAACTGTTAACCATCTTCTTTTACGTTTGAAGATAAGTCCATGTCATATTTAAGGAAATGCCCAAAAAATCAACAGAATAAAAATAAATAAATAACGAGGTGCACAGTGCTATGAAAATATCAAGAAAATTCAGTCTGTAGTTTAGAACTTTTTAAAAGATACATTTTCAAAAGGAACTCCTTTTACAGCTAAAACTGAGTCAGGTTTAATATGAAATTTCTTAAAAACTATATTCTGGAATGAAAAGTTCATATGAACTACTATTCTTTAGAATTTGATGTGACTGTCATAAAAGTGGGAGGTTTAGCTAGCTATAAAACCAGGTTCAATCCACCATACATAAGCAAAATGCCTGTACCATTTCAGGAATATGACAGTTGTTATCCATTCATTTTGTGTGTTTGTGGTTTTAATTTTGCCATTGGATTAAGGACTTTCTGTTTTGAATTTTTCTCAGTTAAATATTTATGTGATGTTACTTTTTTTTCAAAGGTCAAAACAGTGCTGTGCTTCATATTTTCAACATTTATATGCCTTCAACTTATAAGAGTTTACACATAAATTCAGTAATACCCCTCCTTTTCCTGAGAATTCAATTAAACCTAGCTGCATCAATTTAGTCCACCTTTTAAAAATAATTTACCTTCAAATCTACATAGTGATATATGCTGTGTGTAAATTCGTGAGAATTCAGCTTCCTCTAACCCTGACCTTGTGAACTCTGCTACAATGGCTCTTAGGAACAGTTTCTCTTGATTTGACAGACCTCTGATATTAAAAAGAAACAATTCAAGTTTAGGAACAAAACCAAAATTTAGAAAAACACTTCTTTCCTATACTAAATTCAACATTATCTGCTTATAAGCAGGAGTGATTATATTGCTAACTTTTCTTTGTAAACACTGCCATCAAGTGTTGGCAATGTGACCTCCGACTCATTTATTGAAGATCAAATCAACTTATACTTGTTAGATCAATTTATCATCAGTTACACAAATATTCATATGCACTCTTTCTTAAAATTTTGCATCAGCTCAGATTGTTTGTGTTTACAAGGTTCACACTTTCTTCTGCTCCCTTATCTAAGAATGAAAGTCCCTTGTACACCCTTTCAAGACCAGAATTATCTCCCTTCATTTAGTTTTAAATTTGTCATAAATTTTGTAAAAAAGTAGGAATAGACTTTAATATAGCTGTTAACATCTACATCATTTTGGTATCTGTTAAATAGTTGTCCAATTGGCAATCATACAACATCTCCTTATTTTATTATGATTACAATAAAGTGTTATATTCAATTATTTTTTTTTATCAATATGCAATAAACTTACCTGATTGCAACAATTTTGGGTGAAGAGAACATTTCCTGAAGTGCAGCATCAACATGTGACATTCCAACCAAGATGTTGCTTTTCTTTGACGGAGACCTTTTTTCAGCTATCTCAGTAGATCTACGACAGATGTCCAGAGCTCTCCTGGCATCACCAGATACTGCTGCTACTTTCCTAGCAGCCAGCTGTATAGCATCTGAATCAAAAGCTTTCAACCCTTTCATTCTGGATACTACTATCTCCTGTAACTGTTTGAAAGTATAAGGCTGGAATGTCATCCTTGTCAGTCCCTGAAACAGAATGAGCATCTTTTGATGAGGACAGTTCATCTTTCAGTGGCAAATTAAATGCATATTCTGGAAGAACACGTTAAAGTGCTATAAATATAAAACATACTCTAAAACATGAGAGCTTCGTAGATAAGAAATTCACTTTTTTCAGTAATAATTTAAATTTGATCTTCATTCACAACAAATATAACATAAGATATTAGAAAAGATTTTTGTATGTATATCTGATTCCAAAGGTCATTAATTTTTATATTTTATTTTCTACATGTATTTTCTTGGGGTCTTGAGTGTGCTAATAATGTGAAATTATCCATAAGGCTAAGCTGAAATATTAAGACGAATTCAATAATTTTATTCAATACTGTCAATTCAGAAATTATTGTGATGTTTTTTTTTCAATGGGAAATGCGACAGAATCAGGTTCTCAATAATAAAAACTTCTATAATTTCAGTAGTGATTTTCCTTGACAAAAAAGTTTGCATTTGAATTAATCAAATCTCACAATTTTATCAGAACTCAGTAATTAGCAATAAATGCCCCATGAACATAGACATCATTTTAGCATTGTTCTACTAAATGATCTTAATTTCCCCAAATAAAACATACAATTCTACTGGCAACTCTTTTCATCATTATCCTCTCTGGCAAATCCATAGTATTGGCAACAGCTAGAACAACTAACCGAGCATGTCTCTGTGATGGCCAGTCAAACAGATTATACATAACATCTTGTTTTCTTGTCCATAGCAAATCAAGCTGAAATATACAAGAAATATAATTGTTGATTATGACTGCAATATCTGATGTAAATGTCAGCTTTTTCTAATATCGATTGATTCAATTGGAAAATGGAAGTGAAGTCATTCTTGATGTAGTGGAATTCAAGACCTTTATATCAAAACTGTGCATGTGTACATTATAACATGAGGTACATGACTATATCAGCAACTGAATAAAAACATTTAATTGCATTACCTTTTAACATTATAAAAGATGGTGCGGTACTTTACATCAAGTAAAACCATTATGCAAAATATAAATATAAAGTAACGTTGCACAATCATTATGTTTTGATGGGCTGCTGTCTAATTTCTTTATCTCACATATCTTATTATACATAAAAGCATCAAATCATATAATATTGATTGTTCAAACAAACCTCATCAGCCAACATAACAATGGTTTCTTTTCTTGGTCCAGGTGTTGTAAACTTTTTGTTCAGTAAATCAGCAGCATGGTCAGGTGTAGCTTTCTGTCCAGTCAGTTGCTAGAAAAAAGTTATTTTTGTCAGCCAAATTTTTCTTTTAAACTGATGACATGAGAAGTAAATACGTCAAGGATTCGAGTTCATTTGCAAAATATCTAACACAAGGTTTACGATAAAGGTAATTTATTCAGAAACCATTAAAACATAATACAACAGAATGTTTTGAACAATTATGTAATAAACCAAAACTGAATAAATGACAATAATTTGCAAAGGTGGGGAATAAATACTGCCACAATCCCCAAATCACAGAGTTGGGGAGCCTAAAAAAAGTTATTTAGCTGTCATGTCAGATCCAGGAAGTTGCTAGTATAATTTGTTGTATAATCTTAAATTGCATACACAATGTATTGTGCGTCAAAATGATAATCCTTTCATTTCTTATAATCCTTTAGTAAATGTTCAATTTATCATTTCCAAAATCATGATAATGTACAATGTACATGCTCAGTCTTTAGTTTTCTATGTTGCGTTTTGTGTACTGTTGTTTGTTGGTCTTTTTCTCTCTTAAGCAATCACTTTGTCAGTTTATTTTCAACTTATGAGTTTGAATGTCCCTTTTGCATCTTTCAACTGTCTCTTTTACACTGCAAAATTCTACACATAAAAGATTCTGAAACATGCATGTATTTAAAAAAAAAAAATCAAACAAGGAAACTACATGATTTTACTGCATCAAAATAAACCATGTACTGACTCAGAAAATAACAAAATTATTAAGCAATGTACCTTGAGTATCTGTACATAAGCCTGTCTGGGCTCGGTTAATCTCATTCCATTTATAGATATGTACTTAAACTGGCTTAATTCCCCATCTTCGTATGCTTTATTCAGGGCTCTGATCACCTCATGTACTGTAGCTGTTTTACCTGTTCCAGGTACACCAGATATGTACATACACCTGTAACATAATCATAAAATATACTCACAATACACAACTAATTCATGCCTGCTTTTTTTTAACGACCATGATGATGGAAGTTTTTAACAACCACGACTGGCTATACAGCCCTCACACAGTCAACCACAGTGACCGGTTGTTGTTTTATAGATTTTTAAGAAAATACCACTAGACAAGTAATTTGTGTGCATCTATATTTTTTCAACTGTACTGAAAAAGTAGAATTGTCAATGCATGTGATCTATTATTATTGCAATATATTTTTTGGATGATTGCATTTCACAGAAGTTTATACAACTACAGACCACTATGACTAGTTGTTGTTTTATACAGGGCCTAAAATAAAATTTCATTTGTTTGGCATTGCCGCCCGACCCACTGAAAAACTTGCCGCCCAAATAATTTTATTTGCGATTCAGAAATTTATTGTTTTTTTATTTTAAAAAAATCGAAATTGTGCCGGAATTTGATCGTATCCGCCAAGTTTCTTCCTGGCTTTACTTATTTCAAATCACGATCTTAAAAGCGCTTGCCTTACACTGTATTGGGAGCAAACATTTAAATGACATGGAATAGAAAAAAACTGCCAAAAGTAATGTCAAAGAGGCCGGCAGGGTAAAGCATCTCCCTATGCTGCAATGCATTGGTTAAGAGAGATTGAGATGGATTTGATCAAAAATCAAATTTTCAGCTATTTTTTTAAAGAAACGTTATGAAAGACCTTGTAGAGGGCTCAAATTTTATTTTTTGTAAAGCTTTGTCGCTTCATGAGATAAAAGTTTTTCACCGGGACATCACAGAACAAATATGCGTGGCTCTTACATTTGTTGAACTTATTAAATATTTGAAATTTATCATTGACAAATTTTTCCTTAAACCAAAACAAAGTATCTACTATAGTCAGAACCACAATGATGCATTCAAGATAATTATGGCTGTAAGCACGGCAAAGCATAAAGACCAAAATGGTCACAGATTTACAGGTTTATAGTAGTTTTGTACCAGTAGATGCTAGCCTGGTACAAAACATACATATTTTAAAGACTAGCATCTTTTGTCAATTGAAGTACTTCCCCCTTTTCTTGCCTTTCTTCTTAACATGAATAAGATAATTCTTAAAACATAAAAGATACTGACAGAAACATATATTTATAAATGTATCTAGTGTACTAGTGATGAATAAAATCCCCTCCTTTTCCACAATTCTAAGGGCTCATTAATTTATCTGTATTCATGTAATGCATGTCCAGAGTTCTGTTAATCAAACAAGCATTACAACCCATAATTTATTTATCTGTAAAAATTGTCTGTCCTGCTGCATATTTCCATTTTGATTTTATCATACGTTTTTAACCTAGCCCTGAAAAACCTTGCACTTGGATAATATTAGTATAAACACCGTGTCTATTTGTGCCAACCTTCCAATATTTTGCTATCCTAATTTGGTACAAATCCTTTATCCTCAAAACTTCTCAGGGGCAGTACTTAGGCGTGTTTGTATGGTAGTTCGTCACACCTTACATGTATGATTACTAGCATCTAGGTATTGGTTTGAGCCCTAGTTGGGCAGTTGCAAAATTAAGGTTTGATTTTCATGTCATATGTGATAGGTTAGTCAGTTTCCTCCCGCAGGTTGGCGTTTTCCTTCAAGTACTACGGTTTAGTACGCCACTAAAACTGACTGCCATGAAATTACCTATATGTTGAGAAAGTGATGTTTATAAAACCAAAGCAAACAATCAAAGTTTTAAATCTTTGTCCATTTGTACAAGGAGCCGTATTGGTTGAGCCATTTAACTTATGGTTATTTTACAAAACTGTGACCACAACTTCAAGATGTTCTGTTCAATGGGCAGTCCCACAATAAAAGTTCAAGTTTCACGTCATACATTTTATATGGTTAATTTGTCAGTTTCCTGCCTGAAGTTCTGTGTTTTTTTTTTTGGGGTACTTTGGTTAACTCTGCCAATAAAACTGACTGTCTTACATGAAACAAGAAGTAATTGTAACAGGATGCTGTTACGAAGTCTCCCAAACAAAGCTCCCATAACTCGCCATTCCTATGGTCCCATACATTTACAAGTATTCAAACAGGAGGGGGTGGTGGTGACCACCAGGGACTTTGATTTATTCTATTGTCCCATACAAGAATATATATGGTTTAGGGGTGGGGATCTCAACCATTTGAATGTTTTTCATACATGTGGGGTGGGGTGACTCCCATGGACTTTCCCTATATTTCATTTGATGTTTTATTTTTCCATACAAGAATATATATGGTTTAGGGGTGGGGTGACTCCTATAGACTCTCCCTCTTATTCATTTGATGTGTTTTATTCTTCCGTACAAGAATATATACGGTTTAGGGTGGGTACCATGACCGTTAACAAGTTTTAAAACAAGAGGGGGTGGGGTAACCCCCTAAAGACTTCCCTTTTATTTTATTTCATTTGTTTTATCATCCCCTACCAGCATATATATGGTTTAGGGGTGGGGATCTGGACCGTTTAAAAGATAATAGCACATTCTTAAATTGAACAGGATGGGGGTGACCCCAGGGACTTACCTCGAATTTCATTCCATTTGTTGTATTGTCCCCCACAAGAAAATATATGGTTTAGGTGTGGGGATCTGGACAGTTTACAAGTTAATAGCACATTCTCGAATTGAATGGGTTGGGGTGACCCCTAGAGACTTCCCTTTTATTTCATTTTATTTGTTTTATCGTCCCATTCAAGAATATATATGGTTTAGGGGTGGGGATCTGGACCGTTTACAAGTTTTCAAACAAGAGGGGTTGGGGTGACCCCCTAGGCACTTCCCTTTTAATTCATTCCATTTGTTGTATTGTCCCCCACAAGAAAATATATGGTTTAGGGGTGGGGATCTGGACAGTTTACAAGTCAATAGCACATTCTCGAATTGAACGGGGTGTTGGTGACCCCCCAGGGACTTCCCTTTTATTTCATTTGATTTGTTTTATTGTCCCCTACAAGAATATATATGGTTTAGGGGTGGGGATCGGGACCTTTTACAAGATAATAGCATATTCTCCAATTGAAGAGGGTGGGGATGACCCCCAGGGACTCACCCTATATTTCATGTGATTTGTTTTATTGTCCTATGATCATTTCTGAAGATTGCGTGTGTTTATCACTTACAGTTTTCAAGTCATATTCATTTGAAAATTTTAGAAAATAAAATTCCATAGGGTTCTATAGTAAACCACTCCCTCTTTTCCCCCCAAAAATACCCCTCAATAGACCCAAATCCTAAGTAAATCTGACCAGCAGTTTTGGAGAAACGCTGCGGACAAGTTCATTTTTAAAAGAGGAAGAAGAAGAAGAATTTGGGAGACTTAATTATCCATATGATGTAGAATGTGACATTGACGGTTGACCCCTTTCAAAGAAACCACCAACATGTACACACAACAATGCTGCAATGTTTTAGACAACATTGATCTAAGAGACTTCATGATTTATGATTTACATGTATAAAGCTTTTAAATGTAAAAAAAAAAAATCCCTACCTACCTACCCACCTGCTGATAGTGTGGGTCGGCAATGCCAAACAAACAATTTTTTAAGGGTGGCCCAGATATTTTTGAGAAAAATATCACTATAGAAGTAATTTATATATTCTGAAATTCTCAATGCATGTGATCTATTATTGTTACAAAAGAGGTTTCATACACATTGTGTAGTAAAATCATCAAATAGCCTTACCCTCCAGTTCCATCTAATATTTTACTCTCTACAAAACTGAAAATATCTTCAAATTCCTTTTCTCTACATGGCAATGAATCGGGTACTGCTGACACATGTAACCTGTAAAACATGTTTTCAATACATTTTTTTTCAGAAAACAAAATTTACTATATTTGTATTACCTTAATTACATTGAATTTGAATTTTAACAAACAAGAGTTTCCTTGTTGGGTTTATGCACTCAGTCTCCTACAGTATTTAGTACACATGTTTTCAAAACCTTTAGCTAAACAGTAAGTGCAGGTATATCTTAAAACATTTTCAATGTTAGAACAAGATTAAAGTCAAACCTTTGTATCGTTATTACATTGTTCCTGGAAGATTTTTTTGTTTTAAGCAGATATCATATTTAATGTTCACTATATATTAAAATGCTTTTAGAAACAAAAGTTCATTTCAGCCTGTACATGAATAATTGATCTATGATGTTATACTTTTTAAATATTGTTTATATTATTCTACAAATGATCAGCAGTTGCTTGAAATTCCATATTGGTATCATTCAAAATATAAATCCATGTGTGTTAAGCAGGCAAAAATCAATGAATCAATATAAATACAAGTAGTAATTTTTAATCTTGATCATTAAAGACTTAAGTTAGTAGGTATACCTAGCTCTTGCCTCCTCCAATACACTTGTCGGTGACATCAATGGCCGAGATCTGCCAGGGATATGTGGTGTTACTTCACTTGCAGTAGATCTACGATTCTGTTAAAAACATAATGTATTAATAAGATTTGGTTGAAATTCATATCAAATTCTCATTCTTTGAAGTTTAATTCATTTTTGAATTTACTGTGCATTCACCACAATTTCAATGACACAAATTTTCTGTGAGATATCAATCAATCTCTTAATATTTACACTTGATATTTACCTACTTCACAAATATTAGAAGTAAACAGTAAAAAAGTTTTTATTGATGACTTGTCTATAATACATGTAGATAAAAATGCAGTCAGCACAAAATATTTCTGAAAATTACTTTGTTTGCCTAAAAAACCAAATCAATCTATTTCTGGCAGCACAAAGAGTCAATACCATTCTGTCCAATTTATTTTATGAAATAGCATCCATGTTAAAAATGTACATGTAAAATCAGTGTTGCAATGTGTACAACTGGAAGTACAAATTATAACATTTGCAATAGGAACAAGTAATTTTGATACTTGAAAAATTAGTAAATATCCAAAAAATATTATTTCGCATAGAGATCTACAATAAAATGTCATTATGTAAAATTCAAGCAAACAAAAGTATGCATATTTATATACAGTAAAACTAAATACTTATAAAAATTAACTGTGTCTTGTTAGCAAATACTCACTGGTGTTGATTTACTCTTTGATTTCTTCTTACTACTCCGTTGTTTGAGACTAACATGACTATCAGAGCCACTATCACTATAGCTTTCAGGCATTGATTTACTTCTTGCATTCTTATTACTTCCTCGTTGTTTTAGACTAGCAAGACTACTATTGTCACTATCACTATCTTCCTCCATTACAAATACATCATTTGAATCATTCAAACCAAAGTCCACTTTTCCTGTAGCTTCATTATAATCTATCTTCCTGAAAAGTGCAATCAAAATAAATTATTTGACTCAGTGATGTTTACCCATATTAAATCAATATGAAATGCAATTTTAACCAAAATAGGCATGTTTTTATAACAATTGATTGAAGTCAGCAAATTATCATTTGATCTTTTAATTTGTTAGTTTCAGTATTAGACTGGTTCATAAATCAATGAACCCATGAAAAGTGTATTTAAAAAATTCTTTATTAAACTTTATTCTTCCGTATCAACCTATACATTCTTGAATTTGAAGGACAACCAACTTGCAGACAAATATGTAGTATTGATTGTTGGTGTATTAATGGGGATATTTTGTGGTGGTGAGCTTTTATGGTTGGAGGATAAGTATATAGAATAAGAGAAGCCAAGATTAAGTAGAATTTAAAAATTTGACAAAATACATATCAGATTTTAAGTAACAATACCTTCTTTGTCGTAAACTTCTATTTTGTTTTGGTGTATTATTCTTTATAAAAGTTTCTCCCAGACTTCTTCTAGTTGTAACAGGCCTGTCCACACTTTCAGGAGTTTGATTACGAAACGAGATATATTGATTTTGAACTTTTCTCAATACTACTGTTGGAACAACCTTCTGTTTTTGTACTTTACTAACAGTTTTTGCTTTTGAATCTGCATAGGCAAATGAAACTGATCGTCTTTTTGGTTCAGTCCGACATTTCTTCGATGACAATGAACTTTCTCCTGAAGATGAACTAAGTTTTCTTTTAGGTGTTTTCAAAATTGCTGGACTTGATTTAGTAATCGGTTTTACAATCAAATTCTCATTTGGAGTCAAATCTTCATTTTGAATGTTACTATTAATAGAAAGTCTTGAAGATCTTCGTGTAGCACTAGATGTACTACTGGCATGACTAGTAGTACTACTTGTATCTGATATAAGTGACACTGTATCAAAAGCATCATCATCCATGAGAAATCTTGTGACATCTTCTCCTTTGAAACATGCATATCTATTTCCATAAGCTTTTGGGCTAACCAGCTCTGAAACAAACAAATACGAATTTAGACCTTGACAGATTGAAATAACATGTGTTTATTGTTATAAATAGTAATACTTTTGTTTTCTTGTTTCAGACTGTTTGAACTCAACATACTTTTATTGAGATCATTCTGTTGTACTTTGTGTACTTTTTATCTTAACAATGTGTTTAGTTTTTTAGCCATGTCATTGTCATTTTGTTTTTCTACTTGTGAGTTTGAATATCCTTTTGGAATCTTTCGTTTCTCTCAAAAAGGCACCCTTAAGGTGGTACCTAACACTACAGGGAGATAACTCTGTAAAATCAGCAGAACGTTTTAATGACATTGTGTTGTTAAGGGAATATTAAGCATCTCAATGATCAAAATAAGTGTTTGTCAAACTGCTTTTTAACCAGTGTAATTTTTCTGATTAAACGGTTGGTTCAAATTTTTTGATTTTTTTATATTTTTGTTAAAGGGTCAAAGTAAATACTGTGTCAAAATTTTATTAAAATTAAACGAGCTAAATTAATTTTAGTGAAAGTGTTGGGTACCACCTTAACATTAACTTAATTTTTTACTTCACCGTGCTCAATAATGATATAACATGTTAGTATGCGTCAGGAAAGTATTTTTTACATGTAATTACTTACTTTTTTCTACTTCTTTAGGTGTAACAGACTGTAATGGTTTAACTGGTGACAATGATCTTTTATGTTCATTGTCCTGAATGTTTATATTATTCAAACTTCTCCTTGAAAATGCTTTTACTATATTGTCACCTCCATTAATATGTGCAGGCATAGATTGTCTCCTTAACCTGCTATTGTCTTTTTCAGTTTTCTTTGACAGTTTTAGAGGAATAAAATATTTTCCGTTATAGGATCTTGTTACATAAAATTTCATTTGTTCATTCTTTTTCTGTCGACTGCTCAAAGTTTTCATTTCCTCCACAGCTTTTGTTTCTATCTGCAATAATAACAAAACTACATCTAATACAGTACTTTTTTATGCTTTCTCTGAAGAACTTTTTAATGTCCTATGTAATTTAAAGAATAAATCTAATTAGTTATACCTAAGTCAGGAACCTGATGTTCAGTGGTTGATGTGGTTCATTATAAGTGTTTCTAATTCCTTTATATAGATTAGACCACTGGTTTTCCTGTCTGAATGGTTTTACACTAGTCAATTTTGGGGCCCTTAATAGATTGCTATTTGGTGTGAGCAAAGGCTCTGTGTTAAAGACTGTACTTTGACCTAACATGGTTCTTCATTTACAAATTGTGACTTGGATAGAGAGTTGTCTCATTGGCACTCATACCACATCTTCATATTTCTTCATGTGAGATAGTCCCTTTTTCATTAACAACTTAAGCATACTTGCCTGACATTTTCCTAATATAGTTTCCGGATCAATCTCCTCTGGGATATTGGTTAAGTTCTTAAAAACTTCAAATTGATGAGCTTCAATTGTAGATAGATGTGAATCAGGTAACTCTTCCCGTCTCCAGTACCAAGTAACCACTGCAACAATATCCTTCTTCTTTGACTTAGACTTGTATTCTGAAATATTTAGCAATTAATAACACACCTCAATATTTATGTAGGGATTCATTTAAAAAATCCTTCACTTGACCAGTAAATGTTCAGCAAGGTAATCTAGTAACCTTTTAGCATGTTACAAATGAGTAAATGTTGATGAGTAAGACTTTGATATCAACTAAACCTGTAACATGGTAAGACTTTGATATCAACTAAACCTGTAACATGGTAAGACTTTGATATCAACTAAACCTGTAACATGGTAATACTTTGATATCAACTAAACCTGTAACATGGTAAGACTTTGATATCAACCACTAGAAAAACCAAAGCGCTATCAAGCCCGCTTACTGCCTATGATGCCTGTCAACAGCTATTATTATTGACTAGATCGATTTTATAGACGTTCTACATTCAAAATAGCTGTCGTATTTCAAAGTTGCTGTCAATCAGTTATTTTTGCCGTCTGCAGTTAAAATCGTCTTTCCGCTCGGCAGATTTGACCTTTACCTTTTAATCCCTCTGATACCATCAGATAACGACGGCCCTTTAACAGACGTCCGTTTAATTAATTATAAGAAGTTAAATCTCGCGATCGATGTTGTGAACGTTAACGTTGTTAAAGTTATTACAATAACTATATAAGTAATGTTTATATTTGGTATTTCTTTCAAATTAATACAATTATCATGAATGCAAATTTTAATATTTAAGATTTAAAATTAACCGCTCAAAAGAATTGAAAAAGTCACATTTGTTCTTTATATTCTTAATTACCACAAGTAAACATCGTCCAAAGCTTATGAGTTGTTTTCAAAAGCAGACCTACCCGAGTTTAATTCACATCAAAGGAAACCACCTTAATTAGTAGGAGCGGCTATTTGTCAATTTCAATGACAGTGTAATAAAAAAAAGTTGTCTAATGAAGGAATGTTGAAATAGTTAATTGGTTTATATAAATTAACATTATTGAAAGGATTCATATTGCTGAAATCGTACATTTAATCATACGTTTAATATAAAGATATTCAATTGAAAGACTTAGTATCATTATTAACAATTTTTTTTCTGTTGCTTTAGGTACACATATAGGTATGTGCGCATTTAACAGGCACGCGATTTTTTTTATGAAAGTGTTTTTTAACATTTCATAATTCGGATTCAAACATCAGATTTGAGTGAATTATATAGACCGAATAACCTAAATATTGCAATAAATCACGTGCCTGTTATTTTCTTGTTTTACAATTGTTTGATTTTTTAATTTGAAATTGTTAACGTTGACTAACAGTATCGTTTTATGATAGAACAGAGCAGACTTGTCTTTATTTGACTAACATTATTTTATTCTGTTTAGATTAGAATGCATGTATATGTAGCGTACAATATTCAAAAGTATTACCGAATATAATACGGAGATGTTCATGTGAATGAATAATTAGTTAGTGTATTTTCCTAGGAAAACATCTTCAATCAGATGCAATCAAATAAAGTTAATATATTACATGCTTTCTTTTCCCTAATTGGTTATTAGAAGCCGAGATGTCAATTTATCAAATTTTATGTCAGAGGCTCACAGTTTACAGACATAAAAAATTGAGAATGGAAATCGTGAGAAATATAAATATTTTAAACTCTATGATTTCCACAAAGAAGTCTACACGAGAAACCTATTTTATACTGAAATTTTACAGAAATCTTTTCAAACTCCTTCATACACCTATATGCTTTCTATAGTTCTACTATCATAGTATGCACGTTGTATTACTTGCTTTAATAATTATTTACTTGAATCTTGCCGGAAAACTCTATTGTTAAAATCTATTCATCGACTCTTTGGTCAAGACGAGTATAATATCCATGAAGAGAAGTACACGAAATAAACAGAAACTGTTTATATTACTTACTTGTTTGTGAAAAAGGTTTTAAACGTAATGCGACATTCCCGGTATTTGTTTTAATATATAAAAAACACCCCCCCCCCCCCCCCCCCCCCCCCAAAAAAAAAAACAACATGCCCCACCTACACCCACATTTGATTGGTCCGTGTAACAATATATACTATTATTGCTTATTTCTAATTGGATCAATTTGATGTGGAGGTGTGAACGATAGACTATACAATACACACTTTCAATTAACAAAACCGACAGCGTAAAAGGTGTCTAGCCGTTAAAAACTTCAGTCTTCATCACTTCCGAAAAGAAAGATAGAATTTAGTCATTCCTCAAAATGCGATTAAAACATAATGCTTATCAAACACTAACTGCAAAGAATAATAGTCCAACAACTTTATGTATAAAGGAAAAGTACCAATTAATAGAGAAAATGGACTAAAAATTTAAAGTTTCCAGAAAGACGGGCCTACAATAAATGTTAAATAAGTATGCAATTGTGTGTCATGTAGTCAAGCATAAATCGATGGCCTGTATTTTTTTACTATGCACATATTGTTTTATTTTTCAACCAAAACCGACGTGTGTATTGCTGTTAAATAAACTTTCGTCACCTCAGAATGTATTTTGCATTCTCACACCATTCACATATATTCTTCAATCATGTTACAATAATCAGTGAAGTTTATGTTCAGTTACCAAGCGTAAACAAATCAAATGTGATTATGATCCAGAGTATTTGGACCGTATGCGTATAATCGTACGGTCCGACCATACGCGTACGGTCGGACCGTATGAGTATACGCGTACGGTCCAGTACGAGCTGATCATACATGTTGTTGGATCATATGGGTTAAATTTAAACAAACCTTATCACAATCTTTATTTTTAGTTTTACAAATTGATATTATTTGTATTATTGTTCCGAATCCTAGTTTGGTACTCTCGCCTACAGTGACACTTGCTACCACAAGTAACGTAATTTCGGAATTTCTCGCTACATTGGTGACCTTCTGCTGTTGTTTTTTCTATGGTTGTGTTGTTGTCTCTTTGACACATTCCCCATTTCCATTCTCAATTTTATTAATATTTTTTTTAACATTTACATGTTTGCAGATCATGAATGTTCCTTTGAATTTGCATTTTTTTTGTAAAGTTGCTAAATATTAAAAAAAATGTCCTCCTACATTGTGTTTACTTCCGAAATCTTCATAATTCAATTAATGTATTACTGATCGACATGCTAAATACAAGAGATTAACATATTTAATTAGCGTGACTTTTTTGAATAGTTAAAATGTACAGTTTTTATTTCATTTACAATTGAACTTTTTTATATTAATTTGAGAGTTAAGTTATGCTGATCTGTTATACGCATTTGTATCTAATAAACTTGACTAATTTCTTAATTTTAGTCAGACACATTCCCCATTTCCATAATACAATACAATCCTACATAAACTTACAATGAAGGAAAGAAGGAGAAAACAAACAAGATAGAGACGGCAGAAAAGAAAAAAACTTGACACGGTCCAAGCGTATGAGTATTTTCAAAAAGTATGCATACGGTCCACATTGTACGCGTACAGTCCAAAAACTCATACTGTCTGGAACAATTATACTGTGATGCCTTTTTAACGTTTAATGGATAGAGGAAATAGACAAAAGGAGAAAGAAAAAAGTCAAAAAAAAGTTAACATAAACTTTTGTCAGGCGGTTTATGTCGGACAATGTTTGGTTTCTACTTCTATCTAGTTGCTGTGGAAATCAGTTGTCGTGGTAAAATAAAGACTTGTAACCTTGAGCGATGAACTCAGGGCAGATTTACCGATGGGCCGAGTTCATGTCACACAAAAAAATATAATATGATTTTATTGCTTCTGTATCTTCTCATCTAGAGCAGAAATTAACCACTCTTTAACTGGCAGTTAATTAATACCAGCGTCCACATGATCTATGTAAACTCACCAGAGGGTGTGTAAATATGGACACCTGTGTGTAATGTCGCTTTGCAAAAGCTTTGGTGTAAAATACATGTACATGTTGATTTGAACAGTACGAATTTGTATTTGTTTATAATACAATACAGATAAAGATCGACTACCAAGTGAAACTTCTGATCTGTGTTTTAATGAATAGGTACAAATATATGTGTAATGTCGAACGTCGTATTTCTCTTATTTTCGAGAACAATTTTCAATTTATTTTACAACTGTCTCCCTTCTTTCCTCCCGGTCCAGTAAAAATAAATTGACATTTCCTCATAAATAATCATTAATAAAATGTATTTTATTTTCAGAAGATCTAATTTGTAACACAATCTTGGACTTATACATTTCTCTTAAAGCCCAAGCATACAGTTATATTTTATGTTTCTAAATTACCATGCACAACATACATGCATGAGGATATGAATAGGTCATCATTTATAAGGATTTGAAGGTATTTACAGATGAGGGCCCTCATGGGTTTTTTGATTATGTGATTACTTGGCCGTTTTTTTAATGATTATTTGATTATTAAGCCAAATATTTCATGATTATTTGATTACCTAGGACTGTATTTTTAGTTTATGATTATTTGATTACTAAAGATAAGCAAATATTTAATGATTATGTGATTATATTGGCAAAAAAATGGTGATTATGTGATTACTAGGACCCCCCCCCCCCCCCCCCCCCATGAGGGGCCTCACAGATATAAGAAAAATGTGCCAACAAATAAGTCTGGGAGCGATACCAAAACAATATAGATAATAGAATAGAGGTGATGAACTATAAAGAGCATAATGATTGATCATGGATAGTGCTTGGTTGTTCAACGTCCAGTGGCAGATATTTGATATATGTTAAGGACGATTATAATACAGATCAATTGGCAGGAAAATATTAAGATAAATAGTATAACGAAATAAAAAAAGATATAGAAACGATTTATGGTGTCCCCAGACAACGAGATTCTGGATCCGCTCCTGTGTCAGAACAATTACTGACCATACATTATCCTTTTTGGTGATAATCAGCCGATTGAGCGATTTATTTTTTAAAATACAACTGCGGGCATCAATTCGTAAATAAACAAGATCTTATATATTATTTATTCGAAAATAAATGAAATTATTGAATATTTTTCTGTCATTCTAAAAAAAACCAACACTCAATGTACAAAATTGGTGTCCGAAAAAAGACGACTTCAAGAACATTTACAGATCATCGTATGCATACGAGTGACAGGCGTGGTGACAGGTCAGTCCAGGTCAGTCCCGTCTAATGTACAGTACAAGTCCAGTTTTTAATTAAAAATACAAATATACATATTGGAATTTCATGAATGCCTTTTCATGCAGCATAGGTTTTGCCTTGTCTGTTTTCAATTAATTAGCTCTCTAGCTAATTAGGTCTAGCGGAAAATACTTCACGTCAGGTCGTAAAGGGGTTAGTCACTGCAGTACAGAAGAAAACATGGTAAAACAATAGATGATGATAATTAACTGACATTAATGCATTAAGGAAGGTCTAGATATTGAAATACAATATTAATAAAAGTGGATTTTTTTTATGCCAGAACTGTAAAGTGAAAACGCTAGGGATCACCTTGCTTTTTGGTTATTGGATAGACTGAGTACGGGGTTACATTTATTTTGTTTTATGTTGTGTTTGATTGTTTAGTTCTCACTGATATGTAACACATTTTATCCTGCTTCACATTCTCATGTATTTTATCAATCATACACAAAGTAGCGTTTAAATCTGATAGATTGAAAAGAAATTTCCATTTAACCAAATAAGATAGGGGCGTAACTCCTAGAAAAAAATTGAATCGCAATTTCCCGTCGATATCCACAACTACATAGTATGTCCTTATCATCTGAAAAGGTTTCGTGAAATTCTGTTGTGTGGTTTGAGAGGAGTTGAGATGACAAGAAACAGGACTGACGGACGGACGGACGGGTCAAAAACATTATACCCTCCGCAACCCGTTGCGTGGGGTATAATAACTAAACTTTATTGAATGCAGTTATACCGATTAGAATGTTACAACAAAAGTAATATCTGTCAATACCCCGGTATGATGAAAGCTTTAAATGTAACGCATGACCGATTGTCCCCATCGACGGGCAATGCACACCTATTTTGTGTGCAATTCTACGGTTGTGAACACCAGTTCTTTCACGCAGCAAGGCTGGAAATAAGAAAAAATGCAGGACAGGAGTTATGAGTAAGAAACATTTGCTGGACAGACAGCTTTGCAAAAAAACCCATTATTTTTCATCTAAGCCACCCCCTTAAAATTCAAATGGAAGCTCCGCCTTGTGAACAGGCTGGCTTCTCCTAAAGATGATACAATAACGTATACGTAAGCGTAAGGGTCGACATCAAAAATTCTATGTAGGATCAAAAAAAAAAAGTATTTGATTTCAATTTTGTATCCTTGGTTAATTTTTTTATGTCGTCCATAACAATAGACGGAAAAAAATCAAAACGTTGGGTTGGTTGATTGATTGTTGGTTGCGTCCCTAGTGGAAACTATTTCATGCATGTCGAAGACGATAGAAAACAATAGAGTCATGTCCAGTAAAAGAGGCCGTCCGAAAATAAAGATGGTATCAATTTCGAGAGTATTTTGGATAAAAATATAAAAATATAAAAACAAAATTTAATAATGCAAGACGTAACAACAACTACTTTTTACATAGCTTGATGTACAAATCTTTGTTTTTACATAAACAACAAGAAAATGTGATAGTACACGGATGCCCCATCCGCACTATCATTTTCTATGTTCAGTACCAGTAGACCGTGAAGATGGGAGTAAAAAACTTTAAATTGGCATTGAAATTAAAAGATCATATCACAGGGAACATGTGTACTCAGTTTCAAGTTGATTTTGGGTTGACATCAAAACAACAAAAACAACCACGACCAAAGTTTTTAAGTTGAAGCGGGGAAGACGGAGGGAAAAAGAAACGAATGAACGGACAGACAGACCGTAACGGACCTCCAGACCAGAATACACAATGCCCATAAAAATCATGGGCTTAAAATGAGGCATGGAAAGTGAAGATGATTGCAGCGCTTGTAATAAATATCCATAGTTGAAATAAATATTCTATCAGCAAAGGCCCAGCCCCATTTTTGGCGAGCCCACGATGAAAACGCGAAACATAGCGATCCTCCATTCCGTCTGCTTCGTCCGCAAATATTCACTCTGTGGTTAAAGTTTTTAAAATTCTGATAAAAACTATCTTTGATTTCCACCAAACTTTAAAAAAAAAAAAGATGTGGTATGATTACCAATGAGACAACTATCCACAAAAGACCAAAATGACACAAACATTAACAATTATAGGTCACCGTACGGCCTTCAACAATGAGCAAAGCCTTTAGCCACATTATTTATGTATGTGTCTGTACCAAGTCCGGCGCCTGTAATTCAGGGGTTGTCGTTTGTGTATGTGATACAAATTTTTTTTCGTTAATTTTTCTATAAATTAGGCTGTTAGTTTTCTCGTTTGAATTGTTTTACATTGTCATATTGGGGCCTTTTATAGCCGACTATGCTGTATGGGCTTTGCTCATTGTTGAAGGCCGTACGTTGACCTATAGTTGTTAATGTCTGTGTTATTTTGGTTTTTTGTGGACAGAGGTCTCATTGGCAATCATACCACATTTTTTTTTATATTTTACAGAAGCTTCTGACAATCAAAAGATAGTATCGAGAGGAATTTTTTTATTGACTTTTTTCGTCATTTTTGTTAACAGCAAAAGTAGGCGAGACACTGGGTTCCGCATCTTTGTTAGCTAAGGGTTACGATCCATTCCCGTTCTCTCCACGGTGCCGACGTGGAGAAAACGGGAGTGGATCGTAATCCTTGGCAAGCGAAGATGTGGGTTCCGCAGAACCCTTACAAATTTTCAACCCTGAAATTCGACTTCAATTTAATTATGTTGTTTTTGTCATATACATCTGAAAACAGTTATTCCTATGTCAATATTTGTTCTTAGTTAAATAAGTTCATGCATAACTATAGCATACCTAAAAAAAACATATGTAAATTATATGGTTTTAAAATGTTTAATTTATACTTTAGATAATATTTATTAGCACAAAAAAAATCCACAAGTCTCTTGCTATACACATCATTATTTTGTGAATCCGAATAATTCGGTCCCCTCCCCGAAATGGTCCTCTCCTACTTGCGAGGTTATCGTAGATCAGCGTAATATAAACGACTGAATTATTCGGATTAGTTAAAGTCATTGTAATTAGTAACACCCCAAAATCAGTCTTCCTTGACATTTCCGGCTATTTGAATTTAGTGCGAGTTTTCCTCGACATTTTCGAATTACCGACAGCTACATGTATATTACCTGTAATATGTTAGGTGTCGCAACAAGTCTTCTATGTGCGCTAATTTGTGTTGTGTATAATGCCACATTGATAGTATCTCAAGATTTCTGCGACTTTAATTTTTCAATAAAATTGATTCCAGATCAACGTTTAAATAATAAAGTTAAACTTATTGTTTGTATAGCATACTACTTTAATGTATAATTTTAGAACGTGAAAAGTTTGTCCGCAAGTGAGACTGACTGACTGACAGCATGTAGACGAATAAGACCATGGAAGTAATATATTGCGTCAATATTGGTATCAAATAAAATATATACGAAAAACATTTAAATGAACTTATTTTGCGTGCCGAGATGAAAATTCACTTGTTGCGGGGAATCGAGTTGAGAAAAACAAAAGTTATGATGCGAGTTACGAAAGTCGGGTTGAGAGTTACGCCAAAAGCTAGGTGTGCGTGAAAATAAGGAAAACCATTAAAACAAATGGTGTATCTCTAACAATTTATGATGCTTGCTTATAGAATGATTTACTATATTGTTGATTCTTTTTTGTTTGGACTTCATCCTAGTTTCGTTGATTGCAATGGTACAGTTGTATTAGTTTATACAGCTTAAGATTAATTGGCAGGTGAAATCTACTGAGCTGTTTTTTTAAATAGGTACATTTTAAATATATGTTGATAATGTTGGTATACATCTTTAATTGGGATATCTGAACGTGGAGTGGCAAATATTGCATCCGTATTTTACGCATAAATGGACTTTTTTCGGCATGCTGTGGGTAAAGTATTAATAATTTTTACTAACTTGAAAATAAAGATTTGTATTCTTGGATAGAAGTTTATCGTCAAAAGGAAGTAAAGACAAGTCTCAAACAACTCTTTTAAAACCTGCCATCAAAATACCAGTACCCAGCCTCATGCAAAAAAAGATGTGGTATGATTGCCAATGAGAGATATGTCCACAAGAGACCAAAATGACACAGATATTAACAACTTTAGGTCACCGCACGCATGCTTTGTTTTTAAATGCGAAGTAAACCTGAAAACTCTGTCGACTGTTTAAATATAGGAAATTAAAAAATTGGAGAAGGTATAAATGTTTTTGTAACTCACAACTCGACTTTCAGAAGGGGGCTACCACATAATTGTTTCTTTTTAAAAAAGGGGGTTGGGGTGAAATAAAAGTAAATGTCCGGCATTTTTTTTAGTCGTATCTCTGTTCTGCCTTTTTTCCAATTAGCTCCTCCTGCCTTTTTTTAAAAATACATCCTAGTCCGCAGATAGCTCACTAACTTGAAACTCTACCTTAGCAACTCACACACTCGACTTTTGTAACTTTTAGAGATTTATAAGTTAAAATAATAATTGAATATAATTGGTACGATCTCCACGACATGCACCGTAATGAATATTGTTGTTCATGGACGTGTATATCTTACATACGCCATTGAGTTGACTAATAAAATATAAATAGTTAAAGAACACATTTTTTATGTATTTGAAAAAGGATTATAATTTAGACTTTCATAAATTAATTGCAAATGGACCCTCAAGAGCCTCGATTATTACACATGGAATGTAACACTGAATTGATTTTCCCACGGTCATTTAGTAAGGTCACCTAAGTTTACTGTTACATGAATTTTGCCGCCGTATGAAATTCTCGTGCAAGAAGATAATTGGTGTCAGCTAATTTTAGGCGAACAAACTGAGCAATGTCAAGTTAAAGGTCAAGCTACATCACCTTCAGTAGGTCTTGCTTTAACTTTGTTATGGTAACATAGTTATTTATATATGTATACACAAAAAATACTTCAAGAAGTGGAGGAACTGCCTCCCTGACTCACTGCAACAACGTATGATCTATTAACTTATCAGAAAATTATATACTATCATGCATGTTATTCAATCCATCTTGTATGGGAAAGGATTTGTATAGGCACTGCCTTTTGTCCAATCCCTTTGTTTAAATGTACATTTGATATTTGAACAATAAAATATTTTGAATTGAAAGCTACATCTGTTGGCCACTAAGATGTATAAAATTTCGTGCATGAAATTATTAAATTTTCATCAAAAAAAGGGATTGTAGATTTTATAGATTAAGATAATGTAATTAAATTTCATAAATTTTATAAACCAAATTAATTGTATACAAATAAGGATAATTTTCAAATTACATAATGTACATTTTACGCGTGACAATTTTTATATAAAACATGGGGGGACCCACATTTTTTAAGAAATTGATTGTATGTGCGGACCAGAACCTCGTATGCCTGGGGGCACCATGTAAACCATTTAAATATTTTATTCGTTTCCATATTACTATATCCAGAGACATATTGTCTCTGCTATATCGTATTTGTTTTTTACCATTCCACTTTATTTTTTCATTCTTCTGCCAGTTGATATCCTCGTCCAGTGAAACATGCATGAAATATTTGCCACTGGACGTTAAACTATCGACAATCATTTATTTTGTTTCTTTCCAATTTGTCTCCTCAACACGTGCCAATTATGCCCCCGGCCTATGCCCGGGTCAATCCACCACTGGCGGCTATTAACTAGTGTATTGATGTTCTTCTTTATATACATATATACACGATAAAGTCAATAGAAAACTACTGACAGCTTGAGAACAATTTTAACAAACACAATCTTCTTTAACTGAGATATAAAACGGTACAACAAAATGTAAAATAGAATAAAATTTAAGGAATAAAAGAAAAAATAGCTTGACCCCATTCAATTTAATTATAAGCAATGTTTAATAGTTAGATTAAAAGTTAGCAATTTACGTGAAGAACTAGCAGTCTAAGATACTGATATATAAAGTTATGTTATATATATTTCAAATAATGATTAAATGTAAAAACAAGGAAGTTATATGACCTCCTTGGTAAAAATAAATCTTTTTCATTAAGAAAGGTGAATAATACAGGATTCAAAGTAGTACATTTTGAAATTTATTAAAATTTTAGAACACGAACTAATACTTTAAAATAAACTAATATATGATACCAAGGAGGTTATATGAGACCTTCTCATATAATCTCCTTGGTCATACTGACAACCCCGAAAAACGATACAGAACATAGCATGCGTATATGAATAGTAAAACAACAACTTTGTCCAATTACCGTACTTTTTCAAATACAATAGGTTGTTTCTTTTAAGAAAACCGCAATCAAAATTGGGGATCAGTGGCGGATCCAGGGGGGGGGGTTCCGGGGGTGCGCACCCCCCTTTATTTTTGCCGATCAATGCATTTATATCGGGACATATGTTTTGCACCCCCCCCCCCCCCCCTTTTGCCCTGGGTTAGCACCCCCCCTTTCGAAAATTCCTGCATCCGCCCCTGGGGATTACTGAAGGAATACACAGATTCTGTGAATTAACTTTACTCACAATGCGTATGCTTATAAACATGAGATGGAGACCTTACTAAATACTGGTAAATCAACTTTGTTAAAGGAAATTTCATTCACCCCGAAATTATAAAAAACATGTGTTAGATCTGGGAATATATATGTTCCTGGTTAGATAAGGAAATTTTATCGAAGATGAACAAAACTATTAACATGCAAATAGACAGGTATGTGAATAAAAATCTTGAACAAAATCAAATGCCACTTAAAGGCATTTTATTCTTCTGTCAAAATTTGGACAGAGACATTTTATTGCAGAATTATATGTCTGATAGTAATTAGATATCTGACAAAATTTCACGTGCCTGTTTATTGTTCACATACCATTCAATAGACACCTAAAATCAAGAAAAGACGATGATCAGTAAATACGGCAACGGAATTTGTATTTATATTCTAATTGATTATTACGCTATTTAAAACGAATCTATGGTAAATTTTTACAGTTGGACAAATCTCAATTATGAAATTTAAAAGTGGAAATAATCTGTTTGATAAAGAAAACAAATTATACGCTATCATGGTTCCTGACTGGTAAAAAATGCGTATTCCATAATTAACAATTTATAATTTAAAATTCATTTGAAACATTTCAATACTAATATCATTACGAAACTAGAACATTTAATTATTATCAAAAAAGGATCGCCGCTATCAAAGAACTTTTTTCACCTGGATTAAGCAATTAACTCTCCTACTTGTCGAATGACAATCTCCTTTGATGTGAACTCAATTCACAAGGTTGATTGTATATGCCTGGGGGAAACAATTTAACATAATCGTCAAGGTACTAAAATTATGAATTTAAAAATGGTGTTAAAACTTTAGGATGATTTTACCGATTTCGAATATTTTTCAAAGTCTTCCGAACCATATATATAATAATTTGTATTAATTTGAAAGATACCACATAAACATCATGAACATTATATATATATAATTGCAAAAACTTTAAATTAAAAACAACGTTCACGATACCGATCGCGAGATTTAACTTCTCAATGAAACGGACGTCTGTTAAAGGACCGTCGTTATCTGATGGTATCAGAGGGATTAAAAGGTAAAGGTCAAATCTGCCGAGCGGAAAGACGATTTTAACTGCAGACGGCAAAAATAACTGATTGACAGCAACTTTGAAATACGACAGCTATTTTGAATGTAGAATGTCTATAAAATCGATCTAGTCAATAATAATAGCTGTTGACAGGCATCATAGGCAGTAAGCGGGCTTGATAGCTCTTTGGTTTTTCTAGTGAACTAAACCTGTAACATGGTAAGACTTTGATATCAACTAAACCTGTAACATGGTAATACTTTGATATCAACTAAACCTGTAACATAAGACTTTGATATCAACTAAACCTGTAACATGGTAAGACTTTGATATCAACTAAACCTGTAACATGGTAAGACTTTGATATCAACTAAACCTGTAACATGGTAATACTTTGATATCAACTAAACCTGTAACATGGTAAGACTTTGATATCAACTAAACCTGTAACATGGTAAGACTTTGATATCAACTAAACCTGTAACATGGTAATACTTTGATATCAACTAAACCTGTAACATGGTAAGACTTTGATATCAACTAAACCTGTAACATGGTAATACTTTGCATAAGGACATATCATGTGTCACTGCAATCCATTCTTGCAAATACCTGCCTTCCAGTTCAGGACTCAAAATAAATTTAAAAAGATCCAGTTATGTATATAATGCATGACATCTTATTTCTGAAAATAACAAATTGCTGCATAAATTCATCCCTGCAGTATTCTAAGTTATAAATTCAACTGATTAATTGCAATTAAATCAGTCTGCCTATTAATTAATAGGCCCTTAAATCTGTTGTCAAGATCATCATTAGGCCATCAAATTTGTTCCTGCTCCTCAATAGACCTTCAAATTTGTGTTTATATTTATCAAAAGGCCATTTAATCAGTGTTCATAATATCAATACATTACTTTCATATTCCTACCCTTTTCAATGACATCTTTAATTTGTGCTGTAAAAGCAGTGTCTTTGGACTCCAAGTTTTCATTTCCATTTTCATCATTTGCAATCAAAACAAAATCACCCACTATGTACTGCTCATCATCTAGAGTAAATGATCTGTAAGTATATACAACATAAAAACTCACAAATCTGATAGACAAAATTGGTTTGGACCACCAAATCATTCAGATTCAGATACAGGATTTTGAAGAAGGGTGGTCCCCTAAACAAGCCAATATTAACTAAAGCTGTCCTAAATTATTTTGATTATACATTAATCTAAAGTCTGCCACTAACTTCTTTTTAATAATATTCTTAACAAGACTTTTCAATAGAAAACTTTTTCATTAACTAATTTTGGAATGGACATCTCTCATATACTGTAACACTAGGACCAATTGTATATAAACCTGAATTTCAAAATAAGATTAATTGAGTGCAACAATTATATCAACATGATCAAAGTTCTAGAAATATAAAATCTCAATTCTCTTGCAACTAAAATGAGGGTTACCATCTAAAACCAAATAAAATAGTATGTGATGTTCCAGTTACATCTGTAAAAAAGTTAGGGTAGGTAGGTAGGATTTTATTTTTTTATTTATGTTTTTTTTTTATACATTGAGTCTATGGGAGGTAACTGGAACCACACATATTTTTATTTGGCCTAATTAAGATTTTAATTTCAAGAATATTTTGTGCAGTAAAGCATCAAACTTTTTTTCAAAAAAAATTCGCTCAACTTGTGTTGGAAGTGACCATTACTACATTTTCATCATGTGACAGATTCAATTAACTACCATATCTGGGAACTAGCTTATTGTACTTATTAAGATTGTTTGAAGTATTATTTTAGACAATCGAAGTGGTTAAATAGACAAGAAAGTACATAGGCTTCACAATAAAAAGCCATGATTTTAATCATTTAGTAAGACAGCCAGTGGCGGATCCAGAACTTTTTGCAACGGGGCCGGATGACTGACCTAAGGGGGCCCTCTTCAGCGATTACCTGTATAATCAACCAAATTTTTCCCACGAAAGGGGGAGTGACTGCCCCCCCCCCCCCATCAGCTGGATCTGCCTATGACAGCATATCAGCAATATCATTTTTTCTCCCTCTTTGTTTTATTGCCATATTGGTCAGATATTAATAGCACGACTGTTGGACCGAATGTCAGACAGTTAGAGTTTATAACAGATAATGTTGTTGGTATTTTCTTACAGCTTTTGTCATATTGTTGACATGTGTTGGTTTTTTTGTGTGTCTTTTAAATTTTTTGTTATCATCTTAGATCTACAACTTTTTTTGAGGATATTATTTTCTGTAGTGCATGGTGTGTCAAAAACTAACTTATAATGTTTATATGACGAGTGTCTCTTGTCCACTTCAAATTTTCCAGTCAAGCTAAGCCTTTTGATTTCTTTGCTGGGAAAATATTTCTTTACAGGCATCTTGTTTATCAATCAGCTGTTTCTCCAGAAATTTCCCGCCATACAGTCTATTCCAAGAAACTTAAAAATTCTACTCAAAATAACTAAACGTGGGCTTTATTTATAATTGGTGTATCAAAACTTGATTAAATAAATGGATTTCTCTCTTTTAAACACTTTCTGAAGCTAAATTTTGATCTTTTTATAACTTTTATCATTCGTGAGATATATTAAAAATAGACTATAACTATGCGCAGTTCTCTAGACTATTGAAATCAGCCAGAGAAAACCCAATAGCTTTCATTAAAGTCTTGGTTGCGTTTTAAATAACAAAGATTTATGAGTATAATTCATCATTACATTTGACATTGAATAATTCGTTTTGGGAAAGAAAAACAGTGAAACGTCCACTGTTTTAGAAGCATTTTTTTGCTTCTGAAATGGCTAATCGAACAGTTAAAGATGCACATTCCATTAAAGGAACAAACCCACAGTACCTTGTGGAGAAAATTATCCGTACTCGTATTTATGAGTGTAAATACTGGAAAGAAGAATGTTTTGCTCTTACAGGTAAACATTTAAAAAAACAACTTAAAGTTAAATTATGCCACTCACACATACATTGCGGTTTTCAATAATATACATGTACACATTATGAAAGCAATTACATGGTGTGATGTACACACAATGGAAGCCATAACATGGTAAGATCTTCTTTTTTGTTTCGTTCATAATTTTTTCGACTTGCACATGCATCATCATGTAATTTCCAACAAATTGTTTTTGAGGACCGCTTACGATTTCTGGCAAATTTTTATATTTGATAACCAAAAACTTATATTGGGAGCACAGGGTGGGTCTTTTCACCATCGAAAAACACATCACACATTTGCGGATCCAGGTGGGGGGGGGGGGGGGGGTTCTGGAGGTTGAAACCCCCTTTTTTTGGACGATCAATGCATTTGATTGGGGATATGTAGTTGGAACCCCCCCCCCCCCCTTTTTGTCCTGGGTTAGGACCCCCATTTTTAAAATGGCTGAATCAGCCCCTGGCACACTGCTGTAAAAAGTATCAACCACTACGAAAAACAGTGATATTATACATTAAAATGATAAAATCATGATTAATTGCAACTAACAATAAACAGATGTGCTGTGTAATGATGTTCAAATTGCATTATAAACAAAGCTTGACACTCGTTGGTAATAAACAGATTAATTATATTAAACAAATTCAATGTCAAAAACTATTAAGAAAAGTACATAAAATAACTTTCTAGATTAAAATATGAAACTAAGAATTAAGAAGAATTGTGCAAATACACAGTCACTCTCTTATTTATTAGATTAAAACAACAGAAGGTAGAACTGCTTGATGTTATCAAGAAATTGATGTCCTGTAATGATAATAATTGTTGACAGTCATAGTGGTACCATGAATTGCAAGAGTTACATGCCTTGTACTGCGTTCTTGGTGCAATTCTGTCTAATATTTGGTCTCTTAATCTTATTATCTGTTGAATTTAGAATATATTCAGTCACATTTATAAAGATAAAAAAAAACTAAATTAATATTAGGCAGGTACTACCCACATGACCCAGTAGGTCTTTTCACCACCGCACACCCCAATTTTTGTTTTTAAAAGATAAAAACAAAAATCAGGGTGTCCGGTGGTGAAAAGACCTACTGGGTAGAACCTGCCTAATTATTAATTTAGATTCTTTTTATCTTTATCTTTATAAATGTAAAACATTTATGTGTTTTTGTAACATATGTCCAGGCTGATATTCTTGTGATAATCTCAACAATGACACAGCTTATTTACTTTTTAAAATGTTGTTGGATATCTATCATTTGTCTATTTATGATTAATAATATATTATTATTTTTAAAGCGGAGTTAATGGTGGACAAAGCTATGGATTTAAAATTTGTAGGAGGTGTCTTTGGAGGAAACATCAAACCAACACCATTTTTATGTTTAGTTCTAAAGATGTTACAGATACAGCCAGAGAAAGATATTGTGGTAGAATTCATCAGAAATGAAACTTTCAAGTATGTTCATATTACATTTTTGCCTTAATATTTTTACATGTACTTTGCAACGAACACAATTTGTTTATTCAATATTGTTTTATCGGTCGTCCAACTGTCTATATCAATCTGCTCAGCTCTTAATACAACTCCATATCACGGCTTTGTGACGTCAAATACGTTGACCTGGCCTTAATAACTTTGACCCGGACATATCAGCGACGTCATAATGTTTGAACCGACGTTGATAAGTTTGACCCGAACTTATCAAGTCAACTTCCGGTTGCTGGTGAAACTAAGACAATACTTCCATAAGACGCAAATACAGCCCGATAAATCGATTATCAGGTTATCGGCATATTAATATTGTAAAATATCAGCTGCTCGACATAATATGAAGGCTTTTTGATCTCGTTCGCTACGCTTACTTGACAAAAAGCTTCATATTATGTCTCGCAGCTGATATTTTACAATATCAACATGCAGACAACCTGATAATCGGTACTTATCAGTTTATGGGAAAGGGGGATTGTTGGCCAAGTGGTCTTAAAATGTCTGTGTCATTTTGGTCTTTTGTGGATAGTTGTCTCATTGGCAATCATACCGCATCTTCTATTTTATATTAAAAGTTCATATACACTCAATACAGTGATCACTGGTCTAAATAATGAGCTTGTGGGTTTTGTGTTTACTTCTTATATAGAAAAAAAGATATATATACTACATGTAGATATAGACAATGTAAAATATAGAGAGAAAAAACAGCAGAATAGTACTGTCGGATGCCCATAGCTTGTTATTATAACAATTTATTTCTTTTTTTACAGATATGTCAGAGCATTAGGTGCCCTTTACATGAGATTAACTGGGACAGCTTTAGATTGTTACAAATACTTGGAACCTTTATATTATGACTACAGAAAAATAAAGAGACAGAATAGATCAGGAGGTATGACATACATATATATGGAATTAAAAAAGAACATTACAACCAGTTCAGGAAAAAAAGAAAATATTTTAACATTTTTTTTTAGTTTTGAAGTTTGTTTGTATAGACATAATTAATACCTATTATTCAGATAAAAATGGTAAAAATAACAGACAAAATAAACCAATAGATTTTAAGTTAATACTCTATACCAACTTCAACAAATTATAGTTACTACTGGTTCATTAAAAATTACATCTTTTGTTGATCAGAGCAAGGTTAATGTTGTACCCAGTGAACTTATGGTCATAAATAAGTGAATCCTTGAACAGAAGTTTAAAGTAATTCCCTGGTCTATTATAGTTTTAAACTTTTTATATATTTCTTCTGTAAATCTGATGCTTGGTGTCAGGGGATTGACAAGCTGAATGCCTAAAATAGAAACCCTTGCAGAAACTCTTATACTATTGGGCCAAACTATGACCTATACAAGGCAAAATTTCTGTTACAACCTAATGTAATTCATTTCTGCAGTGATAACTCAAATTTCTGACAAGTCAGCTTCTTCTTAACCTTTTTAAATGATGTATTGCTCAACACTAAATATGTATGAAATATTTTCAACTGGATATGTTGTGCAAGTAACAATAAATATGTATGTCAAATATTTGAACAGTGTCTATTACATTATGTATTTTGTAATTTACAGAATTTGAGCTTGTTCACATGGATGAATTTATAGATGAATTGTTACATGAAGAAAGAGTTTGTGATATTATTCTTCCAAGAATACAGGTATTTTATGGTTTTGTGCATTTTTGTATAAAATCAAGCATCATGCATGCTAGCAATTCTGTATAGAAATGTATGCATACATTGTTGATTGATCATTATGACAGACTACAATGTGAAGAAAAACACAAAATTTACGTTTTGAACCATGTGCATGAATGTAAACAACTATTCCTTACAGAACATACTAAACATATATGTGACAGAATATATTTATATATAAAGCATAGTTTGACTGAATTTTAACTTAATTTTCAGCTGAATGTTTTTAGTTTGGCTGTCATTTTATGGAGAAAAAAGCTGAAGATGTAACAATTTTTCAGGTTACATAGTAACAGCTATGAAGCTTATATATTTTTCCAAATTTTTGTCATATTGTTAAAAATAAACGTTTTTCCCAGTAATTTTATTTTGTTTAAAGATATCAGAATATATGTGTTCACATTTTGCACATGCATACTTAAGTGCTGTTAACTCTTTTCAATCAATTCACCTTATATTAAAATGAATAATTAATATACCTGTAATGGATTTTTCTTTTAGAAAAGACTTATATTAGAAGAGAACAATCAAATTGAGGCTCGAGTGAGTGCTGTTGAAGAAGATTTAGAAGAAATGGAAACATCAGATGAAGAAGAAGCCATGGTATGAAATTTTATGTTTCACAATATGTATACTTTATTAGTCCCCTATCAACAAAGTCGAAGGGGACTTCAGGTTTCCACTCTGTCCGTCTGTCGATTTGTCAGTACGGCAAATCAGTTTTCCTGTTTTTTTTTTTATCTTTATCATATTTTTCTGTGTAAACTACCATTTTATTATTGCTGTCTTATTTCAGCATTGTATAGATGTGTAGAAGGGCTAATTGTGTTTTCTTTCAGCTTTAGTTTATACAGTGTTTTCCCTAGGCTATTCATGCATTGCGGTACCGCTACGCATAAAATTTCGGCCGCCATGCGTTTATCATACCCGCTATGCATCCCGCTATGTGTGAAATTTTTATTATCTTATAATATGAAGTGACAAGTGATAAAACTCTACAGGTGTTTCAAACTCACTGGACTAATAATTGATCATAATTAGATGCAACGCTCTGATTTTACAACCACGTTGATTAGATAGAGCAACATTGAAGACTTCGATTGCATAATAGAAATCGGGAGTTCAAATTGTTTTAATGATAGATATTATAGCCTGATACAGCTTCCAAATATCCTTCCATGAAAAATAAAAAGTAAACCTTTTGCAGTATAAATTTAACGTTTTGAAATCATAAGTCTGACATCGAAATATTTATATCTAACGCAGTTGATGTTGTAACAGAGAATACAGATCATTGGGTTGAAACATGATGTAACTTTGACCTCCATAGCAGAGTTCAAAAAATTTATGGGTCACTGAATATTCACAATTCAGATCGTCTTATTTTGATGTCAAAAATTATTTTATTTTTCAAACTGATCTTTCAAACTAGTTTTAATCCAGAAGAAAGTAAAAACATTGCTTGACTGTACCTTAAGTTGAATATCTATATCCAAATTAAATTAATTAAAGCTGTAATCCATGATCACAAATTGAAGGCTTTGTTTACAATAGTTAAAAACCATGTGCTTTTTGGCGGGAAAATTCGGGAAACCCCTTAACAGGAAACAGTTACATTTCATTGTTATTTATAGACAGTAAGGATTTCATTTTGGAACATTGATATATAACTGCTAAGATTTATTCATGAAAAATCAATAATTACTTGGGGTGAAACTGATAATACTTTTTACTAAAATAATTTACATCTAGGGGTATGGAAAGCTAGGGGGGCTGTTTTTTTGTTTTTTTTGTTTTTTTTAATAATATTACAAATATATAAAGTTAGCCAGTCTGAAAATACTTGGATAAATGGATTTTAATTCTGAAAAACTCATGTGTTTTTAAAGGCAGTGCTTTAAGGCCTGACTTTCAAGTCATGAGGTTCATCTTTCCTTACGCAAATCTTTGCTGGGGGTCATTTTGCAAGAAATAGATCCGGAAATGTTTAAATTTCTCCTCTACTTTTTGTGGTATGTATTGGTTTTTGTTCCTTTCATTTACATTGGGAAATAAAGAAACGATCAGTGTGTATTGTTCGTTTTAAAAATCTGTTTATTAATGTGTCTTTTGCATTATAAGCAGTCAATCTGATTACAAACTATCATTATTCGAATTCCGTGTGGAAAGAGGTCCGTTCAATTTCGAGTACTATTTGCGATCTAAAGATATTTTAAAATCATTTCACTCGTTGATATAACATGATATTATAATTAAAAGTCGACTGACCGTGAATTATATTGCATAATATACAATTTAAAGTATTTCTGTACGTGAAGCCGTATGACGTTATAGTTATTTCGGTCTCAGTTATGTAAAATATGAAATTATCGTTCCTGAATAGGGTTCCACTAATTAAAGACAAGAAGCGTCAAAAAGTGATAAGAAGCGACAATAAAATTAAAATAGCGATAAGAAGCGACAATATAATTAATTTAGCGAGAAGAAGCGTCAAGAAGACTATATAGCGACTATACATAAATAAAAAAAATGTCATTGCAACAACTTATTCCCCATAGATATTAAAAAAAAACATGCATTAATTTTTATTATAGGGGCGGTTATAAAACATTTTTTATATTACTGTACATTGATAGATAGAAATATGTTTTTATTAAGAAGAAAGGGATTAGTTTTTATTAGATATAAAAAAAAATATATTATATGCACACGCTAAAAATTGGCCATCAAAACAAAAAAAATTCAATTTCCTTTTAAAGAATTTATTGAATCAAAACCATGCAATATCATTTCCTTTCTAACAGTGAAATTCTTCTTTTTCATAGGGACATATTTGATAGGTGTAGCTTCACCCTATCACATCAAATGAGAATAGCCTCGTGAGAGAATTACGATTCGCTTGTCCCTTGTTAGTTATTGTCGCTTCGTCACTAAATTAAACTTCTTGTCGCTGTTTGTCTCTAAAATTCTTCTTGTCTCTTATTAGTGAGACCAGTCAGTTCCGTCCTTAACTTCCGTTTTTGCACTGCAAAACAATCACACAATTAACGATGCCTAGTCCTTGTTGGTGTGTACCTGAGTGTCATTTAAGAGGAGGACTTGCATTTCTAAATGACTTAATAAGAAGGAAAAGTTGGATCAACGCCATGGCTCAAACGTAGATTGTCATGTGCGATGCAATCGTAGAACCCATATCAATCAGCTGTTGTTTGCAAGGCACATTTTACTGAAAACGACTACGTTCAGGAAACTATTCATGGTAAAACTTTATTTTCTTTAAGAAATATATACTGTTATTTATATAATCGCCATGCAAGTAAACCAAAGTCTGTTTGCAACCGCAATTATCGTTTTAGAATAAAAAGGGGGTGAATTCAAGACGTCATAACTTTTGGGATTACGATTCAATATCATCTGTTTGACATTTTTTGGTTAATACTACAATTGTATGGTTTTTCTACAAGAGATATATTATACTGATAATTATTTTAGCAGTAATTATGTAAATTTCGGTTGTAATGACAAGAATTCATGAGCTATGCCTGGGCTTTCTTGAAAAATATCAATGACAATGTAAACAGGAACAAAACATTGACATGAATGATGCTCTCCACCTATGTTATAGTTATTTAGGTATGTGTGTTGCACAAGTCTTTCACAAGTTTCAAAAAAGCTAATGTTATAAAACTTTTTTCAGGGCACATACCCACTTTATAGAGACTTGTCTACTGCCATGCATTCCCATCCTATTTTCATGCACCATTTGTAAGCAAGAGACTGAATGGTTTACAAAATTAAAAATCAGGACGGTGTCCCGTTAAACCAAAAGAACTAAACTGGATGAATATTGTAGGAGAAATCTAGAGGAAAGTTTTGATTAGTGAAATTGGTTTTCCTGAACAGATGTACATTCATCCTGCAGGAAAGATTTATAACTGTCCACCACCAACTGACGAGCTAATGTTGAGCTTCACAGATGGAATTACTCAAACACCATAAATGCCTATGTTTTCAGCACAGATTTCACAAATCATGACACAGCTGTGCATTTTTATGCCCCACCTACGATAGTAGGGGGGCATTATGTTTTCTGGTCTGTGTGTCCGTTCGTCTGTTCGTCCATTCGTCCGTTCGTCCATCCGTCTGTCCCTCTTCAGGTTAAAGTTTTTGGTCAAGGTAGTTTTTGATGAAGTTGAAGTCCAATCGACTTCAAACTTGGTACACATGTTCCCTATGATATGATCTTTTTAATTTTAATGCCAAATTAGAGTTTTTACCCCAATGTCACGGTCCACTGAACATGGAAAATGATAGTGCGAGTGGGGCATTCGTGTACTGGGGACACATTCTTGTTTATACCTGTTAAGAGTCGAAAACTAAATATTATTTTGTATATAAATAAACATATATTGTGTCATTTTAGAACTTATATTTTTCCAAAGGATGCATGAATGAAAGTAGTGAAATTCATTTTGCTTTGATATATAGATTTGAATTACAATTGTTCATGTTATTGTAATGCATATAAAAATAAGGAGATGTGGCACAATGTAAATATATTATATTCTGTGAGTTTATCAAACTAAAGGGGATAAGAAATGGGTATAAGCAGTTACAGGACTGTACTACTGTACAATCTCCAACAATGAGAAAAACTCATACTGTAAAGAGAATTTCATATTTACAAGTAAGTTTTGTTTTTGCATTGAATAATTTTCTTCTATTGTCTTAAAAGCAAATATGGGAAGTGGTTAAAATGCTAATGAGACAGCTTTTATGGCCACCAGATGTCATTGTTACCTTGATTAAAAACTCCTTTTTAGCTCACCTGACCTGACTCATCACTTGGTTTCGTCGTCCATAAACTTTTACAAAAAATCTTCTCTGAAACTACTGTGCCAAATTTAACCAAACTTAGCCAAAATCATCATTGCGGTATCTAATTTAAAAAATGTGTGGTTACACCCGGTCAACCAACCGAGATGGCCACTATGGCCAAAAATAGAACATACAGGTAAAATGTAGATTTTGGCTTATAACTCTGAAACCAAAGCATTTAGAGCAAATCTGACAAGGGTGAAATTGTCTCTTCAGTGAAGATCTATCTGCCCAGGAATTTTCAGACAAATCTGACAACCCGTTGATGGATTGCTGCCCCCAAATTAGTAATTTGAAGGAAATTTTGCAGACTTAAATATTATTATAGATAGAGATAAACTGTAAACAGCAATAATGTTCTGCAAAGTAAGATCTACAAATAAGTCAATATGACCAAAATTTTAAGTTGACCCCTTAAAGAGTTATTGCCCTTTATAGTCAATTTTTAACAATTTTCATAAATTTTTGTATTTTTTGTTAATTTTTAAAAAATATTTTCAACTGTAAATACTGGGCCATGTTTATTATAGATAGAGATAATTGTAGCACCAAGAATGTTCAGTAAAGAAAGATCTACAAACACATCCCCATCATCAAAAACACAATTTTGTCATTTTATATGTGTCCGTTGTTTAATATGCACATAGACCGTCCAAGGTGAGCGACACAGGCTCTTGAGAGTCTCTATGTCATTAATACAGGTAGATAACTTTATCATGTTTATACTGAAAAATAATTTTGCTTGGAGGGAGAATTTTAAAAAAGTTCTGTCTTCAAAAGAGTTGACATGTTACTATGTACATTAACCATTATGTTACTTGATGTTCTAGCAATACACACAGAACGGAGACTAGTCAATCTTTGTGAATTATTTTTCATAGGATAGGAGTAATTGAATATGTGTATATAATCAATAATTAAAAATAGTTTTATTTACATTAAAAAGGAAAAGTTCTTATGTCTTAAAAATGCATTTCATGGCGAGGTACAGAAAATATACTGTAAACAGTAGACTATAGATATAGGTGAACTAGGTACAAGAGAACTCTAAATCTTAAATACTACAAACCACCTCTGTTCTATGGAAGATAATGATATAACTGGACTAGAAATACACACAACCTGTAATTAACTGCCTTTACAGCGCTTTCACGCTTTGATTTTAATTATTTTATTATTTCCATCATAATCAGAAACAAGCTACATCTATATAAGGTATTTCAAACATATATTTTTGGCTTTTATATAAGAACATTCCAGACCATTAATAAGTATGTACCTGTAGTACAAAACAAACCTGGTAGAGCCTAAAAAAGTTCTACAGGGCCCTTGAAAAAACTTTTGGCTGGCCTTGGGAGAAAATGTTAAGTATTGTTCCTGACTGTATTGCAGATTTATGTGAAGTTTTTAAACTGACATGCACAATTCATTTCACTAGTGTAATAAAAATAATTCTACAAAACAACGCCGCACTCCGTGTTGCAAATTCACCTTAGACTCACCATGCATCAAGAATTTTCTACGGAAGACACTGTTATATTATTCTTATTTTTGTTGCATATTGAAATGTTTGTTGTTTTATATTTAGGAAGACAAAGATCAATCAGCAGACAAAAGAAAAAACTATAAAGATTTAGACAGACCTGATAGAGGGGCATCACCAAAATATCGACGAAGTCCATCTCCGTCAAGGTAATTTTTTTTCTGAAGATGAGTGAAATTTTTCATAATCATTCCAGTTTTTGAGATTTTGAAAACATTTTTATGTAAATATCATTTCTGAACTTTTTATTTTCATCAGCTTGCCATTTGATTAGGGACTTTCGATTTTAATTTTCCTCAGAGTTCAGTATTTTAGTGATTTTACTTTTTGCAGCCTGTTCCAAAAATTATTGCTCAATTCAAATTATAGTTTGCAGAGTAGATTGCTGGCTAATGTTTGCAAAAGAGGCTGTGAAAGCACACGAAAGACATACATGTGTATGTAACTTGTTAGTACAGATATGTAATTTACATATGTGCAAGTCATACAATCTGTTTGTAAAACTGAACCCTAACCTTGAATTTGTCGTCTAATTGATTTCGACATTGTAGATGTCATCAACCAAAAGAAAATATCCTTGATGATTTGACAAGGAAAAAACATCAAAGGGGTTGGAAAAGAAATGTTATTAAAAAATTGAAACAAATGTTAAATGCTCAAGTTAAGGTTAAAATGGTATTTTTTATGATACACAAGAAGACTCATGTTGAAATATTTTGCTAAACATTGCTCTCAGACCTCAAATGCTTTTATTTTCAACAGGGAAAGAAACAGAAAAAGATCTAGATCAAGAGACAGAGAAAAGAGAGGTAAACATGTGTTTTGTTTATCTTTTACATCAATACATAGAACATAAGTAAAATACTTAATTTACATCAATATGATCCCAAGCTAAAAAACAGAATAAACTGGTATGTCTTTGTTCATGTCGTTCTGGTCAAGCTAGGCATAGATAAAAGGAATCTTCAGCAATACATGATATATAAAAATGCTGACATAACTGAAATGAAAAATGGAGCCCTTGTAGAAATTACTACCCTTAAACAACTATAGTAAGCACTGTTTATACCTATTATATAAAAAAGAAGATGTGGTATGATTGCCAATGAGACAACTATCCACAAAAGACCAAAATAACACAGACATTAACAACTATAGGTCACCGTACAGCCTTCAACATGAGCAAAGCCCATACCGCATAGTGAGCTATAAAAGGCCCCGGTAGACAATGTAAAACAATTCAAACGAGAAAACTAATCTTTAAAAGTATAATAAAAAGACAGACACAGCATGACACAAAAATGTTTGAAAACCTTTGCTCATATTGTTCATTAACATAATCATTTGGCTCAAAGTTATCTGAATCATATCACCAAAACAGTCATAAATTAATTATTCATCCATTCATAGCATACCTTTGCATGTAATATTAATGCTACCACAGAGTTACAGCCTAACTTACAGCAATATAATAGAATTTTAAAATTACATGTCATAATTCTATCAAGTAGATAAAGTTAATTAGGTCTTTCCACTTTTCTGTGGAAAGCCTATTGTATTTGTTCTGATTATTAAGTCTTTCCACTTTTCTGTGGAAAGACTTATTGTTTTTCTTCTGATTATTATTTTTTTTTTCCGCCAAATTTTGTTCTTGCGATAAATGTTTGTTTCGCAATATGTCGCTTAGATATTTCTCATATTGTATCGTATAGTTTATGCGCTTTTAAATTTCACCCTGCTAAGACGAACCATTTTCTTTGTAAGAGTTATCTCCCTATTCACTGTTTATCATCTGTGTGCATCTCCTTCGTAACAAAAAAAGATATCGACAAAATTCTTTTTACAAATTGTTCGTTACATCCTCAGGATTTTTTGGCGTATTTCAATCGAAGCGATTCGATGAAATTTTATAGGAGTTATCTACCTTTACAAAATAAATTTGTCGGTATGTTTATATAACTCATAAACAGTTAACCGTATAACCCTGGAATGTTTTTATTTGAGTCCCCTAGGTCCTAACTTAGAAAATGAGGTCAAGGTCAAAGGTCAAGGTCAAGTTCTCAATTGTGACTTTTGCTTGTTTTTGCCTTTTCTCTGACACTTTGAGAGATACATATAAAAGAACAAGTGCAAAATGTCAGCTTTATTGTAATGAAGATATGCTACATTTAGTCTTATACAATTAAATGGCATCTTATAGGAGTTGGTGCCCTTGAAATGTCTTGATATGAGGTTATTTGATTATAACTTCAATTAAGTTCATCATAAAGACATTTGACCTTATACAAAAGATTAAGTGACAAATGACCTTGAAAAATGGCTACCGGAAGTGACCTTCAGAAAACCGGAAGTAGCCTTTTTTGCAATTTTTTCGTATAAAAGTACTCAGAATCCATATATTTTGTCATATAGATACATAAAATGATTACTGAAGACTAAATATGACTTCAAACAAACCGGAAGTGACCATTTATCTCCCTTTCTAAATACAAAAGTATATAGAAACTATTTATTTTTGGAATCAGTGTGAAAGAAGCTATCATATGAGACTGGTTGTGACATTTATTTCACCGGAAGTAGCATATTATCTCCCTTATATCACTCTAAAAGAGAATTAAACCATCATTTATCGCATCAGTATGAAGAAACTACCTTCTTATCCAAATTTCTTTGGTGTGGAAAGACTTTCAATTGTTCTCTGAACAATTGGTTTTTAATTATTATTATTAAGTCTTTCCACTTTTCTGTGGAAAGACTTATTGTTTTTCTTCTGATTATTATTTTTTTTTTCCGCCAAATTTTGTTCTTGCGATAAATGTTTGTTTCGCAATATGTCGCTTAGATATTTCTCATATGGTATCGTATACTTTACGCGCTTTTAAATTTTACCCTGCTAAGCCGAACCATTTTCTTTGTAAGAGTTATCTCCCTATTCACTGTTTATGATCTGTGTGCATCTCCTTAGTAACAAAAAAAGATATCGACAAAATTCTTTTTACAAATTGTTTGTTACATCCTCAGTAATTTTTGGCGCATTTGGATCGAAGCGATTCGATGAAATTTTATATGAGTTATCTACCTTTACAAAATAAATTTGTCGGTATGTTTATTTAACTCATAAACATTTAACCGTATAACCCTGGAATGTTTTTATTTGAGTCCAATGGGTCCCAACTTAGAAAATGAGGTCAAGGTCAAAGGTCAAGGTCAAGTTCTAAATTGTGACTTTTGCTTGTTTTTGCATTTTCTCCGACACTTTGAGAGATACACATAAAAGAACAAGTGCAAAATGTCAGCTTTATTGTAATGAAGATATGTTACATTTAGTCTTATACAATTAAATGGCATCTTATAGGAGTTGGTGCCCCTGAAATGTCTTGATATGAAGTTATTTGATTATAACTTCAATTAAGTTCATTATAAAGACATTTGACCTCATACAAAAGGTAAAGTGACTAATGACCTTGAAAAATGGCTACCGGAAGTGACCTTAAGAAAACCGGAAGTAGCTATTTTTGCAATTTGTTTCACCTAAAAGTATCCAGAATCCATATATTTTGTCATATAGATACATGAACAGATTACTGAAGACTAAAAATGACTTCCAACAAACCGGAAGTGGCCAATTATCTCCCATTCTACATACAAAAGTATATAGAAACTATATATTTTTGGAATCAGTGTGAAAGAAGCTATCATATCAGACCGGATGTGACATTTATTTCACCGGAAGTAGCATATTATCTCCCTGATATCACTCAAAAAGATAATTAAACCATCATTTATCGCATCAGTATAAAGAAACTACCTTCTTATCCAAATTACTTTAGTTTGGAAAGACTTTCAATTGTTCTCTGAACAATTGGTTTTTAATTATTATTATTTTTTTTTTTTTTTTCTTCCGCCAAATTTTGTTCTTGCGATAAATGTTTGTTTCGCAATATGTCGCTTAGATTTTTTTCATATTGTATCGTATAGGTTATGCGCTTTTAAATTTCACCCTGCTAAGCCGAACCATTTTCTTTGTAAGAGTTATCTCCCTATTCACTGTTTGTCATGTGTGTGCATCTCCTTCGTAACAAAATAAGAAAGCGACAAAATTCTTTTTACAAATTGTTCGTTACATCCTCAGGAATTTTTGGCTAATTTGGATCGAAGCGATTCGATGAAATTTTATAGGAGTTATGTACCTTTACGGAATAAATTTGTCGGTATGTTTTTTTAACTCATAAACCGTTAACCGTATAACCCTGGAATGTTTTTATTTGAGTCCCCTGGGTCCTAACTTAGAAAATTAGGTCAAGGTCAAAGGTCAAGGTCATATTTTAGATTTTCATATGTCTTTGATTTCCCTATAATTCTTGAATGGTTATAGATACAGAAAATTTAAGCAGTGAAAAATGTTCAGTACTTCAAGGGGCAACTTTGTTACATTATGACTGTATTGGTTTTACCATTATGTAAGGGACATAACCCCCATTGATGGTTTATAAAAAGCCATTATTAGGCAAAACACTTAAACAAAAGGTCCTTGACCCATAGGGTCTTTTGCAATGACATTGTGAAGCAATGACCTTGACAAAGGTCACAAGGTCAAAGGTCAAGGTCATGTACATATGTGATTTGGGGCACGACTTGAAGAATTTTATGTGTGTTTGCCAACCAACCAACCAACCAACCAACCAATCATGATCAATCAATAATGATCAATCAACAAATCATGATCATGATCAATCAACCAATCATGATCATGATTAATCAATCAATCAATCATGTTTCCGTCTCATGTGTTTAATATAGGGTTCAAGATCTCCTTTGTTTCTTTTTCGCTGTTTCAATTGACCCTTTCCAACGTGTTTAACCAACCAACCAACTAACCAATCAATCAATCAATCAATCAATCAATCAATCAATCAATCAATCAATCAATCAATCAATCAATCATGTTTCCGTCTCGTCTCGTGTGTTTAATATAGGGTCCAAGATCTTCTTTGTTTCTTTTTCGCTGTTTCAATTGGCCCTATCCAACGTGTTTAACCAACCAACCAACCAACCAACCAACCAACCAATCAATCAATCAATCAATCAATCAATCAATCATGATCAATCAATCAAGTTTCCGTCTCGTCTCGTGTGTTTAATATAGGGTCCAAGATCTTCTTTGTTTCTTTTTCGCTGTTTCAATTGGCCCTATCCAACGTGTTTAACCAACCAACCAACCAACCAATCAATCAATCATGTTTCCGTCTCGTGTGTTTAATATAGGGTCCAAGATCTTTTTTGTTTCTTTTTCGCTGTTTGAATTGGCCCTATCCAACGTGTTTTACCAACCAACCAACTAATCAATAAATCAATCAATCAATCATGATCATGATCAATCAATCATGATCATGATCAATCAATCATGTTTCATGATCAATCAATCATGTTTCATGAAAAATTGAAATTTAATATTGTTCTTGCGTCACTTCTGAAAAAAAAATCCACATGTACTCTGAAACTACAAATACAATCGACCTCAAAATTTGCAGTCAGCAGGGCATACATGTACTAAAAGTTTGTAAAAAAATTTGGTGCAGATATCTCTCAAAGCTTTTCCTAGAGAAAAAAAATTGCAATGCCGTAAAAATTGCTTGCTAGGTCCGTAAATTTCAGTAAAAGCCTACAATAAAATGTCCGCTCCGAGATTGAAATACTAATCTGTGTTACAAACAGGTGCTGAAAAATGTACATTATCAGAAAATAATCAATAAATGTGTTTTAAAGTTACACCGGATCAAATAAATCCAAATCATGCACTGTTTGTGACCTGTCATCAAAATGTCAATTTCCTACAATGACAAAAGAAATTACATTGTGTGCATTCCGTCTCTATACATGTTGTCTGTTCAAAGTCCCCACCTAAAAAGGAATAAAAAGACTATCTTTTCGTTATTATAAACCCGTGTCACGTGATGTGGCGCGCGCGCTGTACCTAAAATAAAAGAAAAACTTTCCAAACTAAACATGAAACTTCTCCGGTAACAATAATATAGACCCCATACAGAAACAAACAAACAAACAAACAAACAAACAAACAAATACCCCCCCCCCCCACCCCCAACTCAATTAATTTTAAAGGGGGAAAGACCCCCTACAATTGCTTTTTTAAAGCAATTGATTTATATTTATATTCTTTTTTTACTTTTATAACTCCTCTGCCTTTTACGATCTGTTGAGAATTTAAAATAAAAAAGTTTTTCACTTATTTGTTCCTTATTGAATTTCTTTTGTAGAACAAAGACACAGAGATGATGATGAAAGGTAATTTATTTAAAAAAAAATTGTATGATAACTTAATAATGACTTTTTTATTTAAATTTATTCATTGAGTTAATTTGATAAGTCTAACAGATGTCATAGATACATCTTCCTGCAATAGGTGTCTATTTGGCTGTGCAGTATGTATAAATATAAGCAAACACATCCAATCAGAATGTAAGGATGTAAAATCTACAGTACTAAACTCTCTGCATGTAAAGGTTCCAAATGATTGTCAGGGATATAGAAATAAAGTCACATGAATCGTTAAGTATTACACACAAATGTTGGTTTGGGTAGGAGATATACAAATATGCAGCCACATGTGATATCAAATTTGATGCCTGGTTTTCTGAGAGTGCTGCACACTCTTCATGTAAAAAGGACACTTACAATTCTTTAAGGTGTAATTGACCAATTGCCAGGCAAAATGTCTTCCACTATTTGACATGCCCCTTTTTTTCGGAGGCATTAAAAAATCCAAGTCCTTCATCCTATATTACAGTAAACATATTTCATGCATATTCATGATGAGAACCAATTCAATATTCAACCAATTACAGTAGGTAATACTGTAATTGATTAAATATTGAATTGTTTATCATCATTAATATGCATGAAATATTTTTTACTGAACATCAATTAAACAACAATCAATCAAATTGTAATACCTTACACTGCCATACTCTCAAAACCCCATTTCAGCTTTAAATTTGATAAAAAAAAAATCTGTGTATAAAAGTTATTTTTAAATTTTATTTTTTTTATTATAGGAGAAAGAAAAGAAAGCACAGACATGAACACAAAGAAAAAGATAAAAGTAGAGACAGTGATCGACACAGAAGACATCATGGCAGTGATAGACATCATCATAAACGCAATCTTGGTCCATCAAAGGATGAAATTAACATTGAAGAAGCTAATGAACTTAGAGCTAAACTAGGACTTGCTCCTCTCAAACCTTAGTTTTAAACTTGTGTTGTATATGTATTATTTGTAGTAAAATAAATCAATGATTTTATTCATAGATTCATTTTACAAATGTTTTACTTTTAGAAATAAAATACCAAATGTATATATAATTGATAATATTGGTATCTGCTAATACAACATTAACAGGTTTATATGACTTGAGGGTGACAAGTCAGGTTATTGTGAGTAAACCAACATTTATGCTAATTTCTTTTATATTGTATTACTCAGGAATACAAGTGTAATTTTAAGATGGTTTTGGTAGAGGATTAATAAGGTTATTGCCGGAAAACAAAATCATTTGCAATTTTCCACTTTTGAAAGGAGTATGTATAACTGTGGAAGAACAGTAATGAAATTTTGTCAAATTCAAATAGTATCTGTGTTTTGTGCCCCTGAACAACATTTAAAATTTTCAAATGATTTGATTGAGGCCGTCTCAATTGATTGTCTGAAAATTAAATCTTTACTATTGTCCTAATCAAGGGGCATTACATTGGAAGGAAGAGGGGAAATTGGTAAAATACAACTAGAACTATGGTCAGTGGTTTTTGTCGAGCCTGCAACTTTTGTTGCAGAAAGCTCGACATAGGGATAGTGATCCGGCGGCGGCGGCGGCTACGGCGGCGGCGGCGGCTACGGCGGCGGCGTTAGCTAACTTCTTAAAAGCTTTATATTTTAGAAGGTAGAAGACCTGGATGCTTCATACTTTGTATATAGATGCCTCATGTTACGAACTTTCCGTCAGTCACATGTCCAATGTCCTTGACCTCATTTTCATGGTTCAGTGACCACTTGAAAAAAAAGTTAATATTTTTTGTAATGTTAAATTCTCTCTTATTATAACTAATTGGATAACTATATTTGGTATGTGCGTACCTTGCAAGGTCCTCATGCCCGTCAGACAGTTTTCACTTGACCTCGACCTCATTTCATGGATCAGTGAACAAGGTTAAGTTTTGGTGGTCAAGTCCATATCTCAGATACTATAAGCAATAGGGCTAGTATATTCGGTGTATGGAAGGACTGTAAGGTGTACATGTCCAACTGGCAGATGTCATCTGACCTTGACCTCATTTTCATGGTTCAGTGGTTATAGTTAGATTTTTGTGTTTTGGTCTGTTTTTCTCATACTTTATGCAATAGATCTTCTATATTTGTTGTATGGAATGATTGTAAGGTGTACACGTCTAGCGGGCAGATGTCATCTGACCTTGACCTCATTTTCATGGTTCAGTGGTCAAAGTTAAGTTTTTGAGTTTTGGTCTTTTTATCTAATACTATATGCCATAGGTCAACTATATTTGGTGTATGGAAATATTTTATGATCTATATGTCAGTCGCGCAGGTTTTATTTGACCTTGACCTCATTTTCATGGTTCATTGCTCAGTGTTAAGTTTTTGTGTTTTGGTCTATTTTTTTTAAACTATAAGTAATAGGTCAACTATATTTGTTGTATGGAAGCATTGTTAGCTGTACATGTCTGCCTGGCATGGTTCATCTGACCTTGAACTCATTTTCATGGTTCATTGGTCTTTGTTTTGTTATCTTGGTTAATGTTAAGTTTATGTGACAGTCTTTAATAAAGCTTTATACTTAGGACTATCAACATAATATCAATGATAAGTAAAGAAGGCGAGACATTTCAGCGTGTGCACTCTTGTTACATTATTTGAAATAATTTAATGGAGGCTAACTCAAGTTCACTCCAGGACTGTAAGGTGGTACATAAGTAAAACTATATAATAGTCCACAGTCCACAGGGGTATGAACAAATATGTACCAAGGTAACAACAGCACATATCACATGAATTAAGAACTTTTTCACACTCTGGGCAATTTCGTTATGACTTATTTATAGACATCCTGTCTTTTGTTGAATGGCATATGCTGAAAATAGGAGTCCTTCATTGTGTCTTTGAACTTCTGTTTAATTGAATTGCAATGATTTTTATGCCCCACCTTCGATTGAGGGCATTATGTTTTCTGGTCTGTGTGATCCGTTCTTTTGTCCTTCCTTCATCAGTCCCTCTTCAGGTTAAAGTTTTTGGTCAACATAGTTTTTTTTATGAAGTTGAAGTCCAATGAACATGAAACTTAGTACACATGTTCCTTATGATATGATCTTTCTAATTTATATGCCAAAATTGTAGATTTGACCCCAATTCATGGTCCACTAAACATAGAAAATGGTATAGCAAGTAGCAGGTTAAAGTTTTTGGTCGAGGTAGTTTTTGATGAAGTTTAAGTCTAATCAACTTAAAACTTAGTACACATGTTCCTTATGATATAATCTTTCTAATTTAATTGCCAAATTAGATTTTCACCCCAATTTCACGGTCCACTGAACTTAGAAAATGATAGTGCGAGTGGGACATCCATGTACTATGGACACATTCTTGTTTTTTACTGTCTGTTACTGTCAGTATCCAATGACCTTTGTGGTATTTAAATACCTATTGCCTGACCAGTATAAAAAATTGTCAACACAATTTGTCCATTTAAATTGTACAATAGGTATTGTGAGAACTCATCAACAGGTGGTCATTTAACTACCCAATAAAAAATCTTCACAAAAGGTAAAATTTAAATGACTGATAGCTAGCTTGCTTTCCCTTGTGTATCATGACCAATGTCCTGAATAGACTATTCTATTTAGATATGGGACATTTTAAGCCATTTCTTTTTGTGTCTCTAAATAGTCAAGATGGAAATTTCAATCAGTGAATTTAGTTTATAAAAAAAGTACATATATGTTTGCTTCATGGTGTTTTTAATGTGGGATGTATTTTAAGTTTCTGATTCCTGATATGGAAAAAGTGTTTGTGAAATGGATTTGTTTGGATAGCCCATCTAATTGTGAATAATTCTACAAGATGAATTATGTGTGACTTGGTGTTCTCTAATGGGATATATTTTCATGTTATATAACGATTCCTGAAATGGAATAGCAGTGATGCTAAGTTTCATTTAATATTCAGGATCTACTTCAATTGGAATTACTGTTAAAAATTTATTTTCAATGTATCAAAAAAAGTACAAATGGCTTAGTGAATAGAAATTTCAGTGCTTTATTCTTCATTATGAAAGTGGGATTTACCAGCAATGATTCATTTGTGATTGTAAGCAAAATAAATAAATTTACAATAAATATCTTTATAAGAAAAAACAAACAGTGAATTAAATGTAAAATGTCCCATACCTAAATAGAATAGTCCATTCAGGACATGGACATGAGGAAAGCAAGCTAGCTATCATTCATTTAAATTAGCTCTGTCAAAAACAAACCAGGTAAATCTACAGGTAGTTAAGTGACCACCTGTTGATAATAGCTCTCACAATACCTATTGTACAATTTAAATGGACAAATTGTATCGACAAGTTTTTAAACTGTTCAGGCAATAGGTAATTCACTACCACAAAGGTTATTGGATAATCACAGTAAAATCATGCATCTTTGACTACAGGCTTAAATTAAAAAATTAAAATGTTTCATTCTTTTTTATTTAAAATGAATTTCACAACATTAAATCAACAATAACCTATCTGGTAAAATATAAATATTACATTCACTTCCATCAAAATTTCTTTTTATATTTAGTACATAATCTTTTGAACACATCCTTAATTTTTTTTGGAGACATTGTGATCTAATCTTCCACTCAGAAACATTTTGTAGTAAAATAGCACTTTCCTGTACATAAAATAAAATGGTGCTTTCTTCCATTTAATAAAATAGCACTTTTCAGCATACAATCTTATTTAAGTACAAAAATGGCTGCAGTGCAATTTAATATGCATGCACTATTCATTTTCTACTTAGTAGCAAAAAACCATGATAGAAAAAAACATGATTTATTTACACCATATGGTCATTTCTGTTTTTGGTGGGGTTAATTTCGACTAATCTTGAGCTGTCTGTGCAGTGTTTTGTTAAAATTTTAGTCCATTCTTCCCTTTTCTTTTGGTCATGGTATTGTGGCATACTTTGAATCAATGTTTTTTTTATTAATATATTCAGCAAGCTAAATATATATACTGTCCTCAAATTTAACAGGAGATCAAATATGAGTAATAAGTTCTTAAATAAATAGTTGATGGCATTCTATGGTTTTGGTATCATGAAATCAATTTAAACCAGACACTCCGCAGGGCGCAGCTTTATACGACCGCAGAGGTTGAACCCTGAACGCTTTGGGCAAGTATGGACACAACATTCAAGCTGGATTCAGCTCTGAATTTGGATTGTGATTAAATAGTTGACACAGCATAGGTTTCTGACACAGAATGAATGTGTTCTAATGAACTTAAACATTTTTTTTTTGCTTTTGGGCAATTCACTTTGCTGTTAAATATTAATCCTCTCAAAAAAAAAAATGTTTGAAGAAATTTTCTTTTTATTTCTAAAATCTGAAAAATTGAACACCCCCAATTTCTTTTTTCATCTCCCCTTTTCCCTATTCCAAAAATGATCTCAATTCAATTTCTAATGGAGTTTGCAACAATAATACTCATTTAAATACATCATAAAATATTAAAATATAAAATGTCATGGTTAAAATTAATTTTAATTAATGGTAACTTTTAAAACCAGATGCTCCGCAGGGCACAGCTTTATATGACCGCAGAGGTTGAACCCTGAACGGTTGGGGCAAGTATGGACACAACATTCAAGCTGGATACAGCTCTAAATTTGGATTGTGATTAAATAGTTGACACAGCATAGGTTTCTGACACAGAATGAATGTGGTCTAATGAACTTAAAATATTTTTTGCCTTTGAGCACTTCACTATGCTGAATATTAAACCTCTCAAAAAAATGTTTGAAGAAATTTTCTTTTTATTTATGTAATCTGAAATGAGAAAAATTTACCCCCCCCCCCCCCCCCCCCCCCATTTTTTTTCACATCCCCCTTTCCCTTTTTCCAAAACTGATCTCAATTCAAATTTCTAATGGAGTTTGCAACAATAACTACTCATTTAAATACATCATAAAATATTAAAATGTAACAAAAGGTGCTTGTTATCACTGAATGGTAAAGATTGTTTTAATTTATCAGTTGGTAGTAAAAGTGAATATACATTGTATATTGTATAAAACAATGATTTAAGTTGACTCAACTACTATTCTGGACAAAGAAAGATAATTCCAATCAATTGAAAATTTCTTGCTATTGCACAATATTGTGCAATTAGATATTTCTGGCTATTGTGCAATACTGTGCAATTGAAAATATTTGCTATTGCACAATACTGTGCAATTGAAGATTTCTTGCTATTGTGCAATACTGAGCAATTGAAAATTTCTTGCTATTGCACAATACTGTGCAATTGAAGATTTCTTGCTATTGCTGAATACTGTGCAATTGAAAATTTCTTGCTATTGCACAATACTTAATATAATAATTTTGGATCCTGATTTGAACCAACTTGAAAACTGGGCCCATAAACAAAAATCTAAGTACATGTTTAGATTCAGCATATCAAAAAAGCCCAAGAATTCAATTTTTGTTAAAATCAAATTTAGTTTAATTTTGACCCTTTGGACTTTAATGTAGACCAATTTGAAAACGGGACCAAAAATTAAGAATCTACATACACAGTTAGATTTGGCATATCAAAGAACCCCAATTATTCAATGTTTGATGAAATCAAACAAAGTTCAATTTTGGACCCTTTGGGCCCTTATTCCTAAACTGTTGGGACCAAAACTCCCAAAATCAAACCCAACCTTCCTTTTATGGTCATAAACCTTGTGTTTAAATTTCATAGATTTCTATTTACTTATACTTAAGTTATGGTGCGAAAACCAAGAATAATGTTTATTTGGGCCCCTTTTTGGCCCCTAATTCCTAAACTGTTGGGACATCAACTCCCAAAATCAATCCCAACCTTCCTTTTGTGGTCATAAACCTTGTGTTTAAATTTCACTGATTTCTATTTACTTATACTAAAGTTATTGTGCAAAAACCAAGAATAATGCTTATTTGGGCCCTTTTTTGGCCCCTAATTCCTAAACTGTTGGAACCAAAACTCCCAAAATCAATCCCAACCTTCCTTTTGTGGTCATAAACCTTGTGTCAAAATTTCATAGATTTCTATTCACTTAAACTAAAGTTATAGTGCGAAAACCAAGAAAATGCTTATTTGGGCCCTTTTTGGCCCCTAATTCCTAAAATGTTGGGACCAAAACTCCCAAAATCAATCCCAACCTTCCTTTTGTGGTCATAAACCTTGTGTCAAAATTTCATCGATTTCTATTCACTTTTAAAGTTAGAGTGCGAAAACTAAAAGTATTCGGACGACGACGACGACGCCATAGTGATAGCAATATACGACGAAAAATTAAAATTTTTGCGGTCGTATAAAAATAAATGGGAAATGTGTCCAAAGGGACACAGATGATGCCCCTACTAGCTTATAACGTTTACAAGTGACATAACTCAAGAACTATAAAAGTGAAGCTGCCAAAAATTGAACTTGAACTGAGTTTAGAGGTACTAAGAATTATATAAACATTTCATTAAATTTAGTTGAGACAAACTTAAGTTAAGAGAACAGAAACAAAAAAAAATCTTCAATTTTTCCACTTGTAAAGACGCATAACCCTAGAATGGTAATCAAAGTGCTTGTAATCACTGAATGGCAAAGATTTTTTTAATTTATCAGTTGGTAGTAAAAGTGAATATTGCATTGTATATTGTATATAAAGAATTGATTTAAGTTGATTCAACTACTATTCTGGACAAAGAAAGATAACTCCAATTTTCAAAGAATAATAATCATGGCTAAAAATAAACAAAAAAGCTTCATCAGCAACATTTTATATTGGCAAATTTCCAATGAAGTTCATTAAACTAAAGTTATTGGCAAATTTCCAATATACATAATTAAAAAGCAGTTTAGGTGAGATATTCTAAGGAGTTTCAATTACCAACCTTACACTGCTTTCAAATTATGTTTTGTACTTAAGTAATTGTCCATTAACCTGGAAACCCTTTTCCCCCCTTTTTTGCACCTTATTCCTTAACGGTTTGAGCCATAACTCCCAAAGACAATTCTTACCATCCCTTTGTGGTAATACAATATCCAAAATCTAAATAAATGGTTTGAATCAGCATATCAAAGAACCCCAAGAATTCAATTTTTGATGAAATCAAATAAAGTTCAATTTTGGACCCTTTAGACCTCACTATGGACCAATTTGATAATCGGGCCCAAATATCATAAATCTAAATACATGGTTAAATTCAGCATATCGAAGAACCCCATATATTCGATTTTTGTTGAAATCAAACAAAGTTTAATTTTGGACCCCAATTTTGACCAACTTGAAAACTGGGCCCATAATAAAACAAGAGTGCACACGCTGAAATGTCTAGCCTTCTAAACTAATCATTGATATTATGTTGATAGTCCTAAGTATAAAGCTAAGCTTTATTACAACTGTCACATAACCTTAACATTAAACAAGATAACTAAAAAAAGACCAACGAACTTTGAAAATGAGGTCAAGGTCAGATGAACCATGCCAGGCAGACATGTACAGCTAACAATGCTTTTATACAACATATTATATAGTTGACCCATTACTTATAGTTTAAGAAAAATAGACCAAAACGCAAAAACTTAACACTGTGCAATGAACCGTGAAAATGAGGTCACGGTCAAATAAAACCTGCCCGACTGACATGAAGATCATAAAATATTTCCATACACCAAATATAGTTGACCTATGGCATATAGTATTAGATAAAAAGACCAAAACTCAAAAACTTAACTTTGACCACTGAACCATGAAAATGAGGTCAAGGTCACATGACATCTGCCCGCTAGACATGTACACCTTACAATCATTCCATACAACAAATATAGTAGACCAATTGCATATAGTATGAGAAAAACAGACCAAAACACAAAAATTCAACTATAACCACTGAACCACGAAAATGAGGTCAAGGTCAGATGACACCTGCCAAGTGGACATGTACACCTTACAGTCCTTCCATACACCGAATATACTAACCCTATTGCTTATAGTATCTGAGATATGGACTTGACCACCAAAACTTAACTTTGTTCACTGATCCATGGAATGAGGTCGAGGTCAAGTGAAAACTGTCTGACAGACAGGAGGACCTTGCAAGGTACGCACATATCAAATATAGTTATCCTATTACTTATAATAAGAGAGAATTCAGTATTACAAAAAATTTGAACTTTTTTTTCAAGTGTACACTGAACCATAAAAATGAGGTCAAGGACATTGGACATGTGACTGACGGAAACTTCGTAACATGAAGCATCTATATACAAAGTATAACGCATCCAGGTCTTCCACCTAAAAATCCATCTAGAATATAAAGCTTTTCAGAAGTGAGCTAACGCCGCCGCCGCCGTAGCCGCCACCGCCGCCAGATCCCTATCCCTATGACAGCTTTCTGCAACAAAAGTTGCAGGCTCGACAAAAACTAAGTACATGTTAAGATTCAGCATATCAAAGAACCCCAAGAATTCAATTTTTGATAAAATCAAACAAGTTTAATTTTGAACCCTTTGGACCTTAATGTAGACCAATTTGAAAACGGGACCAAAAATAAAGAATCTAAATACACGGTTAGATTCAGCTTATCCAAGAACCCCCTTAGTTCAATTTTTGATGAAATCAAACAAAAAAAAAGTTTAATTTTGGCCCCTTTTGGCCCCTAATTCCTAAACTGTCAACCTTCCTTTTGTGGTCATAAACCTTGTGTTTAATTTTCATAGATTTCTATTTACTTATGCTACAGTTATTGTGCGAAAAACAAAAAAAAATGCTTATTTGGGCTCTTTTTAAGCCCCTAATTCCTAAACTGTTGGTACCAAAACTTCCAAAATCAATCCCAACCTTCCTTTTGTGGTCATAAACCTTGTGTTAAAATTTCATAGATTTCTGTTTACTTACACTAGAGTTATTGTGCGAAAACCAAGAAAAATGCATATTGGACACTTTTTTGGCCCCTAATTTTTAAACTGTTGGGACCAAAACTTCCAAAATCAATCCCAACCTTCCTTTTATTGTCATAAACCTTGAGTTAAAATTTCATAGATTTCTATTAACTTATATTAAAGCTATAGTGCGAAAACCAAATGTCTTCGGACGACGACAACGCCAACATCATACCAATATACGACCGCAAAAATTTTGTGGTCGTATAAAAATCATAACATTTCCAATAGAAAAGCCTGAAATGCCCTATAAGTCAGGCCTTATTAAATGCACTTACGCCAATACAACAATAACAACATGCAATTGTTGAGAAAGACTATAAATCATTGTGAATTAGGGAAATGCTGTATACACATAATGCTTTCAAAATAACAAATGCAAATTGTTTTGTGACAACTATCCTTTTACAATTAAACAAAAAAACAACCAAAAATTATATGAATTTACATTTTTATGGCTATTTTAAATGACAATCACAGTATATCCAACTCATATAAAACATTTCATGTAACTTTAAATGAAGAGATATCAAAATAAAATTAATCGTAGCAACATCTCTGACATGCTTGAATCAAAGCAAAACCAAAAACTAAAGTTTGCAAGGCCTAATTTTTCACACCCTGTGTGTACTTACAAAATGCCTTTAATCACAGTTGGTGTAAAAGTAGAAGAGCAAAATCTGCTTGTTGACTTTTAAAGTCTTTAATGTCAACTGTCTATATATTTTGTGGTTACACACAGTTATTTATTATTTACCAAATTTGCACCATTCTCAAAAGAACAAAATCATATATTTGTTTTCCAAGAAAAAATACTTGTAAACAAACAAAACAAAACAAATATCTTACCAACAAAACAAAGGATAACATAATAAATATAATTAACAAACTCCTTGTTTTGTATATACCTTATCAGATAACATACAGTAGCAATTAAAATCAATTTGATTCAATGTTGCATGAATTATGATTGACAAAAATTTTACAGTAAGTATTATGCTTAAAAATAAATAATTATGAAAAAGAGAGTGAAATAAACTAAAATAGACATTTAAATTTAATGCATTGTGTAGTTCTTATAATTCATTGCTGCTTTTGTTACTCCTTTCTTTTAACATGTAGTAAGTGTATTGAGAAAAGTGACTATATAAGAAAGTTGAACTATGAATGAAAGATTAGAATGCATATATAGGTATAACTGCAGTGGTACAAGAAGATAGTAATATGACATGACACATTTTTGCTAGGTTTTCTATGTGCATTTTTCTTCTCCCTAAATTTGATCTTCCTCAAAGATCAAAGCTGCCAAAGAGATATTTTCACAATTTTAGTCACAAAATTTGTGAAAACACTTCCTGCTAGAAAATCGTCCACTTAACATTATTCTTTTAAAAACAAACTTCAAATAACAAAAATTAGAGTTGTAAGTTTCCAAACCCGTGCAACACTTTTAGAATAGATACAAGGAATCTTGGCATGAAACAGATCAATAAATTGGTTTTAATTTACTTAAGATTCAACACCTAAGATAGAACAATTTTGTTACTCCCTCTAGTACATTTACAAGTTATAAAATAGATTGAGATACTTTTAAACAGTTACTTGTTTAACAAAAATTATAGATTCTGTTATGAAAGGCTGAACTGTTATTTATTTGTTAGAAATGCAAATTTAACAACACAAAAAATAAACAAACAAGTAGATATTATAAAATCTGAACAGTAATATTTATACATCTTATTATATGTAGTAAGACCTGGAATGCTATGTAAAAAATCAGAACTGTCAAGTAAAGCAATGTACAGAAACTCAAAACTATACAATTTGATGAAATTTTAGTATGATATGTATATCTAGCTGTAAACAAAAGGATGAAAAATGTTAATAACAGTGATTAAAATAAAGCTGCACAGTGTTGAATAAAACCAGATGACTAGTGGTAAAATATCATTAATAAATTACCATACCTTTCCAAACCAATTGGACATAAATAAAATGAACTATACAGAGGGCCAAGGCTTATTGTTAAAGACCATATTTTGACCTATAATGGTTTACTTTTTCAAATTGCGACTTGGATGGAAAGTTGTCTCATTGGCACTCATACCACATCTTCTTAAATCTATATACCAAAGTAACTGAAATGTTGTGAAATTTAGTTAAGCATTAAACTTAAAGTTTAAGGGGATGAAGTATCATAAATACATGATTATAAGACTTTGAAAAGAGTTTGAAACTTAAACACCAGTTACTGTAGTAAAAAACATTAACAAATCACTTACCATGAAATGTAGGCCAAAGTGATCAAAATAGAATTGAACATCATTCTTCTGTAGCAGAAGATTATAGTGGTTGAAGATAAATGAAATATTATCATATATTTCTTAGAAATTGACATAAATGTGAACTTAACCAAAGTTACTTAAGCATTGTATGTAGGTTGTAGTGACCCAATAGTTGCTATCATGTTGCAAAATAAAAAAAACCTTCAGTAGGTTTGCTGTCCACCTATTTTGGCAATGAAAGGTAAAATGAAGCACCAAATAGCTTATATATAAATAAATACAAATTCAATGGTAAAATGACATAGAATGGCAAGTGTAGCTTTAACATAAAGCTGTACTCTATTTAAACTGAACACTTGGATTATACAGGTAATGCACATTCACTATGTCATCACTAAGTGGTTCAGATTAGACAGGTTTCCAACTTATTTCAAAGTTCTGTTCAGGTTCCACAATATGATTATTCGACTATAAATTCTATAAAATTATTTATATCACAGAATTTAATTTTTCTAGTACATGGTAGTTTAATATAGTATTCTAAATTTTCTTTTGATACGATTTCTCTAAGTGTATTTCTCTTTACAATATATGATTTTCCAGTATCCATCTCCACTCTAAAATAGGCATGTAATGTCCAGTATGAATCATAATGAGTAAACATATCAATTTTTGTGAAATGAATCATAATAAGTAAACATATATAGTTTTGTGAAATGAATCACTAGAGCACTAAACTGCTTTAAAACAGCTGTATCAAACAGATATAGCACTAGAATATTTCTGTAAAGAAGTGATATCTACTGTACAGAAACAACATGTGCTCTGAATGATGATCTTGACATGACTGGTGATATGAGATCTAATGACCTTGACACATTCATCACGACACTGCAGTATTATGAATCTGTGGTGGTTGTAACTTTTTAAGTTCTTGTTTTAAATTCTGAAACATCCTGGTTAGTCGACGATTGTCATGTTTGTCAACCCAACTTTGAACTTCCTGAAACGGGAAAATAATACTAATATTTATTTATATTATTAAAATCATTTATCTGATCACACTAATATTAAATGGTTTAATCTTTAAAGCTAGTTGCCCATGATTAATACAAGGAAAAAAATAATGTTTTTCTTTCTAAAGGAATTTTATATATAATGTCCATATTATTTTTACAGTATTCATGTCCAAAATTCACAATTTCCAGCCAAACTATTGTCTTCTGGACATTTTTATAAAGTATGGAGTATCAATTTTGTCTTTTTTTTGGGGGGAGGGGGAGGGGTAACCTTTGAAAAATAAATACTCTATTGTAATTACAGTAATCTCATATACACTGTTGCTATATACACATTATACAAATATTGACATATCTTATGTTGCTTTCTAAACCCTTATAACATTTTGTTCTCTTTATGTATGTAGTTAAATTTCTGCTAATATTATACCTTTATCATTTTATCTTTCTTCATATAAAAATGGGCTTTGATCACTTCTGAAAACTCTGGTGGTGGGTTCTGTAAATTTCCTATCATTGCATATTTTATATTGTTGTAGCAAACATCTGAAAAAACGAAAATAAAATATAATAGCAATTAACCTCAAGTATGAGTTAACAGTTACTGAAGGCATAGTGCTTTGTATACAAGAGAGCACATGCTGGGATTTAACTTGTCAATACAAATCTTAAATGTATTCTTTATAACTAAATCTCTTTCATCTTATCTATGATTATAAAGTGTATTCAAACATAATATATGCATTCCTTTTAAAGGTAAAGTAAACCAGATGCTCTGCAGGGCACAGCTTTATACGACCACAGAGGTTGAACCCTGAACGGTTGGGGCAGGTATGGACACAACATTCAAGCTGGATTCAGCTCTAAATTTGGATTGTGATTAAATAGTTGACACAGCATAGGTTTCTGACACATAATGAATGTGGTCTAATGAACTTAAAATTTTGTTTGCCTTTGAACAATTCACTATGCTGTTGAATATTAATCCTCTCAAAAAAATGTTTGAAGAAATTTTCTTTTTATTTATGAAATCTGAAATGAAAAAAATTGACCCCCCCCCCCCCAATTTTTTTTTCACATCCCCCTTTCCCTTATTCCAAAACTGATCTCAATTCAAATTTCTAATCGAGTTTGCAACAATAACTACTCATTTAAATACATATTAAAATGTAAAAAAAGTGCTTGTTATCACTAAATGGTAAAGATTGTTTTAATTTATCAGTTGGTAGTAAAAGTGAATATACATTGTATATTGTATAAAGCAATGATTTAAGTTGATTCAACTACTATTCTGGACAAAGAAAGATAACTCCAATTGAAAATATGAAAATTTCTTGCTATTGCACAATTAGATATTTCTTGCTATTGCGCAATACTGTGCAATTGAAAACATTTGCTATTGCACAATACTGTGCAATTGAAGATTTCTTGCAATTGCGCAATACTGTGCAATTGAAAATTTCTTGCTATTGCACAATACTGTGCAATTGAAGATTTTTTGCTATTGTTGAATACTGTCCAATTGAAAATTTCTTGCTATTGCACAATACTTAATATAATAATTTTGGATCCTGATTTGGACCAAATTTAAAACTAGGCCCATAATCAAAAATCTAAGTACATGTTTAGATTCAGCATATCAAAGAAGCCCAAGAATTCAATTTTTGTTAAAATCAAACTTAGTTTAATTTTGGACCCTTTGGACTTTAATGTAGACCAATTTGAAAACGGGACCAAAAATTAAGAATCTACATACACAGTTAGATTTGGCATATCAAAGAACCCCAATTATTCAATTTTTGATGAAATCAAACAAAGTTTAATTTTGGACCCCGATTTGGACCAACTTGAAAACTGGGCCAATAATCAAAAATCTAAGTACATTTTTAGATTCAGCATATCAAAGAACCCAAGGATTCAATTTTTGTTAATTTTGGACCCTTTGGACCTTAAAGTAGACCAATTTTAAAACGGGACCAAAAATTAAGAATCTACATACACAGTTAGATTGGGCATATCAAGGAACCCCAATTATTCAATTTTTGATGAAATCAAACAAAGTTTAATTTTGGACCCTTTGGGCCCCTTATTCCTAAACTGTTGGGACCAAAACTTCCAAAATCAATCCCAACCTTCCTTTTATAGTCATAAACCTTGTGTTTAAATTTCATAGATTTCTATTTACTTATACTAAAGTTATTGTGCGAAAACCAAGAATAATGCTTATTTGGGCCCTTTTTTGGCCCCTAATTCCTAAACTGTTGAAACCAAAACTCCCAAAATCAATCCCAACCTTCCTTTTGTGGTCATAAACCTTGTGTCAAAATTTCATAGATTTCTATTTACTTAAACTAAAGTTATAGTGCGAAAACCAAGAAAATGCTTATTTGGGCCCTTTTTGGCCCCTAATTCCTAAAAAGTTGGGACCAAAACTCCCAAAATCAATCCCAACCTTTCTTTTGTGGTCATAAACCTTGTGTTAAAATTTCATAGATTTCTATTCACATTTACTAAAGTTAGAGTGCGAAAACTAAAAGTATTTTCAATTTTTGCGGTCGTATAAAAACTACAAACCTTCATTATATTCATCGCTGTGTTTCTGTCCAGCATCTGTGCCTATTTCTTGTTCAAAACCTGGTTCATTAAAGTAAGGATCAGGAACTAATATCAAGGACTGTATTGAAACCAGAATCTACAACGCAAATACAAAGTTTTTGCAAAGCCTGTTGAAATAATAAACACAATTTCTCTGCCCTCTTGTCATTTTTTGGGCAAAAACTGCCTCATAAATCCTTGTTACATGTCCAAGAAATAATCATCTCTAATGCAAAAATCATTTAAATATATTTTCTATGATATGTCAAAGGAGTTTCCTCCCTGCTTCATCTTTAAATTTGATAATTGGTCTAAGGAATTAAAAAACTATATTTGGTATAGCCTTCGTACATATATCTATATCTTTTAGTTTAAGTATAAGTATTTTACTTTTTGGAATTAAGGAAACCACCATGTAGATGTCAGATTAAATTAAATTAAAATGTATACTTTACCTGTAGAACAGTAGAGGTTTTTTCATTCCACTGTTCCCCCTTCTGTCCCTCCCAGGTTCCAAGTAATGAAAGACAAACTTTTCCACATCTGTAATATAAGAAATCAAAAATAAATGTTTAAAATTCATTGACGAAACTTGACTTGAACAAACGCTAACTGATTTAAAGAGTTATCTCCCTGAACCAGGGTCTACCCCCTTAAATGAACAATTTTTTACTGTAAAACATGTGTTTATGACTTCTATCTACTATGTAACAATCCAATAATGTTTTATTTATTTACCTAATCCTAACATTTCAAATCTCAACTCTGGCAGTTACAATAACAAGATGGCACCAGGAATATAATTTACAGAGAAAGCCAATTTCAAATGTTCTTTCTTCTATCAAAACTTATCAAATCAAACTATGATCAGATGTGGATGTTCATCTGAAGTTGCACATATATCTAAAGTATATTTTCTCAGTATCCATGCACATAGAAAATCTATGAAGTTGAAAAATTTACTTCTACTTACGCATACAAATTTGGGTTAAATCTGACTTTTCCACTTCCTGTTGTGTGAAGGTTAACTTGTGGTGGGCATCGTGGGTAGGCAGGAGGGAAATATATGTCAAACAGGAAACATCCACCAGAATAAGGGGTTCCTTCTGGCCTGAAAATTAGTGTATTGATTTTTAGAAAATTCTTAATAAAATAAATAATAGAAACCTTTTTATCATTTTATTTATAGATTATAGATTTCCTGTTGTAAATAAGGAATCAAAAACAGTTTTAAACTATGAGAATAAAAAGGTATAGAATATATGTCAATGAGAAAGTAATCAAACAAAATAAATAAAACTAAAAGGACTTACCCTGTAATTAATGCTCTCATTAAAGTTATCTTTTCATCATCCTACAAAGCAGCAAATATAACTGAATGTTAAATAGTGTCTATTGGCAATCACTAACGTTTCACTTATTTGAATTTGTGGTTGTCCCCTTTTAACAAGTTAAAATCCCCAAAATTAGTATTAAATGAATACCAATGAATTGATCAAATATACATCATGAAAAAAATTACTATTGAATGAATTGTTTTATCAGTTGATTGTATTGTGAACTTTTACTTAATAATTTTTAATACTTGAGTCACTGTGGTTTAATGATAATCATTATTTTAAATTTATACAGAGGAAATTTTAAATTTTTCTTAACTCATTTTTATTTTTTGAAACTTTTTACTTTTCTTTCATTTTGATTAATTTTAAATTTTTGATATTTTTTGTGTGAGTTGTACATTCTTTTATATTATTCTATTTAACCGACAATCAATGTTTTCATTTTACACGCCACTGCTCAGAAATTGTATTTATGTGATTGTATATTTTGCTTTTACCTTATGTATCTTATTTTTTGTTTATTCATGTTAAGCGCTTAGGGTAATTTTTCAAATTATATAATGCACTATATAAATATTGTATAATAATAATAATAATAATGAAAATAAAATGTCTAATAGCATAATTACTACTATACTTGTCAAATAAGAACTTCAATAACATCATAAAAAAATTACTATTGAATGAATTAGAAATTTGGTAAATAAACATGAGCAAACAAACAATGTTCACAATAACCTGTTTAAAAATCTGAAATCTAAAATATCATGCATTCTTAACTCATAAGGTTGACACAAACAAGTGTATGCATGTGCCTGTCCCAAGTCAGGAGCCTGTAATTCAGTGGTTGTCGTTTGTTTATGTGTTACATATTTGTTTTTCGTTCATTTTTTTATACAAATAAGGCCGTTAGTTTGCTCGTTTGAATTGTTTTACATTGTCATATCAGGGCCTTTTACAGCTGACTATGCAGTATGGGTATTGCTCATTGTTGAAGGCCGTACGGTGACCTATAGTTGTTAATGTCTGTATCATTTTGGTCTCTTGTAGATAGTTGTCTCATTGGCAATCATACCACATCTTCTTTTTTATATTGTATACTTACTGTTCTAACAAATATAGATGAAGACAGATTAAGTGGTAAACTTGACGATAAAGATGTTAACTCCTGGGCTATTCTAAATATCTAAAATAAAATATAAATATATAGTAAAATGTAAATTCTTCAGTACTGCTTTTATATCCTACATCTATGAATAAAATGTGGTGGGGAGTATACTTCATGAGAAAACAACCTACAGACTCATACAACTAAACATTTTTTAGATAAAACAAATATTCACCAACAGACAGGTGTCTATATAAAGGAGTAGGTCCGGTAAGGACCGATTTTGGCCTCAAATTTCAGATTCATCTGACGAAAGATTTTGACCACTTTTTAAAAACTTAAGTGTCTATTCCATTTGATTCAATTAGTTTATGTCAAAGATTTTAACTGATTTAGTCCGTGAAAACGATCTGTTTCAAGCTCAAACATAAAAAATCTACCAAATATACCGAAAAATGTCACTTTTCAGATGGTTTTTGTCCAAAATGAAAGTGGCCGCATCCGTGTTCATCCTCAAGCTTTATATATGTTATGTATTATCATCAAATACAACTTACATTTCAATATTTAGGATGAACACGAATGCGGCCACTTTCGTTTTACACGGAAACCGTCTAAAAGTTAACTAAAATGATAGAACTGTGAAGATTTCAGTAATTAAGCATGACTTAATGGTGCTAGTATCCGATAAATGTGCTTTGTATTGTCAAAAACAGGCCATATTTATGTAGCAGAAGCATTCTACTGTCCAATAAATAACTAAAAGATTATATTTTAACAATTTTGTAAAACTGCTATATTTTGGGGCCAAAAAGGGGTCTTACTGGACCTACTCCTTTGTCAAGGTCAAATTCAGTGCAGGAAAAGCACATAACCCCACATACATCATACATGTATTTAAAAACTTATATAGGATAACTCCCACGCATAATAAATGACTTGGACAATTATATCTTTAAGATAAAAAGAAACTACCTGTTTCTGACCTCCAGCTTGATGTGACTTGTAAAGATTTGCATAATGGTGGCCAAGGTTCCCCTCCACTACAAAAAAAAATATAAAACCATCAATGTTGTATGTGAATGAGAAGGAATTTAGATATCAATAGGACAGTAACACATTAACAAAACATTCATACAAAACATTCATGAAAAACCCTTTGAGGTTTAGTTGATAAAGGTACAAATATCTAATGGATTAAGTGCCTGCAGACTTCGATTGAATAACCTTTGAATTATATTTGTGTTGAATATCATATACATACATGAAAGTTGATTTAAAATAAGTTTTTTTTAATCAAACCCTCCATTTTCATTTTTCATTTGTTTATCAATAAAATTATGTGGAAAAGAAAGTACAAAACATTACAGCATGTATGTAATAGGTCAGAGGATTTCAACTTGAACCTGTTATGATTGGTTTCCTTATGAAATGGCAAACACTGAAGAAAATCTAGAACTTGTGATATTTTTCTTAGCAAATATGATTCTGACTTACATGGCAGATCTGAACTACCAAATTGCATGCTCTTAAGAACTTGTTTATATTGCACTTCTAATTCTGCATCCTGAAAAATAAAACAAAATAGTTCATAAAAATCTGCAGTTTGAAAAAATAAAATCAGCATAATTTCAACTTCAATTCAAACTACTGATGCAGACAAGTAACTCATATTTCTGGTTGATTTCATATTCTATTAGTGAAATGTTCCACAAATTGTTGGAGTGTTTAAAGGTATGGAATTCTTTCATTTTTTATTTTTTTTTAACATTTCTTAAATCAATAAGAATCTGAGAAATACTTACACATTTAGTATTTAGTACATCATAGGGAGGAATCTGTTCTCCATATATGGTTAGATCATTATCATTACTATTATTTCTGTTACCAAGTAAATTATTTCTCTCTAACGTATCTGTAAATAACATGATATATATATATTCTATTATGTGAGAAATACACATGTCTTTCAAATAAACAGAATGTATTCATTACTGTATTCTGATTTTATTTACATGATGTTTCACTAATGTATACGCCACATCTCCTTTTTACTATAACGTATGGCAGATAGAATTTGTTTTGTACTCATTAAATATACCAGGCTTGTAATTTTGTTTGCCAGTCATGTGTTTCTTAAAATACTCATCAGTGACGCTATACTACAAAAAGTTAAAAGACCAAAAAAAGAACTTAACTTCAATTGAGTAATTACAACAGTGACATGCACTACTCGTAATTTTTCTCTCGCTATCTACATTTTTACTTTTTAAATTACCGGTATGTTGTGTTGTACTTTTTTATCTTTTCATTTCTAAGTCACTTTTCTTTTTTCTTCCAATGCAGAGACAGTATAGTGCTGTTTTTTACTTTTGAATTTGTAAAACACTTTAACGGTAAACCAAATTCCAATTAAAAGAGCTGTAGTATTTATCAATTTCTTACCTTTCACATTATTAAATAACGAAACCATTTCCCTGAAACAACAATTAATAACTTAATTCAACAATGTTTTTTATGTTAAAAAGAACTCTACACTGTCATACAAAATAATTTGTTGTTGAGTTAATTTTATTCTCTAGTTTTAAAAAAACTAAATATGCCCCATTTTTTTGCGTAAGGTATTTGTGTGCTTTTGAACTTTTAAAGTAAGTGTTACTTTTATTATTATGAAATTTAATCTGACTTTACAATACATTGCAATTCAGGTAGGAAATTAAAGCAGAAAATTGTTAATTGCAGTTAATTTTTATGTCAACATCATGGTCCACCCTGTTTAAGGGTTGGTACATATTCCCAATCTACAATTTTCTGTGTTCATTTTTTATACTTTATATTTTTGGATGGTGCTGTTAGATCATTCTTTTTTTCTAATGTTTTCAATTACCACTAATATTAAGATTAGTCTTGTCAAGATCACTGACCCCGAAATCAGATTGACAAGCTACTGAATATTTTCATCATAAATACCTTGCAATTTTCTCTTCTTCTCCGTCTGAATCAGAAGAGGAGCTATGTGAACTACTCTCTCTACATCGTCCAAAACATTTAGGTATGAGACCAAAGGCCGAGGTCTCTGGTGGATCATCCCATGATTGGTGAGATGTAGGTATACTGCCATTACCAGCTTTACATAGATGCTTTAACATCATTGATGCCTGCAAAATCATTTAACATTTCAAATATTATTATTTATATTTATATCTACCCAGAAAACTGAATGCACTATATTTTTGCTTTTGTTTTGTCCAGAGTAAGAATCAAATTAAACAAATATATGTAAAAAGTAAAATCACAAAAATACTGAACTTAGAGGAAAATCAATTCGGAAAGTCCATAATCACATGGCAAAATCAAATAACAAAACACATCAAAAACGAATGGACAAGAACTGTCATATTCCTGACTTGATACAGGCATTTTCAAATGTAGAAAATGGTGGATTAAACCTGGTTCTATAGCGCTAACCCTCTCACTTTGATGAAAGTCTCATCAAATTCTGTTATATTTACATTGATGTGTTAACTAAACAGACACAATAAATAAAATAGTCAAAATATGTAACATAAGTATCATCAGGAACGAAAACTTTAAAAGAACATATATCAATTAATAAATAGATTCATACCTTCTTTTCAAGTTGTTCCAGCAACTTGTAGACGGACAACTGTTGATTTGGTAAAGAGACAAGTAATGGCAGTAACTGTTTCTGTCGAGCTGAAATACAATGTATAGTATTTAAGATTGAAGCCGCAAATGTTTTGTAAACAGGAAAAATACCTTTTATATTTTCTTAGTACAAATGTATCATAGATTTAAAATCTTTGGATGGAACAAAATTATTTATGAGAAGGTCTTTTGTAAATTAAAACAGGCATTTTATTTTAGTTATAATGACATCAAATGAAACCATAAAACAATATATGGTTATTATTTTTTTTATTGGAACTGCAGTAACAGTTTAAAGATTGAATCAGTTTTATTTTTATTTCTTATCTATGTTTTAGTGTTGATGTTTATATAAATATTTTTGAATTCATTAAAAGAACAATATAAATGCACCATTTGATAAAAACTCACCTATTTCCTTTATTATATCTATTATCACTCTATAAACCTGCAAAAATAAACATATTGGGTTGATATGATATTAACAATATCAAGATTTTTATTTTTAAAGCATAATCTTATTACCTTTGGCATTATAATTGACAAAACTTTCTGAATTTTGGGTCCTCAATTCTCTTCAACTTCATACTTTATTTGGTGTTTTTAAAATTTTGATTTGAGCAACACAAATGAGTCTTTTGTAGACAAAACGGGTGTCTGTCTAACAAAAGGTATCAATGAATAGTTTACTTATATGAGAAATTGAAGGATAAGATTCAAGATAAGTGCTTCTGTTTTCAGAATAAGGACGGATTCATTTCATGTAACATTAAAGACACAAACAAGTTTCCAAAGCTTCATAAATTAACTTTTTAATGCCTGACTTATATATTTTCTATCCCCCACACTCCCCCTTCCCCCCCAAAAAATGAAACTTGTTTAAGCACTTTAATATTGAAGTCAATATGTTCATTTCATCATCAAACCAAGCACTATATATTATAAACATAACATAGAATTCATTTACTTTTTTCAAAAGTTTTACAGTTTGAAGTAATTCCAAACATGAGGCTATTTCTTAACCACCAAAATTGAAAGCAAAGACAGTTAACCAATCTTCATTAAAGGAAGAGACCAATTTTATTGAGCAGCATCTCGTCTGAAACCATACAAAGTCTGAAATATTTGTTATATGAGATATAATGTAGTGTTTTGTACTTCCTCAGTTTGTCTTTAAAACAATCTATTTTCCACAGAAAATGCAATTTTTTTAGAAAATAACCCGTTCGGAGACCGTTATCGATCCTTGTCTTATATGCGTTCGCACATGCTCAGTTGAGGTACTACCTGGGAAATTCAAAAACTCTTCATTTCAACACTTGCCAAATTTTACTGTGATTTAGTGGACATCTTCTAGTAAAATATAATCAACATCATACTTACAACTGAATGTCTACATATTTCTAAGAAGGAATCAGCTGTTAGATATTGCTAGAAAAAAGATAGATCTCTGTTTAAATACAAAATCGCTATAATGATATCATCAATGATTTAGAGAAAACATAAAATAAGTTCAAAATACAATTCAGTATTTATTATAAGTCCACACATCACAGCAAAAAGTTGAATCAAACATTCTGTAACACCCTTGGTACCAACATTTTTTTATTCCCTTATACCTATAAAAAAGATCAAACACATTTCTGGCATGTCCTTAAATACAAATAGTAAAGGTAAAATTATGGACAAGAACATAAGTAATACTACTGCATAGCAATCATGCTACACAAGGCCAAAAATAAAATATTGTTTGTTTCCCCTCACACGACCGACCCGGTAAAATCACCGCTACCCGAAAAATTTTATTGGCCATTCTTGTCCACTATTTGGTTTTTTGCTATGTTGGTTATTGGTGATATCTTTCCGATGCTGAAGTCAACGATCGTTGGGTTTTGGGGATACCTTACCGATGCTGTAGTCAACGAGCGTTTTAAATCAAGGTATTTTTGCATTGAAGCGTCTACATGATTCGGAATCAAGGTAAACAAACAAAATGCTTGAAATCCCACACGATTTGTTTGTTTGCAAGGGTGATCTTTTTTTGAAAAAAAAAAAAAAAATAAGCATCTTTCAATCCGCTGAGTGCATCTTGATTTGCTTTGAGTCTAACCTCTGTTCCTGTTTAAAGGATAAAATTTTAAAGACTTTGAGTAAAAATGGTCTGACTCGTGCTTTAAAATCTATCTACTTTGTCTTTGAACAGTTTGGGCACAAGTCAGGAAATGTGGGATACATGTATTCCCTGCTATCAGGGAACGTCCCTATTTTCTGGTGTAAAAAAAAAACCAGTTTAAATGGGATTTCCTTTTTCAATTTATGGCATGAAAATTACAAAAAGACACGTTTTAACGTTATACCTGCATCAGTAGAATTCGTAAATACTTATTAAAAGTATTTTAGGAAATACAAAACATGAATATAAAGGGAAGCCTTGTTTCTTCTAGAACTCGAAAAAAACATAGAAATCTTTGTTTGGGAATCATTTGACCAAGCTGCATGATCCAGGTGTAACTGAACATAACTGAATTATGTTCACTTCTATTGAAAATTTTTATTCATTGAATTTTAATTCCCAAGTGATTAACATACATGTATCTTTTTGTCATCTCATAATTGATGATCAAGGTATGAATTGGTGAACAAAGGAATTGTTTTGCTGTGAGTTATGCATCAAATTAGACTTGAAATAAGCTTGATTTTTTAACTAAAAAAACACTTGCTATCAATAGGCATTAGTATCACAAGTAGAATGTGCGCTTTTGTAGAATAGGAAAAAAAGAAGGTCCCTGTCTACTGTTTTTTTTTTAACACCAGAAAACTGTGGTGTACACTGAATTAGAATACAGGGAATACCCCACTTTTTTTGACTTGAGCCTTACCTGTTGAATTTTGTACAAATTCAATATAGAAAACCATATCAAGGAATAAAATAAAATAATTTGCCTACCTACCTACCCATACCCTAACAACCTCAGTCGGGAGAAGGGAAACAAAGATATTTTTAATGTTGGCCCAATACAATGCATTTCATATTTTTTCGAAAATTATCCCATTGCAAATTTTCATAATAATAAAAAAATCACCAAAATTCAGAATATTCAGTATGTTTAATTCTCACCTCAATGAATGGTATCAATGCTGAACCTTCCAACACAGTGAACATATCCTCAACAGGGTCTATAACTGCTGTCTGACCTGTGTCTGGCTCTGGTTGACTTCCTAATGTTCGAGGTTTTAACTGAGGTGCATGATTTGTATATAATAATTTTAGTTCTTCTAGAATCTTGTGTAATACAGTTTCTACCTGTAAAGAGAAACACATACTAATCAAAGCACTTGTCAGCACTGAGGGATAAAGATTACATTGTGATTGATTGATTGTTGGTTGCTTTGTGAAATGCATTGTTTGAAGCAATGGAGCAAATTCAAGCAAAATTTTGAACTGTGTTATCTTCTAATAGATATAGGAAGATGTGGTATGAGTGCCAATGAGACAACTCTTCATCCAAATAACAATTTATAAAAGTAAACCATTATAGGTAATGTCCATAATCATAGGCAGGACATATAAATTCAAACACCATGCACTACCTTTGTTAATTCAAAATTACAGTTCACCTTTAGCATGAAAATGACTATAAAATATCTATACCAAACTGATCAACTAAATTTTCGAATCAACAGTAATGTGAAGTTAAAGTCTTATAGGGTTGTAAGTATGTTTTTATTTAACCACCTTGCACTTTCAAGACTTGACTGTGATTTTCCACAGCAGCTTGTTCAAATTTCGGACCAGTTGAACAGTTTGGTTTTATAAAACAAATTGCAATTTGGTCAAATTTTTGAATGAGTTGCAATAGTCAGATAGCAACACTAACAGTCAAGTAACAGTAAAAGTAAAAATCAAATGTTAAAACCAATGAAGGTTAAACAATGAATGTCTAAAACTGACTGACAATTTCCCTTTAAACAAAATAAACTAAGTAACAAACCTTATTATCCTTCTCTTTCTGTGCTGCTATATAAGCATTTATATCCCATTCTGAAATAATTTATGCAGGAGTCATGAAGAGAAATACAAAACAATCAGTTAAATATGTATCCACTAAGAAATAATCATCTAAAGCTGATTTATTTAAATAAAAAAATCCATTCTTTCAGATAAATCATTTGTATATACTTCCTCAGAATGAATTTTCCTAAAGTATGCCAGAATGTAATTTTTTTTTTCGATTAAAACAATTAAAAAGAAATCTGTAAGAAAAAATTTGGAAATAAATTTTGAGATGATGGTTTTTAAATAATGCTGCAAGACAAGAAAAAAAAATTTTTTTTTTATTCTCCAAATAAAAATTAAAAATTTCTATGTATTTTTTTTTTTTAAATTTCCCATTTGAGTTATCAAACATTTGGCATTTGATACTAGAAACTGAATCAGTCTTAAAATTAGCAGATTTAAGCAAAATACTAGACCTATTTTAAACTGCTATTTGACAATCAGAGATGAAGGTATACATTTAACCTAAAATAAAATTTCCAATGAAAAATTTCTATTCTGCATAACAATGCAAAACAAATAAGAAAATTCAACCAATAATTTGACATGACTTTCAATTTAAGGAACAAGTAATAAAAATAGTAAAAAATCTTGAGATTACAATATATTGTGAATTGTGTCTGTTCTGGTGACAGGCAAGGGGCCTCGGTGGTCGAGTGGTCTAAGTAGTTACTACTGTAATCACAAGCCAGTCAGCACTGAGGTTGTGAGTTTCAAACCCTCCTTGTGCAGGTGCACTGGAATCCAAAATAGCTTCCTCCACCAATAAAAACTGGCCGCCATGAAATAGCCCAAAAGCTGTGCTTAAAAGTGGCGTTAAAACACCAAAAATCAAATCAAATCAAATCTGCTGACAGGCACCAGAAGTTTGTACCCATTTTACATAGTTTATATATAAGTGGTAGGAGACTATTCCTATCAGTTTGTATAATTTTGGATAACATTATGGAAAGCACAAAATTTTTAATATCATTTCACACAGGTAACTGCTTCCATCAACAATTTCTTCAATAAGTAACTTACCTGATCTATAATGATGTCCATATCCTGTACCTTTTGCCCAGTACTCTGGTTTGTTTTTGCCAGCAGGTCCTCCTGACTTATCAGGCTAAAATAAAAGTATAAAATTGACACATTTTTTTATAGTTCAATTCTTTTTTAAAATCTATGTTGAAGAATAAAAAGGTTGTATAAAACTACAAATAAATTGTATCAAACAATTTAAAGCAAGCATTCTGTGAGTATTGCATGGCAATACATAGTCCCCTATTGGTTAAAAATTCATTGCAATGAACGAAATTTTAATTAATCTATAATTTGTAATAGTGTAAACTGCATAAAAATATCAAGCTGAAATCTTCAAACATGACGAAAAAAATTGTTGAAAACTGATTATTTAGGTGAATTTTCTATGTCCAAAGACCACAACTCTGCAAAAAATCATTAGACCGGAACAAAATTCCAACTTGATCTGTAACTTGTCATGATAAAACTATTTAATTAATTGGGTCATATTTACGTACGGACAAATGAAACCCCTGCTGCGGTAGCCTCATAAAAAAGATTTCCAACTCATATCAACTTTTGAAAATTAATATCAAACTTTAATGTAAAACCTATCCCACTATTATGCCAGAATTTGCCCCTGGCTTGTGATCAAGATGATGTTAATTACTTGAAAGTTCTTTTGTAGAACTTCTGGTTATAAAAGAAGACTTTTAAAGACAGATTTCAGTGATATTTCTGTGGAATTTCCATCTTTCATAACTTACTGGTGTGTTCGGCTTGTTGGTTCTTTGTTCTGTCAGCTGACTGATATCCATATCATACAGGTAATTCACACGTGGATTCACTTCACTCACCTGAAATTCATTATATATAAATAAATTAAATGCAATCAGGCATACCTGGAAATAACATATAATTGAGAACTATGATTGAAAAAGAAATGTCAGCCATGTAGTTTAGAAGAAAAATAAACAACTGAAGAAGGCCAATGGCCGAAACGTCTTGAAAAATTGGTTTATTTATACAATTATAAAAGGTATGTTCCCTATTGGAATTTTGAAAACAAGAACTATGATACCCTCCTTTACACTGGCCTATTATGTTGTGTCACATTTTAAACTTGCAATATATTGCAGGAAAGACAAATTTAACCATTTAAAACATATCATTCAAACTCAGAGCTTTCACCTATAATGGTTTACTTTTACAGATAGTGACTTGGATGGAGAGTTCTTATATCTATATAATGAGTATTTTGCTCTCATAATGACTACTTTAGAAGCAGGAAATAAACAATAAACTGTGTTACACCTTTTCAATTTATGCTTCTGTAAAACTATTACACTAAACTTACCAGAGCAAGTGTTAAGAGATGATGTTCTATTTCTACATAGGCTCCATATGGATATTTCAATAAATCATTCCTTGGACTGTTTACTTCTAACCTACAACAAATCAAGTTATAAATTAGAATACCTGTATACTGAAAAACTGAAAATACAGAAAACATCAAAAGCTGAATATCCACTTAAATATATTGTAAACAAGTGGTAAAGTATAGTTCCTATCAATCTATATGGAATGAATGCTATCTATTGCTTCATTATGCCCAAGATCTGTCAACATAAAATTCCGAAATTGCCAGATTTCATTTAATAAATTCATTGCTTTTGTTCTTTGATCTGACAAGTTTGACAATTTTGATAAACCAGTGTCAGTTTCGATTTCTTTGTCAATTTCAATTTCCTAACCAGTCCTAATGGATGTCAATAACATGTTACTAAATAAAACTAGATATAAAGTGTTAAAGCATAGCAGATCCACAAATTGCAAAGGATTTCACAATACTAAGTTTTCTGCTCTAAAATGGAAATAATTCCATCTCAAAATAATAATTTTCCATAACATTTAAATTTTCTTGTAGTAATCCCAACTTCTCCTACGGAACTTTAATTCAGATTACCTAGCCCATTGCTGAAGAAATGTTTTGATATCCTGTATGACAGATTTCATATCCTTTGTAGGAATCCAGTATGACAATTTCAACATCTCCATATTAGTTACTCTTTGCATCATAGAACACTAAAAGATAGATACAAATACATGTATAGCTAAGTTCCATTTTTAAAACATAGTATAAATAAGTTATAGTAAAAAATAATGGTTGATTCGGATATATATAGCAGTCTGTTCTTTAAAGAAGAATAATAACCCCTTTAATGGTGTAAAACATCTTGAAAGATTTACTGCAAATCATTTTCTGTGATCTCTTTTAAGACTTGGTACATATAAGTATGTTACAAATAGAATGACATAAAATTGACATGTGCAAATATCAGTAACTTTATATAACAGTTGATATTAATCCTATATTATTAAAGCCATTGCATTATGACAGTGTGAAATCATGGAGGTAGCCGTTTTTTGGCAAAATACAAATCCTAATCTGGGTTGTATTGTTAGTAAATGTTTATAAGGGTTAAATGTACCTGAAGTCTTGGCCTCATCACTTTGACTAGAGGTGGATAAAATGGATACAAATCTATTTCAAATGTCTGAAAAAAAGGCAAAACGGTAGGTTGTAGTAATTTCATTTAACATATCATGTTGAACCAGAAGCTCCGCACGGCAAAGCTTTATATGACCGCAGAGGTCGAACCCTGAACAGTTGGGGCAAGTATGGACACAACACTAATAATAGATTTCTATTAACTTATACTAAAGTTATAGTGCGAAAACCAAATGTCTTCGGATGACGACAATGACGAAGCCAACGTCATACCAATATACGACCAAAAAATTTCAATTTTTGCGGTCGTATAAAAATTATTGTCTTATGTAAAAGTATGTAAATTATAAAAATACACTATTTGAAATAAGCATCATCACTCTGTGATGACATCTGTGTATTTCTAAAATTTAAAGACATAAAGAGTATCTTTTACACATGTATATTTTTGTTTTAAATGTACAATATGTATACATTACCATTTCTAGTTCTATATAGTTGTATCCAAATTTGGACTGAATCTGCAGAAGATCCTCAGCTAAACCACTGGAAATATACAAATTTTACAATAGTAATAGTTAAATATAGAATTCATTGTTGGATAGAGGTTTAACTTCAAACAAGAAATCTTTCAACAATCTTAACTGACCAATATCTTGCTGTGCTATGTGGTTGTCTACATGTTTGATTTTTTTTTTTTTTTGTATTCAAAATTGTGTATGTCTGGCAAATTGACAGTATTGCTTCAAATGTCTTTCCCTGTAATAGTCAGTCATTAGTTTATATTGTCCCACATCTCTGTGCTTTAATGCATATTTAACCTTGAAGGGAAAGCAACAATATTTTGATTAAAATATTCATTAATTGTCTATGGTAGATTTATTTGACTACAAAAACAGCACTTTCAGGATATAAAATATCAATAAGAAAACTTAGACACTTGTAAAATTAGTTACAATGCACACTTAATAGAAAGAGCTTTGGAATCATAAAATAAATGAAGCTACTACACATTTAACACAAGTACTGAAGATTTTGTGGTATTTGCCAGATTGTTGAGTCTAACTTTTTTATTATGTCTGCTGAGTCAACATATTTGGAATGATCTGTATGGAATTAACATCTTTACGACTGAATTTAAAATGTCAAAAATAAATGTAATGTAATTACCATTCAGCATCAAAATGAAAGATTTTAACCCTCCAGTTATATATATTATCATCTATAGGTTCTGCTGTAAAACTTAATTCCTGAAAACATAAATTTTATAATATACAAAAGTATAACTGCTTCTATAAGGTTTATATTATGTGTAACATAAATAAATTATAACATATATTTTTCATTTTAGTGCTTTTACCATTTCAATGCATTGCCAATGGAAATTATATATGGTCCAGAGGATTCAAAGTCTGCTAAAACAGCACCAAAATTTGTTTCTTTACTACTTTTTTGCAATGCAATAAGATAACTTGAGTGCAATATTATATAAAGAGAAATTGAGATATCTATTTCTTTAGCCTTATGCATGGACTTTGCAATTTTCATTCCTAATCAAATTAGAGTATTATTAAGGTGGTACCAAACACCTTCACTAAAATTCATTTGGCTCTTTAATTTTCATGAAATTTTTATATTCACTTTGATAAAAGTAAGAAAAAACTTGAACCACACACTTTAATAAAGAAAAAATTCCATTGGATGTAATATAGCAGTTATCAAACACTAATTTTGATCATTGAGACACTTAATATTTCCTTTAACATTGGAATGTGACTAAAACTTTCAATTATTTTATACAGTTATCTCCCTTTAGTGTTATGTACCACATTAAAATTCCAATTTTTACATATAATATCATATTTCAATAAATGCATATTAGAAGTTTAGATTTTACCTGTTCTTCTTCCATGATTCTAACAAGATCATTGGTTAATATCCCTGCTGCAGCATTGCTGGTAAATATATTCTCTGGTGGTTTTTTATCCATACTACTAGCTCCTGAAATAAAATATAAATATCATAACAGGGTTGTGACCCTTGAAATATTCGTGCCAAAAATAATAAAGATTAAAAATAATATACATGGGATTTGCTCATTATTGAAGGCTGTACAGTGACCTACAATTGTTAACTTCTATGTCATTTGGTCTATTAAGGAAATTTGTCTCATTGGCAATCACACGTACCACAACTTCCTATTTTAATATACATCAAGAGAAAAATTAAAACAAAAGAGAAATAACTTGAATCAACTTACTTAAAAATTATAAGTTAACAGATATAGCACAGTTTGAGCATACAACAGGAATATTTTTAAGAATAATTAAAGCCTTTAAAAAATCCTGATATAATAATATCTAATCAGTGATAACTACATTTGAGAACCCAAGAATTGTTAAATAATTGGGATCAGGTCTATCTATATTCTTTTCTAGTTGACACAATCCTCTTTTCCTAAATTGTGATATCATCAAATGAGACTTGTTAAAAAATTTATATAATGCCATGAGCAACATGATGGGTGCCAGGGTGTGGGACAGGTTCTGCTAAATTTTCCAAAGCATCGGAAAGCGTGCCAAGTTCATCATATATTTTGATGATCAGTTATTAGTTTTCAATGAAGGGTCTTTTTTGTAATTTTTCCATGTTATTGGTTTATTTTTTTTATTGTGCCCGAGTACCTTCTCGCTCATTTGTTTATTGCATTTTAAAAAGAAATCTCTTCAAGTAACTATACCTTGTGAAAGCTTTGCCTTTTTCATCTGATCTCTAATTTCTGCCTCTTTCTGAGCCCATCGTTTCTGAATTACAGAATTATCTCAATAGATTACACTTATTATGAAATTGAAATGACCACCACATGTACATGTTTCATTACAAAAGATTCTAAATTAAATGGTGTGAAATTTTTCTGGAAAACACTAGATTTCTGAATCAAAATGATTTGTGTTTTCCACCTATATCTTATAATCAGAAGTTATTAAAATAATATGTGTGTTTAAGGAATTTAAGGAATGAATATACATATGCCTATTTGATAAAAATAAATTTGCATATACCTTTTTTCTAGCAACCTTTAAATCCCATTCTGTTGTGAATGCATCATCATCAGCCATCATACATTCCTATGTCATAAGAAAGTTTGAAAATAATTAAAAAAAAAAAAACCTCATGCAAATGTGCAAGTTACAAGTTAGTGAAAATACAAGAAAATAACATAGTCTTCTATTATTCAAGATTATAAGTTTAATATCAAGAATTAGCTACAACACATAGAATAAAATGATGATAATGTACATGTAATTATCAACATAATATATTTCTTTCTTCCTTACACTTCAAAATTGTATCAAAGAAATTACTATATAAAGAACACATGTCAAAATATTGGAAGCTCTTATATCTCATATAGAACCAACACCCATTGCTTTCTGAACAAAAAAGGTTTTTATAAAATTACAATTACTTAAACATTTCCCTCTATAAAAATACGGTCAAGGTTTAGGTTCTTTTTTTATTTGTTTCTCCTTTCTATTACTGACTCTAAGTCACATGACAGTACCACTAGAGAAGCATGAACAGCATACCCATCTCCAGTACCTGAGTTAATCCCTTATTTTAGTTTGGGTTCATATTGCATCTTAATTTTCTGTGCAGTTTTATGGAATGTTGATTGTTTTTTTCTTTTTGTCATGGGTTTTGGCAGTCACTTCTTTATTTAGGATTTAAATTTGTATTGATTGCCACTAATTTTCTACTTTCTCTTTAGCTCCATATCAAGAAAGGTCAAAACAGTGCAAGGTAGCATGCAGAGAGCTAAATATTATCTAAAATTAACTTAATTCAAGTACAAGTATGTTCATTGTTGAAAAGTATGTTTTTTTTAATTTTAATACCTCCTCCTCTTCTTCTTCCTCCTCAGATTCCTCATCTTCTTCCATAATATCATCATCACTAGACATCTGTAGAAGTACAGAAAAAAATCAGGGTTGCAAACACATGTGAAGCAGAATCTGCTTACACTTTCTGAGCAACTGAAGTCACCCTACTTTCCCCCTATTTAATCATCCTTTTTCAAATGACTGGTGCAAGTCTTGCAAGAACACCATAATTTGGAGAGACTGAAATAATTCATACATATAAATGTTGACCACCATGCATCCTTAATCTACTTGTGTTATCCTTAATTGCATTATGAGTTTTTTGTTTTTGTTTTGCATAAATTGATACAAATCAAGAATGTGTCCATAGACACAGATGCCCCACTCGCACTATCATTTTCCATGTTCAGTGGACCGTGAAATTGGGATCAAAAATTTAATTTGGCATTAAAATTAGAAAGATCATATCATAAGGAACACGTGTACTAAGTTTAAAGTTGATATGACTTCAACTTCATCAAAAACTACCTTGACCAAAAACTTTAACCTGAACTTCGCACTATTATTTTCTATGTTCAGTATCCTTGAAATTGGGGTCAAAACTTTAATTTGGCATTAAAATTAGAACAATCATATCATGGGGAACATGTGTACTAAGTTTCAAGTTGATTGGACTTCAACTTCATCAAAAACCACCTTGCCCAAAAACTTTAACCTGAAGTGGGATGAATGAACGGACGCACAGACCAGAAAAACATAATACCCCTCTACTATCGTAGGTGGGCATAAAAACTAATTTACCAGTGATGGTACTCTCAAAAGTTTTAGGTATAGGTAATACTTTATTTCAATATTACTGTATGAAAATTTCAAAATTCAACCATAGATAACTTACATGTCTTTGTTCAGATCTTTTGTTCTTGTTGGTATGTAAAACAATAGCCCTGTAGCAAACAGCATAATGGTTTATTCATTAAAAATGTACTAATCAATCAAAAATTACTCCAAAACAGCAATAAAAAATTAAGAGCTAGAGTGTTTTAGGAGACAATGCTTTATAATACTTTGGTTCAGTCTACTGAAGGCTCTATACACTTTACGATGAGAACAAAAATATAATTGAACAATTAGAATCTAATGAAATTTTCTAATCAGAGAATGTGTTGTCCTTACACCAGTCTTCTGTGTCTATAAATTTCTTTGTGTATTACTATCTTTTCCTATTCGTTGTACTACTTCAGTTACTTTTGTTTTGTCTTATCCACTCCCTTTTATCAGGTATATATTTTTCTTTTTTATATGAAGCTTCAAAACACTTATAAAGCCCTATGATATACACATAATACAATAGTCTTCACATATCAATGTGTACACACAGCACATTGTTATCAAATTGTATTTGACATACTATTTTGTTAACACAATACATTATTAGCTCACATACCCATTATTTGCATTTACACATTTGGATATTTGAAATCTGGTAATGTAAATGTTTAAATTTTTTTTTAGACAAAACAAATCTTACTCTGACTGTAGAGAAATAAACTGCTGTCATAATGTTACTTACTTTTTTAGGAAATCCGAGAGTTTAATCTTGTCTTTCAATTGAACCAGGGACTGAAAGAAAAAGTAATAAACTGATGCAAATTAGTGCTTTTTTTATTTTATTTTTTAAATTGCATCCCCAAATAAAACGTCTGGTCCATTTTGGCACTTAGGCTTAAATGGTTTAATTCATTTTAAAATTTCATCTCCAGGTAACAAACCATCACCATATTAATGTTGAAACCTACCGAGATTCTTTACTCACATTAGTCCCAGTAAAGACTTAATTACATTAAATCTAAGTGTCAGATTTTTACTGAATTGTGTTATTTTCATCAAAGTAAAAACAACGACTAACAATTATTACATTTCAGTCGTACTTAATTCTGATTTTCAGATTTACAGAAGAATTAAAATAACTACTTAAACTGATAACAGATTTACACAGAACAGAAAAGCGTACAGTGGTCAAGATACTGTATGAAAAAGTCAGCTAGAGTTATCTCCACTTGAAATGATGAGTTCTGCAGACCAGCAAAGATATAGATTTTGTAAGAGTATCTTACACTTGTAATAAATTAAAATGGACTAACAGATATATGATGTTTGTTTTTTGTTCATTATTTTGTTCATAAACATGATATGACCATTAGTTTTGAATTGTTTGACATAAGTCAATTTGAGGCCTTTAATAGCTGACTATGCAATATGGGTTGTGCTTATTGTTGAAGACCAAAAGGTGATCTATAGATGTTAACTTGGAGTTGGCAATTATACCATATCTTATTTCTTTTAACAATAATCAATACAGCTTATATCTATACAGCTCAATTGTCTGATTAAACTATTTAAAAAACAACCTGATTTTCTGCATAAATAATCTGTATTTAACACTTATTACATACTCATATGAGAAAAAAAAAAAACAAAGATTGTCTCAATGCTATACAGTTATCGGTATATAAAATTATTTTTAATATTTAAAAAAAAATCATTTTTTTTTTCAATTCTATGTCAGGATTGAAGCGAGTATAATTCATAACTAGATGTGTCAAAGCGACACGAATGGCTCTGTCCCAAAAAGTTGAAAAATCTGCAATTTCAATAACACATGTGGACACAAACATGATGGTAGTCTCACATATCAAAAATCAGCTCAAAATCTGGAGGGGTATAGAAAAAAAATCCATATAACTATGATTTTAAACAATTTATCAAAGTCCAAAGCCTGTAATTTCAGCAAAAATTAGCGAAGCGGAACAAAACTTATACTTGATCTGTAACTCATCATGGTTAACTCACATATCAAAATCAGCCCAATATCTGAAGGCGTTTAGAAAAAGAGTCTGTATAACTGTGATTTTCAACAATTTCTAAAAGTGCAAAGTCTGTAATTTTGGAATATTGGAATTACGTTGCAGGGCCATAAAAATAAATAAGTTTGAAGTTTCCCCTGATATTTTACCAAGTCTATTTTGTTCTGGATCATGCTGATAGCTATGAGCCAATGACACCTGTAAGATTTATCTATGTTTGAAAATGGGCACCCCCCCCCCCCCCCCCCCCCCCCCGCCCCCTCCATGCAAACTCAATCTGTAAGTCATCATCTGACCAAAAATGTACCAAAAATCTGATAAATTCTGCAAAAATTAGGATTAAAGTCAGGACAAATGTTTGATAACAGAATGACAAAATAAGGCATGGGGGTTACACTATATGCCAAGAGTCTGAGTCGCTCACCTGACTCTACTTGAGATTTTGAAATAATATTAAAAAATGTAAAAATTGTAACAGATACTTATAATGATGTTTGAGGCCAAATTTGGTTTAATATTGCTATGTTTGCTTTCTTTCCATTCAGTTGTTCTCTAAAAGAAGACATTTGTATGTATTTCCCTTCGGGTCCAATGTTAAACTAAGTCCCCTGCTGGTGGCCATCTTGGATGTTGGATCGGCTACAAAGTAACAACACTTGGTCAGCACCTCATAAGGAACATTCATGTCATGTTTGGTTTCATTCCATTCAGTAGTTCTCTAAAAGAAGACATTTGTATGTAATACCCATAGGGTCCTATGTTAAACTAAGTCCCCCGCTGGTGGCCATCTTGGATAATGGATCGGCTACAAAGTACCCGGTAACAACATTGGTCAGCACCTCATAAGTAACATTCATGCTACATTGGTTTCATTCCATTCAGTGGTCCTATAAAAGAAGACATTTGTATGTAATTCCCATTGTGTCCTATGTTAAACTAAGTCCCTGGCTTGCAGCCATCTTGGATAATAAATCGGCAACAAAGTAACAACACATGGTCAGCACCTCCTAAGGATCATTCCTGCCATGTTTGGTTTCATTCCATTCAATGGTTCTCTAAAAGAAGACATTTGTATGTATTTCCCATAGGGTCCTATGTAAAACTTAGTCCCTGTCTGGCGGCTATCTTTGATATTGGATCAGCAACAAAGTAACAACACTTGGTCAGCACCTCATAAGGAACATTCATGCTACGTTTGGTTTCATTCCATTCAGTGGTTCTCTAAAAGAAGATATTTATATGTATTTCCCATAGGTTCCTATGTTAAACTAAGTCCCCCGCTGTCAGCCATCTTGGATGATGGATCGGCTACAAAGTCACAACACTTGGTCAGCATCTCATAAGGAACATTCATGCTATGTTTTGTTTCATTCCATTGAGTGATTTTCTAAAAGAAGACATTTGTATGTACCGGTATTCCCCATAGGGTCCTATGGTAAACTAAGTCCCGAGCTGACGGCCATCTTGGATGATGGATCTGCTACAAAGTAACAACACTTAGTCGGCACCTCATAAGAAACATTCATGCCATATTTGGTTTCATTCCATTCAGTGGTTCTCTAGAAGAAGTTCAAAATGTAAAAAGTTAAAGATGACGGACGACGGACGACGAATGACTGACACCAAGTGATGAGAAAAGCTCACTTGGCCCTTTGGGTGAGCTAAAATGAAGGTTTGGTATGATTGCTAATAGTACAACTCTTCCCCATGTTCACAAGAGATCAAATGACACAGAAATATAAAACAACTATAGTTTATTAAACTGCCTTCAACAATGAGTAAGGGGCAACATTTTTTTTTTATCTACTATTAACTGTCTATTTAGGTGTGAATCAATTAGGAATTAATGCAGAATGTGTCCCCATGGACACAGATGATGCCCCTTTTTGCATACAACATTTTAAAGGGACATAACTCAAGAACAATAACAGTGATGCTACCCAAATTTTTACTTGATCTGAGTTTTGAGGTTAAAAGTACTGTGTATAGGTCTCATAATGTTTGGTTGGGACAAACTTAAGTTACAGAACAGAAACTTAAAATTTAGCTATTTTTCGATTTATAAAGGAACACAACTCGATAATGATTAAAGTGACACCACCAAAATTCAACTTTATCTGTATCTTGAGATAAAAAGCATTTTATATAAGTTTCATAACATTTGGTTGAGGCAACTTAAGTAAGAGAACAGAAATAAAAATTTGCATTGTTTTCCATTTCTAAAGGGGCATACCTCATGAATGGTTAAAGCGACCCCACCAAAATTCAAACGTGATCTGTCTTTTGTGGTAAAAAGCATTGTGTATAAGTTTCATAACATTTGGTTGAGGCAAACTTAAGTTACAGAACAGAAACTAAAAATTTTGCAATTTTTTCATTTATAAAGGGGCATAACTTTAGAATGGTTAAAGCTACCCCACCAAAATTCAATCTTGATCTGTGTTTTGTGGTTTTAAGCATTGTGTATAAGTTTCATAACATTTATTTGAGGCAAACTCAAGTTAGAGAACGGTTGGCAATTTTGGGATGTACGGATGGACAAGGGTAAAACTTAATGCCCCCTCCACTATGGCAGGGGTGGCGAGGGCATAAAAACTGATAACAACTTATCCTCCAATACCTGAAAGTGGAAAATCTATTCTTTTAGGGCGAGAAATATTTCAAAACAATAAAAATCAATCCAAAATAACAGAAGAGGATTGCAGTTATATACATGTACAATTTTTCTGTGTAAATATATCGACTTATTCAATTTGTAAAATGTCAATTAAACCAATTAAATTTCATGATTAGCTGGGATACATGTATTTCCCTCCAGCATAATATTGTATGATTTTTTTTCTTCTTTAGATGACTCAATATGACTGTCATACAATACATTTTATAATTAGCAAAACATCTATAATATCATGATTTCACGCTTAGGAAGAGGATTTTCCTAATCAATTTATTATCTTATGTTAAGATCAATACTTCATCTATCAACTTATAGTAAGGTTATTAAATAACAATAACTTGATAAAATGTATTTTAAAAGTATTTTATGTGCCTATATATATTACAAGTATCACATCTCCTAATTTTTTCATATTATACGTAAGTTTGTGTTATAATATGTCCACTTCATCGTGATAAAAGTACAATTTATTGCACTGTATCAGTGCTCTAAATCCACTTAATTAAACATTGCTAATTATTATTTCTCAAGTTTAATTGCATACTTCACAAAACAAATTATCCACCAATGACTAAAATAAATGTGATCAGTTGTAGTCATGAAAAGCATGACAATGATAAATATCTAGTCCTCTTAATGAAGAGTTGTATCATTGTCTTCTTATATCTACTGTACTACAGTTGTATGTTCAAATAAACCTATTTCATAATAAATTAGCATATATATAGTTTTAAACTTAATTTCGGGTTTCTAAAAGGCTACTCTTTTATTCTCAATGAGACAGGGATAAAAAAAAAACACAAACACAAAACAAGAGGGTCCTACTAGTAGTCAACATGTGACTAGCCTGAATCTCTCACCTGGCAAATCTACACCTAAATTCATCAAGAGAAGACAACATCCTAAACACTTTTATCTGAACAATTTTAAGTTTCATCTTTTCTTCTGCATGTTGTGGTAAAAGAGAAATTTCTTTAAATGGCTATTCAGATTCAGATTGACTCTGACAACTATGTTTTTCCGCAATTGTCAATCAAAACTAAATTAGAACTTTTTTTTGCCTAGCTTGGTACAATGTAGCAATTTAGCATGGTCGAATCAGATGAGATGATGAAATGTAGGTTGATGTACACCACTCAGTCCAGAAGGATTATCCCTATATGATGGGCAGTTTTTTTTTACAGAAAAGATCAAAAATATAATATACATGATATATGACAATGGATTTCAACAAAAGACATGTGCCTACATCATAAAGTCTGTGAAGCATTTAACAAAACAAAAAATTGATTTGAATACATCAACTGAATAATTCAAAGTTCCAAATCATTATGCATGTCAATTACCTCATTCAAGGCTGTGCTCCATAGCTTGACTGCAGGGTCTGCTTCCACAGAAAGTATACCATCATAGTCGGGATAACCTGTTTAATCACATTGTTAATTAATATTTCAAAATTGTTTTAAACTATCATGACTATGTGACAGTACCAAAAATACTTTGAATGAGCTAATTCAACATGGGTAAAATTTAAATATAAATTGTTCTTCAGTATGCCTGAGTTTTAAGCAATTGTAATATACTCTGTTAAAGATTTTTATTACTTTAAACAAAAATTTGTGAAACTATCATTAACAAGCAATGCACAGAAAATACATGAAATATAAGTACTACATTTTCATGATTGTACATCATGAATACTGCATCTTATGAAAAATATAACTGTATCAAACTTCAAGGTTTTTTTAAAACATCAATATGTTTATATCAAATTGAGAATGGAAATTGGGAATGTGTCAAAGAGACAACAAACTGTCCAAAGAGCAGAAAACATGTATATCAGAAATACCTTTATATATATATACTGGCAAAATTCTGAAGAAATCTTTGACTTTCCAAAAGATAAAATTTGGTATTAATCAGTGGTTGACTGTGACCATGGTGATATTCCTGAGTTTGCAAATTAATGTGATTGGTTGAATCAATTTTTCAGGCATTTTATACCTTCCACTTGTATGACAGTCTTTTCAGACACAATTAATTATTTTAATCCATAGTATTGGGGAAATAACCCTATACTTCTGGGTACAGTATGGGTGACATTTATAAAACTGAGGTATATACATGTTTGAACACTATATAGTTTTATGAAAAATTGGACTGCAGTATACTCTTTACCTTTTGGTATATGGAGTTTAAACTCATGTTCCGAAGCCAATAACATCAGCATCACAATGTCATTATTTTCATCTGTACTTGTCTGAAGAAAACAAATTAGCACATTCTACAAATTATGAATTTCAAATATGGACAAAACAGAAAAATCATAATTAATAAGATTTTTAGGATATTTTGCATTCAAATAATGCTATTAACATCATCAAAATAAAACAATACTAATATCTATGTTCATGTTTTCTACAAATCATTCCTATCCTGTCATAATTTTCACAACAATACAAACTTCCCAAATGTTCTGTATTTACAGTACATGAAACCTCATATATAGATGACAGTGACTGCAATTCTGTAATTGTCCATTTCATGTATAACAGGAATGTGTTCAGAGTACAAGGATGTCCCACTTGCACTATCATTTTCTATGTTCAGTGGAACGTGAAATTGGAGTAAAAAATCTAATTTCATTCATAACATCATGATCATAGGGAACATGTGTACTAAGTTTCAAGTTAATTGCCGATTGGACTTCAAATTCATCAAAAACTACCTTGACCAAAAACTTTAATCAAAAACTTTAACATGTTTAACCTGAAACTTGCACTATCATGTTCAGTGGTACATGAAATTGAGGTGAAAAATCTAAAAAGATCATATCATAGGGAACATGTGTACTAAGTTTCAAGTTGATTGGACTTTGACAATTTTTTTTTAACCAGAAGCGGGACAGACAGACAGAAGGACGAACGAAGGACACATAGATCAGAAAACATAATGACTCTCTACAATTGTAGGTGCGCCATAAAAATCTTTTTAGGTAGTGTTGCAAGGAATTATTATTGCACAAACTATTATCTAGATTTATACATACTAAGGCCACACCAATTTCATTCCTTGTTCGACGGACCCGCCCGCACCTATTTTTTTCAAAACAGATTTTTTAATTTTTTTTATGTTTCCGCTTCCCGCACCCAGAAGTATAATCATGTCCATTTCCCGCACCGTTATTTTTGTGTAAATATTATAAAAAAGATATAAACAATTGTTTTCAAAATCACAGTCAAACCTGTATACATGTATAACGATTTTAAGCACCCCATCACACTATAAATATCTGTGATAATATTTGTTTCAGCATGAAACCAATTTATCACAAGTGGGAGTACTCCGATATAAATATATAACAGCGGAAATAACTGTACAGAACAAAACATTGGTTTTTTTCCCCCTTTTTTATATTCCCTATCAAAAAATGTTCGTTGTTAGAATAAAGTAAAAAGAACTTCTGAAAGATTTGCCTTCAACTGCAATTATATTGTATGCTGGCGAAACAAAACTATCCATAGCCGCTAAATATGTATGCACCTGTCCTGATTGATTCAGGGGCCTGTTGTTCAGCAGTTATCGTTTGTTGATGTGGTTCATTGGTATTTTCTTGTTTCAGGCGTTTGGATATATAAATTAGATAGTTGGTTCCTGTTTGAAATTGTAATGGTGAACACTAATATTTTTTTTTGGGGTCCCTTATAGCTTGCTGTTTTGTCTTGATCAAAGCCGTGGGTAAAAGGCCGTACTTTGACCTGTGTTTGCTATTATCAGGTTGGGAACAACCCTCCCTCAGACAAGGGGTCATTTCATTTACTGTCATAGAAAAGAAAATAGAAATACCAAGGATTTCTATAGTGCTACTATACAAAAACTTTGAAAACTCCAGGAATATTACAAAATTCTTGGACATGTTTTGACCATTTAATACCAGATAGATATATAGTTCTTAGGGAAAATATGTGCCCTTTTGTACTAAAATTGTTTTTTTTTACAAAAAAATATATTATAACTTATAATGACCCCTCATAAAGGGGATATTTATAACATTAAGGGGTAGTTCCCAATCTGATTATGACTTGGATGGAGAATTGTCTCATTGTCAGTCACACATACATAGACCAGATTTAATTATTTAATTATTTCTTGGAGAACAGGGAAAAAATACTTTATAAATTAAAGAAATGTCAAAGTACAAGTGATAAATCAAGTTTTAAAATTGTCAAAGCCTACTATTTTATGTTTACAAAAAAAAATTATAATCGCTCGCCTTTATTTTTCAAGCTTCACCTCAAAAATTTTCAAATCACTCGCTCGCCCCAATTATTGGAGTCCAAAATTCTGTAGAACAAGAAATTAAATTGGTGTGGCCTAAAGTAATCATTGTATCTAAGATCAAGCATTTTAATTACATATATATATATGATAATTATTTAAACAACTTTATCCTTGTTGGGCTTTATAACTATTTTTGATCTGAGCATCACTGATAAGTGTTATGTAGATGAAACACGTGTCTGGTGTATGAAATTATAAGCCTGGTACCTTTGAATTCTAATTATATCTTGAATGTGCAGTGGTGGATCCAGAAATTTATATAGAAATTTTGTATATATCAGGTAATTAGATTTCATAAAAAGATGACCATGATGACAAATAATGATCTTAATTTGTGAGTTTTTACAACATTGAATGAAATAAAATGGTAACTTCTCCGCAAATGTGTTGCTTCACAGTAGAAAACCAGTGACACTCTCATATAAATACTTTTTTAAGTATGTTATTCAGTATATCTGTGTAAACTGGAGGTCAGTCGTAGTTAAATCCTACAAACTCTATAAATTGGTGCTTTAAATTGTTACATCAAAAAAACGATCTTTGTATATAACTGATATAATATGTCCATTGTATGAAAATATATGACATCATAAAGCATATATTGCCACGTCTTACTGAATGACTGTTCCGTTAACTATCATGACTATGTCACCTGTGGTCATTCATAATTATATGGGACGAAGTCCCAAATTACGGTAGAAAAATCAATAAAAAAAATAAAAAATTTCGTGAAAATTTCCCGAAGTTTTCATTCTACCATTTTTGTCTACTAATGAACTCAAAATCGTTAACTTTTTTTTCAGATCTACTTGCGTTTCCGGTCTTGTTTGCATGAGACTTTGAATAAAATGTATATTTATCAACATATCAACAAATATAGCAAGGAATTCAACACCAAATCATTTTTGACAATTCACCTTATCGCTATTAGCCTTATCGGCCGGCTGACCCGGCCGCTTGAACTTTTGACGCATACAACAATCACTTTTCCATTGTGGCGTCAGATATTTTGTTTTATGACGTCAAAATTTTACGGGAACCTGTGTGATATCCAGTAGTGGCGGACAAATAGCGATAAGGTGTATTGTTTGATATGAAAAAAACGTTACCTGGATAACCATGATAACAGTGTTTCTTTGTTTACATTGAATATGACGTCATAACTTAAATAACCTCACAACTAAATCCCTAACAACAGAACCAATATCGGAAATGTTACGGTATTTCCGTTTCTTTTGTCTGTATCTGTACCTGTCTGTATACGTTGAAGACACCAATTCTGACTTTTACTCAATTTATCAACATGTTTGAATTAAAAAAAAAAATAATACAGACTTCGTCCCCATTCACAGGTAATGCCTGCCTCATATTATTGAATTTGAAATTCCTCTATATATCTGTCAGTCTGTTTTAGAAGTGTAGTGCCAGTGTTTTTTGTTTTTTTTTTGTAAATCATCCAAAAAATAATATTCCAAATTATTTAATTGATTTAAATTAGAATAAGTAAGAAGTAGTGTTATTTATAAAGCTGATTTGAGGTAATTTTTCTCACGGGTAACACTGTCTGATACTATCATTCAACATTTTTTCAATTATATATTTATCATATTTATATTTCATTTATTTGTGTTTTCCTGTCGCATGATCTCAATGATGTTATTATGCTTTACATGACAGTTTCTTTATCAAATCTGTGTTGATTTTAGATCTTACTTCTAACAAAAATATAGCCTCTGAAGATTCTGATGCTTGCCATTCTTCAAATTCGCCGATTAACACATCTGAAACTGAACTTTCACTTCCAGCTGCCATTTGGCTGTTTCGCAAATTTCTGAAATATTGATGTTTGACCTTTTACATCTCCTACATTGAAGAGTTCAAAACAAATAATGGTTTCGAGGTTTTACCTTACTTGTAACGTCAAATTCAGAAACACACCGAAATCAAATTTGGACTATGGCTACTAATAACATGTCAACAGAAGAAATAGCCACTGGGGAAGAGAACGACGAGGTAATATTCCTATATTTACATCAAATATCATAGTAGCAAATGGTTGTCCAATTAATAATGACAAACTTGAATGAAGAAGAGGCACTGTCTCTCAGTAAATGCCAATATGTATAGCCTACAGGAAAAATTTATTCCAAGACATTTCAAGAGGTTCTTTCTAGGAACAGGAAAAAAAAACCCATATACACAGAACTTTACAACTTCTACACATTACATGTAGTAGTTACATATCTTTGTCTGCTTGATTTTTTTTTTGCTGAATACCGATTACCCTAGTATCCATGTTCTTCATTTGCTTAATGTCCAGTGGCAAATATTTCATGCATGATTGCATGTTTAGGACAATATTTTTTCAGGCTATGAGTGGTATAACGTGTAAGGTATATTAGCTGTACAAGAAACCATGATGAAACTTGAGTCTGTTTTTAATTTTGTCAATCCATTTAATATGAACATGCATAAAACAGATAAATGTGTAAATGGATAGAATTGAAGGATGGACAAAGTTAACAGCCCAGCATGGTAGAGTTTAATCATTCATTATCTGAAATAATCAGACGTGGTTTATCAAAATTTAATTGTACATGTATTTCAATTTTCCTACACTCTAAAATACAACAGAAATTAAAAAAAAAAAATAGGTTTAATAGTTACGATACTGTTGTCAGGTCATTAAAGATTGCATATTTTGGCTTTAACATTGATTCACTGATAGGGTCTTTGCATCGGAACTAAACACATTTACTTCTAAAAAAACAATTGTTGGCATGACACGGGTTATGTTCTTCTCATATATTTTATGATAGTATGATACTAAACCCCTAACGGGAGGGATTGTACCTGATATTCATATGATGAAGACATAATCTTTCAATCAGTTTAATTGAGGTCTGGAGCTGGCATGTCAGTTAACTGCTAGTAGTCTGTTGTTATTTATGTATTATTGTCATTTTATTTATTTTCTTTTGTTACATCTTTTGACATCAGACTCGGACTTCTCTTGAACTGAATTTTAATGTGCGTATTGTTATTCTTTTACTTTTCTACATTGGCTAGAGGTATAGGGGGAGGGTTGAGATCTCATAAACATGTTTAACCCCGCCGCAATTTTGCGCCTGTCCCAAGTCAGGAGCCTCTGGCCTTTGTTAGTCTTGTATGATTTTAAATTTTAGTTTCTTGTGTATAATTCGGAGTTTAGTATGACGTCCATTATCACTGTACTATTATGCATATTTTGGGGGCCGGCTGAGGGACACCTACGGGTGCGGGAATTCTCGCTACATTGAAGACCCATTGGTTGCCTTCGGCTGTTGTTTGCTCTGTGGTCGGGTGGTTGTCGCTTTGACATATTCACCATTTCCTTTCTCAATTTTATTAAGGTTTAAATGCTTTTGAAACATTTTTTCTAAGGCTATGTAAATGTACAATGTATTGGTTAATTTACAGATAAATGTCATTATTGAGTTTCCTTTTAAACAAGTTCAGACCTCAAACATCAATTATCAACTATCTTCACATGATCTTATTTTCTATTAAGGATTTTGAAGATGCAGAAGAAGAAGTTTGTTTGTAAGTATTACAACAATTATATATATGTACATGATGTTGTACTTATAAAGATTAATTCATTTAAATTTGTTCCAAGTTTAAATGAATTTAATAAAGGCTCATCATAAAAATGTTAAAATAATTTCAAACCCTAACTCAAATATTAGACATGAAATAGTGATATTTTTAGTTTTCCTCGATCATGGCTCTGCAATATTTGGTAGGATATTGTAAATTTTGAAAATCTCAAAGCATACACATTCTACACCCCCAATTAATATGTTTGAAGACAAACAAGGATTTGTATACTATACAAATCCTTGAGACAAACAAGCATTATCCTACTATACATGTACACATTGCATGGACATGTACATATACACATGAACATGTGAATTGTATTAGTGTCTTTTAGTGGGGTACAATGTAGCATTCAGGTTTAACTATATGACTATACTATCATGACTATACTTCCATACCATAAGTTGAGCAATATGAAGGACAGATTTCATGCACAAAACAGGTCAATATTTCCATACCAAAGAAATTTCAAAGTGAAGAATCTAGATTTGTATGCACAGTACACACAAGGTGTTTCAAGGGGAAATTATGGTTTCTGGTTTGAGTGAATCACTGTGAAACAGGAAGGTTTGACACCAAAGTGACTAATATATCATATGTACATGTAGTTAAAATATGTATGCAGTTTGAAATTTTTTATTTGAGTTATTGCCCTTGGAAATTGGTGATTAATTGAAAAATTAACTCATAATGACTAGTGGAAGATGATCATAGCAGACATGATATTTTATAGTGTGTCTTTCTATGTTGTGATGTTATACTATATTGTTTCAAAAAAAGGAGGTTTGGTACCATTAACATGTTTAATCCAGCTGCAATTGTTTGTCCTAAGTCAGGAATGTTCAGTGGTTGTCATCTGTTTATGTGGTTCATAGGTGTTTGTTCGTTTTTATATAGATTACACTGTTGATTTTCCCTTTTGAATGGTTTTACACTAGTATTTTTTGAGCCCCTTTATAGCTTGCTGTTCAGTGTGAGCCAAAGCTTTGTGTTGAAGGCCATACCTTGACCTATAATGGTTGACTTTAAAAATTGTTACTTGAATGAAGAGTTGTCTCATTGACAATCATACCACATCTTCCTATATTTATGTTACAGAGTTGCCTTGTCACAACTGGAGATTAGAAAATTTTAAACTGCAGTTTTGGCCTCTTAAATGGAGATTAAAATCTACTGTTATCAAAATTTTTCATTGTCCATTTTGATAGAAATTATAAATATTTCCAGTTATCAGCTCACCATGCCTGAAGGGCCCTATGTGAGCTTATGCAATCACTTGACATCCGTCGTCTGCCATCGTCAATGTCAACTATTTCAAGAATATTCTTCTCTAAAACTACTGTGCCAAATACCTTTAAACTTTAACTGAATGTTCCTTAAGGCATCTAGTTTACAAATTTTATATGATGCTTTGATCTGTCAACAAACATGGCCACCAAAGCTAGAAATAGAACATAGCGGTCAAATTCAATTTTTGGCATATTTCTAAAAAACTAAAAAATTTAGAGCAAATCTGACATTCATTTTAAATGTTCAATAGGTTAAGATCTATCAGCCCTGAAAATATCAGACAAACAGAACTACCAATTGTTGGGTTGCTGCCTGTTAATTGGTAATTTTAAGGAAATTTTCCAGTTTTGGTTATACCTTGAATATAATTAATTTATTATCATGAATTATAAACTGTATGCAACAATAATGTTCAGCAAAGTAAGATATACAAGACAAAAATTGTCAATTGACCTTTATTAAGGAGTTATTGTCCTTTAAAGAAAATTTTACACAATTTGATCATTATATTTGCTAACATAAAAAAATCTTCTCATTTGAAACTACGCAAAGCAAATTAAACCAAACTTTAGATGAATGATTATTAGGTACTCTGGAATGAAATTTGTGTTTTATTTTTTGTTTCTATAATAGCAAAAATGGCCTAAAATAGAACTTAGAGTAAAATGCAGTTTTTGACTCACATGTATATCTTAAAAAAATAAAGCATTTAGAGCAAACCAGACAAGAAGTTAAATTCTAAGATGTGATAAAAATGTTCAATAGGTCAAGGTCTTACTGTCTGAAATTGAAATTATCAACCAAATCAAGTATCTGAATTTTTTAAGTTTTTGCCCCTAAATTGATGATTTTAAGGAAATTTTGCAGTTTTAAGTTATTATCTTGAATATGATTATAGATAAAGATAAACTGTAAATGTATATATATTGAAAAGCAAAAATAATCATTGAAGAAAAGTAGAGCAAATAAAATACAGGTGAGCAATTCAGGCTCTTGAGAGCCTCTTGTTTGCATCCAAATCCAGTTATTTTAACAAGAATATAGAAATTAAATGTAATGTTAAGTCAGGTCTGCTTTCATAAATATAAGGAAAACTTTTGAAAAAAAAAATGTTTGACATGGAAATAAAAACTTCTTTCCTGATGACATTTAATAAATAATTAGTTCTAAACATTGTATTTTTTTTTGTTGATAATTTATTGCTGCTTTGTTTTCTAGCAGGAAGTTGTCATATAATTTTATTTTGGATTTTCTTTTTTAAATGAAGCTAATGCAAGGTTTACATCAGTTGAACAGGTTTGTTTTGATGAATACTTCCTCCTCTTGAAATAGACAGCTGTGATACCTTTTTTTTCAAAATTTCATTTCATGCAAGGATTATCATAGTTCAATCCTCTATACATGTTTGCATACAAAATGCCAGCAAAGTCTGTAGTCTTCTTCAATTTCAAATAATGAACACAATTATCTGAAACATAACTATGTAATCCCATCAACAAATAAAGATCTTATTTTTTGTAGTCTAATATTGGAAGGTCAAAGGACAAAGGTTAAATGACACAAAGATGACCTCTGACCTTGCTATTTGACTTCAAGGTCAAATTATTTAATTTTAGAAACATTTTCATGGCCACTCAAAAATCATATTTATACTTGTTTGGCATAGTAGCTTAAACCATATTTATTCCTAATTGTCTTGATAAAACCTTCCAGAGAGCTAGAGGTTTTGTTCTTGGGGGCCTGTGTTCTGAGTACCCATTTACAGATAGCATCATAAGATTTGAAATGGCAATTTTTCTGTAAAATTGTGAAACCAGATTTATAATAAATTTTTTTATAATAATACGTTAAAGGTTAGAAGGCCTTGGGCAGACTTCAGCATTCATGCCCTACCCCTTTATGTCTGAGATTGTAAAATGAATAAAAAAAATGTTCAGATTCCCATTCCTACAAACCATACATATATAAGGGGGGGGGGGGTGGTTGGAGGGGTCCTGATCTCGAAATTCCTGGCTTAAAAACATGAAATCCTAAGGTCTCGAATTTAATGAAATTTAAATCCCGACATCCTGAACTTTGAAAAGAGAATTCCCGTATCCCGAAATCCCCAGCTTAAAAACACTCTATCCCGACGTCCCAAAAAAGGTCCTGCCGCCCCTCATATATCTATAGTGATTTGTAATGATTATGATGAGACATTTTCAATGCACCATGGTATCTGTATCTTGGTGCCATGCTTTGTCAACTGGTAATAGAAAATATAACAAATTCTGTTTAAAGACCCACTCCTAAATCATTTATATTCCTAAATGCATTAACCATTTCTTTCCTTTACTGGAGTGACTTCTATAGATGAACGAGAGACATAAGTCCATTTATTCTCTATGGAACATATAATATACTGAGAGAGATTTTTCAGAGTTAATGCCCCACACCAACCAGCTTTAGTTGTGAAAATTACAACCAAGAGGGAATTTATAGTGAATCACTTTGTGTGTGCTGTAAATAATATAATGATTGTACTGTTAAATCAAATGTGAAATAAATACATTTGATGTGCTACCAAAAAGATGTAAATGTAGAATACAATGTGAGGATGTATGCAGCCGCAATAGAATTATTGAATTTTTCTATGTTGCATATTTTGATTAGCAGAATTGATTTCCTTTATTGATAGAAATCAGCCATATTGACATTTCTATTTAACAATCTATTGGTAAAAATCAGCAATGATTGTTGCACTTATAAAGCTTAAACAATAAATAATCAATAATTTTGTTTTTCTGCTGATTCCACCACATGAAGTATTATGATCAATAAAGATTCTCATTGAAAGTAGATACGGTTGCCTCAGTTGTTTTCTTGGATAATGAAATGCTACATCTGGTCAATATATAAAGGCTTAGGATGGCTAGTTCTGTAGCAAATATTTCTCGGTAAGTCCTAAGAATTTGATCATGCATTCAGGATCCTATTACCCATAATCATACTTTTATTAATTTGAAATGCTAGCCAATACAATAAAAACATATGTTTTTAAATGTTTCAAGGTACTGGTACATATATAAAGTTTTCATTGTCCTCAAAAGATAGAAAAAATATTTCAGTCAGTAAAAAATATTGATCTATTGTGATTTGTTTTAACTATTTCATATAAAAGGATGTTATTTTCTAAGATTTCAATAGAGCATTGCATGACCTTTCCTTTTTTCAGGTCAAACTTAGACCTATCAGATGCTATTGAACAAACCAGTACAGCTCTCAAGCTTTTCCTCAACAACAAGTTCACAGATGCCAAAGCTAGGATGGAACCAGGGTTTGTAATTAGATCTTCAAAACACAATTTCATATTGAAAGTTTATTTGAAAGCCAACTTATTTTTTGGGGATACTTTATTTTGCATTTATAAAAAAGAAGATGTGGTATGATTGCCAATGAGACAACTGTCCTCAAAAGAACAAAATGACACAGACATTAACAACTATAGGTCACCGTACAGCCTTCAACAATGAGCAAAACCCATACCACATAGTCAGCTATAAAAGGCCCTGATAAGACAATGTAAAACAATTCAAACGAGAAAACTAACAGCCTTTTTTATATAAAAAAATGCACGAAAAACAAATATGTAACACATAAACAAACGACAACCACTGAATTACAGGCTCCTGACTTTGGACAGGCACATACATGAATAATGGGGCGGGGTTAAACATGTTAGCAGGGTCCCAACCCTCCCCTAACCTGGAACAGTGGTATAACAGTACAACATAAGAACGAACTATAAAAATTAGTTGGAAAAGGCTTAACTCATCAGATGGACAAAAATACAAGTGGACGTGGCCGGGTACTTATACATCCCGACACATTTAGTCCTTTCTAGCTTAATTCCCAGCAATTTAATTTTGTGATTTTCAATACATCTCAATTTAGCAATTTATTTATCAATTGTTTTGATATAAAAAAAAAATTAAAGCCTAGCAAATTGCCTTTTGGCAGACTTGTTCATGTGATATTCTGATCTGGAGGAGTAAGTTCATTTTAAGTTTTATTTTGTAGGTCAAACAACAGTATGTATCATGCCCTGGGATATGGAACCATACTTTACATTCAGGCTGTCATGACATTTGATATGGTAATACTCAGTTTTTTGTTTTTATGTGTGTACAATATGCAGAAATAATGATATTAGAACTATGACAGTACATTAAAAGATATTTTCAAAGTAAGGGTATACTTTCTATGTATCTCTTTATACAGACTTGTCCATTTACATACTGTTCATAGATAAAAGTACCACAATTTTAAAATTTTGTATTAAAAAAACTCATCAGTGACTGTAATAAAAAAAAGTTTAAAAAGTCCAAATAAAGTACGAAGTTGAAAACCATTTTTACTCGCACAAAATGCTGAATGAGCTTTCTAAGTTGAACTTACAAACTTTGTAATGGCTGTTGCATCTCTTGCTGTGATTCATTATAAAAAATTGACATTCTGACCATGATGTAGTATGTTAAATATTACGTTTTTTTTTTTACAATTTTTAGACTGATATTGAGGCAGCTATTCAGGCATTGAAGAAATCATTGCATGTTTGTGATCGACACAGGCGTAAATATTCTTTCACTGAAACCATAACACGTTCTGGAATGAAAACATCTCAACTTAAAGAAGGTAACACTTAATTATATTCTTTGTTTATTTGTATAGAAGCAGAATGATGTTAGTCACACAGTTTTTTTTTTATAACAGAATGGCACAGGCAGATCAAGCCCCCCCCCCCCCCCCCCCCCCCTTTTGTGGGAAAAATTTGGTTGATTATATAGGGAATCACTAAAGCATGACTGGAGCAGGTCCCCTTATGAAAAGTTTTGGATCCGTCAATGAATGGTAGTGTTTTTACAAAAATGTGAATCTAAAATTGATTGATGAATTGGGGCTTAAAAAAGCCCAGTTGCAATATAATAACTGCATATTCAGTTTCATGGCATTGTTTGTAAAACCTATATGTTTACTTTTTACACATTGTGGCTTGAATGGATAGTTGTCTCATTGGCACTCATACCACATCTTCTTATGTATATATTCATTTTTATAAGATATAAATATAGCCTGCTTTATAGTAGACTATAAAGTTTTGGTTTGACCCAGACAGGTATTGAACCTACAATTCCCTGCAGACTAGGTAAGGAAGCTAGTAGGACCATAAGACCAACAAGGCAGTTATATTGTAACGTTCCAGGGTTTTATTGTCAGGATATACACCTGTAGTTACTTTTGTGGGCCTCCGGTGAAGGAAGTCATAATAAAGATCCTGATGGAAGTTCATAAATTGTAATATTTCTAATTAAACAACACATCAAATACAGTGGTTTATGTAACAAAATATGTTAATAACTATGTACAATAAGTCATACGGCAAGGTGCATTATTTGCACCAAGTTAAATAAAACAATTCTTCTAGCGCTCGGATCTACTTGGTGCACGGCATCCAAATACTCAGCGTACTCAATGCAGCAAATCTACTTGGTTCAGCAAATTTACTTGGTACACTGCATACTCGGTGCATTAAATATTATCACCAAGTACTCCTACTTGGTGCACAGCATTACTTGGTGCACGACAATCTACTTGGTACACTGCATTACTTGGAGCAGGACAATCTACTTGGTGCACTGTATTCAAATACTCTGCATACTCGGTGCATGGTTATTCATTCACCCGAGCAAACAGTTTATCAGCATTATTATTTTCACCAAGCAATTTTAGTTGGTGCAGCAAATTCTAGTTCAAGAGAGACTGCTAGCTGCATGGAGGTTTTTGGAGTGAAGCTCAATGTAGGAACATGCTTTCTGTATTTTATACAACGTGTGACGTAATACACAAGTTGTTCATTTAAACAAGAACATATAACGTTACATTTGGCACGTTATACTGCAACTAAGTATAAACACATACAAAATGAATAATGAGTCAGGAGCCTCTGGCCTTTGTTAGTCTTGTATTATTTTAATTTAGTTTCTTGTGTACAATTTGGAAATTAGTTTGGCGTTTATTATCACTGAACTAGTATATATTTGTTTAGGGGCCAGCTGAAGGACGCCTCCGGGTGCAGGAATTTCTCGCTACATTGAAGACCTGTTGGTGACCTTCTGCTGTTTTTTCTATGGTCGGGTTGTTGTCTCATTGACACATTCACCATTTCCATTCTCAATTTTATTAATTACACACATAAACAGAGTCGATATATAGACTTAAAGAAATCAGTATATAATATAAGGTCAAAGTAAGCTTTTTCTTCTGTAAAATATGAGACAGAAAACAACAACGGACATCTGCGTGAATCAAGTGTGGAACAGAGACCACAGTAAAAATATCAGCTTTCAAATCACCGGGGCGTAACAATATGTCTGCATGACATTGTTTGTAAAACATTTACTTTATTGTATAGCTGCATAATTTTGTCTGTAAATCATTTAGATTTCTGTTACATGCTTAAGAGAATGAAACTTTTAATTTAACAGTTAGTTTGAAATATAAGACTTGGACTTGTCTTTAATACAGATGCATGACTTTATCAGCTGGCTACATAGTGTTTTTATTTTAACTAACATTGCAGTGCAATACCAGGTTGTTTTTTTAATTTTCACAAGCTCATGCAATATGATATGCTTTCAGGGACATTGAACACATATATACCTCCAATATTCCATAGTTGTATATAATAAACATAAAAGTTTATTATTTAAATAGCAACATGATATTGATCCTGTTGCATGTTGTTTAGTTTTCACATTATTTTTAAATTCCTTTTTTGAAAACATTAACCAAAATATAATATATATTCTGAATCCCCAAAATGTTGAAATCTTGTAAATTACTGACACGAAATGCATAACTTTATTTCAGATGAAATCCATGCAGAGCTATGTTATGCTGAATGTTTACTTCTGAGAGCATTGTTGACCTTTGTACAAGATGAAAATCTTATCAGTTTTGTCAAAGGAGGATTGAAAATTAGAGAATGTTATAAAGTTTACAAGTAAGTTACATGTAAAAGTCACTTGACCTCTACCTCATTTCATGGATCAGTGAACAAGGATAAGTTTTGGTGGTCAAGTCCATATCTGAGATACTATAAGCAATAGGTCTAGTATATTCTGTGAATGGAAGGACTGTAAGGTGTACATGTCCAACTGGCAGGTGTCATCTGACATTGACCTCATTTTCATGGTTCAATAGTTATAGTTAAGATTTTGTGTTTTGGTCTGTTTTTCTTATACTGTATACAGGGGTCAAATTTAAGCTTTTTTGTGTACTGGCCAGACGGACCAGTGGACTGAAAATTCTACTGGTCCGGCTCCAAATCTACTGGTCCTGCAAAAATGACATTCATTTTTTGTGCTGTTCTGATTGCTCATGAGCAAGTACAAAATCCAATTTCAAAATGTGACGATCCAGTTACGAAAATCATTTCCTATCTATGTCTGTCACTGCAAATTTTTCACATGTTGTACAGTTCATTAAATTCCGATCTTCTATATAATTCAACCATTCGCGATCTTTTTCCCATGATTTTTGGTATTTGCGTTTCCTTTTGTCAATTTCATATACTTTATTTCGATCTTCCTTTTGATTTTCACTTATTTTAAAAATCCGGCGGTTTAACTCCTTCCAAAAGCTTCCGCATTTTATATTGTTTTGAAGGAGAGATATTAATTAACTTGATCAATTGTAATACCCCCAGTACTGTGAATTGATTTCACAGGTAAATTGTTTTGTAAACAAATGGAAATTGCAATGCAATCAGTGATTTTTATCGACAAATTTCTACTGGTCCGCCTGACCAGCAGCTGACAAAATCTACTGGTCCGACGCACATTCTACTGGTCCCAGACCACTGGACCAGCACTAATTTCAACCCCTGACTGTATACAATAGGTCTACTATATTTGGTGTATGGAATGATTGTAAGGTGTACATGTCTAGTTGGCAGGTGTCATCTGACCTTGACCTCATTTTCATGGTTAAGTGGTCAAAGTTAAGTTTTTGAGTTTGGTCTCTTTTTCTAGTACTATACGCAATAGATCAACTATATTTAGTGTATGGAAATATTTTATGATCTATATGTCAGTCATGCAGGTTTTATTTGACCTTGACCTCATTTTTACAGTTCACTGCTCAGTGTAAAGATTTTGTGTTTTGATCTGTTTTTCTTAAACTATATATGCAATAGGTCAACTATATGTGTTGTATGGAAGAATTGTTAGCAGTACATGCCTTCCTGGCATGCTTCATCTGACCTTGACCTCATTTTCATGGTTCATTGGTTAATGTTTAGTTTTCTTGGTTAATGTTAAGTTTATGTGACAGTTGTAATAAAGCTTTATATTTAGGACTATCAACATAATATCAATGATTAGTAAAGAAGGCGAGACATTTCAGCCTGTGCACTCTTGTCCTTGTTTAAAACATGCAACCACTTAAACATGTTAAAGGGGTACTAGTTGTCAAATCATATTCACCAATTTGACTCAAATTTTCATATTGAATTATAATAATGTAAAAAAATTATCCAAACTTTTAAAAGTCTAAAATAAACAGTTTACAGAGCACGAGATCGATAATATGAGGCTTCGTTCCTTCTGTATTTTAGTCTATTCGCCATCTAATTACTTATCGAGTTGACCTCCAGAGTCATTTGATGAACATCTAAGTGATGAAAACATGAGATATAAATAGGTTTAGCCAACTCGTACTATTGGATTTTTCTAGGTTTGTTTAATTTCATATTATACATTTAAATTATGTTTATCATCATTTTAACCTGTATGAGAATGATTATTTGTGGATTGATTGATTGAATCAGTCAATCAAATGATTTACCTTTGTTTTACTTTCAATGTTGACATTCTTTTCCTTTAACTATCTTTACATGCACAATGCATGCTTTAGTTTATCCATATCTAGCTAAGGGGTTAAATTGAAATTTACATGAATACCGATTCAATGAGGTCGATTATTCATTTGCAAGTGAATAATTAATCATCAATGTTTCTTAGCTTTAATATTTTGACTAAATTGAACCATTATAACAGGCTGCTAAAATCAAATAATAAATTCACTATTTCACTTTCATTAATGATTAAACAAAAAATCATATTTTAGATTTTTTTATATATCTCGTAGCTAGTGCCCCTTTAAAATGGCAAAGTTGTGCATTTTCATGAAAAATTATGATAAAAGTTAGTAGGAAAATATTTCATCTTGTCATGCCTTATATCATTTTTTGAGTTTCTAATTTATGTTTTTAATTTTTATACAGGGAATGTAATAAAATTTTACAGAAGAGAAATTTTGCAGATGAGAAACAGAAACTCCATTTTGAAAGTGGTGTATTAATGGGAGTTGGTGCTTTTAACTTGGTATGATGCTTTTTATTATTTGATCATATTTTGTCATCCCTTGGTTATTTCCACTAGTGGAATTGAAACTCATGAAAATTGGTCTTTATTTAAGTTTAGTGCACTGTGAAGTAGATAGTTTTTTAAAAACAAATGTTATTTCTTGGCCAATGCTTTGGGGAAAAGTATCAGCAAACCATATGTCAGTAAAGAGAATATAAAAAGTTAAAAGGCGGGGTAAAAAAAAACCCACATAAAAACATTTAAAATATAAAACATTAGAACTCCCTGAATGTTTTCATATATGCAAATACATTCAGTAAATATATTTATACAATGTAAATAGGATAGCTTTGAATAACTTGTGCAATATGCAGATAGAATTGATGTAGTTAAATGATTTCATATTTTTAAAGAAAAAAACTAATATGCTTTAGGTCTTATATAGATAAAGGAAGATGTGGTATGAGTGCCAATGTCAGACAACTCTCCATCCAAATAACAATTTTTAAAAGTGAACCATTATAGGTCAAGGTTCAGCCTTCAACTTATATGTCTGACTTTATATACAGTCAAACCTGATTAAACCGGACCCTGAATAAACCGATTTCCTGTCCTTTTCGGCTGAAAATTAAAGTCCAATTTTTTCCCCTTCAAAGTCTTTGTTAAAATACCCTTTGTAAACTGGCCCCTATGTATTCCGAATTCTGGTCTTATTATGCAGTCCCAATACTCTTAATTACATTAATTATTACCTGTGAAAACCGGTTTGTCTAATTAATTTCAATGATCGATATGCAATCAAAACATATTTGTTTATACTCAGTCTGTGCCAAAAAGTATTTGAAGCACTAGTCCTATGGGCTAGTTAAAAAAAAAAATTACTAGCCCGAATTTATATGTACTGGACCGAATAAAATCTGTGTCACCGGTGAGGATCACAAAGTGATCCGAACCAGCTAGGGTGGTTTGGGGGCATGCACCCCCAAGAAAATTTTGGAATATTAGATGTAAAATCCTGCATTCTGAGGTTACATTTTTGTATCTGGAAGTGTATGTAACTTTTCAAAAATATAGAGTTTTTTCTCCATGTAATATAAAAAATTCTACTTTCCTTAAAAAAAAACCTTCTCAAAACTGTTTAAGACTCTTTTCTTTGAATTTAAGACATACATGTAAAATAAATGTAAACATATAGATATAAACCCCTTGCCATCACATTTTGTTTAAATTAATTTCTCATTCAAATTTGACTTTGGAAGTTAAAGAGATCATCCTTTCTGATGCAGACCAAGAAAAGAAGAAAATCAATCAGTTAAAATTTAATTAATAAACATTTTTGCAAGGAAGAGAGTATCAGTTTATAATATCGAAGCCGTTGAGTGACATTCTTCGTTAACTTATGGTAACGATTAAAAAAGTGCACACAGATATGCACTAGACCGGTAGGACTATCGGCAGTGTACGTTAACTAGTCCGAGCTTATTTAAACTAGACACGGGCTTCGGGCTACCGCTTAACGTCGTAGACTGTATAATACAATATGGCTTTTCAGAATAATCATTTAGTCAGGTGTTAAACTGTGAACTTACAATCGGACAGTAGTCAACTGTATTATTTTTTAAAATATTATAAACGTGTCAATTAAACGAAAAGACACACCGAATATATCTCGGATTGAACTTACGTTGTAACTTTGATAAACAAATTTAAATCGCGGAGTAAGAAATTTACATTGTGATTTCAAAATCCTGGGTTCCCTGTTGTGAACCCCTAAACCAATGATCTCGATAATGAAAAACATTCGGTAGACAACAATCAATGGGTATTGTACACTGTAAGACAATGTTTCGATAGTGATGAAATTAAGTTTGTTAATATTCTGGCTTTTTAATCGGCCATTCCAACATTACAAATTAACGATAATAGAAGTAAATCGAATCTCTCGTCTCACAATCCAAACAATGCGAGTTTTATGATGCAAAATGGCAAACATTGAATGAAAAACGAAGAGAAAGTATTTTATTTTATTTTATCAAATATAATTTACAATCAGAGAGAACTTTTACATGTAAAATATCGGACTTCACAAGTCATTAACTTCCGGTCAAAACGGAAACCTGAATAAACCGGCTCACTGTCCAAACCGGCCCTTTTTCATAGTCCCGTAGCTGCCGGTTAATACAGGTTTTACTGTATATATATATATATATATATATATATATATATATATATATATATATATGTGTGTGTTTTTTATTGATACATCTGGTTTGTATATAGACAAAGTATCACACATCATCGTCACATGTCAAGTTTTGTCTTTATTTCTGCAGATGATTTCACTTCTTCCAAGCAAGGTTATGAAACTTCTAGAATTTGTTGGATTCTCAGGAAATAAGGTAATGCTCACTTACGGTGGTACCTTACACTACAGGGAGATAACTCTGTAAAACAGCTAAACGTTGAATTGTGTTGTTAAGGGAATATTTAGATTCTCTAGGATCAAAATTAGTGATTGTCAAACTGCTATATAACCAGTTTTTAAAATTTTTTATATTTTTGTCAAAGGGTCAAAGTAAATACTTTGTCAAAATTTTATGAAAATCAAATGAGCCAAATTAATTTAAGTGCAGGTGTTACCTTAAGGTACTACCTTAATTTTTTTTTTATCCATTGAAATAGTTTGTATTGCTTACTTAAGACCGAAAGGGCATCAGTGGCCTAGCGTTTAAGTAGACTAAATGCTGAATCACTAGCCTGTCCACACTCAGATTGTAATTTGAACAGGGTAGGTGCATTTGACTCCAATCTTGATTGTCTAGAATTGTTAGTTTTTCCTGCTGAAGGTCTTTTGTTCTCTTTGGAACACAACAGCTTACTGCACAATAATGCTGAAAGTGGTGTTTAACAAAACTTAATAAAACATAAGACAGGAGCTTCCAAGCTTAGTTGCATCCATGCTAGAGAAACGTCAAAGAATGATACTCAATAAATAATTAATTTTACCAATGCATGCTCAAGTCTGACAGTTCAGAATCTATGATAGAAGGATAATGATTAAGAATTACTCGGAATGACCCACTCCTTCATCAAATATATTCCTTCTTATCACAGAAGATAACCTTATATAACACAAATTTATTTCTGAAATTAAATATCGGTTTCTGTTTTCAGAAAGCTGGATTACAAGCTTTACTTAAAGGAACAGAAGATTTATCAAGTCTAAGAGGCCCTCTGTGTTCTATCATTTTAATAGCATATCATACAGTAGTTTGTTATGTTCTAGGTTAGTATATTTAAATCAATTATTAGTTATGGATAATGACTTTAATTAAGAAATAATTCATGGGGGCTTGAATATATCGTTATTTTACCACGGGTTGGCCCTTTATGACAAATATTTTACCCTGAGCGATAGTGAGGGGTAAAATATCGGCATAAAGGGACAACCCGTGGTAAAATTTAGATATATTCAAGCCCCCATGAATTATTTCGATTCTGATAAGACAAATATAGCAATTGTTTTGGTTCAAAGCGCACTAGATGGAGGCAAATATTTGCCGTTCCCATAAATTAACCCACTTTAAGATTGGCTGTAAAGAACGGAGCAAACAGATTTAGTGACATGCTCAAACTATTTACAATAATATATTTAGATAGATTTGGATGAATTTTAAAGGGAAATTCCGCGATTTTTTACTTATCATCTAATTATGTTCATCTTAACATAAAAAACACATTTGCAAAGTTTTAAATTTATATTCCTTCTAATAACGGAGAAAATCAAGTATTTGTAACTTTTTTGGTTGAATTCTCGAGTGGGTCGTGACGTATTAGCCCGATTTATTGAATTCTGGGAAAAAATAAAATCTGTTTAACTCTTATAGCTTATCGACAATAGACGTAATTAAAAGCGCACAGCTGACGAATGGTCGAAGTTATGAACCACAATATAAGAATGAACGAAAATGAATATGCATATACCGTTTTGTATTGATTGAATTAAACTCCTATAAAATTATCTCTAGTAAATGTTTTTGAATAAATTTAATTAATTATTGTTGAGATTTTTTTCATAAAATATTTATTGAACATTTTTACTGATATTGAACTGAAAATATTTCAGTTCTATTTACCGTTATTGTTTTGATAATCATTTCAATGCAACTAATGTGTGAGCAGAGTGTGTATATTATTTTGTAAAGGTCACTGTATATTTCTCGGCTTGAGGTCAATTCGTTTACCTTGTAGCTATTTAGCCGCAGGTGTGAGTTCAAGCGTACACAGGTATAAATGTTGTTATTTGGAAAGGATAAACAGAAAGGATTAGAAAGAGTATGCTGTCACGATGTTAATACACTAAGATTTAATACACGATGAGAATAAAGATACAATAATTAAATTGTGTAAATTAATTGAAACAGAGACATATGTCTCTGATTGAAAATAAAATTCAGATTCGTAATTCCGAAAGTGTATAAAAATAAAAGGAAACAATTTTTGATTACTTTCTTAGCGGCAATTGGCGTAAAGATTCAAATATGAAGCAAAAAATAGTAGTTTTAATCTTTTATAAAAACTAAATGCAATATTACCCAATTTGATATACCATTGTACATCTGTTTGATATCATTGACTTTACCGGAATTTCTTAACTTGTATTCAAATCTGGCTGTGTTTAAATGCTAATAAAACTATTGCAATTTTAAAGTTTTTAATTGACAAAAAAATACAACATACAACATGCATGATTTTTTTTTAGTTTCTTTTTAACATTTTATTCTTACATAATTAAATTCATTTGACAATCATTTACACGAACTTTTTGTGAAAAGAATATCAATTATCTAAGCTAAGGCATTATTTCTTTTGAGGATTTTTGAGGATTTTTTTTTAAATTCTATGATAATATTTGTGCAATGTTGAACATGATAGCCGTCATTAATCCAAATATTAAGTAATACAGTAGTTGTAATAAAAGTTATATTTTAGTCATGCATAACTGATATTGACGAATTTATAATAGTTCGTCCATACATCGTTGTTCTTGAAACAATCATTATTAGTATACATGTAAGTTTCCTGACGTATAAGAGCCATTGAGGATGAGCTCCAGAGAAATCAGACTAGTGGCGTTTCGTTCGTTTGTTTGTTGGGAAAGGAGAGGAAATGCAACTGCTTGTACAGATAAACGACAGAATTACCATACAAGCATTTATAGTCAACACAATCAGAAAGAGTTCCCATCGTTAGACGGGGAATATGAAGGCTTCCAAGAATGAACAAGTGACATGTCTAACTCTGAACAGTTAGAAAACAGACTATCGACATCGACCGCTTGTTCTTAATATTTGAAACTGTATGCATATATATACGTATACGTTTATGATATATATAGTGATGAGTTCTTTCGTCTGACAAAAACTAAATTCCTTCATGGTTATATCTTGCCATACGTTTATATTGGTTTGTAAGGTGATTACTCACAATCGTTATTTGAAAATCCTGTTTGTGAGATGTAGATTCATTTCAATACAGAAATTTCGTCTATATATTTCACAAGTGTATAACACGGAGAAGCTCTGAAGGTCCATTACTCCCATTTTGTGTGGGTGTGAACCATCGATGTTTACATCAATATCACAGAATAAGATGATGATGGTAGAAAGAACTATGGGCGTCATGTGGCAAATATTACATGCATATCGGACAATGAGTTGTCAATCTGTATGAAAAGATTTCCAATACAACCATATTATTGAGAAGGAATGTTTACATGCTATACTCTCGTACTAGTATTACAGGGTTCTTGTGGCGTTCACCTTAGACACACATCTTTTTAACGATGTTTAAAAAAAAGACCGAACCAATTTAATGTCATATTTCCCTATTTTTTAAATATAACTAAAAGTCTTTTATCTGACAAGAATACCCCTATTTAGCGAACAAGTAATTTATTTTTTTTTCTGTTATTGAATACCAAGAAAGAAAATAAATCCCGAAATTAATTTGAAACTTTGATACTCAAAAGTTTCCCAGCAAAATATTCACATTCCCTGGGGATAATTAGTGTTCGTCCAGTGGCATTTATAACAATTGTGATGACGAATTACTTCCTTTGTTCGAGAACAATCTTATTGAAATATAAATCTGTGATTTTACTAGGTCCACAGCTTCAATGAACCAAAGCAAAAGTTATACATCGACCTGTATTTAAATCAAATTGGTTCTCTTCTTCTTCTGGTATACAATAGTCTATCGAAATTCGATGATTACATACTGTTGGCATACGTGGACTAGTCTATTTACAACACTTTTACCCCTATTTATTCAAAATATATGTTTTTTTCTTATGTTCAATGTATACATGTATATATTTTAAATTGCGCTATAGTTCCGTAACTTTCTATCCAGTCGTATAAACGAATCGTCGGCAAGTGCGTACATTTTTTTAAATCAATATTTCTGGTCTGTTCCAATCTGTCCTTCACTATTGACAATGACTATATATTACATTTTCCCCAATTCACCCTTGGAAAAAATATTTAAATAGATTTTAATTTCATCAAATCTTATTTTTCGGGTATTATTTATATGTTTATGAATTATATTCTTTACACCAGAAATGTTATTTATAAACAAGCGTATGAGTTTAGTAATGACAAGTAAGACAGAGTTGTATATTATTCATCTGATAGTTCAAAATGGAAAGTTATAAGTTATAAGTTATCAGCCGTGTACACTGATCAATACCTGCAGAAGTGAAACGATGCATGAACTTGCAAGCCCGACAGGAAATCGCTTGAATACCTGGACGTGTCACCTCACACCCCTCACAATACCTTTGGAAGTAATACCTTTAGCCATGCTGGTGATCAGATGAGGGAAGATCAAAATATATTTGTTTATTACTTTAAAGAATTATGAACAAATTAGATTTTCGAAAACAATTTTCACGGAACACTTATTTATGATTTCAACTTTGACTTTTCACCTAATTCCAATATCAACAGTTTAAAAACAACAGACCATGGTAATTTAAAAAAAGTAAGAATATTTTTCGTATCAAGTTAGTTAGTCGGATAAAACAACCGTACGATTGACAAGATATCGACACGCAATTACGACTACATCGGTTACTGTAGTTTTGTTTCTTTGTGGTTTATAGACATATCGTTTTTATTAATCGGGAAAGAAGACAAAATGGCGGATCGCAGAGAATTGATACTCTAAATTTAAAATCGATGGTGATCGCTTATCTAGCGGAATAAAACTTTAATATCTATGAATTTGAGCATTTTTATACAGAATGAACATAATATCAATTTTTGATTTTTTTGCGAAGTTTCCCTTTAATGATAATTTACTTATATATCTTCTATGTATATAAAAAAGGGCTTATACCACATTTTAGTATTGTTTGTTTACGTTTCATTCTGGTGATGATTTTCGGTATCAGAAGCGTGTATTTTCCCGAAAAATGCTTAAACTATTACGTTATCATTCTATGACGTCGTGTACTCCATCCATAAACAATCATATGACGTGGGAGTACAATCAGAACAGCCCAACCAATATATTCATATTTTACCACGGGTGTGTACTCAAAGCGTTTGAAGGACGTCATGTTAGAATGGGATGTAACTTTTAAAGTAGCAATATATATATGTTAAAAGTACACTGAGGTCAACAAAACTGTACTGTGGACTCAATCAATAAACAACAAAGTGATTTGAATTGGACCTTTTACTTGTACAAAATGCTCTTTATAGCCTCATACCGTATTTGATTTTGCCTTACAATGGAAAAAATAGTTTATTAAGGAGAACTGAAAAATACTAGGTCTTTCTCTTTATTCATTTTATGTTGCGCCCTCAGTGAGTGTAAATGACTCATATTTACCATGGTTAGTCTATTTATAGACTTTTGTATATTTTTATATTTATATTTTTGTTTGAAGTCAATTTTCAGAATCTTTGACAATATAGTAATGATATTTTGCCATTTTAGCACTCACATATATCATAAAGCTTGAATCTTCAGCATTTCGGTCTATTTTGTATTGTATAGTGGGTTATTATTGCGGGGTGTAAATTTTCGCCTATTTTAGTGGATAGAAGAAAATCACCAAAATAAATTCCGCCAATTTAAAATGCACCTGCAAAGGTATTGATAAAAGTTTTGAATCCACGAAAATAATAACCGCCACAGTATTTCGAATACCTGATTCAATGAAAATCCTGAAATTTTACACCCACGAAAATAACCTGCTATACATTATTTTTATGCTACCAAGAAATTGATAATTGTGTCAGTATGATTTCAATTTATTACTATTTTTATTATGTCCAGGTTTAGCTGATGGTGATATTAGTTTGGCTGAAGAACTATTAAAACCATGTCTCAACCTTTATCCTAAGGTAAGCAAATAAAATTGCAGCAGCATACTAACTGTGAACTGCATTTCACATTGTGTAAGACAAATTGAGCTTGAACTTGTAGCACTGATTAAAGGCGTAGTGATGCATGTTTCTAGTTAACTCCTCTTCAGCAGTATCCCGTTAAGTTTTTAAGGTAAAAATTATGATTGCAAATATTTTTGGCAAGAATTTTAGTACTATCAGCTTTTATCAAAAACTGAGAAAAATGATAATTTAAATCTCGCTTTCAATTATTTTGGAGATAAAACAGATTTGTTATCATGTAAAGTGAATTGAAGTGAGCTTTTGCAGCAATGTGCTTGATGAAAATGTTGTGAAAAATTGATGAGATTTGGATATGTTGCCTTGAAAATAGTCGTCTTCTTTTAGAAATTTAGTGTTTTGCATGTGTCAAAGCAGCAATCTTGGTTCAGGTATGTGTTCACATTTGAAATTCATAGAACTACGCTCACTATAAAATTCTTGACTTATAAAAATGATAAAACATGTCTGATAGTATTGGTAAAATAACTATTTAAATATTATGGTTTTTTTTTCAAATTGTAGGGTGCACTGTTTTTATTTTTTTCTGGAAGAATTGAAGAAATAAAAGGAAATATAGATAATGTAAGTACTTATTTCCAACAGTTGATTACCTTAAAAGTGTGGCAATTCTTAATTATCATATGACATAGTGAAAATGTTCAACTTTCTTTAATGGCTTACAACCAATATTGTGAATTTGAAGCAAATGAGATTTTTTTAAGGTGAGGTACACACTTTACAAGACTGAAACCTGAAAGTACAATAACGAATATGCATGATCCCATTTATTTAATAAATTGTACAGTAAATGCTGAATGTATCTTAACTTGTATAAACTTCAAAATATTAAAATTTAAACTGTGTAATGCAATTGTTGGAACTTAAATACAAACATTCAAGGGCTCTTTAATACAGCATGAATCAATGATTTGTTTTATCAACTTTGGTCAAATTTATTTATATATGTAACCACCTGGGTATCTATTCTCTCTTTTTACCCCTATTCTCCCAAGAATGGTGACTGATGAATAGAAATATGGTCATTTTGGTCTTCTCTAAACCAATAGTAAACCTTTAGCCAAAGTGGAATCCAAGGCTTTGTGTAAGGAGAGTGCCTTGTTGTCTGCATGATACAACCCTTGCAACAACTTTTCCGCAAAGTGGAAAGGGATTAATATAAGTTGCAAAACTTGTTTCCCAATCCACTATAAATAAATATGTTTAAACTAAACAACTTTTTGATGTGTCTTTAGATGGCCTGTTGCAAGGCAACAATTCTGTACCTATCCAATATACCCTCCTATGTAAGTCCAAATTTTCCTGACCTTCATCCTGGATGGTCTCTATTACAGGACCTACTATCATAGTTATTGTTAATTTGTTCTATTTCTGAACATACATGAAATATTTGCCACTGAATGTTAGCAACCAACAACTAATCATATCTCTCTATTTATAAACTATATGATTGCCAATGATACATCTATCCAGCAAAGTTCAAATGAAGTGGATGTTAACAATTTATAGTCTTCTCTCTTCTAAAATGTTTGTTTTATTGCCAATTAATACTCAATGTTTATGTGTCATGTATGCTTAGTCATATCCCTTCTTCTTGATGATGGAAATGATATGCTTAATTTTTTAAGCTCTTAGAAATGAATTTTGTTCGATTGATGTTAAACTATATTTCAATGATGTCAAATTGTAGGTGTCTTTTAATTGATAGACACTAAGTGCAAGCTATTTTATTATTATTGAAAAGTAATTAAAACTTTTCTGTTTTAACAAGGTTTTATTTATGTTATCATCTTTATATTTTAATTTCAGGCTTTGTTTAGATTTGAAGAGTCCATAGATTCCCAACAGGAATGGAGACAGTTTCATCATTTATGTTTCTGGGAGTTGATGTGGTGTCATTGGTATGTGTTGTATGATGTTGAAATAGAAATTTGAATTTAAAAAAAAGGAGTTTCTATTTTTCTTTTTCTCTCTAACATATTTGTGTAAGGCTGAATTTTCTATGTATAGTAATTTTTTTTAAGAGTCAAACATAGTATTTGTATTATGTTTTAAAGTAACCCAGTAGTCTTAAGTCAGTTTGAAAAAAATACTGTCTTGAGTAACATGTCAGGTGTCATTTGGGGGGGCGAGTTTATCTTTCTGAAGCCCCAGAGTTCACCATGGCTTAATGGTGGATTTACTTGTTGTTCAATCTGTAAAATCTGTGTAGTGTTTTATTTACTGATTGTCTATTTCTTTTTTTTATTTACCATGATGGAGGTTCATCTGATTTCATATTAGATGGCATTCACTGTCAATTCCCTTGGTGGCTATCAGAGCCATTGACAACAAGATTTTACAATGACAGTTGATAATTTCGGTTTAAAATCAAATTTTATGTTTTATTTGGCACTACGTTACATTGCCAGTAAAAATGCATTTGCCACTTTTAAATCCCCAATTAACACTGGCAACTCTTCAAAAACAGTACTGTTATTCTTTGATTCTGTAGTTCAGTCTAACTGTGACCACTCTTATTAATGAAAACTGTTTAAACACTCTTTTTTCATTATTAAAAACTGTGCAAAAAAAAAACAATTATTTTATTGATGAGAGGTCTGATCTTTTTATTGCCATTGAAGTACATGTAAAATTTATGTCCAGGCCTTTCATAAAACTTTCGAGCACGATTTTTGTACTCAGACTCAAGAATCAACCAATCAAAATACTGGATTTCATGTTTCGAGCATGACTTTTGTGCTCCAAGCACTGAGCAAAGTTTTATGACTTCAACCCCTGAATGTGAAACAGAGAATAATAAAGAGTATGCAATTTGATACAAATGTTTTTATTTGTAGTTTCAAAGGAGACTGGTTAATGGCCATGAAGTATGCTGAGAGACTATGTAAGGAGAGTAGATGGAGTAAAGCTACATATACATATCAAAAAGCAGCATTTTTACTCATGTGTGACGATCAGACGGAGGAGACAAAAACTCATCTTCATTATTTATTCAGGTAAGTTTTCTTGACAAAAACTACCCAGCCTACAGTTGCATAAAAAATTAGACATTAGAAAAAAATTTACATAAATTTGTAGGAAAAGCTAGCTTAATGTGGTCATCAGTGGTTAACTTTTAATATCACTTTATTATGGTTACTTCTCTAAACAAACAAAACAGAAAGACGAGACAGAGGCGTAAAAATGCCAGATTTTATAAGTTATTTGTGTTTTGATATAAACACAAGTGTCAGTTATTTAATTCCCTTCAAAACTGTTCTTTTTTTTATTGTTTGTCTAAAAAAAGACATATTCTGTTTTGTAGTACAGACCATTTAACATTAGTTTAAGTGCCTGAAGTGATAAAAATCATTTTTCAAGTATCTACTTGAAAAATACAATAGTAAATAGGAAGCAGTATATATAATTTGTACTTTACAATTTCAAGCATCATAAATACTTAAAATAAAACTCTTAATATTTGTACCTTTTCACATTCCCATGATAATAAAACAGTATCTTGTTGTATAATGCAAAAAGTGTATAGAGTTAAATGATTTTATTTTTCCAGGAAAGAATTTGTAGTCTAAGCTAGGTGGTGTATCTTGTATTGTAAAGATTTTAATTTTACATCAGTTGTTTTTATATCCCCACTCAAGGATGGAGTCTATGACACCTTGTCCTTTCATCTCAAAATGCATCTGTCTGCTCTTCTTTGATAGTGTTTTGTTTGTTCTTCTGTTAATCTTCAAAAAAAAAAATTCCATCACACTTTTCTCATGTTCTATTGAACAGAATGACATAAAATTGGTCAGCTAAATGACACTTTTTTTTTTAATATGTTGAATTAACTTTTTTCTCACACTTTTATCAAGTATTACTGAACTACATTGACTTCAAATTTAGTCAGAAGGCCTGGAAGACATCAACTTCCTGTTTTCTGATACTTAAAATTCTGAGTGGGGTATGCTTTACACAACAATGTGTGCATTTGTTTTAATATAGAAGTTTTATTATGATTTTCATTTCACCATCATAGATGTCTAATTTTTCCATCACTTTTTTTAGCTCTCAGGGGCCTGGTTCAGGCCTCATGTGAGCATATGTCTTCACTTGGCGTCCATCATCGTCCGTTGTCTGTTTTGTTGTTGTTGTCATAAACTATTTCAAAAATCTTATCCTCTGAAACTACTGGGCCAAATACCTTCAAAATTTAACTAAATGTTTCTTAGGTATCTAGTTTATAGATTGTATCCTAAGTTTTGATCCATCAACAAACCTGGCCGCCATGGCTAAACATTAATATATAGGGGTCAAATGCAGTTTTTGGCTTATATCTCAAAAACTAAACTCCATGTTTTTATTGCACTGGAAACTGGAATAGTAATAAAAGACAAGTTCATGTACCTTTAAAAACAAGGGTCAGGAAATGATCATTTTTTGCCAGACCTGACCTAAACTGCATGGTCATTGACCAAAATGGTAGATTGAGATTTAGGTCAAAAGTTGTTTTTTTAAACTGAGATAATTTTGTTCATTTCATAGAGATTGAGTTTATTAATCACCATTTGCACAAATTTTTGTTCTGACTCATCAGGAAGGTGTTGTAAGTAGCATTTTCTGTAAAACCTCTGTCCATATTATAAACTTCCCCTCTGTCCATATTATAAACTTCCCTCTGTATGATGGCTCTTTTATATATGAGAAATTTTGAATATGTGGTTTTAAAAACATTGAGGGTGTGATTTATTTTACTGCAATTAAAGCAAACACTGAAAGAACTCTTTATAATGTAGTCCAAATAATTATGACGTCTTCACTCTTGAGAGACTATTATATTTTTTTTCTTTGACACCTTTGACTGTCCCTCTGGTATCTTTCATCCCTCTTTTACATTGACGCAGGAATGCGTCAAAGCAAAAATTTAAAATAGCCTTCTAAGACTTAATAATTATTTGGACTATTTATGATGTAGTCCAAATAATTATGACGTCTTGAAAGGCTATTATATTTTTTTTCTTTGATGCCTTACATGGACGTCAAAGCAAAAATTTAAAATAGCCTTCCAAGACGTCATAATTATTTGGACTATTTATGATGCAGCTTTTCAAAGTGAAAAAATCATATTTATCCACAATGAAATTCATTAGATATTCAGTTCTTTGCAAATATTAAATATCTTCATAGAAAACTGTTTGAAAATGAGTATTGCATGGTCAGTCAATGATTAAAAATACCAACATGTCAGATATCATTGCATAAAAAATGTTGCTTTATTTGACTTACTTTGATTTAAATTAGTCCCACGGTGACTCACTCCCACCCGATCAATTTTCTTTTAGAAATTTGCATGTTTTTTAGCTCACCTGGCCTAAAAGGCCAAGTGAGCTTTTCTCATCACTTGGCGTCCGGCGTCCGGCGTCGTCCGTCGTCGTCGTTAACTTTTACAAAAATCTTCTCCTCTGAAACTACTGGGCCAAATTAAACCAAACTTGGCCACAATCATCATTGGGGTATCTAGTTTAAAAAATGTGTCCGGTGACCCGGCCAACCATCCAAGATGGCCGCCATGGCTAAAAATAGAACATAGAGGTAAAATGCAGTTTTTGGCTTATAACTCAAAAACCAAAGCATTTAGAGCATATCTGACAGGAGTAGAATTGTTAAACAGGTGAAGATCTATCTACCCTGAAATTTTCAGATGAATTGGATAACCCGTTGTTGGGTTGCTGCCCCTGAATTAGTAATTTTAAGGAAATTTTGCTGTTTTTGGTTATTATCTTGAATATTATTATAGATAGAGATAAACAGTAAACAGCAATAATGTTCAGCAAAGTAAGATTTACAAATAAGTCAACATGACCGAAATGGTCAGTTGACCCCTTTAGGAGTTATTGCCCTTTATAGTCAATTTTTAACCATTTTTCGTAAATCTTAGTAATATTTTACAAAAATCTTCTTCTCTGAAACTACTGGGCCAAATTAATCCAAACTTGGCCACAATCATCTTTTGGGTTAGTAGTTTGAAAAATGTGTCCGATGACCCGGCCATCAAACCAAGATGGCCGCCATGGCTAAAAATAGAACATGGGGTAAAATGCAGTTTTTGGCTTATAACTCAAAACCCAAAGCATTTAGAGCAAATCTGACGGGGTAAAATTGTTTATCAGTTCAAGATCTATCTGCCCTGAAATTTTCAGATGAATCGGACAACCCGTTGTTGGGTTGCTGGCCCTGAATTAGTAATTTTAAGGAAATTTTGCTCTTTTTGGTTATTATCTTGAAATTATTATAGATATAGATAAACTATAAACAGCAATAATGTTCAGCAAAGTAAGATTTACAAATAAGTCAACATGACTGAAATGGTCAGTTGACCCCTTTAGGAGTTATTGCCCTTTATAGTCAATTTTTAACCATTTTTCGTAAATCTTAGTAATCTTTTACAAAAATCTTCTCCTCTGAAACTACATGGCCAAATTAATCCAAACTTATCCACAATCATCTTTGGGGTATCTAGTTTAAAAAATGTGTCCGGTGACCCGGCCATCCAACCAAGATGGCCACCATGGCTAAAAATAGAACATGGGGTAAAATGCAGTTTTTGGCTTATAACTCAAAACCCAAAGCATTTAGAACAAATCTGACATGGGGTAAAATTGTTTATCAGGTCAACATTTATCTGCCCTGAAATTTTTAGATGAATCGGACAACCCATTGTTGGGTTGCTGACCCTGAATTGTTAGTTTTAAGGAAATTTTGCTGTTTTTGGTCATTATCTTGAATATTATTATTGATAGAGATAAACTGTAAACAACAATAATGTTCAGCAAAGTAAGATTTACAAATAAGTCAACATGACCGAAATGGTCAATTGACCCCCTTAGGAGTTATTGTTCTTTATAGTCAATTTTTAACAATTTTCATAAAATTTGTAAATTTTTACTAAGGCAGCAACCATTTGATTTTCTGGGGGGGGCTATGGTTTTTTTTTTCTGTACAAACTTTTTTTTTCGCCTGTGGCGAAAAACAATCTATTTTTTTCGCGACAAGTCGAAAACAATTTTTTTTCTTTCAATTTTAGCATTACATATAGTGGCAGCTGAGGGTGAAACAAACATTTTTTTTTTCTCAGAATCAAAAACAAATTATTTTTTTCTCCAAAAACTGGAAACAAACTTTTTTTTCCAAAAAAAACCATAGCCCCCCCCCCCAGAAAATCAAATGGTTGCTGCCTAACATTTTCCACTGAAACTAATGGGCCAAGTTCATTATAGATAGAGATAATTTTAAGCAGCAAGAATGTTCAGTAAAGTAAGATGTACAAACACATCACCATCACCAAAACACAATTTTGTCATGAATCCATCTGCTTCCTTTGATATTCACATAGACCAAGGTGAGCGACACAGGCTCTTTAGAGCCTCTAGTTATGATAGTTTTTAGAAGAGTCGGAGAAGGGTTTACTACATTTTGTGTACTGGAAATTTATGAATGGTTTAGGTGATAACAATTTCACAGATGCCTTGTGAAATGATATATTAATAATAAATAGATATGATAATCTTCACAAACAAACCAATAGGGATCAAAGTCATCACCCATGGTCTAAAACAACAAACAAAGACTTGAAGTGAAGTATATGATATAAAAGACCTCACCTACCCTAAAAATCCTGGTAGTTTTCCAAATTATTTATTATAATGTTCAGTAAATTTTGTACATTTAAAATATTTTATTAGGTTAAGAATTTTTTTCTGTATTGAAAAGAGCACACTGTCACTTTATACCAATAGGGTACTTTAAAGAGTATAATGTGGATTTTTTTCATAGCTTGTTTTTATGTCCCCACCATAGCATTGAGGGCATTAAGTTTTACCTTTACCAGTATGCCCATTTGTCTGCACTAGCAGAAATTAGTTTCCATTCTGAAATGTTATGAAACTTATGCACAATGCTTATTACAGATTTCAAATTTGGTTGTGTCACTTACACAGTTCTAGAGTTATGTACCTTTACATGTGGAAAAAATGCTTATATATAATTTTGCCTCAACCAAATGTTATGAAACTCAAATGCAATGCTAATAATTACCACAAAACTCAGATCAAGAACAACTTTTACCTTTCTTGAGTTTTGTCCTGTCCTTATATAATGTTATATGCAAGCGGGGGCATAAGACACATTCCCCATGTATTTTTCTTCATTTCTTGTATTTTCAGATTTATTCATATAAATTTGATTATGATAAGAAATATCATATATATTTTAGTGAAGTTCCAAGACTTAAACAGAGAATAGCAGGAAAGTCTTTACCTATAGAAAAGTTTGCAGTGTTTAAAGCCAAACGAGTCATTGAACAGGATTCCACCCTTGTTCTACCAGCATTGGTAATAACACTTTTATATGTATTCTTAAATGAAGCAAAACAAGTCATCGAGCAGGATTGTTCTCTTATTATTGATAGTTACAGATGAACAGTTTTACAAAGCTGAAACCAGTCATGGAACAGAATTGTTCTCTTATTTTCCAAGCAATAGTAATTGTACATAAATACTGGTAGTTAGATAAGGACTAACCAGCAATTAGACAGATCAAACCTGTACAGAATTTCAATGTAGAACAACAAATAAATCTTTTTTTCAAAGTATGAATTAAGAAAAAAAAATTTCATTCCCAAAACTACCAGACACAATGATTGAACAACAATCTTTATCAAAAAGTCAAGATTAGATTTTCCAAACTTATTACTTTATAAATAACATAACCATGAAAAGCTTGGTGTAAAATACAAGCTTTTCCAGTAAATTCTTGCAGTTGGAATAATACTTCATCAATAAATATCTATATTGTTAGAAATTGATTTATATTACTATTTTTTTTAGACACCTAAGCTGAAACCTCAATAAACTTAATTACCTCACCTATGTACACATTAAATTTTTGTTTGTAGGAGCTGATATATGTTTGGAATGGATTTTCAATTCTGGGGAAGAAAGAAGAACTTCTAAATCCTGTGTTGGAGAAAGTAGAGAAAACATTAAATGACATAGTAAACTCAAAAGGTATGTTTTCTTCTATGAATTATAATTTGTACCAGTTGATTTTGTGTACATCAAGCAGCTGATTTGTCTATTGTTTATAAACTTTTCCCAATATGACTTGTTATGAGAGTACATTGAGGATTTTGAGATTTGAAAACTTTGGGGATTGCATCTTGTAGATCATATAGGAGTAAAACCATTAATGCATGTCCCTTCCATGCTAGCATCTGTGCTTTTTTTTTTTTTAAATTTTCCCTAAATTCTCAGAATTTACCTATATAAACTGCATCCTTGCTGAACTGGTCCTTTTTGCATCAGCAAGTTGAATCAAGTGTACTTTAGGCAGGAATTTTGAATGTACACATACACTGTATGCCAATATTGAGCAGGATCTGTATACCCTTCCAGAGCACTTGAGATCATCTCCTGGTGTTGGTGAGGTTCATGTAACTCAATCATTAGTTTTCTATCTTGTGTTTTGAATATTGTTGTTTGTTTGTTTTTTTTGCCATATTGTTGGCAGTTTGTGGTTGACTTAAGCCTCTGATAATCCATTGATACTTTTGCCTGTTTTTGAAAGCATTTTGTGTAATTTATGCAATGAAATTGTATGTGAAAAATGATTTACAAGCATTCCCCATTTTTTTACCTTGAAAGATCTAACACAAATATTTGTTATCAATAGATGTTCAAAAATGTAGAAAATTAAGGAGCTTCAGCTATATGACCAAAAGCGACCTTAAAATAAAGCCCAAATTGTAAATATTTTCTGTTTAATTTTCTTCACAATTTTTATAGACTTTGGATATTTAAAGATTTAATTTGTCTGTTGTAGAAGACTAGAAGTCTTTTGATGATTTTTTTAGTTGATTTCTGTTTCATTGACGTATACCCCACATCTCCTTTTTATTCATAAATAAAACAATGTTTAGATGATCACTATTTAAAATCTAAATATGCACTTGTGAAAATATGACATAATTTCTTACACTTCATAATTTATTTGGCCTTTAACTTTTTAGATTTGAGTGCACTGATGAGTTTTTTGTCGATGAAACACATGTCTGGCATGTCTGACATACAAAATTATAAGCCTGGTAAAATATATATGTAGGACTTAAATCTATGGTGGGTTCCAAATCTATGGCAGATTCCTGATCTATGGTAAATGTGACGTCATGCCATCCCAAATCTATGGCAGATTTTTTACAATTCTAATCTATGGCAAGTTTTGTAAATCCTAATCTATGGCGGATTTTGTGCAAATGTAAAACAAGGCAGTACATATACAATCACTTACTTGTCTTAAATAAGTTGGCATGTACGACAACGGGATCATGTCTGAATCTTTTGTGAAATAAAAATTCCATAATGGTCAACCAAATCGTGATGTCAAATATAAAAAAGTGTAAAAGTGATATACCATAATACCGAAATTAGGATTAAAATGATCTGGAAAAATAAGCATTTCTTAATCTGTGCATTGTACCAGTTTAATCCATTTATTAAAACAACTAGAAAAAAAGTCCATTAACAAACAAGAAAGCAGTTTTTATAAAAAAAAAAAGTTAAACAGTTTGACTTTTCACATAATATTTATTTTAGGGTTAGTCAATCATTTTTAACTGTTGACGATTTGAGTCAACTTGGTGGTATCCTGTAATTTCATTTTCTCAATTTAGATACTTTGCTAGCCGTAGACGCTAAAATATTTATTATAACTGCATTCCTAAAATATCCACTACTAAAACAGCTGTGTCTTTCTTCATCGCAGGATTCGGACGGTATATCAAATAATTATTATCCGTCCTATAGATTAAAGATCACATCTTTCTTTAAAAATTATCGGAAAATTGTTCTAGAGGGAAATTTTTAAACACAGGACTTACTGAAGTCCGCAACGACTTATATATGGCGTTATTTTATTGTGACGCTATATTTTACTCTTTTTCCCGTAAAATAACGTAATTCATAAATCTGCCATAGATTAGGAGAAAACAAAAACCTACCACAGATTTGACGTTTGTAACGTCATATCTACCATAGATTAGGAATCTGCCATAGATTTGAAACCCACCATAGATTTGAGTCCTACATATATATATTACATGTATTAGGAAGTCGGTTAAGTTGAAAAGTTGCAGTAGTAACAAACACTTATAAACAAGGATGTTGTGTTAAGATATTACGTAATCCAGGAAAACTTCTTGAACAAGGACTTAGTCTTCTCGGATCATAAGTAGATGATAAATATATTAAAGTTATATCCATCAGTTCCTCATATGTGTGAAATTGTATATGATAAATATAGCTTCTTAACACTCTAAGCACAGTATTCATCCACTCCAGATAAAATTATCAAACTTTTTTTATTTCTTTTTTTTAAATGTCAAAACATAAATTCTCAAGAGAGGATAAATATTGAAGTCAATGAGGAAAAGTGGTATAATCTACTTCTCATATGACTCAATGGAAAATGTTTAGTGCAATGCTTTGATTAAAATGGTGGGAAAAAATTTGAGACAAAAGTTTATGTTTTTGTTAACCATGAGTCATGGACTATCATCTTTTGTGGAGGAAGGGAAAGTTCTTTTTTTTTGTTTAGGGCAAACTATTTCCCTCAAATACATAAAGAACAAAAATTAAACAAAAATAAACTAATTTTCAAGAAAAACAAACCACTTTTTTGCAATCCCTTCTGAAACAATATTTTGAAAATTTAGAATCAAATAATTTATTTGAAGAAAAAAAATGCATGCTCCCCATTAAATATGTATGAGGTGGCCTTTTAAATCAAAACTGGTCAGAGTTAATTTAAATGCATTCAGAGTTAAAAAAAATATAATTTATAACTTGCTTTTTATATTCTATGAAAAAATAGATAAAATTTCATTTGTCAAAGTTATTTAAGAATTGAATGCTTCTTTTTGTAACTTTATTGGGGTGTAAAAGCGTTGACCAAAGTACATTTTGTATGAAGCGCTTCATTCTAAAAATGTGTGCATGGTCAACGCTTTTACAACCCTATGAAGTTACAAAAAGTAGCATTCAATACTTATAATTACATTTTTTAGCTAGGATCATGAAAACACGATTTACATCAAGTTTTTGTTTAATTTACTTGTACATTTTATTATGGGACCTCGTGTCATCATGAATGATAAGTTTTATTGTGTAATGCAATTGCTTAAGGAATAACATGTGATGTGCAGTTAGCCAATCAGAATAACATATTATGATGAAACATACATCTAATTTAATTATATACATTTATAAAATATTTGACATAAAAGATTCTTAAAATATGTTGAAAAGCAGGTATCTGAGATTTGTAAAAAAAACATTTTTTCTATAAGGAACTTTACAGAATGCTTGTTCATGTGTTGAAATTGAGAATATATAATGGATGCTTTAAAAGACAGTTGTCTTTTTGTCATGCGACACCATATTTGTTCTAACTGCATTATGCTATTTGACAAATCAAAAGAAAAAAAAATTGAAAATCATTTCCATGTTCATACTTGTACTTTCATGATCAGAGTTGTAAAATAAATTTTTAAGCATAATATGTAATTTTTTTTTTCTCCAGTCGCTTGATAACCTTTTAAATCTAAGTATAACGTTTCCATATTCAGTGTTTTCTATTGCTTCTTTCATTGAATCAAGAAAAAGTTAAAGTAGGTTCTCTGTATCGAATATTGTAAAAAATTAAATATGATTGAACAAAAATCCATATTCACAGTGTATAAATAGATTGAATTATAAAGTTGAAGAATATTATGCAATAGCAAAAAAAAATGTATTAGAATTGCTGCAGTTCCCGATGTAGTGATTTGAAATTTTTTGTTTTAAAAACATGAAAGACTACATGAAACTTGCACTTTCTTAGGAAAGAGTTTATTAATGATTTATAGAATGCAATAGATTTGCAATTAAAAGATTTTAAAGACTGAATAGAATTTCTGCTGAAATCAACTATTTTACTCTTTCCTCGTGTCATGCGTGTGTTGATTGTTGATTACATTTTCTAATTAATCCGGATTTATGATACATTTTTCCTCAGTTACTTATTAGCTCACCTGGCCCGAAGGGCCAAGTGAGCTTTTCCCATCACTTTGCGTCTGGCGTCCGTCATCCGTCGGCCGTCGGCGTCCGTCGCCGTCCGTCGTCGTTAACTTTTACAAAAATCTTTTCCTCTGAAACTACTGGGCCAAATTAAACCAAACCTGGCCACAATCATTATTGGGGTATCTAGTTTAAAAAATGTGTTCGGTGACCCGGCCAACCAACCAAGATGGCCGCCATGGCTGAAAAAAAGAACATAGGGGTAAAATGCAGTTTTTGGCTTATAACTCAAAAACCAAAGCATTTAGAGCAAATCTGACAGGGGTAATATTGTTCATCAGGTCAAGATCTATCTGCCCTGAAATTTTCAGATGAATCGGACATTCAGTTGTTGGGTTGCTGCCCCTGAAATGGTAATTTTAAGGAAATTTTGCTGTTTTTGGTTATTATCTTGAATATTATTATAGATAGAGATACACTGTAAACAGCAATAATGTTCAGCAAAGTAAGATCTACAAATAAGTCAACATGACCAAAATGGTCAGTTGACCACTTTAGGAGTTATTGCCCTTTATAGTCAATTTTTAACCATTTTTCGTAAATCTTAGTAATCTTTTAGAAAAATCTTCTCCTCTGAAACTACTGGGCCAAATTTAACCAAACTTAGCCATAATCATTATTGGGGTATCTAGTTAAAAAAATGTGTCCGGTAACTCGGCCAACAAACCAAGATGGCCGCCATGGCTAAAAATAGAACATGGGGGTAAAATGCAGTTTTTGGCTTATAACTCAAAAACCAAAGCATTAAGAGCAAATCTGACAGGAAGTAAAATTGTTGATCAGGTCACGATCTATCTGCCCTGGAATTTTTAGATGAATCGGATAATCGGTTGTTAGGTTGCTGCCCCTGAATTGGTAATTTTTAGGAAATTTTGCTGTTTTTTTGTTATTATCTTGAATATTATTATAGATAGAGATAAACTGTAAACAGCAATAATGTACAGCAAAGTAAGAACTAAAAATAAGTCAGTATGACCAAAATAGTCAATTGACCCCCTAAGGAGTTATTGCCCTTCATAGTCAATTTTTAACAATTTTCTTAAAATTTGAAGATTTTCAATAACATTTTCCACAGAAAGTACTGTTATAGATAGAGATAATTGTAAGCAGCAAGAATGTTTAGTAAAGTAAGATCTACAAACACATCACCATCACCAAAACACAATTTTGTCATGAATCCATCTGTGTCCATTGTTTAATATTCACATAGACCAAGGTGAGCGACACAGGCTCTTTAGAGCCTCTAGTTATTCATTTACTTTTAATATTGTAAAATATTTGCTAGGAGTTATTATAGTTGTACATGTGTACTAAGCATGAAATTATGTCATGATTTGGCATTTAGCAGCTAAGCATGCGGTTAATAATGAGATGACTTGCACACATGCAGATTGCCAAGAAAATAGAAACAAATGTTCATAGTTGCCTGAACTTTATATTCAACCTCTGCTGCCAAATGTCATTCTTTTTTTTCATTATTGAGGGTCTAGATGGGTGCCTTCATTTCTGTATTCTTGCATTTTTTTCTGCATTTTTCTCAATCTTTATATAAAGGAGTAGGGACATTAAGGCCTAGTTTAGGCCCAAGAAAATAAAATTTTGATAACTGTTTCAAATTGGTACATAATGTTTAGAAATGCATAGGATCAAGAATTATAAATGAAAAACATAGAGCTTTTTATCACAATTACGTCATAATATGTACTGTTTTCACAAAAACGATGAAAAATACAGAAATTATGCAGTTTTCTATCTTTATTTCCGTTGTGGAAACACCCTGCGCAGTCGAGAAACAACAAAATAATTTAACAGAAGCTTTATCATAACTATTGGCATAATCTCGCCAAATATAAAGTTGTTTCTTGGGTGCACACATACTTTTTCAATGTAAAATTACTTAAAATTTGATGAATAAACAAGGAAATTCATGAAATTTTACAAAATATGTAAATTAGGTCATGATTTGTTGCTATGGTAACTTGTTCGATGTCAAATTTGTTTTGTTTTTTGTCGAGCCTGCAACTTCTGTTGCAGAAAGCTTGACATAGGGATAGTGATCCGGCGGGGGCTACAGCGGCGGCGGCTACAGCGGCGGCGGCGGCGTTAGCCCACTTCTTAAAAGCTTTATATTTTAGAAGGTGGAAGACCTGGATGCTTCATACTTTGTATATAGATGGTTCATGTTACGAAGTTTCCATCAGTCACATGTCCAATGTCCTTGACCTCATTTTCATGGTTCAGTGACCACTTGAAAAAAAAAGTTCAAATTTTTTGTAATGTTGAATTCTCTCTTATTATAAGTAATAGGATAACTATATTTGATATGTGCGTACCTTGCAAGGTCCTCATGTCTTTCAGACAGTTTTCACTTGACCTCATTTCATGGATCAGTGAACAAGGTTAAGTTTTGGTGGTCAAGTCCATATCTCAGATACTATAAGCAATAGGGCTAGTATATTCGGTGTATGGAAGGACTGTAAGGTATACATATCCAACTGGCAGGTGTCATCTGACCTTGACCTCATTTTCATGGTTCAGTGATTATAGTTAAATTTTTGTGATTTGGTCTGTTTTTCTCATACTATATGCAATAGGTCTACTATATTTGTTGTATGGAATGATTGTAAGGTGTACATGTCTAGCGGGCAGATGTCATGTGACCTTGACCTCATTTTCATGGTTCAGAGGTCAAAGTTAAGTTTTTGAGTTTTGGTCTTTTTATCTAATACTATATGCCATAGGTCAACTTTATTTGGTGTATGGAAATATTTTATGATCTTTATGTCAGTCGCGCAGGTTTTATTTGACCGTGACCTCATTTTCACAGTTCATTGCACAGTGTTAAGTTTTTATTTTTCGTAGAAACTATAAGTAATGGGTCAACTATATATGTTGTATAGAAGCATTGTTAGCTGTACATGTCTGCCTGGCATGGTTCATCTGACCTTGACCTCATTTTCAAGGTTCATTGGTCTTTGTTTAGTTATCTTGGTTAATGTTAAGTTTATGTGACAGTTGTTATAAAGCTTAGCTTTATACTTAGGACTATCAACATAATATAAATGATTAGTATAGAAGGCGAGACATTTCAGCGTGTGCACTCTAAATGTCTTAGTACCTTATACCTTTGTCAAGTTTTCAGTAATTTAAAAATATGTATGATAACTTTTAAATTTGCAGTAATTTTTGGGCCAAATAATGGTCTTATTGCCCCTCATCCTTTTGCCTGTTTTTCTCTATTCTTTAGATTTTAGCATCCTGTTATTCTCTATTCTCTCTCTTTTAAACCTTTTTTTCTCTTTTCTTTATGTTTTAGACCCTTTATTTTGCACTTTTTGAATATTATTCTCTATTCTGTAAACCCAAATCCACACCCTCATTTATAAACAAGGATGAAAAACTTTATGTCACAAAACATTTCTTAGAAAACTGCCTTCTCTTTTCAAGTACCTCCATGAAAAGTTTGACTTTCAATTTTAGTCATTTCAAACAAAATTTTGAGAAACTCAGATGATAAAATTCTTTCCAAAACATTAATAATTAATTTAATAGTGCACTTCTTTTTATGGAATTGATTAAGATTTTTTTATGAATTTTCCATACTTGAAGACTTAGTAGCATTATTGTCCTGAATTTAACACATTTTAACTAAGTAATATCTATATCTATATTAAATACATTTATTTTATTTTCTGACAAAAAACCTATTGTATACATTAAAATTTAAAATGTTTGGGAAAATCATGAAGTGTATTTCTATAAAATGCTTCAAATTTTATCATAATGTTACTTTTATGTATGGTCTTCTCATTGTTAAAATAAAATATTGATAAATGGGATAAGTCAGTGATTTCACTGATAAAACTGATTTCATATCAATATTTTTCCAGGAAATATATAAATTAGTTAAATTATTTCATATTACCTGGTATATTTTTTCCACGAAATATATAAATAAGAAAACAGTTTGCTCCTTCAGATTTGTGACCTACTAAGATAAGATTATTATTTTTTCAGTTCATTAAAATTAACTTTAAAGTTTACTTCCCCATTTTGAAAAAAAATATGGGGACATAAACTATCAAGAATTTCATTTATTTTTAAATTTAGCCCAAGCATTTCAATACATGTAGTTAGACATAAAAATAGTAATCTACAAAATTCATATAAACTATAAATTAAGACAAGTCTCTCTTAGTAGTGTGGATTCATTATTATTCATTAGATACCAATTTTCTAAGTTTTTCGTGGGAACAGGTAATTTTTTCTGGTTGTATGCAGACTTTGGCAAAACAACAAAATCACATATCCACGAAAAGGAAAGTTTCCACAATCCACGAAAAATTGATACCCACTATAATAAATGTATCTACCATAACAAAAATAAAACTGTCAACCTAAATTTAAGATCCATATGTTTCGATAATATTAACACTTCATGTTGCAATAGTACTGATTGTATGTGATCTTCTCGGAAACACAGTAGCTTGTTTATTTTGTTTTTCACATCTGAACATTTTCACTAGAGCTTTTTGGATCTGCTTGTTTAACACAGCATAGATTATAGGATGACAAACAAGATGTATCCAAGCAACATAAACTGTAATAACAGGAACTTTTGGATCAAATTTTTGTCCAGAAGGATCCATCAGTTCAACAAGAAAAAATGGAACATATAAGAGAATAAAGGCTGTCAGAATTGTTATGATTGTTACAGGCATTTTGGTCGGTGGTGTGACCTGAGATTTCGATGGTCTTACTGTAGACACTCTTCTTGGTCTTACTTTCCTCCTTGTTGAAACAACTTTCCATATGATTGCAATATAGCAGTACAATAAAGGAGGTACGGAGATAATGATAGAAAACATGTTGAAAAATTTGGTGAAACTGTCTTGCGCCAAAAATGGATGACAGATGAATCTTGTAGGGTCGTAGAGTAATTTTCCCCAAACTTCAGTGCATGGCAGTAATGCCAAGATGAAATAGATAAACCAAGAGCCAGCTAGCATTGCAATGACTTTTTGGTTTGAAGTATAAATTTTCCTGTATAGGTCCAAATGTACGATGAGGAAGTACCGATTCAATGAAATCTGTATGATAGCAATAATTTCCGTTCCAAGTAACGCATAAGTAATATAACCAGTGAATCTACACACTATAGTTGTGTGCAGCATTGCTGAATCAACAGTAAATGATTGATATGCAATATAAGTTAAAGAAAATCCACTGGACAAACAGTTGATGACCGCCAGATTGACAATGAAAAGGATGTAAATGTCTCGGTAGAGGCGAAACTGAAAAATAGCGATTAATGTCACAATATTGGCAAAAAATCCCAAAATTGAAAAGCTGGTGCCTAAAATATTATGTATCAGACGTATGTCCTCAGGAACTGTGAAATTATTTTCCATTTCTTTCTCTTATATCTGTTTCAATGCTTATCTAAAGATAAAATCCAATTTCCAGCATTTTTGTATGTCACTCAGTTCAGTTTGAAACTTTCAATACATTGAAAAAATATTCCTGAAAATAATCCTTGATAATGTTTTTAATTAGATTTTGAGCTATATATTCTGTATACTTTTCTGTTTGAAATTTGATTGCACTATTATATAAATCTCTGTTCCTGCAAGCACTATAGATATATGAGAGCTGATGAACTGATTAATGATTTTTATGATATTTATTATGAGATAATTCATGAAATAGGTGGGCTTATGTAGATAAGTATCCAATGAAACTTGATGTTTATACATGATTAGCATCAAGGATATGTGTTGATCTATTTCATTTTAAGGAGCAAATTATTTAATACATTGTATGCTATTTATCTGCCATTACTTGACATCACAAAGGTCAATGAAGGTTGCAGTAAAATTTTGTCTTAAACTATGTAAAATGTCTTATGCCAAAAAGGCAAAGTGACTGTTGTATTAGTTAAAAGTTCAAGTGTTACAAATTCACAGATTCCCACCTTGCAATGAGGTCTATTTATACTTTTGTGCTTAAGGTATTTTAAAAAGTTACTAAGGTTCAGGCGCAAATATTTTTTTTAATCAATGCAAGTGATGAAATTTGCTTTTTATTAAGTACTCTTCTTAAACATATATATATATATATATATATATATATATATATATATATATACAACTCGTCTAAACATCAACCCAACAATGTTAGATCTGTAAATTTGCTTTCGCAAATTTTTGGTTCTTCCCTCGCCGGGATTCAAACCCATGCTACTGTGATATCGTGACACCAAATCGCCTGCACTGCAGCCGTCCCGCTAGACCACACGACCACCTGGGCTCTCAATATAAAGAGCTTTCGCTGGCCGTGTGTTACCTTTCCATGTCAGTTTTAATCTAGCGGCGTACTGCAGTACATGATATATAAGGCATGAAGATGTTATTGTTACAGATCAGCTAAATTATCTATAGTAAAGGATCCTACAAATTAATGTAATATACAGTCACAGAAAATAATTATATTCATAAGTACGTCTGAGTCAGTGACAACTCTACAACAGAAGTATCCATCGGATCGCCATCAATGATGGTGATACATGGCTGTGTACATAATGTATATACAACTCGTCTAAACATCAACCCAACAATGTTAGATCTGTAAATTTGCTTTCGCAAATTTTTTGTTCTTCCCTCGCTGGGATTCGAAACCCATGCTACTGAGATATCATGACATCAAATCGCCTGCACTGTAGCCGTCCCACTAGACCACACGACCACCTGGGCTTTATAAAATGAAGCTTTTGGTGGCTGGGTGTTACCTTTCCACGTCAGTTTTAATCTAGCGTCGTACTACAGTACATGATATATAAGGCATGAAGATGTTATTCTTACAGATCAGCTAAATTATCTATAGTAAAGGATCCTACAAATTAATGTAAGATACAGTCACAGAAAATAATTATATTTATAAGTACGTTTGAGCCAGTGACAACTCTACAACAGATTAATCCATCGGATCACCAGCAGTGATGGTGATACATGGCTGTGTAACCATATATATATATATATCTGTAAATTTGCGAAAGCAAATTTTTTGTTCTCCTCTCGCCGGGATTCGAACCCATGCTACTGAGATATCGTGACACCAAATCGCCTGCACTGTAGCCATCCTGCTAGACCACATGACCACCTGGGCTTCACTATAAAATAGTGAATAACAAGTTATGATGATGATTGCTGTGCAGGTTTTGTTCCATAACATCACAAAGTACCCCAAAATTTGTAATCTCTTATGAGAATGACTGAAAAACATAAACATATAAACTTAATAGCTTGCTGTTTAGTGTGAGCCGAGGCTCCCTGTTGAAGACCGTACTTTGACCTTTAATGTTTTACTTTTATAAATTGTGACTTGGATGGAGAGTTGTCTCATTGGCACTCATACACCACTTCTTATATAGATCTATAGAGGTGATTTTCATATGACTAAGTTTATTGGACTGCCAGTATCCTTCAAAGATATTGAAAAAGGTCATGGGTTCAGCTAATATATTACCAATTTAACAGATTTTAGCTGTCAACAGACTTGCTCATTGTTAATTCTGTTGAAGGTTTGATAAAAAGTTGCTAAAATTAATTTACTTTCATTTTACATTTTGTAAATTATTCATATTTATACATAATATACAGTCTACATCCTTTTTGAACCATTAGAGTTTTGTATGCTTTGAAACAAATTAGGTTTTTGTCCTACATTGTCCTATTTATATTGATGATAGAACTTTTCAGGAAGTTTGACCCCCTTTTATATTTTGTCAAACTATTTATTCTTGGAAAGGATATAACATTGAAAATTTTAGTCATTATAAAATTGATAACCCTGCTCTTTTTAACAAGAAAAATCCAGTCTTTAGTGAACTTTAAAAAAAATCATATGAAGTAAAAAAAATGTGAGACTTAGGCATGATGTTTCCAGCAGCGTCTGTCTGTCTGTATAAGTTTGTGATCAGGTCAGTTTATGGGGTCAATGGTCAAGGTCAATGACATTTATATCCAGTTTGTATAAGCATTGGCACATCTCATTTACAGCCTCACATCCTCAATAATGCTCCATTGTCTTTGAAACTTTTGCTCAGTTTACATATACATGTATTAGTTTGCGATTAGGTTAATTAAGGAGAACCACCAATAGTGTCTCAATGATTTGTAAAAAAAATATAAAAATATTTGTATGTAATGTATTAGCAAAGGCACATCTGAGATTCTCATTTCCTAAGAGATTATTCTGCATTATCCCTTAAACATGTACATGTCCTTTGACTTTGTTAGGTCAGTTTAATATGAACCACTCATATTCAGTTATTTATATTTTGAATGCAGTTGAAATAGCATTGCAAGGCAGTGTTATTTCCAGTTTTCCATGGTGATTATATGACCCTGCTCCCTCATCATAGTTAGAATTCATTGACTTTGAAACTTTTGCAAAGTTTACATAGTTAAGATTGTGATTATATATGTTACTTTTAAAATAATGTTAATTGGTATACAGTACTATCAGCATTTCCATGAAGGTTATTTAGTCCTGCACCTTAACTCATGGTGCATTGACTTTAAATGATTTTATGTTTAGGTGTTGACATTTTATTTTAAACAATTGCATTATTCTATCAAAATTAGATAAAGGCTAGACATATATCTGTGTCAACATTTATTTTTTTGTTGCCAAGCAATGAAGCATATGTATTACTTAGAAAACTTTCTGATCATTCTTAAAGAATTAAAAAAAAAAAAATCAGTCATCAAGTTAATGGCATGTCCTTTATTTTCACCTAATAGTACTTTAATAGAAGGAAATATTATTTATAAATAAATCAATTATCTTTTGTTCAGTAAACATTTTTCTTAAACTATGATAAATTTGCATGTTAGACTGACATTTTAAAGACTTTTGAATTTTTAATAGTCTATAGCTATACAAATATTATGAGGAAATGATGTTTACCGTAGTTTAATTATATACCCCATTAGATTTTAATATTGATATAGTGTGTTTGAAGGGTATTTAATGCTGTATTATTTTAATGCATCATCGTCAACATCCTATTTTTATGTACAGGTGACAACATAAAATAATAAGTTAAATTGGCACTAATGTAAAAAGCTATGTTAAATCAATGATTCACAACTTTTCACATTTCTTTCCCATCTCATTTTCAAATATTCAACCTGTCTCAACATTGTTTAACTAAAACTGCACATGCTCTTCAATTAAAATCTGTGGTAGATCCAGAAATTTTTGTAAAAGGGGTGAATTGGGTTGGGTTGGGAGTTTGGGTCATTGACTGCCTAAAGGGGGCTTGCTCCATTCATGCTTCAGTGATTCCTTAAATATTCGACCAGATTCTTCCCACACAAGTGGAAGGGGGCCAGGCACTCTATACCCCCTAAATCTGCCTCTGAAAATTAATTTTGCAAGAGTACTAAGGCTTATACAACATATTCTACCTTGTGTTGACTTTTGGTTCAAGAAATAATCACTTTGGCGCCACTGCTAATGGAGGTCCCCCCTAAGGACATTACAAGTCCAAAAGTCTGCACTTTGGTGTTATATGAAATGATAAGGTTTATCTACCCCAGGAAAACATACCATAGATGTATTAGTGAGTGTATTTGGCAAAACTTATCAGATGTTTTTGTTCCCTGCAATGCTCTTCAGCTTTATCTGCTGGTATCTTGGTGTTTTTTTCTCCTGGTAAACTTAGCAATTGTGGCATGTAATGTGTGTCTTCATTTTATTGTCCATAGCCCAATCAGTTTTCAGCTCATGTGGCCCACAGGGCCACATGAGCTTTTCTCATCACTTGGCATGTGGCGTCTGTCGTCATCGTCATCCGTCGTCATCGTCATTCTGGCGTCGTTAACTTTTACAAAAATCTTCTCCTCTGAAACTACTGGGCCAAATTTAAGCAAACTTGGCCACAATCATCATTGGGGTATCTAGTTTAAAAAATGGTCAGTTGACCCCTTAAGGAGTTTTTGCCCTTTATAGTCATTTTTGAGCAATTTTTCATAAATTTTTGTAATCTTTTACAAAAATCTTCTCCTCTCAAACTGCTTGGACAAATTTGACCAAACTTAGCCACAATCATTTTTAGGGTATCTAGTTTAAAAATTGTGTGCAGTGACCCGGGTAACCAACCAAGATGGATGCCATGGGTAAAAATAGAACATAGGGGGAAAATGTAGATTTTGGCTTATAACTCTGAAACCAAAGCAGTTAGAGCAAATCTGTCAAACAGTTTAAATTGTTTATCCAGTCAATATCTATCTGCTGTGAAATTTTCAGATGAATTGGACAACTCGTTGGTCGATTGCTGTCCCCAATTGGTAATTTTGAAACAAATTTTGCCATTTTTAGTTATTATCTTGAATACTATTATAGATAGAGATAAACTGTAAACAGCAATAATGTTCAGCAAAGTAAGATCTACAAATAAGTCAACATGACCAAAATGGTCAGTTGACCCCTTAAGGAGTTATTGCCCTTTATAGTCAATTTTTAACAATTTTCATCAATTTGGTAAATTTTTGTAATTTTTTACAAAATTTTTTCCTCTGTACTAAAAGGCCAAGTTTATTATAGATGGAGAAAATTGTAAAAAGCAAGAATATTCAGTAAAGTAAGATCTAGTAGACTACAAACACATCACCATCACCAAAACACAATTTTGTCATGAATCCATCTTTGTCCTTTGTTTAATATGCATATAGACCAAGTTACTTTGAATCTGATTGATACTAAATTTTATTTCTAAAGCAGTGAAAAGTAAAAATAACAAAAATACCGAACTCCAAGGAAAATTCTAAATGGAAACAAATGAATAACAACGTTCATATTCCTGACATGGTACAGGCATTTTCTAATGTGGAAAATAGTGGATTAAACATGATTTTATAGCTATCTTAAAACCTCTCACTTGCGTGACAGTCGCATAAAATAACATTCTCAAATTTGGAGAAGACGTTACTAAGTTAAAAAAACTTGTGTTTAATCCATTTGTTCTTTTTGAACAATAAAATATGTTTAAACTTTAAAATTCCATTATATTGTGTGATCAAAACATACAGACTTAATAGGTTATAGTGATTGAATAAGTTCTCTCAAAGATGTCTCAGCTGTTTAACTTGAGCAATTAGATTACATCAGCTCCATATATTTTAAAAAGCCAAATTTTACAATTTATATATATAGAAATGACAACTAGTACTAAGAAAATAAAACCTTGATTTCTTAATTTTTTTTATGATTTTTTTTTTTTTTTTTTTTTACAGATGACAGAATATATTATGCTGATGACTATTGTTTAGCCTTATTGTTGAAGGGAGTATGTTTGAAACACAAAGGAAGTCATTTCCAAGCAGAGCAGTGTTTTACAGAAATCCTTACATAGTGAGTAAATATCTCTTCTGGAAAATTTATTAAAAACCCTTTTTGTAAATTGCTTGCTTTTATCTCAGGAGTTTGTTTTTTTGTTTCATTACCAGAAATGGTACCAAATTCTTTAAAATTGTTCATTTAGTACTTCTTTCCAAAACTATGAGCATTTAGGAATATGGGCAAAGGCTGGTCCTCTTTGATTCAGAGTAGTGTGAAGTGTGATAGATGAATAACTGGAGATTTTGGGTGTAACTCAATTAGACAGCATTCCAATACACATCTCTGTTAATCAAGGGTTGCAATAAGGCCTGCACCTCTTCATTCATGACATTTAAGTCAGAATTTCAGATCCATGAGGTAGGGATTTCCATTGATCACAGTTGTAACTGGCTGCATCCATTAAAAAAAGTGTGAATAAACAATTGCCAGGAGTCTTTACTCCCAAGATATTGTATGATATTTAGTTGCGTTTATAAAGTTCTTAATCAACTAATTTAAGTTCCAAGGTATGTTCTTAATGAAATTGTTGGAATGTCAATGTATATATGAAGTTTAACAATGGACAGTTGTCTTTACAGCTCCAAACAAAATATGAAACAAATGCTGTCAATTATCATTAATGATTTAGTCAGAGCAGACACAACTTCTTTTTATAAGACACAATATACATAATTTCTGTGTAAATGTGTCACGGGCAAAGAGGAGGGACTTTGATCGCTACACGACTTTGATCTGTGATTTTATGCTTTCAAATGATAATTCATACAAGATTTGAGTAGCACTAAAATAGTTCAAAATCGTGAAGGGGCGGTTGAAAATATTGTAAACCTGTATAACACTGTGAGCTTAGTTCAATCATCGATAGACATGCACCATTAAAATCGAGGAACATCGTAATGTGTCCTAACACTGAGTGGTATACAGACGAACTCCGCTTAGATAAGAGAGACCGTCGAAGAGCAGAACGACGAATGGGGCAATCAAATTTGACAGTTCATCGTTAAATATTTCAAGATACCTGTCTGAAAGCAAGCAAGCTTTTCTTCTCCTTAAATCCAAGAAAGACTATTTTCAACAAAAAATGTCTGAAATAGAACATGATCAAAAGCAATTGCATCATTTGACAAATGACTTAATAGGCAATAGGCAAGAAATCATACTACCTTCGCATAATGATGAAAAAGTTCTGGCTGACAAATTTTGTAAATTTTTTGTTGGAAAAATAAGTGCCATTCGTGACAATCTCGCGGCTAAAAATTATGCATCAAATTACAACCGTGTTAAAATGAGAGCTGATATAAAATTCGAAGGTGAACGATTAAGATCGTTATCGCCAGTTTCAAATGACTAACTTGTAAAATTATCTTGGCTGCTCCAACAAAGTCTTGCGAACTTGATCCGTTACCAACAAAACTTCTTAAGCCTTGTGTGGATCATTTGTTGATGTCAATCACAGATATAGTCAACAGGTAGCTATCAGAACAATGTGTACCACTGTCGTTCAAACAAGCTGTTGTAAGACCATTACTTAAGAAACCAAGTCTAGATAAAGAGGTGCTCAAAAACTACCTACCAGTCTCCAACTTACCTTTCATTTCAAAGACACTTGAAAAGGTTGTCGACATTCGACTGGAAAATCACATGAGTTCACATTCTCTACATGATAGTGTTCAGTCAGTGTACCGTACATGTCATTCCACGGAAACTGCTCTCTTACGTGTTCATCACGATATTGCCTATGCATTAGATAATAACTGTCGTGCCGTTTTGCTCATGCTCTATCTATCGGCCGCTTTTGATACCATCGACCATCAGATACTTTTGATCGTTTGGAATATTCTTTTGGCGTTACTGGAGATGCTTTGCTATGGTTACAATCGTATTTTATAAACAGGACCCAACATGTTGCTGACGATATCAAACTCGATTTTGGTGTACCGCATATACTATATTGTATTTTTGCAAAACCAGTAGGCGAAATTTGTAGGCGCCACGGAATGTTATACCATTTGTACGCAGAGGATACTCAGGTTTATCAAATCATGAGACCGAAAGGAGACTGGTGCGATCTGTCCAAATGCCTAGAAAAATGTTTGCCTGATATTGGTGATTGGATGAGTGTCAACATGCTGAAACTTAAAGAAGACAACACAGAATTAATAGTCTTTGCACCAAAACATCAATTGAAGCATCTTTCAGATTTTTGTCTGACATTTGCTGGAACAGTGTTAAGCGACGTTTCTTGTGTGAAAAATCTGGGAATGTACTTTGATAAAACCATCAGTATGGAACATCGAGCCAGTGTGATCACTAAGGCTTGTTTTTACCAAATTCGGAATATTGGTAGAATTCGATCTTTAATTTCAGTTGAAGCCTGTAAAACGCTAGTGTGCTCCCTAGTTACATCAAGGCTGGACTATGGCAATGCATTGTTGTACGGTACTTACACCAACATTATCAGTAAATTGCAGCAGGTCCAAAACACAGCAGCATGTTTGATAACACGAAAAAGGAAATTTGACTTAATTACGCCTGTTTTGATATCGTTACACTGGCTACCCATACATTACCGTTGCCAATATAAACTTCTTTTATATGTGTACAAAGCACAGCATGGCAAGGCTCCTAGTTACCTTCAAAATTTAATTACGCCATACAAGCCAAGTAGATCCCTCAGGTCATAAAATAGTATGCTCCTACATCCTCCAAATGACGTTCAAATGAAAAGCTATGGTGAGAGGCGTTTTGTCAAGGCTGCACCTACACTCTGGAACAATTTGCCATCGTCTTTACAGAGTGTAAATTCTTTAGATGTTTTTAAAAAGCAACTCAAGACTCATTTATTTCGGACTGCTTTTTAGGATTTCTTGTAGATTTTATATACTTTTAATTGACTGCATTAGTTTTAGACAGTTTTGTATATTTTAGGGTACATGCATTTTTCATTTCTTTTATTTCTTTTCTTTTTTTAAGTATCTTATAAATTTTTATATGCTTGTTTGATTCTTTTAAGATAGTGCTTTGTAATCTATATTTTATGTATTTTTGTATTTTATACATTTTTAAATGTGAAGCGCTTAGAGTAATTTTTGTTATTATATAATGCGCTCTATAAATATTGTATTTATTATTATTATTATCCTTTGCTAGCAAAGATTAGCACAATAATTCAGAGAATAAATTTAGAGAAAAATATGTGGTTTTGAACAATAGATAGGAATGTTAACAGTATGGGTGTCTACAAAACTTTAGATAAATTCAACATAGACTACCAAAATTCTGCCATCAAAACCTCATTCATGATTCTTAAGGGGCAAAGTACACATAAGTTAGAAAGCAAAGATAAACTATGACTTGGATATGACTTATGTTTGGATTAGAGTTTTTCTTTTCTAAGAAATAATTTTTTTAAATGCTAAATCTTTGTTTTGAAATTGAACTGGGTCGTTTCTTATAGTTTGAACCTTAGGTGCATGGTGTATAATTTAAATACAAATTGGGAACATTAAATGGTGATTTTTTTCAATGAATGAATCAGGATTAGTGTAATGGCAACTGTAGTAATTTCTGGCTTACAGTTACACACATGTTACGTACCTATGCATTATGTATTATATAAGGTAAAGTAAAAGTAATAGTCTGTGATATTTTTATTTATTGTACTTTTTACAGTGAGAAGAAGATAAAACAAGATACATTCCTATTACCATATGCTACAGTAGAATTAGCCATGTTGTTTCTGTTAGAGGAAAGACTAGATGATGTTAAAAAGTTCCTTGACAGAGCCAAGTATGTCTTTGTACTTATTAATAAGTTGAATGTATTGGCATAAGTTAATTTGTGTAGCTTATAAACTTGCTGACACAAAAAACAATTTTTTGCATCGTATAATGGTATCATGTCGTTGTTGTCTGCATCGTCTGCGTCGTCCTAAGACATATTTAGTTTCCGAACAATAACTTAGGATTTAGTAAATGGATCTCTATAAATTTTTACCAGAAGGTTCAATACCACTAAAGAAAGGTTGGGATTGATTTTGGGGGTTATGGTCCCAATAGTTAAGAATAAGGGACCAAAAAGTGCCCAAAATAAGCATTTTTGTAGTTTTCAAAAAATAACTTGTGTTTAAGTGTATGAATCTCTTTGAAATTATACCACAAGTATCCATACCATCAAGGGATGGTTAGTAATGACTTTGTGGTGTTATGGCTTAAAATATTTTGGAATAAAGGGCTAAAAATGGGGAATTAGGGGCAAAAAAGGGGGGAGAAATAGGTTTTCCAGACAATAACTTTAGATTAAGTGAATGGATCTCTATAAATTTTTACCAGAAGGTTCAATACCACTAAAGGAAGGTTGGGATTGATTTTTTGGGGTTATGGTCCCATTGGTTTAGGAATTAGGGGCCAAAAAGGGGGCCAAAATTAAGCATTTTTGTAATTTTCAAACAATAACTTGTGTTTAAGTGTATGAATCTCTCTAAAATTATACCAAAGTTTCCATATCATGAAGGGATAGTTACATGTAGTAAGGACTTTGGGGTTTTGGGCTCAAAATGTTTTGGAATTAGGGGCAAAAAAGGGTGAAAACTAGATTTTCTGGTCAATGGATAATTAAGACAATTTAAAAGCAGTGTAAGGGAGGTTATTCAAAAACAATTAACATACAATGTTGGGTATGTTCGGATTTACCTCCTTTACATTACTTGTAAATTATGTATAAAGAAATGTCAGGTTTTAGACTTATTGCAAAAAAAAGGGGGGTGGTAGTAGTTTTTAATTATTTTTTTCCCAAATTTCTCATTTCCAAATTTTTAGAAATATTGCATAATAGATTTGTAAGATCTTGACATTTGTTTTGTGTCAGAAACTCATATCATGTCAAGAATTTGATCACAATCCAAATTCAGAGCTGTATCAAGTTTGAATGTTGTGTCCATACTTGCCCCAACTGTTCAGGGTTCAACCTCTGTCACAGTCTTTTGACTCTGAAACTTTTGCATAGTTTAAATGTTAAAGTTTGTCATTATATAAGGTGATCATAGTTTATGGATGTTCAAATCTTTTAAATGGAGTAGGAAGTGAGAATTTACTCTTCAATGAACAAAAATTGTCATGAAAATATTTTTAAGTAGAAAAAATAACGATTTATATTCTGTTCACTTTTATAAATTATGTTGCATTGCAATCTTTTCAAAATAGTATATTTTCAAGCCTGATTTAAGTAATATGACACAAAGGAAAATATAAATGTGAGACAAGAACAAAAATTAAGGTTGTAAGTTTCACCAATTTTTCATTGATTTTCAGAAAAAACTACAAAAGCTATTTGCTGGAATCACGACTCCATTTTAGAATCCATGCTATACGTTTACAAGTGAACTCCATGCAGAATAGTGACACCAGCAGTAACAATTCTAGTCAGGTATTAGAATCACCAACTGATGATATACCTTCGCCATTGTTAGAACATACAGAATCAATAGAATCAACCAATCTATGATTGTTTTAGAGCTTTAATTTATTTTTGAATTCAACACTGTGTTCAAATTTCTGTGATAAATATCATGACATTATATTATATCTTTGCTCACTTTATTGTTACTTATAACTGTGGTTTTTTTTGTTTTTTTTTTAGATTTAAGATATTTTGTGTATTTACTTTTATATATATACTGTTGATCTAGTATTTATATTTGTTTTATGAGTTTTCCAAATTTTTATTTTGGTAATTCCTATTTCAGTCAGCAGGATAACTTGATGAGTTGCATATAACAATATTGTTCAAAGTATTATGTGCATTCAACTTAGACTTTGTAGATGTGTTCCCCTTATACTTAATATTGCTTTTTCACTGATCATTCACTTCCCCGCAATAATTAAATAAATCTACCAATTGAAGCTGCTTTATGGGATAAATGATCTGCATTCCAGTCCTGAATATCTACTGTTGCAGTTAACATTCCGTTGAATGCAAAGTAACAGTAGTAGTTATTGTACACATTTGTCTTTCTGTCGATTTATTTTTTCTGTAATGGGTTAAGATTTTAATTTTAGGTCACATCAGCTTGACACTTTGCACACATATTCATTATGAAGCAGATGTTCTAAAGTGTATGCCAAATTACAGGTTTGACTTAGAACATGAAGTTTACTTAACATAGAAATGTGATAGTGCAAACAAGGCATGACACATATGGACATATTCTAGTTCTTTCATAAGTTCCAAACCTGTATCCCATCGTTTTGAGGAAATTAGAAAGCTCATTTTATTTTTTAAACTCAGGGAATACTTATCATTTTTGTTTGCCATTTGTTAAAGATATTTAAAACGCACTTTAAGTCATAATGAATTAAGCACATTTGCATATTATAGAATACTGAATATGGCACACTTGCACTTTGTAAAAAAATCCAGTGTGGTCAGTGTTATTAGATATGATCTCTTTCAAAGTACAAACTGTAAATGCACCAGAAGTTTATTTAACTTTTTAAAATAAATTCCAAAATGAAAAGCTGTGCCTCCTATGAGGCTCTGGTTTTAATTCAGTCAATTCTGCAGACATCTGAGGACTTTTGTAGTGTATTCTAGTCATAATATTTTCTAATGATATTTTATGTCAATCTGTCTCAATTTTGTATATTACCTAATATTTTACAGATATACATTAGTAAAAAGTAAATGTGCATTATGTTTTTATTCCTCTATGATTGTCAATCCCCCCTACAGTAAGATAAGTAGATTCTAGTGTTAGGAATTGGATCTTAAGTGAATATTTGTTATATACAAGGGGAGATACAGTAAATATTGTACAGAGAAGAAATTGAAATAAAAGGATTATTATATTAATTATATTATTACAAGAATTTATTATAAAAATAAATAGAAAAAGAATGGGTCTGATTTTGGACCCCATCCCTCTCTCAATACCAACACTTTATATTAGTATATGAAACCTACTGGTAACCTTAATAAAACCACAAAAAATGCACCAATTATATCTGCTGTTCAAGAATTAAAGCATTATGGTTTTATATCTGTTGCATAATAGTCCTTTTAGTTGTTTTGTAATAGGTAAATATGCTATCATTTTTACAGCGATCTAGTTTTCTAGTTAGCAAATTATATATATATTGTTTGTCTTAAATTCTTACGGGAGATGTAGGTTTCGATATCAAAGTGAGAATTTTGTTTTGAAACTTTTTGTTGTTCATAATCTAATTTGTCATAAAAATACTCTTATTTATTTTATGAATATGTTTGGTTAATTTGAAAAAAAGTTTGAGTTTGTTTTGAATGATAATATAAACAGTGATATTACTATACAGTTAATCATAAAAAGGGATAACTTTTTTATCATGTTGTCATATTCACTGTGCAGAAGAAAATATGAACGTTCACAGAATTGGAAAATGTCCCTTTATTAGAAATATTGAGGGCCTCAGTGGCTGAGTGTTCTAGTTAGTTCAAATACTGTATCACAAGAAGATAAAAGGATATGGAGTAAATGTACATTGGACAAAATCACAAACAGTACATAGAAAAAATTAAAAAAAACTATCAATGAGCAGGGCTTTTGTTCCTTCACCAATAAAAATTGATCACCACAAAATAGCCAATAGTACTGAAACTAGCATTAAACAATTATCAACCAACCACTATATCAAAACATATTTAGGCTAATTGAATTTATAAAATAAGAGATTTTAGAAAATCCCTCAATTTTTCTATTTAATATGCCTGTAAAGAGTCTAAATTAACAGTCACTATCTAGACATTTGATTATTTGTCAGTTATTTTGCTATTTATGTTCAAGATCATGCCATTTAAAAATAAGATTGTAGATAAATTTTTAGAAATATTTGTATATGATTTGTCTTCTGATTATTTCTAGATTATTTATTTTTATTTTTGTTGATAATAAAATTTCTTCCTTCATTATATGGTGTTATCTTATTTTTGTGATGGCTTGAGATTGAGTAATCTTCATTTATGAATACTTGAAGAACTCAAATCAGATAATTTTGAATAAATAGATAGGACAAATGAAATAAACATGATAAATTTATAGCTGATGGAATAGCATTTTAAAACGAGGTAAAACATAATCTGACAGCATATAACCACAACCGCAACAGATTTCATATTAAGGTGAGCTTTTCAGCTCCTGAACTGTATTTGGTCTATATATTACAGATCACACATTATGTAACAGTCACACACATATTTATATTTATGTTGTGTACATGTTGCAACTTTGTACAGGTTATACTGTTCACTGTCCCTTTGGTATCTTATGTCCCTCTTTTATAACGTATCAAAATATTGTAAATGTTATAATTTGTACAATGCAAAAATACAAGTTATAAAATTTACAAAAGTACCTCGTACATGTTACAACATTTACAAAATATTGCTTAAAAATGGTTTAAACCTGTACAAAATTTTAAAATAATAATAAAGCAGCATATACATCCACAATTGAAATTTATCAAACAATGAAGAACAGTAATCAATTGCAAAAGAAGGGGCATTATTTACAGCATGTATAAAATACTACATTTTCATACATTTTAGAAACAATTTTTTTTACTTGTTGCTACAAGACAGAGACATGTGATACCTTTGAGTTGCACAAAACTTTTATTCTTTTTCATTTACACCTACCAGACTTATAACTGCCTTTCTTACACTGGCAATGCACAAAACTTTGCCCTCAACTTAAGGATATCTTACGCACCATCTCTCTCACACTCATAGAACTCATTGGCACTTCAGACACATTTAAAGTTGCACTTGGAAGAAATTGAACCACGCTCGTTATGTTTTTCTCATCGACAGGGTCCATATCAATGGATGGAATAGGAATGATAGCGTTATCACCTTGGCAGAGAACAGTTAATCTATTTTTTTAGTTTTTTGTCAAGGCATCAACTTGTACCTGCTGGCCAGAAAATGCTCTCTTTCGTACACACTTGATGTCAATACTTGAAATTTCAGACAAAACTTCACTGGTATTGACATCAGGAATATCACCACCAGAAAGCGCCTTCTTTTGAAGAAGTATACCAGTAGATGTCATGCTGATACTTCCTCACCAACCATGTTAGCATCACTTCATTCAATTACCATTGTTTCTGTTTGTAACTCAATGGTTTGTTCATTGTTGTCTGCTGAATCATTACCAATCAATTCACCATCAGTTTCAGTCTCTGACATTGTGTTGTTAAGTTTTAATTGCAGTGTCGGTTTTATGTTCTGTCTCGGTAAAAGGTCGTCACTGTCAGTATTATTGGACACAGAACTTGCTTCAAATATTGCTTCTAATATAAAAAAAGAAGATGTAGTATGATTGCCAATGAGACAACTATCCACAAAAGACCAAAATGACACAGACATTAACAACTATAGGTCACCGTACAGCCTTCAACAATGAGCAAAGCCCATACTGCATAGTCAGCTATAAAAGGCCCCGATAAGACAATGTAAAACAATACAAACGAGAAAACTAACGACCTCAATATTTATGTAAAATGAACGAAAAACAAATATGTAACACATAAACAAACAACAACCACTGAATTACAGGCTCTAAGTCTTCTTCTGTTTGAATACCAGGTAAAAATACAGAATCGTGGTTATTGACTACATGTGTATTTTGAATGTCTTTAAGGTATTAAGTAATTATAAAAACTATTTATCTAGTCATTAACTGTATCAAAAGGTATCACACTAACATGAATGGACAATAACAAAATAAATGATGAAAATATTATTGAGGTTAATGGCATGTGTTGTAATAATAGAAACATATTTTTATTTTCGAATTTTGTACAAGCTAAAATTATTTTTTTTTATGACCGCAAAAATTGAAAATTTTTTGGTCATATATTGGTATCACATTGGCGTTGTTGTCGTCGTCGTCCGAAGACATTTGGTTTTCGCACTTTAACTTTAGTATAAGTAAATAGAAATCTATGAAATTTTAACACAAGGTTTATGACCACAAAAGGAAGGTTGGGATTGATTTTGGGAGTTTTGGTCCCAACAGTTTAGGAATTAGGGGCCAAAAAGGGCCCAAATAAGCATTTTACTTGGTTTTCGCACAATAACTTTAGTATAAGAAAATAGAAATCAATGAAATTTAAACATTAGGTTTATGATCACAAAAGGAAGGTTGGGATTGATTTTGGGAGTTAAGGTCCCAACAGTTTAGGAATTGGGGGCCAAAAAGGGCCCAAATAAGCATTTTTCTTGGTTTTCGCACCATAACTTTAGTATAAGTAAATAGAAATCTATGAAATTTAAACACAAGGTTTATGACTATAAAAGGAAGGTTGGGATTGATTTTGGGAGTTACAGTTTAGGAATAAGGGGCTGAAAGGGTCCAAAATTAAACTTTGTTTGATTTCATCAAAAATTTAATAATTGGGGTTCTTTGATATGCCGAATCTAACTGTGTATGTAGATTCTTAATCTTTGGTCCCGTTTTCAAATTGGTCTAGATCTACATTATGGTCCAAACTTAGTTTGATTTTAACAAAAATTGAATCCTTGGGGTTCTTTGATATGCTGAATCTAAAGATGTACTTAAATTTTGATTATTGGCCCAGTTTTCAAGTTGGTCCAAATCGGGGTCCAAAATTAAACTTTGTTTGATTTCATCAAAAATTGAATCATTGGGGTTCTTTGATATGCCAAATCTAACTGTGTTTGTAGATTCTTAATTTTTGGTCCTGTTTTCAAATTGGTCTACATTAAAGTCCAAAGGGTCCAAAATTAAACTTGTTAAGTTTGATTTTAACAAAAATTGAATTCTTTGGCTTCTTTGATATGCTGAATCTAAACATGTACTTAGATTTTTGATTATGGGCCCAGTTTTCAAGTTGGTCCAAATCAGGATCCAAACTTATTATAATAAGTATTGTGCAATAGCAAGAAATTTTTAATTGCACAGTACTCAGCAATAGCAAGAAATCTTCAATTGCACAGTATTGTGCAATAGCAAGCAATTTTCAATTGCACAGTATTGTGTAATAGCAAGAAATCTTCAATTGCACAGTATTGTGCAATAGCAAGTATTTTCAATCGCACAGTATTGCACAATAGCAAGAAATATCTAATTGCACAATATTGCGATATAGCAAGAAATTTTCAATTGGAGTTATCTTTCTTTGTCCAGAATAGTAGTTGAATCAACTTAAATCATTGTTTTATACAATATACAATGTATATTCACTTTTACTACCAACTGATAAATTAAAAGATCTTTACTATTCATTGATAACAAGCACTTTTTTTTACAGTATTCAACAACATAGTGAATTGCTCAAAGGCAAAAAAAAAATTAAGTTCATTAGACCACATTCATCCTGTGTCAGAAACCTATGCTGTGTCAACTATTTAATCACAATCCAAATTTAGAGCTGAATCCAGCTTGAATGTTGTGTCCATACTTGCCCCAACCGTTCAGGGTTCAAGCGTTGCGGTCGTATAAAGCTGCGCCCTGCGGAGCATCTGGTTAAGCAATATTTTGTACATTTTATAACTTGTATGAGGTACTTTCGTACATGTTATAACTTGTATTTTTTCATTGTACAAATTATAACATGTACAAAAAATTTGTCCATGTTATAACCTGTACAAAATAGCAACTTGTACACGAAATATATATTTATCTTACCTCCTATAGATTTATAAAGATATGATTGGTAGTCAGGGAACTATATTTTGAGTATTCCAAGTCTGGACTATGAAAGTTGATTTTCATTGGATGGTCTAACATTTGTTGTCAATTTCTCCTTTTGGCATATAAATTTGAATTGAGTATATATTTTTTTACACTTATTTATGTACAGCAGCATTTAAAAGTTTACATTCAATCCATCATGAGATTGATTCGTTAATTCGTTAATTCGTTTTTTGTTGTTGATTATTTTATACATACTGAGCATTGACGCATATTTCATGCATTATCTATCACGAGACACATTGTCATTTCAGTTACTATGGGTAACATGTCTACTTAATCTAGTCTATATGATTATTTTAAAGTGCTCATTTCTCAGTCTTTCAATTTCACCTTTCGGTATATTGATGATACACTGTCTCTTAATAATAATAGATATCACTTACATTTAATATATCCAAGTGAATTTGAAATTAAAGATACTACCGACACAGATAAATCTGCTTCATATTAAGACCGTTTTCTCGAAATGACTACTGATGGTAGGTTAAATACCAAAATTTATGAGAAATGCGATGATTTAATTTTCATATAGTCAACTTTCCATTTCTGTGTAGCAACATCTCAGCGGTACAAGCATATGGAGTATATGTGTCTCAATTGATACGTTTCTCTAGAGCTAGCTCAAAGTACGTTGATTTTGTTGAACGAGGAATACTGCTTTCTCAAAAGTCGCTAAGACAGGGCTATGAATCAATCAAGTTAAGGTCATTACTCAAGAAATTTTACGGTCGCCATCATGAGCTGATTGGCCATTATGACAAAAGTGTGTCAGAAATCATATCTGATATTCTTCCTCAGTCATAATAACCTTCCATCATTTCCAAACTAAACAAAGAAATAACACGACTAGTGCCGTAGACGGTGCAGGAAATGCTTACCCTTTCGGAGCACCTGATTTCACTCCCGGTTTTTAGTTGAGTTCGTGTTGTTACTTATTTATTATTTATAACTGTTGATGCAAATGTCTTTTGGTTTTGTGAGTCTTTGTTTACTCCTTGGTTTTGATTGTTATTGTCTTCTGTCTGACATGGTCATCTTATGCGGTAAGATGGAAACTGACAAAAATGAAATTATCCTTCAAGCAAAGGGGAACATGGATACTTGTTGATCAATATGCATGTTCTTCTAGGTGTCATTTTTTAATTTCATATTTTTGGTACATGCTGTAGTCTTACTCAAATAAAGGCAACATTAGTATACTGCTGTTCGAAAGTCATACATCGATTGAGACAAAAACAAATCCTGATTACAAACTAAAACAAAGGGAAACACATCAACAATTACGTAATTGTGAAGTGAGCTCCCTGAGATCAGTTGAGGTATTTGGTATTAAGTAAATACCCAATTTTAACGATGCCATAAACATAAATACACAAAGACGAGGCTCTTGCCATTTGAAATTTAAATGTTAAAAACTGGTAATTTAAAAGGTTGGTAATTATTCCCTAAAATGCTCTTTATTTCATAACTGCATACACAGAAGTTTAAGGAACAAAATAACTATTATCTTTTCTTGTGTAGGCATACATAAGAGAATCACTTATACTGTAAAATATATTGCTTTACAACAAATCTTTAAACATTTTTCTACAACATTATGTTTGATCAAACGTTCGAATTACATACAATAAACACTTCTAAGAAACAATACTGATTCACAAATACTGAACTCGCAGACGGGTATTGTTTGTTTGCTGGACTTTCTAATTTATACTATAGGTCTCAGATTCATATACTAATATGTAATTATATCTATGAAAAAGACGAATAAACAATTAAAAAAAACGTAATCATGTTTTGTAAATTTACGTTAAGACATCTTGACTAAAATTACTAATATATATATATATATATATATATATATATATATATATATATATATATATATATATATATATTCAAAATGAATTTACCAGATTTGAAAACCAGTTACCTACGTTTGCATCTTAGTCAACCTCGTTTCAAGGTTAAAGAGTGAGTTGTGAATATAAATGGGGTTTCAATATGAAATCCTATAATGTCAAACTATCTTGAAATATCATGACTGTTAGTTTGACTGTACAAGACATTTGTAAGAACCAGCTATTGAATCTCATGAAACAGACAATCTTCTGTTTGTTTCGCAATGCTAAGTCAAACAACTGTACAATGTTTTCTGCCTGCATTTCCTAAGTCATGTTTTGTTACTTAACGCATTACAGATATTAGAAATATAAAGGGCAACACGTATATTAGCTCGTATCGAAAGATACAAATCATTAAATCAAACATCGTAACTCAAAGTAATACAAATAACTATATATCCCCCAGAAAAGATTAAAAGTAAAACAACAGTACCAATAACAAATCTGGTTTGATGCTAAAACTGAGAAAAGAAGAACTTGATGTGATGGTGGCCACGACCAACGGAACATATTCGTGGTCATATGTGACACAGAAATTCTAATATGGTCACCAAAACATGATGGTGTCTATACATTTTTCAGATAGATGACTGAAATTTGACCATTTTATGTAAGTAATCTTGGTTTGAAAGCTTCCTTGTAAGCGGCAACCATCATACAAGGAAGTCTAGGGGAATCAATGCCCTGGAAATCTGTATCAACATGGAGATATATACTCAATACATACGATTAAACTCGACCGATCCCGTTTCTCTATCTAAAAGGAGATAAGCGGATTCACCCAAGGCTTGCTGACAATGCTGTTTTATCGTGAAGTTTTTATCTCTGCCTACTCAATATATAGATGTCAATGACGTTTTTTTTTTATTCAGTAAGTTTGATGTTATTAACGTTTATGAGTTTTAAAGAATATACCACAACGTTAATTCTTTTGTATCTCTATATGAATATATAAGACGAATCGTATAAAACAATCCTTTCCCGTGCCTGATTTATACCCCTAATTATGATCCAAACATTCAATTATCATTGTTTTACAATGTTTGCAATACTAACATACCTGCCTGAATGGAAGTCAAATGTTATATATCAATTAAAAAGGTATAAAACATTTTTATTATATTGACAAGTTCACATTTTCAAAAAGGACTACTAGTACCATAACATGGATAATTAAAGGGATTATTATTGCATTGACCCCTCATGTCCCCCATTTGTAGAAATATTTTTAAAACAGATGTGAAACCGAAAATTGTCTTGATTGAAAGATATATAAAATCTTTACAAGTTTGGCCTATATAATATCTTACCTGTCTTAACTTTTTTTAAATGCCTTGTTTTGAATGTATTTATAATGAATTCTTGGAAGTTGGTTTAAAAATAGAGAGAAGTAAATGTCATCTTTTGTTTTCTTTTGAGATGACTTAAGGAAATTATTTTCCATTCGTTTCAAGAGAAATATAATGAGTTGTGTCGTAAAGTCTCACAGACCTCTTACTTTTTAACTATCAAGAAACAGGGGAAAATGTGATCTTTTTATGTGTAACAAAAACTTTCTTAACACCGGACGCACTGAATAGATATAATATGCAGTATCTGATGAAGAGTTGTAAATACTAGTCAGGTAAATATAATATGAATAGTTCAAAATTTAAAACGTTTAAAGCTCATTTTGGTCGTGATGCCTCTTTAAAATGATCTATATATCAAGTGCCCCTGATTGAAGTGTGTTTGAAGCTAAAGTTTTGGAAAAACAAAAACGAAATGGGGGTGAAAGGGGGGAGGGAGAAGAAAAAGAAAAAAAAGTATCTTCTTTTTTATCTTGGCTACCCGTCGAATCCCTGGACAATAAAACTCTGTTCGGGAAAATTGAAACTTTACCACACATCGAGCCAATTCATTTTATACATAAATCAGCTAAGAAGTATCTTGGCTTTTACTTGTTATTTTTTACAATGTAATAGATACAATCTTTTTTCCGGATGAGTTGCAAACATATGTGTTTCAATGTTCAAACGAATTTGTCCTTTTTTCTCGCTTTCTTCTATAAACCCCCACCCCCCAAAAATAATATGAAACAAAATTGATTTTTCATTGCAGTGATGAAATGGTTTCTCTGTTTTGAACCAAGGGATCACCGGGAAATTAAAACACACCTGTAATTGTGTAGAGATCTATATGTCTATGATTAAAATTCCTCCTGAACTATCTTCATGTGCCTTCACGTATTGCTGTTGTTTATAGTCCTGTTTCAACCATTATTTGTAGAAACAATTATCATTTACTTCATCTTTGCTTATTCAATTTCGATTTTACGTAGGATTCATTTGTTAACAATACAACGGAGTATTGGATAACACAATTAATACGTAGAAATCTAAACGGGTGCTTAAAAACTTTAGAGAAATATAAAAATTATTTTGACTATGTGTCTAATTGTCTTGACAGGCGATAATCTCTATAAGAATAAGGTTTCGAAGTTCAAAAACATTTTTTTATATCTTGAATAACCGTTGAATCCCTACGAAATCTTTTAGGGGAAAATTCAAATTTTACCACACATCGAGCAAATTCATCTCACATATAATAGTTGTTAAAGGTATCATGCTTATAATTTGATACTCTAGACTTGCGTTTCGTCTACATAAGACTTAGCAAGTGACGTTCAAACCAAAATAGTTATAAAGCCAAACAAGTACAAAGTTGAAAAGCATTTTGAACCCAAAATTTGAAAAAAATAGAGCCAAATACGGCTAAGGTAAGTTAGCCTGGGACAAGAAAATCCTTATTACTAGTATTTCGAACAATTCATGCTTTTGCAAACAGGATATTTATGAAAAAGAGACCTTATAATTGATTATCATGTGAACATCGAAGTGCTGACTACTGGGCTGGTGATACCCTTGGGGACGAAACGTTCACCAGCAGTAGCATTGACCCAGTGGTGTTAAAGTTATCAAAGCTACCAGGCATATAATTTGATACGCTAGACGAGTGTTTCGTCTTTATAAAACTCATCAGTGACGCTCAGATAAAAATAGTTATAAAGCCAAACAAGTACAAAATTGAAGAGTAGATAAGTGTGAAAAGAAGAAATGTTTTCCTGTTTCCCTTTAAGAAACCAATACGGGTTAATACCTTTAACCCCCTTTAAACAAAGCAAATAAAAAGAAAAACGTTGACAAAATCTAATAAAGTTACGAAACTGATCAGCTATCAGCATGCATAGATATTTAACAGAGAGATATCCACATTAACTTAATATTGTTGGTTTGAAAATAAATGATGCGTGCTAAAATAAGTGTAAAGCAACGCACATGTTATAAGTGGTTAAGTCTGATTAGTCTGAAAAATATATCATATATAATCGTGATAACACCTACTTTAAAGTATAAAAAAATGTATGAACATATCTAAATCGACTGCGAGCAAATAGTCTGAACAGTACATTATTGTCCCGTAATGAATATGGCTATGTTGTTATGTTGTTGTTATGTAGTTCGTTTCTCTGTGTGTGTGTGTGTCATTGTCATGTTTTTTGTTCACTTCAGTGTTTCTGTTATTCCGTTGTTTTCCTCTCAGTTTTAAACAAGGATTTGTTTTTGTCTCAAACGATTTATAACTTTCGAACACCGGTATACTACTGGTGCCTTTTTTGTGATGAATTTGTGTTTAAGCTACATATCGTAATTTCAGGTTGAAGTCTATTAACTTAACTAGTTAAGTAAATGTGCTATATCTATCCACACGAGTAACCTGGTACCTTTGATAACTAATTATTGTATACATACATTGTATATAGATAATTAATAAAAATTATTCAATGACAGTTGATAATTCTTCCTAGTCTGTGGTGTTTATTATGCATATATTTTTGTAAAAACCTTTTATAGTATATCACCACTGATTACTTAACTACGTACATGTAATTAAATAATGTTTCCGCGAAGAAACTTCTTATTGTTATGAGGGGTGGTTCAAATTTCCGAGAATTTGAAATAATCTGCTTAAATAAGATTATATCAAGAAGCTGTCAAAGTAAGATAAATTATTCAAAATACAGGACATACTTGTAATGGATTTATCAATTGTTACAAAGTGATCTTTGCCGACTTCTAGTTTAAATCACATGTTCGGTGAGACTACTAGTCTCAAGTGATTTTAAAAAAGAAGCTCATGCAAATACAAATAAGATATATAATAGGATTATTTTCCAGTTTTGGTGATTATAAAATGTGACGACTCTTGTCAAAGCCAAAATACACTAAAATCTTACGAAACACAATCTACACATAATACCTCTAAAACAACATAATTTATTTTCCCCTGTGTTCGAATACTGTAAACCAACTTATTTTTGCGAGGATTTATTTTCGCACCTTTCGCGAGTAGAAAAATAACGCGAATTTAAATAGTCACGAATTTGTATAACTCAGATCTGTACTTATTTAACTACATCAAGTCAATTAGATAATCGCGAAATTCAATCGCCGCGAAGAAGACTAGTTAGGGCTAGTCGTGAAATAAAGTATTCGCGAAAATAAGTTGATTTACAGTAGTCCGTTTCTATGTATTTTTGCGTTTGTTTTATTGCAGTTCAGTGTTTGTGTTGTTCCTCTGAATGTTGACGTGTTTCCCTCGGTATTAGTTTGTAACTCGGATTTGTTTTTTGCTTAATCGATTGATGACGATTTGAACAGCCATTTATTACTGCTGCCTTTATTCAACAAATTCATATATAGTTTATAAAGATATATGTGTCGAATGTGTTACATTCAATATCATCAAATATACAAACATTTTAAAGATTTTTATTCCTTTATGATCTTTTTGTTTGATTTAACTGTTTTTATAATGTTGTTTTGTCCATAATTGAATTTAATAAATTGATTAAATAAATAAAAACATATTTTTTAAGACTAATCTTAAAGAATTAAGAAATTTGGGACTTTTTTTATTGTATTTTTACTAGTGAATCAACTCATTCACAGTTACTTAGTACACGGAAAAAACAACAGAAAATAAGACAGAAAAACAAGCATTTTAATTGGACGCAGAGTTGCGGAAAAAATAAACTGTTATATAAATACGTGATACTACTATTATAACTTTTTGTATACAATATACAATTTTCATAAAACGCTGTACTATTTTACATTGTTTGAGTTTCATCATTGGAAAGGGATATGTTATTTAAAGTTTTTCTATTAATGTTGATTGTAAGTACTCTTACATAACATTTCTACATCATACAAAGCAGTCAATTTAATGCATGACTTCGGCAAACAGGTTTTTTGTATTTTCTGTAAAATAAGGGCGAAAGACTCCAGAGGGACATTCAAGATCGAAAATAAACTGGTAACGCCAATTTTTTTTTATTCTAATACTGAATTGGGAGCGGGCGCGCAACATTTTATCTTCATTAATTTTCCTATTTGTTAATATCTACGTGTGTAAATGGTCAAATTGTTAAAGCAGAGTTTAACCCAAAAGTCGTTGGCTAGTAATTTGATGAGCTACACTGGACTCACAATTGGCGTTCAAATAAAAAACGTTTAGAGCAAATTCAACTGAGAAGTCATACATATTTACTTATAATTAAAATGGAGATGCTTGATTCCAACAAAGTGTTTAGTTGTTTCTTAAGGGCGAACGATTTAGTCTTTGTCTCGAAGTGTTTCTGGACGAAAATCAGCATTCAAGCTATTGTATGGAAATTTTTTAGACATGTACTAAATATTTCTTTTCCTTTGAATTTTTAATCTTTGGACAGATGTTTCTTACCTTTTGTTTCAAATGATACACACAGGTGAATTTTTGTAATAGTATTTGGAATATCTTCTTTAAAATTGGGAAACAATTCTTTGGGAACCATTCATTTTGTTTTATTAAATTTTGATGATGGTCAGTATTTTTGCTGTATTTTTTTAATGTAATAAAAATCATTGGTAATTTGTTCATACAAATTTGTCCAAACAATAGTTGAACATAATCAAACCAAATGCAATTTAAAATGGGAGACATGTTCTCGTTTTCAAGCTACTTATTTTGATTTTTACAATTTTTGATTCGCCTGAATACTTATCACTTAAACTGAATTTGGTTATTCATTGAGGTCCATTTTGGTCTAATAGCTTCCAGGATTCTACATAACTATACAAATATGAATTCCAAATGGAATGAGTTGAGCGTTCTTGACGCAAACAAATCCAGAAAAGCGATTCAGTCGTACGAAATTTAGTTAGTGTTGTTTTCATTCAAGGCGTGACAACAGGGACATTGCCGAGTTATTATGGAGGGGACGATCATATCGATCAGATCTGCTAATACAAAGTTCCACATATTTAGAACAGACAGAAGAGCTATGCAATTCGCATTGTAAATAACTGCCATATGATTAGGCAAATATTACATTTACATGCATGGTTTAAATTTCAAAGTTCAATGACCTGAAGTTATAAAAGCAAATTTCTTTATTAAGTGATGTTCTAAGTAAAAGAGGTGCAATTACAAAAATCTTTTGTCAAAAGTACATATGTACTGACCCAATGCAAAGATGTGTACCCGATCACTGATCTTTGTCGTTGGTCTTACATCGTTTATATATGCATTCATACTTAGAAGACTTTAAAAGTGAATGCAGTTCTATTTCTCAGTAACTACTATATGTTATAGTTTATAGTTTAAACTTTCACGGTAAAGTATTTTTTAGTATACATGCCTGTTTAGAAGGGATTTAAATTTGTGATCATACTCTTATTTAAGTTATTCACACTATGTTTTAACATTTAATCCAGTTGTCATTTACACATGAAATTTCTACTGTTGAGATCTGTAGGATTATTATTTTAACTAAACAGACCGTTTGCACATTACGTCTTTTCTATCGAAATGGTTCAACGATTCGTTTTTTAACGACTTTGTGTGTTTTTTCATTATGCTACAGACCACCTATAAACATATTTGGCATATTAATGACCATTTAACATTGCCTTGTTATAGATTCCATCTCGCACCTCCTCCATCGAGTATTTTGACATTACTAGTAGTTTTAGTTTTGTAAGTATTTTAGCTTCGAAATTCAGTATCATATTTTTGACAGTTGCTACTTGAAGAGCTTTTGGAATCGTTTGAAGGTTGAAATACATGTGCCATACATATGCCTGGTCCTGAGGACAACACGAGTAGTTTCCCTTCGTTTCATTTTTTCGTTGTTTGTGTCTGAATTTATGATCTTATCAGTTTGTAATAGTATTCGAATTTTATTAGATGCAACACTAATCCTAATAAATCTGAGTTATTGAACTTGTCATTTATTTGAGGGTATTTCGTCCATGTAATAATTGTTTACGATTATTAGTAAGACACTCAACCTCGGAATGTTAAAGTTCAATATACAATGAATATCTACACACCGACAGAGTTAAACATGCAGGAAGTATTTAGTGAACTAGAATTGGAATAAAAAAGAGATAACATTTTACAACATATTGATATTTAGTTTTTTTAAACAGTAAACAATGCTCGATTTTTTAAATTGGGACGAATTTGAATTGAACTTTCATTTAGTTTTAAGAACATTATTCCACAAATAAATTAATACACAATCTTTTTTGCAATGTATTTGTGTAACAGATGGTAATTGAATGGTTACTTATTTTTATCATCCTGCACAAATGCAACGTTTTGAACGCAAAAACCATTACGAACTAAACAATTTGGGATAGCATCGTAAATTTGTCTATTTAAACATTATCTAAAAATAAAAGTGGAAACATTAGCAATCTGCAATTAATATTATTTGTTCTCGTATTATAGGATAATTCTAATAAAATATACTTTGTCAGTTGTCCAAAGTTTTCCGTTTTGAATTTTCGCGTTCGATATTTATTTTAATTTATTCTACTTTCCCATCAAAACATCTTTAGAGATAACGCATTGAATCATTCTGAATTATAAAGAAACTCTTTCAAAAGGAATCTGATTTAACAGATTTCCCTTGTTTTGCACAAGTGCAGTGAGTTAGAAGCCACAATGAAAATATGAGAGACAACCAATGTCTTATAACCATCTAAAGTATGTATCCGTCAATTAGGTATTGATCAGAAAGTGTTTAGCTGAGTACTTCAATCTCATGAGAAAATATTAATGGACATTTTTTTCAATGAATAAATAAAGTTTTATTAACTTATTTTTGTGCATATGTTAACTACATGAATCTTCAACGAACAAGAAAAACAATGTCTTACTTCATCGCTATATTACACTTAACTATCCGTACTTTCAATTATATTGTATCTAGTATATCAACTGTTTTTTTTTATTGTATTTTGAAAAAAAGAAAAGAAATAAAAAGTATGAGGAGAGGAAAATGAGCAAATAACGTGTGCTTGCCCCGAAAATAAAATCGAAAGACAACTGTTCAAATTCTTTTCAATAATTATGTTTCCATTAACATGATTACAAGTATCACTAATACTATTCATTCGCGGAACGTATAGAAAGACCTTCATTGACGAAACCAAATACTTGTTAAAGATATTATGTAAGCATATCAACTGTTATAATAGACAAAGTCAGCTTTTACATAAAAAAAGAAAGACCTTCATTAACGAAACCAAATACTGGTAAAAGATATTCTGTAAGCATATCAACTGTTATAATAGACAAAGTCAGCGTTTACATAAAAAAGAAGATCTCTATTAACATGATAGGTGTGTTAATAAAAGAGGAACTTTATCATATCTTATCGCGTTGTGATTGGTTTAACCCCTATGAGACCGTGGGGGCTAGTAAATTTCATAGGGTTTCATGACGCGTTAATTGTGTGACGTCATCTATTAAAGTTGTTATGTTTCATTGTTGATTTTTCAACAAAACGCAGCCGAAAAAGTCCAGCGTGCGATAAATTCGTTATACGGTTAACTACTGACCCCCTTAGAACCATAAAGGGTGGATAAAATCCATAGGGGACTCGGCCTACGGCCTCACCGACTATGGATTTTACTAAACCTTTATGGATCGGTAGGGGTCAGTAGCAAACTATATAACTTATAACATTTTCAACCTGGTTTTTATTCACAATGTGTAGTTTCAAGCGATATTTCATATCATATTAAGACCTCTGGTCGATAACGCTATATCTATAAACTATATTTATATTTACTTTGATTTATTGTAATAGCTGTATGCATTATATAAAGACAGATCTTACAAACCTCTTAATTATCTTGATTTTCTTACGTAAACATTGCAAAGGTTGATACCTTTCTCTGATGAAAGTAAACCTTTTAAAGAAAAATATTAAAATTTGTTTCTAGAAAAGAAAATCCAAATGAATCGTATTTCTGAAATTATAAAATAGATTTACAACCGATGACCTCACACGGAAAAAATTTGGTTATAAGAAAACAATCTAACCAATGTTATAATGTTATAAGGTTAACTCTTCATGCAGCGAAACGACATTGTCTAGCAAATGTTTCCGCACATTTCTTTTACCAATACGTCAAATTCTAAATAGAATTGTTTCCACATCACCCTTCAGGTGTTTATACTCCACACCTTCTTGTTACTGTACAATAGGAAGATGGGATAACTATTTTCAGTTTTTCTACCAATAACGATTGTAAGTAAATAGGATATTTATAGATATAATGTATGAAGCTATTTTAAGCCCTTTTTCGTAATATAACTCTTAAACTGGATGTTTCGGTTCTTGTACATACATTGTTGGCTGTTCAATATTCAGCTTTTGGCGTTCCTGGTGAAGGTAAATCCAGGAAAGCGCTTCCGCATGAAATTTATGTGTTGTTTTAATTTTTTGTATCTCTAATTACTTTAGCATGTGAAATACGTGAACGTTTTGTGTTTTGATAAGCATTTGATTTAATATAGCCCATTGTCAACTATTTGGTGTGTAGTATTATTGCAATTATTCTTGTGAATCACTGAAATAAGTCACTTGTCATGACATTACATGTATTTTGATTGATAATTACATTATATAATTATGATCAGTTTTGTTTTTTATTAATTGTTTTTGGCGAATGAAATGTTTCATGTCAGTTATGTGATGTTGATTTTCATTGCTAGTCTGATGTGTATTCATGTCGATCTATAAAACATTTAAATCACAACAACAATTATGTAGGTCAGAAACTTTTCCCATGTTCAATTTACCCACTTTTTAACCTTAAATGGGTATAACACTATAATTATAACACTTTTTTGTCAATTGAAGCACTTTCTGTAAAGATATTGAATATCAACCTTAAATTACGGAAGTGTTTATACCCATTTAATGAATTGTATTGTAGTTAAAAAAATTTCTGGATTTAATATATCTTCACTTATAGGGTTTTTGCATCGGAAATAAACACATTTATTCTAAAACCAGTTGTTGGCATGGTACAGGTTATGTCTTTCTGATATATTTTATGATGGTATGATACTAAACGCCTCAAAGGAGGGATTGTGATTGATATTCATATGATGAAGAAACAATCGTTCAATCAGTTTAATTTAGGTCTGAAGCTTGTATGTTTGTAATTGCTAGTACTCACTTGTCAATCTATGTATCATTGTCATTGTAATTTTGTTTAGTTTCTTGTGTTACCTATACTGACATCGGAATCGGACTTCTTTTAAACTGATTTTTTTTCTGTGCGTATTGCTGTGTGTTTGTTTTTCTTCATTGGCTACAGGTATCAGGGAGGGTTGAGATCTCACAAAATATGTTTAATCCCGCCACATTTTTACACCTGTCCCAAGTCAGGAGACTCTGGCTTTTTTTTAGTCTTTTGTGATTTTTAATTTATATATTTCGGAGTTTGGTGTGACGTCCATTGTCACTGAACTAGTTCCATATTTGTTTAGGTGCAAGCTGAAACGCGATTCCGTGTTGAGGATTTATTCGCTGTGTTGAAGTCCCTAGGTTGGCATTGAGCCGTTTTCTGCTCTAAATCGGGTTTTTGTCTCTTTGAAACATTCCCCATTTCCATTCCTATTTTTATGTATATGCAAAAGGTAGCGTTATACATCTGAAATAAACCAATATCGTCTGAAACGTTGATAACATAGTATATAAAAGAAAGTCTAATAGAAAATAAAATAAGAATTTTTATTTTTAATACATTGTTTAGAAATATGTGTTTTAATGTCTTCAATATACAAACAAAACATTGACATTAGATGTATTTAAACTCGGAAAATTCTTAATTCTTTCAACAGTAAGGATATTGGGCTAATATATCTTGTTAAGAATTGTTCTTTATAGTGATGATCTGACGACTGTGTATACATCTTTGCCTCTCACAAAATATGCAGATTCAAAAAATGTAACCTTTAAAGTATTTTTCATTTTTGCGGCAGTAATCTTTTAAGATCTGTGTCTATTTAGCTCGCTTCTTGAAACGTAGCTAGCGTATTAGGACCCTGCTTTTCAAATGATTTACCTTCGTTTTATTTTACTTTTCAAGTTAGTATCACTTCTGTTCTTAATCAGATTGTATAATTATGTATTGTTATTGATTGTTTTAATTTTACGACATATTGTCTAAAAAGGCAACTCAGTCGCTTAGACCAACGTTTGTGTTCGTCTCAGGTGGTCATGTTTTGCCTTTGATAGTCCTACCACTTCTTCAATTTTTTTAAAATTTAGGATAGTTATGTAGTCATAATACTTCTTTTATGATATAAATGTTCAAATTTTCTTGGGGAGTTGGTCGTGTGCTGTTTGGGTGGTTCGTTGTACTTTATAACATTTTGAGTAAAAGTTTTAACGTATTTTTTACTATAAAGGATTTGTGACTATTACTTCTAAAATAAGGTAATGAGAGTCTTATTGCTTTTCTTTGATAGTTTTCTTAAAGATCACAGTAGTTTTGGTGATTTTAATTGGAGAGTTAGAGTAAAAGCAGCATATGACTTTGATGATTCTCGTTGTAGATCTGGATTTTCATCATTCGGTAAGATATTTTTGTTTTGTACTGTAATATTGATATGTATATTGTGTGTATTCCCCAAACTTTGTAGAACAATATGAAGCTGATAGATAAACATAAATAGTTTTTTTATTTTTTATCTGAAAATCGTCATCATTATCATCAGCGAAAACCAACGTCTATCTTTTGCATTTGTTTTTACTTTTAGATAATGCATGTTATACACTTGTCCATGAGAAATTGAGCTGGAACCAAGCAAAGAATGAGTGTCCAAAAGTTTACGTACACAAATATCACCTAGTTGCTATAACAAGAGGAACAAAGTATGTGTATATTAGAAATAGTTTTATAAATCTTTGCAGTATAAGTTTTATTTACTTTTTTTCTATCTTCAAGTATTACATGTATTAGGTATATGTAAATTTTAGGGAAGCACTTTACAATGACAAGAAGTTTATGGCAAACATTCGTAAATTCTGCTTTATGATGAGTTCATGTATGGAAGCTAAATACTATGTTACCTGATATCTGTAAGGTACTTTAATTCAATTATGGAAAACTTTACAACAAATGATACGTTGACGTAGCCTCTACTCCCCTTCTAAAAATGAAGAACATTATCCTCGAATGTGATCTACCAAATTCTACTTTCCACCGGGTTTTTACTAAAGAATCGCTGCATGTGAAACAAGATCTGTGTATACTATTGTAACACATTTCATTTTTCTGTGAACATGCTCCTACCAGTGATGTTCATGTGACTTTCTACCATTCTTCGATTGTTGACATTTGATTTTTTTCTGTCAATTTCAGATTTTGCGAATAAACTTCTCTCGAAAAGAAGAGTATGGATAGGCATAAGTAGGCATTCATTTGATTTAAGCAAATTCTATTGGGTTGATGGTCATATTTACCACCTAACAAGTATTATTACTGGTATAGATCAAAGTCAACTAAGTTATGATCTGTATCCAGATGAACCCTCTGGAGAATATGTAAGTGCCGGGCTGACTAAGATGATTTAACAAAACTTGACCAAAATCATCGCTAGGCTATCTTGTTTAAAAAATGTGTCCGATGACACCACCTGCCAACCAACATGGCCGACATGGCTAAAACAGAACATAGGGGGTAAAATGCAGTTTTTGGCTTAGATCTCTGAAACTAAACCATTTCGAGCAAATCTGACAAGAAAAAGTGATCATCAAATTAAGATTTAGCTGTCCTTAATTTTTCAGACAAATCCGACAACCCATTGTTGGGTTGACTGAATTGTTAATTTTGAGGAAATTTTGCAGTTTTTGGTTATTATATTGAATATTTTTATAGATAGAGATAAACTGTAAACTGCAATTATGTTCAGCAAAGTAAGTCGTCATGACGAAAATTGTCAGTCAGACCCCCTTAAGGAGTTATTGTCTTTTATAGTAAATTTTTAACAATTTTTCGTAAATTTTTGTTATCTTTTACAAAAATATTCCTCTCTGAAACTACTGAGACAAATTTAACCATACTTGACCAAAATCATAATTATTTTATCTAGTTTAAAAAATGTGTCCAAAGACCGTGCCTCCAACCATTATGGCCGACATGGTTAAACATAGAACACAGAGGTAAAAATGCAGTTTTTGGTTTAAATCTCTGAAACTAAAGCATTTAGAGCAAATCTGTTTGATGGCAAAAATGTTCATCAGAATTAGATTTATTTACCCTGAAATTTTCAGACGAATCTCACAACCTTTTGTTGGGGTGCTGCCCTTAGTTAGTGATTTTACGGAAATTTTGCATTTTTTTGTTATTATCTTAGATACCATTATAATATCTCATATATTAAACTATTAATTATGATTTTAACATTATTTTACATGATTTCTAAAGCATCAGTAAATACATGTGAGCGACACAGGCTTTGACAGCCTCTAGTTACATTTTTTACTTCCATGAACGTAGATAAGTTTATACATGGACGTTAATTTAAATTTTGATTTAATAGGTGTCTTAAAATATTATATTTAAAAAGGATTATAAAGGTTTAAACCAATATCAATACAATACAATCACGTTATTCCTTGTTCTGTAAAAAATTGCAAAATGTACATAACGTGACGGTACCCAAATTGCACCTATTTTAACAGATTTTCACCTACGTTTTTTTATAATTAAGACAAAAATTTCCATTCTGTGTTTATTTTGTAGCCGTATCCTTCTTTACTATATACATGTAGGTACACCAATTTGATTTTTATTCCATATTGAATCATAGAAAAATAGGTTTGAATTGACTTCCAAACTATCCATGATTACGTAATGAGGAGTACCCAAATTGCATCCATGCTTAAATTCACATTATTAAAAATCGAATAACAGATGTTTGTTTTATTTTTTCAAATATTTAGAACAATTAGTACAAGCTCACTGTTATATTTTTTGAAAATAGATGTTTGTAACATATTTTTTGTGTTCATTTTTAAATGATGACTTTTTGTGAACGTCGCATGGCAGCGTTTTCGTACTTTTTTCTTTTCCAGTGAAAGGTTCAATTTTTTATATAAATTGTGAACGTTTTATGAATATTTGAATATATTCAACTATTTAGTGAGACGTGTATAATGTCAAATAATCCAAATACAAATTGTTTAGTCTCAAAGAACACTTTTAAGAATTTTTCAGCTGTTTATGTTGAATAGGTGCAATTTGGGTACTCGGTGCAATTTGGGTACTATGACGTTAATCTTAAATTTGTTGGATTTTAACATTAGTTCGCTTTTATGATGATATAGCAAATAGTCTTATTCGCCATCGTATTTGTTAAAGTCTACTGATTTAAACCTAAAAGACTACTATATAGATATAGGAACATGTGGTATGATTGCCAATGAGACAACTCTCAATCCAAGTAACAGTGTGTAAAAGTTAACCCTCAAAGGTCAATGTACGGCCTTCAACACAGAGCCTTGGCTCACACCGAACAGCAAACTATAAATGGCCACACAATTTACTAGGGTAAAACCATTCAAACGGGAAAACCAACGGTCTAATCTATTTAAAAACGAAAAAGGAGAAACACTAATGAACCACATAAACAGACGACTACCTCTGAACATCAGATTATAAATGTATTCTCTCAGCAGAATATTGGTTAAGTTCCATGTCTTTCCTATTATTTAAACAATTAAACAATACAAATATTCTAAGAAGTATTCAATTTTGGGCATCATGAAGCATAAATGAATTGATTGATTTCGCCGTTGTATCATTAAGACCCCTTATCTATTTTTTATTTAGATTACACGTGAGGTTAGTCTATTTTCTATATCTAATACTTTTGTTTACCTGCATGGTCATTACATTTATTTGAGTTGTATCGAATTTCATTTATAGGGATTCATGTACAAGGTATACAATAACTATTTTATCATAGGCAATCGTTCTATATCTCTTTTTTTTGTTTATTGAAGTACAGAAAATATCATCGAATCTTCTTTTTTTGATCATATTCTCGTGTTGAAAGGTTATTAGCGTATGCTTTTTGAAGTTTAAATTAGACTTCCAATTTTTGGATTGGTTTGCTTATTTGCAGTTGGAAATGCAGTTTTGAGTTCCTGTCCTATGATTCGACATTCAAATGTGCATTTTGACCTGCACATGCAGAATCATGTCACGTGCAATTTTAATAAAATTGCTATATAAAATCTTATTAGGAGCGTAGCGTCAAATAAGTTGTTAATATGCAGATCAATGTCTTTCAATAACTAGGAGTAGTCATACGGCAATATTGCGTATTGGTGTATTGTTGTCGTCTTTTATTAGACTGTTATTATATAAATAGTTCCTTTTTGATCTAATGATTATTTATAAAACGTACTTGCACTGATCTGAAAATTTCGGTTCAGTTTATTCAAACATTCCAGTAAAATATTACATACAAAAAAGGTTGTAAAACAATATAGTGCTACATGTAATTAATCAAATTACATTTATGTCCGACAGTGAAAATATACTATAAACGTTATTGAAAGCTTCAAGTATATAACACAAAGACAATCAACTTTATTGAAATACGTTTCAAAAAGAAATAACCGGTAGAAAGTTCAATCGCTTAGAAAATTCGTCAAAGGGGGGATTCGCCTCAAGGGGCAGGCAGAAAACATTAGACGAAGAAAGACGACGTACAACAACAATCCGTATAACAGTACACAGAAAACTTAATATGAAGGAACCTGAACCCAACCATATCGATACAAAAATAAATCCTTAAATCTTCAAAAACGGAAAGAAACTAAACGTGTGCTCATCTAAAATAGGTTAAGGTGGCTATCATAAAAAAAAACCATAAGTCCATGAAACAACAACAGTCCTTAAAATACTACATGTACAACTAAAGATTGGAAACAATACTCAATCGTAGTGATTGGTTATCAATTGGTTTAAATATTAAATGATTTATAATTTTCACAAACTAGTAAAGATGTTGCAACCTTTTTATGGAGAAGGGCAAACTCGGATACTGGAATGACGAAACGTGTGAACTAAAACATTACTAGATATGCGAGGGACCATCTGCTTCAGGTTTGTACGATTGTCAAATACAAGCGTTTTCAAATAATTTATATATAATGCTACTAGTTTATTGAAGTAGCGATCTCTGACTACAGTTGAAAATGGTATTTATTATTAAGAAATATCGATCAAGTCCGGGATTTTGTCTATTCTGAAATTGACTTGGATGAAAAGATATTAAGCCATACTTTAATTTGACTACCAAGGAAATTAAAGTACGAGAAACCGATTCCGAAAAGAAGTGCTCTTCATACATATGAAAATCCGGAACAAAAATCTTAAAAAAGATGCAAACTATGACAAAAGACATACATACACATTAGTTAAGTCGGAAATAAACTGACAAGTCCGTGGCAAATATAAAATAAAAAACCAAAACAAACAACAATATACAAAACATAACGCAACATGAAGTCAACTAAAAACCAGGGGGTGATCTCAGCATGCTCAGGTATTGCGGATAGGCTAGAGGATCCTATTCCACATGTAAAAGATTACTTATTTCCCGTCCAGAGTATTACATGGATAATTACAACTTGGTGTACAGCATCAGGAAATCGTGACACATAGACACATGATAAAAAATATTGGTATATATGGATCATTTAAAGTATTAACTTAAACGAGGTAAAAGTTTCACAATACTGGTGCTAAAATATCTTTTGATTTTCCTATGTCATTATTACAGAGTCGTGTACGCCTTTTTCACCACTCACACCAACTGTTCTTCGTTAATAATTTGACCTTAAAAGGGGCACTAGCTTCGAGATACATAACAAAATTTAAATTATGATTATTTTTGTTCATTCATAAATGAATGTGATATAGTGAAATATTCATTCGCTATCAGCAGCCAGTTCAATGTTGTCAAAATAAGCTAAGAAACATCAATGATGAATTATTCACTTGCTAGTGAATAATTTGACCTCATTGAATCCGTATTCATGTAAACTTCAATTTACTCAATTAATTATGAATAAATTATACATAATTGATACTAAAACGGCTATTAAAAAAACATGAACGTTGAAAGTGAGTAGGTTAATCATTTGATTGACTGATTCGATCCACACAAAATCCTGTAAATTGTTTATTTTAGACTTTTTGTAATTTGGATAAATGTTTAACATGGTTATAAATCCAATATATGAATTTCATTCCAATCTGTGAACATGAATTTGACAGCTAGTGCCCCTTTAACTTACCTCTGAAAAATTGCTATGGATTCCTTCTGCTTTCGTGGGTAACAATTTTTCGTGGATATTTGACTTTGTGGTTTCGATAAAGTCTGCTTACAAATCTTTAGAAAATTAATTTTTTGAATATCTAAATTCCTTGTTCACCTGTACACATCGCGCACGAAATCAACAAGATTTGGAATCCAACGAATAATAATGAATCCATAGTAAACAAGATTTAGCAGATGACAATTTGTTCAAAAGTAAGTAATATGTGAAATTAAACTTGGCTCTCACCAACACAAAATATTCATATAGGGATTTTAAACGTATGGAGAAAATCTTTATTTTATGAAGTTAAAAAAAGAATGTAAAATGTCATAATGGTTCTGTTCGAGAAAAACTTAGTACTTGTATTAGTATTCTTACTTTGATACATATAATTTATCCATTACGACAGATTGTGTGGTTATGAATTGCTAGGAAATAACGGTAGATAAAATATGCAGTGCCTTTATTACTGTTTTTCATCTGAACATTTGGTTGAAGGAGTTCATCGATAAACTGCAATGTTCATTTTTTACAGTGAGGAACTAAATATCTAGAATCACCTTCAGAAGGAAAAAGTTTTAACTTTTAATGGTCGAATTTGAAATTTATAGTCTGTCGAAGATATGCTGATGTAATCCTCCCAAGTTTGGTTTGGATATTTTATCATAACAATTCCACGAGTAGACCTTTGCTGAAATTACTGATTGTTTTGTGATGTCGTTTGAAAATAACACTATATTTATTGCACTACCAACTGCACTCCTCGGGACCTTGAATGCCTCTAATAAAGATGTTTCTCTACAATTACAATTAAAACAGAATAAAACAACAAAAAAGTGATTTAGATTTCATTTCAACTCCACTTTTTAAATGAATGCAGTGCGACAAACATATAAATATTCAATAACATATAACATTGCATTAATATTTCTATAGATATGAATGTTCTAGTTGCAGATTGGTATGTTTATATCCATATGGCATGTATTTTTCTACCGATTGGTTTGTATTACTGATATACGTGAAGTAATTTTCTGGTCAAAAGTCATTACTTTGATGCTGACAAGCATTAGATACTTCACCGCCACTTCAGATTTGAATTACTTCATTAGGGTTCTTCCAGAGACACGCATTGTGCGGACTGATTTAAATTTCACATGTCGTAATCTTACGCTCTATCCGATGAATGTTTTGATTGAAAAGTACTCCCGATATGATACTGGTATCGCGTGAAAGATGATGTATGAGCAATAAAAGATAGGCCAAAGATACTAAAAGTGTAGTCAAACTCATAGGAAGAATAACAAAATGACAATGTAATGAAAACATCTGTTAAAAATAACAAAAAACAGTACATAGCTATATATAGACTACTGAAACCCAAGACTGAGAAACACGAACACAGCGTACTCTGTCAACTTACCAGTTTCGCTGTGTTTACTTAAAAATTACTCTGACTATTTTTCATCCAGCTGTATCTTATCACTTCAATTCTTATTCAAATATATTCAACAATGATTTATACTGCATATAGAAATAGGAAGATGTGGTATGAGTGCCAATGAGACAACTCTCCATCCAAGTAACAATTTATAAAAGTAAACCTTTATAGGTCAAGGTACGGCCTTAAATAAATTCACAGAAAAATCAGTTTTAGACATATCAATGCAAATTATAGGAAATGAGCATATGTATATCAAGATAACAATGTACGTGCGGCAATTGAATTACTTATGGGTAACGCAAGTCTAAATCAGTGTTTCTTATCTTTAAAAACAGAAAAAGTTATGCTATATTGGAGGCAAGTTGCCAACAGGTGTAAACCGAAGTTCAAATTTTCATACATCCACTAAAATGATACAAAGTAAAGAAAAAACAAACAACCGAGGAAATTGCATAACTCCTAAAGGAGCGAGACCGGAAACATCAACATACACTCAAAATGTTACAACAAGTAATATGACAAAATTGGTAATTTTACAAATTGGACGCATATCTGAAGATCTAAGACCACGTAAACATCGTCGTTAAAGTACGAATAAATCTTGTCGGTCAACTCAATCGGAATGGCGCCCGTCAGGTGGTATTGTTAAACTGTTTAAGTGTAAATATATAAAAAGAAGATGAGGTATGATTGCTAGTGTGACAACTCTTCACAAGAGATCAAATGACACAGACATTTACATTTAAAGGTTGAGCATAGTTTGATGTCTTTTTTTGTACTAATATTTCATGATATCAATGGATGATAAAACCCTTTTTATTCATTTTGTACATTAATGTATCATATTCATTTTACATCCGATATCAATTTTTTAAACTGAAAAAGCTATTTTTTTCCAGTTCATATAACAATACAATAAAGGAACCAAGCAAAGAACAACAGAGTTTGGTTTGTTGTCATCTGCTGTCCTACCATGCTATTTTGGATTGCAATGACTTGATGATCAATTGACAGGACTAAGAAATGAATGGAAAGAACATATACAACAAGTTTTTGTCCAGAGAAGCAGCATGGCCAATTCTGCAAGTCCAAAATAAAACTGATAGTTACTGCTAATTGCTGATCTTGCTTATGACTAACTATTCTGATGCTTGGCAAAACCATTTTATTTAGACACTCTTATTTGTTTCTGGCTTTATTTGTTTGTTCGTACAGTTATATGTTTATCTGGTTTACAAATGGAGTTAGAATGTTCAGCTATGTGTTTATTTTTATTACTTCTTTTAAAAATTACCTTCTTTATATACCATTTCGTGAATTTGCAGTTCAATTGATAAGCAACATTAGTCTTGATCATGTTGATGTTAATGGACAACTATCGGCGGTAGAAGGAGGCACTTTTCGGGTTCGGTGTGAGGCAACAACTACAGAGTCAGTTTCAGATGAAGTGAAATATAAATGGACATTGAACGACACAGAGATAACATCGCCCAGATTTCGAATTATTTCAACAGGAAATTATTCAGAACTGTCAGTTAGAAATACGACCCAAAGAGACAGAGGTAAGACAGAACGTTGGTGTATAAACAATTTCTCAGGTTTTATCCCTTTCCCCTTCATTTTATATGTAGTATTTCGTACAAAAATCAAGATGATGAAAGTAACACAAAAATTATCAAATATAAGATTAGAAAAAATTCAAAAAACCAAAAAATTTACGAAAATATATTTGATTAAGAATTTATCAATGCTTTAGAATTTTAAAATTTTACAACTTAATAGCACATAAGAAAACATTATAGATACCTTCATAAAATTTCATTTTGATTTATTCAATGTTCAAGATGAAAAAGAATTCGATTGATGATAAATTTAAATGAATTTTATTGCGATTTAATTTCATCATAAGACAATACCTCTAAAGGAATCTTTTACAAATAAGAGTTTTATCTGTCTATAAACCCAGGTTTAATCCACACTTTTCACATAAGATAATGCATGTACCACGTCAGGAATATGACAGTTGTTATCCATTCGTTTGATGCATTTGACTAGGGACTTTCTGTTTTATATTTTCCTCAGAGTTCTGTATTTTTGTTATTTTACTTTTTAACTCAACAGTAAACGAAAACATCTGAATGATGTAATGGTCATAAACTAACATTTAGAAAGGTTTTATGTATATAAACGTTTCATTTACAGGCAATTTAACGTGCAACGCCACTGTTTTAGGAGAATCTGCATTGGCAAGTGCTGATATTGTAGTTTTCTCTCTAAGACTAATAGCAAACCCTGAAACAGTGGATAAAGGATCTGGAACTGAAGTTGTATGCGATCTCATTCCCAATACCACCCACCAGTTAGATACTTCCTTCACACTTTTCAGAAATGGTAAGTTCTACAACTGCTAAAAATGTATTGCGTATTCATTGATATCTTTATAAAAGAGTAGGGTGGAAATGGCCACACATTTACGACAAATTTTAAAGTTACTATGTAAGATTTTGGTATTATGTGTTCATGGTATGAACATGAATATCATATTTGATGGGTAACTGTATCATCTTGGATTCTTTACATTTTACAAATTTCTTGCTACTTCAAACGTTCTTTTCAGATTTCAATTATACAGACATCATGGATAAGCTACATATTTCGATATTTCATAAGAAGCTACCATGGAACTAAGGAAAGCGCGCGTGAAATTCCCCGATGCAATTGGGTAGGATATAGGTTTGAACACCCAGGGGCTATGGGTTTTGTAACGACGTGCGATAACAAATCAAAGTCTTAGAAACATACTAAGCCTGCGATAATGTCGCGTCTTTACTTCGTAAATCTCATCTAACTAATCTACGATTCTCGAATTCACAAATAATACGAAGTAATTACCGAAAACTACTTATTTTTGTTACTTAATTGTGTTCATTGCTATATAATGTTGAAGACATACATCTTCAATATTCGAGATACAATCGTGTTCAAAAATTTATTTTTTGAAATTTGTATATTGAACTGTATGTGTATAAATCCGCTTCATTAGGGCTCTGTTGGAGAGTTTCCTTATTCGCTTCATCCAACATGTAATGTGTAGTTATTGAAATTATGCAAGCCCATTACATAATGACCGTTATACATTATTTGGAAGCAATTTAAATAGATGCCATAACAAAACATTTCAGTTTGAACTAAATAAAGTCATCATGATGAAATGGCATGTCATTATATTATCAATCAGCAGATATAAATTATTCAACCTGTCACTTGAAACTCATTGAATATAGCGAAACAACAAAGAGAACCTTTGCTGCACAAGGACGCATAATTTGAACAGAATACCTGTTTAAATAGTATGCCGATATTCACATATCTAACTGTCGTAGACAATGAAGTTGGTATACCAATGTTTATAGCCATTAAATTCACATTTCCTTTTTGTCTCGCTTGACTGAGTCAAAAAGCGCGACATAGATATGCTGTTTCCGGTGTCGTCGTCGTCAACAATGTATTATTTTGTAAATAGGTCTAGTTTATGGTGAACCACTAGTGGTTAGTCAAAGACATTTGGTATGCAGTTGTATAACCATTGGCATATCTCATTTCCATGGGGATTATTTGACTCCGTTCCTTCAGTCATGGTCAATTGACTTTGAAATGTTTGCTTAGTTTTATGTTTTAGTTTGTGATTAGGTCAGTTTATTGGTAACCACTAGTGGTAAGTTAACGATAATTAATATGCAGTGGTACATGGATTGGCATATCTCATTTTCATGGTATTATTTGGCCCCGCATCCTCGGTTATGTTCTATTGATTTTGAAACTTTTGCTTACTTTTTATGTATTGTTTTAGATTTGGTTGGTTTATGGGGAACCACTAGTGGTAGGCCAATAATATTTGGTATGCAATTGTATAAGCATTGGCAAATCTCATTACCATGGAGATTATTTGACCCGCCTCCTCAGTTAAGGTTTATTGACTTTTTTGCTAAGTTTACATGTATTAGTTTGTGTTTAGGTTTGTTTTAAGGTAACTACATAAAATCAGTTAATGGTATTAGGTATGCAGTTGTATTAGCATTCGCACATCTTATTTCCATGGAGATTATTCAGCCATGTACCTTCAGTCATGGTTCGTTGACTTTGAATATTTGCAAAACTTACATGTTAAGGTATAATGTTATTTTAATTTCAACATTTGCATTATCAAAATTACAAAAAAGCCAAACATATCTCTGTGATAACAGTTTATTGTGTATTATTATCAATCACAAATATACAATCGTTATTGCAAACATCTAAGATAATAAGGTTTGAAAAAAAACAATGGATAAGAGATTAAAGGGAAAATGCGAAGGTCTCAACCAGCCATTCGTATAGCTCTGTTATCATGCCATCAAAACTTTGGTTATTGTTATTCCTAGCTGAAAGTCCAAAAAAATACCAACACGAAGTAAAACTGAATATAACTCAGCTAATGGTCAGTACTACAATTAGATGTGAAATGCAGCTTCAGAATCAGTCAACATTTACAAAAAACATCCATATTACAGTTTTTGATGAAGGTAGGACATTTACGTATAGTTTTAACACCGCTGGTCCTTTTCGTCATCAGGTTGGCAAAGTTACCCAATATTTGTGTTAATACAAATAACACCCTATACATTTTGTTCCTCCGAATCACTTTTCTGGATGTTAAACCTGTTCCAGAAACATTTAAATCCATTAATAAGAAAGAAAAAATGCGAACGTGTTTAATTACCTGAAAATGTTGGTAACTACCTGACCAGTATAAACATAAAACTACTTTAGTTTGCACTTTTTAATTACAGCTGTTTCTTTAACCACGCATCTTTTGGGGAGAGATATATAATATTCATAGATAATTTGATTTGTTGACATGCAAGATCTCTATATATGTTTCATTGAGACATAACGTGGGACTGTTACCAGTATAGAAGCATACTATTGCAGTGAACAAATAATATTAAAGTAGGCAAAAAGAAAATGTAGGGGTAGTACATAATTTTTAGTATCAGTTTATCATATAAATGTTGAATATATGCCTCACAACCATATGTTTTGCCATTTGAATGAAATAGTAGTGCATATCAATTTTCCATTCTAGGATATGATTTTTCACGATACTTCATAATAAAAGCGTCACTGTTTTAGCCGCAAAGGGAGTTCCGATGGGAAATTGCATTGTTTATATTTACAGAAATTCAAAGATCAGAATGAGAGCGAGGACATTATTTGCTTAATAAGATTAATTAAAGAACGGAAAAGGAAAAACCAAATATATGAGTCATGTCAGTTCCAAAGCCAGTAATGACTACTGAATGGTTATACTCTTAGTACATCTATCATGTATATCTATTATATAGTTATTTTATAAAAATTTACTGTTTGTAAAAGTATGAATTATTCTGAATTATAAGTATGTTCTTATCCCCGGCAGAAAACCCTAGTCGTATTAGGCACAACTTTTTCGAACTTTTGGTCCTCAATGCTCTCCAACTTTGTACTTGTTTTGGCTTTCGAACTTGTTTTATCTGAGCGGCAATATCAAGCCTCACAAGAATGAGTGGGTAGGTCTTTGAAAGAATGATGATGCACAATAAATCTATGAAAACTTTAACAAAATATGTATTAATAAAATTAACGGTACCAATTTTCTTGCACCAGATGCGCATTTCGACAATACATGTCTCTTCAGTGATGCTCGTGGCCAAAATATTTGAAATCCAAAGCTTATATAAAAGATGAAGAGCTATAATCCAAAAGGTCCAAAAAGTAAAGCCAAATCCGTGAAAGGAATCAGAGCTTTGCATGAGGGAGATACATTCCTTAATTTATAATAATTTAAATCATTTTGTAACAGTAAATTTTAATAACACAAAAAATCCGTATTTTCATGCCAGTACCGAAGTACTGGCTACTGGGGTGGTGATACCCTCGGGGACTAATAGTCCACCAGCAGAGGCATCGACCCAGTGGTAGTAATAAAATTAACGGTACCAATTTTCTTGCACCAGATGCGCATTTCGACAATACATGTCTCTTCAGTGATGCTCGTGGCCAAAATATTTGAAATCCAAACCTTATATAAAAGATGAAGAGCTATAATCCAAAAGGTCCAAAAAGTAAAGCCAAATCCGTGAAAGGAATCAGAGCTTTGCATGAGGGAGATCCATTCCTTAATTTATAATAATTTAAATCATTTTGTAACAGTAAATTTTAATAACACAAAAAAATCCGTATTTTCATGCCAGTACCGAAGTACTGGCTACGGGGTTGGTGATACCCTCGGGGACTAATAGTCCACCAGCAGAGGCATCGACCCAGTGGTAGTAATAAAATTAACGGTACCAATTTTCTTGCACCAGATGCGCATTTCGACAATACATGTCTCTTCAGTGATGCTCGTGGCCAAAATATTTGAAATCCAAACCTTATATAAAAGATGAAGAGCTATAATCCAAAAGGTCCAAAAAGTAAAGCCAAATCCGTGAAAGGAATCAGAGCTTTGCATGAGGGAGATACATTCCTTAATTTATAATAATTTAAATCATTTTGTAACAGTAAATTTTAATAACACAAAAAAATCCGTATTTTCATGCCAGTACCGAAGTACTGGCTACGGGGTTGGTGATACCCTCGGGGACTAATAGTCCACCAGCAGAGGCATCGACCCAGTGGTAGTAATAAAATTAACGGTACCAATTTTCTTGCACCAGATGCGCATTTCGACAATACATGTCTCTTCAGTGATGCTCGTGGCCAAAATATTTGAAATCCAAACCTTATATAAAAGATGAAGAGCTATAATCCAAAAGGTCCAAAAAGTAAAGCCAAATCCGTGAAAGGAATCAGAGCTTTGCATGAGGGAGATACATTCCTTAATTTATAATAATTTAAAACCATTTTGTAACAGTAAATTTTAATAACACAAAAAATCCGTATTTTCATGCCAGTACCGAAGTACTGGCTACTGGGGTGGTGATACCCTTCATTTGTTTTATAAAACATAAAATATTCCAAATATTGAAAAACAAAATTGCCCCCAAAAAACCATGTTGTAAAGAATTTGAGTCTAAACGAAAAGTCAAATGACATTTCACATGTGATGATGATTGCAGATTACCAAGTAATGGGAAAGTCCTACCAACAGATCATTTTTTTATTGCAGCTACCCCATTCTGTGCACCTGAAACAGACACAGACACTTTTGGAACACACAATATGACTTGGAACGCGACAAACGTAGGCCTTACAGCATTCTCGCCATGTCCTGAAGGATTTGATGGTAGGATTAACATTACACTTGTATATAAATTGTATTATCCTATACAAATTAACAATATCAAATATTCAAGAGGGACGAAAGATACCAAAGGGATAGTCAAACTCATAAATCTAAAACAAACTGACAACGCCATGGCTAAAAATGAAAAAGACAAACAGAAAAACAATAGTTAACATGACACAACATAGAAAACTAAAGAATAAACAACACGAACATGGCATTTAATAACAGACAGAACCGTTGTGCAAAATAATAAATACATTTGCAATTGTATTTGTCAAAAAAGAGGGACGAAAGATACCAAAGGGACAGTCAAAGCTACATGTAAGTTCAACAAATAAGAAGAACAATTTGTATTGTCTTGGCGACGAATTTGTCTATGTATGCGAGTTAATTCAATATTTCAATATCTGTATCAATTTATTTTAAGTTACATATATGGTAAATTTTTTTGTAAATGACTGTAATGATGTTTTAACCCCAGCTTCTCCCTTGCCTCTATTTTCAAATATATATGTGTGTTTATCTACATGATATTTCATTATTAATAAACAATATTTCGACGTATCTTGATGTGATCATCTGAGTGACAGTCTTCTAAACTATATTTATTTGCTTGATGATATTAATTTTCTATTTAAAGAGTATTAAAATTGCTCGATAATTAAAATGATAGGTGATTCACGAAAATGTGTGGATATGCAACCTCTTCTTTCAGTACCTTTGAACCACAATACGATCGATATTTTTATAAATGAATGATGATATGTAGAACACTTATTTTTGATATTTTTTTGTTGAACAAAACAACAATTTTTGAAAGGTATCATTGTCTCTGACAAAAAAGAGGAAGTACAAATATATACGTTTACCCTGAAATTGCAAAAGTAGTAAAATTATTCAAGACTTCACAATTATATTAATACCGGTATTCTTAAATGAGGATCTTCACACTTGAGCGAATAATTTCACCATGACAGCATACATGTAAACATTTCTAATGTATGATTTTTAATATTAGTTTCTTGTGTTTAATTCGGAGATAGTATGACGTCCATTATCACTGTACTAATATACATATTTTTTAAGGGGCCACCTGAAGGACGCCTACGGGTGCGAGAGTTTCTCGCTACATTGAAGACCCATTGGTGGCCTTCGGCTGTTGTCTTTGGTCGGGTTATTGTCGGTTTGACACATTCCCCATTTCCTTTCTCTATTTTATTTCTAAAAATGCCTACTAGTAGTTGACAAATATTTCATTTTAAACAGGTTTAGGACAATACAGATACAAATTGTACGTCAACGTTTATTTTCCTATTATGATCTGAAATCAAGTTTATGTTTAAAATTTGCCTTTAACATTGCTTATCTTTATGATAGGTGAACGTCTCCTTGACATGAACAACTTTTTTTTTCTAAATAAAATGTTTTCCTTTTCAATTCACCAAGTTAAAATGAATCTTTTTGTATGACTAGTTGTTCGTTGTTGCTCTGTTTGTTGACACACAATGTCCCTTTTCGTCAACGTTGATGTGTTAAAACTGATTGCGAAGTGCATTTATTTGTAGGGATGGTTTCACGCAAATGTAACCAAAAAGGCAATTCCGGAGTTTGGGGAACAGCAAATGTAACTAATTGTGAAAGACGAATCTTCAGAAACCTGATTGATCAAGTAAGAAAAAAATTATATCAAACTGGGATAAAAAAAAAGTTTGAAGAAAGCACCTTCTGCAACTAACAAGCAATTAAATTAAAAGTCTTTGTCGGATAGTCATCAACCTGGCCTTTTGAAATTACCATTTGACGGAATACTTGTAAATTTTCAGAAATTGTCATCTGTAATTATAAAAATGAGATTAACCAAATCAATATATATAATTCCAATACTTTATATTTACAACCAGTATCAATTTACTATGAGGGAAGGAGAGTATATGCCTTTAGAATTTACTACATTTGTCTTTTGCCCGTTTTCCTAGTTCCAAATTGAAAATGAATCGTAAATTCAGAATGTATTGTTCAGCAACAAATAATATAAATGACATACGAATGGACAAACAAAACTCCGTTATGATAACTTAATTTGCTTTATTGTAAAAGTGTGGCTCTCATTATATGGAACAACGACACCTTTTAAAATCGGACGTGACTGCACCCATATTTATAATTAGTAAAGACACCCTTCACTTTCAGACGCTAGATATCACAGAACACATATTTTCATACTCTATATATCTGTAGCTTATGAATCGTTATTCAGAAACTGTCAAACTAAAGCATAAACCCATAAATACCAGTAAAAAACAGAACTAAAATTATGTCCAATAATAACAAGATTGTTTGTTTCATTAGGTTAATAAATTATGATTTAATACCTTACATCTCAATTTGTAAGTGGATAAGTGATTTCGGATTAATGTAGTACTGTTCTGGTCAATTATATTTATACTGATGAAAGAAGCAGCAGAAAAATCATTCAGACGCATGCAATGTCAAATTTCAAAACTGCCAATTACTTATATTTTTATTCTTTTAGCTAGAAAATGTAAATGATGGATTTCAAGATGTGTCAATCGTAAAGATCCTGAGAATATATTCGAATACTACAGATTCCTTAAACAACCAGTCTTCGTTGATTACAGGAGATATCAACAGTGGAGTTATAATTCTGGAGAAAACCACTGATATTTTCTCCTCAAAAAGTAGAAATATATCATTACCAGAAACAGAGGTAACTGCTCTCTTCAAAAGATATACAATGTTATATTTACCATGTGATAAAAGACAGTCACTACACATTAAGACATTTCGAAGAGATGAATTAGCATTGTATCTTATTTGTCTGAACTATATGTATCGACAAGGTCGTTATTTTCTTTTATTTCGTCCTTATTTTCATCATTTGTTATGTACAAATACATATTAGAGTTTAGAGTAAACTCTTATTAGCAGACTTTCATTTTATTTGTCTCTAACGTCTAACATTATCTGTTTTAATTCTAAGTTTCGTTAAAAAGTAATGTCTATTATACTAAAGGGTTTGAATGGAAAATTCCTATATGCCAGACCGTGCTGTGTAATTTTTACAAGTATAATTCATATCATACATACAGAACTATTACGTTATATCATGTGTCAGATTAAGGAAAACCGCAAAAGATGTGACAAGTCTCGTACATCAAAGTTAACCGATGAAAAATATGAATAAGAGATAAGTCCGATAACTGGCAAAAAAGTGAAAATAAAAAAATAGCAGTTATGGTTTTTATGCCCCATTTATGTGCATTATGTTTTCTGGTCTGTGCATCCGTTCGTCCGTTCGTCTGTTGGTCCGTTAGTCCAGCTTCAGGTTGAAGTTTTTGGTCGAGGTAGTTTTTGATGAGGTTGAAGTCCAATCACCTTGAAACTTAGTATACATGTTCCCTATGATGTGATCTTTTTAATTTCAATGCCAAATTAGATTTTCTCCAATTTTCACGGTCCATTGAACATTGAAAATGATAATGCGATGGGGAATCCGTGTACTGGGAACACATTCTTGTTATACAAGAATATGTTCTTTGTATTTTACTTAACGATTACTTGGAAATACATTTCATTAAAATATAGGAATAATTGTATTCTGTTAAATTATGTTTACCGTTTGAATTAGTATACATTTTGTATATTAAAATTCTGTGGACAAGAAAAAAATGAAACGAATGTTTCTGTAAATTACCCTTATTAAAACACATGAACTATAATTTTGTTTTCACATTTTTCAGCAGATAACTCGCGATACAAACTTGTGTTTGCAATTTAATGTGACAAGGTAAACGGTTCTTAATTTCAAGTACTTTTTTTTTACCAAAATGGGAAGGTAGAAACATAATTTGAACTTAAAGATGTACATATTATACGAAATATAACAGAAACAGTGATCGCATAATAGTACAAGCACAACATGCTTTTCCCTAACATGATGTATACTATGCATTTAATATAACTACATTGTTTTTTTTTTCTAATTTTCAGGCTTACTTGTCAGCTACAAATACATTATTGTCCAGTGATACGGCAACAAATTTGTGGCAAGAGGTATATATTCAAAAGTTCATAAAAGATACAAAGCTTATGCTTATATACGACATACGTTAATCATCATTTCTCTAATTTAAGTGCTATTTTCACATTTCCTGACCGGTGTGAGGAAAATATTTCTCTCCACTAGTGAAAAAATCTGTTCTTGGCAAATGATTGGCTGAAATTTAATTGTGACGTTAAATTTTCTTGTTTTCTTCTGAATTTTCTTATTCTGACGTCACGAAAAAAGGCGACCATGCCTGATGACGCCGGTCACATCAAGTGTACACCCATTTCCTCAAATCTTAGAAAAGGAAGGACAAAAATCATAAGAGAAACAGATTCCATCACTGTAACCCGTGGCCGTGTATTACGATATTTCTCCACTCTCAACAGTTAAATTTCAATTATTTAAAAAGCTCGACAAGCCTCGCGCTTTAAATATTAAAATTTAACTGTCTCGAGTCAAGAAATATCGTAATACACTTGTTGCAGTTGTGGAATCTATATTTAAATAAGCGATTCTGTAGATACCAGCATAATAGTATAAAAATTAACCACAGATCAATGGATTTCATATAGAGTCACATTGAGCCATGGGAGTATTATTTTATTTACAGATAGCTTTTATGTTGTAATTTAAGTTACTTGTAATGTCAAGGTCAACTACGAATCGGATAAAAACTTTATAGTTTGTAATAAGAACAAACTGGAAATGATTTATGAATTTGTTTTACTTTCATTATCGTTGTTTCTTATTCCACTTTTATTCAATACTTGAACACATTGTGCTTCGTATTCCGTTAATAATATATACAAGAATTCCTTTTTTACAGGTTGGAGATAACAACGCAGCTAAAGTATTGAACATAACATCAACATTTGCTAGTGTTGCATTTAATTCACTTCAAAACAACAATAAAACATTGTTTACAAGACCATCTTTGGGTAATTGAGTTATTTGTACATTATTTCATTAAGGTTAAACCAACTTTAACTTTAAAAATCTGAAAAAAAAACCAATAGACTTAACGCTACTTTAAGACAAAAACAGATGTAGATCATGATATCTCGATTCTAATACTTTATCTAAGATTAATAAGACTTTTTTAAAGAAAGGCTTGAAGACATTCATTTAAAATATAATGTTGTAATATATTTAGATGTGATTATCATTAATATCGAATGGAATATAACTTTTATCATACCTGAAAGTTGATAGATTAAATATTCATCGATATCACATACCCTTTCTTCAGATACATTCTGAATTTGTTAATGTCGTAACCTACATAATGTTTAACATTGCTTAACTTTTATCGTTTACCATTTTCAGTTGCTTTAAAGATTATTCATTGTTAGTAACATGTTCATTTTAGATGTAGAAATAAATCGAAACAACGAAGGAAACATAACTTTCCACGCATTTAATCAACCACTTGGCAAGGACGACCGTCTCTTCCTAGCTAAGGAGAGCTTAAAAGGTACTGATTTTTTCATTGTTTTGTATCATTAATTTGAGTCTCATTTACCACCCGAGGGTTTCACCAGCCCAGTAGCCAGTACTCTGGTATTGGCATGAAAATACGGATTTTTTTTTGTGTTATTAAATTTGCTGTTTCAAAATATTAAAAATTATTATAAATTAAGGAATGTATCTCCCTCATGCAAAGCTCTGATTTCTTTCACGGATTTGGCTATACTTTTTGGAACTTTTGGATTATAGCTTTTCATCTTTTATATAAGCTTTGGATTTTACATATTTTAGCCTCGAGAATCACTGAAGAGACATGAATTGTCGAAATGCGCATCTGGTGCAGAAAAATTGGCACCGTTAATGTTAATATGAAGACCTTCACTTCTTATAAACAAATTTTTTTTTTTTTTAAATACAGGTTTTCCTCTACGTTTTTGTTTAATTTTTCCATCATTTTAATAAGATCCCTGAAATTTTTAACTCATTAGAAAAATGGGTATTCGAGATATCAAACGATGGTTTTAAGAAGAGTATTAAAACCAATTTGAAAAAAATGTTCAATGGTATTGAAAAAATGGAGAATCATTAAAAAAAAAGATGTATATTTGTAGAAAGAACAAATACAACAGGATACATAGCAATTCATTATAGTACGATAGCGCAGTTATTGCCAAGAAAAACAAGGTAATATTAGTTAAAAGAATTATGTAAATAACTATACAGTCTGTTATCTATGTATTGAAACATTATTCAAACAAGTTTTTTCTGGATGACTTTTTTTGAATTTTGCCAAAAAAACATGTTTTCATTATATTTCGTCATGAAATGATATATGAAGTACAGCAACCAATTTCATGTGTTCGGTGACTTAATTGCTATTAACATGAGAAATACGCATGATTATGATATTTTATTTTTGTTTGTTTTATCTCTTATAGGGTTATGTTTGATTTTAAGTTTTCCTATAACGATTTTTAAGTCTGTTCTGTACTGTAAGAAATAAGATATTTAAAATGAACCCCGCATCATTTTGTGTGCACGCTCAAAGTTAGAAAACTGATATCTTCTGTCATGCTGACTTTCTTATTGACAGTACAGGCATTTTCCAGTTTAAACATTTGTTTCATATTTTTCTGCTAGCTTTAAGAAATAGCTGAATTTAAACGAAATACACCCGAAATGCTTAAACATATTATCGAGCCAATGCATCGTGAATTGTTAATTTAAGACTTTTTATAATTTCGATTTACTTGAAATGTATAAGATATAGATCTGCGAGTTTTAATATATTTTGTCGATTTTTTAATAACAGTGTCGATGGTCAGGACATTACAGTGATAACGTCAGTTCTTTCACTGGCTCTACCAGGAATCGACATGCTTAGCTTGAATCCACCATTATATCTATACTTCAAATATGATCAGGTAATATATAGAATAGCATATTTGATAGGTACATGATAAGAAATGATAGATGTTGTGAAAAGGGGATTTATTTAAATAAGAAAACAAACTATTTAAAACTATATGCAGAAGGAATATATCAACAGGTGACACAGGCTTTTGAAGTTCTTGAAATACTAAAACTCACACCTTGACTTCCTCAACTATGTCTCAAATAGAGTATACTTCTTTATTTATTTAATGTGTATTATATGATTAATTAAAAAAAAACCAACCAAAGTTAAGTATTTTATTTAAATTCACTAGATATAAAATTTATTTCACATTTTTTAACCCGGGCGTTATCGTTTCGAATATTTCGAATATTTTGCGGTAAATAGTATTTCATAATCGCCAAACCTTTTTTCAGATTCACGACGAAGGAGTTAGATGCTCGTTCTGGGATTACACTTTGGAGTAAGTCTAATTAGTTATTAAAAGGGGAGTTTTCGTTTAAAGTAGTCGTTCAAGCAAAACAGAAAAGTACTGTTTAATGAGTCAATTTCTAAAAGTCAACTTTTTGAATGAATAAAAATAACAAATAAACATACTTTTCAGCATCAAACGACATTCGAAAAAAATCAACAATCAAAGTGCTATTACTTTTTGTTATTGCTGCTACGTGGAGAAGCGATTGAGTGTTTAATACACTATGTGTCGACTTTTAGAATCGAAAGGCATAACCAATCTGAATCGTATCAGCTTCAAAAAGAGTTTGAGTATGTGCCACAGTCAAACATTAATGCAATAATTCATCATATGAATATATATATGATAGTTGATAGTTGATGCAATGTGTATAACGACAACTGTTCATCCATACATTAAATAAACAATGTATTTTCACCGAAAGCGACATCACTGACCATACGACGTCGATAATGGACACGTACAATAGGACGGACGTTTTGTTCCTACGACATCTTTTTTTCAGTGAAAAGCATAAAAGCTTGGATAACGATAACAGCTGTTATAATTTTGTTTGAATCCTGTTAAAAAAACTTACTTTGTATGACATAGCAAATAGGAGGTATGATATACAATGGGTGGAATCAGAAACCGCAATCTAATTATAACAGACATAGAATGTTATACAAATGAGAAATAATATTGAAAACACAATCATTGTTCTGCACAATACCGCACCTGAAACTAGAATAATAAGAACCGAGAATCTAACCAAAAATGCATGAAATGAAATAAAAAGATGAGAATCTGTAATATGTCAAGGGTTTGGTGTCTAATAAACCAATTGTTTTTCATAACCCTATTGAAGTAATTTATAAGTTAGAATTAAATCTGCGAAAGACATCACCATACTGATCAGTGCAATGTAAAATTTGGAACAATGTTATGACCAAAAGTACTAGTTAATAATAAGCCTGGGGACGTTATGTCTTTATACTCAAGTTTCATGTCTGTTCCAAATTTGAGTTTTATCATTATCAACGTAACTATTAAATTTCCTTTTGTTATGCGGGAAAATTGATCGCCTGTTGTTTCGAACAAACTTGTTTATCATTAAAGGAAAAATGGTTTTTGGTCAGCAAACGGATTAAAGACTGTTCATCAGAATAGTACCTATACAGAATGTACAAGTACTCATTTGACAAACTTTGCTGTTCTGTTGAGTTTATATGAAATAGTATGTATTCATTCTTTTATTGATAATAGCTATATAAATATCGAATAAACGACAGCTTAGTTGAAGATATATTTCCACATGCCTGTTATAATAATAATTGTTGTTTGTACAGAATGATAATTCTAAATTTTTTTATACATTAGTTTGGATATAATCCTATCTTTTCGCTTTGATGTGAACAGGTTTTAAGAGCCTAATAGACAACGCAAACTTTTAATTGCCCACTACTTAAGGCGAACATGCTTCCACACGGTCAGATACACTAAATCATCAAAGCCATTTCACAACAATTTGAAGTACAACTATATAAAGAGAACACGAGACTGTGCAATTATTGATGCTTTAAAGCAGTTTCTTTGTCACATGATAATTCGTATTATTGGTTAGCTGATGATATATTTATAAATATGCTCTGTTCTGTAATACCGTTTATCAATTATAGTATATGTACGTTGAAGCCTAAGGAAACTCAACTGGAAAACTGGAAAAAACAGAACACAGCAACTGTATCCAGGAACATCTTTTTTCTTCGAACATTAGTTTTCTTTTATTGTCTCCTATTCTATGAGACATAAATGAAACATCAAATTCAAACAACACAAACCAGGCTATGATGGATAGTAGTTCCTTTGATAATTATACCACTTTATCTAGAAATTCTTTGTAAAGGTTAATTATCGCATATATGTCTATGTTTACAGCCAGACAATCACGACGAATATCTTGGGATTATTACACAAATTGGTTGTTCAGTATCCATTGCTGCTCTTGTCGTTTTGTTGATAATATACTTTATGGAGTGGAGGTAAGTTTAATAATATACATTCATCAGTCAATGTTTTGGTAACAAAATCTACATCGAACTTTTTTTTGCCATCCTTCAGAAACAATCGTAGAATACTTTAAAAAAAGTTCGGACATTCTAGGGAATATTAGAAAATTGTGTTGCATTCATATTAGTTTATGCAGACAACGTTTCTAGATATATCCGAGTAAAACAATTTTAAGGGCATTTCAACATTAATATTATTTAATGTTCACATAAATTTAAATACTTTTGCAAAACACTCCCGACACAAATCAGTTATCCATTAAAATAATTCAATTGATTCATTAACTTGATTGTTTTGGTTAAAATTTTAAGGATCCTGTTATCGAGTTTATATTTTTATGATAAAATACTCATTAGTGGTGTTTTTGCTATGTCTTTAGAAGCTATTTAGACTATTTAAGAATGAACATTTTGAACCGATTTTAATACCAAAATTGATTACTTGAACTCAAACTCGTCAGATCCTCTCCCAGTATGCTGGTACAATTATTGGTGCTCATATCACGAATAACACACACAAAAAAATCTGGTCAATCAATTATCACACTTCATCATTATGGTATTCTAAGATATCCACTGTTTGACACATTGTTTTACAATTTCAATATACATTTTAAAAATCAAAAGCTGTTTAAAACAATAATTTCTCGAAACAGAAGAAAACCGAATGTTTAGATTCATCAGAAGCACTCTGATATTATATAGCTTCCAGTTAAATAACTTATATATAACTGTTGTTGTTTTTATTTTTAAGACATGTTCCAACTGACAAGTCAAAAATTCTCGTCACTATGGCCGTAGTTTTCCTCCTAGCTTATGTGATATTTTTAGCTGGAATAGAAGGAACGGATAATAAGGTGATTTGTATTCTTAATTTGTACATGTGTATCGCCAACTTTTTTTTTTACAATTAACAGAAATAGAAATGAAATGTGCAAATAAATTGAGGAATTTATTTTGGATTATATAATAGTATGTTATGATATTCAAAATAAATGATAGATGTTTCCAAAAATTATATTCACTTTTAATAAAAATTTTGATTAAATAAAGAGAGAGAAACTTCAAAATTCAAAACAGTTTTGCCATTGTATGTTTTTATTTCTTTTCAATTAATATCTTATTTACTCCTGTTTGATGCTTACAGATCGCTTGCAAGGTAGTAGCCGTTGTACTTCATTTCTTATTCTTGGTTGGTATACATTTGATGGTTGCAGAAGGCATTGTGCATGGTAAAATGCTGGCCACCGTATCCAAGGAACCACGTTCAATATCACCTATTTTGCTTCCAATTGCATGGGGTAAGTATCTGTATGTTTCTTATACCACGTTTATTTACCCAAACATCATGAAACTGATGTTGTACTTGCTTATTTTTGCAAATTAATAAATTTCCATAACATTATATGAAAAAATGTATATTTTAAAGGATGAAAACATAAATAAAACACAACTGAAACGTCAAATTCTAAGTGCAAAGATTGGAACAAAATCATGGCTAATCGAAAAATGATGAAAGGTAGAAACATGATAACCATTATAGAGCAAACAATCAGTTTTGAATAATTAAAATGGTTAGAGTGCTATTGATAGTAAAAAAAGTAGGCCATTTTTTTTTTTTAAATTAACCCGGAAAAAAAGTTGTGATACGTTTTAAGACCGATAATCCACCAGTAACTGGGAATAGGAAATACATATGATACCGTTTTCATAGAGTATCATGATAGAATACGTTCTGCTATATGTTTGCATGATTTGTATGGGATATTTTCAAAAACTCTACGTAATGGTTAGTGCCTACTATTGACGAAAACAGACCTCCTAGTCCCGCCCCCGAACAATACAAACCACAACTAACAAACAAAACACACAATCAATTTTTTCCCCCGTTATTGTTATATTTTAAGTACTGCTCATTTGCAACACGATATATGTAAAAAATAAATTAGGAAATGCTTGCCCTTTCCACGAGAGCTCTAGATTTAGGCAACACTGAGCTCAAGACATAAGACCATTTGAATCTTAAGTTTGATAACCAACTTTTGGAAATTTCTAAAGTCGTATGGGGGAGGTGGTGGGGAGACCTTGACTCAACCTACTGGCTGCTTTTGTTTTTTAAGTTACAAGTCAATGTACATAAATGATAAAAAAAAAACGTAATGTAGCGTCTTTATCTATAGGAATACCTGTGCTTATTGTTGCAATATCGATGGGAGTTACAAAACTAGAGGGATACGGAGATGGAAAGTAGTAAGTACCTATAACATATAAGTCAGGAAACTTGTACGAAAAAAACCCGGCACGAACAAGTACTTTTTTGGACAGTTTGGATTCTTCAATGGTGGTTAACAAAAGTTTACATTTTTATATATCTTTGAATAATTATAAACATACATAAACTTTTTTCAGTATACTTCATATGCGCATGGAGACTAGTTTTATTTATTTACAGATGAGGACCAAAAGTACAGTCACCAACAATAAAACATGACTGTATACCAATAAGTTATGGTGTTCATTTTGAAAGGCGGAACGATAAATGATAATTGCATCAAGAGTACTAGTACACATTTAACAATGCAAGCAAACAATGAATAGAATGAAGTCCGCATGATTTTATACCTAAGTTTCTGAAAATAAGTGTGTTGAAGTTATGCACATTTTTAATACAGTTGCTTTGCGTTAAATATATTTAATATAGAGACGAATGTCTTTTTCATTTCTTCTTACAGTATTTTGGGTGCAATTATCACAGAAAAAAGGGTATTTCAATACATTTCAAGTAATCAAAACATTATCTTGGAAAATTAAGGATGTACTTAGGTGAGGTTTTGGAATTTGTGTCAAATGTTCGGTCTCCTTGGTGTTTTTCCATACAATACAATGTAAAATATTTTACCCCATAACACCCATTTATTTTTTCATATAAGACTTAATAGCTCATGAAAGGTCATTTACCAAAATTTTAGAAGATTCTTAATTTTATTTCTTTTGTTTTGAGACCTAATAATACCAATGCAAATATAAGGTAAAAGTTCGAGTCAGCCTTTTCCCGCCATATTTTAAATCTCAAATATCTCGAAAAGGAGGTCCATGACCTATCAATATTTTTAGCTTATTTTTATCCTTAATTGATGCTCTACCTGCTTATAATATCAATTTTAACTTCTTAATTTATTAATTTTCACCTAACCTCACCTAAGTACATCCTTAAGCTAGTATATAACATACATCTTATGTTGAGGGTTTCTCTCAAAACGCTTATACTTTTCGAGAAGTTTGTGATTTATCTATTTATTTAGAAAAAAGAAATGATCAAATTTGATAAAAAAAAAATTGGCTTTTTTTTCTCTTTCAGTTGTTGGTTATCAACAAGCAATGGACTAATTTGGGCGTTTTTCGCACCTTGTGCAGTAATAGTTGTTGTAAGTTTTCAATATACTAGTAATACCTAAAACTCCATTATATATCAATTAAACATTTTGAATGCTTTTGTTGCATATTTTTTCAATTATAAAAATGAAATACTTCATTTAGAATTTCGAATTTATACACTTACCTACCAAAAAGAAGTTTCATCATCAAAAATTTAAAAGAAATAGAAACGAACAGGACGAGTTTGTTTTGTTCCTAAAATTCTGAAATAAAAGAATGTATTATAAATCTTTAATATAACATAATGATAATGCTCAAAAGGGCTTTATAATCCATAAAGAACAATTTTATATGACAAACTGTTGAATCAGATCTATATTTGGGTAAAACTTGGTGATACATTTAAAAGGAGACGAAAGATACCAGAGAGACAATCAAACTCATAAATCGAAAATAAACTGACAACGCCATGGCTAAAAATAAAAAAGACAAACAGACAAACAATAGTACACATGACAAAACATAGAATACTAGAAAATAACCAACACGAACTCCACCAAAAACTAGGGATGATCTCATGTGCTCCGGAAGGTTAAGCAGGTCCTGATCCACATGTGGCACCAGTCGTGTTGCTGATGTTATAACAAATCCGGTAAATAGTCTAATTCGGTAGTTCACATTCACGAAGGGAAGGGTATTGCAGTTACGACGTAAGGAACATATCCGATATCATTTGTGAAACGGTTATTCCAAAACGGTTAACCAACTCCGTAAAATTTACGAATGGACGATTTCAACTTCACCATTAGGAACTTTTGGTTTAATAGCTTCATTGTGAGCTGCAATCCTCTATTAAGAAAATCATGATAGGAATTGCAAGCACGGGAATATCGTATCAATTGAGAGATATATACCTCGTATGCATGTGCTGTTGGAATGTTGCTACTTGGAAATGGAAAGTTCATAATTGGAAAGCTGAAATCATCTCTTTTGTTTTCAACCGACCCTAATTGTCAATTTTTAGATGTAAGTCAAGATATGACTTTTAATGCATGCATTTCACACCATCCTTAGTTTAAAGAAAATGTTGGCTGCAAGTAAGCTCCAAGTCTTATCAGTTTACTTAAAACTGCAACCGCCATGCAATCTGTCTAGTAATTAAGAATATGGATCATGCAAGAAAATACTCCAATTATGTCATTTCTTCCAGATCAACTTTATGATTTTTGTATTTGTTGTGCGGAAGCTGTTCTCAATACAAGCTGTAAAAAAGCAAACAAAACTACAGAAATTTATGTAAGTACTCTTTTATAAATATATATTGTATAAAGTTGTAACCTAATTTTCAGCGGAAATCGTGTAAATAATTTTAAGTTGTACTACAGTTTTGCGGCCCGTCCGTTGGATTTTGTTGTCCTATCTTATCTTTTGAACCGTAAAACTAATGATTTATATGTGTTAATATGTTGTAACTGATGAAAAAATGGATTTGGTTATTTATAATTACGATTTTCATTTTTGATCAAGAATGATTGCAATGAAATCCTTGGTACCATTTCTAATGCACCAGATGCGCTTTTTAAAAAAGTAAAATCTCATCAGTGATGCTAATTTGTCTAAGAATATCTACTGACAATTTCTATAATCGCAATATTCGTTCAAAGGTATGACTCGATCAGCTGACTGATTTGACGACTGAGATTTTAACTGGGATACGAAATAACGACTTTACATGCTCCGCTTAATGATTTGGATTGAATATTCTCTCGTCGAATTGTTTAACATGCGAGTTTTGTTCATACAGAAAATAAGAACTGCATTGGATGAGAGATGGTATATCACAAATTTGAGAAATACTTGAAGCGACGGAGTTTCATAATGATGTATTTAAATGTACCGAACAACTTGTGTATCACTATTTTTATCAGTAATACATTCTATGAATATCAAAATAAAATGTGGTTTCTTTTTTCTTTAAAATATTGTTTGTTTGCTTTTGATCTTATTTATGACATCTGTGGACAGAAAAAACGAATAACTAACTATAATTATTTTTGTAGAAGTGGATTTAGGTGTTTTTCAGTTTTAGCACCACTATTCGGATTTACATGGACTTTAGGATTCTTTTCTATAAATGAAGATACTATCGTTTTGAGTTATTTATTTGTTATCATCAACTCATTTCAGGTGAATGCATTTATAAATAGCTACTGTGATAATTTGATTATAAATGTTATACAAAAAACGAAAGAAAAAAGATGCTACAAGGTAAAATTAGAATAGACACATATAGAGCAATTGATACAAAGTCCAATTAAAACTGACAACCGAGACCAAGGGTAGGCAGTTTTATCTCAACTAATGCTGTCCACTTTCTATTCGCCACAACTCGGCCGATTCAGTACCTTATTGTGAAAGGAGAGTAGCGGAGTCAACCGAGGATTGCCGATTGGTCCGCTTTCATGTAGCGGAGTCACCCGAGGATTGCCGATTGGTCCGCTTTCATGTAGAGGAGTCACCCGAGGATTGCCGATTGGTCCGCTTTCATGATCATGTTACATTTAGAATAGTAATGACGAACTTGACAAACACATGTATGATTTCCACCTTTCTGTTGTAGCTGTTTGAAATACATGAATATTGAAAAAAATGCATGAAATACAGTTCAAAGGTTTTGTTTGTTTCAAAACTATTATGCTTAGTAAACAGTGCTAATATGAATATCAAAATTTAAGCCATATCCAGACAAGAAATAAGAGCTATGCAAGGGGGAGATTCCTTTCAAATAAGAATATTCACGTTTCAACAGACTTATAACCAATACGAAGACAGACAGTCGTCATTTTCTAAGGAAAACGAATAGTCTAAGTGGTTTTGAAGCTCATAGTGCGAACTTATTTTGCTTCTCAAAATTTATTTTTGAAAATTAAATAAAAATAAGCAAACATTTATTTGCATGTTTATCTGTTATTTGTCCAATAGTTGAAGAATAACATCAGAAATCGGACAGAAGCTCATCTTAATCTTAATTTATTTGATACCTTTTAATATAACTGTAAAGCATTTACATTTAAAATTAAAGAAAAAGCAGACCCAGTTTCGGCAGTATACTTAATCACAAGTTCACAGGAATATGTTAGATGCAAGCACTCTGTGAAAGACTAGTTTTTGAGTCACATGATATATATCTGAAAGTGATATTTTTCTGTATGTCTTTTGCCAGGTTTTGTTTATTCGAATTATTGTGATAGAGATACACTATGTGAATAACAGGCCACAACAAAGGTTTCAATCAAGAGCTAGTAATATGTGTCATTGTGACTGAACCAAATGCGCATTTTGATGCTCGGTGATGCTTTTGGGCTATATACATACAGGCTTGGATTTCTATTCTAAATGGAAGAGAATGCTTTAAGAGAAAGTGTCATTAAGTCTAACAAATATTTGTTTTAGAATAATATTTCTGGAACCAATATTTGATAATTACTTATAATTTGGTCTTTAATTAGATATAACTAGATTTATAACTATAAATTAGGAACACATCATTCATATTTGCTTATTAATGTATCATCTTATAGATATGTATATAAAATCCCCATATTTTCAAAATAGTATATAAATAAAATAATTGATTTTAATATTATAGTTATATCATCATATAATTTCAGGGATTGCTGATATTAATTGTACATGGATTATTAAACCCAAAAGTAAGTTTCCAGATGCTTCAATGTACATAGACTATGAATTTAAATGCTATACAAGATTTTATCGCATATTTATCAGTTTTAAGAATAAATCTATGAATACGCAGAACAACCTGTAATATACACACCTTTAAACTATAAAATTAGATCGATTAACATAGATTCAAGTTTTAAAGTAATCAATTTGAGATATGAACGCATGACGATTGTATAGAAAAATAATCAACAATTAACAGATTATAATCTTTTAAAGATATTTTGCAGAATTCATATTTTTTCAATAATCCGTTTTCGTATTCCAGCCGCCCAAACTTCATTGATCACTAGGTGTTTCAAGAATCTATTAATTCTAATTAGATTAAACAAATTGATCATGACCGCCCTCTTATTGTTGGCGAATCCCGCCAAACCTTCTACTTTTAAATTATCACTTACAATTTCGGGGAATATCATTGTAAGTGTAGATAGCCTTACATTTTTGCCATGCTGATTTTGAAATCTTTCTAAAAATGGAACAACTTAAAATTTGTATTTTTGACAGAACCGTCCAGAAGTTTGTTTTACAAATCCGGACTTACAATTTCTAGAAATATAATTTTACATGTAGACAGCTTGAAATTAAGTGAATTAAATATATTTCAGATTCAAAGTTCATGGAAACGGAAAATATCAGTGTTTCGAAAGAAAGAAAAGTTTACCAGTACAACAAAGACAACCGACGAAATTGCTTTTGTATGTACTTTTACTATTTGTATTAAAACCTAGTTTTTTAATTTGCTATTAAGAAATATTTTATTCTTCTGAATAATCCTGTATCTTAGATCTCATGCTCGCCTCGTGTGCAGTAGGTCGTGTCTTTGTGGTCATATAACAAACTTTATATAGCACTTGGCATATAGAAAGAAAAAAGACTTGTCGGCTCGGCAGTATAATTATATGTACGGGTAGGGTAACATTTTTGTTTTACAGTTGATTGCTACTTTCTGAACTAGTATGTGAAAATTCAGGCTCATCATGTCGACCTTTATCAACACACGGTTCATATTCATAACACATCAATAGATATTCATTTTGTCTTACAAATGTACGTTGAAAAGCCATCCATTTATCTAGATATTCTTGCTTTTTTCCATCTTTTTTATTGAATTTATTTCGATTATATTCATTTTAATATCAGATTCTGAAATTATGCTTTCGTAAACTTGCCATCAATTGAAAGACGTTATGTTGTACTTCTTTTACAGGACGACATTACAACTGTCTCGAGTAAAAGAGTTTATTCAAGTTTAGAGCCTACAGAAGGTAATCAGTATTCAAGTTTAGAGCCTACAGAAGGTAACCTGTATTCAGGTTTAGAGCCTACAGAAGGTAACCTGTATTCAGGTTTAGAGCCTACAGAAGGTAACCTGTTATACATAGCAAAATATTGATATGTATATAAGCCCATTAGTTCATATGAAATCAATAACTCTGCTGGTAGAATATAAGCCCCTGGCGTATTAAATACCAGCCAAGTAGCCGACTGTTTCGGTACTGGAATAAGCATACGGATATTGTTTGATTTTAATATCGTATTTTAAATTTTATAAATCATTTCAATTTATGGAATGTATCTCCCTTATGCATACATCTGATTTAAATGTTCGGATGTTGATCATTTTGTTCTAGTTGGGTTTTGTCAGCCCTTCAATGCTTGTTTCAAGTTTTCAAAATAGGACTCAAACATCAATTAGGATAAATTAATTGTCATAAATGAGCAGCTGGTGTACTGAAATTAATTCCGATAATGCTATGTCTTTAGTTTTCCATGTTGTGTCTTCTGTACTATTATTTGTCTGTTTGTCTTTTTAGATTTAGCCATGGCGTTGTTAGTGTATTTTCCATCTATGAGTTTGACTCTCACTCTGGTATCTTTCTTTATCATTAACTACTTCTTCGTTTTCTTAATCCAAGTATTTGGTCCACAATAAATTCAATGAGGTCCCATTTTGTGTTTTTAAATCTTCTCAATCCTATTCTGAAGACCTCGTTATACACATGTTTATAATTGCAAAACAGGCTTATATAATGCTAGAATGTTGCTATAAAGTAGCGGAATGTTTGCATTTTGGCAGCTGAAAATACCTCTTTTATCGAAAGACTTTTATCAGGGAAATTTCAAATCTTGCAAAATTAATAAGCATCACCTTACTTTTTAATAAGATATCTTAAGACAATTGTTGTCATAGTACTTTGGACGGCAATCTTAGTGTCATTACAAGAAATGGGTTTTCAATCAAAAAAGAAATTTTGTAATTTGAACTTATGCTAAACCTCAAGAACTAAATCTCCATGACAACATAACATTCACCTAGAATTCAACCAACGATACAATATCGCTAGCAAGGTTCTGTCTGAGAAAAACTGTCGTCAAAGAAAAATTAGAGCGACCACGCATCGTTATACGCAATTTATAAGAGAATGAATTAACAAATGGAGTACCATTAACAGAAAAATTATGCAAATGACAGTTCTAGATTTATTCATGCGCCATATTTTTTGTTTTTTTTTATTTTTCACCGCATTAATATAAAATAAGAATATGTAATATGAATGTCAACTATTTCGAACGATTGGACAATTAACGTCTTACTCAATGCAAAATAATAAGCGAAAAACAAATATAACAAACAACAAACAACAAAAATTATTGTATTACAGGCTCATGACTTTGAACAGGCACATTCAGAATATGGAGGGGTTAAAGCAACTGATTAAAACGAAACCCTTACGTAATGATTTCTTTTTAATTAGATACAGATTACTACTAAGTGGTATTTGATAAACAGATGTTGCTTTTTCATCAAATCACATATAATTCTGTAATAATGTAACATAATGATCATTATTTCTTATAGTACGATATAAACAACAATTAAAATTGTTTTTTATGACTTTGTTGAGGTTATGCATGCATGATGTGTAACAAGAATACCCGAAAACCCACTTTTTTCAAATAAAACGCAGATAGCTTTCATCAGTGTAGAACACTGCAATAAGTGTTCCAACTAAGATAACGTTACATGCATTGTTCCTTTTTTTATTTCCAGGCATTGAGACTGAATCATGACTACAAAACCCAAACTTAGTTTCTACAAATAGAACCTGATTGTTATTTCATGCGTTTTTCATAATCATATTCTTGGAAATACCATGTAAAACATTATCGAATCTAATGATATTACTATTTTTGAATTATAGAATGTTTCTTTGTATTAGCTTTTTTGATGTATTAATGATAGTAAAGTGTTATGTTGTATTTTGCCCTTGAATATATGTAATGAATGAATATATATAATAAATAAGATGGCTTAAATGAAAATTGTAATTCATTGGTACAATGTAGTTATCTAAAATTATGCTTCTTTACAAGTTTCAGTTCTCATGTTATTTTTCACACGATACACGAACTACACTATCAATGTAAAAGAGGGACGAAAGATACCAAAGGGACAGTCAAACTCATAAATCCAAAACAAACTGACAACGCCATGGCTAAAAATGAAAAAGACAAACAGCAAAACAATAGTACACACGACACAACATAGAAAACTAAAGAATAAACAACACGAACCCCACCAAAAACTAGGGGTGATCTCAGGTGCTCCGGAAGGAACACGAACGTAAAAGTAATTGCATTACTCAAATGTTTAAAATGTACAAATTTTTAATAAAAGAAAATTAAACATAAAACATAATAAAATGTTGTTGAAAGTATTTAACACAACGTCACTTTCGATTTTTTATATCTGGGCGTCACTGGCGAGTCTTGTGTGGACGAGGCGCGTTTTTGGCGTATTGAATTTTAAACCTGAAGCCCTACGTTATCTATTAATCATGTGTGTCTTTGTCTAATACGTTCTCCTATTTATTTGTATTGTAGTCCTATAATATTATGTTGTCATTTCAATGTTATATTTAACATTGCCATTAAAGTGCGATGTTTGGTATGCCACAAAACCAGGTTCAACCCACCATTTTATCTTTAAAAATGTCCTGTACCAAGTCAGGAAAATGGCTATTGTTATATTATAGTTCGTTTCTGTGTGTGTAACATTTTAACGTTGTGTTTCCGTTGTGTCGTTTGTTTTCTCTTATGTTTGAGTGTGAATTCACATTACTATAAGACGTGTCGCGGTACTTTTCTATCCCAAATTCATGTATTTGGTTTTGATGTTATATTTGTTATTCTCATCGGATTTTGTCGAATGCTTAGTCCGTTTCTGTGTATGTTACATTTTAATGTTGTGTCGTTGTTCTCCTCTTATATTTAATGCGTTTCCCTCAGTTTTAGTTTGTTACCCCAATCTTGTTTTTGTCCATAGATTTACGAGTTTTGAACAGCGGTATACTACTGTTGCCTTTAGTTGACATTGCTGTATCAAAACCAAAACTCTATCAGAGAAATCTTTGCTATCTCGTAGACAGTTTCATCCCACATTAAAAAAAATATTGACAAAAATATCAGGCTCCAAGGTAAATTAAAAAAGGGACCCCCATACAAATTGACAAAACCAAACTCGAAACTACCAAATAACGAAATAAACAGAAAACAATTGTCAAATTCTTGCCAATGTATATCCAATGTCAGTTATCGTTATATAAAATTAGAAAATGTGACATGACTTGCAACTATCCACCAGATATATGATGACGTAGATTTTAGCAATTAAATACCAATTTCAGATTTGGACAGAGTCTAATTTTTCATTCATCTACGACAAAATTAATCATCTACAGCCACATTTTTAAAAATACATCATATCCAAATAAATGATACACTATATTCGAAATTTCGCTAGTGTAACTTGTGTAGACTACTAGCAAATACAGTTAACAGTTGACAGTGACGACAAATGAGACATTTTTTTTGCAATTTCTAAAAAAACGAAATATCCATGTAATTTGTCAAGAAAAATTAGATTTTTTGTTAGAGACTTTTAATATTAACTACTTTTACAAATTTACCCATATATATCTGCAACTTAATTTTTATCCCTCTTCATTGATTCACTCGTATATTTCTTTGTTTACCTCCATATTTATTTACATTATCTTAATATCAACTAACTACTATAAAACACCACCATGTTTCTTGTGGTCATAGATTAACAGTGGAACAATATGTATCAAAAGATGATTAATATATAAGCTCGTCCCACATGCACGAATATTGAGAGTATTAACCAAATCATTTTATTTTTATAATTGAATTTCTATTTACTCACCGTTGTTTAATCCTACCGAATCTGGGATGTTTACAAAATTTTCAGATGGATAAATACCTTAAAACATTGTGATAAAAATACATTCAGAAAAAAATCAACTTTATAAGACTGTATAGACAGAAAATACCGATGGGACATTCAAACTCATAAGTCAAAAAGAAACTGACAGCACAATAAAATAAAACAAAAAGAGACGAAAAGACAAAACAAAACAGAATAAAAAACTAAAAACTTAGTAACACAAATTAACACAACAAAAACCATTCAAACAAACGGTAGATATCTTAGGACCTTGAAAATGCACACAGATCCTGCTCCACATATGTCACCAACAGGTAAGGAGCATTTTATTATAGTTGTCGTTGGTTGCTGTTATATTTATTTTCACGTAAATCAGAATGTTGTTTTGTCAAATGATTTCACATTTACTCATACAGGCGACTTTTCAAGGTACCAATACGGTATTGGCTGTGATTATTATTGAAATCCATAGGGAGACCTATAGTTGTTTACATGAGCACCCGATGATTTCTATTAAATAGGTGTCTGATGACAATTATATCAAATTCCGTTTTGAACTCTGACTATACAAAAAAAGTTCGGTTTTTCACATGTCAATTTTTGCAAACAGATTCGGCATAGCTCTTATAACTGAATTTAATCTGAAACGTCTATTATGATCGTTTATTGATATATCAGAACGAATGTTTAATTTAAAATGGCCGTTTGATTTAAAAACCTATTCACTAGTGCAAAGAGCAAACCCTTAATTTACGAAATTATCATTAAAATAAAACAAAATTATGATGAATAAATTTAAGGATTAAAAAATAACCGTAAGGACTTGTAAAAGAGGGACGAAAGATACATGAGGAATAGTCAAACTCATATATTGAAAATAAACTGACAACACCATGGCTAATGACGTCATATAAATTCCCGTAAGAGGATACTTTTTTCGTGAAGAAACTAATTAAAATTAACGCATGACTATGAAATTTATCAAACCATGTATTCTAACAGTAATTTCTACTTAAATAAAATAAATTTTCTGAAGTTGTGTTAAGAAGATTAAGTACTTGGGATGTTTTGTTTTACATATGATGTGTATGTTGTTTAACATACACTAAACATATCATGTTGTCTTGAATTATAAAAAGTATAGTTTGTAGTTAATTTATTTCAATCTCATTGAAGACGCTACAATATATGCTTTTCATCTTTACAAGATAAAACTATGTATGTCGCAAAAATATGCTCAGTTATATTGGGAAATAAATCTGCATTGAAATGTTGATTACTGTGATATACCCACAATAACTATGATTTGATTATAACTAAAGCTCACTTTTTTATTACGTCGCTCCGGACTTACAGTTTTAGTAAATACATAAAATAATTGAGATTAAGAAAGATCTTAAACAGGAATCGTTTTAATACCCCCTTTCAAATTTTCCCCCTATCTGAGGTTATTGAATTTTATAAAATAAATCATATCAGATATTTCAATGTTATAAGATAACAAATAGATATAAAAAATACTTTTCATTGAATTAAGCATATATGCTCTACTTTAAAAATATAACATCATCATAGAAAGAAGATATTTATTTTTAAAATAAAAAATATGACCAAGTCATTATGATGTCAAATCACGTGTATTATTATACAAGGATATAGTTGTTTTAAACAAGGATAAATCTTATGATTAATTACTATACCGCCTACAAGTAAAATACTTAGTTTTATAAATAGAATGTTGTATAACATACTTACTTGTCATACACCACTGCCTTGTCTTATATTCTTTGCGTTTTGTTAAGTTTAAAGGGATATGTAATGATTGGTCAACTATTTCCAGTTTGTCTATTACCGTTGATTGTAAGTACCGTTATTTTTCTTTAATCTATTATATTACTATCGAATTTCAAACATATGACAAATGTACATTGTAATATGAAATCATCACAAACTCTATTTTATTGTTACAAATATATTGCCGCAAGCGTGTATCTTTTTATTAAAAATTATTCTATAGTTATTTTATAAAATCATACGCTTCATGGTATTTCCTGCTATTTCTAATAAAATGTAGATTTATGACACGCCCGAAGTGTTTTTAGTTTTAATCCTTTACTCACTGAAGTGTAGACAAACAATAAGCAAACCTGAACAATATTTGTATGTTTTAATATAATCTAAGCTGTTACAAAAATACAACCCAGTTTTACAATAATAAAGTGTGGAACTACATTTCGCGTTAGTTAGTATTTTGTGTAATCTTGAAAAGTAAGTTTGTTAAGGAGTCAAAGCATCACTAAACACCTTTTCTACAGGTGTGCTTAGAATGGTCTGACCTTTTTAGGTGCGGGATGACCCATTCATAGAGGTACATGCGTTGTAGTAGTTGTGGTTGTATTATTATAGTGATACATGGATTAGAAAGTAGATATAAGAAGTATTGCTTACATTTTATTGTACAACTCGCAAGTGTATTTGAACGTTAAGAACTTTAGTTTTTAGTGGGGTTCGTGTTGTTTATTCTTTAGTTATCTATGTTGGGTCATGTGTATTACTGTTTGTCTTTTGTTAGCCATGGCGTTGTTAGTTTATTTAATATTTATGAGTTTGACTCTCCCTTTGATATCTTTCGTCCCTCTTTAAAATAATGAGCTGCATGGAATTTTTTTTATAAAAGTTAAACAAATTAAGGAATTAAGGTATTCGTTAACTATGAAGGTATAAAATACGACTGCTTTTGTTGTATTTGAACTTTGTAAAATACGTTCCAATGAAACAATCAACAGAGAGACATAGAAAGCCAATATACCATAGCAAATATCATTGATACAATGAATCCAACAACAGAGAGACATGGAGAACCAATATACCATAGCAAATATCATTGATACAATGAATCAAACAACAGAGAGACATAGAGAGCCAATATACCATAGCAAATATCATTGATATAATGAATCAATCATCAGAGAGACATAGAGAGCCAATATACCATAGCAAATATCATTGATACAATGAATTAATCATCAGAGAGACATAGAGAGCCAATATACCATAGCAAATATCATTGATATAATGAATCAATCATCAGAGAGACATAGAGAGCCAACATACCATAGCAAATATCATTGATACAATGAATTAATCATCAGAGAGACATAGAGAGCCAACATATCATAGCAAATATCATTGATACAATGAATCAATCAACAGAGAAACATAGAGAGCCAACATACCATAGCAAATATCATTGATACAATGAATCAATCAACAGAGAAACATAGAGAGCCAATATACCATAGCAAATATCATTGATACAATGAATCAATCATCAGAGAGACATAGAGAGCCAACATACCATAGCAAATATTATTGATACAATGAATCAATCAGCAGAGAGACAAATAGAGCCAATATACCATAGCAAATATCATTGATACAATGAATTAATCATCAGAGAGACATAGAGAGCCAATATTCCATAGCAAATATCATTGATATAATGAATCAATCATCAGAGAGACACAGAGAGCCAACATACCATAGCAAATATCATTGATACAATGAATCAATCAGCAGAGAGACATAGAGAGCCAATATACCATAGCAAATATCATTGATACAATGAATCAATCAACAGAGAAACATAGAGAGCCAATATACCATAGCAAATATCATTGATACAATGAATCAATCAACAGAGAGACATAGTGAGCCAATATACCATAGCAAATATCATTGATACAATGAATCAATCAACAGAGAAACATAGAGAGCCAATATACCATAGCAAATATCATTGATACAATGAATCAATCAAAAGAGAGACATAGAGAGCCAATATACCATAGCAAATATCATTGATACAATGAATCAATCAACAGAGAGACATAGAGAGCCAATATACCATAGCAAATATCATTGATACAATGAATTAATCATCAGAGAGACATAGAGAGCCAATATACCATAGCAAATATCATTGATACAATGAATCAATCATCAGAGAAAAATAGAGAGCCAATATACCATAGCAAATATCATTGATATAATGAATTATTCATCAGAGAGACATAGAGAGCCAATATACCATAGCAAATATCATTGATACAATGAATCAATCAACAGAGAAACATAGAGAGCCAACATACCATAGCAAATATCATTGATACAATGAATCAATCAGCAGAGAGACATAGAGAGCCAATATACCATAGCAAATATCATTGATACAATGAATCAATCAACAGAGAAACATAGAGAGCCAATATACCATAGCAAATATCATTGATACAATGAATCAATCAACAGAGAGACATAGTGAGCCAATATACCATAGCAAATATCATTGATACAATGAATCAATCAACAGAGAAACATAGAGAGCTAATATACCATAGTAAATATCATTGATACAATGAATCAATCAGCAGAGAGACATAGAGAGCCAATATACCATAGCAAATATCATTGATACAATGAATCAATCAGCAGAGAGACATAGAGAGCCAATATACCATAGCAAATATCATTGATACAATGAATCAATAAATAGAGAAACATAGAGAGCCAATATACCATAGCAAATATCATTGATACAATGAATTAATCATCAGAGAAACATAGAGAGCCAATATACCATAGCAAATATCATTGATACAATGAATCAATCAACAGAGAAACAGAGAGAGCCAATATAACATAGCAAATATCATTGATACAATGAATCAATCAACAGAGAAACAGAGAGAGCCAATATACCATAGCAAATATCATTGATATAATGAATCAATCAACAGAGAAACATAGAGAGCCAATATAACATAGCAAATATCATTGATATAATGAATCAATCAACAGAGAAACATAGAGAGCCAATATACCATAGCAAATATCATTGATACAATGAATCAATCAACAGAGAAACATAGAGAGCCAATATACTATAGCAAATATCATTGATACAATGAATCAATCAACAGAGAGACATAGTGAGCCAATATACCATAGCAAATATCATTGATACAATGAATCAATCAACAGAGAGACATAGAGAGCCAATATACCATAGTAAATATCATTGATACAATGAATCAATCAGCAGAGAGACATAGAGAGCCAATATACCATAGCAAATATCATTGATACAATGAATCAATCAGCAGAGAGACATAGAGAGCCAATATACCATAGCAAATATCATTGATACAATGAATCAATAAATAGAGAAACATAGAGAGCCAATATACCATAGCAAATATCATTGATACAATGAATCAATCAACAGAGAAACATAGAGAGCCAATATAACATAGCAAATATCATTGATACAATGAATCAATCAACAGAGAAACAGAGAGAGCCAATATACCATAGCAAATATCATTGATATAATGAATCAATCAACAGAGAAACATAGAGAGCCAATATAACATAGCAAATATCATTGATATAATGAATCAATCAACAGAGAAACAGAGAGAGCCAATATACCATAGCAAATATCATTGATACAATGAATCAATCAACAGAGAAACATAGAGAGCCAATATACTATAGCAAATATCATTGATACAATGAATCAATCAACAGAGAAACAGAGAGAGCCAATATACCATTGCAAATATCATTGATACAATGAATCAATCAACAGAGAGACATAGTGAGCCAATATACCATAGCAAATATCATTGATACAATGAATTAATCATCAGAGAAACATAGAGAGCCAATATACCATAGCAAATATCATTGATACAATGAATCAATCAACAGAGAGACATAGAGAGCCAATATACCATAGCAAATATCATTGATACAATGAATCAATCAACAGAGAAACATAGAGAGCCAATATACCATAGCAAATATCATTGATATAATGAATCAATCATCAGAGAGACATAGAGAGCCAATATACCATAGCAAATATCATTGATACAATGAATCAATCATCAGAGAAACATAGAGAGCCAATATATCATAGCAAATATCATTGATATAATGAATCAATCAGCAGAGAAACATAGAGAGCCAATATACCATAGCAAATATCATTGATATAATGAATCAATCAGCAGAGAGACATAGAGAGCCAATATACCATAGCAAATATCATTGATACAATGAATCAATCATCAGAGAGACATAGAGAGCCAATATACCATAGCAAATATCATTGATATAATGAATCAATCATCAGAGAGACATAGAGAGCCAACATACCATAGCAAATATCATTGATACAATGAATTAATCATCAGAGAGACATAGAGAGCCAACATATCATAGCAAATATCATTAATACAATGAATCAATCAACAGAGAAACATAGAGAGCCAACATACCATAGCAAATATCATTGATACAATGAATCAATCAACAGAGAAACATAGAGAGCCAATATACCATAGCAAATATCATTGATACAATGAATCAATCATCAGAGAGACATAGAGAGCCAACATACCATAGCAAATATCATTGATACAATGAATCAATCAGCAGAGAGACAAATAGAGCCAATATACCATAGCAAATATCATTGATACAATGAATTAATCATCAGAGAGACATAGAGAGCCAATATTCCATAGCAAATATCATTGATATAATGAATCAATCATCAGAGAGACACAGAGAGCCAACATACCATAGCAAATATCATTGATACAATGAATCAATCAGCAGAGAGACATAGAGAGCCAATATACCATAGCAAATATCATTGATACAATGAATCAATCAACAGAGAAACATAGAGAGCCAATATACCATAGCAAATATCATTGATACAATGAATCAATCAACAGAGAGACATAGTGAGCCAATATACCATAGCAAATATCATTGATACAATGAATCAATCAACAGAGAAACATAGAGAGCCAATATACCATAGCAAATATCATTGATACAATGAATCAATCAGCAGAGAGACATAGAGAGCCAATATACCATAGCAAATATCATTGATACAATGAATCAATCAACAGAGAGACATAGAGAGCCAATATACCATAGCAAATATCATTGATACAATGAATTAATCATCAGAGAGACATAGAGAGCCAATATACCATAGCAAATATCATTGATACAATGAATCAATCATCAGAGAAACATAGAGAGCCAATATACCATAGCAAATATCATTGATATAATGAATTAATCATCAGAGAGACATAGAGAGCCAATATACCATAGCAAATATCATTGATACAATGAATCAACCAACAGAAAAACATAGAGAGCCAACATACCATAGCAAATATCATTGATACAATGAATCAATCAGGAGAGAGACATAGAGAGCCAATATACCATAGCAAATATCATTGATACAATGAATCAATCAACAGAGAAACATAGAGAGCCAATATACCATAGCAAATATCATTGATACAATGAATCAATCAACAGAGAGACATAGTGAGCCAATATACCATAGCAAATATCATTGATACAATGAATCAATCAACAGAGAAACATAGAGAGCCAATATACCATAGTAAATATCATTGATACAATGAATCAATCAGCAGAGAGACATAGAGAGCCAATATACCATAGCAAATATCATTGATACAATGAATCAATCAGCAGAGAGACATAGAGAGCCAATATACCATAGCAAATATCATTGATACAATGAATCAATAAATAGAGAAACATAGAGAGCCAATATACCATAGCAAATATCATTGATACAATGAATCAATCAACAGAGAAACATAGAGAGCCAATATACCATAGCAAATATCATTGATACAATGAATCAATCAACAGAGAAACAGAGAGAGCCAATATAACATAGCAAATATCATTGATACAATGAATCAATCAACAGAGAAACAGAGAGAGCCAATATACCATAGCAAATATCATTGATATAATGAATCAATCAACAGAGAAACATAGAGAGCCAATAAAACATAGCAAATATCATTGATATAATGAATCAATCAACAGAGAAACAGAGAGAGCCAATATACCATAGCAAATATCATTGATACAATGAATCAATCAACAGAGAAACATAGAGAGCCAATATACCATAGCAAATATCATTGATACAATGAATCAATCAACAGAGAAACAGAGAGAGCCAATATACCATTGCAAATATCATTGATACAATGAATCAATCAACAGAAAGACATAGAGAGAGCCAATATACCATAGCAAATATCATTGATACAATGAATCAATCAACAGAGAAACATAGAGAGCCAATATACCATAGCAAATATCATTGATATAATGAATCAATCATCAGAGAGACATAGAGAGCCAATATACCATAGCAAATATCATTGATACAATGAATCAATCATCAGAGAAACATAGAGAGCCAATATATCATAGCAAATATCATTGATATAATGAATCAATCAGCAGAGAGACATAGAGAGCCAATATACCATAGCAAATATCATTGATATAATGAATCAATCAGCAGAGAGACATAGTGAGCCAATATACCATAGCAAATATCATTGATACAATGAATCAATCAACAGAGAGACATAGAGAGCCAACATACCATAGCAAATATCATTGATACAATGAATTAATCATCAGAGAAACATAGAGAGCCAATATACCATAGCAAATATCATTGATACAATGAATCAATCAACAGAGAAACATAGAGAGCCAATATACCATAGCAAATATCATTGATACAATGAATCAATCAACAGAGAAACAGAGAGAGCCAATATACCATAGCAAATATCATTGATATAATGAATCAATTATCAGAGAGACATAGAGAGCCAATATACCATAGCAAATATCATTGATACAATGAATTAATCAACAGAGAAACATAGAGAGCCAATATACCATAGCAAATATCATTGATATAATGAATCAATCATCAGAGAGACATAGAGAGCCAACATACCATAGCAAATATCATTGATACAATGAATCAATCAACAGAGAAACATAGAGAGCCAATATACCATAGCAAATATCATTGATATAATGAATCAATCATCAGAGAAACATAGAGAGCCAACATACCATAGCAAATATCATTGATATAATGAATCAATCAACAGAGAGACATAGAGAGCCAATATACCATAGCAAATATCATTGATATAATGAATCAATCATCAGAGAGACATAGAGAGCCAACATACCATAGCAAATATCATTGATACAATGAATCAATCAACAGAGAGACATAGAGAGCCAATATACCATAGCAAATATCATTGATATAATGAATCAATCAGCAGAGAGACATAGAGAGCCAATATACCATAGCAAATATCATTGATACAATGAATCAATCAACAGAGAGACATAGAGAGCCAATAAACCATAGCAAATATCATTGATACAATGAATCCAACAACAGAGAGACATAGTGAGCCAATATACCATAGCAAATATCATTGATATAATGAATCAATCAACAGAGAAACATAGAGAGCCAATATACCATAGCAAATATCATTGATATAATGAATCAATCAACAGAGAGACATAGAGAGCCAATATACCATAGCAAATATCATTGATACAATGAATCAATCAACAAAGAAACATAGAGAGCCAATATACCATAGCAAATATCATTGATACAATGAATCAATCAATAAAGAAACATAGAGAGCCAATATACCATAGCAAATATCATTGATACAATGAACTAATCATCAGAGAAACATAGAGAGCCAATATACCATAGCAAATATCATTGATACAATGAATTAATCATCAGAGAGAAATAGAGAGCCAATATACCATAGCAAATATCATTGATATAATGAATCAATTATCAGAGAGACATAGAGAGCCAATATACCATAGCAAATATCATTGATATAATGAATTAATCAACAGAGAAACATAGAGAGCCAATATACCATAGCAAATATCATTGATATAATGAATCAATCATCAGAGAGACATAGAGAGCCAACATACCATAGCAAATATCATTGATACAATGAATCAATCAACAGAGAAACAGAGAGAGCCAATATACCATAGCAAATATCATTGATATAATGAATCAATTATCAGAGAGACATAGAGAGCCAATATACCATAGCAAATATCATTGATACAATGAATTAATCAACAGAGAAACATAGAGAGCCAATATACCATAGCAAATATCATTGATATAATGAATCAATCATCAGAGAGACATAGAGAGCCAACATACCATAGCAAATATCATTGATACAATGAATCAATCAACAGAGAAACATAGAGAGCCAATATACCATAGCAAATATCATTGATATAATGAATCAATCATCAGAGAAACATAGAGAGCCAACATACCATAGCAAATATCATTGATATAATGAATCAATCAACAGAGAGACATAGAGAGCCAATATACCATAGCAAATATCATTGATATAATGAATCAATCATCAGAGAGACATAGAGAGCCAACATACCATAGCAAATATCATTGATACAATGAATCAATCAACAGAGAGACATAGAGAGCCAATATACCATAGCAAATATCATTGATATAATGAATCAATCAGCAGAGAGACATAGAGAGCCAATATACCATAGCAAATATCATTGATACAATGAATCAATCAACAGAGAGACATAGAGAGCCAATAAACCATAGCAAATATCATTGATACAATGAATTAATCATCAGAGAGACATAGAGAGCCAACATACCATAGCAAATATCATTGATACAATGAATCAATGAACAGAGAAACATAGAGAGCCAATATACCATAGCAAATATCATTGATATAATGAATCAATCAACAGAGAGACATAGAGAGCCAATATACCATAGCAAATATCATTGATACAATGAATCAATCAACAGAGAAACATAGAGAGCCAATATACCATAGCAAATATCATTGATACAATGAATCAATCAATAAAGAAACATAGAGAGCCAATATACCATAGCAAATACCATTGATACAATGAATTAATCATCAGAGAAACATAGAGAGCCAATATACCATAGCAAATATCATTGATACAATGAATTAATCATCAGAGAGAAATAGAGAGCCAATATACCATAGCAAATATCATTGATATAATGAATCAATTATCAGAGAGACATAGAGAGCCAATATACCATAGCAAATATCATTGATATAATGAATTAATCAACAGAGAAACATAGAGAGCCAATATACCATAGCAAATATCATTGATATAATGAATCAATCATCAGAGAGACATAGAGAGCCAACATACCATAGCAAATATCATTGATACAATGAATCAATCAACAAAAAAACATAGTGAGCCAATATACCATAGCAAATATCATTGATATAATGAATTAATCATCAGAGAAACATAGAGAGCCAACATACCATAGCAAATATCATTGATATAATGAATCAATCAACAGAGAGACATAGAGAGCCAATATACCATAGCAAATATCAGTGATATAATGAATCAATCATCAGAGAGACATAGAGAGCCAACATACCATAGCAAATATCATTGATACAATGAATCAATCAACAGAGAGACATAGAGAGCCAATATACCATAGCAAATATCATTGATATAATGAATCAATCAGCAGAGAGACATAGAGAGCCAATATACCATAGCAAATATCATTGATACAATGAATAAATCAACAGAGAAACATAGAGAGCCAATATACCATAGCAAATATCATTGATATAATGAATTAATCATCAGAGAGACATAGAGAACCAATATACCATAGCAAATATCATTGATACAATGAATTAATCATCAGAGAAACATAGAGAGCCAATATACCATAGCAAATATCATTGATACAATGAATCAATCAGTAGAGAGACATAGAGAGCCAATATACCATAGCAAATATCATTGATACAATGAATCAATCAACAGAGAGACATAGTGAGCCAATATACCATAGCAAATATCATTGATACAATGAATCAATCAACAGAGAAACACAGAGAGCCAATATACCATAGCAAATATCATTGATACAATGAATCAATCAACAGAGACACATAGAGAGCCAACATACCATAGCAAATATCATTGATACAATGAATCAATCAACAGAGAGACATAGAGAGCCAACATACCATAGCAAATATCATTGATACAATGAATTAATCATCAGAGAAACATAGAGAGCCAATATACCATAGCAAATATCATTGATACAATGAATTAATCATCAGAGAGAAATAGAGAGCCAATATACCATAGCAAATATCATTGATATAATGAATCAATTATCAGAGAGACATAGAGAGCCAATATACCATAGCAAATATCATTGATATAATGAATTAATCAACAGAGAAACATAGAGAGCCAATATACCATAGCAAATATCATTGATATAATGAATCAATCATCAGAGAGACATAGAGAGCCAACATACCATAGCAAATATCATTGATACAATGAATCAATCAACAGAAAAACATAGAGAGCCAATATACCATAGCAAATATCATTGATATAATGAATCAATCATCAGAGAAACATAGAGAGCCAACATACCATAGCAAATATCATTGATATAATGAATCAATCAACAGAGAGACATAGAGAGCCAATATACCATAGCAAATATCATTGATATAATGAATCAATCATCAGAGAGACATAGAGAGCCAACATACCATAGCAAATATCATTGATACAATGAATCAATCAACAGAGAGACATAGAGAGCCAATATACCATAGCAAATATCATTGATATAATGAATCAATCATCAGAGAAACATAGAGAGCCAACATACCATAGCAAATATCATTGATATAATGAATCAATCAACAGAGAGACATAGAGAGCCAATATACCATAGCAAATATCATTGATATAATGAATCAATCATCAGAGAGACATAGAGAGCCAACATACCATAGCAAATATCATTGATACAATGAATCAATCAACAGAGAGACATAGAGAGCCAATATACCATATCAAATATCATTGATATAATGAATCAATCAGCAGAGAGACATAGAGAGCCAATATACCATAGCAAATATCATTGATACAATGAATCAATCAACAGAGAGACATAGAGAGCCAATAAACCATAGCAAATAACATTGATACAATGAATCCAACAACAGAGAGACATAGTGAGCCAATATACCATAGCAAATATCATTGATATAATGAATCAATCAACAGAGAAACATAGAGAGCCAATATACCATAGCAAATATCATTGATACAATGAATTAATCATCAGAGAGACATAGAGAGCCAACATACCATAGCAAATATCATTGATACAATGAATCAATGAACAGAGAAACATAGAGAGCCAATATACCATAGCAAATATCATTGATATAATGAATCAATCAACAGAGAGACATAGAGAGCCAATATACCATAGCAAATATCATTGATACAATGAATCAATCAACAGAGAAACATAGAGAGCCAATATACCATAGCAAATATCATTGATACAATGAATCAATCAATAAAGAAACATAGAGAGCCAATATACCATAGCAAATATCATTGATACAATGAATTAATCATCAGAGAAACATAGAGAGCCAATATACCATAGCAAATATCATTGATACAATGAATTAATCATCAGAGAGAAATAGAGAGCCAATATACCATAGCAAATATCATTGATATAATGAATCAATTATCAGAGAGACATAGAGAGCCAATATACCATAGCAAATATCATTGATATAATGAATTAATCAACAGAGAAACATAGAGAGCCAATATACCATAGCAAATATCATTGATATAATGAATCAATCATCAGAGAGACATAGAGAGCCAACATACCATAGCAAATATCATTGATACAATGAATCAATCAACAAAAAAACATAGAGAGCCAATATACCATAGCAAATATCATTGATATAATGAATTAATCATCAGAGAAACATAGAGAGCCAACATACCATAGCAAATATCATTGATATAATGAATCAATCAACAGAGAGACATAGAGAGCCAATATACCATAGCAAATATCATTGATATAATGAATCAATCATCAGAGAGACATAGAGAGCCAACATACCATAGCAAATATCATTGATACAATGAATCAATCAACAGAGAGACATAGAGAGCCAATATACCATAGCAAATATCATTGATATAATGAATCAATCAGCAGAGAGACATAGAGAGCCAATATACCATAGCAAATATCATTGATACAATGAATAAATCAACAGAGAAACATAGAGAGCCAATATACCATAGCAAATATCATTGATATAATGAATTAATCATCAGAGAGACATAGAGAACCAATATACCATAGCAAATATCATTGATACAATGAATTAATCATCAGAGAAACATAGAGAGCCAATATACCATAGCAAATATCATTGATACAATGAATCAATCAGTAGAGAGACATAGAGAGCCAATATACCATAGCAAATATCATTGATACAATGAATCAATCAACAGAGAGACATAGTGAGCCAATATACCATAGCAAATATCATTGATACAATGAATCAATCAACAGAGAAACACAGAGAGCCAATATACCATAGCAAATATCATTGATACAATGAATCAATCAACAGAGACACATAGAGAGCCAACATACCATAGCAAATATCATTGATACAATGAATCAATCAACAGAGAGACATAGAGAGCCAACATACCATAGCAAATATCATTGATATAATGAATCAATCAACAGAGAGACATAGAGAGCCAATATACCATAGCAAATATCATTGATACAATGAATCAATCATCAGAGAAACATAGAGAGCCAATATACCATAGCAAATATCATTGATACAATGAATCAATCAACAGAGAGACATACAGAGCCAATATACCATAGCAAATATCATTGATACAATGAATCAATCAACAGAGAAACATAGAGAGCCAACATACCATAGCAAATATCATTGATATAATGAATCAATCAACAGAGAGACATAGAGAGCCAACATACCATAGCAAATATCATTGCTACAATGAATCAATCAACAGAGAAACATAGAGAGCCAACATACCATAGCAAATATCATTGATATAATGAATCAATCATCAGAGAGACATAGAGAGCCAATATACCATAGCAAATATCATTGATATAATGAATCAATCATCAGAGAGACAAAGAGAGCCAATATACCATAGCAAATATCATTGATACAATGAATCAATCAACAGAGAGACATAGAGTGCCAATATACCATAGCAAATATCATTGATACAATGAATCAATCAACAGAGAGACATAGAGAGCCAATATACCATAGCAAATATCATTGATACAATGAATCAATCAGCAGAGAGACATAGAGAGCCAATATACCATAGCAAATATCATTGATATAATGAATTAATCATCAGAGAAACATAGAGAGCCAATATACCATAGCAAATATCATTGATACAATGAATCAATCAACAGAGAGACATAGAGAGCCAATATACCATAGCAAATATCATTGATACAATGTCTTCACTGGAAGAAAAATAAATTTCAATTTCAAATATGTTTATGATATGTCTTTCACACTTTCCAATGTTAATTATTCAATTCAAAGGGTGATAACTCTAGCATACGAATGCAAACTGAATCTTACCAATTGGAAACAAATATCAGTGAAATGTATTTTCAGTTTTCGAAATACTTGACGACTATTGACACAATAGGAACACAATGCTTAATATAGAAAACAATACAATAAATGTTGATAATGAAATATGGGCGAACTGTTACATTATAATCTCGTTATATTATATATCGATGTGGTTACCGCATTTAACAGTTTTTATAAACTACATCCCGTTATGTACTTTTTCATTGGTTTTATAACTGTCGAATAAAAATATGGGACGATTATTTTTATATTCTCCCACTTATTGTTATTAAGTAAATGACAATAGATATTAGTGAAAAACAAATTAGTATGTCAACTTATACCATTTTCAAATAATGTAAAATGACAATAATTGTTTATTTTTTTTCCGATTCATTACATTTTATGTACTTTAGTTTGATATTTAGTGTTTGACACTTTTTACTCTTTCTTAACATAAAATTCACAAGACATATTATATATATATGCGCGTTTCTTCTACAAACGACCCATCTGTGACGCTTAAAGGTACGAAATTGAAAGGCAATGAAGACCTTCCATGTCTAAAGGTTGTTTTCATAGTTTAGATTTACATTCCTGAGGTAGAAAATCCAAATGATTTCGAAAAATTGTGTAACCATTTGTATCATAATTATGAACATATTGCAGATAATTCATGCTATCTACTTGACTGGTGGTATCCTCGTAGAGGAAACCTTCCATCAGCAGTATTATCTACTAAGTGAATGTTTATAAGCTCATCATAGCAACCCAGATTGCTATCTGTTTTTCCATTTTAATGCTCGTGTTTTTGCATGTAGATCGACTTTGATCCAACACATCTTTTGTCACAAAGACAATTATGCAGCCAATGTTCACGTTTGACCATCATGAACTGCTGTCATCTTCAAAAGGTCTTAAAAACATAAAGGCAAATAAGAACGTGCATATTCATTTTCAGTATGAACTTGTATACCTTACTCGATACTCAATTCATTTAGGCCGCATAAAAGGATATTTTTGTATCCTAAACAATATAAAAAATATGTCGGAGTTAGATTTTTGTAAGTATTTTATAAAAAGACGAATGCACACATAATGATGAATATAAAAAAACAAAACAGAATTGATTCAAGGTATACTTAATAAAAACTGTTTCGAAGCATTGTTTTTATTAACCTGTATGTATAATCATATCAATTAGATCTACAGCATTAATAAATATTTAGCTCAAGCCAGGTTGGCTTTAAAGAGCAAGAGCTACAGGCCTGGGATAAATTAAAGGTAAAAAAAAAAATTACAACCAATTCAACTTATGTTAATGTTCCTGGGGGATAATGAACCTTAAAACAAAAAAGCCGAAGGTAAAAAATATTTGGTTCAAATAAACTGATAGGAATATGACAGTTGTTATCCATTCATGTAATGTGTTTCAGCTTTTGATTTTTTCGTTTTGATTAAGGACTTTCCTTTTTTACCTTTTCTCGCATTTTCATAGTTTTGTTATTTTTCTTTTTGATATTTTAATGTTATTATTAATAACTATAGAATGATTGAACATGCATGTATATAAATGAATAATGTTTTGAAAAATAATAAAAAAATAGATTAGATGTTTTCCAGTTTCGGACATAATTTTTTTTATGTATGATATCTGCCCAATATAAAACGGTTTAATATAACATTCTGTAGAATTTTCTATGACAAAATCTATTCCAATACCATATAAGAGATACCAAAGGGGATACTCAAACTCATAAGTATGTTTGATCTTTAACATGTTTTATATAAGAAATTAAAAAAAATACGATATTTGGACGGATTTACATTTAAAAAGTTGTTCAAAACTTGTTTTCAAAACTTCAATTTTACTTCTTTGTGTAATTGTACAATTTCGTTGTGTGTCTTCTATTTTCAGTTGCTTCGATATAGCTTTTTTTTGTGCTGATGCAGCGTAATGCAATCGCCAATCCACCAATTAAACGATTGTTTCAATAAAAAAACACAGTTCAAACATAAACATATTAGCGACAAGCAACAACTAATATAAAGGACACATTTCGAATTGATGTGGACTCAATAACATACTTACTTGCATCGAACTTCAAGGGAAATGCAAAACGGAAAGTCCTATGTTATTGAAATTGTGTTTTTAATGAAAGATTCACCAAGTTCACGGTTATTATCAAAATGTTCTAATTCACAAACAAATGATTGCCAGACGGACGAAATCAATTATAAAAGATTTGTGACTTCTTTATTGCAAATAATGAGCAAATTCATCTTAAACATACTCAACAGGACTTGTAAAATGTATCCATAGTACAACTGACTATTTCAAACAATAAGAAAAAAATAGAAATGCAAAAACAAAATACAAAATGCAAAAAGATAAATTGTTTAAGCCCCAGTCACACTATCACGTTTTATTCCGTTTTAAAATGCTACGTTTCAACTACGTTTAGAATAAAAATGTCCCGTTATTTTGAAAGCTAGGTTTTACTTGGTTTGTGCTACGCTATTTTAACGTTATACTACGTACTAGAGGTTTCTCAACATCATACGAACGAACGAAAATTGACCCAACTTGACGTAACTTGCCGTAACGAGAAAAGAGGGATCATTCATTTATTCAATTATTTTGGACTATCGGCTGTGATCTTCTTCCCTTTGAAATGTCTTTTACATAAACAATATATACATTCTGGATTTTGTAAGACCATTTTGAGTCGTAAAAATATTATTTTGACTTGATATACATGTATAATAATATGATATACTATTTACGCTTTATTCCAAACAGTTGAAAATCTAATTGATCAATAAATTATGACGAAGACTATAGAATATTTAGACCCAGGACAGCAATCGTACAAGAGGTTGGATAAACACGACACCATTCCTTCGAATTTCTAAGTACATAAAAATTATATGAAAAAGGGTTAAAATAGAACTTTGGAATGGAAGGGGATAGAATTTTTTAAAACTTATCAAGGATCACCTGCTCAATGGAAGAAGGTCTTTCGCAAATAGAGGTCAAAATAATCTAGACGTGAACGCCTCTGGTTTTTCATTTGTAAAAAAAAAAAAACATCCTCGTATCCGGGGTACATTCGTTGCCCCAACTCTAAAATCCAAAATGAACACTTCTTTACCTTAAATGATCATAAGTACTTTATATTCCAGCTAAACAAACCCAAGAAGATAACTAAAGGGAAACATTAAAATAAATATTTAACAGTTAACACGTTAAAAAGATGTTCTGAAATGTATTTATTTTTTTTTGTTTTTTTTTGTTTTCATGCCAATTCGTTTAATTTTTCTTTTTGTGTATGTTTTATAATCGAAAATTTTAATATATTATAATAAATTTAAAAAAAAAAAAATTCGTATAGTTTTTATGGCATGCTGTATATTTATTCCCAAAATATTACTCTAGGAGACAGATTTTACCTAAAATCACCCTCCTTTATGTGTTCCATATTTATATAGAATGTGTGGATATAATAACTGAAAAATACTAAACTTGTGTCATCTCAATCACTTTTCAATCCTTTTGCGAACGCTGATCTCGTCGTGTAAACCATTGAATACTTGCCACAGAACGTTAACATCCAACAATCAATCAAATGAAATGTAAACCAGACGCACCGATTGTTTTTAACAACATTGCAAACTGACCATGTTATTTCTAATTGGATACGGGAGATAAATCGAACGCAAATAATCAACATGTTAACACACGAAACTCAACGTATTCTTTCGTAACATTCAAATCCAGAAAATAAGTTGGAACACAAATGCCGAGCCACAAAAATAAAATGCAAGGTTGCAAAAAGACTATGAAATTGTTAACTGTTATCTTTAAACACACTACAGTATCGATAGAAATTTATTGTGGATTATATTATAACAAAATCACTGCTCCTTAACGATACGTTCGTAGAGTTTCGTCCGTTCGTAAGATATTGAGAAACCTTTACTAGTACGTATAGACCGACGTTTCCACCACTCATTGATACGTTCCGATACGTAGTAAGTACGTTTTGTGACGTTTCGCTAAGCTTTGGTACGTATTTACTAGCTTTCTACTTTGTTTCAATTTTCGCTACGTTTGTTGTTAAATTTTCAAAACATACGGGGCAGGTCCCGTTTTGAACAAAGGATTACTACGTTTCGATACGCTTCGTTACGTATATTCCCATTTCGCTACGATTTCAAAACGTAGTAAAACGAAGCTCTTAAAACGTGACAGTGTGACTGGGGCTTATCTTATTTATAATATACCAGTTTGAACAATAATTGCTTTTAATTGTATGACAGGGTAAAACTTTATTTTGAAAGTTATATTTTTGCTAACAACAAGTTTGTTTATTTAACAGGCATGTTGTTCCGTTGAACATATAATCCTAAAAGGTATGTATAGTAAACAGCATTAGGTTTCGTTACACATATACTTATTGATGTGTGCACGATTACAATGCGATTTGTTCCGTTACACATATGTTTATCGAAAGTATTTACGATTACAAGCGTTTATGTTACGTCGTACATTTAATGATCGAATGAATAAGTATACTTACAGTCGATTTGTTAACTTGAGTATTTTTTCATTGGATATGACAGGATATTCGTGTATAGTCTCACTCTGTATGAAGTTTAAGCGTTTTTCAATTTTAGCAACACCATGCTGTTCTGTAGTTTTAGGGATGACCCTTCATTAATCTTTATCTTATGCTTATGACTTGTAACATCTTAAACCAATCTTTCTTTACGTTAGATGATTTTAGTGGAAGAATAAGGAGAGCGACAACAGATGTCATCATTGATTCGCATTGTACTTCTAGATTTACAGCATTCAGTAAGTTTGTATTTGTTAGCAGTAAAAACAAAATCTTTATGGATAAATGCAACTGTAGAATACCGCTGTTAAATAGTCATATATCGATTAAGAAAACCAAAAACTGCATGAAACACATCAAGTATAATATAAATACAACGGAACAACAGAAGACTTAACTGCTACAAGAACAAATGCCAACTTTCACAGAAACGTACTATTTGATAACAACTGCCGTATTCCTGACTGGGTACAGGACATTTAAGAAAAATGGTGGGTTGGATCGTGTTTTATGACTAGCCAAACCTCCAGCATTAATTGTTAAATAATACCATCAAAATGACACCATTAAGTGACAGGACTATAGTACAAATAAACGTAAAAAACCCAAGGACAGAGAAATACATACCTGATTAATATAATAGTTCATTAAAATATGTAAACCATAGAATGACAACGGACAGCTCCCATGTATTTACGACAAAAACGCAACAAAAAGTGACATCACAGGTGCATTGCTTAAAATAGAATATAAAATTGGGATTTAGTTTGGAATTGTGGTATTGTGATCGCAATATAAAACCATGATAATAATAATTAAAAGTAGTGTCCACTGAAAGTTAAAGTAGTTTCGAAGGATAAACTTTTGACAAAAAGTAAGTTCTATAATCTATAATTTGATAATAGGTATGAGTAGTATATTTATTGATCCTCCTCCTCCTCCTCCTCCTCCTCCTCCTCCTCCTCCTCCTCCTCCTCCTCCTCATCATCAGCATCATCACCATCACCATTAATACAAAAAGATGTAGAACATTACATTGTCTATGTGAATATATATTTTTTTATTCTTAGAAGAACAATGTTACAACCTCGTTCATAAAAAATCGAGCTGGTCACAAGCAAAGGAAGAGTGTTCTAAAGTTAACGGCAATCTAGTTACTATCAAAAGTCTAGGAGAACAAAGTAGGTGCTATCAAATTGAGGCAGCAGTAAAATTATATTGAATTTTGTGTTGTTCATTATCGGTATTTTCATTACCTGATAATTTACATGTAAATGTATTGAAACTTACTAGATTTCTATTTTATTATCACCTTATCATACAAATTAAAATTGAGAAAGGAAATTGCATATTTCCAAAATACAGGTTTTAAACAAGTCTGAACTGTCATATTTAGATATAATGTGTTATGCGTATTTAGCGAATATTTTAAAACCTTGAGATGTATAAGTACCGAACGAATTGAACGGCTTTATTACCAATAACGGACATGAAATAATAGTCAAATACATCTGTTTTTGAACTGTTCAAACGGTGCTATTTGGATTTAAAATAGTTTGCTCTTAATAAGATGAGACCACTACATCAAGTTAATACGATGAGAGGTGTGCATAAGGTGCAAATTAGCTTTCACAATACATTTGTTCTGATACGTAACGTAACATCTATTATCATGTAAAATCGGTCTTGAATTTTTACTGTTATTTTTAGAATTTGTGAATGAATTCGTTTCATCTGTTAGTTTCGGAGAAACAGCACGAGTGTGGATAGGCTTATCAAGAAATCCATCTAATCTAAGTATCTTTAATTGGGTGGATGGAACAAATGTCTCCTATGAAAACTGGTATAAAATGAAGGATTATGGTGACGAGAATCCAGATGAACCAAACAACGAAGACGTAAGTGACAGACTGATTTTTTCCTTACTTTTACTTGATACATGATAGAGGCATAGCTATGGTATTTTGAAATTTCCAAATGTCAGAGTTTGTATAGGAAAGTAAATGATAATAAAAACATGTTCATTACACTTTAATATGTTATATATTATGATTGGCTAACAAGAATCTCGTGTCATTCTGAAATCAACATTCATTTCAAAATGAATTGAAGTATTCATGATGACACGAGCTTCCACAATAAATTGCACAGGTAAATAAAAAAATAAAATTGATAGAAATCATGTTTTCACAAATCAAAAATATAATCATAAGTATTAAATGCCTCTTTTATAGGGTTGTAAAAGCGTTGACCGTGCGTACATTTTAAGAATGAAGCACGGATCAAAACGTTTATTATGTCAACGCTTTAAATTACACCCCAATCAATATACAAAAAGAAGCTTTTAATTTTTAAGTAAAGCAAAGTGAAAGGTATAAGAGGAAAGGAAATAATAAAAGTGTCTAACAATTACAAATGTTTAAAAGATTTTCAGCTTTGAAAGAACATTAAAATCTTTGCAATTTCATGCAAATTTGACGCTAGTTCTTGAAAATAAGATATATACATATATATAAATTTTTAAAATATGCTGGTCTGATATTAGACAATGAAGTTTTGATATTCATTCAAAACAACGACTATAGAACTAAGTAGGTTTATGTGTATATATCATGTATATCTGATTGTTTTTCCACTAGGAAAAATGCGGAAACATATTCATGGAGACGAACAAACTTGGAAACTGGAATGACGAAAAATGTGAAAAAGAATATTTCTACATTTGCGAGGGAACACCTGGTTTGTATGATTTCAAGCACTTACAAGTTAACATATTTTCATATGTATGACTACTAACGTTTTTAGTTAGTTTTCTGCCGTTAAAATAAGACTATTTTAATAATGCACAGAAGAAAGCCTACTTAAAATTAAAAACCAATTGTTCAGAGAACAATTGAAGGTCTTTCCACCAGTTAATATCTATTTTGATATTAAAATATAAAAAATCAGTCTAAAATGTTAGTTCATATGGCTTTATGATGTATAGATATGAATTTAAAGCAAAGGTCAAAATCTAGAACGTCAAATTAATCTATGACCTTGACCTCAATTTCAAGGTCACAAACTGAGGATTTCAAATCAAAAGACCCTAGTCTCTAATATGTATGGTTAATAAGTTATATAACTTCAAACATAATTTAAGATATGATAGGGGCTAAAACTCCCATTCATTGTTTACGCACACTTTCAACTAAAATTATTTAGTTACCACATGTCGCAACTAACAATTTATACAAAATAATTTGTCGATATCTTATAAGGTTAATGAAAATGAGTGAAAATAAGTCAAATTCAAAAATTAGAATATGACCTTGACCTTTGACCTTGACCTAATTTTCATTTTTTTGGACCAAGGACCTCAAATCAAAAGATCCTAGGTCTCTATCATTTGTCGTAATCTTTTACGGTTGCGAAGGAGTTGTGGACACAAGGAAAACAGTGTTTGGGGAGATAACTCCTACAAAGAAAAGTATTCGGTTACGCAGGGTAAATTTCAAAAGCGCATAAACTGTTCGATATCATATACCAAATATCTAAGCGACATATTGCGAAACAAATGTTTATCGCAAGAACAAAATTTGGCGGAAGAAAAAAAAAATAATCAGAAGAACAATAGGTCTTTCCACAGAAAAGTGGAAAGACCTAATAAAGAAACAGGATACATTGGAATTTTCAATTTGGCAGATCAAATACGAAGTGTTTTGAAACGAAGTCATTTACTTTGTTAAATTAGGGGGTGAAAGTATTTTGATTCAGTTTGTATATAAAATGGCGGATGGAAATTGAGTGTGAAATCTATAAGAATAAAGGACTCAGCGTTATGCGTTTTCTTTTAAAATACTTGTAGGGAAATCGCATCACTAGGAATTTGTTATAAATCAGGTATATATAGAAAATAGCGGTAGATAAACTTACAGCGTATTCAAATTCATATGTTATCCAATTTGGCAACAGCTTCTGAATTAAATCTATTAGAAAATGCTTTAAGATGAATCAAATAAGCTAGTTTTCTTCTAAGTGTATATACAATCCCTTCAAAATTTCGCTAAATTGTGTATACAATAATATATTTTTTGTTCGATTTAGATTGAAGAGTTCCACAACAGTTGATCACGGAAAAATACAGCAATTTGAGTTAGGCAAAGTTATCATAAGAATGATTGAAAATAATAAGTTTATCAAATTTTTAACAAATATTGTAGCTATACTATTTCTGATATTAAAGCTGCCTTTTCTTGTTTTACTTAATGATAACCTCTCAAATAGTATTTCGTTAATTTTTAGTTCAGTTGATAAGCAACATCAGTATTGACGCCAATGGAAAGTTTTCAGTGATTGAAGGAAACACTTTTACTGTTCGCTGTGTGGCAAATACAAAGTCTGATGCAGATGTAGTGGTATACAAATGGATAGTAAATGACGCAGAAATAATACCATTATCATCGTCTCGATTTCAAATAGATTATAAAACAAACTTTTCTGAATTATCAGTTAGAAATACGAACCCAAGAGATACAGGTGAGAGAACAGGGGTGTTCATAATACTTAATTATTCTTAGAATTCCTCTTTAGAAATGAAAAGTTCAAACATATTGCATATGCTGATGCTATTAATGATTTATAAAAAAAGAAATTTGATTACGACTTTATGTCACCTATTATATATGCTACATGATGAACTGTAGTATGAATGTAATGGTCATCAATATCAAATATATATATTTATTATATACTTAGTAGTAAATACAGATAAATTGTATGTGTAATTCAGTCAATGGCAAGCGTGCTGTATCAGCCACCCGTGATGATATCGATATCAGCACGGTTGCAAAAGCTTTATCACACCTCTAATCAGTATGACGTCACGTCATCGATTGAAGTCACTGTTGCAACGGCTTTATCAAATCCCTAATCTGTATGACGTCATGTCAAACCTATAATCTGTATGACGTCATTTCAAACCTCCTTATCTGTATAACGTCATGTCACATAAAAAAACATCTACTTGTGAGGTATATGTATATAATAAAGTGTATATGATATGGCTTTTTCAATATCACACACCGTATCAACCCTCAACCAATATAATCCCTCGAGCAGAGCTCTTGGGATTATATTGGTGTCTCGGGTTTATACGGATGCGATATTGAAAAAGCCATATGATATTCTCTATTTACAGGTACTTTAAAGTGCATAGTTAATATTCAAAATGAAACTGGAATTACAAGTGTTGATATAGTCGTTTATTCTCTCAGACTGGTAGCGAACCCCGCAACATTGATGAAAGGAAATGGAACAGACGTTTTATGTGAACTTATTCCAAATATCACCAACAAGCTCAATGCTACCTTTAATCTTTATGGAAATGGGATACATTTTGTACATGGTAAGTTCTACAACTAGTCAAAATTTAAGTTTAAGAAAAAAAACCTTACAATAGTGTAGTGCTAATAAGGGCATCATAAGACCCCAATTTAATAAAACATTTTACATTTTATAAGACAAGATTTTAGTTCTATTTGACATGCCTAAGGTATTATGTGGAAAGGATTTATAATGAATTTCACAATTGAGGAGTAACAATAGCAACAAAATATGACGAAACTAGTATTTGACCTCTTATTTATATCAAGTCAAAAGTTTGAAAACATAAAGGAGTGAAAACGAATAGGCCCACCGAAATACAAACTTTATATTTGTATGAGTTATATGAATAAATGATACAAATAGATATAGGAAGATGTGGTGTGAGTGCCAATGAGACAACTCTCCATCCAAATAACAATTTAAAAAAAAGTAAACCATTATAGGTCAATGTACGGCCTTCAACACGGAGCCTTGGCTCACACCGAACAACAAGCTATAAAGGGCCCCAAAATTACTAGTGTAAAACCATTCAAACGGGAAAACCAACGGTCTAATCTATATAAAATAAAAAAACGAGAAACGAGAAACACGTATAAATTACATAAACAAACGACATATACTATACATCAGATTCCTGACTTAGGACAGGTGCAAATCATGATAAAGCTTCCAGAAACAGTTTATGCTGCATGTTGCTAATAATACATTATGAAGGTATATACATTCGAACTTTGTTTTGTTTATCATTTTCAGTCGTTATTTTGTAATCGTCATTCAAATATATAACACACAACATTATGAAAAACCTCAAATAAAAAGAAAACATTGAAAAGTCGCGATACGCAAATCATAGAAGAAGAAAAGTCGTGTTTTTTTTGTATCATTGAAATCATAGTTTGGATAATATATTTTTAAAGGGGCAAGACAAGAAAAATACAAAAAAGGAGTAAAATTCAACATCACTGAGCTATTCGACAGCACCACCATCAGATGTGAAGTACAGCTACATGGACAGTCAAGTTATTCTAAAACCATTCATATTACTGTTTTTGATGCAGGTATGACATTCCTTATTGATTTATTTTATATCCTACGGATGTGTTTGTACCCAGTGACACAGTGTTTCGATATAATTAAAATAAAACCTAATAAAGTCTGTGTTTTCTTACTACTCGATTTACTTTCAATATTTAAGTTTAAGATCAAAAACATAAAACGTGAAGATGAATAAATAACTAATAACGTTTGGAGCTTTATTAACGACAAAGATATAGAAGAGTAGGTAAATCAAACTCAGGTCAGTTTTGTCCTAGGAAGCGATATTGTAGAGATAAATTCATACTGTTACTATGGTAAAAAAAATCAGAAACTGGTATTGAGAAAGGGCAAGCCTACAAGTATATGAAGATTAGATTATAATGTTGCCTTTGTGAATGTTTTCAGTTTACAGGATGCGCTATTTTTTTGAAAATGCTACTAACAGTCAAGTTATGAATAGGAGCGATTCAAATCGACTGTACATTATGTTTTCTGCCACAATCCCTAAACGGTTAACGTGTTCCAGGAGTCGATGTGTTAAGTCACCAAAGATATTTTCTAGAGGTATTCTCTGAGATTTTTGTTTTGTCGTAAACAAAGATGTCACGACGTTTAAGTATCACTAGGTAATGCTCAGTTTTTTCCTGTATCACATAAAAAGTTAAATCACAAAAATACTGATCTCTATGGAAAATTGATAAAGGAAAAACCCTAATCAAGTGGCAAAATCAAAAGCTCAAACACATCAACCAATGTGATAACAACTATAATATTCCTGACAATTATCAATAAAAAAAACCCCTATTTTATCATATTTTACATTTAACTTTTATTTGGGGATTTTTTATTCTGTAATTCTTTAAGTATATAAGCATTTTGAATCTCATGAGGTCACTACAATCTTAGTCAACCTGATAAAAGTATATTGATTCGGGACGTTTCCTCTAAACTGGAATCAACAGTGACGCAAACCAGTTTTAATCAATTAAAAAGACGAATTTAAATTTAAAAATATCTAAATAGTGTATATCATCTTTGCTTGGTGGCAAACAAATCGTATGTCGAAGTCATTCAGTCTCAAAAACGAGTAAATTTATATCAAAAAAGATACACCAACGATATTTTACGTTTGAACAAGATTTTTTTTCTTCTTATTGCAGATGCCACATTCTGTGCACCTGAGACAGACGCATACACTTTTGGTACACACAATTTGACTTGGAACGCGACAAATACAGGTCAAACAGCATACTCGTCATGTCCTGAAGGATTTGATGGTAGGATCAACAAAACCCTTTTAATAAAACATTGTTTCTGACACGAGTGCTAAAGATTCTCTAATGACGTCAATATGACAATACATGTGTGGCAAAATTTGCATTTTAACAAAAGACAATTTATTCATTCATAAAGGCAATGTAAAAGTGAGCCGATTCTATACCCAGAAAAATAATCAGCACTTATTAACATCTTTGTTACATACATTTTACAGTGAATGATTTTTTTTGGAAATCATGACTCATATTTAAAAGAATTCAATAAAAATATCTGAAAATGATGCTATTTAAACAGAATTTACAGTTTACAACTGAATTTAAAGCATAGGAAGCATTTAACCAAATATGTTATAAAAATTCAAATACAAAAAAGGCATGCATATGGTACTGTCTATTCATATCTGTCTGTAAATACCTTGATTGAGGTGTTTATTCGCATATTGTTCCCGATCATTCAGCAGGCTGTTTTTCCAATCTTTATATTACTATTCTCCTTGCATTTGCTGTTAATGATATATATCAACAACCACACTATGTTTTTGTTTGCCTTTGTAATTTGATGTCACGTTGTCAAATTTCCTTTATATCATTTAGTGCTAATTACATATCGTATTTTTATGCTTTGACATAAAAGTAAAATATGTCCGGTGCGCATGATTTAGTTGAATGTTCCTACTTTTTAATTACTTTATCCAAAATTTTGTTTATTATTTTTGAATAACCTTCAACTTTTTGATTGGTAAATGTCTTATTGGCATGCAACTTTCATCTTCTACTTTGATGTAGTTTTCTAAGTCTGTATGAACACACGAAGACGAACAGACACAAATAAACAAATACATGCATACTCACTGAATTATATATATATATATATATATCCCTGTAAGACTAGCTTAGTAAGGTGCATTTTTTGTAGGAATGGTCTCACGGAAATGTAAACTGAAAGACAATTTCGGATCGTGGGAAAAATCAAATGCAACTGACTGTACTAGACGTATTTTCAGGATCCTAATCAACCAGGTAAGTTTAAAATATCTAACTAGGCTTGTAGGAATGAAACGTATGACCGCGCTTGCAAAAACGTAAACTTGGTCTTTAGCTCATCAGAATAGACTCACATACTAAAAATCAGCTCAATATGTGAAGGTCTTTAGAAAATATGTTAGTCTTACTACTGTACATTTCATGAAATGAAAGACCAAAAACAGTTATTCTTACGACAATCAGAGCAGAAGAACCAAACATAAAGTCTATATGTAACTCTTTATAGTAAACACACTTACTGAATATCAGCACAATATGTGTTTCATGAACTGGATAAACAGATGAAAAGAATGGCGGAATAAAGGAATAGTTGAATGATAGAATGACAAAATGAGGGAATGATAGAATGACAGAACGAGGAAATGACAGAATGATGAAAAAGTATAACAATATATGGCAAACAAGGCCATGGCAAAAATAAAAACACCAAAACAAAAACAAAACATACAAAAACGACAGAGAAAAATAAAAAAAAAAACAACAATAACGATCCCCATCAAAGCCGCGGGTAATTTCAGGTGCTCCGTTAGAAAATCCTACTTCACAGGTGGCACCTGTCTTATTGCTGAAGTAGGTGCACACCTGATGATTAGTATAATTTGATAAGCCACTTTCATAGAAATGAGGTAGGAAAAGTGATTATGACAATTAGAAAATGCATACTGCCAACCAGTTGATGGCGTCCGTAAGGCTTTGAAGGGATAATTACAACTTCACCGCTTAAAATTCTTGTTTCAAGAGCTCCATGTTAGCAGCAACTTTCAAACGAATTTACAACAAAACACACACAAGGTTGCGTTATATTTCTTTATATTCTTCTCTTCTTCCTTGTAGTTGCTTAATTATTATTATTAAATGAAAAATTAAAATAAATATAAACAGAAAAATATTACGAAGTATTCATACCATATATCAAGCGAAGTAAGAGAGTTCATGAATAATATAAAAAAAAAAACTCAAGAAAAACAAAATACACAAACTAAAAAGATAAACCAACTTCCTTCCCCAACAAAACAGCCTAAAAATAATAAAATTAAGTACTAGAAATATAGGATACATCGTATAGTAACTCATTGAATTGGTTCTGATCGTGAACATGACGTACAATAATTATTGACTGTTTTTTTTTCTATGCTCAACTATATCATTTATATTTTGAGCAATGTCTGGTTTATCAAACTGACACTACCTTATAAATTTATTTTTTAGTTGGAACATATTAATGATGGATTTCAAAGTTTGACAGTCGAAGAGATCCTTGAAGTAGTTTCGAAAACTATACATTCTTTGAACAACCAGTCTTCGTTGATAACAGGAGATATTAACAGTGGGGTAATCATCCTTGAGAAATCCACTGGTATTTTCTCTTCTCAAAACAGCAATATCATATTTTCAGAAACAGAGGTAATAAAATTGAGAATGGAAATGGGGAATGTGTCAAAGAGACAACAACCCGACCAAATAAAAAACAACAGCAGAGGGTCACCAACAGGTCTTCAATGTAGCGAGAAATTCCCGCACCCGGAGGCGTCCTTCAGCTGGCCCCTAAACAAATATATACTAGTCCAGTGATAATGAACGCCATACTAATTTCCAAATTGTACACAAGAAACTAAAATTGAAATAATACAAGACTAACAAAGGCCAGAGGCTCCTGACTTGGGACAGGCGCAAAAATGCGGCGGGGTTAAACATGTTTGTGAGATCTCAACCCTCCCCCTATACCTCTAACCAATGTAGTAAAGTAAACTCATAACAATACGCACATTAAATTTCAGTTCAAGAGAAATCCGAGTTTGATGTCAGAAGATGTAACCAAAGAAAATAAACAAAATGACAATAATACATAAATAACAACAGACTACTAGCAGTTAACTGACATGCCAGCTCCAGACTTCAATTAAACTGACTGAAAGATTATGATTTCATCATATGAACATCAGGCACAATCCTTCCCGTTAGGGGTTTAGTATCATACCATCATAACATATATGAGAAGAACATAACCCGTGTCATGCCAACAACTGTTTTTAGAATAAATGTGTTTAGTTCCGATGCAAAGACCTTATCAGTGACTCAATATTAACGCCAAAATATGCAATCTTTAATGACTTGACAACAGTATCGTAATTATATCCCTTCTTAATAAGTCTATTCAAAGGTTTTGTAAGTTTCTGAGGTGAATACTGACACCTTTGTGCTTTATAAAGAATATTACCATACATACTCTTAAAGTAGTATTCAATAAACCATTTGCTGAGATGGTTATAATCACTGCATATTTAGACATATTTAAGAGTTACCTATACCTTTTATCGTTGTTTTGATTTTGCCCTTTACTTTTATAAGTTTTGAGTACAGAAGTTTATAAGGGTTCATATCAACATTTACGGTCTTTTACTTATAATAGATATAGAAAGATGTGGTGTGAGTGCCAATGAGACAACTCTCCATCCATTTAACAATTTATAAAAGTAAACCATTATAGGTCAATGTAAGGCCTTCAACACGGAGCATTGGCTCACACCTAACAAATGCTATAAAGGGCCCCAAAATTACTAGTGTAAAACCATTCAAACGGGAAAACCAACGGTCTAATCTATATAAAAAACGAGAAACGAGAAATAAAGGCAACAGTAGTATACCGCTGTTCAAAACTCATAAATCCATGGACAAAAAACAAAATCGGGGTAACAAACTAAAACCGAGGGAAACGCATTAAATATAAGAGGAGAACAACGACACAACACCGAAAAGCAACACACAAAACACCACGAGAATAACAAATATAACATCAAAACCAAATACAAGAATTTGGGATAGATAAGTACCGTGCCACGTCTTATCTAAAAAATAAGAGAAAACACAAACGACTCAACGTTAAAATGCAACACACACAGAAACGAACAATATTATAACAATGGCCATCTTCCTGACTTGGTACAGGACACTTTTAAAAGGGAATAAAAGTGGTGGGTTGAACCTGGTTTTATGGCATGCCAAACCTCGCACTTTAATGGCAAAGTTAAATATAACATTGAAATGACAACATAATATTACAGGACTACAATACAAATAAAAAGGAGACCATATTAGACAAAGAAAAGCATGATTAATAGATAACAAAAAGCATCAGGTTTAAAATTCAATACGCCAAAAACGCGTCTTGTCCACACAAGACTCAATAGTGACGCACAGATATAAAAGATCGAAAGTGAAAAAAGTACAAAGAGAAACACGTATAAAGTACATAAACAAACGACAACTACTGTACATCAGATTCCTGACTTAGAACAGGTGCAAACATTTGCAGCGGGATTAAACGTTTTAATGCTACCAAAACTTCTCTCTTTTTCTGAAACAATAGCATAACATCACAACATAGAAAACCACACAACATATCAATTGGAAGGCTTAAATTAATCAAAAAACGTAAACTAACACACTATGAACGAATAAATTTGATCTGCGATACCTGAATGCAAATGCACAGTTAATAAAATATTAGGGACAAACATTCAAGGCCAAAAAGCAAACAAACAAGTCCAAACAAATCCATGGCAAGACACCACCGCGAAATATTTACAATTTTTATATATATAAGCATTGAAATATTTATATAAGCATTGAATAAAAAATAATTTTAAGTTTACTACATGTATTTAGTAAAGTTTGACAGTGTTCATTTATTCGGTATGTATTTTTCACGACTAAAGTGTAAAATGTGGTAATGCTTTTTTAATGTATGTTCTTTCTATGTTAGCTTATAATTTTTTATTAAAATATAAAAACAATTTAAATATTAATGACAATATATTTACGCCATTTGTTTTTGCAATTAACATATAGTAAATTCAAATAAAAAAAAAAACCAAAAAACAAACGAGGCAGCATAATGTCATTTGTTTATAATTAGCAGATATAAGATGATAGTTGTTTCAAACCTCACAGATAAATATGAAAACAATGTTTATGTTATTACAGGTTTAATCAACTTTTCTTAAATATCAATTCAAATATGTCTCAACATAAAGTAAAAAGAAAATGTTTGCTTTTGTAAATATGTGTGCCTTACTGCATCTCTTACTATGCTACAATGTACTGCATTAACTACAGGCCCGCAACACTTGATAGAGAATTATTAATTGAAAAGAGAAACATTCAGTGAAGGGGAGTCTTCAGTTTATATGTTAAATTATGTATACCAGTGTGTATGTGAATCAGCTGAACGGTTGTAGATGTAAATGATGTAAACGATATATATGTCTTCAAATTACACTATTCAAGTACGTTAATTTGTTTATACTTTTTCATCCTGGCAGGTAACAATATGTATTTAGCAATACCTCGTGAAAGGTAAGACGGTTCTTACATGTTAATATACAGAATTAAATTAATCAAAAATCATGTGATTTTCATTATTTTCAGGCTTACCTGTCAGCTACAAATACATTATTGTCCAGTGATACGGCAACAGATTTGTGGCAAGAGGTATCTATTAAAAATATTGAGATGGTCTTGTATCATTACGAACAGCCTTATACTACTGTAGCTTTTATTTATCTATATCCTCATGTATTGGATAACTAAGACATGATCACTTTATTAGAATCGACTGATTGAAAATAATCAGAAAGCTGAGACAACTTAAAGTCATATGAAACGAGTGACTGGTGAAAAATAATGTTTATCCAATTCTTGAACTAATGCATGTATATATCATAAACTTAACCTTCTGTCCACAATTTTATCTTTTTTACGCAAATATATCGTATAATCGTCAATTAATTTTTTTTCTCTGTCTGTTACGAGGTGAAAATGGCAGCTACTTTACTATCGTGTTTTGAAGCCGTAGTTTACCGATTGCCACCTTATAATAAACAATCAACAATAAAGCATGGATATTGAGCACGTGTTTAACATGTACAATCAGATAATTGTTTATTTTAATGACAGCCATGCGTATTGCGATCACCGGATTTTTACGAAAAGGGTCACGCTAAGGTCACTTTGCATACGGAAAATATGTCGGCGAATTACTTCCTGGAGCAAGCAATTAAAAAAAGTAAACTTCTTTTAAATGTGGACAAATTAAAGAATTTTCTTCAGAAATAAGTATATGCACATAAGTTTTATAATGAAGTTATAAAAAACATATGCATTATTTTTTTTAATTTGAGGTTTCATATGACTTCGAAATTAAACATGAAAACTAAGGAAAAGAATCCTTTTATATATAATTAAACGTTTCATTCGTACAATTAAATGCAGACGAATAAGGTTTTCAGAAGATACAATGGGGCCAATATAAAAACACCAAGTACACACAACTGTAGATCAATACATCCACAACAATCGGCTCTTGGTCACCACAGTATTTAAAGTTCTTTTTAAAAATAGTTGTCATATTTTATGGCCGAAAGGTACATATAACTAACTGATGGTCAACTGCTTATGTTTTGGCTGTTTTTGTTTCTGTTAATTGTTACATGTTTCATCTGAAAAAAAATGATGATAAATATACCTACTTAAAGTGACCTCATATCGTTGACAAACTCTTGGAATTGTATGAAATACAGAGGATTTTCTACCATTGGAGGTTGCATTTCTGTAAATATTGACTATGCAATTTCCCATAGGAATTCCTTTTACGGCTAAAACTATACCACTTTTACGATGAAGTTTTGAAATCTTATCCTAGAATTGAAAGTTCATATGCACCACATCTTTTTTCAAAGGTCAAAATATAGGGCTTTGCGGCATATTTTCAACGTTTATATGCCCTGAACTTCTCAGAGTTTAAACTAACACTAATTTTCTTAACTACCCCTACCTCGAATGAAAGGTTACCACAGATTTCAATGTTAACAATATGCACATGTAAATTTACTGGTAACATTCCCAAGTTATGTCTCTGTGAGATGGAAAATTAATTTTCTATGAATATTCAAGTTCTCCCCAAAAGAGGCGTGTTTTGAGAAACAGCTGTAGACTACTGTGGATTCATTAATATTCGTGGGATACCAATTTTCGTTGATTTCGTTGTTACAGGCAAACCACGAAATAAAAAATTCACCGAATGACACATTTTACTTAGGCTTGTATGCAGACTTCGGCAAAACCACGAAATTAAATATCCATGAATATGTTTTCCTGAATCCACGAAAATTGGTACCCACGAAAATAATTGGATCCACAGTACTTTAATTCTATGTGCCTAAAACTTTCGGAATTTCTGGTCCTTATTGCTCCTCAACTTCATACTTTGGCCTTCTTACGTTTTTAATTCGTTTATTACAAACCGTCTTTTAATAGACAAAAATTTGTTTTTAAAATTATCATTAGTTTTTCTAATTCAACTTCTTGTAAACGATGGAACACATTCTACCTTTACAGTGGGAAATGACGCTGCGAAAGTAATGAAATAACATCAACGTTTGCTGGTGTTGCATTTGAATCACACCAAAACAATACACCCCTGAAAATTTCAAAACATCTTTGGTAATTAAGTATTCATAAATGTTACAAGAATCATGCTTTACAAGTACTAGTGGTTATTCTGCGGGATAACGAAAAGCTATACATAAAAATACCTTCATATTTTTTTACAAGTACTAGTGGTTATTCAGCGGGATAACGAAAAGCTATACATAAAAATACCTTCATATTTTTTTTAAATTATCTAAATTTATTCTATCAGGTTTGTATAACATAGAAACTAAAAAAAAAGAAAAAGTTTTGAAAAACAAAGCGAACTTTTATGAGAATGTATGTTGTGAATATTTAAAGAATACATAAATACAATCTAGCAAGTCGAACAGAAATCACTCTTCTTTCTCAGACACGTTCTCAAAAGTTGCAGAAAACCCGTGTATACGCCGTATACATACTTCAAGCTAAATAATTTTTAAACATTGGTGACTATAGTCGTTCGCCATTTATCAGTTGCTTCAATCAATAGAAATCGCTTTATATAACCTTTTTTGTGCTGAATAAATAAAATTCACATTTCAATCAATAAAACAATAAAAGGGACATAAATATTTTCAATCTTTTCGTTATAATTTTGTTAAAAACGTAAAGAGTAATTTGCTACTTTTGTAAGTAACATGTATTTTTTAGATGTAGAAATAAACAAACACAACGAAAAAGACATCAATTTCCTCGCGGTTGGTCAACCAAATGGCACATACAACAGTCTTTTCTTACCAAAGGAGAGTTTAATAGGTAAATGTTTTTGATTATATTGTGTCGTAGAGTAATGTCGCATTACACATACCTCCTTATTAAATTACATTGAAAAAAACAAGGTAATCTATATCTTTTTCGTCCAATCTAAATCATAATTTTTCATGATTCATTGTCCTTAGTAATGTTTTATTTTAAATTTATCTCAAAAATATGTATTCGAGCTTTAAAAAAACATTATATAGCATTTTCAAAAAAAATAAAATGATATTAGTACCAAGAGTATCTTTAAAATGTACAATGAGCTACTAGAATATACTAATTGGAGAATCAACTTCTTCAAATCAAGATTATGGAAACTTATATAGAGGAGCACATGATCATTTCTTTTTTAAACAAATATCATACAAATCAATGTAGATCAAATATCAGTTTATGATAGTTGAGTATATCCATGTATATATGTATTTTCAGAAAGAGCAAATTCCACAGGGTACATTGCAATCCATTATAGTACAATAGCTCAATTCTTACCAAGAAAAACAAGGTAACAGTAGTGTATTTGTATTAAGAATGATATACATGTGCATAGTGCCATAAATGAGTCAACTTTTTTAATGGATGCCAAAAATAACAAAAATGAACTTTGAATAAAAACTAACCTCACAAATCAAGTTTTATACTTTTAATATTTTGTTATACCACCCTTCTGAACTAGAACTTGTCTGCAGCGACGTGGGAGGCTTGAATAAAGTCCCTGAATATAAAATAGTGGCACTTCTAACCAGGCACGCAGTAATTCAGACTTGAGGTCTTCAACGTTACGAACCAGATAAAGTTTATTTTTTATTTTATTCTTCATCAGAAGCCAGACATTTTCGATCGGGCTCAAGTCTGGTGATTGTGCAGGCCAGGTAAGTTGCGGTATCTGTTTTTGCCTATTCCATTCTTCTACAACCCTTGACCGATGACAGGGTGCATTATCATCTTGAAAAAGATAAGGTTCATTGCCGAAATGTTTGGTTACAACTTGCCATAAATTTTCGTCCAGTGATTATATGTACTTGACAGAGTTCATATTACCATTTATCGTAGCTAAAGTATCAACTCCATAATATGTTATACATCCCCAGACCATAAATTTAAGATTGGTGGACGGTTGCTGTGCAACATATCCCAGACATTCAGGGCTCCAAATTTCATTTGACTTCCTCCAAACTTAAAGTGTTCCGTCAGGTTGGATCACCATCATCATCTCATCTGTAAACATAACTTTTTCCACTGATTGTTCACAGTCCAATGAAGTTTACTCCTGCAATAAACCACTCTTTTCTTTTGATTAACAACTCTGATGCCAATTTTCTTCCGAACAGATCGTCTGGTGTACCCTTATTCATGCAATTTTCATTGAACAGTTCATCTACACACTTTAGCAGGTGTGCGAGTGTTAAATTCCTTGGTGATATCCTTAAGGGTTGAACGGCGAGACGTTTTCACAATCCATGACAGAGTGTTTTCTGCCCGTTTGGTGACAGTTTTTCTCCCTCCGCTTCGAGGAACATTTTCCGAATTACCACGCATCCGCCAACGCTTCAAAAACTCGGAAATTGTGAATTTAGCTATTCCTAAGCTTTTCTCAACACTGCTTGCTCGATGACCCCTTCCAATTAAACTTATGATAGCCTTTTTGGTGAAGTCTGACAGTTCTTTCCCGTTGATATCAACAATGGTTAAACTTCGCTACGATAATCCGTATTTACAAAGTTTAGTTCGAGTAATTCCCCTTTGAACACATGTTATTACTTTTACGTTACACAACATCGATAATGACGTTCTTAAAAGTTTGACAACGAAAATCATCAACCATCGTCATTGAAAAAGTTGACTCATTTATGGCACTGTATGTTAATGCATTCTTAATCGTTTATTTAAATGTGTTTGGTATAACTTGTTTTAGTTTGAAAAAGACCATAAAATAAGTTTAACATTAATGATACCAAAGTCGTTCCATTGAGAACTGACATTATAAAACGTAGAGTAATAAGCTCAGAAATAAAAAAGTTATTGTTATAGAGTTTCAAAATATTTATAGATTTTTTGACAATTTTTATTATCCAGTGTCAATAATCAGGACATTACAGTACTAACGTCAGTTCTGTCACTTACTATACCAGGACTCAACCAGACGCGTTTGAACCCACCATTACATTTATTCTTCAAAACTGATCAGGTAATATACAGAATATCTTATTTTAAAGAGACCTTATATCATTTATAGATGTTATATATATTAAAAAAATGAAAAAGTGACTTAGATTTCATGCGTCGGAAGCGTTTGTTTTGGATTTAGCTTCATCAGTTAAATAATTGAAAAAAAGTTATGATATAAAATTAAATTTCATTTAGATAAAAAGACACATTTTTTAAACAATGCTTAACAAATCATTTATAGTTTCAAAGATTTCTTGTTTGACAAATAACTCGTGCATAATCATGATCCTTAATTAGCGCATACGACTTGTTTTGCAGAATCACAACAAAGCAGTAAGATGTTCGTTTTGGGACTACACGTTAAAGTAAGTCCTAGCTTTCTGAAAGTGTATTTCACACTAGATGGAGGTTTAAGCATAACACAAATTGCAACAACAATAAGAAAATACACTCTCAGAAATGTCGATCACCGGTATACCATGTGTCAACTTTCCAAAACTTTAAATTAAGTTTGACTACATCATTGTTGTCTTTCGTCGCAAGAGTCAAACATCAAAGCAAGTTGATTGTATCAAAAGAAGGAGAATGACAAAATCTAATAAGGTCACATGAGCTATATTAAAATGGAGGATATATATATATATATATATATATATATATATATATATATATATATATATATATAATATATGGCATATCAAAGTAAGAGGAAAAATTTGCAAAAGGGTCAAACAGGAACCGCAATTTAATAATACTAAAAAAGTAGAGCCAAATTAAAGGAAACCCACAAACATAATTCTGCAAAATAAAAGATAGAAAAAGAAAATTGAATTAACAAAAAAAAAAAGGAACTAATGGAAATTCAAAATCGAAAGTTCATTTTCAAATGGTAAATCAAAATCTCAATCACATCAAACGAAAAAAAAAAGGATCGTATCCCTGACTTGCAATTGGAACAGACATTTCCTTGTGTATACAAACCTAGTTTCAACAATCCCCATGATAGTATAGATAGAATAACACAAAACTGCCAAAAAATGTAAAAAAGAAATTAAAACATGATAAACTGTATTAATAAACAAACCCGTGATGAATGCGATAGAATGAGTCAAGGGATATGTTTCCAAGTAGGGATTTATTACCTTTTTAAAGTAATGGTTAATTTACAAATACATTTGTAAGTGAATCCGCATTTTTAAGATCGGTTTAATGTTACAATTGGAACAATGTAGCTAAAAATACCAAGTCAATGTGAAGTCTGGTGTCATGAAAATTACCTTTTTTCAATTTAATTCATATTTGACTTTTGATTTAAAATTAACATAGCCATTATATGGTATTTCATACTATTATATGATTGAATGCATTTTGTAAAAACAAATCAGTCTATAAACGTATATCGATCTTAATATAAGAAATAAAAAACAATTGTTTATTTTAAAGGAATAATGATTTCTGGTCAACAAGCGGAATAAAGACTGTTCATCAGAATAGTACCCATACAGAATGTACAAGTACTCATTTGACCAACTTTGCTGTTCTGTTGAGTTTATATGAAATAGTATGTAGTCATTCTGTTTGATAAGAACTAAAATATCAAATGATCAACACCTTAATTAAATATTTATGATGCTTAGAACAGTAAGTACACGAATTGCAAAATTATCTGTTGTTAATATCTATAATTGTCTATAATTCAATATGAAATATTTAGTTCAAACAAAACGAAGCAGGCTAAAGCATTAATTTTTCAGGGTTAAATATCGCATATGATTTATTTTTGCAGCCAGAAAATCATGAAGAGGTTCTTGCTGTTATAACTCAAGTTGGTTGTTCGATATCCATTGCTGCTCTTGTCCTTTTGTTAATAATATACTATATTGAGTGGAGGTAATGTAATAACATTTATCAATAAAATATTTTTTTCTTTTATTCAGAACAACTAAATTGCGCACAGAAAATCTATATCTAATGTTTATATTTCCTCTTTACATCATTATTCTATTTAATTTCTGTTTTGTTCTTATGTTCATATATATATATATTTGCTATTATTGCATGCATTGTGATATATATTTTCCTTCAATTTTTTATGTTAAGCGCTTAGAGTATTATGTTTATTAGATAGGCGCTCTATAAAAGCTATATAATAATAATAATAATTTACAGAAACATTACATGGAAAGAAAATTCTTATTTTAAAGGAAATATTTAGAATATTGTGATACATTCACACGAAAATTGTCCTGAGTCGCTCCAAGCAGTACAATTTGACATAAATGTTATTAACTGTTTAGATATGATTTTAAAGTTAAAAATTTTGAACATTTTGAACCGAAATTATTACACAAGTTGCTTATTTGAACCCTTATTTATCAAGTCGTCTCTTTTGCTGGTAAATCAATAACAACGGATGTGTATATAAAAAAAAAAAAAAAAAATCACAAATTTTTATCATATTGATATTCTAAAACACCCTTTATGAACTTTTTCGATGCACTAATTCGACCAAAAACGTTATATTGAGACTCACAGCTGGTATTTGTCAGTAACAATTTTCATTTTGTTTTTAAAATGAAGTCAATTGCTCTCCAAACATAGAAAGGTGCGTTATACGATTGATTAGAGCGACCTTGGCACTGTTACTTCTAGTTTCATGACTTATCTGGTTACCTAAAATTGTTGTTGTTATTTTGCAGACTTCTACCATCTGACAAGTCAAAAATTCTAGTTACAATGGCTGCAGTTTTCCTCCTAGCGTATGTGGTATTTGTAGCTGGAATAGAGGGAACAGAGAATAAGGTGATTGTTAACTATCGATCCATTTCTTGCTAATGACAGAAAGATAAACAAATATGCAAATGGCGTGTTTGTTCATTTTTGTATTTATAATACTAGTAGCATAGTGATGTTTCTTTGGCATCATCTTACGATGTTTCTATTTCACTACTCATTCACTATGCCCGTGTCTGATGTGGTGTATTTAGATTTCAACGAACATAATCTATGTATTACTGGTAAATTAGTCAGGGATTTCGTTATCACACATAACTTAAAACTTTTACTCAGTGATTCAATAGATAATAAGATTTGATTTTGAATTTTAGTTGACCTTGTAGAAAACATCAAACGGGATAGTTCATTCTCATTTTTTTCGGAGTTGTTGTTTACAGTGCCTGGAAATTTAGAACTGATTCTTTGAATAAACTTGTTCTTAAAGGTTACCAATTCAGCATTGTCATCAGAGCATAAGAATCTTGTTTTATTTGTTACAGTATTGATTATGTAACCTGTAAATAAGAAGTAAATTAAATAGTATTTTTACATACATATGAACTTTCTTGTATCAAAATCAATCGAATCATGTCCAGCACTGCACAAGGTCATGTTTTACCCTCACTGTTTATGACGTCTTTACACTAAATCCATTGGATTCTGTATGTGTTCTGATTGCTAATTTACTTTTAGATGCATGCTTTTTTATTTAGTTGTTCCTTGCTTTGAACTAGATGTCAATAACTGTGAGTACTCTTAGATTACTACCGATTTTGTTAGATGGTTCTTATGGTGTACTGTTACACCACTGTCCAAGGTTACGGGGAGGGTTTGGATTCCCCTTACATATTTAATACCGCAATATTCTGTATGTATCTTTCAGTCCCAAGTCAGGAACCTGTAATTCAGTGGTTGTCGTTTGTTGCTGTGTTAGTTTTCTCCTTTAAGTTATTTAACATTTGTAATTTCGGGGCTTTTTATAGCTGACTATGTAGTTTGTGCTTTGCTCATTGTTGAAGGTGACCTATAGCTGTTAATGTCTATATCATTAGGTCTTTTTTTAAAGAGTTGTCTAATTGGCAATCATACCACATCTTATTGTTTATGTAGATATTCAAATACTAGATGTATGTTCAAAAATTGTATTTGCTTTGAACATAAATGTCATAAAACAAAACAAAAAAGCCGAAACAATTTCATTTTGTAAGATACTGTTGTGTTTTTATGTCGCTACAATCTTTGCTTTAAAAGATATTATAAACTCTTGTAAATTCTTTACAGGTAGCATGCAAAGTTGTGGCCATTGTCCTTCATTTCCTATTTTTAGTGGGTATACATATGATGGTTGCAGAAGGCATTGTGCACGGGAAAATGCTGGCCACCGTTTCAACCGAACAGCGTTCAATATCACCGATTCTAATTCCAATTGGTTGGGGTGAGTAGTTGGGCTTGTTTTAAAATATGAATGTATTTCTTAAAACGTGAAATTGTTATTGCACTCTTCTTTTAATTTTATAGTAAATATATATTTTCTAAACATTTAATGACCTGCCATCTTCATATTTGTATATTTAAGATGGTCCGAGTACACAGTTATCGTCCTTTGATTTTCGTTGTCCACGAATATAGTCCTTAGTGTGGACAGTGTGTTACTTGCCAATTTTTGTTATACCCCTTCCAAATTTATTTCTCCATGTTTTATGCCTCATATAGCAAGTTGGGGGGTGAAATGACACTGTAAAAAAATTTGGGTCATAAATATTAATGTAAAGTAGTGATTAGGTCCAGCTGAAAAGGGTCAAAAATTAGCACTTCGGAAGCTGTCAAAAGATTTCAAGACCCCCTTAACACAAAATTGTCCATATTTTGAGTTAGAGCTGATGAAGTTTTCTATAGTTTTGATATAATTTGTCCCAAAAGTAGTACAACACACTGTAAAAATATTATTGAGAAAGCGCAGGTGGGATTTTTTTAATTTTAATTTATTGTCTAAAAGAAATGCACTACGAAATAACTGTGTACTCGGACCAGATGATACAAATATGAATGAAGCATTAAAGTCAGTTGATATAACAAAAACAGTGAAAAAACAATGACCAACCAATAACACAAACATTATGTTACCATATAATGAGTACTAGCCATAAGTAACACAATGTCTTCTTCAGTTAAATCAGGATCTGGTGTCCTCTGACTGGTTTTTACTTAAACTCCTACCACCAATGCAGTAGTTTATTTTTTTTGCAATTTTTTATGTCATATATCTTTACACGAACTACCCATATGTGTATAAAGGGAGACAACGCTGATGAGTAGTTGCGGACATAGATCAATACACAAAATGAAATTCTGAATATTGGACACTTTTTTAAAAAGTCTACACACAGTATTTTTGGTTGAATAATTAACTTTTGAAACTTTTTAAAAGTACAAGGAAGTGAAACATAGACATGCCCTATTTTCTACTTTTGTTTTGTTCATGTATAAAATTGCAATACATTTTATGAAGTGTCTTTTCATACAGGAATACCAGTGCTTATTGTTGCTATATCGATGGCAATAACAAAACTAGAAGGATACGGTGATGGAAAATAGTAAGTAGCTAGAAGTGTGAGCCAAGGCTCCGCGTTGAAGGCCGTACATTGTCCTATCATGCTTTACGTTTATGAATTATTATTTGGATAGAGAGTTGTCTCATTGGCACTCATACCACATCTTCCTATATCTATAAAGCATATATTATGAAATGTCTTTAACACAAGAATGATATGAAATCGAAAATAAGGCGTCGCGATTAGTTAAATGTGTCAAAAGAACGAATATTCAATAATACAAACAAAAGAAGTTGCTATACTTTGAATATATGTATAGGCTCCTCACGGTTTTATATTAGCTTGAATGTGAAATTCAAATATTTCAGAATATCATGTGTATTTACTTTTGTTTCGAACGAACTTGTTCTATTAAAATTGACTATATTTGAAACCTGTATCTATACCTTTGTTGTTGTATAGTGTAATTGGGTTCGCTGTATGGTTCACGTTTGTCTGATAGCGATTTTTAAAGTCAAGGCTAGATATTTAGAACAATAAAAGCGTTAAAATTTTGCTCGATTTCATTCATGTGATTGTTGTGCTATATCTTCATACTGTCTTGTTATCTGGCTATATAACTACCGTTCGTGTAAAAATACCAATAAAAAATAACACAACCTGTTAACATAAATATTTTCAAACAATTAATTGATACCAATTTCCTAAGTAACAAATAAGTTATAATCACCAGGCAAATAAATTAACCCAAAATCAGACTTTTACACTTTTGCAAACAAGTATTGTTGATAATATTTCCTATACAACATTCTTAACGTTACAAAAAGTTATCTCTGATTTCAAAATCTTTCACATTAAGCAATTTTATTACAAAAATAGACAAGATTTTAAATTCATATACATATTTCCGATATTCTTGATATTGCAAATAAACTCACCATAGATACCGGGATAAAATTTTGTATCCACGCCAGACGCGCGTTTCGTCTACAAAAGACTCATCATTGACGCTCGAATCCAAAAAAGTAAAAAAAGGCTAAATAAAGTACGAAGTTGAAGAGCATTGATGACCAAAATTCCTAAAGGTTTAATGGCAATTGACGGTGCATTTGGAAGAAACTTTAAAAGTCTTGAATTTTTTTTTAAACTTCACACAAATATTATCATAAAGTAGAAATATCTTGCTCATTTTCATAAAAACTATAGAGAAAATTTTGGTTGATAATTGCTGTCTTAAATTTAAATCCTATACTGTAACGTCATAAAACAAATAAATTGTTCCCCTTTCTCATTACAGTATGAGTGGTACACAAATCACAGTAAAGGGAGATTTGAATACATTTCAATTACTCAAAATCATTCTCGTGTAAGAATCAGTTAGCATACAAACATACATGCATTTAATGTTCAGGTTTTCTGTCAAAGTACTAACACATTATGAGTGCTGTACATGTATTAATAGTTTTTGTTTGTTTATTCATATCGAAAGAAAAATCGATTAAATTTTAAAAAGAACTATGAAATTTGTGTAATTTTTACAGTTGTTGGTTATCAACAAGTAATGGTTTAATTTGGGCGTTTTTCGTCCCTTGCGCAGTAGCAGTTGTTGTAAGTATGCTAATTATCATATGCAATATAGTATCAACGATTAAGTTTTACAGCAATGGCCAAATCATGAATGCATTTGTTTCATATTATTATCATCCGAAAATAAAATTCTTCCTTTAGATTATTTCTCATGTGAATACTTATTAACCGACATGTTTTATCATCACGAAAACTAACAAAATAAAAAAGAAGAAGGTATATTTACATATTTAAGGCCACGATGTTTTGTCATTAACATTCGAAAATTCAAAATGTACAAAAAAGTACTCTAAAGTATCATTCATTACAAAGAGGAAGCAAAACATATTAAAAAGAAAGTCAAAATTGTTATATGACGAAAACAAGTTGACTATGCCAGTGTCAAAAACACACCACAGAAGACTAAACAACACGACGCCATAAAAAAACCGGAGTTGATATCCAGTGTTCTGTAATAGTAAGCCAATCTTGCTTTACATGTTTCCCCGTATTTATTTAAAAAACAATAACCAAAGAGAATTTTAAAATCAGCTTTATTAGAAAAAGCACTTGGATAAAACATTGTTAAAGCTCACAAGAAAAAGACAGTTACAAGCAAAATTATTCTTAGCATAAAAAAATATTGACTGCACAACAATGTATTCCACCTTGCCACCTGTTGAGTTATTTCAAATTTTGGATCATGCTGAAAAATAATCAAATTATGTTCTTTCCTCAAGACCAACTTTGTGATCTTTGTTTTCGTTGTGAAGAAGCTTTTCTCTATACAAGTTGTAAAAAAGAAAACAAAACTACAGCAATTCTTGTAAGTATTATCTTATAATTTCATATTATTTATAGCTAAAAGTGAATTTCGATACTCAATATATTTATTATTCCTCAGAGGTCAAGGTCCCTGATAGATAACATTAAAAAAAAACCCCGATTTTAATACAAAAAATGTGTATACCACAATTCACGTCTTTTCAGTTATACTCGGGACCAAAACAATTGAAAATCAACAGCATGAAACAAACGTTAGAGAGCAAACGCAAAACATCCCTTGGTGTCGTTTCCGTGTAATAACTTTAAAACTGTACAACTGGTGCTTCAGAAATATAAAATAAGATCAGGTTCTATATAGACGATTGTTCACTTTTGTCATTAAAACCAGGTGTAACCCACCACTTTCTTCATGAGAAAACGACAGTACCACGTCGGGAATATGACAGTTGTTATTCATTCGTTTGATTGGATTTTACATTTGAGTAGGGACTTTCCTTTTTGAATTTTCCTAGGAACTCGATATTTTTCAGTAAGAATTGCCTACAATGGATTGCAAAAAGTCATTCAAACTGTTTCTGTAGTACGACTTAATCTACTAAAAGCCGATATTTAGGTTCGAAGTTTAGATATAAAGTATAAACCAATATTTATCGAATTTTTTCTCAATGACAACTCGGTGAATGTTTCTTTGTTCAACTTGGGTTTATACTAGAAATGGGAACTGAATGGTAGGAGGGACGTCTCAAGTTTGAGAAAATATTGCGGCGGCAGTAAATTTAAAATGATTTCCTTAAGTATACTGAATGAATTGCCCTCTTAAATTATTTTATTAGTGAGAGATGTTTTATGAATATTTTATAAGTATTACATAATAAGTCATTTATAATTAAAAGATAGTTTTATTTTCCTTTGCATGTTTGTTTCTCATCATATTTAAGAAATATGTGGATGGAAAAAATAATAAAACTAAACTTATTTTGTAGAAGTGGATTGCGATGTTTTTCAGTTTTAGCACCCCTTTTTGGGTTAACATGGACTTTAGGATTCTTCTCTTTAAATGAAGATACACTCGTTTTCAGTTACTTATTTGTTATCATCAATTCATTACAGGTACGTTTATGTGTATAAATAACTGTTGTACCTTGAATATAAGACTTGTTAAATATTTGAATAAATTGAGAGTAAAAAAACAGCAATTACTTAATATACACAACAAACTTTAGAACGAATTCCAATACAGCAGGGTGCTGAAAGACATACAAAGGGCAATTGAAAACACTAGTCGAAACAAAAACTGAAACCCAACAGCCAGGGTCTACATTTCCTTTCTCCACTATTGATTTTCGTTATCATATCCATGTTACAATTAGAAAAGTAAATTGATATCAATATTGATAAAAGTACTATCAAATGTAAAAAATGCAATACAAAGTTGCAGTTTGTTTTAAACTATCATGCTTATATCTACCAATTGCATAGATGATCAAAATTAAGGCTAAACAAGAACAAGGAATAACAGCTGTGAATTTCGAAAGTTAATGTCTGTTCAAAAATGCTCGAGGTACATTAATGACATTTTACATGTGTTTCTCAAATTTTGTTACTGCATTGAAAAAAGGTGTTGTGAATAGCGATTATCTATTCTAGAATTATATTACAAGACGCAATAATCGTATTATTACCTAATGTTTTATTCTAAAAAAAGATAATATACTAGCTAGTATAATCTATCAACTGATACTAGGGTATCCTTCGAAATACATATATGAAAACCGATTATTTCCATATAGGTATATTTAAAAGTTTAATGTTACTGCAATATTATACAATTATTGACTTTTGATGAGGTTGATACAATGATTTATCAACCCCAGAGATGTGATATTCACCAAGGCCAACTGATATCAAAAGTCAACAATTGCTTTATTATATGACTCTTTAGTTCTCAGTGTCATTTTCATATTTTTAGATTGTGAAATATATCCTTGGTTAGATGGTATTTTGCCTAGACTGTTTTTATTTTATGCTTGGGTTTGATTTTTAGGCATATTTAATTCTGAACAAAATACTGTCCAATTCATTGTTTGGCAAATTCTCGAAATCTTCAGGTAGATTTTTCTCTCTTAAATAAGATTTAAATGTCCTCACGCTAGAATCTGTTGATCGGCGAGTATTTTTAGAATCCTTTTCTATCAAAATCTTCTTAATTTCCTCATTATTTAACGATGGAAAGCGTTTTTCAGTAGCTACTTCTGTTGCTTCAGCCATACTTTGTTGCCGGAAACATGTAACTGTCGTCTGTTAGATCGAAACGATTTTATGTCGAGAGCGCTGATTGGTTGATATTTATTCGGTCGTCCAATTAAAAACCATTTTATTTATACATCCCTTAAATAGCTAACAAGAATTCCCCGTTTCTATATTTAGGTACACGGACGCTGTTCCAAATCTTATATTAACCTCTCGTGATTTTTGACGCGGTGAATATAATGTTTTATCAAAGAGGATTTCCTATGCTTTTAGCCAATGAGAACACAGAAAATTTATAGTCATATAATAACATTATATAATTTCAGGGATTGCTGATATTCATTATACATGGATTATTAAACCCTAAAGTAAGTTTGTCGATGATTTCTTTTTCTTTGAAATGTTACACACAACAACCTACATACTATATACACACATGGAAACTTATTATATGAGATCTATTAATACCGATTTCAATCAGTTTTTAGCCAAACAAATTGTACGACTAATAATTGTCATATTTTTTTTCTTTTAATTGCCTTGGGTTTTCTACATTGATTATTGTCAGATGGATAGGGGTCTCATTGAAAATCATACCACACACTTTAACTTTTATATTCTTGATCTGTTCTGCTTTCACGATATACATTTACCATTAATCCCAATATGTGTAAGGTAAGATGTACATTTTTTTTTATGAAACCCTCCTCTGAAAACTTTTTTTCTGAGGTTTGACACGTTCCGTTATTGTTGTTGGTTGTTTTTATTATCATTTAAACAGTTTTTCGGCAACTCGTAAGCTATGGTTAAATTTGTTTTAACTTCAATTCTAATATAACGTGCCTCTTTCGCTTTTTGAATAAATCCATGCTCTAAATCCAATAACTTTTTTGGCACATGCGTATATTGACTACTGCAGAATAATGAATTTTATCAAATTGGCATGCATTTAATATATTGCATTACCTTAAAACACTTCCAAACTCTTAAATGATGCACATGTTGTTACTAATTCATTTATTATGGCTGTAATGTGTTGCTTTCCAAAATTGACATATTTTACCTAGATACGACAACCGTTCTCAACAGATCGTACGATTTTTTGTCATGGAAGATTTTTAAAACAGTTGTCGTGGCACTGTCGTGTAAAATGTCAAAAAAATATTTCGAGTGGTCACATCAGCTACGACTATGGTTTTACGATGGGTACACGACAGAAAAAAAATGATAATTGTACTGTCGTGGGTTTGTCGCAGGTCGGTCCTGTAACAGTCATACTACAGTCGTGAGTTGTTAGTGGCTAATTTTTTTTTAGGTTTTCTCAATATTGTTCAGTGTCATTATAAGTTCGGTCCAAGTAAACGAAGTTTTTTGTATTACTTTATATTATAATTCTTCAGCGAATTTAAACCGTTCGATTCATGGCCTAACCCACCAACGTTCGATTCGTGGCCTAACCCACCAACGCGGGGCGTATCGCTGGTTCCTATACTGTTCACGGGCTCGAATCAACGCTAACAAGACCATATTTTGCTCTTGTTGGAAGCAGGCAAGGCACCTATTCAGCAGGGCCAAGCGTTATCGTTCTGGTGGAATAGCCATGCTCTTCTCCCGCCGAATTGTCTTCTTCTTAATAAAACGAAAATATGTTGCACGACGATCGTACCACTGATGTACGATAGACAATCTATGTTGTGCAAGCATCGTATGAAATTCGGTATTCGTGAGATAAGCGTGCGACTGTATCACGAGTGTCTTGCGACAGTCGTGAGATTGTCGTACTACAGTCGTACGATTGTTTTTATTAAAATTGTTTATGTTGGTACCCACGTCAATGTGTTTAATCGCACGACAGTCGCACGACTGTGGTAAGACGCTCTCACGACAGCCACAAGACAGTGACACGACAAAAAAACGTAGAGCAAAAAAAATTTCATGTCGTGGCGCTGCATAGATGTGTCGTGGGTTCGTTGTGACCAGGGCTTTACAAAGAAAAAGGGAGGTTCATGAAAGAGCTTACACAATCGCTTTACCCTTATACACTTCGGACATAGAAATTACCTTAATTGTCCTAATCAGAATAGAAATAATTGATGAAAGCTATACTTTATTGTAGTTTTAACATGGGTAGGCATTATATTCGTGTTATTTTAACCCTCACTATCGCTCGGGCAAAAATAATCACGAATATAATGCATACCCATGTTAAAACTAAAATAAAGTATAGCTTGCATCAATTATTTCTTAAATCAAAGTGTATAACATGTTTAACGAAGTGTTTTTCACGAAATCGTTTGTTATTTCGTTTGTGTTTCGCCAGAATTGTTAAAGTTAATAATAATAAAAAAAAATTGCAATAGATATATCTTAAGATAAAATTCTTTGAGCAACATAATTTTCTGACAACAAAATAACATGACTGTGCAGATAAGTAAATCTTGATAATTTTTTTTTACTTGAAATCATATTAATTGTATATTTCAGATTCAAAGTTCATGGAAACAGAAATTATCTGTATTTCGAAAGAAGGGACAGTTCTCAACTACAACCAAAACAACTGAAGAAATTACTTGTGTATGTACATTTAGACTATTTAGTGTTACCATTTCTGTTAATCTGCTATAGAACTTATTCGAATAATTCAGTCGTTATTTTTCGCTGATCTATGATTCCTTTATTAATCTTGCAAGTACAATTACGGGGAGGGACCGAAATAATTGGATTACCAGACACCATTATTTTAATATTTTTCTCAACGTTCCTAAAATATGGTTACCTCGAGTGTAGAAAGTCGAATATTAAATGTCAAACCATTAAGTAATGCATTTCAAGAACGATACGCTTAACATAACGTTTTAAGTTGGCCTTGACATGTCTGCCTTGTGAACTGCTATGTTTGAATTTCGGCTGAATTTGTAGATGTAGAAAAACGTATGATTCATATTGATTTCACAGCAATAAATATGTATGTTGTGATGTTTGAATATTGATATTTGTATTTTAAACTTGAAGGACAACATTACAGCTGTTGCATGGAAAGAAGGTCATTCCAGTATAGAAGGTACGTTATTTGATGTATATATTTATGGACCAACTAGTATATATATTTGTTAAGGGGTCAGCTGAAGGACGCCCCCGGGTGCGGCAGTATCTCGCTGCATTGAAGACCTATTGGGGACCTTCTGTTGCTGTCTGTTCTATGATGGGGTTGTTGTCTCATTAACACATTCCCCATTCCCATTCTCAATTTTATCCTTAATTTTATCAATGTTAAATACAAAAAGGGTCATTGATGAAGTTTACATGAAACTGTGCTAATGAAGGAAATGCCTTGACTGAACATTGAACTAAAATCAAACCATTTTTTCTTCTGTTAAAGATAGAAAATGCTCATCGTATAAGCTTTAAGAATCAGAACAGCTAAATCCCGAGTACTTACGGTAAATGACAATTCTTTCTAGATTTACCTATCAACTATTGTCTGCAATTTGTTAATTTGACCATACATCACCATAACAAAGAATGCGTGTTATGATTGCAAAAGTGACAACTAATGAATTACTAGTTTTATTTCAATTGACTGGGCGGGGTTTAAGAAGTTCGCTTATTGAAGACCAGTCCATCTATAGAAAGGAGTTTTGGGATAAACTCATCAATGAAGTGTCCAGTTATTCGTCCCATATCATACACTCAGTTCTTTTGTATATGCGTTTGGTGACACTGATAGGTGATTAGAATTCAATAATAATTATAACGGCAATCATCCTTATCGCACAATCTTCAAATAGAATGTCCTTATGCAAATTAAAACATAAGCTCCGCCCGATCAGTTGAAATAACATTTGGTAATACATATGACGTGGATTTAATTCATAATAGATCATTGCATGGTCTTCTATAATGAGCATGATTCACACCGTAACGTATTTTATAAAAGGCTGCGACATAAAAAAACAAAAAACACATCCTTTGTAAAACAATAAACTAAAAACATATATATATCGGACGGCAACCGATAACAACCACTGAGATGGACACGCGCATAGAGAGTGTTGCGTAAACGTTTCTCATATTTGAGGTAACGATATCCTTGACGTATTAATTCATTAGTAATATATAGATTTTTTCTAAGTGTTCTTTAATAACAGGTATTGTTTATTTACATCAGACAAAATAATCTGTAATAAAGGAACTTAAAACTGGTCTTTAATTTGGAGTGAAGTTTGACTTTTGATTTGTTGTGAGAGTACCAATAAAAGTGTAGTTCTTTTGATGAGGAATTCATTAAGTCTGTTTTTGTGTTTTGTGACATCAAATAATATCAGGTATCACGTTATGCAAAGTAAATGAAGATAAGAAAACTGCGAAAAATCTTCAAATAAAGGTTTATACTGTCTCATGTTAGGGGGAGGGTTGGAATCCCACAAACATGTTTAACCCCGCCACATTATGTATGTTTGTGTTTGTCCCAAGTTAGGATCTTGTAATTCAGTGGTCGTCGTTTGTTTATGTGTTACATATTTGTTTTTCTTTCAATTTTTGTACATACATTAGGCCGTTAGTTTTCTCGTTTTAAAATTAATTGTTTTACATTGCCATTTTTGGGCCTTTTATTGCTGACTATGCAGTATGTGCTTTGCTCATTGTTGAAGGCCGTAGGGTGACCTATAGTTGTTAATTTCTGTGTTATTTTGGTCTCTTGTGTAGAGTTGTCTCATTGGCAATCATACCACACTTTTTTTTTTATATAATTATGTTATATCGTCTTTTTGCAGATACTAAGACTGAATCATGACAGCAAAACACAGCTTTAATTTCTTACACGATGTTATTTATTATAGAATCTAATGATATTACTATTTTGGAATATGAAATGTTTCATTATTTAAGCTTTTATTTTTGTTCTGTATGAATGTTTCTATTTTTGTAAGTTGATTTTTTTCGCTGAAAGTGTACTTTATATGAATGGTTGTTTGATACCCTCAATGGAAATTAAAAAAAAAAGTTCTTGCAACATAGAATTTCTTATTATTTGTTTTTAATTTCTTATTTTAGTTTTTTTTTTTTACTTCCTACAAGATGCAGCTCTGGTGTTATTTTTCATAAAAAAAAAATGTGTCGAAGGGAAGCCAAAGATATTAATGGTATGTTCAAACTCCAAAGTCGAAAACGAACTAACAATTGGATTGCATAAATAACAACTCAATACGACGGAATACAATTAAGGCAACAGTAGTTTACCGCAGTTCGAAACACATTAAAATAAACTAAAGACTGAGTAACACGTACTGTATCGAAAACCAATGTAAAGAAAGAATTTAGAAAAGTGAAACACAAAAGTAACATTCGAGACATGTCATTACCTTTATTGTAAATAGTTACCGACTTGATGAATGAAAGTTAAACATAAAACATTACCAAATATTGTTTAAAAGTGTTTAGACATTGTCACAATATGATGTGATAACGTTCATTGTACAATGAAGTAACTACATGGAAATTAAAACCATGTAATACTGGCTATCATAACAACCATGTCCGTCATGTCATACACAATCTGTACCCCACAAAAACCAAGGGCTGATTACATATATTGAAGAAGGTTTATAATACATCCATTGTGTCTCCGAGGAAGAAAAACAAATAACAAATGCATTTGCAATACGAATTTACAATGTTTTAATTTACATCCAGAGGAATACGGTAGAAAAATCCGTGCAGATGAATTATCTTTCATGATTTAAAATTCAGATAAGATTCTTAAAAGAATAGCAAATCGCAAAATTTGAATGGCGCTAAATATTCAGCTAGAGATCAAACAATACATTATATCAATAATGTGTGTAACGTAGAATATGTTTTAATATATCATATTCTGGATCAGTCAATCTTTGTATTTTAGATTATCGTTGATCTTCTCAACGAGATTGATTTTCTCTCTTGAGCCGGTACGACGAAAGCGAGAAAAGCAATCGAGTTGAGTTGATCAATGGTAATCTGTTTATCGCTATTTTACCTATGACGACGTTGTCAATTTAATTATGAACGCCACGTGCCTCCTTAGTTTCTAGCGATAATTTTCTATCTCAAGCGAGTAGCATGATATGAAAAATTATCCCATAAAAAGATCAAAGGAAAAATGCACAAAATAGTAATAATACGTTTTATTTAATGTAAGTAAATTTCAAGGAGATTCATTGTTTCGTCGGATTGTTTTGTTTCAAATTCACTGGCAATGTATTGCCTGCATATATGACATCACATGGTTAGGATTTATTTCAAATGTATAAAGGGAATAGTGTTATTACTATGAAATTAAGGTATTCAATAGCAAACTAAGTTACAATTCTTTTTTCATAACTTGAACGTTCTTTGATACTGTATTAAAATCCAGTAATAAAGCTTGTAGTCCCCTGTACATACGACCCTGGAATAACTGTTTTATTCTGTTTCCCACGTTAGAAACAATGTTGGAAGCCAAATATGTACACATAAAAAAGTCATAAGATACGTATTGTCCAGATGGTAGTAACGGAAATGACAAAAAAAATCCTTCGACAACTTCAATCTGGGAAAACGAAAACTAAAATACAACTTTAATTTATTTGAGGGGATATTTTGAGTAATTTAAGAAACAACCAGGCACAGAAATGAATTTAGATGAACATTATTGAACTTATTAATAGTAAGTAATACACTATTATGAAAGACAAATTCAAAGCCTATCAATTGTCTGAAGTCTTCTTCTGTGTGTGACTAATTCATTCCAATTGAGTTCTTGCATGACTGAGATGGTTTATGGTAGGGATATTCCGGTTTAGGTATAACAGTCTTATAGCTTTGACTCTGAAATAAAGTTTTTTCAAATTATTTAAATCATTACTAATTATATATATGTCTATATTTACAACAACAAAATAGTTAGATAACAAAATTGCTGAACTCCAAGTAAAATTCAAAAACAAAAAATTAAAATGTGACTAAGGAATGTATAAAAACAAGCTCTTCTACTGTTGTTCTTGGCATTCGTTTAAGATTTTCCTAATTAAGTAACATACTAATATATTTTTTCAGATCTTTTCCTTTAGTGCTAATGAAATTTGGTAAATTTGTTAAAGAGCTTTATGTAAAGTTTTAACATATTGAGCGATGCAGGAAAATAAAAGGTATATAGGACATCGACAAACCTCAAGTTTAATTGGTCCATTGCAGATAGTGTTATATGTAGAATTATTGACTAGTTCTTGAAATTGTTGTCGAATATGTTTATCGTTCCAGTTCCAATCCTTCAGCTGTTCAAATGCTTTCTCTGAATCTTTAGAAATCTGATCATACAATGGTGAAGCCAGGCAGAATGACATATTGGTTCTCGGATAGTAGTATATGTAAGAAATACACATCTCCTCTCCTGTTGACATTCCGCCCTAAATTATAAATTGAACTCTGTTTAAAGTATAATTCATATTGTTTGGGCTGATTTGTATTATTCTCAAAATAATTTGTCCTACTATTTAATCATCTTTTTATGTTCACATTTCCAATTTCAATTGTGCTTATCTTAAACTTGTTATATATGACAAATAGTTGAGTTCAAATTAATAATGCAATTGGTTCTTGTACAATGTTTTTGTTATTTACTATGGCTACCAGAAGAAGACCAACTATAATACATAATAGTGTTTTTGTATATGAAACAACGTTTTTATGGTTTTTGACAAAATCATACAAGATAAACCAAATCTTTCAATGTTAACTTACCGTTGTCGATTCGTTTTTCTTTGAAGAATCATAAGTACACTCAACCATGAAACTGTCTCCCTAAGGAAAAACATTTAAAACAACACTTTATAAAATTTCCTTAGGACAAATCGATTTCTGTATTTGTTTTCGTAAGGAAAGCTGTAAACCGAATATCTAAAATCCAAAAATTACATAAGAACCGAAACAGTTGATACATAGTAATTACAAGAGCATTGAATGTAATATTTTGATATTAAGGATGTACTTAGGTGAGGTTAGGTGAAAACTAATAAATCAAGAATTTAAAATTAATACTATAAGCCAGTAGAGCAAACGTTAAGGATAAAACTAAGCTAAACAAAATGATAGGTCATGGACCTCCTTTTCGAGATATTTGAGATTGGCGGGAAAGGGCTGACTCGGACTTTTACCTTACATTTGCATTGGTATTATTTGGGTCTCAAAACAAAACAATGAAAATCAAGAATCTACCTTGTATTGTATGGGAAAACACCAAGGAGTCGGAACATTTTACACGAATTCCAAAACCTCACCTCAGTACATCCTTAAGCAAGCGAATCGAATGTTAATCTTGTGTTTTTCTCATTTTCAATCCACCTAGTAGTTATTTCCTTATTTTGACTAAGCATCAAAATACCCTCTGGTAATATAAATATCTCCAAATGGCAATATGTGTGAACTTAATACACACATTTTTTTCTCCTATAATCATTCATCTTGTTGTTGTCAAAAGCATACACATTATATTTACTTTTGGATGTTAAGCATCAATCATTAAATGAATACTGCATTTCATAGGTCTTGTCGAATAGTGTTTATGAAGATTATTATTTCCAGAAATAAACATACATCGTAGATCATTTCGGATGCTTCGCTTAACCACGTCTTAAATACAGGAGGACTGCTAGTCAAACATTTGGTTTTATTACAGACATCTCTGTTTTCTTAATTTATAGTTAGATCGAATGTATATATCGACTTAAAGGTTTTTTTAATCATCCATAACAATTCACTCAATTTCTAAAACTTTTCGTTTTCTTTTTTAACTACATGATTTTTTGGAAAATTTCACATGTTTAAACTTAAAAACATTTATTCCGTTTTTATCAATACAGTTATGAAATGAAAACAGTTATACATTTCTAATAGTCAGCCTTATTTAATAGTTTAAAAACTTAACATTTGTCCATCTTTTTGCTAACACAATACCTACACGTTTAACCTTCCTTTCTTCTTTTAAAGTCCTGATATCCTGATAGTTAAAATCGTACGTTTTGTCTTCAGCAATGGTAGGCAACTCTCTACCATTTCGTATGTGCCTTGTTTTGATTGCTCTTCCAAGAACATGAGCATGTTGAAATGCACCAAAAATAGATATTCCAGTGTCCGGTAAACCCTGAATGGTAAAGTTTTATCTAAACTAATGTTAACCTTGGATGAACACAATATCGGAGGATTGGTGAATAAATTATTCAGAATTCTACCGCTCTGTAAACTGCTAATAATAAGTTATCTGCAGTTGTTTTCTTGTGTCTTTTGTCAAACACCTCAGCCCCAATTAAGACGATTTCATTTATCTAAGTCAATTAATTTCTGTGGGCACAGAGGGTCAAAGGGAACAAATGTCTGAAAATACTACAGCACAAAAATCGCCAGTTTTGACAGAATTTGGCAATTTTGAGTTTTTATCCAAAAATGTATAAGAATTTACATTCTTGAATAAAAAACAACATACGTTGGAAGAAAGTAACATCTGTATATTTTGTTTTATTTATACAAAGTATTTCATTTTGGTGTCTTGTCATATATAAGAATATAAATGTATACCTTTTCTGTACACTGTGGATTACAATAGCTAGTTGAGACGAACGACTTCTGATATGGTGGTATTATGTGTGTAGGATTTGGATTAACTCCTAACGTCATACCTGCAGCATCATATTGACGAATATCAGGAGATAAAAACATTCTTATACCCGAACGATCTACAATCCCTGAAATATAAATCATCATGTAGGAGGTAGAACTACATTCTTACTACGAAATCAAAAACCATACTCTGGCATGTACATACATTATACCGAGTTAAAGAAACCTCAAGATAAATGAAGAGAAAAAACATTGAAAAAAATCGTTGTCATCAGTTTACAACTTTAAAACAATGGGAATTCAACTTATGACGCAACGTCGATATTGAAAAATGAAAGTACCTGTAATCCAAAATTCTAAAACGGCAAATTAATCTGAAGCAATAAAAAGAAGACAGTTTTTTCAACACTCTACTATATAGATCTTGTCGTTATGATAGCTGCTACAATGTTAAAAATGACATACTAATAGCTGCAACAATTTCAAAAATTTACCAAACTTATGACTTATCTATGAATCTTACCAGACTTCATCGAAGGGTTGCTATAATGTATTTCCAGTTTCACATATTTAGGACTGTCTGCTTCTCCAAAAGCAAAACCAACGTGTTTTGGCATGTTAAAAGCCTATAAAACAATACCAAATTTTAAGCACTTTCAAGTGATCAAATCAATTGAAATTGTACGGAAATGATATGCACGAAACCCGTAACATTTTATAAACAATGCCATAAAATAGAATGTATCATAGTTTGATTTCATATGAAGTTAGTAACTTTGCGCCAGCTTTCAGAAAATAAAAGCATTCTTTTACACTGTATAAAATTGCAAAAAAAAAAAATGCATTTGTAAGTACTTGTGGATTTGTAATTCATTTTATCGTTGCTTTATTTAATTTTAACTTTCTTTTACTGTAAAATGTAGACCTTGAAAACTTAACAAAAATAGCTTTATCATGCTATATCTTCAGTGCTTAAAAGCAGTCTCGGTAATGTTCTTTTGTTACAGCTAAATGGTTTTCCTTTGGAGAATTCAGTGCAGATTGGGAATCTTTAAATAGTCTCTGTTAATTTTTACCCCTTTCCGCTTTTCTATGTTCTAAGCTATCTAGAAATAGTCATAGTATGTTGTCAACCGTATATTGTTGAAAACCATGAGTTGTCTTCGAGATAACTTATGTAATAAACAATTTGTGCTTACGACAATTTCAATAATTCATTGAAAAAAAATTGGCATGTCGTCAATAAACTTCCAAGTGTTTCTAATATTCTTTTAATTCAACTATTCAACAAAAGTTCTATTTCTCTAATGTGTAACAAAAAAAAAAAAAAAAAAAAAAAAATTACCAAACCCCCTACAGCCCACGCTACTACGGGATCACTACATGTCATAAAACGGTCTGGTGTGGATGTTGAAAAACAGTCATAGGTGGAGCCAACATCTGCGTCTGATGTATCCGGACATTTGCTTATTACAATATGGTGGACAAACGCAAGGCTTTCTTTTTGTATTAGTGGTTCATACTGAAATAAAACAGTAAATATAGGAACATTAAGAATTCCACCTAACGGTAGTTTCACTATTTACCGATATCTTGGATTTTACAATAGCTGTACACTATTGGCCTAGTTCTTTGTCTCAGTCTGCATATTTTGAGACCGATTTGCAATTTATGTGTAAAACTGTTGATGTGTATGAAAAGATAAGTGGTGTAATGCTAATACAAATTTTTTAAACAAAATTGAACTATTTATGTTTTATAGAACCAACTTTTCAACTTGGCCATTTAAGGGGGGTATACCTTTTACAGCAAAAATCGAACACTGGATTGAAAATTAAATTTCATATTTTAATGGTATCAAAATTAGTTCGGTGACACCATTTTTTTACTTTTTATTTTCTAAAAGCATATAATGAAATTTATCTTCTCATATTGTCTATCAAAATTTCATATATTTCTTTTTAGTTCACACAAAATAAATGAATTTTCATGAACAATCTTTGCAAACTTGCTACTTGATAATTGGCATATACTTTTTATTATTTTTTTGTTGTTAAAAAACCATTGTCAAATCGTCATTTTGAAAAAAGTATAAGAAAATTCCATATGTAGTAATCTGTACCGGTGATCCACCCTAAGCGATAGTTACCTTTTGATTTTTTAAGTCTTATCTTGCTTGTACAAACAAAATTGTAACGACATTCAAATATTAAATTGACTTAAATTCAGAATTTAAACGCAGCCTTAGAGTTCACATTAATAGTAAATATAGTACATTTATAGAATCAAAACTGTGTCAATAAACAGTTTATATAGTTTGCTTATCATCAAGGATCAAGAATAACCTGACGATCTTTCCCACGTTGAAGCTATTTGTTATACATAGGTTAGACAGAACATTTACCAAGGATTGTCCGACCAATTTTCAAACATATTCATATCTTCCTTTAATGGTACATTTTAATCTAGTATACACTTTTTCAGTCAAATCTGATTATGAGACACACTAATACATTTATCATAGGTATGCAAATAATAAATTAAGAATATTTCAATAGTTGGAGTGTAAAAAACCATAACACCGAGACAGTTTATACGTTTTTTGTGTAATGTCATTAAAATAGATTTGTTGTAAAGTTAAATAGTTTTGAGTTGTTTTCCAAATTTACGATGTTATTACATTGTATGTGTCTAAAATACTGATATACGTTCAGCCACTGTTTTATAAATCGTCAACTGTTTCACATTGATATAATTTGGAAGAGTTATCTTATAAATAAAAAATTCAACCCGGGCTTATGGTATCTTATAAACGAACCAACACTCTACAGTGTAAATCCAAATACCAAGATATTGATGGAATATTAATTATATATATTGGAAGTTAAGAGTAAAACATTTATGTACTTACTCTTATCATATGATGCTTCTTTGTAAGTGGTGGAATCTTATGTAGCGAGCAGTGGCGAGTATCAGCGAGGTGTATAGAATACTAAAATAAATCTCTAACAGATAAACTATTAGAATGGATTGTAAACAACCATTAATATGCTGGTGGATTTTCATTACGTAAAAAGTCTAACCTGATAACAGTCAGTCTACTGAATCCAACAAACGTCTTTATATATAAACCTCCTTCAACATTGATTCTGACATAAGTACCAAGGTAGATGTTATAATTTGCAATTGAGGTGATGATTGTTTAAGTTTGGCTTTACCTCTAATATTGCGTAAATTTTCTTTTTGGTACAATAGTTTTTTCAGACTTTTACTTGACTTTATGTCCCCCTTTTTTGGTATCATTGTTGTACTTCCTTTATTGATTCACGATACTTACCAAAGGGCCCACTTTTACTTCCTAAGAATGTAACCCAAAAATACACTAAACAATGCAGAATTCAGTTTGGTATACTGCTGTTTTTCTGTGTGTCTTTTTTCTTTTTTTGCCATGGAGTTTTATTTTCGACTTATTAGTTTGTATGATTCTATAGTATATTTTCCCTCTCTTTTACAAAATATATATATAAAAAGATAAACTTAAACTTATAAATTTTTCATCTGCTACTTTAAAATACGTCATAAAATAGAATCTTTAAATCACTACATCACCGTCATCGAGAACATTTACCAGTTTAAGTATCGGATTACTGGCTGATTTTCTTTAAAGAATTTGTTTTAAGAACTTTCTGAATCTATCAAAATTGTACGTAAATAGTATTGTCAATAAAATGTAAATATTTTTTTAAGTGAACATTTCAATAACAAAAAATTAAAACAAATATCAACGTGTTTCCAGGATGAAAACGTCGATCCTACTCTTACACTGCAGAAGTTCTAGTATTATAGTCGACTCCAAATACTATTTAATCTAAGGGGGAAAATGTGTAATATGATAAAATATGTAATTGTATTATACAGATAAAACTTACCGGGGGTGTTACAATATCAACTTTTATGCTGTTATTTGGAATACTGGCAAGTGATTTACTTGAGGACAAAAACATCACACTTTGTGCGCCTCGTTTTTCTCCATGCCATTGCATTTCCGTCATAGAAATTGGATCTTCCTCGTGGTATGAATATATAGTTCGTATAGTGTCGTCCTAGTTAAAAATACTAATGATATGTTATGCTGAATATGACACACAAAGTAAAAGAGAGAATACACTTCTAGATAGATATATATATATAAACCGATGCTTGTACATATACATATACGGAAAGTTATATAAAAATTATTCAAAGCAAATTGCTAGCAAGATAAGTTTTATGCAGTCATGTTTTACCATGTACGCTTACTCTTCACTATTAAAGGAAATTTATTGGCTTCCTAATGGAAACAATTCGCACAAATAGATCTATATCGAAAGGTTCAACTACGGAATTTATAAATAGACTATTGTTCGTACGATTTAAAAAAAAAGTTAGACCCAACGGCAATTCATTCCTGAAGTGTAAAAGCATCTATCAGTTCTCATTGATAAAAATATCAACCATTACACATAGACCCAACAATGAAAGAAGACAAACTTTAATGGTACGTCAATACAAAAACAATGCTGGTGATAAACAAAATATGGTTTATTACTTTTTTTAAATATTACAAGGCCTTACATTTATCACTACGTCATCCTCATCACAAGTATCCAATTTCCTAGAAAATGTCAGAACAGTACCGAAATCGTTCTCAAATCCGTTAATCAGGTACCAGTTCTGATTAGAATCCACCTTGGGAACAACATTTCCTACAGTATGGCAGTCCTGCATTGCAAACACAAACAAATATATCAAATGTCGTTTTTGAAAATGATAGGTTAAATATAGTTACTTACAACAGACGTTTACATTTCAGCAAACTTACATTTTCGTATACAAAAATATGCATACAATATAATTATATATGGACCACTAGCATTTGTAGTAAGCCATAAAACATTCTAAACAATTAACCAGTAGTGTATGTTTACTGAAACTGAATAGAAGTTGTCAATTCGGCATTGTAATGTTCTACACTTAAGAAGCAATGTTACATATGATAAATGTTGAAAGCAACTCATCTTTTCCTAATAATTTCATTCCTCTTTTTAAAATATGTAGTCAGGTGAAATTAAAAAGAAATCATCTAATTTTTAAATTGATACCGCAAATCAGAAGCATAGTAAATGAATAAAAAGATAAAAAAACTCCTGGACGCAAAAGATACAACACCATGGCAAAATAAAAACAAAACACAAAAGCAAACAAACGACATTTTGAGATCAACCTTAGTCTTCATCAATTGACAATTCTCTAAGCAATATGTCAAGCTTTAAATCGTTCCAAAGACATGATATATCATCCACAAATTCAATGATATTCCAAATTGACAGATAGAAATTTACATAAAATATCAATGTATGCTTGAAAAAAGTTTAAAACAGATAATTTCGGGAGTAAAAGATTAACAAATGTTCAGTTTGTGATAATACTATTCAAGGTAATAGTCCGCATACCCGGAAATATACTGAGCCATCAGAGTTAATCCAGCTTACAATTACATCAGATGGAAACATTTTACCATTTTGAGACAGTCCGAATCCTACATATCCTCTGGTTCTGACATGAGTTTCAAACGTAATATTGGTACCACTGACATTCCAAAATAGCCAAAAGTTTCCATCAGGATCCAGTTGAATTTCATGTTGGAACACTGATGTCGGCACTGGTTTACTGTGGACAGGTATCAGTTTTTGAACTGAATCAATGGCGTCTGAGCACTCATATGCCTGGTACAATCCAAAAAGAAATATCAACGAAAACCAATTACAGACCATTGTTCTATTTTACCTTTATAACCTTATGACACTTTAAATTATCATATCTTTCTTACAGAGTTTTTCACCTAGAGACTTCCTTGACTTTATCTTGAAATCTCAGCAGTGCTACCGACAATGATAAGATCATACACGAATTGTGTATGTCAATCCATGTTTAGATTTGTAAATAAACCAATAGATAAAAATATGCCATTTCATGATATGTAGATAATTATGTATAGGTATATCGACGATAGACATACTTTTACATGTAAATAGGATGAGAGAGCATGAATGATTTACATCTAAGGTTGTTTATCTACTTACGATACATTTTATGATTTATCCTAACTTTAGGATGTACTTAAGTGAACTAAGGTAAAATTAAATAAATCAAGAATTCAAAATGGTTACTATAAGCTGAAAGAGTATTAACAATGGATCAAAATAAGCTAAAAATATTGATAGTTCATGTTAGAAATATTGATAGAACATATGTAGAATTATTTTTTTGAACCTCTCTTAGTCTTAAGATACCCGCAAAGTCCGGAATATCAATATAATTGACTAATGCTTAGGTAACAGTTATCACAGGTACCAGGATGATAATTTAATACTCAATCTTACAACATCTCCTTATTTTTAGATAAATATGAAAGAACAAACCACTAATTTAACCACATGTTCCAAATACAGATATATCATAAGTTAATGATATACAAAATGATACTTCCACTACATACAACGATAAACAATATTTCTCCAACCAAAATCATTTAGAAGGAGGTTCGCCGAGATATATGATATCTACACTGGATATTTGAATTTGAACGGTTTAGATATTTGTATATATATTTTGAGATTCTTCAATTTTCCAGCAATCTTCATAAAAATGTATGTTCTTTGTTTTGTAACACATGTAGCGGAATTGGATTATGCAAATTAATTGTTTTAATAAAATTGCCTGTAAAAATAACTTTTGCCGGTTTTTCGTATATAATTTAAATTTTATAGTTCGTGTTCACATAAGAGGGAGAGACGTTGTCACTTACCATCTAGTTTAACTTTGTCTTACATATTTTTGGGTGTAAATTGTGTTTTTAAGTAGATAGTTCCGATATTTCATTTTGGAAATCTTGAAATGTTATTATGTCATCCATTTTGGCACTGATTCCGAATGATGTCTGATACCGCGATTTTCATTGGCTAAATATGGGTTAAGGAAAACAAATTTGAATAATTAATTTGATTGGTCAACGGTGGTATAAAAGCGGCCGTTTCGAAGTTAAGTTTGTCTCTTGGCCAGTGACTTGAGTAAGGTCTACTTCTCTCTCCTCTCTCTATATATATAGCCGAGATTTTGTCAGTTACTAAATGTTTGATTAAATATTGTCCCCCTTTTAAGTAGACTGGTTAATTTTTAAGATAAAAATGTAGAATTTTATTTGGTAAAACTTTTCAATCGTTCACCGCAGTGTGTTCTTCTGATTCTAGATTTATTTAGTAATTTTGCGATGTTAATTTATAAATAGATTAGCCGTATTCATCCACGTGTCGCGGTGCACTCGACTTTCCGTAGGGAGGGTGTTCCGATATTTCAACACTAATATTTAGATAGCTACTACACTTCTTTTTATATAAGTTCAATTTAAAGAAAGAAATAAGTTTATTTTGCATATTTTGTTGTTTGGTGCTCTATTTTTGTTGTAAACAAAGTACCGATTTATTGAAGTTAAATTGAAGAAAACTGTTTATAGTTTTCCTTGCCTTTTTGATATAATTATACTGATTTTGGATCTTGTTTACACTTGTTAATTGTTACATGTTGATTTATGTTATTTCTATATAAAGTATCTGAACTTAATAAATCTTGAGTCTTCTCTACCAAAACACAATCTCCCAGAGGAACGAACAAGAAACCTGAATTGCTAACGCAGAAGTTTATGGTATATATTTGCCATTGAGACCAATATAAAAGGCATCCGTCGTTAACAGTATTTTGGGTTATAAATGGAATAAATTACATTTACACTGGATTAAGGTCAAAGGTTGTTGGTGTTGGATTTTGTTGGCGATTCCAGGTTCACATAAGTACTCACGGGGGAACGGTGACACATAGACACCCGACCCTCCTGTTACATTTTTGGTGGCCAATGTGGGGAGATATGTGATTCAAATTTGTAGAGAAGACTAGGATAATTTGTATATTTTTTTTTAATTTAAAAAGTAAAAAGAATAAATTAAATAGGGAGAAATTTAAATTTATAATTTCTATAAATTAAAATAAAATAAATTAGGACAATGGCGGACAGAGATTATGCAGGTTATCTATCTGAAGAAAACATAGATGTACATAGTTTGGAGAGCCCCGTTTTACGTAGATTACGAACCGATGATAGGAGACACGTTAGCTTTGGTCCACCTCATGATTATCGGTTATCAGAATTTGATTTTGAAAGAGTACGAGCCGAACATATGGATCCTAAAAGTCCAATTGATTCATTAAGCCCGCTTACGATAGAGATACCTTCTGCAGGTCCGCAAAGGTTAGTAAATAGCCTCCCTGATTTTGATGGTCGTTCTCATGCAAAAAGTGGATCCGAAATTGAGATATCTGTCGACGAGCCACGGTATGGTGAATATCGTAATATAGATAGTTCTCCAAAGTTAAATTTTAGAAAAAGACAGGATGATGAGACTAGTCGGAAAGCCGAGAACCTGTCTCCTATTGCGGGTAATCGTGAAAGAGGTGATTTATATCCGTCAAGGGAACCGTATAGACCCCCTCAGTATTTTGAAAGTACAGGTTTGCATGAACCTTTATTAAGGACATCTAGTCCTAGACCGAGAGCCGAAAATGAAAATTACTTTCGATTTAGTAGAGAGAATGTAGCTCCGAGTCCTAGACCGAGAGCCGAAAATGAAAATTATTTTCGATTTAGTAGAGAGAATGTAGCTCCGAGTCCTAGACCGAGAGCCGAAAATGAAAATTATTTTCGATTAAGTGGAGAGAATGAAGCTCAGAGTACACGAATTCATACAAGTTCTGCTGCTAGACAACCGCGTAGACAAGTCGATACGGACATGTATGATATAGGTCAAGATTACAATAATCAACAGTCGCAAGTATATGAACCAACTGGTCGTTATCAAGATAGACATTCTCCACTACCGCGATTCGATCCGCTGTTTAATTACAATCGTAATGCACCTTCTCAGTATGCATATTCACGGGAACCTTTTCAACGTGATTTATCACATCATATGCCTATTTATGGTCCACCTAGACCCGCTACATATGTACCACAGGGATACACTGGTGGTTTACGTGCTACTTCTATTACGCGACGTGAGAAAGAGCCTGAAAAATTTGATGGCCGTTCGGTAGACTGGAAAGATTTCATTGTACACTTTGAACAATGTGCTTCTTGGAACCGTTGGACGGGACATGAAAAGGCTCAACAACTTTCAATGAGTCTTCGCGGAACTGCACAGAAGTTATTAGGGGATTTAAAACCCGAGTTGGTTAAAAGTTACGACAGCTTAAAATCTGTTTTAGCTCAGAGATTTAATCCAAAAGAAAGGGTTACCGCGTACCGATGTGAGTTTAGATCGCGGATACGCAAGCGAGGAGAATCATTAGCCGATTTTGGTTACGCGTTACGACGATTAGTTCGTTTGGCTTATCCCGAAGGAGAATATAACACTGTATTAGAACAGTTAGTGATAAATCAGTTTATAAACGGGTTATCCAACGTAGAAATGGAAAAACATGTGCAATTTGCACATCCACAAACATTAGAAGCTGCTATTGCTTGTGCCGTGGAATTTGAAGCATTTACCGGTGCACAAATGAATCCGCCGCGAAAGCCAAAAGATGATAATCCTCTGTCTCTGCCAGTCAATAATATAAATAGAAATAAACAAAATAAAGAGAAAACTGAAAATAGTAAGAAAGAAATGTCAGCATGTCCTCAAAATGAAATTAAAGATTTGACTGAAGTAATTAGTAGTTGTTTTGGGAAAATGTCGGATAAATTAGACAATTTGACAGTAGGAAAAACAAGAAATTACCCCAGTCAAGTTACTTGTTATAAATGTGGCAAAGAAGGACATTTTGCTAAATTCTGTAGAAAAGAAACAGAATGTCAAAATTGTGACAAATTTGGTCATCATTATAGAAATTGTGCTGCACCAGCTACTCACTGTGTTAATTGTAACAGGTGGGGACATCTTGCAAAATACTGTAGGACAACTAATAAAGTAAATGATTTTAATGACCAGACATGTTCAAATGATAAGGGAAACGATTAAGGGCTGGACTTAGGGCCAAAGATTCAGCCGAAAACCTTGAAAATGAAATTGAAACAGAAAGGCCTCCAATTAGAATTAGTGCAATACAGCAAAATTGTTTATTTGCTACAGCCAAATGTCAAAAAGTTACTTTTAAAATTTTAGTTGATACAGGATCAGTAGCTAGTATACTCTCAAAAACTATCTTTGATAAAATGGGGATTGCTCCTTCAAAGTTACAAAGAGTTAAAACAACTCTATCAGCTGCTGATGGAAGCAATATTGAAATTTTGGGAAAAATAACTTTGAAATTTATTATGTCAAGTAAAGTGTTTGAACATGAATTCATAGTAGCCGGGATTCATGAAATTTCAGGGATACTTGGTATGGATTTTTTAGAAATAAATGATGCACAAGTTCTAATTGCGAAACCTGAAATGGTCTTGTCAGGTCATAAAGTTAAACTATATAAACAGGGACATAACTCTTGTTTTTTTTGTTAGATTAAATAGTGAAACAGTTATTCCCCCTAAGTCTGAAATAACACTTGAAGTTCCCACTCCTGAGTTGATAGATAAAAATTTGAGTGTGTTAGAACCTTGTAAAAGATTACAAAAGGAAGGTTTATTTATTGCTAGGACTTTATTAAGTAAACCAGAAACTAAGCTGTGTGTAAACGCAATTAATTTGTCTAACAAACCAATTAAACTTAGACGTAAAACCACATTAGGCGTTTTAGAAAAAGTTGACTATATTAAACAATGGCCGGAAGTCAATTCTATAGATAAAATAGAATCACAAGTTGATCTGCCAAAGCATTTGCAACCTTTAATTGATAAGACATCTTCAAAATTAACTGAGGAACAGAAAAATGAAGTTAAGGGATTAGTGTTGGAATATCGGGATATTTTTACCGGACCGGATGAAAAACTTGGGCGTACAGATTTAGTTCAGCATACTATAGACACGGGCAATGCTAAGCCGATTAAAATACCACCGCGAAGGGTACCAATGTTTCAGAAAGAAATAATTGAAACGGAAATTCAGAAAATGTTAGATGAAGACATAATTCAACCCAGTAATAGTCCTTGGTCCTCACCCATACTTTTGGTTGCTAAAAAGACCGACCCTTCTGATTCCTCAGGAAAGCTTGCATGGCGCTTCTGTCTGGACTATAGATCCATAAATTCAGTTACGAAAAAAGATGCCTATCCTTTGCCAAGAATAGACACTTCCTTGGATACGTTAGGAGGTAATAATTGGTTCACAACCGTCGATTTAACGTCAGGTTATTGGCAATGCGAAGTCGAGCCAAAAAGTAGGGAGAAAACAGCTTTTTCGTCCCATAAAGGTCTTTTTGAATTTAAAGTCCTAAGTTTTGGTTTATGTAATGCTCCAGCTACTTTCGAAAGGTTGATGGAATTGGTGTTAAGAGGATATCAATGGGAATATTGTCTATGTTATTTGGATGATGTTATTATTTACGGTGCTACATTTGAAAAGGCTTTGCAGAATGTCAAATTAGTTTTTGAAAGGTTTAGGCAGGCAAATCTCAAACTCAAACCTTCAAAGTGTTCCCTGTTTCAGCATCAAGTATTATTTTTGGGGCATCTAGTTTCCGGTGATGGTATTTCCTGTGACCCTACTAAAATACAGGCAGTTAAACATTGGCCAGAACCGACAAATATAAGAGAGGTCCGAAGTTTCCTGGGGCTAGCGGGTTATTATAGAAAGTTCATTAAAAATTTTTCAGAAATAGCTTCCCCTTTAACAGAATTGACAAAGAAAAACAAGAAATTTTTGTTTTCAGATAAATGTAGTCATGCATTTGAAAAGTTAAAACAAAAATTAATTTCTTCTCCAATTTTAGCTTATCCAAATATGGAGGGTAAATTTGTTCTTGACACAGATGCTTGTGACAACGGAATAGGGGCTGTTTTATCCCAAATTCAAAATGGCGAAGAAAAAGTCATTGCCTATGCCAGTAAAACTTTAAATAATGCACAGAGAAAATACTGTACAACTTACAAAGAGCTTTTGGCAATAGTTTCTTTTGTTAAACATTTCCGCCATTATTTGTGGGGAAGACCTTTTAAAGTTCGAACTGACCATGCCTCTTTGATATGGCTTAAAAATTTCAAAGATCCAGAAGGAATTTTGGCTAGATGGATAACTATCCTAGAAACTTTTGATTATGCTTTAGAACACAGAAAAGGAAGCCTTCATAGTAATGCTGATGGGTTGTCCCGGCGTCCTCACAGAAAATGTGTCAGGACCGATTGTCCTGATTGTACTAATGAAAGCTTATTGGTGTCAAATATATTAAGAGAAGATGCAAAATCTTCATTCTTTGTGACCCCACTGATGGCCACACAAGAAAATATGGAAGACCCACATGCTTCAGTACAGGATTTAGATATTTCAGAGGAAACCGAAAATAGTCAAAATGAAAATTTGTTTTGTAACTGGTTGGCTTTTTGGACACATGAACAAATTGCTGAAATGCAAAATAGAGACCCAAATATTAAGAAAATTTTAGATTTGAAATCTTTGTTCGATAATAAGCCCCCAAAACATTATATTGAAGATGCATCATATGAATGTAGGGTTTTGTGGAGTCAATGGGAGTCTATAGAAATAAGAAATGGTCTTTTATTCTACCAGTTTCATTCAGAAATCGGGGAAGAAAAGTTAGTTTTAATTGCGCCCAAAGAAATGAGGGATAAGATTTTCAGTGAATTACATGAAAAACGAACCGCAGGACATATGGGTCGGGATAAAACTTTAGACTCTATAAGACGTCGTTTTTATTGGCCTGGAATGTCTTCTGACATAGCTTGTTGGGTTAAACAGTGCAATTTATGTGCAAGATGTAAACGGGGACCCGGTATAGGCAAGGCCCCTCTACAACAGTCTTTAGTAGGTTCCCCTTTTGATAGAATTGGAATTGATATTGTTGGTCCTTGTCCTATTACTCAAGATGGCAACGAGTATATGATAGTAGTTCAGGATTATTTCACAAAATGGACAGAGGTTTATCCTGTTGTAAGGCATAACGCTTTAACCGTAGCAGATAAATTAGCTACCCAATTTTTCTGTCGCTTTGGTTTACCAAGTCAAATACATTCTGACCAAGGTCGTGAATTTGAATCTGATTTATTTGCAAATTTGTGTTCTCTCTTTGGAATAGAAAAGACCCGTACTTGCCCATATAGGCCTCAGTCTGATGGTCTCGTTGAACGTATGAATAGAACTTTAAAACAGATGTCTATTTTCGCAAATTTAAACAGAAATGACTGGGACGATCATATTCCCTATCTTTTGATGGCTTTTCGGGCTACAATTCAGGACAGTATAGGAGTTTCTCCACATAAAATGATGTTTGGTCGTGACATGCAATGTCCCATTGATATAATTGCAGGAGTCCCTACACAAAATAAAAGTGAAACATGTCCTGTTCAGTACATAGAGTGGTTAAAATATACCCTTGACCTTACCTATTCATTTGCTAATGAAAATTTAAGGAAAGCAGCTAACCGTCAGAAGAAACACTATGACCGCGGTGTAAAACCGCGTAGTTTTTCTGAAGGGGAATTTGCTTGGCGATGGTACCCACCTCGTGCTAATATAAAATTTGGGTTAGGCTGGATAGGACCATATCTAATTAAAAGAAAAATAACTTCAGTGACTTATCAAATTCAAAGGGATCCTAAAAGTAAAGATATTGTTGTCCATGTCGATCATTTGAAACCCTATAATGGGAGGGAAATACCTGAAATCTGGCAAGTTCAAGATGAACAAGTTGAAAACGAGCCTGTTTATGATGATACGCAAACGTTAGATTTCTTACCCGACGATTTTGAAGACGAAGAAATTAATGAAATTAGCCACCCCATTCTTGATAATTCGTTTAATGAAAGAGAGTTCACGGTTGAACCGGTCACGCCGCCTAGAAGAACACGCTGCGGTCGTACAGTACATAAGCCACTTAAGTATTCTCCGTCATTATAGAGAGCAGGAGAGATTGTATATATATTTTTTTTAAGTGATAAGTTCAGATATATGTCTTGTGTATAGTTCATATGTAAAAATGTTAATACAGTAATATGTCAACAAAGTAATTCACAGATAACAAAAAATATCGTTAGGTAAGGGTGACATTGAGTAAAGTAAATAATGCGAGAACCAATAGGAAAAAAAAAAAATACATACTATAAATAGAGTGAATTAAATGAAGGCAGGAATTAAATTTTAGTACTAGCATTTATCATGACTCTGTTATATTTTATTTGTATTTGTCGTATATGCGATACAATAAATTAAACTTAGATAGGAGATAGATTTTCTTTTTAAATATATTTTTCTGTGTGAAACAATTATTAGGTATACAGTTTTCAAGTAGGGGTGATAACTTCCGAAATGTGAACTCAACAGTAATAGGCTCATTTTTCCAAAGAAAAAAAAAAAAATAGAATAAAGGAAAGTGTATAATTTTCATAGGTTAGATGTCATATTAAGACTTAAATGAAACTTCCGAAAAATAAAGTAGGGGTTTTCAGTCTAGTTTTTGAAATTTGCACATAAGAATATTAGAGGATTTATACATGTATAAGTACATGAAGTATGAACAGTTATATGGATAGGAATAGATGTCAATGGAAGACTTAAATAGCACTTCTGAAAATAGAGTAAGGGTGTCTAGTCTATTTTTGCTATATAAACAGATAATGAAAATGAAACAATGCGATTTTAAGCTTTTATTTTGCTGTTTACAAACCTGAAATACAACACACACATTGAGAAATAAATATCTAAATAAATTTTTGTAGAATTCAAATGGACGAATTAGAAGTTCAGGATTATGAAATGATGAGACTAGATGATGATCTCCGACAACCATGGCCTGTTGAAGGAATGGCTTGCAATGTGCCATCATGTAACATGCATATATATACCTCATATCGTGCATATATTAAGCATTGGAAAAATATACACACACAGTACATTTCAATTAGTGAATGTGAAATTTGTAATATGACATTCAATAGAAAGTGCCTTCTCAATAGACATTTTCGATTTGTTCATAAACTAAATGGCGCTCAACTGGCAAATAAATTCGCTCAAGTTACTGTTAGGAATATAATTAATGATAATTATGTATCTCCCGGAGATGTATTGCCTCCTAAAAAAAAACTGATTAAGTAAATAGATATGTTTATTAAGATAATGTTAAATGCATGTAAATCTTGATTTTTTTAATTATATTTAAGTGTTATATTTTTCAGTTTTTCAAAATGGCACAAGCTCAATTAACAGCAGTTAGTTTTAATATAAAGAAAAGGGAATACTGGCTACCAGAGGGAATGAGATGTGAAGTAGAGGGGTGTGAAACTCCTATCTTTTCATCTCTTTCTATTTACATCAAACACTGGAAGGCAAAACACATCCCAGTTGTCCCCATATACCAGTGCTCAATATGCCAGTCAAGATTCGGCAGAAGGTGTGAATTGACCCGCCACCTTAGGTTCTTTCATCACCTGTCTGTCGAAGACACAATTACCATACTTTGTAAGGTACAACCAGAGCAGCTGCCAAATATGCATTACCGGGATCCAGGTGATGTTTTGCCACGACAGGCAAAACCCCGTGTTAATGTGGAGGCACGAGAAGCGGCACGTCGCCATCGTGAACTGTATGCCGCTGAACACAAAGTGGAATTCCCAAATTTGGAAGGTGCCATTACAGTCCCTCGAGACAAAGTGGCGTATATTTTTGATGTACCGGGATTGGGACCTAGGTTACAGTTGAAGGCCAAGCCTGGATGGTGCCCAGAATACAAGTGACTGTGGTGTAGCGTATTGTGTAATGTACCTGCGACTGTGATATTGTTATATGGACTTATTGTGAACTTTGTTTGATTTTGCGTTTTATACATGTTTATTTTTTAATTTGATATTTTTGTTATAGTTTTGAATAATTTTATTTTTTTTGATAATTGCCATTTTTGTTTTGAATGTTTTGAAATTGCCATTTCTATGTTTTGGAAATTCCCAATTTTATGTTTTGGAAATTGCTATTATCCTTATTTGAACATTTTGAGATTTTAATAATTGTTTTTTTTGTTTTGAATGTTTTGAAATTGCCATTTCTATGTTTTGGAAATTCCCAATTTTATGTTTTTGAAATTGCTATTATCCTTATTTGAACATTTTGAGATTTTAATAATTGTTTTTTTTTTGTTTTGAATGTTTTGAAATTGCCATTTCTATGTTTTTGAAATTCCCAATTTTATGTTTTGGAAATTGCTATTATCCTTATTTGAACATTTTGAGATTTTAATAATTGCCATTTTTTGTTTGGAATGTTTTGAGATTGCCATTTTACATGTTTTATATTGTTTTGTTTTAATGTTATATTGATAGGTGCTATAGGAGATAAATTGAAACTTTAAAGTAAAGTCAAAGACTTTGTCTGATATAACCTTTATTAATCTGGAAATATATTTAAGTTGATAAAATTATCTTTAATTTTATAACAGATAATTTGATCTAAGTGGGGAGGAGTGTAGCGGAATTGGATTATGCAAATTAATTGTTTTGATAAAATTGCCTGTAAAAATAACTTTTGCCGGTTTTTCGTATATAATTTAAATTTTATAGTTCGTGTTCACATAAGAGGGAGAGACGTTGTCACTTACCATCTAGTTTAACTTTGTCTTACATATTTTTGGGTGTAAATTGTGTTTTTAAGTAGATAGTTCCGATATTTCATTTTGGAAATCTTGAAATGTTATTATGTCATCCATTTTGGCACTGATTCCGAATGATGTCTGATACCGCGATTTTCATTGGCTAAATATGGGTTAAGGAAAACAAATTTGAATAATTAATTTGATTGGTCAACGGTGGTATAAAAGCGGCCGTTTCGAAGTTAAGTTTGTCTCTTGGCCAGTGACTTGAGTAAGGTCTACTTCTCTCTCCTCTCTCTATATATATAGCCGAGATTTTGTCAGTTACTAAATGTTTGATTAAATATTGTCCCCCTTTTAAGTAGACTGGTTAATTTTTAAGATAAAAATGTAGAATTTTATTTGGTAAAACTTTTCAATCGTTCACCGCAGTGTGTTCTTCTGATTCTAGATTTATTTAGTAATTTTGCGATGTTAATTTATAAATAGATTAGCCGTATTCATCCACGTGTCGCGGTGCACTCGACTTTCCGTAGGGAGGGTGTTCCGATATTTCAACACTAATATTTAGATAGCTACTACACTTCTTTTTATATAAGTTCAATTTAAAGAAAGAAATAAGTTTATTTTGCATATTTTGTTGTTTGGTGCTCTATTTTTGTTGTAAACAAAGTACCGATTTATTGAAGTTAAATTGAAGAAAACTGTTTATAGTTTTCCTTGCCTTTTTGATATAATTATACTGATTTTGGATCTTGTTTACACTTGTTAATTGTTACATGTTGATTTATGTTATTTCTATATAAAGTATCTGAACTTAATAAATCTTGAGTCTTCTCTACCAAAACACAATCTCCCAGAGGAACGAACAAGAAACCTGAATTGCTAACGCAGAAGTTTATGGTATATATTTGCCATTGAGACCAATATAAAAGGCATCCGTCGTTAACAGTATTTTGGGTTATAAATGGAATAAATTACATTTACACTGGTTTAAGGTCAAAGGTTGTTGGTGTTGGATTTTGTTGGCGATTCCAGGTTCACATAAGTACTCACGGGGGAACGGTGACACATAGACACCCGACCCTCCTGTTACACACATATCACCTTGTTGATACCATCAATGACAACTAGTGAATAAACTCATCATAGATACCAGGACTAAATTTTGTATATACGCCAGACGCGCGTTTCGTCTACAAAAGACTCATCAGTGACGCTCGAATCCAAAAAAGTTAAAAAAAAAAGGCAAATAAAGTACAAAGTGGAGAGACAATAGTTGAAGTGTCAATAATTATTGAAAACAAAAGAACAGGCCATTAATGAATTGCATTGGTTAAGACCAAACTTGTGAAGAAACGTGTGATATCACCAGAATGTAACTACAAATTCTGTAAAATGGGAAAGGAATATGCTATTTTAGTCTACTTAGAAAACAAGAGGCTGTCACAACGACAGCAAACCGGATTTATTAACATTTATTTGTGTCCTGGCAATATCACAAGAACCATAACTGATGAATGCTGAAAGTGAAAATCGTCAATATCAAATTTGACCCCCATTTTGTAGTCAGTATCAACATATTAAAATTTGAAAAGCTTAGATTGAATGGTTCATTAGTAAATGCAACAACGTGAATGGAAACGCCATTTTACGATCTTTCAAGAACCATAACTCCTGAACGGTAAAAGTCAAAATCGTCATTATTGAACTTGACCTCTATTTTGTCATCAGTAACAACATATAAAAATTTCAAAAGCTTTGGTTGAATGGTTTAGGAGAAAATGCACCGACACGACTGGAAACACCATTTTTCAATCTTTCAAGAACCATAACTCCTGAACGGTAAAAGTCAAAATCGTCATTATTGAACTTGACCTCCATTTTGTCATCATTAACAATATATTAAAATTTGGGAAGCTTTGGTTAAACAGTTCATGCGTAAATGCACGGACACGACTGGAAACTCCATTTTTCAATCTTTCAAGAACCATAACTCCTGAACCGTAAAAGTCAAAATCGTCATTATTGAACTTGAGCTCCATTTTGTCATCGGTAACAACATATTAAAATTTGGGAAGCTTTGGTAGAACAGTTCATGTGTAAATGCACGGACACGACTGGAAACTTGAATGGTTCATTAGTAAATGCAACAACGTGAATGGAAACGCCATTTTTCAATTTTTCAAGAACCATAACTCCTGAACGGTAAAAGTCAAAATCGCCATTATTGAACTTGACCTTCATTTAGTTGTCAGTAACAACATATTAAAATTTTAAAAGCTTTGGTTGAACGGTTCATGAGTTAATGCACGGACAACATTTGATTGCTGCCCGCCCGGCCGCCCGCCGTACATCCCCAAATCAATAACCGACATTTTTGTCACAAAAATCCGGTTAAAAACCAATACGATATTATGCATTTATTGTTAATATAACAGGTTTCATGGAGCAAGTTAAAATAAGTTAAAAAAAACACATATACATATTATTTATATTAACTTTTTGAGTAAAATTGTAGGTAAATAGAAAAAAAGAATGACGAGTCAGCAAAAAAAAAAAAAAAAAAAAAAACATCATTAAAAGTTATTATACTTGATCCCTATTTATGGCAACACTTTAAGACTATGAAATGCATTTTACCAAAATATATGCACTGAATTTCAGAGATACATAATAAGCTTTTGTAACAAGTACTCGTTTACTCTTAGTATCTCACACTTTTTCTATTAATAAGCCGAAAATCAATGTAAAAAGAACGTTTTAAAGTGATTGAATGAATGAGCAAAGTTAAAATAAATCATTTGAATATCTTCTAACTTTATTGTACAGATCTAGACCTTTTTGGTTTACATTTAAGAAATTACTGTATTTTTTTTTCTGTCCATATGCAGAAATAACATACACATTGTGGTACACACTGAATAACCTGCGAAGCGGATTATTTGTACGTGTGTACCACATTTTTTTTAATGTTATTTCGAGTAGACCAAATACATAGTTGTCAAATGTACCAGATTTATAATTGAATACGCCAAACATCATTGACGCTCAGATCAAATTAGTTATGAAGCCAAACAAGTACAAAGTTGAAGATCATTGAGGACCCAAAATTTCTAAAAGTTGTGCCAAATACGGCTAAGGTAGTCTATTCCTGGGATAAGAAAATCCTTAGTATTTCGAAAAATTTAAAGTTTTGTAAACAGGAAATTTATAAAAATCACCATATAATTGATATTCATGTCAACACCGAAGTGCTGACTTCTCATGAAAAGAGATATTAATTCTAATTCCATATTAAGTTGGTGAAAATCAAAATATCGTTTATGTGATTCTTTGTTAATTTTTTGTTTGTTTTGAGATTGTGATATAATGATGACTGCTGTACCCATATTTTGACAATATTACCTATATTATGTCTTGTTTAGTTCACGCATCGTTGAAAATATAATTGAATTTGGTGCGACTGTTACACAAGTTAGAGGTTCAGTGCTATAAAACAAGGTTCAATCCACCATTTTATACATTTGAAAATGCCTTTACAATGTCAGGAATATGACAGTTGTTGTCTATTCGTTTGATGTGTTTTATCATTTTTCTTTGCCATTTGGTTAGCGACTCTCCGTTTTGAATTTTCATCGGAGTTCAGTATTTTTATGATTTAACTTTTATGACGTTACGGTCACATGCCAAAATAATGTCTATGAGCCGATAGACAAAACACCGTCAGCCAACCAGAAGACGTGTGACATTCAAAATTAAATTATTTGTAGACAACATAACATATCGGTTAATCGAAAGAAGAAAAAAAAAGTAATTTTGATCATGCATGAAGTATGGTTTTATAAGAGCACTAGATGTCAATTTTCTGTTCACTGATTTGACTATAATTATAATATTTAGTTTATAATCATGTAAAACATTTATCCAAATTGTAAAAAAGTCTGAAATAATTAATTTACAGGACATGGGCTCGATATTATATAGCTTACTTTCGTGTATATTTAAGTATTGACGCCATCTAATTAACTATCGAGTTGACCTCTGGAGATCTCCGATGATCATACAAGCGATAAAATACAAACATGACTGTCGCATCAATTTCCATTAAATTGACAAAGATGTGTGGGCAAACCAAACAGTATTTTTAAATATATGTGAACAAACCAGACTGTACATATACACAGTCAACATTGTGTTATAGTCCTGATCATTATAAAACAAACAACTATGTAACAAAGAAGCACAAAATGACATATAGACAAGCATATCAGCAAACATCACATACAAGAATACACAAATTTTCCATAGTAGAATAACGGGATGTATAAGTACAGAGCCGCGTCATTAATGTATCAAAGACACATGACAGGGTAAATATAGTTCGTTTTTATGTTGTAATGTTATACCACTGTCCAAGGTTTATGGGAGGGTAAGGATCCCGCCACATTAAGTGTGTATGTGCCTGTAATTCAGTGGTTGTCGATTGTGTATGTGTTACATAGACAAGGCCGTTGGTTTTCTCGTTTGAATTGTTTTACATTTTCATTTCAGGGCCTTTCATAGCTGACTGTGCAATATGATCTTTGCTCATTGTTGAAGGCCGTACAGTGACCTATAGTTGTTACTTTCTGTCATTTTGATCTCTTGTGGAGAGTTGTCGCAATGGCAATCATACTACATCTCCTTTTTTTTTTTAAATATATATATATATTGCACCTCAGCAAAGTTGTCTAACAAAAGAACAATAATAGCCAGGGACGATTAACGACAGAGCCACGTCATCTGTATCAAAGAAACACCAAAAAGGTATATAGACAATGCACATTTGCAAAAACGAATGACAAGCTCACAAAATCACGACATAATGACATGATGTACAAGTACCGAGACGCGTCAAATGGATATCAATAAAATCAATGATCATGCTACTCGCTTGAGATGGAAAATTATCGCTAGAAACTAAGCAGGCACGTGGCGTTGCTAACGAAATTGACATGAAATTGACAACGTCGTCATAGGTAAAATAGCGATAAACAAATAATCATGGATCATCTCAACTCGATTGCCTTTTTCGCCTGAGACGGGACGGCACAATTTGGTGAAATTGGTTGTTCTTGTCTTTATATTTTGCTGATATGCTTGTCTAAATGTCATGTTGTGACACATATTCATTTGTATAATGATAATTCAAATTTTAATACACTGGGCTGCTGAATCCCTATTTAGACATATAAAGTCTTCGAACTGTTCACACACATTAAAACAATCTCATTGAGATGATCAACGATAATCTATAAAATATATCAGTTACATCAAATTCCATTGAATTGAAAACGATGTGTGAACAAAACAAACAGATTGTTTTAATGTGTTTGAACAATTCAAAGATTTTATATGTCTAAATAGGGCTTCAGCAGCCCAGTGTATTAAAATTTGAATTATCATTATACAAATAAACATGTGACAAAACATGACATTTAGACAAGCGTATCAGCAAAATATAAAGACAAGAACAACCAATTTTACCAAAGCACAAAAAAAAATGGATGTTAGTTTAGTGCCATGTCATATATGTATCAAAGAAACATAAAAAAAGGAGCATGGACAGAGCACATCAGTAAAAATCAAAGATGCAATACAATAATACAAAAATGTTTTACAAAAGCACAATAACGGGATGTAGAAGTACAGAGCCATGTCATATGTGTATCAAAGATACACAAAAAGGTATACAGACAAAGCCCTTCCAGTAAAACTAACAGACAAGAATACCTAAATGTTTGACAAAAGCACACTAACAGGATGTACAAGTACAGAGCCAAGTCAAATGTATCAAAGAAACATAAAAAGGTAGAGTCGGGCGTCCATATTCGTATATATGCTATTATAGCACAAGTTAAATTACTCACTTTTCATAGTTCTGAATAGTGAAAAAAACAATACTTGGTTTCTATAGGTTTGATTAGAATGCTTCCGTCCCCTTAAATTGAGAAATGAGTAGCAACATGTCACTTTCAAATTTACTCAGTAAGGAGCTGCGCATGCATTAGAACGTTTTTTAATCCTGATTTTTCGGCTGATTGAGTGATTATTGAAATTATGATCGACTTTTTAATAAGAAAATATATTAAGTTGATATCTTATATATAGGTTAATTGGAAACTTGTGAAAAGTCATGAAACTGGTCCGCAATGTGTAAAAGATAAATTGTCGAATGGTTGTTTATGTCAAGTGGCAAATATTGCATGCATATTCAGGACGATGAAATGGAAAGGAGATCAGACACAGGACAGTATAGAACAGTACAGATCGTCATATTGTGACAGTTGCAAACAGGAAAAAGAGTTTTTCCCCATTGATTACAGGAGGAAAAACATTCTTATTGAACTGGTGCGCCTGGTCCGTGCTCGATTTCAAGTTTTTTGGAGGAGTCTAGCTTGGTCATTTACTTTTTAAGTTTTCTGTGTGTCTTCATTCTGTGGTCATTTGAAGTTCCTTGTTGCTGTCTTCGTTTACTTAGATTTGTCTTGGTCACTTCAAGTTATTTTCAAATTTTGGATACTACTTTAAATGATTTTGTATAATTTGGACCGGCAACACCACGTGTGCCATCCATATAGCGGGGATAACTTACCATTCTAGAGCATCATCAGTTTTAACAGCTGCCTTTAAAAATTCCACAACACAATTAGATTTGTTCTTGTCACGATTGGGCTTTAATATCGGACTATCACCGGCGATATCAGGTTTACTCATTGTTAAAGGATGTATGTTAGATATAGGAAGATGTGGTGTGAGTGCCATTGAGACAACTCTCCATCCAAATAACAATTTATAAAAGTAAATTAGGACGACTGTCATACAAGTGAGAGGTTTAGCTAGCAATAAAACCAGGTTCAATCCACCATTTTCTACATTTGAAAATGCCTGTACCAAGTCAGGAATATGACAATTCTTGTCCATTCGTTTTTGATGCGTTTTGTTATTTGATTTTGCCATGTGATTATGGACTTTCCGAATTGATTTTCCTCTGAGTTCAGTATTTTTGTGATTTTACTTTTCATTATAGGTCAATGCACCGCCTTCAACACGGATCATTGGCTCACACCGAACAACAAGCTATAAAGGGCCCCAAAATTACTATTTTGTAATACCATTTAAATGGGAAAACCAACGGTCTAATCTATATAAAAAAACGAGAAACGACAAACACGTATAAATTACATAAACAAACGACAACTACTGTACATCAGATTCCTGACTTAGGACAGTCTGTAATTGCTTACCTCCAATGCATTTCACTTGAACTATTAGACTAGTGGCAATCATACCACATCTTCTTATTTTGATATGTATAAAACTTGTTCTTTCTTCACCGTGATGATGCAGATGACATGTGAGTGTTCATTGGTCAGTAAACATTTTCTAAATGTATGGAGCCATATCAAATTATTACCGGCAAGCAGTACAAGGGAAAGAAGTCAAGAGAATATATTATTTAGTAAGACATTTTCTACGATGTAAAAAATGAAGAACTGTTCAGTCTATAATTGGTGTTGATTATTTAATTTCAAGAGCCAGTATGAACAAATGGTAAAGTAAAGAAATATCATTTTTCTTCCACACATACAGGACACATCCACTTGACTTCAGAAAATAATAAACTATCGTTAGTGATCATTTAGCGAAAGACATTCATAGTGATACCAGCTAAGTGGACAGACATCCCTGTCACATCCCACCCATAAAATGCCATTCTGCTCATCTGTTGTTTTTTTTTGCCGCGAGTCACACAAACCCCACACATCATCTTCGTCGTCTTCTGCACTCTGAAATAACAAATCAAACAAAACGTATGTATTTTATAGATTGTAAAGGTTATATACCCAACACACACAATATCAATATAAAAAAAGAAGATGTGGTATGATTGCCAATGAGACAACTATCCACAAAAGACCAAAATGACACAGACATTAACAACTACTAACAAGTCTACTCTCCTTAAAAATAAGTAAGGGTTCCGCGGATGTCAGTGTCTCGCCCACTTTTGCTGTTTGTAATCAAACTTTGATCACAGATTGTAATCAAGTCCATGCATTTATAAGTATAAAATACGTAAAAAATGGATTTTTAGTACTTAAAAATAACCACAGAGTGAATATTTGTGGACGCTGCCACCGCCCACGGAATGTAGGATCGCTATGTCTCGCTTTTTCGACACAAGTCGAAAACACGACAAAAATGTTACCCATACATATTGTTTCTTATAACTCAAGGCCCAGACACTATCACTCAACGGTCTACAAATTGAGCAAAAGGAGTACTCCAGATGCAGATCAAGGATTTTTGATAGAAGGGGGCCTGGACTACACAACGTTTGAAGTTGGACCTGTTAATAGTCTACGACTGTACGGTATGGGATGTGCTCATTGATGTCGTACGATGACCTATAGTTGTTTAAAACTTCTGTTTTAATTCGTCTCTTGTTGATATTGTCTCATTGCAAATCATATCACATCTTCTTATTTTTATATTAAACATGTATATATATATATATATATATAATATAACCATAAGCCCCCCCCCCCCCCCCCCCCCCCCTTTTTCCATTTCCATCCGATGTACCATTTAAAAATTAAATATTTATTAATAAACTCACTTCTATTTTTCTGAATTTTTTGTTAGCTTTCCGTACTCTTGGCCTACACAATTTAATTTGCTCTAAACTTTCAGATTCCTCGGTTGTCTTTATATCTGCATGTACCCCAGCAGTAACTGCGATGATGTGAGGATCTACATGGTGCCTAATTTCTACAGTTTGATTAGATTTTTTATTTATTTTTCTTCCTTCTGTGGAAGTTTTCGTTGATTTCGCTTTTCTTTTTGATTGCTTCTTTCTGAAGCTTTGCTTGATTTCGGTGTTGACATGAATATCAATAATGTGGTAATTTTTATAAATTTCCTGTTTGCAAAACTTTGAATTTTACGAAAAACTAAGGATTTTCTTATACCAGACATAGATCTAGATTACCTTAGCCGTATTTGGCACCAATTTTTGGAATTTTGGATTCTCAATGCTCTTCAACTTTGTTCTTGTTTGGCTTTATAAATATTTTGATATGAGCGTCACTGATGAGTCTGATGTAGACGAAACGCGCGTCTGGCGTACTAAATTATAATCCTGGTACCTTTGATAACTATTGATCACATGCGGTGACCAAGCCTTATCTTGTGCCTGTTGTAGTACAATTGCAAATTTGTTTTTTTTATTAACATGTCGGCTTTGACAAGTCCAATATTCAGGGCAAGCTCACTGTACCCACTTCTAAACGGATGGAAAATTTGATCAAATGGCTGCAAGAAATAGGAGGTATGCGGAGGCAATCCTAAAACTTCTACAATATGTTCAATAGCCATATCAATGACAGGAATTGATAAATGAGAGGAATGATTATCTATAATAAGCAGGTTTGCAAACCATTTTTCAAATAAATCTCTAGTGATGTAGCCATTTTCAGCTGTGGCATACAGCCAGTCTTTTGGCATTTCAGAGGCGTAACGTCCACTTGGAAGACTTTTAGTGAAGATAAGCATATTTGGCATAAATCCACCTGCAGCAGATGCACATGCTTATAAAGTTATGTGCTCGTAATCAGTCATTTGCTGTCTGTATGGATTTTTTGTACCAGTTGGGGGATATTATTTTTTGCTTTTTTTGGGATATTATTTTTTTGCTTTTTTTGGTCTGTTTCTTTGCCAAACCGAGCCTCGTCTGCATTCCATACTTGTGATGGTTTGTCTTGTAGGTTAAGTTTGTTGATAGTAGATTCTAATAGCTTGAAGTAGTCATCTATAGTTTCTTGGGATGATACAGCAACTCTAGATCTCTGTAGACAATTGGGCGTTCTTAAGGATAATTTGTGTTTCTTTAAAAACTTTTGACACCATTTCTAAGAAGGTGGTTTTTGTACTGAGGAACATGATTTCTGCGTAACTGACAGTGGAAATGTTTGCAAAACCTTCCTGGTCAGACCAAAGCCTCTTTCACTCATATATTTAACATAATTTGCTAAGGAGGAATCCTCCGATTTTGTTTAATAAGATTTTTGTCCACCTTTTTAGCTCACCTGGCCCACAGGGCCAAGTGGGCTTTTCCCATCACTTTGCGTCCGTCGTCGTTAACTTTTACAAAAATCTTCTCCTCTGAAACTACTGGGCCAAATTAAACCAAACTTGGCCACAACCATCATTGGGGTATCTAGTTTAAAAAATGTGTCCGGTGACCCGGCCAACCAACCAAGATGGCCGCCATGGCTAAAAATAGAACATAGGGGTAAAATGCAGTTTTTGGCTTATAACTCAAAAATCAAAGCATTTAGAGCAAATCTGACTAAGTAAAATTGTGTATCAGGTCAAGATCTATCTGCCCTGAAATTTTCAGATGCATTATTATAGATAGAGATAAACTGTAAACAGCAATAGTGTTCAGAAAAGTAAGATTTACAAATAAGTCAACGTGACCGAAATGGTCAGTTGACACCTTTAGGAGTTATTGCCCTTTATAGTAAATTTTTAACCATTTTTCGTAAATCTTAGTTATCTTTTACAAAAATCTTCTCCTCTGAAACTACTTGGCCAAATTAATCCAAACTTAGCCACAATCATCCTTAGGGTATGTAGTTTATAAATGTGTCCGGTGACCCGGCCATCAAATCAAGATGGCCGCCACGGCTAAAAATAGAACATAGGGGTAAAATGCAGTTTTTGGCTTATAACTCAAAAACCAAAGCATTTAGAGCAAATCTTACAGGGGGTAAAATTGTTTATCAGGTCAAGATCTATCTGCGCAGAAATTTTCAGATGAATCAGACAACCCGTTGTTGGGTTGCTGCCCCTGAATTGGTAATTTTAAGGAAATTTTGCTGTTTTTGGTTATTATCTTGAATATTATTGTAGATAGAGATAAACTGTAAACAACAATAATGTTCAGCAAAGTAAGATTTACAAATAAGTCAACATGACCGAAAGGAGTTATTGTCCTTTATAGTCAATTTTTAACAATTTTCATAAAATTTGTAAATTTTTATTAACATTTTCCACTGAAACTTCTGGGCCAAGTTCATTATAGATAGAGATAATTGTAAGCAGCAAGACTGTTTAGTAAAGTAAGATGTACAAACACATTACCATCACCAAATCACAATTTTGTCATGAATCCATCTGCTTCCTTTGTTTAATATTCACATAGACCAAGGTGAGCGACACAGGCTCTTTAGAGCCTCTAGTTTTTCAATTATACTTTTTCCAAGTATATAATCTGACAATGTTTTTCTTGGTATTTTGTATAGTTTGGAAACCTTAGAGTTCGAAATTAACCCTGTCTTTACTTTGTTGATTGCTGTGGCAAGATGCTCTTCCGTATATTGTTTATATTTAGCCATCTACAAAAATATTTTACTTTATTGTTATTTAAAGTAGATATTAAAAAAATTCAAATGGGAAAACATTCAAACCATGCAATTTAGGCTTAGATTCATGACATTTTTTATTAGTTGTTATTTGACTTTGAACTAGCTGTCAGTAAGTTAACTGCGAGTACTCTTAAGAGCTGTACTTTGCGGTCGTATTAAGCTGCACCTAGTGGAGCATATTATGAGTTTTTATTATGTTGTCTTTCACCCAATTTCGCAGATAAATGACGGGAATATTGCTCCAGAAACATATTTAACCCTGTAACATCGTCTATAAGCATGTACCAAGTCAGGAGCAAGTATTGTTCAGCGCGCGGTAAGCGATTGTTGGCTTATATTTGTTTTTCATAAACATTTTTGCTATAAAGCAAGCCGTTAGATTTTTAATTGAATTGTTTCGTATTTTTCATAACGGGATCTTTTAAAGCCAACTGTATAATATAGGTTTTTCTCATTGTAGAAGTGCGTACGGTTTCCAACAATTGCTTACATCCACTTCATTTGAAATTGTTGAATAGTTGGCTCATTGGAAAGCATACCACATATCCATGTTTTTTATCCTTAATTTTTTCTTCTTCACCTCACGCTTACTTAAATGTATGTCTACATCAACAGTATACAGATTTGCAGATAAAATAACTGAAAAAAAAATAATTGTAATTTACTTTTATTTACTATTATTTGTCATTCTTATTTATTTATTTATTTATAATGCCCTATTTATGGGCATTATGTTTTTGGTCTGTGCGTCCGTCCGTTCGTTCGTCCGTCTGTCCCGCTTCAGGTTAAAGTTTTTGGAAAAGTACAATCAACTTGAAACTTAGTAAACGTATTCCCTACGATATGATCGTTCCAATTTAAAGCCAAATAAGAGATTTTCCTAGTTTTTTACGGTTCACTGAACATAGAAAATGATAGTGCCGATGGGGCATCCGTGAACTATGGACACATTTTTGTTTTTATTTTATTTTCACTATTGTTCATCTTACTATACAAATCCTTGGTTCATCCAATCTTTGTTTTTTCTTTTGTTCCTTTTCGTAGATTTTTCTTTATTGTTTAAAAAGCATCAGAGTCTATTCAATCAAGCCACATATTTATTTATGAAGTGAAGTGGCTGAACTCTTAATTTTTTGCACCCAACCCCTTTTTTTTTTGGCAACTCAGATTTTGCGCCTGTTAATCCCTCTCCCATCCTCATATGATTCGCCTCGACCCTGATAACAGAGATGGGTCTGATTACTTTCAATGTAATTGATTAAATTACAATTACTTTGTCATTTGTACGATTAAATTAAATTAATGATTACATCATTTCTGAAAGTATCTGATTAAATTAATGATTACATTGGCAAAGTAATCATGATTACATCTGATTACAATGAATTTGAAGGAAAAACAACATTTGAATGATGTGAATGAATAAATGTTTAATATGTCTATAGCGTTAAAAATTAATTTTATTTAATACATGTATAATAACTTCAAACTTCATATATTTAATAAACCGCAAAAAATCACAACATATGTACATGAACATTGTGTTACTGGTTATGGCCCATTACACTTTATCATCATTGATTTCTGAAATATTTGGACTTCAATTGAATAATCAGGATAAAGGTTTACAAAGAATTTGGTGTTTGTCTTCCGACCTCTTCCTGACTAAATGTATTAATTCAAGGTTCAGTTTCTTAAAGTTAAAATATGGATGAAAGTAAAGTTACCAGATAAAAACTATGCAAGATTTAATAAAAAAATGTTTACGCAAATAGTACAAAAGATAAGTACTCAAAGAATCATTGCATTTTCCCAGTCTAAATACATACCACAATTTGTTTATTTTTTCTTACTTTTAATTTATTTTGTACTAATTAGATAAATTGTCACATGTCTGTTTAATCTTTTATCATATATATTCCCTACAGCTATACACAATTAGTAATTGCAATAAAAACAAATTTTAATTGGTGTCCTACCTGTCAATTTAAATTTGACAAAAATAACAATTTTAACAAAAGATTACAATTCGAGGGTTAAAGAAAAGTATAACTTGAATATAACAGTCAGTTATTACCAAATATATATATTTTTTCATCTTTAAATTGTGAATACAATGTACAATATATTTTACTTAGGCTAATGATGACTTTTCAATACTGTAACAGTTTATTTTTTACTGAAGTTCCAAGTATACAAATCAACTAACATGCTTCAAGTAAAAAAAACTATTTTATACATGTTAAATATTTGTCAAATATAAATAACCAAAAAAGGTTCATTTATTGACCATAAACATGAAGTTTTAGATTATTTTCCATTGTAATCAGAATGTAATCAAAAAGTTATCAGGATTACAGGGTATTTTGAAAAGTAATTGATTAAAATGATTACTTGAATAATTGTAATCAATTACAGCTGATAAACGATTACAATTACAATTACCCCAACTCTGCCTGTCAGATAAAGGATTATTCTCCGGCAAAAAATCATTTGGAATGGTGCAATCATTCGTATGATACGATAATTTAATCATACCAAATCAAGTGTTCCCGGAATCAAATTCATGATTATTCCGTTGTTAACTCTGACGATGACGTCAGTTGTAAACACTGGCGTCTAGAAATAGAAATTGAAAGTAGAGGACAAATAAATTTATGTATGTATAAAAGTATTTTCTGGGCCATGCATATGTTTTTGATCCCTGGTTACCTACAGTCATTTCATGGCGTTCATGAAATGACTTGCAAACTCGCTTGCAAAGCCAACGCAGCCTTTGTTAAAGGTATTTTTTCGTGATTAGATTTGTATTGTTGTTATCGTCAATGATGTTCTATCGATCATACTTACATTATACATTTGCAAAATTTGATAAAATAACATGCATCTATCATATATTCATGTTGAGCAAAAGTTGTCAGCGTTCAGCTTCTATTTTGACCAACAAAAAAAAAAAAAAACACGGAATGGCGAATATGGGCCCCCGGCTCTATATAGACAAAGAACATATTAAGGTAGCACTCCACAGTTAGAAAATAAAATAAAAAATGAGCCACAAAATGTTTTATCATCCCCTATTCCTGGATTTCTAATACATTAACCTAACTGTTTGTGTTGTACATGTGCATATGTATGTAATCAGTAACTTCCATAGATTTGATTTTCAAAAGTTAAAAGGGTGAAAAATAATTCCTTTTATGTGTATCCATGGCAACATTCTGCATTTATTTACCATAAAATATTGCAAAAAGAGGGGTGAACATGTCACATATCCCCCCAAAAATGTGGATCAAACTAGAATTGCAATGCCTTTGACTGATACCTTTTTAGAAACTGTTTTCAGAAATCTTCCTAATGATCAAATAAAAAATGGGTGTCTTTCGCCTCATTTTTTCGTAAAATCCAATCACAAAGTTCGGGCGATAAAAAGTTGGAAAAAAACATTACAATAATTGCCGGACCAATGTATGGTAGGGACATGCAAATACGGACTGTCATACAGAAAACAGCCTATATAACATACATTACATAACCTTGATGTTCATATAAACCCAATACAAAGGCTATTTTAATACTCGGCTATCCAAAAATTAATTTTATTGCACACTAGCTCTCATATTTGAAAAATCCACAGGGGCCAAAATGCGAAACTACACACCTAACTGTGGAGTGCTACCTACGCAAAAATAAAAGAATACAAACATGTTTTACAAAAACACGGATGTATAAGTACAGAGCCACGTCATATGTAATAAGGACACAACAAAAGGCATATTGAAAAAGCACATTATCAAACATGAATAACAAGAATATGAAAATTATCATAGAACGATTACACAATGGCGTGATGTACTGAGCCACGTCAAATTGATATCTATAATAAGAGGACTAAACAGTATAAATAATATTCATAAAGACAAATAAAAAAAATATAGTATAACTCGGTATCAAGTTGATAGACAACGTCAATACCCATAATCTATACTTCAAGACTATCTTGTATTACTTGTGAAGACAACTGATGATACACGACCACGTTAGAAATATGAAAATGAGCAAATGTAAAGTTGTAAGATATACATAGAAATGTCTATCAAATATTATAAACCCTCTTACTGGCCACCGTTTTTCAATTTTGCATTTCAAGTGCAAGAAAATACGACAGCTCGACGTCTGTGAAGTAACAACAAACAATGACGTCACGACATAATGACCGTTTCATTTAAAATAATAATGACAGTTCTTGTCCATTCGTTTTTTATGTGTTTTGTCATGTGATTAGGGACTATCCGATTTGATTTTCCTGTGATTTTAGTGATTTTACTTTTAGGGACCAAAAGAAGAAAACCATTAAATTGTTTAATCTTCGGTCTTTTAATTGAAAGAGATACAGCATTGATGAGAAGCTTGCATAAATTAAACTATGGATAACATACCTGTATGTGTTCCTCCGGTAGTTAGAGAATGAAAGCTTCATGATATGCTGCTCGGACTTCTCTTGAACTGAATTTTAATGTGCGTATTGTTATGCGTTTACTTTTCTACATTGGTTAGAGGTATAGGGGGAGGGTTGAGATCTCACAAACATGTTTAACCCCGCCGCATTTTTGCGCCTGTCCCAAGTCAGGAGCCTCTGGCCTTTGTTAGTATTGTATTATTTTTATTTTAGTTTCTTGTGTACAATTTGGAAATTAGTATGGCGTTCATTATCACTGGACTAGTATATATTTGTTTAGGGGCCAGCTGAAGGACGCCTCCGGGTGCGGGAATTTCTCGCTACATTGAAGACCTGTTGGTGACCCTCAGCTGTTGATTTTTATTTGGTCGGGTTGTTGTCTCTTTGACACATTCCCCATTTCCATTCTCAATTTGATGCTGTAATGCAACGAATTTTAACTAATCTGCTATGAATCGTCTTAACCTACTGGCCTGCTTCCGAATAAAACGGAATAGATTCCTTTTAGACTCCACAAGGACAGTTCCAATCTGTGGTAGAGCACGTTCTGCTGTTTTTCAGTTCCTGAATGACATGCTACGACTTGGATTTGGTGTCTGAACTCTTTGTTCGGGCTGAAAATAAAATATCACATAACCAATCAAGAAATATGGATATTTTAACAGTTAGTTGGTGGTGGTTTTTTGTTGTAATGAAGATAATGAGATTTGGCTTCAACCTTCATCATTCCAGTGTATGAAAAAAGTGTATTAACTCGGTTCTATATCAGCGTTTAATGTAAATGATCTTTATTATAATTAACCGAAGAGCCCCTGATCCCGTATGTATATGAACCTCACTTATAGTTAAATATTACCAACAAATCTTTTTGCAAGTATTTGCATATCTATTATCAAAGTTATGTTTATCACTTATTGGTACAGTATTCATTTAATTGTCTTTATGGATTTTACTCCACCTGTTGAGTCTGTTTTTGTGGACTTTATTTGACGTTGCTCTGTACTTATACATCCCGTCATTGTTTTATACTTATTTTTTTCAAGTTTTGCTAATATGCTTTGTCCATATAAGAAGATATAATAGTAAAGTGCCAATGCAATGCAAGTCATAATTTATAACAGGAAACCTTTACAAATGTAAGTCAAATTACGGTCTTCCACACGGAGCTTTGGCCCTGAAATGACTAATGTAAAACCATTTAAACGTCTATTTATGACTTTTTTCTTGCATATGAGGTGTGTTGTGAACTTACTAATTTATAGAACAAACGGGTCCGAACGGGTAAAATCATACATGGGCTTCACAACAAGTATATTTGTCTCATTTAACAATTACCACAACTTTATACTGCAGTTACATTTATATGCAAACAACATGTAAAAATACAATACTTTATTATAATACACAATAAATATACAACATAGTTTATTCACACAGGAATACGCGAATAAATATGAACAACCAACGTTAATGTGTTTGAATTGCCGATCGCGCTATATTTAACAGGGGAAACTACGATCTATAAATAGGGCAAATTATATATTTAGAACCTGATGCGATGATCAGTAAAATAATACAGTGTGTAAAATGTATGCTGTTTACCTTTTATAAAATATATATCAAGTCAAATATCAATCTTCTTATTCTTCGAGGTGTATATCAACTTCACTCGCGTCTGGCGTACTAAATTATAATCCTGGTACATTTGATAACTATTCAAAAGGATATAAAGTACTAAATGGTGGCCCCATTGCCGGCAATGCTATTTTTAGCAATTATCTCCTTAAAAGGCGCTTTTAATAAACTAATTATGGAAAAACTGCTGTTGTCTAATTGAAGCTCGATATCTATTTGCGATTTTACCGCACTCAAATATATATGGTCCCATGGCTTTTCTTGGTGAATTTTGGGGTTTTTCACGATACCTGACGATTTCGCAGAAAAATTTCCCTAATTTTGAGCAACATAAAAAAAATATTTCCGGCCCTTCATACTATACATTTAAGGACAAATTTGTGCTTGCATGAAACTTCATTCATAATACTTTCCAGAAGAAAAATATATAAAAGATATAACAACCAATCACAGAGAGCCATCTATTTTTATCTCTATGTCATGTTCCCTACATAAAATGGCTGCGCCCATGTAATTTTATTTGGTACATTGTAACCTATACGGTAATAAAAAAAAATTGAAATTTGATTTTTTTTGCCGCATTAGTTACTTGAACATTGCTTGACTTCATTCTACTATGCAAAATATCTCATTGAAAACTGTACAATACACAAGAATTAATTTCTGGAGCCTACCCCTGTTTAAAAATTGGTAAAAAATTACACTGATTTTTATAGACATTACGGTACTGCTTGTTGCAGGTGTAATATTTTGTCTCTTTGTTAGTATTGCCTTTTCGAAGTAATCATGTGCTTCTGATATTGATCAACAGAAAATTTAATTTGAGTGACGCTGTGCCGAAAACCAAATTAAAAATTCGGACCAGTTCAATATGAAATAAGTTCACTATTTTGAAACGGACTATAGCTTTATAAATCAGATACATGTGCACACTTTAGCTTCTTTTCGTAAAAAACAGCTTCTGGTGGTCTATATTAGCTATACAAGTAGTCTGGTAAATGTTTTGAATGATGCGAAATCGTTTAGCGTATGCATATACCCTTGGAGCCGTTTTTACCAAAAAAGGGGGAGGGTTAAATCCGAAGATTTCTGTGTCATGTGATGTGACAAGGACTAACAAGTATCGCCAAAAGTTAGGCCTATATATGGCTATCAAGCCTGTAAGACATATTTTGGATAAAAACAGAAAAGACACACAAAGGCGATGTAATCCTGTACTTACCCATATTTTGAATGCAAATAAGAAACAGACTATAGCATGAAAACGGAATTATTCACACATATCACAACACTAGTAAAGCGTTTTTGATGTCTTAATCTTTCTTTAAATACAATTTTTGACATATTTTGAGACCATTATAGGATATAAAGTACTAAATGGTGGCCCCATTGCCGGCAATGCTATTTTTAGCAATTATCTCCTTAAAAGGCGCTTTTAATAAACTAATTATGGAAAAACTGCTGTTGTCTAATTGAAGCTCGATATCTATTTGCGATTTTACCGCACTCAAATATATATGGTCCCATGGCTTTTCTTGGTGAATTTTGGGGTTTTTCACGATACCTGACGATTTCGCAGAAAAATTTCCCTAATTTTGAGCAACATAAAAAAAATATTTCCGGCCCTTCATACTATACATTTAAGGACAAATTTGTGCTTGCATGAAACTTCATTCATAATACTTTCCAGAAGAAAAATATATAAAAGATATAACAACCAATCACAGAGAGCCATCTATTTTTATCTCTATGTCATGTTCCCTACATAAAATGGCTGCGCCCATGTAATTTTATTTGGTACATTGTAACCAAAACCATTTAAACAATTGCTGGGCGGAAGTTGACGTCAACAATGGGAAAGTGAAAGTATGGGAATAAATATAACGTTACGTCGTGTAAATTGTACTTTCACAATACTGCCCCCCTTTTCAAAAAATAAAAACATTACCTATATGTACCTTATTTACAGTAAAAAAAAATCATCAACAATAACGACATGAAAAATAAACAATATGCATAATTTCTAAATTTCAAAAATCACCTCTTCTGTAAATGCATATTCATAACAATTAAAACATAGCAATATCAACACATTTAAATCATAAAGCAATCAATCATCAACATATAAATATATATTGTTCAAACATTGTCAAATTTATTGATACAGTTTATCAACAGGGGACTTGTACGGAAAGAACACCACACTTTTAATCTTCCTATTTTCTTTTCCCAGTCTTCTCTTCTTCTGTGTCGATGGTTTGGTTATGTCCTCTTCTGGTTGTCTCTTCATGGCAAGGACCTTGGCCTTCCAAAATGTTGCTTCCTCTCTAAGTTTCAATACTTCTTTTCTTTGATCCTTTAGTTGTTTCTCAAAATCTTCCATGTTACATTTTGTATCAGTTTGAGTCTCTGCATCTGTGGTTTTAATTGGTGTTTCTGTGTTTGTAATAATTTCAACAACTTCTTCTTGCACATCAATGACGATCCCGGGATAGTTGATGGCAAGATCTTCTGTACCCCGATTACCCCATGTAACATTATAAGGAGCAGTGTTCTTCTTAAGAAATGTATTGTCTTGACTATCTTGAACATCAGCTGCTAATTTTGCATGTAGTTTATATTTTGTTACATGGTTCTCCAAACGGTTTAAACTGTTACATTTGAAATGGCATATGGTACAAAAATAAGGACAGTGATTATAAGTTGTGTGATTAAATTGAACATGCCAGATGGCTTCTTTTAATGATTTCATCTCATCTCCACATTTCCTACAGTTAAAGGTGGCTTGGTCATTCTCATCTTCCATCTGCAATAAACAGAAAACAAAACACATGGTAAGTATCGGTTACTATAAAAAATGTTGAACAAGTAAATCAGCTACATGGACAAAAACTGTTTCTTTACTTTTTTTAACCCAGGATGGAAAAACAGAAGATTCATATGCTCTAAGGTTATCAAAATGGATATTAAAACTTTTTCTGGAATCTCTGATTTGATAAACTACAGGACTCAGTTGTTTAATAACTACAAATGGACCACTCCATGGACTTTCAAGCTTTTAAAAAAATGGTTTCTTCCTAAATACAAGAGATCCAACAAGTGAAAGTGCGAGCTACTGCTCACTGATGATACCCCCGCCGCAAGTGGATAATATTAATAGTGTAAAAATATGCAAGTGTTCGGTAAACAGGAAGTTGTCGAGTGATGAATCTGAAAACGCATTACACGGTATAGCTGACTTATAAAAATCCTGAAACCAAATTTCAGAAATCCTTGTATTGTAGTTCCTGAGAAAAATGTGACGAAAATTTTTAACTTGGTTATCATGTGTAAAATCATACAAGTGTTCGGTAAACAGGAAGTTGTCGAGTGATGAATCTGAAAACGCATCACGCGTTAAAGCTGACTTAGAATGAAATTCAAAACAGTGTGGCTGTGGCAATTGATTGACACATTAAATTCATCCATTGACTGGGACAATTAAGGTGAACGTTTGTATGTAACGACCACTGTTCACTATGTACTTTTTAAAGACACTTAAACTATGGGGTCACCAAAGGTTCTCAACACCTTAATAAAGTAATTCGAAAAATTAATCAGAAATAACACGATGTTTTATTTATATCAATTATATAAATCAAAACATAAAGGTTATTCTGATTAATTTTTCGAATTATTTTATAATAAAAGGCGTTAAGAAACCTTTGGTGACCCCACAGTTTAAATGTCTATCGTAGGTACGTCGTGAACAGTGGTCGTTACAGACAAACGTTCACGTAAATTGTCCCAGTCAATGGATGAATTTAATGTGTCAATCAATGGCCACAGCCACACTGTTTTGAATTTCATTCTATATAAATCCTGAAACCAAATTTCAGAAATCCTTGTATTGTAGTTTCTGAGAAAAATGTGACGAAAATTTTCAACTTGGCTATCATGTGTAAAATCAGACAAGTGTTCGGTAAACAGGAAGTTGTCAAGTGATGAATCTGAAAACGCATCACACGGTATGGCTGACATATATAAATGTTGATACCAAATTACAGAAAGGGTGGATGTGTAGTTCCTGAGAAAAATGTGACAAAAGTTTCATGGGACGGACTGACTGACGGACGGACTGATGGACGGACGGACTGACAGACAGAGGTAAAACAGTATACTCCCCCTTTTTTAAAGCGGGGGTATAACTAAAAATGGTTTATCAATTATTCTCGTATCATGGTTTCGTTTTTGCTTTTCCCCTGACTGTTTAAGATTTTCTCGAGCTACATGGTATATATCTTCCATATGAACTCTCAAATCATCAACGTATTCATTTACAGGTTTCTGGGTATTATGACGGGGTAATGGATATAGTAACTCATGGGGTAGATTCACTTCTCGTCATAACATTAATTTATTTGGACTAAAACCAGTAGAGGGATGAACGGTACTTCTGTATGCACTCATTAATACTGGAATATAGAAATCCCATTTTCTTTTGTTTTCATCTACATAAGATTTAATCATTTTTCATAATGTTTTGTTAAATTTTTCAATTAGGCCATTAGATGATGGGTGAAAAGGGGTTGATTTCGTTTTATGGATATCAAGGAGCCTGTACAATTCTTGGAATAAATTGCTTTGAAAATTAGTCCCTTGATCAGTATGGATTTCAAGCGGAATTCCGAATCCAGAAACGAACTCATTAACAAGTTTCTCGGCAACGATATGGGAATATTGGTTAGACAATGGATAGGCTTCCATCCATCTGGTAAAGTGATCACCGATCACTAATATAAACCGATTGCCATTTTTGGATTTGGGAAATGGTCCCATGACATCCAACGCTACTCTGTCCATTGGATATCCAACATGATAATTCTGCAAAGCTGCATGGTTATTATTGATTGTTTTCCTAAGCTTACAGCATGATGGACATCTGTACTTATACATCCTGTTAGTGTACTATGATAACTGTTGTATTATCATATCCCATTGTTGCTAATATGCTTTGTCTGAATAGTTTTTTGGTATTTTTTTTTATAGTTAAATTCCTTTGTCTAGAGACAGAGAAATGGGGAATGTGTCAAAGAGACAACCACCCGACCATAGAGCAGACAACACATGAAGGACACCAATGGGTCTTCAATGCAGCGAGAAATTCCCGCACCCGGAGGCGTCCTTCAACTGGCCCCTGAAGAAATATGTATACTAGTTCAGTGAAAATGGCCGGAATACATAACTCCGAATTATACACAAGAAACTAAAATTAAAAATTATACAAGACTAACAAAGGCCAGCAGCTCCTTATTCGGGACAAGTGCCAAAATGCGGCGGGGTTAAACATGTTTTTCGAGATCTCAACCCTCCCCTATATTAATAAGTATTGCAATATGCATTGTGTTTAAATGTAATATCAGTATTTAGTTCTATTATAATCTTAAATCAATCCTAATTCTATCTTACTTTTGAGATATAGTTTTTTTTATATGTGACGTCATTTCTGTCCTGTTTCGGAAATTTCTTAAATTCAAATGTGACGTAATTTTTGTGCTTTTTCACCATCGTATGTGACGTCATTTTTATGTTTTATTGCGTTGAGGCCTGGACTGAGTCGGGTGTGTCTATTCTGTGTTGGTCTTTGCGTTATGTATTCGGGTTTTGTTTTCTGTAATTAGTTAATACTTCAGTTTCATTATGTATATCTTTTATATTCATTTGATAAAATTTACTGTTTGCAATAGCATTGTGATGATTTTGTATCTAAGGTTAAATTGTTTACACTGGTTACAGTTCGGCAGAAGCCTTATTTTATATATTTATATGATACTTTAATAAACATAGAAAAGAGTAAGATGTTTCGCGGGTAAACTTTGGGTCAGGTCAAATGTGAAGGGGTGTTCCAAAGGAAACTCAGATACGAGTAACGAGACACTTCAGTAGAACACCCCTCCTTCAAGAATGGTACAGCTCCCATCGGGGTATATAAGCAGGAGAGATTCCTAGCTCAGGGTCGATTGTCATACGTTTGAAGACGAAGACCTGAAGTACGGTACGTAGATATTCGAGATCGCTGTCTCTTATATATTATATGTTGTGTTAATATTACTAAATGTAATAAAGAACAGGTTGGTGCCTGTAATAAATACGGACTTGTACGTTTACAAGCTGAACCGTATTGTACCGTATAGGACAAATGTGAGTCTGTGTGACCACCTTGTAAAGTACATAATTGTACCAACAGAACAGAGACAAGTGTGTAAACTTATTGTACCAGGAGGACAAGTTGTTCCTGACCTAGGACAGATTTGTACCAGTTGTATATTTATATTGAAGTAGAATTGTTTATAGCTAGTTTATTAAAGATTGCAAAGAGCAGTTGTACATATTTTGGTTCATTGATGTTGATTTATAAATAAAGATTGTGTGTTATATATTTTGTAAATAGAACAATTTTGGATTCAGTATCAAACTGGTAACGAACACATTCTAAATAGAAATAGACACGCTTACCCTGTGTACACGTTACAGCATTAATTGTTCTAAATAATAAGAATGTTTTTATCCCAAGCATAAAAACATAGCCGTATTTGACACAACCTTTTTCAACTTGTGATCTTCAGTGCTGTACAACTCTGTACTTTTTTTCACTTTCGATCTTTTATATCCGGGCGTCACTGGTGAGTCTTGTGTGGAGGAGGCGCGTTTTTGGCGTATTGAATTTCAAACCTGATGCTTTTTGTTATCTATTAATCATGTGTTTATTTGTCTAATACGTTCTCCTAATTATTTGTATTGTAGTCCTGTAATATTAGGTTGTCATTTCAATGTTATATTTAACATTGCCATTAAAGTGCGAGGTTTGGCATGCCACAAAACCAGGTTCAACCCACCATTTTTTTCTTTAAAAATGTCCTGTACCAAGTCAGGAATATGGCCATTGTTATATTATTGTTCGTTTCTGTGTGTGTATAATTTTAACGTTGCGTCGTTTGTTTTCTCTTATTTTTTAGTGTAAATCACATTGCGATAAGACGTGTCACGGTACTTGTCTATCCCAAGTTCATGTATTTGGTTTTGATGTTATAATTGTTATTCTCGTGGGATTTTGTCTGATGCTTGGTCCGTTTATGTGTGTGTTACATTTTAGTGTTGTGTCGTTGTTCTCCTCTTATATTTAATGCGTTTCCCTCGGTTTAAGTTTGTAACCCCGATTTTGCTTTTTGTCCATGGATCAATTGAATAGCGGTATACTACTGTTCCCTTAATTATACCTCTAGCCAATGTAGTAGAGATGTGTATATATGATTCTGCTGTGTCCAAATTTAATTATAAAACATTTAGATTTATGCATCATTCACTTCTTTTTGTAACATGACGAAACAAAAACTTCTTTAATAGCAAATGAATACACCTTATCGCTATTTAGTCCATTCCAGGAAAAAACAGTCATTTATACAACTTCCTGTTTGGGTCACCGGCCGAAAAATGGAGGTCATCAGTAGTGAGCTGAGGGAGAAAAAACTTTAGAAAGTGATCATCAAGAAACTTTGATATAGTATGATCCACTTTTTTAGAAATTAAAATTGAAGTAAAAAAATATTTTGTTTGAAGTATTTACGGTAGTTTAAACAGGTCTCATTAAAAAGTATTGTGGATGGTGAATTGTTTAAACAGGCTCCCAGATAGCTTCAACTGGATGAAAAAGTTGTGTAATTTTAGAACTTATCCGGAATGGAATAAATAGCGATTAGGTGTATTCTCAGCTCAAGTTAAAAAAAATAATGAAGAACTGAAAATAACACACACAAAAAAAGAAACTTCTTTGAGATTTTTTCTTCTTAATCTTTTATTTCACACTAAAACGTGATCATTTGAAAGATGAAATTAGGTGCAAGGAGATTGCGAGAACGCAGGATTTTGCTCTATTTACCTCCAGAGCTTCTGGGGCCCTTAAGCGCCCCCAGACACCCGGCCGTAAAGCACAAAGCTTACAGCTTGCTGGGCGACAGCCACCTATAATTTTATTTTAGCCTACTACTCCAATTTTGAGGGAAAGCCCTGAAAGGATGGCTATAAATAAAGGCAACAGTAGTATACCGCTGTTCAAAATTCATAAATCGATAGTGAAAAAAAACCAAATCCGGGTTGCAAACTAAAACTGAGGGAATTGCATAAGAGAACTATAAACAAGCATATCATTTTATAAACTGAACATCTGAAAATTGATGAAATTGTTTAGCATGCGCATGGATCTAATTGAACCTAAAGAACGTTATTTATCACGATTACCTAAAATTACAAGTAATGTCAGTGGTATAAGTTCTTGTTAAAAATAGTAGCATGAGGGAGTTATTGCCGTTGTTGACAACAAACACTAGTCTTGTAAATTTCACCTTTTTTTTTTAAATTTTCGCTAGTCCTCAATAAATATATTTATCCCTTTATTGACCACCGTGACTTACCAGTATCCCTTTTCACTAAAAGATAATAGTACATTAATAGACAAACGGCCAACTTACCCCATTAATAATGTAGTCGCTTCTCTGAGGCTAATACTTGAGACTTATTTGATATTCAATTCTTTTTCAAGTACTTCTAATTCCTGTGTTCCTGCTGATGCTTCCAGTGCAGGAAATGTGAATTGGATACTGGTATGCCTTGCTTGTTCCGTATTCTCTTTCTAAGTACTCTGTAAATTGTGCGATGTTGCAAACAGATCTGCCCTTTCAGTACTCACAGGCACGCACTTTCGCCAGTCGCACTCCTGCAATGGCTGTCAAATAACCAAATTTGATCACCTTCTTTTATGAAGGCCAATGAATTTTCGCCTATTGTGACGATCATTGGTGATTATTTTGTAAGGTGGGCTGCCAAAACACTTGTTCAATGTAGAATTGAAATTCTATCAAGTTTCGTAATGCTCATGTTGTCTGGGTAAAACAGCATAACATGCAATATAACGAGTACTTTGGCAAAAGCTACTACCGAAGGCATAAATACAAGGATATTTCTTCTTAAACCAAGTTCGTCGAGGGAAATTCTATCATCGATATCAGACGAAATTTTGAAGATTGATCTGCGAAGAAAAGGAAATTTAGGAAAGTTGAAATCAAAGGAAAAAGAAACTCTTCAAGCGCTTGCTTATTATTTTTTTTAATAAAAATGATGGTAATTATTTTCATATCTATTATCATCATAACTCTGTTTATCACTTTTTATAAATACATGTAATATAGAATAGATCATAAAGAGATAAATAATAATATTTAGTATAACAACTTAATTTAAAAACTTGCGTAAAATAAAAAAAAAGACCACTCATTATAAATACACTTAATATCATAAAGATATAGATAACAAGACTTAATATAACAACTTGTTTAAAAACTTAAGTAAATTGAAAATAAACCTACCATTGTTCCTAAATCAATTATGTCGTAGTCTTCTCTGAAGCGTCCTTTTTAAATAGCAGTTTTTGGGCTCATTTTTGCAAACTAAAACTGAGAGAATTGCATAAGAGATCTATAAACAAGCATATCATTTTATAAAATGAACATCTGAAAATTGATGAAATTGTTTAGCATGCGCATGGATCTAATTGAACCTAAAGAACATTATTTATCACGATTACCTAAAATTACAAGTAATGTCAGTGGTATAACTTCTTGTTAAAAATAGTAGCATGAGGCAGTTATTGCCGTTGTTGACAACAAACACTAGTCTTGTAAATTTCACCTTTTTTTTTTAAATTTCGCTAGTCCTCAATAAATATATTTATCCCTTTATTGACTACCGTGACTTACCAGTATCCCTTTTCACTAAAAGATAATAGTACATTAATAGACAAACGGCCAACTTACCCCATTAATAATGTAGTCGCTTCTCTGAGGCTAATACTTGAGACTTATTTGATATCCAATTCTTTTTCAAGTGCTTCTATTCCTGTGTTCCTGCTGATGATTCCAGTGCAGGAAATTTGAATTGGATACTGGTATGCCTTGCTTGTTCCGTATTCTCTTTCTAAGTACTCTGTAAATTGTGCGATGTTGCAAACAGATCTGCCCTTTCAGTACTCACAGGCACGCACTTTTGCCAGTCGCACTCCTGCAATGGCTGTCAAATAACCAAATTTGATCACCTTCTTTTATGAAGGCCAATGAATTTTCGCCTATTGTGACGATCATTGGTGATTATTTTGTAAGGTGGGCTGCCAAAACACTTGTTCAAAGTAGAATTGAAATTCTATCAAGTTTCGTAATGCTCATGTTGTCTGGGTAAAACAGCATAACATGCAATATAACGAGTACTTTTGCAAAAGCTACTACCGAAGGCATAAATACAAGGATACTTCTTCTTAAACCAAGTTCGTCGAGGGAAATTCTATCATCTATATTAGACGAAATTTTGAAGAGTGATCTGCGAAGAAAAGGAAATTTGGGAAAGTTGAAATCAAAGGAAAAAGAAACTCTTCAAGCGCTTGTTTATTATTTTTTTTTAATAAAAATGGAGGTAATTATTTTCATATCTATTATCATCATAACTCTGTTTATCACTTTTTATAAATACATGTAATATAGAATAGATCATAAAGAGATAAATAATAATATTTAGTATAACAACTTAATTTAAAAACTTGAGTAAAATAAAAAAAAAGACCACTCATTATAAATACACTTAATATCATAAAGATATAGATAACAAGACTTAATATAACAACTTGTTTAAAAACTTAAGTAAATTGAAAATTAACCTACCATTGTTCCTAAATCAATTATGTCGTAGACTTCTCTGAAGCGCCCTTTCTAAATAGCAGTTTTTGGGCTCATATTTGCAAACTAAAACTGAGGGAATTGCATAAGAGAACTATAAACAAGCATATCATTTTATTAAATGAACATCTGAAAATTGATGAAATTGTTTAGCATGTGCATGGATCTAATTGAACCTAAAGAACATTATTTATCACGATTACCTAAAATTACAAGTAATGTTAGTGGTATAAGTTATTGTTAAAAATAGTAGCATGAGGGAGTTATTGCCGTTGTTGACAACAAACACTAGTCTTGTTAATTTCACTTTTTTAATTTCACTTTTTTTTAAGTTTTCGCTAGTCCTCAATAAGTATATTTATCCCTTTGTTGACCACCGTGACTTACCAGTATCCCTTTACACTAAAAGATAATAGTACATTAATAGACAAACGGCCAACTTACCCCATTAATAATGTAGTCGCTTCTCTGAGGCTGATACTTGAGACTTATTTGATATTCAATTCTTTTTCAAGTGCTTCTAATTCCTGTGTTCCTGCTGATGCTTCCAGTGCAGGAAATGTGAAGTGGATACTGGTATGCCTTGCTTGTTCCGTATTCTCTTTCTAAGTACTCTGTAAATTGTGCGATGTTGCAAACAGATCTGCCCTTTCAGTACTCACAGGCACGCACTTTCGCCAGTCGCACTCCTGCAATGGCTGTCAAGTAACCAAATTTGATCACCTTCTTTTATGAACGCCAATTAATTTTCGCCTATTGTGACGATCATTGGTGATTATTTTGTAAGGTGGGCTGTCAAAACACTTGTTCAAAGTAGAATTGAAATTCTATCAAGTTTCGTAATGCTCATGTTGTCTGGGTAAAACAGCATAACATGCAATATAACGAGTACTTTTGCAAAAGCTACTACCGAAGGCATAAATACAAGGATACTTCTTCTTAAACCAAGTTCGTCGAGGGAAATTCTATCATCGATATCAGACGAAATTTTGAAGAGTGATCTGCGAAGAAAAGGAAATTTAGGAAAGTTGAAATCAAAGGAAAAAGAAACTCTTCAAGCGCTTGCTTATTATTTTTTTAATAAAAATGGAGGTAATTATTGTCATATCTATTATCATCATAACTCTGTTTATCACTTTTTATAAATACATGTAATATAGAATAGATCATAAAGAGATAAATAATAATACTTAGTATAACAACTTAATTTAAAAACTTGAGTAAAATGAAAAAGAAAAACACTTATTATAAATAGACTTAATATCATAAAGATATAGATAACAAGACTTAATATAACAACTTGTTTAAACACTTTAGTAAATTGAAAATAAACCTACCATTGTTCCTAAATCAATTATGTCGTAGACTTCTCTGAAGCGCCCTTTCTAAATAGCAGTTTTTGGGCTCATTTTTGCAAACTAAAACTGAGAGAATTGCATAAGAGAACTATAAATAAGCATATCATTTCATAAAATGAACATCTGAAAATTGATGAAATTGTTTAGCATGCGCATGGATCTAATTGAACCTAACGAACATTATTTATCATGATTACCTAAAATTACAAGTAATGTCAGTGGTATAAGTTCTTGTTAAAAATAGTAGCATGAGGGAGTTATTGCCGTTGTTGACAACAACACTAGTCTTGTAAATTTCACTTTTTTTTTAATTTTCGCTAGTCCTCAATAAATATATGTATCCCTTTATTGACCACCGTGACTTACCAGTATCCCTTTTCACTAAAAGATAATAGTACATTAATAGACAAACGGCCAACTTACCCCATTAATAATGTAGTCGCTTCTCTGAGGCTAATACTTGAGACTTATTGATATTCAATTCTTTTTCAAGTGCTTCTAATTCCTGTGTTCCTGCTGATGCTTCCAGTGCAGGAAATGTGAATTGGATACTGGTATGCCTTGCTTGTTCCGTATTCTCTTTCTAAGTACTCTGTAAATTGTGCGATGTTGCAAACAGATCTGCCCTTTCAGTACTCACAGGCACGCACTTTCGCCAGTCGCACTCCTGCAATGGCTGTCAAATAACCAAATTTGATCACCTTCTTTTATGAAGGCCAATGAATTTTCGCCTATTGTGACCGGATCATTGGTGATTATTTTGTAAGGTGGGCTGCCAAAACACTAGTACTTGTTCAAAGTAGAATTGAAATTCAATCAAGTTTCGTAATGCTCATGTTGTCTGGGTAAAACAGCATAACATGCAATATAACGAGTACTTTTGCAAAAGCTACTATCGAAGGCATAATACAAGGATACTTCTTCTTAAACCAAGTTCGTCGAGGGAAATTCTATCATCAATATCAGACGAAATTTTGAAGAGTGGTCTGCGAAGAAAAGGAAATTTAGGAAAGTTGAAATCAAAGGAAAAAGAAACTCTTCAAGCGCTTGCTTATTATTTTTTTTGATAAAAATAGAGGTAATTATTTTCATATCTATTATCATCATAACTCTGTTTATCACTTTTTATAAATACATGTAATATAGAATAGATCATAAAGAGATAAATAATAATACTTAGTATAACAACTTAATTTAAAAACTTGAGTAAAATAAAAAAAAAACACCACTTATTATAAATATACTTAATATCATAAAGATATAGATAACAAGACTTAATATAACAACTTGTTTAAAAACTTCAGTAAATTGAAAATAAACCTACCATTGTTCCTAAATCAATTATGTCGTAGACTTCTCTGAAGCGCCCTTTCTGAATAGCAGTTTTTGGGCTCATTTCTCGGATCGACCAGAAAGTTATTAAACATGCATATTTTAAATATATACAGAAACTGAAAGTGAGGATTTCTCACGTAACCTCTACGTAGTTCTGTCATAGCGGGTCTCATTCAATAGCAGACTGGATCATGTTGCCATAATTGACATATTTCATTCGATAATTTTGAGTTGCTCTACGTGGAGCCAGCATAGCCACCCTGGTCTTCTTTAGAAATTTTGCTGCTTTTTCTGCCTTGTCCAGTGTATCATTGAAAACTGGCAGCTACAAAAGAAATAAACAATGTTATAATATCAAATTGTTATGTTGTCTTTTGTTTTCTCTTCTTCCTTTTTATCTATAAATCATTAATTAAAGATGTTTTTTCTTTCTCTTTGCTCTGTCTTAAACCTTGTGACCATCAATTCGAATTCATACGTTGGCTTACTATTCTTCATCTCTTTTAATCAAAATAATGGTACTTTTAGTTAATAATTGATTCTTTTCCAAGATAAAATAAAACATGTTTTGTATGAAAAACTTGTCTCGTCTATATACATTCGTTAATATAATCCTAAGTCTTTTTTTTTTATTGATATTCATTTGACGTGACTCGGTACTCGTACATCCCGTCATTGTTCTATAATAATTTTCGTATTCTTGTCTTTCATTTTTGTTTATTTTCTTTGACTATATGCCTACTTAAGTTTCTTTGATACATATATGCCGCGGCTCTGTACTTATACATCCCGTCATTGTACTATGGTAAATTTGTATAGAGTTGTCTTTATTTTAGCTTGATGTACATGCCATTTTATGCTTCTTTGTAACATATTTGTTTGTTTTTAGAGCTATTTAGATAATAACACAATGTTGACTCCTTTACCCCTAATTTTGTCATTTTATAGTCTGTTTAGTTCACACATTGTTTTCAGTGTAACGGAATTTGATGCGACTCTCATACAAGTGTGTGATGTGTGAACAAACCAAAAACCCAGACCGTTTTTTTTTATTATCTAAGTTATAATAGGAGTAAAGCAGTTGATTTATATCAATCTTAATCATTGTGAAAACAAACAAATATGAAACAACTAAGCCCAAAATGGCACATTAGCATAAACTAAAGACAAGAATACACAAATTTACCATAGTACCGTGACGGGATGTACAAGTACAGAGGCACGGCATATAAGTATCAAAGTAAAATAAAAAGTTATATATAAAGACGAAGTACATAGCAAAAATGAAGGATGAAATACAATACAAAAGCACTATAACGGTATGTGATTAGTACAGAGCCACGTCATATGTATCAGAGAAACACCAAACGGAAAAAACGACAAAACACATTAGCAAAAATGAATGATAAGTATACGAGAATTAGCACAGAACAACACAATGACATGATAAACATGCACCGAGCAAAGTTAAATTGATATACATAAAAAGAGACTAAACAGTAAAAATAATATTTATAAAGACGAATAAAAAAAGATAGTACATCACGGTATTAAGATGACAAACAAGGTCAGTACCAAGACTATATACTTATACTTCAAGACCATTGTGTATTGTTTGTGAAGTGATGATACACGACCATGCGAGACATACAAAATGTATGAAAATGAACAAATATAAAATTGTATGATATACATACGAGTGTCTATAAAATATCAAAGCTTCTTGATGTGCACGAAATTGAACTAATCTTATCTGCTACGAATTGTCCAAGCCGACTAACCTGCTTCCGAATAAAACGTAATATATTCCTTTTTGACTCCTGAAAGGCGGTTGTGATCTGTGGTAGAGCAAGTGTTGTTGTTTGTCGGTTCCTAAATGAGATGCTACTAAAAGTTGGATCTGGTGTCTAAATTCTTACTTCGGGCAAAAAAATAAAGTACCTTTAGGACATAACTAATTTTAGGTAATATAAATATGATATAAACTGTTGTCTTTATACACATGGCCTATATCTAAAGTGCCGAATAGATCTTGGAAAATTGAAATCAATGTGATCGGAAAACAACAGTGTCTAGATTATTCCGCAGAATGGAATAAACAAAGAAGCATACAGATTTCGATAATGAAGACGTTATTGCAACAGTTGGTACAGTTCTGGAATTTGGTAATGTTAACGAATTCAGTAACCGTTACCGAATTCAATCATTAACCATGGAAGATATCTTTTGTGTTTATAAGAACAGTATTATATTGTACTTTATCTGGTTCTTGTCTAGCAAAAAACAATGATCATGGCTTTTAATGTGGAATATTTCATAATTGTTTACCACTACCGAACTCTGTAAAAGAGGGACGAAAGATACCAAAGGGACAGTCAAACTCATAAATCTAAAACAAACTGACAACGCCATGGCTAAAAATGAAAAAGACAAACAGAAAAACAATAGTACACATGACACAACATAGAAAAATAAAGAATAAATAACACGAACCCCACCAAAAACTAGGGGTGATCTCAGGTGCTCCAGAAGGGTAAGCAGATCCTGCTCCACATGTGGCACCCGTCGTGTTGCTTATGTGATTACAAATCCGGTAAATAGTCTTATTCGGTATGTCACATTCATGAAAGGGAAGGGGATTGTAGTTACGACGTAAGAAACATATCCGATATTATTTGTGAAACGTCTATTCCATAACGGTCAACCAACTCGTGATGGCGTCCGTAAAATTTACGAAGGGATGATTTCAACTTCACCATTTGGAACTCTTGGTTTAATAGCTTCCTTGTGAGCAGTAACCCTCTATCAAGAAAATCATGATAGGAAATGCAAGCACGGGAATATCGTATCAATTGGGAGATATATACCCCGTATGCAGGTGCCGCTGGAATGTTGCTACTTAGAAATGGAAAGTTCACAATGGTGAAGCTGAAATCATCTCTTTTTTTCGTAAAGTTTTGTTTTCAACCGACCATTGTCAATTTCTAGATGTAAGTCAAGATATGAAGCCGACTTGACTGTATCTGTAGTATCCCTTATCTCCAATTCGATGGGATAGATGCGTTCCACATAGTCACCAAATTTTGAATTGTTTAGTGAAAGAACGTCATCTATATAGCAGAAAGTAGAGTTAAAGGATATTGCCAACTTCTTATCTTTCTTCCTAAGTAATAAAGAAACAACTCGGCAAGTAGAGGGGCACAGTTTGTTCCCATTGGGATGCCGACAGTCTGTTGAAAAACACGTCCTCCGAACGTTACAAATATTTTGTCAAACAAGAAATCAAGCATCTTGATAATATCGGTTTCAGAGAATTTTTTGTTTGAATCAGAGTGATTATAATTGTAATATAGGCAATGGGATGTTATTTAATTTGGTATCCATCCATCACCATTTCTCCAGTCAAAATAAAAATAGCCCGAACAACAGAGTTATGGGCAAGACCTTGGATAAATATTACATTACAAATATTCTTAGGTAGAAATTACATTACAAATATCCTTAGGGACACTTCCTATCACATTTCCCTCAGAATCTTTTACAAGTACTGCCTATCTGTCAAACCTGTTGCCTGATTGTGGAACACAAGTGAGATTGTTTGAAATGCGTTCCAATGGCTTTCTGTGGAAATGGTTGTAACTGAAATTAAAAAGAACTATATATTAACATATGCATTGAACATTATACATATGTTAATGCAATGTAGATGTTTAATATGATAATAATAAATATATTGGATACCATGAAGCAATGCATTTTTGTGTAGATCATGAAAATATATTTTCTTACTAGTTTATTGTTGAAAAAATACAACAGGAGTAGTTTCATCTTGATTCCATCATTTTTTCCTCTTCTCTGTTGATGGATTTGTCTTAGCCATTACACTTATATGCGGTCAAGCTTAGCGAAAGGTAGTGCGACGTAATCAGTCAAACAAACTTTCTTAGATTAACTCGTAAAGGAACGATCGTTTTCATTGGCGAATTCAAACCTTCGCCCTCACACCTACGAAAATAGAACACGTGTACTATAAGTTGAATGGACTGATCAGTATTCACGTAGCCGGTCAAGGTTGTTTGTTATAACCTCCATCGTATTCACGTACATTAGTGTGTTCTTGATTATCCCATAGCAATTCGAGATTTTCAATGATACATGTATGTGCATGTAAAATCCATTGAACTTATAATTTTCTGCATTAGTAAAGTTTTAATCTTTAAAATCTTAAGGTTTCACATCGAAATAGTTAATTCAACTTTCTCCTCTCAGTTGTTTCTGGATTAAGAGATCTACCATTTTATTTTGATGGGAGTGTGGACTTTGATGAAACAGTTAGTTCTTTTTTGAAGTTGTATTCTATGTCCTGTCTTTTTCTTTTTAGTCTATTTGGTCTTGCCTTTTTAGTTTTTATTAGTTTGTCCGTTTTTTGTGTGTTTTTTTTTTTTTTAAATAAATCGTTATTCGGCCTTTTTGCCAAGTTGCTCATCCTGCCTTTTTAAAAATGTATATCTTTCGCAAGTTTTAGATATGCGTTTTTGTTTTATAGTGCGAATTAGTTAATTCGAATTTGAGAATGGAAATGGGGAATGTGTCAAAGAGACAACAACCCGACCATATAGCAGACAACAGCAGAAGGTCACCAACAGGGCTTCAATGCTGCGAGAAATTCCCGCATCCGGAGCCGGCCCCTAAATAAATATATATACTAGTTCAGTGATAATGAACGCCATATTAAACTCCAAATTGTACACAAGAAACTAAAAGTTAAAATAATGCAAGACTAACAAAGACCAGAGGCTCCTGACTTGGGAGAGGCCCAAAAATGTGGCGGGATTAAACATGTTTATGAGATCTCAACCCTCCCCCTATACCTTTAGCCAATGTAGAAAGGTGAACACAGAACAATACGCACATCAAAATTCAGTTTATTTCAAAACTCATGAAAGGTTTTTTACCAAAATATAAGCAGAGTCTATATTTCATGCTTTCGATTGAAGACAATGCCAATATAAGGCAAAAGTATGCGTCAGCCTTTTCCATCCTTTGTTATAAATAAAATATCTCGAAAGAAAAGGAGTTCAATAACCTATCAATGTTTTAAGTTTATTTTGTTCCTTAATGAATGCTCTTTCGACATAAGCGAATTATTTGCTCCATATTGGTGTCTTGCAAGGAATACCGAAAAATAAAGGCAACAGTAGTATACCGCTGTTCAAACTCATAAATCCATGGACAAAAAACAAAATCGGGGTAACAAACTAAAACTGAGGGAAAAGCATTAAATATAAGAGAACAACGACACAACACTACAATGTAACACACACAGAAACGGACCAAGCATCAGACAAAATCCCACGAGAATAACAAATATAACATAAAAACCAAATACATTTTGTACATGAAATTAGGATAGACAAGTACCGTGACACGTCTTATCGCAATGTGAATTTACACTCAAAAATAAGAGAAAACAAACGAACGTCATTTGTGACGTCATATAAAAATTAAAAAATAGATGTGGTATTATCGCCAATGAAAAAAGGCTCCACAAGAGACCAAATGACATAGAAATTAACAACTATAGGTCAATATATTCAACAGTAAGCAAAGCCCACACCGCATAGTCAGTTATAAAAGGCCTTGACAAATGTAAAAGAAAATAGACAAGAAAACTAACGACCTAAATTATGTACAAAATAGCAAAAAAACAAATATCTAACAATGAATTACAGGCTCCTAACTTGAGACAGACACATACATACTTCTTCGAATGTATTATTTTTTTATTTTATATTTCTGAACAATTGATTTATTAATGGTAGCGAGGTATAATTTTGTCGATCTGTGTCAATAGTATTATATGAAAATCTTGTCATATATGCCACAGAAAAGCTTCGTGTCTCTTTTTTTATATTTCAAACTGGCTTCATGTTTCAACTTATGTATGTATACACACTAGTCAGCAAATGCATTCTGTCAGAGTGAAGATTAGACCGCCCGTCAGTAAACACTATTATTATCTTTTATTTAAACAACTTCCTTCAAAATGGTAAGCAAAAGTGAATAACATTGCAAATTGTGGAAAACTTAAAACAAATAAAGGAACTCAAATGTCAATATTACTCAATATATGAATACTGAATAGAATAAAGCTAATAGATACGAAATATTAGCTAACATATAAAACACATCTTGAAATATTTAAATACTGAAAATGGAAATAATCCATACATGGGAGACGCAATTGACCCTAAATTATTTTTTGTTTTGTTTTAAATCTTTTTAAATCATTCAATTACTTAATTGATAATGAGAATTAAAAGATAACGACGTTTGGACAGTAAAGCGAATTTGACGCGGATTCTAATAGCCTACATATTAAAAAGACAAAAATGTTACAACCAGAACCTGATCTGAACAGTTGGACTTACAGACAGACTATACCCAAAGGGCATCTTCTTTTTTTTTTTGGCAGGTCCATGATAAGGTTTTGTTTATTTTGAATGACTGACAGAACAAACTCCCTTTCACTATACTTTTTTCATCAATTTTAATACTGATTTATGACATTTTATCTATTAAATGGTATTTAAGTCAATTTTCCAAATTTTGCCACTTCACTTCAATAATCAGTAAAAGGTATAGACAATAAACGAGGTAAGAAATGTATGTTCATATTATGCTGAAACAATGCTTAGGTAAAGACCTTCAAAATGCTTGTATTTTAAAAAAAAATCTATTGGGTGGTTTTTTGTACAGGGTGACCTAATTTGCATAATTGGCTCCTACAGCAGTGCTTATTTTCATCAAAACGTGTCATTTTTTCCCCGTTCACAGATTGTAACTGAAAGTAAAGCACACATCCAATTATTATTATATTAAACAAATGTATTTTTTATAATTATGTAGAAAAAAATGTTTTTACTGTAAAAAATTAAAAAATTGCCATGAAATTAGTGTTTTATTGGAAAATTGAGGAAATCATCATTAGGAGGGGTAGCTCATGGTGGGTTATCTCCCTTGTTTACCAAGAAAGTGGTGATAATACTTTCATAATTTGCTGAGGACACCCCAATCTTACAAAATTATAAATATTGTAGAAATCTATTGGGGGATTTTTGTTTGTATTTGTCAAATGATTGTCATGGTAAATATAGAACCGGAACCGCGTCAGTCAAATTCCGGCGGTAAACAACAAACATGGCAGACGACAAGTATTCTCAACGTGTTCGTGGAAAGATGGCTAGTACTGGTAGAAGTAAAAAGGCGGACCGTATGAGACAAATGAATAAAAAGGAAACATTAAGAGGTGAAGACCATGATTACGGTGCTATTTTGGGGGAAGGACCTATAAGTGTAGATGCAACTGATTTGCAAGGTGGGGAAAATGTAGAACTTGGACCCTCCAAACCTTGGTTCCAAGGAAGACGTGTTGTTGAGCTACACAGGCAAAATTGCAACGCATGTAAACGCATATTTACCAGGAATTTACCGTACGTTTCTAAACATGTCAGAAACACCGTACGTTAAACGCATGTTTGGAGAACGTATTGTTTACATGCGTTTATGGGAAACATGCGCTTGAAAACACATGGTTAACGCATGTTTATATGTGAAACATGCGTTTGAAGACACATGGTAAACGCATGTTCATGGTAACCGTATGTTTGAGAACATATGGTTAACACATGTTCATAAACCGTATGGTAAACGTATGTTTGGATGACGGTTGCTTTACTTCCAGTTGCAGATCAGATGCATATTCAGGTTATGAAATCATGCTAATGAGAAATGAGCTCTAATACTGCTTTGTATTAGACTGACACCCTAACTCACTAAGTAACAGTTTGCAGGAAGAATAGTCACCCTACTTGGACACATAATTCTGACTAAGGGTCGGTTGATTCAGTCCTTGTTATTACTTTTTAATGCTGCTTGCCTAGCATAGAAATACCAGTTTTTAAGTTTTTGCATTGACTCTGCCCCTGTTTGAACCTAAAATAACATCATGAACTTAATGCCAGCACTTTCAGAATAACTGAGGTGGTCTAATATCATGTAGGATATATGCATGAACAAACCATAAGTCATTTAGTGAATTATGCGTTTGAAATAAAATGTTAATGGCAAACATTGACAGAACTTTCTTTAAGTAACTTTGCATATTGGAAAGAAAATAAAGTTAATCCAAACTACAATTTCTACTTTGATCTAGTCTTTAAGTTGTTGCTTGGTTTCAAATGTTATAGAAGTGGATCGAGTTCGACAAAATAATTCAAACTACATGCTTGTAGGTCGACAAGCTGTTGCACCAAATATGTTCAATGGTAAGCATATGATATGTCAAAACCTATTGCCGAGAGACTTTGCTGTACGAACAAAACCACCAAACGAAATAAAAGAGTTTATTGAAAACAACGAGTCCTCTTCAATGTTTGGTAAGCAACATGTTGCAGAGAGTGGGGACTGCATAACTGAAAACGAAAATAGGGCTATAAAAAGGCATTTTCCTCCAGGGGTCCCAACTTTAAAGTTTTCGTTTAAGGCAAGTCAATGTGACAAACACTTGAATCATAACCGTAAAACTGTTTCCAAGCGTTGGTGATCCAGGCACTTAACACACGCACTTTTAATTTTGAACAGGAAATCCAAGTGTTAAGGATATTTGATGATATATTCACCTTGACACCACTACTTTCCATTGACAGGAATTTATTGCATCATACAGTAGTAAACTGTGATTGTGTTATGCATCAAAATTATGACAGTAACCTGACTGATCGTTCAGTCTTCTCTCAATCCAATCTTTGTCACCCCTAAGGATGAAAAATGTTTCTAGATAACTGGACAATATCAAAAATCATATTTGAAACTGCAATTAGTTTAGACTAATTTGCCGACCAAGAATTACAACAGATATATAGGGATTCTAACAAGAAAAACAATGCAAAATGGAAAAAAAATCAAAACATCAGTTTACATAATGAGATTTAAGAGGCTCTGGCGTCAGTGGAAAAAAAAAATGTTGTTGACACTTTTGAAATTTGACATCAGATTATGACCATTATTTCAAAACATGAAATGGTTTTCAGTGTTGTAATCAATTTTTAATTAAACTGTTATGTATATGAATAAATAATTACACATTACACATAATCTAATATAGAAATAACAGTGCAAGAAAAAGATTATAAATAATAGTACAACATTAAAAGTAAGATATACTCTCATAATTAACAAGATAATAAATTATAACACTTTTTTATCAACAGGATTAAAAACAAATAAAAAACATAAAAAGATCTTTTTTGCCAGTACGTGGGCAATGTTTGGGCAATACTATGGCAAATTTTCAAGGTCATTTTGCCTCTTGAAGTTAATTCCTAAACAGCCCTGGTGGACCCAATAGGAGCAGGTTTTTCGCTTCGATTTTGGCTGTCTAGCTACATCCAACAATAACGTTTTCTCATCGGAATAACCACACTCTACACGCCCTTTTGTCAGGCACAACTGGCACAGCTTTTGCAATGAGATGGCGTCTGTTGTCCGCACTGCATCTAGGGGTGGATTCCAGCTGGGTGTGGTTGTTGATTTTTTTGCATAGCATCTGCACTATGTGCACCTGTGGCAGATTTCTGTGGACTACCTTGAATTAAAAGAAATATTTGAAATTTACCACAACAGCAATCTCTAAAATGAAAATCTAACACTATAAAAAATAGAATGTTTAGTTATAATTGCACATGAGACAACTCTCCAACATAAAAGAAATGACATAGAACAACTATTGGCCACTAGCCTTCAAATATTTACCGATAGCATTTTTTAAAGTTATTTACGATAAAAATGTAAGCAAATAAGTTCCAGTTTGAAAGAATGCCAACAAATATAACAGCTGTATATTTCAATGGACATCGTTTCTTTTGTACAAAATTTACACCACGGTAACCATATGGTTATCTATTTATATAGAAGGTCATCAGTGTATGTAAGGAAGGATGTATTGTTATCTTTTTATTTTCTTGTCTTCCTGAATGAAATGTCTCCGTCCTTGTAGAACTGAAGTGAGTTGCAAATGATTTAGAATATACAGGTATGAGTATGGTACACAAGATTTAGATTTAGAAGTGAATCCAGAACCTCAACAATGAACAGAAAATTTGACTATTTTTTATGATGATTCTTGACTATATAGACCTTTTTTCTTTTTGGAATATCCCTTGAATTTCAGGATTAATGTATATTCTTTATATGTATAAAAGAAATAAACAAACTGAAGCTACATGATTCTAAATATTTGAGTTATCTCCAATCTTATAACAACACTATAATGAAGATGTGGCCTGATTACCAATGAAACAACTCTTCAAACCCACATTCTAAATTGTATCGACCGCCCAACCAGGTTCGTTACACTGGTATCAGAACTGGGATTTAAAATAAATTTATTAAAAATTAGATATTAAAAATGGAGGAGGCTGCCAAATTATCTGTATTATATAAAGTAAAAAGAAATGAGAATACTTATAATAAATTAATTTGTACTAATATTTTAATTTTTAAATTACAGATGAATTTATACAAGTGTGGGTTCTGCCATAACTTCAAGTACAACACAGTCTTTATGTTAGAAAGGCACATGCTGGACCAGCATAGTGGGTTTGGATTTCAATGCCAAGAATGTCACAAATGAGGAGAGATTACCAACACCGGGGATGTAAGAACGGTGAAGCAGGGTGTAAAAAGTTAAAACTAATTAACCCACAAACTTATTCATTTGGAGAGAAGGAGGAAACTAAATATAAACAGTTCGAAAAAGAAATGAAACAAAGATAGTAGAAATTAAAGAGAGAAAACCCCAAATGATGAAAATCATGATTTTCATAGATTCAACAAATCAAAACCAGTTTACAATAAAAAAAAAACCTAAGTGAGCGCGCTCACATACCCCACGTCCCCACATTGGGGAAATAAAATGTGTAAGAAAAAAAAATTAATCATAATTTCCTGTCGATACGCACATCTACATAGTATGTCCTTATTATCTGAAAAGGTTTCATGAAATTATGTTGTGTGGTTTGAGAGGAGTTGCGATGACAAGAAACAGGACTGACGGACAGACGGACTGACGGGTCAAAAACATTTTACCCTCCGCAACCCGTTGCGTGGGGTATAATAAACGAAGAATTGTATATGTAAATGGAAATTATACCATTCCAAAGAAAGCTAGACAAGAGGTTGCAAACAAAGAAAATATTTCCTTGCCTATTGGGAACATTATTTCTCCAATAAGTAGCTTAAGCTCAACTGAGAAACAAGAGAGAAGGATAACTTTGGCTCCAAAAAAATTGATTGTACCACTAAATCCAGCTTCATACCCCCCTGTATTAATACCCCCCCCACCACCACAATCAGTATCAAAATCAATATTTAATGAGACCATTACAAATGAAAATGTAGTAATTCAGTGAAGAAAATCCTGAAAATAATTTAAATAGCTATGTTATCAGCGTTTGCCCCAGACAAGATGAATACAATTTACAACTTACAGAGATGGAGGAATATATCATTGATCTTCCGGACATTCAAAATGAAATGCCACAACCTACAGTGGAGATCACTTCTAACCTCTCATTAAATCTGTCAGTTCTAGGACAGTACGTAGAACTGTCAGCCTGACACCTTTTAGTCAGTTCTAGCTAGAACAGTTCTAACCTAGAACTGATTTGGTAAGTTCTACCTAGAACTGATTTGGACAGTTCTACCTATAACTGATCCTGACAGTTCTACCCTAGAACAGTTTTAGACAGTTCTAGCTAGAACTGACCAGAATTGATTTATAAATTCTACGGCTAAAATTGATTTATAAATTCTACGACTAGAATTGATTTATAAGTTTTAAGAAATCTTTGTCTAAATATAAAGGCTTCGGTAAAATAGCTATTAATATTATATAGAGTTTTGCTATTTATAAATTGTTTCCGGTTTTATTTCAGATTTATAATCGCCAAGAGAACATGTTTAACCCCGCCATATTCTGCATGTATGTGCCTGTTCCAAGTCAGGAGCCTGTAATTCAAAGATTTTTGTTTGTTGATGTGTTACATAAATTATTTGTTTTATTTTCATTTTTTGTACATAAATTAGGCCGTTAGTATTAAAAGGGGGGGGGGGGGGGGAAGGCATTAATATTTGAATTGTTTTACATTTGTCATTCCGGGAGTCAGGATGGCTAGTTATCACATAACAAAATTATCTGACCTCATTAAACCAAGTGTAATAATATTTTTCCCAATCCACAAATGTGATATCTGTTTACGAGTAGTTTTCATACCTTGGACGGACCTGTTTAACAAAAATCTTTTGACCGCGTCAATCTAAACTGACATTATTTGCTCTTTCTTTCTGCAAATCTATATATAGCTGCACAGTACTTCAGTTATAATTTTAGGTCAAGAGGGACTGTAATATATACAAGTTACAGCAATATTGGAAAACAATTTTGTTCGCATCAATTTATAGTGTCAGCATGCAGAGGCGGATCCAGCCATTTTAAAAAAGAGGGGTCCCAACCCAGAGTAAAAGGGAGGGTTCCAACTATATGCTCCAATTCAAATGCATTGACCGTCCAAAAAAAGGGGACCCCCCTCTTGATCCGTATATGAGCATGTCCTCCATGTCCTCTTTTTATTCAAAATATCGAATCATAAACAAATATCAGTAGTTTTCATACTTCAGACTGAGTCGTGTAAAAAAATCTTTTGACCACATCAACAAAAACTTACCATGTTTGCTTTTTTTTTTTTATGTAAATCTATATAGCTGCACAGTAATTCAGTTATAATTTTAGGTCAAGAGGGACTGTAGTATATAAATAACTGCAATATTGGAAATCAACGACCAAAAATTTTTTTTTTGCATCAATTGAGAGTGCCAGCATTTCCTATTTTTATTCAAAATATCGCATCAGAAACAAATATCAGTAGTTTTCATACCTCAGACTGACTCATGTAACAAAATTATTTGTCTGACTCATTCAAAACTGACCATATTTGACAGCATCAACCAAAACTGACCATATTTGACCGCATCAACCAAAACTGACCATATTGCTTTTTTTATGTAACTCTTAGAGTCGCATAGTAAATCTATAATATCTTTATGTAAGGATGGATTGTATAATTATGATAAAAAAAATGATAGAAATATTTAAAAACTATGCTACCTAATTTCGTTTGCATCAATTTAGAGTGCCAGGATGTCCTCTTTTTATTCAAAATATTGCATCATAAACAAATATCAGTAGCTTTCATACCTTACACCATAATACGTCCCGTCAAATTTTGACGGGCGTATAAAAATTACTACATATTTTTTTATTTTAAAACTTCTTTCAGGTGGTACCCAACACTTTAACTATAACAAATTTGTCTCGTTTGATTTTGAGAAAATTGTGACAAAAGATGTACTTTGTTGATTAAAGATGTACTTTGATCTGTTGACAAACATATAAAAATTTCGAAAAATTTTAACCACACAATTTATGGGAATATTTTCAGTGGATATCATAGCAGTTTGAAAAACACTATTTTTGATCATTGAGAAGCTTAATTTCTCTTTGCTAATGTGATAAAAACTTTCAACTGATATTTAAAGAGTTATCTCCCTGTAGTGTTATGTACCACATTAAAAAACAGGCTACAACACATTAGACATTACCTACATGTACAATAATATTAATAATTAACATAAGTATTACAAAAATTGTTGTACAAAAATAAACTTAAACTTTTTGGTTTTATGTCTTGTCTATTTGGATTGCCCTTTTATTGTTATGTTATGAATATTAATTAATATAAATAACAGCTATGACCAACACTACATATACAAATATCCAACACTATGTTAAACAACATTTAAGTCACACTAAATAAGAAAGAGTCCACACAGTGAGCTGTTTTGCATGCTTTCATGATACTGATTTTAAATGATTTTGAAATTGTCATATGATACAGTAGCAAGGGCAGATAAAAATGCATTCAAATTTTACACGTTATTTTGGCAAAATTGCTTATGATAAGCATTAAAATTAAATGTGAATGAAAACTGTATACTTTTCTAGTCAGACATATTTTTCTATGACTTTTTCAGAAGAACAGATTTCAAGTAACCTTCTGTCAAAAGTTTATAAATAAAATCAATGGGGAATTTCTATCCAAATATTAAGTTGATAAAAATATTTAAAAAACAAGAAATTTGAACAACATAAATATTTTTGATTAATTGTCATACTTTTATTAATCTTATTTGCTTTGTTAAACAGTTTTTGTTGGTAAAGTTGAAATTATTCTTCCATATTTCTTCTGCCCTTATCTCTTCAATCCATGGCATTCTTTTTTCTCGTTTTCCTGGTAAAGGAATGGTACATGGACACCAAGGTCCTGTCTTGGTGCCTTTGTACCAGTGAATCTTAATTAATGCAGCTGCAATTTCTATTATCTGTCCGACCTGTGGCCATTCATCAGCATATTTTTCAATATCCACTTGAACCATTTACCCATTGCAACCTCTAGTGCTAGTGATTTTATATTGTTGGATTTTTTATTTGCTGTAAGTTTTCCAATTACAACCTGTGTAATAAATATTTGAATTTAATAACATTAAGCAGTATAAATTGAGTATTTTTTAAATAATTTATCAAAGTAAGGTATGTAGTCTGCAATATCAGTAATTTTACCTAGTTTTCAAGATGGATGGATGAATGTTGTTTAGCGTCCAGTATCACATCAGATGCATATTCAACAGGAGAACATGATAATAAGAAATGATTACTAACCCTGCATAGCACACAATGTAACAGTTTTATTGAAGACATGTCACCTTACGCTAATACATTATTCTGACCAGTATTTCCCAGCCTCCTTAATGTTGCATGCTTGGTTGAGAAGCCACAAATACCAACTCTTAAGTCTTTGTACATCTCAGAAGAGTGCAGTGTAAATTTCATTTGATAAACAGACATATTTAAAAGTATATACACACTCTTTCATAGCAGGATTTTGCAAATTGTATGATTAAAGCTTAGAATAGGAAAGTATACAATAAAGGACAGAATCTTATAATATTATGATTGATTCTCCTTATTTTACTAATAGTGCTTTAAATGATTACTGGTTCCATATCTTTATCATCAGTAACTATTTGTGGAATTGTAACTGGCTGGTAATTTCTTGATTTTTCAAGTCTTTTTTGCTTCACATAGTCAGATAATTCTGAAAGTTTAAAGTTTGACTTGAAGTCAAATTCTGAAGAATAAAAAATAAAACTCATGTTTATACATATACTTTGAATGAATGCTGATTGGATTAACATTGATTTTATCCTGCAATTTCAATTTATTTGTTAAAAGGGAATTATAAGTATGCACTCTGTCTGTCATTCTGTTCGTACATACATCCTGAAATTCAGAAAAAATGGTTTCAACTGTACAGTTTTATCATTACTAGGACTTCACAGATCGAGTATGAATTTAGTTCCAGTCTGAACATTTTTTGCTGCATGTTTATCATGGACCTATGACTTAGAAAATTCTATGAAGATCTAAAAGCTGCATTATAAAGAATTTAATATGACAAACAAGTTCAGAGTTGGGGCTAATAATGTTTCTCGTGTGGTTTGGGTCTGTTTTCTATTTCTGGCATGAATAGATAGTTCTCGTATCACACTGTCCTGTGTGTGATACGAAAAATGCCTTTATTTGCTTAGCCAACGAAACCTCCTGAAACGATATTGCAGCATTTTCATTGGCTATTTGTTAGGTCATTGGTGACAGTTCAAGATCACAATGATGTAATTTCTTCCATTGCAACGGAGATATGTTATTTCTTCAATAATATAGAAACTACGCAACCTATCACCTTAATATCTATTTTTATTCAGATATACATTCTGAAGCGTACAAAATGTTTAAAAATGTCTTATTTGAAAAGGACATATGACGTCACAATGCAGTTTTGATGTGAAAGCGACTGATCCTACATTTCGTTGATTTTTTATAATGCAAAAAAGAATGTTTACCATAAGAAAAATAGTTTTAACAACTAGTGAGAATAAGATTATATTAAGTACAAAAACAATGATAAGTACCAACTACAGGTGTCAGCCATTGTGTTGCTCATGCAAGTTTAAATTTGATGAAATCTCTAACTGTTTGTAATTCTTTTTAATTGTATATTTGCAGGATTGGAAATAAAAAAGACTGTGATTCCTGCAGTATTTGAAGAATATTGCCAGGAAGCATCTGCAACTGCTGATTTGGATGATTGTGTGCTGAAGGATTTTAATCCTGAAATTAAATTCACAGTGACTTTAAATGGAAAAGATATGACCCAAATTTGTAACATTGAAACAATCATGAATACATATAAAAAAAAGGCTTTCTTGAAATTAGTAAAAAAACAAAATGAAATACTTAAGGCTGTTGATGAATCCATATGTACTGAAAAGGATGACACCATGACCATCAGTAATGACTCAGGTTTTTCTGATACTAGTATTGATATAAGTGACAGCGCTTTTATTCAAGATGAATCTCTTACAGATTCACTCACTGATTTATTGAATGAAAGTAATGCCGAAACACAGCCGCCTGAAAACTGTACATCACCAGACTTATTCAGCAATTGAAAATAATTGATATTTTGTACAATTTAAGGTGGTACACAACACTTTCACTAAAATGCATTTGGCTCCTTTAATTTTCCTTAAATTTTGACAAAACATTTACTTTGACCTGCTCAGAAAAGTATAAAAAGTTATAAATTTGAACCACATAATTTACGGGCATGATTTCACTGGATAATATAGCAGTTTGACATCATTGAGAAGCTTAATTTTCTCTTTACTATTAGTATGAGATTAAAACGTTCAGTTGATTTTTTAAAAGTTGTCTCCCTGTAGTGTTATGTACCACCTTAATAATTTTTAATATTTTATATACCAAATGTGTACATAAAAAATGTAAAATGGTAGAAATAAAATTACAACATATGTAAATTATTCATCTCATATATATTTTGTAATACAAAGTAAAACTATTCTGTATCAAACTACCATGTTTTATATGTACTGTAGAGATAAAAATATGGAAAATAATGACTGCACAGGAAAATTTTGTGTTTTTTAGAAGGAAATAAACTTCTTGTGTTATAAAGTCATAGATACATGTATCTGTGTTTATCTTATTTTATATTGAATTCTAACTAAGGCAATGATCATTCAATGTTTTGTGGGTTTGTCATTCTTTTGGTAATCTTTAAATGGTTTAACTTAGATTTTCTTAAACATTAATTAATAAGGAAAACAATAAACATAGTTGGTTAATTGACATAGATTTTTGGGGAAAATTTAAAAAAAAGTCTTGGATACCTTATTTTATCACAAAAAGCATCTAATTTAAAAGAGAAAATGTTTGTTCTTAGAAAATAAATCCTAAAAAAAAATGGATGGTTTGTGCCTAAATAGTTAATAAGAAGGGGAGTAAAAACATATGAATATCTTGTATAGACTTATTTACACTTGTATGCAAATATATCCGCCATTAATGAAAAACACACAAGTTCCCGTAAGAAAATGCATCACAATTAGAAAGGTTATTTGGAGACAAATCTGAGGTCATTTGGAGACAAAATTCAGCTGAATACCGAAAGTGTAAATACATATTGTTCTCTATTTATCACTTGAAAGGGATATTTTTTTTGGTACCAGTAGGTTTTAGTAGCTTCAAGTACTTTTTTGGTATGTCATTTCTTGTTATTAGTCAGGTTCTGTAAATGATGCTGTTGACCAAAATGCAGATTTCATGGTTTAAGTCTGTTTACATGCAAGTTTTGCCATTTGTTGCTATTACATGTTTACGACTTTCCAAGTTTTACAAAGTTTCAAAGTCATTAATTATATTCCACTGGTATTTCAATTTTTTTTCTCAAAAGTATAGTGTTTGAATATACTAGACATAAGAATATGTGATATGATAACCAATGAGACAACTCTCCACCAGAAAACAAAATGAAGTTTATTACTCATATTTTCATTGTGTATGTTACCTGATAGAAATGAAACTCCAAGGATGCAAGAAAGACCGCGATGCTCTGCTTAAGTACTGCTGCCAAGCAAAGAAAGATCCATATAGTAACAGACCTAAGACCATTCCAAATTGGTCAATGTGATATTGCCATTCCAGAATAGTCAATGTACTGTCACCATTCCAGAATGGTCCATCCCATAAAGGTCGATCCAGTATTGCCATTCCAAATGGTTGATCCAGTATTGCCATTCCAGAATGGTCAATGTACTGTTACCATTCCAGAATGGTTGACCCAGTATTGCCATTCCAGAATGGTTGACCCAGTATTGCCATTCCAGAATGGTCAATGTACTGTTACCATTCCGGTTGATAATGGTTGATCAGTATCGCCATTCCAGAATGGTTGATCCAGTATTGCCATTCCAGAATGGTCAATGTACTTTTACCATTCCAGAATGGTCAATGTACTGTTACCATTCCAGAATGGTCAATGTACTGTTACCAATTTCAGAATGGTTGATCCAGTGTTGTCATTCCAGAATGGTCATGTAGTGTTATGATGTACTCATATAATGATTACCATTGGCCAACAAATGATATAAAAAAAAAATAGAAATAATATCTGCTCAAATTACCATGACATTGGACACAACAGATAGTGGTATTTATGTTTTGCATAACACAATCTCAGTTGAAATTGAAAATGCATATCGATCTACTTTCTAGAATTCTTAATAAACACTAAATTAATCTGTTTCTATTATGTACATGATGTAAAACTTAATAGCTGCAAAGTAAATCACTATATTAGGATAGATTGTTTAATATACATGTAAATGAAAGCAGTATTGGAAAACAAAATTATGCTCGCATCAGTTTATAGTGCCAGTATGTCCTCTTATTAATCAAAATTTTGAATCGAACGAATTTCAGTAGTTTTGATATCTCAGACTGACTCATATAACATGTATATAACAAAATTATTTGTCCGCATCAACCAAAACTGACCATATTTGACAGCATCAACCAAAACTGACCATATGTGACAGCATCAATCAAAACTGACCATATTTACACTTTATTATGTAAATCTTAATATATATATATATTGTAGCCGCATAAATCACTTATTGTTACATATATATCGCGATGGATTGTATAATTCAAATGACAGCAACATGAGCAATTTTGGAACACATTGGCTACAAAAATAAATCAACATCATCTTTATAGAGTACCAGCAATTCCTCTTTTTATTCAAAATATTGAATTGTAAACAAATTTCTGTAGTTTCGATATATCAGACTGAGTCGTTTTAACAAAATTATTTGACTGCATCAACCAAAACTGAACATATTTACACTTTATCATGTAAATATATATGACCTCATTGTAAACCAATAATATTTCTATGTCAGGACGGATCGTATGATAAAAATGACACCAAATGGTTGGAACACAATACACCTTATCACTAATCCTGGTTGACCCGGCCACTTGAACTTTTGAAGCATACAACGTTACAATCACTTTTCCATTGTGGCGTCAGATATTTTGTTTTATGATGTCAAAATTTTACGGGAACCTGTGTGATATCCAGTAATGGCGGACAAATAGCGATAAAGTGTACTTATACCATATCTAAAAATTTAGCGCGCCGTTTTTTCCTCTCTGTATCCATAATAATGAGCCGTCACTAAAGTGACTTTTTAAGTCTGTGGTTTGTGTGGGTTTTTTTTTTTTTAAAGAAAACTATTTAACGGCATCATCCAACACTCATATGACTGATTCATATACTTTATTTTAAAATGAAAAGTACATGTATGGGAAGTTCTCTTCTTGGAATAGTAAACTGTTAATATAATTTGAAGAAGGCAAAGAAAGAAGCATGATTTTGTTTGTAGCCGAACGTCCAGTGGCAAATGTTTCATTCATGTTCAGATCGAGTATATTTTTCTGACGTTCCAGACTCCCAGATATCCTTTATAATCGTTATGGATAAGTCTGGCTAAATTGACGTGATGGTGCAAATGTATATAGTTTTTTACGTCATACTACACTTTTTTCATCAATATCCCATAATTCATCCACTGTACAATTTTCGTTTGAACATTTATCAAAACAGAATCCTAAATCTGCTATTATATAGCAAAGTAATTGGAAGTGATTTTTTTATTCTAAATTCTAAAGTGCCCTTACTACAGTGACGTCATTTAGAACTGTTCTACAGTCCTGACTGATTGAGTCAGTTGTGCTGACAGTTCTACGATTAGAACTGATTTGGACAGTTCTACCTAGAACTGATTTAGTCAGTTCTTCCTAGAACTGATTCTGACAGTTCTACTTAAAGGTAGAACTGTTCTAGGACAGGTTAGAACAGTTCTATGACAGATTATTCTGACAGTTCTAATGAGAGGTTAGAAATGATCTCCACTGTAGTTATAGTTCTACCCCTACCCATATTTTACTTTTAAGAGGACTGAATGAAGCCCAGAAGAAAAGAGTCATTTTAAATATTGGTGGAACAAAATTTGAATCCTGTGTACAAACCCTTCAAAATGATCCGTCATCCTTACTATCAAGAAAGAAGCTACATTTTATAAATTAGAACACTTATGTACATTACTTGAGAACAGATGCCTAGAAATTTTCCAGGGAACAGTAGATAGAGATATGTATATAGTTGTACTGTACATGTATTTATATTGAAAACAAATGTATGAGTATTGGATGGATGATGAACTTTACTTATTTGACCATATACGTATGTGATATGAATACTTTCAATGAAAAATATTGGATGGATGATAAACTTTACTTATTTGACCATATATGGATGTGATATGAATATTTTCAATGAACAATATTGGATGGATGATAAACTTTACTTATTTGACCATATATGGATGTGATATTATAAGTTATCTACGGATATGAACGTAGATAACGAATTTATCCCCATTCTTAGTCCGCATCAGGCGATTTTTATGGAAATTCGGGTACAAAGTGTAACATGAAAACAACATTCTTTTCATTATAGTCAAATTTGGCGCTCAATGTTGTGAGAGTTACGTCATAGATGGTTTGACGTCAACGTGGGTCATTTGCATAGCTAGGTCAGTATTCCTATTCCTTGAAAATGTGGCAGTCAAGAGATGCATTTAATAAAATGAGTGTAAATGATCGGCATAATAGGACAAAATCGTTAATAAATTATATATGTAATAACAAACATCATGGATGATCTACAAAATTCAATATTTCACAAGGAGCAACCATGGAATTAAGGAAAACTTGCGTGAAGTTACCCGGGATAATGGTTAGCACCGTCCGGGGATATGGGTTTTGTAACGACGTGCGTTAACCAATCAAAATTCTAGATATATACTAAGCCGGGGACTTATTTTACCGTATATGGATGTGATACGAGCATTGTGGATTTGAAAATCTTAACACAACTGACATTCAACATATGTGCTATGAACACTTTCATTTCTGTGAATGAACATTGTTATTTATTTAAGTGTTTAAGACTAATTGTGATATTTCATATTGTTATTAATGTAAATAATTGTTTTTTTTAAGGATAACAACACAGGTATACATGTATCTTAATGCCAAATGAAACATTGTATTTGAGGACTAATATGTTTTTAGTGGGGAGGGTGCAGTGTTTTGCCGTGCAAACAGGGAAGTTAAATCTATGATTTTACTGTAACTTTCTCTGGGTGTTTTGATCGCTATATTTGACATGCAGATTACTTGTTTCATGATGTGAATCAATAAATAAACTGTGGTACTATTACCTGTAGTCTTATTAACTTGTATGTATGTTTAACAGTTATAATTCATTTACCATAGGTGCATTGCCCCATATTATTCTCCTGACATCGTTTTATTTCATTACATTGCGCCATGTTCCTCGTGCTAAATATAGGAGGCGTTGCAATCGTTGCAACATCAACAAAATCTGGTGCAGACTCCATAGATGCTTCAGGACAGGATTCTGACCCCCATAGTCTTTCCCCCTTATCATAAATCTAAGATTGTTTAATAAATATCACTTATTTGTACCATATATATACTAATATACCATATTTATACTTTAAATATGCATGTTTACTATCAACGTGAATCTCGACTATAGAGCGAAGCGAACGGTTGCCAACTTCGTTTCAAGAAATTGGGGCAACGGTCAGGAAAAATTGTTTCAAAATGTAATAAAATTTCACTTACAGGTTAAATCAACTAGTCCTTGCTCTTCCCAGATGATTTTCCTTATTGAATATGGAATATAATACCGTTTTAACACTTCTTTTTTTTTTTATAACTTTTTCCGCAGGTGATGTTGCTTTTTTCTCTCCATTCAACTTCGATCAACGGAAGTAACAATACTACGACATCTGTGTTGTCTTCAGCTCAAGAATGATAACTCCACCTGAAACCGCGGAAAAATTCGATAGGTTCCGGGGTATATGCAGGGAAAGAAAACATGAGAATTTCGAATGTATACATTTTCGAAATTTTTTTACTTTTTCTACCCCGGAGCTCATATAATTTCCCGCGGTTACATGTATGGGTCATACATTTAATCAAATATAATTCTAGACTTGTAAGCGCAATCGGTCTTCCACCAGATTTCTCCAAATCTCGGAAGTAGCACCAAAAATAATTTATCGATGGTTGTAATTTAAATTGAGTTCCTTTAAAATCCAATTAAAGCAATAGTATTTTTAACATTTGAATTACATATCCTTTGAAAGCTTTTTTTACGGACCACATATTTGGGAGGCCTACCAAATCACCTAATTACCAAATTATGATATGCACCAAATAATATTTATATTTATTGTTATTCTGTGATATTCATTTCATTGAAATAATTTATTCTATTGTTGATATTTATTGCCCGAATATATTTTTTAAAGTTATCTATTTGAGAATCATCTCCATTGTGTTTTAGCCTTAACCCACATTCTAAATTGTATTGACCGCCCTACCAAGTTGGTTACAATATATAGAAAATGGTTAGATGTTAACCTTTGTTATATTGTAACAAATTTGCATTCTTAGTTGTAATCAACTAGAACATGGAAGTACATAGAGTGAATTTAACACTATCCCATGGCTCAGCAGGAGACTTTTTTTCTAATGTCACCATCTTGTGTAGATCAATCAAAAAGAATAATTTAGAGGACAATGCTCAATGTCTATTTTTTGGCCTCCGGATAACTGTTTCATTGACTTTCAAAATTAAAAAAAGTCTTGCTTCCCTTCTGTTGTTTTCTTCTAATAACTGTTTCAGTGTTGTGTTTCTCTAGTCATAGTTAAGTACTTTTGATTTAAAAATGAACAACAGATATCAATAATGATTAAACATTCAGAATACTAAATTTGCCTCATTTGACAATGTTCTCTAGGGTTAACAATCTACTCTCTCACCCTCTCAGCTATGTGTTATTTATATGTAAATGTAGATGAATTAATATTTTAGATGAAAAATGATATTAAAGAATTCTCAACACCTCAACCATTTGGGACTTCTGTTAATCAACTCAGGAGCCTGTAATTCAGTGGTTGTCGTTTGTTTATGTGTTACATATTTGTTTTTCGTTATTTTTTTTTTACATAAATAAGGCCGTTAGTTTTCTCGTTTGAATTGTTTTACATTGTCTTATCGGGGCCTATTATAGCTGACAATGCGGTATGGGCTTTGCTCATTGTTGAAGGCCGTACGGTGACCTACAGTTGTTAATGTCTGTCATTTTGGTCTTTTGTGGATACATTGGCAATCATACCACTTCTTTATATCATCTAACTTAGATGCTGAAGAATTATCAAATGTCAATGTAAAAGAATCATTTACGGTAACAATGAAATGCATCTTTATTATTCTTATATAAACTTATTTTAGAAATGTGAACATATAGTTCTTCTTTTACAAATCACTGTGCTTAAACGGTCGTTACCCACAGCCCAAGATGGAGCCGCCTAGCTTCGGTTAGGAAGTTTGCTCCTATATAATTACAATACCATGAATACAAAAGAAATGATCAGTAATTAAAAAGTTATATAAATCTTTTAGGGAAACTCTGCGATGTAAAACGTGGTTTGTTACTACAAAATAAACGATTGCAACACGATTTGCTAAAAAACGTATGATGTCCGTAACTTCAAAACAACTTGTCCGTAACTTTTTTCCTTATACCAATAGGGATGTCAGTAACTTTCATTTTTAGCCATGGCGTTGTCAGTTTGTTTTAGATTTATGAGTTTGACTGTCCCTTTGGTATCTTTCGTCCCTCTTTTTTCAAAGAATCTTTATTCGTGGATGTAATTATTTTAAAAAAGAAATGATAAATAACAAAAATACCGAACTCCTAGGAATATTCCAACGGGAAGTCCAGTTTATGGAATGGCAAAGCCAAAAACTCAATTTAACACACCAAACGAATGGAAAACAACGGTCATATTCCTGCCTCGGTACAGGCATTAAAAAGTAAAATTACAAAAATACTGAACTCTGAAGAAAATTCTAAAAGGAAAGTCCCTTATCAAATGGAAAAGTCCAAAGCTCAACCAAAATGGATAACAACTGCCATTTTCCTGATTTGGTACAGGCATTTTCTTATGTAGAAAATTGTACGGCAAAATTAATGTATCTTACATTCTACTGGCTTTATAGATTGTTAACTGCTTAAGTTTTAGATGATAAATCATGACATGCAGGTTATAAATCTCACCATTTCCAACTGTAGAAATTACATTAATAGTGAACATATGAAAATCACCTCAGGAGAACAAGTTCGGAGGTCAATCTTTAGCAGAAATACATAGATGAATCAGTTCAAACCTCTAAAGAAGATATGTTTGATTTGATACCCAATCTTATTGAATCCCTGAGGTCAATGAAACTTTTAGAAGATTTTAAATCTACCTTTATTGCTATAATAAACTCACACCTGTTCAACAATATAGCCTTCCATCTACTCCTAGATATTTGCATTTTTTTTCTCACAATCAACAACACATCACACTAGATATAGTGGAGAGATCATACTTTTTTAGCTAACAATTCAGAAATTATTTAAAGGAAAGGATATCAATTTTTCCGCGGCTACACAGGTCAAAGACTCATCAGTGAACAATCTATAAAGCTAGAAGTATGTTAGATAAATTTCGCCGTACCGTCAGATCCCGTTTTATCCTGGGAATGATTTTTAAAATTTAACGGAAAATCCGTGACACTCTGGTTTGCTTTTTTCTCTTGTTAGTTTGAAGCATATTGTTATTGTATAAATCTATGTAATAATAAAGGGATTTGCTAGTGTTTATTGTCCTTTAAGTGTTGAAATTGCTAATCTTACAATTTTGAAAAAAAAGTTACCTACCTCCGAAAATAAAGTTACGGACAGTCTGATTATTTTTTACTTATAAGTTACGGACATCATATGCATTTTTTAAAAGTTGGCCTTGCGCTAAAGTGAAGTCAAAATTAACAAATTTGTAGTGATGGTAAGTAATTTCTTTATTTAAAAATCCTATCAATATTTACATAGATCATGGAAAACGTTGCAAAAAGTAGATTTCGTATCAACTATCATCTCAACGAGTTTATAAACGTCTGGCGTATAAAAGTATAATCCTGGTAATTTTGATAACTATTTACACCACTGGGTCGATGCCACTGCTGGTGGACGTTTCGTCCCCGAGGATTTCGCCAGCCCAGTAGTCAGCACTTCGGTGTTGACATGAAAATCAATTATATGATTGTCTGTTTACAAAACTTTGAATTTTTCGAAAAACTAAGGATTTTCTTACCCCAGGAGTAGATTACCTTAGCTGTATTTGGCACAACTTTTTAAAATTTTGGGTCCTCAATGCTCTTCAACTTTGTATTTGTTTGGCTTTTTAACTATTTTGATATGAGCGTCACTGATGAGTCTTATGTAGACAAAACGCGCGTCTGGCGTATAAAATTATAATCCTGGTACTTTTGATAACTAATTAGAGCCCGCCATCTTGGGCAGTGGGTAACTATCATGTTAAATAAACTCATCATATATACCAAGACTAAATTTTGTATATAATGCTCAACATTGAAAAACAATTAAAAAAAATTAAAGTTGATGTCTTCTTTTCATTTTGAAAAATAACGTAACTCTGTACTTTTTATCAATAATTAAGGAATAACTGTAATATGTTTTCTGTCTATGAAGAAATAACATAAAAAATTGGTGCACACTGAATAACGCGCGTAGCGGTTTTTTTTTTAACAGGGTGCACCACATTTTTTATGTTATTTCGAATAGACAGAAAAGTATTACAGTCATTTCTTATAATTTAATTCTTAATTCCATTTTAAACCGTAGAAAACCATGAAAAAACGTTGATGACGTCACGGTCACATGACTAAATTATTTCTATGGGCTGATAACAAAATAACGTCTGCCAATCAGAAGACGCATTACATCCAAATTTAAATTATTTAATATTAAAAGAAAAAACTTGAATTTATAATTAATGTTTCAGAAATTCCTATCAGTTGTGCAGAAGACGTGTGGTAGATGCAAAACTCTATCAAGGCCTATCAGATGAGGAATGCCTAGTGGTATCAAGAGTCTACAATGACATTGGTCATTTTATTAAGAAGATGACAAACCTTGACCTGGTATTGATTTTTTAATAATGAAAAAAAATGCATGTTACATGTAACAAAAATCAAATCAAGTTTAAATTTGGGTGACATCACTTTTACTTTACTTTAGTAATGGCTCTTTATAACCTTATATGCAAGAGGAAGCAACTGTGTCCTATGGACACCTTCTCCATTGTATGTATTGATAGTAGAATAGTTATAAATTGCAAAAATAATAATAATAGTAAAGCAATAAACATCCTCTAAGAAAGAGGCTATTTGAAATTCGAGTGTAATACTATATTCAGTACATAGAATAAACTTTTAAACAGCAGATACTATTAGTTACATAGTGTGCTTGTGACCTAATACGGTATATATGGGGTCAGTAAATTCCATATGGGATGAGAGCGAATCTCGAATCCCCATATGGAATTTACTGACCCACTATATACCGTATTACGTCACTAGCACACTATGTAATGAATTTATTTTACCGTGTAAAATTTAGACTAGTGACCTATCAAAACGAGCAAGTCTTCAATACAGTTAGCATTAACATGATTAAGAAACTACTTCCTTTGATCCTACAAAAACAGATGCCAACAACGACAACTTGTTAGATTTAAATATGTTTAATGAATTTATTTCACTTTAACATCATTTTCTTCGTCTGTTGAAACCTTTAAGATTTTTTCTCAGTACGGTTTTGTTTTTCTAAAGGGACTTAACACCACTACTAACCGTGTATGAAATAAGCCCCGCCTCCTTATTACCTTATATGGAATATAAAGGGACGTAACTCCACTTCTAACCGTGTATGAAATAAGTCCCGCCTCCCAACTAACCTAATATTAAATATACTCGGTTTCCACGAGGACGCTTTTAACCAATCATATTCCTAGAAATGTATAGGATGTAAGATAAAATAACATGACTCAGTTCTACTAATAAAATCAAGCTATTCAGCTTAACTTCAATTTTTGTTTTATAGATTTTATTGCTGAGACGTCAGCTGAATCCGAAGACAACTGTCAGAGTGACAGATGTAAACGTGATAAAGGAATGGAGAAATAGGAGATCCAAAATTTTGCAAAATGAAAGGGTGAGTGAAATGATGTTTGATACAAATATTTAATAATCATACAATGTCAATGCATTTTAAGTGCTCAATTATATCTGCAATATATGTACATTTGAAAATATATAATTCATTTGTATGAGCTTTATTAAACAAGACAAAAAGCCAGAGCTTTTCTCTTGTTTCATAGCCTATTTTGGGAGTTGCACTACACATGTTATATTAAAACAACATTAAAGATGAATTTTGTCTCTTGCATTATTCTAAAAGGTATGATTGATCAAACAGATTCCATCAGTATATATCATAATATAAAAATTAAAATCACAAAAATACTGAACTCCGATGAAAATTCAAAATGGAAAGTCCCTAAACAAATGGCAAAATCAAATGATAAAACACATCAATACAATGGCCAGCAACTTTCACATTCCTGACCCGGTACAGGCATTTTCAAATGTAGAAAATGGTGGATCGAACCTGGTTTTACAGCGCTAAACTTCTCACTTGTATGACAGTCGCATCAAATTCCGTTATATTTACAACGATGCGTGAACAAAACAGACATAATGGGTAGATAGTCAAAATATTGGTACAGCAGTCATCAATGTGTCACAATCACAAAACAAACAAATATTAAACAATAAAGCACAAAAAAGCATCTATCAACTTTAAAAACCATATGCATATTGCTTCTCGTGTTTGACGTCATAAAATGTAAACGTCACATATAGACATAGGGTTGAGATCTCATAAACATGTTTTAACCCGCCGCAATCTTGCGCCTGTCCCAAGTCAGGAGCCTCTGGCCTTTGATAGTCTTGTATTATTTTTAATTTTAGTTTCTTGTGTACAATTTGGAGTTTAGTATGGCGTTCATTATCCTTGAATTGGATATATATTTGTTTAGGGGCCAGTCACGTCATATGAACCAATGACACACAATAAGATATACAAAACACACCAGCAAAAATGAAAGATAATACAAACACATTGACGGGATGTTTAAGTACCGAGCCACGTCCAATGACTATCACAGAAAACAGACCAAACAGTAAAAGCAATATCATTAATAGAACAAAGACAAATGAAAGAATATGACATTTGTCCACTCTCCACACTAAAATTAGAAATGTTAAAAACTTATCAACAAGCCTAATGTGTTAAATTTTAAATCGCCAGTAAAATTGTATTTTCGACTGTCAAATCGACAATTGACGGTGGCAACTCTTTTACTACTAACATTACTATTATTCCTTAATTTAGATACCATGCAGAATATAAATTAATACATTAAAATAGAAGAAGATATGATTGTCAATGAAACACAGCTGAAATCTGAGACATAATATAATGCAGTATAGTTCAGCAATTATAGGTTATGGCTTTTTACAAAAAAATTTGGCAAAGATTTTTTTTTACAGTGTCTTGTTTATCACTCATGTAATTTAAGTTGAATATTAATCCTTTTCTACTAAATATCAGAAAATGGCAATTGACATAATCTTATATAAACTGTCAATTAAGATTATTTAGTCTTATTATGAAAAGCAGTAACAAATAATACTAGTATATAAGATCCATGCCATGCATGATAGTAATTAGCCGTATTTGGCGCAACTTTTTGGAATTTTGGATCCTCAATGCTCTTAAACTTTGTACTTGTTTAGCTTTTTAAATATTTTGATATGAGCATCACTGATGAATCTTATGTAGACGAAACGCTTGTCTGGCGTAATAAATTATAATCCTGGTACCTTTGATAACTATAAATACGGAATTGTATTCATTCTAGAAAGGACATATTTTTTTTTACAGGATTGACTTTGATTAATTAGGTGTGAGTTATTTCTGCACAAATAATTCTATTCCTCATGATCAGCTATACTTATTTTTGTGTTGCTCTTCTGACAGGGCAATACTTTTTTTTCACAACACATGTTTCAAAACGGTTTAATAGAAAAGCTTCATTTTGAACTAATATCATCACGAAGACATAATTGTTGTAATATAAATAAGAATCTATGGCACATACCTCCATACAACAATTTGCTGTCCTTGAAATAAAGTGGGTTTTTTTTCAAAATGCGACAAAAAGTGTTGCACTTCTGACAATTTTGACATATTTTTTAACGCCATTTTTTAAATACTTGAGATATTCCAAATATGTTTTGCAGATATATTTTAAACATCAAGCCACATCATTTGAAATTAATTTATTCAATCAAATGATCAGCATTATTGATAAATATTGCTTTATATGCAAGGAACCATTTATTTTGACTTTGCCCAAATATGAATGGCATGGCAATTGGTACTAATTCTGCAAATATGACATTAAAATGTGTAAAACTTCACGCGTAAATCCCAATTAAGTTGACATTCAACATTTTACATTATCTTCCTTCAGTTCTTTTACTTCGTCGATCAGTTTGTCCATTTCAGTGCGAGGTTTGGCATGCCACAAAACCAGGTTCAACCCACCATTTTTTCCTTCAAAAATGTCCTGTACCATGTCAGGAATATGGCCATTGTTATATTATTGTTCGTTTCTGCGTGTGTTACATTTTAACGTTGCGTCATTTGTTTTCTCAAATTTTTGAGTGTTATTTCACATTGCGATAAGACGTGTCACGGTACTTGTCTATCCCATGTATTTGGTTTTGATATTATATTTGTTATTCTCATGGGATTTTGTCTGATGCTTGGTCCGTTTCTGTGTATGTTACATTTTAGTGTTGTGTCGTTGTTCTCTTATATTTAATGCGTTTCCCTCTGTTTTAGTTTGTTACCCTGATTTTGTTTTTTGTCAATGGATTTATGAGTTTTGAACAGCGGTATACTATTGTTGCCTTTATTTACCAGAAAGGGTTCTTCAAACAAATTAGCTTTCTTCAGTTCTTTTACAAAAAAGGGCTCTTCAAACAAATTATCTTCCTTCATTTTTTTTTACCAGAAAGGGCTGTGACAGAACAGAAGAAAGGCAAGATAGTGCCAACACAGAAAAAATAAGTTGGCAGCACATAGGAAGGATAGGAGGTTGGCAAAAATAAAAAAAAGCTAATTTGTGTGAAGAGCCGCCACCTGTCTGTGGATATGCTGGTTGTATCTCCTTCTTTCTTCTCACTTTCCATGATTTCTATTTCTTCGTCGATCAGTTTGTCCATTTCAGCTTGACTGCTTGATGATCCAGGGTATGTGTCATCTGTTGCCTTGGCTTCTTCCCAAGCATCATGTTAATAAAAAAAATGATAATAGTTAATTGTATATTATCGCAAATTCCTTTCCATTTTAATTACTAAATGTTCAATTTAATAGCTAAATAAGTATGTAGATTTAAGATAGGTTTTAGAATTAATAAGTAACTTCCCTAACAATGAACATAAACGACAAAATTAAGCAAAACTATAAACACGAAATCAGTGGAAGGTTGAGAAAACTTGAGATTCACAAAATGCCTAAAACACCTAGGCCACACTTAAAATATTTTGGTTTGCCAAAACCCTACAAAAAAGTAGACAGTGAGTAGGTAGGTAGACGTTTTCTTTTTATTTCGTCAAAGAAATTGAATTCAAGTGTCAGATGTTGTTTTGCCTATCTCATTACGTTAATCTTTTCCCATCATGTCAATAAATATTTTTTAGTAGGCATCTATTATGAGTAAGTTAGGGTTACAAACATATTCTTTTTAATTGCCATGACGTTCTCGAAAAATCTCAATATTGGTTCTCTGAATGTTTCGAGAAGGAAGAACATCATCAAAACTTTCGCTTGAAGACATTTTGCGGCTTTTCACACTGACGAGTTGCGAACAGTGAACTTATTAACCCTCTTGCTGCCGACCGTTTTTCAAGGTTGCATTTCATATGCCGTAAAATACGACAGCTCGAAGTCTGTGACGTAAAATGCCAAACAATGACGTCATTCGATATATGACGTCACGACATAATGACCATTAAATTTGAGACCCATATTATAGGAGAAAAACTTAACACTGTTTAATCTTTTAATCTTCGGTCTTTTATCTGAGAGAGAAACAGTATTGAGGAGAAATTTTCATAAATTTAACCATGGACATATATGTCCCTCCGGCAGCAAGAGGGTTAAAGGGGGTCGTCAAGTAGAGCTTACACTGACTTTCTTTCACAAAAAACTGTCTTCGGAATATTTTAAAGTTCTACTGATGAGGCATGATACCTTTACCGATACACACGTTGTTTGTGTTATTTATATTAAACCTCTTGCTGCCAGTTGTTTTTCAAGGTTGTATTTCGTGTGCCAGAAAATACGACCGCTAGAAGGTTGTGACGTCACATGCCCATCAATGACGTCATTCAAAATATGACGTCATGCCCTAATGACTTTTACATTTGGAGCTATCGAAGAAAATTATTACGCTGTTTAATCTTCTGGCTCTTGTTTGTGTCTAAATCCCCAATGCGTCTAAAATGAGGAACTGAAACGTGTGTAGTAAACAAAAATCTCTGTGTAGTGATAGGTTTTTTTTCACAAATAAGTGATTTGAAAGGTAGAGGAACATAGAACGAAGGTGTATTCTATACTATGGAGCTATTATATGTATTCCAAGCATGAAATTTGCTTATTGTGTTATGAAAGGGATTTTGTTTTACAACGAGGAGCTGCATCACGAAAGGATTTTCGGGGAATGCTATAAATTTACGGAAAAAGTTATCTCACTTCGTACCCCGAAAATTTAAACACATATGTGAACATGTCAAAACTACGAAATGAGCTATCATACATATCCAAGTTGCTTTGCCTAATACGTTCTCCTATTTATTTGTATTGTAGTCCTGTAATATTATGTTGTCATTTTAATGTTATATTTAACATTGCCATTAAAGTGCGAGGTTTAGCATGCCACAAAACCAGGTTCAACCCACCATTTTTTCTTTAAAAATGTCCTGTACCAAGTCAGGAAAATGGCCATTTTTATATCATAGTTCGTTTCTGTGTGTGTAACATTTTTACGTTGTGTTTTCGTTGTGTCGTTTGTTTTCTCATATATTTGAGTGTGAATTCACATTTCTATACGACGTGTCTATACGACCCGAGGCTCCTGACTTGGGACAGGCGCAAACATTCGGCGGGATTAAACATGTTTGTGAGATCTCAACCCTCCCCCTATACCTCTAGCCAATGTAGAGAAGTAAACGCAAACAATACGCACATTACAATTCAGTTCAAGAGAATTGATGTTTATTTTTAATCTCATCGGATTTTGTCTAATGCTTAGTCCGTTTCTGTGTGTGTTACATTTTAATGTTGTGTCGTTGTTCTCTTATATTTAATACGTTTCCCTCAGTTTTAGTTTGTTACCCCGATTTTGTTTTTTGTCCATATATTACGAGTTTTGAACGGTATACTACTGTTGCCTTTATTTACAATATGGACTGAGCTACAGGAAAAAACGTTAAGAGGTACAGAAATAATGAGAAGGTTGCAAGAATTAAAACATATATATATATGTATCCCTCCGGCAGCAAGATGCTTAAAAGTTTATGTATCATAAAGCATTATAGTTCATGGTGGGTTTTTTTTTTTTTTATGTTATTTATGTTTGTTGGGTTTTTGCTTTATTTGATGTGTATGTATTATATTTTTGGGGAAGAGGAAACGGTCCATAAAGTAATCATACATTTCAGGAAAAAAGCAGGTTCATATCAGTTTCGAATCTTGATTATTTGCTTCATACAATATAAGACTTGTGTCATTTTTGGATATCTATTTTGAAAAACCAACGTGTGTGCGCTACAATCTGATATTCACCCTCACTAAGAAGTATCGAAAAAATTATCAAGTGCCTTTTCATGTTATACATATTATGCATGCATGTTGTGCATGTGTACGTGTTACATTGAATTCTCCTTCTTTGTTTAATAAATACTTCATGTCAATTTCTAATCGCATTCACTCAAAATACCTCCACTAAAATTGGGGAAAATCAGGGTTTATTTTGGTTAACGATAGGAACAACTATTTGTGCAAGTGTGATCATTTGTAATATTTTATTACCCATGTAAACTTTTAAAAGAAATGCCCTCCTTGCCCAAAGATTTATTTTTATGTTAAGCGATGTATCTTTATCTTTCATACATATTAATAAGTATTAAAATGTGCTTTGTTATTAAATGCAATATTAGTATTTAGTTCAAATATATAATCTTAAATCAATCCTAATTCTATCTTATTAATTCTTATGTGACGTCATTTTTCATTTTTTGATGATCTGTTTTACAAATTCAAATGACGTCATTTTTTCGTCATTTTTCAGTTTCAAATAGGACGTCACTTGGCGTAGAGGTTTAAACTATACTTTTGTGTTTCAAATGTCTTGTTATGTAAATGTATTTCAGTTGTTTCCTGTAATTAGTTAATACTTCAGTTTTATCATGTTACATCTTTTGAATATTCATTTTATAAAATTTACTGTTTGCAAAAGTATAAATTATTCTAAATTATAGGGATTTTCTGGTAACTAACAGAAAACCCTTGCCGTTTTTGGCACAACCTTTTTGATCTTTTGGTCCTCGATCGATGCCGTTCAACTTTGTACTCGTTTCGGCTTTCAAACTTTTATATCTGGGCGTCACACGTAGGTCTTGTGTGGACAAAATACACTTCTGGCGTATTAAAATTTTGAACTTGTTGCCTTTTGTTGGCTGTTGTTCGTGTGATTCTTTGTCAATTGTGTTCTCCAATTTATTTATATTGTAGTCCTGTGTTGTCATTTTGATGTTATATTTCACATGGCCATAAAAGTGCGAGGTTTGGCGTGCCACAAAACCAGGTTCAACCCACCATTTTTCCTTTAAAAATGCCCTGTACCAAGTCAGGAATATGGCCATTGTTATATTATAGTTCGTTTCTGTGTGTATTACATTATAATGTTGTGTCGTTTGTTTTCTCTTATTTTTGAGTGTAAATTCACATTGCGATAAGACGTGTCACGGTACTTGTCTATCCCAAATTCATGTATTTGGTTTTGATGTTATATATAAATGTTATATTTGTTATTCTCTTGGGATTTTGTCTATGTCTGTTACATTTTAGTGTTATGTCGTTGTTCTCTTATATTTAATGCGTTTCCCTCGGTTTTAGTTTGTTACCCCGATTTTGTTTTTTGTCCATGGATTTATGAGTTTTGAACAGCGGTATAATACTGTTGGCTTTATTTATACAATGTTTTTAAAATATTGCAACAATATCGTACCAAAAGGAATGACTATTGAAGCGAGTTTCGTGAAAATCGAATATATGGTGACATGTCATACAGTTACACATTGTGAATGAAATGTACTTTCAATTTGCACCACTGTCCCAGGTTAGTGGAGGGTTGGGCGCCTGCAAACAGCATGTTATGCCGGCGTCACACATTGGCATATATATACCGGCGTGCACCAAACGTACATAGAAATTTGACAAAGTCGCATACGTTAGTTGCACGCCAGAGGAACGCTAAGCAATCGTTAAACGCAGTAATTTGTTATTGAGAAGTTGTCGTTCGTTGCTGTTACTGTGTATCATTTTTGTTTACTTTTTTTTTATTATTATCTTGTGTATAAATCTTGCCGTTTGTTTTCTTGTCATGTCGCGGCCTGTTAACGCTTGCTAAGTGGTTTGGGGTTCGCTAATATTTGACCTCATGTTATAGTTTCTAACTTCTAGGTCATTTGGTCTCTGGTGGAGATTTGTCGCCTTCGCGGTCATACCACATAGTATTATTTTTATGTGAACAAGTGGTGTTTTACATGTGAATGACATAATAAAAAAAGTGGAACGAAAATTTGAACATATTTCACCCGACAAATCGTTAATGTTATACCGATATGAACAAAAGGCGTCAATAAGCCAACACGCATAACCAAATGAGATCCAAAAGTCAAGATAAAGTCTTCAATAATATGCACTTTACCTCTGCCGGATATTGCTGGCATGTCAGTTAACTGCTAGTAGTCTGTTGTTATTTATGTGTTATTGTCATTTTGTTTATTTTCTTTGGTTACATCTTCTGATATCAGACTCGGACTTCTCTAGAACTGAATTTTAATGTGCGTATTGTTATGCGTTTACTTTTCTACATTGACTAGAGGTAAAGGTGAGGGTTGAGATCTCTTAAACATGTTTTAACCCGGCCGTTTTTTTTGCGCCTGTTCCAAGTCAGAAGCCTCTGGCCTTTGTTAGTCTTGTATTATTTTAATTTTAGTTTCTTGTGTACAATTTGGAGTTTAGTGTGACGTTTATTGTCACTGGGCTGGTGTATGTTTGTTTGGGGGCCAGCTGAGGAACGCCTCCGGGTGCGGGAGTTTCTCGCTACATTGAAGACCTGTTGGTGATCTTCTGCTGTTGTCTTTTCTATGGTCGGGTTGTTGTCTCTTTGACACATTCCCCATTTCCATTTTACTTGTGTATACAATATCATGATAATAAACTCATCAAAGTTATCAGGAACAAAATTTAATATGTCACGAGTCTCGGGGGTTCGTGTTGCTTATTCTATAGTTTTCTATGTTGTGTCATGTGTGCAATTGTTTGTCTGTTTGTCTTTTTCAATTTTAGCCATGGCGTTGTCAGTTTATTTTCGATTTATGAGTTTAACTGTCCCTCTGGTATCAATCGTTTCTCTTTTAAACAAGTTCTGAATAACTTGCACAGAAAGCAGAACTATCGATTTGTCCAGATACCAAAAGCATCAAGATGTAACATAACACAACCAATATGCACTAAAGTACCAAATATGCTGGCATTACAATGAACATCCTTCCTGTAAGTCATCAATATACATGTACATCAAAGTACCAAATATTCAGGCATTACAACGAAAACCCTCATGTGAGTCACAAATATACACCAAAGTACCAAACATGCATGTCGGAAGAATATCTTATCATATGACATTAGAAATAAATAAGTAAACATAAAAAACGAAGTATCTTGTTTAAAGTTATAAACCTAGACGTGATATTTATTCATTTATCTAACAAAATAAAAAACCTGTTTGGATCTGTTAAAAATCGGATGGAAAAAGCTGTACGACTGAATCAAATTGGATGGAAAATCGGACCGTGCAAACGCACCTTTACTGTTTAAGAGTCGGTTTGGTAATATCCATTAGACGTGGCTCGGTACTTAAATATCCCGTCCTTGTGTTATTTGATAGGGTATATTTTTGTATTCTTGTCTTTCGTTTTTACTTATGTGTCTTTGTCTATACGTCTTTTTTTTGTTAGTTATAATACAATATTTTACATTCAATAAAATAGCGAAATAGGTTTTAAAATAAATAAGTATTATCCCCAACAATGAACAAAATAAGCAATACAATACATCCTAAATCTGCAGTTGAAGAAAAGTCTAACATTCTGTTTGAGATTTCCAAAATGCAGAAAACTTCTAGACCACACCTAAAATATCTTGGTATTGCCAAACCCTACTAAAACGTAGAAAAAATGGGTAGGTAGCTAGGCATTTTCTTTTCTTTTTTTGGGCATAGAAAATTTAAATTAAGAGTCAGATGGTTTTTTTTTGTCTATCTGCTATTAATTCTTCTGTGAAATCACTGATATCTCCACTCTTATCATTGCTGTCAACGATAAGGCCGACGTTTCAATCGGAATCGTATTATTCATCTTATATATTCACCTCGGCATGAAGTTCTCGAAGAATCTCACTTGTGGTTCTCTGAATTATTCAATTGGGAAGAACATCATTAAAACTTTTGCTTAAAAGATATTCTGCTGCTTTTCACATTGACGAAATTGCGAAAAGTCGTTAAAGGGTCGTCAAGTAGAGCTGACAGTGATATTCTGTCACAAAGGACTGTTCCGGTATTTACATGCTCATACATTTTTTAAAAAGTGTTTGTTTTAGTATATGATAAGACATTTAGTATTCTCTGTAAAAAAAAAATAACAAATAAATTACTAAATATGCAGTAGCTTCATCAAAGGTTGAAAAAAACAAATTGTGTAACATTTTAATACAAATGTTAATCTGGCCAAAAACTACAACCTGACTGTAGAACGAATTCTTTATGACTTGTATTCTGACATAGCTTTGGTTCTATCTGGTGTTTTTTTTTATGCCCACTTAGCCTTTTTCGCACTCTGTTGTTTAAAAAGAAATTAATAGCCTGTTTTTTGCCAACCTTTAACCTGTTAAATTTGACCCGTATTTTTTTATATGCACAATCATATATTTCATGTTTACGTATTTTTTTCAGAGCCACTACAGCACGAGACTTTCTACCTAGACCACGAACTACAGCTTTTAGAGTCTTAGCCAATGCAACATCCCTTTTATAATTGGCTTTCAAGACTGTGATGCATGGCCTATGGCATATCGTGGAAAATTCTTTTTTTTTTAGATAGGTATGTAGAAATTGTTCTATTGACGGACTCACACTTATTAGTATTGCTAAAAAATTGCATCTGATTTAATGCGGTCTGAGAAAGTTTCATTTCTAACGATGATTCTATTAATAATTTGTCTGTCTTGTTTGGTTTGAAAGACCCATTTTGTAAACCATAAACCAAGCTAAGGTTAATAGATTCTTGATCCACCAGCTAGTTTTTATACCACCATTATATATAAAGTTAATATGCTCCATCTACATGTATCACTACAATTACCACTATAACAATTTACGACAGATTTAACAATACGGGGCAAACATTCTGAAATTTGTAGTCGGTGACCATTTTATTATGCAAATAATAATTTTATTATACCGTGTGAACGTAATTTTAAATCATTGGCAAAATCTATTTTAATATCATTCCTTTGAGCCGGGAACATAACGACACTAAATTTTGCTCGAAGTACTTCACGCAACTGACTTTGACCTCTGTGTATAGTATCTGCCAGTCTATTTACTGACCATAAAGGGTCATATATCTTGCATTGCTTCTTGTAAACCTTGTACACTTCTAGCCTCCCCATCATAAGTACAATAGTCCACAGGTAAATCAAGTTTTGCCATTTTTTTACCTACTAGTATTTCATACCCAAGATCCTTCTCACTCAAAGGATCATACCTATAAGTATAATATGTGCAGCACTCGTGATCAGGAAATTCAAACGTCATAACCTTTACCGCGTAACCATGCAAAAACCCAGCAAAGATCGTTTACAAGGTGAAAACCAATATCTTGATTGTCGGTTTCATTTTCACGGGTAATACCAATTGCTTGTGATGTATTTTTTTCCCATTTTATGCCTACTTTTAAAATGCACACTCTGATAGGTACCATCCATTTGTAATTTTACGGGACTATTTTAATTTAATCCTAAGGTTGTTTTTTTTCCTTCTGAAATTCAATTCTCAACCACTTGTTGGGTTTCATTTTCAGCAAGTTTTACAACCTTCTCACAAACATTGTTTGTTATTCTCTGCATTGTTCCTTTTGGCATAGGAGGAATATTGAACTATTCAAAAGTAATCGCGATGCTATAGGTACCAATACTACCTACAGTTTATCACGCCAGTCTGAAACCGATAGTTTATTGAAGCACTCTTGCGGCCAGGACGTCTTGTGTTAATTTCTATAAACAGTTTACATTTTTCTGCAAAAAAATTACACTTGGTACAATTCATTTCTCAAATCCAACTAAGACCCCATTTAGTCTCTTGTACTAGTTGAAAATGTGGAACATCACACTTTGGACTTTTATTTAAATGACAAATTATAAGATTATTGAGCATTAAAATATTAAGATCTCTATCTACTGTTCTATTTTCAGTACTTTTCTCCTAGATATTCATCTAGATAATAATCAGACAATTTATGGGGCCTTAGTAGTTTGACCGTAGTCGCACATTTTCGGTTTTGTGGGGCTACATAAGATTGGTTATCGTAACTCTTTTGATTACAACTTGAATTTTTTTTTCTGAAAGGCGGGATAACCAGGCAGATTCTGTGGTGGTTTTAGGTGTCAAATCTGTAGTGGAATAAGAAAATTCAAGTAAATGAGGTGCAGGTGAAACTAGCACATCTGAATTATTTAAAACCTGTGTAGATGGAGCAACACAATTAACAACACCACAATCTTGATCTGTTGCTAAGGATTCAAAACGCGATAAAAGTGCTTGGTTACAAACCTTATATGGGTTTCTTTTCCTTTTCCCTTTCATTATTCATTAAATATGTACTCATATTCTGATTTCAGTTTGATCAAATGATCGTTACTTTTTCCGTCACCTACAACAACAACATAACTAGTTACCTGACCAACTTGAAATTTATCATATAAAATATTAAAAACCTTTAAAACTATTTCTTCGCTGTCTGCTGTCTCATCCAAAATGGCTATTGAAGAAAAATCTGACTTTTCAGTGGTTTCAACAGGAAACGAGAAAAAGGTTTTAATACCTGGTAAAAAAAAATTTTTTTGAAAAATTTATATTTTGTAACACTTGTATCCATCCCAATCTGAAATCTGTGCAGATGTTTCTTCTAAATCTGATGGTGACATGTCAAAAAAAATTATTCTGCTTTTTTACTTCTGTGAGCCCAAATTTGTCTTCTGGATTTACAACTTTCTGAATAATGCCTTTTTCCAATTTACGGTCTCTGGAATTTGGAACTTCAGATATGCCATGTTCGATGTTGGTCTGATTAAGATTTGTAATCAGATTGGAGTCATCAAACATATTAATTTTTTGACAGGGCTTTTGAACCACATCGTAGTATGGATCCATGAAAGCAACTTCAATCTTTTCAAGCACATACTAGAGAATTAGCCTGGTGTTTATCAAGGTTATCAAACGAGGCTACAATAAAACTATCTGATAAAATATACCTCGGTTTTTGTTCTAACTCTCTACATCTATCAGTGATGTATCTGCTAAGAGAGTCTTGAGATACCAGCCCCTAATCTAGCATTGATTGAAAGAAATGTACAAGATGAATTAGAAAATTTATCAGCTATGTTTGTATATAATAAATGCATAGGTTGCACAACCTGGGAATTCTGTAAATGAAAAATACAACTCAAAATGTACAAACGTGGCATCATTCTGTAAAATTGAAAAGAGGTTCAGGATAATGTGAATTCCAAGTAAATTGTTACTTCTTCAACACTTTCTCTTCATTATCAGTTGAACAAATTCTGAAAATAAAATTCCATTATGGGGGGGGGGGGGGGATTTTCAAGATTTCATCTTTACACGTAAAACTGTCTATGTCAGGAAGTCCGTTCATCTTGATTTTATCTGATATACATATTTTTTAACATAATTTTTAAAGATTTTTACAGTATCTTCTAGACTTTGCTCTTGTTTGTTTTTCCAACTTTCCTCTGAAACAGAAGAAGCATTTTTGCTTCGCTTGAATAATGCTTTCTTTTTTAATCTATTGTTATCATCAATACATTTAAGATTTTTCTACAGCAAGTTTGTGTAAACAACCTAAAATATCAGCACCATTCCTGTAAATCATTCTCCCTAAAAAAAATTCTTTGGCACCTAGTATGATAGGGCTCTGCCAAGACACGACTTCAACATGGTAAATAACCAATGAGGACGATGAAAAACCTTCTGTTTAACACATAAGCCTAATTTGTTTGTATTTTTGTTTAAAATAGATTGATATTCAAATAAATTTTGTAAAAGCAACGCTTTTTCTTCTACAAAAGAATTTATGACAAATTCTAGACAAGACCTGAAAGAAAATAAATTTATATTCTCTGTTATAGGTGTAATACCACCAAATCATGGTACGTCACATCTGGTTGTATACGAAAATAGGTCGAAACAAAATATTCCCTTGAATTTGATAGTTGTAGGCAATCAATCCTACATTTCATTGCAGTAAACATTTCTGTTTGATAAACATATGTCTTGGGTATTTCAAATCACTGTTATTTTTTTATTTGAGGTTTCTAAATGAGTGAAATTTACCCCATTTTGTTTTATTCATTGGCCTGAAAAGTTGAAATTTTGAGGGAATGAGAGGTATAAATTGACCAAAAGAGACCTTATAAAGAAAACAAAGAAGTCCATTAGTGGTCTTGATCTTCCTAAAACCCTTTTGTGTATCCTATTTAACTGTTTGTAAGCAGATGAGATAAATATTTGATCATTTATTGGTCCACACTATAGTCTATCTTGATGTGGCTTGGTTTGGATTTGGCGAAGAAATGTCGTCTTTCATTATGCTAGATTTTTTTTCAAACTATTGAACTGATTATGACAAAACTTGACAGGAATGCTTGAGACGAAAACAACAATGTAAATGTCAACGAATGATGTCTGTTATGAGTTTTTGTACAAGGTTTTTTTTTTGTATTTTTTGTTCTGTCTATATAATTGTGTAATATTTTACATAAGGGGATAACAGTAAATGGGAGGTAACTCTAGAGTTGTTGTTTTCGTCTCGAGACAGTTGCTTTTTCTTGATGGTAAATTGTTTTCAAAAGTTTTCATTTCATTTGCATATTAAGCGAAAACATTGACCAGCTAAAAAAAATTGTTTTAACCCAGGTGTTCATTAAAATTACTATTACAAGTTCCTGATATTTTACTACGGTTGTCTCCGCGTAGATTCAAATCAGATAGATGACATGGTTGAATATTTTTCTTTGTTGAGGTATTCCACCCACAAAGAACAGATGTACAGGAAGGGTCATTGTAACCCATGTTTGTGGCAAATTCAATCTTGTAAAACACAACAATGACATGGTTGCAAGTGGGGCAAACCCAGCATTACAGCTGCACCAAGATACTTGGATTTCATTTTCATTATTTACAGCCTACCAAACATCATGTGACTCATTTCTGACAGATTGTGATGGAGTCACATGGGACTGTACTACTTGAGATCCATTTAATGTTTCACAAAACACAGTATCAACAAAGCCAGACTGGTAATATGAGTAGGCCTTTTGAGTTTTGTAATGTCCAAGGAAGTCCATATATTATTCTTTCTTAGATAATATAAAAGAAAATATTTTACCAAGGTCTATTTTGGGCCATTCCTTCACATCTGAAGACCTGGGGTCATCTATATTTGCCTCTTTTAATCTGTTATCATATTTTGTCTTTAGTTTGCTTAGTTGCTCCTGTTCTGAATACTTTAATGGAATGCAACAAAACATCTTGATATTAGCTGTTGCTTGTTTCCCATACATGAACGTCCTCTCGTAGACGAGAAATCTTTCAAGTTGCCTATAGTGTTAGAGGAAAAATCCTCAAAGGCATTATCTGTATCAATTTTAAATTTACCTGTAAAATAAATTAAAACTATGAATACAAATTCTTAAAGTTTGAATTTATTTTTGTATGCCCCACCTACGATAGTAGAGGGGCATTATGTTTTCTGGTCTGTGCCTCCGTTCGTTCGTTCGTCAGTGCGTCCGTCCGTCCCGCTTCAGGTTAAAGTTTTTAGTCGAGGTAGTTTTTGATGAAGTTGAAGTCCAATCAACTTGAAACTTAGTACACATGTTCTCCATGATCTGATCTTTCTAATCTTAATTCCAAATTCAAGTTTTGACCCCAATTTTACGGTCCACTGAACATGGAAAACTATGGTACAAGTGGGGCATCCATTTACTATGGACACATTCTTGTTTCTTTTCAATTCAATTTCAATATCCTCCTAGAGGCTCATTGACAACCTAAAAGAACTGATTTGTTAGCACATCTTATTTTTTATCAGCAGTTAATTTTTGGTGGTCATAATAAAAGTTTTAGGGATCACCTTGAAATTTTCTGAGCAGACTAAGAGACTTAAAGACCAGTGTAACATACTCAAGTTTAATTGCTACTCATAAAGTTAAGTGAACACATCTTTATTAACACAAACTTGTTTACTCCTAGTGAACATGATTATAACAGGTTGCTGATTGATATATGGTACAATGTTACATATTCAGTTGCTTACAGAATACATTTGGTCTATGGTGGATAGTTATCTCATTGTCAATCATATCTAATGTTCTTATTTTCATAAATAAAAAATTAAACATTCATGACATAATTTTGAAATGTTACATCATATCACTGTTGTTTTTTTTTTTTTTTTTTGACATTGCTTGAATTGAAGTTTTAGACTACAGGCTTTATTATCAGTTTTATATAATATTTTGCTCCATGATATTTGAAATTTTTTTTGACTTTTTATTACGTGGACTTCACTTGTTTTTTTTTAATATAGATTTCATAATACTTGAATTAAGGTAAGGTTTGCGTTCACAGGGAGACAACTCGTATTCAAATCTTGGAATAACGCTGATTCACTCGAGCGTTTGAAATCAGCGAAATTTACCTTGTTATTGCAAACTTAATTTGCAAACATTCTACTAATCGTCTGCAAAATGTTGAGAAGTAAAACAGGAAAATTTCAATCGAAAAAGTCATTTGTTAAGCAATTCAAAGCACAAGAGTCCAAAAGAAATATATCAGTAAGTCATCCTGTTGATGAGCCCATTACAGAAGATCACAACTACGTGCATGCCAACACCTATCCAGTTTTCTCAGACTCAGACCTTTAACTTGGTGCAAGCTGTACCATTGACCCATCTCTAAATGATGACTGGAAGACAGGTAGACGGGTAGTCGAGCTTCAAGCCTTAGCCCAACAGATGTTTTGCACCTCGTGTGATGCTCGACTACACCTGGCCGACATTGAGAGTGAGAGACGATATGGTTTAGGCAGCATACTTTTTATACGGTGTCAGAACAGTGTGTGTAGTTCATTAAACGACGTGAAAACAGGAAAGAGAACCAACGGAACATTTGACATCAATTCAAAATTATCACTAGGTAATTACAATGATTTTTGTACATACATTTAAATACATATATTATAAAAAAAAAAATGAAATGAAAGGGAACAACTATGTAATCTATGGGTGGGGAGGGCAGGGATATAACTGAAGACTGGCAGCTGTAGCCCACAGCTTAAATTCAACTTAAATTGTGTATGCAAAATATATATTCCTATATAAGAAAAGGAATCTGGGTCCATTCTCACTGATTTACGTTCGCCCTGATACCTGTTTGCTCAAGGTACATTCGCCCTGATTTGTATTTTTTTCTAATTGTTGTCTAGTCCTGAGACTACTACAGAAGTACAGTAGTTGTCTCAGTCTAGTCTCATGATTTTAAGTATTTGAACAAACTATGTTAGGGAGCTACCATTTGATTTTTAGGGGGGGGGGGGCTAGGATGAAATTTGAAAAAAATAGGCAGGACAGGAATTTTGAGTAAAAAAAAAAGGCAGGATGAGCAACTTGGTAAAAAAAAAGGCAGGATGACATTTTGTGTTAAAAAAGGCAGGATTAACTAGTAAAAAAAAAAGGCAGGGCCGAATAGAGTAAAAAATAAAAAGGCAGGACAAACATTTTCATCCTAGCCTCCCCCCCCCCCCCCCCCCTTTCCCCCCATAAAAATCAAATGGTAGCTCCCCTAAAGTTTGTTGAAAAATTGACAGAATATTTATATAATCAATTTATCATTTTCCCTTTGATTGACGCAGAGTAGAATACTGTATTTGTCTTCATATTGCTTTTTGTTAACAAAATATCTGTATTCATTAAATCACAAATGCATGCAGTATAACTGAGACTAGTCTCATAGTATAATAATAAATGAACTTGTAAATCCGTTTCGTGATTTACATTTCGTACATCATTGTTTTCATTAATTTCAAGCTGAATATTTTATCAAAACAAAACAAAACGTTTGTTTTTATTATTCATCCATCAACTGAAAAGACAAGGATCACAATAATCAGTGGTCCGAATTATTGAGCAATTACTGATCCTAAACAAGCAATAAACTGAATCTATCTGAATAAGTTAATTAAACTTCAATGCCCTGAATATTGAATTTTTTTAGTAGGGCGAATGGACGCTATGGGAGAACAATCCCAAAGGGGAACATATTATTAGGCCGAATGGACCCAATAACCAAGAAAAGCTGAAATTTAAGTAGCGCACATCAAATTTTAGGGGCCATTGGCGTGTGGGCTCCTGCTAATTTCAAACCCTAAATAGGAAGAAATCAATTATCTGACACTGTTTTGTTATTTTTAAACCATTTAAAAAAATAATACCCCCCTCTTTTCCCCTTACAACTGCATTTCAGCGATTGTTAAAAAAACAAAACGAATGATTGTTGCTATATATCTTGTCCAAGATTACTCTGAAGTCCAACGTCTGTTTAGCAAGACAAGCCGATGCCGTGGGAAGATCTATATTAATTTGATATTTGGTAAAGATTTATCATGACCAGTTAAAGTTTGAATCCAATACTATAAGGTTAAAGATTAAATTTTGCTGCTTTATAATTTATTATTTTCTCATTTTCTGTCTACATTAGCATGATTCATATTAGGCAAAAGAAAAGAATATTACCATGATGACCAGTGATGTAAATTTTATGCCCATCAAATTTCGGCCCATTGAAGATGTGATTTTACATTTTTGGAAAAAAAGTGGTGTTGTATCAGGCAGTCCCTAATTTGATTTCTTCCTTATGTAATTAAAAAACGGATTAAAGCTTAAGTGACTTATTATAAAGCTCAATGACTAAAAATTCATTCATCCAATACTATGTATACATTTTCAGCTTTCCTTCAATAGCTTGCATGAAAATTAATACAGAATAAATATGTCAATTTGACAATCATGATTTTAATAATGAACTGATATTTCTGTTCAGTGTTGATGCAATTAATGTGATAAAAAATGTGACTGTTCTTGGAAGCAATTGTTCTTTAAATTAATATGTATGCAAAATATTGTAGCCATGGTACACACAGGAATGGGCCCAGTACAAATTAACAACTTGCTTGCAACTTTAAATTTACCACCAGTTGTGCCGTCCACTCTTAAGAGAAGGGAACAAAAGATTGATACAACTCTGGAGACTGTAGCCAAAAAATCTTGTCTTGAGGCCCAAAAGGAAGAAATTGAAAAGGGAAATGGAAAGGTAAAAAACTTAAAATTCCAAATGATTATTTTTATATTAAATATCATGAATAAATATACAATATATGTACATTGTTGGAAAATATAAGATTTATTTGTATGAGCTTCAATATAAAATATACTGTTTGCAATAGCATAAATTGTTCTAAATAATAAGAATGTTCTTATCCCAAGCAGAAAACCCTAGCCGTTTTTGGCACAACCTTATTGAACTTTTGATCCTCAGTGCTGTACAACTTTGTACTTTTTTTTACTTTCGAACTTTTATATCTGGTCGTCACTGGTGAGTCTTGTGTGGACGAGGCGCGTTTCTGGCGTACCTGATGCCTTTTGTTAGCTATTATTCATCTGTTTCTTTGTCTAATATGTTCTATTTATTTGTATTGTAGTCCTGAAATATTATTTTGTCATTTTAATGTTATATTTAACATTGCCATTAAAGTGCGAGGTTTAGCATGCCACAAAACCAGGTTCAACCCACCAATTTTTTTCTTTAAAAATGTCATGTACCAAGTCAGGAATATGGCCATTGTTATATAATAGTTCGTTTCTGTGTGTGCTACATTTTAATGTTGTGTCGTTTGTTTTCTCTTATATTTGAGTGTGAATTCACATTACTATAAGACGTGTCACGGTACTTGTCTATCTTGGGTTTGATGTTATATTTGTTATTCTCGTGGGATTTTGTCTAATGCTTAGTCCATTTCTGTGTGTGTTACATTTTAATGTTGTGTCGTTGTTCTCCTCTTATATTTAATGCGTTTCCCTCAGTTTTAGTTTGTTATCCCGATTTTGCTTTTTGTCCATATAATAGATTTACGAGTTTTGAACAGCGGTATACTACTGTTGCCTTTATTTACAAAACTTAGATTTTTTCGAAAATCTAAGGAATTTTTTATCCCAGGCATAGATAACTTAGCCGTCCGTATTTGGCAAAACTTTTTGGATATTTGGATCATCGATGCTCTTCAACTTTGTACTTTTTTGGCTTTATAAATATTTTGATATGAGCGTCACTCAGGAGTCTTATGTAGACGAAACGCGCGTCTGCCGTACTAAATTCAAATCCTGGTAATTTGATAACTATTAATGTTATCAAAATTCCCGCTATGAAATTTCCGGAAGTAAACAATCGCAGTGACTACGCAACTTGCCCCCTATCAAAGGCGGCGATAACCGTGAGGTCACGTATTCATCCTGCAATATAAGTGGAATCTGTTATTTGCTGATCTAATATGGGTCAATAAATGTATCCCTAATGGACCTTGAGATGAGGTAACGTAATTAAAAAAGAATATTAGTCCACCATACAATTGTGAATGCTGTGCTTTTGAAAATGGACACAAATGAACAATACGAGCTGTTTTATAGAGCTGATGTGACAAGAAAAAAAATGTAGATTTGACTTTAAATAAATAATTAGAAAGGACAATTTTTTTTATCAAAGTTAATGATCAGAAATTTTTGGATTATTTCAAGAGGAGAGTGACGACATTTTCACCTTCCGGAGAATTTGTGAAAAAAGTAATCACACTTGCCAATGTAACCAGACATGTATAAATGTATCAGCTTCGATATGAGCCACAATACATATTCCAGTAATAACATTAACGGTACAAATTTTCCTGCAACAGATGCACATTTCGACAATACATGTCTCTTTAGTGATGCTTGCGGCCAAAATTTTTGAAATCCAAAGCTTATATAAAAGATGAAGAGCTAAAATCCCAAAGGTCCAAAAAGTATAGCCAAATCCGTGAAAGGAATCAGAGCTTTGCATGAGGGAGATACTAAAAATTTCTAGCATTTTGCAACAGCAAATTTTATCAACACGAAAAAAATCCGTATTTTCATGCCGGCTACTGGGCTGGTGCTATCCTCGGGGACTAACAGTCCACCAGCAGAGGCATTAACCCAGTGGTAGTAATAACATTAACGGTACCAATTTTCCCGCACCAAATGCGCTTTTCGACAATACATGTACCTCAGTGATGCTAGTAAACGATATGGACTGAGCATCTAAGGAAAACGTTACCATCACCGCCTACGGATAGTTAATTAAAGATCTTAACCCATTTGTCATGTCGAGGCCTGTTATAGAGGTATGGGTTTTGCTAATCTTTGAAGGCTGATGTGTGACATTATGTTATATTTGCATACTTCTAGGTCATTTGGTCTCTGGTGGAGATTTGTCTATTTTGCAGTCATACTTCATAATCTTGGTTTTTTTTTATGCACGTGGAGTTTTACATTTTAATATGACATGATAAAAATGATGTAACGAAAACTTTAACATTTTTCACCCTGAAAAGTCGATAATGTTATACCGAAATGAACAAAAGGTGTCAATTAGACAACATGCAGAACAAAATGAGATCCTAAAATCAACATACAGTCTTCAATAATAGGCACTTGTGTATATAATACCATATGTCACGAGTCTTAAACAAGTTCTGAATAACTTACACAGAAACCATCCAAAAGGCGTTGTCCAGATACCATAAGTATCAAGATATAAAAGAGGGACGAATGATACTAGAGGGACAGTCAAACTCATAAATCGAAAATAAACTTGACAACTCCATGGCTAAAAATGAAAAAGACAAACAGAAAAACATATTACAAATGACACAACATATTAAACTAAAGAATAAGCAACAGGAACCCTACCAAAAACTGGGGGTGATCTCAGGTGCTCCGGAAGGGTAAGCATATATAACACAAAACAACCAATATATAGTTATCAAAGGTACCAGGATTATAATTTAGTACGCCAGAGTACCAAATATACTGACATTACAACGAACACCCTTCCTGTAAGTCACCAAAGTACTAAATATGCAGGCATTACAACGAAATACCTCATGTGAGTCCCAACTATACACCAAAGTTCCAAATCTGCATGTCGGTAGAATATCTTATTATATGACATTGGAAATATATAAATAAACATAATAAACAAGAATTTGTTTTAAGTTGTATGAAACTAGACGTGATATTTATTCCATTATCTAACCCAAAAACAAACTGTTTGGATCTGTTAAAAATCGGATGGAAAATCGTATCATGTAAACAAAAAGCTGTACGACTGAATCAAATCGGATGGGAAATCGGACCGTGTAAACGCATTTTATTGTTTAGTCTTTTTAAATAATATACATTGGGCGTGGCTCGGTACTTAAATATCCCGTCCTTGTGTTATTGTGATCGGGTATATTTTTGTTTTCTTGTCTTTCGTTTTTACTAATGTGTATTTGTCTATACGTCTTTTTGTTTTATTTGTTATAACGCAATGTTTAACATTCAATTTAATAGAGAAATAAGTCTGTAGATTTAAGATAGTTTTTAAAATCAATAAGTAAATTCCACAAATATGACTACAAACGATAAAAATAAGCGATACCATATGTATAATTGAAAACTCATATGCAGATAATTTTTCAATCCATCTGGCGATACGCCCCTTTGGTCCCTTAGGCTAAAAAAAACAAATTAAAGGTTGGTGGTCGACCCGAATCGAAAACTTTCTACCCAAAATGTATTGTCGGTAGTACTCTAAAAGCCTAAAGCCAGCAGTTCTTTATTAGTGACACAATAATTTCTTTCGGCCTTGTTGAGGGTCCGGCTGCCATAAGAAATTACTTTTTCTTGGCCTTCCTGTACTTGACTCAATACGACACCTATGCCGGTGTCACAGGCATCCGTATCTAGAATGTATCCTCCTTGGTCTATTGGGTACGCTACTATTGGGGCCGTCATCAACAAATCTTTAATTTTCAGAAAAGATTCCTGACATTCTCGGGACCTAACGAAATTTTCGCCTTTCTTGGTTAAATTTATAATCATGGTAGCTATTTTGGAAAAACGTTGTTTGAACATTCGATAATAACTGGCTAGTCCAAGGAACTGTCTGACCTGTGTGACGATGAGCGTCCCATTATCTCACTTTCATCAGGTTGTCCGGATTTGGTCTAAAACCATATCCAGACACAACATGCCCTAGGAACTTAACCTCGGTCTGTAAAAACTGACATTTATCTGGTTTTAATTTTAAACTTGCCTCTCTTATTCGGTGTAGTACAAACCGTACTCTCCCCATATGCTCTTCAAAATGTTTGCCAAAAATTATTACATCATCTAGGTAAATAAGACATATGGACCATTGTATACCTTGTAGTACCAACTTCATTAAACGATGAAAAATTTGGGCGGATGATTTTAGTCCCATATGCATTCTGGTAAATTCGTGCAAGCCATATTTGGTGACAGAAGCGGTCTTTGGGATATCAGATTCTTTCACCGAGACCTGGTGATAACCAGATAGCAAAGCAACACAAGTAAATAGGATAGAACCAGCTATGGTATCTAGGAAATCTTGAATTTTGGGTAAGGGAAAAGCATCGTCCTGACATAATTTATGTACGGCGCGAAAATCTATCGTTGGTCTTACTTTAATGGCATTTATAGTACCTTTTTTTTTTTAAAATAAGACATAAAGGACTTCCCTAGGGTGACGTTGACTTTCTAATTATGCACCGTCTTTCCATCTGTTGGACAATTTCTCTTTCTTTATCAGCAAATGCTAAAGGTACTCGCCTGGGAGGCTGCTTTATAGGTTTGGCTGTTCCAGTATCTATACTGTGTTTAATGAGATGGGTCAACCCAATGTTATCTTCATTCTTTGAAAATATATCATCAAAATCACGTAGAAGAGAAGCTATTTCTTTAAATTTCAGCCTTATTTCTACCATTCTGGGCCTTCTTAAAAACTTCTAAGAGGTGGGGAGGAATGTTGTTGACTTCATCTGGTTCCCAATTACTGGTACCAATATTAGGTTTAGGTTCAGGTCTCATCCTAGTTACTGATTCCTCAAATTCCGGAATCTTAAGACTCTGACAGGATATCTTTATGCTGATTAAGTGATAATCATCGAACACTCGAGTATCTGGATGTTTCATTCTCAGAGTTATCTTCGATATTCATCAATGATACAATTTCAAATTCATTTAAATGTGCCGTAAAAATAATAGTGTTTTGGTGTATGATCTCCTCATTCATAATAGTTATCAAAAGTACCAGGATTATAATTTTATACGCCAGACGCGCGTTTCGTCTACATAAGACTCATCAGTGACGCTCAGATCAAAATAGTTAAAAAGCCAAACAAATACAAAGTTGAAAAAGTTGTGCCAAATACGGCTAAGGTAATCTACTCCTGGGGTAAGAAAAAGGGTTCATAAGTCTTAACATTACCAGTCACATGACCTACGAGATCAGCTAGGCAGGTAGATTAATTAGGATTTTTCAATAAAATCTGGGGAAGGTTCAATTTAAAAACATCCTGATGTGCCAACCAGCTATCTTAATCTGTCTTCTCTACGTAAGCTTCCGGGATGACTTTACTGTATCCTGGTATAACTGTACGGTATATAATACTTCATCAGCCAACCTTATCTTAGCAGGACGCTTTTTACCCATAACAAGGATATCCAATCACAGCAAAATATTGTCTGCTATATGGGCTACCACTAGCTCCATATCAAAATTACAGTTTCCCAATCTCACTTCAAAATAAGCTGTACCCAACTCCTTGAGTGGGTTTCCATCAGCTTCCATAAGTGAGTGCGACTGCACTAAAGTTGGCCTGACTTCCGGTATTCTTAAATATATCTCTTCAGATAGAATGGTTCTAGCAGCTCCGGTATCTACGGTTAAAACAGTGCAGAAACATTTTATGTCAGTTAATGCAATTAAAATTCCACTTTTGTTCACAACTATGTAAAGTCACTTATGAAAGCTTAGCTACCGTTAAAATTGCCGATAACGATGACATTCTTATAGACATTTTTTTTTTTAATTTTGACAAGAATCGAAACATACACGAAGTCCGATGGACTTTATATACCAGGGCGTTTCTTTTACTTTGCGCATTATTTCCAATCGGCTCATGGCTTACGGTACCTTGGTTGAACATTTGAACGTTTTGAATCAGGACGAAAGATGATGAAACTGAATAATATATCATATTAAAAAAAAATCATGGAACTGCATTTATTTAGCTATTTAAAAGATGACAAATATCCAGAAACTTATGGAACAGACGAAAAGAGACAACGAAATTCGAAGATCGTTTGCTAAAAATATGTTATTAGAAATAATATGAAGTTAAACTGGATAAATCATCAAAATGAGTTACAGGAAGTGTTGTTTGGGAGAGAGGACATTGACAGCATACTAGACATATTTCATGACTACAAAGGTCCTTTGGGTGTTGAACATTCATACAATGCCATTTCCGAAATTGTTATTACTGGACAGGAATGCAAAATTGTATGAGGGAGTTAATTAGATCGTGTAAAAAATGTCAGCATGGTGGATACCTTAAAAAACAATGATGAGCTTCATCCAATACCAGTTATATCGCCTTTGTATCACATAGGAATTGACTTAGTAAAAATGCTTGTCTCATCAAAAGGAAACATATATTAGCTAACAGTTGTCGATTATTTTTCAAAATGGCCAGAAGCAATACCAATACCAAATAAATGGGTTTCCCTGCAGTTTACAGCAGCGACCAGGGAAGGGAATTTGTGAACAAAGTAGTTGAAATATTGTTCCAAAAAACTAAAGCAGCTCATAGAATTTCCTCCGCCTACCATCTACAAACAAATGGCTTTGTTGAAAGGTTCAACAAGACAATCCAGCAATTGATACTTAAAGTTTGCTCTGAATCCCATGATGGTTGGGACACAAATATCAAGGAAATTTTATTTTCCTATAGAACTTTGAAAAACAAAACAACTAAAACGTTCCCGTACAATGTAATTTTTGGAAGACCTTCTGTGATGTCTAAATCCGAGATGAGTTTTGAAGACTTAAAACCCGACGAAGTCCATTCGGCAGTCAGAAGTTTAAACAATCTAAGAATATCTATCAACAAAACCGTTTCAGAAATTGTTAAGGAAAATAGAGGATCGAAAAGAGTACAAAACGCAAAGCGTTGGGCAAAACGCACGACGAATCAGTAAAGGAGGGAGATCAGGTCCTTTTATTCAACTCTCGAAAAGCTTCAAGAAAAGGATCAAAACTTGAAAAAAACATGGAAAGGTCCATATAAGAGTGTAGCAACATCTTCGTCGAATGGGAACAAAATCGCAACAAAATATAATATTAAAAAATTGAAGAAATTTATATCCAGAGAATCAATATCAAGTGAGAACTTACCCGAAAGTCAGGTTAATCAGAATTGTCAAACAGGTGACTTATCCTGGTATCTATGATGAGTTTATTTACCAGCAAATGAACCGACTGTCATCGCTTATAAAACCATTTATTCCGATTGATATCGAATGGCAGAAAAATGTTTTGAAATCTTCTCTCTCTATCTTCAACTGTCATCCGGTTCATTTGGAAAACTCATCATTTGGATGTCCCAAACATGTTGTTTTCAGGAAAGGCGATGGCAACTTATTTCGATCAATCGCCTATGCTCTGAAAGGTGGTCAGGTGGGCCATGAGAAAGTGAGGTGCTTCATTGTTGACCGGATATTTAAGAAAAAGCAAATTATATCAAATATCTTTGGTAGTAAATATTTGGACGAAAGTAATATGAGACAGTCAGGAATTTGGTCCACAGATAGGAAATTTTTTTCGTCAGCTTCTGCATAAGAAACTAACATAATTATGTATTGTCGATCGGGAGATTCCATGAAATGGCTTCACTATAAATCTAATCAGGTATGAAGTCTAACATAATCAAATGGATCTACCCAGAGAATTCTGGAGGAAACCTCTTTAACTTTGTTGAATCTTTAGTGTAGTGGTTTAGATAGCTATATTAAGTGTCGTTATATTACAAAATATGGTTATCACTGTATATATCAGTACTGTTCAGTTTATGTAGTTTAAGAATTAATTTATTTCCTAGTTCTGCATGTTATTTAACGTTCGAATCTTCAATAATTTCTTTTAATATCACAACTTTATCATTTGAACAGATATATATTTGTATTTATTTATTTAAATAACACTACACAACGATAATGAGAGTATTTTTAGACTTGAACGTTATCTCTACGGCCAAGAAATACAAGAGAGATTTTCTCCTGTCGTGAATGTAAAAAAAGGAGATAGGATATGATTGCCAATTACATATAGCTATTTCCAAATTCGTTTTTCTACATCACTCCAAGCGCCCCATTACGATACGATTTAATAAGGAAGCGATCACTAGTAAGGCGTTTACAATAAGCTTGGACTTCCTTAAAAGGAGATTTATTGTAGCACTTAAATTTTCAACAAAATTTGAACAAAAATTAAAGAAGTAGAACAATGCGAATAGACAGGTCACTTACATCTTAATTAGGAAACAAAAACTGAAAGAAGATAACACAGTATTTATTATTTGATTTCATATTTACTTTCAACGGAAATTTGACTATATAATAAATTGTTTCCTTATCCTTCCCATTTGTGATAAATTTTTGTTTTAAATACCCGTGTTTATTACAAAATAAGGTAAGTGGTTTTTTTTTGTTTTTTTTTTTATTAATTCACAATAATCGAAACGATTTCCGTTTACATATATAATATGCAGTTTACATACATGTATGCATGTAAGAGCTTAATTGAACGAAAACTTTGAAGATAAAATATTTCGGACTAACAATATGATTAATTTCAGTAATGTTGACAATGCATCGATCGGTGCTTTTCGTTATTGTCTCACTTAGGTATTCTAATTTATCTGTTGTATACATTACTTTTAAGAATTGAATGCTTCTTTTTGTAACTTTATTGGGGTGTAAAAGCGTTGACCGAAGTACATTTTGTATGAAGCGCGGAAGCGCTTCATTCTAAAAATGTGCGCACGGTCAACGCTTTTACAACCCTATGAAGTTACAAAAAGAAGCATTCAATACTTATAATTACAGTTTTTAGCTAGGATCACGAAAACACGATTTACATCAAGTTTTTATTTAATTTACCTGTGCACTTTATTATGGGACCTCGTGTCATCATGAATGATAAGTTTTATTGTGTGATACAACTGCTTAAGGAATAACACGTGATGTGCAGTTAGCTAATCAGAATAACGTATTATAATGAAACATACATCTTATGTAGTTATGTCTTAATAACATGCATTTAAGTATTTTTCTTCACTTTTATAAGGGTTAACAGAATATAAAATAATCGACAAAAAGCGCAGAATTCTATAAAGAACCAACAAATGGAAGTTTTTAATGACATTGACTGCTATACAGCCCTTTTACGGTGGGTATAAAGAACTCCCCATCCAGACCCGCTTTTATACGTTACTGAACTCTTTTTTTTTTGTGTACTCTTTATAAATTATGCAGGATCGGACTAGTTTTAACTTTGCTTTCACCTCTTTTTCAGAATGACATAATGGAACTAGTTGTCATCGTAGTACATACTTTATTCCTTTTATTATGTACTTGTCACCAAGATGATTTCGAAATCAACACCATAAATAAAAAACCCAAATGTAGTTTCCGCATAAAAAAATTAACGGTCGACTGCACAGGGAAAAATCTGACAAGAATTCCGAACTTCAGAAAATCTACAAAAACGCTTATTCTAGCGAATAATCAAATACAGGATATACCAAATGGAATCTTCTCATCACATGGAGCTTTAGAAGTTTTAGATTTATCGCATAATAATCTGACAAATTTGAGATCTTATTCATTTAAAGGACTGGCAAACTTACTGCGCTTAAATTTAAACAGCAACAAGCTCGGTAAAAAAAATAAGACATTATCAAAAAACTGTTTTAAATATCTTCCAAAATTACGACATCTATCCTTAAAAGGAAACACTTTTACAAAGTTTCCTGATATATCTTCAATTCGATCACTGCAGATTTTGAATGCTACCGTAAGCTTTATCAACGGAATGACCTTCTACCAGCAATCTTCATCACTTGAAAATCTAGCCTACTTAGACTTATCTGGTCCGTCGTCGTGTAAACCAAAATCATTGAACAAGCATACATTTAGTGCTCTCCCGAGTTTGCTTTATTTAGATGTATCAAATATTGATTTGGGTAGTATCATGAAAGAGACGTTTTCACAAATGAAATATTTGCAGTATTTGGACATATCTTATAACACAAGACTGGGATTTGTGGGAGTTGAAAATGTTACACACGATTTACCAAATACATCCATACGAGTTTTCAAATTTCAGAAGATAGTTCCAACATTTTCTATGAATCAGATGCTAATGATAGATCAGATGAAGCCTCTTAATGGAACCAAAATAAGAGAGATTTATGCGGATAGTAATCGTATTCAGCTGGTTGAAATAGGAGCAATCAGCTATTTACCAAACACTATAGAGAAAATTTCCATTGGTGAAAACTGGCTATCTTATGGATCTTACATTTTTGAACTGCAAAAACTCTCTACAAAAATAATAAATGCTTCATTTCTTGCCTGGTCACATGACCCTAGAGAGGAAGACACGGGATGGTGTGTATCTGGAGAAAATTCAATGGAAATCGACAAAACCTTTAATGGATGTATGTCAGATCACGGAACACAAGTCTCAGGAATTACGAAACACTTATCCCCTTTGAAGCTCGATTACTTCAAAACCATCAATCTCCCTAAAAATCTAAAAGAATTATATTACACCAGCTGTAAATTACAATTTGAGATTCCAAAACTAAATTTCAGTAAGAATGTTTTGGAAAAAGTAGATTTTTCTTCGAACATATTTTATTCATTGAAAGGTCCTTTGGTAAATTTAAAAAACTTAATTTACCTTGATTTATCAAACAATTTTTGTTCTAATATTTCTACAGTATTTTTCTCAGGAACTCCAAATATTAAGACGCTTAAACTTCAAAATAATCTATTAGGATTTATTTTGCCAAAAGACAAAGGAGGTGAAATATTTAATCATTTAGTACATTTAGAAACCATTGATTTATCGGAAAACAAAATTTCGACCATACCCCGTTTACTCTTTAGATCGCAGGTCAATATACAGAATATTCATTTAGCAAGTAATTTGATTGAAAGATTACATTTCCAAATTGAGCATATGGTTAATCTCTCTTTTATAGACCTTTCAAACAATGCTATAATGTTTCTCAAAACTGAAGAAACAGACGAACTTGACAAAGCGGCAGAAAGAAGCGGCAATCTTACAACAGATTTAAGCGGGAATCCAATCCAATGCACATGCAACAATATAAATTTTATCAAATGGATAGCGTCAACTAAGATTCGTCTGAAAAACTTAAAATCGTATTCCTGTCTCCTTAATAACCAAACAAAAACCACACTCAAACACCGAAACGCGCTTTTAAAAATGCTTGAAAAAGAATGTTCCACGTATCTTGGTTTGATATTGGCTACTGTGTCTTTAGTGGTCCTGTTTATCATCGTTGTAATAAGTGGACTTATGTACAGATATCGGTGGAAGCTGAGATACCTGTATTTCATGACAAAATTTAAATTCAATAGAAGACCGAATTTACTCGACCTTTCCTACGACTATGACGCCTTTGTTTCCTATGCCGAAGAAGATCAGCATTTTGTACATGAAACATTTCTAACCAATATTGAAGAAGGAGCAGAACTTCGAGTGTGTCTCCATAAGCGTGATTTTCTTGTTGGAAACGAAATTGCTGCCAACATTACTGATGCCATACACAGAAGTCGCAAGACAATATGCATAATCACTAATCATTTTTTAAATTCATATTGGTGCATGTTTGAATTCAACATGGCGCGAATGGAGAGTATTTACTCTCGAGACGGAGAGAACATTGTGTATTTAATTTTCCTGGAAAAAATTCCCTCAAAGACTCTACCTCTGGTTTTATTGGAACTCGTACAGTCACAATCGTACGTAGAGTTTCCGAATGATGAATATGGCGACACTCTCTTCTGGGAGAATTTGAAGAAAGTAATGTCGGATTAACTAATAAATGGAATTTCAAAGAGAAAGAATCATCAAAGTTAATAGCAATTAATGTTCTATTCAGAGTTTACTCGCCTTAATTGCTATGTAAAGATTTATAGTCAAAAACGCATTGTGAATCATAAATCTAAAATTAAATTTTCTTAAAGATTTTAGCGTATGAGATCCTTTTTGGGAATTGGTGGGGTTTGTGTTGCTTGAAGTCTTTAGTTTTCTAGGTTGTGTTTTGTGGACTGTTGTCTATCTTTTGGTATTATTTCGTTTTCTCCTTGGCATTGTCAGATCGTTTTCGACTTATGATCTTTGGTATCTGTAGCCTCTTTTTTAATGCGTATTTTCAAACATTTTTATCATTCAGAATAGCATTGTTTTAAAGCAGGAAGGTGTTTTTTGTCAGATTTACAACTGAAAATAAGATAAGGATTGCAAATTGTATGTCGTCAGTATTCACTATCGTCATGATCGTGCAAAATAAGGAAATGTTATTATGACCAACTTATTAATAATTTCATTTCAAAGTTTTAATCAGGTCAGCTATCTAAATTTTCCTTAAAGACTCGTGCATTTTTTTAATCTTGAAGAAGGATTAATGTAATTGCTACATGTACCTTACACGATGACTCATTTTGGGAAATATTGTTTCTATAGTGATTTCTTAGGTGTAAAAAAAAAGAACACTTCCTGTATTTGGCAAAACCGTCCAGAACTATGGGCTCGCAATACTCCTTAACTTCGTACTTAATTTATCCATAAAAGGAAATATTAACAAAATATTAATAATAACATATATCTACACAAAATGAATATTGCTTTATTTTGGGACACATTTTAAAGGTTATTCCGTATTAACATTATTTTTTATGAAACTAAAAAGCAGAGATGAACTTGAACATTTCATTTCAGGTGATCAGAGCTTCAGTTTGAAACGTTTGTTGTTGTTTTTGTTTTGAATTTTACATGATTTTTGTTGTAATTTACATGACATGTTTGCACTTATTACAGAACTCAACCATTAATATTCATGCAAGTGGTTAATTAAGTTGACGAAATAGCTCAGTATTTATATTAAGTTCAAAACCTGATTTGTTTCCCTTTATGCATATCATTACTTTGTCTTATTATATATACGAACCCAGCGAAATGTGCTCATTATTGAGACGGAATTCACAGACGCAACAAAACAGACAATGCATAGTGAATCCGTGTCAAGTCTTTTCTTATTCCAATATTCACCAATCTCAAGGTACACAATCATCAAACACCATCGTTTATTTCGCTGCATTTCGATCTGCCTCTGAAAAATAGTAGAAACAGTAGCGGTATCTCGCTAAATTTGACTTAACAGTAAATAACATATGTACATAAAAATAACACATTATCTAACACTAACTTGTATTTACAATTTTATTTGAACCCTGCTTCAAAATTCAGAAAAATGTAACTACTAATGCTGCAAATCAGGAAAATTGAATAGGGAAAGGGAGGGTGGGTAAAATGAAATAATTCTTAGCCTTTTAAACCACGTCGTTTCTTTTCCAATTGTGTTGAAAAAAGGAAGAACGCCAATGTGATTTCGATGACGTAGGTTGCAGCTAAATATCGCAAATATTTTAAGATAACACAAAGACAACTATAAACCAGACCACTGCGGGTAAGACATTTAGAAGATAATTTTAAATCCTATTATCCTTGGACTAGATGATCAGAAAGACAAAACGATTTAAGGTGTTATTGGCAGTAATTGGCCACAGTTTAATAGATTAATTACACAACTATCAACTTCAAACAATATATTTTTTCTGAAAATTGTCAACTTTAATGTTCAATATAATTATATATTCTAGCACTTTGAGACATAATCTATGATGGTTGCCGACTGTTCTTAAATAGCAGACCATATCTACTCAATTTAATAGGTCGAACATCTATTATAACCTTTGAAATCAACCCTGGAAACCACAGGCTAATATTAAAATTGATTTTGTTATTTAATATATAAAACGTATCAAAACGCAACGAAATGTGCCAAAATGGACAGATTGTTTAAAACCCTTTTTTGGACAGCATGGTCATTCGTCACATGGTGGGGATAAGCTGCGCCTAACTGTGATAATTACTGCAGTATTGACCAATAAACGTATGTCGATAATCTGATGATACTGCTGATACACTTTTAAAATATTCAAATAATATATATTCAAATATTTATTGCCATTTAAACTTTAAACATTAAGTTTGTGACATACAAAATAAGTAAACAATATAACTGTAATTCACATATATATATATATATATATATATATATATATATATATATATATATACAATCATTCATTTACAGTAAATATTCCAGTGTCCCCTGTCCTCAGTTCTAATGACCTTTTGATGTAGGACCCCAATTTATTTACTTGTGATGGTGTTGATGGATTGAGTATAAAAATCAACTTTTCTTCATCAGATAAATCTTGAACAGAAAAGTTAAAATCCAAATATAACATTCCTAGACTTCTATAATATACTGACCGACTTTAGAAACGCAACACTTGATTATTCTTTTAAACTCCCATTTTTAAAATATGATTTTTTTTTGTAAACAAACTTATGAACAGAAAATTCTTTCATTACTTCAATGTTTAAAAAAAATCCTCTTCTTTGTAAGGGTATCTGCGGCAGCCGAAAGTTCTTCAAGTTCTATATCATCTTGCAAAATTCTTTCCTTTGTTCTACTAATTAATCTTGTAACTGCACTACGGTGACCACCACGAATTGCTTTCAACTTCTCCATGGATGACGGCACCAATATCGTTTATCGTGTTTCTTGTGGTCAGTACTTCGCTTAAGGGTTAGTAATGAAAGGCGTGTGTTCATATCATATTGTATTAAAGTTATGAGACGTTGCGCACAAGGCAATGTTTTACTTTACGTTTACAATAGACAACGTAAACAATAGGTAACGTAAGTGATGTTAGTTACTAAGTAATTGTACAGCGGCAAATACTTGACATATATGTTAAATAGGATGAATCAGATTTCCAACTACCAAGCACCTTTTTATAATCATCTACATACCCTACGAACGAAAGAGTAGTGGCATACATATTCTAAAGGAATGTGACTTATAACTAGACACTTTATAGCGATTTTACCTTTATTGCCTACCGTTAACTCTCCTACCCTGAATAACCCATGAATTGCTTATGAAAATGCTGCGGTGAACAATTTTGTTTCAAACTGTGACGACCACAAACTTGGAAGTACACCTACAATATTTTCCAAAAGTTCTCTAATAAGTGGTAATCTCGAATCCAATTGAGATTTCGCGCACCTTCAACCAATATTTTGAACAAAAGAACACGGTATATTGTATAACAAGGTACAAGGATTATAATTTAGTACGCCAGAGAGCCTAGGTCCAACATAATTTAAACGAAAGCCATCCCTAAACCCAGTAAACAATAATTCTGGAAGATTGTAATAATTAGTCAAATACTTTCCAAGAACATGAACTTTAACTGGCTTATGACCTTTGACCCATAACTGGTAACCTTGATATCTTGGTCTTAAATACAACTGTGGGGTTCTGAAAGAATATTTATCCAGAGGTCTTAACTGTAAACGAGGTCGTGCAATAAAAGTTGGACGAGTTCCGCCCTACATTCTACCTTGATAATTATTTACCATCCCTCGAGGACAAAATATCAAAGGATGAGCAGCAAAACATCTAATGCATGAATGGCTATTCGTACAAATAAATCTAGTGCAAGAACCATTATAAACTTGAAATCATAACACTTGTGTGTGCGTCGAACTATTGACTTTTTGGCATTATTGTTTTGCCTGATATACATTAACCACAACTCCAAATCTATGTCTGCGGGTTCAGAGATATTTTCAATCTTAACTGTTCATCATATTGTTTCCACCCTATACTATATGAACCACATCGTTTAGCAGCTATTCTGATATTATTAATGTATTTCAACAACTCTTGAAACTTTTCAGGATGAGCTAGACAACATACACTTATAAAAACTAGAAATGCATCAATATTTGTAATTTTTGCTGCAATTGTTTTTGTTGCAACAACAGTTCACATTGCACAAAGCAAATGGTTTGTTTAATGGAATTGTTTTCAATATTTGTATTTTGCAATAATGCCAAATCAATAAATTCTCCATTACCTATTTTCTCTTTATTGGCAATTGATATATGCATGCCCAATTCATAGCTTGCTTTGGTAGATTGTAAAATAAAGTTGGGATGGTAGTGTCAGGAGTATGAGTTCTGAATACTGGAGGAGCCGTTAAAATTGTTGTGGGCACCGACACTGCTGTGTGTATGTGACATACGATTACCATATTCATAAACAAACGTGTAATCACAGCAATCAGACTTGAATACAAACAGGCAAACATCTAAAATTTAACGTTTCTACAATGAACACAAGCTTAAAATATCAGACTTAATGTAACTGGCAATTCAAAATATCTTAAGACCATGAACATATTTCATCGATTTGAAGTTTATGATACTATACAAAATCGGGAAACAAAATACCGCATGTGCGTAATAAAATTGCGAACGGCAAAGTTTTCTCTGTAAAAATAAATCAATTATAAAAAATCTTCCTTGCTACACAAGATAAATCTATGGAACTGTGACCGTTGTGCGAAATAATTACGCACGTTTCATGGCTATGATATAATCATAATTGATCGCTTAAATTGTACAAATAACGATGCAATAATGTTAATGCTATAAAATTAAAGCCCTTTTCTTATTAATTTCACTATGGTAAGTTATTTCTTTAACAAATTAAACATCGATGGACACTGTCAACAACCGCAAATATTTTAAGATAACACAAAGACAACTATAAACCAGACCACTGCGGATAAGAGATTTAAAATATAGTTTTAAATGCTATTATATTATTTAATACGTTATTTTGACCTATAGATGTTTTGTTTGTGTCGTAAGATTGCTGTCTCATTGACGTATACCTTTTTTTATACTTTTATTGATATTTAATTGAGATAATTTTGTATGGAAATTCTTCTTGGATATACAGTTGTTTAATTTTTTAATTTTTTTATATCAGTTGTTTTGATCGTCATTTCGAATATGAATTTTTATTGTATGTTAATTAATATTGTACAATGTATGTTGTTGTGTGATAGAAAAAATCCAAAATGAAATCACTTGGTTGACAATGCTACATGTATGGCCAAGGGTTTTGTAAACATAATTTCACGTCTAATATATATATGATGAGTTTACTTAGTTGGTAATTCTGCTTGTTACTATTTAAACTGAACTTTTTACTTTTTGTGATAGGAAATGTGTATCATAATTGTTTGGTTTTTTTAAATTTTTGTATCGATATAAAAGTTTTTTTTCTTAAATCGTCCTAGCAATGCATAAAAAATATAATAAATCACAGTGGCAAATCATTGAAGTTAAAATACTTCATATTTCTTATTTCTTTAAAAGGTATTCAAATAAAATTCTCTTAATTTGAATAACGGATGTACTTTAAAAAAAAATATTAACAAAAGTTAATGATATCAAATTGTCGTTCAAATTTTGTGAAATATCCGGTCCGATACCCCTCACTGTGTCATTTAGTGAGATAAATATAACTTTAAAGTGATTTCTTCAAACGATGATCATACTTTTTTTACAAAATTCGAATTTCTTAGAACCGTTTTGTATTCGAATAGAGTACTGATAAATTGGAAGCAATTAACAGTAGAATGATGCATTTCAGGTGTTAATTTAAAAGGTGCGTTAACTGCGCCACATTTATTACCACCGAATTGACATAAAATTTTTATATACATGTACTCTTTCAAATTAATTATAAAAAAATAAAGGAGTTCAATTGGTAACCATAAAGGAGGCATGAATTCGTACTAAGGTTTCAGAACTGCTTTGAAAAATTCGTATTTTCGGACATGACACTATTAAACATCGAGAAGATATTCGAAGACTGCCAATGTTCATGCGACCCGATATTATGATAAATAAATACTGAAATCGATAGACCGATAATATGTGCAATAGAATTATAAAGATTTTTTTTATAAAACTGTATAATTTCATGCCATAATAGTATCATGATTAAAAATACAATATGTAAACTCATTGTTCATTCTTGTCTTCCTTGCGGTACTCCTGTTTTTCATTAATGTTGACATTATTAAATAACTGAATACACTTAATTAGCAAATTTTCGACGAATATTAACGTTAAAGGTTGGATGCATACGGATCGAAATTCTATCGAATTATAATTGTCTTGCAAGGCAATAAAATATCAATGATTTCTTCAGACTTATCTTTACAAAATAATACCAAACTGACCTACTAATTGGAATCAATGTTTCAGTATGCTGCAACCGTTGTTATTGGTCATGTTTGAAAAAACAAAATGATCATAAAATATTGAGAAAAAACTATCATCCAATCTTATTTCTTAATTTTAGGTCAATTCACAATAATATTTATGAGCCGTAAAAATGTACCTTCTCCTTCATCTAAAGCTTATCTCGTAGAGAATGACATATGGACAGGTAGTTGCCCATTTCTATTTTTATTGTGATTAAGTTTTGCTGTATCTATCAAATATTAACACAGACCAGATTTGATACCCATTTATAAAAACGAAACATTTGAAAAAAAAAAAAAAATTTTGAAAAGAACATACATGATCGAATGTGATATATATATATTTACTCCTACGATTCGTGATTCAACTAGAAATTTCAAATCAAAGGATGATTATAAGAATTTATTAAATTTCATTTCACAAGAAATAGGTATATTTATAGGTAAAATATGTAAAACATGTAAGTATATTGAATGTATTGGTATTGAAACCGGAACTCAGTATGGTATATAAACAACTGAAACACGCAAAGTACACAACAGGTACATGTAACACAACAGGATCTTCTATTTTTCAAACAAAGGTAACTTAAGACATACATTTTTTTAAAATGACATTTATATAACAACATTACTTTTATTCTCAATATTTTATATTTTAAAAAGATGATAAATCTGTGACCAACACATTTTTAATGAAAATTTACCATGAAATTATCATTAGTCTGTTTATAATAATAATAATAATAATAATAATAATAATAATAATAATAATAATAATAATAATAATAATAATAAATTATTACAATAAAGATATTTATGTAATGGTACAAGGAGATAGAAAATTCACGTCCAATCTAGGTGTCCATGGAGGAGTTGAAATTCTTGGAAATGGATTCAATGTCGGATTGAACAAAGACGTTATTTGGGAGACAGCAAAAACAATGGGGTACACTAAAATCAAGTCGAAATGTTATACGCCATTTTACCCTGTTGCTGATAGCGACGCCGTGTATGTGACTATATTTTGTGAAGAAATGGAAAGAGAATTATGTCGTTTCCATCCGGTAGAGAAAAAATGCAATGTTATATTCAGTACAGAAGGTTATCTTTGTTTTTCGCAGGAAAATAAGATATGGCAATACGACGATAACCGAAAACCTGAATTAAAACAAAAAGAAGATGTACTCAGAGAAGAAAATGTTAAACTAAGGAAAGAATTAGAAACGTATCAAAATAAAGAAACACAATCTACCGACTATGCAAGACTAAATAAGTCTAAATCTATGGATGACAACAAACAACTGCCGTCGCCGCAATCTGCCAAAAAGCGACCAGCAGAAGACAACCTTACAGAAGTTTATCGAAAACTTGAAAAATATGACGTGTAAAGGAAATGATGTTGGATGACTGTTCCATTAACTGGTACCACATATCTCTTGTTCTACGTATTTATTATTGTTTATTAGAATTCTTGAGTATTTTATTTTTTCGTATTGAAATGTTCTTTGTAAGCGTGAGGATTGTAGTAAAAAGTTCTTTTAAGCTCGCCTGAACCGAAGGCCAAAGTGAGCTTTTCTCATCACTTGGCGTTCGTCGTCCGTCGTCGTTAACTTTTACAAAAATCTTCTCCTCTGAAACTACTGGGCCAAATTTAACCAAACTTGACTACAATCATTAATGGGGTATCTAGATTAAAATTTTGTCCGGTAACTCGGCCAACAAACCAAAATGGTCGCCATGGCTAAAAATAGAACACAGGGGTAAAATGTAGATTTTGGCTGGCTTATATCTCTGAAACCAAAGCATTTAGAGCACATCTGACAGGATTAAAATTGTTTATTTGGTCAAGATCTATCTGCCCTAAAATTTTCAGATGAATCGGACAACCTGTTGTGAGGTTGCTGCCCCTGAATAGGTAATTTTATTGATTTTTTTCCGTTTTTTGTTATTTTCTTGAACATCATTATAGATAGAGATAAATTGTAAACAGCAATAATGTTCAGCAAAGTAAGATCTACAAAAGGGTCAACATGATCAAAATGGTCAGTTGACCCGTTAAGCAGTTATTGCCCTTTATAGTCAACTTTTAACAATTTTTCGTAAATTTTTGTAATCTTTTACAAAAATCTTCTCCTCTGAAACTACTAAGACAAATTTAACCAAACTTGTCCACAATCATCATTCGGGTATCTAGTTTTAAAATTGTGTACGACGACCGCTCTTGCGAACCAAGATGGTCGAGTTGGCTAAAAAAGTACATAGCGTAAAATGCAATTTTTGGCTCATATCTATGAAACCAAAGCATAAAGAGCAAATCTGACAAGGATAAAATTGTTTCAAATCAAGATCTATCTGCCCTATAATTTTAGACCTTTCATGTAACTGGTTGATAGGTTACTGCCCCTGAATTGATAATTTTAAGAAAATTTTGCAGCTTTTGGTTATTATCATGAATAATATGATAGATAGAGATAAACTGTAAATAACAATTATGTACAGCAAAGTAAGGCCTACAAATAAGTCAACATGATCAAAATGGTCTATGACTCCTTAAGGAGTTATTGCCCTTTATAGTCAATTTTTAACAATCTTCATAAATTTTGTAAAATTTTTACAAAATATTTAACACTGAAACTACTGGGCCAAGTTCATTATAGATAGAGATTATTGTAAGCAGTAAGAGTGTTCAGTAAAGTAAGATCTACAAACACATCACCATCACCGAAACACAATTTTGTCATGAATCCATCTGTGTCCTTTGTTTAATATGCACATAGACCAAGGTGAGCGACACAGACTCTTTAGAGCCTCTAGTTTTTTCTTGTTTAAGGAAATTCTATTTATTGCGAAAAGAACTTCATTTTGTTCATTAAATTAGTTTGCATATTTATAAATAGCTGTGCAAAAACTAAAAGCGACTCTTCAATTTGAAAAATCTTTAAAAAGTGACGAGAATCCAAAAAATCATACACGCCGGTTACATAGAAAACAAAATACATAATTACATGCATGAGGGCAGTTCAAGTTGATTTCTAGGTACTACATGTATATAATAGTATTGTTGTCATAGGATATGCTATTGTTCAAAAGTCTTTTCAATGGTAAATATGTGTTTATTTTATAGCTGAGTAAAATAAGAAAATGAGGTTTAGTTTTCCTAAAACATAGTTTTGATGTCACGATGTATGTCTAGGGAACATTTAGGCGTTCCATGTACTTACAAGATAGCAATTGAACCAAAGGTTAACTGTCCAAGGTTAGGGGAGGGTTGCTAACATGTTTAACCCCGCCACATTCTGTGTGTATGTGCCTGTCCCAAGCCAGGAGCTGTAATTCAGTGGTTGTCCTTTGATTATGTGTTGCTTTTTTGTTTTTTGTTTAATGTTTACATAAAATAGGCCGTTAGTTTTCTTGTTTAAATTGTTTTACATTGTCATTTCGGGGCATTTATAGCTGACTATGCGGTATGGGGTTTGCTCATTGTTGAATGCCGTATGGTGACCTATAGATGTTAATTTCTGTGTCATTTTGGTCTCTTGTTAAGAGTTGTCTTATTGGCAATCATGCCACATCTTCTTTTTTTTATATTGAAGTCAGTTCGAAGTTTTTACGAAAGCCACCATGACTTTGGTGACCATGATAGAGTATTTATGTCACAGATAAACATTTATCGTAGCCAAAATCCCATCATATTTTCCACGATATATATCTATACAATATCAAATACGGCGTATTACGTCAACACATTTACTGTCCATGATGATTATCACAAGTTGAACAAGAAATACTGGCCCTTTCTGAACGCTTTAGGTCAAAATAAAACAAGTTGCTTTCTTTAAAAAAAGAAAAGCAATACATGAACCTAAGACCGCTGACTGCCGGGTCACCAAAATATTGTTACTGAATTTGTGTTTGCTTTTGAATTGAAATAATTGACTGTGAAAAGAAGAAGCCAGTTGAAATTATATATTTACAGCTTCTATTTGAATAGCTATTTTAAAGCTCGACTATTATATTTATCACTTGGGAATGCACATATTTTTTTTTTTCGATTATAACCCTTTGGCAATCCTACTAACCAGATGACTTATGCAAATTGCACAAACCTATCGCAATATTTTATGCACTCAGTTTGCTTTATAATCTGGAATTCAGGATGCATTTATTTTATCTATCATATCCGACTCGTATTTGAAGCTGTCTTTACTCATGTTAGATGTTGTATGCGGTGAAACCTGTGGCATGCAATTGAGTGGGACCTCTTATGAAGAGACTTATTTTGGTCTCATAAAACATCTCAAACTTTAAGGATTTCCTGATTTTACTTAAATCAATTCAAACATTCTACAGAGAAACTTAGATTTGCCGAAAAATTTCTTAATTCAGAAGTTTATAAACCTGTGCACACTTTAAAAAAAATATATTAAAAGTTATGTAGATATAAAAAGATACCAGAATTAAAATGATGTACCCCAGACACGAGTTAAGTCTACAAAAAAAGCATCAGTGACGCTCGAATGAAAAAAGTTAAAAGGCTAAATACATTACAAAGTTAAGGAATCTATTCCTTGGGTAGACAATCCTTAGCTTTTCGAAAATGTCAAAGTTTATAATAGGACAGTGACTCAAAAAAGAAACAAAAGAGAAACAACTCGAGGTTAGAATACCGTTAGTAATGATCGTGCTTGAAAGTCATATGTAAAGCTCTTTCTGCCGTGTCCTGAATTTAGATAACAAAAACGAAAATAAGCTTTCACGAGTGAATTTAATAGTATTGCATGCAAGTAGTATTTTAGCGCACGAAATAGTAAATAGAAAGCTCAGGAAAAGAATACACATTTGCGTCATCACATCTCTTAATCTAATAGTTGAATTCGAATGTCAAACGGCCTACACTAAATGTTTTGACTCAGGATTCATTGACATTTTATCCGGAATTTGTGAGAACGCAAACCGATAGTGTGCTTTTGAAATGTGATCTACAATGTGAATGAATCAAGACGTGTAGGATAGTTGGTCAACACAATGAATACAATTTTCAAAACCGTACCATAGTACAAATATGTAGATGCTATAAGGTTAAACTATTAAAACAAACAAACAAAAATTGAATTAAAATTTTATAATAAACTAACGTTCCGGTCAGTAATTTTTTTTCAAGTTCTTTTGAATATATATAATATCAATAAACACGAACGTCAAGTATTTACGGATAGACATTTTATTTATCGAATGAATCTACTTTTAAATTCTAACATTTAATATGAATATATTACTATACAAAATATAAGCAAAGACTTCTAAATCCATACTAAAACAGTATAAAATAACCAACATTATGGTTGTAATTAAATTTTATTGTGATTATTGTAAATTATTTTTGCGTTTGTTGTGAGCTGCAAGGATTTAAAATCATGCTTTATGAATTGAAAACACACAAGTATTTTTGTTTACGACCGTTTAAAATTTAAATATTTAATAAATTTATTTTACTTTCCGTTTTATGGATATATTATAATACAAAAAAATAAATAATAATTACTCATAAAACCCGCCTAAATACTAAAATGGTATGAAATAATTAACGTAGAAATATAATGATTATTGTTTATAAACATTTTTTGTAGGATGCAAGAATTTATTTGGATTTAATTTTTATGTTTCCTTTACAAATGAATATTTAAAAATACCAAAGCAGAGTATCTTGTCATATAAAATACTTATTTCTTAATTGAAACTCTGAAAATATTCTGATTTCAATCATTGTTAGTTTCTTCAGAAACATAAATAAAGTATTATATATTTTTTATATATTTCTTTGATTCCGATTGAATTAAATTCTTTTAATAAGAATATTATCTTTCTGTTTTCCGATCTAAAATTAACATTTTAAACAGAATGTTCTATCCCGTAAGTCTATGATGAAATACACAGTATCCCGTGGTAAAATCTTCAAACATAATTTGTTTACATGTTATCGAGACAACATGCAGCCAATACCACGTTATAATTGACCCAGATACACACAGTGTACAGTGGTAGTTTTAAAACAAATATGATTGCGTCGTCAAGGGCCATCATGGGACCATATCAAAGACATAGATAACAACCTGTGAAGACCTGTAAATAGTTATCAAAGGTACCAGGATTATAATTTAGTACGCCAGACTCGCGTTTCGTCTGCATAAGACTCATCAGTGACGCTCATATCAAAATAGTTGTAAAGCCAAACAAGTACAAATACAAAGTTGAAGAGCATTTAGGATCCAAAATTCCAAAAAGTTGTCCAAAATACGGCTAAGGTAATCTATGCCTGGGATAAGAAAATCCTTAGTTTTTCGAAAAATTCAAAGTTATGTAAACAGGAAATTTATAAAAATGACCACATAATTGATATTCATGTCAACACCGAAGTGCTGACTACTGGTGTAACTTTCGAGACGTTCCGAGAATTTTATTCTGACTTCCGGCCGAGAGATATCGAGTGGCCCATAGACACATCCAAAACTCGCCAATGCAAAAAGTAAGTATGCTCACATGGCATTTTACATCTCCATAAAATTGATGCAATGGAAAACGAATATTTGAATTAGGTGGAATAAAAAACATTAAGGTAGCCCGGTACATTTTTTGTACATTAAAGACCGAAGAACAAGTCTTCAACTTGGAGTGGCCCTAGGTGTCTTTTGATTACTTTTCACGTTGAGTTGCTATTGAATTACACCCCCACATCTAGTATCAGTCTCCTTCATATATATCCACTATACTTTTAGAACATTAAACACATGCGATTATTTTTAAAGTTATTTATAAACATGTATTACGATATATAATGAAATTATGCCATCGTCAAACATTAGATCAGTAAGACACAGTTATGCACATTGTCGTTGTGGTTTCAGGAAAGGAACATCTGGTTTAGGAACAACAGAGAAGTGGCGATGAATCTACAATACAAAATAATGGAATGAAATGTAAAGATCTACACCAAAAATATCGGGCTTATAAAAAAGCGGAAGAATTGTGCATGTACTAGTGTTTGTTAAATATCTTTTGTTTAAGAAAAACCCCAATTATTATTTTAGAAATGAGAACAGTCATGCTGTGTGATGATTACCTTTGGGATAGAGGTAGCGGTTATCGATGTTGATACTAAGTATAGTATTTGTGTCAACATAGGTTTGAACAGGCAATAAAGTATGCCTTGTTCATTAATGAGGGCATATAGTTCCAGTTTATTCATTGAAAATCTAGGTGAAGATCGGCAATACAAGTTGAATTCGATCACTAAAACTGATTGCAATGAGACGACAATCTAGAAGGCCAAATGACAAGAATGCAATAAAACTTCAGCTTAGAATTTCAACAATGATCAAAACCCATACCTTAGTGTTATCTAAATACATAAAGATTAAGTGATACAAATGTAACTGTTCAATAGAGAAACCAAAGACCTGATATAGAATATAGTTGAGAATTTAACCAGTAGCAAATACTTGTATTCACGACGTTTTGTGACAGACGTTCTCTCCTTTAAAACAACACTTTATACAGTACGACAGCTTACCTTGAGTCTTTCGGGACCATTACAGATCATTCTATATGTTGAGTTATTCACCAAGTCTTGAAACATGTGCTGGACATTATCATCCCTCCAATTCCAGCCGTTAAATTGTTCCACTGCTTTGGATGGATCTTTGGATATTTGGTCATAGACTGGTAAACCCAAGCACAAAGACATTGTCGTCCGTGGATAGTAGTATAAAAAGGAAACACACATCTCTTCTTGTGTTGATAGACCTCCCTGTAATTAAAAATACTTGTTTGATTATGTTCATACAATATAATGATTCACATTTCAGTTAATTTCTAAATCATACTCGAAATGAAAATTGTTTTATGTGTATGATAAAATAAATATGATTTAAAATTGAGAAAATCAAAACAACACTTTAAGGTGGTACCTAACACTACAGGGAGATAACTGTGTAAAATCTTCTAAACGTTTTAATTACGTTGTGTTTCAAGGGAATATTGAGCTTCTCAATTATCAAAATAAGTGTTTGTCAAACTGCTATATAACTAGTGTATTATTTCTGATAAAACGGTTGTTTCAATTGTTTTGAAATTTTTATATCTTTGTCAAAGGGTCAAAGTAAATACTTTGTCAAAATTTTATGAAAATTAAACGGGCCAAATTAATTTTAGTGAAAGTGTTGGGTACCACCTTAAGATTCTTCTGAGTTTGAAACACTTTTATTTTCTGAGTTTACCTTCATTATCAACAATTAAAGCCGAATATATTAAAACCAGTGGAATATAAGAGTTTAAGAGTTATTTGGCAAAAAAGACCTTAAATAATAGCCAAATGTTTCTAAGATCAAGCTTTCATGAGGGAGTTGAGATTTAAGTTCTCTTTCCCTGTTGCTGCATGTAGTTTCTAAAAAATAAATGAGGAAAGAGGACAGAAAAATAGATTAACTAGTATCTACTTACTATTGTTGGTTTGTTTCTTCTTGAAGAGTCGTAGGTACATTCAACAATAAAGCTGTCACCCTGATAAAAATAAGGTACGTTTTAAGTTTACTGCAATATTCTAACGAAACGTGAAGGAGCGACGAAAGAAATGAGAAATTCAAGGATTTTGGCATGAAAAATCAGTATGTTTGCTGCTTTTAATTTTTAGTTAATGTTGTGGCGATACCATTACGATGTTGAATCCGATCCAGAGTCTGTTTTTAGTACAGAATAGTTATACTGTTGTCTCGCTGTCTCGTTGTCTAACAGCTTTTTTTTCTAATTTTAGTGTATTCATCTCAAGAAGCAATACACATACCACTTTATATAGGTAGTGAGCATTAAGCAATATACTAAATTACTTGATGAAAATTAGTTTGATGACAAGATTAAATGTGATATATCATAAATTTATCCTAAATATATTTTGAAGGTTTCTAAATTGGGGGTATCTGTTCGTTTTTGTGTTTGCGGTAAATACATTTTCGGCCCTCTCCACAGTCAAAAACCATGTCGAAATTGTGAAGTTATTTCATAAAAATCAAGAGTTAAGTTTCTTTGATTGGGAAAAATCTGACAAAGCCGTCGAAATTGAGAGATAAACCAATGGATAGTGATTGTGTAGTTTTGTCAAGAACATAAAATACTTAATTATGAATTATGAAGTCTCCCCGTGATTAATGGATTTCAAAGATAAACTTTATACAGTCACGTAAATTACATGTATGAGAATCTTTCAAAAAAGACTTTTCATAGACCTTGGATTATTTAATTTTTCGATAGGTTACATAATCTGTGGTTTGATACTCGGTTAAGTAAGAGCCATCATGCACAAAAAGTAAAATCAAGCATAAAATATGTGCACTTGGGGAAAAAAGATGGTTACTGTTTTTCGATTATTTTGACATAATGAAAACAAATAACATTTTATCTACCTCAAAAGTTGTACCGATTGGAAGCATGATTTAACTTCTTTACATTGCTCTTGGTTGCCCGAGTACCATGATGTCCTACCAGAGGGAAGGTAAACTGTTTATTAGAAAAATTGATTTCTCTACAGAAATTTGCAAATACTTTATTTAAAAAAATAATGGATGGTATATTGTTTAAAACAGAAAAAAAGAAGAATAAAAAGTTTAACTTACTCGTTTGACCTCTCGTTCTTCTTTTAAAACCCTAATATCTTGGTAATTGAAATCATAGTGGTCATCCTCAGCAATCGGTGACAGTTCAGTTCCGTTTCTAATATGCCTTGTTATAATTCCAGCACCCAATAAATGAGCATGTTGTAAGAGACCAAAAATCTTAATTCCATTTTCTGGTAAACCCTGAAATACAAAAGTCATCTTCATTAAATTAAAAAATAAATAAAAATTGAAGGTTAAATGATATTGGACAACACATTTTCAATGCACCACATATATGTACCATCATTGTTCGCAATTTGTGTAATAGTGTATTTGCTGTTTCAAAGGTACAAAATCAATGTTGTATGAACTGTTTTTTTTTCTAGGCATGATGTTCTAGCAATTTAGTCTCCAGTATTTTTGGTTGTTTTCTTATTTTTTATATTAATTTTATTCTGCTCAAAATGTTGTAACAAGACCTACTTTTTGAAAACTTAAAAAGTACCAAAGTATGATTTAAAGCTGGTGATTGATTGATTGTGTCAATAGCATCCAGTGAAATCATGTAAGACCGGAAAGCAAACCAATCAAACTTTATGGGTATCTTGTAACAAATGAAACAAATTAATATATAAATATAATTATTCGACAAATACAGAAAATACCACAAGAAACAAGGCATACATACTAACAACAAATACATGACAACTCGAACATAAGACAAATCAGACCAATTCAATTGCAACTTTGACAAGTTTGATAAAAACTTGGACCAGTTTTAAAGACAACTCGGACCAATGTTTTTCCGTTTTAAACTTTATTTTTTTTTTGCATTTAAAAGTATCTCTTTCTAAAAAAAACAATATTTAAAAACATACCTTTTCAGTACACTCTGGACTACAATATCCCGTAGACAAAAAAGCTTTTTGGTATGGTGGAATAAAATGAGTCGGATCAACATTGACCCCAATACTCATACCGGCTGCATCAAACTGGCGAGTATCTGGGGTAAGAACTAATCTGATACCTGAACTGTCAACAATATCTGAAATATAAGTCCAATGAATTTATTCAAACATATCATTTTGAGGTGATACTTGTCGTATATATAAAAAAAGAAGATGTGGTATGATTGCCAATGAGACAACTATCCACAAAAGACCAAAATGACACAGACATTAACAACTATAGGTCACCGTACGGCCTTCAACAATGAGCAAAGCCCATACCGCTTAGTCGGCTATAAAAGGCCCCGATAAGACAGTGTAAAACAATACAAACGAGAAAACTAACGGCCTTATTTATGTAAAAAAAAATAAAAAAAATAAAAAAATATGTAACACATAAACAAACGACAACCACTGAATTACAGGCTCCTGACTTGGGACAGGCACATGCATAAATAATGTGGCGGGGTTAAACATGTTAGCGGTACATGTATTAATTAATATGCATTTATTTAAATATCTTAATGTTAGAAAGTCTATCTTTTTTATTTCGCTCTATCAATGACACTCTTCCAGATTTGATCAAAGCAAAAGCTTACTTTTCTAAAGTGTTGAAATAATGCATATTTGCATTATGAAAATATCTTTCCGTTACTTTATATTTTGAGAGCTTTAATTTAAATATGCTGTTAGTTAAGGACAATCTTCGTTCATGCTATTTAATATGTAGATCTGTAGATTATCAACTAATTGCTGTTTAACTTATTCAAGTTTTACAAATCGAGGTTTCATATATGTGTTCATAAATAAGAATTGTATACTTTGAGTGCTACATACAATAAGAATCAAATTACATGTACATGTAAAATTTGATATTTGAATAGATCTATAGATATTTAATATTTCTTCCTTTACTTACCAGATTTCATGGTAGGATTGTTATAATGCATTTCTAATCTCAAATATTTTGGACTGTCTGCTTCTCCAAAAGCAAATCCAACGTGCTCTGGCATATTAAAAGCCTGATAATAAAAACAAAAGTATTAAGGAAGGAAAGAAAGGCTCATGATACTAGGTGATTGTATACAAGGTATACAAGGGCTATTTTGCTCAGTCTGCAGTTTTCTATTATTTGTTTTAATATTTTTCATTGTTTTGTGTTCTGTTGGTTGTGTTTGAATTTGTGTGTCTTTTGGGTTGTTTTTTGTTTTGTTTTTATTAAGACATTGTCAATTTGTTTTCAACTTGTGAGTTCGAATATTCCGTTGGTACCTTTCGCATCTCTTTTACTGCTGGATGGTAAAAATTTATGTGACCTTTTTTTTTTAATCCCCACTCAACGTTTAGACATTTAAGATAAAAACATGTCAACCAACTAAATAAGTAAACTGTAGTAAACTTACCACTCCGCCTACAGCCCAAGCCACAACTGCTTCACTGCATGTCTGGAAACGTCTAGGTGTACTCCTTGAGTAACACGCAAAGGAAGTTCCAACATCTGCCTCGGTAACTTCAGGACATGTTGTTACAACAATATGGTGGACATAATCGATGTTTTCCTTCTGTATAACAGGTTCGTACTAAAAGAATACAATGATTTAATTATTTTCCCCAAAAAATTATTTACACAATATGTATTGATTTATACAAACTTATTTTCATTAAACAAATTTTTTTTAATAAAAACAAGCAGAAAGGTATCAAGGTTTATATTCTGTCAGAATGCATATTTCCACTGGGTCATAGGTAAGCGTAAAGCCACAGAATGTTTAATACTTCATATGCTTAACGTTACATAAATTTGACTATCGCCCCTAAAACAGTTCAAACTTTTGAATGCTTTTCTAATTTTATTTCATAATGGATTAATTCATTTAAATTTATATATCATACCCGACATGGCACGCTGTTTTTTGTTTGCACTTTAATTATGCTCTGGATTTGTTTTATTTGTACTGATGCAGACCTTACCTTTCTGCACAAGTGTGTTTGCAAAACATGTAAACTTCTAGTTTCATAACACCTGTTATTTGTCATTAATTCAATATTTTCCTTTTTGTGCATGCAGTTCATATTTTATAAAGTAATGATATCTTATAAATTCATCACTCACTCTGATCATATGATGTTTCTTTGTTAGGGTTGGTATTTTGTATATAGTGCATTGGTAACGTGTATCAACCGAAGGTACAGCAAACTGAAGAAAAGATGCATTCAATAAAATGATTAAAAATACAACGAACAGAGAAAACTAAATAGAATGAGGTCATACAAGTCATATAAAATAAATATCTGACTTGTAAACGAAAAAAAAGAATGATAAGTTTTTACGACCACAGGGTTGATGACAATTCAGGGAGACGATTTGTGCTAGGAGATAAATATATATCTCAGTAGTGCTACAAATTTTATCAATGCTGTCATTTTTTGTAAATGTTCTGTATGTTCATGAAATGTTAAAATTATTTGAACATACCACCTCTACCCCCATTTTACCCTACCCCACCTCCCAAATATCTTTGAAAAAAATGTTGGGATATTATAGTGGCAGTTGTGGTTTGTTTCCTAGTATGCATTTGTAATTGGCGACTTAACACGAGCCTTATATTTTTTGTTGTTCGAAGGAATGCCATAAATGAGAATTATGCACTTTAATACCCTTATCTCTTGTCATCCATTCCTTTACAATGCAAATATTATACATTTTTGTAAAGTTAGGAATGACAGACCTAAAAAGACGCATTATTAGGGTTAAAGTTTTGACTTAAATAAAAGATATATGAACAATATATGAAACTTGTAACGGCTGGTTGGACTAAGGTTATTTGAAACTAAAGCTCTGGTTAGTAGAGCAAATATTATCTTAGAAGAAACCGTTTCATTGTTTATCCAATATAATTAATAACGGCAAAATATCTTAAAGATTCGATACAACCATTTCCCCCCTGGTATACATGTTAAACATGTCCCTAACCTCTACCAAGCCTCAGTTTTTATATCTTAAAACATTGCTAATATACTGTTAACCTACGTTAGGTGATACCAGATCTATGTGTATATTATTGGCTGGAATGGTAACATCAGATTTAGTAGATGACAAAAACATCAAACTTTGTGCACCACGACGTTTTACTCCATGCCATTGCATTCCTTGGACAGAATCTGGATCGTCAGGATGGTAGGAATATATAGCTTTCACAGTATCGTCCTAAATATAAAAAAATAATGTAAACGATGAAATATAATTCAAATCACTAATAATGATTTAAAATTACTGTTATTAATTATAAGGCTGATAGTCTGATTTAGTTGTTTGCTTTTATCTCATTTTTTTGTTACAATGACATAAAGATCAACTGGCAGCCATTCCTTGTATGCTGAGATATATAATTAATTCAGATGATATGACAATCAGAAAATAAATCAATTGGTAATAACTTGTGAAGAAGTTACTTTTTTCTGTATTCAAATATGTTTTACCATAGGGTCATATACAATGATCCCTTTATCTGCACAAACGTAACACCAATGTTCAAGTATGTTTAAATAATTTTTGAACGTGTAAATATAATAAGTCTGTCATATCTGATATACAAAAGTAATTACACAATGTATGTACATCTTGAGGAACTAGTCAACCAAATGCCTTTGCGGTTGCAATAGTGATTCGTAATAATATTTCTCTATATTTTCTAGGTACCAATGTACAACTTACTTTGTTCCTTCATGCAAAAATACATTTTGATCAGCCGATCAGTCAAAGATATTCACATCTCGGCACAATGCGACAGGTACTTACATGTAACAACGTGATCTTTCTATTAGATTTTGTTTTAGCTATCGAATACAATATTCTTAGATACATTTGCAACAGCTCCTGTGTTTAAACCTAATTCTTTGTAGGTAAGAAATGTATTGAGCCTTATATTACAGGTAACTTCAATTGAGTGTCAGTTGAACGGCTTTCACGAAGATCTGTGCCTACACATTCCATAGATTCCAAGCACTGTAATATTGGTTGGCCAATTGTCATCAAAGTATCTCACAAGGAACATTCTTTTTTTCTGTCTAAATTGGTTTTTTTTTATTTGTAAAGCGCACATGCGTATGACAGGAAGACCTTTCGGGTGTCCAGCTTATCCCAATTATTTATATGGTAATTTTTCTGATTCAATGGAAATCAAACAAATCATATTTTTACATATAAATCCTCGAAGCATTTCTAACAAGTTGATTTTCAATGTCGGTGGATAACAAGAGTTGTTTCAAGTCAAATAGACGGAAAGAATGAAATAAAGGCATACGCCATCTATCTGCCTATACTAGTCCTAGATTAGTTTCCTCTGCGGATATGTACTAATTAATCACTTATGCAACTTCCCCTTGTACCACAACGATAATGTTCCATCTTGAACCGAAACCAATTTCTTGCCGTGTGCGTATTCAAAGACGAGTAAATTTATGCATATGACTCCCTTGACCCGCGTATATTGAACAATTTTGCCTTTTGATTCGATCAGTCGTTTGCATACGTAGCATGCCAACCTATTTGGGTACCAATGTTTTGTTAACTATTTAGAGTAACGATGGCAATAATACAAAATTTTAAAATTTTGACGTTAGCTTCATCCGTACTAACATTTGTTTTTTAATAGAACGTTTCATTTTAATAAAGACTACAGGGTTGGTGACAAAATATCGTTCAAAACGCAATATCTTCGCGCTAGAGCATGGCCAGAATTTAGAGGAATAACGCTTTCGTATGTGCTATAGAAGGGGAAGACTTACAAATATCTTCATTTCAATAGTGTGCACTTGTATCAAATTAATGCATGTATCACAAGTCATGGTACCTGAACCAAATTTGATATTAATTAAATATTAGACGAATTAAGATTATTGACCAATACTTACAGTGATTATTGTGTCGTTGCCATCACAGGTGTCCAATTTTCTTGAAAATGTCAGGACAGTGCCAAAATCGTTCTCAAATCCATTAATCAAGTGCCAATCCTGACTGGTATCCACTTCGGGAGTGAAATGTCCAGTGGTGTGGCAATCCTTAAAATAAAATTTTATTCTGTTATTTATACATGTAGTATCTATTTACTGGGATACATTATGGTGAATGGAAACTGATAGAAAATGACTCCATTGGGTAATGAAAAATGTTACCAGTTTGTTTACTTTAATTTTGATTCTGTAATAAAGAATAAAAAAAATATTTTCACCGTGTATTTTCAATATAATGGAAGACGCGCTTGGTGAGATCTCAAAAAGCGAGTTTGACAATCCATACCAGTTCTAAGAACAGAACAAACAAGAAAAAACAAGACAAGACAAAATTATTGTCTGTTCAGTATCATTTGTATATATATATATATCATTTGTTGGCATGTACCTTGACAAAAATGTACAAAAAATGTTATCCTTCATTTTATCTTATACAAGGGACAAATAAAAAGAATGTGATACTATTGGAGAAAAAAATCACAGTATAGTAACGTCATATGTCTATTTTGAAGTTAAAACACCATTGCGTGCTTTTGACCACGTAAATACATTTTAAATGCCTAGATCGATTTGAGGAATTACGAAAACATATTTAAATAAAAACAATAAACCTCGGTTTATATTGAAACATGAAAAATTATAATCTTTACTGATGCATTCTAATGTTGTTTGTTTAATTTTTTCAAAATAAATTCTTATTCAGAGTTGCAACCAGACCAAAACATAGTCTTACCCTATGCAGTTTTGCTTTTTGGAGGAAAATAAAGACTTTTCAATGAATTATTTGGGAGAAAATTATCTTTAAAACAAATGCAAAGTCGCATTATAAAAGTTAAGTTTTTAAATTTAGATTCGAATAAATACAAAATAATTTTTTAAGAAAGATGAGGTATTTTACAAAACAATATAAGAGTCGTTTTTTGGCCATTGCATTTTTGTATTATTGAAATTAGTGTTGCCTTTCATATTGTTTTTGTATTGATAATTAAACAAGCCAATATAGATCACAAGGATAATTAAGTGTGTAGAAATACACTTATCAAAATTGATATATTTGACCAGAAATGGGAATTTAACACATATGGTTTACTCGAAATACATATGTTGCATGAGTTAACCGAAAAATATATTTTACAATCATTGTCTCACTTTCAAATACAGAAGAAGTATAAACCAAACTATCCCAAAAAGTCTCGCATTTGAACATTGAAGAGTTTAAAATAATAGAACTCACACATATTTTGTAAAATTTCCAAATCGAATAAAATTCATAATCAGCACACACTAATTTGTATTCGTCAACTTCAAACCGATAAAAATATATTTTTATTACTCTTAATTTGCTAAAATCTACAAAAATTGCTGTATTGAAATATGATTGAGCAAACGAAGTTTTCAATTGATTTAGATATATGCAAAATGTTATGATAACTTTAAAATACACATATTTATATATATATCTATCAACTGTGAATTTTAGTAGAGATTGGAGGACTTGAAACAAAATGGCCATGGTGTGAAATACATGCATTCAAAACAGGCTCTTGCACTTGATTCTTCTTTTTATGTAAATACATGAATACTTACTTTTAAAACCGCTGTCCCGTCTTTTACCCATCCGACGACAACATCAGATGGAAACATTTTACCATTTGATGAAAGCCCGAATCCAACATATCCTCTAGTTCTGACATGAGTTTCGAACGTAATATTGGTATCGCTGACATTCCAAAATAACCAAAAGTTTCCGTCAGAGTCCAACTGAAATTCATGTTGGAATGCTGATGTTGGAGTTGGTTTTGTGTGTGAAGGTACTAAAGGCCTTTGTGTTGGATGTATAGGATCAACAAAGCGCCCATTGCTATAATGCAACCCAAGCAAAAATGTCAAAAATATAGTCAGCAAATACATTTTTAGTTTTGATATAAATTCACATTTTTTTCTTTATTTATACATCGATGAGAATTTCACAACTCTTTTGATAACCTTAACCCGTCAAACCCATGTGACAATTTGTTGTAAGTAAACAAACAATTTCTGCATATCACGCGTACTTATATAGACCTCATTTGTTCACCTGGTTATGACAGCTATAAGTTTTAGTTATTAATTCAGTATGATGCGGAACTGCAACAATTTCATGTTGTATATATAAAAATACACAAATGTATATTGTTTTATTATAAATTAGTTAAGATAAGTATATGATTAGAAATCTTAATAATAATGAATCATTTCTTAATACATGAATACACGATGATTCATATGTCACAGTAGCCTTATAGGTTAAAAAAGACAGGAACATAACATTGTTGCTAAACACATAGAAATAGATCATTGATCTTCGATATAAATATAGAAGACATACTAATCTTTTAGATAACACTTTACCCGCTAACACCATTATTAAATGTATGGCAATCTGTATTTATCAACAGAACGAAATAACATTTATCATTTAATTTCATACATAAATTCTGATATTTTTTTCAAATTAATCTTAACTTAAGGTAATTTTTCGTCTTGTCTTAGTTTATGGTACCAAAGCTTTCGTTATCCCTGACTTTTCGCAAAATATATTAAGATCCAAACATTATTTATTCAAAAGATAATTTAAAACAATTGAATAGGATGTATGTAATTATAGTTACACAAATAATGAACTTTTTGTAAAGTCCTACCATTCAAATAATAACAAATATTAGTTGATAAACTGAAAGCCACACAGTTTCATTCTACCTTATCATACTTTATCAAATTCTGTTTGTTTTTTTTTTTATTTCAAAAGGATAAAAAAAAAGACCAACATGCTTGCCAAAATATGGAAGGAGTCATTATCCAATTTTCTTTATTTGAAGATTTTAATACACTACCCCTTCATGCCGCCTGTTATCGATATTCACAAACTATACGTTCGAAAAAATCGTTTAATCAAATATTTTTTCTATTCATGAATTGACATTGCATTAATGCAGATTATTGCAGTAAAAGAAAAATGCATTTAAAAGAAGTATTTTATTTTTTTGAGTTGTAATTGAAGGTTTCTTTTTTTTTTATAATCTCGAAACGCAAATATCAAAACATGAATGAAGACCTGTTTGGTAAATCTTTTATTTTTAATGTAAAGCAAAAATTCTTTGATACTTTAAATAGCTAGACAAACCTGAATGATCATCAATCAATGTTAGAATTAAAGTTAGTTGTCCTTGATTTAGAAATAAGATATCAGAAAGTTGCAATGAATCACTTCTACAAAGACAAGAGTATAAAACAGGAATAACATAAACATGGATAAAGTGTATTAAGACTGCAAAGAAAGAGTCTGACGTGTTATCTTCTTCATCAGTACATGTAATTTGATCATATCTCAATACTTGTAACTTGTTTTTAGGTGATGATTGAGTATGCTGAAATTATTTTGATGAACAAACATCGGAATATAAATAAGAATATTAATTGCACATATAATTAACATGGAGCTAATATAGACTAAAATGGATTGAAGTACGCGGATATTTACTTTGCAGATCAATGAAAAGCAAGCCTTCGTATCAAAAGTCGTCGGTATAGGGAGACGGATTTATAAAAGTTTTTACTTGTTTCCGAATCCCATATTTGAACTTTATGTAACATTGTATATTATCTTGACATTTTTCATTAATAAATACTGTTTAAACTAAAAGTCGTCGGTAAGATACCATTATTCAAATCATTGGACGAAGTGGTCATGACGTGTCTGTTTCTATGAAATACTGTACAGGATAAAAACTTATGTAACCTGAAAAATATATACAAAACGTGGGAGGAAAAAGCAAAATCAGAGACTGATATAGAAAAAAGGAGGTTCTATAAAAATCTAAAAGACATATCATAATCACTATAACGAAGATTCAAAATTCCATGTTATCAAGGCTTGAGTTACAACTATTGAAGAGCAAACGCATGGCAAGAATATAATTTTTCCATCTGATCATTTTGTTATTTTATTCTTCAAATATGGTGTAATACAAGCAGATTGATTGTACTTTATGTCATGTTTCCTCAATCTCGATTACAAACATAACTATCTGCTTGAAGCCAGGTACTTACACGACTACAGTTTATATTCCGTGTTATTTGAAGGTCATACAAAATGTCAAAGCAAAAATACCGAACTCTATATTCTTTTTTAAAATCTGATCAAATAAACGGTACACAGGACGACTGGGAACAACTGTTTTATTCCCGACTTCGAACAACCATTTCACGAAGATAATAGTGGATTAAGCAAGGTAAAATACATAAACAAATTACATAGTTTAAGAAGTGGGATGCAATTGTTATTTTATAGTTCGTTTTTGTGTGTGTTGGATTGTCGTATGGTTTTTTGTTGCACTTTAGTATTTCTGTTGTTTTGTTGTTTTCCTCTTATATTTTATGCGTTTCCCTCATTTTTAGTTTGTAACCCGAATTTGTTTTCTCTCAATCGATTTAAAACTTTCGAACAGCGGTATACTACTGTTGGTTGCCTTTATCTATACACTAGCTAGCTATTAAGTAAACCATTTGAACCCACTGTATTGTTTCGGAAAATGCCTTTCCAAACTTAGGTATTTGACAGTTGTTTTCCAATCGTGTCCTTGGTAAATAAAGTATAATGTTTGAATGTGTTAGTTTTGATTGACTTCCCCCTTTTTTAAGGTAGATCATATGTATATACTTTTTGAGACAGAATTTTCTCATATTTTGCCGTGCTAGTTTTCAAGTTATGAGTCGTTAAAAATTGCCTAAATTTGGTTAGATTGTTCAGAAAAAACACATTTGTGTGCATAAACAAAATTTTATGAGATAGAATTTTGAAATGAATTGTGAGAAGATAGGTTTTGTTACGTAAAAACCAGGTTTAATCCAGTATTTTCTACATTTGAAAATACCTGTACCAAGTCAGGAATATGACAGTTCTCAGATATAGGACGATGTGGTGTGAGTGCCAATGAGACAACTCTCCATCCAAATAACAATTTAAAAAAGTAAACCATTATAGGTCAATGTACGGCCTTCAACACAGAGCATTGGCTCACACCGTACAACAAGCTATAAAGGGCCCCAAAATTACTAGTGTAAAACCATTCAAACGGGAAAACCAACGGTCTAATCTATATAAAAAAAAAGAGAAACGAGAAACACGTATAAGTTACATAAACAAGCGACAACTACTGTACATCAGATTCCAAACACGTATAAATTACATAAACAAACGACAACTTCTGTTCATCAGATACCATCGCTTTTGATGTGTTTTGTTATTTGATTTTGCCATGTGATTATGGACTTTCCGATTAGATTTTCCTCTAAGTTCAGTATTTTTGGGATTTTACTTTTTACATGTTTTAAGAAAATAAAAATAAAAATGGTGTTACCGAACTTGTTTTCTTGCTACAAGTAAAAATCTCTATTGGTCCAGTATATGTTTTTTACTAAGAGAGTTATCTCCCCTTAAATGGCTCATTTGAAAAAATGATTCGAAAAGAAAATGATATTTGTTTAAATAGTTTGAATAATACAATAAATCACCAAGTTTTCCTTATATAGATAAACAGTCTAACGATTAAATTGCAAATCTCAATAAAAATTTGCAGATTTTGGAAAATAACTAGACCAATGTTGATCATAAAATCCAAGATGGCGGTAAATCATGTTTCTACCTTAACTTGCAGTTCGTTTTTCTTTGGTTAAAAACGGCGTTAAGGCTGTGTTTCTGTTGTGTCGTAGTTCTCTAATATTTGATGTGTTTCCCTCTCAATCGATGTATGCATTTCGAACAGAGGTATACTACTGTTGACTTTATTTAATGTGTGAGGAAATGTTCTTTTAGAATTGGATGTTCTTGATCTGAATATTGTCAACAACGTTAAAGTTAGTATGTTTACGTACTGTTTACTTTCTGTTAATTTGATGTTGTGAATCATTTGATTCGTTAGATTTCCCTTGTACATCCATTTTTTTGCAGCGAAATTGTAAGAAAAGGAGGTGACTATTTAGATGAGTAGGACTTCAGTTATTCTAGCTATTGTCAATTTAAAAAAAAAACATGTATTTATTTATTCATATACCAATAACAAATTCATAAAAAGTTATAAGAAAACTTGAACTATACATATGAGCCCGACTTTTTAGGGATACCAAAACACTTGTTGTGTTGTTGTTTCATCTTCAAATATGTCATGACAACGAATGCATTGTCGTTAACCTTTGAGAAAGATGTTTATCCAACATCCGGAAGAGCTAATACAGTTTTCGTTTTTGAACATTTCTGGTTGGCAACGTTTTTAATGATAACAATGTTGTTTTTCATTTCAACATCATTCTTCCTCGTTTTGTTGTTTTTGTCCTGATTTCTTTCACGAGTTTGTTCACACTGTCTGCAAACTATATTCGAATTCGAAGATTTGCGTCTGATTATTTTCCAAAACTTTCACGTCTTATATAAAAATCTTGGTTGATGATGAGATTATTGATGGCTTCGAACATTTCCGCATCGTGTACATGTTCATCTGATACTGAAATAAGGAAAACGTTTTTATCAAAAGGAGTTTAAATTGTCTTTTCGTTACCAAGTGCAAAAATACACCAAATTCTGAATTAGATAAGCAGATATAGATAAATGTATAAATCACTGGGAAAGTATCTCTCCTAATTCATGAATTGTCAGTTAACGAGTGTGTTTATAAAGAAGTGCACGTCAACAATCGCGATAGTGATTCATTAATGTTTAATACCTCTGCTGATTCGTAAATTGTCAAAGACCTAGGATGTTTGATAAATTGTAATTCATCGAGAGTGATTTATGAATTATCAGTTCAACTGTTGTTACATGAACGGTTATTCAACAATGGTGGTTCAGAATTGTTAGTCGTTAAGAGTATTATCTGCCCGATAGTCTAGACTTTCTGTGGATAAGAAACTTAAATTCGGTTTTGTTTTCGTTAGATGCTTCTTTACTAAAGAGAGAGGTAAGAAATCCCTATGCGAATGGTTTTGAAATTCACAGCACGGATTATATTGTTAATCATATCTCGGAAAATATTGAAAATCATTTCATAGAAGAATTGATTACTAATTGACAAAGTATTTTCAAAACAGGTACGACGTTAAAACTCAATAAAGACACCAAGCTAATAACTCAGTGTGACAGACGTACTTTATGACGATACTCATCTTTGGTGTTTAAATAAAAACAAATAGAAGGTAAAAATCAATTACGAAAAGTTAAAAGCTTTCATATCTTAAACTACAAATTCCAGATATTTCAAATGAATTACAGTAGTAATATACCATTACATACAGCAACTGGTTGGTGACTTGAACTTGCAAATGATGTACATTAAGAAAATAAGTAATATTCTTGTTCCAAATAGTCCACCAAGTATACTCCAAAATCTGTAATAAACACGATTATAAACAGCGGTTTTGTTAGAAACACATAGAAACCGTTGATCAATAATAAAGAATTGAAATAGTTTTCTCTTGTCTTATTCTTAGTGAGTAAGACATTTTATCAAATGCGTTTACATGAAATTTTTTTATAGATGTCCATGTTATTCCACCACATATATTTACTCTAAATTATGTGTAACAGTGATTCGAGTTTTACATAAGGTTGAAAGTTGACCTTAAATGAATTTTCTTTATAAGTTCCTTTTGGTAATGAAATTAAGCTCCTAACATTTTACCATTCCTGGAAATACTTCAGACACCCGAAACTTATGATGTTTTGTTTTCATTCGCCATTAGTTTAAAGTATATGACTTAAAATCATCTGATTCAGTCTTTCTTGTGAAATAATTAGTTCAGACAAATACAAAACCTAGATGAGTGCGAAACACTAGTAACTTTCGTTTAACGGAACATCCAGTTGCCCAGTATAGGACACGCATAGTAAATGCGATTATAATACACCTTCGTCTCGTTTTCATGAAAAATGTATGCATGGTGGATAACACAACTCTCATTTTTATATTCAGATCTAGCTGATCCATTCTGAAATACATGGTATGACAAATACTATTATAATTGGCCGTCTGTAAGGCTCTTTCACGTCCGGTAGAAAAATGCGATAAAAAATGTAATGCCCTCATTATGGAAGAGTGCAAAATTTCCCGCCATCTAGAAAGTCTTCCGTCTTGTATTTAAAAAACAGAATACATTCAGCATGTTTTGACAAAAAAGGAACAGAATCGCGTATAGTGCATGGAGACTTAATGTCATCATTTGTGCACATTGTACTATTTATGAACTAAATTGATAGTTAAGTGCGAACACACTGACAATCAGAGAGGATATCATTAATGACTGACTGAGTTGATAAACTATAACTGTTAAAAATCTAACTAATTCAGAAGTTAGGTACTATTTCGAATTCGAAAAAAGGTTTTTCTGTCAAATAATTTCAATTAATGCGGGGTTCAAACATTGCCGATTATCACTCCCGTTTGAGATCAGACAGCGGTACGACACGAAAGGTGAAAAAGTCGGATTACTATCCTCAATTATCTGGAATGCCCTATCATTGTCTGAACGCAGTCGTTTAAGTTCGTAACAAATTCCTACGGGTCGGAAGGGGTTCGAATAGTTCGGCGAAGCACCCCGACAGTTAGGTGCGTACCGTAACATTCGGGGAAACTCAGCCAATTTTGTCCAGTCAGATTACAATCGTGCCTATGTCGTGACTGCTTCTGCTTTATCGGATCTAAATCCTAACAATGTTCTGTGTATTTTTTATGGTGTCCTGTGGAACGGGAATGATCTGGAGAAAATTTTCATTGCTGTTTTTCTGCCGATTGTGTCCAGATTGCATTCAGATCTTGTCGATTGCAAACCGTTTTTGCCGAAACCGTTCCGGAACAGTCCCGTTATTAATACGAAATTCGTCAATGATACCCACGTCAGAGTCCCGACAATTACAGAATACAATACGACTGAGACCAGACAAAACCGTTTGCAATGCGATAGAGCGGACCGTGATAGGATTACGTTCCGACAGTACCTGATCATCCCGATTATGCCGTCGGTTCACTGTCTGGTCACTGTCTGATCTCTGTCGGATTACATTCGGTAGAATCGAGACGCAGTCTGGAAAGACTCGGTCGAATTTTACCAGGCGAAAGATACAAATCGGAGTAAAAGTGGATTGAGAACGGGATTATCGGGATACATTCGCTTGGATACGGTTGAATATCGACGCTTCCTGAACAATATCTGATTGTTGTCGTGATTAAATTAATGTTTTTACAAATTTTAATCAAAGTTTGAATTTCCATCCAAGATTCACAGGATCTTGATCAGAATTTTGACAAATTTTAATCGGGAATAGTCCTGTCAAGGACGGTAGTAAAAATCGTCTTTTGAATGTTTTTTCTTTTCTTTTCATTGCATTGTCATTTTGTTTTCGACTTATAATTTTGAATACCTCTTTAGTATCTTGACCAAAAGATAATGTTTGACTTCATTCCGTTAACGACCATAACTGATAATATATAGTACTGTTTGTCAAATTCCATGACGATGCACTTAAAATTGATTTCAAAAGGAAGAAATCAAATTAATGTCAATATGTTACAGCCCTTGACGGTACACTGCAATAAATTAATGAATCGAATTCAAACTTCGTTCATATTCCAAATTAATTTTCATAATATTGGACAGTCTTATGTAAATTGAATAAAGCGGAACTTTTGCTCTTTAAGGATATTGGTCGATTCTTTAAATTTTGTATATTCTGCGATAACTAAATGAATTAAAAGCGTACGTGCGTTGCATGTCATAGAAATGCTATTCAGCAACATCACACAGATTCCAAAATAGGAGATTTATCTGTGAAGTGACACAAATGAGCTTGAAAGAGCAATTCAATATTTGATAATGTATAATACAATAAATCATAATATTAACAGTTTTCACTAATTTCACGCTCATCGGCATATGCAAAAGTTTCAATAGACTCATTATGAGTATTTTGCATTGAAATAACACCTTTCAATATAAAAAAAATAAAATTGTTCTGAAAATTCAGCGCTTCGTCGGTTGGTACTATAACATGTAATTGGGTATTACATTTAATTTTCCAACCTCGGCGTTAGAATTACATGGATATCTTAAATATAGCCTTAAACTACCAAAACGTGTTTAAATGAATCATAGCACGCGGGAATTGACTACGCAGATAAATGAAAAGCGAGCACTCGTATCAAAAGTCGGTAGAATACCAATATTCAGATCGTTGGACGACGTCGTTCATACGTGTTTGTTTCTATGAAATACTGTACAGTAGAAAAACCAGAAAAATATAGATGTTGAAAAAAAACGTGAAAGAAAAAACGAAATTAGAGACTGGTATAGAAAAAAGAAGGACCAATAACAACCTACATCACATATCATAATCATCATTATAAAGATTCAAAATTCCATGTTATCAAGACTTAACTTACAACTAGTGAAGGGCAAACGTCAGGCAAGAATATAATTTTGCCATACGATCATTCTTTAATCTTTATTCTAGCTTGAAAAATCGTGTTTTGTTATTTTAGTCTTCAAATATGGTGTAATATTAATACAATGTACAAGCAGATTAGTTTTACTGTCAGGTTATCTCAATCTTCATTACAAACAAAACTACCTGCTTGAACCAGGTACAAAATGTACTCACACGCCTGAGTTTATATTCCGTGTTTTTAGAAGGTCATACAAAATGTCAAAGCAAAAATACCAAACTCATAGGTAAATTTCGAAAGAATGAATTCTTTTAAAATCTGATCAAATTAAACGGTACACCGGACGACTGGGAACAACTGTTATATTCCCAACTTGGTACAGACATTTCACAAAAATAATAGTGGGTTAAGCAATGTATAAAAAACCTCATTGATACAAGACTTATAATTTTTTACACCAGCGGAGCGGGTTTCGTCTACAAAACACTTATCAGTGATTTTCGAATCATAATTTGAAGAGCATTCAGGACACTAAATTAGATTTCGAACCTTCAGTTTTGTAAACAGTTAGTTTGTAATAATTATCACCGCATATAATGTCAACAATTAAGTGTTGACTGATTTGCTGTGATAGTGATACCATTGGAGAGGAAATATCTACCAACATTGACATCGACCGAGTGGTTGTAAAATAAACAACCAAATATACCAGACATGATTTTAAAAACAAGACACGCGTTTTATCTACAATGACTCATAAATGTGACATCGAAAAAATTCAACACTAGCTTTGTATACTAAAATGTCAGATAATTGCCAAATTTTATTTCAGCATAAATAGCACTGAATTTAATGTCTATTTAAATTCCAGTCATATCAGAGTGTGCTTACGTTAGATAAAATCATTTGTCTCTGAACAGTTATATAAACTTGTTATCAGAAGGTGCGTAGAATTATTGACTAATGTATACGTAAAAGTCACATTATAGCTGAGACTATTTCGAAAACTTAGTATTTAGTATAAGAATAGTTTAACCCTTCGTGAACCTTCTCCTCTGTCACCGGTGACACATTGCTGATGAATATTACAGACGTCAATATGCAATTGCCAGTGAAAATAACATAGATTGGCAAACATAGAGGATCTTTGCAATGTCCTTTCCATTCAATTTCCTATCTTGTAGCATATGTATCTCTTGATTTCTACCCAAATGACATTTTAAGTAATCTTTTATATCTGAGACAATATGTTCTTTCGATGGAATAAAACACATGAATTCTTTTGGGAGGTTAAGCTAGCTATAAAAAGTTTTAAAAAAACACAAAGATAACGAGCTCCAAAGAATGTTGAAAATAACGCTAGAAAATCCCTGTACTAATTCTGGAATATGGCAATTGCTTTCCATTCGTTCTGTTTGTTGCATGATAAACTCTACCGTTTAATTTTGTAAGTTTCTATTGACCTCCCCTTTTTGGATTTATCTTAGAGATTGTTTTTTGTTGTTAATATTTGTTCTTGCTAAAACCTCCTTGACAATATTCAGGTCAGGAACCGTCAACTTCATCATTATGATGATATTATAAAAAGTAAGATGAAGATTTGGCTAAGTATGTTTACCTTCTGTTTACTTTCTGTGGTCTTGATGTTGTAAATCATTTGATTCGTTATATTTCCCATCGTACATCGATTTTTTTTTGCAGCGAAATAATTGAGAGGAGTAGGGCTTCAGTTTTTCTAGCTATTTTTCCATTTAAAAAAAAACATGTATTTTTATTCATATATCAATAACAAATTCATAACAAGTTATAAGAATACTTGAACTATACATATGAGCCCGACTTTTTAGGGATACCAAAACACTTGTTGTGTTGTTGTTTCATCTTCAAATATGTCATGACAACGAATGCATTGTCGTTAACCTTTGAGAAAGATATTCATCCAACATCCGGAAGAGCTAATACAGTTTTCGTGTTTGAACATTTCTGATTGGCAACGTTTTTAATGATAACAATGTTGTTTTTCATTTCAACATCATCCTTCCTCGTTTTGTTGTTTTTGTCCTGATTTCTTTCCCGAGTTTGTTCACACTGTCTGCAAACTATATTCGAATTCGAAGATTTGCGTCTGGTTATTTTCCAAAAACTTTCACGTCTTATATAAAATCTTGGTTGATGATGAGATTGTTGATGAGTGACAGTGTTAATTTCATGACGTTCTTCTTCGAACATTTCAGCATCGTGTACATGTTCATCTGATACTGAAATAAGGAAAATGTTTTTATTAAAAGGAGTTTAAATTGTCTTTTCGTTACCAAGTGCAAAAATATACCATATTCTGAATTAGCTAAGCAGATATTGATAAATGTATAAATCACTGGGAAAGTATCTCTCCTAATTCATGAATTGTCAGTTAACGAGTGTGTTTAAAGAATTGCACGTCAACAATCGCGATAGTGATTCATTAATGTTTAATACCTCTGCTGATTCGTAAATTGTCGAAGACCTAGGATGTTTGATAAATTGTAAATCATCTCGAGTGATTTATGAATTATCAGTACATTTGTTGATACATGAACGGTCATTCAACAATGGTGGTTCAGAATTGTTAGTCCTTAAGAGTATAATCTGCCCGATAGTCTAGACTTTCTGTGGATAAGAAACTTAAATTCGGTTTTGTTTTCGTTAGATCCTTCTTTACTATAGAGAGAGGTTAGAAACTCCTATGCGAATGGTTTTGAAATTCAGAACACGGATTATATTGTTAACCAGACCTCGGAAAATATTGTTAATCATTTCATAGAAGAATTGATTATTAATTGACAAAGTATTTTCAAAACAGGTACGACGTTAAAACTCAACAAAGATACCAAGCTAATAATTCAGTGTGACAGACGTACTTTATGACGATACTCATCTTTGTTTTTCAAATAAAAACAAATAGAAGATAAAAATCAATTACGAAAAGTTAAAAGCTTTTATATCTTAAACTAAAAATTCCAAAAATGTCAAATGAATTACAGAAGTAATACTAATATACCATTACTTACAGCAACTGGTTGGTGACTTGAACTTGCAAATGATGTACATTAAGAAAATAAGTAATATTCCTGTTCCAAATAGTCCACCAAGTATACTCCAAAATCTGTAATAAACAAGATTATAAACAGCGATTTTGTTAGAAACACATTGATCAATGATAAAGAATTGAAATAGTTTTCTCTTGTCTTATTCTTAGTGAGTAAGACATTTTATCAAATGCGTTTACATGAAAAAAATCATAGATGTCCATGTTATTCCACCACCTATATGTACTCTAAATTATGTGTAACAGTGATTCGAGTTTTACAGTCAACAAGGTTTAAGGTTGAAAGTTGACCTTATATGAATTTTCTTTTTAAGTTTCCTTTTGGTAATGAAATTAAGCTCCTAACATATTTACCATTCCTTGAAACACATCAGACACACAAAACTTACTATGTTTTGTTTTCATTCGCCATTAGTTTAACGTATATGACTTGAAATCATCTGATTCAGTCTTTCTTTTGAAATAATTAGTTTAGACAAATACAAAACCTAGATGAATGCGAAACACTAGCAACTTTCGTTTAACGGAACATCCAGTTGCCCAGTATAGGACACGCATAGTAAATGCGATTATAATACACCTTCGTCTCGTTTTCATGAAAAATGTATGCATGGTGGATAATACAACTCTCATTTTAATATTCAGATCTAGCTGATCAATTCTGAAATACATGGTATGACAAATACTATTATAATTGGCCGTCTGTAAGGCTCTTTCACGTCCAAGAAAAAAATGCGATTACAAATGTAATGCCCTCATTATGGAAGAGTGCAAAATTTCCCGCCATCTAGAAAGCCTTCCGTCTTGTATTCAAAAAACAGAATACATTTTCATGTTTTGAAAAAAAGGAACAGAATCGCGTATAGTGCATGGAGACTTAATGTCATCATTTGTGCACATTGTACTATTTATGAACTAAATTGATATGTAAGTGCGAACACACTGACAATCAGAGATGATATCATTAATGGCTGACTGAGTTGATAAACTATAACTGTTAAAAATCTACTGTGGATTCATTTATTTTCGTGGGTACCAATTTTCGTGGACAGAGGGAAACTTATTCGTGGATATTTAAATTCGTGGTTGTGACAAAATTCACATGCATTCCTTTAGAAAACATGCATTTCGTTGAACATTTAAATTCGTTGTTTTCCGGTACCCACGAAATCCACGAAAATTGGTATCCAACGAATATTAATGAAACCACAGTAACTAATTCAGAAGTTAGGTACTATTTCGAATTCGAAAAAAGGTCTTTGTTTTTCTGTCAAATAATTTTAATTAATGCGGGGTTCACACATTGCCGATTATTTCTCCCGTTTGAGATCAGACAGCGGTACGACACGAAAAGTGAAAAAGTCGGATTACTATCCTCAATTATCTGGAATGCCCTATTATTGTCTAAACGCAGTCGTTTAATTTCGTAACAAATTCCTACGGGTCGGGAGGGGTTCGAATAGTTCGGCGAAGCACCCCTACAGTTAGGTGCGTACCGTAACATTCGGGGAAACTCAGCCGATTTTGTCTAGTCGGATTACAATCGTGCTTATGTCGTGACTGATTCTGCTGTGGAACGGGAATGATCTGGAGAAATTTTTCATTGCTGTTTTTCTGCCGATTGAGTCCTGATTGCATCCAGATCTTGTTGATTGCGAACCGTTTTTGCCGAAACCGTTCCGGAACAGTCCCGTTATTAGTACGAAATTCGTCAATGATACCCACGTCAGAGTCCCGACAATTACAGAATACAATACGACTGAGACCAGACAAAGCCGTTTGCAATGCGATAGAGCGGACCGTGATAGAATTACTTTCCGACAGTACCTGATCATCCCGAGTATGCCGACTGTTTTCGAACGGATAACTTCCGTCAGCGTCGGTTCACTGTCTGGTCACTGTCTGATCTCTGTCGGATAACATTCGGTAGAATCTAGACGCAGTCGTGACAGATTCGGTCGAATTTTACCAGGCGAACGATACAAATCTGATTAAAAGCGGATTGAGAACGGGATTATCGGGATAAATTCGCTTGGAAACGGTTGAATATCGACGCTTCCTGAACAATATCTGATTGTTGTCGTGATTAAATTATATTTTTTACAAATTTTAATCAAAGTTTGAATTTCCTTCCAAGATTCACAGGATCATGGTCAGACTTTTGACAAATTTTAATCGGGAATGGTTCTGTCAAGGACGGCAGTAAAAATCGTAAATGTGTCAGCCCAGCTTAAGGTAATAACAGAATATCTTATCTTGTAAAATTTAACTATAAGCATGTCACCCACCGAATTTGACTTATCACTTGGTTTGAACTTGCATGAACAACACGACGGGCGCCACGTGCTAAGTAGGATTTGCTTACCCTTCCTTGCTCATTCGTTAGTTTTCTATGTGGTGTTTTGAATACTGCTACATGTATTTGTCTTTTGAATGTTTTTTTCTTTTCTTTTCTTTTCATTGCATTGTCATTTTGTTTTCGACTTATAATTTTGAATATCTCTTTAGTATCTTGACCAAAAGATAATGTTTGACTTCATTCCGTTAACGAACATAACTGATAATATATAGTACTGTTTGTCAAATTCCATGACGATGCACTTAAAATTGATTTCAAAAGGAAGAAATCAAATTAATGTCAATATGGTACAGTCTCGATTTATTTCCTCCCTTGACGGTACACTGCAATAAATTAATGAATCGAATTCAAACTTCGTTCATATTCCAAATTAATTTTCATAATATTGGACAGTATTATGTAATTGAATAAAGCGGAACTTTTGCTCTTTAAGGATATTGGTCGATTCTTCAAATTGTGTATATTCTGCGATAACTAAATAAATTAAAAGCGTACGTGCGTTGCATGTCATAGAAATGCTATTCAGCAACATCACACAGATTCCAAAATAGGAGATTTCTTTGTGAAGTGACACAAATGAGCTTGAAAGAGCAATTTAATATCTGATGTGTAATACAATAAATCATAATATTAACAGTTTTCACTAATTTCACGCTCATCGGCATATGCAAAAGTTTCAATAGACTTATTATGAGTATTTTGCATTGAAATAACACTTTTCAATATAAAAAAAAAATAAAATTGTTCTGAAAATTCAGCGCTTCGTCGGTTGGTACTATAACATGTGGTTGGGTTTTCCAACCTCGGCGTTAGAATTACATGAATATCTTCAATATAGTCTTAAACTTCCAAAACGTCTTTAAAGGATGTCTATGATTGCATGTCTTGACGACCTTATTTTCGCTTTTCAGTATTATGTTATGTTTCTCAACAGTCGGACGGGTCTATCGATATTATGCCAACAAGTCAATACCTATAAAAGAGAGATAGTAGGTTTCTATTTATTTTTTATAATCTCGAAACGCAAATATCAAAACATGAATGAAGACCTGTTTTATAATTCTTTTTTGTTTAATTCAAAACAGAAATACTTTATTACGTTAACAAGCTAAACAAACCTCAATGATCATCAAAAAAAGATACCAGAGGGAGGGTCAAACATATAGATAGAAAATAAACTGACAACGCCATGGCTAAAAATAAAAAGACAAACAGACAAACAATAGTACAGAAGATACACATAGAAAACTAAAGAATAAGCAATACGAACCCCACCAAAAACTGGGGTGATCTAAGGTGCTCTCCGGAAGGGTAAGAAGATCCCGCATCACATGTGGCAACCGTCGTGTTGCTTATGTTGGATAATATGATGCCCTTTGTATGTATCTCAGTCAGCAACTGACAGTCAATCCATCAATATTTAATACATAATTTATTTAAATCATTAGAACTCTGATGACCATTTAAAAGCCATATGTATACAAAAAAAAAGGATTTATTTCCTTAATATATTAACATTGTTTAAACCTTTTAAGTTTTTCCGTTTCTCTGGTGACCATTTATAAGCCATCTGTAAACAAAACAAGGATTTATTTCCTTAATCTATTCATATTGGTTAAACCTTAAAGTTTAAGTTCTATGTTTTTCTTTTTGCGGTGTCCATACGAAATCCAGTATTATGAGAAGCATGCACATATCGTTATAGACGTCACAAGTTCCATATTTAAGAGCAGTGTTCTTTTCCAATTTCTTTTTATGTTACAACTTCGAAAGACCGTCATAAACATGCTTGAAATTAATGCCTAAAATATATATCTATTCAACTAAGAATGAACCATAGATTGAAGTGATATTCGTTACATTTCAATTATGAGATCAAAACAGCATTAATTATTTATCATGCAGTAATGTATGAAGATTGACCATTGCTTTAAAAACATGACTTGATGCATGTACTGCACAAAAAATGAATGAGAGATTGTTTCAGTTGTTTAACAAAGTTGAAATATCTATAAAAACGCTATTTCAAAACATTACTTTGCTTAATGTATAATATATTTGGACATACATGTATACATATATTAACATGTTAGTATGCATTTGTACTTTATACTCTTTGCCTAGTCTTTAAGGCAGTTAAAACCAGATTTGTGAACGTTTTGCATTATCACAGTGACAATTTAAGCACTCAAATCGGATTTCCATGTACTTTTAGAGATATTAAAGTTAAGATATGAAATAAAACGGTTTTTCTAATTCAAAAGAAGACTCTTAGGCTGAAAAATTTAATTTTAATCGACTTTCTATGTGCAATATTGCATGCAGTTACCATATATCATCAATGAATATGATTAGAATATTTCATTCCATCAAATCTAAAAGAATTATCAAAATTAAATCAGTTCGCTTTATTTTATTTAGATTGCTTAGAAATAAGCTTCTCTTAATTATCTCGTCAATTTATCGCCTGCTTATTTTTTGCGTTCAAGATAACAACACACACAGAGTTCTATTGATATTAGACAACAAGTCCAGTTCATATTACGTTTTCAATATTTTGTGACACTTGGAATTAAAATGGAATTAGTGTTTGTTAAGCAGAAAAGGAAATTAATCTGCATATGTTGCCAGTGCTAGCAAAACCATATTAAACAATTCAAGAACAAGCTTTAATAAATCATCATTTATAGTAAATTTATTTATAATCTTGATTTTTATAGAATGAGTTTTAAAAGTATTTTACAAATTAATGGTAAAAAAATGAAAGAGAGGAATGGTTCTTGTGATTCCGTCTCATTGACGTTAACACCTCATCCCTTTCAAGCAAGGTCAAACGTTGTCTCAAGAATGTAAAATTCATTTTTATTCCTATGCTTTTTTGAATAATTCAAAAGAGAAAACCAACTGCCTTATATATGATAAAAACAATAAACGAAACGCAAGTGTGTCTTTCCTGCAAGTACATAGCCTCTACACTACCAAGACTCGTGTAGTGCCTCCCCGCGACACCAGACAGCAACAAACGATAACGGCTGAAATACATGCAGGCTATTGACTTTAGAAAGGAACATAAGGCGGGTTAAAATATATTTGTAAGATACTGTAATCAAATATCCTCTTATCCTTGGACAATTGTTGTACAGAACAAAGTAATGATGTAAAAATCAGTTGAAAATACTTGATGTGTTGAATTTGACTTAAAATATTCACCGGCAGAATGAAGTAAAAAATAAAATTACTAGATCTTGTTGATATTAAAATGTGAAAGGATCTAGGGTTAGCACTCAAAGATACAATTAGATATTTTCAGTAAAGATTTGTCGATTATGTGGGTTTTTTTTAACATACTGATAAAAATAACTTTTTCCTGGAACGTAACTTTTATTGATTCGTTAAATTCCAATATATTTTTCTGCAAAAAGTTCCAACTAAAGGGCATTCTAATCAAAAATTCAAATTGTGAAACATTACAATGTAATTTGTTTTAGATACAGTCTAATTTCAAATAAGACAAACATCGACAAAAGTTTAATTTCAAACCTTCTTATTAAATAATATGTTTTATTAAAACTTACAAAGTCGGTGAAATGCTAGAACTACTGCTGCTTGAGGCCGAGGTTGAACATATTGTAGAAGAACAAGTATTTAACGAGGAACCAGTACAGCAAAATTCATTTGACGCACATGTCAGTACTTGGTAGTTATTGCTGCTATCAGTATAGCTGCAGTTAGTCGTTGCCATAGCAGAGAAGCATTTTGGCTTTTGTCTGAAAAGAAAGAAAAGAAAATTATTTTTACTAGCGTTTAATATACTCTTTTTTTTTATGAAAAATGAATGAATACTGTAAATTCAAAAAACATTTCGATCGAATAATGCGACTGGGTGAATATCGCAATGATAAGAAGAGCTCGCATTCTGATAACTGAAACATGACCTGTATACATTTTTTTTTCGAAATCGCTATAATTAAACCCGCATTTTTGTCAATTCTTGAAAATTCGCAATAATTTCTGAATTTACAGTAATAAGATGAGGATATTTGGAATATTATACAATTTATAAAGATACTGTACTAATTATATAACTATGAAGTTTAAAGGATTTTACTGGTGTGTAAACTCAACCAATTCACATACACTGAATATAGTCATAAGGACTTGTTTATCAACGCGAAAGATCCAGTTAACACATCAATCTTATAAACACGATAAACATAAACTTTATTTCAAAGCACTTTCTAAATAAAATGCACGAAAATTGTGCCAAGATCAGCGTTTTAGACTAATTGAAGTTATTGGTTAAGTTGTTATTGGCTTTGAACTACCTGACTGTAATTGCTAGATTTCTCAGATCTGCACTTTGTTTTAAAAATTTGTTGTTACGGGGGATGTTTAAATTCCCTGCCAAGTCCGATCTGTGTTTTGTTAGATTTTTTCCTGTTTTATATCGATCTGATGATTTAAGCCCTTTTCAACGGATTTTTAAAGTTTGTTGTTGTGTTCTGCCGATACATAACTATCCCAGATTAGGAGACTGAAGTTGACACATTGAAACATGTTTAACTCAGCAACATTCTTTATGACCCTGTCAGGATCCTTTGGTTGAGTGGTTGACGTTAGCTCGTGTCGCGGCTTTGGTAGGTCATAATGTCTGAGCAAAAGTTAGCAGTTGCGTCACAATGTCTGAGGAAATGTTACCAATCTTATTTTCGTCACTTTAGTACTGCCTAATGAAGGGTAAACGATCAGAAATCGTAAGATAAGTCAATTATCAGGTTTACTGGTTATACAAACCGTAAAATATCAGCAGATCGACATAATGCGATCCTTTTTCCCTTGTTTGCTACGTCCACATGCAAAAAGTTTAATAGTGTGACCTGTGACTGATATGTGGCGATTTTGATTTGTAGAATACTCATAAATTCATATATATAACATTAAAAATTAGAATGGTTCAAATGTAAATTGACTGTTTTACATAGAGATGTTTAGTTTCGTAATACAAGTTAATTAAAAAAATATGCGATAATTCCCACGAAAAGTTGACGCACCGGTAGATTTTAACAAAAAAGCCTTTCTTATCCAGGAAATGAAGTTAAAACAGATAATGTTCACATTCTGACAATCACAATGTCGTTTCTGACACTTTATTTATCAGAGGTATGGTATGACGTCTTATGGTCGATAAAAGAGTTCTTGCAGCAATCAATTATTCATAAATAGATATCATTTGTATTGTGACTGATAAATCTTTGAATTTAAAATGCTATATAAAATCTTTACAATCAGTCAGACTAATGGTTAAAACAAAATAGTCTTTAAGGTCTAATAATACATTTACTTCCTCGGATAGTTTTAAGATTTAATAATTCATTCATATCAAGGAAATTGTTGGAAGTTTTTTTATTACCAATATTTCCTTGTTGTAATTCTCCAGACTTTTAATTGAGATTTCAAGTTTCAAATTGCAATATCTCTTACAAGAATTTTTGAATTGTTAATGTTTGTTGGAAAAAAATGAAACTGAAATTGATCGATCAGTCTTGGAAGAACATTTTATTGAGATTCAATACCTGTTTTTCTTGAAGTGCCATCAATTAGTTTCAATTTACAATAAAAACTTAATTATAGTAATTCATATCTGTAATAAAAGATTTAGTTTTACTTAAAACAAATCACCTGCAGAAATATAACTCATAAAATCGCATGATTTACAAATGAAAAGTGCAATCAAACACGTTTCATCTTTAATCAACTAAGAGAACATAAATGTTTTAAACATGAATTCTACTTGATGCTAAAACTCTACATTTGTCTGCAAAATCAATTTTTAACACAATTAAATCAAAAGTAAACGAATATTCAACCCATTTCTTTACATAAAGATGTAGAAATCAAAACTGAAAGCTTTCAGAACACTTTTTATGAAAGCTGGGAATCACTATGGAAAAGCGAGTTGAGCATAAATATGTATGATGTAGAAATATTTCACATGGGCGATGCTGTCTAAATGTAGAAACCAGCTCCGTTTAAACTGACATTAAGACCAAAGTCCTTTGATTTTTACCATAGTTGGGAGTTATTTTATTTGCAGCTGTTTGTAATGCGAGACATTTCACATGGGCCGTACCTTCTAAATGTGGAAAATAAGGTGTGGTTAGAACTGATATTAAGACCAAAGTTCTTTGCCTTTATCGTAGCTAGGGGTATTCCATATGTTGTAGGTCGGGTCACATGATGTGCATATGTTTATGGTGCGCAGTACTCTACGCTTGTCGGGGTTTGAAGGACATGACCCAGTTTTCTTCAAATTGTTGCAGCATATCTTACTTATTGGGAGTTCAATGTACCTTTCGAATGTTTCGGATTTCTCCATTGGTCAAGATAAAATAAAAGAGAATGAAGTGTGACTGTACAAAAAGTACATGAAGCCCGCCATAAATTAGTTTCTTATTTCCAGTCTAGAAACTCGTTAGTTCATTTATAGTAGTTTTCTTTAATCTTCATGAAACTTATTTGACATAGCTAGCAGATCTTTAATAGTTTATGTCAAAATATTTCCAAGTCTAGACTCGTAAAAAATAAATGTTGTTCCGTAAAACGTTATTTAAATGTTTTTTGCTCATTTATTTCGTCATTTTATTTATCGACATTTTTTAGTCAAAGAAGTATCTGACATTAACGGACAAATTTCGTATTTAATTATCTTTTTCGGCAACCCGGGGTGCCTCAGTAAAACAGTCGAAGAGATAGACTTTCTATTATATCATTTTAAACTTTTAATACGTCGTGTTTATTCAGAATATTGTGATTTTTATTTCATTTCCGAAAGAGTTAAATTTCTTTCTGTGTTGATTTCATCGTCTGTCTACACGCAGTTATCATGTTTCAGCTTTTTTAAAAGCTACAACGCTTTTTTATTATCTAGAAGAACATTTTCTGATATTAGAGATAATTTTTGAAATGCATATAATCTTATATGATTGATTCACTTTCGTGTTGTGGAGTGCAATTTAAAAAAAAAAACAAAAACAGCTTCATTATTATTAAACATTTCTTAAGTACATACAATATGTACCGTGGTCTATGGAACAACTATTTCGAAACAACGTCTTGCGTGTTCCTGGTATATATGAATCAATCATCTATTAAGAAAGTAAATAACAATCGAGAGAAAAAACTTGTAACATCCAATCTTATTTCTTAATTCTAGGTCAATTCACAATAATATTTATGAGCCTTAAAATGTACATTCTCCTTCATCCAAAGCTTGTCTGGATTCAAGACAATGTAGAGCATGACATATGGACAGTTACTTGTCCATTTCTATTTTTATTGTGATTAAGTTTTTTCTGTATCTATCAAATATCAACCCATGGCCAGATTTGATACCTATTCAAACGAAACATTTGAAAAAACAAACAGTTTATAATAAACTCTGAAAAGAACATAAATAATTGAAAGTGGTAATATGTATATGTACTCCTACGATTTGTGATTCAACTGGAAATTTCAAGTCAAAGGATGATTATGGGAATTTTTCTAATTTCATTTCACGAGAAATAGGTATATTTATAGGTAAAATATGAAAAAAAACATGTACGTATATTGAATTTATTGGTATGGAAACCGGAACTAAGTATGGTATATAAAGAACTGAAACACATAAATCGATCACACAACAGGATTTTTTTATATTTCAAACAAAGGTAAGAAAAATGTTTTCTTTTAATAATAATAATAATAATAATTATAATAATAACGCGCAGATTCCAAACAGCTATTTTGTCTACGCGATATTTTCCGCGGGAAAAGGGCGTTATTGTCCTTGAAGGAATGAAAAACTTACAGTAATATCTTAATTATTGTATGAGTGGTTGCTATATTAAAGTATTATAATAATGATAATTATAATCATAATTATTATAGTAACATTATAATAACTCAGGAATTAACTATTTCATTTTAGAAAATATCGCAATGGTTGTGAAATTCATAGTTGCATATGATTACAATGAAGATATTTATGTTATGGTCCAGGGAGATAGAAGATTTACGTCCAATCTGGGTGTCCAAGGTGGAATTGAAATAATGGGAAATGGAATTAATTTCGGACTGAACAAAGAAGTTATCTGGGAGACAGCAAAAACAGTAGGGTACACTAAAATCAAGTCTAAATGTCATACGCCATTTTACCCTGTCGCTGATAGCGACGCCGTATATGTGACTATATTTTGCAAAGGAAGGATAGAGAACTATGTGGTTTCCATCCAGTGGAGAAAAAATACAACGTGATATGCAGCCCATAAGGTTATCTTTGTTTCTCACAAGAAAAATACATATGGAAATACGACAATAACAAAAAACCTAGAGAAGAAGACAGCGAAGATAACTTTTTTGTTCTCAAAGAAGAAAATGTCCAACTAAAGAAAGAATTTGAAACGTATCAAAATAAAGAAATAAAATTTACCGACTATGCAAGACTAAATAAGTCTAAATCTATGGATGACAACAAACAACTGCTGTCGCCGCAATCTGACAAAAAGCGACCAGTAGTAGACAACCGTCCAGAAGTTTATCGAAAACTTCAAAAATGTGACGTGTAAAGAAAATAATGTTGGATGACTGTTTCATTAACTGGTACCACATATCTCTTGTTCTACGTATTTATTATTGTTTATTAAAATTCTTGAGTATTTTATTTTTTCGTATTGAAGTTTTCTTTGTGAGCGTGAGGATTGTAGTACAAAGTCCCTTTTAGCTCACCTGAACCGAAGGACCAAGTGAGCTTTTCTCATCACTTGGCGTCCGTCGTCGTTAACTTTTACAAAAATCTTCTCCTCTGAAACTACTTAGCCAAATTTAACCAAACTTGGCCACAACCATTAATGGGGTATCTAGTTTAAAAATGTGTGCGGTAACCCGGCCAAAAACCAAAATGGTCGCCATGGTTGAAAATACAGCACATGGGTAAAATGTAGATTTTGGCTTATATCTATGAAACCTAAGCATTTGGTCCGAGACTACAATTGTCGTCCCTTGATTTTCGTTCCTAGTGTTGACAGTGGGTTACTTGCCATTAATTTTTAAACCCCTTCAAAATTTATTTCTCCATGCCTCAAATTGCAAGAAATTACACTAAAAAAATTGGGTCCAGAATTTTAAAAGAAAGTAGTGATTTGGTCCAGTTGAAAAAGGTTAAAAATTAGCACTTCGGAAGCTGTCAAAAGATTTCAAGACGCCCTAAACATAAAATTGTCCATATTTTGAGTTAGAGCCGATGAAGTTTTCTATAATGTTGATATAATTTGTCCCAAAAGTAGTACAACACACTGTAAAAGTTTCTTTGAGAAAGCGCAGATGGAATTTTTTTTTTTTTATTTTCATTTATGTTCTAAAAGAAATGCACTACGAAATAGTTGTGGTCTCGGACCATTTAGAGCAAATCTGATAGGATTAAAATTGTTTATTTGGTCAAGATCTATCTGCCCTAAAATTTTCAGGTGAATCGGACAACCTGTTGTTAGTTGCTGCCCCTGAATTGGTAATTTTATGATTTTTTTCCGTTTTTGGTTATTTTCTTGAATATTATTATAGATAGAGATGAATTGTAAACAGCAATAATGTTCAGCAAAGTAAGATCGACAAAAGGGTCAACATGATTAAAATGGTCAGTTGACCCGTTAAGGATTTATTGCCCTTTATAGTCAACTTAATTAACAATTTTTCGTTAATTTTTGTAATCGTTTACAAAAATCTTCTCCTCTGCAAACTACCAAGACAAATTTAACCAAACTTGTTCACAATCATCATTCGGGTATTAAGTTTCAAAATTGTGTCCGATGACCGCGCTTGCGAATCAAGATGGCCGACTTGACTAAAAATAGTACATGTATAGGGTAAAATGCAGTGTTTGGCTCATATTTATGAAGCATTAAGAGCAAATCTGATGAGGATAAAATTGTTTATGAGGTCAAGATCTATCTACCCTGAAATTTTTAGACCATTCAGGTAACTGGTTGCTAGGTTGATGCCCCTGAATTGATAATTTAAAGAAAATTTTGCAGCTTTTGGTTATTATCATGAATAATATGATAGATAGAGATAAACTGTAAACAACAATCATGTACAGCAAAGTAAGGCCTACAAATAAGTCAACATGACCAAAATAGTCTATTAACCCCTTAAGGAGTTATAATTGCCCTTTATAATCAATTTTTAACAATTTTCATAAATTTTGTAAATTTTTACAAAATATTTAAAGGGAAACTCCGCAAAAAAATCAAAAATTGATATTATGTCCATTCTGTATAAAAATGCTCAAATTTATATGCCAGCTTTAGCTGGCACTTATGGTAGAAGCATCATTTTTGAATAAAGAACGATAACTCTCTCTACACGACCTAGCCTGGCATCCGGCCCAATCTAGCTGCGCGTCGTAAGGATCAGGCTATACACGACCCATCTGAAAAGTTTCATTTCTCTCGTTAAATCTCTTACGATTATTCTTTTTTAATGGCGGCCGAATTAAAAGTTTCAACGCGAACTTGAAAAAACGGGACAGATCAGAATAATTTCGATGTTTAATACGACATTATTTTTTATTTGTTTACAAAAACAAGAATTCAGAAATTTTGGTAACTTGTGTAGCTTGTTTTGATTTTATTGTACCACGGAAATTACCGAAGTTAGGACAACAACAACTGACGCCATGTTTCGTCTGCTTCAACTTTTCATTATAAGTGAGGTAAATAATCACAGGTACTTCATTTAAAAGTCACAAAATCATAGTTAACGATAACTTTTTCAACGTAAAAGTTCCGTCCAGCCATGGGAACACATAAAAAACCTCTGCGAGCAATACATTTTGGATTTTTTTTATAATGACCATGCGGCATGCAGGGTAAACTCCGGCGCACTGGTTGACCTTGACTACTTATGTTCATCTGCCAAATAATTCCCCACATCAAGGAACAGTGATAATGACGTTGGTTATACTATTGAATGTGATCACGGTTATTCATGTAGCCAATGGCGAATCCAGAACTTTTCATAAGGGGGACACGCTGACGGGGTGCTCCAGTCATGCTTCAGTGTGAGTGATTCCGTATATAATCAACAATTTTTTTCCCACGAAAATGCCCCCCCCCCTTCTGGATCCGCCTATGGTAGCCCTCAGACTAAATTACAACTTTAATAACAAAAGTTTAAAACAAAAAAAAATATTCAAATAATTCACAATTTTCTAATTCTGTACTTCCTTTGGCAAACTCTCAACAAATCTCTTCATTGCCTACGTCACATATCAGATATCTACTTTATACATGTAAGTCCCAGGAGAAGGAAACTGTTTTGTTTTCTCTCTCTCTAAGTTTAATCATAAAAGGAGACTTGAGTCTGAGTAGTACATTTAGTACTGTATATATTGTATGCTCCCATATTGTTCAAAATTGAATTTTATTGGAAGATGGAATTATTATGATAACCATGACTTTGATAGATATATACAGGGCATGTTACTTGGAAGTATGTGGGCTACATCCTTTAAAATTCAAGCTGCAGCAGTCCCCTGTATATTTTATACGTCGGTTTAAACCTGATCAAAACATTTTCACTCTACCAAGTACTTTATCACTATATACATGTATCACTATCAGGTTCACATTTCAATCTATTTAGCAATACACACTTATAGTTACATGTATATAACATCACAGTACCAAAATTGCACTCAGTTACCAAATTGCACCTATTCAGTCAAAAAAAAAAAAAAAAACTGCATAAATCTTACAAGTTTTCTTTCACTATTATCTAATTAAATCATCTTTTTAAAATGAGCAAATTAAATTTGTTACCAGAATCCTTTTCTTCAAAAAATAATATGGAATAATGTCAAATTTGTTTGAAATATTTGAAGAAAATAAAACAAAACATGATATGTTTATATTCCAGTTTTAAGGATTTGAAATTAACCATACATGTAATGATGTCTGGAATTTGGGTACTGACCTCATTACAGTATCATGGATTGTTTGGAGGTCATCTCAAACTCATTTTTCAATGACTCTACATGGACTCAAAATTAAATTGATGTAACTATATCGTAAACAAGGATACAAAATAAGCACAGATTAAACTTACCTGGTACATTTAAAAAAGTTGGTGAAAAAAACTGACAATATAGGTGCAATTTGAGTATTCTCATGTTAGCAACTTCACAACAGAACTACTTTATTTTCATGACAAAAAAAAAAGAAGGACAAACCAAAGGCAAGAAAATGCTTCGCCACGCACAGCCTGATATGACCACAGATGTATATTTAGCATATAAAAAACAGCAAATTTTATGTCAGTTGAAATCGAACTTATTTCAATTTTGGACCCTTCAAACTTCAATATGGACTAATTTGAAAACAGGTATCAGGTGAACCTGCCAAACATTTCTATTCAGCAGAAGTCTCTAACTCCTTAATTTCATATTATAGTAAGTCCTACAAAAATATTGAAAATGTGTACATTTAATTTTTTTCTAGCTTCTCTCATGTGAAAGCGGTACCTTTTTGGTCACTATTTATGTGTTGCGTCTAAATAAGAATTGTAACACTTTATAGTGACTGAACAGGTTAAACAAATAACCTCAAGAAACAGAAAAAGAAGACAACTTGGAACAGCACCAGACATGCCAGTATATGTATGATTAAAAACTCAGATCAGAATAGCATAGACAATATGTTAGTTATATGTCCTTGTGAATATATAGTGAGGAAAGTTATCGATAATTCTGCAGATAATGCAATTTTATCAAGTGTTTTATACATTTTCTGTTAAAATTTTCACACAATCAGTGAAACATTCAAACAGGCTAAACTAATTTTTTTTTACTGAAAGTTTCAAACAATGACAAGTGTTTTATTTACCAAATAACTCATGTGTTTCTGTGAGTAAAAAAAAATCATGTTTAATTTTGGGAATGAAAGGGAAAGAAGATCCTTTTGCAGCGCACTGGCGCATGTCAATTGTGAATATATATATACTTACTAGTACCAAATATATTTTCTTTATCATGATACTCACGTCGACATTATTTATCAAAAAGAACACATCATAGGGAAAATGTACAAATTACAGATAAAATATTTAAAACACCCTATTTTGTGTGCATCTCCTGCCAAAACAGTATTTGTTCCATCTATATATACAAGACCAGTATAATCAGTGTAAATAGGGTAAATTTTGGAAGAAAAACCAAAAATTTTGAAAAAAAACAACCCCAAAATGTTGTACCATAACCCCAAAATCAATTCTTAATTTTCCTTTTGTGTATTGATCCTTCTAATAAAATTTCATAGAGGTCCATTCATTTATACTCAAGTTATTGTCTGGAAACCAAATGTGTCTTCTTGAAAACAACTATGACATGATTATGCATTACTCGAAAGCAAATTTTTGACATGCTTGTTTTTTATATCATTTCCATTCTCAATTTTATTCTGTTGTCATATAAAAACTTGAAAAGTAAGCTACATCATGTACATGTAACAAAAAAATATATATGCAAGAAATGACATAAAACTGACTCTGAATTTATTAGTACATGCAATTGATGTAGAAATCACAAACTGAAGATGATCAGGAATACAATTGTTTTTTTTTTATTCCAGTCAGATTTTTTCACCGAAGCCCTTCAGCACTAACAATTAAAATCATTTAGTCAAAATTTAACACTAGTATTAAGGTTTATCATAACAAATAATTGTCAAATACGTCCATTGTCACCTAAAAACCTACTGTGTACAGACTTACCTGTGCCGTTAGGGAAGTTTTAAATGTTTTTAGATATATAAAAGTTAAATTTATTTTGCATAGATAAAATCATTTTTGGTGAAGATCTGGATTCAAAATTTTTTTTTGTCCTCTGCTTGAACAGATTTTTATTCATCAATTTGGGAATCAGAAATTTTTTTTCGAAAAAATATCATAACCCCTCCTGCCTTTTCAAGTTCAATGATCGTTTCCTAAACATTTTCCATCTGAATATATAATTTTATTTTAGACATAAACAATATGTTAATGTAGCCTAGGACATTCGTTCTGAACATGCATGAAATATTTACCACTGGACGTTAAACAACCAACTACCAATCAATATATATATTATAGGACATTGTCTTAGTATAAAGCTGGCATTTAAGGTAGCGCCTTCCTCATATTAGATATTAAAGTTTTATTCTGCTAGATAAGAGATCAGACACCATCGATTTTAAATTTAGAGTATCATTTCTCTGAGTGCCGCCATTTTGACATCTCCACCGATCTAGACACCACGATATGTCTATAAACCTCAAAGGACCAAAACCACAGTAACCTAATGTAGTCGTAATTGCGTGTCGATATCTTGTCAGTGATATCGTACGGTTGTTTTATCCGATTAACTAACTTGATACGGAAAATATTATTATTTTTTAAATAACCATGGTCTGTCGTTTTAAAACTGTTTATATAGGAATTAGTTAAAAAGTCAAAGTTCAAAGTGATAAATGATCATAAATAAGTGTTCCGTGAAAATTGTTTTCGAAAATCTAATCTTCATGATTCTTTTATGTAATAGACATATTTAAATAAATTCGGACCTTCCCTTATCAGCATGGCTAAAGGTATTACTCCCAAAGGTATTGCGAGGTGACACGTCGAGGTATTCAAGCGATTTCCTGTCGGGCTTGTAAGTTCATGCATCGTTTCACCTCTGAAGGTACTGATCAGTGTACACGGCCGATAATTTGAAACTTTCCATTTTGAACTATCAGGTGTATAATATACATCTCTGTCTTGCGTGTCCGATAGTGATATACCAGTCATTACTAAAACTCAAACCCTTGTTTAGAAATATCATTTCAGGTGTAAAGAATATTATTTATAAAAATCTAAATAATTACAACAAAAAAAAAAAAAAAAAAAATATTTGATTCTGTTTACACATTTTTTTTTAAGGGTAAATTTGTGAAAATGTAAGTACTCGTTGTCAAAAGTGAAGACAGTTTGAAACATACAAGAAATATTGATTTAACAAAAATGTACGCACTTGTCGACCATTCGTTTATACGCCTAGATAGTTACGGAACTATAGATAGTTGCAATTTAAAATTATATACATTTTTACATTGAACATAAGAAAGAAACATACATTTTGTTTAATTTGGGATAAAAGTTTTGTAAATATAGATTAGTCCACGTATGCCAACAGTATAGTTATCATGGGATGTCGATGGACTATTGTATACAAAAGAAGTAAACCAATTTGAATTAAATGCAGGTCGATATTTAACTTCCTTTAGTTCATCGAAGTTATGGACATAGTAAAATTACAGATTTATATTTCAATAAGATTGTTCTCGAACAAAGGAAGGCATTCGTCATCATCACAATTGTTCGGTATAATGTATAATAATGTGAACATGGTTCTGAAGGTACTTATGCCAAATTTCCTGTTCCGACATGCATGTTATATATATGCCACTGGACGTACACTTGATATCCCCAAGGGATGTGAATATTTTGCTAGAAAACTATCAAAGATTCAAATTCATTTCGGGATTTATTTTCTTTCTAGGTATTCAATTACAGAAAAAAATAATAATCTGCCTCTCCGCTTTATGGGATATTCTTGCCAGATAAAAGACTTATAGTCATTAAAAAAAGGAAAAGATGACATTAAATTGGTTCTGTCTTTTTTTTTAAACATCGTTTAAAAGATGTGTGTCTCAGGTAAACGATACAAGAACACTGTAATACTAATACGAGAGTATAGCATGTAAATATTCCTTCTCAAATATGGTTGCATTGGAAATCTTTTCATATAGATTGACAACTCATGGTCCGATATGCATGTAATATTTGTAATTTTTTTTGTTTAAACATATTTATTTATAGTGGATTGGGAAACAAGTTTTTGCAACTTATATTAATCCCTTTCCACTTTGCGGGTGCGAGTGCTGCCTTGTAGCGGCATTAGCATGCTCTTTTTCGAAATCTACAAGGATGTCTTTAACGTGCAAGAGATATGGGTCTCTCTTAACACGGGTCAGCCATTTATCGTCCCTTTCCGACGGACTATCATCGTTTCCTCAAGACCATACTCGCAAATGGTGTCAAGGGAGAGCCGAAAATTCAGTCCCTGAAATTTTCATCCCTCACGGGAATCGAACCAGAAACCTTTGTGTTAGTAGTCCGATGCACTAACCACTACACCACGGCTCTCATTTTGTTCTTTAAATCAGTTTGCATATTTATGTATAGCAGTGCAAAAACTATTAAGCGACTCTTCAATTTGAAAAAATCTTGAAAAAGTGACGAGAATCCAAAAAATCATACACGCCGGTTACATAGAAAACAAAATACATAATTATATACATGTACATGAGGGCAGTTCAAGTTGATTTCTAGGTACTACATGTATATAATATTATTGTTGTCATAGGATAATTATGCTATTGTTCAAAAGTCCTTTCAATTGTAAATATGTGTTTTTTTTTATAGCTGTGTAAAATAAGAAAATGAGGTTTAATCTTCCTAAAAAATAGTTTTGATGTCACGATGTATGTCTAGAGAACATGTAGGTGTTCCATGTACTTACAAATGTACAAGATAGCCATTGAACCAAAGGTTAACTGTCCAAGGTTAGGGTAGGGTTGGGATCCTGCTAACATGTTTAACCCCGTCACATTCTATGTGAATGTGCCTGTCCCAAGTCAGGAGCCTGTAATTCAGTGGTTGTCCTTTGATAATGTGTTGCATATTTGTTTTTTGTTTAATTTTTACATAGATTAGGCCGTTAGTTTTCTAGTTGGAATTGTTTTACATTGTCCGAGCATTTCGGGGCCTTTTATAGCTGACTATGCGGTATGGGCTTTGGTCATTGTTGAAGGCCGTACGGTGACCTATAATAGTTGTTAATTTCTGTGTTATGTTTGTCTCTTGTTGAGAGTTGTCTCATTGGCAATCATACCACATCTTCTTGATTTATATTAAAATCAGTTCGAAGTTTTTACGGAAGCCACCATGACTTTGGTGACCATGATAGAATATTTATGTCACAGATAAACATTTATCGTAGCCACAAGCCCACCATATTTTCCACGATATGTATAGACAATATCAAATACGGCGTATTACGTCAACACATTTACTGTCCATGACGATTATTACAAGTTGAACAAGAACTAGTAAGGTCTAAATAAAAAAAATAAGTATGCTCACATGGCATTTTACATCTCCATAAAATTGATGCAATGGAACACGAATATTTGAATTAGGTGGAATAAAAAACATTAAGCTAGCCCGGTACATTTTTTTGTACATTAAAGACCGAAGAACAAGTCTTCAACTTGGAGTGGCCCTAGATGTCTTTTGATGACTTTTTACGTTGAGCTGCTATTGAATTACACCCCACATCTAGTATCAGTCTCCTTTCATATATATCCACTATTAGGCGAGTGACTTATTTAAAAAAGACGCTTAGTTAACGACTTTAATGCACTCACCTAACACACGGCTGTATTATATATCATTCGAAAGCTATTAATCTGTTCTTTCTGTTTTGCCCGGTCGTAAAAAAATCGTATGGTGCATTTTCTGTTAAATCAAGGTCAAAGGTCATGAAAAAACATTCCATTTTTTGCGATTACTAAACAAAAAGCCATTTTCTAATTCTTCTACCATAAAATTTTCCAAAAGATCAAATGAACTTTATGTAACACGATACATTATTTCCAAATCAAACAAAAAATAAAAGGTTAGATGCACAATATTTCCCGAAAAATTGAAATTCATCACAAATCCTACAAATTTTAAAATGGAAAATTGTTCAAAAAGCAAAATATATCTTGGGGGATCGATATTTGTATGCTAAAAAAAATAGATAAATGTATATGTTTTAGGTCAAGGAATATTTGTTTTGTAATTTCAAGATGCAAGTATACTTATTGTTCAAAGAACAGCCTTCTATTGAAGTGTTTGCAGTTGCCCAAAAATCTGCCATCTGCAAATAGCGATCATTTTGTTATTGTATGTTAAGATAGCACATCGCTAATTGTCAATATCAGGGAGTAGAATGATTTCCATAATAAAATAAGGGGTATTTAAATTCGAAAAGAAAAGAAACGAGCTAATTGAGGTAAAAATATGTTTTTTTACGAAGTCAAACTTATTTACTTTTTGTAATCATGTTTAAATGCAAACATCACTTTGCTACTTATAATTCGTAAGCAACATTGAAATAAGTACCTTGTTTAGAAACACTTGGTTATCTAAAGCGGGATGTAAACGAACTAAATATAATGTTGCTGCTTCTTATTAAGTTTAAAATCGTGTAAGACATATAACATGTGTTTAGAAGTTTAATATCTCTAATTGTTTGAATGAAAGATGATTGAGTGTTTTTAACATGTGCTTTTCAAATACAACAGGTCATTGTGTATGCAAAACACTATAAGCAGTTGTGAAATTGAAAAAATGAAAAAGTTGAATACCCTTCCTGATCTCATTAGCTGTTTTAGTCAATGATCGTTTTTATGCTGTGCTGTGTTTTGTGGTCTGTTGTTCGTCTCTTTGACTTTAATTTTATTTTGTTCATGGTTTTAATTAAGTTTATTTGATTCATGGTTTGAGATGTTGATTGTCCCTTTGGTATTATTTTACTTTCATGACATAAACTTGCAGTAATGAAAATTGGCAAAAAAATCGCCTCAAAGTAATGTAAAGAAGATCAACGTAATAAGACAAATATCCGCGAAAATAACTTAATTATATATATATATATATATATAGAACCAAATCGTTATCATGATACATATAACTAAAATGATCTACAATTTTTAAAACTTTACTATTGAAGAGTGACGAAATATATCAAAGGGACATCAAAGCATAATTGAAAACGAACGGTCGAAATCGGGCAAACAACGAATAGGACAAGCAACAGTATACAAAACACAACATATAAAACTAACTAAGGAACACAAACTCCCCAAAAAATTTTGGGTAGAAGTCAGTGGCTCCCAAAGGGCAAGCAGATCATGTTCCAAATGTAACACCCGTCTTGTGGCTCATGTAATTCCTACCTCGGTGCGAAGCCTTATTCGGTAGGTGACATTCAAGGCAGAGATGATGGTATTTTGGTTACGTCGATTGGAACTTCTCAATCGTCATCTGGCGAAACAGATATTTCATAAATATCAACCAACTCGTAGTGGCATCCATAAAATTTTCGAAAGAATGATTTCAGCTTTGCATTTAAACTCTGGTTTAAAACCATGTTCAAACCATCATTATTCTTTAAATGTCCTGAACCAAGTCAGGCATATGGCAGTTAGTATCGAATAATCTGTTTCTTTGTTGGTTTGTGTTTATTTTTGTAGCAGTTCAGTGTATCTGTTATAGTTGATGTGTTTCCCTCGGTTTTGGTTTGTGACCCGGATTGGTTTCAGTTACTAGTAAATCGATTGATGACTATTGAATAGCGGTATACTATAGTTGCCTTTATTTAATATCTTCATTGTGAGCAGTTACGCACTATCACGACAATCGTGAAAGTAAATACAAGATCTGGCACATTGTATCAATTTGGAAATACATATACTCCACAACAAGATGCGCAACAAGATACGCAACAAGATGCCGCAAAATCGCGTTACAATTGGGCAAGTTTTTAAATAAAAATATTTTTTTTAATTTCGCTGTTAGGGCGTCGACTGAGCGTGCAAATACAAATTAAGGGGATGCAAAACCCTACATTTATCATAAATATTTCCGACTTGTTATTGTTTCTGAGGAGTTGGGGCTCAATGAAATTGATCTCCTCCTTTAGCATGTTTAGTAGTATAGATATGCAGGCGTTGCTATAATGTTGCTACATAGAAATGAAAAGTTTATAATTCGGTAGTAAGGAGTGTTTTCATGTGTTGAACTATGTTCATCTTTTTTGTCGTAAAACTTATTTTCAACCAACCCTCATCGTCGATTTTAAGATACGTGATAGAGTAAACTATTTCTGTTGAGTTTTTTTTTTAATTTCAATGAAAAATATGAGTCCAATGCAGCATTGTCACGAATTTGCCACTATTAAGTGCAATGACATCATCTATATAGTGGAAAGTGGAGTTTCAAGATAATGATAGCTTCTTTTTAGTCGTCATCAGAAGCTCTTGCATGAAGTCATCCTCGTATGAAAAACCAACTCGTCATTCAAGCTATTCAGGAAGTCTAGTTCTAACCGGGCAGAATCGTTGCATATTAATTTTTTTTTCTTCAAAATTATTCTTATTTGATGAATTAATGCATTTAAACAATAAACAACGCAATTTAAGCATTCAAAAAGTCAAGTTTTATAATGTGTTTACTGGTTTTTTTTCTAATTTTTTGAAATTTCAATTTGCATCAATTTATTTTTTTAGTTACTTTTGTCTAAATTTTAGATTTCTTTTTTTTTGGTTCACATTAAATGAATTAACGGTCTTTTCACTACATCAATATTCATAATGAAGCTACAAATCAAACAATTAGAAAATTTGAAAGATGTTTATTTTAGTCTGGTAATTACAATGCAGATTGAAATCTCTTAGTTTCGTCCCCCTTTATTTCAAGCAATAGTATGATCGCGCACATATTTTTTTACTTTAAATTTTTCAGATTCTTCAGAATTTGTTTATTAAATCTTATATTGACAACATACAATGTTTAAATAGGAAGAAATGCTTAACAATTGTTTTTCGCAGATAGCGGTATTTTGGGCAACTGTATGAGTTATTATGATTAGCTCTTTGATTAGAAGTAAGCCTAATTTTAGGAAATTTAAGGTGTCAAAAACTGCTTTGATAGTTTTTACAGGGTTTTACAAAATTTTAAGTGATTAAGAGTTGCATCAGAAAAAAAAATTGGGGTTTTCACACATTTTGTTAACTTTTACGCGAATTTCAGGAAACATGTGCTGTCTTTCAAAAGCACGCTTTAAATATTTAAAAATGCATTTGATTAATGACTGTTAATCTCTCTGTTTAAATTTTAAAATTTTGTATATGTGAATTCAGTATATAAAAGTCATATTATGCAATCAAGCTGAAATCTTACAAAATTTGCACTTATTCGTCATTGACGTTTGATCTTGATTTGACGGAAATTGCACGGTACGATTTTTTTTGACCGGGCAAATCAGATAGTACAGATGTGTAGCTTTCAAATGATATATAATTTAGCCGTGTGTTAGGTGGGTGCATTAAAAATTTAATTTATGGTTAAAGTCACTCGCCTATATACTTTTAGAACATTAAACACATGCAATTATTTTGATAGTTATTTATAAACATGTATTACGATATAATAAAATTATGCCATCGTCAAATATTTGATCAGTAAGACACAGTTATGCACATTGTCGTTGTGGCTTCTGGAAAGGAACATCTGGTTTAGGAACAACAGAGAAGTGGCGATGAAACTACAATACAAAATAATGGAATGAAATGTAAAGATTATACACCAAAAATATCGGGCTTATAAAAAAGCGGAAGAATTGTGCATGTATATATGAGTGTTTGTTAAATATCTTTTGTTTAAAAAAAAAGCAATTATTATTTTAGAAATGAGAACAGTCATGCTGTTTCATGATGACCTTTGGGATAGAGGTAGCGGTTATCGATGTTCAGACTAAGTATAGTATTTGTGTCAACATAGGTTTGAACAGGCAATAAAGTATGGATGGTTCATCAATGAAAGCATATAGTTCCTGTTTATTCATTGAAAATATAGATGAAGATCGGCATTACAATACTCTTCTCTTTTTATTTTTTTGGGTACATTTCGCACTTTCATGTCAATGAGAGAGAAAAAAAAATAAAAAGAATTGTAATAGTGAGTTTAATGATTTTGATAGTTACGTTTATTATATTTAGTTTAATTCGATCACAAAAACTAATTGCAATGAGACGACAATCTAGAAGGTCAAATGACAAGAATGCAATAAACTTCAGCTTAGAATTTCAACAATGATCAAAACCCATACCTTAGTGTTATCTAAATACATAAAGATTAAGTGATACAAATGTAAGTGTTCAAAAAAGAAACCAAAGACCTGACAGATACAGAATGTAGAACTTTTGCAAATATTACCAAAAGCAAATACTTGTATTCACGACGTTTTGTGACAGACTTTCTCTCCTTTAAGGTGGTACCTAACACTACAGGGAGATAACTCTGTAAAATCAGCTAAACGTTTTAATAACGTTGTGTTGTTAAGGGAATATTAAGCTTTTCAATGATCAAAATAAGTGTTTGTCAAACTGCTATATAACCAGTGTATTTTTTTCTGATAAAACGGTTGGTTCAAATATTTTGAAATTTTTATATTTTTGTAAAAAGGGTCATAGTAAATACTTTGTCAAAATTTTAAGAAAATTAAACGAGCCAAATTAATTTTAGTTAAAGTGTTGGGTACCACCTTAAAACAACACTACATGTTTATACCGCATGACAACTTACCTTGAGCCTTTCGGGACCATTACAGATAATTCTATATGTTGAGTTATTCACCAAGTCTTGAAACATGTGCTGGACATTATTATCTCTCCAATTCCAGCCGTTAAATTGTGTTACTGCTTTGGATGGATCTTTGGATATCTGGTCATACACTGGTAAACCCAAGCAAAAAGACATTGGTATCCTTGGATAGTAGTATAAAAATGAAACACACATCTCTTCTTGTGTTGATAGACCTCCCTGTAATTAAAAATCCTTCTATGATTATACTAATAAAATATAATGATGGAAACCACATTTCATTTAATTTCTAAATCATCTTCGAAAAGACAATTGTTCTTTGTATATAATCTCAAATATGAAATCAAAAATTTCATTATAAAGTAAAACATTTTATAATTTTATTTTTTTCCCGAAGCGATTTCATTTTGTTTAAATTCAACTTCATCGGAAAAGCTCATAGCCGAATATATGAAAGCCAAGGGGAACCAAGAGGATTGAAAAGCTATATGACAAAAAAAAGATTAAAAAAATAAATAATCGAAAAAATTTCGCTGAGGAAGTTCAAACCTTAATCTCTCTAATTTCTAAATTCAAAACAATATAAAAAGAGGACAGTAAAAAAAAGATAAACTGATATCTACTTACTATTGTTGGTTTGTTTCTTCTCGATGAGTCGTATGTACATTCAACAATAAAGCTGTCACCCTGATAAAAATAAGGTACATTTTATACAGCAATATTTTAAGAAAATGTTAAGGAACAACTCGAGATATGAAAAATTCAATGGCCTTGCCATGAAATATAAGTGAATTTTTTGTCTAACTTGTAGCAATGCAATTACTTTGTGGAATCTAAATCAAGAGTCTTCTGTTATTTGTACTGAATTGTTAAAGGACTATGTTGTCGTATAGGTAATTTCTCCTTTTAACTGTTAGCGTATTCATCTCAAAAAGCAATACATACCGCTTTATATAAATAACAACCATTTAGCCTATATTAATTACTTGAAAAAAAAATATTTGATGTATTTAAAACAATGGATTTGTCATAATTAATTTTAGACCCTCGTCGGCGTTAATTGCCACGTTTGAAAATTATAAGTTATTACAGAAAGTTTCGAGTTAAGTTTCTTTGATCGGGAAGAAAATTGAAAAATAACGTAGAAATTGTGGGAAAACCCGATTTGTCGAGAAACCTTAAATGCTAAACTAACAATAATGATGTTTCCCTGAAATTAAAATAAATTTTAAAGGAAAATCGAAAAGCTTTATATCTGTTAGTTACGTGTATGGGAATCTTTAAAAATTATATCAGTTTTTTTAATAGAAAAAAAAATTTAAACGATGTTTTCGCTACACAAATTTGACGTGTACTGAACATATTTTAAATGCTATAAACTAAGGTTATTTCCTTTACAAATGCGTTAAAAAAAATCCATATGTATGATTTTTTACAACAAATACAAAAGCATCGTTCTGCTCAAATTCCTATTCAAACTATAGGTCTAAAGTCAGGTCTTTACATACAGAATGACACCTTCAAATGCTTTATTCTAAAAATTATCGGATGGTATATCTTTGGAAAAAGCTACAAAATAAATACAAAAGCCTCTGGCCTTTGTTAGTCTTGTATGATTTTTAATTTTAGTTTCTTGTGTATAATTCTGAATTTAGTATGACGTCCATTATCACCGAAATACATGTGGTATACATATTTTTTTAGGGGCCAGCGTAAGGACACATCCGGTTGATGCGGGAGTTTTTCGCTGCATTGAAGACTCATTTGGGGCCTTCGGCTGCTGTCTGGTCTATGGTCGGATTGTTGCCTCTTTGACACATTCCGCATTTCCATTCTCAATCTTAAAATAAATAAAAAAAACCAAAAAAGTAGTTCAACATACGCGTTTGACCTCTCGTTCTTCTTTTAAAACCCGGACATCTTGGTAATCAAAATCATAATGGTCATCCTCAGCAATCGGTGACAGTTCAGTTCCGTTTCTAATATGCCGTGTTTTAATTCCAGCACCTAATAAATGAGCATGTTGTAAGAGGCCAAAAATCTTAATTCCAGTTTCTGGTAAACCCTGAAATACATATAATGTATATGTTCATTGACTTTAAAAAAAAAAAAAGAAAAAAAAAAGGATTCATGGCTTAATAATATTGGACAGTGCATATTCCATGCACCAACATACTATAAAATTGATTGCTATTTGTGTTACTAGTAAAGTGTATATGCTCAAAGTAAAGAAATGGTGTGTCATGGGTACACTAGTCACGCTGTAAGAACTGTTGATTTTTCCAAGACACGTTGTTCAAGCCATTCGCAAGGTTTTTGGGTTGTTTTGTTAATTTTTGTTTTATTCTGCTAAAATGTTGTTGTAACAAGATCTACTTTTTGACAGTTTAAAAAGTATAAAGTTAAATTTAAAGTCGATGATTGATTTTTATTTCATTAGCTTCAAGTGAAATCCTGTTAAACCGGAAAGTAAGTCAATCAAACTTCAAGTGTCTCTTGTAACAGAAGCAAAATTAGAAGGTACCATGAGGTAATTAAAGATAACGTAATTCGAGGAGGGACAATAAAAATTCTGCAAGACAATAAGGAACATACTAACAACAAAATACATAACACGAACCAAAGACAAGTCGGTCAAAGACCACTCGGACAAGAATTCATAGAAATTCGGACCAGTTTTAAAGGCAACACGGACAAGTATCAAAAACTTGTTCGACCGGGTTTTTTTTTGTGTTTTATTATAAAGTTATAAAGCCAACTCGGTCTGCAAAATACTACTCAGCTTTTATCAATTTGTCCATTAAAACGATAAATGTGTTTTTGGTGTTGTTTTTGTTTTTACATTCAAAGGCATTTTTCTGCATTTAAAAAAAAAACAATATTTGAAAACCTACCTTTTCAGTACACTCTGGACTACAATATCCCGTAGACAAAAAAGCTTTTTGGTATGGTGGTATAAAATGATTTGGATCGACATTGACTCCAACACTCATACCGGCTGCATCAAACTGACGAGTATCTGGGGTAAGAATTAATCTGATACCTGAACTGTCAACAATATCTGAAATATAATCCCAACAAATGATTTTGTTTAAACATATCACTTTGAGGCCAGTTTTGCAATATTTAGACAAATTATAAATATAGATACTTTTTTCAGTTCTTTAGGTCATATAGCTCACCAACTGTTTATGTTCTTATACATCATGGCTTCCAAATATTCGGATTTGAGCTTCCTTGATGAAGGTAAATATAATAATAAAAGCGCTTCTGACGCATGTAATTAATAAAGTATTTTCATTATTAAATTCGTAAGAATTGTTAGTTTTGCTTATCGTATGTACTAACTAATATGCATTTATTTAGATATTTTAATGTTAGAAAGCCTATTTTTTTTTCTCTCTATCAATGACACTCTTTAAGATTTGATCGAAGCACAAGCTGACTTTTCTAAAGTGTTTGAATGATGCGTATTTGCATTATGGAAATATCTTTCCATTACTTGATATTTTAAGAGCTATAAAATTATATGCTCTTAATTTAAGGACATTTTCGTTCATGCTTTATGTGTATATCAGTAGATTATCAACTATAATTGCTGTTTTTCTTATTCAACTTTTACAAATCAAGAAGGTTTCATATGTGTGTTCATAAATAAGAATCAACACACTTTGAGTAACACATGCAAAAAGAATCAAATTACACGTACATTTGTACATGTAAAATCTGATATTTGTATAGATCTATAATTATTTAATATTTCTTCCTTTACTTACCAGATTTCATGGTAGGATTGTTATAATGCATTTCTAGTCTCAAATATTTTGGACTGTCTGCCTCTCCAAAAGCAAATCCAACGTGCTCTGGCATATTAAAAGCCTGGTGATAAAAAAAACCCAAACTATTAAGGAAGGAAAGAAAGACTAATGATTCTAAGTGATTGCTTCTTATCTATTTTTCAAGTTTGACCGACTTCGACTTGCTCTCTTTAAAAAACAAATAAACTCAAATAAGTATACGAATTAGTTTCTATGCAGTTAGTCGTATAATAACGACTGTTCTACAAATGTACCATTCAGAAGTTGTTAGCGTTAAGTTTCTTCTTTTGTTATGTTTTCTGTGGAAGAACAAACAAAATATAAATCATTTAGGTATGTTCTGCATAAAGAGTCAACCCGGGAAGGCATGAACATATGACCTATCATTTGAAAAAAAGTATACATGATAGAAGCCATATTTGCATGTAGCACACATACCACTCAAATAGTTATTGGTATGGTTAGACTTTACTGATAGAATATTGCTGCTAATTAGAAAGCTATCCTACCAATAGTTCCAAGTAATGAACGACATAACGAATTGCATTCTTTAGTATATAACATATCTGTTTCACATATGAAACAGATATGTTCCAATTGTCGAAACCACTATCCAGTCCTCTTTTCCTCGAATGTGACCTATCGAATTAGACTAATCACCGGGTTACATGTCGAGCAGAATATGCTTACACTACAGGAGCACTCGAGATCGACACCGGTTTGGAATATTCCGTTGGTACCTTTCGCATCTCTTTTACTACTGGATGGTAAAAATTTATGTGACCTTTTTTTATACGCACTCAACTTTTAGAGACATTTTAGATAAAAACATGTCAACCAACTAAATAAGTAAACTGTAGTAAACTTACCACTCCGCCTACAGCCCAAGCCACCACTACTTCACTGCACGTTTGGAAACTTCTAGGTGTACCCCTTGAGTAACACTCAAAGGAAGTTCCAACATCTGCCTCGGTTACTTCAGGACATGTTGTAACAACAATATGGTGGACATAATCGATATTTACTTTCTGTATAACAGGTTCGTACTAAAAGAATACAATGATTAAATTATTTTCAAAAAAAAAAATATTTACACAATGTGTATTGATTAAATTAACGGTACCAATTTTCTTGCACCAGATGCGCATTTCGACAATACATGTCTCTTCAGTGATGCTCGTGGCCAAAATATTTGAAATCCAAAGCTTATGTAAAAGATGAAGAGCTATAATCCAAAAGGTCCAAAAAGTATAGCCAAATCCGTGAAAGGAATCAGAGCTTTGCATGAGGGAGATACATTCCTTAATTTATCATAATTTCTATCATTTTGTAACAGTAAATTTTAATAACACTAAAAAATCCGTATTTTCATGCCAGTACCGAAGTACTGGCTACTGGGGTGGTGATACCCTCGGGGACTAATTGTCCACCAGCAGAGGCATCGACCCAGTGGTAGTAATTAAATTAACGGTACCAATTTTCTTGCACCAGATGCGCATTTCGACAATACATGTCTCTTCAGTGATGCTCGTGGCCAAAATATTTGAAATCCAAAGCTTATGTAAAAGATGAAGAGCTATAATCCAAAATGTCCAAAAAGTATAGCCAAATCCGTGAAAGGAATCAGAGCTTTGCATGAGGGAGATACATTCCTTAATTTATCATAATTTCTATCATTTTGTAACAGTAAATTTTAATAACACTAAAAAATCCGTATTTTCATGCCAGTACCGAAGTACTGGCTACTGGGGTGGTGATACCCTCGGTGACTAATAGTCCACCAGCAGAGGCATCGACCCAGTGGTAGTAATTAAATTAACGGTACCAATTTTCTTGCACCAGATGCGCATTTCGACAATACATGTCTCTTCAGTGATGCTCGTGGCCAAAATATTTGAAATCCAAAGCTTATGTAAAAGATGAAGAGCTATAATCCAAAAGGTCCAAAAAGTATAGCCAAATCCGTGAAAGGAATCAGAGCTTTGCATGAGGGAGATACATTCCTTAATTTATCATAATTTCTATCATTTTGTAACAGTAAATTTTAATAACACTAAAAAATCCGTATTTTCATGCCAGTACCGAAGTACTGGCTACTGGGGTGGTGATACCCTCGGGGACTAATAGTCCACCAGCAGAGGCATCGACCCAGTGGTAGTAATTAAATTAACGGTACCAATTTTCTTGCACCAGATGCGCATTTCGACAATACATGTCTCTTCAGTGATGCTCGTGGCCAAAATATTTGAAATCCAAAGCTTATGTAAAAGATGAAGAGCTATAATCCAAAAGGTCCAAAAAGTATAGCCAAATCCGTGAAAGGAATCAGAGCTTTGCATGAGGGAGATACATTCCTTAATTTATCATAATTTCTATCATTTTGTAACAGTAAATTTTAATAACACTAAAAAATCCGTATTTTCATGCCAGTACCGAAGTACTGGCTACTGGGGTGGTGATACCCTCGGGGACTAATAGTCCACCAGCAGAGGCATCGACCCAGTGGTAGTAATTAAATTAACGGTACCAATTTTCTTGCACCAGATGCATGCGCATTTCGACAATACATGTCTCTTCAGTGATGCTCGTGGCCAAAATATTTGAAATCCAAAGCTTATGTAAAAGATGAAGAGCTATAATCCAAAAGGTCCAAAAAGTATAGCCAAATCCGTGAAAGGAATCAGAGCTTTGCATGAGGGAGATACATTCCTTAATTTATCATAATTTCTATCATTTTGTAACAGTAAATTTTAATAACACTAAAAAATCCGTATTTTCATGCCAGTACCGAAGTACTGGCTACTGGGGTGGTGATACCCTCGGGGACTAATAGTCCACCAGCAGAGGCATCGACCCAGTGGTAGTAATTAAATTAACGGTACCAATTTTCTTGCACCAGATGCGCATTTCGACAATACATGTCTCTTCAGTGATGCTCGTGGCCAAAATATTTGAAATCCAAAGCTTATGTAAAAGATGAAGAGCTATAATCCAAAAGGTCCAAAAAGTATAGCCAAATCCGTGAAAGGAATCAGAGCTTTGCATGAGGGAGATACATTCCTTAATTTATCATAATTTCTATCATTTTGTAACAGTAAATTTTAATAACACTAAAAAATTCGTATTTTCATGCCAGTACCGAAGTACTGGCTACTGGGGTGGTGATACCCTCGGGGACTAATAGTCCACCAGCAGAGGCATCGACCCAGTGGTAGTAATTAAATTAACGGTACCAATTTTCTTGCACCAGATGCGCATTTCGACAATACATGTCTCTTCAGTGATGCTCGTGGCCAAAATATTTGAAATCTAAAGCTTATGTAAAAGATGAAGAGCTATAATCCAAAAGGTCCAAAAAGTATAGCCAAATCCGTGAAAGGAATCAGAGCTTTGCATGAGGGAGATACATTCCTTAATTTATCATAATTTCTATCATTTTGTAACAGTAAATTTTAATAACACTAAAAAATCCGTATTTTCATGCCAGTACCGAAGTACTGGCTACTGGGGTGGTGATACCCTCGGTGACTAATAGTCCACCAGCAGAGGCATCGACCCAGTGGTAGTAATTAAATTAACGGTACCAATTTTCTTGCACCAGATGCGCATTTCGACAATAAATGTCTCTTCAGTGATGCTCGTGGCCAAAATATTTGAAATCCAAAGCTTATGTAAAAGATGAAGAGCTATAATCCAAAAGGTCCAAAAAGTATAGCCAAATCCGTGAAAGGAATCAGAGCTTTGCATGAGGGAGATACATTCCTTAATTTATCATAATTTCTATCATTTTGTAACAGTAAATTTTAATAACACTAAAAAATCCGTATTTTCATACCAGTACCGAAGTACTGGCTACTGGGGTGGTGATACCCTCGGGGACTAATAGTCCACCAGCAGAGGCATCGACCCAGTGGTAGTAATTAAATTAACGGTACCAATTTTCTTGCACCAGATGCGCATTTCGACAATACATGTCTCTTCAGTGATGCTCGTGGCCAAAATATTTGAAATCCAAAGCTTATGTAAAAGATGAAGAGCTATAATCCAAAAGGTCCAAAAAGTATAGCCAAATCCGTGAAAGGAATCAGAGCTTTGCATGAGGGAGATACATTCCTTAATTTATCATAATTTCTATCATTTTGTAACAGTAAATTTTAATAACACTAAAAAATCCGTATTTTCATGCCAGTACCGAAGTACTGGCTACTGGGGTGGTGATACAAACTTATTTCATTAAACACTTCTTTTTATTAAATAAAATCAGGCAAAAAGGTATCAAAGTTTATGTTCTGGCAATGCAGACTTCCACTGGGCCACAGCTGGACGACAGACAGAAAGTTTAATGCTTCATATGCTTAACGTTACATTATATTGTCTATCACCCCTAAAACAGTTTTGAATATTTTTCTAATTTTATTTTATAATGAATTATTAATTCATTGGCATTTATATATCATACCCGACCTGGCACTCCGTTTTTTGTTTCAATTTAGTAGTGCTCTGGTTTGTTTTGTACTGATGAAGACATTATCTTTCTGCACAAGTGTATTTGCAAAAATGTAAACTTCTAGTACATGTATATATACACATGGAAAAAAGAATATGTTGAAATTCAAATTAAAAAAAAACACTCTTAATTTTTTTGTGATATAATTTTTTGGAATAGAACTAGTTAAACATTATTTAAATCTCACCTGAGTTTAATTAATACATATCGACTCGATAAATTCTTATCTGCACATGAAGCTACTGTACTATAAAACAGATGTTTTTATCCTCATTGTTTTCAAAACTTTAGATAACCAAGTTGATAAAGTTATGTTATTGACACCTTATAAAGGGTCTTCCACAACTCTTAACTGCAGCACGATGGCAGATTATCAGCATGGGAGAAGCATGTATGTCACCGTGACAATTGCACATATTGTTGGTCATCACCATTCCACTATAAGTTGTTTTGAGAATAAAAATCAGGCAACAAACGATGTTAAAGACCTTCTGAGATCAAGAAGACCCCCTATAACATCTGCTAGGGGAAATCAGGCAGAAGGAAACCCATTGTAAACAATACATTCCTAACAAGAGAGTGGTTGCCATAAGGAGAGTTTAAACAAGAACTGTTCGAGATCGTGCGATGAGACTTTTTCGGGGACCTTTGCTGACGAGCAGATATACAGTGGCCCGTGTCCAATGTAGTGCATAATCGCCAAAGTTGGAAATTAGCATCGTGGAGGAAGATCTATTGTTTCAAAGGAATTCGGTTTATCTTTCTTGGGCCGATCGTAGCACGGATTTGAACCATATCGAGCATATATGGGACACTTTCGAGCGTAAACTGCGCGAAAAGATATCCCCAGTTCAAAAACGTCATGAAATAAACAATGCCCGTCATCAGAAATGGTTGCGGTAATCTCAGCAACAAATTAGTCGACTGATAGTAGGAATCAGGCGACGTTAAGAGGCGGTTTTGGTACAAATAATACTTCATTTTGTTATCAAAATTGTGGTAAGATAAAACTTTTTTTTCATACATTTTTTTATTCGTTTCAATACCAATGTTATAATTCACTATGTTTAAATATTATTTTACAAATATTTTTTCATATTCTATCCAACATAAGTGGCTGATTTTTAGTTTGAAAAATCAATGTGTTGCAATACTTTTTTCCATGTGTATATTAAAAAGTAAACTACATGTAACTTGTCACCTGTTATTTGCCATTAATACAATACTTTTCCTTTTTGTGTATGCATTTCATATTTTATAAAGTTATGATATCTCATAAGTTCATCACTCACTCTGATCATGTGATGTTTCTTCGTTAGGGTTGGTATTTTGTGTATAGTACATTGGTAACGTGTATCAACCGAAGGTACAGCAAACTGAAGAAAAGATGCATTTAATAAAATGATTAGAAATAGAACAAACAGAGAAATCAAATAGAATAAGGTCATACATGTAATATAAAATAAATATCTGACTTATCAACGTTAAAAAATAATAATAGGTTTTTACGGTTGATGACATTGCAGGTAGACGATTTGTCTTAGGAGATAAATATATATCTCAGTAGTGCTACAATCAAATTTTATCAATACTGTAATTTTTTGTAAATGTTCTGCATGTTCAAGAAATGGTAAAATCATTTGACCCCCTCCAATTCACCCTACCCTACCTCCACAATTACCCTCTTTAACTCTTAAAATCTTACAAATTGTCTTAAATGCACATCTAAGACACAACTTTTGAGAATTTATTATTGATATTATAGTGTCAGTTGTGTGTTGTTTCCTAGTATGCATTTGTAATTGGCGACTTAACATTATATTCAAGTTGTTCGAAGGAATGCCATAAATGAGAACATGTGCACTTTACTACTATTCTTATCTCTTGTCGTCCATCCCTTTATAATACAAAATATTGTACATTGCAGTAAAGTTAGGAATGACAGACAATTAAAGACGCACCATTAGAGTTGAAGTTTCGACTAAGATAAAAGATATATGAACAATAGATGAAACCTGTAACGTCTGGTCTGACTAAGGTTATTTGAAACTAAAGCTCTGGTTAGTAGAGCAAATATTCTCTTAGAAGAAAAATGTCTCATTGTGTACCCAACATAAATAATAACGACAGAATATCTTAAAGATTCGATACAACCATTTCCCCCCTGGTATACATGTTTTAAAAACATGTCCCTAACCTCTACCACGCCTCCGTTTTTGTATCTTAAAAACATTGTTCATATATGTAAACCTACGTTGGGTGATACCAGATCTATGTGTATATTATTAGCTGGAATGTTAACATCCGATTTAGTAGATGACAAAAACATCAAACTTTGTGCTCCACGTCGTTTTACTCCATGCCATTGCATTCCTTGAACAGAATCTGGATCGTCAGGATGGTATGAATATATAGCTTTCACAGTATCGTCCTGAATATTAAATAATTATGTAAACGATGAAATGTAATTAAATTCACTAAAAATGACTTTTATAAAGGCTGATGGTCTGATTTGTTTGTTTGCTTTTATCTCATTTCTTTGTTACAATGACATAAAGATCAACTGGAAGCCATTCCTTGTATATGCTGAGAATATCATTAATTCAGACTATATGACAATCAGGAAATAAATCAATTGGTTACAACTTGTGAAGAAGTGATTTTTTTTCTTTATTTAAATATGTTTTACCATAGGGTCATATACAATGATCCCTTTATCTGCACAAAAGTAATACCAATTTTCAAGTAGTTTAAAGATTATTTTCACGTGTAAATATAATAAGTCATATTTGATATATATAAAAGTAATTACACAATGTATGTACATCTTGAGGAATCGTTCAATCATATGCCTTTGCAATTGCAACAGTGATTCGTAATAATATTTTCTATATTTTCCAGATACCAATGTAGAACTTACCTTCTTCCTTCATGCAACTAGACATTTTGATCAGCAGATCAGTCAAAAAAATGCACCATTAGGCACAATGTGACAGTTACTTAATAACGTGATCTTTCCGTTAAATTTTGTTTTAGGTGTCGAATACAATATGCTTAGTACATTTGCAACAGCTCCTGTGTTCAAACCTAATTATTTGTAGGTAAGAAATGTATTGCGCCTTATATTACAGGGAACTATAATTTAGTGTCAGTTGAACGACTTACATGAAGATCTGTGAATACACTTCCCATAGATTCCAATACTATTGGTTGGCCAATTGTTATCAAAGTATCTCACAAGGAACCTAATTTTCTTTCTGTCATACTTAGGTATTATTTGTAAAGCGCACATGCATATGAAAGGAAGACCTTTGGGTGTCAGCTTATCACAATCACAAATGTTTATAAAGTCATGTCTTGATTCAATGGAAATCAACCAAATCATATTTTTGCATATAAATCCCCAATGCATATCTGACAAGTTGATTTTCAATGTCGGTGAATAAACAACAGTTGTTTTAAGTCAATTGGACGGAAAAGAAGAAATAAAAGCATATGCTATCAATCTGCCTAAACGTGTACTAGTTCTAGTTTAGTTTCCTCAGCGGATATGTACTAATTAATCACTAATGCAACTTCCCCTTGCATCACGATAATGTTCTATGTCGAACCCGTTACCGGAACCAATTTCTGTCCGTGTGCATATTAAAAGAGAAGTAAATTTATGCATATGACCCCATTGACCCGCGTATATTGACAATTTTTGGCTCTTGATTTGATCAGTCGTTTGCAAACGTATAATGCAAACCTATTTGCATGAATAAGCTTTAATGGCGACTACAAATTTGTGACGAAATATCGTTCCAAACGCAATATCTTAGCGATAGATCATGGCCAGGGTTGAGGGAAATAACGCTTTCGTATGTGTTGTAGCAGAGGAAGACTTACAAATATCTTCATTCCGATGGAGTGCACTTTTACCAAAGTCAATATCACATACAAGTGATCGTACCTGAATCACATTTGATATTAGATAGACATCAGACTTACTAAAGATTATTGACCATCACTTACAGTTATCATTGTGTCGTTGTCATCACATGTGTCCAATTTTCTTGAAAATGTCAGGACAGTGCCAAAGTCGTTCTCAAATCCATTAATCAAGTGCCAATCTTGACTGGTATCTTCTTCGGGAGTAAAATGTCCAGTGGTGTGGCAGTCCTTAAAATATAATTTTATTCTGTTATTTATAGTTGCCATTGACTGGCATATGTTGTAAATGGAAAAAAAAAACGATAGCAAATGACTCCATTGGGTAAGGTAAAATGTTACCAGTTTGTTAACTGTAGTCACGATTCTGAGATAAAGAATAAAAAATAATCACCCAATATTTTATAAATATATAGGAGACAAGATAAAATATAATATGAATACTTTAGTGAAGAAATGAAGTTGATACATTTTACCTGAAATGGGCATTTGACACATAGGTTTTACTCAAAATACATATTTGGAATGAGTTAAACAATAATGATATTTTAAACACATTATTTATATCCCAGTGCAGAAGAAGTATAAACAAAAATGTCCAAAAGAATAACGAATTTGCACATTAAAGAGTTTAAAATGATAAACATAAGAAACAAATTGTACAATCTCCAAACGAAATCCATAATCATAACACACTAATCTGTATCCGGCAACTTCAAACCGATTTATTCATTTTCCAGATGACCCTTTATTTGCTTAAATCTACAAAAATTACGGGTTTGAGCATACGAAAAGGAGTAGGCTCAGTAAGATCACTTTTTAGCCCAAAATATAGCATTTTAAAAAAAATTTTAAAAATGTAAACCTTTTGCTATTTATTGGTAAGTAGAATACTTTTGTTACATAATTATGGGCTGTTTGTTTTACAATATAATCCACATGAATCGGGTACTAACATCATGAAATCATATTAAATTACTGAAATCGTCGAGATTTGCGCATTTTGGTTAATTTTTAGACGGTTTCCGCCTGCAATGGAAGTGGTCGCTTTTTTGTTCATTCTCAATATTTAAATGTAAGTTGTGATAATACATAAAATATATAAAGGTTGAGAATAAACACAGATGCGGCCACTTTCATCTAAAAAGTGACATATTATGGCATATTTGGTAGATTTTTCATATTTAAGCTTGAATTTGAGCGTCTTTAATAACTAAACCGTATCAAATCTCTCATATAAACTAATTGAATCGATCGAAGTAGACACTTTAGTGTTTATAAAAAGTGTTCAAAATCTTTCATCTGCTGAAGCTGAACTTTGAGGCCAAAATCAACCCTAACCGGATCTACTCCTTTGTAATTGGTTATGCCCGCGTCACACTGTCCCGATTTTTATATACGATGGACACCCGAATGCGAAAATTGTAAGTACGTACGAAGTTGGTCCCGATCTCGTTAAAATACCAAAAAGTGACCGAAGCAAGTACGACGAATAACGAAGTCTATACGAGGGTGCCGAAAGTATATACGATAGCAAAAGATGGACATACGAAGGTTAACCGAAGACGGTATTTAAGCTTCATATCTCAGCCGAAGCCTACAAGATGGATCACGAAGACTACACGATGGATTATGATGATGGCACGATGGCCATACGATGTCTAAAAGACGTCGTGTACAGCTTACGATGCATTTAAATTATATGCCGAAGGCATCACGCGTTTTAAATTGTTTGATCAATATTGAATATATATTATATTGTACATTTAATTTTTGGTTTAATCATAAAGACGGAAGACCGTGGGTATTTCCAGTTACTGAATAATTTGGTTGATTTCTAAAAAAATAGTTTATGTATCAAATATGCGTATTCAATTTACCATTTTCTGCGTGTGTCATATACAAATATAGTGTCCTTATTTGTCCCCAATATGTTACATACGAGGGGATGCCACGCTCGGCATTGCCTTGTTTGAACTGTAAAATGTGTGCACTAGTCTGAATAATCAACCATAATTATGACCATGTTTACTGATCTATCTTAAAGGTAAGGTAATGGGTTCGTTGATCTCTTTTATTCAAAAAGAGCTCTTTCCAGGAGAATATCATAATGATATAGACTAAAGGAAGGATGTGGGGAAAGTAACAAATGCGGCAAAATATGACATATAGAAAACAAAATGTTTATGGAGTAAACATTCGTGTGACAACATCTCAGACGATACATAAAAAATCAGAATAATGAAGAAAAAGTTGGTTTCCCTATATACGTGTACCTGCAGTGTTGGTATACGAGGCGCGTTTATGATTTTCATTATGTTATTTGATATGAAAAATTGACAAAAAATAATATTTTATTTGTAAAAGTAAATCCTGAGCCTGTAATACCTGCTCTTCTTGTTCCGTTTGAATTAATAGAAACAACGCTGTCGCCTTTCTTGTTCTCATAGAATCATATGATATGAGCTCCATGTTTTGTGAACGTCTTTCTTAACTGTCGTACTAGACTGACCAGTGCATATCGCGCATGGCACTTTAAATGTATTTAAGCGCGAAAATTTACTTACATTTAGCTGGATTTATTGCCGTCGTAGTTCCATCTTGTCACCTTCGTACTTTTATTCGATGGCATCACGACGGGATTACGAGGTCTTCACGAAGTCGTGTTGCCATCGTAAGACCTTCGGGTAGCTTCGTGATTCATTCGTGTAGACATCGTAATGTCAAAACTGCCCGATGGAAACGATGGAAACACGAATGCAATACGATGTTCAAAGATGCATTCCCGGTGACATTACGATGGTGAGGATGGTGATACGAACTCAATACGAACCCTCAACATCGGACGCACCTTCGGGGATTTTTTAACATGTTAAAAAATTTAGAACCCTTCCCGAAGTTGTCCCCGAAGGCTAGAAAAAGTGGTCGATGTTTCTACGATGGTTAAAGATGGCACTACGAATAGCCCGATCTGGATACGATCAGTCCCGATTTTGAAAATTTCCATAATTGTGTTGCCATCAACGTAAAAATCGGGACAGCGTGACGCGGGCATTAAGACATTTGCAATATGTTATGATAACTTTACAACACACACATTTATATGGATCTACCTACTGGGAATTTAAATAAAGAGATTGAAGGACTTTAAAAAAAAATTGCCATGGTGCGAAATAATTGCAATTAAAACTGGCCCTTACACTTAATTCTTCTTTTCTATGTAAATACTTACTTTTAAAACTGCTGTTCCGTCTTTTACCCATCCAACGACAACATCTGATGGAAACATTTTACCATTCGGCGATAGTCCAAACCCAACATATCCTCTGGTTCTGACATGAGTTTCGAACGTAATATTGGTACCGCTCACATTCCAAAATAACCAAAAATTTCCGTCAGAGTCCAACTGAAATTCATGTTGGAATGCTGATGTTGGAGTTGGTTTTGTGTGTGAAGGTACTAAAGGCCTTTGTGTTGGATGTATAGGATCAACAAAGCGCCCATTGCTATAATGCAACCCAAGCAAAAATGTACAAAATATAGTCAACAAATGCATTTTTAGTTTTGAAATTAATTTACATTTTTTCTTTATTTATACATCGATGAGAATTTCACAACTCTCTTGATAACCTCATACCGTCAAACCCATGTGACAATTTGTAGTAGGTAAACAAACAATTTCTGCATATCACGAGTACTTATATAGACCTCCTTTTTTCACCTACTTATGACTAATAAGATATAGTTATTAATTAATTACTATGTGAAACATGTCATGGTATAAATATAAACATATATTGTTTATTATAAAAGTAGAAGAAGTATTTGATTAGAAATCTTAATAATAATGCATGATTTATTAATATATAAATACACGATGATTCATATGTTCCAGTAGCCTAATAAGTTTTAAAAAAAAGATAGGAACATAACATTGTTGCTAAACACATAGAAATAGATCAATGATCTTGGATATAAATATAGAAGACAAACTAATCTTGTAGATAACACTTTACCCGCTAACACCATTATTAAATGTATGGTAATCTGTATTTATCAACAGAACGGACTAACATTTATCATTTAATTTCATACACAAATTCTGATTTTTTTTCAAATTGATCTTATGGTAATTTTTCGTCTTGTCTGAGTTTAGGGTACTAAAGCTTTCGTTATCCCCGACTTTCGTAAAGTTCGCAAAATATATTTATATCAAAACATTATTTATTTCATATATGATTAATCCAAACAATTAATGTATTATATGATGTATGTAATTATAGTCAGTTTGTTTTAGATTTATGAGTTTGACTGTCCCTTTGGTATCTTTCGCCCCTCTTTTACACATATAATGAACTTTGTGTAAATTCCTACCATTCAAATAATATCAGTTACATAGTGTACTAGTGACATTATACGATATATATGGGGTCAGAGCGAAGCTTGAATCCCCATATGGATTTTATACACCCCATATACATGTATATCGTATTAGGGTAACTAGCACACTATGTAAAGAATTTATCTTAATTACCGACTATCTTAACATTTGGTTTTTGGACTCGTGACTTATCAAAGTAATTAAGCGTTCAATACCGTTTTTATTAATAACCTACTTCCATTGGTCTAGACAAAACAAATGCCAATAGTAACAACTTGTTACTTTAAATGTATTTTATGAAACTATTTCATTTGTTCATCGACAAATTCTTTGTGTGGTGAAACCTTTAAGAATATTTTTTTTTTCAAAACGGTGTTGTGTTTTTAAAGGGACGCGTACGTAACACCACTACTAACCATATATTAGAATAAGCCTCGCTTACTATAAAGCCAGGTCTCACGGTCATAAAACTTTTGAGCATGATTTTTGTACTCAGACTCGAAAATCAATCAATCAAATTGCTGGATTTCATGTTTCGAGCATGATTTTTGTGCTCCGAGCACTGATCAAAGTTTTATGCCTTCAAGGCCTGATATGAAATATACACGGTCTCCACTTGCTTGCTCTTAAACACTCATATTCCTAGAAATGTAGAGGAGGTGATATAATGACAACTATTAGCTGATAAACTGAAAACCACACTTTCACCGTATTTGACAAAATTCACTTTATTATTTCAAAAAGATCAAAAATGCTAACATGCTTGCCAAAAAATATAAAAGGAAACAGTATCGGTCTTCACAATTTCTGCGTTCGAAAAAAAATCGGTCAATTAAATTATTTATCTATTCATGAATTGAAAAACCAATAATGCAGATTAATGCAGTCAAAAAAATGCATTCGAAAAAAAAAGATTGTAAGAGGAGGGACGAAAGATACCAAAGGGACAGTCAAACTCATAAATCTAAAACAAACTGACAACGCCATGGCTAAAATGAAAAAGACAAACAAACAACAGAACACACAACACAACATAGAAAACTAAAGAATAAACAACACGAACCCCATAAAAAAAACTAGGGGTGATCTCAGGTGCTCCGGAAGGGCGAGCAGATCCTGCTCCACATGTGGCACCCGTCGTGGTGCTTATGTGATAATGTAAGTTTATATTTATTTTTCATAATGTTGAAACGCAAATATCAAAACATGAATCAAGACCTGTTTGATAAATATTTTATGTTTGATTTAAAGCAGAAATGCTTTGTTACGTTAACTACATAAACAAACCTGAATGATCAGCATACAATGTTAGAATTAAAGTTAGTTTTGATTTAAAAATAAGTAATTTGCATGAATCACTTCTACGAGTATAAAAAAGGAATAACATAAACGTTGATAAAGTGTATTAAGACTGCAAATAAATACGTGTTTCCTTCTTCACAAGGACATGCGATTCGATCATATCTCAATAAACTGGTGTTTAGATGATGATTGAGTATGCTGAAATTATTTTGATGAACAAACCCAGGAATATAAATAATAATTATAATAAATGCACAAACAATTAACATGGTGCTAAATAAATATAGACTAAAATGGATCATAGCACGTGGGAATTGACTTCGCAGATAAATGAAAAGCAAGCCCTCGTATCAAAAGTCGGGGGTATACCATTATTCAGATCGTCGGAAGACGTGGTCCATACGTGTTTGTTCGTATAAAATACTGTGCAGCACAAAAACTTGGAAAAACTTGCATAACCTGAAAAATAAAGATGCAAACACAAAACGTGGGAGGAAAAAGCGAAATAAGAGACTGGTATAAAAAAGAGAAAGACCTATAACAATCTACAACACATATCATTATCGTCATTATGAAGATTCAAAATTCCATGTTATCAAGGCTTAAGTTACAACTAGTGAAGAACAAACGTCAGACAAGAGTGTAATTTTGCCATCCGATCATTCCAGCTTGAAAAATCATGTTTTGTTATTTTAGTCTTCAAATATGGTATAATATAAGCAGATTGATTGTACTTTATGTCATGTTTCCTCAATCTCGATTACAAACATAACTATCTGCTTGAACCAGGTACTCACATGCCTACAGTTTATATTCCGTGTTGGTGGAAGGTCATACAAAATGTCAAAGCAAAAAATACCGAACTCATACGTAAATTCGAAAAGATGAAGTCTTTTAAAATCTTATCAAATTAAACGGTACACAGGACGACTGAGAACAATTGTTATATTCCCGACTTGGTACAGACATTTCACGGAGATGAGTGGGTTAAGCAAAGTAAAAAAAAAACACCTCATAGATACTAGGCTTATATTTTTTTACACCAGCGGGTTTCGTCTACTAATCACTTATCAGTGATTTTCGAATCATAAATTGATGACACGAAATTAGAATTCGAACCTTCAGTTTTGTAAACAGTAAGTTTTTAATATCACCGTATATAATGTCAACAATTAAGTGTCGACTAATATGGTGCGAAGGTGATGCCATTGGAGAGGAAATATCTACCAACATTTGCATCGGCCGAGTGGTTGTAAAATAAACCACCAAATATACCAGACCTAATTTTATACACCAGACACGCGTTTTATCTACAATGAATCATAAATGTGACACCGGAAAATTGTCACAATAGCTTTGTATACTAGTATGTCAGATAATTGCCAAATTATATTTCAGTATAAAAGCACTGAGTGTTATGTAATGCCTATTACAATTCCAGGCATGTCAGAATCTGCTTACGTTAGATAAAACCCATTTGTTTCTGAACAGTTATATAAATTTGATAACAGGAGGTGTTTAGAATTATTGACTTATACATACGTAAAAGTCACATTATAGCTAAGACTATTTAGGACACCTAGTATTTAGTATAAGAATATGTTGCTGTAAAGATGACTTATCCAGTTTTGTCAACCTAACGGAACTATATATTGTTATTTTTAACAAGGCCGTCAGTGTTGAAGGCCTTACGGAGATCAAGAGCTGTTTATGCCTGTCTCATTGGCAGTCATACCACATTATCTTTTATATATATATATATATACTAAAAATTGAACTCTGTGTCCACACTAGTAGAAATATAAATAAAATTAAATTTCAAAATGCTCTTAAAGTCCTTAAAGTGCTGTTGTAGTTATGGATCTTAATTACTATATAAATATAGCCAATAACTTATTACAGGACAATACTTATTATGAAAAAGTAAAGAACTACAATCAGTCAAAAATAAAAAGCAAATTAATAGCCTGTATCCACTTACTAAGAAAAGGATTGACCGACAAAGAATGCGATTACCTAACAAATTTTAAATGTAAAAGCAGTAATTTTTACGGACTTCCAAAAATTCACAAAAGTAATGTTATTAGGGAATCTTGTAAAAATTCCAAGTCAGAATGTGTGAATATACCACATCCTAACGATCTGAAATTGAGACCAATTGTAGCAGGTCCTTCTTGTGAAACACATAGACTAAGTAATTTTCTAGATATTTTTTTGAAACCAATACTTAAACATATACCAAGCTTTGTTCGAGATGACTTAGATATGTTGAACCATCTTCCCAGAACAGTTTGCAAAGACAGCATTATGGTTTCTTTTGATGTTGTTAACCTGTATACCACCATACCACATGAATATGGATTAACAGCTATTGAATTTTGGCTTGAAAAATTTCCATCCGAAGTACCTGATCGGATAGAGAATAAATTCATTATTGAAGGAATTAAATTTATTCTTCAAAATAACTACTTCAATTTCAACGGGGAATCTTACAGACAGATATCTGGTACAGCCATGGGAACAAAAGTTACCCCAACCTATGCAAATTTAGTAATGGCGTATTTGGAGACTCAAATGTACGAACGATCCAAATTACAGTTCGGTTCCCAATTCCACAAATATATTTTAGATAATTGGAAACGTTACTTAGATGACTGTTTTATATTGTGGACTTCTAATTTAGAAAAATTAAATGAATTTAGAAATTTAATCAATGATATCAACAAAAGTATTCAGTTCACTATGGAATTTAGCGATAAACAATTACCATTTCTAGATATCTTAATCATAAAAAAAGATACAGAAATTGAAACCGATATTTACTTTAAACCGACAGACTCTAAACAATACTTACTTTTCAATTCTTGTCACCCAAAACACACAAGAACAAACATACCGTTCAATTTGGCGAGAAGAATTTGTACTATTGTCTCCAGTATTGAATTGAGAAATAAAAGACTCGAAGAACTTAACGAAATACTTTTAGAGAGACAATATCCAAAAACTTTGATTGATAATGGAATAAAACGTGCAAAGGCTATAAATATTCAAGAACTAAGAAGACCGAAAAACACAGTAATTGATACGAATCAAATTTTACCATACGTTTCATCGTATAACCCAAGAAATACAGAGTCGTATACCATAATATATCAAAATGTACCAACTTTGATGAAAGATCAAAGAATGAAAAGAGCCCTTGCTACACAGAAAATTATTAAGAGTAAAAGACAGTCAAAATCCTTGAGAAAATTACTCACCAGCGCGAAATTAAACAAAGATGATACAATTCCTTCTGTAAAAAAATGCGGACGTTCAAATTGCGGTATTTGTCAAAATATTATGGAAAGACAGTCATATGAATTTAAATCAGGAGAGATTTTCACTATTAAAAACTCTTTTACGCGTGCATCGAGCAATTTAATTTATGTCATCAGATGTAATGGGTGTAAAAAAGATTATATTGGACAAACAGGAAACACTTTGCGGAAAAGATTTACTGTTCACCGTCAACAAATCCGACATAAAGAAATTAGGATGATTAACGTAAGTGAACACCTGGATTCATGCGCTAGTACCAAATCGCCCAAATACAATGTTTTCCCATTTTACCAATGTGACGACCAATTCACCGAAGAAATGAGGATTAATAAAGAAAATATGTTTATACAAAAGTACAAACCAAGCCTAAACAGATAAGACGTTACTTTTGTAAGGGTTACGTCCCTTTAATGCATTGTTACAGACTTATTATCGTGACGTTACGTTACCGTTAGTTACATTCATCCATGATTATCACAAAGATGTGAAACCGGTTGGAGAAAAATGTAGAGAATAAAAGGACTTTAAGAGCATTTTGAAATTTAATTATATATATATATATATATAAACAAATATTAATGGCACAAATGGCATAGAAGTTGGAGGTTTTATAGTCAGGAAAGGGCAATTGTTATCTTATAGTTCGTTTCTGTGTGTGTTGCATTGTCGTTTGGTTTTTTGTTACTCTTTTGTATTTCTGTTGTTTCGTTGTTTTCCTCTTGTATTTGATTTATTTCCCTCAGTGTAAGTTTGTAACCCGGATTTTTTTTTAAAATCGATTAATGATTAATGATTCTATTTGTCCATAAGAAATTATCCCTCGGGCCATTCCCCCTTTTCCCCTATGTCTATAAAGGGTTTATTCCTTATGTGTGTGTGTTTTTCTAATCTGAGTGTTATTTTGATTCAGCAGACTGTTTTGGAATGAACATTTCCCGGCATCATTTTAACTGCCTGAACAGTTCGTAAATAGTGTGTATTTGTATAATAGACGCCACTGTGCAGAAACGTCAAAATGACGCCCTTAGACTTAATGGCTAGACATAGGGAATGCTTTCCGAAAAAAATTTTAATATCATCATGTTTGCGAAAACACCCCACTGATTTAGCCATTTGTATGAACTTATAGTTTGTATCTTATAAATATGTTAGTTTTGTATTATAAATGCACATTCAGTATTTATACAACATGCTTCACCTAAGGAATTGACATAGTGGCTAGATTTTCGATTTTTTAAAATTCTTCAAGAAAAAGTTTTTTTTTACATTTGAAACTTTGGAAATGTTTATCTTTTCAGAACTTTCTATTGAATATAGTTTTAATATGATTTTATTACTTTATAGGGATAATAATAAAACTGAAATGTTGATAAACTTTTATTATAACACATTAAGACAGGTTCCTCTGCTGAATATTGCGTTGAATGCTTGCTTCTGGCGTATATACAAAATTTAGTCCTGGTATCTGTGATGAGTTTATTTAGCTAGATTTAAAAAGTAAAATAACAAAGATAACGAGCTAAGGGGAATGTTAAAAATAACACTGGAAAATCCCCGTACTAATTCCGCCGGAATATGACAATTGCTTTCAATTTGTTCTGTTTGTTGCACGACAAACTCTACCGTTTAATTTTGTAAGTTTCTATTGACCTCCCCTTTTTGGATTTATCTTAGAGTTTGCTTCTTGTTGTTAATATTTGTTCTTACTAAAACCTCCTTGAAAATGTCAGGTAATCATTTTTATAATTATGATGATATTATAAAAAGTAAGATGAAGATTTGGCTTAGTATGTTTACGTACTGTTTACTTTCTGTGGATTTGATGTTGTAAATAAAGGCAAAAGTAGAATACGGCTATTCGAAATTCATAAATCGATTGATAGCAAATAAATCCTGGTTACAAGCTTAAACTGAGGGAAATACATCAAATATAAGAGGAGAACTACGACACAACAACACAACACTAAAATGAAACACACATAAAAACAAACTACAATGTAACAATGGCCATATTCCTGACTTGTTACAGGACATTGTAAGAAAAAAAAATGGTGGGTTGAACCTGGTTATGTGGCTAGCCAAACCTCCCGCTTATATGGCAATGTTAAATATAACACTTAAATGACAAAATTACATCACAGGATTACAATACAAATTAATGGAAGAACATACAGGACAGAGGAATACACAAATAGACAAAAACGACAACGAAACACTTACAGAAACTACCTTAACGGTAACAATTGCCATTTTCCTGACTTTTTTTAGAAAACAATGGTAGGTTAAACCTGGTTTTGTGGCTAGCCAAACCTCCTGCTTTTATGTCAATGTTAAATATAACATTAAAATGACATTACATGACAGGACTACAATACAAACAAATGGGAGAACATATAGGACAGAGAAACACGCATAATAGCTATCGAAAGGTACCAGGTTTCTAACTTAATATGCCAAAAGCGCGTCTCGTCCATACAAGACTAACTAGGGACGTTCAGATCATTTTTTTGTTTGTTTAATACTCATGTATGTTTCCATCGTACATCGATTTCTATGCAGCGAAATTATTAAAAGGAGGTACCTATTTAGGAGAGTAGGGCTTCAGTTATTCTAGCTATTTGTCCATTTAAAAAAAAACATGTATTTTTATTCATATATCAATAAAAAATTCATAACAAGTTATAAGAAAACTTGAACTATACATATGAGCCCGACTTTTTAGGGATATCAAAACACTTGTTGTGTTGTAGTTTCATCTTCAAATATGTCATGACAACGAATGCATTGTCGTTAACCTTTGAGAAAGATGTTCATCCAACATCCGGAAGAGCTAATACAGTTTTCGTTTTTGAACATTTCTGGTTGGCAACGTTTTTAATGATAACAATGTTGTTTTTCATTTCAACATCATCCTTCCTCGTTTTGTTGTTTTTGTCCTGATTTCTTTCACGAGTTTGTTCACACTGTTTGCAAACTATATTCGAATTCGAAGATTTGCGTCTGGTTATTTTCCAAAAACTTTCACGTCTTATATAAAATCTTGGTTGATGACGAGATTGTTGATGAGTGACAGTGTTAATTTCATGTCGTTCTTCTTCGAACATTTCAGCATCGTGTACATGTTCATCTGATACTGAAATAAGGAAAACGTGTTTATCAAAAGGAGTTTAAATTGTCTTTTCGTTAATAAGTGCAAAAATACACCAAATTCTGAATTAGCTAAGCAGATATAGATAAATGTATAAATCACCGGGAAAGTATCTCTCCTAATTCATGAATTGTCAGTTAACAAGTGTGTTTAAAGAATTGCACGTCAACAATCGATCGCGATAGTGATTCATTAATGTTTAATACCTCTGCTGATTCTTAAATTGTCAAAGTCCTATGATGGTTTATAAATTGTAATTCATCGAGAGTGATTTATTTATTATCAGTACAACTGTTGATACATGAACGGTCATTCAACAATGGTGGTTCAGAATTGTTAGTCGTTAAGGGTATAGTCTGCTCGATAGTCTAGACTTTCTGTTGATAAGAAACTTAAATTCGGTTTTGTTTTCGTTAGATCCTTCTTTACTATAGAGAGAGGTTAGAAACTCCTATGCGAATGGTTTTGAAATTCAGAGCACGGATTATATTGTTAATCAGATCTCGGAAAATATTGAAAATCATTTCATAGAAGAATTGATTACTAATTGACAAAGTATTTTCAAAACAGTTACGACGTTAAAACACAACAAAGACACCAAGCTAATAACTCAGTGTGACAGACGTACTTTATGACGATACTCATCTTTGGTGTTCAAATAAATACAATTACATCCCAGCTCCTTTGTTCTAATAGGGGTGATCTGAGCCGGATCACCCGTACCAGATCACCCCAGTTTGAGTTTCTTTGTTTTGCATGCTTTCCTTTGTTCTGTAACATTTTGGCGGGAATGTCAAATCTACTATAAAACTTATAATTAAATATACAATTATACGGAAAAGACTATCTATCAAAAAATCCAGTGTATATGCTGGGATTCGAACTCAAGACCTTTAGCATATCAAGCCAAGACACAACCACTACACCATGACGACTGGATACAAACTGTCAGTAATTTAAAATACTTAAAGGAAGCAAGATATTTTTATAAGTGGAGCGAGTTGTTATTCAGTGGGGTTTAAACCCTTTTCGTTGATAATTGAGTTGTCAGTGATTGTTCAGTTTGATTTTACACTTTTTCAACAGTTGGGCGATTGTTTTCATAAAGTGGCGATATAGGTTGGACCGATTGGCCAGTGGGGCCAGTTGACATTGTTTAATTGATATCTACTCATCGTGTTCGGGGGTCAAAAAGGGTATAAATCATATATTAATGTATAAAGTATATTATAATGGTTGTGTGGCGTTCTTAACTAGATTTTATGAATTGTAAATGGTTTTTCGTCTAATCTAAAACAGCTGGGATGTAAAATAGTTATCCCACTCGGACTTGGTGTGTCAGTGTTAGATCACCCTCTGGCCTCCGGCCATCGGGGTGATCTTACACTGACACACCGCGTCATTGTGGGATAACTATTAAATATATAGCATGTAAAAATCAATTACGAAAAGTGAAAAGCTTTCATATCTTAAACTAAAAATGCCAGATATGTCAAATGAATTACAGTAGTAATATACCATTACTTACAGCAACTGTTTGGTGACTTGAACTTGCAAATGATGTACATTAAGAAAATAAGTAATATTCCTGCTCCAAATAGTCCACCAAGTATACTCCAAAATCTGTAATAAACAAGATTATAAACAGCGATTATATATATAAAAACACATTGATCAATGATAAAGAATTGAAAGAGTTTTCTCTTGTCTTTTTCTTAGTGAGTAAGACATTTTATCAAACGCGTTTACGTGAAAAAATTCATGGATGTCCATGTTATTCCACCATCTATATTTACTCTAAATTATGTGCAACAGTGATTCGAGTTTTACAGTCAACAAGGTTTAAGGTTGAAAGTTGACCTTAAATGAATTTTCTTTTTAAGTTTCCTTTTGGTAATGAAATTAAGCTCTTAACATTTTACCATTCCTGGAAACACTTCAGACACACGAAACTTATGATGTTTTGTTTTCATTCGCCATTAGTTTAACGTATATAACTTGAAATCATTTGATTTAGTCTTTCTTTTGAAATAATAAGCTCAGACAAATACAAAACCTTGATGAATGCGAAACACTAGCAACTTTCGTTTAATGGAACATCCAGTTGCCCAGTATAGGACATGCATAGTAAATGCGATTATAATACACCTTCGTCTCGTTTTCATGAAAAATGCATGCATGGTGGATAACACAACTCTCATTTTAATATTAGCTAATCAATTCTGAAATACATGTTATGACAAATACTATTATAATTGGCCGTCTGTAAGGCTCTTTCACGTCCGGTAAAAAATGCGATAACAAATGTAATGCCTTCATTATGGAAGAGTGCAAATTTTCCCGCCATCTAGAAAGCCTTCCGTCTTGTATTTAAAAAACAGAATACATTCAGCATGTTTTGACAAAAAAGGAACAGAATCGCGTATAGTGGATGGAGACTTAATGTCATCATTTGTGCACATTGTACTATTTCTGAACTAAATTGATATGTAAGTGCGAACACACTGACAATCAGAGATGATATCATTAATGACTGACTGAGTTGATAAAATATAACTGTTAAAAATCTAACTAATTCAGAAGTTAGGTACTATTTCGAATTCGAAATTTGTTTTTCTGTCAAGTAATTTTAATTAAGGTAATAACAGATGTCTTATCTTATAAAATTTAATTATAAGCATGTCACCAACCGAATTTGACTTATCACGTGGTTTGAACTTGCATGAACAACACGACGGGCGCCACATGCTAAATAGCATTTGCTTACCCTTACTTGCTCATTCGTTAGTTTTCTATGTTGTGTTTTGAATACTGATATTTGTCTTTTGAATGTTTTTTTTTTCTTTTCATTGCATTGTCATTTTGTTTTCGACTGATAATTTTGAATATCTGTTTAGTATCTTGACCAAAAGATAATGTTTGACTTCATTCCGTTAACGATCATAACTGATAATATATAGTAATGTATGTCAAATTCCATTACGATGCACTTAAAATTGATTTTAAAAGGAAGAAATCAAATTAATGTCAATATGTTACAGTCTCGATGTATTTCCTCCCTTGACGTTACACTGCAAAAAATTAATGAATCGAATTCAAACTTCGTTCATATTCCAAATTAATTTTCATAATATTGGACAGTCTTATGTAAATTGAATAAAGCGGAACTTTTCCTCTTTAAGGATATTGGTCGATTCTTCAAATTTTGTATATTCTGCGATAACTAAATGAATTAAAAGCGTACGTGCGTTGCATGTCATAGAAATGCTATTCAGCAACGTCACACATATTGCAAAATAGGAGATTTCTTTGTGAAGTGACACAAATGAGCTTGAAAGAGCAATTTAATATCTGATAATGTGTAATACAATAAATCATATTAACTGTTTTCACTAATTTCACGCTCATCGGCATATGCAGAATTTCAATAGACTTATTATGAGTATTTTGCATTGAAATAACACTTTTCATTATAAAAAAAAATAAAATTGTTCTGAAAAATTCAGCGCTTCGTCGGTTGGTACTATAACATGTGGTTGGGTTTTCCAACCTCGGCGTTAGAATTACACGAATATCTTCAATATAGTCTTAAACTTCCAAAACGTCTTTAAAGGGTGTCTATGATTGCATGTCTTGACGACCTTATTTTCGCTTTTCAGTATTATGTTATGTTTGTCAACAGCCGGTCGAGTCTATCGATATTATACAAACAAGTCAATACCTATAAAAGAGGGACGAAAGATACCAGAGGGAGGGTCAAACCCATAGATAGAAAATAAACTGACAACGCCATGGATAAAAATAAAAAGACAAGCAGACAAACAATAGTACAGAAAGACACACATAGAAAACAAAAGACTACGCGACACGAACCCCACCAAAAACTGGGGGTGATCTAAGGTGATGATAAGCAGATCCTGCACCACATGTGGCACCCGTCGTGTTGCTTATGTTGGATAATATGATGCCCTTTGTATGTCTCTCAGTCATCAACTGACAGGCAATCCATCAATATTTAATAAATAATTTATTTAAATGATTAGAACTCTGATGACCATTTAAAAGCCATATGTATACAAAAAAAAAAGATTTATTTCTTTAATCTTTTAACATTGTTTAAACCTTTTAAGTTTTTCTGTTTTTCTTGTGACCATTTATAAGCCATCTGTAAACAAAACAAGGATTTATTTCCTTAATCTATTAATATTGGTTAAACCTTAAAAGTTCTATGTTTTTCTTTTTGCGGTGTCCATACGAAATCCAGTATTATGAGAAGCATGCAAATATCGTTATAGACGTCACAAGTTCGTTCCATATTTAATAGCAGTGTTCTTTTCCAATTTCTTTTTATGTCACAACTTCGAAAGACCGTCATAAACATACTTGAAATATTTGCCCTTCGACGTTTAGCAACTAAAATATAAATCTATTCAACTAAGAATGAACCATAGATTGAAGTGATATTCGTTTCATTTCAATTATGAGATCAAAACAGCATTAATTATTTATCATGCAGTAATGTATGAAGATTGACCATTGCTTTAAAAATATGACTTGATGCATGTACTTCACAAAAAATGAATGAAAGAATGTTTCACTTGTTTAACAAAGTTGAAATATCTATAAAGAAAATGCTATTTCAAAACATTTCTTTGCTTAATGTATAATATATTTGGACATTCATGTATACATATATGAACATGTTAGTATGCATTTGTACTTTATACTCTTTGTCTAGTCTTTAAGGCAGTTAAAGCCAGATTTGTGAACGTTTTAATTTTAATGTTTGCATTTTGATTATTTGTAATATCTTCACTTATTCTTACAACATTTGTATAAACTTCAAGATTATAAAAAAACCGGTTTTTTTCTAAAGTGAACATTGATTGGTTAAATATTTCTCAGTCATGTCCTGTTTTTGAATTTGTTTGTTAGCTTTTTGGTCATGAATGTTTGTCTCTAATATTTAATTAACTGTGCATTTGTATTCAGATATCGCAGATCAAATTTATTCGTTCATTGTTTAATCATACGTTTTTTGATTGAGTTAAGTCTGCCAATTGATATTTTATCGTATGTTTTTCTTTGTTGTGATGTTATGCTATTGTTTCAGAAAAAGGGAGAAGGTTTGGATCCATTAAAACGTTTAATCCCGCTGCAAATGTTTGCACCTGTCCTAAGTCAGGAATCTGATGTACAGTAGTTGTCGTTTGTTTATGTAATATATACGTGTTTCTCGTTTCTCGTTTTGTTAATATAGATTAGACCGTTGGTTTTCCCGTTTGAATGGTTTTACACTAGTAATTTTGGGGCCCTTTATAGCTTGTTGTTCGGTGTGAGCTAAGGCTCCGTGTTGAAGGCCGTACTTTAACCTATAATGGTTTACTTTTTAAATTGTTATTTGTATGGAGAGTTGTCTCATTGGCACTCACACCACATCTTCCTATATCTATTATCACAGTGACAATTTAAGCACTCAAATCGGATTTCCCTGTACTTTTTGGGATATTAAAGTTAAGATATGAAATAAAACGTTTTTTTCTAATTGAAAAGAAGACTCTGAGGCTGAAAATTTTAATTTTAATCGATTTTCTATATGTGCAAGATTGCATGCAGTTACCATATATCATCGATGAATTTGATTAGAATATTTGATTCCATCAAATCTAAAAGAATTATCAAAATTAAATCAGTTCGCTTTATTTTATTTAGATTGCTTAGAAATAAGCTTCTCTTAATTATCTCGTCAATTTATCGCCTCATTATGGAAGAGTGCAAATTTTCCCGCCATCTAGAAAGCCTTCCGTCTTGTATTTAAAAAACAGAATACATTCAGCATGTTTTGACAAAAAAGGAACAGAATCGCGTATAGTGCATGGAGACTTAATGTCATCATTTGTGCACATTGTACTATTTATGAACTAAATTGATATGTAAGTGCGAACACACTGACAATCAGAGATGATATCATTAATGACTGACTGAGTTGATAAACTATAACTATGAAAAATCTAACTAATTCAGAAGTTAGGTACTATTTCGAATTCGGAATTTGTTTTTCTGTCAAATGATTTTACTTAAGGTGATAACAGAATATCTTATTTTATAAAATTTAATTATAAGCATGTCACCCACCGAATTTGACTTGTCACGTGGTTTGATCTTACATGAACAACACGACGGGCGCCACATGCTAAGTAGGATTTGCTTACCCTTAATTGCTCATTCGTTAGTTTTCTATGTGGTGTTTTGAATACTGCTATTTGTCTTTTGAATGTGTTTTCTTTTCTTTTCATTGCATTGTCATTTTGTTTTCGACTTATAATTTTAAATATCACTTTAGTATCTTGACCAAAAGATAATGTTTGACTTTATTCCGTTAACGACCATAACTGATAATATATAGTACTGTTTGTCAAATTCCATTACGATGCACTTAAAATTAATTTCAAAAGGAAGAAATCAAATTAATGTCAATATGTTACAGTCTCGATTTATTTACTCCCTTGACGGTACACTGCAATAAATTAATGAATCGAATTCAAACTTCGTTCATATTCCAAATTAATTTTCATAATATTGGACAGTCTTATGTAAATTGAATAAAGCGGAACTTTTGCTCTTTAAGGATATTGGTCGATTCTTCAAATTTTGTATATTCTGCGATAACTAAATGAATTAAAAGCGTACGTGCGTTGCATGTCATAGAAATGCTATTCAGCAACATCACACATATTCCCTAAATAGGAGATTTCTTTGTAGAGTGACACAAATGAGCTTGAAAGAGCAATTTAATATTTGATAATGTGTAATACAATAAATCATAATATTAACTGTTTTCACTAATTTCACGCTCATCGGCATATGCAAAAGTTTCAATAGACTTATAATGAGTATTTTGCATTGAAATAACACTTTTCGATATAAAAAAGAAATTGTTCTGAAAATTCAGCGCTTCGTTGGTTGGTACTATAACATGTAATTGGGTATTACATTTAATTTTCCAACCTCGGCGTTAGAATTACATGGATATCTTAAATATAGCCTTAAACTACCAAAACGTGTTTAAAGGATGCCTTGACGACCTTATTTTTGCTTTTCAGTATTATGTTATTCTTATCAACAGCCGGTCGGTCTATCGATATAATACAAAAAAGGCGATACTTATAAGGATAATATGCTGTCCAATTTATGTATCTCAGTCAGCAACTGACAGGCAATCCATCAATATTTAATACATGTACATGTATAAAATTGAGAATGGAATGGGGAATTTTTCAAAATGACAGCATCCCGACCATAGAGCATAATTTATTTAAACATTAGAACTCTGATGATCATTTATGAACCATCTGTTTACAAAAAAAGGTTTTATTTCCTTTATCTATTACTATTGGTTATCTTATAAGTTTTTTTTTTTTTTTTTTTTTTTTTTTTTTTTTTTTTTTTTTTTGTGGTGTGCTTTAGAAATCCAGTATTATGAGCATGAACATAATGTTACAGACAAGTTCAATATTTAAGAGCAGTGTTTTTTACCAATTTCTTTTTATGTTACAACTTCGAAAGACCGCCATTAACATGCTTGAAATAATTGCCCTTCGACGTATAGAAACTAAAAATATATTTATTAACTAACTAAAGAATGAGTTTTGGACAATAAAATATGTTTAAACTAACTAAGAATGAACCATGATCGAATGAAGTGATGCTCTTTACATTTCAATTATGAGATCCAAACAGCATTATTTTTGCATGAACCCCCTGAGGGGTTCATGCTTATATATTGGCGAGTTTTGGATGTGTCTATGGGCCACTCGATATCTCTCGGCCGGAAGTCAGAATAAAATTCTCGGAACGTCTCGAAAGTTTTCGGTCATTTATACAGGTCTTAACATGTTGTTATCTACGTCTTTGATATGGTCCCTTGATGGCCCTTGAAGACGCAATTATATTTGTTTTAAAACGACCACTGTACACTGTGTGTATCTGGGTCAATTATAACGTGGTAGCGTATGTTGTCTCGATAACATGTGAACTAATTATGTTTGAAGAATAACCACGGGATACTGAGTGTGTATTTCATCATAGACTTACGGGAGAGAAGATTCTGGTTAAAATATTAATATTAGATCGGAAAACAGAAAGATAATATTCTTATCAAAAGTATCTAATTCAATCGGAATCAAAGAAATGTATACAAAATATATGCTGTATTTATGTTTCTGAAGAAACTAACAATGATTGAAATCAGAATATTTTCAGAGTTGCAATTAAGAAATAAGTATTTTATATTACAAGATACTCTGCTTTGGTATTTTTAAATATTCATTTGTAAAGAAAACATAAAAATTAAATCTAATTCTTGCATCCTACAAAAAAAAATGTTTATAAACAATTATCATTATATTTCTACGTTAATTATTTCATACCATTTTAGTATTTAGGTTTTATGAGTAATTATTATATAATTATCTATTTTTTGTATTGTAATATATCCATAAAACGGAAAGTAAGATAAATTTAGTAAATATTTAAATTTTAAACGATCGTGAATAAAAGTACTTGTGTGTTTTCAATTCATAAAGCATGATTTTAAATCCTTGCAACTCACAACAACCGTAAAAATAATTTACAATAATCACAACAAAATTTAATTACAACCATAATGTTGATTATTTTATACCGTTTTAGTATGGATTTTAGAAGTCTTTGCTTATATTTTGTATATTAATATATTCACATAGTGGAATTTTAGAATTTAAAAGTAGATTCATTCGATAAATAAACTGTCCATCCGTAAATACTTGACGTTCGTGTTTATTGATATAATATAATTATATTCAAAAGAATTTGAAAAAAAATACTAACAGGAACGTTAGTTTTTTATAAAATTTAAATTCAATTTTTGTTTGTTTGTTTTAATAGTTTAACCGTATAGCATCTACGTATTTGTACTATATGGTACGGTTTTGAAAATTGTATTCATTGTGTTGACCAACTATCCTACACCTCTTGATTCATTCACATTATAGATCACATTTCAAAAGCACACTATCGGTTTGCGTTCTCAAAAATTCCGGATAAAATGTCAATGAATCCGGAGTCAAAACATTTAATGTAGGCCGTTTGACAATCGAATTCAACTATTAGATTAAGATATGTGATGATGCAAATGCGTATTCTTTTCCTGAATATCAGTGAGATGCTTTCTATTTACTATTTCGTGCGTTAAGATACTACTTGCATGCAATACTATTAAATTCACTCGTGAAAGCTTATTTCCGTTTTTGTTATCTAAATTCAGGACACGGCAGAAAGAGCTTCACATGTGACTTTCAAGCACGGTCATCATTTCTAACGGTATTCTGACTTCGAGTTTTTCTCTTTTGTTTCTTTTTTGAGTCACTGTCCCATTTTAAACTTTGACCTTTTCGAAAAGCTAAGGATTGTCTACCCAAGGAATAGATTCCTTAACTTTGTAATGTATTTAGCCTTTTAACTTTTTTCATTCGAGCGTCACTGATGCTTTTTTTGTATCTACTGAACTCGTGTCTGACGTACATTATTTTAATTCTGGTATCTTTTTATATCTACATTCCTTTTTATATAAATTGGTTGTTTTGAAAGTGTGTACAGGTATTCATAAACTTCTGAATTAAGAAATTCTTCGGCAAAACTAAGTTTCCCTGTAGAATGTTTGAATTGATTTAAGTAAAATCAGGAAATCCTTAAAATTTGAGATGTTTTATGAGACCAAAATAAGTCTCTTCATAAGAGGTCCCAATCAATTCCATGCCACAGGTTTCACCGCATACAACATCTATCATGAGTAAAGACAACTTCAAATACGAGTTGAGAATATAAAGGCATTCATGTAGGAAACAAAATATAAAGATATGATAGATAAAATAAATGCATCCAGAATTCCACATTATAAAGCAAACTGAGTAGGTTTGTGTAATTTGCATAAGTCATCCGGTTAGTAGAAATTAGTATTTGCCAAAGGGTTATAATCGGAAAAATTATGTACATTCCCAAGTAATAAATAAAATAGTCGAGCTTTAAAATAACTATTCAAATAGAAGCTGTAAATATATACTTTCAACTGGCTTCTTATATTCACAGTCAATTATTTCAATTCAAAAGTAAACACAAATTCAGCAACAATCTTTTGGTGACCCGGCAGTCAGCGGTCTTAGGTTCATGTATTGCTTTTCTTTTTTTAAAGAAAGCAACTTGTTCTATAGTGCAAAAATGTATGAAGATTGACCATTGCTTTGAAAATATGACTTGATGCATGTTCTCAGTCACAAAAAAAAATGAAAGAGAGATTGTTTCAGTTGTGTGACAAAGTTGAAATATCTACAAAGAAAACGCTATTTTAAAACATTTCTTTGTTTAATGTATAATATATATGAACATATACATATATAAACATGTTATATGCATTAATTTTGTTCTTTCTACTCCTCCCTATCTATTCTTTTTAAAGGGAAATCGAGATTTGTGAACGTTTTAATTTTAATGTTTGCATTATTACAGTGACAATCTTAGCACTCAAATCGGATTTCCCTGTACTTTTAAAGATATTAAAGTTAAGATATGAAATAAAACGTTTTTCTAATTGAAAAGAAGACTCTGAGGCTGAAAATTTTAATTTTAATCGATTTTCTATATGTGCAAGATTGCATGCAGTTACAATATATCATCAATGAATTTGATTAGAATATTTCATTCCATCAAATCTACAAGAATTATCAAAATTAAATCAGTTCGCTTTATTTTATTTAGATTGCTTAGAAATAAGCTTCTCTTAATTATCTCGTCAATTTATCGCCCGCTTATTTCAGCGTTCAAGATAACAACACACACAGAGTTCTATTGATGTTAGACAACAAGTCCAGTTCATATTACGTTTTCAATATTTTGTGACACTTGGAATTAAAATGGAATTAGTGTTTGTTAAGCAGAAAAGGAAATTAATCTGCATATGTTGCCAGTGCTAGCAAAACCATATTAAACAATTCAAGAACAAGCTTTAATAAATCATCATTTATAGTACATTTATTTATAATCTTGATTTTTATAGAATGAGTTTTAAAAGTATTTTACAAATTAATGGTAAAAAAACGAAAGAGAGGAATGGTTTTGAAACTAAACTTGCTTTTGTGTTCTTGTGATTCCGTCTCATTGACGTTAACTCCTTATCCCTTTCAAGCAAGGTCAAACGTTGTCTCAAGAATGTAAGATTTAGTTTTATCCCTATGCTTTTTCGAATAATTCAAAAGAGAAAACCAACTGCTTTCTATATGATAAAAACAATAAACGAAACGCAAGTGTGTCTTTCCTGCAAGTACATAGCCTCTACACAACCAAGACTCTTACAGTCCCGAGACAGCAGACATCAACAAACGATAACCGCTGAAATACAGGCTTCGAACTTTAGAAAGGAACAAAAGGCGGCTTGAAATATATTTGTAAGTAATCAAATGTCCTCTTGTCCTTGGACAATGGTTGTACAGAACAACATAATGATGTACAAATCAGTTGAAAATACTTGATGTGTTGAATTTGACTTAAAAAAATCACCGGCAGAATGAAGTAAAAAATAAAATTACTAGATCTTGTTGATATTAAAATGTGAAAGAAGAGGGTTAGCACTCAAAGATACAATTAGATATTTTCAGTAAAGATTTGTCGATTATGTGGTTTTTTTTTAACATACTGATAAAAAATAACTTTTTCCTGGAACGTAAATTTTATTGATTCGTTAAATTCCAATATATTTTTCTGCAAAAAGTTCCAACTAAAGGGCATTCTAATCAAAAATTCAAATTGTGAAACATTACAATGTAATCTGTTTTAGATGCAGTCTAATTTCAAATATAACAAACATCGACAAAAGTTAATTTCAAACCTTCATATTAAATAATATGTTTTATTAAAACTTACAAAGTCGGTGAAATGCTAGAACTACTGCTGCTCGTGTCGGATGTTGAACATATTGTAGACGAACAAGTATTTAACGAGGAACCAGTACAGCAAAATTCATTTGACGCACATATCAGTACTTGGTAGTTATTGCTGCTATCAGTATAGCTACAGTTAGTCGTTGCCATAGCAGAGAAGCATTTTGACTTTTGTCTGAAAAGAAAGAAAAGAACATTATTTTTTACTCGCGTTTCATGTACTCTTTTTTTATGACGAATAAATGAATACTGTAAATTCAAAAAAAAATCGATCGAATAATGCGACTGGGTGAATATCGCAATGATAAGAGCTCGCATTCTGATAACTGAAATATGAACCTGTATACATTTTTTTTTCGAAATCGCTGTAATTAAACCCGCATTTTTGTCAATTCTTGAAAATTTGCAATAATTTCTGAATTTACAGTAATAAGATGAGGATATTTGGAATATTATACAATTTTACCATCATGATACATAACATGTATAAAGATACTGTACTAATTATATAACTATGAAGTTTAAAGGATTTTACTGGTGTGTAACTCAACCAAATCACATACACAGAAGGACTTGTTTATTAACGCGAAAGGTCCAGCTAGCACATCAATCTTATATCGATCTGATAATTTTTAAAAGCCCTTTTCAGCGGGTTTTTAAAGTTTGTTCTTTTGTTCTGCCGATACATAACTATCCCAGATTAGGAGACTGAAGTTGACACATTGAAACATGTTTAACTCAGCAACATTCTTTATGACCCTGTCAGGATCCTTTGGTTAAGTGGTTGACGTTAGGTCGTGTCGCGGCTTTGGTACATCATAATGTCTTAGCAAAAGTTATCAGTTGCGTCACAATGTTTGAGGAAATGTTAACAATCTTATTTTCGTCACTTTAGTACTGCCTAATGAAGGGTAAACGATCAGAAATCGTAAGATAAATCAATTATCGGGTTTACTGGTTATAAAAATCGTAAAATATCAGCAGATCGACATAATGCGAAGCTTTTTCGCTTGTTTGCTACGTCTACATGCAAAAAGTTTAATAGTGTGACCTGTGACTGATATTCGGCGATTTTGATTTGTAGAATACTCATAAATTCATATATATAACATTAAAAATTAGAACTGGTTCAAATGTAAATTGACTGTTTTACATAGAGATGTTTAGTTTCGTAATACAAGTTAATTAAAAAAAAAAATATGCGATAATTCCCACGAAAAGTTGACGCACCGGTAGATTTTAACAAAAAGCCTTTCTTATCCAGGAAATGAAGTTAAAACAGATAATGTTCACATTCTGACAATCACAATGCCGTTTCTGACACTTTATTTATCAGAGGTATGGTATGACGTCTTATGATCGATAAAACAGTTCTTGCAGCAATCAATTATTCATAAATAGATATCATTTGTATTGTAATAAATCTTTGAATTTAAAATGCTATATAAAATCTTAACAATCAGTCAAACTAATGGTTAAAACAAAATAGTCTTTTACGTCTATAGTACAAACAGTACATTTACTTCCTCAGATAGTTTTAAGAATTAATAATTCATTCATATCAAGGAAATTGTTGGAAGTTTTTTTATTACCAATATTTCCTTGTTGTAATTCTCCAGACTTTTAATTGAGATTTCAAGTTTCAAATTGCAATATCTCTTACAAAAATGTTTGAATTGTTAATGTTTGTCGGAAAAAATGAAACTGAAATTGATCGATCAGTCTTGGAAGAACATTTTATTGAGATTCAATACCTGTTTTTCTTGAAGTGCCATCAATTAGTCTCAATTTACAATGAAAACTTAATTATAGTAACTCATATCTGTAATAAAAGTGATAATTTTACTTAAAACAAATCACCTGCAGAAATATAACTCATAAAGTCGCATGATTTACAAATGAAAAGTGCATTCAAACACGTTTCGACATCTTTAATCAACTTAGAGAACATAAATGTTTTAAACATGAATTCTACTTGATGCTAAAACTCTACATTTGTCTGCAAAATCAATTTTTAACACAATTAAATCAAAAGTAAAGTAATATTCAACCCATTTCTTTACATAAAGATGTAGAAATCAAAACTGAAAGCTTTCAGAAAACTTTTTATGAAAGCTGGCAATCACTATGGAAAAGCGAGTTGAGCATAAATATGTATGATGAAGAAACATTTCACATGGGCGAAGCTGTCTAAATGTAGAACCCAGCTGCGGTTTAAACTGATATGAAGACCAAAGTCCTTTGATTTTTTACCGTAGTTGGGAGTTATTTTATATATTTTGCAGCTGTTTGTAATGCGAGACATTTCATATGGGCCGTACCTTCTAAATGTGGAAAATAAGCTGCGGTTAGAACTGATATTAAGACCAAAGTTCTTTGCCTTTTATCGTAGCTAGGGGTGTTCCATATGCTGTAGGTCGGGTCACATGATGTGCATATGTTTATGGTGCGCAGTACTCTACGCTTGTCGGGGTTTGAAGGACATGACCCAGTTTTCTTCAAATTGTTGCAGCATATCTTACTTATTGTGAGTTCAATGTACCTTTCGAATATTTCGGATTTCTCCGTTGGTCAAGATAAAATAAAAGAGACTGAAATGTGACTGTACAAAAAGTACATGAAGCCCACCATAAATTAGTTTCTTATTTCCAGTCTAGAAACTCGTTAGTTCATTTAGAGTTGTCTTTCTTTAATCTTCATGAAATTTATTTGACTTAGCTAGCAGATCTTTAATAGTTTATGTCAAGATGATTCCAAGTCTAGACTCGTAAAAAATAAATGTTGTTCCGTAAAACGTTATTTAAATGTTATTTGCTCATTTATTTTCGTCATTTTATTTATCGACATTTTTTAGTCAAAGAAGTATCTGACATTAACAGACAAATTTCTTATTTAATTATCTTTTTTCGGCAACCCGGGGTGCCTCAGTAAAACAGTCGAAGAGATAGTTTTTCTATTAAATGTATATCATTTTAAACTTTTAATATATCGTGTTTATTCAGAATATTGCGATTTTTATTTCACTTCCGCAAGAGTTAAGTTTCCTTCTGTGTTGATTTCATCGTCTGTCTACACGCAGTTATCATGTTTCTGCTTTTTTAAAAGCTACAACGCTTTTTAGTATCTAGAAGAACATTTTCTGATATTAGAGATAATTTTTGAAATGCATATAATCTTATATGATTGATTCACTTTCGTGTTGTGGAGTGCAATTTAAAAAAAAAAAACAAAGACAGCTTCATTATTATTAAAAGTTTCTTAAGTACATACAATATGTACCGTGGTCTATGGAACAATTATTTCGAAACGACGTCTTGCGTGTTCCTGGTATATATGAATCAATCATCTATTAAGAATGTAAATAACAATTTATAAAAATTCACTTCGCACAAGCAGGAACAATGGATACTGGTAATGAAGATAACAATAAAATTTAAAGTAAAAGAAAATCTAGTTGATATACTATAATACTCAGTCTAGATTAATTTTTAAACATATACCACGTGCACATTGGTTGAAAAATGTAGACGTCAAATCTTTTGTATGCCTTTTTTTAAGAGAATTTAAGGTTTTACTGGAAAGAAGTGGAGAAGAAAGGGTAGTTGTGGTGATGGCAATGGGGTGATGATAATGGTGACGGCAGCATTGATTGTGCCAACAGTGATGTCGGTGGTGATTTTGATAATGGTGATGGTGGCGGTAATTGTACATGGGACAATTAGATAAGAATTTATAAAAAAAAATTGATTACAAATACTTTTAGGAAATGTATGTACGATTTTACTTTTAGGTTTGCCGATCCAAAGGTTTTTTTTTTGTATCACTGAATTTCTGGTTTATAATGCTTTTTAACTCCGTATTAAATATTGCCTTCCTATTGTCTATATGGGCGCCACTGACAATTCTTACGTAATAGAAACGAGTGTCTCGTGTACCGAAATATAAGCCAAATATCTTTTATTCATATATTTTTACGTCAATTTTTTCGAATTTTTATTGACAATTAAAACAATGGTCCTCAATGCTCTTCAACTTTGTACTTGTTTGGCTTCCGCATAACTTTTTTGATCTGAGCGTCACTGATGAGTCTTATGTAGACGAAACGCGGGTCTGGCGTATTAAATTATAATCCTGGTACCTTTGATAACTTGTTATATACATACAGTTTCTTCTTTTATTTTAATACAGGGGCCAGATCTTTCTCCTTCCTTCAGGCCAAGCCACCGTAAAACATTTATCAAGTTTGATATACATGTATTATTGTACTTGTTCATGACCTTAATATGATAAATTGTTTTCCACTATTTTCAATCGAATTACACTTTGATGGCGTAATCAATGACATTGGATATGGCAGTTTTAATAACAAGCCCTACATTGTAAAATTGACATTTGATTTTCGACTTCAAAATGACACCAAAATACTCAGATCTCATTTCTATAAATGATCAAAATCTGTTTTACGGTCGATCTTTTGGTTAATCTAGCACAAGTAATAAACTGGATTGTAAATGTTTAGAATGGAAATTTCATCTAATTTTACATGCACTCTACATTTGACAAATGCAATTTGGAGAGAGTGATGAATATAAACTACTAGTATGACATAACTAACAAAGACGAAATTAACTTCTGAATGTGATACATTTGTTTATTTTGATTTGCCATTGGTATAGTTTAAGTCGTTTAGTAATACAATCGGATTTGATGCTGCTATTTAATCTAATTGCAAAAAATCACATATCCTGCAAATACTGAAAAACCAGAACTCTACAATCCGTCACACGTTCTTAGCCTGGACGCTACTAATTGCAAACTCAAAAGAAACCGAATGATGTAATTACCTTTGAAATTGAAAATAAATCAAAATAAAAAAGAAAAAGATCATTTGATTTTTTATTCACTCCTCCCCCCCCCCCCCCCAATTTTTTTAATCGATATGCTGCACAAATGTATTTATCTTTAAACTACAAGTGTGATAAGTCATATCTCTTTTGCAATTTTCTTGGTGAAAAGTGCAAGAAACAAAACAATATTTTTTTATCTCGACAGAAGATTGTCGGTAAACTAATGTAATTTAAAGATAAAGAGATGTAGCATAATTGCCAATGAGACAACTCGCCACCAGAGTTCAAATTATGTGAATGTAAGCAACTATAGGTCACCATGTGACCTTCAACAATGAGTTAAGCCCATACAGTATAGTCAGTCATAAAAGGCACCCCCATGACAAAATATGAAACAACAATTCAAACTGGGAAAATTAAAGAAATGATTTATGGCAAAAAAATAAACGAAAAACAAGTATAGCTATCTGCAACTAACGACCACTGAATTACGTATCTCCTATATTAAACTCACCTTTGAACTATTGATCATGAATGTCCGAGGGTATATTTAAGAATTGAATGCTTCTTTTTGTAACTTCATTGGGTTTTAAAAGCGTTGACCGAAGTACATTTAATATGAAGCGCGGAAGCGCTACATTCTAAAAATGTGCACACGGTCAACGCTTTTACAACCCTATGAAGTTACAAAAAGAAGCATTCAATACTTATAATTACATTTTTTAGCTATGATCACGAAAACACGAATTTTATAATGTAATTGTTTTATTTAATTCACCTGTGCACTTTATTGTGGGACCACGTGTTATCATGAATGATAAGTTTTATTGAGTAATGCAATTGCTTAAGGAATAACACGGGATGTGCAGTTATAGCCAATCGGAATAAAGTATTATAATGAAACATACATCTAATGTAATTATTGAGAGGAAATGTATCTTCAAAATAGTTGTTAGCCAATCTCTTCGATACAAACCATACTATTCTGTTTAAAATTCAACTATCTACTCGCTATCGAATTTAAGTATACACATTTTTTTTAACTTTGCAAATAAACTTGTGTGTGTGTGTAAGAGTATTCGATGTGGAATTTTCGTAACGACAGAAAGCTGTCAGAAGCAGTAAATATTCTTGAAAAAAGGTGGTTAAGCCAAATAACCAAAGAATTGTGATTAAATAAATGTATTGAAATAGCGAAAAATATCAGTTTATTGAAAATTCATTAACTAAAATCTTCTCATTATAAACCTAAAGTAAACTATTACAGCCTCATGAAGGTCTTGAACTAGAAAATTAAAATCGTTCTATCTGTGTTCCTTTGAAAATTCAATCTCTCATATAAAGTCCTTATACAAATATTTGTTCTTACAAATTAGTAATTGATTTACAGATTAATCGATTGCGAATGTAAATTTCATTACATCATCTTATGTCACATCAAGTACAATTTTTAATAATAGTTATTGAAAATATCTTAGATGCTGTGAATTCTCGCGTTACTTGAAGCTTTGGTTTATGTAAACACGATAGTCATATCTATCATCATAATCAAATATAGGTTTTTTTATGAATCACTATCAAGATATTCTTGTTCATTTTGCCCGTATCGTCGAACCTCGAACTTTCAATTTTCTATCTTCTAATTGGCAGTTGAAACTTTTATAACGGTTGCCTGATTTTCGTGAAATGCATAGTATATCATTAAAGAAATTCATCACTCTGAAAATTTGCATGTCCATGATGTCACGAACTAAATTAATTGAGGGATTGAAAGAAAAACAAATGACTTTAAGACATGTAATTTTCCGAAATTGACAGGCAAACACTTTTAATGGTCAAAATCTTTGGTGTTACAATGTTGGTTTAAACTTTTCAGTTCGTCGTTTTAAAAAAGTTTTATTGTTCAACTGTGCATCTATTGCTTATTGTTAATGATAAGTCTTTTACTTACATGTAACAGATACTGGTAAAGGGACTGGAAATAGATATAATTCTAAATAGATATACTTTACTAGACTCTCTTCTGAACCGTTCTACATGTTCTTGACATTTGAGTATATTCAGTGCAATTTCACAAGAAAGTTTTCCTCAATAAAAAACAATGAAAAGTAAAATCAAATGTCCATCGTGATTTTTCATTCAGTTAAGATCAAAAATATGTTTAATCAACTGGAATATACATACAATATATACAAGCAAAATGCAACAATAAAATGACTGAACTGATACATGTAGTTCTCCACCAGCAGTATCTATTCAGTACAATGAAGTAAAAACGTCTGATACCAGTTTGGAATGTTTGAAAAAAGTATCCGCTAAAACAAATTAAAAATTAAGTCTCGAAAACAAAACTCTGGACAGTCCCAAAATAGAAAACGTTAAAGAAAAGGGAACACATAGTGATACCAACCAAAACCGTATTTGATAACCTTTCCTAGAGAGTTGAGGCCTTAATTTTAGCATAAGGAATATTTATAACATCGAACTATTCTGACAAAACTATAGATCATTTAAATTATGCGTGTCCAAACGGTATACTGTATGCTGATGGGTTGGTACCTTCGGTAACTGATAGTCAACCAGCAGTACTAAATACTGACTTTGTGAGCGATACGCATGATACCGATATCTTATTTGAGATAATGGGAAATGTCATCTGTTTAAACGTTGACTTCCTAATGCATATTTAAAATCATTTGTCTTTGTCCATTTTAACATATTACGTAAAATCGTTTAAAAATATTTTATAAAATATGCAATTTCTGTACAAGTCACTGTTTCCAATTTGAATGAATTTTGTGTTATAAATTCTAACATAATATACTATATACCTTGATTATAAATAATCCCGAAATACTAAAATTTGAAAATTTTTAAGTATCGTGAGAGGATAATAACATACTTACTAGAATAACATAGTAGATCATTTCTCTATTATAAATGAATTAGAAACTTTAAGTATATAATCAGAATATATTTGATGGGAAATTGCACGAGACAATATTTATAATATATTTTTTTGATGTAAAGGGAAATTTGCAAAACTACTTTAGTTTGATATACTGGTCCCACGCTGTACGAACGAAAGGAGACAAACATGTACATATATTCATTTGTTTGTCCCTTTGATCAACAAAACAGATACAGTATAAATCCGTTTGCAATAAAGGGTTACATTCTTCGAGAAATTTTATCATCATTATACAATAAGGATATGTCATACCATATGTGTGTATGAAAAAAGAAGATGTGGTATGATTGCCAATGAGACAACTCTCCACAAGAGACCAAAATGACACAAAAATTAACAACTATAGGTCACCGTACGGCCTTCAGCAATGAGCAAACCCCGTACCGCATAGTCAGCTATAAAAGACCACGAAATGACAAATGTAAAACAATTCAAACTAGAAAACTAACGGCCTTATTTATGTGGTAACATTGCCGTCAGAATACTAATGACGCGGTTTAAAGCAACTGCCGGTCAACGTACGGTCTATTGCTATGGTCAAAATCTATACAGTATTGTCCGCTTTAGCAGATCCCGTAATAACAAAATGTAAATAATTTTAAACCAAAAAAGAAAAACAAATGGGATGATTAATCGTAAAATAATCAACGAAAACAAATATGACAGGCAGCAACAAACGACAACCACTGCGTTACTGTAACAGGCTTCTGACTTATGTCAGGAGAGTATACCTGTATATTGTGGTGGGATAGATGTGCCACATAGCAGATTATATGTATAAATTATATCAGGTCTTCAATTATGATCTTTATTGTCACATATTTGATCTTAACTAATATTGTTCTTGTATGAAATTGGTGAATTATAGACGTTTTGTTTTCGACTTTTTTTCACAAAATATGAATGACTTAATGTTTAAGCAAGCCAACAATGAGCAAAACTCAAGCTGTATATTAACCTATGAAATGGAAATATAAAAAATAAGAGAAATTCAAGAGAGAAAACCTTAAAAGAAAAACAATTGTACCAGACATGCATTTAAAGAAAGCGTCAATGTTTAATACCTGTGATCGCTCTATTTCATTGCATATACAATGTACATAAATTAACATTAATTTTGGAAAATTGAGTTACCGTCACAGCACTAGAACACACAGTACAAATCAGTTGTAAAAAGTTTGACTCGTCAGATCTTATACATTATGTATATAGTATCAATTCAAAACAACTAACAAAAGACACAAAATACAGATCTAAAAGTACTATGATAGTAACGTATAAATAAAATACCAATTGTCTAGGACAAGTATTATATTTTTATAAATTATCCATACTAACAGTTGTTTTACCGTTTGAATGGTTTTACACTAGTAATTGTTGGGGCCCTTTATACGTAGCTTTCTGCTCGGGGTGAACCTACTAGGCTCAGTGTTGAAGACCGTACTTCGACCTATAATGGTTTACTTTTATAAATTGTGACTTGGATGGAGAGTGTCTCATTGGCACTCATACCACATCTTCATATATATCATATAAACGATCATATACAACCCGTATTATGAACCTAGATATTGAAGTTTAACACCCCCACCCCCTCCCCCCCTTTCCCACATACTATTTTGATTCAAGTAACTTTTGCTAATCACGTTAAGACTCGGTTCTCGATTACTTAAATTAAGAAAATTAAATGTTCAGTTATTAAGTGCGCTGTATTATGTCATTTGCTATGGTTTTGATTTTTATGGTAATACTTTTCTATTTTTTCCGATTATTTTTACGACGAGAAAGCTGTTACAACAATGATGGTTTTAAATATCGATAATATCATGTATTTAATCAAAATGAATCTTTTGAAAATGTTTAGATCTGAGAATTTTTATATTAGTTATAAATTGCAAATTGAGTTATTTTTATAAATGTATAATGACTCACAAGGGAATGAAATAAATGAATGAAATGAAAAGGATGATAATTATAAAGGAAACATTTCATTACAGTTTAACAATATTATTTTATTGCTTTTAAGACATTAAATAACAAGAGCAAAAAAAAAAGTATCAGAAGTGCGTGGCTCATCTTTCTGTGTTCAATGTTATCAATTTTATTTGAAATGGCTGAAAGCAGGTTAAAATACGACAATGTTGAACCAGTTAAAAATCAAGTTTAGCCTTAGCAAATTAACTTTTACGTCAGTCGGTCTCTTGTGGAAAATTGACAATGTTGAACCAGTTAAAAATCAAGTTTAGCCTTAGCAAACTAAGTTTTACGTCAGTCGTCTCTTGTGGAAAATTGACAATGTTGAACCAGTAAAATATCAACTTTAGCCTTAGCAAACTAACTTTTACGTCATGTTGGTCTCTTGTGGAACGTTGGTACATCGGCAATCATACCAAATCTTCCTATTTTTATAAAACAAGAACCGATTTGAGGGATTTATTGTTGCTATATATAGTTTGTATAATTATGTTCATTTCTTATATGTGTGATAAATTCAAATCAATGACATCATGTCGAATTTGCTATCTATCCTTTCGAAATTCACTGAAAGATACATATATAGTAGACAGTGCATGTATAAAACCACACCAACTTCCTACTACCAACTCCTCCGAAAAATAAAATAGACGTTTAAACTACGACAACAACGAGCAACAAATGGTCCAGACAGTTTGATGCAATTCATTGTGTAAGAGTAATAAAAAAGGGTTTAATTTAAAGATTATTGAAATTGTCTTAAAAAGTCGGCTTATCCTGAGGGAGATGTAAAATCTCACCATATCCATTAGAAGATTAATCATCATGCGGAAAAAAGTTCGAAAAAATAAAATGAAGCAGAAGGAGGCGTGATTCTAAAGAAATATGATAGTATTGTCAAAATCTATTTTAAGTTCGATGAACTCTTTGAGAGGTGCAGTTTTACTGAATTATTAAAATTACAATTATCACAGGTTACTTTTATAAAAATGTTCGAACTACATGCAAATCACTGTAATCACTGTCAGTGGCTGCGGTACGTTCAGTTTACAAGAATGTTGTGCTGCTGAAATTCAAAACAGTTATATTCATACGGGATTTATTTTTCAATTATTATGTTTAATAATTCAGGTATACCTATTATAGTTTATAAAGACTTTGGTAATAAAGATATTATATATATTATTACTACAAAATTTTAGAAAACAAAGTTTTTTTCGTGTTCCTGTTTGATATTTTTATAGATACAAGCACCATAAAAGTCATTACGATTTTGCTGAAAAAAAGTCTGTAATAATAAGAATAATATTTATAATATCTTTGTTTAGAGAGAGGAACTCATTTAGATTACACCAATTTTTAATAAGGCTCTCTTAATGCACTAAATCCTTGGAGCACCTTTATACAATTCGTGGATTTTAAGATTCGCCTATTATTTTGAAAAGAAAATCCCTGTATCATCATAGTTTATTTAAGCACGATTTATAAGACCGAAACCTGATGTCATGTGTGAATGAATTAAGCTTCTATAAAAAGGAATATTATAAATTAATCTGCGTCCAGCCTTTTGAAGTGTTGCCGTTTTCAAATGACAAACATTTTTGAGAAAGATGTAAGTTTTTAGTTGTAAATAAATTTATGAATGATTTTTTTTTTAAATATTAAATGATTTTTTAAACTCGTAACCATGATATCTCAAATGTAGTGTAGATAAAGCGTAAGTGTCCTATGTAGAAAGCGCAAACGTCATGTTACAAAAGCTTACAATCCTAGTCGATTCAAATTGGTGACGAATGTGCCACGTGCGGGAAACGAAATCACAGCCACAGACCAGTGATACAGTTGCTCGACTTTTTAGACCACTCGGCTGCCAAAACCACTTCAATTTGTATAACCGAGTACAAATAAAAAAATTATAAAAAATTTCCCACAATGAATCATCATCAATTAAATATGTATGGTTATATGATAAGTATTATATATTCATTGAAGTCGATATACCAAAAAATGTAGTTATGGCATACTAGACATCGAACAGGAAGTAAAATGAACTGTGAGATTATCAATTTATGAATTTTATCGTTCGCTCACAACAGAATCGTAAGACTATACGTTATTTTTATATCTATATATAATATATATTCCTAAATAAGATATACATGTATCATTTATACATAAATTTAGTTGCAATATACAGGAACAATAAGATTTTTGTTGAATTTATTTTCCTTTATTTTTGTTTACGGTAATAAATTGTTTAAATATCATTTTTTATATAATGAATATATAATTATACGCAAGTGTTCTTGAAAGCTCCATTTGGAGATTTTTTGATTAATTAGTATGTTCCTCATAAACTTTCAAGTTCTCTCCGAACATATAATTAATATTAAGAAATATCTTAACATAAAATATATTTCTGAACACAATGTATGTTTGTTAAACTAAGCTGTAATTTCTCTGAAAAATATGTATCATGATATAGAAATCGAAAATTTTCAAACACAAGTTACTTGGATTTTATGTCGTGGCTCTGCTGTCTACACTGATGTTCTTTTTATTAAGATTTCAATTTAAGTTGTGTGTTTTATTATGATTATCATTATTAATAATATTTTTTTAATTAATCTTATAGTCTCATATAAATATGAAATAAAGAATACAATATCTCAAAGTAGATTAAATTTCATATTCAACAAGATTAACATATTGAAGTTTTATTTTTTTTTGGAACTTAAACATTAAATCTACAGATCGCATTACACACTTTCCTTACCTTATTTGATAATCATTTTTTGATCCCTAGTCAATCCAACATTATGGAAGAAAGTTATTTGAATTCTGCTGTGATTGACTTTCCGTGTTTCATTTCAGTGTCAGAATAGTTTTGAAATTCAATCATTCAAAAGTCAATAATGTTCTAGAGGGAGACACCTACTGTCGATGGCTCATTTCACCGGAAACAAAAAGTAATACGTACGTACTAGCGACAAGCGATTAAATCTAAGTGCCATGTGATTTTTACGATGGAAAAATCGATACCTACGAAATACAAAAGTCACATTGAACACTTGTCCGAAGAAAAAGTGCTAAATAATCGGGAAACTTAAACAAGCAGAAGGAATAATTCTGTTATTGTGTAATAAGGCTTGAGGATGAACATTTGAAATATGACGTTTCCCCTTTAATCAATGAAGTCGAATAAAAAAAAGCGTTAACAAGATTCTGAAGTTAGGTTAAATGTCAATTTAACGTGATGGAAAGCCAGCGTGCTGCTGGGTTTTACTGTTCGACATTTTGTTTTTTGTTTGGAATTCGATAGGTTGCAGAGAAATGACAGTTCCAGTATAATAATCAATAATTTAAATGTCAATTATGATATCGAAATTTCAATCTTTATATGAAAAATGGTAAATAATTTCATAATTTGTTTCAATATTTATGTATTGGCTATTGATACAGTGAATTACATCAGCATTTTCTTGATGTTATTTTCTAAATAAGAATTAGATCGTTAACTATTATCATAACAACCAAATGCAATATATTTTTTTCCAGACTGACGCGATTGGAAAAATTATGACAAATTAACATGTTTCATTCTATAGATTGCCTGATAATAACCTCTGTTTACGTCTAATATTGAACATACGTGTCGACATCTAGTGTTTCATTGGAGTATTTCCTTTTTGTTCTCTGAAAGTTTTGTAAATAATACGTGCATAACGTTTTACAAGTCACGAATAATTTACTTTTTGTCAAGAGTGTGATCATGACATAATCTGTTTATCTTCAGTATTGGTTGGCATATGATATATTGCAAATGAAACGTTGCTTCCTTCAAGGACAGTCCATGCAAGTAGATCATTGCTTTGATAGTTTTAAAATAATTTCAAGAAAGTACTTGCATATGTTGCCTGTATGTATTTCGATAAATTTAGTCGATAAATGTCCCTTAAACAAACCTGAAAAAGTTATGCTAAGATTTGTTCCGAAAAAAAGGAAAATCACAGAAATACTAAACTCGGAGGAAAATTCAAAATAGAAAGTCCCTAACCAGATGGCAAAATCAAAAGCTCAAATACATCAAACAAATGAACGGACAACAACTGTCATATTCCTGATTTGGTACAGGCATTTTCTTATGTAGAAAATGGTGGAATAAAACTGGTTTTGAAGCTAGCTAATTCTCTCTCTTGTATGACAGTCGCATAAAATTCCATTATGTTGACAACGATGTGTGAACAAAACAAACAGACATAATAGGTAAAAATGTAAAAAGAAAAAGGGGGGAGGAGACAGCAGTCAAAATTGTGTTATTATCTAAATCACTACTAAAACAAACAAGCATGTAAACAAACATTTCGATTTTCCATTTGATCAGGGACTTTCCTTTTAGAATTTTCCTCGGAGTTCAATAATTTTGTGATTTTGCTTTTTACCATGGCACAATAACGGGTCATATTATGTAAAAAAGAAATACACAAAGGCATATAGATAATGCATATGAGGAAAAATTAATGACAAGAATACAAAAACCATTATAGAACAATGACACAACGACGGAATGTATAAGTACAGAGCCACGTCATGTGTTAAAAAGAAACACTAAAAGGCATACAGACAAAGCATATTACAAAAATGAAAGACAATAATACAAAAATTATCATAGAACAACAGCACAATGACGGGATGTATAATAAGTACAGAGCCACGCAATATGTAAAAAAGAAACACAAAAAGCATATAGACAAAGCATATTAACAATCTAAGTACTGAATTACTGAACATAGGATGACCGCAAGTTCCTGTGGATGGTCAAAAGCACATGTCACAGAAAATTAAAGATCACATCTCTTTACCCGAAGCTGAGGTTAATGTACAGAGATATTTTTTTCTGAGGCAAGTTCGTGCGTGGATGATGAATTAATGATTATAATAATAATTATTCAACCGCACCGTAATAACTATCATATTGTAGTGATATAAGTCAGTATACATGGGACTATTAAAATAATATAATAATAGTCCCAGAGTATACACTGGTTTGTTGTTATATAACAGTTACATGTATATATAATTTTCATCCATTTTAATAATAGTGCAGTGCAAGTGCATGGTGGACACTCTTCTGTAAAAAAAAACACGATTTTTCTAAAAGATTGGATATGAGAAGCCATTCATATTTTCCCGCAAAAACAATAACAGAGTTACCGGTCCTTGCCGGGAGTGTCGCAAAACATTCTTGAGATATTCTTCCGCAGCTTTAACACAATTTTTCGGTACATGTGCATTGATATTATCAATACTTTTTTACTTTATATATATCTAACGACAAAACATTTTCATATTATTGATTTGTGTTTAAAAAAAACATTAAAAGGAGTATCCATTGAAAAAATGCGATAAGGAGTTTTACATTACACTAGAAATGTCCGCGGAACTTTAATTTTTATAGATTGGTTGAAAACCCAAAACTAATTTGCATAATGAAAATCTAGACGATAGTAATACATTGGAATGACCCCAAGGTCATCTCGATGCAAAAATGAAGGACAAGAATACAAAAATTATCTTGATAGAACAATTACACAATGACGGGATGTATGAATACAGAACCACGTGTAAAAAGAAAACACTTAAAGGCATATAAACAAAGCATATTATCAAAAGTGAAAGACAATAATACAACAGTTACAGAGCAATAACACAATCACAGAATGTATAAATACAGAGCCACATCAAATGGATACCACAAAAAATAAAAAAAACAGATTAAAGGGGCACTAGCTGTAAAATTCATGGTCACCGATTTTACTCAAATTCTCATATTTATTTATATCATGGAAGTATTATATTGACTTTTAAGTCAATATAATACTTCCATGTTTATATCAATGTAAAACATTTATCCAAACTATCAAAAGTGTGAAATAAACAGTTTACAGAACATAGGGTCAATAATATGTAGATTCGTTTCGTGTGTATTTTAGTCTAGACTTCATCTAATTAAATATCAAGTTGACCTCAGATGACCATATAAGCGATGTAAACATAAATATACTAATGATAAGATATAAATAGATCAAGCCAACACGTGCAGTTGGATTTTTATAGGTCTGTTTAATTTTATTTTATAGAGTAAAAATATATGTTTCTCATCGTTTTTACATGTAGAAGAAATATTTTTAGTGGATTGAATCAGTCATCAACTGATTTACCTTTGTTTTACTTTCAATGTTGACATTCCTTTTCTTTTTAAATAAACAGTACACATACAAAGCATGCGTTGTCCATCTCTAGTTAAGGGGTTAAATTGAAGTTCACATGAATACGGATTTAATGAGGTCGACTTATTCACTTGCAAGTGAATTATTCATTATCAATATTATTTAGCTTAATTTGACAAAATTGGACCATTTTGGCTAAAAGCGAATTATTATTTCATTATTTTACTTTTATTATTGATTGAACAAAAACAAATCATACTTTATATTTTTATACATCTCGTAGCTAGTGCCCCTTTAACCAGTAAAAGTTATATTCATAAAGAGAAATGAAAGAATAATATACCACGTTATTTAGTTGATTAACAACGTCAGTATCGAGAATCTATACTACAAGACCATTGTATATTATTTGTGAAGTTGATGTAGACTATTTATCATAAAAATCGTCTCGTTTATAATAGAATCTGGTAGTGAGATGACCGTGTATTTCAAATTCGAGATATAAGTCTATAAATGAGGTGAATGAGGATTGAATAAAAAACGGTTTGCATTTTTGTGTAAAAGTTTTTTATTTACTTAGCCAATTAAGATATATCATCATACTTTCTTTGTCTCACACATTTACCAACTCACATACTCAATCTTTCGCTTCCCCTCTCTGTCACACACACATCCCCTTCATACAAATAATCTCCCCTCACATACAAACACACTCAACTCTCACATACATACTCTCTTCTACACACACTCTCTAACTGCCACACCGCTTCACTCCCACATACTCATTCGCACTCTCTCTCCCCACATACACTCTCAACTACTTACATACACACACACCCTCTGACCTACCTACATACATACATACATACATACATACACACATACAGAATAAGAAGAAAAAAATGAAAGACTGAAAGATTGAGAGACAGAGAAAGAGTGAGAGAATGAAAAAGTGTGAATTATAGACTAAGAGAAAAAAGTTGAAGATTGAAAGAGAGTTTTAAAAAAGAATAAAAAGAATGAACAAAGATAACATCCGTTCCAAATTAATTTGAAGAAGAAATTACACCTTGTAGAGGTGCACGGCTAAAGCAGTACCGGATTCTCCTCCGTCGGCGCTGTAATTTATATCAGTCCATTGGCGAGAACACCACTGCGTACCAGAATTTTGGAAGGGTTAGCGCTCTTACCTTCAGTTCCCTTCATTAGGTAAGAGCGCACCTAGCCATTGAAATGAATCATTTTATCTAAATAAAAGTATAATGCAATTTGCGGTGTTTTTAATTTTTGATTCTTGCAATTTAACTTTTGGGAAGGAACTCGATGATAGGTTAATTGCATTTGTATATCATGAATAGTTTATCACTCTATGAATTTATAGGTGTAATAGAGTAAAAAATGTTTTTTTTTTTCAAATATTTAAAAATAATTCAAATGAACATAATAATGGGTGATAACTTCATTGTTGTAAAATATATGTGCCACAAATAAAACATAACACGTGTTTTCCAGTCTATTCATGTGAGGTGATTGAATCATTAAACACAAAAAAAAAAAAAAAAACCCACTAACTACACTCACTTTTACCTATCTGTATAAAAAAAAGGAGATATGGTTTTAATGCCAATGAAACAACTATTTGCCAAAGTGCAAATAAAGTGGATGTAAAAAGTTACTTATATTTCATGTCAAAGGGATTCATGATAATTACTAGAGCACACCCGTGATATCGCGGGTCCGTGACTGAATTAAAGTATATAATTATGCGTAAAAATAAAGCCTTATTTCAGTATTGGGATTGTCATCTGATAAATTCACGCCGATTATAAGACGCACAGTTTTCTCTGCTTTCAAATTATTTCTGTTTGAACCCGTCGACCTGGAACTTATCAGTTATTGGTAATATTAATTATTTGGAAAACAAAAGGTCCAGGAATGGAGTATTTTTTAATCAACAGCATTGTCCTATATTAGTTATAAATAAAGTTGAATTCTTTGAATCGCTGTTTTACGTCATGCCCGCTAACAAATTGAAATCTCAGACTGTACCTATACGCCTTATTTTAAGTCCAGAATTTAAATATTCGTATTGTCATCTTAGAAAGTCTTACTGATTAAAATACTACGAAAGGGAACAATTTGACAATCATGATTGAATTTAGTAGTGTCAACCCTGTGATTTTGACCCATGTATATAGCAAAATCCGAAACACAACGTTTGGTGGTGCGCCTGTCAGATGCGGAACGTACAACTAAGGTAATAGGTAACAGGAGATTATACTATTGGTATCGGTATCGGATTCGACCCGGATCTTGTTCATTATTGGCAATATTATTTAATTATGTGGAAAACAAAGGGGTCTGGTTTGGTGTAATTTTTAATCAACACCATTGTCCTATATTGGCTATATATTAAATTGAATTCTTTGATTTGTCGTTTTTAACCCATGACGGTTGACAAATTGAACCTCGTTATTTTAGTATTATAGATATCTGTGTGAGGCAACGGTCTAATCTATACAAAAAAGAGTCACATCAACAAACGTTAACTACTGGACATCACCTACTCGTATCGGATTATTATGCTAATTTGTCATTATTAAATTTCTCAGACTTAGCTCGAAGAGTGTGTTTTCAGTTTGTCTTCTCCCTTTTCGTTATTCGTAACAAGACTTGGCGTTTGCTACAGTATAACTGCATATCATATTTGTTTTTCGTTAACAATTTTATCCATAAAGCAGGCCGTTATTCTTATCGCTTGAATTGTTTTACATTTGTCATTTCATGGCCTTTTTAGTTTGTTATGTGGTTTGGATTTTGCTCATTGTTATTATTTTTATGTTGTTCACAGTTGTTTTTGAAAATAGTAAATGTTCTCAAGGTTACAAATCATGGGCGGACACATAAATGTGTGCTGAAGTTTGATGTTATCACATGAGGGTCTTTTAAAAGGAACTCTTATGGGCCCACAAAAGGTTTTGTTTAATTTACAAGCCTTATTGGGAGGGGCAAACCCAATTGTAAGATCAGCCTTTTTTAAATGAGATGCCAATGGGTAATCTTCTGATTTTAGAGATAGTCAGAGGGTGTCATAAATTAAGTTGGTTATTAATTCAAAAACTGGTGTTGAGAAACCTCTTTTGTTAGCATCCGAACTCGCAAGTTCTGTGAAGGTAGTAGCCTTTTTTGCAACCCGTAATCGATTTTGAGGATAATTATATTTTTCGTTTCATAGTTTTTTACTCTCATAGCTAAAATACAACAACTTTTGTTTGCTTGATGTGTGCCATTGAAAGTTCAAACACATCTTGTGTTAAACGAATTAAAATTTCCATATTGGTTTGTTGGAATTGTTTCGTTGGAAAAATGAAAATGCCAACCATTACTGAATATCTACAAAATGTATATGTAATTGGTAACCTATATATCTTGTACACAAGTCCAGTTCTCCTTTACTTCATGCCACAAAATTTTATGAGACATCCCCTACTATTCTCAAATTAACAGGACTTTTATGATATAAAACGTTTAGACGATGTATCATAGACACAGTTCGTAGTTCTGTTTAAAATTAAAGAGATCGTGATGTGACATGCTTGTGAATGAGACAAATATCCACCTGAGACCAAATGACATAGATGTTTACAATTATAGGTCACCGCACGCCCTTCAACAATCAGCAAAATCCAAATCCCATAGTCAGCTATGAAAGACCCCGAAATGACAAACGTTAAACAATTTAAACGAGAAAAATAACAGCCTGATTTATATACAAAAAATGAACGAAAAACAAATATATTATACAGCAACAAAAGACAACTTCCGAATAAGAGGCTCTTGACTTTGTGTAACAATACAACATACGTACAGACTTTGTTTAGCAAAGTTATGGTGTTACTGTTCTGATATTACTAAGACTAAATAAATGCAAAATACAAAATTCGTCCAACAAAACAACTACATGTTCATCTAGACATAAATGCCTGCATATTTGAGATTAACATAATTTAAAAAAAAGCCTTTGTTTATTAAGTGTTTTACATTTTTTTATCATCACCATACATGCATTATGAATGATTATTGTAATTTATCATCGTTTGTGAAACAGTGGGAAATGATTTTGTAATTATTGAATTATGTGTTGTTAAATGTCAAAAGTGAATGGTATTCTCTTATCAAACTGAATGTAGTAAAGGCTACAATACTTGTGTAAGTAAATTTATTATTACTTCTTGCAGAACGTAAAGGCTTTTTTATTCTATAAAGATTGATATGTTGTGATTGCATATACTACTACACAATATCTATTATCTTTCCGCCAAATTTTATATCCCTCAAATAAGTAGCATGTATTCGTCATGCTGTATGAAATAAGAAGATGTGGTATGACTGCCAATGAGACAACTCTTCACAAGAGACCAAATGGCAGGGAAATTAACAGCTACAGGTCACCGTGCGGCCTTCACCAATGCCTAAACCGCATAGTCAGCTTCAAAAACCTATTTATTTTTTAAAACAGATATTGAACCTATTGTAAATCATGTTTAACACAATTAAAAAAGAGAAAAGCATTTTTTTATAGTACAATTCAGAATTAATCAAATGTTCCAATTTTAATTCGGCAAATTGTTTATTTAAACAAAAAGTTAGCTTTAACAATACATATTTAAACAATTTAGTGTTTTTATTGTTTCTTTTGAGTATGTATCTTTGATTTTAGCATCTTTAAAACATTTACAAAATTTGTTTTAACCTTACGGCTGATTTCCCGGTAAAGACCATTAAATTGCTAATCAACATCTATGTTACATTAGTGACAAACTAAATAATCAGTTTTACATGACGCAACCTATGCTAGTTACAATTCTTGAAAAATTGAGATCTTTCTAACTCCATGCACCAATAGCAATTTTCTTTTCTTTCGATGCACTGCCAGTGATCTTGGTGATGCTATTTCGTTTAGTTCTAATCTCAACATTTTATCCTTCCCGTCTTGTGAAATATGTGTGATACTATGCCTCCCGGGACTAAGTTTCGCAACAAGAATACTGCTATCTTTTAGCAACGCTATTCCATGTATATAGCCAAAACCATCAACTTTCAACGTAAATTTTCGTTTGCCACTATGTGTGTACGAATGCACCAAACATTTTTTTGTTTCAGCATAACTTATAGTTTCTGCGTTTATGTCAACTGGACCTTCGTCATTGTGTTTCATCGATATTATGTTAATACTATTATCGCTCCCAACTAAATATAAACCAGTTTTCTCGCAAACTACTACTAAAAGACTGTCTTCAAATGCATTTAGACCGGAAGCGTTACTAGGGAGAATAAGTTCATCAATTTGTTCCATAGAACTGATATCCCGAACATCTACTCGCCGATCATTCAACATTGATATAAAGAGTTTCGAATTTCCAAGTACAGCTACATCAAACGGTTCGAATGGCAAGGAAACTTCTTGGAAAATTTGACCCTTGTCCTTTACATGTAAAAGCCTCTTGTGAGCCGTGTCAGCTAAAATAATACTCTCATCTGGCATAAATGCAGCCCCTGACACTTCAGGGAGAAACTTGTCAAGAGAAGTATTCATATTAAACTCCTTACTGCGTTTTAAACGTGTTCTATGCCATCGGTTGTCTTCTTTGTTTTGAATTGATGTTTTTGGTTTCACAGTTTTAATACTGGGTAAGAACGGATTGATATTAAGCATTTCTAAGTTCACGTAAGCGTTAGCTTCTATTGTTTCAACTGAACCTAAAGATTTTATGTTCAAAACATCTTTTATGGCTTCTGCGAGTTTGAATTCAACCGAATAGTTTCGGATGGTCTCATTTAGTTTCGTAAGATGTTCTACCTCGAGTTTTGCAATCGCCATGCCTTTCTTAGCAGCTAAAATAATTTGTAAATTAGACCCATATTCCTTAGCTTTCGCGGATTCGTCGTCATGTGAATCAAGAACAGCACTTCGATATTTATAATCAGTTATTTCTGTTGAAAGGTTTGTAGCGTATTTTTCACATGTTTTATCCAGTTGACTTATAAGTTTGTTCTCTAGTTCTATCAAATGATAATTAAGATTTTCTCTTAATTTCCTAATTTCATCACGAATTTGTACCTTTTGAGTTTTAACACTCTCTATATTACCTTCTCTTTCTCTTTGCAACTTTTTATATATTTTTCTTATGTTTCCAAACTTAATTTTCAACGTTTTGAAATCACTGTTCAGCTGAGCTATGCTGGCAATTTCACTGACTGATTCCACCCCATCACAATCGGAATGGTCATTTCCTTGACATTCGGCACACACGCCAACGTCATGCACAGGACACCATGAGACAATCTCTTTAGATTCATGCTTTTCACAATGCTCTGAAATCTTAATGTCAGGTTTCCCACGCAAATCCATTGTAAATTAGAATTTGAATAAAACTAAATATTCTAAGCTAAGAGTAAAAAAAGTAGGAATAATGGTGCGGTCCTACACTTTGTGTACTTGCATACCTAAAAATAAAATAAACAAAATGACCAATAATGTGAACTGGTATAAATAGCTTCACTGAAATTGGTTCTTTCTTTCTTTTTAAATGTTGTTTCTTGTCTATCGCTCAATATTCAAAACAATGCATTAAAATCTTACTGAATCTTTGATGCTTGTTATCTAACAGGATTTTTTAGATAGCAAAACTTTCTAAAAGGGAGTTTGTTTACAGAACTTATAAATAATTGTCCGGAAAAGTCCCCTTCAGATTTGCTTGTCGAAACAAAAATAGACACACACACAAAAAAACACAATAGACTGTACTTGATTCAAAATGTTTACAAAAGTCAATTGTATCATGCCTAGGTATTTCAATATAGTAAAGTATTGTCTGATGCCTGAATAGAATCATAAATAAAATCGTTTGATTTGAATCATGACAGATAAGTAAGAACTGTCGGACTATTATGATAGATAAGTAAAAACTGTCGTACTATCATGATAGATAAGTAAGAACTGTCGGACTATCATGATGGATAAGTAAGAACTGTCGGACTATCATGACAGATAAGTAAGAACTGTCGGACTATCATGATAGATAAGTAAGAACTGTCGGACTATCATGATAGATAAGTAAGAACTGTCGGACTATCATGACAGATAAGTAAGAACTGTCGGACTATCATGACAGATAAGTAAGAACTGTCGGACTATCATGACAGATAAGTAAGAACTGTCGGACTATCATGATAGATAAGTAAGAACTGTCGGACTATCATGACAGATAAGTAAGAACTGTCGGACTATCATGATAGATAAGTAAGAACTGTCGGACTATCATGATAGATAAGTAAGAACTGTCGGACTATCATGATAGATAAGTAAGAACTGTCGGACTATCATGATAGATAAGTAAGAACTGTCGGACAATCATGACAGATAAATAAGAACTGTCGGACTATCATGACAGATAAGTAAGAACTGTCGGACTGTCATGACAGATAAGTAAGAACTGTCGGACTATCATTAGCACAGACATTGACCCCTATGTGTTACTCTCTTAGTATGGTTCTCGTCGATAGTCCAATATTGTTAAGTTGTGTCATAGTGCTGTTTGATCTGTGATATAATGGAATTGATACTATATTCAATGTCTTTTTTTTTCTCAGTTTTGGTCATCCCCTTATTGTAAATTAGTCTTTGACCTGGTCAAAAAATGTAACTTACCTTCGCACTTTGTACCCCTTTCAGTCTTTGTTTTAAAACTACGTTTGTCTATATTTTGTGTTTTGATTTAAAGTGTCGATTTCTTTCAATCGTATTTATGTTAACAAAGAAATTACGACTAAATAACACAAAACATTAAACGGTATTTGAACATAATGATCTTCTATTGTTCCCTCGATTATTATCGATACAAGATTGTCACCTTTCAAGTTTGTTATTGAAATATGTATTTCATGTATGACGTAAAAAATTTCTGTACATTTTCTTTTCTGCGTATTTTTTATATTGTTATATACCATTTTTCAACATAAAAAAAATAGGGAAAAGTAAAATAAAGTAAAACCCCAGTGAAAGGACATTAATAAACTTCTGAGTTGACATCGAATCGGATATGGAACTTAAAACTTTAGCAAAATTCGTCTATGATCAACTTTGCATGAGAAAGTTGAATGTTTGTTAATTACTTCAGCAATACTGACTATTGAGCTAAGGAATTATCATCAATGACACAAATGTATGTCTATTTCATATTGATTGGTTAAACATTCCCACAGAAGATGGCCTAATTCTTAATCTTTCCCTTGTCAAAGTAACCCGAATTTTAACTTGCAAGAGCATTTGAAAATATTGGTTGTAACAATAGTTAATCATGACTTTGATATGTTCTAACTGTGAATGTTTGCTTACTGTTCAGTGGCAAATATTTCATACTCATCCAATAGAAAGCCGATAGTGCAAAGTCGGTTAACAGGGACATTGGATAGGAATTTCGACTGTTACTGTACAATGAGCTAGGGCATTTTGAATATGGACAGATATTTTTAATTGCAACATGTCGTATAAGGAACGTCGCAGACGTGATACTATCTTTGAAATTTGCATCATCATCGGTATAAAGTTCCCCAAGCAGACTGGACGTGACTGTGTATTTATACATCCGAGAGATAATAATACTTAATGTATACCTCTGATATGCTCAAAGAAAGATAACTCTATGACTAAAATTGTACTTGAACATAATGTACAAAGTCATATCCAAGTGCACATATCAAACAAAATCCAAATGATGTTGATGTAAGCAGCTACCGTAACAGGTCACAACATGGCCTTCAACAAGGAGTAAACACAAATACAGTTGCTAATTGTAATTTAGGCATTTCATTACATAAATATATTTTAGTAGCCGTGTTTAAAATATATATTAATCAAACACATATATATGCACCTGTTTAATTCCCCATACATTTAGTATTAAATTTGCATGTAAAATTTCACTTTTGATCTTCGGTCAATTGGTCAATCGGGGTTTGATACACAAATTGAATAAATATAAAATGGTGTACATGTCTTTTACAGTTGTTTGCACTCAATCTGGATATCTTCATGTTCACTTATCAAGATTCATCCATATATAATGATTACTGGCATTATATTATTGTATCGTTATAAAGAATGCGAAGACGTTGAATTGAATGTTCCTCATCGATCAAATGATAAAAAAAAATCGTCAAGATACTACTAGTAGGCTTGTAGTTTAGAATGATAGATGTATGTTTCAGAACTATTTGACGATATTCGTCGCACAGTTTATTTGCTTTATTTGCATGAATTTCTCTGCGAACGCAATAGTTTATTTCGAAATACAGTGTTATTAAACATTAGATATGGTGTATCTGTGTGCTACAAAAATGTCAAATGAATAATTGGAGTCGTCACATGCTTCTTTGAACAGGAAGCAATTTTAAAAATGGGGTCCTAACCAAGGATAAAAAGGAGGGGGTCGAACCTTATGTCCCCATTCAAATGCATTGCTCGTCCAAAACAAGGGAGAGGTTCCAACCCCCGGACCCTCCCCCTGGATCCTACACTGCGATCAGATTCTGACGATTTGAAAAGTCACTACGCTATCAGGAATCAGTATTACAAAACTTTACTTGTCAGTAAAACGTAGAATAGGGTATTACTAATCAGAACCTTACCAGGCTTCACTATTTGGTTTTTTTTTTCACCGCGTCTGGGGTATATATATCCGGTGGTGATGCTACACTGTGGTTTACAAAAGACTCAGGGGCGCTCGATATAAATCAAGTACGAAATTAGAAGATAATTGAAAACCAAGTATTAAAAAAATGTGTGTCAAATCAACTAATTTCCCTACTTTGATATGACTGATTTTTAGTGTGCAGGGTATATTTGTGTGTAACCCATTCTCCACAGCCTTATTGATTCGCTTTAGAAACAGCATCTACAAGGTCAGAGTACTGAGTCTCCCTTATATATACATACTTTAACTTTCCATTTATCGTTCGGACGTGGTTACGGTGTAATTTTCCAAATGGAAATCCATTGGTAAGAGTAGTTGGTAATGTGACTACATTATGCAGAAGGAAAATAGGTATATTTAAAAAATAATCATACTTCAATAATTTGGGCTAAATGAATAATAAAAAGAAAGGACAGAACAAAAAAATAAAAATGTCGAGAACAGACACAAATTAACTTTATCACAAAACCACAAACACGTTGTTAGATACATCCATATTGATCTTTAAGAGAAATTTGTTCTAAATAATGTCTAATTCGTTTAGTTACATCGATTTTGACAATAAATATAGTAAGATGTGGTAGGAGTGCCAATGAGAAAACTCTCCATCCAAATAACAATTTATATTGAAAGTAAAAGTTTATTTTCCGACATATAGAAATAAGAAGATTGGTATAAATGCCATTGAAACAACTCTTCTTCCAATTCACAATGTTTAAAAAGTAAACAATTATAAGTCAAAGAACGGCCTTCAACACAGAGCCTTGGCTCCCGCCAAACAGCAAGCTACGAAGCAACCGTGGTGACTAGTGTAAAACCATTCAATCAGGAAAACCAACTGTCAAATCTATATAAAAATACGAGAAACAAGAAACTAATATGAACCACATGAGAAAACCACAACACCGAACTACATTTTCCTGATTTAGGACAGGGACAAACAAATGCAGTAGGTTTTGCCATTTTAATTGGCGCCAACCTGCACCCTAACCTGAAACAATGGTGTGACATTACGACATTAGAAGACAAAATATGAAATATACTTTTTCTACCTTTCTGCTTTTGATCACTCTAGGATTCATAACTAATATATGTTAGCATGATAGGCTCTTAAAAGAACGAATCAAAATAGTAACAGAATATACTAACTATTCATATGATGAAGACATAATCTTTCAATCAGTTTAGTTGAGGTCTGGAGCTCGGATGTCAGTTAACTGCTAGTAGTCTGTTTATTTATGTATCATTGTCATTTTATTTATTTTCTTTTGTTACATCTTCTGACATCGGACTCGGACTTCTCTTAAACTGAATTTTAATGTGCGTATTGTTATGCGTTTTCTTTTCTACATTGGCTAGAGGTATAGGGGGAAGGTTGAGATCTCATAAACATGTTTAAACCCGCCGCAATTTTGCCCCTGTCCCAAGTCAGGAGCCTCTGGCCTTTGTAAGACGTCTTGTATGATTTTAACTTTTAGTTTCTTGTGTATAATTTGGAGTTTAGTATGACGTCCATTATCACTGTACTGGTATATATATATTTTTTAAGGGGCCAGCTGAAGGACGTCTACGGGTGCGGGAGTTTCTCGCTACATTGAAGACACTTGGTGGCCTTCGGCTGTTGTCTGGTCTATGGCCGGGTTGTTGTCGCTTTGACACATTCCCCATTTCCTTTCTCTATTTTAACTTCCTTCCAAAAGAAACAGAAAATAAAAACTTACCAAAGTCTGGTATTCGATCATATGTTGGTCATGTTTATTTGTCAGAAAAAAACAACAATTAAAATTATAGTTTATGAAAGAGGGTTTGGATGTTTGTTTTGTTTTTTGTTTTTTGGGTTTTTTTTTTTTTTGGGGGGGGGGGGGTGCGTCCTCGTTTTCTGTATATGCTAATTTTTTAGTTAATTTTTCTCTGTGTTTTATTTGTTTGTCCATTATTCCCTCTTCTTTATGATAGTTTAGCAATACGTAAGTCTCTATCCTTTTGGTCTTTTTGGCCTTTTTGTCTCTATTTTTCATATATTTTTGGCCTTTAATCAGCATTTTTAGCCTTCTATAATCAATTTCATAGACCCGGTCCAGAACGTCATTAAAATATTGTCACACATATTAAAAAGCAACATAAAAGACTTATTAACATTGGATATTAAGGACTTAATTGACAAATTAAATAATGGTATAAAGTAAAAATAGGTAACTTCTTCTATTTAACAAATTCAAGAAAAGTTATAACCTTAAACACAGCATAAACATTGAGCATAGACCATTCATTTACATATGTAGAAAAAAGTGGTCACTGTTTGGCAATATAAACTGGATGATACAGGAAACCTAACCCATACCTAAGTCTCTGTAAACATTGCACTATCCTAGAAGACGAATTCCTCTTTTTCGATAGTATTATTAAATCGATTGATGCATTATTAAGAAAATTTGTCTTTTTATTCATAGTACATGTACATGTAGTATGATTGAACGAAACAGGATGATAAAAAGTTAAACTCCTTTAAAACAAAAATAAGAGCACGAAAACTTGAGGTCAGTCCTTGAAAATATATAAATATAGTTGTAAATCCATTGATGCATTATTAAGAAAATTTGTCTTTTTATTCATAGGACATGTACATGTAGTATGATGGAACGAAACAGGATGATAAAAAGTTAGACTCCTTTAAAACAAAAATAAGAGGACGAACAATTGAGGTCAGTCCTTGAAAATATATTCGATATAAATATAGTTGTATGTTTATATTCAATTTTTGCTTATGTTTGTTTGTAAACCATTTACAAAATTTATCTAACTAGCATATTCGTCTATATTGAAAATATAAAACATTTTCTGCAAATATTAATGATTGATTTAAGATGCATAACTCAAGTCACAAAGTTGAACAGTATTTTTTATGCGGATGCTTATTGATGCATGAGATGTACATATATGTATAAGATGTGCAGACAGTCATACAGGTGTAAATTTAATATTTTGTTCGTGGTTTTTATCTTTTACTTTAAATAGGAAGCGGAAAATATAATTTTATCAAATTTGTTACTGCGTCATGATCGCCTTTAACTCAAGTGCAACTGTTCTTCTGGCTAATGTTATATTATAATTGATAAAGTATCGCGTATCAGTGTAAAATTTTACCTTGAACTGATATGGCTTTGTTATCTATTACTTTTTACAAAACATTATTTGACAAGGTGAATGACATACTTAGTTATGATGACTGCTGGCGAAATATAGAACACATAATTATAGTGCATTTCTTGAGAAGAAAACTCAGTTTGGATAACATCACAAAATTGTAAACACGTAAGAAAACTTTATTAATTCTAATATACGCTTGTTTAACCCTATTAAACATATGAATAGGTGGACGTTAAGTAAATAAGCTTTAAACTTTAGCATGGGAACTAACAAAATGGAAGGATACATGTGACTAGACACACAGTATCGTTATGTTGATTAAAACATAATGCGCACACGCTTTTTTTTTTTTTGCCATGTGCTTGCTTATATTATTTGTTGTGTTTGAAGGACAAGTGGTTGTCAAAACCGTAGAAGTTGCAGCTATTTAATTGCAATAATATATTTTTGACTTTTTATGTGTGTGCAAAACAAATACCCTTTAAAAACAAACGAAATTTCCATGGTCATCTGTATGTTAATTTACAGAGAGAAACTCATGCAATATAGAACTTAAAATAGGAATTTTACATAATAATTATGAAACAAGGCATGTAAACTGTCTGTCGGCGTATATATATATATATATATATATATATATATATATATATATATATATATATATATATATATATATGTCTATATTTAGACAGTCGGGTTTTTGGTAGTTGCATTGATCTGTAGTACTTCCTGTATTTTTGGTAGTTTGTGTGATCTATTGTATTATCTAATATATTTACTAGTTGGTGTGAACTATTATTTTGTCTAATATTTTTGGTAGTTATTGTGATCTATTGTATTGTTTAATATTTTTGGTAGTTAGTGTGATCAATAATATTGTTTAACATTTTTGGTGGTTGGTATGCTCTGTTGTACTGTCTACTATTTTTGGTAGTTGATGTGATCAATTAAACTGTCTAAAATTTTTAGTAGTTGAATCGGTCTATTGTATTGTCTTTAATTTGGTAGTTGTTGTAATCAGGGGCGGATCCAGGATTTTCGGTTAGGGGGTGGGGGCAAACTTAAATTTTCGCCGAGCGGTGCGAGACGAATTTGTTTTGAGGTATTATTATCGAAATTATTGAAATATTCTTCTAGAGAGGGTGCAATGTAGATATCTTGCCAAGCGTGGCGAGAAATAAATATTTTGTGGTAAAATTAGCGAGAAATTTAAGTTTCAAACTAAACCCGCATAAATCCACCCCTGACAATCTGCAATCACCATGATTAACACGAAATCTGCGAGCTTCTATTCATTGACTCAATAATAACTCACCGACCAATATAAGATTTTGAAAACAAGAATTTCTACTTTTGCCAGCGATTTTTAATTGTTTTTTCTTAATTTTTTTTCTTCTATTTCCGGAGGTCGTGTCAAACTTTTATTTACATTTCTACCGCAAACCAGTAAAATCAGAATGAGGTACTTGCGAAGATATGTTTATTTTCGTGGGATCCTATGTAATACGGTAGTAGGGGTTGGTCCATGACCGTTTATGCATGCTTCAGCAAACTTTACAGGTTGAAAGTGAGAAACATTTATTGATATCATACAGAGATATTAGACAATGATATAAATTAATAAACGAACCTTTCGCTTGAACCAGTATTCCTATCTTTCATTAAGAAAGAAATTCTGAATTTAAACAGGACTGTTTTTTGGCCATGCCATAATGAAATAACCAACCCAACCGCGGGTAGGGCATTTTCGCCTACTTCGTGGGAAAGTGAGGTAGGGTTGTTTTTGAACTTTAATTATCAAAGAAATTGTTTATAAAATCCGCAACTACCATGTCACAATTGTTTTACTTGAACTGCTAAAAGCCTATGATATTTCTTCACCAAACGAAGTACCGCGATTGACACTTTTCTTTGATTTTATAGAACTTATAAATAAACCGTAGATCAGTTTATTAGTATTCACGTTGATTCTGTTAAACTTACTGTTTTAAATTTTAGAGGGGCGGTACACCCGCCACGCCCCCGCCTATATCCGCCCCTGGTAATCTGTTGTACTGTCTAATATTGTATGTATCACTGTCATCCTTATTGCGTATAATCTTGGCTAATAAAGTTCTGTACATCTCAGTCAGGATTGATTGATTGGTTGTTGTTTGTTTTACACTAAATGTCCAATATTTCAGTCATGTTCAAAACGAGAGCAAATGCAACAAAACAAATAATAAGTAGATACTGCAAGTCAGTCAACATGGAGAGGGAGGGAGTAATTTCTTGAATGCATGCATATGTAATTTCACTTGTTCTTGACATGCTTCATGTATCTGCTCTCACTTCAAAATAAAATTCATCAACTTTAAGGATTGCCTGGAATAGAACTAAGAGACCCTTAATTATGTTATGAATTATAATTGTATTTCATTATGCAAAAAAAAAAACTCCTTTATGAACCCCCGACTCCAACTCTCTTTAGTCAAACTCTACACCACTGGAATGTTATTTAAGTGATTATTTTAGCCTTTGAACACAGGCACTTGTCTCAGAAAAAAAATCCTATATACATGCTTGTGCCTTTAAATCAAGCAATAGAGGCGCCATGATTGATAAATGGTTTTTCTAAAAATAAATAATAAAATTTGAGTTGTATTAGTCTTAAATATAAGAATGTTCAGTACCGTTTTATTGCTTTTCATATATAAATCAGAAGATGTGGTATGAAGGTCAATGAGTAAACTCTCTACGAGAGGCCAAGTTTGTATCACGTTTGTTTGAAGGGAGTACAAGATTGTACAAGTGCAGTTAAAACAGTTCTACAAAATGTGTTATACTGGCTTTAAAATATATTGCAACGGTTTAAACTAGATAGACATTTTTCATTTATTAAATAGAGTTTAGAATATCATGTTTATATATATTTGTTTCTCTTTCACAGCTGGTATTATGGCAGATCCTAAATCCAGACGATCATTGGGGAGATGGCGTTTATCAGCTATCATCTTGGCGATTGTATCATTAGTACTATTTATTTGTCTTATAGCAATTCTTGTGATGACTCACACTAGGAAAAAGAAAATAACTACCTGTGGTAGTAAAGAAAAAGGACAGTATGGTCATATTGATCTTAAGGAATCAGATAACCCATCTGTGTTCCATCATTTAACTTCAAAAGAAATAGAAGGTTTGATGAAGTATTTATATTCTCAGAAAACGCTCAACTTGGTTAAGGCAGCAGACATGAAAGTCAATACAAGCTACGTCTTTTTAAGTGAATTATTTTTGCCAAGTAAAAATTCCGTACTGGATTATCTAGACAAAAAGGGAACTCAGCCACCACGAGAAGCACGTGTTGTTATGTTACGAGGAGACAAACAAACACCAGATATTGAAGAAATTATAGTTGGTCCGTTACCGAATCCAACCAAACACAGACCGAATCCAAATAGAAAACAATCAATTCCATTTATATACCGTCCTGTTACTGGACCTGAACACGTTGGGTCGATAGAAATGGCTACAGTGAAAGTTGACCAAGTACTTGGAACAATGTTCGAAGAGGTTTACGACGGAAAACTATTTAATTGTAATAACAAATGCTTAATGATTCGGTACATAACACCGGTGTCGTCTGTGCAGTCCGGAGAGAAAAGACGTAAAACATGGTATTGGCTGTCACAATCTGCGGAGTACTTTATTCTACACCCTCTAGATTTTTCTGTTTTGGTAGACTTGGATGGACCAAACTATACAATTGAACAAGTTTGGTTTAATGGAAAACTGTATAAAACGCTAACAGATGTTTTAGATTACTATAAAGCAAATAAGGGATCGATCTTAAAGGTTAAATTTCCAGATGTTAACAGAGATCTCTTCTCTACAATGAACCAACGTGGTACACCACCAATTAGTCCTCCTTTAAGAAATCCAGTACAAGTCTCACCTGATGGAAAGAGATATAATGTTAAGGATCGACATGTTGAATATATGTCTTGGCAATTTGATTTCGGGATGTCACCAATAAGAGGCCCACAACTGTTTGATTTGAGGTTTAAGAACGAAAGGATTGCGTATGAATTGAGTTTACAAGAACTTTCTGTATTTTATGCGGGATACAAACCGATGCAAGCTTTAGCTAATTATTTAGATGGTGTTGGTTTAATAGGAATACAAGCAAAAGGACTTGTCCCGGGGGTCGATTGTCCAACAGACGCCACGTATTTTAGTTCTACATTTCAAGTGGAGTCAGATGGTCCATTCTCATTTGAAAATGCTTTCTGTCTTTTTGAATACAACATGGGTATGCCTTTACGTAGACATCATTCTTATTCGTTTGCCTATGGCAGGTTTTACGAAGGGATGGAATCAACAGTGTTGATTTTACGAACAATTGCAGTCATTATTAATTATGATTACGTAATAGATTTTATGTTTTATCCTAACGGAGCTATGCAGATCAAGGTTGTTTCTACTGGTTACGTACTTGGCACTTTCTATACTGACAATGAAAGTAAATACAGCTTCAAACTTCACGAGAATTTTGCAGCTAATATACATCAGCATTTGTTCAATTTTAAAGTCGATTTAGACATTCAAGGAACTGCAAACCGATTTGCAACTGCTAACATTGAAACTGAAGATATACCGAACAAGTTTTCGAAAGATTCGAGTGCAAGGTTAATACAACATAGATTTTCCACTTCTCTCAAAACAACAGAGAAAGATGCTGCATACAAATTCGATTTTGAAACTCCAAAATATTTACTCATATACAAAGAAGATGTCAAATCAAGAAAAACGTATCAAAAGAGTAAAAGTTATCGAATACTCAATAATGGAATGTCTAAACTAATCCTCCCAGAGGGGAAAGGAAACGAACCAAGTATAAGTTGGGCCAGAAATCAACTTGCTATTACAAAATATAAGGATTTGGAGCCAACGAGTAGTTCTTTATACTCAATTCTAGATGCTGAAGACCCAATCGTACATTTTCAGAATTTTATTGATGATAATGAACCAATAGTGGATGAGGTAAGTTATATATGACGTATTCAACATTTTATGTATGAACACTAAATAATAATCTAGTAGAAAACAGAACAGTAGTCAACACTTCTTTGTTGACATGAAATATCATGATATGGTCATAATTGTAAATAAACTGTTTACAAAACTTCGAATTTTTGAAAATATAAGGCTTTTCTTCATCAGAAATAGCTTAGATGTGATGTATTTGTCAAAACGATCTGTTCATTACACGAATAAACCAATCTGTAATTCATATAACATCTTTAACAAGCATATTACACGTACGATACGCTCATAAAGAAAATAAAACCAAGTCTAATGCAATTTTTTTTTCGAAACAAAGAAATTACGTGAAGGATTCCAATGCATTTTCATCTTCGTAGGAAAGAACTTCCGCGAAGAAGTATATAGCATTGTCAAAGGAAGTATGCACTTTTTTTCCTTTAAAAATGCCCTGTACCAAGTCAGGAATATGGTCATTGTTATATTATAGTTCGTTTCTGTGTGTATTACATTATAACGTTGTGTCGTTTGTTTTCTCTTATTTTTGAGTGTAAATTCACATTAAGATAAGACGTGTCACGGTACTTGTCTATCCCAAATTCATGTATTTGGTTTTGATGTTATATATATATGTTATATTTGTTATTCTCGTGGGATTTTGTCTATGTGTGTTACATTTTAGTGTTATGTCGTTGTTCTCCTCTTATATTTAATGCGTTTCCCTCGGTTTTAGTTTGTTATCCCGATTTTTTTTTTCGCCCATGGATTTATGAGTTTTGAACAGCGGTATACTACTGTTGCCTTTATTTATTATGTTTAATGGAAATGACTTTTGCCATATGTTATGATGTGTCAATAAGATTCTACACTTAAACCCTCTTGTTAAAACACCACAAAATATTTCATGACGTGTCAACTATGATAGAAAAAATACAAAGAGATGCACATGAAAAAATATCACAAATATAAAAAGTAAAAAAAAGAAATCAACAAAAACATACACTACTTTATTATATAATTTGAAGATGCAACAATAATTGTCAATTGAAAAAAAACTTTTGTAATTGAATTTTTAGGATTTGGTAGCATGGGTCACGATGGGTATTCACCATATTCCACACACTGAAGACTTGCCGGTTACACCTACTCCGGGGATGGAGTTGAGCTTTTACCTATTACCATACAACTATTTCGATGAAGATCCAGCAATTTCTTCCTTGAATGCTGTCCGTATTGAACCAAAAGATAATACAAAACTGAAGACATCTATTAACATTAACCGTTATGGCGTCAAACAAAGTATGCAGTGTGTACCTGAAAAAAATAAATATGACAAGGAAATTTCGGAAAATCCTTCATTGATAATTGACACTGAAGGAGGCACATTCTTGTAAATTTATATGTAATAGTAAAACAAGTTTCACGAATCAATCCGTCTGACAAGTGAAATATATATTGTACTTGTATATCTTAAAACACTGTGTGTACATTTACTGGACAAATACTGCCTTTATGAATGAATTAACTAAGCAGCCAATATACATTTTATAATTTTGTTTATTCATAACGTTTATGAATATTATGCTTGATTCCATAAGAGTGTCTATTTGTTTGTGTGTGTGTGTACAAAATACAACAGCTGTCATTAACTGTTCATCAATGTTCTTTTAAAAAAAACCGCATTATTTCATATTTTAATTAAACACAATTTGTGCATTAGACTCTGTCAATTGTAATTACTACTTTGAATGCCGGAGTAACAAATTTGGTTCACTCAGTATTCCTTAGATTTGGGAGATTTGGATAGCCATAAAATTAGGCTCAACCCTCCATTTTTTTCCGAAAATGTGCTGTGATCCTGTCGGGAATATGGAAGTCCATCTCTATGTATGTTGGCGTTTGTTTCTGTTACAGTTCAGTGTTGTTCCGTTGTTTTCTGCTTAAAGTTGATGCGTTTCCATCGTGTTTGGTTGATTTGCAACCCGGATTTGTTTTCGCTTTATCGATTTATGACTATTTAACAGCAGTATACTACTGTTGCCTTTATATGGTCTCTGATAGATAGTCGTCCGAATTCAATCATAACACATCTCCTGATTTATATATTTAAGATAGTTACTAGTAAAACTACTAGTATATGATCTCACCAGCATTTAAAGGAAGTATGCAAAACATATATATTGTTTTGCTTTGTGATATTATTTAATTTGATTTCGTTGTATGCTAACAATAAACTACAAATTGAACTGAATACTTTTTATTCATATGAAAATTTCAAAATTTCATATAATTTCTTTTTACGGGGACATCATTTATATTTGTATAAAAAATCCTTGTTATACATGTGAAATTGTTCGAAAATGAAAAAAAAAAAAAAATACTTTCGTCTTCTCTACGTTACAGGTTTTTCTCCTTATTTATTCCACTCTTCAAAATACTTTTTATATTTTACGTGTATACAAATTGTTTATGTACCGAAATTGTCTTTTGCTGTAGACCGCATGGTAATCCCTAGGTGATTATATATTTGGCTGTTGCTGTGTCTTTAATAGTTATCCCACAAGGACGCGGTGTGTCAGTGTCAGATCACCCCGATGGCCGGAGGCCAGAGGGTGATCTTACACTGACACACCAAGTCCGAATGGGATAACTATTTTACATCCCAGCTGTTTTAGATTAGACGAAAAAACATTTACAATTCATGAAATCTAGTTTTAGAACGCCACACAAACATTATAATATACTTTATATATTACTATATGATGTATCCCCTTTATGACCCCCGAACACGATGAGTAGATATCAAACAATGTCAACTCGCCCCACTTGCCAATCGGCCCCACTATATCGCCACTTTATTAAAAAAAAATCGCCCCAATCTTGTTTACCGACTCTTCCCAATTTTGAAAAAGTGTAAAATCAAATTGAATAATCAGTCTGACAATTCATTGATTAACGAAAAAGGTTTAAACGCCACTGAATAAAGGTCTGCCAACTCGCCCCACTTATAAAAAGATCTTGCTTCCTTTAAGTATGTTTAATTACTGTTAGTTCGTATCCGGTCGTCCTGGTGTAGTGGTATGTGTCGTGGCTTGATATGCTAAAGGTCTTGAGTTCGAATCCCATCATATACACTGGATTTTTTCTACGTGAATGTTGATAGATAGTCTTTTCCTTATAATTAATTATAAGTTTTATAGTGGATTTGACATTCCACCCAAAATGTTACAGAACAAAGGAAAGCATGCATAACAAAGAAACTCAAACTGGGGTGATCTGGTAGGGGTGATCCGGCTCAGATCACTCCTGTTAGAACAAAGGCACCCTGTATAACCCCGATACAGATGAAACCGGACGTTGACGCGTTCGAATCGAACACATCGTGTAACTGAGTTCAGACAGTAAGAAATTAATACTTTTAAAGAAAATCCAATAACTATTCTTCGGATATTTTGCTCCAATATATTCTTTGCCATAATATTCATTAGTTACTAAAAGGTTTTTCAAATATGTGGAATTTTTATATACAAACATCAAATAACGCACGACGATATCAATGATAAAACGTGCTTGGTATTTTTAAATATTCAAAACTTAATGTTTCTTGTACCTCATAGTTTTTATAACATACATTTTTGAAAATTTCATAGTTAAAATTAACAAACTTATAAAGGTCGTATGTTTGTGTTGTGTCTAGAAACAAAAAAAATACACGTTTTAAAGTGTCTTTATTTTCATGTTGTGTACGCTTCGTTGTCATTACACCTTTTTATACTGTACGCTTCGTTGACACACTATTGCGTTTGTCAATGAATTTTGCGTGTATGAAATAATGCTTTGATATGATTATAACCAATATGCATGTTTAAAAAATAAATAATTTAATACCATAACATGCAGACAGCAACCCATAATATCCGTTGTATTGTCGAAACACTCTTGGAGGTATTTTGTACATGTAAAAAAAAATCCTTATGTATACGAAAGTTGAATTGGTAGAAATACATTAACTCGACAGATGCAAATATGACTAAGCATACAGATACACACGTCCGAATATCTAATTTGATAGCATTTTAGAAAATGTTTACCATACGACAGTCAATGTACGGTGAGGAGTGGGTTAGGTGCCCGCTAACATATTTAATCCCGCCATATTCTGTATGTGCCTGTTTAAAGCCAGGAGCATGTAATCAGTGGTTATATATATATTTTTGTGTTCACTATTTTTTGCAAAAATTAGGCTGTTAGTTTTCTCTTATGAAATGTTTTACATTTGTCATTTCTGTGTGATTTTTTACCTGACTATGCGGTATGGGCTTTGTTCATTGTTGAAGGCCGTACGGGGACCTATAGTTGTTTTTGTGTCGTCTGGTCTCTTGCGAAGAGTTGTTTCAATACCACATCTTCTTTTTGATGTAGACGGCAATCAAAAACAATTTTGACCTGAATCTCAGAGGCGGGTCCAAGGGGGTCATAGATTACAATAGATTACAACAGAGTTACATTAAGGCTAGAGAATATGTGTATACAATGAAGATGTAACTTATAGCCGTCAATAGTAATACAGTTTCTTTAATGTAAAGATATAAAGATGAAGAGATACTTCTTAATATTAACTGAATTGCTTTCTCGATTATGTTTTTTGTGTTTGTTTAATTTTTAAGGTATAAAGATTATGCTTAGTTTCCTCGAACATTACAGTCTTTCTACTGTGATGCCAAAATCTACATGATTGGTAATTCTGGTACTTTAAGCACCTTGAAGTCTATACCCACCCATATGCATTTCATTCAAATTTTGACTTATTTCGGAGAAGACCAAAAGGACCATATTTATATTCCCCAGTTTCCTTTGGCGTCATCGGTAAATTATGCAATTGAGCAAAGCATCAATCATCAACCATCAACCTAACCTTAGACATTTGCTTTGTTTCTTTTATCATGTCTAAAATAGTTATCAATAAAAAATTGAAACGTTTCACAGTTGATACTTAACAATTTCTGGACCCCTTTATTTGTTAATGACACGCGTACGTAATAGCTGATTGTTGGCTGCTTAACGTTCAAGATAAGCACAAAGTAGCAACACATACTACATGTAGGTCCTGGAAGGAGGCCCTCCGGAATTACGTCAGGGAAGTTTGGACTGCCACTGGATAAAATGAGGTATATTGAATAAGGACCCAAATGTTGCCTTTCAACAGGCCATTTATGGACCTCTCAAAAAGTTTTTCAAGGGTTCGTAAAGTACACGAGACATTGGATCGTATATTCCCATTCGTCCTTTGTCGATATTATTTGTATACTTCTTAATATTAGTCAGAGCGTACGCGTACGGCCCGACCATATGAGTATTTTGAAAAAGTACGCATACGGCCCAGACCGTACGCGTACGGTCCAAATACTCATACGGTCTGGAACATAATCACTGACTAATACTTTAGATACACATGATTTACCTCTTAGTTTTAATTCGCTTTGAAATAACTATCAGTTACTACAATTACTCCTTTGTCGATATTTTATGTATATGGTTTTTGTGCCTTGTACCGACATTTTGAGTTGAGCCAATTGCAACTGTACAGTTTTTTTTTTATTGTTTTTTTTATAAGTTGTGCTGTTACCCCAGTGTCCCAGGTTAAGGAGAGGGTTGGGCCTCACATGTTTAATCCCGCCGCATTTTTTCGTGTCGGTCCTACGTCATGGGCCTGTATAACATAGGTTATATAGATCTGTCATATTTTTTTTTCTTTGATAAATAATCCATAAGTTATAAATAAATAACCGTTAGTTTTCTCGTTTTTATTTTTTCACATTTTTTTATATTGGTGTCTTTTATAGCCGACTATATGGTATAGGTGTCCTCACTGTTAAATGTTGTACATTGGACTATAATAATTGCTTTATTTACCCACTTCATTTAAACTTTGGTGGAAAGTTGTATCACTGGCCATCACACTACATTTAAAAAGCTTCATATGTAAAAAAAAAAAAAAAAAAAAAAAACACCCATAGATAAAGCAGTTGGAATGCCATCTAAGGCATTCGGCAAACTAAGTTCAACGAGCTCCTATGTCTGCTTTCGTCTATGTGAATTTGGACCAACATCAGCATTTTGAAGAGCCCCAAATTGTGAAAAGGAAGTCATTAATGTTTTAATGACTGTTCTATACTTTTTGAAACTTTATTTCCTCTGGAATATATTTATTAACTGTTCATTTCATCTGGAATAACGTTGAAAGTCCCAATTTTCAATAGAAACATTCTTATCAGATGTACGCTGGTTAAACACAGCAATTTTGGCTTTGGGTGACTGGTGATTTAAGTTCAACTATTTTGACTAATTTAACGGATAAACATTTACAATAAAATACAGAAAAAAGGGTCACTGACATCATCTCGAATACCTTGACAAGAAAGTGATTTGTGACGGTTTTTGTCAACGAACTGTACAGTGATTTTTTAAAAACGCACAACGAACGCGACACATTAAGTGGAACGAACAATACAGTAAGAGAAAACTTATTTACTTTGATATTGCGTTTATTCTTAGTTCTAGGGAACATTTGAAGGCACGTAGTAATGCAAAGTATAGTTATTTGTTATTGCTTAAGGTATTAATACGCAAAGGTGTAAGCACGAAAAGATATTCAGCATTGTTTATCTCATAAAACGTATGAAATTGCACCATGTCTGTGCGTTTTGCATCTAGCAGTTTTATCAAACGTTCTATGCAATATCTAAAACTAACAACAATTGTATAATTGAATAAATAAACTAGCATGCACATTGACATATTTATATATACTCAAATAAGTTCTAGAGAGGCATTCCAAATTGTTGTCATCCTAAATAGTGTCCTGATTATCGCTTCGAACGCGTCAACGTCCGGTTTCATTTGTATCGGGGTTATACGGGGTGAAAGGAGCTGGGATGTAATCAAAATACACTCAACATTTATATGTATTTATAAATTATGGCATGCAACTTCTCTGCAATTACCGATAAAGTTTGAAATAAAAATACAACTAATTTTTCAGGAATATTAAGTATGAACAAAAGTTGGTAGTGTGAACACTAATAACTTTACCCTGTGATCATGGCAGATCCTAGCTTCAGGCAGTCAGTCGAGGTACGGCGTTTACTCGTTTTACTCTTGCTACTGATAACAATATTACTACTAATTGCAATAATAGTGATAGTTATGAATACTCATAGCAATCGAAAGCATCAACCTACCTGTGGCCAAAAAGAGAAAGGACAGTATGATCATATTGATCTTTCGGAATCTGACAATCCTTCTGTTTTTCGCGATTTGACTTCAAAAGAAATTAAAGCTTTAATGAAATATTTACATAGGCAACAAAGTCTTAATTTAGTCAAAGCAGCGGACATGGAAGTAAATACTAGTTATGTTTACTCGTGCGAAATGCATCTACCTAGTAAGAGCTCCGTCATTGATCATCTTGACAAAAATGCAAAAAAGCCACCTAGGGAAGCGCATGTCATTATCTTCAGAGGTGATAAACAAAAACCAGATATTGAAGAAATAATCGTTGGTCCTTTACCCAAACCAACTGGTCATAGACCTGTTTCACATAAAAGGAAGTCTATTCCTTTTATATATCGACCAACTACCAGACCGGAACATATCGCGGTAATACATATGCTAAATGTAAAAATCGACACCCTTCTTGGAACAATGCTTGAAGAATTATACGGGGGACGACTTATCAATTGTGACAGTAAATGCTTAATAATTCGGTACATAACACCTGTATCGTCTGCACTGTCTGGGGAAAGAAGACGTAAAACATGGTATTGGGTGTCGCAATTTGCTGAATATTACATCCTACATCCCCTTGATTTTGCTGTATTGGTAGACATGGACGTAACTAATAATTCAATAGAAAACGTATGGTTTAATGGACAACTTTATGACAATCTATTAGATGTTTTAAATTATTACAGTGCAAATAAGGGTTCTATTACTAAAATTAAGTTTCCAAATGTGAACACTGATAGTTTTTCTGCAGCGAAACAACGCGGTACACCACCAATTAGTCCTCCTTTGAGAAATCCAGTACAAGTCTCACCTGATGGAAAAAGATATAATGTTAATGATCGTCATGTCAATTATATGTCCTGGGAATTTGATTTCCGGATGTCGACAACAAAAGGTCCACAAATATATGATTTAAAATTCAAGAAAGAAAGGATAGCATATGAAATAGGCTTACAAGACATTGCCGTCTTTTATTCAGGTTACAAACCCATGCAAGCTATGGCTAATTATTTAGATAGTGTAGGGTTACTCGGATCCCGTGCACAAGGTTTAGTACCTGGTGTCGACTGTCCAAAGGACGCAACATTTGTAGGGACGACGTTGCTGGTGGAGTCCGATGGTCCTTTTTCGTATAAAAACGTATTCTGTCTGTTTGAATACAATACAGGTATGCCATTACGCAGACACCACTCCTATTCGTTCAATTATGGTAGGTTTTATGAAGGAATGGAAACAACAGTACTGGTTTTGAGAACAATTATCGTTATTGTCAACTATGACTATATTATCGATTTCATATTTTATTCAAATGGTGCAGTGCAAGTAAAAGCCGTTTCGACTGGCTACGTATCAGGTACGTTTTATACTAAAAATGAAACTAAATACAGTTTTAAACTTCATGAGAATTTGGCAGCTAACATACACCATCATATGTTCAGTTTTAAAGCCGATGTAGATATAAAAGGAAATGAAAATAGATTTGCGACTGTTGACATTGAAACGGAAGATTTACCCAATAAATTTTCAAAAAACCCAGATTCAAGATTACTTCAACATAAATTTTCTTCGAATCTAAAGGAAACTGAAAAAGAAGCTGCGTATAAATTTGATTTTGAAACTCCAAAATATTTACTTCTTTACAAAGAAGAAGACAAGACAAGGAAATCTTACAAACAGAGTAAAAGTTATCGAGTACTTAACACAGGAATGTCCAAACAAATCCTACCAGAAGGCAAAGGTAACGAGCCTAGTATAAGTTGGGCTAGATATCAAGTTGCAGTGACTAAATATAAAGACTCAGAACCAACCAGTAGTTCTATATACTCTATACTAGATGCTGAAGACCCAGTTGTACATTTTCAGAATTTTATTGATGATAATGAATCAGTTGTGGATGAGGTAAATGTATAAATAACCGAAAAGATCTCCCAAGGTACAATTTTTTCATTGAAAAACAAAGATAAAAGACACACTTAGATCACCCCCAGTTTTTGGTGGGGTTCGTGTTGCTTAGACTTTAGTTTTCTATGTCGTGTCTTCTGTACTATTATCTGTTTGTTTGTCTTTTTATTCTTAGCCATGGCTTTGTCAGTTTATTTTAAATCTATGAGTTTGACTGTCCCTCTGGTATCTTTCGTACCTCTTTTTGAACACTCGGCCGGGTTAAACCATTTCTATCACTGCCATAAACATGATAAAATAAAAATCAATTGTGTTGGAAAATCACTTAACCAAAATCCACATTATAAAAGATAACAAAAACTTAAGAACACAGGTTGTACAAACAAAATAAAAATAAATAACACCCTTTATAAGATTGTGTACGGTTACTGAAAGCAGACCTTGTCTTATGTAAAACTATGTAACTTACAGTTACTGGTATGTAATATTCGTCATACACTAAAGTCGTTGGCTGTATTGCACAGTACATTTCAAACTGAAATGACATCAACATTACAGGAAGATAATGATTAACTTATGCAAACGATGCTTAAAACAAAACCATTTAAGACGAAAACAGACAAAAGGAACAAAGCAAATTAATGTACAATATAAAATTAAAAAAAAAATGTTTTTAAACTAAGATTTTTTATTTAAAGGTGACTTTGTATCTAATATGTTTGTAGGATTTAGTAGCATGGATCACTATGGGAGTTCAACATATTCCACACACTGAAGACTTGCCGATTACCACTACCCCCGGAATGGAAGTAAGCTTTTATCTATTACCATACAACTATTTTGATGAAGATCCAGCAATATCATCATTGAATGCTGTTCGTATAGAACCAACAAACAAGCTGAAGCATACGACATCTATCAAAATAAACCGATATGGTGTTGCGCAAAATTTTGAATGTCTGCCAGAGGAAGACAAATACGATGGAGAAATTGAGAAGAATCCTTCTATTATCCTTGATGCTTGATCATGAGAAGACAGTGTCGCTTTACATCGATATTTGCTGTCTTCGTTTAGAACAATTTTCAGACATATTATTTAATAAGGTATATGTTTTTTGGGTTTTTTTTTTATTCAACAATATATTGCTTGCTGTTAACAATTTACTTCCCTAGTCCAGCATTCTAGTGAAGGGTCTCTTTATCTTAACAAGAAATCAAGAATTTCTTTCTGTTTAACAATAATACATTAAATAAATGTATATATATATTTTATTTTACTTTAAAATACTTATAATAATGTATATGCAGCATTTATATAATTAATCAGTTATCGCTACGAAAATTTTTGATCAGAGGCCTTTTAAAAATCATATATGTATAATCTTGCTTTGTGATAAACTTTAATTTTACAGGTATCAAGGGCACGAATATTGAACTAAAATGCAAAATATATTTTAATTGATAGACGAAATTTTAACAAAACAATTCAATATAATTATCATAAAAGTTTGTAAAAAACACGTGCTTTTCAACACGTACAATGTATGTTCCTCAACTACCCGTTTTCAGTCGCATTTACTTTATTAAATTCAACATGTTTCATTTGCTATCTGTAGAAGCAGGCTATTGCAAGCCGTGTTTTGTTTTATAACTTTGATGGTACAATGTATGTGTTTTCCTTACTACGTGTATGTAAAGTATATGTTAGAAACTAGTAGTTCACTCTATGATTTTTTTTAGTGTACATTGTATTTCAATATTGCAAATAAAAATGCAACCAGCAATACTGTTGGATATGCTTTTAAGTGTAAATAAAACTGTGTGTACTATGTGTCTTTACTAGTCTTCACATATGCTTGGTTCATTAAAATATATTCTTTTTAGTAAATCATATGCAGTTGATTTACTAAACAAAAAATATTTATGATGGTTTACACCCATCTACAGATGATTTTGAATATCTGGATTTAGTCGATATACTTGATGCTTTTGAAAGTCTTCCAGAAAATGAACCTGTTTCTGTCGAGTTCTTTATGGGAGTGTGTGTTTCGAGTTTTTTGCTGATCTGGGTTGTCGGACGACTGTTTATCAGTGGAAGTGTATAATTATCCTTTTTCGTCTTTTGGTCACTTGAAAGTTGGTTACATGGATCAAGCTTTGTTGTTAATGTTCCTAAAGTTGTCAAATAAGATTCTTGATTTTTCGGATGGATATATAAGATATTTATATCTTTAAAAGAATGTATTAGTACTTTGATTTGTTTTCTTTCTTCAGTGGTGGACGTTTTCAAGTTATGCAGTGTAATAAAAACTTGGCTATTGGAGCCGTATTCTTTTACATAATCTAGCTCCTTTTTATGCTCATTAACTTTTTCGATCAACCCCGAAATCTTTTTCTCCTGCTTTTCAATGTTTGACGATTTCAAAAGATGCACAGTTGATAATTCTGATAGCAATGCATGTTCTAATGCTTCAAGGCGATCAATTATGTTTTGCTTAATTGCAGCAATAGATTTCTGTATATCGTCCTTTTGTTTGTCTAGTCTTTTTAAATTTTCGGTTCGGTTCTGTGTTATTTTTTTCAATAATTGAATATCTTCTTCCATATCTTTAGTCAGTGTATGTAACAAAGGCGAGTGTTTGATTCCCTTTGCTACAGTATCCAATGACTGCATTCTATCGCATCCTCGATGTTTTTCCGTCATGCATGATCGACAACACAGGGCATCATGGTATGCACAGTACAGATCTACAATTAAATCAGAGTGCAAAGGACAATACTTTTGAGCGGTTAAATTTGAGGATACATCTGGCGGCATATCTTCTATTTTCTTTAGTGTATGAGACAGAGTAATTTTATTTATTCGATGCGCGTTATTACAGTTCTGACATAATGATTCCATACAGTCACAACACCAGCTTACTGCTTCTGATGCATTGTTTTCTCTTTGACAAGGTTCACAAAACGGAATTGAAGACATAGTTATTATCTACAAAAAACGTTAGCATGAGAAATTCATGTACTGTACATATGGATAACATAATGATGTCGATTAAAAGGAAATTATTATGAAGCCTTCAAACTTGAAAAAAAGTGTTTCCTTGATCCAAAACTAACAATTTTGCTATAAAAAAAGTTGTTTTTCAATGAACTCAAAGCATTAGTCAACTTCGAGTTTCCCGAACTATGATTAAAATGAGTAACAGTGTCTGGCGTCAGAAAACATGTTTAACTCCGCCATATTATATACATTTATTTCATATCGGTTGATAATAAGATTCTCTTATTGGATAAAAAGGGGACACATGACATTCATTATTCTTCAGTAATGAATTTCATCGGTCATTAACAGAACAAAAACGGACCAGAAAACCAGTCGTTAACGAACTTTTACAATATAATGACCGTAGCGGCGTGGTTTTGTCTGATAATGCCCGTTGGGGCGTGGTTTCCGTCTGATAATGACCGTTGGAGCGTGGTTTCCGTCTGATAACGACCGTTGGAGCGTGGTTTCTCTGTTAATGTTCTGTGGGCGTGGTGTCTCTGTTTAGAGAGATGTACCTTTTATAAAACATGTTCCTCTTTTTAATATTATATTTAAGTAGTTGAATTGTTTTTTTATATATTTTCGTTAATTATAAAATTAAAGAGCTCTAGATTAATTAGATTTAAGCATTACTACGACTGGTCTTCATTCTTTGCCATAGAAATCGTGCATCTACTCGAGTTCGCTTTAGGCATTTTGAATTTATGAGAATTTTCCAAAACATGGTTTCTAAATGAAATAAACATAATAGTTTTTGAAAAACTGGTCATTATCGTGATACATGGACTGCCCGTAGGAAAGTGGTATTGACTGCGACAGCGATAATGACCTCGCCTTCGGCTCAGTCATTATCACTATCTTAGTTAATACCACTATCCTGTGGGCAGTCCATATATCACGATAATGACCAGTTTTTCAAGAACTATTATATAAGTATTACTCGATTTATTTCACTTGACTGGGCGGAGTATAACCGATTCGCTCACAATAAACCAGTCCATCTATAGATAGGTGTTTTAGGATAAACTCATCAATGAAGTGTCCAGTCATTGTTTTGTAAATTCCTTTGATGACACTGATCACCCCGTATAACCCCGATACAAATGAAACCGGACGTTGACGCGTTCGAAGCGATAATCAGGACAATATTTAGGATGACAACAATTTCGAATGCCTCTTTAGAACTTATATGAGTATATATAAATATGTCAATGTGCATGTTTAAAAGTTTATTTATTCAATTATACAATTGTTGTTAGTTTTAGATATTGCACAGAACGTTTGATAAAACTGCTAGATGCAAAACGCACAGACATGGTGCAATTTCATACGTTTTATGAGATAAACAATGCTGAATATCTTTTCGTGCATACACCTTTGCGTATTAATACATTAAGCAATAACAAATAACTATACTTTGAATTACTACGTGCCTTCAAATGTTCCCTAGAACTAAGAATAAACGCAATATCATAGTAAATAAGTTTTCTCTTACTGTATTGTTCGTTCCACTAAATGTGTCGCGTTCGTTGTGCGTTTTTAAAAAATCACTGTACAGTTCGTTGACAAAAACCGTCATAAATCACTTTCTTGTCAAGGTATTCGAGATGATGTCGGCGACCCTTTTTTCTGTATTTTATTGTAAATGTTTATCCGTTAAATTAGTCAAAATAAAAAAAAATGTAGTTGAACTTAAATCACCAGCAAATGCTGATGTTGGTCCAAATTCTCATAGACGAAAGCAGACATAGGAGCTCGTTGAACTTAGTTTGCCGAATGCCTTAGATGGCATTCCAACTGCTTTATCTATACATATAAAGCTTTTTAGATGTGGTGTGATGGCCAGTGATACAACTTTCCACCAAAGTTTAAATGAAGTGGGTGAATAAAGCAATTATTATAGTCCAATGTACAACATTTAACAGTGAGGAAAACCTATACCATATAGTCGGCTATAAAAGACACCAATATAAAAGAAAATGTGAAAAAATAAAAACGAGAAAACTAACGGTTATTTATTTATAACTTATGGATTATTTATCAAAGAAAAAAAATATGACCGATCTATATAACCTATGTTATATAGGCCCATGACGTAGGACCGACACGAAAAAAATGCGGCGGGATTAAACATGTGAGCCCCCAACCCTCTCCTTAACCTGGGACACTGGTTTAACAGCACAACTTATAAAAAAAAACATAAAAAAAACCTGTACAGTTGCAATTGGCTCAACTCAAAATGTCGTTACAAGGCACAAAAACCATATACATAAAATATCAACAAAGGAGTAATTGTAGTAACTGATAGTTATTTCAAAGCGAATTAAAACTAAGAGGTAAATCATGTATCTAAAGTATTAGGCACTGAATATGTTCCAGACCGTATGAGTATTTGGACCGTACGCGTACGGTCTGGGCCGTATGCGTACTTTTTCAAAATACTCATACGGTCGGACCGTACGCGTACGGTCTGACTACTATTAAGAAGTATACATAAAATATCGACAAAAGACGAATGGGAATATACGATCCAATGTCTCGTGTACTTTACGAACCCTTGAAAAACTTTTTGAGAGGTCCATAAATGGCCTGTTGAAAGGCAACATTTGTGTCCTTATTCAATATACCTCGTTTTATCCAGTGGCAGTCCAAACTTCCCTGACGTAATTCCGGAGGGCCTCCTTCCAGGACCTACATGTAGTATCTGTTGCTACTTTGTGCTTATCCTGAACGTTAAGCAGCCAACAATCAGCTATTACGTACGCGTGTCACTAACAAATAAAGGGGTCCAAAAATTGTTAAGTATCAACTGTGAAACGTTTCAATTTTTTTATTGATAACTATTAAGACATGATAGAAGAAACAAAGCAAATGTCTAAGGTTAGGTTGATGGTTGATGATTGATGCTTTGCTCAATTGCATAATTTACCGATGACGCCAAAGGTAACTGGGGAATATAAATATGGTCCTTTTGGTCTTCTCCGAAATAAGTCAAAATTTGAATGAAATGCATATGGGTGGGTATAGACTTTAAGGTGCTTAAAGTACCGGAATTACCAATCATGTAGATTTTTGCATCACAGTAGAAAGACTGTAATGTTCGTGGAAACTAAGCATAATCTTTATACCTTAAAAATTAAACAAACAAAAAAAACATAATCGAAGAAAGCATTTCAGTTAATATTAAGAAGTATCTCTTCATATTTATATCTTTACATTAAAGAAACTGTATTACTATTGACGGCTATAACTTGCATGTTCATTGTATACAAATATTCTCTAGCCTTAATGTAACTCTATTGTAATCTATGACCCCCGTGGACCCGCCTCTGAGATTCAGGCTAAAAACCTATAATTCATTAATTGTTTTTGATTGCCGTCTACATCAAAAAGAAGATGTGATATTGAAACAACTCTTCGCAAGAGACCACACGACACAAAAATGAACAACTATAGGTCCCCGTACGGCCTTCAACAATGAACAAAGCCCATACCGCATAGTCAGCTAAAAAACACACAGAAATGACAAATGTAAAACAATTCATAAGAGAAAACTAAAAGCCTAATTTTTGCACAAAATAGTGAACACAAAAATATATATAACCACTGATTACAAGCTCCTGGCTTTAGACAGGCACATACAGAATATGGCGGGATTAAACATGTTATCGGGCACCTAACCCATCCCTAACCGTACATTGACTGTCGTATGGTAAACATTTTCTAAAATGCTATTAAATTAGATATTCAGACGTGTGTATCTGTATGCTTAGTCATATTTGCATCTGTCGAGTTAATGTATTTCTACCGATTCAACTTTCGTATACATAAGGATTTTTTTTTTACATGTACAGAATACCTCCAAGAGTGTTTCGACAATACAACGGATATTATGGGTTGCTGTCTGCATGTTATGGTGGTAACATTATTTATTTTCTAAACATGCATATTGGTTATAATCATATCAAAGCATTATTTCATACACGCAAAATTCATTGACAAACGCAATATTGTGTCAACGAAGCGTACAGTATAAAAAGGTGTAATGACAACGAAGCGTACACAACATGAAAATAAAGACACTTTAAAACGTGTATTTTTTTGTTTCTAGACACAACACAAACATACGACCTTTATAAGTTTGTTAATTTTAACTATGAAATTTTCAAAAATGTATGTTATAAAAACTATGAGGTACAAGAAACATTAAGTTTTGAATATTTAAAAATACCAAGCACGTTTTATCGTTGATATCGTCGTGCGTTATTTGATGTTTGTATATAAAAATTCCTCATATTTGAAAAACCTTTTAGTAACTAATGAGTATTATGGCAACTAATATATTGGAGCAAAATATCCGAAGAATAGATATTGGATTTTCTTTAAAAGTATTAATTTCTTACTGTCTGAACTCAGTGTTACACGATGTGTTCAATTCGAACGCGTCAACGTCCGGTTTCATCTGTATCGGGGTTATACAGGGTGCTGATAGGTGATAAGAAATCAGTAATACTTATAACGGCAATCATCCTTATCACACACATTTTCAAATAGACTGTCCTTATGCAAATTAAAACGTAAGCTCCGCCCGATCAGTTGAAATAACATTGGTAATAGATGCCCGTCGCTAATCAGGAGCCTATATTTCATAGGTTGTCGTTTGTTGCTGTATATATCATATTTGATTATGATAACGGTTATTAACTTGTCTCAAACAGAATCACTTTCTTTTTTAATTTTTAAAACATTTGACTTCTATTTAGTTTAAAAAGTGAGTGTAATTCAGCTAATTAATTCTTTAACACATAAACATATAGAGGAGGCTACAGAAAGATACTGCCTCAGCAATACCAAATTAGTACTTTAATCATTGAACACATTTCTTGACTTAATATTGTCAAAGATAATATAAATTCTATAGGGCATAGTAAATAATTATGTACAAGGGGAAATGTTCTTTTAAACACTTTGTTGACTTATACAGTGATTATAAAGTTAGTGATCATACCTCATGAGACGATCGTGCTGTTCAGTGACCGATCATATGTACCTTTTAGAGGAAGTTCGTTCGGAAACTTTCTATAAGGTTTACACATTTTAACATTATATTATTAGGGCAACCGACGCCATCAATTGAGATTCCTTTTGATCAACTACAGTTGTCATTACATCTACACATTGCACCAATAGAACGAATTACAACCACGATTGTCCTTATCTTTCTACGTATATAATGTGAAAATATAGAATAAACAAAGAAATCATATATACTTACTTACAATGCTTTATGCATGTGCAGGATTAGTATTTTTAAACTATGTCGTTAAAAAGTTAATCGTATGTTGTGTTCAAAACGATATTAAATGGAACAATGACTTTTTGAAAGAGAATATCTAGCTACATATAATTATAACAATAAGACTAACTGATCCGAAAGATCAAACTGACAACAGTAAATATCTTAATCAGTAAAATAATGTGCCATTATATATTTTCACATTAGCATATATATACAATCAAAAGTGGGTTAGAAATCTTACAAACATGTGAGTTGCTTCATTCTGTGATGGAAGCTTTGATAGATAATAATCGACATTTGACCAGATAAGTTAATTGTTTTAAAGGTATTTATCAAGGTTCGTTTCCGTCATCTTTTCTTTCAGTTATTGATATCAGACTACATGCATATTAAATTTTATAAAGCATGGCCCAATACAAACCATAACATCCAATAGCAAATAGTTCGATACGTTATTAATAACGATAAAATTATACTAACAAAATTAGTACTACAAATATCCAAAGAGTTGTTGCAAGGGTTCTTTAGTGTGCAGAGAGTGTGTCACTGTCATGTAATTATACACAAGAAATTGAATTTAATTTCCAAATCTGATCAGACGTGGCTGCGTATTTGTGCATTCCACTCAATGAAACGGAAGCTCATTTACTCGTACACAATCCATTGTAATATTATTAAAAAAAATATATACCATTTTCCTGTTTCCTTTGATGATCTAGCACAACTTGTGTAGTTTTAAAAATAATTTATAATCTTAAACCGAGCGTGCAATTACAGAATAAACATTTTTGACAAGCAAGTGTCAAATTTTAACACAACCTTATTTAGTGTGCGTATATACTATAAGAAGAGAGATAACTGTTGTTTACATAAATACCAAAAACGTACTATATATTTCTTTCACATGCGCCTAGTATTATTTGGGGATATTCTTGAGTTTGATAACATTTTTTCAAATATCACATTAGGATCAAGTTGCGGATCCCAGATTTCTTTATAAGGAGGACATAATGGATACTTTTTAGACAATTTCGAACGATTTTATGCTGATTATTCAATCCGAAATAAAGCCTATGCCTAAGAGGGGTGTCTGTTTTGCTGTTAGGGATGTACAAATACTCAGCAATCTGATCGGAATTCTTTTCTTTGACCAGGTTAAACACGGTATAGATTTATTTTGGTCATCTCCATGGAATTATCCAATCTAGAAGCAAAGTCCATGCTTAAGAAGGTGTTTGTTTTGCTGTTCAGGATCACAGGCACTTGTTATTTTCCTATACTAGTATACATTTGTACATTAATAATAAGGTATATTGGGGGGGGGTCTGAGACAATTGCCGGTGTTCGGGATGTACAAATTCTTAGTCATATCTGATCGGAATACGTTGCTTCGTATATAAGGAACGTGTCACGGATACTGCGAGTTATAGTGTTGTATCAGCTCTTTTGGAGATCAAAAACATTTTAAAGGCTTAAATGCCTCAACCCTACATACTGCCTTTTCCCATTGGCAGTCTTATTTGCACCCCGACATCACAGATGATCCTCATCTTAACCTCAACTAACACCTTTTTTTTGGGGGGGGGGGGGGTGAATTTGATATCCCACATGACGACAAACGGTTAAACATTTCCTTAATTGTAGTAACTATAACTCTTTATCCTGCAATTGGGTGTTCTACTATACAGATACAGCCCTACAGATATCGCTATGCTGTATTTGTATACTTGTTTATACAGATATCGCTCGAAAGCTCCGCCCACTACCGGACTGAGTATTGTATGAGCCTGCATGACCTCAGAACGTGTATTGCAGTCGCATTCCAATGACGTATCAATTGTGAATTAACGATTACTTTTATACGTTCTGTTTGTTTTCAAACATTTCTTTAGAGCAATAAGAATCACACCAATTTTCTGATTACATACACACACAAACATCAGTCTTTTCTACAATGACAACTATCCATTTCAAAACCTAAATGTGTAAGATTGTGTAACATGTGTAACAAAAACAACCATATCAATTTCAGCATGCATGTTTAGTGAATGTCGAGTCTGAAGCGAAGGACAACTCGTACAATCCTGTTTCAAATTGGACAATGTTTTGTTATTTGTTTTTACTGTTGAAATTAGTTGTTATGTTAAAATAGATAGTTATGCACCTTGACCGATGTATTATTGGTGACCATTCGAGATTCTTTTTTGCGAAACCCGTCTTCAGCTGAATGTGTGATTCCTTTATCGTATTACTACACGGGCCTCAAGGGATTTCACATCGAAAATAAATGCAAACCATGTGTTTTGCGTCTTTCAAAACACAAATGATATACAGAATTAATTGCAGGATAAAGACAATAACTGTTTAGTGTCTTTAAATATCAGCTGTACTCGGATCAAAACAGGTGTAATAGCTCGCTAAAAGCACAGGAGTATTAAATCCTATCAATAAGGGGGTAAAAATATACCAAAGTCGACTATCACAGTAGAGCTTCACTCGTTGAAGACACATTGGTGGACTTCCGCTGTTGTCTGCTCTTCAACATATTTCCCATTTACATTCTCAATTTTATAAATATACTTTTTCTATAAGGTTGAAACAAATAACTTAAGCAATTTGTCCACGTTTTTTTACTTCTGAATTCTAAATTAATCCATAAAAAGCAAATTCCCCATTTCCATTTTCAATTTTATGTAAGGTGAAAATACATATGCGATTCATCATATCTCTTTTGGCATACAAATACGAAAGCATATATAACCTTGAAATCTTGTTTTAAGAGTTAATAGACATATTTTATTAGACTTTATGAATCAATGAAATAACCAAAACGATTGATTATCATTGCACCATCTTTTGATATTATATTGCCGTTTTTTTCTAGAAGCATAGATCAAAGGTTACTGAAACCTTTCATATTTTTTTCAATATTTAGTTTCTGTGCATATTTATTTGTATTTTAAAGATATCTATGTTTCCCTTTAATAACAATTTAATTCAAATCCCCAATTTCTACAAATACTTTTCCCTTCATGGATAAAGAGTAGTCTAAATTTCCCGCGTTTTTTAAACCTTTTATTCAGATGAATTATTTCCCCTGGCTAATAGAAAAATCTAAATTAATAAAAGGACCGGGATTTTAAATAGTTTATTTATTTAGGTTTAATAACTAGCAAGTGCCTAATAAATCTGTATAATTTATTTCGACTGTTTGTTTGATTAATAAGAATACCTCATTTGCATATATTCAGTGCGATCCTCATTCTATTAGGACTTCCTGTCATGGAGTTACAGAAAATCTGGAGTCCTGTCTGGACGACAAAATAAGCTTTAAATGAATAATTAGTGACCTGCAAAGAAGTTAAAATGGTAAATTAAAGTAAAAATATGTTTTGTAATTGACGGATAGCGTTTATTCTGACCCAAAACGTTCCTTTTAAAAAAAAGAGTAGGAAAATGGGTTGCATTCCTGTCGCTTCTCTCTTCGAGAGAAGCTCTACTGTGATAGTCGAGTTTGGTATATTTTTACCCCCGTATTGATAGGATTTCAAACTCCTGTGCTAAAAGCTTGCATACACCTTGTTTCCTAGCCTCGTACAAATATAGCTGATAGTCAAAGACACTTAACAGTTATTGTCTATATCTACTCCGTTTCTTCTTCTTCTTCGAATTCCAAGTAAGGAACCGTATTCATACTGAATGTGTATGGTCCCGCGAAAACTTAGCACATTGTCGGGCAAGGCAGCAAGTCCTCTCAAAGTTATATACATTTAAAACATTCGCAAATTTACAATTAAAATTATGTACACACTATGCTGTTCACTTCCTTCCAGAGCCTGCTTTCAGAGCAGCTCTGAAACCCTCTATCGAGTCGGCTGATGTTGTTTTAGCTGGAAGTTGATTCCAATCCCTGATGGTCTTTGGGAAGAATGACTGTCCATAGGTTTCAGTTTTTGTATTTTCTTGGTAAAAGCGACCTATACATGTACCTCTGGTCCGGCTGTCATTGGGTATTAGATATTGTTGTCTATCTATATCAATAAGCCCATGCTGGATTTTAAATAGCATACATATTCTGTTGGTTTTTCTACGTTCTTCCAGGCTTTCCCACGGTAATTGTTTAACCATGTGTGTTACACAGCCAGATGTTCGGTCTGAGTAGGTATTATGAACGAATCTTGGTGCACTTTTTTGAACTTGTTCTTCAAATGATTTAATCTTTTTTTGGCTCGATGGATCCCAAACTGTACAGGCATATTCCACTGAAGGTCTTACCATGGCTGTATATGCTGCTGCTTTCACTGGTTTTGTGCAGTCTTTTAGATTTCTTCGGATAAATCCCAATGTTTTATTTCCTTTGCCTACAATATTGTCGATGTGTCTATCTCAAGATAGGTTGTTGCTGATTGTTATGCCTAAGTATTTGCTTGCATCAACATTGTCTAGGGTATGTCCGTGGAGTTTATATGATGTATCTCTCACTTCTTTGTTCTTCTGAGTTATTCTTATAACTATGCATTTTTTTGTCGTTAAAGCTCATTTGCCATTTATTCTCCCATTCTTTCAATGATGTTAAATCTTTTTGTTAATGGTCGCTGTCTGCCTGGTTGTTTACTGATCTAAAAGTAGGCTATCGTCTGCAAATAGTTTTGTTTCAGATGATGTTGATGTTTCTGGCATGTCATTTATGTAGGTCAGAAACAATAGCGGTCCAAGAATTGTGCCTTGGGGGACGCCTAAAAGTACCGGGACTTGAGAAGAGACAGCTCCTTTTAATATTACGCTCTGCATTCTGTTTTCAAGGAATGATTGAATCCATTTTCTAGCTTTAGGGTTTACTCCATAAAATTCTAATTTTTGTAAAAGGTGTTGGTATGGTACTTTGTCGAATGCCTTTGCAAAGTCAAGAAGGATGATGTCAACTTGGGATTCTTTTTCCAGTTTTTTAGCAATGTCGTTGATTGTTATAAGTTGCGATTCGCAAGAACGTTTTTTTGCGAAATCCAGGCTGTGCGTTGGTAAGTATGTTGTATTTGTCAAAATGGTCCATAATACTGCTGTGGACTATGTGTTCCAAGACCTTACATGTGATGGAGGTTAATGATACTGATTTATAGTTGGAAGCTAAATGTCTTTCATCTTTCTGGAATAGAGGTACCACGTTAGCATCTCTCCAATCTTGTGGGACTTCTCCGGTGTTAAGGGATGTTTGGAACAGATCTGTTAGAAAAGGAGCGAGCCAGTTGTCTGCTGTTTTCAGGATGAATGATGGAATTGATTCTGGACCATTAGCTTTGTGTGGTTTAAGGTTTTTGAGTAGTTTGTGTAATACCTTAGTGATGATTTTGATGTCATCCATGGTGGAATATGGGCTCTTTCCTTTGTTGGGAAAGTTATTTAGATTTTCCTTTGTGAATACTGACTGGAATTGATCATTGAGTATCTCAGCTTTGCTTTTATTGTCAATTTGCAGAAATCCCAATTTATTCTTCAATGGTGCTACACCTGTCCATTCTTGACCTTTGCTCTTTATATATGACCAGAATTTCTTCGAGTTGTCTTTATAATTGGTGCTTACTTCTTCCATATATTTTTTGACGGTAGCTGTAGCTAAACAATACGATGTAACGAATGAAGATAAAATTTTAAAGCTCATTTGATTCGAGAGCAGAAAATTAATGTTTCACGATTGACGATAAAGAACCTTTCAACATTGAATTTCCTTTAATCGTCTTTCGAGACAGCGATTTGTTGTTCATTTGTCAATACACATCCGTGTCTTTGTCATTTTATTTTTTCTTGAATGTATTGATAGCTTTAATAAGGCCATTGGTTATCCATTTTGATGTTTTTATACATTTAAGGGATAACCGTTAGGATTTCAGGGGTGGGCTGTCGGGAGGATTTAAAAAGTTAATGCACTGGCCTGGTCAGAGCTTAAAAAAAGTCTTGCACAAGACCGGATCAAAATGAATATTCCGCATCACAAAATGTCGAAAAAAAAATTGTGTACAAAATTAAAGTGAAAAATATTTATTCGCGCGCGGAAAATAAGTGACAACAGATGAAAATAAATGTTCAATCCAACACCTCCTCCATCTCCCCAAAATCTTAAAGATCGTCCCTATTAAATGGGAACCTAATATTACATATTTCATTAAGGTTTCATGTCTCGTAAACGACCGATCTTATTTGTTGCATGTTAGTGTTATAGTCGATGGTTATAATACGCCATAACCATAATTTCAGATTGTTTTAGTCCGAAACACTAAAAGATGATGCTCAGGTGAATTATCCATTAACTTCAGCTAAAATCCCTTCAAATGTCTTTAGTTTTGAAAATAAAAAAAAAAAAAACACTCAATAGTTGTCCTAGTATGCAATAACAATTTCTAGAGATGATCGACTGGAATACCTCTGCGTAAATTAAACATCTGGTATAAAGAAAATAGAAAAAATAAAAACAAGACTCTTAGATTTATAAAATATGGTCACCTTTTAACCTTAAACGTGAATGTCCACAGAGAGGCTGCATTTAACATAAATCGTTTTTGACTATTGGCTAAAACGTATTCACTGTATACCACATGATGTTGTCAGAAGCATTCACATCATGTGAAAATCGTAAAAGAAATCTTCAGATAATGAAACTGAAATAAAGTTCTTCAAATTTATGATAAATATAAACATAAACAATTGATTCAAATTCTATAAAGATATGCTATATAATTCATAGACTAATTGGTTGTATATGTAAGAGTTTTGTAATATTTTGAAGCTCCTGCGTTTTAAAGAAAATGGATAGGTCGACTCATTTAGATTCGTATCTCTTAAAATTACCATAATTGGTCTTCAGTTTTTTAACTCAAAATCTGCCACAATGTGTTTCAATGAATTCCTGTTTTTTTATAAAATCTTACAACGAATATTTCCATAACATAACAAGTGTGGACACAAATCAGTGTGGATAGTATATTTCTCAATAATATAAACACAAGTTTAAGTTAAGAATGATGCAGCATATATATTCGTACATACATATACATGTAATTATTATTGAATTAATAACTTTAATAATTGATTTATCACATTCAAACCGTTGTCTTACAGCAGAAAATGTATTTGCAATAGGGTGGCATGAGTTCTTTAAGATTTTTACATGTTCCTCAAGTCGAAATTTAAAAAAAAACATTTGTATTTTTTTTTATGATAGCATAACAAATCTGTTGGTGTTCCATTTTGCTAAACGTCAGTTCATTCATCTTTAAGAATAGGTGTGGCAACCAATTTCAAAATTAGAAGACTTAGTATAGTAGATAATAAAAAAGTCCATACATTTTAGCGGTTAACCATTTTTTGAACATTTATTTACACTTTATACATTGTATTTCATATTTATATAGATTTTCAGGGGTTTTGTTCTCATTTATTTCGTAACTACGGAAACAATTTACAGATTTCGCTTAATTCACTATGAATTAAAATAAATGAAAATCCTCAATAGAGAGGGTTTACCTTTTAAATTGTTGTTATATGTCATAGTCGAGACGACCATGACAAGCATGACCAAAACATTCAAGTCTCTATTATCCCTTTTCAAAACAAGTTCTGAGATAACTCCAATGAAAGTTTGAATGTTTGTTGTAAAATTCAATCCAGCCGGGAAGGGGGAAAAGGGGGGGGGGCACTTAAGGAGGACTTCAGTTTGTTTATGCTTTTGAAGCTATTGTAGAAATTTTTACGTAATTAACTTTTAATTTAGCAAGTTTAAACATGTTTAAAATGACGTCAGCAAGTTGTAGGAAGGTTTATTAAGATAAATGACTAAATGTGGATTAATTATTTATTAGTATTGCTGTAAAAGTTTCCAATTTTGTTATACACATAAGTTAAAATACATGTTTTACTGTCTTCAAATTATAATTAAACATCATTTGAAACTATAAATGAAAACATAAGTTATAAATTTAAGTAATCAATACCAGGAAGCTAAGTGTAGTTAAAAAAAACAAAATATGTTTTAATTCCTAAGAAATATTTCGGATTTTTAATGTAGTATAGAATTTTGATTGAAGTGATGTGTCACATATTCAATCATTTTCCTGTGCCTTCGTTCTTCTTTCTCCTCTTTGTACGTTTTAAAGTCCTTAACTATTGCAGAAAACGTTTTATCTCTCCGAATGATGTCTGGTAGTTGTGCTCTTTCTACCATTTTCCTAATACTCTCATCCTTTTTATGCTTAGGTGCTGTCATTTCTTGCATAACTAGTTCTGTCTCATGTTCCATGAATCTCCTTAGAGCAGCCTGTGTTTTGCACTCCCCGGGGAATATATTCTTTCGTTGTGGCCTCTCAACCTCCAGTTTAGCCTTTGCTTTCATTGTAAGTTGAGGCTCTTTATGAGCTTTGACTTTTTTCTCTTTCATAAACAGTTTCTTAGTAGCACTTTTCCAAAGACAAAGAGCATTGTAATGTGAGTTACTCAAACTTTTATTGTCCGTTTCTTTTTCAACTGGTTCCATTGTTGAAATCTGAGGAAAAGTTCTATTCAGTGCAGCAATTGTTAAAGTGCTGCGTTGAGGTGAAATAGAAAGTAATGTTTCCGGGTCATCCTTTTCCGGATTTGCAATTGTCTGGAAAGTATTCGGTCTAGGTTTTTGTTTCCTTTTCCGCTTCCTACGTTTGGCTTTTCCTTCGAGAGGATCGTCTTTGAATGGGTCATATTTATCAAAACTATGAAGTTGATATACCCGAGCGTATGCTAAAGTTTTTAAGTGGTCGTCTTTAGCCTGTTGTACATTTTTAGAACAAATTTCTTCTGCAATTTTAGAATTTATGTCTATTTTATGAACAGCATTTTCATATCTCCACCTCTCGTGGTCCATTTTTTGTTTTGTTAAGTTTGCTGTTTCTGGTTTGGAATACTGGATCCCTTCAGAGAACGATTGGCAACATGGTGCCAGTTCTGGCATTTTTTAAATAATCTGAATCGAAAAAAAAAATAAAAATTATTGTAGAATAACAAATATGGAGGTAAAGTTATGTGGTATGATTGCCAATGAGACAAACACTCCACCAAATGACATAGAAGTTTAATAATAACTATAATAGGTCACAGTACGGCCTTCAACAATAAGCAAAACTCATGTCACATTGTAAGCTATGAAAGACCCCGAAATGACAAATGTAACACAATTAAAAGGAGGAAACTAATGGCCTGATATTTTTAGATTCTGCTTGTGTTCATTTTAGTGCTTTTGTATATAGACTAGTATTCATGTTGATGCAAGACATTCTGGCTGGTCTACTTGATTGTTTTATAAACAGATAGTGGAAATTAAATAACGATGGTTTTCTTCTGAAAAAAAAATATTGAAAGTAAAGAGCATTTTCTAGTGTCTAAACAGTTTCACTTAACATAAAGTACACACACACTGGTTTAACTTCCTTATACTCGTTTATGTTTTCTATATAGTTTGTTTGTGATTTTATAGGCGTGTACGTATATTCCATCAAGTACTATTGTATTTCCATATTCCACATACTTCGATGGCGAAATTATTTTAAACATCTTTTGTTGTTGACATTCCACTATATATCTTTAAGAATATCTTAAACATATTTCACGTTCAAAGCTTTTCCCTCTGACTTTTCCAACAAAGGTAATATGGTTCGACTTTCACACATAATTTATGATTAATTAGTATAAGTCAATGCTGTAAAATCCTTACCGTTTGATGTCGAGAGATCCATTCCTATTTTGATGAAATTCTTATTTAGAAAAATAGTATTAGACAAATATCTTGGCATGTAGATACTTCAAAATAAATCTTGGTATGTTCTCAAGTAAAAATGATTTCAAATTATTAGTTAATGAACTGAAAATCAAGATGGTATTTAAAGTTTGACCTTGATTATTTTGATTTGAGATTTAAGTTCTCTTCAATTTGGCAATTTTCATTTTAAAATTATTTCTTTAGAAGAAATAAAAATTCTATAGCTAGCTCAAATAATGACAAATTCATTTAAATAGTTCGTTATCCGTGTATCCACTTAAGAAAGCTATTCACACTTTAATTAAGAAGTGCCACAATGCCAAGGATTTAAAAAAAAAGTAGTTTAGCTCTCATGAAAAACAATCAATATATATTGTTAAAAAAATTAAAAGTATTGTTGAGAAAAAAATATTTTGAAATAATTGAAACCAAATATATAAAAAATGATACCTAATTAAATGTATTCGTGTTTGTAGTACCATATTGCTCCAGTCACAAACGTTCACGTATTGAAAAGGTTGCCATAAAAAATATTATTAAATCAACTTGTTGAAAGCCTCGTAAATTAACTTTTTTTCGTTTGATTGATGCAAGGAAAAAATACTTTATCACCTAGTATGTAACATTGGGCAATAATACTTTTTTCTTTAAAATTGGCGGCATCGCTTCTAATTATTAGTTACTGTAGCTTATCAGCGAAGCTATCAAATACAGACGTTTTAGTACGAAATAATTTGTGTATCTCGCTAAACCTATACCACAATGGAGAGCCATCAAAGTGATGTCTTCTGTTGTAATTCTTTGTGAAATATATTCCTATCGCACTTAGGAACGACATCAAAAGCTCGATGTAGGATAAAAAAAAACTTAAATCAAATAGTTTGGGATGGGGGTGGGGTTAAAATTCTGCAAGTTTTGTATATCTAAAATAGATTTTTACATATATCCCTATTGGTAAATCATTTTTTCCCAAATTAAATTAAGAGGGAGGTTTGGGGGGGGGGGGGGGGGTCTGTGTAAAAAACTATGTGAATTAAGTTTTTTATCCTACATTGAACTTTTGATGTCGTCCCTTAACATTGTGTTAATATTATCAAAAAATTATTGCAGAAAGTATGATATTAAAATTCCCTTCTGAGAGTAAGAATTACCGTGATGCGTTTTCATTAGTTGTTATTGGCTTTGAACTACATGTAGCTGTCATATTTGTTATTCTCATAGGATTTTGTCTAATGCTTAGTCCGTTTCTGTGTGTGTTACATTTTAATGTTGTGTCGTTGTTCTCTTATATTTAATGCGTTTTCCTCAGTTTTAGTTTGTTACCTCGTTTTTGTTTTTTGTCCATGGATTTATGAGTTTTGAACAGCGGTATACTACTGTTGCCTTTATTTATCAGTAACTGTGAGTACTCTCAGATATGTACTTTTTGTTGTTGGGATGTACAAGTACCGGGCAACATCCACTCTGTGTATTTTGTTTGATGTATTTCAATTTGTATCCACCTGATGAGTTAAGCATTTTTCAACTGATTATTGTGACACCACTATCACAGGTTAGCGGGAGGTTTTTATCCCGCTAACAAGTTTAACCCCGCCACATTCTGTATGTATGTGCCTGTTCCAAGTCAGGAGCCTTAAATTCAGTGGTTGTCGTTTGTTGAGGTGTTACATCTTAATTTTTCGTTCATTTTTTTATACATGAATTAGGTGGTTGGTATTCTCGTTTGAATTGTTTTACATAAAAAATGTCATTTCGGGGCCTCTTCAAGCGGATTATGCGGTATATGGACTTTGCTTATTGTTTTTCTGTGTCGTTTAGTCTCTTGTGAAGAGTTTTCTCATTGGCAATCATACCAAATCTTATTTTTTATACATGAGAAAGTATATATTTGGCAAAAAAAAAATAGATAAAATAAAATATCAGTGGAAGTTATGATCCCAATTTAAAAGTAAAGTTTATGACCCTAACTACAATTTAAATAGCCACCAAAGCATCTGAAAATATATATCAATTAAAAGTATAATAATAATATATTAGTAATTTAAAAGGCTATATAAACAAACGTGCGATTGAATAGGTCGAATTTTGGTTTCTTTCTATGCATATTGCAGCAGACAATTATACAGCATTTATCTCGAAATTATACAAACCACTACACCTAATAATGATAAGTGAACGATCATTTAACTTCAAAAAGGGGGAGGTTATGTTTTTTTCCATACAAAAAATATCCTGATTCCCACATTGATGAAACAAATATTCTGTTGAAGCAGAGGACAAAAAAATATTTTAACCTTCAATCAAGATTTCCAGCTCACATTGTTGTTTACTTTTAAGAAAATAGTTTGATTAATAGCGTTGAAAAACTAAATAAAATCGTTCCTGGTTTACGTGAAAAAAAAATTGACTCAAACAAGAAACCATACCCCCCCCTTTTTTTGAGTTAAATGGTTGCTCCATAACGGAATAAATGATCAGATATACTAGATCTGTAACATGGCAGAAACCAGTGGATGACTCCTTAAGGAGTTAATGTCTTTAAATTACTATTCTAGACTTATGTTTTATTATTTGTTATAGTTTTGACAATTAAACCGAAAACTATGACACGTAGGCAGAAAATACAAAATACAAATATCGTCAGCCATGTAAGATCTACAAAAATGCAAAATACGACAAAAACCCTAAAGGAGTTATCATCGTTGAAAGCAGATTTTTAGTTACTTTTTGTGTTGCTTTTGGCAAAATCTATAGGTACATGTAAGACTACGCATGTTTTGAAGGGAACATAGGAAAATCTGGTGACCTCATATTAAAATTGTTTTATTCTTATTGGAACGGTTTACAACTACAAAAAAGTTTTATAGAAATATATTCGAGGTGAGAAAAAAAATGTTTTCGCTGCTTTTTCTGACATTTTAATTGACATGTAGACAACTACCCACTAGCGACCAAAGGAAGAGTAAAGAAGTAAAAACTAAAGGTTAAAATCCACCTGTAAGAATAAACAAAACCCATGCTATGTAGTTTAGGTTGAAAAAAGAATAATAAGTTGTAAATGCAAAAAAAATATTTATTAAAAAAACAAGAAAAAGCAACCAAGTAACGACAACCATGCATACGACTTTGGGCAAGTAAATAAAATATAGCGGGAATAAAGATGATTGTAGGCACTCAATCCTCCTTCTAGCGTGGACATGGGTATAGTAGCACAACAGTTAGCTGATGTTAAACGAGATTTAAATTCATTTATTTCGTGAAAAATCGAAGTACAGCATCAACAAAATCTGTAAAAAGTCCAGTAGCAATAGGTTTTTTGGGGTTTGATACAAAATCCAATTTCCGAAAATGTTTGAAAGCAATCAAAATGACCACCAGTTATGTAAAATTTAAATATAAATTTGATGTAGAAATGTTGGAATTTATTTTAATAGTGTTTTTGATATTATGTGAACGTTCTATATAAAAAATAAGAAGATGTGATATCATTGCCAATGAGACAACGCCCCACAAGAGACCAAATTTTTATAGAAATTAACAACATTACGTACCGTACGGTCTTCAACAATGATAAAAGAAACCATACAACATAGTCAGCTATGAAAGGCTTTGAAATGACATGTGCGAATGTAAAACAATTCAAACGAGAAATATAGCTGCTTGATGTATGTAGAAAATATTGTACGAAAAAAAAAACGCCATACAGTAACAAACGACAACCACATAACTTAATATTTCTGGCTTAAAACAGACACGAACAGAATGTAGCGGGGTTAAACTAGTTAGATGGCGTGAACCCAGTTCCCTAATACAAAATAGGAGCCATTTATTAAAAATCAAGGCATCGATAACATTTTCACATCCAATTTCTCCCAATTACTTTATACGTTCTCCGTGTATCCAAGTTATAGAATGATATAATTGTGTGTTGTAAGGAAGATTTTATTAGCGATAAATTCCTTTGTTGTGCATTTCATCGACCTTATTGTTAGATTATCAGAGAGACACATTGTAGCACAAATCAGATTTCGAAAGTTTTTCAACTAGATATGCATATGTAGATGTAACATAGCTATCACCGCACTCATTAAAAAAGACTTAACGAAATGTGCAAAATTTAAAAATAAAGAATCTCATCCAGAAACTTGCGACTTACCTTTGTTTATAATCAGACATAATACTGTGAAGTTATCCATTATCATGTTGTTTTTGTACAATTAAACTAATTACAAATATCAATAAATATATTACGAATTATCGACGATGTTGATTTATATCTAAGAAAAACGCAGATTCGTTTTCGTGTAAGAAACACATTTACGTGACTTGGTAAAAAAAGTAAAAAATAGGCTTTACAAGTTATACTGTTAATGAGAAAAGGTAACTTAATTATTTACCTCAAGTAGAACTAATTGCATCTAAACAAAAAGATATCCAAAACAGGCTTTTGTTGTTGATACATGTACAATATACGAACAAAAAGTTCTGTTATTGTGGCGTTTTTATCTCTTGTCGTATCTTTTCCCGCCTTCCTTTCACTTAAGTCAGAAAAACACTAATAGATCAAGCGATTTCAAGGTACCCTTGTCGTTGAAAGAAAATTGCCATAATCGTCTTAATTTATGAAAAAATATTGAAATATAAGTTTAAAAAACGATCCGAAGATTGTCTATGTAGACTTTTAAAGAGTATCTTTTAGTTAATAAGCTTATATTGACAGAGAAATTATTTGTCATTTTCAGAAAAATATGTCATCGGGGTTTTAACATTTTATTGTCTGGCTATCTTTATTTTTAATCAGTTTAATAAAAAGTTCATTTATCATAGTATAGTTAAGTGTCGATCAGTGTATTTAAATAGACCACGCTAAGGACAAATCAAATGTGTATTGCCTCTATTATAGATGTATTGTCATATTACAAAACAAAATTAAAAATAATATATTTTAGATTTTTTTGGAGTCCGCTGAATTTTTTGTAGACCACTGAAACAGTAACTACCTATCTGTAGAAATATGGGTACTAAATGTATAAAACAAATAATAGGACATTAAGGATAATCAATGGGGATGTTGTTTTAAAGGAATTAGATGGATTTTCAGGTGTTTTAGTGCATAATTATCTGTTTAGTGTTGTTCATTGATCATTTTTGAAAAAAATAAATTGGCTAACATCCAAGGTCAAAAACAAATGTCAAGAGCCTACTCTATAATAAGTGTGTTCGCTTGTATTGAGCAACCAGCAAACCCAGGGCAATTGGGTATGTTGAAAGGCAGATATTGTGATTCTACTAATCCGGTCCTTATTTTCGAGTGGTAATACTATTAATTTAACCATCATATCAGGTCACCCATATTCAATACGATTTCTGTCTGAATATGCCTGCAATTACAATCAGAGGTATATCAATCTTTTTGAAATCTGGTCTTAGTTTGATCAATTTTCCTAATTATTATAATGACTGCGCTGAAGTACGTCCATTATTCATAGTTCATTATTCATTATTCAATAATGAATAATGAAATAGTTCACTATTCACTATTCAATATTGAAAAATGAATAATGAATAATGAAATGGTTTATGTTTCATTATTCAAATTGAAGCGGTGAATAGTGAAGAAAATATAAAAAAAATTGACTGTGACACTATAGCTATATTTGATTCGAAATGACCATAAGACGGTTTACGGAGGACCTAAATGCCACAATATGCGTAAAAATGAGGAAAAATAAAAAAAGAAGATGTGGTATGATTGCCAATGAGACAAATATCCAGAAAGACCACAATGACACAGACATTAACAACTATAGCTCACCGTACAGCCTTCAACAATGAGCAAAGCCCATACCGCATAGTCAGCTATTAAAGGCCCCGATAAGATATTGTAAAAAAATTCAAACGAGAAAACAAACGGCCTTATTTATGTAAAATAATGAACGAAAAACAAATATGTAACACATAAACAAACGACAACCAATAAATTACAGACTCCTGACTTGGAACAGGCACATACATAAATAATGTGACGGGGTTAAACATGTTAGCCAATTTTGAATAATGAAATGGATATTTTGAATAATGGAATGGACTGCTGTGACCCTTCAGCCCTAATTACAGATATATATTCTACCTCAATCGAAAGGTTATTAAGAGAGGAACAAAATGTATCTAGTCAATATGTTCCGCAACGCATTTTAGAGGAGTAACGAAGGACTTAAATATCGAAATACGCCTGAACATTGAGAAAAAGCCAATTTTGAATAATGAAATGGATATTTTGAATAATGGAATGGAGTGCGGCGACCCTTTAGCCCCTAATTATAGATAAATCTTATACCTCATTCGAAAGCTGAGTACAAGAGGAACAAAATGTATATAGTCAATATGTTCCGCAACGAATATTAGAAGACCTAAATGCCAAAATACGCGTGAAAATTAAGAAATAGCCAATTTTGAATAATGAAATGGATATTTTGAATAATGGAATGGAGTGCGGCGACTCTTTAGCCCCTAATTGTAGATAAACTTTCTACTTCATTCGAAAGCTGATTACAAGAGGAACAAAATGTATATAGTCAATATGTTCCGCAACGAATATTAGAAGACCTAAATGCCAAAATACGCGTGAAAATTAAGAAATAGCCAATTTTGAATAATGAAATGGATATTTTGAATAATGGAATTGACTACGGCGACCCTTAAGCCCCTTATTATAGATAAACCTTATACCTCATTCGAAAGCTGATTACAAGAGGAACAACATGCTTATAATCAATATGTTCCGCAACGAATATTAGAAGACTTAAATGCCAAAATACGCGTGAAAATTAAGAAATAGCCAATTTTGAATAATGAAATGGATATTTTGAATAATGGAATTGACTGCGGCGACCCTTAAGCCCCTTATTATAGATAAACCTTATACCTCATTCGAAAGCTGATTACAAGAGGAACAAAATGTATATAGTCAATATGTTCAGCAACGAATATTAGAAGACCTAAATGCCAAAATACGCGTGAAAATTAAGAAATAGCCAATTTTGAATAATGAAATGGATATTTTGTATAATGGAATGGACTGCGGCGACCCTTAAGACCCTTATCATAGATAAACCTTATACCTCATTCGAAAGCTGATTACAAGAGGAACAACATGCTTATAATCAATATGTTCCGCAACGAATATTAGAAGACCTAAATGCCAAAATACGCGTGAAAATTAAGAAATAGCCAATTTTGAATAAAGAAATGGATATTTTGAATAATGGAATGGACTGCGGCGACCATTAAGCCCCTATTATAGATAAACCTTATACCTCATTCGAAAGCTGATTACAAGAGGAACAAAATGTTTATAGTCAATATGTTCCGAAACGAAAATTAGAAGAGCTAAATGCTCAAATACACGTGAAAATTAAGAAATAGCCAATTTTGAATAATGAAATGGATATTTTGAATAATGGAATGGAGTGCGGCGACTTTTTAGCCCCTAATTGTAGATAAACTTTCTACTTCATTCGAAAGCTGATTACAAGAGGAACAAAATGTATATAGTCAATATGTTCCGCAACGAATATTAGAAGACCTAAATGCCAAAATACGCGTGAAAATTAAGAAATAGCCAATTTTGAATAATGAAATGGATATTTTGAATAATGGAATGGACTGCTGCGAGCCTTTAGCCCCTAATTATAGACAAACCTTATATCTCATTCGAAAGCTGATTACAAGAGGAATAACATGTATATAGTCAATATGTTCCGCAACGAATATAAGAAGACCTAAATGCCGAAATACGCGTGAAAATTAAGAAATAGCCAATTTTGAATACTGAAACTGATATTTTGAATTATGGAATGGACTGCGGCGACCCTTTCGCCCCTAATTATAGATAAATCTTATACCTCATTCGAAAGTTGATTACAAGAGGAACAAAATGTATATAGTCAATATGTTCCACAACGAATATTAGAAGACCTGATTGCCAAAATACGCGTGAAAATTAAGAAAAAGTCAATTTTGAATAATGAAATGGATATTTTGAATAATGAAATGGACTGCGGCAACCCTTTAGCCCCTAATTATAAATAAACCTTATACCTCATTCGAAAGCTGATTACAAGAGGAACAACATGTATATAGTCAATATGTTCCGCAACGAATATTAGAAGACCTAAATGCCAAAATACGCGTGAAAATTAAGAAATAGCCAATTTTGAATAATGAAATGGATATTTTGAATAATGGAATTGACTGCGGCGACCCTTAAGCCCCTTATTATAGATAAACCTTATACCTCATTCGAAAGCTGATTACAAGAGGAACAACATGCTTATAATCAATATGTTCCGCAACGAATATTAGAAGACCTAAATGCCAAAATACGCGTGAAAATTAAGAAATAGCCAATTTTGAATAATGAAATGGATATTTTGAATAATGGAATGGACTGCGGCAACCCTTTAACCCCTAATTATAAATAAACCTTATACCTCATTCGAAAGCTGATTACAAGAGGAACAACATGCTTATAATCAATATGTTCCGCAACGAATATTAGAAGACCTAAATGCCAAAATACGCGTGAAAATCAAGAAATAGCCAATTTTGAATAATGAAATGGATATTTTGAATAATGGAATGGAGTGCGGCGACCCTTTAGCCCCTAATTATAGATAAACCTTATACCTCATTCGAAAGCTGATTACAAGAGGAACAACATGCTTATAATCAATATGTTCTGCATCGAATATTAGAAGACCTAAATGCCAAAATACGCGTGAAAATTAAGAAATAGCCAATTTTGAATAATGAAATGGATATTTTGAATAATGGAATGGACTGCGGCGACCCTTTAGCCCCTAATTATAGATAAATCTTATACCTCATTCGAAAGCTGATTACAAGAGGAACAAAATTGATATAGTCAATATCTTCCGCAACGAATATTAGAAGACTTAATTGCCAAAATACGCGTGAAAATTAAAAGAAAGTCAATTTTGAATAATGAAATGGATATTTTGAATAATGGAATAGACTTTGGCGACCCTTTAGCCCCTAGCATAGATAAACCTTATACCTCATTCGAAAGCTGATTACAAGACGAACAAAATGTATATAGTCAATGTGTTCCGCAACGAATATTAGAAGACCTAAATGCCAAAATACGCGTGAAAATTAAGAAATAGCCAATTTTGAATAATGAAATGGATATTTTGAATAATGGAATGGAGTGCGGCGACCATTAAGCCCCTATTATAGATAAACCTTATACCTCATTCGAAAGCTGATTACAAGAGGAACAAAATGTTTATAGTCAATATGTTCCGAAACGAAAATTAGAAGAGCTAAATGCTCAAATACACGTGAAAATTAAGAAATAGCCAATTTTGAATAATGAAATGGATATTTTGAATATTGGAATGGACTGGCAGGACCCTTCAACCCCTAATTACAGATATATATTATACCTCAATCGAAAGCTTATCAAGAGAGGAACAAAAGGTATATAGTCAATATGTTCCGCAACGCATATTAGAGGAGTAACGACGGACTTAAATATCGAAATACACCTGAACATTGAGAAATAGCCAATTTTAAATAATGAAATGGGTATTTTGAATAATGGAATGGACTGGCAGGACCCTTCAACCCCTAATTACAGATATATATTATACCTCAATCGAAAGCTTATTGAAAGAGGAACAAAAGGTATATAGTCAATTTGTTCCGCAACGCATATTAGAGAAGTAACGAAGGACTTAAAGATCGAATTACGCGTGAACATTGAGAAATAGGCTACTAGTATTTTGAATAATGAAATGGATATTTTGAATAATGGAATGGACTGGCAGGACCCTTCAACCCCTAATTACAGATATATATTATACCTCAATCGAAAGCTTATTAAGAGAGGAACAAAAGCTATATAGTCAATTTGTTCCGCAACGCATATAAGAGGAGAAACAACGGACTTAAAGATCGAATTACGTCTGAACATTGAGAAATAGCCAATTTTGAATAATGAAATGGATATTTTGAATAATGGAATGGACTGGCAGGACCCTTCAGCCCCTAATTACAGATATATATTGTACCTCAATCGAAAGCTTATCAAGAGAGGAACAAAGGTATATAGTCAATATGTTCAGCAACGCATATTAGAGGAGTATAGAAGGACTTAAATTTTGAAATACGCGTGAACATTGAGAAATAGCCAATTTTGAAAAATGAAATGGATATTTTGAATAATGGAATGGACTGCTATGACCTTTCAGTCCCTAATTACATGTATGAAGTAAACCTCAATCGAAAGCTTATCAAGAGAGGACCAAAAGGTATATAGTCAATATGTTCCGCAACGCATATTAGATCAGTAACGAAGGACTTAAATATCGAAATACACGTAGACATTGAGAAATAGCTAATTTTGAAATGAAATGGAAATTTTGAATAATGGAATGGACTGGCAGGACCCTTCAGCACCTAATTACAGATATATATTATACCTCAATCGCAAGCTTATCGAGAGAGGAACAAAATGTATCAAGTCAATATGTTCCGCAACGCATATTAGAGGAGTAACGAAGGACTTAAATATCGAAATACGCGTGAACATTGAGAAATAGCCAATTTTGAATAATGAAATGGATATTTTGAATAATGGAATGGACTGGCAGGACCCTTCAGCCCCTAATTACAGATATATATTGTACCTCAATCGAAAGCTTATCAAGAGAGGAACAAAAGGTATATAGTCAATATGTTCAGCAACGCATATTACAGGAGTAACGAAGGACTTAAATTTCGAAATACGCGTGAACATTGAGAAATAGCCAATTTTGAATAATGAAATGGATATTTTGAATAATGGAATGCACTGCTAGTGACCTTTTAGCCCATAATTACAGATATAAAGTAAACCTCAATCGAAAGCTTATCAAGAGAGGACCAAAAGGTATATAGTCAATATGTTCCGCAACGCATATTAGATCAGTAACGAAGGACTTAAATATCGAAATACACGTAGACATTGAGAAATAGCTAATTTTGAATAATGAAATGGAAATTTTGAATAATGGAATGGACTGGCACGACCCTTCAGCCCCTAATTACAGATATATATTATACCTCGATCGAAAGCTTATTGAGAGAGAAACAAAATGTATATAGTCAATATGTCCCGCAACGGATATTACAGGAGTAACGAAGGATTTAAATATCGAAATACGCGTGAACATTGAGAAATAACTTATTTTGAAGAATGGAATGGACTGTTGCAACCCATCAGCTCCTAATTAAGGAAAATAAATATACACCAAGTTAAAGCTTATGGATGGAAGAAAAAACTCAGTATAATCTATATTTGCCGAAATGACCATTACAGAGGTTACAGAGGACATCAATGCCAAAATACGCGCGAAAATTAAGAAATAGTCTATTTTGAATAATGAAATGGATATTTTGAATAATGGAATGGACTGCTATGACCCTTCAGCCCCTAATTACAGATATATATTATACCTTGATCGAAAGCTGATTACCAGAGGAACCAAAGGTATATAGTCAATATTTTTGGCAACGCATATTAGAGGAGTAACGATGGACTTAAATGTCGAAATAATAGATGAATGAATTGAGAAAAAAACAATATGTGCCGCAATGACCATTTAAGGGGTTACGGGGGACCTAAATGCCAAAATTCGTGTGAAAAATAAGAAACAGTCAATTTTAAATAATGAAATGGATATTTTGAATAATGGAATGGAATTCTCTGACCCTTCAGCCCTTTATTACAAATCTACCTTATACCTCATTTGGAAGCTTATAAAGATAGGAACAAATGGTATATAGTCAATTTATTCCGCGGAGTAACGAAGGACTTAAATATCGAATTACGCGTGAAAATTTTGAGGGGAATTTATGCTAGGACCTGACCGAAAAATCCGAAAATCTTGCACGCTCGTTGACGAGGTTAAGAAGGGAAAACGTTGGTGGTTTGGGTTGAAGGGGAAAAAGTGGGGTTGTGGTCCTGGTAAAATGTATCTTTGTGGAAGAAAGAAAACACACCAAGAAACATCCGCAGATAGTAAACACAATGGATTGTAAGATTACAAATATGTCTGATCAGAGAGAGAATATGGCGCAAGAGGTAGAAATTTTGGAAAATACTGATGAGGAAACTCTTAGAAGTAGGTCAGGACTCACCCTGGATTGTCAAAGACATTAAAGATGTTAACACGAAGTGTGGGTTTTCAAAAATTATAACCTTGTGCTGGAAAGGGGAAAATATCCGCACTTGGGGATGTGAAAGACTAAACAAACAGCTGACCACCGTCGGGGAAAAGAGAGAGACTTATGGAACTGTGCAAATCGTGAGCTATGGGATGAAAAAAAAACAGGCGCACCGGCTATGATTACCACGACTTTTATATTTTTGATAAGGACGGTATGATTGGAAGTGTTAGGATGTGTTGTTTAAGCCTGAAAATCGGGTCTAAAACCATTGAATTTGAGATGGTGGGAAAAACCTAAAAGGAACATTTTGACAGATCCTCGCTGAAATTGGACACGAGTTGCTGCAGCTAATCTTTATGGTCATAGTAGTTTTTGAGGCAGGTGACGACTTTCCCAAACTCGACATCATAGATCTGTTCATCATTAGCTAAAGCAGAGCTGACACATGATTGCTCAACCAAGGACTTTTTGGACTTTGGCAATCGCAAGGTATCGTGGTCTTTCTTTTTTTATTATTACATTCATTACGGTGGTAGCATTCAAGCAAGCTAAAAACCCCAGAGGAATTGTGGCTATAACACCTGTACCGGTCAAAGCTGAACCCAGGGTACTGCTGGTTAACACCAAACTAACCACAGAACAAGCACCCAGTGCTACAGATACAGCTTTGTCCGAACGTTTATAGGCATTCAAGGTATTTTGATACCTTCAAATTTCTGCATCGAGTTGATTCCACACACATTGACTATAGTCTGTCGGTACCAAGAATCTAAATCGTTCATTTATTTTATAGGAGCATACCGAGGAGGGGAATGTTTTTAAAGGGACTGTAAGCATCTAAATATAAGATCAGAACGGCTCCGTCGTGGAATTGCTGACCACGCTCCAATTAGAGTCCATACCCATAGGTAATCCGGGCGTTTGAGGATTTGAGGTAGAGACCGTTGCCACTGGGATTCACTGTGCAAACGCAAGAAGATGAAAACGGATAGTGAGATGTTCACCTCTGAGATCGATGAGCCTAGCGATTGCTGGTTCGCAAGATCACTGGCACGTATACTACCAATAGGTGCTGGGGGTTTGAATGATTTTCATACCAGGACCGTCTGCGGGAACAAAAGCTGTAGATTGAAGACTGATGTGTACCATTTACATAACTTCATGGTTGATATCACTATTCACCAGAATGCTGTTGATTCTGATGATATTTACAATGTGCTACCCTTCTGTATAACCGTTTGTGATCATACCGAACGTGTAAATCTGCCACTTGAATCCCAAGACGGTGTTGATGTTATTGACAACTTTGAAGTCTACTTGAAAGAGTTTGGCGAGGGTCAGCGTTGCTTTTAGGGTCGCCCAGTTGGCATCGATGATGATCTTCGTTTTGTGTTTGTTGAGCCGTAGCTGTTGCTTTGTTTCATTGTTGATGTCTTCGATGTCATAGGAACCTGTGCTCAGTGCGATGAAAAATCAGTTGGCACCATCATCGGGAGAGTAGCGGAAGGAATGGTTACCTGTATGCATATGAATGTTAGGGATGGAATTATTGGTTTACCAGGTTTATCAATGCCATCTCGTAGGTCTTGGATTCCTTGAGTTGCAGTGGGGGTTGAACCGGGTAAGGATTTGGCTATCATTTCCAGAAACGATGAAGGAAAACCCATGATTGGGGTTGGTGATTTTAGCAATTTGCTGCAACCATGTGTTATCCATTTATTTATGGTACACCATTGTCACATATTTTTGCTTCCACTCTTCGATACCGCCATACTTCTCAGTTGTTTAATTAACTTCACCACGATCGCGTAGACTTCGGCATGGCGCCTGGCAAAGAGGAGTAGGTGAATTTTATCCATTTTTTTACTTTTTGTACACGACGTTCATCTTCTGACCATCGGATTCAAACTGCAGGATTCTGTCGGAAATCACAAGTGCAAATGCCTCGGTGTTTGCAGGTACTTTGGGCTCGAACTCGATCAGGATCTGAATGTCAACGGTCGACTCTTTAACCACTTGGACTGGTGACTCACATCAATGACAAACAGTGGATAAAGATCGACGAAATCGGAGGGGTTAATGTTGCAGTTGCTGATGAAACGGTCCATGTTGAACTAGTTAGAACTCTGCGACATTCTTGTACACTCTGGCGATCTTGGTTTGCGTGAAACTGGCATTGAAGTCTACCGCCGGGAAGCATTCTGCGTTGAGAGTGACGAAGATAATTCGCAACCGGTAGTGGTCGAACACGGCTTCATTTTGAGTCCGATCGTACTTTTATCGGTCTGAAAGGCAACAATGATGTATCTCGGTTTCTCCCGACCGCTCTTGGCAGACAAACGCCAGTGGAACTGTAAGGTTTAGGTAACACTTGTAGAATCACACTGTTGTATTCAGAAACCACAATCGATCTTACTCTTGATGGTCTTTTACAACCGCAGTTTTTTTTTCATCGGAAGGAAGGACGTGAGGAACAAACCTAGAGGTCTTACTCAGGTTGATTTTCGCCACGTCCTCAGGTTTATTTTCGCCACGTCATTGATGGCAGCAGCAGGATGGCATTGTCGTCCGAGTCGCGTACGAGTGACAATTCGTGCTTGAATCCATACACAATCTTGTTGTAATCGTCTGCAAAGCCGAAAATATATACTAGTATCAGGGGTATGGTGAATGAAAACGATCCTTTTATTGGCGGGCTTGGTGATAATATACCCATGACGTGCTGCAAACCCTGTGTTTTCGGCCTCGGTTTCGGTAGATGAATCTTTGTACCACAGACCTTGGGATTTGGGAGAAATTGTTGGGATCAATCACATTCACAGCATAGTGATGGCAACGACTGGGTCGTTGATATGTTTGATCAGCTGGCCTGAGAGCTTGCATTAATTGTAACTGGTAGTCTTGAAGAGATACATGATTCCATTGTGAATGAGAGACACTAGATTTGCATTAGCATATGCACTACCGTGGTTCTTTTACAGTCGCCACTCTACCAAGAGATAACTTTCAGCGGGATGGAGGAACAAGTCTTGGGTTTCGATGTTGATTCGGATCTCACCTGGATTATTCAGGTTGGCACCAGCTTGAGGTTCGTATTCGTGAACCTTATATTCTTGGAGACTTTCGTCGAAGGTCAACCCTTCGGTGATTATAAGGATGTTGGACATTATGTATTTATTTATAGCGCTGCACAAAGTCGTGGATGGAAGCAATGCCAGAACCGGAGATCAGATTGTTCAACTGGGTTTGCTGCGGTTTGCTGCTTTGAACATTGGACTGTTGAGTGGACATTCTGCGTTTTCGGGGCCGGGTCACTTTATTAACCACATTATAGACGGCTTTGTGGCCCCTTTTTCAACACCTCTCAAGGCTGAATTGGTGTTTGCACTCACGGCCTTACTTCCTATGGTTTTGGTGGCAGAGGAAGTAAACATGCGTCCAGCCAAACTGGCGATTGTGTCAAACAGTCCTCTACCACCGTATGCGTACTTTCAGGCGTAACCTTTCTTGATTTGCAACATTCACTTATAGGATACTATGATGAAGCGCCATATTTTCTTCGATGCTGATATATCTACCCTTTTGCATAGCATGGATAATCGACACAATTTCGTTGCGCAGACCATTATTTCCTTCTCGGTATGCTGCAGCACACAGTTCCAAGCGATCGAGAAGCTGCTTGCAGTTGGAAAAAAAACACGGTTTGCAGATCACTGCCAAACTTATACTTCTGGTAGATGTGGGACACGATTCCCTTTCACTTGTAATTCTTATTCGCCTTCGGGGTTCTTGAAAAGATGGAATTGCTTTTATACATAGCACCGGAACTTATCAGGATCCCTGCATAGTCGTCAAGGTCGTTGTGCTCGATTCTGGTTTCTTTTTCACAATGACTTCCCAGAGGCCAAGGGTTCCCTTGTACTTCACAATATCCATGAACAAATTATCGCCGTCAAAAGTAACTGGTGAGCTTCCGATGAAGATACCATCGTTTTCAGATCGCAATCCAAAGGTGTGGTCAGTGGAAGTAGTCATACTGAGCTGCAAATACTGCTGTGCTCGAGCTCCAAGGACGGTTTATGTAGGTGATGCAATTAGTAGTGGGTCGGCAAACTCGGGCGGCCGAGGAGGGAGGGCTGGCACTGTTGCAGGAAGGTCTGCGATCTGTTTGGTGATCTGTGAAGCTGCCTCTCGCTAAGCCTCAATCACAGGCTTGAACACCTTGTAAAGGTCCCGGCTAAGTTCAATCTTGTCCAGGCGATGCTGCATATTACATGTATTACTGGCTTGAATCTTCCGTTTGGTGTCTTGAAACTCCCTGACAAGTGCCTCACGCTGCTTAGGGTCGACAATCTTGATAAACGTCATTTATCTAATAGGATCGAATGCTGTTGATCGCCCCTAATAGTGGAAGATATTATGGACATAATTGTGCAAATCGTGATACAAGCATGAAATTTACTATAAAGGTTGACTAAATGCTACTTAAAAAAAATCCGCTGCTGGCCAGAAAAAAAATCATTTTTTCAAAATGTCAACCACACATTTCGGAAATGGCGTCATTTAATACAAATTGGCACTAATTCGTTAATCCTTTGAAAGGTGTGTTATATGTAAAATCAAATGTTAGATTTGATAAAAAAGTAAATGACAGTTCCTAAATTACGACTAGACAACACATGAATGAAACTAAAGGTGACTTCCGGTTTCAAAATGCCGGCAAAAAAGTCAAAAATTTCAATTTTTATACTTTCAAGCAACTTCACAAGGGAAGTAAACCCTTGAAAGATGTGTTATAGGTATATTCCAATGTAAGTTATGATAAAACGTTAAAAGCAGTTCCTAAGTACGACAAAACAACACATAAATGAAAACAAATAGTGACTTCCGGTTAAAAAATGGCGACAAACACGTAAATAATATTTTTATAATTTCCATCAACTTAACAACTGATAACACTCTTTGTTAAGTTTAAATGCCTAGTTTGGCTAGAAAGACAGGTTGCTTATCTTATAATTATCTGATAGTTGCCTATACAACAACCCGTACAAGGAAGGCCAGAACGGTAGCATCTACAGTTACCAACACAGCTGGATTTTCGCCTCTGCATTTCAAAATTTCCTGACACGAGGATGCAACGGCAGTCAAAGAAGTCTAATTTTGGTTTCCAAATATCATTGATTCTTTCTTTCATCCAATCCCAATGTTTATGACTTGGTACATGTAGTACATGTACCTGTCGAATACATGAATCAGACTGAGCCCAAACAACTCCTCCTTGATATACTTCTCTTTTGATGTGCTCTGGAAAAGAACCTCTTGTAGGCGGAATTGCATCACAATGCCGCTGCCTCCTGGCAAACAATTCACATTGTGCCTCGCTTCATACTTCAGCCAAAAAAAACGTCCTTTACATCTGGAGAAACTTCCATTAGCCAAGCTGACCTCTTCCCTTTCTCAAGACAACTCGACAAAGTGCCACATCCAGTGAATGCATGGACGAAAGTAAGAACAGCTACACAAGGACCAAACTCATTTAATATGTCACGTACAGAAAGCCATCAAAAGTCGTTATTCCTCCCATAACCTATCCACAATTTGTTCTACCTAATTTTCCGATTGCTGCAATTACTGATACTATTACATCTGTGTCAGTACTACCTAAAATTACATTTTACAACACTTTTCATAATCATGACGAACATGGACAAACATTTGTGTATGTGATTCTTCATGATTACAAGGGGATAGATAGGAAGTATCTTCATTGAAATTGCAAAGAATATTTTCACCATGAGTAACATACACATTTGTATTGGTCTCTCAAGAAGCAATTTTGTCAGCAAAAACTTGAACAATTTCGTTTTGTTGTCATCTTCACAGAGAAAACTACTACAAACCATTAGTGTCTACCAGAACCAACACCTTTCAATCTGCCACAAGAACCTTTAGTAAACATCAAATACAATGTCTACTTTTGAATATTTATCGATGCAAGATTTTATATAAGGCAGTATGACATCATTAGTATAATCATCAAATATTTTTGCCCAAGCTTGTGACCTGGAATTAACCATTGCTACCCCACCGACGATAAATGCTTCCGAATTTGGATCAGCAAATCGCAGAATGTTTCAAGTAAACCCATTTGCAGCGATTCAATACCACTATGTCAAGTGACATCCTGAGATAAAGACGGAGGAGCAGTTTAGTTTTTATGGATAAGAAATATTCCAAGTAAAACTGTCTACTGTGACAAGAAATGAAAGTCTAGAAAAGATATCGCAATCACTTTAAAGGTTCTCTAGCTTTGTTTTTGACAAAAGACATTTTGCATTTACTTCAAAAGATCTTCGTATTGTTTGGACCAATATCTTGGAGTTTATTTACATATCTTACCTGTTTCCGAATCAACAATTTCCTAGATGGAGTAAGTTTTTTAAAGATCTGACGACTTTTCTAGAAAGGAATTTCCAGACTCGGTCATCACTTTACAAATCCTTTAAAGCTGTTCAAAGAAATCTTTTTGTGTTTTCGTCGAGCCTTCATTATGTCGTTCATCTGTTGTAGAATGACCCAAACCACTAGAACTTTCAAATTCATATTCTAGTATACTGACTCCTGGTCCAGCTACCATCCATTTGTCTAAAAGTGATCTTTGGTTAATCCTATGGCACCAACATCGCCCTTCACAATTGCATTATTCTGTTTTTGTGCCTGATCAATTGTGTAATAAGAAAGAAATTTGCTGGTCTTACGTACAGTGAAATTATCATTTTCAAACTCCATCGCCACCTGTGGGTGATGCTCGGGGAGGGAAGTCATATCTCGGAGACGGGTCGGTAACGATCGATCATAATTCACACGATCAAGACCTAAAACAATATGTTATCATGCTTTATATGGACTGTTTGAAAAGTACGAAATATCACTCATAAAATGAGCATAATACCAAAATCAAAAGAAGTTCTTAATTTATAATTGAACACCAGGAATTAAACTGTGGTCGAGATGACTCTATTTCCTTACACCATGCAGTCTTTTTAAATCACTGAACGCCAAAGAGTCATGACATAATTATATATTCTGAGTTTAGCTTTCATAATATGAAATTAACAATTCAAGCAAACTACTGCGGTTGTCTGTTGGGCCTGTCTAGTTCTAGATACATTTGAGCATATACATAAAAAGAATCTGCCGTTCTTGGTGTTGCAATATTGGCTTCAGTAAGACAACATGTCCATCCCCTATCACGAAATATATCACCCAGAGTTTTATAACAAGACATTTCAATGCGCAATTCACCAAACATGACGATACACTTATCTTTTCCGTACAAATCAGGCCATTCCCACTGAATTTCAAAAAGTGGCTCATCTGCAGTTACAATTGATGTTTTTTTCGGGATGAACCACATTTTCGCCTTAACCATCGAATACCTGAGAATTGCCTGGTAGTGCATACAAATCGCTCTTGATGTCTATAAATAGTTTGCACATGCTCAAAAGTGTTAAATAAAGGTGTATAATAAACTTGAAAAATGTTATTAAACCAATTCATAATATTATTAGAAATCCAAAAACACTAAATATATGGTAAATAGTTCAAATGTTTTTGAAAGAATTTTGTTACATTTTAGCGCATGCGCAAATACTGGATATGTCAAATATTCATTTTTAATAAATATGTGATGTAAAGAAAGTATCCACCGAACCTGGTAATTGTTTTTTACTAAAAAGAAGTTCAAAGAAAAGTTTTCCAGAAAAATTAGTATTTTCAAACTAAAAAAACAGCCATTTTAGAAAATGGCCGTGGCCATCTTGAAAAAATCATTTTTTTTTAATGGCCAGCAGTTAATTCTTAAAAATTATATGATAATGATGCTTTGTGGTAATTTTCATGCTTGTATCATCATTTGCACAATTCCCTCGATTTTGCTTGCTGATATCTCTCACTATAAGCGTTGGTGTGAACGCCTCTAATCAATGAGTTGCGCATGAAGGTATTACACAGCTGATATGGATCCCTGTTCTTCGAAAGATTCAAGTGTCATGAGTATATGTGCACTGGTAGCCTCAAATCGTCTTGGCAGGGCATTGGGGTTGAGAAAATCGCTCCACCTTACCACAATGGTGGAGTTCCATGCGTTGAAATCACCTCCACTGCTTTAGATAGGTCGAAGGATCACGCAACTGCATTTTCAACCTGGAACCCACTCAAAATTGCATTTAAAGGGCCATTCGAACTTGCAGGGCTGGGGTTCCTCTGTGTCCAAATATTCTTCATACTTCAGTTCCCTAAAGAAATCTCCGGGCTGATCATTCTTTATCTTATACCTCAAAGAACTCATTTAATTTGCATATTTTCCATTGCCTTGGTGCTTGTAAAATCGATGGTTACAAATCCATGGGGCTTGGACCAGCAATACTTACACAGAGCGTCAAACTGTACTGTTCCCTGGTGAGATCGTTGCAGTGATCGCGTCAGTTGTGGTCGATATTCTTAGCATTCTGCTGGAAGAGACAGGGGAAGTTGGCATTCTCCCGGATCGACTGACTGGGCAGTGTGAAGTAGTTCTGGCACAGGTAGAAACAATCGACGTTGTCTTCACACGTGTTCTGTTTTCTCAGCATCAAGTCGTCGAACACCATGAGGATCACCATGAGGTTCTTGCGGCTTGTAGGAAATATCTTCAACGTTCATTTATTAAAATAAAATAGCAATGATTCTCTGCGTGAAAATCAATGATTCTCTGCGTGAAATTCATAGAAAGACGGACACAGTTAACACAAGCGAGGTAATGACCAGCAACGGGCGACGGAGAAAGTTGGCAACTGCAAGGTGTGCGATGCCAAGAAGTCTCAGTTTTTTGCTACAACCGGTACAGGGTTCATGAACAAACTAATCAACCGATTACCGATGGAAATGCATCTATACGGACACAACTTCACTGGGCGAGGGCCTAGACTTAGCAAGCGACTACTTCCCGATGGCACCCGAAGGCTTGGTCGAAACCCATTAATCAGGTTGACCAGGCAGCATATCACCACGATCTTTGTTATGCCCAGCACAAGGATGCAACCGCACGCAACACCATCTGTGACGAAGCTATGCTAGCCTCGCTTAACACCATTCCCAACTCTATCACACACGAACGCTTGGACTGCAGCATCGTCGGACCCATCATCGGTACCAAAGTTCGATTCGGTCTGGGTGTTAAAAAACTGTTCGCTGGACCGATGAGCTAGCTGAGTTGCACAAACCAGTTCGACGCTAGTTTCATAAATAAAAGCAACAGTAGTATACCGCTGTTCAAAACTCATAAATCTATGGACAAAAAACAAAATCGGGGTAACACACTAAAACTGAGGGAAACGCATTAATATTAGAGAAGAACAACGACAAAACATTAAAATGTAACACACACAGCAACGGACTAAGCATTAGACAAAATCCGATGGAGAATAACCAATATAACATCAAAACCAAATACATTAATTTGGGATAGAAAAGTTCCGTGACACGTCTTATAGTAATGTGAATTCACACTCAAATATAGGAGAAAACAAACGACACAACGGTCATAAACGCTGTGTAGCGGTGGGTGGTGTTGAAGAGACCTGGGCGGCCGAACTCGTTGATATGAGTGACTTCTCCAGGGACAACCAGGGAAATAAATTTATCCTGAGCATTATCCATGTCTTCTCGAAATATGGCTGGCTGATACCACTCAGGAACAAGAAGGGGTGCGGTGCGGGATGCCTTCCAAGCGGTGTGCCCAAGAAGCTATATACAGACAAAGGCACTGAGTTTTACAACAAACATGTAAATCAGCTGCTTCAAAAGCATGGTATCGATCTCTACTCCACCGAAGAGAAGTCGAGTATTGTCAAACGTTGGAACCGCACCATGAAAGAGAAAATGTTCAAATACTTTTCAGCAAACTCCACACGCACCTATATCGATGTCCTGGACGATCTTGTTCGCCAGTGCAATACCACCAAGCACCGCTATCAAGATGGCCCCTGTTGCCGCAAGTCTTAAGGAGCATAAGTTGTATTGGAACCTTTACGGCAGTATACCTCCCATTAAACCACCGCGATTTTCCGAATCACCAAGAAGAAAGGTACATTCGAGAAGGGATATACCCCCCGCTGGACCGAGGAAGTATTTACAATTTCACTAGTTTTGTCAGAGGTCCACCAGGCAATCTTTTCTACGATCTTTTCATTTATCTCCTCAAGGCTTTCAATCAAGTCCGTGGCCGCGGTGAAAATCTAGTTTCCAGAGTGAAAGTATCTTGTTCTCATCATCCGCCTTATCTGTTGGATTAATCTTTTCAAAGGTACAGTGCATGATCACATTGGTTTGCCCTTTACAATGCCCAATCTTCTATAAGTTCCACCCATGACACCCGAGAGACCTTAAGGGAGGTCTGCACATCCAGGCCATGATGGGGGTCATATTCCAGGTAGTAAATACATCTTTAAAGGCTTTCTTCGGCGAATGTACCTCAATTGATACCCAATGGCTTTCCTATCTTCCCAAATCTTTTCCTGTACTTTCTTTAGCAGTCGATCTATCGACAGCCTGCTAACCCCTTTCAACCAAAGTTGTTTTATCTGGGTGATAATCTCCTTCCTCGTATGAGGTTTGGGACGACGATGAAATTTAAGATTTGTCTTCGTTTCTATTACCTCTCCACCAACTGATCTTTCCTCAACCGCGAATACCCTCGAAGGTGGTTCATTTTGGCTATACCTCTCAGGGCTTTGACGTTTTCAACTACTAACTCTATGTTCACTATTGGATGCATGTCTTTGTTCTAACAATAAAAAAAATCAATTTAGGTCACCCCAAAACCACCATCCCCAATTCACTGGTTTTCAGACCCAGTTTTCGGGCCTACAAAACATATCCTAACACTCTCGATCCTACAATCCTTATAAAAAATAAGAAAGTCGTAAAATGTACCCAGTGCATCTGGATTTTTTTAATCCCATAGCTCACAAATTGCACAGCTCCATCGGTCTCTCTATTTGCCAAGACGGTAGTAAGCTGCTTGTTTAATCTCTCACATTCCCATGTGCGAAAGTTTCCCCTTTCGAGCACAAGGTTATAATTTTGCAGACCTTTACTTCGTGTCAACATCTTTAATGTCTTTGACAATCCAGGTTGAGTCCTGTCCTACTCCTTGCCATTTGAGAATTTCCTCATCATTGCAGCGCTGTTCTCGATTGGCCTTAACAGTGTCCACTTTTTTCAGAATTTCTACCTCTTGCACCGTATTCTATCTCTGATCAGACATATTTGTAATCGTAAAATCCACTGTGTTTATTCTATCTGTGAATTTTTATTGTCGAGCCTGCAAATTTGTTGCAGAAAGCTCGACATAGGGATAGTGATCCGGCGGCGGCGGTGTTAGCTTACTTCTTAAAAGCTTTATATTTTAGCAGGTAGAAGACCTGGATGCTTCGTTCTTTATATATAGATGCCTCATGTTACAAACTTTTCGTCAGTCACATGTCCAATGTCATTGACCTCATTTTAATGGTTCAGTGACTACTTGAAAAAAAGTTCAGATTTTTTGTAATGCTAAATTCTCTCTTATTATTAGTAATAAAACAACTATATTTGGTATGTGTATACCTTGCAAGGTCCTCATGTCCGTCAGACAGTTTTCACTTGACCTCGACCTCATTTTATGGATCAGTGAACAAGGTTAAGTTTTGGTGGTCAAGTCCATATCTCAGATACTATAAGCAATAGGTCTAGTATATTTCGTGTATGGAAGGACTGTAAGGTGTACATGTCGAACTGGCAGGTGTCATCTGACCTTGACCTCATTTTCATGGTTCAGTGGTTATAGTTAAGTTTTTGTGTTTTGGTCTGTTTTTCTTATACTATATGCAATAGGTCGACTATATTTGGTGTATGGAATGATTGTAAGGTGTACATGTCTAACTGACAGGTGTCATCTGACCTTGACATCATTTTCATGGTTCAGTGGTCAAAGTTAAGTTTTTGAGTTTTAGTTTATTTTTCTAATACTATATACAATAAGTTTACTATATTTGGTTATGGAATGGTTGTAAGGTGTACATGTCTAACTGACAGGTGTCATCTGACCCTGACCTCATTTTCATGGGTCAGTGGTCAAAGTTCAGTTTTTGAGTTTTGGTCTAATACAATATGCATTAGGTCAACTATATTTGGTGTATGGAAATTATTTGCATAATTATCTATAATATGTCAGTCGCGCAGGTTTTATTTGACCTTGACCTCATATTCACGGTTCATTGCTAAGTGTTATGTGTTTGTGTTTTGGTCTGATTTTCTTAATTTATAAGCAATAGGTCAACTATATTTGATGTATTGAAGAATTGTTAGATGTACATGTCTGCCTGGCATGGTTCATCTGACATTGACCTTATTTTCATGGTTAATTGATCAATGTTTCATTATCTTGGTTTATGTTGAGTTTATGTGACAGTTGTAATAAAGCTTTATATTTGAGACTATCAACATAATATCAATGATTAGTAAAGAAGGCGAGACATTTCAGCGTTTGCACTCTTTTTTTGTTGTTGTGTGTGTTTCTTTCTTCCACAAAGACACATTTTATCCCGACCCCAACCTAAAAATGGGGGTGTGGCAGAACTCTCATACTGTTACTCACTTAATAAGCTTTCAAATGAGGTATAAGGTATATCTGTAATTAGGGGCTTAAGGGTCACAGCATTCCATTCCAATATTCAAAATATCTTTTTCATTATTCAAAATTGGCTATTTCTGAATTTTCACGCGTATTTTGGCATATAGGTCCTCCGTAAACCCTATAATGGTCATTGCGGTACATATCGTTTACGCTCAGTTTATTCTCTTCATCTTTTATATAAGCTTTGGATTTCAAATATTTTGGCCACGAGCATCACTGAAGAGACATATATTGTCGAAATGCGCATCTGGTGCAACAAAATTGGTACCGTTGATTTTATTATTCCTCTATCAATAAGCTTCAATTTGGTGTATAAATTTTGCCTTTATTTGGACCGAAGGGTTGCAGCAGTTCATTCCATTATTCAAAATAAGCTATTTCCTAATGTTCAAGCGTATTTCGATATTTAGGTCCTTCGTTACTCCTCTAATATGCGTTGCAGAACATGTTGACCATATACCTTTTGTCCCTCTTGTAAATAGCTTTCTAATGAGGTATAAGGTTTCTCTATAATTTGGGCTAAAGGGTCACAGCATTACATTCCATTATTCAAATTATCTATTTCATTATTCAAAATTGGCTATTTCTGAATGTTCACGCGTCTTTTGGCATTTAGGTCCTCCGTAAACCCTCTAATGGTCATTACAACAAATATCATTTATACTCAGTTTATTCCTCTATCAATAATCTTTAATTTGGTTTATAAATTTTGCCTTGATTATGGACTAAAGGGTTGCAGCAGTTCATTCCATTATTCAAATTAAGCTATTTCTTAATGTTCAAGCGTATTTCGATATTTAGGTCCTTCGTTACTCCTCTAATATGCGTTGCAGAACATATTGACTATATACCTTTTGTTCCTCTCTTGATAAGCTTTCGATTGAGGTATGATATATATCTGTAATTAGAGGCTGAAGGTCATAGCAGTCCATTCCATTATTCAAAATATCCATTTCATTATTTAAAATTGGCTATTTCTCAATGTTTAGGCGTATTTCGATATTTAAGTCCTTCGTTACTCCTCTAATATGCATTGCAGAACATATTGACTATATACCTTTTGTTTCTCTCTTAATAAACTTTCGATCGAGGTATAATTTATATCTGTAATTAGGGGCTGAAGGGTCCTGCCAGCCCATTCCATTATTCAAAATATCCATTTCATTATTCAAAATTAGCTATTTCTTAATTTTCAAGCGTATTTCGATATTTAAGTTCTTCCTTACTCCTGTAATATGCGTTGCAGAAAATATTGACTATATACATTTTGTTCCTCTCTTGATAAGCTTTCGATTGAGGTATGATATATATCTGTAATCAGGGGCTGAAGGGTCATAGCAGTCCATTCCATTATTCAAAATATCCATTTCATTATTCAAAATTGGCTATTTCTTAATTTTCACGCGTATTTTGGCATTTAGGTCTTCTAATATTCGTTGCGGAACATATTGACTATATACATTTTTTTCCTCTTGTAATCAACTTTCAAATGAGGTATAAGGTTTATCTATAATAGGGGCTAAAGGGTCGCCGCAGTCCATTCCATTATTCAAAATATCCATTTCATTATTCAAAATTGTCTTTTTCTTAATTTTCACGCGTATTTTGGCAATTAGGTCTTCTAATATTCGTTGCAGAACATATTGATTATAAGCATATTGTTCCTCTTGTAATCAGCTTTCGAATGAGGTATAAGATTTATCTATAATTAGGGGCTAAAGGGTCGCCGCAGTCCATTCCATTATTCAAAATATCCATTTCATTATTCAAAATTGGCTATTTCTTAATTTTCACGCGTATTTGGCATTTAGGTCTTCTAATATTCGTTGCAGAACATATTGACTATATACATTTTTTTCCTCTTGTAATCAACTTTCGAATGAGGTATAAGGTTTATCTATAATAGGGGCTAAAGGGTCGCCGCAGTCCATTCCATTATTCAAAATATCCATTTCATTATTCAAAATTGGCTATTTCTTAATTTTCACGCGTATTTTGGCAATTAGATTTTCTAATATTCGTAGCGGAACATATTGACTATATACATTTTGTTCCTCTTGTAATCAGCTTTCGAATGAAATAGAAGGTTTATCTATAATTAGGGGCTAAAGGGTCGCCGCAGTCCATTCCATTATTCAAAATATCCATTTCATTATTCAAAATTGGCTATTTTTTAATTTTCACGCGTATTTTGGCATTTAAGTCTTCTAATATTCGTTGCAGAACATATTGATTATAAGCATATTGTTCCTCTTGTAATCAGCTTTCGAATTAGGTATAAGGTTTATCTATAATTAGGGGCTAAAGGGTCGCCGCAGTCCATTCCATTATTCAAAATATCCATTTCATTATTCAAAATTGACTTTTTCTTAATTTTCACGCGTATTTTGGCAATTAGGTCTTCTAATATTCGTTGCGGAACATATTGACTATACACATTTTGTTCCTCTTGTAATCAGCTTTCGAATGAGGTATAAGGTTTTTCTATGATTAGGGGCTGAAGGGTCGCCGCAGTCCATTCCATTATTCAAAATATCCATTTCATTATTCAAAATTGGCTATTTCTTAATTTTCACGCGTATTTTGTCTAATATTCGTTACGGAACATATTGATTATAAGCATGTTGTTCCTCTTATAATCAGCTTTCGAATGAAATAGAAGGTTTATCTATAATTAGGGGCTAAAGGGTCGCCGCACTCCATTCCATTATTCAAAATATCCATTTCATTATTCGAAATTGGCTATTTCTTAATTTTCACGCGTATTTTGGCATTTAGGTCTTCTAATAATAGTTGCGGAACATATTGACTATAAGCATAATGTTCCTCTTGTTATCAGCTTTTGAATGAGGTATAAGGTTTATCTATAATTAGGGGCTAAAGGGTCGCCGCACTCCATTCCATTATTCAAAATATCTATTTCATTATTCAAAATTGGCTATTTCTTAATTTTCACGCGTATTTTGGCATTTAGCTCTTCTAATATTCGTTGCGGAAGATATTGACTATATACATTTTGTTCCTCTTGTAATCAGCTTTCGAATGAGGTATAAGGTTTATCTAAAATTAGGGGCTAAAGGGTCGCAGCAGTTCATTCCATTATTCAAAATATCCATTTCATTATTCAAAATTGGCTATTTCTTAATTTTCACGCGTATTTTGGCATTTAGGTCTTCTAATATTCGTTGCGGAACATATTGACTATATACATTTTGTTCCTCTTGTAATCAGCTTTCGAATGAGGTATAAGATTTATCTATAATTAGGGGCTAAAGGGCTGCCGCACTCCATTCCATTATTCAAAATATCCATTTCATTATTCAAAATTGGCTATTTCTCAATGTTCAGGCGTATTTCGATATTTAAGTCCTTCGTTATTCCTCTAAAATGCGTTGCGGAACATATTGACTATATACATTTTGTTCCTCTCTTAATAACCTTTCGATTGAGGTAGAATATATATCTGTAATTAGGGCTGAAGGGTCACAGCAGTCCATTCCATTATTCAAAATATCCATTTCATTATTCAAAATTGGCTAACATGTTTAACCCCGTCACATTATTTATGTATGTGCCTGTTCCAAGTCAGGAGTCTGTAATTTATTGGTTGTCGTTTGTTTATGTGTTACATATTTGTTTTTTGTTCATTATTTTACATAAATAAGGCCGTAAGTTTTCTCGTTTGAATTTTTTTACAATGTCTTATCGGGGCCTTAAATAGCTGACTATGCGGTATGGGCTTTGCTCATTGTTGAAGGCTATACGGTGAGCTATAGTTGTTAATGTCTGTGTCATTGTGGTCTTTCTGGATATTTGTCTCATCGGCAATCATACCACATCTTCTTTTTTATATTTCCTCATTTTTATGCATATTGTGGCATTTAGGTCCTCCGTAAACCGTCTTATGGTCTTTTCGAATCAAAATATAGCTATAGTGTCACAGTCAATTTTTTTTATATTTTTTTCACTATTCACCGCTTCAATTTGAATAATGAAACATAAACCATTTCATTATTCATTATTCATTTTTCAATATTGAATAGTGAATAGTGAACTATTTCATTATTCATTATTGAATAATGAATAATGAACTATGAATAATGGACGTACTTCAGCGCGGTATTATAATGGCTGTGTTGTAGATTTTGCAAAGATATTCTCATATCTTGTCGTTTATTATTAGACTGAAGTTTTCAGCAACTGTTATTTGATATATCAAGTTATTCTTTTGTTTTCTTATTACAAGGTCGGTTTAAAGCACATCGAGATTCCACAATAGCAAAATTGTCAATAGTAAGTTCATAACCGTCAAGTGGCTGATATTTCAGGCATATTCAAGAAATGAACATATTTGACTTGATACTGACATGATTTATAACATTTTTTTCTGAAATTGTTCGTTTATAAATTTTAAAATTATAAAGAAACTAAGCTTAAACTCACTTGTGCAAAGTTTAATAAGGATTTTGACTATTTTTTTTTTGTATGTCCACGCAGTCCTTTTTAATTATATAGTTCTTCAACTCTTTCGGTTTTATTCATCTTCGGCTTCAAATATTTGGCTTTGAGCGTTCGTATAAAGAAGGTAAGTCCAGCAACAAATGGAAGTGTTTAACGACCTTGGCTGGCCATACAACCCTCGCACGGTCGGCTCGGTACCCGAATGCGTTTGGTGAGCGTTTGAATAATTTTTGCCATCGGTCAGGAACGAGTGGTGGTCGCCATTTTGGAGGTCGCCATCTTGGTTTTGTGAGCTGTTTTGGTTTGGTTTTTACTAATTTGGTGTTACATTCTTCACAACGGCTTGGTAAGTCCAGGAAAGCGCTTTATGGCATTTATAACGTGTTGTTTTCATTTAAAATCAAAATGTTCTATATATATGTCCCTTGAAAGTGAAGAGAGCCTAAGTAATCAACAAGGAAATAGACTGAAACCGAAAACATATTTGACCACATAATGTTCGTATAAATACATGTATGGGGAAGTGAGTGGGGGATACAAAGTGACGCCTTTAACCGGACGATTTGTCATCCATTTGTATTAATGTTCTAGTCATGCTATAGAACTTTTGAGCTGATGGGATCCTGTCACTAAAAGATTAGATTTCTGCGGTGGCAGTATAAAGCAAGGGTGTTTTAACTTAAAATTGAAAGATTTAAAAAACAATATTGGAATAAATAATAATCGACATGACTCATTGTATACATGCTGTTAAGAAAAGGAGTGACAAGAATAGGAAAGTGAACTACAGTTTGTTACTGATTTTTCAGAAGGAGAAGCGTCCAATGAATTAAAATTTGTATTTATCATGCATACGATTCTCAGATCGGTACTTAATATATGTTATCTCTATGCTAGTTGTTTTTTTTTTTTGTGCATCAGGTCAATCTGAAGAGCCATCATTTACACATTCTACGGTTTCATTAAATGTAATAACCCTACCAAGCAAAGAAATTAAATGTCATTTAGCCCTTGTTTTCTATCTATAGAATTTATAGACTTGAGTGTTTCTTTTTGTTGTTTGAGTCTTTCAAAGTGTCATGGTTTTTCGGACTCCCCTTCCTTTTTCATACTTTGAGATACCGTATCTGTTCCAACCGTCAATAAAACATGTTGGTTGAACACATTAAAAGTTAAATCTTGAATAAAAGAAACAGAACCAGACACCACTATTTTATATAATCTCAACCTACTTTTACCCTCTTAACAAATTAGATATACTAGTACTGTAAAAAAAAAAAATCGGTCCATTTTATACGTTTATACGGAAGCATATTAGGGACACAGAAAAAATAAAATTGGCAATGAACTTTTTTTTCAAAGTCGAATTTTGACATTTCAAATCTTAAAATTTCGACTTTAACTCGACATTTTAACTTTTCTAATCTTGAAAATTTGAGTGTTTCTTTTTGTTGTTTGATTCTTTCTTTTTGACTTTCAGAAATCTTGAAATTTCGACTTTTCAAAAAGTAAAAATTTTGAGTTCCAAGTGGAAATTTCGACTTTTTATAAATTTCGAGTTTAGAAAGTCAAAATTTCAAGTTTAAGTCAAAATTTCGAGATTTGAAATGTCAAAACTTCGACTTTAAAAAAAAGTTTACTGCCAATTTAATTCTTTCTATGTTCCTAATACGCTTCCGTACGTTTACAACGGAAATCAAATGCATTTTGAATTTGGAACAAGATCGTGTTTTCCAATATTTATTAAATTTACTCTGAAATTCAGTCATTGAAATAAAAGTATAGGTCGGTATGGTTTCATATAAACAGGTTTAAAATTTTGACCATGATCTTTTAAAACAGAAAAAGATATGGATACAGTAATGATGGGAAACTAAATGTTTGTAGCCAAAAAATACCGATGTTCAAATTTTGCAAATAACAGGGACTCTCTACGTCTATACCGTAAACAAAAGATTAATATAAGCATGACTTAATGGACAAGAAGGCGTTTTGTTATTGAACTATATAAATCTAAATAAAAACAAATACGTTCAGTCTACTCGAAACATAAAAAGGTAAAAGTTTTTAAAATACCTACAGCCTTGTTATTGAACAAAATTTATAATAATTTTTTATACGATGTATCAATATTTTTTAAAGTGGTCAATATTTTAATTCACCATAAACCGTTAAAGTTTTAATAACATTTTAATAATTTGAAGTGTTATGATATTTAGCTTCGTTTCAAGGTTTGATAAAGAATGCATTTGCGTTAGAAAATGAATAATTGGGGAATACATCATGAAATAAGAAATCACAAACCTAGTGGAGTGAAACAAGACCGAGACAACTGAAGACTGCTAGCTAACCATCTAATTTTAAACATACAACACAGTACTGTTACAACAAATAAAATCAACAAAATAAATGTTGTACTTTTGGTGGAAAATTGTTATTCAGTTGTTTCTCAAAATGCTAGAAATATTTACCACTGAACATTAAGAAACTAACAATCTATCAATAAGGCAGACTGATTTTTATATGAGGGCTTTTTAAAACATTACTTATGCAAATCAGTTCTGAAGTACGTAGAAATCCTTTTGCAAATCAGCTTTAACTGTGATTTTCGTTGTATTTCTTTTCCACTCATTTAGATTATTAGGATACTCGCGGGGCATTAAAAAAAAATCGTAAAGGGTTCTATGGAACATACCCGTCTAGGCTGCTATTGCTGCTGTCAATGTAAATAATATGAAATACCATATGTTGATAGTCAATTTAAGTTAATATGTCGGCAAAATAAAAAAAAAGGAATGTCTTTATTTCAAATTCTACGTGTGCCTTCTGCTTTTAAGGCCCTTCTGTTAATCTTTTTTTTTTTTTTTTATCAAATTCTTTTAAAGAGAGAAACAGTGGGGTTTAAAAGTTTTTCAGCACAGAATACGCTTCAATGTTAACTGAAAAAGTGGTCTATTATCATATTTATCAGTTAAATAAAAAAAAAAATGGTTAAAATGTCTGCCTTAGATGGTCAACCTTATTCAAGAAGAAACTTTCTGTTCAAGTTTAAGTTTAATTAAATTATTTGACCAAGTTATTGACGTCTCAAACAACTTCAGCTGCCTAAATATGTTAAGTTCCAAAACAAAACTTATTCACACGAAAAAATGAAGAAAAAATATTTAAAACTTCGCTCAAGATGTCTCCTGAAAATGTAGAAGCTTCTGTTCTAGTTTGATATCATATTATGACTCATCGATGGTTTGACGGAGTTTATGAATGTCTAAAAAGAAAGTCAGTATCTAAATGTCAACTGTTAAACTAGCAAGCCAAAAAACTCAAAAGACGAAAACATTTAATAAAAAACAAATAAGAAAAAGTTAACAATAAAGGCAGATGCGAACTCCGGTCCTGGGAAAGGGTACGGTGTTCAACTGTAAACAGCGAAAGTCAAACTTAATTGTGATAAAAAGAAACTTTAAAAAAATAATCTGATATACTAATTGTTCTGAAATCTAGACCATCGCTTATCATACTTACTTGAGTATATAGGTCACGATATCATTTGCAAAAATATAATTAAATGTTAGTGATATTGTGACAAAAATTAAATCGACCTCCACAAAATCGCTCATTATTTACAATCTAAATCCATTTACCCGAGATTTTTTGTCAAATTTAAGTTGCATGCAAGTAATCGCTCCTGTAATTATTTTTACAGTTACTAAACTCAGTAATAATGATAATTGCTGTAATGTCTTGACAGGTAAATTCCAATGTCAGTTTGTTTGTTCCAATTTCAATCCATTATACTTTAGTACATTCTTTTTATCAAAGTCAAAAATGTATTGTATATATAAGCAAGTCTAATAGAAAAGCAAAGGAAATGGGATATCCATCCATCACACAAAATCAGTACATGTACAGCATAAAACTGACAAAAAACAAAGAAGCTGTTCCTTTTCTCAAAGTAAGGATATTTCATGGATTTGTAGTTCAAGATTCTTTTAAATTGTTATTTGTATAAGGTTCTATTAAACTGTTAGTAGTATAAGCTTCTAGTCGATCTATGAAACTTTTTATGCCCCACGCCCCACCTATGCTAGTAGAGGGGCATTATGTTTTCTGGTCTGTGCGTCTGTCCTTCCGTCCGTTCGTCTCGCTTCAGGTTAAAGTTTTTGGTCAAGGTAGTTTTTGATGACGTTAAAGTCCAATCAACTTGAAACTTAGTATACATGTTCCCTGTGATATGTTCTTTCTAATTTAAATGCCAAATTAAGAGTTTTTACACCAATTTCACGGTCCACTAAACATAGAAAATGATAGTGCGAGTGGGGCATCAGTGTACTATGGACACATTCTTGTTATCTAATGTTTTGACGTCTAATTACATACACATATCTGTTTTAGTTTCAGATAACCCTTTTAAAGAATACACTGAAGATATGGGCAATATTGACTTATTTGTAGATCTTGTGATAAGAGTGCCTTAGTCAACTTCTGATTGATCTATATAATATTCCCAAAAAAATGTGTCGAGTACTGAAGATGGTCATCGACCGAGCGTTGTAAAAATGTGTACTGTAATAATTTCCACTGTAATAGTGAGCCTTGTAATACTGTCCACTGTGATAGCTTCCATCGTGTATACCGTGTAATATTGGCTACTGTAATTGTGTCTACTGTAATAGTCAGAACCTAAATACTGTCCATTGAGATAGTATCACTGTAATGATGTCTACTGTAATAGTGAGCCTTGTAATACTGTCCACTGTGATACTACAGACTGTTTAATACTTTCCATTGTGATATTCCCCACGGTTATACAGTTCACTGCAATATTGCCCACTGTAATAGCGAGCCCTGTAATACTGTCAACTAAAATGTCGGATCCTGTAACGGTGTTTACTGTAACGAGGTTTGAATTGTAATAGTGTCCACTATAATTATGTCTACTTCAAACTTGTATAGTGTAAAAGGTTTTTGTAATAGTGTCTACTGTGATGATGGTCAATGTTATATTGTTCACTAAAATTGTCTACTGCATACAGTAAAAGTGTACTTTGTAATACTGTCCACTATTATTCTGTTCACTATAATACTGTCTACCATAATAGTGTCTAGTGTAATTCTTTTTGCTAATAGTGTCTACTGTGATACTTTTTACTGTAATACTGTCTACTGTAATATTGTGCACTGTAATAGTGTGTGCTGTAATAATGTCCACTATAATGGTGTTTACTGTAATGAAGACTAATGTAAGTGTGCACTGTAATAGTGTCCAGTTTTAAAGTCAGCTGTAATAGTGTCTAGTTTGATGGTGTTCATTGTTTACTGTCAACTAAAACTGTCTACTGTGTATAGTAACAGTATGCACTGTAATTCTGTATACTGTCAACTGTGGTAAGTGTCCACTGTTATGATGATTACTGTAATACTGTCTACCTTTATATTGTGCACCGTTCTACTGTCTACTTTGCACTATCATCTGTAACAATGTCACCTACTGTGCATGAAGTTTGATGTAATAGTGTGACAATTAAACTTTCCATTATAAAAATGTCTACTGTAATAGCGTCCAGTGTAAAAATGAGCTAAATAATGTCTATTGTAATGGTGTTGTTATACTGTTTACTGTAATAGTGTGCTCCATAATACTGTCCATATTGATAGTATCCACTGTAATAGTGTGCTCCATAATACTGTCCATATTGATAGTATCCACTGTAATAGTGTGCTCCATAATACTGTCCATATTGATAGTATCCACTGTAATAATGTCCACTTACTGTGCATTGTAATGATGTTTATTGTTATACTGTCTACTGTAATAGTATAAACTGAAGTAATGTCTATTTACTGTGCATTGTAATACTGTCCACTACAATACTGACTACTGTTATAGTGTCAAATGTAATAGTGTCCACTATTATACGGTCTACTGTTAAGGTGTGCACTGTAATACGGACTACAGTTATATTGACCAGTGTAATACTGCCAGCTTTAATATTATCTACTGTGATGGTGTTCATTATAATACTGTTTGTTGTATATACTTAGTGTGCACTATAATACTGTCTATTGTAATAGTGCCAACTGTAATAATGTCCAAGGACTGTGCACTGTAATAATGTCCAAGGACTGTGCACTGTCATAATGTCCATTTTAATACTGTAAACCCACTTATTTTCACAGAAACTTTATTTATTTTATCTTACAACTACTACAGAAAAAAGTTTTGCAGGGTTCGAAATTAAGTGATATGGTTTTCTGTTGCAGACAGGAAAACGTAAAATATGAATTGTGACATTGTTTTTAAAAGTAGTTTTAGAAGAATCAATCTTTTTTAAGTCAGTAAAATCAGTTGTTAGGATATGGATCAACTGAAATAAGTTAAAGAATCTTTTGTTTTCCATTCAACATCTCTTGGAGCAAAACCCTTTTTTTTTTTTATAAACACCGATCAACCATTCTTCTGAAATTATTTTTGGTGGCTGTTTTAAATATATTAAACTGTTAAAACACAAGTTCTCTATTTGTTTTTTTTTAAAAAAGGTCCAAGTATTGTTTTGCAAAATGTAATATGTATCTAAATTGTCATGTAGATCTGGTTTTTGGAATCAATATTGCATATCATATTTGATAAACATTATAATAGAATTATAAAAGGCAAAATTCATATAATTTTTGTAATTTGTACTTCAGATGCATCCAACCTTAAACATACCCTTGGCTGGGAGCAACAGTATTCTAATACAATTGGAAGTGAATAAACACATAAATAAAAGTTATACATTTATCATGTTATAAAATCGTTCATATAATAATACTTCTTAGTTTCTGGTCCATTATTTACTCTGTAGTTTATGTTGATATCTAAAAACCTGAAAAATAATAAGGAATATTTAGTAATGAAATTATGACATCATATATATTTAGACATGTAAAGGCCAATCTAAAGAACTTGCTCTAATCAAACTTTATTTAAAAAAAAAAAAATTATAAAAAAGAAAATACACAAATAATATTACGTTAATTAAATGTAAGATCATCAATAAAATGATTTTAAACAAGTGTAGTCAATTTCATTTACCTGCAATTAACTTTCCTCTCACAAAATAAAAATTAAAGGTTCCCATATCTTCACAATAACTGCTTTAAAAAAATGTGAACAATAACCTACTTAATTACTAACTAGATTCATTACCTGGATTTAAAATTATTTGGACAAAGAGAAAATTCTCCAGTGATAAGAGTCCCTTGATCAACATCAAATGGTTCTTCTAAGTAAAATATGGTCTGACCCCAATGTGTATCTCTAAAATAAAGAAACTAATTATCAAATATTAACAGACTAACATTCAGTGACAATAACAGATTTATATGGATATTAATTTATCTTACCTCCTATACATTTCTAGGAATATGATTGGTTAAAATCGTCCTCGTGGAAACCGTGTATATTTAATATTAGGTGAGTTGGGAGGCGGGGCTTATTTCATACACGGTTAGTAGTGGAGTTATGTCCCTTTATATTCCATATAAGGTAATAAGGAGGCAGGGCTTATTTCATACACTGTTAGTAGTGGTGTTATGTCCCTTTAGAAAAACAAAACAGTACTGAGAAAAAATCTTAAAGATTTCAACAGACGAAAAAAGTGATGATAAAGTGAAATAAATTCATAAAACTCATTTAAATCTAACAAGTTGTCATTGTTGGCTTCTGTTTTTGTAGGATCAAAGGAAGTAGTTTCTTAATCATGTTAATGCTAACTGTATATATTGAAGACTTGCTCATTTTGTCTAAATTTTACACGTTAAGATAGTTGGTAAGATAAATTCTTTACATAGTGTGCTACTGACGTAATACGGTATATATGGGGTCAGTAAATTCCATTTATTATACACTTAGTAGTAAATACAGATAAATTGTATGTGTAATACAATCATTGGCAAGCGTGCTGTATCAGCCACTTGTGATGATATCGATATCAGCACGGTTGCAAAAGCTTTATCACACCTTAAATCTGTATGACGTCACGTCATCGATTGCAGTCACTGTTGCAAAGGCTTTATCAAATCCCTAATCTGTATGACATCATGTCAAACCTATAATCTGTATGACGTCATTTCAAACCTCCTTATCTGTATGACGTTATGTCACATAAAAAAAAATATCCGTGAGGTATATGTATATAATAAAGTGTCAATAAAATTCTCGTATTAGGACAATTACACACTGTGTAACTAATAATATCATTGCAAGCCAATAATACAACAGCAATATTCTTTTTTAGCTGATTTTGAGGACGACTGTTAATAAAGGAGTAGGTCCGGTAAGGGCCAATTTTGGCCTCAAATTTCAGGTTCATCTAACGAAAATTTTTGGACACTTTTTAAACACTGAAGTGTCTATGTCAATTGATTCGATTAATTTATGTGAAAGATTTTAACTGATTTAGTCATTAAAAACGCTCTGATTCTAGCTTAAATATGAAAAATCTATCAAATATGCCAAAAAACGTCACTTTTCAGATGGTTTTTGTCAAAAATGAAAGTGGCCGCATCCGTGTTCATCCTCAACCTTTACATATGTTTTGTATTATCATCAAATACAACTTACATTTCAATATTATGAATGAACACGAATGCGGCCACTTTCATTTTAGATGGAAACTGTCTAAAAATTAACCAAAATGCTGAAATTTTGAAGATTTCAGTAATTTAGCATGACTTAATGATACTAGTACGCGATATTTGTGCATTGTATTGTCAAAAACAGCCCATATTTATGTAGCAGAAGCATTTTACTTTCCAAAATATAGCTTAAAGATTACATTTTCACAATTTTCTAAAACTGCTATATTTTGGGGCCAAAAAGTGGTCTTACTGAACCTACTCCTTTTATGTTTAATTATTAGCTTATGCTCTTTTAAAGTGCTAAAACTGTGGATCAGCTGATGAAAACATCATAAAGTTTTCTCTCTAGTCTAATATGTACAGTGACTGTACATTGGAGAATACTTTATACAGCAATGTTAAACACAGTGTATGAAAACTTGAACTTGTGCAATGGCAAAAATATATTGTACAATATTCAAAGGTCTATTATTTAGACAGAAAGCAAGATGTAAATATTTTTTTATAATTTATTTCTAAAAAGTCAAGGATTTGTATAGTCTTACTTTACAAATCCTTGAAAAAATGTATCATCCCTATATGTCATATTAAATTATATACATTTATTTCTAGGGATTTTTTATTAATGCATGATTTAAAACCATGCTGTAAAACATACTCTGAATAAGGTGATGTTGACAGAGTTATGTCCCCTGGAAACGTTACTGTAAACCATGTGATGAATCCATGTATTGTTGATCGTCCAAAACATTCTAGTTTAAATTGTTTCTGTAAATAAAAAACATAAAACATATTTGTTAAAGGATTTTGGCTATTTAACCTATAGCTTTGACTACCTCAGCCAGTTCAACAATTGTAGCCATAACATTGTCAATCAGGTGCTCCGCAGGGCACAGCTTTATACGACCGCAGAAGTCAAACCCTGAATAGTTGGGGCAAGTATGGACACAACATTCAAGCTTTATACAGCTCTGAATTTGGATTGCGATTAAATTTTTGACATAATATGAGTTTCTGACACAAAACAATTGTCAAGATCATACAAATCTATTGCACAATATTAAGCAATTAAAGATGTCTTCTTATAACTTTTCAAAAATTTGGAATTTGAGTAATTTGAAAGAAAAAAAAATTGAAAACAACTGCCATCCCCCTTTTATTTTGCAATTAGTCCCAAACCTGCAATTCTATAAACATAATATACAAGTTGTGTAAGGGAGGTAAATCCATACATACCCAACATTGTATGTTAAATAATTACCTCCCTTACACTGCTTTTAAATTGTCTTAATTGTCCATTGACCAGAAATACCTAGTTTTTCCCCTTTTTTGACCCTAATTCCAAAAATATTGAGCCATAATCCCCCAATGTCAAGACTAACCATCCCTTCATGGTATGGAAACTTGTGATTTAATTTCAGAGAGATTCATACACTTAAACATAAGTTATTGTTTGAAAACTACAAAAATGATTATTTTGGGCCCCCCTTTTGGCCCCAAATACCTAAACCTTTTGGACCATAAACCCCAAAACCAATCCCAACTTTCCTTTAGTGGTATTGAACCTTCATGTCACAATTTATAGAGATCCATACACTTAAACACTTAATAATAACTTAAGTTATTGTCTGTAAACTTGAAAAATGCTTCTTTTTTGCCCTTTTTTGGCCCCTTATTCCTACATATTTAGGAAAACCAAGAGTGCACACGCTGAAATGTCTCGCCTTCTATACTAATCATTGATATTATGTTGATAGTCCTAAGTATAAAGCTAAGCTTTATTACAACTGTCACATAAACTTAACATTAACCAAGATAACTAAACAAAGACCAATGAACCTTGAAAAAGAGGTCCATGTCAGATGAACCATGCCAGGCAGACAGGTACAGCTAACAATGCTTCTATACAACATATATAGTTGACACATTACTAATAGTTTAAGAAAAATAGACCAAAACACAAAAACTTAACACTGTGCAATGAACTGTGAAAATGAGGTCACGGTTAAATAAAACCTGCTCGACTGACATAAAGATCATAAAATATTTTCACACACCAAATATAGTTGACCTATGGCATATAGCATTAGATAAAAAGACCAAAACTCAAAAACTTAACTTTAACCACTGAACCATGAAAATGAGGTCAAGGTCATATGACATCTACCCGCTAGACATGTACACTTAACAATCATTCCATACAACAAATATAGTAGACCTATTGCATATGGTATGAGAAAAACAGACCAAAACACAAAAATTTAACTATAACCACTGAACCATGAAAATGAGGTCAAGGTCAGATGACACCTGCCAGTTGGACATGTACACCTTACAGTCCTTCCATACACCGAATATACTAGCCCTATTGCTTATAGTATCTGAGATATGGACTTGACCACCAAAACTTAACCTTGTTCACTGATCCATGAAATGAGGTCAAGGTCAAGTGAAAACTGTCTGACAGACACGAGGACCTTGCAAGGTACACACATATCAAATATAGTTATCCTATTACTTATAATAAGAGAGAATTCAACATTACAAAAAATTTGAACTTTTTTTTCAAGTGGTCACTGAACCATGAAAATGAGGTCAAGGACATTGGACATGTGACTGACGGAAACTTCGTAACATGAAGCATCTATATACAAAGTATGAAGCATCCAGGTCTTCCACCTTCTAAAATATAAAGCTTTTAAGAAGTGAGCTAACGCCGCCGCGGTAGCCGCCACCACCGCCGGATCACTATCCCTATGTCGAGCTTTCTGCAACAAAAGTTGCAGGCTCGACAATAACCCCAAACAGAATCCCAGCCTCTCCTGTGTTATATGGAAAATTGTGGTACAATGTCAGAGAGATCCATACAGTTACACACACGTTATTGTCTTGAAACAAGAGTGCACACGCTGAAATGTCTCGCCTTCTATACTAATCATTGATATTATGTTGATAGTCCTAAGTATAAAGCTAAGCTTTATTACAACTGTCACATAAACTTAACATTAACCAAGATAACTAAACAAAGACCAATGTACCTTGAAAATAAGGTCAAGGTCAGATGAACCATGCCAGGCAGACATGTACAGCTAACAATGCTTCGATACAACATATATAGTTGACCCATTACTTATAGTTTAAGAAAAATAGACCAAAACACAAAAACTTAACACTGTGCAATGAACCGTGAAAATGAGGTAACGGTCAAATAAAACCTGCGAGACAGACATAAAGATCATTAAATATTTCCATTCACCAAATATAGTTGACCTATGGCATATAGTATTAGATAAAAAGACCAAAACTCAAAAACTAACTTTGACCACTGAACCTAAAAATGAGGTGAAGGTCACATGACATCTGCCCGCTAGACATGTACACCTTACAATCATTCCATACTACAAATATAGTAGACCTATTGCATATAGTATGAGAAAAACAGACCAAAACACAAAAATTTAACTATAACCACTGAACCATGAAAATGAGGTCAAGGTCAGATGACACCTGCCAGTTGGACATGTACACCTTACAGTCCTTCCATACATCGAATATACTAGCCCTATTGCTTATAGTATCTGAGATATGGACTTGACCACCAAAACTTAACCTTGTTCACTGATCCATGAAATGAGGTCGAGGTCAAGTGAAAACTGTCTGACAGACATGAGGACCTTGCAAGGTACGCACATATCAAGTATAGTTATCCTATTACTTATAATAAGAGAGAAATTACAAAATATTTGAACTTTTTTTTCAAGTGGTCACTGAACCATAAAAATGAGGTCAAGGACATTGGACATGTGACTGACGGAAACTTCGTAACATGAAGCATCTATATACAAAGTATGAAGCATCCAGGTCTTCCACCTTCTAAAATATAAAGCTTTTAAGAAGTGAGCTAACGCCGCCGCCGCTGGATCACTATCCCTATGTCAAGCTTTCTGCAACAAAAGTTGCAGGCTTGACAACTAGAAAAATGTTTGTTTTTGGCCATTAATTCCTAGACTACTTGCCCCAAAACCCCTTAAAATAAATCCCAACCGTCTACTTAAGGTATTACACATTGTGGTACAATTTCAAAACAATTTCAAAACTAATACACAACTTTTTGTCTTGAAACTAGATAAATGCTGTTTTTGGCCCCTTAGGGCCCCTAATTCCTAAACCTTTGGGACCATAACCCCCAAAATCAATCCCAAGCTTCCTTTTGTCGTTATAAACATTGTGTTAAAATTTTATTGATTTCTTTTTACTTATTCAAAAGTTGTTATCTGGAAACAATCTGTCTTCGGATGACGCTGACGACGTGATACCAATATACGACCATTTTTTAAAATTTTTTGTGGTCGTATAAAAATGAGCTGTGTCGAAAAGAAATCGACCTTTGCAAATCAATACCAATACATCTAAACCAATTTTGGTTTTTAAAAAAATGCAACGAATATTCCCTTGAATTTCACGGTTGTAGGAAAATTATCCTACATTTCATTGCAGTAAAAAATTATCTGTCATGTGTTTCTACTGACATTTTGGACACTTGAGGTTACATGGTTACTAAAGCTAGTATGCAGGAAGAAAAAGGGTGAAAATCTGATTGGTTAACTTCCAGTGATGGCTATTTTCTTATATGCAAGAAAACATTATGTGAAATTTTTTCTTTAGTGCTTGCTTGATAGGATACAAATTTACTCATGCCAAGTATTTCTTTATTTGAAACAAGATAAGTTCTGCACAATTTTTTGAAAAGTGTAAATTTAACAAAGACTTATAGTGGAAAATCAATTGTGGTATAACACCTCAAATTGTTTTCAATTTAAATATGAATGACAAGCATATTTGACTTATCTTTCTATTTCTGTAAGTAATATGATCTAGTTTTAATAAAAAATGTCACTGTTTCCTTAAAAACATTTGTTTTACCACAACAGGCTTGATTAAACTTAAACATAACAAGAGTGCACACGCTGAAATGTCTCGCCTTCTATACTAATCATTGATATTATGTTGATAGTCCTAAGTAAAAAGCTAAGCTTTATAACAACTGTACCATAAACTTAACATTAACCAAGATAACTAAACAAAGACCAATGAACCTTGAAAATGAGGTCAAGGTCAGATGAACCATGCCAGGCAGACATGTACAGCTAACAATGCTTCTATACAACATATATAGTTGACCTATTACTTATAGTTTAAGAAAAATAGACCAAAACACAAAAACTTAACACTGTGCAATGAACTGTGAAAATGAGGTGAAAATAAAACCTGCGCGACTGACATAAAGATCATTAAATATTTCCATACACCAAATATAGTTGACCTATGGCATATAGTATTAGATAAAAAGACCAAACTCAAAAACTTAACTTTGACCACTGAACCATGAAAATGAGGTCAAAGTCACATGACATCTGCCCGCTAGACATGTACACCTTACAATCATTCCATACAACAAATATAGTAGACCTATTGCATATAGTATGAGAACAACAGACCAAAACACAAAAATTCAACTATAACCACTGAACCATGAAAATGAGGTCAAGGTCAGATGACACCTGCCAGTTGGACATGTACACCTTACAGTCCTTCCATACACCGAATATACTAGCCCTATTGCTTTTAGTATCTGAGATATGGACTTGACCACCAAAACTTAACCTTGTTCACTGATCCATGAAATGAGGTCGAGGTCAAGTGAAAACTGTCTGACAGACATGAGGACCTTGCAAGGTACGCACATATCAAATATAGTTATCCTATTACTTATAATAAGAGAGAATTCAACATTACAAAAAATTTGAACTTTTTTTTCAAGTGGTCACTGAACCATGAAAATGAGGTCAAGGACATTGGACATGTGACTGACGGAAACTTCGTAACATGAGGCATCTATATACAAAGTATGAAGCATCCAGGTCTTCCACCTTCTAAAATATAAAGCTTTTAAGAAGTTAGCTAACGCCGCCGCCGCCGCCGGATCACTATCCCTATGTCGAGCTTTCTGCAACAAAAGTTGCAGGCTCGACAAAAATCAATGCATGCTGTGCACTTTAATATTCATACATGTGTTGCATTCTGATTTAACAGCTTTAAATGATTTATTTTCAGCTAGTACATGCAAACTGAAGAAAATAATTTATTGCATTTTACAGATTACAATTTTATGTACTCCCTTTTGGCCTATAAAATTCACTAATTCTGTCTGCTTATTATTATAATCCAGATTAGAGCAATAAGAACACTTTAAAATAGAATTATAGTGTACTTTACTACTTTAAGTAGATAGTTCAGAATTTAATGCATTAATGCTTTTCTACTATTATTATTAACACTTTTCTACTATTATTATTAAAAAAAAAGAAAAAAAAAAGAATAAATTTATGAAATACATGTAAAACTCAATAAGTCTTAAAGTTTTGTCCATAGTATTGTAACATCATAACTAAATAAATAAATTGCTTCGCTGAGCGCAGCTGGATACGACCGAAGAGGTCCAACCCTGAACAGTTAGGGCAAAAATGGATGAAATATTTGCACTTGATACAGGTCTAAATTTGGATTATAATTAAATATTTGAAACATAATAGGTTTCTAACACAGGATAACTGCAGTCAAAGAACTTAGAATTGGTTATATGATTTGAATTTATACTCCACTTTTGGCTATTGTGCAATACACTATGCTGTGGCATATTGACCACGCCCCTTTTTTTTTGCAAAAAATAAATATTTGAAGAAACTTTCTTTTCTTTTATTTCTGAAATCTGAAATAAGAAAAATTGTCCCCTCCCACAAATTCTTGTTTACCCCCCCCCCCCCCTCTTTTAAAAAAAAATCTTTCCCTCAAGACATAGTCATAATCTCTATTCAATTTCCTAATGGAGTTTGCAACCATAATTACCCATTAAAATACATCATAAAAGTCTTAAAATAGAAAATGACATACATAATCAAGGCTAAAATCAATATTTGTTAATAGTAACTTTTTAAAAATAAATTGACAGCTAATCACCAAAAGGCAAAACAACAATACAACATTTCTCTATACATAATTTACAAGCAGTGAAAGGGAGGTAAATCCAAACATACACAACATTGTACTTGAAATGTGATTGGATTGCCTCCCTTACTCTGCTTTAAAATTGTCTTAGGGTGCAATCAACAGTTTTTATATGACCGCAAAAATTTTTGTGGTTGTATATTGGTATCACGTTGTCGTCGTCCTAAGACAGATGGTTTCCAGATAATAACTTTAGTGTAAGTAAATAGAAATCAATAAAATTTTAATACAATCTTTATAACCACAAAAGGAAGTTAGGGATTGATTTTGGGGGTTTATCAGAGCTCCAGATAAGCTGCGTATTTGCGTGATCACGCAATACAAATAATAAAAAACCCAATGCAATTGCCCATTGCAGGGTTCAATAACCCAATTAATTCAAAGGAAAACCCAATTATATTCCAAAACCATGAGTTCTCAACCCTTTTATTGGCTACCATTTGCGGTGTTTACCCTTATCTGTTTACAGTCGTCGCGTAAACTATTTTTATTTTTCATAATATTTTATAATTGGAAATTTCCTTTCGTTCTAAAAATAGATCCCTGCATCAAGTAGCTGAAATGGGTCCCTGTTAGAGTTTGCCGTTGCTCAATAGGTACACGTGTTTTTGAAAACATTTCGATCTTCTCGACGTTTATCCAATTAGCGTGTGTCATGTAGTCATATTTCTTTCGCATTGCTCGGGATTTATCATAACATACATTGAATTAAAACGAAAGTGAATGTTCGGTTAAAATATTGAATAGAAGCAAGTTTTCTGCTTCTTTTGAAAAGCTGAGGGAAAGTTATGATGATTACAAGACTCAGTCAGTGTTTTTAGGAAGCCGTCGAACACACGGGCGTGTGTGCGTACCTTAACGAGAACATTGCTAATAAAACAGGGTTTCCTCAAAAAGAAATCAGTTGGAACAAGTGAAAGGTCAAACACGTGAGGCCAAATCAATTATGACATGATACAGCATCAAAAACCAAAAGTTCAAATAAAAGACAACTAAACCCAGATTTATGAAAATTGGAATAAAACAAAAACATTCAAGTATAATTAGAGTTTATAAACTATTTTTTGTTTCATTTTACACTGGTCTCAGAATTTATTATATAAAGGTATAAGACGAGTGCCTGTGAATACACATATCCGTTTTATACAGTATATATGAGAAAATACAAAACTGGCAGAAGGTTTGAAACGGAACAAAAATTAAACCTACAATTGCTCCTCAGTGAATAAACCAAATAAAACAGCTAGCAAATAACCCTAACCCTAAACCAAATAAAACTGCTAATCAAAAGAAAGAAACATATTTAAGATGGAAAAAAATCTGGGGTTGATATTGCCTAAATATCCAATATTGTGTTGATGAAAAAACCCAATACAATAAGGAGCTTGGTGGTGAAAAACCCAATTTGATATTAACATGAGGGGTGAATTGGAATTGATAATGCAATTAAAAAACTTTATCACCCAATTATATAAGAAAATGGTGGGTAAAAAACCCAATTTGTGAATTCTTATCTGGAGCTCTGGGGTTTATGGTTTCTAAGGTTTAGGAATTAGGGGCCCAAAACAAGCATTTATCTAGTGTCAGGACAATAAGTTGTGCATAAGTATATCAATTGTTGTGAAATTGTACCACAATGTTTAATACAAGTAGGAGGTTGGGATATATTTTAAGGGTTATGGGACAGTCTAGGAATAGAGGGCCACCATGGGGCCAAAAAAGCATTTTTGTAGTTTCAAAACAATAAATTTGAGTTATCTTTCTTTGTCCAGAATGGTTGTTGAATCACCTAAAACCAATGCTTTATGAAATCTTTTTTGGAAATTGGAGTTATCTTTCTTTGTCCAGAATAATAGTTGAATCAACTTAAATCAATGCTATATACAATATACAATGCAATATTCACTGGGGGTCTCATTGGGAGGTTCCAATCCCGGATCCCCCTTACTGTTTTGTCAGATTCCCATATCCCGCTTACACTATGTACTTAAGCAATTCTCATTTTTTGTCATTTCCTGGGTCCCGCAAGACCTCATTTCCTTTTTTCATGACACAATAATTTGACTTTTACTTGTCACGCTTACAAAAAATCGGCAAACCTGCGTCACGCTTAGACCCCAATTAGACCCACTTCACTTTACCATTCAGTGATTACAAGAACTTTGATTACCATTTAGGGTTATACCCCTTTACAAGTAGAAAAATTGAAGATTTTTTCCGTTTCTGTTCTCGTTAATGAAATGTGTATATAATGCTTATTACCTGTAAACTAAGTTAAAGTTAAATTTTTGGCAGTTTCACTAATACAGTTCTTGAGTTATGTCCCTTTATAATGTTATATTCTATCGGGAGCATCATGTGTCTCCCTTTGGACACATTCCCCATTTATTTTATTAGAAGTTACTATTGATTAATATCAATTTGAACCATGACTGTATGAAATTTTATATTTTAATACTTTATGATGTATTTAAATGAGTAGTTATTGTTGTAAACTTCATTTGAAATTTGAATTGAGATCATTTTTGGAATAAGGGAAAGGGGGAGGTGAAAAAAATTTTTTCTCATTTTAGATTTCAGAAATTAAAAAGAAAATTTCTTCAAATATTTTTTTTTTGAGAGGATTAATATTCAACCGCATAGTGAATTGCTCAAAAGCAAAAAAAAATTTTAAGAACATTAGGCCACATTCATTCTGTGTCACAAACCCATGCTACCAATATACGACCGCAAAAATTAAATGTATAACTAACTACAAATCAATTATAACCATGCAGAATGTTATCAAATTATTAAGATTTAATAAAATAATTTTGAAACAATGGATTTTTACAGTGTTAAATGGTGTTAAGACAGGACATGTGGCATGATTGATTCATCAGCTTACTTTGATATTATGTAGATCTTGCACTGTTACTGTTTTCAGATCTATAGAACAAACTGTTTGACCATGTGACATAATACTCATAGGTGGTACACTTCTTACTTTTACATTCCCTGAAATAAAAATCATTAAGTAAACACCATGTGACGGTTCTTATACACAGTGGAATACACAAATACAATGGGTACATGTTGTCGCAGCATACTGTAAATTCAGAAATTATTGCATGCAATTATTATTGTGATTTTAGCATTTTAGATTAAAATGCTATTTTTATTTAGGCAATATTGAGAAAAAAACCTGTTTAATTCATATAAAAATTTCAAAATGCGAGTTAAAATTATTGCGATATATGTCTCATTTTTCGCAATAATAGAAACATCGCAATAATTTCTGAATTTACTGTATATTGAATAAGTTATATGAAATAAAATAATAACTGAAGAAAAATAATTTGTGGTGGTAAACATCATCAATCATACACAATAACCATAGATGAAGGTTTCTACAATACAAAGTCCACATCATCTCTCCAAATTAGCCTTGTTATAATAAATATGTCAATAATGATGAGTTTTTTTTTACGACCTTAACTACCTATCCATGAGGGTCTTGTACAGTCTGCTAGCAAATATGAAAATGTGTTTGATAGACACAATGCCAACATGGCAGATCACTGAGCATGTAAACAATGTAGTCCAAGCAGGGCGGGGGATTCTTATAAATATTTTTATGTGTACCTAGGAAACCATGCCCTGCCCAGATGCTAAGTAAAATGCAAAATCTGGGTAAAATCCCTAATTTGGCATATATTTAAAAAGTAAACATCATAATGAAAATTTAAGCCGTATTGTTAAATTATATTGGCTGTTGAGTTTCTCTCACTATATATACATCCATCCACAAACAAATCTTTATACTTTGTAGTCAAAATATATATCAGCACTTCACTATTTGCTATAAATACAATTTATCATATGTTTAGTAGTCAATACAGTAGTTTTGCATATGTGATAAATAGCCTGCTGTTTAATCCATATCGCGCAACTTTGATGCGCACCCTTTATCACACCCCTACCCTTTATCGCATACCCTTTATCACACCCCTACTTTTTTTTTTTTTTTTTTTTTTTTACATAAAGTCAGTTTTGGTTTTTTTTTTGCTGAAGAAAAATTTTCCTCAAAATAGGTAATTTTTTTGAATGACGTCATGGTTTGGTATGTGACGTCACGAACGTCGAGTTTTCATATTGTATGTGACGTCAGGAACGTCAAGTTTTCATATTTTTTGGCACACTAAATGCAACTATGAAAAATACAAAACACACAAATGAATACAATAATAAACAAAATATTTTTAAAACAACAGCACGCAAATTGTAAGGTAACCCAGGTGCTTCGGATAAGTAATTGAGCAGTTCTTTTAAGGCCTTTGAAACAAGACAAAAGTAGAACTGAAGGTAACCCGGTGCTATGGATCAGAAAACAGTTCATATAATATAATACTCTTCTCTTGAAATATATGATAAAGTGTATAATACATGACAAAATCCGTATCACATGCCGTATCACCCTCAACCAATATCATCCCTCGGGCCTAAAGGCCCTTGGGCTGATATTGATGTCTCGGGATGATACGACATATGATACGGATTTTACCATGTATTATTCTCTATGTAATGGTTCAACTTACTTGATATACATTTCTTTGAACATTTTTTCATGGACTCCATTGAAACCTTGTACATTGATTTAAACTCGTTCCATATATCTAATCTACAAATACAAGAGTTTGCATTCTAATTTTCTAAATATATTTTACATTTACTTAAAGGGAAACTTCGCAAAAAAATCAAAAATTGATATTATGTTCATTCTGTATAAAAATGCTCAAATTCATAGATATTAAAGTTTTATTCCGCTAGATAAGCGATCACCATCGATTTTAAATTTAGAGTATCAATTCTCTGCGATCCGCCATTTTGTCTTCTTTCCCGATTAATAAAAACGATATGTCTATAAACCACAAAGAAACAAAACTACAGTAACCGATGTAGTCGTAATTGCGTGTCGATATCTTGTCAATCGTACGGTTGTTTTATCCGACTAACTAACTTGATACGAAAAATATTCTTACTTTTTTTAAATTACCATGGTCTGTTGTTTTTAAACTGTTGATATTGGAATTAGGTGAAAAGTCAAAGTAGAAATCATAAATAAGTGTTCTGTGAAAATTGTTTTCGAAAATCTAATTTGTTCATAATTCTTTAAAGTAATAAACAAATATATTTTGATCTTCCCTCATCTGATCACCAGCATGGCTAAAGGTATTACTTCCAAAGGTATTGTGAGGGGTGTGAGGTGACACGTCCAGGTATTCAAGCGGATTTCCTGTTGGGCTTGCAAGTTCATGCATCGTTTCACTTCTGCAGGTATTGATCAGTGTACACGGCTGATAACTTATAACTTATAACTTTCCATTTTGAACTATCAGATGAATAATATACAACTCTGTCTTACTTGTCATTACTAAACTCATACGTTTGTTTATAAATATCATTTCTGGTGTAAAGAATATAATTCATAAACATATAAATAATACCCAAAAAATAAGATTTGATGAAATTAAAATCTATTTAAATATTTTTTCCAAGGGTGAATTTGGGAAAATGTAATATATAGTCATTGTCAATAGTGAAGGACAGATTGGAACAGACCAGAAATATTGATTTAAAAAAATGTATGCACTTGCCGACGATTCGTTTATACGACTGGATAGAAAGTTACGGAACTATAGCGCAATTTAAAATATATACATGTATACATTGAACATAAGAAAAAAACATATATTTTGAATAAATAGGGGTAAAAGTGTTGTAAATAGACTAGTCCACGTATGCCAACAGTATGTAATCATCGAATGTCGATAGACTATTGTATACCAGAAGAAGAAGAGAACCAATTTGATTTAAATACAGGTCGATGTATAACTTTTGCTTTGGTTCATTGAAGCTGTGGACCTAGTAAAATCACAGATTTATATTTCAATAAGATTGTTCTCGAACAAAGGAAGTAATTCGTCATCACAATTGTTATATATGCCACTGGACGAACACTAATAATCCCCAGGGAGTGTGAATATTTTGCTGGGAAACTTTCGAGTATCAAAGTTTCAAATTAATTTCCGGATTTATTTTCTTTCTTGGTATTCAATAACAGAATAAATTACTTGTTCGCTAAATAGGGGTATTCTTGTCAGATAAAAGACTTTTAGTTATATTTAAAAAATAGGGAAATATGACATTAAATTGGTTCTGTCTTTTTTTTTAAACATCGTTAAAAAGATGTGTGTCTAAGGTGAACGCCACAAGAACCCTGTAATACTAGTACGAGAGTATAGCATGTAAACATTCCTTCTCAATAATATGGTTGTATTGGAAATCTTTTCATACAGATTGACAACTCATTGTCCGATATGCATGTAATATTTGCCACATGACGCCCATAGTTCTTTCTACCATTATTTTATTCTGTGATATTGCTGTAAACATCGATGGTTCACACCCAAACAAAATGGGAGTAATGGACCTTCAGAGCTTCTCCGTGTTATACACTTGTGAAATATATAGACGAAATTTCTGTATTGAAATGAATCTACATCTCACAAACAGGATTTTCAAATAACGATTGTGAGTAATCACCTTACAAACCAATATAAACGTATGGCAAGATATAACCATGAAGGAATTTAGTTTTTGTCAGACGCAAGAACTCATCACTATATATATCATAAACGTATACGTATATATATGCATACAGTTTCAAATATTAAGAACAAGCGGTCGATGTCGATAGTCTGTAAAATTCTAACTGTTCAGAGTTAGACATGTCACTTGTTCATTCTTGGAAGCCTTCATATTCCCCGTCTAACGATGGGAACTCTTTCTGATTGTGTTGACTATAAATGCTTGTATGGTAATTCTGTCGTTTATCTGTACAAGCGGTTGCATTTCCTCTCCTTTCCCAACAAACAAACGAACGAAATGCCACTAGTCTGATTTCTCTGGAGCTCATCCTCAATGGCTCTTATACGTCAGGAAACTTACATGTATACTAATAATGATTGTTTCAAGAACAACGATGTATGGACGAACTATTATAAATTCGTCAATATCAGTTATGCATGACTAAAATATAACTTTTATTACAACTACTGTATCACTTATTTGGATTAATGACGGCTATCATGTTCAACATTGCACAAATATTATCATAGAATTTTAAAAAAAATCCTCAAAAATCCTCAAAAGAAATAATGCCTTAGCTTAGATAATTGATATTCTTTTCACAAAAAGTTCGTGTAAATGATTGTCAAATGAATTTAATTATGTAAGAATAAAATGTTAAAAAGAAACTAAAAAAAAATCATGCATGTTGTATGTTGTATTTTTTTGTCAATTAAAAACTTTAAAATTGCAATAGTTTTATTAGCATTTAAACACAGCCAGATTTGAATACAAGTTAAGAAATTCCGGTAAAGTCAATGATATCAAACAGATGTACAATGGTATATCAAATTGGGTAATATTGCATTTAGTTTTTATAAAAGATTAAAACTACTATTTTTTGCTTCATATTTGAATCTTTACGCCAATTGCCGCTAAGAAAGTAATCAAAAATTGTTTCCTTTTATTTTTATACACTTTCGGAATTACGAATCTGAATTTTATTTTCAATTCATTTACACAATTTAATTATTGTATCTTTATTCTCATCGTGTATTAAATCTTAGTGTATTAACATCGTGACAGCATACTCTTTCTAATCCTTTCTGTTTATCCTTTCCAAATAACAACATTTATACCTGTGTACGATTGAACTCACACCTGCGGCTAAATAGCTACAAGGTAAACGAATTGACCTCAAGCCGAGAAATATACAGTGACCTTTACAAAATGATATACACACTCTGCTCACACATTAGTTGCATTGAAATGATTAACAAAACAATAACGGTAAATAGAACTGAAATATTTTCAGTTCAATATCAGTAAAAATGTTCAATAAATATTTTATGAAAAAAATCTCAACAATAATTAATTAAATTTATTCAAAAACATTTACTAGAGATAATTTTATAGGAGTTTAATTCAATCAATACAAAACGGTATATGCATATTCATTTTCGTTCATAACTTCGACCATTCGTCAGCTGTGCGCTTTTAATTACGTATATTGTCGATAAGCTATAAGAGTTAAACAGATTTTATTTTTTCCCAGAATTCAATAAATCGGGCTAATACGCCACGACCCACTCGAGAATTCAACCAAAAAAGTTACAAATACTTGATTTTCTCCGTTATTAGAAGGAATATAAATTTAAAACTTTGCAAATGTGTTTTTTATGTTAAGATGAACATAATTCGATGATAAGTAAAAAATCGCGGAATTTCCCTTTAATACATACTGATAATAAGTTTTTAGGTAGTTACTTCATAAATAAAATCTTAAACTTAGTGTATTCACCCAACTCTGTCGAGCAGGGTTATAATCAAAGAGCAGAATGCTCTGAGGGATACGATTGCCATATAGTTTTCATTGACACATGTATAGCAGTTCTGACAACTTTTCATCAAGCAAATTCGTGAGATTTGGCCAAAATAGAAAAGATCAAAGAAGAAAAAAATGATCCAAGGATACTGCTGCAAAAAAGCATGAACATGCGTGAGTCTCACGCATTTTTGGCAGCCCTTGCCTTGATAGTCCAAATAATTATGACGTCTTGAAAGGCTATTATATTTTTTTTTCGTTCAAAGAAAAAAATTATAATAGCCTTCCAAGACGTCATAATTATTTGGACTATGGCCTTGAAGGCATAAAACTTTGCTCAGTGCTTGGAGCACAAAAATCATGCTCGAAACAAGAAATCAAGCAATTTCATTGGTTGATTTTCGAGTATGAGTACAAAAAAAATGACTCGAAAGTTTTATGACCGCAAGGCCTGCATGGTACAGCTGGATAGTATTATTTTCAAAACTAATTCACCTGAACATGCAAAGGTAATATAAATCTGAATAGTCACTCAACTTTAAAAATAGCTAATCCCGGATACAAGTGTACGAGCAATATTAATGTACTTATTGTGTTTTATTTGTGTGCTATCAATTCCAAGTTTAATTTCCACAGCAGTCACTGAGAGAGAGAGAGAAGGTATTTCACTTCATAGTTCGAGATTACTCTGATGTCCGACGGCTGATTTGCCAGACAAGCTGGGACCTGGGGGACTTTTATGCTAGTATACTTAAATTACAAACTTAAACAGTCCCAGTCCCATATATTATATCAAGTATTATTGGATGCCGAATTGAATTTTAAATATATAGCACGATTTGACTAGATGCCGATTTAACCAGGTGCCGATTTGACTTTTTCTATGGGTGCCGATTTGACTTTTACCCAATAATCTCGGGACTATATTCACTTCGTATCTTATCACCGTTAATTCTAGGAGGAACCCCATTTCCCAGTCCCGTACATTATATCAAATAATATTGGATGCCGAATTGACTTTTAAATAGGTGCCGATTTGATTTTTTCTACGGGTGCCGATTTGACCAGGTGCCGATTTGACTTGTACCCAGTAATCTCGGACTATTCACTTCGTATCTTATCACCGTTAATTCTAGGAGGAACCCCATTTCTAAATCTTTGATTATTAATTTCCTTTGGGTCAGTGGGCATGAATCCTTCCGTACACACTCCTCTGTTTAAATTGTGATCGTTCTTAATATAATACGACGTTTATCGACATCTAACGAGTTAATTTTTTCTTGACGATTTTGACGGGAAATACTCCTGAAAGGGAGACAACTCGAAACGATAACATGGAAGACTCCATTTCGGCTAAAGGGGTGTTATAGATAAAACTTCATTGATTTTAATTTAAATGATGCATATGATTTTAAATTATGCAACAACATTGTTAAACCCTCAATAGCAGGCAGACATAGAATAAATCCAATGAGTTTCAAATTAATTAATAAGTGGGGAATCCAGAACAACCACTCAATCTGATACCCCTTGAAATCAAGAAAACTATACGCATGCGCATTAATACATAAACAAACCCGCGACTTGCGATTTGGAACAAGAACGTTTATTTAATTTATGATATGATGAATGAGTCTCAATTTCTTTATGAGAGTACAGTATCAGTTTCATAACGGTAAAATATAGAAAACTCCACTTCAGTTCTTATATGACAGAAATAGAATTATCGGAATTCAAAGAACTCTCGCATTTATCTAAACTGGGGAATTCCCTCTGACGTGTTTCTAAATTTATAAAAACACTTAATATAAATACTGCTTAATTCTGATTTTCCGTGTTGTTAAAAACACGCATATAAGTCAAGGAAAAAATCAAACATGAAGATTATGAGAAGACCATTACAGGAAAGTTGTTTATGTTCAATCCTTTTGCTTGTTTTTACCTTTTAAAGCAAGACAATCATAAGAATCTGAGATGTTGCTGAATGTTTAGAATAAAACGGTTGACGTGAGGGAATGAGCCCTGAGTCAACGGTAAAAGTCTACAGATTGCTTAAAAGCAATCGTATCCCAAAAACTAGGAAACTAACTAAATTTAATACTAGTCTAATGGTATCATTTACAATTACAAGGTCTGGTGTGTATGGATTTTTAATGCTAATAAATGATAGTTCTGGCCAACAACTAATGGGCACTGAATCTAAAAATGTCAAGAAAGATATCTCAAGGTCTTTAACTCTTTCCTCATTGGACATTTGTTTTGTAGTCTTGATTTGCATAGGATTTTTCCAAAAAAATGCTGAAAATAAGCTTTAAAGTATTAATGCATTGTGAAAAAAAATAAATCATCAAATAAATTTAAGGCAGATTGATTGATTGTTGGTTGCTTTACGCCGCATTAGCACAAAAAGGCTATATCGCGGCAAGATTTAAGGCAGATATTCTTAAGAATATCCTTTTCATATTGGATACAAATTTTATTAAGTCTGATGCAGACATTTCGTAGTCAAAGCGTTTCAACAGAGGTAATACAAAGGCCTCAATATGGAGTAAAGAGGGTGGCATCAAAAGGCATCATAATGGAGGAAAGGTTTAAATTAAAAGTGTAATTATATCAATGGTAGTTGTTTTTGTTTGAGGATATACATTTTATTATCTTACATACAGTTTTTACCTGTAGAATTTACCTTGCGTCATATTCTTCATCATTATATGCAGCTATGTACAGGGTCGCAGTTGCAGGAAACATTAATCCTTCCTACAAAATAAATATGAATAATATAGAATTCTCCATTTCCTATCTGTAAGTATGTACTTTGCTACTCTTGTTTGACATTTAATCATTTTACATTGTACCATTGTTTTTTTAAAATTTATTGAAAAAGATATTTTCAATATTTTATAAAATGTTTATCAATAACTCGATCAATATTACAGAAATGTTCTATATTTAATTACAAATTAACAGACATAACAAGAGAGTTGTAAACCAATCTAATAAAAAAATAAATCTCCACACTCTCTAATTTTTTTTAAGCTTGGTCGCATCAATGCTTGGCCAATGCGACCAAACAAATTTTTCCCCATACCTTTTTTTTTCTTTTACACTAGAAATTATTCATGCTTACTGCAGTAATCTGAGTTCATCATGATCAATAGACAAATAGTCCCAGTTCTATCATGAATTAATTGTTAGTTGCTTAACGTCCAGTGGCAATTATTTCATGCATGTTCAGGATGAGCTCTAACAAGTAGATGTACATACCTTTTTCAACCATTTATCTCTAGTATCAATAACTGATTGCAACATAGACTCGTACAACAAGCAGTAACCCTGCAATATACATATATAAAATAAATATATATACATCCAATATTGATTTAGATGTTCTTCTAAGGGTGTATGTGACAAAAATTAAGCAATATTTTAATCATCTGATGTTTATAATTGAAAAGTTGCATTTCTTCATCATATACTTGTTTATTAAAAAATATTGTAATAGGCAAAATTATTGAGAGATATGCTTTTTCGCCCCACAAATTTATAATCAAACTTCTGTCCTTTTTAATTACCGTAAATTACACAGTGTAAGGATTCCTGTATAAGACAAATTGAACAATGTGAATCCCTGAAAACAGTGAGTGTGACCTTCCCACAATGCAGCACTATTTTTGAAATGGTTCATTTATTTTTTTTCATCAGTATAAATGTATTTTTTTCCCCCAACCAGTGGAAACCTGATTATCATACAATATATGGCAACATATTAAAATAGTGAATTGACCTTTGTCCCATTATTGTCACTATAACTCACCATCCATTCACTGACAATAGCATCTAACTTTTCTGGATAGGCCACATCCTGTTAAAAGAAAATTTTCAGTGAAAAATGTTGATACAATTGGTTATCAAAACAAATAAAAAACAAGAAGTTGTATGCATGAGGGTTATACTGTGGGTAGTTTCATGACGAATAATGATAAATAAAATTGCAAAATGATGTGTACTTAACAATTATTTTTAGTGGATGACGATAAAATGTACACTTTCTTAATGACAATAAAAAAAATTGACTAGTTTTGATGAATCCCGTTATAAATTCTTTGAAAAATAACATTAACATTTTAAAATTATTAAAGACCTCTGACCAATCACAATAAGGATATTTGGACAAATCATTATAAAATATAAAACAATTTGACGCTATCAATAGTCAATAAGACTGTTTGATGCCTGACTGTTAAGGGTTTTACTACCCTTATGCATTATTGTGCTAAGCATATCCTTACCCATAATTCCCAATATGGGAAAACAGGAAGTAGTTAGCAGACCGATCTGAAAGGTGCGTTCACCTTACAACTCATCACTACCAATCTGCTGACTAAATATTAAGTCATTCTGATCAGTCAGTACTTTGAGAAAAATGTGTCAAAAATTAAAAAAAAAAGTTTTCTTTTGACACCATTGTGGAAAAACATAGACATATTTATTATGCTGGTTATAACCTCCATTAAAACTAATAGATATGTCTCAAGGTAAATTTAAACTAAATGCACACTCTTTTTGATAAGAAAAGTTTAATTATTAAAAAAAAAAATCAAAAAGAAAAGCTTTCAAATACAACATTTTTGTACAATGAACATGATGAACTACTTCCTGTACTTGTTTATCAATATACATTGTATCTAATTTTCTGAGCCCTTCAGTTTCAACATCAAATTTAACATTTAAGCACTATTCCCTATTACAGGCCAGCTCTAAAAAACCCAGATCAAATAGAAAGCAAATATGAAATTTAATAATGGCACTTTAGTACTTGTCTGTGAAATGAGGGTTAGATTTATGCAATTTGTTCAATTTACATGGAAAACAATTAACATTGATTTTTTCTTCATTTATTTGATTCATTTCACCTAAACAAATATTATTTTCAAATTTTCCATATTTGTTTAAACCTTCAAACGGGACTAAGGAGAATAACATTAATTAATCAATTCCAAGTCCAGCCAAAATGATTTTTTGATAATTTTAAACAAAATAGGATTATTTATCCGAAAGAAACTCAAAAATATTCCTAAATCCATACATAATCATTGGAGAATAATTGGTGTACTGCTAATGTGGTCGTTGACATAAATTATACTAATAATCAATGGAAATGGACGTAATTATCTTCTGATAAATTTGTCATCTTTGTGATAACATGTATAAATATTAGTCGGAAAATATTGTTCAGATTTTATAATACCTTAATTACATATATCACTTTGATTATCGTAACTAATTATTATCTATTCAGATATTATTTCTTAAACATGCTAAATACATTTTAGATTTATATTATTAACATGGAATAAACTCAAGAAAGGAAGTATCAACCTCGAGAAACGGAGTATCAACCTTTAATAGATCAAGGCTACAGCAGTCAGATGCTGCATGATATGAAAGATGAACAAGGCATTATCAAATGTATGATATCTTTTCAAAATAAAGAATCTTTTATAAGTCTTTTTAAAAAAACTTGGGCTTGTAAACAAGTTTGTTTATAGCTTTCTAATGTGTCATTTTTTTCTGTCTCGACAAATGAGTTATTAATCATGGTAGGAACAAGGCAAGTACTGGTACACCATTGAAGAAGCGGAGTTGAGTGTGGTTATTCCCTATAAATATGGGCAAAGGCTTCTCTATAGCTATTTCTCTTGCTTCTGAGGTTTAGTATGTTTGTTCTCCTTGATAGGGAGAAGTTGAGACTGGTTATTCACTTAAACATGGAGAACGTGTTTGCTGTAAGAAGGGACTATAACCACCAGTTTTAAATCTCTTGGATTATTCTGTACAAATTTAGTTTTTGTAAATATGGTGTTTCCTACTTGTAGCTTTTACATTTAGTCTTCATGGTCTACATTAAAAATTATCAGAGAATTTCAGATTTATTATTCCATTTTTGTAGAGGTGGTGTCTGGTTATAGAAGTAATACTAAGCTGTATTGAGAACCTACCTCTGCCTTTTTGTTGATTACTGTTATTCTATTAGATAACTTATTTTCTTTTACTATTGATTCTGTTTGTTCTGCCATGCTGCTGGCTTCTATTGCAAAAACTGCAAAAAATATATATGCGTTATACTTGAGAAATAATTCATGGAAGCCATAGATTTGTTGGAAATTTACACATGGCCTGGGCCGTGATATTTGAATTTTATCCTGAGCGTTAGCAACAAATCTATGCCTTCCATGAATTATTTCGATTCTAATAGGACAAATATTAAAGTTCATTCTGAATACTGAAGCGAGGATGGGTATGCCGTGTGTGTAGCTGTTCTTTTTTACTCCTGGTTAGAAAAAAGCTCAAATATTCTCATAAATCTTTAGCTTGCATTGATTATTTCGTTAATAACCGCTAGAAAAAATATGTTTAATTCTCAAACCCAATATTTGCGATTTTTAATTTACATGTTTTCTCGTAAGCAACCTTCAAAACCAAAATTGACATTTCGTAACGAAGGAGCTGCCATGTTGACTCGCTGAAATCAATTAATATGCAAATAATGCAATAGAATAGAATAGAATAGAAAACAAAACAAAACAAAACCTACCTCAGAATTCCATTTTAATACAATATTATACGAACTTCGTTGGTTACAAAAAAAAATAATATTGTTTTTATGCTGCAACTTAAATTAGTATATTGCTAGCTTTTAAAATCGTAACATAAAAATCAAGATAATTTTCATCCCTTAATGAACACCTGATTTTGGAGAAAGTGTTTCATGATGAAATTGACATTGCACAAAATATACCTGTGTTAAAATTGAGAATGGAAACTATATTTAGGATAAACACAGCTTGTAGTATATTAATTCTTTTTATTATGCATCCGAATAAGAATAAAATTTCTTTTGTCTTTTGTTTTATTACAATTTCTAATACAATAAAATCGGCAATGTGTTTGCAAATAGGTTCAAATACATGTGGATTTACGTGGGATGTATATTATTACATCCATTATTATGTATATTTCTGAGTCTGCGCTAAGTATAGATATATCGAGAATTTTCACAAGGTGTTGTTTACAAAGCGAAAGAAGCATGTCATATTAGAATATTCCGTTAACTATTTTTTCTGCTTTAACATGTTTAACATACAGTCAAACCTGTATATAAAGGTTACCATTGGGTCCAAGGAAACTAACCTTACAAGTGAGGTGACCTTTGAATTGATGTTCACAATGCATAGTTATTATTTAAAACTGAGAAATGAAGGTGACCTGCTTAGACAAGTTTTTTGCTTAAAGGGAATGATCTTTATAGTAGAACTGTATTTTACTATAGTTTTCTGCATTTATCGGTACTGTTGAAGTGTCTGCTTCTGTACACTGAAACATGCATGGTGTGAACACTATCTACATGATTTAAAACATAGTGTTTAAGTGTTTCTTTTCAATCTTAAGTTATACATGTATTGTGTAGTCTTTTCATCTATGTACAAAGATCAAATATTTCTTTAAAAAAATATACTAATAGACAGCATAAACTTGTTCTTTTGCATATATACTGTAAGCAGATAAACAAAGTACTCAAGATCAGACATACATTAACATAGTCATCTGCACATCTGCAACCAAATATGAGACAAATACTCCAAAAGACCTTTCTCAGTGATGAGAAATATTACAAAAAGACCAGGACAGAAGTTTATCATTATTACTTTCCTCAACCATAATATGAGGAGGTACAATAAATGCAATACCCATTTCTTAAGTTAAGTAATCAAGTGCATCATTCACTTTGGTTTTCAATTTGTATTTGTTTGAATGTATTGGTTTTATAGAGCAACTAAATGGAATAGTGTACAATTTTACAATTTTACAAACCTTTTTTAGCACCAGCTTGTACACAAAACACACTGAGAATACCTGTCCCTGCACCGATATCTGCCACAATCTTTCCTCGTATCTTCTCATAATTCTTCAGTATAGCATATCTATAAAGTAACTAAAAGATGAGTGGATATAATGAAATGATTCTGCAGGATAAGCATGGAAATTTAAGCTATGTTATGATTATGGAAATTAGCTCTAACGTTTATCAAATTAGAAACTTGCCTAACCATGCTCAGTCATTATGTAAATTATTTTCATATAAAAAAGGGGGATTGCATAAAATACATCATGGAATGGTAACTACTAATTTGAACATTTATAAACATATACATCCCATTTTTCCTTTCAAGGATCTATCTACCTTTTGGAAGTTTGAAAAATAATGGTGATTTCACATATTAAAGTATACATAAGCTTAAAATAGTTAGCCAAAGATTATAATTCAGAAAATCGTGCTCATGCCAATACCCCATTCTTATTTAATTAATCAAACTCAAATTACGCTAAGTAGATTTACAAAAGCAATTAAAATGAGACAAGATCATGATAATACAGCAAATTAAGCACACAGCAGACATTACTGGATTGATTGTAGTAATAAATCTTAACCTTCAATGAATTATTAACAAGACTTCTTGTGTGATCTCTACAAACCTGTAGGCATTTGTTCGTACAGCGTCACTTAACATCTCTTCGTGTATCGATATATCAGCATAACTTCTGAAATTATTAAGGTAAACATTGGAGTACAGATGGGAACCTGTAATGAATAATTAATAAAAGGAAATTTAATGAGCTGTGATTGTCAAGGTCAAAATAAGATCAGGTAAAAATAGGAATAATATGGAAGAGACTCAGTGAGCTGAAACAGAAATGTATTACCGGTATATATGAGAGTAGAAAAACAATGCAGAATACCAGTAGTAAATAATTTTTTGTAGCTGTTTTAAATGAACCATCTCATAGGCCCCACTGAGCTAATTTTGTCCATCAGTCTTCTCAAACAACGAGATATTTTGGATACTTAATATCATTATCATCATAAAAATTGGATAAAAAGTAAAATTTAAATTGTTTGATGTGGCCCAAAGCAACTTCAAACAAAGAATTTTTAAAGGGTAGCCCTGTGCTCCAAAAAGTTGTTTATTCAGCCAAAAACTTTGCTACATCTAGATAAATGGTACAACATACTTAAGTATATTTGAAGGCTTTATAGATTGACCCATATACTGATTAAAATAATTAATAATTTAAGATGTCTCAGCGATGCATTACCTTATCTCTTTTCAATCTTTAGATGTAGGAGTTACTTTGAAAATGTGCACTTTATTTACCACTGATCATGCATTTTAGAATCATATCTTATATAATAAAACCATAATAATTTATTGTTTAATAGTACTAGTAAAAAATATGATGTAAAACAACATCCATGTGTTATTGATTTTCAGAAACTGCAATAAATAATTATTTTCCTTTTTACACCTAATACAAACCCAAAATTCAAACTTGTGAAAATGAATCTTTTGAAGTTAGTACACCAATTAAACCAGAAATACAACTACCAATTACCAATTAAAGATGCATTAACTTTTGCACCATGGGACCATGTTTTCACTTTTAATTTCTAACATTTCAATTACAAGAACAGAGTATGACATCTTTCTGGTATAATGTGGATTTATAGAAATGCAGCATTATATCATAATTACAACAAATTCAATTATGAATGTTAATACACTAAGCAATTTATAAAATATCTTTCCTTCCTAAAAATTTAATTCTATTGGGGGAAACCAGGAAATTGAAAATTTATTTAATTTCAAAATTTAAATTTAAAATCAATCTAGTTCCTGAAACTTTAAATAATGCATTATATATTTTTTTTTTTTTATAAAAATTTATTGCTTTGAAATTTTCTAAACAACAATATTATTCTTAGTTTTTTTTGAAAAAAAAAACAATTCGGCTTTGAAGCTTTATATTGATCAGGAACCTGAAATATGCATTATGATCCATGATGCATTAGAAAATTTGTACCCATATCTTACATTTATGAGGGTAGTAATGGGCTATTTTTGTACATCAAATGTGCGCATTTTTACTTCAAGTATTGATGCTGAAAGGCTATTTCAATACCTTTTAGCTATGTTATGTATACGAAATGTTCTACTCAAATCTATCACTTTTTTTTATTTTAAATTCCTCATTGCACTTATCCCCCTTTACAAACCTATTCTATGTTTCATACATTCCTTGAAAGATTCAAACCCTAAGTAAAAACTAAATGATTTTTACATCTGAATGTGTCTAAAAGGTCCACCCCTCTGTCTTAACTATAAAGAGCCTGTGTTGCTTGTGCACCTGAATCTATGTGCATCTTCATCAAGGGCCAGTCTACTTGGAACATTTAAGACTGGAATTGAATTAATGACTCAAATTTGTTTTATGTTGATATTGTATTGCTTAGCTAGAGGTTATTTTCTATATACAGTTTATCTCTAGCTATGATTTTTGTTGCCCTCCCCCTCATAATTATCAGAGATTGTCTTGTTGAACTTTTTTTGTTGCCTTCCCCCTCATTATTACCAGAGCTTGTCTTGTTAAACATTTTTGTAAAACATATATTTTACCCCTATGTTCTAGTTTTGGTCATGTCAGCTATGGTCAATCATAAGACACATTTACCAAAATAGGTATCCAATGATGGTTATGGCTAAGTTGGGTTCTAAATTAAATGTCCAAGTAATTTCAGAGGAGACAATTTTTGTAAAAGTTACTTTGGCCGACAGTTGACAGAATCATTCTACCCAAATTTCCCATTCAGGTGTGAACTGCACAATTTTGATCGATTGATTGTTTTACATGCCACTTTTAAGCGCCATCTCTTGACTATTTCATGGTTGCCAGTTTTTATTGGTGGAGAAAACCATATTAATCATCGCTTTTACCTGTATAAGAATGATTTTTTTGTGGATCAAATCAGTCAATCAAATGATTTACCTTTGTTTCACTCTCAATGTTAACATTCTTTTCCTTTAAATTACAATAAGGATTCAATGAGGTCAAATTATTCACTTGCAAGTGAATAATTCATCATCAATGTTTCTTAGCTTATTTTGACAAAATTGAACCATTATAACGGACTGTTAAAAGCAAATTATTATTCCACTATTTCACTTTCATTAACGATTGAACAAAACAAAAAAAAATCATATTTCATATTTTTTTATATATACCTGGCAGCTGTAGTGCCCCTTGAAATATGTAGGGTATGATTACATAGTTATTAAGTATTTCCCAATCTCTTTAAAATAAATTTTATGATTTTCAGGCAAACTTTCACTAAACATTTTCAGATTCTGAAAGATCTTATAAAAATGACTCACAAACGACACATCAAAGAATGTTTCTGTAATGTCACAATAATTACAAGAGTATAGTAAGAACTTGATTACCCTTTAGATGTAATCACTTCCTTCTAAAATTCAACCATGAAATACACATTATCTCTGGATCTTCTTTGAAAACAGTTCTTCGTTAATTTTTTTTAACATTTTTATTATCAAGTCTAATCAGGCCTAATTTTGATTGAAAGCATTCATGACATTAAAATACAGAAATTACGTTAGCATCAAACAATTGTTTTTTGTACAGAATTATTATACACTTAATGGATTATTATATTTTTGTTAAGTTAATTAGGCACTTATTTGCTATGGAACACATGATGTTAACCCCTCGCTTTTGATGGGGTTCATTGTGCTCGATCTTCAGATTTCAGTACAATTTGTAAAAAAGTGTTGTTTTTTTTTTACTATTGTTTATTTGTCTTTGAAACCATAAAATGGCATTGTGTAGAGAAAGACTTTATATCAAAATTAAAATCAATTGTTCAGAAAACAATTGAAGGTATTTCCACTCAAAAACTTTTAAAACCAGCAAATTGGTGAAATAATTTTGTTATAATTGTTAACAGATCCAATAAAATGACCTCACAAGAAAAAAGTATTTGGGGAGATAACTCTTACAATGAAAAGTGTTAGGTAAAACAGAGTATGTTTCCAAAGTGCAATAACTGTTCCATATTATAATTGTCTGACAACAGACAAACATGCAGTGAGATGAGTCAGTGAGAACAATGACAACTTAATTTGTCTGACAACAGACTGACAGACAGATGACAATAGCTCACAAAGCCCTATGGGCCAGGTGAACTTAAATTAAAAAAAAATACTAGTAAAAATAACTTTAAATGCACAAATGCAGCTTATACTGTCTGTCCTATATTATGTACATGATAATTGACATTTCTCCAACGTTATTTAAAAATTTGTAATACTAAATTAAACATTTAAATGGAATTAAAATGCAGCTAATCTTCTTAAACACCTACTTGAAATATTCTTCATCTTGACTGTTATTCTCTTTATTGGTCTCAAATCCATCCTCTTCTTTTATTGCCAAATGTAAACGAGGTCTAAAACAATTAATCAAGTACACTAATAACTCCATTTGAAAGTCATCCAAAAGCCCAAGCTTAAATTCTAGATTCTAAAAAGATCTACATATTCCAATACTGGCTGCATGTAGTATTATAGATCTGAATTATATATATATATATATATATATACTTCGGAGCACAAAATTAATGCCTAAACTGCATGATAAAAAAACATTGTAATTGTATAATTGTAATTACAATGTTCCATTAATAGATACAGTAATTATCTATCTAAATCTATAATTCTCTGTTTGAACATCTCAATTTTCACCTAATGTTTCGCCATGCTCGTCGACACGTCAATATTAAAGTAAATCACATCCAATCCATTAATATATATTAAAGGTCCATAAAATTTTAAACAAATCTTTTTCACCTCCCTCCAAACTATATATTTTCTGCTAGGAAATATATACAAATTACTAAAATAATTGGTAATTGATAGCAATGTTAAAACACATCTTTTGAGATGAAAGAAGACAATATAAATATTTGTTTTAGAGTGATTAGTATCACATGTTACGGCAGTTTCACCTTATCTGTAAATTCAAACATCAATTTGAACTTGTACAATGTAATATGTCAGGTGTTCTGGGAATTTGTCTATCTGTTTAAATAACTCAGGTTTAATCTGCCTCTGATAATTATGCAAGAATTGGAATAGTTTTTTCTCCCTTCTATGTGATACATATAACAACATGTTAAAATTGACAATTTGAAAATGAAATATGTATTTTGACATGAAATAATGTTATATGAACTATGCAATTTTTAATGTCTAAATATTCAATATATAAATGTTTACAACATGTAATGGTTTTAGATTTTTTTCCACCTTTTTAGTGAATTCTCATGATTATATATGTGACATAAATATTAGTTCAAAACCTTTTAGACTTACAATCCTAAAAATTTTGGAGAGAGACAGAAAAAAAATGAAACAAGAGGCTCTCAAGAGCCTGAATCGATCACCTGTAGTTTTTTGCCTAAATCTTTCATCAATGACTATTTTTGCTTTTCAATATATTAAAATGAGTGGCTTCAAAATTTCTTATAAATATTCTTTGTATCTGTCATATTTTCTTCAAAAGCATAAAATTGAATACATTGTATTACCAATATGTTGCGGCTATGTTTCTTGGGTATACAAGGAAATGATATACAAAATTTATACTAGATTTTCTGAAACCAGTTCAACACAAGTTTGGCTGAAATTAATTCAGCAGTTTTAAAGTAGAGGATTTTTCTACAGTAGGCAAACTAGTTGAACAAATTGTGAAAAATTGTCTGTAAAGGGCAATAACTCCTTGAGGAGTCAATTGACAGTGTTGGTCAAATTAATCTTATTTGTAGATCTAACTTTGCTGAACATTTTTGCTGTTTAAAGTTTATCTTGATCATTAATAATATTCAAGATAATAACCGAAAACTGTAAAATTTCCTTGAAATAACCAATCTAGTGGCAGCAACCCAACAATGGGATGTTAAATTCATCTGAAAATTACATGGCTGATAGAACTTGACCTAATGAATAATTTTACCTCACATAAGATTTGCTCTAACTGCTTTAGTGTTTTGAGATATAAGCCAAAAACTGTATTTTACCCCTATGTTCGTGATGTTCTATCTTTAGCCATGGTGGCTATGTTTTTTGATGAAACAGAAAATAAAACACAAACTTTGTTCTATATACCCTAATGATCATTCAGCTTCAGTTTGGTTGGAATTGGGTAAATATTTCAGAGAAGATTTTTTTAGAAAACAAATTGTGTAAAATTGTCATTGAAGGGCAATAATTCCTCAAGGGGTCAATTGACACAGGAAAAGTCTTTGAAATGGAATAAGGTTGCATGCTATTATATATATGTATACAGTAGAACCACAGCAGTCGTAAAATCTCAAAATCCTCAAATAAAGTTGAGAATGGATCATGGTGAATGTGCCTAAGAGACAACAAACCAACCAAAGAGTAGAAAACAGCCCAAGGCCATCAATGGGTCTTCAACACAGCAAGACAATCCCTCACTGAGGGTGGATCAACCCTGTTACTGTTCTCTTTAATCTGAATTTTTTTTACATTCATTATCATAGAGATAACTGCATGGTAGTAACATGACTATTCTTTTGGTAAATAATAAATTAATTAATAAAATAAAACACTAACAGAATTTAATTTAGTGTGGACCCAAAAACCTGAAAGGTTGATTTTTGATTCATATTTTTTCTAAGAGAACTGTGAACCAGAAGTTATTATTTATACTTTATCTTTAAAATTCTCAAATTGTTATCAACTCTTATAACATAAAACTGGCTCCAATAATTTTCAAACTAAATTTCAAATTCTCATGTATCATTTTTTTTTTGTGGGGAAAAGACACAGTTATTTCAATTTACATTAATCTTATGTGCCATATGACTTACATATCTGATGCAATTATTAATATAACTTGGCAAAAAGCTGAGATATTTAATAGGTTGTATACAATGTAGGTACTGGTTAATTTGGTCTAATTGAAAACATATGCAACATATGCAATGGTAAAAATATCTAACACTTAATGCCAAACCAGCTAATATTTATAAATTTTGTTTAACTCACTCTTTAATTAAATTAAATTTATTGTAGAAAAAAAATCATGTGATAGACCCAGGGGATAGGCATGCATTAAATACATTAAACTATGTCTGTGAATTTTATTTGGCATCTTCCGGTTCTCACAAATTTTGATAATTATGCAAGAATTGGAATAGTTTTTTCTCCCTTCTTTATGAATTTACAATTAGTGCAACCATTATAACAAATTTGTCAATTTCTAATTCCTCTTTCAACCGTGAATGAAGCTTTGCAATTTATTACACTTTGAATATTATTGTCTTATGCTTATAATATAATATGAATGAAAAAGTATGTAGATTTATAAGTCAGAAATCTTACATTTAAAGGGGCACTAGCTACGAGATATCTAAAGTATGATTTTTTTTGTTCAATCATTAATGAAAGTCAAATAGTGAACTAATAATTTGCTTTTATCAGCTAAAATGGTTCAATTTTGTCAAATTTTAGCTAATAAACATTGATAATGAATTATTCACTTGCAAGTGAATAATTCGACCTCATTAAATCTGTATTCATGTGAACTCCAATTTAACCTCGTAGAAAGAGATAGAAAAACGCATGCATTGTCCGTGTACGGTTATTTAAAAGAAAACATGTTATATGGTCATAAAAGGTCAACTCAATATTTAATTAGATGGCGTCTATAAAAATCAGACGAAACGAAGCTACATCTTTTTGAGACCATGTCCTTTAAATTTTTTGTTTTATACTTTTGATAGTTTGGGAAAATGTTTTACATTGTTATAAATAAAATATGAAAATTTGAGTCAATTCGGTGAGTAATATGACTGTAAAATGGTAAAAAGCACTTGCACAACTTTAACATGTGTGTAATCTTCTGAAAAGTCTTAGGGATCTTGGAGTAAAACTGTAGTCTATTAGTTGCTTTTACATAAAGTTTGTTGAAAAAGGAATACATTTGTAAGTTCCAAAGTCTGGAAAAATGAGAAACTAACTTAATAGATTCCATTGTATAAGACACACAACTTCAACAAACATATATATGTGCAATCTTCCTGTGAAATCTCAGGGATCCATATACCTGCCACCATCAAACAAACAGACAGACTGTAAGCCTTTGTCCAATCATCCAAAAATAGCAGCAATGTTTTTGCCAACAATTATTAAGTAAAACCTATTTATCATTTTAAGCCAAACAAAAAAAGTCATGTGTTTAGGACTTCCTTCTCAAATTTGTTTTTTGAAAGTTTAAGATAGATATTCCTTTCATAATATGTTGAATAAATGTGAAGAACAGTGAGTTGAAGAAATAGGGCTGGTAGAGAAGCACTAACCACCTAAAAAAATATTTTTAGCCTAATTTTTCTTAAATTCTGAAAAATCCCAGCTAGAGCAAATTAACAAAGTAAAAATTATATGGCAACAAATGACTGATTATCAAATACCACTACACATGTATGTCAGAAGAAGAAATCATTCTTAGGCCACAATTAAAAATATTTTGGTTTGCCCAAACCCTACCCAAGGTTGAGACAGTGGGTAGGTAGCTATATATAGGTAGGCATTTTCTTTTTTTTTTTTTGAAAAAGAGAAATTGTAGTATCGGATGTTTATTTGTCTTCATGCCTATCTGATTAAAAAAAACTTCTTCAAATCAGGACAATAAAAAAGAATTTGAGTAGGCAGCTTTTTTCTGGGTAGGTAGCGTTTGGGCAAACAAACCTATTCTTTTTTACAGCCTTATCAAATAAAATTATAGTACAAATAATTACTTTTGAATATATAAATCTATAATACTTTGTTGGATTTCATTGTGGGCTGTGCAAAATGGACCAAGGGAGAGAACTTAAATTAATTTTGTGTGAAAATATCATAATCTTTGTATGTAAATTAGTCCAAATAATTAGGAAGTCTGGCAAGGCTTTTTTTTCTTTCTGGGATGTAGGAAGGTGTCCCAGAAAAAAAATAAAATAGCCTTGCCAGACGTCATAATTATTTGGACTATATGTACATGTACATGCATCTATTGTTGCATTTAAACCAAGGGCACTTGTTTCTATCCATATCTATTTTTGTACATGTATATAGAAGCTTTTATACATGTATGAATAGTTGACCTTTTCACGGAAGTGCCTGTAATTAAAACACAAAATATCAAGTACTAATACTTGAGAAATTATCTGATTCTCTCCCAATCAGGAGTTAAAACAGTCACTCACTGGGGACTTATTGAAATGGGTGATTATTTATAAATGGAGCACTTGTAATTGTAATATTTGTTCTAGACTATTATTGTGTACTTTATTGATGCAATCAACAATGTATACCATTGTATACTGATCAGTTTAAAGATGAAGAATAGCAAAACAATCAACTTGGCTATACCTCACTGAGGGTGGTAAAGGGTTTATTTTCGTGCAACATTTTCAGTCTTTTATTTCAATGTTTCACATGTTTTCGTGTTTTGAGGTTTTATTTCTCGTTTTCTCGTGTTTGGTTCCATGTGATGCTTCCTGTTTCCCCTTTTTTATTTTCCCTGTTTCGTGTCGGTACTCTTAATTTCTCGTGCTTTTCCCACAATTGACGAAAAAGTAAACTAGGATTAAATTCAACATCAGTCAGGCATGTCAGGAGATTGTTTTAAACTATGTGTTCCCAGGATAATAATGGCTTTCAAAGTATTACTATGAATACTATGAATATATTTTTTTTAAATCAGATGCAACTAGGGGACGCTTAGAATTGACCACACTGAGGTTCTTCATGTGCAATTAACAATTACTGCATGATCCCAAAGAATGTCTGAGTAATAACTTCTATTACTTTTTTCCTAAATATTTATAATTTAATTTCTCGTGCTTCGTTTTTCACAATTTTTATTTTCTGTGCAATGTTTTTTATTTCACGTGTTTCGGTGTCCATAGCCCCCTTTACCAACCTCTTCATTCAATCATGTCTAGATTATCTGCAGAAGTATCAAAATTGGATCTGGCATATGATTCCCAATGAGATAATTCATTTCACGATTCCATTGCACATGCATTGAAAAAATGTCCAGCTCTCCTTACTATCATGACTATAGTCCGAACAACTGAGTAATCTTGGACTATACCTACTCACGTTACTGGAGTTGAGATATAGCATGTGATCTCTTTACTTTTTAAGATGAGCATGACCAGTGTCCTGTTGTATGTAAAGCAGAACTTTAAACCTACCCACTCTTCCCTTGCTATTCAGCTGTTCAGTGGAAATATATGACTTTCTTTAGGTCAATCAAATCAACTTAAGTTATTTTTAACCTGAATATGCTGCATATTATGCATGAAAATTAATTATGAAGCTCTAGCATTCTTATACTTTATAGTTTTAAAAGATATAGACTTAGTTATAAACTAGTCAAAACATTTACTAAAATTTCATAAGTACAAGGACATCATTTGCAAATATAAATAAACGTCTTATACTTTCTTTTTCGTACAAGTGTGGATAGTAAACCCCACATTGACAGAAACAAGTGGCGTGAAGTGCATCACTGCATGTGATATAATTTTTCCATTCTCAATTTTATTAAAACCAGTTTTAATTAACCCCTGGTCTGAGTCCCGTTGAGACAAATAGCTTCAACAGTCCAGGCAATTATTGTTATTCGTAATATTCCTCAAACTTGTAATATTACGACAAATAGTAACATTACAGCTTTGTGTAATATAAGGCCTATATTACAAAAAATCGTAATAATTAATATTACGAATATCTGTAATATAGTTTTTCTATATTACGAATATTTGTAATATACGATTAAACGGCTGTTTCGTAAAATTCGACGTGTCTTACCATGACACTAAGTAGTCTTTCTGAAAGATATACATACGGTTATCATATTTACATCTGCAGAAAATTTAGTTTTAAAGTCGAATTTTATTTTTTTACAAAATTAATGATTTTCCTACGAAATTTCTAACTAAGAACTGAATTTTTGACAAACTGCTCATTCCCACAATCTTTAAACTAATTTCCTGTTAATTACATTTTCTCTTAACAGAAACGTTTTATGTGTTGTGCTTTTAATGCTAGTATTACGTCGAAAAATCTTTAAAGAAACATGTGTATCGATTCCAAACCACATTTCAGTGGAGATAACTCTTGGTCGCTTAGAAGTGGCTGAAAAGTATAAATCGTTGTCTCCCTTAAAATTGATCTAATGCACTTGAAATTCCAATGTTTGTTTAACTTAGTAGCTGAAAACTGATAAACCAAATTGATTTCAAGTCATTTTTGGAAAATTAAAATAATATAGCATATCACAGAAAATTAAAATAGATGTACATGACATCTGGCACACACGACGAAGGGAATCATGTCCTATGTAAAAATATAATCCGGAGACATTTTTAATTTTCCGCAATAAATGATGTTCGGCACCGGTCCTTTTTTTTTTTGTTAATAGGGTGGGTTTTTTTATTTTTAAAGAATTGTTAAAATCAAAATTTTGAAAATATAATAATTTGTTTCAGAACGGAAATAAGAAAAAAATTTTTTTTTTATATTTAAAAAAAACGTCGATGAGAGTCTTGAGTAGGATCTTCATATCTGTATTCTAGAATTTGTGTCTATTATTCTCGACCGTTGGTTGCTGGAACGTCTGTTGATGCTTGCATTTTCCCACTGATAGACCGCGACTTAAATTTTATTCTTTTTAACACTCGATCGATTTTTGTAAAAAATAAAAAGTTTTTGTCCTATTAGATTTTTTAAAAATTTTTGTCCATTCTCCTATTTTCGGTAAACCCGTTCTGATCCTAATTAATTTAGATAAGTTTTGTGCCTGCATATTTTCATCACAAGACCCCATCATGAAAAAAAAAACAAACAAAACAGACAAATAAAAAATAAATAAAAACACACACACACACACCGAAATGAACGGAGGTAGTCCGGGTCAAACCAAACAAATATTTTAGACACAATCTACAGGCATGCAGGTGTAATAAATGATATTTGCATTTTGATAAGAGGTTCTTACTTCCTACAAAATCACCTATGTCAAACGATATTTATTTGTGATTACAGTAATATTATGAACAATCGTTTTAGTTCAAAATCCCACAAATCGATTGTTTGGGCGGATTGTTTCATCGATCCGTCCTATTTAATTGTTGTTTTTACCACTGCGAATTTTGTTCATTAATAAAATATGTTATATCAAAAGTATGATTTAGATACTTATAACGTCAGTAAATCATGCAATGATTCCATCAGTCTTTTAAAGTGTGCATTTGATATAGAAATAATACCGTAAAATATCTAAGGAAATAATGGCAGTACTAGAATATAGTGTATTACACGGTTGAAAGGGTGAAAACAGGTTTTGGGACTAGGTATCATCCACTTTTTGGCAAAAGAAAATTAATGACAAATAAAAGAGGACATTGACAAAACAATAGACTATTATACTATAGAATCTATATTTTAGATTATAGAAGACTTTTTAATTTTTTGTTTGATTTCCGGCAAATACAAAGCTTTGATCCCTCACCTTCATTCTATTCTTACGTATACGCCGCTAATACATATAGTCTCGTAACTTTATAGAATGAAGATAATAACACCTATCTAAACTTTTTTAATGTTTCCTTTTATTATATAAAAATGTTTTTCTGTTACAAATCATGATGTATTGTTCTATGTGTACATGTTATGCTGCCCATCAAGGGGCCTTGATTGGAATAATAAAATATTCTAATTCTAATTCTAAAATTCTTATAGTCTCGTAACTTGAATTTGTCCTTTTGTTTATAAGCGGTGCTACCCAAAAGAAAATTGGAGATGCTTTTATGGGAAATTGTTTTTGAAAAGATTGAAGACGTTGTAATTTTTCTTTTAACCTGGGGCCGTGTCAAAGAAGCTGTCCTAGGATTAAGACATGTCTTAGGATGGTCTTAGGACACGTCTTACTCCTAAGTCGGGTTAACGAAAGTCTCCTAAAATAAGATATGTCCTAAATTTGGTCCTAAAGTTAGGATATACAATTAGGTGTCTTAGGATAGTCCTAAAGGTTACATCGTTCTAAAACGTAATAAAAACAGCAAATATGGCATAAATTCAATACTAAAAATACTAATACAATATTAAACTATCATTAGACAAAATTAATAAAAAAAATATTGTTTAATGTTTGTTAAAGATTTAATTGTATTATATTAAATTATTTCGTGCTGCATTTTTTGAAGCCTAAACAATACTATCATCATAAGCAACATATTTTAAATAATTCAAATATGGGAAAAAGTTTACTTCTTTTTTACCTAATCCTGATTCGATACATGTAATGAAATCGAGTGGACCTAAGAACAAAACTAGTTTATGTACTACAATTGCAGCATGAATATCACAAAGTTTTGTGACCATTTACTTTTGTTTTCGTATTAAATTCATTTATGTCTTTTATCATATTTAATAACGTATTTATAAGTATTCCGTAAAAACTTTAACTTTTATTTTGCGTTAATTGTTTTCTATATAAGAGTCATTCTCCCTCTATTTACATATAGGTTCTAAAATACAATTCAATCTATGTCATACAAATCTCTACATATATTTTCAATTAAATAAATGTGTTAGGATGGTCCTAGGACCATCATAGTTAGGACTGTCCTAAGACAGCTTTGTTTTACATCCTAAGACATGTCTCAGACACATCATAAGACCATCCTAAATAATGTCCTAAGACCTATCTTAGGACATGTCCTAGGATACTTTCATTGACACGGCCCAGTTTCACGAAGCTGTCTTAGGACTAAGACATGTCTTAGGATGGTCTTACGACATATCTTAGTCCTAAGTGGGTTTCACAAAGCGGTCCTAAATTAGGACATCTCTTAAAGTTGGTCATAAAGTTAGGACAACGCGAGAGGTGTCTTATGATGGTCTTAGGATAGTTATATATACGTTTATTTATATAAATTACACTCATTTTTTATATTAATTTTGAAAAAAAAAATATCTTATTATTATCTAATTATCTATTCTCCTGTTCCTGCTTAAAACATATATATATTGACGGATTATCAGGATTTGTCAACAATGAAAATTCGATGTATTGATATAAAAATTGCACGATTTTATCTCTTAACCTTTTATAACCAATAAAGTCGAAATTGAATTCAACTCACTTGTACCAAAACAATGTCATAATTTTATATTCTTTTTTCTTAATTTTGCATTGAAAATTTCATATTTATATTGATGTATTGTTTAAAGATAATTTATATATAAATTACTTTTATTTTTTTATATTTATTTTGCAAATTATGTCATTATATTAATCAATACGTTTAGAATAACTTATGGTAAGACATACTACATTTACATGATTTTTTTCCGTAGATCATATTTTTATTTTAAAATTTAAAGAACTTACGACAGGTTTAGGATGTCTTAGCTAAGATGATCCTAAGACAGCTTCGAGACGAGGTCTGAGATATGTCATAGGATAGTCATAAGAGCATCATAAGACATGTCCTAAGATATGTCTTATGACATGTCTTAGGATGGCTTCGTGAAACCGGCCCCAGCTGTATTACTAAGTATTAATTTTCATTAAGGTTTGGATAAAAACTGTCATAAAACATTTAAGACACAACAAAATAAGTATTTATATTTAGAATAATTGTTTTCTATTACAAAATACAGAACAAAAATATTGATTTGACGACTTCAATTAGCTTATATAAGTGTTTCTATTATTTAATGAATGTTTTTACATATTGTGTGTCGAGAATGATATATGATTTGTTTTGATTTTTGTTAACAAGACTTGTAAAGTTAATCCCCTCCCATAAAAACCACACACAAAAAATCGAAACAAAAAGAAACAACGGCATACCGTAAAACCTGACATGGTAAGATGATAGGGTATGCGGTATGGTACAAATTCCTCCATGGTGTGGTATGTATAACGATGGTGTCGTGGTATGGCATGGTCATAAGGAATATACTACAATACCATAGTTTAATCAAAAATTGTATAATAAGAAAGTTTTAGTAATAAACTAAACTCATTTCAGATCTTCATAATATTGATAGCAGAGATTGAACTTGATAACAACTTGATGAACTCATATTCCCTGTTAAACAAAATCGAACATCGGAATGGTAATTAACAGTGGCGGATCAAAAAGGGGGTCCGGGGGTTGGAACATCCCCCTTTTTTTGGCCGATCAATGCATTTGAATGAGGACATATAGTTGGAACCCCCTCCCTTCTTGTCCTGTGTTGGGACCCCCCTTTTTTGAATGGCTGGATCCGCCCCTGACAAATGTTGAATTCGGTATACTACCGTATACATTCATGATTCACAAGCTAATAAATAACATATTATGTGCCCTAAATAAGGTGCACAGATAACTTTACCATGTTTACAAATGCACGGTGGTATTTGTACCATATCATTTGTGTATACATGTTACGATAGGATTTGTAATATTGACGTTACAATATCACATATCATACCACTGTACCATACCATACTTTACAATATGCCCCTCAAAAATGCATCAGACTGATTAATAAAAAGAACTCATTATCGCAGCTTCATTTTGTCATTCTAAATACATTTTGACACATGTTTTGAATTTGTGATCACCTACTTACTTACAACAACATATGATCATGTAATATGGTTTTTGCAAAACGATAGATTTCAATAATTTAGTAGGGGCTCTTCAGCAAAGCAATTATAAACCTTATGTTATCGATGCAAGATATAAAGTTTCAAATAATGACATCTTGTACAATTTTTATAATACACATTAATTATATCACTTGATTCCTTTAGTTTTAGTTTGGTTCGTGTTGCTCAGTCTTTGGTTTTCTATGTTATTTTGTTTGGCTGTGTGTCTTTTTTTTTTCTTTTTAGCCATAGGGTGTTACGCTTGTCAGTTTATTTTCGACTTGTGAGTTTGTCCCTTTGGTGTCCTTCGCCTCTCTTTTATAACTTAACTCGTGTGTTCTATGTTTCTTATTTACATGTATATAACTTTAATTTATGTTAATATGTTTACTTTTTAACCCTTCAAGTTTTACTTTTATCAATTTTTGTAAATTATTGGGTTTTTTTTTATTAATCCAAACTAAAAGAATTATTCAGACAGTAGACTAGGTACATGTATATCTGTAATAAAAATTGTGCTATACGAGAAGAATATTGATTGATTGATTGATATTTAACACCACTTTCAACACTATTGTGCTATTTTGTGGCGATCAGAGATGGGTCCGATCACTTTCAATGTAATTGATTAAATTACAATTACTTTGTCAATTGTATGATTAAATTAAATTAATAATTACATCATTTCTGAAAGTATCTGATTAAATTAATGATTACATTGGCAATGTAATCATGATTACATCTGATTACAATGAGTTAAAAAAAATCATCTTCAATGATGTTAATAAATAAACGTTTCATATAACAATAGCATATTCGAGAAAGGATTTTATTTGATATGTTTTAAAATAGTAACTTTTAAACTTCATCTATTTAATAAACCACGAAAATTCACAACATATATACATGAACATAATGTCACTTTTTATGACCCATTACAATCATCAATTAATTTTGAATTATTTTGAGTTCATTTGATAAAGGTTTATAAAGAATTTGATATTTGTTTTCTGACCTCTTCCAGACTTTATATGTATTTCAAGGTGCTGTTTCTGTGAGTTAGGATATTGATGAAATAAAGTTACCGTTAAAAACTACTGACTATGTAAAATTTCAACAGAATTGTTTAATTAAATTGCAAACAAAATAAGTACTTAAAATCATTGCATTTTGCATGTCCAGTTCAAACATATACCAAAATTTGTCCAACTTTTAATTTAGTTTGTGCTAATAAGATAATTTTTTACACGTCTAATTTATCTTTAATCATACATACAGCCCTACAGCTATACATAATTGGTAATTGCAATAAAAACAAACCTTAAATAAGTCTCCTACCTGTCAATTCAAAGTTGACTAAAATCACAATATTAACAAAAGATTATAATTCAGGGGTTAAAGAAAAGTATTACTTGAATAGTACAGTTAACATCAAATATATGTGTACATCTTTAAATTATAAATATAAGCACAATATCTTTTACAATAGGCTAGTGATGACTTTTCAGTACTGTATCAGTTTATTTTTTACTGAAATATACAAATAATTCAACATGCTAAAAGTAAACACAAATATTTTAACATGTTAAATATTTATGATATTTCCCAAATATGAATAATAAAAAGGTTCATTTATTGACCATAAACACTGGTTTAGATTTTTTTTCATCGTAATCAGAATGTAATTAAAAAGTAATCACAATTACAGGGTATTTTGAAAAGTAATTGATTAAATTAAATTACATGCAATCAGATTTTTAGCTGATTAATGATTGATTAAAATTACAATTACCCCAAGTCTGGTGGCGATCAAATTTTATTGGTGGAGAAAGCCGGAGTGCCCACCGAAAACCACCGACCTTCTGTAGGAAAACTGACAATCCTAGTCAATTAAGATTCAGTGGAGTCGAATATACCTGCTCCGTGCAGGATTCGAACTCACAACCTCAGTGTTGACTGGCTAGTGATACAGTAGTTCGACAACTTAGACCACTTGGCAACAAAGCCCCCTACAAGAAAAATATTTTTTTTTTTGGGGGGGGGGGGCGCATCACAAAGTGTTCCATAAGAATAATATAAAACACAAATCGTAAAGGGTTCCGTGAAACCCTATGTTTCGCCTACGATTGCTGCTGTCCGATTAAAAGTGTAATGTTGACTTAAAAGTGAGTCTATTTATCAGTAAAAAAAAACAGAATCTAAAAAAAACCAAACTTTGTTTTCAGATGCCTATTCTTGGAGATTAGCTTATGGCCAAGTTTCAACAATCCATCAAGTATTACAAACTTATCATGTCCAGACTGTCTGTATATAGTTATATAGTTGGGTTGATGTTTAGACGAGTTGTATATATATATATATATATATATATATATATATATATATATATATATATATATATATATATATATATATATATATGGACTTAGTTTTGCAGTTAACAACTACTAAATTTACTACTTGTTAACTGCAAAACTAAGTCCATTTATCAGTAAATGACGGAAAATGAAAATACATATTATCAAAATTTGTTCTGGATACTGTTCTTTGGTCATTAAAAAGCTTCTGTCCACATTTCATAAAATTTCATGAAAGTTATTGAAGACTGAATCCGTGTGAATGTTAAGTTAAAAAAATTTAGTCCATTTATCAGTAAAATACTGATAAAAGTTGGCTCTTGATACTGTATTTTGGTCAAAAACAGCTTCTTTCCTTCTTAAAATTCTGTGAAGGTTTGAGTAAGTTATTGATGACTGAAAAAGATTTAACTTCAGCCGGGCTGAATTTAAATGTTAAATGCAATAAAAACTAAGTCCTACTCAATTTATCAGTAGAATACGGAAAATGAAAATAAATATTTTCAAATTTTGCTCTGTTCACTAAAAAATCTTGAGAGTAAAAATACTCTTAAGTCATAACTATTTCAGTATAACTTACGACCAATTTTAATCTTAAGATTTTCGGGGAAAAGAGTCGCTGTATTTTGGTAACAAATAAGCTTCTGTCAAACTTTTTATTAAATTCCATGAAAGTTTAATTAACTTTAACCACAGACAGAAACTAAATATTGACGCCTCTGACGCCGACGACGAAATGTAGGATCGCTATGTTGCTTTCGCGACATAATGTCGCAGGCTCGACAAAAACAAAACTGAAACTAGAGAGTTAGTGATCACATCTACCCAGCCCCGTAGGAACATAGAGATCATGTTTATGTTAAGTAGTCAAAAACATATCATTTACATTTCAATCAATTTAAAATAGGATTGTCTATTTATAATAAGGAACCCACAAAATTAAAAAAAAAAAAAAAAAAAAAAATAAGTACAGTTACAATAACTCTGGAATGGAAAATTTTAAACAACGAAAACCGAACTAGTCATTCAAACCACAACATTTGGATTTTTCAAACAATCAGACACAACAACTCTGAAAGGGTAAAATAGAAAACAACGATTTATTCACATTAACGACCGATTTAAGAATTGTTAAGAGCTTTTACGAGCTATATATACGGTTTATTATCAATTATTACAAGTTATTACGAGGTATTAATGTCAAAATTCCACGATTTGATACGAGTTGAACTTGTCACGAATAAATAAAAGCAGCTTTGTTCATTAGCTTACGGGCATGTTTTGATCATGTATGGATTGAAACGTATAATATAACGAAATTTTGCTATTCATCAAAGCTTTTACGTGTTAGTTACGACCTGTCAATGTGTTGTAAGAATAGTAACGAGATAGTGTTACGAGTATTTACGAGCCCATACGATATTGTAGCTTGTATACTAATACCTTACCCAAAATCGTAAACAGTACGCGAGAATACGCAAAGAGAACGTATCTATTAGTAGTATCAACTACGCATAAAGTTCTCGTGATAACTCGTAGCAATCCTTAAAGCCGTCGTAACATGAACCGAAAGAAATCGTAACCAACACGTAAGCACTCGTAATAATCCATCAATAATTCGTAAACAAATCGTTAAAAAACAAGAATATGTCCATAGTACACGGATGCCCCATTCCCACTATCATTTTCTATGTTCAGTGGACCGTGAAACTGGGGTAAAAAATTTGATTTGGCATTAAAATTAGAAAGATCAGATCATGGGGAACATGTGTACTAAGTTTAAAGTTGATTGGACTTCAACTTTTTCAAACACTACCTTGACCAAAAACTTTAACCTGAACTTCGCACTATCATTTTCTATGTTCAGTGGACCGTGAAACTGGGGTAAAAAATTTGATTTGGCATTAAAATTAGAAAGATCAGATCATGGGGAACATGTGTACTAAGTTTAAAGTTGATTGGACTTCAACTTTATCAAAAACTATCTTGACCAAAAACTTTAGCCTGAACTTCGCACTATCATTTTCTATGTTCAATGGACCGTGAATTTGGGGTCAAAACTTTAATTTGGCATTAAAATTAGAAAAATCAGATCATGGGGAACATGAATACTAAGTTTAAAGTTGATTGGACTTCAACTTTAGCAAAAACTACATCGACCAAAAACTTTAACCTGAATCCTTGCGAATGGACGCACAGACGGACGGACGGACAGACGAACGGACGTACAGACCAGAAAACATAATGCCCCTCTACTATCGTAGGTGGGGCGTAAAAATTTTCGAGTCATAAACGGATTTGTGCAAGCTGTTAGCGAATTGTTACGTTCTGTTGCGAGCGGTTAACATACGATACCTACTGAAGGTTAAATACCGAAAAATCTATCCATGGACAATCGTTAAAAGATTTTTGACATGAATAAAAAGTTCCTCTTCTTTCATTATCCTTATGAGTCTCTGCATGTTGTTCTGAGTTCTAACCAGTTATTTACGGGTACCAGCGAGTCATTCACGGATGCTTACAATTGACAACCAGCAAAGCGTAAGGACTCGTAAGAAACATCCGTGTATGTGAAGGAGGGGGGGGGGGCATTTTAAAAGTTTTCGACGCTTCTCAAGCACGACGGATGTCAATGGACAACCAAAACACATTTGGATAGTGTTTGTCTAGATGAGCTAAATATAAGAATGACATATTGAGATACAATTATTACATGTACATTGCCAGTCAAACAATTTCTTCACTTGGAAAAAATAAGCAAGTATCTCCAAAAAATAACAGGATCAATGTGTGTTAACCAAGCATATTAACTAAGGTTATACATTACTCTAAAGCAAGGAGCATTTTTGTTTGATAAATATTGCGGTACCATATATATCTAGGAGCTTTTATCATGGAAAAGTCATATCTTTAAATTTACTTTGACTTACACAAATATTTGATGAAATACAGATTTTATATACACGCGCTAAAACGTAATTGCATTTGCGATCAGGAAATGTCTATGTCAGGTTCGATAGTAATATGTGACCACGACGAGCACGCGTACCACATTCATATCATTATGTAAAAAAAATGTACAAATACACCACAGAAGTCTACAAAAGCCACGGAAAGAGAGAAATAGGTGTTGCTTTTCTGGCGGCGTTGGCAGCGACAGCATAAGATGAGTCAACAATTATTTAGTTTTCGGCGTTAATCAGTTTGATTGGAACTACTTGATCAATGATATATTTTTACAAAGTTGCATTAGTATCAGATTATGTCAGCTACTTCGAGACCCTGTCCCCTAGGTTAAGGTCAGGCGAATTTTAATTAGCAAGCAATTTTCAATATTTAAGTTGCCTGCATGCTTAAATGAGTTTGATCGGAACGACTTGTGATAGATCACTGACATTTTCTATAAAGTGGCAATACTAAATTAAAGACTATTTTGTGGCCCTGCCCCTATGTCAGGGTGCAGTGGTTTTGAATTGGGAAGCAATCGTTTCAATGTTAGCTTCTTTTCTGCTTAAGTCAATCTTATATATATGAACTACTTGTGATAGATGAATAACATTTTCAATAGAGTTGTATTACTATCAGTATACATACCAGTTTGACGACTATTTCGAGGCACTGTCCCCTAGGTCATTGTCAAGCGACTTTGAATTGATTTGATTCTAAGTTTCTGCAAATTGGTGAAAGATTTCTTAGTGTAAAAAGTGTTTTTGACTATGAAGATTAAAAGTCTCAGGCTAAAACTGGAAAGTCGAACGCTGAGGAATTAAAGTTTGGCGCTGAAATTTAATTCCTCAGCGCTAAAATTTAAAGTTTACCGCTGGGGCTGTATAGTCTTGCTCTGAAGATGTTGGGATCAGCGCTGAAGAATTTAAGTCTACAATGTAGCTCTGACGATCTTGAGATCAGAACTGACGATTTAATGTCCAGCCCTGATGATGTTAAATCTAGCGCTGAAGATAACTTACAGCGCTGAAGCTGTAAACTCAAGCGCTGCAAATATAAAGTTGATCGCTGTAGATATATTTAAAATTTAGCAATAGATATGGAAAGACTGACGCTACAGATGTAAAATGCGCGCTGAAGATAACACAAGCGCTGCAAATGTAAAGTATATTACTGTAGATTTAAAAGTCTAGAGCTCGAAATAGTGGTATGGTGCTCTAAATGAAACGCAGTGGCGGATCCAGGGGGAGGCGGGAGTTGAACCCTCTTTTTTTGGACGATCAGTGTGTTTGAATGGGGACGTATGGTTGGACCCGCTTTTATCCTGGGTTGATACCCCCACCCCACCCCACCCCTTAGAAAATTGCTGGATCCGCCCCTTTAACGTCTAGCGCTAGGTTATTAACTTTATTTTTTTTAAACTGCAATGTATTTTAGTAATTATATAAAATCCACAGTCCGAGTTTATTCCGTGTTCACTCAGGCAACAACCATTTGATTTTCTGAGGGGGCTATGGTTTTTTTTCTGGACAAATTTCGAAAAACAATTTTTTTCTTTCAATTTTAGCATAACATATAGTGGCAGCTGAGGGTGAAACAAACAATTTTTTTTCTCAGAATCAAAAACAAATTATTTTTTTCTCCAAAAACTGGAAACAAACTTTTTTTTCCAAAAAAAACCATAGCACCCCCCCCCCCCCCCGAAAATCAAATAGTTGCTGCCTCATCACACCATTTGTTAAACAACACAAAGTAAAAATCCAAAAGTATTTTGTTGTTTAATTGCTGTTTCATCGATGTACAACCCACACCTTCTTTTATTTAGATCTGATTTATGAACTAAATTGAAAGAAGTATTTTTAACATTCCAAGTCCTGTGTATGAGAGGTCACCTTCAACAAATAAGTTAATAATTAAAGAAATAAAAATGCAATTGTTAAAATAATATAATTGTGAGATCAAGAGATTTAGTTGTATAGTTCGTGTTTTTGGGTGGCATTTCCCAGTACAAAATCTTGTGTAAAAACCCATTTCTTTTACACCAAAACGAAATTGTTCTCCCAATTATATTCACGTATACAAACACCTTGTTTTATTTTTATACTAAGCGGGAACTATAACTGCTTTAACCCAACTTACATGATTATTAGATGGTGTCGAAAATCGTTCATTGATTAGGACGAAAAAAGCGGGAAATATAACTGTAAGCTATACATAATGCTGATTATGCATTTCTCACGGATATTTGATACAGAGAAGGTCGTTGTTTTATCATCACTCCTACATTCCATTCTCTAGTTTCCGCCGTAATTTATAATTAATCTGACAGTGCTCGACATCATTTTTAAGTCACTGCTACACCGACAAATTCTGAGGTGAATTGAAAAAAATATAAATTGTTTCTATAAGAAACAAGAACATTGATTTAAAAAAGTTTGTTCCTGTGTGTTTTAAATAGAAAAAAAGGTTTTTCCTTTAAGTTGGAAAATAATGTTTTTCCCATGCAAGTATAATCATACCCCTTCAAACAGATGAATTGTCGGGCCAAAATTTTATTTGGCTTTCATTTAGTAAAAGATAATTTTTAATCATGCCTAATGAAAACGTGATTCAGCTTTTAGACACGGAGAAGATCAGCCCATAAATATGATTCCGTACTACAATCAGTATCTGCTAAGGAAGCTAATTAGCGCTACACATTTTGTCTTTTAATTTCTTCCTAGGTTTGCGTTTTCAATTCTTTATTTACTTTTGTATATGTTATAATCAGAAACTATATTGGATTTACATTTACATCCATGTTATAATTTTAAATGTTATAAATTAAACAAGAAAATAGATATGGTATAGGCAAATTCTAATTGAAAGGTCAAGATTTTGAAAATTTTGATTAACAAAAAGGGCGCGGGTATAGTAGATTAGAGCAAAAATATTGGCATACAATTGTGAAACTATAAGTCAAATAGAAACATATAGATTCCTACACTGCAAACAAGTGTATAACGATATTTCTCCACTCGAGACAGTTGAATTTTATCATTTAAAGCGCGAGGCTTGCCGAGCTTTTCAAATAATTAAAATTTTAATTGTCGAGAGTGGAGAAATATCGTAAAACACGAGTTACAGTGTCGGAATCTGTTTCTCTGATGACTTTTATCCTTTTTTTTAAAAGATTTTCAGAAACTAGTGTTCTTTATATGCGACGTCATCAAGCATATGGTCGCCTTTTTTTCATGACGTCACAATAGAAAAATTCAGAAGAAAACAAAACATTTTGACGTCATAATCAAATTTCGACTAATCATTTGCCGAGAACAGATTTTTCACTAGTGAGGAGAAATATTTTTCTCTCACCGGTCAGGAAATGTGAAAATAGCACAAGAATTAGAGAAAATGATCTTTTTGCTTTAAAATAAATTATTAAGAATAAACATTTTTTTTAAATTTTGATGTAAGAAATCGTTTGTTAAAATTTCAGAATACGACAGATTCTTTGTTATTTCGATTCTTTGTTATTTCGAAAATGTCTGCGTCATTCCGCAAAAGTTTGCGTTATAACGCAAAGGTCTGCGTTATATCTAAAATGTTTGCGTCATTTCGCAAGGGTTTGCCGTTTAGCGCAAAGTTTGCGTTAAAACACAAACATACATAAACAAGGTAAAGGAAGAAATATAAAAAAAACATTGTGTGGCGGTAATAGGCTTCTGTAGTCTTCCGCCTATACATTATATCTTTATTATAGGGAAATTTCTCAACTGGACATTCAGTTTGAATTTTTTCCACTCCCAATTTTTTTATAACCTTTTAGAATAAATAAATGTAGGTTGTGCGCTTATCTCAGGGTTTAGGACACAGATCCAGAGTAACCAACAGTTATAAATAATATAACGCTACATAATATCAAAGTCGAAATATAAGGCGTGCCGAGTAGAGCGACTTTTAAAAAGAGTTCTCATATTCAGTCATTGGCTGAAAAAGTTCAACCTCACTGACACTTTTTTGCTGTACAAATTTAAGCTTTGGTCTAAAGCATAAAATATTAGTAAACACAAGCTTTACAAAATTAATTATTTTCATGGCAATATCAAATCGCTCAAAAAAGGAGGACTGCTGTTCTATAATCCCCGAGAGTACCAAAAACACACGTGTTTCGGTACTGACATAATGTCCAAAATTCGGCGATGATAAAACTTCGAAATTATTTTAAAAGAAACTAGGGTTCTAACTGCCTAAGGGATAACTGAACTAACGTGTATGTTTCTATTCTTTGTATGTTCCTGTTGGTCATAAAGCTCCTAGCATATGCTAATATACCTATACATTGTAAAATTGAGAACGGAAATGGGGAACATGTCAAAGAGATAACAACCCGACCAAAGAGCAGACATCGATAGTGGCTTTGAACTAGCTGTCAGTAACTGTGAGTACTCTCAATATGTACAGATATGTACTTGGTGTCTTTTTGTTGTTGTGATGTACAAGTACACGGCCACGTTCACTTGTATGTGTAGTATTTGTATTTTTATCCATCTGATGAGTTAAGACTTTTTCAACTGATTTTTATATTTCGTTCTTATGTTGTACTGTTACACCACTGTCCCGGGTTAGGGGGTGGTTGGGATACCGCTAACATGTTTAACCCCGCCCCGTAAATTGACATTGCGATAAGACGTGTCACTGTACTTGTCTATCCCAAATTCATGTATTTGGTTTTGATGTTATATTTGTTATTCTCGTGGGATTTTGTCTGATGCTTGGTCCGTTTCTGTGTGTGTTAGTTACATTGTAGTGTTGTGTCGTTGTTTTCCTCTTATATTTATGCGTTTCCGTCAGTTTTAGTTTGTTACCCCGATTTTGTTTTTTGTCCATGGATTTATGAGTTTGAACAGCGGTATACTACTGTTGCCTTTACATTCTCTATGAATGTGCATATCCTAAGTCAGGAGCCTGCAATTCAGTGGTTGTCGTTTGTTTATGTATTACGTATTTGTTTTTTGTTCATTTATTGTACACACATTAGCCGTTAGTTTTCTCGTTTGAATTGTTTTACATTGTCATTTCGGGGTCTGTTATAGCTGTCTATGCGGTATGGGCTATGCTCATTGTTGAAAGCCGTACGGTGACCTATAGTTGTTAATTTCTGTGTAATTTTGGTCTCTGGTGGAAATTTGTCTCATTGGCAATCATACCACATCTGCTTTTTAATATCCGCCGAAGACCACTAATGGGTCTTAGTTTGCTTTCTAAGTTCTGGTGGCCGTTCCTGATAAGGGTCAATGAAGAAAGGTGCTTCAGATGTAAACTTTTTGAAGGCTTATATGACCCTCTAGAAGACTTTTAGTTTAATGTGTTGATGGATTGGTATCTCATCTGGGTGTCCCACATCGCCTTTTATACATACGTGTTTAAGCTAAACAATATTAAACTATTAATAACAGTAATAAAAAATTCAAAAATGGTAGTAGACACCGTTTTTTGCATGAACATGCAGGTACGATGGTAAAGCCTTTCTTAACTTGGTTGATATAAAATCATAAAATTAGAAATAATTTTAAATCAACGGACAGTCGTTATACTTTTAATATAATCGTTACACTTTAATACATTTCAATAATCATGATAATGTAAGAGAAATAAGACAATAGCGTACTCAGGGGCGGATCCAGCTATACTCCAACCTTATGTCCTCATTGCAAATGCATTGATTCTTCAAAAAAGGTGAAAGTTCCAACACCCGGACCTCCGCCCAATCCAATTTTGGGATCTGCCACTAGTACTTAACTATGATCTATCGCCATTCGTATGTATACTTGTTAGTTTTCAGTTACCTGGGTTGAGTTTAATAAATTAATATCGTAGCAGCTACGTAGTGCTACAAAGATTTTGACTATTGAACGTGTAGCTATATACTTGTTGCTACATAGATATTGTATTTGATAGCAGCTACGTAGCCGCTACGATATTGAACCCAACCCAGGGTTGAAGTCAATATCGTAGCGGCTACATAGCTGCTATCAATATGCTACATAGATATTGTATTTGATAGCAGCTACGTAGCCGCTACGATATTGAACCCAACCCAGGGTTGAAGTCAATATCGTAGCGGCTACATAGCTGCTATCAATATCGATGTAGCAACTAGTCTATAGCTACACGTCCAATAGTCAAAATTTACGTAGCTGCTACAATATAATAAACTCAACCCAGTAGTTTATATTAGGTAGACTTCAAAGTACATGTAAATAACCCCAACTTTGTATGGGTATAGAAATATGGTTTCACCTGAGCCGCTTTCAATATCGTAGGTGCTACGTAGTGCTACGTAGATTTTGAATATTGAACGTGTAGCTATAGACTAGCTGCTACATATATATTGATAGCAGCTACGTAGACGACCCAAGCTTTCACATTTCTTGATCGGTGTGAGAAAAATATTTCTTATCACTAGTGAAATATCCCTGGGTTGTGTTCAATACCGTTGCAGCTATCATAGCCACTATGTCTTAGATATCTATCTATGTTGAACGATATGCTATGTAGCTAGCAAAATTGCGTCATTAGTTATAACCTTCCCAACGGCATTTTGTGTTCGCTAGATATCATGATTGTGTTGGGCCAGGGTTGAGTTCAATATCGTAGCAGCTACGTAGCCGCTACGATATTGAACGCAACCTTTATCGGCTAGGCTAGCTATACGTTCAATAGCCAATTTCTAGGTAAATGTAGCGCTATGTAGCAGCTACGATATTGAACGCAACCAGGGAGAATTATGAAAACTTCAGGGTTTAGTTCAATATCGTTGCCGCTACGTAGTGCTACGTAGATTTTGACTATTGAACGTGTAGCTATAGACTAGTTGTTGAAAGCAGCTCCGTATCCGCTACGTAGCTGCTACGATATTGAACTCAACCCTGCAGTTTTCACAATTCTCCCTGATTGCGTTCAATATTGTAGCTGCTATGTAGCGCTAAATTTACCTAGAAATTGGCTATTGAACGTATAGCTAGCCTAGCCGATAAATATTGCGTTCAATATCGTAGCGGCTACGTAGTGGAACTCAACCCAACTAGCACGGAGAGTGATACAAAAAGTTATACGAAGAACGGCGTTAATTCGATTGGCTTATCCAGCATCATAAGACGATATTACGGCATTTCCATTGGCTAAGGCCACACTTAAAAATATTTTGGTTTGCCCAAACCCTACCCAAAAGTTGAGACAGTGAGTAGGAAGGTAGGCATTTTCTTTTTTTTCCAAAAAAAAATTTGAAGTATCAGATGTTTATTAGTCTTCATGCCTATTTGATTAAAAAAAAATTCTTCAAATCAGGACAATAAAAGAATTTGAGTAGGCAGCTTTTTTCTGGGTAGTTAGCGTTTGGGCAAACAAACCTATCATTTATTATGGCCTAATCGTTAGTGAATTTCAAAGTTTAAGACGATGATGTTTCGTCCATGGCAACGGACATATATGATTTTTTTCAATAAAAAAACAATAAATAATCTTCTTTTTGTCAAATTTGATTAAATTCTTAAGGTACAAATAGTCTTAAAATGTCTGATGTTAAAGTTCGACGACAAAGGCTCGTTAATTATTATATTGAAATTAAACAAGTGAATCTGTGAGCTATATAATGCTCACTTAGGATACCTCCGTCCCCTAAAAGTATAAGGTAAACAGGAAGTTGTTGAGTGATGAATCTGAAAACGTATCCAAAAAACGAGGGACGAAAGATACCAAAGGGACAGTCAAACTCATAAATCTAAAACAAACTGACAACGTCATGGCTAAAAATGAAAAAGACAAACAGAAAAACAATAGCACACACGGTATACATGTATTGTAGCTGACTCATATAAACCCTTAACCGAATTTCAGAAATCCATGTAATGTAGTTCCTGAGAAAGATGCGACGAAAAGTATTCATTGGACGGACGGACAGACAGAGGTAAAACAGTATACCCCCATTTTTTTAAAGCGCGCGGAGTCGGAGTATAACAACTCAAGGAGATATCAAGCGATATCATAAGTATTACATATTTTATATATTAATATGTATAGAACACGGTGATTATACATAACTGGAACCTAGTCTACGTCCGGTCGGAATGGGAACGTTATCTCCGAAAGGTGGCACAGTCTCCTCACGTTAAAGAACCTTTGCAAGAATTCTTTGAGAGATGTAGCAAAGTTACGACTATTTTATATTTTTCTTATAGTATTTGTTATATGATATATTTTATAACAATTGCATTATGAATTTCTGTACTTGTATTTTCAAATTTGCAAAAGTATCACCTCCTCCAAAACATCTTGATATAATATAGTCTTATATAATTTAAATGTTGTTTAAATTTCAATATTGTATGTTTGTAATGATTGTCATGTTTGTCTTGGTAACAATCCAATATTTAGATTTTACACCAATAAAATGATTTGATTTGATTTGATTATGATGTATTAATCATAATGAAACTTTTAATGCTATCATGTCTGTTTGTATGATACAATATATATATTATATATACATAAACAATACGGACTCAACCAATTTTGTTAATGAAAATAGTTTATGAAATAATTACCACCTGTGGATCAGTGATTGATTGATCGATTGTAGGTTGCTTAACGTCCAGTGGCAAATATTTCATGCATGTTCAGGACGAGAACAAGTTAACAATAAATACAATAGATAGGTCTTGTAATTGAGGCCATCCGGGATGAATTGGTGGTCGGGGAAATTTGGACCGCCACTGGAAAATGAGGGTATATTGGATAGGGATAGAAATGTTGCAAGACCACCTACGGATCTTTCAAAGAGCGGGTACTCTCTTTACACGAGGCATTAGATTTAACGTGCACATTCTGACCGGACGTAACTGCAAACTTGTACATCCCGCGCAGCCAAACGGACGCCCCACTTTGGCAAGCGTTTTACTGCCGGTCGGACGAAGACCTAGTGACAATGTTTCTATTCCCCAGTCACAAGGGGTGGGGGTGGGTTAGGGTTGGGGGTCAATGAAACACGAAATGTGATATTTATCAATTATAATTGGAGTGACAGTTCAATTTGAAAAATGGTTTTCTCCTTAGTGTTGCAGATAACAAGTTCAGATATACCGCCAACATCATTTTAATTGCCATTGATTGATTGTTTGATTGTCAAGACAGAATGCTTTATGCTTGATTAAGATTTTTGTCATGATATATACTATATAAAACAGTCCTACATCTAGTATTAATTCCATTTCTAAGGTGTTTTTTTCGAAGTACATTCGACTTGTAGATAGGTGATTATCTAACAAAAGAATAATTCCAAACCTGTAGCGTTAACTATTGTTCAGTAAAAACATTGAATTCTTATTAAGAGGATGTTGATTTATAAGTAACAGATGGGATTATCGTGTATTAGATCTAAGACTAGACATGTTAAATTTCTGGCCCATTTTAGTATTATACAATCATTGACATTTGATTGAGGTTGATACATACAGGTTATTAGAAAAATGATAATGCTTAGATTATCAAGTTACTGTAAAACTAATATGTAAAATTGAAGTTCCTTTTCTATGTCTTTTATTCTTTTAAATGCATAATGTGCATAAATAATCTATCGAAGTTGTCCCATCAGCACATATAAAAAAAGAAGATGTGGTATGATTGCCAATGACACAGAAATTAACAACTATAGGTCACCGTACGGCCTCAACAATGTGCAAAGCTCATACCGCATGTATATTTTTTTCTTTCTTTGGATGGTTATCAGAAAAACATAAAACCTCTATTAATATAACGTTTATGTTCATACTTTACTGTTTTAACATGTTACTATCTACATGCCATAACAGATTTATACCTTTACTTTGCCATTTCAAAACTGCCATTTCAAAACTGAAAAAAAATATGAATTGTAAGCTGTAACATGTAGATTTTGTTTTCACTCTCAACAGATTAGATTCAAGACTGTATACCATTGAAAAGTAAAGTTCTTCAAAATACTTGACAAATCACAATACTTAATTACATCACTTCGCTCCTTTGATGAAACTGTTGCATATAAATTTTTATCAACACTGAAATGTAATTAACTGGTGCGTTTTTCTGATGATATAAGTGCGAGAAATACTAGACGGTGCATCATTTAACTGAATTGACCTGCGTAGGCGTAAAAACAATAAAGCTGTCATTTCACTTATCAAGCATTTAACCACTTAACCATTTCACCATGCTTGCATGATGTTGAACACACGCGTCCAATCGATCAGCCCCTTTAACACATACCGCTGCTATAAAAGAATAGAGCTACTTTCACCAATCATTTTTTTAATCATTTTAACTAAAATATTTATTTCTTCCGAATTATTTTTAAAAATGTCCTTGGTCTTTGTTATAGATTGAATTTCTGTTATCAATATGTTTTTGACGGAAGCTACTAAAGTTCAATTCAACATTTTGATTGCAATGTGATATGACTATTGTTCCTCCCTTTTCTACATGTATATTTTCCTCGAATATTACATCAACTCGTTTTAGAGCATTGTAAATGGTATATTTTCTATCTAATTTTCTACGATGAATGTTTATTATTTTGAGAACAAATGTTATTTTGCGGGTGGCAAACAAATTCTATTCCGTATATCGTCAGGATATCGGACTTCCCATGGCCGGGACTAAGTGTGCACCACTTATTGGGAACCTACTTCTGTATTGTTATGAGTTACAACATATGACGAAAATAAGCAAGACCCATCGAAACAACATCTGATTCAAAAATTTAATAACACTTTTAGATGTTTAGATGATATATTGGCTCTCAATAACGACGACTTCAGTATGCATGTACTAACACGATTTATGACTAAATACAGATGATCCTAACAATGAACACTATACCCTTTCTTGGATCATTACATCTATATCTTTAACGGGAAGCTAAATACCAAAATTTACGATAAATGAGATGGTTTTTCATTTACTATTGTTAATTATCCATAATGATTGTTAGATGGTGACGTACGTTTGTCACCATCTTATGGTGTTTGTTTATCTCAACTTGTTCTATTCGCTCGTGTAACGTATTTGATTTCAACGAATGAAATCTCTGTATTACTGAAAAGTTATTACACCAGGGTTTTTCGATATCACAAACTAGTCTACATTAGTATGCTGATCGGAGCTGGAACCGCTTGTGATTTTGGAGCCTCTGGCCTTTGTTAGTCTTGTATATTTTTAATTTTACTTCATTTATATTTTTTGGAGTTTCGTGTGACGTCCATTTTCACTGAACTAGTACACAATTGTATTAAGGGCCAGTCGAGGACCACCTCCGGGTGTGGGATTTTTCTCGCTGCGTTGATGACCCATTGGTGGCCTTCGGCTGTTTTCTGGTCGAGTTGTTGTCTTTTTGAAATATTCCCAAATTTTCATTCTCAATTTTATCATAATATTAAAATAGTTATTCGTTTATTTATGATTAAATTGAGATTTGAAAAAAAAGTTTGGATCTTCATGATATTCCTGTGCCAGTCCTTACCTCGTCATTTTTTGTCTTAATATGATATTTAATCCAGAGAATATGGTAATGATGATAGATATGTGATTGTTTAAATTATGTTTAATTACAAACTTCATATTCTTGAGGTAATTTGCATGTGTAATTGTTGAAAAATCCTACATTGATTAAAGCTGTCGTGTATTGTTTTAAAGTATTTTGTTGAAACACTATAAATCGAACACTGCTTATCATATTTTCTGAAATCAATCCATTATATTATGCATTTCTGTTTTTTTAAATCGGGAACAACAGAAGTTATTATTTTTAATATCTGATAAACAACTTTTCTTATATACATGTACATACAATAATGTTCCCTACAGTAGGTATTTACTAAACCCTTTTCCTTTAAAATTTCCTTGCGACCTGTCAGATACTGCCAATATCAATTCAGCCTATAGTGAAATACGCTGCATGTAACCTTGTATTGTCAGATCATAACGAAAAGAAGTGTTACATTTTGTTAATTTTATTTGCTTTGTTTATCTGTACTAATATGTTTGCATTTTATCCCGCCAGGGTTTCATGTTTTGCATTAAAGATTATTTATTTGATAAATTTCCATTTTTTAACTTGCCTGTGTCTGTCGAAACATAGATGTAATAGTCGAAACAATCTATGATTAAAGGGAGATAACGCTTTCTACTCGTCTATATTACAAATATTCGTAATAAAGGTAAAATCACTTGTTAAAGTAATATTACCCATCCAAATAATATTACACGAATAAATAATTGCCTGGACTGTTCAATATAAAATCCAAATAAATACCTTTTTGGTTCGAATGGCTTCGACTCGTCAGCATTCATTTCTGATATCTTTCAGTATGAATGATAATAATGACAGTTTGCCACCAAGAAGTCGAAAATATAAATGTGGTTAGACAATTTATTATCTCCCTTTTCCCGCGGATCGAGTAAGAACTACCTAGTCGCAGGAAGTGTTAAAATGTTAAAATAGCTGTAGACTGTAATTTTTTTTAGATTTTATGACAAAGATTGGTGGTGTTAGAACTTTAAATGTTTATTTATTATTTATCTATATGTCCGTAGAGTATTACGAAATAAATCACAGACGCTTGGGAAATGGACCCCTTTTTTATTTAATATAATATACATATATATTTGTGTTTTTTGTGGTGGTTGTAAATATTCGTTAATATATAAACGTACTTTCTTTAATTTAAATATCCCCTGGCTTTAATCCTGAAGAAATTACAAGAACGGGGCTTTATAAATTTATTAAAACAATCTGCATTTACATACTGGTTAACATTTTCTCACTTCCAACTTCAAAAAAACAAACTTTCTCAGTTTCAAGTTGATCCAAGTTGACATTCCCTACTTCCAGCTTGACGTTTCTCTCGTCCACGTAATTTTTCTGCACTCACATTGGAATTTCTCAAGCCTGGGACTATTATACTAGTTTATACCGTTAGTATAAGAGTCCCAGCTCAAGCCAAGCTTGACATTTTGCAGTTTCAAGTTAGCAGTTTTCATTTCCAACTTGGAAGATACATGATTCCAGTATTTCTATATATTTTCTATTTGTGTTGCTAGGAAGATAGGAAAAGATCAACATAATATTTAAATAAGGCAACAGTAGTATACCGTTGTTCGAAAGTCATAAATCGATTGAGAGAAACCGACCAATCCTGGTTACAAACTAAAACTGAGGGAAACACATCAAATATAAGAGAAAAATAACGAAACAATAGAAACACCAAAGTGCAACAAAAAACCCAAAGATAATGCCACACACACAGAAACGAACTATAAGATAACAATTGCCATTTTCCTGACTTGGTACAGGACATTTTAAGAATAATGGTGGGTTGAACCTTGTTTTGTGGCTAGCCAAATTGAATTATCCCGCTTTTATGGCAATGTTAAATATATAACTAAAATGAAAACATTTTAATTAACATGACAGGACTATAATACAAGTAAATGGAAGAACATTCAGGACAGAGAAATACACACATTAACAATACAGTAGCTAGAACATTACGACAGCTAATAGTTATCAAATTTATCAGGCTTTAAATTTTATACGCCAGACGCGTGTTTCGTCTACATAAGACTAACCAGCGACGCTCAGGTCAAAATAGTAAAGAAGGCCAAACAGAGATGGAGAGCATTGATGATTCAAAATTCCCAAAAGCTGTGCCAAATAAAGCCAAGGGGATGACCATTTGATATTCGGGAGGGGGGGGGGTCTTCTATATTTCCAACCACATATACATGTATTGCATACATACACAGTATTAAAGTTTGTTTGTATGTATCCTTTTTTAAAAGTATTGGCAAACATTTTGTTTTGAAGGGTTTGGGAGCCACTGAAGGCCCCAAAAGCTATAGAACAAATGATGCAAAATCATGCTTTCTGGGTGTTTCCCAGACCCTTTCTTAATCTGAAAATGCAATTTTTGACAATATTTTGGTTTCAAAGCAAAATGTATAGATTCAATGTAAGATTTCAGTTTCTAGGGACAGCATCAAAAGACCAATAAGAATGATAAAGCAAAAATGTGATTCAAATAGTTAAGTCTGTGGTTTCTGTTTTTTTAAACTCATGATCAAGTTAATAACAAAATTACTAAATTACAACAGGAATGCTGACACTAACAGAATACAGAAGGGCAATCAATGAACAAAAGACAAAAAAAAAGGAACATTGATCCCAAAAAATCAGAGGCTACGTCTGAGGGAGAACAGAGCTTGCTTCTTGCAAGGCACCTGCTGTGAACACAATTTGATAATGGAGACAGGCGTTTGATTTTCAAATTTCCTACATTAGGCATTTGCCTCAATGTAGTTTAATACGACCCTGTACTAAAAGTGTTCCTGAGAAAATATACATCCAAGTAAAATGAAACCAATAAGCAATTTGCAGAAATTTCAAGTATAATTTAATAATATTTATACTTTTATTATAAAAGATTTGGGAAGTGTTTCCCGATTTTTTTTGTTGGAAAAAAAGATGAATTTATGGAGAATCTGGTGCCATCTCATACTTTCGATTGGAACTGCTGAGTTATTTATTTTCAACACATAGCAAGTCAGGTAAATTTATTTTCAAAATCCTTCTGCTAAAATCTTATAAATAAACTATAAATATTAAATTTTTACCTTTTGTCCTTGGTCATTATGCAATGGTTTTTTAATAGATACATTTTTCACCCGATACTTCAAATTTGTTGAATAAAAAAGTAAAATCACAAAAATACTGAACTTAGAGGAAAATCAATTCGGAAAGTCCATAATCACATGGCAAAATCAAATAACAAAACGCATCAAAAACGAATGGACAAGAACTGTCATATTCCTGACTTGGTACAGGCATTTTCAAATGTAGAAAGTGGTGGATTAAACCTGGTTTTATTCAATTCAATTCAATTCAATATTTTATTGGAAAGAGCACAATAGAGGCGTGATCCAAATACAGATAATTATGATATTAAAACAACATACAGATGAAATAAAGATGCATGTAACAACAAGTTATAAGACAATTCTATGTATGTCATTACATTATAAACTGATATTGATACCATGATAAACTTATACATCAGTATTATTCTAGTTTTTCATAAATTTACTTAAAACACACAATATAAGATATATATGTTTATCATATACTTAGACTAAATATCATGTGATTTTTACCGTATGATAATAGCATTAAATTAAAGTATTTTCCATATTTTTCGAATTGGTGTTCAGCGGGCTGATATGAAAAGTTTATCACATGCTTCGATTGTTATCACATGCCTTTCCGTAACGTTATCACATGGCATTCCGGTGATACTCGGCAAATTCCGGAAAATACACCTCAATGCTACGTTTTCAGTGAAAAACATTACAAAGTAGTGCACAAAACAATTATTTGAATAGTGGGAAGTATATTGTGTAAAATGATTACATTAAATTAAAAAAAAAAAATATTAAATAAATGCAGTTTTTAAGTTTTTCTGAAACATAATTTAGAAAGTTACTTTAAAAAAGTTGACTTTTCCGAACAATGTTTGTTATGCCATATTGTTGAATTATTTTTAGTCGATTCGTCAATATTAAAATGTGGGTTTTTTCCTCTGTTGAGGCATATGATAGAAAGATTTCATATTTTGTATCAAATTTTGGGTCCGACGTCCGTGAACTTTTTACTCTTTCAACTTCTTTTCGGGAACCACGTAGAAGGATCAATATATTAATCTGTTATTTTTCTCTACTGTTGAAGCATATGATAAAAAGATCATAACATGTCATTTTTCATATCGCATGTATTATCAGCCCTCGGTCAACATCAGCCCTCGAGCCATGCGGCTCTTGGGCTGATATTGAACCTAGGGCTGATAATACATGCGATATGAAAAATGCCATGTAATAATCTGATAATATGCACAAACTACTGTAGAAGATTATTACCTGATGAAACGGTATGGTGGTCTCTCAAATCAAGAGCTTCTTCAATATACATACAAATAGGTTTTAATTCTTTTTCAGACATAGGATTTTATATTTTGGTAAAATTTTCATCCAAATTATTTGAATTAATATCATTAATTTTATATTTAGATCTAATTTTGTTATATTGCGGACATTCAATCAAGACTTGTATCTTATTTTCAATTTTTCCTGTGCAAAATTTACAAAATCTCTCATTAGAGGGTATTTTTGGTCTTGCATACCTACCAGTTTCTATTGCCAATGAGTGTGCACTTATTCTTAATTTAGTGAGTTTTTTCTAAGGTATTTAGGAATATTAAAGTTTAAATATTCTTGTTGTTTAAATTCAGTATAAATTTTACTAAAAAATAAAAGTTTACCACAGTTTCCATCTTTTATCTGAGATAGTTCAAATATAATTTTATTTTTGTAGAAATCTTCTAGTTTCTGTTTGAAATTACTATTACAATGCTTGTTTAAGGGTATTCCAATATATTTCATTAATTCAGATAGTTTATTAGACCATGAATTTTCTCTATTTGTAAGAGTTTTGTCCACTTCAAAAGCAGCCTTAGGAATTTCATGCGGACCAATATCACTGAGACGCACATAGTATTTATACATAAGTTGATAACATTTAATGCTAATGGGTAAAGTGCCCAATTCACACCGCGCTGCTAGATAGGAAGACTTTCCATGAACCCCAAGTATGTTTTTAAATATGGAGTTTTGTGTTTTTTCTAATCTAATTTTGGCTAATGCTTCAAAATTTGGTTTGAATTCTGATATCCATACTTCTGATCCATAAGTTAAAATAGGAATTATCATTGAATTAAAAAGCTGGAGCCAAGTCTTAACAGACAAATTTTCACTATATGGTAGTTTTTTCTTCAATGCAAAATAGCGCTAACCCTCTCACTTTGATGACAGTCTCATCAAATTCCGTTATATTTACATTGAAGCGTTAACTAAACAGACATAATAAATAAAATAATTGAAATATGGGTACATGTATCAGTCAATATCGTATAACAATTTTAAAAGGAACAATTTAACAGAACACAAATCATCTGTCTACAAACACATTCATTGATATGTGTAACTGACGTCAGAAAATTTTATACGTACCATAAATTTGTCGTTCAATGTGCATACAAACAATTTTAAATTTACATAGGTAATGTTAGCATAAAGGGTTTAAAAATCAAAAGTATGTAAGATTAAATTTCAGCAACAGACCGAGATTGAAAATAGTCTAAAAGCTATATATAGAATTTATAAGAATCCACAAATAGTCAATTCCACTACGCGATTGAATGATTTTGACGTTAACTTATGGTTCAACGTATTTTGTTATTCATAATAGAAATATATCATAATGACATAAACTAGAACAATATCATACTGACGGGATCTTTTAAAGTACAGAGTCACGTTATAAGAACCAACGAAATACAAAAAGTCGCATATACAAAGCACGCCACCAAAAAATGAAAGACAATACAAACACTTTGACGAGATGTATAAGTACCGAGCCACGTCAAACGGATATCACATAAAACCATTCAACAGTACTAGTCAAAGTAATATTAATAATAGAAGAGGGACAAATGAAAGAACTATAAAACACGTTCTTAAGATGATAAACAACATCTGTACGCAGCATCTATACATCAAGATCATCGTGTATTATTTGTGAAGTAGATACGGAATATTAATCAACAAGATCTTCGTACCTTCCGATGAACTTTTCTAGAAAAAGGACTTTGACATACCCCTGGTTCATCAACTTTCTACTCAGACACTGATGACGTTTTACAAAGGCTGAGTATAGGAGCTGCAAGCTCTTGCATATCGAATAAGTTGGGAAATATATATCCCATATGCAGGTAAAGTTGGTATATTGCTACTAATGTGGGGGAAATTTATAATTTCAAAATTAAAATCGTCTCGTTTGTCATAGATTCTGGTACTGAGATGACTGTGTAAGTCAAATTCGAGATATTAGTCTAAAAATGAGGCAGATGAAGCCGTGTCTGTTGTTTCTTTAATCTCTAGTTCTGGGGGATATATTAATGGAATCCAATCAGAAAAGTTCGGATTGTTTATGGAAATAACATCATCAATATATCTGAAAGTGAAATTAAATAATCTGGCTTCTTTGATCCTCTTGTTTTTGACAAGTGTCTGGAGGAATTCCGATTCATAAGAAAATAAGAAGAGGTCGGCAAGAAGAGGCGCACAGTTCCTATAGGAATGCCGACATTTTGTTTAAAAAGACTACCTCCAAACTCAACAAATATGTTGTCGATAAGAAATAAAGACAACAGTAGTATACTGCTGTTCAAAACTCCTAAATCTATGGACAAAAAACTAAATCGGGATGACAAACTAAAACTGAGGGAAACGCATTAAATATAAGAGGAGAACAACGACACAACATTAAAATGTAACACACACAGCAACAGACTTAGCATTAGACAAAATCCGATGAAAATAACCACTATAACATCAAAACCAAATACATGAATTTAGGATTGAAAAGTACCGTGACACGTCTTATAGTAATGTGAATTCACACTCAAATATAGGAGAAAACAAACGACACAACGGGAACACAACGTAAAAATGTTACACATACAGAAACGAACTATGATATAACAATGGCCATTTTCCTGACTTGGTACAGCACATTTTTAAAGAAAAAAAATGGTGGGTTGAACCTGGTTTTGTGGCATGCCAAACCTCGCATTTTAATGGCATTGTTAAATATAACATTAAAATGACAACATAATAATACAGGACTTCAATACAAATAAATAGGGTAACGTATTAGGCAAAGAAACACATGAATAATAGCTACTCCAGCATACTGACCACTTGTTCTTCTGTGTAGCATGTTTTACCTTTTTGTTTGTCACTATTAACGAAATATGCCTTATGAAATCCCAAAGTACTAAATTTATAGCGTATGCTACCATTTTTATGTTGAAAGGCATTGTGGATTATTTCTTTAAGGCGATTTTTCAATTTCACATGGGGAATGGTGGTATACAGGGTTGAAAAATCAAAAGTTTTGATAGAACTAATTTCAGAAAAAGACCGAGATTTAAAATTGTCTAGAAGTTCTTTAGAATTTTTAAGAATCCACATATGGTTAATACCACTACGCGATCAAACAGTTTCACAGTATTTCTGAAGACCCTCTTTCACTGCGGACAGAATTTTAGTCAATCTAATGGACAACTCTTTAATGGAACATGAAGATGAGCCAGCAATATACCGTTGTTTGTACGGAATTTGAATTTGAATCCAGTCTTTCACATATGAATTTCAAATGTTGTGTATGTTAATAAATGTTGTTTCTTTTAATTTTTCTATATGTTTTATATTCGATCAAAAGCTCCCACAGAGGTGATAATAACGAACCTGGAACTGAGAAATCACTGGTCCTGATAATGCTTCCTGTCATCGTTAATACGAGTTTGAGACTAATCGACCAGTACTCCATGGCCATCATCGTGGTTAGCGGGATGCCAAGCTGACAAATCTGGCCCTGAAAGCAGCCGTTTTGAAGACATAACATCCAAATATTTAACAAAAGAAAAACCAAAACACTTCACAAAACCAAGATGGCGACCTACCAAAATGGCGTCCTCTAACCGATGGCACAAAATAATTTAAACGCTCACCAAACGTCTTCGGGCACCGAGCCGACCGTGCAAGGGATGTATATCCAGTCAAGGTCGTTGAACACTTTCATCATCAAAAAACAACCTCATTAGTCTTTTGGTTTGTGGGAAATGGCAGTCAAACGAGATATTTGGACACTCAACCATTCATAGATTGAAATGATACAAGTCATTCTTATTCATAAAAGAGGGACGAAAGATACCAAAGGGACAGTCAAACTCATAAATCCAAAAACAACTGACAACGCCATGGCTAAAAACGAAAAAGACAAACAAACAACAGCACACACGACACAACATAGGAAACCAAAGAATAAACAACACGAACCCCACCAAAAAAATAGGGGTGATCTCAGGTGCTCCGGAAGGGTAAGCAGATCCTGCTCCACATGTGGCACCCGTCGTGTTGCTTATGTGATAACAAATCCGGTAAATAGTCTAATTCGATAGGTCACATTCATGAAAGGGAAGGGGATTGTAGTTACGACGTAAGGAACATGTGCGATATAATTTGTGAAATGGTTATTCCATAACGGTCAACCAACTCGTGATGGCGTCCGTAAAATTTACGAAGGGATGATTTCAACTTCACCATTTGGAACTCTTGGTTTAATAGCTTCCTTGTGAGCAGCAACCCTCTATCAAGAAAATCATGATAAGAAATGCAAGCACGGGAATATCGTATCAATTGGGAGATATATACCCCGTATGCAGGTGCTGCTGGAATGTTGCTACTTAGAAATGGAAAGTTCACAATTGGAATGCTCAAATCATCTCTTTTGTCGTAAAGTTTTGTTTTCAACCGACCCTCAGTGTCAATTTCTAGATGTAAGTCAAGATATGAGGCCGACTTAACTGTATCTGTATTAAGCAGATCATGCTTTTTTTCTGAGGCTTGAAAAGATAAACAGATGCTTTGATACCAGTTGGCGTTCATTGTCACTGAACTAGTATATATTTGTTTAGGGGACAGCTGAAGGACGGCTCCGGGTGCGGGAATTTCTCGCTACATTGAAGACCTGTTGGTGACCTTCTGCTGTTGTTTTTTTCTATGGTCGGGTTGTTGTCTCTTTGGCACATTCCCCATTTCCATTCTCAATTTTATTATTGAGTAAAATTGGTAAATGAGGTATTTTGTAAAAAAAGTCCATTGAAAAATTGTTTTGAACATGACCTTTCCTTAAAAAAAAATAATAGCAAAAACGTCAAGCTATAATCTTGAGGCAAACTCAAAATATTATTGTACATAAATATTATATCATGATTATTTATAATTATTATGTCAAGTCATCAACATTTGCGTATCTTGAACATATCATTTCTTTGTACACGTTTTGATTTTAAGCATCGACAAATGTCTCAGATAACGGCATCGAATTTTCGTCCAAGTCATCTTCACAAGCCCAAAACAACTGGCTTTTATCAGCTTTCCATTTCTGTGGTATTCGACTAGCTTTAAGTATTGGTGTTTTCGTTGAAACGAATCGCTGCAATTTAGAACCATTCGCATTAAATTATATTATCATTATAACATTATAGATACATAACTGTGAACAGGATGGTTCAATTGTGTTCCGATGTAAGAAAGTCTTATAATATCTTGAGTTAATATGCAAAAATTATTTCACTTTATGTTATGAAAACTTTTCCTCAAATTGACAATTTTATAAGTTTTTGCTCTGTTACTGTACTGTATGTCCTTAAAGTTTCGTATGTATTGCGATAATATCGAGTCTCACTATAAATGGAGCAGGACATGCTGACCCTTACGCAGCACTTGATTTTACCCACGGTATGGTTGTTAATTTCTGTGTCATTTGGTCTCCCATGTAGAGAGTATCATTGGCAACCATACCACAGCTTATTTTTTATAAGTAGCTTATAAATGATGTTTATTCTGAATTTTATTATTCAAACAATGGTAATGCTTATCTGAAACACACATACACAATAAAGAAAGCGTTTAATGTATAGACGGTCTTCGCCAATCAAGTGTTACCATTTAAGACATGAATAAAATGGTCAATATAAAAATGATATATATACGAACCTCGGTTAAAGAACCTTCTGCTTTCAATAATTTAATGATACTATACGTTGGAATACATATAATAGATACCGCTGCAAGCATAATTCCAAATGCTTGAGCCCAGTCTGGGTATACATATGTTGTGTTGTACTTAATTGGTTTGAATTTGATGATTTGAAACAGCAATATACCCTAAAAGGAAAAACATTCAAATCATGACCTGGCACAAAATATGACATATATTATTCAAATTACATAATTTGATTTTTCCATCTTATATGATGTTAAAGGTAGCTTACCACTAATACCTACAACATTATATAACTTTGAGAATACTTGAAAAAAGTCAATTAATGTCACAATTATTAAGACGTCTTGCAGTTGCCAGACTGAATTATCGTTTGTACTTCTGTACAATTTAAGCAGTTTGCAATATTGTTAATTTTAATAAAAGTGTTGATAGTTATTTCTGATCTTGTACAATTACAAAATGTATTAATCATTATAGTCGCTTCGAATACCTAAAGAACATAGCAATAAGGCTGTATTCATTTTGGAATTTCTTCGATAATAATTTGTAAAAGTAAATAGTAACCAAATCCTTTATTCTTACCAAAGTTATTGCTGGCGTTATGAACTTCCAACATATAAACAGCCACTTGTTGATTCTGTATCCAATCATCAACTCGATAATGTCATAAAACTTATCTGCACCTGTATACATAGGACCTTGTATTAATCCAAATGCATTTATATAGGGATAACACAATATAATATATTCAACACTTACAAAACAAATTTTGACTATGAAAGCTTTGAATTCATACTCGTGTCGCAATGAGACGGGTTTATGCATTTATATACCGTTTCGGTTACGACGACTCTCACAAAAGAAAAATACTACAACATTGGAATTGCCTTTTAGTGTCTAGAAGCACTTCAAGGACATGTTTCTAGGAAATACAGCGGTGTTTTACTTGAAATAACAAAGTTACAATGCGCCTTTTTAGCTGCACTAGAGAAGTACTTTAAGTCAGTAAACTTTAATTGTGCCACAATTTTAAGATGCTCATTTTGCTTGTTTTTCTGATATAAGATATACCATCGAACTGTAAGAGAACAACTTGTTTAAATAAGATTGATTGATTAATTGTTGTTTATTTATCTTCAGATGACCAGTATTTCATTCGTATTCACGACAAACAATACAAAAAAAAACAAACCACAAAAACATCATATATGTGGGCTCTGTAAAGTGTGACGACCGGGACAATGAACGGGAACGTTGACAGCCACCAGAAAATGAGGATATGTTTGAAGGGGACAGGAAAACCCACAAGAGGTCGCATAAAAGGGTTGTAGCAAAGTTTTTTTTAACGTGCAGATATTACGACAGTATTCATTATTTAAACACCATCAGTTCGACTGGACGTGTGTGCGTTTTACAAATACATCCCGCAGAGCCAAACGGACACCACTCTTTAGAAATGGAATTGATATAATGACAAAATTACATGACAAAATATCGATTAGCTGCGCCAAAGGGTTACTATGTATGCCTGTTAGGTTTTGAGTAACCGTTGTGATAAGACTAGGTTGATTCTCAAGAAAATACTACTGTACAGTTCAATATTCTATTTAAGGAATGACTGTAATATTTTTTTCTGTCTATGAAGAAATAACATCAAAAATGTGATGCATAATGAATAACCCGCGTAGCGGGTTATTTTAAAACGTGCACCACATTTTTTATGTTATTTCGAATAGACAGAAAAAATATTACAGTCATTCCTTAATTATTTAATTCTAAATTCCGTTTTAAGCCGGCGTAAACCATGAAAAAACGTTGATGACGTCACGGTCATATGACAAAATTATGTCTATGAGCTGATAGACAAAACACTGTCAGACAATCAGAAGACGCGTTACATCCAAAATTAAATTATTCAAACATAAGCATAAAAGTTACAATATTCTACATAGATACGCGACGTCATATAGTTAGTGGCGACGGCACATATAGTAACGCTTTACGTTCCCGCAATCCTCGACATCCTGGGGGCCACCGAAATGGAAATTACTAAGAAATAAAAAAAAAATTACAATCACAAAGAATAAAAAAGATTCTACTGTTACTGTCTCTGTAATATATGATATTTGCAAATTTTACTTTAACTAAAATCACAATCTATAATACTAAAATTACGAGGTCAAATTTGTCAGCCGTCATCACGTAAAAACGACGAAACAAAGAATTCAACTTTATATATAACTAATATAGTACAAAGGTTTAGATTAAAAATTACACCACTCCAGGCCCTTTTGTTTTCCACGTAATTAATATTGCCAATAATTAAGAAGTTCCGGGTTGAGTCCGATACCGATACCAATAGTATATTCACCTGTTACCTATTACCTTATTTGTACGTTCCGCATCTGACAGGCGCACGACCAAACCGCGTATTCAGGATTATTATGCTATATACACGGGTCATATTCACAGGGTTGACACTACTAGATTGTCAAATTGTTACCTATTGTATCATTTTAATCAGTAAAACTTTCTAAGATAACAATACAAATGCTAAAAACCTGGACTAAAATAAGGCGTATAGGTACAGTTTTCAATTTGTTAGCGGGCATGACGTAAAACAGAGAATCAAAGAATTCAACTTTATAACTAATATAGGACAATGCTGTTGATTAAAAAATATTCCATTCCAGGACCTTTTGTTTTCCAACTAATTAATACTACAAATAATTGATAAGTTCCAGTTCGACGGATTCAAACAGAAAGATTTGAAAGCAGAGAAAACTGCGTATCTTATAATCGGCATGACTTTATCAGATGACAATACTAATATCAAAATAAGGCTTGCGCATAGTTATATACTTTAATTCAGTCACGGACCCGCGATATCACGGGTGTGTTCTAGTTGCCTTTAAATTTGCCCCTCGAACATCGAACGTCATTGAAAGTGAACACCACTGTTACAGTCCATAAAACGCTTTCTACAGTCCAGAATTACTATTATGTGGATGCTTTTATTCGTTCAGAGTTGTTTAACTCATTTGATATTGAAATAGTAGATAAAAGTGTTGAACGAATATTGTGGATATATTTTAATTGTAAATATAGTGATCTTACTTTTTCTCTTGGAATATGCTATTTACCACCAAGTATATCGACACGAATGAATGATCAAGAAAAATTCTTTGAAAATCTTTTACACCAAGTCTACTGTAATCAATTGAAAGGAAATACGATTATTTGTGGTGATTTTAATGCTAGATGTGGATTTAACACGGATTATATTGAAGGCATTGACGATGTTATACCTAGATCGGTTATTGATTCTATCGAAAACCATAACGGAGATCTATTTAGCGATTTTTTATCAGATGTCAATTTTGCTATGATAAATGGTCGTTTAGGCGTTAACGATTATACATATATATCACCAGCCGGAAAGTCTGTTGTGGATTATTTTTGTGTGCCGTATGAGCAATTAAACCGTATTTTAGATTTTAAAGTATTGCGAATGTCAGATGTAATTGATTCTGTGAATTATCACCCGGAAAGTATCCCAAATCATTCCATCCTACTATGTGATCTTAAATGTGTTATGAAACAAAATAGTGAAAACTACGATTGTAAAGTCAGTAAAAGGATCAAACGCAATACCAAAAACGTCCCAAATGATTTTCTTACAGACGAAAGTGTGCAACAAATGGTTCGAGACACAATTACGAAAATAGAAAATTTTATTCACGTCGACCAGGATATCCAAAGTGCTTATAATGAATTTCAAGAGCTTGTCCAACGTGAAATGAGCAATAGATTACCAGTGGTGAAACAAATACAAAACAAAAGGTCGAAATCCTTTTATAAACCGTATTGGAACGAAACACTACAGAAACAGTGGAATATTGCTTGCGAATATGAAAAACAATGGCTGAAATTTCATGGATCTCCACAACGTAAAAAACTCATGAAAGATAGATACTGCTACGAAAGGAAAACTTTCGATAAACTTAACCGGAAATTTAAAAGAAAATTCAACATTCAGAAAGAAAGAGATTTACAAGAGCAGCTGAATTCGAATTGTAAGCGTGATTTCTGGAGAAGTATAGGAAAACTGGGTATTGCAAACGAAAGAACGGAAAATATACCATGGGAAATCGTGAACCCGGATGGTACGGTAAATACAGACAGGGATGACGTTCTCAATACTTGGAAGTCCGATTTTGAAACATTGTACACAAGAAATGATGACAATGACGATCTTGATAATTTAGTCAATGAGGGAAACATAACTGATTTACCTGATCTTAATAATAACATAACTCGTGATGAAATAGTTAAAACCGTTGAACATACGAAATTACGCAAAGCAGCTGGATATGATGAAATTCCATCAGAGGTGCTAAAGAATGAAAGTGCGATCGACTTACTGCATGTTATATGCAACGGTTGTTTTGAACTGGGTAAAGTGCCTGAACAGTGGACATCTGGAGTTGTAAATCCCATATTGAAACCGGGAACAAACGATAAACGCCTCCCAACAAACTACAGGGGAATCACGATTACATCCGTACCGAGCAAAATCTACTGTAGTGTCTTGAATTCACGTTTATGTAAGCAGTTAGAGGACAACGATATCCTGTGTGAGGAACAAAATGGCTTTCGTCCAAAACGCAGTTGTGAAGAGCATATATATAGCCTTACTTCAATTATAACAAACAGAAAAATATCAAAACAGTCTACATTCGTCAGTTTTATAGATACTGAAGAGGAAGGCGTTTGATTCTGTATCTAGAAGCCTTTTATGGTATAAACTACGACGTGCAGGTATTCAAGGAAGATTCCTATCCGTCATACAGTCACTTTACGAGAATGTCAAATGTACAGTCCGCGTGAATGATAGATACACTCCATGGTTTGATGTTGACTGTGGTGTGAAACGAGGGTGTTTGTTATCACCGGCAATGTTTGCGATCTATATTAATGACTTGGCCGAACGCATTAACAATCTACAGTGCGGCATTCGAATAGGAGATGGTCTTTTAAGTATCCTTCTTTACGCCGATGATATAGCGCTTATTGCACCCGATGAAGATAGTCTGCAAAAAATGTTGGATGTTGTCTCCGATTGGTGTAGTCAGTGGAAGCTTGATGTTAATCCGTCCAAGAGTAACGTATTGCATTTCCGAAATCCATCTATCGATCGTAGTAACTTTAACTTTACTTGTTCCAGACAAAACATTGCCTATGCTACATCATATAAATATTTCGGCATGTGGTTAGATGAACATTTAACGTTCGACAAAGCCGTACGTGAACTATCAAAATCAGCGAGCAGAGCACTCGGTGCGTTATATGGCAAATTTATAAGCGCAGGTGGAATGACACACTCTGTATACTCCAAGTTGTATTCTACTATGGTTGAACCAGTGTTATTCTATTGTTCGGGAATATGGAGCGAAAAGTGCATTCAGTAATAAACTCTATCCAGAACAAAGCAGCTAAATTTTTCATGTCTGTTGGAAGGTACACTGCAAATACTGCGATTCGAGGAGATATGGGTTGGACCTCGTGTTTTACAAAACAAAGAACGATTATTAAGTCGGATATTGCGATCTGATGATACGCGTTTAACTCGAAAGATTAACGAGTGGACTAAAAATCGACGTAAAGGATGGTACGTTAAAGTGAAACGTTTTGCGGAAACCATTGATGCCACTGCTATTCTTAATGATACATTAATTTCTACAAAAACTGTTATGCGAACAATAAAGGAACGCTTTGATGTGGTTGATAACGATGAATTCAAACAAGCGTTATTTGACGATTCGAACAATGTAAACGGAAATAAATTAAGGACATACCGTTTATACAAAACAAACGTTAAAACTGAGCGATACCTTAAGCTACAACTCCCAAAAAATGTGCGTCGAACTGTTACCCTGTTCCGTAGCGGGTCTCTGCCGTTGGCGATCGACACAGGACGATATGCCCGACCGCGAACACCAGTAGATGAAAGACTATGCCGACTATGTAATAGCAACGATGTTGAAAGTGAAAAACATTTTTTGTTGTTTTGCCCATTATATGACGATATTAGATTTGAATTGTTTGCTAAAGCTAGAACTTTAATTGAAAGCTTCGATACTTTGGATATGGACAGTAAATTTATCGAAATAATGTCTTGTGAAGATATACACACTTTTTTGTCATATGCAATTTTTAAATCTTTTCAGAGACGAAAACTATTTAGCACATGAGAATTTATCAAGCAAAAATATTTAATGTTTTTCTATTTATATTTATAAACAGTGATTTTAACTCAAATTATTCAGTCATTTTGGAAAAACTTTTACTTTTTTGTAAGTTTATCTGTGATAATTAATATTTTTCTACTGTTAATTCTTATTTTTAAAGCTCAGTATGATGATAAGTTTATCTTTTTAAATCTTTTTTAAATTTTTAGAATTTGAATTTTTGAACATTTAGACTACAATGACTTGTTTAATGAAATCTTTTAACTTTTTGACTTTAGAAATGTTTGTACATAAGTGTCTCATAAGTCTACATAAGGCTGGATATTTGGTCTTTTTATTTTGTGTTGTTTATGAAATTGTGTATATATATGTAGGACTCGGAGGTGCGATGGGGACGCTGATGTGCGATGGTCACGCTGAGGTGCGATGGTCTACGCCGAAGTTCAATGGTCCTTTCGCTGAAGTGCGATGGTTTTGCAATAACGTTTGGACAATGTGACGATTTCAAATACAACGTTATTAAATTAAATTGTTCCGTGTTAAAGACCTTATTTTGACCTATAATGGTTTACTTTTACAAATTGTGACTTGGATGGAGAGTTGTTTTATTGGCGTTCATACCACATCTTATATCTACATAGGCAGGAGAATAAGATTTTGTAGATGAAGGTTTTATACTTACAAAGGAAAGGAAACAGAATGCAACGAACGATTCAATTCCCGAACAGTTTTGAGCATTAGAGGTGGGGGTTACAAAAATATGTCAAAAGAAGTCGGAAAAAAACCCCATTGGGGTAAGGCAATTAAAGAGAGTGGGCAGGACCTTTTTCGGGACGTCGGGAACGGGTGTTTTTAAGCTGGGGATTTTGGGATTGATCCTTTCGGGATCCGGGAATTCTTTTTTTTCGAATTTTAGGAATTTCGGGATTTAAATTTCTTTAAATTCGAGACCTCGGGATTTCACGTTTTCAAGTCCGGGATTTCGGGATCAGGACCTTCCAACGCCCCCCCCCCCACTAAAAGATGATCTTGGTATGCAGATGTGCTAACCGGTGTTTGCGGAAGCATGTATAATGCATGCCGAAAACGTTTTGTAAGACAAATAAAATGTATTAATCTTTATATTAATTTACTCTTCTCCTCACGTATACATCACATAATTTTGTGTGAACAACTTAATAATAAACTAAAATTGAGTATTAACAATGTTTTCGTGATATCAAGGAGGTATATTTTTGTTTTATTCTTGAGATGAAACCTGCTTTGTACGAAAAACGCAATTTGAAGAATTCTATTTTGCGTATACAGTTATCATCTTCTGCAATTGGTTAGGCCAAAATAAACCCGAATGGTCCAAACTTGGTGTACTTTGTGATGCTCAGCAGTGAAACAGGTAATCGTTAAGCTTTTTTTAACAGAAAAGGCGTCACGTCGCACTATATATTTATATATATGAGTCAAGCATGATTGTACTTAGTGGTTTTTATTTCTTAAAAAACTGTTACGGTATCAGATAAATAGATACATGAGTGTTGTGAGCAATTTCTTCGCTATGACATGACAAGAACAAGTTACTAGTATATTTGACAAAATTAAATGTGTCCTGTTGAGTTAGTTCTATAGACATAAAAGATAGAGCATCGCACTTCAGCGTACCCACCAACGCACTTCAGCGTATCTAACAACAAGTAAGCGTCACAATGCCACCATCGCACTTCAGCGTGGACCATCGTACTTCAGCGTGACCATCGCGGTTCGGAGTACCATCGCGGTTCCGAGTCCTACATATATATGTCTGATCAAATATGTGACACTATAATAAAATAAATCATAAATAATATATATAAATAATATATTTCAATCGTAAAAAGTCCTTTTCCTTCCTAATTCTGTAAAATTGGAATTAAATTTTCGCGGGAAGGAAGAGAATAATGCGTTTTACAATTTTCACTATTTGGTCCTTGTAATTCCAACGGATACAATTTAACAATTGGTCGGTTTGTTATACCCGTGTCTGTTTTGATGATAGCAGTTCGTATAAGTCCATCTTTTCCACAAATCAAATCCTTCAGGACGGCTAATCTCCACATATTAAGTCTATTAGAATCGTTGTGAACTTGTACGATGTACCCCTACTTCCATATTTTGAATGTTATAACCAGTTGCACGGTGAAATTCTAGTAAGGATGTTAAATATTCATTCCTCCAACATGTACGGATATATTAAATAAGTTGATGTTGTCTCTGAAGTTTTTTGTTACAAGACGAATGATTAGAATTGTGGAGGTTTTCAATATCATCCATTTCATGTGGTAGAGAATCCAATCTCCTCTCGTTAAGTAAGTGTGATGGCGTAAGTGGTTGTAGATCGGTTATGTCTGTTGATATATACGTAATCGGAAGTGTTATTTAGCATACTTTCCACTTCGGTTACTATTGTTCGAAGCATGTCTGACTCAATAGTAACAAAATTGATCGACCTAATACTTTCTTAATTGCATTTTTTGTAAGTCCTATAAGTCTTTCCCACCATCCACCAAACCATGGGGCTCTATTTGGGATAAATTTCCGTTTAGTTCCACGATCCACAACTTTTTGTTGAATTGATTCGGCTGCAGCTTTGAATGTATTAGCGTTATCTGACATCATTATTCTCGGAAGTGAACGACGTGCTACAAATCTCCTAAAAGCAAACATGATTGACTCCTCTGTCAGATCCGGTACAATTTCAAGATGCACTGATCGTGTTGCTGCACATGTAAACAGGCAAATATAAGTTTTGCAGTCAATGTTATTTTGTCCTTCTGTACATAAAGCGCCTGTAAAGTCGACACCTGATACAAAAAAGGGGTAATCGTCGTAAAGTCTATCTTTCGGAAGCGGCAGTGGCTCAGGTGCGCGGTTAGGTTTTCATGTTACTTTATTGCACTGTGTTCCCGCAATCCTCGACAATGCCCATATGATAGAAAAATTGTGTCAAGACGTCACAGGGTTGCATCACTTGGAAAGCAGCAAACTTTCGAAAAGTCTAGTGTTGCATAAATATGCAAAACAGTACTTGTCTTGACTACAGCAAACTACTTACCAAAAACCCATCCAATGACAATTGACTCCATAAAGCAGACAAACAACAATACCATTCCACTCGCAGAATAATAATCAAACAGTTGGAAAACGTACATCCCACCCTTTATAAAGAATAAAAAGTGACATATTGTTATAATTAAGTTTCTAAAAATGTGTTTACCAATTAATGTGAAGGGCCTGAAATTACATCACTTTATTTGTTGGTTATATACACCGCGTTGATTGTTGGCATTATTCCTTATTCTTTGTTGGCATCATACATTGTTATTAATTGACATCATACTTAAATTATATGTTGGCACCATACCTTGTTTTTGTTGTCATCACACCGTTGTTATTTGTTGGAATAGTATATGGTTATTCGGTGGCATTACACTTTATTTGTTTGAATCATACCTTGTTAGCATTACACCTTGTTATTTATTGGCATTATACCGTTGTTATTTGTTGAAATAGTTCCTGGTTATTTGGTGGCATTACACTTTATTTGTAGGAATCATATCTTGTTTTTTTTGTTGTTATCATAACACCTTGTTATTTGTTGGCACCATACCTTGTTATTTATTGTATACATTGTTATAAAATTATATTGGCACCATATCTTGTTTTTGTTATCGTTACACTTTGTTATTTTTTGGCATCATACTTTGTTATTTGTTGGCATCATATCTTGTTATTTATTTGCATCGCACCTTGTTATTTGTTTACATTACACCTTGTTATTTGTGGGAGTCAAATCTGCCGTAAACTTTAGTACAAGGGTTTTCTACGTTTTTGTTTGTTTTATTATATTTTTTTATCATTGAAAAAGGTGATGTTTTGTTGCTCCTGCAGTTGCGTGTAAAATTGTTGAAAATGAAAATTTGTACTTTACCATTATTTTTTGTTTAAAGCCTATACCTCAGATAAAACAGCTTAAACATAATTATGAATATAGTATAAATGTAACGTCTTTTAAGGTTCTAACTCCTTCTGGTAAAATTGACCTTAGCTTGTTTTGGCCCGTATAGGCAATTTAGCTCCTAACGTATCTACGAAGTAATATATCCCTAGATTCGAAATGTTTGGGTTTGAACGTTTCCGATTAAGGAAAATTCAAAAAAGCGAGAAAAAGTAACGTATGATGTTATTCTAAATTGAGAATGGAAATGAGGAATGTGTCAAGAGACAGCAACCCTATCAAAAGCAGAAAACAGCCGATGGGTCTTCACCACAGCGAGAAAATCCCGCACCCGGAACTTCATAATCATATCGAAATTGACATATTTTACATAAAATGGCCTTTGACAAATGATGTGTCATGTCGGGGCCTTTTACACCTTAGTATACAAACGGTGTTTTACACATAGTTTTGGGGCAAAATAGATATGAAAACAAGCCTTACCTAAAAAGATGTTTTACACACATTCATATCTTTGTAAAGTTTATTATTTCAATTGGTAAATGTATATACTAAGCAATACTTTTTGATTGTTAAATTCAAGGAGCCAAAGAAGTTGGTCTTACCAAGGCAGACCTTTTGGACAGCCGTTGTATCGTATTGACAATATTTGCACTTGCACTCCACTTTAATCAAAATAACTAAATTCTTGTTTCGAATCCCTGTGCAGTTTGTTGGTGTGCTCTATATACACATATTAACTTCACAGGAAGCACCAGTAAAAAAAAATCAAAGGATTATGTACACTAAGCTTTAAATAAAGAACAGACGCAGGGTCACAGAGTTGCTCGAATCAACACATTTGGAAGGCTGAATCAATTATGAAGTGTTGGAGCATTGAAAACTAGAAATTCTAAATATTTAGCGGTATATGGCTAAAGCTTTCTTTGCCTGGGGTAGAACAATGTGTTTCGAAATATTTCAATATTTACGAACAGAACATTTACAGGAAAGATCCGCATCAATGACATTTAATGTCAGCAAATCAGCACTGACTTTTGGGGCGTTAACAAGTAGAAATTAATCAAAGGATATATGCAAGTATGTATATCAAGAGTTAGTTCATACAGAATAGAGAATAAATCTGACAGGTGGAGTTTTACTTCGTAGACACAACCCAGCCATGATTTACCTGGTACTTCATTGTAAAAATATTTAAATTATTTATAGTTGTAATAAAATTAATGGTTGACCATGTTTGCGTTGTTTTTTTTTTTGTTTTTTTTTTTATCAAACTAGATGTTTTTTACACAAACAACATAGTTGGCTTTTCCAAAATGTTAAGCTGATGAATATACATGTACCAGAAACACATGATGATTTTTTACACAACCAAGTGAAAGTGTTTGAATTTTCATAATGTTATGACAGAAACACATGATGTTTTTTACACAACAAAATGAACGTGTTTGAATTTTCATAATGTTATGACAGAAACACATGACGTTTTTTACACAACCAAGTGAACGTGTTGAATTTTCATAATGTTATGACAGAAACACATGATGTTTTTTACACAACCAAGTGAACGTGTTTGAATTTTCATAATGTTATGACAGAAACACATGACGTTTTTTACACAACCAAGTGAACGTGTTGAATTTTCATAATGTTATGACAGAAACACATGATGTTTTTTACACAACCAAGTGAACGTGTTTGAATTTTCATTATGATATGACAGAAACACATGATGTTTTTTACACAACGAAGAGAACGCGTTTGAATTTTCATAATGTTATGACTAATGAATATGCCACAAACAGATGTAACGCACAACTCATTTAGATTGCTTATATATTTTTTGGTAATTTAGTGTCTATGAATATCCCGTGCCCCCCCCCCCCCTAATGGCTCTGTTCTAAATAACTTACCCTCGATGTCATACATAGACCGATCAGAAAACTGACAAAACAATAGACTGCCGCTATAACCATTCTCGACTTTGAAGTATTAAAACGTTTTGGAAGAGAATCCATGACATTTGTAAGAAATCCTTCTACAGCTACAAACTAAATAAAAACAACAATACATCTGGTACTATAAAGACCATTAAAACAATGTATATTTTAATTTTAAACAGATTTAAGTTCAGGAATTTTAGATATTACCACATGTACAATTTATTTATTTATTTTGCATATTGCAATCCTTTTTGTCTGTTTTCGAACACTCAAACTACAGTTGTTCCACATAATTTTTGTGTAATTGTCTGTTCATTGAACTAATTGATTTTTTTTCATGAAAAGTAGACATTGTAGAGATAACCACTATCAGTAGAGCTCCTTAAAATTGGTTAATACTATAATGGCAGAGTTATTCAAAATAGTATTTCATGGACAAACGCTTCCTTTACTTATAACATTTAAGCCCTTATACACTACTTATTGTCTTACTTGTTGCCAATGCGCATGTTGGAAAGTTCGTTAAAAGTGGATACAACCCATTGTTTTGCAATGTTGTAATAAAATTTTACGGACGCCATCACGAGTTGGTTAATCGTTATGGAATATCTGTTTCACAGATGGCGATGGTTATGTTTCTAACAACAATGCCGTCACCTTTTCCTTGACTGTGACTTATACCGAATGAGACGTATCACCGGGTTTGTTCTTACATTAGCAACACGACGGGTGCTACACGTGGAGAAGGATCTGCTTATCCTTCCGGGGCACCTGAGATTACCCATGGGTTTTGTTGGGGTTCGTGTTGGCCAGTCTTTTTTTTTCCGTGTTGTGTTTTGTGTACTGTTGTTTCAACTTGACTTTTCGTCGTATTTCATTTTTTTGCCATGTCATTGTTAGTTTGTTTTCGACTTATGTGTTCGAATAATCCTTTGGCATCTTTTGCCTCTCTTTTGTAACATATTAGCTTTTGGTAAAAACATAGATTTCGTGAAAAAAATACGTCATAACACCTGACTATCAATTCCAATCAGAAAAATCATGAAGAAGAAAAGAGCTGCCCATAATGGCGATACAGGCATCTGTGTAACAGCCTTCGGATAAGTTATAAACGCAAGTCCTGGACCTGTAATAAAAGCACTGATCGTAACAACTGTCAACAAATTATTGAAAGACTACAATTTACATACTCCGAGGACAAATGAAAGAGCAAGAAGTATTTAAAGGTTTAATCAGGTTAAAGAGAAATCAAGAACTGATAATAATTGTTATAGATTGAAATGGCCGCCTTACTGGTTGTACACTATTATATTAAAAGTCGGTGTTTAAGTCATAAATTGCTGATCTTGTATTGGCCGAAAGACGAATCGGTTGATTCCGTCATATTTCCATTTTGTATGAAAACAACCCATGCCGTTTCAACCCAATATCATATAATTATAAACTCCGTCCGCCTAATTAACCCAACAATAAATATTGTTTTGCATTGTACGTGTACTTCATTGTGGAAGCTCGTGTCATCATGAATGTTACATTTCATTTTGAAATGAAGGTTAATTTCAGAATGACGTGAGAGAATTAGCCAATCAATTTAACGTATTATAATGAAACATATAGGTAATGTAAATATTGCTATGTGTTAAAAATATTTGTACCAAATGAATGAAGTGACAATCACATTTTCAGCAAGGAGCGCGTTCGCATACCGACTGCGTTGTTTAAAATTAAGAAACGAAAACCTGGATAACGTGTCTGATGAAATAATCAACATACAAGTCACCTCTTCAATTTCGATAAAGTGGCTTTTTCGGATTATTTTGCATGTATTTTTCATTCTCTATTTTACAAGATAGTATAGATCATAGCTCATTAACACAGAGCGTTTGTGTGCAATGTTTAGGCTAAACTGTGGTTGGAAGACATTTTATACATTTTTATTCTCTAATATCTTTGTTCTTTTTCACGTGTTTTGCGCTTTTCTTTTTAGTGATAATACTGCACTAACCTGCATTCACCACATCCGATATATCTACATTTTGTTGTTTAGCCATAAAACCCAACACAGAGAAAACAACAAATCCACCAAAAACACTGGTACCACTATTTACTGATGCAATCACCATACACTGTCTATATAAAAACGGACTCTAGACTTAATCATTAACGAAATTAAAAAAAAACAACCCCACAGGCACTTACATATACACCTTTAAGTATATATGTAACATTAATTCAGTGAAACCTTTAGATTAATAGGTCAAATAAATGCAGAGACCAGTGTCTGAAAAAATCCCATGGCAAAGTAACTTTATATCGACTGGTTTCTGCGTTACGCTTGATCATGTACGCGTCCCTTTTGTCCTGGCTACAAGTCCTTTCTTATTCTCGTCATTTGTGGCTCAACGAATACGACTTATCAATAAATTTTCCTTGTCATGAGCTATGCAATGATGGGTGCCATTCCAGAAATAGGGACTGCTTACCCTTTTGGAGCATAAAGATGACGGTTGATCTTAGTTTTCGTTTGGATTGATGTTGCTTAACCTTTAGATAATTTGTTTTTGGATAGTGTTATGTGGAGTTATACTTAAATTGTATCGTCTATGTTGTCATGGTGCTTCCCGTCCTTCTATTTGTATTTTTAATTGCAGCATTCTATATTCTTTCCTTTTTTCATTTAGTCCGAATATCTATTTCAGCAGGTAACTGGTTTACGATTTTTTCTATACGTCTAGCGCTTGACTAAACAGGGTGGTACTAAACAATTTAAACTTCGTGTTGACCGAGTATCAAACATTTTCAGCAAAATCCTTTTAAAATCTTTCATGTATCCAGTCTTAACAAATTCAAGGTTGAAGAAGTTGCGCAACCGTGTGATGGTGCCAAATATGGAGCAGAATATGCTAGCCTTTATGAGTACCAGAGATCAGTCACGATCTTGGTGGTATATAAGTTGCTCAGTATTTAGTTGTGTTTTGCAGACTTGTGTTAGTCTATTTGTTGTTTTCGTTTTTTTGTTATTTTGTTGTCGGTTTTACTACTAATTATGATTTTTGATTGGACTTTTGATAACTTCTGTCTCTTTTTTGTAAAGCAATGCATAACGGTATAAATTACTAACGTTGCGTAATTGTTTAGGTTCATCAGAAAAGACGTTTAATGTTAACCGCCACTGTAAGTATGCATGTACCAGGTTTAATCCAATTTTCTTAATAAGGAAAATTAATGCCTGTACCAAGTCAGAAATATGACAACTGCATGTTTTCCATTCGTTTGATGTGTTTGAGCTTTTGATTTTGCCATTTTACAAGGGACTTTCCGATTTGAATTTTCCTTAGAGTTCGGTATTTTTTGTTATTTTACTTTTTAGTGTACAGTACATGCGTTTCTAGCAGAAAACTACAATTTGACGATTGTTAAACACACAATTAGTTTAACCATCTTTAAGTGACATTGTCATGTTTCACACAATTGGTTTAACCATTTCTAAGTGACATTGTCATGTTACACACAATTGGTTTAACAATCTCTAAGTGACATTGTCATGTTACACACAATTGGTTTAATTATCCCTAAGTGACATTGCCATGTTACACACAATTGTTTTAAACATTTCGAAGTGACATTGTCATGTTATAATACACAATTGGTTTAACTATTTCTAAGTGACATTGTCATGTTACATACAATTGGTTTAACCATTTCAAAGTGACATTGTCATGTTATAATACACAATTGGTTTAACCATTTCAAAGTGACATTGTCATGTTATAATACACAATTGGTTAAACCATTTCTAAGTGACATTGTCAAGTTACACAATTGGTTTAACCATTTCCAAGTGACATTGTCATGTTACTTTCACTTTTACCTGTAAAAATTAGTATGGAACTTGTTATAGCTGCCAAGGGTGATCATGCAACCTAGTGCAATGGCATATGAGAAGAAGATCTGTGTCCCGCCGTCAATCCAAACCTGTGACCATAGTATCAGATTGGATTAAAATTAAACATATATAATTTAATTTATAATTAAGTCTGACTTTTTTTTGTTTGTTTTATTTTGATTAATTTTCTTACTTTTGAGTAAGTATCAATTAGTAGCATTCTTATTTAATAACGAAAATCTTATCATATAAGTTTAAAATCTTCAACTTTGAGAACTGATTTTCTAAATGTATCCCGAGTCGTGCCTTCGTCCGTTTCATTCACGTGTAAGAAGGTCATTGACGAGAAAGTCCATTTACTGATGTTGTGTGCGAGTTCTCTTAACAGAATAAATTAACAATTTAATTGGCCGTTTCCGAATCTTAAGGACTATGGGTAATTTCATTGTTCGTACACCAAAATGAAAATAGCGTTACGTCATTGGTTGAATTTCTATTGTTTATCACGTTTTAAAACCAATCACAACGTTTTGGTGTACGCTTTTGAAAACATTACCCAGAATGCATTAGATTCTGAAACGGCGAATTGCACCAGATGCATTTCGACAAAAAATGTTTCTTCAGTGTTTTTGATTTCCTGCTTCATTTTTATTCAGTATTACTGTTTAATTCCTTTATATGATGATGTCTTAGGAATCTGTCCTACATGATACCTTTAAACAATGATGTCTTAGATAAAATATACCATATCCCTGTAAGGCCAAATCAAAATATATTGTTTGTTTTCCGTTACATAGACAAACATAGGTAGGTAGGTCGGAAATTATTATTTTTTATTTCATTTTTAGCTCACCTGGTCCGAAGGGCTAAGTGAGCTTTTCTCATCACTTGGCGTCCGTCGTCCGTCGTCGTCGTCCGTCGTCGTTAGCGTTTACAAAAATCTTCTCCTCTGAAACTACTGGGCTAAATTAATCCAAACTTGGCCACAATCATTTTTGGGGTATCTAGTTTGAAAAATGTGTCCAATGACCCGGCAATCCAACCAAGATGGCCGCCACGGCTAAAAATAGAACATAGGGGTAAAATGCAGTTTTTGGCTTATAACTCAAAAACCAAAGCATTTAGAGCAAATCTGAGGGGAAAAATATGTTTATCAGGTCAACATCTATCTGCCCTGAAATTTTCAGATGAATCGGACAACCTGTTGTTGGGTTGCTGCCCCTGAATTGGTAATTTTAAGGAAATTTTGCTGTTTTTGGTTATTATCTTGAATAGTATTATAGATAGAGATAAACTGTAAACAGCAATAATGTTCAGCAAAGTAAGATTTACAAATAAGTCAACATGACCGAAATGGTCAGTTGACCTCTTTAGGAGTTATTGCCCTTTATAGTCAATTTCTAACCATTTTTCGTAAATCTTAGTAATCTTTTACAAAAATCTTGTCCTCTGAAACTACTGGGCTAAATTAATCCAAACTTGGCCACAATCATCTTTGGGGTATCTAGTTTGAAAAATGTGTCCAATGACCCGGCAATCCAACCAAGATGGCCGACACGGCTAAAAATAGAACATAGGGGTAAAATGCAGTTTTTGGCTTATAACTCAAAAACCAAAGCATTTAGAGCAAATCTGACCGAAATAAAATTGTTTATCAGGTCAAGATCTATCTGCCCTGAAATTTTCAGATGAATCGGACAACCCGTTGTTGGGTTGCTGCCCCTGAATTGGTATTTTTAAGGAAATTTTGCTGTTTTTGGTTATTATCTTGAATAGTATTATAGATAGAGATAAACTGTAAACAGCAATAATGTTCAGCAAAGTAAGATTTACAAATAAGTCAACATGACCGAAATGGTCAGTTAACCCCTTTAGGAGTTATTGCCCTTTATAGTCAATTTCTAACCATTTTTCGTAAATCTTAGTAATCTTTTACAAAAATCTTGTCCTCTGAAACTACTGGGCTAAATTAATCCAAACTTGGCCACAATCATCTTTGGGGTATCTAGTTTGAAAAATGTGTCCGATGACCCGGCCATCCAACCAAGATGGCCGCCACGGCTAAAAATAGAACATAGGGGTAAAATGCAGTTTTTGGCTTATAACTCAAAAACCAAAGCATTTAGAGCAAATCTGACAGGGGTTAAATTGTTTATCAGGTCAAGATCTATCTGCCCTGAAATCTTCAGATTGATCGACCAACCCGTTGTTAGGTTGCTGCCCCTGAATTGGTAATTTTAAGGAAATTGCCGTTTTTTGTTATTATTTTGAATATTATTATAGATAGAGATAAACTGTAAACAGCAATAATGTATAGCAAAGTAAGACCTTAAAATAAGTCAACATGACCAATATGGTCAATTGACCCCCTAAGGAGTTATTGTCCTTTATTGTCCATTTTTAACAATTTTCATAAAATTTGTAAATTTGTAAATTTTTACTAACATTTTCCACTGAAACTACTGGGCCAAGTTCATTATAGATAGAGATAATTGTAAGCAGCAAGAATGTTCAGTAAAGTAAGATGTACAAACACATCACCATCACCAAAACACAATTTTTTCATGAATCCATCTGCGTCCTTTGTTTAATATTCACATAGACCAAGGTGAGCGACACATGCTCTTAAGAGCCTCTAGTTTTATTTACTTATTTTTTTAAGTTTCCTCCAATTACTAACATAAATTTTAGGTAGGTATTGATAACAGGAGTCTGTCATTATAACATCCTAGCTTCTTTGTGTCAACAGGGGTGATCTCATCCAGATCTGATAACACTTTTTAAAATTTTTACTTGAAACTATATAGAAATTGATAGATACAAGTAAAATTTACTGAAAAATTTCATACAGTAATACTGAATAAAAATGAAGTGGGAAATCTTGAAGAAATCAAGAGGAGCATTTTCTATTTTTACTTTGAAACTGAATTTTTAGGGGCGAGCAATTCCAAAGAACTAGTAATTTATTTGATGTGGCCTCAGAGAAATCTGTAATACATGATACCTTTACACAATGCTGCTATAGAGGAACAGGTCACACATGATATCTTTACATAATGATGCATTTGGGGAATCTATCTTTACATAATGATGCCTTAGGGGAATCTGTCATTAATATTGTATAATAACTTTATGCACTATGCCTTTATACAACAATGCCTTTATAGGGGAATCTGTCAGAAATGATTCAAGAGTATAATGATCCCTTATAGGAATCTGTTATATTATATAGTATGATACCTTTATACAGCGATGCCTTGGAGGAATCTGTCATGCACGTTTCCTTAATACAATGATGCCTTATAGGAATCTGTCATATAGTATATATTGTATAATTATACAAAGAAGCCTTAGAGGAATATATAAGACACAATGCCTTGATATAATGATGCCTTTGGGGAGTCTGTCAGACATGATGCCTTTATACATTGATGCCTTAGAGGAATCTGTCAGGCATGATGCCTTTATACAATGATGCCTTTGGGGAATCTGTCAGACATGATGCCTTTATATACAATGATGCCTTAGTGGTATCTGTCAGGCATGATTCCCGAGTACAATGATCCCTTATAGGAATCTGTTATGTAATGTAGTATGCTACCTTTATACACCAATAGGGGGAAAGGGGGGGGGGGGGTCTGTCATACACTATTTCTTGATACAATGATGCCTTATTGGAATCTGTCACATATATATATAGTCTTGTATGATAACTGTATACAGTGATGTCTTAGAGGATTCTGACATGTAGTATAGTATGATAACTGCATAAGTGGAATATGTCATACCTTAGACATGATACCTTTATATATTACTTTTATTTAATGATGCCTTAGAGGAATGTATCACACACGATGTATACGAACAATTTTTGGATTTATCCGCGATATTCCTTGGATTGATTCCTCTGAGGAACTTGCCAGCGTGACAATCTGTCTCGTGCATTCCATCATAAGTGTCAAAACTTTATTTTTTATTGAAGGTTATATTGTCGAGATCAACCATTTGTTACAAAATCCGACAGATGAAATGATTTGGCGTTTTTTGTTTGTTAATTTGAGTATTTAACTTAAAACAGTTTATATATAAAAAATAAACCAATTTGGGATACTTTTTTCACTATATCATTTACCTGCGGGTCAGAAAGTCGACTGAAGTCTGGGTTTAGATAATATTTAATCCCATAGATAGCACCATCTAATGTTACTGCCCTAATTAACAGTGTAGTCAGTACCAAGTAAGGAAATATAGCTGTGAAGTAAACTACCTGAAACATGGGAAATAAGAACTTTGTATATTATGAGAAAAAAACCGAAAAGACACCGTCTTTAAGATGGTCGAAAATTGACATTCTGAAGTTTTGACTGTCCTGATTTTTTAATTTTATTTCTAATGCCCACTTTAAAAGGTTCAAATATCAATGTGGGTTCCTACAGCTGTATAGTAACACAGTTGGTCTTTTGTTCTCGAGTGTACCCGATATACCACGTCATATCGTATCCATATATATCATATATCAGAGCCGCATGATTTACCAGATGATTTTCATTCAAGTCAAACGCGTTGTAAACAAAATTTAATTTGTTGGGAAAAAAGTCACAAATGGAATTTTTTGATAATTCAATTAAATCATTTAAATATCATATATGAATTTGTGAAGATGCAGCTAAAAGAAAATGTGGGGGAAAATCCCGATTGAAGGAAATTTAACAATTATAGTATATAGTAATAAAAGACCGGTAACATTTAGAAGTTATCTTCCCCTGATATACAAGTGGTAAGAATTTGATCACCTTGCCCGACCACTTTATTCCTCTCCAAACACAAAAATACACCATAATCCATACAAATAATAAACAGAGGACTGTTTCCCAAACCAATCCGCCTGGTTTGTCGATACCATCTGTTATCTGTAGAACACGTCTCCTAAAATGAAAGCAGTATCGACCCACATGACTAGTAAAGTATCTATTACACTATATGATTGCCAATGAGCCAACTCTTCATTTCAGTGGACATTTACTTGTTCATAATCATGTCACCAAATTTAATCCGTAAATCCTATTATGAACCCTTGTTTACAAAGAAAACCATAGAAATCGCAATCATTGGAATATAGCATCTGACTTAGAGAAACAATGCATCGACCGGCGGTATATCTTATGATAAAAAAAAATAAGCAAATATTTCGACCAAATAGGAGACCGTCAAGAACAGTTTTAACGGTCCTGTAAAACGTTATAAATTTACAGTATAAAACGAGCTAGTCACATGATTCCTTCAAAGGAAAGATGAATTTATTCATTTCTTTATTTCGTGTTCTTGGAGTGTGAAAAAGTATATGATAGGATTCACAACTAAAACGTTAGATACTTTCGAAATGATAAATGCTTAAGCACTATAAATAGGATAATATATTGATGATAAAGTTTACTTTTGAATTAAAATGCATTTAACTGACACCAACTGATGCAGTTGATACCTAAACGATCATACATAAACGATAAGTAAATAAATATTGATTATATTAAACTAAATAAATGAATGAATCTCTGAATTGAATTATAAACAAATATATTATGTTCAGGAGGATTATTTGCGAACAATAAATGTTAAAAGAAGGAATTTCTTCTCAAGACTGGTATTTTTTCGCAAATACTCTTCCTGAACATTTTATATCTTTTCAATTGCACTTAATACAAATATAGATGGTTATAATATTAGGTGGTTAAGTGAAACATTTGAAATACACTTCCATTATTCGTTTGCTTCAAGACGTTAGTAAAACAACCCCGCTTTTGATAAAGCGTTCAAAAGATCAAGCGTCATTTAAAGGTTAAAAACGGCATATACGTTTTGCCAATTCTGGACAGAGAGGGTAAAAATGCATATACTCCGGCGATGATGAAAGTATGAACATTCAAAAATGTTTTCAGAAAATACACGAAACACTAGCTATCAAGCAATCAAAATCCATGATACTTATATGAGATGTAAATATTTTTTTCACTCGAGACAGCTTTAATTCCAAGAAGTACGTTCATGTAAATATTTATTCAGAACTCGCATAAGCCACAAAATAAGGTATCATTATATGTATAATTATTGAAATTAAAAAAATAAATTCCAACCGTTTAATCTTGGTAATTGTTCATATATTTTTAAATATAAAAAAGAAGATGTGGTATGATTGCCAATGAGACAACTGTCCACAAGAGACCAAAATGACACAGACTGAATATCTATCAATTATTTTTAGTCGAAAATTACATGATTTTCTCTAAGCCAAACGTGTTCTATAGGCTTTCGCTCGCAATAATGACTGATCACTAGTAGTATTTTTTTTTTCGTATTGAAGAAAATCACACAATGAATTCTGTTGCTTGGAGAAATTTCCAAAACTTTGTAAATATGAGAAAAGAGTAAGATCTTTCGTCGGAGTGAAATTCGGATAATGTTACAGCTGAATTGATATTTTGTTGTAAAAATATAAATTTCCGATCCTATATCAGACATTCAATCCTTTAGGAGTTGTTTCTAGAAAATTTTCGTTCACCAACTTAATGTTGTCTACCTTGCTAAAATCCCTAAAACTCAAAATTAAACTGTATGGCTTAATTAAAAACCCATTGCTTACTCCCAAAATTCTACAGTTGAATCAACAGATGTCACATTTACTGTACAGTTATTTCCAGGACAGCTAACATTCCACTTCTCGCCAGAATAACACCTACAAAAAAACAGTTGTACAGATAAACGCTCTATCACCAATGAGGAGAGTGGTTTGATGTCATCATTTTGACAAATTTATATAATTATCAGCAATGATCAATGGCCACATTTCGAACTCCAATGAAAATTCTAACTGAGCTATTTTTTTTAGATTCGCCGTAGCTAATACTTTTGCTACATGATTTAAGTAACACATGCATTCGGACTATGAACTTCCATTATACAAATCAAATAAGTATTGCTAACTAACGTTGCCGCTCGCTCAGACAAATTTGAATTACAATTTTTGCTCACCATGAGTCAACGTGTCATGTGTTGATCACTAACACTGATGCGTGACATCTCCTCATACCTTAATATTAATACCACATGGTTTGTTTAGCTGCTGCATACATTAATATTACTACCACGTGGTTGGTATATCTGCATATGTTAATATTACTACCACGTGGTTGGTATATCTGCATATTTTAATATTACTACCACGTGGTTGGTATCTGCTGCATACGTTAATAGTACTACCACGTGGTTGGTAAATCTGCATAGTTACGTTAATATTACTACCACGTGGTTGGTATATCTGCATATGTTTATATTACTACCACGTGGTTTGTATATCTGCATATGTTAATATTACTACCACGTGGTTGGTATATCTGCTGCATACGTTAATAGTACTACCACGTGGTTGGTAAATCTGCATAGTTACGTTAATATTACTACCACGTGGTTGGTATATCTGCATATGTTAATAGTACTACCACGTGGTTGGTAAATCTGCATAGTTACGTTAATATTACTACCACATGGTTGGTATTTTCTGCATACGCTAATATTAATACCACGTGTCTGCTGCTGAAATTATTTGTGTACAATGTATATATGAATAAAATGTTTCAGTTTCTTTTCAAATTAGCATACCCAACATTGTATGTCTATGCAAAAAACATATCACGTGGGTTTATATCTTGTATGCTGTGTCGATAAAGTAAAGCATATGTCCATATAATGGAGATGTATGCTAATTATTCCAGTTATTAAGTATTCATTCATGAATACATTTTATATAGTTAAATATAATTTTACGTTAATATGTGTGCGTGTGTTTCAACGTTATGTTAATTCTTTAATGAAATTCAATTTTACTTATTTATCTACCGTGAACTTACCTCTCAGTATTCCATGAATTGTTACAGTGAGACCAAGGTAATGTTGTAGTCAAACTCATTATGAAATAAAAAACGGCCCATGCCATAATGAAGATGTAATAAATGTTCATCAGAAATAGTATTACTGTCATGGCAATACCTATACCTACAAAAAGCAAAAAAAAAGAAAAGAACAAAGAATACAGAAATGAAGGACCCTACATCCACATGCATCCTCATATGTGTAGGTCAAATTGGATATAAAATATAACATTTGATTCAATTATTTAAAAAAAGTATACAATTTCAACGAATATAATAATAATACTGAAGTACTGAACATCGGATGACCGCATGTTCTGGTGGATGGTCACAAGCACTTTACTCAGAAAAAAAATCACATCTCTATACCTGAAATTTAGGTTAAGGTACATAGATATATTTTTTTCTGAGACAAGTGTGTGTGTGGATGATGAATAAATGACAGGGAATTCAACCTCACCGTAATAACTATTATATTGTAGTGATATAATCATTTGAATTTTTTATCAGTATACCGGTTGAATTAAAATATTTACGTAAGCATCAATAACTTTATTTTTTCAAACAATTCCAGTAAATTACTATTCATTTCAGCAAACTAAGGAATTGACCATTTAACTTAAAAAAAGGGGGGGGGGTATGGTTTTTTTCTTACAAAAAATAATATTTTGATCCCCGATTTTATGAGAAAAAAATTATTGTGGTCAAGCAGATACAAAATAATGTTCTGATTACTGATTTTCCGAATACAGTATATAACAGTGCTAATTTCGAAAAAAAAAAATATTTGGGTGATAGCGTTGAAAAACTAAATAATTTTCTTACTCAGAAAAGATCCTTTTGAAGCTAAATGGTCGGTCTGTAAATGTATTTTTTTGATACATTTATATTGATAGGGATTGTGCCTGATATTCATATGATGAAGACATAATCTTTCAATCAGTTTATCGCCGCGAAATAGCCTTTTTGTGCTAATGCGGCGTAAAGCAACCAACAATCAATAAATCAAGCAGTTTAATTGGGGTCTGGAGCTGGCATGTCAGTTAACTGCTAGTAGTCTGTTGTTATTTATTTCATTTTGTTTATTTTATTTTGTTACATCTTCTGACATCGGACTCGGACTTCTCTTGAACTGACTTTTAATGTGCGTATTGTTATGCGTTTACTTTTCTACATTGGCTAGAGGTATAGGGGGAGGGTTGAGATCTCATAAACATGTTTAACCCCGCCGCATTTTTGCGCCTGTCCCAAGTCAGAAGCCTCTGGCCTTTGTTAGTCTTGTATTAGTTTTACTTTTAGTTTCTTGTGTATAATCAATCTAATTAAAAACTCACATGTGACCTCAAAGCGGGTTTCGTTAGATCTTCCACGCGACATATCAGAAACAGGAGCGATGAGAGATCGAATTTTAATTAGATTGGTGTATAATTTGGAGTTTAGTATGACGTCCATTATCACTTAACTAGTATATATATTTGTTTAGGGGCCAGCTGAAGGACGACTCCGGGTGCGGGAATTTCTCGCTGCATTGAAGACCTATTGATGACCTTCTGTTGTTGTCTGTTCTGTGGTCGGGTTGTTGTCTCTTTGACACATTTCCCATTTCCATTCTCAATTTTATATTGTTATTGAATTCATATATATTGAATTCATATATTTGGCAGCAAAAGTACGATTTTTTTTACGATTTTTTAAGGAGGAATGGGGGGATGGAATGGCACATCCTGCATTTTTTCAAAAAAAAAAAAGATCAATATAAAAAAGAAGATGTGGTATGATTGTCAATGAGACAACTCTCCACAAGAGACCAAATGACACAGAAATTAACAACTATAGGTCACCGTACGGCCTTCAACAATGAGCAAAGCCCATACCGCTTAGTCAGCTATAAAAGGCCCCAAAATGAAAAATGTAAAACAATTTAAACGAGAAAACTAACGGCCTAATTTATGTACAAAAAATGAACGAAAACCAAATATGTAACACATCAACAAACGACAACCACTGAATTACAGGCTCATGACAGGTACATACATACAAAATGTGACGGGGTTAAACATGTTAGCGGGATCCCAACCCTCCCCTAAATCTGGGACAGTGGTGTAACAGTACAACATAAGAACGAACTATAAAAATCAGTTGAAAAAGGCTTAACTCATCAGATGGATACAAATAGAAATACATCTAACAGAGTGGACGTGGCCGGGTACTTGTATATCCCAACAACAAAAAGACAATAAGTACAGATCTGAGAATACTCGCAGTCACTAGTCACTCGCTAGTTCAAAGTCACTAACAACTAATAAAAAAAATCATGCATCAAGCCTGTTTATTTTTTTTTTACCCCCTCCCCATTTCCCGTTTCCCTCCAATAAAAATCAAACAGCTTACTTTTGAAATCTTTTTTATACATTACTTTATACTTGCGAAGTTGCATTTTAAAAAGTCTCAAATGTGTACAACATTCATCTTTTAATTGAAATGGTTCTTTTATTTTAAAGTGATTAGATTCTTGAATTTTTGAAAAAAAAAATCTCGGCTGAAGGGAAGTGAAAAAAGTGTGTTTAAACTGTAACTTATATGGCCATTTAAGTTTCTAATATGTTTAGTTTTGCTACCTCTTCTAAATGCAAAATATACTAATTCTTTCTTGAAACGTCGTACAAGTCAGATACAAAACAAAGGTAACAAAAAAACAGACCGGAAACAACCTGCCGTATAGTTTTTCTGCACTCGCCTCGGATCTTGACCTGACTACTCGTGCAGAAAAACTATCCGGCAACGGTTGTCACCGGTCTGTTTATTTGTTACCTTTGTCTTGTCTGTATCTAATTATACGCTCGGTTATCAGTCAAAAACGCAAGTCACGTGGGTAGAAATTTCTGTGGCAACAATACACCGGAATGCCCTCACGGTCTTCCGCTCTAAAAATATTATCATAGTATACTAATATGAAATGTTCAAAATGTGTGTCATTCTAGTACCATGTCACATTTTTTTTAATGACATAAATATTCAGTCATGCTTGAATTGCAGGTGTTATGGTGATTTTACACAATATTCTTCTTCTACATTAGTATCTTTGTGATTAAATGATATCAATTCAAGCATTAAAAAATAAATTTCAAAGAACTTTTTTAAATTGCATATATAATATATGCATAAAATCAATAAAATGAATAAATTAGACAAGATTTACAATGTTGCGTGTATTCATCATAATTCATAATATTAATGTACGCATTGTTCACGCATAGAAATACATAAAATGAATTTATGTTACTATCATCCAACAATATTACTATACTATTTCAATTATTTTCGTGGGTGCCAATTTTCGTTGATTTATATAGGAAAACATGCATAGATATTGGACTTCATGGTTTTGATAAAGTCTACATAAAAGCCTATATAAATTTGTATTTCGTTTAGCATATAAATTCGTGGAGTACCTTTACCAAAGAAATCCACGAAAATTGGTATCCATCGAAAATTAATAAATCCTCAGTATTTTGTCAATCTAATATTTATATACTCATCATAAGGTGTAACAAAACATTCTCAAGTAAAATCAAGAAATTTTGTAAAATATTACACTAATTTCGTCATGGTTCCATGGTTTATCCCGGTCCTCCGGCTTTCTCCACCAACATAAACTGGCCGCCCAGACATAGACAGCGTTCTGAACGTGGCGTTAAGCTCCAATAATCTATCAGTCAATCATGGTTTTTTGATATTATAATTTGAAGTTTGAATTTCGTTTTATATTCAAAGGACTGTTTTTTTTTACATTAGTCTTGTGAGGGCAAACTTTAAATTAGATCATAAATGATAACTTTTAATGTTGCACTACATTTTGGGTCTTTTTGACTCTTCTCCTTTTGTAAGATACAAAAAATCTTCTTGTTCTGAGAACCTTAGACTAGAGCCATATTATTAAATGCGATAAACCTATCTCACAAAGAAAACTTCCTATCTCTGAGAGAAGTCAATGTGCTGTTATAAATTAGAAAATCTGAAAGATTCCTTTTGTATGTAACACTTATAAATATTGGGAAAAAATTGTATTATTTTTTTTAGTTGAACAAATATAATTATTAAGTTGTTTGTTTATGTAATAAAATAAAGTATGTTTTAAATAGGAATTATATAGAATTTTCATAATTGGTATAACTTGTAACTTATGGGGTAAGGTAGTGGGTTCCCTCGGCGAATGAAGAAAACAGAAATTGCTTTTAATTTATTTCGATACGCAACTCTTAAGCAATAAGAAGATTTTTTGCAAAGGGATGTAAAGGGATACCAAGTGATAACCAAAAGCCATATACGTTGAAAAAATTTACGATCAACAAAAAAGAAGGAAACAACCTATAGGGTCAAACAATGGTCCATTATATACTACAAAAACCTCCTGATTAGAGAAACAAACCCGATCAAACTGGTGACTACTGTTGCTTTCCCGCAGTATAATAACCTGATAAGTAAAAGTCTGTTAATCAGGCTAAAGTGAATTGGTTTATGTCTCTTGACAAACCCCAAGATGTTGCCAACTCCTAAAACAATCGGCAGATGAAATTCTATAGCTCTAAAACATAAATGCATATTGAGATTACCTTTGAATAATGGTGCAATATTCCAAGCATGCAAGCCACCTTGACTCATGTACTGTCCAAGCCCCACCTCCAACATAAATACTGGAATTCCGCCACATATCAACATTATAATATATGGAATGAAAAAAGCTCCTAAAATCAAAGAAGTGTAATAAATATAGTTTTACACTAGTTTGAAATTATTTAACGGCAATCAATACAAGTGACGTTTTTATGGGCTATGCAATATTTACGTTATTTTGACCATAAATCATGATCGTTTGAACATAGATATCACTTAAGATAATTTCGTAAACATATTTGAGAACACATCAAATGTTAAAAGCTTGTGTTTTATATATTTTTTTTTTATAATTAAATATGCATATTTAAAGTAAAGCTTAACAAACCTATTCTGTTTACTTAAGACTGTGGATCGTTTCACCGTGCTTTTTTTTGTTTATGACGGTTATTAGTATTATGATTTCTTGTTCTTGTTTGTGATATTTTCGTTTATGCTGCATTGAATTTGAACTTACCATTATTTTGTATCTTAACTTTTATGCGTGTTTTCTATTTTTTTCTTACTGTTGTACTTTATAAACACGATAGCAACATATGAAAATATGAAACTTCGAACATGCATATTTATTCATACCTCCGCCGTTTCTGTAACACAAATATGGAAAGCGCCAAATATTTCCCATACCAACAGCAAATCCTACACAAGAAATAATAAAATCCAATGATCTTGTCCATGTAACTCGCTCGTTTCTACTTCTCTCCATATTTCGAATTTCGGCAGTTAATATGGCATATCCTGTTATACCTGTAACGATATTTGAAATGAGATGCTTATTTGTACGCTATATTGTAGGTGGCATACAGTGTATATAATTTGTACTTCGTCGTGTGTGTGTGTGTACGTAAGTGTCCTTTACAAATGACTGAATGTTTAAAAATACTTTTAAAAGTCACCGAGGTGTATTCTCTTAACTCGGTCGTTACTCACTGTGTCTAAACTACACCGGCAAAAAATGTTTCAACTGTCAACGTTTATTTGTTCCGCCTAACAGAAGTTCCACTGGAAACTTTGTTATAAACAATGTAATAATAAGTTGTCCTCTGAAAGAAATCGTTTTCCAACGAGAAACCAGGCTCCTTTCAAACACCGAAGTTCAATTATGTTATGCGATTATCACATGCATTTTTTTTCTTTGACAAAACCGAGTTCTGCCTTGTGAAATCTAGGACAAAACCGGGTTGTACACATGGACAAAACCGGCTCCTTACATTTTGACATGACCCATTTCTTTCGTTCCATACACAGAAATACAAGTATTGAGGTGCTCAAAGTGGCTAGTTTTGCAATCTCCATGTCAATATCTTTCTTTCCGTACCTTTCTTTCCGTACAATGTGAACAATTTAACGAGATATTAAAGAAATTCGAGGCAATGTTCACTCAATTCGTCATTTTGACGTGCATTTTTACTTATTTCTCTGTTAATCTAGAACGGTTGTAGAAAATATTACATCTCACAATAGAAAATAGTTATGTTTGTATATATATTCTTCGATATCATAAAAATAACAAATAAATAAACAGAAAACTACCTTTTCTCTGTCCATTAATGTTCCGTCACCGTGCCGGATATTAGATACCATTGAGTCCAAAAAAAATTTCCCGCTGTAGTTTAGACACAGTGTTACTGCTCCAATTAAGAGAATGAACAGACCAATTTGATTTAAAATCTGATCAATCGTAACCCGCTTAAAACTGATATGAGGATAACGAAATCCGATATATTTTATTCAGATTGATGAAGTGTCATACAACTTTATAATATATATTAAAAATATTTGTAATCCCTAATATTGTATGTATAATTATGTACTTAGACAACAATCCATTTCTTCATGATTAAGTACAAGTGGAGTTTTAAGTCATTTAGTAGTAGTACATTTAAAAACATTGAATTATTTTTTAACGGTCGGACAACTTTGTAACTAATAAACACAACTATAATCTCTACGGCTGACTTCTCCTCTCGTATAATCGAGGCGTAGCCGAGGGTTTTAAATGTTCATAAAACATGACCAAGTATTGTCTGACCAATTTAGAACATAATTATTCACACCTTCGAGTGACATAACAAAATATGCCTCTCATTGTTATAATCAAACTTTGATATTTAATTTAGCTCAAATATATGTATAACATTTATCATTTGCATCTGGTCCAGTTTAATCAGATATCATTGAAAAGATGGCTGAGTGTCTGGATTGGAGGTCAATCATTTTTATATTCTTTCATTTATGGGGGCATTTTTTCTCATTTCTTTATATTTCTAGCGCATTATTCTCTATTCTTCATCATTTTATCCTATTTTTGTCTATTCTGTATTGATTTGTCTTATTTTCCCGCCGTATTGGCCCATTAGTCTCTATTCTGTATTGATTTGTCTTATTTTCCCGCCGTATTGGCCCATTATTCTCTTTTCTGTAAACCCCAACCAGACCCTCATGGCTATGAGACCACTTGAAAATTTCAGTACTGGAAAATTTGATAAGATATATACTTTTTGAGTCATTCATAACAAAAGGATGTAGTTATGTCTTTAAAGACCTGCGTTGTTTCTGCGATTACTATACGTGTGTTATGGTAATCTCAAGTTGAATTATTTACTCGAAGGGGATGGGATTAAAGGCGCTTGAAATAAGACGTTTCTACATATCATTATAAATATTTTCACATAAACATATTATTATACAATAAAGCATTAGTGAATTGGTTTTGTCAGCGGATGTAAACTATGTCAATAACTATGATGTTGTTAAAACTATGGAAGGTGTTTATCGCCGTGATTCTATGCGTTTTCGTTCTTTACTATTGTTTCCTTATTTAATATGTCTTTACGATGAAATTCCCACCCTATTCATGTGGCGTTTTTTGTTTTTGTGATTTTAGTACTAAACAGACGACATTTAGGAGTACATGTATATATAAGAGAAAAGACCGGTTATCCGCCCAGTGCAAAACAGCATTCATATATACATATCACATCCACATCAATCTTCTCATCCTGATATACACTTTATACCTTGCCAATGGATGCTAAGCACCAAAGTATCATCATCGATTATCGAGACAAATAACATAGTCAAATAGCCTAATGGAAAATTTTCTATGGTTAAATAAAAAAAAAAAAAGAAACAAAAGAAATGGTTCGGTATTAGTATCGCCATTCATCTTTTTTTGTTTAGCATTTCCATATTAAACAAAATAAGTCGTCATTTTATTAACACATTAAATTTCATAAATTGAAAAAAATGATATGTTGACAGTTTGCAGGTTGACAGTTTGTTTAGCTGATTGACGTTTTATTTAATGTCTTAGAATAGTTCGCTGTTATAAATTTTCTTGGTTTATAAGGACTCAGTCTGGCAACACTCTTCACACGGCTCGCAGATTTGTCTTTTATTATTGATGGCCTTCCTTAGCCTGTAATATGAATAATTATTCTCATTTTGACCGACTGCTAATTCTCAGGTGCTTAGTTCGTTCTTGTAGGGCATGGACAGTCAGTGAATAGTCCTTTATGGACTTCATTTTTAAAATTTCATTTTTTATTCGACACAATTTTTTTTTATAAATCATAAATATTGGACTCTTTCGTAATTTTTCAGTACACAACATCGAGTTACACCAGAACGAAGTTTAACGCTAGTCGTCAAATAAACACATTGACGACATTTTACATAGTTCGTCGGTTGATAAACATTAAATATTCAAGATATCATGTATTAGTTACAATACAAAGGTAACAAAGAAACATGCCGGTAACAACCGTTGTCGGATAGTTTTTCTGCACGAGTAGTCTGACTACAAGTGCAGAAAACTATACGGCAGTTTGTTTCCGGCCTGTTTTTTTTTTGTTACCTTTGTTTTGTATCTGACTTGTACGACGTTTCAAGAAAGAAGTACTTACATTTTGCATTTAGAAGAGGTAGCAAAAACAGATTAGAAACGTAATTGGCCATATACCAGTTAATGTAAGTTACAGTTAAAACAAACTTTTTTTTTCATTTTCCTTCAGCCGAGAGTTTTTTTATCAAGAAATTCAAGAATCTAATAATTTTATAAAAAAGACCATGTCATGTAAAAGATGAATGTTGTAAACATTTGAGACTTTTTAAAATGCAACTTTGCAAGTAAGTTATGCAAGAACACGATTTCAGGGGTAAGCAAGCTAACATTTGATTTTTATTTTGGGGAAAACGGAAAGGGGGTGGTAAAATAAATTTAAAATAGACAGTCTTGATCATTTTTTTGTCGAAAAAAATGCAGGAAGTACCATTCCATTCCCCCTTTAGAAAATAATAAAAATCGTACATTTGCTTCCAAATACATGAATTCAATATATATGAATCCAATAACAATATGAATGTATAAAAAGAATGAATTTCCTAATTCATTAGTGAATGAAATGTTATGAAAACATGGATTTTGTCTTGTTATTAGATATAAATAGGCATATATTTTGGATTTGTTTTAAAAATGTCTTGCTTGTAGATTTTTACATATATCTCTAATAGTGTTGGTCAGGATTAAACACGTGTCACAATATGATCCAATCGCAGCTTAATTACCGTCCAAAATTGGTGACATAAGTTGAATGATTTTCTTCAAGATTTGAACATGTATTACTGTAAGAGATAAATTTGTCCTGGTAAAATATGTCTGGGCGGACACATATAACTAGTAGAAAAAGTCCATGGTTACAAAATTTACTAGTATTTTTTGTCCAATGTTAGTAATTTATGTCCCCAGACTAATTTTCCTAGGAGTTCTAGTCCATGTCATTAATATTCCTAGGTAAAAACGTCCATGTCCTCTTTATAGGAAAAATATTAATGAATCAAATAAACAATGGAAACTTATAAGAGTTGTTTATTTATATTTTTAATAAAATGTATGTCCCCAGACTAATTTTCCTAGGGAATCATGTCCATGTCATTAATATTTCTAGGTAAAATCGTCCATGCCCTTTATTTTGTAATGTAAATAAAAATGTTATATTTTGATATTGTTATATAGAGTTGTGTATCAATTCTTTTAATAAAGTTAATGTTCCCAGACTAATTTTCCTAGGAAATTTTGTCCATGTCATTAATATTCCTAAGTAAAATCGTCCATGTCCTGTATTTAAAAAGGAACGTTTTAATGAAACAAATTATTTACATGGAAATGCAATTTTGATGTTTTAATATATTGTTCGGATCAAGAGCTCGGGCATTAAAAATTTAATGACATGAATGTTCCCGGACTAATTTTCCTAGGAAATCATGTCCATGTCAATAATATTGCTACTGCCTAGGTAAAATGTCAGACCTTTTTTTTCAAAAGATTAATAAAAATTTCATGTTTCAATATTCAGTTTTACAGTTGAATATGAATATGTCCCCAGACTTATATTATTTTCTTAGGAAATCGTGTTCATGTCAATAACATTCCTAGGTAAAATTGTCCATGCCCTTTATTTTAAAATATCAATATAAATGTTATGTTTCAATATTCATTTATAGAGGTGTGTATTATATTTTAATAAAATATGTCCCCAGACTTATTTTCCTAGGACGTCGTGTCCATGTCATTAACATTCCTAGGTTACAAAGTCACTTTTCTTTATTTTAAATGGGAAAAAATAATGTAACTTTCAAATCTTAACTAAAAATATGATTCTGTTTTTATTTTCAATAATTGTTATAAAATAATAAAAAATATTAGTATAACATATTAGGACAATTTTTCCTAGGAAAATATGTGCCAGACATATTTTACTACCTATGGACTTATTTTCCTAGGAAAAATTGTCCTGGGACATACATTCCTAGTAAAATAATGATCAAGGACTTGATTTCCTAGGGAAAAAAGTCTGGCGGACAGATTTTACTACCGGACCAAATTTACTGTTACATTACACGGACACATTTAATCTATAGGATCAATCGTGCATTGGTGAGTTGATTTTATCTTTTGTTTAGATTTGATTTTTTTATATATATTTCCTGTCTTTTTCTATTGAAATATAAACGTCGGTACCAGCATTTCTTTACGTTCAGCATTGTCCAGAATACTATACATGCCCATATATTGAAAAAAAAATCAGAAAATAAGGAATCAGAACATTAGTTTGTCATCTGCTTAACCACAATATATTTTTCTCATAAAATTGGGGACCAGAATATTTTTTAGGAAAAAACCCTAACCCCACTTTTGAAATTAAATGGTCAATCCCTTAGTGTACATGAATAGTAATATACTGGAATTGTTTGAAAAACGTAAATATTTTAATAAAAAAGACAGGAAATATGTCGGTGAACAAAAAGTTCAAATCTAATTGAAATTTAAAGTGAACTCACTGATCATGCACGAGTGATTCTATTGATAAAAAGTGTCCGTGTAACAACTAAAAAGTGTCCATGTATCATCTAAAAAGTGTCCGTGTAAGTAATAATTATCCCATGAGGACGCGGTGTGTCAGTGTAAGATCACCCCGATGGCCGGAGGCCAGAGGGTGATCTAACACTGACACACCAAGTCCGAATGGGATAACTATTTTACATCCCAGCTGTTTTAGATTAGACGAAAAACCATTTACAATTCATAAAATCTAGTTTAGAATGCCACACAACCATACTAATATACTTTATATATTACTATATAATATATAGCCTGTATGACCCCCGAACACGATGTTTAAATATGAAACCATGTCAACTCGCCCCACTGGCCAATCGGCCCACACTAAATCGCCACTTTCTAAAAAAATCGCCCCACTCTTGTTTAACAACTCGCCCCACTTATGAAAAAGGATAAAATCCCATTGAACAATCAGTCTGACAACTCGCCTTATTTATGAAAAGGGTTAAAATCCCACCGAATGAAGGTCTGCCAACTCGCCCCACTTATGAAAATATATTGCTTCCTTTAAATATGTTAAATTACTGAGAGTAGGTATCCAGTCGTCCTGGTGTAGGGGTATGTGTCGTGGGTTGATATGCCAAAGGTCTTGAGTTCGAATCCCAGCATAGACAATGGATTTTTTCTACATAAATTTTGAAAGTGTTTTATTGTGGATTAGGCATTCCCGCCAAAATGTTTCAAAACAAAGGGAAGCATGCAAAACAAAGAAACTCAAGCTGGGGTGATCTAGTAGGGATGATCCGGCTCATATCACCCCTGATAGAACAAAGGATGTAACTACCGTTAATGTACTGACGGTACAGAGGTCGAACAAAGCTAATGTGCACAAACAATGGGCTATATGCCTTAGGTAAATAAATGTATTGTTAAATATTTGGACATTTTATTTGAAAATGATCGTTTTAGCTAATTATTCACAATAGGTAAAGTGTCCGGATGGAAATGTGTTTTTTCGAGTGATTTTATCGTTTTTTCGAGTGTGATATCAAAGAAGGTAAATTTGTCTAGAAATGAAAATAAAGAACAATGTTCAAATGCTGTTACTGTGAAGTGGAGTCTGATCAATACTTATAACAGAGAGTTAATTGGTGCATGCACCAAATTTTTGGGCCGGAAATATGGAGGATTTTGGTGTAAAAACAGTGCAAAATATTATATAAACAATCTGTATATTGAGTTGACTTTAATCCTCGATTGCCAGAACTGGTCCAATCCAATTAGTTATAATAGTGCTATAAAATATAACTAAATTGTGCAGTTGATGAAATCGAATATCTTTTAAGTGCAGTTGATGAAATGGAATATCATCTAATTTATTTTCAAGACTTGATTTTGAAACTCGTGACTATCAAAGTTGCATCTACTGACAAAATATGTGTATTCCTCATCTCAGATATGGACTTAAACGCAGCCTTTCACCTCATTTACTCATCAATGAATTTTATGTCAAGATGACATATTTTTAGGACCCTCGATTCTGACTATTACAGACGCATCTACTGACAAAATGTTATTTCTCCACGAGTTGTATCTCAGATTGGACTCTAACGCAAACTTTAATCAGTCACTCATATGTGAAATGTAGGTCAAGATAACCTTATTTTTATCAGGACCCCTTGGTTATTCAAGACGCATCTATGAACAAAATCTCATGAACTATGACTTATACTTCCACAGATAGATGGAGAGCCGTGGTGTAGTGGTTAGAGCATCGGACTACTAACACAAAGGTTCCTGGTTCGATCCCCGTTCCGGAGAAAACATTTCAGGGACTGAATATTCGGCTCTCCCTTGACACCATTTGCGAGTGTGGTCTTGAGAAACGATGATAGTCCGTCGGAAGGGGACGATAAATGGCTGACCCGTGTTAAGAGAGAGCCATATCTCTTGCACGTAAAAGACACCCTTGTAGATTTCGAAAAAGAGAAGGTTAATTCCGCTATAAAGGCAGCACTCGCACCCGCAAAGTGGAAAGGGATTAATATAAGTTGCAATAACTTCTTTCCCTATCCACTATAAATAAATATGTTTAAACTAGATAGATAGAATTTAACTTTGTGATGGACAGATGAAACACTATATCCCTTCCCTAACTTCCCTCCATAGTCTCAGAGACTGTCCATAGTACACGGATTCCCCACTCGCACTATAATTTTCCATGTTCAGTGGACCGTGAAATTGGGGTCAAAACTTTAATTTGGAATTAAAATTAGAAAGATCATATCATAGGGAACATGTGTACTAAGTTTCAAGTAGTTGTGACTTTAACTTCATCAAAAACTACCTTGACCAAAAACTTTAACCTGAACTTCGCACTTTCGTTTTCTATGTTCAGTTGACCATGAAATTGGGGTCAAAACTATAATTTGGCATTAAAATTAGAAAGATCATATCATGGGGAACATGTGTACTAAGTTTCAAGTGGATTGGACTTCAACTTCATCAAAAACTACCTTGACCAAAAACTTTAACCCGAAGTCGGACGAACGAACGAACGGACGAACGAACGGAGGCACAGACCAGAAAACATAATGCCCCTCTACTATCGTAGGTGGGGCATAAAAATCAGAAAGCTTCAGACAGTATAGCAAATTATTCTCTTCGTAACAACTGACAAATCCTTGACAAAATGTTTTCATTTCAATCTGTTTGGTTGCAGTAAAATTGCAAAATATTAACAAACACCAAGTGAATATTTGAGAGGTTTGAAAATCACTTTCAGTTACTGAAACATGTTACCTATAAAAACTCCCGAGATCGTTTACGTTGAAAGAAAAGATATCTTTATTATGAATATTTTTCTAAATGATGAAAACTGTACATATAATAATCAAAATAGAATATAAAAAAACTATTTTGAGAAAATAACGCAAACTATAATAAATCATTTCCCATGTTCCGACGACGAGTTGTTGATAGAACATGGTCCCTTGTTTACATTTCTAAAAATAACCTGGTTTGGGAAATCCCCAAATACGGGTCACGCATTCTGTGCATAATAAAACAATGAACATTCATTGTTATAAATATTTGGCATCTTCTTCTTATATCAAACTTAAAAAAAATGTATTTATTTCAATAACCTAAAATCTTTAATTTTCATATACCGCAGAAAATAATAATGTAGATCCGCAGAAACTCATGTAACAATCTCAAACCCATATCATATAATGGACCGGCTTAGTGCCGGCCCATAATAAATTAGGCTGTTAGTTTTCTCAATTGAAATGTTTCATATTTTTCATGTCGGGGCCTTTTAAAGCCGACTATGCGGTATGTGTTTTCTCATTGTTGAAGGCCTAACGGGTGGCTATAATTGCTTGCGTTCACTTCATTTGATTTTGTTTTTACCCATAAAGCATCCCCATAGCTTTATTTTGTTGTTTATTCAATACATTGGATAAGTCCCCGAGTTTCTCATCAGCTCAACAAGATTTATAACAAACCTTTCTAAAATTATTTACCTCCAAGGGGAACTGGGGAATAGAAATATGGTCACTTGGGTCTTCTTCCGATCGGCAGTAAAACCCTTGCCAAAGTGGTGCGTATGTTTGGATGTGCGGGATGTTCAAGTACACAGCCACGTCCGGTCAGAATGGGTTCGGTAGAGGGTGCAACGCTCACTGCACGTTAAGAACCCTTGCAACAGCTCTGTGAGGGCTCCGTAGGTGGCATGTTACAAGGCAAAATTTCTGCTCATATCCAATATACCATAATTTTCAGTGGCAGCATAAATTTCCCGACCTTCAACCCGAACGTCCTCTGTTACAGGACCTACATATTGGATTTATAATTGTTAATTGGTTCTCGTCCTGAACATGCATGAACTATTTACCACTGGGCGTTAAGCAACAAACAATCAATCATTTAAGATTGTCCGTTTATAAATCTAAATTTTTAAAAGAAACTAAGGTTTCACACTCCATTTACACCCACCATCATGACAGGGCTTACAAAGCTGCTTGTCAATTGAATTAGGATTAAACAATCTGATTATGTAGTAGCCCCTTTTGTTGTTTATACAACATTGTCATTTATTTTATGACAATGTCATTCGATGTGTTTGAGCATCACCACTCTTCGACACTGTGTACATTGGATACCAATGACCGTTTGTCCCGCCTTCTTAAATTGATTGACAACCGTATTTTGAACGTCATATCGGGACACTTTACATGGATTCGAAATAAATCTATTAAATTAAAAATAATTTTCAGAAAAAATCCAAATAAACTACCTTTTCCATCCATTTCAAAACAAGCAATACATTTTTCAAGAAATTTAGTCAAACATTTTATTTTATAAAAATGCATCCTCTTCCAAGAAAGGAAAAACATCGGTGCATAAGAAAGAAAATATCAGCATGATATATTTAGTACGGTAACCGATGTTTCAAATACCAATCAACTGTGAAAGATATTCTGGAGTCGTAAATTTTACGATATCCATTGATTTCATATAAATATGAAGAGGAGTAGAGTGATCATGAGCTGTATGAATGTAAGATAACATTGTACTTGCTTGAAAATATTGCGTATTATTACTATAAATTAGTGTTGTCAACGGTTAATACCGAATACCAAAAACGCTAACCGGTTAACCGGACTTTTTTTCAATTTTGATAGATTTGATATAAATTTGTATTGAAATAGTATAAATATAAATGGAAAGTTCTCTTTTCAGTAAAAACGTACCTCTCTTTGTCATTTGAAATTTATACATTTTCGCTACGTGCGTGAATATACTTTTGTAAAAGAGGCAATGCATTTTACACACAAGTCTTAAATGTTAATCTTTACTAAAAACTCACGATGTCTTTTATGAACAAAAATGTGATCATAGATAAAAAAAAATATCGTTTTCGTCGGATATTCTTCTGTGCAAAAAGATGCGGACAATTTCCCTTGTATTTTTTTTAACTTGCAAGCTAAATATCTAAAATTTTGCATCGCTAACCAAATTTAGTTAGTTTGAATCCGAAAAACATTTATTTACATTATAAACCTTCTTTATCATGGTGAATTGGTAATAATCATGTACTTTCCAACTTATTTTTTGAATAAAGAAAGTCTGTGGTGTAATTTAAAACGCACACAATTATGTTTGACTCTCATTATTTATGTGTCGGTCTCAAATCAGGAGATTGTAATTTAGTAGTTATCGTTCGTTGTTGTTTATCATATTTGTTACTCGTTTCTTGTTTTGTGCATAATTCAGGCTTTTGTTTTCTCGTTTGGATTGCTTCACATTGTGTTATGTCTGGGCCTTTTATGGCTTGCTTATTGCGGTATGGGTTTTGCTTATTGATGAAGGCCGTACGATGACCTATAGTTGCTAAAACATCTTCGGATATTTTTACGTTAATTTCAAACGATATGAACCTACGAAGTCTTATATTATAGGACAAGGGACGGAGTGAATTTTTTTTTTTATAAAACAATAGTTGTTTTTCCCGTTTGAATGGTTTTACACTTGTAATTTTTGGGGCCCTTTATAGCTTGCTGTTCGGTGTGAGACAAGGCTCCGCGTTGAAGACCGTACTTTGACCTATAATGGTTTACATTTAAATTTTTTTTTTGGACTTGGATTGAGAGTTGTCTCATTGGCACTCATACCACATCTTCTTATATCTAATGATTGAGTTTGAATCAAGTTGAAATGACAGCATTATTCTACATAGATGAATATGTTTATTCAAATTATACATACATTGTACCTCGAACCCTTAAATCGTCATTTCTCTGTATAGACCCTACATTGTTTAAGTCGGTGCGACTTTATCCACCAGCAACATATGTCCACAAAACAAAACTTCGGGTACACGAGAAGACCTTCTTGCTTTAAGACGGTTCACATTTTCTTTATTGTGAGCTAGTCTAAGAGCTAGTTTCGACCTTGGCGTCTTATTTTTAAAATTACTTCGTTGATGAACTTATCACTACAAAGTACTTGCAAAATCTTCGTTCCCGTGAAAGTAAAGAGTTGTTCAAATTTCAAAATTCATCAAGGTCTCTTCTGTGGAACTGTCTGACGGGTTTCAAAGTCGGCATGACAGGAGGTCAATGTATTCAGGATAATTTAAGTTATGTGGTACAATGGGTAAATGTCTGGTTAAAATATATCTTATCATTGATGTGCCGCATTAACATCCCTTTAAAGTATGTGACCCATGACATACGATATTTTATGCATTTCATTGGCTATTTTCTAGCAAAATCTAAACTATACCTGTATCAATGAACGTGTCTGAAGACGAATCATTCCAAAATATTTTTGTTTCATTTTAATCTTTGAAAATTTAAATAAACTGAACTCTTAAATAGATCTTTTCGGGACGTCGGGTTGGGTCTATATTTTTATATAGAATTCGGAATTTACACTTTTTGGAACTCAGAAATCAATGATTATTTTTTCGGGATTCTGCATGAAATGCTTTATTTTTTCGGGATTTCGGTATTTAGCTTTTGTATTTTTTTTTTCTGAATTCGGGATGGCACTCCTCTTACCCCTCCTCTCACTCTCTTCATCAGGCAATGTTTAGGAAAAAATGAAAATCATTCCGTATGAGAATTTTAATTTGTTAAATATTTGCAATTCGCATAAAATCACAAAACCTGCAGATTATTTTTATTTCTTTATGTGGAATGACTACAAAAAGGGGGTGTATACGACTTCCCAAACTTAATCTTCGATTCATGTTCGTTACAATTAAACAATTAAAGATTTCAATATATTTTTTTTAATATCGAATACTTGTTCCCAACGAAATGTCTAAATATATATTTTCCCTCATATTGACAGCTATCTGAAGTCAGTTCACAGTAGCCTGGGATCCTATCCCACTGCTAGTATTATATTGGGTAAGGACGCCAGGCTAAGTTCATAGGACCTCAGCAATCCATCACTTTTATTCAATCAACTGTCCTTTATGATAAATATTGGCGTGCGATTGTAGTCGAAACAATTTAATATATACTGCAGAATGAGATACTATATTCCTGGTTCTATTTTTACTTTTTTTTGTTTCCATATTAATAAGCTTTATATCATATTCTTTTAATATTAAATCGACCTCATTACACTCAATGCCTCTTACCATAATTATATCCTACATTGCTCATATTATCAAATTATTATTTGTGTATTACTTATTGTGTATTTCACTAATGTTTATATAATCATTGTATTATGATGTTTTTGTATCTTTCCCGACAAGGGCCCATGATTGGTATAATAAAATAATGTCTAATGTCTAATGTCTATACAATGACATTGTAATAGTTTTAGGACACATTTACATCAGCTTCAAACGGTAATGTATTTTACTGAGGAAGCTGTGGACTACTGGTTCAAAATAAAATTGATTTCTACAAGTTGCTTTGTAACCGCTGTCATGATGTTGGGTGTAATAGTTTAATACAAACTAGAGGAAGTCATTTTTTAAGCCCAAGCTTGTCTTCTTTTTTATAAACATTTCTTAAAAAAAACTCGGACCATTTGTTGAAAATCCGGATGTTTTAGATGTTTCTCTCGAAAAAACACGAGCAATGTAAAACATTGAATTGTGAGTGAACTACAGGGAAATTGTGCGTAGTTTGTGCCCTTAACATGTAAATAAAATTGAGAATGGAAATGGGGAATGTGTCAAAGAGACAACAACCCGACCAAATAAAAAACAACCTCAGAGGGTCACCAACAGGTCTTCAATGTAGCGAGAAATTCCCGCACCCGGAAAGCATTCAGAATAAGATGAACAGCCCACGAATACAACTAATAATATATTCGCGAAATAGCAGTAAATAGATCTGATCGTATGTAATATCACTCGAAAAAACCTCATCTACACTTGGAAAAAAAAAGACCGATGCACTCGAAAAAACACGATCACAGCCGGATACTATACATACCGTGCAATTATTCAAATTCAATTCACTTTAGTATTTTATTTCAGTTAAAATACCAATAATATATAATACAACATTAAATTATGTGTAAAATATATATATAGATATGAAATAGAGAGCTATTCTGTTCAGAATTATAAGAGCGTACAATTACATAAAAACATTATAGCTATTTCGTATTTTATAAAACACACATTAATGTATTTCTATGTATGCATGGTTGGAGACTTATGAAGACCTTTTATATTTTACAATGTATGAACAGCATTCTTTAACTGATATCAATTTCATTTTTTTTCACTGTCGAAACTTTTCGGAATAATAATAAAAATGTGTGCCTTGTATTTTAATTTATATAGATCGAATAAATATTCCCACCATTACGTAACATTCTTTATATATGTAATTTAGTCGATAAATCTTTATATGTGAAAACTTGCTATATTTTCTATAAATACAAAAGAGCATAGATTTTATCATATTACAAATCAAAGTACTGAAGTACTATTTATATAAAAGCGAGGCTGGGTACTGTCTATGAAGCCTTAATTACATAATAGTTATTGAAAAACTGGTCATTATCGTGATATAGAGACTGCCCACAGGACAGTGGTATTGACTAAGACAGCGATAATGATGTATCACGATATTGACCAGTTCTTCAATAACTATTATGTTTATTTCATTGAGGAACCATGTTTTTTAAAAATTCTCATCAATTCAAATTGTTCAAGAAAACTCGAGTTATTGTACGAGTTCTATAGGAAAGAGTGAAAAACAGTCATAGTGATATATGGATACAAAATAAAGTTTTCTATAATTTTACAAGTAACGAAATCACTCTAAACAGAGAAACCACGCGCCATTGGTCATTAACATGTAAAAGTCCGTTAACGACCTGTTTTCTGTTCCGTTTTTTTCGGTTAAAGACCGATGGAATTTTTTACTGAAGAATAAAGAATGTCATGTGGCCCTTTGTAATCAAATAGGAAAAGCTCATTATTAACCGATATAAAATAAAAAGATACACATATCTAGTAGACAACAACCCAAAAACATTATTGATAGTCTCACCTTAGGGACCGGTCCATACACTCGCTAAATGACTTCATGAGCGTCTTGATAGTTTAAAGATTAATTTGGTATAATATAATATGCCTTATTATAATTAATACTGTGCGTTTATGAAATATAAGATCTGCTGGATCTTGTAGCTTCTATGACCTTAAGCTCATATAACTATACGCGAACTTTGACCTTGTCTTTGGTGCGACTTACATCTATACCATTATGTAATACAGTCTTGTTTACTACAATCAATAAGGAGACAGGACAACCCCTGATTGTGCACCAAAAAAAGGTTATCGACGGTAGTTTATAAATTCACAGGTGATGTCACAAAGTCAGGTGTCATGGAAAAAGTTTCAACAAATTATTTATCTCATCTGTTGCATAAATCTCGAGCTAAATCTCGGATGTGATATTTCTCAGTATGTTTGATTTTAATTCTAACATGAAGAACCAATTTCAATCTTACCGTATTGTTATATTTAGAATAAAAGCTATCACAACAATGATAAAGGTGTAAAGCCTCGGTCACACCTTACCGGATAGCTCGAACGAACGCCTAACGGATAACTTTTTTTCAATCCGTTCATGTCCGTTAGACGTCCGTTCGTATCCGTTAGACATCCGTCCATATCCGTTGCATGTCCGTTTAGCGTACGTTTTATCCCTCGACGTCCGTTCTGTCCGGTGGAAAATTTTGAGCATGTTCAAAACTTTGAACGGACGTCCAACAGATAAAATGTCCGTTGAACGTCCGTTAGGCGTCCGTTTTGTACGGTACTCGTCCGTTTCGTTTCCGTTTTGTATCCGTTACGTGTCCGTTATACATCCGTTGGAGGTTTGGAAGATAAATTAAAGCCTCGGTCACACCTTACCGGATAGCTCGAACGGACGCCTAACGGATAAAAAAAAAAGTTATCCGTTGACAAAATTTTTATCCGTTGGGAGTCCGTTGGTGTACTAACGGACATGTAACGAATGCCTAACGGACATACAACGGACATTGAACGTACGTGAAACGGATACGTACCGGACAGAACGGACGTCGAACGTACATCCAACGGACGAGTACCGGATAAAACGGACACTTAACGGAAGCGTAACGGATAAAACGGATGAACAAAATAATCTGAAAATTAAAGGCAATAAACCATCTAAAAGTTTAAGGCAATAAACCATCTGAAAATTAAAAGCAATAAACCATCTGAAAATTAAAGGCAATAAACCATCTGAAAATTAAAAACCAATTGTTCAGAGAACAATTGAAGGTCTTTCCACCAGTTAATATCTATTTTGATATTAAAATATTAAAATCAGTCTAAAATGTCAGTTCATATGGCTTTATGATGTATAGATATGAATTTAAAGCAAAGGTCAAAATGTAGAACGTCAAATTAACCTATGACCTTGACCTCAATTTGAAGGTCACAAACTGAGGATATCAAATCAAAAGACCCTAGGTCTCTAATACGTATGGTTGATAAGTTATATCACTTTACACATAATTTTAGATATGATAGGGGCAAAAACTCCCATTCATTGTCTACGCACCCTTTCAACTGAAATTATTAAGTTACGACATGTTGCAACTAACAATTTAGTCAAAATATTTTGTCGATATCTTATACGGTTTCTGGAAATGAGTGGAAATAAGCCTAATTCAAAAATAAGATATGACCTTGACCTTTGACCTTGACCTAATTTTCATTTTTTTGGACCAAGGACCTCAAATCAAAATATCCTAGGTCTCTATCACTTATAGTGTTCCAGTTTAAAATACATTTCAAAATTTCAAATACAAAAGGGGAAATAACTCTCATATGGAGCGTTCATATTGCTTCGGTCAAAATTGGACAAATCATGCTCCATGCTCATGCTCTTACTCCAAGATCCATCACGAATAATAAATATTCACGACACTCAAGAAAATCTGACGTACCAATTATTGGCCTTTCTGACGCGAAATTTCAATTGGAATTTGTCCGTTTTACATCCGGAAGACATCCGTTTTATCCGTTATCCTTCCGTTAATGTCCGTTTTATCCGTTAGGCGTCCGTTAGGCGTCCGGTAGACGTCCGTTGGTGAATTGGTCTACCGGATCTCCAACGGATGCATAACGGACACGTAACGGATACAAAACGGACGAGTACCGTACAAAACGGACGCCTAACGGACGTTCAACGGACATTTTATCCGTTGGACGTCCGTTCAAAGTTTTGAACATGCTCAAAATTTTCCACCGGACAGAACGGACGTCAACGGATAAAACGGACGCTTAACGGACATGCAACGGATATGGACGGACGCCTAACGGATAAGAACGGACGTCTAACGGACATGAACGGATTGAAAAAAAGTTATCCGTTAGGCGTCCGTTCGTGCTATCCGGTAAGGTGTGACCGAGGCTTAACCAACGGACTTCTACCGGACGTTTAACGGATAAAACGGATGTTGAACGAATGAGAAACGGACTTCTACCGGACATATAACGGAAAAGCGGATCTGAAACGGATTAAATGCCAATTGAAAATTTCGCGTCAGAAATGACAATTATTGGTATGTCAGATTTCTTTAAGTTCATGAATTCTTATTATTCATAATCGATCTTAGAGTAAAGGCACGTCTTCACAATCAAGCAGCTCTTATTCAGGCCAGACACTGCCCTTTGGCGGCATTTTGAAGATCAAACCAAAACCAGTTACACAGAAACATTTTGAATATTTGTGCGATTTACATGTATTATTATTGTCGCCTTTAATTTTTCCGTATATCTTGTTCATCCGTTAGGTGTCCGTTTTATGCGGTACTCGTCCGTTGGATGTACGTTCGACATCCGTTCTGTCCGCTACGTATTCGTTTCTCGTACGTTACATATCCGGTGTGTGTCCGTTATGCATTCGTTACACGTTCGTTTCATCCGGTCAGTACATCAACGGACTCCCAACGGATAACAATTTTGTCAACGGACAACTATTATTTTCATCCGTTAGGCGTCCGTTCGTGCTATCCGGTAAGGTGTGACCAAGGCTTAACAGACTGACGTAAATGTAACTAGCCTGACCTACTGATAGTGGTCGTTTCAAGGGGACAAACAAAATTATAGGCCGACTTTTCAAAAGCTAGCTATCAGGTTCAAAACCAATAAAATAAATCAGAATAAGGGTGTAAAACTCGTTCTGTCATGAATATGCTTACTCGCAAACGGTCTGCTGACAGAAAAAACGCAAAAACATTTCATATGAAGTACAAAATGTTCAACCACGACAGAAAGTGGAACTGGGTAAAATCTTAGTAATTTTAGGTACAAAGAGAAGTAACCAGGGGTACATTTATATTCTAAAAATTAATTCCGATAAGGGACAAGGCTTTTATCTGTTATTGAATAATCCAGTAAAGAACAATTTATAATAAACAACATAGAATTGATAAAAGAAAAGACAATATTATTTCAGCTGCAAAGTCTAAACTACATGTATGAATTTGCAATTCAACAACGGTCTCTAATGCAGCAATGTCTCAATATCTTTAGACCACAAGTTTCAGCATCTAACACCTGTAATTGATGAACCCAAGATCTGATGGCTGGCGACTGAATCATATATATATATATACATGTATACCAGTCTAAATTGAAAACAACGTTCAAACCTATGATTTCGTTGGATAAAAACCGCATTTTTTATACGTGTGCATGTAACAAATTTCGTTGTAGAAGGGTATAAATCACAGGGTTTTATATAGGATAGCGACCGCCATTGACAGTAAAACCTCGTCTGACCCACTAAACAAGCCCCTGTGTCTAAATACAGCACAAACAACATTTCCCAAAAGACCAAAAGAGTGAAAAAATATATTTTAACAAAACGCATTTGACTAACAGGTTGAACAACTGATGTTCTTAAACCCTGCTGACTACCATTGACGATTGCCAAATAAATTGATCACAAGGTGTAACAAAATGGATCTATATTAATTTAATGCCAAATAGAAAACAATAAACTTGCGGCAAAGATGGTTACCTACAACATGAGGTGCTAATTTTTTTTTACACCATATCCCGGATTTCGACAATTTATGTCTCTTCAGTGATGTAAGGGATCGAGTAAGGGATCGAAAAGTAATTAGAAGGCCATTTAATTCACCTCAATTTAGGATAGACTCTTGAATTTAAAGAGTGAAAATAGGATGAACGGTTTATATAAACCGGAGGGAAAATATAATACAACTTGAAGCCCAAACGTAATAAATATAAACAAGTCTAAATTGAAAACAACGTTCAAACCTATGATTGCGTTGGATAAAAACCGCAATTTTTATACGTGTGCATGTAACAAATTTCGTTGTAGAGGGGTCTAAATACAGCACAAACAACCACAGGGACTCGGTTAAGCAGATTAAAATTTTGTAAATCAATGTTTTTAATTTATTTTTTATTATTTCCTGTCCATTTGCATTACTATATTTACGTATTTAACGTTGCCATCACTATTTCTTTGTTTTCTGGCAATGTGCAGTTTACTATCCATATCCATATACTGAAAAAACCTAAAGGGATCTAAGTCGCCATCTTGAATTGCCTTCCCTACTGTAGATAAAAAATAATTAAAAATATTAATAAATTACTATATACCTTTCAACAGCCCTCATTTTCTTCCGAAATTATTCGTCTATCACATGCATATTTTGATTTGTGGATTAACAGAACCCTTACGCAGTTTCAGTTGCATTCGTGTCAGAATATTCAAATTTCCCGGCGAAAGCAACGTATCATTCGGAAACTTCCAGGTTGATGCGTTTACTACAACGATAAATCCTTATAAACAGACGAGTGCTGTCCCCTGATTTATTATTACATATCGAGCGCAAAATTATTAACCATGTTAACGAATAGAACCTTTCTTCAAACGGGGTAACATAAATCATTGACTTTTTCGTAGACACATAAATAAAATGAAGAAGTTACTTAAAATATTGACACGTTCAATGGGATTTATAAGGTTTACTAGCAGTACCAGGATATAAAAAAAAGGGGAGGGCCGGTTGGTAGATCAACTTGGAGTAATACTTTGAAAAAGTATATTAACTTATCATACATGCATGTATGAAGTTCAATCAGTAGGCCGCTTTTCCATATACATACATACTCCTCTGATTATATAAGTGTTGTACTGCATAAATCCATGATTTGAAAAATATCAGGACGATGTCAGAAGATCTCAGAAATACAACCCGATAGTTTGGGACAATCATTTGATATTTTTAATGGGCGGAAGGATAGGAGGATAATCTGATATTGAAACAATACATGCACTAACTGTTCAAAGACATTTTTGTTTGATATTTAATTTATATGAAGGATATCTTGGTGTGGCGTAGGTATGAAGTTAGGGGACAGCACTCGTCTGTTTATAAGGATTTATCGTTGTAGTATACGCATCAACCCGGAAGTTTCCGAATGATACGTTGCTTTCGCCGGGAAATTTGAATATTCTGACACGAATGCAACTGAAACTGCGTAAGGAATCTGTTAATCCACAAATCAAAATATGCATGTGATAGAAGAATAATTTCGGAAGAAAATGAGGGCTGTTGTAAGGTATATAGTAATTTATTAATATTTTTAACTATTTTTTATCTAAAGTAGGGAAGGCAATTCAAGATGGCGACTTAGATCCCTTTAGGTTTTTTCAGTATATGGATATGGATAGTAAACTGCACATTGCCAGAAAACAAAGAAATAGTTATAGCAACGTTAAATACGTTAATATAGTAATGCAAATAGACAGGAAATAATAAAAAATAAATTAAAAACATTGATTTACAAAAATTTTATCTGCTAACCGAGTCCCTATGCAAACAACATTTGCCAAAAGACGAAAAGAGTGAAAAAATATATTTTAACAAAACGCATTTGACTAACAGGTTGAACAACTGATCTTCTTAAACCCTGCTGCCTGCCATTGACGATTGCCAAATAAATTGATCACAAGGTGTAACAAAATGGATCTATATTAATTTAATGCCAAATAGAAAACAATAAACTTGCGGCAAAGATGGTTACCCACAACATGAGGTGCTAATTTTTTTTTTACACCATATCCGGATTTCGACAATTAATGTCTCTTCAGTGATGTAAGGGATCGAAAAGTAATTGGAAGGCCATTTAATTTACCTCAATTTAGGATAAACTCTTGAATTTAAAGAGTGAAAATATGATGAACGGATTATATAAACCGGAGGGAAAATATAATACAAGCCCAAACGTAATAAATATAAACAAGTCTAAATTGAAAACAACGTTCAAACCTGATTGCGTTGGATAAAAACCGCAATTTTTATACGTGTGCATGTAACAAATTTCGTTGTAGAGGGGTCTAAATACAGCACAAACAACATTTTCCAAAAGACCAAAAGAGTGGAAAAATATATTTTAACAAAACGCATTTGACTAACAGGTTGAACAACTGATGTTCTTAAACCCTGCTGACTGCCATTGACGATTGCCAAATAAATTGATCACAAGGTGTAACAAAATGGATCTATATTAATTTAATGCCAAATAGAAAACAATAAACTTGCGACAAAGATGGTTACCCACAACATGAGGTGCTAATTTTTTTTTACACCTTATCCGGATTTCGACAATTAATGTCTCTTCAGTGATGTTAGGGATCGAAAAGTAATTGGAAGGCCATTTAATTCACCTCAATTTAGGATAGACTCTCTAATTTAAAGAGTGAAAATAGGATGAACGGAATTTATAAACCGGAGGGAAAATATAATACAAGCCCAAACGTAATAAATATAAACAAGTCTAAATTAAAAACAACGTTCAAACCTATGATTGCGTTGGATAAAAACCGCAATTTGTATACGTGTGCATGTAACAAATTTCGTTGTAGAGGGTCTAAATACAGCACAAACAACATTTTCCAAAAGACCAAAAGAGTGGAAAAATATATTTTAACAAAACGCATTTGACTAACAGGTTGAACAACTGATGTTCTTAAACCCTGCTGACTGCCATTAACGATTGCCAAATAAATTGATCACAAGGTGTAACAAAATGGATCTATATTAATTTAATGCCAAATAGAAAACAATAAACTTGCGGCAAAGATGGTTAACCACAACATGAGGTGCTAAATTTTTTTTTACACCATATCCGGATTTCGACAATTAATGTCTCTTCAGTGATGTTAGGGATCGAAAAGTAATTGGAAGGCCATTTAATTTACCTCAATTTAGGATAGACTCTCTAATTTAAAGAGTGAAAACAGGATGAACGGATTATATAAACCGAGGGAAAATATAATACAAGCCCAAACGTAATAAATATAAACAAGTCTAAATTAAAAACAACGTTCAAACCTATGATTGCGTTGGATAAAAACCGCAATTTTTATACGTGTGCATGTAACAAATTTCGTTGTAGAGTGGTCTAAATACAGCACAAACAAGATTTTCCAAAAGACCAAAAGAGTGGAAAAATATATTTTAACAAAACGCATTTGACTAACAGGTTGAACAACTGATGTTCTTAAACCCTGCTGACTGCCATTGACGATTGCCAAATAAATTGATCACAAGGTGTAACAAAATGGATCTATATTAATTTAATACCAAAAAGAAAACAATGAACTTGCGGCAAAGATGGTTAACCACAACATGAGGTGCTAATTTTTTATATATATATATATATACCAGCTTTTGAAAAGTCGGCCTGTATATATGTATTATTGATATCATTGATACAGCTTTCGAAAGAGCTAACACAACTAGTCGTCAAGAACATCTAGAGTACAAGGATAAGAATAAAGAAACCAACATAACACCTCTTGTACTCACTTACCATCCTGGTTTTAAAAATGTGTCATCCGTTGTTCAGAAGCATTGGAAAATTATAGAAATTACTCAAATCTAAAGAAAGTATTTTCTTCACCACCAGTCGTGGCCTTCAGAAGACCTAAAAACATCCGTGACAAATTAGTGACATCTGTATTAGCAAAGCAGCCTACTCCACCTCCCGGTTGCTACAAACAATGTGGTCGAAGGAATTGCTTATGTTGCCAATACAAGCAGTTCTTTCATCAGCTCCGTTACTAAACAAAATTATACCATCTACTCAAATTCCAACTGTAAAACGGAGAACTAAATTTATATATTAACATGTAACACTTGTGGCATTCAGTATGTGGGAGAAACAATGGATAAATTCAATATTCGGCTCAATAACCATCGTTCATGGTACAAAACCAACAAAAACTGTCCTCTCACAAGACATCTTCGCTCAAAGAAACATACACCACGGCGAGAAGGAGAAGAAAAAACTTTTGGATCCACCAGCTCCACACTCTAGAACCGGATGGTCTTAACGAAAAAGACGAGAAGAGATACAGGAAAGATAAAGAATAATTTAATACACAGTATCGTCCTTTTTATCCTGTAATATTGGCCAATGGACGTTGCAAACTTCAACCACCAATTTTGTAAATAATCTTGAACTTCATCCAAATTATGTATTATTTACAAGGCAGCTAAATTCATGTACATTGAACTGCAAAAGTTTCTTATCTACATCCGATTTCACCTGGATAAATGCACGCTTGATAAAGCTACATGTAGTTTGTCTAGCGAAATATTGCGTTTATTTTTATCGTTTTGTAAATATTTCAAACATTCTACTGACCTATAATGGTTTACTTTTTTTTTAAATTGTTATTTGGATGGAGAGTTGTCTCATTGGTACTCACACCACATCTTCCTATATCTAATATTTACTTACTAAATAGTGTGTTAAAATGACATTGTTTGGCAATCTCTCTCTCTATATATATATATATAGTAAAGGCCAGGTGGTCGTGTGGTCTAGCGTTACGGCTACAGTGCAGGCGATTTGGTGTCACGATATCTCAGTAGCATGGGTTCGAATCCCGGCGAGGGAAGAACAAAAAATTTGCGAAAGCAAATTTACAGATCTAACATTGTTGGATTGATGTTTAGACGAGTAGTATATATATATATAAGTACCGACTCTCCAACAGATTTTATCCATCGGATCACCAGTGATGGTGATGGTGATACAAGGCTGAAAACACATTTCTGTATATATGATTCGTCTAAATAACAGCCCAACAATATTAGATCTGTAAATTTGCGTTAGAATTTTTTTTGTTCTTCCCTGGCCGGGATTCGAACTCATCATGCTACTGAGATATCGTGGCACCAAATCGCCTTGCACTGTGCCCGGTTCCACGATATCTCAGTAGCATGAGTTCGAATCCCGGCCAGGGAAGAACAAAAAATTTGCTAACGCAAATTTACAGATCTTACATTGTTGGGCTGTTATTTAGACGAATTATATATGTATATATACAGATTTCCATCTCCCTGTAGACTTCTATAAAATGAAAACTTGCAGTTCCTTTCTGTAGTCGAGTATCAAACATTTCAGCCACATTTAAGACGATAACATACCATACTAGTATTTAACATTTAATCAATTGGCTAGGTTTTGTGGGTCGAAAGAGACACATGAAAAAAAGTTAAATGTGTTTTGTGCACTGTCTGAAGACTGGACAAGACATTCGCATTCCGTTCAGCCGTTATTGTCACCCTTCCCCAATTCAACCTAGAGAAGTTTGAGTGAATATAATCCAAGACCTTAGCTTGTGTGAACATAATGCTTTAGTTGTCACTTTTCCTCAAAACTCCACATCGATGTCCTTTCTTATTTTCAATATTGTCTTTTTTGTTCTTTTATCAGTTTTGAATAGTGATAAATTTAAAAACAAGACCTCATTTATGTTCTCAATTTTGCCATGATCCCACCAATGCATAACATATGACATACAGACTAATACATGGTCTTTTCTACATCGACCCATGTATCATCCATAGACATTAGTCGATATTGAAATTGATAATAGTTGATATTGCTCGAGGGATGATACCCAGGCCGACATGGAAAAAGACATGTTTTAATCTTTTTATCATAAAATACCGATGTAAGAACACACCTAGGCTGATAACCCAATATCAGCCCGACGACGTCACGTCACATAGGGCTGATATGCGTTATCAGTCTGGGTGTGAATTTATGCCGGGCTAGTTTACTTCCGCTCGTTACACATATGCAAAAACAATCATATTAATGCTAGGTAAATGATACATTCATGTATCTTATCTTATAAATTGTTTGAAAACTGCTTAATGCCCGCGTCACACTGTCCCGATTTTTACTCCGATGGGAACACGATTATGGAAATTTTCAAAATCGGGACTGATCGTATCCAGATCGGGCAATTCGTAGTGCCATCTTTAACCATCTTTAACCATCGGCCACTTTTTCTAGCCTTCGGGGACAACTTCGGGAAGGGTTCTAAATTTTTTAACATGTTAAAAAATCCCCAAAGGTGCGTCCGATGTTGAGGGTTCGTATTGAGCTCGTATCACCATCCTCACCATCGTAATGTCACCGGGAATGCATCTTTGAACATCGTATTGTATTCGTGTTTCCATCGTTTCCATCGGGCAGCTTTGACATTACGGTGTCTACACGAATGAATCACGAAGCTACCCGAAGGTCTTACGATGGCAACACGACTTCGTGAAGACCTCGTAATCCACTCGTGTTGTCATCGAATAAAAGTACGAAGGCGACAAGATGGAACTACGACGGCAATAAATCCAGCTTAATGTAAGTTAATATTCGCGCTAAAATACATTTAAAGTGGCATGCACGATATGCACTGGTCAGTGTAATACGACAGTTAAGAAAGACGTTCACAAAACATGGAGCTCATTTCATATGATTCTATGAGAACAAGAAAGGCGACAGCGTTGTTTCTATTAATTCAAATGGAACAAGAAGAGCAGCTATTACAGACTCAGGATTTACTTTTACAAGTAAAATATTATTTTGTGTCAATTTTTTATATCAAGTAACATAATGAAAATCATAAACGCGCCTCGTATACCAACACTGCAGGTACACCTATATAGGGAAACCAACTTTTTCTTCATTATTCTGATTTTTTATGTATCGTCTGAGTTGTTGTCACACGAATGTTTACTCCATAACCATTTTCTTTTCTATATTTCATATTTTGCCGCATTTGTTGCTTTCCCCACATCCTTCCTTTTGTCTATATTATTATGATATTCTCCTGAAAAGAGCTCTTTTTGAATAAAAGGGATCAACGAACTCATTACCTTACCTTTAAGATAGATCAGTAAACATGGGCATAATTATGGGTGATTATTTAGACTAGTGCACACATTTTACAGTTCAAACAAGGCAATGCCGAGCGTGGCATCCCCTCGTATGTAAGATATTGGAGACAAATATGGACACTATATATTTGTATATGACACATGCAAAAAATGGTAAATTGAATATGCATATTTGATACATAAACTATTTTTTTAGAAATCGACCAAAACATTCAGTAACTTGAAATACCTTTAATATTGTCTTTAGAACCAGCAGGTAAAAAATTGAGCAACCAATTGCTTGTGTATTATGCTATTTGAAGGAGAAAAAACAAGTCCATCTGCATGACCTTGACCTTCGGCCTTCAACGTAAAAAACGTCAGATTATTACAAGGAGGAACAATATACCAAATGTGGTTAAAATCTTTTTAAGCATAGTGGTTTTAGAGTGTCCACAAGGGTGGTACTGCCTTGTATTACAACTGCCACTGTGACCTTGACCTTTGAATTTTAAAGTCAATAGCGCTTAAGATATTCTTAACGAGTAACCCCATACCAAGTTTTGAGCATTTTGGTTCTAGAGTGTCCATAACAATTTCATCTACACGAAACTTACATGTAGTAGGCGAGGGGATGATAAACTAAGTTTTATAAGAATTAGACAAAAAGATCGATTTCCCGCCATGTATGGCAGACTTGTACAGATGGCATTATATGCAGAAACTCAGAGTCAAGTTTTACCCTTCAAGCCAACGGTCTTCCGTCTTATGATTAAACCAGAAATGAAATGTACAATATAATATATATTCAATATTGATCAAACAATTAAAAACGCATGATGCCTTCGGCATATAATTTAAATGCATCGTAAGCTGTACACGACGTCTTTTAGACATCGTATGGCCATCGCGCCATCATCGTAATCCATCGTGTAGCCTTCGTAATCCATCGTGTAGCCTTCGTGGTCCATCGTGTAGGCTTCGGCTGAGATATGAAGCTTAAATACCCGTCTTCGGTTAACCTTCGTATGTCCATCTTTTGCTATCGTATATAATTTCGGCACCATCGTATAGACTTCGTTATTCATCGTACTTGCTTCGGTCACTTTTTGGTATTTTAACGAGATCGGGACCAACTTCGTACGAACATACAATTTTCGCATTCGGGTGTCCATCGTATATAAAAATCGGGACAGTGTGACGCGGGCATAAAGCATAATTGGAATTAATATTCAATTTGATTCACTCATAGGGTCTTTGCATCGGAAATAAACACATTATTCTAAAACCCGTTGTTGCCATTATACGGTTTATGTTCTTCTCATATATTTTATGATGATCATGATACTAAACACCTAACGGGAGGGATTGTGCTTGATTTTCATATGACGAAGACATAATCTCTCCATCTGTAGCTGGCATGTCAGTAACTGCTAGTAGTCCTTTGTTAATTTGTGTATCATTGTCATGTTGCTTAGTTTCTTCTGTTAGCTATTCTGACATCGGACTCGGACTTCATAAAACTGAGTTTAACTGTGCGTATTACTGTGTGTTTGTTTATTCTACATTGGCCAGAGGTATAGGGGAGGGTTGAGAACTCACTAAACATGTTTAACCCCGCCGCATTTTTGCGCCTGTCCCAAGTCAGGAGCTTCTGGCCTTTGTTAGTCTTGTATGTTTTCCCTAATTTTAGTTCATTTAGATGTTTCGGAGTTTAGTGTGACTTCCATTTTCACTGAACTAGAACACATTTGTGTTTAAGGTCAAGCTGCAGTCCGCATCCAGGTGCGGAATTTTTACGCTGTGTTGAAGACCAATTGGCGGCCTTGTGCTGTTGTCTGCTCTTTGATCGGATTGTTGTCTCTTTGACACATTTTCAATTCATAATTTTTATTAATTTATTAAAAACATATACGCTTATAGCGATTGAAAAAAATAAGGACGCACACATACAGATATTTTAAAACAGTTATTTCATAGAACCTTTGTACAAAATAAATGCATTTAATTTCATGTATAAATCCAATGAATTTTAACCACGATAGTTTAAAGTTACCAGTTACGTAAATGCTGCAAGCCCCTGATAAGAAGTGATACATGATCGATCTATCATTTAACATAACTAGTGATGCGAATACACAAGTATTACAGCTTGTTCCAACTGTTTTGGGGGTATATACATGTAAGTACATTTGTACCCATGGTTCTCAACCTTGACTGGTATACAAGTACATGTACAAGCGTCATCAAAACAAAAATCTCCGCGCACACATATATATGTAAGAATTTTTACTGATATAATATATTTCTCACAACAAAACAAGTTGATATTAGAAATAAATGTTTAAAAAAAATATGTTAATGAAATTTCATTGATAATATTTAGAGTTATGTATCTTTATTTAGTTTCGCAATTGCAGTTGCCTTTTACATACTAAGCCAAATTAAATAATTCTGCCTTTTAAATGGTTGTAGTGGATCCATGATCTTGAAAAGGAATCAGTCAATCAGATGCTGCAGGTATTATATGTATATCTGCAATAAATATAAATTGACAAGTAAACATATTGAAATACTTGAAATACTCTCCCCCCCCAAACCTACAATAACACCCCGACAAAAACATACAAAAAGCAAAAAACAACAAAAACATACAAAAAAAAACCAACAAAAAAAACCCCTCTAAATTCGCCCCGTATGGAACACTTCGAAGAATTAATAGAGAACATTTGTTTTGCTGTTACATTTTAAGGTTCTCTTGTCTAGTTTGAACTTTAATTATTTAATCGTGGTTAATTTTCTGTGTAAATAAATATCGACCAAATCCTTGTTTTGCCTATCTATACATTTTTAAGTACAGTCAGTACAAGGATGTGGTATAACTTCATTAAATTTTTGCTGGTAAATTTCAAAGTACTCTACTTACTATGTAGGAAGACTCAATTTTCAATTCATCGTACAGTATCACACTTTATTTTTAAGACGACATATTTCCATATTTCCATATTTCTTGATGCGTCATTACCAGTATGTCCTTAGGACATGTACTAATAAGGTTGCATCAATAAATAGGCTCCTGAATATGAATTAATAAAATAATACTAATAAAGAAAAATGTTTCACGCGTCGCCATAAAATTTAATTTCCAACAATCAATTTGTCAATTGATGCCCGCAATGATATTGTCCCTAAATTAAATCTGAAACATTGTACTATGCGACATCCTGCCAATAGGCCTGGTTGCACAAGTTGATAAAACACCATGATATAGACACCCAATCGTTTGAAACTTACGAAACACAATGTGGAGGTGTAACAGTTTAAGATATGCATTCTTTTTAAATAAAATGGATTAACTGATGAGTCCTGTTGAATATTTTCACACTGTTGAGGTGATTTTTTAAAATGTAATTTTACCACAAATGAATATTTCATATGCAAAAATGAAACGATTATTCATTATCCGGTATATAAGGTTATTAATAATAAAGAATTGAATAGAAAAAAGTACTTATTTCATACTTGATTAATATAACTGTTATCTTTTGCTGGTATTTAATACTGTTGAGTATAAAAATCATAATAATATCAGAGACTATTTTAAACGTTGGACATCGCTTAAATTTTGCAAGTTTGATGTACCGAAGATCATTTACCCGGACATACACCAGACCCATTCAATAGATATAAAATTAACAAGTTAGTGATTAATAAATCCTAAAAAAATCGGAGTTTGAAGTTTGTCTTGGAACCATAAAATTTTCTTTTATAATAAAGCAATTTAAAAAAAAATAAAAATATTTTAGTTTGCCAGTTTATGGATAATGATAACAGCATCTGCTCCAGCTGGCACCTGTCATGTTACTCATTACAAGTAAATATATGGTGTTTTGTCGCATTCAGTTATACCACGATCGAGGGTAAAGTAGTTTGATATCTTCTCAAAAGACTCTTTTATTATAAGTTTAATATTGAAATTAAATAACTGCCTATAATTATTCGCAAGGAAGCGATGTACTAGATATGATGAAAATAATACGGAAGTTGAATTTTCTGTTTTAAAAAATGTCACAACATCAAGTCAATATGTATGCTTAGTTTTCTTCTTTTATACTAAAGACCTATCTTATTATACTTTATTTGAATAAAACATACAGACTTGAAATTCTTTGAAATCTTTCAGTATGACCTCATAAAAATGTGACGTATTTTTCACTTTGAACGTCCTCTTTCTTACAATGACATTACACCTCTATTCTAGAAGCTTGGAAATTTCATGGTGGGTCACAATTATAACACATATGAACTAGAGACTCACGTGAGCTTAAATCGCTCACCTGGCAAATATATGTGACATATTTATATTTATCAAAGTTGTACATATATCGATGCAAGTTTGTTTTGTTTGGTAAGGTACACGTGTTTATGCTATTTATAAATAGGTCTGTTAGAATGGATATATAAGGAATGCGGGTAGAATTTCATGCACGGGTGGTTTTAAAGTAGTTTTAGTCATTCGAGTCATTGCAGTCAAGTGTTCTAGAGGCTTTTTTTCCCAAATAGATAACTATAAAAAAAAATATTTATTTACAGGTTGATAGTCCAGGATGGTTCGCAAATATTGATGTGCTAGTCAGAGACAGACAATTAATTTATCACAATTCTCATTGATATAAAATGAATTACGTGTATTTATTATCTGAAAAAAAAAGCACTTGACTTTTGCAAGTGGCTACTCCCAATTGAGAGTTTTGTATTATATTGATAAATGCTTTATGTTCGGTTGAGGTTACGAATTAGAACATAACTGTATTTTGTAGTAGATTTGGGCTTGCTTTTAAGTTTGCTGTTTGCAGTTTTTATGTATCTATAATAATTTCGATGAAAATTGAAAACAATAACCTTACACTACCTTTGATGAAAAATTGGTATACGCAATTGATATTTAGAGACAGTTACTCCTATACAGGGTTTATCAACACATCCAGTTATGTTCATCAACTTTTTTCAATGCTATCAGAATTAGGGAATAAGCATTCATTGCCTCAGGATAGAAATTAGAAGATGTAAAAGAAACAAGTGAATCTGTGAGATACTGCTCACTAATGATACCCCGCCCGCTAAAAGTATAAGGTAAACAGGAAGTTGTTGAGTGATGAATCTGAAAACGCATCACATGGTATAGATGTATTTATACCCTAAAACAAAATTTCAGAAAATCAATCCTTGTAATGTAGTTCCTGAGAAAGATGCGACGAAAAATATTCATGGGATACAGACAGACGGAAGGACGGACAGACGGACACACAGACAGAGGTAAAACAGTATACTCCAACTTCTTTTTAAAGCGGGGGTATCATCAACTTGGTAAAAATAGAAATACAGAGTTATCTCTCTTTACCCAACAAGCTAGACCTCTCTTTAACACCAGTTAATTGTAAGTTTTACTATACTAGTGTGCTATACCGAATTAACATAACCAGAGTGAGCAGTGTGTTAAGGAGTTGTATGGAAGTGTGAATGAACTTGTCGAAATATGTTAATATTCTCAAAAGGGCTCTGTGATTAGGAAAATAAATTTTGAATTTAAATTTAAATCTAAATTTAAGATAAAAGCCAATAACACAAAACTTGGCTTATGTTTATACATTGACAATAACTCAAGGAATCGACTGACGATTTGAATCAAGATTATAGTAAACTGTGACAATCGTCTTGATGGCAATGACTCATATACGAAGTCGGTTATCGATTTAAGATACATGACAAATTGATAGAAATTGTCTAGGTTGATCATTTTTGTACTTTAATTTTTCTCTCCATTTTCTATAATAGTTTTAAATATAATAGCCCAGAACTGCAAAATTTTCAAAAATGAGATAACACTCGAATATCATTTCGGACTCATCAAAAACTTAATTGCTTTGAATCCAAGATACCGGTTATAATTTAGTACGTGACCAGACGAGCGTTTCGTATCCCAGTGGCCAAGCCGAATATAACAGTAGGGAATTAAAATGATTTATAAAATGAAAAAGTCTAAGTCTGACCTACTTTTTGTTATTTATGTTTTTATATTTCAGCTTCAATAATTTAAAAAAGTTTAAAAAAAAATTAAATTTCAACTTTCATACTAGTTTGACCTAAATTATAAATATCTAAATGCAATTCTCAGAAAATTGTTTATTTATATACATTTATCATCATACTTCAAATTTGCTTTAATAATCCAGTCTTTCACATATGAATGTCAAATTTTGTGTATGTAAATGCATGTTGTTTGTTTTTTATGTAATCTATCACGGATCATGAAAATAAATTAAAAAAAAATCTGTAGAAAAACGGATCACGATAGCGAAAATTCGCCGATCACGAAGAACGAAAAAAACCATCAGGCCTCTCAATGTTCCAATCAGTCCTTCGTACCGGTGTCATGTATTTGTTATATAATCATATAGACCACAGTACAAACAATCTCACTTGTCTTTTCGTTTGTGGGAAGTGGCATTCAAACGAAATATGTGAACACTCAACCATTCATAGATTGAAATGATACTAGGCAGGATTTGTTTGACGGTAACAAGATACAAGAAACCTTGAAGACTTTTTCAATAAGTCTATGCAAGCATTGTTGAGCCTTTTTGTTTGCCGAACTGTCTTTTATTCATAAGCAGATCATGCTCTTTTTTTTCTGAGGCTTAAAGAGATAAGCAGATGCTTTGAAACCAATTTATTGAGGAAAATAGGAAAATGAGGTATTTTGAAAAAAAGTCCATTGAAAAATTGTTTTGCACATGACCTTTTCTTAAAACAATTTCAAAGCAAAACCATCAAGCTATAATCTTGAGGCAAACTCAAAATGTTATTGTACATTTATATAATATTATGATAATATATAGTTATTATATGAATTCATCAACATTTGCGTTATCTTGAACAAATCATTTCTTTGTACACGTTTTGATTAAGCATCGACAAATGTCTCAGATAACGGCATCGAATTGTCGTCCAAGTCATCTTCACAAGCCCAGAACAACTGGCTTTTATCAGCTTTCCATTTCTGTGGTATTCGACTAGCTTTAAGTATTGGTGTTTTCGTGGAATAGAATCGCTGCAATTTAGAACCATTCGCATTAAATTATATTATCAGTATATTAACATTATAGATACATAACTGTGAACACGATGGTTCAATTGTGTTCCAATATAAGATAGTCTTATAATATCTTGAGTTAATATGAATAAATTATTTCATTTTACGTTATGAAAACTTTTACCCAATTGTATACGTTTTTGCTCTGTTACTGTACTGTATGTCCTTAAAAATTTGTATGTCTTGCGATAATATCGAGTCTCACTATAAATGGAGCAGGACATGCCGACCTTTACGCAGCACTTGTATTTACATACGATTTTGTGGTGGTGTTTGTGTTGGTAAATATATTGTTTTATATTAAATGTTTAACGGGGCATAAGTGGTCAAGTTGAACATGGTAAACTCTTTTTTATAGTTTGTTCTCGTTTTGTACTGTTACACCACTGTCCCAGGGGAGGGTCGGTGCAATCGTACTTGTTTAACCCCGCCCGCCACATTTTGTATGTGCTATCCCATACCAGATATCAGGAGCCTGTAATTCAGTGGTTGTCGATTGTTGCTATGTATCATATTTGTTTTTCTTTCAATATCTTGTTCATTAATCAGGCCGTCAATTTTCTCGTTTGAATTGGTTTACATTTGTGATTTCGGGGACATCTGACTATGCTCTATGGTATTTATTTATTCATTGTTAAAACAGTACGGTGATCTCATAGTTGGCATTTCTGTGTCATTTGGTCTCCCTTGTAGAAAGTTGTCTCATTGAAAATCATACCGCATCTTATTTTCATTAGTAGCCTACTACATCTTATCCAGAGGCGGATTTAAGGGGGCCCAGAGGGCCCGGGCCCCCCTTTTGAGGAAACATTTTGGTTGGTTATATAGAGAATCACTGAAGCATGACGAGAGCGGGCCCCTCTTAGGCAGTCAATGGGCCCCCACTTATGAAAAATTCTGGATGCGCCACTGTTATCTTCATAAGTATCCTATCTACATTAATCAGTGAAGTTCCCTATTTACACTGTGGTTGTGAGTTCGAACCCTGCTTGTTGTGGGTGCTTTTGAATCCTATCTTAGTTGATTAAGATAAGTATTGCCGATGGAAGGCCTGTGGTTCTTTCCTAGTATTCCGACTTCCTCGACCAATAAATAATTATCACCACGATACAGCCAAGAGTTTTGTAAGTGGCGTTAATAAAAAATAATCATTCAGTCAAATTGAATGTAATGTATAATCAACCGTCTTTTCGACTCATTTGGTCACGGGCTTCCGACGTATAGCTGTAAATTGTGCCATTGGTATTTTCTTATCCTTTTTATTGACATACTGTTGCAAATTTACTCGATATGACTGAGAGAGGAAACCGTTGCAGTGAAAACCTGCAAACAACAGCAGATTCATTATATTGGTGTCTTAATGAAACAGGAATTGATGAATGGTATTTATTCTGAATTTTATTTTTCAAACGATGGCAATGCATACCCGAAAGACACATACACAATAAAGAATGTGTTTAGTGTAGACGGTCTTCGCGAATAAAGTGTTATCATTTAAAATATGAGTGAAATGGTCAATATAAAAATAATATGTCTACATACCTCAATTAAAGAACCTTCTGCGTTCCATAATTTAAAGATAATATACGTTGGAATGCATATAATAGATACCACTGCAAGCATAACTCCAAATGCTTGGGCCCACTCTGGGTATACATATGTTTTATTGTACTTAATTGGTTTGAATGTGATGATTTGAAACATCAATATACCCTGAAAGGAAAAAATCCATTTAATATGACATTAAAAAGCATGTGACATAAAACATTATATAAAAGTGTTCGGTAATGGCATGCAAACACGGAATGTGATTTTTATGCCCCACCTACGATAATAGAGGGGCATTATGTTTTCTGGTCTGTGCCTCCGTTCGTTCGTTCGTCCGTTCGTCCGTTCGTTCGTCTGTGTGTCCGTTCATCCCGCTTCAGGTTAAAGTTTTTGGTCAAGGTAGTTTTTGATGAAGTTGAAGTCCAATCAACTTGAAACTTAGTACACATGTTCTCCATGATATAACCTTTCTAATTTTAATGCCAAATTATAATTTTGGTCCCAATTTCATGGTCCACTGAACATAGAAAATGATAGTGCGAAGTTCAGGTTAAATTTTTGGTCAAGGTAGTTTTTCATGAAGTTAAAGTCACATCAACTTGAAACTTAGTACACATGTTCCCTATGATATGATCTTTCTCTTTTTGATTCCAAATTAAAGTTTTGACACCAATTTCACGGTCCACTGAACATAGAAAATGATAGTGCGAAGTTCAGGTTAAGTTTTGGTTAAAGTTTTTGGTCAATGTAGTTTTTGATGAAGTTAAAGTCACATCAAGTTGAAACTTAGTACACATGTTCCCTATGATATGATCTTTCTAATTTTAACTCCAAATTAAAGTTTTTGACCCCAATTTTACGGTCTACTGAACATGGAAAATTATAGTGCGAGTGGGGCATCCGTGTACTATGGACAGATTCTTGTTTTTTTTTTATAATTTGCTGTTATACAATTTTTAATCTTTCAAATTAAGGAATGTATCTGCTTCATACATAGGTCTGATTCATTGTCAGTGCTATGCTTTACTGTTGTCCTTTTTGGTTTTTCAGATCTTTAAAGTTTGTATTAGGTTTTGGACATCATTGGTCATGTAACTTCTGGTTTAAGCTAATCCTATCGAGATGTCATGCACTATGCATGCTACAAATACCGAAAGAACATACCAAGACTGTAGCCTTTTTATTTGTTTTCCCTTCGGAAATAATTGAGTCTTGTTAAAAACATTTTTTTAATATCAATTGATATTTTACTCTTACCATAGTTATTGCTGGTGTTAAGAACTTCCAACATATTAAAAGCCACTTGTTGATTCTATATCCAATCATCAACTCGATAATGTCATAAAACTTATCTGCACCTGTAAAATAGGACCATTTATTCCTAAAGCAATATGGATAGAAATATTTATACTCAGCCATGCATTACAACACAAATTTTGACTGTGAAGTAAAGCATGAATAAAAGTTTGGAAACACGACTATCGCAATAAAAATGAGAACAGCATTGGAATTATAACCTTTTTAATGTCCAGAAGCGTTCAAGGGAATTTACAGTCTCTAAAAGAGAGACAAAAGATACCAAATGCACATGCAAACTCACAAATCGAAAATACACTTTTATAGCTGTTTCAGAGAAGTACTTAGATTCAGTTGACGTTTCCAGTACCTCGGGTAAGAACATTCATGCGGGTTTATGGTAGTCCACGGCACCAGCTTGTCCGGCAAAAGAGCCGTTGGACGGCAGAGTAATCTCGGGCTAGTTTATGGGGGAAAAGCTATCTTAACTGACGTTATATAATAGATATACAATAGAACTGGGGAAAAACACTTGTTTAAATGAGATTAATTGATATATATAAACTTCGAAAGACAAATATTTCATTAATATTCAGGAAGAACACAAATCTAAAAAAAAAAAAATCAAATAGGTAATATGCTCGGCAAAATGTGGCAACCGGGAAGAATTTCAATAATATCGACTACCATCAGAAAATGAGTGTATGTTGGAAAGGGACCGAAACATCCGCAAAAGGTTGCATAGAAGAGTTGTAGGAAGGTTTCTTGATTGCACTGAACCCACGAAAGTCTCCCTTTATTTTAACGTCTCCATTTCAACCAGACATGTGATTTGTCTGCGCATTCACAAATTCCACATATCCGAACGAACACCTCTGTTTAGCATGATATTTTGAAAAGGAGCTCCATAAACTATCACTTTTTAGCTTATCTTGTTCCTTAACTGATGCTCTTTCGACTTATAGTAACAATTTTAAATTCATGATTTGTTTTTAATTTCACCTAAGAACATGGTTACATCGCTTGGAATGCAGTAAACCTTTGATAAGTTTAGTGTCGTAAAAGTATTCTAAACTGTACTTGTCTTGACTATAACAAACTACTTACCGAAAACCCATCCAATGACAATTGACTCCATAAAGCATACAAACAACAATACCATTCCACTCGCAGAATAATAATCAAACAGTTGGAAAACGTACATGCCACCCTATATAAAGTATACAAGTGGCATATTGTACGAAGTAACTTCCTTAAAATGTGTTTACCAATTAATATGAAACTCGGGAAATTACATCACCTTCTTTGTTGGCATTACACCGCGTTATTTGTTGTCATCAAACCTTATTCTAGTTTGAATCATACGTTGTTATTTCTTTGCAGTTCATTTTACACCTCAATTCTTTTTTAGCATCATAGTTTTACTTTAATTTGTAATTTGTTTGCATTACACTTTAAATCCGATTTTGGCATTCCTAACTGGCCACCATTATTAAAGCATCGTATTTGTTATATGTTGGCTCCATACCTTGTATTTTGCTGGCATTATGCATAGTTATTTGTTTGAAGAGTACCTGGTTAGATGGTGGCCATATAGGGTGTAATTTTATTGGAATCGTACCTTGTTATTTGTTGGCACTACACTCTGTTTTTTGTTGGAATTACACCTTGTTATTTTTTTAGAATTACAACTTTTTCTAGTTATTTGTTGGCATCATACTGTGTTATGTGTTGGCACCATATCATGTTTTTTTGGTTATCGTTACACCTTGTTATTTGTTGACACTATACTTTCTTTTTTGTTGGTATCATACTTTGTTATTTGTTTGCATAACACCATGTTATTTGTAGGAGTCAACGCTTCCGTAAACTTTAGTTTAAGGTTTTTGTATATATTTTGCTATATCATCGTAAAGAGGTATGTTTTAATTGAGGCTTTTGCATCCGTGTAAATCTGTTGAAAATGAAACTGTGTACTATGATTAATTGTTTGGGCTTTTTGTATCAGACGAGATGTTTTTTCTTTTACCAGAAACTGCATAGTCGACTTATCAAAATGTTAAGCTGGTGAATATGCATGTACATTACAAGAAACACATGATACTGTTTTGCACAACCAAGTGAACATGTTTTGATTTTCATAATGTTGGGACAGAAACAGCAGAAGTTTTTTTACACAACCAAGTAAATGTGTTTGGACTATCATTATGTTATGACTAATGAGTATGCCAGAAACAGATATAACGCATAACAAATTTAGATTGCTTATACTTTTTTTTTTAAATTGGTGTCTATAGATATCCATCCCATGCCCCTATTGTGACTCTGTTCTAAACAACCTACCCGCGATGTCATACATAGACCGATCAGAAAACTGACAAAACAATAGGCTGCCACTATAACCATTCTAGACTTCGGAGTATTGAAACGTTTAGGAAGAGAATCCATGACATTTGCAGTAAATCCTTCTACCGCTACAAACTAAATAAAACAACAATACCTCAGACATGTTAAAGACCACGTTTAAATTTTTTTTTTCATATATAGTTAAATTATGTACAGAATTAGTATAGCAACGTGAATTTTTAATATTACCATTATTTACAATTTCTATATTTATTTTGTACGTTTCAATTATTTGTTTTGAAACAAATGCCGTCATTGCGAGACTGTTAACGGTTGAATAAAACCACAAAGGAAAGAATAAGAGTAAAATTCTCTTCGTATGACACAAAACATGCGATGGCTTTATTTACTTTGACCGGTATATTTGTGTTTTTTTTTTATTATAAAAAGTACACACTGAAGGTATAAATGCCATTATCATGTTTTTTTTTATATAAACATGTTGGAATGATATTTAATGACAAACGCTTCTTTTACTTTGTTATAAACTTAAAATATAATGTGTATGCCCTTGTACACTTAATAAGCTTATTGTCTGGTTTGTTGCCAAATCGAATTTTGGAAAATTTGCTGAAAACACTTAAAAGTGGATAAAACCCCCTGTTTTGCAATGTTGTAATAAAGTTTAATGGACGCCACCACGAGTTGGTGGACGGTTATTGAATAACTGTTTCACAAATGACGACAGTAATACTATGTTCAATTTGCTGTAACCACAATCCCGTCCTCGAATGTGACCAACCTAGTTAGTCTTATCACCGGGTTTGTACTTACATGAGCAACACAAGGAGCAGGAACTGCCTACCCTTCTGCACCATCTGAGAACACCCACGGGTTTTGTTGGGTTCGTGTTGGTCATTCTTTGGTTTTCCATGTTGTGTTTTGTGCATTGTTGTTTCAAGTTGTCTTTTTATCGTATTTCGTGTTATGCCATGGTATGTCAGATTGTTTTCGATGCATAAGTTAATACCCCTTTGGTATTTTTCAGCTCTCTTTTGTGATAAATTAGTTTTCGGCCTTGAAATGATAAAATTCATGAAAATATACGTCATAACATGCACCTGACTGTCAATTCCAATCAGAAAAATCATGAAGAAAAAAAGAGCTGCCCATAATTGCGATACAGGCATCTGTGTAACAGCCTTCGGATAAGTTATAAAAGCAAGTCCTGGACCTGTAATAAAATTAGTGATGTAACAACTGTTGTACATGTAGAACCATACATGTACCACCAAGTTAGTGAACGACTACAATTTACATATCAAAAAGAGAAATTAAAGTATTGAAAGATTAAATCAAATTAAAGAAAAATCAAGAACTGATAATAACTATCATGGATGGAAATAGCCGCGTAACCAGTTGGATATCATTTTTGTGATTATATTGCATGACAAACAGACGGATGGACTCCGGTATTTCAATGTCTCCCGCAACGCATTACGCGGTGGACAAAAACAAAGATTTACTATACTACATGTATCTTCGAAATCGACATCTTTACAATGCAAAATTCTGATTAAACGTTCTTTTAAATTGCATTTGAGATAATGAAAACTTTGATACAGGTCAACGCTATAATACTGATGAAATAACTTACAAAATGTAACATACATACAAGTCACCTCTTCAATTTCAATGAACGTGGTTGATGTTCATTTTAAATGTACATGTATTTCCCACAAGCTAGTAATAGTTATAGTTCGTAAACACATAGAGATAAATTGTTTAGGCTTAACAGCTGAGGATAAAAGATATTTTGTAAAGTTGATACTTAAAGTCACAGGAAACCTCAAATTAAAAAAAATAATGCATATGTTTTTTTATAACTCAATGGATAGATTTCATTATAAAACTTATGTACATATACTTTTTTCTGAAGAAAATTCTTTAATTTATTCATATTTAGAAGAAGTTTACTTTATTTTAATTGCTTCCTTCCAGGAAGCAATTCCCCCGACATATTTTCCGTATGCAAAGTGACCTCAGTGTGACCCATCTTGTAAAAATCCGGTGATCGCAATACGCATGGATGTCCTTAAAATAAACTATTATCTAAATTTACATGTTAAACACGTGCTTAATTTCCATGCTTTTTGTTGATTTTTTGTTGATTGTTGACAAACAGGTGACAATAGTTAAACTTCGGCTTCAAAACACGAACTTTAATTACCTGCCATATTTTCACAACAACACTGACCGATTGAAAAAAAAATTGACGATTATACGAAATTTATGCGAAAAAAATGATAAATTCGTGCACAGAAGACTAAGTTTATGATAATTGTATGCATTGGTTCAAGAATTGGAAGAACATTATTTTTCACCGGTCACTCGTTTCTTATGACTTTAATTCAAAGAGTATATATAACATTCAATGTTTTTTTTAATATAAAATACTTATAAAACATATTAATTACAAAATTCTTATATTTCTTATACATTCTTGGCATTCTGATATTCGGCTTTGGGTGTTCCTGATGAAAAGTAAATTCAAACAAGCGCTGTGGACGATTTTTTTAAAGTGTTATTTTCAAGTTTAGTGAAAATGTTGTTGGACTTACCTGCATCCACCACATCTGATATATCAACATTTTGTTGTTTGGCCATAAAACCCAACACCGAGAAAACAACAAAGCCACCGAAAAGACTGGTACCACTATTCACCGATGCAATCACCATACACTGCCTGAATAAAAACGGACAACATATTTAAACATCCACGAAAAACAATACCACAGACACTTACATATACACCTTTAAAGTATATATAGGTATTATTAATTTAGAGACACGTTTATTGTATATAATATAGGTCAAATTAATTCAGAGACAAGTGTCTGTGAAATAACCCATGGCAAAGTGATTCTACATCGAACGGAATCTGTGTTGCACAGAATTGGTTTAACGATTTCTAAGTGACATTGTCAAGTGAAACACAATTGGTTTAAACATCTACACACGACATTGTCACGTTACACACAATTGGTTTAATCATTTCAAAATGACATTGTCATGTTATAATACACAAGTTAGTTTAACCGGTTCTAAGTGACATTGTCATGTTACACATAATTGGTTAAACTATTTAAAAGTAACATTGTCATGTTATTACAAACTATTGGTTTAATCATTTCAAAGTGACATTGTCAAGTTACACAATTGGTTTAACCATTTCTAAGTGACATTGTCAAGTTACACAATTGGTTTAACCATTTCCAAGTGACATTGTCATCATTTTACTTTCACCTTTACCTGTAAAAATTAGTATGGAACTTGTTATAGCTGCCAAGGGTGATCATGCAGCCAAGTGCAACGGCATATGAGAAGAAGATCTGTGTCCCGCCGTCAATCCAAACCTGTGAACAAAGTATCAGATTCGATTTAAATTTAACATTAATTCTCTAATATGTTTATGACTTTATTTCTGATTTTTTTTCTTATATTAGGGTAAGTATAAACAATATGCATTCTTCATAACATTTGATATAAACAAATTTTTATCATATAAGCATTAATATCTTCAAAATTTACTTTCGAAATGTATTTCGAATACTCCGTTCGTCAGTGTCACCCACGTGTGATAAGGTCATCAACTGGGAAGTTCAATTTTCTGATGTTGTTTGATTTGAATTGAAGCTACTCGCTCTAAAATTAAGATTTTTTTTAAACAATCCGTCTAAAATTTACCACAAATAATACAAGAGGGTACGGGGTAGTATTTTACAATGATACTATCTTGAGGATACATCCCAGGCAGGAAATTTCTTTTCATCTAGACGGGAGGAGAATGTTAAAACCTAGCATGAAGTACTCTATATACATCCTATGATTTGAGCTTCCTGATGAAGGAAAATGTTTGGACGCAACTGATTTATAAATAGATATAAGAAGATGTGGTATGAGTGGCAATGAGACAACTCTCCATCCAAGTCACAATTTGTAAAAGTAAACCATAATAGGTCTTCAACACGGAGCCTTGAAATGCTACATAACAAAAAATCATTAAGATGCGATTAAAATTGACGAGAGGTGAGGTAACAGATTTTCTACAACTTTTGTTCCAAAATTATGATTATCAATTATGTGATTCTATCATAAGGTTCGAAAGTTATATTGTCGAGATAAACCATGTGTCACAATATCCAACAAATGTAATGATTTGGCGTTGCTTTTTTTTGTTACATTTGAGTATTTAACACTAAATAAAGGCAACAGTAGTATACCGCTGTTCGAAAGTCATAAATCGATTGAGAAAAAATAAATGCGGGTTACAAACTGAAACCTAGGGAAACACATCAACTATTAGAGGAAAACTATCAATTACAAAGTTTATAAAATCAGTTTGAGATATTTTCCCCTTACAATACTATGCTATTTACCTGCGGGTCAGAAAGTCGACTAAAGTCTGGGGTTAGATAATATTTAATCCCATAGATAGCACCATCTAATGTTACTGCCCTTATTAACAATGTTGTCAGTATCAAGTATGGAAATAGAGCTGTGAAATAAACAACCTGAAATATGTGAAATTATATCTTTATATATATTAAACAAAAAAACGAAACGAAACTGTTTTTGAAAAATAATGTCATTTTGAAGTTTTGACAGTCCTGAATGTGACATTTTTGTTATACTGCCCACTTAAAAACGCTGAATAGTTGTGGGTTTCCTGTATAGTTGGTCTTTACTTCGCTAGTGTTCCCGATATACTTTGTAGAACATCGTACTACCGTGTCCACCTATATCGGTGCCATATGATTTTATCAGATATTTGCATTCAAGTCAAACCTGTGTTATACAAGAGAACAATATTTCAACTGAATTTGTTGGAAAAAAAGTCACAAATGGAGTCTTGTGAATTTGTGCAGATATACTTAAAGTTAATGTGAGGACAAATCTCGATTGAAAGTAAATTTTACAATAGTAAACCGAAATGAATAAAATAAAAAAAAAAAGACATATGCCAGAATAACGGAGTTTATTTAGAACCTAGCTTCCTCTGATATACATGTAAATACATGTGGTAAGTTTTTATCACCTTGCCTGACCACTTTATTCCTCTCCAAACACAAAAATACACCATAATCCAAACAAATAATAAACAAAGGACTGTTTCCCAAACCAATCCGCCTGGTTTATCGATGCCATCTGTTATCTGTAGAACACGTCTCCTAAAACGAAAGCAGTACCGACCCACATGACTAGTAAAGTACATGTGTGGTCTACACCCTGATCTGGTTCAATATGGAAATATTTTACCCAATCAATGGCTTTATGATTAGTTACCTCACATAGTAACCTTTACCCGAATATTTTTGTTTCATCTATTAAATGATTACTCCTTCATATTAAAATAATTACTCCTTCATATTAAAATAATTACTCCTTCATATTAAAATAATTACTCGCTCATAATGATAAGTGAGCAAATTAAGGATACAACCCTTGTTTTATTGGACATCCGTTTACAAAGACAATCTTATAGAAATCGCAATGCTTGGAATGAAGCATCTTCTTTGAGAATCAATGCATCAACGGTGTTTTTTTTATTTCTTATATAAAAAATGATCAGAAAATATTTTGACAGAAGAGGAGCCTGTAAGGAAGTTTTGACAGTCCTGTAAACCGTTACAAAAGTATAATACGAGCTAGTTACACGATTTCTATAAATGAAGATGAATTTATTCTTTTTTGTTTATTTTGTGTTCTCGGAGTGTGAAAAAGTTCATGATAGAATTCTCAACAAAACCGTTGCATAAGTAAACTTTCAAAATCAAATGATAATTTAAATGCGGAAGCACTGTAAATAGATTAATATATTGATAATTATAACGTTTATCGATTAATAACTTTTGAATTGAAATGCATTTAACTGACACCAACTGATGCCGTTGATACTTGAATGAAATGTACAAACGAATAATGAACAATCATATTATATTCACAGGAAGACAGTATTTGCGAACAATGGCTGTTAGAGGTAAAGAAAGTAATTTCTTTTAAAGATTGGTATTTGTTTTTTACGCAAATGCCCCTACTGAACATGTTATCTTTTAATTACATAAAATACCAATATAGATTGTTATTATATATTAAGTGAAATATTCGAATTACAATTTCATTATTCCATCGCTTTAAGACGTTAGCAAAAAACAACCTCACCTTTGATAGAGCGCACAAAAGATCAAGCGTCACGCATCTTCTGCCTAAAAACGGCATATACGTTTTGTCAGAACACAAAAAAGTAAAAACGCATATATTCCGGAGATGATGAAAAATCAAAATTTCAAAATATTTTGGAAATACATGAGTAATCACTAGCTAACAACAAAATCAAAATTCATGATACTTATATGAGATGTAAATATGTTTTCACTTTAAACACCTTTAATTTCAAGAAGTACATTCAAAACACCTTTCATGTAGATATGTATTTAGGAATCGCACAAGCCACACAATATGGTAACATAATATGTATTACATGTATTGTGGTTTAAAAAGAAGAAACGTGTTTCCAACTGTTTCATATGGGTGAATGTTCAGAAATGTAAGAGTCCTTACCGTTTAAATATCATACCATACATTATTTTTATCGAACGTCACATGAATTTTCCTACCCAAACGCTTTATAGTCTCCCGCTTGCAATAATGACTGATTAGTATTTTTTTTTATCTAAAACCTGTGTCAATACGGAAAAAGAGTAAAATTTGGACTATCAGTGTTGCAGCTGAATAATATTTTGCTGTAAAAATATCCAATTTCCCGATTTTATACCTTTCGAAGTTGATTTCAAGAAAACATTAGTTTAACAACTTTTAGTTGCCTACCTTGCTAAAATCGATATAACTCAAAATTGAACTGTATGGCTTAATTAAAAAGAACATTACTTACTCCCAAAATTCTACAGTTGAATCAACAGATGTCACATTTACTGTACAGTTATTTCCAGGACAGGTAACATTCCACTTCTCACCAGAATAACACCTAGAAAAAACGACGACAATGAGAATAGAAGGAAACGAGAGGTTTAGCTAGCGTTAAAACCAGGTTCAATCCACCATTTTCTACATAATAACATGCCTGTACCAAGTCAGGCATATAACAGTTGTTATCCATTTGCTTCATGTGTTTAAATTTTTGATTTTACCATTTGATTAGGGACTTTCATTTCTGAATTTTCCTCGGAGTTCAGTATTTTTGTGATTTTACTTTTTAATGTTATCATTTTGACAAATTTATATTATTATCAACAATGATCAATGGCCACATTTCGAACTCCAATGACGATTTCTCACTGAGCGAAAGTGTAATGGAGATGATTATTATTTCTTAGATTTGCAATAGGGAATACATGTCTATATGATTTAAATGATACAATATGCATGCATTTGGACTATGAATTTTCAGTATAAAAATAATATATGTAATCCTAACTATTGTTGTCACTCGCTCAGACAAATTTGACTGAGAGTGTTTGCTCATCAATAATGGCACGACCATTTAACTTGAGGGGGGGGTATGTTTTTTTCCCTAAAACATTTTTCTTATCATAAAAATATTGTGGCTGACATGCAGTTGAAAAAAAATTTCTGAATCCAGATTTTCGCCAATGGCCCAATAGTGTTATTTTTAGAAGCAAAATAATTTCTTGATACAGTCGAGAAAAAAAATGCCCAAACAAAAAAACATAGCCCACCTCCTTTGAAGTTAAATGGTTGCTGCCTTCAGTTAACCGTCACTGTCAGTGTGCATTTACTATGTACAATCCACCATTTTCTAAACAAGCAAATATATTGAACGCCGCAGCTGCCTTATAATGAAGATGATCATTTTATTAAAATGTTGAATTTTAACATGAAGGAAATTGTCTTTACTATTAGGACATTTAAAAGAGGGACGAAAGATACCAGAGTGACAGTAAAACTCATAAATCGAAAATATACTGACAACGCCATGGCTAAAAATGAAAAAGACAAACACGCAAACAATAGTACACATGACAAAACATAGAAAACTAAAGAATATGCAACACGAACCCCACCAAAAACTAGGGGTGATCTCAGGTGCTCCGGAAGGTAAAGCAGATCCTGTTCCACATGTGGCACCCGTCGTGTTGCTCATGTTATAACAAATCCGGTAAATAGTCTAATTAGGTAGGCCACATTCATGAAAGAAAAGTTACGACGTAAGGAACATATCCGATATCATCTGTTAAACGGTTATTCCATAACGGTCAACCAACTCGTGATGGCGTCCGTAAAATTTACGAAGAGATGATTTCAACTTCGCCATTGGAACTTTTGGTTTAATAGCTTCCTTGTGAGCAGCAACCCTCTATCAAGAAAATCATGATAGGAAAAACAAGCACGGGAATATCGTATCAATTGGGAGATATATACCCCGTATGCAGGTGGTGTTGGAATTTTGCTACTTAGAAATGGAAAGTGCACAATTGGATAGCTGAACTCATCTCTTTCGTTTTAAAGTTTTGTTGTCATCCGACCCCTATTGTCAATTGCTAGATGTAATCAAGATATGAGGCCGACTGAAATGTATCTGTAGTATCCTTTTTCTCTAGTTCGATGGGATAGATGCGTTCAACATAGTCACCAAATTTTGAATTATTTAGTGAGAGAACATGATCTATATAGCGAAAGTAAAGTTAAAGGATTTTGCTAACTTCTTATCTGTCTTCCTAAGAAGTTCCTGTATGAAGTCAGCCTCATTATAATAAAGAAACAAGTCGGCAAGCAGAGGGGCATAATTGGTTCCTATTTGGATGTCGACAGTCTGTTGAAAACCACGTCCTCCGAGCGTAACAAATATGTTGTCAATCAAGAAATCAAGCATCTTGATAATGTCAGTTTCAGAGAATTCTTTTGTTTGAATCAGAGTGATCCTTTAGAAAGTAGGATGTATCCCTCCCTAAGACAGGATACTTGTTTCTACGTTGGCCATTCTTTTTGATGAAGCAATGCAATACCAACTCTTTCAATTTGTCTTTTAGTTTGGAATGTGGAATACTTGTGTAGAGTGTAGAAAAGTCAAATATTTTATTACTATTGAAAGATGAAAGAGGGTTAGATTGTATGTACTCTAAAAGATCTTTGGAATTTTTTAGTATCCACATCTGATTCACGCCACCTCTAGAATAGGCAGTTTCACAATTACTTTGAAGCCCGGCTTTGATTGCTGATAAAATAGATGTTAATAATTTAGCAAGAGGTTTCGTGGAGCAGATGGAAGACCCAGGAATATACCGTTCTTTGTAAGGACACTAATGTAGTTTAGGTATCCAATACAGTGATGGAAGATCCAGTTCTGCATCTTTGGTTGAAATTCAAAAGGAACATAGAACAGACCTATGATTATCCATGATTTCCTCTTTGGTAAGTATCGTGAGGGTATATGTTGAGTTTCCAAGTGAATTGTCAATACCTAATTCGTTTATCAAGCAGTTAATGTAATGAGTTTTACACAGTCACACAAAAAACTATGTTATTTGTGGCTTTGTCTGCTGGGACAACAACATATTTGTCATAGAGGTAGGATAAGTGTTTCGCAACACTTGTGTCTTTAAAGATTGGCGTAGCATGGGCATTGATAGACCCATTCAGTTTCTTAATTCTGATTTGTATCAACGACCTCACAGCCTTAATCCATTTGGAAAGAGTGTCTACGACTTCCTTCTCGCGCTTAGCCCATTGCCTGGCATAATCGACTGCACTTTTCACCCGCCTCTAGCTAGCACTAGCTCTTATTTTAATAGTTTCATTCCTTCCACTATAAGACTTTGGAATAGTCTTCCTTTGAGTTTACAAAAATCACCAAGTTTGGGTATATTTAGAAGTGGACTGGATAAGTTTTATGGGACTGATGATATATTTAAACCTTTCAACTATGAGATAAGGAAACTTAATATAAGTAATTGCCAACTCAGAAATAATGCTAGCAACCTTAAATCTCATTTGTTTAATCAGTTCTTATCCGAGAACACTTTTTGCGCAAACTGTGACCATCCTGTTGAGGATAACCAACATTTCTTTTTTATTTGCCCTAAGTATAATGATGTAAGACAGATCCTTCTTGATTCCATTTACTTCATTATTGATAATGTTGACATAAATATTGAATTACTACTTTTTGGAAACAGATTATTTTCATATGATATGAATATTGCTATTTTTAAATCTGTTCAGAAATATATCAGTGACACTCAACGTTTTGTTTGAAACTTACTTAATTCTTGTTTCATCTAGTTTTATTTTTTATTTGTTTCTCCTACACTCCAACATTGATTCATTTATTCCACTAAGCAAGCTTAGTGTCTCTTTCAATCCATATGTATATTTCTAATGACTTATAAAGGATATTTGCATGTTTCAATTAAGGTACTTTAAATAACTGATGATTAAGTATAAAAAAGAAGATGTGGTATGATTGCCAATGAGACAACTGTCCACAAGAGACCAAAATGACACAGACATTAACAACTATAGGTCACCGTACGGCCTTCAACAATGAGCAAGGCCCATACCGCATAGTCAGCTTTAAAAGGCCCCGATATGACAATGTAAAACAATTCAAACGAGAAAACAAACGGCCTCATTTAAATTAAAAAATGAACGAAAAACAAATATGTAACACAAAAACAAACGACAACCACTGAATTACAGGCTCCTGACTTGGGACAGGCACATACATAAATAATGTGGCGGGGTTAAACATGTAAGTGCCTATATATTTAAATATACTTTGCATTTAGAAAGTAACACGGTTAACATATATTTACTCGTGTGTGCTCACAAGTAGCATGCATGTTCCACTATATTGCATTATTTTAAATACTGTTGTTATAATTGAATTATACCTTTTACATGTATTATGGAGAGAGCTTGTATATGCTGCGCCTGTTGCTCAATCCTTTTCATATCTTAATGAATAAAGTATGTTTAAAATCCAAATCCTCGACTGAATCCATCAACATTTTGAAGTTGTATTCCCAATTGAAGGATTTAGGCTTACATTTAAATTATACTACTCTGTGAATTGATATATTATAATCCTGGTACCTTTGGTAACTATTGATATATTACTAAGATAAATTTATATATTATATAGATGTTTAAAATTTGATATAACATGGTGCTACCTTTTTATACTATTTTGTCATTTTTCAATTCTATTATTCGACATTGCTATATCATAAAGATACATTTTATACTACAAAGACATATATATATACCTCGAATTTGACATAGACGGTAATCCCTGTACCAGAATCTATAACAAACGAGACGATTTTAATTTTTAAATGATTAATTTCCTACACCTTTGTAGCAATATACCAACTTCACCTGTATATGGAATATACATTTCCCAACTTTTTTTGGTATTCAAGAGCTCGCAGCTCCTACTCAGACTTTGTTAAACGTCAGCAGTGTCTGGGCAAGAAGTTGATAAACCAGCGCGCAGGGTTGTGTCAAAGAACGTCTCGTCCTCTTTCTTAAAACTTTCATCGGAAGGTATCAAGACCTTGATTATAAATAATCAGTATCAACTTCACAAATGATACACGATGGTCTTCAAGTATAGATTCTGGATACCTACGTTGTTGTTTAATAACGTGTTATAGTATTCTTTTATTTGTCTTTATGAATATTACTTTTACTGTTTAGTATGTTATGGTGATATCTATTTGACTTGGCTCTGTACTTATACATCCCGTCATAGTGTTATTGTTCTATGGTTAAAAAACAAATGTATTCGTGTCAATCATTTTTGCTAATATGCTTTGTCTTTATGCCTTTTGTGTTTCTTTGTCAAATGACGTGACTCTGTACTTATACATCCCGTAATTGTTTTATTGTGGTATGGTACCGGTATTTTCATGTTTTCTTGTCTTTCATTTCTTGTAATGTGCTTTGTCTATATGCATTCTAGTGTTCCTTTGTTACATATTTGTTTGTTTTCATAGTGATTAAAATTATAACACAATGTTGAACGCTGTACCCCTATTTTTGACATTTTTACCTATTATGTCTGTGTTTTTTCCCACACATTGTTGTCAATTTAAGGGGATTTAATGCCACTGTCATACAAGTGAGAGGTTTAGCTAGCTATAATACCAGGTTTAATCCACCATTTTCTACTTATAAAATGTCTGTACCAAAGTCAGGTATATGACAGTTGTTATCCATTCGTTTGATGTGTTTCGGCTGTTGATTTTGCCATTTGATAAGGGTTTCCGGTTTGATTTGTGCACAGAGTTCAGTATTTTTGTGATTTAACTTAATATATTAAAATTAAACAACGTGTTCATACTATTCTGTAATGTTACTATTTTATTACGATGCATTTGTATACTATTATGATAATTATCAATATCGCATAAAAGCATTATAGTTTAGTAAAATGAAAAACAGTACAAAAAGGTAGCTCCATGTTATATCAAGATGTCTTTATAAGATATAAATTTATCTGAGTGGTATAGCAAATTGACAGAGTAGTATACATCAAATATCGTAATAGTATATCTGCTGAAGAACATTTTATAACTCAATCCGTAATATAATATAATTATCGTCATCATAAGGCAGAAATGAAGTTCCATACAAATGCCTGTACAGGAATATGGCAGCTGTTTTCCAATCGTTTGTGCTTTTGATTTTGGTATTTGATAAAGGACTTTCTGCTTTTGAATTTTCCTTGGAGTTTGGTGTTTAATTAGCTATCAAAGGTACCAGGATTATAATTTAGTACGTCAGATGCGCGTTTCGTCTACATAAGACTCATCAGTGACGCTCATTTCAAAATATTTATAAAGCCAAACAAGTACAAAGTTGAAGAGCATTGAGGATCCAAAATTCCAAAAGGTTGTGCTAAATACGGCTAAGGTAATATATGCCTGGGTTAAGAAAATCCTTGTAAACAGGAAATTTATAAAAATGACCACATTATTGATATTCATGTCAACACCGAAATGTTGACTACTGGGCTGGTGATACCCTCGGGGACGAAACTTATATTCCTTTTAAGTGTACAGTACATGAACTACTTTACTTGCAGAAGAATACAACTGGACGATTTTATATGTCATTGCCATTTTACACACCACTGGTTTTACCATTTCTATGTGAAATTGTCATGTAACACAATCTTGGATTAACCATTTCAAAGTGCTGTTATCATATTACCTACAATAAATCATACCCCCTTTGATATCACTACCATACATGTCATATGTAAATATAGAATAACCTTACATTGTCTCGAAATATAAATGTTATATGTACAGGGCGTAGAAACAGGTAGAAAGCGAGGCTGTTCCTGTTTCGAGTCGAGTACACATAGCATTTATATTTTGAGACATATGTATGGTTATTTTTTTATATACTGCAACTCTTATAACTATGCTTAATGAAATACATATTATGTATTCGTCTTTAAATATATCCCGTCAGTCGCGAAATGGTAATTTTAGACTATCATGAGCATTAAATTAAATCAATTTAGATTGTGGGTTGTCAAACGTTAATGTTAAAATAAGAATGCATGATATGTATACCACGATTCGTCCAAATCAGTTGATTCTTTATATCGTCATGGATAAATGATGGAGTTTTTGTGGACTTTTGTTTGTATTTTCGTCGATTTTCTTTTCTTCGACTTATGTGTTCTAAATGAATCGTTGCATCGTTTCTTCGTTTGAAAGAAAAATAAAAGTAACTTAGGACGCATTAAAAATATACATGTATTACATTTTAAATTGAATGAAGCACTAAAAAACCAAGTTAATAACGTTTAGATATTCTGATAGCAATCTGGTTGTCTCTTAATGTACACAGATTCAAATCAAACAATTTTTTAAGCGATTATATTTTTTATATTTCTAAAGAAATAATGTAGGCGCATTTAAAAAAAATAAAATTGTCAACCAGGTTGTCTTTTAAAGTACATAGATTTATGTGAACCCAATTTTAGATTGAATGCAAGGAAAACAATTTTTTTAAGTATTAAGAAAATAAATTAAATGGTTCAATAAAATTTACTAAAAAAATGCACCGAAAAACAAGAAGAGAAAACATACACTGACCACAGGACTGGAAAAATGAAGAAAAAACGAGGAATTTGCATGACGTTGCCTTAGAATATCTATATTTATGTACACAGACGCTCATGCAAATCTTACATTAATCTCTCATGATTTTTGACGCTGAATATATAATGTTTTATCCATTAGGTCTTCCTATGACTGCATCCAACATTAATTGGTAAGGTCAACTACGATAGATAATTCAGCTGATCTGTAATATTATGTGTTACGATGCCAGATAAAAACTGACGAGGAAAGTTAACATCCGGCAACCGAAAGCTTGATTTTTGTCGAGACCAGGTGGTCGAGTAATCTAGCGGGCCGGGCATAGTTTAGGACGATTTAGGGCCAAGATATCTCAGTAGCCGGAGTTCAAATCCCAACCGGGGAAGAACTAAATTTTTGCATTCGCAGATTTACAGATCTGACATTATTTTTTGTGACGTTACATGTAACTTTTTTCCGTAATTTCAAGATCTGCCATAGATTTGGAGAAAACAAAAAAACTTTGTTTGGCGTTTGAAACGTCATCTTTGCCCTAAATTTTGATTATGCCATAGATTTGGAACCTGTTACAGATTTGAGTCGTACAAATATATGTGACTTTTTATTCAAAAAATCTCTCTCATAGCACAACACCATTTATGTTTGGTTATTAACTTACCTCTCGGTATTCCATGAATTATTACAGTGAGACTACGGTAATCAACACCATTTATTTTTTTTGGTTGTAAACTTACCTCTCAGTATTCCATGAATTATTACAGTGAGACCAAGGTAATGTTGTTGTCAAACTCATTATGAAATAAAAAACGGCCCATGCCATAATGAAGATGTAATAAATGTTCATCAGAAAAAGTATTACTGTCATAGCAATACCTATACCTACAAAAAAGCAAAAACGTAAATAAACGAAGAATCCCACTTAAACATGCACCCTCATACATGTTGGTCAAATTGGATATAGAATATAACATATGCTCTAATAATCTAAAACCAAGTATGTGTTAAAAAAATTAACACGGATGCCTCCACTCGCGCTAACATTTTCTATGTTCAGGGTACCATGAAATTTTGGTAAAAACTCTAATTTGGCTTTAAAATTCATCAAAAACTACCACGACCAAAAACTTTAACCTGAAGCGGAACTGACAGATGGACAGACAGACGAACTGACGGAGGCACAGACTAAAAAAGAATGTGTCCATAGTACACGGATGCCCCACTCCCAATATCATTTTCCATGTTCAGTGGACTGTGAAATTGGGGTCAAAACTTTAATTTGGCATTAGAGTTAGAAAGATCACATCATAGGGAACATGTATACTAAGTTTCAAGTTGATTGGACTTCAACTTCATCACAAACTACCTTGACCAAATCTTTAACCAAAATCTTTAACCTGAACTTCATTTTCTATGTTCAGTGGACCGTTAATTTGGGGTCAAAACTTTAATTTGACATTTAAAATTAGAAAGATCATATCATGGGGAACATGTGTTCTAAGTTTCAAATTGATTGGACTTTAGCTTCATCAAAAACTACCTTGACCAAAAACTAAAAACACACAGTAACTTAATTATAGTGATGGAAGTGGGTTTCTTCAGCAAATGAAGAAAACATGCAGAATTCTGCTCTTAATTTATTTTGACACAAAAATTTGAAGCAATAAGAGGATTGTTTTTAAAGGGGGTACCAATGATTATTAAAACCATACTTTGAAAAAAAGACAAATATTATTATGAACAAAAAAAGTATAATCCATTAAAAACTACAAAAATCCAGATTAAAACAACAACAATCCGATCAAAATCGAGTGAACTCTTGCGCTCTTGAAGTGTTATGTGTTTCTGCTCCACTGGTCACTACTGTTGTGCTCATATAGTGTACTAACCAGATAAACAACACGTCTGTTCATTAGGCCATATCGGATTTGTGAATATCTCTCGAAACCCCAAGATGTTTCCAACTCCATAAATAAATGGCAGATGAAATTTTATAATCCTAAAACATGCAGCATATATTTTGAATGTTTACCTTTAAATAATGGTGCAATATTCCAAGCATGCAAGCCACCTTGACTCATGTACTGTCCGAGCCCCACCTCCAACATAAATACTGGTATTCCGCCACATACCAACATTATAATGTACGGAATGAAAAAGGCTCCTAAAATAAAATAAGTGTAATGAATATAGTTTTACACTAGTTTGAAATTATTTTACGACAATCAATCCAAGTGGCAATTTTTATGGGTTATGCAATATTATAGTTATTCTAATTATAAATCAACGTCCGAATTAGTTAAGATAATTTAAAAACACATTTAAGAATTAAATGCTTCTTTTTGTAACTTCATTTAGGTGTAAAAGCGTTGACCGAAGTACATTTTGTATGAAGCGCGCTTCATATATAGCGCTTCATTCTAAAAATGTGAGCACGGACAACGCTTTTACAACCCTATGAAGTTACATAAAGAATCTATCAATACTTATAATTACATTTTTTAGCTCATCATAGATATCATTTACGCCAGACGCGCGTTTCGTCTACGCCAGACTCACCAGTGACACATCGAATGTTAAAAACTTTTGTTTTATCTTTTGGTGTTTTCTGTTTTGATAATGAAATATGAATAAATTAATCTTATCAAACACCGTATACTCAGGACTCGTTTTCGCCGTGCTCTTTTTGTCAATGATGGTTGTTAGCGTTATATTTTGTTGTTCTTTGTTTGTAATATTTTCGTTAATGCTGTATAGTATCTTATCTTATTATTATCATTATTTTAAATCTTAAATATTACGCATGTTTTCTAATTTTTTTTTTTAACTGTAGTACCTTATAAACATAATAACAACATATAAAATATAAAACTTCGAACGTGCATAATTATTCATACCTCCGCCGTTTCTGTAACATAAATATGGAAAGCGCCAAACATTTCCCATACCAACAGCAAATCCTACACAAGAAATAACAAAATCCAATGATCTTGTCCATGTTACTCGCTCATTTCTAAATTTCTCCATATTTTGAATCTTGGCAGTTAATATGACATATCCTGTATTACCTGCAACGATATTAAAAATGATATGCTTATTTGTGCACTATAATGTGGGTGGCATACAATGTGACATACGTATGTGGATGTTTACTAACACTTTTAAGTCACCGAGATGTATTATCTTTCGAAAATTATACATCCTCATGCGTTATTGATTCATTTAAGAAAATGAAACACCAATCTTGATTAAAATTCTGATCAATCGTCACACACTTTAAACTGATACATGTATGACAATAACTAAATCAGGGCCCGTATGTATGGAACGCCGTAACTGCCTTATGGTACTATATTCTTTATCATGATGAGGTTTTTCTTTATTATGATGAGGTTTTTCTCTATTATGATGAGCTTTTTCTCTATTATGATGAGCTTTTTCTTTATTATGATGAGCTTTTTCTCTATTGTGATGAGCTTTTTCTTTATTATGATGAGCTTTTTCTTTATTATGATGAGCTTTTTCTCTATTATGATGAGCTGTTAGAATGGAATCATGGGAAATTAAGAGAAATAAGATCAAACAAAAAGAAAAATGGCGGAATGTTGAAAGTTTTTGGGAAAGTTGGCTTGATCCATGTGCAGGAAATGTTTGATAAAGAAAAATAACACCAAATTTTGTCAGCATGTTTTCAAAACATGCACTGGGATATCTAGGAGTTACCATTCTACCATCCTATGATGACACTGCGAATGGAATGCATCAAGTATGGAAACATGAAACCTGTGAAAACTTATAGTTTGGATAGCTATCCAAAATACCATGTCGTTAAAAATGTACTAGAATCGTTGTTGGATTGTGACTTCAGGGCCGTAACTACATTGAGGCAAATGAGGCAAATGCCTCATGTTTTAAATTTCAAAAAAAAAACTAAAACTAAAGATTGTCTTCATATCAAATTGTTTTCACTGAGAGTGTCTTGCAAGAAGCAAGTTCTCTTCACTCTCTGATGTCGCCCCTGCATATTTTTTGTAATCCATGTTTCTATTTTACTTTTGGTTTTCAGAGTTGATGGTCTATTGTTTGTACTTCTGTATCCCAGGTTTGTCTTTTGTTCATTATTGTCCTACTTAATGACTAGTCTGAGTGTTGATTTTCATATTTTGTAAACGTGTCACATTGGGTAATGTTGCATGTCCACTGATGTCCAGGCATTATGCGAGAAAATATTTTAAGAATCAACGATAGGACACAGAAAAAAGTGGTCGTTTCTGCATGGAGAATTGAACTTGATATCAAAGAATACGAAACTGCCTTTCTTGTATATAAAACCATGATACCCAATTTTTCTTAGTACGGATTGCAAAATTAGGTATTTTCTGTAGGTGAGATATGCACAGAAGTGATAGATATGACATAAAATTAGAAAATTTAATATCTTAACAAAAAAAAAAAAATGAAAAAAAATAACTGTATCATATACCCAAGCGCCTGTGGATAAAACTAGATAGCTGACATGGTTTAGATTAAAGTAAGACCACCAATTTCCCGGTATCAAATCATTTGTTGAAAAAAACATCAATGTATTGCCATATGACCTTTTACATTCAAGGGTTGAATTTGCATTAATTCGTGTTCAGACCCTTTAACAGAAAATAAAGGAATATGAAGTACACGTGCACGGGAGCTAATCGCACACAATGTCAATGTATAGATAAAAATACAAATAATCAATGGTCAAAGTTTTTATTCCTGTTCTTCATCTTGATAGTTGCTAGAGGAGAATCATAAATACCGTAAAACAAGGTCAATATGGTCCCTAGTGTCGACTTGAGCAGTACTAGTATTTAACGTATATTACTGCACTAACGACTGTCACTATATTTAAATCTAGTCATAAAAAATCTCAAGTCAGCACAATACAAGACAAGAACAGACAGACAGATCCGATATTAATGATTATGAGAATTACGATTTTTGCTTTATCCTACATATCGGTCTTTTAATTTTTTGAATTTCCCTAAAACTTTAAAGTCTTAAATAACAATGAATCTATGTTTTTGCTTTGAGACCAGAATATTGTCGAAAAAATAGCTAAAAATGATTTGCGTTTCTATATAAGAAAGAGTCCGGGAAACGCTCAGAATGCACGATTTTGCGTTATTTTTCTCAGATCTTCTGTGGGCCTTAAGCGGTCCCCAGACCCCTCGCCAAAATTTTCGCCTCGCTACGCTCGGCGAATATATTTTGCCTCAGTATTAAAAGGGGCTAGTTACGGTCCTGGACTTCAAGATATCGGACATCGGGAATTTCTAACAACTCTCAGAGAGAACAATATATTGATGGATGTCTCATTTTGGACTACAGAAAAGAGATTTTTCTTACATTGAAGAGGACAACTTCCTATCTGGAGTAGTTTTTTTTTATAGGTTCTGTCAGCAGTGGCGGATCCAGAAATTTTCATAATTGGGTACCACTGATTGCCTGAGAGGGGCCCCGCTCCGGTCATGCTTCAGTGGTTCCCTATATAATCAACCATTTTTTTTCCAGAAAAGGGGGTTGGCCCCCTGGCCCCTATCTAAATCTGCCTCTGGTCAGATAAGGGACTAGAAAATGTATCCGTGGCGGATTTCATTTTGACAAAACATGGTGACGGCAGTATGATTACAGGCCCAGGCACGCACAATCAGAGAATAGAGAGATTGTGGAGGGACGGTAACGAGGGTGTTTTGTGCTATTTCTACAACCTATTCTATCATTTGGAAGACCAGGGAATTTCCGATCCACTAAATAAACTGCATCTAATAGCCCTGCACTACATTTACATGGATGAAATTAACAGAAGACTTGATACTTGGAATCAAGCCTGAGCAGGCCATAGAATGAGAACAACAAAATCATATCGGCAAGTTAATATTTGGATCGCCGGTTAAATACAGAATCTAGTTGGTACACAACTCAGTGAACGAGATTTAGTTGATTATGGATTAGAAGGAAACATTGATGCGGCTAATCTTATGGACGATGGAAGGCCAATTTTTGAGCCAATGGACATTGCAATTTTATTAATGACCAACGAATAATGAGAGCAGATTTCAATAGGACAGGTACCAACTTTGGCATTGATGACTTTGTGAATTGTGTCGAAATCCTTTCTGCACAAGCCTGATAGAACTTTAAGTATGTTTTGCGTACAATAACAATGTTATAAATGAGCATTGTCTATTTCTTGGCCTGTTTTCCCCTAGTTTTAATCTTGTTTTTGTTATATCCATCATAGAACTCATCAGGTACACCTATATAAAAAGAAAATGTTGTATGATTATCAATGAGACAACTCTCCACAAGAGACCAAATGACGCAGAAATTAACAACTATAGGTCTTCAACAATAAGAAAATCCAATACCGCATAGTCCGCTATAAAAGGCCCCGAAATGACAATAAAAACAATTCAGACGAGAAAACTAACGGCCAAATATTGGTATAAAAATGAAAGAAAAAAAAACAAAAACAAATATGTAACACATAAACAAACGACAACAACTGAGTTACTGGCTCCTGATTTGGGACAGGCACATACATACATAATGTGGCGATGTTAAACATGTTAGCGGGATCCCAACCCTCCCCTAACCTGGGACAGTGGTAAAACATAAGAACGAACTATAAAAATCAGTTGAAAAGGCTTAACTCATCAGATGGATAAACATACAAATAATTCAAATACACGCGGACATGGCCGTATACTTGTACATCCTAACAACAAAAAGACAAAAAAAAAACTAATAAATGAAATCGTGCATCTAAGTCTAAATTGTCAATTAGTACACATCATACATCCAATGGATTTAGTGCAAAGACGTCAATAAAAAGTCGGAGAAAAATCTGACCTTGTGCTATGCTAAGACACAGGAGATACAGAATGCTAAGATACAGGAGTCGACCTATTGCAGATCCATGAATGTGTATTTGTATATAAAAATAATATTTAGTTTGCTTTAAATTTTACTGATAACAAAATCAATATCAATACCAATAAAACAATATTCAATGATCTTATTACAGTGCTGAATTGGTAATCTTTTAGAATGAGTTTATTTAAATGATTGATAAGTTTATCAGGATAGTTTCAAAATTTCCAGGCACGATAAAAACATTGCTGTAAAAATGAGGATGTGCTACATGTATCCCGTTTGAAATAAGGTTTAAGGTACAACTAAACTTTAAAACCTAATCTTTATATCTATATATGAAAGAATTGAGTAAAGGTTTTAAGTATTTGTTGTAACGAAATCCCTAACTTATGCATAGTCGTGAGGAACATAGTTGGTGGCAGAAGTGAGAAGCAGTGTCATAATATGCGCTGGAATAGTAACTCCAAGACATTCCACTTCATGTTTTGAAAGCATGGTGACAATATTTGGTGTTATTTTTTCTTTATAAAACATTTCCCCGGACATGGAGCAAGCCAACATTCCGAAGAACTTTCAACATTTCTGATTCTGCCATTTTTCTTTTTGTTTGATCTTAATTCTCTTCATTTCCCATGATTCCCTTCTAACAGCTCATCATAACAGAGAAAAACCTCATCATAATAGAGAAAAATCTCATCATAATAAAGAAAAAGCTCATCATAATAGAGAAAAAGCTCATCATAATAAAGAAAAACCTCATCATAATAAAGAAAAAGCTCATCATAATAGAGAAAAACCTCATCATAATAAAGAAAAAGCTCATCATAATAGAGAAAAACCTCATCATAATAAAGAAAAACCTCATCATGATAAAGAAAAACCTCATCAAAATAAAGAAAAAGCTCATCATAATAGAGAAAAAGCTCATCATAATAGAGAAAAAGCTCATCATAATAGAGAAAAAGCTCATCATAATAAAGAAAAATCATCAAAATAAAGAAAAAGCTCATCATAATAGAGAAAAAGCTCATCATCATAATAGAGAAAAAGCTCATCATAATAAAGAAAAAGCTCATCATAATAAAGAAAAACCTCATCATAACAAAGAAAAACCTCATCATAATAAAGAAAAACCTCATCATGATAAAGAATTAAGTACCATAAGGCAGTTACGGCGTTCAAGCTACTTAGGTTAATAATGTCTTGTAGGAGTGATTATCAAAATATTATTGTTCTTGGTCAAATAATTTTAAACTTTCTCATTTGCACAATTAATCTGTGTAACTATCTGTACATTATGTAACATGCATGGAAAATTAAATCACTTATTGTAAATTAATTTTACCTTTATTACGTGTTGTTCTCTGCTATCTGTTGTTTTGTCACATTGTATACTTGTTGACTAAAATTCTGATTCATTTACTTATTTATTTCGGACACTTTGTAACTCATGACACAACTATCTTTACGGCTGACTTCTCTCCTGTAATCCTGATACCTATTAATGTTTGTAATTAAATTTTCTGAGTTTTGACCTATATTCTAATACTTTTCTTACCAAAAGCGACTCCAGTAATCGGAAATTTTGTAAACGTGTAGTCTCTAATATTTGTTTTTAAGGGTTTGTTTTCTTTTTTTTCTTTCGTTCTGTCCATTTGCATTGCTTTGATTATGTTTATTTGTTCAGACATTTTGTAGTTAATGACATTCCAATTAGAACTTTAACGGTTCCAATTTTTACAGCCCTAGTGAATTTATTTGTTAATTTGCGTTTTGTTGATTGAGATAAGCCTTCCATTGATATTTTATAACTGTGTCTTTCTATGTTGTGGTGTTATACTATTATTTCAGAAAAGGGAGAAGGTTTGGTACCATACAAAAGTTTAATCCCGCTGCAAATTCATTATTTTGCAGTAGTCAATATGCAAAAAAAAATAATATTGGATTTAGAGCATGGGTTTATTCATAAAGCGAAAGAAGCACGTCATATTAGAATATCTTTTAATTGTGAAGAATGAAATCAATAAATCATGTTTTATGTATAATGTAAGAGCAGGAAAATCCTATTATTTGGGTCTATTTACAACTCAAAACAAAGAGTTTTTATAAATGAGATACAACTGCCCCGAGGCATTTGTAGGGAAGAATACTTATTTCAGATATTCAGATAAAATAAATAAAACAGGAATTGGATTTAAGTTTTGAATATTTTAAAAAATAAATTAAAGGCAATTATTAGAACATATGAGATAATATTTAAAAAAAAAAGACCAAATATATTGACTGTGAAATAAAATGAGTTGAAAAATAACCTTAAGCCTCGGTCACACCTTACCGGATAGCTCGAACGGACGCCTAACGGATAAAAAAAAAGTTATCCGTTGAAATTTTTTTTATCCGTTGGGAGTCCGTTGGTGTACTAACGGACATGTAACGAATGCCTAACGGACACACAACGGACATTGAACGTACGTGAAACGGATACACACCGGACAGAACGGACGTCGAACGTACATCCAACGGACGAGTACCGGATAAAACGGACACCTAACGGAAGCGTAACGGATAAAACGGATGAACAAAATAGTCTGAAAATTAAAGGCAATAAACCATCTAAAAATTAAAGGCAATAAACCATCTGAAAATAAAAAGAAATAAACCATCTGAAAATTAAAGGCGCGTCAGATGGACATGGTATCTAGTATATATGCTATAATATTTGCTTCTGGGAAGGTCTGGTCAGTAGGACAGTTATCAAGGTCACACGTACCAAACAAATTGAACAATTTATCCGTTTTTTTTACGTTTCTTCACACGAGGGTCACTTTTTGAGTTAACTGGTTTAGTTGATTTTATTTTGTATTGCGTCTTGTTAAGCATGATATGTGTGCAAATATAGAGCTCCTCTGATTAAAAAAAAATCAAGGTAGAAGCAGTGTGGTAATTCAGTCTTATAGAGTTTAAGTTGATTTTCTGAATTTGTTTATATTATGTACCTCTGGTATGAAAACGGATGTCGTGTTATGCGGAACTCTCCATCCATACTGCATGCTACGATATTTTGCTCCAGAAGCAAGGTGTCTAAGTGTAATTGCTAACTTGAGTCCTTGTTCCAGCGGATTTCTGTAAAAGGTATTCTGCTTGGCTTTGCGAGGCCCAACCCGCTGCAATATCTCGTCGAACATCTCTGTGGGCATTCGAAGGAAGTGTACAAAGGAATGCCGATCCTCCCGCCTAAGTTCGGTCATGAGTTGGTCATATAGACCAAAACTGCGTCGTCTTTCAGGACTAAGCCATGGTCGTGTCCACCATCTCCTTTGTCTTCTCCTTTCGACAGCTAAAAGGTTTATATTTGCTACATTTAAGATGAGTCTGGCCTAAATAAGAGCTGTTTGGTAGCGAAGACGTGCTCTTACTCCAAGATCAATCACGAATAATAAATAGGACACTCAAGAAAATCTAACATACCATATATTGGCATTTCTGACGCGAAATTTCAATTGGCATTTGTCCGTTTTACATCTAGTATTTTTAAATTTTATGCATTTCTAATGCATATTTAGTTTTTTATGTATATTATTTTTCAACTTCTCTGTAACCTTTGTACTTGCATGGTTTTATGAGAATAAACTATCAGTAGGCATCCGTTTTATCCGTTATTCTTCCGTTAATGTCCGTTTCATATCCGTTTTATCCGTTAGGCGTCCGTTAGGCGTCCGTTAGGCGTCCGGTAGACGTTCGTTGGTGAATTGGTCTACCGGATCTCCAACGGATGCATAACGGACACGTAACGGATACAAAACGGACGAGTACCGTACAAAACGGACGCCTAACGGACGTCTAACGGACGTTCAACGGACATTTTATCCGTTGGACGTCCGTTCAAAGTTTTGAACATGCTCAAAATTTTCCACCGGACAGAACGGACGTCAACGGATAAAACGGACGCTTAACGGACACGCAACGGATATGGACGGACGCCTAACGGATAAGAACGGACGTCTAACGGACATCAACGGATTGAAAAAAAGTTATCCGTTAGGCGTCCGTTCGAGCTATCCGGTAAGGTGTGACCGAGGCTTTAAGTTTCATTTCGATGTTTACTGAGTCAATTTAAACAAACACATTTCAGCATTTCTCCAGAAAGAATTCCATTTAATAAGATTGTGTTCAATTGGTCGATGAGTATCGTCCTGAATATTCATGAAATATTTGCCACTGAACGTTAAACGACCAACAATCAATCCTATAATTACAAAGATAGAAGGGACGATTAAATATCAGACATTATACACATGTTCCGATTTCATTTCTACTTTTTGTAGGCTAGTCATTTTTGAATTATCCATTCTTTAAAGTTGTATCATCTCAAACAAGTGATACATATCTTAATATTGATTCCTGTGTAATCATGCACCACTGGAGCTTCTATTATTTACGGTGTACGAATTTATTATTTATTATTTGTTTTACATTTTCATTTCAGCGTATATCATCCCACTAGACTGATACATTAGCATTAACCTGCTTCACTTGAACTACTAATATTGCTAACATTTCCACCAGTAACTTTGATGGATTTAAGCAATTTGTTAAAAAGTAACTTCTATCTCATCTGAAACATATCTATTTACTGTAATTGTTCATGTTCAGCTTTAGATATAACGGTCTCTAAGAATATCTTTTCCTTCAGATTGTTTTTAAGTAAGGATAAGTCAATCAAATAATAAGAATACAGTTTAATGTTACTTCCCATCATACCTTACTTGTCAAACTTCCAATTGTATTATCCCTTCTGTCAGACAATTCGATAAGGGAACAACAATTTAACTTAAAAAAGGGGGGAGGTATCCGAGTCAAAAGTTTTTTCTCTCGTGCAAACGCTGTCAATCATTTTTTTTTCTGTCAATCATTTTTTTTTCTGTCAATAATTAACACTATAAGGTATATAAGGGATAATCTGGATTCAGAATAATTTTTTTGTCATCTCCTTGGCCAGATTATTTTTTTAATCAACTTGAGGATCTTTTTTTTTTATTTAGAAAACATACCACCTCCTTAAATGCAAATGGTTGTTTCCTATTTTTTTGTACCAGATAATCATGAGAACTATAATCTGGTCAGTTCATTCAGCTAATAATACCCGGCACATTAGACTTATCTGAGTAACACAGTTGAGACGAGCTTTTTAGATTATATAGTATTGGAAACAAAAATAGTAATAGCAAAAGTCTTACCGTGAATACAAACGAGTTAGATACTACATCAAAGTTCACTGACCATGTTGAAACTATTGCGAGCAAATTAAAAACTGTTAACTAATGAGTAATTCAATAGTGACTGTCTCTTGTGGTTTCATTCTTTGTGTTGTCACAGAGATGTTACAGATAAACTAATCGTACTCGTACTGAAGTATTGGAAGAATGTTCATGATAAAAATAGTTTCTGCTTGATATTCAGGCTTACATTTTTGTACGTCATGACATTTCTGTAGTTGCTATCTTTCTTTTAGATATTGTATTTGACTGGCATATTCTTGTTCCTCATGTCACATAGAATAATTCTAACGAACAGGTGTATGATACTGATTGTTTCCTATTTGTGTGCTATCTGAAATATTTCTGTGGTTATTTAGCTTGTCAGCATTAGTTAAACACCTCATGGTTGTTAAATACCTGTTTCTACAATCTTGTTGAAAAATTCCTAAAGGTCGTTCGCCTTTCCTCTTCCCGAGTTCTCTACCACTTGTTAATGAATGTTGGAAATATGATTATATTTGAGGATTTCTATAAATAGGATAGACAGTTTTCTTTCAAAAACATCAAACAAATGGCTAACAACTGTCGTATTCCTGACTTCGTACAGGCATTTTCTTATGTAGAAAATGATGAATTAAACCTAGTTTGAGATGCGGTTTGATTGCCAATGAGACAACTCGCCATAAGGGAGCAAATGACACATACATTAACAATTATCGGTCACTAAACAAGGTCTTCAATGAGTAAAGCCTACACCGCATAATCGCCAGTATTAAAGACAAATCTATAACAATTCGGACGAGAAAACTAACAGTCTAATACATGTACAAAATAGAAAGAAAAAAAACACAAATAATTATATCACACAACAACAAACGACAACCACTGAATCATCACATGGTCCTGACTTGGGACAGGCATATACAGAATGTGCAGTGTTCAAATATTTTGTTGATGCCAACCCCCCTTTTTTTCCCTCCCCTTACTCCCTTACCTGAGACAGTGGTGCAATGACACAACATTAGAGCTAACAATGCAAAACAATAAACGAAAAACAAATATGAGAAACAACAAAAAACGAACATAAGAAAGAACAAAAACTACAACCACTCAATTACAGGTTCCTGACTCGGGACAGGCACATATAGAATGTGGCAGGGTTAAATTAGTATGAAGACACAAACCCTCCCCTAACCTGGGACAGTTGTATAACAGTATACAACTTAAGAATAACCTATAAAAATCAGGCTCAACTCATCAGATGGATACAAATAGAAATACGAAAAACACAGAGTGGACATGGACGGGTACTATAGCTAGTTCATCCAAACAACTAAAAAACAATAAGTACAGATCTGAGAGTACTCGCGCGTTCAAACACAATAACAACTAATTAATATGTTTTTGCTAAATTGCGTATAGAACTTCGTTCTTCATTTCACCTTTTAATCTATTTTGGATTCGAGCATCACGGATGAGTCTTTTGTAGACGAAACCATATTTCTCACGATGACAAAACATGCTGATATAACAAATAAATGTTCTTAAAAGATATGTTCGTGAAATTAAATGGATATTTTATTTATATCTTTCTTCATTTAAGCAATTGCTGTTGCCTTTTACATACCAGGCTAAACAAAATAAATCTGCCTTTAAATAGTTAAAGTGGAACCGTGATCTTGAATAGGAACATGACACTCACATGCTGCACGTTATTTATGTACTATATCTTCAAGATATATAGTATTGACAAGTGAACACATTGAAATATTCCCCTCCCAAAACAGAAAAAAAAAAAAAAAAAAAAATACAAAAAAATAAAAATAAATATACAAAACACAAAACAAAACAAAACAAAACATAAAAACCCTCTAAATTCGCCCTGTATGGACAACTTTGAAGAATTATAAGAAAACATATGTTTTGCGGTGACATTTAAAGGTTCACTTGTCTACATTTGTACTTTAAATTTTAATCATGTAATCGTGGTAAGTTTCTTTGTAATATCGATTTAATTCTTGTTTTGTGTATTTATAATTTTAAGTATAAGGATGTGGTATAACTTTATCAAATGTTTGCATTTTATGTAGGAGGACTCAATATAAATTTTAATTCATCATAGAGTATGTATACATTAAGATTACATTATAATTGCTTCATGCGTCATGAACAATATATCCTTAGATCTAAGGTTACCCCAATAAATAGGCTGTTGGATATGAAATAAAAATATAATACTTATGAAGAAAAACACTCAACGCGTCGCGCGCCATACAATTTTATTTTCAACATTCAAATCGCCGAATTGATGCCCACAAAAATATAATCCCTAAATACAATAACTTTAGAAACACAATGTAGTGGGGTAACAGTTTAATATTTGTATTCTTTTTAAACAAAAAGCTATATTTTGAGCCTTTTTTGAATCTTTAAACATTGTTAAGGTCATATTTTAAAATGTAATTTTACAAAAATTATAACGAATACTCATTATCTGGTATACAAGGTTATTTTAAAATAGTAAAGAATTGAATCGAAAAAAGTAATCATTTCATTCTTGATTAATTATAATTATATAACTGAGATCTTTTACTGCCACTTTAATCATCCACACATATGCATACAGTTATGTTCAACATTTTTTTCAATGCTAATCTGTTGAACGAAGACAAAACAAAATTATATCTCTGCTGTGTGATTTTTTAAAACTCGATTTTGCAGAGAAAAAACACCTAGCAATTTTGAATAATCTCTAACCACGATCTACTTGGTAAAAGTAGAAATACAGAGTTATCTCTCTTTATCCAACAATCTATACCTCTCTTCCACACCACTTCTTGTAAATTTTACCATATTCAGAGTGAGAAAAGTGTAATAGTGCTGTCTATGCTCTATGGTCGGGTTGTTTTCGCTTTGACACATTCCCCATTTCCTTTCTCAATTTTATTGCATGAGAGTGTGGAACAACATGTCGAATATTTATATTCCGAAAAGGGCCCTATGATTATAGGAATAAGAATGAATTTAAATTTGAATTTAAATTTGAATTTAAATTTGAATTTAAGATATTTATAAAACCAATAACGCAAAACATATAGCTATTAATGTAAACATTGACAATAACCAGGGGAATCAACTGTCGAATTCAGATAAGATTTTAGTAAAAAAAATGCATTTATAGCAATAGCTCATATACAATTATAGTCGATTAATGATTTTAAAAGACATATATAATTTAGAAATTTATCATTTCCAGCTGATATTTTTAATTTTAAATTTCTCCCCACTTACTTTATAAAATATATAAAGACAATAGCACAAAGCTGAAAAACTCATATTAATGATCTCGAATATAATTTCGAACTCATAAAATTTTCAATTGATTTGAATCAAAGATACCGGTTATGATCTACAGGGATGGAACCCGATTTTTTTTATTAAGGGGGAAGGGGGCACTGACTGACACAAACAGGGGTGGCGCTCCAGTCATGCATCAGTGGTTCCCTATATATTTAACCAAACTCCCCTTGGATCGGCCTATGATCTAGTACGTGACAAGAGGAGCGTTTCGTCTTCCAGAGGCCAATAAGCAGTATTAAAGAATTACAAAGTTTAAGGACATTAGATATGAAAAAGTCCAAGTCTGACCTGCTTTTTGCTAATTTATGTTTTTATAATTATTACAGTTTAAATATCAATTATATATTATAATTCAATTTTTTTAATTGTTAAAGTTTAGCTTTCTTACTTAATTGTTTGCCTGTTATACATGTATTTAATATTAGTTTGACCTAATTTAAATATCTAAATGCAATTCATTTTTCTCAGAAAACTTTTTATATATACATCTTTTCATGTCCAAACCTCAAACCACAAGGTTCAATGAAATAAATGTCATTCTTTTTTCCCGATAATAAACAAGGAACTACATGTAGCCTTTATATCTACCGTATTTACAAAGGTAAGCATACAAAGTATATGTACACTATTATTTTTACATGAATTACGCTCAAAATACACTATCAAATTCAGATATATGTACGTACAATGCAATCATAATTTAAATTATCCTACACATAACGACAATCATGTATTGAAAAAGATAATGTTTTGTATAATCTTCTATTAAAATCAATATTACAATTGATTTGGTTTATCATGTTTATGTTTACAATACGATTTACTTCCGGGGAATACCAGTTTCTATTTTTAGAATAAAAATGAAAGGACAATATCAAATCAAATACATTTATATAAATATTCATCATGGACTAGTTAAAGAGGTAATTATATATCAAGTATTTTAGTATTGTGTTCGAGTAATATTATCTTTATATTTTGAATATTTGATTTCTAAAAGTACAAGCGGATTTTCCGCGTTGTCATCTGGATTTCCAATTTATTTTAAAATGCCCGCTGACGTACTACTGCAGATGTAATGTAAAAAGGTAAGAAATGATTTTGAAAACACAACCGCTCTTTTTATAGTTTTCTAATTTATTTTCATAAAAATATTGAAACTAGGTTTGCCGCAATCATTATATACCAAAAAAATATAATGTTCAGCGACACTTTCGTTTCATTAAATTTATATCGCTGATAAAAAACTATAATAGATATATAATAATTAGTATTCAAACAAAGAAACAGTTCATGTGTAGACCCGAACGTTTATTGTCAGGAGAAACAGGGTAGACAGATGCATTTTGGCTGTTATAAGTTATATATATGACATATATGTAAGGTGAACTGTTTTTCTTCTCTTGCAAGTTAGATTAGTTGTTTAGAGTAAAAAAAGGGGGGTTCTTATATTTAAATGATGTACAAACAGATATTTATCTCCGTTTTGGCCTTGGCAATGACTTACCAGTATTTCTTGAAGTAGGCGAAGAGTTATTTTTTTTATGCGATTTGTTTTTTTATATTTTCTTTTCTTATTGTGTACTGTGAGTATTGAAAATGAAACAAATTTAAATGCAAAGTAAAATCGCTGTTATCGTTGATTCTACGTGTTAAGTAGATTGAGTATCTTTTTACTCAGACCAACATTGGCAGCGGTGGGTATTCACAGACATCAATGTCCCATCTTAGACATCATTACCTATAAAATGTATGTCAGAAGTTATATCCAAGCGAGTCGTGTAGCTATAATGCATTTTTTTGGGTTATTCATTGTCTTATACAACGTATAAGGGCGAGGGTCATCTTTCAGTTATAGACGTTGTTGAAAAGGTACTTATATAATAAGTAGATCTCTCTGGTCGGTTTTCCCTGCTGGAAAATCGCCAAAAATGATGGGTTACAGTTTGGAAAAGCGCCAAAAATGTGAAACATAAAAAATTTTTGTAATCGTCCGTTTAATACTGAAAGAATATATAAGACAGTTGAAAGTGCACGAATAGGTTAATCCAGAAAGAGCACAAACGTTAAAAATCATTACCGCAATTAGCATACAGGCGGAGGTGGCAGTTTATTTAAAATGACATGAAAAATGAGTCAAATGAAATAACCAAATTGAAAATTGCAAGGAGAGGTTCAAATTTATGTGGGAAAAGGTAAATACAATGTTTGTTTAATATAATAAGTTGAAATTGATAAAATTGATGTTCAGTTATCATTAATGGTTAACCACGTTACGTTCAGCTGCAAATATTTCGGCTAGGGAAAATAGTAATATGAAAATAAAATAGAGAATGGAAATGAGGAATGTGTCAAAGAGACAACCCGACCTAAGCAGAAAAAAGCTTAATATGACTGTGTTCTATAATATGCTTTAACAGAGAGGATCATATTCTGAAAAAAAAACCAGAGAGAAACAAAGTACAGAAGCTTGTTATTGTGTACCTATTCTGACATCGGACTCGGACTTCTTTTAATCGAGTTTTACTGTGCGTATTGCTGTGTGTTTGCTTTTTCTACATTGGCTAGAGGTATAGGAGGAGGGTTGTCAGGCCCATATACAGGAATTTCCATGGGGGATTATTTGGACTAGCGTACTTAACTTTAACAGTCACAATTCACACAGAATGATGACTTTAGCAGTGCTTTCTTGTTTTCAAAGGAGGGGGTGTCCGAACCCCCTGGCTACGGTTATGGTTGAAATATCAAATACCATGTTTATCCCCGCCGCATTTTAGCACCTTTCCCAAGCCATGAGCCTCTGGCATTTGTTAGTCTTATACGATTTTTAATTTAAGTTTCTTTTTCATATTTCGGAGTTGAGTATGACGTCCATTATCACTGAACAACTACTCATTTTTGTATAGGGGCCAGCTGAAAAAAGCCTCCGATTGCGTCCCCATAAGGATGTAATTGCGTGTCTATATGTATCCGTCAAGCCTTGCGGCACTCCCAAGCATAGGTCACGAGTGACCAACCTTAATACCCAAGATTAAACAGATGCCGCCAATATCTTCCTTATTTTCGAAAATTAATGAATATGATCGTTTTAACAATTTACGGAATAACGCAAACAGAGGTTTTCTGAAAGTTTGTAAGAGTGTCTTTTGAAAATATATGAAAACAAAATGTTTGCCTGAACAATTAATCAGGTTCTAGGTATACAGCAGCGTTGTACTACTCCTACTGTCTCTTAAAACATGAACCATTATCTTACCTAAATCACGCCTACTAACCCCATATTAAATATACACGTTCTCCACGCGGTCGCCTTTAAACAATAATATTCCTGGAAATGTATAGCATTACTATTAGTTACACATTCGTTCTCATCCCATATGGAATTTACTGACCCTATTTTATTATATATATATGATATGTTAGTCCACTAGTACACTGTGTAACTTATACTAGTATGACCGCGACTACAATGTAGATCTGTGTTAGTTATAATTCTGTTTCTAAGAATATTCAAAATTACAAAGAGCAAAGTAGGTAATAAACTTATATATTTATCATACTTTGTCAACCTAGTAGACAAAGTTGTTATTACGTATTATATATGTAAATGTACCTACATGTACGTTTGTGATCTATATTATTTTACAGTTTCTAAATGAACGTTTTCATTTTAAATTAACAATTTGTAGAATGAAAGGAATTTCCTTTCAGGATGCTGTTTCAATTGATAAACTTTATAATTAAATTGTCCATTCAACAATTTGAAAAATCACGGAAGAGCTTTCAAAAATGCATTTTTATACACAATAAGACCGCCATAAATAGACATAGATATGATTTTGTATTGTATCCTACTTTCCTCTTTATTACATTAAAGCCCTATAAGTACTTTAAAGTGCAAAATACGGAGCTTTATATACAATAGAGTTGAGACTTTAGACGGAGTATGTTTTAAAAAACACTTAAGTGGGGAGGGGTATGTCATATCCAAATAATTACAATTGTTGATGAAAATGTGCTAATTTTCCACAATAATCACGAAATATCGATCCCTATGTGCGGCCTCCTATACAAAAGACGTAGCTTCTTTCATTTTGAAAATTTTCATTCATATTAAACGGAAACTGGAAAAACAATAAAATCATTAATGTGAACACGTGAATGAAAGCATTGTTTATAACTAGAATCTATAAATACAATAGAACAAGTTAAAAAAAAAACGCGGAAGAATTAAGAATAATTTTATTTTAATACTGAAATAAGCTTTTATTTTAGTGTTTTTGTAGAAAAACCAGTTTAGAAAGTTTATAAGGTAGAACTCATTAAATACAATACATATTTCAAATCTTTTTGCACAATTTTTATTCTAAGTAACCAAAGGGTTTGGCAATTTACGGACAAATCTTGACTAAGACTGTAACCATGGAGATGATCATTTACGTACAATTTGTTTTCTTGCAGCTGTAACAAAGGAGGTGTTAATTTATGCACAATTTTTATTCGAAGATTGTAATCAAAGGGTTCGGTAATTTACGGGCAACTTCTATCGAAGACTGTAACCAAGGAGATAATTATTTACGTTCACTTTTTATTTTAAGACTGTAACCAAGGAGATGGCAATTTACAAATCAAGGAATGGAATATGTAGGAGAAACTGTTAACCATTATTACAGCTTGAAGGATAGACTGGGACAAGGAGCATTCTCTTGTGTATTTCTCGGATACAATAAGGTATGCTGGTGTTGAACTGCCAAAAAAATGAGACAATCGAACCACTCTATTTCAAAATTACAAGCTTTTCAAAAGACAGTTTAAAGTAAAAGTATATAAATTTAAAGGAACTAAAAAAGCAGAAAAAATGAAGGGTCCGTGTGGTTGATTTTAAGATATAATCCATTGAAAATTTGGCGGCAATATAGTCTATTTAGAGTTTTCAAATATGTGTTTTTGAAACTATATGAAATAAAATTATGAAAGGAAAAGTAGGAGTTAGTGGACAATTTTTATTTTGGGTAAAGCATGATTGGATAAAACCAGAGAATTCCAAAAATATGGCAAACATTACAAAACCAGAGGAGCTAACATTTAAAAAAAAATATTTGAGTAAAATAAAGACACTTAATATATCCATAAAAAGCAGCAATTATAGATCTTAGTCGAAGGGAATATAAATGATAAACATGCAAGAGTGAAAGAGAAGAAATAAAAATTGAGTTGGTGAACTAATATGAACTTGGGCATTAAAATGTTTTACAAAAACACAAAACAAAAACTCACTTAACTCTTTTATACAAAGATGGTAGGCAACAAAAACCTTACGCATACGCAAAACTATAATAAAGAGTGCCGTAAAAGGCGATTGGATTATGGATAAATTTCAGCTTAACTAAAATTTATAATACAGATACCGACTTATCTGATGTTTGAAAAGCATAAAAAGACGGCAATGGAAAGTAGCTTTCAAATAAACAGGAAAGGAAGATTGACAATAGAGAAGATAATTTACCAAAATAACACACTTTTAAATGGATATTTGAACTTTCTATTCCTTTTTTCTCTACAAACAGATGCTTCAATATAATCATGCTCGCCAGATATTATTCATAGTTGGTAAACTTTTACAAAACATATGAACAGATTTTTTTTTTTTTTTTTTTTTTATTGTTTTATAGTTCCAATCTGAAGGTTTTTATTATTTACTTACAGGTAACTGGTGAAAAAAGAGCTTTAAAAGTACCGAAACGTGCAGGAGCAGATAAAGCAACTCAACGGGAAACAGATGCTCTTCTGTCTTTCCGGCATACAAATATTGTTCAGCTGTTTGGCATTGAAGATGAGGTATACAACATAGACACATTAAGATAATTCTGTATAAAACGAGAAATAGCAATACACGGATTGCCATTCACATTCTCAGAAATACATTGCCTAAATATATAAACATGATTGAATCTATGGATATGAATAATACATGTAGTTAATTAATTATTTTAACGGTACAGATTTTATAGCAACACATGTGTATTTCCAACATTAATATCTTATTAGGGGTGATCGATGTCAAAATAATTGAAAATCGAAAACCTAGTACCAACTTTGTAGAACTGACAACCAAAAATGGCCAGATGCGTAGAGCCGAACACGTACAAGGAATCAGTTATGCATGAGGAACATTATATTTAAAGATATAAAAAGGAAATATTCAAATATTCAAATATTGCATTTTATATGAATAATAGTGAAAAGAACAGAAAAGGCAAGAAATAAGATTATTATTTACATCATTCTTAATAGTTGTTCAGCAGTCACGGGTATGTCGTCCCGATCACAAATAATGGTATTTACTAGAGCTGGAATAATAAATTCAAAGCTACAACAATTAGCTTAAAATATTATATCAAACTTTGGTAAATTGTTGTAATCTATTTTCAGATGGTTTCAAATAAAACGGTAATAGTTATGGAATTTTGTTCCGGCGGAAGTTTACAAACCATGCTACAGGAACCAGAATACATGAACGGATTACCCGATATTCTCTTCACATTATTATTAACCCATTTAGGTATGAAATAGATCATGGCTTATTGTATTACATGTGTAGAAATTATTGTTCCTGTACGAATACGCCTCATTACGAATACGAATACGAATACGAAAATGTTATAATAATTAACTAATTTATAATTATTGTCCCGTAATTAAAGATTTTTTTAAACTCAAGATTAAAAAAAACCCCAAATTATTTGCAATGAAATATTTGTATTTAAAAATTTGCCATCAGCATGCTTTTGTCTATCTTAGTTTCACATAATACACCGACAAAAGTAGGAAACGGTAACAGAAAACTTCATAGGAATCAATTCATGCTTTTTTAATTTGTTTAAATTCCTTGAGAGAACATGTTAAATATTTTATGGTACATATAATTTTCTCAAATTCGATTTAATTAGCTTACGATCAAGGAAGACCTAATATACACAGCATATAAAATATCTCGTCACGCAAAACTGTTATAATATAATTGTTTTAAAAGGTTTAACTGATGGTGTAAAGGAGAGATGGGGAGGGTACGAAAATAGCAATACAAAGTGGCCGAAAAAATATTTATCTGACCAATGCATGTGCCAAAAAGCTACGAAAAGTTGGTTTTGCTATAGCAAGCACAGAATCACGAGAAAGGAACTGGAAACACATTGCACAAAAATAACTCAGATAAAAAAGATAGTGTTTAAAAAAACCCGGATAGGTTCAAATCGCATGTTTTAAATTACACTATTAAATGTTGGACTCTTAGGTAATCACTGATTAACAACAAGAGGGTACTAAAAATAAATATTTATGACTTCCTCCTTAATTGTATAGCACATCCGATATAGATAAATTCTAGATTTCCCTTCAATAAACCTCCACGTGGTCTTTAAAATAGAACAAAATAAAAGTTTGACCATATTTAGTAGCGTAATGATCTGCTACTTCATCGATCCATAATATGATTGATAAAACAATTTATGGTCATGGTATAACCTAGTCCGGACCAGATAATCATCTCTTCAGCTGAGGGTATTTTTTTAATTTTGAATTTCATAGATTTATCTCAGGAAGGCGTCAAAGCAACAATTGAAATAAATTCCCACACTCGTTGAAATAATCATCAAATTTATGAAAATGTTATCTTCAATGAGTGTTATCCGGTGACTTTTTCTTTCTATTTTATTTAAAAACAGACGAATAAAGTAAAGATTTATACCTACAGACGAGAATCGAAATCATTTAGTTTTAGAAACAGTTTTCTTTATCTTAGAAACAGTCAATGGAAATATTGTCATTGCACTAATTTCTTCCAAGTAATGTATGTCCCCCTTTTTGTTTTATTAATAAATCATGGTTTTGTGAAAATTTGAATTGGAAACGTATGTAAACAACGTACACTCCTTCATGTGGAAAGTGTACAACATAGACATTCTGTAGCCCCCCTTTTTAAATATTTTATTTTATTAATATATTTTGAATATTGAAAAGTATATTTCTAGCCTGCCATATATTCTTTAACAGTTTAATTGACTACTAGTTATACTACGGTATTTCATAGAGAGTAAAAATAGATTACTTATGGTCAAGTATCTGATGAATTAACGACTGGTTTTAAATGTATAACAAAAATAAAATAAACATTTCAAATACTTATGATTAAATCAATAATCACATTATATGTTGAAGAAAAATGTTTCAACATAATTAATTAGTTTAAAGTTTGAAATAATAACCCATTCTACCACTATCAGAACTTCTTTTGTGTCGTAACACTGTTTTGCTATATGTCCTTAATGTAATAAATAGTGCGAGACCACTAATAACAATTGTCTCAGCATAAAGAAACTATTGCATTATATTCCAATTAACTCGTAGTTTTGTAGTTTTGCCTTTTATAAACAACTTGTTTTATTTATAATATCTGTTTCAGCTTCAGGTTTACAAGAATTACATTCTAAAGACTTTGTTCATCGTGATATCAAACCAGCAAATATACTCATTACCAAATCCGTGCCAAATATGTAAGTAACGACCCCCTTCAACCCCCCCCCCCAAAAAAAAAAACCTCTTCAGTATGTTAGAGGGAAAGTAAATCAGAAACTATACGATTTACAATATACTTTCGATTCAACTTTTGTTATTTTTTTTAAATACAAAGATAATGAATATAAAATACCTAAAGATAACGTTACTGGTATAATTTATATGTCATTCCAGCTACTTGAAATTGATGTCATCTGATTAATTACTACAATGATCATCTGTAATCGAACAATATCTTCGATTTTATTCTAACAATCAATTTACTCTTTTACTTACAATTATTTTCACATTTTAACTTTGTTATTCTTATAATTTTTCTTTTAACAGAATAACCTTTAAAATATCTGATTTTGGATCCTCAAGACAAAATCATTCCCAGTACGACGAGGAAATGTGTCTTTCATTGGCGGGTACAGAAGAATATCTGGTAATTGTTTCTAATATCTAAATAAATGTACAGTTAAACGGGTCATGATGGGGTTAGAGGGGGTAAGGCAGGGGTTTCTTTTCTGTATTATGGAATTCTTTTCAATTTTTGTACATTCTTCATTCATTTGACATTCATGCTCACCTGGTGTAGACAAATTGGTACCGTTAATGTAATTGACAGATTATTTTCTTTTCTATTTACCCCATCAAGACCTATGACTTTGCAAAGCAGTTGGTAGAATTGAAAAAATGATAAATTAATACTAACAGATCGACATTTCACTTTGAGAAGCTTTAAACAGCCAGACAAGTACAGTGTACTGAAACATTTAGAATAAACATATTTTGCAAAAATGCTAAAATGAGATATATTTGGATAACATTCTAACATATAAACGTTATACTCGACTGAACTCACAAACCAAGGAATAATGTAAAACAACCATACATTCAAAGTAAAAGTTTGCACTGCAGTTTCTCAAGCGTGTGGTGAAACTTATATATCGAATGTATTCAGGATGCATTGCGGTTAAAACATGTTACGATTACAATACATGGATTATGCATATACTCCTAGTAACCACGTCAAATAGAAGGTGTGGTTGCATGAAGATAAAGACAAATGGGAGTGTCAGTGGAAACGAATGCGTTTGTGATTCCCCTTAAAAATAACATCAGTAATCATCAGACCTATGTATTTTCCTGTTGGTTTTACTACGACCCATTATTTACTTGAAGATTTTGAATAAATAAATTATATTGATAAAGTGTATATACGTAAATACTTAAAACCCAACAATCTGTTGTTTATAATTTGTTTTTGTCAAAAAGATTTGACAATACAAACTTACCTATGTATATTGAAGCCTAAAAACATAGCATTTTTCTAATTTATTCGATTTTCAAGTACTTATTTTAACAAGTCTTTATTTCCAGCACCCGTTACTTTATAAAGGAGCTTTCATACAGAAATCTAGTCATGTAAAGGTGAACTCATGTGTGGATAAATGGGCATTAGGGGTAACGTTGTTTCATGCTGCATCGGGTAATGTTCCTTTCAAGCCTTATGGCGGCGCAAGAAGGAATAGGCAAACTATGTAAGTACTAGTATTATAAAGTTACGTATTTGTTTAGAAATGCATCTATTTCATGAATAAATTTGAAAAATTATCTTAATCATTGTTGGATATTTACTATGTTTAATAAAATTGATTTTTTCTGACGAAGTAAGAAAGCTTCTTGCAGCAGATAGTGGGTTGTTGATCGTTCTAATATCAAAATTAAGTTGAAATTATAATTAAATTTTATAGATGAACCTTTAATTATTTCGTTTCCGTACTGAGATTATGAATAGAATAATGACAAAAGTACAGAAAAGGAAGTTTTCTTTTGTCGCGTTACAGTTATATTAACATTGGTAAATTATTTTAGTTTTTAAAAAGTCCATTGTTTGTAAGTGTCTCATTGTTACTTAAAATAGATAAGAATATCAGTACTGTAATTTGGAAAAATCCCTTTTTGTTCTATTGAAATCCGAGGTAGTTTTCCTCGTTAAGACTATATTTTTATTTTATGCAACACCGGAAGAGCAGGACAATTGAAACTTTCGGGAGGAAATACAAACTGTCAAATTTCAGAAGTATCAAATTTTCTTAAAATTATGTAATGAGGAAATATCGGAATTACATTTTATTTTATTTATTTTACGCAATAGTAACATACTGAAATATTCTTTTAAGGTTTTTAATAATTAGTCAAAAACCAAGAGGAAAAATATGTGGTATACAGGAAATGGAAAACGGAAAGATTCAGTGGAGTTCTGAGTTTCCAACATCATGTAACATATCAAGGTATCTATTCTAATACTCTTGTCTGATCTTATACATTGAAACAATAGAAAGTGAAATATCAACTGAAAAAAAGACAACAACCCGGAAGCGTAGTGTCAAGTACCATATCAATAAATGTAGAGCGATACCCAGGAAGTAAAAATAGGAATAGGGAAATTTTTATTTGTATGCATATGACCATGACAAATATAAAATGTGGTATACATATATATAGTATATAATATTTTAAGATACAAATGATTAATGATTTTATTTATAAAAACCCTCTTCAAATCGAACACTTTCAATTAATAGTATATAAAGATATACACCAATCTTGACGTACTTGATAAGAATCAAAAGTCCTCCTAAACACATAAGGAAATGAACTTTATTCAAAACTTTACTATAGCTTGTTTGATATTGGAATATTTACGTTTTAATCTTAAAGTCATAAATATTGACTTCGACGGTAATGTTACCTAAATTACAACTTTGTCATTGTGATGATTTCGAAATGTAACGCCCTTTGTAAATATATTATGACAAATGATCATGCAGGTATTCGTACAAAAGAATATCCGAAACTAAGGATGGAAGTAAAAACTAACAACAATTCGAAAATTACTTAGAAGTCACGCCTTCATAAGAAAGAAAAATCGTCATCATGACTTATGCAGAAATTAACTTTAAACATATATCAAAGCTAAAACAGACTGAGCCTTTATTGACAGAACAATGAATATTTTATGAATAAACTAACAGACAAACACTAAAAATAAAATGCCCGAAATGGAAGAATACGAATCGGAACATCTCAACAATAACCCTTACGAATACTCCAATTTGTACACCAGAATTTAAAACCAGAAATGACACCAACAGATCAGTTGAATCATCTCAAATTTTCTCGACTTAAAATACATGAACAGTGCAATTGAGATGTTAAATAAATATACAGTGGATAGCAACCGTCTTCAAAACAACATTTATGCAAATATATGGTTAACATAGTTCAACAAGAAAAGATATTCAACAAGATAAGTTGAAGAAAGACAGACAACACCAATTATTTATTTTGGAATCAATTTACAATATACATCACTATAATTTCTCAAAATGAGAGTCAAACACATGCCGTAAAGATAGTTTACAGATTTATAGCAATTTCAGCCTTTTCATATTTTGAATCAAAATAATAATGATTATACACCCCATATTAGATTTGAAAATGCTGTTGAATTTTTTAGTGGTCTAAAATCAAGATTGGTACCTTTGATGTCCGGATTGTTGGAAGCTAACAACGCACACCAGTGGTCCTACGAAACCTTCTTCCAGGAAGCATATAATTTAGATAATGCGGTGCCTATTCATATTTTGAACATATGTGATTGTCAATACTTAACTGTTTATTTGAATAAAAGCTCTAGGTATGTGAAAAACACTTTTAAACAATTATATTATTTCAACAAAACACACAGATTTTCGTGAAACTAAGATTTGTTTTTCCCTTTTGTCATTCAGAACAATTGTTTCTTTTAAAAAAAAAAACCAAACAGGAAACATATTATAATATTGCAGTCAATAATTGTTCTACATCAAACTGTTTTCAATATATTATATTTGAGGGTTTCTACATGATATTTTATAAGTGTATCTTTAATGCTATACGTCAAGAAAATATGAATATATATTATCATATGATTTTCCGAAGAATGCATAAGTGTTTCAAAGTCGTATTTCTAATTTTGAACTTGCAAGTAGATCGAGGCATATCAATAAATGGTATATCGCACGTTATACAGCCCTTCATCTTTTAATATTTTGGCCTGCCAAATTTATAAAAAGAAAAGATAATACAATTATTTCTAGCATTGTGTCTGCTTACATCTCGGAAATTTGATTTTTTTGTTTTAATAGTATTAATCAGACCATTTGTTTTATCTTTTTAGTTATTTAAAATATTCTAATGCTGGGTTCTTTCATATGGCTATCGATAAGAGATGGATTTGGTTCGCTAAACACTGAAGTCCTTACAGTAATTGTTCAAAGTTTTTCTTTACTCGCTAGATTTGTGTGTCTTTGTTAATAATACCGCATCTCATTATTGTTATCTGGCACAAAGTTTTTTTTTATCTTAAAATTTTGTATTAATTCTTTCGTTTTCTAGTTGAGACATATGAAAATTATATATTATGTTGTTATATAAATAGCCTGATTATATAAGTAGCCAAATATTTTAAAACTATATATTGCATTTATCAAATTCAATACATTGCAGGTTATCGATGCTTTATGAAATGATTGCAACAGAGACTGATATTGACAGACGTTATCAAACAATTTATTTTGAAAAAACAAATATTGAACATCTTAGCTTGGACACAACGATAAAAGATTTACCAGTTACATCTCGGGAAAATCCCTTATTGTTAATTTCCACTATTGATGTTGATATTTTTAATTCTTCACGAATTCAAAATGGTGAGTTTAATATGCATGTTTATGACATACATGTAACAGCAGTATTTTTTTAACCTTAATTCTGTCACAGTTGTTGCCAATTGGCAATAACAATAACAATGATCACCAACCATGGACATTGCAACAGACAACATCGATTCCTCCGGAAAAGCAGACGTACTAAAAAGACAAAAAATGACGCACACCATATGGTCCTGATAGCCTCACGTGGAATAAGCACAACATGAAGTGGGTTATACCAATTACATACATGGAAACCTTCCCTTTGAATCCTCAGACCATATGCTATAAAACTAGATTTAAACACGCATTCGTTTTGTAAATGCATTCTTAGATAACTATGAATTTGTCATTGGTGGATTCATTAAGATAATCGCTAAATACTAAATAGAGGCAACAGTAGTATACTGGTGTTTAAAGTCCGAAATCGTTTGAGAGACAAAAAAGAATCGGTTTACAAACTAAAACCGAGGGCAATAGATCAACTAAAAGAGGGAAACATGAACAACAGGAATAATGAAGTGCAACGAAAACAAACATCAACACACTAAAAATTCGCACATCATTTATCCTCATGCAGCTATTTGAGCTAAATAAAACTTTGAAAATAAAACTTTTATTTTATTTCAATCGAAAAATATAAGTCAATCATTATAATTTACTCTAGCAAAGATGGACTCATTTATACAGTTAAGCAACGATTCGTTATGTTTAAGCTTGTATAATCTGATTTGGAGAAAAAGTTCCTAAATTGAGAAAAGTCGGATGGAATAGAAAACTGTTTAGAAATCGTATGGTCAATTCATGTTTAGATCTGCTGTTGTCTGTTATATGGTCGGGTTGTTGTCTCTTTGACACATTCCCCATTTTCATTCTCTATTTTATTTTTCTCTTTATCGTTTTTGTCTAATCTACGACATACACTGCGTGCTGTGTTAGTCGTACGCGGCGTCAACATAAAAAAGGAATTGTCACATGTCCATATGTGGGCAAATATCGCGTAAACAGTTCGGTCAACCACAAAATAAAAAAATATCCCAATCTTCATGTATCAACCATGTTCGTTTGTACATTTATAGATATTTCAACACTGGACAATGCAAATTTAAGAAATGAGATGCTTGTCAAAGTTGGCCGAAAAGCAGCTTGTATTATAGCTTATTTGTGCAATACTGTAGAGGACATACATCGAGCTAAAAAATGTGTTCAAACCTTTCGATCGGATTTAAGGTAAGATGCCTCTTTTGATTTTCTTTTTTGACGAGACTATATATGATTGACATACACTTCATTTGATGGTGACCATCATCCTACACATTCATGCATTTAAGCCTTAAATTGTGATCCGTCCGAAGAATGTGACTGATTAACCTTTAGACCTTTAGCAGGGACTCTCAACCCCAAAATGTTAAAGTCTTGGATGTATTAATAGTTGAGACTAAAAAATAGCTAAATACATCTTGGGTAAACTCTGCATGCGAGAGTTGGAACTTAGGTACCTTAATAATTTCTGAATTAACATTTTGTCGGTTCCAAAACACCACAAGATAATAGAAGTAAAGACCCAGTATTAAAAAACGTTTTTCATTTTTGATATCATTCCTGATACCATACAATGTATATTTTGGTGTTACTCAGTAAATTCTCTTTTCGGGTTTCTTCTGGAATAGTGGAGTTTGCATCAATTGTGTTACAATTGTTTATAGTTCCTTTATATTGCCAAAATTGGGTGAGCATTCCAAACAGACATAATGGACTTCATGTTTAAAGAAGACAAATAAACTACATTATATGTTAAATACAATTATACCAAAATGTTACAATAACTATTAAAATGATTTTATGTACACGTATTTTTCCATGATTATACTGACTGGTTTTTTTCAGAAATAGTAATGAAATAAAGTTAAAGGATTTACAGAAAGAATTTAAGTTATTAAAAATGATTGCAAATGAAAGACTTTCTCGATCAAAACCGTGTAGTTCACAAATGTGTTCAATACAAACAGACAGCCCATTAAGAGCAAGAGGAACACAAAACAGTTCAATGCACCAACCAACCATGGAGGTATGTTTATCACATGTATATGCTGACTGAAGAATTTCTAAAATTTTGCATTTATTATAAAAGACTTGCCATATTTACTCTGTTTTATATCCCTTATGTTTCTGAACTTGACATTTGCTACCGTTACTTTGATTTAAATAATATAAAAATTGTTGTTTGCATACCAGGAGATACTTCAAAACGTTTTTGCTTATTTATTTTATCAATCTTAATTCAATCTGAAAAAATGATGATTTTAGTCTCATACTGTTATCGACATTACTTGAACATAAATTTTATTGGTTGACTATGATACACACGTTAAGTCTTATACATTTGCTAGCTTGGTCAAGATGTGAAGTCAATTAGTTTCATACTCATGTGAAGTTTCTTGAGCTAGATCAAAATAACAGTTCATTTAAAAATGCCGGTTACCTGTTATGAATAGGAAAGTCTGTTATTAATAACATAATTGTTCAAACAAAGAATGTTTGTTTGTAACTACCTTGAAGTTAAGATATAAGTAAAGAAGGATGAGTTATAATCATCGTATTAATCGAAAAGGATGAAGCATTATGATAAGCGTTTTTGAGAGTTATTTTCTCAACCCATGTCTTTTTAACCGCCTGTGGTAGCGTGCTCACTTCGAGTGTGGGAGGTCGTTGGTTCAATTGTCGGCCATTTCAAACCAAAAACTTGAGAATTTGTGTTAGTATCATTTTGGGCAACTAGATGTTAAACGCCAATCCATTATCATTTACATCCTTTATACACAAATGTAAAATAAAAGATGTAGAAGAATTTATACTACCAATTATTATATATTTCATGAATTTTATTATTTTTAAAGATCACACAAGTTACAGAATACATCACGGAGAGAATACATGATGTATCAAGTATTATGAAAAGAAATTTAAAATCGAAAGATTTTACGTCTTTATGTACTGATGAATGGTAAGTTATAACATTAAATACTGAACAAATCAAAATTAAATCTATAATTATCTGTATTTCAACTTTATTATTGTTCAAAGATATAAGCAAAAAAAGTATTTAAGTTTGATAATAATATTACGGAAATCGACTACGACTATTATACAAGTGAGCTGTTAAGCTAGCTATGAAATCAGGTTAAATCCACTATTGTCTACACAAGGAAATTACTGTACTAAGTCAGGAAAAGGACAGTTGTTTTTCATTCGATTAAAATGTTTGAGCTTTTGAATTTGGGTTTTGATAAGGGAATTTACATTTTGAATTGTCATTGTAGTTCGTTATTATTGGTTAATTTACTTCTTTATGATCTACCTTTCACTTCCAAATATGTCATATGTTCTATAAGATATCGAATTGTATTCCAAATAATGGACTTCATTAAAAAAAAAGAGTTGTGTTTCTTAGTGCATCTTGTTTTTCTAATCACAGAAGTCTTATAAAGAAAAGTCAACATTGAAAAACACCCTTTGTGCTCAAGTAAGTATAATTCACACTTAGTCTAAGCTGTTTATATGTTTTAAGTGTATATATTTTTCTTTACAGTATTGGAACATTAAAAAGCTATTTGAAGACATCAAAAGATACATTATCAGATATTCTGAAGTATTCTGCCGTCCGGGAGAAAACACCTCTGGATTTAGTTCGTAATAAAAACTTAAGGTATGAAACATTTCATGGTTTCCTTCAACGTGTTTAAGTTAGAAATTCTGCAATTTAGTCATTTTACTTTTTAACATAACGGCGGCTTGTACTTGACCATCTACATTATGTGCTTTACAAAATGAACAAAAGTGTCACATTTTTACGGTTTTCAAAGAAAATAACTTTATAGAAACTTTTATCGAAGCTAAATTATATCATTTTAATAAAAATAAACAAGGACTTTTTATTTTTAAATTTACGATATTATTCTCTAGATATTAGGCGTCGGTAGATTGGAGGACTATTTTTCAAAATATATAAATAAAAACTATTGACGACTGTATATGCAAACAAGAAAACCCTTTCATGGAAATGTATTATGCATGAATATGGAAATGTAACGAATACAATTCAGTAACCTTAGTTTTTTTGTTTTGATTTTTTATCTTTCACATTATTTGTTTTTATATTCGTAGAGACAGTATTTTGAATTTAGTATACAAAGCCAGAAACCATTGGATAAACCATTGTGATTGTGATAATAAAATATTCGTTAACAATATCCAAGACATTTTAAGGTAATTAGAAAACGAATTTATAAATAACCTTTTGTAACTAAAAGTTAATATTTGTAAATAATATGCAAGTCGTTTTAAAGTAATTAGAAAACATAATCATATTGGAACGTCTATAACTTTGAATAAAAATATTCGTAAGCAATATCAAGCCATTCTTGGGTAATTACAATATAAAAACGACGATAAAACCGACAATTACATTTCAATGCCAAACAAAAATATGGAATTTACCGATCTTCTTCGTTCAGAATTCTATTTACAATGTTAGAAACAAAAGAAACTCCACAACATAAGGTTAAAGAACGCGTACGTCGACATTGTATGTGACTTTTGCTAAATATGTCACATATAATTCAGTCAAACACGTCATTATGATATAATTGTTGAATGTCAGATAAGAATATTATTCTGGCATATAAAGAACAGAGATCAAACCTCATGTCTCTAATGGGTTGAGATACAGATTCATGGTATCTGTAAACCAAAAAGCTTCGACATTGTTGTTAGGGTAACATTTTGAAAACTCAATAAAATACTTAAATCGAATATTAAAAGTTTGAAATTATTTCCTGAAAGAGCGGAACTGCCTTTTCTTTCACATGTTTTGTTGAAGTTTCGAAATTTGTCCTGGCAACGAATGAGACGATGACTTTTATTTGCTATGAAGGCATAAAGAACAAAAATCAATTTTAGATGCAAAATTATGAGTATGTCATTAAGGGTTATTAATTGTGCTGGTTTCATCATACATATCAGTGGACGTTGTCTCGAAAAACAAATATAAGATTATGCTATGCTGCTGCAACAATAAAACTAAATATGTACACATATCAATCAAGTTACTATTTTAAAAGAACAATTTCAAGTCAGTTATATTAACTGCTTAAAAAATACAGAACTTTTATTTATCTAAAATTCCGAGTTTTAATTCAGAAATGAGCTACATTTGAATGAAAAATTTCGAGAATTGTCGAGGAACATGGCAGAGTTAAAAGACATTATTGATGATGGATCAGCGGTGAGTTTATGCTCTATATTTAAGATAATATAAACGATTGGTGTTTCCTCACAAATCCGTCATCAGAAACCTCCAATCAATCTCCACATTTAAAAAAACCCCAAATAACCTTAAATATAAAACATCCTACATCTGAATAAAGAAGCTCTTTTTAAAGTTTTATCTTAAACATTTTCACCATTAAAATCAATGTGGTAACATTCATGCTATATGTAAGTTTATACAGAAGATAACACTTTAAATTGTAATAAATTGAAAAAAAAATAAATATTGTATATTCACGATAACGTCATATTAAAAAAAACCCATTATATCTGCAATAGAAAGAAAAACAAAATATCACCTAAAGATCACTGCAAAATTAAATTAATGCGAAAATACTCACATTCACGCATTATAGCCACGAACAAGATTTAGTTCAAACAAAATGGATAATTACTTGTTTTTATTGATAACCATGAATGCGAAATATAAAGTTAAAAAAAGAATAGATAAATGCATGAATATATAAAAAAATCCAAAACAAAATTGATATTACGAAAATGTATACTTATTTATTTCCACAACAATAAGATACCAAAATGAATGATAAAATATGTACATTTCAGCAGCCGTTATATCGAGATACATGCAACCAAAAGATGTCGATTAGTTGCTCAGAAGATTTAGAATCGTACGTATTTTTTTTCTGCAAGTGCTATTGTTGGCCATTCAATTAACTAACTAGTTGGAAAAATCATGATAACAACTTGAAAAACCTTTCCTTCACCAATCGTATCCCTGAAAAAAAACCAATTGTTATTCCAATATAAAATGATTTTGAGTATTTAATATTTGTTTTGAAGAACGACCAATAACTCGAGTTGTTGAAGGAATCCTTCCGACACGAACACATGCATGTGCATGAATAGAAAACAAGAACAAAAAAAGATTATTTTCTCCCTATGAAAAACATGTAGAAAAGTAGACTTTTTGCGTGCGCCTTCTAATGTAAGCTTCCTATAGACAAACAGCCAAAGGAAAACATCTGCACGAAAGAGAAGTGTCACCTGTGTCGCAATTGTTAACCAAGAAACAAACAAAAGTAGTTGTCTTATAATAAATCATTAGCAGTACAAAACGTAAAGTATCAAGGAAGCGTAACTCCAAGGAAAATTCAAAACGACATGTCTATAATCAAATGGCAAAATCAAAAGCTCAAACATATCAAAAGAATGGAAAACAACTATCATTATCCTGAACGGTACATGCATTTCCTTTGGTAGAAAATGGTGGATAAATCTTGCTAGCTAATCCTCGAACTTGTATGACAGTCTAAATTGCTTCCTACTGTTTTTTGATAAAATAAATGAATTTGAGTTTTTTTTTATAGAATATTTAAAGAAAAGACACAATTAGAAACAGACGGATTAATAAATTCAAGCAAAGAATCATTACACAGGTAGGATTGTGGTTCACTAGCAGCCCGTCAATATTACTACATGCTATACATATTTTATGTTCTGGCACCTTAAGGACACTTTGATAATCGTTTGTATCAATACTGGTTAGAACGTTTTCATCGACATTCCTAGATACATATTCAGGTGCTAAAGTATCCTTATAAAATCTATACAAAAAGAGGCAAACGGATTCAAGTTTTTTTCTCTTGTCTTCCTCGTGTCTTTATTAGACACAGGACAATACGATTAATTTGTATCTGAAAAAGGAACTCATGAAACCAACGTGTTATCAGAAGTCTTAAAAAGAACATTAATAGACAATCATTTCATATAAGCATATAAACAACGAAAAGACAAACAATAAGCTACACAAAAAAACAAAGAAAAGGAAAAAAAAATAATCGATTCACAGACCGGTGGTGATCTCAGATGCTCAAAAAAGGTATTGAGAATTTAATGTACTATTGGAACCCGTTATAGTCAGCATGTAAGGATACCGTTAGAATGTTTGTGTAAAATAAATGTAGTTGGTCAAAATGCAGTTAACATCAGGCAATTTATATAAAATACTTAACACAGTATATGTAACCGAGCTCTTTTTCGAAATAGCTGTTATATAAATTATTTTATTCCACAATTAATCATTGCATTATACAACATACTGTTGGCAATTGCACTGTGTGTATTAGTTTATTGCCATTGTATTGAACGTTATTCGAAAAGCAAAACTTCATCAACATGAAAAATACCCAATTTAACGATAGAATAGAGCTATAAATAACTGAAATACAAATGGGTAGTTTTGCTAGCTATTAAACCGGTTTTAATCTTTCATTTTGTACTCAGAAAATGCCTGCACCAATTTAGAAATACGACGGTAGTTCTTCACTCGTTTAGTGGTTTAAAGACGTTTGGTTTGCCAGTTTTTATAGACGTCGCCTTTGTTTGAATTTACCTTTGAATTTGGAATTTTTGTAATCCTTTTTTTTATTTTACGATTTAAACAAAAAAACATAACCCACGATGCAAAAGATTCTGAAACGGCAGACACTTGTTCCCATATCGATTTTCTTGATGCACAATAAAAATTGAGTTACAAATAGACAGTGCAGTATTTTGAAAAATGAAAGTATCCAAGTTACCACATTACCGCATTAATAAAAGCCTTTACGTTTTTGAACAAAGAAAAAGAACGAAGAAAAAAAGTACGCCCTTATTTTAAATTGACTTATTTTCTTTATGTTGTATAAAAAAAATATTATGATCATGTGCACAAAATATAGAAAGCACCTCCAGTCTGCCTTTGAACATTGAGTTATAAAATATACAGTTAGAAAATTGTAGCTTAAATATGTTGAAATATATATAATGATGATATTTTTTGATTACAGATTCATGAAGGAGTCCGATGATTTTGAAAGCCTACTTGAGAGTATGACGACACACGATTCGTAGTAGTATTTTTACTGCGAAATACAAATATGCTAATCTATCACATGCTGTCTTATGATTCAGCTATAAAACTAGTATATAGAGCGGATGTGTCATAACACGAATTCATTTGTTTTTGTGAGTTCAACTAACTGAAGACATGTAAATGTAGTCTATTAACTAAGAAGACGCTGAATTAATGAGGTGGATTCTTAAGAAAGCGTTATATGAAATGTTTTGAGAACCACCAATACTCATTAGAATCATACAACTTTTACATGGAATCTAACATACAGACTTTATTAAAAACTGACACTTGTGTTCACAAACATTTTCTGTAAGAAATTTAGTTGAAATACAACATATCTTATAGTTCAGCTCTTTACGCACACTATCAATGCAGAAACACTTTATTATTTAAATTATTATAGGTTATAAAATTTGTGTTCATTGTAAATTCTCTGTAAATATTTGTAATATTTATTAGATATTCCTACCATGTATTTAATTCAATCATTTATAACTTGACTTAATTAACATTGGAACAGTCATTTTAGCGTTGTATATTTATTGGACTCATTTCATACAGGTTGTCATTGCATTATGCTGCTGCCATTTTTTGTGAACTGTGATAATTTGAAATACAACTTCAGAATAAAAAAAAATATATGATAACAATTCTTGTTATTCATTTATGATTATTATTTGTTATAAGCAATTATTTTATAATGAATTGAAATATATTCACAATGTTAGTAAATTGTTAACAACGTTTCCTTGTAATATTATTTTATAATGAATTGAAATATACTCACAATGTTAGTAAATTGTTAACAACGTTTCCTTGTAATAACGATCAATAATATAACTGTAGTTTATCAATGTTCAAATTACTTAAATCATCAAGGCAACGATGAAAAACCGAAAGAATAGCAAAACCTCTGAACAAGAGCTAGACCGAATGTGTTGTCAGGGTCAAAGTCTGCTGTTGTGCATGATGTTAACCGCCTTGAGAATGTAATATTACTCCAAATGTCACAATCGGGAATATTATACTATTTGTTAAAAAAATTTCACCCAACCCTACTGTGACGTTTTTGCTTGGAAGTTTACATCCTTATCATTTTGATAAAAAGTGTGCAAATCATTATTTATTGAACTGGGGCATGGTTGGACATACTGAAGGACGAACTTACAAACAAACTGTCCAGGTTAGTGTTATGTTATGGGAATCATTCATGTGACGTGCAGCTTATAGTTCGTTGTTGTGTCCCGGTGTGCTGTAGTATATTCATTGGAGGTGTCCGTTGTAATGCACTTTTAGATTATTCATTTAGTACGTATTACTCTGTGCTGAGTGTTTTTGAGTTGGTCTGTACTGTATTCCTTTCACATATTGTTGTAATTGAACCGGTATTTTCAACATTGACATATACGGGAGTTTTGTCTATCCATAAAAGAGGGACGAAAGATACCAAAGGGACAGTCAAACTCATAAATCTAAAACAAACTGACAACGCCATGGCTAAAAATAAAAAAGACAAACAGAAAAACAATAGTACACACGACAAAACATAGAAAACTAAAGAATAAACAACACGAACCCCACCAAAAACTAGGGGTGATCTCAGGTGCTCCGGAAGGGTAAGCAGATCCTGCTCCACATGTGGCACCCGTCGTGTTGCTTAAGTGATTACAAATCCGGTAAATAGTCTAATTCGGTAGGTCATATTCATGAAAGGGGATTGTAGTTACGACGTAAGGAACATATCCGATATCATTTGTGAAACGGTTATTCCATAACGGTCAACCAACTCGTGATGGCGTCCGTAAAATTTACGAAGGGATGATTTCAACTTCACCATTTGGAACTCTTGGTTTAATAGCTTCCTTGTGAGCATAAAACCAGGTTTAACGCACAATTGTTTCTAAAAAATTCATGTATAAGTCAGGAATATGGCAGTTGTTATCTACCTTCCGTTTCTACTTATGTTGACTTTTTTTTTCTTTTGCTGTAGTTGTGCCGTTCCGTTTTTTTTAAATTTCTTAATTTAAATGTGTTTCCATCGGTTTTAGTTTGTTACCCAGATCTGTTTTTCATTAATCGAGTTATAAATATCAAAAAGCGGTATACTACTGTTGTCTTTATTTATGCCCCACGTCTATAATTTGGGTAAATAAAGTATGCATATGTGTATATCAATAGTACCGCATCACCTTAAATTTAGTATGTACAATTAAAGATAATAAAATAATAGCAGTTTTTTCAAACATTTATTTAACAATATTGACAGGACTAGAATTTTTATAATATATGAGAATCAGTTTCATAGTTTATCAACATTTAAACAATTGTGAGAGTTTCTAAGAAATCCGAACGATTTCGGTAACAACAAAATGTCTGTCTATATACATATGTGATGTACTTAGATCTCTATATATATTCAGTATAATCAACGGATCTTGCCTGTTTCTTCTGGCGTGATCTCAGTTGCCTATTTCTTTCAATTTTAACTCTATCTGCCAAAAAATAAAAATTCATAGTTATATTTTGCTTCTCAATGTTAAGGTTTCTGTTTAATATCTTTAAAAACTATTGTTTGTTTTTTCGATTTTATTGCATTTTCAATAGTATAATCATGACAAGACATATCGATCGAACAGAGATAAGCAAACAAAAAAATGTATTGCAAGTTTTGTAGCATTCATTATGGAAAACGCAAATGTCATGAATATTTTATTTTACAAACGACTATATGATAAAGCATACTTATCCGCATTAAACTAATGATTAAATTAAGGCTTCAAATAACTCATTAATATAAGAGTCAACAAAAGAAACAATACCAGGCAATACATAATCAATATATGATAACAATCAATACTCAGTATCCAGCTAACATATAGACAAATTGGTTATACAGAGTGCTGCTTATTTGCTAATTTTAAAAGCAAAGATTTGACATGTTTAAATCATTTCGTCAGTCGAAATTTAATCAATTTTACATAAAAAAATAGTAAAACACGATATCAATAAAAATAAAAAATCATGGTTCGATTAAGATTTTGATAGCATTCGAAGAGATTTGTATATTTAACTCTCATCTATATATAAAATTTAGTGCCAGTTTTTCACTATTATTTTTTTTATCGTTTATTTCTGTTTCATGTTACATTGTTCCAACATTATATCTTTATTTTCGTGACAAATAAATTTGAATAAAACTATCGATAGTCGAGCAAACACATAGAAGTAAACACAATGCGTAGTAACCCTTCCACACTTTACACAGGCCGTTTAACAGATACTATTGTGTACGATAACACGACGAATGTCTACCGGTTTTGATCATTTCACTTTTTGTTCACGTACATGCACTGTTTTTTCTGGAAATTTTGCATTGACATAACTATCACTGAATGAAAAAATACACATGGTCAACTACTTTCCAATGGTCATTCAATATTATGCCGTAATGTCATTAACGAGTCCATACAATTGCATTAAAGTAACAAGTAATAAGACATACTGCTGAAATGATATTAGGTCCAAGGCTAGTCATGAACAATTCATCAGCATAGTACTTCTTTACAGTATTTTATTTGTCTTTATGAAAATGCCTTTCCGATACAACAACTAAGTAAACTTTTAAAATTACCAGCTCATGTCCTCGTATTTGCCTCTGTGACATTGTTTAGTTGTGATACGAGTGTTTCTATGTCATCTGCATCCAAGGTAGAATTTTGGAGGGAATGTTCTACAACTTTGACGATTTTTTTAAAAAGACCTTCTTTGCTTGTTATATCATCAAACGAGTCCTTGCTGTTTTCATTGGTATTACCATTCGAAACTATTTACAAAACGAAAAAAGAAAAAAGACATAATAAGATGATCATATTAAATAAATGATTATAAAAATGATAAGAACAAAACTTAAAATAGTTATCTTCTGGTTATAGTAATATGTTTCGTCGTCTTTTTTGATTTGAACGCAATTTCAAACACAATTGAAATAGATCTTGTATCGGTTAATATGTTTACAAATATCCATTAACGAGTAATAAAATTCAAACATTGTGTAAAAATATTGTTTTGAACTATTTCAAAAGTTGCAAGAAGTAAAATCACAAAAATAGTGAACTCCGAGGAAATTCAATCGGAAAGGTCCTAATTACATGGCAAAATCAAATTACAAACCGCATAAAAACGAATGGACAACAACTGTAATATTCCTGACTTGGTACAGGCATGTAATTTATCATGCATGCACTACAAGAGATTCTAAACATGGTTGTGCACCTGGTTTCACTAAAATCTTATTTTTTTCCTGGATGTTTGTCTTTTATTTTTCAAACACTATAAAATCTTTTTTTTTTCTTGTATGTAAATTAAAAGTATACATGTATCCATGATTAAAACAATAAATCTAGTTTACTGAAAATTGTCCCCCGTTTTACAACCAATTGCCCAACACCATTGTGGGAAGACTGTTGGTCATCACCATAATCGTATTAGCCGGCAGTATTTGTTGCGGCATTCATCATTGTTAAGTAATCATATTTTCCTATACAAATAAATAAAAATACCACATTTTACAAAGACAGATATTGAAAATATTTAATTTAAAAACTTGACTTTATCGTTCAAAGACATTCCCCCCCTTCCCGTTTGTTTTACAACTGCGTTAGATTGATATATCGAGAGACATTCAATAAATTATAGTTATGCAGCACTACTAGTTTGTTTGATTTGAATAAAAAAAAAAGATAATTGATATTACCGATTGACATCTGAGTTGTCAGGCACTTGTGACTGGATGCTCTTCTCCGAACCCGTCTCTAAAACATGATAGTAAAAGGTTATCTGAATAATTTGAACAAACAATTCCAAAAGACATTTCATAGAATATTAGTCAGTATAAAACAGTTTTCGATTAGTAAATATAAAGATAAATTCATAAACAGTAAGAGTGATGTAAAATATGAAGGTAATTAAAAAATAAAAATATATTTACTTGACGATTTTTATTGTTTGAAATTTCATTAAGATATGTCACAAAAATGAATAACTTAATACGAAAATAGTAAAACAAACTTTTACAGTTTGCACTTTTTCCATTTTACCCAAAACAAAACAATATAAAACAATATTAAGCATAAATAACATGCTAAACCGTACTGTAAAAGATATAGTGCAAATCCAAATGTGAAAGATTTTCGAGAAATTTATATTTAAAGATTGATGTGCATTTACTTTAAAATAAGAATTGTATTGCATCGTATTGATTTTCACATGAAAGCGTTGAATTGAAATAACGGACAAAACAGGGAAACACACATATGACATGTATGACATATGTGTACACAAGATTAAAAGAGCTAACTTTTCAAAGGATAGTTTTGTCTGTTTTTTTTTTATTCTGCAACATCCACAAAAAGTCAGTTAAGAGTAGATTATCACAATTTGTAAATACATTGCATTTTGAATAATAGATATAGTGACTAATATTTTCATATCTACCCTATGAAATAAATCATTTCACAATGAGTAGACATTTGTTTAACAGACTACAGTACGCTGACCTCTAGATTTCATTTGCTTTTGGTTTCTTTCTTGGCCATCAATTAGTTGAAGCCTAATGTTAAATGCAATATTTCATCATGTTTGACCGAAGCTACAAGTCAAGTTTTTTTTTAAAATACAGGGAATCAAAACATAAAAAAGTAACAAGAAAATCATTTACGTTTTATCCTTTCTTTCGTACTTTATTTTGTCTTTTTAAAATTTTTGATTCAATCGTCACTGATGAATCATTTGTAGACAAAACTAGAGTCTGGTGTAAATATAAAATTTCAATCTTGGTATCAATGATGAGTTTATTTGAAATACCATACTGTATTATTTCAACTTACTGTTCGAATTATAGCCGAAAACGTATACAGAAACGGATTCAGAGCCGAATTAATTGGCAAAATGAATACAGCTGTCCATGCATAAACCTCAGCAGGAATCGAATGTCCATTTAGTGCCATTAAACCTTTGAAAAGAATATTTTAAAATATATAATCAAGTCTTATTTTCTTCAAAAAATACACAGCATTGCTGTTGAAATAAGTATATAATAGTTATCAAAGGTAACATAACTTGTGTTTAAATACACTAACCAAATACATCATCGATAATGATAGAGCAAATAAAAAACGTCTAAAATCATATCAAACAAATTTTTTTACTGATATACTTATATAAACAATTCAATATTAAAAACAACACCCCGAATCAAAAAAGACGATTGAAATATTATCAAATATTATACCATTAAAACACAGTTCTTCTTAAACTTCTAAATTACTTGCTTATTCATTCAATTTTTTTTCTTGCATATATTTATAGAAAAACAATTATTATCATTATACATTATAACGATTAAATAATCATGTATAAATAATATGAAAGAGACCAGTAACTTACCCATTACACCAACGGGAAACCAACATAGGAAGTCACTGAACACAACAATAAAGAGATTCCTTGCAATTGTCAAGTCTTGGTTTTTCTTGGTGGATCTAACACTATTCATAGTATTTGTCACTTCTCGATAAATTATTAGCTGCATACCAGCTATTATCAAGAACAAGATAAAATTAAACACAATGAAAATTCCGAATGAGTACTCCCAGCCGTTAGGTTTGTCGCGGGTTAGCGGCAACGCAAGGCAAACTGCTGATCGTGAATAGAAATTTCCGTCAAAGTAGGAACCAGGTAAAATTAATGGTACGACTGCTATTATGAAGCTTATCATGAAAACTGAGCCTGAAATACACCCTGCTGACCTTTTCCCAAATCTTATCTCACCAAAAGGATATTTGATTGCAATAAAACGGTCGATAGTTATCAGAAAGAGAAAGCATACTGAACTTTCACTGGAGACTGTTGATATAATTCCAGCTATTTTACAAGGGACTCCATACCGCCATGACAGATCATTCCAAACATAGTTTCCTCGAAACATAACATCGGCAGATGCTATAGTTAGCATATAAACACCCATCATGAAATCTGAAATACCTAAGCTTGTGATGAAAATACCATAGCTTTTTGACAGCGAACCACGGTCATAAATAACCCGGTATACGATAACAATCAAATTTCCAATCAGAGCACATAATCCAATTACCCATAAGCACGTTCTAAGTATATCGTTTCTCATCATATCAGAGCACGATGAAAATTCATCTCTTGCTGGTAAACAGTTTTCCTCTTTTACAGAATCAGGCCTAAGGCAACAAAATACGTAGGCGTCCGAGTAAAGCTTTTCAAGACTTGTAAGACCTTCAAAAATGTCCTTTTGAAATTCAGCCATGCGATTTCCTCTTATGTCAAGACTTTTCAAACTGTTCAAACCTTCAAAGGTGCGATCTTCAACCTTTTCAATCTTATTATATGAGAGGTTTAGTGCGATTACATTTTCAATGCCAATGAAATTATTACTTCGTAACAACCAAATGTTAGATTGTACAAGTGACATCATCGATACACTGGGTAATCCTGCAAACGATTGTGGATAGACGATTTCAAGTAATGAGTTTCCTGCGAACAGAAGTATTTTAAGATGTACCATTCCTTCAAATGTGTGTCTTGGTATTGTTGATATCTGATTTAATGATAGGTCCAATAAATACAAGTTATTGTGGAATTTTCCAAAATGAATGCGTTCAAGATCACGAAGTCGGGTTGATGATAAATTCAGTTCAGCTAGAAGAAAGTTATTTTCCAATACGATATCAACAGCTGATAAATTGGACATACTGAGGTCTATTTTTCTAGTTTCTAGAGGAAACGAAATAACTGACATGTTTTCAAGCACACATTTACTGGACAAACCATCACATTTACATTTTGATGTGCAATTAATCTCACAAAGTAGTTCATCGTCAAACTGTGGACATTCATCAAAACCATTACAACGTTTGTCTAGGCTTAAACATATATCACTTTTATGACATCGAAAAAGTCCATTACACTCAGGATTTGCTAAAATAAAAAAATACATACATATACTGAGCCAAAAAAGTTTAGCAACACATTTTTTTTCATTTTATTTTTTTTTGTTTCAACAATTTTATTTTTTTTCGTTTCAACATTTTTTTTTAATATCATTGATATGATCCTCAGTTTCACCTGTAATTTAGATTAATCGTCCTTTTTTCCAGTTGATTGATTTCGCACCATTTACGCTTTGCACGTGTTATCGGTCTTTTACCTTTTTTACCTGTTCCTTTAAAACGAAATTTAAAATTTATTTTTCACTGACGTTCAGAAACACATAATTTGTCAGAAAAAACACACGTAAGTTTAACATGTTTAAAAATAATTGCATGGGGCGTCGACCAGGCCTCCCCGAAAATGACCGCCACAGAGCTTTTGGGATGGTTGATGTCGGAATGAGTGTTGCCGACGTAGCGGCTCAATTTCACGTGCATAGGGCAACAGTTTGGCGACTAATAAACATATTTCGACAAACTGGCACTTCAAAGGATAGACCACGATCTGGTAGACCCAAAAAAACTAACAGCAAGGGAGGAGCGCTACCTTAGATTAACGTCGACACGGAACAAGTTTATTCCGGTCACACGAGTAGTCCATAGACTCAGGGCAGCTACTTGAGTACGTGTTTTGGATCAGACGGTTAGAAATCGCCTTCACAGACTTGGGATACATGCACGAAGACCACATCAAGGAATAGAGCTAACACCTAACCATCAACACCAAAGGCTAGTCTGGACAAACCGCCATTTACGCTGGCTTTACAGGGACTGGAGAACAGTGATGTTTACAGATGAGTCCCGCTTTACATTGAAGTTCGCCGATGCGAAAACGCTGCCAATCCATCATCAATGCACGTGGAGCATGGACAAGATATTGACTTTTGATAACTTTTTACCCATTTACACGTTTTGAACCTTTTGCGCTCCACCCCGAGAAATTCTTAGTGAATTTGAGTGATAAACATTCATGTTGCTTCTGACTTCATATAATTTTATTTTATTTTCATTAAAATTATATTTTGTGAAGTTTTTGTTATCAAATAAAATTTCATAATTTTGTTGCTCAACTTTTTTGGCTCAGTATGTATATATATATATATATTTTGATAAATAAAAAGTCCTTGGTACAGAAAATATAATTTAAAAGTAAAAAACACAAAAAATCACATCATAAATCGAACATTGTTTCTGTTAGCGCTTTCACCGCATCTCCAGCGGTTCATCAGACAGAATTGTTATCGTTAATAGTAACGACTTGTGACGTTACGTTATAGTAACGACTTGTGACGTTACGTTATAGTAACGTCATGCGGTAGTTGTATATATCTTACGGAATTTTATTAACGGACCGAATTTCACTTCCTATTTAGTGTGGGCTTATAAAGTTCAATAAAATATTGTTCCTTGGCTTCACGCGGAATTTTATCTTCGGTCCACATCTTAAAAAAGGGATATATTTTAAATTTTCCCTTTCCACATCGGTCAAAGTGTTCAGAACAGGGAGAATTTCGAATTGACGGGTCTTTTATCTGCTGTTTATGAACTCTCACTCTATCAATTAGTCTATTTGTTTGACCTATGTAGTTTTTATTACAAGTGGGACAGGTTGCACAATAAATGACATTTTCCGATTTGCAGTTCATGCTTTTATTCGGTTTGATTACTGTGCCGGATTTCAGAGTTTTACTTTGTCCCACTTCTAGCATTTCGCACGTTCCACATCTGGGATCCCCGCATTTTTGTATTTCTGCTACCTTCTGTGTACTGAATTGTGCTCGTGTGAGAAGTTTCTTCAGATTTGGTGCTTGTCGACGGCTCCCAATAAGCTGTGATTTGTCGACAAGATCTTTCATTTTCTCTGATTTGTGAAGAATAGGTAAAAACCCTTTAGCAGAATTTAAGATCTGGTGATTACGTGGATTATGAGTTATAACAAAAGGAATTGATTGTTGTTTATCTTTTTTGTCTTCCCTTGATACTGTTTTTCTTAGTTCAGCGATTGTGAACGTCACAAGTCGTTACTATAACGTAACGTCACAAGTCGTTACTATTAACGATAACAATTCTGTCTGATGAACCGCTGGAGATGCGGTGAAAGCGCTAACAGAAACAATGTTCGATTTATGATGTGATTTTTTGTGTTTTTTACTTTTAAATTATATATATATATATATATATATATATATATATATATATATATATATATAGTTTAAAAGTAAAAAACACAAAAAATCACGTTATAAATCGAACATTGTTTCTGTTAGCGCTTTCACCGCATCCCATGCGGTTCATTAGACAGCCCTTACAGAAAAAATGTTCGATTTATGATGTGATTTATTGTGTTTTTTTACTATTAAACTATATTTTCTGTACCAAGGAATTTTTATTTATCAAAATATATATTATATATATATATAATTAATAGTTTAGAAAGTGGTGCCAAATATGGCTATGGTAATCTATGCCTAGGGTAAGAAAATCCCTACATTTTCGAAAATTAAACGTTTTGTTAAGTAAGGTGGAGTAATTGGTTATCAAAGTTACCAGGATCATAATTTAATAAGCCACACACGCGTTTTGTCTACAAAAGACTTACCAGTGACTCTCAGATCAGAATAGTTATAAAGCCAAACAAGTATAAAGTTAAAGAACATTGAGGACCCTTAATTCCAAATACGGCTAAGGTAATCTTTACCTGGGTTAAGAAAGTACTTAGTTGTTCGAAAAATAGTAAGTATTCATGTCAAAACCAAAGTGTGACTCATTCATAGTTTACATAAGAGGAACATTGGTATCAGTCTATGACGTTTAGAGTGGTAAAAGACACATGCATACACATTTTTATAAGATTAACATTACCATAAATATATTCATTTGTATTTGTGTAAAACATAATTTTCAACTTATTGGCTGGTATATCGAGTCATATTTCTTAGAACATAATGATATATCATGTCAAAGACGTTAAAAATTGTGAAAACAGAATCTACGCAAATGATAATTACCAGAATAAGTCATAAAACCCTTTACCAATATACATGTTAAAAAAACAAACAGTTAAAATTTGTGGGTATGTTTTGTGTTTCTTATATATTCAGCCTTTACTTTTTCAATATATATTTACATGTAAATTGCTAATTAACATTAATCGATAACTTTTTTTTAAAGAAAAACACGTAGTACTTTATATCAAATGAACCAGTTTGGTGTATCACAACAACAGCATGAACAATTAAAAACCTAGATAATTTACTCACTACAGCCGCTCTCGTCTTCTCCTGCTGGACAATCTTGAACCCCATTACACAAAAGATTTGGTGGAATACAATAACTGTTTGTGCACTTAAGATATCCTGGAGGACAATTGGACGTTTCTAAAATGTATAAAACATCAATCAAACACTAGAACATGTGGTACTCCACACATTTTTTCATATTATTCTTAGTTACAATTGCTTGTCAAAGTGCGTGTAAATAAAAACAAATAACGAAGTGTAGTTGATAAACAGTTGTTGCGAGTCGTTTCAATATATCAAATGTATTCACTAGATTATTCTTTTTTATTCCCATTTTCAATTAGGCAAATTTTGTATAACAAATGCATATTAAAACATAAATTCTATTCTTTTCTTAATTGTCGTAAACAAAGTTTGCAGCTCAACAGCTGAACTGATAACGTAATTTTTAAAGTTCGAATTATGTGGTATGCACTGAAACCCTGGTTTTCCTTTTATCAATGGACGTGTTACCGTCGAAAGCAATGACTGCATGTAGCCAACGCCAAAATGATTGTCAGAAAGGTCAACAAATTCTGTTGGGCATGTTTTGAGTTATGTTTTTGTACTTTCTGATTTTGCATCTGTCTTTTGTATCACAGTGTGTTTAAGCAATTCAGTGGTGTAAACGTTAGTGTCAAATCTTTTTTTTCAGTCGACTTTTTGGGCATTTCAGTATATGGGAAACATTTGTGACATGAACCTGTCTGTCATGACATTCGTCGACCTAATAAGCAGTTGACGTTGCGGACGAAATTATGTATCGCAAATTACGTTACATAATCAAATTGTATTGACGTTGCGTTGACAATACATCTTGATCAGGTCTTGGATGGTCATTAACAAATCCATTCTACCTGTACCATTGTTTTAAGGACAGTAAAACGAGTTTCTGGCGTGAAATTGTCTAAAACAACAAGTTTACGTTTTACTGCATGCAATACTCTTGTGACTTTATTCAGATTGTCATTACTAAGTCTCGGCAATATGGAGCTGCAACATTTGTTTTTAAATGATTCAAGTGTGGGTTCGAATATCCCCAAATTGTTTCACAAAAAAAAACCCAATCCTTAAAAACATATATATGGGTTTCAAATTTTCGTTTTCAGAAATTCGTGCGACTTCAATAATGCGGAAGTTCAATAACAATAGGTACGTCAGGTATTGGATTTTTCTATCCATAAAGAAGTATGCATAGTAGTTCTATGAGGATGAAACATGATTTGGTAAAAAATAATCACCAAAATGTCTGTCGCGTTTCTTAAGTCCGTCAGTATAATACCCAAGCTTGAATTAGAATGTCTCTTGCTTGACTTTGCCTAGGGGTTTTGGAACCTTATTTTCTAAACAGGTATGTTATAAACCATGTTCTGGTGTATTTACGATGCATAACTATTACCACAGTTTGTAAGATGTGACAGGTCTCTGCATCCAAGAATTTCCTTTTTTTCGTCATAATCCAATATACACAAAACGTCTGATGGTACAGTTTGTCCTCCGCTACAGCGAAATATGTTCGACGATATTTGAAAATCTACAGTTAACAAATGAAATTGCGATTTATTACAATGAATTCTTATTTTAAAAAAAAGAAATACGTGAGAATGAGACCCTGACAAAAGTTTCGAATTTACTATTAATATTAAATAGATCTAAAAAATTAGTTCCTTCAAAGAGATTTCAACAGACTGTCGGCATTCAAATTGGATCAAATTTTGCCCCTCTACTTGCCGACTTGTTTCTTTATTATTATGAGGCTGACTTCATGCAGGAACTTCATAGGAAGATAGATAAGAAGTTAATGATATCCTTTAACTCTACTTTCCGTTATATAGATGATGTTCTTTCACTAAATAATTCAAAATTTGGTGACTATGTCGAACGCATCTATCCCATCAAACTAGAGATATAAGTTAAGGATACTACAGATACGGTTAAGTCAGCCTCATATCTTGACTTACATCTAGAAATTGACAAAGAGGGTCGGTTGAAAACAGAACTTTACGACAAAAGAGATGATTTCAGCTTTCCAATTGTGAACTTTCCATTTTTAAGTAGCAACATTCCAGCAGCACCTGCATACGGGGTATATATCTCCCAATTGATACGATATTCCCGTGCTTGCATTTCCTATCATGATTTTCTTGATAGAGAGTTGCTGCTCACAAGGAAGCTATTAAACCAAGAGTTCCAAATGGTGAAGTTGAAATCATCCTTTCGTAAATTTTACGGATGCAATCACGAGTTGGTTGACCGTTATGGAATAACTGTTTCACAAATGATATCTGATATGTTCCTTGCGTCGTAACTACAATCCCCTTCCCTTTCATGAATGTGACCTACCGAATTAGACTATTTACCGGATTTGTTATTACATAAGCAACACGACGGGTGCCACAAGTGGAGCAGGATCTGCTTACCCTTCCGGATGTGTGAATGTGTGTTCGTCATATGCAAGTAACATCAAAATAAGTATACGAGTCTTATATATGAAATACCTTCGATGCATTTTAAAGGTCCAAGATGCAATTTATTGTAAGTCGTCGTTGGCAGTGTGTAGGTATGTTTTACAGGAAGTTGTGTTTCATTGTATATAACTCCTATGTCTGATCTTATTTCATTATTATCAGCTGTGTACCAGTCGTATGGCTCGTTCCCACAGTTACATCTGAAAGTGATTTAAATATTACTAGTTATTGGAACAATAGATTATATATATCATTTTTTAGTCTTTTTATTTGGGATGTTCAACTTCTTGTATTTCAGGTAAAACAGTAAAGGAAAAAAACAAATTCAAAGATCTCTCGTTTAACAATCTATATTGAAAACGCAACAACACAATTTGAATCATGTTTGTACTATTAGTTACATAGTGTGCTAGTGACCTAATACGGTATACATGAGGTCAGTAAATTCCATATGGGGTGAGAGCGAAGACTGTATTAGGTCACAACAAACTATGTAACGAATTTATCTTACCGACTATCTTTAGTGTGAAATTTAGACTAGTGAACTATCAAAATGAGCAATACTGTTAGCATTAGTCAGTACCGTTTTGTTTTAATAAATGAACGCAACAACACCACTAACCGTGTATGAAATAAACCCGCCCCTTCTTAACTAATATGGAATATAAAAGGACGTAACTCCACTACTAACCGTGTATGAGATAAGCCCCGCCTCCCCACTTACCTAATATCAAATATACACCGTCTAAACGCGGACGCTTTTAACCAATCGTATTCCTAGAAATGTATAGGAGTTAAGATAAATCTTAATATCGTACATCACAGATGGATGAATAGAGTTTAATTCTTAAAGCCCAATAAACAAAGGTACAGAGAAGGAGATATAATAGTTAATAAAGGTAACAGTAGTATACTGCTGTTCAAAACTCATAGATCCATGGACAAAAAAAACAAAATCGGGGTAACAAACTAAAAATGAGGGAAAGGCATTAAATATAAGAGGAGAACAACGACACAACATTAAAATGTAACACACACACACACACACAGAAACGGACTAAGCATTAGACAAAATCCTAGGCAAATAACAAATATAACATCAAAACCAAGTACATGAATTTGGAATAGATAAATATACAATGATAAACGTGATAAACATGTAAATGTATACAACAAGAAAATACCTTTTAACCCCAGAATCACAATTTCCAACGAATGGGCACCCACAATCATTCTTGGGCGTTTTGTTGTCAATGATGTCCCCGTATTTTGATGATCTGTACACACGATTTTCTGAAAAATGGCAATAAACGCCAATTGATTGGCTGCATTTGCCAATATCCTTTAAAACTTCTATATGCGCGTCACTTGCAAAATAGACAGGTTTTATATCGTATCCATCTAGGGTGGCCGTAACTGTCTCCTCATTGTCATGGTGGACTATCGTTGTTATTTGAGTATAGTTTTCCCATTCATTAAATAAGCATTCTACTGATGCACTTTCTGAAATAAGATAAGCAAATTAAAGAAATTTCAAAGAAATATAAATATACGTTTAAATTGTTAAAAAATATCCTTCCGTACCAATTATATAAGACATCTTGGAATCTGAATTTTATGCATTTATGTAGCATTTCTGACACTTGTTTTGATAAATAACGTTTTCTTTAGTGACTATAACACATAATTCTATTCAGGACAATCTTTAAGAAAACCAAATTCTTCCGTTTTGTATCACTCATAGGACATTATGGTTGACTTCTCATCATTGATAATACCCTCAGACCTGTTTTAAAAGATTACGTTTTGTAATTATTAAATGATATGCTTGTATGTTAAGTTCCAGTTTATCAATTGCGTTCCTTTGCTAAATTGATTAATTAATGTTTTACGCCATTTTTAAAGCTATCGTGCTATTTCGTGGACGTCAGTTTTTATTGGTAAAGGACGCAGGAGCACCCGGAGAGAACCATAGACCTTTGGTAGGAAAACGTACATTGAAAGTCAAGATATGAGTCACTTTCCACTTCCACCGGATTCACTTGCCGAGCACTCATTGTTTGTTTAAAATGAGCTTGCAAATACATTATTCAAAAGTTAACCTCGAATTGTTTTGTACACTTCGTTTATTCTGCATTTTGTTCATATACATCTTTTAAAATATGTGTTATGCTTTGCTTTCCTGTCCTGTGTGCTCGAGTGTCTAAATAGACAATACTTTCGATCGAGTGTCTACATACAGACATCAGTAACATACATTTTACAAGCATATAATATTTATAATGATAATAATATTGTGTGTTGTCGACGTGCACTGTGTTCGTTATCAGTTTTTCTTTTCACCACACAATATCCATCATCACTTGAACTAGGTGATAAACATGGTGGATATATTACATACATTTTACAACAATAACTTAAAAATAATACCGTTTAGATATAAATCAATAAGATAGACTCCATTTTCCTTCGAACCACTAGCGTACCAATCTTTGCAAGTGTGTTGTGTTTTCTTTAGACAGTCTTCAGATTCATCTTCATGGAAAAGGCCGCTACAGTCGATAACTCCATCACAAACTCTCGAAAAGGGGATACAGGTCTGGTCGTAGCATTGGAAACTTTCGGATCCACAAATTTCTAGAATAATGACATCCATAGGGACATTTCAAAGGTTTTTAATGCTCTAAAATAATGACAACCACATTGACATTTCAAAGGTGTTTCATGTTCTAGAATGTTAAGTCCTTGATAAAAACTGAACTAAACAAATAATAAAAGCAAAACCGTAGATTTATTATAAACTTCATTAACAACTTCATACAACTAGTGCATTACTACTTCAATCATAACATATATCCTGTTTAAAGATTTTATTTTATTTTATTAGGTTCATACATGATGCTTCATTGGAAAAAAATGAACGATTAATTTTCAAAGATGCAAACAATATTAAGGTGACGAAACAAACAATCGAAAAAAAGATAACAACGTGGCCAAAACGAAAAAACAAACTTGTTTCAAATCGAACAAAAGTCACAACGTTAACACTACCCAGAGCAAAACATATATATATATATAAAATCATAGTAAAACTCGATTGCTCTGTAAGCGATAGCAATTCCGTTCAAAGAAATGTCTAACAATCGGTACTTAGACGTATTCAATGATGGGAATAACAGAATAGGTTTGTGGCTTCGACAAGAACATATCAGAGTGTATATATGTACGACAGATATTTGATAACAAGGAGTCAATAATGATGGAGTCCGTTAAAATCAAAGGGATGATTTCAACTTAATGAGTAGGTTTTGTATCTTTCATTAAACATGTTAAACGAAAATCAGGATAAGAAAACCAAACGCTCAAATGTTGGTTTTAAGAACGAGAAAGTTGAAAATGGATCCCCATCGAATATTGTCAAAATAGTATGCAAATAACGCAGATGAATTGTTTATAAACTCTTTTCATACATAAAGCTTTTGCTAAAGTTAAATTTCTTCTTCCCAACAAATTGTCTCAATCATAAGTATATATATTTTGTGATTTAAGAAATCGATAGACATGATAGCACTCTGCAACCGTTAATTTTATCACTTTACATCATGAGGTGTAGTTGAAAAAAAGATGTTTTTTGATTACTTTAGCACAGTTTTTTATTTAAATGATTTTTATTCACTATTGAAAGATTTGTGTACAGGCAGAGCTAATTTTTAATAGTTTGATACAAACGAAATATACGGATAAACATATATATTCGTTTAATAACTATCTACAACAACATGTTCATTTACATACATGTAAGGAATAATATACATGAGGGTACTTACCACACAAAATCTCATCAGATTTGTCATAACAATTAGTAACAAAATCACATCTTTGATGAACAGGAATACATTGCATATTTTTGCACTGCCACTCGTTTGTTGAACATGTTCGTCTTTCTAATATTTAAAAAAGCATTTTTAAATTAAAGACAACAAGGAGTATAAGAATGAACAAATTACAATAATCTATTAAGATACATAAAGGTAAGGTAAAACAGAATCTAAATGAAGTTTCCTCGACAGGATAAAAATATTCTGCTATGCATGAATAACACGTCATGCTAAACAACAGTTATGCTGACATAACTGAAGAAAATATTTGTGTAGTCATCTCAATTGCAACAGTTAATTTCAAGCCAACGCATATTCAGTTAATTCTTCAAATAGATACAATTTAAAAGCTTGTAATTTCAATGAATTTAGCCTTGATGAGTTTACACAGGAATACCAACCACCCCACAAAATCTGTTTATCAAACCTCATTAAGATGAACTGTTCTTAGTCTTAGAAAAAGTTTTCAGTGACAACAGAACCATACACAACTACATAAACTGTTACTAAATAACATTGATACCTACATGTTAGCTTTCACAAAAGTGTTGTGAACCTCGGTTCATAATTAAAACACACATACATTATGTTCGATTTTACACTTTCTTAAGATATAATTTAACTACCACAAAATTGTTCATCCGATCCATCTTGGCAATGCTGAATGAAATCACAATGTAAACTGATTGATATACAACTTCCATCATCACATGTAAACTGGTCATTGGAACAGGAAGATGCTTCAACATATTGAAAAAAAATATGCCGTCAATTAAAGATTGAATAATAAAGATTCTGGTACAAAATAATTGACAACTCATTTTCAATACGATAATAACAGATATTTTTACATCAAAACATTGTCATATGTCTTGATATGCATTATTAATTTTATTAATCTATTAAACAGCGTCCTTGTGTGATAAATGAACTAATGAAAAATCAAATACTGATAGATACTTATATAGTATCAATATTGATTGAAACAAAATCGTCTCCTTTTTATAATTGTAAACCAATTGCAAAATTTAGAATGCTTGGCGTCATCTTGATTCGAAATATAGCCTTTTCTTGCTTGAATATATCATTTATTAGGCTTGTTTGTGAACTAATCCTTTATTGTTACCTTTAGTCTTATATAAAGAGATGCATACGTATTATAACGTGTTCAAAAACAATACTTATAAAATATTTAGACAAATAAGAATAAATAAATATAAAATACTTACAACAATTTTGTTCATCATCGCCAGAAATGCAATCTATCACTGAATCACATATTAATATATTTAGAATATATTCACCAGAGTTACATAGATACAGGATCTCATCGGGTCGTGCTGTCACTTGATTTATTGAATTTCTGATATTATCTGCATTTTATCAAAATAAAAGAATTAACTTGTGTAATACTGTTTCAATGAAAACTTTATTCCTTTAATTTACATAAAAGATAGTATTTTTTTTAATATATAATATTTAGTGGTAAAAGATTTAAGGCAATATCTATTTTGTTTCTCATTGAGTAATGGAGCAATGAAAACGTTTAGCTTTTGGGGTAAACATCGTGTAGTGTAAGTATTGGACAATTTGTAAATTGAAGGACAGAGAACACCATTGTTTGATCGAATGCAAAAATACTATAAATGATTGATATCACAAACGTAGAGTTTGAAAAGACAAAAAAAATAAGTCAAAGAGTCCCTGATGACTGTCGAGTCGTCTGATGAAATCAAACAATTATAGACTTGTCAAAGATATTGCATAAAAAGTTTGTTAGAGGATGCCTATTAAAGAAAATGTTAATGAACATGTTGTTTGCAATAACAGATATTTCAAATTGACGAAGGAAGTATTAAATACATCTAGACAATATTTCGCTTTCAATAAGTATACATTTTTATGAAGTTAAATTTCGGAAAATGCAAAATTTGAAAAAAAATTTTTTTTTGTTAGTACATGTATGTCTTACCATTTACGTTTGAAATCATTTCTGTCTCACAAATGAAGTTTGATATTTTGTTGTAGGCGCAAGCAACATCATGCCATGCGTTGATATTGTGTATACTAAACAGCTGAATTATTGAGCATTGTTCATTCTCTAAGCCATCTGGTTGTGCAAATCCTGTACTCTTATCAAAAAACCTGTTGACAAATATTTTTTTTAAATGTAAAAGAAAAAACCAACCAAAACTTAAATACAAATACTAAACATTCCGTAAAGTTTCATCAAACGTCAACTTAACTGTATCAGTACACGCATTTACAAGACGTTTGTAAAGCTACAATTTACCTTTGCTAGTATTCAAATCAGAAATCAGTAAAGGGTTTGTCATTCCTAAAACATTCATGACAATTATATGACTTTGTGTGTATATAATGGAGAAGATTTCATATCTTGACATTACTAAAACATATACGAACAATACTCTGGCGCATGATAATCTGCGCAGGAGAACGGACATAATAGTTATCAAAGGTACCAGGATTATACTAACTTAGGAATAGGAAGAATTTACATAAGGAACAATGAACAATTATAGAAACCTAGAAAAAAACAAACAAGTCTATAAGCAGCACGAACCTAAGGAAAACCCGTGAGAATTACAGATTCTATGGACAGGTATGCATCCTGCTCCTCAAGAAATCGTTCGTTCTGGAGATGTGTTTCCCTGAAAACCCAGGTATAGTTTATTGCAGTAGTTGTGCATGACCTTATTGAGGACTTAATGTTTAATTAGACAAACTTTGCTATTTAGGATGCAAGTGTTTTATTTTCAAGGGTAATTAATCTTACCATGCAGTGAACGTCAAAGGTTTTTCATCCGACCAAACATAATCCCTCATCGTATACCCATTAGTCTTCTTCCTCAGGCCTTTGATGTAAATATGTTGATAGTATTATTATTCATAGTAATGCAAACACTAATACGAACAGTAAACAGTTCGCAAAATGATGTAAGCTTCATTATAACATATTGATGAAACGTTGGTAGTTGGTGATAAGTTTTCCTATTTAAAATCACACCAAAGCTCCATTCTATTGTAAGACAATGAATCCATAGCATGTGTCGTTATTCAATCAGGAGAAGATTGACAAAACTTATTCATGTTCATGTTTCATGTTCTAAATATGTTAGATCCTTCTTGATGCAGTCTTATGCACAATTGAATGCTTTTTTCTCTATAAGACTATTAGTAGACAAGAAGGTTATTTGTTGATTTAAAATGTTACTGCTTATCGCAATTTTGATTGTTTTATATATTTTCACTTGTAGTCTTTTTTTGTAGAGGAGTACAATTAAAAACCTATATTTATTCCTATATGTAAACGTATTACCTACCTATATATGCACGATCACCTTCTAGATTATCTTTAAAAACAGTAATGAGGTAGTGAATAAATTTCATTTCTGAAATATTAGCTATGCTAACAAGATGACCGTTGTGATTGTTGCATTCGTTTTCGGCTTCAATCCATGTGATGCCAAATTTCTTCTTCTGTAAACTATAACAACTGTTCCTAAATGCATGCCAGTTGTCTGGGCAACCTATTGATATTATATAACTTTATTTTTAAAACATATGAAACAATCGTGTCTATGTCTCAATATATATGCATGCATACTTTATATACTTCTAGGTAAGATAAATGTGTAAACTATTTCCAATGAATTAATTTTACAGAATCGGATTAGTCTTTGAGGTGTTTAAAATCTGTGTCTAATGACTTTTGAAAGTTAACCAGAAAATAGGTTTTAACGCATTGAAATTATTTAACGTGTTGTTTTATTTTTTCGATGTCAAAACGTATACATGTTCATAAGATTTATTTAAACCAGGTTTACTCAACCATTTTTTACATAACGAAATACCTGTACCATATCAGGAATATGATAGTGGTTTTCCATTCGTGTTATGTGTTTAAAGTTTTGATTGCAATTTGAAAAATTATTCCGTTTAAAAATTTTCTCGGAGTTCGGAATCCTATTTTATTCGTTGTTTTAAAAATAGAAATACCAACTTAATCATTTTAACAATTTATAGAAATGATAATATATTGTAAAATTTGTTTTAACTACAGAAACTTACAACTAGAGGCTCTGTGTCGCTCACCTTGGTCTATGTGCATATTAAACAAAGGACACAGATGGACTCATGACAAAATTGTGTTTTGGTGATGGTGACATGTAGATCTTACTTAACTGAACATTCTTGCTTCTCACAATTATCTCAATTTAAAATGAACTTGGCCCATTAGTTACAGAAGAAAATATTTTGTTAAAATTTACAAAAATTTACAAAATTTACTAAATAATTAGAAATTGACTATAAAGGGTAATAACTCCTTAAGGGGTCAACTGACCTTGTTGGGCACGTTGACTTGTTTGTGGATCTTACTTTGCTGAACATTATTGCTGTTTACAGTTTATCTCTATCTATAATAATATTCAAGATAGTAACCAAAAACAGCAAAATTTCGTTAAAATTTCCAATTTAGGGGCAGCAACCCAACAACCAGTTGTCAGATTCATCTGCAAATTTCAGGGCAGATAGATCTTGACTTTCAAAACAATTTAACCCCTTGTCTGAATTTCTCTTAATGCTTTGGTTTCAGAGTTATAAGCCAAAATCTACATTTTACCCCTATGTTCTGTTTTTAGTCATTGCGGCCATCTTGGTTGGTTGGCAGGGTCACGCCATACATTTTTAAAACTAGATACCTAATGATGATTGTGGCCAAGTTTGGTTTAATTTGGCCCAGTAGTTTCAGAGGAGAAGATTTTTGTAAAAGATTACAAAAATTTACGAAAAATTGGTAAAAAATGATTATAAAGGGCAATAACTCCTTAAGGGATCAATTGACCATTTTGGTCATGTTGACTTATTAGTAGATCTTACTTTGCTAAACATTATTGCTGTTTACAGTTTATCTCTATTTTTAATAATATTCAAGATAATAGCCAAAACAAATGTATAATTTAAAATGTATGAATTGCCAATTCAGGGACAGCAACCCAACAACCGGTTGTCCGATTCGTCTGAAAATTTCAGGGCAGCTAGATTTTAACCTGATAAAAAATTTTACCCCTTGTCAGATTTGCTCTAAATGCTTTGATTTCAGAGTTATCCGGGTCACGCCACACATTTTTTAAACTAGATACCCCAATGATGATTGTGGCCAAGTTTGGTTTAATTTGGCACAGTAGTTTCAGAGGAGAAGATTTTTGTAAAAGCTAACGACGGACGACCACGACTACGAAGACGACGGACGACGGACGCCAAGTGATGAGAAAAACTCACTTGCCCGTCGGGCCAGGTGAACTAAAAAGGGATAAAAAGTTTCCTTACTGTCATTTGATACATCGAATGACTCTTGTATAAAAGTATCCATATTATATTTTCCCAGAAATCCTCCACTTCCCGGTATATCAGTAGCAGCTTTAAATTCAATTTGAAGTCTTTCCCAACTTGATATAAATGTTTCGTATGGCCGATTATCTTTACAAAATTTTCCTAAGGATTTTGCCTGTCCTTGTAGGTCTATATCATAAACAGAAATAAAGGATTTTTCACATGATGAGTCGTCTGTAACATCTAAGTTGATAATAGTGAGTTTTACAAATTGACCATATGTGCCTTCGATCTTCCAGAAGCATGCCTCGCCTGGTTGATAAGCTATAGGAAATCCTGGTGTATAAATGTAGGCTGAAGGCTGGTTACATGTTTTAAAGCAACTATCTAGTCCGCCACATCCTGGTAAATCTAAAATGTTTGTTTAAAGTTTAAATAAACAGATTTTTTGGGATAAACGCAAATGAGACATGTTCCTACGATTTACACACTCTTTCACAAAATACAATCATCCTAGTTGCGATAACAGATATCTATGAAAAAAAACTGATTTCTGAAAGAACAAACACATTACGAGTACAAATACATGTTATGTTCTTTCTTTGTATGAATATTGAATTTATCTTGCAATTTGATGCAATCCAAACGGTTACATCGAAATTTTTGAAAATTGATTTCCATACCCAAAATGTATAATAAACGTCGCATAAAGATACAGCAGTTTCATAAAAGTTACTTGACCAGATTTATAACGTTATTAGCCATATTAGTTATGATGCCATGAAGGTCCATCTATTATGAACTCCCTATGTCAACCATATCTTTGTAAAACAAAACGATGAAGATACCATGTGGGGATAAAAAATCAAATTACGTAGAGAAATTGACAATGTTAATTGAAACTTCACATTAATGAACACTTAATGTAGAAAACAATGCAATTTTGTTCGTATGATATAGCGAATAACCTATAACATCACTGCAGATAATATTAAAGGCTGTTATAAAAAGATGAAACCCATTTGAAAACATTCGGGTATTCTACAAGTTAATTGTTGTTCAGGCATGTGAAAAGTTTTATCTCTGAAATAACGTACCACATGACCTTGTACAAAATAAGAAGGATAGGTGGAGCTCAATATATATTTTGTTATATCAACAATCTGCAGAATATATAACCCGAAATATAAAAAATAATACTTGACTAAATACTTAAGTTTAAATTGTGAGCATGATCCATCATGTCCTTAAAAGATATATTATGCGTATCTAAAATTGCAAATTGAAATATTATTATTTCATAATACTATTCGTTTTGAATGCACGGTTTCTAAGTTCCCTTCACACTTTATACTGAATATTATTATTGAATGATACACACCCATCGTGGATACTTTTAATTCGAAACTCTTTTCATTATTCCTTTGAAACTGATAGCAGGATGTTAGTTGTATCTTGATTTTATTAGACGCAGATAACAGCTTTACACCATTTAGTTGATCTTCATTTGGTAGAATAGTTTTTCCATATCCGTCGTGATCTATAATGCTCAGTGAGTCTTCACATTGCCCTGGGTTAATGTCATATATACTCATCTGAATAAAAGAAAAAGAAATAAAATCATTGGCAAAAGGTAACAAGGTTGAAACCCATTTCGTCTATATGCTCTTCAACTTTGTACTTGTTTGGCTTTATAAATATTTTGATATGAGCGGCACTGATGAGTCTTATGTCTTATGTAGACGAAACGCGCGTCTCACGTACTAACTTATAATCCTGGAACCTTTGATAACTTTTAACGATTACCAATGCTAATCTCAGATGAAATAACCTTTCCATATATACAAGTTGCAGCACTGATAAGAGATACTTTACTGTGTTTTGCAAGGCTTATTTGATTGCAAAACATTATTTTTGTTCTGTAGGCGGGTTAACCAAGGGAATCATATTTCGTTGATAAATAAACCAACTACTACTGAAATGACATAACAACAGAACAAGGCAATAAATTTTGACACACGTTTTTGAGAACATGAAAAACATATTTGTTATCTTACAATTATTTCTACTGATTTTCTTTTTTACTTTTCATCGAAGACAAATGTTAAACAGCTGTAAAAGTTTTGAGTGTTTGAGTGATTATCATACATACCTTTTGCATTTCACTTAATAAAATTTTCCTCTGAAGTGAAATAGACACAATTTCTATTTCAATAAACATGGTTGAATAAATAGACCAAACACAAGTCAATCCTTGACCATAATTAAAGGGGAAATTTGGGGATAAAATAATTGATTCATCATTATCATTCTTCAAAAATACATCTCCACCACAAGTGTTGAACTCTAAAAAATCTGAAAAAAACAAACTTATTGTTGATGTATTGATGTATTGATAGTTTGAATTTTATTTTTTGTAAACATTATAGATAGGTGGAAAGTTATACTTAGTAAACGACAATTGTTCTTCGACCAATCGACACAACACACTAAAGTGTGAAAGAGGTGATAGCGCTCAGATCCTTAAACAATGCCTTTTATGACTTTTATGACAAAAGGTAATCTCAAAAAGGTAATAATTTTGTTACAACGGTCAATTTAAATGTCATATTCATGTTTTCGTATTTCAAATTCTAAATAATTTTTCGTTTTATCTAGGTTTTATGTCTGTTCCCTCGTTTGTATTTTTTTTTTCATTTTGCCGTAACTAATAATATGATTTTAATTTCTATTAAGGTTTCGATAAAATGCAAACCTTTGTATAAATATCAATAATTCAGACCTTTAAAGCACAGTCTTTGATAGCACACATTTCCAGGATTGACACCCTCGATCCACCATCTATGATACTCTGGAGTATATTTGTGTCCAAAATGTAGTGTACAACGACTGTCCGAGTACTCAGAAGAGAAGGAAATGCAAGATATATTTTGACAGCGTTCAAAACATTGTTTCAAATCTATTCCTGTTTTGCTCATACGTTCAATATCATGATGCTCAGCCATCCAAAACGAATGATATCTGAGGACTTCAAAACCAAAGTCGAATTTTGTATCTCTACACCACAAGTCACGTCTCACTGCAAATAGCACATCGAAATATAAACAGTGGCTAAAAGTGATTTTTTTATACACATTTTTTGAACGTTAATCTCCAAGTTTTTTATGCTATAAAATCAAAATTGTAATGCGAATGTTTTCATGTAACATCTGATTTTTTTGTTCAGAATATCATTTCTGCTTGTTTAACAAATGTATATTATGTACAACTTAATGTGGGAATAGTAAATGGACTATGTCGCTGAATTTGCTAAGAATTTGCACACACAACCTTAGCTCAGTGAACTTCAACTGAAAATCGAAAAAAAAATAATGCATTTATCTCTTTTATTATCTGAAGTATTGCGGATTGATTTTTTTTGATATGGGTGAATATTTGTATTGAAAGCACATGAAATCGCTGAAAAAACATACAACATTGTCTATTGTATGTGCTTTCTATACAAAGGAGGGACGAAGGATACCAATGGGACAGTCATAAATCTAAAACAAACTGACAACGCCATGGCTAAAAATGAAAAAGACAAACAAACAACAGCACACATGACACAACATAGAAAACTAAAGAATAAACAACACGACCCCTATACAAATGTTCACCAATTTTGTAAGAATTCAAACAGTAATATTTTAAATGATGTATGCGATAAATGCTTTTTTCGATTTTCAATTGAAGTTCATCGATCCAGAGTTGTATGCAAAATTTTACTGAAATATGTGACCAAGCCCAAATAATGTGACTTGACCTTAAACTAACACTGTAGTTGAAATAAAACTGTTTATCGATTAGTGTAAGTGAAGCCAGTAAGATGGCTTTTCCTTTTGGTAAGGTGTTACTTTTTAATTCGTCAATTAAGTAGTTCGTATAACTAATAGCATACAGCAACGGACTGATCTTTCCTTTATATTTATTTTTTCTTATGGTATCTCTCAAAATAAAAACGCAAAAACTATTGTTTTGTACTAAATATTTATTTTCTAAAGAAATTTCGTACTTGAGGCTGAAACTTCTTAGAGTGGCATTTGAAGAAACATGACATGTTTGCGTAATCATGTGTAAGATATAAGGGAATAATCAAGGTAGTTTCACCTACGATCTACATGATCTATGCCTTTTTTTGAGCGGGTTTAAAAGATATGCATACAAAGACCATTAACTGTTTAAACGCATTTAGTCATTTAATTGTTTTTCAAACCAGATAAGATATGCAAAAATAAACACAGCGAACTGGCATATCAATGTTGGTCGCGTCTAGGCAAGTAGATTTTATAAGCAAATAAAAGACTTTATATTGTTCCAAAGAGCACGACTTTCACAATGATACCAGCTGATCGTCAACGTTCTGATCGTCTCGGGATCTCAGCAGCCACAGGTCACTAAATCCGTGTATTATACCACAGGTCTGCGATGATTATCAACCCAGGAAGCAAGATACTCCGTCTGCGTGAAAACAGGATACGCGCCAAATGTGCTCACCTGGTGCCCTTATGACGCGTGAAACGATTTGCAAGGATTCACTTATGAAACAAAGAAAGGCAATGGAAAGGAGTCTGGTTCAGCAATGAATGAACATTAATTACGTAGAGTAGGGGAGAACAGACACGTTATAACAGATGACAAAATGAGAGGTCCACCAGGAAATGCGTTCTTGAAGTCAATATTTTATAGCGGATGAAATAGGATAACGTGTGGATGCGTGCGCAGTCGTCAGTCGTCATCTAGTAATAAAAACTCTACAAGAACTGTATCAGACTGCTCTGGAGTAATAATTGGTTAGAATTGCGCAAGAAAGTATTCGTCCATTGCCGGTTAACGAATTGGAAAGAACCTATGCCTTAGGTTTAGCTTTGATTTTTTGAAATTATTTTGTCATCTGACAAAGTCATGCTGATTATAAGATGCACAGTTCTTCCAGCTTTCAAACTTTTTATGTTTTAATCTGTCCTGGTTCTACAACTAGGATTTCAGCGGTATATTTTATGATTCCAAGTATTCGTTACCGGGTTTCTCTTCGTTTCCGTGGGTTTTGTGTGGCATCCAGAATGATCTTTTCCTTATTTTGTATATGATTGATTTTAAACTACTAGTATGCCTTGTTTGTCGGCCCCCAGAATGTAGGAAAATACGAGAAGTACTAACATTGAACTATGGTAACGTTGAAACTATAACGCTGTAGTGAATGACACTATTGCATAGCTATCACGACGATTAAACGTATAATACAATCATAATGTATTGAAACCGAAGCAGATAGTGTGAGTGTATTCGTGTTTTTTAATGCACTTCACTTATTGTTATGGAGAAGGCTAATTTCCATGTAGTAAGAACGTCACGGCCAGGCCGGGAAACTGGGTTGTCAAATGCTCTTATTTAATATGTACCAATACAGTGTGCTATATGTTCTTAATTGGAACATAACCCATAGCGATGCTCCTTTTAAAGTAGGAAGGTTCAGAACAGACGTACAACTAAATATTTCATTTGACATATACTATTTGTATAGGAATCAGATTCGACCTGGTACTTGTTAATCATTTGTGATATTAATAATGTGGGGCACATAATGACCATGAATGGTGTTATTTTTAATCAACAGCATTGTCCTGTATTTGTTATATATCAAGTTAAAATCATCATCATAGATTTGTCGTGTTTATGTCATGCCGGCGTCTTTGACCTATTCAGGAAAAACTATAGTATTCCATTTATTGAATGAAAATAACTGTTTAAATGTTGTGCATCCGTTTTTTACTGATTTAGCTCAAGGGGTAAATTCAGTAAATAAATATACGTCATCAGGGACCGCCCATTTGGGGGAGAGCTTTCTGTCTAAAACTGAAGTCATGTGCTCTTCTGATTGGTAGATAATGTTTGTAATAAATATTTTTTGGTAGATGGATCAAAACTAGAGTTGAAAAAAAATGAAAAATGAATGCTGAATGTCCTAATTGTTTTCCCTACAGGGTTGAAAAGTAATGGGGGTCAGTATAGGAATTCAGTGCGAATCTACATTGTTTGTAAACAAGGCCATGTGAATGCCCAAAAATGCCGCATGACCCTATGTTTTTATTGTTGCAAAAGATAGGGCTACATTTGTACTTTCATGAATGATATATGAAAGTTTTTAATTTCTGAAGGTAAATCAGGTATAAATTTATTTCCACACATAGATTAGCATTAAAGTCAATGGGAGATTTTTTACTGAATTTACCCCTATAGGAAAATATGCACTTTTTCACTGTACTTGTCCAAGGCCACACAATAATCACAAAACTCATTTCCTGTAAATGTTAATGTAATGGAAGGATTTTGGAACCATTTGAAGTTGTTTTTTACACAAATTTCTATCTTTAACTGCGGCTATCCAGTATGCACTCAGTGTACTGTGAGAGAAGCATGGAGTATATGGTAAAAATTAGTTTTTGTGTCCAGATTGAAAGAAACAATAGAAATTACACTTGAAAGTTATGACATCAATGAAAGGCATAAATATTCTCCCCATTTACATCACATTTTGCACATATTTCTCCTCATAATGTATAAAATCATATGAAAAAAATGGATTACCTCCCTTTGACATAGTTTTTTTTAAAGCTATGTTCCCCATGTTAAGTTGTAGAACAAGTGGTAAATAAGCAATTTTCCAGTATTTTAACACTCGAACAATCTGACCGCATGAAGGTTTTCATTTATTTTTACATAACGCATTGCGTTTGTTTATTTAAAAAATATACTAGACAACTTTTCATGATTACATGTCCATCATCTATGAAACAAGTGTTGAAATGTTTGTAGTTGGATTTTTTATGTTAAATAATTGCTTTTAAATATTCTAAATTGTTACTTCAATCTCCCAAATGTAAAGTTTGGTCATACCTAATCTTATTTTTTCATATTTGGCACTTTTTTCTACTTCAGTTCTGGCTGTCTAGTTTTGGTGAAGAACCCATCCTGATGTTGGGGTAACAGGAATTTCTGCAGAGTGATTGTCAATGACATTTTTTGAAATTTACAAGTAAATAAAACACAGATTTAGTATAATGAAACATAAGTGTTGTTTTATTTGGTATGAAACTGCTTACAAAAGCCTTTGAAAAGTCTTTTTGTGGTCTTTTCATGGTATTTAATCAAAAACTTCCATGTAAGGAAAAAACTAACTAAGAGTACACCAAGACTTTAGTTTCTAGATCTACTTGCAATACTGGTCAAAGCAAACACAGAAAACAATTCATATTTATTAAACATAGTATTTTACACCATTCTTTTAAAAACAGTCAATGCGCAACTTTATATACCAAATATACATTGGCCGCTGTATGGGCTGTAGTATAAATTTTGCTCTATCTTTACAAATTCAGCATTTATGAAGGTTGTATTGAAACTGGAACTTGAAAATTGGATACATTACATGTTTATTACAAAAAAAGTGGGAAAGGAAGTAAAAAAGTCCCTTATAGGGGTAAATTCAGTAAATAAATATACGTCATCAGGGACCGCCCATTTGGGGGAGAGCTTTCTGTCTAAAACTGAAGTCATGTGCTCTTCTGATTGGTAGATAATGTTTGTAATAAATATTTTTTGGTAGATGGATCAAAACTAGAGTTGAAAAAAAATGAAAAATGAATGCTGAATGTCCTAACTTTTTTCCCTACAGGGTTGAAAAGTAATGGGGGTCAGTATAGGAATTCAGTGCGAATCTACATTGTTTGTAAACAAGGCCATGTGAATGCCCAAAAATGCCGCATGACCCTATGTTTTTATTGTTGCAAAAGATAGGGCTACATTTGTACTTTCATGAATGATATATGAAAGTTTTTAATTTCTAAAGGTAAATCAGGTATAAATTTATTTCCACACATAGATTAGCATTAAAGTCAATGGGAGATTTTTTACTGAATTTACCCCTCAAACATAACATTTCCAGACTATAAATATCCATTGAAGCGTTACAAACTATATGATAAATAGGGAGATAAAAAGTTATAGCCAAATTAATCTAAGATCAATTCTACTTGAGGGAGGAGGAGTTTTAATTTCTATATAAATTCCTAATTGATGGCCCGAGAACACGTTAACCTCGTAGTAGTGTGCTGAGTTCAATTTAAACACGATCTAATTCTATTTCATTAAAATTGTCAATAGTGTGATGTACTTCTTTTTTAAAAAAAAAATAAGTATCAACTGTATAAAATTGAGAAATGTCTTAAATTAAAAAGCAAGTTATAAACTGTCCACGCTAGGGACTAATAACAACGAAAATTATAGGACTGTGTGATGGTTTGAGAAATGAATGTCACAAATAAAGTTAAGATAATACAACAAAGGATATGTGGTATCCATCTTTGACACTATGGGGTATCTACCCTTGACACCCAATCAGTACATATACAACAAAATAACACACAACAAGCAAATAAACAGCGATTGTATTACTGTCTTTTATCTTAAAGTCGCAGTGAGTAATTTAGTTCCTTTTCAGAGTGTACTTTTGCGATAAATTGAGTACTATTCAGAAAATTTATTTAAAGCCAACTAGATATGTTTTGTCTTCTGTCTGTGTGTCCTTTTATTTTTAGCCATGGCATTGTAAGATTAATATCTATCCATGAGTTTGACTATCACTCTGGTATCTGTCGTCCCTCTTTTAAGGCTTTGTTCAGACTGTCAGTAGCATCCATTAAGATTATTTTCAATTATATGAACATTACTATATTTTGTTCGAATGGTAACGTTTGAAAGTTGACTGAGAGAATGAAAATGAGTTAATAATGTAATGCTCAGATAATGTTAAATACAAAATACTGTATAAGACTAAAAATCATCTACGTGTGCCATTCTATGTATCTTTTGTTTCTCATACCTTGTTTTGGACAACCAATGACTTCAAGCTTTAAGCATGCTTCTTTATAATCCACTGGAACCACTTTAAGGTATCTTCCATAAATTTCTTTATTAAAAATAAACTGATGAATAGACAGTGCGCTTATCATCGGATTGATTCTAAACATCTAAAACAAAATGTATTATATCAGTAGCATTTACAGTAAGTTACAGAAAATGAGCTATGTCACAGATTTTGGTAAAATTTTACATAAATCTTTGAAAATTGAAAAAGGAATGCATTTATCTTTTTTGATTTCTAAAATATTACTGATTGAAGACTTACAAAATAGGTGAATATTTGCATAGAGAGTACGAAACAAAATCGAAAAACGTTCTTAAATTTGTCTCAAAATCAAATTTCAAATTTTGCCTCTATATGTATTCCTTGAAAAACTATATTTTGTTGGTACATGAATTTCTGTTTTGATGATGTAAAATAATAGTTTTTAACAAACCTTCACTGTTCCGATCGGGTCCTCGTAAAAAGTTAGGTTGCTCCTGTCATTACCATACATTATTTTGAACGAGTCAATAAATTGTGTATTTGAACCGTCTTTTATTCCCTGTAGTTCAACACCTTGGAGTTTTAAAGGCACAATAAAATCAACCTTAAAAATACAGTTACTTAAGATGTAAGCAAATTCGAAGTTCAATATGATGTACATGTATGTATATATAATATATACATTGAAAAAATTAAATCAGATTGTAGCATTTTGTTTTAGGTAGTTATGTATATTTTCTTTTTTGCCATGGCGTTGTCATTTTATTTTCTACTATGAATTTGAATGTCCCTCTGGTATATTTCGTTTCTCTTTAATGTCACCAAAATGACTTTAATTTACATTTGTAAGGAAGCACAATTCAATTAAATATATTAAACATCTTATAATTCAAATATTGTTAATAAGATTGTAAATTACAAAAGGTATTAATTTATTTCAAAATAATGTACCATAAACCATGGAGATTCCCTAATTAAAAATAACATACTATAAACCATGGAGATAAATCATCAGAACTAGAACACCAGCCAGTTTCTGGGAAGAATAAACGACCATAGTTTGATAGATGTTCCTTGTCTTTCCTCGAGGACGATTCTAACTGGTAATCGTAAACATCACCAGATATGAGACCTAGCTGTCGTCCACACATTGTTGCTTTGGAGAAAAAAAAATTGGTCAGCATCATTGAGCATACACAAATCAGATATTTTAAAAGAAGAATTTTCAGACCTAACAGAAATCTATTTGACATTACGAATTCATTGCGTGTGAATATTTTATGTCTGTCTCTAAAACATAGCATACTTCTTATATATAAGAAATTTAACTGAGATTATGTTGAATTTTGAAGTTGGCTATCCTATTTTTGTAATGAATTAGAGAACAACTATAGCAATGTATAGTTCAAGTCTCAATTGGTACAGCGTAATTTACACTGACAATGTTTAGGACAAAAATAACAAGAATTTTTATAGAATCATGTGACATTGGGCTATTTAACTCTAAATTGGTACAAGTACTTATAATAATTATAAATAACTAGAACACACCCGCGAAATCGACGGGCATATACAGCTTGTGAACTGTTGTAGGATGATTTTTTTGTAAAAGATATTACATGTATGTATGGAGAATTTCATAAAAGGTATCAAAAGTCCTCTCCCTTTTTCCAAAGTCTGATATTTGTTTCCTTTATGTTAAATTGAATTATTTTTGTGTTTCTGGCCTCAGACCACAATTATTCTTCTCCTTTGCTACAATGCTTCTTTTGGTAAAAGTCAAATCAAATTAAAAATTTGCACCGTTTCAAACATGAAATAAATAAAACTGCTTATATATAGACCATTATTAGTCTAATAAAATATTCTTCTAGGGCAATCCATCAGTGCCTTTTCTTTTGAGAGCCTTATTAACATACCAATGGTAGGATATGAATCATGTATAAATGACTATAAGACCGACTTAGGCTAATTTGAGGGGTGGTCGGAGGGGTCCTGATTCCGAAATCTCGGGCTTAAAATCATGAAATCCTGAGATGCAGAATTTAAAGAAATTCATATCCCGAAATCCCGAAATCGAAAAATATATTCCCGGATTCCGTAAGGATTAATCTCCCAAACCCCGAGCTTAAAACACCCGATCCTGACTCCCCGAAAAAGGTCCTGTCTCCCTCTAATCCGCTACCTTACTTTCAGTTTTGCCAAATCACTATTTTCCCTTTTAACCATAAATTTTTATGTCCCATTTACGGGCATTATGTTTTCTAGTCTGTGCATCCGTGCGTTCGTTCGTTCGGACGTCCGCCCATCTGTCCCACTTCAGTTAAAGTGTTTGGTCGAGGTAGTTTTAGATTAAGTTGAGCATGTTTTACTTATTAATATATATGCAAGTGGTATGACCCCTTAAATAGTAAACATTTCAAAGAAAACAGCAGACAGAATCAGGGACTTTATATACTAACATAGAAAGTCCCTGACAGAATACAGAGAGTCTCTATATATCAAAGTAGTATAATCGTAGTTTACATTTAATAGTTGTGATTTTTGCGATCTAAACACCATGATATGGAGAACGCTCTGAATGGCTTATTTATTTTTCATTTGTGTTATCTATCATACGATTGGTTGTACTTGTGTCACATGTTACTTATTTTAATATATATGCAACTGGTATGACCCCTTAGATAGTAAACGTTAACATTTCAAAGAAAACAGTAGACAGAATACAGAGTCTCTATATATTGAAGTAGTATAATCGTAGTTTACATGTAGATAAACGCGAAAAATAAGTGTCCTCTATAAGTAGGTATAATAGTTGTGGTTCTTGCGATCTAAACACCATGATATTGAGAGCGCTCTGAATGGCTTATTTATTTTTCATTTTTGTTATCTATCATACGATTGGTTGAATTTGTGCATGTTTCAAACCGGAAGTCTTATCTATGACTAAAATTCAGTCTGATGACGGAATCATATCCGGACTCCTTTTTTGTCGTTTTTCTCCCAAAATAACTCAATCTGGATAATCATAAGAATGGATGACAAATGCGACTATGCATGTTACCTGTAGGACACAGAGGCATGATGATTGATTTATTGTGGAAGAAAGAGAAGCGACACACAAATGAGGTCTTCTCGTTTAATAGTATAGAATATATATGGTTGAAGATTAGTTTTAAAACTTTTTTACTTCTTTAACATGGTCAATATTTCGTTTTAAATTTCATTTTCTGGTATTTTTTCACAAATATCTCGCAGAGTAAATTTCCTCTGCAGCCTCTGAGCCATTACATATCATTAAAACCCAGAATTCATAAACGTAAATATATCGTTCAGTTCAGATGTAAAATCATAAACAGTTTCAATTTTCTTTTTTATTCAGTGGTTAGCATGTCGAAACAAACTATAGTATTGTCAATTGTTTATTTCTCTGTCCTGGATGTTTTTCATTTATTTGTACTGTACATGTATTCCTGTTCTGTAATGTTGTCATTTAGTGTCATGTTTAAAATCCGTAAAAGCGTTAGGTTTGGCTAGCTACAAAACCAGGTTCAACCCATCATTTTTTTCCTAAAATGTCCTGTGCCAAGTTAGGAAAATGGCAGTTGTTATCTTATAGGTCGTTTCTGTGTGTGTTGCAATGTCGTTTGTTTTTGTTGCCCTTCAGTCTTTCTGATGTTTCGTTGTTTTCATCTTTTAGTTGATATGTTTCCCGGATTTGTTTTGTCTCAATCAATTTACGACTTTCGAACAACGGTATACTACTGTTGCTTCTTATTTACTACACCAGTTACGCAATTCGACGATCAATGTCTCTTAAATATACTTGATGCCAAAATATTGAAAACTAAAAACAATTGAGTTTAAACTTACATTTTCCTATCACTTGAATCTCTTCTATTTCAAAGAAATGGTAGTAGCCCTGTTTAGCGTTTTCATTAGTAAAGTCAAAATTTGTCACACTGACATATTGTCCGGTAATAGGACGTTTACACTGATATCGAAAGATTGTACTTTTCCTAGGATTTCTGTTTTCCTCACATCTATATGCTCCATATGTCAGGAAATCCCATCTGTTTTTACTAACATACGTTCCTACATATCTATGGTTTACAGGGAACCAGACTGTGAAAATGCAGACATCGTTAATCAATCATACTAGTATTCGTTTTCTTAATTGCAAAAATCTTGCAGAGTTTTCAATAACAAGCTTTAGTTATGATGATTAACAGTAATTTGTTTATGCAACGTTTATAACGATATGTGAAGGGGAAGAGCTCATCTAACTGAAAGATCCAAGCAAAGAATCATCGATGATAAAGTTGTTGTCTTTAATTATCATTTCCTTTCGCACTTATCACTTTATCTTTATTTTGGAATTTCGGGTCCTAAATGCTCTTTAACATGTTTAACTTTGTACTTGTTTGGCTTTATAACTATTTTGATATGAGCGTCACTAATGAGTCTTATGTAGACGAATCGCGTCTTGCGTATAAAATTATAATCCTGGTACCTTTGATAACTATTCCCAATGTTCATTATTTTAGTTTCTTAAACTTTCATCCTTTCTCATTTTTGCAGATAATCAAAATATTTCGTCTTGTCTACTATGTCTACTGTAGAATGAGATAACGCGAGAATTTAAATTAAGAGCAAGACTTGTAATTTAGGATTTAATGTGACATCTTGAAACGGTGTCACATCTTCGAGTAGCATGAAAAACTATTACAGTAACTATAAATAAATCCAGAACAAAGTATCAGTTCATAATAATGCAAAGCTCATATTAATACAACACAAGAACATGTTCTCGTCCTTATATGTGTATGAACATAATATAAGCTTTAGCCAATAAGTAAGGCCGTCGGTTTTCTCGTTTAAATTGTTTTACATTAGTCATTTTTGGACCGTTTATAGAGGACTATGCGGTATGACCATTGCTCATTGTTGAAGATCGTTCGATGACGTATACAATTATTTCTAGTGAAGTTAATTTTTGTGACATTTGATCACTTGTGTAGAGTTGTGTCATTGGCTAATCATACCACATCTTCTTATATAGACACTGGCATTATCATAAAAAATAAAATAGTAATTATAGCCATCACAGTCATCTTGGTCATACTTTAATCACCACATAACATGCGACGTAAGTATATGTACAATTTATTACGATTATCAATATGTAGAAATCTTACTTTGCAGTCGGTAAAGAACGATTGCATGTACTTCAACATACTCTTGTAAGTTAAGTAAATACCATGGCTTAGAATACGACCTGGAATTTCTAAAAGTTAATCCTGCACCTGTTGATAAAAAAAAATACTTTTACAATATACAGTAAAGACAACAGAGCTAACGACAGACGTCAATCCGCCAGAAATCCCAAGGTTTTATTTGAATACCTTTTAATATCACGACCAACAGTCTCTTATATTTGACGACGAAGTATTCATTTAATATTGCTGGTTGTATTCGATATCGGACTAGTTCAATTTGTTTAACGTTTTGTAAGATCAAATTTTAAAATGATATGAGTCTATATCCATGATATGTGTTTTATTTAAATTGTTCTGTTGGTTTCTGATCATTCTATAACCGTACATCTTATTCTATTTAATAATATGAAAATTCATTTCACTTGATTTGAAACAAAAATCCATAGACTCGCTTTCAAATTTAAGTTGATTTCAATGAAGTTTGAAAAGAAGACAATTTAACTGATTGGAAAAAAAACTTTTGCTTTGATGGCATATCGATTGAATGAAATATCGGTTATGTGTACTCTTTTACATCATTAATTTAGAACATTACTATATATCATAAAACAAACATATTATAAAACTTGTATGACATTTACATTGTTCTATATGGATTATAAATCCTGATTTTTTCCTACCGGTATCTTCTTTTGTCTAAATTACTATACTAAGATATTAATGTTTGAATGAGTTTCTTCAAATATACATTAAAATCGAGTCATAGACAACTAAAAGGAATATTTTGTGAGTATAGTAAAGATTCCACGAATATAATAAGGTTGAATATTAAATGCTGATATATGCATACAGACGACCACCATTGTATAATTAAGAAAAACTCTATTGATTTCAAATTCGCACAAGCATTAGCCTTTCAAAAAGGGCTAGTCGACTCTTAGCTGATGAAAATGGAAAGTGCTCTCGCTTTGTAGATTTATTCATTTACTAGAATAGCCACGTGCATCAATCAACAAATTTTACCACACACGTGAGGTCACACGTTATGAAGTAGTACATATCGTTTAACGTTGTTGTTTACGAAACTCCAGAAGATTCGACTATTTATAGATAAAAGTTACCTGTGTACCAATATCATGAATATGCATGATTAATGACCAGGCAAAATCTAATTGCTAAAATAGAGAGGACAAATCCGATACTCTACGGGATTGAAGGACATTAACTAGGTTTGGATTGTCCTAGCCAATCAATAAACTTTGATTATTCACATCTCGTAATATCTTCCAATCAGGTAGCAAGAAAAATTCACGCACTAACTGTCCATCGTTCAATTCTTATTACCGTATCACCATGGTGATACGGTCTGATTAGTCAGAGGCTAAACGTCAGGTTCGGGTAAATCTGTTAACGGTATTTCTGTTATTTCATTGGTTATAAATACTATCTAATGGCTGCTTCATGGCTGTTTCCGGAATGATTATGGGGGAAATGAAGGTCATTTTAACGTCTGATTGGCTATTAATGAGTGGCATGCATTATATGTTCAACGCGTCCGTAAGTGGGGTCGGATTGAAATCATGATACTAGGTTATAGGTACATATTATGATAAAGTGTTCATTTGCTATAGTGATTAGTTATGATGATAACTCACCACAAACTGTCAATTTGGTACAGATTATATAATCATGTGACAATGTGATGATTTAATCTTGAAATTATGTTGCTATTTTGGTAAGAAACTGTACATTTATGTATTATTGCTATTCTCTAAAAATAGAACAGTGATGTGTATAATTTACACTTTAAACTGCGTATTAAAACGGTTAAATGATTAAGATACTTTTGTGTTAGATTTCTTCGTATAAAGCTTAGATTTTAAATAGTTAACAAACAAAACGTATGCTCTATGTATAAAAATAATAACAATTTATTTTTCATTGCTTGGACATATTGATTAGAAAATATTAAAATCACGGAATTTACCGAAGATGTAATTTCGTTTCCAGCACTTTCATCGCTTCATTGATTTCTGGTGTAAATAAACAAACCTGACGATACTGATTAGAAGAATACAAAAATTACAAGGTGAGCAATATGGTTTCTTATGTGCAAAGAAGCCTACACCAAGCATCACGGTATTGTTATTGGCAAGGGTTTCAGTGCACTATAGGATACTATAGTGTCAGCTGTTGCAAATTATATAATTTAGCTTTTAACAATGCACAGCTCTATATTTGACAATGACCCCCAAGGCAATCATTTAATACGATCCTTCGAACCCAAAAAAACTTGCAACACAGTGAACTCCCAAAAAGATGTTTGCATGTGGGGTAGACAGTTTGATGTTTGATGTACTCGTACATGATGATTTATTCTTTGGAGTTGTCAGGAGGCTGATTTAGAAGGGGGCCAGGGGGCTTGCCATCCTTTTCTGGGAAATTTTGTGGGCCTGCACTTATGAAAATTTCTGGATCCGCCACTGGTTGTTGGACCATAATAGTCCCAGTATGGACACAGTGGTGATCAGCAGTCATTATAAAAAAGAAGATGTGGTATGATTGCCAATGAGACAACTGTCTACAAGAAACCAAAATGACACAGACATTAACAACTACATGTATAGGTCACTGTACAGCCTTCAACAATGATCAAAGCCTATACAACACAGTCAGCTATAAAAGGCCCTGATATGAAATGTATAACAATTCAAACCAGAAAACCAAGGCCTTATTTATATACAAAAATGAAGGAAAAACAAATATGTAACACATAAACAAACGACAACCACTGAATTACAGGCTCCTGACTTGGGACAGAAACATACATAAATAATGTGGCGGGGTAAAACATGTTGGAGGGATTCCGATCCTCCCCCTTACAATGTACCTTGGACAGTGGTACATGTATAACAGTACAACATAAGAACAAACTATAAAAATCTGTCAAAAAAGGCTTAACTCATCAGATTGCCCATTGATATATTAAAAGCACTGAAAACTTCATTTGATATGTCTGATTTCAATTTATTCACATCATCAGGTCTTACACTAATTAGTATATTTTTTCGTGATGAACATTACTATTTGGTTGATTTTGTAGGAAATCACTGAAGCATGACTGGAGACATATTGTAGCAATAAGGTGTATCAAAAGCAAAATAATTAATAATAAATCAACTCAATGGATAGAAGCATACTGGTAAGTCAATTTTTTTTTCACACAGCATCTGCATAGAGTGATGAGATATAAATCAGGAGATCAATCACTGGTTTTAGAAGTCAAGAATTTTTATATTTTACTTATTTGGATACATAGATACATGTACATGTAACACAACATTTATCTTGTCATAATACCTGTTCGCTCAGTGTTCTTCATGAAAACTATCACACTGATTTTAAATCATTATAGGAAAGCACAGTGTATAAGCAAACATTTCAGGAGTCAAAGAGTCTATTAAAGGCTGACTGCAATAGTCTGTATATTATCTGAAAAAGCTTAGTTCTTGTCAACTTTCTTATTATTTCAAACATTTGAATAGATGTCTCCCAAATTTGGTGTATTTCTATTAGCTTTTTTTAAAGTCATATTCATTTATTTATCAACCCGGCCCAGAAATATGTTTAATATAGCTGATTTGGAGAAAGGCGACCTGGGTCACCTCTAACAAAGGCTATATTTATTGTCACTGCAAACATTTTACCTGTTCAACACCAAATGCTGTCAAGTTTGGGGCCCCTGGCCATGGCTCTTTTTTTCATAATTCATCTTACATGTACATCTCCTTTGAATTGTTTGCTTATTTGTTCTATGGTCTATCTATGCATATCTATCTATATACCACATTTTCATGGTCCCACAAAAATGTTAAAAATGTATACATATGACTTTTTTCTAGCTTCTCTCATGTGATAGCCATACCTTTTTGGTCACTATTTATGTGTTGCGTTTAAATATGAATTGTAACACTTTACAGTGACTGAACAGGTAAAACAAATACTTCTCAAGAAACAGAAAAAAGAAGACTACTTGGAACAGCACCAGACTACATGTATGTACATTTTACATGTATGAATAAAAACTCAGATCGGAATAGCATGGAGGATATGATATGTCCTTGTGAATAAGCAAGGAAAGCTTTTAATAATAGTGCCTATTTTTTAATTTACTAGATTTTTCATTCATTATCTGTGAAAATTTCAACATAATTTGTCATAAATTCTTATCTAACTTTACTCAAACTTTCAGTGGTGGATCCAGAAATTTTCATAAGCGGGAGCCCACTGACTGCCTAAGAAGGGGCCAACTCCAGTCATGCTTCAGTGATTCCCTATAAAAAACAACAAATTTTTTCCTAAAAAAGGGGTGGCCCAGGCCCCCACGAAAAACCCTCTAACTCCACCTCTGACTTTAATTCAATATGACAAGTGTTTCATTCACCAAAATACTGGTGCGTTTCTGTGATGAATATCATGCACAATTTTATAAATGAGAGGGGAAAGAAGATCCACATGTGGTGTACCTGCACATGACAATTGCAAACTGCCCCATTTTTCTTATCACAACCAATCAACTGATCATGCTGATACTGACATTACCAGAGAGTACACATCAAATGAAAAATCACAAATAACTGATACATATTATCAAATATTACAGAATTAAATATGTTTTAAATTTATAAAAAAAAAATGTGTTCTCAATCTTGTAGATAGATATTACTGGATCTCATATACATGTAAGTACCAAAGACAACTGTCTATCCAAGTCACAATTTATAAAACTAAACTATTAAAGGTTGTAGTTTGGTCTTCAACGCAATGCTTGGTTCACACCAAACAGCAATTTTATATAGTCCATATCAATCATGACAATGGCGTTTGGGGTTAAACATGTTTTCGTAGGTAAATAATATTGCCATGGAACTTTTTTCATGAGAGTGTTATAGTCTATAGAGTATTACTTCCTGTTTGGTGGAATAGTGAAATAGAAGTCAATACGTTCTTGCTCAATCCTATGTCGCTTTGAAGGTGTCATGATTGTAATCCTCAGCTTAAGCAATGTGTTACTGTAATTTGAATTTCAAAATGACTGAGCGACGTTTTTCGAAGCACTGGTCAACTCCACCATAGCGAATCACATGACTTTGACAATCAGTAAATACCAGCGAAAAATATCTGATTCTCTATAAGTAAAGAATTGTCGGATAAAATTAAATAATAGAGTACACAGGAAATGGCAAAGTTCACATAGTCGCGTATGATTAATCATTTAAAAAAAAAACGAGCAAAAGGGGAGGGGGGGATGGGGCGTACACACTTTACGTCCCCCTCTGGATCCGCCACTGCCTTCTGTTGTTGTCCATTTTGTCAAGTAGTAATCCTCAAAAGTATGTGTAGGTTATATGCTATTTTTATCAAGTTGATTATAGACACAGCATACATTTTATTATAATATCATTCCCCATTTCCATTCTCAATTTTACTAAGTCTCCTATCATTATAACACGGGTCCACCAATAATACAACAAAAATGACAAATTAGTAGAAAAAAAGCGCTATGTTTTCATATTGCTTGAAGTGCAATATTCCAATAAAAATAAACTACTCACAAACCACTGATCTCAATATAATCAGCTAAAATACGGCAAGCTTTTTAGAAAAGCTATTACTTGTTCTCCTAGGAGTCGTCGATAAAAATGTCAACCGGATCGTTACTTTGATTGTATTGGTAGTCTCATCATTTACCTTTATGCTAAATATCTGATTACTCAAAAATTTATTAGAATGAAATTCATAACAGTGTAGCCGTGGCCATTGATTGACGCATTAAGTTTGTCCATTGACTGGGACAATTTACGTGAACGTTTGTCTGTAACGACCACTGTTCACGACGTACCTACGATAGACTTTTAAACTGTGGGGTCGCCAAAGGTTCTCCACGCCTAAATAAAATAATCTGAACAACTAAGGTAATAATCTTTGATTTTCGGGGGAGGGGGGGGGGGGCATTTTTTTTTCGCTTCGTCGAAAAACAATCTTTTTTTTTTTTTGGCGACAAGTTGAAAACATTTTTTTTCTTTCGATTTTAGCATAAAATACAGTGGCAGTTTATTGGATAGTAAAAAAGGTATTTGGATCTAACCGTCTGAAATTTGCATTTACGTTATTTCATTCATACACAAAACGTATAATTTGGTGTATATAGGAAACTTGAACTATTCTGTTCACTACTATACTTGTGAAAAACTCTTGGCAAAAGAAATCTTCAAGAGTTGTCTCATTGGCAATCATACCACTTCTGTGGTTTTTTTTTATATCAACTTATTTATTTAAATCGAGCCAACTTACATAGTTATGGACGACTTCATATATTTTACGATGGACGACTTCATATATTTTACGATCGCAAACAAAATGGATCAACATTCATTCTTCAACAAAAGAATAAATAACAAGAATAATTATATACATGAAAACATTTTTTTTTTGTTATTACTTTATGATATCAGCTATAAACATTACTTACCTAAAAATGAAACTGTTGTATGTGATGGTATAAAAATTATTTAAAACATATTCCTTAAAAGCTTTGTGAACAGAAAGTTTAATTTTATGTATCGAAATGTTTAACAAGTGATTATTTAAAAGTTAAGAATTTATTTTCCATACGTTTTTGTATAAATCCGCGCAAATGTAGTAACTTTTCAACAGGTAAATTTCGCGCAAACGTAATACGTTTTGTCTCGCAAACGTGGATTTTTGTTTTCGAGCAAACGTAGGACCAATCCGCGCAAACGTAACACGCCGATTTAAATCCCCACTAGAAAGCCTCTGATAGACTGAGTGAGCATAAAATCATCGCCAATGACAAACAAGTTATAGGTAAATTTTTCAGTTCAATTAATAAAAAACGTTTTACCGTCGACCACACTGTTATGAATTTGATTGTATTTAAGGTAGCATCGTTGGACAAGTGCAGAATACTGACATCTGAACAAAGATTGTAAAAAAATCTGCAAAACTCGAAGAATGAGCATTCCCTCTTTTCTAATGATTCATGCAAAATAACAGATAACTCATTCGGGAACTTCAAAGTGCAACAAATTAATAATTCCCAGCTTAAGATTGTGTCCTTAGACAACAACTGCTGCAAAACGCTTTAAAATAAGATATGACTATAAATAAAACAAGAATGTGTCCTTAGTACACGGATGCCCCACTTGCACTATCATTTTCCGTGAAATTGGGGTCAACATTTTAATTTGGCATTCAAATCAGAAACAGCATACCACAGGGAACATGTGTACTAAGTTTCAAGGTGATTGGACTTTAACTTCATCAAAAACTACCTTGACCAAAAACTTTAATCTGAACTTTGCACTATTATTTTCTATATTCAGTGGACCGTGAAATTGGGATAAAAACTATAATTTGGCATTTAAATGAGAAAGATCATATCATGGATTACATGTACAGGTTTAATAAGTTTCTAGTTGATTGGACTTCAACTTCATCAAAAACTAACTTGACAAAAACTTTAACATGACGCGGGACAGATTGGCGGAAGGACGGACAGAAGGACGAATGAACGGACGCACAGACAAGAAAACATAATGCCTTTTACTATCGTATGTAGGACAAAAACAAAAACAATCAACAAATTGAAATTCCATGAATATAAAGTATAAAATACGTCTTAGACAAACAGATTAAAGGAAGAACTGAAGGATGACCTGACAAAGTGCAAAGTATAGTAACTTTTGGTTTCTCAGATAAGGAACTACTTATTATGTATTACCAATTAAACCATCAACTGCATAAGAAGCAGGTGTGTTGCTAAGTGATGGTGCTGAGTTGTAGCTTCTGCCCTTTCCAAATATTTCCAAATATTCTGGGTCGTCCTCTGAAATAAAAGGTTTCATTCAAATATCTCCTGTCTTCCGATAAGAAATCTTTTACAAAAACAAAAAACCGTAATAATGATATTAGACATTTAAACTGATGAAAAGCTGTTCATTCCAGTTAACGCAAATATTGAACACACTTTAAAGCGAAAATTATTGAGACTGTTGACAAAAAGATATCGGAATGTACCATTGAAAAAAAAACAGAGCACATTTATCTGATTGAAAAGCAGTCCAGGTTATACAACTTGTAACATAAATTGTATTTTTTCTTTTGATGTTTTAATGCAATAATTCGCTTAAAAAGTGTGTTTACGGAAGACCATGGTATATTATATGCAAATTGGTGTTGTACCATACTTTGCTAATTAAATATGCAACTCAACTAGAATCCAAAGGAACGAAGGGGGAGCTTAGCTATGGTACAAAATATTCATGTTCATGTTATTCCATGGTTGAAGCTCCACCCTTTTTTTTTTAAAGGTAAAAAAACAATCAACAAATTGAAATTCCATGAATATAAAGTATAAAATACGTCTTAGACAAACAGATTAAAGGAAGAACTGAAGGATGACCTGACAAAGTGCAAAGTATAGTAACTTTTGGTTTCTCAGATAAATATGCAACTCAACTAGAATCCAAAGGAACGAAGGGGGAGCTTAGCTATGGTACAAAATATTCATGTTCATGTTATTCCATGGTTGAAGCTCCACCCTTTTTTTTTTAAAGGTATCTGCCTCGGAAATATTTGGGAAACCGAAAAACGTAAAGGGTCAAAAGATCTTCATTTGTTTTCATTTATAACAAAAACAATAAATCATGTGTACCACATCTTAAGAATCTTTTTCAAACTATATAGGATTGTTACGAGTTGCCTTAATTTTGGAAAATTACTAAAAGTTCCTTCTTTCAGTTCTGAAAATAAAAAAAATAAATGTAATACTACAATGTACTACCATTTCCTTTACGAAAATTCAATTAAATTGCGAATAAAAAAAGGGGGGTGTTAATTAAAGAAAAAGGAATAAATATCGGCTACACGTGAAAAAAAACATGTTTCTTTTTGTGATCAAATAGGGTACACTATCTACGCTCCCTAGATCCGCCACTGTTTAGTGTTTTATTATTAAATTTGTGTTTGAATAAATAAACTAACAATCCAATTACTAAAATAACGGAAGAAGCAGTTTGTACGAAAACTTTAAATGTATAAATATGATAAATATGCAATTTCAATGAGATAAACAACCTGTAAAATATGATTGATTTGTATGATACCTTGAAAACCAAGAAAGAAAAAAAACCAATTCTTACCGTCATTAGAATAATTATTTAATCCTTGTCGCAGAATCCGACATTATTGTTCACTTTGATGATATAATGAAACTACCTGCGTATACGATCATACACGGGCGCAAAACTAAAAAAATCTGGACAATCAGACATTTTCTTTACTTTTTGCAAATTCTGGGGCTCTATTTAATTAATGGAATACAAGCAATTACATATTTAAACAAACTCATCCTTCGGATTCGTTTTACTTTGTTTAAATATGTTAACTCGTAAGAACCATGGTACATGTACATGTAGTACTTATTATCATAATTGTAACTATATTACCGCATTCTGGAATATCACAGCTTTCAAATTCATCACCAATGTAGCAACCAGGGGGAGTTTTCAATCCAAAATCGATTTTCCTACAGTAATTTTCTTCAAATTCTCCTATCCATCTGGTGCTTGTAGTAAAATCAATGCTATTATCCTCCCATAAGCTGCAATGCCTCCCTGATTTCGTAATATTTTTGTGACCTTTATATGAAGCTCCGAAGTCAGTCTGGAACACACACTCTCGTTTTCCTGTATCATGACCATAATCATTTTAATCATTGCAATACAATCATTTGACCCACCTGACATTTAAAGAAAGCTTTTGCTGATATCTTAATAGAATTTTCAGAACTACGACTGACCTTAGAAGTGTTTTTTTTTGTTTTTCCTTTTATTGTCTTGTTCGTGTTCTCCTTTATATATCTACACCTCCTTTATTCAAAAAATATTTTATTTTATTTGTCAATGATTAAAGTTGTGATCAGAAAAATTGTAAATAAATCAAACAACTCTCTCATGATCCTCTAAATTAAAAGCAGAAATACACCTATCAACATTTTAGTTAAAGTATGTGGGATTCATTTGTAGGTACATGTACATATATACATCAACTTTGCATGGCCTTCCGTTAAATGATACGTTCGTATATAATGTGTGTCTTTTGTATGAATGGTTTTTTAAGTACTGTTCATACGTATATACACAGTTATATTTAATTTGAGAAAACTTCTTTGTACCTTAAATGCTGGGCAGGCACACGTTTAATAAAAACATGAGAAATTCATTACAATATTTAAAATGATATTATGAAGTGTAAAAAAACGGAAGTTTATTTTGATATTACCATAAAATTGTGACTGAAGATTTTGATCAAATTTTTTGGGTTAAATCATTATATATCTACTAGTATATAAAAAAAACGAGTTTTTCATTTGACTAATGTTTTTGAAATGATTACCAGATTTAAAATAACTACGTACTGAATGGCTCATAGTAACACAAAGGTAGGCCTACATGTCTATGATAAACAGCATGACCGGTAAAATTAGGATGCAATCCATCATATTCAAAGTTAAGATGTTCGTTGACGAGGTAAAAGCCATCCAATGTCCATTTCATGTTATCCACTTCTTGGCATTTTTCAGTAGTTGGCCCCTAAAAAATAACAATAAGTGTATAGCGTTTTCTTTTAAAACTTTTGTTTTTTTTCCAAATCACAAGTTATGTGAATAAAAGGCACCATATGCATGCATTGTTTCGAATCTTATTAGTGTGATTCTGTTCGTACTTGTATTAAATTGGATTAAGAAAATATTTTTTTGCAAATAAGATAACTGTGTTAACCGGTGTTCAAAGTCACAAATCGATAGAGAGAGAAAAAAATCCGGTTAACAAACTAAAACCGAGGGAAACAGTCACTATAAGAGGAAACCAAATGAACAACAGCAAACGTGAAGTGCAACAAAAACAAATGCCAACATACAAAGAAAAGAACTTTTGGTATCAATTTCCAAATTCCTGACTTGATACAGCATATTTTAAGGGGAAAAATTGTGGCTTGAACTGCGTTTAATGGTTGTCCAAACCTCTGGCTTGATGACATTTTTAAAAGGTATTGTTATAATGACAACACTCCGTGAAAGAAATATAGCACATGCACACGCGGGGACATTCATCACAGAGAAACGCACACATAAATAATATAATATTCGACACAAAATGCAAAACAGAACAACAACGAACACAAAACATACTACACTAAAAAATGCAAAACAGAACAACAACGAACACAAAACATACTACACTAAAACATGTTTGTTCAAACTATTAATCAGCTCATTAGTTCCAGGGATTTTGGGAGATGTCTTTAGACATTATGTAATAAACATAAAAATGGTTTCTTTGACTAGAATTCTGCACAGGCATTATTCGTTGACAACGAAAATGATTCAATTGAAATTCTACCAAAGATTAACTTTTTTTTTTTTTAATTTCTATATGTAGAAATGACCAGACACGAAAAGATGATACAGACATGACGCATGCTAGTGGTTTTCACCATGTGCCAACCGTTTTATAAAGAGATAACAAAAGGCAAGTTGTTGAGCATTAGTTATATTTTAGATAGAATCATTTTCTATATCTATAGATACAAAAAATTTATAATTTATAATTTATACATACCAAAAACAAAATAAAAGGGAAGTCGTGTGGCAATTGTATAGGTTCATCGGCGTTTCCGTCTTCTCTACAACAATACATTAAAGTCAGGTCTGTAGAATTGTCTATTTTTAAATCAGTTAGATCTCCTCCTAAGTCGTAAGTATAACCACGTACTGTCATGCTTCCTTCATTAAAACCTGACGTAATAGATATGGAAATGAAAACAATACTTTGAGCAATGCAGTCGAACCAATAACTTTAATCACATTGTAACAACATTTAATAATGCAACTATCAATCTTCGGATCTATGAAATATTTAACGTTTTAAACTGTTTGCGTCTAAAAACATTTTCGAATGCTTTTTGTATCGTTCAAACACAGATTCTGAAGATAAGCCGGTTATAGATGATATGAACATTAAATTTTATTAACAGTTTTTGATGAGGATACAAGTTTGATTATTTTAATGGTAAGAATTGTTACTTAATTTTATCGAAAATGTATTCCTTTAATGTTTGGAACATTATTGTTTTTAATTTATATTATTTATGGATATACGATTGAGACGAGTTAACTAAGATACAAAGGAGGTTTGTGTTAATATATGAGGTTAGGAAAGTTTTTGCCATGTCTTTAAATCAAGGAAAATGTGACACAATCATAGAGACGTTTTGAATTACATTCTTCTATGGGTATATGTCTAGATGACGTACGTATTCTCAATTTCCTCTTTTTTTCAACAAGACATGGTCCTTATAGTTGCTGCATAATAATCTAAATAGAGCTAATCTTTTATAATTTCAGGGACCACATAAAAAAATAGTATAAGCGTTGCTATTATTTTTCAGTAAAAGTAAACAAATGTTAAAAACATAATTTTCCCATGTAGTTGTTTTTGTCTGATGCACTTAATAGGAATGACATTGTTACTTTTAATAGTATTACCTATCGGACACATGTCATTAGCTTTGTATATGCAATAATTTCCAACTGGCCATGACTTATTAGCTGCTGCTGTAGTGGTTGAGTTCATTATACAAAAATTAATCTGAATAGCTTGCTGTGTGTACGGACCAAGGATATGGGGTTCGAATGTATACGAGTCAAGATCATTCCAAAACATATTCCTTGATTTCGGCAGCAGTGTCATGTTGACATATCCCGACATCCATCCGTAGTCGACGTCTTCTGGACAGCCAAACATAGATGTATGGAGTGCATAATTTCCACCAGGCCACCTGGTTGGCTTCATTTCTAAATCATTTTCAATGATATGTAAAGGTTAATTAAACAATACAACTGCATTCTTTTAAAAAAAAATTAAATGAGCTCGTAGTTACATAATTTTTAGTTAGAATATTAAATTACATTGTACAAAAGACCTAAATGAGTTACTGTAATGCACAGGGGATTATACAAACGAACATGTTCGACTTTATTTCATCCAAAAAATTCTAGTTAATAACGTGCAATAGACAGACATAGCATTAGGATATAGGAAATTGTTGCAGACTGTGTTCTGTATACTTCTCCATATATGAACGTCACACATTGTAATTTTGCAATGGAAACATTAATTGTTTGAAACTAAATTCAGGATATCAAAGCGGCAGTACAGCATCTGTAGAAATACCTTTACTTTAAAAAGAGTATTTAAAACTTACAATAAAGCAGATGGCTATCAAGTGTTTTAAATCTGTTAACCATACCTGTTTCACAAAACAGCCCAGAAAAGGGAGATAAACAGCTACAAGTACATGTTTCAAGTAAGAGAGTTCCTTTGTTATAACATTTCACAGCAGGACAATCTAAAATGCAATCATCATAATTTGTAAAATCTGCAGATTCGTTTTCAAATTTCCATACTTAAATTGATCCTTATCTATAGCAACTGATTTTTTTTATTTCTAGGGATGTAATTCAGAAAGTAAAAAATATAACGACAGGTTTATTATATTTCTATTGATGAAAATTTATCGCATAATTTATCATCAAGGTAACAGTAAGTTTTGTTGAATTAAGGAACAACATGAAAACATTTAATTATAGTAATACTAGAGTCTGTTTCACAAAAAAAACTTACGACTAAGATTGACCGTATGTCATGGACATTTCAGTACGATTACTTCGATGAAGAAGTCAAACATATAAAGATGAAGAGCATTAAGGACCATACAGGTTGATTAGACGTAACAATCCAGAAACAAGTCTACTTTTAACTTTGTGTTATTGGTACCAATAGGAACACCTACAACATATCGACAATTTATATTGCCAAAGTGTACAAAAACATATATTTTTTGTGCAGAAGCAGCGCATTGACAGCTTGTACCATTTCAATAAATTTCAAATAAGTTAATCTAGCATCTTAACATTATTTTAAATATACGTATACGTCCTGCTCAGCAAATACGTCAACATCGTGTTCCATATCAATACAGTTTCATTTTTCTGTTTCTGATTAATACATAGATTTCGCGGAAACAATTTATACAGTAATGCCACCAAAATCTACTAGAACACTTGGGCGTGGTGGAAGGGGTTACTCTGATAATAACGGATCCTGATCAAGCAGAAATGTCGGGCCGACTCATCCAACATAAATTACAACCTATTGCTGGTCCACAAAGCTCAAATGACGACATTTAAATGAACGATAGCAGAAGATATGACACAGATGTGTCAATAGATATAGGGAGATATGGTATGAGTGGCAATGAGACAACTCTCCATCGAAGTGACAATTTATAAATGTGAATCATTATACTGCCTTCAACATGGAGCCTTAGTTGGCTCACGCCAAACAGCAAAATATAAAGGGCTAATAAATTTCTTGTGTAAACCATTCAAACGGAAAAACCAACAGGATAATCTATATAAAAACGAGAAGCATGGATGGGCCGTTAGAGAAAATGGACAAGAAGTCATATTACATACAGACAAACAAAACCTAGAGAGATTTAATATATTTTATGTGAAAATGACAATGCGAATGATTGTCGTGGTATGCACGTGGTAAGGTCGTACATGTAAGAAGAGCGTGGTGAGGATGGCAAGGGCGTTCTAGAATCGTACTATGGTCTTGCACAACGGTGAGAACGTGATGGTCGTAGTGAGGTCGTACTGTTCAACGTCACTGTGAGATCGTAACGCAGTCTCTCCGAATAGAAACACACTTTCGCTACGCTCTCGCTACGATGTTACAGCCTGACGTTATCGAATAACGTTCACACAACCCGCTGCATTGGCTTATATATAAGCGGGTTTTGTGTGACATTTTTAACGGTAACTTTCCCTAGATGCAGAATGCCGAGAGTTTTGATGCAATACGTAGCGGATTGTTTTATCGTTTTCCGGCAATCATTCTGCTCATTGTTTTACTTTTTAAATATTTTGTTTCTTTGATAATTTAGCATCTGCACGCTTTATCTATATATGTTCTGTTATGGTCACAGTTTTATCACTTTATTTTTGTTCTTGGTATAGATATAGGAAGATGTGGTGTGAGTGCCAATGAGACAAATCTCCATCCAAATAACAATTTATAAAAGTAAACCTTGGTTTATTGTTGCAATAAGTACTTATTCATGATTCACGCCGTATCCCCATGAAATTTTGTTTTGAAAGTAGAAATCTAATTTATAGAAGCTGAGGATGATGTGTGAAAAAAAAACCGGGGAATTTTACAACTATTAATTCGTTTTAAAATGGTCATCAAAAACACCGCTCGGACAAAATTGAAATTTATTTGGATGAGAATACGGATATAATTAGGGGGAAAAGCATAATAAAAGCAGACGTTGAAAATCATACAGAAAATAGTTTGTTTGTATGGAATGTAAAAAAAGTGGTTATTTAGCCGAATAACTTGTCCTGTGTACCATGTGTAAACAGTCTCTGAAATTCATTGGTCTGTACAGGGTAAATTCGATTTAGTTTTGGAAATATTTTAAAATACAGTGCCAGTTTTGTAATCGTATAAACCAGGTCTACTCAGGACGGACAGCAACATCGGAATGAAGCATTAGAAAGTTAACGAAGGCTGAAAAATACATGGGTACTTGGTTCGGCAGAAATAGAATAACAAATTTCAGGTTCCGTTACAGTCTGAATAAAGCCAGCCCCGAGTTGATAATTGGGGCTGGATGTAGTCAGACCGGTTCCGTGTTCCCTGATTCCGTTATATTTTTTTCTCGAAATTTACATGCAAACGACTGACTTTTTATTATTCAAACGGCAAGAGACTGTGAAAAAGCTAGATCTTGAAATCATGTAGATTTTATATTCTTAAAACTTTTTCTCTTCTCTAGAAAATTCAAACCATAATGAAATATAAGGAGATGCATAAAATTTCCAATTAATCAACTTTCCACCAAATATGAAATGACATTGCTACTACATTTCAGATTTCCAAATTACCATTCCATTATATGAACTGCATATTCAAAAATATGCATTGTCACCAAATTACTTGTAGAGCACGTATCATCATATTGTTTAACATTTGTCCGTTCGATCGTTAATCCCGCACTTAGTATATATAGGGTTAATTCGACTTATTATTTAGGATTACAGTCGTTTTGGTTCAGCTTTAAAACTATGTACCTGGTGTTACTATTCATATTATAAGTCCGCATATCGTCTGGATTTTCTTTTTTGTTTCATGACAGGTTGCTGGCTTAGGCATTTTGATAAAATACAAAGGCACTCAGAGTACAGACTCAGGCTTACATCTGATACAGGTTGAATTTCAAGCTGTAACTTTTAAATTTTGCAGTTGTTTTACTTATATAAAGAATGCATATATAATCTCAAGATTTGTTATGTAAATATTTTTTTACAAATGACAGAATGTCGAAATTTGTGAAATTTTGCATACAGTTTGCTAACCCGAATTATTCAGTCCCTCCCCGTAATCGATCTCTCCTACTTACTTCATGTAGTAAGCGGAATATATCGCATAGACTGAATTATTCGGGTTAACTGACAGTTTGCAAGGTTTGTCCGACTTGCTGAGCAAACAAGTAACACATTTACACCACGCAGAGTACACTATACTACATGTATTGTATGTACCAAGTCAAGAATATGACAGCCGTTTATCATTCTTTTGATGTTTTTCAGCTTTTGATTTCGTCATTTGATAAGGGATTATTTCGTTTTGAATTTTTCTTGGAGTTTTGTTATTTTATTTTTTGGAATGTGTATTTTATCAGGATCATTTTTTTTCCTCATAATTTTCACAAATAACAGAATGTTTAGTCTTTTTTATCTGGTGCATCAAATGTGTCTTTTATAAACAACTGTTTTCAAAATTGTATTGTATCGTCCCGAACATACATGAACTATTTGCCACTGAACGTTAAACAACCATCAAACCGAGAAATTAAAAAAATTGTTAAATGAATCAATTTTTTTTATAAAATACTATATTTCTGCATCACGGGATGCAGTGATGATACCACCATTGTCTAATATGATGGAGTTAAAAATCAGTAATTCGGATGAATCTCACGTGAAATGTTTCATTTAATTTTCACGTAAACTTAAGAAAAGTCTGAAGGTATTTTTTATGGTTTTAATCAAATTTTAGAACAAAGATATCATTTTAATAATTTTATTTCAAATATTTACGTGAAGTTAACGTGTACAAAATTCCAGTGATTTATGCATGAACTATTATCATAAGATTCACATGGAACCATTTCACGCAAGTTTCAAGTATATTCTCGTTTGATGTGAAAATCAGACGATATCAATATTAATTCATATGAGTGAAATTCCTTGTGCAGGACGAAATAAAATTATATCTGATTCAGTAGAATTTTTTATTAACCAACTTACTACAATATGTATAGAAATGCCCATGCTTTATAAAGGGAAAATTTCAACATCTGGTCATTATGAACGGAAAAATTGCTACAGCCAGTCATTACGAAATCTCAGTCATGCATTACGAAATATCAGTCATGCATTACGAAATCACACCCGTGCATTACGAAATCACAGTCATGCATTATGAACAGATGAAACGGGACATCGATTAAATCAAAATGTCGTTTATTTCTTTAAATAAGTGTGACATTTTTTTATTTTTTTTTAAACTTAATATCATAAAAACAAGTTTAAATGATGTTCATTCACATTGTTTTGTAACGACTTGAAACGGAAATATTGCACAGCCTTTTTCGAGTACGACTTTCGATTATTATCACTGTTTCATTTCCGTTGTTCAATCCTCAGATTGCAGACTAAAGAATAGTTAAACTGTCTGATTTATTCTTCCCAGCTACTTTTTATTTGCTAGATGAAATGAATTTTAATAGCATAAAATTAAGTACTTGGATGAGAAATCAGAAATTACATCTGACAGTCACAATGTTGACCAAAATTCCATGCGAAATTGAATGCGAAAAGACAAGTAGAAGTTCAGCTATGAAAAAATTTTCCTGTATCTTCTTCACGGTAAGTTTCCTACTCTTTGTTTAATCGAAGAATTAAAACAATTTAATAAAAATGTTATGAAACGGGCTTTTCTGTATTGGTCCTGTTGTAGTTTGTGGATAGCTGTATAATATTTTGGATCCGAGACTCGAAGACTGTTCTTGAATGAAGATACCTTTATAGTTGGTTAATAAAAGTATCAATATATGGACTTTTTCATATTGGCCCTGTAACATGCCCTTGATATTAATAATGGCCTCGGACAGTTGTAATGGCCCTCGGCGTTGCCTCAGGGCCATTACAACCATCCTTGGCCATTATTAACACCTCGGGCATGTTACAGGGCAAATATGAAAAAGTCCATACATTAATACTATAATATTGCATTACTAGGAACTTCACAACAGTCGACAGGGGAAATGAAAATAAAATATACTCATTCAGATCCCGACACATATTTTTTTTCTCCATTTCTCTGAGAAGGAATAACGTTATATTTTTGGTCAAATTCTAGGCCTATCGATCAACTTTGAAGCCATTTATTTCAAAAACAAGGATGGTGACATATGAGTTTCTATACGTGTATGGATTCACTATGCAATCCTGGATATTATGTTAGTTTTTTGTTTTTCTCCGTATATAAGAAATAGCCATCCATTCGAAAATCTAAAAAGGTAAGCCGAAAAAAAGACATTTCCCCTATATACCTAAGAAAATTTGTCGCCAAAATTGACGTTTTCATATGAAAATTACAAATAAACAAAAATGGTGACCCCCATTTTTTATTACATATTCCGATGTAACTCGATTCAAAGTACACGTATGCCAAAAATTTTGGAAATCGGGAGATATGCCATTCGGTATCGTGTTACCTTAATACGACCTTAGTGCGCTCTCACTACGCTTCTACTACGACCTGATTTCGCAACGACTGCACCACGATTGTTTTGAACATGTTCAAAGTTGGCCACGCTCGTCACGATCTTGAAGACCTCACCACGACTGTGATACGACCTTACTGCGATCTACACGATCGCACTACGATTATCAAAATTTGGATTTTTTCCACGGATCGTAGTGTGATCGGATGCCTAGTGGGACTGCGGTACTTAGTATTATTGAGAACGGTTTAATATATGCTGCATCGTTTGCAGATTTTGAGCGGAAACTACTTAAGCTGCCATCCAATCCGCCTTCCTTCGGATGATGATCCAATAACATACTAGTAGCTCCCCCCACCAAAGCGTCCAAAACCTGCCATAAAACCTCCAACTCAATCACCACAATTCTTTTTTATAACCCATTTAAAATGATAAAAGTTCATGCTTATGCTATATATCATGAAAGCTATAACGATGTCATTTTACCAATTTTAAATGTATTTCTGATAATTTAAAAACATTATTCATGACCATGAAGCTAGGTTCACACTGCCGATCAGATCAACTCGATGAACCCGATTATCCAAATTTTCACGACCAAGCTCAACTAAATTCTTGATCGGGCCTGTTTACGACTTCTACCCGATCGCCATCCGACTGCACTCGACGATTCACGACCCCATCAGGATTTCATCCCGACAACAAAATGAATACTTATTCGATAACTCCGATCAATTCACGATCTTTACACGATCTTTACTCGACTAGCTAGACCAAATCATTTTTTTCACGATCTCAGTCTTATCTCGACCAGACCAGATCGACCTTATCGTATATGGGTCGTAAGGATAATCGGGAATTGGTCGCGTATGCACAATTTTAGTATAAAAACGTCAGAAACTTTTATTCCCCGCCGCTTTGGAGTGGGCATTACGTGTTACCCTTAAGTAAAGACATGTACTGTACATAGAGGAATTTGTGTACAGTTAAATATGATGTTGCTAATATATTTTTGTGGAGACAGAGTTATGAGAGTTAAACAGATCTGCACAAACGTTTAGAGAATCGTGACGTCACGAAGGTCTAATGGCTGCCTAAAAAATTTACGATCATTCAATGCAGGATTATTATCTATTTCCGTTGATCACAGGACTCTTAAAGTGTTGAAATTATTTTCTAAAGCATCGTTTAACATTGTTCGAAGTTATTTGTTATTACTGGACACTCCTATAGTGTATTCTACATTTGAGACGAGTTGCAGTGGTCCGTTGTGGATGTTGTTTTTTAGGAAAACTCGATTCGTGATTTACGATGTATTTTACTGTTTGATAGACTTCAAAATGTATAACGGTATGGTAAATTTTACTATTTGTTATCAATATTAACATTTTTATTGTAACAAAAGACAAATGAAGCAAAATTTATAAATCAAAACCATGTTCATCACGTCATATCAGAAAGCCCGCGAAAACAACGTTAACGTTTTCCTGAACTGTTAGGACATTTTTAAATAATGGAAGTATACATTGATGGAGCATGCAAGAATAACGGCAAGCCATTGGCAAAGGCCAGTTATGGTATATTTTGGGAACCAAATAACATCAAAAATATAAATGGTCCAGTTCCTGAATCTTACAAGCAAACAAACAATACGGGGGAACTGTATGCTGCCGTAAAATGCCTTCAACAAATACACGAAAATCAATTATCAAACATTATCATTAAAACCGACAGTGAATATTTAGTTAGAGGTATAACAAATGACATTGTTTATTGGAAAAGCAACAACTGGAAACTTAAATCTTCCGGAAATGATGTGAAAAACAAAGAACTCTGGTCAGAGATAGATAATTTGTTATCAAATATAAAAGTAACGTGGGCGCACGTTGCTCGTGATTCTGAAATCGGTCAGATTGAAGCCGATAAACTCGCAAAACTTGCTTTAAATATAAAAACGTCTGGAAACGACGTTCAAGCAAATAATAATAGTATCGTGAATGTGTGTAACAACATTGAATGGACCGACGATGAAGAGGAAACTATACCGATGAAGATTACAACCCCGCGTCGAAGTATCTCCACCAATAAATTTCGCAAAAATACTAATAAGGCAAACTCTCCGACTTTCTGTACCATGTCAACACTCAGGAGAATTGAAAGTCTTTTATTGTCAACTTCTGAGGAAGTTTTAAATTTAAATGATGCCCTTAACTGTCATATTGACTCGTCAAACAATCAATTTCAAGAGATGAAAGACAAGTTTGCATCACCGACAAATACGGTTAAAGTTCAAACCAATTCAGCTTTAACCTCCGTCCAAGAAGTTTTTACACAAACACAGCTCATTAAATCGGATATCGATGTAAACAATAAGGCATTTATAAATAAATCCAACAGTTTGTGGGACAAATTAAATGCTGTTTCAAATGAGATTAAATCTGTAAATTTAAAATCATCTCACGTCAACGATTTAACAAAAACTGTGACAGAAACACCAAATCGCAAAAGAGAGGAAAGAATTTCAGCTTCAAATAAACCAATACCTGGAACATACAGCAACGCTGTAAGAAGTGGTTTACCAAGCAGCTCTAATAAGCCAGTTTCTTTAAATAGAACAAATCTAGGTAACAAGCATAATGCTCAAAGTCCTACTTATGTGGAAAAACAAAGGTCACCAATAAATACAAAATACACGGACCGTGAAGTCAACTCTACTTATCCCCATTTTCATCGGTCTTTTGACAAGAAAAACTTATTTCTTATTGGGAGTTCAACTCTTAAAAAGATGTCTCCTAGGAAAATGTCAACTCAACAAATCAATACCAAAGTAAAGACTATCCGGGGAGGACGGATCAGAGACATTGAAGATTGCCTAATTCAGTACATGTCAGAAGGCAGACTTGATTGTGTTGATGTTATTGTTATTCATGTGGGCACTAACAATGTATCAGATGGAGACTCTGTTCATGCTATTATGGACGACTTCAAAAATTTGATTTGTACAGTCAGGCAAAGGTTACCAAGAACTAAGCTGGTAATTTCCTCAATTCTACCAAGGCCAACCAATTCTCAAGCTAATCGTACAATTTACAATGTCAATAATCATCTGTTCTCTCTAGAGGAACAACATGTGGAAATTTTGGACAATACTTTAGACTTTCTATATGGAGACCAGCCCAATCTTACTTTATTTGCAGACCTTGTTCACACAAATGTTGCTGGTGCCAAAGTTTTAAGCCACAACATTATCTCCTGCGTCAACAATCTATTTCAATTCTCAAATTGTACATCAGAAACTGAATCAAATTTTCAATCGGTGAGGTCAACAGGGAGGAGATTTATACCATTCAACAACACAACAACTCAAGAACAAAGTGTGTCCAGTCAAACGTACTGGATGTAAATTTAACCAATAACTTTTCCACTACCAGAACATGTAATTCTATTTTAGGAAATATTGTCAGTATTGTTATTTTGTATTTATGTACTGCAACACATATTCTATCATCTAATTCCAAATCATCTCCATTTACAAACCCTTTTATATTTCCACACAAGTCACTTAATATATGTCACTTAAACATCAATCATATATTGCCAAAGTTTTCTGAAATTAAATATTTGCTATCAAAATCTAACACAGATGTGCTGTGTTTAAGTGAAACATTTTTGTCAGATTCTGTCCAAAACAAAGAAATAGATATTAAGGGTTATGATACAAACAGAAAAGACAGAATTGGAAAATCTGGCGGTGGGTTTTTAATTTATATTTCTAACATGTTAACCACAATAAGACGACATGATTTGGAAAATGATGATATAGAATCAATGTGGATCGAAATTATTTTTGTTCATCAAAAACCTATATTAATTGGTAACATTTATAGACCACCAAAAAGTAATGCAGAGTGGGTTACAAAATTTGAATTAATGTTAACAAATGTCGATATTGAAGATAAGGAAATGATTATTTTGGGTGACTTTAATATTAATTTGTCGTCGAGAAAGATTCCAGCTAAATGGTCACATTTAAAAAACATTTTTAACTTGTCTCAAATAGTCTCAGTTCCTACTCGAGTCACACAAACATCTTCCTCTTTGGTAGACCATATCTATAGCAATGAACCACATAATATTCATTTTATATCTGTTCCGAAGTATTCTATCAGTGACCATTATCCAGTATGCATTTCTCACAAAAGAGGGTTAAAATCGAAAAAGAAAATTCATGAATATATTACGTTCAGATCTACTAAACATTTTAATGAAAATGATTTTGTCAATGACATATCACAGTGTTCATTTAATTGTGTATTAGAAATTGATGACCCCGAAGAAGCACTGTTGTCTTTTTTGAATATTTTTACTAAAGTATTAAATCATCATGCTCCACTCATTAAAAAGAGAGTAAAACGTTTGTATCAAAATGAGTGGATGAATGATGAAATTCTAGATAGCATGAGAAAACGTGATTTTTATCATAAGAAAAAAGATATGTATAGTTATAGACTTTGGAGAAATAAAGTCAAATATCTCATCGAAAACTCTAAACAAAATTATTATACCAATATCATAGAACAAAAAAAGAACAACAGCAGTAAATTATGGAAGCACCTACATACTGTCAGCGGTACCGACAATCATACCAGTATAAAAATCATAAGTGATTGTAACAAAAAGGAAATTTTAGAACCAAAAGGCATTGCTGATGTTTTTAATGCTTATTTCACAAATATCACAGATAATCTTAATATAGATCAAAACATCTACAATTCTAGTAGTTGTTTTAACAAACTTGGTGATTTTATATCGGGTCATGTACCAGATGACGTGTATTTTTCTATACCACTTATGAGTTATGATTTTGTGTGTTTACAACTAAAAGCACTAGATGAATCAAAAGCAACAGGCCTTGATACCATAAGTGCAAAATTTTTAAAGATGTCTTCTCATGCTATTTCACTACCACTTTGTCATATTTTTAATTTGAGTATCAAAACATGTATTTTTCCATCCTCATTTAAACTGGCAAAAGTCATACCAGTTTATAAGAACAAAGGCTCAAAACAGGATGTTTTTAATTATAGACCAATTGCAATTTTACCACTAATTTCTAAAATCCTTGAAAAACATGTGAAAACACACTTAGTAAAATATCTTAATAAATACAAGTTATTGTATAGAATGCAGTCAGGCTTTCGTGCAAACCATTCTTGTCAAACTGCTTTAACAGCTTTAATAGATAAATGGCTTAAAGCCATTGATGATGGCGATCTTGTTGGAGCAGTATTTCTAGATCTAGCAAAAGCCTTTGATCTTCTCAATCATGAACTGCTTATTCAAAAATTAAACAAATACAAATTAGCTTATACTTCATTACGTTGGTTTACATCATATTTGGCTGACAGATATCAGAAAGTATCTATTTCAAATACATTTTCAGACGTACAAAAACAAAAAACGGGTGTACCTCAAGGATCCGTATTAGGACCGGTGTTGTTTTTAATTTTTATTAATGATCTTCCTTTGTCTAATCCTAATCATAACACCGATTTATTTGCTGATGATAGCACCATATCAGTCATTGGACAAAACAAAAGTTGCATCAGTCAAAAACTTAATACGGTTTTACAAGATATTTTTCGCTGGTGTGATGACAATAAAATGGCTGTAAATGTATCTAAAACGAAAGCTATATGCATTGGATCTAAACAAAAGCTTTCCGTTACATCAAATGAAAACATTAATCTTGCTTTAAATGGACAACAAATTATAGAAAGTACATGTGAAAAAGTTCTAGGTGTTTTTATTGATGCATCTCTATCTTGGTCTTCTCATATCGATTATATAATCAAAAAAGTTAACTCTTCTTTAGCTTTACTAAAAAGGATAAAGAAATATCTAAATCATAAAGCTAGACAAATGTACTATAACGCTTACGTTTTACCTCACTTAGATTATTGTTGTTCAATATGGGGAAACTGTAATAACTTTCTATTAGATAGTTTACTAAAACTGCAAAAAAGGGCAGCAAGAATAATTTTAGACGAACATGATGACACCAAACCTTCAAGAGAATTATTTCACGAATGTAACATTGTGCCAATCACACAAAGAATACTTTTATCACAAATCATTACTAATGTATAAGGCAAAACATGGCTTAGCTCCAGAATATATGTCCAGTCTTATTGTATCAGCTTCTGCAAACCAAAAATATAATACGAGATTTTCATCCTCAGATAATTTTATTATTCCAAAACCAAATACAGAGTTGTATAAGTCTAGTTTCTCGTACAATGGACCAAAAGTGTGGAATGCTCTTCCTAATTCAATAAAAAAATCAAATACAGTATCCGAATTTAAACATAAATACAAATCTATGTACTTTTAACATTACCATCATATTTTTACTGTAATGCCATATCATAATTGTTTATTGTATTTTAAATTGTACATAATCTTTATTTACCATTATTATTGATGCATTGTTTATTTGTAATGTAATTATTATTGTATTAAGAGAGCCTTATTGAAAATTGGTGTAATCCAAATGAGTTACTCTCTCTAAATAAAGATATTATTATTATTATTATTATTATTATGTGTTCTCGTGTATGGGCGAGAAGAGATCGAAGAGTAGTCGAATGTTGTCGCGAAGGGATCGCGTATGGTCGAGTTGGTCTGGGGTAAAATAAATAAAGAAGTCGCAGTGATTTGGAAGCGATCGGACATTGGTCGAGTCAATCTAGAAATAATCGGACATTAGTCGAGCAAAGGTCGAAATGATCGAGTACTGATCGGAAATTTCGTTGTATTCCGACCAAACTCGATCTCTACATGATCCTTTCTCGATCAATTCGACGGCTACTTGACGAATTCTCGATCTCTTCTCAAGTGACTTGCTTCTCGGTCCTTACTCGATTGTTTTTGACATGTCAAAAATTCTCGAGCAGATTGTCATATCGATGACGAGTAGGGTAGACTATCCCGAACATCCTTGTCGATTGAGTCAGACCAGTCTCCCGATCACGTAATGTGTCTTGATCGGGCTTGATCGAGTTGATCTGATCGGCAGTGTGAACCTAGCTTGAACTTTAACATACATATGTTATAAAGCCTAAAGTGTAATATGTGTTTATAAAGGGAAATAAAGTTGCAACTTTAAAAGTACAAAAAAAATAATAATAATAACGTTATAAGGTTCCGGTGTATCTCCAAGTCACGATCTTAAAAAAAGTCAAATGTTAACGTTAAAAAAAAAATGAGTCAAATTTCATTTAAAAAAATACTAATGACGACGTTTTCTTTAAACAACAAGTAGTCTGCTGTCTAGACAACTGTTTTTAATGCAAATGTATTTATGCAGCTAGTCATTGACATACGCATCGGGGGCATAAGGTTAAATTTAAATCCTGGAAAACAATAAATAATTCAAGGGTTTTAACAGCTACTGCAGTTTCTTTTGTTTCGGATTATCAAGGGATGATCTTCGAGAAGTAGTTACATGTAGCAGCATTGAAATGTCGTTTACACGAACTATAATCTTCCCGTTAAATAACGGATAAATATAAAGTAAACATTGAAATATTATGATGTCATTTTATTTGAATTAAGAACAATGACACATTGTGGAATTCCCAAATGTGTGACCAATGGTGCAAAGGACAAAGAGTCATACATAATTTAATTTGACCAATTACCGTTTAAGTATTTCTAGTTGAAGATAAATTGTCATAATTAAGTTAATTTAATAGATGTACGAAATTGCTGAACGGTTGATTCTTACATTCAGTTGGTTTTATTTTAAAAACATCATATAATTGTTAAGTGAAACGATAAGTCGTATTTGCAAAATTCCCTTACTCCTTCATGACAAATATCTCTGGTGATTTTGCAACATCAGTGGCGGATCCAGAAATTTTCCTAAGTGGGGGCCCACTGACTGACCTAAGAGGGGGCCCGCTCGAGTCACGCTTCAGTGATTCCCTATATAAGAAACCAATTTTTTTCCCAAAAAGGGGGGGGGGGCCCGGGCCCCCTGCCCCCCCCTAAATCCGCCTCTGAACATTTCAGAGTACCACCTGAGTGTATGTTTTTCCCTTAAAATCCTTATTATATATCGGATGACATTTCAAGTAGATGTTGTACTCTGAAGAAACAGACACATTTGAAGCATTATTTAATCTGTTACAATACAATCTGTTACAATACAATTAATTTAAGTTTACGTAACATTTAGTGTGGCAAATATCACGCCTTGATTTGTTCTATTTTGAAAACGTATAGTCTCATCTGGTCGCTTTAATATATATATAGTAATAACATTGTGTTTAGATTAAATGTACAAGTGTTTTGCAAACTATCTTTCAGAAGCTTACAAGTTAAGCTAAAATTGAGAATGGAAACGGAGAATGTGTCAAAGAGACAACAACCCGACCAAGACTAGAAAACAGCAGAATGCCACCAATCATGGTTCCTTTACACAGCGAGAAAATCCCGCACCTGACGGCGGGCTGCAGCTGGTTCCTTCAAACAGTGTATACAAATTGAGTAAAAATGGATGTCACACATTACTCCAAAACATATAAAAGAACTAAAATTACAAGAACATACCAGACCAAAAAATGCAAAAGGATCCTCACTTGGAAGAGGCTCAAAAATGCGAAAACTAATCAATCAGGTGTTTATCATTTTTTTCCTCACATTTAGGTAAATGATTTATTCCAAAAAAAACAAAAATGATTGAAAAGATAGATCATGCTAACAAAACAAAACAAAAAAAAACAAAACAAACAAGAACTATCTATTGAACTGTAGTCATTTCGACCTATTTACATTGTAACCATTATTATATGCGTATCTGAAAGCCCATTATACATTTATCTAACTCCAATCATACGTCTAGTTTTTCTCCTTACTGCTTTACACTCGCAGCCATGCACAGAAAGCGCAAATACCCAAATTTGAATATTTGCTTTGAACAGAGAATCAGGACCCCTTGCACTCAATGCAATCACACCGAGGAGGAATTGTCCACATATACATAATTGGGAGTAAAAGTTTCTTTGTAGGACAAGTAAATGGCAAATACCGTTCGTTTAATCAATATTGTTGACAAAAATAATAAAAGGAACAAATTGACCAACAAACAAGGATATTCTGAATATTGCCCTTTTACTTAAATCGTTAAAAATCAGATGAGTAAGCAAATATAATATAGTAGACGAATTACAAACACTTGATAACGTTAATGATACAGTTTATACACACAGACTTACCGATTGATCCTTCGTTAGGACGTTTTTCTGCAATTAAACAATACCATCAACAGTCAATTCAAGGAAAATTTCCGAAATGTTTATTTTTAATAACCATGTTTTATTCAGAAAAATAAGTAACACGTACAGGACAATAAATATTTGAGATATTCAACTGAAGGTTCCTAGTTAAACAAATGAAGTAGTGTGAATTGTTCGTGTAGACTTACAAATTAATTTACGACATACATTGTACCATTGTTTAATTCTGTAAATGGTATATAATAGCGCGACAATTTGGTAAATTCGAATACTAAAACTGAGTGTCAAATGTGTTTCACTCTCACGCACATTGGTTCTCCGTTTAGGGAAAATATACGGTAAATAACATTTCAAATGTGTTCAATACAATACATATAGTTTGAATATTATCATTAATAAATACAACCCTTCATGCTTCATCTATATGTCTCAGCAGACTTTAGAACTATCGGCAGCTACTATAAGGCAAAAATGAAACGAAAGATAGAATCACTGTGTCTCATAGTCATACGAGTTTTACTCTCATGTCTGTAACAATACTTGTTTCCTACAAAATACTACCAGTGCAATGTACGTAGCTAACATCACAATTGTTTTAATCAAATCTTAATTAAGTTTTCCTTTTATTGACTTTTCGGAACACAAAGTTATTATCATCAAAATAATTTAAATGAATAATTAAAAATCTTTTTTTTAAAAAAGTAGTTATCTTACCACATACTGGGATGTCACAGTACTCGAAACGTACATTCTCGTCTGTAGTGAAACACCATGGTCCTTCAGGAAACAAGTGTGGATTACGGCAATAGTTATTATCCCCTAACCATGTTTTATCGTGAGTATGAGGAATTTGTAAAGACCATTTCTGACAAATTCGACCGCTTTTGGTAGTATTTATTGTTCCGCTATATACACTGTTCATTCCATCAGTTATACAATCTGCTCCTGTAGAACCACAAAGATGTTGTTCAAAGATTTTATATTATTGATAGCTTCGAAGAATACATACAGTAATTGTATAGGATAACAAAAAGTAAAATCACAAAAATGATGAACTCCGAGGAAAATTCAAACCGGAAAGTCTCTAATTTAATGTCAAAATCAAAAGTGCAAACACATCAAACGATTGGATAACCTGACTTGGTATAGGCATTTTCTTATGTAGAAAATGGGGGTATATACCTGGTTTTATGGCTAGCTAAATCTGTCACTTGCATGACAGTCACATCAAGTTCTACCATATAAACACCTATGTGTGAACAAAACAAATAGAAACAATAGGTAAAAATTTTAAAACAAGGGTAAGATAAACAAGAAAAACATATAGACAAAGTACATAAGCAAAATCGAATACAAAAGCACATTAACATAAAGACGGTATGCACAAGCACAGAGCCACGTCAAATGTATCAAAGAAACATAAAAAGGCAAACACAGACAAAGCACACTAGCAAACATGAAAGAAAGACAAGAATACAAAAATTATCATAGAACAATCATAACACAATGACGGGATAAACAAGTACAGAGTCACGTCCAAAATACGGTGACATATGTTGTTAATGTCTGTGTCTTTGGTCTCTTGTGGACAGTTGTCTCATTGGCAATCATACCACATCTTCTTTTTATATGTACATTATGAAATAATATGACCAAACAAGACGTAAAGTTACATCGACAGGTCCAATGTACATTACTGGTGACTTTGTCCAGTTGATATGAACATTAGGGACGGCCATTTGATATTTAGGGGGAAAAGAGGCAATGGGATTTTTCTACGGATTTATAATTTTATTTCTTTTTGCCGCGCGAACATTTATTTTCTCTTTTGTATACATTTATGTTATTCATTTTCAAAATACTCCCGGCCCCTACAATCAAAGGATTTTTTCCATCACATTTTTTCCGGTTGAATTGGTTTTTGTCCTCGCCATTCTTTATAAAAAAAAGTATCGCGCTGCACTTGTACGTAGAAAGAGGGACGTTTACCCGCTGTAACCATGTCAATAAGTAAGCAGATTCCTGTTTATAACCCACAAACGTATTACTTGATGAATTGTCTATTTATTGACAAAAACAGTAAAATGCAATATGATATTATCGAAACATAAGATGATAAATGTGAAGAAAAAACACACACTGGACAACGCTTTCCGGAATCTGAATCTACCTAGCGAAAATTCTATACAACAACCAAGTTAAGATTCTGGGGCCTGGTTTTCGAAAGTATCTTATGACTAAGACATGTCTTATGATGGTCTTATGACATGTCATAGTCGTAAGATATGTTTTCGAAAGTGTCCCAAGTTACGATTTGTCATAACTTTTGTCGTAAAATTAAGACCCCTCGCGACATGACTTATGATGGTCTTATGATTGTCAACTAAAATTTTAATCACTTTTCATGTATAATTTCATGTTAATTGTAATACAAATATTTGTTGTGTTTCTCAGTATGCTAAATAGTAAAGATTTTATTTTCTCAACTACTTGAATTAAAATTTGAATCTCCTGCGACATAAAATTTGGAATTATTTTTTAACTCCTGGTTTTGTATAATGAATATACATATTATTTCGTTCCTAGTATATTTGACAGTTACTGTACTTTATTAACGGTGCACGGGCATTTCGTTAAGCGGGTACTCGATGTACCGAATGTATGATAATACACGAAAGCGAAGTTCAAGATTTATTATATATTACAAACTAAATTTAAACAAATTATCAACTCATATTTCAATTCCTTTTTGCATAAAATTTCATGTTCATTATAATGAAAAAAAAAAAAAAAAAATAATTCGTAAATATTTAGAATTGTAATAATTAATATGCTCATACTTTTCATTTTCATTTTTATATTCATCACTTTATAATCATTATTAAAAATAATAGAAAATAATGTTCCCTTATGACAGTCATAAGAGCATCATAGCTATGACTCTCTTAAGACAGCTTTGATTTACATCCTATGACATATCATATTAAATCATCAATTACGTTCTTCTTAGAATTAGATAAAGTTGAAAAAAATGTGAAGAAAAGGGCAATCAATTCAACATGGACGTGTTCTATTCAAGAACTGTTAATACTATCTGTATCTTGTACCAAGTCAGAAATATGACAGTTGTTGTCCATTCGTTTGATCAGTTTTATCATTCGATTTTTCCATTTGATTAGGGACTTTCCGTTTTGAAATTTCCTCGGAGTTCAGAATTTTTGTGAACTTACTTTCTTTTTGTAGCCGACACAATCGACCAGTTCAGTAAACTACTTAAAAACTCTTAAAAATTGTGGATTTCATAATGAAACATATATCTACTAAAAGCTAGGAGTTTCCTTATTTTTCTTCTCAGAAATTACTTAACGTTCATCATATTTTGAATTTTTTTAAATGGTATTCAAACGTTTAACAGTTTTTTTTTGTTAAGATTTGAAAGGGATAAATACACAACCTTACGGCGTTACATTTTCATGTCATTTGTCTATTGTCGCCGTCAAACTAAAATCGTTTACACTAAGTTCTGAGAAATGATGCCGAACGGTTTTAGACTGTATTCAACAGTGGCAGATCCAGGAGGGGGGAGTCGTCCAGGGGTTGAAACCCCCTTTGGTGGATGTTCAGTTAATTCGAATAGAGATATATGTTAGAACCCCACTTTTTCCTAGGTTCCGCCCCCCTCGAAAATGGCTGGATCCGCCCCTGTGTAAACGCGTAGTAGCATCTATTTACGATCCGTTTACGAACTTTACAGACGGGTTTGGTCGGGAATGGTGCTCAACGGTATGCCAGGAACGGAACTGATGTACTTTGAACGTATAAAAGATGTGCTACAACGCTTTGACTACATGAAAACTGTGTCCTCGTGAGGTGAACGTGTAGTTTTTCCCGATCTGAAATAAAATAAATGGGGTGCAGACGGTATAAAGTCGAGATTGGCGTATAGAGAACGGGCTAAGAAATAACTACTCAATATACAGTGGAGATCAGTTCTAACCTCTCATAAATTCTGTCAGAATCTGTCAGGAGAACTGTTCTAGAACAGTATGTAGAACTGTCAGCCTGACACCTTTTAGTCAGTTCTAGGTTAGAACTGTTCTAGCTAGAACTGATTTGGTCAGTTCTACCTAGAACTGATTTGGACAGTTCTAGCGAGAACTGATCCTGACAGTTCTACCCTAGAACAGTTTTAGACAGTTCTAGTTAGAACTGACCAAATCTTTGGTCAGTTCTACTTCTAGAACAGTTCTACGGTTAGAATTGATTTCAAATTCTACGGCTAGAATTGATTTATAAATTCTACGGCCAGAATTAATTTATAAATTCTACGGCTAAAATTGATTTATAAATTCTACCGCTAGAATTGATTTATAAGTTGTAAGAAATATTTGGCAAAATAGCGATTAATATTATATAGAGTTTTGCTATTTTGCCGGTTTTATTTCAGATTTATAAACGGCAAGAGAACATGTTTAACCCCGCCATATTCTGCATGTATGTGCCTGTTCCAAGTCAGGAGCCCGTAATTCAGTGATTTTCTTTTGTTGATGTGTAACATGAAATATTTGTTTTTCTTTCATTTTTTGTACATAAATTAGTCCGTTAATTAGTATTATGGGGGGGGGGGGGGGATATTATTTGAATTGTTTTACATTTGTTATTCTGGGAGTCATGATGGCTCGTTATCACATAACAAAATTATCTGACCTCATTAACCAAATGTAATATCTGTTTACGAGTAGTTTTCATACCTCGGACGGACCTGTTTAGCAAAAATCTGTTGACCACATCAATCTAAACTGACATTATTTGCTCTTTCTTTCTGCAAATCTATATAGCTGCACAGTACTTCAGTTTTAATTTTAGGTCAAGAGGGACTGTACTATACAAGTGACAGCAATATTGGAAAACAATTTTGTTCGCATCAATTTATAGTGCCAGCATGCAGGGGCAGATCCAGCCATTTTTTGAACCCCCCACCCCCCTTGATCTGCCAATGAGCATGTCCTCCTTTTATTCAAAATATTGAATCATAAACAAATATCAGTAGTTTTCATACTTCAGACTGAGTCGTATAATAAAATCTTTTGACCGCATCAACCAAAACTTACCATATTTGCTTTTTTTTTATGTTAATCTAAATAGCTGCACAGTAGTTCAGTTATAATTTTAGGTCAAGAGGGACTGTAGTATATAAATAACTACAATATTGGAAATCAATGACCACAATTTTTTTTTTCTCACATCAATTGAGAGTGCCAGCATTTCCTATTTTTATTCAAAATATCGCATAAGAAACAAATATCAGTAGTTTTCATACCTCAGACTGACAGTAACATGTAATCATGTAACAAAATTATTTGTCTGCATCAATCAAAACTGACCATATTTGACATCATCAACCAAAACTGACCATATTTGACCGCATCAACCAAAACTGACCATATTTGACTGCATCAACCAAAACTGACCATATTTGCTCTTTTTTTATGTAACTCTTATAGTCGCATAGTAAATCTGTAATATTTTTATGTAAGGATGGATTGTAAAATCATGAAAATACAAATGATAGAAATATTGGAACACAATGCTACCTAATTTCATTTGCATCAATTTAGAATGCCAGCATTTCCTCTTTTTATTCAAAATATTGCATCATAAACAAATATCAGTAGTTTTCATACCTCAGACTGACTGGTATAACAAAATAATTTGTCCACATCAACCAAAACTGACCATATTTGCACATTATTATGTACATGATGTCAATCTTAATAGCCGCAAAGTAAATCACTTATATTTTTATATCAGGATGGATTGTTTAATATAAATGAAAGCAATATTGGAAAATAAAATTATGCTCACATCAGTTTATAGTGCCAGCATGTCCTCTTTTTCATAAAAATTTTGAATCGTAAACTAATTTCAGTAGTTTTGATATCTCAGACTGACTCATGAATATAACAAAATTATTTGTCCGCATCAACCAAAACTGACCATATTTGACAGCATCAACCAAAACTGACCATATGTGACAGCATCAACCAAAACTGACCATAATTACACTTTGTTATGTAAATATTAATATATATATAGCCGCATACTAAATCACTTTTAGTAATACATATTACGATGGATTGTATAATTCAAATGACAGCAATATCAATGAATATTGGAACACATTGGCTACTAAAAAAATTCCACATCAATTTAGAATATCAGCAAGTCCTCTTTTTATTCAAAATATTGAATTGTAAACAAATTTCAGTGGTTTCGATATATCTAACTGAGTGAGAGTTGTTTTAACAAAATTATTTGACCGCATCAACAATAACTGAACTTATTTACACTTTATCATGTAAATATACATGTATATGGCCTCATTGTAAACATGGTAAACCAATATTTGTTCTATGCGAGGACGGATCGTATGATAAAAATGACACCAACTTTGAAACACAATACACCTTATCGCTAATCCTGGCTGACCCGGCCTCTTGAACTTTTGAAGCATACAACAATGACTTTTCCATTGTGGCGTCAGATATTTTGTTTTATGACGTCAAAATTTTACGGGAACCTGTGTGATATCCAGTAATGGCAGACAAATAGCGACAAGGTGTATTTATACCATATCTAAGAATTTAGCGTGCCGTTATTTCCTCTCTGTATCCATAATAATGAACCGTCATTAAACATGCTAAAGTGACTTTTTAACATGTTTAAGTCAGTAGTTTGTGATGGTTTTTTTTTAAACAAAACTATTTAATGGCATCATCCAACACTCACATGACTGAGTCATATACTTTATTTAAAAAAAAAAGTACATGTATGGGAAGTTCTCTTCTTGAATAGTATACTGTTAATATAATTTGAAGAAGGCAAAGAAAAATGCATGATTTTGTTTGTAGCCGAACGTCCAGGGGCAAATGTTTCATTCATGTTCAGATCCAGTATATTTTTCAGACTCCCAAATATCATTTATAATCGTTATGGATAAGTCTGGCTAAATTGACGAGATGGTGCAAATGTATATACAGTATAGTTTTTTTACGTTGTACAACACTTTTTTCATTAATATCCCATAATTCATCCACTGTACAATTTTCGTTTGAACATTTGTCAAAACAGAATCTTAAATGAATGTAAATCCAAGGCAAAGAAGGTAAATTACGATTAAAATTCCATGAATTAAATGCAGAGTTTTATTTAGTAAGAGACTGTTAAAAACGGGGAACGAAGAAACGTAAACAATGATGTTTCCGTATGCATTCTTATAAAAATATTTCTCCGATGAGTTGGGTAACCTTCTATTCACTTCGATATTTGTACATGTAACGTAATAAAAGTCGTTTGATCTATCAGTAAAAAATATAGAAAATCTGCTATTTAATATATAGCAAAGTAATTGGAAGTGATTTATTTTTTCTAAATTCTAAAGTGCCCTTACTGCAGTGACGTCATTTAGAAATGTTCTACAGTCCTGACTGATTAAGTCAGTTCTGCTGACAGTTCTACGGTTAGAAGTGATTTGGACAGTTCTACCTAGAACTGATTTAGACAGTTCTACCCTAGAACTGATCCTGACAGTTCTACCTAGAACTGATTCTGACAGTTCTAATTAGAACAGTTCTAGGGTAGAACTGTTCTAGGACAGGTTAGAACAGTTCTATGACAGAATATTCTGACAGTTCTAATGAGAGGTTAGAAGTGATCTCCACTGTAGGATCGCATTATGATCCGTTTTATAAATCTGGTCAGAGTTATAAGTTCTATATTGGCCACATCAACTCTATTTTTTTTTACGGACTGGTTTGGACGTTTTGAGTGTGACTGAAGCTTAAGTAACAATCGAGACATGACATATTATGCATTAATTTGCTCTCTGATTGCACTGATCTGCTTTACTGTAACGTTAGCAAATTAATATAACATGTTAGCTTATTCAAAGCTGATGCCTGCACTCACGTTTTGATAGTTAGATGCAGAAAAAAATACTAATACTTTTCGCTGTCATTTCATCAGTTTCATTAATAAAGAATGCAAAATACGATTGGATTCGTTGGCGGTATAAACGAAAATCGATCATTTCGCAATTTATGCCTCCCTTAGGATCATATACATGTATATTTAAAGATTGTTGTATTTTGTTGTTGCAAATGCATATTCGTCCAATTAATTGAGCTCTAAAAATCAACATAGATGCTACAGATGAACTTTGATTTAATAGTATTTGAATAACCTGGCCATTATAGTTAACTACATGTAACTACTGTAATTCCTTCTGGACATTCCGAGTTTAAAATCTATAACTTTATTTGTTAGTTGCTTCTTATTTACTTAACCCTTTCACGTGTTATTTATTATACGGGTGTTACATCTTTGATAGCTGTAAATTTTTTAATGTGTTTTGAATATAACCAAATTTTAAAATAAGTCGACAAAACAAAAACAAATATGAAAAATAAAATTGCTAGAAAATAGTCAAATGTAGCGTAGAAATATTCAAGAAATTTGAAAGAAATCCATATTATAATATGTCAATAATGAAGCTAGACAATATATATCATTTGTATACTTGATTAAAGCTTTCAAAATTTGAATGCTTGGAATATAAATGTAAACAAATATAATTATGTTTTACTTTATAGTTTGTAGATTTAACTAAACCTGAGCTCCCAAGTGTATTAGACACAATTGACAGTAGACAGTAAATTCTTTTGTCATTCTATTTAGATACTTTGATTACATTCCACCCCATATATTTGTACATCTTTTGCTTTTAAATTTATTGGATACGATCCTTTTATGAAGTTAGAGTAAGAACATATATATTCGATAACAGCACATATGATATGTTTGAGTTTCCTTTGATTTGATTTAAATGGGTCGTTATCCTATTAACCCTGATGGTTTATCGTTCCAGTTATGATGTCTTATCTATTACATGGTTTTGCAAATCAAATGTATATAACCCTTTTTTTCGCAAAAAAACAAGGTTCCATCTTATTCTGTCAAAAGTACGGAGACTTTTTGTCCTTAATTTTATAAAATATTATACATTAAAATTCTTAAATTTAAGAGTCTATATTATGTGCTAAAACAATTTTACACATTTAAATAAGTTAAAAGTATATTTTATCGCTACATCTCTTATAATGCTCATAATGGCATTTTGATGTATGTATTGTAAACAAACATAACTTTTGCCTCGAATGACCAACTTAACTAAATTGAATGAATTAACAGCCATAAAACAACATTCATCCTGCAATCGACCTTTCTACTATACATATACAGGTTACACAGATAACACGATAAACGTACAGGTTTACTAGACGTTAATTGTCTCCTGGTAATCAGCTGCTGTTGCGAGCGAAAGGCTTTATGTCAAATTACTGTTTACTTAATGATAGCTAAATTTGGGGTCATTATTGCTGTCCGTGTATAAGTCATTTCGATATCATCTAAAAACAAATTCAACGATTGGAATGGAAAACAAAATGTACAAAATTAATTGCACAGGATAAAGACATTAACTATTTTGTATATCAGCTGTATATGAACGAGGCTATGAATAAACTCATCATAGATACCAGGAAAAAATTATTTAAAAAAAATATTTACGCCAGACGCGCGTTTCGTCTACAAAAGACTCATCAGTGACGCTCGAATCAAAAATGTTATAAAAGGCTAAATGAAGAACGAAGTTGAAGAGATTACAGCTAAGGTGACCGGAAGAGATTACAGCTAAGGTGACCGGAAGAGATTACAGCTAAGGTGACCGGAAGAGATTACAGCTAAGGTGACCACGTGTAATGCAAGCTTAAGCTTTTTAAAAAAAAATTTTTGTAATTAAACATCATTGATATAAAAATTTCTTTTTCACTAACGTTCAGAAACACACCATTGGTAAGAAAAACACATACATCTTTGAAAAAATCGAATAGGGCTCCAACCAGGCCTCCAATCAAATGACCGTCAGAAAGCTCATGGAATGGTTGATGTCGGAATGAGTGTTGCTGACATCGTGGCTCAATTTAATGTGCATAAGGCAACAGTTTACAGACTAACAAACAGATATCGACAAACTGCACAGGATAGGTCGATATCTCTTAGACCAAAAAATCTATCGTCAAGGGAGGAGCGCTACCTTCGCTTTACGTCACCTCGTGACAAGTTTTTTCCTGCCTCGAGAGAAGGGCATCGACTAAGGGCAGCTGCTGGTGTGCCTGCCAATCCTTCATTGGTACACTTAGGGCATGGCTGAAAATTGATTTTAAATAACACTATACTCATTTCCGCATTTTGACCTCCGGCGCTCCATACAAAGAAAATCCAAATGAATGTGAGTGATAAACATTCATGTTGCCTCTGACATGTCATTTTTCCATTTTGTTATAATTATTAAAATTATATGTTTTTATGATTTTGAAATAAAATAAAATTTTACATTTTTGTTGCTAAACTTTTTTGGCTCAGTACATTTCTTTCGTGTCGAGCCGAGTACAAATACAGCTGATATTTAAAGACAATAAATAGTTATTGTCTTTATTAGAATTAATTGCATAACAGTGTGGTCGACAGTAAAACGTTTGTAGGTTGTAACTTGTTTGTCAACGGCTATGATTTTATGCTCACCCAGTCTGTCAGAGGCCTTCCAGTGGGGATTGAAATATTCACTTGTTACACTTTACAATAAAATTGAGAATGGAAATGGGGAATGTGTCAAAGAGACAACAACCCGACCAAATAAAAAACAACAGCAGAGGGTCACCAACAGGTCTTCAATGTAGCGAGAAATTCCCGCACCCGGAGGCGTCCTTCAGCTGGCCCCTAAACAAATATATACTAGTCCAGTGATAATGAACGCCATACTAATTTCCAAATTGTACACAAGAAACTAAAATTAAAATAATACAAGACTAACAAAGGCCAGAGGCTCCTGACTTGGGACAGGCGCAAAAATGCGGCGGGGTTAAACATGTTTGTGAGATCTCAACCCTCCCCCTATACCTCTAACCAATGTAGTAAAGTAAACGCATAACAATACGCACATTAAAATTCAGTTCAAGAGAAATCCGAGTCTGATGTCAGAAGATGTAACCAAAGAAAATAAACAAAATGACAAAAATACATAAATAACAACAGACTACTAGCAGTTAACTGACATGCCAGCTCCAGACTTCAATTAAACTGACTGAAAGATTATGATTTCATCATATGAACATCAGGCACAATCCTTCCCGTTAGGGGTTTAGTATCATACCATCATAACATATATGAGAAGAACATAACCCGTGTCATGCCAACAACTGTTTTAAAAAAAAAAAAAAAAAAAAATGTGTTTAGTTCCGATGCAAAGACCTTATCAGTGACTCAATATTAACGTCAAAATATGCAATCTTTAATGACTTGACAACAGTATCGTAATTATAAGCTTGAAAGGAATTTGTTTTAAATATTTATTATAATCATCACATACAACCGTGTCATTTATAAGAATAATAATGTTTAGAGATGATATTATTTAATAATAATAAAAAAATAGGTTTATCCATTGTAAAAAAAAACTATTAAGTTGATGGGGTTAATTCACAAAATATCTCATTGATTAAGAGCACAACTACTTCTACGGTGTGATCATTTAAGAATTGCCTACTATTTATTCAATGCGTATACATGTGGGTTTTGTTTGTGAAGAGTTCTGGATAATTAAAAAATCATTTGATTTCTTTGTTTAATACCATAAAACGATTCATTCTTTCAGATATTTGTCACTTTGCCTTATCTTCAAGTCCAACACAATTTCTCACGTTTCTTACAAAACTTATATTCTTGTGATGTATTCGTTTGTTGAAAAAAAATGTATAGATATAGATAGATATAGGAAGATGTGGTATGAGTGCCAGTGAGACAACTCTCCTCCCAAGTAATAATTCATAAAAGTAAACCATTATAGGTCAAGGTACGACCTGCAACACGGAGCCTTGGCTCACACCGAACAGTAAGTTATAGAGGGCCCCAAAACTACTAGTGTAAAACCATTCAAACGGGAAAACCAACGAGAAACGAAAAACACATATGAACTACATAAACAGACGAAATCATGCATTGGAACTTTTAAAGCCAAGTAAGTAAAAAAAAATAATCTGAAAGAACGTGCGATATCATATTAGGAAAATTGATGGTCAAACCATAACAAAAAATCAAGTAAAGAATTTTAAGTATTCAACCTTTATAGCTTGCTGTTCGGTGTGAGCCAAGACTCCGTGTTGAAGGCCATTTTTATTTATTTTCAAATTACAAAGGTTATTCCTGATTAGTATTTTTAATTATTTTATTTAGGCGTTTAGAACCTTTGGTGACCTCACAGTTTAAATTTCTATGATAAGTACGTCGTGAGCAGTGGGCATTACAGACGAACGTTCACCTAATTTTCCCCAGTCAATGAATGGCCATAGCTACACTGTTATGAATTTCATTCTATTTATCTTCCTCCAAACATAATTTTGGTGTCCGGTTTACAATGTCGTTAAAGACTATAAATGTTTGGGATAAAAACTCAAAATTTTAAAAAGTTGTCAAACTAGAGTTTCAATTGGGTCGATCGACAGACGTTTCTGATTGAAAAATAAGGCATGATTTAGCAACATGAAAGTAGATGATTATTCCATGGAGTTGAGATATAGTTTTGTGAAATTCGAAACATTATTTTTTTCAATGGACCTTTGTGTGAAATTATAAATTTAGGAGAGATTGGCCTTACCTCAACATTAAAACGACTCATGCATAATGAACGTATTCATTGAAAATTAACAAGAATAAGTATGTTAATAAAATGGTAATAGTATGTATTTTTATATTCTAATTTCATTTCATGTATAGCAGTCATTTTGATTTTGCTCTATTAGAATAACAAATGTGAACTTTAATTTAGAACAAGGAAGAAACAAACAAATATCTATTGTATCAAAATGTTCTCGATCGGACGTTCGGCAGATAATAAAAGTATCTTCTATTGCAACTAGTACATCAATAATGCAAAAGGCAGTATAATTATGAATTTCTTACCTTTAAAGTCTTCTAGTGGCATGATGAAAGATAAACAATTTCTAAAAAACATAGATGAAATAAAAATATTGGTGATGATAGACATGATGTAATCAGCTATCTACTGTAACCCTCATCAACACTAATAATTGGTACATCTTGACACTGACAGTTTAAGATCTAATATAATTCCAGAATAATACAAAATCACGTGGGCATTTAATTATTAATTTCAACACGAAATTATAGGCAATTTAACGGTACATAATAGACTACATCATTACCAAGTAAAACTACTGGGACATATATATAATCGTTTCAATTGAGATTATTAGCCTATTAAATTTGATTCTTTTCGAAGTAATATGTTTAGGGTATATTGTGAAAAGGCGAAGAGTTTCTGTTTCTGTACATCTAATGTCCACACGGGAATCAGAAACAATTCTATGAAACCATTGTGTTAAAGATAAAAGGATATGACCATGATGAAAATTTAAAAAGCCATAAGAAAGCTATAAACTGTATATAAAGGATCTGTTGTTCTCTGTTGCATTCAAATCACTACATCTATTGACTCAGTTGCTTGATTGCAATTTTGTTGTTAACGTTTACTCTGCGGTATTTGGCAAATATATCAGGAAAAATGAAAGGAAAACATTGAGGAGGGGAAAACTTAAATTAATTCGTTAAAACAAATTTAAAAGATAAAAAAAATGGATGAAGGGCGATAAATATGCAGTGATAAAAGAGGGTATGATTTGTAAATAATGAACCTTCTGCTGTTGTCTGCTCTATGGTCTTTGGCACATTCCCCATTTCCATTCTCAATTCTATTGTATTGAAAAAAGACGGACCACTTAAAAAGGTTGTTGCAAGTCTCCTTTTACATGTTTACGCGTGGCATCTTGCAGACATGGATTTAAACTCGCTGTCTGTACGTAATTGTACATGGCAGATAAATTTTGTATCAAAAACAACCACGCTGAATAACCTCTTGAGTACGTCATTAACATCCAGGTGAGCATTGTCATTTTCAACAAATATGCCATTTCAATATAGCTGAACATCCAATGTCGCCATAATTTGACTAAATAAAGAAAAGGTCAACTTGTAATCAGCTAGATATCGGGACGGGATGCCAGTCTAACGATAATTATGTTTACTTACTATTCAGTTTAATGGGCAGTAGACGAAACGCGAGACTCAGTTTATTAAGAATATATCAGCATTTACTGGCCCTTAATCGTATCTAATTACCATTATGACAGATAAATTCATTGAATTACATGTACCTATGGACGTTTCTCTTTAAGTTTATATAATAATAGTATTGTCACAAATTAAAAGTTGCTAATATGTATCAGTTATTCAATATACCCACGGTAGGTATAGTGTCCGACTGTGATCGTGGTTTTTCGAGTGATTTGGTCCATTTTTTTCGAATGTAATTCGGGCTTTTTCGAGTGATAAAACATGCGATAAGTTTTATTAACGGATATTTTAGACTTATAAAAATGACCTTTTTTCTAGTTTATAACTGTAATTAAATGAAGAACAATATCATATATTCCAAATAAGTCATCAAGAACATATCAAAATGAATCTTTTTTCAATTTGATGCAAATATTCTGTTTGGGAGAGCGTTATACAACTACTTTCCAGTGTTCATTTATAAATACTAACTTGATAAAATCAACAATGAAATGAATAGTTCAATAGCCTAAATATGATCCTTTAGCAATGCTAGACAAATACAAAATGTGTATATTATATGCTATCACCAGATATATTGTCCAGTGCTTCGAACGACACCAGGAAAAACATTGTAATGTCTTGATTAATATTAATATTTTCCACTTTTTAGACACTTTTCTTTGATTGAAAGGATGTTATCATGTGTTAAGTTGCTGTATGACCAATTATTACATTTGCATAATCAGACTCCTCCTCACAGTTGTAGCATTTATCCATTTTCGGTTTCCATTTCTTAAACAATAAAACAAATAATACAAGATACAAGACAAACATACATTTCGTTCATTTTTTTACATAAATAAGCAGTTAGTTTTCTCGTTTGAATTGTTTTACATTGTCTTATCGGGGCCTTTTATAGCTGACTATGCGGTATGGGCTTTGCTCATTGTTGAAGGCCGTACGGTGACCTATAGTTGTTAATGTCTGTGTCATTTTGGTCTTTTGTGGATAGTTGTCTCATTGGCAATCATACCACATCTTCTTTTTTATACCTATAGTATATACATGATCAACAAACAACAGGGGTTCCTATTAAACCTTCTATAATAGTAACATCATAAACAAACAACAGGGGATCCTATCGAACGTCTTATAGTAGATATATAATGTACATACAACAGGGGATCATGTAGACTGCATAGGGGATCCTGTATAACGTCCTATCTATAATACTAAAATTACGAGGTCCAATTTGTCAGCCGTCATCACGTAAAAACGACGAATCAAAGAATTCAACTTTATATATAACTAATATAGTACAAAGGTGTTTTTTACATGTTGATAATATTCTATTTTTAGCATTTGTATTTTTAGAATCGTTTATAAATTGCCTATAAATATAATATGCATATTCATGATTCATGACGTAGGGCGGTCTACGGGATCCCTTCTTCCGCTAACCTCTTTTTAGACGATACACGGACTCTTTTTAGTTGTTACACGGACACTTTTTATGAATAGAATCACTCGTGCATGATAAGTGAATTCATGGGCACTTTAACTTTCAATTAGATTTGAACTTTTTGGTTTACCGACTTATTTCCTGTCTTTTTATTGAACAAAATATTTACGCTAGCATCAATATCTTTTTTTAAACATTTCCAGTTAAATACTATTCATATCAGTACACTAAGGGATTAGACATTTAAACTCAAAAGGGGGGTATGGTTTTCTCCTAAAATAGATATTTTGATTCAAAATTTTATGAGAAAAAAAATATTATGGTCAAGCAGATGACAAATTAATGTTTTGCATGATTCCTGATTTTCCGAATACCGTTAATAATTTAAACAAAAACATTTGGGTGGTGGCGTTGAAAAGTAAATAGTTAATATACTCAAAAAACAACATACCGCCCCCTTTATGAAGCAAAATATTCGGTCAAGAAATGTTTTCTTCAATATATGGACATGAATAGTATTTTGGACAATGCTGAAAGTGAAGAAATGCTGATACTTACGTGTATATTTCAATAAAAATAAGACAGGAAATAAGTAAATAAAAATCAAATCTAATATCAAAGGATAAAGTCCTAATCAACTCACCAATGCACGATTGATCATATAAATGAAAAGTGTTCATGTAATACACGTCCAAATAAGCAACAAATCTAGAAGAAAATCATTCAACTTATGTCATCAATTTTGGTTTGGATCATATAGTCCGGCGGCTACAAGCATATTTCAGACGAATTGTGCACATTCTGCTACAAGCATGAAATTTGGCATAGATCTATTACTCTTTCATTTCAGATAGGGAGGCATTTGAAAAAAATGTCTCACTTCCGGTAAAATCCAAAATGGCGGACATCATACTTAAATCAGCCCTATATCGAAGGCTATTAAGTGAAAAGGTGTTATTATCATGCTACTAACATAAAATTTGGTATCAACCTTTGTTTTGTACTACTTTTGGATATATGATATAGATAAGATGTCTTCAAAAATCCTACTTCCGGTAAAATCAAACATGGCGGATATAGTACTAGAATAAGCTTTTTTTTAGGGAGGGTAATTGAAATGTGTTTTAATGTATTGCTACTATCATTACACTGAACAGGAACCTTTCTTTTGTGCCTCTCATGGATACAATGTATAAGATGTATCTCTTTAAAAACCTTACTTCCGGTAAATTTTAGAATGGCGGACATAGAAATATCAATTTTCTATTTTTATATTCAACTTTTTTCAAAATGTAAAGAAAATGTTTTTTGTTGGTTTTTTTTTTGCTTGTCATTAAACTATTGGCTTCCAGTTATCCTCAAAACCACTAATTTTTTTTCTAATGTAAATTTTAAATCACTTCCGGTATTAAAAAAAAACCAATATGGTGGAAATTTCAAAAATGAGTCCTCAATGCATATCTTTGATTTAGAGTTTTAGATAGATTGGTTAAAACAAAATAAAATTACTGAAGTACTAAAACATTTTTCAAATTATTACTATTTGGCTGAAAATACATGTTTATTCACAGTCACCACCACATGTAAACAAAACGGTGCACGAGAGACCAGATTTTCCACATTAACAACGACCGCGACATCCTCTGTATCTGTATAAATGCGTTGTCAATACCAATTTCGGCTTTAATATAACGGTTTGAGAGAGCGCCGCCGATTTATTGACGAGGAGTTAGAGCAGATTTGACGCTCTATACGCTTGGTGTGCGCACTACAGTGTCGTCTTGCTGATTCGACGCGATCACTGTTTTTACAAAGAATGAGGTTGAGTATTGTGGTGTTTTGCTTTGTGGAATGTCAAAACACTTAGAGTGATTCTTTACTTGCTTTTCCACAATAGTTGTTGTGTGGTATTCTTCGAACTTCTTTGCAGTTATGTTTCTCTTAGGACGTGCTTTTTGGAGAAATTCGTCTGTTCAATAGCGGGAATCAGCCCCTAAACCACTTTGTACATAAATATCAACTTCTAGCTTATTCGTCTTGCAATTGTCTGGAGGTCTTGTAGTTCCAGTTTGGCAAGCATATTGGAGACACACCCGTCCTCTCTTGACTTGTAACCTATGGTGATAAATCTTGCCGCTTGACGTTGTATCCTTTCTAGCTTATTTATGTTTGTTACCATGTTGGGGTCCCATACTATGGCTCCACATTTCATCGTTGATCAACGAGCGAGATGTAAGCTGTTTTTTTGCAATCTTGTGGGCAGTATTTCAAGTTTCTTCTTTGAAAGCCTTGTGTTGAATTTACTTTCTTTGCCACGTTTAATATGTGGGTGGTCCATTTGAGGTCTTCCGAAATTTGTAGGCATAGGTACGGGTTATGCTTGACTTGTTGTAGTATGTGTCCATTTAAACTGTAGATTTTATGGCGTTTGTTTCTGATGCTTAGGATGTAACATGTTTTGGCATTGAACCGCATTCCCAAGTACATCCACAATGTACAAGCTTCTGACAAAATGATGAGGCCTTAGAAAGAGTTATTTAAAAGTTATCCTCTCTGTCCCTTCGCCATTCATAAGCGCTTGAACTGGGTATCATAAGAGTCAATTCCAAGCTCGTCCCCTAAACACCTGCCTTAGTATATTGCACGTTTTATCCTCAATTAGTCTTCCCTTTTGCGCAAATAGTTATTTTCTTGATTCGTTAACCATGTTTACCCCATCTGATAAGTTTGTGTGATCTTACAGTTAAGCCACGGTGATTTAGGCTGATCAATCATCATTCTTTATGTCAAAGTCACATCTTCAAATGCCATCAATGTCTCCCACGCAGTCTTATTTTACTTTTCAAGCAACCAGAGAACCATATCACAACTGGTAAATACATGGAGCACAATAAGTGGGTGTAATCACTCATTGCCAGGTGCATTTGTAAATATATTTATCCAAAGCTTTTTCCCCTTCCAAACACAATCCATAGTTCGTCAATCCCTGTCACGGAATAGCGAAACAATAACGACTATTCGAATCATGACTCCATGGTTCATTGCACCAAACACATGCACCATGATTATATTGTCAGCCTCTTACATGTGAACATGGTGATAAACTTGAAATACATATCGAGGTAGATAAGATAGAATATCCTGAGCATTTGTTATAAGAAGCAAGAGCTACATTTAGGGGAAAGGGAATACACAGACGAATCAAGAGTCAAAACAAGATTACGACAATAAGAAAGAACTTTTAAGTTTTCATTCGCAACAGCTTGCTCAATAGATTTTGAGGGAAAGGTAGTTGTATCAACAATTACTCAGGATGTTCTGTGCTATCCATCACATGGTGATGTTTCAAGCTTAGCATCATGTTCACGTAAAGAGGCTGACACTTGAATCAAGATGCATCTGTCTGATGCAATGAAACATAGACTTAACTGAGTCATGACTCGAACATTCGATACTGATGTTGCTGTCATTGCAGTTTCGCTTTTCAGTGAGTTAGGGGCAGACAAACTTTGGCTTGCATTTGGAAGTGGGAAAAGCTTCAGATATATATCTATCCATGACCTTTCAAATACACTAGGCATTGATATTTTACACGTTTGCTGGAAAAGGAACTGCGTTGGTGACATGGATGGTGTTTAAAGATGTGACTCTATCATTTAGAATGATGATTGATCAGCCAACATCAACAGATATGGATTTGACAATGTCATTGATAGAACGATACATGGTTTTGTTGTACGATCGAACAAACTTATCAGATGGGGTTAACGAAGCAAGAAAAAATGTGTTTTTGGAAGAGGAAATACTTATTGAGGCTATTCCAACGACTCGGTCTAGTCTTTTTCAGCAAGTAAAACGTGCAATATACCATGGCGGATGTGAATGAGTAACAAGCTTGGTATTGGTTCCTTTTCTAACTAGTCCATCCCTTTTGAATGGCGAATGTAAATGCTGTATTTACACTTTGCAGACGATGCATGATCCACTCAGGGAAAATATTTTCCATGGCACCCTTTTCAACAAATTTTTTGTGAGGCCTCTTAATCTTATCAGGAGCATGTACATTATAGATGTAGGAAACAATACCACGATCTTTGTAAATTTGGAAAATAAGCTCTCCGATTGTGAGTAAACATGTATATGCGGCCATAAATAAGTCATTCTAAAGATGTTTAACAACTTTAGTGATTTTATATTGTTTTAATCAATCTTTCCCAAACTCTACATCGAATATATGGATTGAGGACTCATCTTTGTAATTTTCGCCATATTGATTTTTTACCGGAAGTGTTAATTTTGAATTGAATCATATGCAATTGAATAGAATTAGTGGTTTTGAGGATGACTTAAAGCCAAAAGTTTAATGACAACTCCAAAAAATTCATTTTATTTACAGTTTGAAAAAAGTTGAATGTAAAAATGAAAAATTATCAATATTTCTATGTCCGCCATATTCGATATTACTGGAAGTAAGGGTTTTAAAGACATATGTCTTATACATTGTATCCATGAGAAGCACAAAAGAAAGGTTCCTGCACAATATAATGATAGTAGCAATACTTTAAAACACATTTCAATTATCCTCCCTAAAAATAAGCTTATTGTAGTACTATATCCGTCATGTTTGATTTTACCGGAAGTAGGGGTTTTGAAGACATCTTATCTATTTCATATATCCAAAAGTAGTACAAAACAAAGGTGTGTACCAAATATTATGATAGTAGCATGTTAATAACACCTTTTCACATACTAGCCTTCGATATTGGGCTAATTTAAGTATGATCTCCGCCATTTTGAATTTTACCGGAAGTGAGTCATTTTTTTCAAATGCCTCCCTATCTGAAATGAAAGAGAAATAGTTGAGGAAGGTCTATGCCAAATTTCATGCTTGTAGCAGGATGTGCACAATTTTTCACAAAGCCGCCGTACTAATATATTAACACGTGTTTAATCCCGATCAACACTTGCAAATCTAGAGACAAGCATGAATTAAAAAAAAATCAAAATATATGCCTGAATATATATAATATTAAGACAAAATCCATTTTTTTCATAAACATTTCATTCACTATTGAAGTAGTAAATTCATTCTTTTGATATATTTATATTGTTATCGAATTTAAATCAGTGGCGGATCCAGGTCCAAATCCAGGACAAAACAGGGGGGGGGGGGGGTCCAACTTTATGTCCCCATTTAAATGCACTGATCGTACAAAAAGGGTTGTTCCAACCCCTGCGACTCCACAACTGAATATTAAATTCATTTTTGCAACAATCGCGCGATTTTTACAATTTTTTTATGGGGGGATGGAATGGCATATCCTACATATTTTCATCAAAAATAAAGATCACAGCCTCTTTATTTTAAAATGAATTAGACCTCCCCCTCTCCGCTTTCCGTTTCATTGACAAAAATCAAACGTTATCTTACTTACCACTAAAATATTTCTTTAATACATTACCTTTTTACGAAGAAGCATTTAAAAAAGTCTTAAATGCGTACAACATTCATCTTTTACTTGAAATGGTTCTTTTTTTTTGTTTATCAAATTATTAGATTCCTGAATTTTTTTTTTCTTGAAAAAAAATCTCGGTTGAAGGGAAATGAAAAGAAATGTGTTTATACTATGCTTACTTACATTTACTGCTTTATAGCTATCTAAGTGTCTCAAATGTTTAGTCTTGCTAAAAGATCCTAAAAGTATTATTACTTTCTTGAAACGTCGTACAAGTCAGATAAAAAACAAAAGTAACAATAGAAACAGGCCGGTTACAACCAGCCGAATAGTTTTTCTGCACTTGTAGTCAGGTCAAGGTCCTCGGCTTTCGCCTCGGACATTGACCTGACTACTCGTGCAGAAAAACTATCCGGCAACGGTTGTTACCGGCCTGTTTCTTTGTTACCTTTTGTATTTTATCTAATACGAAACTAAGAGCTTGGGGCAAGCCCCTCGCTCTAAGTTTCATACTATATACCTTTGTATACACTAACCGACACATGCATAGTGAATTCCTATGAGGTAAAGGTTATCATTTTTAAACCAATCAAGTTGACCATGTCATATACTCTTTTTTCATTGACCAATGAGTAAATGAATTCACACGGCGATTGTAGTTGTCAATTTGTACACCACATTATGATTAGAGACTATCGATTTTTCGGTTTATACAAATATAATTACATTTATTTAGATGTATGTTTCATTATAATACTTTATTCTGATTGGTTAACTGCACATCACGTGTTATTCCGTAAGCAGTTACATTGGTCAATACAACTTTTCATTCATGATACATGTAACACGTGGTCCAACAATAAAGTGCACAGGTAAAATAAGTATAAAAATATATAAAATTTGTGTTTTCATGATCATAGCTAAAAAATGTAATTATAAGTATTGAATGCTTCTTTTTGTAACTTTACAGGGTTGTAAAAGCGTTGACCGTGCTCACATTTTTAGAATAAGCGCTTTCGCGCTTCAAACAAAATGTACTTCGGTCAACGTTTTTACACCCCAATAAATTTACAAAAAGAAGCATTCAATTCTTAAGTGTTAAATGTGTTTACATGCATACATGCAGACATTTAAAATTTGATGTGTCTTGAGAGTTGTAGTTTGTTGGGATATACATGAATAGTAACTGTTTCATTTTCTTTTTTTTTTTACTTTTCTTCTGAATAATATCTTCTTTAATATCTCAATGCATGATAATTGAAAATTCAATTAGAGCACTGAGCAAAGTTTTTTTGACTTTAATCCTAGGTGTAAACGAACTTTAAGCTATCCCTAAACTTATAACGTTTTGTAACACATAAATTCATTGAAAATACATTAATATTGACGTTTCTCTTAAAGTTGATATAATAATAGTATTGTCACAAATTTGGAGATAATAACATGTATCAGTTATTCAATATACATTTTAACAAAAAATACTGTTTACAGGTTTAAGTCCATTTTACATAACTAGGACAATATTTTCACGAAAGATTTGAAAATCCTGTTAAAACATCATGTGAATCTTTATTATATTAATGCATTTCCGATTTGATTATAGTGATACAAATTTGAATGAAAGTTTTAAAGCGGTATATCTTAAATATTTGACTGAGACATAACAAGTTACACTGTATATAGGAATTGAAATTAAAAGAACATGAAGAGTAACTCAAAATTTACATCGCCTTTATTTTCACAGCAACACTCTTGCAGTAATGCGCCCTTCATTTTATATATAAATAATTCTGTGTTATGCAACCTTTGATGTTGGATAGACACAATATTTTCCGTGAACAAGTCTTGTGTAAAAACCACTTGAGATTTAAAGCAATTTGTAAAAATAGTGGTAGGATTAAAAAAAAAGGGGGAAAATCAAAATCAGAAAGCGAAGAGAACACATATTACCATATGTACATGCGACATGACAAATGACGATCTACACTATTTACACAAAATTAATGAGACACAGTGTTTGAGCATTACGAGCCCCACAAAAAATATAGAACGAAGTCAAGTGCTCCGGAAGAGTGCATGTACATTGTATGTTGTTTCAAATGCTTCACGAGTGGCTTCCGTTGTGTTTAGTTTCTCATGGTAGGTAAAGCCTACTGATAATTTCATTTGCTGATGAAAAAAAGAGATTTGCTAGAATTGCCAACAAGAAAACTCTCCACCAGACCCCAAATGCATAGAAGTTAAGTGTCGCGGATAAACATTTTTGCGGGCGAATAATCCTTCCCATAACCTTGAATTGGACAATGAAATTATAGTACAACAAAAGAACTAATTTTGTTGAAAAGTCCTTAACGCATCAGGTCGAAAATACAAAAAAAAAAAAACAAAAAAACAAAAGCATGTAAAACACAGAGCGGACGTGACAGAGTATTAATTTTATACATCCCCGCAACAAAAAAAAAACAACAAAACATTAAGCACAGGTCATACATGAGAGTTCTCGCAACTCAAGGAAGCTTGTTCAAAGTTTATAGTATTTTAGCAAAAAATGTCAGAAAAAAGTAAGATCACAAAAATACTGAACTTAGAGGAAAATCAATTCGGAAAGTCCATAATCACATGGCAAAATCAAATAACAAAACGCATCAAAAACGAATGGACTGTCATATTCCTGACTTGGTACAGGCATTTTGAAATGTAGAAAATGGTGGATTAAACCTGGTTTTATAGCGCTAACCCTCTCACTTTGATGACAGTCTCATCAAATTCCGTTATATATACATTGATGCCGCTAAACTAAACTGATACAATAAATAAAAAGAATTGAAAGAAACGGACAAATTTGTGACTACGGTAAGTGTGTTAATTAATTACCCGTAGTTCTTCGAGGCACATACATTACATAACGGTCAACTAAAACAGGATTGCAGCCGTAAAACTTCCGTGCGGCTGACTTAACATAAAGCCGTGATATTGCATTTTGCACCGCTAATTTGTTTTTGTTTACATGCAGAAAACTGTATACGTCACAGAAAGTTTAAGACGGTTTCTGCGGGTATGTTAAAGCGGAATTCCTGGCTATATCGAACACTCTCTAGTTGTTTTTTAAAATATAAATAAATCGAATGGATACTGTAATAAACTACCCGGGAATCTGACTAAATTTAATGTAAATAGATCATATCATTTTTATTTGCGAGTACAAGCGATTGAAAGTATAATAATTACTCAAGTTCGCTATCCATTTCATACAGACGAACGTTAATTCATTTTCTAGGATTGGAAATAAATGTAAATTGTGTCACTAAATGATTACAGTGTCATGGTTGTTATGCCTGAATATCATAAAATAAAATGTTTACCCTTTAGACTAAATTAATAGTTAATGATTCTTCAATTTAAAGCTGAACATTTACCAAGGTAAGCACATATTGTTTAGTGATAACAATCTTAGCTAACACAATCATTAATGACTTTATAGTCGCTGCAAGGATTTTCGTAACAAAAGAATACAAGTTTGACATATAATAATGGAGTCAAACTTTGTACTTAAATGCGTTCTTGCATTCATATGTAAACTATTGGAAAATGTGATATGATTTCAGTCAACAAAAGAATTCGTATTATTCTATCTAAAATATCAATATGAATTTTTCTAATTGATTAATTTGTTAAATAAATAATTAATAACAACGTTATTATTTTTAATCAATTATGTTAAATCAATGTTTTAATTAGATCTTTCTCAATACTTTTGAATTGGATGTTAATTATGTTTTGAATGAGCCATATATTTAATCGAACTATTTTAATGTATTGATACTTTTTTTATATTGATTTCGAAAGCGCTATTATGAAAGTGACCGAATTGGTAAAATTGTGTGTAGGCAGACAATTACAAACTAACTAAAGTTTCTTTTGTTTCCTATTCTGACATCCGATTCGGACTTCTGTTAAACTGAGTTTTACTGTACGTATTTCTGTGTGTTTGTTTTTCTTCTTTGGCTACAAGTATAGGGGAAGGTTGAGATGTCAAAAAACATGTTTAATTCGTCGCATTTTTGCTCCTATCACAAGTCAGGAGCATCTGACCTTTGTAAGTCTTGTGTAATTTTAAATTAAAGTTAATTTATATGTTTTGGAGTTCAGTATAGCCTGAACTAGTACTCATTTTGTTAAGGGGCCAGCTGAAGCACACCTTCGGGAGCGGGATTTTCTCGCTGTGTTAAAGACCAAGTAGTAGACTTTGGTTGTTTTTACTCTTTGGTCGAGTTGTCTCTTTGACACATTTCCAATTTCCATTCTCAATTTTAATATATACAATTGCATTTTCGATTTATTTTATGCTCTTTGAATTTTGAAAAAGAATTACGCTTTTTTTTAGATACCAGATTTTCTATGGTAGACATCTAACGGTATTCCCATCGTATGTTGAGCGGATGTACACTTTTGTCAGAGAGAGGTTCACTTTTTAATAGACTTAAGTACTACTAATATGTTGATACAATTCTGAATTTACAAAAAAAAAAAAAAAAACAACCTTCACGTGAAATATTTTAATTTTTCAAAATGTCTTAGTTGCATGAAATTAATTGTTTATGAAATGTATTCTTCAATTTTGTTCATTAATACTTGTATCATGTAGTGAAGAGTGTTCAAAAGCTCCATATATGATCACACTGTTTATCCCCCGTTTACACAATTGTACCAACCAGAACTTCTACAGCGGTGAAGATATATATGCTTTACAAAGCGATATGACTATGTGGTCCAAAAATTGCAGATGAATGAGGACATGTATTATTATTTAAAGGTATCATACCACTCATTGGGGCCCGGTCGGAAAGAAAATTAAAAAAAGTAGAACCAATTAAAATAATGTATAGGTTTGACATGAAATTACTGCTACTATATTTGAACTTAAGACAAAGAAGCCTTTAATGCTAGTCCTATAACATAATCCCTCGTAGGTTCATTTCGATTGCTTTCGACTTTTTTTCAATCAGATGTTGTTTTTTTTTACTGCCGATGACCAACCACGAATTCTTATCGGGAGTAGCTTTTTTCTCGTATAGCAAGTTCCCAACGAACACTTGTTTAAAGTTTTTTTTAAATAAAATAAATTTCAAAAAGGCCAAAGGCTGTGACGAAATTCAAGGTAAAATTGTGTTTGCGCGCCCCAATTGATTAAAATTAACTAAATTATTTTTTGAAATGGTTCGAAGAGTCATTTCTAATGTATTTCGAATCTAAAACCAGTAGTGGTGATCGGTTTCACGGATAGAAATATAAATGCGAAGATAACATTTGATTACTTTATTAATTCATTGTATATATTTCAATGACGAATAGCTCGTGTTTCCGTGGTTTTAATCACCAAGGGTGTGTGATTGTGACTAACGAATATAATGTGATCACTTTGGACTGCCTCCTACCATTTCCAAAGTGGGTAGTTCGTTTGGCTGTGCGGGATGTATAAGTACACAGCCACGTCGGATCTATGAGGGGTTCGTTGTTGTAATGTTGCAAAATGATTAAAAAGATAAAAGTAGTGAGAGATGTATTTTTCTTACAATGATTTAAATAGTCTCTAAATTGAGTTTAACGTGCGGATTCAACAATACGAAATTTCATCTTATATAATTATATAGTAAATCTTGCTATACTCATGATAAATTACGATATAAAAATTAAAACCGTGACTTCTTTTCAAAAAACCCATTAGTATCGTTTGGACAGAATCAAGCGTAGCTACAAAGGTATCACCAACCTTGCACATAAAGTTTAGGAAAAAAACACAGAAGTAGCATTTTATGTTCTGAACGCATCACCCTTCATCCAAATCCACACTTTGTAAAAATGTCATAATTGGTGGATTACAATGTAAAAACAGACGAGTGTTGTAGTATTATAATATCTTAGACCGCGATAACATGTTGTATGTGATGTGGAGCAGGATCTGCCTACCCTTCCCGAGCACCTGATATCACCTCCAGGTTTTGGAAGAGTTCGTATTGGTCTGTTATAAGATTTCTATGTTTTGTTTTGTATTATGTAATGTTGTCTGTCTAGATTGGTCTGTTTCCTATTTTAGTTTAAACAATATTTTATTTTCAAAAAGTGCACGAAATATTATTAACTATTTTAATTTGCCATGGCGTTATCTTTTTTTCAAGTTATGAGTTTGAATGTCCCTCTGTTTTCTCTCGCTTCTCTTTTAAGAGACACACAACCAAATACGTGATTGTGGCTGTAAAACTGAGGTATAATTGTCGATTTTATCTGTTCATCTTCATGAATTTTCTGGAGAAGTATTTGCAAAATATTTATCATTTACTAGCTATTGCGCATAGTCTATACATATCATGTGTTATTGCCTATAGTAATTAACTGTATTTCGATCAGTGTCAGGTTCATTGGACTTACTCACAATATGATTTTGATGTTCTTCGTTAGGTGTATTGTTTCTGCAAAAGTACTTTAGTAAGTGTACATTTATAAAAAGAAACCCACCCCGTTCTTTCGTGTCACTTATCCGGTTAATCGAGAGCGTTTGATTTTTGATTGACTTTCTCGTTTTGACATTGCTTTTGAGTTCAGCATTTTTGTTATATTTTTTTTCTTACTGTCTGTAGAAATTATTAAAAATTATCAAAGATGTTCTCAGCATTTGTTGCGGTCAAAGAATTCGTATCTCATCGAAATAATCTCTGCATAGATACATTTTTGTACCAGGATTTAAATTTTATATTCGCACCAGTCGCCCTCGTCTTCAAAAGACCCATTAGTAACGCTCTAATGAAAAAAAAAAAAAATGTTAAAAAGGCCAAATAAAGTACGAAGTAGAAAAGCATTCTACAATTTATATAACTTAATCATAATGCTATGTTTTTAATGTTTACAAAGCAACATAAATTTACATCATAATATATTAGAGAACATTTGAAAAAATCCTTCAGAAAAAAACCAATGATAGCATAAAATTCTAGCTATAAATTTCATCATTGAAAGCGACATGAATATAAAAAGTATTATAGAGATACATTTAAATAATCCCTCAGAAAAACAGAGATAACATCAAAGTTTGTGTCATAAAGTTAAAAGATATACTGTTGATAACAATAGTTAATGCCATTAATGCGTACAACATTTGGCTAGTATCTTATATTGATCGATGTAAGCATTTTCTAAAGAAAATATTTTTAGTTTTTCTTTTTTTTCTTTTGTTTTGCTGAAATTACAAAGAATATTATAAATGTTGGATGCAATGGAAGATTCTAATTTTCATGGTTAATCTACAAGTTACAAAAGACATAATAGTGGTATCTTTTAATCTGTTTTCAATACAACATAAAAATGAACAACATATATAATTAATGTTTGGTTTCCTCATGATATCACAAATAGAGCATCTTATTAAACTATATCCATTTATGCTTAATTTACTTAGATTATTGAATAGAAATATCTGTTTTCAGGAATTTTATGCTGATTAATTTTATCTGATTTCGTGTTCATCGTTGTTGTCTTTCTTCTTTTGAGTACTCGGAACTTGTTAACATACTGTTCTTAACTGAAAATAAAATTCAATATTGTTTATTCGACTTCTATACATTTGCAGAAATAAAACAATTTAGAAATGATTTTTTTTCTTCAAATTAATATTTTTTTCTTTAATGTATGTTAATATGTGATATAAGCGAACCTTTTTTAAAGTGAGTCTTAAAAGACTATCTTATAAAGGTATATAATTTTTCTGTGTTTCCATTTATGCATTTTATTACTTAGATTATAATATTCATAGAAACATAGATAATTTGAACAAAGTCTTTAAAATATAGACTATAACACTGTACCGAGTGTGATACGATAACTATTCTCTTTTAGTCGTGAGCGGATAAATATCGTATTGCATAATATATTTTGTGGTTGAATCTGATTCTCTAATAGTTTTTAAACGATATGCAGATAGACTCAATCCTTACATTCGAAATAATCTTCTTACCGTAATCAGACATGGTCGGTAATCTTTGTTCATGACATCACAATAATAAAAAAAAACAAAACAAAACAACAGAGAATATTAGGTAGAAAACTAGACGCTATAATCAAATTTTGACTCATCAAAAACTAAGATTAGGTCTGATTTTGAAATAGTTGTTAATATTATTCGATAGATATCCATGCACGTGTTTGTTTTTGTAATGGTAATATGTATTATAAAAACTAAGGTCGTTTCTTCCAAATGTTTAAATGTTATTGACCATAAACTACACACGCAAAACATTCATTAAAAGTGCAGCTATCATAATACCCTTTTCCTAGTTATGCTGCTGCTGTCGATGGTATTGGTGAGATTTCTTATGATATACTGCACGTCGTCTGCATTGATTTTATTTTCCTGGAGCAATTTGTCGACCATTGTCAATATTTTATCCACCGTATCATCATCGTTTCTAGGTTCATTGTTGACACTTCTGAATTTGTCTTGTAGAGTGTCCAAATACGCTGTTATTGTGCCTGTAGGCAGTACATGTCAAGCAAACAATTGTAACTATCAACAGTAGATATTTTTTGTCGACACTAGGTCTATACCTAGGATTATATTTAGACTTATTGTTATAGTTGACGAAAAACAAGGGGTCATGTCGAATTAAAAAAAATAAAATAGATACATAGTAAAACCAAATGATTTTTATTGCATTGTAAAGAGGTATTGTCGGTGACAAATTCAAGCAGCGCATACATATTCGAATCGCATTATTGGATGTCACCAAATATCCCCATTACTTTGTACAATTGTTTTTTTAATTCTCTCCTCTTTTCTATAATGTGATGTGAATAGAAATGAAAGGAAATGGTATGAGTGCCTTTGAGACATTCTACATCATTGTTACAATGTGTAAAAATTAAACCCCTATAGGTCAAAATACGGCCTTCAATACCGAGCCTGGGCTAATACCGAACAACAATCTATCAAGAGCCCCAAAATGACTAGTATAAAACAATTCCAACAAAAACCCCAACTGTATAATTTACAAAATAACGAGAAACGAGAAACTCTTATGAACCACATTGAATCCAAAGTCCGCTCCAATATGTTCACAATACTCGACAAAGAAATTTCATGACAATGATGTTATAGAAAGGCACTTTATATTTATTTAAACTACAAACGATAAATACATATAACAGATGAAATGATGTTCTACCATTCTTTCATACTCCGTATGATTTGCATCATGTCCAGAAATGATAACCGTCAGGAATATGACAGTTCTTGTCCATTCGTTTTTGATGCGTTTTGTTATTTGATTTTGCCATGTGATTATGGACTTTCCGAAGTGAGTTCAGTATTTTTATGATTTTACTTTTTATAATACTTAATCCATACACATTATGATAACCGTTTATAATACTTAATTCATACACATTATTACATGCAATTTTTTTAAACCAAGTTATTGAACGAAAGAAAATAACTTATAGGAGTATATTAACACTTTGAGACGATCCACGATTTAAATGCTAACTGTAAATATATAAGTGTAATCCTAATCCTAATCAGAGGTATATGACTGTTTTCGCAAATGTCTTATAACAACAGATTTTCATAATGAGCATAATGATAATGTATGTCTATGACTTGTTCGAAAGAGTAAACATAACTAGAATTTAAAAAAAAATGGACGAAGCAGGTAATGTGTCGTTCTATCTTTTTGTTGATGTATCGTTCACAAATATCAATTTTTATAACAGCAACTGAATTATATCTGTCAAAGCTTGACTTTTGTTATATTCATTGTATATTTTGCCTGCTTATAGTTGAACAATTTACCGTTTGACCTTTTCGAGTTCGAAGACTCAGTTTGGTATGTTTTCTTTTTCTGCAAACGCCTCTGAAAAGAAATGTATGTAAAACAGTATTAAAGTTCTGTTTGGTTTGATAAGGATTTGTATATCATGTTTTTGTTGAAAATAGAAAATCACCACAACGTAGGGAGAGGTTTATGACAGTGAGTTGTATTTCTGTTATCTGTTTGATTATTAATTTGTTTCAATATATAATGAGCCCAAGTGTTCAAACTTGTCAAAATAAACTTTATTTATAAACTTTTTCATATGAGAACCAAAATATAAGGTGTACTAACTAGGTCCGTCTTTATTTGCATATTAAATTTAAAAAAGTGCAAAGACATTTTCATTTATTTTCATGCCAGCTTCCGACCTAAAATGTATTCAAAAGGGATGAAGATATCAGAGAAGCAACATAACATTATAAATACATACGTTTTCTTTGATAGATGCAAATGTGTACAGGAAAGGATTTAAAGCAGAGTTGATTGGCAAGATAAATACAGCAGTCCAGGCATAAACCTCGGAAGGAATGACATGTCCTCGCAGTGCCATCAATCCTGCAAGTATAAAATAAGTGCTTATTATTCTTAAAAATGTAACATACATTATAATTTATCATCATTAAAACGAAAACCTTTGTACCAACAACATTTAATCTTTTAAAAAAATGTCTGTGTATAAAAAATAGGAAATTTTATATTTTAGAACAATCCCATTTTCACCGACTTATTATGCTTTTTAAACAAATTTTCTTGTATATTGAAATGATTCAACGAGTAACATTTCAGAAAAAAAAGATAAAGGCATTGTTTTAAATTTTAAGACGTAATTCAACGAGCTAAAGTTGTATGCAAAATGTTTACCAAATTCTACAACATCGCCTATCTACTATTCCTTGACTTTTAGTCATAAGTCATTAAACGTATACTGTATATTTTTATATTGCGTTATCATTAAAAAAAAGAAAGGATTTTAATACATGTATAAAGTTGAAAATATATGTCACCGACATCATTCATCTCGATTTGAATAAAAATACCCCCACCCCTACCAAACAAAAACAAAAAGATCAGAAAGAAGAACAAAGCAAGAGTTTTTACTCGATAACATCTTCCTTAAATTCGTTTGACAGTATTTGCTTTTGACTTTACTCAACTATGGCAATTTATAAACAACTCTGATATTTTCATATTATCAATCCCATGAATACATATTTGTCGTTTAACAGTGACATATCCGGATTTCTATCATACCTTAATCATAGTAACTTGATTAAACAAGCTTAGCTGGTGGTGTACATATAGCACGAAACGTGTATATTGTCGACGCAAACTATCTTGCTCCTTTTTTAGAAAATGCAATTCCCTAAGTTTTGTTCTTAACAACTTGATATTTTTAACAGATTTAGGAGATTGGGAGTAAACATCCCGTTACGTCTGATTTATTACCAATAAAGTAATATGAAGCAATCCGTCAATAATTTAACAGTAAGTGATTCAAAATATTTTAAACTACAAGTTTTTGTCGAAGCTTTGCCACTTTTGACCACTTGGCATAATAACGCGTATGGTATATGAAGGAGGACATGCTTATCGCTCACGAATATATAAATATCTGGATTTGTGATTGAATTTGTAGTGTCCAAACTTATCGTTAAAAGTAATATTATCTTTTATTTCTATTATTGCCTGTCCTTTTATCTATTTTGTTTCTAATTCATTAAGCATAATCTAGATATTATCAGAAAAAAATGCAGTTGTTATCTTAAAGTTCGTTTCCGTGTGTTTTGTATTTTAGTGTTTCTGTTGTGTCGTTGTTCTCTTATATTTGATGTTTCTCTCAATTTAAGTTTGTAACCCGGATTTGTTTTTTCTCAATCGATTTATGAATTTCGAACAGCAGTATACTACTGTTGCCTATATGTTAGAAATTTGTTTCCTTAATGTATAATTTAGTCAACTTGAGATAACGGAGATGAATATTAAAGGAAGTTGTTGCCATACAAACCACGTTTGTTTATGTAGCATTTCTTACCCATTACGCCAACTGGAAACCAACATAAAAAGTCGCTGAATACAACAAGGAAAAGCTTTCTTGCAATGACTAAGTCCTGGTTTTTCTTGGTGGATCTTATATGAATCGGATTTGTAACCTCCTTATATATAACTAACTGTGTAACAGCAATTATCACGAATAAAATGAAATTGAACACTATAAAAATTCCAAATGAATATTCCCAGCCATTTGGTTTATCTCTGGTTAGTGGTAGTGCAAGACAAACTGCAGACCGTGAATAAAAACTTCCGTCGAAATACGATCCAGGAAGTAATGGAACAACGGCTAGGATGAAGGAGGTCACAAAAACAAAAACTGATATACGTATTGCTGATTTTTTTCCAAATCTTATTTCCCCGAATGGATATTTGACTGCAATAAATCGATCGATAGTTATTAGAAAGAGAAATACTACCGAACATTCACTAGACACTGTAGATAAAATTCCAGCTATTTTACAAGAGACTCCATACCGCCATGACAGGTCATTCCAAACGTAGTTTCCACGAAACATCACATCAGCTGAAGCTATTGTCAACATATATATACCCATCAAGCAGTCTGAAGTTCCCAGACTAGTTATAAAAATCCCGTAACTCTTTGACAACGATTTTCGGTAGTAGAAAATTCGGTAAGCAAGAACAAAGAAGTTTCCAAACAAACCACATATACCAATGATCCATAAGCACGTTCTAAGTATATCGTTTCTCATCATATCGGAACATGACGAGAACTCGTCTCTTGCTGGTAAACAATCTTCCTCTTTTACAGAATCCGGTCTAAGGCAACAAAAAACGAAAGCATCTGAGTATAGTTTTTTTAGATTGGTAGGACCTTCAAATATATTTTTCTGAAATTTCACTATTTTGTTTCCTCTTATGTCTAGACTTTTCAAGTTTGTTAAACCTGCAAAACTGCGATCTTCAACCATTTGTATTTTATTTTCTGTGAGGTTAAGTGTTTTTAACCTTTTTAAACCAGCAAAAGTATTTTCTGTTAATAATTGAAGATTACTTTGTTGAAACGATATCATCGGCAAACTATGTAATCCAGAAAACGATTCGGGATAAATATTTTGAAGGAAATAATTTCCTAATAGAAGAAGACTATTTAAATGAATTAATCCTTTGAAAACATTTTTTGGAATAGCTGTCAACTTGTTAAAAGATATGTCCAATAAAAGCAGGTTATGAAACTCACCAAACTCTAACCTTTCAAGATCATTAAGCTCTGTCCAAGATACATTTAATTCTGCCAAAAGGATATTCTCTTTCAGTTTCAAACTAGACAATGATAAATTTGACAAACTCAGATCGATTTTTCGAATTTCAGAATGAAAAGATATTTCTAAGGAGTTTTCAAATATACATTTTCTTGATAAACCGTTGCAATTACAATTTCCTACACATTCTGTTTGACAGACTAGTTCGTCGTCAAATTGTGGGCAATCAACAAATCCATCACAGCGTTTGTCTGGATTTAAACACAAATTACTACTTTGACATCTAAAAAGATTACTGCACGACGGTCTGCCTGTGAAATACACAAAGTATTTACATTAAAAATTAAGAACGCATCGACCAGTTTATACTGAATAGACATATATGTAACTCGTATTACTATTTTAACACTTATGCAGAGTAAGGAGAGTTTTGAATTTCAATAAAAGCAAGGTATCACATAAAACTAGAAATCAACATCAAGTTTAGAAAACCTGTATTACTCCTTACCGCTTAATTGCAAATGATGTTAGTTCGATTATTTTTTTATTTGATGTTACTACCGTTTGTTTCTCCTCTTAGTTGACTTTTCCCATATTCAACCTAAAATTTATCATTTAAAGGAATATTGTGTATTATAACTTATCTCGTTAAATATATAACAAACACTAGATAATATTGCATATTATGTAAAAATGAAAACTTAAGAACTAAGCGTATTCCATGCAGGCCTGGACGAAGGCAATTAACCTTAACTTAGTCCATACTTGTATGGACTAAGTCTGCTTGAAAAAAAGAATAGTTTTAACTGGTTTAGCTCATGCATGCATAGGCAAAATCTGTTGTGTTAGTCCATTATTTTTTTGTCAGCATATCTTTTTATTATAGTCTAAACTTACTGCATTTATATTCATCTTCACCTCTTGGGCAATCCTGAATTCCATTGCATAACAGTTTTGGAGGAATGCAGTAACTATCTTGACACTTTAAATACCCTGGAGGACAAATGAACTGTTCTGAAAAATAATTTACTTCATTTTAAGATATAAAGAAAAATAGATATATAAAAGAAAAAATAAGCGTTCTTTCAACGAACACATAACTTAAAAATAAATATACGCTCGGAAATAAACTCATCATATATACTAGAATTAAATTTTATATTTACGAAAGACGCGCGTTTCGTTTACAAAAAACTCATCAGAAAGGATATTTACCATGTTTCTTTTGAGAAAAAGAAAACAGATATTTTAGAAACATTTTCCTGCAAAATTAAACAATATAAAAAAGAAAATATGTCGTTTAATTGCCCATGAGGAAACTCTTTCATCAGAGACCAAATGACTTAGAACATAGCAACTATAAGTCCCTGTGCGATGTTGAAAAATGATCAACACATATTTACATCAAACAAAGCCACATTTTGTCTTTTCATTAGGTTTGTGAGTACCAGATTACAAATTCGTACGAATTTCTTAAAAATGGTTATCATTTTTGTACCATCTAATTATTTATGAAAAAACACACTAAATGATACTGTCATGATTTAATTTCAAGTGATAAAGAAAAGCAAATATTAAAATTATATACTAAAAAAACGTTTCATAGTTGTACATAACAGACCAGACAAACAGTTATGGTACAAGTTTTCGTATAATAGACATTTTCTGTAGTAAACAAAACTGAACAATTTAACAGGCTAAAATATAAATAACGACTTAATACAACAAACATGTTTAAAACGCGTTTTTTTATAGTTCGATCTTATGTTGTCCTGTTATACCACTGTCCCATGTTAGTGTGAGGGTTGGGATCCCGCTAACATGTTTAACATTATTTATGTTCGTGCCTGTCCCAAGTCAGGAGCCTGTAATTCAGTGGTTGTCGTTTGTTTATGTGTTACATATTTGTTTTTCATTCATTTTTTTTACGTAAATAAGGCCGTTAGTTTTCTCGTTTGAATTGTTTTACATTGTCTTATCGGGGCCTTTTATAGCTGACTATGCGCTATGGGCTTTGCTCATTGTTGAAGGCCGTACGGCGACCTAGAGTTGTTAATGTCTGTTTCATTTTGGTCTTTTGTTGATAGTTGTCTCATTGGCAATCATACCAGATCTTCTTTTTTATATGTTTAAAACGCGTATATATTGATTACAAGGAAGTTGCAGACTAAGGTTGTTATACAATTACATGATTTCTGAAATAAACATTTTACAAATACGATGTATCTATACACTCATTTTAATACTGAACAATGGCTTCTTGATATTTGTAGTCTACTAGACTGATACTTTACAAGCAGTAACCGACATTATGGTTTTAAAAACGTTAACCCTATCGACATGAACGCGTAACGTTTTTAAATGGGTCTTTTTAAATAGTTGAAAATGTGGAATCAGATATTTTACCACAGTTGGATAGATGTGAGAGGTCTCTACAGCCAACCAATTCTCCTTTTCCGTCATAATCTAACAGACAAAGTACATTTGATTGTACACTCTGTCCTCTACTGCATAAATAAACAGTTGCCACTATTGCAACATCTGAAATATATTAAACATTGTTAAGCTTTTGAAAACGGTATCATGTTTGTAGTTGAACTACAACCCCTTCTTATTTTTCTTTTTTTTAAATTGAGGAAATAAAAAAAATGTGAAAAAAAAAAATTTAGTTTAATAGACTTGGACTATTTTTTAAAATTTGAATATCAAAAAAGGAAAAAGGATACAATTTGTGTTTGTTTTTTTACGCCATGGCATTGTTTGTGTTTTTTCTTATGAGTTTATTTGGAATGGTATTGTTCTCCCATCTTTGACCTATATTAGTATAGCATGATAATAATAAATTCATATTTAGCAATTTCATTGAAATTTCAATTAAACTATAATATTGCCGAAAACAAGCTGACTACTGTATTATTGAAAATATATCATTTAAATTTTAAAATACCTTCCTCACATTCTAATGGCCCTAGATGAACTTTAACGAAAGAATCCACACTTGCTGTCCATTCTGCACGTATTCTTTTAACGGGTAGATCTTTGTTGTGTTTTAAAACACCACTATCTGATCGTATTTCATTATCATCAGCCGAATACCAGTCATATGGTTCATTACCACAGTTACATCTTTTAAAGTAAATATATTCCATTTAATGTCTATCAAAACCTAACACAAAATATATTCAAATAAGGATACAAGATATATTTATGGAGCGTAAAAACTGTTGCAGCATATACGTACGTGTATATTAAAACAAACTATGATAACAAAACAAATGTCAAAAATGTGTTAAAGTGTATGGTACTATTTTCCATATAAGTTGAATCAAGTACTTATATATTTATATATATTCAACATTCTAAAATTAACATTAATATTTTTTTGAAAATACGACTGTTCGTTTTCAAGATATAACCTTTTTCCTCGACTATTTTGCCGGTACAAGATTGTGAGAGTCCCTTATATTGTCGTAGAATTTTATATTTTACTGATGTTATTATCGTCATGAATAATAAGACGGATGTGAACAGAGAGGAACGATCGGGTTTTCTTCGTGTGTCTGTTTCGGAATTGTATCATCCGTATGGACTTCCTCATCTATCAATTTTATTTGGTCTTTGTTATTTTGGTTGTACATTTTTTCATCAACTATTATTGTTTCTCTTTGGTTTTTTTATGTACACAATTTATACGTTTTCCGAGCTGTTTTTTCAAATGATGGATATGTTAAAAATAATCAAAGATTAAAATAAATCAGTCCATATTTTCAACTTCTGAAATATTTCTCTACAATATCACAAGGGAGACCCCACCAAGAAAAATAACTTTCTATCAAAGCAAATGATTTCATTGCAGTTTAAGATTGGGTTTGTGTTGCTTATTTGGTTTTTATGCAATATGATATAAGATAATATGGTATGAGTGAGTAGACAAATAACCACCAGTACCATAAACATAATACACAATTATGGAATATTCAGCAACAAACCTAATCCTCTGAAGTACACACTTCGTTCTCAATGCTCTTCAACTTCGTACTTTATTTGGCCTTTTTAACTTTATTGGATTCGAGCGTCACTGATGAGTCTTTTGTAGACGAAACGCGGGTCTGGCGTATATACTAAATTAAGTCCTGGTATCTATGATGAGTTTAATGCTAACTTGGGACAAGCACATACGAAATGTGGGAGAGAGGTGAACATGATTTTCGGACGTTCCAATCCTGCCCTAACATTAAGAAGTGACATTTCATAAAAAAAACAAAACAAGAACACACTATGAAAATCAGTCGAAAAAGGCTTGATAGTAAGCGATGGAATAGATATTTGTATGCGCAATGCTTTGTTAATTTAAACTGTCATCTCAAAATGGCTTTCTCCGTTGCAAATTTATCTTTTTTCTTTCTAATCTCCTATCATAAAAATATATTTTACTTGTTGGTATGTGCATGACAGTTTTCGACAAACGGACAACCACAGTTCTCTCGAGTTTCTTTATTGTGTATCTCTCTTCCATCTAGAGATGATCTATATACGCTGTTTTGTGAAAAATGACATGTGACTTCAATGGACTGTTGACACTTTTCCATTTTCTTCAACTCAATAATATGGGCATCACTGGCAAAGTATTTAGGCCTTATATCAAATCCGTCCATAACTTTAGTAATAGTTTCCTCACTATCATGATGGACAATGGTTGTCACATGGATTCCATCTTTTGACTCTTGGAATAAGCATTCCACCAAAGCACTCTCTAAAAATAGTAAAATGTCTTATAGGTGTCAATCTGGTTTAGCTTTGATGTAATTCTTCCGATTATCACTAATCAAAGATGGATTCAATATGACATCTAGTACATTAAAAACTGATTTTTTTTTTAGTTAGACATTGGACCCTTCTCCTCAGTCTAGTTCTAGTTTATTTGTCATGTTTTCATGCATGGTAAGTTTACTTTCTGGAAAACCATTAGTGAAAGCGAGACTATAATTTGTATTAAAAATATCAATGATTAAGTTAAAATATATATTTTGTTTTATTTCAAGCGCATTTCTTCATGTAGTTGTAGTTTGAAATTCATTATATAATTGAATGCTTCATTTTTTGAATTTTTAGGTTTGTAATAGCCTTAACAGGAGTTCATATTTATATGAAGCGTGGAAGCTTTCATTCTAAAAATGCGCGCGTCAACTCTTTTACAACCCTATATAAAGTTACGTAACGAAGTGTTCAATACTTATAATTATGTTTTTAGCTACAATCATATAAAACGAATTCAATGGAGTTTCTCTTTCATTTACCTGTGCAGATTTTTTTAATGACCTGAGTTATGAACAATATAATGAAAAAAAACCCACCTCATTAACGGCTTTTGACATTGGACATGCACAAACATAATGTGGCGGGATACTTTGTAAAAATACTATGTTGAAGTCTGTTTACAATTATCATTTGTACCCGGTACACATTTATTGTCTATAGCATTTATATATAGTCACCGAATTCATATCAAAGATTTTTACCTCACTTTATTGTTCCTTTACTGTAATCATTCTGCATGGTATATTTAGTACGACACTGATTTATAATACTTTCAAACTTGTTTAAGGCAGAATAATTTATTAAGATGAAGTGAAGTTTACTCTTTGTTTCAACAAACAAGATACAGATTTAACGTTTATAGGTAAAGATACAGTTAAAATCAATCTCAATTCGAGTAAATGTTAACATAGTGGATGGTCACTTAAGTAACAAATCAAATATGAGAACTATCATCAATAATTCTGGATCTATGAATGTTATCGAAAACTTTTATATGCACACTATCTTACCGTTTAGATACAAATCAATCAGATATTCTCCACTTCTTTTTTCTCCACTAGCCCACCAATCTTTGCAAGTATGTTGTCTTTTTCGTAGACAGTCTTCAGATTCATCCTCATGAAAAAGTCCACTGCAATCAATCATTCCGTCACAAACTCTTGTTGATGGTATACATTGCTGATCGTAACATTGAAAACTGTCAAATCTACATGTTTCTGAAATATTCATTTTTGATTCACAATAAGTTTCAAAATTATCTAAAGGGTTAATGATACCCAAAGCAAACTAAAAAAAATGGTTGTACGTGTCTCAAGACTTTTACAATTAAAAAGTCTTTAACAATAATAAAAAAAAAAAGATAGTTGAGAAATAAATAAAAACAATAGAACACTATGTTATATTTATTGTGAATTTACTAATTATGTAATGACTATTAAACATTTAGAAGAAATTAAAGCAGGATGAAACAGTGGAGCTGAGACTGGCTACCCCTTCTGCAGTGATTGATTGAACGGTATTTATGGTCGGGCTCGTGTTGTGCAGTATTTGTTTTCTGTTCATACTGTTGTTTCTCTTTTGTCGATTTGTCCATGGTGATTACTTATATTCTTTGAATTCTAGTTTTTGATTGCCTTTTTACTTTGGTATCTTCTGTTTTTATTTTATATGTAGTTTCAATCAGTTCTATTATCTCGTTAGAACTATCAATATTCGAACATAGTTCAGTTCTACCCTAGAAATAGTGTGTCTGGGCATGAACAGCCACAGGCAGTTATTTGTTAGATCTGTCCATAACTGATCCAAAGTAGAATTCAAAATTATTTGACCTGAAATTCAACCTATAAAGCCGACAAATCATGCACAATTTATTCTTGTATTTTTAATTTTAATCTCTTTTTTTACGATTTCGTTTAGGTTATCTTTTTGGTTTGGCTTAAGAATTGAAATATTTGCATTGGAGGGGCATTTATAATCCTTTTGATATGGCTGGCGTCGTGATAAGGCAATACGACAGCTGTACAAGTTAGCAAAATACCATTACTTTTGCCATATTAACTGTCCAAATGTGTTCTGTTTATAACTAGCCGAGGCCTAAGTCGATACGATCTTTAAGAAGTTGCTTTCGCTGTTGACGATATTGTGAGTTAAAGAATTCGATGCATTTATAATACGTCTGTGAAAAGACATAGCAATTTGCAAACGTTTGCTTAGGCTGGCGAATATCTTATCGCATAGTGCGAAATTTTGGTATATCTGTTTTTATACATATCCCAATGAAGTCATCAATGGTATTGATACATAAATCATTCATTCATTTACCGCAATCAATTTCATCGGACTTGTCAAAACAATTTTCCACAAAGTCGCATCGTTGTTGGTTGGTTATACATTGTCTGTTGGTACATTGCCATTCATCAGGTAAACAGGCTCGTCTCTCTAAATAAAAACTTTGAAAATAAACAGTTTTTCATGGCTTTCATAGAATTATTTAATTCCGAATGAAAATTTCTCCTATAGTGCCGATAGTGCACACAGGTACCACAATTTGATGTCCGGTATTATGATTCTTTACATGTTTAAATGTAATTGTTTATATTCATTTCCTATTTATAAATCAATAAAATAAGACAACGTGTTTAGTTTCCCAATTTTATTTACAAAATCAATTTTATTTTCTGACTTCTTAATCAATTTCATTTTCCGATTTATAAATCAAGTTCATTCTGAAATCATGTGTTTTTACTACTGTAAATGTTTGAAACGTATAAATTGAATGCCCTGGTTTTTGACGGGATTCGGATTGCAAAGTATATTTTTTTTCTTTGCAGTGGTTTGTTGACGCTACTGTCTTTTTGATCCCCATACCGATAATTTGTGTTGGTGTTGTTAGAAAAAGCCCATATAATTAATCACGATATGCAAATTTCTTCTTTTCGTATGAAAACTGAAGAATTAACACTTGTGGATAAGTTTATTAAAATTGTCGAGACAAAAATGTTGTTTTGACTTTTGATTTAGTAGTTTTGCTAACGCCTGAATACAAGCATTTAGAAAATGTGCTCTTCGTGGAAAATGTATACTCGTAATTTATCCTAGTTGCCAATTTGTATCTCATGGATAATCTAAAGTACTATCATTTATGAAAATTTGAGGTATTTCATTTTAATACACATACTACATGTAAAATATTTTATGTAGTAAAATATTTTTACCACAAGTATTTTCATCCGACCCATCCTTACAATGAGGCATAAAGTCACAATAAAGACTTATTGATATATGGCTGCCGTCATCACAGGTAAACTGGTCCCTGGTATCTATTGATGCTAAAAAAAGATTTCAGAAGGTGTGTTATCACATATTTAAATTCTTTTAATTGTTATCTGCAAAATTTCATTTTGTTACTGTAACTTTAATTAGTTTTATTGTTAATATTATATATTATTTTATATGCGTATTATAGAACAGATTGTTAAACTGAACACATTTTCTCTGTTGAAAAGCATTGGAAATTAAAATATGTAAAATCTGGTATTTCTTACTTATATTAGAGATTATACACTGACCTCTACATAAATAAATGTATTGGTTGTATCGTTTGGGTCCCGCTTTTCTTACCACTTTGATCTCAACCTTTACTTAATTTATTTTGGAGTTTGATCATTATGATATATGTTCACTTTAAGTAAAAATGGTTAATTTTTCAAATTCTGCACTATGCAATCTAGTTCCAGAAATTTAAAAAATAAATGTATACTCTAGCTTTAGCATTTTAATTAAATGAATACATGTTTATCATTGTATATATGTAACTGTTCAATGTGTTATAAAAAATGGTGTATCAAATGAAATTTGAATAAAAACCCCGCTTACTCATACTTGGAACCTGGAATCACTGATGTTTTATTTGTCTGGTGTGGCTTAATTATATTTGTTTCTGTTGGCCTTTTTGCTGAATTTTGTTTTATTGTCGTGTGCAAGTTAAATTTGTATCGGCTGTTTTACGACTATGATGCTAAATTCACTTTCTTTCTTGTATTTTCCACCGATCTTTGCAAGTATCATTGTGGCGACTAGTATTCGGCGATGGTGTGACAAAACATACATTAAAAAACTGAAAATGTTTTGATGACACTTTTGAATTTTACGTCATGTTTTGTCTAATGCATAAGATATACGTATAAGAAGGTAGTACGAGAGCCAATGACACAAATCTCAATTCAAGTCACAATTTATTAGGTAAAACATTAGAGGTCAAAGTACGGCATTCAACACGGAGTTTTGGCTCACATCAAATAGCAAGCTATAAAATACGGATTTTTTGTGTTATTAAAATTTACTGTTACAAAATGATAGAAATTATTATAAATTAAGGAATGTATCTCCCTCATGCAAAGCTCTGATTCCTTTCACGGATTTGGCTATACTTTTTGGACCTTTTGGATTATAGCTCTTCATCTTTTATATAAGCTTTGGATTTCAAATATTTTGGCCACGAGCATCACTGAAGAGACATGTATTGTCGAAATGCGCATCTGGTGCAAGAAAATTAGTACCGTTAATTTTATTACTACCACTGGGTCGATGCCTCTGCTGGTGGACTATTAGTCCCCGAGGGTATCACCACCCCAGTAGCCAGTACTTCGGTACTGGCATGAAAATACGGATTTTTTGTGTTATTAAAATTTACTGTTACAAAATGATAGAAATTATTATAAATTAAGGAATGTATCTCCCTCATGCAAAGCTCTGATTCCTTTCACGGATTTGGCTATACTTTTTGGACCTTTTGGATTATAGCTCTTCATCTTTTATATAAGCTTTGGATTTTAAATATTTTGGCCACGAGCATCACTGAAGAGACATGTATTGTCGAAATGCGCATCTGGTGCAAGAAAATTAGTACCGTTAATTTTTTTACTATAAAGGGCCTCAAAATGACTAGTATAAAACCATTCAATGGAAAACTAACGGTATATTCTATATAAAAAACGAGAAAAGAGAAACACTTATGAACCACATCAAAAAACTACTGAACATCATATTCCTGATTTAGGAAAGGTGCAAACAGTTACCAACGTCACCCTTATCAAAGCCATGACGTTGTCACTTTATTTTAGTTTGACTGTCCCCCTGGTATCTTTCGTCCCTCTTCTATCAGAAACAATAGTGTAACATCCCAACATAGAAGACACACTATAAAATAGCAATTGTACTGAGTCTGGGTCCCAACTAAATCTGAGAAGAACACATCAACCGTTGGAGGAAAACAACGCAACAACAGAAACCAAAGCAAAGCAAACGCCAAAGTTCATAGAAAAACACTATTGAAAACAACTGCCATATTCCTGACTTGGTGCATGAAATTTTAAGATGAACCTGGTTTTATTGATAGTCAAACCGCCTAGTTATATGGCGATAATGATATTCGTCTTTTGTATTGGTTTCAAACATTATGATTGTTATTTAGTTTCAAACATAATTTTATACTCACAACAATTCTGCTCATCATCACCAGATATACAGTCCTTTACAGAATCACAAAGAAACGCATTTAAGATATATTCACCAGATACACACATGTACAAAACATCTGCGTGTTGTGTTGGAACATGGCTCCATGTGCTTCTCACGTCATCTAAAGACATACACATAAAACGACTTTGGTCAAAATAATATTGATAATTTATAAAATGTTATCATATAGAACATCGTTTCAACATGTCCAATATCATGTTATGGCAGTGTCTATCATGTAGCACACACAATGTCTAGCAGATTTTTTTGTCTATGAGTTGCCACCTTATTGACATCAGGCTCTTCTCATTTTTATTTTCATTGAGAGTAGACGATTTGGGTATGGAAATATGTAGGCGATTTGGGTATAGAAATATGAAGACGATTTGGGTATATAAATATGTTCATCAATTGATTTTTCTCATTTGACAATAAAACAGGACTGTTTTGTCTAGCATTTGACGATAAGGGATAAGAATTGTAAAGGAAGGGAACGTTTCATTCATTGCCTCATATAAAGGTATTATCATTTTATCTACACGTTAGATCATTAAAGGGTCAAAAGTTAGCAATCTTTACGGGATGTATTTTTTAAACATACATGTATATAACGTACCGTAATTTCCAGTGGAAGTCTTTTTATCCATTACTAGTATTGTGCAGTATTTAAAGCTTTCAACATGATGCATATACTATCTTGCAGTTTTAAAGAAACCAAATAGCCTTTACATATTTACAAACACTCAGCCGATTCAAATGACTACTGCCTTTTCTTTGTAATTATGTATGTTTCAAAACATGCAATACACGTAGTTATGGAACTTGTTCTTGTTCTTGTGTTTATTCCTTTGCTAGGTAACAACAATCTTACCTTGAACTTGGAAGTCTTGACTTATTTCGCATATGAAATTAGATATCTTATCATAAGCACAAGCAACATCATGCCAGTCGTTCATATTATGAATACTAAACAACTCAATTATTGAGCATTTTTCATTTTCTAAACCATCCGGTTGTTGCACTCCTGAAGTAGGATCATAGTACCTAGTGGAATAAGAAAATGAAAATGGCAAGTATCCCTGGTAGAATCGGGAAAAAAAATAGTCTTCACAAGATATTGATAAAATATAAATTGACTGTTGTTCAGAATGGCATTCATTAATTCATATTGATGCAGTACATTGGTAGATATGGTCTGCTTTGTTCATTTTATTTCTCAGAAGTATGTGTTGACCTAAATGATATCGTTTATCCTTTGACACGCTCTCTTACGGACATTTTCAACTCAGGTATATATACAATTTTGAAATAGGACAGTCTACAGAATACCGGGTCCGTGTATATTTGCGTCCATTCGTTTTTCATTTTGAAATATCAAAAACAAAAAACGAAAAACGAAAGTGTTTTCATTTTTCGTTTTTGATTTCTTAAAAACCAAAATGAAAAACTAAAGTGTTTTCATTTTTCGTTTTTGATTTCTTAAAAACCAACATGAAAAACAAAAGTGCTTTCGTTTTTCGTTTTTGATTTCACAAAACAAAAAACGAAAAACAAAAGAATTTTCATTTTTCATTTTTCATTTTTGATTTCTCAAAAACTAAAATCGAAAAATGAAAGTGTTTTTTCATTTTTCATTTTTGATTTCACAAAAACAAAAAACGAAAAACGAAAGTGTATTCAATTTTTTTTCCACACTGTTTTATTGTCATTCAATAGATGACAATGTTGTCATTTGTCATTCATTTAAAGATGCTTCAGAGAATGAAATTATTACAATGTTGTCGATTTTTGTTACGTACTTAAACAAAAAGGATGAACATAGAGTTTGTATATAATTTTAATTATTTCTCGATTTATAATGTAAAATGTTTTCTTGTCTTGATGTACAGTCATTGATAGTAAATGTTGCTAATGTAAACACCCGGTGTTCATTCAAAATAATATAGACAAAATAGACCGCATGACATCTGAATTGAACTACGGTGATAAAGTAATCAAAGACTTTCAAATTACCTTGTTTATATCTTTGATAAAGAATAAATTATTATATTTAAATATTAAACGAATCACGAATTTAAATTGTACAATATAATATTATATAAAGATGTTACAATTGAGTAGATTTGATGACATCATCACACTAACAAGGGAGGTAACTACTTTTAAAACTGACACGAAAACTAGCCCGGTTGTCGGATCAATACTTTTTTAATCGAAGATAATGTCGACGGATGCAAATGTCTTAAACAATCTGAACAATATGGGTGGTTGAATTTTACTTTTGAGTTTAGAAAGGTTGATACAAGATTATTAGAATTTATGACCATGGTCCATCTGGCAGTATTTTACGAACATCGAGGACGATAATGTATTTTGCTTGATCAATTGATTAAAAAACAAATTTCTGCAATTTCACAATTCAAACCGCGATATTAAAGCATCCAATTATTTTGCCATTCGGAACCTGTTCGGTATTAGTTTGGTTTATTTGTGAAGACTATAAGGTGCATATTGGACATTAACTAGAGGCCGTTGATGGGGGATTATGGAATTGAGAATAGTGGACAAAGATATAAATAATAGAGACAATGGACCAAGAAATAAATAAAAGAGCTAGAATAATGGTGTTAAAATGTAATGTAGTTTGTCTCTAGGAGATTGTTATTGGTTATCATACGGTTTCTCTTTATTTCTATGTCTATTAATTAAGAAGCGTGCTTTCATTGTTTGCCAAAATATATTACTTATTTTGCAAACTATATATATCATAGATTTCCGGTAATTGTTCTACATAAAACCACATTAGAGTCCCTGTATTTTTTTTTCAAGTGGACCTCAGCTACCCACCCTACCCCATCATTACAGAAAAGATGATAAACAAATTTCTACGGCAATACTTTTGTCCGCACAATGTGTAAAGAGGAGCTGGGTAGCTGGTGTCTGCTAGAGAAAAAAAATCAAGGTTGCTGTTTGGCTTATTTTTTTAAAGATAGGTCCAAAGTTGGGGTCGAACACCCATCCCCACCCTTAACGAAAATGTAATAAATATTGTCCCCACTAGGTGCAAAGGGAAGCTGTGTAGCTGAGGTCTACAAGAAAAATCCAGGGTGTTGTTCAGCTTAATTTTTTTTCTTTCTATAGTAGGTCTAAAGTTGAGGTCGGATACCTTACCCAACCCTTACCGGACAGTTATTAAAAAATAATCTGCGGTAATACTTTAAATTGCACTAGGTGAGAACGTAAGCTAGAGATCTACGGCCTACTTGATCAAAATTACAAGTAAATTTATAGCACGGATTAATCTTTTTTAAGCTAATAAATAATTTTCTTGACCACCATACTTTGAATACAAAAAATAAACCTTTTGTCCAATCATATTTAAGCGAAATCCACTAGTTCAGAGGTAGAATGTTTTGTAAAAACAGTTTTGTGTGGCAAAAAAAAAGTTAAAAGTTTCTTTTAACGCAGAATAATTATTACTTTTCATGAACTATTTGAAATAAGGAAAGCTATTTCACACAAAAGTGCAATTTTGCCATCACTTAAACAAAATATAATTATTTACGATTCTCTGAACACTCAAAAGTGTTGACTATTTAAAATGTAAAGCGGACAGAACGCTGTGTAAAATATCGAAAGCGATTGATTTTGCCTTTATATATCTAATGAACCAGAAATGAAATATTAAAATGCATTGAATAGTGTCTTGACTGCCTAATTATATATTAAAAGCTGATGATATAGTGGTTGAATATTAATAAAAACATTTGAAGTACGTTTGAGTCTTATGCAACATTTAGGTTTATATAAATATTTGAAAACTTGCTGCTACCAACTGGCTGCTTGAGACTGGTTTCACAAACTCCGCATTTTCATTACAGCCGATTACATTGAGTGTGTAGACAAGGGTTATATCTTTGGTTTGCTTGCTTGTTAGCTGAACCGTGAAGTCATTATTAAGTAAAGTATACTACCCTCCTGTAGAAGTAGCCTAATCCTACAAACAGATTGATCGGTTATCTGTCGAACTAGTCTTCTCTTAAAGGAGGGTAGTTTACCTAACCTTATAATACAAGCAAGATAACCGAGGAAGCTACATTTGCCTACACACTTAATGCAATCGGCTGTACCTTCTTTACATTATAGGTTGCAACACCTTGCCAAATTATTGGGTTCCAATAATCGTTTGGAAAATTAAGTCAATGCGCTTTCCCATAGGGTTTTATGCAGAATAATTACCGGAAATCTATTATGGAAGTTTGCAAAAACAATATCAAAATCGAAATCTAACTGAACAATGAAGTTAATCACATTAAAAAAGGTTGAGGCGTTGAAGGCCAAATAAGTTTTCATATTTCATATTCTTGCGTGTCTTATTATAAATAGACGATCATTACAAAGAAATTTAATATCAAGACAACAATTAATGTAGAGTTTCATTGGTGAAATTAACACTACAATACAAATAAAGGATTCTCAAATGATCATGACTTTTGTTTCAAGTAAAATGATCAATTAATCAATTAATCAATCAATTAATTGATCAATCAATAAAATTGAGAATGGAAATACAAAACGTGAAAAAGAAACAACAGCATAACCAAAGAGCACAGCCGAGGGCCACCAATGGGTCTTCAACACAACGAGAAAATCCCTCAACCAGAGGCGTGCTTCAGCTGGTCTCTAAAAACATATATACTAGTTAGGTGAAAATGGACGTCACACTTAACTTAGATAAAAAAACAAAAAAAAAACAACATAAAAAACTAACAAAGACCGGAGTATCCTGACTTGGGACAGGCGCAAACATGCGGCGGGGTTAAACATGCTTTGTGAGATCTGACCCCTCCCACTATACAACTATAGCTACCTAATGTAGAATGAACAAACAAACAACAATATGCACAGCAAAACTAAGTTTAAAGGAAATCCGAGTTCGATGTCAGAATAATAAACAAAAGAAACTACGCAAAATAAATATAATTCATAAATTGACAAAGAACTGCTGGCAGTAACTGACATGCCAGTTCCAGACCCCAATTAAACATATCGAAATAATATATTGATATAAGAAGATGTGGAATAAGTGCTAATGAGACAACTCTTCATAAAGTCACAGTTTGTAAAAGTAAACTATTATAGGTCAAAGTACCCTCTTCAACACGAATCCTTTGCTCACACCGAATAGCAAGTCAAAAAGATACCCCAAAATGACTAGTGTAAAACCATTCGAACGGGAAAACCAACGGTCTTAACTATGTAAAAAAACGAGAAGCGAGAACCACATCAACAAACAACAACTACTGGGTTTTTTTGTGATTATTTAATTACTGGACCTAATATTTCATGATTTTTTATTATCTAGGACTGTATTTTTGATTGATAACCAAGTTTGATAAAAAAAAAAAAACAACATAATGTGTGTATAGCATACATATTAACTATGGTTTGAAAGACGTCTATATGTTTTTGCCTCGCTCTGCTCGGTAAAATTGGTAAGAATTAAATCCTAAGATTGAGCGCGTTCTTTCAACAATCTTATTAAAATTCATATCCATATTAATGTTCTCATACACATAAGTATAACGAAATGAGAAATATACCTTTTTATTAGATTAGTTCGTCTAATTTACAAAATGTAGTTTTTTTTTTATCTGAAGTAAATTTACTAACTTTTTTAATAAAGGATTTGAATAAGAATGTGTCCATAGTACATAAATGCCCCACTCGCACTATCATTTTCCATGTCTAGTTGATCGTGAAATTGAGGGTCAGAACTCTATATTTGGCATTAAAATTAAAAAGATCATGATATAGAATATGTGTACTGAGTTTTGCGAGAAATATGAATACCTACTCAAATCCAATCTATAAGAAAAATCTAGTTTTTACAGAACAGTATCCCCCATGCACTTGCACTTTACTATTTTTAAAATAGTAAAATAGAATGATATACAAATGGATGAAAATCATATATACAAGATGTAACTGTAATATACAAATATTGATATAATATATACCAACAAACCAGAGTGTACTAATGTGTATCACTACAATATAATAGTTATTACGTTGAAGTTGAATTCCCTGTCATTTATTTATCCTACTTGCACGAACTTGTCTCAGAAAGAAAATTATATCTGTACATTAACCTCACTTTCAGGTACAGAGATGTGATTTTTTTTCTGAGACAAGTGCTTGTGACAATTCAAAAACACTTGCAGTCATTCGATGTTTAGTACTTCAGTACTTTGATTGTTTGAAAACAATGTATAAATATCCTGCCACATTCGGTATGTGTTTTTGTTACATGTTTTTTTTTCTTCTGTTTTGTATCGATTTCATGCCCTTTTCCACTGATTTGTCTATAGTTGTTCTTATGCAGTGCTGTAACAAAACTGTCCCAGGTTCAGGGGAGGATTGAGCGCTCACAAACATGTTAAACGCCGCCATATATTACATGTGCCTGCTCCAACCCAGCAGCATGTAGTTCAGTTGTTGTATTTTGTTGATGTCTTTCATATTTGTTTTTCGTAATTTATGTTGTTTGAAAAAAGGCCGTTATTTTTCTCAATTACACTGTTTCATATTTTTCATTTCATGGACTATTGCAGCCGACAATACCGTATGTTTTTTCTCATTGTTGAAGGTTATATAGTTGCCTATATATAATTGCTCACATCCACAACATTTGAACTTTGTGGACCCAGGGATAGTTGACTCATTTGCAATAATACAATGTCTCCTTATTAAAAAGTTGAGGGGTGGGGTGTATTTCTTTGGAAAGTTTCAATGTTTTTCTTCCAAGTCTACCAGTTTGAAAAAAATATTTTGACATTTTGCTGTGCTCTTGTATTTGAGTTAAGAGCGAACCAGAGCTCACGGCATGTTGGTGGGTAGTTGATGACTATGGTAAGCTCTGGATGTCTTTTTGAGTATGACATTCATGCCATGCATTGTCCCATTACTTTATATAGACAGCCTATCAGACAACGTGGTCTATCAAAGTAGCTCTCCTAGCCTTTTGTATAGTCAGACAAGAAACAAGATATAAACTGACTTAGCTTGGTATATACATGTATATTTAATATACTAATATAAATATAAAAAAGAAGATGTTGTATTATTGTCAATGAGACAACTCTCCACAAGAGACCGAAATAACACAGAAATTAACAACTATAGTTCACCGTACGGCCTTCAACAATGAACAAAGCCCATACCGCATACTAGTAGTCAGATATTAAAGGCCCCGAAATGACAATGCAAAACAATTCAAACAAGAAAACTAACGGCCTAATTTATGTACAAAAATTAAATGAAAAACAAAAATGTAACATATAAACAAACGGCAACCACTGAATTACAGGCTCTTGACATTTAGACTGTGGCGAGGTTAAAAAGCTGACACGGTTACATTAAAACTAAAAATCCCTATCCCACGGCATCAATTAATTTAAAAAAACATCCTAGTATGACCTTTAAAATTGGAGGGTTAAACTAGCATTGAGCCGTATCCAGGTCCTAAATAGAAAATAATTAAAGAGATGTGGAGTAAATGTACACGGGACAAAATCGCACAAAATATATAGAAAAAATACAAATAATTAATGAACAGGGCTTTTATTCCTGTTCTTAATCTTGAAAGTAGCTGGAGGGTCTTCAACGAGGAACCGGACCATTGATACTCATTATACAAAAGTAACATAGGTTGGTGCATCGGACTACAAAAGCAAAAGTTCCTTGTTCGATCCCTGTTCCGAGGAGAACATTTCCTTTCCACTATTAATAAATATGTTTAAACTAACAATAGCCACACACTTGACTATGTGGATTACATTGTTTTTTCTTCATCCTACATATGTCTTTTGATACATATGAATGCTAAAAATCTTACACTGTATCTATATATTTTGCTCCGATCATTTTGTATAATTTTTTCCAGTTCTTCTGGGGTCCTTGAGTCCTTCCCTCGCCAACAATATAGTTTGCTTTTGTTTGTAATAGAGGCTAGTTACGCCTCTGTATTATCATCTTAGATCAACCTCGAGCTCTCCAAACTTAAAAGTAAAGATCACGCACTCTTATTGTTAAGATTGATAAAGACTTTTGCATCCGTCGACATTTTCTTCAATTAAAATAGTATTGATCTGACAACCGCTGTTCATGTATACTTTAAGGTCGACCGGGCTAGTTTTCGTGTCAGTTTTAAAAGTAGTTACCTCCCTTGTTAGTGTGATGTTGTCATCAATCTATTTATGTGTACCACCTTTATATAATATTATATTGTACAATTTAAATTTGTGATTCGTTTAATATTTAAATGTAATAATTTATTCTTTATCAAAGATATAAACAAGGTAATTTGAAAGTCTTTGATTACTTTATCACCGTAGTTCAATTCAGAAGTCATGCGGTCTATTTTGTCTACATTATGTTGACAGAACACCGGGGTGTTTACATTAGCAACATTTACTATCAATGACTGTACATCAAGAAAAGAAAAATTTTACATTATAAATCGAGAAATAATTAAAATTATATTCAAAAACGAAAAACGAAAACATTTTTGTTTTTCATTTTGGTTTTTAAAAAATCAAAAACGAAAAATGAAAACACTTTAGTTCTTCATTTTGTTTTTTAAGAAATCAAAAACGAAAAATGAAAACACTTTCGTTTTTCGTTTTTTGTTTTTGATATTTCAAAAGAAAAAACGAATGGACGCAAATATACACGGACTATACAGCCCACATATCATGTGCCATATAATCTTGATGTCCCTTTTAAAACACTTTGAAGGATTAAATTAAAGTTGTGAAATTAGGAAATAAAAATAAACCCTATCAAAATCCAATTTGTCGACATGAAATAGACAAAAACGAAGAGACATATGACAAAAGACAACGACAAGCGAGGTTTCTGTTTTTTTTCATTTATAACTAAACACTTTTAATATAGATTAGATCGTTGGTTTTCCCGTTTGAATGGTTTTACACTTGTAATTTGGGGGCCCTTTATAGCTTGTTGTTCTGTGTGAGCCAAGGCTCCGTGTTGAAGGCCGCACATTGACCTATAATGGTTTACTTTTATAAATTGTTATTTGGATTGGGAGTTGTCTCATTGGCACTCATACCACATCTTCCTATACCTACTTGGCGAATTAGTCGAGGCTTTTGTATTTTAAATACTCATACATAACGTTCAGTGATAAGGACACGAAATTGCAGCCAAGATCCTTAATTTGACAATGTTTAGTATAACTTTGTTGTTTTAAATATATAAAAGTTAACTTACCACGATGTAAATGTCATCGGTTTACCATCAGACCAAATGTAGTCATTAATACTATATCCATTAGTTTTCTTCCTTAACCCTGTATTATAAAGACAATACAAATATTGTACATATGTGAAATACTTGCTGTGTGGTGACATTCCTTGGCGCTTTTATTCAAATGGTATTTATATTTTCAAAATGTTTAACGTAATCATACTCTCTCGATACTTAAAATACTTTTATCTAGATGGCGATGATTAAGGCTTGATAACTACTGTGACAATAGAAACAAAAAGGAGTATTGCAATATGTTTCCAAATGCTTCTGCAATTTTCTTATACTAGTGAAAATCATTATAGAGTTGAACTTTTGTTTGTTTGTTTTGTTTTATTAAAAAAAACTTGGTGTAAATTATTAAGAGCTTCCGATAGAAGGTCGTACCTTCTCGTTTAACCAAAGCACTTTGTAATGTTTTTAAATATCCATCACATTATCATATCAATTTTATCTTTACGAGAACACAATAATCTTCCTGACACAATTTTCACTAATAAAACACTAAAGCGCAAAAATTGTAAATTATGAAATTTTATGTTAAGAATAGTATGTCGACGCCTTTAATTAAAGTGATGTGCCAAATACCAATATATGCACGATTATCACTCGAGTCGTTGCTTTGGACTGTTACAAGGTAATGCATAAATTCCATTTCTGATTGGTCTGCTATGCTGACAAGATGTCCTCCTTTAACCCTGCATTCACTCTCCGCTTCAATCCATGTTAACCCAAACGTCTTCCTCTGCATCCCATAGCAACTGTTTTTAAATCCATACCAATTTTCTTCACAACCTTCGATGTATAACATATGACCATAAAAAAAAAGAAGGTTATGGGCAACATTTTTTTTCCGTTTAGTAATACTTCTAAACAAGGACATTTAGGCTGAAAAGCACAACACCTTCTCCGTTGTGTTATACTGTACCATTGGTGCTTTGTTTCTTGTTTTTTTTTTAAATTTACTCATTTTTCATCTATTAGGTAAATTATCAATTATTTGAAAAGTGTGAATAGAAATGTTTTGCTGCTAGTTGTTCTTATTTTTGTTTTGTTCGTTATTATCCAGTACATTGTAAGAATCAGGCAATTTTTACTATCCTATCTTATTTTAAAGTTACACAAAGCCTGAGTATGAAATATTCATTTCTGCGTTTCTGGTAATTCAAAAAATCTGAAGATAACGTTTAGGTAGAATGATATCTGTAAATACGAAGTGCATTTGAACAAAACCATATCTTGAATTACAAGTACAAGAAATAGAGACGAATGTTATTTTGATGTACTATTATACATTATGAATATTAATTAATGTCAACCTGAGTTTTATAATTTTCCCTAAACTTGTTCACAGTTTTATTTAGAGCTAACTGAGGCATACCTTTAGGTGCGAGATGGTCTATATTGAAGACCCATTGATTGCCTTCGGATGTTATCTGCTCCTTGATCTGGTTATTTTTTCTTTGACATATTCCCTATTTCCATTCTTAATTTGCTAGGTTTTCACCACTGCATGATTCGTAGGCAGATGTATACTTGAGTTATTTAAGAAAGAAAATGGTCAATAGATGCGTATTGCGCTATTTCACAACTAAGCCCGGACAATATCAAGAAACTAATATAGACTTTGTAAATGAATTAAATTATACAATATGTTTGTATCGAAAATGTATGCTTACTGCTATTTCCTAAATCAAATGTTTTTTGTATAAAGAACTTAAGTTCATATTTTCCGAGAAATCCACCATTTCCTTGTAAATTAGTTGCAGTTTTAAATTCAATATAAAGTTTCTCCCAGCTTGATATCAATGCACTGTAAGGACGACTGCCCTTACAAAACTTTCCCAAGCTTTTACTACGCCCTTGGAGGTCAATATCATTAACAGAAATAAACGACTGTTCACACGAGGAATCATCAGTAACATCAAGATTTATAATGTAAAATGTTACATATTGACCGTATGCACCCTCTATTTTCCAAAAACATGAGTCTCCAGGTTGGTAAGATATTGGGAACCCTGGTGTAAATATGTAAGCCGATTGCTGGTCACATATCTGGAAACAACTTTCTATTCCACCACATGCTGGTAAATCTGAAGAAAGACAGTATCAACATTAATATTTAAGAGAAGTGCTATTAGTGTTTTGCTACATAAACAATCCTGCATGGTTGCATCATTTCTGACGGTCTTGTCTCTCTTTAGAAATCTAATTTTTACATAAAGCAGTCCTCCTTTTGTAATGCTGCGGACGCACTGTTCTGCAAGTTACGGTATTCTGTTATTCCAAAAACATTTTTATTAGAAAATGTCTGTACAAAGTCAGAAATAGGACAATTGTTATCCATTCGTTTGATGTGTTTCAGCTTTTGATTTTGCCATTGATCTTTTGAATTTTTCTCGGAGTTCAGAGGTTTTGGGATTTTACTTTTTTCAGTGATCGGACAAATGAAATTGTTCAAATTAAAACATACCATTCGTCAAGACAAGGATATAAAATCTTCTAATTTAAGAGACTTCTACCGACCCAATATTGTGTTTGATTGTACAACATTTACAAAATCCAATTTCATGAGCTGTTAAAACTTGTGTCTTACCCAACATTTATTTATAAAAAAAATGTCTGAACCAAGTCAGGGACATGACAGCCATTTGTCAGTCGTCCTGTTGGTCAATATAGCCAAGTGTTGTACTTTTGCCACCAATTATAGACTAACTTGTTAACATTTGGTACAAAATGGCACAAACCTATCATAGATACTTTCAATTCAAAAGTATTTGCATTATTTCTTTCAAAATGAAAACAAGTTGAGAGCTGTATCGTCATTTCATTTGATTCAGATATTAGTTTGACTCCATCCAATTTCTTATCAGATGGAAGAATATTCTTTGTGTAGCCACTCTTGTCTCTGATACTCAAGGTGTCTTCACATTCTCCTGGATTAATGTCGTACACACCCATCTGAAGTACAAGAAAAAAGGGAAGAGTTATTCTTAGCACACGCAAAAATGGAAATAAGTAATAGTAAAAGTTCAATGATAAGTTAATATTGATATTAAAAGGCCTCCGAACAAAAAGGGGTGTTCAGATCCCAGAGCCCGAAGGGCGAGGGGATTTGAACAGCCCTTTTTGTGAGGAGGTCTTTTAATGTCAATATTAATTTAATCATTGAACTTTTACTGACTTACAAACAGTCAAAAATATATGAAAAGTACATAAAAAGCACTTGCAGAAACCTAATTCCCCTGAACTGGACGAGTCTAAATATGTTTAACTTAAATGATAGTTAAACAGTACTCAGACTGGTATATACAATTAACAGTTACCAAATTGAAATGAAAACGGACCAATTTAATGGCATTACATCATATAATTATTTATTTATGATAAAAAAAAATTAGCATCTAAATAACACCAAATGATAGTTTTACAAAATTAGGGGGTAAATTTATATTTTTTAGCCAACTTTTCAAAATAACGATTTCTTATTTAATAAATCAGCAATCAAAACCCCCGTACAGACCTCATTTATAACTGACCAATGAATATTATGCCCAACAACTTCATGCTATATAATACTTGATGTTTTTGATCTGTCAGTAATCATGAAATAGAATCGTAAAGATCAGACCTTAGAATACAGTAAGTAAACTCTTCCAACAATTAGCTTTTTAAACAGCTTGTTTAAGAACTTTTAATCGGACAGTCCTAGATGCATAAGGTCCTTCACAATATTCATCCGGCAAATGTTCCTTTTGTTTCTGATTTGGTAATTTTCCTACATTAAGATACATGCGAATGCAAAATAATTAGTGTTGTCTATTCAGTCCAATCAATTAATAGATCTTGCTTTATTTGTGTTTTTTTTTTTAATAAGAACTATGCATGCAAACTTCAATGAATAAAACCGTATTGAACTAGGTTTCACTGTCCCGATCAAAACGTGTTCGGTGAGATATATTCGCAAGTTCAATATATTGTTATATGAAAACCAAACACTTTAATTTAGTCGTCCGTTATTCCCTTTTCGTTTCTAAATGAAGCAAAAACACCTGGGAAAAACTTTTATCTTTCTTAGTTTTATCCTTGCCTGACAAAAAAAAATCATATGTTATAAATCGTATTTAAACATTAGATAAGAACAATAGTAAAAAAATATCTAAAACTTTTGAATAAGCAGTCATTTATGTGATAAACTGAAGAGACCCCCCCCCCCCCAAAAAAAAAAAAAAAAAAACAACAAAAAAACAAAACAAAACAAAACAAAATAAAAATCTAAATGAAAATTGTAAATTATAGCATATTACAAGATCTTGTCTTTGTGTGCCAAGTACTAGTACTGTAACAGAGATATTAATCAAATTGATTGATTGTTGTTTGCTTTAAGTCCAGTAGCAAATAATTCATGCCTGTTAATGCACGGCCGACACTCGGCTAACCGAGAGATTGGTCGGTTAATCTATATTGAGTATGCGGCTATATGGGAGATTGGTCTGTTAATCGGGTTGGCTATACGTCTGTTAAGAGTAAAACGCACAATTTAATGTTAAACTCTATCAAATATACAGATTTTTTGCATATTATAAGAATCAAATAAAAAAAAAGAAAAGTGTCTGACAAAATGATATCTATCATAGAACATTGTCCACCTTTAAAAACATTTCATAGTCTGCGCAGTTTTCAGTAAAAGTAAAAGGCGTCGCGCAAGCATGTAGTATTTATGACTACACGCATAGCAATTTTTTTAATAAAAGGCGAAACAAACAATTTTATATATCATTTAAAAGACACAAAATACTACTTTGGTTCTTGCATATAAATTGACATTAGTAAATATTTCATAATTGTAATATAACGTGAGTAATACCACGTTTTAGTGAAAATTATGGGTTACAGTGGCGTAGCCAGGGTTGAAATGATGTGGATGCCTTCGCCGAGCGGAGTGAGGTGATTTTTTTGGGACTATTTTATGCAGAAAATTTATATTTTTTCAGACATTGTTCCTGTAAGCACATTTGCTCCCATAGAATCCGACACTGGTTAATTGGATTTTTGTTTAATTTCAAAATACCCACCAATTCATATAATTATATTTTAAACAAAATTTTAATGTTTTTCCGAAATTCTCGAAACTGAATGTAATTCATAATTTTTTATTTGATGTAAAAGTTTCCCACCAATCTTAATATTTGACATCTCATAAATGGCCCCATCACAGCGTCACTTCTGTATAAAGGAACTGAAGTGATCCCCTTTCCTAGCATTTCTCAAAAAACGGCCCTATCACAGCGGCACTTCGAAATATAGGAACTGAAGTGACCCCATAATGCGTCGCAGGGGACATCATCGAAATAACTGGTGTCCGTCCATCCGGTCTTGTTTGCACTCTCATGTGTACAATTCTTGCCAGATTTTTATATCATCAGCAATGACAATTTCGAAAATAAGTCCTAATCTTTGACCTTTTGAAATATAAATTATAACGGAAATCCCATTGCATTTTCTCTAAAGCTTTATCTCCATTAAAAATAAAAGGAAAAGGAAAAACTTTATTTTTTATTAGTTATTGCTCTTGTTCATTGGTTACATAAAATATGTGCAATGCAGGAGACATAGGAACTTTGTTCTTTTATTGAAAATAAAATTAATATGTGGACCTAGATAGAAACTGGAATTTACTGACAGGGCCGTAACTGCCTATGAGGCAGGCGAGGCAACTGCCTCCCCTGAATTGTCGACACCAAAATTTGTTTTTTGAAGTAGTAAAATGAAATATTGACAATATGTATACGAAGAACTTGAATTTATATTATAAACAACACAAGTTTACAGTTTTAACAGTGTTATCATGATACGTGATATATCTGTCATTTTCCGGATTTTTTACGGAAAGTGAACCGTTTCAGTATTTTATTTTTCGTGTGGCCGTCCGTCTGTTATTCAGTATTCGTACGAGAACACATATGAAACTTTGATTTCGACAATTTTAAATAAAACTTAACTATTCACATTTATATTAGAGCTCCATTAAGCAGAGGAAGTTCCCTTTGTATTGTGAATCTTTTATGATATTGGAAATTCGTTACCGGCTGAATCAGCTGTTGTGTCATTTTTTTCTCCCGGCCGATCGTACGAGAACATTATGGTCAATGCCTTAGTAGTTAAACACTCCCATTTGTTGAAGCAGAGACTTTCTAAACTAAGTATATACTAGTTTAGAAAGTCCCTGGTTAATGTAGTTATATACATGTCTGTTCAGCTTTCAACAATATTAAAATTCAAGGTCCTCGACAAAAAAAATATTGCTTTCTATGATCTTGCTTTATGTTTTTTAACTTACCAGTTTGATTTCTAACAAAAATATCTTTAAATACATATAATAATTGTTTGTATAAAAAATTGCTTCAAGGATCTAGGAATACCAGTAAAAATTGATGTTTCTTAAAGTTAGGAAATCGAAGGAAAATGGGTGATTTTTAGCCATATTGAGAACAAAATCCGCGGTCACAATGTATTTAATGTAAATAATTATAGGTCAAAGAACGGCCTTTTAGACGGAGCCTTGTCTTACCCCGAACAGCAATCTCAGTTTGTTTTTGCATAAAAATTGCTTCCAGGTTCAAGCAATACTGATGTTTCTTAAAGTTAGTAAATCAAAGGAAAACGGGTAATTTTGAGCCATTTTACTGCGAGAAAAAAAATCGGCGGCGGGGGGGGGGGGGGGGGGAACCTGCGCCCCCAACCCGCTCTTTCTAAGGGGCCTCAATCGGCGGCTCAAAATCCCTGCCTCCCCTGAATTCGAACCCTAGTTACGGCCCTGACTGATAAGCCTAGGAATGATCACACTCTATTATAGATTAGTTTTTTTTCACGTCGTCTTTCATGTCACAGGAAACGATATCAGGATATGGTGGTTTAGTTGTCAGTTATGTTGTTGGTCAGTTGTACTGAGAAGCCATCGATCCGCTAGGCTCAATTAAGAATTGAATGCTTCTTTTTGTAAATTTATTGGGGTGTAAAAGCGTTGACCGAAGTACATTTTGTTTCCGCGCTTCATTCTAAAAATGTACGCACGGTCAACGCTTTTACAACCCTATAAAGTTACAAAAAGAAGCATTCAATACTTATAATTACATTTTTTAGCTATGATCATGAAAACACGAATTTTATATATTTTATTATTTAATTCACCTGTGCACTTTATTGTTGGAGCACGTGTTATCATGAATGAAAAGTTGTATTGTGCAATGCAACTGCTTACGGAATAACACGTGATGTGCAGTCAGCCAATCAGAATAAAATATTACAATGAAACATACATCTAATGTATTTATTTTCAGATGAAACATGTCCGAGGATCTGTGCATCTTCCTCTGCATGCACTTGCCGTAGCCGATGACGTAGTCTTTTTACGAAAAAAATCGAGAACACTTTTCTACGATTTATCCATCTTGTTTTATTACATAAACTAAATTATCCTTAATAAAAGACCACGCATACTTCATCGGAATTAATTGGATGTTATCCTCAAATCCTAACCCTTGTTACATACGGATTCCTCCGAGTTTAACTGCTGCGAACATATCTTTATTTATATTTTTTTCCTGTCAAAATGATGTGGATGCTTGAGCATCTGAGCATACACGCAAGCTACGCCACTGGGTTATAAAGTCTGTTAATGGGTTGGACAATTGAAATTGTGTCAGTTAAGAGTTATTTAGCCACGAAAATAGTTTTGCTACCTTTATATTTTCCCATTAAAAAAGTTAAGAATGAGAGATTCTTGAGTAAAAAAAAATGATAACACGGTGCAGCACTATCCTTCCAGTAAACGCATTTTTATTTTGACTTTCTTTGCATTTTATTGAAGAGTGTGTCACTTCGATATAGCGTGATCTGGGTTGGCCGCTGGAATATGCATCAATTTATTATTTAAGCCTTAATTTTTGTGTCTGCAAAAAGTAGCATATTCTCAAATCCGACTGAACGTGTCTTTCTAATACAACACAGGGTACATTTAACGTGTTGTCGGTCTCATATGCACATGATATTTGTCACTGGACGTTTAACCCTAATTCGTCAGCATCATCCAATTGGTTGTTGTCTTCTATTACTTAATCATCTGTTGTTTATAAATCATTCTAAAGAAGTAAATGGAAAGGAGCGAATGCAGCTACATTTGGTTGTATTAAGTTTAAATTCATGTTATTCCGTTTAGTTCTTTTTCTACATATGTGCAGTGGAGAACTGCAGTTTTACACATGTAAACTTCAAGCATTTGTTACCAATATGAGTACATCGCAATCCGTTACAGTTTCAACACCCAGGGTGGTTTCATGTCTTTATTCTTAAACAATTATTGTTTTTTTCTCTCTTTTTTTAGCAATGCATCACTCTCTACTGTCCTTATCTTTTATTATGCCCCGTCTACGATAGTAGTAGGGGCATTATGTTTTCTGGTCTGTGCGTCCGTTCGTCCGTCTGTTCGTTCGTCTGTTCGTTCGTCTGTTCGTTCGTCCGTTCGTCCGTCTGTCCCATGTCAGGTTAAAGTTTTTGGTCGAGGTAGTTTATGATGAAGTTATAGTTGCATCCATTTGTAACTTTACATACATAGTCATTATAATAGGGAATTTCTAAAAAGTACCTCAAATTTAGGTTTTGGTCCTCATTTCATGGTTCATTGAACATGAAAATGAGATTGTGTGAAACAGCTCTTTGCCAGGTTAAAGTTTTTGGTCGAGGTAGTTTATGATGAAGTTATAGTTGCATCCATTTGTAACTTTACATACATAGTCATTATGATAGGGAATTTCTAAAAAGTACCTCAAATTTAGTTTTTTGGTCCTCATTTCATGGTTCATTGAACATGAAAATGAGATTGTGTGAAACAGCTCTTTGCCAGGTTAAAGTTTTTGGTCGAGGTAGTTTATGATGAAGTTATAGTTGCATCCATTTGTAACTTTACATACATAGTCATTATGATAGGGAATTTCTAAAAAGTACCAGTTTTCTGGTCTGTGCGTCCGTTCGTCCGTCTGTTCGTTCGTTCGTTCGTTCGTCTGTTCGTTCGTCCGTCTGTCCCGCTTCAGGTTAAAGTTTTTGGTCAAGGTAGTTTTTGATGAAGTTGAAGTCCAATCAACTTGAAACTTAGTACACATGTTCCTTATGATATGATTTTTCTAATTTAAATGCCAAATTAGAGTTTTGACCCCAATTTTACGGTTCACTGATAGAAAATGATAGTGCAAATTTCAGGTTAAAGTTTTTGGCTTCAGGTTAAAGTTTTTGGTCAAGGTAGTTTTTGATGAAGTTGAAGTCCAATCAACTTGAAACTTAGTATACGTGTGCCCTATGATATGATCTTTCTAATTTAAATGCCAAATTAGAGTTTTGACCCCAATTTTACGGTTCACTGAACATAGAAAATGATAGTGCAAATTTCAGGTTAAAGTTTTTGGCTTCAGGTTAAAGTTTTTGGTCAAGGTAGTTTTTGATGAAGTTGAAGTCCAATCAACTTGAAACTTAGTATACATGTGCCCTATGATATGATCTTTCTAATTTAAATGCCAAATTAGAGTTTTGACCCCAATTTTACGGTTCACTGAACATAGAAAATGATAGTGCAAATTTCAGGTTAAAGTTTTTGGTCAAGGTAGTTTTTGATGAAGTTGAAGTCCAATCAACTTGAAACTTAGTATACATGTGCCCTATGATATGATCTTTCTAATTTAAATGCCAAATTAGAGTTTTGACCCCAATTTTACGGTTCACTGAACATAGAAAATGATAGTGCAAATTTCAGGTTAAAGTTTTTGGCTTCAGGTTAAAGTTTTTGGTCAAGGTAGTTTTTGATGAAGTTGAAGTCCAATCAACTTGAAACTTAGTATACATGTGCCCTATGATATGATCTTTCTAATTAAATGCCAAATTAGAGTTTTGACCCCAATTTTACGGTTCACTGAACATAGAAAATGATAGTGCAAATTTCAGGTTAAAGTTTTTGGTCAAGGTAGTTTTTGATAAAGTAGAAGTCCAATCAACTTGAAACTTAGTATACATGTTCCCTTTGATAAGATCATTCTAATTTTAATGCCAAATTAGAGAATTTATTCCAATTTCACAGTCCTTTAAACATAGAAAATGATAGTGTGAGTGGGGCATCCGTGTACTGTGGACACATTCTTGTTTATATTCTGTATCTCCATCCAGATTATCGTGTATACCATGAGGGTCGGATTGGGGTGTTGATTATTTCTGTATTCTTTAAATTGTTATATTATTTTCTATACATTTTATTTATCTTACTCATTATTCTTTCTCTATTCTTTATATTTAGGCATCCCAATATATTTTTACTTACTGATGTTTAGTTACATTACGACGTTAATCTCTGATTTATATACTGGTTACCAATGTAGATGACAAATTGGTGTCATTCATGACAATAACACAGAATCCACAGAATATATGCGACCATTCTCGGATAAAATTAATTTTACTTCAATTTAACACTTTTTGAAACCACTTTTATCAATTTTCAATATCCATTGCCTAAATTGTTAATCGTTCATGTGTTTTGTTTCCGTATATTTTATATTCCATTGCTCATGTTTTGTTTCCGTATATATTTTATGTTCCATTGCTCAAGTGTTGTTTCCGTATATTTTAGCCGCTCGTCTTGAGCCTACCAAATAACACACTATATAGTAATAAAGTTATACTTTTATTGTCATTCATAACTCTTAACAGACCAATTAACAGACCGGGTTTTATACATCCGACCCATTAACAGACCCGGTTTTAAAAAAAGATTGATTTATGTCACCAAAATACGAATTTTCGTGTAGATTTTTCACACAATGATATCAATTTGGTTAACACATACAATGCCTGTCTTTTTTCGATGTTCAAAATATTGCATGCAAGTAAATTCAACACAAATGTCATTTTGTGTACATTTTGTGTGTGAAAAATGTGTATAAATTTATTGATGAGTAACTTGCCTTTTCATTTTATAGATCGTACATAGAAGCTAGAAAAATAATAATTACACCACTGGATTCAGTACATTGAATAATTTTGTTAGACATAAATATTTTTTATGATAAATATATATTTAAAAGGTTATACAATGAAACATGCTGAGTTTTCAATGATTTTCTCGATAACACCTGATTAACAGACTTTAGCCAACCCGATTAACAGACCAACCGCCGATATAGCCGCATACTCAATATAGATTAACCGACCAATCTATCGGTTAGCCGAATGTCGGCCGTGTAATGACTATAACACATAAATTTTGAATACAATAGGTAGGTCGTACAATAGGTGCAAGAGTTTTTAATTTGATTCATAAAATCTACCCTGAAGTCGATCATCCATGTTTACGTGTAGTTTACAATATCCAATTTAGGTTAGATACTTTTAGCTCGCTTTAGTAACTGTGAGAATTCTGTGAAACTGTATTGTGTATTGTACTTTAGTTTTTGGTATGATATTCTGTACTACCGATCACTACTGCTCTCCTGGTTGGTCTCGTGAGGGGGCGTTCGCCTCGAGAGCAGGAGGTCATTAAGTGTGTTCGAATCCCGAACGGGTCAAACAAAGACGTCAATTAAATTGGTATTCTATTTCAACGCTTAACACGTGGCATCATAAAGTAAGAGCACAGACTGGCCGGCTCAGCGTCGGAAATGTGTCCTGGTCGGGTGACTTTTCTTCCTGCGAACTAATATCTTGTGAACTTACACGATAAAAAAAGACTCAGCTTGTCAGTCTAGTAAAAAACGGGGTTAATGCTCTTATTATATTTCACGTAATCGTCCTGAATATTAATTTTATTCGCCACTGGTCGTCATCCATTATCATTATTTATTTTACCGTTTTATTATACAGTGAAGTGTTGGGATTATTATCTTTCATGGTAAATAATTATAGTAAATCAAATGTGCCTTTTCGGATATATAATATTTGACGGAAAATATTGAATTAACTCCGTTTAACTATGATTTAGTCATGGGTCGGTTTTAAGCTTATTATTCTGTACACGGAATGTTCTATAAAAAAAAGACCGAATGTTGACTCTAAATATTTTTATTTATTTGTGTCTTTGGGTTGCTGTCGCATTAATGTATACCTTTATCTCCTTTTATTCAAAACCAATATTTGCTTGGGTATAGAAATATTTACATCTCTAGACCTCTCCCGTTCCACAGTATACCCTTGCTAAATGGGTGCGTTCGTTTGGCTTATTGGTTATATAAATTCGCAGCTTTGTCCGATCAAAATATAATAGGAATGTATATCAGATGCCTGGTGCAGTGAGAATTCCAATCTATCTTAACCTTAATAAAACATTAGAGGAAAAGATAATCTACACACGAGTTGAATGATTGAAATGTGTAAATGTAACAGCCACTATGGTCCGTCAGTTACTTTGTTCCGGCGGAACTTTTCAACTAGTTATTTTGTTCCGATGGAACTTTCCAACTAGTTGTTTTATTCCGAGTGCAGTCGAAAAGTTTCGGAAAAAAGTAGCTAGTTACAAAGTCCCTGAACAATTTATCTAGTTGAATAGTTCTGGCGGAACAGAACAACTAGTTAATTCGGTCAGAATGTTGCCTTCATAACAGAATAAGTTGTAATTCATTGTTATACATTAATCTGAAATTGATATTTTTAAAAGTACCCACACCTGAGGAGGAACTTTTGGGCTAGTTTGTTAGTTTCAGTTTTGACTAATTTGCCAAAAGAGGAACTTTGTGACTTGTTGATAAGTTCCTTTTGACTTTTGTAATCAGTATCTTGGTTCTCCTTTGAAAGGTTCAAATATAATATGTTACGCTTTTACTTTGCATCAATTCTCCAAATGGAACTTTGTGACTGGTTGGTAAGTTCCATTGGAACTTTTGGGCTAGTTTGTTAGTTCCGGTTTTGACTAATTTGGCAAAAAGGAACTTTCTAACTAGTTGGTATGTTCCGTTGGAACTTTTCAACTAGTCACTTTGTTTCGGTGGAACTTTTAAACCAGAGGAAGAACAAAGTAACTAGTTATTAAGTTACTCCGGAACTTTTCGGCTAGTTAGTTCTTTCCGCCCGGAACTTTAATTTCCAACGTCGGAACAAAAGAGCATTTACATAAACAACAAGAAAAGTCAGCTTAATCTTTTTAAATAATTATAAGTCGCATGGCTGATTTTAACAACATTTTTGTGACTTTTGCTAGAACAATAGTAGATGAAAAAAAAATATAACAAAACCGATTAGCAAGACAATATTAAAAAAAATAAAACGCTCAAAATAAGTTGAATCTTTTTTATAAATTGTTGTCAACCTTTTTTTTATCATTTTTTCCCCTTTTATGACAACTATTATACCAGTCTGAGATATAAATAAACTTCAAACAGCAAATGTTGTCACCTAGACGACGGAGCCGTCATTGTATGCTTCAATATATGAGTTATTGCCACTCAATGAAGATTGTTTTTCTGATGTAGTCCCTCCCCTGTTAGTTTTGCTGGAAATTATACAATGTAACCCCTGATGTGTATGTACTACGACAACGTTTTTTTTAATATTAAAAAAAAAAGATTAAATGCAAAGAGAAAAATTATGGAAGAAATGCTAAGATTTACGCATAAAAATTCAAATGTAAATAAAAATGAAATATATAAAAATTGGAAAACTGTTTGAGACTATAATCAACTGAGGACAAATTATTATAAATCACTAAATGAAGCTAATTAATTTATTGCTCCTTTGTGTCCAGTGGCAAATATGTCATGCATATTCACGACAAGATTCAAAGTGGATCAATTTGAAGCAAATGTTCACAAATTTAGAGTGGCACTTGTTACAATAAGGCAGAGCGTTCGCTAGAGGTAAAACGTATGCCGTAATAGAATAGATTTGAACAATAATGATCGAACTCGTAAGTTATAAAGCCCCCCTTCCTTTTTTTTCTCCACGATAGACGAATGTCATATACAAAACGTCATGATTTACAAACAATAACGGCCACTATAAGTAAATGAGATATGGACTTTTTTATAAATTTATTCCTATTGCAGCCAACATCTCCCGGTTCGGGACAGGTTATTTATTTCCACAAAATACCGCCTGATTATTGATCGAAGATATTTAAGCAACCAAAAGCACTTTGAATAAAACAAATTCTTGAAATGGTAAATTAAGGTATTTTGCTGGGTGTTTTTCCCAATCCTATTTCGGGCCCCCTGATTTTAAGAGGGCGTATCTAATTAGCCATGCCCGATTAACTTTTGTTGAATTGAACTTCAACTTAAAGACCTACATCGGGTAAATAAGTTCGAGGTACAATAAGTAGACAATAGAAATCCTTTGTGAAATAAGATCGTCCCAGGTATCTTAGAAAATAAATTTGCGTTGAATAACAATGAAAAATGCACGAGCAGGTTTGTAAAATTAGAAAAAAACTGAACATATAAGGCAGCAACCATTTGATTTTCTGGGGGGGGGGGGGGGGGGGGGGCTATATTTTTTTTTGGAAACAAAAGTTTGTTTCCAGTTTTCGGAGAAAAAAATAATTTTTTTTAAATCTGAGAAAAAAAATTTGTTTGTTTCCCCCTCAGCTGCCACTATATGTAATGCTAAAATTGAAAGAAAAAAATTGTTTTCGACTTGTCGCAAAATAAAATAGATTGTTTTTCGCCGCAGGCGAAAAAAAAATTTGTCCAGAAAAAAAAACCATAACCCCCCCCCCCCCCCCCCAGAAAATCAAATGGTTGCTGCCTAAAAAAGACTCTTTTTTTGTCTATAATCAGTTAGAGGTCAAATTAGAAATTTTAGATACCTAACTATTACTAAACAAAAATGATATGATATAAAAATTAACTCAATTTCAAAATTTTGACTTGCAGCAAAAGATTATATCTTGCAATGAACAAATTAGAAATTTAAGATACCGAACTATTATTAAACAAAAAGGTACAAATTAATTTGAAAATTTTACCTAGCAACAAGAGGTTACATCGTGTAATGAAACGGCCACATGTTATGGCAATATAGTATAATTGTATTGCCCTTTGAACACATATCGAAGGTACCAGGCTCATAATTTGATACGTCAGATGCGCGTTGCGTCTACATAAGACTCATCAGTGACGCTCAGATTAAAATAGATATATAACCAAACAAGTACAAAATTGAAAAACATCGAGGACTAAAAAAAAAAAAAAAAAAAAAAAAAAAAAACTGTGCCAAATACGGCAAAGGTAATCTAAGCCTGAGATAAGAAATTCCTTAGCATTTCGGAAAATTTATATTTTTGTAAACAGAAATTAAAAAAAAAATGACAATATAATTGATATTCATGTCAACACTGAAGTGCTGACTACTTGGCTGGTGATACCATCGGGGACAAAACGTCCACCAGCAGTGGCATCGACCCAGGGGTGTTTATAGTTATCGAAGGTGCCGGTCTTATATTTTAATACGCCAGAGGCGTATTTCATCTATATAAGACTCATCAGTGACGCTCAGATCAAAATAGTTTTGCCTAACAAGTACAAAATTGAAGAACATTGATGACCAAAAATAAAAAAAACTGTTCCAACTACGGCTAAGGTAATCTAAGCCTAGGATAAGAAATTCCTTAGTATTTCAGAAAAAAATATATTTTTGTAAAGAGAAATTTTATAAAAATGACAATATAATTGATATTCATGTCAACACTGAAGTGCTGACTACTTGGCTGGTGATACCCTCGGGGACAAAACGTCCACCAGCAGTGACATCGACCCAGGGGAGTTTATAGTTTAAATTTTAATACGCCAGAGGTGTATTTCGTCTACATAAGACTCATCAGTGAAGCGCAGATCATAACAGTTATTAAGCCAAATAAGTACAAAGTTGAAGAGCATTGAAACTGCGCTGTTTCCATTCTGTCTGTAATTGTTGTAACGCACGTTGTGTTCGTGTGTTTTGGTCATACCAACCTTTTGAAGATCATTCACCAGTATTTTCTTTTGTAGTTTGATGTAGACAATTTCAATCTGAACATACATTTCCGACTGAATAGACCAAATACAATTTATTCCCTGACCATAACTGAATGGAAAACTTGGGGATAAAATTGTCGTTTCATTTTCGTCTTTCAGAATCATTTTTGATCCACATTCGTTAATTTCTAAGAATTCTGAAAGGAAAGATAAAATTTTAATGTCCCAAGCAGTCAAATTTGATGAAATATGAGCAAAACTATAACGAATAAATGTCTATGTACAAGGAAAATACGAACAAGCAAAAAAAAAAAAAAAAAAAATAGAATAAAAAAAAAAAAAATAGCCCATGAAACAAATGAACATAATATATGTGTTCATATAAACCCATGTCGAAGTCCTATTTTGTCATCAGTAAGCATTATTGCGCAAGAACTTTCATGTTTTTAAAATTATTCGGATCAGAATTGCAGAACCACGCTTCTCACTGTGTATTGCTACCTAACATTGGATCTTCCCGGATTGTTTTATTTTCGTTTTAATGTGGCCAACCATGTAGCGTTCTGTGTAGTGGTTTTGCAGTTGATTTGAACATCATTTTTACTTTGATTCATTTTTGTTTTGTCTACAACAGACGTACCAGAAACTCTAATTACAACAACAGTTCAACATGTTGAAATACTAGTATGTTTTAACAGTGAAGCTTGTATTTAAATTTTATCTTTGTTATATTATTGGAGGTCTTTCCGTGTCTTTGGACCATAGTTATGCCAGATTATCTTCAGTTCATAGATTTCAATATTCCTCCTTGTATCGTTATCGTATTCAAAGTCTCAAATATTCTTTCTAAGTTTGAATTGAAATGTAAAAAAAAAACATCCTACCTTTAAAACAGAGTCTTTGGTAATAGATGTTACTGACATCGACTTTATTTACCCACCACTTTTGAAACTGTCGTGTGTATTTATGACCCATATGCAAAACGCAATATTTTTCACGGTAATTAAATGTAAAGGATAGGCATGTAATATTTTGACAGTGTCCAATACATTGCTGTATATCGACATCTGTTTTTATCATGCGGATAGCATCATGGTCTTCCTCCATCCAAAACGCATGGTATGGTAGAACCTCAAAGCCTAAATCGTATTTGTAATTTCTGCACCACAAATCACGTCTTGCTGAAAAAGGATATTACCAATGTTATTTCAACTGATCGGGCGAAGCTTTAGTTTTAATTTGCACAATGACAGTCTATTTAAAGATGTGTATATATGTTAAGGATGATTTCCGTTATAATTATTATTGATTTCTAATCACCTATCAGTGTCATCAAAAGAATTTACAAAAGAATGACTGGTCACGTCTTTGATGACTTTATCCTAAAATACTTTTATCTAAATGTACTGGTGTATTATAAGCGAATTGGTTAAACTCCGCCCAATCAAGTGAAATAAATAGAGTAATAAATAATAATTAATAATTTTAAAGAAGAATTGTGCTAAACATGTCTTCATATTCAACTTAGTAACAAAGTTTCAATTCATTACTAGGACAATTCTTTTTTTAGAGTGCTAAAACTTGACATGACATGATTACTAGTAATTCAAAGAAATAAAAAAAAGTCCAGTTCAATGAGTAAACGTTGATAGGAGGCGAGTAACAAATACCTTCTAATATATTTAATATGCAGTGTTCTCTGGACTACCAGAAAAGATGGGATGAGTTTACATCTAAATGCCTTTGTGTGTCCTGTTTCATTTCTAATGATAAAGTAACAAATTCCAATATGATCATAGCTGCTGTCTGGCCATTTATCTTTACTTGAGTCAAGTGTGTCATTAAAAAAATCCAATCATTGATATGTCTTTACTTCCGTCAAAACTTTCAACCAAAGAAAACGTCAAATTCGCTCTATATTTTGACAATGTACAAAATAGCTTATTCCAGGTTAAACGATAAACTGATGACATGGCAGCTTTCTGGAGAAGTTAAAGCCTAGAATATCATTTGTGTTTTTGTCTCCGAGCGGTTGTGTACTAATTTTTATTTGTCATTACATACAATTCTTTTCATGTGTTAAAAGAAACGTCATAACAATATCATACATAAGCTTTTTTACGTTGGTATTTATAAATACTCTATATGCAACATCTGCAATGGGAGGATTATTTGAAAGAAGCATAGACCATTGATTAATTATATCTTATAAAAGATTCCAAATAAATCCTTGTGCTCTTACCTTGTTTTGGACAACCAATTATTTCTAGCTTTAAACATGCATCTGTGTATTCAAGTGGGACAATTTTAATGTACCGGCTGTAAATCTCTGTGTTAAATACAAACTGCTGAAATGATACTCCTATTGAGAGATCGGTTTTGAACACCTGTTGGAATACAGAACAAATCAAAATGGAAATATTCTTTATTTGTTTGAGTGTAAAAAAACAGCGAGTACTCTTAGATTGGTATTTTTTACAGTTGATTTTTATCATGTTTATATTTGCCTGATGTCGATCTACATGTTATGAGTCAAGCCATTTCAACTTATTTTTTCAGGTCCATACTACAAGGTCGACGCATCTTCTTGTTAATGTCAATTACCAATGGAAGATCCAAAACCTAAGGTGTAGTTGTTTTTTTTATATTGTATTGCTTTATATTTGATCCTTAATACATTATGTATTTGGCTATATATTCATACTAAATTCTCAGATATATTTCAGGAAACAGGTTGCAGAAATAAATCCTAGTTCATGAAAAATATCATGCTGATAAGACATACACATTTAAATTGATATCTTATCAATAGTCAGCACTTTGACAACAATGATAATTAATATGGTCATAATTACAAATTAACGGTTCACAATCATTTGAATTTTTCGCAATAATTAAGATTTCACCCCAACCTAAGCTGTATTTGGCAAAACATTTCAGATTTGTGAGGTTTTTCAACTTCGTACTTGATTTGGCATTTTAATTTGTTTTTAAATAGATTCGATTAGATTAATTGATAAGTCGTTTGTAGAAGCACGTCTGGCGAACAAAATTGCAATCCTAATGTCTATGATGAGTTTATCTACATTTTTGTAGAATTATCAAAATTGACCAAGTTTACCGTATTTCATGATATATAGATGTTTTGCCTAATATAAACAGAAATAATATATATCTGGATATTTTAAACATTACCACACACAGCAAACTATCAAGTTATCATTAGATTAAACAACTCACCTTCATTGTGTCCTTTGGGTCCTCGTAGGTAGCAAGATTGTTTCTATCAATTCCATATAATATATTGAAGGAACTTATAAGTTTAACATTTTGTCTGTCTTTAATTCCTTGTACTTCTACGCCTTGTACTTTCAAGGGCACTACTAAATCAACCTAGAAAGCATAAATGATCTTTGAACACTCACGATCTGATATATTTAGATACCAGTATAGCTATCTGATCTGTAATATAAGCGGTTACGTTTTATTCCTGATAAATGCAATTTTTACTGAGTGTGAAATCGCATGGCTGATAATGTTTGTATATTAAGAGATGCTCTCTTGTCGACTCATACGGACTCTCTTATTTGAAGCGACCCTTTAATATATTGTTTGTTTTCTTGATTTGTCTATTCCGAATTGATTTACGAGATTTTAAACTGATGTCGCCAAAATATCCTGAACAGGAAAATTAATGACCAAACAACAGACCTTTTTCAATTAATATCATATGCTAATAGATACAAGATTAAATGGCATGAGTGGCAATGAGACAATTCTCCTTCCAAGTCACGATTTGTAAATGTAAAACATCATAGGTACAAATTCGACAAATACATACAATTTTGGTATGTTTCTTACCATGAACCATGGGGTATTATCAGTGGAACTTGCACACCAGCCATTTTCGGGTCGAAATAGTCGTCCAAAAGTAAATTGATGATCACTGTCCTTATGTGATGAAGATTCAATCTGATAATCATAGACGTCACCAGTAATTAGTCCAAGTCGGCGTCCACACATTGTTGCTAATGTTATTAAGAAAAATATTAAAACCGTATTTAGCAAATAAAAACATTGTACACATTATCAATAAAGGCAACAGTAGTATACCGCTGTTCGAAACTCATAAATCGATTGAGAAAAAAAAACATACCCGGGCTACAAACTCAAACTGAGGGAAACGCATCAAATATAAGAGGAGAACAACGACACAACATAAACACAACATTGAAATGTAACACACAGAGAAACGAGCTATAATGTAACAATGGCCAGTTTCCTGACTTTTTACAAGACATTTTCAAAAAAAAAAAATGGTGGATTGAACCTTGTTTTACAGCATGCCAAACATCCCTCCTTAATGGCAATGTAATATCTATACTATTAAACGAGAATACCTCATTTTGCGTGTCGATTCTCTTCCTTCCACAATGCATCATCAGGCCTCTGTGTTCTATATGTAACATGCATAGTCGCATTTGTCATCCATTCTTATGATTATTCAGATTGAGTTAATTTGGAAAAAAGACCACAAAATAGGTGTCTGGATATTGTTTCCGTCATCAGACTAATTTTCAGTCATAAAAAAGACCGGTTTTAAACATGCACGAACACAACCAATCGTATGATAGATTTCAAAAATGAAAAATAAATAAGCCAAACAAAGCGTTCTCAATATCATGGTTTTTAGATCGCAAGAACCAAAACTATTATACCTCTTTAGAGATAATTATTTTTTGCGTTTATCCACATGTAAACTACGATTATACTACTATGATATATAGAGACTCTCTGTAGTCTGTCTACTGTTTTCTTTAAAATATTTACTATCTAAGGGATCATACCAGTTGCATAAACATTGAAATAAGTAAAACACGTGGAAACAAGAATGTGTCCATAGTATACGGATGCCACATCGGCACTATCATTTTCTATATTCAGCGGACCGTGAAATGGGAATAAATCTCTATTTGGCATTAAAATTAGAAAGATCATATCATAAGGAACAGATTTACTAAGTTTTGAGTTGATTGAACTTCAACTTCATCGAAAACTACCTCCACAAAAACTTTAACCTGAAGCTGGACTGACCGTCGCACAGACTAGAAAACATAATGCCAATAAAAGAAGGACGAAAGATACCAATGGGATAGTCAAACTCATAAATCTAAAAGAAACTGACAACGCCATGGCTAAAAATGAAATGGGACATAACAAATAGGGCATAACAAATGGGGCATAACAAATTATTGTTGAAAGTGAAAGTAGTGATTTGGCCAAAATGAAAGTAATGTAGAGATTAGAGGGAGGTAGGACTTTTTCGGGACGTCGGGATTTGGTAATTTTAAGCTCAAGATTTCTGGATTGATCCTAACGGGATTCGGGAATATTTTTTTTGAATTTCGGGATGTTGGGATATGAATTTCGTTAAAATACGCACCTCGAGATTTCATGTTTTTAAGCCCGGGAATTCGGGATCAGGGCCCCTCCGACCACCCCTCAAATAAGCCTTACTTATTCATACAAGATCCAAATCCTACCATTGGCATGTTAATAGGGCTTTCAAAAGGAAAAGCACTGATTTATTGTCTTAAAAGCATCTTTTATTTGTCTATTAATTATAATGGTCTATAAGCAGTTTCCTTTATTTCATGTTTGAAGCGGTGCAAAATTTTAATTTAATTTGACTTTTACCAAAAAGTTAATTGTAGCAAATGAGAATAATAATTGTGGTATAAGACCAGAAAAACGAAAATAATTGAATTTAACAGAACGGAAACAAATACCGGTCTTTGGAAAAAAGGATAGGGCTTTTGATACCTTATACATGTTATATGAAATTCTCCAGATATAATATATTTTACAAAAATTTATTCTACAACAGTTTACGAGCGATTTCGCGGGAGTGTTCTAGTAACATTAAAATGACAAAAATAACACGCATGTTAAAATGACAACATAACATGACAGGATTACAATATAGATAAATGGGAGAACATATACGACAGAGAATCATACGAATAATAGCTAACAAAAGGTACCTGGGTTAAAATTTAAACAGCAGCTATTATGGATTTTTATTGTTTGATTTGAGACATGATATGATATTCCTTTACGAATTGTGAATGTCAGCAGTACCGATTTCCCTTCATTATTAATGTTTAACAAATAAAGCAATATTATGTGTAACAAATTTCTCATTACATTGAGTTACACTGCTTTTCAATTGGATGTTATTTCGGTGATTGTTGTAATAAACAAATTTTTTTCTTAACAGAAGATTGAGCTGCTTTACACAAATATAACTGTCATTTTTCATATAGATGCAATGGTAAAACAAATTGTTTTCAAGACATGTGTAATTAATTATATAAGTTGTTTTACAACTACATGTATTTTCTGTAGCGCAAGCATATGATGAAGTATATAACTCTCAATTAAAACGATATTCAAGGATAATAGTTTCTTTGTTAGAGGGTTGCTGCTCGTATTAAAATTTTTAATCTAGAGAACAAAGAAGTGAAGTTGAAGTCATTCCTACATTAAGTTAACAGACGCCACCAAGAGTTAGTTGACCGGAATATTTGGCACGTCTTAAAAACTGTGATACTTACATCTTCCAATAACCTGTAATTCGTCTATTTCAAAGTAATGAAAGTAGCCTTGCTTCGTGTTAGGGTCTGTAAAGTCGAAGTTCTTTACGCTTATATATTGTCCTATAATTGGACGTTTACACTGAAAGCGAAATATTCTGTGTTTCCAGGGGTTTCTATTATCGTCACATCGGTATGCTCCATACGTCAGGAAGTCCCATCGGTGTTTACTTATATACGTTCCAACATATCTGTTGTTTAATGGGTACCATACTATTATGAAACGAAACAACTGAAGTGTCATTCGTATCTTTTTACAAATAATATATAAAATGCTTGAATTTTAATTAGTTATATTTAAATCCTAAATTGGAGCACTTTCTTTCTTATAATAAACAAATATGTATGTTTTCCCTTACTTTCGATGGGAATGTGTATGTCACAAAATATTCCTTTTTATCCTCCAAAGTTTCTTCACAATAAAACTATTAGGAGAGTTCAGTACTTTGTCTTCGTGTATAAGGTATTGTGATAACACAAAAGGATAGACGCAAGTAAACGGACACCGCTTGTTACATTTAGAAATAAGAATTCACATTTGCATATTCAAACATTACCATTTTAATATACGATTATAAAATACCTTTGAGTTGACCTACCTTGACAGCAAGAATAAGTATGTTATATAGATACATTCATATACAATTACGACATAAAACGTGTTTTTGGATATATGAGCACAAATGAAATAGAATAAAAAATTCCTGCCATCTCTGATTTTCATAATTGTTTTTATAAAGAATACATTATTTCGTATAAAGATATGTGAAAAAGTGAATTCGAATCAATTACTTTTGGTAAAAATTATTGTTGAAATGTGCATCTTGGGCAGTGTAATTGGAAATGATTGTTTTTGAGTCTTATGTTTTAAAGTGGACATTTTGTCCATTTCATGTTTATATTATTAAGCTTACCTTTTTTTCGATAAAGTACAATTGCATGAACTTCAATATACTCTTGTAAGTTAAGTAAGTACCATGGCTTGATATATGGCCTCTCTGATACATATGATGCTGTATTAGCTGTAATTTTTAACATAATATATTAAAAATTAAGTGCCAAATCGAGTTATTATACAAAATCTGCTTACAAAGCACTCTGATTCAAATTAAAACATTTTTCAAACTTCCATCACCAAGACGCTTGGTATATATTGATGTATTAATCTATATCATTTCTGTCACGGTCGAGGAGGTCATGAAAATTTTCATTCCAATGAGACGCAATAGTTCCCTCCGTTCTGCGACATGTTTCCTTTTAACCTACGACATTTGCACGAAAGAGATTGTATCCAAGCATTTCTTTTGACAAGTAAAAACAAAATCTGTTTTTTAAAACTTGATTCACTTTCCAACAGAGAGATAATGGTCTCCTCATAAGTAATTCAAAGTTATGATACTCCGCTGCACGCATCTTTGGTATGGAACTTGAAATAAAGGATTCACTATTACAGTCTGAGATGCTTCATGTCGTATCCTGCCATAAGACATTGACATTTAAAAGAATGACCGTTGGTTGAGAACTAAAATTTACAACAACAGACATTAATTCATCTTTCTTGCTGTAAAATTTTCATTCATGTAAGGGAAATTTAAGCGTCTCCTGTCTACTGAGTGTATTTCTCCTAGATGAAATGATATTCCATTTAGTTTACCTTCATGCCACCAATAATCGAATTCTGCTTCTAACAATGAGAATTTTCGGATCAAGGATTGAAATTGTGCCACACGAGCAGCATTATCTGTGCTCTATTCCTAGGCACATAGTATCATCACTGTTGTTTGTAGGTATCATATTGATTAGTCATTACTTTTCAATGTAGTGTTTGTAAAATATGTTGTTCTTAGAGTTACTTTTTCATGTTTTTGGTACTTTTTGTCATCTTTGGCATTTTCATTGCCTTTTTCATATCTTATACCTCTTTTATCTAATGATCAATGCTAATCAGCGTTATCATAAGTTAATTACGTTCTCTCAATCTTTTGCCCTGTCTTTTGTTAAATCTTAACATTTTTGTGTCATGCATAAATATAAGAATATTCCAATGTCAGAAATTTAACGGATATAATCAGATATAGGTCATATCTTATTAAGCAAGCACTAGTCAATTATTTACTAGTACATCAGAAATTTGGGTATAGTTAGGACCGGCAACACATCATTTGCATGATGTATCAATTTACATGTAATTACCAGATCATGGTTTCAGACACAGGCACTTGTTTTCCATGAATCTTTATCAAGGTATTTAGGTATACTAAGTGCAATTGTATTCATGACAACTAAAACTTAAAGTAGAAATGCGTTTTTGCATTGGTTAAGTGGAAACCTGACGACAAAAAAAGTTTGCATGCTTTTTTTGGCCAGCAACCTGGGATTCTTTTATACCGGTAGACCCGACTTCTTTTTCAGACAAGTGATGTTTAGTAACATACCAATTAAACCATCCAATGCATTTGAAGGCGGACTTCCATCAGTATGTTGGACTGCATTATAGCTTTTTCCTTTCCCAAATACTTCCAGGTTGTCTTTCTCTGAAAAGGTGGTTAAAATAACTGCAAGATCTCTACATATAGATCTAAAATAATATTGGGAGTCTCGGCTCATACCAAACATTAGCAAAAGCTGATCTGCATGTTATCGTATATTTACATGACAGTAATCAAATAGTATATACTACAAGTCCTAGATCATCAGGCCAAGAAGTGAAGATAATACATCAGGATAATTCTACTGAATTATGAAGGGGTGATCTTTTAACAATGTGATCAAATTTTGTGGTGAAATAGTAATGCATGCATTCGATCTTAAGTCTGCCTCATATCTTGACTTACATCTGAAAATTAAAGTCATATGAAACCTAAAATTAAAAAAAAATATGCATATGTTTTTATAACTAAACGGTTAGTTTTCATTATACAACTTATGTACATATACTTTTTTTCAGAAGAAAGTTCTTTAATTTGTCCACATTTAGAAGAAGTTTACTTATTTTTAATTGCTTGCTTCCACGAAGCAATTCGCCGACATATTTTCCGTATGACTAGTGATCTTAGGGTGACCCTCCTCGTAAAAATCTAGTAATCGTAATACTCATGGATCTGTCATTAAAATAAACAATTATCTGATTGTACATGTTAAACACGTGCTCAATATCCATGCTTATGTTGATTGTTTACTATTAGGTGACAATCGGCAAACTTCGGCTTCAAAACACGGCATTAAATTAGCAGCCATGTTTGTAAAATCATAAAAAGCAAAGAGAAAAAAAAAATGACGATTACACGATATTTTATTTATATATTTTTATATATAAAATAATAAAACGTGCAAAGAGTACTACGTTTATGAAATATACATGTATTGGTTCAAGAATTGGATAAACGTTATTTTTCACCAGTCACTCGTTTCATATAACATTACGACAAAAGAGATGAATTCAGCTCCCAAACTATTAACTTTCCATTTTAAGTAACAACATTCCAGCGGCTCCTGTATACGGAGTATATATATCTCCTCATTGATACAATATTCCCGGGCTTTTTCTTTTCTAAAATGATTTACGTCATAGAGGGTTGCTTATACATAAACTATTTATAAAAGATTATTGAATTTGAAAATTATATAAATTTGATATGAAACAAGAATGTGTCCACAGTACACGGATGCCCTACTCGCACTATCATTTTCTATGTTTAGTGGACCGTGAAATTGGAATAAATTCTCTAATTTGGCATTAAAATTAGAATGATTTTATCAAAGGGAACATGTATACTAAATTTCAAGTTGATTGGACTTCTACTTTATCAAAAACTACCTTGACCAAAAACTTTAACCTGAAATTTGCACTATCATTTTCTATGTTCAGTAAACCGTAAAATTGGGGTCCAAACTCTAATTTGGCATTTAAATTAGAAAGATCATATCATAGGGCACATGTATACTAAGTTTCAAATTGATTGGACTTCAACTTCATCAAAAACTACCTTGACCAAAAACTTTAACCTGAAGCGGGACAGACGGACGAACAAACGGACGAACGAACGAACAGACAGACAGACGGACGGACGAACGGACGCACAGACCAGAAAACATAATGCCCCTCTACTATCGTAGGTTGGTCATAAAAAGATATGGTATAGGAAAGTTTGAGCTAAAATGCCATTAGCAAAATCAAATAGAATTAAAAGGAAGTAGCCAAGTATAGTAGCGCAAACACAAAATTATAAATCATACAATTGTGAAACTGTATGTCAAATAGCCAAAATGAACTTTCGGTATGAAGATGAATAATTTTGAAGTCATAACAATAAATGTAAGAAATCGTTTATTGAAATTTCAGAATTTGATAAAGATTCTTTGATAAAAATTCGTTGTTTTTGTTTTCAATCTTCGAAGGGATCTATGTGTATTTAAGATACTAAGTTAGCGACTGAGTGTAGACTACCTAATTATAAAAATATAAATCTTATACATGATTCCAATGGGGTAGCGTATTTGGATTTAATCATTTTTATACAATTCTCACCCAAACCATTAGTTTGCAAGTATAATTTAATTTGTAATATTTACATATACATGTATTCTGCTTCTCATCAGTATGTAATGAAAGCATTTTACTTTGCAATAAAACACAAAGGTTGATAAATTTAAATACCTGTATCCTCCTCTTTCAGCTTTCCTTGAAACTTTCAAAACAAATACGATCAAACAACTATTTGCGTTAGAACGATTTTTTAAAAATATAATCACCGAGTTTCGGTATGAAAACTTAGTCAACTTTGATAGGATTCGAACGTTATTTGTCGAAGAGGGATTATTACTTTCAACTGCAAGGTTAACAATTCAAGTGATCACTGTACATATTTAGACCACTCGATAACCGATACAGTTTTCCCTATATTTTATTCTAGGTTCATACCACGAACTCATATTATGCATACGAAAAAAGTCGAAAAAAATCCTTTGAATTTGATAGCTGTAGGAAATAAATCATACATTTCATTACAGTAAAAAAATGTTAGAGTCATATCTGATGTACAGTAGTTGTCGTTTGCTATGTAATTTATACGTGTTTCTCGTTTCTCGTGTTTTTATATAGATTAGACCGTTGGTTTTCCCGTTTGAATGGTCTAGTAATTTTGGGGCCTTTTATAGCTTGTTGTTCGGTGTGAGACAAGGCTCCGTGTTGAAGGCCGTACATTGACCTAAAATGGTTTACTTTTATAAATTGTTATTCGGATGGAGAGTTGTCTCATTGGCACTCATACCACATCTTCCTATATCTATATATCGTGGGTGTTCCTCAACCCAATTCCTTTTCTATTTTGTGTTTCTATAGAATTTTGTGGAACCGGTTACATTATTTCCAAAGCAGGGGGAAACGAGAGAACATTCACAATTGTAAACCTCTAGTAATAATTATTTTCTCAGTGAAATTTTGTCTGTTGAACTGGACAAGATTAAACGTTACTCAGTCCAAGCATTTATTTCTTGGGAAAAAAGATAAATTCTGCACAATTGTTGGAAAAGTGCAAATTTGAAAACAATTAGGAGAAAGCAACGGCGTTATTATCCCTCTAACTGTTCCATAGAAATACTCACCGCATTCTGGAATATTACAACTTGCTTTTTTATTATTAAAATAGCAACTCGGCGGGTTCCATCTTGTTTTTCTACAAAAATTGTTTTCAAATTCTCCAATCCACAGTGTACTGGTGGCAAAGTCTAACTTCACATCTGACCATAAATCGCAGGGTTTTCCATATTTGGAAATATTTAGTTGGCCATTATAAGAGGCACCATTATCAGTTTGATACATACATTCTCGTTCACCTATTTTTGAAATAAAACAAATAAAATTCCTTAATCGTCCATATGCTCATTAAATTTTCTTCCTTCAAAGATCAGAAAATAGAGATTCACCTCACGTGTACTACGTATCTTTATGTTGTGACACCTGATTGTAAATGATTACATTAAACATCACAAACATGATATTCAGATGCATATATATATTAAAATCAAACTGATAATTTATTGTACAGTTTTGTATCAAATGGAACAACTCAAACCAATATAACTGAATTTTAGATTAAATTAAAATAGCTAACTTTATTTTTAAGACAGCTTTTTCTTCTCAATCAGTCGTCCGAGATACTCAATAAAAAATATTTAAATTGTTACCTTCAATAAACCGTAATATACATGTAAACATACTGTATTTGACAATTAATCAGATACCATTCGATACAGCAGATTCTGGGTGTGGTTAACATAGTGTACAGAATAAATGACACATAATAAAAAGTGAACAAATGGCAAAAATTAGGACTAACATACCAATTGATATATTTGCATTGGCATGCATCAAGAACAGTGAAACATTAGCAATATAAAAAATTGAGAAAAATAGTCCCAAATTAAGGAAATAAAGGATCTCCCATCCTGATTCTAATAAAAATTTGTAACCTTTTTTTTTTAAATACTTACTTGTTGGTTGGTAGTAACATAAAGGTAATCCAATATGAGAAGTATGCGTAGGATGTGATAGAAAATTAGGGAGCATTCCATTAAGCAGAGAATTATTGTCGTAAGGGAGGTAAACTTCGTCTAATTTCCAGTCCATTTTATATATTTCTTGACATATTTCGGTGGAAGGTCCCTTAAACATAAATGTATTAAAACAATAGAAACATAGAATATATGAAATCTACGTGTAAAATACATAACTAGAACATATTTCCTTTGTTTTATGTCTGTTTTTTTTTAATTTTATTTTGAAAATAAGTCTAGTGTGTATCAAATAAAGACACAAAACCATAAGCTAGGACTGCCCAAATATATCATGCCCTCACTTCTTGTACGTCTAGTTTTCTTTGAAAAAACTATTCTTATGTTAATGTTTCACACGAAGAGAAAGATATTCGTACAATTTCGAAGCACCTTAGATTATCTAAGATATGAGATGGGGTCTGTGTCGGTCAGTCTTTGATTATGTTATGTTTTGTTTTGAAAATGTTGTTTGTCTTTTAAGCTTTTTTCTTTTTTGAAATATAATTGTCAGTTATTGCAACTTATGAGTTTGAAAGTTTTAGTATTTTTCGCATCTCTGTTTAATTTGTATTTTTTGTAATTTCTGTTTTTTCTGTTTCTAAATTATTAACTGAATATATGAAATCTGCCTGCGTTAGCTATTATTTAGTTGTTGGACGAACCTATATACATGCACACGTTAATGATATTTTTATATTTCTGCAGAGTAAGTTGCGTCAATAAAACTTATTAAATATAAGCAATTATTTCTTTGATCAATAATGTGATAATAAGGTTTATATTTAGTTCCAATAATACCTACCAAATATAAAATAAATGGTAATTCACTTGGAAGATGCACTGACTGATTGACATTTCCATCTTCTCTACAGCAATATACAAGCGTGACGTCTGAGGAGGTATCTAGTATTATGTGTGGTAGTTTACCACCCAAACTATAATTGTAACCACGGATGGTTAATTTTCCTTCGTCAAAACCTTAAACGAAAAAGTTAGTAAAAAGTTAATTTATTCAGTACAACAAATAAAAAGTTTACAAGACAAAATAAAAGGACAGAACAAATATAAAAAAATCACTAAAAAGAAAATAGTGCTCGTAGTTTGTTTCTGACCGTTTAGAACTTGAAATTTACTTGTACAAGACGTCAACATACTGAATTGTCTGAAAAGCTACTGAACAGTACTTTACTGACTGCTAGACATTTTGGTTCTGAACGGTAGTGAATTTACAACAAGACAGTTTGGTTCTTAGTTTTCAAATGATATTAAGATCAACATGGCCATTTTTTACCTTAATTGATTATCTATATTTGAGTTGTGACTCTGAAGACAGCCGAATAATGAATAAAAATCATAGTTATTTCTTTTGTAGGATTTAATGAGTATAACATTTCGTGAAAACCGAGACTTACACGAATAAAACAATACACACCGATTATAACAGGAAATACATTTAGCTTTCATAGTGTCAATATTTTAATATAGTACAAAGAAGGTAAATGATATTCTAATTTCGTACAAAAATATTTCAGTGTCTTTAGATTAACAAAACAGAAACATCTTAAAGGTAGCATATAAAAAATACCGAACTCCAAGTAAAAATCAAATACGGAAAGACTCTAACTGTATGGCGAACACACTAAATGAACGTCAAACAATTTATACGGTTGATTAAATTTAATTTTATAGCGAACTAAACCTACCAAATGTATTTCATACAATTCCATTATGTTGACATGATATCGGAACAAAACAAACAGACATGAAAGGTAAACACGACAAAAATAGGGGTACATCAGTCAGCATAATATTATAATCATGATATAAAAACAACCAAATATTCAACAACGAAAAACAAGGAGGCATAGAGACAAGGCATATAGAAAAAAACGAAAGACAAGAAAACATAACACAATAACACAATAACGAGATGTATAAGAAACGAGTCACGTCAAATGGATATTAACCAAAAATAAAAATAAAATTAGACTAAACCGTAAAAGTAATAGACTGAAAAGAGACCAGATCTGTAACCCGTAAAATAGTCCCAATGAAGCGATTTAATATAACCTAACTAAACAGTTCAGTATTTCTTAAATTGTGTTGTCCCAATTATTATTGTAATCGAAACTTTCTGCATCCATTAGTATGAACTAAATAAGTAATTACTTGTTAAGTGATATTCAAATATTCAAATGAAATTTAAATGTACGAATATAACAACTTGATGTCTAGAAGTTATTGGAGTGGATAATATAAAGGAAATGTATTGTCAAGCTTTCTGTTACAACAATATGGACAACGAATACCATACTGTAAAGGCACAGACCATGAAAAGCTTTCAGTTTGTCTAGAGGGTTAAAATTCAAAACAAAACGAATTACAAAAAATGTATACTTCATGTATGAGTCTCTAATTAAAGTTTCCTAATACACTTACCGAAAGGACACTTCCCACTAGTCCTGTATATACAGTAATTCCCAGAAGGCCATGTTCTGTTGACTTCCTTATCATCATTGAATATTGTTCTGTTCGATTCCATGACACAAAAATTCATCTGCATAGCATGTTTAGTGTATGGACCAAGAATGTGTGGCTCGAATGTAAACTGGTCATCATCGTTCCAGAAGAAGCTCAATGAGTTATCGAACAGGGACAAATTGATATATCCATTAGACCATCCGTACGCACTACCTTCTGGACACCCAAACATCGAAGTATGCAGGGCATATGTTCCTTCTGGCCATTGCGTCGACTTTATTTCTAAAAGTTAAATCCCATAAATTAGCTTATCTATTTTCAAGAGAATAATACATATGTCGATTTTACAACAATAACATTTAAGTTTTCCAACTTATAAAAACGTATGTCGTCGAAAGAGATCTTATATAATTACTATTACTATTTGTTATAACAGTACTCTATGATATCCCGGTAAACTAATTTTGAATTAAAATATTTTTCATTAACAGGAGAGACTGTCGAAGCAATGAAAAATCTAGGATTATGAACTTCTGATTTTAATTACAGAAAATATAAACACTCTTACATTAAAATTCTTACATCAATATTGCTACAACATATTTTGTCAGCCATCACGTGCATTTTCGACTTTTGTTTTTTTCCCCCTGTGCTTGTGTATTCTAACTGGATTAAAGCATCGATAAACTACTGATGTCTATAATTTATTAATAAACAGTAATTGATATAATGTTTTAATTATACCAATATTTTATATAAAATATTTATGTAGTAAACTTAATTCTAATCATCCGTACCACTTATGATCAACTTGTTGAATACATGTAGCATACCTGAATCAATTAAAGTTTCTATACCTGTTTCACAGAATATTCCAGTAAAGATGGTTGTACAGCGGCAGGTACACGATTGCAGTATCAACGTTCCATTGTTTAAGCATTTTGCAGCAGGACAGTCTAAAAGAAAACATGTTTTGTAAAATAAAAAATCCGTAAAAAAAGACACTTTTAAAAGATAAGGATGCACCTTGTACATGAAATCACTCACTAAGTGTAGAATTTCATGTGCATTCATAATGATGCTTATGAATTGAATGCAAATCTGGTGAAAATGCAGATCAATCGGAACTTGCGTGATATTTTGAGTTTAAAGAAATTTGAGATATTGAGGGTAAATTATATGGCCTTCAAATTACCATTTCGATCCCTAACATCACTGAAGAGACATTTATTGACGAAATCCGGATCTGGTGTACTAAAAAAAAATTTGACACCTTATGTTTGTGGCATAACATCTTGGCCACAAGTTTTTTGTGAGCTGTTTAGTATCAAATTTATGTTAAGATCCATTTTGTTACATCTTGTGATCAATTTTATTTGGCAATCGTCAATGGCAGTCAGCAGGGTTAAAGAACATCAGTTGTTCGACCTGTTAGTCAAATGCGTTTCATTTAAAGAAGGGGTGCATGGTTTATTCTTAAAATATATTCTGATCTCTAGTTTAATGAAAAAATGAAATAACCTGATTAAAATAGTAGAAAAAACAAAAACAAATTAAAAACCAATTGTTCAGAGAACAATTGAAGGTCTTTCCACTCTTTACAATTTATTTTGATATGAAAATATTAGAATTCGGTTTAAAATGTAATTCCAGTGTCAAATGAAAGGTAATTCTAAGCTGATTCCAAAAATATTTGGTTTCTATATACTATTTATTGGAATAAGTTCAAAAAGAGCTACTTCTGGTTTACAAAGGTCACTTCCGGTTTGGTTTTTTAAAAGTCATTTTGTTTGTAACCTTAAGCACAGAGTCATATCGCTTTATGGTGTATAGAAATGAATTTGAAGCAAAGGTCAAAATCTAGAACGTCAATTAACCTATGACCTTGACCTCAATTTCAAGGTCATTGACCAAGTGCTTCAAATCAAAAGACCCTAGGTCTCTGCAATGTATGGTTTATAAGTTATATCACTTTACGCATGATTCTAGATATAATAGGGGCGAAAACTCCTATTTATTGTCTATGCATCCTTTCAACCCAAATTAATAATTTAGAATATGTCGCAACTAACAATTTAGTCAAAAAAATTTGTCGATATGTTAAATAGTTTTTGAAAATAAATGAAAATATTAAGCCAAAATCAAAATTTAGAATATGACCTTGACCTTTGACCTTATTTTCATTTTTTTGGACCAAGGATCTCAAATCAAAAGACCCTAGGTCTCTATCACTTATGGTTTACCAGTTATAAATGCATATTCTTATATCAAACATAAAAGGGGAGAAAACTCTCATATGGAATCTATATACGGCTTCGGTCAAAATAAAACAGAACATCCTGAGGATATAACGAACAATTTGGAAAAATAAATTTGTCGGTTTCTAATACGGTTGTGAAGCCTTAGAGATAACAAGAAAAACAGTGTTTGGGGAGATAACTCTTATATGGGAAAGTATTCGGTTAAGCAGAGTTGGTTTCAAAAGCGTATAAACTGTTCGATATCATATTCCAAAAATCTAAGCGACATCTTGCGAAACAAAAAAAAAAAAAAAAAAAGAACAGCAAAGGAAAAAAAATAGGCGAAAGAAAAAAAAATAATAATCAGAAGAAATCCAATACGGAAAAGTGGAAAGACCTAAATATTCGCGTTAAGCACGAGAACATTTCCTGTCTCTCTCGAATTAAACGGTTTTTCTCGTGGCTATGTCATTTTGATAGCCAATTTTTGAACAGTTTCTTTAATGCAGATTTGCTGATTTACCGAAGCCTGCTCAGTGATTCATAAAGGCGTATTACTAATTTGCTTACATTTCAATGAGGAGGATTATCATAATGGATTTTCCATCTTACTGTTTCATTCTTCTAAGAACTTCATATGAAGCATTTTTGAACTCATTCAAGTATCTAAGAATTGATTTTTAGGCTCAAAGACGTTTTCTTGAAACGTTTCCTTTTGTGCGTCTAAGACAAACATTTTATTCTAACAAACCAATATGTTTTTCGCCTTAGATAAAACTGGTGTCAGGCTTTTTCAACAAAACCAACAAACGCAAAACAAGGGACAAGTATAGAGGTCAACACTTGCAGGAGTAATATAATTTTAGAAATCTGAATCGAACCCCCCCCCCCCCCCTTTTTATATATCAAACTATAGGTTAAAACAATTCCACAGTCTTAAAAAAGATAGATTTGAACGGCAATAATCTAAATATGACATTTTTTGGGTCATGTAATGCATTCTCAATTGTATACAAAGTTTATCTTTTGACATTATTAGAATAATCAAAATATAGAGACAGTAAAATGGTGTTTTCGTCGCATGGTGAGAGTATATTTTCCCTCTACATATTATAAATAATATCTTTGTATGTTTAAAACAAATCTACTTATCAATGAGATCTTGTATGATTTTCAATGAGTCAAATACCCACCGAGTCCAAATGACGTGCACGTATAGTAACTTTCCCCTCTTAATCAGATTCGTTAAATTCAATCATTAGTAATTGAATAAAACGTAATATTTTACATCGGATGCCGTAAATAAAATTCATTTTCTAATAATCTATTTCGGATTAATCAATTTGCATATACACAATGCTTTAACGCATTGACTTTTCCTTAATTCAAAGTATTTGTTTTAATAGTACATTTTAATTTCCTACGTTATTTGAAATAGTAATGAGTCAACGTTTTGCCAAATTGATTTCTAGAATTCATGATTGTCAAATGTATACACAGCTTAATATATTGTGGTACATCTATCATTGTTTCATCATGTTGAATAATAGACCATACTGCTCATTGTAATTTCAAAGTTGAGCTTTTTTTTCTTTTTCATATGTTTTTATATTTTCAATTCCGCCAATTGCCGTTACTTACAGGAAATAAAAAAAATATATATCCAGAAAATTGAATACTTTAAAAAAAAGTGTTTTTGATAAAGCATTTTCTATTGAATAAATTGGAAAATAAACTTAGAAAATAAACCAGCATTTGAACTGTCAACTAGGTAAACATATTTGTATGTATTTATTATATTTCTGTGTCAACTAATCAAATTATTTTGGGCTTTAAACAGGGTTCTCACTAGAAAGTTTCATGGTGAGTCATGGGTTCATCACTTTTAGAAATGGTGAGTCCTAATAGGTTTTGATGAGTCCAGAATTCATGTAATTTTTTGTGTCGTTGTGTAATGAAATATGACGAAATTAAACTGAAACGATGCGTGTTGGATTGGTAGTTTATATTATATCGATAAAAATGATGATCTCTTAGGTAGGTGAATGTGACAATTTTCACTGATTATACCTTTATCTATATTTCAATTGCATGTCCTTGCATGTAAGTATTATACAAGGTGACCTTTAATAAAGTAACCCACACATTATAGAGGATAATAAATTGACGAAACTCTGTTTGTCTGGCATATTGTCCGAGTGTGACGAAATTGATGTCTGTCCTCGAAGTTGAGAATTTTCATTTAAAATTTTCAAATTAAAGCCGAACATGTTAAAGTTAGAAAGGAACAATTTCAACGGAGAGTCACATGTGTTTTTGTTGGTTCCTTTCCATGTATTTAAACATTTATATCTGTGTTTCTATCAATTTTTTTTATAACTGTTAATCGATTGCAAGCAATCCATAAATATATAATGCAAAACAAAACCAAATCTTTATAAAAGTTTAAAGGACCAAATAAAAAAAAAAAAATATATATAGAGAATATCATATGGCTTTTTCAATATCGCATCCGTATCAACCCGAGACACCAATATAATCCCAAGAGCTCTGCTCGAGGGATTATATTGGTTAAGGGTTGATACGTTATGTGATATTGAAAAAGCCATATCATATACACTTTATTATATACATATACCTCAAGTAGATGGTTTTCTTATGTGACATGACGTCATACAGATAAGGATGTTTGAAATGACGTCATACAGATTATAGGTTTGACATGACGTCATACAGATAAGGGATTTGATAAATACTTTGCAACAGTGGTTGCAATCGATGACGTGACGTCATACAGATTAAAGGTGTGATAAAGCTTTTGCAACCGTGCTGATATCGATATCATCACGGGTGGCTGATACAGCACGCTTGCCAATGATTGTATTACACATACAATTTATCTGTATTTACTACTAAGTATATAATAAATATAAATATACGAAAGAACTGAGGTATGATATTATGTGAATAGTTGCATACATAGTGTTATTATACCAAGTAGTATGGTATACTGAATATTAAGCGATTTTGTAATTTTCGTCTCTTATGCCCGATTCAAGTAAAAAAATAAAGGGCCGTATGGTGACCTATATTAGCTAATGTCTATGTCATTTGGTCTCTGATGGAGAGTTGTATCATTGTCAATTAACCACATCGTCTTATGTTTGTATAAAAATTTATAAAGAAACGCAAGTCTGCGCTTAATATACATAAGACTACTTACATTTCCTTTCTTCAAACGGACTTCCAACTATAAAAGTTAAAGAAAACAAACTACCAATAAATTTAATAATTTGTTCATTGAAAGCGTTTGAGAACTTTACAATAGCAAAAATAGATTATAATAAAACAGACTATCTAATCATTTTTGTTTTATTTCGAAACGTATCTTTGTTTATATTTTTAGTATACCAGCTCTTACATGTTAATTCTGCTACTGAATTCATTGGCAGGTTACCTAATTTTTTAAATAATGAAAATTGAAGAAAAAAAAGCAGTTCTATCTCAGATAGGAAGTGGTTATGTATATGTCTAAGGCTTCAGTTTAACAATGTATGAAACATTCATATTTATGCATTAGATCCGATAATCTATTCTATAAAAAAAACGAGGTTCAATTTGTTAGCCGGCAAGTACATGTAGTAAACGCGATATGCTTTTTACATATTACGACATGTAATATTGACCAAATAAATGATGTTGATAAAAAAATACAACTAATCAGGCTTTTCGTTTTCTTAATTATAATAATAATTAATCATTTACGGGCAAATCCGATACCGATACCGATACTATATGACACATTCGGTTTCCCGTTGAAAATCAGAGTTGGTTCAAACAGACAGATGTTAAAAGCGAAGACAATTATGCACCTTTATATCAGCATGACTTAATCAGATGGAAATACAAGTAATACAATGCTATCAACAAGGCATCTGTACTTTATTTTAGTCACTGCCGACCTCTGATAATTCAAAAGTAATGAATAAATTGACATTACCACAAAGCGGGACATTACAAGACTCCCAACGTTTGTTGACATCTCTTGGATAACACCAAGGTCCTCCCTCATGAATGTCTGGGTTTCGGCAGTAGTTGTGGTCTCCAACCATTGTATAACTGTGATTGTTAGGAGTGATATCTGACCATATCTGACACGTGAAACCCGTAATGGTAGAGTTGATCGTGCCATTAAACGTAGTACCAAATAAATCAGACATGCAGCTACTATCTGATAAAATATAATAAAGTCAAAATTACATTTGTAAACCTATACTGTAATATAAAGCACCATTAAATGAAATTGAGAATGGAAATGGGGAAGGTATCAAAGAGACAACAACTGACAAAAAAGCAGAGAACAGCCGAAGACGACCGACACAGCGAGAAAATTTCGCACCCGGAATCGGTCGGTCTTCAGCTTGCTACTTAACAAAAATGTGTACTTATTCAATATGAGTATGGACGTCATACTAAACTTCAACAAAATATAAAGGAACTAACATATACCAAAAAAAAAAAAAGAAAAAGAAAAAGTCGCTTGACTTGGAACAGGATACAAAATGCGGCAGGGTGAAACAATTTTGTCAAAAAGCATGAATTAAATTCCAAAAATATAATGATTTGTTTTCACTAACCCTACCAATTAGATTTTTTCCTGCATATTTTTTCCAAACATTTTTAAAGTGATTTAAACTGTTTCACATGTTTAAAGCGATAAAAAAGAAAATATAATTGAAAAATAGAGAATGAGTTGATTCTTAGACATAAAAGAAAGGTATCGATCCTCCTTCAGCATATTTGTTTGCAGAAAACAGGTATTATCTATATTAGATCTCAATTTAATCATTTTTAAAATGCATAGCAAATAAGTAAAAATGAAAAATTGTGTTGCAAAAAAATTAAACAGACAAAACTAGTTTATACACCTATCCTATGCGAGGGGCCTGTTGTCCAGTGGTTGTCGTATGTTGTTGAGGTTCATAGGTGGTCTCGTTTTACGTTCTTTCATATAGATTAGATTTTTGTTTTTTTCTGTTTGAATTGTTTTACACTAGTCATTTGGGGCTTTTTATAGCTTTCAGTTTGGTATAGGCCAAGGTCTGTGTTGAAGGCCGTACTTTGACCTGTAATTGTAAACTTTTTATACATTTTATGACTTGGATAGAGAGTTTTTTAATTTACAATCATCCTCTTATTCATATTATTTATGTAAGCAACGTTTAATGTCAATCAAACATTATCCGTGATATTATCAATATGTTACCTGATATTTTGCAAATCGTACTCTGTTCATCAACTGTGTTTTGCAATTTTGAGCAATTCTCCTATTGATGGATTTGGAGTCGTTGTATTTCAATCATCGGTGTATAACCACATTCATTCGACCATCAAAACCATGCATTCTTCTAATTTTATCGTGTCAAGCATTTCGTATATTCATTTATAGATCAGTAGTTTAAATTGATCTAGTAAGTATATATAATGGCCCAAATACATTAATTTATTGTCAATGTACCGAGATCAACAATTTAAAATGTTCGTGTCTGTTGGGAATATACGAGTACTTGTCCATTCAAACAAACCAAAGTTAACATTGGTAAATTTTGACGACAGATCGTTTCAGTAACTTTTACATGTTCTAGATCTGTATCAGCACAAATTAAACTTTTAAGTCATTTGGTTTCTAGTGGACAATAGTGTCTTTAGCAATCATTCCACATTTTATATGTACTGATATACATGTAACTCGTACACACACAATTTAGCAGATCAAAATTATTAAGTGGTTTAAATATTCTTGAAGAGTAAGTTAAATAACTTAATAGAACATAAATGTATCTTACCGTTAAAGTTTAAAGCCGGCAATATTACAGCATGGGCAAACCTTAACAGTCCACAAGGAATTAGCACTGAAATGAGTACTTGCATCTTCGATTCAGTTAAACACCCAGCAACATTGATCCATCTGGTCAATAGTCGTTCTAGATCTGATGACAAACACGTGATTATTTAAAATTAATTTCAAACTCAATAATCAGATAATTTCAAACTTGGCACGAAAACACTGAACGGAAATCATTTATTGAGTAATTTGAAAATATTGGGGCATTATATCAAATCTTTAGTATATCATTGGAGCAACTCTCTTTTTCGAAGACTTGCATATAAAAAGGTTCAACTCTTGAATATATGTGCTTATGTAAAACTACTGTCATTACTCATGTTACTGATGGTTATTCATTCAAAACCATCATTTACAAAATGTTTCGTTTTATTGTTTTTACAGCACTATAAAACGGGTTTTAGTATTAAAGTGAATACGAATCCGGAGATGAGGACCAACGATATGTTCCCTTGTTCATATTTAACCAAGTAACCGTATTCTGTGAATATTACTGTATATCTTAACTCTTTATCGTCTTGGCAACACATATTATGCTTCTTGTTAAGCACCACCGTTTTTTGAATTTGTTATTTGTTTGTTGATTCTGTATCTTGATTTATCCTGCAATTGGATGTTCTCCTATACAGATACAGCCCTAAAGATATCGCTATGCTGTATATGTATACTATACAGGTATCGCTTAAAAGCTCCGCCCACTGCCGGACTGAGTATTGTATCAACCTACGTGACCTCAGAATGTGTATTCCAGTTGCATTCCAATGACGATGAGAATTGTCGATTTCAAAACTTGAATGTGTATGATTGTGTTACAAAATCAACCATGTCAATTTCAGCATGCATGTTTAGTGAATGTCGAGTCTGAAGCGTAGGACAACTCGTACACTTCTGTTTCAAATTTGACAATGTTTTGTTATTTGTTTGTACTGTTGATGAATATAAATGATAATTGTACTTATATACAAAAATAGATTGTATAACTCATTTTAACTCACTTGTTTACGTTGCCTTGCTTTGATGATTTTCGGTATCACAAGCATGTATTTTTCCCGTAAAATGCTTAGCTTATATTTTCAATATTCTGACGTCATCGTTCTATGACATCGGGTGGATCATTCATAAAAAAGCATATAACCTGGAAGTACGATCGGAACAGCCCAAACAATATATTCATACTTTACCACGGCTGTGTACTCTAAGCGTTTGAAGGACGTTATGTTAGAATTAAAGGTAAACAATGCCTAAAAGCATAGATAAAATAAAAATACTATAGATTATGTAGTTATTCCATTATCATCAATTTTAATAATGGTGCATCTTGCAACTGACAGAGAACTTATATAAGTCCTGATTGATACAAATCACGTGGATTATAAACAATTTATCTGTATATAATAGCCCACATTATTATCTGGTAAAGATATTAGTACATATACATAATTGTTTCAATCGAGATAAAAAGCCCATAAAATTTGTTCTATTCGAAAAAAAAAAATATGTTTAGAATATATTGTGAAAAAAGCAAAACTTTCTGTTTCTTTAAAAATATTACATTTGTTTATGAGAAATTATAAATATTCTTTGAATAGATAGTGTAAAAATAAAAGGCTATGGAAAGTTAAAAAGCTATAAAAAGCTCTTATCTTTGTAAAGGAGATACTGAAAAGGTGTCGTTCGCTGATGCATACAAATCGCTAAAGATTTTGATTGATCTGTCTAATTGCAATGTTTGTTGTTTACGTTTACGTGACTTCATTTAGAAAATATTTCATGAACAAGGGAATAAGATAATTACAAATTCACAAGATAGGTACTGTTAAGTTGATTAACCAGGAAAGAGAACAGGGAATGTACAATACCACTGAAATAATTGCTAACTTGTTACTAAAGAGTTGAAATTTTGTCTTCATAAATGGCGCAAGGTTATAGCAAGTCTTCTATCGATCTATGGTCGACTGTGGAAGTCCCGTATTGGTAGTAAGATCGTTTAAAAAAACATTGTCGTCTTCTTTTACATTTTCATCTGTAGAGATGGTGGCACTTTTTGACGACTCTAATTAATACTAAGGCTTTTCTACCTTTAGATTACCTTAGCTGTATTTGGCAAAACTTCTAGGTATTTTTGGTCCTCAATGCTCTTCAACAATTTCGTAATTTATTTGGTCTTTTTAACATTTTTTTTTATTCAAGCGTCACTGATGAGTCTTTTAAAGATGAACCGCGCGTCTAAAGATAAGAGTGTAAAATGTTAGTCCTGGTAACTATGATGGGTTTATTTACAACCACTGGGTCGATGCCACTGCTGGTGGATATTTATTTGGCTGAGTATCACCAGCCCAGTTGTCAGCACTTCTGTGTTGACTTGAGTTATCATTGATATGTTCATAATAATAAATTAACTGTTAACAAAACAATAATTTTTTGAAAAACTGAGGTTTTTCAGGAATAGATTACCTTAGCTGTATTTGGCAAAACTTTTAGGTAATTTTGGTCTTCAATGCTCTTCAACTTAATTTATTTGGCCTTTTATATATGTTTTGATTCAAGCGTCACTGGTGAGTCTTTTGTAGACAACACGCGCGTCTGGTGTAAGTGTAAAATTTTAGCTCTGGTATCTATGATGAGTCTATTTATTAACGTCTCCTTTCTCTACGGATGTGAAAGATAAGTTTTTATATCCCAAACCGCCGGACGAAAGTAAGCATGACATTTGCAGCATTGAGATGTCCAGATGAGCATTGTTCTTTTTTTTCTAAACACCCTATTTGAAAATAATTTGACTCCTAATGAAAAAGCCAACTTGGTAAATGTACTTCATTTATATATATAAAGGAAAATTATTAAATATTCATTATTTCACTCTTTGTCAATTTCACATCTTGAAATGGTTTTAAATTTCAAAATGATAAATTGTTAATGTTTTTTTGAAATAATTAAATGTGAGTCAACACGAAAATAAATTAATGATCATGCATAATCGGAGACGAACTACCCTCAAAATTTAGTGTTTCGAATTTTGAAAAAAAAAATGTCGCTTTAATCCGTTTATCGTATTATTACTAAAAATCAATATATAACAATTGCATTGTTCATAATATTAAGTTCATAACACTTCAAATAAGGTTTGCACATGCGCTTATGTTTGCCTGTCACAAAAGTGTTGTTATAAATTTCGAAGGGGCATCTGCTGTCACAATCGTGTTCACCGAGTTTGACTAAAACAAATTTTACCAAGTAGGAGCTACTTAAACCTCTTTATAAAAAACCTTGTCACGAAACCTGACAATTCTATTGGTTTTTCCTCTATTATCATCTTTTTGTATCATAATATGTTTGTCACAAATACGAAAATTTGTATCATCCCCGAGGGTATCAGAAGCCCAGTAGTCAGCACTTTGGTGTTGACAGGAATATCAATTATATGGTCATTTTAATAATTTCCTGTTTATAAAAGTATGAAATTTTCAAAATACTAAGGATTTTCTTATTCAAGGCATATATTACCTTAGCTGTATTTGGCACAACGTTTTCGAATGTTTGGTCCTCTATGCTATTCTTCTTTGTACTTGTTTGGCTTTATAACTATTTTGATCTTAGCGTCACTGATGAGTCTTATGTAGACGAAACGCGCGTCTGGCAAATAAAAGTATAAGCCTGGTACCTTTGATACTATTTACATGTATCAGTAATAAATATATATTAAACAAGAAAAAAAAACACTGTTATTAGGTTTGGATTATAACAAAACTGGGATAATTAGGTCATGTAAGATTTTAAAGCCCTTTCTGAAATTCGTTGCGTGAATATAATATTATTGTTATTTCGTAATGGGTTATAGTGGTGAACAATTAATTAAAGTTAATACGGGCAAGTGTTTGACAAAGATGTAACAGGTTGTACAGGATATTTGATAATTAATATTTTATTGTGTATTTGTTGATGTTGTAACATGAGAAATTTCAGGTTATGACGAAAGTTGGCACTTATTAAACGGTTAAACACACTGCAATTGTATACAAATGTCCTAAATCAGTAGCATGTTGTTCAGTGGTTGTCGTTTGTTGATGTGTTCATAAATGTAATTCGTTTCACGATTTTTATATCATGGATTAGACTGTTGGTGTTAATGTTTGAAATATTTCATACACGCCATTTTTGAACCCTTCATATCTTGTTCTTCAGTCTGAACCAATGTTCCGTGTTAAAGGTTGCACTTTGACCTATAATGTTTTATTTTTAGATGTTGTGACTTGGATGAAGTGTTGTCTCATTGACACTCATACCACTTCTTTTTATTTATGTTTATCTATGTTTATTTAGTGTAAAGCCACAGAACGAGTAGCTGATGCTCGATGGATATAACGCTTCTTCTATCATACTTCTAAAAACGATTATTTGTATTGTTATTTTCTGGAGAACCCGTGTATTTTAACTATGAAGTCTGAGTCTAAAGTACCAATGACAAAGTAGCAGGTAACCTTGATATTTGTTTTATACATGCGACCAATTATTTTTGTCCAATGTTAAATTATCAGATGACGTCCACTCACAACAAGATTCAAAATTTTGGACATATTTTGAACCCTTCTGTTTCATCGAATTTACAATACTGAGTGATTATAATATGATACAGCGCTGATCCTAACATTGAAGCTATAAAAGGAAGAGTTTAAAGAGTCACGACTGAAACCATTCTTTCAATTAAAAGAAAACCGCCCTTATGGATGACAAAATATTTTTTCACAACTAATTAACCCTTATGAAAGACATAAACCATGGAAAACAACCGAATGACAGGCTCCAGACCTGGGTACGCCATATAGAATAAGGTTGCAGGGTAAAACATGTTTTCTAGGGCCAGTCTCTCTCCCTAATCTAGGACATAGGTGTTACAGTCAAACATAATAATAAGCTGTTCAAAAGTTATATAATAGTATAACACAAAGATCGTTTAATACAGTTTATTAAACAAAATGTTTTGAAGGATACAATTATTACTTCATATGAATAGTTCCTACCATTTATAATTTGTAAAAAATGAAAATCCGGAAAAGCGCTTCGGACACAAAATTATTAAACATGTTGTTTTCAATTTTGTTAAAGGGTCTGTTTTTTAAATAGTTTCTTTCCAGATTGTATGAAAAAATCATTTGTGGAAGAAAGTAGTAAAACTATTTTGTTTTTATTGAACCTCTTTCTACAAAATCAAGACGATAATAAAAAAAAGGTATGCTATTGAATAAGGTCTACACATCTAAACATGTTTTTCGTTAGCTTAATTGTTTCTGTAAATGTGACTTAGGACGTGTATAAATATAATAACTCCGCTTGCTTCTAATTCTAAATATTTACTTAAATTATCAAGGATCTACCAAGAATTGGAACATGACAGGTGTTGTACATTCGTTTGACTTGTCTTGTCATACAATTTTGCCATTTGATTAGGGACCCTCCGTTTTGAATTTTCTTCAATCTAACAATTCATATCTTAAGAAACGTTCTACAATTTACAATTGACAATCGACAATTTACAATCAACGATTTACAATTTACAATCTACAATTTACAACACAATCCTATTGTTCTGTCTTCAATGTTTACAACGCGACATAAATGTACAACATATATATACATAATATAGTACAGATCACTTGAAATAATCCTTTAGACAAAACCCAGATAGCATGCAAGTCAAACAATGAATTCTTTATGAGATGCTACATTTGTGTATATACATTTTTTGAGTTTTTGCTGTAAAATAAACGATATTTTTTTATATGGGGTCACAATATTTAATGATATTGGATATTGCGTATAATATTTGATTACGAACTAATATCGATCGCTGGATGAATTTTATACAGATTTTTTTTTTAAAGAAGTTCTGTTATAAATTTTTTAGATGAAAATACCAAATTTTTTTGTTTCAATCGTAAATACCAATCTTGTTGATAAATTTCTAATGTACATGAGACAAAATGATTTGTTTCCACCAGTTTTCAAGGCAAAATGAAAAATTCACAACATGTATTTATAATTTTTAGGCCACCTTATGAGTTTACAACATCTAACTAAACTATGTATTTATTATAAAATTGAAATATCTATTGTCATGAATTTCATGCTAATTAATATCTGTTTTCTTCCTTCTTTTGAATACTCGGAATTCGTTTACATACTGTGCTTAACTGAAAGTAAAATTCAATTCATATGATGATAATGGTGAGGATATTGATTTCAACATGTGTGGCATCTAATACACGCATATCAAGATAACAAATAGTAATGCGATATGACTATAGAACATGGTTTCTAAAAGACCAATCCCTCAACCAGATGCTTGCCTCGAGAGTTCACAGGTCAAAATATTATAGACTTGAATGGATCAAGAGTTTGTTTCGATTTGATATTATGAGTGCCTCTATATGTTTATTTTTTCGTTTATAGATTTCCGACTTATTCTTCAATAACTTTATATAACCCTCATGAATTATTACTAATTAACATAGGGTTTTAAAATATGAACTAAGACAGTTTAACGTCATAAGAACGCCACATATGAAATTTCTTTACTTAGAAGAGACAGTTATGTAATTAATCTTGTTAGTATTGCGACATAAGCGAGATTTAACTTCTGATTACCCTTTTTAGAGAAATATATATATGTCATATATTTGTCAATTCGTTCTTGAAAGTTTGTCAATTCGTCCTTGAATTCGTGTTTTAAGGTAGCACAATACAAAGATTTTTCATCCCCAATCAGACATCTTTAAACTGATGTAATTCCACTCATCCTGCTTTAAATTTTATAAATGAGGTACCAAAAGAAAGAAGAATGATTAATCTTTCAAACTTAGATAATTTCATTATGACATCATTATTACATAAATAATTGTTATGTAATTAGTTGCTATATTGTGATACTTGAATGAATTTAGCTTCTTTGTTATTCATAACATCCCAAAATATTTTATAGATTCTTGAACAACACAGTTTGACCTCCAAAAGTGTGTCTCAGATTTTTCATATTGTATTTCATTCTCTCATAAATCTTCAATGAAGTTTGCAACATCAATTCATAAGAGATCACTAAATTCAATGGGGTATAACATTTGTTCTATTGATGTTTTGGAGGTCAAGCTGTGTTGTACAAGAATCTATAAAATATTTTGGGATGCTACTAAGAACAAAGACGCTAAATTCATTCAAGTGTGGACATCACAATATAGCAACTAATTACATAACAATTAATTATGAAATAGTTATGTCATAATGAAATTATCACAATTTGAAAGATTAATCTTTCTTCTTTCTTTTGGTAGCCAATACAAATTGTGTCCGACTTTGATGTTTTAGTTTCATGTATTCGATAGTTATTCCTTTAACTGTTTGTTAATGAGATTTTGATTTGTTTTCTGTTGATTATAGTTGTATTGTTTTAACACAATGTCATGACTCAGAAAAATGTTTTTAAATATTCAAATGTATAACTAAAACACTAATAGGTACAATATTTTTTTCAAATGTTTATATGAAATAGACCATAAACTACACATGCAAAACATTTATTATATGTGCAGATATGTTATTACCCTATTCCTAGTTATGCTATTGTTGTCTGTGGTATTGGTCAGTTTGCTTATTATATATTGCGCTTCGTCTTCCTTGATTCTTTTCTCATGAAGTAATTTTTCGACTGTTTCCGCGATTTTATCCACCATAACATCATCTTCTGTACTTTCATTGTAAATAACTTTGCCTTTGCCTTTGCCTTGTGCAGTGCTACTGGAAGCTGCAATTGTATCAGTAGGTGATAAATGACAAGCAAACAAGTGTGACGATTAATTAAAACTAAATTAAGTGATCTTTACCTCTTTATGAGTTTGCTGCCCTCTGGTATTTTTCGTCCCTCTTTTACATCAGTTTTAGGATAATGCAGATTATTGCAAATGTAACTTGGTCAACATAACTAGAATTTTATTTGGAAGAGCTTGATGAGGCTGGTGATTTGTCGTCAGTTATAGATGCAGCGTTATTTCATTGCTGAAATAAGCTACTCATTTTATGATTGTGACATTATAATTGACTTGCCAAATTTAAATGAAAACTTGGAAAAGCGCTGAATACTAGCCTTATACAAATCATAACGTCTGCAAAGCAGTCGTATATTGAATTGTTTCATTTTTGTTTGCTTGCCTATCATTTTGTACAACTTATGTTTAACAACTGATAATTGACAGTATTTTATTCTATTATGCAGGGAAATATTTTGCAAAACCCCTTTGATTTTTTTATTCGTTGACGCATATAACAGCTACTGGATTATATTCAACAAAGCGTTACTTTGGTCATATAAATTGTATATTTCGGTCCCTTATAGTTTCAAATTTTACCGTTTGATTCTTTCGAATTCAGATTCCCAGTGTGGTATGTCCTCTTTTGCTGAAAACTCCTCTGGAAAAAAAGAAGAAATACATGCACTGTTGTGTGTGCGTACAGATAGGTTAAGTAGTGATTTATATGTCAAATGTATGTCGTTGGAGTTTGTTATGGAATATTCCTACAATATAGGGGAAATGTTTATGCAAGTGGATTACATTTTCTTATGATGTTTGATAGTTAATTTGTTTCCATGCATTTTTAATTTACATTGTCAAGCTTTAAATCAATCTTTTTTTTATAAAGTATTTTTTTCTGAAAGCTTTAAATTTCTGCATCAGTACTAAACTTTAGGTAGGTACATATTCGTTTTGTCTGTGTCTGACTCTCCATTAAATCAGTTAAAGTACACAGTAATGTCATTTTATTTTAAATCCCCAGCGTATTAAATAAACTCAATGTAGATATCAGGATTAAAACTGTTTTTGTTAGACGCACTTTTCTACTTAAAAATTCTTACCAGTAACGCTCGAATTAAGAAAATCAGAAAGGTCAAATAAAGAACGAAGTTGAACATGTTGAAGAGCATTTAGAACATACATTGCTTAACAGGTCGGTCATAGACGGCTAATGTATTTGTATTCATGCTCTAGACAATTAGACTTACATTGCAAATAAATTTTGTGAAAAGTTTATTTATGATGATGACCACATCAATGATCAACACGATGATCAATCATGTCAACACAGAAGCGCTGGCTTCTTCAAAAGGGCTGAAGATAGAAAAGGGAAAATACAAGCGACAAAAGTTTTAGATACTTACGTTTCCTCTGATAGATGCAAAGGTATACAGGAAAGGATTCAAGGCGGAGTTTATTGGCAAGATAAATACGGCAGTCCAGGCATAAACCTCAGCAGGAATGGAATGTCCTCGTAGTGCCATTAATCCTGCAATTGTAGCAAAAGATTAGTCTTTATTATTCAAATTGTTATGACCTAAATCATGGTCGATATAAGCTCTGAAAGTTATGATTCACTACTAAGCATTTTTACATTTCTGTTTGAAGGACACGATGTTTGCATGTATAATTCAATAAAACATCTTAATTAACGATGCCCAATTTAAAAGAATTATGGAAAATCTGACTAAAAACTGTGTCTGTATTTTTTCTCAATTCCTATTAAAGTATAATGAATGGATTAAGCTAAAAAATATATACCCGCATTGTATGTGTCTTAATAATGTATTCTTCTGACTTTTAAGTCTCGTTTTGAAATTGTTTTCTAAAACAATGATACAAGTGGAAAATATCGATGCATTTTAAAAAAATAATTAAAATCAAACTTAACCGTGTCAAATAATTTTGTATTTACAAAAAGCAAAAATAAAAAAAATAGTGAAACTTTCCTACATTAACACCTACCGATAGTTTGTTTTAAAGATATTTTTTGTCAGATTGGTACACTTTATCTTGAGTAAAAATATGAACAAAAGTTAACTTGTGAAACTTTGATTTGTTTCATTATAATAAACCACAAATTCATTTATATCTACTTAAAGAGAGTTATTGACATCTAAAGTTATATATGTTGCGTTATATATACGTCTGAAATATTATTCTTATTCTATAAGTATACATGTTCGAAAAGAAAAGATAATCGTAAATCTATTTTACCTTTCGTTATATCTTCAAGTCCTTTTCCAAATATTTTTGAATATAATTTTTATCCTCATGTCATTATACGTAACATGTTTATTGTTACATTGCGTTATCTTTACCACTTAGGAAGATATGAATATCTGGGTTTTTGATTGAATTGTGAGTTTCCAAAGATATCGTATAAATGGTGGGTGTTCGTTTACTTCTATTATTGTTTGTCCGTTTATCTCTCTGGTTTCTCATTCAATTAGCGTTATATGGACACTATGCTGGAAATTTGTTTCCTTAGGTACAATTTATTCAACCTTACATAACGGAAATGAAATGTTAACGGAAATTGTTACCAATCTACCCAAATTTATCTATATAGCATTTCTTACCCATTACGCCAACTGGAAACCAACATAAAAAGTCGCTGAATACAACAAGGAAAAGTTTTCTTGCAATTGTTAAGTCCTGGTTTTTCTTGGTGGATCTAATCTGAATCGGATTTGTAACTTCTTTATATATCACTAACTGTGTAACAGCGATTATCAAGAATAAGATAAAATTAAATACAATGAAAATCCCAAAAGAATATTCCCAGCCATTCGGTTTATCTCTGGTTAGTGGTAGTGCAAGACAAACTGCAGACCGTGAATAGAAATTTCCGTCGAAATATGATCCAGGAAATAATGGGACAACGGCAAGTATAAATGAGGTAAGGAAAACAACAACAGATATACGTTTTGCTGATTTTTTTCCAAATCTTATTTCGCCAAATGGATATCTAACCGCGATAAATCGATCGATAGTTATTAGAAAGAGAAATACTACCGAACTTTCACTAGACACTGTAGATAATATTCCAGCTATTTTACAAGCGACTCCATACCGCCATGACAGGTCATTCCAAACGTAATTTCCACGAAACATTACATCGGCTGATGCTATTGTCAACATATACATACCCATCAAACAGTCTGAAGTTCCTAGACTAGTTATGAAAATGCCATAACTCTTTGACAACGATTTTCGGTCGTAAATAATGCGGTAAGCAAGAACAAATAAGTTTCCAAACAAACCACATATACCGATGATCCATAAGCACGTTCTAAGTATATCATTTCTCATCATGTCGGAGCATGATGAGAACTCGTCTCTGGCTGGTAAACAATCTTCCTCTTTTACAGAATCCGGTCTAAGGCAACAAAATACGAAGGCATCTGAGTATAGTTTCTTAAGATTGATTAGACCTTCAAAAATACTTTTCTGAAATGTTGTTATTTTATTTCGTCTAATGTCTAGAATTTTCAAGTTTCCTAAACTTGCAAAACTGCGATCTTCAACCATTTTTATTTTGTTGTCAGTGAGATTAAGAGATTGTAAGTTTGTTAAACCAATAAAAGTATGTTCTATCAATATATAAAGATTATTTTCTCGAAGCGATATCATAGGCAAACTATCTAATCCAGAAAATGATTCGGGGTAAATATTTTCAAGAAAATGGTTACCTAATAGAAGAATACTTTTTAAATGGGTTAATCCTCTGAAAGCATGTTTTGGGATAGCTGTCAACTGGTTAAAAGATATGTCCAAGATAAGCAGGTTATGAAATTGACCAAACTCTAATCGTTTAAGATCGTTAAGCTCTGTCGAAGATACATTCAATTCTGCCAAAAGGATATTTGCCTTGAGTTTTAAAGTAGACGATGATAAATTTGACAGGCTCAAGTCAATTTTTCGAATTTCAGAAACAAATGAAATTTCAGAAATGTTTTCAAATATACACTTTCTTGTGAAACCGTGGCATTTACAAGTTCCTGCACATTCTGTATGACAGAGTAGTTCGTCATCAAATTTTGGGCAATCAGCAAATCCATTACAACGTTTGTCTGGATTTAAACACAAATGACTACTGTGACATCTAAAAAGACCACTACATAAAGGTTTGCCTGTGGAATACAGAAAATATATAGAATTTTACCGTATCAGTATGGAAACGTGCAACACGTGTTTTGGTATTAAATACTTAATCATCTTCCTTTAGCTTGTTTGTCAAAGATTCAAAGAAAAAAAGTTAAATAACATTTTTAACCAATATAAGAAAAAAGTTAATAAAGAAAATAAGATCTTGTCAGTTCATTTTTTTCTATAGTGTCTTAACTTACTACAATTATATTCATCTTCGCCTCGTGGGCAATCCTGAATTCCATTGCAAAACAGCTTTGGAGGAATGCAGTAACTATTTTGACACTTAAAGTATCCTGGAGGACAAAGGAACTTTTCTGAAAAATAACTTTCTTCCTATAATTTAACAATATAGAAAAGAAAGATCTGGTACAATGTATGGTTATCAATGAGAAAACTCTCCACAAGAGACCAAATGACGTTGAAGATATCAACTATAGGTTACCTTGCGATATTTAACGATGATCAAAACCCATACCACATACAAAACTTTACTATTGTCAATATCACTTTTTTCTAACATAAATAAGTTAGTGAGTAATACATTTTACAGTAATCAAAATTTATTTCAGATGGTTTTCTGTTGTGTTTATTCATGATTTTTCGTTTGTGGTTTCGGTTGTATATTGTGTCATGTTTGATTGTTTGTAAATTAAATTCTGTATTTTAGGTACATGATTTCTGAAATAAACATTTACAAATAGCATGTATCTTTTCAACTATGCTAAAACTGAAGCAATGGCTACTTGATGATGGGTAGCCTACTAGTCTGATACTTGACCAGCAGTAACCGACCTTATGTTGGCAAACTCGTTGCTCTAATTGCTTTTAGCTTGACACATTTTGTAGGGAGACTTTCTACATTTAGTTGAAATGTGGAACCAGTTAATTTACCACAGTTAGATAGATGCGACAGGTCTCTACAGCCAACAATTTCTCCTCTTTCGTCATAATCTAACAGACAAAGTACATTCGATGGTACACTCTGACCTCTACTGCATAAATAAACAGTTGACACTATTGCAACATCTGAAATGTATTGAACATTGTTAAGGTTTTGGAAACTGTATCATGTTTATCAAATAGTGTAAATGTTTTTTGAATATTACACTATCTTTCATGAGTGCCTTGATGTAATCAAAGAATATAAGATAGTGTATATGAGAAGTTATAAAAATAATGGTTATCCTCGAAAAGACGAAATAAACATAGTCGATTGATCAACTGACACATTATTGTCACGAATTTATAAAACAGACGGATTCTTAAAACAAAACCAGAAAGCGAATGGTTATGTAGTTCGTTTTCATTTGTTGTTGTTGTTAATAGCAGTATAAAAATGTTGTGACAAATCATGCTCATAACCAGAAAACGAAAATGAAGTTATGTTTATACAATGTGAATATTTTACGCGTTTACTGGATTGTAACATTTCAGTGTCAACGAAAATAATGTCGATAACGTAAGTCACTTAGAGAAAAGGTTTGTTTAGTACTGTGAAAAACATTATTGAAACATATACATTGTTATATATTCATTTTTTGTCACGTTATCATAAAAGATATTTTTCTCAGAGATACAATTTTGTAAGTGTTCAACAACAATGAACAAAGAGGTAGGGCAATTTTTCCCTGTTTATTTTTCACTGAAGGGCCATCTTTTAAAATGCCGAAAGAATAAAATTTACTATAAAAACAAAAAATAAAAATGCTTTTTGATCAATATCTCGATTTTTATATATCATGATATGTGTGATAAATAGTTAATTTAACCTCCCGAAAAGGATGAAAGCAGAAAATGCGGAATTTAGGGTGTGTTTGGTGGGAAAAACAGGGAATCCCCCCAGAAGGACATTTCAAACCCTCAAAAAAGTTATGTTTTTTTGTTATTGTTGTAATTTTATAAAAGTTTTTCCCTCAAAAATGAAATTGGTTTGTTGTGTCCTTTATAAATAAAAACAAATTTTTTAATGACAAAAAGTGAAACATCGCTAAATTGTTCCTATATAGCTCCTTTATAAACACATCATGAATAAGAATCGCTGTGGCTCCGTCAGTAGAGCATAGAACTGCAAATGAAAGATTGTCTCGCTATGAAATTTTGCATTAAATGTGTTGAAATATAATTGAATTTTAATGTTTCTATCATATCTTTTCGATAGTTTGCTTAATTCAGAGAGTCATTATGGATCATTTTGACTATATATCATCTATTGGGCTATTTAAAACTTGATTTACCCAAGCTCTTTGTATCACGAAAATATTTAAAATGTATCATATTTTCCTCCAAAACATTAATTTTATTCGACTATCCAAACAAATGAAAATCAGATTAACTCATATCCAAGGGTTGTCAAGTGTTGACTTTATTTCTTATAGATTCAGCAAATATTTTTATAGCTGTTTCTATATATGACAATATTTACAGTTTGACGTATTGCATTGACGCTGGTCTAATGTTGAACACCTGTTTATGAACGCTTGCCGGTTTATGGGTCGTTCTGTTGAGCTCTTATTTGCGTATATCATAGTTTCTCTTAATATTTATATTCAGCAATTTTATTTTAAATTGAAATTTATTTGCAATTGGAATTTATTGATGGATACTGTTAAAGAAAAACCAGTTCCTGATAATTTTGATGATATTTCATTTAGTTTATAAATTACCTTCTTCACATTTTAGTGGCCCTAGATGAACTTGAAAGTAAGAATCGACATCTGATTTCCATTCATCACGTAACTGTATTGTTTTAACGGGTAGATCAGTATTGTTTTTTAGAACACCAACGTCTGATCTTATTTCGTTATCATCAGCTAAGTACCAGGAATGTGGTTCTTTGCCACAGTAGCACCTTTAAAAGTTAACATATTGCACGTGCTGTCTATCAAACAAATACAAAATACAAAATACATTATCATCAGGATAGCAAAATATATCGATAGAGTGTAGAAACCGTTTAAGCAAAAATGTACGTTTACAGAAACAAACTTTGATAACAGTAAATGTCACAAAGTGTATGTGTTAAATTTTGCAGTTTGGGTTTCAGTACTTAGAGATAGAAATACAATAACAGATAATAATATTATTGTTAAGTTTCTTAATGTAGATACAATTGTTCGTTTGATAAAGAGAACATATTCCTTTCTTGTTTTGCGTGTTTATAAATGTTGAAATCGTAATCCCGTCCTATTTACTTTTTTTGACGCCGTAGAATGACATATTTTACTAATGTTTATCTTGTCTTGTGAGGAACTATTTTCTGACACTTCCGACACACATGTCTTTATTTTCAGTTTCGATTGGGTTCGTTTTGCCCAGTCATAGTTTCTGTGTTAGATGAATTGTATCGCCTGAAGGAAGTGTTTTATATACTTTGTTCATCAACAATGTTTTTTATTGTCCATTTAATGATTTGTATCTTCTGTCCCTATCTTACATATAATCCAAACTATTTTTTGGAATGATGGATAAATGTAAAAATTTCAAAGAAAATACTACAAAATAGCCCTTTAGATTAATAACTGCTTAGCCGTCCGAAACATCTGATTTCAGTCCAGTTTGTGATCTCGATCCTTTGTTTTATGCAATATAAAATAGAAAGATATGGTTTGAATGCCAAGGAAACAGCTAGCCACTAGTGACCCGATATTGTATATTGATAGCAACAATAGTTCCACGTTACTGCCTTCAACAATAATCTAACCACACATTGTATGAAAAGATATAAAAGGTCCGAAATGACAAATATAAAACATTTCAAACGATCTCAATTGTCATATTTATGAACAAACAATTAACAAAACATTTAATTCATATAATGTTCAGCAACAACCTTAAACCTTAAAAACAGGCTCATAATTTTGAACATGCACGTACAAAATATATGTGAGCGTGTTAAATATGCTTTTCGGTGGTACCAAACATCGAAAAATGGTATATCAGCACAAATCATAACACATAATAAAAATCAGTTGAAAAAGGCTTTATAGTAAGCAATGGAATAGCTTTATATATGTATATAAAATGCTTTGTTATTGTGGCTGGTCGTATCTCAGACTTATCATCATGTTGTCGGTTTAATAATTATATTTTACAATGTGACCGTAGAATCTCTTTTCTTTCCTGATCTCATATTATAAAAATACATCTTACTGAGAATTACAATTTCCGACGAACGGACATCCACAGTTGCTTTGATTCTGTTTATTGTGTATCTCTCTTCCATCTAGAGATGATCTATATATCATGCTTTGTGAGAAATGACATTTGACTCCAATGGCCTGTTGGCATTTTTCCATTTGTGTTAGTTTAAGAATATGGTCATCACTGGCAAAATATATGGGCGTAATGTTGAAATCTTCTCTTACAGTAACCGATTCCTCATTATCATGGTGGACAACTGTTGTTATATGAATCTGATCTTTTGACTCTTGGAATATGCATTCTACCAAAGCACTCTCTAAAATAAATAATGGTTATGTGTACATATTTACCATCTTAGAAGATAGGTATTTTTTTAAATACGAACTCCATTTACAGTAACTGTTACATGTAAGTATGTTTATTCAAGTAAATTCTATATTACATGTATTAGTAAGAAAAGCTGTTAGCTAGTGTTGTATGTTTTTTACAATGACTTTGACCTATTGATGGAGCAAACTTTCATTCTAACTATACAACTCATGACGTCATCATTGCCAAGTGGAAGATAAATTACTTTTTTTTATTGGACTTTGTTGAAAATGTTAATTATTTCGTCTGGGTCTAAATCTACATTATTTAACATTATTGAATTATGACATACATTGTATATGCTAATCATCAATTTGATTCGGTTATTACTCAATCTGAAAACAAATTGTTTCCCTTTTTGAAATTGGTAGACTGGTTCCAAACCGGATAAAACGGGCTGTTTTCCATGCACATGATGCATAGCATGTTAAGTTTTAATTTTATAATCATGTGTTTTTAATAATTTCAAACATAAAATGAGGTTGATTTTTTTTTAGATATCTGATAAGAACTATCATCAATAATAACATGAATATTTTTTGAAATATATACAGGTAAAATATCTTACCATTTAGATATAAATCAATAAGGTATGCTCCAGTCCTTTTTTTCCCACCGGCCCACCAATCTTTGCAAGTATGTTGTCTTTTTTGTAGACAGTCTTCAGATTCGTCCTCGTGAAAAAGTCCACTGCAATCAATCATTCCGTCACAAACTCTTGTTGATGGTATACATTGTTGATCGTAACATTGAAAACTGTCCAATCTGCATGTTTCTGAAAAATTTATGTACTACTTTTAAAAACAATCTTAAAGGTTAATGATATCGACGGTAAAGTCGCAAAGCAAAAGATAATGGTTTTACGTTTTTCAAGACGAATCCAACTAGGATATTAAAAATCTAAAATTTTATACATGGTTGTCAAACCAATAACGATTGGGTAGCTAGCTGATCTTGACAGTTAAACCAAAAAAGAATTTGAAAGTAGATATCTACATTCGTTAATGTAAGTTTGTTTTTCTGTTGTTTATATTTGTAACTAATGTTAAATAAAAAAATGGTCATATGTGGAAAAAAAATGCTTAAGCAGTCCGCAAGTTAATCTCAATTATTTCGATAACTATTATGAAAATGCTGACAAAAAAAATCTATCAAGAACATATGTAGAAGACACTCGAGTCGAGGAACACATTTTGGTATTTATGACATGAAAAATATTTACATGGTTAGCATATATATGTATTTAACACCCACGCGCGCGTTTACCAGTTTACGAAATGTGAACTATCAATTTATATGTAGCAACATTTGAGCATTGTCTTTATATTGAGTATTTATCTGTTATGTTACATTTATGTCCTTAGATCTAGGTTTCTGTTTCCAAAGAAAGATATTGAGTAAAGGGTTCGAAGTGGTAAAGTTTAAGACACCCTTTCGAACATTTTACGGACGCCTTCACAAATTTGTTGAATGTTATCGGAAATATGTGCCACAAATTCAAACCACCAAGGAGATGTTCTAATTGCCGTTACTACTTCCTCGTTCTCTTATTCTCTATCGTGATATCACCGAATTAGATGCATCACCAAAAATGTTCTCACCATTGTCAATAAAGGTTTTTGATTTGGGTCATGTTGCTCAATCTTTGTTTCTTTATGTAGCATATTGTAGATTATCAATTTGTAATAGTGGTTTTCGGGTAATTTCGTCATATCATCTTCTGTGGTATCTTTTGCCTCATTTTTAATGTAATTTTGCTATACTTAAGTAATGAAAAAAATATGTGGGTTATTAATGCTTAAATTTCGAAACGCACTTAAATCTAACACCGTTTATTCAGCTTATTATTAGTAAGAAGATTGTATTTAATTTAGTCTTGTGGATTTTGCATATCTTTTCTGAACAAAAGTAACTTAAGAATGGCAACAGAGACTGTATAAACGAGCCATAAAACCTGATCAAAGATCAGAACACAAACAAACGCCATCAATGGCACTCCAACTCAGCAGGAAATTCTGAAAACCACACATATCACATACGATTTAACATTGATCTTCAAAAATAAATTATGCATGCATTTACCACAATCAATTTCATCGGACTTGTCAAAACAATTTTCCACAAAGTCGCATCTTTGTTGGTTGGTTATACATTGTCTGTTGGTACATTGCCATTCATCAGGTGAACAGGCTCGTCTCTCTAAAAAAAATTGACCAAAGTTTCCTCGAAAAAAATCAGTCATGAATAGTATAGAATTTTTAAATCATGAATAACATTCTTTTTCTAATACACAGTGCTTAGATACTTACATAATTATTGGTATTCATTTTCAAATTAAAATCACTCAATTAAAGAAAAAAAAACTTTTTTAAATTTAATGGCAAATGCCAAACTATTATTTCATTCCGAAACCATTCGTTGTTACCACTGCATTTGTTATTTTGTTTTCAATTTAGTTCATAGATTAGGTCGTTCAGGTTCTTCTTTGAATTGATTGACATTTGTAACTAAGGAATTGACGCTAACAACTTTATATCCGATGCACTGAATATGTTTTTTTCCGTTAATACCAATTTTCAAAGGGATTTAAAACAAAAAATTATGTTTGATTTCTTGGATCTGCCATAGTCTGCATAAAAGCATTAATAACATTTTTGCTCCCGTGAATATTTGAATTCGTAATTTACATGCAGGACAATTGCTACCGCATGATTAAGAATTAATCCAAAGTACCTGTAATTTAAAAATCTCTCTTTTTTTTAAAATTTAATAAACAGACTACATGTATACAATTAAGCCTTTTACCACAAGTATTTTCATCCGACCCATCCTTGCAATGAAGTATAAAGTCACAATAAAGACTTATTGATATACGGCTGCCATCATCACAGGTAAACTGGTCCGTGGTATCTATTGATGCTGCAAGAGATTTCAGGAGGTGTTATGTCATATTTTTACTTGCTACCAATTATTATCGTGGATTGTCACGTTGTCAACGTATCTTTAACTGGTTTTGTTATTTAGATCATGAAATTATAGGGGTCTGCTAGAATGAACATTAAAATTTATTAACCTTTTTTTGCTGATATCTGAGTTATTGCCTTGTATGTAAGCTTTGTCTGTATTGTATTGGGTTTCAAGCTCATGCTATTCAGATATCGAGACATCACTGCAAGCAATGTGTGCAGCGCACAAGAAAACTCGAGGACTTAGAAATCAGCTTTCGATGGCCTAGTATTACCTTTCCTTGTCAGAAAAATATGAAGTTGCAACACAGTAATTCTAAATTAGGCATGAAGATGGAATTGATTGCGGGCTAGCTAGAATTTCGTCATAAAGGATCTTGAGTTACTTTCTCAGAATTATAAATATGTGTTTTTAGCCATGTACTACATCCACTGGTGATCTGTCATAGAGTTGCCACTCGTTTAGACGTTCTTGTATACATAGCTTGCTGTTTTAGTGGTAAAACCCTTAAAAAAAATTTCGGACGATACTAAGTCCGTAGTGAAATTACCTCTGTCACTTCTTGTATTTTTAGTCACAATAGAATTATATGAAAGCGTTAACGCATGATATATGCACAAAACGTGTTTTGTTTGTTTAGCGTTCTAACCCCGCCACTTTATTTAGGTGTCTGTCGTAATTCAGGAGCCTGTAGAATAGTGTTTGTCGTTGGATCATGTCTATCATATTTGCTTCTAGCAAATTGTTCACGCTTTCTTAATTTAAAAGCGTCACTATTTATAGGTCGAGGTCTTTTATAGCGGTTCTTACGGTATTTAGTTTTTTAAAATTGTTTTAGGCCGTTCGGTTGCCTATAACTGCTTACACTGATTTGTTTTAAATCTTTGTTGTGTAGTTGTCGAATTAGTTATCACACTACATCTCGTCATTTAAACATTGAAATGCGCGATAAACTCTGTTATTTGCTAATTATGTGCAGGGTCTTTTTAGGAAATATGTTGTCAATGAACTGTGCAATTAACATGTTTAACTATGTTCAAGTTTTGTCATTTGGATCTTAATTTTCGAAAAAGTGTGTCTTTTTTGTTCGTTTTGAACATTATTATTGTTAAAAAGGTTCAAGATTATACTTACAACAATTCCGCTCATCATCACCAGAGACACAGTCATCCACAGAGTCACATAGAAAAGCATTTAAGATATATTCACCAGATTCACACATGTACAAATTATCTGTTTGTTGTGTTGGGACATGTTTCCCCGTGTTTCTTATGTCATCTAAAGACATGCCAAAAAACCAAAATTTTGATTATTAATAAAATATTATCAAATAGAAAACCGTTTAAGAAGCCATTTTTTTTTAATCAAACGCTATGCATGTTTGATGTTTACCAGTAATTGAATCACTTTTTTTTAATTTTCATTGAAAGTCACCTAGGGTATAGAGATATGTTCGTAATTGTATTTCCACCATTTGGCAGTAAAACCCTGGCTAATGTGTGCTACCATTTGGCTATATTAGATAGGTTATTGCGTTGTTATGTCTAGACGAAAGGGACATTAAATCCAATGTACGTTTAAGGGTAAAACAATTTTCTCCGCAAGTTACAGAACCTATCTAAGGTTTCAAACTTTGGCCCTCTGCAGGACAAATGTTTCTGATCTTATACGACATCCCCTAATATCAAGGGGAAAGTCTACATTTCCTCCATGCTTTAAAGTAGAACTACTAATATTTTGCAGATCTAGAATATATATGCTGTTCTAAATTCAAATACAATATTTTCTACCGATGTCAAGGAACAGACATTAAATACATATTTAATTCACATACATTCAGCCTATTCAAATGGCTTCGGACTATTTCATTATCTTTTTTTGAAAACATGCTATAGTAAAGAGAACATTTTCTCGTTCTTTTGTTTTATTTTGTTTTGTTTTGTTCTGTTTTGTTTTATTTTGTATCAGAAATCTTACCTTGAACTTGGAAGTCTTGACTTATTTCACATATGAAATTGGATATTTTATCATAAGCACAAGCAACATCATGCCAGTCGTTCATGTTATGAATACTAAACAACTCAATTATTGAGCATTTTTCATTTTCTAAACCATCCGGTTGTTGCACTCCTGAAGTAGGATCGTAGTACCTTGTCGAATGGGAAAAGTAAATGGTAAATATCTATACAACAACTATGGTATAATGGGAACCACGATGGTCTGAACAAGATATATATATTAATGTTATTTAACCGTAGTGTCATTTTATACAAATTAAACTAAGCATTATATTTATTATAATCCCATTGTTATCACGAAAGCTAGGAGATCATCGTCTAACAAGAATGTGTCCCCAGTACACGGATGCCCTACTCACACTATCATTTGCTATGTTCAGTGGACCGGGAAATTAGGGTCAGAACTCTAATTTGACATTAAAATAAGAAAAATCATATCATAAGGAACATATATAATATGTTGCAGGTTGATTGGACTTCAACTTCATCAAAAAGTACCTCGACCAAAAACGTTAACTCGAAACTGGACAGACGAACGAACGAACGAACAGACGGATGAACGGACGAACGGACCCACAGACCAGAAAACATAATGCCCCTCTACTATCGTAGGTGGGGCATAAAAAAAATTAAATTAGACATAAACACTTCTTGTTCTTCATACTTAGTTAAACATTTGATTCTAATTGTCATATACCTTAAATAAAGTCTGAATTATGACAGTTGTTTCCCGTTCATTTGATATCTTTGTGCTTTTGATTTTACCATTTTACAAGGGACTTTTCGTTTTGAATATTCCTTGGAGTGCGGTATTTTTTTATTTTACTTTTTCCTTGTATGTATTACTTTCAATCACATTACTATGTATAATTATCGACATGTGAAGGTTATTCTTGTAATATACGACTGTTTATCGGGAAACAATCCTCGCTATCTTGGAAATTTATTTTTTTACAACCAAAACAAGAAAAATTACATCTTAAAGATATAACAGACATACGTTTTGTCTAGCATGTTAAGTGGTATTTTTTGTGACGACGGTTTCCAACAAGAGGCTCTCAAGAGCCTGAATCTGTTATTTATTGCTTAAATCTTTCATCAATGATTATTTTTGCTCTCCAATATATATTGATTTGTAGATCTTACTTTGCTGAAAAATTTTGATGTGTACAGTTTTTCTTCATCTATTATATTTCAAGATGTAACAAAAAAATTGCAAAATTTTCTCAAAATTACCAGCTAAGAGTCAGCAACCCAATAACGTATTGTATGATGCGTCTGAAAATTTCAAGGCATATGGGTCTTAACCTGATGAACATTTTTACTCATGTCAGATTTGTTCTAAATGCTTTAGGTTTTGAAATATAAGCCAAACACTGCATTTGACCCCTATGTTCTATTTTTGCCCATGGCGACCATGATTTTTGATGGGTCAAAACTACGGATACAATTTATAGACTATATAATTTAGGGAACATTCAATGTAAGTTTGAAGGTATTTTGCCCAATAGTTTTAGAGAAGAACATTTTTGAAATAGTTTACGACGACAGACGACAACAAAGACAGACGACGGACGACGACGGCGGTCATTTGAGGACATAGGCTAACATAGGGCCTTCGGGCCGCGGTGAGCTAAAAGAGTTGGGAAGATGACAAATTTTATCAAAGTTTGTATAAAAACATAATTTCAATCTCTTTAAAAAATACCTTTCATATAAAACAAGTGTTTGCATTTAATTCTTGACCTATGGACGGTCGGGTTAAGCAAATAAGGACAATCAAACAGAAAAAAGGTCCATCAAACATATCACATATAATCTTGATGTTCATATAAACCCACTTTCGATTAAAGCAAAAGCAAATTAAAACAAATACCGAACTCCGTGTGAAGTTCAAAACGGAAATTCCTTAATCAAATGGCAAAATCAAAAGCTCAAACAAATTCGACACATAAAACGAATGGATAACCACTGAAAACATATATTAGAAAAAAAAATTGTCGAAATGAAATACAACCAAAACAAAGTAAGATATGACAAAAGACAAGTTCTGGTGAGTTTCTTGTTTTTGGGACATAACTTTATACTTGGCAGGGTTCGTCGGGCTATTGTATTCAACATCATCTGTGTTAGTGGTAAGAACAAACAAGCCAAATTGCCTAACCTAGGAAGTTTTTGTAGAATTTTGATAATTTAAAGAGATAGATGTAAGTAAACTTACCATGATGTGAATGTCAATGGCTTACCATCAGACCAAATGTAATCATTAATATTATATCCATTCGTCTTCTTTCTTAACCCTTTATTATAAAGAAAATACAAATAATGTACATGTGTGAAATAATTGCCTTATGGTGACATCCCTTAACGTCTTTAATCAAATGGTTCTGATATTATTGATATTGTTAAAGTATTTATACTTTCTTGATACTTCAAAGACATCTTTTTAGATGGCTAATATTAGTATATATACGCAAGGGAATAGTTGATGAAAACATTTAATTGCAGTAGGAGGAATAATTTATTCATATACATACCTATGTTCTTTTCTGATACAAGTGAAACCAATCTTTTTTCAAACAATTTAGCTATATCATAAAAACTTTATATGAATTAATTTATTAACAGCTTTAAACAGAAGGTCTAATTTAGAAAATGTTTTCAAACACCCCTGACATGTTTATCTCAATATTGTCTTAAGAGAATACAATATTCTTCAAGTCATAATATTCACTTGAACAACATTACAGCACAAAGTTTAAAAATTATGAATTTTAAAAAGTCAAAGGATGTTTGTTTAAGTTAATTAAAGAATGTGGCACTGTTAATCATAGTGAAGAGCCAAGAACCTATATATGCACGATTTTCACTCGAGTCGTTGCTAAGGACTGTTATGAGGTAATGAATAAATTCCATTTCTGATTGGTCGGCTATGCTGACAAGATGTCCTCCCTGAACCACGCATTCACTCTCAGCTTCTATCCATGTTATCCCAAACTTTTTCCTCTGCATTCCGTAGCAACTGTTTTTAAACATAAACCAATTTTCTTCACAACCTTCAAAATAATAACATTTGACGAAAAAATAAACAAGCAGTACATGGTCAACATCAATCCTTATGCATGTTTAACGTGACAATCAATAGGATATCAGCCTGTTGCATGTATGGAATGACTCCGTTTATAAAACTTTATATGTAGGAAATTTTGGTTATATTTGAGCATGGATGCAAGGCACCTTCTTTAGTATTTTTTCATGTTCAATTGTTTTTTTTTCTTTTTTGAATATTTGTTTCCTTTTGATGAATGATTCGAAAAATTCTGAAAAATGATTTTCTGTATTTCGAGATTCTTATTTTTGAATTATAATTACTATCAAGTTATTTCAGAAAGAACATGACCTTCGTTTGATGTGTATAACACAATAGCACAAACAAACACCGGCTAGAGCAATCATACCAGAACTGATATAAATTTGATAAATAGCTGAATAGTATTAAATATATTTTTACGACAATGTATGCTTACTGGTATTTCCTAAATCAAATTTTTCCTGTATAAAGGACTTAAATTCATATTTCCCGAGAAATCCACCATTTCCTTGTAAATCAGTTGCAGCCTTAAATTCAATATAGAGTTTCTCCCAGCTTGATATCAATACATTGTAAGGCCGACTGCCCTTACAAAACTTTCCTAAGCTTTTACTACGTCCTTGAAGATCGATATCATTAACAGAAATAAAGGACTTTTCGCATGATGAGTCATCAGTAACATCTAAATTTATTATGTAAAATGTTACATATTGACCATATGCTCCCTCTATTTTCCAAAAACAAGCGTCTCCCGGTTGGTAAGCTATTGGGAACCCTGGTGTAAATATGTAAGCCGAATGCTGGTCACATGTCTGAAAACAACTATCTATTCCGCCACATGCAGGTAAATCTGAAGAAAGACAATATCAACATTTACAGCCTGTCTATTGAGTGTTTTGCGTCAACAACAATTCTACGTAGTTGTAACATTTCTGATCGTCTTTTATTCTTTTGAGAAGTAAAATGTTAACATATATCCGTGCTGATAACGACAAACACACTGCGTTTTAGTCTATTATGGAACATACTGATGGACAAAAGGTGACAGTATATGAAACGCCAAAACTGTCTGGTTATGACCATTTTCATTATATGATGTGCATTTAGCTTTATATGATGTGCACCTGCCATTATATAATGTGCCTTTACCTTAATATGATGTGTACTGGTCAATATATGATGTGCAAACACCTTTATATGATGTACATATATGCTTTTAGTGAGTGCAAATATCTTTATATGATGTCCAAGCATTCTTATATTATGCGCAAATATACGTATATGATGTGCATACATACTTATATGATGTGCAAATATACTTCAAAGAATACTCATAGAACATTTTTTTTAGAACATATTAAATTAATAATATGAACATGTTGTGTCGTTAGAAATATGTATAATACACATTTTGTAAGTGAATATCATTAATATCTATGCACACGTACAGACAAATTGTGTTAACAAAAGCGGAAGAATATCTCAAAACCGTTTTGCGGGAAAATATGAATGGCTACTTAAATCCGATCTATTAGAAAAATCGAATTATTACAGAAGAGTTTTTACCATGCACTTGCACTGCACTATTATTAGAATAGTAGAATAAAATGATACACAAATGAAAAGTATATATACATGTGACTGTTTCATTTATATACAAATATTAATATATATTACAACAAACCAGGGTATACTGATTTGTACACTACAATATAATAGTAATAACGGTGAGGTTAAATTTCCTGCTATTTATGAACATGCTGGAAATTCATGTATTTACTTCTCTAAAAAAATAAAACGCAAACGCTAGGTTTAAAGATATTGTGAGAAATAAGCCCAGTCAAATGAGCATAGCGCATGGCATAAAAGAATAATTTCTTTGATTGAATAACTTTAACTCTAGGCTCATTATTGTAAACCCCGTATGTTAATTATTGAAGACCCATCGATTAAAACTAAACTTTGCAATTCACAATTTGTCAATTTTCCAATGATATTTGGTTGGATTTTTTCATCTTCAATCAAAGAACAAATATGATAAGATTTTTCTCTTTTTAAATCTCAACCAAATGATAGCTACATATTTGATCTGGGTTTATATTAATTCCATATATGATATAATATCATATAATGAACTTAACCGAACCACATGACATAAGATTAAAAGCACATATATAATGACCCAACCACATCATATAAAGATGTTTGCACCAATACAATTGTAATATATGGAAAAATGCTCATCATATAAGGTGTCTGTACATCATATAAGGTGTTTGCACATCATATAAGTATATTTGCACATCAGATAATGATATTGGCACATCATATAAGTATTTATGCACATCGTATTTTTATAATATAGAGATGTTTGGACATCATATAAAGATGTTTGGACACCATATAATGATGTTTGGACATCATATAAAGATACTTGTACATTCTAATAATGATACCATATTTAGATGCAATACAGCTGATAGAATATACCTTTTTTCGATATGTTTAAATACATGAGTGTTGTCTAAATAACAATGATTATATTCAATACATGTATGGCGTTTTTTGTTTTGTTTGTTTAAAAATTTATCATTTTTCAGCATTGATTAAATAAAAAATCAATATATAGCATCGAATTATAAACAGATAGTAACAGTAACAGGGGTAAACTGGAAGATATTGTAAGTCAATCAGAGCATTCTAAGATATCTGATGGGTTGGTATTGCTCAATCTTTAATTGTATGTAACGTTTTGTGAATTGTTGTTCTTTTATTTCTTTATTTCGTTTTCTCTTTTATCATTTTTTGTCTTCGGATTATGATTTTGTGATTGTCACCTATGTATTTTGTTCTACTTTTTTAACATGTGAATAAAATTGCACATACCAATCATAGATACTTTCAATTCAAAAGCTTTTGAATCACTTTCTTCCAAATTAAAACAAGTTGACAGCTGTATCGTCATTTCATTTGATACCGATATTAGTTTGACTCCATCAAGTTTCTTATCAGATGGACGAATATTCTTTGTATAGCCACTCTTGTCTCTGATACTCAAGGTGTCTTCACATTCTCCTGGATTTATGTCGTACACACCCATCTGAAATACAAAAACAAGATTTCCAATTTATCAACCTGTGTAATATGCAACCAAAATATGTAAATACAAACTAGTATAACAAAATCGTTAGATTGCCAACTTTAACCAAAATTGATTGACTTAATTGTCCAAGACAATGATTATAACGTTGAGAGAAGTTGTGGATACTCCTCCATCCAGCTTGGTAAAGACACCAAGGTTGTCGGTACGAATCAATGGCGAGTCTATTAAAGATACAACGCGTGTCTTGTGTGCTAAATTATAAACCTGTTAATAATAATAAGTTAAGTTTAATCTGAAAAGTTATTTAGATCTGAATAGCTTTTGAAAGACCGAATAATGAATCATTACGTCATTTTCAGTTTTCATTGACTTTTCATACCTAACAATTACAGTACATTTAGTACTGTTCAGATTGTTTGCTTATAGTCGATTAAGTTCTGTTAAGTCACTGATTAGTGGCTTATATTTACTTGGACAGATCAACATCATATTGATTCGTCTGAAATGCTTCTCAGCAGTACTAATTCAAAATTCGGTAAATTGATTGCATTTTTCATAATGAACTCCTTTGGGTCATGAGCAATTACACTGAATTTCCATAACTATATATTGAAATACAAGATGCGACATATACAGTTTTGGAGCACCTGAGTTCACTCGCAGTTTTAGGTGCGGTTAGCATTGAGTAGCCTTTGATTTTCTATGTTGTGTTTTGTATTTTTTTTTCTTTATGACGTTGTCAGTTTTTTTTTGACTTATGAGTTTGAATGTCTCGTTGAATTATTTGATAGAGATGATCTTAGTTTAATGTAACGTTGTGTAATATATGTGCAACATTTACATGTTCAAAATGTCACGAAAACAAACCGATCCTCTTTTCCACATATTTTACATTACAAAATGCATTATATCTCTGAATTATTATTTTTTTTTATGAACAACACGAAATAGTTGGACAAGATTTTTTTCCCAAGAAGAAAGTGTGGTGTCGTGTGTAATGTTTGCTATTGTTGTATAATTGTTATATTAAACCAGAGTGTCGTTGATATATTAAACCAGAGTGTCGTTTCCCCTTGGGTGACTGGGGAAACAAACTATGGTCACTTGGTCCTCTCCCGACCGGCAATAAAACGCTTTCGAAAGTTGGGAGTCCGTTTGGCTGTGCGGAATTATCAAGTTTGCAGTCACGTCCGGTCATAATTGGGACGTTAAGTCCGATGTCTCATGTAAAGAGAGTGCCCCGCTCTTTGAACGTTTAGATACCTTGCGCCAACTCTTTTGGGGGGTCCGTAGATGGCCTGTTGCAAGGCAAAATGTCTGTCCCTATCCAATATAACCTCATTTTCCAGTGGCAGTCCAAATTTTCCCGACCATCATCCCGGATGGCCTCTATTATTACAATATATACCTGTTGTATTCATTGTTAATTAGTTCTAGTCCTGAACATGCATGAACTATTTGCCACTGACGTTAAGCTACCAACAATCAATCAATCAATCAAATATATATGGAACATGATATTCAACAACGCAGTGATCGTAGCGTTAAACAGTTACTCCTGTTTGTGTAGTTTGTACGCATTGTTTGCAAGTAGAAAATATATTTTTGACAGCAGCTATTGAATAGTTTATGCTAAAATCGTTTCCAGACTTATATGAGAGTGATCAAGGGATAGGATATTATGCATGTTATAAACACTTTTTTCTGTAAATAGATTATGATACTGCAACCTTCGACCTATGATGAGAACAACAGCTAGTTATCACACTATAAATTTGGTATACATGGTACCCGACTCCAAAAAATTGCCTGATGGCTAAAGTTTACATGTGTATATCGTGCCATGAAACTTACATACTGTAAGCCATATTATTGGTAACTAATAGCAATTATGTATATTTTAGTGTCTGCTGAAACAGCGTTGCTTCTTTTCTATCTTACGTCGTACAATTTAATTTGAAAATTCTATGGAGTTTTGGTAAAATTTGGTGTGTATGTCATACTGGCCTTTTGAAGATCATTCACCAAAATTTTCTTTTGTAGCTTGATGTAGACAATTTCAATCTTCACATAGTTGTCAGACTCAATAGACCAAACACAATTTATTCCCTGACCATAATTCAATGGAAAACCCGGAGAGAAAATTGTTGTTTCGTCCTTGTTTTTCAGAAATATTTCTGAACCACATTCGTTAAATTCTAAGAATTCTGAAAGATAAGATAAAGACATTGTATGGGTAATTAATTTTTTCTCGGAGTTTAGTATTTTGTGATTAAACTTTTTTTCTAAATACCTTCAAAAGTAAAATTCAGTGAAAATGAGTAAAACTACTACGAATCTTTTAAATAAACGTCTATGTACCTGTGCAATAAACAATCAAAACAAAAATCAAGCACAATAGTTTCATCATGAACTTTACGACTCAACAACATTAATGTTTATCTTAGAATGAATTTTAAAATGATATCTACCTGACATAAATTTTACCTTGAGTTAATTATATAGTAACATTATTTATCACCTGCTATGAGATATGGTATGAATTATGCCAGATTGTGTTCGATTTATAGATTTATATTATTCCTCATATCGTTTCCAAATTTTTAAATGTTCTTTCTAAGTTAAAAGTTGAATGTAAAAAGATAAATCTTACCATTAAAGCACAATCTTTGGTAAAAGATGTCAGTGATATCGAGTTTATCAACCCACCACTTTTGAAATTGTCGTGAGTATCTTTGACCAAAATGCAAATAGCAAATATTTTTGCGGTCATCAAATGTAAAGGATAGGCATGTTATATTTTGGCAGTGTCCAAAACATTGCTGTATATCGGCAGCTTGTTTTATCATGCGGATAGCATCATGGTGTTCTTCCATCCAAAACGCATGGTATGGTAGAACCTCAAAGCCTAAATCGTATTTGTAATTTTTGCACCAAAGATCACGTCTTGCTGAAAAATAACAGATAATGACTAATATTGGTAAATAAGAATTGTGGCATGTCAGTTAACTGCTAGTAGTCTGTTGTTATTTATGTATTATTGTCATTTTATTTATTTTCTTTGGTTACATCTTCTGACATCAGACTCGGACGTCTCTTGAACTGAATTTTAAATGTGCGTATTGTTATGCGTTTACTTTTCTACATTGGCTAGAGGTATAGGGGGAGGGTTGAGATCTCATAAACATGTTTAACCCCGCCGCATTTTTGCGACTGTCCCAAGTCAGGAGCCTCTGGCCTTTGTTAGTCTTGTATTATTTTAATTAAGTTCCTTGTGTACAATTTAGAAATTAGTATTGCGTTCATTATCACTGAACTAGTATATATTTGTTTAGGGGCCAGCTGAAGGACGCCTCCGGGTGCGGGAATTTCTCGCTACATTGAAGACCTGTTGGTGACCTTCTGCTGTTGTTTTTTCTATGGTCGGGTTGTTGTCTCTTTGACACATTCCCCATTTCCATTTTCAATTTTATGAAAAAATGTCAAAACATTCAAATTAATGACGAAGTTTCTATTCACCACAAGGGCAACCTTTTTGTAAAGTGATAAAAGTTTAAAATATGATTATTAAGTCATTGATATGAATAAAGAATAAATTTCAATAGGTATCAGTTGCAATGGATCAGCGACAAGTAACAAATACTTGATAACTTATTGGATATGCAGTATTATCTACCAGCAAAAAGATTGTATGACTTAACACATAAGTTCTTTTGTGTTGACTGTCTCCTTTACATTGAGTTCATTGCAAAATTTCTATTTGTTAATAAATGCTTTCGGACGGTTTATCTGTAAATGTTGACAGATCTTGTCCATGACAATGGTGAGAAATTTCGAGGATATTGTTTATTTAACTGGAAAATTATCTTAGTCCAACGGCAACCAGTTTTTTTTTTAAGAAATGGAAAACGTTACTCTGATTTTATTGATAACTCTGTATGATTCGAGTATATACCACGTACATACCAATTAATTCAGGCATTACATCTAAAATTTGGGACAACAGATAATTTTCCGTTATTTTGACACATTTCACATTCTAGGGAAACAAATTCTGACCAAACAGAAACAAACTCAAAATTGATCCGTAATCTTTTATTAAATGATAACGTTCTTAAAATATTTTGTCAATTGATTGTGCTGTGTAAGAAAAATCGATCGTAAAAATGAAATAGTATATGTTTAGTGGCAATTACTTCTGTCAAAATTGTCAAACGTAACAATTGTCAGACTTGATCTGTAACTTTTTATACTTTGACGTGGTACACAGCTTGATCAAAAAGTTGAACAATAAATTTACATACTGACAGTTTTGTGGAGAAGTACATGCCTAAATTATCCTTTTGACTTTTGTCTTCGTTCGGTTGTTTACTAGTAGACATTTCCCTTATTTTGTTTAATTAAAGTATCCCTTTCATTCTCGTGTATCAAAAGAAACGACATAAAAGTTTAATCTCTGATTACTGAAGATGTTATACGTCTGGTTTTTATCATGTGAATTTATAGACTTTCAATATGCAATGATTAAATAAAATCATTTGAAATAAAAGTTTAATCCATTTATGTTTAAATAAGTATATTTTACCACAAATTTGCATTGTTTTACACATTAATTATTGTGCTTTTACCTTGTTTTGGACAGCCAATTATTTCTAGCTTTAAACAGGCATCTGTGTATTCAAGTGGGACAATTTTTATGTACCGGCTGTAAATGTCTGTAGTGAATATAAACTGCTGAATTGATACTCCTATTGAGGGATCGGTTCTGAACACCTGTTGGAATATAGAAAAGGAATAAAACTCAAATTAAGTACATAAGTTCTGCGTAAAAAAAATGGCGCGTTTTATTTCAGTTGATTTAATTTTCCTTGTATCGATCTACAAGTCCAACAGATTTTAACAGTTTTTATTAAGCAGCGATTGTGGTCTTTGACAGTCTCACTAGTACCTATGTTATATTGGGCTTCAAATTGTTCGTTCAGTTTTAGTCTACCAAATGAAGCGTCTTCTCGAGATCGATACTAGCTGTAACTCTTTATACTACAAGGTCGACGCAACTTCTCGTTACTATCAAAACAATTACAATAACCAGTGGTAGATTCCTACCTATATCAAGATTGTAAAGGTTTTTTTTGTATTATAACTTTCTCATATAAATTGAATATACGATAATCTGGTGTAACTGGTTGTTTATCTTCCTATGAATGGTTATTCTCCTTAAAATTATGTATTTGGCTTTCAGAAATAGCTAGAAACCACAAAAATCATTCATTATATTCTTTTTTTAAACTTCGAATTTTAGTATGACAAACTAGTTCACAATATTGATTAGGGGCCGCTTGGAGAAAGCCTCCGGATGATGAATTTTCTCGCTGTATTGAAGATTCATTGGTTGCCTTCGGCTGTTTTCTACTCTTTGACCGGGTTGTTATCACTTTGACATGTTACCCATTCCCATTTATAAAACACCTTTCAGAAATAAATTCTGATCATTATAACTGATCATGCTGACAAGATATCAAGAATTAAACTGATCTTCTATCAGAACTCACCAAGTGACTGTTACGATCAATAGTCATTAATACGGTTATATTAATACATTAAATGTTTACAAACATTAGAATTGTGATATTTCCTATTAAATCAATTACCTTAGCTGTATTTAGCAAACCTTTTCAGATTTCTTGGTCCTAAATGCTCATTACCTCGTACTTTATTTACCCCTTTTTCGTCATTGAATCCACTGAAAAGTCTTTTAGACGTTTGGAGTACATAATCGTTATCCTGGTATATATGATGCTTTTTCTACATTCGATTGAAATTATAGAAATTGACCATGTTTACCGTATTCTTAAAGGTATAAACGACGAATAAAAGAGTTTGACATATTTTTCATCCAACAAACGGTCATGTAATTTTAGATGACACCACTTACCTTTATAGTTCCCTTTGGGTCTTCGTATGTAGCAAGATTGTTCCTATCAATTCCATATAAAATATTGAAGGAACTTATAAGTTTAACATTTTGTCCGGCTTTTATTCCTTGTAGCTCAACGCCTTGTATTTTTAAGGGCACTATCAAATCAACCTAGAAAAAATAAATATATTTTTGGAAGTTATCGGCATCTTAGATAATTAATTAGATACCAATACAAACGTCTGATCTTCAACTTTGTATTTGTTTGGCTTTTTAACTGTTTTGATCTGAGCGTCACTGATGAGTCTTATGTAGACGAAACGCGCGTCTGGCGTATAAAGTTATAATCCTGGTACTTTTGATAACTTTAAATTTAGCAATTATGTGCTAACGACATTTTAAGTGAGTATAATATTGCATGGTTAGTGATGACAATATAGCATGAGATAATAACATAATAGTTATTTACCTACTGGTCATTATTGCAATAAAGTGACTGCAAACAAGACTGGTATTGACTACGACAGTATAAGGACTGAGCCTACGGACAGTCTATGTATCACGATATTGACCAGTTCTTCAATTAAGATTTATTAAATGCAAATCCTTCTAAACATGAACACGTCCGTTAACAACCATTTTTTGGGGCCATTTTGTTCTGTTAGAGATCGATGGAATGTATTACTGAGGAATAAAGAATGTCATATAATCCCTTTTATTTTTTTTTAAAGAAAAGCTAATTGTAACCGATATGAAATAATGGATGTTTCTTACCATAAACCATGGGACATTATCAAAAGGTTTTGCACACCAGCCACTTTCAGGACGGAAGAGTCGACCAAAGGTGAATTGATGATCATGGTCCTTATGTGATGACGATTCAATCTGGTAATCATAGACGTCACCAGTAATTAGTCCAAGTCGCCGTCCGCACATTGTTGCTTAAGTTATGAAGAAAAAAATAAAAATATAATCAACAAAATAAACCATTGAATACGTCATCGAAAAAAAAAAGTCATTGTTAAAATGATAAAAGGATAGTAACAATCGTGGATTGTGATTGTTTGCATAAGGAGATGAAATGCCATTACTTAACAAAACTTTTGACCACTGTAGGTGTTTCAGATTATATAGATACTGGTAAACTATGTTTATGTAAATATCGATTAGACGTTGTTTTGAATCACAGCAACGGGATTTGTATTCTATGTTTAGCAATTATCTTGTTTATTACAAATACGTCCCAATCATCTCATTATATACGAGTTTTCAATTAAGTTACACTAATTTAATTTGCTGTGGAATGATTTTGTAATTGTTATAATAGACAAAGATTTTGAATATTCCAGGCGAAAAGATAAAGCTGCTCTATAAATTTGTTTGTAACTTTTCATCACGATGCAATGATATTTTTATTTCTAGATGAAGTTGTTCAAAGTTGTTATTTATTAATAATTTTTAAAAGGATTTTTACAAGTGCTTAACTGCTTTCTAATATTTGGTAAAAGCCTAAGTATATTTCTAACTACTTACTTACGAACTAGAAAAAAATACTTGTACAAATGATGTAGTGTCATAGGTTTGTGAATGGAAATATTACGAAACTGTCCTTCATTTCAGAGTTATGTGTTCTTTGTTTGTAACTTATTCATAAGCTGTAGTGTAAGTTGTAAATTCATAAATAGATATAATTAGAAAACTGTCTAACAATAAATATACCAAAAACTCACTTTTTTGAAGTTTTCTTAAGATCAATTGAAGAATACTAAGATATATAAATATATATAAGGTGGTAAAGCGAAAACATATATAAATAAAACGCAAAGACACACGTTTATTGGAGTCAGTCGCAGAGACTGCTTATGACATACACTGATTTGTCACTTGTGACAACTGTGACCTTTTATTGTATCACATGCTTGCGGTGATTTTGCAGTAAACACGGTCAACAAGAGGCATCAAACTAATAATAGTTATCCTACGAGGACGCGGTGTGTAAGTGTAAGATCACCCCGATGGCCGGTTGCTAGAGGGTGATCTAACACTAACACTTCAAGTCCGAATGGGATAACTATTTTACATCCCAGCTGTTTTAAATTAGACGAAAAACCATTTACATTTCATAAAATCTTGTTAAGAATGCCATACAACCATCATAATATACTTTATATATTACTATATTATATAACCTGTATGCCCCCCGAACACGATGAGTAGATATGAAACAAAGTCAACTCGCCCAACTGGCAAATTTATCAACCCACATTAGATCGCCACTTTATAAAAAAAATCCCCTCGCTCTTGTTTACCAACTCGCCCCACTTTTGAAAAAGTGTAAAATCAAATTAAACAACCAGGCCGCCGACTCACTTATTAACGAAAAGGGTTTAAACCCAACTGAAAAAAATGTCTGCCAACTCGCCCAACTTATAAAAATATCTTGCTTCCTTTAAGTATGTTAAATTACTAATAGTTGGTATCCAGTCATCCTGGTGAAGTGGAGCGTGTCGTGAGTTGATATGCTTAATGTCTTGAGTTCGAATCCCATCATATACATTTGATTTTTTTCTTCGTAAAGTTTGATAGATAGTATTTTCCGTGTAAATAATTATAAGTTTTATAGTGGATTTAACATTTCCTCCAAAATGTTACAGAACAAAAGAAAACATGCAAAACAAAGAAACTCAAGCTGGGGTGATCTGATAGGGGTGATCCGGCTCATATGACCCCTGTTAGAACAAGGGAGCTGGGCTTTAATTACCTATATTAGAAAATCTCTCTATTTTATAAAGACGATACAATTCAAGGTAAACATATATATATTTAAATCACGTGAATAGTTATCAAAGGTACCAGGATTATCATTTCGTACGCCACACGAGCGTTTCGTCTACATAAGAGTCATCAGTGACGCTCAGACTAAAATAGTTGTAAAGCCAAACAAGTACAAAGTTCAAGAGCATTGAGGACCCAAAATTACAAAGAAGTTGTGCCAAATACGGCTAAGATAATCTATTCCTGGGATAAGAAAATCCTTCGTATTTCAAGAAATTCAAAGTTTTGTAACCGACAATTTATATAAATGACTATTTCATTGATATTCATGTTAACACCAAAGTACTTTTATACGTGAAAAAACACTATTATCATGTGAATTTTCAAAATTGCATGCACAAGTGTGTCGACACGGTAATCATCTGGTTATAACCTTGTGCGTTGGCAACTAATTTATCAATGCGTATATGATGATACTTGGTTTCATTATATATATACTACCTTTACTTCGTTTTGCACTTATCAAAATAGCAAAGTATTACTTACATCTTCCCAATACCTGTATTTCGTCTATTTCAAAGTAATGTAAGAAGCCTTCTTCATGACCAGGATCAGTAATGTCATAGTTTTTTACGCTTACATATTGTCCTATAATTGGACGTTTACACTGAAAGCGAAATATTTTGTGTTTCCAGGGGTTTCTGTTATCGTCACATCTGTATGCTCCATATGCCAGGAAGTCCCATCGATGTTTACTAACATACGTTCCTACATATCTGTTGTTTAAAGGGTACCAAACTGCAATAAAAAAAAATTGTTTCATTTCAAAAATAATATTAAATACAAAACGGCTGGAGTTTGATTGATATTAATTTAATCTTTAATTTGAACATTTGTTTTTATATAATAATCAAATATTTCATGTTTTTCCTTACTGCAGATGGGAATACGTTTATTCGTGTGTTTCTCTGTCCTATATGTTCTCCCATTTATTTGTATTGTAGTGCTGTCATGTAATGTTGTAATTTTAATGTTATACTTAACATTGCCATACAAGCGGAAGGTTTGTCATGCCACACAAACCAGGTTCAACCCACGATTTTTTTCATAAAATGCCCTGAACCAAGTCAGGAAAATGGCCATTGTTACATTATTTCGGTTCTGTTTGTGTTACATTTCGGTGCTGTGTCTCTGACGTGTCGTAGTTCTCTTATATTTGATATGCTTCGCTCAGTGTTCGTTTGTGGCCCGGATTTTGTTTTTTTCTCTATCGATTTATGAATTTGAACAGAGGTATACAGCTGTTGCCTTTATTTCTCAAAATTAACAGTAACTGTCGTAGGAATTTGCATTAACACATTTTCTCTTTTTTTCCTAGCGAGTAGCTTCTAAATGGTGCCATTTCCAATATTTCATTTCTTTTCATTTGTCTTAAAAATGTGAAAACACAAAAAGTTAGCCTCAAGTGAATTGTATACACAGATGACAATACCCAGTCGGAATTATCGAATTCCTATTTGCATATTCAAACATCATTTTCACATTGTGTGATAAGAGCATGGCTTAGGGTTGATCAATTGAAAGGGATGAAAGCAAACCTAAGCGTGTTGTGTAGATAAATTCATATACATTAAAAGCATATTAAATTTTATTGGAATCGATGAGCACAGAATAAAACTAAAAGAACATATATATGGCAAATCAAATTCAAAAACAAGTTCATTTGGTCGATACCCCACGATGCGTCAGTACTTGCATACCGAGATGGTTGTGTTTTATTGAAATCTGACGTAAATATAACATTTTAAGCCTCATATTGATTATTGTTTTACATCATGCATATCTCTAATGTTTCTTGTCTGGGTTTTCATATATTGTTTTTTTTTTTTTTACTTTTCGATCATACACTTTGTAATTGAAAACTAATTGTTGAAATGCAATTGCCATTATCAGTGGCAATGCTGGTCACTATGTCGAACAATTTCAAATTGATTTTTTTTTCGTTTCACGTGTATGTTAATAAGCTTACCTTTCTGTCGGTGAATAACGATTGCATGAACTTCAATATACTCTTCAAGGTTAAGTAAGTACCATGGCTTAGAAGATGGCCTCTCGGATACATATGATGGTCCAGTACCTGTTAATTTCAATATAAGATGTTAAGAATTAAGAGCATAATCGATAATTCATACCAATCGTTCGTAAAACCACTCTGATTCTCGGTAAAATATTTATTGAACAGCCATCACCAAGATGTTTGTTATATATATATATATATATATATATACAACTCGTCTAAACATCAACCCAACAATGTTAGATCTGTAAATATATATATATATATATATATATATATATATATATATATATATATTTACAACATTTTTTGTTACGTTTGAAGAGGTCGTGACAAATTGCATTAATATTGGAAACAGATGTACCCTCCTTCTTGTACCTATATTCATGTGAAATAGATTGTATGCAAGACCTTCAGGTACAATGTAAAAAAACACAACATTTTTCTGAGCTTTTTTTAAGTTCCACTACATAGATAATGTCCTAATTATAAGTAATTCTTATTTGCGATGCTTTGCTGCACGCATCTATTATATGGAACTTGAAATAAAAGATACACAGTTATAGTTTAAGATGCCATCTATTTAGAACTACCATAACAAATTGACAATGACGGTCGGCTGAGAACTTAAGTTTACGTCGAAAGACATTATTTTAGCGTGCTTGCCTCCTGTAAGGAAAATTCAAGCTTCTCCAGTTTACTGAGTATATTTATCCTAGATATTTTCTCTCATGCTATCATTTATCGAGTGTTGCTGATTTCAGAGAATTAAGGATAAGAACGGTGCCTTATGCGGACAAGCTCTGCTTCCTGTTACGAAGCCACTCAGAACATTGCAGGCTTGTCTAGCATCAATAAGCTCAACAAAGATATCAGTGACACTTGTATCAAAAAAAGTAATGTTTCAAAACATACGAATTAAGCCATCCAATACATATGAAGGCATATTTTGTTCATCATGTTTGGCTGCATTATAGCTTCTTCCTTTTCCAAATACTGACAAGCTGTCTTTCTCTGAAAGAAAAGGAGAATAAATAAACTGCAAGTTTTATATATATATAGCCCTTAGCATAAATTTGTGGGTTTTTGGCTCATTACAAAGCTTATCTGCACATCTTAGATTTATACAAGATGTATAAGAAATCCTAGGTCATGACATTAGAACAAGCGGCAAGCGTTCATACACCAGGATAGTTTAGGTGATTAATGAGGAGTTGTCTTTTAACAATGAGATGTAATTTTGAAGTAAAGCACAGTTATATATGCAGTATTTATTAACTACATGCAATTATATTTTGTTGTTATTTATGCAATACACGTTAATTAAATATATGAAATACTCATTTCTCAGTTATGTATGTTTCTTATGTATTTCAGATCGTTATATTTTCTGACTCACAAGGTAGCTATGACCATGCGTGTTAACATTGTGTAAATTTTCTTTAGTGCATTTGTATGATTTTCTAAAGGTTAGTTATGAAGCTATTTAATTTATTGCATTCAACTGATCTAGTTTAAAGTCGATGTGTCTTGTTCTTTTCACATATCGTCTATTATTTATGAATCTATGCGAAGCAAGTGTTTGTTTTCCCTCGCCGGGATTTGAACAACACCGCCTGCACTGTGTTCAACGCTCTAGACCACTTTATCACCAAGACTGAACGACATTTACCTTTCGGTGGCCTAGTTTTACATACCTGCGTCAGTTGAAACTTAGAATGTAACACAGTGCATACTATATTAGGCATGAATATTGCATTGATAGCGTTTTAACTAAATTATCTATCGTGAAGGATCGTAAGATGAAAGCCTATAACTAAATATTTGCTAAGTTTACATACTTTATATATGTATTCTGCTGTTCATTAATAGGCGTTTTACTTTGCATATACGCAAAGAGTAAACAATTGATCACTGAAGATAAACTAATTTTCAAAAGAAGTAAAAAGACAATAATATTGAACTTTGAGAAAAATTCAAAACGGAAAGTCAAATGACAAAATTAAAAGCACAGAAATGAATGGATAACAACTGTCATATACTTGACTTGATATAGCCATTTTTTTATGTAGAAAATTGTGAGTTAAACCAGATTTTATAGCTAGCTTGTAAGGAATTTTAATTCCATTATGTTGACAACGAAGTGTGCGCAAAACAAACAGACACAGTAGGTAAAAATGTTAAAAATAGGGCTACAGAAGTCAACAACGTGTTATAATCCTAATCACTATAAAAAATTATTATACTTCCTGTAAGAATGTCCTTCTATAGAAAAATTGCTCTATTTTTGCATAGTTTTTTAAAGAAATATATAGCGTTAACTGCACTATGCGAAAATAGTATGCCTTGCTGTTGCAACAGACTATTGATTTTCATGTCAATCATTGTCAATTTCACGTGCAAAGGCGGAGCTTAGTTGCTTTGACAAACAAGTGGGTTGAATTTATAAGCATGGCAATTAATAAACTATTACAATTGAACAATCAGGGGGAAATAGAAGATACATCCATTTAAATGTCTCTGACATTTTAAGAGACTTTAATTTACTGTAGTTTCTGTAAGAACGTTTTTGTTCTTTGTTTACTTCTGCTTACTGCCGTTGAAGCCAAAATTGTTTGAATACTTTAGTAGTAATTTTTTTACAGATAAATAGTTATGATCCGCTTTCATTGTTTTTTTTGTAAGTTATTGAGTTATAATGAGTATTGTTTTATACTGCAACTTGAATTAATAAAATCATAGCTTTTTTAATCGTAAAAAAAACCTTTTAGATCCCTTAATGGACCTCTGAATGAGGAGAAAGTGTACCATGATGAAATTGACATTATACAAAATATAGCTATGCTTCTATATTTAGGAAATAAACACAACTAGTTGCAGTATAAATACATCTATATGCAGAGTTACATAAAGCGCATTTTTTTACACTGAAATACACTACTGTCACTATTGAAAAAAGTCAACAGTCAGTATAATAATGATATTAATGTTGTGTTTAACATTGACTATGGAAAATAGTAGCCAGGGTTTGAGACAATAGTGCACTCCTCTTCGGGTCTTGCACTATTGTCTCTCACCTTGGCTACTATTTTCGCATAGTCAATGTTAAACACAACATTATTATATAATTATATATAACAAAAAGAGAAACCACTAGTCCACAGATTCACTTTATTTAGTTGTCATGTACTTTATTCCTTTTTATGTATTTGCAAACATGTAAAATGGATAAAATTCGTTTATTTTTTTTCTTCTAAATTTTGCATTTATTTCCAGATATTGTACTCTGATTATTTCATTGAAATACTCACCACATTCAGGAATATTACACGTTGATCTGGTACTATTGATATAACAACTCGGAGGATCCAACCTTGTTTTTCTACAAAAGTTGTTTTCAAATTCTCCAATCCATTGTGTATTGGAGGTGAAGTCTAACGTCACATTTGTCCATAAATCGCAGGGATTTCCATATTTTGTGACATTCAGTTGGCCATTATAAGAGGCACCATCATCAGTTTTATACATACATTCTCGTTTCCCTATGTTTTAAATAAATTATAAAAAATAACTAAGTGTGGTATCGTCAATCTGTTCATTAAATGTTCTATCTTCGAAGACCAACATAAAAGATGGAACTTAAATGTACTATGTGACTTTTCGTTATGACATACTTTAAGTTTGTAATACAATTTTTTAAACATCACAAATATAATATTAAGATACATATATATTATATTCAAAATGATAATTGTAGCATACAAGAAACATATCTAAACCAACATTTCTGAATTTGAAACTTTATGAATGAACCTAGCGTTATTTAGAGTGTATATTTTTCTCGACACCAGTATAGTTCGTGCGGACCTTCAATTTTAAAACTTATCTCTTCTAAAGTATTTGTAATTTAGAACTCTACGTTTATATTTTTCATAGTCTAGAATGCTACTTTTTAAGTATTCGTACTGTACATGTTTACGTTTCTTTCAAAACAAAAGGTGTTTATATCACACGACGAGTAATGGTTGTGCTTTCACATGTTATAACTGTCGAAACAATGGAATTTATTAATTTAAAAAAGACAATGGGGACATTAAATGTCAGATTAAAGTAAACTTTTTCACATGTTAAACTATTACTTGTCAATGTCTAAATTAATTTACTTTTTTTTTAAGAAAGGTAAGATAAAATTTGAATTAAAGTAAATTGTCAACCAAGAGATATCAGACTTTAAAATGAGATTAATGAATGAAAGGCAATTTTCTTCATTACACGAACTAGCAAAAGCATGATTGTTTGTTTCAAACTATTACAAACATTATACTCCTGTCAACATTAGCAAATGCAGACTTGTATTCTATTTTTTAACATTGTCTGGTTTGTTTTTTCAGAGTTACAGAACTTTTGGTAGTCCTACATGTATTTGACACTTAAATATATCATCATGCTAGTTTTACAAAATCTGATTTTAATCCTTCTTAATTTTTCATTTCACTCTTAAAACATTTTCAGTATGCACAAGGAAAGCATACATCCTTACATTTCATATGCATGTTTAAAATTTAGTTCTCCTTAATGTAAACTAAAATAAACTTCTACGGCGAATTGCAGATTATTATCTATAATTAAAGCAAACGCAATAAATATTTTAGTTTGCATTACATACTATGAATATTTAATTCTTATTCAATAATCTACGTCCTCCTTACGTCATACATAAATAAAGTTAAAGCAATGTGTAAGATAATTTGAAACCATTAAACTTGTGGTCAAGCTTTTTCGAATACGATGTGCATATGCACTTATCTAATCGATTTTGTATAATTGTATGGGACCAAAAACAAAATATATGTTATTTGTTTCATAAACTCTTTTCTTAAACATATAAAATGTATTCGATTTGAAACACAAATATTTTCATAACATGTGCCTTGAAATCTTACTTATTTGATGAATATAATATACTGCATTTTATTATGAATCAGATTAAATTCGATATAAGAAAGTATTGATGTGTTTTACAGAATGGAATAATGGGACTAAAAGTAAAATAGAGAAAACATTTAATAACGAAAAATAAAAAAAAGAAAAAAATACAGAAAAATGGCAACAAATAAAGACAAATGGAGTGCACTTGTGAAATAGCGAATAATTGACAAGATAAGTAATGATAAAGATAAATATCTAAAAATTAAAGATAAAAAAGGCCCCCATGCTGACTTTAAAAAAGGTTTCATAACAATACTCACGTATGGGTTGGTAGTAACATAAAGGTAGACCAATATGAGAAGTATGCGTGGGATGTGATAAAAAGTTTGGGAGTAATTCATCAAGCAAAGAATTATTGTCGTAAGGGAGGTAAAATTCATCTAGTTTCCAATCCATTTTATCTATTTCTTGACATTTTTCGGTGGAAGGCCCCTAAAATAATAACAAATCAAAACAATATTAATACTATCCAAAACATACAAACATAGAACATACGAAATTTACCTGTGTGAAACATACATTTGAAACCAAAAAAAACATTTTGTATCAAATCATGAGAAAAAACCAATAGACGCCTCTTAAAAAACTTATTTTATTTTAAACGAACATACTTTTTGCATTACTATATCTTACCTTGACTAAGGTAAGGTATATCAAAATTGTTTTACATTGTCATATTGAGGCGTTTTAAAGATGACTATGCGGTATAGGCTTTGCTCATTGTTGAAGGCCGTACGGTGACCTATAGTTTTTAGTGTCTGTGTCATTTTGGTCTCTTGTGGACAGGTGTCTCATTGGTAATCATACCACATCTTCTTTTTTATAATCCAAGTACACCGTGGGGCGAAGCTGAACGTTAACGGTGTACAGGGTACCGACGGGTGTTAAAATATCCGGATATTAACGTTACAGTATTTATTACCTTTTTTACGATTTGTAGACAATTTGACCAGATAATGTAACGTAAAAGCAACAATATTTTTTCGTTTTCGACAAAAATGTTATATTTAAATTTGGGAATTGAAATATTTTTACCGTGGTGTAAGATACGACTTTGGTAGAACCATGCTCGTAGTCAAATATAAGACGTTTATTTATCTAAAGACTGTGAAACTGTAATGGGTCAAATTTGGCACTCAATGATGTGGGAGTTACGTCAAAGACAGTGTAGCGGCAACCTTGATCATTTGCATAGCTAGGTCAGTAGTCCCATTTAGTAACAATGTGGCAGCTTAAGTGATATATTTACTACGCCCGAAAAGATCTCCGGTGTGATGGGTAGCAACGTTCAGATAAATGCGTTAGCTACACGCAGGGGCTATGAATTTTGTTACGACGCGCGAATGCGTTAACCAATCAAAATTAAAAACTAGAAATATACTTTGCCGATTCTAAATCATGTTTCTCACTTCTTTTATGTGTAGTTTTCTTTGAAAAATCTAGTTTCACATAATTTTTGGTGTGGTTCTGCTGTACTGTCAAATGTGCCACACGTAGAAGAGGATATGCGTACCCGATCGGAGCAGCTGAATTTTAGTAAGGTACGAGGTGGGGTTTGTCAGTCCTTGGTATTTTAATGTTTTGTTTTGTAAACTGTTGTTTGTCTAGTGATCTCTCTTTGTTGTTACAACGGCATCGCCAGTTTTGTGACTTTTGAGATTTTGAGTCCCTTTAGGATCTTAACCTCTCTTTTTGAAATATGTTTTGAAATTTCTTTTTTTCTTTCTATAAATTGATGTAGGAACCATGAAGTCTGTTTTTATTTGTTATCTTTTATTGTTGTTTGGCCTTTTGTACATAGCACACGCAGATCGTCGTTTGATATTTCTGCAACGTAAATTGCGTCCCTTAAACATGTAAGATGTTAGCAATAACAATTATTATGAAGGAAATTTAACATATAGCTGACACCATTCAAATAGTAATGCGTTGGTTAGACCTGACTTTTATTCAGTTCCATTATACCTACCAGATATAAGAAAAAAGGAAATTCGCTTGGAAGATGTACTGACTGATCGACTTTTCCATCTTCCCTACAGCAATACACAAGCGCGAAGTTCGAAGAAGAATCAAATAGCATGTGAGGTAGGCTGCCCCCCAAACTATAATTATAACCACGGATGTATAAACTTCCTTCATTAAAACCTACAAAAAAAAAACAAATATTAAAAAAGGAGCGAATTCATCAACTTTGATGACAATTTTGATAACACAATATTGAAAATACTTTTTAAATTATAGTTTAAGAGTTAAACAAACATGACTTAACCAAGAGACAGACTTGTAAATTATAAAATCATTTTCAGTCTAAAATTGCAGTCAGTTTTAGTATGAGATATCTGCGGTAAATTCAGTGCTAATTAACTATTCTTATCTTGTAATAACCTGTACAAGACATCAACAAATTAAATTGTCTGAAAAGCTACTAAGCAGCACTATTCTATACCAAGAAAACAAAACAAACCGTTTATAAAGAACACGCAATAAAATTGTCTGATACATTTTTTAGCACTTTTAGGCACTGAATAAGTGTAAAGCAAGTAACCTATGTTCTTAATTAGTACAAGCAAGTTTGGGGGTCTGTGATTTACAAGACAGAAAATATAAAAAGTAAAATAACAAATATAACGATCGCCATTAAAAATTCTAGACGGAGAGCTGCGAAAATAAATTAGAAAGTCAAACATATATATCATATTAATGAATAACGACTGTATATTGCTGAATTGGTATAGGCTTTTTCTATAGAAAATAGTGGTCTTACAAAATAATTTATAAGAACATGTAGCTCAATTTCTCACGAAAACTCTATTATATGGACAATAATGTGTGAACAAAACAAACAGACATTATAGGCGGTACAGCAATCAACATTGTGTGTTATAATCTTCATCCCTGTAAAACAAAGAAACAATTCAACAAAGAAAAACAAAAAGGCATAGAGAGAAGGTACATACGAAAAAAAGAAAGATAAGAATACAAAAATTCACCTTAGCACAATAACATAATGACGGGATGTATGAGTAATAAGCCATGTCATAAGGATATTATCAAAACAAATACGAAACAGTAAACGTAATAATTAACAAAGACAAACAAAACATTTGTGTAACATACAATTAAGATGATAAACAAAGTAGTAATGGCATCATGTGAACTCTGAACTGAGAGAGACCAGATTTTTCACCCAGCGTTCCATTCTGTTATCAAAATTAAGGATTATAAGTTGCATTTCTGTAAATATAGACAAGGCAAAACTACATATGCTATGAGTATAATTTGAGTTTTAAAATCACTTACCGAAAGGACACTCCTCACCAGTCCTGTATATACAGTAATTTCCAGGAGGCCATGTTCTTTTGACTTTATCATCCTCATCAACATCATAATCGAGTATTGTTATGTTCGATTTCATGACACAAAAATTCATCTGCATAGCATGTTGAGTGTATGGACCAAGAATGTGTGGCTCAAATGTAAACAGGTCATCATCGTTCCAAATGAAGTTCCTTGAGTTTTCGAACAGTGTTAAATTGATATATCCAGTAGACCATCCGTATTCATCACTCTCTGGACATCCAAACATCGAGGAATGAAGGGCATATGATCCTTGTGGCCATTGCGTCGACTTTATTTCTGCACAATTATTTACTTAAATTAGTTGATATACTTTACAGATATGTTTACATAATTCAATCATAACGAGTTAAAAACGAAAACATGTATAGTTAAGATGGAAGCTATGTATATTACTATTGTTTAACATTACTCTATATTATCCTTGTTTTCTTTAAATATTAGAATACTCTGTATCTCTTACATTATCACAATATTCCATATAATGCTTTTATATAGAAAACTTGAATGTTATCATGTTTAGCAACCTTATCAGTTATGATCAACATGTGGAATACACGTTGCACACAAGAATCAATTTAACGTTCCATACCTGTTTCACAGAATATTCCAGTAAACATAGCTGAACAGTGGCAGGTACATGAGGGCAATATTAACGTCCCATTATTGAAGCATTTTGCAGCCAGACAGTCTAAATGGACAAAAGATTTGTCAAATTGATAATAAGAAATGAAAAGTGTTTTTTTTTTGGCAGCTAAAATTTAAGCCGTAAGAGTTTTGAATTAAAATTTTCGGTAGGCTAAAAATTTAGTTTTAATATATGAATGTATTGTGTATTATATATATAAAGGGAATGCTAAAGTTATAGCAAACATGTTATTTCTTTTCTTTTTATTGCAGGATGATACTAAACCAGTTGGGAATTTTCTTTTCTTATTTCTTAAATAGATAAATGGTATTCAGCTGAATTATTGAAAAGCTGAATGCAGTTTCTCTGGCACAAAAGAAATTAAGGTTTTTCAACATAGATGCGAATTGTTTCTCTTATGAAATGGTTTTTTAAAAAGATATAATGTAAGTAATCAGACATTAAATTTAAAACACAGGTTTTAAGCGAAAAAACATAGACTTTTGGCCATTTTGCAATGATTCAAAACAACCCATTTTGAGAATGAAAATTGCAGTGAATCAAAATTTATTGCAGTCCGTTATGAGAAAAGATGAGGAAGTCCAATGTTAATAACATCATTCATCTAGAAATTCATGACTTTGAAATAGAACAAAAAGTTAATTTTTAATCAACATAAAAGGGTTGTTATTTACTTTTGTTCGTTTTCGATCTTGTTAAGGTTATGAATACAATTATGTCAAGATAATGTTTATGACTGTGAATGGTGCTGACCATCTGAATAGAATTTAATGTGTATTTATAACGATGCTGATTTTTAAATAACAATCTGGTTAAAAGTCATTCGGAACTTGCCTGCTAGTCTCGTTTCATAATACTGAAATTTGAGATCTCTACTTTAATGAGGTTGATCGCAGGTATCAAAGACTCGAATGTTACGAATTATTTTTATCTTGTTTTGCCTGGAACACTTTGCGTTATGGTTGTCTTTTGGTTCTGGTAATATCGTTGGCGCTGTGCATATACTAACACGTCAACAATCAGTTAAACAAAAAGTTACAACCAAACATCAGTTGGATTTACACGGCGGTTCTGCGGATAATAAATTTATTGGTAATTTAAATGATAGTGGAAAAGCTTACGATTTAATTTGAGCTACATATAGCAAGTATACACAAACACCTATAAGACCAATGCTCAAACAAAGGATGTTGGAATTGCCATATTTATTTTTTAGAATAAATATTAAGAACATTTATACAGCATATAAAGAATATTTCCACTAAATGTAATGAATATTTATATTTAGAATATAATGAATAAGTTATTAATGTTATATGTACAAGTAAATAACATTCTATTTTCTTTTGTGAAGTTTTGAAAATGCACACATAATTTTGAAAATTTGGGTATCATTTTTTGAATTTGAAGTATAGTTTATTGTGCCAGCTGGTAGGCATTTTTGAGAAACATTTATACCATAAACGATTTCAAATTATAAAAGGTTCTGATTAAGTCGGTATTGTTCACAGGTACATGTAGATCTGAATTTTTGTCCTAACAGGATGATGATATTTTGCTGTGAAATTGTCCGCCATTTTCTGTTCATGGTATATATATTCAACTGTAACTGTATGCCCCTGCGTAATACATGTAATATTATGATTACATTTAGTTATTTTTTATATATCTAACTGAAATATAATTTAATATCATTGAACTGATTACTTTGAAGACTTTCTTTTATTTCATACTTTTAATGAGAAATATTTAGAAAGGGAGATAATAATGTTATTGTGGCTTTTATAAAGCTAAGTATTACTGAACATTTCTGACGAATTTATTTAATATTTGGATTACCAATCTGTTCAATATTTATTAGATATATTATGTCTACTTAAAACTAAAAATAAAAAAAAAACATAAAACAAAATGAACTTCTTCCGCAAAATATTTCCTTAAACTAACTGGTAACATGATACAGCTTTGAACTATACAACACAGAAGAACAACGACTGTAAGATCGTTTTTGCATAATTTGAGGCTTAACTCGATGTTGCTTGTTTTCTTTTAAAGTTGCACTAGCTACAAAATATATGAGAAAAAAAGTGTGATTTTGTTTTTGTTATTATTTATGAAGTTAAATAGTGAAACTATAATTCACTGTTAGCAGCCAGTGAGGTTTATATTTGTAAAATTAAATTTAGAAACATTGATAACGAATTATTCAAAGCAGGTAAATAATTCGACCTCATTGAATAAGTATTCGGGCGAAATTCAATATAACCCCTTAGCTAGAAATAGATTACGCATGCATTATGCGTGTTTTGGAAAAAATGAAATCATTGAAAGTGTAACAAAGCTAAATCATTTTATTCACTGATACGATTCACATACAAATCATTCTTATACAGCTTAAACCGAAGATTAACATTTATTTTTAATCTACTTAAATTGATGAAATTAAACAGAAAAAAGCATAAATCATTGCACGAGATCGATTTCGATTTCTATCTTTTTTTATGTTTATATCGCTTGTTTTACTATTGAAAGTCTTCGAATGTCAATCAATAGTTGATTAGATACCGTCAGTACTAAATACACACATAACAAAGTTACATTTAATCTAGCTCTTCCCCTGTAAATTGTTTATTTTACATTTTTTTGTATAATTTGGATAAATGTTTTACATGGTAAAAAACTAAATATGACAATTTGCGCTTAATTGCTGAACAAAAATTTGACAGTTAATCAGTTAATGCCCCTTTAAAGAAAAACTGACAATACAATAGGGTCATACAAACTACAAATTCATAAATGAACTGAAATCGCCATGGAAACCTTTGAAATGTCACCTTATTCTGTTATGTATCAGTGAACTTTTTTTTACAGTAGATAAAGAGTTACACTTTGTCGTTTGTTTTCTCTTATTTTTGAGTGTGAATTCACATTACTATAAGACGTGTCACGGTATTTATCTATCCCAAATTCATGTATTTGGTTTTGATGTTATATTTGTTATTCTCATAGGATTTTGTCTAATGCTTAGTCCGTTTCTGTGTGCGTGTGTGTGTGTGTGTGTGTGTGTTACATTTTAATGTTGTGACGTTGTTCTCTTATATTTAATGCGTTTCCCTCAGTTTTAGCTTGTTACCCCGATTTTGTTTTTTGTCCATGGATTTATGAGTTTTGAACAGCGGTATACTACTGTTGCTTTTATTTGATACATTCGGCGTATCCTTGTACTATGTACAAAGAATCGAGCAATATTTATTTGGCTATGTGTAGTTGATGGCCATTTTTATAACAGTTTCTTTACTGTAAATTTGTCGACGCCTGTTCAATGATTTATACAGACGTTGACGTTTCATTAATTGTCTAACATATAATAGTTTTTCCTTCTTACTGTATCACTTTCTCAATTCATCGTATGAAGCATTTTGAACTAAATCAACAATACAACAATTTATATTTTGTTGTTGCTCAAAGTCAATTTCTTGAAACGTTTTGTTACGAGCGTAGCTTACGAAATTCATTCTAACAAAACATGATGTCTTACGCATAAGTTTAACATCGGTCTTGGTGAAATTTTTATAAAACAAACAATAAAAAGCAAAATAAAGGAGAAAGTATACATGTTCATGGAATAGATATACAACGTCAAAATATACAGTTGGTATACAAGTTATATTAGTTGTAAGTAACGAATGGTAGGTCTGTCCCTTTTTATGTGAATCTATGGGTTAAAAAATTCCTTTTGCCTAAAGAGAATATAATTAAACATAATCTTAATATGACACTTTCAACAAGATCATGGAGGCAGCTCATTGTTCAACTAGTCTCGACCTGTCACCACCAATCTCGAAGTGTCTACTCTAAACTCAGTGTTGACCTTCAAATTAATTCTCGGCTTGTCTGATTCAGCCCATATAACACACTTATATATTGATCTTATAAAATTTAAGGTTATCATGTAGTTTCATTTATTGCTGTCAAATTAAAAGATTTAATAAACAGGTAGAAAAAGATAGAATATTCAGTTTTTGGTTTAATTCAGATAGTCACCTTCAATTGTTTTCAGAACTTTTTCAAATAAATTTTGATGTTCATAAAATTCTTCATTGATCTTACAGAATGCTACATAATTTGTAGTTCGGTTTATTGCTGTCAAATTTAGAGATTTAATAAATAGGTAAAACAAGCTAGAATTTTCAGTTCGACTGAATATAGACTTTGACATATTTTCAAATTGACTTAGATTTTCATAAAACTGTAAAGCTATCTCAGTTATATATTTATGTGACATGTTGGAGTAATGTGTTGTCAGGATTTAATTAAGATGTTAAACGGCTAGAATATTTTCATATAGTACTAAATTCCGATTGTCACTTTTTAGGATTCACTAATTTGCATATGCCAACTGCTTAAGGTTCCACTAAAGTTAAAATATAGGACACTTCATCAACATCTAAACTTTTTTCTGTATTTTTCAACCTATAATGAATAAAGTCAAAAACTATGGGAACATATGTTCATTTAAACATACTTAACATATACACACTGTGAAAATTGTATATAAACTTAAACTTGTTATGTTGTGGCCAAACCGATTTTGGTGATGAACACTTAATTTTTCAAAAAATCTGGAGGTTTGCGAGATGACTTTTTAAAAATTGGCATGAATTAATACTGTGACATGTAATGCAGTACACGCTAGTGTTGATTTTTACGAAAATGTATTGATTTACGAGTTTCAGTTAATTTCTTGTATCTAAGTGAACGAATATCAAAGGTACAATACAGAAATTGGACAAAAATGTTATTGAAACACATTTATTGGAAAAATAAACACTAGCTTGTACTGCATTACGTGTAACAGTATTCGTCAATACCAGTTTTAAACAAATTAAGTCATCTCACAGGCCTCAAGATTTGTTCGAAAACTTAGTGTTCACCCCCAAAACCGGGTTGCATTGGTCACAACATAAAAAAGTTGATATACAATTTTCACAGTGTGTATATGATAAGTTTGTTTAAATGAACATATGTTCCCATAGTGTATGACTTTTTTCATAATAGGTTGAAAAATGCAGGCAAAGTTTATATATTTCTGTAGTGTCCTTTTTTGTTTTTACTTTAGTGGAACATTAAACACATTTACTTTCTTAATTCGACGCATCAATAGCACATTTTAATTTTCGACGTTAGTTTGAATAAGAATTAGTAATTATTTTTGCTGTAAACAGAGCTTAAAACATTCCAGTACTTCTTTTAATGTTTCATTAGGGGACTAATCAAATTTCGTATGTGAGAAATTTTCTCTTCATGTTAAAATAATGAATAGTAGTCTTCAATAAAGAAGTACACAGTAAAGAGGATGGGGCAATCATATTGGCTATACTGCGTTTGCCTGGCGTATTTGTATTCAATGCATTGTGTGATAGAATTAACGTCTGTCTGACATTTTATCATTCCCATTTTATCAAATCAAAGCTAAACAATTTCAATTTAGGAGAGAAGGAGATCAACTGAAAGTAACTTGTCTTTTGTGGGTTTCTTTTCGTGTATTTTGCGATTTTGTCGATTATTTTTCTCACCGTTTGTCGATTAAAATGAAACACTGTTCAAAAGTGTAAAAACACAAAAATAAATATATATATATATATATAAAGTACTAGCTATAAACTACTGAAGTTGGAAGTTAAGTAATAATAAAGAGATAGTGTTAACGTTATTCTAGTATGTTATAGGGTGGTAAACTGCTTTGTAATTTTCGTCTGATAAGTTTAAGACAAGTCAACAAAATAAGTAAAGGCCGTGCAGTGACCTATATAAATAAACTTCTTTGTCAGTTTAGTCTTTGGGGGAGATTTGTAGCATTGGCAATAACACCACATTTGATGTTTCTTCTATCAAATATTATCATAGCAAAAGAAACGCAGTGTTGCGCTGACTATTCATTATACTACTTACATTTCCTTTCTTCAAACGGACTTCCAACTACAATGTTAAGAAAAACAATATACCAGTTAAGTGAAATAAACTAAAATAATGAACTCTTTTAAAACGTTTGATTACTTGCAACTATGCAATAAAAGATTATAAAAAAAATCAGATTATCTTATCATTCGTTTTTATTTTGGAACGTCATTTTTTTTTCTTTTATATATCTATAATATAGAAGTTCTGACGTTCAAATTCTGAACGTTGTTCATTGACAGGTTACTTTAATCTTTTTGAAAATGAAATATGAAAAGTGGCTATGTCTCAAATGGTAAGAGTTGGTATGTATGTTTAATATTTAAATTATACAATGTTTGAACCCAAAAACATTTGTGCAGTAGATCTGATTATTTATATATCTAAAAGAACCAGGTCCAATACGATTACCGGTAATATATAACTTATATAAAACAATGGTGTCTATCAATAAATTTTTGACTTCAGGACCTTTTGTTTTTTTAATATGAACAATTATTAACAATTTTCGGGTCGAATCCGATACTGATAATATGTGTCTCATTTAGCAATAAGATAATAAAAAATAGAAAGAGCAGAAATATGTTGATAAGTGTCCACCTTATAATATGCATAATTTAAAAAGATGATAATACTAAAAAGGCTACAAATAAGACACTTTAATTCATCCACCGACCAGCGATGTATCGCGGCGGGTGATTTATATTATTCATGAGGTTAACATAATATCATTGCCATTACCACAAAGCGGGACATTACAAAACTCTCGAAGTTTGTTTTTATCTGTAGTATAACACCAAGGTCCTCCATCAGCCAGCAGTGGACTTCGGCAGTAGTTATGGTCTCCAACCCATGTGTAACTGTGATTGTGAGGTGTGATGGCTGACCATTTCTGACAAGTCAAACCGTTTATGGTAAAGTTGATGGTGCCTTTATACGTAGTACCAAACAGGTCAGACATGCAGTTATTATCTTTTAAAAAATATTAGTGTCAACATTACATTTGTAAACCTATACTGTAATAAAAAGGAACATTTAATAACAGCATTCAATAATAATATAAGGTTAAAATAAAATACTATGGTCCCACTTAGCCTACACAGGAAACTGTTGACTAGTGAAAAACCCTCTTTTTTCAATTTGTTAGCGGAAAACAGGTTTGACATTTATTAGTTCTTAATTCAGTCAACCTCAAAAAGCATCCCAAAGATCAAACAATAAGTGGCAAAATTTAAATTTTAAAAACAGACAAAAACAGTCTAAGCACCTGTCCTAAGTCAGGAACCTCCTGTTCAGTAGTTGTCTTATGCTGATGTGTGTCATATGTGTTTCTCGTTCCTATTTTGTTTATACAAACAAGGACGTTAGTTCTTCTGTTTGTATTGTTCGTCAGTAGTCATCATTATGACTTGGACGAATAATTGTCTCATTGGCGCTCATACAACATTTTCTTATTCAAATTATTTACACTGAGCGTTAAGCAACTGTCAATGAATAATATTTTATAGATATAAACCATGCTGAAGGTCAAACAAAAATTACCTGTGGTATTTTTAATTGGTAAATATAAGCCTAAATTTTTCATCAACTGCGTTTTTCAATTAGAGCATTGATCCTATATTCTGTTGTATTCTAGTCTCATTGGTGTATACACACATGCATTCGAACATGAAAACCATGCGTTTTGATGTATTAAATGTTTTCTTTCAGAAAATTCGTATGTTTGTTTTCAGTTAAATAGTTTACATTGGTCTTTGGATGGGCCTAAGATAAAAATAATATTTGTTATGTTTACAAAAAAAAGGGGTAAAATAACAAAAAATACCGAATTCAAATATCATACGAGAAAACCAATAAACTTTCGTGTAAGTCAGGTAATGACATTGAATGGCCAAAAGGTAAGACGGTGATAATCACTTCAAATACAGATTTTGTTGACAGAACTAGAAGGTAGATGTAAATAATATGGGGTGGGGGACCCCATCCTTTTGTAGCGATAGAGCTAATATATAATTTTTTCGGTACTCTATTGTGGGTTTTAAATACTTTCCATTGTAATAAGATTGCTACCTTTAATCTTCACGCAAATGAATTATGAAGCAAATACTATTATTGATTAATGCTTTAAGCCTCGGTCACACCTTACCGGATAGCACGAACGGACGCATGACGCATGTTTCTGTGTTACTGCTTTTGTTTTTTTCTTCAAAATTCCGACAAAGGGCAGTGTCTGGCCTGAATAACAGCTGCTTGATTGTGAAGACGTCCCCTTACTCTAAGATCGATTATGAATAATAAGAATGTATAAACCTGATGAAAATTGGCATTTCTGACTCAAAATTTTTTATTGGCATTTCTGACTCGAAATTTTCGATTGGCATTTGTCCGGGTCAGATCCGTTCATCATCCATTTCATCTGTTATACGTCCGGTATGAGTCCGTTTCACATTCGTTCAATGTCCGTTTTATCCGTTAGACGTCCGTTAGAAGTCCGTTGGTGAATTTATCTGCCAGATCTCCAACAGATGTATAACGGACACGTAACGGATACAAAACGGAAACGAAACGGACGACTACCGGATGTTCAACGGACATTTTATCCGTTGGACGTCCGTTAAAAGTTTTGAACATGCTCAAGATTTTCAACCGGACAACACGGACGTCGATGGATAAAACGTACGCTTAACGTACATGCAACGGATAAGAACGGACGTCTTACGGAGTCCGACCTGAACGGATTGAAAAAAAAATTATCCATTAGGCGTCCGTTTGAGCTATCCATAAAGCCTCGGTCATACCCTACCGGATAGCTCGAACGGAAGCCTAACAGATAACTTTTTTTTCAATCCGTTCATGTCCGTTAGACGTCCGTCCATATCCGTTGCATGTCCGTTCAGCGTACGCTTTATCCGTCGGCGTCTGTTCTGTCCGGTGGAAAATTTTTGAGCATGTTCCAAACTTTGAACGGACGTCCAACGGATAAAATGTCCGTTGAACGTCCATTAGGTCTCCGTTTTGTACGGTACTGGTCCGTTTCGTGTCCGTTTTGTATCCGTTACGTGTCCGTAATACATCCGTTGGGCGTCCGTTTGAGCTATCCGTAAAGCCTCGGTCATACCCTACCGGATAGCTCGAACGAAAGCCTAACAGATAACTTTTTTTCAATCCGTTCATGTCCGTAAGACGTCCGTTCTTATCCGTTAGACGTCCGTCCATATCCGTTGCATGTCTGTTCAGCGTACGTTTTATCCGTCGGCGTCTGTTCTGTCCGGTGGAAAATTTTTAAGCATGTTCAAAACTTTGAACGGACGTCCAACGGATGAAATGTCCGTTGAACGTCCGTTAGGTGTCCGTTTTTTACGGTACTGGTCCGTTTCGTGTCCGTTTTGTATCCGTTACGTGTCCGTGATACATCCGTTGGAGGTCTGGAAGATAAATTCACCAACGGACTTCTACCAGATGTTTAACGGATAAAACGGATGTTGAACGGATCTGAAACGGATAAATGCAAATTGAAAATTTCGCATCAGAAATGCTAATTATTGGTATGTCAAATTTCTTAAGGTTCATGAATTCTTATTATTCATAATCGATTCTTATTCAGGCCCGACACTGCCCTTTGGTGGAATTTTGATGAATAAACCAAAACCAGTTACACAGAAACATTTTGAATATATATGCGATTTGTTTTACATGTATTATTATTGTCGCCTTTGATTTTTCCGTATATCTCGTCCGGTGGATGTACGTCCAACATCAGTTCTGTCTGGTACGTGTCCGTTTCTCGTACGTTGTATATCCGGTGTGTGTCCGTTATGCATCCGTTACACGTCAGTTTTATTCGGTCAGTACATCAACGGACTCCCAACGGATAACAATTTTGTCAACGGACAACTTTTATTTTCTTCCGTTAGGCGTCCGTTTGTGCTATCCGGTAAGGTGTGACCGAGGCTTTAAGGTGTGACCGAGGCTTTACACATTTATGTTAAACTTTTTTTAAGCCATTCAAGATGTATGAAATATGAGTTTTACCCCATATTTCCGAATAAAAATAAATGAAAGTTACCGTAGGTAAACCTTGATTTTTGCAGTAAAATACATATGATCTTAGTTATAAGATACGATAAAAAAGTATCTTTGTTGACAATTGAAACTTTTGTTCATGCATCGTTGTCAATATAATGGAATTTGATGCGACTGTCGTACAAGTGAGAGGTTTATCGCTATAAAACTAGGTTCAATCCACCATTTCTACATTAGAAAATGATTGCACCAAGTCAGAAATATGATAGTTGTTGTCCATTCGTTTGATTTGTTTTATCATTTGGTTTTACTATTTGATTAGGGACTTTCCGTTTTGAATTTTCCTCGGAGTTCAGTATTTTTGTGATTTTACCTAATATGTCATTTGGTCTCTGGTTGAGAATTTTCTCTACAGTAATCATACCACATTTCATTTCTATGTTTACTGATATCCATCATAGTTCAGATGAATTACAAAACAAACAACTAAGCAATACAAGATTATTCTGTGATAGTTTAGAATAATCAGAAAATAAAAGAAAGCGGTTTAAATCTTATTTTAATAAACATTCAATTAATAGATAGTAAAGACATGTATCTTACCGTTGAAGAGTGATGCTGGCATAATTACAGCATCGCAATACCTAAACAGCCCACAAGAAATTAGAACAGAAATGATCCCGTGCATCTTTGATTCAGCTCAACACCAAGTAACATCGACCCATCTTGCCTATAGTCGTTTAAGATCTGATCTAATTTATATATAATGACAAACACGTGATCATTCAAACTAAATGACAGATAATTTCATGCTAGGCTCAAAATTATATCTCATATAGTTTAAAATATATCTCATATAGTGTACAAGATAACTTATAAACTGTATGATATCTTAAAAGACACTTTCAACAATACATTATACATGTTATACATCTTGTACTTTTTTTTATTAGATATGTTATCTACTTAATAAGATGTATTCTCAAGTCGAAAGACATAAGCTAAAGTATACAGATATTTATATATAAGAAATCTTATACTATTGATAAGATTTTTAAAAATATTTCAAACATAGTTAATATATTTTATAAGATATCTCATTTAATGCTCCTTATAAGGTATGTTATAAACTCTATTCGATATCTTTTAAACTATGACATATATTTTATACACTATATGAGTTACACATGATACATTATCAATTATTTCATATATCTTATAAAATATATAAGATATCTTTACAGTTTTTAAGGTTTTTGAATTTATTATAATTAGTAAAATGGTTTGTCATAAACTATCTTCAAATAATTGAACCTCTCATAACTGATTTAGGATATTGATTATCATTGCGTGTCATCATCTATTTTTAAATTGAGTAGCACAACGTATACAAATATGGAGATGTGGTATGATTGCAACGGGGACAACTATCCACCACACTCCATATACAATAGATGTTAGCAAATATTAACCACTGCACGACAATACAATAGACCCTGTGCCGTTGGTTGGCTACTAAAGGACCCTAGTGCTGGGTCTACATTTGTTGAAAAGTCCGTATCATATATACTATTAAATGAGAAGACCTCATCTTGTGTGTCACTTCTCTTCCATCCACAAGAAATTGAGCATTACATGTATGACTCTGTGTTCTATGGGTACCATACATAGTCGCATGTGTTATCCTTGCTTATCATTATTCAGTTGGAGTTATTTTGGGAGGAAAACGAAAATAATGACGTTCGGATATTGTTTCCGTCATCGGACGGACTTTTAAGTTTTAGACAAGACTTTTGTTTAGCGTTTTTTAAATTTTCTTAGTTCTTGGGGACAAAACAATTATGTTCACGTTTTCTGTATTCTTTAAGCATACTTAAGGTAGTACAATACAAAAATTTTTCATCCCCAATCAGACATCTTTAAACTGATGTAATTCCACTCATCCTTCTTAAAATTTTATAAATGAAGTACCAAAAGAAAGAAAAATGATTAATCTTTCAAATTGTGATAATTTCATTATGACATAATTATTACATAATTAATTGTTATGTAATTAGTTGCTATATTGTGATGTCCATACTTGAATGAATTTAGCTTCTTTGTTATTCATAGCATCCCAAAATATATATATAGATTCTTGCACAACTATATCATGTGGTCATTGTTATGAATTTCCTGTTTACAAAACTTTGAATTTTTCGAAAAACTAAGGATTTTCTTATCCAAGGCATAGATTACCTTAGCCGTATTTGGCACAACTTTTTGGAATTTTGGATCCTCAATGCTCTTCAACTTCGTACTTGTTTGGCTTTATAAATATTTTGATATGAGCGTCACTGATGAGTCTTATGTAGACAAAACGCGCGTCTGGCGTACTAAATTATAATCCTGGTACCTTTGATAACTGGTTATAAAATATAAGGAAGGATGAAATGAATTACATCAGTTTAAAGTTATCTAATTGGGAATGAAAAAAATCTTTGTATTGTGCTACCTTAAACAATGAACGAAGCGTATTGGCTATTTACAATTAATTCCAAGTGTATCCATATAGTATAATACACCAAGGACTGCTGTGGATAGTAATTAAATTTGGAATTGGTAGTAAACAGCAAATACTCTTTATTTTTCGTATATGTATATTCATAGTATACAGAACAACAGGGAGAAAATAACGGACTTTAGAAAAAAAGGGAGAGAGCTACAAAATTGTCCGGTCAACACGGTACCCGCAGGTTCAGACTTTTGATATCTTGCCTTCATTTCCTCCAGTTATAAAATCTTTTCGAAAATTCATTTTACTACAATTTATATACTTCATCACGCAATAAATGCCCGCAATTTCGCGGGTGTCTTTTAGTTCTTTTGGATTGAACAGACGAATCCGAAGAGGTTAATATGATTACGCCTTTATCAAATTGACATATCCAATGAAGACCGTTTTATATATTGTATTGTATACTCATTTTGTTTTAATGTGTTTTGGATATATAAGTTGACGATGAGAAATGTCAAAGGTAAAATGATAACCATTGAAACTTGGCAGTGCTTTTTGTGAATGTAATATGCCTATCAAAAAGTTGCGCGACCATAGTATGCTTTAATTTTTCGAAAATGAACACATCATATTTTCAGTAGACCTTGTATTTCAGATGCACGTACAAGATTGTTGAGATGAAGGTTTAATTGATATACTAACTCTAAGATCACTTTTGTGTCATTGAATAGCGTCCGTTTACAAAAGGCATTCTTATAAACGGAGGAAGTTGTGCAATCGCCTTCTGCGTGTACCAAAGTTTAATCTGTTTGCAAAGTCAATAAGACGCGTAGTTTCCGTGGAGGTACCTTTAAGAAGAAACATTTCGAAAACCATTGTGGAAGTCTACTTAATTTCCCAAAACAGGGAAAAGGTAGGTAAATGTTTAGTTATTGATTGTGTATGGACGTACAAACATATTGACAGACGGTTAATGGTATACCATAATACGTCTTGTAAACGGACGTATGAAAATAAACGATAGCTCATATTGTCAATTACAATGTAGCAGCTAACTTGTGATTTGTGCTCAGGAAAGTAAAGAGGTGATTTCTTTTTACATACGACCATTACTTCTGCTCTTTTTGAAATAACAAATGATCTTTTTGTGCAAACCTTTATTGAAATAACTTACACATTTTAATCAGTATTAATGCCTTTAACTTGTTTATATAGTTTGACATTTAATTCATTTGTATGCTTTTTGTTGTTTATCTTCTTCTTCTAAAAATGTGTCATAAAGGCTTTCACATCCATTTCGAAAATGGATTCACTACTTTATCGTCGACTTTGTAGATAACTCGTTTCAATATTATAAAATATGAGCAATGCTATTTCATATAATTTTTTTTTTCATCAAAAGTAAGACTTTATAAATTAGTACTGTCAACTTACCACCAAACTGCATACGTTACGTCACGTCAAAATTCTGTCAATAATGATTCACAACCCTTAAAGTCCACAAAATATTTCTTACACCAGCTTCAGGACTTTTACATATTATTTTTCAAAACTAACACAAATAATATTTGTTTTCATAAAGCTACATGTACATGTACGATACATTCCTAAGGGGAATATAAGATCAGTATATTATTCGTAAAGATTCATTGTTAAGGTAGCAAATTTTGTACGAACTTTTCTCTTCTTCATTTCGATTTGCTCCTTTATTTACACGCGGTTGACTTCATAAAAGAAATAATTAGGACGAATAAAAGAAGCTCGCATTATTCTTTAACTCTGTGTTCCCCTATTTATGAATTATATCTGTTCCCTTAATTATTTCAATTATGGACACTTGATTGAACTTACCTATTTCAACGAACTTAAAATTATGAGTGATTCTAAGGTTATAGAGGGTTGATGCTATATGCTTACATTGAAGGTAACAACGCAAGAGACAATCCATTCCTTTCCCCTCCAAAATGATCTATTGAAGTAGACTAAACAGTGTATTTGTATAGCAGTAAGACGACAGGTGGCACATGATAAGCACCAATTTTGGTAGAGTTTGAGTTTGCTCAGATTTTATTTTCTATGTTGTATTTTGTATACTGTTTTTTTTTGTCATGTGATCGTTTTCTATGTGTTGCCATGGAAATGTTTATTGTTTCTGACTTATGAATCTTAATACTCATTTTCATCGCCTCTTTTTTTATTGAAGTTATATACCCCATTACAATTATAAAAGATCAAAGAATTCATAACGTTTTATCCACCGGAGTTGTGTGGAACATGACATATTAGAAATTTTTATTGCACGATGATTAGTGTGAATTGAACATTTTTGGGTGTTAACCGGTTGTTAGATGAAAAAATTGAATACATAAATATATAGCAGCCTGCTAATACTTCTTTTTATTAAAATCTAACAAAGAAAAGTTGCGTCTTTGTAAGCTTGCTAATTTAACTCATCAATGTTAATTTATTGGTGGATTAGTTTTCAAAGGTAACATTTGAATGAAAATATGAGTTATATAAGATGTCGAATACGTGAAGGCTGTAACCTAGTTATATTAATATATCAATAAAAGTTCAAGATATCGTCCTTAGCAAAATCATGTTTTTATATCAATATTTAAAACGAAATAATGCTATTTTATCTAATATGTTGTTCTGATGATTTAAAATGAAAAAAAAAAACAAATAATTGAAACAAACGAACACAACTAACATTTATTTTCTTAAATTAAATATATTTTTTGAGTTGAATTTTTTGTATATTTGTTTATCAAACTAGAAAGTTTGTTGACGTTTTTGACACAACAGTCACCCTCCGTTATTAAGATGGACTTATCGAGGAAATTTTAGATGTCACGCGTCGTGTAATTGGCTGTCAGACAGTGTTTTGTTTATCAGCTCATTGCCATAATTTTGTCATTTTTTCATGACGTCATCAACGTTTTTTCATAATTTACTCCGGATAAATGGAATTTGGAATTAAATTATAAGGAATGACTTTAATATTTTTCTGTCTATTCGAAATAACATTAAATTCTGGTGCACACTTTAAAATGATCTGCTACGCATTTAGTGTTCGCCGAATTTTTTAAGTTTTTTTTTCATAGACAGAAAAAATATATTACAGTCATTTCTCCAATATTTTTAAAGATTTCGAGCGGTCGATGTTCCTTCTTGTAGCGCGTTCAAAAGTTAAGCAATTAAAAGTCAGAGTTTTGTTAATACAAATACTACACATTAGGAGCGATATAACAAAATAAAAAAAAACATTTAAAAGAAAAGACAATTTTATCTAAGGTTTACTATGGCCTTACTTTCTGAATAATATTTTTTTGAATATTATAAAAAAATTAACATGGGCATACATGTATATAATTATAAGATACCTCAAGTGTGAATTTATGGGTTGGGTGTATATTATTGTCATTTGTGATATGTTTTGGTACTTTCGTCCTTTTTAGAATAACCACTTTAGTATCTACGGCGCCGCTTTTTTAAAAATAAAATCGTAGCAAAATATATTTTTCTTATATACGCTTATTTAAGGCAATATGATCATAAATATCTGCAATCAAAAGAACATATATCATATGCAAGGAACAGAATTTAACGTTAGATTGTCTAAATCAACTTACAAAAGATATCTTTCTTATTAATGGCAACTCGATCATATTGACAAGTTTCTTTTGAGTGAAGTCGCAAATTCAACATATGTACTCAATAAATTTTAATTTCCTCTCCATCTAGATTCATCATTGATAAAAAATTATAACATGTTATATGAAACGACGCACTAATAGCATAACTTGCATTCTGAATTTAGCAATGTTCAAAAGTCCATTGACATACAATGGTATACATTGTATTCCTTAAGGTTAATATCTTCTTCAACAATAACATTTTAATTATGATCATGATCTTCATACATTTACAATTGTTGTGAGTGCGGACTTTTGGAAATTTATGTTCTATCATTTATATCAAATATTTAGTGCTTTGAAATTAACTTAATAGCAACTACAGTTGCTACTAATTAACTGTTTTGAGGATTACTATTTCATACAAACCCTACCACATTTTCTTGATAATTAAGAATAAGTAGTTTCATGATTCGCTATTGGAAACCGTCGAATGTAATTGCTCATAACAGATAAAAATCAAACGAGAAGATGTGATAGATTTGTGATCGAAATAACTCTCTCTCTAAAACAAAACTAATGCCATAAAAGTTAACAAATATGTGTCTCCCTAAGACCTTCAACAATGATCAAAACCCTTGTTTACATGTACTACATGTACCAATAAAGGAGAGTCACCTGTGGAAGGACCCGAAATGACAAATGTATAACAATTAAAACCTGAAAACTACCTACCTGATATGTACAAAACAATAATCGAAAAACAAATATGATACGACAATCACTGAATAACAGCTGACTCCTAACTTGGGAGAGGCGCAATCATAATGTGGCGCGGAAAATTACAGTACCAATACGAACAAACTAATTAAACACTTTGCTGAAAAGGGTTATAACTCGTCAGGTCAATAATTAAAAAAAAAAAAAACAAACAAACAAACAAACAAAAACACAAACAATACATACTACTAGTGTCCAAAAATACTATATCTTGTGATTGACTTGTAGAGTCGCGGACATATTTTACTTGACAAGACTTCAATTCATCTCGATCTTACCTTCCGAAGATTAATTGCTGATTTTGGTAAAATCTGAATATGGTCTTGACTCAGTCTTGACGTTAGTAATACTCTTTATTGGTCTGAATTATATACTGACTGGTCTTACAGAAGTCCATGTTATTTGGTAATTTGGTTCATTGCTGTCAAATTCAAAGATTAAATAAATAGGTAAAAAAAATCTAGAATGTTCAGTTCTGATTAAAATCAGATTGACACTTTTAATTATTTCTTTTTTCAAATAAATTTGGATTTTCATATAACTATTCAGTGTTACATATCACGTTTAACTATCTCAATTATATATTGATCTTACAGAAAAATATGTTGTTTGGTAGTTTGTTGCTTTTCTGTTATATTAAAAAATCAGTCAAACATGTCAAAAGGTACAAAAAGCTAGAATTTTCAGTTCAGACTAAATTAAGACAGTAACTTTTAAATATTTTTATAACTTTTCAAATCAGCTTGTATTTTCATATAACTATTCAGTTGTTATACATCAAAAAGTATAGTTTAGCGTTGTTACAATATCTATCTACAGGATTATCGTCTACTTTAATTACAGAAGTGTCTTGAAATATAAAAATATCTGTAATATTCCTTTTTCAGATTTATAGAGATATCATTTTCTAAAAATGTTTTTAAATAGTTGGACTATCAAGACCACTTGACCACCGATGTCCATTTAGTTTTAATCGAAATCAAGTTATACTTGATCCTTTATATTTTTTTTTATATAAAATTGAATTCTCTTATTATCAAACAAAATGAGTGTCATGATATATAGAAAATATAGGACCCCTGAAGCAATTTCTAACAACATAAACGACTTATTCCATAATGTTAAATTGTAGTCATGTATTTTAAGTCATGGAAATCATGTATAATGTAATAAAAGAAACTCAATTAAGAATATACATATTAAGGTAATAAAATACTGATGGAAACGCATGAACTTTGAAAGCAAATAGACTGAATGCGTTCACATGATTAGTATCATCTGGTTTGAATGCAACACCCACAATGTAAAAACAATCATTCAAAGCTCAAAATTTGCGAAATAATAAATCAGATGACGTTTCAGGTATCGAAACTATAAAAAAGCGAAACCATGAAGCAAGTGATTTGAAATACACTTATGTCGTATCAGTCAACCCAAAAAGTGATGGTGACTGTAAAACTTGGTTAGTATTGATTTCATTTGTTTTCTGCATATCTCTGTTGATGCAGTTTTTAAAAAAATATATATATTTGTACTTAAGTAATGAATGCTTCTGTTTTACAATTTATTGGGATATAAAAGTGTTAAACGTGCACACATTTTCAGAATTAAGCGCTTCCAGGTTTCATACAAAATGTGCTTCGGTCAACACTTTTACATCCGAATAAAATTACACACAGGGAGATATAAAGATTTGTTCACCCAAGAATATTCATATTTAAATAGGGATAGAGAGAAATATGATTTTACGAGAATGATCAAATTTTAATATCTCCCGAGGCCAAGGGAAATTAATGTTTTATTCCACTGCCTATGATTGTTTACTTTTTGAACATCAAATATTAGTTGCATGCGTTCTTTTTCTTATCCGCTTATTTTAATTACTAAACACGACATACATTGATAAACAGTACGGATAAAAAGTTAATCATTAGTGTTTTTGTTTTCACGTCTGACATAAATTTGAACATGATAATGATATTTGCTATGTCTATTTAGAAATTAGAAATTCAAGACGTTATGTACATTAACCGCGCGTAACGTCGCATTATTTAGTCCCGACATTTCAGAGGGGAATATGATACTAAAAGAGGAATATGATACTGAAAGAGGAATATGAAGATTTGTTCAATGACACGTGGATAGTCGCAACCATCAGATATTGATAAAACTATTAATATGTACAAACAGCGGAATATGATGTTTTGTAATACTTAGTCATTGCACAAAGTCCATAAAATATTCTATTTGTAGATACCTTTCTAATTTTATCTGATTAGCATCAAGTTCTTTCAACTTAATAACAATTGAAATTATGATGACTTGTTGGTTGTTAGCTTCATTTTTTCTGTAGATGTTCTTACTTTGGGCCTTTATAGCTTGCTGTTTTGGTGCGAGATGATGTGTTGAATGTCTTACTTTGGCCAATAATGGTTTACATTAATAACTTGTCTTAGATTGGGAATTGCCTCTATGACACTCATACAACATTTTATTATTTAGTAAGTGATGTACATATACATATAAAAACGCCTTTGTCTCTCATTTGACTTGTTCGGTTAATCTTGAGCGTTTGTCATGTTTGTTTTGTGGATTTATATGGATTTCATCTTTTTGAATTGCCTTTGAGATCGGTATATAAGAGAGGGACGAAAGATACCAAAGGGACAGTCAATATATATGTATTATACTTTTACCAGGATCTATGAGAAACGAAAAGATTTTTATTTCGAAATTATTAATTTTTCTTAGTAGCAAATTCCGACTTCACCTGCATATGTGATATATATTTTGGTATTAAAGCTTGCAGCTTTGTATAACGTTACCAGAGTATGAACAGAAAGTTGATGAACTAGAGGTACACGTATGTCAAAGAATGTCTTGTCTTTTGTTCTGAAAAAGTTCATCGAAGATACCTAAACCTTGTTGATAAATATTCCTTATCAATTTCATAAATGATATTTGATGGTCTTGAAGTCTAGATTCTAGGTACCGACGTTGTTTATCATCTTAATAATGGATCATAGTATTCTTTCATTGGTTGTAACTTATAACTTTTACTGGTTAGTCTATATTTAGTTCATATCTATTTTACGTGGCTCGGTTTTTTGGAAATGTGCTTTGTCTCTATCGATTAAGATTATGATACAATGCGGAGTGCTGTTCCCCGTTAAATGACAATTGTACCTATTATATCTGTTTGATTTGATCTCACATCGTTGTCAATTTATGGATATGTTTTTGGCCTGTCATACAAGTGTTTGGCTAATTATAAAACTATGTTGTTCCGAATCAGGAATTTTTCAGTTGTTATCAATTCGTTTGATGTGTTTGGGCTTTTGATTTTTCCATTTGCTTAGAGGGTTTTCATTTAGAATTTTCCTCCGAGTTTGTTTTTATTTGTTACATTAATTAAGGTCTTTCCTTTTTCTATAAGGAAAGACCTTACTGTATTTCTTCTGATTATTATTATTATTAGGTCTTTCCACTTTTCCGTGGAAAGACCTATTGGATTTCTTCTGATTATTATTTTTTTTTTTTCTTCCGCCTAATTTTTTTCCTTCGCTGTTTTTTTGTTTCGCAAGATGTCGCTTACATTTTTGGAATATGATATCGAACAGTTTATACGCTTTTGAAACCAACTCGTTTTAACCGAATACTTTCCCAAATAAGAGTTATCTCCCCGAACACTGTTTTTCTTGTTATCTCTAAGGCTTCGCAACCATATAAGAAACCGACAAATTTATTTTTCCAAATTGCTCGTTATATCCTCAGGATGTTCTGTTTTATTTTGACCGAAGCCGTATATAGATTCCATATGACAGTTATCCCCCCTTTTATGTTTGATATAAGAATTTGCATTTCTAACTGGTAAACCATAAGTGATATAGACCTAGGGTCTTTTGATTTGAGGTCCTTGGTCCAAAAAAATGAAAATTAGGTCAAGGTCAAAGGTCAAGGTCATATTCTAAATTTTGATTTTTGCTTATTTTCACTCATTTTCATCAACCTTATAAGATATCGACAAATTATTTTTACTAAATTGTTAGTTGCGACATGTCGTAACATAATAATTTTCGTTGAAAGGGTACGTAGACAATAAATGGGAGTTTTAGCCCCTATCACATCTAAAACTATGCGTAAAGTGATATAACTTATTAACCATACATATTAGAGACCTAGGGTCTTTTGATTTGAGATCCTTGGTCCAAAAAATTGAAAATTAGGTCAAGGTCAAAGGTCAAGGTCATATTCTAAATTTTTGATTTTGGCTTATTTTCACTAATTTTCATTTACCTTATAAGATATCAACAAATTATTTTTACTAAATTGTTAGTTGTGACATGTCATTACTTAATAATTTTGGTTGAAAGGGTGCGTAGTCAATAAACAGGAGTTTTAGCCCCTATCATATCTAAAATTATGCGTAAAGTGATATAACTTATTTACCATTCATATTAGAGACCTAGGGTCTTTTGATTTGAGATCCTTGGTCCAAAAAATTGAAAATTAGGTCAAGGTCAAAGGTCAAGGTCAAATTCTAAATTTTGATTTTGGCTTATTTTCACCTTTTTTCATTAACCTTATAAGATATCGACAATTTTTTTTTATTAAATTGTTAGTTGCGACATGTCGTAACTTATAAATTTTGGTTGCAAGGGTGCGTAAACAATAAAAGGGAGTTTTCGCCCCTCTTATATTAAGAATTATGCGTAAAGTGATTTTACTCATGAACCATACATATTAAGGAACTAGTGTCTTTTTATTTGAAATGTTTAGTCTTTGACCTTGAAATTGAGGTCAAGGTCATAGGTTAATTGGACGTTCTAGATTTTGACCTTTGCTTAAAATTCATATTTATACATCATTAAGCCATAGGAACTGACATTTTCAACTGAATTTTAATATTTTCATATCTAAATAGATCCTTATTGGTTGAAAGACCTTCAATTGTTCTTTGAACAATTGGTTTTTAATTATTATTTTTTTTCTTCCGCCTAATTTTCTTTCCTTCGCAGTTTTTTTGTTTCGCAAGATGTCGCTTAGATATATGGTATATGATATCGAACAATTAATACGCTTTTGAAACTGACAGCTCGTAACCAAAATCTTATCCATGTAAGAGTTATCTCCCCGAACACTGTTTTTCTTGTTATCGCTTAATCTTCACAACCGTATAAGAAACCGACAAATTTATTTTACCAAATTGCTCGTTATATCCTCAGGATGATTTGATTCATTTTGACAGAAGCTATCCGGAGACTCCATATGAGAGTTATTTCCCCTTTTATATTTGATATAGTGATATGCATTTTTAACTGGAAAACCATAAGTGGTAGAGGCCTAGGGTCTTTTGATTTGATGTCCTTGGTCCAAAAAAATTAAAATGAGGTCAAGGTCAAAGGTCAAGGTCATGATTTATATTTTGATTTTGGCTTGTTATCTCATATTTTCAGTAATCATACAAGATATCCACAAAATATTTTCACACAATTGTTAGTTACGACATGTCGTAACACATAAATTTTAGTCGAAAGGGTACGTAGACATTTGACGCGAGTTTTCCCCATTTTTATATCTAATATCATACGTATGGTAATATAACTCATTAACAATATAAAGTAGAGGACTAGAGTCTTTTGATTTGAGGTCCTTGGTTTATAACCTTGAAATTGAGCTCAAGGTCATATGCTAATTAAACGTTCTAGATTTTGACTTTTGCTTTTACCTCATATGTACACATGATAAAGCCATGGGACTTTTTGCATTAAGTTGTAAGCAATGTGACCTTAAAAACACAACCGGAAGTGACCTTTTGTAAACCGGAAGTAGCTATTTTTTGTACTAAATCAAAGTAAAAGTATATAGAACCATATATTTTTGGAATCAGCGTCAAGTAAACTATCAAACAATACCGGAAGTAAACTTTTTAAACCGGAAGTAAAAGATTATCTCCCTTTTCGATATATTTTTTTTATAGAAACCATATATTTTTTGAATAAGCGTTCAATAAGCTGTCATTTGGCGCTAAAATTGACATTTTAAACCATATTTTAATATTTTAATATAAAAAAGGTCTTTACTGGTGGAAAGACCATCAATGGTTCTCTGAACAATTGGTTTTTAATTATTATTACTATTCTTTTTGTTCCGCCAAACTTTGACAAAATAAACCTCCGTAACCGTAAACCATGTCGCTTTCATGTTCACACTTTGTATCGGTGTCATGAATACCTATCCGGAACTCACCCTGTGAGTCGAAATATTTTGTCGGTTCGGAGTAATCCCTCCGAAACCCAAAAACCTTGTTATCGTTCCAACACCGTAACCGTAATAGGTAGAAAAAAAAACGAAGGGTGAAATTTGTTCAGGACCAGACCCCGGTTCTTCGATACATTTGGATCGAAAAGATTCAACGACTCATTGGTAGGGTTATGCCCCTATGAAAATTAACCGGTGTCGGTTGGCCACCAAAACTCAGAAACCGTAAGTCGTAGACACCTAGGATCTTCATCAATCATCATCAATTCATGTATCTTTGAAAAATACCTCAAGGTCAAATTTGTATGTTGACCTTGACCTTTGACCTAACACCTTGTTATGGGATAATCTCAGAAACAATTATACTTACAGAAGTTTTAAATAGTGGTAAATGTTTGGGTCATTATGGCGCAACTTTGTTACATTTTGACCAAAGAGATTTGACCTTTCTATAAGGGGCATAACCCCTGTTTTAGGTTTCTGAAAAGACAAAATCAGCTTTACTATATAACCAAAGGTCCTAGACTCTTGGGGTCTTCAGTAATCGCATTGGGGACTAATGACCTTGACAAAGGTCAAAAGGTCAAAGGTCAAGGTCATGTCCCAGATAGCGAATTTAGTGTGTTTAACCTTATATAAAGGATTTTTAGTGTGTTTTCGAGCTTTTTAAGGTTGACCTTGACCTTTTCAATACATTCTACGTCTGTTGGAACATGTATTTTACATTACAAAAGGAAAGACCTCTCAATTGTTCAAGAACAATTGACAGTTTAATTTGTTCTTAATGTTCGAAGACATTATACAAACATATCAAGGATGTAGTCAGCATTTGATGTAATCAAAGAATTCATATCTCAAGGAAATTCTACAATTTTACACACTCATATTATACTGTCTTTAATGTTTACAAAACAACATAAACATACAACAAATTCATGATATTATACAGATCATTTTTAAGAACCTTTTAGAGAAAAAAACAACAGAGATAGCATCAAAAACAAACTACATATTCATTATTATATACTACATACTTTTTTTTTCATTTTTTTTATAAAGTTAAATGAATACAATAGTGATTTGAGGTAACAATATTTAATAATATTATGTACAAATTTTCGTTATTATTTAATATCGGTACATTTTTTATCATGATATCCTTGATACAGGATTGCTACTCACAAGGCAATAATCAATTTGGGAGTTCCAAATGGTGATTTTGAAATCATCCCTTAGTTATTTTTACGGACGCCATCATAAGTTGATTGACCGTTTTAGAATAACCGTTTCACAGATGACAGCGGATACGATACAATAATTAAGATCCCGTCCCCTTTTCCTGAATGTGACCTACAATTGTTACCGGTTTGTACTAAGATGAACAACAGAACGGGTGACACATGTAAAAGAAGATCTGCTCACCTTTCGGAACACCTGAGATCACCACAAGGGGGGATTAATTTGCTTATTCATTAGTTTTATATGTTGTGTGTTGTGTCCTCTTATTTGTCTGTGTGTCTTTGGTTTTATTTTTTAGCCATGGTGTTGTCGTTTTATCTTCAAGTTTTGAGTTAGCATATTTGTCTGGTTTCTTTTGCCCCTCTGTTGTATTGAAAATATTTTTCAACACATTTACAGTTTTTTTTTCTCTCTTTTTTTTTTTACTGAAATCACACGGAAAGAACATAAATAACTAATGCAATGGAAAATTTCAATTTTCTGTGTGAATTTACAAGATACATTTTGTACAAGATACACAATGACTTTTTAATCTATTTTCAAGGCAAGATAAATAAAAACAAACGAACAGCACGTGAACATGTTAAAAATAATTTCAAGCTTCTTCTTGGTATCACAAATAGAGCATTCAATTAAACTATATATATATATATATATATATATATTCATTATTAACATACGATGTCTATCTTAACGAATTTCATGCTGAGTAATTAATATCTAATGTCGTCTTCATCGTTGTTTTGTCTCTTCGTTTGAATACTCGGAATTCGTTTACATACTGTGCTAAACTGAAAGTAAAATTTAATAAGCATGATGATAACGGTGAGGATCTTGATTTTACGATGCTTAGGTGGAATATTATTAATTAGCGAAGCACATAATTATCTGTCCGGTGGTCCCTCACATTTTGATTGTTGAATGACAATTAAGGGTCAAATTGAACAAATTCGTTGATATTTGTACACAATTGCGTGGTCCATAAAAGTAGAGTCCACATTTGACGTTTTTGTTTTAGTTATTGATTTGGATAGATTTTTATTTCCTAGAGAAGCTAGTTGTATCACTTTAACACAATGTCATGGCCCATAAGATATACATACATTCTTATTTAACAGTTTCTTTGTTTAACTGTTCGAGGAATGTTTTTAAATATTTGAATAACTAATTAAAAGAGCAAATTGATAAATATTTTTTTTTTCAGATGTTTATGTGCTTTACTCCATCAACTATACATCCAAACTTTATGTATTATATAAAAAAAAGTGCAGCTATTATATTACCTTTTCCCCAGTTATGCTATTGTTGTCTATGGTATTAGTGAGTTTGTTTATCATATACTCCACGTCATCTTCTTTGATTTTATTCTCATGTAGTAATTCTTTGACCATTTTTTCAATGTTATCCACCATACCATCATCGTGTGTATCGTAAACACCTTTATTTTTGCCTTGTGCATTGCACCAAGAAACTGTAATTATGCCAGTAAGAAATACATTTCAAACAGACAAGTTCAAACATATATTAATTTCGTGACTATTGGGAACAAAATTTTGTGACTATGATGATAATGGTGAGGATTTTAATGAACGCATTTATCCCATCGAACTTAAGATAAAGGGTACTACAGATACAGTTAAGTCGGCCTTATATTTTGACTTACATCTAGATATTGACAATCAGGGTCGGTTGAAAACAAAACTTTACGACAAAAGGGATGATTTCAGTTTTCCAATTGTGAATTTTCCATTTCTAAATAGCAACATTCCAGCGGCACCTGCATACGGGTTATATATATATCTCAATTGATACGATATTCCCGTGCTTGCATTTCCTATTATGATTTTCTTGATAAAGGGTTGCTGCTCACACGAACGAAATTAAACCAAGAGTTCTAAATGGTGAAGTTGAAATCGTCCCTTCGTAAATTTTACGGACGTCATCACGAGTTGGTTGACCGTTATGGAATAACCGTTTAACAAAGGATATTGTATATCTCCCTTACGTCGTAACTACTATCTCCTTCCCGTTCATGAATGTGACCTACCGAATTAGACTATTTTCCGGATTTATTATCACAAAAGCAACACGACAAGTGCCACATGTGGAGCAGGAGCTACTTACCCTTCCGAAGCACCTTAGATTACCCCTAGTTTTTGGTGGGGTTCGAGTTGCTTATTCTTTAGTTTTCAATGTTGTGTCATGTGTACTATTGTTTGTCTGTTAGTCTTCTTTCATTTTTAGCCAGGCGTTGTCAGTTTATTTTCGATTTACGAGTTTGACTGTCTCTTTGGTATCTTTCGTCCCTCTTTTAGCGATCGTTTCTTCAGATTTACGATAATGTATCTCTGTAGCTCTATAAAAATAGTAAACATAACTAGAATTTCATTCGATATAGATGGATGAAGCAGGTCATTTGTCGTAAGTTTAAGATGCACCGTAATCACTTTGTTAATTATACACTTGATTATACTGACACTGTTTTTTAAACTAGTATCATTTGTTTAATATATTAACAGAGAATATTCATTTTGTGTTATTGCCCTGCAAAACATGAAAACTTAATAAAAAGTATATTAGACTGATTTCATTACAGTTTGCATGACCATCAGGAGTTTGAACAAAATTTGTTTAACAAATGATTATTAATAATATTTTATTTTAGTATGCAAGGAAATATTTCTCAAAATCCGTATGTGTTTTGCCGATGTATCGTGGACAAATAACTCATTTATAACAGTCACTGAATTATGTTTAACACAGCTTGACTTTGGTTACATATAAAAAAAAAGATGTGGTATAATTGCCAATGAGACAACTGTCCACAAGAGACTAAAATGACACAGACATTAACAACTATAGTCACCGTACGGCCTGCATGCATTTTATATTTCGCCAACTATTAGTTAAACATTTTACCATTTGACCTTTTCGAGGTCGTAGACCCAGCTTGGTATGCCCTCTTTTGCTGCAAACGCATCTGGAAAAAAGAAACACAATATGTGAGTCCAGGTGTGTTTGATGGGGATATATACATACAATTTATGTCGTTGAAGTTTGTTATCAAAATAAAATGCCTACAACATAGGGACACGTTGATGACAGTGGATCATATTTTATGTTTCCTTTTTTTTTGATAATTTGTTGACATGCATTTTTTTCTTAAGTTCTTAAGTTGGTTAATGATTTGAAACTGTTTTTCTATATTCATGAAAGCTCTAGGTTTCCGTATGTTTACCACAATATTAGGAGGTACATACTCGTTATGTCTGCCCTTTTGTATAAAATCAGAAACAAGTACATAGAAATGTCCCATTATCTTTGTGATAAGTCCCCAACTAATTAAATGAATATATCATAGATACCAGGACTTAAACTGTGTACACTAGATGGATGTTGCTTCTTCAAAATTTCCGTCAGTAATGCTTGAATCATGAACATTTAAAGGTCTAAATAAGTGACGAAGTTGAAAGGCATGTATAACACACAGTTTATAAAGGGTTTGTAAAATACGGCAAATGTTTTCTTTTCCTGGTCTTGGCAGTTTTTAGCATTGCGATGACTCAAAGTTTTGTAAACAGTTAATTCATAATTATGATCATATCAAAGACAATTCATGTCAACACAGAAGCGCTATCTATTTAAAAAGGGATGAAGATAGCAAAGTGACAATAAACAACAACAAAAATGTAAGATACATACGTTTCCTCTAATAGATGCAAATGTATACAGAAATGGATTTAAAGCAGAATTGATTGGCAAGATAAATACAGCAGTCCAGGCATAAACCTCGGCTGGAATGGAATGTCCTCGTAGTGCCATTAATCCTGCAATTGTAGCAAAAGATATTTTAGTATTATTTAAATTGGTGTGACCTATATTTCATGGTCGATTGAATCTCTTTAAATGACAATCTACTTCTAAGCAGTGTCACATTCCTGTATTAAGAAATACGATGCTTGCATATATCATGTATATAATTCAATGAAACCTCTTAGATTAGTTTTACAATTTGCAAACACTCAAAACTGCGGGAACGTGCTTTGTCAAGTTTTTGTTTTCCTGTTCTTCTTTAGTAATACATGTGTATTTTAGCTTTTTTTTACCCATTGTTTTTTGGGTGGTTCGTGTTGTTTATTCTTTAGTTTTCTATGTTGTGTCATGTGTGCTGTTTTTTGTTCGTCTTTTGCATTTTTAGCCATGGTGTTGTCAGTTTGTTTTAGATTTATGAGTTTGACTGTCCATTTGGTATCTTTCGTCCCTCTTTTAAACCGAAATTACACTTTTTATTATAAAAGTGTTGTTTTTTTTGTCAAAGCACGATGATAACCTTTCATTTATTCCAGAACTATTCTAAAATGAAATACTAAAACATTGTTATCTATTTTTGTTCTGTTTTTGTAACAATCTGTACATTTTGAGAAAAATGATGTGTTTGCTAGTTTATCACAGTTGCTATACTAATTGTATGAATCTCAACAGCAGAAATAAATCATTGAATACATAGTCCTCTGCCGCGATTTGAATCTACTAAAAGGGAATGATTGACCTTATAATGTTTTGTTTTATGTATACATCTTAAATCTTATTCTATAGTTATGGGAGGAAAGATAACCGTATTTAAATTTCAGTATTCATTATATCCTCAAATTCATTTCAAGATAATTAATCTTAAATATAATATGTATATATCTCAAGTAATTTTGCGAATAATGGTGATTGTTATATTGCGTCAATTGCTTTTGAAATTAAGACGTATCTATATAGAGCTAAAACATATGTTACTGACATCATTCTTTCCAATAAAACAAAAATAACTCACAAAAACATCTCAAAACAAAGAAAGAGTTTTTTAATCGATGACGTCTTCCTCAAATTCTTTAGACAGACTTTTCTGAAGACTATTGACATGATTAAATATTTTTTTAGTACATCCAATTCCCTTATTTTTTTTACCTGATCTTCTGATGAATTCAAGGTTACATCGTCTAATCAGTCAATAGTTTTGAGGTAGGTGAATATATTTATATTTGCCTTGGCATATATTTTTCCACCGACGCATTGCGATTGACCACTTGCGATGGAAAGGGTATGGCATATTCAATAGGATATGCTCAAGAATATATGAAAAGCTTGATTTATTATTAAATTTAGAGTGTCCGAAGATATCGTTTTTTTGCTTTATGTTCGTTTATTTCAGCTCGTGTTTGTCTGCTTATTTATATAATTATATCGGTTTGGTTTAAGGGCCCCATAAGTTATTTACTTAGTGCAAATCAAATGCAGCTGTTAAGTACTTCCGATTGTTTTTATATTTATTTGATAAAGAAAAGCAATATTAAAACAACTTTACAAAAAATATTTATTATTTCTTACCCATTACGCCAACTGGAAACCAACATAAAAAGTCGCTGAATACAACAAGAAAAAGCTTTCTTGCAATGGTTAAGTCCTGGTTTTTCTTGGTTGATCTAATATGAATTGGATTTGTAACCTCTTTATATATCACTAACTGGGTAACAGCAATTATAACGAATAAGATAAAATTGAACACAATAAAAATTCCAAATGAATATTCCCATCCATTTGGTTTATCTCTGGTAAGCGGTAGTGCAAGGCAAACTGCAGACCGTGAATAGAAATTTCCGTCGAAATACGATCCAGGAAGTAATGGAATAACGGCTAGGATGAAGGAGGTCACAAAAACAACAAAAGATATACGTATGGCTGATTTCTTTCCAAACCTTATTTCCCCAAATGGATATTTGATCGCGATAAATCGATCGATAGTTATTAGAAAGAGAAATACTACCGAACTTTCACTAGACACTGTAGATAGAATTCCAGCTATTCTACAAGCGACTCCATACCGCCATGACAGGTCATTCCACACGTAGTTTCCACGAAACATGACATCAGCTGAAGCTATTGTCAACATATATATACCCATCAAACAATCAGAAGTTCCCAGACTAGTAATGAAAATGCCGTAACTCTTTGACAACGATTTTCGGTCGTAAAAAATGCGGTAAGCAAGAACAATCAGGTTTCCAAATAAACCACACACACCGATAATCCATAAGCAGGTTCTAAGTATGTCATTGCGCATCATATCGGAGCACGAGGAGAACTCATCTCTCTCTGGTACACAATCTGCCTCCCTTACAGAATCCGGTCTCAGGCAACAAAATACGAAAGCATCTGAGTATAGTTCCTTCAGATTAGTAAGACCTTCAAATATATTCTTCTGAAATATATTAATTTTATTTCGTCGTATGTCTAAAATTTCTAAGTTTTTTAAACTTGCAAAACTTCGATCTTCCACCATTTTTATTTTATTGTCAGTGAGATTTAGTAATTTTAATTTTGTTAAACCAATAAAAGTGTTTTCTGTCAATAGATAAATATTATTTTCTCGAAGCGATATCATCGGCAAACTATGCAATCCAGAAAACGATTTCGGATAAATGTTTTCAAGGAAATGATTTCCTAGTAGAAGAAGACTTTTTAAATGAGTTAATCCTCTAAAAATATTTTTTGGAATAGCGGTCAACTGGTTAAAAGATATGTCCAATAAAAAAAGGTTATGAGATTCGCCAAATTCCAATCTTTCAAGATTATGAAGCTCTGTCCTAGATACATTCAATTCTGCCAAAAGCACATTTTCTTTCAGTTTTAAACTAGACGATGATAAATTTGACAGACTCAGGTCAATTTTTCGAATTTCAGAGAGAAATGAAATTTCAGAGATATTTTCAAATATACATTTTCTTGATAAACCGTGGCATTTACAAGTTCCTGTGCATGCGGTATGACAGAGTAGTTCGTCATCAAATTGTGGGCACTCAGCAAATCCATTACAACGTTTGTCTGGATTTAAACACAAATTACTACTATGACATCTAAAAAGACCACTACAAAGAGGTTTGCCTGTGGAATCACAAAGTAAATAAATTAAAAATGTACAACGCTTTGACAAATATATAGTAGTTTACAAAAGTAATAAAACGATACACATGTTTGAATTCCAATTTATCATAAAATATAATTAATATATGCTTAGCAAATGCACATGATTGAAAGAATCTGACTAAATCAGAAGGTGAGAAAATACAATCCTATTGAACACATGAGTCAATTTTATTTTTGCGAAAAGTGATGGCAAAAGACTGCATTTAATTTCGAAGATGAGAATTAGGTTTTCAAATATCTGCAAAAGCATTAAAAAAGTAAAGTAGACCTGGTTTAAGTTTTTTCATATTAAGATGAAATAGCAAAAAAATCAACAACATATATTCGGGTTTTTACATCAAATCAATGGTTTTGATAAATAAAAAAAAAACAAAACTTTGCAATCTTTTACTTTGGTACAGTGTATTCCATTTCAGTATGTTTGGACAATGCATTGCATTGAATCATTTCTTGTGTTTCTCTAATTGCTGTTTACGCATTGATTCAAAGAAAATGGAAAATTATGTTTAAATGTTTTGCAACTATATAGTTTCTTTTTTTTAAGTTTCAATATAGAAAATCAATTTAAGTCAATATATATTTGCTTTACAGTCTTTACTTACTGCAGTTAAATTCATCTTCGCCTAGTGGGCAATCATGAATTCCATTACATAACAGTTTCGGTGGAATGCAGTAACTATTTTTACACTTAAAGTATCCTGGAGGACAAAGGAACTGTTCTGAAAAATAAATATTGTTTCTTTTTATATAAAGACAAACCCAATATTTGACTATAATAATTCTCCCTGGAAAGGAATTTCACTATTAATCTTCTTATTTGAGACCGAATAACGTAAAACAAGCCAACTATAGGTTAGCATTCGACATTCAACGATTATCAACACCCATACAACATACTACGATTTTGTTTTTGACATTATTTTAGTGAGTAATAAATCATACACTACTTAACATGTCTTTCAGGTGGTAATCGTTAATGTACCTTTTATATATTTATAAAAAAACAGTTCATTCTTCTGTCATCATTTATTTGGAATGAGAATGAAATGCACATGATTGGTATAAAAATACCTTTCAAATATATAAATGATATACTATAAAACGTTCCGTGGTTGTATATATTAACAGAGAGCGAAACTGAAACATTTAACAGGCTAACATATAAATACTGACGGACGTAAGGTATCAACACCAATTAGACATTAACATCTATTGATACTGTGGAAGTTTCAGATTAAGTTTTGATACAATTTAGTAATTGTTTAAATCAACCTTTACAAAAAATACTGAAGCAATTGCTACCTGACGTTTATTAGCCATGCACGCGAAAAGTGTTTTAATTGGGCTTTACATAACAAAACAGAAGATGTTGAATCAGATATTTTACCACAGTTAGATAGATGTGACAGGTCTCTACAGCCAATCAGTTCTCCTTTGTCGTCATAATCTAATAGACAAAGTACATGTGATGATACACTCTGTCCCCTTCTGCATAAATAAACAGTTGATACTATTGAAATATCTGAAATGAATTGAACATTGTGTAACTTTTGTAAACGATACTATTGAAAAACGAAGGATTTTGGGTATCAATGCATGACCCAAAGTTAGTACATGCACAAAACAAACACAACAGGCAAAAAGCAAATTCAGTTTATTACGTATCTTAAGCGTTTATCAAACACTATATTACCCTTTGTGCGTATTCTGTATGTTAATTCAATCATACATATTAGTTATTAAAGGTACTAGGATTATAAATTAAATACGCCAGTCATAATATACATAAAACATAATTGTGAACGAAATTATTTTGTAAAACAATGTACGTTTGATCTGAAGTTATTGAAATAATGATCAATCCCGAAAAGAAATATTCATGTCAAGGACAATAATAACTAGCAATAAATGGTAACAATATCACAGTCGATAGATCAACAAACCCATTGTTTTGATTTTTTTTTTGTTTGGTTTCTTTGTTAATTATACTATAGGCAGAGTGTTGTGACTATCTTGTCATGATGGTAAAAACGAATATCGATTTGTCCTTTAATAATAATATGAGTATGTCCACGTTGTCAATAATCCAGCATTTCGTAACGTTGAACCATACAGATTACGGTAACTTCAGTCATTCGTAGTAATGGCTCCTATAGTATTAAATTCAATACAAATGTTCATGGATGCTATTCAATAATTCAAAATGAATACGAACGAATTAAACCCTAATTTTTGCATTATCAAGTGTTGACTTTAAATTTCAGCTAAATTTATTTACATTGTTGACCATCTGGTTGTGCCATCATTAAATCGTATGTTGTTTTTATTGTCGCGCGGTTGCGCTGTCATTAACGTATATCATAGTATATCTTTAGATTTATATTGAGCATATTCATTGGCAATTTGATATTTGAACTCAAATTGCCAATGAATATGCTGATGACAAACATACTGCTGTTAATGTTGAAAATATATCATTTAGATTTCAAATACCTTCTTCACATTTTAATGGTCCTAGATGAATTTTAACGAAAGTATCGACGCCTGCTGTCCATATTGTACGTATCCGTTTAACTGGAAGATCTTTGTTATTTGTTAGAACACCAATGTCTGATCGTATTTCATTATCATCTGCTGAGTACCAATCATATGGTTCAGTACCACAGTTACATCTTTAAAAATAAACAAATTGCATTTTCGTTTTATTAAATGATGCAACATACATTCTTATTAAGATAGCAGTATATATATATATATATATCTATTGAGCACAAAAAGTGTTGAAGCAAAAAAAGTACATGCTTATAAAAATTACTTTTGATAACAAAATAAATGTTAAGTGAATAGTCAGGAACGATATTCTCACACTTTCGACACTATTTTTGGATTTCTTTCGGTTTTCGAATGGGTTTCATATATTTTTGTCCAGTCGTTAGTTTTGTTGTCCTTCTGGTATTGTCTCTCTCTATTTTATACACAGTTTCAAATGATAGATAGATGTGAAAATTGAATAATTGGAAAAGCATTCTATGTGACTAAACATTTGTTAAATTGAGATTTTACCAAAAAAAGTATTAAACAGTTTTATATCTAACTTTTACAAATGTTCATTTCCTCCTAATTGTACCTTCTTTTATCGATTTTGACATCTATAAATTTAACAAAAGCCACGAATAACCCTGTAAAACATTGCTGATTACCCATCCAAAGTAACTGATATCGTGGCAATTTATGACCGGGTTTGTTATAGTCTTTGGGTATTGTTCATATACAAAAAGTGACAGAGGGGTCTCCTTACTTGGAAAATGGTTTATCAGCACAAAACAAAACAGAAAACCAAACATTACAAATCATTTGTAAAAGGCTTCATATTATCGGTTTATGTATATGCAATGCTATTGTTATAATTATTGTGGTTTGTTGTCTTTTCATCGTTTTCTCCATGGATATTTTTCTATTTACTTTCTTAATATTATATCAAAAATATAATTTACTTGTTGATATCCGAATTACAATTGTCGACGAAAGGGCATCCACAGTTCCCTTGATGTTGTTTATTATGTATCTCTCTTCCATCTAGCGATGATCTATAGATCCTGTTTTGTGAGAAATGACAATTAACTTCTATGGCCTGTTGACATTTTTCCATTTGCTTTAACATAACAATATGTGCATCACTGGCAAAATATTTGGGTCTTATATCGAATCCGTCCGTAATTGCAGTTATAATTTCCTCGTTATCATGATGGACAACAGTCGTAACATGAATTTGATCTTTTGACTCTTGAAATATGCATTCTACCAAGGCACTCTCTGAAATGAATAACGAGTAAGTGTAATAGTTATTTTTATGATAAGAATTTGTTTATACTTTGATGCATATAATTATAAACTATAATTATGTGCATAAGTAAGTAATGTATGTGTATATGTAAGTAAGAATTGTATGTGTGTATGAGAGACAGAGAAAGTGAAAGTGAATGCAAGTTGTTCTAATTTCTTTTTTTTTCTATTTACCTCTTTACATTGGTATTTCCTGATATTTATTTATCTATTCATCAATTTTTACCATTTCCAGTTTTTATATGTCTTAATTACTTTCAGTGTGTTCTAAAGTTTATCTTAGTTATCTAACTTTATTTTATTTTAATTTCTTTTATTTTTCTTGGGAGGGTAGAGGAGTTAAAATTTAATAAAATCATTTAAACATTTATTGCATTAAAAAAGGGAGGGAAGAGAGAAGAAAGAGATACAAGAAATGAAATTACTCTTGATTTATAATCTTTGTTTGATTCCTTAAAATCAAAAACTAAATAATATCTCATTTATGAAAAATTGATTATTTTTTGTTTGTTTTATTAGACATTTATGTTGAACCATCTTTATAATTGTTAGCATTTAACTTACATGTATATATACCCGTATATTATATAATATGTATTTAATGAATATTACTAACAACCACTAACTCCTGTATATATAAATATCATTACTAATGTTAACATGGCCGGGATAAGGTACAGGTAATCGTTGTTTTAAACTAACAAATGTAAAGATTTCAATGAAATATATATAAATCTTTAAAAAAAAAGAAGAAAAAAAATATTTTATATAATACATGTAATAGCAGATACATTGTAGGCATATTATAGAACGGACTGTATTTGTAGCAACAGTGATACAAATGTATGTTATTATGTTTATTCAAGTTAATACTATATCGGTAAGTAATACTGGTATCTAGTGTTGTATGTTTTATTTTTCACCAACACATTGAATTTGACCTATTGATGGAATAAATTGTAAGCTTGATTACCCCTCATGTGACGTCATTATATGCAAGTAGTAGATATATAACTTTGGCTTAATTAGACTTCGATTAAAACCCCGATCTAACAAATTTAAAACTGGAAATGAAAATAATATCTTAGAATATAAATGATCACCTAAATGACAAATACTTGTATGAGAAAACTATCTCATAGTATATGTTTGTTTAGGGGTCAGCTGAAGGACGCCTCCGGGTGCGAGAATTTCTCGTTGCATTGAAGACCTGTTGGTGACCTTCTGCTGTTGTCTGTTCTATGGTTGGGTTGTTGTCTCTTTGGCACATTCCCCATTTCCATTCTCAATTTTATCGACAACAGTAACATGAATATATTATTTGAAATTTACATAGACACAACATCTTACTATTTAGATATAAATCTATAAGATATTCTCCATTTCGTTTTGCCCCGCTGGCCCACCAATCTTTGCAAGTATGTTGTCTTTTTTGTTGACAGTCTTCAGATTCGTCTTCATGAAAAAGTCCACTGCAATCAATCATTCCGTCACAAACTCTTGTTGATGGTATACATTGCTGATCGTAACATTGAAAACTTTCAAATCTACATGTTTCTGAAATATTCATTTATGAATCAGAGTATGTTTAAAATATATATATATATCAGTTAATGATACATAGGGTAGAATAAGAAAGGAAAACAAAGGTGTTTATTCAAGTCTTTAAACTAGATGTTACTTATGCTGGCAGTATGTCCATGAAAGAGGCGTAATGCTTCCAAAAAGGTATTGCATCAAGGCTCCCTAGTTGTTTAGTTGAAGACATTCCTTCGATATTAATTAAGAAATATTTGATGCAAGCTATACTTTATTTTAGTTTTAGCATGGGTTGGCATTATATTCGTGATTATTTTTGCCTGTGCGATAGTGAGGACTAAAATATCAAGAATATAATGCCTATCTTTGTTAAAACTATAATAAAGTATAGCTTGCATTAACTGTTTCGATTCTGACAATTAGGACAATTACAGTTATTTCTATGTCCGATGTGTATATAGTGTAGAGCGTCTCTGTAGGCTCTTCCGTGAACCTCCCCTTTTTTGTTTGTAAACACGCTTATGACAAATTTGGTTTTTTTTTTTAGAGGGAAGGGATTTGAACAGTCAAAATGAACGGCTGCCGTATCTAGGTCAAATTTGTCAATTGCGATTTGTAACACATTGTAGTCATTGTTTATGTATTTAGTAACAACAAGTACATCATTCAAGAGTTTGTAAGTGGTTTTGATTAATGACATTTATTAGATGCATGCCAGTTTGGTAAAATTCATTTGTCTGCAGTAGTCATTATGAGCATGTGCAAAAATGTTATTGGATTTCGAGCATTGGTTTGTTTGAAAAGCGAAAGAAGCATGTCATATTAGAATACGAGTTAAAGTAAACGATGACCATATCACACGTCTGGAATTAGACTTTAAAAATCTCAAAAGTAAGTTTAGGCAGGCGAAGATCTTATCTCATATTTTGTTTTGATTTTGGCAAATCTGCTTATATAAGTCAGGAATACGACATGTGTTTGATGTGTTTGAGATTTTGATTTGCCATTTGATTAGGAACTTTCCGTTTTGAACTTTCCCCGGAAAACGTTTTTTTTTTGTAATTATGTCTTTTATATAATAACACATTAAATGGTATTGGAACATAACTTATTCATTTCGAATGCTGTCTGCCCTGTGTTCGGGTTGTTGTAACTTTGACACATTCCCCATTTCTATTCTCAATTTTATTTACCGCATTCAAGTTCATCGGACTTGTCTAAACAATTTTCCACAAAATCGCATCTTTGTTGGTTGGCTATACATTGTCTGTTGGTACATTGCCATTCATCAGGTAAACAGGCTCGTCTCTCTAAATAAAAACAATAAGCAGGATGTCATGCATTATTTAGAATTAATCAATCGTGAATGCAATTTCTTTAATCAGCCGATAGTACTTGTGCACAAAGGTTTCACCCTCTGAAATCCGTTATTTCGATTTTAACAAAATGATGTTATTCATGTTATTATCATTATTCATTTTTAACTTATGAGTCATGAAAAAATAAACAACGTTTTAACGGTTCCACATATATTTTTAGGTAAGTTCCAAATTATTTTCATTTTGAAATTACGATTATTTGTCCACTACTTTTTACATACATTGTATGTATGCTCTTAGAAATTGTCATACAAACTACGTAAGTTCAAGTTTGATTAGTCGTATGCACGACTGGAAACTAAGCGTTTATAACATGTATTGGAGAAAATATTAATTCTCATTCAATTATCAAATATGCTTGAATTCAAAGTACCTACATTTATGAAAACTGTAGTTAAGTCATTTTCATTAACAGACAACATGTGTGCGATTAAGTATTATTACCACAAGAGTTTTCATCCGACCCATCTTTACAATGAAGTATGAAGTCACAGTAAAGACTTATTGATATACGGCTGCCATCATCACAGGTAAACTGGTCCTCCGTATCTATTGATGCTGAAATAGATTTCAGAAGGTGAATAATCGCATATTTTAATTCTCTTTTTTTATTTGTTTTCATGAGAAATTCATGTTATTAGTGGATCTTTAATTGTTTCTTGTCAAGATTTTTGTGTTTTTTTTCTAATTTTACATTATGATTTGTCTTATGAAAAAGATATGCATTAATTGTTTTAAATAGTAATTAACAAGTAATTGCTGTGTCATGTTGGTTTTTTGTGGTTAGTTGTCTCACTGGTAATTATACCACATCTTCTTTTTTGTATTTGGGACATTACAAAAACACTTGGTCGGTTAAACCTGGTGGCTAGCCAAAACCTCCCGCGTAAACGGCAATGTAAACTGTGATTTTTGTTTGTTTCAAACAATAGGTTAATTATAAAAGTTCAAACATATACTTACAACAATTCCGCTCATCATCACCGGAGATACAGTCCTCTACAGAGTCACATAGAAAAGTATTTAAGATATATTCACCAGATTCGCACATGTACAAAGCATCTGTTTGTTGTGTTGTAACATGACTCCATGTGTTTCTTATATCATCTAAAGACATGCATATAAAATAACTATGATCAAAACTATTTTGATTACTTTTTAAAATATTAGCAAATAGAACATCATTTATATACAAGTAGCTAGCATTTTATGCAATGTCTAACATGTATCACATGCAGGGGCGTAGCTGCCGTTAGGCACTTTAGGCACGTGCCTACACATAATTTTTTCACAAATATTTTTTTTTATTAAAAAAAATAATAAACAACGTTATATGTACATGAACTCCAGTGTCAACTCTAATTATCGAATGTCATGTGTACACTAGTCTCTCGTCCTTAGTGAATGGAATATTGGATAGAATTGAATATTTTTTATGTGTGTACCTTATATAGAAACTATAAACTAGAACTTTGGTTCAGATCATTTCAATTCTATCAACAAAAACTTGAATGAACCTCAACTTAGACACATGAATTTTTAATTATTTCTTGTTAGTTTTCAACTAGCTTTCCACTTTGTCTTCACCCGACTTGCCAATGTTGGTCGTCCGTTTGGCTGTGCAGGATGTATAAATACGTAGGACTTCACGTCTGGTCAGAATGGGGAAATTTAATATTATGCCTAGTTGTAGAGAGAATGCCACTCTTTGAGGAGTTCGTAGTTGGTCTATTAAAAGGCAAAGTTTCTGCTCCTATCCAATAATCCCTCATTTTCCAATGCATGGCATTTTCAAATTTCCAGACCTTCGTCCTGTACAACACCTATTACAGGACTAAGCTCTCTGTTGTGTTTATTGTAAATAATCAATTTGGCTTTTTTTTGTTCTAAACTTGCATAAATATTTTACACAGGATGTTTAAAAATCAATCTAACAAATAGCTTCCAGTAATTTTGAGTACTCTCAGATCTACGTGTAATGACCACAATTATTCAAATTCCTAAGCAGGTAGGGATTTTACAGTAGAGCGGAATATAAAGAAATACGAATTTCTTGAATTTTGTTACGTTAGTATGAACAGAACAGAACTTTTGCATTAGGCATCGACTATGTGTGTATGTGTTTGTGTGGCTAGGGTGAAGGTTTAAGAATCAAAAGATTGATGGTTGATGTCTTTCTAGTCAAAAGGATAGTGTTATTATATAGTAATATCAGTGTTTACGTGCACGTACCTATCTTTTTAATGAAGGATCGTCAATATGTACTATGTACCAGGGGGGACCTGCTGGGGGCCTTGAGCGGCCCCAAGACCCCCTGCCGATTTGTGCATACAGTTGAATGAATACCTAGCTACGCCCCTGACATGCGATGCCTACTCGATGTCTAGCAGTAATATGTATTTATGAGTTGCCGAAACATTGGGTTTAGAGATATGTTCATAACTGTATTTCTCCCATAAGGGGTCAGACATTGCATAACTCTGCATAACAAGTGTCTCTGAAAATATATAAGGTACTATCATTTTCAAATAGGAGTCTTCCTTTTTTTATTACTTGTATTAAACAGATTGACAATCAATATTGTATCTCTCCGTTTTCAATACGAATGAAATTACAAAAATACGAATTTTTATTTTACATAGACGTTAATAAAAAGATATCAACCACTCCTTTATTTCACATACCCTCAGCCGATTCAAATGACTTCTGCGTATTTTAGTACTTATATTTCAAAACATGCTTTAGTACAGGGAAACTTTTCTCGTTATTTTGTTATATTTTGTTGTAAAATAACATAAATCTTACCATGAATTTGGAAGTCTTGACTTATTTCGCATATGAAATTAGATATTTTATCATAAGCACAAGCAACATCATGCCAGTCGTTCATGTTATGAATACTGAACAACTGAAGTATTGAGCATTTTTCATTTTCTAAACCATCTGGTTGTTGCAGTTCCGAAGTAGGATCGTGGTACCTATTGGAATGAGAAAAAAAATCAAATCTACATCAAAGAGGGGCGAAAGATGCCTGAGTGACAGTCAAACTCATAGATCGAAAGTAAACTGACAACGCCATGGCTAAAAACAGACAAAGAGACAAATAATTGTACACAAGACACAACATAGAAAATTAAAGACTAAGCAATACGAACCCTATTTAAAACTAGGGCTGATCTTAGGTGTTCTAGAAAGGTAGGCAGATGCTGATCCACATGTGGCATCCGTCGTCTTGCTCATGTTTTTACAAACCCAGTAATTACTAGTAGTCTAATTCGGTAGGTCACATTCGTGGTGAAAATGGAAGTGAATTGTAGTTCCCACATAAGAAATCTAATATCATAATTTATGTGAAACGTTTATTCCATAACGGTCAACCAACTCGTGATGGCGTCCGTAAAATTTACGAAGGGATGATTTCAATTTCACCATTTATAACCAAGATAGTCTAAACAATATATTATTAATCCAATAATTCACACCTATGCAGCATGCTCGGACGCAACAAACAAAAACTACAACATCACATGTATGTATGTCTTTCTTCACATTTTGTTAATACATTGTGTCAAAAATATGGCATGAACAAAGTGAAAAAAAATCTGGACCTCTGGCCAGTCGGGATACGGACATACGGGCAGTCAATCAGAAAACTGCTCATAAAACATGTAAGAAATAATATTGATGTTCCTCTTAGCCAATTTTGAAGGATAACATCACTTTTGTGAATTAAGTCAAAAAAACAAATAAATCCAAATTGTCGATATCAAATAAACCAAAAACAGTCATAAATGACATACGACAACTATGGGTGAGGTTCCTGATTTTGAGTTATAACTATACACTTGGCAGGGTCGGTCCATTGTATGAAAATACTCCCAAACATAACTTTCAGTGGTAAGGACATTGAAGTGCCGCCTAGTCCCTTATCTAAGAACGTTTAGTACAATTTTGTTAATATAAAGAAATTAATGTAAACTTACCACGATGTAAATGTCATCGGTTTACCATCAGACCAAATGTAGTCTTTAATACTATATCCATTCGTCTTCTTCTTTAATCCTTTATTATAAAGAAAATACGCAAGATATACGTGTGTTCGATACTTGTTTTATTCAATTTTTATTTAAATTTTTCAAATTGTTGACATATTTTCTCGATCGTTGTAAATACACTTATGACGAAGACGATTGGATAACTGATATGATTAAAGATTCGCAAGCGAGTATTGCAAAACTGATTTGAAGCATGTAGTTGCAGTAGGGGTATAATATCTGCGTCTGTAATTATATATTACAAATAAAAAAGCTTATATTGATGAAACATAGTTGTTTTCAAACAACTTTAAATCAGATATATTAGAAAAATATTGTATGTGTAAAATATAAACGGCCTCCAAGAGAATATCGCACCTTCTCGTTAACATTTGTCTTATGTGTAATTTTTTCAAACATCCATCACTTTTTTTTATCAAAATGATTTTTTTGAGAATGCGAAGCACATTTGTTACTTGAGCAACACCAAAGCACATATTTGAAAATTAAGAATTTTCAAGAGTCAAAATCGTTGTTTTTTGTTATGAAAAGTATGTTTACCATTATAATTATAGTAAAGTATCAAATACCAATATATGCACGATTTTCATTCGGGTCGTTGCTGAGGATTGTTACAAGGTAATGAATAAATTCCATTTCTGATTGGTCGGCTATGCTAACAAGATGTCCTCCTTCAACCTCGCATTCACTCTCAGCTGCAATCCATGTTAACCCAAAAGTTTTCCTCTGCATTCCGTAGCAACTGTTTTTAAATCCATACCAATTTTCTTTACAACCTTTGATATATAACATTTGACAATAAAATATATAAACAAGCAGGTTATGCAAACAGCATTTTTACGAAAAATGTTTTTGTATGGTATTACTGTAAACTAAGGAAATTTGGAATACATTTGACCATGGACGCATGGCATCTCCAACGTTGTGTTATAATGTTTTACTGGTTGCTTGCTTCTTTTTGGAATATTTACTCCTTTTTAGATATGTATATTATGAAAAGTCATTTGAAAAATGTGTGAATAGTATTTTTTTCTTGTTAGTAATTCTTATATTTGAATTTTCAATACTATTTTAAGTTAATTCAGAAAGAACATGGTCTTCGATAGATTAACTTGTACTATAGACAGGTTTTTCCAATTATCTGCCTTAGTTTATGATGCGACTCCTAGGCGTCGTCGTAATAGCGATCGCTTTACAACCGTGAACAAAAGTAAACAATATATACGTCTATTTCCCAGACCGCATATAATTAAAGTAAACACAAGAATGTGAAGCATACGTGAACCTCGGCAAATTACAGAATAAAAAGTAAAGTAATTAGATAAGGGATGGACATAACAATTATAAGTGTATTGCAGGCCAGGTGTCGTGTCCTTAAAATATAACTCACGGTATTCGGTAACATCGTTTATAATCATTGGGTAATCAAAATATTGCTTATTATAACACAAACATCAATAAAAATAAATTGTCTTCGACTTGCCGGGTAGAATGTGATATATCAGAAAAACCAGGTGCACAATTGAGTAACGGCCCTGTTACATGTATCAGCGGTTATCCTATAGTTATAAGGTGTTCGATTCCAATTCCTTTTGAAGAAAAATTTCTTGGCATAAAACTACTAGTATGCATAGTATAACATCATGCTCCGGTTCGTGCTTAAAATAAATGAATGTCATTAAACCACAAAAGACGAACACGTGTTAATTAAAAGCAATAACTAGTTATGTTTTAAAAGCGTCATTAAGTGTTTTCACAACTCCCTCCCCCCCCCCCCCCAAAAAAAACCCCAAAACACCCAAAACAGAGGTCCCGTATATTTTCATCCTGAATCTGTATTAGATTCCTTTATAAGTCCCCGATGTATACAATACAGTGAAATACAGTAGTACAGTATTACATTAGGGATGAACGTACATCGGACTACTGAACTGTACTCATATTACATCGTAGTTTTTGTATGCGCTCTGAATGCATGATCGAATAGCTTTGATCCATTCAGACAAAGTGTCCAGTTCTGGTTCGTCTGGTTCGCGCTTTACCCATTTTCTTGCATACTAGTAGTCCTCAACTGCATCCATCAGTAACTTGAAATTTTTTTTCCAGTTGATGGGCTGGGGGATTCTATATTTTGGTCCCTTGGCTAACAACTCTCTAAGTTGTTCATTGGTAACGATGCCAAGGTCACCAGTAATAACATGACCAGGTGGATTATAATTGTATTGTGTAAAATTCACATATTTTATTTATTGAATTTTTCCACATCTTGAAATTTTCTACGATTATTTGTACAACTATTAACTGCCAAGAAATGCCTCCACCGTTTTATAACTTTCGGAAGTATCCATAGTGAAATAAATTATAAAATGAAGGAAATAAAAATGTAAACAGAAAATCGATAATGTATTGATCAATACACGTGAGTTATTTTTCACGGTTGTAATGACGGATCGGTCACGTGAGTGTTAATGGATGCGCCCATGTTTTCTAGGTCAATCATAGATAAATCCGTCTATAGCACAAACAAATCAATAATACAAGAACTAGAATAGATTTTATAAGTGTACTTAAATAAACTATAATGTAATATATTTTTTTTTACGAAAATGTGTACTTACTATTATTTCCTAAATCAAATGTTTCTTGTATGAAGGACTTAAATTCATATTTTCCGAGAAATCCGCCATTTCCTTGTAAATCATGATCAGTTGCAGCTTTAAATTCAATGTAGAGTTTCTCCCAACTTGATGTCAATACACTGTAAGGCCGGCTGCCCTTACAAAACTTGCCCAAGCTTTTACTACGTCCTAGAAGGTCGATGTCATCAACAGAAATAAACGACTTTTCGCATGAGGAATCATCATTAACATCTAGATTTATAATGTAAAATGTTACATATTGACCGTATGTACCCTTTATTTTCCAAAAACACGTGTCTCCAGGTTCGTAACCTATTGGGAACCCTGGCGTAAATATGTAAGCCGATTGCTGGGTACATGTCTGAAAACAACTATCTATTCCGCCACATGCTGGTAAATCTGAAGAAAGGCAATGTCAACATTTATTAGATGTCTATTATTTAGTGTTTTGCTTCATAAACAACTTTGTAAAGTTACAAAAGAGGGACGAAAGATACCAAAGGGACAGTCAAACTCATATATCTAAAACAAACTGACAACGCCATGGCTAAAATGAAAAAGACAAACAAACAAAAGCACACATGACACAACATAGAAAACTAAAGAATAAACAACACGAACCCCAAGAAAAAAATAGGGGTGATCTCAGGTGCTCCGATAGGGTAAGCAGATCCTGCTCCACATGTGGCACCCGTCGTGTTTCTTATGTGATAACAAATCCAGTAAATAGTCTAATTCGGTAGGTCAAATTCATGAAAGAGAAGGGGATTGTAGTTACGAAGTAAAAAACATATCCGATATCATTTGTGAAACGGTTATTCTAAACGGTCAACCAACTCGTGATGACGTCCGTACAATTTACGAAGGGATGATTTCAACTTCACCATTTGGAACTCTTGGTTTAATAGCTTCCTTGTGAGCAGCAACCCTCTATCGAGAAAATCATGATAGGAAATGTAATCACGGGAATATCGTATCAATTGGGAGATATAAACCCCGTATGCAGGTGCTGCTGGAATGTTGCTACTTGGAAATGGAAAGTTCACAATTGGAAAGCTGAAATCATCTCTTTTGTCGTAAAGTTTTGTTTTCAACCGACCCTCATTGTCAATTTCTAGATGTAAGTCAAGATATGAGGCCGACTTAACTGTATCTGTAGTATCCTTTATCTCTAGCTCGATGGGATAGGTGCGTTCCACATAGTCACTAAATTTTGAATTATTTAGTGAAAGAACATCATCTATATAGCGGAAAGTAGAGTTAAAAGATATTGCTAACTTCTTATCTTTCTTCCTAAGAAGTTCCTACAACATTCATCTTCCGTCCTCAAAATAAAACAAAACCTTCCTTTTGTCGTACAATGAACAATTCCTTCTGTTATTTCAAAAGCATTTTTAGAGATCGGAAAAATATGTTAAAATGTTAAAACAGTAGCATCATTGAACACTAGTTTCGAATTCAAATTATACAACAAAACGTACAAAAAACTGACCATATCATACAAAATGTATGTCTGCATTTATTATAAATAATATTTGTTTTACAAATTCCATGAGTAATCACTTTGATCAACACTGAAAGAAATCTATTCACATTTCTCTATTAAGCAATGAAATAAGACACAAACCATATATACAAAATACAACTGCATGAGCATGCACATTTTGTGTCTGACCCACCAATTAGTTCATATAAAATGCTTATACCAAGTCAGGTACATAAACATTGTTTTTTGACATCTTGTTGGTTGATGAAGGCACGCGTTTGTCATTTGATTTGTTAGAGTTTATGGACAACTCATTTTTCAATTCGTTTTATTTTTGTTTTAACAATTATTATATTTCAATCATTGACCAAATGAAATAATGATAAAATTTAAACTTTCATATGACGGATCAATGAATTCTTTTAGGAGTAAACAGGCAGATATCATCAATGGGAGCTGTACAAGAGAAACCTTCGGGGCATTACCATTTATTTATGGGTTGATATTGCTCAATCTTTTGTTTTCTATATAACGTTTAGAGAACTGCTATTTTCTTTTGTCAGTTTATCGTAATGTATATCCTATTACGGGTTTTTATTGCCATATATGTTACTTATACTACCTTGTTAATATATGATACAATACGGCACATACCTATCATAGATACTTTCAGTTCAAATGCCTTTGCATCATTTCTTTCATAATGAAAGCAAGTGGAGAGCTGTATCGTCATTTTATTTGATACCGATATTAGTTTGACCCCATCCAATTTCTTATCAGATGGAAGAATATTCTTTGTATAGCCACTTTTGTCTCTGATACTCAATGTGTCTTCACATTCTCCTGGGTTAATGTCGTACACACCCATCTAAAGTACAAAAAAGGTTATAGATTTATTAATTTAAGTTATATGCGATCAAAATGGTAATCAATACTTTTTTCAATAATTAAAAATTTGGTGACTATGTTGAATGCACCAAATGAAAATCTCATTGCATTCACACAACATATACCTATGAATATTGAAATAAAAATATCATAATACACAGTTCCAGAGTACATGAGTTCATCCTGTTTCTTTGGTAGGGTTCGTTGTGTTTTATTTTTTTTTTTAACTATGTCGTTCACAGTTGGATCTTTTAAACATCAATTCTCTGTATGCATCAACCAACAGCTGGCCACATAAAAAAAAATAATGTGATAGAAAAACTACCACTAACATCAAAGTTAGTTGCATTATTTATAAAAATCACATTAAAATCTTAATCATCCCAGTCCTTATTGTCGGTTGCTAAGGAACATAATTTTCCTTAGCAACCAAGGAAAAATTTACCCCAAAATGACCAAATTTCAATTATGAACAGCTCATTTATTATGTCAGATAGCTTTTAATAGTTTACCATTAAATGAACAACAGAATATGCTTTATAAAGATATATTTATTAAAGTAAATCATATACGGTGAAATACAGTATAGAATGTCAGAGCTAATAGCTATTTTGGGTACTGTGGATCTTAAGCAAAAAGATTCAAATTCGACCAAATTTGGTCCCTAAAATATTTTTTTTGCAGAAATATAGCCAAAACATGACTCACTACACTTAAAGATTAGGTATTTAGCTAGTCATTAATGAAAAAATATCTCTGGGTAAACATATTTTAAATCAATGGCGGATAATTCAAATTGGGTTATATTAGGGGTGTAAACTGTTCATGTATGTCAATTTTTTATATGTTTGCTATCATACTAGACAATTTCCACCATATAAACCAACTAAAATGTTATATTTATGGTGGTGTTTTTGTTAAATATGTTTGTTCAAATGACTGATCTATGGTTGACAATAAAAAACCTCAATGCAAACCTTAGAAAAAGAGGGTGGGGGAGGGGTAGTGACACAATTTTTTTTTTTTTTTTTTTTTGCACAAAAAATTTAGAAATAGAGAGGCACTAAAATCAAAGAATTTTGGGATGGATACTACAAATGATTTTCTTTAAATACCGAGATAAACTAAATGGGTTCATCACTAGGTTCATTATATTTATGGAAAATTTGGGTTTTCTGTTAAAAATTTGAGAATCAATTTATTTCACAGGGTATACTTTGAGTAATTAAGTAAAAACTCTTTTGAAACAAAACTGAACATAAAACATATAATTTTTTTCTTCAATTCAATTTAATGTAAAGGTTAGAGGACAAAATACTACATCTTTGTTGAAAAACCGTAATTTTGGAATGAAGTGTACTTTAGGCAGATGCTAATTTTAATAAGTATCACTTTTTCAATGTTGTGATGTTATGCTATTGTTTCAGAACTAGAGTTTCTAAAGAGCCTGTGTCGCTCACCTTGGTCTATGTGAATATTAAACAAAGGAAGCACATTAATTCATGACAAAATTGTGTTTTGGTGATGGCAAGACAAGACAAAATATTATTTCCTCAGAAACAAACGTGTACAAGAGGTCAAAACATAATAAAGTATACATATAAATCGATGGTGATGTGTTTGTACATCTTACTTTACTAAAAATTCTTACTGCTTACAATTCTCTCTATCTGTAATGAATTTGGCCCAGTAGTTTCAGTGGAAAATGTTAGTAAAAATTTACAAATTTTATGAAAATTGTTAAAAATTTACTATAAAGGACAATAACTCCTTAGGGGGTCAATTGACCATTATGGTCATTTTGACTTGTTTTAGGTCTTACTTTGCTGTACATTATTGCTGTTTACAGTTTATCTCTATCTATAATAATATTCAAGATAATAACCAAAAACAGCAAAATTACCTTAAAATTACCAATTCAGGGGCAGCAACCCAACAACGGGTTGTCCAATTCATCTGAAAATTTCAAGACAGATAGAAATTGACCTGATAAACAATTTTATCCCATGTCAGATTTATTCTAAATGCTTTGGTTTTTGAGTTATAAGCCAAAATCTGCATTTTATGTTCAATTTTTAGCCGTGGCGGTCATCTTAGTTAGATGGCCGTGTCACCGGACACATTTTTTAAACTACATACCCCAAAGATGATTGTGGCCAACTTTAGATTAATTTTGGCTAGTAGTTTCAGAGGAGAAGATTTTTGTAAACGATTACTAAGATTTACGAAAATATGTTAAAAATTGACTATAAAGGGCAATAACTCCTAAAGAGGTCAACTGGCCATTTCGGTCATGTTGACTTATTTGTAAATCTTACTTTGCTGAACATTATTGCTGTTTACAGTTTATCTCTATCTATAATAATATTCAAGATAATAACCAAAAACAGCCAAATTTCCTTAAAATTACCAATTCAGGGGCATCAATACAATAACGGGTTGTCCGATTCATCTGAAAATTTCAGGGCAGATAGATTTTGACCTGATAAACACTTTTAACCCATGTCAGATTTGCTCTAAATGCTTTGGTTTTTGTGTTATGAGCCAAAAACTGCATTTTACCCCTATGTTCTATTTTTCGCCATGACGGCCATCTTGGTTGGTTGGCCGGGTTACCGGACACACTTTTTAAACTAGATACCCCAATAATGACTGTTGCCAAGTTTGGTTCAGTTTGGCCAAGTAGTTTCAGAGTTGAAGATTTTTGTAAAAGTTAGCGACGACGGACGAAGATTTTCAAAAAGGGGAAATAACTCATTTTTCGAAATTACATCCATATTAGTTTGTGCATGAAATTTTCAATTGCTGGAATATGTTATATGATATATTTACTCTCAATACATCTAAAAATAGTTTTTTTTCATAAGAAAGGACTATTTATCATGAAAATATTCATATGAAAAATATTTATTTACAAATAGAACGTAAAAAAGGGGAATTTCAAGGTAAATTACAATTACTAGTATTCCTCTTCTTGCAACTTTCTGCAACATTTACCCAAGAATTTTTTTGCAGCATTTTGTTGACAAAACATCCATTATTTTATAGTCCTTTGTGTGAGGATTTCTGCGTTTTCGGTAAAATCAGATGTAACAAATGACAAAAATCGGGAAAAATCATGCCGATTTTTGTGTTAGGTGGACCAAAAAACTGTTTTTATTCGAAAAATTTGTCAGTTAGCAGTTTAAATGATTGAATTCTTCTCTTATACCCATGAAAATAACAAAAAATGTTATGCTTTATCTCATTTTTACCATAAAATACGATGTTAGCCATTTCTCCTTGCTATACTAATATATACATATGATGTCATGTTGTTTCCATGGCAACAGACTATACAGATTTTTTTTATTTATTTTTTTTTAATTTGACTGTTAGTCTGGACCATTTCAACTTAAAAAAAAAAGTAATCGGAAAAAAATAATCTGGCCAAAATTTTTCATATTTGGTCTATTATTACAGAGAATTGATGTTAACTTATAAGTTTGTCCCATTGGTCTATATTTCGCCTCTTTCTTTAAGACCTGCCTTGTATCTAGCCATTTAACATCCAGTTGATGTGATACTCTCGAGCTTTCTTTCCTTGATAAAGCATGATTGCGAACAAGGAAGCAATCGCAAAATTATTTGGAATGTTATAGTTGAAATCGTCACCTTGAATGTTTACCAGACATCATCATAGTTTGATTTGCCGTTGTCAAATGTCTGTGTAACATGATATGTTCCAATTGGCATGGTCACTTCTTTCCCTATATTAACGTATAGTGTGAGTGTGTAGTTGTCACTTTGATGTCTATCGCACATTTATTCTATTTATTTTAGCTGCGGGATTACAAAGATTGTCACATTAAACAATTATGTCTGTTTGTGTTACTTAGGCATTTTTTTTTTGCAGGTAGGACATGTATAATTGATAGCAGATAATAGTATTAGATAAAAAAAAATTTGTAAGGGTTCCGCGGAACCCAGTGTCTAGCCTACTTTTGCTGTTAATCACACACTCATAAAAAATGATGAAAAAAATCAATAAAATTATTCCTCTCGATACTATCTTTTGATTGTCAGAAGCTTCTGTCCAAGTTTGGTAAAAATCCAGGCTAGTTTAAGAATCCTAAAAATGTTTTAAATACTTTAACTGCAGACTGTATGTAATGTTAACAGGAAGAAAAACTAAGTCCATTTATAAGTAAAATACGGGAAAAATGGAATTTTATTTTTACAAAATTTACATCTGGATACTATCTTCTGATCATAAACAAGCTTCTGGCCAAATTTCTTACAATTCCAGGATAGCTTAAGAAAGTTATTAAAATTTTAAAAACTTTAACCACAGAGTGAATGTAATGTTTCCTGGCAGAAAAACTAAGTCCATTTATAAGTAAAATACGGAAAAAATGGAATTTTATTTTTACAAAATTTACTTCTGGATACTATCTCCTGATCATAAACAAGCTTCTGGCCAAGTTTTGTACATTTCCAGGCCAGGATAGTTTAAGAAAGTTATTAAAATTTTAAAAACTTTAACCACAGAGTGAATGTAATGTTTCCTGGCAGAAAAAAACTAAGTCCATTTATAAGTAAAATACGGAAAAAATGGAATTTTATTTTTACAAAATTTACTTCTGGATACTATCTCCTGATCATAAACAAGCTTCTGTCAAAGTTTCGTACAATTCAAGGATAGTTTAAGAAAGTTATTAACATTTCAAAAACTTTAACCACAGAGTGAATATTTGTTGACGCCGCCGACGACGCCGCCGACGACGACGCCGACGACGACGGAATGTAGGATCGCTATGACTCGCTTTTTCGACTAAAGTCGAAGGCTCGACAAAAAAGGTATATATAATACTCGATTCCAAAATTTTACCTGGCAGCAACCGGTTATATCGTGACATGAAACACATATACTGTAACCCACATTATTGGTATAAACGAGTAGCAATATTTTGAACCTGAAATAGCGCTGTTTCCATTCTGAAAGTAATTGTGCAAATCTCCAAAATGCTATGGATGTTTGGTATAGCACTGTATGTATGTGTGTATGTGTATGTTATACTTACCTTTTGAAGATCATTCACTAAAATTTTCTCTTGTAGTTTGATGTAGACAAATTCAATCTCCACGTACATTTCCGACTGAATAGACCAAACACAATTTATTCCCTGACCATAATTCAATGGAAAACTCGGGGATACAATTGTTGTTGTGTTTTCGTCTTTTAGGAATATTTTTGAGCCACATTCGTTAACTTCTAAGAATTCTTAAAGATAAGATAAAGACGTATATTTCAGTAAATCTAAATGTTTTCAAAAGTCAAATTTTATGAAATATGATTACAATTATTACAAATATTTTTATAAACGTCTATATATCTGTGTAATAAACAATTGAAATAAAAATCAAGGGGAAATATCGTTTGTCACTAATAAAGTAACTCTTACATGTAGCCCATTTAAACATGTAAATATAATATTGATGTTCATTCAAAACCAACATTGAAGGATATCAGCTGTCTAAACATGAACCTTATTGAACAACAACTTCCATATTTAAAAAAATCATCATGGCCAAATTAGACCATAGTGATGCCAGATTTATTCCTCCTGGTATCGTTACAAATTTTGTAAAAAGTTATTCTTTCTAAGTAAACATTTGCATGTTGAAGAAATATCTAACCTTTAAAACACAATCTTTGGTAATAGATGTTACTGACATCGACTTTATTTACCCACCACTTTTGAAACTGTCGTGTGTATTTATGACCCATATGCAAAACGCAATATCTTTCGTGGTAATCGAATGAAAAAGAAAGACATGTAATATTTTGACAGTGTCCAATACATTGCTGAATATCGACATCTGTTTTTATCATGCGGATAGCATCGTGGTCTTCGATCATCCAAAACGCATGGTATGGTAGAACCTCAAAGCCTAAATCGTATTTGTAATTTCTGCACCACAAATCACGTCTTGCTGAAAAATAATAAATAATGATTCATAATTCTAATGCAATTATTTTGTATCAATGGTTCTGATTGTATGACAGTAAGTGTAGATTCTCTATCTCCTTGTCTGTAACTTCGGAAGCCGATATTTTGAATTGCGGAATGTATTGACATGTTATTGTTACAATAATAAGCAAGAAAACTCACGTGTTGCACCTTAAAATCTTCTTTGTATCAATTTATTACATTATGAAGCGACCAAGAAGCCAGAAAACACCGGGTGTTTAAGTTTGACCCCGGAAGCATACGTATGACGTCACATAGTTTAAGGACCAAAGAAGATACCATCTTTTCGTGGAATTTTCTTTAATGAAAGTTTTACACTGAAATAATGCTTGAAATTTAATTATGAATTTAATTAGCATTAGAAGAGAGATAACTGTACGCGTCGCCAGGTAATTTGTAACATTACAAGTACCGATGGACGTCCGCGAAGCTTCAAATACAATACAGTTATCTTTTAATTTCAATTATTTAAATATGCAAGGTTAGTGTCATTTGAAGCAAAAATAAAAAGTCATTTATTTTTTAGTAAGTATATCTTATATAAAAAAATACATTGTTTTACAAATTAAGCCTTGTGCTCTTACCTTGTTTAGAACAGCCAATTATTTCTAGCTTTAAACATGCATCGGTGTATTCGAGTGGGACAACCTTTATGTATCGGCTGTAAATTTCTGTGGTGAATATAAACTGCTGAATCGATACTCCTATTGAGGGATCGGTTTTGAACACCTGTTGGGATGCACAAAAATGGAGTTAAAATGCAACTTGGTTACATTTTGTGTAATCTGTGAGTTGTTTTAGATTGATGCATTGTGTCTTTTAAGTGGTTTCTTTTAAGTTGATTTTATGTTTTGCCTTCTGTCGATCTACATGTTATGAGTCAATGTATTTTCAACGGATTTTTACAGTATCTTTAATGTTGTGCTTTTGTTACATGGTTAAGTGCTAACAATCACGTTAAAGCCTACTCTGTTCTCATTATGTCTGTCCTATGTTTGTGATTTGTGGCCTTTGTTCGGAACTCTCTGTTTTATATGTGTTTCGTTTGTGGTCTTTTTCATAAGTTTCATTAGAAATGTTTTTGCTCTTGTCATGTAGTAGCCTTTATTCCCAGCTATACTGTTAGTTCATTGTTATCAATATTGACGGCATTACAGTAACCTTTAATTCCTACCAATGTAGGTGGACTCTGATGAATAATTGTCTTATTTTCAATCATACCATATATCCCTATTTAATATTGTGTTATTCATGGTATTATGTCACTGAACATACTGTACATGCCAAAGTTAGATAGATATAGACAGACCGTTTATGGACTTGTTTTTTCATTGGCAATTTTGTTATTGCTGACAATTCCTTTTACAATGTTCAATATTATTCTGTTGCTTTTTTTATTAATTTTATTATGCAGCAATTTGGGTCTTTGCCTGGGTTATTGGTAACTAAATTATATTGGGATTCAAATTGTTTAGTCTTTTTGGGCTTACCAAATGAAGCGTATTCAACACACGAATATCGATATTAATTATATGCTATTTAACTTCTGACTTTATCTGGACTTTATAACATTTTTTCATTCGAGCGTCACTCATGAGTCTAAAGTAGACGAAACGGGCATCAGGCGCAAATACAAAATGTTAATCCTGATGTCTAGGTCGGACCCATTTTCGTATACGTAGCTGTCAATTACCGATTGAAAAATACGCTTTTATCAATATAATCAAGGTGTTTAATTGTTTTTTTATTGTATTGCAAATGTCTTATACAAATTGAATCTACGATAATAGGATGTCCTGTTTTTTTATCTTCTTCTAAATTTTAATGCTCCTAATAGCTAATGTGTTATATACATAAATACCAAAATCCACCGAAACAATTCAGAAACCACTTTCAGAAATAAATTTTGCTTTAAAAAAAATTACATGCCGACAAAATTTTCATTTTTTTTTTTTATCTCTTATCAGTAGTCAGCAAATCTGTGTTGGCATCAATATATCAGTTATATGGTCATACTTATAAAGTAACTGTTTACAAAAGTTTTTTTCAGAATACTCAGGATGTTCTACACAACTACATGTACTTGATGAACTTGGTTGTATTTTAAAATTTGTTTCGATATTTTGGTCCTCAATGCTCTTCAACTTTGTACTTTTTTGGCGTTATAAATATTTTTGATTGGTTCGTGGGACGTTTCGGAGTCTTTAGTAGACGCATGCGAACAGAATTGTAATCCTTGAATCTATGGAAAGTTTATTTACATTTGAAATAATACAAATTTACTTTGTTGATGGCATTTAAAATATATAAACAAAGAACGGGTTTGATACAATTTTACCGGATGTAAGCTGAAAAATTTATAAGGATACGTAAAAAAAAAGGCTTACAACAAACGGTTATGTGATCTTTAGATGAGAAAACTAACCTTCATTGTCCCCATTGGATTCTGGTAAATAGCAAGATTGTTCCTATCAATTCCGTATAAAATATTGAAGGAATTTATAAGTTTAACATTTTGTCCGTCTTTAATTCCTTGTAACTCTACGCCTTGTACTTTCAATGGCACTAACAAATCAACCTAGAAAGCAAAAAAAAAAAAATATCTGAAGTTATCCCGATCTTAAATATCAAAATATCAGTATCGTCGTCTGATCTTTGATTTTTGGCGATTGCGTGATATTTATGATAATGAAATTTTGACTGATTGTGATAAAGGAAACGGAATAAAGAAATATCCTATTTTTTTTCAATTAATAAATATCAGGTGCTAAGGCAATATTTCTATTTAGCATATAATTCATCCCTAATACAGTGTTTTTTGCATATGTGTAACGACCGGAAGAAACAAGACGTATCTGTACACCCGATCTGATAAGCAGTACCAGCCCAAGTAGATTAAATATAATTTTTTTAATAAGAATAAAAGTGAAAATCACGAGAATGCAAACAGTAAGTTTGTGCGCATGTGTCAAACATAGTTTGTGCTAACTAAAACACGGCTTTGTAAACAAAGCGTAATGAGGACGTCATATTAGAATGCCATATCGGTCGGGGCAGAAAATCCGTATCAGCTTCCGGCGTAAATCTTCTTTATTTTCGGAAGTAATTGATCAAGAGATTAAAAATATAAATATTTTGACATGAGCGTCACTGATGAGTCTTGTGTAGACGAAACGCGCGTCTGGCGTACTAAATTATAATCCTGGTACCTTTGATAACTATTATCCCTCAACAAATACGCAAACAATAATGTATGTTTCTTACCATAAACCATGGGGTATTATCAGTAGAACGTGCACACCAACCATTTTCAGGACGAAATAATCGACCAAAGGCAAATTGGTGATCATTGTCCTTAAGTGATGAAGATTCAATCTGATAATCATAGACGTCACCAGTAATTAGTCCAAGTCGCCGTCCGCACATTCTTGCTAAATAAATGTAGTTAAGAACAGATTAAAATCGTATTAACATTTAACACTTAATTAAAAAAAGGAATAGCAGCTATCGTGAATTGTTATTGTTATTGTTTTTATTGCGAAATTGAATGAAAATCATTGAGCGTGTTCGTGAATTGTTATTGTTTGCATTGCGAAAATTGAATGAAAATCATTGAGCGTGTTGATGTCCCATGTGATAAAAATATTTGTCATCTAAATTATATTTAATATCAATTATCAATGAGAAGTTGTTTTTAAACTCAGCAACACTTGTTGTAATAATCAATATTTTTAATGTTCTTGGCAGAAAATCAAACTGCTCTAGACATTTATTTTACATTTCATTTCGATGGAATGATATTCGTTCAAGATGTAGTTGCTCAAAAATAATCGGTCATTGTAAAAATAACTTACACTGTTATACTGGTAAAAAGAAAAATTCAAAAATACAGAGCTCCAATGAAAATACTAGGGATGGCATCGAATACTCGAGTACTCGGGTACTCGCTCGGAAGGCCGAGTACTCGAGTACAGTTTTAGTACTCGGATACTCATTTGCCTGTTATACATTTTGAGATAATTTTCTTCACATGTCCACTCACTTTAGTTCCGTTGAAAAAGAAAAATCACTTAAGAACATAAATATGTTTATCTTAAGGCTACATTTTGTTATAGTGGTACCAGCAACGTCCTTTCCTTCCGAGGGAATGCTTTTATGTGCACTACTTGTAACAAAAAATAGAAAGTCAAACCGTCTTTCGTCTGTAATTGTTGACCAGATAATATTCCTAAACAAGAACAAATTCAAAGTGACCTGCAACTGATTAGAGACATTTTATCGGTGTTTGTTCACGACACTTTCATGGATTAATAATTAATTCATCCCAAGCTGTAAAAACTTACCTTCGTTTGTTAATCAAGACTTTTATGTTAACGTCATTGGTATGCGATGTTCACTTAAATTAATTTCATTACTCTGTATTTGAAACTTAACTAATAATTGTTGAATTTACAATTGAAAGATAGACGAAAATACAAGATCAATATTCAAACCCAAAAGTCGAAAAATAAACTGATAACGACATGGCTAAAAAAAATAAGAAATCAGACAAACGATGATTCCTGACTTGGAACACGCGCATTTCCTTATTAAGAAAATGGTGGACGAATGTATAGCCGATAATGTTCTATCGGCATTTACATCGTACCCTTCAGGACCACCTGAGATCATCCCTAGGTTTTGGTGGGGTTTGTGTTGCTTTTTCTTTAGTTTTCTATGTTGTTCCATGTGTACTATTGTTTGTCTGTTTGTCCTTTTCATTGTTAGCCATGACGTTATCATTTTATTTTCGATTTAGGAGTTTGACTGTCCATCTGGTATCTTTCGTCCCTCTTTTACATATCAAAAGAACACTGTGATACTTACGTCTTCCAACAACCTGTATTTCGTCTATTTCTAAATAATGAAAATACCCATGTTTGCGGTCAGGTTCAGTAAAGTCAAAGTTTTTCACGCTTACATATTGTCCTATAATTGGACGTTTACACTGAAAGCGAAATATTTTGTGTTTCCAGGGGTTTCTATTATCATCACATCTGTATGCTCCATAAGTCAGGAAGTCCCATCGGTGTTTACTTACATACGTTCCTATATATCTGTTGTTTACAGGGAACCATACTGTAAAAAAAAAGAAACAACTTGTTTAAGTCATTTGTAATTTTTCGGGTCAATAATAACATTAAGTATAAGAAGACTTCAATACTCTTCACAAATTTTAATATGCATGTTTGTCCTTTCATTTTGTGATGATGACATTCCTTGTGATTGGTCTACTTTGAAGACCTAGCATCAAAGCTAGACGTGTTATTTACTTTTGTGTAGATACATTAGTATACATTTACGACAGACTAATTTAATTAGATAGTCAACCAAAGAAACAAAATAGTACATTTTTTGTTTGGCCGAGTGCCATTTCACGAAAAAGGTAATTTTGATACCTCACAACATATAAATATATATGGTAAAATAAAGTCAAAGACGTGTGCCTGTGGTTGATACCTCTAAGGATGAACCGAAAGTCCTCCATTGTTTAACTAGTCTTGACTAGTTCATCACGAGAGTACAGTCATATAACCAAATAGGCCTCAAATTAGGTAATGGTTTTTTATGCATAAAAAGTACAATCACAGAAATACTGAACTTAGAGGAAAATCAATTCGGAAAGTCAATAATCACATGGCAAAATCAAATAACAAAACACATCAAAAACGAATGGATAAGAACTGTCATATTCCTGACTTGGTACAGGCATTTTCAAATGAAGAAAATGGTTGATTAAACCTGGTTTTATAGCGCTAACTCTCTCACTTTGATGACAGTCTCATCAAATTCCGTTATATTTACATTGATGCGTTAACTAAACAGACACAATAAATAAAATAGTCAAAACATGGGTACATCATTCATCAGCGTATAACGATTTTAAAAGGAACAATTTAACAAAACACAAAAACATCTATAACAAACACATTCATTGATTTGTGTGTCTGACGTCAGAAAATTTTATACGTCACATAGATAATCATAATTCTGATTGCATGTTGAATTTCCGTTTTTATGAAGTGTAACTGAACTTTTGTAATTGGTTATGGACTTTTGGGGTAGGTCAAAAATTAATTGTTAAAACGCATCTAGGAAGTACAGTTTGAAATGTTTGTGTTTTTGTCCAACACTTTCAAATGGACATTTTTTTCATTCCCCCTTCATATTTGTATATTTTTCGCTTATACAAGTAATTCCTTATAATTCTAAAATCATTTGACACACTATATGTCCGCTCTTCACGCGAATGTTATTATCTTACCTTTCTGTCGGTAAAGAACGATTGCGTGAACTTCAATATACTCTTCTAAGTTGAGTAGGAACCATGGCTTAGAAGATGGCCTCTCTGATACATATGATGTTCCAACACCTGATAATGTCAATATAAGTTTCAACGTTAAAGCGAAATAGATGAATCAAACAAATCCTTCGTGAAACCCACTCTGATTCAAATTAAAATATATTTTTGTTTATTTTATGTTCGGCAGTTGTTTTGTTTTTTCTATTCACATATTGTCATGTTGCAAGCTTTACTTAATATGGACTATGGTTGGGAGGTAATCGTCCATCACCCACGTATATTCATAATGATAGGAAACTCTTGTGTGTTTAGCTTGAGCGTTTACGAATATAGAGACTTATTACCTAAGATGGCAAAACAATGCATCATCTAAATGAAATATCAATGTACGGGTAATGTCGACAGACCATAGTGTCAGACACAGGTACTTATCTCTTAAACTGTTCTTTATCCATGTTTCTTTATAAACTTATTTAGTTACAAAAAAAAACCAGAACGATGAGAGCTCAAATCATAAATCTGTCTCCGAATTGTTTAAATTAAAACCTGATGAAAAATCATTAAGTTTGTATGCTGCTTGAAAAACACAACTATGTAGGTAGATAGAAAATATGATTCTACTATCCCGGAGTTCTCGTATTTCAATTTTGATTATCATAGAAACGATGTTTCATAACGTACTAGTTAAACCATCCAATGCATTTGATGGTGGACTACCAGCATTCTGTTGGGCTGCATTATAGCTTCGTGTTTTCCCAAATACTTTCAAGTTGTCTTTCTCTGAAAACAAACAGAAAGAGAAATAAAAAACCTGCAAGCTATATACAGATAGTCATTATCCTGGGAGTATAAACCTATATAAAAGCTGATCTGCATATAATAAGTTTAGTACATGCACAAGACATTCTTCAAATCGGAAATATTTGGAGTCCTATGTCATCATCCAAAGAGTTTTATACACCAACAGAGTTTTCAGTGATGAATGAAGGGCGTATACTTCCAGTAATGTGATACATGCAATTGATCTGTATTACAAGCAATTACATCTTATGAGTAATGTAATAACATCTTCGACATACTGCAGCACTTTTTCTAAGTCATTTATTATAATCTCTTACGTATTTCAGTTCTTAACGTTTTTTAACACACAAGATAGCTATGACGATGTTTTTAGTAGGTTCGTATACTTAAACAAATCTTACTTCTTCATCTAAAAAATTAAGATCATTTACGCGATCTCAACTGACATAGATCTAGGATTGAAGAAGCATTCACTAGTTAAGTGTCGATTTGTCTTGTCCTTTTTCACATATCGTATTAGATTTCGTTTTTGAAGTCCAAACCTTCGGGTAAACAATGATAGTAATAATTGTAGATAAACTACTTTAACCAATCGGCCGCACAGGTTTGTTAAGACCGCATTGTAAATAATACTTTCAATGTATTCGCATATATGTATGGTGGATGAAAATTAATTCTGATAGATATATTTTTTATTTGCATTTTTTTCAATATTATTATTCTTACTTATCCATGGAAATACTTACCGCATACTGGAATATTACAATTTGCTCTTTTATTATTAAAATAACAACCCGGTGGTTCCCATCTCGTTTTTCTACAAAAGTTGTTTTCAAATTCTCCAACCCATCGTGTACTAGTGGCGAGGTCCAAATTCACATCTGTCCATAAATCGCAGGGTTTTCTATATTTCGAGATATTTAGATGGCCATTATAAGAGGCACCATTGTCAGTTGTATACATACATTCTCGTTTTCCTATTTTTAAAATAAAACAAATAAAATTCCTTCATGTGGCACTGTTCATCTGTTCATTATTTTTGTTCAATGAGTTAAGCATAAAAGATGGGAGATCAACGTACATGTACTACGTCACTTTACGTGGTGAAAAATATTAGTAAATGATTGCATTAAAAATCACAGACATGATATAAAGATATCATGTATATATGACAATTGAAATGGTAATTGTAAAATGTTGTTTCTTATGGACAATCATAAACCAATATAGCTATGCTTGAAACTTAATTAGGATGTATAGATTTATTTCGAGTAAAATTTCTGTATTTCGTAAAAATTTTGAATTTGTCCGCGGAATACTCGAACACAAATTCCTTCTAAACTATTCAAAATGTAGAACGCCTTTTATAAACGATTCCTACTGTAAAACGCTACTTGCAAATTAGGTATGTTCTGCTATTTGGTCGGGCTGTTGTCTATATGAAACATTGCCTATTTCCATTCTCAATTGTATGTTAATTGTTTTCAAAACAGGAAAAGGAGCTATGATTGAATGACGTTTCGGATTTGAACAATGAAAGCAATGAACCACTATTTTGTTTTATTTCCCTTAGCTTGTTACACATATTGCACAATAACTCTAAATTGTTTAGATTTTTCCAAACTTTTCATTATTCTCTGGATTGATAAAATGAAAATCACTTTTGATAATATTTTTTAATTATATAGCCATAGCTAAGGATCAATTTTTTTAATAGTAAAGTAATATTTGCACATGCTACGCCATAACCAACTAGGCAATGTTTAAATTAGTTAACTGGACACATGAAAAACAATGAAAAAAGTTAGATTGAGTTGGTTTAAAAAAATTAAATTGTCATTCAAAAGTTATAAGACTTTAAAAAAAACATTTACAATGCATGTATTTGTTCTTGTTATTTATGTTTCAAATTCAATGACAATAACATACTAACTTTATAAACAATAAAACAGTTAGACAAGTATTGAATAATAGAAAGAAAAAGAAAAAAGGAGAAAAATTAACAAAACGGGAAAAAAGTGTGGGATGCAAATGCATAAAGAAAAGATAATGACCTTAAAAAGGGTTCCATAAATTTACTTACCCCTTGGTTGATAGTAGCATAAAGGTAGCCCAATATGGGAAGTGTGCATAGGAGGTGACTGAAAGTTTGGGAGTAATCCATCCATCATTGAACTATTGTCGTAAGGGAGGTAAAATTTGTCTAATTTCCAGTCCATTTTATCTATTTCTTGACATTTTATAGAGGAAGGACCCTAAACAAAAACATTTAAAAACAACACAATCCAAATAGTACAGACACAGAATGATTTACATGTGGAATACATAACTAGAATATATATTTTGTTGTTACTTTTTTATCCTCCCTTTCTGTGTATAATGGAAAAGAAAGCTTTTTGTGTATCAAGTCATGATACAAAACCAATACGAGTAAACTATAGAAACTTTTAGAATGTTTTGTTTTATTATTCTTTATCTAGGAAAGTCATTCCAAGCAAGACTGTGTTCTCAGTACACGGATGTCCCATTCGCACTGTCATTTTCTATGTGCAGTGAACAGTGAAATTGGGATTAAAAACTCTTATTTGGCATAACAATTAAAAGATCATATCATAGGGAACAGGTGTACTATGTTTCCAGTTGTTCGAAATTCAACTTTATCAACAACTACCCTGACCAAAAACTTTTACCTGAAACGAGCCCGACAGACGAACGAACGGACGAACGGACGGAAGAAAGAAAGAAACGAACGGACATACATACCAGAAAACATAATGTCCTTTTACTTTTGTAGGTGGGACATAAAAATCTCTATACCTCACTGGTTTTGTTCCGTTATGCTGTCAAATGTACCATATACTACGCAGAATGTGCGTACCCTCCCGAGGCAACTGCGATTTTCAGCAGTGTTTAGTTGAGTCCGTGTCGGCCTGTCTTTGGTTTTCTATTTTATGTTTTGTAAAATGTTGGGTCTCTGATCGCATTTCGGGTCGAGGTTTTTTTTGTCATGGCATTGCCAGTTTTATTTCGAATAAGGAGTATGAATGTCATTTCGGGATCTTTCGCCTCTATTTTTAAATATGGGTGGTATATTCTGCTATCCTGTTTATATACTATTTTCGGAATAGATAATATATGATTGTATTAGTTAATATTTTATTGACTTTAGACTTGTTATACATTGCATAAGGTAGTGATCTTTTGTATATATTTCTGTAATGTAAATGGCGTCACATAAACAACCAATAGAGAGAACAAATTAAAAATATCGAAGATATAATTTGACAAGGAATTTGATGATTAGACATAGCTTACTGTCAATTAACATAATACCTACCAAATATAAAATGAAAGGAAATTCACTTGGAAGATGTACTGACTGATTAACATTTCCATCTTCCCTACAGCAATACACAAGCGCGAAATCTGAGGTGGAATCTAGTTTTATGTATGGTAGTTTGCCACCCAAACTATAATTGTAACCACGGATGGTTAAACTTCCTTCGTCAAAACCTGAAATAAAAAAGATACAAAAAAGAGCTAATTTATCCATGACAACAAATCTATTACACAAAATCTTATGAAAAACATTTTTAATAAGACTCTTGGATTAAACCAAGTATGACTTTATTGTGTAGAACAAATGACTGAATTATAAGTGACCTATTCCGGAATTTGACTGTTTTGCTGAGTGTGATTTCGCATTACTATAAGACAGGGTACTTTGCTATCCAAAATTAATGTATTTAGTTATGATGTTGTATTTCTAATTCTGATCGGATATTGTTAAATGTGTTGTCGTTTATAGTTGTAGTTCTATTTTTTATTTAATATTCTATTCGTATGCAAAAGTAAAGATAATTAATCACCCAGTTCATTTATAATATTTTAGACAAAGCTAAATAATACAATTAATTATCTAATTACTAACACAATTCTATATCAATAAAATTGTAATTGTTATATAATACATCAAATACCATAATTACAAACCTGATTTTGAACAATATAAAAAATGAAATTATACGTCACTTTTGTAGCGTTATCATCGTGTGACAACGCAGGTTTTATATTTGTGCTGTTTTAGAGTTTTTTGTCAGTTGGTATCTTATAATACGTTTTTGTATGTGTTACATTGTCGGTTTGGATTTTTGATGCACTTCAGTGTTTCTGTTGTTTCGTTGTTCTTCTCTTTTAGTTATTAAATGTGTTAACCTCAGTTTTAGTTTGTAACCCGGATTTATTTTTCTAACAATTGATTTATGGCTTTTGAACAACGGTATACTATTGTGGCCTTTATTTATACTAATGCAGTAAATGCAGTTCCATTTAGACTATATCCTCGTAGTCAATGAAGATCTGTTCAATTTCTTTTGTAAAGAACTTTTTATTAGCCTGTACAAGACAACGACTTAGTGAATTGTCTGAAAGGCTACTGAACAGTACTTAACTAAATGCAAGCCATATGTGTATAAAGTCTTGAACTTACAAAAAGACAGGTTTTGAGTTTCGACTTCTTAAATGATGTTTAGATCATCATGGCCATTTAATTTGTTTTTACTAGTTGTGACTCTGAGGACAACGGAACATTAAACACAATTTCAGATATCTGCTTATCGTCTGGCAGGATTTAGTGAATATATATATATATATATATATATATAATATCACTTATACCAACAGACAGAAAGGACGAAGTTAAATGGTCTTATCCATGGTTCAGCACTAAAAACCAGTATATTGAAGTTATATAAGAGTCAATATCATACTAAAGTACTAACTACGTAACCGATGTTGTTTATTTGTACAAGAATGATTTCAGTGTCTGATGTGATGTGTTCGATGATATTGTTTAATGACATATATCTTTGACAAAAGTACAAATAGATTAACAAGACAAAACATCTAAAAGAATCGTTTGAACTGTGAAATGAGTGAAACAGTATTTGTCACCCATAAAAGGGTCCCTTGTTGTGCAAAAACAATCAATGCTGATATAACTTAAGTAAACAACATAGTATTTTTCAAATAATGCTGTCTCAATCAACTGTTATTGTAATCGAAACTTTCCGCTACAGTTTATATCAACAGAGTAAGTAATAAATAGTTACTAAGTAAGAGAAATTCCAATGAAATATTCATGTAAGAATATAACAGCTTGATGTCTAGAACATGTAGAAGATATTGAAATTGGTATTATAAAGGGTATTAAAGGCAACAAGATTTAAAATTTCATGGTCTTAAACAACGAATAAAATGTTTTAAAAGAGGTACGAAAGATACCAGATGGACAGTCAAACTCATAAATCGAAAATAAACTTACAACATCATGGCTAAAAATGCAAAAAGACAAACAGACAAAGAATAGTACACATAACACAACATAAAACTAAAGAATAAGCAACACAAACCCCACCAAAAACTACTAAGCCTGAAACGCTCCTTATGTTTTTGAGAGTTTAAATTCAGAACAAATAGACGTATACTATGAGTCACTAATTTAAGTTTTCAAATACACTTACCGACAGGACACTTCACACCAGTCCTATATATACAGTAATTTCCAGTAGGCCATGTTCTGTTTACTCTACTATCATCATCAAATACTGTCACGTTCGATTCCATGACACAAAAATTCATCTGCATTGCATGTTCAGTGTATGGACCAAGAATGTGTGGCTCAAATGTATACGGGTCATCATCGTTCCAAATGAAGTTCCTTGAGTTATCGAACAGTGTTAAATTAATATATCCAGTAGACCATCCGAATTCGCTACTCTCTGGACATCCAAACATCGAAGAATGAAGGGCATATGTTCCCTCTGGCCATTGCGTCAATTTTATTTCTATTTAAATTGCAAATCCCTTATATCAGATATATATATATATATATTTCAATCATAACGATTTAATAACGAAATCATTTAGATTTCCGAAAATGTATAAACGTTTATCGTTTTTAAAAAATGTATTACTTTATCAATTTACATGATTTACCAGTACTCTTTCGTATCTCTGTAAACTTATTTGTTGTATGGAAATCTTTTCCTTAACAAAAGAGACTTGATAAAGCAACACACATAGTTTTGATGGGGCATCTGATTTTATTTACGGAAAATATAAAAACACTTGCAAATAAGTTCTTATATCAATTTCGCTGCAAACATGTTTGTCAACCAACACATGCACTGCACTGTAGTGCAGTTTCTACTTATTTGTGATCATTTTAGTTTCTCTACATATTCTTGTTGAATGAAAAATCTACAAACAATTTGAATATCTCGAATTATTGTAATTTTATGGATGCCATCACGAGTTGGTTGACCAATATGGCATAACCGTTTCACAGATGATATCGGATATGTTTCTTATGTCGTAACAACAATACCCTTCCCTTTTCACAAGTTAGACTATTTATCGGATTTGTATAACATAAGCAACACGACGGGTGCCACATGTGTAGCAGGATCTGCTTACCCTTCCAGAGCAATTGAAATCACCCCAGTTTTTGGTGGAGTTCGTGTTGCTTAGTCTTAAGTTTTCTGTGTTGTGTCTTCTGTAGTATTATTTGTCTGTTTGTCTTTTTATTTTTAGCCATGGCGTTGTCAGTCTTTGAGTTTGACTGCCGCTCAGGTATCTTTCGTCACTCTTTTACAGTCGTCATGGCTTTAGATTTACTTGTGAGTTATATATCTTTCCATAGCATATTTTACGTTGATACATGACTCTTACTCTGATTGAGCGCCGTGTTCCTGTTTTGTTTTTTTCTTGTTCTTACGTTTTATTCTTTGCTAATGGGTTCAAACTGGATAGAGTATCGATAAATTACTAGCGACTATTATCTATTAATCAAAAATATTTTATTATTCTTAATTTATACCAATATAATATATAATGTATTTCTAACCATTCTTACCAGTTATGATCAACGAGTAGAATACACGTTGAACACCTGAATCATTTAAATTTTCCATACCTGTTTCACAGAATATTCCAGTAAACATAGCTGGACAGCGACAGGTACACGATTTCAGTATCAACGTACCATTATTAACGCATTTTGCAGAAGGACAATCTAAAAAAAAATGATTTATATAAATTTAAAAGCAAAAATATTCATTTTTTTTTAAACAGAAAATGTGAAAAGATAAGGGTGTATTCTGTGCATGAAATCACTAAGTTAATACATGAAATAAATATGAACTGTTTTGGAATATGAAACTACACAAAATTGAAATAACTGAAATTAAACTGAAATTTTTTTTCAAACTATCATATTTACATTGCCATTAAATAGTGGTTTTCTTTTTACTTATATTTTCTAGATCATTTCTTATTACAAAGAATGCCAGAATTATTTTTAAGAAGCTACATGTATGTACTTTAAATGACTAATTGTGCTGGTCATCTGAACCCAAATAAAATCGATAATTGGTTATCAAAGGTACCAGGATTATGATTTATTACGTTAGACGCGCGTTTCGTCTACATAAGACTCTTCATTGACGTTCATATCAAAATATTTATAAAGCCAAACAAGTACAAAGTTGAAGAGCATTGAGAATCCAAAATTCCAAAAAGTTGAGCCAAATACGGCTAAGGTAATTCATGCCTGGGATAAGAAAATCCTTAATTTTTTTGAAAAATTCAAAGTTTTGTAAACAGGAAATTTATAAAAATGACCACATTATTGATATTCCTGTCAACACTTAATCGCTGAAGTGTTGACTACTGGGCTGGTGATACCCTCGGGGACGAAACGTCCAACAGCAGTGGCATCGACCCAGTGGTGTAAATAGTTATCAACGGTATCAGGATTATAATTTAGTACGCCAGACGCGCGTTTCGTCTACATAAGACTCATCAGTAACGCTCATATCAAAATATTTCTATCGCCAAACAAGTACAAAGTTGAAGAGCATTGAAAATCGAAAATTCAAAAAAGTTGTGCCAAATACGGCTAAGGTAATTTATGCCTGGGATAAGAAAATCCTTAGTTTTTTCGAAAAATTCAAAGTTTTGTAAACAGGAAATTTATAAAAATGACCACATTATTGATATTCATGTCAACACTTAATCGCTTAAGTGTTGACACACGTTATCGTACTTTTATGAAAATTTGCACCATAAGAAAACTCCAATGATCATCTAATTTTTACTGTATCCCTAAGGGAATTGTAAGCTGCGAGGTAATGCGGTTCATTAAACTATTAAGATAAGCATTTTTTACTTGATTTGTCAATCCACAATATGTATCATAGCAAATTGTATAATTGCTCACTATATATAGAGTTATGCAACAGTTATAAGCTTTTCAAGGAAGTATAACCATTTTCATGATATTAACAATTTTAATGATGATTGCATTGATATATTATTAAAAATTGATTTGCAACATTCCAATATGAAGAATGAATAGGATGAAAAACAGTACTGCATTTCCTGAAAAATCCAATCTCCGTCTTACGGTTAACAAATTAATCATAAGTCAGACAGTTCTTCTTAATCTTTTCGTTATCGTGTTAAGATTACAATAACAATTCGGATTAATATGCTTTGAACAGGTTTAACCTTAAACATATAAGATGTATACAAAACAGCATTTTAATTATTATTGCCGTTCTGTGCTATAGTTATAGGACATTGACACAAGTGTTGAATTGTTGTTATACAATATATGCTATCTAAAACAGTGCATACGTTCTAGTGTTTCAGTTGTAGGAAAAGGGCTTTTGGAATGGAAATACTGGGGATTCATTATTATTCGTTGGATACCAATTTTCGTGGATTTCGTGGATACAGGTGAACCACAAAATTAAATGATCAACGAATTACACATTTTCTTAAGAATTGTATGCAGACTTTACCAAAAACCACGAAATTAAATATCAACGAACATGTAATTTTTCCTCTATCCACGAAAATAAATGAATCCACAGACTTTGCCAAAACCATGAAATTATATATCAACGAACATGTAATTTTTTTCTACCCAAGAAAATAAATGAATCCACAGTACACTGTAATTGCTTAAAAGAGGGGCAAAAGATACAAGAGGGACAGTCAAACTCATAGATTAAATATAAACGTACAATGCCATGGCTAAAAAAGAAGACATTGTTACAAGTGCTAGTTCGTTCTAAGACAATGACATAAGCCAATTACATTAGTTCATGCATTTGGTGCTATCATTGTAGGAAACTGAAATGTGACACAGATAATAGTTCATGGTAAAATCGTTAAGGAGAACGACATGTACCATTGACATTTGTACATAATGGTTGTTGAGTAATGACATGTGATATTGCAATTAGTTTATTACCGTTGTTGGACATGGACATGTGCCATAGGTATTTGTGCAAATGTTTGGTGTTATCGTTGGAAGATAGTGAAACGTGCCATTGCAATAATGCTTCGTCTTTGTTAGACAATAAATTGTGCCATTGACATATGTGAAAACGTTTGATGTTATCGATACAGAACAATTATATGTATCTATAATAATGATATAACATTGTGCAATCCTGGCTCAACAACACGTACGTTCAACTGTACGTCGTGTAATTGCTAGTGAGCATATTGTATGGTTAGCTTATCATCAGATTATGGTGATACAACATTGTGCAATCCTAGCTTAACAACACTTACTTTCAACTGTTTGTCGTGTAATTTCTAGTGAGCATATTCTATGGTTAGCTTATCATGACATTATAGTGATATAACATTGTGAAATCCTAGCTCAACAACACGTACTTTCAACTCTACGTCGTGTAATTTCTAGTGAGCATATTGTGTGGTAAGCTTATCGTGACATTATAGTGATATAACATTGTGCAATCCTAGCTCAACAACACGTTCTTTCAATTGTACGTCGTGTAATTTCTAGTCACTATATTGTATGGTAAGCTTATAGTATCATGACTTAATAATGATATAAAATTGTGCAATCCTAGCTCAACAACAAGAACTTTCAACTGTACGTCGTGTAATTTCTAGTGAGCATATTGTTTAGTTAGCTTATCATGACATAATAATGATATAACATTGTGCAATTCTAGCTCAATAACACGTACTTTCAACTGTACGTCGTGTTGTTTCTAGTGAGCATATTGTATGGTTTACTAATCGTGACATTATAGTGAAATAACATTGTGCAATCCTAGTTTAACAACACGTACTTTCAACTTTACGTCGTGTTGTTTCTAGTGAGCATATTGTATGGTTAGCTTATCGTGACATTATAGTAATATAACAATATGCTAGTTTAACTTTACATCGTGAAGTTTAAAGTCTATATACATTATGATAATTTAAAACATATCGTGACATTATAATGATATAACGTTGTGATATCTTAGCTTTTCATTCATCAATAATGAGTCAACATCATGAAGTTCAACTTTTCGTTTTATTTGTTATCCAAGCAATCTAAGAGTACGTCTAAGCATTATCCAGTGTAAGTTAACATCGTGTAATATCAACTTAACAATTTGTAGTTTCAACTCAACGTTACGTGTTATAAGCATATTATCATAACGCCGTGGCTTACCACGATGCTTTCACAACATCAAACCTTGAAGTTGCAAGTCAACACAACGCAGATTCAACTTATCAATATATTATTTAAAGTTTTCATTTTGATGATTTAATTTATCATCACGCTGTATTAACTTTACATGGAAGCTTCAGCATAACGTTATGTAAATCTCTAATATATGACAGCTGAGTCTTTCCATAGGTATCAAAGATAATTGTGCATAGTTGGGGTGTAATCGTTGTAGGAGAAAGACATGTGAAAGCTGTATATCAATACTTTTTAGAGTATTATATTACAGATAAGTGTGGTCCTAAGAAACACAGTAATGATTGAAGTTGTATATGGTATGATCAGAAGAATTTCAGTATAATATGATCATTATCAAATGTCTAATGGAAAGTATATTTTGATAGATTGTTTTCATTTCATGATTACGAACTATTTCTGATTGGTTGATTAAAGGTGGTTTACTGTTTGTTTGTTCACTTATCCTGAATTTGATGCGATTGTTAAACAAGTGTGAGGCTCAGCAAGCTTTAAAACCAGGTTCAATACAACATTTTCTATGTAAGAAAATGCCTGTACCAAGTCAGGAATCTGACAGTTGTTTGATGTGTTTGAGCATTTGAATTTGCCATTTGATTACGGAATTTCCTCCTGAATTTTCCTCGGAGTTCAATATTTTTGTGATTTACTTTTTACCATACAGCTGCAAGTAGTTTTTACAGAAAGAGAAAGAAGGAAAACTGAAAATTTCCAAAATAAACTGGAAAAGAGACAAACATACACACCTTAAAACTATATTATCTACAAATGATCAGGTGGCGTGGTTACACAAAAACATTTGCATATAGATGACTAATATACAACATTTATTAGATAATTCACTTCTACGAAAAACAAAAAATCAAGAACATATAACTTCTTTCGCAAAATGTTTCCTTAAAATTTGTACAAAAAGTCTGATTGCATGTTACAAAATTAACCTACAAAACATACAACGAGTACAGTTAGAAAGATTTCGTATATTTGACGCGAAACTGGATGTTACGTGTTCCCCTTCTAAGAAAGGCAGAAGGACCATGAGGAACATTAAATTTCATAATTCGAAAACAAAAGCTGGCAACGCCATTGAATCCTTTGGAATTTCACTTGTTCTTTTACCTGAACTTCATTTTTAAAATAATAATATGAGATACGCCTAAATATACTCAAGTTATTTGTGTACACAAAACCGAGCAGTATTGTCTATTGGATAGTCAATTTATGAACAGTTCATTAACTGCAGATGTGCCGAGGCTTGATCAATGATTGATACAGAAGAATCGTTGATTAACTTACATTTTTAATTAAAACTAGGAATCATAAATGTAGATAATTCCTTCTAAATGTGTTACTCTCCTCGGTACTTCAGAAAAATGCATATCACGGCTGTGAAGCGTCCAAATGTTTGACCCGACCCTTAGAACGTGCTATCGGACTAAATGAATATCGACTTTGATCTAAACGTATCATGCGACACCAACTTTTCAACTAACGTTTGGTGTGGATGCTCAAAGACTCTTTCTTGAAACATTTTATTTCGAGCGTTTCTGGCGAAATTTATTCTTACAACACAATGTCATCATGTCTTACGCACTTGTTTTAAAATTGGTCTCGTGTTTTTAATACAAAAAAAAATCATAAAATAAGGTCATCACTAGATTCATTGATAAGTAAATATCGTCAACATTTGGAATGGTTAGATAAGTTACAACAACTGAATAGTAGGCGCTTCTATTTGTACGTCAATCTGTAGGTTTAAAAATATTCGCTCCGCTCTCACACCATATGTAATTTACTGATACCATATATATCATATTAGGTCACTAGCACTATGTAACTAATAATTCTACAAGTTCAGAATCTCTTTGATATTATTTTATGAGATATTATGAGGAATATCACGAACGGACATCTTCAATATGTGTTTGTATTGTTATATCAATACACTAAATATCAAAACCAAAAGGGAATAATTTTGTATGATTAAAAAAAAACCAAAATAAGGAGATCAATGCCATTAAGAAAAATATCCACTAGAGTCCAAATGACGTGTAAGTATGTTGACTTGTCCCTCTTAATCAGATTTGTACACTTTAATTATCCATCTTCAATATAAAGTATTATTTTGCACCCGTAAATTACATTTCTAATTATCAATTCAGGATTAATTCATTTACATAAACGCATTAACTTTTTTTTTGTTCAATGAATTTTCTATAACAGCACATTATCATGTTCTACATAAGTAAATATAGAAATACGTCATTTGTAAGGCTGAATGAATGTTTTGAATACATGAATCTCCGATGATTACAGAGCTTAAAATATTATAGCACATCTATCATTTTCTCCTCATGTATAAGAATATACCTTACTGCTCATTACAATTTCTTTTTTTTTTTCTTTTTTGATATTTTCAATTATAAGTCTGTCTAAATTTCCAGGAATTTCTATCTACATACATTTATCCCTAGAAAAATTGGATATCTTTTAAACTTATTTAAATGAATCTTTTCATATTTGAGTAATTTGAATGTATTTAAATTCAAGAAGATGAAATCAAATTACAGCTAATTTTCAATCGTTAACAAAACATTAAGGTTTATTCTGAATGTATTGTCAACTAGTAGAGTAACATATATACATGTATATCTGTTTATATGTTTCAGTGTCAACGTATTAAATAATGTGTGGCAGAATACCTTAAATCAAACTCATTCCGCCAAGAAATGTCTGCAATTTCAAGACTGAGATGTAGTGTTTCCCTTTTGAAATCTAGATGGAGTGGTACTAAAGGATCCCGTAAGATAGACGACTTCTGCAGTTTGCGGAACTGGGACCGTGGAAGACGAAAGACATTTCATATTACATTTCCGTGTTGATTCATTACAGAGAAAGTGTATGTATATGGACTGTCAACAGAGAAATAACTTTAATTTTGATAACATGTCTGATCTCGATTAATTCAAATTTTTACTCAGTGCCGATGTTTATATAATGTCAAAATTTATCACTAACATTTTTAATATCAAGAGCACAAACATTAATGAGAAAAAACTACAGAAAAAGGCTCCGTGTTGAGGGCCGTACATTGACCTATAATGGTTTTCTTTTTTAAAATTGTTATTTGGATGGAGAGTTGTCTCATTGGCACTCACACCACATCTACCTATATCTACATGTATGTAACTAATTGTTTATCGTACAAGTAAATTGATATTTGATACTTGTTACAGATTATTATGAGAATTTTAGAAGTACTATGAAGGCTGGTTGATATTATACAATGTTTCATGTTTGTTTTAATATGTTATATCAGGTCGTATTTTCATAAAACAATAATAAACAATATACATCTACCGGTATATACTTGAAATAATTTCAACGGTATTGGTTTCTTCGCATATGATTGTCATAATACATGTATTTACCTTTTGAGAAACCTTCAATGATTTAGAACAATCAAAACATCAGCAGTGTTATATCCATATCTTTGCAATTTTTCGACAACTTTCGCGTAAGCGGAAGGGAAACAAAACCAGTAAAATAAAGTATAACAATAAGTACCAAAACAAACAGAAAAAATGACAACTTTTCAAAACTAAACAAATAACAAAACCACAAACAACAACTCCCGGCCCCTAAGATATCTACAGCAGCTTACAAAATTGAAGCATCGACTATGTTGTTAAGCGAAATGTATCAACTGGAACGTTTACAGAAAACATACCCATGTAAGTGATTCGTCCTTAAAGATAAACTTCATACTTACAGGCCTCTCATTTGAATCGTAATTCAAATCAATTTTAAAAGGAGGTGTTTAAATCACGCTGTAAATGTTGTTAATGAATGTGACAGTTTTCACCGATAAACTTCAATGTACAACACTAATGACGGGACAAATTTTACTTATTAGTTTAATTGAGTGTCAAGCGTTTATGAATCAATGTGTAACAAGAATGTGTATCAGATAAATCTCTAAACAAATACCTTGACCGATGAAATACTGTTGATTAATTTTAACTTATTTCCACATTTGAATGAAAGTCCTTACTAATAGTTAATATAACATTTTTATAGAATCCCGCTAAGATTTAAAACCCCTCTACATGATGTGATGTATGTACATGTATGTACCTATCCCAAGTCAGGATCCTGTAATTCAGTGGTTGTCGTTTGTTGATGTGTTACATATATTTTTTTTCGTTCAATTTTTGTACATAAATAAGCCCGTTAGTTTTCTCGTTTGAATTGTTTTAGATTTGTCATTTCGGGGCCTTTTATAGAGGACTATGCAGTACGGGCTTTGCTAATTGTTGAAGGTCGTACGGTGACATATAGGTGTTAATGTCTGTGTCATTTGGTCTCTTGTGGAAATTTGTCTCATTGACAATCATACCACATCTTTTCTACATTCAAATGTATTTCAAAATCAAACTGATGACCACACAACGGAAGAGAAATTGACTATAGAAGCGGAATCAGAAGATATGATATTTTTAATTATTTTTGACGAATCATGATAGTATGTCAGTGAGAAACGTTTCCTTGCATGTATATATTATCGAACGTGGTTTTTCATAAAGTAAATAGTCGGGTGAAATATCTTGGTTATTATACCGTTTTTGTCTGGCACATTCAAGTCATTGTTCCAATACACGTACAAGTGAAAAATTGTCGGTCTTTGAATTTGACTTTTTGTTCAATTTAAGACTGACAATCTAAAGTTGGAAGTGAGAATTGTAAACAGACAATAACGTTTCTTTGTGCGTAACCAGGTTTAGACTTTTACCGACCATTTTTTATAACCGATTATCGAAACTTTAAAAAGTTTTAGCAACCACAATTTTTTTAAAAGATAAGATTAAATAATAGTTACAAACCACTGAGTGAATAGTTATGCACATATTGTTATTAGTCTAGTATGTTATGGGGTATCACATGCCTATATGGTGTTCGTCTTATACAAAAATGTAAACAATATTCAAGTCAACGAGGAATCTTCAAAATTAAGTCAACAAGGAATCTTCAAAATCAAGTCAACAAGAAATCTTCAAAATCAGCTAAACAAGTATTTGCATAATATAACTACTTACATTTTCTTTCTTCAAATGGACTTCCAACTAAAAAGGTAAAAAAAATACTATCATCAAATAATTATAACACAATATTCAAAACAATGAATGAAAATCTGTTGAAACTTTTGGGTACTTTAAATCTTCAAACGTTGGTTATAAAAAATCTATGTTTTTAATCATTCATTTTTGGTGTTTTTATAAACGTATCTTGGTGTAATTTTGTTCGAATATATTATACAGTACATACACTTTGACATTTAAAGTCTAAGTTTAATGTAATTTGACACTTACTTAACTTTGGAAAAACTGGCATCTCTCGAAAGATGTGTTATGACCTACATGTGAAACGACTAAATTCAGTTAATATAAAGTAGTAACTGTGAACTTTTATTACACCTTTACGTAGCCTAATAATATTCATTTTCACCTTGTGCTTGGACTGTTGCACGCTTGATTGTATAACATCAATGGCTAAATTAATTATATGGTTTGCAGTGTTTGTTTATGCTTGCCTCATTGACATTAAAACCTAAATAGCATAATTTCTAAAATGGTCTTGCTATGTTGTGTTGATTTAATACTTCAACAAATGTTTTACTGTAACATTCCAATTGCCGGGAATTTTTTGACATTTAATCGTGTAAATAGATGTGTTATGGAAAATGAAAACTTTTAGTATGTTCATTTTAAAGTGATATATTCTTAAATGGATCTCACCGCCAATTTTATCCGTGTAATATAAGCCCTATTGATGATTAACAATGTTGTGCAATGTATATAAGCCATAAACTGTTTTAAATCCGTATAATATTGGATGTATACGTGCTCCTCAATAGTAGGAGGAATTTACAAAAAAAAAAAGAAGAAGAAGAAGGCAGTATCCCAGATCGATGAGAAGTTTATCGGTATATGCTTCATTTGTATGAACTTATACAATCATGCTTAAGATCGAATAATATTTCAGACGTAAACAGAAAATTAACATTACCACAAAGCGGGACATTACAGAAATCCCGAAGTGTGTTTGCATCTGTAGTATAACACCAAGGTCCTCCATTGTCAGTGCTTGGGTTTCGGCAGTAGTTGTGGTCTCCGACCCATGTATCACTGTGATTGTGAGGAGTATCAGCTGACCATTGCTGACAGGTCAAGCCGTTTATGGTAGAGTTGATCGTGCCTTTATACGTAGTACCAAACAGATCAGACATGCAGTTATTATCTGGTTAAAAAAAATATCAAGGTTAGAACTACATTTGTTACCCTATAGACTACTGTAATTAAAGACAACATTTAATTACAGCATGCAATGATAATAAAAGGCTAAATATAAAATACTATGTTTCCACAAACCCTACCATAAAGATTGTTTGTTGCTTTTTTATTTTGACATGCACTGTCAAACTGTTTCGCGTGTTTAACGATATAAAAAAAAAATTGCCTATAAAATGATAGATCATAGCTATCGACCCTCAAATTCTTTTGTGGAGAAACAGGTATAATTAACTTGCACATATTTTAGGTCTTAATTTAACCATGTTGAAATTTCATACCGAAGGTCAAGCAATAGGTAAAATTGACAAATTGTTTTACCAGATAATTTACTAGAAAATAAACTAGTCTCAGCCGTGCAATGTAATGGTCAAAGGGTTAAGCGGTAAAATCTACTTCAAATGTTTTTGTTTAACTGAATTTGAAGGAAGATGTGAATAGTTTAGGGTAACTCTATCCCTTTATCTATCTCTTTTGAGAGATAGAGTAGGTTATCGTTTATTCGGCATTCTATGATAAAAATGTCGCTCTCGTTAAGATTCAAACACATGAATTATAAAGCAAACATACTTTTATATATTGATGAATGCTAGACACATTTATTTCTACAATTTTGAAAAGACATTTAGAAAATAAGACGAACGTAGCTCCGAATATATAGATGTAAGCGTTTTTTGTCCAAAGCAAACACTAGTTACTGTTGGTAAACCGTTCCAGTGAAATAAACATTATCTTTAGTTATTTCATATGACAAAAACAAAGGTATCTTTATCAAAAAATAAATTTAAAGTTTATTTCATTTGGTCCCTGGTGAAGGGTTGTCTCTTTGGCAATCATAGTTACCACATTTTATTTTCATATTTATTGATATCCATTTAACCGTAGTCAAACAGGACTACAGGATACATAACTCAGCAGCGCTATCGGTTTAGCATAAATAGAGTTTAGGAAAGAGGTTTGAATTTTTAAGTTAAATTAATTATAATAATAGAAAATAATAGTATCCTACCGTTGAAGATTGATGCCGGCATAATAACAGCATGACAAAACCTAAACAGCCCACAGGAAATTAGAACAGAAATGATCGCTTGCATCTTTGATTCAGTTCAACACCAAGTAACATCGACCCATCTTGTCAATAGTCGTTTAAGATCTGATCTAATTTATATATAATGACAAACACGTGATTATTTCATATTTATTTCAAACTAAATAACAGATAATTTCATGATTGGCATGAAATCAACGAACTAATATCATTTATTAAAACAATTTTAAATATTGGACATATTATATTAGGTATTTAGCATTTTAAATAAATAAGTAGCTAATTTGATTTAAATAACAATCATAATAGATTTTTTTTTCATTTGATAAACTCGTTCTTATTCCAAGGATTGCAGATACATGTAGAAGGTTAAAAGTTTGAATGTTAATTTGTGATGATGCAAAGGAGCTGTTATGACTGATCGTAATTCATTTAAGTTAAATAAAGGATGTTCGTTACTCTGTTTCAAAATAACAAAGTCTTTAAAAGATTGTTATAAATTATTAGTATATAAAATTATTAGTATATATCATGTATAAAATAACAAAACTGAATTTTTTTTTTTTTTTAAAATGAAGGGTCCTTGCAATTTTTATTAAAAGATAAAGGCCATAGAAAATTTGGCGGAAATGATTCTATCTAGATTTTTTATGGACTTAACATTGAAATCTTTTTATCTTTCAAAAAGTATGAAAAAGTAACAAGGATTTTATAAGACTTTCAGAAAATTGCTGTTAAACTATACGTTTAAAATTATGAAAAGAAAGGAAGAGGTATAACCAGGAAAATTGCACTCAGTCTGGTAGAACATCGATAAAACTAGAGGATTCCGAATATATGAAAACAGGTATACGTACATTAATCTATCATTACCACAAATTACTTAAAACATTTACTAAATTCTTCCATAGATATAAAGATTAGGTTTCGGAGGTTGTTTGTAACTGAAGAAAACGTTCTCAAAAGTGATAGCACATCCTTATTTTTACGGAAAAGTTGTTTACCGTGCCAGGAAATTTAGAAACGTTCCTGGCAAACTTATCGATCCTTTAAATAAACTTATTCTAAAAGTTTACCAACGTAACACTGTAATTAGATAATTTGATATTGTTTTTATTGGTATTAACATTGATTTTACTATCAATAAATTAAAGCATTCTAAATATTATTGTTATAAAATTATTCATATACACATTCATGGATAATGTGAAATTTGTCGATACCTGTATATTGGCATTGCACAAGGTTATGTTTTTCTCTGACGGTTTATGACGTCTTTACACTAAATCCATTGGATGTTGGATGTGTACTGATTGATAATTTAGTCTTGAATGCATGATTTTTTTATTAGTTGTTAGTGGCTTTGTACTAGCTGCCAGTAACTGCAAGTATTCTCAGATCTGTACTTATTGTCTTGTTGTTGTTTGGATATACAAGTACCCTGCCACGTGAACTCTTTGTAGTATTTGTATTTGTATCTATCTGATGAGTTAATCTTTTTTCAACTGATTTTAATAGTTCGTTCCTATGTTGTACTGTTACACCACTGTCCCGGGTAAGTAGAGGGTTGGGATTCCGCCTACATGTTTAACCACGCCACATTCTGTATGTATGTGCCTGTTCCAAGTCAGGAGCCTGTAATTCAGTGTTTATTCATGCGTTACATATTTGTTTTTCGTTTATGTTTTTGTACATAAATTAGGCCGTTAGTTTTCTTGTTTGGATTGTTTTACATTGTCATTTCGGGGACTTTTATAGCTGACTATGCAGTATGGGCTTTGCTCATTGTTGAAGGCCGTACGGTGACCTATAGTTGTTAATTTCTGTGTCATTTGGTCTCTTGCGGAGATTTGTTTCGTGGGCAACTATACCACATCTTCATTTTTATATAAATAGTAGCGAGCATCATTAATCCTCGTGCAAACAAAAATATTATATGAATTTTCCACATTTGGACAAGAATCAGCTTACCCATCAGGAGCACCTGCGATCATCTACAGTTGTTGGGGGAGTTGATTACTTTTTTTACAAAAGGATAGACGATTTTTGTCCAACTTTTAACTCATATATCAAAATTAACATGTCTGTACATGTACTAAGAACTTATGTTAACATTATACTATTAAATGCACGTTTGAGTTTGGCAAATCTTAACTTGTAATGGAATCGTTAAGTTTACGTGAATATATATATTTAGAATAAGAATTAACATGACAAAGGAACTTTACAAATACTGCAAATTTTAAACTGTCTTTTTCTTAGTTTTATTTGTAAACAGAAATACATGTATATGACGTTCATAACTATTAAGATGTCCATTTGATTGTTTTAGTAAAACAAACGTCTTCAGTCTGAAATACATATAACATGACAAAGATATGATACCTTTATAAAACATATATACAAATGTATCACATTAACGCATTTCAATATACATAACTGTACAATCTCACAAAAGTACAATTCAGTTTATGTATCATACGTACGTATGTCAGGGGGAAGGCTATTCCATTCAAAAGTAGTGGATGGGAAAAAGGATTTTCTAGTTATGTCTAGTCTATAACCGGGTACTACATAATTATTACTGTTTCCCAAATCGTAGTTAGATACTTGACCAACAAGCGGGGGCATTAAATCACAGAGATAATCAGGGGCAGTCTCATTGTGTATAGAATAGAACATATTGAGCATTCTGGATTTTCTTCTGTTCACAAGCAAATGCCAGCCAGTTTCAAAATATAAAGCTTCCCGACTAGCAAACACGGGCAACCCAGTTACTAACCTCCCTGCTTCTAACTGAACATGTTCTAAATTGTCGGCTTCTTGTTGAGTACAACCATCCCATAACTCACATGCATATTCCATAACGGGTCTTATAAAAGTTAAATATATACGAGCAAGATAATTTCTATTCAATACATATTTCAATTTTTTAAGAACATTTAATCTCGTGCTTGCACACTTTAAAATATTTTCTATATGTGTATGGAATTTATCATTGGAATCAAAAGTAATCCCTAAGTGTTTATGACAGGAGACAAATTCTACTAATTGGTTTTGAAATTCTATTTCAATATCATCTGGGGAAGTATGGCAGGAGAATATCATAGCCTTTGTCTTATTAGGGTTAAAGTTAATAAGCCAATCTTTAGACCATACTGAAAATTGTTCTAAATCGCTGTTTAAGACATCCTCTATAGTGTAAGGGTTATTGCTGGAATAAGAAAGAGATGTATCATCAGCAAACAATCGAGTTAGACTTGTCAAATTATCAGCTATGTCATTTACATAAATAAGAAACAGTAGGGGACCTAATACAGAGCCTTGCGGAACTCCTGCATTAGTATTATCAAAAGGCGAATAGGCATTTGAAACGAAAACGCTTTGTTTTCTATTTGAAATATAACTTTCAAACCATTTATGCAGATTTCCATCAATACCATACGCTTTTAGTTTTATTAAGAGGCCACTATGCCATACCCTATCAAAAGCTTTCGAGGTATCACATAATATAAGAGATGTTATACAGCGATCATCAAGTGACATGCATATCCTATAATAAATTTCTATTAGCTGGTGAACCTTTTGATATATACATTTACCTGTTAAAGATACGGAAAATGAAGCAGCTGTCGAGACAGCTATTGTGGTATGTAGATATTTTGATTTTTTTCAATGTTGTGGCCCCGTTTAAGTCCGTTTTTGTTTGTTTTTTTTTAGGGGGGAGGGGGGATTAGCTATATCCCATATCCCAAAAGTGCAATCCTTTCAATTCATTGCTCAAAATGAAAGTCACGTATAGCACATTTTCATATGTCATATATATGTTTTGCCTCCAATATCACGTTTATATTAAAATTCTGCGCGAAATGAACAAAAGTTTCCGTCAATAACTTTATAACTGCATTATCGGATTTAACAGTTGATACCTTTATCGGTAGATATGAGTGTTCATATTTCCCTTTTTCTTATAATTCAATAAATATAGCCGTCCATTTTTTCCCCTTTGATTCCCTTTTTTCTATTTTATACTGATATAATATATGATTTTAAAAATTTACTTCAAATGTTTTGATCAAATACCCATGTATTTTAGGACGTTTCTTTAAACAGTGTGTATGGTAAAGGATCTAAAATAGTTACAGTTTATTGTTACTATTGTTTATTGTTACTTTTGTTTATTGTTACTTTTGTTTATAGTTACTTTTGTTTTTTGTTTTTTTAGCCTTACCTATAGTCTTAATACGAAGCACTTGACGGACTGAAAAAAACACACACAAATATGAGTAGTAGGGTGTGAGGAGTTTTAGGCACCCCAAAAACACAGGGCGCGAGGGCGCAGCCAAATATGGCCAAGCCCCGCCCCTTTATCGAAACGTCCCCTCCGGTTGACCAAATATGGTCAGCTGACTAGGACGACACAACATGACTCATAAATCCATCGTTCGTAATTACGCTCAGTTGGAATGACTCATATCCATAAATAAGGTAAGAACGTTACAATATGACTCGTCAGACGTGACTCATGTTGATCGGGATGATTCAAAAACGGAAGGGTGATATCCATATACGGACATGTATCGAATCGACCAATGGCAAGTTGACCATATAAGGAAATAAAGGAGGTTGTCATATGACCATATCAAGAAAATATACCCAAATAAGGTCAACAATTTATTTTCACTGGAAAATCGAAAGAACCACATATGACATATAAGGAAATAACCCATAGTATGATATGACCATATAAGGAAAACATGTCCAAATAAGGTCAACACTTTATTTTCACTTCGAAACCGAGATAAACGCACATGACCATATAAGGAAATAACTCAGAGTATCAAATGACCATATTAGGAAAATATGTCCAAATAAAGTCAACACTTTATTTTCACTCGAAAATCGAAATAAACACACATGTCCATATATGGAAGTATGATATGACCATATAAGGAAAATATGTTCAGACAATGTATATCATTCAAAAATCAACCTCTTGAAAGCGATGGAGAGGGGAGGCAACTCGGGAAATGGGAGATAACTCTAGACGAACCGACATTGGTCTAGCATATCATTCTGTTTAATTATATATAGGAAGGAGTGATGTATGGCGTCCACAATAACGACGTGTCTAGTTTTAAACGTTTATTTATTCACAAACAAATTCATTGGTAAATGTTTTTCAATTCGGATTCGATCGTCTTTGGGTCTCGGGCGGTGAGTTCGTTCACGATATCTTCCAGTGTGAAGTTCTTGTGTCTGTATTTGACGAAATGTATGCAGTACAATCCACAACTGTCGCCGTCTTCGGGCTGCACTCGCACCCGACTGAACTTGTATCGGGGTCCGTTGGCGACCAACACGTCTCTGAAGCGAGATCGATACCTTTCTGGCGCTCGACCGAACGAATCGAAAAATTTGACGGGTCCCTCTCGCAGGAAGTAGAACGCCACCCAGTGAATGCCCTTGCCGTCGCAGTCGTCCGTGTTGACGACGAAACTGCGGGGCCTGTTCGAGACTTCATCCGGCAGTTCATCGGTACAACACACGGACGCCGGCAGGTCTTCGAGATAACACTCCAGTTCGTATCCGTAGGTTCCCTCCACGCCGTCGTCTTGAGGTGGCGGCGGTGGCGGCGGCGGCGGCGGCGGCGATGGTTATAAGAGGAAGAGGATCGAATGCTTAATCAAAACCATGGACGAGTTTTACTTATTCGTCAATAGTGGAGACTCGCTCCAACTTTTTTCCCCAGAATAGGGGAGGACAGTTCAGAATACGTTTACCTAGATCACACTTAATGAAAGGAACGTGGGAGTGTGCTCTGTTGGAGATACCTTTGTACCTGCTTTTGAAACGTCTACACAGAGGATGTACGTGTGTTGCGATCTGGTAAGGGATGAATCTTACGTCAGAGACACTTACTTGCCACTGCTTCAATCCGTAGCCATCAGAAAAGAAGAGAACATGGAGATAATTTTCGAGAGACCGCTCTACCTCGCGTCGAGGGGAGGCGAGACGGAAATATTGGAAATCACCTTGAGAGACGATCGACTTCGCGTGTGCCGTTGCAAAGATGATCACGTGTTCTGCTTGCTTCATTTCCGACAAAAGTTATAAGAGGGGAAAGTTCCACTCTTAAAGTGAGGATGGAGTGTCCTAGCTGTCAAAGAATGTTTTCGAGAAGAGACGTCATGTTGAGACATCATCGAAATAAGCATGGTACTAGCGTACCACCACCGCCGATGCCGCCGCCGCCACCACCGCCGCCACCGCAAGACGACGGCGTGGAGGGAACCTACGGATACGAACTGGAGTGTTATCTCGAAGACCTGCCGGCGACCGTGTGTTGTACCGATGAACTGCCGGATGAAGTCTCGAACAGGCCCTGCAGTTTCGTCGTCAACACGGACGACTGCGACGGCAAGGGCATTCACTGGGTGGCGTTCCACTTCCCGCGAGAGGGACCCGTCGAATTTTTCGATTCGTTCGGTCGAGCGCCTGAAAAGTATCGATCTCGCTTCAGAGACGTGTTGGTCGCCAACGGACCCCGATACAAGTTCAGTCGGGTGCGAGTGCAGCCCGAAGACGGCGACAGTTGTGGATTGTACTGCATACATTTCGTCAAATACAGACACAAGAACTTCACACTGGAAGATATCGTGAACGAACTCACCGCCCGAGACCCAAAGACGATCGAATCCGAATTGAAAAACATTTTCCAATGAATTTGTTTGTGAATAAATAAACGTTTAAAACTAGACACGTCGTTATTGTGGACGCCATACATCACTCCTTCCTATATATGATTAAACAGAATGATATGCTAGACCAATGTCGGTTCGTCTAGAGTTATCTCCCATTTCCCGAGTTGCCTCCCCTCTCCATCGCTTTCAAGAGGTTGATTTTTGAATGATATACTGTAATGCCGTCAAACCCCCTTTTTGCATATGCTGTGTTATTAAGTACAAATAATAATACGGAGACGTCTGTGAGATGATATGCTTTGCATATGAGTGTATTTGATACGCTGATTACACTAAAATTGATTTAATTCTATTGTGTTTCAAGTGATGTTATGAGTGGAATTAACTCGCGGTGACCAAGTTTGTTCCCGGAGTGCCGGTACCTTTAGTTCTGTTGTATATTTGAGATATTAACCTTTTTCATGTGTTCCTAAGTTATCCTGTTGGTGTAATAACCTTCATGATGAATACATATGTTAGTTCTTAATGATTTTAAGCTGGAAAACATCTTTATTTACATAAAATGTCCAGTGTTTACATTTTGAATTGCCATTTCGGGAATTTCCCTAATTAGAGAGATGGTTGCTGATTGGTCCAACTTATGTAAGAGAGTCTGTGATTGGCTGACATTCTTATAAAACTAAAATGATCAACTACGGAAAGCAGTAATTGTTGTGGTTTGGAATTGAATGTTATGAAACACCAAACTTGAAATCTCGGAGAATTTAGGAGGAAATTAGGAGGCGAATTAGGGAGACATTAGGAGGAAATTAGGAGACTTTAGGAGGAAATTAAGGAGACAATTAGGGAGACATTAGGAGGAAATTAGGAGACTTTAGGAGGAAATTAAGGAGACAATTATAGGGAGACATTAGGAGGAAATTAAGGAGACTTTAGGAGGAAATTAAGGAGACAATTAGGGAGACATTAGGAGGAAATTAAGGAGACGAATTTGGGAGAAGCTGGGAGTAAATCTCGGTGACTCAGTTTGGGTGGTAATAGTTGGTGACAATATATGTAGAGGGTAAATTATACCTATAGTTTTAATTATCAAAGAGATATATGTCTTGGTGACAATAATAACCTTTAGTATTTATATACAGATGGTTATTTTAAATAGATGTTGTTGAATTAAGCCGGCTACATAATTTTATAGGTGTTCTTTTATTGAGACCCTTTGTAAGCCTGAATGAGCTATATGCTAATGGTAGTTTTTTTAACTAGTCGACTGAATCTACAGAGTGGTTATACTCTGGATTGTTATATATATGTGTGTATATATATTTAATTAGTTAGACCAACCATACCAGGAACCCAACCAAACCAGAAACAGCTAGAGCCTTCACAGCCATTTTAAGATTGTTAAATAAATTATCACAACTTTTATATGCTTTGTCTTTTATTTATAAATAATAATTATATAACATTTTTCTAGGTTAACGAAGCTTTAAAGTGTGTTGGTTCGACGGTATTCCAATTAGACGTCGGGCCATACATCTTATAGTAATATAAACCATACCAGTTAAAGAAATCCCTTTTATTTGTAACCTGTTATCTCTGGTGTCCGACTCTAACACCAGGGAGGCAGCGTTGAATTTGGTGGCAGCGGTGGGATACATTTATAGAGTCTGTTATTGTTTGTACAATTACATAATTTAATTATAAAACCAAAAATTATAATAAGAATGGATGATTCAAACGTTGTTACGTTTGGCCCACATCTCAATGAGATTGTTGATGAAGCAGATGCAACTATGCATGAAAGTTTATTAGAGACACAAAGTTGTGAAATTTTTAAAAGAACGGAGAGAATGATGGCAGAGGCACGGGCAGAAATGAAACTCCGGATGGACAAATGTTTTTCCGATTTTTCAAATGATATGAACCAGATGTTTGCAAAATTTGAAGGGCAAGCTATGAAAAGTATGTCAACCCCAATTTTAGGACGGGGAATTGAAAGTACAGCAAATAGTCTGGAACACATAGTCAGGCACAATAAGACTGATAAAAATAACAGTCATATTTCAGATATCAGACAGTCAAAACCTGATATCTCATGTAAAATAAAACCACAAATCTATGACGGTTCAGATGATTTGGAGGAGTATTTGACACAATTTGATTTATTGGCAGAAATAAATGATTGGGACCCTAAGACTAAGGCCTTACTTTTGGCTAGTAGTTTATCTGGAAGTGCTCGGGCTATATTAAATGAAATCACTGATCGGGAACGGCACGATTTTGAGTGTTTGGTTAATGCTCTGAAAAATCGGTTCGGTTCGATGAATAGGTCAGAAATTTTTAGGGCTGAGTTGCAAACAAGGGTAAGAATGAAAAATGAAACACTGCCAGAACTGGCACAAGCTATAAAGAAACTTACACGTAGGGCTTACCCGGATACTACTGCTCTTGTTATGGACACATTGTCCCTCGATTATTTTATCGATGCAATTCCTGAGACTGATATACGCCTCCGATTGAGAGAGGTTGGACCAACTTCAATAAATGAAGCAGAGAATATTGCTGTTAGACTTGAAGCTTTACGTATAGCTGATAGACAGAAAGGTCGGAATGTTCGTACAGTCGAGACTGAAACACTGTAGACCATTGTCTATAAAACAAAACAAAAATCATAAAGTTAATCAATGTATTAGATTTTTGTTAAACTCTTCAGAATTAATAAATAAAAGCAAATTTAGAAATAAAGTTAAATACTCATGTATTTTAAACATGATCTTTTTTTATTGGACGGACATAAAAGATGTCGCCATTTGTGGAATAGGTTTTATGTATAAATATTATGTTGATATCCTTTCACTAAGGATGGCTTACTAGTTATAAAGATGAGGTTATACCTTGTTTTAAAATGAGAGATGATGTCTCATGAAAAATTTCCGAAGCGGAAATTGTAGAAGTTAATGCTACAGAGATAAACTATTACTCACGGCACAGTCTATGGTCGCGCTAAATAAAATTCTGTTGGGATTTGTTTTAAAATAACGAACATTTTGGGTGAAAATACTGCACTATATTGGTAATTTTAGTTTCAGAAATTTTAATATTAAAACATAGAAAGTCATTTGACAGTTTGGTTAAAACTCTGGTTATGTGGTGCTATGCGATTGTTCAACACATAGATAGGATGATTTTTAAATGATTGCAATCTTAGTGAGAGGCCCTATGAAAAGAATGGTTATCTTTACTCATAATAAAGAAAATTAAAATCAAATATGTTGCTAGAAAGACTTGTCTCAGTTAAGTACTGAAATGTAGATGTTTTGGCCTGGCCAGTCAAAATATGAAACTTGAAGGTATGTTTCTTGAGAGAGTTGATCAGAAAAGATAGAGTACATGTTGGTCCGTAAATAACGAGAGGTACACAACGAAGCACCTTCCTAAGAAGGCTGCGTGCACCTAAAATATTTCACAGATTGTATAGTACTGGAGGTGGTGTTTGATTGCTCAAAAGAGATAGACACACGAGTGACCTTATTACTGGTCAGTGTCTATAGAGCAAGGCTTGGCAAGAACGGGTCTGCAAGAGAAACGTTGTACAATGTTTGCAAGCCCGGTTCAAAGTATTAAGAGAGCAACAAGTATATTTAACACCAAAAAGGGTTAAAAAAAAAAAAAAAAAAAAAAAATCATTAACAGACAGGAACGACATTAGTGCTCAAAAGAGATAGACTCACGAGTGACCTAATCACTGGTCAATGTTTATGGAGCATTGAATGATAAAATGGTTTTGTTGGAAAAGCATTTCATTATGCTTACAAACCAGAATATGAGAATGAAGGAAAAGAACCTCAAACCAGAGTGAAACGAAGTAAACAAAAACAGCCGATAGTAAAATACATGTATTATTGGTCAAGAATAAGCTCCTTTATGTGTTTTAGTTACAGAAAATTATATCTATATTTAGTTGAGTTGTATTTATATACTTTGTTTATCTGATAGTGTAAAATATCAGCCAAATTGGAATAAGATTTTTGTTTTGAAAAATCAAAGTCATAAAGTACTGTAAATATACTGACTATGTGCCTAATAAATGTTATTTAAATGTTTGTTGGATATTATCAAATATTACCCAATTTTAGTTCCTATTGCTGGGAACCAAATCAAGTCAACCTATTTGGGGACCAAATTCTGAAGGATGGGGGCAATGTAATGCCGTCAAACCCCCTTTTTGCATATGCTGTGTTATTAAGTACAAATAATAATACGGAGACGTCTGTGAGATGATATGCTTTGCATATGAGTGTATTTGATACGCTGATTACACTAAAATTGATTTAATTCTATTGTGTTTCAAGTGATGTTATGAGTGGAATTAACTCGCGGTGACCAAGTTTGTTCCCGGAGTGCCGGTACCTTTAGTTCTGTTGTATATTTGAGATATTAACCTTTTTCATGTGTTCCTAAGTTATCCTGTTGGTGTAATAACCTTCATGATGAATACATATGTTAGTTCTTAATGATTTTAAGCTGGAAAACATCTTTATTTACATAAAATGTCCAGTGTTTACATTTTGAATTGCCATTTCGGGAATTTCCCTAATTAGAGAGATGGTTGCTGATTGGTCCAACTTATGTAAGAGAGTCTGTGATTGGCTGACATTCTTATAAAACTAAAATGATCAACTACGGAAAGCAGTAATTGTTGTGGTTTGGAATTGAATGTTATGAAACACCAAACTTGAAATCTCGGAGAATTTAGGAGGAAATTAGGAGGCGAATTAGGGAGACATTAGGAGGAAATTAGGAGACTTTAGGAGGAAATTAAGGAGACAATTAGGGAGACATTAGGAGGAAATTAGGAGACTTTAGGAGGAAATTAAGGAGACAATTAGGGAGACATTAGGAGGAAATTAAGGAGACTTTAGGAGGAAATTAAGGAGACAATTAGGGAGACATTAGGAGGAAATTAAGGAGACGAATTTGGGAGAAGCTGGGAGTAAATCTCGGTGACTCAGTTTGGGTGGTAATAGTTGGTGACAATATATGTAGAGGGTAAATTATACCTATAGTTTTAATTATCAAAGAGATATATGTCTTGGTGACAATAATAACCTTTAGTATTTATATACAGATGGTTATTTTAAATAGATGTTGTTGAATTAAGCCGGCTACATAATTTTATAGGTGTTCTTTTATTGAGACCCTTTGTAAGCCTGAATGAGCTATATGCTAATGGTAGTTTTTTTAACTAGTCGACTGAATCTACAGAGTGGTTATACTCTGGATTGTTATATATATGTGTGTATATATATTTAATTAGTTAGACCAACCATACCAGGAACCCAACCAAACCAGAAACAGCTAGAGCCTTCACAGCCATTTTAAGATTGTTAAATAAATTATCACAACTTTTATATGCTTTGTCTTTTATTTATAAATAATAATTATATAACATTTTTCTAGGTTAACGAAGCTGTAAAGTGTGTTGGTTCGACGGTATTCCAATTAGACGTCGGGCCATACATCTTATAGTAATATAAACCATACCAGTTAAAGAAATCCCTTTTATTTGTAACCTGTTATCTCTGGTGTCCGACTCTAACACCAGGGAGGCAGCGTTATAATACATTGTCTGAACATATTTTCCTTATATGGTCATATCATACTTCCATATATGGACATGTGTGTTTATTTCGATTTTCGAGTGAAAATAAAGTGTTGACCTTATTTGGACATATTTTCCTAATATGGTCATTTGATACTCTGAGTTATTTCCTTATATGGTCATGTGCGTTTATCTCGGTTTCTGAGTGAAAATAAAGTGTTGACCTTATTTGGACATGTTTTCCTTATATGGTCATATCATACTATGGGTTATTTCCTTATATGTCATATGTGGTTCTTTCGATTTTCCAGTGAAAATAAAGTGTTGACCTTATTTGGGTATATTTTCTTGATATGGTCATATGACAACCTCCTTTATTTCCTTATATGGTCAACTTGCCATTGGTCGATTCGATACATGTCCGTATATGGATATCACCCTTCCGTTTTTGAATCATCCCGATCAACATGAGTCACGTCTGACGAGTCATATTGTAACGTTCTTACCTTATTTATGGATATGAGTCATTCCAACTGAGCGTAATTACGAACGATGGACTTATGAGTCATGTTGTGTCGTCCTAGTCAGCTGACCATATTTGGTCAACCGGAGGGGACGTTTCGATAAAGGGGCGGGGCTTGGCCATATTTGGCTGCGCCCTCGCGCCCTGTGTTTTTGGGGTGCCTAAAACACCTCACACCCTACTACTAATATGTATATTGATAAATTACATCAGAAGGCATAACATGTACATCATCACAGTCGTAACTTGTTTAATTACAAAGATTTTTATAGATTTTACAACAAATATTTTGTGCTTCAGAAAAATACATGACAATTAGGTTAGGCTAATTTTTGTTTTCATTTAATTGAAAATAACTTATTGTATGGCAAGTATGCAAATACAAAAATGTTCCTTGTTTAGTACCTTCAATATTTGTCTCTACAATATCTTCCATGCATATGTATGCATCATACTTTTCATATACCGAGTATTTATGAATTTTTGAATTAGTTTGTTTCTAATATTGCGGAATATGCGTTATTTTATTCTCCACTTTGCAGTCATTCTTTGAATAAGTATTCCTTGTAAGACAATTTAAAGCCACATCAACTTCAATTCTTCATTTTCGGGCTTTTGGCCAAACTATAAGAGAACACAAATCCATGTTTGTCAAAGAACTCCACGTTACTTAATTTCATAATACACAAAAAATCCCAACCTTTCTCTATTCTTATATAGCATTAACTGTTTAAAGGATGTCATATTGTTATAATTCAAAATTAAATTTGTGTTGTTTATAGTTATTTTCTGAGATATCGAAATTTCAGTGACAGTCATGAAGTAGCTAAAATGCCAAAAAAATATGGTATGATTAACAACGAGACAACTTTCCACAAGAGACCAACATGACTCAGATATTAACAAAAATAGGTCACCGTACGGCCTTCAACAATGAGCAAAGCCCATACGGCATAGACAGCTATAAAAGGCTCCGAAATGACAATGTAAAACACTTTAGACGAGAAAACTAACGGCATTATTTATTAAAAAAAACTAAATTTTATGATATACTAGTATGTAGATATAGGAAGATGTGGTGTGAGTGCCAATGAGACATGCAACTATCTATCCAAATAACAATTTATAAAAAGGTAAACCATTATAGGTCAATGTACGGCCTTCAACACGGAGCCTTGGCTCACACCGAACAACAAGCTATAAAGGGCCCAAATATTACTAGTGTAAAAAAACAATAGCATAACATCACTACATAGAAAGACACACGTTAAAATATCAATTGGCAGACTTAACTCAATCAAAAAACATAAATTAATACACATATGTAGCTGTTTTCCTAAGAACTGTTAATAATATATGCATAAAAAAAATGTCATAAGATGTTGGAACGTTTCGTAAATAATTCATCGACATAACTACATTATATGCTATTAGATATATGTTTTAAGTGTCAATATTAATAAAACACTTTCCAGTTACGATTATCTTTTCATTTTTAAATACCATAATTACGATTATCTTTTTTTCCGAGTTACGATTATCATCCCGAATTTTTCGACGGCAATTTTCAAAGCGCTTAGACTAATCCAGTGCACCTTTACGATTCAAATATGATGTACTGGTATAGATAAACCTTGCAGCTGAGTAACTATTGACAAAAGCATGCTACATTTAAGAAAAATGAGTGTAAAGATTTTACCTATATCTACCGTCGCCATATTGGGATAATCGTAATTGCAGTTACTATTATCTCTTTAATACCAGTGGTACCGTTGCCAAAAAGAAAAACGATGAAATCTAAAAAATAAAAAATTCCGGAATCAATATATTAATATTGGGATTTGTTATGTTTTATAAAAGACATGCGTTGAATCTTCCGATTTCTTTATGTGACCAGGTGGAATAAGGCTCAGATAAATTGAATGCAGAACGTTCATATATTTTAATAAATATAATATAGAAGGCAACGACAGATCTTATAATATATAGATAATGACAAATAAATACAACTTTACATATAAATGCCAGTGGCGGATCCAGGGGGGGGGGGGGTTCCGGGGGTGCGCACCCCCCCTTTATTTTTGCCGATCAATGCATTTGTATCGGGACATATGTTTTGCACCCCCCCTTTGCCCTGGGTGCCCTGGGTTAGCACCCCCCCTTTCGAAAATTCCTGCATCCGCCCCTGAATGCATATGAATATATCATTTTGTAGCATATAATGAATATTATGTTTAATTCACAATTGCAAATAAATAATAATGCAAAACACAGTTAAATGACAACTCTGAATGTAAACAATTTGTCAATCAATGCTCATGAAAACTGTTCACTAAAGTAAGTTGACCATACTACTATATAAAATAATATATATCATTGAAAGTTAATTACAGGTAACTAAGAAAATATAAAGATTAAAATACAATTAGCAATGAAAGTAAATGAAACTAAATAAAATATTTAAGTCAAAAACATTTAACCATAAACACTGGACACTTTAAATTTGCAAAACACTCATTTGCAAATCTGCCGCCGCCTCAAATAAGAGCTACAGTGTCATGTATATAACCAAAATGTGCGGAATTACATGGGATTCAATAATTTCATTAGTTTTCTACTGTTACTATTATATTTATTTTGCTATTTGATTTATAAAAACATGGGATTTTCAATATCCCATGGGACAGGGCAAAATCCCATGGGATTTACCATTATCCCATGGGATTTTGGTTAAATTCCATGGGATTTTTTTTGGTCCCATGGGATAATTGTAGTCCCATGGGATATTTGTTGTCCCATGGGATTATTATTATCCCATGGGATTTTTAATATCCTATGGGACAAAATAAAATCCTATGGGATTCAAATTATAAATATATAGATATAAATATACAGTATGTGTATGTTGCAATGAATGCTGTTTGGTAGTAAAAAGTTTTAAATGTATACAAGTTTTTTTTATATTTTATTAAATTTGTTTTCATTTTGTCACAAACATGTTTTTTATTTGTTAATATGACAATAAAGATTATAATTTTGATTTTGGAATGTATAATAAAATTTAAGGTCAAAGAGTAAAGTTCTTTCACTGAAACAAAATGATGACATGTTTAAATAAATGAAAAAATATTGTTTTGAAATCTTTGTCTTGTTTATTTTATAATGAAAAATAGAACTGAAAAAAATATTTCATATTCTGACCGAATAGTTTACTCTTTTCATGAAGTAAGGTTTTCTTTGTTATAGTTTCATTGCAATACATGATTGAATATGCAACCAATTTGAATTATATACCTTTGTGGTGTACATAATATTATGCTTATATTTGCAAATTCATAATTTAAACACTTTTTGTGTTAATGTTTTAGTTTTCTTTTTCGCTGCTTGCTATGTACAATTATTCAGTCCACTATATAAGAGTCAAGTCAATAAATTATTTCATCCACTAGAATATTCCTGCAATTCTTAGACAAAACATTTTTCAATCTGTTCTTCAAAGATCCTCCTCGGTACATCTTTATTGGATGGAGCGATTCAAATGAGAAGTCAAAGCAGGTTTATTTGGACAACAACATACTAATATTTTTTTCATTCGTTCCTTCTTTCAATTGATAATTACATTGTTGCATTTACATGATCAAGTTCTTGAGCATCTATGATCGTGATGATATGACTCCTTTTTGTTTATAGTCATTATGTTGAAATTTCCTTTTTCTATTAAATGTAGAAAAAAACTTTCCATTTCAAATTAATAAAAAAAGTCGCACTGTTGAGAAAAATATCATCTTCCAAGTTTTCTGTTCAGTATTGATCTGTTGAATGATGACCATGAAAACCGAGATGTCTGACCTACAAATACACAAAACTCAAAAATTATCAGTGAAGAGAAATACAGCAATAAAATGACTATTTTATCATGTTTATGAACATTTTAATAAACTTTCATTTAAATATCTATTGTTAGTACTCTTATTTCAGTGCTTTGTGTCTATGATTTACATATTACTGGTTATTGTTTGGTTCCTTGTTGCAGTCTTTTGAGTTAAGCCCATTGCAACAAATTTTTACAATTTGTTCAAATGTTGTGCTGTTATTAAAACCACTGTCCAGTATAGCGTTTGCTCATTGTCAAAGGCTGTACAGTGAACTATTTTTGTTAAATTAAGGGGGCTCACAGGTTTCAATCAATTTTTTTTCTTAATACATGTAATATAGGGTTACGCTATATTTTTCTATAAATGAACTTTATCTTATACTTTATAGAAAAATAGAAAAATTAAATTAAAACTAGCCTGTGTCGCTCACCTTGGTCTATGTGCATATTAAACAAAGGACACAAATGGATTCATGACAAAATTATATTTTGGTGATGGTGATGTGTTTGAAGTTCTTACTTTACTGAACAATTTTGCTTCTTACAATTATATCTATAATGAACTTTGCCCATTAGTAACAGAGAACTATATTTGGTAAAAATTTACATAAATTTACCAAATTAATGAAAATTGTTAAAAATTGACTATAAAGGGCAATAACTCCTTAAGGGGTCAATTGACCATTTAGGTCATGTTGACTTATTTGTAGATCTTTGTTGAACATTATTGCTGTTTACAGTTTATCGCTATCTATAATAGTATCCAAGATAACCAAAAAACGGCAAAATTTCTTTAAAAATTACCAATTGGAGGGCAGCAACCCAACAACCAGTTGTCCAATTCATCTGAAAAATTCAGGGCAGATAGATATTGACTTGATTAACAATTTTACTTCTTGTCAGATTTGCTCTAAATGCTTTGGTTTCATAGTTATAAGCCAAAAACTGTATTTTACCCCTATGTTCTATTTTTAGCCGTGGCGGCCATCTTGGTTGGTTAACCAGGTAACGCCACACATTTTTTAAACAAGATACCCCAAAGATGATTGTGGCCAAGTTTGGATTAATTTGGCCCAGTAGTTTCAGAGGAGAAGATTTTTGTAAAAGATTACTTTAATTTACGAAAAATGGTTAAAAATTGAGTATAAAGGGCAATAACTCCTAAACGGGTCAACTGACCAATTTTGTCATGTTCACTTATTTATAGATCTTACTTTGCTGAACATTATTGCTGTGTACAGTTTATCTCTATCTATAATAATATTCAAGATAATAACCAAAAACAGCAAAATTTCCTCAAAATTACCAATTGAGGGGCAGCAACCCAACAACCGATTGACCGATTCATCTGAAAATTTCAGGGCAGATAGATCTTAACCTGATAAACATTTTTACCCCCATGTCAGATTTGCTCTAAATGCTTTGGTTTTTGAGTTATAAGCCAAAAACTGCATTTTACCCCTATGTTCTATTTTTATCCGAGGCGGTCATCTTGGTTGGTTGACCGGGTCTAGCCACACATTTTTTAAACTAGATACCCCAATGATGATTGTGGTCAAGTTTGGTTCAATTTGGCCCAGTAGTTTCAGAGGAGAAGATTTTTGTAAAAGTTAACGACGACGGACGACGACGACGACGGACGCCAAGTGATGAGAAAAGCTCACTTGGCCCTTTGGGCCAGGTGAGCTAAAAATGGGGACACCATTCAATCACACTCACAATCCGCCTTTGAAAGAAGCATGTATATACATTTTTGTAAATGTACTTTTTTTTCTGTTTAAATAATAGGAGAAATAGAGGTAATTTTGAAATGAAAAAAGAACTTAATTACAGAAATCGCTTAAATTTTACAATAATTTAGTTTAAGTAAAGTTAGTTGAAAATGATAATAAAAAATATAGGTCACTGATGAGCTAAAAAAGATATTACAATTCTCATGCCAAAAAATGGCATTTCTGCACCAAAGGGAGATAATTTGGAGCTTTTTCAATGATATATACATTTTAAAAGTTGTCTGGGGCCAAAACGAATTGTTTTTTTAGAATGATTTCTGTACCATATGAAAAAGTAAAAACTAATAAAGTTGTAAATAAAATTAGTTATGAAAAAAAAATATTTAATATTTTTCTGAAATTTTTATACCCTCGAGCCTCCTTAAACATTGTTAAATGTCATTTTATCTCTATTGGAGAAAAGTCTTATTTGAAATCATACTGCTTCTTATTTTTATATCAACCCAGCCATATAATGCCTGTCCAATATCAGGAGCTTGTACATAGTTCAGTGGTTGATGTTGGTTCATATCCGTCATTTTTGTTTTTCATAATATTTTGTTTTTTTATAAATTAGTCTGGTATATTTGAAGTTTGAATTGATGCTTTGTTTCAAATTTTGTTAGCGTTGTCTTTTATAGATTACTATATCATGTATAGGGTATGAGTTTTTTCATTACTAACAGGTCATCATTGGCCTCTAATAAGTAATTACAATGCTTACATCCACTTAATTGAACTCTGATGGATAGTTTTCTCATTTATCGTACCACATCTTATTTTAATAAATATTTAATCATTACTCAAGGGCTAAAACTTTTTTCAACAGTGGACTTACCATTTAGGCTTTGTTGACCTTTGTAAATCTATTTTTGTTGATAATTTCTTCTGTTTATAGTTTCCCTTTTATATCTTTAATATTCTTGCCCTACACATAAAAGGGTAAACAATATCATTTAATGACAAAAATAACTACTAATACATAAAAAGTAGGCAACTGAAAAGTTTGCCTCATTTGTATATAACTTTGACTTGATTCTCATTCTTGCTGTTTAATATTATCATTGTTTTATGAAAATGAGGTCTTAGTAAAATTAACCTTGGCAAACAGATATCTTCTTTTTTTATATGACACCTTGCATTCATTTCGTACAACAAGTAGACCTATGCTTATAATATCTGATAAAATGACAAAACCAAGAAAAAATCCCTGTGGTAAGACAAAATGTGCCATAATATTAGTCCAAATGATAATAAAGTCTTGCATGGCTATTCTGTTCTGTTCTGGTTTAGAAAATCCCTCCTTCAAAGGAGCACTTTGTACAATGACGAATAAATGTTTATATATATATATATATATATATATATATACCTAAAAAGACATACTAGGTACGCCTCGTGAGATAAGTGTTGGTTACTGTCAAAGACCCTTACTCTTGCTTGGCGGAAGGTTTTTAATTATGAAGACGAGTTCGTACTCCATGAAGAGCAAAGCAAAGCTTCCTTGTTATGCATTCTACAGTGTAGCAGGCATCCATGCATTTACATTTGCAACCACAAGCACATATAAAGCTACTAGGGTCCAATATAAAGTTAGTGTCTAGCTATTTCAACTTTTTTCTTGGACGCCGTCATAGTAAAAAAAAATCCTTTCAAGGTGTAATAATTGTTTGTATTACAAAAAGAAGAAACCTAAATCTTACTTGTTAGTTGTTATGGGCTAACAAAAAAGATTTATTTAAAGTTGGTTATACATACAATACAACATAAGCTCTAGAGCTTTTATCCAACATATATATATGACAAGCACAATACATAAAACATTAAGTTCATCACTGAGATAGTAGTCTCAGATAGGAGGGAGACAGGGTCAACCAAACCCCTATTCAATCTGAATGTAGGACAGAAAGTCACAGGACAAAAAGTCATAGTCAACAAGTCACAGACAAAAAGTTACAATTCAGTTTAGAGATTATTTTTCTTTGAACAAGAAAACACTTTTTTTGTATTTTTCTTGAAGTTTTATTTAAGAAGCAACTTAGTAATTAAAATTTATTCAATAAATATCAATAATAATCAAATAATTGTTATGAAAACAAAATTTCAAAGTGGCTTGGTACTTAAATGGCTTCAATTTGCCAATAAATATGGCCCCATAAATATATCCTTTGCAAGATTAAAATCTAATACATTTCCATTTATCGTGTTTATCAAGCTCTATGAGCAATTTCCTTAAATTAAAAATGAATATATGTAATAAAAAGAAAATATTTCAAGATCTTTTTCATATATATTCAAACCAATTGTCAACAATTTGTTTGTGACTTTTTGTCCTATCAAATTTGTGACTTCATGTCCTGTGACTTTTTGTCCTGCGACTTTCTGTCCGTTTACCTTCCATCTAAATCAGTAAACTGAATAATTGTTTTTTGCAGTAGTCCGGGTAACGAGTCGATATCTGTTATTAATCATGCAAATTGCGAGTCAACACTTACACACCTTTTTTCAGAATGTCAGCTAAAAACAAAGAATCACTGGTGATAGGGGAGTGTAACCGATGAATTGATCCTGAATCAGATAATATTTTCCAAGCATTACGGAGTCGGAGACTTTATTTGATCACACTCACTGGGAGATTTAATAATCACGGTGGGTATGGTTGTCCTGCGAGAGAACGTTCTGTGCTGGTGATTCGGTCCTGACGGGTGCTGGTGATCAATGAAAAAATGTAAACAAAGACGAAAATGATGATTTTTGACGTTTTCACTCATAAAATATTGAAGAAAACAGTTGAGATTTTTCAATTTTGTTTCGTATGGGTTCATATGTAAACCATTAAAAAACAGTTGACGCTCTAAACTGTTTCAGTAAGCGTAACACAAAAATGCTCATTTTCAGAAAATCTAGAACTGAAAAAATAAAACAAAAATGCTCATAGAGTCCGTTTCTATACCGCAATCCACACGACAAAACTATTTTGCGAAAAAAACATTGCAATTTATTAAAATTTAGCATTTTCTCAATTTATTCATGTCCTGATACTGTGCTGGTGGGTCCTGTCATTGTGCTGGTGGGTCCTGATACGGTGCTGGTGATTTTGGATAAGAAGTTGGTCATATTTGAATCAAATGTTAAAAAATCAATAAAATTGGGCAGATAATTGTTAGGTTATGTAAACTACCCTACTTTAAGAGTAGACTAGTCCGACAAATGACACATCTTTCTGTCTGTAGGACCAGGCTACTTCGAAAGGAGGGTAGTATACCTTACCTAACAATGACTTCACGGTTTGGCTAACAAGCAAGCTAACCAAAGATATTACCCCTGCCTACATACTCAATGGAATCGGCTGTACTTAAAAACTGGAATACATTTTAACAAACAGTGGTCATGTTTGTTGATGAATATTGTTTTTCCTAGATTCACTCTTGAAAAATCTTTTGGTAACATTTGGTCAAGTAATTTCAGATTATATTTTTTTTGTAATTGCGGACGCCAAGACAATACATGAACCTCACACGACCCCTAGTCACAGGCGAGCTTATATATGATCTTATAGCGATTCGGGTTGATAACCAGTTGAAATTAAGCCAGTTTTGTGTGTGTGTAGATTTGTATTGTTTTAAACTGTTATGACCTTTTAAAGTTAAATGTAGGTGTTTAATCTAAGAATTTCTTTTTTAAACGTATACTAGAACACACCCGCGAAATCTCGGGCATTCAGAGCGTAGTTTAAAGTATGTAAAGTGTTGTTGGAAGAATTTTGTAAAATATTGAATGACTAGAGAATTTCAGCAAAAGTATCATATTAAGTCATAGGTTATTGGGAATAGGAAAATGTTTTTTTTTATCCCTCCTCCATTTTCAAAACTCCTAAGTTTTGGTTTTCTATCAATTTCAATATCAACATTCATTTAGTATGTTATGAACATTTAAGTAAGGAGCCTGTAATTCAGTGGTTGTCGTTTGTTTATGTGTTACATATTTGTTTTCGTTCATTTTTTTGTATAAAAAGGCCGCTAGTTTTCTCGTTTGAATTGATTTACATCGTCATTTCGGGGCCTTTTAAATCTGAGTATGGGCTTTGCTCGTTGATGAAGACCGTACCGTGTGACCTATTGCTGTTAATTTCTGTGTCATTTTGGTCTTTTGTGGAGAGTTGTCTCAACATGAGGGTTTGGATGGGGTTAAATGATTAAAGAATAATGCCCTTAAAAAATGAAGATTAGAGAATAATGGGCAAAAAAATGAAGATTAGAGAAAAAAGGGGTTAATTTTTTGAAGATTAGAGAAAAAAAGGGTGAAAATTAAATGTTTACAGAATAACAAACCTCTCCCCCCCAAAAAAAAATCCAGACCCTCCAACATGGTAATCATACCACATCTATTTTTTGTAATCAATGAATTTTACAAAAGATTTAATGACTGGAGAATTTCAGAAAGGTATCAAAAGTTCACATGAGTAATTTTAGCGCTTATCTGTATATTATGAACATTCATCTATTACTATATAAATAAAGTGTATTTACTTTCAATTCTAAGTTTACTATTCGATCCATGGTGGTCAATTGATATAGTATACAGACCCTCTCCATTTAATAAACTCTGTGACCGTCGTGGATAGTAAACTTGAAAATGATAGCAGATAGAATTAAAATACACTTTATTCGTAGTATATATATGTTCATAGTATACAGAAAAACGCAAACCGGAAGTCTAATCTGACTTAAAATTTCGTCCAATGACGGGACAATATCCGGCTGACTTTTTTCTCGGTTTTCTCCCAAAATAACTCAATCTAAATAATTATATGAATAAATGACAAATGCGACTATGTACTGTACCTATAGGACACAGAGGCGTGTTGATTAATTTATTGTGGAAAGAAGAGAAGCGACACACAAAATAAGGTCTTCTCGTTTAATAGTATAGATACTTGTTTTATACTGAATTGGTAGTATGAAGCTACGAGGTATTTTAATTTTTGAAATTGACATATTCTAGTCTGCCCTTTCATAAAATAGTGATTTTTTTTAGTGTTCTATCGAACTTTCGAAAAAAAAATACCTGATAACCGTTCAGACAAAAAAATTATGATGAAAAAATCTTACAGATACAGCAAGTGGTTCTTAATAGTTATAAGATACATTTTTCTTTTAAAATACAACTTTTAAATCGTACGGGAAACTATTCCAAGCTTAAAACTTTTACTGTAACCTCGCTCTAACTTATCCTCCCCCCCCCCAAAAAAAAACAAAACAAAAAAACAAAAAAAAAACAAACAAACTCGCAATACTATTGTCATTCTTATAGTCAGCACTAAATTGTTCACGAACAAATGTGTTTTAAGCTGCTAAAGACAAATGATTCAAACGCTCAGAAAGTCTTTTGTTCTATATTTTTGCTCTCCATTTTTATGCAAAACCTTTTACATTTTTATTTTATGGGTTATTGTTGAAGGTCGTACGATGACGTATGGTTGTTAACACATACTTCCTTTGGTTTCTTATGGAAAGTCCATTGACAACAAACATATCACAACATCTACTTTATATAAGTATTGTATAAATTACAACGTATTCTGGTGATCTTGCAAATCGTAAACATATTTTATTATCTTAAAAGGTGGCAAGAAGGGTTCGATTATCAGGCCAATAAATAAGATTACAGTTAATTTAAAAAAAATAATAATAAAAAAATAGGGGTATTTTTTCTCTCATAATTACAGTAAACAAATAAAGGCAACAGTAGTATACCGCTGTTCAAAACTCATAAATCCAGGGACAAAAAACAAAATCGGGGTAACAAACTAAAACCGAGGGAAACGCATTAAATATAAGAGGAGAACAACGACATAACACCGAAACGTAACACACACAGAAACGGACCAAGCATCAGACAAAACACCACGAGAATAACAAATATAACAAGAAAACCAAATACATGAATTTGGGATAGACAAGTACCGTGCCACGTCTGATCTCAATATCTCAAAAATAAGAGAAAACACAAACGACTCAACGTTAAAATGCAACACACACAGAAACGAACAATAATATAACAATGGCCATCTTCCTGACTTGGTACAGGACACTTTTAAAGGGGAATAAAAGTGGTGGGTTGAACCTGGTTTTATGGCATGCCAAACCTCGCACTTTAATGGCAAAGTTAAATATAATTTCAGCTTATTCAAATCCATTGGGCACGGCACCAAAATGTCGGGAATACGGATTAAACAGATTCACAACAATGTCAATTTCAAGAAAGCAGACAACAGTTAATTAGTCAATAACGTACAGTACAGCATCAATGATCTTGAATATATGCCACTTTTAACTGAAATATAAAGGCACAGAACCAGGACATAGGAGCACAGAACCAGGACCGTTTTTCTTATCACCAGCACAGCGTCAGGACAATTCCGTTTAACGAACTTGCACGACTTTTGCAATATAATATTGTTGGAATATACTTTGCATGGTACTTATGACGCATCAGAGAAAAATTAAGCAACAAAACAGTCGTTTTATTGCCGTTGTGATACAAAGTAAACAAACCCACCAGCACAGAATCAGGACCCACCAGCACCTGACAGGACCAAATCACCAGCACAGAACGTTCTCTCGCAGGACAACCATACCCACCGTGATAATGAGGCTACTAAAAACATTTCATTTTCCCATGTTCGCTGTTTTTCGCTATAATTATTTAAAGCTGAATAAAGCTATTTGAAAAATACATTAATTTGTGTTTTTTACTGCTACAAGATATTTGAATAAAATCACGTGAACAAAATGCTAATTACGCACCAGTTGCTGAGCAGAGAATCATTTTAAGCCAGGAACAGTATATACTAACTGTAAGAATAGAAATTCCCTGTATAAAGGCAGTCAAATCTTAACAGAACTGTAACTTAATGATACATGTATATCAAGTTCCAACACCTCACCCAGCACCCTGGCCCAGCACACTGAGTTAGCAAACTGGTGTGTCAGTCTTATATTATAAAACTGCGTAGGTTCATATCGTTAGATTTATCGTTTGTTTGGATATTTTTAGGATCGTTGTAAAATTATATATCTTGAACTTTGTTAAAATACTATTTTAAATTGTTCAATTCGTTATTTTTCATAATTTTGTCAAAGTGTACTTTTTAAAGTTTTAAATTTTAAAGATATAAAAATGAATATATATATATATATATATATATATATATATTCCATTTTGATTTGAGGGAAATCTGTTTGAACTGTAATGACATGGTCAGTCAACTGATTTGTTGCAAAGCTGATTACAGGTAATTATAACATACAGCAATTTTCCATTACTACAGTGCGTGTACTCTCCGGTGTGTATAACGTAAAGTTTCTAGAGAACATCCTGTCTACGTGTAATACAGATTGATGACATTACACAAAATTTCTTTTGTTAAATGTGCTTAGGTATCTGTGCCTATTCCCTATTTCAACAACACAAATTTTTCGAAGAAAAAAAAATCAAAAAATCAATTATATGAAATAAAGAAGAAAAGTAGCTAATATCAACTTCAGTAACTAGTAACTGCGCATTGAGTAATCATAATTTCGATATTGCATGAATCAACAAATGGAAGTTTTTAACGACCTTGACTGGCTATACAGCCCTTGCACGGTCGGTAATGAACCAACCCTTGACAAAACGTATACATGTAGGCCTATGTAAAAGTGTTTAAAAAGACCAATTTCTATTGGTTATATTTCACACTAGGACCTTAGATAACTAGAACTAAGCAGTGGTTGATCCAGAAATTTTCATAAGTGGGGACCCATTGACTGCCTAAAAGGGGGTCCCTGCCAGTCATGCTTCAGTGATTCCCTATATAATCTCCCATTTTCCAAGATTAGTGTGTGGGGGTGGGGCTGGAAAAAAACCTAAATCCGCCTCTGCTAATTGGGAAGTCATTTTGTCTGATACACACATATAAATACCTATAATGTACAAAATGCTTCAAATATATGCATAAATAATAATGGTACGTCTAAAAACCGTTAAGGATCTCCTCGGTGCACCCAAGACATAAAAAGTCACTTAGGACATGTATTTTAGTGTTGAGGGTATTCATTCGATTCATAACTTATTTCATAATCTTGTAATTTTTGTTTTGATAAAATTTGAGACATAAATACATGTATTGAGACATATAATACAATACATGTATTATATGTCTCTGATAAAATAAAACCAACTTTAAAGAAGTTATTTAAGTTTGAATCGGCTGTCACCTGTGTTTTGCATTGGGATGCCAAAACATTAATGTTATTTACAAAAATGCCAAAACCTGCAAATATATTTTAGGCAAAAATAGACATTTATAAATCGATGATTTTTACACTAAACGTTTTTATAATTTGTTATAGAAATATTAATAAGTACATGTACATAGTTTTATCAGAGACATATAATATAATTGTATTATATGTCTCTGGTTTTATCAAGGATTTGTATAGTAACTATACACATCCTTGGTTTTATAAAGTCCTTCATTGCTTCAACCCCTTGGTGAAATTTAAATGGCGAGACGATAATTAATAAACTATCTATCTATCGACATGCGCCGTTATTTAGGATTTTAGAATACGTCACGGATGACCGATGATCATTTTCAATACCAATCATTATTTGAATTTTGTCAATTGATCTTTAATGATTAGGACTGATTGGTGATGACAAAGAATGTGTCTCTGTTGATGGTTATAAACACATAGAAGTTAACTTTACAAAAAAAAGTTTACTTGGAAAAAAATATAAAATTATATGAATATGCTAAATAAATTTTTCTTTGGTATGTAATAATCGAAGACGTTTAGAAATATAAAGAATCTTCACATAGTTGGAAATTTTCTATTCAAGTTATATCATTTAAAAACGTTTAGAAATATAGATCTTTTTCGATGTACAATTTGGCCCGCTTGGAGATCTTGATAATTGTTTGCCTACTTTCGTCTATTTATATTGCTGAAATTCTTTAATAAAAAACTTGTACAAGTGTAATGCAGGAAAAGGGGGAAGAATCGCTTCTCTGTCGGGTTGTCTCCCCTTTCCCTCCAAAACGATTATAAAGTTATATATCGGGGGACTGGCATCTTTCACTTGGGGACTATTCTCGCTCGCTTTTATCTATACGGGGATTCTAACTTCTTTCGGAGAATCTGGGGAATACTAGCTCGCTCATATTCAGGTCTATGTAATACCTTCTACTGGCGTGTCCCTCATCCCGGACACTTTCTCCTTTCGAGGCCTGGCGCTGGTGAATAAAATACAATGATGTTTCAATTATTTATTCCAAACAGCTATCTACATTTAAGTGTGATATGTGATCTAAATAGTAAACTTTGTTTTAACTTATTTATGTTAATGAAAATCTTTTATGAATTTAAGTTAAGTTTTAAATACGAAACTAAGTTATTAGATCAGAAGATAAATTCTTACTTTAAAATTTATTTGAAATAGTTTATACTTTAACAATTTACATACCTGGTGAATAAAATACAATGATGTTTCAATTATTTATTCCAAACAGCTATCTACATTAAAGTGTGATATGTGATGTTGGGAGGTTGCGGTCTTCCCTTTTTAACCCCAACATCACGTGCTGATTGGAATTATTTTATTCACCTATGAAATTTTAGCGTCAATTTTGAATTTTCTAAAGTTACTTTTTATTGGTCAACTATTCTCTTTTTATGTTATAGATTTATTTGATTGACATATATTGTATTTAGTTATGTAAAATCAATTAAAGGATTATCAAAATCTTTACTTACTTAACAGAATTATTAAGTGAACAATAGAAACACTTTAGGGTTATTTTCCTACGGCAAATTACAAACATTTTTTATTCTTTTAAAAGATGACAGTTTATTTAATTTATTTCTGTTTAACTGTTTAACTGTTGATTCAAAATACACTCAGACGCAGATTTCCTGCGTAACAGGAGCGACAAATATACATACATTTACAAAAAACATAGAAGTGAAATGAGTAGAATACATACAATGAAACATTTTTACAAAGCTAAATGTATACTAAATCTATTGACCATACCACAAAAAGTCCGTGCAATCTGTAAGTTTAAATAACCACGTGATCACATGAACACAATCAAATAATAATGGATAGTAACAAAAAGTGTAACATATATAAATATATTCATATGTGCTGATTTACAGAGAAAGCAGTAGTTTTTCAACCTTTTGTATGAAAATAGAAAGGTTTGTTAATACATGTGAATTGCAATATTTCAGCATTCCATAAAGTTTATTGAAATTTGGGTTGATTCTATAGTAATTAGGAATATATGCATTTCTTATTTTAATGACATCAGCATTGTTACAAAGTGCTATGTAATGATACCCATCTCCAAGACAAGGCCGTAACTAGGCATCTTATTTTAGTGAGGCAAAATAACCAAGCCGAGCGAAGCGAGGCGAAAATTTTTTTTGGAGGGTATGAAATGAATGGTGCAAAATCCTGCATTCTAGGCATTTTTAGAGAGTTTGATAATGTTTTGAATTTGGACATTTTTTATATAGATTTTTCATATTTTAAGACTTTTACTAACATCAAATTTTTAACAACTTTATCTAAATTTATACGTAAGATGATCATCCAAATATCACTGATTGAGTCTGCTGCCAGAACATAGAACAAACATCGATTCAGTAGAGTTTTCCAAATTTTTCTATGGCTGGTTCAGTCAAATCGTTTCAGAATCATAATTTGGTCTGCTGATATCCTTATCGTGATGAACATGGAGCATGGCAAGACAGCACAATCGCCACTCATGCATGCTCTTTTCCAAGTTTTCAGTCGTTTCAGGGCAGTCTGTGTTTCTAAAGGTAGCACATCATCATCAACACAATGATCAATGTCTTCTTCCAATTCTTTCTCCATCAGCAATTCGGTAGCAGCATCGGTAGTAACAGTTTTGTTTGCAAAAGGGAATTAAGCTTTCCTGTAAGCACCATCATACAGTCGCAGTTACAAAATATTAAACTCGCTTTTATGCTGACAAAGAGTAGACAAACTAGGGATGGAATGAGATAAGATACATGTATATGATTCTATCTATAGAGTAAGTATATATGAGTACAGAGGAATTGGAATGGAGTTTTTGACGTTTGTACATGTAGTTCCATAATTTCAAATTATTTCTGGAAATAGTTGGCGGTATTTTAGTTCCAGAATCTATAAATTTAGGGGTTAGGGTTTGGGGTGTCCGATTCCGAAACCCCGAATATAAAGAAACGAAATTCCGTAGTCCCGAATAAGTAAAGACAAAATCCTGTGTTAAAGGTTTTACCATTCCTCAATAATATCAAATTGGAATATGGGATATTCTTTCAATTTTTAAGGTTAGGAAACATGGATAAAAACTAATCCATGCATTCATGTTTCATATTATTTATATTTCATTTATCTGTAAAGAGAAGGATTATTAAAAGTTTGTGAAATGAATACGCAGACAGGACTGCTCCCTTGCGATGCCCAGTATTGATTTGTCAAAAATTGGTGAAAGGGAGAAATAAATACGCAGACAGGACTGCCCCCTTCCGAAGACCAGTACTTTGTTTGTCAGTCTACTTATCGTTTTTTGATTGTTCTAATGAAGTTATATGCAATACTCAGACTCTGTTCACAAAAAAACTAGTTTACTAGAATTATCGCTTCTTTACCTTCAGTGTCGCTTTTCCCTTTTCTGCAAGAGCCTATTTTTAACTAAAGATCCATGATGATTATCGTTACTAGGTTAATGTAATCGGGAAACATCACTCGTTGAGATGCTGAGTTACATCCACGAAGAATAGTTTAAAAGGAATGAAGACAAGTTATAGAAATTAAGGTTGAGACAGAACAAATGACTATTATATTTAAATATATGTATAAAAAAAAATTATCAGTGTCGAAATTTTAGTGAGGCAATTGCCTCACTTGCCTCAAGGGTAGTTACGGCCTTGCAAGACCAGTTTTACAAAGCTTACATTTTCTTTCAATTTCTGGAATTCTATTCCATCTCCCTGTTTCTCAACGTCAGATTAATAGCTATGATCAAAAGACCTCTAGAATTGAGATTAACTATATGTTATTTACAAAAAGACGAAACTATTTATAACTTAATCTTACGTCACCTACTTTGTCTTAGAGCTTAAGCAATGCAATATATTAATAATTCAATTTTATTTTATTTATAAGTTTATTTCTCTAAGTTTACTTTATATTATTTTCCTTTTGCAACATACAATTTTCCATCATTACAAGCCCTTGCTATAATATAATGAAACTTGTCGCCAATATCACCATAAATACTCACAGAACAGATACAATCTTATCCTAAATAGTTTGCCATCTAACAATTCAAAAAGAAATTTTGAGTCGAAACTGAAGTACCAAATCTTTAAAAAGAATCACCTTTTTTTGTAACAGTATAGACGTCGAAAATTAAACTCTATATATATATTCTTTTTTCAAAATTCCTGAAATAATTTAAAATTATCTTTAGACAGCTTTCATATGCAAATCTTTTTAGAAGTATGTGAGCGTATTACCCCCCCCCCCCTGTTTTTCCTTCTATAAAATTTATTTGTAAACGATTTTGTGTCTTAATTTGTGTTTGCTAATTAACTGCGGTTCATGCTGTCAAAAGTAAAAAATGTCTCCTTGTGTATAAGTTATTGATAAAAAAATATTTGAAGCCGCCAGAAGAATAAATCATTTCCTGAATTTAAATACATTTATTTGTAAATAAAGGCAATTTGCCTAAAACATTCTCTCATATATTTAAACAATTGTAAAATAATTAATTCAACGACTTTCTTTTACTTTTTAATTTTCTTCTTCAGTTTTTTTTACCCATTGCTCTTCAATTACTGATCACAAATTTTTCGGATGCTTTTTATCCTATTTTCGTATCGAACTTACATGTTAGCAGTTGAACGGAATTAAGTACATTTTTCAGGAATTTACAACTTAAATTTTCAACAACAAAATTCCACACTTTTTTACTGGGATTTTTTTTACTGTTTTGAAGGCGCCACCAGTGACCCCGTAGCACACATAACCAACACCTCACATGGCGTATTCACGATGTTGAGGTATTGACCTACAATCACATTTATTAATATACAGCAAGTAGGTAATTTGGTGTTGAATGCCAGTAGGTCAGAATTTGTTAATTGAATTTTACCTGTAAAAGGGTCACTAGCTGTCAAATTCATGTTCATCGATTTCAATCAAATTCACATAACATGTGGTGTTGAATTGTTTATTAAAATTCCACGCACAATCTTGGCAGATATGCATAAAACCATTATTTCATGAACCTGCATGAAATATTGACTTATCACAGAACTAAAAAAATAAACCACCGAAAGTCCACATAAGAGATCATAAGAGGGTATAGAGAATAACGGGCAAAGAAAAAAAGGAATAAACAATAGTGAAAGAAAGAGAATAATGGTAAAAAGTGTAAGTCATTAAAAATATAGCTTAAAAAAAAGAAGCCTCTTGCATCAATTTGAGGAATTTACCCAAGATTAATTTTACGGCGGCTTATTTTATTTTGGATTAAAAATAAACACAATTGACAAGTTTCCTTCCCCTGCATTTTCGATCGCACATGTAAATAGCACGTTGGTCTCAAATAAGACACTGATACATTACAACACTTACCGTCAGTATTTGAAAATATTAATTAAGAAGGTATAGAAAATTAATGCACGCACACTATTATCCACCACAGGCCTAAATCGTTAGTCCGCAAACAACGAGGGTGATAAAAAAAAACCAGCACTTTGAACACAGCCACCGGCATGCTATGAATTTGAAAGCTTCCCAAATTAGTAACTATCAAGTTCTATTAACCATAGAAAACTGTTGTCCTTCTTTATCAAAAATGAAATTTAAATCAATTTATTCATATATTTGACCGACTAGAATTAATTGGGGAATTTAAACCAATTCCTATTGTAAGTGATAAAACTATCAGATCATATCAGGGTGATTGAAATGAGGAAAGGGTGGTGGGGATCAGGTATATTTGGAGAAGAAAGAAGGGAGGGTGAGTCCCTCGGGGGTAATCCCCACCCCCTTCAATTTGAGAATATGCTATTATCTTGTAAATGGTTTAGATCCCCACCCCTAAACTATATATATTCTTGAATGGGACAATAAAATGAATAAATTAAAATTAAAGGGAAGTCCCTGGGGGGTCATCCCACCCCATTCAATTTGAGAATGTGCTATTATCTTGTAAACGGTTTAGATCCCCACCCCTAAACAATATATATTCTTGAATGGGACTATAAAACAAATCAATTAAAATTAAAGGTTAGTCCCTGGGGGTCAACCATCCCCGTTCAATTTGAGAATGTGCTATTATCTTGTAAACGGTCCAGATCTCCACCCCTAAACCATATATATTCTTGAATGGGACGATAAAACAAATCAATTAAAATTAAAAGGAAGTCCCTGGGGGTCACCCCGTCCCGTTCAATTTGAGAATGTGCTATTATCTTGTAAACGGTCAAGATCCCCACCCCTAAACCATATATATTCTTGTATGGAACAATAAAACACATCAAATGAAATATAGGGAGAGTCCATGGGGGGTCACCTCCACCCTCACATGTTTGAAAAACTTTTAAATGGTTGAGATCCCCAGTGGTTAAGTGAAAAAAATTCCGGATCACAGGGGGATGATTCTAGGGGTTGGTAGTTCAACATATAGTTGGAACCACCCCTCCTAAATCTTGGGTTGGGAACAGGGAACCCCCTTTATAAAATGGCTGGATCCATCCAGGCATACCATCTAGCTAGCTATTAAGGCTTTAAAAATATGAAATAAATCAAACAAGGAAATTAACGGTGTAGGCAACTGTTTTGAATTTTAAAAAGAGCCTTTATTAACAATGTTAAATTTTGTGTGCATTTATTTTTGCTTATTTTCAATAACAAATAAATAATGGACAGAATTGCGTGATTGATTATTGTAATTTACGAAAAATCTGCATACATGTTATAAAATATGAAGTAGAAACTGGGAATTTGTCAAAGAGACAACAACACAAGTGACAACCAAAGAGCAGACAACAATCGAAGGTCACCTATGGGTCTTCAATGCAGTGAGGAAATTTTGGCACTGGTCTTCAGCTCATAAATATGTCTCAGAAATGAGAATGATATACAGCTCTCATTTGCATTAATAAAAACCTCACAATATGTTCTGAATATCAGAATATACAGTATTGCAAGATACTCTCATATTGTACACATGGAGCTGAGAAACTGTAAAATTAATCATGCTAATTTAACATTTAAGTCCTCGGAATCAATCTTAATATGCATACTGTTGTACAAAGGAATATAGTATGCAAAAGACACATATATATATATATATATGGTCTTCAAAAATAAGAGTATCAATTATGACAAGATCTTAATCAAGTAATTATTTTGGTTTGTTTAAATATTTAGGAAGTTAGTATGACCTCCTTTTTTGTGATGATGTTTTCCTTTTAAGCTGGGAAAAATTGTTTGTATCAACAAAAATAAAAACACAAAGTTAATCTAGAATTATGTTTTTATCATTTTTTTATGTTTAGATCATGTAGATTGTCAGCAAGATGAAAAGAAAAAAAAATATGCAGCTCAAAAGTCAAAATGTGGATAAGCTGAGGTTCAAGGTCCTACTTTTGCAGATTTTCATATTTTGCATGAATGAATTTAAAGTTTATACCATGGACAGCAGAGAAAGAAAAAAAAAACTTTCAATTTTCCTGCTTCTGAAGGATAAATGTAAAACATCTTGTTTTTGGTAAGTTTTATGCTCTGTTTTAATAGTGTTTGTGCATTCATCTGTCCAGTCCTTCCTCTAAATTGTATCCTCTTTAATTTTAGTAAGTAGCCTGTGGATTTACATATATATACTCAAAATATAGTACTAATATTAAGGGATTTTAGCATGACATCCTGTCGAATGCTTGTTAATCATGTTTATGTTCCAGAACATATGAGTATTTAGACTACGCGTACAGTCTGCCCAATTTCAGAAGTTGGTCAAGTTTATTAGAAACAAATATACATTACAGATCAACATAACTGAAATATTTAATAGATTAATACAAAAAGTTTAATTGCAGTAGAAATAAAAATACATGTTTGGTTGAGCTCTGGTATTAGACAGTACAAGTACCGGGTATACTCAAATGGTCTGATTGTATGCATATGGTCGGACTGTAAGAGTATACTTATATGTTTCGGACCATAAACGTACGGTCCAAATACTTATATGGTCTGAAACATTTATACATGTCTTAAAATTAGTATCTGACAAACACGTTCACTTGGTGTTTGTGAACTTGGTAATAAGTTATTCGATAGAATATAATGTTTTCAGATTATAAAAATAAAAATATCCCATATTTACTTTTAATAAAGAAGAAGATTATTGATGTATGTATAACTGTAAAATGAGACAGCAAGCCAACAACACAAAAAATAAGTATGAAACAATATATTTTTTTGTATCAATGTTATAATCATGATAATTTCCAATATGTCCGAAGATTTCAAGGTATTTTTACATTGAAATAAAACACAAATTGATCTCTGTCAGAACTTCAAAAGCTTAAAGATATATTGTTTCTGTTGTCTGCATTTTGTATAATATATTGAAATTCTAGAGAATAATGGAATATGTTATTATAATTGCCTAAAGTTTTAACATTGATCTTTATATATGATATAAATAACTTGGGAAAATACCCAAACGTTATAAAGAAGAATAAATTAATTGATTATTATATACCGGTAGTATTAGAATAGGAAGATGTGGTATATTGCTAATTTGACAACTCTCCGTCAGAGACCAAAGGATGTAAGAGGTTAGCAACTGATGACATTGGACAACCTTTAACAATCAGTAAAATCCATACCGCATAGCTATTTTTATTAAAAATCATATTATTGCTACATGTATGCAAAAAATTTTATATAATACTTCAGATTTTATTGGTTCTTTTTGAGAAGGATTGAAATTCATCATCTAGAATAAATGGAGAAAACATAGAAACAAGACCAGAATAAATTCAAAGACAAAAGTTGGATCAGCTATTATTTTCATCAGTCAGTCAATGATTTGATTTTCTTTTAAATACCAAAGATATTGAAACCAATAATGTCAATGTTCTGTGCGCTGAATGACCAAAAAGTGGACTATAAGATCACACAATGCTGGATGATAAGAAACTATTAATGTTTTGTGTGGAGAGATATTGTGAAAAAAATAGATTTACTTAAATAGCTACTGTAAATTCAAGAATTGTTGTGAGGGTTTATATTTGCAAAAATTGCAACACAGATGTAAACGCAATAATTTAAACTCCCATTTAGAAATATTTTATATGAATTAAAGTGATCTCAAAATCGTAAAAAATTAAAATCTCATATTAGTCTTAAATGACAAAAATCCAATAATAAATGCACGCAATAATTTCTGAATTTACAGTACTAGTATGTTCAGCCTTATATTAGAGTTTTTCATTGATTTCAAATGGTAAATAATAGTGTTTCAAGAAAGTATTCTATAATTCATAAATAAACATATATTGATACTTACATTATCTACTTTGTTGTTTAAAAGTTTAGTTTTGAACAGTTATAGAACAATATGTTGAATTAACATTTCCAAAGAAAAAAGATATTCAATTAAAAAGATTCATCTTATAACAATTTACTACCAAATAGAATACATTGTAACATACACATTACTGTATATTTATATCTATATATTTATAATTTGAATCTCATAGGATTTTATTTTGTCCCATGGGATATTAAAAATCCCATGGGATAATAATAATCCCATGGGATAATAATAATCCCATGGGATTTTTTTTGTCCCATGGGACAACAAATATCCCATGGGACTACAATTATCCCATGGGACAAAAAAAAATCCCATGGGATTTAACCAAAATCCCATGGGATAATGGTAAATCCCATGGGATTTTGCCCTGTCCCATGGGATATTGAAAATCCCATGTTTTTATAAATCAAATAGAAAAATAAATATAATAGTAACAGTAGAAAACCAATGACATTATTGAATCCCATGTAATTCCGCACATTTTGGTTATATTCATGACATTGTAGCTCTTATTTGAGGCGGCGGCGGATTTGCAAATGAGTGTTTTGCAAATTTAAAGTGTCCAGTGTTCATAAACTAATTTGAAAAACCCTTAAATGTAAATACCTAATAATGCTGGCTACGGCTTTTGATGTTGTTTCTGGTGTTTCTTATTCTGCATTGACAATATAGTTAAAAAGTACAATATATATAGTCAATAGGTGAACTGTTAAACTAGATAGAACCAGATAAAACAACTATTAAGTAAGGTAGTTTGTCCAATAGCCAGTGGTGAGTAAATATCAAAGAGCCCAAATAGAGTATTTTGGATTCATTGAACCATATAATACAAAATATGTTCAATATAGTAAGATCATTATAGTATAGGGTAAAATAGATATAAACTAAGTACAAAATTGGGAATAATATCAAATAGATAATATGTATATAAATGAACCTGTCCACATTTAGGATTTGTTGATTTATTTTCTTTGTCGTCAGTTTTCGTCTTTTTTGAAATCTTTTAGTTTTTTTTATTACCCTTAATTGTGGTCTATATTGTCTCAATGTCTTTTTTTTGTTCTACTGAACAATATTAAAATCACGATTGATATAAAAACTAAATTAAAAAAAAAAACCAGAGTCAATAACATTTGAAATTGCCTCAAAACAATTTATATTATATTAAAAATTGCAGCGATCTAATAACACACAGATAAACCCTTAAGTTGAATTTATCACGAAATGATTTTATTATTGTTATGGGGATAAATGTCGTGATGATATAAATCATTTTTCTTATTTCAAATTGCACAAGGGATATCTATTTATGTTCAATAATAATATAACAAGCATTATTGATAAACTTCAAAGTCTTATTACATAAAAAGATGATAGTTATAACATAAACTTTTGTAATGAGTAGTTCTATTAAAACAATTTTTGCCGGTGTTATTGCTTAGTAAATGCACAATGCACATTATATATGACAAAAATTAGCTACATTTATAACATTTCTATAGCACTACACTGTAAATAGATCGAGATATTTAATTAGCTATTAAATTACCTTAATTAATGAGGCAGCTCCACCTCCGTTGGTTTACACTGTTACTTTAAATCTAGCTTTGAATATGTCCATGAAAGTTATAAGAGTGTGTCGGTCTACTATCAAGCAATTAAAGTTCATATATATGATCACTCGTCTGGTCAATATGTATACACACAAAATGGTATTTCTATCATTTAAACAGCACCCGAACAACACTAACCAATAATCCCACACGCTTATAAGGGTCAACAAACTATTTTCAAAATTATGCGTGTCTACAGAAAACTCAAAATCAAACAACAATAGATTTTTTTCAAACATTTACAGACAGACAGACATAAAACCGGAAGTAGCATTTGAGTTGTCTTTTGCGTATGAACATATTCACCCTACTGCAGCGTGGTCAGTTACTCCAAAGAGTTGATTGGCAACAATTAAAACTGGTACTGATCTTTCATCTTTACTTATGTTGACATTTCATGGGTTGCACTGCACATCTTAAGTTGCAATAACACAGAATATGTTTGTGAACATAATCTGTAACATAAAGAAAGTGTCTGATACTTAATAAACAAGAGATGTTAGAAGGTTTCAATTGGAAAGTTACGACTGGTCATTCAGTTTTAATATAATATTAGATGAATAGTTTTGCACGCATGTAAGTTTCAGATGGAATGTTAAATTGTAATTGTATTCTCTCATTGTATGTAAACATATCATATAAACTGTTGATTAATATTAAAGGTATGAAGTAAACATGCTTAACATGTTATACTGAACTGATGGAATGAGATGTATAGAGCTGGTGCAAATGGATTATGTCACATGAGACAGACTAGATTATGGATTACGCGAACCCGGACAAAAATAGTTTCAAAATGAATAGTAGACAGTCCAAAACAAAATGGGTTACTACATCACTTTGTCAACACAAACGGTTGTCCTAATTGTCAACCTTGTAATTTAGATAAGGTTCACATTCATATTGAGAAATTATAATAAGAAGTATAACTAAATAAACAAAGTTCGCTTGAAAAGTTAAATGTGGTAATTGTAATTATATTAGTAAGTTTAGTCGGATATTACGTATTAAGAAACATTTATTTATTTCAGAGAGAATATGTTGCATTTTGTCAATCTCCTTTAGGAGGAAATAAAGTATGATGATGATATCTATTATTTTCTAATTTCAGACCGTGCCAAAAATAAAGGATCCAGAATAACATTTTGATAGGGTGTTTTTTGGAGATATACCTATATCTTGTAACAAATTGTAGAGGAGTATAAAATCATCATTATTTTCGTTACCTAAAAAATGTAGGAAAGTCTCTATTATAAGTTAATCATTTGTCATCAATTTGGTGATTAGAAATAACATTATAATTGTAACATGTGTAATGATAGTCAAGGAGTGACTGTATATGAACAAGAACTTGAAGAAAGACTGTTTTACAAAAAAAAAATGTTGATATTTAGAGGCCAGTCGATCGTTCGAGTGAGTGATTGGTTTGAAACTTTTCACATCTTGTCAAAATCATTCTTACCCTGCCCTTTTTCGTAATTGTTAGAATCGGCGATATGTTTTAAAAAGCAAACTATATATAGATTTGAAAAATCTAACATTCTCATATTTAAATTGTTTGATCATTATTTTTCACCTAAATTATACACCCACACAAAATGCACTGTTGATATTTACCAGTCTTCGCTTGACTGGTTAAGTAAGTAACGAATCGTATCATATTCTAAATCATGCAAATTAATTAACTTCCTAGTTAAAACTGTTATTTACTGTAAAAGATTATCCTGATACAAGGTACGTCCTCTTTCACAAAGTACTTAATTTTTAATTATTGTCAATATATTTATAAGCATTTTGTGGTTTGTATCAATCTTTCATCAGCAACGTTCTTTTCTTTTGTATTTCTTGTTTTATACAAAGAAAGGAAGATGTAGAATTCTTGCCTATGAAGAGGATGTAAGCAAAATTAATACAGGCAGTCGTACAACTTTTAACAATGCGACAATATCATACTGTATAGTCAGCTAATACTGGCACCGACATGAAACATGTGAAAATCGCGGTGAGTGTGGTGCGATCAAGATCTAGTGCGACTGGGGCTTTACAAATGTGAGTCGAAATTGTGTTTACCCTTGGTTTCGTGGCTATATACATGTAGGTCTTGTAGAGGAGAAACGATGCTTCGGTATCTCCCTTACAAGACCTATATCACCATACCCGGTGATACCCCACATTATTTTTTTTCTAGAAGCCATGGAATAGGCCAACATCCCTTTTTCTTTTTAAATATTTCAAATGTCGATCCTTAGTTCCAGATTTTTTAACAAAGCACAACTCGTTTATCCTCTACAAGACCTATATAGCCATACCCCTTGAAACCTCTCATTTTTTTTTCTCTAGAAGCCATCGAATAGGCCAATTCCACTTGGTTTTTTTTCAAAACTTTTCTCATTTCGAGCCTTTTTGACTTTTGAACGCGGCATAGCGCCACCGGAAACCTTGCGCAAAAGATGCGTAGTTTTCTTATCTACATGTACAAGAACATACATGTAGCAATACCCATTGACACCTCTCATTATTTTTTTCTCTGGAAGCCATGTAATAGGCCAACCCCCTTTTCCCTGTTTATTTTTTTAATTCAAATTTTCAAAGCCTAGTTTCAGATTTTCAAACATAGCACCACTCAAAACCTTGCTAAAAAAATGCGCCTGTTTCTTTTCTACAAGTCCTATACAGCCATACACACATAGTAACACCCCTCATTATTTTCTCTAGAAGCCATTTGTAAAGGCCAAGCCTCATTTTTTTAAATCAAATTGCGAGCAATTGTTCCAGATTTTTTAGCATAGCACCACGATACGCCTGTTTCTCCTCTAAATGACTTTATAGCAAGACCCCGTGACACACATCATTTTTTTCCATGGAAAAGATCAACTCCACCTGTTGTTCTTTTTAATCAAAATTCGAGACCTTGAAAGGTAAGTTAATTATGGCTCAAAATGGTCCAAGTATTTTTTTTCTATCACCAAAAGTTTCATCTCTGCAAAATTGTTTATTTTTCATTTAAACAAAGACAACAAAGGTGCATTTTTTTCTATGGAGGACTACTTTTACATACGTTCTAAATTGAAATAGGTGCATTGCTGATCTAGCACCAACAACCAATCCGTTGACATGTGATTTTTGCTGTGATACTGAATGTTTCCTTGAAATGGGATGTGACTTGCTTTATAAACATATGTTGTAAATCCCATCTGAAGGTAGGGAAGTGAATTGCAATTTCTGCGTTTTAAATATATTTTGTTTCAACGACCGTTGCTGTTTTTTATTCATTTTCTGTTGTTTTGCCTTATTGTTCGTTATTTATTGTTTGCTAGCTTCAATCTGATCTGATCTTTTGTTATCATATAAAGTATTTAGTGCCTATCTGAATTATTTCTAATTTCTTAGTCCACCGTCTGTTAAACTGTATCAAAAAGCCTCATATTGGTTGCATCAAGGTTTTTTTTTAAGAGATCTTTGTTTATTTAATAAATAATCCTTTGCCATAGTTGCAGTTGAAGATACTGTTTGTAAACAACAGTGAGAAAAATATCGATCAAGTTCGAATGAAGTGGATGTAAGCAATTATAGGCACCCGTACGGCCTTTAAAAATGAGAAAAACTCACACCAAATGATCGGCAATTAAGACTCTGCCATGAAAAGTATGTAACAATGCAATTGAGAAAACTTACAGCCTAATGTATAATAACAAAATAATATTTGAAAAACAAATATGACATACATGAATCTACGACAACCACTGAACTACAGGCTCGTATGTTACTTTGTGTTTTGTGTGTGCTGATTATTAAAAAAAATGCCTATAATTAGTAATTGCAAGAACTAGTTAGCATCAACTAAGTATGTTTAATGGGCGTCAAGTTGGTTACCTATTCCCTATTCCCTATTCGTTGCCTATTCGTTACCTATTCCCTATTCCCTATTCGTTACCTATTCCCTATTCCCTATTCGTTGCCTATTCGTTACCTATTCCCTATTCCCTATTCGTTGCCTATTCGTTACCTATTCCCTATTCCCTATCCGTTGCCTATTCGTTACCTATTCCCTATTCCCTATTCGTTACCTATTCGTTACCTATTCCCTATTCCCTATTCGTTACCTATTCGTTACTTATTTGATTTTTAATATCCTTCCCCCTTTTTAATTATGGCATGGAATAGTTTAATATGGCTGCCGTTACCATGGAAACGGCACAATTGTGAAAAAAATGAGTTTTTGGTTTTTGGTGAACTGTTTGGATATGCTTCAACTCAGAATCATCATATTTTAAAACAATGTAGGTGCCCACTATATACAGGTGTTGGATGATTTTGGCGATCATTGGAACTACTATGTTGCCATGGAAACTACACCAAAATTTTCAAAATTCTAAAAATGCTCAAAACTTCATGAAACTTCACAGTAATGATGAGCAACATTGGAGTTGGAATTTCCAAAATAGGTCTTGTTACCATGGAAACAATGCAAAAAGGTCAAAAATTTCAAAAATAAGAATTTTCCGCAAACTGGATGAAACTTTACAGGAATGGTAACTGGCATAGGCAGAGTTGGATTTTGAAGTTAGAATTTTCAAAATGGCCGCCGTAACCATGGAAACAGCAAAAATATCAAAAATTCAAAATGTTCAAACTTAATGAAACTTTGCAAAAATGTTACTAGACATCTGTAGATGCTCTCTTTGACTTTGGAATTGTCAAAATGGCTGCCGCTCACCTGGTAATAGGGGGAAGGGGTGCCTTCCGTTATTGCTAGCAATTACAAATCTAGTTGTTAATAGTCTTACATATGGTAATAGTTCTGAATTGGTTGAGGTAAAATGATCTTTTTATGACCTATTTATATGTGTTTGTGCTCAACCGATCCTTTTACTTCATGTTCGATACGCATTTGTTCCTTACTTGTTTTTTATACGTTCTACCTTTTAACTGCTTTATGTCCGTATGTTTGAAGATGGATCTTGGTTCGACGGGATGAAATCACCGTGTTAGCGCTTGCGTAAAAACGAAGATGTGGTATGATTGCCAATGAGACAACACTCCACATTAGACCAAAATGACACAGAAATTATCAACTATAGGTCACTGTACGGCCTTCAACAATGAGCATAGCCCAAACCGTGTAGTCACCTATAAAAGGCCCAGACATGACAACCTCAGACAATTCAAACAACAAAACTGACGGCCGTATTTCATATACAAAAAAATAAACGGAAATATGTAACACAAAAACAAACGATAACTACTTAATTTCAGGCTCTTGTCTAGGGACAGGCACATACTTACATATTGTGGTAGAGTTAAACATGTAAGCAGGGTGTACATCGTTTCGGAGCATGCTATTACCTTGTTTAATTCGTTCCATCACTCGCTTATAATTCGCTTATAATACGTGTATCTTACGTTGCACCTTTTAAAACATGATTTTCAATTGTTTTGTTGTCTCTGGTGGAAGATTTGGGCTCTTAGAGGTGATATAACTCTATAAGTGCATTTGTATCCGTTCCAGCGGTCGGATAATACCCTGTTAAATATTCGTTACTAATTCGCTTTTAAAAAGTTTGTTGTACGTTGCACCTTTTAGAAAAGGATTTCCAATTGTGTTCATATCTCTGGTGGTAATAATGTGCTCTTATAGATGAAATACCCCTATAAGCGCATATGTACTCGTTCCAGCGATCGGTTAATACCCTGTTACCTATTCGTTACCTATTCGTTACCTATTCACTTATAGTACGTTTGTTGTACGTTGCACCTTTTAGAAAAGGATTTTCAATTAAATTCATATCTCTGGTGGTAACAATGTGTTCTTAGAGATGAAATGACCCTATTAGAGCGCATGTACCCGTTCCAGCGCTCGGTAAATAACCTGTTACCTATTCGTTACTTATTCGCTTTTAATGCGCGGGGTATACGGTGCACCTTGAAATAAATCGTTTTTTAATTGTGTTCAGGTCTCTGGTGGTAAGAATGTGTTCTTAGAGATGAAATTACCCTATTAGCGCGCATGTACCCGTTCCAGCGCTCGGTTAATACCCTGTTACCTATTCGTTACCTATTCGTTACCTATTCGCTTATAATACATTTTTTTATACGTTGCACCTGTTAGAAAAGGATTTTCAATTTTGTCCAGGTCTCAGGTGGTAACAATGTGTTCTTAGAGATGAAATGACCCCATTAGAGCGCATGTACCCGTTCCAGCGCTCGGTAAATAACCTGTTACCTATTCGTTACCTATTCGCTTTTAATGCGCGGGGTATACGGTGCACCTTGAAATAAATCGTTTTTTAATTGTGTTCAGGTCTCTGGTGGTAAGAATGTGTTCTTAGAGATGAAATTACCCTATTAGCGCGCATGTACCCGTTCCAGCGCTCGGTTAATACTCTGTTACCTATTCGTTACCTATTCGTTACCTAATCGCTTATAATACATTTTTTTATACGTTTCACCTGTTAGAAAAGGATTTTCAATTATGTCCATGTCTCAGGTGGTAACAATGTGTTCTTAGAGATGAAATTACCCTATTAGCGCTCATGTACCCGTTCCAGTGCTCGGTAAATAATCTTGTTACCTATTCGTTACCTATTCGCTTTTAATGCGCGGGGTATACGCTGTAACTTGAAATAAATCGTGTTTTAATTGTGTTCATGTCTGGTGGTAACAATGTGTTCTTAGAGATGTAATGACCCCATTAGAGCGCATGTATCCGTTCCAGCGCTCGGTAAATAACCTGTTACCTATTCGTTATCTATTCGCTTTTAATGCGCGGGGTATACGGTGCACCTTGAAATAAATCGTTTTTTAATTGTGTTCAGGTCTCTGGTGGTAAGAATGTGTTCTTAGAGATGAAATTACCCTATTAGCGCGCATGTACCCGTTCCAGCGCCCGGTTAATACTCTGTTACCTATTCGTTACCTATTCGCTTTTAATGCGCGGGGTATACGCTGCAACTTGAAATAAATCGTGTTTTAATTGTGTTCATGTCTGGTGGTAACAATGTGTTCTTAGAGATGAAATGACCCCATTAGAGCGCATGTATCCGTTCCAGCGCTCGGTAAATAACCTGTTACCTATTCGTTACTTATTCGCTTTTAATGCGCGGGGTATACGGTGCACCTTGAAATAAATCGTTTTTTTATTGTGTTCAGGTCTCTGGTGGTAAGAATGTGTTCTTAGAGATGAAATTACCCTATTAGCGCGCATGTACCCGTTCCAGCGCTCGGTTAATACCCTGTTACCTATTCCTTACCTATTCGTTACCTATTCGGTTATAATACATTTTTTTATACGTTGCACCTGTTAGAAAAGGATTTTCAATTATGTCCAGGTCTCAGGTGGTAACAATGTGTTCTTAGAGATGAAATGACCCCATTAGAGCGCATGTACCCGTTCCAGCGCTCGGTAAATAACCTGTTACCTATTCGTTACCTATTCGCTTTTAATGCGCGGGGTATACGGTGCACCTTGAAATAAATCGTTTTTTAATTGTGTTCAGGTCTCTGGTGGTAAGAATGTGTTCTTAGAGATGAAATGACCCTATTAGAGCGCATGAACCCGTTCCAGCGCTCGCTTAATACCCTGTTACCTATTCGTTACCTATTCACTTATAATACGTTTGTTGTACGTTGCACCTTTTAGAAAAGGATTTTCAATTGTGTCCATGTCTCTGGTGGTAACAATGTGTTCTTAGAGATGAAATGACCCTATTAGCCGCATGTACCCGTTCCAGCGCTCGGTTAATACCATGTTACCTATTCGTTACCTATTCGTTACTTATTCGCTTTTAATACGTTTGTTGTACGTTGCACCTTTTAGAAAAGGATTTTCAATTGTGTTCATATCCCTGGTGGTAATAATGTGTTCTTATAGATGAAATACCCCTTTTAGCGCGTATGTACCCGTTCCAGCGCTCGGATAATACCCGGTTACTTATTCGTTCCTCATTTGCTTTTAACGCACATGGTATTCGTTGCACCTTGAAATAAATTGTTTTTTAATTGTGTTCATGTCTCTGGTGGTAACAATGTGTTCTTAAAGATGAAATGACCCTATTAGCGTGCATGTACCCGTTCAAGCGCTCGGTAAATACCCTGTTAACTATTCGTTACCTATTCGTTACCTATTCATTTATAATACGTTTGTTGTATGTTGCACCTTTTAGAAAAGGATTTTTAATTGTCTCCATGTCTTTTGTGGTAACAATGTGTTCTTAGAGATGAAATTACCCTATTAGCGCGCATGTACCCGTTCCAGCGCTCGGTAAATACCCTGTTAACTATTCGTTACCTATTCGTTACCTATTCATTTATAATACGTTTGTTGTACGTTGCACCTTTTAGAAAAGGATTTTCAATTGTGTCCATTTCTCTGGTGGTAACAATGTCTTCTCAGAGATAAAATGACTCTATTAGCATGCATGTACCCGTTCCAACGCGCGGATAATACCCTGTTACTTATTCGTTCCTTTAAATACGCGTGGTATACGTTGCACCTTGAAATAAATCGATTATCGATTGCTTTCACGTCTCTGGTGGTAATTATGTGTTCTCTGATCTGAGTTGAAAAAACCCTATTAGCGCATATGTACCCATTTCACCGCTCAGTGATACCCTGTTACTTATTCGTTCCTTATTCGCTTTTAAAACGTGTGTAATGCGTTGCACTTTAAAAAGAAATATTTGTGTGTCTCTGGTGGTAACTGTCGGTTCTTAGAGGTGAAATAACCTTAATCGAACATATGAACCCGTTTCAGCGCTCGACTGATACCCTGTTACTTATTCGTTCCTTATTCGCTTTAAATACGCGTGCTATGCGTTGCACCTTGAAATAAGAAGTAACGAATAGGTAACAAGGTATTAGTCGAGCGCTGGAACGGGTACATACGCGCTAAAAGGGTTATTTCATCTCTAAGAACACATTGTTACCACCAGAGACATGAACACAAATGAAAATCTTTTTCTAAAAGGTGCAACGTACAACAAACGTATTATAAGCGAATAAGTAACGAATAGGTAACGAATAGGTAACAGGGTATTTACCGAGCGCTGGAACGGGCACATGCGCGCTTATAGGGTCATTTCATCTCTAGGAACACATTGTTACCACCAGAGACATGGACACCATTGAAAATCCTTTTCTGAAAGGTGCAACGTACAACAAACGTATTATAAGTGAATAGGTAACGAATAGGTAACGAATAGGTAACAGGGTATTTACCGAGCGCTGGAACGGGTACATGCGCGCTAATAGGGTAATTTCATCTCTAAGAACACATTGTTACCACAAAAGACATGGAGACAATTAAAAACCCTTTTCTAAAAGGTGCAACATACAACAAACGTATTATAAGTGAATAGGTAACGAATAGGTAACAGGGTATTAAGCGAGCGCTGGAACGGGTTCATGCGCTCTAATAGGGTCATTTCATCTCTAAGAACACATTGTTACCACCAGAGACATGAACACAATTAAAAAACGATTTATTTCAAGGTGCAACGTATACCTCGTGCATTAAAAGCAAATAAGGAACGAATAAGTAGCAGGGTATTAACTGAGCGCTGGAACGAGTACATACGCGTTAATAGGGGTATTTCATCTAAAAGAACACATTATTACCACCAGAGATATGAACTGAATTAAAAATCCTTTTCTAAAAGGTGCAACGTACAACAAACGTATTATAAGTGAATAGGTAACGAATAGGTATCAGGGTATTTATCGAGCGCTGGAACGGGTACATGCGCGCTAATAGGGTCATTTCATCTCTAAGAACACATTGTTACCACCAGAGACACGGACACCATTGAAAATCCTTTTCTGAAAGGTGCAACGTACAACAAACGTATTATAAGTGAACAGGTAACGAATAGGTAACGAATAGGTAACAGGGTATTTACCGAGCGCTGGAACGGGTACATGCGCGCTAATAGGGTAATTTCATCTCTAAGAACACCTTGTTACCACAAAAGACATGGAGACAATTAAAAATCCTTTTCTAAAAGGTGCAACATACAACAAACGTATCATAAGTGAATAGGTAACGAATAGGTAACAGGGTAATAAGCGAGCGCTGGAACGGGTTCATGCGCTCTAATAGGGTCATTTCATCTCTAAGAACACATTGTTACCACCAGAGACCTGAACACAATTAAAAAACGATTTATTTCAAGGTGCACCGTATACCCCGCGCATTAAAAGCGAATAGGTAACGAATAGGTAACAGGTTATTTACCGAGCGCTGGAACGGGTACATGCGCTCTAATGGGGTCATTTCATCTCTAAGAACATATTGTTACCACCTGAGACCTGGACATAATTGAAAATCCTTTTCTAACAGGTGCAACGTATAAAAAAATGTATTATAAGCGAATAGGTAACGAATAGGTAACGAATAGGTAACAGGGTATTAACCGAGCGCTGGAACGGGTACATGCGCGCTAATAGGGTAATTTCATCTCTAAGAACACATTCTTACCACCAGAGACCTGAACACAATTAAAAAACGATTTATTTCAAGGTGCACTGTATACCCCGCGCATTAAAAGCGAATAGGTAACAGGTTATTTACCGAGCGCTGGAACGGGTACATGCGCTCTAATGGGGTCATTTCATCTCTAAGAACACATTGTTACCACCTGAGACCTGGACATAATTGAAAATCCTTTTCTAACAGGTGCAACGTATAAAAAAATGTATTATAAGCGAATAGGTAACGAATAGGTAACGAATAGGTAACAGGGTATTAACCGAGCGCTGGAACGGGTACATGCGCGCTAATAGGGTAATTTCATCTCTAAGAACACATTCTTACCACCAGAGACCTGAACACAATTAAAAAACGATTTATTTCAAGGTGCACCGTATACCCCGCGCATTAAAAGCGAATAAGTAACGAATAGGTAACAGGTTATTTACCGAGCGCTGGAACGGGTACATGCGCTCTAATGGGGTCATTTCATCTCTAAGAACACATTGTTACCACCAGACATGAACACAATTAAAACACGATTTATTTCAAGTTGCAGCGTATACCCCGCGCATTAAAAGCGAATAGGTAACGAATAGGTAACAAGATTATTTACCGAGCACTGGAACGGGTACATGAGCGCTAATAGGGTCATTTCATCTCTAAGAACACATTGTAACCACCTGAGACATGGACATAATTGAAAATCCTTTTCTAACAGGTGAAACGTATAAAAAAATGTATTATAAGCGAATAGGTAACGAATAGGTAACGAATAGGTAACAGGGTATTAACCGAGCGCTGGAACGGGTACATGCGCGCTAATAGGGTAATTTCATCTCTAAGAACACATTCTTACCACAAGAGACCTGAACACAATTAAAAAACGATTTATTTCAAGGTGCACCGTATACCCCGCGCATTAAAAGCGAATAAGTAACGAATAGGTAACAGGTTATTTACCGAGCGCTGGAACGGGTACATGCGCTCTAATGGGGTCATTTCATCTCGAAGAACACATTGTTACCACCAGAGATATGAATTTAATTGAAAATCCTTTTCTAAAAGGTGCAACGTACAACAAACGTACTATAAGTGAATAGGTAACGAATAGGTAACAGGGTATTAACCGATCGCTGGAACGAGTACATATGCGCTTATAGGGGTATTTCATCTATAAGAACACATTATTACCACCAGAGATATGAATTTAATTAAAAATCCTTTTCTAAAAGGTGCAACGTACAACAAACGTACTATAAGTGAATAGGTAACGAATAGGTAACGAATAGGTAACAGGGTATTAACCGATCGCTGGAACGAGTACATATGCGCTTATAGGGGTATTTCATCTATAAGAGCACATTATTACCACCAGAGATATGAACACAATTGGAAATCCTTTTCTAAAAGGTGCAACGTACAACAAACTTTTTAAAAGCGAATTAGTAACGAATATTTAACAGGGTATTATCCGACCGCTGGAACGGATACAAATGCACTTATAGAGTTATATCACCTCTAAGAGCCCAAATCTTCCACCAGAGACAACAAAACAATTGAAAATCATGTTTTAAAAGATGCAATGTAAGATACACGTATTATAAGCGAATTATAAGCGAGTGATGGAACGAATTAAACAAGGTAATAGCATGCTCCGAAACGATGTACACCCTGCTTACATGTTTAACTCTACCACAATATGTAAGTATGTGCCTGTCCCTAGACAAGAGCCTGAAATTAAGTAGTTATCGTTTGTTTTTGTGTGACATATTTCCGTTTATTTTTTTGTATATGAAATACGGCCGCCAGTTTTGTTGTTTGAATTGTCTGAGGTTGTCATGTCTGGGCCTTTTATAGGTGACTACACGGTTTGGGCTATGCTCATTGTTGAAGGCCGTACAGTGACCTATAGTTGATAATTTCTGTGTCATTTTGGTCTAATGTGGAGTGTTGTCTCATTGGCAATCATACCACATCTTCGTTTTTACGCAAGCGTTAACACGGTGATTTCATCCCGTCGAACCAAGATCCATCTTCAAACATACGGACATAAAGCAGTTAAAAGGTAGAACGTATAAAAAACAAGTAAGGAACAAATGCGTATCGAACATGAAGTAAAAGGATCGGTTGAGCACAAACACATATAAATAGGTCATAAAAAGATCATTTTACCTCAACCAATTCAGAACTATTACCATATGTAAGACTATTAACAACTAGATTTGTAATTGCTAGCAATAACGGAAGGCACCCCTTCCCCCTATTACCAGGTGAGCGGCAGCCATTTTGACAATTCCAAAGTCAAAGAGAGCATCTACAAATGTCTAGTAACATTTTTGCAAAGTTTCATTAAGTTTGAACATTTTGAATTTTTGATATTTTTGCTGTTTCCATGGTTATGGCGGCCATTTTGAAAATTCTAACTTCAAAATCCAACTCTGCCTATGCCAGTTACCATTCCTGTAAAGTTTCATCCAGTTTGCGGAAAATTCTTATTTTTGAAATTTTTGACCTTTTTGCATTGTTTCCATGGTAACAAGACCTATTTTGGAAATTCCAACTCCAATGCTGCTCATCATTACTGTTAAATTTCATGAAGTTTTGAGCATTTTTAGAATTTTGAAAATTTTGGTGTAGTTTCCATGGCAACATAGTAGTTCCAATGATCGCCAAAATCATCCAACACCTGTATATAGTGGGCACCTACATTGTTTTAAAATATGATGATTCTGAGTTGAAGCATATCCAAACAGTTCACCAAAAACCAAAAACTCATTTTTTTTCACAATTGTGCCGTTTCCATGGTAACGGCAGCCATATTAAACTATTCCATGCCATAATTAAAAAGGGGGAAGGATATTAAAAATCAAATAAGTAACGAATAGGTAACGAATAGGGAATAGGGAATAGGTAACGAATAGGTAACGAATAGGGAATAGGGAATAGGTAACGAATAGGCAACGAATAGGGAATAGGGAATAGGTAACGAATAGGCAACGGATAGGGAATAGGGAATAGGTAACGAATAGGTAACGAATAGGGAATAGGGAATAGGTAACGAATAGGTAACGAATAGGGAATAGGGAATAGGTAACGAATAGGCAACGAATAGGGAATAGGGAATAGGTAACGAATAGGGAATAGGGAATAGGTAACCAACTTGACGCCCATGTAAGTTTATAAGTGTAATATGTTCTTTTGGTCATTCATGTATATGTCTTAAAGCGTGTCGTTTTTTCTACATCCTTGCCTTTGACACCTTCATAATTGAGCGTTCCGGATGAAGGTAAATCCAGAAAAAAATCTTTTGACGCGTTGATTTTATATAGTGTTGTTTTGTTTCCAACTCAGTGGCAATGTGTACTACTTCATCTTTGCTATGTTGGTGTTGTTATTTGTCAAAATTATAATGCAATGTAAAAGCAAAATATAAAAATAAGATTTATGATACAAGGGTCCGCGGATGAATGATTGTTAAATAACCGTGTCAAAATAACCGAACATTACATATTCAACGGAATTAGTGCGAAGACGTCATGAACAGTCTACGAAACGCATTTCATTCGAATTATTTGCCCGTATTTTTCATCATAAAAGTATATGTTGATATTACACATTTCTATGTTCTTTAGATGTTTACGAGTAAAGAGTTTATGTCTAAGGTAGTATTTGTAGTTTCTTGTACTTCCAATGGGTGTAAGCATGTACTCCATAGTGAAGGATTTTATGTTACTTATAAATGATGAAAAACAATAAAAGGATTTCTTATATATTGGTTTCGCCAATTTTGTGTCTTAATTTTAAAGTCAGTACCATTTGGTAATCAGTACGTCGATTAATCAATCTGTAACACCTCCTAACTGAAAAATGTATAAAAGAGGATGTGATGATACCAAAGGAGTAAGAAAGAGTGGGTGAAGAAACTAATTTAAATAAAAATTTGCTGAAATATATTTTGTATGCAAGTAACCTAAGCGTGACCCTCTTGTACACAATCCGATGATAGCAATAATACGCATGGATCTGTCATTGAAAAGCTATAAATATCTGATTGTACATGTTATACACGTGCTAAATATCCATGCTTCTTTGTTGATTGTTTACAATAAGATTACAATCGATAAACAATGGCTTCAAAACACGGCAATTAATTAGTTACCATATTTTCACATCATAACAGATAGAAAAAAGATTGACAAATGTACGATATGTTTGAGTAAAAAATGATAAAACCGTGCACAGAAGACCAAGTGTACATGCATTGATTCAAGAATTGGATAAGCATTATTTTCAACAGTCACTCGTTTCATATGACTTTAACGTTTCTACTCTTTATATGACACCTGTCGACTCGTAATGCTCATGCAAGCACAATATCTGCGATAATGTCACTATCCGAAAGAAAACAAATGTGGATAGAATAAGTGGACCATGATAGTTTATATTCTTATGATGCATAGAGATTGAAGATATTTTTTTTAAATAGCGTTGTTTCGAACGTGAGAACAATTTATGTCTTCCGGATGTTGTGATTTCTTTTTGTGATTTGTGTCAAAAATATAGCATACCTTTTTGTTTTGATAATATATTTTATAATACACATGATTTAAGAGTTGAGGAATACATGTTATATATTCCAGTCATAGTTTCTTGCTTTTATAAGATTTATTTCACGTGACAACTAAATTATTCAGATTACTTTTTTAGCTCACCTGGCCCAAAGCATAATGTTCAGCAAAGAAAGATCTACAATTAAGTCAAACATGACCAAAATTTTCAAATGACCTCTTTAGGAGTTATTGCACTTTACAGTCAATTTTTAACAATTTTCATAAATTTTTGTAATGTAGAAAATTATTTTCCACTGTAATTACTGGGTTCATTATAGATAGAGATAATTGTAACAACAAGAATGTTCCGTAAAGTAAGATCTACAAATACATCACCATCTCCAAAACACAATTTGTCATGAATTTATTTGTCCATTGTTTAATATGCACAGAGACCAAGGTGAACGACACAGGCTCTTGAGAGCCTCTAGTTTAAAGTCTTTCATTATTATCAATAAACTCATCATAGATACAAGGATTACATTTTGTGTTTAAACCAGACGCGCGTTTCGTGTATCGAATCCAAAAACAGAGTCAAAACAGAGTCAAAAAAGTTAAAAAGGCCAAATAAAGTACGAAGTTGAAGAGCATTGATGACCAAAATTCCTAAAAGTTTTGTCAAAGACAGCTATTCCTGGGGTAGAAAAGGCTAAGCATTTCAAAATTTCAAACTTTTTGTAAGCAGTTAATTTATATTGATGACAACATCAATGATTATTCTACTCGGCAGGTGATACCCTCGGAAATGCGGTAGGGCCAATTTGTCGGGATTTTTTTTCACAGAAGAGCCAATTTCAAAAAGTGCCGACAGAATAAAATTTACTATAAAAACAAAAAATAAAAATGCTTTTTCATCAATATCTCTATTTACATAAATTATGATATGTGTGATCAATAGTTAATTTAACCCTAAAAAAAGATGAAAGTTCAATATGCGAAATTTCTGGTGTTTTTAGGTGGGAAAAACAGGGAATCACCCTTGATGGACAGTTTAAACAAAAAAAAAGTTATGTTTTTTATGACTGTTGTAATTCATACTACTATTCCCCTCAAAAATGAAATTGGTTTGGTGTGTCCTTATTAAATAAAAAACTACTTTTTAAAGAAAAAATTGTAACATCGCTAAATTGTAGCGATATAGCTCCTTAATAAAAAAAAAACCTTATGGATAAGGATTGCCGTTGCTCAATCAGTAGATCACATAACTACTAACCAATGATGGTTTTGAAGAAAGGGTTCGAATCTCGCTCAGACATTTTGCATTTTTTGTGTTGTTATATTAAATATTAAAGGTTTCTATCATATTTTTTTTTTTGGTGTTTGCTTAATTCATAGAGTCATTTTGGTTCGTTTTAACTATATAATTTATTAGTATAATATCATTTTTCATGTATTTTAAAGAAAAAAATAAAGTATCGCTTATTGTGTGCATTCCTATGACTGTCCATACTTTTGACTTACTTTCTATTCATGTGTTTACATTTATTACATTCAAGGAACAACTGCCGCCATACTGATGTAGGTGCCTGTCCATAACCAATAACACGATAATTGATTCTATAGCAATGAAGCCCAAATGTTGCGGGTGTAATATACACATAACATAAAATAAGGCCATTGTATACAAGTTTCAAGACAACACAAACAATTTTTCGAAATATTTTTTGAACATGGTATTAATATATGTAACAAATGCAGTCAACAGCAATTGTGTCGCCAACTCACAAACTATGTAGATACTAGCACATACATTTTTATCACTGTCCCTACACCGGTACCCAAGTCATCACAAAATAAAACAACACAACAGAACAAATCAATTACACTACAAATCGTGATTGTAGGTAAAACATCAAGAAGCTGTTGCATCTGTATCAGGGTCGTATCACAACAAACGGCCGATTTGTTAAAATGCCAGAAAAGGCAATATAACATGTGTTAGTAAACCCTATGACCAACTGATGTAAGATGTTCTCCGGTTAAAACACATACCTGTATCATCTTATCTTAGCTTATAGACGATAAAACCTTAAAAGACCAGGAAAAATACAGATATACATATATCCAGAACTAATAAAAACACGATTTGAATTTGTTCAATATTATTTGGCTCCTTGACAAGTTACGTGGTATGGTCACTGTGTCTAAATCACACCGGCAAAATTTTGCTCGGACTCGATGGTATCTAACATCCGGCACAATGACGGAACATCAATAGACAAAAGAAAGATATGTTTCTCCTTATTTTTTTATTTTTTTTTATGATATCGAAGAATATATATATTTTCTATTGTGAATAGCAATATTTTCTACAACCGTTCTATATTAACGGAGAAAAAAGTAAAAATGCATGTCTAAATGACGAATTGAGTGAACCTTGCCTCGAAATTGTTTAATTTCTCGTTAAATTGTTCACAGTGTACGGAAAACAAGGTACGGGAAGATAGATACTGACACGGAGATGGCAAATTTAGTTATTATGAGCATCTCAATAATTGTATTTATGTGTATGGAACGAAAGAAAAGGGTCATGTCAAATTAAAATAAACCGGTTTCGTCAATGTTGTTACTACACAATCACCCGGTTTCGTCTATATATATCACCCTTTTTTTTTAAACAAACAATTTATGAAATGCAACGTTGACACGGATCTGAACATTGTCTTTCGAGAATTCAAATATATATTTATTGTCAAGTAAACTTGGCGTGTTAAAATCTATTTTAAACGGGTAATTATGGTAATACACATTTTCCTAATGAAAGGCGTATCCCTTATTTCACTTAACTTGAAGTTATAAATACTCAATAGCAAATACTGGTATCTAATTATTTTATAACATTATGATATTTTTTATATAGGTTTTGAGATACATCGCAATATGTGACCCCCACTTTTTTGTTTTACCAAAAAAAATTCAATCACTCTAAACCAAAATTTTAAACATCACCAAAAAGTAAACTTAATCCAACATACATAATCCGATTTCCTGGGTGTTTTCTCATTTCTTACAATATTTTAATTCGGTATACACTTTATAAGATAAGTGGCGAATCTAGAAGACGTATAGGTTGCACGCCCACGACCCCACCTTTGGTTGCCATAACTATATTGATTCATGTATTTAACGATTTTGTAAAGCAAAAAATAATCAAAATGTTGTTCGACTTGCTACGCTCGGCGGTATGTAAAAGCTGTTCGAGTTGCGTCCACTTTGAAGTAAACTGAATCCGTCTGTCCGTATATATTGTCAAAATATGTTGACCAACGTCAGTGTACGATCATCATAACACAATGGCGACAGAACAGACCCGGTTTTTTTTTAGTAATGTTAACAAAATAATTATTATTGAATTTTGTCGATGACCTGAGACTATTATATTAATTTGTTCATAGCAGTATAGTTACCATTAGTGATAAATAAATTTTATTTTAATGCATGGTAGTTGTAATCCTACATTCATTTTCTATGTCGATTATGCATGCATATACATTTGTCTTATTATCAACGTTTATCCTGAAGAAGATTTATTTTTAACGATGATAGAAAAGATTACATACATAGAACAAGCATTAGCCTTTCAAAAAGGGCTAGTCGACTCTTAGCTGATGAAAATGGAAAGTGCTCTCGCTTTGTAGATTAATTCATTTACTAGAATAGCCACGTGCATCAATCAACAAATTTTACCACACACGTGAGGTCACACGTTATGAAGTAGTATATATCGTTTAACGTTGTTGTTAACCCCAGAAGATTCGACTATTTATAGATAAAAGTTACCTGTGTAAAATCTAATTGCTAAAATAGAGAGGACAAATCCCATTCTCTACGGGATTGAAGGACATTTACTAGGTTTGGATTGTCCTAACCAATCAATAAACTTTTATTATTCACGTCTCGTAATATCTTCCAATCAGGTAGCAAAAAAAAAATCACGCACTAACTGTCCATTGTTCAATTCTTATATCGACTCCTAGACCTAGATAATGATTAGATTACTTATAAAGGTGCCCATCCTTTAGTGCGAGAAAATCGCATGTCAATTGTGTGTTTCGATTTTTAAGACCGTAAACTTTAATTTCAAGTTTAAACTTGTTCAACATATTTTCCGATAACTCAATATAGAAAACTCATATTTAGAGAGCTTTAACCTCAATTTGCTGTTAAAACATTTCGGAATGCAAAGTAAAATAAAAATATTTGTGTTCTATAAGAGTAGGAATTCAAGTGTTTGCTTATTATTTATTTGAATCTGAGACTCATATAAATAATAAGCCGTTGTCCGGTGAAAGAACCTGTTTTCCAACTACCCACAAAACTCCTTTTCAACGCTTAAGTTAAATAATCAATTATAATGTAATGCGATTATGATTTTTTTTTTATTTGACAAAACTGGGTTATGCATTGTGAAATCTATGACGAAACCGGGTGGTAAACATTGACGAAACCGGCCAGTTCCATTTTGACATGACCCATTTCTTTCGTTCCATACACAGAGATACAAGTATTGAGATGATCATAATGACTAGGTTTGCAATCTCCGTGTCAGTATCTATCTTCCCGTACCTTTCTTCCCGTACAATGTGAACAATTTAACGAGAAATTAAACAATTTCGAGGCAAGGTTCACTCAATTCGTCATTTTGACATGCATTTTTACTTAATTCGCCGTTAATATAGAACGGTTGTAGAAAATATTGCATCTCACAATAGAAAATAGTTGTATATGCATATATATTCTTCGATATCATACAAAAAATAAAAAATAAGGAGAAACCTACCTTTCTTTTGTCTATTGATGTTCCGTCATTGTGCCGGATGTTAGATACCATCGAGTCCGAGCAAATTTTGCCGGTGTGGTTTAGACACAGTGATGGTACCTGGCATAAAGGATGATAATGATAAATAAAATCAATACTGAAAAATCAATTGTCTTGGTCTTGGTATTTATAGGATTACCTGTCCAAGGTATGAAAATAGATGGTGTGACGTATTTTCATGTACTATAATTAGCATCTATCGGGCTTTTTAAAACATGATTTACCCTTTTTTCGAATGAAAATCCCGATAAATTGGCTCTACCTCTTTAAACTCCACCAGCAGTGCCATCGACCCAGTGATTGTAAATAAACTCATTAGGATTACATTTTGTATTTACACCAGGCGCGCGCTTTGTCTACAAAAGACTCATCAGTGACGCTCGAATCCAAAAACGATAAACAGGCCAAATAAAGTAAGAAGTTAAAGAGCATTGATGTCCAAAATTCCTTAAAGTTTTGCAAAATACGGAAGGTTATATATTCCTGTGGTAGAAAGCCTAAGGATATTCAAAAATCAAATTGTTTTGTAAACAGTTAATTTATAAATTATTATGACCTTATCAATGATAATTCATGGCAGATTTTATTTATTGACATATTTTCTTATTTCATTTTAGAATATTAACAACATTTCCAACTACACCTGGCGGATGTAACCACTTCTGATATGTTGTTCGTTTTGCTTTTCTACGCATCTGTTCTGTTGATAATTACAGCTCAAAGTTAGTTGGATTAATTTTCTAGATTAAAAAAAAATATGTCAATGAAAATTGTTACACATTTTCAGTTACACTAATCTTAATATATGTACTTATATAATAAAGAGATGTAGTATGATTGCTAAAGAGAGAATTATTTACCAGAGACCAAATGACGTAGATGTTATCATCATTACATCAACCTAAAAAAAAACCAATATAGCATAACAAATACCAATATAGCATAACAAATACCAATATAGCATAGCAAATACCAATAACAAATACCAAAATAGCATAGCAAATACCAATATAGCATAGCAAATACCAAAAATAGCATAGCAAATACCAATATAGCATAGCAAATACCAATATAGCAAAGCAAATACCAAAATAGCATAGCAAATACCAATAACAAATACCAAAATAGCATAGCAAATACCAATATAGCATAGCAAATACCAATATAGCATAGCAAATACCAAAATAGCATAGCAAATACCAATAACAAATACCAAAATAGCATAGCAAATACCAAAATAGCATAGCAAATACTAATATAGCATAGCAAATACCAATATAGCATAGCAAATACCAAAATAGCATAGCAAATACCAATAACAAATACCAAAATAGCATAGCAAATACCAATTACAAATACCAAAATAGCATAGCAAATACCAATATAGCATAGCAAATACCAAAATAGCATAGCAAATACCAATAACAAATACCAAAATAGCATAGCAAATACCAATTACAAATACAAAAATAGCATAGCAAATACCAATATAGCATAGCAAATACCAAAATAGCATAGCAAATACCAATAACAAATACCAAAATAGCATAGCAAATACCAAAATAGCATAGCAAATACCAATATAGCATAGCAAATACCAAAATAGCATAGCAAATACCAATAACAAATACCAAAATAGCATAGCAAATACCAATAACAAATACCAATATAGCATAGCAAATACCAATGTAGCATAGCAAATACCAATCGATATTAGAAATTACCATGTAAAATAATTCAAATGAGAAAAACAACGGCCTGATTTATGAACAAATCAACAAACGAAAAAAACAAACATGATACACGGTAACAAACGACAAGAACTGAATTACAGGCATTTATGTCATTGATAGATGAACTTTTAAACATTAAAATAATTGAAAAAAAACCAATACAAACGGGAAACTTACGACCTTATTGCAGAAGAAAAATATGAGTCATAAACATCTATCATACTATACTATTTAACGAGAAGACCTCATTTTTTGTGTGTTCTTTTCCTTCCAAAATAAATTAAATCATCATGACTTCTATAGGTACTATGCGTAGTCGCATTTGTCATCCATTCTTATAATTAGTCAGTTTGGGTTATTTTGGGAGAAAAATGGAAAAAAAGGGGGTCTAGGAATTGTTTCCGTCATCAGACCGACTTTTAAGTCATTGACCAGACTTCCGGTTTTAAACTTTTAAACATGATTTTTATATTACATGGGGACAGGACATTTATTTTCGCGCTATTCTGCATGACTTTTTCTATACTATGAGGATAATTATTCATACAATATTTAGAGACTCTCTATAATTAAAATACAGCAGTTATCGCCGTGGGGAAGAAACTTGGAATTCATAGTTAATAGCAAATACACTTTATTTATAATATACATATGAAGTGTTCATAGTATACAAACACGCGAAAATCACAGAATCCAACAGGAAACAAAATTAAGGGACTTTGGAAAAAAGGAAGAGTGCTTAAAATCATTTCCTGAAATACTCCAGGCATATAATCCGTTACAAAAATTCATCCTACAACAATTTACATACTTTCGGCATTCAAGACATAAATGCCCGCGATTTCGCGGGTGTGATCTCGTATCTTTGGTGGTTCAAACCATAATTCTTTTCTTATCTAGTAGTTGTCTATAGAATATTTTGGAAACTTGGTGTTAATATACTGTAATTTAAAAAGCTTACAAGCAAAAAACAAGGGATGAACATTTGATTTATTATCATCTAATATGCAGTGAAATTGTATGTGAAATTTTCACTGTAGTACTGGAAAAGATCAATCTACTCATGTAATGTAATTTGTCCTTTAAAAAAAAGATACGTTCTGCACTATATTTTAATTGCTTATTTATCAAAGGCTCATAGGGGAAACCAATCGTGATATTAGCCCTAAATCAGTCTTAATTGGAGTAAACACCACATTCAAAGCTTTCCTCATACGCGTTAAAATGAAAAGTTCAAAAACACTGTACTCGTTGAATTGAGCGGCTTCAATTAAAATGAAAACCGAAACTGCTTAAATAATGTAAAGTCACATGTACCCCTATCTTTTAATAGATTATACGCTATGTTGTCATTTAGATTTAAAAAAAAATGCTCCTTTTTATAGAGAACCTTACGCCAAGCGGACAGGCTTTTCAAAGTTCAACGTTGTACATCAGGAGAACACAAGCACTAAAAGCTATACAGCCGCCTATATCAAATAAATTCTCCTATGGAAACACTGTATATTGTACCCACACAGATGGTTATAACGACCCTAACCCGCTTCCGGCTTGGTGGATATTTGAATTTTCTTTTGAGTCTGCATACATCACAGAAATACAAATATTCTACAGAGAAGGTCGTAAGTAAAGTTAAGAAATACGAAATAATCTGTGTCAGTAACCAACCTGAACCCACGTTTTGTTTCGATTTAGACAAAAAAAAATCAAACATGATTGATAAAAGCAGAATATTGGAAAAACTGCTATATTACCAGCCACTTTGGTTCAGTTTTATAAAACAAAGTAGGTTAGTGACATCACTGATATATAATTGGCTTGCAAAACATTAGTTCGACTGATGTTGGGTCTAAATATTTATGCTTGCAATATGGAATTGAACCCCGAATTGGATATAGATTTCGAATTTTATATCCTATTAGATCTAGAACATCGGATTTGGACTTTTTTGTTTGAGTTCAACGCATGTTGTTTAGACTTAGTATATCAACAGATCGTAATTTAAAGTAAGGGCAAGTCGGAAATACGTGTCCAACCGATCTTACAATCATACGTTGAGCTGCTATCCAAATAGGAGTTCATTGTTTTCTGTAGATTCTGAGACAGACAGACAGACAGACAGAAAAATAGAACAGTCTTTGTCACTATGATTAATCAAAACGGACTTTTGGCAATAAATTATATAAGTCCAGATATTTGAACGATAGCCTATAAAATAAAGAAAGATCTTAATTAAAGTTTAATGGAAAACAACAAGTAATACCCTAGTCCCACTAGGCCACGATCGCACTACGATCTGTGAAAAAAATGCAAATTTTGATGATCGTAGTGCGATCGTGTAGATCGCAGTAAGGTCGTATCACGGTCGTGGTGAGGTCTTCAAGATCGTGAAGAGCGTGGCCAATTTTGAACATGTTCAAAACAATCGTGGTGCGGTCGTGGCGAAATCAGGTCGTAGTAGAAGCGTAGCGAGAGCGCACTAAGATCGTAGTAAGATCGCCAAGGTCGCTGTACAATCGTAGCGAGAGCGTAGCGAAAGCGTGATTCTACTCGGAGAGACTGCGCTATGATCGCACAGCGACGTTATCACGACCTCACTACGACCACCACGTTCTCACTGCGACCCAACTACGCTTCCACTACGACTATACCACGCTGTTCACGACCATAGTACGAGTCTAGCACGCCCTTGCCGTCCTCATCACGCTCTTCTTACGACCTGACTACGTTCACACTACGACCATCATTCTCATTGTCATTTTCACATAAAATATATAAAAAAAGCTCCCTAGATTTTGTTTGTTTAAATGTAATTATCCATTTGCTCTAACGGCTCAACCATGCTTCTCGTTTTTATATAGATTAGACCGTTGGTTTTCCCGTTTAAATGGTTTAACACTAGTAATATTTTGGGTCCTTTATAACGTGCTGATTGATGTGAGCCAAGGCTCCGTGTTGAAGGCCGTACCTTGGCCTATAACGGTTTACTTTTATAAATTGTTACTTGGATGGAGAGTTGTCTCATTGGCACTCATACCACATCTTCCTATATATTTATTGATACATCTATGTCATATCTGCTATCGTTCACTAAAATATCGTCATTGAGCTTCATGGACCAGCAATAGGTTGTAATTTAGGTTGGATTGGTCGGTCCGACATCTCTGCTTGGTCAGGATTCGTTACTTTGCTCCCTCTGCCTCTACATCAACTCCTACCACCATGCCCACATGTTCTGGTAGATTTTGGTGGCATGACTGTATTGTTTCCGAGAAATCTACGATTTAATCAGAAAAAGAAGGAATTGAACTGTATTGATATGGAACACGATGTTGACGTTATTGCTGAGAACGTAGTAAGATCGCGCTATGAACGTAGTATAATCGTGGTAAGAACGTGTAATAATCGCAGTAAGATCGTGTTGCAATCGGATAACTCGTGGTATGGTCGTAGTGAGAACGTGAAGAGCGTAGAAAGATCTTGATACGCGTAGTGAGGTCGCAGAATAAGCGCGGTGAGAACGTGGTATAATCGTAGCGGGATCTTTGTAGAAGCGTAGAGAGGACGTAGTAGCATCGTGAAAGCAACGAAAATTTACATTTTCATGCCGCTCATACCGCGACCTCACCACGATCGAAATTTATTTTAGATCGCGGTGAGCGTGGTGCGATCGTGGTCTAGTGGGACTGGGACTTAAACATAATAATATAACTTAAAGCCTTGCGTACCGTCGATTTGTGCAGATTTTTAACAAATTGCTTAGATTGTGATAAAAGCATGAACTTAATAGTTGTATTCATCATGGATTTTTTTTTAGCTATGGACCAACTCTAAAAGTCAAACTTGTTTATGTTTGTAATGATGTTTTAATGTGATTTTATAGAGAGAATTATTTAACTTTTATTCATTTTCTATATATTTTTAATAAAATTATTTCTTCATTTACAATGTAGTTAATTTGTATTATACCGGACATAATTTATTCTAGTAATTATACGTAATCCCTGACATTTTAGTGATATATATGTAGGACTTAAATATATGTCGGGTTCTAAATCAATGGCAGATTCCTAATCTATGGCTTATGTGACGTTACAAACGCCAAACAACTCAAATCTACATGTATGGCAGATCTTTAAATTGAGTCACAATAGAATAACGCAATATTACATCGTCGCCGCCACAAACGATTGCGCAGTTCATACATTTGAACACAATTCCAGATGAAGGTATTTCACTTGATTTCACAATTTGCGGATGGTTTAAAGAGCGATGCGACCTATCACTAAGAAGTGGGACATAATGTACTGTACCGGTCAAAACCCACGATGAACAAGCTAGGGCATCACTTTATTCAATACCGCATATTTTAGTGTCTATCGCTGTCAAAGTTTATCAAGTGAAAGAAAAAAAGTAACGGATACCTATTTCATTTAAATAGTCACCAAATAAAAAAATGTATGTTTAGCGATGCGCAATATCGAGCTTTTGTGCGTTTTACTGTCCATTTTATTTATTTTTTTATAATAAAAAAAAACTGGCTTCTTGTTTGTTAAGGGACGTTATAGTTGGTTTATTGAATGAGTAAAGTAGGTACGTATACCATGGATATATATATTTTTTTTAATTTGAACGGGGTACATCATTTTAATCTTGAAGTCTGTATTGAGATATATGAATTTATCCTTAACTTTTACAGTTTATTTTTATTACCATCACGATTTTGTTGACCATTATGGAATGCTTATTTTACCAATTTTATAGACATGTTGTATATTTCCACTTGTTTAAGACATGGCAATGGTCTTATATCTGGGAACAGTATATCAATATTAATGTTCCTGCTTATATGTACTGCAATGTTTTCCATTTGCACATTTGCAATAGATTTAGAAACAACAAAAATCCACCATAGATTAGGATTGAAAGAAATCTGCCATAGATGATGTAACATTTGCTATAATAGATGAGGAATCTGCCATAGATTTAGAACCCACCATAGATTTGAGTCCTATTATTATTTTATTTAATTTATTTATTTTAGTGATATATAATTATAATCCCTAAACCAACCAGTGATTCTACATAATCCCTGAAAATTTTAGGGATTTTACATTATAACAGATTATACAAATTCACTGTAACAGATCTAAATATACCGTCTTTTATTAATAGTATTACAAAATGTATCTGAATTATGTCGTGTGAAATTTAAGCTGTACAGAAAAAATATTGCATCGCTCGAAAATCGTTCTAAGATTCCATACAAAATGGTTTCGTTTGAAAAGAAGGAAGATTCATTTTAAATATAATGGACTAGCATGATAATAAACAGATTGTAACACAGTCTGTTGGTGTAGGAAAACACAAATTCATGTTCTAATAAGTACTAAACATTTTCACTTGGTGATGTTTTAAAATAGTTATACCGAACATACTTGTATCAAAGATATTTTAAAATCTTGTGAAAATTTCAATCTATTACCCTAAGATTCAAGTTTAGACTTCTGATCATTTCATTTATGCGCTAAAAATTGTCATTGTTGCATATAAAGTAGTTGCGTAGTACTATATTCCAAAACTTAATATACTGATGTTTATTTTATTACAGTTGCTATACGTATGGATGGATTTAAATTATATGTAACAAATACATCAACTATACCACCTGTTGGTTATCTCTGCTATGAAGATGGTCCTGGTCTTCCAAACATCACTCAGACAATACCCTGTAACCAACTTGGAAAATACGTCATTTATTACGACGATAAAGGATCTACAGAATTATCAAGGGAAACCACCCACTTTTACGGACCTCTTGTTGAGTTATGTTACGTTGCCATTAATGGTGTGTTTTATAGTTACATTTATTTATCTTCCTTTCGTTTGATGTGTTTGAGCTTTTTATTTTGCCATTTGATTAGGTACTTTCCGTGTTAAATTTTCCTTGGAATTCATTATTTTGGTGATTTTACTTTTTTAATCTTCTGCATTACAAGTTTTAGTTCTTAGATGCGTCTTTGAATAATTTTTAGACATCTTTTCATACTTGTATCTGGTCCGAAGAAAAGGTGTAAATTGCACATAACGGACGGAAGAGGGAAGATGATCACAGAGTATTAGATTAGTTAAGGCCACACTAGTGTGAGATACTTAAAACCTCATGTTCTTACAATACAAAATATGATGAACTGGAACGTATTATACATATGAACTAGAACTTTAACAGCATTTATAAAAAACAAACCATCCGTTTGACTACTGCACTACTACACTTATTTCAGAAATGAAAATATATGAAGTAAGTTTTTTTAAACGTAAATTAAATGCTTTTAAACTTTTATTCAATATCAATCGTTATAAATGTATATTGTTTAGGATGTCAAAAGAGTTTTTGGGGAAGTGATTGCGAACAATTATGTCTCGAAAATTGTATAGAGAGAAATTGTTACCCTCAAAATGGTTCTTGTGTATGGGGATGTAATGCTAAATTCTGTTTAAATGATATTTGCGATAAAGACACAGCAGTTTGTACAAGCGGTTGTAAAAACAGACGAACAGGAATCTACTGTAACAATTGTAAGTAATTGTATTTAAATAAATAATGGAAATGTGGAATGTGTCAATAAGAAAACAACCCGACCTTAGAGCAGACAACAGCCGAAGGCCTCCAATTGGTCTTCAATGCAGCGAGAAATTCCCGCACCCGGAGGCGTCCTTCAGCTGGCCCCTTAACAAATATATATACTAGTTCAGTGATAATGGACGAAATACTAAACTCCGAAATGTACACAAAAAGTAAAAATCATACAAGACTAACAACGGCCAAAGGCTTCAGACTTAGAACAGGCGCAAAACATGCGGCGGGGTTTAACATGTGTTTTGAAATCTCAACCCTCCTTATATACATTTGTATCTAGCCTATGCAGAAAAACAAACGCACAGCAGTACGCACAGTTAAACTCTGGGTAAAAGAAGTCCGACTTCGATGTCAGAATAGGAAACAAAAGAAAATAAACAAAATGACAATAATACATATTAAATAACAACAGATTACTAGCAGTTACTGACATGCCAACTCTAGACCTCAATTAAACTGATTGAAAGATATGTCTTCATCATATGAATATCAGGCAAACTCCTTCCTGTTAGGGGTTAAGTATCATACAATCATAAACTATACGAGAAGAACATAACCCGTGTCATGCCAACAAATGGTTTTAGAATAAATGTGTTTAATTCCGATGCAAAAGAAACTTAAAGTAAATCAATATTAGAAATACAAAATACGATTTTTAATGACCTGACAAATGTATCGTAACTACAATTGTATATCCCTTCTTAATAAGTATGTTTAAAAGTTTTGTAAGCTTTTGAGGTGAATACTGACATTTTTGTGCTTTGTGAAGAATATTGCCATAAACGATTGAATGTGATATACCGGAACGTATAAAATGTCTGCATGTTGAGTTATATTTACGAATGATGTCCATATACCGATGATATAATTTAATAAATGTTTTGACTAGTTTATGATATCGAAAACGCTGGTGTAATATTTTTTCAGTAATACACGAATTTCTCTTGCTAAAATCTTATACAGTGGAGATCACTTCTAACCTCTCATTAGAACTGTCAGAATATTCTGTCATAGAACTGTTCTAACCTGTCCTAGAACAGTTCTAGCTAGAACAGTTCTACCCTAGAACTGTTCTAGGTAGAACTGTCAGGATCAGTTCTAGGTAGAACTGACTAAATCAGTTCTAGGTAGAACTGTCAGGATCAGTTCTAGGGTAGAACTGTCAGGATCAGTTCTAGGTAGAACTGACCAAATCAGTTCTAACCGTAGAACTGTCAGCAGAACTGACTAAATCAGTCAGGACTGTAGAACAGTTCTAAATGACGTCACTGCAGAAAGGGCAATTTAGAATTTTGAAGAAAAAATCAGTTCCAATTACTTTACCATATATAATAGCAGATTTTTCTATATTTTTTACTGATCAAAATTTACATATACAAATATCGGTGGATAGGAGGTTATCCAACTCATCGGAGAAATATTTTTATGAGATTGCAAACGAAACATCATTGTTTACGTTTCTTCGTTCCCCGTTTTTAACAGTCTCTTCGTAAATATAACTCTGCATTTAATTCAAGTAAATTTAATCTTAATTTTTGCCTTGGATTTACATTCATGATTTAAGATTCTGTTTGGACAAATGCTGCAAACGAAAATTGTACAGTGGATGAATTATGGGATATCATACTTAATGAACACAGTGTTGTTAAACGCAAGAAAACTATGTACATTTGCACCTCGAGATTTGCACTGAGGTCTCAGATTTGCATTATCTCGTTGCCAAACTTATCCATAACGATAATGAATAATATCTGGGAGTCTGGAACGTCAGAAAAATATACTCGATCTGAACATGAATGAAATATTTGCCACTGGACGTAAGGCTACAAACAAAACCAATCATTTTCCTTCTTCAAATTATATTAACAGTATAGTCAGTATACCTTTCCAAGAAGAGAACTTCTCATACATGTACTTTTCATTTTAAAATAAAGTATATGAATCAGTGATGTGAGTGTTGGATGATGCCCTTAAATAGTTCTGTTTAAAAAAAAACCATCATGAACTACTGCCTAAATAAAAATTCACTTTTTGTGACGGTTCATTATTTAATAATTTAAGTTTGGATGTAATGGGTCTTCTGTCGTTATTGTGTTATCAGCGCCCATAGACATAAGTTAGTCATGTTTGTTCAATTTCCAATATTGCAGTTATTTATATATACTACAGTAAAAAAAAATATAACCGAAGTACTGTTCAACTATATAGACTCACATAAAAAAGCAAATATGGTCAGTTTTGGTTGATGCGGTCAAAAGATTTTATTATACAACTCAGTCTGAAGTATGAAAACTACTGATATTTGTTTACGATTCAATACTTTGAATAAAAAGAGGACATGCTGGCACTATAAATTCATGCGAACAAAATTTTGAGGTCTTTGTTATCCAATATTGCTATAACTTGTATATATTACAGTCCCTCTTGACCTAAAATTATAACTGAATTACTGTACAGCTATATAGATTTGCAGAAAGAAAGAGCAAATAAGTTCAGTTTAGATTGATGCGGTCAAAAGATTTTATTACACGACTTAGTCTGAAGTATGAAAACTACTGATATTTGTTTACGATTCAATACTTTGAATAAAAAGAGGACATGCTGGCACTATAAATTCATGCGAACAAAATTTTGAGGTCATTGTTTTCCAATATTGCTGTAACTTGTATATTACAGTCCCTCTTGACCTAAAATTATAACTGAATTGCTGTACAGCTATATAGATTTGCAGAAAGAAAGAGCAAATAAGGTCAGTTTAGATTGATGCGGTCAAAAGATTTTATGACACGACTCAGTCTGAAGTTTAAAAACTAATGATATTTGTTTTCGATTCAATACTTTGAATAAAAAGAGGACAAGCTGGCACTATAAATTCATGCGTACAAAATTTTGAGGTCATTGTTTTCCAATATTGCTATAACTTGTATATATTACAGTCCCTCTTGACCTAAAATTATAACTGAATTACTGTACAGCTATATAGATTTGCAGAACGAAAGAGCAAATAAGGTCAGTTTAGATTGATGCGGTCAAAAGATTTTATTACACTACTCAGTCTGAAGTATGAAAACTACTGATATTTGTTTAGGATTCAATACTTTGAATAAAAAGAGGACATGCTGGCACTATCAATTCATGCGTACAAAATTTTGAGGTCATTGTTTTCCAATATTGCTATAACTTGTATATATTACAGTCCCTCTTGACCTAAAATTATAACTGAATTACTGTACAGCACCCTTTTTATGGAAGATCAATGCATTTGAATGAGGACAATAAATTTTAGTTGGACCCCCCCCCCCTTTTTTTTAAATTGCTGGATCCGTCCCTGGTGGTTTGGGCCGGAATAACGTATTACATTAAGGTCAGATAATTTTTTTATGTAAAACGAGTCATCCTGACTCCCCGAATGACAAATGTAAAATAAATGAAATAATAATGCCCCCCCCCCTCCAATATTAACGGCTTAATTTATGTTAAAAAAATGAAAGAAAAACAAATAATTTATGTAACACATCAACAAAGAAAATCACTGAATAACAGGCTCCTGACTTGGAACAGGCACATACATGCAGAATATGGCGAGGTTAAACATGTTCTCTTGCCGATTATAAATCTGAAATAAAACCGGCAAAATAGCAAAACTCTATATAATATTAATCGCTATTTTGCCGAAGCCTTTATATTATGACAAATATTTCTTCAAACTTATAAATCAATTCTAGCCGTAGAATTTATAAATCAATTTTAGCCGTAGAATTTATAAATTAATTCTGGCCGTAGAATTTATAAATCAATTCTAGCCGTAGAATTTGAAATCAATTCTAACCGTAGAACTGTTCTAGAAGTAGAACTGACCAAATATCTGGTCAGTTCTAGCTAGAACTGTCAGGATCAGTTCTAGGGTAGAACTGTCAGAATCAGTTCTAGCTAGAACTGTCCAAATCAGTTCTAGGTAGAACTGACCAAATCAGTTCTAGCTAGAACAGTTCTAACCTAGAACTGACTAAAAGGTGTCAGGCTGACAGTTCTACATACTGTTCTAGAACAGTTCTCCTGACAGATTCTGACAGAATTTATGAGAGGTTAGAACTGATCTCCACTGTACGTTGATACATACACGAGCGAGTCGTTCAAGTTGAGACATATAAACTAGTGTTGTCAAATCGTACACTTTTGCCTAACCGGTTACTCGGATAATCGTTCGACCGATTAACCGGTTAACCGGTAGTTTCAGTTGATGTTTGAAAGCCTTATCAACAGAACCCTACACATAGATATAAGATGTGGTATGAGTGTCAATTTGACAACCTTTCATCCAAGACATAAATACGCTTTTAGAATTGAAGTTTTTCCTTTATAGCATTATAAGGTTTGTCCGTGGGGATTCCTGGCGAAATTTGACTTTTAATAATCAAATACACCGTATCAACTATAGCGTTTGTTCAGATTGAAAAAAAATATCTTAATCTCGTAGAATTGAATATGACTTTTTCATATGTCTGAAACCAAATAATTCTTTCCTTTTCTCTTGTTGTCTCCGAAAATAATGTGGTATGTTTCAATTTAAAATGATTAATTTTAAAAAGAGAAGATGTGGTATGATTGCCAATAAAACAATTCTTCACAAGAAACCAAAATGACACAGAAATTAACAACTATAGGTCATCGTACGACCTGTTTCTTTACTGTGTTTGCTTTTTTCTTTAGGCGTGTTATTCGTACTTACACCTACATTAATTGAGTACATGCACATTGGTTTGCATTTTACATTTTTTTTAATGTAAAGTAAGACTAACTCTTGCACTACGGAGGTTGCACATTTAGATGTAGGTTTACACAATATTAGATCAAAAACGAAATAATGAAGTAGTTAGTAAAATTTAATCTCATTACTGATTTAAAGTTACTGTTAAAAAAACATGTATACTAATTATGTTTCTTTAAGATCCTGCTCCGAACTCTAATCAATTTTATGTTTTTAGGATTAACAATAGTAATCAATATACTGAACAATTGATCTGTCAAATGAATTACCACGACGACATTTTTATGATTTCAATACAGATTTATATCAAATCTATCAAAATTGAAAAAAGTCCGGTTAACCGGTTAGCGTTTTTGGTATTCGGTATTCGGTCGTTCGACCGATTAACCGGTTAACCGGTTAACCGTTGACAACACTAATATAAACACCAGAAGATGGCGACAAGGGAACGTCACCATCTAAAAATGGATAATTAATGATAGGAAATGAAAAAAATATCTCTTTAATCATAAATTTTTGTATTAAGCTTCCCGTTAATGATGTATATCAAGATCGAGGAAAGAGCAGTGGTCAATGTTAGAATAAGCTTTATCTAAAGTAAGATCAACAGGACACATTTCTTTAGTTTACATACTGAAGTTGTCATTATTGAGAGCCAATATAGCATCCAAATACAAATGTATCTAAAAGAATTGTTAAATTTTTGTATCAGATGTTGTTTTGAAGAGTCTTTGCTGATTTTAGTCATAAATTGTAACTGATAACGATACAAAATAGGTCAGCAATAAATGATGTTGTTTCATACTTTTCAACAGCACCTGAGATCACCCCTAGAGTTCGATGGGTTTGTTTATTCTTCAGTTTTCTGTGTTTTGTCATGTGTACTATTGTTAGTATGTTTGTCTTTTTTTTTCATTTGAGGCCATGGCGTTGTCAGTTTATTTTCAATTTATGAGTTTGACTGTCCCTCTGGTATCTTTCGTTCCTCTTTCGATATTATAGTTTTGACTTATTACAATGAAAAAATAATATAGTTAGCATGCATATTAGGTCAAAGGTACACTTGTAGTACTTACATGAACGGTAATCACACGTATAGCAGCGTATGGTAACCCGGCCGTAGCACCTGAGATCGCCCCAGAGTATTTGTGCTGACATGAGTTATCATTGATATGGTTATATTTATAAATTAGCTGTTAACAAAATTTTGAATTTTTGAAATTCTAAGGCTTTTCTACCTCAGGCATAGATTATCTTAGCTGTATTTGGCAAAACTTTTAGGAATTTTGATCGTCAATGCTCTTCAATTTCGGACTTTATTTGGCCTTTTTAACTTTTTTTTGGATTCGAGCGTCACTGATGAGTCTTATGTAGGCGAAACGCGCGTCTGGCGTATAAACAAAATTTTGTCCTGATATCTATGATGAGTTTATTTGAGGGGTTAGTCTTGCTCAATACCCAGTCTTCTTTGTTGTATTTTGTGTACTGTGTTATGTCTTTTGATCTTTTTCTGTATTTGGATGTTTATTTTGTACCTTTCGTCTCCCTTTAACACATAGTTTTCGAATGATAAGTTCTTGCTGTTTTAGTACGTTTGTAACGGAAGGAAGGAATTTATTTCAAAACAAAGTCTTGTATGGTTGAGATTAACTACCAAACGCAACCGACAATGATTTTAAACTTTAAGTGTTGGTCTTATTTGTATTGCTGCCATTTAAAGTTGCATTTATTACATTTAAAACTTTAATTTATGATTGCAACAAGATTATAATAAAGAGATGCGTCTTTCGCATTCTAAAAATGGTTATGAAAATTAATTTACAGGAGGACTTTAAGTCAAATAAGACGTCATTTAGTATCTAGTTTATTGGTATATAAATGAATTCAGTAAACAGTTTAACGGATTATTTTCAGTCTCTGGTTGCATAGATCGTGTTTTGTCTATTTTTTAAATGTATTTTTGATTAGTTTTAATGCTTATAAACGTTTCCGTACTTGGCTTTTAAAATGTTTAAAGGCAAACGTACCTTATAACAACATCTACTAAAAACTTTTTGAAAAAGCAAAATATTTTCATACATGTATGTACAGCATCTTATTTGACATATGCATATTTTATATTTGTCTCCAATTATATCGTCAGTATAAAATGAAAATAAAATGTCATTACAATGGGCATCTTTTAATTGCAGATAACATAGCATATGATAGTTTAGTTTGGCAGGATCCAAGTGGTAGTCAACCAGCTGATCTAGCAAATGATGGAGATATAACAACATGTGCCAAAACACAAGGTTCTAGTGTAAAATTGCAGGTTGACCTTAAGGAGAAAAGCATTGTTACAGGACTATTTATCATTCTAGGTGGTATGTTATAACGATGTCGATTTAAGGAATTACTTAAATATTATTTCTGTCTATGAAGAAATAACATGAAAAAAAGCCACGTAGTAATGGATTATTTGAAGCGTCATGCCAAAAACAAAAATTTACCAAAAATAAAGTATACACAGCACAGCATTAAAAACTTAAGCATGAACAACACCAGGTTCAAAAGAGGCAGGGATTGGTGTGCTCCGGTTGCTATAACACCATTTGGAGCATATCCATCTCCATCTGTAAATCAGATATTTCAAATATGCCAACCTACTCGTGACGGCGTGCGTAATATGTTCAAAGGGATGCCTTCAAATTCAGTATTTGTTGATATTGAAAAGAGACTAAGATTCTAGGTACTCTGAAAGATCTTAGAATTTTTTAAGCATTCACAACGCACTCATAGTATACAGTTTCACACATTCCATTTAAACCATTCAATCAGTCTAATTGTCATGTAAACTTCAAAATGTGTTGGTAAAATATCTTTAGGTTGATATTCTGTAAATATAGACAATGCAATTTCTCATAGGAACTCCCTTTGCGGCAAAAAATTGAAAACAACACTTTAAAACTGTGACACTTTAACTATGAAGTCTCGTGAACAGTATTTTCCCAGAACGGAAAGTTTATATGCAATACTTTTTATTCAAAAGTTAAAATATAGGGCTGTGCGGTATTTTTCAACATTTATATGCCCCGAACTTTCAAAAGTTTAAACTTATACTAAACTTTTATTCTACCCTAACCTCAAGTTTTGGACTTCCTTAGAATTAGAATTTAGGCGCTACCATGTTTTTCTATACTGGTTACATTCCCATGTGATGTCTGTATGAGGTGAAACACAGAGATCATATAATGATATATGGGAACCAGTACGTTAACAAACTAACATATCTATGAATATCATAAATCTCCCGAAAAGAGGCGAGGTTTGAAAAACAGCTGTATTTTAAAGAGCAGCATGTACGATTTTTAATCAGCTTTCTTTGTTACTTTGATATTGAAACCTCCGCTGCATTCTATATTAATTGTGTGTTCGTTTATTTCCGTTAACTCGTCTGGTGACAATGATGTTTAGATGATAGCAAAATCTAAAGTTGATTGTTATAAAGCAAAGTGTATTTCAACAATATTCTGATCACCCTTAAACTTTTTATACAAACGGACCTTTTCTTATTTAGTTTAACAATTTAATCATACATGTTAAATGTTTATCTTCAACTTTAAATGTGAAAGTGAAGATATTCATAGGGACGAAACCGTCATGAAAACGTGGTGAAGTCGTGTTTCGATCGTAGTAGACTCGAAATGATATCGTAATATGATCGGTAAGGTCTTGATAGACGGATACAGATATCGTGTCAGTCGTAGTTAGGTCTTATTAGACGTAGCAAGAGCGTGATAAGGCCGTTACTAGAACTTGTTACTGTCGCAGCGAATCGTAGCAGGATCTCACCGTGTTCTTTTGTTTTTATAAATCGTAGTGGGGTGTTCATGGTCTTGGTCAAATGGATTGGGGTTTAAGGCTGTATTCAAAAATTTGTTCCGGAATAATTTTATGCGATAGATGTTTTCAGAAAAGCTGCATTAATCCTATCAGTATAATAAAAAAAAAACGTTTGTACGTAGGAAGTATGTACTCAATAATATAAAAAGAACTCATCAAAGATGCAGTTAAAAAGTATAAAGGACGCAAAAACATACCGTGTACATTTGTAAAGTATGCAGCTCTACCACGACCGCCAGAGACAAAATCCGATTCAGTCAATGTTTCATGCATACCAATTAAATAAAGGTAACAGTGGTATACCGCTGTTCGTAAGTCATAAATCGATTGAGAGAAAACAAAACAGGGGCTACAAACTTAAACTTAGGGAAACACATCGACTATAGCAGGAAAAGAAAGAAACAACAGGAACACATAAGTGCAACAAAAGACCAAACGACAATGTAACACAAACAGAAGCGAAATATAACAGTATGAGATAACAGCTGCCATTTTCATGACTTGGTACAGGACATTTTAAGAAAAAAATGGTGGGTTGAACCTGGTTTTATGTCTAACCAAACCTCGCACTTTCATGGCAATGCTAAATTTAACACTTATAGGACAACATTACATTAAAGAAGAACTACAGTACACATTAAAAACCAATTGTTCAGAGAACAATTGAAGGTCTTTCCACCAGTTAAGATCTATTTTTATATTTAGATATTAAAAATCAGTCTAAAATGTAAGTTTCTATGGCTTTATGATGTATAAATATGAATTTAAAGCAAAGGTCAAAATCTAGAACGTCCTATTAACCTATGACCTTAACCTCAATTTTAAGGTCACAAACCAAGGACCTCGAATCAAAAGACCCTGGTCTTTAATATGTGTGGTTAATGAGTTATATCTGTTTACGCATAATTCTCATTATTAGAGGGGCGAAAACTCCAATTTATTGTCTATGCACCCTTTCAACCAAAATTTGTAAGTAACGACTTGTCGCAACTAACAATTTAGTAAAAATGATTTGTCGATATGTTATACAGTTTTTGAAAATAAGTGAAAATAAGCCAAAATCAAAATTTATAATTTGACCTTGACCTCATTTTCATTTTCTTGGACCATTGACCTTAAATCAAAAGACCCTGGTCTCTAACACTTATGGTTTACCAGTTAGAAATGCATATTACTTATACCAAATGCATAAGGGGAAATAACTATCCTAATCCTGAAGTTGTAACGAGCAATTTGGCAAAATAATTTTGTCGTAATCTTTTACGGTTGCGAAGGAGTAGTGGTCACAAGAAAAACAGTGTTTGGAGATTACAACATCTTACAACATAAAGTATTTTGTTACGCAGTTGTCAATTTTTAAAGCGTATAAACTATACGATATCATATTCCAAATATCTAAGCGACATCTTTTGAAACAACAATACTACACAAGAAAAAAAATTAGGCGGAAGAAAAAAAATATAATCAGAACAAAAGCAATAGGTCTTTCCACGGAAATAACGAGGAATAACGACTGCAATCGACGCTAAATAAGTTTTACAGTTAACATCACGATAACGGTTTGGGTGACCGATACCAAATGTTTTCCGGGTCATGGATCTATCCCACACTATGAAAACAGTGTTTATAAAATGTGCCTTTGTTGATAACTTCTTGACAAATTTATGACCACAGTAAGCTGTCAAACTATTGAAAGTGTGTCAGTGATATAATAAAGGGTGACGTGTTATTTAAAACTTGCATCTTTATTTCTTGAAAGAATTAACATTTATCGCATAATTAATTGATTATTAAAGTTATGCCTGTTAATTTAGTTCATTAAGTTCCAAACAGCTTGCCCTATTTTTAGTTCACCACAGACTTAATTCGCATGTATTTTATATTATCTAAGGTAGCATTGTTGTAGGCTTATGAGCAATATAAACTGAACCTTGTTTTTTTTTATTTTGTGTTTCATAATATAATTAAGAGAGTGGGTGTATATATTTGAACTGATCATATCTTCCCTTTTCCTTTTATATTTCTTTACTACTCGGTTCTGAAGTGAATTAATTCGTTCTACATCAATGTGGTCTGGCTTTTGATCTTGCTTTACTGTTTGGTAGTCTCATTGTTTCTTAAAATATTTCGACGATTATTTTATCTAATCACGGTATTATCTGGCCAATCAAAAAGTATAGCAGTCGACCAATTTCCAGAATGTTATATATAGAATATTAATAAATATATGTTAGTAATCTGAAATAAAACGTTCGTTCTAATTGTTTAAATAGGAACAACAAAAGAGGGTCATCATATCATTTACTCTTCAAATGACAGCAATACCTGGAAAAGTGGACCCGTTTTATACAATGGAACAAATTTGCCTGTTGAGATCCACTTTGACGCCGTTTTTAGATTCCTTACTTATGTACCGCCAGTTCAGAATCCAACTATTGAACTGGAATTATGTGAAATGGGAATTATTGGTGAGTGCCTTTAAATGAACAGCATAAACCTCAAACATATGCAATTATTGTACATCAAGGGTTAGTATATATCTGCTTGAAGGAAATTCTTACATAAACTAGTTTGACACTTTCATGAAAGCTATATACTTGTTTCAGATCACCAGGTCCTAAAATGAGTTGTTTTCATCACTTTGTTACTCGTCTGTTGTCCGCCGTCGACTTGTGTTAATCAATTAATTTGTTGTTAAGTTTTTACACCTGAAAAATCCCTTTTCTCCAATTTTCTTCTTCTTTTATTTTTTTTTGGGGGGGGGGGGGGGGCACTTCTTGTTGTTGTTATCTTTAAAACATAAGCTTTACAAGATCTATCGACTCTGACATATTTGACGATCTGTTTTTTAGTTAATGTCCCTGAAATGATGTTAATTTAACTGTTTTTCGCAGTTATGGCTGTTATCTAAAACCTATCATAACCATATATAATAGGAGTTCGAAAAAAATATTTATTGCCCAAAAAAAATGATTAGCAACACAAATAGTGACTATCGTGGTTTTACCTCTTCTGTAGATTTTGTCTTTCTAGATTGCAAACAAATGTGTAAAACTGATTTACAAATTAAGATAATTGTTGAAAAAAATTGATACACATGCCAATTATAATTAGGTCACCGGCAATGGCAACAATGCTAAAAACATTCGGTACTACAACTTCTTTAGGTCAATGTGATTTTGACAAAGGTTGCGCTTTTATATGTTAACAGGTTTTGACTCCAATGTTAATGTATCTTTACCTAGAGTGTTTGAGTAAATAAAATGAGAGCGCACATACAATATCTATAGTAACTTGTCCCGATAGACAGATACATGGCCTCCGTTAGGCAATGGTTCTTCGTCAATTCAATACAAAATCATATACAAGTCAAAGGACAGTCGATATTTTAACTGTTCATCACGCTTGGCTACCATAGCCGGCCCAAACCTACTTAATTGCATCCACATTAAATTTAATACTTATCCAAACTGAACACTACAATGCTCAATCTAAATCTTTATCATTATACGCATGTAAGATTTTAATCGAACTATATCGTCCTGTCCAGTTCCGACGTATTGCAATTACTGTGGATTTATTTATGTTCGTTGGTACCAATTTTCGTGGATTGGGAAAAACTTGCATGATCATGAATATTTAATTTCCTGGTTTTGGCAAAGTCTGCATACATTTCATTTGACCATTTTTAATTCGTTGAACATTTAAATTCGTGGTTCTCCTGTGCCAACGAAATCAACGAAAATTAGTGTCCAACGAATATCAATGAATCCACAGTAAAGCAAAACGTATATGCAACATCCAAATGTGAAAGCCGAGATTATCAAAACGACCTCCGGTTCAGGATCAAAGTGTTAAACACATTCAAGTAAGCCTTAAGTGAATTTGAAATTTTTTGGAAGATCAACAGATTATCGGGTTTTATATGTAAATGTCTTAAACTTACAAACCGGGAAACTAATTGTAAGCTAAATCATTGTTGGCCGACTTACTCGTCCACAAACGTTGTTCATTGTTAACTCGACTGTTTTTAAAACGATAGCAAAGTGATGTAACCGGAATATTATATTCAAATTATTGTCAATCTTATCAATATTACATGTATCAAACCACAAATGATTGCTATAATTCAATACAATTTTCAGTATAAGTGATTGCTTCGTTTTGCTGAAATTGCTGCTTCTGTGCTATCCCAATAAGGTACATAATGTAAATGTAAAGTTCACAATTTGACCGTATTTTTCATTGTGATAATGAATGCTTTATCAATGAGAAAAAAAATCGATTTCGTTTGCTCTTTAATCTCTGTCGGATTTCATCATAAGTTTGCAATAAGAAAGTGCGTCTTTATTCTTTATCTTGCTTTTCAGTTCCTCTGTTTACATCTTTTATATCTTGACTTTTATCGAATGTAAACATCTAAACATTTAGGTTATTAATTTATTAAAGTATCGTATATATGTATATAGATTATAATATTGCATTTTTTTTTTATCTCAGGCACCTTATCAGCCCTATGTAATGTTATCAACCCGAGAGCCGACATGCTCGAGTGATGATTTGGACCATGGGCTGATAAGAGTTCTGATATTTTATATTCTTTTTATCATAATCTTCACCAAAAAATACACAGACAAGAAGTACTTTGAAAATTTCATTCATTGTATTATTTGATTTGCATTTTTTTATAACATATTTTCCTGATACGTTATATTATTATTTTTAGCCAACTTTCTTATGTTTTTCAATAAAACGTGCTTTTGATATGTATTTTTCGTAGTCTGTCATCCTGACTTAAGATAATACTTCGTCGATATGGCCAAGCATAAAACAACCCACGCGAACAACTATCAACACTGAACAGGACTGAACTAATGCGCATGTTCCATAGACAAGAACTATGTCGACTGCAGTATAATTAACTGGTGATTCACGATGTTAACCAACAATTTTTGGATGAGATTTGCTAAATTATAAAAAAAAAATTGCATTTCATATGACATAAAAGATAAATTTCAATTAATTTGTGGAAATGCAAATATTTCCGCCATGTGTCAAAAATTACACTCTTCAATGATACATTATTGTAACATTCTATTGACGCAAACATGTCTTTGTATTCCGCCTGGCTCTACTGTCGAGCAGTGAGCGAGGTACCCGGCTATATTTGACAGAATTTGCCGAACGACTTTGAAATGCAATGCGATAATGTTACAGAAAGGCGTGCGGTTATTTAATAACCGAAAGCAGTTGATTACAAATGTCATATCACACGGCTAACACATTTTTTTTCAAATCTAATAAATAAACATATTTACTAATTAGTTTTATTATGGGTGGAATTATATCTGTCCATTTTTTTCTATAAGTATATAATAAACATATATAACGTATTGTATTTGATGCAAGCCACAAAATAATTTGTATCCTGTTACATGTACCCAGTTTGATCTTGAAAATACACACATGATAATTACATAAATAAGGTTAGAGAACAGATATCAATAAGTTGTTTTATACATTGAGTTATTTTCAGTTATTTCGACTATATTCGTACTTTTCAGGTTGTCCTCCTTCATACTATGGCCCTTTATGTAATACAACGTGCCCACCAAACTGTAAAGGACCATGTGACCTTGATGTTGGGCTTTGTACATTTGGTTGTATGAATGGATGGATTGGGAATAGTTGTGATCAAGGTGAAAACATAGTTTTTTTTTTAATCAAATTTTATAGCATGTTTATTAAAATCCCAATGTATAAAGGTTTTTTTCAACTCTTGTACTGTGGAAAGCATCGAACATTGAATCAATATTGAATCATGTGAATGATTTTAAGGAAATGACTACGGTCAAAACATTCATAAAACGTATGCCACAAAAATACCTGACAAACAATTTTTGTTTAAAACGGAAAGAGAACCTTAATATTCTAATCATCAGAGCAATCGTAAAACGTGTACGTTAGCAGTGTTTGATACAACATTCGATGAACTTATAAGACTGACAAATTTGTGGCAAAAAATAGTATCGTTGTTTGAAACCAAAATTTAGAAGCTTCTGTTTAACTTATGATCCTTTGCAGACTCTGGACTAGTTTGAGCTGTACAGTTTGAAAAGTTACCAATTTCTTTTTTCTTTTTTGTAGTTAAGTTGCGATTTTTTTTTATATTTTATCCCACAGCCCTTTATGAGTACAGTTGGGTGGAGATCAAACATTACATAAAGTAAATGCAAGTTAACGCCGCGTGCACATATTTCGTTAGTTAACGTCAATATTAGCGTTTACTATAATTACGTTAACGCGGTCAAAATAGAAATTTCTAATGTCTTCCCGAGTAAACGGGCGTTTACTCGGTGTCCGTTTAGTAGTAAACGACCGTTTACTTAAGATTTCACAAATTTATTTTACGTGCACTTAAAAGTAAACGGGCGTTTACTACATATTTCAAAAATGTACTTTTACGTGCACTTGGAAGTAAACGCGCATTTACATTTCGCGTTAACTGATCGTGCAAATTAAGAAATACACTTCGTGTTCATTTAAACATTTATTTTTATTAAAACGACTTTTATCTTAATATTTTACGTATATGTGTTTCAAACCAGAACAATTCAAAAACACTTAATTTTAATTCGAAATATTAATTTTATTAAATGTAGAAAAAATACATTTTTTTTTTGTAGTTCCTATAATTTTACTGATTAGCAGATTTCTATATTTTCTTTTCAAAAGTTACATGTTCAAATATCGAGGCGAATAGAAAGGTTATCCAACACATCGGAAAAATATTTCTATATAATGGGATATAAACATCATTGTTTACGTTGCTTCGTTCCCCATTTTTAACTGTCTCTTCGAATTCCTAGCTCGATGCATTTAAAAGCGTAATTCACATGGATTTACATGATTTCATTTTCTGTTTTGTCAAATGTTCAATCAGAAATTGTACAGTGTTTTGCAAAGGATCTTAATAAAGTGTTGTATAAGTATGTACATTTATACCATCTCTTCAATTTAGACAGACTTATCCACATGATCCATAACGATTTAAATGATATTTGGGACGTCCGAAAAATATACTCGATCTGAACATGAATGAAATATTGCCAATGTACGTCGTTAAATAGTTTTGCTTAAAATACAAACCATCAAGACCTACTGACATAAAAATATTTCTCATTTACTATGTGACGATAATACCCTAGTCCCACTAGGCCACGATCGCACTACGATCTGTGAAAAAAATGCAAATTTTGATGATCGTAGTGCGATTGTGTAGATCGCAGTAAGGTCGTATCACGGTCGTGGTGAGGTCTTCAAGATAGTGAAGAGCGTGGCCAACTTTGCAATGTTCAAAACAATCGTGGTGCGGTCGTGGCGAAATCAAGTCGTAGTAGAAGCGTAGTGAGAGCGCACTAAGATCGTAGTAAGATCGCAACGGTCGCTGTACAATCGCAGCGACAGCGAAGCGAAAGCGTGATTCTATTCGGAGAGACTGCGCTACGATCGCACTGAGACGTTATCACGACCTCACTACGACCATCACGTTCTCACTGCGACCCAACTACGCTTCCACTACGACTGTACCACGCTGTTCACGACCATAGTACGATTCTAGCACGCCCTTGCCGTCCTCATCACGCTCTTCTTACGACCTGACTACGTTCACACTACGACCATCATTCTCATTGTCATTTTCATATAAAATATATAAAAAAAGCTCCCTAGATTTTGTTTGTTTGAATGTAATTATCCATTTGCTCTAACGGCTCAACCATGCTTCTCGTTTTTATATAGATTATACCGTTGGTTTTCCCGTTTAAATGGTTTAACACTAGTAATATTTTGGGTCCTTTATAACGTGCTGATTGATGGGAACAAAGGCTCCGTGTTGAAGGCCGTACCTTGGCCTATAATGGTTTACTTTTATAAATTGTTACTTGGATGGAGAGTTGTCTCATTGGAACTCATACCACATCTTCCTATATGTTGTAATTAAGGTTGGATTGGTCGGTCCGACATCTCTGCTTGATCAGGATTCGTTACTTTGCTCCCTCTGCCTCTACATCAACTCATACCACCATGCCCACGTGTACTGGTAGATTTTGGTGGCATGACTGTATTGTTTCCGAGAAATCTACGATTTATTTAGAGACAGAAGGAATTGAACTATATTGATATGGAACACGATGTTGACGTTATTGCGTTATTGCGTTATTGAGAACGTAGTAAGATCGCGCTATGAACGTGTTATAATCGCAGCAAGATCGTGTTGCAATCGGATAACTCGTGGTATGGTCGTAGTGAGAACGTGAAGAGCGTAGAAAGATCCTGATAAGCGTAGTGAGGTCGCAGAATAAGCGCGGTGAGAACGTGGTATAATCGTAGCGGGATCTTTGTAGAAGCGTAGAGAAGACGTAGTAGCATCGTGAAAGCAACGAAAATTTACCTTTTCATGCCGCTCATACCGCGACCTCACCACGATCTTAATTTATTTTAGATCGCGGTGAGCGTGGTGCGATCGTGGTCTAGTGGGACTGGGGCTTAAGATGTACATAATAAAGTTTAAATATGGTCAGTTTTTAAAACATTTTGTTATGCGAGTCAGACTGATGTATGAAAACTACTGATATTTGTTTACAATTAAATATTTTGAATACTAAAAGAGAACATGCTGACACTGTAAATTGATGCTAACAATTTTTTTTAGTCGTTGTGTTCCAATATTTGTCCAATATTGCTATCATTTGTATTATACAATCCATCCTTACATAAAAATATAACTCATTTACTATGCGGCTGTACATATTTACATAATAAAGTGCAAATATGGTCAGTTTTTGGTTGATGCGGACAAATAATTTTGTTATATGAGTCAGTGTTAGGTATGAAAACTACTAAAATTTGTTGACGATTCAATATTATGAATAAACAGAGGACATGCTGGCACTCTAAGGTATGTAACTACTGAAAATTGTTTACAATTGAATATTTTGAATAAAAAGAGGACATGCGGGCACTCTGAATTGATGGGAACAAGTTTTTAAGTCATTATGTGCCATATTGCTATCATTTGTAATATACAATTCATCCTTACATGAAAATATAACTCATTTTTTACTATGCGGCTGTAAAGATTTACATAATAAAGTGCAAATATGGTCAGTTTTGGTTGATGCGGACAAATAATTTTGTTATATGAGTCAGTGTTAGGTATGAAAACTACTAAAATTTGTTTACGATTCAATATTTTGAATAAAAAGAGGATATGCTGGCACTAAAAGGTATGAAAAGTACTGAAAATTGTTTACAATTGAATATTTTGAATAAAAAGAGGACATGCTGGCACTCTGAATTGATGGGAACAAAATTTTTAAATCATTATGTGCCATATTGCTATCATTTGTATTATACAAACCATCCTTACATAAAAATATAACTCATTTACTATGCGACTATATAGATTTACATAATAAAGTGCAAATATGGTCAATTTTGGTTGATGCGTATAAATAATTTTGTTATTCGAGTCAGTCTGAGGTATGAAAACTACTTAAATTTCTTTACGATTTATATATTTTGAATAAAAAGAGGACATGCTAGCACTTTAAATTGATGCGAACAAAATTTTAATAGTCATTATGTGCCAATATTGCTATCATTTGTATTATACAATCCATCCTTACATGAAAATATAACTCATTAACTATGCAGCTATAAAGATTTACATTATAAAGTGAAAATGTGGTCAGTTTTGGTTGATGCGGACAAATAATTTTGTTATTCGAGTCAGTCTGAGGTATGAAAACTACTGAAGTTTGTTAACAATTCAATATTTTGAATAAAAGGAGTACATACTGGCACTCTAAATTGATGCGAACAAAATTGTTTAGTTATTTTGTATCAATATTGCTATCATTTGTGTATTCAATCCATCCTTACATGAAAATATAACTCATTTACTATGCGGCTATAAGAAAATTTGACGTCATAATCGAAATTTAACCAATAAAAAAATGTGACCAAACTAACCACACGTTTATTAAATTAAAAAAAAAAAACTGGTCAGGAAAAGCATAAATCGGATAAGAATAAAATAAAAAAAATATTTCGATTCGATAGAGGTTTTTATTCTGACCTGTATTCTTAACTTAGGATATTGTAGCTATTTCCATGTTCGTATATCTTTACTATTACATGAGAACACCTCATTTTTTTGAGCCGCTTCTCTTCCTTCCACAATAAATTAGTCATTATGCATAGGTACCATGCATAGTCGCATTTGTCATCATCGTTTATGATTATTCTGTTTCGGTTATTCTTAGAGATAAAACGACAATGAAGGCGTCCGGATATTGTTTCTGTCTTCGGACGTACTTTTAAGTCATAGATAAGACTTCCGTTTATTGCAATTGATAGCTTTTTTATTTCGAGTTACAGACTTTAGAAAGTTGATTTTTTTAAAACAAAACCTTGCTAAAGTTAATCATGTTAACGTAAAATTATTAAGTAAGTATTTTTTGGCCAATAAAATATAGGTTCCTGTGGCTTTTCTAAACGTATTTTGTACTTATTTCCATTACCTATCAATTTTGAACTTAAATACGTGTATCATCCTAACGCAAAAAAGAAATCTCATATCCGTAAGGACTAAATAAAATATATTATTTTCCTTTGGTATAATGCAGAGTGCACGAAATAATAAAAAATAACGGGTTCACATATCGACAAATCAGGCTAAGTCATATACCCTTAGTTCTAGATCTGATAACCATGTAAGATGCGGCTGCACCCATAATTTTCAATGGTTGATTGTTACCAAATTACACGCAATAAGGTACTTGGGGACAGGATATTTTTTTTCGGTTTTTCTGTATACTTTGAACCTAGTACATACATGTATACTAAATGAAGTGTATTTGCTATTTACTATCAATTTCAAGTTTACTATCAACGGCGGCCATATATTATATAGAGACTATAGTATATGTCTGTTCAGACAAGGATTTGTATAGTAAGACTCTACAAATCCTTTGTTCATAGTATACCGAAATACCTGAAAATATTTGAAATTATTAAATAGAAAACCAAAAAATAACGGATTTTGAATAAAAGGGGAGCCATAAATGAATTGTCCTGTCCTCAAGTACCTATTAGTATTACTTTTGATACTTTTCCTGATATTCTACAGTCATACAATCTTTTAAAAAATTTCATAATACAACAGTTCACATACCCTCAACCACTCTCTAAATACCTGCGATTTCGTGGGTGTGTTCAAGTGTAATATTATATTAGCTGTTAAGTCTTTGCTTGCTTTTACAACTGATAAACCCATGTAGCTTACTTCAAAAAGACTCTAAGAAAAGGACTTCAGTGCACCCATCTACTAGTTTTAACATTGTTGTCAAAAAGTCACACTGGCTCAATACTTTTACCTCATGAAATTATAAGAATTTCCTTTTTATTACTTATGAATGATAAAATGATTTTCAAAATTCAAAAACGAGACACAATGGCACACAAGGAAGAATATTTTGCTTCTGAAAGTGATTCAAATGCACTGATTTAGAACATAACAGATCATGAGTTTAACAATATTTTCTTTAAATCTGGCGCAATCGATTGCTATTTCCAATCCAGAAACTGCTTCGGACACATACAATTTGGAAAGTGATTATTGTAATTTTATTAAATTAATTACTTGTTGATAACGTAAATCCAACGTTTATGACAATATCAACTTTACTTTAACATCATATATTTACCAGCCATGAGTAATAGAGCCCTTGCAACAGGCAGAGCATAAACCATATATTAAATTTCACAACAGTTGAAGTCTGATTCTTGGTAAGGGTTCGTTTTTGGCAAAACTTTTTTGAACTTTTGGTCCTCGATGCTGTTCAACTTTGTATTTGTTTTGGCTTTCAAACTGTTCTATCTGGGCGTCATTAGTAAGTCTTGTGTGGACAAAACGCACTTCTGGCGTATTAAATTTTAAACTTGTTGCCTTTTGTTAGCTATTATTCGTGTGTTTCTTTGTCAATTGTGTTCTCCTATTTATTTTGATTGTAGTCCTGTAATGTTGTGTTGTCATTTTAATGTTATTTTTAACATGGCCATAAAAGAGGGAGGTTTTGCATGCCACAAAACCAGGTTCAACCCACCATTTTTTTCTTTAAAAAATGTCCTGTACCAAATCAGGAATATGGTCATTGTTATATTATAGTTCGTTTCTGTGTGTGTTACATTTTAACGTTGTGTCGTTTGTTTCCTCTTATATTTGAGTGTGAATTTAGATTATTATAAAACGTGTCACGGTACTTTTCTATCCCAAATTCATGTATTTAGTTTTGATGATATATTTGTTATTCTCATCAGATTTTGTCTAATGCTTAGTTCTTTTCTGTGTGTGTTACATTTTAATGTTGTGTCGTCATTCTCTTGTATTTAATGCGTTTCCCTCGGTTTTGGTTTATGACTCGGATTTGTTTTTTTATGAGTTTTGAATGTCCCTTGTATTGTTTTCATTTTTGTTAAGCGATCCGTGAAAGTTATTAAGGAAACAACCTGATTTCTGTGATCCAGGGTTTTCCCTTCTGTATATATTTAAAGTCCAAAAATAATGAGTCACAACTTTCTATGTAGAACTAATTTATAGTAGAATAAATCTTAGTTTATTTGAAATCTATGCTTTCATTTCCCTCAGCCTGTGACGATGGATATTTTGGAAATAAGTGTGCAAACAGATGTTATTGTCTCACCGAACCTTGCAGCAAAGAAGACGGAATATGTCCACCCAGCGGCTGTAATGAAGGATGGTATGGTGATTCGTGCAACAAAGGTAGGAAAAGGCTACAATTACTTAATCAAAAGAAGGCACAGTTCCAAATTGTACATATAAAATACAAACTAGTGAGTCACGACTGATACTTATGATTGAAATAATCGTTGTGTGTGCATATTAAATCTATGTTTATATTCTGTCAAATCTTTTGGTCACTGTTTTTATATTACAACAAAAAACCTCGTTCAAATTAGCTTACAATTTTGGAATTATTGTATTATCTATTATTTTCTTAGTATGCACTTTACCTTAGAATCAAGTGTATGTATGGAAATAGTATTAACAGTGTCTTTTCTACAGCACCTATTGAACAAGGAATGAGAAAAGTTTGTGAATGAATCCATGCTCATTACTTCTAACATTTTGGAATAAATACCCTGATGAAAAATAGTTGAATATCAAACGCTTGATAAAATTCTAAATTAAAAAACTCAGCTTCATATGGTGAGGAAATCGTTTCCCCTTTTTGTCTTGTTTTTGGAGACAATAATGAATTGAGCACTGCTATATTCCAGATTTGCTTAGCAAATGATAATTGTGTCCTATGAAATATTTAAAAAACAAAAAAAAAGTATTCCTTGAATTTTACTTGGTTTTCAGAATGTAAAAGCGGTTATTTTAGTCGGAATTGTGAAGAATTCTGTGATGGATGTATATCTAATATATGTGATAAACTTGATGGGTTATGTGAAAACACCACTGGATGTAAACCTGGTTATCTCTACGAAGAATACTGCAATATAAGTGCGTAGAATATAAGGTGTATTTCCTATTATTCTTTCTTGTATGTCAGTCATTCTTTTTTACCAGGTTGCTTATGTAGTTAAATGTTAAAACAAATTATCAAATTGACAGATATTCATTTTCCTTTTAAATAAATTATGACATAAGCTGATGTTAGAACTTTACAAAAAAATCTACACATTGAAATAATCTTAACTATTTGTAAAAAATGCTCTTGCTTCTGTCAAATGTCTTCCATTTTTGAAATTTACACCGGACTTAATGTTACTATGAACAGTCTTTGATGAGATTAGTTGTACAACAAAGAGGACAATTCGCATTATCAAATGTCATCATGATAACAGAACAGCATAACAGTCATAGAACAAAACTCAGAAATATTTGCAGCCCATGGTACATTTATGCACCCTATTGGCAGTATGCATACGATATTTTGATTTCGTTTAACAATTTACGTGATGCCAGTTTTAAGTTTTATGTGGTATGACCGCTAATGATACAAATATTCATCTAAGTCCCAAATAAGTCTGCTTTGAACTATCTGCCAGTAACTGCGAGTACTCTCAGATCTGAACTTTGTGTTTTTTGTTGGTATGGAGATGTATAAATTTTTTAAAAGTTTTTACTGCTTTGTGTCGATTGATGAGTTAAACCCTTTTCAACTAAAATCTATAGTGTGTTCCCTTCTTGTACTGTTTCGCCGCTGTCCCAGATTCGGGAAAAGGGGGTTGTTGTTGTTAGTTTCTCATATTTGTTTTTCGTTCATATATCAGGCTGTTTTCCGTTTGAATTATTTTACATTTGTCATTTTGGGGACTGCTATAGCGTAGGGTGACTTGTATTTGTAAACTTCTATCTCATTTAGGCTCTGTCTCATTGGCATTCACATTACATCTTCTTATTTCTATTTTAAAATATAACTACTTCTAAAGCAAGCTGTCGGATTATGTTCATTTTGAATTCTATATAGAACAAAAGTTTCATCGTTGTCAATATGATTTAATGTTATTGCGACTGTTATATAAGTAAGAGGTTTAGCTAGCTATACAACCAGGTCCAATCTACCATTTTCTGCAGAAGAAAATACCTGTGCCAAGTCAGTTAAATGATATATGTTATCCGCTCGTTTGATGTGTTTTAGCTTTTGATTTTTTCAATTTGGTGATTTTCCGTTTAGAATTTTCATCGGAGTTTGGTAGTGTTCTAATATTACTTTTTATTATTGCCGGCACTTAAGCAAAAGAAAGAAAAAAAAACCCGTTATTTTACGATCTAGTTGAAACAGTGTTTTTGTATTATCGAGCATATTTCATTTTTCATTGATATTTTGTTTGCAATTAAATTAGCCTGTGAAGATGGATATTTCGGTGACAGCTGTACGCTAAAATGTAATTGTATGACTGGAACGTGCAATAGCTTAACAGGAGAGTGTCTTAGAGGTAGGCAAATTAATTTTCACAAAGTTGACAATCAAACCAAAGTGTGATATAGATGTGTTTGCTTGTTGCATTCGAATCGTTCTTTAAAAACATAAAAGTTGCCCATCCTTTAACCTAGCGTATCTAATGTGATTTTTTATTTCCTTCTTAAATTGTATTCACATAAAAATAAAAACAGAAATCTAAAATATATTGCACAGTACAAAAGATAACATAAACCACAAACACCTGACTCCTTCGAAAAAAGACATACAAACATAAACAGAACATACAAAAACATCATTACGTAATGCTAAAGTCATATAAACAATTGATAAAACATCATTACGAAATAACAAAACCACATCATTTAATTAAAAAATTACATTACGTTAAAGTCACATACACATCAAGTCATGTTAAAACCACATTGTCTAATGACACAACCACATTAAATAATGGTGAAACCACATTGCGTAATGAAAAAAAAAAACATTTAATGTAATGACAAAACGTTATCAATTAAATACTTAACCATATCGTGTAATATCGAAATATCATTAAGTAAGGACTATTCCATATTGAGTTATATCTAAACATCATTACGCAATATCAAAACCATATTATGTAAAGACAAAATATCATCAAGTAATAAGGAAACAACATAACTTTAATATCAGAATTTCACATAAGACAGCTGTGGCGTTCCATAGAAATGCATAAATCGTTTGGATTTACTTGTTGTTGTGAGATTTATTATTCGATATAATATACATTTCTGTTGAAAATATCATCGTCCTGAATGCACATATTATATTGTTCGCACTGTATTTGACAGTCGTATTCCAATCAATGTAACTGCTTATTGTGAAACCAATTGGGGCCCTTCAATTGGTTTCACAATAAGCAGTTACATTGATTGGAATGCGACTGTCAAATACAGTGCGAACAATATAATATGTGCATTCAGGACGATGATATTTTCAACAGAAATGTATATGCCTTGTTCTGTACCAAACTTGTACACTGAATCAAGTTCTTACACAGGCGAATACAACTCTTAGGACAAATATAACTAACCAAAAGCCGACGAATTCGACCTCAGAACCGATCACACTTTGTCTTATGTTGAAGAGTGAGGTAAAATCATCCATTGTGAAAAAACAAAGATGAAGGAACGTCAATTTCATAATATAGTTCCATGACAATTATTTCGTTGCTGGAGTGTCCAAGTAATATAGTTTTAGTACTTCTTTTTTGTATGACTTTCACAATTTGGGAACGCATATTATTTCCAATTTCTAAAAGGCTATGTTAGATTTCATAGCATTTGAAGGGATAGCGAGAGAGTATTTTAAATTATTTTGTTGAAATGCCTTAATCTCTAATAGACTTACACTATATGTGTTATTATTACAGATGAATCTCAATCACGAAGTAAAGATACGCCTAACGCGGCTGCTATAGGTGGAGGTGTTGCTGCTTTCATGATTGTTGTGCTAATAATATTGGCGGCATTTGTGTTTTACAAGTAAGTTTAAATCTACATTAATATAAACAAAAAATAACAAATATTCCGAACTCCAAGCAACACTCATAATGGAAAGTCCCTTTTCAAATGACGAAATCAAGAGCTCAAACAAATCAAACAAATGGAAAACAAATGTCATTTTCCTGACTTTGGACTGGCCGAGTTATAAAATTAAATGGTATTTCATTATCTCTCACGACTCGACTCTCAATTTGTTGTCGAAATTCGCACATGCCTCATACAGGAAAGTACAACATTTTTAAATAATGATAAATTTTTCATTCTTTTGATTGAGAATGTCCTTCCCTAAACTACATTAAAATCCTAATATATTTTAAACAATAATTGTACCAACATCTGTTACTCGTTCCGAAGTGTCGCCATACTTTGAAGACATTGATTAAACATGTCCATTTACTATGAACTACATTGTATCATTGTACATTGTACATGAAAAAGCCGAAACAACATGAAAGAACAAAATAAACACGTTCGTGATTTTTGTTAGACCAACCAACTATATTTGGTCAGTGACATCTAAAATCTTTACTACGTCATGATAAACTGAAATTATTATCTGTGCTTTGATGTCTGCATGCGTCAATGATGGATCCATTTAATTTACTCAACATACGTCGTGATAATATGGACTATTCTCGTGTAGCTTTAAAACCTTACTTTACTGGATTGCTCTTGAACCCGGTTATTACTATCGACCTGTAATTATTTTTATTCAAGTCCGTGTGTAGAAGGATGATATGCCAGACGTACTATATTTAATCAATCTTGTATCTTTGATTAAGATTTTTACAAATAGATAAAGGAAGATGTGGTGTGAGTGCCAATGAGACAACTCTCCATACAAATAACAATACATGTATTGACATTTTTGAATACCACACGAGTCGGTTACAAAACCAATGTTGGAAATGAGATGTGCTGGGATTGTCATTGCCACATTTATCCAACACAATACAAATGTAGCTAATTAAGCAATTATATATCAATGTGTTATTTATTTCTAAGAATATTAAGATTGCTTATAAGTAAGTCTTATATTTCACTGTCTTTAAATTTACAGACGCAGATTAATATCAACACAAACAGGGGCTCAGAAAACGTCAAGCGATACGACTACCTACGGTGAGGAAACTGTTCGCGTTGATTTGTATTTGTTTTGTTTTCTTTTCTTAAAAAGAGAAATAACGTTTTGTTTTACCCTAGTTATACTAGTATATACTCATTTACCTACTGCATACATGTACATTAAAACTTTTTAGAAAATAATAACATATGTTTGTTTGCAAATCATCACCGGGTTTGGAATTGTAATAAGTTACACAACGTACTACTCTACTTATTTTTGGGATTTATTCGGACTACAGTTTTCATTCAATCTGCAGAGTTAATTATCGTTAACGACGATTGTATATTTCATTGGCGGATCCTGGATTGGGAAACATTTTGTTGATTATATAGCTAGCTTTTTCGTGGCTGCTGTTTTTCATCTAAAAGTCACAACAAGGCCTTCAACATGGAGCAAAAACTCTGCACATTAAATTTGAATAAAGCGTTGAACTAAAAGCACACATTTACTGTCATTGTGCCGGAAAGTCAAGGTGAAATTCAGCAGACTTTGTCACTGAGACATGTTTGTGCACGATATGCGTCTCATAATTTAAGTTTAAAATACGTTTTCAATTAGTTTATTTTTCACTTGATGTTATATGGGCTGAACACACTCGAATGTTGACTAAATTCTTTTCATCAAACTTCTGTTGAAGGCTTGCCAACCATATGTCTCCTCTCATCACAAAGCTTTTCACAAGATTCACCTTCGTTTGTCTTTTTTCTAGGAAGCTGGTAAAATTGTAAATGCGTCTATCTCCCTATCGGACCTAATATGGCAGCCTATCACTCGACAGTAGTTTACCATGTTTAAATGCCCAAAGCACGTGCACTCAGTGCGTAGGTAAACAATCTGAGAATAAAAAACAATATCGTCATTATGGCCGACTTCCGGATTAGTGACGTCACGTGAAAACAAACTATATATGTTTTGTATTTAATAACGTAAAAGGGTTTTTAAAGGTTGAGATTTTAAGTGTTATGATCGTGTTTGTATTTAATTTCGATCATGAAAATGATCGCCTTTAAGACAATTATGTTTTATAAATTTATTGCAGAAACTAGGAATAGTGCAAATAATTCACAACAGTAAGTATATTTAATTTTCGAAATCATTTTTCAACGTAGATTTCAGCATGTTCATCTGTATTGATCATTTTCTATCACTTTATAAGTCAATTTTGTTGGTTTATAGATGTCACGTATACCTAAGCTATTTTGAAATTCATGATACTGCAACATTGCATAGTTGCTTCGTTGCCTTTAAAAACAATAGGATTTCAATTTCCTGCTACGCACTTGGTTTGTTTTAAATACTCAGTTGATATCCACCAATTTAAGGTTTAAGTAATTTGTTTATACACTTCGAAATTTCGTCAACCTTTTCTCAACTATACAAAACTACCATTGAATTCTTATCATAGCACGAACATGTTGATTTAATGAAACACGAACAAATCAAACCTTTTCATTTACTTTGTTTTGTTTTCATGATGGAGTATTGATGAAAAATAAATGTATTTTGGAATGCATTCCAAGGAAGTTTTTATGCACAGCTTTAAATGAGAATGAACATGTGGGATCAATTCCGAACTCTCTTTAACAACATCTGCTAATAAGCTGTTAGTCTTCGGGAGTTTCACTAACACGTTAACCAGTAATCGCGGTGGTGGCATGAATATTACTGTTTTACATCACCACGTTATGTATTGGGTTTTGGATTTCTGAGTTTTAAATCTCGGATCAATAACGGTTGAAATTCTACAGCTATTTGCAAAAATAGTGGAGTAAAGGGGCATTTGTTAACTTCAGTGTCCATCATAGCTACATGTATCCTTAATTGAATTCTAACAATTTGTATATTGAACCGTCAACAACCTCTTTTGTTATTTGTTAGTTATTTTTTTTAGATATAGCTGCCATTTCTTTTGTGTTTTATATTTGTAGAAACGAGCAGCAGTACGAAGACCTTATAAGAATGGACCCTACATCGCCATACCAGGAACTGACGACTCCTTCAGTATCAAATGAATATGAACTAATCGATAACACATTTGTAAATCTAAGCTTACAAATATAGCAATTGTTCATTTTCTTCTTATTAACTGCATAAATATGTAAAACGTTTTTATAACCAATATATGATAAAACAGCTGCCTTAAGAAATGATGAATAAAGACAGCAGGTAACGGTATCACTAGAAAAATAATGTGTGCCATATTTAACAAAATCATATTTCTATAAGGTATATGGTTCGCTTCCGGCATCACCCCCTATGGGTTTTACTAACCCTCTATGGATCTGTAGGGGGTCAGTAGTTAACTATATAACGAATTTATAGCACGCTAGACTTTTTCTGCTGCGTTTTGTTGAAAAATAAACAATGAAACACAACAACATTAATAAATGACGTCACCATTAACGCGTCATGAACCCCCTATGAAATATACTAACCCCTACGGTCTCATATGGGGTCACCACGTGACGGCGTTAAACCAATCACAACGTGATAATTTACCCGCAGTGCGATAAAGGAAAATAGCAGAACAGTGGATGTTGTAAACCTTATTAGTCATATAGCTAAATAGTCATCAAGGTACCAGGATTATAATTTAATACGCCAGACTTGCGTTTCGAGCTCATAAGACTTATCAGTGGCGCTCAGATAAAAAGCCAAATGTGTCAAGGATCATACATTTTGTAACTCCTAAACATTTAAAATATTAGCCTCTATATTGTCTGGGAAAATAATGTTTAACATTTAAAAAGCAGATTCGATTCCTAATGCAGTGTTTTATGATTTCTTTCGACACGACAAAATAAGTTGAAGTTGAAATGGATAACACATAAAGAAAAACAATTCCATTATTACTAACTACATCAGCTTCACAAAGATCTACATGTATTTTATGAATTTTCGAATAACCTTATATAAATATGAATGCAAATAGAAGAATACAGGTTACAGTTCTATATATATAGACAATGGAATGTCAATAGGATATAAAAAAGATGATGTGGTATGATTGTCAATGAGACAACTTTCCACAACAGACCAAAATGTCACAGATATTAACAACTATAGGTCACCCTACGGCCTTCAACATTGAGCAAAGCCCATACCGCAACTCCTTTTACAGCTAAATCTGTGCCACTTTCACTATCAATTATGGCAAACAGATATAATCTAGATTGGAAAATTCATATGCACAACTATGTTTTGCAAAGGTAAAAACATAGGGCTGATCCGCATATTTTCAATATTGATATGCCTCGATTTCTTAGAGTTCAAACTTATACATAAATTATGTACTACGTCCCTTCACTTTGAATCTTTCTCACACTGCAATTAAACCGCTATCCATATGCATGTGTATTTATACTGGCAAAAAAACCAAGTGATGTCTTCACGAGAAAAAATCCGAGAACCAGTAGGTTAAGAAATACAAATATCTCCCTAAAGGACGCGTGAATTGTCTTACAGATGTATTTGCAAGAATACTACATTCAATTGTTATGGCTATTTATTTAACACCATGCTTTCTGGTACGATTGACTAGTGTTGTTGTTGTGTACCTAGGTATTCAATAGTTATGTTATGTTAGTCCTTATTTAAATACATATTGAACATAATAAATTATTCGTTTAGTCTTCAAAACCTCAATGACCTCCTCGATTATTTAAAAAGAGATGTAAAATGATAAAGAGCAGATCAAGCACCAAACATAACAAAACTTTCCATCATAATTTGTCAGGTCAGTGTGGTGATTAGACAGTACTACAACTTTGCACTGATTTATTAACTTGTTTTATAAACTAAACAAGACAGTATATGTATTTCATAATTCAATGAATATAGATAATATTGGAATATTTGTAAGATTTTTTTATACCACATCGTGCAATAGCTATGTCATTTATAAATGTTGCTGTATCCTGTATGGCCAGTATTAAATGGGAACAAATACGAATGTTTGTCGTTATCTCTTTATTAATAGCTACGACGAATATGTTTTAGTTATTCAAATGATATTGCGACACTACAATCATACATGTACGGCCGTATGCAAATTTACATATTTTACTATTTTTGTTATACTCTATGGCCATGAAAAAAGGCCTAATAAGATGCAAGTAACTTGTCAAAGGGGGGGGGGGGGGGATAAATCATACTATGTAAAAAGAAAATTCAAACAAACAAAATATTCTCTTAAACTGCTTTTTTAATATGCTTGTTTTCTTTATTGACAACATATTTGTTACGTATGATTTTTTTTTAACATAAAATCGAAGTGCCCATGAAAACAAAACGAGCTTATCGACTTGTTCCTTTATATATATGTGACTGTCTTCATACAGAAACTTCTCAAAAAGAAAGGAAAGCTGAGCAGTATCGCTTTACTTTCTGCTACTGGTCTCTAGTATACAGTGTTCTTAAACCTAATAATACAAATTTTGATTTGTCTAAATATATATGTAGTTAAAGCGGATTGGGAAACAAGTTATTACAACTTATATTCTCCCTTTCCACTTTTCATGTGCTAGTGCCGCTTTGCAGCGTCATTAGTCAGCTTTTTTTCGATATCTACACGGGTGTATTTTACGTGCAAGAGATTTGGCTCTTGCTTAACACGGGTCAGTCATTTATCGCCCCCCTACGGAGGCACTATCATCGTTTCCCAAGACCATACTTGCAAATGGTGTCAAGGGAGAGCCGAATATTTAGTCCCTGAAATTTTGACTCCCGAACGGTAATCTTTCCAAAAAAAGATGTGATTTCATCATCTTCCCAATAGTGAACTTACCATTTCTGTGTAGCCCGAATCTATAAGCGACTGCAAACGGAATATATATCTCCCAGTTGAAATACAATATATCAGGGCTCCTTTCTTAAATTGGTTTGTGCTTGATAGATGGATGCTGCTGCTCACAAGAAGTTATTAAATCAATATTTTCATGTGGTGCAATTGAAACTATGCCTTTGTAAAATTTACAGACGCAATAACGATTGGTTGACAGGTATGAAATATATACTTAACTGATGACAACGCATACGTTCCAATTGTAGTTACTGTAATCCCGTCAACTTTTCCTAAATTTGACCTACGGAATTCGCATTTTTTAGAATCTAAAGGACTATGAGTATACTCATTTTGCGTACATTAAAATGACAATAACGTTATATAATAAGTCGAATTTCAATTGTTTAGAACGTTTTAAACTAATCACAATGTGTTGATGTACGCCTTTGAAAGTATTACCAAGAATGCATTCCATTCTGAAACGGTGAGTTATACTTAACACCTGATTTGTATTACGATTGGCAACACGACGGTTGCCATATGCGTAGAATGATATGCAAACACTTTTGGTGCACCTACGATTATATATAGTTTTTAATGGGTCCATGTTGTTCTGTTTTACATATACAATTTGTGTGTTTGTATTATTATACTTTACAAGAAAAATTAGCAATAGTTATCATTATAGTTGTAAGTATGTCGACTAATGAGTTTAAATGTCCCTTTGGTATCTTTTGCCTCTCTTTCCAAAAAAAAAAAAAACACAAATTCAAGCGCCGATACCGTGTTTTTAATTTTACTTCAAAAAGGTTTTTTTTATTTTGGAAAATATGTATCTGGCTATAGGTAAATGAATAATGTGTATTATAAAAGTCTGACAGATTAGTTATAATATAAAAAAAATATCATAGTAAAGCGAGGCGAATGGGAGGAATAAGAAAAGTCATATATGTGACTTGCATTGAATAAGCAGTTGGTTAAGTGTAAAGCAAAATCCGTTTTCATATGCATGAACATTACTTGGATTATCCTGATAATGTGTCAATTGATTATTATAGGATATTGAGAGTTAAAAATGCTGATTTGAACCAAATACAACTTGTCTTTGAAAATTTATATTAAAAAGATCAAATCTTCAATATGTTTGAAAACTGCGTGTAAAACAATCAGATCGTTACAGTGGGAGGTGTTTATAAGTATCGTAGCCATAGGTCAATAACTTCGTCCTTGTTTGCGGATTCAGTACGCGTATTAGCATTACAGCACTTTACACTTTCTTGAAACGGACACAGTTCTAGAGTGGTCTAAATTGAAGCTCTCAGGTCATGTTGCAATAGAGTTGATTCGCATGGGGATAGTTTGGCTAAGCTAGCATCTCTTTGTTTCGCTTTCTTTACACGGAGTTTATTTAAATCACTGTGGAAATTTAGCTTTTCGTTTATTGTCAAAGAGCCTTGAAACACATGTCCGGTTGACATTAACAGAGTTATTTTAAAACTTTATAAACTGTGTGTCCCCGGTTCCGAACAATGATTAAGTGGTATCACAACCTGCCAAACCATGTACAGCAAGTAAAACTTTAGATATGACAGGGTTTAACACCGCGTATAATATGTACAGGAAGGAATCTACGACTTATATTTTAGTTTAATTTTCCTGCTACAGATATGTCATCCCCTGTCTCAAGGTCAGAGCGAAACGCTATATTTGACATCCTTTGTCCCAGTTGTGTCTAAATAGTTATTGAGCTTCCATAATAACTAATTAATTTGTTCTGAAATTTGGCTGATTGGTATGTATCGCAGACGTTTTTGGGTAAAAGTGATCGGTATATATAAAGGATGTGCGACATAAGAAATGTCTTTCTGTGGAAGGACAGATCATCATTAACATTTGATATTAATGCCTTCTTGAAAACAATTTCGTGTTCTAATTCTTCAGCTTACGTATTGCCTGGTTGCACAGGAGTTGACTTTAATGATTACTTGGTAATACATGATGAATTGTATGTTGCAAGTGAACAACAAGTCTGTACCAGCGATTATCTTTACCATTGGTAAATCGTTATTCCCGTTAGTGAACCTCAAAAGACTATCAACACGTTCACTCGGCTCGATTGTGTGTAGTTTTCTGTTCTTTTTAAAAGTATGTTTTTTACACATAAAGGTGTTTTATACCCAAACTTCAAGGAGGAAATTGAGCGCGAGTTCGTACAAAAGTATCATGTTGTGATGATACTTGTGGATCCGATTGATGACATGTTTGGCTTTCTGTTTCAAATCTAAAGACACTTCAATTTTGCCTGCTAGTTTATATCTTGTAACATGCTCGATAATACACACCTCTTTCGTCCAAGGAACCCATATTACTAAAAGAATTTAGTATGCATCACCCTGTGGCACACCAAATCTCTGCGTGTATCCATAACTTCAATAAACTTTTTCCTCGTCCGCTTGCATACATATGTTGAACATTGACACACAATGCGTTTTCTTTTACACAATACCATAATTTTCTTTTTGGGACTAGTAGGACTTTACAGGACTACCATAACTAGCCATTATCCAGAAAAAAAAGAATCAACTAATCAAATAAAATGTATAAAGATTTTTTAGAGAATAACGACCTTGTGACGAACTTGATAGATAGTACATATAACTATAATGATGGTCCTGATTGACGAATATAAAATTTCCGTAATAAAAACAAGGTACCAGTGATGTTTTTGTTTTTGAGTTTTTCATAAATCTGTTTGAAATTTGACCATATAGATTTGCATGAAGATCACAATTATATATTCGTTCCTCTCAAATGACAAATACTGCTTTTGAATTGAATGTTTTTCTCTTTTTAATGAAAAATGCATGAAATCTCCACCTAAAAACAGCCAACTTTAGGTTTCAAATTTGTAATCGGGGATGGTATTATGTTGTTGTCTTAATGATTTCGATGATCCTTGATAATATGTGTATCTTAAATAATTACAATTACAATATTTTTCTATCATTTAAATAATTTCCAGCCGTGTGTTATTCCGGAACATTAAACTCGTTAATTAAGCGTCTTTTTCGAGGTCAGTTGCAGTACAAAGATAGGCAGAATAATCTTTTACAACGTAAGAGGTAATGGTCTGACTACAATATTTTGTTAGGCAGTGGCTATTTTGCCGGCGCCGGCGAAAAAGCCTCTTATGTGCTATTTTACAGGCTCCACCAACATAGCCTTTTTGGCGATCTTTTGACGGCGCAGGCAACATGGCAATTTATATAGAGTTTTGTTATTTTGCCGGTCTTACTTAAGATTGAAATAAAAGTATAGAAATTGATAGTAGAAAAATATGGAAACATACATAAGAAATATCTTTACCAAAATGTCTTCTGAAAACATTTATATCCAAATATGCATATAAATTGATATTCTTTACTAAAAATAAGAAGTCTCTAAAAACGTGTCTTTTTTAAATATATAAAAAAAATTGATACTAGTACTTTTTACTTTAATAGGAAGTCTAAAATAAAGCATCAATATTAAAATTGATACTACTCAGTAGTACTTATTTTTCTTCAATAGGAAGACAAACAACTATGTATTTAAAAAAAACCATGTAATACACATCATATTGAAAATACTTTGAACGACAAAATTATTTTATATCTCGTCCTGTCTGACGTAACATACTAACATCAAACACGCGACTCTCTACTCTAGTTGATGTGAAACTCACCATGTATACATTTGGTTTAATTGTAATACTTATAGAAGTAGCAATGCATGTGGTTGTGAAATTATATATTTCCTTTTGTGTGCTCCTTCGTGACAATGTTTTTTTTTCTGATTGAGATTGTGACACGGTGAAAATGACTGTATCCCTATTTTGACAATTTAACTTTTCTGTCTGTTTTGTTCACGCATCGTTATAAACATAATGGAATTTGATGCGACTGTCATACAAGTGAGAGTTTTAGATCTATAAAACCAGGTTCAATCCAACATTATTTACATTTGAGTATGCCTGTACCAAGTCAGGAATATGATAGTTGTTGTCCATTCGTTTGATGTGTTTTATCATTTGATTTTGCAATTTGATTAGGGACTTTCTGTTTTGAATTTTCCTCGGAGTTCAGTATTTTTGTGATTTTACTTTGGATAAACATAGGTTATTGACATTTGTTAAGGGCAACTCTGAAAGCTGTGTCAAAGTAGCCGCTTATATTTCAATTTGTTTTATGTTTCGTTTTTTGACATATCTCTACCTCGTTCCAATGCCAACCAGCCCAACCATTCTGGTTCTTTAAAATTGACTACCTTTCACCGTTTTGGTGCAAAAAAAAACTATACAAATATCTCAATATAGGCGATTGGTGAATTGTTATGATAAAAATATAGTAGTGTTGTGATTGATAGAAATAATTGCGTGTAAATTCATGTAAAAGACATGTAGTATACAGAATTTTAGCGTATTTCATACACATTGTCAAATGTTCCCCCGCGTTAAATTCTCTTACAAAGTGATTTTTTTTAAATCAAGTTATTTTATACCTAGTACAGTAAATAGGGTGTACAGATGTGGTAGACGATGACTGATGTAGTTGACCATTGTAAAGTTTTATTAGATTTATTTACACCTTTTTAAAAATCTTGTATACATACAAAAGTAAGCAGTGAATAGAGAAAATGGGGTGATATCGACACTCAAAAAGGAAGTTAAAACTACATGTCTACAAGTAGAAAAAAGTATTTCTACCGCTCCCTTTTTAAGGTAGGAAAAGGGGAGGTTCATGCATTCCTAGTTCTTTAAAATAAAATCTGTTTTTATTGAAGGTGTAAGTATTCATATTTTTGTGCTTTCAAACAGTATTTTTTTCAATTCGGAATTATATGGTATAATAATTGTTTAAACCATATTTCAAGAGATAATTTTACTGTATTTGTAACAAATATATGCTTTAGAGGTTAAAGGTATGAAACAATATTGGATTAAAATTCAAATTGAAATCTTGCTCAGAAAATGGATAATTTACTTCCTAGTTCTACTGTTTATTTGTTGTTGAATTATTCTTGATGAAAGGTACGTTTTCATTTGTTAAAATATCATTTTTTTTCTTTACAAAATATATGCAAGTAGCAATACTCTGTATTAAATAATGAGGGTTAAGTGTCTTATCATTTCCATAGTATAAATACATTTTTATTAGTTTATTTGAATTCACTTTTAATCATATTCATTTACAGGGGATTGGAAATCAAGTTATGGCAACCTATATCAATTCCCTCAAAACTGCTGGTGCGTGTGCTTCCTTGTAGCCTTTTCTTTTTAAATCTACAAGGGTGTATTTTGCGTGCAAGAGATATAGCTCTCTTTTAAAACGGGTCAGCCATTTGTCGTCCCCTACTGACCGACTATCATCGTTTCTTAAGACAATACTCGAAAATAGTGAGAACCTAAATTCGATCCCTGACATTGTATCACCGGAACCAGAACCAAGAACCTTTGTTTTACTATTCAGATGCACTAACCATTATACAACATCTTTCCTTACTACGCCACGTCTCCTTTTTATTTGCATTTAGGTTGTAGCATGTTCAATCCTTTTGGTGACCCTGGTTTGTTTTTGCTCATTGATCGAGTTGTCTCTTTGGTGCATTTCGATTTTCCATTCTCAATTTTAAGTCGACATGAAATGTCAATGTTAAATGATTATATTCAAACCAAATATCTCCCATTCAAGGGAATCTTTCATACGGAATGTACATGCAATTAATTACCCTTTTTTTTTTTATTGATTTATAACCTTATTTTATTAGGTGAACTGTTTAAGAATTTTATATTCCTTGCGGACCGTTTATTAGTAACATTTTCAAAACTTTGTCCATTGTGTGGAAATATTTCAAATGATCTTACTTTAAACTTTGTATAAAAACTGTAAATACGACGATTTAAAATTTTAGAATTGAACACAATCCAGATTTATTCAAAATATTCAACGTTTAATATTTTGTTTTGATCAATGCACACTCAATAGAACTTTTGCATTTCCGTGTTTTCAGGAACCAATGGGCCAAAATAACATGAATCGTCAAAAGAATAATATTATTCTCATGAGATCCATTTTGAGTATACATTGAACTAAAATGTCACACAAAAAGACAGGTCAATGAACGATACTTAGAATAACAAAATAAACAAGCATTATAGATCACAATCGTCATAAATGAATACATTGTTATAGAAGATTTTGTCAGCTTTTAGCGGAAACAAAAATCATGGGGGAAGAATATAGTAAAATGATATTAAAATCTTCTGTTTCAAAACCAGGGCAGGAAGTTTAAGAAAGAAAAAGAAAACTGTATAAAGAGAAAAAAAATCAATAAACATTTTATAACTTAAAGGATAGATTGAAATGGCTAAATAAACAAATTGAAGCAAAATATATTAACAATAAAATACTTTACAATATTTAAGTATATCATAAATATCCTAAACAATCAGTATTAATATTTGCACAAACTATTTAAAATTAGATACACATCATCTATGTCAATAGTAAACATAGGGCATCAGTGACTGAGTGGTCTACGTAGTCTAACGACTGTATCACTAGTCTGCAAGAGTGACATCCCATTAGTTCGACAACCATTATTCCGACAGCCCATTACTCTGACAGTCCATTATTCCGACAGCCCATGTCTCCGACAGTCCATTATGCCGACAGCCAATTCATCCGAAAATGTATCTGTCTTAAATGTATGGGTTAATTTTCTCTAAATAGACCAACTCCGTTCTCTTATAATGTTTGTGGTTGTCTGTCGTGATTCCGATCTTTTTTCCCATGCGGAATATTTGTCTCAATATATGAAAGTTGATACACATACTTATTGCAACTGCTCAGATCTTGCCCTCGTCCCGCTTTCGTTTTACGCGTCTGGGTATTTTCCTTTCTTTATACATCGGCTTGTGTGTGTCCACTGTCATTCTTCGGCTTCCCTTTTCGCTTATGAAGGGAATGAATTTTCACCACTATTAACTACAAACTAGTAAATAAATAAATATATCAGAGTTGGATAACACTACCCACCCTGTTTGGTCGCAACACTTTCTATCCCTTGTATCACTCTTTTGAGTTTAATTTGAATTGATATTGTCGTAGAAATTAACAACTACTGTAGCGTCGGTCAATAATACGAAAAACAAAATAAATGTCTACCTTTTCCGACCAATCACATATGTATCAATGCATTACATGTCAAATTATTTACAAGCCATACGAGAGAGAGTGGTATTCAATGTCGTTAAACACTTTCTAGTTGTTTACATTGTATTTATCATGTGTTGTTCCTTTTATTTTAGCAAAACTAACTTTTCGGCTGTACCTGCTGAACCTTTCATCATATAATATGCTGCTCATGTTACTTATCCACGCATCTGTTTTGTTGAATGTTACAGCCCAACGTAAGTTAAATTTAGATGTTTGGTTACCTTCAAGATTAGAATAACGATTATATGTCTACTCATTGAAAGGTTTCCTTTTCATTACACACCGATCTCATAAGTTAGTAACTTGTTATGGTTACATTCTATACGTATGATGAAATGATTCAGTAGGTATTCAATTTCAAAACCTTTCTGCCCCAAATCAAATTGTATTCCTCTTTCCTTTCAACTTTATACATACATATACTCTATTTTTGTCTGAGGGTTAAACAAATTTGTAAAGCTTAAAGCATATATAAAAGTTTGACTTCAGTCTACAGACCCCTTATCAGGTAAATCTCTTGCAGTAGTTAAACTGTCTTATTACACTTGAATATCAAAGGTATATAATTCGATACGCCAGACGCGCGTTACGGTTACACAAGAGCCATCAGATATTGTCATTGATGCTCAGATGAAAATAGTTTGAAAGAAAAACAAGAATGAAGAGCATTAAAGATCCATAATTCTGAAACGTTGTGCCATATACGACTACTGTAATATATGCCTGAAATAAGAAAATCGTTAAAATTTTGAATAATTCTTACATTGCAATGGATGGGAATTTTTGTTTGGGGTCACAATTTTAAAACTAGTATGTTCTAAGTGGGATCATTATGTGGTTCTTAAAGTTAAAGGGCTGCCAACAAAAATGTTTAATGTGACAACTTTGAACCGCCCCCTCATCTGATAAATAATTCAGTAAGTTTAGCTTCTGCAGACCCCTTCATAAAAGATCACCGTTCCTCAAGCTGAGCTTCTACAGGCCCGCCATCTAGAAAATTGCCTACTTAAGTGAAACGTCTACTCGAGGAATGATTCAGTTCTCATTATTTTAATCCGATTCAAAAAATGAATATGAAAACGCTTTCTAAGACCTTGTCGTCACCAGGTCATTTTTGAATTTGACAGCCACTGGTTTACTGAGACAAGATTTCACTGACGGCTAGACATGTTTGCGGACATACTAATTGTTACCTTGTCTTCGATGCAAAATATAAAAAAATATATAAGATGTCAAGCTGATATACGATGACCCATATTCCTTTACAATTATGGGAGAAAATAGATAAAGTACTAACTTTAATAATTTCGCAGAGCTGAATTACCGGATTATAGAAATTTACTCAAGTGTCCCACACAAACAAAGGTGTACAGTAAGAAATTTTGCAAGAAAAAGCCCGGTTCAGCGATTCAGGCCATAAATACCAGTCGATTTGTGAAACAATTGTTCAGATTGTGGTAAAATCATCTAACTTTGCACAAAAGACCTTTATAGCTTCGGACTTCTTTCAGAAGATCAAAATGGCTGCGCTGGTCGGTTATTTAAAATGGTTGCTAGAAAATGTCAAAAAACATTATAAAAATATCATTAGAAAATGAATGAATTTTCAATTTTTTATTAAACAGGAATCATTTATCACTAATGAGAAGAGGTATCATTTGAGGACGTTTTTGGCGTTAATCTTGAATGGTAAACATTTTGAAAGCAATATTTTCCAATATATCATTATTCGCTATTTTCATTAGTATTTTTTTTTGCATAATAAATGTTATACTAAGGTTTTATTGCATTTACAAATAGTTTTGCAAACCATTGTATGAATGTTTGTTTTTATATCTGTTCAACCAAGTGGTCAAATAAGTCATGCACATGTTGACGATATGAACGTTTCAAATATATATTTTTATTTACTTATCATGTATATTCATTTTGTATTTGCCTAAGTAACTTTGTAAAAGACACAAAAACGTAATTTATGATCACACTATGTCCATAAAGGATGTGTGATATGCGTAAAGACAACAAGTCGGGATTAAGAGTGCCCTGCAAAAAAAAAATAAGCATATACATCGGTTCTGGTTCTACGTCCCTTGATGGTAAAATAAAAAGATGTTGCGCATTGAGTTTGGTTTCCCGATCATTCTACTTGGAACTGCAATGAAGGCCATGGAATTGCAAAACAAAATCACTAAGCAAAATGTCAAAGATCATGACGAACTAAATGATCAGATCTCAAAGTATCTCGTCAAGAAACACGAAAATATTCATTTGAAGTTGAATTTGAGACAACGATTGAAAACACAGTTTTTGAACCAGTAGAATGATAAGACACAGTTGTTGAAATCAACAAGAACAATGACTGCATGGTTGTATTTCTGTCATAATGCATGTGACGATCTTTAAGAGACATTTGTGATTGTGAAAGGATAAAGTGAATGTGAACTTAAACTACAAGACACTGTTCTTTTACACAAACTTAAAGATAGGGATTCGATATCACATGAAGCCAAGTAGTATGATCCATATTTGATTAAATCATAACAACAATGCACGTCGACAGAATTCAAAGACAAAGAAGAGAAGTCAAGAAATTTGTTTTTTGCCATGGAATCGTCTCTGTCGAGTTAATAAAGTGCATTGACAGCTCATCATGGTCATCATGATCTCGCTAAATTGTTCGGAAACCATATTGCGCCACTCGAAGATGTCCTGTAAGGAATGATTAATACGACCCACCTGAACAATTGAGTAGCTTTCATATAAGACCTGTAAGAACATAAGCAAGGTAGATTTATTCTTCTAGTTTTCAACGTTTATATTGGGAAGTTTCTAAAACAGGCTACACTTGATAGTGTTGTCGATAGGGGCATCATCATAGCAAAGTTGCTAGCATAATTCGACGAGAAATGCCTGATACTAAGAATAGATTATCAGGGACATTCAAACAGCTTTCAGCTGTCAACATGCATCAGTTCCACTTATCTTAATTATTCATTCCATGACATCTACGTGTCCATGAAAGCGAATACGTTGTAATTAGTATTAAGCTACTTTGGCTATTTGACGATTGCAACAATATATAAGTTTATATCAGACATGTAATGCCATTTTATGTTTCTTTGATACATGCATCATTACATGACGTGGCTTTGTACTTATACATCCCGTCATTGTGTTATTGTACTTTTGTAATGTTTGCTAGCATGCTTGGTCTACAACAAATGTTCTAAATGTCAATTTTTACTTCTATGTAACATTTTGTTTGTTTTTAAATAAACATCAATATACGTGTGTATTTTAAAAATATTTACTGGCTATTGGCGGGCGGACGAGTTTTATTTGAACAAAATTCCAATCGAGTTGTGTACATTTTAAGTGAAAAAGCTGAGATTATGATAAAAGCTTGAAATTTTGCATAAAAGAGGGACGAAAGATACCAAAGGGACAGTCAAACTCATAATTCTAAAACAAATTGACAACGCCATGGCTAAAATGAAAAAGACAAACAAGCAACTGCACACATGACACAACATAGAAAACCAAAGATAAACAACACCAAAAAACTAGGGGTGATCTCAGGTGCTCCGGAACGGTAAGCAGATCCTGCTCCACATATGGCACCTGTCGTGTTGCTTATGTGATAACAAATCCGGTAAATAGTCTAATTCGGTAGGTCACATTCATGAAAGGGAAGGGGATTGTAGTTACGACGTAAGGAACACATCCTATATCATTTGTGAAACAGTTATTCCATAACGGTCAACCAACTCGTGATGGCGTCCGTAAAATTTACGAAGGGATGATTTCAACTTCACCATTTGGAATTCTTGGTTTAATAGCTTCCTTGTGAGCAGCAACCCTCTATCAAGAAAATCATGATAGGAAATGCAAGCACGGGAATATCGTATCAATCGGGAGATATATACCCCGTATGCAGGTGCTGCTGGAATGTTGCTACTTAGAAATGGAAAGTTCATAATTGGAAAGCTGAAATCATCTCTTTGGTCGTAAAGTTTTGTTTTCAATCGACCCTGTCAATTTCTAGATGTAAGTCAAGATATGAGGCCGACTTAACTGTATCTGTAGTATCCTTTTTCTCTAGCTCGATTGGATTAATGCGTTACACATAGTCATCAAATTATGAATTCTTTAGTGAAAGAACATCATCTATATAGCGGAAAGCAGAGTTAAAGGATATTGCTAACTTCTTATCTTTCTTCTTAAGAAGTTCCTGCATGCAGTTAGCCTCATGATAATAAAGAAACAAGTCGGCAAGTAGAGGGGTAAAGTTTGTTCCCATTGGAATGCCGACAGTCTGTTGAAAAACACGTCCTCCGAACGTAACAAATATGTTGTCAATCAAGAAATCAAGCATCTTCAAGTTGATAATATCAGTTTCAGAGAATTTTTTGATTGAATCAGAGTGATCCTTTACAAAGTAGGATTTATCCCTCCCTAAAACAAGATACTTGTATCTACGTTGGCCATTCTTTTTTATGAAGCAAAGCAATACCAACTCTTTCAATTTGTCTTTTAGTTTGGAATGTGGAATCCTTGTACAAAGAGTAGAAAAGTCAAATGTTTTAATACTGTTACAAGATGAAAGAGAGTTAGATTGTATGTACTCTAAAAGATCTTTAGAATTTTTAAGTATCCACATCTGATTCACGCCATCTCTAGAATAGGCAGTTTCACAATAACTTTGAAGCCCGTCTTTGATTGCTGATAAAATAGATGCTAATTTAGAAAGCGGTTTCGTGGAGCACTTGGAATGCCCAGCAATATACCGTTGTTTGTAAGGACACTTATGTAGTTTGGGTATCCAATACAGTGATGGAAGATCCAGTTCTTCATCTTTGGTTGAAATTCCAAAGGAACACAGAACAGACCTATGATTATCCAGGATTTCCTCTTTGGTAAGTGTCGTGAGGGTATATGTTGAGTTTCCAAGTGAATTGTCAATACCTAATTCGTTTATCAAGCAGTTAATGTAATGAGTTTTACACACAAAAACGATGTTGTTTGGGACTTTATTTGCGGGGACAACAACATATTTGTCATGGAGGTAGGACAGGTGTTTTGCATCATTTGGGTCTTTATGACGTAGCATGGGCATTGATAGACCCATTCAGTTTCTTAATTCTGATTTGTATCAACGACCTCACTGCCTTAATCCATTCGGAAAGAGTGTCTACGTCTTCCTTCTCGCGCTTAGCCCATTGCCTGGCATAATCCTCGACTGAATCCATCGAAATTTTAAAGTTGTATTTCCAATTGATGGATCTAGGCCCACGATATTTCGGACCTTTAGATAACACATTTCGTAGAGAAGTGTTATTAACAATGTTGAGGTCACCGGTAATAACGTGAATTGGGAACTGGAGGTTTAGACTTGAAGTCGTCAATATCGAGATCCTGCAAAACGTGTTTGTAATTGAAAATTTTAGTTGCAAAAGGTTTGGTATAAGTATAAGAAATGATTGGTACAGACTGGTCTTTGGAATAAAGTGGTATTTTCAATTGAACTAATTTATGATGAATGATATTGCCTAAGTTGACGCCATCGAGAGCTTTGTTGGCAAAGGAAAGATTAAGGAAAGATCTTTTCTCTTTTTCATCTTTTCCAATGCGTATTGGCTTGAAAAGTCTGTGACTTGCAATATCCGAAATTATAGCTTCAAGTTTGTGTTGGTTTGAATGAGGGTTTGTAGCAGTGGATTCCAAATATAAATTGATCAGAGAATGAAGTTTTGAAAGGGGTAATGAATAATTATAAAGTTTCGTGTGAATACCTAACGGCTTTTGTATAAATTGCAGCAAGTCATTAATAGATACATCATGCAGAGAAGGTGATGTATAATGACGATGACAATGAGTGCGTCTACTTCGAGATATATTAGATATAAATTTTCTGCATTATCTAAAATGTATCTTAATTTGTGTTCTGTTCCTTTTTCTCAGAGAACCTTACACCATTTGGAATAGCTTCACAAAGTTCAAATGGTGGAGGCCGTGCACAAAATGCTGTAAGGCCACCTGTATCAAATACGTTTGATTACCATATATGTAGCCACACATTACTTGACTATCCCGATGCATGGTGGATGTTTAAATTTTCTAAAGCACTTGTTTTCATCACAGATGTAACTATATACTACAGAGAAGGTTGTAAGTACATGTATATAACAGAAATGCATAACTGCATATATGAGCCGTGTTTGATAGAAACTGTCTATAAGTTATTTAGAATTATTTCACATTTTAATAACTTATCACGGAAGCTGTAGTCCAACACTTATACAAACGCCGAAGAGCGAACAAAACATCAGAGGATCAAAAGGAAAACCAAACGCGGAAAAGGAATAAAAGCGAGAGTATGCATATGGCAATCGTCACATATATAAGTTCCTTTTCTTAATACATTTAGAAATGTTGTGACAGCGTATTTAAAAATAACACAATGTTTGTATGGTCATGCAAGTACCAAAGTAATAACATTTTATGTAACATTTTACCGCTCATTTCATTACTATAAGTATTGCCTCTTCAGTGATGTTGAAGGCAAGCATATTTGAAAATGAAAAACATAACACATGGTTATCGAATTCGTTTTATATGAAAAAGAATGATAATGCCTTTCTTCATGGCTAACTACGAGCGAAAGCGAGTTCTAATCATAAAGTATATTCTCTATTATTTATTGTTTTAGGTAAATTAATTCAAGTTATTGATATTCATAACATTATGGGCACAAATTTTACTGCAGCAGTATTTTTTATTTGTTTCACAAGGCAACTTTTAGTCAAATCCAATCATTGTGATAAATATATTAAATCTGGTAAATGTGCGTCAGTACAGTTGTAACTTATTTAAAAAAAAAAACTCTTCGTTTTGAATTGTAAGTAGGTCTGTAAAAAAGGATAGTCCCTTACTTAGTACATGATTTACATTCATTCTTCACAATTAATAGACACTAAATTCTACAATTTCATTTTGCTATATTCTAATTTGTTAATCGATCACGAAATTATTACAATTCTAAAGTTTCAACTCTCTCAGTCAAAGTTGACCTTGAATGAATACCGGTTCGTTTCGGTTATATAGTTATATGTTACAACATGTATTGGAATTCATCCATTGCTAGATTTTATTATTGTTTGCTTTGCGTTTCTGAAGGAGGTTAATAAAAGTGTTTCGGACACATACACTTCATATGTCTATTTATTCTTTGTGGTTAAGGACTGATAAATTCTATGAATTATTTATAAAGGACCAAACAATTTTATAATAAATTATTATAATTACTAATTGTGTAGTGAATATTCTATTGTAAAAATAAGTTAATGAAAACCCTAATAATTTTTAAACGGTGTTAAATGTGATACATGTATAAGCATATATCTTCTTATAATTTCTTATGAACAATGATTGCAGGATTGTTTACTTACATTCTAACTTAAACTGGTTTCATTTTTATAACAGTTTCTCGACGTATGGATGGATTCAGACTATATGTATCCAATACATCAACTATCCCACCGGTAGATCATCTCTGTTATGCAGATCCTGATCCTGGTGAACCAAACATTACCATGACAATTCCTTGTTATGAACTTGGAAAATATTTCATATATTACGACGATAAAGGATCTACGGAACCAGATGGTCGCGAGGATGGACCAGTTGTTGAGTTATGTTACGTTGCTATTAATGGTAGGTTTAATATGGATGTGTACAGATACGTAATTATATGTAACACAAGCTCAAGTTCATTTCAGTACTTAGCTGTGCTTGTCTATAATTTTCACATGTTTATTGGTTACAGCTCTTAAGGTATTTCTTAAGTTTGTGATTCAACAAATGTTGGCTATTATCTGTATGAGCATCGTTTGAAATAAAGCATAGAAAAATCTGGTTTGAAGTTTTAAAAGTAAGATATACGGGAGAAGCGCAATAAGTAATAAGTAAATGCATACGGACAAGTAAACTATATAAGGTCATATTTGCATAAGATAATGTAAATTCGTACCACTATTTTTTTTAATATTTACATATTATGTTTGTTTATTTTGTCGACACATCGGTGTCAATAAAATGAAATTTTATGTGACTGTCGTGCAAGTAAGATGTTTATCTAGCCAACAAACCAGGTTTAAACAACCATTTTCTACATAGGAAAAGACATGTTCCAATTCAGGAATATGACAGTTGTTATCTATTCGTTTGATTTATTTGACCTTTTGATTTGCCTATTGAATTGATTTAGAAAATGTAGTATGAGTGCCAATGAGCCATATCTAAATCCCAGTCACATTTCATTAAAGTAAGAGTAAAAGTACGGTCCTCAACACGGAGCCTTGGCTCACACCGAACAACAAGCTATAAAGGGTCCCAAAGAATACTAGAAAAGTGCAAAACAATTCAAACGGGAAAATCAACGATCTAATTTACATAAAAACGAAAATCAGATACACTTATGAGCTACATTAACAAACGACAACATAAACAACTACTGAACATCAGATTCCTGACTTAGGACAGGTGCAGTTAATTGTAGCGGGTTTAAACTATTTAATGGTACCAAACCTTCAGTCTTTTTCGGACACATAGAAAGACACGCTATATAATATTCGTTTATAATTTTCCTCGGTGTTCGATAGTTTTGTTATTTCACTTTGTATCATAAAATATGGTGAACTAGCTAGTTATTAAGGAACCAGATCTCTGTAACATAATTTTTAAAACACAAATCGTTTTTGTGTCTCGATCTTTAAAATGAACGATATTTGTTTTTAGGATGTGAAAAGGGTCGTTGGGGGAGTACTTGTGAACAGTTTTGTCCCGAAAATTGTATAGAGCGAAATTGTTACCCTGGAAACGGATCTTGTATTTGGGGGTGCAATGCTGAAAACTGTTTAAATGACATTTGCAATAAAGATACTGCAGATTGTACCGATGGTTGTAAGAAAAGTCGAACAGGAAGGTATTGTAACAAGTGTAAGTAATTGTGTATTAACATTATTCCTACTTTGTAGTTCAGGAAATTCTAAATTTAGCATTTATAAAAACTTTTAAGGTTACTCATTTATCGTATCTTTATGAAGCGTCTATGCGATTAAGTAAAACACCATGTGACAAATGATATAACCTGTTTTGCATGATATACATGATACGTTTTGACTTTAATCGAACCTAGGATTGAAACATCAACCGGCAAATTTAACAATAAAAATAGTTTTGAATATTATTTTTGTCTTTTAAGTTTTCAGTGTCAGTATCTTTCTATAAGGTTGTAGGTATTCTGTTTAGTTTATCATAACAGCCGTCTCTTTGGTTTCCAATACTTTTGAAGTCAAAGGTACACGATCATAGTTTATTTACAGATACTCCTGTCTTGCATGCAAAAATCAGTTTCAAATAAACAAGTATATATATCAGTTAAGATTTGCCACAATAACTTTTTCTCTCAAAACAAACCTGCATATTTATTTTTAAAACAAGGGGCTCTTTTAAAGAGACCGAATCGCTCATTTGTTATTTTTTTCTCAAATCTTTTATCTATGATTATATTTGCTTTTCAATATATATTAATGAATGCCATTTAAATGTTCATTGTATCTGTCATATTTTTTTCTAAAAGCAAATAAATGCATTTTACCAATAAGTTTAATTTTAGCCATAATGTCTATGTCCCCGGTGCGCTCAATACATTAATACGTCTTCTTATATCAATTGACATATTTTTATTCTTATTTCATATTCATATAAAAACATAAATCTTACTGGTATTTATTTTTATCATAGATAACATAGCATATGATGGTCTGGCATGGCTGGTTCCAAGTGGTAGTACAGATGCTGGTCTAGCAAATGATGGAATTGAAACAACATGTGCCAAAACCACAGGTCCTAATGTTAGATTTCATGTTGACCTTAAGGAAAAAAGTATTGCAACAGGAATGTATATCATTTTAGCAGGTATGTAACTTGAAAAAAAACATATTTTTTTATCCCTTTTGGATATTTACATAGGGAAACTGGTAAAATAAAGTTAAATACACGCTTTTCATCATAAATGTTCACAGTTTTTGTTTTTAATATCACCTTCATATTCACTGTCTTGGAAATTTAAAAGACTGTTCCATTAATTTCCTGAATGATTTTCAATGTGATTGTAAATATTGCAATTAGATCATGAAACGTATACTGCATTCCCAATACAGGTTGATTTGCCGCAAACTGATTATCAAAATATGAGTTTCTTGCCATTACTGTCTGTAATGTTTTAACATTTTTTAGTCCTAAAAAGGCTGCACTAATTATAAATCAACTGACAAAATTATTCTCTATTTAATTTTTAATTTCACACTTGTAAAAACCACCAGTTCACGTTGTAAGATTGTTTTCTTATTGAACGCATTGAACCTTAAGGTAGCACTACAGGCAGAATTTTCTGACTCCAATCAACAGTCTTTAAAGATTAATTTCTTCAAAACTATTCAATGGATTTTTACATTCTTTAAATCATTTTAAAGCTGAAATATAGCTCTTTCTTAAATTAATAGAAATTTATTTTTGGTTCGATTAATCTCAAAATATAGCTCATTAATTGCCAAAGAAGTAGTCTTCCAACTGGATGAAAATTGCACATTCATTCCTTTAATCAATAATATACAATCAACAAAACCGTGTCTTCGATTTTTGGATATATGCCTCCAGTAAAAAGATATTTTGATTTAACTGCTGGGTGCCAAACCTCATTTCACCTTTCATCTTTGGAGACCTATAAATCCATTTAGAAACAAATCATCCAAAAACTTGGACACGGTATTGTAGAAAATACATCCTTAAATCATATATATCGAAGCCAAGCCAAAGGGGGTACCCATCAAGTTTCTATTTTCATTTTTTTCCTTACAATTCTCATGAAAAATTGTTCTGCGAAATAACCTAAAAACTGAATTTCCCCTTAGAACCCCTATAAAGTCAATAAAAATACAAAAATTCCATTGGGAACACCTCAGGAGTGCTCTGATACCATTACATTATCAATAGAACCACACACTTTGTGTCTTTGATGCTCTTATGGTGTAAATTTTGCATTATATGTAAACTGTTCAACACAAACTTGGCATTTGGCGGGAGTTTGACGTCACAGATTTGACCAACATCTGTGATGTAGAAATTAAATATAGACAAAGCTTCGCCTCTTTCCCAACAGTCTAAGATAAGAAAATAACATGATTGACCAGCTGCATATAATCAATTTTTAACATCATTATTCTATATATGTAAAGAATAGTTCTCATTTGAATTTAAAAAAAGAAATAAACTACATGTATGTCTGAAATAAGCTAGAACATTAAACGTGTGCATCAAAAACATGTTCATAAAAAGATCAAGACCACCCTCTTCTTGAACAATACACTTTCCCACATGATTTTTTAATTTAATGGAACTGAAAAATTACACATAAACTAAACATTAGTTAAGATGCATAAAACTGTATTTAAATGAAGAAGACCAAAAAGAGGAAATTTATACAGACAGTCAGAGGCTTTCAAAAACACTTTCCCATTATTTTCCATATTATTTTTTTCATTTTTGGTAGATTTTTCCCTTTAGATTTTTTCTTTTTCTCTGTTCTTTTCCAGTTTATATAAATTCATGAAATTATTTTTGTTGCAAAACAATGAGATAAGACTACAATATTTATCTTGTGGTCAGGAATTAACAGCTGGACACTGGTATCAACAGATGATTGACATATTAGCCCTACCAAATGCCTATATATTTAGATTAATTACCATGTGCTTTTATTTACATAAGTTCATTATCAATTTAATCCCTGTTGTGATATGATAATGATTTTGGGATTTTTACAAACTGTGCAGAATAATACTTACTTCAAAATTATGTGAAAAAAAAAATATCTTCAAAAAAATATTGTTAGACTGTAGTGCTACATTTATAAAATGATCAAATCCTAAAATTGATATGAATGTACATGTACTTTATCGATACATAATTACAAAATATTATAGTACATAGATGTTGCAATAGTATTCCAATAAACAATTTACAGACTTTAATCATGTACTGTTTTGTAGTGATTTCAAAATTTAAAAAAACCAAACACATTGCTGTACGAGCGACTTAAATCAATATGTTGGTCTTTTTAAAACTCAAACTAAACAAACAAATAATTTAAATCGTAGTTCGTTTTAAATTGTTTCAATTTTTTTTTATAAGAAGACATTATTCATCGTCTGCTTTTATAAAGTATAAAGCTCAATTATACCCGCTTAATACTAAATGTGTACGGTCAAAAATTACAATAATTCAATTGAACTACTTAATGTACATAAAGGTATGTCTAAGCCTGATGATAGTCAACTAAATAAAAGCAAAGTTTCATATTTTGCTGAATCGGCGTTAGCAAACATCAACTAGTCAATTTTATATTTTGCGTTTTGTCGAACCTGAAGATAAAAAGTTACTCCAGTGGAGTGTACGTGTCTCCATTTTCATTAATTACCCGCACAATTTATAAAAGAGGAGCAAAAGATACCAAAGGAACAGTCAAACTCATAGATCGAAAATAAACTGACAACGCCATCGCTACATATGAAAAAAACCAGACAAATTATAGAACATATGACACAACATAGAAAACCAAAGAGTAACACACGACAACCCCCAAAAATTTGGGGGGATCTCAGATGCTCCGGACGGAAAAGCATATCCTTCTCCACATAAGCATTCATTAATTTATATCCTGTCGAGACTGTTTACAAGTGTGTTGGCATTGCAACAAGGTTTCGTAATCTGTGGTTGACGTCTTTATTCTAAATACATCATATGTGTACTGTTTGATACCGTAGAGAGGCAGGTCATTATTAATTTATTAGCTATAAATGTCTTTGAACTAGCCGCAAGTTTCCGCAAATTTTCTGAAATCGGTGCTATGTGTCTTATTAGTTTTATCTGGGTTTTTTTTTTGTGCTGATCTATTGAGGTAAACGATTTATATCTAATTTGTATTGTGTGTTTGTATTTATTCTCATCAACACGGTCCATGGCTAAGGTTGTTGAAAGGTCACAAACTTGCTTTTACATATACACATCATTTACGCGTCTGCCCCAATTAAGGAGCCTGTAGTTCAGTGGTTGTTGTTGTAATATTTCTTTTCATTTTGTTCAATTGAAATGTCTCCTTATATTTTATACTGTTATCTTATGTATCAGTCAGTTTATATTGTGAAACTGAAATGAAACATTTATGCTTTCTATATTTTAGATGGAACAACAACAGATGGTCATCATACTGTTTACGCTTCAAATGACAGCAATACCTGGACTAATGGAACTGTGTTATACATTGGGACATTTCTACCTACTGATATCTACTTTGACGCCGTGTTTAGAGTCCTAACTTATGTACCTCCAGCTAGCAGCCCAGTTACAGAACATGAGCTATGTGAAATTGGGATTATAGGTGAGAAACAAAGCACAACGTTTTGAAATGGTTGTATACTCACAGTTGAAACGTTTAGGAAGTCTTAATAAAATAAATTGCACAAACTTTTGACTAGATTTCAAAGACTATTTTTACATATTTCCCAAATATAGTAAATTTTGATTAAAACAAACTACGGCAGTCTAATGTTCTATCTCCTGCTGTGTCAACGATGCTCCTTAGATTGCGAATCACACATTCATAATGTCAACGCGACTGTGAGGGTTTCCTCCAAAAGTTACACTTCGTTTTGTTTGGGGTTTGACATCACTATTTTAGGCAAATTTCTCTTCAATAATTTTGTATTGCAACTATTCCTCAGGAATCCACCAAAATGAGTCAAATAGCCTCTGTATTTAACACATAATAATGACCCAAAGGCAGCCGGAATTCTAGCCTTCATCGGTACTTCGTTGTTAAAAGCAATCGGCGACAATACAACGCGGTTGAAGAACTTCTAATGTTTAAGGTTTAGTGGTTAACTCAATAGGAAGTTATAATCATTGTTCAACAGTTCACTTGATTACAAAGATTTGCATTGTAAACCTCGACTTGTCAATGTACATGTGCAGAATAAAGGCAACAGTAGTATATAGCTATTCAAAAGTCATAAATCGATTTAGAGAAAACGGATCCGGGTTACAAACGTAAACCGAGGTAACACATCAACTATAAAAGCAAAACAATGAAATAACAGAACACAGAAATGTAACAAAAAATAAAAAAAAATACTTTACTGATAATCAGCTCGAATCTCTCTCAGGTTGGTTCGACTTTTATTCTTGCTGTTAAGGTCAGCATCAAAAGCTGAAAGTTCAACGGTATGTTTTACGATATGAGTTACGATTATAGCTCAGTTAGAATATATTACGATGTAATACACATTGAGTCATCAATTTGTTTAAACAATTATTTCGACTCTATTTTTGTAATAGGTTGTCCACCTACACATTATGGTCCGTTCTGTAATACAACGTGCCCCCAAAATTGTAATGGACCATGTGACCTTGAAAGCGGGATTTGTATACTTTGTTGTATGAATGGATGGACTGGGGATAGATGTGAAAATGGTAAAACATGTTTTTTTAGCTCACCTGGTCCGAAGGGCCAAGTGAGCTTTTCTCATGACTTTGCGTCTGTCGTCTGTCGTCGTCGTCATCGTCGTCGTCCGGCGTCGTCTGTTAACTTTTACAAAAATCTTCTCCTCTGAAACTACTCAGCCAAATTAAACCATACTTGGCCACAATCAATATTGGGGTATCTAGTTTAAAAACCCGGCCAACCAACCAAGATGGCCGTATTGGCTAAAGATAGAACATAGGTGTAGAATGCAGTTTTTGGCTTATAACTCAAAAACCAAATCATTTATAGCAAATCTAACATGGGGGTATAATTGTTTATCAGGTCAAGATCTTTCTGCCCTGAAATTTTCAGATAAATCGGACAACCCGTTGTTAAGTTGCTGCCCCTGAATTGGTAATTTTAAGGAAATTTTGCCGTTTTTTGTTATTATCTTGAATATTTTTATAGATAGAGATAAACTGTAAACAGCAATAATGTACAGCAAAGTAGGACCTAAAATTAAGTCAATTGACCCCTTAAAGAGTTATTTTCCTTTATAGTCAATTTTTAACAATTTTCATAAAATTTGTAAAAACTTACTAACATTTTCCACTGTAACTACTGGGCCAAGTTCATTATAGATAGAGATAATTGTAAGCAGCAGCAGCAAGAATGTTCATTAAGACGTAAAAACACATCACCAACACCAAACACAATTTTGTCATAAATCCACCTGCTTCCTTTGTTTAATATTCATATAGACCAAGGTGAGCGACACAGGCTCTTTAGAGCCTCTAGTTTCATTTGAGTTTTACTTATACATTTATAGAAAGGTTACATAAAGCCTATTGGAATGTATTTTGTATCAACTTGTTACCAATGCAATAAAAGCGAAAAATGAAACTAATGCATAAAAACGATAGCACAAAATAATAACTGACGATTTTAAAAACTGTCTTAAAACGGAAACATTCTTCACATATGAATTCACATGTTCAAACATGTAGCTAAAACAATATCGCAGGCTGAAACCAAATCTGTATTGTTTCTAGTTAGTTTATCGTAAAGTTTTTTTTCAAATTTGGTACGAGTTTACGCTGTACATTTTGGAATACCAACTATTCACGTACATGTATTTTTTCTACTTAGTTGTTTTTGTGTTGTTGTTGTAAACCAACAATGTCATGTATTCATGTTTTTCAAGGATATGTTAAACCATATGATTGAAAAATTAACATTATTTCGTCACTACATTTTGACAAATGAGCTAGTCTACCAGCAGTGTCAACAAATGTAAAATTAAAGTTATGCTGTTTCAATTGATTACACTAATGACAACCTACGTGCATTAAAAGCACACATAACAGAAACAAGGTTGCTTTCATTATCTTTGGTTGTCCGTGACGCTTTCATCATGGTGCAAAATAAAGGCAACAGTAGTATACCGCTGTTCAAAACTCGTAAATCTATGGACAAAAAACATTTTCATTATTCGCTTTTATTGCATTAGTAACAAAATCTCTCATCACTCTGCAAATTCAGATTCAAATGAAAGGGGAATACTAAATTTGACAGTAGATACCCTCAGCTCTTTTGACAAAGCCTTTAATAAAATTGAGAATAGAAATGGGGAATGTGTCAAAGAGACAACAACACGTCCAAATAAAAATCAACAGCAGAAGGTCACCAAAAGGCGACCTTCAGCTGGCCCCTAAACAAATATATACTAGTCCAGTGATAATGAACGCCATACTAATTTTCAAATTGTACACAAGAAACTAAAATTAAAATAATACAAGGCAAAGGCCAGAGGCTCCTGACTTGGGACAGGGGCAAAAATGCGGCGGGGTTAAACATGTTTGTGAGATCTCAACCCTCCTTTTTTTTAGCCCTCAACACATTTTTATCACTAACAAAGTTTTAGAAATATTTGATTTTTGAACATAAATAAGTAATAGCTTTTTTTTGTATATTTAATCGTGAATAATGAATAATTGTATAAGAGATCTCTAGCTACTTAACAGATGAATCTCTCGCACTTGCAGAGTACCTTAGTTTATTTTTAGTTTAGCTCAAGTTCGCGTTGCTTAATCTTTAGTATTCTTTGCACCATTAATCAGCTGTTAGTTTTTTTTATGTCTTTCTCGGATATTTTCATTTGAAAAATTAACAAAATGAAGTAATAACAATTGTGAAGACGAACAACGCAATATTTTGTACAACTGTATAATTATAGCTAACCTGTTGAATTCTTTTTCCGTTAAGTGTTTCATATGTATTTTTATGTAGTAAATGTTAATCTTACAGAATGCAATGATGGTTCATACGGCAAAGATTGTCTTGAAAAATGTTCGGCAAATTGTTGGAATACTACATGCAATCACGTAACAGGCAAATGCATTGGTGGATGCAAGGATGGATGGCAGGGATTCAATTGTTCACAAAGTTTGTTCCTTATTGTCCAAGAAACAATCTTATTGATTACATTTTATTCAATGACAAACAGAAGTAATATATTAAGACTGGCCGTTAACTGAAACTTGTACATTTGACGTCAGAAATACACACACTGTTCAATTCTACTTTTAATTAAATGATTTATTCCCTTACCACCTGCATATAAGTAGTCAATAACTGTGTCCGTTATTTTAGCGATTCAATTTTTCTTCTCTCAAATGTTAAGAAATTTAATTAAATGGTTATTTGTATTGCGTATAATTAGAAAAAAAAAACATTAATGTTACACATGTTACATTTACATACAAATCTCGACCGCAGAAAGTACGTATAAATTAATTCGTCGACTAACAGAATAAAGTGTCCTGTTAAATATTTAAATATACATTTTGATATAAAATTTGTATACATATTTTAAGCGTGTGTTGATGGTCAGTTTGGGAAAAATTGTTCGGGATTTTGTGAGGGATGTGTATCAAGTATATGTCATCATGTTAGTGGGTTATGTGATAACACCACTAGCTGTAATCCTGGTTATGAACACACCGGAAAATGCAACATATGTAAGTATAGTTAAGTATATAAAAACTGTGTGACAATTTTGAAGAATGAATTCTAATTGGTCCGTGTAACACTTATCAATTCAAAGTTTTAAAAAGTTTTGAAATTTTAGATTTTTGGAATTTTGATCAAAGTTTTAAAATATCAAAATTTCAAACTGTGTAAAAGTCAGTTGTAAGCGGTGAAAAATTGGATGACAAAATAAATATTTCTCAAAAGAAGAGAATTCATTTCAAAACCATACATTTTACTTGCTGGTTTTTCTAGCACTCATAGTTTAGGAGAAACAGGAGTAACAGTAAAAACTGAACAGCTCGCAGTAGGTCAAATAGTATGGTTAGGTTGAGCATGTATATATATTTTCTACTGAGCAATAAAAAGGCTCAATACATGTGTATTATCTCTTTTGATTTCAAAATTTTCTGTTCTGCTTTACGACTTCTTACTTTCTGCAATCATGTTGGCTTAAGAATATATCATTTCATGTTCATTATGAACGATCATCTTTAACGTTTTAATCTGTTCTTTGTAAGTTGTTTGCCCTAAATATTCAGCTTTGAGCATTCCCTAAGAAGGTCGATCAAGAAAAGCACTTCGGTCGTAACTTTTAACGTTATGTTTTCATTTTTATCGGTTGTATGACGATCATAATTATATTGACTTGTATCAATGATTTTAATTAATATTTTTTTGGTACCGTATAGGAATACTGAATGCATGGTGTCCCAATTAAAGTTGTGCTAGTCTACAATGTTGGAGGTTTTTAATATATATACAATGTATATATATGTATGTATATAAACGATAATAAATTGAAAACTACGTTCAAACCTATGATTGCGTTGGATGAAAACCGCAATTTTTATACGTGTGCATGTAAAACAAATTTCGTTGTAGAAGGGTCTAAAAACAGCACGAACAACATTTTCCAAAAGACCAAAAAAAGTGAAAAAGTATATTTAAACAAAACGCATTTGACTAACAGGTCGAACAACTGATGTTCTTTAACCTTGCTGACTGCCATTGGCGATTGCCAAATAAAATTCATCACAAGATGTAAACAAAATGGATCTTAATATAAATTTAATATTAAACAGAAAACAAATTTAACTTGTGGCCACGATGTTATGCCACAAACATACGGTGTCAATGTTTTTTTAGTACACCAGATCCGGATTTCGACAATAAATGTCTCTTCAGTGATGTTAGGGATCCAACGGTATGTGGAAGGCCATATAAAAAGTACCCTCATTTTTAGAAAAAGTACCCTCATTTTTAGATAGACTCTTGAATTTTAAGAGTCAATATAGAATGAACGGATCATATAAACCGGAGAAAAATTTGATACAAGCCCAAACGAAAAAAATATAAACGAGTCTAAATTGAACACTACGTTCAAACCTATGATTGCGTTGGATAAAAACCGCAATTTTTATACGTGTGCATGATATATATGTTCCAGACCATACGAGTATTTGGACCGTACGCGTACGGTCCGGACCGTATACGTATACTCGTACGGTCCGACCATACGCGTACGGTCGGACCGTATGAGTATATTCGTACGGTCCAGCTGACCATACATGTTTTGGTATCATATGGGTTAAATTAAAAAAAATAAACAATAACCAAAAATTTGTAGTTTTAGTTCTCTAAGATGCTATTTTTACATCAGATGGGTAAGTGAATAAGCGTACAATTGAAATTAAATGTTTGTTTAATTCTATATCTGAATCCCATTTTTGTACTCTCGCTGCAGTTGACACTAACTACCACAAGGAATGTTATGTTTTTTTATTAATTTACATTAACATGTTTGCGGTCCATTCATGTTCCTTTGCATATGCATTTTTTTTTTAAAGTTCACAAATATTATAAAACAATTGTCCTTGTACGTTTTGTTTACATCCGTTAACCTCAATTTCGATGAGCATACTGGCCTTTAATTAATTAATGACATGCTAATTACAGGAGATTAACAGATTAAACTAGCGTGACCTTTTTAAAAAGTTAAAATATTAAGTTTTTATTTCAATATCAATTGAACTTTTTATATTAATTTGAGATATAGAATGTTTTTATCTGTTATTTACATTTGTATCTGATAAACTTGACAATCTTCTTATTATTAGTTGGACCGTACGCGTACGGTCCGACCGTATGCGTATTTTGAAAAAGTACGCATACGGTCCAGACCGTACGCGTACGGTCCAAATACTCATACGGTCTGGAACATATATCTTATTTACGTTGAAATTAAGAGTACTAAGATCAAATATTAGTAGATTGGAGCCAAGATACTGTTACAAGGTATCTACAAAAACTCATCATAGATGGATACCAGGATATAAGTTTTGCCGTTTTTTTAGCCAGACGCGTGTTTTGTTTACAAAAGACTTATCAGTGACGCTCGAATCAAATTAAGTTAAAAGGCAAATAAAGTTAAATTAAATTAAAAAAAACGCCAAATAAAGTAAACATTTAAATCCAACTTATAGCTCTGGTTTTGTAAAAGTTGAAACCTTTCATATCATATATAAACGTACAGCATAAACATTATTTTCACGAGCATTCATATTTATGTAATAGTTGCCACTATACTACATTAAGCGCCCATCTAGCATTCATATTTATGTAATAGTTGCTGCTGAACTACATTAAGCGCCCATCCATCCATTTGTAGGTGTCGGCATTTTGAAAATTGAAAATTCTTTTCAAAAGTTTATATCATCGATAAATGGTAATCTTTTACGGAATACAATATATAGATAGTCACTTTTTTTATTTTGATACTACCACGAGGGGCTTCGATAATGGTACATTAAAATATTCTGATCCCCAATTTGATGAAAAAATAATATTCTGTGCCAGCAGAGGACAAAAGAAAAATTCTGAATCCAATCTTTCTCCATGCCTTATAGTGTTAAATTTTGAACCAGACAAGTTGATTACTAGCGATGAAAAACTTAATAAAATTGTTAGCGCTTCGACAAACACCCCACTTTTAAAGTTAAATGGTTGCTCCCTTATAGACAACGTTTGGACTGGTTAACATATACGTAGCTCCATTATGGGTCCTAAATCAACCACTGTTTTTCAATAGTAAATAAAAGGAAAGGAATTTTGTTCCGTATTTGCATTTTGTTATTTGAGCATTTTTAAGTTATCGTTCGACAATCGACTTTGAGCAAACTAAAAGAACGCATGTACATCCAGTCAGAATGGGGCGTGTAAAGAGAATCCACACTGTCAGCTGCATGATGGATTTTTCCATTTTTGGACGTACACCAATGTTGCTCTCGAAAAAACAGTATAATGTAAAAAGCTGAATTCTAAGTAAAGAATTCACCTACAGAACGCTGAAACTGAAATTTGAAAGTCAAGAAAAATAAGAACCGAAACAATTGAAGAGGTGTTTGGCCAAAGTGAAGTTAAAACACATCAAAATCCATCTATAAGGGCTAATTTGCCGGAGGGAATTGAATCCTACGTTTCTTCGTAATTTGTACGTAAACAACCTATTTTAAATTATCGAATTTTTGTTGCCAGTGACAAATATTTCATGAATGTTCCGGAACAATTTAGCAATAAATACAACAGGAAGAGAATGTGCATAATGAAGAAATAACCTTTCAATTAGTTTAATTGAGGTCTGGCTTATGGCAGTAACTTCTAGCCTTATATATAGTAGTCCTTTGTTAATTATTTATCATTGTCATTTTGATTAGTTTCTTTTGTTTTCTATTCTGACATAGGACTTATATTTCCTTTTCAAGTGTGTTTTACTGTTCATATTACTGTGTGTTTTTCATTCTTTATCGGCTAGAGGTATAGGGGAGGGCTGTGATCTCACGAAACATGTTTAACCCCACCGCATTTGTGCGCCTGTCCAAATTCAGGAGCCTCTGTCCTTTAAAGTCTTGTTCGATTTTAATTTTAGTTCATTGTTATATTTCGGAGTTAAGTATGACGTCTATAATCACTGAACCAGTACACTTTTTTGTCTAGGGGCCAGCTGAAGCACGCCTAGCACAACGTTCATTGCGACGCTATACATTCAGTATTCCTTACGTATCATTTCTTGGAACTGAAATAAATCATTAAATCAATAAAAGGCAATACATTATCGTCATGCATTCGATAAAACAGAAAACAAAACGTTTAAAGTTGCATGCGACCGAAGCGCTTTTTCTGGATCTATCTTGATCAAGAACGTCAAAAAGGCGAATAATACGATTTGGTTTACTGCGCGTTGGTCAGTTTTCGCTGTTACTTCTAAATGTTGGGCACTGGGAACACCAAATAGCTCTGAATTATTTATCTCAAACGCTAACCTTATATAAGAGATTTAAATCAACTTATTTGATTCCGGTTTAAATGGGTTTAACTATTTTTTTTTTGATAGATGCACACAACTTTAAAATTTCAAGATACTGTTATCCCATGTAATGTCTAATATGTTTCATAAAAAAAATCGACTTCTTCTTTTCATTATTTATTTTGTAATTAAAAATGATTTGATATATTTCGTACTATTTATTTATAACTAAGAATGATTGTTATTAGAGCCGTGTCTACATCAGTGTTTACAGGTACCCCTCTTTTCGCCCCTTTTCTATTTTTAATATTTTAATCAAAAATTTAAAAAATCAAACTTTGAAAAAGTAAAATAATCAAAATTGCACGTTAGGTTTAGTATTTTAAAAGTTTGATCAAATTCCTAAACTATCAAATTTATAAACGATATTTAGAATTTTACTATTTTAATAATTTGGTTAAAATTTCAAAATTTCAAAACTTTTACACAATTTGAAATTTTGATATTTTAAAACTTTGATCAAAATTCCAAAAATCTAAAATTTCAAAACTTTTTAAAACTTGAATTCATAAGTGTTACACGGACCCTAATCATATGAACGCAAATCAAAGATATACATTTAGTAAACATAGAAATACAGGTGTTCAATATGATTTTCATTACATTTAAACTCTTAATGATTTAGTTGTTGTTCGCAATGAATATAGGCATTTTACTTTTCTGAATGAGCGTAGACGTTGGAATAATTTAAGTGATTTTTAACTATAATAATCATGAAATTTATATGTATAAACCACGATTTAGAACGGATGCCGATTTGAGTCAATATAATTTGCCTTTTTTGATATTTATATGACTAACAACAAGCTGCTATCAGCAGGTTCTGAACTCAGTGGTGCAGGGTATGTCTAAACCAGTTATGTAAAGATCACTCCGTGAAACTATTAAACTTGTTAAAACCATCACAACAAGAGACAGTCGCTGTTGCCCTTTGTTACACGTAGTCAATTAAAACTAGGAATAGGAAATTGGTGTAGAAATAGAAAGTGTTTATAAGAATATTTTTGATTTTTATTTTTAAATTTTATTGAAAACTATGCTTTATTTTACCTTAGCTTGCTACGATGGAGACTTTGGTATTGGTTGTGCCCAGAAATGTTACTGTCATAGTGCACCTTGCAATAAGTCGGATGGAATATGTCCACTTGGAGGCTGTAAGGCGGGATTCTATGGTCAATCATGTAACCAAGGTAAGAAACATCCAACAATGAAAAAACACTCAGATTTACAAAATATTCATGAATAAAAACCTCTTTCGAAAGTGTCCCAGTAAGGCAAATATGAATATTAAATAAACACTTTGTAAACCTCAATACCATTTTGTATTTACATATTGACACAGCAGTCAAGACATATCTAAAAATAGGGAAAAATTTGTTTCTCATCATTTTAAATAAGAAAATACAGAATTGACTTATTCGACTGCTTTGAATCATGCGTTTCGGGATCTACCTTAAATGTGGAAGCGTTGTTCTTGCATAATGATTTAAAAACATGCATATAAGTTATTATCATGTTTCATGTAGGTTCCAATCAAACATTTTAGAAAATCTCAGCAAATTAACGTTATCAGTCTGAATGATAATATGGTGTTTAAATCTGATTCATTTAACACTTTTAGAAAGTTCTCTCGTTAGCACTCATATCATATATTTTAATTTTGTATTATAATATATAATTTACACTTCGACATCAATGCATTTTGTACGGTTTCTGATACGCAAAATGAGTCATGATTATATCACGGGAACGCATTGCAATTTGAACATTGCAATTCCATTGGCAATAACTAAACCAGGTTAAATACATATTCAAGATCTTAATATAACTGATATAATATTAGGATTTTTTAAGAATGTATTCCTTAACAACCAAACACTGGACAATGAGTGTTATACGTGACAGAATTCTTCGTTTCTATGATAGGTTTACCCAATCCATGCTGAAACTTTCTTCTTTTAATCTTTTTTTTTCATAACTTCCCAAAAAGTAAAAACGTTTCAATAGCGTACACTTTATAAAACATTGTATTATAGAAACTACGACATCGGCTGGCCATATATTTATTTGTAGTTGTATTAAAGACAGTTGAGATTAGAAAGTTTAGATTTTTAGATTATCTGACGAGATGGTAAATCTTTACGGTGTAGTACTAGTAACACAAAAATGTACGATTATTTCACGATATGTTTCAGAATGTAACAGTGGTACGTTTGGTCAAAATTGTAAAAATGTTTGTGAAGGATGTATATCTTCTATGTGTGACAGGATTGATGGATTGTGTTACAACACATCTGGATGTGAACATGGTTATCTATACGATAAGTACTGCAATAAAAGTACGTAGAATGGTATATAATACTTTTATTGTACTTTCATATGAGTCAATTCACCATCGTTTCCTGAGCTCATAAATGTAATTCCATGAATATGTATTAGTTATCGTAACCACTATCTTGTCCTTTTGTACTGGATTGCCACATCTCTGATTTTGTACTTTTCATGAGCATTTGTTTGTACTTTCGAAATATTGCAAACACTTTAAAATGTTCAGTTGTATTGAGTGACTAGCTATATAGCTTTTCAAATGTAGAAGAATGTGTTATACAAAATTAAGATGAGGATAGTAGAATAACTTCTTATATTTGATAAACATACTTGTTTTCTGATTATTACCACTGTGTTAAACAATTAAAACTGAAACTACTTAAACTAGCTAAGATAGATTTAATATCATTTGAGCAAGACAGGCACACTGTTTATTAATTGTTTTACACTTTTTTATACTCTGTTGATAATCAAGACTATCCGTTACTTTTTTGGCATATATAAATAAAAAAATAAATTGAGAAAGGAAAAGGGGAATGTGTCAAAGCGACAACAACCCGTTTATTTCATTATTTTAATAGCCTGTGACGATGGACAGTTTGGTAACAACTGTACAGAAAAGTGTAATTGTTTGACTGGAACATGCAACATTTTTACTGGAATATGTAGAGGTAATTTTTTCGATATAATGAAATTTAACAAGAAAGCTTTGTCAATGTTATTCTGATCTAATCATTCTCTCTTTACTTTTGATATCACAATTATTGATCCAACGATGAACATGATACATTTACCAAGATAAAAGTGATCAATAGTATATATAGCTATACATGATATTCTGGTTTCCTTTTGTTCATAAAACTTTTTAAGTTAATACATGCCCGACTTTTAAAGGTGTTGTCTTCCGAGTTCCTTTGGTATCTGTCGCCTCCCTTTAACAGACTTCAGTTAAAATTAAATTGAAAGACCACTTTGAATGCAACATTGAGTGCGCATATCTACAGAATTCAATCGAAGAGAAATATGCATTCACATCACGGGATCGTTTTGAATTGACTGGACGGTGTTTTGTTTTTACCGATTAGGCATGTTGTCTTTGATTTTAAACTCGCATGTTATCTCCAGGTGAACATATGATCTTACTAGTCCATAAAATTGTCAATCAGGTATAACTCCTGAATGCATGATAAATATCTATAAGGGAAAATTCCCGATTTTTTAATATAGTTTAAATACGTTCATTATGACATAAAATCTTCAAAAGTAAGATTTAATCAATACAATAGATTGAAGAACTTCTACTAATTGTTCCAATTCAGGAGCCAAATAATGGTTCCTATCAATCATTTGTCTCTGTGTAAATTTCAAGATTTCTAAACACAAATATCTTCCGTTTAAGAAAAAAGCTATGTTCGATTTTATAGGAAATAGTGAGGGATAGAGTATTTTCAATGAACTTGTGTTAATGCTTTAATTTCCATTTGATATATGCTGTATGTGCTATATTAAAGATGAATTTTCAAATAGGAAGAGAAGAAAAGTCTAACTTGGCTGCTATAGGTGGAAGTGTTTCTGCTCTCATAATTGTTGTGCTGATAATAGTGGCGGTATTTATCTTTTACAAGTAAGTTTAAATCTTAGTTAAGTAGAAAGTTAAATAATAAAAGTTCTGAGCTGCAATCAAAAAAGTATTTTTGTAATTTTACTTTTTCCTAAATGGGTACAGGCATTTCGAACGGTGGATTAAACCTCTGGTTACACAGTTAGCTAAACTTCTCACTTGTATGACAGTCACTAAAATATCAATAATATTGACAACAATGTGTAAACTAAACAAACAGACATTCAGTCGTATTAGCAGCAAAATACAGTAATCTTTTTCCTTTTAGAATGGCCATTAGAATGAATTACACGAAAACTGGTATCCTGACGATATTGACCCATTGGCACGTTAATATCCCATACTAATACTTTGAATTAATGACCGTTCTATTATTTTGTATACTCTGGTCTACTGTTATAAGGCAATTTACTGTAGTTTTTTTAAACTACAGGAAACTCATTTAACAAAGAAAACAATGCAAGATAAGAGTAGAGGACATGTGACCAATTTTGAAATGGTTTGTCTGCATACCTTATTAGCATAATGTGATGAACATCAGGATTATCTGTGCGATCACAAACATGCTTTTAATATTTATATTTATCCAGACATATTATAAGGTTATTCTTATTACCATACAAATAAACTCAAAAATTAAATTAACTTTACTGTGTCGCGTATTTATTTCCAAATACCAAGAAGTCATTTGAAGAAACACGTTTAAACAGTAGCAAACAGCAGAAAAACAAAAAGAACTAAATCACCGACCCCGAGGAAAATTCTAAAAAAGATGAAAAAATAAAAGCTCATACACGTCAAACGAATGGATAACAACTGTCATATCCCTGACTGTAAATGAAAAAAACGTCGAAATAACGTTAATGTTATTCAATTGCAAAAGGTCAGCTTGAAGTTTTAAACAAGATTTATTTTGATGAAAACAATCAATGTTGTAGTCTTAAATTATAATAGTCATATAGGTTAGGTTAGGTTAAGCGGTATTGTTTAATGCACCTAATTGTAGTGTTAAAATCAGTGGTGACAGCAAACATGAATAGTATCAATTTTCCATGGTTCCTACTACTAGGTAATGGTTAAATAGTAGAACATCTTAAAATAGTCGACACTCATTAATTAATTTACAATTGTCCATGGTTCCAACTACTAGGTAATGGTTAAATAGAAGAACATCTTAAAATAGTCGACACTCATTAATTTATTTACAATTGTCCATGGTTCCCACTACTAGGTAATAGTTAAATGGTAAATCTTAATTTTTTATTTTTTTCTTTACATTATTACGTTGCTGTATCAGGTGGATTAATCGATATCTTCATTTTTTCAATAACTATTTATAATACTGTGTACATTCTGAAGTTTGCTGTCTGAAGTTACACAGTTGGTAGGTATTCAAGCTTTAATTTTATAAAGTATTCACTATAAAGAGAATTCGTTATTAGTAATCATTCTTTATTGGTTGAAAAATTTTCTTTTGATAAGCTAAATTCTCACGTATCATTTGACTGGCCGAGTTATACAACCAAATTGCATTCCATTATCTCGCAAGATTCGAATTACGAATTACGCACATGCTTCATACAAGAAAATACAACTTTTTATATGAATGATCAATTTCTTTATTTTTATTCAAGCTCTCGAACGAAGCATGTGTAGAAGAAGACGTAATATATTAAAATTTGTATCTTAGATAACAGATTTACAAACACATGAATTGACTTTGTGGGTATACCAAACGAGTTGGTAACACACTCTGTATAGGAAATGAAATTTAATGGGATTGCTAATGAAACATTAATCCAAAATAATGTAGCGATTAAAGCAACTATGGGTCATTGTATCAGTTATTGACAAGTTTTCATACCTCCTATCTTAAAAATCTTAAACATCACTGTGTCGTCTTTTACTTTGCAGGCGCAGATTAATTGCATCACAGGATACGGGTAAGAGGACAACGTCAAGCGATACGACTACTTACGGTGAGGAAAATGTTCTTGTTGGGTTTTTTTTTATTCTTTAAAAACAAAATAACGTTCTTTTAACCCAAGTTTTACTAGTATTGAACCATAAATGAGGCCTCCATTACCTGCTGCATATATTCATATCTCTTTCGTTTCACGAGTTTGTTATTTGGAAGTAATTATATTTATAATATCATATGTTTGTTTGCAAACCATATCCTGGTTAAAAATTGCAATCAGCAACAAAATGTACTACTTTAAATGTATTTGTATTTAAAATGAAGACACATTTTTTTTGAAAAGTTGAAATTTTAAGTTTTATTATCGTATTTGTATTTAATTTACATTCTCACAAACATGATCGCTTTCAGATAATTATGTATTATAAATATTTATTGCAGAAACTAAGAATACTACCGATAAATCACATCAGTAAGTGTATATAATTTTCAAAAAGTTTTTTTTCACATTTGAATTCTACATTCTTGTACAACGTATATGAGTCTCGATTATAAAGTGTCTACAAGTAATACATAGATATCGAAGGCAATAACTGCCTTATGTTAATGGGTATCATTATATTCAGTTGTCACAGCACTATATGCAGCTGTGACAGCATTAACGTTCCGACAACTGCATATAATTCTATAAAGACTGTGTATAATGTTGTGACTACTGCATACAATGTTTTAACCACTGTATATACTGTTAGAATGACTGCATATAATGTTGTGACCACTTCATACAATTTTCTGACCACTGCATATAATGTTCTAAAACAGCATGTACTATTGTGACCACTGCATGTTATTAATGCTGTCACGGATGCATATAATGCTGGGACCACTGCATATATAGATGATCATCAACATAAGGCGGTCATGGCGTTCCATACAGAAACATCTAACAAGATTATTTATCATATTTGTTCGTCTGAGTTTATTTTTTCTTTCACTCTATAATTCAATTTTGTTAGTTTATAAATGGCACTTATACCTAATCGAGGTTGACATTTAAGATAATACAAACACAAGTAGTTAGTTTTTCGTCATTGCTAATAACCAGAGGATATCATACATCTGTTATTCACTTTGATATCAACCAATTTATAAATGTTTACGTTATCTTTTTAAGCATATTTGTTTTACGATTCAAACTTTGGTCAACCTTTCCTTTACTTTATAAAAAATACAGAGAAGAAGCATTGCATTCTTATCATCGAACGAAGATGTGGAACAAAAAAAACACGATATAATCAAATCTTGTAGTTTGCTTTGTTTTGTTTCGAAATATTGATTTGATTTGTTGTATCTTTGTCATGTAAACATGTTCATTTGAAAATTAGCATCTCTCTTGTTGTCTATCAATACAAATGATGGAATACTGATGAAATATTATTATGTATTTGTGAATGCATTCTTATGAAGTATTTGTGTATCGCATTGAATGATAATTTACGATTGAGAACAATGCCTATCCCTCTTAATGCTTTATCTGCTAATGAACTGTTACTCCCCGGGAGTATAACTTACTCGGGAGCAAATGCTTTCTGTGCTGAAAGAAATATTGCTTGTGGTCCTTTTTGGTTTAATCAGCTCGTTAACGTATGCTTTTTTGGACTTTCTGGTTTTTAATCTCGAATCAATAACGATACGTTAAATGTGCATCTGGTGCAGGCAAATGGTACATATTTTGTGTTTACGATAATCTGTTTTCAACAATTTAGTTAAAATCTGAACAACCGAAATTTAAAAATGATTTACCAAAAATGTCGGAGATATAATTAAAATGTACCACCAACACACTCTTTTGATATGTGTTAGTTATTGTGTAAGTTAAGCTGCCATTATTTAATTTTTCAATCCCTCATTTTTTTTTTATGCAGAAACGAGAACCAGTATGATGACCTAAAAAGAATGGACCCCGCATCGCCATATCAGGATCTTATAAGAAAATCAGCATCAAATGAATATGAACAAATCGATAACTCATATGTAAATTTAAGCGTACAAATATAGCAATTGTTTGGGTTTTTTCTTTTTTAAAACAACTGCAGAATTATGTAAATATTGTTTATACCCAATTTAACACTGATATGCTTCCTGCTTTTACATATAATTAAAAGAAAAGTAAAGAACAGTATCACAAGAATAATGATGTATGTCATATTAAACAAAACTATAATGGAGGACAATGGCAGAACAATGAATGTTCTGACATTTATAAGTGCTATTGCTGAAGGTTTCAAGAGTCATAACTCCTAAACATTTAAAATCGTAACCTCTGTTTTGTCAAAAGAAACAATGTTTTAACAATTTAAAAGCAAAGAAGAGTCTTCGATTGCTTAGACATGTGTTTTTGGTTTCTTTAGACAAATCAAAATGAAGTTAAAATGGATAACACATATAGAATGACAATTGCATTATCACCAACTAAATCAGCTTCAAAAAGATCTACATGTATTTTATGAATCTTCAAATGGTCTAATATAAATAAGATAATTGCAAATAGAAGAATATAGTTTGCCTTTCTGTTGATATATACAATGCCATTCCCAATAGGAACCCCTTATGCAGCTAATACTGGGCTACTTTCACAACTAAATTTCGCTAAAAAATATTTTCTAGTATGAAAATTTCATATGCAAAACTATTTTACTCAAAATTCTATAGAGTTATTCGTTATATTTTCAAAATGTGCATGTCTTGAACTTCTACGCGTTCAAACTTATATTTGTATTAATATGTGCTACCTTTCCTTCAGTTTGGGACTTTCTCAATTTTTAATTTAGCAGCTATCCATGTGTATTTATACTGGTAACATGTCCAATATTCGGAAACAAGTAGGTAAACAAAACAAAAGATCTCCATAAAAGAAGGGTGTTTTGTGAAACAACTGTATCAACAAGAGTCATCCAGAGTTTATCACTATATATTTAACACAATGCTTTCGGATCAAGATTGACTTGTATTGTTGTTTTTCTACGTTATCCACTTGTTACCTCTTATCTAAACAATTTGGTTGACAATAATAAATTATTCGTATAGTCTTCAAAACCTCAATGGCCTCATCGATTATAAAACGCGATATAATATGATAAAGAGTACAGCCAGAATGGAACACGCAGATTTACAAAAAATTTTTTCGTCTTAATGGTTTAAGACCATTAACATTATTAATAAGCATAAAATGAAATTATTTTTATTTTATAATTCAATGAATATATTACATAAAATTGGAGTATTTGTAATATTTCCTAAACTGCATCGTGCAATAAACTGCAATTAAGGCAATTACAAAATTTGCTGTATCCTGTTTAGCCAGTAATAAATGTGAACAAATTAAAATGCTAATCGTTATATTATATAAATACTAGGGGTGGCAACGAGTACTCGAGTACTCGGGTACTCGGTCGGAAGGCCGAGTACTCGAGTACAGTTTTAGTACTCGGGTACTCGTTTGCCTGTTATACATTTTGAGATATTTCTCTTCACATTTCCACTCTCTTTAGTTCCGTTGAAATAGTTGAAATATCCCCCTCGTAATACTAAATAAAATCAATTAACAACATAATTATGTTTATCTGAGGCTACTATTTGTTATAGTAGTATCAGCAACGTCCCTTCCTACCAAGGGAATGTTTAAACTGCAATTAAGGCAATTACAAAATTTGCTGTATCCTGTTTAGCCAGTAATAAATGTGAACAAATTAAAATGCTAATCGTTATATTATATAAATACTAGGGGTGGCAACGAGTACTCGAGTACTCGGGTACTCGGTTGGAAGGCCGAGTACTCGAGTACAGTTTTAGTACTCGGGTACTCGTTTGCCTGTTATACATTTTGAGATATTTCTCTTCACATTTCCACTCTCTTTAGTTCCGTTGAAATAGTTGAAATATCCCCCTCGTAATACTAAATAAAATCAATTAACAACATAATTATGTTTATCTGAGGCTACTATTTGTTATAGTAGTATCAGCAACGTCCCTTCCTACCAAGGGAATGTTTTCACGTGCACAACTTGAATCCAAAAAAAAAAAGTCAAACAGTCTTTCGTCTGAAATTGTTGACCAGATCATATTTCTAAACAAGAACAAAATCAAAGTGACCTACGCAACTGATTAGAGACATTTTTAACGGTGTTTGTACACGGATCAACACTTTCATGGATTTATTATCAATGCATCACAAGCCGTAAAAACTTACCTTTGTTTGTTAATCAAAACTTCTATGTAAATGTGATTGGTATAAGATGTACAATTAAATTAATTTAATTACTCTGTATTTTAAACTATAATTGTTTAATTTACAATTTAAAGATAGGCGAAAGTACGACAGCGACATTCAAACCCAAAAGTCGAAAATAAACTGACAACGTCATTGCTAAAAAAAAAAAAAAAAAATCAGAAAGACGATAGTGCAAAAAAAAAAACACTCAGAAAAAGTAAGTCTGAGCAACACGAAAATGCACAAATAATTTGAAGTCCAATATTGTTGCTGACAAATTAATGGAGAAGTCGTATTATAAAAAATACCAACTCCTCAGGAACAGATGATACTTATATTGTCTACTTTGTCGGACTATAATGCATTTTGGTTCATAAACACGTACACAAACAATAATTGCTATTAAGATAGGTTATTTGTAGAAACTGCAGTCGGTAATTCATTGTTTAATTGACACAAAAAAAAACAGAGGACCAACCTATGTTTGTAGTACGTGTGATTTTCGTTTATATGTTTTTGAAAGGTAATAACAAAAACACTGCATCAAACCTAAAATCTAAACTTTTGAATAGACGTTTAAGATTCATCCGAGTACTCGCGAGTACTCGAGTATCTTGACCGAGTATCCGAGTATTCAATTTCAGATCTTTTGACATCCCTAATAAATACCCAATACGAATATGTTTTAGTTATTCAAATGATATGGTTACACTATAATAGCCATCAAATGCAAAACAGCCCATGACAGTTAATTTTTTTTTTGCAATGCATTATCTATTATCGTTGTATGTTATTGACCTTGCTTACTAAAACATCAGGCAATGCAATAAGAATATTGTGGTATAATCATTTACAGTAAGTAATATAGCATGTGACATGAATGCCAATGAGACTACTATTTGTCCTAGATCAAATTACGAGGATGAAAACTACTACTACGTATAATGCAACAATGGACACCAATCGGACTGCTTAAACGATCATGACACAATTAACAGGTTTTAATTTGTTTGTAGTACTCTATGGCCATTGAAAATAATGGACAACTTAGATACAAGTATATTGACTAAGGGAGGGAGGGAGGGATATTTTTTTTTGTTACAAACCATCGGCATTCCAATAAGAAGCAACTGTGCTCCTCGGCTTGCTGATTTGTTCCTTATTCATATGAGATTGTCTTTCTACTGGATATTCTTGGGAGGAAAAACAGAAGATGACAGTATTATTCAACCGCACTTTCTGCTATATAGCTATTGATCCCTCACTGAACAGCAGATACAGATACTATGTTACTCAAATCTTGTCTTACGTTTGAAAGTTACCAATGATGGCCTGTTGAAAAAAAACTTTACGACAAAAGAGATAATAACATTTTCCTAATAATGAATTTTCCAAAGCTTGTATTTCCTATTATGATTCGCTTGGTAGATGGTTACTGTTGAACACGAGGAAGCTATTATACCAAAAGTTTCAATTAGGGCAGTTGTTATCAACACCATCTCTGTTTCACTGATATGTTCAAATTGTCATAAATATAATATCGTTCCCTTTCGCCGAATTGTACTTATCATTGTGTTTGTACTAGGATGTGCAACACGACGGATACAACATATGGAGCAAGATCTGTTAACCATTTCGGAGCACCTGAGATCGTCCCAAGTTGTTGGCGGGGTTCGCATTGCTCATTCTTCAAAAGGTTTCTTGTGTATTCTGCATTTTTATTTGTCTGTTGGTACTTATTTCTAGTCATAGCGTTGTCAGGTTTTTTTTTCGACTTATGAGTTTGCATGTCCATTGGTATTTTTCGGCATTCTTTCATAAAACATGTACCAGAAACTTAAAGATTGGTCAAAGACAACACAAGGCGGATGTGAACTAATGTGTTGGGAAAGGATAACGTCTTCAACTATAAGTCAAACTTAGTTGTGATTAAATGAAATCTTTAAAACAAAACAAAACTATTACCTGGTTCACTAGTTTTAAACAATCCAGGCCATATTTAGCTGAATGTTTAGGTCACAATATCATTTTTAAAAGTGTGATTAAATGTTACAGTAATACGATGACAATGATTAAGTCTCTTTGGTATATTTCACCTGTTTTTAATCTTTAAACTCAAATTTATCTTGTGGATTTGACGTCCTAGTCGACTGAATGATCCTACAATACAAGGTCTTCGAGAAATACTCTTCATTTGCAATAAAATTTGGAGGAAGAGTCATGTATTTCTTTTACTAAGACTACTGGGTTACAGTTATGATTGCCTATGATTGACAATTTTGGCTTATCTGTTTAACTTTTTTAATGGGAAGGTCTGTAAAGAAGGCGGATGGTTTTATTATTTTAATGAGTTTTAATATTTATGGCTTCAAGTGTACTTGAAAAGTTTTTTTTAGGAAACATGTGTCGTGCACATTGAAAATATTAAACGAGAAAGAATAATGCACATTATGACATATCTCTTTTTAATGTTATTTGTTGCTTTTTGTATGGTTACTCTGTTTCATCCAAATAAAATAAAACAAAGTACATGCATTGCGAATTGAGAAAGATTGGTATATTTCAACGTGAGGTCTTATCGCTAAATATAATGTTTACATTAAAGCTGACTGAAAATAAACAGTTACACTTGCTTCAATACTGCTTATACATCTATCGATTTTACTTAACAATACATTTTATGAAATATGTAGACTGTAAGGTATTTATATCATGCAAGAGAGTATGAGTGTCAGTTTATTTAACTTTTATTTCTGCAGACATCATCTTCTCAGGCAATTTAAGGCTCGTGGTAAAATAAAAGATTATCTTTTTATTTTATACAAAAAAAACATGCATCAAATGTATGAATGTATAAATTTAAGGGGGTAAATTGAATTGAAAGAACTATGCTGCATTTGTCAATGTGTCAGCAACGAAAAGAGAAAAACACAAAATTATCCTTTTTTGCAAAATATTCATTTTTAAACAAACGGGTGTCCATACAATATGTCAAACTCTGAATCATCCCATGTTAATAAAATTTATCTCTACACTTAAAAAACAAATTAAAGATTGCAGCCAATTCTCCAAATAAAGAAAAACATATAGAAAAGGTTATAGAACTATATTTGGGAATAAAGAAAATATTTGGAAAAGGTAATACACTTTTGAGATAAAACAAAAAACGTTAGAAAAGGTTTAAGATCTATATATATAAAAATTTCAATCTTAACCTCTCCATATTTTTTTCACGATGTATCCTATATAGGTGGGTGAAAATGTCCATCCAGTTCATCTAGTTCATATTCATATCATCTCCTGTGTGTCACAATTTAATGTTTACATGTGTGTCAATTTTGTTTCCGTTTCCTATAGTCATGCAACGTCTCAATTGTGTCTGTTTTAGTTGTTCTCTATATAGACTCGTTATCGATCATGTAAGTAGCAGTCTAAGTTTTATTTACATACATATAATTGAACATCTTGAACGCCACTTCATATGTACTTGAACATTTCAAATGCGTTAAGAACCCAAACGGGGGATTCCATATACATTCGTCGGAAAAATGATAAAATGTAAAAGAAGTATAAAAATCGTGCGATTGACTGAATCAAATATCTTTAAAATATTTAGTTAGAAGCTATCTGTTTGCAAACGATATTGTTAACACAGCTAGTTTACTCTATGCTACGACATTCTTCTTGGTCGGAGAATTGTAGTGGTTCAATAGGTTATTTCATTAAATAACTGTTAAATATTTTATGGTGTGTACGTCTTAATTGAACGTCAAATTGTACCTAATAATCCGGAGATAAAATTTACATTTTTTCAACATACAATTTCCGTTTAAGCGTAAAAAAGATTTAGTACACAATAACGACTACCCTTCCTCTCCTTCCTGGTCTAGAACATATCATTTAAATGTAATTCGATGTCAAATAGAAATGTAAATGAAAATTGGACGTTTACAAAAAAAATACTTTTCAAGTGAGTACATTATCATTATGTTACATCCTTTAAATTTTGATCAAGCAAAATATTTGAAATTCGCTTAACTACCCAAAATTATTTTAGGCCGTAACACAATTTTAACGAATTTATTTGTTAAGAAGGTTTCTATAAATTACAAACATGGACAAAAATTGTTACGGGGGACTCCGGAAAGTGTGACAAATAAGCCGCTTCATTTTTAATGTGTTTCATGTTTCATTTTCTTTTTCTTTTATTACATGTCACCGTTTTGGTGCAAAATATACAAATACGTCAACATGGTTTAAATTGTTGTGATATATATTATATATATATTAGTGTTGTGATCGATAGAAAGTAATCGCGTTTAAATTCGAATGATGTAGCCTACAGTAGTGTATGTCATACACAAACTATTCCCATGCGTTAGATTCAATGAAAATGTCATTTTGCGTAAAGCAAGTTATATTATACCTAGTACAGTAACTAGAGTGTAAAAGTGTGTAATACGATGACTGCTACAGGTGACCATTTAAAAGCTTCATTTCATTGATTTACATATCTCTTTTTTCTTCTTTTATAAAAGTAAGCAGAGAATAGAGAAATTGGGGTTTTATCAACATTTAAAAATGAAGCTAAAACTACATGCGTACGTCTACAAGTACAAAAAATTTAGAAAACCTTTTTCTTTCGACCTTTTATCAAGGTAGGAAAAAGGGAAGTTTCATGTGTATCTACGGTTTTAGTTCTTTAAAATTATTTAAATGTCTTTTCAAAAACTACTTTTTTTTTCGTTCGGAATTGTATGATAATTATTTTTCAAACTAAATACAATGTACTAAGATAATTATACTGTATGAAATGTATGCATAACTTTTTGTTGTCTTTACGAAATATATGCAAGTAGTCATACTACATATACAAAATGAGGATAAAGCATCTTATTATTTCTATAAAATGAATAATTTTTATAAGATTATTTGCATTTAGTATAAAACATATTTTTTTATAGTGAATTGTGAAACAAATTATTTCTTATTATGATCAATTTTCCATTCACCGATGCGAGTGCTGCCTTGTAGTGGCATTAGTATGTTCTTTTTCGAAATCTACAAGGGTGTTTTTTACGTGCAAGTGTCATAGCTCTCTCTTAACAGGGGTTAACTATCAATCGTCTGGTGGAATATTAACGATACCATACTCGCGAAAAGTGTCAAGGGAGAACTGCAAATTCAATCCTCAAAATTTCGATCACACCAGGAACCTTTGAGTTATGAGTCCAATGCGTTAACTACTACACCACGGCTCCTTATTATTTGCATTTAAGTTTAAACATGTTCACGAAACCCTACCAAAGATTCAAATCTAATATGCATTTGCATTAATCGTTTATTTCTTCCAATCAGACGAATATTTCGATCGGTATGCATCTTTTTGTATTAGTGTTTCTTATAATATCATGTTGTCGTTTTTGCACCAAAAGATTTTTAAATGTATGTAAAAAAAGTAGTACACATTTTTGGTTAGGGGCTAGCTGAAGCCCGCCTCAGGGTGCGTTTTTTTATCCTTTGGTGACCCTGGCCTGTGTTCTGCTCTTTTTTCGGGTTGTTGTCTCTATGACGCAATCTGCGTTTTCATTCTCAATTGTAAGTCGACGTAAAAGTTCAATGTATAAATAATAAATGATCATATCCAAACCATATATCTCTCATTCAAGGAAAGCATTCATGTTTAGACATTCATGTACATGCAATTAATTACTCTTCGGAGCATTAAATTGTAATTATAAAATTTTATCATTTGATTTTTTATGAATTTGCATATTACGTTACAGTCCGTTTATTAGTAATATTTTCTAAACTTTGTCCATTCCGTGTTTTCAGAAACCAATGGGCCAAAATATTACGTTACACTAATCATCAAATACATTTCTGTTCGTAATGTCCTTTTGGGTGAAAATGTACATACTTGTAAATGTCACAAAAAAAGACAGTAAACAATTATTGAAGATCACAATCGTCATACATGAATACATTGTAACAGACGATTTTGTCAAATTTTAGCGGAACCGAGATCGCGATGGAAGATTTAAGTATAATGATTTTAATCATTATTGAGAAAATTAGTAACCCGTTAAAAATTTCATTTCCGAGATACAAGGAATGACGACGTGATGACAATCAAAAACGGGATGCGGTTAAGAAAAAGTTACCAATCACTTTTATTAGAAAAAAATATTGATTTGGAAAATAGATCTTTTGCAACAAAAGCATGTTCTTTCAAAATTGGGGGACACGATGTCGTGAATAGGTTTATATTAATGTCATATTGGATCGTGATGAAAAACTACCAGAAAGTTTTATAATAGAATTATAGTTGATTTTGTCAAATTGGACTGAAAAATTTCAGATATTAAGATCTTCTGTCTTTAAAACGTGACAAGAAGTATAAGAAAAAAAGGAAACTGTATAAAGAGAAAACATCAATATAAATTATGTATAACTTTTGAGATGGCTAGATAAACAAATTGAAGCAAAAAATATTTGCAGTATAATAATTGACAATTTTTGTAAGTTTATCATAAATTTACAAAGCCATTCTGTATCAATATTTGGACAAGCTATTTAAAATTAAAATTGTGTAAGCGCAAAAAAGGTGATCTCTTACATGTAAGACAGGTGGTCTATTAATACAGGTTCAATTTATATGAAATGTACTACAGAGTTATCTAAAATTGGTGGTCTTTTATCATATTTTTTTTGCTTAATACATGTGGTCTCTTAAGCAGGTTTGACTGTTTTTTGAATTTCATCGTAAGCACTCTTTCGATCAGTGAACTTTTTCTCGTATATTTCTTTGTTTTCGAGATTCCGCATGTTCGTTATTTTTTTTTATCTTATTCAAACAGTTAATATATTAATATAGAAGTGCTTCGACATGGTATTTTAAGTACCTGTCTTTGTAAAAATCAAGTAGAGGGTGATTCAAGACATGTCACAGAAGTAATTTTTTTTTACCTATATCAAAAGGACTTTGGTAGATAAGTAAAATTCTGTCTTTATTTTCCCTGTATGATATCTGTTGCCATGGTAACAACCAAAACAACATTTTGCCTGAATATGTGAAAAAAGAACCTTTTGAAAATGTAAAATAAGGGAATTGAAAGTCCCATGGAAATTAAGTAAATAATCAATAAAAACAATAAGGGTTTTTACATCGTTAATAAACAAAACTCCAAACTATTCAAAACGTTAAAATTTTGAATTTACTAAATATTTTGTTTCCATAGCAACCATTTAAAATGTGTTGAATTCGAAAATGAAAAATTTCAAAAACTCCTAAATTTTAAATCTGTTTATCTCCCAAGACCAACACTACCATGACATGTCATAGACAAAAGACAACATTCTATATTTTCATAAAATGAAAAGAAAATCGTGTGTTTAAAAAAAAAAAAAAAACATTAGTCAAAAATTGTCAATTTTCACCAAAATTCAGATTACCAAACAGATGAATAATCAAACATTTTGAACTTACAAAGCTAAAACATTCCATTTATATGTGCATTTTAGATATAAATTTGGTAATTATAAATGAGAATATATCATTGAACGAGATATGTTGGAGAAAACGAAAACTTTTCTCTCTGGGCATGGTACCCCCCCCCCCTTTTCTTTTTTTCCAAAATTATAAAATTTATCAAAATTTAAGAAGATGGTATTTAATTGTGAACATTTTGAGCATTGAAGCATGAAGTTTCTTCAAAGGGTAAGGGCAATAATAGTACCCCCTTCCCCATTTTTAGAAATTTGATTTTGTTTTAAGAAAATGTGTCAAAGAGACATCAACCCAACCAAACAACCGAAAACAACCGAAAGGATGATGACTGAATGAAGGATTGCTGCATCCCTAAAATACAATTGTTTTGTCCAAATTGAAATATAAAAAAAAATCTTGAGATACTAATTCGCAGTCTAAAAAAATCAACCTCTGTCAATGTTTCATTTAAATCTATGTGAACAAATTAGTATCTGATTGCCTTTAAATTTTACTCTAAACAGGAGGCTCTCAAGAGCCTGAATCGATCACCTGTAATTTTATGGTTCAATTTGTCATCAATGATTATTTGTGCTTTTCAATATATATCAATGAGTGGCTTACAAATTCCATTTAAATGTTCTTTTGATTGAGTTAAGTCTGTCAATTGATATTTTATCGTATGTTTTTCTATGTTGTGATGTTATGCTATTGTTTCAGAAAAAGGGAGAAGGTTTGGATCCATTAAAACGTTTAATCCCGCTGCAAATGTTTGCACCTGTCCTAAGTCAGGAATCTGATGTACAGTAGTTATCGTTTGTTTATGTAATATATACGTGTTTCTCGTTTCTCGTTTTGTTTATATAGATTAGACCGTTGGTTTTCCCGTTTGAATGGTTTTACACTAGTAATGTTGGGGCCCTTTATAGCTTGTTGTTCGGTGTGAGCCAAGGCTCCGTGTTGAAGGCCGTACTTTAACCTATAATGGTTTACTTTTTAAATTGTTATTTGGATGGAGAGTTGTCTCATTGGCACTCACACCACATCTTCCTATATCTATTTGTATCTGTCATATTTTCTTCAAAAACAAAAAATGCATTTCACCCCTATGTTCCATGTTAGCCATAGTGGCTATGTTTCTTGAATTAAAAGGGAAATAAAATACAAAATTTATACTAGATACCCCCAAGTTTAGCTGAAATAAATTCAGCAGTTTTAGGGGGAGGATTTTTTAAAGTAAGCAAACTAGATGAACCAATTGTGAAAAATTTCTTTAAAGGGCAATAACTCCTTAAGGGGTAAATTAACAAATTTGATCACTAAACTTATTTGTATATTTTACGTTTTTCCTGTTTACATTTTATCTTTGTCATTAATAGTATTCAAGATAATAACCCAAAACTGCAAAATTTCCTTATAATTACAAATTTAGTAGTGGCAGCAACCCAGCAATGGGTTGTAAGATTCATCTGAAAAGTTTAGGGCTGATAGAACTTGATCTAATGAATATTCATACCTACATCCGATTTGCTCTTAAGGCTTTCGTGTTTGAGATATAAGCCCATAACTGTATTTTACCCCTATGTTCTATTTTGGACATGGCGGCCATGTTTTGACAAAATAGAAAATAAAACACACATGTTATTTTATATATCCTACGGATCATTCAGTTTAAGTTTGGCTGGACTTGGTTCAGTGGTTTCAGTGGAGATGTTTGAAATAGTAAACACCGGACGGACGATGACGGACGCAGAGTGATGGCAAAAACTCGAAACATTAATGACATATAAAACCATATGCTCCGCAGGGCGCAGCTTTATACAACCGCAGAGGTCGAACCCTGAACAGTTTGGGCAAATATGGACACAACATTCAAGCTTGATACAGCTCTGAATTTGAATTGTGATTAAATAGTTGACACAGCAAAGGTTTCTGACACAGAATGAATGTGGTCTAATGAATTTAAACATTTGTTGGGACTTTTGAGCAATACACTATGCTGTTAAATATAAATCCCCTAAAAAAAGCAATTGAAGAAAAATTCTGAAATCTGAAATGAGAAAAAAAATTAATAACCAACCCTCCCCATCTTTTTTTACCTCCCCAAATCCATTATTCCAAAAATAATCTTAATTCAAATTTCTCATTTAGTTGGCAACAATAACTACTCATTTAAATACATCATAAAGTTTTCAAATATAAAATAACTTACAGTCATGGTTAAAATTAATATTAATTAACAGTAACTTCTAAAAATAAATTTACAGCTACACATCTCAAGACAATTATCACTTCCTTTAACATAATTTTTAAGCAGTGTAAGGGAGGTAATCAAGTATTCAAACATATATATAATAGTATTCTTTAAATTTCAATTGGAATTGGATTACCTCCCTTACACTGCTTTTAAATTGTCTAAATTGTCCTTTAACAAGAAAAACCCTTGTCTCCACCATTTTTTGCCCCTAATTGCTTAATGATTTGAACCATGTCCCCCTATATTCATCCCTTTGTAGTATGGAAACTTGTGATATAATTTCAGAGAGATTTATACACTTAAACACCAGTTATGGACTGAAACTACAAATATGCTTATTTGGGCCCCTTTTTGGCCCCTCACTTATTTAAACCTCCTTTGGAATAAGAACCCAAAAAATCAATTCCAGTCTTTCTTTTGTAGTGAAAAACCTTGTAGTTTAATTTAAGAGAGATCCATATACTTAAACACAAGTAATTGTCTGTAAACTAGAAAATGCTTCTTTTTAGCCCTTTTTTGGCCCCTTATTTCTAAATAAGGTTCGGGGACATTAACCCCAAACTGACACCAGGCCTTCCCTTTATTATATGGAACCTTGTGGTACAATGTCAGAGAGATCCATACAGTTTAACATAAGTTATTGTCCCGAAACTTCAAAAATGCTTGTTGTTGGCCCCTTTTTAGCCCTTAATTCCTAGACTGTTTGCCCCATAACCCTTAAAATAAATTCCAACCTTCTACTAAATGGTATGAAAATTGTGGTACAATTTCAGAGTAATTGAAATACTTATACACAACTTATTGTCCTGAAACTAGATAAATGTTTGTTTTGGGACCCTATTTCCTAAACCGATGGGACCATTACCCCCAAAATCAATCCCATCCTTCCTTTTGTGGTTATAAACATTGTGTTGAAATTTTGTTGATTTCTGTTCACTTATACTTAAGTTATTATCCAGAAACCATCAGTCTTCGGACGACGCCGACGACGACGTGATACCAATATACGATCGCAAAACATTTTGCGATCGAATAAAAACCTTCTACCCTCGAGATCGGTAACAAGGCAGGCCCCTTTCTATAAATTTATTATTTTTAAGGCATATTACTATTGTTAAAAAAGTCGATTTGACACCAATATATAACTTGTTTTGAAATGTTGCTGATATTAACCTTAAGATTGATTTATTGTTGGTTGCTTAACATTCAGTGGCAAATATTTCATGCATGTTCAGGACGATATTTACTTTAAGTATTAGTTTCGTAAAAATCTGACAAAATTTGTACATGTGAGAGTGAAACAAGGAACGGACGGACAGACACATGGACAGCCAGATGGACACAAGGACGAACGGTAATCAAAATTTTAGGCAGACCCTGTTTCAGTTTAAAAAAAAATTAAGTTCTAATGCCGTTTTTAATTTGTTTTTTGCAACAAAAACATTTTTTTTTTTTAAATAACCAAAAAAAAAAATAAAAAATCGGGTTTTCTTGTCTTTAAGCAATGGTTTGATAAAAAATAACACTCTGTCAACATTAGACCTATGTGACTGTTATTAAGCTTGGTACAGTGTATCCAATTTCATTATATATATATATGGAAAATACATTGCCTTTTACGTTACTTTTTTTTACCAGTATACTATTGCTCAGAGTCAGATTATTTACACATAATGGCTGTTACTATTAACCTCCAATGTAAATCGACATGTATCGAAACCTTTATGCAAACCTATTTGTCACTATGCCGAGTTAACTATGTTAAAATTGAAATGAAGAAGAACTACATTACCGTTTTTTTCTATTCTAATATATAATGAATCTAAATTATGCAAAAAAGCTTGAAATAAATGCGGAATGTGTCCAATGGACACAGATGATAATGCTCCCGCTTTCATATTATAAAAGTTATAAACGGACATTACTGAAGAATGGTAAAAGTGTCACTAACCACTTGTGTACTTTATCTAAGTTTTGTGGTCATAAGTATTGTGTAAAAATTTCATAACATTTGGTTGAGGCAAACCAAAGAACAAAAAGAAAAAATAAGCATTTGTTTCTTTTGTAAAGAGGCATGGCTCTAGAACAGTATAAGTGACACCAATAAATTCAAACTTGATCTGCATTTGGAGGTTTCAAGCATTGTGTATAATTTTAATAACATTTGGTCGAGGCAAACTAAAGTAAGAGAATAGAAACCAACGTTGGGACGTACTGACGGACGGAGAACGGTTAACCTTAATGCTCCCTCCTACACGGCGGAGGAATAAACATATGTAAATATAACAATTGATAAAATTGAGTAAAATTCCATAAATGGTAATTGCGCATGGTGGTCCTAAGGTTTTGAGAATTAAAACAGTATATAATAGTTAGGATCAGCACATTTTACTCAAGGTCTCAAAGAAAATTACCTTTTGAGAACTATAAAGATGCGATAATGCCTTTTACAGATATTAATTCAGTTAGGTTATTTCATTTTTATAGACAATCTGTACTTTTCCATACCATACAAACATTGACAAATTCTTGCACAGTTAAAGGTAGACCGTAGGTATATATTTTCTCAGATATAACATGTAGAATTTGTATGCCCCCATCGTAGCAAAGGGTGCACTAAGTTGTACCCTTGTCCGTTCTAGAGTTATACCCTTTTACAGATGGAAAAATGCGACTTTTTTGTTTCCGTTCTCTAACATAAGTTAGCCACAACCAAATGTTTTAAAACTTAAACTCAAACTCAATGCTTATTACCATAGCATGCAGAGCTAGTTTGAATTTTATTGGTGTCACTTAAACTGTCAATGAGTTATACTCCTTTAAAAATGGAAATAAATGCTTCATTTTTCATTTCCGTTCTATCTTTTTCGTCTGTCTGACATGGTTCATCTTAACCTGACCTCATTTTCTTAGAACATTGATAATGTTAAGTAAGTATGATACAGATATATAACAGAGTTTCAAAAGTAATTCAATGATAAATAAAACTTACCAGACATTTAAGGGTGTTTATTCTTGCTTAGCAGATCTTAGTCTAGGGTTGAAAGCATCAATAATCGGTTTCAAAACAACAATGAGTTACATTAAATTGTTACTGTAACTTCTTTGTAGCCATTTTGATAGAGAAAGTATCCTGAGCATTTTATTTAATTGTTCAGTAGGATTTGTTTTACAGATAAGCATGTTATGTTCATTGTTGAAGGCTGTACGATGACCTCTGGTTGTTCATTTCTATATCATTTGGTCTCTGGTGGAGAGTTGTCTCATTAATAATTACAACACATTCTCTTATTTTTATACATAAACTTAAATGTTTCTGGATTCAACATTATTCTTTTTCACTGACAACATCAGTCACAGGCACGAACACGGGTTATGCGTATTACCATTTGGTTCAAACTTGAGAAATCTTACAAATAAGATTAAGGGGAGGAGGTAAATATACCTCCCTCAACTATAGAAGTAATAGTATGCCTAAATTCTTAAAATGCTTAGTTCATAAGTAAACATAATAAGATACCACTTTTTTTCAACAAATTTAATATAAGGTGTACTCAAGGGCTATACACAGACTTGGTCACTGGTTTCTTCTGTGGCCAAAGTCTAAAATGAGCCAATGTCTTGTCAGGAAAATATAGTCCTTAGCATACCTCAGAATGAGTCATTTACAGACATATTAAATGATAAGGATTTGTTTACTTAATTTTGTTTACTTTTATTATTTCATTAAAAAATAAATAAATTTTCTGTTTTTCGAATATGCTCCAAGGCCAAGCAAAAAAATCAATGAGCGTTCATATGATTATATTGGCAAACTTTCTATGAATTTATGATTACTTGGACACCCCCATGAGTGGCCTTTATTACAGTAAACATTAACATGGGGAACAGGAAAGTAATTAATATGTAACTGTTAACATCCCTATACCATATGTACACCTTTAATTACATGACCTTTTAGTCAACACTTACAACAGGTCAAAGGTGTTGAATTTTTATACAAACAACTATCTAAATTCACGATTATACATCTTTTAAATCAAATAACACTATCAATTCTTCTTAAAAGGGTTACAAAGACATTTTTCAAAGTTGTCAACTCTTTCCACTACAAGGAAAAATTCAGAACGGGGAGGGAAACTATATGACAACTTGTTCTTTTTAAAGGTGTCAATTCGTCCCTTTACATACTTCATCCCATAATCTTAAGTTACATTTCTCTTAAAAAAATATGACAGATGACTTTCTCAGTGTGTTTAACCATGTTTGTTTACATTTCAGAAATACCAAACTATTTGAAATCTTGTCTTTGGCTTTGCTCATTGTTGAAGGCCGTAAGGTGACCTATAGTTGTTAATGTTTGTGTCATTTTTGTCTTTTGTGGATAGTTGTCTCATTGGCAATCATACCACATCTTCTTTTTTTATGTTTGATAAGAACAGTGTAACATTCCCATATACTGTTATAAAAATGTGAGCAAAACTCATTAAAAACAAGAATGTGTCCTCAGTACACGAATGCCCCACTCGCACTATCATTTTCCATGTTCAGTGGACCGTGAAATTGGGGTAAAAACTCTAATTTGGCATTAAAATAAGAAAGATCATATCATAGCGAACATGTGTACAAAGTTTGAAGTCGATTGGACTTCAACTTCATCAAAAACTACCTTGACCAAAAACTTTAACCTGGAGCAGGACAGACGGACGGACGCACAGACCAGAAAACATAATGCCCCTTTACTATCGTAGGTGGGGCATAAAAATTAAATTGTGTCCATATTTTACGGATGCCCTACATGCACTATATGCTTATGTATTTTCAGTTGATCATGAAATTCGGGTGGAGTATAATAAAAAATAGCAAAGGCCATATACATATATTGAAGTTGAACAATCCACCCCTTATTTTCAATGAGTTAATCATTATTCTATACCTGTCCAGTTAACATTACACTCATGTGGTGGCTTTGGTTCATTTTTTCCTATGTGATATTGGCAAATACTACAATTTCTGGTTCTGACGTCAAATTCTACAACTTTCCCAGTATTAATTCCAATTAGACTTGCATGACCTGAAATAGTATGTAGAAAAGGGAGACTCAATATTATTTCATTTCATTTTTAGCTAACATATTAACGAAAAAGAAGATCTCAAATTGAAAATCTTTGATGGTTTAATAGAGCATGATACCCTGTTTTTTTAAAAGAATAAATTAAAGTTCAATTTTGTGACAATAACTTCTCAATGTAATTTCATAAATCCATAAAAAACAAGAATGTGTCCAAAGTACACGGATGCCCCACTTGCACTATCCTTTTCCATGTTCCATGGACCATGAAATTGGGTAATAATCTAATTTGGCATTAAAATTAGAAAGATCATACTATAGGGAACATATGTACTAAGTTTCAAGTTGAGTGGACTTCAGCTTCATCAAAAACTACCTTGACCAAAAACTTTAACCTGAAACTCCCATTTTCATTTTCTATGTTCAGTGGACCATGAAATTGGACTCAAAAGTCTAATTTGGCTTTAAAATTAGAAAGATCATATCATAAGCAACAAGTGTACTAAGTTTCAAGTTGATTGGACTTCAGCTTCATCAAAAACTACCTTGACCAAAAACTTTAACCTGAACGGACGCACAGACGGACGAACGAACAGAGCCACAGACCAGAAAACATAATGCCCTTCTACTATCGTAGGTGGGGCATAAAAAGGAGTTTATCCAAATAGATAAATCCCAGCCACCAAAGCTTAAGTGTTATAATAAATGCTCAAAACTGAAAAATCCCCCTTTTTAAAACTTAAAATATGAAATTAATAAATCAACTGCTTCGCCAATCACAGCTGGATACCACCATAAAGGTTCAACCCTGTTAATAGGACAAAAAGGAACATGATATTTGTACTTGATCATGTGACACAGGTCTGAATTTGGATTGTAATCACATATTTGACACATACAAATAATAGGTTTCTGACAGAGAATAACTGTAATCAAAGACTTAGAATTGGGTAATGATTTGAATTTATATTAATTTTTTTGCTATGGTGCAATACACCATCTGCAGGGGCGTATGCAGCCATTTTTAAAAGGGGGTCCCAACCCTGAGTAAAAAGGGGGTAGGGGGAGGGGGGTCCATCTACATGTATATGCTCCCATTCATATTCATTCATCGGCCAAAAAAAAGGAGGTCCAACTCCTGGACCACCCCTCCCTTGATCCACCTATGATGCTGTTGCAAATTTAACTCCCTCCATTTGTTATTGGCAAAAAAAAAAAAACTATTTGAAGAAATTTTCTTTTTAGTTTTTAAAATCTTAAATCATAGATTTCTATTCAATTAAAGTAAAGATATTGTCTGGAAACCAAATGTCTTTGGACTTCGCTAGCTGATTACAACGACAGGGTCAAGGTGATACCAATATACAACCGCAATATAAAAAAAAAATTAAAAATGAAATGCAGCTCAAGTCAATGGATATAAACAATTCACAAAATTTTCATGCGAATTTGTTCAAGTGTTTTTGAGTTATTTTCCGACATGGCAATGATGGACGGAGGGACAGACCGACAGACAACTGTATTAACGGGCATATAAAAAAAAATAAAAAAACTATTCATTATAATCTTAAAGTATAAATATCCAGGTTCACATGGATCTTGAACACAGAGGTTTTTTTTAGCAGGTCCAAAAGGCTAAAACCCTAATGTATACGAGATCAATAAAATAGAAGCCCATCTACACTTCATATCACAACAACTGATAATATAATTTACCTGTGTGACTATTGTAAGACCAACCAGAACCTCTCTTCTGCCATCCAGAATCGAAGCTTCCCTCTAACTCACTGCACTCTGAACATTCCAGCTCCTCTCTCTGTGCTTCTTTACATGATGCTTCTGCTGCTTCAATGATAACTGGGGCTAGTTCCTTCTGTTTTTTACGTAATGTAGAGACATCTATTGGATGAATGTTGCATCCTGTCAGGAAGTTGTTCACGTGGCTGGGTCCCATACCTGCATTAATCATGGCTGAAAAATGAAAGATTTAAATATTATTTAGTTTCCTAAAAAAAACCATTTACAATATTTGGCTCATACCTGCCAACTTTTCAAATGCCCATGGGGGTTTTACATGAAAGATGGTTCTTATAGTCCTACAAAACCTTCAAAGGGGCCTTCAAATATATTCTAATGTGTTTTTTATGCTTCTTCATGCTTTAACAAGCTCATACCCATTGTTAAATTCATTGTTTTCTTTAAAATAGTGGACAAAATTGCTCTTACAAAATGTCCACTTGGGAGGCTCCATGGGGGAAATCCTCCACAAATAGTGACAGATGGTGGGTCTTTTGTTATGTCCACCATTCAAATTGTAAATGTTTACCCTTCCTTAATTGAAGGACAATATAAGAAATACGGTGCAGTCCAGTGTATCCACTGACCTATCTAAGACTTATGTCTTCACTTCATTCAACTGATAAAACCTTTCACAAAGTAAATAATAAATTGCAGTGAGTACATTTTATATTTCTGACAATGTACATGTATTTTTTATCTTGCAATTTACACTGGTTATACATATTTGAGTTCAGCATTAGTTGTTTAATACCAACAGATTGGTACCCAACAGATTGTCTCTGATTGTTTAAAAGAAATCAAGATAATTGAAACATGAACTACAGATCTAGTCAGAGGGGACCCCAAAAATTGAAAATGAACAGTTCTAAAGAAATTCATGTATCCATATTTCAGTTACTGATTGCTCAACTTGGAAACATGTACAAATAAAGCAACACAGGGTGTTGATAGTTCATGAGTTGTGGTATATTTGCAATTGGGCCCCTGAAAAATTTGTATGAAAAGTGTTTATATTGATTATTTTTATATTTCCCCATGATCATAGTTAAGTAGTTGTCTCTTGAAAACAATCACCATTTGCATTCCTTTTCTATATAATTACCTAAACAAACCTTGTAGTTGATATCAAAGCCTTTGCCGTTGCTCTTCTTCCTCGTTGGTACCAGACTGATGTGTTGACAAGCACTGCTTGGACACGAGATATATAAAAAACTAGCCATCCCATAAATCACCTCATCTTTTATATCAGATAATCGGAGCCATGAACTGCATTTCTCACAGTTCATGGACCTAGCCAGCACATCTAGCTCAACAACCCGTCTTCCGTGGAACCAAGGTTTGGAGGATCCCAGTTCAACATTTTCCCCAACTTCCAAATCAGTTGCATTTATACTTATAGGTCCTTCTACAAAAACAGCGTCGTAATCATGGTCTTCACCTCGTAATGTTTCCTTACTATTCATTTTTCTCATACGGTCCGCTTTTTTACTTTTTCCTGTACTAGCCATCTTTCCACGAACACGTTGAGAATACTTGTCGTCTGCCATGTTTGTTGTTTACCGCCGGAGTTTGACAGACGCGGTTCCGGTTCTATATTTACCATGACAACCACGTGACAATTCAAAACATCACGTGACGTAATGTCCTGCTCTACCTTAAAGAAAAAAAAACACACGACTTTTTTCTATTTTATGAATATATAGGATTTTGTCTCTGAAAATTTGTCAATGACATATCATGGTATTGTTGGTCTTGGGAGATAAAAAGATTTACAATTTAGGAGATTTTCAAACTTTTCATTTTCGAATTTTAACACATTTTTCAATGGTTGCTATGGAAACAAAATATCTAGTAAATTCAAAATTTTAACGTTTTTGTATAGTTTTGGGTTTTGTTTGTCGATACTATAAATATCTCTATTGTTTGTATTGATTAGCTTTTTTTATGGTTTCTTTTAAATCCCATATCTTTCAATTTTCAAAGGCTACTTTTGTACTTTTTTAGGCAAAATTTTGTAAGGATGGTTTCTATGTCAACCAAGGTTCAAAGGAAAAAAAATAATACATGAATCTTATTTTCATACTATACCATTTTCATAAAGAAAATATAAAGTCATTTGAAGAGGGTTCATGAATCACCCATCAACATGAACCTGCATGATTCTTACAAAGACAGGTGCTTAATGAGAATTGCGTTCATTCCTTGGTTTAAAGAAATATATCTATGAAAATTAAAATTAATTCAAAAAGACACGTATTAGTTTAAATTATATATTACTTAGTTGTAAGCATCTATAGAGAGTTTACATTCTGAAAAGAAAAAAACTTGATAACATCAAAATAACGAATTCAAAGGAAATTCAAAGAACTCAACAACTTTTTCGCTTGTTTTCAGAAAGTGTTAATTTCTGTATACATGATTTTGTAAAATGTTTGATTGCACAAAAAAAAAAAAAACCAATGGATGGCAATCTGTCACTCAATAACGCAAAAATAAAATCACATTTTCAGATAACAATAATGATATCGTTGTCAGGTAAAATCAGGACAAGAAAAATCTCATACCCTTTTTTTTCAAGGTATCAATTTTCATGAATTTGATTTTTTTAAAGGTTATAATTAACATGTAATGGATGAAACAATAACCTTTTCCTTTTAGAAGTGATTTGATTGGAAACAATAAAAAAAAAGCAAAGATGACACCGTAGGGAAATAGAAGGTTGGATATTTAAAAATAAAATGAATTGATTCCCATATTTAGGAAGATTAATGTAACTTATAAATTAATTTTGTTCGAAACACAACAAAGGTTATTTTCTTTAAAATGATATATTGAATTTAGACCATTACTGCATCCATAGAAAATTTAGGTTTACCAGTGGGGACTGGAAATCCCAATTTCCCATTGAAAATGTTTTTGAAGTACATGTAACCTGCTGGGGTGACATGCCATTTTTATCCTTTTTTATTGCCTTACTGTTGTTAAAAGATTTTTTTACAATATTTTATTAAATTTTTACTAGTCAAAATATAAAAAAAGAAGATGTGGTATGATTGCCAATGAGATAACTGTCCACAAGAGACCAAAATAACACAGACATTAACAACTATAGGTCACCGTACGGCCTTCTACAATGAGCATAGCCCATACCGCATAGTCAGCTATAAAAGGCCCCGATAAGACAATGTTAAACAATGCAAACGGGAAATCTAACGGCCTTATTTATATAAAATGCCAATTATAGAATGTTAAATTTGTCTCGCACAGTGTCAAGTACTTTCGGATTTCTTGGTTTTGCCATATGCTGCATTAAATATATATTTTTGTTCACAAATATCCACCAGATCCACAAAGACTAGTATCCTATGAATAATATTGAATTCACAGCAGTTTGATTATATTTGCTATGACTTTACATGTAAATGCATAAGCAGGGCACATATCATGTTACCTTGCTTTACTGTTTACACACATTAAGATGTTACCCTGTCCCGATGCAAAGTTCAAGTAAAAATTAAAAGTTCTAATACAAATTAATAATGTGTTTTGTTCGTGTATTCTGTAAGATTTCACAATGCATCAAGACAAACTTTTTACAAGATTCTAGATACATAACTTTGTCACTCGCTACAGCTATCACAATTAACGGAACACGGTTGACAATATTTTGGGTACGAAGATACAATAAGTATAAAAAAAAGATATTGATCTATTTATTCATCGCTTATTTGTGCGCATCAAGGAAAATTATACTTAAGTCGAAGTAGATGATATTTATCTCTTGTGAATCAAATTAACAATGACAGAAAGTTCAGTTCAAACTAATTCACGTAGTTTGACGAAAGGTTTTTAAATGTTGATTATTTAGAAGGTTTACAACAGGAAATGTCAGTGAAAACTAATTCAAGAAGCTTGTCGGGGGGTTACCACGAAGGTATATTGTTACAAGTAAACATTAAAAGGAATGTCTATAAGCTCTTCATCCTTGAATAAGCTTTAGATTTTCAAATATTTTGGCCTCGATCAGCAATGACGAGATATTGATTGTCGAATTGCACATCTGGTGCAGAAAAATTGGTAGCGTTTCTGGTATTACACAATTTCTGAGTAAGGGATCATTGATCCCAACGCAACTTATACGAATGTCTTCCTTTCCAATCAAAGCACATCGGGCTGTTTAATATAGTTTTTTATAAAAATTCTTCGACTGTTTTATAAATTGTTTATATTGGTCTTTTGTGAATAGTTGTCTCATTGGCAATCATACCACATCTTCTTTTTTACATTTATAACAAAAAGAGTAGCGCTTAAACATTTACCGACCATACGAGACACTCAAGGTGTCAAGGTAAAGATCGTTAGAATTATATAAGTAGTACTGAACATGTATTGTTCCTTCATTTAGCACAGCATAAGTTCCGACTGTACCTTCTGGACATTTTGCCATCTAATATGCTGCTCGTATTACTTATCAACACATCTGTTTTGTTGACAGTTACAGCACAACGTAAGTTGAATTAAATGTTTAGTAAATATCAAGAGATGAGTATAATGATTATATGTCTACTAAATATAAGGATCTTTATCATTACACCGATCACATATTTGAGCAACGAGTCATTTCTTTACCATGTTAACTTATATGTTCCTTGTGCTTTATTTTTCTCAGTGAACAACTAATAGTAAAAGGTATACATCATTTCGCAGTTTTACTCTCACTCTTTCATATGTTGAGATCCTTGAGCTTATTGGATATAATAACAAAACAACGCAGTGGTTTTTAATTCAGAGATATATCTATTATATAGATTTTTACGTTTTTTTCATAATGTTTGTATGATAATGAAAGTTTAATATTTGTGAAAGTGAAAGAGAAGTACTCTTTTTACTTCGGCAATACTGTTGTCTGTCATTTATAAGGCGTAGTTTACTGATGACTTCTTACATGACTAAGGTCATGACAAAATTGCGCCCGTTACTTTCGACTAAGCATTTTTTTATTTCTGTTAGAAAAAGGGATGTGTGTATATTTCATTAAATAATTTTAAACTTATTTTGTCGAAGGGAACTGCTATATTGATAAAAAAAAAAAATTCGGGCTGATGAGATAGTTATTGAAAACCATCGAGGAGATCGCATACTATGTTATGCAATACAAACATGAACAGTACTGTATGACTACTTTTGGATATCGTAATATCAAAAGGTTATCAAATGATAATCTTATTTAAGTGCATTATTAAAACAACATATATATACTATGCATTTCGATTTTTTAAAAGAGAACCTTGTAAGATTTGGACAGGCTCGACAAAGTACAACACAAAGTGGTGGTGTTGCACAAAATGCCATAAATCCACCGATATCCAATGCATGGGGTTTTGATAAATGTACTCACACAAGAATTGGCAAAAGACCTGCTTGGTGGATGTTTACATTTTCCCTCGAGTCTGTATATATAACAGATATTACTATTTACTACAGAGAAGACTGTAAGTATACTAAACGAATACATAACTGCAAACTCACTCCTCCAAAATACTTTATTGCATACGTGTGAGATAGAAATTGTATTAATTGAAAAGTTTGCAGTTGCTTCTTTATTGCAATCAACTTGATTTGCAGAATTTAATATTTACTTAATCAAATTTGTGTACTAGTATATTAAAATGTGAGAGCGTGTACTATAATTAAAATAACGGTACCAATTTTCTTGCACCAGATGCGCATTTCGACAATACATGTCTCTTCAGTGATGCTCGTGGCCAAAATATTTGAAAATCCAAAGCTTATATAAAAGATGAAGAGCTATAATCCAAAAGGTCCAACAAGTATAGCCAAATCCGTGAAAGGAATCAGAGCTTTGCATGAGGGAGATACATTCCTTAATTTATAATAATTTATAATATTTTGTAACAGCAAATTTTAATAACACAAAAAATCCGTATTTTCATGCCAGTACCGAAGTACTGGCTACTGGGCTGGTGATACTCTCGGGGACTAATAGTCCACCAGCAGAGGAATCGACCCAGTGGTAGTAATTAAATTAACGGTACCAATTTTCTTGCGCCAGATGCGCATTTCGACAATACATGTCTCTTATAAAATGTTATGAACAACATGCCATGGTCTATCACATGTGAAATGGCCATGCAAATATGATGTATATACATTTGTAACCCATGTTAAAGTTGTCCCTAAAATTTGAATTTATAAAAATAAAAAATACTTTTGGTTTTGATATAGCAAATATGAAAAGATAGAATTGACCAGCAGGTCAATTAATTAATCCTATCTCATCTAAAAACAGTTTGAGAAAAAGTACATTATTTTAGTTTTAGCACCCGATATGTCAAGATATTGCAAATTTTGCAACTTTTGGGTATCATCTTCAAAACTATAGTACTGTAGCAATCTTGAATTTTTCTTAGATAACCTTAACCGTATTTTGCACAACTTTTTGGAATTTTTGGGTCATCAATGCTCTTCAACTTTGTACTTGTTTGACCTTCTTACTTATTTATCTGAGCATCACTGTTATGCCGGCGTTACACATTGGCGTATCTAGACCGACGTGCATCAGGCGTACAGAGAAAATTGACTTAGTCCGTATACGTAAGGGGCACGCAAGAGGAACGCTAGGCAATCGTTAGCCGTGCGATGCATAACTTTGAAGTACGTCGAAATTCAATGGTATACGCTATAACTCCAGGAAATTTGTATGCAGCATATTTTTTTTTAAGCTCTAGCGTATAAATTTTCGCAACACGTACGTCATACATACGTTACAAGCGTTGAAAAACGCTACAAATAAGCTGAGAACACGTTTAGGCCACAATGTATACGCCTTAAGATCTTTTGATTTTTGCTTGGACGTTTGCCTATTATCTCAAAAGTTAAAATAGAAACCAGACAGAAACCGGAAATAGCAAACGGATGAGCACATCACGAACTACATATAAGTCAAATGATCACAATTGTTAGTCGACAACCTTAATGAACTTATTGCCACATGTACATATACACTTTTTTTCTATCCATGGGAAAGTCAACTATCCAGATGTAATACATATTGATAGTCGACCTTCCCATGTGGAGATGTACCTAAATTAAAAATGTTAAGTAAACAAAAATTGTTTCACTTTCAATCTTCAACTTCCCCTCCCTGTTCTATTTTTTCTACTGTTACAGTATTAGTTATTTTAAGACATGTCGCATATAAACTAAATCTAATTCATCTGCAGCTTATTCTCCCCCACGCTGTTTTGATACAAAATTAAATATGATCCTTATTAAATTCGATCCAAAAATAGTTACTTAAATGGCAGACATATCTTATTAGTCGTTATAAATTCCATTGAGCACGAAACAAATCTGGTTTAATTTATTCGGATACTCTGAAATACATTTCTCATTTTGCAGAAATTACAAGAAAAAGTAATGATTATCTGGTTTCACTATGGAACACTGAATATAGATTTCCACTGTGCAAAAAATATTAGAAAATATAAAATATCAAATGTACCACCATATAATATATCTTGTTTTAGCATAAAATCGGCAAAAATTGTTTTAAGTCTCGAACGCTACGCTCGATGATATCTTTTAAAAAAACATTGGAATTACACCCCTTTAAAAATCCTAGGTCCGCGCCTTAAAATCAGAGTACGTTTTAACTGTGCAGTATATCTGAAGTAGAAAAATAAAGAGATTTTACACAATTATTTTCTAGGGTTTAATTTCTTTGAACTATTTATATATTTTAATTAGTAATCAAAGGTCATCTCTTGTGCTCTTGAATGTTATACTCTGATTTTCCATGTTTGGTCCTCGAACTTATGATGAGTCTATAGACAGATTATTTCAATTGAAATGAAATTTCAAAGTAAAATAATAGATTAGCATAATTATTAATAAATTGTCATAATTATATGTATAAATGTAGGTATAAGAAGGAATTCAAGGACACTTTATGCATTTTTTGGAATGATGTTCAAAGTGGTTTTCACTCATTTCCTGGTACTTGTAGCATGCCAATTTTTAACTTAGATGGAATCAACAATGAACAAACATGTACACATGCTAACTATATGGTACTTAAACTCTCTTATTTTCTATTTTTTTATTATTATATTGATATACTTTTACTTGATTGTTTGAGCACGTTCGAAAATATACTGGTTGCATTGTCATTACAGTAGCTCGTCGTATGGATGGGTTTAAACTATATATAACCAACACATCCACTATTCCACCGAAAGACGATTATCTCTGTTATAAAGATGGTACTGGTCTTCCAAACATCACACAGACAATTCCTTGTTATGAACTTGGAAAATATGTTATATATTACGATGATAAAGGATCTCAGGAAAAAATCCCATGGCGCTACGATGGACCTGTTGTTGAGTTATGTTATGTTGCCATTAATGGTGGGTTTAAAAGTAGTATGTACAGATATTGAATCTTCTATAACAAAAGCTCAATTACTTTTAAGACTAAGCTGAGCTTGTTTATACTCTTCACATATTTTTAGCAGCTACAGCTCGTCATGGTATGATAAAACTGTATAATTTAACATATATTGGGTGTGATCTGTATGTGCTTCATTTAAAATAAACCATAGAAAAAAAAATGTTTAGATATTCAAAAGTAAGATAACTGGGAGAATTGCTATAAGTTATAAGACCATAGGAGAAGTAAACTATATTGGATCACATTAACATAAGGAAGTGCGAATTTGTACCCCTATTTTTTTTAACATTTTTACGACGAGATGTCCACGAGGGCATTCCGATGTATTGCTATCGCCTAGATTTGGACACGTTACTTGCGTTTTGGGTTTGTTACGATCTATAAACATGATAAATACGCGGATATTAACTAGTGCAAACTAACATTCTTTCTCGTTTGTTATAAGAACATCTCTTCAATGATACTGGTACAAATATTTTTGTTTAGAACATAGATTAGTAATATGAAAATGTTTTGTCGTTAGATAAGTTGTCGAAATCCGGATCTGGTGTACTAAAAAAATATTGACACCGTATGTTTGTGGCATAACATCGTGGCCACAAGTTAAATTTCTTTTCTGTTTAGTATTAAATTTATATGAAGATCCATTTTGTTACATCTTGTGATCAATTTTATTTGGCAATCGCCAATGGCAGTCAGCAGGGTTAAAGAACATCATTTGTTCGACTTGTTAGTCAAATGCGTTTTGTTTAAATATACTTTTTCACTTTTGTGGTCTTTTGGAAAATGTTGTTTGCGCTGTTTTTAGACCCTTCTACAACTATGGTGTCACGATATCACAGTAGCATGGGTTCGAATCACGGCGAGGGAAGAACCAAAAATTTGGGAAAGCAAATTTACAGATCTAACATTGTTGGGTTGATGTTTAGACGAGCTATATATAAATACTAAAAATTGAATTCTGAGTCCACACTAGTAGAAATATAAATAAAATTAAATTTCAAAATGCTCTAAAGTCCTTTAATTATCTACATTTTTCTCCAACCGGTTTCACATCTTTGTGATAATCATGGATGAATGTAACTAACGGTAACGTAACGTCACGATAGAATATAAATTGATTATATCTATGCACACTTAGTAATTGTGTTAAAGCATGCGGAAGATTATCTCAAGAACGTTTTGAAACAATCCCGGGAAGGACGGTAACTCTGTAAATGATTTTGCGGGAAAATATGAATGCCTAATCATATCCAATCATTTTAGAACAATCGAATTTTTACAGAAGAGTGTCCACCATGCAGTTGCACATCACATTTATTAGAAAAGTAGAATAGAATGATATACAAATGGATGAAAAGTATATATATATATGTAACTGTTATATTAATATAATATATAACAACAAACAAGTTGTCTCAGTCTTGTCTCAGGAAAAATATATCTTTCTACATTAACCTCAGCTCAGGTATAGAGATGTGATCTTTTTCTGTGACATGTGCTTTTGACCATCCACAAAAACTTGCGGTCATCCGATGTTAAGTACTTCAGTTTATTCAACCATTTTCTACATAAGAAAATGCCTGTACCAAGTCAGCATTAAGACAGGTCGTTTGATGTGTTTGACCTTTAAAATTTGCCATTTGATTTTGGACTATTCTTTTAGAATTTTCCTCGGAGTTGGGTAATTTTTTTATTTTACTTTGTAATTTAAAAATAGGGGGAACTAAAAATCATTTTAAGTATGTTTGTTAATGAACCAGATCTCCCTAGGATCACGTTTAAACACAAATCAAGTTTATGTCTCGATCATTAAATGAAGGATACATATTTAAGAAGAGCATTGTATATAAAATATTTAACAATCCGTTGCAGTTGAAATATTTTGTTAGATATATCATTAATTGATTTCAATCGATATTTACGAATACTATAACTTGGAATTTTTTAGGATGTGAAAAGAGTAGTTGGGGAGGTACTTGTCAATACTTGTGTCCCGACAATTGTATAGAGCGAAATTGTTACCCTGGAAACGGATCTTGTGTTTGGGGATGTAATGCTGAAAACTGTTTAAAAGATATTTGCAATAAAGATACAGCAGTCTGTACCCACGGTTGTAAGGAAAGACGAACAGGAAGGTATTGTGACAAATGTAAGTAATTTTGTTCACACTTTGTAATATAATATATAAAACAGCAGAAACATGGAGAAGGACAAATGATAGCAAATTAAAAAGCATGGAAAAGACCTAGGGTGAAATGGAGAAGATTGCAAAGGACAGACAACAGTGGAGAGACCTGTTATCAGCCTTATATGCCAGCCGGCATGAAGAAGATTAGTTACATTGTAGTCAGTTTCATAAAACAGAAGGTGTGGTATGATGGTCAATGAGAAAACTCTCCACAAATGACCAAATGATACAAAAATTAACAACTAACTTTTTTATTGCGATAATCGAAAATCTATATTTAGGATTTATACAATGTTACTAGGTAATTTTACTTTATGAATTTTCTATGCGATTAGGTAATACACCCCGTGACAAATGATATAGCGTGGTCACCAGGTTAATAGCTATCAAAGGTATCAGGATTATAATTAAGTACTACAACAGACGTTTAATGGTACGTGTTGCCTTTTATATAACATATGGTTGACACATCAACAGGCAAAGTTAATACAAATTGTTTTGAATATTGATTTTGTCTTTTAAGTTTTTAGTAACAGATAACATCTTTCTATATGTTTTTTGATATTCTGTTTAGTTTTTTTAAATCCTATAGCTAACAACCGTTTCCGTATTTGGCTTCCAATACTTTTGAAGTCAAAGGTACAGGACATAATTTTTTCCTGAAACTCTTGTCTTGCATACTAAAATCCGTTTCAAATGAAAAACATGTATATTTTAGTAAAGATTTGCCAGATTTGTTTTCCTCCAAAAAATGCATGTTTACATTTAAGTGTTCTTATCTAAATTGAGATACATATTTCGAATGTCTATTTATTCATTTCATTTTCATATAAAACATGAATTTGACTGGTATTAATTTTTTATCATAGATAACATAGCATCTGATGGTCTCGTCTGGCAGGTTCCAAGTGGTATTATAGATGCTGGTCTAGCAAATGATGGAATTGACACAACATGTGCCAAAACAACAGGATCTAAAGTCATATTTCAGGTTGACCTTAAGGAGAATAGTATTGTTACAGGAATGTATATCATTTTAGCAGATATGCAAATTAAAAAACGTAATCATGATAAGTTATTTCATGCCTTTTAGATATTTACACACTTGGGAAACTTTTGTTTTATATAAGTTATATATCATGCTTTTAATTGCAATACTCATATAAGAAGACCCTATATCAGTACTGAACGAATAACAATGCGATGAACAACAACGATCAAGAGTTGTTGACGTATTTTCTAAACTATGTTAAAAATTAATCTAGAGTTGTCTCTCTTTGTCTGTTGTTAATTATAATTCACAAATACCAAAATTAAAATACTACAGACTTTCTGTATATTATACTCATTTGTGTAGAGGTTCCATCCTCTGTATTTCATTTACAACTTATACAAAAACAATCCTTTGAATTAAACATACATTTTATTACGCCAACTTGTATTTACATTTTCATTACTAGAATATACATTTTTACTTTGTGGCATTACTTTGGCTACAGAGTATTCTATAATATTTTGTTGAGGCGCCAGGGTGACTACCGATTACCTATACACAATGACAATCCGCTGACCTATGTTGACATAGTGTCATAAAACCCCTGGTAGTTAAACACGGTTACACCACCACCTACCATGGGGAGTGACCGGGGAAAACACTCGTATTACCAATGCTCCAGTTATTAGTGCCCCACCTGTTGGCAGGTGTAGGCCTCCCCTCTTTAAGATGAGATGGAGGAGGTCCCAGAGTCACCCATCTGTAGACCCCACCGTTACCACTAACCACATTTTCCAAACCTGCAAATTTTAGAACTTGTCAGGCCCAGAGCAAGGGCCGAGTGAAATAATCCCCCAATCACTACCAGTCTCCCTGGACCGCCACATGAGAGCCCAAGTCAGCTACCAAATCTGACATGGGTTCTCACCTCCACAAAATTTTCATTATTGAATCTTTGAAAAAGTTGATTTTGTTGTGCGTACGAGAGACTCAACCCCTACCCCTTTTTGTGTATTATTTCCGAAAATCTGATTTCCAGTTTGTGACAAATGAGTTCCATCTGTTCTGTATAAAGACACTTCACTTGCCCTAATGTTCTCATGTAATATAGCTTTACCCCCGTTTTATATAACAAAGTTTATGACCTCTAAATTCCTCTTTTCTGTTCTGTTCTATTATTGCACCCGCATTCAAAGGTGCAAAATGCCAGTATCGCACTGTAGCATTGAAGACCATATTATAATAACCTTTTGAAATAAAGTCTGGTAACCTAGGGTAGACTATTTTACATTTTCAATTAAACCCTTCCCTGTCAATTCTAAATCTGTCAAATCATTAGCTCCACAGTGAATGATAATAAAATGAGGAGATGGTGAAAACAAAATTCTTTTTGCATCCAGTAGGGAGGTATCCAAATCTTAAAGAGACTATAGAGACAATAACAAGTGGAAACAAGGAGGTATTGTTCATAAACTCGGAACAGTAACTTATCAATTCCAAGTTGGTGATATAGTATGGAAGAGACATATTGGTCAGATTCGTGAATTCGTACCGCAGGAAAACAAAGACATACAAAACATTCTTGAAATTACCATATCTGATATTGACACTGAATTCATTACAGTACCAACATGAAATTCATGCCGCGATACTGAAAACTCTGAAAATAACAATGAATCCGAACAAACTAAAATAACAGAAAATAAAACAGTTGAAAATGTTAATGACACTATCGTTACGAACCGCATAGAAAGAGTAAGTAAGGCACCAGAGAGACTTATTTAAAAACATGTGACTGTAAATATTTGTGGTTAAGTTAGTGTAGTGATATAACTGTAGGTTTAGGATTTCATAATTGAACATATAATATATAGACAGTAACGCTTGTAGCTATTTAGTTCAAAATTGAGTGCCAATTGAATTTATTACTTTCATTCACTAGAGATTAATCTTGTTTGTCTTGATCTTCTAAAGATTGTTATGTTTACATTATACGTTATCACTATTATAGTTTAATTAGCTTATAATTAATACTGACAGTTAGGCATTTATAATCATCAAATTAATGGGTGTTGTGTATTTGGTCTATAACCCTGTGATTGCACTGACACACTGTTTTGTACTGTGGGAGATGTGATGTGTAATAGCCAATATTCACCGTGTATATTTCCCCAAGATAAATTTGGATTCTTTTCTATTTTTAGCCTAAATTGCTCGTCATAGGTGGCCCAGTTTTCTGACCTCGTTGCCGCTAATCTTATATTGCGCATATATTTTAACAATTCCTGTGCCCGTGTACTGTATTTCTCAATGTAGACACTCATAAAAACCATGAATGCTGAAGTCCATTCATTTATTGACAAAAAAACACTCGACGATCTTTTTTTCAAAGCAAATTTTCCCCCTTTTTAATTTTAAATCGCCCTCGTCTACCTCTTCCATTGCTTTTTGCGTTCTCATAAAGAGAGTGAAGCTCAATAAACTTTCCCTCCCAGATTTTTTCCTTAATTTTAAAAGGCGCGTGTTCACCCACTGTGTCATGAATGCTAGATTATTGTGACGTAGTGAAATCAATGGAATTATTTGCAATTTCAAGGTTTTGGTGTCACCGGTCGTGCCTTAAAGTGGGGAACGCTCGTTCATCCTCCTCCGACTCATTACCTGATGAGAAATCAGTAGTTTCCAACAAGTCCTTCTACCACCACGTGTCCGGCCCCTTGTGTTTTTTTTTTGTCAGTTCTTTTCCAGTCAGCTCCGTCCTTCTTTTTGGGGATTTCTTCGTTCTGTCCTCTCTGTCTTCCTGTCCTGCTAACCGCTCTACTCTTCTTTCCCATGGCCCTTGATGGCGATCCTATGGCATTTCTCTTGTTTGGCATCTTTTCTTTTTCTTTTTAAAAGTTTAACTGATATGCCAGCTCTAGACCTCAATTAAACTGATTGAAAGATTATGTCTTCATCATATGAATATCAGGCACAATCCCTCGCGTTAGAGGTTTAGTATCATACTATCATAAAATATATGAGAAGAACATAACCCTTGTCATGCCAACAACTGTTTTTAAATAATATTGTTTTCTTATTCAACACAATGAACTTTCATGAAATAATAAAATAATAAAATGATATCAATATACATTATTGTTATATTATTATTATAGAACATTGATGTTGCAATATCATTCCAATGATTGATTGCAAGACTTTAATCATATGCTGTTTTGAAGTGATTAAAAAGAATTATGAAAAATCACTCATTGCTATATGTACTACAAATGAAACTAAAATCAATTATTAGGTTTGTTTAAAAATACCTGATGAGTAAACAAACAAATGATTTATATCGTAGTTCAATTTAGATTTGTTCACATTTAATATATATATATAATATATATAAGACGTTGATGCTCGTCTGCTTTTATCAAGAATAAATCTCAATTATACCCGCTAAAGACAAATGTGTACGATAAACAATATCTATATACCTATAAGGAGTTATTTTCTTTCAGAACGATAGGTATCTATTTTTTCAAAATCAACCTGGACGATTCCATGTTTCAATTAAATGTGCTCCAAGGCACAAAATAATGACCTGTGCGAGGTCATTATTTTTCTTGATAAACAAATGCAATCTATAATTTACTTCAAAATTATATTCGTCTGATAGCTTTTTTGTTGCCGATTTGGGAATTTATTTTTTAAAGTTCAATCGATGATAGGTGTAGAAGAAATCGCCATTGCCCGCATTTTGGTTTTAGAAACAAATAACGTGAAATTTTGTTAATTTACCGCTACAATACAGAAACATTGTCATTAATGTGAGATGCATTGTACTGTATAATTTCATACAATAAAGTTTTAACATATTCGTGTCTAAGTCTCATTGAACAGGTTGATTGAATTTTGGTTGATTGCTTAACGTCCAGTGGCAAATATTTTATGGATGTTTAGGACGATAAACACTGAATCATACTGTGACCTACGTGTATTTATATTTGTCTTCGTGTCAGTTTTTTTACTTTTTTTCAAATTTATGTATACCTTTTACTCTATCAAATGATCAACTAATACAATATTTTAATATTCTGTTGAATAACTTTTACGTAACTCACAAAAGATCGGGTGGGGAGGGTATATAATTATATTATGATTATCTGTTAAAAAAATAATTGCTATTCAAAAGAATATCTTTCTGAATATTTAATTCGATTCAATTTAAATTGTTGAAAAAATAACCATTTTTCCGCGATAAAAATGTCATTACAAATAAAAAAAACAACATACCCCTCCCCCTTTTCCATAAACTAAGATGGTACAATAAATTACTTACAATGAGTCTTGTATTTGTCATACACCGTTATCGGATGGTAACAATGAAGTTGGGTCTTTCTTCGTGCAGTTACAGTAATATTTTTTATTGTGTATGGATAATAATTAAAATGTTTATATACAGAAGAATTAGTGAGTTTTATTTCACATTCTAAATGAGCCGTTGGGCGTTTCAAAACCGAAGCACATTAAAAAGGAATATCCCACTTTAGTGTCGTCGGTAAAATAGGATACTATATTTTGCAAATCTTGATAAGAAATAATATTTTTTTGACGGTATATAAGTCAGATAATGTATATCGGTCGGTCTTTCATTTGATCAATCCTGACACCCCTCGGTGTGTTCTACAACAAGAAAAACCTTAAAATATACATTATCTATAACATATCTTGCAATTAAAATACTAAGGTATTAACATGTATAAGCCTGGTGACAGTCAACTAAATTCAAGCATATAGATGTATATTTCGCTGAGTCGGCGTCAGCAAACATCAATTAGTCAATTTTATGTTTGGTGTTTTATCGAACCTGAATTTGATAGTCTAGTCCTGAAGTATGTATACCTGCCTCCATTTTAGAAAATAGCGTTGTTTCATATATACAAAACGTGTAGCATTATTGCTGATATACACTTAAATAAATAATTGATAATTATGTAAAAATGATAGATTTAAATCAATGGTACACTTTGTTAACTGTCCCCAAAATTTATCAAACACGTCAGATTTATTTTGTTTCCTTTTATTGATATGCTTATTAAGCAAAAAGTAAGAAATCCTGTCAAAACTAGCTATATCATGTCGATACATATTTAGATTGAAGCCTTAAGAAGTAGGTTTTGTAAGAAAATATTATTTGGGTCTAGTTGCTTAATTAGTTATCAAGGGACCAGGCTTATAATTGTATACGTCAGACGCGCGTTTCGTCTACATAAAACTGATCATTGACGCTCAGATCAAAAATGTTTGAAAGCCAAAATAAGTACAAAGTTGAAGATAATTAAGAACCCAAAATTCCAAAAACTAGTGCCAAATACGATTTGTAAGAAGCTTCTATTCTATTCACGAAAATAAAAAGAGAATAGTGATCGTCATATCATAATATATATGTGTAAAATGTAAAATCACAAAAGTACTGAACTCCGACGAAAATTCAAAAAGACCCTAATCAAATTGCAAAATCAAACACATCGAACGAATGGATAACGACTGTCATATTACTGGTTTGATATAAGCATGTAAAACGGTGGATTGAACCTGGTTTTAAAGTTCTCTTAACCTCTCACTTATATGACAGTCGCATCAAATTCCTTTATATAGACAACGATTGATGAATAAAACATTCTACAAAATTAAAAAAAAAGTTCTTATGTCATCTCATTGATTATAATAAAAAGGTGGAATAGTCGGTTTGCTTCATTACCAGAATTAAACATATTTGAATACACATAGAAAATTGTAAAGCCACAAGGCAACAAAACATGGAATGATCAAAATACTGTTTATGAAATAGTTGGTTTTATTAGCTTTTTAACACTTTGTAGGCTTTTTATTTTTGAATAGTTTGGCATCAAGCATCACTGAAAAGAAATTATTATCAACATACGCCACTAGTATTGTAAAACTGGTTTCTTTATAAACTTATTCTTAAATGTTATCAAGTTTAGAAACGTAATAAAATCTTATTTTTAAATAATGTGTGTATCGCTACAGAGATTGATTTGTTCTAATCAAATGACAACTACATCATGTACATATGAATATTTATGAGCCCTAACTGTCCTATATCCTGTCGAAACAGCTTACCTGTGTGTTGGCATAACAACAAGGTTTCGAAAAATATTGCTGACGTCTTTATACTAAATCCGATATATGTGTACTGATTGATACTGTAGAGAGGGGAAGAACTTGGTATATTTATTAGTTATAACTGGCATTGAACTAGCGTCCATTTTTGGGAATTTCCTTAAATCGGTGCCTTGTGTTTTATTAATTTTTTGTTTGAGTTTTCTTTTAAATTTTTGTTTGTCTCGGTGCTGATCTATCCAGGAAAGCGATTTATATCTTATTCATGTTATTTTCAATGTTTGTTTGTATTTGTTTTTACGGTCCGTAACTAAGGGTGTTTAGCACACACAAACATGTTTCAACATGGACACTTGGTGTATGGGTCTCTCCAAATTCAGAAGCCTGCAGTTCAGAGGTTGTCGTTGTCATTTTTCATTTTGGTTAATTAAAATGACTCCTATTTTATACGGTTATCTCCTATATCAGTAAGTTTATAGTGTGAAACGGAAATGAAACATTTATTCTTTCTCTTTTAGATGGCACAACAACAGATGGTTATCATACTGTTTACGCTTCAAATACTAGCAATACCTGGACTAGTGGAACAGTTTTATACAATGGGACACATCTACCTACTGATATCTACTTTGACGCCGTTTTTCGATTCCTGACTTATGTACCTCCAGTTCATAGTCCAGTTACAGAACTTGAGCTATGTGAAATTGGGATTATAGGTGCGTGCTTTTGCATGTAAAATGTTTTAAAATGGTTTTATATTCACATTTGAAACGTTTAGGAAGTCGAACGTTCAGGCTTTTCACATCAAATTGTTTATTTTAATATTCTTTACAAAGCACAAAAATGTCGGCATTCACTTGAAAAGCTAACAAAACCTTAAAACAGACTAAGCAAGAAGGTAAATAGTTACGATACTGGTGTTTGGTCAGTCATTAAAGATTGCATATTTTGGCTTTAATATTGATTCACTTATAGGGTCTTTGCATCGGAAAGAAGAACATTTATCCGAAAAACAGTTCTTGGCATAATAATGGTTATGTTCTTCTCATATATTTTATGATTGTATAATACTTGACCCCTAACGGGAGGGATTGTATTGATATTCATACGATGAAGACATAATCTTTTAAATAAAGTTTAATTGAGGTCCGTAGCTGGCATGTCAGTAACTGCTATAGTAGTACTTTGATAATTTTAAGTATCATTATCATTTTGTTTAGTTTCTTTTGTGACCTATTCTGACATCTGACTCAGACTTCTTTTTTCTTTGTTATCTATTCTGACATCTTGCTCGGACTTCTTTGAACTGTGTTTTACTGTGCGTATTGTTTTTTTTCCACATTGGCTAGAGGTATAGGGGAAAGTTGTGATATAAAAAAAACACTTTAAACATCTGGACTCTGGTAGTCTTGTATGACATTAAATGTAAGTTTCTTGTGTATAATTCGGAGTTAAGTATGACGTTCATTATCAATGAACTGGTATACATTTTAACTAATAAACTTTTAACTACATTTTAAAGACTGTTCTCACATATTTCTCAAATATAGTTAATTTTGATTTAAAACAAATAACTGTGATGTAAAGTTCTGTTTCCTGCTGTGGCATCAATGCTTCTAAAATTTTAGAGGGGTTTTAAAAGGGTTTCCTTCAAAGGTTGCACTTAATGTTGTTTGGGTTTTGACATCCCTATGTAAGATAAATTTCTACTCAAGTGTTTGGTATGGCAACTATTCCTCAGGAATCCACCTTCAGGAGTCTAATATCTCCCTCTATTTAATACACTATAAAGATCCAAAGGCAGAAGGAATTCCAGCCTTCATCCATATTTGTTGCGAAATAAAAATCAATCAGGGACATTACAACGTAAAAGAAGAACTTACAAAGCCGACTTTCGATGTGTGTAGGTTAATTTGGTGAATACCTCTTATTATCGTTTACTGGTGCACTTGATACATGTATCAAAGGTTTGCATTGTAAATCCCAACCGTTTACAATGTCAATGTACATGTGCTGGAACCCTGATATTTTGCTGATTATCAGCTCGAATATTATCTCTATCTGGTAGGTTCTACTTTTATTCTTGCTGTTAAGGTCAGCATCAAAAGCTGAAAGCTCAACTTCTGTTATACGGTATGAGTTATTAATAAAATTGCTCAGGAAGAATCTATTACGATGTTATATACATAGAGTCATCAATTTGATTACACAATCATTTCGACTATATTTTTTTGTTATAGGTTGTCCACCTACACATTATGGTCCGCTCTGTAATACAACGTGCCCCCATAATTGTAATGGACCATGTGACCTTGAAAGTGGGATTTGCATTCTTGGATGTATGAATGGGTGGACTGATGTAAAATGTGACAAAGGTAAAAACAACATGTGTTTTATTTATACATTTATAGCGTCAAGAAGGTTATTTGAATTGTCATTCTAACTATTGTGGAAATATACGCAACTGTATTCTGAATCAACCTTTAACCAATAAAACCGAATAAAGAATTTATGTCAAACTAATGACAAATATTAATTACATTCATAAAATAATAACACAAGACACTTTTACAATCTCTTAAAGCGGAAAGCAGATCTTAAGATTATAGTTTAATTATAACCCTGATGATATTTAAATGTGTAGCTAAAACGATTTCGGGCACGGTAACACTGTAACCAAATCTTTATTGTTTGTGTTTAATTATAGTTAAGTTTTTCAAACTCGTTAAGAGTTGACGATGTACATTTCGGAATAACGCTTTTTCATTTTTTTGAATTTTTCTGTTTAGTTGTTTTTGTTGTTTGTTTTTAACCTTTTTGATGTACTAGTTAACCATCATTTTCATGTATTTATACTTTTTGAAGATATGTAAAATCATATGATTCGAAGGGTAACATTATTTAGTGCTCAACTATTGACGACCAGCAGTTTCGACCTATGGAAAATAAAGGTTGTGGTACCGGTGTACCAATTCATTACAGTAAAATCAATCTGCATTCATCAAAAGCACACATAACAGAAACAACGATATAATTAGTTTCGTTTTTTCGGTTGTATGTGACGCGTTCGTCATGGTGCACAAACTCTTCACGATTCAGCTAGCAAGCAAGCTAACCAAAGATATTACATTTCTTTACACACTAAATGCAATCGGCTGTTAGAATTGTGAGCCCTCAATTCTTTTATAACACTATAAAGTCTGAGAAACTTTCGATTTTAAATCATACATAAGATTTAGTATATTTTCATTTTTATATATTCGATCTCAAATAATGAATTAGTTTATTAGAGATCTCAAGCTACTTTACAGTTTGAATATGTTACATTTCTGGAGTACCTCGGTTTACTTTTAGTTCCGTTTAAGTTTGTATTGCTTGATCTTTAGTTGTCCATGCATAATTAATCAGCTGTAAATTATAATTTTCTTTTCTGCCTTTCTCGGATATTTGAATAATAAACAGGAATGAAGTAATATAAATGGCGAAGACGAACATCACAATTTTTCGACAGACTGTATATAGTTAAGGTGTTGAATTCTTTTTTCGTAAAAGTGTATCATATGAATGTCTACGTGGTAAATTTAATTTTTACAGAATGTTCTGCTGGTTTATACGGTAAAGATTGTCGTGAAACTTGTTCAATTAACTGTTTGAATTCTCCATGCAATCACGTAACAGGAGAATGCATTGGTGGCTGTCAAGATGGATGGCAGGGATTCAATTGTTCCCAAAGTATGTTCTTTTGTTTCAAGAACCAATCTATTTATCTAATTATCTATTATGTTTTTACAAATTATTCCTGGAAGTTAAAGATAAAAATAAGACTAGCTTCAATTTGAATCGTTGTATTTGTGTTTGATGTTTGAACTTCATTCAAAAATATTTTTACTTTTTATGCGGTAATTTATTCGCTTAACACCTGAAGATATTGATATAGTGTGCTGTGTGATATTTTGATGGAATAATTCGGATACATATTTTCAGATTGTCCTAATGGTCAGTTTGGGAGAAACTGTTCTAGATCTTGTAACGGATGTGTATCAAGTATGTGTAATTCTGTAGATGGATTGTGTGATAACACAACTAGTTGTAATCCTGGCTATGAACACACCAATGAATGTAACATATGTAAGTAAAATTCAATATGTCAAAATTCTTGTACAATTTCTGAAAGAAGAAATTCTATTCAGATTAATATTAATCAGAGAAAATACACAATTTTGTAAATGTAGAAATACAGGTGTATGATATGCTAATAACTACATTCAAACCCATAAACATGATAAATGTCATAATGGTCCAACATTGTTTCTGTGTTTGGTGTTAATTTCCCTATTCTTTTATTCTATCCAAGAAAAACAATTCGCGGATACAATCCAAAAATTTAATTTTGTATCTAAATAAACTTCAATAAGAGGGGAAATAACTTTTTCGTTGACTTGAAGTCTTGCTATATATTATATAGCTTTAATGTACAAAGACAAAATCTAAATTGAGAAACCTTACGACGATTGAGACCTAATGTCGATTGATTCAAAGAAGCAAAACTGGAAAAACAGTGCATGGAATTTGCCAATGATTCTGATATGACAAATATCAACCTTCCAGGAACAGGTTTTGAAGTCAGTAGTTCAGGGTATATCTAAATCAGCAATTTGTGTACAAAATGAAAGGCTATATTTAAGAATAATTTTGAATTTTGATTTTTTTTATTGACAACTATGCTTTATTTTACCTCAGCTTGCGACGATGGAGACTTTGGTATTGATTGTGCGCAGAAATGTTACTGTTTTAGTGCACCTTGCAACAAGTCGGATGGAATATGTCCACCTGGAGGCTGTGAGACGGGTTTTTTTAGGTCAATCATGTAACCAAGGTAAGAAACATCCAACATAGAAAAACGAATCAGATTTTATATATATTCATGAACAAAATACTCTTTCGAAAGTGTAAAAGGAAGGCGACATTTATATCACCATTTGGACAACGCAGTTCAGTTATTTCTATTTTTGTATAAAAGTAACATTGTTTTTGTTATTTTAAATCAAAAACACAGAATTGACTTATTTAACTGGTTTGAATCATGCGATTCAGGATTTACATGAAAACGTTGAAACGTTGTTGTTGCATAATGATTCGGAAACAAACGTTTAGTATTATTATATTTTCATATAGGTTTCAATCGAACATTTTAGAAAATCTCAGCCAATGAACGTTTTCAGTCTGATCATATGGGTCCTTTAAAACAAGTTCAAACTTCACATCTCTCATATAAACGATAACCACACCGTATTTTGTTTAGAGAACATTCAAATTTTTGTAATGCTTTACAACACACCCTTTTAAAGTGAGATACACATTTTTATCAACCTTAACTTCTCTGAAACGTTTTGCATATATGTATACAAACATCTCAGTGCAAAAGAGTATGTGACGTATAATGTCTCGAACTAGTATTCATTTCCTTGGATCATCACATGAGTGTCTTTTCTCTATGTTAGTTGTTTGGGGTGCCGGATGCAGATCTGATCTGGCATTCCATTTCCAACTGATTTTAACAGTTTGTTCTAAAATTGTGTTGATACCCGACTCAGTATCTCAGGTTATATGAAAACTGGGTGTTCACAAACGTCTTTATGTATCAGTCGTTGTTTGTTTTCTATCATAGAGTTTTGAATGTTTTGTCAGAATTCATGCTATTTGTTTCATATCTTGATATCTTGACTTACATCTAGAAATTGACAATGAGGGTCGGTTGAAAACAAAACTTTACGACAAAAGAGATGATTTCAGCTTTCCAATTGTGAACTTTCCATTTCTAAGTAGCAACATTCCAGCAGCACCTGCATACGGGGTATATATCTCCCAATTGATACGATATTCCCGTGCTTGCATTTCCTATCATGATTTTCTTGATAGAGGGTTACTGCTTACAAGTAAGCTATTAAACCAAGAGTTCCAGATGGAGAAGTTGAAATCATCCCTTCGTAAATTTTACGGACGCCATCACGAGTTGGTTGACCGTTATGGAATAACCGTTTCACAAATGCTATCGGATATGTTCCTTTCGTCGTAACTACAATCCCCTTCCCTTTCATGAATGTGACCTACCGAATTAGACTATTTACCGGATTTGTAATCACATTAGCAACACGACGGGTGCCACATGTGGAGCAGGATCTGCTTACCCTTCCGGAGCACCTGAGATCACCCCTAGTTTTTGGTGGGGTTCGTGTTGTTTATTTTTTAGTTTTCTATGTTGTGTCATGTGTACTATTGTTTTTCTGTTTGTCCTTTTCATTTTTATCCATGGCGTTGTCAGTTTGTTTTAGATTTATGAGTTTGACTGTCCCTTTGGTATCTTTCGTCCCTCTTTTGTTTGAGTATTCCATATTTTGCCATATCAGGACCTTATATAGTTGACTATGCGGTATACGATGTGTTCATTGTTGAAGGCCTGACAAGGATCTTTCGTTGTTTACAACTGCTTCATTTGGATCTTTATGAATATGTGGAAAGTTATCTGATTGGCCTTCATAACAAATCTTACAATTCTGTATCATTTGACCTAAATTAGTACACAACATAATTTACACTTTGAAATCAATGTATTTCGTTCAGATTTCTGATAATCAAAATGAGGGTTACTGAAATCACTGAAATGCATTGTGGTCACAGTTGTTAAAATATTCTTTCCATTGTAATAAAAACATTAGAACAAAAATAACAGTCGGTAAAATAGCAAAATAACAAAAGGTCCTTACTTCCTCACTCATATAGCATAGGATTTATATGTTTGAATATGTTGTCTACTCTTTGATCAGGTTGTTGTCTCTTTGACACATTCCCAATTGCCATTCTCAATTTGATTCATTGACAAAACAAAAACTCGACAACACTTTTTTTTTTTATAATAAGAAAGACAAATAGTTTTTAGTCGGTTGATATTAAAAAAATACATACTGAGATTAAAAAGCGTTCAGTAATGCATAACTATCTTTTTTAAGAGGGCCAAGTGAGCTTTTCTCATCATTTGTCGTCCGTCGTCCGTCGTCGTCCGTCGTCGTTAGCTGTTACAAAAATCATCTCCTCTGAAACTACTGGTCCAAATTTAACCATACATGGCCAGCATTGGGGTATCTAGTTTAAAAATATGTCCGGTGACCCGACCAACCAACCAAGATGGCCACCATGGCTAAAAATGTAGATTCTGGCTTATATTTCTGAAACTAAAGCATTTACAGCAAATCTGACATTGGGGTAAAATTGTTTTTGAAGTCATTATTTATCTGCCCTTAAATTTTCAGATAAATCGGACAACCCGTTGTTAGGTTGCTGTCCCTGAATTAGTAATTTTAGGGAAATTTTGTCGCTTTTGGTTATTATTATAGATAAAGTGTAAACTGCAATAATGTTCAGCAAGGTAAGATCTGCCAATAAGATCGATATATGGCGATATTTAAATCCTAAAAAAATACAGTTTACCTGGAAAAGACAAGTCAAGCAAGTCGAATTGATTACTTTTTAATTAATAAAGATTTTGTGCTCAATACAAAATCAAGCGACGTAAGACCCGCATTAATAAAAAGCACAGACCACCAAGGCGTGTCTCTTAAATTACAAAGCGTAACGGCCGAAAGTAGAGGTCCAGGATACTGGAAATTAAATAATTCTATTTTAGAAGAAAATGAATATTGTAAAGAAATAGAAATAATAATTGCTAAATACAAAACCATTATGCAAGACACGTCTACGGATGTGCATCTTCTTTGGGACGCGTTTAAACTTGATATTAAACTGTTAACAATAAATTATTGCCAAAGTAGAGCTTACAATAAAGATAATGAAATAAAGCAAATGGAAAAAAAAATTAACATTCTTAACTGAAAAATATCACAAAAATGAAAACAACGATATTTTGCAAAAAATAAATTAAATTGAAAATCAGTTAGAAAAACATTATGAATATAAAGCTAAAGGCGCCCAATTAAGATCGAAACAAGATTGGGTAGAAAAAGGCGAAAAAAATGCAGTTACTTTTTAGGCCTAGAAAAAGAATAAACAAACAAAAAAATCAATAATAAAACTAAAAGATGACCAAGGAAATATTGTTACAGATCAAAGTAAATACTTCAAATTGAAAAGAAATTTTACGAAAAACTATATTCAAAAGAAAATGAAAACATTGCCCAATCATGGGAATATATTAACAGTACCGAAGTAAAAAATAAATTATCAAAACATGAAAGACGTGTGACGGATCTGTTACAATATAATAATTAACACTAGCAGTAAATAATTTAAAACCCAATAAAAGCCCAGGTAAGGGTGGTATCACAACACATGTCTATAAAAAAAAAAATTGGCAATCATTAGGCCCAATTCTTGTTAACATATTTAATACAAGCTACGACAGGCAAAAGCTACCATTTTCTCAAAGACAAAGTATTCTTAACCGTATATACAAAAAGAATGATCCACTAGATCTTTCAAATTATATGCCAATCTCCTTATTGAACTCAGACTATAAAATATTATCTTACACATTAGCTCAAAGAATAAAAAATGTACTAAATTCAATAACAAATGCAGACCAAACAGGATATATAAAAAAACGATATATTGGCTTCAATCTCAGACAAATACAAGACATCATAGATTACGCCGACAAATTTAATGTTAGAGGTGCAATTTTCTTTCTAGACTTTTCAAAAGCATTTGATACTTCAAAATGGACCTTTATGTAACAAACTCTCGAACATTTTGGCTTTAATAGTTCATTTATTAACTGTACCAAGACGTTATATTCTGATATAAATAGCTCAGTGTTCAATAATGGATGGATTTTTGCACCAATTAGTCTAAAAAGGGGGGTGCGTCAAGGATGCCCCTGCTCTTCTATGATCTTTGTGATCGCCGTTGAAATCATGGCATGTAAATTAAGGAATGATTATAACATTAAAGGTTTTGAATTCAAACTTTAAAACATAATTTGAAAATTTCCCAGTTATCAGATGATACCACTCTGTTTCTTAAATCAAAAAATGAAATTATAGCAGCATTAAATGTTATTGAAATATTTGGCACATTTTCTGGTCTTATATTAAATAAATACAAAACGGAAGGCATTTGGATAGGAAAACTAAAAAGATGTAAAGATAAAGTAGATAATATAAAATTCACAGATAAACCCGTTAAAGTGTTAGGATTGTATTTTGGCACAAATAAAGCAGAATGCGCAAAACTAAATTTGGAAAGTAAGTTTGAAAAAGCAAACAAAACTCATGAAATCTTCGGAAAAAAGACATCTTACTATCATCGGTAAAATTCTTATTATCAAATCACTTATTATTCGACAATTTACATACTTAGCAAGTATAACAGTCATAAATAAAACGTATAGCGACCATCTAAAAATACAACTTTTTAATTTCATTTTGAAGAAGACAAATTAAAAAGGTCAACTCTCATAGCAGATTACAGTACAGGAGGACTCAATATGATAGATATCGACAGCTACTTTAATACTTTTAAAATTATATGGATATCAAGATTAATGGAGTCAAAACATGAAAATTGGTCAATTATTCCGAGATTCTTTTTTGATAAATACGGAAAAAACTTCCTTATCTTCAAAATGAATTTAGAACTTAAAAAATTAAAACCACTTAACATGCTGGATACGGAAAGGTGGAGGTCAAACTAAATCACCCACTAACTTTAGAGAAATACACAAAGAAATTATATGGGGTAATAAAAACATAAAAATAAAAAATAAAACATTATTGATGCTAAATCTGATCAAAAGCAATATAATATATATTAATGAAATTATTGACGAAAACGGTCAAATCAACGAAAAAACAATACTGCGTAAGTTAGACATAAAACAGAACTGGATAGCCGAACTATCAATACTAAAAAAAGCTATTCCAAAATGTTGGATAGATATCCTGAAAACAAATAAATCTGTTAAAACCCGAGTTAGTATTTACGAAGAAATAATCAGAATGAATGAAACAGAAATTAATTAAGCAGATCTTGATAACAAAATCGTCTATCAATATCTTATAAAAAACAAAATAACTCCAAACATTGGAATAATAAAATTGCAAAGAATATTAGGCGTAAAACCATTACAAATTAGACACTCCTTATCATTTACAAACAAAGAAGTATACACAAACAAATAAGAAAATAAACTGAATAGATGTAGTCTTTGGATATAAAATAGGAGACCGACATTATAATGACATAAATCTTATTATAACGTTGATAGGTTCCTCAATTTACAAATCATTTTACACGTCGAAACAAAGAACAAAATCCGCCGCCATATACAACATCTTCAAAAAAGAATTTGAATTATATTTTGAAGTCAACAGATGTGTAAAAAAACGTAAAAGTAATCTAATTCGCACATTTCAACAATTTCTTTAAACTGTTAAATTATAAAATATGTAAACATAGTATTCATATATAGTTTCGAAACGTAACGTAGAAAATAATCACTCAAGTATCTTTAAAATGAAATACTACAAATGCAAAATAAAAATTGACACCTCAGCGGCCGCAAAGAAAAACCCTTAAATTACACCTATTCTAAAACTTTAAATCAAAACACAATAAGGTACATATTATGGGGAAAGACAATAAATTCATATTTCGATAATAACAAACATATAATATCTTACATGTACCTTTTGATAATAATCCAAAAGCGAAAAGATTAACACATAAACTATATCATCCTTCAATCATGTTAGGTTACGATTATTTGATCACACTAAGACACATGCACGATTTTCTAAACGAACAATATGTGTCGGGTAGATTGTATCCAATAATGAGGATGTAAAAGTAAAGGTCAAATACGGAACAAAATTACGAAATTATAAATGTGAATGATTTGCAATTATATAGGCTTATATTGTATTTTTTTCTATTTGTAATTGACTAGACAATTAGTTGGATTATATTATAATTTATAAATGTATGTTTTACAGACAAATTAAACTAACAAGTACTAACAAAATTTATTATATACTACTAACGGTTAACGAGGCCGGGATAAGGTACCGGTATTTGATGTATCCACTAACAAATGTGAAAAGCTATTAATAAAACATGATTTACCATTAAAAAAAGAAAAAAGAAAAGAAAAAAAAAGATCTACCAATAAGTCAACATGACCAAAATGGTCAATTGACCCCTTAAAGAGTAATTGCCCTTTATTTTCAGTATTTAACAATCTTTCGTAAATGTTTGTTATCTTTTATAGAAATCTTCTCCTCTGAAACTACTAGGACAAGTTCAACCAAACTTGTCCACAATCATCATTAGGGTATCCAATTTTAAAATTATGTCCAATGAACCAGCCCGCAAACCAAGATTGCCGACATGGCTGAAAATAGTCAGAGGGTAAAATGCCGTTTTTGGGTCATATCTCTCAAACCAAAGAATTTAGAGCAAATCTGACAGGATAACATTGTTCATTAAATGATTAAAACAAGATGTATCTGCCCTGAAGTTTTTATCTTGAATATTAATACAGAAAGAGATAAACAGCAATAATGTACAGCAAGTAAGACCTCAAAATAAGTCAACATGACTAAAATGGATAAGTGACCCCTTAAGGAGTTATTGCACTTTATAGTCAATTTTGACCATTTTCATAAATTTTGTAAATTTTAACAAAGTAGTTTCCACTGTAACTACTAGGCCATGTTCATTATAGATAGAGATAATTGTAAGCGGCAAGAATGTCCAGTAAAGTAAGATCTACAAATACATCACCATCACCAAAGCGCAATTTTGTCATGATCGATCTGTGTCCTATGTTTAATATGCACATAGACCAAGGTGAGCGAAACAGGTTTTCTAGAGCCTCTAGTGTATCATTATTATCGATAAATATGTTACTGATCCACATGGGGGAAAATGTGCACCGTTTCCTTATCCCCGTCGACTATATGTCTTCTTTTTGAATCCTATCTTACTCACTTTAAAATCAAGAAAACGATAACAACCCAATCGTGAGATAAATAGCATAAAAGATATATTAACAATATGAAACAATCCGTTTTGAAATTATGGAAAACCTTGCGTCATAGATGGAAGACTTTTTTTTTTTTAAGTTCGACTTTTTATATGGACCATGAATCAATCAATCAGTAAAACGCGCACTTGATCTGGACCTATAATTTCTAATGGTATAGTTGTTTTGCTTATATATTTCTAGACTATTTTGCGGGTACGTTTATATGATACTAATTATTTATTGTAATTTAACGCATTACTATATTCCAAGTTACACATGTTCATATCATTCAGAATATAGAATCGTTCCATAAAATGACTACTTGAAATTTATGGCTTCTGTAAGACTGTCCAATATTTTGATATTTCTGATGACTTTTTTATATGATTCTCAAGCATGAAGTATTTATGAACTGTGTATCTCAGTTAAACTAACTATGTTGTGAAATAGTATATACAAGAGATAACGAAATGAACCTGTTTTATCACTGCGTGACTGAATTATTTTTACTGTGGTATGTAAAATGAAGCCATGTGGAGCCTTTTATTATTAACAACTTTTTATAACTTCACAGAAAGTAAAACAATAAAATATCGTACACTCTATAAATCATCGTATTAAGGAAGCCACGACCTAAAGTTGGCCAGATATACTTTTGTAGTGTATTTTATTGAAGACATTTAAAATGAGAACACTTAAGTTCCTCAAATTATTTTACGAAACATCCAATAGAAATTAGAATATGTGTTATGAGTGCCAATGAGACAATCCTCCATCCAAGTCACTATGTGTACAATTCATAATGTTCATAATATTATAGTTATAATGTCTAAAATGAAGTAACGTATGTTATTATTTCTCGCTAAATTTCAGAATGTAACAATGGTACGTTTGGCCAAAATTGTAAAAATAACTGCAAAGGATGTATATCTTCTATGTGTGACACGATTGATGGATTATGTAAAAACACGTCTGGATGTGAACCTGGTTATATATACGACAAATACTGCAATAAAAGTACGTAAAAATGACATATAATACTTTTATTATGCTTTTATTTGAGTCAATTCACCATCGTTTTCTCGGCTTATAAATATAAATCCATGCATGTTTCAATATCGTAAACAATCTCGTCATCTTTTACTCGATTGCCACATCTCTGATTTTGTTCTAACCATGAACATGTGTTTGTATTTTCTAAACATTGCAAATAATATAATATGTTCAGCTGTATTGATTGACTAGTTATTCAACTGTAGAAGAATTTGTTAAACATAATTAAGATGAGGATAGTAAAATCACTACAAACATTTGATAAACATACTTGTTTTTTTTTTATTATAACCCCTGTTTTTAAACAGTTAAAACTAAAATTACTTAAACTAGCTAAGATAAATTTAATAGCATTTGATCATGACAGGCACACTGTTTATCAATTGTTTTACACTTTTTTATACTTTGTTGATAATCAAGAATATCCGTTACTTTATTGGCATATGTAAATGTTTGTTTTATTATTTTAATAGCCTGTGACGATGGACATTTTGGTAAGAACTGCACAGGAAAATGTAATTGTTTGTCTGGAACGTGCGACAAAATTATTGGAATATGTGGAGGTAATTTTTCAATATAACGAAATTTAACAAGACAGTTTTGTTCATGTTATTCTGATCATTTTATCTTAAATATTGATATTACAATGAACATTATGTGCCTTCCCAATTCAGGAGCCTGTGATTCAGTGGTTGTCGTTGGTTTATGTGTTACATATTTGTTTTTCGTTAATTTTTGAAAAGAAGTAAGGTCGTTAGTTTTCTAGTTTGAATTGTTTTATATGGTCATTTCGGGGCCTTTTATAGCTGAGTATGCGGTATGGGCTTTGCTTATTGTTGAATATCATACGGTAACCTATAGTTGTTAATTTATGTGTCATTTTAGTCTCTTGTGGAGAGTTGTCTCATTGGCAATAATACCACATTTTCTTTTATATATATATACAGAGAAACAACTTTGTTTATGAGTTTGAATGTTCCTTTGGTATTTTTTAAACAACACATACTTATATAATGGGGCTCAAATTGAAACAAACTATACCATTTAAAGAATTAATTCTTACTCAAATAAAGCCAAAAACGTTATGGTTACCCCCAAAAACGGCAAGAAATGAACATTTGAAATGCACAGTTTAGATTTTTTTAAATATTTCTTACGGTGTCGATTTGACCAAAGTAAGATATGTTATTCTTTGAAAAAAATGGAACGTCATAACGTTTTGAAAATTTTTTGTCACCGTACTCGTTTTTGAGAAAAATCAAGTAATATAATATTGTTTCCTCAATCCCTTCCGTAAGCCTCACAAATTGCGCCAAAAATTCAGGGACGTAACGTTATATTTCCACGCTAATTTTTCAAAGGCAGTGCGACGGTGTCGCAGACAAATTTAATTTTACACTGACTTTGTTGGGTATAGTTGTTTCGATAGCACTCATATCGCATCTTCTTATTTATAATGGACCAGTATCTGTACAATTAATAATTCAGTTAGCTTTACTATTCTGTTCGTCAAAATTGTGAAACATGCAAACCATGGAATTACAAACTACTAAAATAGTCCCCGGCTCTGGTATATTTCATCCCTCTTTTAAAACAAACGTATTACACGTTAGAAATCCGTTTCTTTGTGTCGGTCTTTAGTACAAAGCAGGGTTAATTTTCATATTATATTAACATTTTTGTTCTGATTATTCATTTAATATGCCACTTGACGTCCGTCATCCGTAATCATTATTTATTTTACCGTTACCTTAAAAAGAAGTGTTTTCTTACACTGATTTATATTACACTGTCTATAATTTCACATATCGAAATCAATAAAGAGCACGTGAAATTTTGCAACCAAACACTTGTCTTAAATCTCACCAACTCCGTATTATATATTCATGTTGCAGTTTTGTTTTTTTTTCTTTACAGGCTATAGCTATAACAAAAATCTGTATGTTGACTCTTAGTGTTTTGAATTATATATGTCGTTGGGTTGCTGTCGTGTTAATGTATACCTTTAAAATCTTTTTCATAAAAAAGGATTGATTTGGTATAGAAATATTTACATCTCTGGACTGCTCCTGTCCGACAATTACGTGTATATCTTTGCTAAAATTGGGTGCGGCCGTTTAGCTGCTCGGATGTATAAATTTGCATCCTCGTTTAGTCGAAATAAAAATGTCGTATATCCGATGCATAGAGTAAGGAGAGTTTCGCGCTATCTACACGTTAAAATACCATCTAAAAAAATGGTTGAAGGGATAAACGAACTTCGAATAAAATCTCTAAACAACAACAAAGGTCACATGATTCTTCAAATAAGCCGCATGGCTGATTTTAACACAGCTGTTGCGCCTTTTGAAGTTGTAGATGGAAAAAAAACTTTGATTAACAAATCAGTAAGACATTAACTTGAAAATAAACGAAACGGCCGAAAAAAAGTTGAATGTTATTTTAAATTGTGACCATTTTTTTCGTGTGTTTTTGATTTTATTTACAATATATAAGTATATGAAATTGACACAGTAATTTTCCCACCTAAACGAACCTGACTGTCGTGGTTTTACGCTTCAATATATGAGTTATTGCATATATACACAATGGAGATTGTTTTCTGTTCTACTGCCCTCTACATAGTTCGGCTGCATACAATGTAACCACTGATGTAGACTACTGTATCATTATTGATTATTCAAACAAAAGAATTCAAAGAGAAAGATGCGGAAAGAAATTATAAAATTTTTGTTAAGACATAAAATATAAAATTAAAATTAAATACCAAAACTGGACAACTGTTTGAGACAATTAATTTGAGAACTAATGATTATGCATCACTATAGGAAACTGATGAATTGATTGCTGCCGTGCTCCAGTGGCAAATATATCACGCATATTTACGACGAGGCGAAAGTGGATCTGAAGTAAATGATTGATACATTATCAAGATATAAAGAGTTTGCTAGCGGTAAAACGTATGCCGTACTAGATAAAGTTGAATAATGATCACAATCTTGAGTTAAGCTATCAGTATATATTACAATGTTTTCCTATTTCAATATTTTTTTATTACTGTGTCCTCTTTTGTTTTACATTGTTTACCGGTTAAATGTCGTATTCATTTAAAGAGCTACTGCATATATTAGCACTTCAACGCAAAGCTAGATGAATGTTACATGTTAGTTTACGCTGTATTTTACCTTTCTCAAGAAACCATTTTTTCATCTTTCTCAGGTAAAACCAAACTTTGAGTTTTCTATCCTGAATGACAAAATCTCGGAAAAGTTTTTTGCCGATTCCCGCCGTGCCCTTTATTTTGAGGAAAGAAACCGGCCTTTCGAGACGGCCATTATGACGTCGTTGAAACACCGTTAAATTACGGGAAACAATAGACGACGGTTACGTTTGTTATTACCTCCCCTGAAACTGATGGATATGCCCTTAAAAACAAAAATTAGACATTTTAATAAACAATGATTGATCTAGACTAGGATATAGAGTCAAAGACCTGCAATACCCGAGCATGTAATTTTTCGAGATCTAAGAGAACGTTCTCTTTAGTGTTATTATACTAAAGATTAAATGATAAGTAAACTTTGATAAAATCAAAGAGAATGATAAAGATTGCCAATTTACGCAAGTTATATTATTGTTTTTAACAGATAAGTTAAACAAAATAACATTTTGATTAATATTTTGTTCTACATATTTGCATCAAAATTTAAAACTAAAATACTACAACCAGCCTTAATTTGAAATCCGGTAATACATGTTTAAGGTTTATGACCCTCTCTGTAGCCATCTTTGTACGAACTTTTCAAACTTCAATTGTATCAAATATACAGATATAATGAATAATACAGATAGGCCATTTTGTACATATACCAAGGGGATACTTGATGCAAAGCATTATTTTTTACTGTTTCATTGCATTTAATAGAAAAAGAGGACTTTGTGGCAAATGAACCAAGAATTTTATAGAAAATCCACAGCCTTTAATACAATGATTTTTGTTATAAAATTTAAAACATAGTTTACTCATTTGCTTTTCTATGATGTGCTAGTGTTTATTGTTGACAAAAAGTTCTAACAAACCTGTAAGTTCTAAAATACATCGTGCTTAGTCACTTAAGTCGAGTGCACCCTAAAAGGTGTACTTGATTTTTTCCATATTTTCATTTGTTTTAGCCAATAACTGCATTAAGGGCATACGATACAGTTTTGATTCCGTATTTACAGTTTGATGAAAATTTCCATATAGGCTATTTTATGCCTGATTAAATCAAATATGTAATAAAAAATATACCTTTATGTGCTACTTTTTGAGTTAAATGAGGTCGAAATTTTGTATATTTGCTCAAAATTCGGATTTGTGGCCGTATTTTTCCTTTCGCAAGAAAGCCATAACTTTTTTGTTTTAAAAGATAAACACAAATTGTTTTTTGTTAAATAATTTGTAATTTCTGTATTTTATAAGTATAATAAATATTTATGCATTTTTCTATTTAGAAATAACTTATATTTATCAAATGGTCATGAATTGAGAAAAAAACGTCATTTTTCGCTGTATATTTATCAAAATTAAAAAAAATTGTACTATTTACAGTTTTATCAAATTTGGTCCAGATAATCTCCCTGCAAAATGAAACAAAATGTCGTTTTAAAAAATAGGGGTCCATGCACTCGTTTTCAAATTTTTGAATGTTTGAATGACAAAAATCAGTCGAAAAATGCATCTTTTCCCGATATGTCACAGTTTGACGTCGCGAAAAATAACATTTTACGTTTGCAACGTCATTACCTCCCCTGTAACTGTATCGTATGCCCTTAATAAACTTGTTTGAGGAAATCAAAGCTAGCACTACATGCAATAATCCTATATCTATCAGTCATCAAATTGCCAAATATGAGAGTACAAGGATAAAGGCTGTGGATTTTCTATAAAACTTCCATGTGTTTAGCATTGAATCAACACAAGGTTACATAATCCTTAAATGTGTAACTGGGGATTTTCTGATTTTTTTTATTATATTAATAACTACAAAGGTATACTTGTATGGTAGATAACAATATGAGTCAAACTATAGATAAAGGCAGATGTGGTGTGAGTGCCAATGAGACAACGATTTCAACATCTTCTAAGCCTTAAATTGCCATCGAAAGTATTATTGTCACGAAAAGTCTATATTACATCATTTTCATTTGCCATTGAAAATTTAGTCAATAGGTTTTTCTAAATGTCATGATTGTAATGAAGTGACAATTTTTTTCTTCATTATTTCAGATAGATCTGAATCGCAAATCGAAGAGCCGTCGAACACAGCTGCTATAGGTGGAGGTGTTTCTGTGGTAATATTAGTTGTGATCATATTGGTGGTGGTATTTATCGTTTACAAGTAAGTTGTAATAATAATTAAATCTTTCATGTAAGCATTTTACAGCAAATAACAATGAATATTCTTTTCGTTTGAAGTGATGAATTGCAAGTATCATATTTTGATTGATTTAATCATATACTAGTTTTCCATTCGTTTGATGAGTTTTATCATTTGATTTTGCCATTTGATTAGGGACTTCGCGTTTTGAATTGTCCTCTGAATTTAGTATTTTTGTTATTTTCCTTTATACTAGTTTGCATGTGTCTATGTTTACTGTTTTGTCGCTAAAATAAATGGACAAATACTATTTTTTCAATCCTAAAGCCCAGTCACACCTTAACGGATATAGTAAACAGACGTCGAACGGATAACTTTTTTTTTATTCGTTCATGTCTGTTAAGCTGTGGTCACACCTTACCGGATATCCCGAAAGAACGTCGGACGGATAAAAAAACGTTTTTCGTTGACAAAATTGTTATCCGTTGTGAGTCCGTTGATGTACTGACCAAATTTAACTGACGCGTAACGAATGCATAACGGACACACACAGGATATGCAACGTACAAGAAACGGGCAGGTACCGAACAGAACGGATGTCGAACGTACATCCCACGGACGAGTACCGCATAAAACGGACAACTTACAGAAGTGTACCGGATAAAACGGATGAACAAGATGTGCGGAAAAATTAAAGGCGACAATAATAATAAAAATTGCATAAATATTCAAAAAGTTTCCGTGAAATTGGTTTTGGTTTATTTTTCAAAATGCCGCCAAATCATAATGTCTGACCTAAATTAGAGCTGATTGATAGGGAAGGCATGCTTATACTATAAGATCTATTATAAATAATAAGCATTCATGATTCAAAAAATCTGACATACCAATAACATCATCCGTTTTATCCGTTGTACGTCCGGTAGAAGTCATTCACTCATGAACCATTCAATCAAAGCTTTTTAAATTTTCAAATGGTGTTACTGATGACAAAATGGAGGTCAAGTTTGATAATGACGAATTTCACTTTTACCGATCAGAAGTTATGGTTCTTTAAAGATTAAAAAAAATTAGTGACGATTCTCTTGAAAGATTATCCTATTTCAAATCCAGGGCTGTTTTAAGCCTAAATGTTGTTTTTATAATTGCTTGACTGTTCAGTGTTTGACCTCTGCGGGAAAATCCGGTTTTCTGTCTTTCTGACAGACTCTGGTTTATTTTTGTAGACGCAGATTAATATCCACAAAAGATAGAAATGTACAGCGGAAGAAATCACGCAATCAGACTTCGATGGGTAAGCTAACTTTTATGAATTATTTTTAAAACACTTAAATGTTTGTCTCCAAAATAATGAACATCTCGAAGCTTAACTGAATGTAACATGGAACAGGAATTGATACTTTTTTCAGTACGTTTAACCGATCCAAAATACATTTGGATAATAATTCATGTACTGTGTTGCTAGTAAAGAACATTCAATTTACGTGTTTAATTGTCATGATCAATGACATTTCTGTAATTTGGGGGGGGGGGGGGGGGATCACTAATGCACTAATGGCTATGTTTTACGCTCAGAAAATTCATATGAACTGATAATCAATTATTTTTGTCATTTCTGTTGATTACTAATAAAGAGAATGGAAACGAGAATACACCTTATAGCTATTTGTCCGCCATTACTGGATATCACACAGGTTCCCGTACAATTTTGACGTCAGAAAATAAAATATCTGACGCCACAATGGAAAAGTGATTGTTTATGAAATGTGATTGCCGTGTATGACGCCAAAAGTTCAAGCGGCCGAGTCAGTCGGGAATAGTGATAAGGTGTATTGTGTCAAAGTGACAACAACTCGACCAAAGTGCAGAAAACAACAAAGAGTTTACAATATTATAAACTATTTCATGAAGCTTTTTTCATCGACTATCAATAATGCAGTTTAATATTCAATATGAGACTGGGATCATCTCGTTTGAATACAAAACAAATATATAATAATCAATCATCTTTGTTGTGACTTTAAATGATAAAATTTAAATTTGCATTATGCGACTGATGTCATTCGGCATTTTACTATCGTTTTTGTTATGTACAAATGATTATATTTGTCAAACGTCGTCAACGAGAATATGTTTATCCGGGGTTACGTGAACTGCACTATTCTTCTTGGCTACGCAGTTAATCAATGGGTCTTATGGGTTAATTTAAAGATCATGTAACAGTATTTTGTCGACTGCCTTTTTGTCTTTTTGGGTTGATTATAGTGTGATCTATTCATATTTGACTTTTAGTTGTTACCTGGCATTTTTGGTTCCTTTACCTTTATTTTTTGAGGGAATTCTTTAAAACAAATAATTTGAAAATAAAATTGAACTTTCATAACACTCTATGTATATGATGTAGCAAATGAGCCTATTTAGATGCACTTATTGTCTCTAAATGAAATTTCAATATATCGTTAGGTCCACACAAAGAAAACGGTCATGGAAATGAATATGCAAATGTGAATATAGATGACAAAGTAGATGCAGAAGAGGTGGCTTTTACCTTGAAAGACAGAGATAACACCGATTTACAAATAGACGAAAATGGTGATGAAAACATGTACTCTAATGTAACAAGTGAACTCGATATATCTAAGTACCAGATACTGATTGAAAACCTGAAGAAGGCTATAATTGAGAAACAGAGAGACGATGGTTTCAAGAAAGAGTATGAGGTAAGTTATGTGCAATAATCTGTTATCTTTGTAATGGGGAAAACAAATTCTATGTTTATTTAACATGTTGAATAATTATCTAACCGTTTTAAGATGGTATCCTTTATTTTTATTTATTATCATTGGTGGGACTCTGGCCATCAGTTAATATTTGAGATATAACACTTTTAAATTAAACTGCATTTGAATAAATAGATTTATTTAAGGGTACTAGTTCTTGAGAAGCGTGATAAAAATGAAGTATCAACGCTGCTGGAATATTTATGTATTATACTTAAATGATAGATAGTACTAAGATTTAATTTTCTGCTTGTTTGTAGATGTTACCTAGAGGGCTTTTGTATGCACATGTTGAAGGTTCAAAAGAAGAAAATAAAGTTAAAAATCGTTTTCTCACAACATGGCCGTGTATGTAAAATATTTTTAAAAATATATAGGGATGATAACATTTTGCGTAATTTTGAGCAAACACCTGATTAGTCATTTGAAGACATAAGACAGGGAACATAAGACATTTAGATCTTAATCTAAGAAAAATAGAACGAATTTGACTTATAATGTTTATCATGTTTGCCAAAAAAATATTTAAATTCCATAGGGTTTTAAAATATGGTAAATAACGACACCAAGAGCATTTTAGAGCCATATGACAACTATGAAGGCTTGCAAAAACAATTTCGGAAGAGATAATTATATTTAATAGTTATGTATTTTTTGTTATAGATATAAGGAGATGTGGTATGAGCGCCAATGAGACAACTCTACATCCATGTCACAATTTGAAAAAAGGTCTTTTGTTATACCATTATTGTTAGTGTTATATAGTATAGAATCTTGTCGATTCACATACTCACCTACAATTAGACATGTTATTCCTTTAAACATAATGCAATGGGTTGTTTAGCCTAATCTTCAGATTCAAACAAATATATGTATATTTGTTAAAACGATATTTCAATTTTCAATTTCAATTTTCTGTATATTGAATGTATTTTATAGTTCAAATTAGGTACTGATAACATGCATGTGAACACAGACATTCAAAATTTAAGTTAATATAAAATATATTATATTAATTTTTTAATACTAATATCATTTTATATTTTGTTAATTATATATGTATATTCTTTTAAAACCTTTGAAGATGACCATTCAAGAGTTATTCTAAACGGAGACACAAAGCATGATTATATAAATGCTAGTTACATAGATGTAAGTTCTGAATACCTCTCTGAATAATTAGCATGCTTTAGAGTAAATATCTTTTATCGAAATGAATGTGTTTAAACGATATTGATTAAATAAAGAGCTATTCAAAAATTCTATCTCAATGTGATAAATGACAATACGTCGTTTAACGGACATTTACAGTTGTAATAATTAATTTATGCACTTCTAGTCGAATAATAACACACATAATATATTATATATATCATAACCTTATATTTTACATGTTTTAGTATAGTATCTGAATTCGAAAAACTATTTTGTATCAAACATAAAAAGATAGATTGATTAACCACACACAGATGACACCGTCACATTCTACTTTCCCTTTTGGATGTATTGAATCTTAAAAAAAAGGCAACCTGTGTAGTGTATAGAACGGTTTATTATGAACCGATTTGTTTATCGATATTTGAAAAAAAACGTTATCTTACTACATCAAATTATCTTTCTCAGAAAATTGGAAAGCAGCAGATCCATTTTCAAGTTTCAATTTAAAATTAAAAAAAAAAGAATAAACGGTATTAGTACACAATCAAACTTAGTAATCGAGAAAAATCAGAAACATCGTTGCAAACAATTACAGAAACAAAACGCAAACCCCATCAAGGCAAGAATTTGAATTAAGATGATAGCAAAAGGTTGGCAATTCCTAATCTACTGGAGGTTTCAATTGAATTGCTTATGACAAATAAATCCTTAGTTGATTAATACATGTAGTAAACAATGCTGAAAGATGGTGAAAATAGTTTTTTGAATAATGTTGGAGACCAACTTCATAACTTTTCACTTTGTATAATTACAGAACTACGAAAAGGAAAAGGCATATATAGCAGCACAAGGTTCGTAAAATATTTCCAATTGTTGTATGTCTCTTTTAGAATTATACAATTTATAGATTATTTAGATTTGAGTTCATTTATTGCATTTCTAAAAATACTTTTTAGAAAATTTCTGATTTCAATATTTGTTTTCACTGAGTAAAATATATTATAAAAAGTAAACATGTTATTGAAGTAGTAAGTTAATCATGTTCATGATAAACATTACTCTGATATCTGTCGTTTCCATGACGTGTTTGTTATTTGTTTGATATTTTTGTCTTTATTCTGCATTGTGATTTTTTATATGTTTTTTTTTTACATGCATATCATTTTTTCAATGAAGTTTTATGTCAGCATGATCGACGTCATGGCTGATGATTTCATAAGGTCGAACAATACAACTTCAGTGATATCTACTTACATGTTATAAATTACTTCTCAATTTGACGAATAAACCTCAATATAAATGTCAGTATTTACGTGTATTTGGTTCTTACCAATTAGGTTTTTTTTTTATTAAAATAAAATCAAACGAAACAAATGATATCTGTAGATAGATAGTCTGAAAATTACACCAAACAGTGTAAGAGTTAGATTTTCTACTGACACATCCCTCAGCGGGATTCGAACTCATACCTTTGATACACTACAGCACCAATCGCTTAGCCTCGTGTCCAGCGCTCTAGACCACTCGACCACATCCGTTATAAATATAATCAGAGGATAAAATATCAAAAATAAACTCACAAAAATACTGAACTTCGAAGAAAATTCACAACGGAAAGTCAATAATCAAATTGCAAAATCAAAAGATCAAACACATCAAACGAATGGAAAACAGCTGTCATATTCCTGACTTGGTACAGGCATTTTCTTAGGTAAAATATGGTGAATTAAACCTGGTTTTATAGCTAGTTAAACTCATGTGTATGCCAGTCGCATAAAATATATTGAATATGTTGAAAAAAAATTTAAACAGTATGTATATGAAAATTTTATATTTAGGATCGTTTTGTTATAATTGTTCTGAAAGAATATTTTTCCTTTCATAAACATTGTATAACTCATTTTTAGCAGATGCAGAACTTTTAGGATGGATTTAGCTGAAGAAAGTTAATAACTCATGCTTAACATATAGTATTAACAACAAACAGGCTTACCTTGCTTAGTACGAAAAGAAATTAAATTGATCAGATACATTTTTGTAGTTGATAGACAATTGCTTCAGAAATTTGTAAAATACTAATTAAAGCTATTTTTTATATTTTTGCTTTTTATACATGTTTAAGTACAACTATGTTCTATATGCATTTAAACTAGTTATTTAAAAAAAAATTATATTAAGGTCCTAAAAAGGTAACATTGAGAGATTTCTGGCATATGATATGGCATGAAAATGTTGGGAAAATAGTGATGGTAACACAACTGATAGAAAAAAGAAAGGTAAGCTAAATTTAATGCATTTTTTTTAATGCTTGTCTAGTTAAATTTTATCTTTGAAGTATTTCAAATGATTTCAAATGATTAGGAATTTGATTAGAACATTTTAAACTTAATATGTGCATAGAATGTACAATTACTAGTAATTAATTTACTGTAAAACAAGAAATGTTTAAAATATTGTCATCAATTTATATTTTAATCTATTGAAGAAAAATAGTCTAATATGAATGCAAACATCAAACCAACAAGCTTTTTTCATTGCCCGAAGTCTATATGCTAATTCATGTCTATATATCTTCAGGCAAAATGTGAAAGATACTGGCCTAAAACAGTAACAGAACCACTAGTTGTAAACAATTTCATAGTAACAATGAAAAAGGAAATAGAGCATACAGTTTATGTTTACAGGTCGCTGACAGTATTGAACAAAAACGTAGGGGTATATTGAATTTCTTTTCTGTTCTTCGATAAAACAACACATATGTTCAGTTAGAATACAATAAGATAATGATGAATCAGCTAGATTATATTAATTTTTCTTGTAATGCCTAGGTTCCCGTACGGTTCGACACGAAACTAAATTTGTAAAAAATTACTTTAAAAGAAGTATGTTCTCAACCGTGCCTTTTTTGTTTTTATACATTTGTCTTCAGGGTCTTCAAGACATTCAAATTTCAAAGTGTCTAAAATGAATCTGGCTAAAACGTTCGTCATTAGCAGTGAAACACAAAAATAAGATTTGCCTAGAAACGTTTAAGTTCTATTTAATAACGGGTTTTTTTTCTCAGAAAGTCCTGGCATTTACTATCCCAAAAAACACGTGTAAAAACAAGCTTAAATCAGGCATGTTCATAAGAAGACACCATAAACGGATACGTTATACAGTTCATGCATGAACTTCTTAGAAAGAAAGACAAGAAGTTAGCAATATCCTTTAACTCTACTTTCTGCTATATAGATGATGTTCTTTCACTAAATACGTCAAAATTTGGTGACTATGTTGAACGCATCTATCCCATTGAACTAGAGATAAAGGATACAACAGATACAGTTAAGTCGGCCTCATATCTTGACTTACATCTAGAAATTGACAATGAGGGTCGATTGAAAACAAAACTTTACGACAAAAGAGATGATTTCAGCTTTCCAATTGTGAACTTTCCATTTCTAAGTACAACATTCCAGCAGCACCTGCATACGGTGTATATATCTCCCAATTGATACGATATTCCCGTGCTTACATTTCCTATCATGATTTTCTTGATAGACGGTTGTCGCTCACAAGGAAGCTATTAAATCAAGATTTCCAAATGGTGAAGATGAAATCATCACTTCGTAAATTTTACGGACGTCATCACGAATTGGTTGACCGTTATGGAATAACCGTTTCCCAAATGATTTCGGATACGTTTCTTACGTCGTAACTACAATCCCCTTCCCTTTCATGAAAGTGACCTACCGAATTAGACTATATACCGGATTTGATATCTCATATGCACAACGACGGGTGTCACATGTGGAGCAGGATCTACTTACCCTGCCGGAGCACCTGAGATCACCCCTAGTTTTTGGTTGGGTTCGTGTTGTTTATTTTTTAGTTTTTTATGTTGTGTCATGTGTAATATTGTTTGTCTGTTTGTCCTTTTCATTTTTAGACATGGCGTTGTCAGTTTATTTTCGATTTATGAGTTTGACTGTCCCTCTGGTATCTTTCGTCCATCTTTTATATTGGTTGTGGATAAAATATTGTTGTCATCCAATGATTGTTGCTGTGTTTCCAGCGTCAAGAAAAGATCTGATAGATTATCAAATAAATTTTTGATAAGACATTGATTGGGTCCTTAATAAAAAAAAATGTATACCTACACATATAAAAAAGAAGATGTGGTATGATTGCCAATGAAACAACTGTCCTTAAGAGACCAAAATGACACAGACATTAACAACTGTAGGTGACCGCACGGCCTTCAACAATTAGCAAAGTCCATACCGCATAGTCAGCTATAAAAGGCCCCGATATGACAATGTAAAACAATTTAAACGAGAAAACTAACGGTCTTATTTATATGAAAGAATGAACGAAAAACAAATATGTCACACATAACAAACGACAACCACTGAATTACAGGCTCCTGACTTGGGACAGGCACATTCATAAATAATGTGGCGGTGTTAAACATGTTAGCGGGATCCCAACCCTTCCCCTAACCTGGGACAGTGGTATAACAGTACATCATAAGAACGAACTATAAAAATCAGTTGAAATAGGCTTAACTCATCAGATGGACAAAAATACAAGTAGACGTGGCCGGGTACTTATACATCCCGCCAACAAAAAGACAGTAGGAACAGATCTGAGAGTACCCGCAGTTATCTGACAGCTAGTTCAAAGCCACTAATAACTAATAAAAAAAATCATGCATCTAAGACTAAACTATCAATCCGTACACATTCAACATCCAATATTTGATTTAATGTAAAGACGTCATTAACAGTCAGAGAAAAACATGACCTTGTGCAATGCCAAGTTACAGGTATCGACAGATTGTAGATCCATGAATGTGTATATGTATATAACATACTAGTAATATTTAGTTTGTTTTTAATTTACTGATGACAAAATCAATATTTATACCAATAAAAACAATATTCAATGATCTTATTACAGTGTTGAATTGGTAATGTTTAAGAATAACATGCATGTTTAAATCAATTGAATTTATAGAGATAACATTAATAGATTGTAAGCAATTTTAACAGGCAAACAATAAGCCAATTCACATGTTGTAATCAACTTGCTTATTTCTTTTTGTTTTCAGATGTTTCTAAGCAGGTGACTTTCACGAAGGGCTTTTATCATTTTTATAATCGGTCTGTTTTAGCTTTTTATTTATAATGTTCACCAATGCTGATGAGAAATGAATTCTCAAATTGATTTTATACCTTGCAAATTGAATTACGGTCAGGTAAACTTAGATATACTGTATTTCATTCAGAGAAACTATGCCGTGTGTTGGTATTAAAACATTAATACCAGTTGTCTTTTTTTAGACTGCACAAGAAAGAACAATTCATCATTTTCATTTTACTCAATGGCCGGACCATGGTGTCCCCGACAGCATAAAATTGGTCAAATTTTACAGGAAAGTCAGGAGTCAAACATGCAATCAACATGGACCAATGCTGGTCCATTGCAGGTATTTATGGAAACAATACATCTTGACCTTTGGTTCTAAATTCGACATCAAGTATCACGTGATATGTACAATACATATGACAAATATTGTGTTCTTGTTATGGAAGTTGTGCCAAAACATCAGCTTAATGTTAAACCGTATTTTGTACAGTTGTTAACACTATAGTTTTGTGATTGTACTGTTTATGTTACAAGGTAACTTCCATGTAAAATATGTGTATATAAAAGTATAAAAGTCGTATCTATCTAAAGTTATGATGACCTATATTTAGACATTTGAATCATTTAAGGGTTTTCCTAAAACAGTGAGGACAACTGCAATGGTTACGTTGGTAATACAACTAGGAATGTCAACGCGTACTAGAGTTCTCGAGTATCGCTCGGTAGTACCGAGTATCGATTACCAAAATGATACTCGACTAATCGGTCTCCTGTTAGAATGTTGCTTTCTTACGCATGATTTTAGAGCGCCTCCCGAGAAATCTATAAAAAATAACAAAAACTAACATACGATTCGAATGTTTACAATGTTTAAAATTCCTCCAAACAAGATAAATGAACAAAAGGCCAACACATGACCTTTAGCTAATTTTAAGTCATTGCCCCACCTCTGTACCGTCTGAGCGTATATTTTTATCAGAAGGATTTTTAGTTTTAACATATTTATTTATAGTGGATTGGGAAACAAGTTTTGCAACTTATATTAATCCCTTTCCACTTTGCGGGTGCGACTGCCTTGTAGCGGCATTAGCCTGCTCTTTTTCGAAGTCTTCAAGGGTGTCTATAATGTACAAGAGATATGGCTCTCTCTTACACGGGTCAGCCATTTATCGTCCCTTTCCGATGGACTATCATCGTTTCCTGAAGACCATACTCGCAAATGGTGTCAAGGGAGAGCCGAAAATTCAGTCCCTGAAATGTTCATCCCGGAACGGGAATCGAACCAGGAACCTTTGTGTTAGTAGACCGATGCACTAACCACTACACCATGGCCCCTTAACAGGTTTTTAGCTACCCAGTAAAGTTGAGAAATCGCCTAGTCCCTGAAAAAGTTGGCAAAATAATATTTTTCAATAAGAACAAATTCGTTTCACCATATGTCGACCCTCAAAACATGATTAAAGGTATTAGTAAGTCATAATCATCACCTCTTTGTTAGTCATTACATGTGTTTTTACAGTGTCCAAATACTGCTGTTTAAGTAGTCATTTTTCCATAAATATTAGTTAATTAATTACTTGATAAGATAATTGCTAGTTTACATAATAAGCACATGAAGTAAATGAGCTATTAACTATGGTATACAATTCCTTAGACTATTATTTAGTCCTAGGTAAAATATTGAATGTCTGACGCTCTTAAAACAATGACACAAATTACAAAAAATGGGCATAGTTTGTGTTCTCAATTTGGAATTGTTTCACCGAGCGAGTTCTCGATTATCGCTCGGTAAATCCAACTAGTAATCGATGAGTAAATCCTCACCGAGTTGACATCCCTAAATAATACAGAATCATTTACCTTTAAATTGATTGTCAATGGCCATCGATAACATTGTTTTTGTTTAGTCCTTTAAGTGTGTATTTAAATAGAATTCAAGAGTTAAGTTCATGCATGTGCATGAGAAGAAAAAAAAAGAATGTTTAAGTATTATTTGTTTTATTATAATATTCAACATTATAATCAACACAAAAGGTTAAGTCATCTGCTACTTATTCGTTTTATTTTATGTATGCGTTTAGAACCTTTGACGACCCCACAGATTTAATGTCTATACAAAGTACGATGGGACAATTCGGCGTTATAGGAGAACATTCACCTTACATGTATCTTACCAAGTTAAAAAAAAAATAACAGTAAATCTAAGCGCGTAAAGAAATTGTCTCGTCTACACTGTTATGAAAACGATTCTATTTATGCATTGTATTAATCCAAACACTGTTTTCATTTTTTAAGCGCTGGAATTGGACGGACAGGGACATTTATAGCTATAGATGCATTATATGAAAATGGGAAGAAAGTTGGTCATGTAAATATAATGGAATGTATACAGATGGCAAGGAAAGACAGAATAAACATGGTTCAAACACATGTAGGTAACATTGTTGTTGAAAGATCACTGCCATAGTTTGGATAATACCAAAAGGCCTTTATTATAAATCAGTTACTGCTGAATTGGTCTTATTCGCTTGCATTATTTACTTTCCGTAGAACTTTAACCTGAATTGAAGATTGTATAAATGACATTTATTTGTGTAAAGCTTTCAAAACGGCAAAGCTTTATAATAGATTAAAACGAAACAGCCATGTCGTTTATTAACTCCAAATCATTATTTTTGCATCATAAAAATGCTTCAGACAGCGTTGCACGAATTCCAATAACAACTTGGAGTTCTCTCGGGTGCTCCAGATGGTAAAGTAGATCCTGTTCCACATGTAGCTCCCGTCGTGTTTCAAGTACAAACTCGGTGATAAGTTTGATTTGGAAGGTAACATTCGATGAAACGATCACGGGACTGTACATGTTAGTACTACAATTGGAAAATATACGTCGTCAACTGTTAAAGAGATATTCTATAATTATCAAAGTTCTAATTCTTCATAGCGTCCGTAATATTTTCGAAAAAAAGCTTCCTTTTTACAACAACGTTAACCCTATATCAAGAATCTTATGATAGAAAATACAATCTCTGTAACTTGAAGCGATATCAACATATGCAAGCGCTGATGTAATGTAATGAATGTTGCTAAAAAGAAATGGAATATTCACAAGTGAGAAGCTTAAATCATCTATAGTGTGGTAAAGATTTGTTCTCAATCGATCCTCATTGTTAATTTCTAGATGTCAAACGTAGAATATATTGTTATTTTTTTTTTTAATTTCAATTACAGGAACAATATGAAACTGTCTTTGAAGCCTTATTAGAACTTTTTACTGTACCAGATACGGCTGTTCCAAGGAATGGTTTCTGTCAATACATATCAGATCTAGAACAAACAACCTTACCAAGAAATCAAGATCTGTATAAAACTCAATTCCAGGTGAATATTTTTACGGATTTTCTCTTGGATTAAACACATGTTGTATTTCATGGACAGTAACTGTTTAGAGCTTTAAATATCAGCTGTATTTGTACGAGGCTAGAAAACAAGGTGTACGCGAGCTTTTAGCGAGCTACTACACCTGTTTCGAGCCGAGTACAAATACAGCTGATATTTAAAGACACTAAACAGTTATTGTCTTTTTCCTGCAATTAATTCTGTATATTGTTTGTATTTTGAAGGACACAAAAACTAACATATTTAGCATTTATTTTCGATTTGTAATCCCTTGAGGACCGCGTAGTAATATCAAAATCACATATTACGTGAAGACGGGTTCGCAAAAAAAGAATCTCGAATGGTCAACAATAATACATCGCTCAAGGCGAATAATTATCTATTTTAACATAACAACTAATTTCAACAGTAAAAACAAATAACAAAACATTGTCAAATTTGAAACAGAAGTGTACAAGTTGTCCTACGTTTCAGGCTTGACATTCACTAAACATGCATGCTGAAATTGACATGGTTGATTTTGTAACACAATCATACACATTCAAGTTTTGAAATCGACAATTGTCATCGTCATTGGAATGCAACTGGAATACACATTTTGAGGTCACACAGGTTCAAACAATATTCAGTCCGGCAGTGGGCGGAGCTTTAAAGCGATATCTGTATAGTATACAGATACAGCATATCGATATCTGTAGGGCTGTATCTGTATAGTAGGACACCCCATTGCAGGGTAAATATCATTAATGACACAAAATTCCTACTTTCAATTAGAGAATATAAAAGGAAAACAAACAGTGTCTTCGACATTCATTCGGTAACACTCAACTATTTAAGAAAATATAGACAACTTTTTTGTGGTTGTCGTTTGTTGGTGTGGTTCATAAGTGTTTCTCATTTTATATATTGGATTGGACCGTTGGTGTTTCTGCTTGAGTTATTTAACACTAGTCATCTTGTGGCCCTTCATACCTAGAGTTTCGCTGTGAGCTAAGGCTTCGCGTTAAAGTCCGTCATTCGCCCTATAATTGTTTACTTTTTAAACAGTGTGACTTTGATGGAGAGTTGTCTCAATGGCAATCATACCACAACTTCTTATTTTATATACAAAGGACTTTTTAAATTGCAATCATAAGACCACTTAACCTAATTTCGATTTTATTTAGGGCTGAACATGAGTACATTTCTACATTTGCACCACAACTATTTTCACCTGATACATGTACAATAGCATGAATAATTCCTTGTCTTTTCGACGTTTCGTTTAATATAGAGATTGGAAGCTCTAAAGCCTATGTACCCTCCTTCAGTTTTTACTGCCGCAACATTGAAGGAAAACATATCCAAAAATTCAGCACATAACATATTTCCACGTAAGTAATTAATTTGTCTGATTATCAAATTTTCATGCGGACAATAAGCAATGACTTATTTTTATTTTACTTGTTGTATGAGTAATTTTGGCAGTAAAAAGTTGCTCCAAACTTTTTATAAAGCAAAAATACATACGGTCAATCGCAAAATTGAAGTATCGCTTGAAACAGATACATAAATTATAACATTGAATTTGAAAACAGGAATTGACAAAACATGTATCTACTTTATCTGACATATAATAGAAAGCATGTTTACTTTTCAAGTTTTTTATATATTATCATATATCACCCCTAATTTTTGGTTTGGTTCGTGTTGTTTATTCTTTAGTTTTATATGATGTGTCATGTGTACTATTGTTTGTCTGTTTGTCTTTTTCATTTTTAGCCATGGCGTTGTCAGTTTATTTTCGATTTATGAGTTTGACTGTCCCTTTTGGTATCTTTCGTCCCTCTTTTATATTGTTTTGTGACAATGATTAACAAAAGGAATGCTATATTTCCGTTTTCGCCAAAACAAGCATGATCAGTAATAGATGTTTAACTTTCTTTATTTACAATTCCTCTTGTTATTTAAGGTGATCTTTTATAGTTCCTCTTGATCCCTTTAAAAGTATGGTGTGCATACATTTAAAGCCTTATACCACAGGCACTTGTCTCAGAATGGTTTCTTCTGTATACCTTGATATATTAAGGTATATAGGAAAAATTCTGATACAAGTGCCTGTGCCTTATACATTTGAATTTGGAAGGCGAATACGATAAACCTATCAACCAAAACAGTAAAACCAAACAATACCAAACTTCGAGAAAATTTCAATTCGATAAGTCCCTTATAAAATTGCAAAATCAAAAGTTCAAACACATTAAACGAATGGATAACAACTGTAATATACATGACTTAGTAAAGGCATTTTATTATGTAATAAATGGTTAATTGAAACTAGATTTACAGCTAGCTAAATTTCTCACTTGTATAACAAACCCATCAAATTCCATGACTTTCATGTGTTTTACCTATTATATAAATGAAAACAAGAATACAAGAAAAAATAGATTGGATTTTATAAAACCGGATCGTATGGCTGATTTGTAACAAGAGTGTGTATACTAAATTATTTTGCGATCAAAAACATCTAATGAAGAATAGCTTCAGCTCACTTAAAACAAAACTGGTTAAAATGTTTATAAAAGGAATACTTTGATAATAACAAAAACATATAATATTTTTTGTAGCCAAAATGACAGAGAGATGACTAATAAAGGCAACAGTAGTATACCGCTGTTCAAAACTCATAAATCCAGGGACAAAAAACAAAATCGGGGTAACAAACTAAAACCGAGGGAAACGCATTAAATATAACATGATACCTGAATGCTTTTAACAATGAGCAAAACCCATATAGAAGGCTATTAAATGACACATTAAAAAAATCATTAAAGGCTCATACACACACTTAAATTAAAGCAAAATGTGCACACTTCGATTTTGAAAAAATAATGACATTGCTTTTGGAAAAGCTGGGATCTAACGATTGTAAAGTATTTATCTTGTTTTGTTTTAGATGACAGGTATAGACCGTATCTTATGTCGTATGGTAAAACACGTAGTGACTACATCAACGCTGTGATTTTCCAAGTAAGTTATACTTCTGATACACTTCGTTGTTTTATGTTTCAATAAAATTAGAGTGAAACCTGTAGATTCATTACTATATAGATTTATAAGTAACTTAAATATTTTTCAATATTTTAATCGCATTTAGAACCAAGTAGTGAATAAACAATTATTCATATGCTATACATATATTATATACATATTATGTTTACAAATAAACCCGAACCATTAGTACTGAACCGTCCGTGTTTGCAGAATACTCTTCCAGCCGATGGTATACCTGTACACTTATGCATTGTTGATAACACTTATGAAATGATAACCTTTCCACAATATATTATTTTGATCTTATATTATTGTTATCTTACCTATATGTACATTCTTTTTGATTGGCGTTCTTAAAACCTTTATTATTTCTTGTTTACCTTTTTACCATTGAATGTCATAGTGCTGGTGTCCTATAACATGAAACTATTGTATCTTATCTTGTAATTATCGATAATTATTCTAAAAGTCGAAATAATTGCTAAAATACCAGAGACGATCAACTTTCGAAGCTGTGAGCTGTTTGTAGTTCATTTTTGTTTTCTTTACAGTTTTTACGACTACAATTATAAGTACCGTACAATGATTGATACTGACATGCATATTTTACTTATATTTGAAACAGAGTCGGTTTTTATTCTTTTGTCTTTGTATCATTCACCCAAATCATACTATGACACTATCGGAACTGATGTATCTTAAAAGGGAAATATCATTTGCCCTATTTCATAACATAACCATGCAATACATTTTTTTTTAATTTTCACAGGGATATGCAGAGAATAGTAAATTTTTGGTAACACAATGTCCTTTAGAGACAACAGTTGTTGATTTCTGGACAATGGTTTATGACCATGATTCTAACATTGTTGTATTGTTGGACCAGTTGAACAAGGTAATAGGTTTCCTAGATAATTTGTGATTGTATTTGATGTGAAATGTTAAAATCACCTGATTTGAAACCAATTCAAGAGAACGGACGAGACTTTAAAAACAAACCTTTCGTTTCGCTGCATTAATCCAATTTCGACACGCAGTAATCAAAGGTGATCTAAACAAATAACCAGAGATATTACATTTATTCACTTAAGATTGAGAAAGAAAAAAGTAAAATCACAAAAATACTGAACTCCGAGGAAATTTCGAAAAGGAAAGTCCTAATCAAATTGCAAAATATAAAAACCTCAAACACATCAAACCAGTGGATACGCTGTATTTATTTCTGACTTGATATACATGTAGGTATTATCTTATGTAGAAATATGTGGATTACACCTGGTTTCAATCTAGCTAAACCGTGCATTACTGTTCAAAATATTTAAAGACATATCAGATAAGTAATTTAATATTTGAATATTAAAAAAACTAAAATTAATTTGACAATTCACATTGTCAGTAGTTTTTTTTTTAATTTAATTTGTATAACTTCATATAATAATAAATGACTGTGTAAATATAAAATTGTATTTGCCAGAATGCTTCGTTATGGGATGAAAAACTGGAAGTTTTGGAGTTTGAACAATTTTCTATTTTGCAAGAAGATGCATCTAATACAGAGGAGATTCAGCTGACTTTACATCATAAGGTGAATATGAAGGTTTCACAAATTCTCTACGTCATATAAATTTCTTTATACTTACAGTTGATGTCAACGTGTACATACTTTTTTTATTTTTAGAATAGTACTTTTTTTCAACTAACAGTAAACTCTTAAGCTTGAACAGCAAATGTGTGATATAACACTTTATCTCTCTTTCATTCTCAGAAAAAGGACCAGAGGAGCATAACTGTTTTTTCGGCAAGTAAATTGAACGTGACAAGTGTTATAAACCTTCCATCAAGCATTCTGCTAGGTCTTCTAAAAAAAGTAAAAGACTGCTGGAAAAAAGACAAAGGTTACATTACTGTTGTTAGCAGGTACGTTAAATGATTTACTTTAATAAATTGTGACATCCATGGAGAGTTGTCTCGATGGCACTCATACAACATCTTCCTATTGTGAACAATAAAATAAATGAAATAAATGTTTAAATGAACTTGTAGAAACACAAAAAAAGTGCGTATATTCTCAAGTGCTTAAAATGTATAGTTGCTTGTTGTTCGGTATGAGTCAAGGCTCCGTGTTGAAGGCCGTACATTGACCTATAACGGTTTACTTTTATAAATTATTATTTGGATGGAGAGTTGTCTCAATGGCACTCACACCACATCTTCCTATATCCAGATAGTCTAGTATATGCAATGTTGTACAGTAAATGTTAAACACCTAACTTTTAATAATAAATACAAAGAAACAAACACAATGTTTGGATACGGAATGCAGCAGTGACGAATTATTGTTAACCACAAAAATAATAATATATATAAGAATTTAGGGTCATGTAACTAACATAAACTATATAATAACAAAATACAAAACACTGGCATCGCATAACAGCAACAATATAATCTACAAACAATGACGTAACGCTCGCAATATTGCCACATTTTATCATTCCAGTTTCTCTCTCTCTGGAATTAAAAACGTCTTATACTTGCCTACCTTTAGTGCTCCATCTGAGGGTCCCTTGACCTCGTGGAAAATATGTCACATTCCTAAATTTAAATCAAACTTTGTAGATAACACTTTATGTTCGAACAATTGATGGATTCAAAAGAAGACCAGAAATATATTTGTTATCTACGTCCATATCCGGTGATATGAATATTTAAACAACCTTCAGTACTTTTAACACCTTTCAGTACTTTTCACACCTTTAAGTAACATGCATACCATGTGACTGCGCCTCATGGTGTACCAGGATACATTTACTTCAGGATGTTAAAATACCGATACATACGGATATGAACGCAGATAACTCGTATTGATTCTAGTTATTTTTAATTAAACAATGTGTATGCTACTACTACTGCTGGTTATAGGAAAACGTGAACCGTTATTATTATTTTACAGCGACGGTTGTACTAAAAGTGAAATATTTGTTGCACTGTATCTTGCTTTAGAAAAAATGGAGATAGACGATGAAGTTGATGTTTTTCAATTGGTTAGAGCAATGCAAATAAGACGTCCTGAATTTTTTATGAAACTAGTAAGTTTTTTGTGTAAATTTTATATATTATTAAAACGTTTCAGATATAAAAATGTTTACGTCTGACAACATGTTGTTATACTGTCCCACCGTACAAAAACAAATTGATAAACAAATCAGATTTATCCTGAATATACAGAGCGTACAATTTAATCAAGGTGAAACATGTGTTTTTTTTAAATAAACGCTTTGTTGTCCTAACATGAACATATCTACATGCACAACTATACATACAACTAATTATTGAATGGCATAAACATTACAAATGGAGACACACTTCAGAAAATTCCATTCGTATATTCAGAATGAAATGAACAGTCACTTAAAGAGACCACTGGTTTAAAGACACGGGAACCATGACAATTACACTTTAGCTCTGTTCAATCATTCAAAGTTTCATGAAAAATGGAAATTAAATTGCAATTTTTTTTTCTTAACACATCAACATCCAAAGACGGTCTGTCATAATCCTCACTTAGAGCATATACATTCGCTTCAACCATGGCTGATAAGCCGTTTATTTGTTCCGAAACTCCAACTTAAAAAAGTGAGAAAATATTCTTAATGGTCTAAATAGAACGGTTTGTTTACTACATGGCTGATATTTTCTTTCTTTCTTTAAGGATCAGTATGAATATATCTACAAGTGTATCAAGGAACATTTAGAAGAAATAGACTCGTTATATGCCAATCTTTAGTAATGTGAAACTCTTATATGTATACACATAAGAATGTCTCTTGTAAAAATGCATATGAAGATAAAGTTATTACAGTTTAAAATCTGTAAATCCAAAGAGAACAAAATTATACGTTGTTTTATTTTTTTATTTTTTTATATTACTAACTGTCACATTTATTTAACAGAATTTTATATAAACATCACCCAAACATGCATTCATTCAAAGCCTTCATGAATCACACATGCATTTGTTTTTGTTGTCATACACTATTCATTTGTTCAATTAGCTGTTGAACCGTAGCTCTTAGGTCCTTATGATATTTTTTTTACAATTTACGGACCAAAGAACCACAGATTTCCGATTTCAAACGCTCGGAATTGCAACCCAGTTTCAGGAGTCTCCTCCATGAATTATAACCCTTCTTTCGTCTAAAAATAGATACAGACATCTAATTTTATCTTGAAATCTGTGATCAAGAATTTGTAATTTGGTTACTAAACATTTCCATGTTTAATGCATACATTAAACTTTACACCTACACATAGGAGAAACTAAACAGACAAAAAAAATTAAATGCGTAACCTTAAATGATGGACCGACATCGAGATCCGTGTACTGTGGCCGCCCTATAATACTGGTGTTCACCTAAAACAGTATTTGTTACTATCACAGAATGGAAAAAATTATTGCATGCATGTATATCATAAAAAAATTGATTTTTCCTTTTTTCTTATTTGATGCATTATATGAACAGATTTAGTCATTTTTGTCATCTTTGGAAGATCAAACCAATCTAACCATATGTAAATAATTTGTGTTTATGCTCCGCGACCGACATTGAACATTCTTAATCCCATTATGGTTATATCTAATTATTAGAGGTTATCATCTTATATTGAACAAAAAAACATATAAAGACTGAAAGGAACATGTTTGTTGAATTTGGTTGAAATGAACATCCCTGATGTATCCTAGTGTCAAACAAACCTACATTTGTACATCACAAGTTATAAATCATATTTAATTGGACTTATTGTTGTTGAAGCTTACACAGTTAATATAAGTATAAAGAGATAAAAACATGCCTTTTTCATATTTGTCGTACTATTAAACCTCAATGGATGTTTGCTGTCTTGTATAATTCTCTAGTAGATATCGGTATAGTGAAAAGACAGATATAAATAAAGGATGTCTTAATTCTTAAAGAATATCTAGTTTTTAATTTCTATATTTTGCTTGAAGTTTCTGTATGGTAAATATATGCTTGTATACATTTTCCACTATATTTTTGTGTATAAATTGACATACTCAATTACAGTTTTTTTTCATGCTGTATTTTTTGTAACTGATTTTAATAATAATCATTGATAATGTGTGTCTGTTTATTAATTTCTTGAAGTTCCCTCTTTACAGAGAACATGCACTATCTAATCACTATTCATGTACATAATAATATTAAGAAAAACTGCCAGCAAATTTATTTTCAGTTTTATTTTATATTATATTTTCCATTATTATTAGTTAAAATCAATGTTAAAAGCCGTTGTAAATGATATGAAAGTTAACCTGGAGTAAGAATACCATTACGCGTATTGTAGCTAATTTAAAACAATAACTAAGAAACACTTACGCTGGTATTTTATAAAGTTATCAATGAACATACAGTACATAGTCCTAGGTTCATGATATCCTGGGATTGTTTTTGCCAAGTATGCATGCATGTTTACATTGAAAACAAATATATCTAATAAATATAATAAGTAGGTTGTAAAGACTGAATACCGGGATATAGGGATGAAGATTTCGCTTGGTATAACAGACACCACTGATGTTTCAACGCTTTGTTTCCAGGATTGCAACGTATAGAGAGCATTGTACTCTCCTAATTACAAGAGACATTGGATATAAGGGTTTTACGTAGCTACATTTCTATTGTACATTCATGCATGCTACATAGCCCTCTTAACGGTTTATATACTTCGGCGCAAGGATCCAAGGGACGTACATTTGTATATGATTATCAATAAAGTATACAGTTCAATGTTTTCATAAAATAATACGATCAACATGAACTACAATATAAAAAAGAAGATGTGGTATGATTGCCAAAGAGACAACTATCCACAAAAGACCAAAATGACACAAACATTAACAACTATAGGTCACCGTACGGCCTTCAACAATGAGAAAAGCCCATACCGCATAGTCAGCTATAAAAGGCCCCGATCAGACAATGTAAAACAATTCAAACGAGAAAACTAACGGCCTTATTTATGTAAAAAAGTGAATACAAGTACATTTATGATAATGTGTTCAGTCTATTTTTGAACAATTTGGATCTTATCACACAGTGGTACTCTGTATTCTGAAATGATACAATCCACTTCTACAATAGGGCTACCATAGTCTATATCTATTTGTTATGCTTATAGTTCTACATATATGAATAGATATAAGAAAATGTGGTATGAGTGTCAATGAGACGAATCTCCATCCAAGTCACAACTTGTAAAAATACCGTTATAGGTCAAAGTACGATCTTCAACACGGAACTATCTTCAACACGGAACTTTGGCTCACACCGCACAGCAAGCTATAAAAGGCCCCAAAAATTACTAGTGTATATAAAACCATTCAAACGGAAGAACCAACAGTCTAATCTATATAGGAAACGAGAAACGAGAAACACTTATGAACCACATCAACAAACGTCAAACTACTGAACATCAGATTCCTGACTTAGGACGGTTGCACAAATAGCTTGTATAACATTTGTGAGAACAGCATTGATTCAACAGTATATTTTTGTTACAAAGTCTGAAAGTATTTGTTTTAAAGAAGACGTGGTTGTTATTTGACTTTGTATACTTGAAATCTTTTTGGATGATAAAACTGCGTGCAACGTTAACATCTTTTTTTCACACCACGGGCAGCATTCTATAAGACCAATACTGACTGTGTTAAGACTCTCATAAACGTTACAGCATAACTGGTTGACGTTTTTTCACCAAGGGATGCATGTTTAGGACGAAAACAAAATAATGTAAGAAAAACAGAATTAGAAGGTTCTCAAAGTCTGTAGACAGGAACAAAACGACGAGTTACGGCTAGCAACATGCTAAAGTGATCATGCAATACGTTGTCGCAAGATTTCGCTTTCATACAATGAGCGTGATACTTTCTAACTAAAGATATTGGATGTCAATTCCTATTTTGAATGAATGTAGGTGTATTTATACATAATCCCACTTAATAGAATTTGGGTGTTTCATCTCTTCCCCTCAAGTAGCCTGCCAAGCAATCAGCACACTTTATTGTATTTTTTATGCAATATTACTAGCATTTTAAGTCTCTATAAATTTAATGTTTATTTAATTTTGTGTATGATTCTTATATCAAAACTAAGATTTCTTCCTCGTATGCATAGCTTTAAGTTACCTTATGCGTATTAGGCACAACTTTTGAAAATTTTCGGAAATCTATGCTCTTCAACTTTCATTTCTCAATTTTATTCATATCTGTTTTGAACTTCAAATTGGTTGACTCAAACAAATAAACTTAACAAAGAGACATTATCAACGAATAAAGTTAAAAACATGATTTCACATACGTCATCTACTGCAGTACTGCTGATGTTATCTTTAAATCTTGACCTCCCCACACCCATAAAACTACAATTTTGAAAAGTTAGTCCTTGTATCTATGATGAGTTTATTGTTCACAGAAGTATGCTATAGGCACGTTAGAAAAAATATGTCTAGATCTTTCATGTCTTTGTCACATTTATTTTTATTTAAAGTCATTTCCTTTTTAACATACGTAATAAACACATATGTTATTTAGGCTTCCGTTTCCTTTTGTTGTTAAACATCTTCTTAATTGTTTCCCTTATTGTTCTTTTTACACATGTAACGACTCATTATCGCTCTTGTAAGTAGTAGACCAAGGCCGTGTTCACACTGACCTAAACTCGGTGTTGTGTTAATGTAACTCCCACCAAAACTAAACACAATTATGTTCCCATTTATAAAACTCAATGTTTACATGTAATGTAAATCATGTTTGTTTTGTCTTAATGCAGCCGATAGTCAATGTAGGCCTTGTGTAGGTAAAGTGTACACAAAATTAGGCATTTAGAACATTAATTCTACCATGTATATTTAAGGAAGAAACGATTTTTTAATACAATTGATATTTATAACAATTATTAATAAAGTTCTTTACAGAAATATTTGTCTAAACTTGATATATGTTAATTTGTTATAAAAAAAAAACTATAGGTAGCTTTATTAACCCCTTATCAAGACTCAAAGCATCATCATTGCCGACCACATAATTCATTGAAAAATGTCTTACCGAATCGACTGGACGTACATGGAAATATTTGCCACTGGTATTTACTCAGACAACGATTCACTCATAAATGCATTACTAAAAAAGTGTGAGGTAAATTGTATTGTTTGTCTATTATATCAGATCCATTAAAATACACTTAAAAATCAAAAAACATTACCCCTCCTTTTGCTAAATACCATTCGAACCAAACAGAAAAGATAAAAATGCGGTTATCCTTAGCATCGCAATCCTTTTTGGTCGTCTGTAAGCACGCTGCTGCAGTTTTTTTTATCAAATTGGGGATCAGAATATGTTTCACGGAAAAATCCATTCCCCCTCTTTTTTTTTAGTCAAATGGACGTTCCCTAACTGCAAAAAAGTTGACTGAAAAATTTGCATTCAGTTCTACGTAATGAACATTTTTATGACATATAGTTTAAAAGTGTGAACAACTCTTATGTACAGGTAATTAAGCAAGGTGTATAGATGTGAACAAATTTAATGTGAAACCAGTGTACATTTCATTAAACTTATTAGAATATAGCAAAGTGCTCTCGACAAATGGTAGTGTAGATTTGGTGTCTCCTAACTGTGATGAATGATTGTAAATCATGTTCTTTAGTAAGGGATTATCCTATTGTGCAGACCTACTTACAATTCAAAACGAAAAGTTTTTATCAATTGATTACAACAGTTACTGCCCCGAAGCACATTTTCCAGATCGAAATGATTTAACACAGTGATTGGATTTGACTAAAAGTTGCATTGTTAAACAAACAAAATAGGTTGAAGTTTACTGTTGCAGTAACACTTGTGCCCATAATGTTATGAAAATAGATGACTTCAATTTACAAATAAACAATACAGGATAATTATTTCCAATATGCCAATAAAAAAACCCACGAGATATTTGATTTAAGTTTAAAACTTTTAAAAGCATTTTATCAGAACATTTCCAAGGCATAATAAATTAGTTTTAAAAGCCGGACTGAAATATTGGCTGAGCAATAAAATTTGTTGTAACTGAAATTTATTTATTGATTGAAACTGTAAATAAAAAAGGACAATTCCTCGCTCAAATATTATAAGATTAACATTCATACTCACAGTTAAGAAACATATATTTTGTACTGCTGTGTCACCTTACATCTTGTCTATAACACATTATTTTCTAATATTTCCCAAATTAAAAGAAAGTCCTTATATCACTAAAACTAGCCCATAAATGAAATACTGCAAAATGAAGTCATGCATCAATTATAAACATTCAATTCACACCAACAAAGAAACAAATTCTTGAATACATCCAATCAAAAGATTATTTGCGCCTCGAGCACTTTACAATATTCTAAGTTTGTAAGATAATGATAATTCATTTCTTCATGATAAGTACTCGCTATCGCTCGTACTTAACTATAAAGAAATGGAGTATCATTCTCTTACATATTCTTGTAAACATGTTTACTGTCCTTGGCGTTTTGGTGTGAACACAGCCTAATTTACATACATAAAATTATTCTTCATAAACGTCACATTTCATATAGTACGTTAAAACCCTAGACGGGGTCAACCATATATTTTCGGTTAGAAAGTCACTGAAACGAGTAGATGAAGTGCGTTTGGTCATTTTCATTATTATTTTGATTAAAAGACCAAGCCAGTTATCTTTGTATTTCTCTATTGATGTCTATATGTTAAATCACAACAGGATTTGTGGTATTTATTTATGCCAGAATACTGAGTTCAGAGTATTTTTATTGGTTTTGTCTGCAACATGTGCAATGACAGTGTTTTAATTTGGAATTGTTCAATACGCTGAACTTTTGTTCACCAGTAAATGATAAAGTATCGTTATTTATGATAATTTTATTATAGCGATGACGATTTCCTCTGCGGCGTAACGCCTTGACTGTCTAGCATCAAATCAAGCAGAAACGCCATTGTAACAGGTTTTTTTTTCTTTTAACAGCTTAAAAGCTAATCCGCCAGAAAACCATGCAATATTTAGAAAATCTTCCAAATCGACAATCACAACTTGACAAATTTTTATACATCATCTCAATCCTTGACATAAAATAAGAGAATTTGGCCACTTAATTTTCGCCAGAATCGTATCTATTTTTAGTAACAGCCTCATTTGCATAATTATGTTAATTCATTATAAAACCAAGGAAAAATCCAACTTTAAATGCCTTTAAAGAATTACCCAGAAGCATATTAAATGGGGTAGTTGAGTTTTTTAGAGTAATGTCAGCTGGAACCCATTCATTTTACTATGTTATGGTCAATACAAATGAAAATTTAAACAATTTGGCACATTGCAAGGAGCACAGACGAAAAGGCTGGATTTTTCATACATGAATTTTTATGGTTTTTACTTCCTTCTAATTTTGCAAGACACGTCCGGAGATGTTTGCAACTTACATCGGTTTTAATTATGGTGTATTTTTTTTTATATTAAAACAAAATATTAAGCTTGGGAAATGACTTTTACATGTTAATTTATGCCTTGCAAGAATGGTGTTTTTAGTCCCGAATTGACACATTTTGATTATGATTTTAATTAAATTCTAAACACAATTGGTACTAATATGGCTCATAAAACCATTTAAAAAGGTAAAATCAATTTGTCTTAAAAATGAAATAAGACGTTTTTGTACTGCAAGTGCAAAAATCAATAAATTGTCTGAAACCAGGGAGTCCATCTGTTATGCTCTTCCATTGACTTATCTCCCTTGGGTAACATGTCAGCTCCCAGTGTAACCCGAATAATTCAGTCCCTCCCCGTAATCGATCTCTCCTACTTGCGAGGTTAATGTAGTAAGCGGAATATAACGACTGAATTATTCGGGTTACTCCCAGTGATGGTTGATCAGACAAATATTTACAGTGAAGTTTGTGACTTTAATAATCTAGGAGGAGCATGTTAACTATCCCAGCATTATACATCTACACATAACAAACTATTTAAGATATCTGAATGCACTAAAGACCAAAATAGCATTTCCAAAAAGAATAATGACTACCAAGAACCTGACAATTATTTACCAGACAATAATTTAGTGAATAAAACATGATTGGAAAAACAACTGAAAAGGTGTTCTTACATTTCAACTAGCAAAACAAAAATATTCAAAATCATTCTTAGTAAATTAAAGTGAGCAAGTGGAACCACCTTGAAGACATTGCATATGCTTGCACCAAAATTGAGACTGAGAGTGTTAAACCTGTCTGACGCATTATAAATAAATAAGACACTCTCTCTACCGTTGGATTGAAACCAGCATTGGTAACCAAATATATTCGTACAGATATAGACTACCATTCATCTCAGAAGTCTGAAAAATACTGAAAACTATGGTGTAGAATTTCCAACAAGACTCATTATCTTATATAAAACGATCATTGGTTTATTTTCCTATGGTTGTTATGTCGTCTCGCCTTAGACATGTTAGAATATGCTTGAAGTACAGGGACTTTTATGGAATTCATTGACATTATAGTCAAGTAAGATGTCATCCCGTCCAACTGTCTTCCAGCAAAGCCAAAGCTGACCAAGGATCTTCACCCTTTCATGACAGGCTGTATACAGGATGAGCTATTCCACTAGGAACAGGTACAACTCTAACAATAAATTTTCATTTGTTCCTTATACATTTTTCTTTTACACCTGACCTTTTACTATGACATCTTATTTATTTCCTATGGCAAAGTGTAAACAAATAATTTACTGTAAATTCAGAAATTATGGCGATGTTTTTATTATAATATTGCATAAAATGCGAAAGAGTTATAATTGCAATAATTAAAACTCACATTTTGATTTTTTTTATATAAATCAAACAGGATATTTCTGAATATCGCAAAAGTTAAAATCACATTTCAGTCTTAAATTATAAAAGTGCAATAATAAATCCACGAAACATTTTTTGGAATTTACAGTATATATATACATGTACATGCACACTCAAGGTTGGCAAAAAAGCGGTCAGTACGAGTATTGACCATGCCAGTGGTAAATACCGGGAAATACTGGCAAATGCCGGGAAATACTGGTCGATTTTTTGAGTGGTCATTACTATAAAAACCACTCTCTACCTGGTCAATTATAATTACAATTATTAGTAAAATATCGAAAGTGTTCAAATCATTTTTAATGCTTTCATTTCTTTTTTTTTTTTTGTAAAATCAATGAAGGATCTGCATTCATTAATGAGTATATAATATTATAATAAAAGATAAACAATTTTTGTGACTGATTCAAAATTTCCATTTCCAGCATAAAGAAAGTTTTTGACTCACAGTTAAATTGACAGGACATAATTTATCTATTAACCCAACGTTCTGTCAACATTTATTGGGGTTGTTGTTTCAGTAATTAAATGTTCACACCTAGCAATGCCAGGTGATAGGTAAAAAGACACATGTAACTTCATTTACCTGTACTTTTATTTACCTTTTAATTTAATTACCTGTAAAATCATACATTTTGAATAAAAAATATATGGATTTATCAATTTTTAAATAATATGTAAATTTGTATATATCATAAGTACATATATGCAATATCCTAATTCATAAAAATCAAATTCATTAATTTTATAAGCTGAGACATGAATAAAAATTAAAGTTTGAGGATATTTGACTTGATAGTATGTTTTTACTTCAATTAATAGTAAAAACAACAATGAAAATGCAATCGACCAGTATTTGCCAGTATTGACCACTTGGGGAGTATTGTCCAGGGCGGTAAATACCACTGGTAAATACAGGGGGTGTTATTTACCCCCCAACCTTGTGCACATTGTTCTGTTTTGGGACCATTTGATTATAAAAAAAGCAAGGGGAGGAATAGAATGGTCAAAATATTTATGCCCTTGTCAGCTAAGGACAGAATTTAAATTGTTAAGCTATTAACCAGGGTACAATATATTTATTTATTTTTTGCTTAAAAAAATAATTTATAGACCATAAGCATGATAATAATAAAAATTTATTTCAACATGTTCACCAGTTAGCAGGACAATATGTTTTTATTCCCATCCCCTAAGTTATATTTTAAGTTTTTGATGGAAGTTGTACATTTTCAGCTCTTTGTCTACTAAAAAAGCTTTAATCTCGTGAAAAAGCCTCATTCTAATACATGTTTTACATGTTGTTACCAATTATGTAAATTAATTGTATCTGATTTTATGCCCTTTATGGGCCCTGTAATTTGGGAAATAAAAATATTCTATAATAATATATATATATATATATATATATAGCAGTACGCCGCTAGATTAAAACTGACGTGGAAAAGTAACACACGGCCAGCGAAAGCTCTTTTTTGAGAGCCCAGGTGGTCGTGTGGTCTAGCGGGACGGCTGCAGTGCAGGCGATTTGGTGTCACGATATCACAGTAGCATGGGTTCGAATCCCGGCGAGGGAAGAACCAAAAATTTGCGAAAGCAAATTTACAGATCTAACATTGTTGGGTTGATGTTTAGACGAGTTGTATATACATTATGTACACAGCCATGTATCACCATCATTGATGGCGATCCGATGGATACATCTGTTGTAGGGTTGTCACTGACTCAGACGTACTTATAAATATAATTATTTTCTGTGACTGTATCTTACATTCATTTGTAGGATCCTTTACTATAGATAATTTAGCTGATCTGTAACAATAACATCTTCATGCCTTATATATCATGTACTGCAGTACGCCGCTAGATTAAAACTGACGTGGAAAAGTAACACACGGCCAGCGAAAGCTCTTTTTTTGAGAGCCCAGGTGGTCGTGTGGTCTAGCGGGACGGCTGCAGTGCAGGCGATTTGGTGTCACGATATCACAGTAGCATGGGTTCGAATCCCGGCGAGGGAAGAACCAAAAATTTGCGAAAGCAAATTTACAGATCTAACATTGTTGTGTTGATGTTTAGACGAGTTGTATATACATTATGTACACAGCCATGTATCACCATCATTGATGGCGATCCGATGGATACATCTGTTGTAGGGTTGTCACTGACTCAGACGTACTTATAAATATAATTATTTTCTGTGACTGTATCTTACATTCATTTGTAGGATCCTTTACTATAGATAATTTAGCTGATCTGTAACAATAACATCTTCATGCCTTATATATCATGTACTGCAGTACGCCGCTAGATGAAAACTGACGTGGAAAAGTAACACACGGCCAGCGAAAGCTCTTTTTTTGAGAGCCCAGGTGGTCGTGTGGTCTAGCGGGACGGCTGCAGTGCAGGCGATTTGGTGTCACGATATCACAGTAGAATGGGTTCGAATCCCGGCGAGGGAAGAACCAAAAATTTGCGAAAGCAAATTTACAGATCTAACATTGTTGGGTTGATGTTTAGACGAGTTGTATATACATTATGTACACAGCCATGTATCACCATCATTGATGGCGATCCGATGGATACATCTGTTGTAGGGTTGTCACTGACTCAGACGTACTTATAAATATAATTATTTTCTGTGACTGTATCTTACATTCATTTGTAGGATCCTTTACTATAGATAATTTAGCTGATCTGTAACAATAACATCTTCATGCCTTATATATCATGTACTGCAGTACGCCGCTAGATTAAAACTGACGTGGAAAAGTAACACACGGCCAGCGAAAGCTCTTTTTTTGAGAGCCCAGGTGGTCGTGTGGTCTAGCGGGACGGCTGCAGTGCAGGCGATTTGGTGTCACGATATCACAGTAGCATGGGTTCGAATCCCGGCGAGGGAAGAACCAAAAATTTGCGAAAGCAAATTTACAAATCTAACATTGTTGGGTTGATGTTTAAACGAGTTGTATATACATTATGTACACAGCCATGTATCACCATCATTGATGGCGATCCGATGGATACATCTGTTGTAGGGTTGTCACTGACTCAGACGTACTTATAAATATAATTATTTTCTGTGACTGTATCTTACATTCATTTGTAGGATCCTTTACTATAGATAATTTAGCTGATCTGTAACAATAACATCTTCATGCCTTATATATCATGTACTGCAGTACGCCGCTAGATTAAAACTGACGTGGAAAAGTAACACACGGCCAGCGAAAGCTCTTTTTTTGAGAGCCCAGGTGGTCGTGTGGTCTAGCGGGACGGCTGCAGTGCAGGCGATTTGGTTTCACGATATCACAGTAGCATGGGTTCGAATCCCGGGGAGGGAAGAACCAAAAATTTGCGAAAGCAAATTTACAGATCTAACATTGTTGGGTTGATGTTTAGACGAGTTGTATATACATTATGTACACAGCCATGTATCACCATCATTGATGGCGATCCGATGGATACATCTGTTGTAGGGTTGTCACTGACTCAGACGTACTTATAAATATAATTATTTTCTGTGACTGTATCTTACATTCATTTGTAGGATCCTTTACTATAGATAATTTAGCTGATCTGTAACAGTAACATCTTCATGCCTTATATATCATGTACTGCAGTACGCCGCTAGATTAAAACTGACGTGGAAAAGTAACACACGGCCAGCGAAAGCTCTTTTTTTGAGAGCCCAGGTGGTCGTGTGGTCTAGCGGGACGCTGCAGTGCAGGCGATTTGGTGTCACGATATCACAGTAGCATGGGTTCGAATCCCGGCGAGGGAAGAACCAAAAATTTGCGAAAGCAAATTTACAGATCTAACATTGTTGGGTTGATGTTTAGACGAGTTGTATATATATATATATATATATATATATATATATATATATATATATTCATACAACATGAAACACTAGACAACTTTATCCAGAGAATAGTCTCGTTTAATGAACTATTATAGGCCATGGAGACTAAAAAATTAAAAGCATTGCAAACTTTTGTAAAGTTCTATTTTAGGACACTACATTTATATGTATGTGGATTATTTATAGTGCCATTTTTAAAAGACAGAAAAATACATGCACAGTGATGCTACACTACCCTACATTTCCTGTCTGATAAATCTTATTTCATGTAATATAAAATTGAAGAATTATTTTATAGTTTAACACTTTTTATTTGCAGGGCTATGATAAATGCAAGCAATGCTCAATTAAGATGATTTTTTGTGAAAGTGACAATAGCCAGGTCAAACTAAATACACGTATAGAAGAAGATACTGGTAAGATATTATTAATTTCGTATATATTAATTTAACTGTTTGTAAAATATGGTTATCATACTAAGTATATGTAATCACCTATGTAATAATTATACATGTTATACATCAGTTTTATTGAACATGTCTTTGTTAACTTTGTTTTCCCATTGAAAAATCACTTTACTAATTTAATGTGTAGTACTAATAGTACTATTTTGGGCTGCTCCTATAGTTTCCATTCAATAACTAACAATGACTAATGAACTGTTCATACATTGTACATTTCATTTCAAATATAAAAAAGGGGATATTTTTATGCCCCATTTATGGGCATTATGTTTTCTGGTCTGTGCGTCCGTCTGTCCGTTCGTCCCTGTGCAGGTTAAAGTTTTTGGTCGAGGTAGTTTACTAAAAAAGTTGAAGTCGAATCAAACTGAAACTTAGTAAACATGTCCCCTATGATGTGATTTTTCTAATTTTAATGCTAAATTAGAGATGTTATCCTATTTTCACGGTCCACTGAACATAGAAAATGATAGTGCGGATGGGGCATCTGTGTATTTGGGACACATTCTTGTTGTTGATACTTTTGAAGATATTTTACCTAGTATTAGATTAATTGAGTGGTTGTTGGTTGGTAATGGCCAATGGCAAATAGTTCATGCATGTTTACACAAATGGATTAGGACAAGAACAAATTAAAATAAATATATTATTTGGGTTCTTTAATATGCTAAATTGAACCATCTATTAAATTTAAGATGTTGCAATTGGACCCCATTTTTAATTGTTTCACTTTGATTTCAAAATGGTTAAAAAAAATAGTGTTTTCTCTACAAGAATAGAGTTCTTGAGGTTCTTTCATAAACAAATGCCAATGTTTAATATTTAGATTTTTAATTTTGGTCTGGTTTTCAAATTTATCCACATTTTAAGGTCCAAAGGATCCAAATTTTAACATTGTTTAACAAAAATTGAACTCTATTAAATTTCGATTTTTGATATACAGAAATAATAAAATATCCTGAATATATATTTGTAATTATGTAACTTTAACTTAGATTTATGATTTTGGTCCTCGATTTCAGGTTGGTTCAAACAGGTCAGGGTCCTCAATTTAACCATGTTAACTGTGTTTGATTTTGACAATAATTTTATATATGCTGAACTGAATCCAACCTGTGTTTACCATGCTGAATGTACAGCGCCTTAGAGTAATTTTTATTTTTTATATAGGGCGCTCTATAAATTTTCATTATTATCTATTATTGTATTGAGTTTTTGGACAACGTTATGAAATTAGTTTACATTGAAGTTCAAAAGGTCCCAAATTTTAACTTAATTTGAAATCTTAATTTGATTTTATGCTGAATCTATTAAACTGTATCTGTATAAATGTACCATATTTATTCTGTGTTAGGAACCTATTCTTTTTCAAATGTTTAATCCCATTACAAATTCAGAGCTGTATCATGCTTGAATGCTTTGCTCAAACTTGCATTTTTTCTTCATCTTCCACAAAATTTGTCCTTTACTGAGATTACTGGTGTTATCTTTTTAAATGAAACTTTAAAGGGGCACTAGCTACGAGATATATAAAAAATCTAAAGTTTGATTTTTTTCTGTTCAATCAATAATGAAAGTGAAATAGTGAAATAACAATTCACTTTTTGCAGCCAAAAAGGTTCAATTTTTTCAAATTACGCTAAGAAACATTGATAATTAGTAATTCACTTGCAAGTGAATGAGTCGACCTCTTTAAATCCGTATTCATGTGAACTTCAATTTAACCCCTAGCTAGAGATTGACAACGCATGCATTGTACGTGTACTTGTTATTTAAAGAAAAAGAATGTCAACAATGAAAGTGAAACTACGGTAAATCATTTGATTACTAATTCGATGCACGTATAATCATTCTTATACGGTTAAAAACAATTAGAAACATCTATTTTTAATCTATAGAATAAAATCAAACAGACCTATAAAAATCCAATTGCACGTGTTGGTTTAATCTATTCATATCTTTATTTATGTTTACATCATTTATATGGTCATCTGAGGTCAAATCGATAGTTAATTATATGGCGTCTGTTCTAAAATACACATGAAACGAACCTATATATTATCTACCCCATGCTCTGTAAATTGTTTATTTTAGACTTTTGATAGTTTGGATAAATGTTTTACATTGTTATAAATCAAATATGAGAATTTGAGTCAAATCGGTGACCATGAATTTGACAGCTAGTGCCCCTTTAATGAAAAGATTAGCAGAATATGTGGATGATTATCTGATGTCAAACATTTTCAAGATGTCAACCTAGGATGGCAAAAAAATGTCAGTGGTAAACATGTAAATGATAACTAGAAATATGAGAAAAAAAAATGTGGTATGATTGCCAATGATAACAAATGACATACAAGTAAAGCTAAAGGTCTTCATATGCCATATGGCCTTCAACAATGTACAAGACCTATACTTCATATCTCTTCAGCCAAAAAAGGCCAAAAATAAGCAAATGAAAAAATATGAAAACTATAAACAGCCTGATTTATATATGTATGTTTCGTGGTTTTCAGAGCTAGACTCAAGCTATCTGAACTTTTACAGCAGTCAACATCAGAATGGGAGACTGATAATGCTTCTGACAGAAACAATTTCAACCAACCAAACAAGCAACAGAAACTTTGCATCTTTAAAACACCACTTAAATCTTCCATGGGATGATGTCTAAAAAAATAACAGTTCATCATTTATGAAGATTTTAATGTTATGGATTTTTTTTTTACAAGAAAGTTAATGTACACTTGTTTTTATAGTAAAACCTTGTTGTTCAAGTATAAAAAACACATTTAACTTTATTGAAATTTGAAGATTCATATGACTTGTTTTAAAATTTTGTTATTTCTTAGGATGTGATGTAGAGCCTCTTAGGTACAGTAATCTTAACAGCTATCACATTTCATTCAAAATTCTTTATAAATTTTGCACTAGTATATATAGACTAAGTAATTTGTTTTTCTTCTAGTTATTGGAATTTTTTCAGATGCATTTATGATTTTTATGTTTGTATTGACCACATTGAAGCAACATAGATATATAGGTTCCTGGCAAATATTACCTTGTTAGCATACTAGGCTGGAAGGGCCACACAAAAGTCCATCTCTTAGTGTCTGTTAAAATCATCTCTACATTGCAACTGTTTACAGTTTTCTCTTTTCAACCATTATTTTGATAGCTTTAGAAGAAGTATCATACATTGCAAAAACTATCAAAATGTCAAGATCTAACTACCCAAAATTTTTCTGAAAAATTGGACGTAACATCTATGAGCTATTGTCCCTGAAGTGTGTAAATATACAAATTTTCATTGTTTGCTGCTAATATCTGACAGATATATCAATATTATATAAGAATAAATTGCAATAGTGGTCAGAAAAACTTTTTTTTACAGTCTGAACTTATTCTGAATTGTTTAACTTCTTATTTTAAACTGATGAAAATTTTGAAATATGTGTTTTTTGTCGTTTTCAGGTGCACAATTTGTCAATACAAGCTATTTCGGCTCCTGGGAATCTCTAGATTTGTAATGAATAATTTGTATTTATGTATTATTATTTCCTTAATGTATTAAATGAAACATAAATTATTTTTTTCCATTTGTTGTTATACTTATCTATAAATCCAGATCTTATCATATGTCAGATGTTAAAAATTAGACAGCAAAATTGAAAAAAAATTGAATATGCAGGCTTTATCATTTTGTTGTGGCATATACTAGATATCAACATTATTTTTCAAGCTTAATATTTTTTTTGATTGAGTATATATAGTTATACTTTGCAAGTAGATACGTTGTTTTACAATAATAAACGGGTCTTGGAGTAGTTTGGCTCTGAAAGATGACCAAAATCAGCCATTTTGGACTTTAGGCTAAATAGGACATATTGAAACGGTTAGAATATACATACACTTTATAGACAGCATTGTTATTTCTATGCATTCTTACACTTAAAGTGATGTATTACTATGAACAACTATCAAAAAATTATAAATGTTGCCATGTTTTTTTTTATTTAAACCATCGAAATATGCCAAAAAAGGCTTATTTTTTTATGTTTTCGAGCAATTTCAGCTGTTAAAAGATGGCACCCCAAAAAAATCAAGATCGGTTCAAAATTTCCCCAAAACAATTGTCTGTTTAATCACATTAATAAGGTGCACCAATGTGCCAAATATGAACTCATTTGGCAAAAGTGGCATTCGGACGGTTTTGCATGGTTTTCTGGCAGATTGGCTCTTAAGCAATTTATATATCATTTAAGATAGAGTGTAACAATGAAATACGATGACCGAAAATCTAAAAGCTTTAATTGCATTTACTCTAACATGGTGTTCATTTTAGTTAAATACAATACAAACAAAAGCAGCATAATGAGGAAGTTAAACACTGCCCGCGTTTATATTAAAAATACAGTTACCGGTACACGTACAAAACGTATACAATACATTTGTTCTCCTTTAATTATATATTATGATTATTTTGTTTCGGTTATTTTGGGAGAAACGACAATAAAGGCGTCCAGATATTGTTTCCGTCGTCGGATGGACCTTAAAGTCATAAACAAGACTTCCGTTTATTGCAATTGATAAATTAGTTATCGAGATATAGACTTTAGATAGTTGATTTTTTAAACGAAACCCTGCTTAAGTTAAAGAAAAATTATTCAGAAAGTATAATTTGGCCCATAAAATATGTGTTCCTGTGGCTTTTCTTAACGTATTTTGTACTTAAATCCATAGCCTATCAATTGTAAAGCACTTAAAACACGTGTATCATCCTAACGCAGAAAAGACATCACAGATTAGGGCTAAATAAAATATATTATTTTCCTTTGGTATTATGCAGAGTGCACGAAGTCTCTAATAATAAAAAGTAACGGGTTCACATATCGACAAATCAGGATCAGCCATATGGTCTTAATACTGATAACCATGTAAGTTGTTGCTGCGCCCATAATATTTAATGGTTGATTGTTACCAAATTATTTTACACATAATAAGGTACTTGGGGACAGGACATTTTATTCGGTTGTTCTGTATACTTTGAAACTACATATACTATATTAAGTGTATTTGCTATTAACTATCAATTCAAGGTTTACTATCAACAGCGGCCATATATCAAAAAGAGACTATAGTATACGTCTGTTCAGACAAGGATTTGTATAGGAAATAAACTCATCATAGATACCAGGATTAAAGTTTGTATCTACGCCAGAAGACTATAGAAATCCTTGGTTCATAGTATACCGAAATACCCGGAAATAATTTAAATTAATAGAAAAACAAAAAAATAACAAATTGTTCTAATATAGAAGTAATTAATTGTAGACTATATCTAAGTTTATTTGAAATCAATGCTTTCATTTCCCGCAGCCTGTGACAATGGATATTTTGGAAATAATTGTGCAAACAGATGTTATTGTCTAACCGAACCTTGCAGCAAAGGAGACGGAATGTGTCCACCCAGCGGCTGTAATGAAGGAGGGAACGGTGATTCGTGCAACGAAGGTAGAAAAAGGCTACAATTACTTAATCAAACGAATTCACAGTTTCAAATTGTACATAGAAATACAAACTAGTGAGTCAAGACTGATATACTTATGATTGAAATAATCCTTTTGTGTGCATATTAAATGTACGTAATATCCTGTCAAATCTTGTGGTCACTATTCTTATATAACAACAAAAACCCTTGATCAACAACAAAACAAGCTTACTGTTTTGATACTTTTGTATCATTTATTATTTTCTTACACAACACATTTAAATCATGTGTATTTATAAAAAACAATAGCATAAATAGTATATTATGCTACAGCACCAATTAAACAAGGAATCATAATGGTTTGTAAATAAATCTGTGCTCATTACTTCTAACCTTTTGGGATAAGTACCCTGAGGAAAAATAGTTGAATATCAAACGCTTAATCAAATTCTTAATTGAAAAAAAGCTTTATATGATGAGGATATCGTTCATCCTATTTGTCTTGTTGTGAAGACAATTATGAATTGAGCACTGCTATATTCCAGATTTGCATAGCAAATGATAATTGTGTCCTATGAATTATTAAAAAAATATATTCCTTAAATCTTACTTGGTTTTCAGAATGTAAAAGCGGTTATTTTGGTCGGAATTGTGGAGAATTCTGTGACGGATGTATACCTATTATATGTGAGAAGCTTACTGGGTTATGTAAACACACCACTGGATGTAAACTTGGTTATCTCTACGAAGAATACTGCAACATAAGTGAGTAGAATATAAGGTGTATGTTTTATTATTCCTTTTTTTGGTGTCAGTCATTCTATTATATTAGGTTGCATATGTGGTTAATTGTTGAAAACAATTATCAAATTAGCAGATGTTTACCTGTGGATGCTTCAACAACGTCTGTCATTTTCCTTTTAAAACAATTATGACATAAGCTTATGTTAAAACTACACATAAACACATTAAAATAATCTAAACGTTTTGAAAAAATCGCTTTTGTTCATGTCAAATGTCTTCCAATTTGGAACCCACACCGAACTTTATGTTACTATGAACAGTCTTTGATGAGATTAGTTATACAACAAAAAGGAAAAAGGTATTATCAAATGCCATCATTATAACGGAACGGCATAACAGTCATAGAACAAAACTGTTCCAGAAATATGTGCAGATCATGGTCCCCTATGCATATAATGATATTTTGATTTTGTTTTACAATTTATGTGATGCTTGTTTTAAGTAATATATACCCGTCATATGCCAACATATTTAGAACGGAACCTTTATAACGGACCTTCATACCAAACAAACGGACAAACATTGATTCTTTTCTCCTAAAAGTTGCCATTCTAAACACTGCTCCCGTGATATCCCATTCAGCCAGACATTGCAAATCAAGAGAATTTCCCCTATTGAAAATACGAAAAATGCTAGACTTGGACAACTACGTAAACATCTAGTTATTCGAGAATACAATAACAACATCATTGATAGCGCTTTCGAAAGAGCAATCAGAACTAGTCGCCAAGAACTTCTAGAGTACAAATTAAAGATAAGAATAAAGCAGCTAACAGAACACCTCTTGTACTCACTCACTAAAAATGTGTCATCTATTGTTCAGAAGCATTGGAAAATAATAGAAAATGATTCAAATCTAAAAAAAAAAAGTATTTTCTTCACCACAAGTCATGGCCTTCAGAAAATCTAAAAACATCCGTGACAAATAAGTGACATCTGTATTAGTAAAGCAGACTACTCCATCTCCCGGTAGCTACAAACAATGTTGTCGAAAAATTAGTTTTTGTTGATAAGCTGCTTAAACAAGCAGTTCTATCATCAGCTCCGTTACTAAACAAAATTATACCATCTACCTCCAATTCCAACTGTAAAATGGAGAACTCAATTTATATATTAATATGTGACACTTGTGGCATTCAGAAAAACAATGGACAAATCTAATATTCGGCTCAATAACCATCGTTCATGGTACAAAACCAACAAAAAATATCCTCTCAAAAGACATTTCGTTCAACGAAACATCCTTTTGAAAATGTTACTTTCCAAATCATAGAAGTCAACACCGAGTGGGACACCACGGCGAAAAGGAGAAGAGAAAACTTTTGGATCCACCAACTCCACACTTTAAAACCTTATGGTCTTAACGATTTTTTTATATTACTTTTTATAATTACCGGGACTTAGTGCTCAATCAATAATAAAAAGTAAATAGTGACATTGGTTATGAATTATTCAAGCAAATAATTCGACCTCATTGAATCTGTATTCATGTGAACTTCACTTTAACCCCTTGCAATTGAGATGGATAACACTTGAATTGTAGGTGTACAAGAGGCACGACAGATACCAAAGGGACAGTCAAACTCATAAATCTAAAATAAACTGACAACACCATGGCTAAAAATGAAAAAGACAAATGGACAAACAATAGTACACATGACACGACATAGAAAACTAAAGAATAAACAACACGAACCCCACCAAAACTTTTTAAGGTCCTTTGTTTGTGACCTTGAAATTTAGGTCAAGGTCATATGCTATTTGGACGTTCTATTGACCTTTGCTTCAAATTCATATTAAAAAGTAAAATCACAAAAATACTGATTTTAGAGGAAAATTCATAATCACATGGCAAAATCAAATAACAAATCACATCAAAAACGAATGGACAGTCAAACTCATAAATCTAAAATAAACTGACAACGCCATGGCTAAAAATGAAAAAGACAAACAGACAAACAATAGTACACATGATACAACATAAAAACTAAAGAATAAACAACACGAACCCCACCAAAAACAAGGGGTGATCGCAGGTGCTCCGGAAGGGTAAGCAGATCCTGCTCCACATGTGACACCCGTCGTGTTGCTTATGTGATAACAAATCCGGTAAATAGTCTAATTCGGTAGATCACATTCATGAAAGAGAAGGGGATTGTAGTTACGACGTAAGGAACATATCCGATATCATTTGTGAAACGGTTATTCCATAACGATCAACCAACTCGTGATGTCGTCCGTAAAATCTACGAAGGGATGATTTCAACTTCACCATTTGGAACTCTTGGTTTAAAAGCTTTCTTGTGAGCAGCAATACTTTATCAAGAAAATTATGATAGGAAATGCAAGCACGGGAATATCGTATCAATTTGGAAATATATACCCCGTATGCAAGTGCTGCAGGAATGTTGCTACTTAGAAATGGAAAGTTCACAATTGGACATTTTTTTTGTTTTCAACCGACCATCATTATCAATTTCTAGATGTAAGTCAAGATATGAGACCGACTTCACTGTATCTGTAGTATCCTGTAAAGTTATGTAAAAACGATGATACACATTTATTTTTTATCTATAGTATGAAATCAAATAGACCTAGAATAGTCCAGCAACACGAATTGCTCAATCTTTTTTATATCTATAATTATATATTTCATCGATTGTATGGTCATCGCATGACTTTAGTAATCAACTCGATACTTAATTAGATGACGGCGGGACTAGAATGCACACGAAACGAAGCTATTTATCTTAATGCTTGTGCCATGTTTATTATTTATTTTATACTTTTGATAGTTTGGATAAATATTTTTCATTGTTAGCAATAACATATGAAAATTTGACAGCTAGTGCCCCTTTACGGGGGTTCGCGGGTCTAAATTTTTTTTTTAAATAGATGATTTCGCTATTTTTTTATATAAATAAACTTTATCCCATACTTACTGGAAAAATTAAATAAAAATATGGGGTCACCGTTCATTTACGATCTTTTTGAAACAGTGTTTTTGTATTATCGAGTATATTTCATTGATATTTTATTGCTATCAAATTATTCAGTGAAGATGAATGTTTCGGTGACAACTGCACGTTTAAATGTAATTGTTTGACTGGAACAGCTCAACAGGAAAGTGTCCTGGGGGTAGGCAAGTTAATTATCATAAGGTTGACAATCAAATCCAAATATAAAAAGTAAAATCACAAAAATACTGAACTTAGAGGAAAATCAATTTGAAAAGTCCTTAATCACATGGCAAAATCAAATAACAAAACGCATCAAAAACGAATGGACAAGAACTGTCATATTCCTGACTTGGTACAGGCATTTTCCAATGTAGAAAATGGTTTATTAAACCTGGTTTTGTAGCGCTAACCCTCTCACTCTGATGACAGTCTCATCAAATTCCGTTATATTTACATTGATGCGTTAACTAAACAGACACAATCAATAAAATAGTCAAAATATTGGTACATCAGTCATCATCGTATAACAATTTTAAAAGGAACAATTTAACAGAACACAAAAACATCTACTATCTACAAACACATTCATTGATTTATGTGTCTGACGTCAGAAAATTTTATACGTCACATAAATTTGTCGTTCAATGTGCATACAAACAATTTTAAAATTTACATAGTCAATGTTAGCATACAGGGTTAAAAAATCAAAAGTATGTAAGAATAAATTTAAAAAATAGACCGAGATTTAAACTACTTCAAAAGTTATATATAGAATTTATAAGAATCCATAAATAGTTCATTCCACTACGCGATTGAATGATTTTGACGTTTGTGGTTCAACGTATATTGTAATTCATAACGGAAATATATCATAATTAAATAAAATAGAACAATATCATACTGACGGGATCTTTTAAAGTACAAAGTCACGTTATAAGAACCAATGAAATACAAAAAGTCGCATATACAAAACACACCACCAAAAAATGAAAGACAATACAAACACATTGACGAGATGTATAAATACCGAGCCACCTCAAACGGATATCACATAACCATTCAACAGTAAAGTAATATTTATAATAGAACTAAGACATATGAAAGATAAAACACGTTGTTAAGATGATAAAAAAACATCAGTACGCAGCATCTATACGAGATGTTCTTTGAAATACTAAGGCTTTTCTACCTCAGGCATAGATTACCTTCGCTGTATTTGGCAAAACTTTTAGGAATTTTGGTCCTCAATGCTCTTCAACTTCGTACTTTGTTTGGCCTTTTTAACTTTTTTGGATTTGAGCGTAACTGATGAGTCTTTTGTAGACGAAACGCGAGTCTGGCGTATATACAAAATATAGACCTGGTATCTATGATGAGTTTATTTACAACCACTGGGTCGATTCCACTGCTGGTGGAGATTTATTTTCCCGAGGGTATCACAAGCCCAGTAGTCAGCACTATTTGTGCTGACATGAATTATCATTGATATGGTTATATTTATAAATTAACTGTTTTAAAAACTTTGAATTTTTTGAAACACTAAGGCTTTTCTACCTCAGGCAAAGATTACCTTAGCTGTATTTGGCAAACTTTTAGCTTTAGGAATTTTGGTCCTTAATGCTTGCTCTTCAACTTCGTACTTTGTTTGGCTTTTTTTTTTACTTTTTTGGATTCAAGCGTCACTGATGAGTCTTTTGTAGACGAAAACGAAACAAAATTTAGTCATGGTATTTATGATGAGTTAATTGACATACACCTTTTTCATCATCTTTCTACTCAGACACTGATGACGTTTTACAAAGTCTGAGTATGAGCTGCAATCTCTTGAATACCGATGATAATATAGATGTGTTAAGTTGTTGCATTCGAATCGTTTTTAAAAAACATAAAAGTTCTATATGTGACCATCAGTTAACTTAGCGTATGTAATGTGATTATTTATGTCATTCTTATTCAAATTGTCATGACATCAAAATAAAACATAAATTTTAAATATAATGGACAGCACAAAAGATCACATAAACCACAAACACCCCTTCGAAAAAAAATCATTAAGAAATAAAAAATAAAAAAATCATTAAAAAAACAAAGCATAACGTTTAGTCACATACACATCAGGTAGAAATGCACACATCGTTTTGAATAACTGGTTGTGCTGAGATTTAATATTTGGTGCCCCTCCTTTCAATTGATTTCACAATAAGCTTATACATTGATTGGAAGGTTACTGTTAGATACAGTGCGAAAAAAATAATACGTGTATTCAGGTCGATGATATTTTAAACAGAAATGTATATGCCATTCTGTATACAAAACTTATACACTGAATCGTGTTTTTACACAGGAGAATACCAGTCTTAGGAAAAAAATCAACACCCAATGCAAAAGCCGACGATTACGACATCAGAACTAATCATACTTTGTCTTATGATGAAGAGTGAGGTAAAATCATCCATTATGGATAAACAAAGTTGTCAATTTTATAATAAAGTTCCTTGACAATTATTTCGTTGCTGAAGTGTCCAAGTAATATAGTTACATTATAGTATTATTCATTATAGTATTTTGCGCCTGTCCCAAGTCAGGAGCCTCTGGCCTTTGTTAGTCTTGTATGATTTTAAATTTTAGTTTCTTGTGTATAATTCGGAGTTTAGTATGACGTCCATTATCACTGTACTATTATGCATATTTTAGGGGCCAGCTGAAGGACACCTACGGGTGCGGGAATTCTCGCTACATTGAAGACCCATTGGTTGCCTTCGGCTGTTGTTTGCTCTATGGTCGGGTGGTTGTCGCTTTGACATATTCACCATTTCCTTTCTCAATTTTATTCTTTGTATGACTTTCACAATTTGTGAATGCAAATGATTTACAATTTCGAAAAGGCTATGTTAGAGTTCTGAGCAATTGAAGGGATAGCGAGAGAGTATTTTGAATTATTTTGTTGAAATGTCTGACACTTTTTAGACTTACACTATATGTGTTATTGTTAAAGATGGATCTTAATCACGAAGTAAAGAGACGCCTAACGCGGCTGCTATAGTTGGAGGTGTTGCTGCTTTCGTAATTGTTGTGCTAATAATAGTGGCGGCATGTGTGTTTTACAACTAAGCTTAAATCTTAATAAATGTAAAAATAAAACAAATATTCCTAACTCCAAGCAGCCGTCACAATGGAAAGTTTCTTTTCAAATGACAAAATTAAGAGCAAAAACAAATCAAGCGAATGACAAACAAATGTTATATTGTCGACTTGATATAGGCGTTTTCGTATGTCGAAAACGGTGGATATTTGGCAAAACTTTTAGAAATTTTGGTTCTCAATGCTCTTCAACTTCGTACTTTATTTGGCCTATTTAACTTTTTTGGATTCGAGCGTCACTGATAAGTCTTTTGTAGACGAAACGCGCTTCTGGCGTATATACTAAATTTAGTCATGGTATCTATGATGAGTTTATTTAAACCTCTGGTTTTATAGCTAGCTAAACCTCTCATTTGTGTGATGGTCACAAAAAATCCATTATATTGACATTAATGTGTGATCAAAACGAACAGACATTTATATGTGCAGCAAAATGCAGTAATACTTTTCCGTTTTGAATTATCATTAGGATTGATTGATTGATTAACGTCCAGTGGCAAATTTTTCATGTATGTTCAGGACGAGAACAAGTTTACAATAAATACGATAGGTAGGTTTTGTCATAATAGACATGATAGAAGCCATTCGGGATAATGGTCGGGGACATTTGGACTGACACTGGGAAATAAGGGTATATTGGATAGGGAGAGCAAGGTTGCCTTACAACAGGCCACCTATACGCATCCCTCAAATAGATGTTACAAGGTTTCTTAACGTGCAAAGAGCTTGGCACTCTATTTACACGAGGCATCGGATTTAACGTCCCCATTCTGACAGGACGTGACTGCGAACTTTATACATCCCGCACAGCCAAACAGACGCGCCACTTTGGGTAAGCGTTTTACTGCCGGTCGGTAGAAGACCAAGTGACCATACTTCATTTCCCCAGTTACCCTTGAGGGCTTATCATTCGGATGAATCACCTGAAAACTTGATTCGTCACAATATTGACATAAAGGCAAAAATGTAAAAATAACAAAAATACTGAACTCCGAAGAAAATTCAAAACGGAAAGTCCCTAATCAAATGGCAAAATCAAACGATAAAACACCGCAAACTGTCATATTCCTGACTTGGTACAGGCATTCTCGAATGTAGAAAATGGTGCAAGATGTTATATCTTTGCAAACAAGTCAGCTTGAAAATTTACACAATACATGTTTTGACAATCAATTTTAACGTCTTAGTTTTGTACTAGTCATGTAGGTTATGTTAATAGTTATAATATATATTTACCATTTTCTATGTTTGACACTACAAGGTTAAGTTTACATGGCAAATCTGCGTTTGGAATATTTTTGTTATATCATTACGTTAAGAGATTATACATGTTATACGATAAATAAATTTCTACTGTGTTACATACTATGTATCTTTTGAATATGTGTTCAAGATTTGGTTTTGTAAAATTACAAATATCAAAAGAATTTATTACTAGTAATTTATCAGAAATTGGTTTGAAATTTTTCCCTTGATTAGCTGAAATTGTCACGTATCTTTGGTCTGGTCGAGTTATTCAATCAAATGGTATTTCATTATCTCTAAAGACTCGCCTCTCGTTTTGTTGCTGAAATACGCACATGCCTCATAAAAGAAAGTACAACATGTTTCACAAATGACGAATATCTCATTGTTGTCATTAAAAATGTCCTTCCCTAAACTGCATTAAAATCCTTTTTTTATTCTAAACAATAATCGGGTCTTTCCACATTTCCAAGGAAAGACCTTTTGATTTTGTTCTGATTATTATTAGGTCTTTCCACCTTTCCGTGGAAAGACCTTTTGATTTTGTTCTGATTTTTTGGTCTTTCCACCTTTCCGTGAAAAGACTTATTGATTTTGTTCTGATTAATATTAGGTCTTTCCACCTTTCCGTGGAAAGATCTTTTAATTTTGATTATTTCTTTTTCTTTTTTTTTTCTTCCGCCTTATTCTTTTCTTGCGTAGTATTGAAGTTTTAATAGGATATCGTATAGTGTATACGCTTTAAAACATGACAACCCCGTAACCATTACATTGTAAGAGTTATCTTCCAAAACACTGTTTTTCTTGTGGTCACTACTCCTTTTCAACCTTCAAAGAAAACGACAAATTCATTTTACCAAATTGCTCGTTACATCTTTGATAAGGTTCGCTATTAGACCGAAGCTATACGGAGACTCCATATGAGAGATATTCCCCCTTATGTATTTGATATAAGTGACTTGCATTTCTTACTGGTAAACCATAAGTGATACAGACCTAGGGTCTTTTGATTAAAGGTAATTGGTAAAACAAAAATGAAAATTTTATTTAGGTCAAGGTCAAAGGTCAAGGTCATATTTTAAATTTTGATTGTGGCTTATTTTTACTTATTTTCAAAAACCGTATAACATATCGACAAATTCGTTTTACAAAACTGTAAGTGGCGACATGCCGTTACTTATAAATTTTGGTTGAAAGGGTGCGTAGACAAAAAAATGGAGTTGTTGCCCAGTTTATATTTAGAATTATGCACAAAGTGATGTAACTCATTAACCTTACATATTAAAGACCAAGGGTCTTTTGATTTGAGGTCTTTGGTTTGTGACCTTGCAATTGAGGTCAAGGTCATAGGTTAATAGGACGTTCTATATTTTGACCTTTGAATTAATTTATGTTTTTACATCATAAAGCCATAGGAACTGACACTTAAGACTGATTTATAATATTATGGTATCAAATAGATCTTTAATGGTGGAGAGACCTTCAATTGTTCCTTAAACAATTGGTTTTTAATTTTTTTTTTTTTTTCTTCCGCCTACTTTTTCTTTTGCGTAGTATTGATGTTTCAAAAGATATCGCTTAGATATTTGGAATATGATATCGTATAGTTTATAGGTTTTAAAAATTGACAAAGGCGTAACCAAATACTTTACGTTGTAAGAGTTATCTCCCCAAACACTGTTTTTCTTGTGGCCACTTTTCCTTCGCAACCATAAAAGATTACGACAAATTTATTTTACCAAATTTACCCATCTTCAGGATTAGGATTTTATTTTAACCGAAGCTATCCGGAGACTCCATATGAGAGTTATTCTAACATGACGTCCTTCAAACGATTTGAGTACACACCCGTGGTAAAATATAAATATACTGTTAGGGCTGTTCCTAATGTACTCCCACGTCATATGTATTTTAATGAATGAGCTACCCGACGTCATAGAACAACCACGTCAGAATATAAGCATTTTACGGGAAAATACACGCTTTTGAAACCGAAAATCATCATAACAAGAAGACGTAAACAAACGATGATAAAATGTGATACATGCCATTTTTTTTTTAAATATATAAGACATATAAGTAAATTATCATTAGATTCATCAGAACTATCTAAATACATTATTGTGAATACTTTAAGCATATCACTAATTCAGTTTGTTCCGTTCTTTTACGCCAATTGAATATTGCGTTTATTTATGGGAACGGCAAATATCAGCCTCCACCTAGAGCGCTTCGATCCAAACGAATAGCCGTATTTGTCCTATTAGAATCGAAATAATTCATGGGGGCTTGAATATATCTAGATTTTACCACGGGTTGTCCCTTTATGCTTTAGCGTCTGTATTTGTGAAAGAAGGATCTATTTAATTCACTCAACACACGTCGTGATAATATGGACTATCCTCGTGAAGCTTTAAAACCTTACGTTACCGGATTGCTCTTGAATCCAGTTATTACTATCGACTTCTAATTATTTGTTATTGTAAGTCCGTTTGTAAAAGGATGATATGTCAGACGTACTATATTAAATGAGCCTTTTATGTGTGATTTAAGTATTTACAAATACATGTATTGACTTTTTTGCATACCACATGAGTTGGTAACACAACCTCTTTATGAAATAGCATGTGTTGTGGTTGCCATTTAAACATTTATCCAACACCATTCAAATTAAGCGTTTAAATTAATTGTAGATCAATGTATTGATTTTTGTTAAGATTCTCAAATTGCTTATTAGTAAGCCATATATTTCACTGTCTTTTAATTTACAGGCGCAGATTGATATCAACACAAAAAGGGGCTAAGACAACGTCAGTCGATACGACTACATACATGAATCCCCCGAATAAATTTTAACCGGGTTTAATTCAGATGAGCTACACGACAAGTGCCACACGTGGAAAAGATCTGTCTATTCTTCCGGAGCAGCACCTGAGATCATTCCCATTTATTGGAAGGGTTCGAGTTGTTCTGTTTTTAATTTTCTATTTGGTGTGTTCTGTACTGTTGTTAGTATGTTGGTCTTTTTCTCTTCAAGTCATGTCATTGTCAGTTTATTTTAGACATATTCAACACGGAGCCTAGGCTTATATCTAACAGCAAGCCATAACGGGCCCCAACAATAAGTAGTGTAAAACTAATCAAAGGGGAAGTAACAACGGTTTTACCTATATAAAACCAGATGCGAGAAACACTTATGAACCACACAAACAAACGACAACTACTGAATCCTGAATTAAGAAGAGTTGCAAACAATTTTAGCGGGATTGAACGTTTAAATGGTCTAAACCTTCTTCCTTTATGTGAATTAGTAGTATAACATCACAACATGGATAGACACACTATAAAATATCATTTGGAATGACTACACTCAATCAAAAAAACAAAGTGACACAAATAAACACACAATGAACGAATACATTTGATACAGTGTAATAAATACAGAGTTAATAAAAATAAAGAGATGGATTATTTAAGGAAACGTATAAAACCGGTGTGAAATGTTACTTTATTTTAGAAAAAATCAAATTTGAAACAAAATACGTCATATAATACACAGGTAAATAAAATAATTTTGTTGTTAAGTATACTTCTTCTTCTGTATAAATAATCTTCTGTTTAGGTAACCAAGAATTTTTTTGTAAGTAAATAAAACTTATCTAAAATTTGGTAAATGTGGGATGAATAAAAATTAAAAAACTATACAATTTGTGTTCTTAAGGCACAGATTCCGAAACATTATTTTAAGAGAAGGGAAATAATTTCGATGTTCATAGTACGAAGAAGTGACGATTAATAGTAATTCAATAAATTCAAATCTGGTATATAAACCAGATACATGTTAATATTAGATAACAAAAAAAGCATTACAAATAGTATCAACAGGTCAAATTAACAAGAAATTACGATTTGAGAGTACCCTCAGTTACTGACAGCTAGTTAAAAGTTAAAACAATTAATAATAAAAAATCATGCACCAGAGACAATCAACTAAAACTACAACCCAGGGATTTAGTATTTTAACGTCATTGATAGTCAAAGAAGACATGACTTAGATCCTCAATGATCTTAAACTTCGTACTTGTTTGGCTTTATAAATATTTTGATATGAGCGTCACTGATGAGTTATATGTAGACGAAACGCGCGTCTGGCGTACTAAATTGTTATCCTGGTTCCTTTGATGACTCTTTTGTGCAATACCAAAAATAGATATTAGTGCTAGTGTAAACTGCATACAAATATCTAATGACAACATTGGTAATATAACCCTTGCTGATAACACGGCTGTCATTCGGTTTAACGAGAGAAATGATCGTGAAAGAATATCTAACGGCGGTCAAGTATTGAGAGACGATCGTGAAAGTTCTGGTAACGGATCGTGAAAGACATTTAATCGAGAAGACATATGAAAGGTCAATAAATTTTCTAATTTAATAAATTACACAGACAAATTAACGACAAAATAAAACTGTCTGTCAAAATGGTTCAACATTATGATCAGTATGTGAGAATATCCAGTTTAAAAAGTACTTAGTTATTACAAAACAACAAAAGGCAGATTGCTTCTCGACATTTCAATGACATAAAAAATGTAAACAAACATGATTTTTTCACAAGTTCGACTAGAAAAACTACTTTTATCCGAATAAGGGTATTCCATTTGAATCAATCAAATGGTTCTCATAGTTACTTTGTATAAACATAATCTGAAACTTGGTAAATAAAGAACTATTTACACAAAAGTTGATTTTTCGGATCGTGAAAGATGACGTACCGCATTTCTGAAGATCGTAAAAAGGATCGTGAAAGATCTGATGCTACGAAGATGTTCAAATTATTCTTCCATTATATCATAATTAATATTTGTTATTGTCATTAAAGGGAAACTTCGCAAAAAAATCAAAAATTGATATTATGTTTATTCTGTATAAAAATGCTCAAATTCATAGGTATTAAAGTTTTATTCTGCTAGATAAGAGATCACCATCGATTTTAAATTTAGTGTATCAATTCTCTCCGGTCGGCCATTTTGTCACCTTGTCCGATTTGCAGTCGCGATATGTCTAAGGACCAGAACTACAGTAACCCGATGTAGTCGTAATTGCGTGTCGATATCTCGTCAATCGTACGGTTGTTTTATCCGACTAGTTAACTTGATACGGAAAATTTTCTTTTTTTTTTTAATAACCATGATCTGTTATTTTAAGACTGATAATATAGGAATTAGTGAAAAGGTCAAAATTTCAAATCATAAATAAGTCTTCCGTGAAACTTGAATTGTTTTCGGCAATCTAATTAGTTCATAATTCTTTTATGTAATAAACTTTATTCAAATAAATTAGGATCTTCGCTCCACTGATCACCCGCATGGCTAAAGGTATTACTCCCAAAGGTATTGTAGGGGGTGTGAGGTGACACGTCCAGGTATTCAAGCGATTTCCTGTCGAGTTTGCAAATCCATGCATCGTTTCACTTCTTAGTGTATTGATAAGTGTACACGGCCGATAACTTATAACTTTCCATTTTGAACTATTAGGTGTATAATATACATCTCTATCTTGCGTGTCCGAAAGTGATATAATATATAGTCATTACTAAACATATACGCTTGTTTATGAATAACATTTCTGGTTAAAAGAAAATTATTTATAAAAATATAAATAATACCAAAAAAAAACAACAGATCTGATGAAATAAATAAAAAAATCCAAGAGTAAATTTGGTAACTGAATGTAATATATACTCGTTGTCAATGGTGAAGGACAGATTGGAACATACCAGAAATATATTGATTTAAAAAAAGGTACGCACTAGTCGACCATTCGTATATACGCCTGGATTATAAGTTACGGAACTATAGCGCAAATTAAAATATATACATTTATACATAGAACATAAGAAAGAATAATATATTTTGCGTAAATTGAGGTAAAAGTTTTGTAAAATGAAAAGTCCACGTATGCCAACAGTAAGTAATCATCAAATGTCGATAGATTATTGTATACCAAACGAAGAAGGAGAAGAAGAAGAGATTTAAACACAGGTCGATATATAACTTTATTTGGCTCATCGAAGTTATGGACATTTATAATTTAATTAAATTGTTCTCGAAAAAAGGAAGAAATTCGTCTTCGTCACAATTGTTCCAAAATGCATACGCCACTGGAAGTACACTTATACCGAGGGATGTGAATATTTTCCGGGAAAACTATAGAGTATCAAAGTTTCAAATCAATTTCGGGATTTATTTTTTCTCTATATATTCAATGACAGCAATTTAAAGAAACTGCTTGTCCGCTTTAGTGGTATTCTTGCCAGTTGAAACAGACTTATAATTACATTAAAAAATAGGGAAGGATGACATTAAATTCGTTGTCTTTCTTTATACATCGTTGGTCAAATAGCTAAAGTATTATATATAGTTACGGTGTGAGACGAAGAGTATTTTAAGAAGGACATATTCCCGATTATGTATACATTTTGTTGATGTTTTTCACACTTGAAAAGCATATCTGTTCGTAATTTGTCGATTCCATTCCAATTAGATCCTTTAATTTCCTGTCAATTTTTTTAAACATTTTTCTTTTTAAATATCTGAAGTCTTCATGTGTTGTCAGATTTAAAATATTTTGATGAGCACATTAATTTCTAAATAGGTAATTAAAGATCACTTTGGATGGACTAAAATATATAATTGCAATTGTTAATGATCTGTTTGAAATATTTAAGGCTGCCGATCCTTATTTGAAATAGTACAATTTTTAGTTCATAAACTCGTGTTTAGAAGGCAATTTTTATTTATAAATTCTTCAATTAAAATAATTCAGTGTTTTATCGTTACTAAAGTAATCAAAAGTCATAATTCATTAAAAAGTGATCTTATGCAAAATATAAAAATATACAACAGCTATATCCAGTTATTGTGCGATCTTATTATTCCCGTTAATTAATTTTAATTTTTTTTTTTTACATTCATGTGTCTGAAATTTTGTCGGAGTCCCGTTTACAATTATGTTGTTCACACCTGAATGCCAGTGAACCGTGACGCCTAGATTTCACTGAATGAGGATCAAAGGATTAGAATTACATAATGCTAATCTTTTAATTACCTTGAGTTAACCTACGCATTCAACATTCTTTAGGTGTCACAAAACAATACACATTTTATTTCCACCGTACAAGCAAGTGAAAATGTTTGCTGTAATGAAGCAAAAACGTCAGAATACAAACATGTATTTTTAATACACTATTGATCATGTCAATTTCATATGTTTGTTTAAAGTATTTGTACAAAACAAATCATAAAAATGTTCTATGTATGAATTAATTTTATTATTAAAATTCGTTTTAAAATATCCACACGATCTAATTTTAAAAGTTGCATGGCTATCACTTATTTTTCGTTGGTTAATAGCTACACCAAAAGTCGTCGATGCGCTTTAAATCGCGTAATTAGATTGTTAACGAACAAGACTTAAATGAGATATTTTCACTCCCGGCATGCATCAAAGACTTAAACTACGTCACACAAATCAGGAAGCTTCAAGAAATAAAATTAATAATTCCCAATTTTCTTCTTTATTAGATTTCATATCAAAATAAAACTTGGTGAATATGTTTTTTATGGTATTATGAACATAATAAGATGATAAGTGAAAAATCGCGAATTATCCCTTTAAGAAAAGCTAGATAGGTCAACATCCTCAATAGGTTTAAGCATTTCAAAGCATTAATATTTTCAGAAAATGAAATGTAAAATAGTTGGATGATTGTAGGATGACGCTTTTTATTGTCCTGTGAAGTACTCACTTATCACGAGTTTTAGGATACCCACATTTTGTATATTGGATCCTATAAACTACATGTTCGTCAGACAGGATTTACCTGATCCAGAATTTGCCTCATTTCATGGATGAAGATTCATTTTTGTGGTAAAGTCCGTATCGCGGATTCGTTAAGCTTTAGGATAAATGTCTGTTGTTATGATTGTAAGGTTTACATTTTCGACTTCTGCAAGGTTTCAAATAACATTGAACTCACTAGTATGCATCAATCGGCGATGTTCGTTTTATGTTGTTTAGCCTTTTGGATATATACAGCCCGTAACAGAGAAGTGATCGAATTGGTGTTTCTTTACCGTCAAAATTAGCTACGTTATCGACAAACTTAATTGAGTAGTGACCGAACTATTGGTACTTTAACGTTAAAAAGATTGACAATGCTGACAAACTTTCATGTGTCGATAATCAAGTTTAATACCGATAATATTGAAAATAATTTTAATAATATGAAACAAAATATGTCCATGCACCATTTCGATCGGGCGAAAAGTAGTCATTCTTCAAAGTCAGAACAGAAAAAAAAGATTTATGGAAGGACGTCTTGATAAGTCAAAATAAGGGTCAGAATATTGTTTTCTAAAAACTACCAGGCCCCTTCCTCCATGAAAACTAAATGGTCCGTGGCAAAAATAAAAAATTCCCACATGTTCAACTTCAAAATTTGACCAGATTGTATTCTTAACTGTCGGATAATATACTAGGATAACATAGAAAATGTCCTGTATGGGACGATTCTGTACTCATACTTCACGCGTAGTTGGGTACAAGTGTTCTCGAAGTGAACTCACCCGACTACGCTTGCAGGAAAAAGTGTACTCTTACGTCGGATACCGGGCAGTTTCTTTGTTATATCTGTACTTTATCAAATACATGTACATGTTAATATTTTCTTAATATTAAATAGATAAAAATTATTGCTGAAAGCCTGTTCAGGGTTTCTTTCTTGTGTATGATTATATAATTTTTCACATGCCTGAACTCATTGACGATAATGTAAGGTGCTCTATTAGAAAAAAATGGATTTCTAGTTTGAAAAAGAAACTTCGCCTTTTCTTGAGCCTGTTTTGTACATTTAGTTTAACAGATATGATCCAATGGAAATTTTCACATGAAACCTTCGGTAAATAGGAAAATGAAAAGATATGGGGAAATTTACAGAGAGACCACACTCCATCCATGAGAAAAACGGAGGGAATTTAAAAATCTAGAGGTCTCCTGGACAAGGCTTTCAACAAGGGTGGAATCTCACTCCTTCTGAAAAGCTCTTAATCGCCCCAACGTGTACATACGTTTGGTCATCAAGAGATTCTGGTTTCTCTTTTTGTGTGTCATAAACATTCAATTCGGATTTGAATTTAATGTACCGAAACATTTCCGTACATTAAATCTTAGGACGGTCAGAACATTTTAAGGACGTAACAGACCGAAGTACAATTTTAAGTAGTACATAGATGTGCAATAATTCAGCTTCCTGTACATGTTCATGAAGTTCTAAATTTTGAATGTTGATTACAATAAACAAGAATGTGTCCAAAGTACACGGATGCCCCACTCGCACTATCCTTTTCCATGTTCCATGGACCGTGAAATTGGGTAATAATCTAATTTGGCATTAAAATAAGAAAGATTATACTATAGGGAACATATGTACTAAGTTTCAAGTTGATTGGACTTCAATTTTATCAAAAACTACCTTGACCAAAAACTTTAGCCTGAAATTCGCACTTTCATTTTCTATGTTCAGTGGACCGTGAAATTGGGGTCAAAAGTCTAATTAGGCTTTAAAATTATAAAGATCATATCATAAGCAACAAGTGTATTAAGTTTCAAGTTGATTGGACTTCAGCTTCATCAAAAACTACCTTGACCAAATACTTTAACCTGAAACTCCGACTTTCATTTTCTATGTTCAGTGGACCGTGAAATTGGGGTCAAAAGTCTAGTTTGGCTTTAAAATTAAGAAGATCATATCATAAGCAACAAGTGTACTAAGTTTCAAGTTGATTGGACTTCAGCTTCATCAAAAACTACCTTGACCAAAAACTTTAACCTGAACGGACGCACAGACGGACGCACAGACGGACGAACGAACGAACGAACGGAGCCACAGACCAGAAAACTTAATGCCCCAGCTACTATCGTAGGTGGGGCATAACAATCTCAAAATGTCCGTTAACAATGAAAAGGTTTGACTATGAAAAATCACATATCTAAGAAAAGCAGTCGTTTAATTGATTATAAGAAAGTTTCAGTATATAATGTCAAATTTCTTTAATTTGAGATTTTTCCTTTAGTTACAAATGTAGCTCCATGTCTGATGGTGAAATAAAAATGAATGTCTTAGAAAGTGGTGAATTAGTTTCCATAAATGACAGATGAATCGGGCCAAGCTTAGTAACTTACAGTAAACAGACTACTGTAACATTGACGCACTCGTCGAACTGTTTAAAAGATTTGTGTTTATGACCAAAAATTTATATACAACTTCATTTATAAATTAATCTGAATTTCATAGCGCGTCGTCACAATAATGAAAGTTATAAAAAAAAATCTATAACCAGCAGATCTATACTTCTATAAAGAAAGTATTCTTGTACAAAAGGGTATTTATTATAAAATGGTCCTAACTATAGAATATATAGTTTACCACAGAAATCTTAAACGGAAGTTTCGACAATTTAAAACAGAAGAGATTTGAAAATAAATTTAACTTTAAATAAACACTGAAATAATTTTAATACCTCGAAGGTGTAAAGAATAAACCAACAATCTCAATCTTTAAAAGTGTCTTCATTGAACTAACCGAGGAGTTCATGTTTACAGTAGAAACAGTGGATGTGACTCCAATAAATTCATTATCGACTCCTAGGAGTCGATATTAAGAATTGAACGATGCACAGTAAGTGCGTGAATTTTTCTTGCCACCTGATTGGAAGATATTACGAGACGTGAAAAATCAGTTTATTGATTGGTTAGAACAATCCAAACCTAGTAAATGTCCTTCAATCCCGTAGAGTATCGGATTTGTCCTCTCTATTTTAGCAATTAGATTTTACACAGGTAACTTTTAGGGAAAACGGTACTATTTATTCTGCCATAGGCGACAATGCTAACATTTTCTAAATTTACCACTTTTTAAGATAAAAACCTGGATAAAACAGTTATATGATGTGTTAGTACTTTATTATTCTGTTTTAAAAATTAAAGCCAAATAGTATCATGACCAACTTCCAACGGAGCTTGTTTATGTTATCCATGCCCACCGTCATTTTGCACCAAATTTATGAAATTTTGCAAATCTTTTCGAATAATTCTCTAGAAAATATTTCAATAGGTTTTAAAATTTATATTGTGAATATACACACTGCAGTTATTCATAGACAAATAAAAAATATATTGTACCCTTACATCCAATCACAGCGCTCCTAATTTGACTTCCTTCACCTGCCTTGGGTACACAAAAGGCCAACCTAATGCTGGGAAAGTTTAATACTACCGTTTTCCCTTTATCTATAAATAGTCGAATCTTCTGGAGTAAACAACAACGTGAGACGATATATACTTAGTCTACTTCATAACGTGTGACCTCACGTGTGTGGTAAAATTTGCTGATTGATGCACGTGGCTATTCTAGTAAATGAATTAATCTACAAAGCGAAAGCACTTTCCATTTTCATCAGCTAAGAGTCGACTATAGCCCTTTTTGAAAGGCTAACGCTTGTTATCATTGTAGTCATGAATATTTATCGCTTATGTTAAATTGATAAAGATTTTATCGAGGTCGCACCAACTGTTTCTACAGCTTAAGATCAGTTACATGTAACATGATCTCGTCGATTCGCACGACGAAGCCATTGTTTATGACAGAACACACATTCTAGATTATGTATTTTTGTTTCGGTCAGTTCGAAAGTATTTGATCATTTCAACTCCTTTGTATTTCATAATATGTGTCATGAACAAAGACATATGTTCGATTGAATAATGATTTCCTCGTAACAAATGATAGAAATTTCGGAGATCCCGTATTTAATCCTTTACCGTTAAAATGAAAATGCCAATGACAGAGGTTGATTATAAAAAAATGTTTTACTGTGTTAAAAAAACTTCGACTTAAACAATGAAAACTTACACGTTTGACATGAAATATTTTGTCGATGAAGAAAATTAAATTATGTCACTTCTGAAATAAGTTTGTCGATAACGTAACTTATTCTGACGGTAAAGAAACGCGAATTCGATCACTACTCTGTTACGGGCTGTACATGTATGCTATAGCGCCAAGGTATTTCGTGTATGGTGTACATGTCTGTCTGCATGTTTCATATATGACCATGATGACATCAATTGTATTTGATATATTGAATGGTAGTAAGATGTCTATGTCAGGCTGTCGGTCAGAGTTCATATACTTTTGACCTTACGTTCCGAATTAATTGGCCAATCAAAACTTTTACATTTGTCAGTTTCTAAGACACTGTAAGGATCGGAACACATTTATTTGGTGTACAGGATATATGTAGAGATCTGTATGGTATGGTATTCTGACCTCGAACTCTTTTTATGAACCATTAACAATCTTAAGCGCATTTGACACTTGTAGTAAAACCCTTGATATTATAGACGTTCAACAAATATACTATCATAAGTAAAGCAGACGAAACATTACAGCATTTGCGCCCTGGTAATCTATAGTTTGTAGTATATGGTTAAATCAATCCACATCTGCGTTGTAGTATATAATTAACTTAAGGAACTTCAAAGTACTGTTGCACAAAATATTGGTTATCGTTCCATCTCAAATTAGTCATGAAAGATGCATGCTGTTTTCCTGTATTTTTTTGTTTGATGGATATCATTTTGGTTTAAACATTGTATATCAATATTATTGGCCTTAAAGTGTCGGTCTGCCTAAATTGCAATTGACACATTCACAGCCCTGAATCGTTCACACTTGTTCAGACACGTTTTTAGTTGTTGTTTTTTAACTTTCGAGATAAAGTGTTAAATAGAAAAAAATAATAGTTTTAATGTTCATCCTTATCAAAATAGTTAAAGGCTTCAACCAGTTGCAGGTTTATCAAATGGTAAAAGAAGTACTGATTTCTGATTACAAGTATTAAGTCTGGTCACACATTATCTTTCACGATCAAAATAATGCGTTGCCTCATCTTTCACGATCAAGTTTGATGGAAATTCAACACATTCAAGGTTTTCATATAAAAATTAGTCTTTTAAGGGAAGAACCTACTTTAAATTTACTGTACAATCAGATACACCAAAGATTGAGTTTCAAATACATCATGAAAAACTGAAATATGACCATTATAGGTACATAAAGCGTGTTATTTGGAATTAATTTCAAAGACATGCATTGCACTTTTTGTGTTTTTTTTCATTAAGTACTGAATATTTTCTTCATCTTATATCACAGTTATGTTGGGGAAGTTAAACCATTTTGACAGACAAAACTTTGTGTTCGGAGTTGTTGCACGTTTTGAAAATTTTGCGATTTTTTCAAAGATTCTGAACTAGAATTTACATAAAATGCCTTTCACGATCCGTTACCAGAGCTTTCACGATCGTCTCTCAATACTTGACCACCGTTAGATATTCTTTCACGATCATTTCTCTCGTTAAACCGAATGACACCGGTGGATAAGTTTATTTAAAGATTGGATGAGTTTACAAGGAACAAATAGTGATTTTCGCGCTTTTAGTACAATATAACATAAAATTTAGGATGTGAAATACAATTTCTAGTCGGTTTTCTTCAGGTACAGCCAAATTTAATAACCAAACCTTTGTATTTATGAAAGAATTAAGTAAATATTTTAAGTATATGTTAACAAAATAATTAATAATCAGTGATGCAATGATTACGTTCGTTAAAATCTCCGACATCACTACAAACACGGGCATACCGAACGAATTGTACGATGGAGCCAAAGAAACATCGCCGTCTAAAAAAGGAAAATCAACAATAGGAAATGGAAAATCATCTCTTTTGTCGTAAATTTTAGTATGAAGTTTCCCTTTAAGCCTTGGTTACAACGAACCCACGACACATATATGCAGCTCCACGACATGCAATTTTGTCAAATAGCGGGTGATCTGTGATCGTCGTACGACAGTCGCACGATATTTTGTGCTTCGTGGCGCTATCGTGTGTCGTGGAACGAAAATTGGACATGCACCTTTTTTGCTCTACGATTTTTTTGTCGTGTCACTGTCATGTGGTTGTTGTGAGAGTGTCTTACCACAGTCGGGGGACTGTCATGCGATAAACACATCGTCGTGGGTACCAACCTAAACCATTTTAATAAAACTAAAATCGTACGACTGTCGCACGACGGTAGTTAGACAATCTCACGACTATCAAATGACACTCGTGATACAGTCGCACGATTGTCTCACGAATACCAAATTTCGTACGATGATCGCACAACATTGGTTGTCAGTCATACGACAGTTGTACGTTCGTCGTGCAACAAATGTTTGTTCAATTCGGAAGAACAAAATTCGGCAGGAATGAATGTTTGGAAAGAAACATACAGTCCGCCTTTTAAAGAGGATGGTTATTCTACCAGAACGATAACGCTTGACCCTGCAAAATAGGCGTCTTACCGGCATTCAACAAGATCGACATATAGACCGTGAACAGCATAGGAACTAGCTAAACGCCCGACGTTGGTGGGTTAGGCCATGGATCGAACTGCACCTGATGTTTAGGCAGTATAGTACACTGATGCAAGAGGTAATGCGGGAATCTGCCGGGGATTTTGTTGGATTCATGCGGATGGAGCCTGGCATGTTTCAAGAAATTTTTCTGAGAGTCGCCTCTCACATCACTAATCAATTAGATTGGGCCTTCTTTATATCACTAGTATTTCGAGTCAAAACGTGCGAGTGACCCATGGCTGTTGTTCGGTGTTGTGACGTAGTTCTCTTATATTTGATACATTTCCCTCAGTCTTAGTTTGTAACCCTGATTTGCTTTTTCTCTGTCGATTAATGAATTTTGAACAGCGGTATACTACTGTTGCCTTTATGTACGACAGTGGCACGACTGTGACACAATAGTAACACGCGCATTACATGACATGAAAACCCAAAAATATAGCCCAAAACAACTCACGTTTGCCGTACGACTGTCGCACTACCGACTAGCGATAAACCCACGACAGTACAGTTACCTTTTTGTTCTGTCGTGTATCCATCGTGGAATCATCGTGGACATGTCGTAGCTGATGTGACAACTCGAAATATATTTTTTACATTTTGCACGACAACTATTTTAAAAATAGATCTTCCACGACAAACAATCATACGATCTGTGTGACCAGGTCTTTAAAAAATGAAATATCTAAATCTAGAAAAGGACAAGTACTGCTGTTTATGTTACTAAATAGATTCAGTTAAAGTAAGTACTTTAGGGTAAATTTCGGTGGTATACTTAAAGTACTATAGTGAAGGTATTGTTGAATGTATCAACCAAATGTAACAATGACAATGCCCTGTCTTTACTGATTTTGGTCATAAACGGTGGTTCATAACAATATAAGAATAAATCTGCTATTAAAGGGGCACAGTTTGTGCCCATAGGAATAACTACTACCTGTAGATACACTTTATCGCCGAAACGTACAGATATGTTATCTAGGAGAAAATTTAAAGCTTCAATCATATCTTCACATTTCCATTAATATATCCCCCAGAACTAGAAATCAAAGAAACAAGAGACACGGCTTCCTCTGCCTCATTTTTAGACTTATATCTCGAATTTGACTAACACAGTCATCTCAGTACAAAAATCTATGTCAAACAAGACGATTTTAATTTTGAAATTATAAATTTACCCCAACTTAGTAGCAATCTACCAACTTCACCTGAATATGGGATATATATTTCCCAACTTATTCGATATTCAAGAGCTTGCAGCTCCTACTCAGACTTTGTAAAACGTCATTAGTGTCTGAGTAGAAAGTTGATAAACCAGGGGTATGTTAAACAACGTCTCGTCCTTTTTCTAAAAAAATGTTCATCGGAAGGTACCCAGACCTTATTGATAAATATTCCGTATCAACTTCACAAATAATGCATGATGGTCATGTATAGATTATGTGTACTGATGTTGTTTATCCTCTTAACAACGTGTTATATTGTTCTTTCAATTGTCTTTGTTCTATTGTTAATATTACTTTTACTGTTGGATTGTATTATGTGATATCCATTTAACGTGGTTCGGTACTTAAACATCCCGTCAATGTGTTTGTATTATCTTTCATGTTTTGCTGTTGTGTTTTGTATATGCGACTTGTTGTGTTTCTTTGGTTCTTTTAACGTGACTCTGTACTTTAAACTATCCCGTCAGTATGATATTGTTCTAATGTATGTCATTATGATATATTTCTATTATGAATTAGAAAATGCGTTGAACCACAAACGTCAAAATTATTCAATCGCGTAGTGGAATGAACTATTTGTGGATTTTATAAATTCTATATAACTTTTTGACTGTTTAACTCTCGGTCTATTTCTGAAATTAATTCTTACATACTTTTGATTTTTTAACCCAGTATGCTAACATTGCCCATGTGAAATTTTAAAATTGTTTGTATATACATTGATCGATAAATATATGTGACGTCAGACACTTGAATCAATGAATGTGTTTGTAGATAGATGTTTTTGTGTTCTGTTTAAAAATATAAAACAACACGTTTAATAATTTATTGCGTCCGAAGCGCTTTTCTGGATTTACCTTCATCAGGAACGCTCAAAGCCAAACATTTGAAATCCGAAGATGTATAAGTACCGAAAATCGTTGAAGAGCTATATGTTAAAAATACCTAAAATAAATAGCCAAATTCATCTAAAGCCAACTTTGCCTGAGGGAGTTGAAACCTTAGTTTCATAATAATTTTAAAATTTATAAACGGACAATTTTAGTAAAGTTTGTTTAATCATGTCAGTACCGAAGCACTGACTACTGAGCTGATGATACCCTCGGGGACTGATAGTCCACCAGCAGAGGTATCGACCCAGTGATGTAAAAATATAAAACAACACGTTTAATAATTTATTGCGTCCGAAGCGCTTTTCTGGATTTACCTTCATCAGGAACGCTCAAAGCTTAATTGTTCCTTTTAAAATTGTAGCACGATGATGACTGCTGTACCCATATTTTGACTATTTTATTTGTTATGTCTGTTTAGTTCATGTATCATTTTATTTGATGAGACTGTCATCAAAGTGAGAAGTTAAGCGCTATAAAACCAGGTTTAATCCCCCTTTTCTAAATTTGAAAATGCCTGTACCAAGTCAGAAATATGACAGTTCTTGTCCATTCGTTTTTGATGTGTTGTGTCATTTTATTTTGCCATGTGATAAGGGACTTTCCGATTAGATTTTCCTCTGAGTTCAGTATTTTTGTGATTTTACTTTTTTCCAGTAAGTGTATCTAGCATACTTTTCTTTTTCGTTACAGAAAAGGGCTTTAAGGTAGCACAATTCAATGATTTTATAACTCCAACTCCCAAGTTTTAAAATGCTGTAACTTTCTTAATAAAGCTTCAAAATTTATAAAAGTGGTAGTTTTGGATAACTAACAGATTACTCTTTCAAATAAGTGCAATGTTAGTACTATGCAACAATTATGTAACCACTTATAATGTTAACTGTGTTTAAAATATTTTTCACCAAATTTCCACTTTCAAATGAAATTAGCTTCGGCATAGGTATCCCTAGAGGGTTGATTTTATTACATGTTGTTCCTATGGCCATTATCTACAAAAGGGTGTCTAAGATTTCAGATAGAATGCTTAGATCAAATTTTACACCTAATTAAACATTTTCTTCTTTTATGTGATAAGGATGTTTACACTATTTATGAGAGAATTGAATACCATAGGGACATTTTGAGACACCCTTTTGAAGCCCATGATGTGTTGTTTAAGATTTTGTTAAAATTTTCTGTATAGTTAAAGAGATGATAGAGCTTAATTCATTCAAGTGAACTGACCGAGATTTTGTCACTAATTACATAATAATTAATTACATAATGATTGCATGATACAAATATTGCATTTATTTAAAAGATTAATCTTTTATCTATCTATTTATAACTCTTTTATTATTGCTTATGCATTTATAAAAAAGTTACAGCATTTTAAACATGTTAAAGGTAAGTGATTGGAAGTAATACAAATCTATGTATTGTGCTACCTTAAACGATTTGCAGCAGATAACTTTGCAATGAGATTTTCAAAAGACCTTTTAATCAAATTTCAGAACTTTTTCTTGACTAGATTGTGTGGAAGTATCGCGCAGAGAGTAGAAAAACCCACCCTATCCTATAAGTATTTGCTTTATCAATAAGAAAGTTATTAGTGTTATTTGTCTTCTAGAAATAGTAACAACGTATACTGTATGTACGGTAGAGTATGGTACAGTATGCTATTAGCTTTTTACAACAGACTTCAAGTAAATATTTTTTCGGAAGCACTCAAGTCCTCATTCGGAACTTGACAGCATCATGTTTATGAAGCGGCCATATTATCACTGATACTGCGGTTGGAACCCAAATAAAGCAGAGAGTCATACATTTGTTTATGGTAAAGCTATCCTATTCTGAGGATTGCAATTTATTATAATTATTATATAGATAATATAAAGGAGAATATGGTCAAAAGTTTTCGTCACCTAGACATCTACATCAACATTTGATCATTTCATGAAACACATTTTTTTCAAAAATATCTGGAATGACATGGTTGTATTTTAATAAATAAGGTGTTGAAAGACACATAATCGTGTAAAGAATTATTGTGTAATGCACTACCGTCTAGTCTACATGGTCTAGACCCCTCATTACGCGTTGGTGGGGGGGGGGGGGGGGGACATGGAAATACCAGGCGTCCGCCCGTCAGGTCGTGTTCTGAGACTGAGGTCCTGTTAGTGCTCTCACAGTCAGGTCTGTACAATTGTAACCACATTTGCTATAACTTATACTCTAGGTTAATATCAACAATATCCCTGACAAGTTCTAAAATGGTGGGCAATCAACTTTTTTAAAGAGTTATTCCCCTTGGAAATTTTAAATTTGTAGAAAATAGCCTTGCTAGCACTCTAACAGACCTGTTCTACAGCCATACAATTCTTCTCTGATTATTTTATAAAACTCATCATACTTTAAGTTAATATCTGCAAAATCTTGGACAAGGTCCATAAAGGTGTCAAATCATCTTTTCTCAAAGAGTTATGCCTCTTGGAAATATTAAATTTATGGAAAATGACCTCGTTAGAGCTCTCACAATTACAATACTTGGCAGATTTTTACCAAACTTAAATTTTTATAGGATAGTATCAACATTATCTTGAACATGTTTTATAATGGTGGCCCATCACCTTTTTTTCAAAAGTTATGCCCCTTGGAAATATTAGATTTATGGAAAATTGCCTTGTTAGCTCTATGACAGGTACAATTCATGCCAGATTAGATAAATCTTATACTATATGTTATAAACAACAATATGTCAGAATAGTTCTATAAGGCCCAAAATATATATATATATATGTCTGTTTAAGGTTACATGCTTAAAAAAAAATAGGGTAGGTAGGTCGGTAATTTCATTTTATTTTATTTTTTTCATTTTATTTTTTGTGACACGACTTTGAGTGTGCGGTTTCATCTTGTTGTGGGCAAAGTTGATCATGGCTGAGTTTACCCATATTTTTAATGAATGGATTATTTTTTTTGTTATTGATTTGAAAAAATGTAGGCAAAATGGTTATTTCATCACACCACTCGCAAATTTCTTTAAACAGCTTTTAACACAAGTTCAGTTTATTTTTCACTTTATGATGGAAATAAAATGTCTTAGGTTCAGCACTAGGTCGGGTAACCGTAAACAGACAAATATTTTTTGTTTGGCCTAATGGTGGCTGTTCCACTTTTTATGCCTCTGATGTAGCGCAGAGGCATTAAGTTTTATGTACACTATATCTGTCTGTACATCAGTCCGTCCTTATGTCCCATAGTTGGTTTCCATTCTCCAACTTAAGTTTGCCTCATCCAAATTTAATGAAATTAATACACAATGCTAATTACCACAAAACATAGATCAAGTTTGAATTTTATTGGCATCACTTAAACCCTCTTGCTGCCGGAGGTACACATATGTCCATACTGACTGTATCAGAGGGTCAATTATGTCCATATTTCAATTTATTCATTTCGCCTCAGTGCTGTATCTTTCAAATGAAAGACTAAATTTTAAACATGATTACATGTTTCATCAATGGATCCCAAATGTAACAGTCTTTATGGAAATGACATTATCGTAGAGTGGACATCTTACTTAATAGACATTGAGCTGTTGTATTTTCTGGCACATGAAATGCAGCCTTCAAAAACAATGTTTAATCCCTCAAGAGTTATGTTGGTTTAAAAATGGAAAAAATGCTAATTATTTTGTTTCTGTCCTGTAAATTAGCTTGGCTTTACCAAATAGTATGAAACTTATACCTAATACTCTAGTTTAAAAACACATATCATGTTTAAATTTTGGTTATTTCAGTTTAACTGTTCTAGAGTTATGCCCCTTTAAAATGAAAAAAAAGGCTGATTTTTTCATTTCAATTCTCTTACTTGAGTTTGTCTCATCCAAATGTTATAAAAACTTGTACACAATGTTTAATATTACAAAATATAATCATTTTTATACGACCGCAAAATTTGAAAAAATTTTCGTCGTATATTGCTATCACGTTGGCGTCGTCGTCCGAATACTTTTAGTTTTCGCACTCTAACTTTAGTAAAAGTGAATGGAAATCTATGAAATTTTAACACAAGGTTTATGACCACAAAAGGAAGGTTGGTATTAATTTTGGGAGTTTTGGTCCCAACATTTTAGGAATTAGGGGCCAAAAAGGGCCCAAATAAGCATTTTCTTGGTTTTCGCACTATAACTTTAGTTTAAGTTAATAGAAATCTATGAAATTTTGACACAAGGTTTATGACCACAAAAGAACGGTTGGGATTGATTTTGGGAGTTTTGGTTTCAACAGTTTAGGAATTAGGGGCCAAAAAAGGGCCCAAATAAGCATTATTCTTGGTTTTCGCACAATAACTTTAGTTTAAGTAAATAGAAATCAATGAAATTTAAACACAATGTTATTGACTACAAAAGGAAGGTTGGTATTGATTTTGGGAGTTTAGGTCCCAACAGTTTAGGAATTAGGGGCCAAAAAGGGACCCAAATAAGCATTTTTCTTGGTTTTCGCACCATAACGTTAGTATAAGTAAATAGAAATCTATGAAATTTAAACACAAGGTTTATGACCATAAAAGGAAGGTTGGTATTGATTTGGGAGTTTTGGTCCCAACAGAATAAGGGGCCCAAAGGGTCCAAAATTAAACTTTGTTTGATTTCATCAAAATTGAATAATTGGGGTTCTTTGATATGCGGAATCTAACTGTCATGACTGTGTATGTAGATTCTTAACTTTTGGTCCCGTTTTCTAATTGGTCTACATTAAGGTCCAAAGGGTCCAAAATTAAACTTAGTTTGATTTTGACAAAAAATGAATCAGTTAGGTTCTTTGATATGCTGAATCTAAAAATGTACTTAGATTCTTGATTATTGGCCCAGTTTTCAAGTTGGTCCAAATCGGGGTCCAAAATTAAACTTTGTTTGATTTCATCAAAAATTGAATAAATGGGGTTCTTTGATATACCAAATCTAACTGTGTATTTAGATTCTTCATTTTTGGTCCTGTTTTCAAATTGGTCTACACTAAAGTCCAAAGGGTCCAAAATTAAACTTAGTCTGATTTTAACAAAAATTGAAATCTTGGGGTTCTTTGATATGCTGAATCCAAAAATGTACTTAGATTTTTTATTATGGGCCCAGTTTTCAAGTTGGTCCAAATCAGGATCTAAAATTATTATATTAAGTATTGTGCAATAGCAAGTCTTTTCAATTGCACAGTATTGCGCAATGGCAAGAAATATCTAATTGCACAATATTGTGAAATAGCAAATTTTTTTTTAATTAGAGTTATCTTTCTTTGTCCAGAATAGTAAGCAAGAAATATCTAATTGCAAAATATTGTGCAATAGCAAGATTTTTTTTTATTGGAGTTATCTTTCTTTGTCCAGAATCAACTTAAATCTTTGTTATATACAATATACAATGTATATTCACTTTTTACTACCAACTGATAAATTAAAATAATCTTTACCATTCAGTGATAACAAGCAGTTTTTTTACATCTTAATATTTTATGATGTATTTAAATGAGTAGTTATTGTTGCAAACTCCATTAGAAATTTTAATTGAGATTAGTTTTGGAATAAGGGAAAGGGGGATGTGATTAAAAAAATTGGGTTCAATTTTTCTCATTTGAAATTTCATAAATAAAAAAGAAAATTTCTTCAAACATTTTTTTGAGAGGATTAATATTCAACAGCATAGTGAATTGCTCTAAGAGAAAATAAAAATTTTAAGTTCATTAGAACACATTCATTCTGTGTCAGAAACCTATGCTGTGTCAACTATTTAATCATAATCCAAATTTAGAGCTGAATCCAGCTTGAATGTTGTGTCCATACTTGCCCCAACTGTTCAGGGTTCAACCTTTGTGGTCGTATAAAGCTACGCCCTGCGGAGCATCTGGTTGAATTTTGCTGGTGTCACCTTGCCTGTTCTAGAGTTAATTAAGCTCCTTTACAAATGGAAGAAATGCTAAAAAGAAATTTTCTGAAACTTTAACACAATGCTTATTACCATGAAATACATATTAGGTTTGAATTTTGGTGGTGTCACCTTGACCGTTCTAGATTTAAGCTCCTTTGGAAAAATTTCTGAATTTTTTGTTTCCATTCTCTTACTTTTAAAGTTTGCCTTAAACAAATTTTCTGAAACTTAAACACAATACTTTTTACCACAACTCAGATCAGGTACTAATTTGAACTTTCACTGTTCTTCAGTTATTTTTGTTTATAACTTTATATGATATGCAAGCATCATCCCATGGATACATTTCCCATTTATGTTAAAAAGTGTTATGTCTCTTGGAAGTATCAAATTTATGGAAAATGGCCTTGTTTGCCCTCTCACAGCAGACATGATTTATGCTACTATAAGTTCTGAATTCGGACACTTTAAAATTAGGAGATGTGCTGTGGTATGATTACAAACGAGACAATTCTCCAACACAGACTAAATGACAAAGAAGTTAACAACTATATATGCCATGTCAGTTAACTGCTAGTAGTCTGTTGTTATTTATGTATTATTGTCATTTTATTTATTTTCTTCGGTAACATGCATCTTCTGACATCAAACTCGGACTTTTAATATGCATATTGTTATGTGTTTACTTTTCTTCATTGGCTAGAGGTATAGGGGAAGGGTTGAGATCTCAGAAACATGTTTAACCCCTCCACATGTTTGCGCCTGTCCTAAGACAGGAGCCTCTAGCCTTTGTTAGTCTTGTATGATATTTTCATTTTAGTTTCTTGTGTACACTTTGGAGAGTATGTTGTTAAGGGGCCAGCTGAAAGATGTCTCCGGGTGTGTGAATTTCTAGCTGCATTGAAGACCTGTTGGTGACCTTCTACTGTTGTCTGTTCTATGGTCGGGTTGTTGTCTCTTAGACACATTCCCCATTTCCATTCTAATTTTTATACATTGCCATAGCTTCCTGTACATGCTGTATGGCCTTCAACAATGAGTTAGACTTATACCGCATAGTAAGCTGTAATAAGGCTCTGAAATAAAGAATTTAAAAAGAAAACTAAAAGCAGTGATTAATGTACAAAAAAATAAATGAAAAAACAGATATAACAGACATTTATCTAGGTTTATTTGGTCTAATATTGTATAACAAATGTATATTTAAGATATGATATATTTGAAATCCTACATGTGGCTTCCCATTATTTTTGGTTCTCATGTGATTATAAAAGAACAAGGAGGATTGTACCTGGGAATTTTGATGACATTGACGTTAAGTTTCTAGGAAAAAAATAGTCTAGGGACATAAGTTACTGACATCAGACTATGCTAGTAAATTCTGTAACCATGGACATTTTACACAATAAGTTAACACAACCATGACTAGTATACTAATATTTGTCTGTCTGGACACATTTAACAAGACTAATTTATCTTTTAAATATGAAAGACACTGTAATGAACATATATGTCATGTATAGATGCTAAATAATATTCAGTCAATTTCAGAGGAATTACTGTGGATTCATTTGTGTTTTTAGTGGGTTCCAATTTTCATGGATTAAGGAAAATTTGCATGTTTGTGGATGTTTAATTGCATGGTTTGGCCAATGTGTGCTTAGTGATGATACAATTCTATAGAAATTTGTTACTTGCTGAATGTTTGATTTTTGTTGTTTACCTGTACATACGAAATCAATGAAAATTAGTATCCAAAGAATAATAATGAATCAACAGTACAAGCAGTATATTGAAACAAAGACATCAATTTTACAATAATATTTTATTAGGTACCATGCATGATGCTACAGCTGTATTTAGATATGAATCACATTCATTGAAAAACTCATCTATACCTAACAATCATTACTTGGAAGAAGAAGATATGACCACCATAACCATTTGGCATTTGCTAGGATGTTGTCTGTTCTAGAGGATGTGTGGATAAAAAAGCCAGCATCATTAGGAAATGTGATATTGCACCTCTTAAAGAACATATTAAAGTATACAGTACATGTATAGCTTAACTAGAGATCCCATGCTTTTGTGTCTTCCACTACTATTTGAAAATTTTCAATGTGGGATAATATTTGATTAATTGAATTGCAAAACATTTATTTCCTTTCTGGTTTATTAATGGTGGAAATTAATTAAACAGAATTGTATATTTTATTAGGAATGAACTAATTGAAAACTGTTTCTTGGTCTTTTTCATATTTCTCTTATAAATATCTGCAAATTTAAAAAACATAATATGTGATAGTTTACTGAAAGTTTTATCTCCTTAGATGCTATGACATGGAGAATTTCGTTATTATATTCTTCAACTTTGTACTTCATTTAGCCCTTTAAGGGAAAATGGTAGTATTACATTTTCCCAGAATTAGGTTGGCCTTTTGTATACCCAAGACAGGTGGAGGAAGTCAAATTAGAAGAGCTGTGATTGGATGTAAGGGTACAATTATTTTTTTTATTTATCTATGAATAACTACAGTGTAAATTTACCATATAAATTTTAAAACCTATTGAAATATTTTCTAGAGAATTATTCGAAAAGGCTTCCAAAATTTCATAAATTTGGTGCAAAATGACGGTGGGCATGGATAACATAAACAAGCTCCGTTGAAAATTGGTCATGATACTATTTAGCTTCAATTTTCAGAATACAGTAATAAAGTACTAACACCACACATAACTGTTTTATCCAGGTTTTTATTATAAAAACTGGTAAATTTAGAAAATGTTAGTAAATTTGTCGCCTATGGCAGAATAAATAGTACCGTTTTCCCTTAAAGTTTTTTATTTTGATCATCACTGATGAGTCCTATGTAGAGAAAATATGCACCTCTGGTGTACAAAAAAATATAAACGTGATAAACCAGCTTTTATTTCTCAAACTTGATTTGTGGTAAAATTAAGCCATTTCTAGCATGTCTTGCTAACGAAGTTTGCATTGATTTATTTTTGTGATTACAGATTTTCTATAAAAAAATATTTATTTCTACTAGGAAAGATCTATTTTTTTTTAAATATTCGCAACAATTAATATTCACCTTGTTCATGTTGTTATTCTACACTTAAAAGTTGCAAAAAATATTGCATGGTGCAAAAAATAGTTGGGTTACAACTTACAGTGATATTTATTAAATATGTTTATTACAGAATTGGTAATAACAGTGAAATATTCCTAAAAAGAAATTTATAAGGAAGTAACGTGCAAACCAACAAAGTACCTGACATGGTGGTCCTTCAAGAGTTGAAGATGTGGTGTAAGTGAACCTTTTTTCAGGTATTTATCCTCAATATTATTATATAGATAAAGATATTCAAAACTGTAAAAGGCAAAAATGTTCAGCAAAGTACAATTTAGGATCCACAATTAGGTTTGATGACCAAAATTTTAAATTGACTTTTTCTGGAGAATTGCCTTTTAAAGACAATTTTTCACAATTTCAATTTGTTCATTTATTAAAAAAGAAGATGTGGTATGATTGCCAATAAGATTACTCTCCACAAGAGGCTTAATGACACAGAAGCTAACAACTATAGGTCACAGCACAGCCTTCAACAATGAGCAAAGCCTGGACCTCATAGTCCGCTATAAAAGGCCCAGAAATAACAAATGTAGAACAATTCAAACAAGAAAACTAACAGCCTAATTTATGTACAAAAAAATGAATAAAAAACAAATATATTTGTAACGCTTAAACAAACCACAACCAATTAATTACAGGCTCATGACTCATGACTTGTGACAGGCACATACATACAGAATTTGGAGGGGTTAAACATGTTGGCGGGATTCCAACTCTCCCCCAAACCTAACAGTACAAAATACTAATAGAACGAACTATATAGAAATCAGTTAAAAAAGACTAAAAGCATCAGATGGATACAAATAAAAACAGAGTGGATCAATGTGGCCGAGTACTTCTATATTCCAACAACAAAATTAAGATTCTGATCTGAGAGTACTCACAGTTACTGCGACTAATTTGCTTAGTTTTAAAAATCTTCTCCTTTGAACTTGCTGAATTAGTTTCAGCCAAACTTCAACGGAATGAGTTTCAGAGTGTCTAGTATACATTTTGTATTTCATTTCCTTGTATGTCAAATAACTTATCCACAATGGCTAAAATGGAACATAATGGTTAAATGTATTTTTTTTGCAGTACAATGTAGGTACAAATTGTGACTGCAGCAGACTGAATTTAGTTTCTAACTTTTCTCCAAAAATTATAGATGTACTGAATACTTAAATCTGACAGAAATTTTTTTTTAATAGATTATGTAAATGTTATTATATTTTTCAGTATCTGAAATTATGGGTTTATGAATTTGAACAGCTTTTAATATACCAGCAGTTCCAACAGCATGGTTCCTGCAATCCAAAAAAAGAGGTATTCCTCTAATAGGTTTTCTAGGAAATTCATAAGATTTTTTGTTTAATGGTGTCGTTGCACTTGCTTTACTTTTCTTCCAGCATCTAAAAGAAGGAATTTCCTTTTTCATTAATTTACATTTATCTTGAAGAGTACATTGTATAAATCTCACATCTCTTTATTTTCATAATCAAAATTTTTTTGGTGGAACTTTGTATCAAAAACATCTGTTAGGTTTTGGTCTTAAATCTAATTATTGCATACTTCCTACTTAAATGAAGGGCCCAGAATAAAACCCAAAGATCTTATCTTATTTTGTTGTTGTCTTGTATAGTGGCGCAGCAAAACATAATGATCTATTTTATAACTTGCCTGTTGATGAAAAGTTTATATTTTTATTCAGAACTGAAGAACTACATGAGGAAGTTGCTAAAACCTGCTTTAATATTTTATGTATGAGAACAAATTTCTTATTTGTATATAGCTAAATCTTAAATATATATAGTTTTAGAATTATGTAAAATATTGTTTACCGGTAATTAATTGTTTGATATTATCTCATAATTCATAATAGAATGGCACTTGATTGTGTTTTATTAATTAAGCTAAATGTTATTTTACTGTTTTAGTTTTAATATATGAGAAACTTTAAAAAGAAAAAACAAGATCACAAAAATATTCACCAATTTTATTGAAAAATATGATAGTGGCTATTTAGATGGAAGCCTTTGTTGTATATATTGATGTTGGGATGTTTTAAGCGTTTTCTAGGCGCATAATTGAATTCAGTCAATTCATGGCAATTGATTACTTAATTAACAAACAAAAAAATTACATTTTCTTTCAGTATGTTATCAGTTAGCTTTAATATAAATTATGGCAACTATATTCATTGAACTATTAATCATGTTAATTCAGTAGTTAGTTTTGTTTATAATCAGATGTACATGAGTAGAGAAAGTGTTTAGATTCTGATTTCTGTGCTTTCAGATAGGTACAAACCAGCTAGTATAGGCCAAAAGAACAAAGTACAGAACAGCGTTGTAACCACAGATGGGATTCATTTAATTGTTTACTTAGTCCTTTAATTAATTGATAAATTAGATGTTTAATTCTAATATATAATAGTTCATGCAAATAAGAATGCTCTTCCAAAAAACTTGGTGTGTTGTAGTTGGTTATGGAAATACAAATTGTCTTTGAATAGTTAGTCCCTTCCTGTCCAAATCTATTTTATTGGGTCAATCAGCTCGACAGATATTATTGTCAACTTTTTTTAACTAGTTTATTGTGAATTCTATTTTCTCACATTAATTAAGTTTGTTTTAAACTAGTTCATTGCATTAAAAGTTAATGTATTGTATTTTAATACGTATATTGGAATTACGTTGTCGTTGTCCTATTAAGAGTGAAGACATTTGGTTTTTCCACAATTACTTTAGTATATAAAGTAAACAGAAATTTATGAAAATTAAACACAATGTTTATGAGACAAAAAAAGGATGGTTGGGATTGATTTTAGGAGTTTTGGACCTAACAATTAGGAATAAGGGGCCAAAAAGGGCCAATTAAGCATTTTTCTTGGTTTTTCGCACAATAACTTTAGTATAAGTAAATAGAAATCTATGAAACTTAAACAAAAGTTTAGGACCACAAAGGGAAGGTTAAGATTGATTTTGAAAACTTTGGTCCCAATAGTTTAGGAATTAGGGGCCAAAAGGGTCATTAACATAACTTAGTTTGATTTTAACAAAAAATGAATTCTTTAGGTTCTTTGATATGCTGAATTTAATTTTGTATTTAGATTTTTATTTTTTTATCCTGTTTTCAAATTGGTCTACATTAAGGTCCAAAGGGTCTAAAATTAAATTTGATATTTGGGCTCTGTTATCAAATTGGTTCACATAGAAGTCTATAGGGTCCAAATTTGAACTTTATTTGGTTTCATCAAAAATTGAATTCTTGTGGTTCTTTGATAAGCTGAATCTAACCATGTATTTAGATTTTGGACCATAAAAAGTAAATGTCCAATTCAAAATTTTTAAGTTCTTATTAAACCACATTCATTCTGTGTCAACTATTTAATCACATTCCAAATTCAGAGTTGTATTTAATAGGCTTGATTGTTGTGTCCATACTTGCCCCAACTTTTCAGGGTTCGGTCTCTGCGGTTGCATAAATCTGCACCCTGCAGAGCATTTTTTATTATTTACGAGTTTGTCATGTTAATTTTTACCTCTAAGACTGAGTCTTTATCTATTTTATTGTAAATTTTTAATTATTTATTAAAAACTTAAATCATATTTATGATATTAAAGTCCTAAAAACTATACTTATTGAATAATGCCTTATTTCACTTTCAATTAAACAGCTCCCTTGAAAAGTTTATCTGTTACTGTAAGTTTAAATAGAGTCCCCCATGAAATGATGTCCCATGGACAAAATTTCACAGATATGACCTATGAAATTTGGTCCAGGACATAATTTTATTATAAAATATTGTCCACTTCTATGTAAAAGTGTCCCTTTCTATTGTGACCTTCATTAGACATTTTTTCATAGTGAAATCATGTCCATATTGTATAAAAGTCTTGTCTAATACCCAAAAAAAAATTATTTAACAAAAAAATTTAAGACAAAATTGACATTTGTTTTTGTAAAAATATACAATAGGACTGGAATCTATGAATTGTTTTAATATCTTTGAATTGTCCTTTTTAACAAGACCAATAATGTCAGGAATAATATTCATAAATGCCTGATTGCCGTTTCTTCTTGCGCATACGTTTCAGTCTTGGAGGCGTCACCACTTGTTTCAATTTGTCCTTATGAATTACAAGTTTTAATGTTTTCTCTTGTGTTTTTTTGTCAACATGTATATAATACATTTCATTGTTTTTAATTTGAAACTGCTTTGCCTTCCTTCTAAATGATCTTCTTTAATTATTATTAAACTCTGGAGGGTATTGACCATCACACACATAATTATACAGCTGTTTATATTCATCACTTTCCATTTGTTCACATCAGTGTTGTCTTTATTTAAATTTCAATTATGATTTAACTAATTGATTTAAACATTTCAATGATTTCTAAATTATTTCCCTTCTTTAGGGACAGAAAAAAATAGTTACACTATGAAATATTGTCCTTTGTGACATATTTTTATAAAGCATCCATGAAATTATGTCCAAGTACTAGGGACAATTTTTCACTAAGGGAGACACTATATTATAGTTTACAAATGTGATATTCTGTCCCATGAACAAAATTTCACAGATGAACTGTGAAATAATGTTCTAGAGGACACAATTTCATGGGACACCTTTTTGGCTTACATTACCACATAAAAAAAAAAAATTGAAATATTTAGTATAAAAAAAAAAAATTGTTGGTTATGTCAATCAGTACTTATTAGTATCAGTTTTTATGCATAGGTGAAGAATTTTGAAATGAGAATTTATATATTTGTTTTATATGCCTATTTATGGAAGGTATTGTGGTAATTTTGCATAGGTACTATGTCTGTACCAAAAATCTGTAGTACTGGAAATATACTTCAGTACTATTTTGTTGCTCTAAAATTATTGTAATATTTAGCAACCTGTATTTTACAGTACTTGATTTGTACTTGAAAATTTGATAGTTATTTTATTTTACTATATGACTTTAAATTATTTGTTTTCTCATTGGTAAAATCATAGGAAACACTCTTTGATAAAACATATTCACTGTGAAAAAAAGATGTATTAAGTAACTATTAACTGTAATCAAGAAACAATCATTGTATATTATCTATGTGTTTGTGTGCCACTGCAAAGTATTTGTATGGTTATTAATCAAGTCAAATATAGAGTTATCTCCCATATGAAAAACAGTTTTTCCATAATCACATAGAAAAATCAAAGTATTGATTGGAGTCAAAGTGAAAATGTATTAGTTCAAAGACTCAGTAGGTTAATCTCAACCCATAGAGTTTACATGCAAACAATGTTCCCTGAATGAAAACAGGTCAAATAGATCCTTAAGGAGGCTAGAGGGTACCAAAATGATAGCAAAATTTTAAACATTTCTTTTTTTTCATTACAAATTTTAATTATTTCACTATAAGTTGTTTCTTTATGTTATTGTACAAAAATCAACCAATAAAACTGATTAGTTTTGGCCCCAGATGACTATATGTTTATTTCATTGAAAAAGCTCCAAATTATCTCCCTTGTTATTTTTTTCAAATAAGCTGTACTTTAACAAAACAATGAACTAAACAACTGTAAAATTTAAGCAATGTCTGTAATATTTTATTTTGATATTACTCTTTTTCTCTCCTATTATAATAGTTCAACAGAACTAAAAGTATCTGAACAAAAAAGCAAGTTTCGTTCAAGGCAGATTGTGAGCTTAAATGAATGGTAACCCAATTTTTATACGCCAGTCTTTTAGACAGGACGTATTATGGTATACCGTTGTCCGTCTGTCCGTCCGTCATCCACACATCGGACAATAACTCAAAAACACTTTCACCAATTTCCATGAAACTTAAATGAATTGTTTATATTTATTGATGTAAGCTCCCTTTCAATTTTTATAAATTTCAGATTTTAAGTTTTGGATTTATGGGGCTTTATTCATAAAAAAAGGGGGAATTTTAAAGAGCAATGGGCGTATCATGCGCTAAAGTGCAGCCCTTTATTTTATTTTAAGAAAATGATAAAATTCATTTATAGAAGAAAAAAAGCGAAATCTTATATTTAAAAGTTATACCTGTGAGCCCACTTCAAAAGGATGTTCAATATTACTGTAGATGGAATTGCTGCAGGCCTGTGTTTTTGTGTATTTAGCTCTTTTGATTATTCATTGTACTGGTTTACATATTGTCTGTCATTTTTATTGTCATAATTCATGATACCTAGTTTCACATTAAAGCTATCAAAACAATTTCTATATTTTATCTTATAAGAATTCAAAACACAGTCGGGCTAAATTTAGCATCAAACTTGAAAGTTCTTATTTGCCTAATTTGGTATATATCAATATCTATTTTATTGAGTAGAGCTAACAATATCTTATCATTCTATCAGCTTTTCTCTCCCAGTATTTCAATATTCAGTTAGTTTTTCCATTATTTTACATATTTCTTCTTTAATGCTAAGATCATGATACAGATAAATGACATGATCAAATGATCAATATATTTATATGCATTGTTATATAGATTCATGAATGTTAATTATTTAAATCATCATACTAATATTGCATTCTATTGTTTATTGTATTATGCATTATATGCACTTGCAATAAAGACAGTTTAAATTTCTAATTGTTTGTATTTTCCAGTCAACCAGCCATAGGTTATCTGTATTCAAATACACATCAGTCAGACATTATTGGTCACACACACCATTATTCAAAGTTGCAAGTCAAGCATTCAACCATCATTCCCCCAACCCAACAAACACTCTATTGTATCAACACATTCAATAAAAAAATATGTATTATTTGATGTTCCAATACATTTCCATGTGTCAAAAATTATTGGTGGCCAAGGTTTCTTGGTCAAACTGATAGATTTTTGTGTTTTGGTTTGGTTTTCAAATACTATAAATAGCAATATGTAAGCTATAGAAAAGAAGATTTGGTATGATTGCCAATGAGACAACTCTCCATAAAAGACCAAATGACACAGAAATTAAAATCAATTGGTCAACATATGGCCTTCAACAATGAACAAAGCCCATACCGCATAGTCCGCTGTAAAAGGTCCTGAAATGATAAATGTAAAATAATTCAGACAGTAAGTTGATGGGCGAGACGTTTCAGCATGGGCACTCTTGTTTAGTTTGTTTTTAGCTTGGAACATTGCCAAAGATGTCGAGTTATGGATATTCGGTAGAAACTACAGGAAACCCTGTGTAAAAAGAGGGGGCAGTTATATACCACTACATGGCTGAGGCATATAAAAGACAGAACTGTATACAGACAAATTTGACAGAAAAAAAGTGATATCAGATGCTGAAAGGGAAGCATTGACTGGTTTTGCCATGTCTGCTATATGGACAATTGGTCAATGACATATTTAGTTATAAAGGTGGCAAAATATATTCTTGTTATAGCTGAGAACTTAGTCTAGTAGAAAAAAAAAAAGAAGATGTTGTATGAATACCAATGAGACAACTCTCCACAAGAGACCAAATGACACAAAAATTACAACTGTAGGTCACTGTATGGCCTTCAACCATGAGCCAATCCCATACCACATAATCGGGTATAAAAGTCCACGAAATGACTATGTTAAAAAAAAGCAAATAATAAAACTAGTCTAATACTATTGACTGATTATTTGTGACAGACTCAACCGTTAAAATTCTATTGACTTTCTGTTTAGACAGTAACACAATTAAGTGGACTAGTTCGTTGTTGGCTTAAGCAAGAACGTATATATGTTAGTTATACGTCATTGGCTTAAGATATACTTACAATGGGAAGAACATGTGACACCTATATCTGTGAAAACTAACAATGCACAATTCATGGTACTTTTAATTCGAAAGTTCGTTTTTCTGTTCATTTTCAAACTTACAGTATTAACAGTGAGTATTGCACTACTTTCATGTTGAAATTTTCCAGTTTGAAAGCATAACCTGTTCATGACTACTAAGTAGCTAGACTTTGAACATCTTAAAGTTTTTTTCACATAACTATTGGTTGTAGTTGTAACTTGTATATATATGTGGTATTATTGACTGAGGGTATAATATGTATAAGGATTCAGAGGCGGATTTAGGGGGCAGGGGGCCCGGGTCCCCCCTTTTGGAAAACATTTGGTTGCTTAAATAGGGAATCAATGAAGCGTCTGAGGCAGTTAGTGGACCCCCACTTGTGAAAAATTCTTGATTCGGTCCGCCACTGGGATTATACATGTATTTTCTATTCTATGGAGTGGTACTTACTGAGTATTTTTACTGGTACATATGCTTTGTAGAATTTATAATGGTTTTGTCCATTTTTTGAATAAAGCAATCATTATTTATTATATCAACCGGTTTTGTTTGTTGGCAACCTCAAATAGCTAAAGCACCGAACAGCAGATTCACTGTTACAGTCTTTAAGAGAGAAAAATAAAAACAAAATTGACAATAGCAATAAGTCATCTAAAAATTAAAGAAATAAGTAAAAAGCTGCATCGGTTATGATCACGACTAACCTCTCTAAACAGTTTTTCGTTTTACCTGCGTTGCAATCGTTTTAGTAACCAATACTGAGCTTGATTGATTACGTCCAGTGGCAGATATGTCATTCATGTCCAGGACGTGAAACCATTCACGATGACTACAATTAATAGGTAGGATATGTAATCGCAAGCGTACTCCGTCCTGGTGTACAAAAACCTATTAAGGACCAGTGGCAAATATTTCATTCATGTTCAGGACGAGAACAAATTTACAATGAAAATATTAGGTAGGACATGTAACCGCTAGACTCTGTCCTGTGTGTCCAACAGCATATTTAGGTCCAGTGGCAAATATTTCATCCATGTACAGGACGAGGACAAATTAGCAGTGCGGGATACGATAGGTTGGTCACAGGACTATGTTAACCTGTCCAATTAACTGGATGGAAAAAAATATTTTCACTGCTTCTACTAGACGAAATCCTTATGTAAGTTGGTCTGCAGCTTGGTAATGTTAAAGCCAGTAAATAAGTACACCCGCCGTGAATATTTGTTAGCACTGTATCCGTATCACAATGTTTCAAAGACATTTTGTTTATTAACTATGTTGTCCGCTGTCTCGATAATATATATATTATAAGAAAAAGCACTGTGTAAGCCTGTACCCAATCGTTTATATATATATATTCTTATGGCATGTATCTCAGAACCACAGGCAATACGTACGACATGTATCTTAGAACCTCAGACAATACTTACGGACTGTATCTAAGAACCACAGACAATAGTTACGGACTGTATATAAGAACCGCAGACAATACTTATGGCATGTATCTAAGAATAACTGACAATACTTACGGACTGTATCTAAGAACATCAGGCAATACTTACAGACTGTATCTAAGAAACACAGGCAATACTTACATCATGTATCTAAGAACCACAGACAATACTTATGGACTGTATCTAAGAACCACAGGCAATACTTACAGCATGTATCTAAGAACCACAGACAATACATACGGACTGTATCTAAGAACCACAGGCAATACTTACGGCATGTATCTAAGAACCACAGACGATACGAACAGACTGTATCTAAGAACTATAGACAATATTTATGGCACGTATCTAAACATGCTAAGAACCACAGACAATACTTTTGGACTGTATCTAAGACCCACAGGCAATACTTTCGGCATGTATCTAAGAACCAGACAATACTTACAGACTGTATCTAAGAACCATAGGCAATACTTACAGAATGTATCTTAGAACCACAGACAATACTTACGGACTGTATCTAGGAACCACAGACAATACTTACGGATTGTATCTAAGAACCACATACAATACTTAAGGACTGTATCTAAGAACCACAGGCAATACTTACGGCATGTATCTAAGAACCACAGACAATACTTACGGACTGTATCTAAGAACCACAGACAATACTTACAGACTGTATCTAAGAACCATAGACAATACTTATGACATGTATCTAAGAACCACAGACAATACTTACAGACTGTATCTAAGAACCACAGGCAATACTTACGGCATGTATCTAAGAACCACAGGCAATACTTACAGCATGTATCTAAGAACCACAGACAATACTTACGGACTGTATCTAAGAACCACAGGCAATACTTACGGCATGTATCTAAGAACCACAGACAATACTTACGGACTGTATCTAAGAACCACAGACAATACTTACAGACTGTATCTAAGAACCATAGACAATACTTATGGCATGTATCTAAGAACCACAGACAATACTTACAGACTGTATCTAAGAACCACAGGCAATACTTACGGCATGTATCTAAGAACCACAGGCAATACTTACAGCATGTATCTAAGAACCACAGACAATACATACGGACTGTATCTAAGAACCACAGGCAATACTTACGGCATGTATCTAAGAACCACAGACGATACGAACAGACTGAATCTAAGAACTATAGGCAATATTTATGGCACGTATCTAAACATGCTAAGAACCACAGACAATACTTATGGACTGTATCTAAGACCCGCAGGCAATACTTTCGGCATGTATCTAAGAACCAGACAATACTTACAGACTGTATCTAAGAACCATAGGCAATACTTACAGAATGCATCTTAGAACCACAGACAATACTTACGGACTGTATCTAAGAACCACAGACAATACTTACAGAATGTATCTTGGAACCACAGACAATACTTACGGACTGTATCTAAGAACCACAGACAATACATACGGACTGTATCTAAAAACCACAGACAATACTTACGGATTGTATCTAAGAACCACATACAATACTTACGGAACCACAGACTGTATCTAAGAACCACAGACAATACTTACAGACTGTAGCTAAAAACCATAGGCAATACTTACAAACTGTATCTAAGAACCATAGACAATACTTACAGACTGTATTTAAGAACCACAGACAATACTTATTATAGATGGCATCTAGGAACCATATGCAATACTTACAGACTTATCTAAGAACCACAAACACTACTTACAAATTTTATATCATAACCTCAGACAATGCATACTATGGTTTGCTATGAGTAAATCATATTAATTTCCATGTGCATTTGTATTGTGTACATTTTCGTACATATTTCATCAACTATTTATTTAAGAGTTGTTTTCTGTACATGCCTCACATCTTTCATATTATCTATTTTTAACTAAATTAAGGCCAAGGTCTTTATTTATCTGCCTGTATATTTACAGTATAAGTACACTTCATAGACAAACAAACCATATTTGACTTCTAAAAACACACAACAGTACACAAACTGAAAGGTCTCACCTGCTTTACAGACCAATGATCTTAGGAGTCTTGTAGATTTAGGTTTCACTACAAGTATCACAGACAATTCACATTTCAGATAAATCCTGCCAGACACACACACACCTTACAAAGATTATATACACACCATATAGTTGACCTACTGCTTCAAGTGTTTGAGGAATGAAACTTAACATATAACTTTAAACATAAAATGAGGTCAAGCACATATGAACCCTGTCTGATGGACATGTAGACATTGCAAGAAACCCATATACCAAATATAGTTATCCTATTTCTTATAGTATCAGAGGCGGATTTAAGGGGGGGGGCCTGGGCCCCCCTTTTTGGGAAAAAATTTGGTTGCTTATACATGTATAAGAAATCATTGAAGCGTGACTGAACCGGGCCCCCTCTTAGGTCAGTCAGTGGGCCCACCACTTATGAAAATTTCTGGATCCGCCACTGAGTATGTATGTTATTCAAATGAAAATCATTTTTTACTTAGTGAATATATTGTAGTCTTCTTTTAATGAAATATAATTTCACACATGCTTAGCTGCAATACAGTCCATAATAGGCCTTATATTAGCTCTCAATTCCTGCTTTTTACAGGAAATGGGACTTTGAATATGACCCTGTGTAAGAAATTTTCTCTCTTCTTCTTCTTTTTTTTTTTTATATATATAATAAAAGTTATATATTTAGACACCAACTTTCCTTTAAATATACATATTGGATTAAAAAATATCAATCAAAACATATCTAATCAATTTTGTTCTTTTATTATAAATCTTCTAATTTTCTAAATTTGCATATAGGTAATTGAATAAATTATCAGACTGAGTAATACCTAAATAAAGTTTATAAAATATGTGAGTATTGCATGGCAATAGTCCCTACATAGTCACCTAGTGTTAAGAATTCACTGTATTGGAACAAAATTCTAACTTGATCTATAACATGTCATGGTGTAAACAAATATCAAGTCAATATCTTCAAACATGATGAAAAAAGTTTTGATAACTGATTATCTATGTGAATTTTCTAAGTTCAAGGAATATAACTCTGCAGAAAATCATCAGACCAAAACAAAATTCAATCTTGATCTGTAACTTGTGATGATAAAAATATAAACCAATTATCATATCAATATCTTCTAGCACGACGAAAGAGTGCCGAAAACTAATTATTTTATTGATATTTCTAAGTTCAAGAGCCATAACTCTGCACAAATCAGAACAAAATTCAAACTTGAACTGTAACTTGTATTGATAAAACTATATACTAATCATCAAATCAATATCTTTAAAAATGACAAAAAAAGAAGAGTGGAAAATTGATTATTTAAAAAGTCTAAATCGAAGGATAACTCTAAAAAAAAAAGCAGCCTCAGAACAAAATATGATTGTGATCTTTAGCATGTCATGATAAGACAATCTACCAAATATCAAATCAATATCTTCAAGCATGAAGAAAAATAGTGCGGAAATTAAACTGATTTGCAGGACTGACAGATCAAACCTAAAGTATACTTCGACTTCATCAGTAGGGGACTAATTATCCATACATATGTGACATGCGTCATGTAAAATTCATACTTATCATGCATAATATTATGGTATAAAAGAAGTAGACAAAAAAGTTACTAATTAAAAAAAAAGAGTAAGAGGTCACAATGTATTTTTGAGAGAATTCTTTTTGAATAGGAAGACTAATACAGACATTTTTTTTAATATATTCTAATCTATTATAAACCAAACAAATTTATTAACCAATTTACCATTTTCGAAAATTAATAATGCATAAGCAATATATCTTAGAAAAAGACAATAATTTATACATTTAAATAATTGTAAATGAATTATTTGTGACTCTGACTATCTGTCTGGTTACTCAAGGTCCTTTGAATACTTTTTGTTTTTCAACACAAAAGGCAACAATCAAGGGGCATGACATATAAATAGTCAATTCAGTTTAAATATTTATCATAATTAAAAGTAAAATTATTTGTTATAATGAAGTATTAGCATATCATAATCATTATGTATGTTTTTCTGTATTTACAACAAATACATATACAAATCACATTGTGGGGAATATTAATCTAATGATGAATGCACTCTCTATACAATGAAGAAAATCCCCAATAAAAAATGAAATTTAAAGTATTTAAATACCAGAATTATACAAAAAGAATCACTGGTGTGACACTTTCCAAAGTTTCTTCGTATGTATGATGTCATCTTAAGTCTTCATAATCTAATGTCTTTTAGAAATTTGTTTTTATTTATGCCAAGGTTCTCTAAGTTTTATTTAGATAGGCATTAACCTTATGAAAAGAGAAACATTGCTGCAACCTTGCGGTAAGGTTGCAGCAACCTTGCGGCAATCTTTTTAGTTCGCCAGAAGACCTAAAAGTTGTTCACCAGTGTTCGCCGCTAGCAGCGACCTTTCGGCAAACAAATGTAAAAGTTTGCCGCAAACTCTTAACTTTCTTAAATTTGAAGGAAATTTGTAAACAAACTTTAAAGGAGTCCAAAGTTTGCTGGAACTTCGCCGCAAACATTATAGCATACTGAGCATGCTCCCTGTACTAAAATCAGACTTCCTGCTTCTTTGAATTTGAAATAGGAGGGAGTTTTTAATGTTGGTGTTTTCATGTTAAAAGTAAATGGATGTTATATATGATAGATGTCTGAGTTATATATGATTCAATTAGTTCCTGGAACAGGCCATGCATCATTGATCATCTCTTTGTAAGTTAATTTAGACAGTTTTTGCATGTTAATTTGCTATTATTGGTACAAAAATTATTTCAAAGAACCCCCATTTTGAAATAACGATTGTGTTACACTCTTATTGCCCTTAGAGAAAGATCATTACAGTTGAAATTTTAAACTTTGTGGATAATGATGTTTTGCAGGAAAGGTCTTCAAAACAATTTGTAATTCTATATATTGTTTTATCACATTTGTCAGATTTATATTTTAGATATGATTTTATGCTTTATGTTGTAATGCCTTAATCATGTTAATCCCAGTTTCTTTATAATTGGCCTTATAAAGACAGATCTGTTCTTGATTTTTTCATACATATGAATCTGTTAAGAAATTAATCAGCTCATTCTGAATTATGCACTGAGTAAATTAATAAATATACATGTACCTACATTGTTTTGATTGTGGTCACAACTTTTATTTCTCTCTTTCACATTTCTTTAAAATGTAATTTGATCAGAAGGTGAGCAGATAAATATCAGTTATTGGTCATAATAATTAATTTTGATCCACATGTGCATCATTTTGAATAAGAGGTACAGTTTTGAAAAAAGAATAAAAATATAAAGATAGTCATAGGGCATCATTATCACTTGATTTGCCAAAAGTTCACCGCAAACTATATAAGGCTTTGAAAGTTTGCCGGAAGTTCACCACAAAAATTGCCAGAAGTTCGCCACAAACTATATAAGGCTATCAGAGTTCGCCAGAGGTTCACCACAAATATTCGCCAGAAGTTCACCACAAACTATATAAGGCTATCAAACTTTGCGGCAGACTTGCCGCAACCTTCATTTGCATGGTAAAAAGTCGCGGTGAAGTTGCCGCAAACTATTTGCAGCAACCTTACCGCAGTGTTTGCGGCAGATCTGCCGCAACAGTTCGCCAGAAGGCTGATTTTTCAGTAAGGGGGCCGCGCGCGCGCGCGTATATATATATATATAATTGTACGTACTTAATTAATTATATATATATATATATATATATATTAATTAATTAATTAATTAATTAATTAATTAATTAATTTATATTGTTATGGTATAAATGATAAAATTATGTTTTTTCAAAGTTAAATGCAATTGGGGGGGAAAGATTAATACTACACATATCAAGTAAGAAACAACACAGTTCATACCTACAAGGTACTAGTATTCAAGAATAACATCTTAATCTTATAAAATAAAAACCCAAAACAAAGTAACGGTACTTAAAACTTTAAATAGTAAATGTCAATGATACTCAAGAAGGAAAATGATTATAAACATCTACAACATTTTTAAAATGAGTAATTACCAAAACAGATATATTAGAACAATACATTACATGAATTTTACACAACTCTGTCATATAGTCATAAAATATAAAGCAAAACTAAATATTAAGTGCAAGTCTTCTCTGTTCTTTAAAGTCATTCTTGTCCTTCAATCTTTGACACTTGTATTGCAACCACTAAGGATCACTAAGATATATTGGTGAACCTAAAATAACATTGATTCATGTAAGTGCACAAAATATAGTTCAATTAATAGAATAAGCATTCATGTTAAAATGAAAAAGAAATAAGTTTGAACTGATCTGTTAACATCTGCACTAGATGACTGACTTTTCCAATGATGTGTTCAAAACTTAAGTTGAAGCTGTGTCTTTCTCTGATCTTCCTGCTTGGGAATGTTGCCAAAAATACCTTTTTTGGTTTAAGAATATTTTACCAAGTATAATTTAATATATTACTTAAAGTCCTTAAACATCTTTTATAGTTTGACAGTAAAATAAAAAAATCTCAAGTGTGATAACATCTCTTAATGTTTAAAAAAAAATCCTCTTTTAATTCAAGGGCTGTGCAGATAATAACATTGATTATGTAAGACAATTTGTGTTTTGTTTTTATCCTGAAGGCTAGCCCACTGGATTTTTATTTGATATTTATACATATGTTCCAGACCAAAGGATAATTTGGGCTGTACATGTACAGTCTGGACAGTTTGCGAACTTTTACACAATATGCATATGGTTGGATTTGAGATAAATAAAGTGGTGATATAGATATAGAGAGTTGAGATAAATATACAAAATGGGGATATATAAACATAGTGGTGATAGATATGGACTTGAGATAAATAAACAAAGTGGTGTTATATATACAAGTGGGGATATATATAAACATAGTGGTGCATATATAGAGTTGAGATTAATAAACAAAGTGGTGATAGATATAGAGTTAAGGTTAATGTATAAGTGGTGATTAATATATAAAGTGATGATAGATATAGACTTGAGATAAATCAATAAAATGGGTATAGATATAGCATGAATAGAGAGTTGAGATAAATATAGAGTTGAGATAAATATACAAAATGGGGATAGATATAGAGTTGAGATAAATAAACAAAATGGGGATAGACATACTTAGTGGTGATAGATAGATATAGAGTTGAGCTAAACTTACAATTGGTGAACAATATACATAGTGTGTTAGATATAGAGTCGAGATAAACATACAAAGTGGAGATAGATATAGAGTTGAGATAAATATACAAGTGGTAAAAGATATACATTGTGGGGATAGGTATATATACAGAGAAGTGACAAGTATACAGAATGGTGAATAAATAAGTTCATCATAGATACCAGGACTAAATTTTATATATACGACAGATGCTCGTTTTGTCTACAAAAGACTCATTAGTGATGCTCGAATCCAAAAAAGTTATAAAATAAAAAAAAAATGCCAAATAAAGAACGAAGTTGAAGAGCATTGAGATCCAAAATTCCTAAAAGTTTTGCCAAATACATAGATATTCAAGGTGGTGAAATATAATTTAAATGTTAAATAAATACAAAGTGGTGACAGATATAAAAGGAGGGACACCTATATAGTGCTGGGACAGATATATATACATAGTGGTGATAGATATTCAAAGTGGTAATAGATTTACAAAGAAGTGACAAATATAGAGTGGGGTTGTAGATATATAGAGTAGTGATAGAAACACATAATTTTAATAGAAATAAGAAGAGGTTTTAGATATACAAAGGGTGATAGATAAACAGAGGAGTGATTGATATACCTATAAATATTCTATACCATTTATTCCATTAGGAACATATACTGTTATATTTACTCCTGTGGAAATAATATTCCAGAATAATGTTTCCTTTTGGAACTTGTATTATGAAGGAACTTCAATTCCATGACAGTGATAGATATAGAGGTGAGATAAATAAACAATTAACAAAGTGGTGACAGATATACATAGTGGTGTCAGATATAAAGTTGAGATACATATACAAGTCGTGATAGATATACATAGTGGTGATAGATATATAGAGTTGAGATAAATAAACAAAGTGGTGATAGATATAAAGTTGAGATACATATACAAGTCTAAATAAATATACATAGTGGTGATAGATATAGAGTTGAGATAAATAAACAAAGATGATAGATATAAAGAAATGAGATAAATAAACAAAGTGGTGAAAGATATACATATTGGTGATAGATAAAGAGAGTTGAGAGAAAAATACAAAATGGGGATACATTTTTGTATATAAACATAGTGGTGATAGATATAGAGTTGAGATAAATCTAGAAGTTGTGATAGATACACATAGTGGTGATAGATACACATAGTGGTGATAAATATACACAGTGGTGATAGATAAACATAGTGGTGTTAGATACAGAGTTGAGATAAATAAATAAAATGGGGATAGATATAGACTTGAGATAAATAAACAAAACAGGGATATATAAACAGTGGTGTTAGATAAAGAGTTGAGATAATTAAACAAAATGGGGACAGATATACAAAGTGGTTATAGATATAGGGTTGAGTCAGAGATAACAAGAATGTGTCCCCAGTACACGAATGCCCCACTCGCACTATCATTTTCTATGTTCAGTGGACCGTGAAATTGGGGTAAACCCTCTAATTTGGCATTAAAATTAGAAAGATCATATCATAGGGAACATGTATACTAAGTTTGAAGTCGATTGGACTTCAACTTCATCAAAAACTACCTTGACCAAAAACTTTAACCTGAAGCGGGACAGACGGACGAACAAACGAACGGATGGACGAACGAACGAACAGACGGACGGACGCACAGACCAGAAAACATAATGCCCCTCTACTATCGTAGGTGGGGTATAAAAATACAAAGTGGTGAAAATATACATATTGGTAATAGATACAGAGAGTTGGAGCTAAATATACAAAATGGGGATATATAAACATAGTGGTGATAGATATAGACTTGAGATAAATAAACAAAGTGGTGTTATATATACAAGTGGGGATATATATAAACATAGTGGTGCATATATAGAGTTGAGATTAATAAACAAAGTGGTGATAGATATAGAGATTAGATAAATAAACAAGTGGTGATAGATATGCATAGTGGTGTTAGATAAAGAGTTGAGATAAATAAATAAAATGGGGATAGATATAAGATTTGAGATAAATAAACAAAATGGGGATAGATATAGACTTGAGATAAATATACAAAATGGGGATACATAAGCATAGGGGTGATAGATATAGAGACATAGTGGTGATAGATATAGAGAGTTGAGATAAAAATACAAAATGGGGATATATATAAACATAGTGGTGATAGATATAGGGTGGAGATAAATATACAAAGTGGTAAAATATATATATATTGGTGATGGATATGGAGAGTTGAGCTAAATATACAAAATGGGGATATATAAACATAGTGGTGATATATATAGAGACATAGTGGTGAAAATATAGAGAGTTGAGATAAATAAACAAAATGGGGATATGTATAGAGTGGAAATAAATAAACCAAAATGGGGATAGGTTTACATATTGGTAATAGATATAGAGTTGAGATAAATTTACAATTGTTGAAAGACATACATAGTTATGATAGAGAGAGTTGAGATAAATATACATAGTGGTGATAGATATAGATATAGATATGAAATTATACAGTGTGGTGATTAGTTTTCAAAATGTTGATAAGTTTACAGATTGGTGATATACAGAATGGTGTTCAATATATAGTGTTGGTATAGATATACAAAGTAGTGATATGTATATATGTAGAGTGTTTTGAAAGACACACAGGCTAGCAAACACCTTTATCCATACAGTGTAAATTCATTCATTTTTTATGAAACCATTTTTTTTAACAAGATTTAAAAAAAAACTACAGCTGTAAATTAACCTTTTGCAATGACTGGAGAATTCTTTATTTTCCTTGGTAAATTCTTACACCAAACAAGTCCTCATTTTCAATCCAGCATGTTATCTGCAAAATATAATATATGTTTATACTACATGCGAGTACAGTAAAACTAATATCCTGAAAGTTTAAATAAGTAGTTTTTTATTTGAAGTGAAAAGTCCTTTTATAAAAAGGTCTTCAAATTGTAGGGTAATGAAAAAAGTGGTATAACCCTGACGGTTTTATACCTTAAAGTTAATATACCATCTACGATATTTTTTTTGGGAATGATTGCTTTATAAACTGTGTATAGAAATAAGGTGAGGTCTCTGAAGGATTGTTCATTAAACCAACAATATACATGTAGGTAAAAATGATTAACCACAATTTTCTACAGGATCAACCATTATAAAACTAGCTATAAATTTGATCAACCATTAGTTTCCATTGGATCAGCCTTCATAAAACTAGCAATATAGTTGACATTGAAAAACTTCTATTTAATACTAGATCAATAAAAAAAAACAAGAAACTAAACATGCTTAAGTGAGGTTGATAAGCAGCTATTTCAGACTACATAATTATATATATCTACAATACAAGCAATATAGGAAGGAATGATAAACCTCCATTTTATACAGTATCAGTCTTGAAACCTGAAACATAGATAAGGCTGATACATGTAATTTCCCATTTTATAATTGATATACCGTTTATAAAACAGGCATATACTAGGTTGATAAGCTACAGTTTTTAACTGGATCAGCCTACATAAAACAAGTAATATATTATAAAGGAGAGGATGATGAACCACAATTTCAACCTGGATAAGCCTTTCGCAAAATAAGAATATAAGTAAAGTTGAAATACGACCATTAAAACCTGGATTAGCATTCATCAAACATGTCCAAACTAACAATATAGTTGCATGAGGCTGATATCTATACTTGATCAGCCTTCAGAAAACAAGTAATAAAAGTGAGGTTGATGTTACACCATTTAAAACTGGATCAGACTTCAATCACTGAAAAAGAAATATAGGTGGAGTTTATATGATATATTTAGAAAAGACATTGGTGGATAAACAGCTATGGTTTTCAAAACAATGAGAGGGGGAACCAAGTTGCTGAATAAGTTAGTAAATAATTTACAATTTCAACATTTCAATTAAAAGCCTGTCAACATTCAGATTGTGAGTTTGCAATAGTATGTGGCAGCATGGCCAACTGTATTAAATTCCAATTTTAATTGACTAGAATTGATATTTTCCTGTTGAACAATATCTCTGGGGCAACTCAAAATATTTTTCTTAAATTTTCAGGGTAGTTATTATAGTTTTTGAGATATTAGCCATAAAGTGCAGGTTTGGTAAAACAGATTTCTTGTGCCTTCATGAAGCGTTATTGATACTGGAACAGAAGTTGACCAAACATCATCTTATAAACTTTTAAAAGACATTGAAACATTAATTGTGACTCTTATGTTAATCATTACAAAATTTTTTTTTTTTTTATTTAAAAAATGGATAAAAGCCTTAAACTCAAAATGTTAACCTTTATCATGCAGAAATAATTTCCATCTTTATAGGCACAAATATTTTTTCCTTTTCAAGTGGAAATATTTTCCGCCTCTTTAGGTTGAATATTTTCAAGTGCTATATTTCCCTTCCAATATAGGCGCATATTTTGGCTCTATTCCTACTTGAATATGTCTGGAACCCATGTAAGAAAGTTTCTAGGCGTAAAGGGGGACCTCAAACGGATTCCCTGTAAAAAAAAACCACCTGGAATCCATCAAAAATCCACATGGATTTTTTTATTTAGGGACTACATTGTAATAAGAGGAGATTTTGAAAGAAAAGTTTACCGGTAACAAAGAATAATACATGTAATGTAAAACTAGGGGACAAACAATAGTGGACTTTTTATATGTGCTCTTATTTTTTGCAATTTCATACTTTTCATACCATTAAAACTATTAATCCCGCTGCAAATGTTTGCACCTGTCCTAAGTCAGGAATCTGATGTACAGTAGTTGCCGTTTGTTTATGTAATTTACATGTGTTTCTAATGTTTCTCCTTTTTGTCGTCTCGAGCCTTCGACTTTAGTAGAAAAAGCGAGACTAAGCGATCCTAAATTCTGTCGTCGTCGGGTGTCGTCGGTGTCCAGGAATATTCACTCTGTGGTTAAAGTTTTTGAAATTTTAATAACTTTTTTAAACTATACTGGATTTCTACCAAACTTGGACAGAAGCTTGTTTATGGTATCCAGAAGTAAATTTTGTGAAAATAAAATTCCATTTTTTGCTTATTTTACTTATAAATGGACTTTGTTTTTTTCTGCGGGGAAACATAACATTCACTCTGTGGTTAAAGTTTTTAGAATTTTTATAACTTTCTTAAACTATCCTGGGTTTGTACCAAACTTGGACAGAAGCTTGTTTATGATCATAAGATCTAGTATCCAGAAGTAAATTTTGTGAAAAAATAAATCCATTTTTTCCGTATTTTACTTTTAAATGGACTTATTTTTTCTGCGGGAAAACATTACATTCACTCTGTGGTTAAAGTTTTTGAAATTTTTTAAATGACTTTCTTAAACTATCCTGGGTTTGTACCAAACTTGGACAGAAGCTTATTTATGATCATAAGATATATAGTATCCAGAAGTAAATTTTGTAAAAAGATGACTCCATTTTTTCTGTATTATACTTTTAAATGGACTTAGATTTTCTTCCAGTTAACATTACATACAGTCTGCATTTAAAGTTATTTAAAAACATTTATTAGATTCATTAACTATCATAGATTTTTACCAAACTTGGACAGAAGCTTCTTACAATCATAAGATAGTATCAAGAGGAATATTTTTATTGATTTTTTTCCCTCATTTTTTTTGAGCCTGCCGTTTACAGCAAAAGTAGGCGAGACACTGGGTTTGTTGTTTGGTGTGAGCCAAGGCTCTGTTTTGAAGGATGTTCATTGGCCTATAATGGTTTACTTTTTTTTAAATTGTTATTTGGATGGAGAGTTGTCTCATTGGCACTCACACCACATCTTCCTATTTCTATTTTCCCTGAAATATTTCAAAAAAGACATATTCTGACCGAATAGAATCTCAAAAACACATTTTGCCTTGAAACACTTGTGAAATAGGGATATTAGACTGTTAGTTTTCCCGGTTCAATGGTTTTACACTAGTAATTTGGGGGCCCTTTAGAGCTTGTTGTTCGGTGTGAAGCAAGGCACTGTGTTGAAGGCAGTACATTGAACTATAATTGTTTACTTTTATAAATGGTTATTTGGATGGAGAGTTGTCTCGTTGGCACTCACACCACATCTTCCTATTTCTATACAGTTTGTGTATATCCTGATATTATACCCTGATGCAGAGCAACTATATACTCATTTTCTTAATTTTTCTCCTTATTTCATATATTTGACTATAAAAGAAAACTTAATTGTTTCTAACTTTAATGCCAAATTAGATTTTTTACCCAAATTAACATTCCATTGAACATGGAAAATGATAGTGCGAGTGGGGAATCCGTGTACTTTGGACACATTCTTGTTATCATTCAATGGGTCCACAGCATATTTTATCATGATGCTGTGCGATTTGGATTTAAAATTATTTTTTGCTAAAATCCCAGTAGATCATATGATCCAAAAACTTCATTCAATCCCATGTTCTATAATTTTAACAGCAGCAGCCAGGTTTGTTGATGGATTAAAACTAGGCAACATTTTTTTCCCTGTTTTTGTTTTCAACTTTAAATTTAGTTTAATCAAAAGTAGGGTATGGAAATTATACACAATACTTATTACAACAAAGCACAGATCAAGTTAAAAATTGGATGGCTTTGAACAGGAGTTGTGCCCCTGTTTTTAACATAAATTTCTGATCTTTTAGTTTCTGCTTTCTAACTATAGTTTGTCTCCTCCAAATTTCATGAAACTCCATACACTATGCTGAATATATAACCAGAAACACAAATCAAGTTTGTCATATGTTGGTTTCACTTAAACTGTTCTTGAGTTATGCCCCTTTATAAATTTATATTGAAAACTGTATAAAAATCGCTCATACAGTTGCTCGGTAATAATTTATTGAAAATTATTGATTTTAGTTGAAATGATAGGACAATTTTTTAGTGGGAACTCACTTTTGTCCAACGACTTTTGTATTTGGACCAGTATAAGTTGGTCCCTTCCGTAAAACATTCAGTATGCCTTCTAGTCCAGTCAATCTAGCATAAATTTGACCCTAACCCTAAAGTAATTGCAACAGAAGATTTTTAAGTTTTAATCTTTTGCATTATACCCCAAAATATACACAGAAATAAGTCCCATCAAATCTAACTTGAGGAAGACTAAAAAAATCACTATTTAAAATTCCTATGGAGATTTGCATTGAAAAAGTAGATAACTCTCGCAAAAAAGGCAGAAATTTGAATAAAAATTGATAGAAAGTTATTACTTTACTGCTTCTATTCATCAGAATGTATTGATTCTTGATTTTTTAGCTGTCTTTAGAGTATAACAAACAACTCTAAAGGTGTTTTATATCTTTTATCAAGCTATAAACTTAATTTCATAATTCATTGGTTGACCCTTTTTTGAATTGTTCAACGTGTCAAGGTAAAGAATCTCAAATTTAATCAAAATAATTAAGCATGTATTCTTCTTTTTTGTGGTTTAAAGTTTCTTTAGATAAGTAAGTTGCTGAAAAAATAGAATATACAGATGTAAACAATACCAAATTTTCACATTACTTTTTCTAAATTGTCACAAAGCTTCAAATTTGCAATTTTTTAAATGAAAAATGCATGGAAAAAATAAAACTACCCATAACACTTAGGTTTTGTACATTTCATGAGCAGAAGATTATATAATTTAGTCAAATACAAACCTATAACCCCATTTAAGTTTCATACTTTACATAAATTTCAAGAAAAACAACCAAAATCTGACCAAAAAAAGACTTATTTTTGCAAGAGTTATCTCCCCTTCTAATGTTAATTTCCATAGGAAATTAAAAATGCTGATTTTGAGTTTTTCTCAAGCTGGGAACAGTATATCTAGTATATATAACATATTATATAACATGTTCCTGCCTCAAGTGAAGTTAGATTTAATGGGACTTTTTTCTGTGTATATAAAAAGGGCATAATGCTATAGATTATAACTAAAACATTTTCTCAGTTTCTGTTGCAATTAGTTTGAGGATAAATCTTAGATTGACTGGACTACGGTATTCGGAATATACATATATTAACAAATATTGTCAACAATTTCAATAACGGCCGGGAAACAGACTAACATCTCAGTCTGGTAAGTCTAGTATTTTATTTTTGTTTCTGGAACGCCTCACATTTTCTAATTTTATTATCTATAGCATGTATAGGACTGTCTACGAGTGCAGCTAAAACAAAAAATATATCATTTACACCCATTACTCTTTGGCCTTCTTCCATCTTCATCGTCATTACCAGTCTGTCCCGATTTTTTTGTTCATCTACTCTTGACTCTTGCTGATCCGACATGCTGTAATGGCCGTAGAAATTATTTATTTTTGTAGAAATATTCGAAGCAGCTCAGGAAAGGGATGCTGGCCTAGTTCCGGAACAAATCACCTGTTTACTTAGTCTGTTGTAATAAGCTAATAGCATACTGTACCATACTATACCGTACATACAGTATACGTTGTTACTATTTCTAGAAGACAAATAACACTAATAACTTTCTTATTGATAAAGCAAATAGTTTTTGGATGGGGTGAAAAACCATAACTGTCAACAAAATTAAAAGGACCATCAAAAGCATGTATTTTATCTAAAACCTCTAAAGAATTTTTAACACTCCAAAGATAATAAATTCCATTTGTTTTATAAACTATATTACAAAAGTTAATGACAAGGACTTTGATAGAAGTAAAAAGGTAGTTAAAAGCACTGATAGATTAGTAGCAGAACACTTACTAGATGCGAAGGTGAAATGTATGTTCCTGTAATTTCGATAACCAGTACATAGTAGGGACTTTCAAATGTTCGGAAGAGGCTACATTATTCGCTGCCTTGTCTGCCAGTACGAACACAAAACCGAGTATTTGTAGCTTATTTTTTATTCTAGAAATGGGAATATCATGAACCCTTTTTTTTATTTCAGAATTGTTGTCAAAATGAGATATCCGAACATTAACAGTATTCATGATTTTACTAAATTAACTGTCTTAGAGTTTTTTTTATTTTTACTGTAGGCAAACAAAGCGTCTGTAATAATCTGACGACACGGGTTTCAATCTATCATACATGGAAGACGATATTTTGATCCTTTCATTAGTCAAATTTTGACCTAACGGTCTTCTGTAATGACATGACCATATGACATATATCTGAAATTAGAAGTTTCACAGTCTAAGGTGGGAGGAACAACCATGATATATACTGACGTCTGATGTAACTGACTTATAATTTAAAATCAAACTTCTGCATGCTTTTCCCCATAAAAATACGAAATAATGGCTGGTTCTATATTATCAAAATATGCAGGTATTTAGCTATAGATGAAAGAGTCATTGTATATACTTGATAAATAATGTTTGAATTATAGTTGACTGACAATGAACAGTTATACTGTTGCAATACTGTTTATACATCCATGTGTTTTACTTAACACTTAATCTTATAAAATAGGTTGAGTGCAAGGAATTTATATCATGAAAGAGAGTACGTATGACGAACGAAAACTCTAATCTTGGAAGCGTGTAGAGTTTTAATAAAAGGCATTTGTCAAAAAGATAAACACATTTTAAGAGTAGCTTTTTTGGGGGGGAAGGGGGGGGGGTATGAGTGTCAGTTTATTTAGCTTTAAATTTATTTCTGCAGATATCATCTTCTCAATTCATGTTTCCTATAATCTATAATACTAAAATTACGAGGTCCAATTTGTCAGCCGTCATCACGTAAAAACGACGAATCACAGAATTCAACTTTATATATAACTAATATAGTACAAAGGTGTAGAATAAAAATTACACCACTCCAGGCCCTTTTGTTTTCCACGTATTTAATATTGCCAATAATTAAGAAGTTCCGGGTCGAGTCCGCTACCGATACCAATAGTATATTCACCTGTTACCTATTACCTTATCTGTACGTTCCGCATCTGACAGGCGCACCACCAAACGTTGTATTCAGGATTAATATGCTATATACACGGGTCATAACCACAGGGTTGACACTACTAAATTGTCAAATTGTTACCTATTGTAGTATTTTAATCAATAAGACTTTCTAAGATAACAATACGAATACTAAAAATCTGGACTAAAAATAAGGCGTATAGGTACAGTTTTCAATTTGTTAGTGGGCATGACGTAAAACAGCGAAGCAAATAATTCAACTTTATTTATAACTTATATAGGACAATGCTGTTGATTAAAAAATACTCCATTCCAGGACCTTTTGTTTTCCAAATAATTAATATTATTGTTTCAGTTCGACGGGTTCAAACAGAAAGACTTGAAAGCAGAGAAAAACTGTGTATCTTATAATCGGCATGACTTTATCAGATGACAATACTAATACTAAAATAAGGCTTGCGCATAGTTATATACTTTAATTCAGTCACGGACCCGTGCTATCACGGGTGTGTTCTAGTACTTTTTGATTTTATACAAAATACCATGCATATAATGTGTAAATTAAGGAAGCTCAATACAAAGATTTTTTTACTTCCAATCTTCAACCTTTAAAATGTTGTTACTTTCTTAAGACTGCATATAAATTAATAATAAAAAAGTATATAGAGAGAGATAAAAGATTTATCTTTTAAATGAATGCAATATTTTTGTTATGTAATCATCATGTAATCAATAATTGTTATGCAATTAATGGCAAAATCGTTGTCAGTTGAATGAATTTAGCTATATACTCTTTATAACTATACATGAAATCTTAATCAACACAACAGGAGCAAATCTCTAATTAGGGTAAACACCCTTACAACATAAAAGTAGATAATATTTGATTAGGTGTAAAACTTGATCTATACACTCTAACCAAAGTATGAGACAAGCTTTTGTAAATAGTGGCTCTAGGAACAACACATAATAATATCAAATATAAATCATTTTGTTTTAAAAACAATTGTTGGCGGTCTTTCCCCTCCAAAACATGAATGATTGACTGATTAATTGATTGATTGATTGATTGATTGATTGATTGATTGATTTGATTTGATTGTATGATTGATTAATAGACTTATTACACACGTGAGATAGGGTAGCTTGAAACAAGCAAACACGAAACAAATGAGATATTGCACCCGAATTAAACACAAGGGACCACAACATGCATGTAATAGTTGGTTGGTTGTCGGTTAAACACATGGACAACGCAAAAAGGGATTTGAGAGTCAAGTGCTCGTGTTTAAACACAGAACACGTAAAATAGGCATTGAGAGCCTAGTGTCCGTGTTTAAACACTAGAGACCCAGCCTCTAGGAACACGTGAAAACGGCATTGAGAGCCTAGTGTCCGTGTTTAAACACTAGAGACCCAGCCTCTAGGAACACGTGAAAACGGCATTGAGAGACCAGTGTCCGTGTTTAAACACTAGAGACCCAGCCTCTAGGAACACGTGAAAACGGCATTGAGAGCCTAGTGTCCGTGTTTAAACACTAGAGACCCAGCCTCTAGGAACACGTAAAATAGGCATTGAGAGCCTAGTGTCCGTCTTTAAACACGAGAGACCCAGCCTCTAGGAACACGTTAAAACGGCATTGAGAGCCTAGTGTCCGCGTTTAAACACGAGAGACCCAGCCTCTAGGAACACGTAAAATAGGCATTGAGATCCTAGTGTCCGTCTTTAAACACGAGAGACCCAGCCTCTAGGAACACGTGAAAAAGGCATTGAAAGCCTAGTGTCCGTGTTTAAACACCAGAGACTCAGTCTCTAGGAACACGTAAAATAGGCATTGAGAGCCTAGTGTCCGTGTTTAAACACTACAGACCCAGCCTCTAGGAACACGTAAAATAGGCAGTGAGAGCCTATAGCTAGTGTCCGTGTTTAAACACTTGAGACCCAGCCTCTAGGAACACGCGAAAACTGGTCTGTGAAACATTTTGATTCTATTAAAATTATGAAATTTGAAGGAACATGCAAAGATATATACACTCTTACAAAAAAAAATCCTTGCATCTTCCTTTATAAAAGTTTTTTTTTAAGTAGGCTTTCCAGAATGTGTGTCGTGTCTTATTTACTTATTGATCTTATTGTGTGTGCATTGTATTCAATTTTATATTTAAAGGAAATCGAACCTGACCTGCATGGTTTAAAATGTACGTGCACATTTTATTTTTTTTCGAAAAGGGGAAACCCCTATTTCATTTAAGGTAGTACCGGATGCAGCGATTGTGAAGTCATGTGCACCAAGCAGATATACTCAGAAAGATAGTTTATTTTAATCCTTTGCAGAGAGAGACGAGGTCCTGACCACACCTATGTATAAAGAATGTGCAAAACGGATTCAATTTTCTTTCATTTACAGGTCATTGATGTCGGATCATGCATGCTTTTTTCGTTTACATATTTACAGGTACACACGACAGATTTATTTAATTTAAATGCATGTTTGATTCTAGGATTTTTAACCGGATTTTTGTGACAAAAATGTCGGTTATTGATTTGGGGATGTACGGCGGGCGGGCGGTCGGGCGGGCGGCAATCAAATGTTGTCCGTGCATTAACTCATGAACCGTTCAACCAAAGCTTTTAAAATTTTAATATGTTGTTACTGACAACTAAATGAAGGTCAAGTTCAACAATGGCGATTTTGACTTTTACCGTTCAGGAGTTATGGTTCTTGAAAAATTGAAAAATGGAGTTTCCAGTCGTGTTAGTGCATTTATGCATGAACTGTTCTACCAAAGCTTCCCAAATTTTAATATGTTGTTACTGATGACAAAATGGAGGTCAAGTTCAATAATGACGATTTTGACTTTTACCGTTCAGGAGTTATGGCTCTTGAAAGATTGAAAAATGGTGTTTCCAGTGGTGTCCGTGCATTTTCTCATGAACCATTCAACTAAAGCTTTTGAAATTTTTATATGTTGTTACTGATGACAAAATAGAGGTCAAGTTCAATAATGACGATTTTGACTTTTACTGTTCAGGAGTTATGGTTCTTGAAAGATTGTAAAATGGCGTTTCCATTCACGTTGTTGCATTTACTCATGAACCATTCAATCTAAGCTTTTCAAATTTTAATATGTTGATACTGATGACAAAATGGAGGTCAAATTTGATATTGACGATTTTCGCTTTCACCATTCATCAGTAATGGTTCTTGTGATATTGCCAGGACACAAATAAATGTTAATAAATCCGGTTTGCTGTCGTTGTTACAGCTTCTTGTACTACTATTTACGAACTTTGGAGGGAATTCTATGTCATAGATTTTAATTTCTCAACCCAGATTAGAACGTCAGGCAGACTGCACGTGATTTATACTGCTAACGGAAAATATATTTTCTCGATTTATTTTACAGGTAAACTTTTGTCCAATCGCTGAACAGTGGTCGACTCATTCATTGCATGCACACAAAAATAATGCTGGTGCTATAGTACTTTTATTTTTCAGAAATACATGTACATGATTTGGAGCCGATTTTTTTTTTTTTTGCAGCAATAGATTTGTATTTCAGAAAGAAATTTATACATAAAAAGAGAAGGATTAGCATTTTTATGATAAAATAGAAATGGGATTTCGAAAAAAAAGGGGGAGGCGGTGGTGGGGTTAGAAGGGGCTAGAATGGTGGTTGTGGGCATTGGATGATTTATAAAGATAAATTGCATGAACGCATCACGAGAGCTGTAAAGTTTGAAGCTATAATTAATCAATCTGTTCATTTTTTCATTTCAGTGGCACGAAAAACCCCGAAATACTATTCGTACCAATTCGACATATTTTCTCGACTACGTTTATGTCGTGACTAATATTTTGCTCACATTGTTTTTAATTTTACCTCAACTTTTTTTCTGAGTAAAAGCAGTTTGAAGTGAAAGTTGAGATTTAGAACATGACCTTGACCTTTGACCTTGACCTAATTTTCTAAGTTGGGACTCAAGGACCTTCAATAAAGCGACTCTAGGTTTATACCGCTTACGGTTCATGAGTTTATATGCATATCACTTATATTAAATGCATAAGGGGAAATAACTCTCATATGGAGACTCCGGAGTACTTTGGTGCAAACCAACTCGGCATCTTGAAGATATAGCAAGCACTTTGGTCAAATAAATTTGTCGTAATCTTTTACGGTTTGCGAAGGAGTAGTGGACACAAGAAAAACAGTGTTCGGGGAGATAACTCTTACACCGTAAAGTGTACGGTTTGACAGGGTCAGTTTCAAAAACGCAATAACTGTTCGATATCATACGCGAAAAATCAAAGCGACATCTTGCGAAACCACTATTTTATGCAAGAACAAAATGTGGCGGAAGAAAAAAATAAAATCTCAGAAGAAAACCAATAGGTCTTTCCACGGAAAAGTGGAAAGACCTAATTATCTCGAGATATCCATGAAGAAGATAATTTCAATTGAAAGTGGAAATTTCTTGTAAAATTGTGTCGACACAGTTAACATTATAATTGATTACATTATTGTTGTATAATACTAACATTGCATTAATATGAAAGAGTAATCTGTTAGCTATCTTTACATACCACTTTTATAAATTTTCAAGCATTTTACAGAAAATTACAGCATTTCAAAACTGGGGAATCGGAGGTATCAAATCTTTGCATTGTGCTACCTTTAAAGCGGTATATTGAACCAAACAAAGTGTATGGTTCATATGTCAATGTTCCAGCCTAAATAAAGACCAGAATCATCAAATGCCATCTTTGGGTAAAATAAAGGCAACAGTAGTATACCGCTGTTCAAAACTCATAAATCCAGGGACAAAAAACAAAATCGGGGTAACAAACTAAAACCGAGGGAAACGCATTAAATATAAGAGAACAACGACATAACACCGAAACGTAACACACACAGAAACGGACCAAGCATCAGACAAAACACCACGAGAATAACAAATATAACATGAAAACCAAATACATGAATTTGGGATAGACAAGTACCGTGCCACGTCTGATCTCAATATCTCAAAAATAAGAGAAAACACAAACGACTCAACGTTAAAATGCAACACACACAGAAACGAACAATAATATAACAATGGCCATCTTCCTGACTTGGTACAGGACACTTTTAAAGGGGAATAAAAGTGGTGGGTTGAACCTGGTTTTGTGGCATGCCAAACCTCGCACTTTATTGGCAAAGTTAAATATAACATTGAAATGACAACATAATATTACAGGACTACAATACAAATAAATAGGAGAACATATTAGACAAAGAAAAACATGATTAATAGATAACAAAAAGCATCAGGTTTAAAATTCAATACGCCAAAAACGCGCCTTGTTCACACAGGACTTACAAGTGACGCCCAGATATAAAAGATCGAAAGTGAAAAAAGTACAAAGTTGTACAGCACTGGAGATAAAAAGTTGAAAAGGTTTCGCCAAATACGGCATTGTTTTTATGCCCGGGATAAGAACATTCTTATTATATAGAACAATTCATGCTATTGCAAACAGTAAATTTTATCAAATGAATATGAAAGAGATATACATAAAGAAACTGAAGTATTAACTAATTACAGAAAACTAAACCCGAATACATAACGCCCAGATATAAAAGATCGAAAGTGAAAAAGGTACAAAGTTGTAAATAGTGTTTTTGTGTTAAACAATCGGGTGTTCAAACAGTATGTCAAACTCGTAATCGTTCCATATTAATAAAACAAAATATAAATAAATATAACAAAAAAACAAATGCAACCGCTTCCAAATACGGTTACAGATCTAAAATTGGGATAGATAATTGAAAAGTATTTTATTCAGACCAATCTATCCAAATTTTGTTTCATGCTATAGACATGGTTGAAAAACATGTTTCTTGTTCTTTATCTAGTTTAAATGTGCCACACGTGGATTAGGATCTGCTTACCCTCTCGGATCACCTGAGATAACCCCAATATTTAGTGGGGTGCGTGTTGCTCAGTCTTTTGTTTTCTATGTTCTGTAGTGTGTTCTTTTATATGTCTGTTTTGTCTTTTTCTTTTTTAGCCATAGCGTTGACAATTTATTTTTAATCTATAAGTTTGACCGTTCCTCTAGTATATTTTTCGCCCCTCTTGAATATCCATATGATCTCCGGTATGACACAATTACACAAAATTGGGAAAGGAAATGGGGGATGTGTCAAAGCGACAACAATCCGACCATAGAGCAGACAGCATGTACATGTATGTCAATAGTGTTTCTGTTTCCTATTGTCATATAACGTCTCGATTGTTTCTGTTTTGGTTGTTCTTTATATAGACTCATTATCGATCATCATCGACATGTAAGTAGCAGTCTAAGATTTTGCACATTGCAAATGCGTTAAGAACCCAAACTGGGGATTCCATATATAGATTCGGCGAGAAAAATAATAAAATGTGAAAAGGGTATAAAAATCGTACGTTTGACTGAACCAGATCTTTTTGAAATCTTTTGTTAGAAGTTATCTGTTTGCCAACTATATTTTTAAAATAAATTATCCAAACACCTAGTTAACTCCATGCAACATTCTTCTTGGTCGGAGAACAGACAGCAGGGGTTTAATTGGTTATTATAAGTTGTTAAATACTTTATATTATGTACTTCTTAACTGTGCGTCAAGTTGCACCTAATAATCCGGAGATACAGTGTACATTTTTCAACATACGATTTCCGTTCCAGTGTAAACAAGATTTTATGTACAATAATGACTACCCGTCCTCCCCTTCCTGGTATAGACCATACCATTTAAATGTAATTAAGTGTTAAATAGAAATGTAAATGAAAATATTACTTTTCTAGTCAGTACAGTATGTGACATCCTTTTTTAACATGTTTAAAGCAAAATACTTAGGAAATCGCTTTCCTCACTAGAAATATAAGAGAAGAATAAAATATACTAGATTTATTTTTTAGAGCTTTCAAAAAGGAATATAACATAAAGCTCTCATGTAACAGCTGTTTTGTCCAGTGCAGGTGATCTACATTCGTTTGATGTAGTTGCGTTTTTGATTTTGCCATTTAATAAATAACTTTCCGTTTTGAATTTTTCTAAGGGTTCGGTATTTTTTCTATTTTCCTTTTCTATTTTCCTTTTCTTTATCATTTGAACAACGTGTACACTTTCATACAATTGATTATATTAAGTTTGATATACTTATGGTATAGCATCAAATATTTCATGTTGCTTTTTGTAAAATAAAATAGAAATATACCCCATTGATTTCCCCAATCAAATCGTAAAAGTTTGTTAAAGGAGTAGGACCGGTAAGGGTCGATTTTGGCCTACAATTTCCGGTTCATCTGACAAAACATTTTAGGCACTTTTCAAACACTTAGGGTCTATCTCAGTTGATTCAATTAGTGTGTGTGTGAAAGATTTTAACTGATTTACTCATTAAAAACGCTCAGATTCTAGCTTAAATATGAAAAATCTATCAAATATGCTCAACCTTTATATATGTAATGTAGTATCATCAAATACAACTTACATTTCAATAGTAAGAATAAACACAAATGCCCTCACTTTTATTTAAGACGGAAACGGTCTTAAATTTCAATAAAATGCTAACAGTGTGAATATTTTTAGTAATTTAGTAATGATGCTAGTTCCCGATATATGTGCATTTTATTGTCAAAAACAGCCCATACATTTTGTATTTATGTGGCAGAAGAATTCTACTTTCCAATAAATACCTAACAGTTTACATTTTAACAATTGTGTAAAACTGCTATATTTTGGGGCTAAAAAGGGGTCTTACCGGACCTACTCCTTTGAACTTTTTATCAAATTGTGCAGAATTTATCTTTGTTTCAAATAAAAAAAATTGGCATGAGTAGAGTTTCCACGTCTACTTCAACTACTTCAACTGACACCAAAATATTTATCCAACCTTATTGTGCCTACGCATAGTAAACAATCGTACAATACTCGACATTCATCATCAGATAATTTCATTATCTCGAAATCAAATACAGGTTTATACTGTTGAAGTGTGGTATTCACTATCACTGACACTTAGATTTTATGCGTAGCAAAATGTGTTTGACTCCTTTCCTAATCAGTCAGGATTCTACTTCGTCAAAATTATCTCCCCATTACGCCAGTTCATTTTCACAATCGTAGAAATGGAAGCTATTGTAGGGATGACGCGCCACCAATTTTGCTCTTGGAAACCGATAAATTTATCCACATTGCACCATAATTGATTACGATCCTTATATGTCAATTGTATTTTAAAAGACAATTGTATCAACTCGCTAATGAGCATCAGTTAATAATCTTGTCTGCATTGATTCAACTTAAAACCATTGTCTGATCGGTTGTCAGGTTGAATTTTCGAAAATTCATAAACATTTAAAAAAATTCTTATTAAATATTTCGTGGAAGGGCAGACTAGATTTTTTTAGTGTATGAAGACTATAAACCCTAGTTATCACTCAGAATTTTTTTTTCGAAGATATGCATTTTCATCATCCAACTTGAAAGACTGTCGTCAAGTACTTTCAGTAAAAAAAATAGCTATTCGAACACACCTTCTCTGTTGTTGTGACTCATTAGATAGGTATTTCACTTGACCCATATATTTTATCTTTTAGTACTGTGATTTTTTTGTGTTATAAAGTCAACCTGTAGCTTTAATATATAAAAATGATAAAATCTGAAGCGAGACGATGTATGAAATATTCTTACTTTGTACGATATCAAGACAATATACTCAACTCAAACACGCCCTGACATAAAAAGGTGCACTCGATTTTCTCTTTTCGATACAATTGTTACCCATTTTTGGGAATTTTTTCTTCAGTCACATAATGGAAGGGCAGACACGAAAATTACTGAACTAATAGATTGATATGTTTTCCGTCCGTGGTAATTTTTTCCAAAAAATCGGAGGTTTTGCATTTTCTTCATCCAACTTGAAAGATACCCATGTCTCCGACTTGATATCTAATTGTTCTGCTTAACTATGTACTAGATAAATTGAAAACTTATGCAAATGGGGTTTTTAAAATAAAACACCTCGTAATTGAGAAGAAAATTGCAATTTTGTTTGTTTCTATTAACTTTTAAAAATTTTGTCACTATAGTAAACAATACAGTAAACATTTATCGCCTTCTCTAACAAAGAGCTTGGATTCTTTTGTTCTAATTCAACCTGGTTTAAGACTGTAATTCACTTCACTGAGTTCTGTCTCAATACTCCTTGAAATTAAAAATTAAAGCATTTTAGGTTGTGTACTCGTCCGTTTTTATACGCCCGTCAAAATTTTGACGGGACGTATCATGGTATACAAATGTCCGGTGTCCGTCCGTCTGTCTGTCCGTCCGTCTGTCCGTCTGTCCGGCGTAAACATGTCGCACCGTAACTTGAGAACGACTTATCCAAATTTCATGAAACTTAAGATAGTTGTTTCTTATGATGGTCAAATGATCTGTATACTTTTTGGTGAAAATAAGATTAAAACTTTTTGAGTTACGTCACTTTGTAACTAAAACAGGGGTGTGTTTTTTTCACATGTCGCACCGTATCTCAAAAACGATTCTTGATTATGGCTTAAAACTTTAAACACTTCTTAGTTATATTAATCTTAATATCTGTATACTTTTTGGTGATGATTCAACATTTTATTTTTGAGTTATTGAGTATTTTGTAAAAAAGGGTGAGGGGTTTTTTACATGTCGCACCATATCTCAAAAACTATTTATGATTATTACTTAAAACTTTACACATGTCTTTGTTATATTAATCTAAAGATTTGTATACTTTTTTGTGATGATTCAAAATTTCATTTTTGAGTTATTTAGTATTTTGTAAAAAAGGGGGAGTTTTTTTTTTTACATGTTGTGCCGTATCTCAAAAACAATTTATGATTATTGCTTAAAACTTTACACACTTCTTTGTTATATTAATCTAAAGATCTGTATACTTTTTGGTGATGATTTAAAACTTTATTTTGGATTTATTGACTATTTTGTTAAACAGAGGAGGTTTTTTTTACATGTCGCGCCGTATCTCAAAAATAATTTATGATTATTGCTTAAAACTTTACACACTTCTTTGTTATATTAATCTAAAGATCCGTATACTTTTTGGTTTTGATTCAAAATTCTATTTTAGTGATATTTAGTTTTTTGTAAAAAAAAACAGGGTTGGGGGTTTCACATGTCCCGCCGTGTCTCAAAAACAATATATGGTTATTGCTTAAAACTTTCTCAGAAACTATTTATGATTATTGCATAAAACTTCCACACAAGACATCGGGCGTATCATGCGCTCATGGCGCAGCTGTTTATTATCAAATATAAATCATTTAGTTTGCAAAGATTTTATATTTTCGAACTCTCAACCCGACATTATCGACTCACAACTCAACCCTCATTTCTCTAAACTGGACTTTCGTTACTCGCAACTCGACTTTTTCAGCTCATTACTCAACTTACTTTAAACTCGTAATTCTACTATCTAGACTCGCTGCTCGACTTTCTAAATTCTAAATTCGACTTCTTAACACGCAATTCAAGTTTTATGACACGTAAGTCGACTTTTATAACTCGTCCCTCGATTTTCGTAACGCTCATGTCGACTTTCTGTACTCGTAATTGGATATCCAACATTTATAAATTTTGCCTGTCAATCTATTTCTCTACATAAGTCAATTTTCCCTACCTTATCTGAAGAAATACCACAGGTTTTTTTATTCATTTTAAAATTATTTTTGGCCGTAATACAATTTTAACGAAATTATTAGTTAAAAGAGGGTTTCTATAAATTACAAACATGGACAAAAATTATTAAGGGAGACTCTGGAAAGTGTGACAAATAAGCCCCTCGATTTTCAATTTGTTTCATATTTCATTTTCTTTTTCCTTTATTCCATTTTACCGTTTTGGTGCAAAATATTCTATACAAATATGTCAACATGGTTTACAATTGTTGTGATATATATGATATGTATATATATTAGTGTTGTGATCGATAAAAAGCTTTTTAATCGCGTGTATATTCAAATTATGTAGTATACAGTAGTGTATGTCTTACAGAAAATATTCCCAAGCGATAAATTCATTGAAAAGGTCATTTTTGCTTAAAGCAAGTTATATTATACCTAATACAGAAACTAGAGTGTACAAGTGTGTAATGCGATGACTGCTACAGGTGACCATTTAAAAGCTTCATTTCGTTTATTTACATATTTTGTTTTTAAACGTCTACAGGTACAAAAAATGTAGAAAAAGTATTTCTTTCGACCTTTTATCAAGGTAAAAAAGGGGAATTCATGAGTATCTACAGTTGTAGTTCTTTAAAACTATTTAAATGTCTGGTTTTTTTTAAGTGTAAGGATTTATATTTTTGAGCTTTTCAAAAAGTACTTTTTTTTTAATTCGGAATTGTATGATAATTATTTTTCAACCTAAACACAATTTATGGAGATAATTATACTGTATGAAATGTATGCATGACTTGTAAAAGGTATAAACTAGTATCGGATTAACTTGACTTGAAATTGACATATAACTCGAGAAATGGACAGATATACTTCCTAGTTCTATTGTTTATTTACTGTGAAAGTATTACTGATGTAAGGTACGTTTTCTTTCGTTAAAATATCAATTGTTGTTTGTCTTTATAAAATATTATGCAAGTAGCCATACTCTGTATTAAATAATGAGAATAAAGCATCTTATTTTTTATAGTATGAATACGTTTTTACAAGGTTATTTGCTTTTAGTCTAAACATATTAATGTACAGGGGATCGGGAAAGACGTTATAACAACTTATATTAATTCCTTCAACTCTACTGGTGCGAGTGCTGCCTTGTAGCGGTATAAGCCTGTTCTTTTCCGAAATCTACAAGAGTGTCTTTAAAGTTTAAGAATATATGCCTCTTTAAACACGGGTCAGTCATTTGTCGTCCCCTTCTGACGGACTATCGTCGTTTATCAAGACCATACTCGCAAATTGTGTCAAAGAGAAGCCGAAAATGCAATCCCTGAAGTTTTTTCTCCGGAACGGGGATAAAACCAGAAACCTTTACATGTTAGTAGTCCGATGCACTAACCTTTATGACACGGCTCTCCTTACTTCACCACGGCGCATTATTATTTGCGCATTGACATGAACATTTGTTTTAACATGTTTATGTATTCTTACCAAATATTAATATATAATATGTATATGCATGAATCGTTTATTTCGTCAAATAAAATGAATATTTCGATCGTTATGTATCTTTTTGTTTCGTTGTTTCTAATGATATCATGTTGTCCTTTTTGCACTAAAAGATTGTTAAATATAGACTCTTACATTATTACGACTTGATTATCCAATCGGATTTATCCAATTGAGATAGTTAAAATATCAATTTTAAAGTCCGAGCTTCGGGGATGACTTTAAAATTTATAATTCAACTATCGAGATTGGACAAATCCGATAATCCACAAGAAACTATGTAAGAAACTGTTTTTCTAATGATTAAAAAATAAATTTTCCTTTTTTGTTAAACGAAAATCCCCTTTGAGTGCCTTTCACATTTCACGAAGTTGTCAATTTCATTAGCACCTGTTAGCATATTTTGATTCATCCAGTAACTTAAAGAGGTTATGACCCTCTAAATCATCCAATGATCTTTTGAGATCACCGGCAACCCCACGTTGATTAAAAAATTTCATACAATGGGTTCGGAGAGGGATAAATTTCCATAGAATTAGAGAAATGTATGTACAAAACTAGTTCACATGTTTTGTTGAGTGGTTAGCTGAGACCCGCTTCCGCTTCCTTTTGTTGCCTTGGGCTGTTTTCTGCTCTTTGGTGGGTTGTTGTCTTTATGACTCATTCCACATTTCAATTCTCAATTTTTAGTGAACGTGATGTATGAATGTAAAATGATCCTATCCAAAACATATGAAATATCTCATTCATGGAAATCATTCATGTCAAGATGTACATGTAAATAAATACTCTTTGAAGCATCTAATTGAGATGATAAAACTTCAACTTGTGAATTTGTATATTACTTCAATTTATGGCCCATTTATTAGTAAAATTTGCAAAAGTTTGTACGTAAATGTCGCAAAGGATGTATCCTTTAAAAAATATTAAAACCAAAACTTTCACTAAAGCGGTAAATTTTGGACTTTGAATTTTTTAAGGAACCAAATCCATATCAATTCCAAAGAATCAATATTTTAATGTATATTTTGTGTCAATTCATAATAAATAAGGCTTTTGAACCTTGTTTTCATTCCCCAATGGGCCAAACTAGCGTAACAGGAATCATTGAATGATGTCCATTACATGAGATCCTTTTAAAATATATAGGGAAATAAAATGTACGTACTTTTAAATGTCACCAAAAAAAATAATAGAGATACAAGGAATTGCGACTTGATAACAACTGAAAACGGGAAACGATTTAGCAAAAATTTACGATCAGAAAACAGAATGTTTTGGAACATAGATCCTTTGCAATACAAGCGTGTTCAAAAGTTGGGCACACGACGTCTTGCATAGGTTTATAATAATGTCATGATTGGTCGTGATGGAAAATTATCAGAAAGTTTTGTATAAAACTAGTTATTTATTAAGTCAAATTGGACTGCACAGTTTTAGATATTAAGATCTTCTGTCCCAAAAACATGACAGGAAGACTAAAAATAAAAAAGACACTGTATAAAGATAAAATTTACACCAATGTAAATTATTTATAAGTTCTAGAATATCTTGAGATGGCTAGATAAACAAATTGAAGCAAAATATATTTACAATAAAATAATTTACAATATTAAAGTACATCATAAATTTACAAAGCCGTTCTATATCAATATTTGGACAAGCTATTGAAAATAAGAATACATACCACACAATAATGTAAATAGCAAATGAGTGGTCTATGTAGTCAAGCTACTGAATCAGTAGCCTGCTAACTTTAATACTAGCATTGTGAGTTCAATTCCCAACCATGACAGGTGCGTTCGACTCCAATCTTAATTGATCACGATGTCAGTTTTCCTACCGAGCACTACGGCTTCCTCGTACAATAAAAAAACTGACCAATGCGAATTAACAAATATGTTATCATTAGAATTTCTTAGGATAATGAAATTTACACATTACAATTGTTGCAGAAATGAAGATTCTTTCCATTTTTTTTTTTAAATTGGGAAACAGTTCATTATTTTCAATATATCTTACAAAAATATATTCTAAAACAAACACCAGTATTTGGATACATAATATCAGATTATGTGGATGATAGTTTTTGTCAAGCCTTCGTTTTCTGTGGAAGAAAGCAACACAAACATGTAGTGATGTACATGTATGTGTGCATTTAAAATTTGTTGAACTTCAAGTGAATGTTGAAAAATGTGATATATAATCCGTAGCTTTTGGTGTTGACATGAATATCAATATTGTGGTCATTTTTATAAATTTCCTCGTTACAAAACTTTGAATTTTTCGAAAAACTAAGGATTTCCTTATCCCAGGCATAGATTACCTTAGCCGTATTTGGCACAACTTTTTGGAATTTTGAATCCTCAATGCTCTTCAACTTTTTTCTTGTTTGGCTGTATAAATATTTTGATATCAGTGTCACTGATGAGTCTTATGTAGACCAATAAAGGCAACAGTAGTATCAAATATTCAGATAAATCGGACAACCCGTTTTTGGGTTGCTGCTCTTGTATTGGTAATTTTAAGGAAATTTTGCTTTTTTTGGTTATTATCTTGAATATTATTATAGATAGAGATAACTGTTAGCAGCAACAAATAGCTAAAGTAAGATCTACAAATAAGTCAGCATGACTAAAATGGTCAGTAGACCCCTTAAGGAGTTATTGACTTTTATAGTCAGTTTTACCATGATTTTTTCTTAAATTTTTGTGATCTTTTACAAAAACCCTCCCCTGTGAAACTACTTGATTAAATTTACCTAAACTTTGCCAAAATCATTATTGTGGTATCTGGTTTTACTCATTTGTCCGGTGACCCGGCCTGCCAACCAAGATGGCCGCCATGGCTAAAAATAGAACATAGGGGTCAAATGTAGATGTTGGCTTATAACTCTGAAACCATAGCATTTAGAGCATATCTGACAGAAGGTAATATTGTTTATCTAGTCAAAATCTAACTGCCCTGAAATTTTCAGATGAATCGAAAAACCGGTTGTTGGGTTGCTACCCCTGAATTGTTAATTTTAAGGAAATTTTGTTGTTTTTTGGTTATTTTCTCCAATATTATTATAGATAGAGATAAACGGTAAACAGCAAAAATGTACAGCACAGTAAGATCTACAAATAAGTCATGATGAGCAAAATAATCAATTGACCCCTTATAGGGGGAATTGCCCTTTATAGTAAATTTTAACAATTTTCATAACTTTTGAAAATTTTGGTAATTTTTTACAAAATGTCTTTCTTTGTAACTACTGGGCAAAGTGCATTATAGATTTATATATTGTTAACAGCAAGAGTGTTCAGTAAAGTAATATGACTTCACGGGTGGGACAATATCTACGAACACATCACCATTACCAAAACACAATTTTATCATGAATCCATCTGTGTCCTTTGTTTAATATGCACATAGACCAAGGTGAGAGACACAGGCTCTTTAGAAACTAGTTTTATTTTTAAAACTTAGTCTATATCATAAAAATGACAAACGACGGTAACATTTTGTGCAATAAACTAATCGAAGATCTTTGTAGTGTCACCAAGTACAACACTTAAACTGAAGTTTTAAGTGTTGTACTTGGATTGTTTATTTAGGACTTATTTCCCATTTTTCCAAACTTGGAAACCTAGAGATTTTGTTTCCATACATCAATCATTCTTTATTGATTTAGTCAGTACCTATAAGAATACGAGGACCCATATATTTTCATATCGTTACATTTATAATGATTAAAATTGTGTAAGCTCAATTTTATATTTCGCAGATTTTTTCTTCAACAATGGTAAATGGCCTATACATTTTGATCTTCTCCAGAATTGGCATTTTAGAAAGAAACATGTTATATTTGATAAAGCCTATACGTTAATGATCCTATTTCACTTTTTCTAACTGTATCGGTGGAATTATAAATTTTAAAGAAACATTCATTATATTTTCGATATACAGATGCAGTTCAACGAGTTCTAAATGATTTCAAATATAACTAAAAATAGAAATTAAAAAGATATCGCCCAATTTCCTTATTGCTTAAGTGTATTATAAACACTTAGTATAAATACTGACTAAAGTTGAGGTAAGCTATGGGTTTCTTGCAACGTTTTCTTATTCAGTTGCACGTGTTTTTTGTTTGTTTTTTTCTTATTTTTTATTCCTACGAAATGAACAGTTCTTTATTCGCCTTTTTAATATATACATATGGAACTTTAAAGTATTTTAAATTTCACAGTAAACATGCTCTCAATGAACCGTTCTTCTCAATTATTTCTTTGTTTTCTAGATTCCGTATGTTCGCTTATTATCTAAAACCATTAATATAGAAATATTTGAATTTAAACAAATGTACCTTCGATATACGATTGAAATGAGAATAACGTTCATTCCTTCATCTATTGAAACATATCTTCAAGATGAAAACAATGAAATGCAACTAAAAAGAAGAAGACACGTATTAATTTAAGTTCTGATTCGCTATAAAACCCATAATAAGTTTAGTTCTGAGAAAAAAACTGTAAACATCACAGTAACGCAAGGAATGAACAGCTTCAACTTTTTTTTTTGGTTTTTAGTAAATGTGAATTATGTCTGTACTAATGTTGCAAAATATATAATTCCACAAATAAACACCAATGGATGTCAACCAATAACGCGATAACGCAAAAATAAAATGACATCGTTTTCAGATCATAATCATGACGTCAATAAAGGATCAAAGTAAAGACAAGTGAATATCATACTGTGGATTCATTTATCTTTTTCGCTACCAATTTTCGTGGACTGAGGTCTTTTTATTGCTATAATTGATAAATAAAAACCGAACACCTTCGTTTTACATCCATTTATTTAAAAAAACAAAACACGATGGCAACGTAGTGGGATAGAGGTTTGAATATTTAAAAATTAAACGAATGAATTCCAATATTGAGGGAAATTAATGGAGCTTATACATGTAGCATAACTTTGTTGAAATTACACCAAAGTTGTTTCCTTTAAAAAGATATAGTTTTTAGACAAAATTTATGCTGTATTTCTCATATTTTTCAATGTGAACAAGATATATTCTTATTGAAATTAAATTGTTAAAAAGTTTACAACAGGACATTTCCACTCACACTGAATCAATATGTTTGTCGCTGTGTTTTGTTAACGCTCATTATTACACAATTTCTCAGGAGTTAATTATGAACCCTAACAAAACAAACAATGTCTTCCTTTTCCACCAAAGCACATTTATATATGTCTGCACATTCGCAACGCTCGTGAGTAGTCAATGTTGTCAAACACTCCCTAACAGTATATGTGTTGTTACTTTTATTTCAGCAAAGCATAAGTTGCGACTGTACCTGATGGACCTTTCGCCATATAATATGCTGCTCATGTTACTTATCCACTTATCTATTTTGTTGACTGTTACAGCCCAGCGTAAGTTAAATTAGATGTTTAGTTACCTTCAAGATTAGAATACCGATTATATATCTACTCATTGAAAGGGTACACACCGATCTCAAATCTTAGTAATGAGTTATGATAACATTTTCTCCTCGTGCTTAATTTTTCTCCCTTAACAATTTACAGTAAATGTTATACATCTTCTTTGAGCTTAACTCTATTTCGATTATTGATAACATTCATCGTAAATTATTTGTTCTCACTTTGAGATCCATATGATAAGGTTTGTTTCTCCTCTTATAAACCAAAACAAAGCATCGAATTTCAATTCCGTGAACTATCTAGGTATGTATCTTTTAATATATTGTTGTATGATTTTGAAATCTCAAAGGTAAAAGAACAGTTTTTAATTTCCAATTTTGCAATACGAACAATCTTTAAGATAATATGACATATGGAAAATATTTAAAAACACCTACTCGTTGATTATCCTAAGTTTTAATCTGAAGATGGAATAAAGAAATAATGACTTAGCATGCAGGAACGTAAAGTATTTGAAAAAAATAAGCATGCACAAAAACTATATAATAATTAAAGAAAATTATTTATTTGGATGAAGGCGTTGCAACCTTTGTTTTAAAATATTCAAATTTCACTATTAACATAACAACGGCATGGCAATGACCGCTTCGTTTTCATTTCCATTTTATTGACAATATTAGAGAACAGGATCATTTAAAATAATGTATGTAGTTGAATATTGTCTGTTTGATAACAAAGATGTCTTGTCATTTACAAGTTACATCTATATAATTTTAACTGAATATTCACCTCCTTAAAACATGACTTGGTCAAAATCCCTGTTAAATTTCAATTATATGCTTGAATTCATCATATGTTGATATCATAGACTAGAGGCTTTAAAGAGTCTGTATCGATCATCTGGTCTATGTGCATATCATAAATAAAGGACACAGACGGATTCATGACAAAATTGTGATTTGGTGATGGTGATGTGTTTGTAGATCTGACTTTAGTGAACATGCTTGCTGCTTACAATTATCTCTATCTTGATGAACCTATGAATATATCCCAGAAGTTAAAACATTTTGTAAAAGTTTACAAAATTTACAAAATTAATGAAAACTGTAAAAAATTTAGTATAAAGGGCAATATCTCAATAAGGGATCAATTGACCACTTTGATCATGTTGATTTATTTGTAGGTTTTACTTTGCTGTATATAATTTCTCTTTACAGTTTATCTCTTTCTATAATAATATTTAAGATAATAACCGAGAGCTGCAAAATTTTCTCAATTCAGGGTAGCAACTCAACAATGGGTTGCCTGATTGGTCTGGAAATTACAGAGCAGATAGTGCTTGACCTTACAAACAACGCAGTAGGTCCGGTTAGGTCCGATTGTGGTCACAAATTTCAAGTTCATCTGACGAAAGATTTCAAGACACTTTTTAAACACTTCAGTGTCTATTTTAGTTGATTCAATAAGTTTATGTGAAAGATTTTTAACTCATTTGAATTTATAGTGATTACGATTATAACGCAACGTCAAATTGATGCGACTGTCATACAAGTGAGAGGTTTAGCTAGTTTTTATTTTGATTTTCCTTTTAACATGATACTTGGCTTTCTGTGAAATTTATTCTCCTGCACTTACTCTGGCGAAAAGAATATTGTCCTGCAGTTCACAGTCAAATACTTTTTTGTCGACCATGAATGTCGATGCATCTTAAAGATTGTCAGATAAGATACATTACCACAGGAAAACTCCCTGAAGAAATGTCTTCTGTTAATTCACTAGAGCTGTGTCTGAATATTATGTTTTGTAATCAGTAACTCGTCTTCAACTTGAAAAGAAAGTTTGCATTTCTTCTAATAATATCTTTTTATATCTGATTATTAGTTTCGACAGGATTTGTGCCATTTTTTCTAGTGATTCTCGAGCGCTTCTGCAATTCAATAGCAGTCAATCGACTATGTCATTGCTGGTTGATTGATAGGTTAAACCAATTCAATATACATATATTAGCATCAAAGAGCTGATAATCAGATCCAATGATAGAGTATGTTATTGCAAGGGGTCATTATCATTCACTTTTCCACTGTCGGCATATCACTTTCTTTCAATTTTGTTCGTTAGGTATTTCAATCCAGTGTTTCCGATATATCAATGTGGTCCATTAAACATATTGTGGAGTTATATTTCGCAATTCTCTCTTCTTATTTAAGCAAACCTGTAGACAAACGAAATTATCTATTAGATACTTTCATTTTATGCGCATGACATATTTGACCACTTTATGAACATCAAATATTAAACATTCCTAAAATATTATTTGGAAAAACTTTAATGTAGTTGTAAATGCAAAAATGGAACATTTTAACAGAATTTTTGTAAATCAAAGATGTGAATCCTTTACTTTTATTAAGTTTAACAAAATGAAACCAGCAAACCATTCAGGAAAGTTGCCAAAGTACAGAATCTAGATTTACGGAATTCATATTTTAGCACCGAGAACACAGTTATTTCGTAGAACATTTCTTTAAGACGATAAATTCAAATTACTAGTAATCATGGTAATAAAGTTGAACCTGATCTATCTCAATTTTGTTTTACAGTTTAGTGTTATACAAGTAAAACAAACCATTATAGAAACTTCTACCAGCTTTAACTCAAAATATTCACAATGCTGTGTTAAGGGGGGTCTACAACTCAGTTTGAAAGCTTCAGACGTAATCAAATTTGGCCTTTTTTAACTGGACCAAATCACTACTTAACATAAATATTCAGCACCCAAATTGTTTTAACATTTCATTCAATCCCCCTACTTAACATGCTTACTATTTCATGTATTAAATATAAAGAAATAAATTGGGAAAGTGTATCAAATTAAAAAATTATAAACTGTTCACACTAAGGACGATAACTTTGTCCTTAGACCAAAATTTACCCAATCAAAATGGCTGCCAGTTCTTCAGTATATTAAGTCATCAAATGATAACCCTTGTCTGTTGTGAAAAATATAAAATATATGTTTGCGAATTTTTTTTTGGTATAAATTTTCTAGCGGCATTGAAATGGATACCCTAAGAAGCCATTTTGATTTTCTGAAATGTGTCGATATGGGAATCCTTGTGAACATGTTTGCAGTCAGAGTCCTGTGTTTAACTAAACAAATATGAATGTGAAGGTAAAACATGTTGCCGAGGAAGATGCAAATTTGTAAAGGTAGAATTATGATGTACTGCTCTGTGTATATGTGAGGGTCAATATGATAGGATATATTAGAGAGTGATCAATATTGTATGATTTGACAAAACATGTACTACTTAGTTATTGTTTGATTTTAATTATGTCAATTAAGAACATTTTAACAGACAATTTCCTGATAACATTACTTAATTTTTATGTTACTATTTATGTCTGCATGCAATGGATCTTTTTTAATATAAACAAAGAATATGTGGTATGATTGCCAATCAGACAACTCTCCACAAGAGACCAAAATGACACAGAACTACAGTTGATTTTAGATAAACAACATCAACCAAACAATTTATTTTCATCAGATTTTATATTTGGAACTCCACCTATTTTGGCATACAAATTTCAAGATATTTCAAGGTTGTCGTGATTCTGACAATATAAGCATAATTTGTGTGAACTTTGTATATCGAAGCAATTGATGGGAGTACTGTTAATCTATTTATATGGCTGTATGTCAATAGCTTAACTTATAAAATTTGCATGAATTTTTTAAGTATTGAAAAAAATCAAAAATCTGCCATTTTATAAATTGCCACCTTTACTTTCTACTTTCAGATTGGGTCCATGGCTGAAGTATTTTATGAGCTATAGGACTATTTTTCAAACGTTCAAGCTTTTACCACAATCTGAATATTTTTGCTTAAAATCTACACAAATGGACTAGACTGTTATTCAATTATTTATGATTATAAGTGTTTTGTGTAAACCCCTGTAAAACAAATAAGTTTTCCAATAAAACTCGTCCGCCCTCCAATAGCCAGTAAATATTTGTTGTAGCAATAGTAGCTAATAACATATGGATCATTTAAAATACACATGTATATTGCTTTTGTCAGTTTCGTAAATTGTAAAAAGGGTAATTGATATTTTATATGCAACAATTTCCAAATATTTCCATTTTCAATCTTCAATACTCCAATGATATCAGCTGTAGATTAAGTTTAAATTGACCAAAACAATACAAATAAAATTCATAATAGATCATAAACTTCGACCGAGCTATATCCGTTGAAGATTGTACGTCAAAAACTGTTGAATACTTCATTTGTTAAGGTATCTTACTAAAGGAGGAATGAGTGCTTGATCTATGAATTTCGAATGTTGATCCATCTCGCTCTCTCAGAAAACAAGTTTTCATCTGAACAGAACTTGAATGTATTATATGCAAATTAGACAAAAGAACAATATCAATGACAAAATATTTGTGTAAACATCAATGAGATAGCAACTTAACATAACGTTGCTTTAAAACATCTCGACTCATACAAAATCAAACTATTCAAGGTTATCGTGAGAGAAAATATTCTTATATTATATATGAATTTGCTGCATTGTTTAAAATGTATCTTAATTTGTGTTCTGTTCCTTTTACACAGAAAACCTTACACCATTCGGACAGCCTTTACAAAGTTCAAATGGTGGAGGCTATGCAAAAAATGCTATAGAACCACCTATATCAAATGAGTTTGATTTGAATAAATGTTCCAACACACGACTTGGTACCATCGCAGAATGGTGGATGTTTGAATTTTCTTTCAAAGCTGCATTTGTCACAGATATCACTATATACTACAGAGTTAATTGTAAGTACATGTATACAAATAAAATCAATACATAACTACATATAACCCGTGTTTGATAAAAACTGTCTAAAAGTTTTTTTTTAAATTTACATTTAAATAACTTAGTTTTCTATGTTGTGTCATGTGTACTATTGTTGGTCTGTTTGTCTTTTTCATTTTTAGCCATGGCGTTGTCAGTTTATTTAAGATTTATGAGTTTGACTGTGGTATCTTTTGTCCCTCTTTTATCAGAGAAGCTGTTGTTCAACACTTCTACAAACGCCGAAGATCCAACAAAACATTAGGGGATCGAAAGGAAAAACAAACGCCGAAAATTAAAGAGAGCTATACTATGGATATGACATTCGTTACAAAGATAAGCTCCGTTTCTTAGAACATTTTGAAATTTTGTGACAGCGTATTAAACATAACACAATGTTCGTATGGTCATGCCAGTTTCAAGGTAACAACATTAAATATATCATTTTACAGCTCCAGATGTGCTTTAATACAAGTATTCTCTCTTGATGTTGAAGGCAAGCATATTTCCATAAACAAAACACATTGTTATCAAATTCTTTGTTAATATATTACAAAATTATTGAGAATCCGAGACTTCAACACTCTTAGTCAAAGTTGACCTTGCATGTATTCAGGTTTGTTTTGATTATATAGCTATTAACGTGTATTGGTACTCATCCATTGCTGGATTTAAATAAAGTGTTTTAAATAAAGTTAAATCTAGAAAAGTGCTTCGAACACCCACATTTTATGTCTATTTATTCTTTGTGGTTAAGGACTGTGGTTAATTCTACGAATTATTTATAAAGGATCAAACAGTTTAACTATAATCATTAAAATTGTGTTTTGAATATTCTACTGTAGGGAAAAATAAGTTCATGCAAACCCTATCATTTTTAAACGATATTAGATGTGATATTAGCATATATCATGTCATAATTAAAATAATGTAAAAAAAAGTAACAACACATATACATGTGTAGTTACAGCAAATGTACGTGTCTTGAATCCTTTAATTTTCTTCTAATTTTTTATGAACAATTTTCTGATTATTTGCTTACGTTCCACTTTATACTGGTTTAATCGTAATAATTACAGTTCCTCACCGTATGGATGGATTTAAAATATATGTAACTAATACATCAACTATTCCACCTGACGGTTATCTATGTTATGAAGATCCTGATTCGGGGTTACCGGACATCACTCAGACAATTCCTTGTTATGAACTTGGAAAATATGTCATTTACTACGATGATAAAGGATCTACAGAACCAGGTGGTCGCAAAGATGGACCTGTTGTTGAGCTATGTTACGTTGCCATTAATGGTTGGTTGATAGTAGTTTTTAGAGATATTTGTTTTTAAAGTTTTTAGTAAATAGCTGAACTTGCCTGTAATTGTCACACCACATGTGTGGAGGTTACAGCACTTCAGTTCATGTTTAAAGTTTATGGTTTGACAATATATTGGTTTGTAAGTGCTTTAATTCATCACAATAGAACAAGTGGTTTGGGCATTCAAAAGAAAGATAGAGGAGTGAACGGCTATACGCAACAAGAACTATAAGAAACAAGAGCATTGAGAGTAGTAAAATATTTAAGGTTACAATATCATTAGATAGTTCAAATATCTTTTTTTTCTAAAATATAAACAAAAACTTAAATTTATTACACGGTTGTCAAAAACAAAATCCTTAACCACATTCATCAGACACCATGTCTCTAACATTAATCTTATATGAAAGATACGTTTTTATGAAATGAAAATCATTTAAGAAATAAACGATTGCAGTTTAACTACAATTCCATTCCATTTGACCCAATGTGACTTACCGAATTATACTATTTCCCGGGTTTGTAGTAATATGAGCAACACGACAGTTGCCACATGAGAAGCAGCCGTTATTAATTTCGATCCATTAGTTGGGTGATCCCTCTGGTATCCTTGGCCCCTTTTTTAAATAAATAGCTTTATCCTGCAATTGAGTGTCCTACTATACAGATAAAGCCATACAGATATCGCTATGCTGTATCTGTATACCATAAAAATATCCCTTTAAAGCTCCGCCTACTGCCGTACTGAGTATTGTATGAACCTGCTTGAACTCAGAATATGTATTACAGTATTACAGGCTTACACCAATTTTCTGATAACATACACACATGAATAAACTCATCATAGATACCAGGACTAAATTTAGTATATACGCCAGACGCGCGTTTCGTCTACAAAAGACTCATCAGTGACGCTCGATTCCAAAAAAGTTAAACATGCCAAATATAGTACGAAGTTGAAGAGCATTGAGAACCAAAATTCCTAAAAGTTTTGCCAAAAACAGCTAAGGTAATCTATACCTGAGGTAGAAAAGCCTTAGTATTTCAAAAAATTACAACATTTTGTAAACAGTAAATTTATAAATATAACCATATCAATGACAATTCATGTCAGCACAAAAAGTGCTGACTACTGGGCTTGTGATACCGACAGTAGTCTTTTCTACGATGACAATTATCAATACAATTATCGATTTAAAAACTTGAATGTGTCTGATTGTGTAACAAAATTTAACCATGTCAATTTCAGCATGCGTGCTTCGTGAATGTCATGTCTGAAGCGTAGGACAACTCGTACACTTCTGTTTCAAACAAAACAGTATTTTTTTTTATTTTTTAGTAATGTTTGAATAAGTTGTTATGTTAAAATGTAATAGTAAAAGTTCAATGATAAGTTAATTTTGATATTAAAAGGCTTCCGAACAAAAAGGGGTGTTCAGATCCCCGAGCCCGAAGGGCGAGGGGATTTGGACAGCCCTGTTTGTGAGGAGGTCTTTTAATGTCAATATTAACTTAATCATTGAACTTTTACTGACTTACAAACCGTCAAAAATATATGAAAAGTACATAAAAAGCACTTGCAGAAACCTAATTCCCCTGAACTGGACGAGTCTAAATATGTTTAACTTAAATGATAGTTAAACAGTACTCAGACTGGTATATACAATTAACAGTCACCAAATTGAAATGAAAACAGACCAATTTAATGGCATTACATCATATAATTATTTATTTATGATAAAAAAAAATAGCGTCTAAATAACACCAAATGATAGTTTTACAAAATTAAGGGGTAAATATATATTTTTTAGCCAACTTTTCAAAATAACGATTTCTTATTTAATAAATCAGCAATCAAAACCCCCGTACAGACCTCATTTATAACTGACCAATGAATATTATGCCCAACAACTTCAAGCTATATATACTTGATGTTTTTGATTTGTCAATAATCATGAAATAGAATCGTAAAGATCAGACCTTAAAAAACAGTAAGTAAACTCTTCCAACAATTAGCTTTTTAAACAGCTTGTTTAAGAACTTTTAATCGGACAGTCCTAGATGCATAAGGTCCTTCACAATATTCATCCGGCAAATGTTCCTTTTGTTTTTGATTTGGTAATTTTCCTACATTAAGATACATGCGAATGCAAAATAATTAGTGTTGTCTATTCAGTCCAATCAACTAATAGATCTTGCTTTATTTGTGTTTTTTTTTTTTAAATAAGAACTATGCATGCAAACTTCAATGAATAAAACCGTATTGAACTAGGTTTCACTGTCCCGATCAAAACGTGTTGGGTGAGATATATTCGCAAGTTCAATATTTTATATGAAAACAAACACTATAATTTAGTCGTCCGTTATTCCCTTTTCGTGTCTAAATGAAGCAAAAACACCTGAAAAAAACTTTTATCTTTGAAGTTTTTTAGTTTTATCCTTGCCTGACAAAAAAAATCATATGTTATAAATCGTATTCAAAGATAAGATAAGAACAATAGTAAAAAAATATCTAAAACTTTTGAATAAGCAGTCATTTATGTGATAAACTGAAGAGACCCCCCTCCCCCAAAAAAAAAGAAAACAAAAGAAAACAACATAAAAATTTAAATGAAAATTGTAAATTATAGCATTTTACAAGATCTTGTCTTTGTGTGCCAAGTACTAGTACTGTAACAGAGATATTAATCAAATTAATTGATTGTTGTTTGCTTTAAGTCCAGTAGCAAATATTTATGCCACTGCTGGTGGACGTTTCGTCCCCGAGGGTATCACCAGCCCAGTAGTCAGCACTTCGGTGTTGACATGAATATCAATTATATGGTCATTTTTATAAATTTTCTGTTTAAAAAACTTTGTATTTTTCAAAAAAATAAGGATTTTCTTACCCCAAGAGTAGATTACCTTAGCCGTATTTGGCACAACTTTTTGGAATTTTGGGTCCTCAATGCTCTTCAACTTTGTATTTGTTTAGCTTTTTAACTATTTTGATCTGAGCGTCACTGATGAGTCTTATGTAGACGAAACGCGCGTCTGGCGTATAAAATTATAATCCTGGTACTTTTGATAACTATAATCATGCCTGTTAATGACTATAACACATAAATTTTAAATACAATAGGAAGGTCGAACAATAGGTTTTTGAATTGATTCAAAAAATCTACCCTGAAGTCGATCATCCATGTTTACGTGTAGTTTACAATATCATTTCACGCATCCAATTTAGGTTATTTACTTTTAGCTCGCTTTAGTAACTGTGAGAATTCTGTGAAACTGTATTGTGTATTGTACTTTAGTTTTTGGTATGATATTCTGTACTACCGATCACTGCTGCTCTCCTGGTTGGTCTCGTGTGGGGGCGTTCGCCTCGAGAGCGAGAGGTCATTAAATTTGTTCGAATCCCGAACGGGTCAAACAAAGACGTTAATTAAATTGGTATTCTATTTCAACGCTTGACACGTGGCATCATAAAGTAAGAGCACAGACTGGCCGGCTCAGCGTCGGAAATGTGTCCTGGTCGGGTGACTTTTCTTCCTGCGAAATAATATCTTGTGAACTTACACGATAAAAAAAGACTCAGCTTGTCAGTCTAGTAAAAAACGGGGTTAATACTCTTATTATATTTCACGTAATCGTCCTGAATATTAATTTTATTCGCCGCTGGTCGTCATCCATTATCATTATTTATTTTACCGTTTTATTATACAGTGAAGTGTTGGGATTATTATCTTTCACGGTAAATAATTATAGTAAATAAAATGTGCCTTTTCGGATATATAATATTTGACGGAAAATATTGAATTAACTCCGTATAACTATTATTTAGTCATGGGTCGGTTTTGAGCTTATTATTCTGTACACGGAATGTTCTATAAAAAAAGACCGAATATTGACTCTAAATATTTTTATTTATCTGTGTCTTTGGGTTGCTGTCGCATTAATGTATACCTTTATCTCCTTTTATTCAAAACCAATATTTGCTTGGGTATAGAGATATTTACATCTCTAGACCTCTCCCGTTCCACAGTATACCCTTGCTAAATGGGTGCGTTCGTTTGGCTTATTGGTTATATAAATACGCAGCTTTGTCCGATCAAAATATAATAGGAATGTATATCAGATGCCTGGTGCAGTGAGAATTCCAAGCTATCTTAACCTTAAAAAAACATTAGAGGAAAAAATGATCTACACACGAGTTGAATGATTGAAATGTGTAAACAACAAGAAAAGTCAGCTTAATCTTTTTAAATAATTATAAGTCGCATGGCTGATTTTAACAACATTTTTGTGACTTTTGTAGATGAAATAAAAAATATAACAAAACCGATCAGCAAGACAATATTAAGAAAAACGAAACGCTCAAAATAAGTTGAATCTTTTTTATAAATTGTTGTCAACCTTTTTTTATCATTTTCCCCCTTTTATGACAACTATTATATCAGTCTGAGATATAAATGAACTTCAAACAGCAAATGTTGTCACCTAGACGAGGGAGCCGTCATTGTATGCTTCAATATATGAGTTATTGCCACTCAATGAAGATTGTTTTTCTGATGTAGTCCCTCCCCTGTTAGTTTTGCTGGAAATTATACAATGTAACCCCTGATGTGTACTACGACAACGTTTTTTTAATATTAAAAAAAAGACTAAATGCAAAGAGAAAAATGATGGAAGAAATGCTAAGATTTACGCATAAAAATTCAAATGTAAATAAAAATGAAATATATAAAAATTGGAAAACTGTTTCAGACTATAATCAACTGAGGACAAATTATTATAAATCACATAATGAAGCTGATTAATTTATTGCTCCTTTGTGTCCAGTGGCAAATATGTCATGCATATTCACGACTAGATTCAAAGTGGATCAATTTGAAGCAAATGTTCACAAATTTAGAGTGGCACTTTTTACAATAAGGCAGAGCGTTCGCTAGAGGTAAAACGTATGCCGTAATAGAATAGATTTGAACAATAATGATTGACCTCGTAAGTTATAAAGCCCCTCTTCCTTTTTTTTCTCCACGATAGACGAATGTCATATACAAAACGTCATGAATTTACAAACAATAACGGCCACTAGAAGTAAATGAGATATGGACTTTTTTATACATTAATTCCTATTGCAGCCAACATCTCCAGGTTCGGGACAGGTTATTTATTTCCACAAAATACCGCCTGATTATTGATCAAAAATATTTAAGCAACCAAAAGCACTTTGAATCAAACAAATTCTTGAAATGGTAAATTAAGGTATTTTGCTGGGTGTTTTTCCCAATCCTATTTCGGGCCCCCTGATTTTGAGAGGGCGTATCTAATTAGTCATGCCCGATTAACTTTTATTGAATTGAACTTCAACTTAAAGACCTACATCGGGTAAATAAGTTCGAGGTACAATAAGTAGACAATAGAAATCCTTTGTGAAATAAGATCGTCCCAGGTATCTTAGAAAATAAATTTGCGTTGAATAACAATGAAAAATGCACGAGCAGGTTTGTAAAGATAAATATTCACCTTGATCGATGTAATATTGCTGACCATTCGGGATTGTTTTTCTGCGTATCCGTCTTCAGCTGAATGTGTGATATTAATATTACTACGCGAGCTACAAGGGATTTCAAATCGGATATAAATATAAAAAATGTGAGTTTTTGTGTCTTTCTAAACACAAACAATATACAGAATTGCTCGGCTCGAAACAGGAGTTATAGCTCGCTAAAGCTCGCCTTTCACCTGTTTCTTAGCCTCGTACAAATACAGCTGATATTTTTTAAAGACACTAAATATTTATTGTCTATATATGTAGCATTGGATAATATCAATATTGACGTATATTAACATGTTTTAGGATGTCAAAAAAGTCTTTGGGGAAGTACTTGTGGGCAATTATGTCCAGAAAATTGTATAGATCGAAATTGTTACCCTGGAAATGGATCTTGTGTTTGGGGGTGCAATGCTGAAAACTGTTTAAATGATATTTGCGACAAAGATGCTGCAGTCTGTACCGACGGTTGTAAGGAAAGCCGAACAGGGAGGTATTGTAACAAGTGTAAGTAAGTGTGTATTAACATTATTGTCAATGAGACAACTCTCCACAAGAGATCAAATGACACAGAGATTTACAACTAACTTTTTTTATTGAAATAATTGAAAATTTAAATTTATTAAAGGTTACTAGGTAATTTTACTTTATGAAACTTGTATGCGATTAAGTAATACACTCTGTGACAAATGGTATAAAGTTAATACAAATTGTTTCGAATATTGTTTTTGTCTTTTAAGTTTTTAGTATCTGATTATGAATTTATATTTATAATATGATATATATGGTTGTTGCTATTCTGGTTAGGTATTTTTATTTTTATCCTAACAGCCGGTATTTTGCATTTGGCTTCCAATATTTTTGAATTCAAAGGTACACGATCTAAGTTTTTCCAGAATCTCCTGTCTAGCATACTAAAATCAGTTCAAATCGACAAATATTTATTTTAGTAAATATTTGACAGAATAGTTTGTTTTTGTCAAAACAAACCTGAATGTTTATATTAAGTGTCCCTATCTAATTTGACATATATATTTCGAAAATATCTTTTTTTTCTCATTTCATTTTCATATAAAACATCTGGTATTCATTTTTATCATAGATAACATAGCATCTAAAGGGATAGTATGGCAGATTCCAAGTGGTAGTACAAATGTTGGTCTAGCAAATGATGGAATTGAATCAACATGTGTCAAAACCACAGGACCTAATGGAAGATTCCACATTGACCTACAGAAGAAAAGTATTGTAACAGAAGTGTATATCATTTTAGGTATTTAACTTTTTAAAAAAATACAATCATGGTAAGCTATTTGACCCCTTTTTGATATTTCCATAGGAAAACTTTAAAAAAAAAATAAGGTATATGCATTCCTTTGATAATTAGTGTTCACAGTTTTTGTTCTTAATATTATCTTCGTCTACACTGTCTTGGGGATTTAAAAGACTTTCGCCAATTTCCTGCATAATTTTCATTGTGATTTTTAATTTTGCATAGAATAATGAAACTTATATTGCATTCTCAACCAGGTTTGTCATTAACTCATTTGATACATTTGTTAATACTGATGAAATTTGGTGATAGCAGTTTAACCAAATCATGAATCGTTTGACCTTTCTTACGATTTATTAAAAATTGTGAAAGCTGACTTAAAATATAAGTTATTCGAAGACTCTTGCTAGCAGAAAACATTGAAACTATACACGTTGGATGCATAAACCAGTCAAAAGTATAAAAATATGTGGTTTTTTGTCGCCACAGGCTGCATTTATATCAACTGATAAAATTATTTTCAATTTCATTTTTAATTTCACACCCGTGTCAAACGCTAGTTCACGTTTTAAATAATACCCTTTACTTACGTTTACTTTTATAAATTGTTATTTGGATGGAGAGTTGTCTCATTGGCACTCACACCACATCTTCCTATATCTACTTTAGATTGGAATTAACCTTCATAAAATAATAAATTCTTAAAAAAGGATATCAATTTACATTATTGTTATATAACTACTTTAGTTCATAGATGTTGCAAAAGTATTCTAATGATTGATTGCCAGACTTAAATAATGTGCTTTTTTTAAGCGATTTCAAAATATACTACACCCCATAATGCTGTACTTGCACTACACGAGATACGTAAATCAATTTGAAGGTCTGTTTGAAATAAACAAATTAAACGAACAAATGATTTGAATAGTAGTTTGCTTTAGATTGCTTTACATTTTAAGAAAGATAGAAAATATTTTTGATCGTCTGCCTTTATAAAGTATAAGGCTCAATTATACCCGCGTGATTATACTATTAAGTAAGACAAAAATAATTTTGTATGGCACCTTCCTTTACAATTTATGAAGCTACTTGTATGACCCTAAAAACAAATATTATTTGTATTTTAGGTCAATTTTGGTAAAAATTTTCTATAATTGTAATTGGCCTTGGCCGCCTTCCACGATCCAAAACGTTTTTACATTGATAAATTTTATATCATAATTAAAATCTTTTGGGTACAAAACATTTTGGATCGCTGATGGCAGCCAATGTATTCATTAAATAAAGGTAACAGCTGTTTACCGCTGTTCGAAACTCAGAAGTCGACATAAAAAAAATCCGGGTTACAAACTAAAACTGAGGGAAAAGCATAAAACGCATTTAGCTTTTATATTTTAAATTGCACCAATCATTAGATTTAGACAAAATGTCCAAACTGGGCCTACTTTGGAAAATATCATGTACTTTTAAAAAAAGAACTGATTTATTTAGCATTAAGGCTTTTGAAAAAGAACCATTTAGAAACCAAAATGTGACGTTTTTTGGTGTTTAATGATAGATATGATGTGTAGTATACCTGTTTCATTTCAGAATATAGCGTTGTAACACATACAAAATGTTATAGCATTATTACTTAATACACTTAAATAATCAATGGTTAATTATGTTAAATGGAAGTCGCAAACTATTGGTACACGTTTTTCAACTGCCCGCACAATTTATAAAAGACGTCAGATTGATGTTGTTACCTTTTATTTATCTGTTTGATAACCAAAAGTTAGCAATGCTTTCAAAACTAGCTATTATCATGATTATCGCCGACATGTCGTTTCTATGCAGATTGAGGCCTTTAGAAGTGGGTTTCCTTAGAAAATATTATATAGGTCTAGTTGTTGAAACACCTTTTGTAAGGAGCTTTTATTCTATTTTCAAAAATAAAAAGAGAATTATAAATTTACATATAATAACATATCTGTGTAGTTCTTTATAGACCGAATTTTAAAAAAAAATATTGTTATGTCAAATCATTGCTTGTAATGTAAAGGTGGTAAAGTCGGGCAGCTTTTTTTCAATGCTTACATATTTGAATACACATGAAATGATAAAAATACTTTCTATAATATAATGAGTTTTATTAGCTTTTAAACACATTTACAGGCTTTTGATTTTTGAAAAGTTTTGGCCTTAAGTGTCACTGAAAAGACACAAATGTCAACATACGCTACAAGTGTAGTACAACTGGTTTATGTATGAACTTATTCATGCTACACATGTTTATTTATGAACACTCATTATCCTATATCCTATCGAAACTGTTTACATGTGTGATGGCATTGCAACAAGGTCTCTACGGCTGTCGCGGACGTCTTTATTCTAAATTCGTTATATGTGTACTGATAGGTACTGTAGAGTGGGAGAACATGATTTTATTTATTAGTTATTCATGTTATTATTGGCTTTGATCTAGCGCCCAGTTTCTGTGAATTTCCATAAATTGGTGCCTTGTGTCTTATTTGTATTATGTGCCTGTTTTCCTTTTTTTATTAATTTGGTGCTGATCTATCGAGGTGAGTGATTTACATTTAATTTTATTGGTTGTATTTGCTTCTAGCAACACGGTCCCTGACTACGACTATTGAGCGCTGACAAACATGTTTAAACACAGACACATCATGCATGTGTCTGTCTCAATTTCAGGAGCCTGAGGTTCAGTGGTTGTCGTTGTCATATTTCATTTTGGTACTAGTAACTTGAAATGTCTCCTTAGTTTATACGTTTATCTCATATATTAGTAAGTAGGTTCAGTGGTTGTCGTTGTCATATTTCATTTTGGTACTAGTAACTTGAAATGTCTCCTTAGTTTATACGTGTATCTCATATATTAGTAAGTATTTATTGTGAAACTGAATAAAAACATTACCTTTTCTATTTTAGATGATACAGCAACCGAGGGTCACCATACTATTTACGCTTCAAATACTAGCAATGCCTGGAAGAGTGGAACTGTTTTATACAACGGGACATATCTGCCTACTGATATCAACGTTGATGCCGTTTTTAGATTCATAACTTATGTACCTCCAGTTCTCAGTCCAGTTACAGAACTTGTGCTATGTGAAATTGGGATTATCGGTGCGTATTTTCACTTGTAAAAGAAAGAAAAAAAAAACAATTACAATGGCTGTATATTCACAGTTAAAACGTTTAGAAAGTCGTTATATTTTTTCGCATACACTTTTGACTAGATTTCTAAGTCTATTCTTACATATTTTTCAAATATATAGTGGATACAAACAAATTTCTACAATTTAAAGTTCTGTCTCCTGCTGTGGTAACGATGCTCCTATAATTGCGACTTCAAAAATTCCTAATTACAACGCGACTGTAAGGGTTGTCTCCAAATCTTTATTGTGTTTGGGTTTTGACATCCCTATGTAAGGTACGGTAATTTCTCCTGAATAATTTGATATGACTCTATCTCCTATATGTAATACACAATAGGGCAGTCGGAATTCTAGACTTCATCCGTTATTCGTTTTGAATTAAAGGCGACATTTTAACGTGGGAGAAGAACTTACAATGTATTATTCAACGTTTGATGTTTGTGAGTGAACTCTCTGGGAAGCTGTAATCATTGTTCACCAGTTCAATTCACTATGTATCAAAGGTTTGCATTATAAACCTCGACTCATCCGTTTATGATGTCTATGAACATGTGCTGAAACCCTGATGTGATACTAATTGTCAGCTCGAATATCATGTCTCTCGATGAACGACTTTTATTACTGCTGTTAAGGTCAGCATCAAAAGCTACAAGTTCAGCTACTGTAATACGGTATGAGATATTGATAGAATCTACTATGATGTAATATACATTGAGTCATTAATTTGGTTACACAATTATTTCGACTATATTTTTGTAATAGGTTGTCCACCTACCCACTATGGTCATTTATGTAATACAACGTGTCCCCAAAACTGTAGAGGACCTTGTGACCTTGATGTCGGGATTTGTAAATTTGGTTGTATAAACGGATGGACTGGTAATAGATGTGAAAACGGTAAAACATAATTTATTTTACTTAGAGATTTATAGCAGCAAAAAGATTACATAAAGCCTAACTTTTGAAATGTATTTATTATCAATCTGTTACCAATGCAATAAAATTAGATAAAAAATAATGTTTAACTAATGACAAATGTTAAATACATTCATAAAAATGATAACACAAAATAATTAATGACGATTTATACAAAGGTCTTAAAACGGAAACGGGATCTGCACGTTAAAATTCACAAAGTCAAATATGTAGCTAAAACGATTTCTGGGACTGAAACCAAATCTTTATTGTTTCTAGTTAATATATCGTAAAGTGTTTCAGACTCGGTACCAGTTTACGCTGTACATTTTGGAATACCAACTATTCATGTTTTAAACTTGTCTATTTAGTGTGTTTTCTAGTTCGTTTTTGGTCTTATTTATGTAAACCAACATCTTCATGTATTCATATTTTCCAGAGATATGTAAAACTATATGATTTAAAGGTTAACACTATTAGTCACGATATATTGAAAAACCAGCAGTGTCAGTACATGGAAAATTAAAGTTATGCTATATCAATTGATTACACTAAAGTCAAACTGCATACGTTAAAAGCAAGCATAACAGAAACAAGGCTGTTATTGCTTTTATTATCTGCGGTTTCATCGTGGTGCAAAACCTCTCATCTGAGTTCAAATTCAGATTCAAAAGGAAAATTAAATACTGAATTGACAGTAGAAAACCTAAGCTCTTTTGGCAAATCTTGAAGAACTTTTACGACTTCAACACAATATTATCACTAAAAAAGTATGAGAAATATTTGATTGTGATTTTTGAACATTAATAAACATTAGATTTTTTTTGTTATTTTAGATCGTGAACAATTAATAAGTTTATAAGATATCTCAAGCTACTTAACAGATGGATCTCTCACACTTACGGCGTACCTTAGTTTACTATCAGTTTATTTAAGTTTTCAATGCTTAATCTTTATTAGTCTTTGCACCATTAATCAGGTGTCAGTTTCTTTTATGTTTTTCTTGGATATTTTCATTTGAAAAAGAAACAAATTGAAGTAATAAGAATGGTGAAGACAAACTACAAAATGTTTTGTCAAACTGTTTAAAGGTAACGTGTTGAATTCTTTTTCCGTTAAGTGTTTCATATGCATTTTTATGTAGTAAATTTTATCTTACAGAATGCAATGATGGTTCATACGGCAAAGATTGTCTTGAACAGTGTTCAGCAAACTGTTGGAATACTACATGCAATCACGTAACAGGCAAATGCATCGGTGGATGCAAGGATGGATGGCAGGGATTCAATTGTTCACAGAGTTTGTTCTTTGTTTTCCAAGAAACAATCTAATTGATTACATTTTATTCAAGTATTAACAGAAGTTATTTCTTGAGTTTTAGAATTAACTTATTGAGACTGGCTGTTGAATTTGTACATTTGACGTTAGCAATACACACACTGTTCAATTCTACTTTTAAACAAATGGTTTATTCCCTTACCACCTTCACATGTTAAGTTAATAACTGTGTCATTTGTTTAAGCGATTCAATTTTCTTCTCTTTTATATTTAAGAAATGTAATTTTGTGTTTTTTTTTTTTTTTTTATTCAGCATAATTAGAAACAAACATTAATGTTACATTTAAATACAAATCTCGACCTCAGAAAGTACGTATAATTTAATTTGTCGACCAACAAAATGAGGTTTCCTGTTTAATATTTATAGCTATATTTTGATGTGAAATTTGTATACATATTTTAAGCGTGTCCCGATAGTCAGTTTGGGAGAAACTGTTCTGGATTTTGTGAGGGATGTGTATCAAGTATGTGTCATCATGTTAGTGGGTTGTGTGATAACACCACTAGCTGTAATCCTGGTTATGAACAAACCGAAAAATGCGACTTATGTAAGTTAAGTTTAGTATATCAAAACTGTTACATTTTTTTTTAAATAATTTAATCGTAAATCGAAGACATCTTACATTTGGTAAACATGGAAATACGGTTGTGCGATATGCTTTTAATTAACTTTTAACTGCTAATGGTTTTGTTGTTGTTCGCTATGAATATAAGCATCCCTTTTTCTGAATGAGCGTAGACATTAGAATGAGAACGGATGCTGATTTGATTCAAAGATGATTTCAACTGAAAGAACAGTAAATATTTACCATTTATACGGATACATGTATGACAAACAACAGGCTGCTATTAGCAGGTTTTGAAGTCAGAGGTGCAGTGTATGTCTAAACCAGTAATGTACAGATCACTCGGTGAAACTATCAAACGTGTTACACCATCACAACAAGATACAATCGCTGTTGCCCTTTTTTACAAGCAGTCAATTTAAACTATTGATAGGAAATTGGTGTACAAATAGAAAGTTTTGTATCAGAATATTTTTGGAATTTGAATTTTTAATTGAAAACTACGCTTAATTTTGCCTCAGCCTGCGACGATGGAGAATTTGGTATTGGTTGTAAACAGAAATGTTACTGTGTTAGTGCACATTGCAGCAAAGAATATGGAATATGTCCACCTGGAGGCTGTGAGGCGGGATTCAATGGTGAATCATGTAACAAAGGTAAGACACCTCAAAAATATAAAAATACTCAGGTTTTCAAAATATTCATGAACAAAACTTCTTTCGAAAATTTCATAGTAAGGCAAGGTAAATACCTCAGATCTACCTAAAACTTTGAAACGTTGCAGTTGCATAATGGTTTTGAAGCCAACATTATCATGTTTTCATGTATGTTTCAAATCGATCAATTTAGAAAATCGCATCAAATTAACGTTACATGTATCAGTCTGAATAATGACAATATGGTACTTTAAAACATTAAGTCCAACGTTTCACACCGTTTTGTGTTAGAACATTCAAACTTTTGTGATGCTTTACAATGCACCCTTTTAAAGTGAAAAACACATTTTAATCCACCTTAACTTCTAAAGTTTTAAATTTATGTATACGATATATATACTACTAAACGAATTGACATCCCCCTCCATTCCCCAATATTTTGATATTTCTGTGAAATTGTATATACAAGAGATAACGAAATCAAACTGTTATACCACTGTGTGACTGAATTCTTTTTGCTGTGGTATGTAAAATGAATCCATGCAGAGCCTTTTACCATTAACAACTTAAGAACTTCACGGAAATTAAAAAAAGTTAAATATCGTACACTTTAAAGCATCGTATTATGCAAGCCACGACCTAAAGTTGGTCAGATAAACTTTTGTAGTTTTTAATTGAAATTAAGTTTTTCTAATTATTTTACGAAAAGTCAATAGAAATTAGAATATTTGGTATGAGTGCCAATGAGACAACTCTCTATCCAAGTCACTATATGTCAAAACTCATAATGTGCATAATGTTATAGTTATAATGTTTATAATGAAATTACGTAAATATGCGTTATTATTTCCCGCTAAATTTCAGAATGTAGCAATGGAACATTTGGCCAAAATTGTAAAAATATCTGTAAAGGATGTATATCTTCTATGTGTGACACGATTGATGGATCATGTAAAAACACGACTGGTTGTGAAACTGGTTATCTATACGACAAATACTGCAATAAAAGTAAGTATAATAGTGTATATAATACTTCTGTTATACTTTTTGGAGTCAATTCACTATCGTTTTCTATCGTTGGATATTTATTTCCCCGAGGGTATCACAAGCCCAGTAGTCAGCACTTTTTGTGCTGACATGAATTGTCATTGATATGGTTATATTTATAAATTTACTGTGTACAAATTTTTGAATTTTTGGAAATACTAAGGCTTTTCTACCTCAGGCATAGATTACCTTAGCTGTATTTGGCAAACTTTTTGGAATTTTGGTCCTCAATGCTCTTCAACTTCGTAATTTATTTGGCCTTTTTTTGGATTCGAGCGTCACTGATGAGTCTTTTTTAGACGAAACGCGCGACTAAATTTAGTCCTGGTATCTATGATGAGTTTATTTTCTCGGCTTATAAATGTAAAGCCATGCAACTATACTATTAAACAAGACGACCTCATTTTATGTGTCGCTTCTCTTCCGTCCACAATAAATTAATCATCTTATCTCTGTGTCTTATAGGTAACATACGTAGTCGCATGTGTCATCCTCTTTTATGATTATTCGTTTTAGGTTATTTTGAGAGAAAAACCAAAATAAAGGCGTCCGGATATTGTTTCCATCATCGGGCAGACTTTTAGTGATATACAAGACTCTCGTTTCGGACTGTTTAAATCTTAAACTATAAATAATTTGCATAGGTACTTGGGAACAGGACTATTATTGTTGATTGTTTATGTTACTATGAGCATACAAACACTATAAATAAAGCATATTTCCTCTTCACTATCAGTGACCGCCGCGTATTGTTAATTTGGAATTGATAGAAAATAGCAAATACAGCTTATTTCGTGGATAGTTAATAAACTTTACTTATAGTGTATGTATGCTCATAGTAACGTTAACAGTTAAAAATATCTTTCCTGTTTTCAAGTACCTATGAAACTTGTTTATAGTTTTAGATTTAATTGAAATTGAAATTAATAGAAAACAAAAAAATAACGGGTTTGGAAAAGGGGGAGGACTCAAAAAATAGTTCTGTCATTAAAAACCTATGACTGAAATTCTGCAGTCATAAAATATTTTACAAAACTTCATCCTACATCAGTTTACATACTTTCAACCACGCTCTAAATGCCCGCGATTTCGCGGGTGTGTTCTAGTATGTTTTAATTATCGTAACCACAATCTCGTCATCTTTTACTCGATTTCCACATTTCTGATTTTGTACTTACCATGATCATGTGTTTGTACTTTCTAAACATTGCATACACTATAAAATGTTCAGTTGTTTTGAGTGACTAGTTATTCAAATGCAGAAGAATTTGTTATACATAATAAAGATGAGGATAGTAGATTCACCACAAATATTTGAGAAAAATACTTCGATTTTTTTTTTATCATAAATCCTGTTTTTTAACAGTTAAACTAAAATTACTTAAACTAGCGAGGATAAATTCAATATCATTTGAGCAGGAAAGACACACGCTTTATTAATTGTTTTACACTTTTTTTATACTTTGTTGATAATCAAGAATATCCGTTACTATATTGGCATATATAAATGTTTGTTTCATTATTTTTCCTAGCCTGTGACGATGGACAGTTTGGTAAAAACTGCACAGGAAAGTGTAATTGTTTGACTGGAACATGCGACATTTCTACTGGAATATGTGGAGGTATTTTTAAAATATAATGAAATTTAACAAGACAGCTTTGTTAATGTTATTCTGATCTGATCATTCTATCTTTACTATTGATATAACAATTATTGACATATAACAATGAATATGATAAATTTACTAAGAAAAAAGTGATCAATAGTATAGCTATGCATAATTTTCTGGTTTCTTTTTGTTATAAAATTTTAAATGTTAATACATTTTTTTGTACATGCCCGACTTTCAACCCACCATAATTGTTTTAGTAAAATGACTTTATAAAGTCAGGAAAATGGCCATTGTTATATTATAGTTCGTTTCTGTGTGTGTTACATTTTAATGTTGTGTTTCTGTTGTGTCGTAGTTCTCCTCTTATATTTAATGTGTCTCCCTCAGTTTTAGTTTGTAACCCGGATTTGTTTTTTTCTCAATCGATTTATGAATTTCGAATAGCGGTGTACTACTGTTGCCATTATTGTTTTATTTGTTTGTCTTCCGAGTTCCTGATGGAGGCATAATATTGTCGAGAGCCACACTTAGGACGAACAACTTTGTTTATGAGTCGTAATGTTCCTTTGGTATCTTTCGCCTCCCTTTAACAGACTTCAGTTAATATTGAATTGAAATACCACTTGCATGCAAGATTAAACGGGCATATCTACAGAATTCTAATATACGTTCACATCATGAGATCGTTTTTGAATTGACTAGACGGTGTTTTTTTTAATTGATCAATAATACCTATAAAATGTAAAATCGTGACAAAATATAAAGTAATGAAATTCATATGCCGTCTTCTTTACCGATTAGACATGTTGTCTTTGATTTTAAACTCGCATGTTAAATATCTCCAGGTGAAAATATAATCTTACTAGTACATACAATTGTCAATCAGATCGATATAACTTCTAACAAACCTGCTCGTGCATTTTTCGTTGTTATTCAACGCAAAATAATTATCTAAAAAACCTGGGACGATCTCATTTCACAAAGGATTTCTATTGTCTACTTATTGTACCTCGAACTTATTTACCCGATGTAGGTCTTTAAGTTGAGGTTCTATTTACTTAAAGTTAATCGGGCATGACTAATTAGATACGCCCTCGTGAAATCAAGGGGTCCGAAATAGGATCGGGAAAAAACACCCAGCAAAATACCTTAATTTACAATTTAAGACTTTGTTTGATTCAAAGTGCTTTTGGCTGTTTAAATATCTCCGATCAATAATCAGGCGGTATTTTGTGGAAATAATAACCTTTCCCAAACTGAGAGATGTTGACTGCAATAGGAATTTATTTATAAAAAAAGTCCATATCTCATTTACTTATAGTGGCCGTTATTGATTGTAAATTCATGACGTTTTGTTTATTGCCACTGGACACAAAGGAGCAATAAATTAATCACCTTCATTTAGTGATGTATAATTATTTGTCCTCAGTTGATTAAAGTCTCAAACAGGTTTCCTTTTTTTCTATATTTCATTATTATTTACATTGGAATTTTTATGCGTAAATCTTAGCATTTCTTCCATCATTTTTCTCTTTTAACATTAAAAAAACGTTGTCGTTGTCAGGGGTTACATTGTATAATTTCCAGCAAAACTAATAGGGGTGGGACTAGAAACAATTTTCATTGAGTGGCAATAACTCATATACTGAAGCGTACAATAACGACTGTCTCGTCTAGGTGACAACATTTGCTGTTTCAAGTTTATTTATATCTCAGACTGGTATAATAGTTGTCATAAAAGCAACAACAAAAAATTATTAAAAAAGGTTGACAACAATTTATCAAAAAAATCAACTTATTTTTGGAGTTTAATTTTTTAACATTGTCTTGCTAATCGGTTTTGTTATAAAAAAAATTCATCTACTATTGTTCTAGCAAAAGTCACAAAAAATGTTGTTAAAGTCAGCCATGCGACTTATTTGAAAAGATTTAGCTGATCTTTCTTATTGTTTACACATTTCGATCATTTAACTTGTGCGTGGATCGGCTTTCCCTCTAATGTTTTTTTAAGGTAAAGATAGCGTGAAATTCTCACTGCACCAGGCATCGTATGTATACATTCCGATATATTATATTTTGATCGGACAAAGCTGTGCATTTATATAACCGATAAACCAAACGAACGCACCCATTTAGCAAGGGTATACTGTTGGACAGGAGAGGTCCAGAGATGTCAATATTTCTATACCCAAGTGAATCATTTGCTTTTGAATAAAATGAGATAAAGGTATACATTAATGCGACAGCAACCCAAAGACAAAAATAAATACAAATATGTAGAGCCAACATTCGGTCTTTTTTTTATAGAAAGATGCGTATACAGAATAATAAGCTCAAAACCGACCCATGACTAAATAATAGCTACACGGAGTTAACTCAATAGTATTTTCCGTCAAATATTATATATATCCGAAAAGGCACATTTGATATAATATTATTTACCGTCAAAAATATCTCAACAATCACAAGTGTTTGGTTGAAAAATTTCACCTGCCATATTTTAATTTTGATCGGTGAAAATTTAAGAAGTTGTAATATAAACCAGTAAAAGAAAAACACTTCACTGTATAGTAAAACGGTAAAATAAATAATGACAATGGATGACGACCAGCGGCAAATGAAATTAATATTCAGGACGATTACATGTAAATATAATAAGAGTATTGACCCCGTTTTTTACTAGACTGACAAGCTCACTGGGGTAAAGCTGATGACCGTAACTGCATTCACGGTCATCCCAACATGTCGGATGAAAAATTAGGTCAGTTTTTATATTGTCTGTTAAAGTGTTTCTATATCATTTTCTTTACAAATCATACATTGAAACGATGAAAAATAATAAAAGAATCACTCGGAAATCACTAATTACTTCCGAGAAATGTGCATGAAACGGGAAATTCGATTTGAAAAAATCGTGAAGATGACCGTAAATCATAATCAAAATATTTTCAAGATGACCGTAACATATAACAAGGATGACCGTGATTGGTAAAAAGATGACCGTAACTTGTAAAGGATGACCGTAATTTGTAAAGACTGACTGTAATTTATATAGGACGATCGTAACTTTTATAGGATGACCGTCAATTCTATGAAATATCCGTATTTGTATTGAAAGCTTTTTGTTGAGTTTGTCGATCTCAATAGGGGCTCGGTTGGCGGATATAAATATGTTTAATAAATTTCTTTTATTAAACTATAATATAATTGGCCGTATTTGGGATTTATGACAATGATAGTAAATTGCATATTTCTCGTAAACAATGAAATATTTATTGATAACGACGTTAAAATTTTAACACAAATTGACAGCGATACGACGAAAATTTGAAGAATAAAATTGAGAATGAAAATGGGGAATGTGTCAAAGAGACAACAACCCGACGTAATAAAAAACAACAGCAGAGGGCCACCAACAGGTCTTCAATGCAGCGAGAAATTCCCGCACCCGGAGGCGTCCTTCAGCTGGCCCCTAAACAAATATATACTAGTCCAGTGATAATGAACGCCATACTAATTTCCAAATTGTACACAAGAAACTAAAATTAAAATAATACAAGACTAACAAAAGCCAGAGGCTCCTGACTTGAGACAGGCGAAAAAATGCAACGGGGTTAAACATGTTTGTGAGAATTCAACCCTCCCCCTATACCTCTAACCAATGTAGAAAAGTAAACGCATAACAATACGCACATTAAAATTCAGTCCAAGAGAAGTCCGAGTCTGATGTCAGAAGATGTAACCAAAGAAAATAAACAAAATGACAATAATACATAAATAACAACAGACTACTAGCAGTTCACTCACATGCCAGCTCCTGACTTCAATTAAACTGACTGAAAGATTATGATTTCATCATATGAACATCAGGCACAATCCTTCCCGTTAGGGAATTAGTATCATACCATCATAACATATATGAGAAGAACATAACCCGTGTCATGCCAACAACTGTTTTTAGAATAAACGTGTTTAGTTCCGATGCAAAGACCTTATCAGTGACTCAATATTAACGCCAAAATATGCAATCTTTAATGACTTGACAACAGTATCGTAATTATATCCCTTCTTAATAAGTCTATTCTAAGGTTTTGTAAGTTCCTGAGGTGAATACTGACACCTTTGTGCTTTATAAAGAATATTACCATACAAAATTGGATGTGAAATACCTGAACGTATTAGAATAAAATTGAGAATGGAAATGGGGAATGTGTCAAAGAGACAACAACCCGACCAAATAAAAAACAACAGCAGAGGGTCACCAACAGGTCTTCAATGTAGCGAGAAATTCCCGCACCCGGAGGCGTCCTTCAGCTGGCCCCTTAACAAATATATACTAGTCCAGTAATAATGAACGACATACTAATTTCCAAATTGTACACAAGAAACTAAAATTAAAATAATACAAGACTAACAAAGGACAGAGGCTCCTGACTTGGGACAGGCGCAAAAATGCGGCGGGGTTAAACATGTTTGTGAGATCTCAACCCTCCCCCTATACCTCTAACCAATGTAGTAAAGTAAACGCATAACAATACGCACATTAAAATTCAGTTCAAGAGAAATCTGAGTCTGATGTCAGAAGATGTAACCAAAGAAAATAAACAAAATGACAATAATACATAAATAACAACAGACTACTAGCAGTTAACTGACATGCCAGCTCCAGACTTAAATTAAACTGACTGAAAGGTTATGATTTCATCATATGAACATCAGGCACAATCCTTCCCGTTAGGGGTTTAGTATCATACCATCATAACATATATGAGAAGAACATAACCCGTGTCATGCCAACAACTGTTTTTAGAATAAATGTGTTTAGTTCCGATGCAAAGACCTTATCAGTGACTCAATATTAACGCCAAAATATGCAATCTTTAATGACTTGACAACAGTATCGTAATTATATCCCTTCTTAATAAGTCTATTCAAAGGTTTTGTAAGTTTCTGAGGTGAATACTGACACTTTTGTGCTTTATAAAGAATATTACCATAAAAAATTGGATGTGAAATACCTGAACGTATTAGAAGTCTGCATGTTGAGCTATATTTACGAATGATGTCTTTATACCGATGATAAAATTTAGTAAATGTTTTGACTAGTTTGTGATATCGAAAACCCTGGTGTAATAATTTTTCAGTAATACATAAATTTCTCTCGTTAAAATCAAAAACATTGTTACATACACGAGCGAATCGTACAAGTTGAGATATATAAACACCGTAAGATGGTGACAAGGGAACGTCACCATCGAAAAACGGATAATTAACGATAGGAAATGAAAAATCATCCCTTTTATCATAAATTTTAGTATTCAGCTTTCCATTAGTGATATAGATATCAAGATCGAGAAAAGGGTAGTGGTCATTGTTAGTATTAGATAATCTGACGATATACGGAATCTCCAAAGCGAACAAAAATGTTATCTAGTAAAAATTCAAGGGCATATATAGTATCAAAGCATGTCCAATTAACATAGTTTTTTTGTTTATTGCTACTAAAAAATGACCTAAAAGAGTTTGAACATATATATTCACATTCTGATTTTTTGAATGCCCATTTAATTAGGTGTGTGAATTTTTCCTTAATGAAAATGTGAGGCAATGTGGTATACAGGGTAGAAAAATCAAAACTTTGAACAGATTCAAAATCACCAATATAAGCATGCAATTTATCAAGTACTTCCAACGAGTTCTTGACACTCCAAAAGTAATTTATTCCACTATTTTCGAAGGCCTTATTTGAACAATTTATTATCAGGTTTTTAATTGTACCAAGTGTGCTGGTAAGAAGAATAGACAATTTAGTAGTTGAACAATGGCTTGAAGACGAAATAAATCTATATTTGTAAGGGGTTTTGTGTAGCTTCGGAAGCCAATACATAGTTGGGACTTTCATTGTATTTGGCTCTGTTTGTAAAGCGGTGGCTAAAATGTAGAAGTCTGCATGTTGAGCTATATTTACGAATATTGTCTTTATACCGATGATAAAATTTAGTAAATTAATGTGTCCCTGGTACACGGATGCCTCATGTACACTATCATTTTCTATGTATAGTGGACTATGAAAATGGGATAAAACTGTTATTTGACATTAGAATTAAAAAGATCATACCATAGGGAAAATGTGTACTAAGTTTCAAGTTGATTTAACTTGAAGCTGGACAAACGGACAAACAAATAGACGAACGGACGAACGTACGCACAGACCAGAAAAACATAATGCCAATTAATGGAGCATAACAAACATTAATAATACATATGGATATTCGGTAATCGAGCCCATGTGTATGGTTCCAGAGCAAGCAGATTAAAATCTTAATTTGTCTTGATATATGCAGGCGGAAACACTCTTGAAATAGAACAAAAGAATCAAAGCTCTTTGTTAGAGAAGGCGATAAATGTTTACTGTAATGTTAACTGTAGTGACAAAATTTTTAAAAGTTAATATAAACAAATACAACGACAATTTTCTTCTCAATTACGAAGTGTTTTATTTTAAAAACACCATTTGCATAAGTTTTTAATTTATCTATTACATAGTAATGCAAAACAATAAGATATCAAGTCGACGACATGGGTATCTATAAGTTGGATGTAGAAAATGCTTAACCTCCGATTTATTTGTTTTAACGAGGGACGGAGAACATATAAATCTTTTAGATCAGAAATTTTCGTGTCTGCCCTTCCATTATGTGAATCAAGAAAATATTCCCAAAAATAGGTAGCGATTGTATCGAAAAGAGAAAATCGAGTGCACCTTTTTATGTTGGGGCATGTTTGAGGTGTATATTTTGTCTTTAAAACGTAAAAAGCAAGAGTATTTGATATAGCATCTCGCTTCAGATTCTATCATTTTTATATATCAAAGCTACAGGTTGACTTTATCACGTAAAAAAATGACAAAAGATGAAAATTGAATAAATGGGTCAAGTGAAATACCTATCTATTGAATCACAAAAACAGTAGGTGTGTTCGAATAGCTATTTTTTTTCTAAAAGTTCTTGACGACAGTCTTTTAATTTGGATGATAAAAATGAATATCTTTGAAAAATTTGATTTTCTTGTGTGTGATAACTAGGGTTTATAATCTTCAACCACTGAAAATATTTAGTCTGCCCTTCCACGAAATATCTAATTAGATTTTTTTTTAAATGCTTAAGAATTTTCGAAAATTCCACCTGACATCCGATCAGACAATATTTTTAAGTACAGACAAGATCATTAACTAATGCTCAATTGCTAGTAGATACATTTGTCTTTTAGAATACAACTGACATATAACGGATCATAATGGTGCTATGTGGATAAATTTGTCAGTTTTCAAGAGCAAAATTGGCAGAGCGTTATCCCTACAATGGCTTCAATTTCTACGATTGTTGTGAGCATGAACTGGCGTAATGGGGAGATAATTTTGACGAAGTATAATCCTGACTGTATGAATAACATTTCTGTATATATACAAATTGACAACGTTCCGCCTTGTGATACGCTTTTCGTTCAAAACTATTTTAAGGATCTACTTTGCTGGAGCTCACCTTCACTAGTCGTATGATATTTTCAAAATATTTTCTGTGATTTTATTTGCACGACAAAATGGAAGGCGATATAATGCATTAAAAGGAATCCCAGAAATAAAAAAAAATCTTTTGTCGTGCAGTTGGAGGCTGTGCACCGCATTTTTTTCATTATACTTGTAAGGTGTCATTTTATCGCGCTTTTGTAGCATGTTTTCCCTACCTGTTTATTTGCATGTCTTTTTGCAAATTCATTTTAAAAATTAAACCCTCTACCGTAAAAAAGATACATATGGTAAACTTTGCAATTTGAAGCACGTCTTATTTTCTTCTACCTATAGGATAATACTCTCATATTAATATGTTTATACCAACACGATTTATCATTTGATACAAAAAGGTAGTTAAATACGGATATTTCTTAGAATTGAGGGTCATCCTTTAAAAGTTACGGTCATCATTTACAAATTACGGTCATCTTAAAACCAATTACGGTCACCCTTGTTATGAATCGCTGTTTCTGTTACGGTCATCTCGATTGTGATTTACGGTCATCTTCACGATTTTTTCAAATCGAAATTCCCGTTTCATGCACATTTCTCGGAAGTAATTAGTGATTTCCGAGTGATTCTTTTATTAATTTTCGTCGTTTCAATGTATGATTTGCAAAAAAAAAATGATCTAGAAACACTTAAACAGACAATACAGAAACTGACCTAATTTTTCATCCGACATCTTGGGATGACCGTGAATGCAGTTACGGTCATCAGCTTTACCCCAGTGAAGCTGAGTCGTTTTTTTATCGTGTAAGTTCACAAGATATTAGTTCGCAGGAAGAAAAGTCACCCGACCCGGACACATTTCCGACTCTGAGCCGGCCAGTCTGTGCTCTTACTCTATGATGCCAAGTGTTTAGCGTTGAAATAGAATGCCAATTTAATTAACGTCTTCTTTGACACGTTCGGGATTCGAACAAATGACCTCCCGCTCTCGAGGCGAACGCTCCACACGAGACCAACCAGGAGAGCGGTAGTGATCGGCAGTACAGAATATCATACCAAAACTAAAGTACAATTATCCACTATACAGTTTCAAAGAATTTTCACAGTTACCAAAGCGAGCTAAAAGTAACTAATCTAAATTGGATGCGTGACATGATATTGTAAACTACACGTAAACATGGATGATCGAATTCAGGGTAGATTTTATTGATCAACGCTCTCGGCAAATTAAAAGTTCTTGCACCTATTATTTGAGTGGTCCGAATATTGCCAGCTGTTTCAAGTCTAAATTTCTGTCCTTATTCAATATACCCTCATTTTCCAGTGGTATTTTAAAGTTTCACGTCCAACCTCACTGTCGACCTCCTATTGTACGACCTACCTATTGTATTTAAAATTTATGTGTTATAGTCATGAATGTGCATGCAATATTTGCTACTGGACAAAAAGCAAATAACAATCAATCAACTTTATCGATTTCTCTGTACTAGTACTTAGCACACACAGACAAAATCTTGTAAAATGCTATAATTTACAATTTCCTTTTAAATATTTTTGTTGGTTTTTTTTAGGGGTGGGGGGTTCTTTTCAGTTTATCACATAACTGACTGCTTATTAAAAAGTTTTAAATATTTTTTACTATGGTTCTTATCTACTGTTTTAATACGATTTATAACATAGGATTTTTTTTGTCAGGCAAGGATAAAACTAAGAAACATAAAAGTTTTTTCCGGTGTTTTTGCTTCATTTAGACATGAAAAGGGAATAACGGACGACAAAATAAAAATGTTTTTTTTCATATAATGCATTGAACTTGCGAATATATCTCACCTCACACGTTTTGATCAGGCCAGTGAAACCTAGTTTAATACGGTTTTATTCATTGAAGTTTGCATGCATAGTTTTTATTTAAAAAAAAACAAAAATAAAGCAAGATCTATTAATTAATTGGACTGAATAGTGAATAGACAAAACGAATTATTCTGCATTCGCATGTAACGTAATGTATAGGAAAATTACAAAATCAGAACCAAAAGGAACATTTACCGGATGAATATTGTAAAGGACCTTAATTATGTATCTAGGTTTGTCCGATTAGAAGTTCTGAAACAAGCTGTTTAAAAAGCTAATTGTTGGAAGAGTTTACTTACTGTTTTCTAAGGTCTGATCTTCACGAATCTATTTCATGATTACTGACAGATCAAAAACATCAGGTATATATAGCATGAAGTTTTTGGGCATAATATTCATTGGTCAGTTATAAATGAGGTCTGTATGGGGTTTTGATGGCCTGATTTATTAAATAAGAAATCGCTAAAAAATATAAAATTTACCCCAACATTTTGTAAAACTATCATTTGGTGTTATTAAGATGCTAATTATTTTTATCATACATAAATAATTATATGATGTAATGCAATTTAAATCGGTCCGTTTTCATTTCAATTTCGTAACTGTTAATTGTATATATCAGTCTGAGTACTGTTTAACCATCATTTAAGTTGAACATATTTATTATCGTCCAGTTCAGGGGAATTAGGTTTCAGCAAGTGCTTTTTATGTACTTTTTTTATATTTTTGACGGTTTGTAAGTCAGTAAAAGTTCAATGATTAAGTTAATATTGACATTAAAAGACCTCTTCACAAAAAGGGCTGTTTAAATCCCCTCGCCCTTCGGGCTCAGGGATCTGAACACCCTTTTTTGTTCAAAGGTCTGTTAATATCAATATTAACTTATCATTGATCTTTTACTATTACTAAATGCATGATAAGTATCTTAAAGGGAAAATTCGCGATTTTTTACTTATAGTTTAAACATGTTCATTATGACATTAAATTTTCAAAAGTAAGATTTAATCAATACAATAGACTGAAAAACTTCTACTTATTGTTCCAATTCAGTAGCAAAATAATGCTTCCTATCGCACTGTCTCTGTGTGTTTTTCAAAATTTCTGAACAAAAATATCTGCCGATTTAGAAAAGGCTATGTTCGATTTTACAGGAAATAGAGAGGGATAGAGTATTTTCAATGAATTTGTGTTAATGCCTTAATCTCCATTTAATGTATGCTGTATGTGCTATATTAAAGATGAATTTCAAATAGGAAGTGACGAAACGTCTAACGTGGCTGCTATAGGTGGAAGTATTGCTGCTTTCATAATTGTTGTGCTGATACTAGTGGCGGTATTTATCTTTTACAAGTAAGTTTAAATCTTAGTTAAGTAGAAATTAAAAAAAAACAAAATTCTGAGCTCCAATCAAAATTCAAAACAAAAAGTCCTTTATCAAAGGACAAAATTAAAAGTTCAATAAATCAAATGAATGGAAAGCAACTGTCATTTGTCATTATCATTGAGATATGACAGTTGTTATCCATTCGTTTGATGTGTTTGAACTTTTGATTGTGACATTTGATTAAGGACTTTTTATTTTGAATTTTCCTCGGAGTTCAGAATTTTTGTGATTTTAGTTTTTCCTGACTTGGTACAGGCATTTCGTACGGTGGATTGAACCTCTGGTTACACAGCTAGCTAAACTTCTCACTTGTATGACAGTCACAAAAACATCAATAATATTGACAACAATGTGTAAACTAAATAAACAGACATTAAGTCGTATTAGCAGCAAAATACAGTAATCGTTTTCGTTTAAGAATGGCCATTAGAATGAGTCACACGAAAACTTGTATCATCACGATATTGACCCATTGGCACGTTAATATCCCATACTGTTATTTTGAATTAATGACCGTTCTCTTATTTTGTATACTCTGGTCTATTGTTATAATGCAGTTTACTGGTTTTTTTTTTAAACTAATGGAAAATCATTTAACAAAGAAAACAAGATAGGAGTAGAGGACATGTGACCAATTTTAAAATGGTTTGTCCGAATACCTAAGCATAATGTGATGAACATCAGGATTATCTGTGCGATCACAAACATACTTTTGATATTTATATTTATCCAGGCATATTATAAGGTTATTCTTATTATCCTACAAATAAATTCAAAAATTAAATCAATTTTACTGTGTCGCGAACTTCTTACCAAATATCAAGAAATCATTTGAAGGCACAAGTTTAAAACAGTAACAAACAGCAGAAAAAAATAACCAAAAAACCGAACACCGACGAAAATTCTAAACAAAATTGAAAGCTCATACACGTCAAACGAATGGATAACAACTGTCATATTCTTGACTGTAAATGAAAAAAACGTCGAAATAACGCAAAATGTTATTCATTTGCAAAAAGGCAGCTTGAAGATTCAAACAAGACTTATTTTGATGAAAACAATCAATTTCATAGTCTTAGTTTATATTAATCATGTAGGTTAGGTTAACCTTTATAGTTGAATGCACTTAATTATAGTGTTAAAATCAGTGGTGACAGCAAACACAAATAGTAGAACATCTTATTGATTTATTAAACATGTTCCATGGTTCCAATTACTAGGTAATGGTTAAATGGTAAATCTGATTTTTTTAATTTCTTTTTTACATAATTACGTTGCTGTATGAGGTGGAGTAATCGATAACTTATTTTTTTCAATAACTATTTGTAATACTGTGTATATTCTGAATTTTGTTGCCTGAAGTTACACAGTTTATATGTATTTAAGCTTTAATTTTATAAAGTTATCACTATAAAGAGATTTCGTTATTAGTAATTCATCGTTTATTGGTTGAAAAAATTTCTTTTGATAAGCAAAAAATCTCACGTATCATTTGACTGGCCGAGTTATGAATTAAACCAAATTGAATTCCATTATCTCGCAAGATTCGAATAACGAGATACGCACACGCCTCACACAAGAAAATGCTACCTTTTTATTTATGAATAATAAATTTCTCATGGTTTACATTAAGAATTATTTCCCTAGACCGCATCATGATCGTAATGTTTTTAAACAATATTTGTACCAACATCTGCTACTTGTTTCGATGTGTCGTCCTTCTTAGAGGACAATGGTTAGACTTGTCCAACTACATTGAATTGTCATAATTAATATTATTCACACCAAACGAATAAGAACTTGAAACTGTGAAATATTTAATGAAAATGCCGAAACAATATAAATAAAAAACCATAAACACTTTGAATTCGTAATTGTATACTAATAAAGTTTTAAAATTACCTCACGTTACGGGATTGCTCTTCACACCAATTATTCATACTGACATATAATTATTTGTATTCAAAAGCTCTCCAACGACGCATGTGTAGAAGAAGAAATGCCAGAAGTAATAAATTAAAATTTGTATCTTAGATAACAGATTTAAAAACACATGAATTGACTTTTTTGGTGTACCAAACGAGTTGGTAACACACTCTATATAGGAAATGAAATGTGATGAGATTGCAAATGAAACATTTATTCAACATAATATAGCGATTAAAACTATCACTCATTGTATGAATTATTATTAACAAGTTCTCATACTTCCTATCTTAAAAGTCTTATACATCACTGTGTCGTCTTTTACTTTGCAGGCGCAGATTAATTGCATCACAAGATACGGGTAAAACAACGTCAAGCGATACGATTACTTACGGTGAGGAAAATGTTTTCGTTGGGCTTTGTTTATTTCTAAAAAACAAAATAGCGTTCTTTTAACCAAGTTTTACTAATATCGAACGATAAATGAGGCCTTCATTACATGCTGCATATATTCATATCTCTTTCGATTCACTAGTTTGTTATTTGGAAGTAATATCATATGTTTGTTTACAAACCATCTCCGGGTTTGAAATTGTAATCAGCAACAAAATGTTCTACTCTAATTGTATTTGTTTGGTTGATTTTGTTGTCTCTGGCCACAATTAGTTATGTTGTAAGGTAATACAAGTAAAATGTACAGATAGTTAGTATTTTGTATTTCTTCTGATTATAACAGACACCATATAATCCACTGTATGGTTAATCGTTCACTACGATTATGTCTCTGTTATATTAGCAGGAAAATAAAGTTGGTACACTATTTTGCAATACTAGCGTACTTGATTTTTATGCCCCATTTATGGTCATTATGTTTTCTGGTCTGTGCCTCCGTCCGTCCGTCCGTTCGTTCGTTCGTTTGTCCGTTCGTTATTTCGTTCGTTCGTTCGTCCATTCGTTCGTTCGTTCGTCCGTCTGTCCCGCTTCAGGTTAAAGTCTTTAGTCGAGGTAGTTTTTGATGAAGTTGAAGTCCAATCCCGCTAACATGTTTAACCCCGCCACATTATTTATGTATGTGCCTGTCCCAAGTCAGGAGCCTGTAATTCAGTGTTTGTCGTTTATTTATGTGTTACATATTTGTTTTTCTTTCATTTTTTTATATTAATAAGGCCGTTAGTTTTCTCGTTTGAATTGTTTTACATTGTCTTATCGGGGCCTTTTATAGCTGACTATGCGGTATGGGCTTTGCTCATTGTTGAAGGCCGTACGGTGACCTATAGTTGTTAATGTCTGTGTCATTTTGATCTCTTGTGGACAGTTGTCTCATTGGCTATCATACCACATCTTCTTTTTTATATTGACACTTAGTACTCATGTTCCCTATGATATGATCTTTCTAATTTTAATGCCAAATTAGAGATTTGATCATAGAAAATGATATTGCGGGTGGGGCATCCGTGTACTGGGGACACATTCTTGTTTTCGTTTTTTTTTTAGTATCAATTATGAGACTTTGTGAACTTTCCATTTCTAAGTGGCAACATTCATTGCCAGCAGCACATGCGCACGGGGTATATATCTCCCTTTTGATACGATATTCCCGTGCTTGTATTTCCTATCATGATTTTCTTGATAGAGGGTAGCTGCTCACAATAAAGCTATTAAACCAAGAGTTCTTAATGGTGAAGTTGAAATCATCCCTTCGTAAATTTTACGTACCCCATCACGAGTTGGTTAACCAATATGGAATAACCGTTTCACAGCTACAATACCCTTCCCTTTCATGAATGTGACCTATCCAATTAGACTATTTACTGTATTTTTTATGAGCAACACGACGGGTGCCACATGTGGAGCAGGATCTGCTTACCCTTCCGGACCACCCGAGATCACCCCCAGTTTTTGGTGGGGTTCGTGTTGCTTAATCTTTAATTTCATATGCTGTGTCATCTGCGCTATTGTTTGTCTGTTTGTCAGTTTCATTTTTAGCCATGGCGTTGTCATTTTATTTTCGATTTATGAGTTTTGACTGTCCTTCTGGTATCTTTCGTCCCTTTTTTTTCAGACGTTCAGCACATTTTGCATTTCAAATTAAAAGCACAGTGTGTTTTCTTAGCTTTATACCACCCTAAATTCCTAAGCTTACTCAAATGTTTGTCTGGGAAACGTATTTTGCAGTTTTTGACGTCTGCAGTTGGTCGTGTCATGTAATCCTGTTGACCTCGACTTTGAATCTTTTTTATTGCCTCTCTAGTAATAGCTTACTGTATATTATCAAGTATTAAGAGATATCATTGGTTTGTAAATAAGAAACTCTCCACCACAAACTGAAGGACGTTGATGTAAGCATCACTGGTAGGCCTTCGACACAGGCCAAAGTCATAAAACAAAGTCAAAGCAATATATAAAAGGCACTGTGTGGAAAAATACGATACAACTCAAATGTAGGATCCAATTGTTTTAATTATGCTAGAACAAATAAAAGAACGACATAAATAAGTATGACAGACAACAACCTTGACAAGACTGTTAATATGGGACAGTGGTTTGACTTCACAACGAGCGAATAACTCAGTTAAAAGATGCTCGACTCAAAATATCGAGGCAATATCAAGACTTTAACGGCAAAACAAATTAATGAAAAAGATAAAAATCGATTTTGTTTTTTTTAATTTCAATAAGTGTACTTAAAAACAAAAGTGTTATTGTTATCGTTTAGTGACTTGAATATATTGATATGTGCAGTATTTCATTGCAAGTCATGAGGTTTTCTAACAAACTTTATATATGAATGCATATATATATATATATATATATATATGGCGGTCAACATCAACGCATTGCAACATCCATCTCAATCACAAATTGCATAAAAAACTTCTTTAGAAGATTAAACAACAATAATTATATAATCATAACAATATATTCCATGTATGGTAAAATAAAAGCTGCTGGTATTACAGTATAACGGATATTTGAGATCCTTTAATCCAAATTGACGACACGGCGACACTTCAAATTCAGTACTGCATTTACACGAATTCTAATATATTGTAAAAAAAAAATAAAACGTTAAAAATTTTAATTTGATAGAGAATATTATTCCGGGAAATTTCAGGAATATTTTTCTTGCATAAACGTAATGGCTAAATGTGACGTTATAATGCTACAATTTACATAGAATACACCATATACATCTGATTGGACATGTAAGAGTTTGTTAATACATTTTGTATTTAAAACGTAGAAACAGTTTTGTTGAAAAGTTGAAATTTTAAGTTTTATGATCGTATTTGTATCTAATTTACATTCTCACGAAGATGACCGCCTAACAGACAATTATGTATTATAAATTTATTGCAGAAACTAGGATTACTACCAATAACTCACATCAGTAAGTGTATATAATTATCAAAAAGTTTTTTCATCCTTGAATTCTACATTTTGTACATGTATATGAGTCACCATTATAAAGTGTCTGCAAGAGGTACAGAAATATGGAACGCCATAACTGCCTTATATTGATGATCATCATCATTCAGCGGTCACAGCATTATATGCAGCCGTGACAACATCAAATGCAGTGGTTGCAACATTATATGCAGTTGTTGATCATTTATGACTGGATTTGGCAATTTCCAATAATAAATTAAAGACGTTTATCAATCTGAACCACCACCATCACATACATCAATCATTATCATCACCATCACTGATCATCTTCATCAATAAAACATGTATAATGTTGTGACCATTGCATAATATAATGTTCCTAAAACTGCATATAACTCTATATCGACTGCATGTAATGTTGTGACCACTTCGTATAATGTTGTGACCATTGCATATTATAATGTTCCGACAACTGCATATAATTCTATCAAGACTGCTTATAATTTTGTGACCACTGGATATTATTAGTTATCTTGGTGTAATCAGGGGTGTACAGAATTTTACACCGTTGTTGAAAATTCATACACCCAGAGGCACAGCCGAATGGGTGTATGAATTTTCAACAACGGTGTAAAATTCCGTACACCCCTGATTACACCAAGATAACGAATTTATTTCTTATGAACAATTCCTTTACTCATTTTGAAACCAGGACGTAAAATTGTAAAAATGGTAATGAAAAATTCCCAACGTAATATTATTTCAATGTCCATGTTGCTGCACATTGTCAAATACTTTTTTTACTTTATTTTTGGAAAAATTCAGAACATTTTTGTGTTCTTTTTTTTTAGCATTTTCTTCTTATATTTTTTTTTCTAAATTTTTTTTTTTTTTTTTATTTTTTTTGGGAAAATTTTATTTTTTTATTTTTTTTTGGCAAAATTTCATTTTTTTTTTAAATTTTGGCAAAATTTTATTTATCCCCGGGTGAACAAGGGTGGGGTGTTATTTACACCGGGGTAGTCAACCAATCGGATTGCAGTATTTTTGCTTCATAAGAAATAAGATGTTTTAACCACTGCATATAGTGTTTCGACAACTGAATATAATGTTAGCACGACTGCTTATAATTTTGTGACCACTTCATATAATGTTTTGACCACTGTATATAATGTTGTAGACACATCATATACTATTTTGACAACTGTATATAATTAATGCTGTCACGGATTCATATAATGCTGGTACAACTACATATAATAATGATCATCAACATAAGGCGGTCATGGGGTTCCATACAGAAACATCTAACATGATTATTCATCATATTTGTTCATCTGATTTTCTTTTCTTTCACTTTATAATTCAATTTTGTTAGTTTATAAATGACACTTATACCTAAGCGAGGTTTATATGTAGGACAATATAAAAACAAGTAGTTAGTTTTTCTTCATTGCATATAACGATTTATTTGGCAATTCAAACTATGGTCAACCTTTTCTGCACTATATAAAACTCAAGAGAAGAAGCATTGCATTTTTATCATCGAACGAAAATGTGGAACAAATAAAACACGATTAAATAAAACCTCTAAGTTTGCTTTGTTTTGTTGTGAAATATTTATTTGATTTGTTGTATCTTTTTCATGTAAACATATTCATTCGAAAAGAAGCATCTCTCTTGGTTGCTGTCCGTCAAGAAAGATAATGGAATACTGATGAAATATCATTATGTATTTATGAATGCATTTTTATGAAGTATTTATGTATCGCTTTGAATGATGATTTACGTTTGGAATCAATGCATATCCCTCTTAAAACATAAACCTTCTTATGAACTGTTACCCCCCCCCCCCCTTCGGGAGTATCACTTACTCGGGAGCCAATAATTTCTATGTTGATAGGAATATTGCTTGTGGTCCTTTTTTTGTTTAATCAGCTCGTTAACGTATGCTTTTTTGGACTTTCTGGTTATTAATCTCGAATGAATAACGATACATTAAATGTGCTTCTGGTGCAGTCAAATGTTACAGATTTTTTTTTTACGATAATCTGTTTTCATCAATTTAGTTTAAATCTGAACAACCGAAATTTTAAAATGATTAACCCAAAAAGTCGGAGAAAAGGACATTTTTTTTTAAAATCAGTGTACATTTTATCTATTATCATTTAAACATTTAAATTGAGTTCTCATGATTTGCATAATTAAAATGTACCATCAACACACTCTTTTTATATGTGTTAGTTATTGTGTACGTGAAGCTGCCATTATTTATTTTTCAAGCCCTCATTTTTTTCTCTTTATGCAGAAACGAGCAGCAGTATGATGACCTTATAAGAATGGATCCCGCATCACCATATCAGGATCTTATTCCAAATTCAGCATCAAATGAATATGAACAAATCGATAACTCATATGTAAATCTAAGCGTACAGATATAGCAATTGTTTGTTTTTTTTTCTTTTTCTAAACAACTGTAGAATTATGTAAATATTGTTTATGCCCAATTTAAGATAAACTTGATATGCATCCTGCCTTTAAATATGATACATAAAGACAGTAATGAACAATATGACAAGAATAATGATGTATGCCATATTTAACAAAACTATTCTGGAGGACAATAGCAGAACAATTAATGTTCTGACACTTATAAATGCTATTGCTGAAGGTTTCAGGAGTCATAACTCCTAAACATTTGAAACTGTAACCTCTTTTTTGTCAAAAGAAACAATGTTTTAACTTTTAATATGTTTACAAACCTGCTCGTGCATTTTGCATTGTTATTCAACGAAAAATAATTATCTAAAAACCTGGGACGATCTCATTTCACAAAGGATTTCTATTGTCTACTTATTGTACCTCAAACTTATTTACCCGATGTAGGTCTTTAAGTTGAGGTTCAATTTACTTAAAGTTAATCGGGCATGACTAATTAGATACGCCCTCTTAAAATCAGGGGGGTCCGAAATAGGATCGGGAAAAAAAAACCAGCAAAATACCTTAATTTACAATTTAAGAATTTGTTTGATTCAAAGTGCTTTTGGTTGCTTAAATATCTCCGATCAATAATCAGGCGGTATTTTGTGGAAATAATAACCTGTCCCGAACCGGGAGATGTTGGCTGCAATAGGAATTTATTTATAAAAAAGTTCATATCTCATTTACTTATAGTGGCCGTTATTGATTGTAAATTCATGACGTTTTGTTTATGGCTTTCGTCTACCGTGGAGAAAAAAGTGGGAAGGAGGGCTAAAAACTTAACTTACGAGTTCTATCATTATGGGTCAAATGTATTCTATTACGGCATACGTTTTACCTCTATAGCGAACTCTCTGCCTTATTGTAAAAGTGCCACTCTAAATTTGATAGCATTTGATTCAGATTGGTTCACTTTGAATCTAGTCGTGAATATGCATGACATGTTTGCCACTGGACACAAAGGAGCAATGAATTAATCAGCTTCATTTAGTGATGTATAATCATTTGTCCTCAGTTGTTTATAATCGCAAACAGTTTTCCAATTTTTATATATTTCATTATTATTTACATTTGTATTTTTAAGCGTAAATCTTAGCAGTTCTTCCATCATTTTTCTCTTTGCATTTAATCTTTTTTTTTAACATTAAAAAAAACGTTGTCGTAGTACATATCAGGGGTTACATTGTATAATTTCCAGCAAAACTAATAGGAGAGGGACTAGAACAGAAAAACAATCTTCATTGAGTGGCAATAACTCATATATTGAAGCGTACAATGACGGCTGTCTCGTCTAGGTGACAACATTTGCTGTTTCAAGTTTATTTATATCTCAGACTGGTATAATAGTTGTCATAAAAGCAAAAAAATAAATGATAAAAAAAGGTTGACAACAATTTATAAAAAGATACAACTTATCATTTTTGGGCGTTTCATTTTTTGATATTGTCTTGCTGATCGGTTTTGTTACATTTTTTTCCCCCAATTACTATTGTTCTAGCAAAAGTCACAAAAAATGTTGTTAAAATCAGCCATGCGACTTACTTGAAAAGATTTAGCTGATCTTTCTTGTTGTTTACACATTTCAATCCTTCAACTCGTGCGTAGATCGTCTTTCCCTCTAATGTTTAAGGTAAAGATAGCGTGAAATTTTCACTGCACCAGGCATCGGATATACATTCCTATTATATTTTGATCGGACAAAGCTGCGTATTCATATAACCAATAAGCCAAACGAACTTAGCAAGGGTATACTGTGGAACGGGAGAGGTCCAGAGATGTCAATATTTCTATACCCAAGCGAATCATTTGGTTTTGAATACAAGGAGATAAAGGTATACATTAATGCGAAAGCATCCAAAAGGCACAGATAAATAAAAATATTTAGAGTCAACATTCGGTCATTTTTTATAGAAAGATATTACATATATCCGAAAAGGCGCATTTGATTTAATATTATTTACCGTCAAAGAAATCCCAACAATCACAAGTGTTTGGTTGAAAAATTTCACCTGCCATATTTTAATTTTGATCGGTGAAAATTTAAGAAGTTGTAACATAAACCAGTAAAAGAAAAAAACTTCACTGTATAATAAAACGGTAAAATAAATAAAGATAATGGATGACGACCAGCGGCAAATAAAATTAATATTCAGGACGATTAGATGTAAATATAATAAGAGTATTAACTCCGTTTTTACCAGACTGACAAGCTGAGTCGGTTTGTTTTTATCGTGTAAGTTCACAAGATATTAGTTCGCAGGAAGAAAAGTCACCCGACCCGGACACATTTCCGACTCTGAGCCGGCCAGTCTTTAACGTCTTTGTTTGACCCGTTCGGGATTCGAACAAATGACCTCCCGCTCTCGAGGCGAACGCCCCTACACAAGACCAATCAGGAGAGCGGTAGTGATCGGTAGTACAGAATATCATACCAAAAACTAAAGTACAATACACAATACAGTTTCACAGAATTCTCACAGTTACTAAAACGAGCTAAAAGTATCTAACCTAAATTGGATGCGTGAAATGATATTGTAAACTACATGTAAACATGGATGATCGACTTCAGGGTAGATTTTATGGATCAACGCTCTCGGCAAATTAAAAACTCTTACACCTATTATTTGAGTGGTCCGAATATTGCCAGCTGTTTCAAGTCTAAATTTCTGTCCTTATTCAATATATCCTCATTTTCCAGTGGTATTTTAAAGTTTCACGTCCAACCTCACTGTCGACCTCCTATTGTACGACCTACCTATTGTATTTAAAATTTATGTGTTATAGTTATGAATATGCATGAAATATTTGCTACTGGACGTAAACCAAACAACAATCAATCAACTTAATTGATTTCTCTGTACTAATACTTAGCACACAAAGACAAGATCTTGTAAAATGCTATAATTTACAATTTCCATTTAAATTTTTATGTTTTTTTCGGGGGGGGGGGGTCTCTTCACTTTATCACACAACTGACTGCTTATTAAAAAGTTTTAAATAAAAAGATAAAAGTTTTTTAGGTGTTTTTATTTCATTTAGACATGAAAAGGTAATAACGGACGACTAAATTAAGTGTTTGTTTTCATATAATGCATTGAACTTGCGAAATTTATATATCTCGACTCACACGTTTTGATCGGGCCAGTGAAACCTAGTTTAATACGGTTCTATTTATTGAAGTTTGCATGCATAGTTTTTATTTAAAAAAAACACAAATAAAGCAAGAACTATTAATTAATTGGACTGAAATTAGACAAAACTAATTATTTTGCTTTCGCATTAGCTGCGGAACCGTAGCTCTTAGGTCCTTATGCTATTTTTTGACTATTTGCGGACCATTATTTTTTGACTATTTCCGGACCATAAATGGTCCGCAAATAGTCAAAAAATAGCATAAGGACCTTAGAGCTACGGTTCCGCAGCTACATTCGCATGTAACGTAATGTAGGAAAATTTCCAAATCAGAAACAAAAGGAACATTTACCGGATGAATATTGTGATGAACTTTATGCATCTAGGTCTGTCCGATTAGATGTTCTGAAACAAGCTGTTTAAAAGGTAGTTGTTGGAAGCAAGGCCGTAACTAGGCATCTTATTTTAGTGAGGCAAAATAATTGAGCCGAGCGAAGCGAGGCGAAATTTTTTGTGGAGGGTATGAAATGAATGGTGCAAAATCCTGCATTCTAGGCATTATTAGAGAGTTTAATAATGTTTTGAATTTGGACACTTTTTATGTAAATATTTCATATTTTACTAACACCAAATTTTTAACAACTTTATTTAAATTTATATGTAAGACAATGTAAGATAATCATCCAAATATCACTGATTTGAGTCTGCTGCCAGAACATAGAACAAACATTGATTCAGTAGAGTTTGCCAAATTTTTCTATGGCCGGTTCAGTCAAATCGTTTCAAAATAATAATTTGGTCTGCTGATATCCTTATAGCGATGAACATAGAGCATGACAAGACCGCACAATCTCTCGCCAATCACGCATGGTCTTTTCCAAGTTTTCAGTCGTTTCAGGACAGTCTGTGTTTCTAGAGGTAGCACATTATCATCAACACAATGAGCAATATCTTTTTCCAATTCTTTCTCCATCGTCATCAGCAATTCGATAACAGCATCGATAGTAACAGTTTTGTTTATAAAAGGGAATTAAGCTTTTCTGTAAGCACCATCATACAGTCGCAGTTACAAAATATTAAACTTGCTTTTATGCTGACAAAGAGTAGACAAACTAGGGATAGAAAGAGATAAGATACATGTATATGATTCTATCTATAGAGTAAGTATATGATATGGGTACAGGGTAATTGGAATGGAGTTTTTGACGTTTACATGTAGATCAGTAATTTCAAATTATTTCTGGAAATAGTTGGTGGTATTTTAGTTTCAGTATCTATAAATTTAAGGGTTAGGTGTTGGGGTGTCCGATTCCGAAACCCCGAATATAAAAAAATCGAAATTCCGTAGTCCCGAATAAGTAAAGATAAAATCATGTGTTAAAGGATTTACCATTCCTCAATAATATCAAATTGAAATATGGGATATTCTTTCAATTTTTAAGGTTAATGAAACATTGATAAAAACTAATCCATCCATGTTTCATATTATTTATATTTTATTTATCTGTAAAGAGAAAGATTAAAGTTCGTGAAATGAATATGCAGACAGGACTACCCCCTTGCGATGCCCAGTACTTGATTTGTCAAAAGTTGGTCATGGAAGCGGAGAAATGAATACGCAGACAGGATTGCCCCCTTCCGAAGACCAGTACTTGATTTGTCAGTCTACTTATCGTTTTTGGATTGTTATAATGAAGTTATATGCAATACTCAGACTCTGTTCACAAAAAAATTAGTTTACTAGAATTATTCCTTCTTTACTTTTAGTGTCGCTTTTCATTTTTCTGCAAGAGTCTGTTTTTAACTAGAGATCCATGATGATTATCGTTACTAGGTTAATGTAGTCGAGAAACATCACCCGTAGATGCTGAGTTATATCCAGGAAGAATAGTTTAAGGAATGATGACAAGTTATAGAAATTAAGGTTGAGACAGAACAACAAATGACTATTTTATTTATAATGTATAAAAAAAGATAATCAGTGTCAAAATTTTAGTGAGGCAATTGCCTCACTTGCCTCAAGGGTAGTTACGGCCTTGCGGAAGAGTTTACTTACTGTTTTCTAAGGTCTGATCTTTACGAATCTATTTCATGATTACTGACAGATCAAAAACATCAAGTATATATAGCATGAAGTTGTTGGGCATAATATTCATTGGTCAGTTATATATGAGGTCTGTATGGGGTTTTGATTGCCTGATTTATTAAATAAGAAATCGTTATTTTGAAAAGTTGGCTAAACAAATATAAATGTACCCCCTAATTTTGTAAACCTATCATTTGGTGTTATTTAGATACTATTTTTTTATCATAAATAAATAATTATCTGATGTAATACCATTAAATCGGTCCGTTTCCATTTCAATTTGGTAACTGTTAATTGCATATATCAGTCTGAGTACTGTTTAACTATCATTTAAGTTGAACCTTCTTAGACTCGTCCAGTTCAGGGGAATTAGGTTTCTGCAAGTGGTTTTTATGTACTTTTCTTATATTTTTGTAAGTCGGAGACTCTTCTTTGCTTTTTGTAAGTCAGTAAAAGTTCAATGATTAAGTTAATATTGACATTAAAAGACCTCCTCACAAAAAGGGCTGTTCAAATCCCCCTTCGGGCTCGGGGATCTGAACACCCCTTTTTGTGAGGATGTCTTTTAATATCAATATTAACTTATCATTGAACTTTTACTATTACTAAAAGCAAAGAAGAGTCTTCGATTGCTTAGGCAGTTCTTTTGGTTTCTTCAGACAAAACAAAATTAAGTTAAAATGGATAACACATATAGAATAACAATTGCAATAAATCAATAAATCAGCTTCACATATATCTACATGTATTTTATGAATCTGCAAATAGTCTTATATAAATAAGATAATTACAAATAGAAGAATATAGTTTGACTTTTTGTTGATATACACAATGCAATTCCCAATAGGAACTCCTTGAACAGCTAAAACTGGGCTACTTTCACAACTAAATTTCGCCAAAAAATATTTTTTAGAATGAAAATTTCATATGCACAACTATTTTACTCAAAATTCTATAGGTTGTTCGTCATATTTTCAACATGTGTATGCCATGAACTTCTACGAGTTTAAATTTATACTTTCATTATGTACTACATTTGTTTGTACCTTTCCCTTCAGTAAGGGTCTTTCTCACTATTCAATTTAGCAGCTGTCTACGTGTATGTATACTGGTAACATTCCCAAGTTATGTCTTATATTCGGAAACAAGTAGGTAAACAAAACAAAAGATCTGACTAAAAGAAGGGTCTTTTTTAAAACTACCGTATCAACAACGCGTCATTCAGAGGTTATCACTATATATTTAATAAATGTTTTTGTGTCAGGATTGACTTGTGTTGTAGTTGTGTACCAGGCTATCCACTTTCGATGTTAACTCTTATTTAAACAAGTTGGTTGACAATAATCAACTAATCGTATAGTCTTCAAAACCTCAATGGCCTCATAGATTATAAAAAGAGAGATACTATGATAAAGAGTGGAACCAGAATGGAACACGCAGAATTACAAAATTCTTTTTCGTCATAATGGTTTGAGACCAGTGAGACAATTTCAGACAATATCGTGACTTTGTTCTGATTTGTTAGCATTATTAATAAGCATAACAGCAAAGTATTTTTATTTCATAATTCAATGAATATATTAGATAAAATTGGAGTATTTCTAAGATTTCTTAAACTGCATCGTGCAATAAACTGCAATTATGGCAATTACAATTTTTGCTGTATCCTGATGAAAACTACTATAATGCAACAATGGACACAAATCGGACCGCATAATCTGTTAACGACCATGGCACAATTTACAGGTTTTACTTTGTTTTTAATACTCTATGGCCATTCAAAATAATGGCCAACGTAGATACAAGTATATTTTCTAAGGGAGGGATTAGTTGTTCTATGTCAAAATAAAAAATCTGATTCAAACAAAATAGTATCTGCAACTTCCATTATCGGGATGCTTGATTCTTGATTGGCAACATATGTGTTACGTTTCGATGACGTATTTTTGTTTGTTACAAACCATCGGCATTCCAATGAGAACCAACTGTGCTTCTCGTCTTGCTGCATTGTTCCCTTATTCGTATGAGGTAATCGTTCTGCTGGATATTCTTTGGATGAAACAAAAGAAAATGGCAGTATTATTTAATCTTACTTTCTGCTATATAGATAATGATATCTCACTGATCATGAACGTAAGTTACAGATAAAATGTTACTCATATCTTGGCTAACGTTTAAGAAGTTACCAATAATAGCCGGTTGAAAAAAAAACATACGACAAAAGAGATAATTACATATTCTTAATTGTAAATGCTTGTATTTCCTATCATGATTTCCTTGATATATGGTTGTTACTGTTCACAAGGAAGCTATTTTACGAAGAGTTCCAATTACGGCAGTATGAATCAACACATCACATGTTTGTTGACCGTTATTGGATATCCGTTTGACTGATGACAACGGATATGTTCAAATTGTTGTAGATATAATCCCGTTCCCTTTCCCCAAATTAGACTTATCATTGGGTTTGTACTATGATGAGCAACACGACGGGTGCCACATGTGGAGCAAGATCTGTTAACCATTTCGGAGAACCTGATATCATCCCCAGTTTTTTGCGGGGTTTGAGTTGCTCTGTCTTAACTTTACTATTTTGTGTTTTTTGTACTGTTGTTAGTATTTTTCGACTAATGAGTTTGAATGTAGATCCCTTTTTATCTTTAGTCTGTCTTTCATAAAACACTAATGAGAAAATTAAAGATTGAATAAAAAATTCATGAAACAACAATGAGAAATTGAAGATTGAACAACAAGGCCAACATAAGGCGGATGTGAAATAATCTGCTGGAAAAGGATAAGATGATCAACTACAAACTTTATAAACGAAATCTTATTTTGATAATACGAAAACTTAAAACTGACCTAGGATAGTGATGTAACAGTACAACCTAAGAACAAACTATAAAAATGAGTTGAAAAGGGCTTCACTGATCATGCATGCCTGTTTACAAGGGAAAAAAAGTTGTTGAACACTGTGAAAATGTAGTATAAAACATTCTTAGAAAATGATTATTAAGTTGAGTAAACTTGAGCGTTCATACTTAGTCATATTGAAGGTATTCAAGCGTAACTCTACAGAAAATACTATAATATTTCGTAACAGTTGAATAAAATACAGAACTAAGCTCCATTTCATCGTTGACTGCCCTCTATATATTGACTGTCGAATTAACAAATTAGCAATATATATTGTTCGTGCATGTCAAATAAGACTTAAGCTGCTGTATGACCCAAAACATTTTAATTATTGCAATATTCAAACTAAATATTTGAGAATTTATTTCAATTTTGAATCGATTGAGACATATTAAATTTGTTGACCAGGATCTGCCTACCCTTTCGAAGTTCCTGAGAGCAACCCTAGTTTTTGGTGGAGTTTGTGTTCCTTAGTCTTTATTTTGCTATGTTGTGCTTCGTGTGCTATAGTTTGTCTGTTTGTCTTTTCTTCTTAAGCCTTGGCGTTATCATAAAGAATGAAAGTCCCAGATAGGATTCATTCAACACGTTGATTTGACATGTTTACTTTATCGTGTGTCAAAGCCCGGTTAGTACGCGCTGATTAAAAAGTAACTTAACTGCACTTGAAATCAAAAAATCTGTTGATACTAAATTTCATATTTATTGTATAAATTATCTTCTTTTATCTACCTTAGTGAAAAATATGTGTTCCTAATGCACTAATAAAACTAATTCCTTTGCGGTATTTATTCACACTGTTATGCGGAGTCGGTTTTGTTTTAAAGATATTTAGTCAAACAAAATATATTTTGGTAAAAAAATAAGTTCCTATAAGAAATGACACAGACATTAACAACTATAGGTCACCGTACGGCCTTACCGCATAGTCAGTTATAAAAGGCCCCGATATGACAATGTAAAACAATTCAAACGAGAAAACTAACGGTCTTATTTGTATAAAAAAAAAATATGTAACACATAAACAAACGACAACCACTGAATTACAGGCTTCTGACTTGGGACAGTTTGTATTGTCCTCTTTCCTATTGATTTGTGATGCTAGATTCTAGACCACACAATTATTTTCATTGACAATCGTATTGTAAACGTTTGTAAAATACCAACAAAACTAATAAAACCATCTTAGATGACAAAACATATCCAAATTCAATCCTATGGGAGAAAAAAAATCATCCTATAGGACAAAATGTATCCTAAGGGAGAGAAAAAAATCCAGTAGGAGAACAAATATCCTACATGTATGGAAAACAAAACATCCCTCAGGACAAATTAAATCCCTTAGGAGAAAAAAAAATAATCCTAAGGGTCATTTGTTTCTGACAAAAAGTCGTTCATGATAATTATATAGGCTAAAAAAATCCTACATGTATTGGATTCAACACTTTTTTTGGATATTAATTGTATCCCATAGGAGATAATTTTCCTATAGGATAAATAAATCCGAAAGGATTTAATTATCCCATAGGAAATTTAAAATATCCTACGGGATTATGACTTTATCCTGTAGGATTTCAGAAAATCATGTAGAATTTTTAAATATTCAAAGGGAGAAAAAAATATCCTATAGGATTTTGTTACCGTTTTTATTCCAGTTGCCGAACCAGGCGAGCCACACCATTTTTTCTGTATTGTGTTCCCCAGAGGTACATTATTGCTAAATTTGATGATTCTACCATTAAAAAAGTGTGGTCATAATATGCACTCATGAGAAGTGCAAATTAATCCAAGAACATGTTAGATATTAGTTTACCTTAATCAATGAGCTCTAATTCGGTTGAAACTTTGAATATGTCCACGAAAGTTGAAAAAGAGTGTCGGTTTACTACCAAGCAATTACGGTTCATACTATTAGTTACATAGTGTGCTAGTGACCTAATACGGTATATATGGGGTCAGTTAACTCCATATGGGATGAGAGCGAAGCTCAATAAGATCGAATCCCCATATGGAATTTACTGACCCTATATATACCGTATTACGTCACTAGCACACTATGTAACGAATTTATCTTACCGACTATCTTAACGTGTGAAATTTAGACTAAGTCTTCAATACTGGTAGCATTAAGAAACTACTTCCTTTGACCCTACAAAAACAGATGCCAACAATAACAACTTGTTAGGTTTAAATGTGAATTTATTTCAATCTTAATCATCAATTTCTTCGTCTGTTGAAACCTTTAAGATTTTTTTCAGTACCGTTTTATTAATATAAAGGGACGTAACACCACTATTAACCGTGTATGAAATAAGCCCCGTCTCCCTTCTATCCTAATATGGAATATAAAGGGACGTAGCACCACTGCTAACGGTGTATGAAATAAGCCCCGCCTCCCTACTAACATAATATACACAGTCTCCACGCGGACGCTTTTAACCAATCATATTCCTAAAAATGTATAGGAGGTAACATAAAAGTATATATGCATATCAAATTACCTTTCTATCATCCTTAATATGAAACGTAATAACTATCACTGGTCATTTAAACACGAAATTGTGTATCCAACATTTAGGCAGCATCCGAACAAGACAAACAAATAAACCCACACGTTTATTAGGGGCAAAACACTATTTTCAAAAGTATTCCGTGTTCAAACAACAATAGGTTTCAATATTATACAGAAACAAAATCTCAGACTGAATTGAGACAGACATAAAAACCGGAAGCAGTAGTGAATTTGTCTTTTGCGAACAATCATATTCATCTTAGCGTACGTAGCGGGGTCAGTTACTTCAAAGAAATGATTGTCAACAATTAAAACTGGAACTGATCTTTCATCTTTACTATGTTGACATTTCATGGGTTGCAATGCACAGGTGGAGTTGCAATAACACAGATATGTTTGTGAACATAATCTGTAACATAAAGCAAGTGTTAAATACTTTTAAAATAAACAAGAGATGTTAATAGAAGTTTTCAATGGGAAAGTTACGACTGGTCATGCAGTTTTAATATTAATATAATAGGTGTATAGTTTTGTACGTGTATAAGTTTTAGATGGAATGCTAACTTGTGAACCACAAACTTTAATTAATTGTGATTTCTCATTGTACGTATACATATTATATAAACTGTTGATGAATATTAAATATATGAATTAAACATACTTAACATGTTATACTGAACTGCTGGAATAAGATGGACACATATTTATATATAGCTGGTTTCTAATTCATATGGGTTACATATTTCACATGAGACAGACTACGGTAAAAAAGAAAACAATTAAGGTGGCTCGGGCCTATTTGAAGTTTCTATCAGAAGTGCCGTATTTTTTGTTATTTTATGCTTAACAGAAAGTGAATCAAATTGGTAGAAAAAAATAGGGGGTCACCGACCATTTAAGCTCAAAATTTTACTTTTAAACAGGTATGTAAAAGGGACCATTTTTCAATGAAAAGATTGGGAAAATAGAGGTGGTGACATGTTTTTATCGGAATATCAAAAAAACGTTCTATGACACTTGGTCCAAAACTGTAATATAACAAGGTGAAATATAGCTTCCAAGCATGGGCATATAAAAAACATAAGTCACCGATAAGGAAAAAAATATATTTTGCCTTGAAACTCAAATTTTGGCGGGAAAATGGTGAAAATGGGTGAAATGTCATTTTCGTCCGTTCACAGATACACATAATAACGATAATATTCTTTTAGTGACATAGCTACAATGATTAAACATTTCTAATCAATCAAAATATTTAAAAAAAATAATATCGAATTTACGACACATACTTGTCGTGTGCATTGTAATTCATGCGTGAAATTATGCGCAGTCGAATAGTCCCGATTCACCTTAATGCACAGTTAAAACAAGATCCGTTCCATCACTTTATCAACGCAAACGGTTGTCCTACTTGTTATTCATTTCTTTTAAAACAAAGATCACTTTGAGATCATATTTCAGACTGCCAAAAATAAAAGATCCTGATCTATATTAATGAGTTACTTTTTGATAGGGTGTTCTTCTGCAGATATTATATATATCCCCAAATTTTAATATGTCGCAGTAACTTTAAAAAATAATTGTTTAGTAAATGAATAAATTCTTGACAGGGTGTTCTCTATGCATGTAGCTGCTGATATATTTCCATATCATCAAACAAATTGTAGAGGAGAATAAATTCATCAATATTTACTTTACCAAAAAACGTTGGAACAGTTTTATTATATGTGTTAATTATTTGTCATCAATTTGGTGATGCAATATTTAATGTTAAACTAGTCAAGTAGTGAATTTTTATGAACAAGGCTAAAAGTTGAAGAAAACGCTTATAGGGGTCCGCTGTGCGAGTTGGGGATATAGCTGACACTTTTCGCATCTAGTCAAATTTTTACGTACCCTAGTCCTGTTTTGCAATTGTTAAAACAGCAAACCTCTGTATAGCTCTGAAAAACGTACATTTTTATTGATAAATATTTTTCACCTTAAATACACCCACACAAAGTGCATTGTCGATGTTTACCAATATACGCTTGACCGGTTAAGTTTGGTATATTAACGGATCGACTTGTATTTTAAATTCATAGCAAATAATTCAACTTCCTAGTTCGAACTTTTATTTACTGTAAAGGATTACCCTAATACAAGGTACGTCCTCTTTCACAAAGAACTTACTTTTAAATTATTATCAATTATTATTATATATAAGCATTTTATGGTATATATCAACCTTGCATTGGTTACGTTCTTTCTTCTGTATTTCTTGTTTCATACAATGAAAAGGAGATGTGGTATTCGGGCAAATGAACCAACTATTCACCAAAGTTCAAATGAAGTGGATGTAAGCAAAAACAGGCAATTTTACGACCTTCAACATTGATGAAATCTAATACCGTATAGTCTGCTCCGACATGATAAATATGAAACTATTTAATTGAGAAAACGAAAGGCCTAACCTACCACATTTGTGTGCCTGTTTCAAGTCAGATGCCTCTGGACTTTGTTAGTCTTGTATGTTTTTTTTTTAAATTTTATATCTTTTATATGTTTGAAAGTTTAGAATATGAATGATTTCCATTTTTACTTTATTAGTACACATTTATGTTTAGCCCCCTCCGAGTACAGGATTTTCTCGCTGTGCTGAAGACCAAATGGTGGACTTCGGTTGGTTTTATTTACTCTATGGTCGGGTTGTTATCTGTTTGACACGTTCACCATTTCCATTTTCTAATTTATAATTTAAGAAGGACAAATATGACAGACGTGAACCAAGTTGAACGACAATCACTGTAATGCAGGCTCTTTACTTGAGCTGGCACATAAAACATGCCAACCCTCCTTCTTACTTTTCACTTGTATTTGACGTGCAACATAACAATCTACGGTTACATCCTATCAATTAACTTATTCATGTTATCATTGATTTCTATTAATTCATCATGTTTATAATGTTGCTCTACTATTGTGTATATAAATAATTATTCTTGTTTACCTGTTTACCTATAGTAAACCGTTTTATATTTGTTTCACCTGATTGATTTCATGTTACTGATGTACCTTATATTAATGTATTGTTATGATATCACGTGACTGGTCAGTTCTATTATAAAAGGCGTCTGAAATTAAACTTGGGTGTTCAGTCTATCACAAGCTACAGTAAGTTATGAACCCTTAGTGAAGGCGGCCATAGCAATTATAATTAAGTTATAATTAATAAGTAGACAGTGGTTACAACTCATAACTCTGGTTACAGTATACCAATACTTGAGGTTACAGTATACCAATAACTGTAGTTCAACCATACCAATAGTTATTAGTGTTTTCAAATTAAGTATTTATATATAAATTTATTTCGTAAAAATGGCTGATTTTAATGAGTTTGAAGAAGGATATTTGAGTCAATCGGATCCTCATACAGGACGAAGGTAAAAAAATGAACAAATGGTTGGATGCATATTTGAGATGGTGTATAAAGAAATTCACTCAAATACGATTTCTTTCAATGCTGTATGTGACAATATTACAGTTATCAGGCTTAATTGCAGCCATCAATACGATTGGTGATACTGTGACTAATGTTAAGAGAAACACAAGAAGTATTAGCTGATACGCAAAATACTATGGGAAATACTATAGATACCTTGGCAAGTCACACGAGTTCTTTGGCGGAAACTCTGAAAATGTTGAAACAAGAAGTCAGAGATTTGGGTCAATCACATGTTGATTAACACAAAAAGTAGAGCTTACTGATAAAACTGAATCAATTAAAATACCACAAATACCACTTAATGATACTCGTAATAACAAGTCTACAACCTTACCTGCCGGTGGATTGTCTAAATTAAATGGAGGTCCATAAGCATGATTCCAGACACGCCTAAATTGGACAATGAAAAGAGTGATATTCCAATAAATGAAACACCATTGTTTGAAAAACCAAGTTTTGGTTCACCACTATTAGGGAGTACCCAAGCCAATGAAAAATCTCAGGCAGAGGTTAAAACTCTTAAAACAAGTATAAATACATCACCAGACTTTTCCTTAGGGCAGATAAAACTGAAGCCACCTCCTAATGATGGTACAGAAGATTGGGAGGAATATGTTTTTTTACTAATTTGAAATTTTGGCTGATTTGAATAAATGGGAAACCCACAGTAAAGGTCTCTACTTGGTAAGTAGTTTAAAGGGTTCTGCAAGGGCATTTTTCAGTGATTCAAACCACGTTGAGCGACGAGATTATAATAAACTAAGGAGGGCTTTAGCTAGAAAGTTTGGGAGTGAATTCAAGTCGGAAATGTACAAGGCACAGCTCCAATGTCGTTTTCGAAAAAGAGATGAGTCAATCTCAAAACTTGCCACTTCTATAATGAAACCAACTAGACAAGCATATCCAAAAGCAAATACAGGGTTACTAGATACATTGTCAGTTGATTTCTTTATAGATGCTCTTGACGACCCCGATGTGAGAATACGTCTCCGACAAACGCAACCGGAGAATATAACTCACGCTGAAACACTTGCTATTCGTTTAGATACATGCTAATCCGCAGATAGGGCTATGGATAGGACAGTTTGCATTACTCTTGAAGAAAATTGAGACAAAACTGACGTAAAAGCAGAACTAGTTCCTCTCTTTACAAAATTTATGAAGACTGAAAGACGAAATTTCTTCAATTAAAGTCGTGAACTAATCCCTCTCTCAGAGTTCAGATTTTGATAAAAAAAAAACAAGGATGGAAGAAAAATAACTACCAAAAGCATCAAGATAAAAACGATAAAGGACCAAAACAGAACAATCGATCAGGAAATAAATTCTTTCAAGACAATGAAAATGACAAGGGCCAAGATAAGAAAGATGGTCCTAAAGCAGAGGGTGGTGAAATGTCTGAGGGAAACTAGGAAGGGTCGCGTCCAAGGGTCAGGACACGACATAGGTTGTTTCGAAAGACCCAATGCAATTGTAGCCAGAACTTTATGGTCCAATGAAGAAATACTTTTTCTACAACAGTAAAATTAATAATGTACCCGTCAATATGTTAGTTGATACTGGTGCAACCATAACTATTTTGAGATCAGATATCCTATCTCACTTACCCAATTATGTAACAGAACACTTGAAAAAGGTTAAAAACAAATTTGGTAATGGCACCTGGGGAATCAGCCCCATTTCTTGGTAAATGTATAGTTGAATTCCATCTGTACGATGAGTCATTTCAACATGAAGTTTGGTTTGCTGAAATTCTAAATGAAGGGATGCTTGGTTTTGATCTTTTTAGCCGATGTTATATTTCTGTAAAGGACTATAATCTGACAATGGATAATAAACCTAAGATACCATTGTTTGCTTCATGTATAAATAACAGTTGTTGTCGGATCGCTATCCAGAAACAACTATATAGGTTATCAATATACAGAAGTAATTTTAACAGGTATTCCTAATAATGTTTTATCTAGATCGGAGTCCATGATGATTGAACCATCAGAAAGATTTACTGAAAATAATCATTTGCTTTTGAAAACTGACCGCAAGCATATCCCTTTAAGAGTATTAAATGCATCTGATAAACCTTTAGTCTTGAAGAAAGGTCAGTCGGCAGTAGTTTCTGAAATAATTGGTGAAGTTAACAGTACCCATCAAATCTCCAGTTGTTCTGTCGCAAATGGGAATTAAAAAAAATCAAATCCATTCAATTGGACTCATTGTTCGAAGATTCATCAAAATAATTACAACATGCAGGAAGGATTAAATAAAAAATTGCTTTCTGACTTTATTATGTAATCGGAGCATAACACTCAACACCTCTCGGAAAGAACTTCTAAGAAATTTTGATCTTGTAATAATATCGTTTGATTAGTAGGAGATGGAAATAAATCAGTGGTGTCAGATATTCCTAAAGGATCTTCTCATTTTAAATTTTATTGTGGACGATAAGATATATTCCATTTAAGGTCATGTGTCTTTTACCGAAGATTGGAATCATCTGGTAGTTTTGAACGGCAACTGATTCTTCTTTAAAGGGAAATCACACTATTGTTTATACGCATCGCTCTCGGTGCCGCCATAGTGTCGTAACTGTATTATGACGTCGCCGTTTTCGATTCCGTCGTAAAGGTTTCTAATTCATGAAAAAGCGAGCGCTCGAAGGGACGTCCACTAAAGCAGGAGAAATGATAATGGACATATCATATATTTTTTACAACTGATATGTTGTACTAGCGAGTTTCTAGATTGTATTGGGATTTACCTGTGGAAAACAAAATAATTGGCAAATACTGCAGAATAAAAGGCAAAAAAAAAAGATTGAATGATGAGTTGCTAAAATATAAAGAATAAAAAATATTGGAAACGCAAAATAAACATTAATAAATGAATGACCCACTATCCAGACCATTATGATAAAAAGAATATATCAATACCAAACACATAATCATCATGCATAATCAACACTAAGAACGTTGGAATTTCATAGCATATTCAATTCTCGATAACGCAGTCGGTGACATAAATTTTTTATTTTATTTTCTGATGTATATGTTCAATATCTAATTGAATTCTAAATTTCAAAAAATTCTTTTGACTCATCTTGACCTTAAGTGCAAAAATTAAAATGCTACCCGAAATGGACAAAATTTATAGCAAAAAAAATAGGTAATGAAATGGCACAACTTTGGCAGCATATCGCCGCAATGCGGTATGTAGGGTTCAGCGTATATTTTCGGAAAAGGGGGGGGGGGTGTTACAAATAGACCAAGAGTACCAGCATGTTAGCGTATAGCTATCGGAATCTGTAGTTTTCTGTTCAAAAGAGGATTGTAAATAAGAACAATGAGTTTCAACTTACAGTTTTCTCCAACTTGGTCTAATTAAAATATTGATCTCTGATTACGTTATACTACATGTTTAAAATATTGATGCATGCAACGTCATAAATATAGTCTTCTATACTACATGTATAAATAATTCATCAAACATCTCATTTCATATAAGAATTTATTCGGCTCAGCCTGTCGGGTTTTTTACAAAGCAGAGTCAAAATTCATATAATCTAGTTCTGAATATGCATTTAACTTGCCACTGGACGTAAATGAGTGAAGTCCTATTTGATATTGTTATTTATTTCAAATGTGACGACAGAAATGATATAAGTGTCGTCCATCTTTCCCAAAAGTTCCTTTAATATCTAACGCCTCTGAACTCTGAACAGTAAGGATCAGTTAGGGAAATTTTGGATACAATATTCAAGCTTGATACGGTCTAAATTTGGATTGTGATAAAAAAAAATTGACAAAATATAGGTTTCTGACACAAAATAAATGTGTTCAAAGATATTAAAAATCTATTGTGCAATACTGTGCAATTGGAGATTTCTTCTTGGGATATTTCGAAAAATTTGCCCTAAAAATATGAAACGCCACCCCTCCCCTCTGTAGTACAATTTTAGATAGATCCATACACTTAAACACAAGTTATTCTAAAATAATAAATTTAGTAAAATGCTTGTTTGTGGCCCCTATTAATTCCTGAACGTTTTGAGCAAGTACATGTACATGTACCCCTTAAATCAATTTCAGCCTTTCATTTGTGATATGGAATTGTGTGGTACAAATTCAGAGAGATTCATTACTTCTCAATGTCATATTAGAAATTTATGAAAATCAAAAGGGTATTTACATCAACAGATATAAACAATTTATCAAAGTTGTATGAGAATTGATGAAAGCGTTATTGAGTTATAATTGTCCGAAAACTGGAAAATCCCCCTTTTTTAATGAATAAAACCCTATAACTCGGAAACGTAAAATCAAAATTCATAAAAAAAAAGAAAGGGAGCTCACGTCAATAGATATAAACAATTCACCAGATTTATGCTAATTGGTTAAAGCGTTTTTGAATTAATGTCCGACATGTTGACGACGGGACGGACGGACAGATGTATACCATAATACGTCCCATAACCGGGCGTATATATATATATATATATATATATATATATATATATATATATATATATATATACAACTCGTCTAAACATCAACCCAACAATGTTAGATCTGTAAATTTGCTTTCGCAAATTTTTGGTTCTTCCCTCGCCGGGATTCGAACCCATGCTACTGTGATATCGTGACACCAAATCGCCTGCACTGCAGCCGTCCCGCTAGACCACACGACCACCTGGGCTCTCATATAATAATTCAACACGTACTATACATTTGGCTTTACCAGTCTACAACAGGAGAAATATTTAACACACACACACATGAATTTATGTAGAGATATATTCATGTCTCACAGAATACTGCTAAACTGTAACAGACACATTAATGGTCCGTCTGGTGAAAGAATATTCCACTCATATAGACAAATGTTTGTGATGATGTTCATCTAATATTTGCCACTGAAAGTTTTGCAAAAATAAAGAAAAAATGGTAAAAAAATGAAAAAAAAATAGAAATAAAAGTTCAGATGTAGGTTCGGGTTTAGGTCACTCAATGTGATCACTGTCGACAGGATAAAGAGAGATTGTCGGAATCCTACCGTGACTGAAAAGGACATCCAGTTAAAACTCTTTATTCTTTAGTTCTTTAAAAAAAATAACCAACATGATATTAAAAGTAGAGAGTGCTTAAATATTGGCACACAAATGCAATCAATTATTTTCAAATTAACTATCATTAATGAGGGGGCGGGGGTTAGAGGGGTCCTGATTCCGAAATCTCAGGCTTAAAAACATGATATCCCGAGGTCCAGAATTTAAAAAAAAAATCCCGACATCCCGAACATCGAAAAAAGAAATCCCGGATCCCGAAAGGGTCAATCCCGAAATCCCGAGCTTAAAAACACTTGATCCCGACGTCCCGAAAAAGGTCCTGCCCCCTCATTAAATAGTATTAAATAGTATTGGCAAAAATAGGTGCATTTATCACAATGAAAGATAAATGTGATAAAAGAATATACATTCAAACAAAAAGAGGTGCACCAACAGAAAATAGAAACCACATTCTTAATCTTAATTTCACCGGATCTCAAAATTTAAACTCTTACCAGAATTTTTATCTAACAGTATAACTCGGAAGTTTCTATGTGTAACTCGAGCTTAAACTAGAAATCTTACTGGAAAAAAATATTCGAAATCAAACTTGAACTTTGAACTCAAAATTTAACTGGAACTCGAACTTAATTTGGTTCGATGTGGAGCGTTGTGTAATAACAGAAATGTTAGCCAATTTTAAATTTCTACCGAAAACGATGTCATTGAGGGCTTTTTTTTAAAGTGCTGAGTTTGTGGCTTTTTAAACACGGCATTTCGGGTTTTATATTCCAGGTGCAACGGACAAGTTAGTGAATTAATTCGGTTTGTATACTAAATGGAACGTGTTACTTTTCAGCCCAGATACAACAAATGCAATTAAAAATTTAGATGACTCCAACTTTGACAATTACTTTTTAATAAACTGTTACTATATGTTTAATAATGAATAATCAAAATACCTATAAAAACAAATATTACTATAAAAATATATATATATATATTATACATGTTATAATGGTTTAGTAAAAAGGTTTAAACCAATAGTTCAAAGCATTGCAAGAAATGCTGCTATGCTAGCAACGTCGTTCTGTAACGTTAAGAGAAAAAGTTATAATTCCCGCCAAAAATCGATAATAAGATTATTTCCATTGTAGCGGATTTTAAACATCGGTGACCCCCCTTTTTTATTTATGCTTTTGAAATCTCCCCTGAAGCTGCAACTAATGCAGAAGTTTGAAGGAAAAAACATTAGTAGATTTTTTTTATTTCAAGAAAAATCTATAATAAATGGCAATTAAAAATGGCGGGGAATGTAAAAGGGCCTTAAAAAATAAGGAAACTGAGAAAAATAAATGGGTATAAGATCAAAGTTACAATTGTCTGTTTTAGTTAAACCAGTTAAGCATAGTTTTTCAATAATTTTGCCTTATTTTAGTATTTTTGAGCGCTATTTCTATATTACGGTATAACGCAATTCTTTACTTTTTGATGACGTCATATCTCGAAAACAACATCGGTGACCCCAATTTTTTTTTCGCCTAAAATATTGTAATAAGTATGAGCTGTCTACATGCAAAATTATAATGAATTATTATTAGTAGTTTAAATAGTGTGATTTCCCTTTAACTGGTCAGACAGTTTGTGTTCAAATAGTTTCATCAAACCCTAACATCTGTTCATCTTGGTGTTGCAAACAGTTAGTAAACTCAATAGTTTATTATGATCTGGTATGCATCAAGATGTGAAACATTATTGTCGAATATGTCACAAATGCTCTTCAAAGAAACGAACAACTAGAGGAGCTAGGACTCCTCTGCAAACTTATGTAGTTGGTGCTCCACTCAATGTACATGGACCTTAACCAATAACCGAGATCAGTAACATTTATCTTCTTGTCTAAGGCGGGGATTTAACCAAGTGAATGGATGCTTTCTGTTGAAAGGTCAATAGATGATATCAGTGGCTGATGTATTAGTCAATAATTTTGTAGTCTTGTTTGCTGTTTCAAAAATGATACATTTGACCAGGGTACTAATTAATAGACTCAGGTCTTTAGAGAGATGTGGTGCATTCTTGAGATAGATAAAACTAGAATCACACTATTGCACTCAGGAAGTGATGGTGTGGTTGAGAGATTGAATCAGACATTGGATGACATATTGGCTCTCTTGTGTTGTGAAAACCATTAGGACTAGGACTGTAAACATTTTCGTCAGCTTGTGATAGCATAAAGATTATCCAACTGTGAGGCAACCAAAATGTCGCAATGTCGAAATGTTTGGTCGTGAAATGAAAAAAACGCAATATACAAAAGACTTTAAACATTCAAAAAATACTTTTACCTTCATCTAGATGTAAAAGATTTTGAGATACTGACCAGGAAGAAGATAGACAATTTGTGACTTAGTGTAGTGTATATAATATGATTGATTCATAATTAATGTTTGTGCTTGTTTTATATTATGGACTGAATAATGTAATTAGTAAGTTCAATCATACCTAAACATGCAGTGAAATCCATTTCTCTCATTTTTTTTATTCTGGTCATATTTATCTTGTTTGAGGAGAAATGCCAACTAAGAGAGGGGCAATGTTACGTCTTATCAATTAACGTATTCATGTTATCATTGTGTTCTATTAATTCATCATGTTTATAATGTTGTTCTACTATTGTGTATATAAATAATTATTCTTGTTTACCTGTTTACCTTTAGTAAACCGGTTTATATTTGTTTCACCTGATTGATTTTATGTTACTGATGTACCTTATATGAATGTATTGTTATGATATCACGTGATTGGTCAGTTTTATTATAAAAGGCGTCTGAAATTACACTTAGGTGTTTAGTCTGTCACAAGCTACAGCAAGTTATGAACCCCTGGTGAAGGCAGCCATGGCAATTATAATTAAGTTATAATTATTAAGTAGACAGTGGTTACAACCCAAAACTGTGGTTTAAGTATACCAATACTTCTTGAGGTTACAGTATACCAATATCTCTTGTTAAACCATACCAATATTTATGGTTAAAGTATACCACTATTATGGTCAAAGTATACCACTAGTTATGGTTAAATTATGACACTAATTATGGTTAAAGTATACCACTAACTGAGGTTAAAGCTGTACCAAGAATTGTGGTTAAAACTGACCAGTTGATATTGTCATTTCATATCAAGACTAGTTGTTGCTATTACTATTGTTAATAACGATATCGGTTCATGCTCGCAACTGAGACACTTAATGCACTGAACCCAAATTGTAGCGAAAGGCGAGCGCGTTACAATACTATAAAAATCAGTTTGAAAGGGCTTAACTTTACAGATTGACCCCTAATTTCACACCTATGAAATATTATAATTGGTTCAATTATCTTATCAAATTAATCACAGTTACGTAGCTGATCACAGATACAGTGTAGGTTATGAACCTAAAAAAGAAAACAATCAGTTTACTAGAATTCAAACTAGATTTACAAAATTTACTAAATGCATGAGGCATGAGGCATGACTGAACCGCTTGAGTTGAGTCAACAAACAGTACTGTATCATATTAGTATGCCGCGATAAAGTAAAGCAAGAATATCAACCCAGATATTCATTTCAAGATGTTAAAGGAAGGAAAAGTCAGACTATTGACCATTATGTACAACTATATTTAATAGACGTATTTACACTTGTATGCAAATTTGTCCGCCATTACATAACATCACAGGTTCCGTAAGATTTGACTTCATAATTCAACATATTTGACGTCACAACTAAAAAGTGATTGTTGATTGACGTCAAAAGGTTATTCGGAGGTGATATTAGGTCATTCGGAGGCAAAATACAGCTAAAAACCAAAAGTGTAAATACGTTTATACTGCTTTGTATATAGCATATATATAGTTTTAGGACCAGACCTGAAGCTAGCGAACCACGGGGGGGGGGGGGGGGGGGCTCTTCTTATATGAAGGTATATACATATGTGCCACTGTAAAATGTCCCTTCTTTGATACGTCAACTATATTAATGGGATGCAATTTTACCGAGGAAATATATCAATTGGTAGTAACTGATCAATTGTGATATATCAGTGTTGTGCAACGATCTTTACTGTAATTCTCAAACTTTTGGTCATTAAAATTTCAACATCTGCTGAAACTTATTGACACTAGTTTTGTTACATGTATAGATCAAATTTTATTGAAAAGTCACAAATAAATGAATGGGTTATGATTTCGGTGTGAAATATATGTATAGATAGGGATTTCACAATTATTCAATATATGAATGGGGGTTGTTTTTAAAATCCCATCTGCACAACTGTACCCCAAATCTCATGTTGAGACGAACAATAACTAGCGAACAATACGCTAACGAACAAAAAGGCGATATGGTTAAAAACAGAAAAAATCAATAAAACAGCAACGTTAACCGTCGTTCAAAAAAAAAAATATTCCGTCCAAAAAATACAATTTTCTTCTCTATCTTGAAATGGGATTGATCACATTTGTTAATAAAACAAACAACACTACTTTTCAGGTTAACTTTCAGTATCACAGCAAATATGCACCTGTCAACGGATTGGAACGTTGTGGGTGTTAGACCACCAATGTACCCATTTCATTTTTTTTTAAATGTTAAGTAGTCCTTCTCAGAAAAAAAAAACATTTTTTGTTTGTTTACTTGAACAATACACAAATTTGCAGAAATGAAACTTCTGGTGATAGAAAAAAATATCTATAGAAATTTTGAGCCAAAATTTACTTCATTCATTGGCTATATAGATCATGTAGAGGAGAAACATGCACATCTTTTGCGCAAGATTTCGAGTGGCGCTATGGTATAAAATCTGAAACTAAGGCTCGAAATTCGATTTTTATTTGAAACGAGGTATGGCTATATAGGTCTTGTAGAGGAGAAAGAGGCGCATTGTTTGTGCAAGGTTTCGGGAGGGGGGGTCTGAAACAATGGCTAGAAATAAGAATATTTTTGAAAAAAAACAGGCCTATTCTATGTCATTTGTTTGGTCCAAATGTTTCAAATTTCGAGCATTTTCAACACCGGTGTAATATTCCATACACACCTGATAAGACCAAGATAACAAATGTATTTCCTTTCTCACTTTTAAACCGGGATGTAAAATTTAATAATGCTAATAAAAAAAATTTCCAGTGTAACATTTTTCACCGTTTATGTTGCTTCGAATTCATTGTCAACTTCTTTTTTCCCCTTTATTTTTTGGGAAATTTGGAAAATTTTGTGTTCTTCTTAATTTTTAGGGAAAATTTTGCTGCATAAGAAATAAAATGTTTTATCATGGAGGATTCCCTATGTTTTTACCCAATGAAGAAAACAGAAAAATTATAGTCATATATAATAAAACAAAACATAACATGAAAAATAATACGATTCCCATAAAAAAAACGAGGGAAACAAACTAGGATAGTTACTCAGTTAACGTTTCTACTCTAATATGACACCCGTCGTAATGCTCATGCAAGTACAAATTCGGCGATAATGTCACTATCCGAAAGATAGAAAAATGCGGATAGGATGAGTACCATACATGTTGATGATACATAGAGATATTAAGTTGTTTTTTTTTCAATAGCATTGTTTCAAAAGTGAGAAAACTGTTTGTCTTCTGGATGTTGTGATTTTCTTTTTGTGATTTGTGTCATAAATATCGCAAACGCCTTTTTGTTTTGATAATATATTTCATTATACACATGATACAAGGGTCGACGAATAAAATTACCATTTCAATAACATTAAGTGTGACCGACAGTCTATTTGGATAGACATTTTCAACGTTGGTGCCTTACACAATGGTATAATATAATATCCAGTCATAGTTTCTTGCTTTATAAGATACCATTTATTCATTTCAACAACTAAATTTAGTTAATCAAATCACTCTAAAGTCTTTCATTATTATCATAAGATTTGATTTACTAACATATTTTTTCCTATTTTATTTTAGAATATTAACAATATTTCCAAGTGCACCTGGCGGATGTCACCACTTCTGATATGCTGTTTGTTTTGCTTATCCATGCAACTGTGCTATTGATAGTTCGAGCCCAAAGTTAGTTGGATGAATTGTCTTGTAACATACTAGATTTTTAAAATTTTAAGTCAATGAAATTTGTTATCATTTTTCAGTCATAACAATTTTATATGTACTTATAAATAACGAGATATTATTTTAGACTTTAACCATTGTAAAATAAAGAGATGTTGTGTGATTGCTAAAGGGAACACTTATTTACCAGATACCAAATGACGTAGATGTTACATGTATCAACTAAACATCGCCGTACAGCCTTCAACAATGAGTAATAAAGCGTATGTATAGCAATCTATGTTAAAAAGGCTCATGTCAAATAATTCAAATGAGAAAAACAACGACCTGTTTTATGTTCAAAACAACAAACGAAAACACAAACATGATATACAATAATAAACGACAACCACTGATCGAATTACAGACTCCTGACTAAGGAAAAACATGTACGGAATTTGCAATTGGTGGGGTTAAACATGTTTGTGGGCGCCCAAACTCTTCATAACTTATGTTTAAGCTTTATATCATTGAAAGATGAAATGTTTTAGTAATAAAAAAAGCATGAATATTGGATGAAGTCATTCGATTACCGTCAATACTTGTTCCATAAATAAATAGTATTGGAACTAGTATAAAAATACATTGGTATTCGAGAAAAAAAAGAGTTTCTTATGCATTTCTCATGACAGTAGTCAATGCATGAGAAAACTATCCACTATAATAGAGTAAAATACTTGGACATTAGCATCCTTATTCTTGACCGTAAGCTCTTCTACTAGTAGCAAAACCCATATAACCTATGATAGAACTTGGATTAACAAAATTTAAAACGATTCAAACGAGAAACTAACGACCTCATTGCAGAAGAAAAAGATGAGTCATAAACATATATATTTGGTGCTTCAAAGCATATTTGTTTTATTATCTAGTGTTTCTATAAAATATTTTGGAAACTTGATGTTATAATAGTAATGTACGTAATTTTAAAAGCTGACAAGCACAAAACAAGGGATGGACATTCGATTTTTTTTATCATCTAATATGCAATTAAATTCTATGTGAAATTTTCTACTGTAGTACTAGACAAGATGAATATATTCATGTCATGTATTTCTTAATTTAAAAAAATATACTATCTGCACAATATTTTGAAAAGTGCTTATTAGACAAAGGCTTACCGGTATACAGTGGAAAACAATGGTGATATTAGCCATAAATCGGGCTTAAAAGTGGCCACATCGTTTAACGATCCGTGAATTTGTTAGATCCGTAAGGATTCGTTCAAGAAAAATCTTTGTACAGTGGCGATCACTTCTAACCTCTCATTACATCTGTCAGGAGAACTGTTCTAGAACAGTACGTAGAACTGTCAGTCTGACATCTTTTAGTCAGTTCTAGGTTAGATCTGTTCTAGCTAGAACTGATTTGGTCAGTTCTACCTAGAACTGATTTGGACAGTTCTACCTAGAACTGATCCTGACAGTTCTACCTAGAACTGATTTAGTCAGTTCTACCTAGAACTGATTCTGACAGTTCTACTTAGAACAGTTCTAGGGTAGAACTGTTCTGGGTAGAACTGTTCTAGGACAGGTTAGAACAGTTCTATGACAGATATTCTGACAGTTCTAATGAACTAGCTAGAACTGACCAAATATTTTGTCAGTTCTACTTCTAGAACAGTTCTACGGTTAGAAATGATTTCTAATTCTACGGCTAAAATTGATTTTTATAAATTCTACGGCCAGAATTGATTTATAAATTCTGCGGGTAAAATTGATTTATAAATTCTACGGCTAAAATTGATTGATAAATTCTAAGGCTAGAGTTGATTTATAAGTTTTAAGAACTCTTTGCCTTAATATAAAAGCTTGGGTAAAAAAGCGATTTAAATTATATAGAGTTTTGCTATTTTGCCGGTTTTATTTCAGATTTATAATCGGCAAGAGAACATGTTTAACCTGTTAACCCCGCCATATTCTGCATGTATGCGCCTGTTCCAAGTCAGGAGCATGTAATTCAGTGATTTTCTCTTGTTGATGTGTTACATAAATTATTTGTTTTTCTTTCATTTTATGTACATAAATTAGGCCGTTAGTATTAGGGGGGGGGGGGGGCATTATTATTTGAATTGTTTTACATTTGTTATTCCGGGAGTCAGGATGGCTCGTTATCACATAACAAAATTATCGGACCTCATTAACCAATATAATATCAGTTAACGAGTAGTTTTCATACCTCGGACGACCTGATTAACAAAAATCTTTTGACCGCATCAATCTAAACTGCCATTATTTGCTTTTTCTTTCTGCAAATCTATATAGCTGCACAGTACTTCAGTTTTAATTTTAGGTCTAGAGGGACTGTAATATGCAAGTTACAGCAATTTTGGAAAACAAATTTGTTCGCATCAATTTATAGTGCCAGCATGCAGGGGCAGATCCAGCCGTTTTTAAAAGGCTGGAGGGTCCAACTATATGCTCCCATTCAAATGCATTGATGTTAAAAAAAATGGGGTTCCAACCCCTGGACCCCCTCCCCTTGATCCTTCAATGAGCATGTCCTCGTTTTATTCAAAATATTGAATCATAAACAAATATCATGTCGGGTTGTTGTCTCTTTGACACATTCCCCATTTCCATTCTCAATTTTATCAGTAGTTTTTATACTTTCAGACTGACTCATGTAACAAAATTATTTGTCTGCATCAATCAAAACTGACCATATTGACAGTATCAACCAAAACTGACCATATATGACCACATCAATCAAAACTGACCATATTTGCTCTTTTTTATGTAACTCTTATAGTCGCATAGTAAATCTGTAATATTTTTATGTAAGGATGGAGTGTATAATCATGATAATACAAATGATCTATATTATAGGGTTATTGCATGAATATTGGGGAATATTGTTCCCAGTAGAATTTTATATTGCACGAGCTTATATTTTTATAGCAGGATGGATTGTTTAATATAAATGAAAGCAATATTGGAAAAAAAAATTATGCTCGCATCAGTTTATAGTGCCAGCATGTCCTCTTTTTAATCAAAATTTTGAATTATCGTAAACTAATTTCAGTAGTTTTGATATCTCAGACTGACTCATGGATATAACAAAATTATTTGTCCGCATCAACCAAAACCATGAAAACTGACCATATGTGACAGCATCAACCAAAACTGACCATATGTGACAGCTTCAACCAAAACTGACCATATTTACACTTTATAATGTAAATCTATATATATATATATATATCAGTCTAAAGATTTGCACAACGGTACTGATATAAGATGTTATAATACGAAAATGTTGTTATTAAATCGTGCTGACAAATATTTCGGCTCAACAAATGGCCTTCTTCAAGTGTCACAAGTTTTAACACTTAGTAGTCTCAGGTTTGTAATGGTTTTTTTTTTTAAACAAAACTATTTTACGGCATCATCCAACACTCACATGACTGATTCATATACTTTATTTTAAAAATAAAAAGTACATGTATGGGAAGTTCTCTTCTTGGAATAGTATACTGTTAATATAATTTGAAGAAGGCAAAGAAAAATGCATGATTTTGTTTGTAGCCGAACGTCCAGGGGCAAATGTTTCATTCATGTTCAGATGAGTATATTTTTCTGAGTTCCAGACTCCCAGATATCATTTATAATCGTTATGGATAAGTCTGGCTAAATTGACGAGATGGTGCAAATGTATATAGTTTTTTTACGTTATAATACAACACTTTTTTCATTAATATCCCATAATTCATCCACTGTACAATTTTCGTTTGAACATTTGTCAAAACAGAATCTTAAATGAATGTAAATCCAAGGCAAACAAGGTAAATTACGATTAAAATTCCATGAATTAAATGCAGAGTTATATTTATGAAGAGACTGTTAAAAACGGGGAACGAAGAAACGTAAACAATGATGTTTCCTATGCAATCTTAAAAAAATTTTTCTCCGATGAGTAGGATAACCTTCTATTCACTTCGATATTTGTACATGTAACGTTTGATCAGTAAAAAATATAGAAAATCTGCTAGTATAGTAATAGCAAAGTAATTGGAAGTGATTTATTTCTTCTAAATTCTAAAGTGCCCTTACTGCAGTGACGTCATTTAGAACTGTTCTACAGTACTGACTGATTTAGTCAGTTCTGCTGACAGTTCTACGGTTAGAACTGATTTGGACAGTTCTACTTAGAACTGATTTAGACAGTTCTACCCTAGAACTGATCCTGGCAGTTCTACCTAGAACTGATTTAGTCAGTTCTACCTAGAACTGATTTAGTCAGTTCTACCTAGAACTGATTTAGTCAGTTCTACCTAAAGCTGATTCTGACAGTTCTACTTAAAACAGTTCTAGGGTAGAACTGTTCTAGGTAGAACTGTTCTAAAACAGGTTAGAACAGTTCTATGACAGATATTCTGACAGTTCTAATGAGAGGTTAAAAGTGATCTCCACTGTATGTAAAGAGGCATTAGTTTTTAAAAAGGACGCAGACACCAGACTATTTTTAATTTGAATAAATACGTTTAAAGCTTTCCTAATACGCGTTCAAATGAAGAGTTCATGGAAACTATTAGAATATACACCGAAACTGCGAAGATATCGTAGAGTCACTAGTTCATTCATTTTAAGATGTTTGCCACTGGATGCATATATGTTACAATAAATTTGTATAATCAAGGACATTTATTAAATTGTTGTACGTAAAAATATGCTTATATTTAAACATAAATTGTTGATTTTCTTTTTATTATAAAACCAATTAAAACCTCCAAAATCATTAATAAATTGTTTGTATCTATCAAAATGCAATAAATAGTGATAAATCATAATAACAAATGATAAGAATAATAGTCCTATTTTTATCTGAGAGGTATTATAAAGAAAGAAAAAAAAACAGTCAATAATGGCTATATCCAAGGGTTTCAGAAAACATTTAGGATGTTTTATAACATTTCATACTGTAAGCTGTATAGTGTATTACAAACCATTCATATCTAACATATATAAGTGTTATTTACTATATTTTCATGCCTGTGACTTAAAAAGACCAAATATTATATATGTGCATGGTGATTTGTTTTATGAGGACCCGGTGTGTTCTGTTCTAGTATTCATTATAATTGATAAAAGTAAACTCGAGAACACATCCTTTAGTAGCAACGAAACAACCCTTAGAAATATCTGAACATCATCATACAATCACAATGCGCAAGATATTTTTCAAACATTCTATCAAAAACAATAAGATCATTTAACGTTATCAAGAACATTGAATAAACTACAAGCTTATGCATACATGTACGCAATCTTTTTTTTCATAGATTATACGCTTTGTTGTCGTTTATATTAAAAAAGAATGCTCCTTTTTTATAGAGAACCTTACGCCAAACGGACAGGCTTCACAAAGTTCAACGTTGACGGCGACTACAAAAGCAATAAAAGCTATACAGCTGCCTATATCAAATACATTCATGAATCAATACACTGTATATTGTACACACACAACTGGTTATGACGTCCCTAACCCGCAGCCGGCTTGGTGGATGTTTGAACTTTCTTTCGAGTCTGCATACATTACAGAAATACAAATATACTACAGAGAAGGTCGTAAGTAAAGTTAAGAATTACGAAATAATCTGTGTCAGCAAAGTAACCTTAAACCCATGTAATTACTATTCCATTATGTTCGCCCAACAAACAAAACAAGAAAAGAATGTTTAAATTTAAAAGTGAAACAAGGAGGGCCTATTTCGTTGACTGATAAGATCGAAACAAAATCATTCTTTTGCAGGTAAAACGAATGATAATGTACATTTGTGTTCAGAAAAGCTGATGTTTTTTGGTTAGAATTATATGCCAGTTTATTGTTTGCCTTGTTTGGTTACAATACAATACAATACAATACAATACAATACAATACAATACATACCATAAAATACAATACAATACAATACATACAATACAATACATTACAATACAATACAATACAATACAATACAATACAATACAATACAATACATACAATAAAATACAATACAATACAATACATACAATACAATACATTACAATACAATACAATACAATACAATACAATACAATACAAACCATTAAAAGTCTGAAATGGCCTATATCTGTACTCGACTGTACTAATTTTTACTCGACCAGAGATTTACTTGATCATACTCGACTGTAGTCTGAACCATACTTAACAGTCTGAATGTGTACTTGACCAGTACTTAACCGTTTTATACGAGTCTGAACTGTATTTGACCTAGTATGAACTGTACTCGACCTAGTCTGAACCGTACTCGACCTAGTCTGAACCATACTCGACAAAGTCTTAACCAAACTAGACCTATTCTTTGTATCTATCAACTGAATTTTATCAATTTAGGATTTTTTTTAATAAAAATGAAATTTGAACAACAACTTGAAATTAAAAATGTATTCAATACAGTAATGAAATTAAAATTTCACAATAATCAATCATAATTTAACTTCAACTCAATATTAATCAACACTTACATAATAATATATATCAATTTTTAAAAAAATAAATAGAACAAGCTGATCAAATAATCTAAAAAAATGAATTGTGACTAATATTTTCAATATTATTCAAAATTTTATGAATATTGGGGAAGTATTTTATGGTAACTGGACTATTTTCAACATTAACTTAAGCCTAGTATAGATTTATGGTATCAGTTGAGTTCAGGTAATAATGCAGTGAATGTTTTTTTATTAAGATATATATAAAATAGTATATAAAACAACTTAATAAATTAATTTTTAAAATAAATGAGAGCTTAATTGTTTTGTTTTATTAAACCAAGAATTTAATATAATCATTATAATAGAATTTCCATAGCAATCCTTGATAACCTTTTTAAAAAAGGAAATGTATTCCAAAGTAACAGTAAAAATTTTTTAAAATTAATTTAAGTCTTTTTTTTTTGTCAAATTAACATGGCATATATAAAGCACTTTAATATGTTCTAATTAACTCAGTAAATGTGTGTTTTACAGGTAAAAAGAAAGCACTATTTTCTTAAATTCGTGTATTACTTATCTAGTACATACATGTATATTCGAAAGGCCTTGTTATTGAATTTATACAGGATGTTGCAATTTTGATAATTAGAATTTAATACCTCTGACCAGGTGTGATCTTATTTATGAGTTTCCCCCAAGCAGAGGTTATACTTTATATTTCACCACTAATCAGAAAAATAATTTTATTTATTTATTTAATTTTATCCCTTTTTGATATAAGTTATATACAATATTTTTTTGTTATCCTAAATATAATCAGAGATATATTTCTTTTATAAGGTTAAAATCTTTTATAAATTTTGTTGGCTGTTGTTATATATGTCAGTTAAAAAGAAATTTATTTTAACAGCTAAAAAAGTAGAGGGTTTTTGGTCTGGTTCAGACTGGTCGAGTATTGTTCAGACCTTTGGTTAAGTATGGTTTAGACTGGAAAAATAGGTCGAGTACATGTCGAGAATTGGTTAAGACTGTTTCAGACTGGTCGAGTAATAGTTCAGACTATTTTCAACGGCAAAGATAAGGGTCAAGTACGATTCAGTACAGTCAAGTATGGTTCAGACTGGGGTCGAGTAATGTCAAGTAAAAGTCAGACCAATTCAGACTGGTCGAGTAAAAATCAGTACCGTCGAGTACAGATATAGGCCATTTCAGACTTTAATGGTTTGTAGTGATACAATACAATACAATACAATACAATACAATACGTGTTTATTCTAATAAAGGTTCTCAGGGGAAAAAAACTAAGACACAATATTACTTTAGTGATACAAACAATAAAACTGTGAAACACTAATAACATAATTTGTAATAAAACAATTAAAAAAAATGTTGCAGACATGACCGAACGATAACCCCTGAATGTCTGTTTGGGTTGACCAACCATTTTTATTCTCTAAATAAAGGAACTATAAACAAACGCATACCAGTTAAGCTAGCTAATATATCAGATTAAACCAAAGTGTTCTTTGTAACATTTCCGTACCACGGAATAGGACAGAAGCTTGTTATTCTTTCTATTTAGGAGATAACTGTATTGTATTTTAAGCTCCGACGGCATCAGTTGGTTTACTGGCGACGCGTTAGCAATATTGTTATCTTCAGTCTAATGAAAGTGGCAGAAAACAACGTTAAATCATACATTCAAAATGTGTCATACGTCGTCTGCGCTGGCGTGAACATTTTCATAGTATCAATTGTGAATTGACGCCATAAAAAAATGGTGACGTTATCCTTCTTAAAAGAACGTAACAAGCGATGTTGCATTAGAATGGTTGATTATGTCTAACATTTAAGTCTGCCATTTGTATAGAAAAAGATGTGGCATGAGTGCCAAAGAGACCAACTCTCCGTCCAAGTCACATTTTATAAAAGTAAACCATTATAGGCCAAAGTACGGTCTTCAACACGAAGCCTTTGCTCACATCGAACAGCAAGCTATAAAGGCCCCCAAAATGACTAGTGCAAAACAATTCAAATGGGAAAACCAACGGTCTAATCTAGGAAATAGAAAAAAGAGAAACGATAAACCCTTATGAACCACATCAACAAACGACAACTACAAAACATCAGATTTCTTACTAAGGACAAGTGCAAACAATTACCTTCACCCTTATCTGAAACAAAAGTGTAGCATCCAAACATAGAAAGACACACTATAAAATATCAATTGAAATGGTTTAACTCAATCAAAAGACATATTAGCACAGGGAACATTTTACATTGAACGAATAAACTTAGTCTGTTGTATGTTGTTGTTGTCGGCTTACTGTTTAAAAGGAGCATCTTAGCTGAAGCTGCATTGCTAAATGTAAACAAACTTGATCTCAATTATTGATCGAGTATCCAGTTAAAAAAACAAAACAGTGTCTAACGAACTATTATGAACATGTGTGCAAACTTAACCAACTATAAAAGCATACGGATAAATTGCAAGTTTGTCTTTACTTTGAAAACCGCTACAAATGCAGTTAAAACCTCGACCTACATGCATGATTTGATTCATAATCAGCGTATTGACATCATATTAATCTGTCAGACACCGTGTTACATGGATATGTGTTGCTGCCTGCCAAAGACGAGTTTTACCATTTAAAAACAAAATTGCCTATAAAAACAGTTGCAAAAATAATAAAACAAGATAGACAGAAATCTGAAATGGCAAACATGATCAGCAAAACAACTAGGTCTATCAACAAGTTAAACGACCGAAATCTCCAGTCTATAATTTTCAAATTAACTTGTTACCTTTTAATGACCATTTCATTTTTCATTTTTTCATTTTTGCATATTCACTTGAAAACCATACAAAGAAGACATTATTGTTAAATAAACTGAATGTGACTGTTTTCCTTTGTAATACTGGTTATTTCAAGCATTTCTGTCAAGTTTTTTCATAATCAGTTCAATAGTTTGAGAAAAATCTAGTATAATGAAAGACGACATCTACAGCTAATCGAGCAAAATTTCTTCGACAAATCCAAACCATGCCGCATCAAGATAGAATATAGTGTGGACCAATAAATGATCAAATATTTATCTTATCTGCCGACAAACATTTGAATATGATACTCAAGATGATTTTAGGAAGATAAATACCACTAATGAACATCTTTGTCTTCTTTATAAGGTCTTTTTTAGTTAATTCATACCTCTCATTTCCTCAAAATTTCAACTTTTCAGGCCAATAAGTAAAAATAATGGGGTAACTTTTACTCATTTATGATAGAAATGATATCAGAAATGAGCTCGATTAATTGAAGTATTTTAGCAGAATGAACAATCCATATACAAGTTTACTGTCTCCAAGGAAGTTTCAATAAGTCCTTACGTCAAAATTAAATTTACGCCGCGTTCCAGAGAGGGACATAAAAGGCTTCTCTTTTAGTGAATAATGTGTCGTTACAGCATTAAAAACAATTTCATTAACTTATAAATATATATTTATTTAAGTATTTCCTAAGAAAATGTTCTATCATAGCAAAATATAAGAAATAAGGAGAAAAAGCCCCCCCCCCCCCCCCGTCCCCAAAAAAACCAACAAACACAAGCGATTACTCACAAGGTCAAAGGTGAATGTACAAATTCCCATATTAGGTGTAATACCACCATTGATTTCCCCCTATAAGTCTTTGTTAAATTTGCACTTTTCAAAAAAATGTGTAGAATTTATCTTTGTTTCAAAAAAAGAAATACTTGGCATGAGTAAAGTTTTATCCTGTCCAGTACTATAGAAAAAAAAATCACAAAACATTTCATTGCATATAAGAAAATAACAATCACTGGAAGTTAGCCAATCAAATTTTTCCACTTATTTGATCTGTGTACAAGGTTTAGTCACCATGTAACCTCAAGATTACAAAATATTCTATAGAAATCCCAAATAAAAAAATAATGGTGCTTTATAATACCTAGGACATATGTTTATGACACAAAAATCTTTTACTGCAATTAAATTGGATTAATTACCTACAACTGTCAAATTCAAGGAAATATTTTTTTCGACATATTTTCGTATACAACCGGATGTGACGTACCATGATTTAGTGGTATTACATCTAAAGATAGATAGACCTCTATACAGCAATAATGACCAATTGGATAATGATTGTTTTTTTTTCGAAAATGTGGCAATTTTTAAGATCCAGTGAACGGTATCTTTTGTGTAACTTATTCGGATTCATCCAATTCACCACTGATAGTTTTTTTTTTTTTTTTTATCTACAAGGTCTGTCATTGACGGCATCTTAAATTAGTCGGTGTATTGATACTCGTATGATTTAAATCATGCTTTTCCTGTAATATCAGTTAAAAGATTTAAATATTTTTAAAAATCTAAGGTCCCAACTCAATCAGTCAAAATTCACCTTAAAGTTTATAAAGTTAACTTTTACATTTTGATCCCCATATATCGTGTTTATTGGTTTTCCTCAATCATTATGGCTTTCAAGTTCGTGTCTTAGAGGGTTACTGATCAAGGTAAATCTAGATAAGGAACAACGAACGCATTAAAGCTACAAGTGTTATCTTAATTTTTAGATGCAATTTGTGTGCAAGTATTCTCCTTGTTTTTTCAGGCATTTGTTGATAGCATGTCATTTCTAAACTCAAACAGAATCAACAATAATTAAACAGTCACATAGTAACTTTTTGCTTCCTAAACCTTTTAATATTCATATACTCTCATATTGACAAATGTTTCGTCCCCGAGGGTATCACAAGCCCAGTAGTCAGCACTTCGGTGTTGACATGAATATCAATCATATGGTTATATTTTTATAAATTTCCTGTTACACAATTTTGAATTTTTCGAAGAAAAACTTAGGCTTTTCTTATCCCAGAAATAGATTTCCTTAGCCGTGTTTAGTACAAATTTTTGGAATTTTTGGTACTCAATGCTATTCAACTTTGTACCAGTTTGGCGTTATAACTATTTTGATTTGAGTGTCACTGATAAGTCTTATGTAGACGAAACGCGCGTCAAGCGTATCAAATTATAATCCTGGTTCCTTTGATAACTATTGCTTCGTGTGATTACTTTGCCTAGGTCACACATTCAAGGATCAACTCGCCAGATCAACTACGGATTAAATCTCACGGATGATCCTGGAAATGCTGTTTCCGTAGTTGGATACTCCGAAACATTGGTGACTTTTTTTGTAGCTAAACTAAAATAGATTCAACGTAGCGTAGTAAAGAGGACGTTATCTCTGTTTCGGAGTTCGGGTCCGATACAGATCCGATACGGATGCAAAATGGAACGGATAAGGGTTTGCACGTTACTACCACGGATAATGAAGGACGGGGGTCATTTAGCGATACCACACGGTTTAATACGGAAAAACTAAAATCACAAAAATACTGAACTCCGTGGACACGACGCGGTTAAGTACATAACGACAAGTGTCGGGACGTATGTACTGCGGATTATCAGCTTAATGTATACAAGTAAGGGTAGGTACGAATTGGAACGGTCTCAAACCGAATAGTACGAACCGATATATTTTCTTAAAGTTGTTATTCATTTCTATAATTAAGCTTGTGATCATTTCTTTATGGCAGAGAATCGTAGATCTTTTGTTTTGTTTTGTTAAACAAATTATTTATCTGTCTGTACTATGTACCATGTTGTGTTCTTTATAATCCTCGCACCAACGACATGAAGCAGTTCTTGAAACATATTTGGAACTTTTCCTTCAAAGTTCTACAATTAAGCTTGATTTTCAGCACACAATTCTGTCATGAGAGACTCACACTGGCCATGGATAAGGAATTCAGTTCTTCTACTCGGCGTCCAGTACCTCTACTTCTGTCATCAAGCAGCTCGACCACTGCTCTGGCATTTTGTGCCATTTAAATACCTAATTCCAGTCAATTAATTGCAAGCAGCAGTTGTTGATCATTCGCGCTGGATAGTGTTATGTATAGATTAACAACAAGACACATACTAGATAGGGAGTTTTTATACAGAAGCCTTATATCAGTGTGTCGTGGACAGTAGTGATCCCTAACTATTTGTATTGTAACGTAATGAAATTGTGCCGATCCGTGACAATTTCGTAACACTGAGTATCCTTAACAAATACGTGGTGTAACCGTACTAGTACATAGTTATTATCCGGATCTAACTCTAAGAAACAATCGAGGCTACGAATAGATACCGATTATTACGGTGTAACGGATCAGTACGTATACAGCCCCAGTCACACTGTCACGTTTCAAGAGCTACGTTTTACTACGTTTTTTGAAAGCGTAGCGAAACGGGAATTTACGTGACGAAGCGTATCGAAAGGAAGTGATCCTTTGTTCAAAGCGGGAACTGCCCCGTATGTTTTGAAAATTCAACAACAAAAGTAGCAAATATTGAAACGAAGTAGAAACCTAGTAAATACGTTTCAAAGCTTAGCGGAATGTAACGAAACGTGCTTACTACGTATCGAAATGTAGCAATGCGTGGTGGAAACGTTGGGCTACACGTTCTCATCCGTAGCTAAACGTGATAAGAACGTAGCACAAACCGTAAAACCTAGCTTTAAAAAAAACGGGACATTTTTATTCAAAACGTAGTTGAAACGTAGCATTTCAAAACATAGTAAAACGTGACAGTGTGACTGGGGCTTAAGCGTAACGAAGCGTATTGAAACGTTGTAATCCGTTGTTCAAAACGGGACCTGCCCCGTATATTTTGAAAATTCAACAACAAACGTAGCGAAAATTGAAACAATATAGAAACCTAGTAAATACGTATCAAAGCCTAGCGGAACGTAACAAAACGTGCTTACTACGTACCGAAACGTAGCAACACGTGGTGAAAAAGTGGGTCTACACGTTCTCATACGTAACAAAACGTGATAAGAACGTAGCACAAACCTAGTAAACCCCAGCTTTCAAAATAACGGGACATTTTTATTCAGAACGTAGTTGAAACGTAGCATTTTAAAACAGAAGAAAACGTGACAGTGTGACTGGGGATTAAATCACACTGTCATGTTTCGGCTATCCCGTTTTGCTACGTTTTCAATATACGTAGCAAATTGTATCGATCTGTACTTAAAACGGCTACGTAGCTATGCGTGGATTGATACCTGATCGGTCCCGTTTGTAGTGGTCTGAACAATACAAACATGACCAAAAATAAAAACGTAGTAGGAACGTAGATTAACCGGTAAAACGTAGAATGAACATATAAATACGTATTAGAAACGTACCAGATACGAACTGAAACTTAAATAGTTGATTTTAGCTACCAGATATTATTATGGTTTAGTACATATCTTCCACGCTTCATTATTGTTTTTTTTTATCGTATACAAAATACAACAAATCAACATGTACTGTGTCTTTCTCTTTTTTAAGCCTAGGGAAAGCGAAGAGAGTTTCATTTATCAAATACAAGTTTTTCCTTTTCGTCATCTTTTTATTTATCCAAGTGTTTTAAAATGTTGTTCTTTATGTGTATTTTCTGTCTTAAAAACACTGTGGAGAATACGAAGGAAATCGCCTGTAATACATATTTGGGTTTAACCTATAATGTGTCATTTCTTTGTTGAACAGTCACTTCCAGCATAACAGTACTAGTTTTAATTTCATTTTATATCCCTTTTAATAAGCCGTTCAGAAAGTAACGAATATTTTGTTTTAAAATCTACTGGATCGTTTTCTATCTAACTTTCTGAAGTTACTTTGCTCCCTCTCTGCATCTCTGCATCAATAATCACATCGTAGTGACACGTAATACTGTGTAGAATAAACGTATCAAACCGTAGGAAAACGTGCGAAAACGTACTTTAACCGTAGTGAACCCAATTAGAAACGTACTGACTTCTTGTGATACGTACTAAAACAAAGTACAACGTAGTTTATACGTAACACATCGTATTAAAACTTAATAGAACCTGGCCCGTGTATTTATCAAAATTAACTAACAAAACGTAACTTTACGAAGACGAACGTATCAAAACGTGGCATAACCTAGTAAAACGTACGGACCGTTAAAAAACGACAAAAAATACATAAAACATAGAATTTCTAAACGTACTAAAAAACCCACATGACGCTGTCGAAACGTGACATCGTGACTGGTGCTATATTTGAAGCCCCAGTGACACTGTCACGTTTTATTCCGTTTTAAAATGCTACGTTTCAACTACGTTTTAAATAAAAATGCTCTGTTATTTTAAAAACTAGGGTTTACTAGGTCTGTGCTACGATCTTATCACGTATTGCTACGTACTAATAGTTTTCCCGATTTGCAACCGTACCAACCGTAGTACGAAGTGGGAGCCGTCGTTTAACTTTTGGAAATTATTGATGTATACACTTAATATTAACGAATATTTTAGGAATCATATGCAGAACTATTTTGAGAATTTTTAGCTGTAATTTGGGACTAATTTCATGTGGTTACTTCTTGTATTCATAAGAAACAATATTGTGTGCACTCGATTATGCTTTCAAGCAACCGTTGCAAGTAACCGTTGGTACGAAAGGTTTATAGTTAAGAGTTATTCCCCCGTGAAACTACATAGACACAAAGAAGCTAAATTACAAAACAAATTTAAAACCTATATAAATTTTGTTCATAATAATTTTATATCATTATAAAATGTTAAAGTTTTTTTATTTTTGTTGTAAGTTTTTACAAAACATGAACAAATGAAATTAATTTTAACAAAATAAAAATTGACCTCAATAACAAAAGAATAATGAAAAATAAATTTAAAACCAAATCCTACATCAGCCCGACCGTACAAGCTCTGTAAAGCCATAAAGATCTAAATCATCACTCGACTTGTAATGTTGTTATTTATACCCTATATTGATAGAAACTCTGAATTGCACATTGATCAGAAATACAGGATCTGCAAAAAGTTGTTTACATATGAAAGTTATTGCCCTTAAATGGCAATGCTTATACTTTTTTTAAGTGTACAGCAAAATATGAAAGATAGATAGAAATTGAAATAGAAAAATGATTGACAAAAAAGAGATTTTAGTCATGAATGATATTGTAGTCTTTAGAGCCTCTAGTTATTTTTTTATTCGATAACCTGATAGCAAAGATATAATTTGACTTTGAACAATTATGCATAGAGCTATAACGTATATCGTATTCACTTGGCATCCTTCCTTTTTGGAAAATTATCTAAACCCTCGGGCTAGAAGCTTTTCTTTTTAAAAAAACCCTCCTTAAATCTGTATGCTATATAAATTTTAGAAACATGCACTTTAACGAAACACAACTGTTCATATATCATTTTCGCAATAAGCCGAGAGAGAAAACTAAGAAAAACTGGAGTTAAACTATTTTAAGTTATATCGTATTCATGATACTAGTACATATAAATCTGAACAAATTACCTAGAAACATTTACCAACCGATGAAAATGATCCTTAATTTTGAGCCATAAATCAGTTGTAAATGGTGCAAAAGACATTGTATAGCAACATAGTATTTTCCGTAGAACATTACGAAGAGTTAGAAAGACATATTCATATTGCATTAGTGCAAATATAGCGTAATATTATTGTCGTTATTGATCAGTGAACAAAATACGCTTTGTTGTAAGACGTTTTTTTCTAGCATTGATGTACGACAAAAGGATTAATGGATGGATATTCGTTAACATTATTCCTCGTAGATTATATATACTAATCGCAGGCACGTGCAATACACAAATTTACTCTCGGCAATATTTATAAATATTAATGTAATAACAATATCTAGTGACAAAATAAAAATAAACGAACAAGATGAAATAATATTGGAAGATAAATATTTCGACTCAAGAAATTGTTTTCGTTAGTGTCATAAGATTTATATTCATTTTTTAAGTTATTTAATCAGCATTTTTTTTTAAAGATTACATCCACCGAAAAGTTCAGTGACAAAATACAAGGAAAAAGATAGATCAATATTTTCACAATCTGTGTTGCGTTTTAAGAAAAATGTTGCTCCAATTAATGATCCAAAAGATAGCTTAATTAATAAAAATTGATTTTAATGCGAAGTCAACACAATTCTGAACACAATTTTGCCATTATAACGTGTACTAGTTATACAAACACCAGTAAGATATTATTAATAAATAATTTCTAATTATTCCAATTTATATTTAAGTATTAGAAAACATTTTTTATTCTTATCTTTTTCTAAATATACACAAAACATAAACATAGCAAAACAGAAATGCAAATCTATATTTAGAATATGAAGGTCGAGGCAGCTCAGTTCCAGTGAGGACTGTTTGATTCATTCTCTTGTGCACAAAATAAATGTTATCGTATAAAATCACGAGCAAAGTTTTCTAGAAGCAGTGAAATCGTAATAAAATAAAAGATTAAGGTTTTTATCGTTGATATGCAATTCGATTTCTTTATTTTTATCATGATAAATACAATAATCTCATGCATTAAATGATATCTCCAAAACAGTATACTAACGGTTGTGTTACGTACCAACCGTATCTAATACGTAGCAAATCGGGAAACCTTTAAGTATGACTCCGCCTAAGAATCATGCAATATGAGGAAAAAGGGATTTACCCTATGTACCCAATATGCTTGATATTTGGTTATGTGACACACTTTGGGTAAAAATTAACATATTTTCAACCATAATTGTTAATGCCTACTATTAAGGTCATTTATACTCTTATAAAAATTCTGATGGGCATGTTTTTCTCACTATATAAGTATTGACATATGATGGATGCTATAACATATATATGCTGTGAGCAGGCGAGTTATAGTAAACCATTTAGCATTTCAGAAAATATGGAATCTCCCAAACAACATATCAAAAAATTATATTTGTAGCCTATTATCAGTAAAAAGTTATTTTCATTTTAAATTAACCGCTTTTTCTTACTATTTCAAGAAAGACAACTCTTCTTGAACTTCAAAACAAGTAAAAAAAAATATTTCGTAATGTATTCTGCATTTTCTATAAAACTGCAATGAAGATTCATTGTTTATTGCGTTAAATTGGATAGATAAATCATTTTTACTGATCATTTTTGTTCAGTGCATCGTGTCTTGTAAACAATTTATCACTTCCGGTTCTGTTTTACAACATGTGGAGGCAAATTTACGATGTTGTTTGTCATACAATATGCAGCTGTCATCAAAGAAATTATAGTTGTGTGCTTTACTAATGTTACTTTAAAGACACAACTTAAGCTAAGTTTGTGTCACAGAGATGTAAAATACGTGTAGATCAACGTTTCCATTACGCATTGATACGTTTCGATACGTAGTAAGTACGTTTTGTTACGTTCCGCTAGTCTATGATACGTATTTGCTAGGTTTCTACTTTGTTTCTATTTTCGCTACGTTTGTTGTTGAATTTTCGAAACATACGTACGGGACAGGTCCCGTTTTGAAGAAAGGATCACTTCGTTTCGATACGCTTCGTTACGTATATCCCGTTTCGCTACGCTTTCAAAACGCAGTAAAACGTAGCTCTTGAAACGTCACGGTGACAGTGTGACTGGAGCTTTAGCAATGATATACTTCGGTTTTGTTTTTTCTCCGTGGTCAAATTTTGCGCATGTTCAAAAAGTTTCAAAGATACAAAAGTACTACTACGTAAAATGTATGACTTCGGCTACAATACGGAAATGTACGGACTAACACAGTTTGCCACGACTAATACCGGTCGTAACCGTTGCTAGATTTGCGTCAAATCCGTGAATGTGTGGCCTAGGCATTACGAAACCGATCTAGGAATTCAATACTTATTTATTACATAATTACAAGATTGATCGTTTATATAAATATACAGTGTTAATTTCCGTTGTTGAACGCGAGCGTACATTTTAAATGAATAAATTGAATGAAAACTACGGTTCATTATTTGTGCATTGTGATTAGAATAATTTGCTCCAACTCTGTCTTGTATTTTTCTGGTCGTACTATTGCAAATATTCAATTTCATGACTGCATCATGTGTTTCTATCAGTTACCATAGTGCTGTCACATAGTAAGGTTAGAAATTAATGGTAAACCCTAGTTTTAAGTGTTTTAATGTCTGAGACTTATCTTACCGTTTTAATTTATTGACATAACTGCACGACATGATTTTCAATTAACAGATGTAAGATAATCGTTGCAAAGAATCCTGCTCAAACTTTTGTGAAAGACGACTTTAACTTTGAAGTGTTGCGAGAGTTTATGTTCTATGTTGAAGGCACTTGTATATAGTGACCTGTAATACAAGTACTGTTCCATTGAGTTTAGTTATATGTCTTCTGTTTCTTTCCATAACCTATGTTTTCTGTATTTGTCATGTATAGTGCATATATATGACATAAGACATGATTGCTACGTTTACCGTGATGAACTTTCGTGCACGACTGCTTTGTGTATTTTTGACATGGAACTCTTGATCAGACTATGACTTTTTACTCTTGACCTATGCACTTTGGGTGTGTCATCATGATACAGTGTGTTCCTTTGTATATTAACCTGAACTAAAAGTATAATTCTAAATTGACCTTGTTTCTGAATATGTAGCATGAAGATGTATTGTCATAAGATGATGAGTCTTGTGGCACGAGAAACTTCATATGAGCTTGACCTTTGCCCTCAATGTACAATTTGTATATTGTGTTTGAATTATATGGAGAATTGTCTGATTGCACTAATACCACATCTTCTTATATCTATATTAGATATATAGATATATTTGTTAGTTTTGTGTACCACGATGACCCTTTCCTCAAAATCTGCTTTTGTGGGTTTTTTTTACGTCATGGAACTCTTGACCAGTCTATGACTTTTTGACTCTTGACCTATGCACATTGGGTGAAAAAAAGAAGATGCGGTATGATTGCCAATGAGACAACTGTCCACAAGAGACCAAAATGACACAGACATTAACAACTATAGGTCACCGTACGGCCTTCAACAATGAGCAAAGCCCATACCGCATAGTCAGCGAATGTTTTGATCAAATGAAAACTAAATGAATCTTTAAAATGCCGTGAAAAATTAGAGAGACCATTTACTGCTTCAGTAGCACCATGTGCTGCCAGTTGTGATAGATGATTCAAAATGTTTCAATCATTTTCCCTTGGCTTTAATTTTATGGACATGTAAATATGAATAGTCTGTTTAAGCATCTTGGAAAATCACACAGAAGGTATACGCATATCAATAAACTGAACTCAGTGCGAAGAACCTTTAAAGTACACTTAGACATAGAGCTCAATCTAGTGAAACACTTTTTTATGCTGGTCACTGTCTGTTATCAAACTGCACCGCAATCCTAAAAAAAATATGCACGTTAATTCTAATAGAAGTAGAATCCAAAGGAAGTAAATAAAATGTTTACTGAAATAAATGTACAATATGTCTCTGGATCATAGATGCCCCTGCTTGTGAAAAAAACCACAAGTAAACTTCCACATATAGATGCAGGATTCACGTAATTTTGACTCATAAACATTGTGTATAAATTTCAAAACATTTGGTTAAGGCAAACTCAAGTTAAAGAACAGAAACAACAGATTTAGCATTTTCCCCATCTTAAGGCTACGTGTTGATATTTGTATCATTAGTACTCGTACCAACTTCTTATTTCTAATAACTCATGAACAGTAACACCACCCAATATCGTACTTGATAGATCTGTGTTATGGGGTAATAAACATTACGTATAAGGTTTATAACATTTGATTTAGTCAAACTTATTAAAAAGAACAAAAACAAAAAATTCAGCATTTTCTATGTTTTTAAAGGAACATGATAACTCATGAACGGTAAAAATGACGCTACCAAATTTCAAATTTATTATTTTTTTTCATGTGGAAATAAGCGTTGTCCCAGGTTAGGGAGATGGTGGAAGCCCCGCTAACAAGTTCAACCCAGCCTTATTCAATATGCATGTGCCTGTTGCAAGTCAGGAGCCTATACATTTGTCCGTTTCTTTTCTCGTTTGAATTTCGTTTTATCGTGTGTTTTTTCTATGTTGTGATGTTATAATATTGTTTCATCCGGCTGCAAATGGTTTTCACCTGTCCTAAGTCAAGAATCTGATTTACATTAGTTGTCGTTTGTTTATGTAATTGATAAGTGTTTCTCGTTTCTCGTTTTTTTTATATAGATTAGACCCGCGGCGTTCGTTTTCTCGTTTGAATGGTTTTACACTAGTAATTTTGGGGCCCTTTATGTTCGGTGTGAGCCAAGGCTCCGTGACCTATAATGGTTTACTTTTATAAATTGTTATTTGGATGGAGAGTTGTCTCATTGGCACTCATACCACATCTTCCTATATCTATTTGCTCATTGTTGAAGACCGTTTTGTGACATATAGTTGTTAATTTTTGTGTCATCTGGTCTGTTGGGGAGAGTTATTCTTTGGCACTCATGCCACATTAGGTGGAAGGTGGGATCCCGCTAGCATGTTTAATCCGCCTCATTCTGTTTGTATGTGCCTGTCCCAAGTCAGGAGACTGTAATTCATGAATTTTCGTTTGTTTATGTGTAAACATATTTTTGTTTTTGTTCATTTTTTTGTGTACTACATAAATTTGTCCGTTTCTTTTCTCGTTTGAATTGTTTTACATTGTCATTTCGGTGCCATTTATAGCTGACTATGCGGTATGGACTTTGCAAATTGTTGAAGGCCGTAGGGTGACTAATAGCTGTTAATTTCTGTGTCATCTAGTCTTTTGTGGAGAGTTTTTATTGGCACTCATGCCACATCTTCTTTTTTATTTTGTGTATAAGTTTTGTAGTATTTGGTTGAGGCAACTAAAGTTAAGAGAACGGGACCCCTTTTTTTTTACGTTCAGGACGAACGGACTAAAGTAACTCCCTATGCCCCTTTACTATGGTACTAACACAGAAGTTCTGACTATTGTGCTGGTGCTACTCATCCAACTAGCACTAAGTCTGTCATTAACACACACACATTTTTATTATAAAAATATTCAATCTTAATTTTGATTTGATTATTTTTGGGCCTATAATGATTATATGCATGCCTTAATTTCACAAGTAGTATCAAATTTGACAAATTTATTGTACATATACATTTTTTTAATATTTTATATCTTATTTTTCAATGAAATAAAGCTTACAAACTTAAATTGATCTTCACTTTCTTTAAATATGTCTTTTAACATTCCGTTTTGAACAAAACGATTTGTTACATATACTTCACACGTATTTCTTTCAAATCTGACATTATTACAAAGCAGCTATATTAAATAAAATTCATTCGAACTTTAAATGTGCAATCAAATATATATATGCAAGTCGTCAACTGGTCAAGTGGCTAGATACATATATCGTTGGCCAATTGAACGACAGGTCCCAATTTTGTTGTCTTAAAACTTCTAGAAATATTAACGGAAATAAGGAATGATCATGAGTAAAGGGAAAATAAATATAAACAGAACGACTGAATTAAATAAAAGGATATTCGATATAATTTATATTTAGTTTTATTTTTAAAATCTAAACAATGCTTTATTTTTATCTAGTTTCCTAATCAAAATTATTAGAATGAGAAAATAAATACCTTTATACAGCTTCTTTTACCGTCGATCCTGAAATGTTTAATATTATAAAACAATTTTAGCGTCTTTGACCTACTTTATCTTTTTATTCGGATACTTGTGGTTATCTTCTCCAAGTTCAACGGGAACATTAGAATAATCTAGTATAGAACCCAGATGGAACCAAGAAGTCGGGTTGCTATAACCAAACAACCCGGTTGATGAACCAGTTACCATGGTTTCGAACCAAAGAACCCGGATAGAACCAAGGTTCAGAACCAAACAACCAAGATGGAACCAATTAAGGTTTAGAACCAGAGTGCCCTGACAGAACCTTATTGCATTCGGAATTCTCATGACTTTTTATACCTTCAACGTATTTTCCAAATCATTTATTTATTTAGTATATTTATATATAACTAATTTAAGAATATTTCAAAAGTACAAATCTTCAATTATACGAAAGTACGTTTTGTTACGTTCCGCTAGTCTATGGTACGTATTTACTAGGTTTCTACTTTGTTTCTATTTTCGCTACGTTTGTTGTTGAATTTTCGAAACATACGGGACAGGTCCCGTTTTGAAGAAAGGATCACTTCGTTTTGATACGTTTCGTTGCGTATATCCCGTTTCGCTACGCTTTCAAAACGCAGTAAAACGTAGCTCTTGAAACGTCACGGTGACAGTGTTACTGGAGCTTTAGCAATGATATACTTCGTTTTTTTTTTCTCCGTGGTCAAATTTTGCGCATGTTCAAAAAGTTTTAAAGACACAAAAGTACTACTACGTAAAATGTATGACTTCGGCTACAATACGGAAAATTTAATGTACAGACTAATACAGTTTGCAACGACTGATACCGGTCGTAACCGTTGCTAGATTTGCGTCAAATCCGTGAATGTGTGGCCTAGGCATTACGAAACCGATCTAGGAATTCAATACTTATTTATTACATAATTACTAATTTAAGAATATTTCAAAAGTACAAATCTTCAATTATACGAAAGTTCACATATTGTGACAATAACACATAATAGTATGATATTATTTCTAATTAAGGATTATGCATTTTGCAATTGATAGTGAATGAATTCCTGTACATGAGTACATGTATTATATATACCACGCTATTTACGAGTTAACATATTCAAACGACGAATCCGCAGGATGAGTTCATTTAATAGTTATCCCACATGGACGCGGTGTGTCAGTGTAAGATCACCCGGATAGCCGGAGGCCAGAGGGTGATCTAACACTGACACACCAAGTCCGAATGGGATAACTATTTTACATCCCAGCTGTTTTAGATTAGACGGAAAACCATATACAATTCATAAAATCTAGTTTAGAATGCCACACAACCATTATAATATACTGTTTATATTACTATATGATGTATACCCTTAATGACCCTCAACCACGATGAGTAGATATCAAATAATGTCAACTCGCCCCACTTACCAATCGGCCCACACTATATCGCCACTTTATAAAAAAAATCGCCCCACTCTTCTTTACCGACTCGCCCCACTTTTGAAAAATTGTAAAATCAAATTGAACAATCAGTCTGAAAACTCACTTATTCATGTTATTAACGAAAAAGGTTTAAACCCCAATGAATAAAGGTTTAACAACTGGCCCCACTTATTAAAAGATCTTGCTTCCTTTAAGTATGTCAAATTACTATTAATTCGTATCCAGTCGTCCTGGTGTTGTGGTATGTGTCGTGGCTTGATATGCTAAAGGTCTTGAGTTCGAATCCCAGCATATACACTGGATTTTTTGTACGTGAATTTTGATATATAGTCTTTTCCGTATAATATATTATAAGTTTTATAGTGGATTTGACATTCCCGCCAAAATGTTACAGAACAAAGGAAAGCATGCATAACAAAGAAACTCAAACTGGGGTGATCTGGTAGGGGTGATCCGGTTCAGATCACCCCTGTTAGAACAAAGGAGCTGGGATGTAATTACATATGTTAATGAGTAAAGTAGGGTATATATGTTTCGAACATAATTCAAAAGTGGCCTTGGGATTTTTTATCCAATAAAAAACCAGTGTGAGTGTCCTTCTAGCCCGCTGCTTAGCGCGGACGAGAAAATCGATGCAGGCAATATTTCGAAAATCAGCCGGTTCATTCAGTGCTTACATGTCGTTTAAAAATGGCTGTGAAATTTGAAGACGTAGATTTTAAGGATATTGTTGGAACCGATGACATCGAATTATCTTGATTTAAGTTGATTTAATTTTCTGGGAGCCTGAGAATTTTTAGAACAAAATATTCCCACTCTGATTTGTCATAAAAAATTTCTTTAAAAACAAAAAAGATTTTCCCCAACCAATTTTTATTGCATTTATTAAATGCATTGGCAAAAATAATCTGGCTGTGGTATAAACATCCCCCCACCTTCGAAAATTAAATGTTATATATATACAATGTATGTATCAGCGTAATTGAGGTCAAAATTGACTGTAAACTAAATGACAATAAGCTATTATACTAATAATTAATGTCTCTAAATAATAAAATACTATGATTACAATCTGTCAAAGTGTGTTACAGTTCGATTTTATACCGGTGTCATTGTTATTACAGAAGCTGCTCGTATGGATGGATTTAAATTGTATGTGACAAATACATCAACTATTCCTCCTGTTGGTTATCTCTGTTATGAAGATGGTCCTGGCCTTCCAAACACCACTCAGTCGATTCCATGTAATCAACTTGGAAAATATGTCATTTATTACGATGATAAAGGATCTGAATACAAAAACGGATATCTTGGACCTTTAGTTGAACTATGTTACGTTGCCATTAATGGTATGTTTTAAAGCAACATTAATATATTTTATTCGTTTGATGTGTTATATCATTTGATTTTGCAATTTGATTAGGGACTTTCAGTTTTGAATTTTCCTCTGAGCTCAGTATTTTTGTGTTTTGACTTTTTTCATCTTCTGCATTAAAAGTGTTAGTTCTTAGCTGTGTCGGTTTATAATTATTAGACATCTTTTCATACTTGTATCCCGTCCGAATCCACATGAAAAAGTGTAAATTGCACATAACAGAAGAAAGAGGGAAGAAGATCATAGAGTATTTGATTATTTTAGGTCATACTAGTGTGAGATAGTAACACTTCATAGTCTTACAATAAAAAAAACAAATCTGGAACGTATTATACATATGTTAATGAACTACAACTTTAACAGCATTTTTCAAAATCAAACCATTCTTTTGTCTACTACACTACTACACTTATTTCAAAAATAAAAATATTTGATGTAAGGTTTACGAGCTTGAATTAAATGCTTTTAAACATTTATTCAAAATCAATCGTTATAAATATATATTTTTTAGGATGTCAAAAGAGTTTTTGGGGAAGTAATTGCGAACAAATATGTCCCGAAAATTGTATAGAGCGAAATTGTTTCCCTCAAAATGGTTCTTGTGTATGGGGATGCAATGCTAAAAACTGTTTAAGTGATATTTGCGATAAAGACATATCAGTTTGTACAAACGGTTGTAAACACAGACGAACCGGAATCTACTGTAACAATTGTAAGTACTTGTGTGCTAGTAATGTTTCATACTTTGCAATATTAAAGTTTTTCTTGCAATGAAAAATAATATTGTTTACATGTATAAAAGGTCAAAGGTAGTACTTATATGTACATGAACAAAACGACGGTTGCCATATGTAGAGCAGCATATGGTTACCCGTCCGTAGCACCTGAGATCGCACCAGATTTGAATTATGGATTCGTAATGCTCAATCTTCAGTATATATATATATATATATATATAATAATATTTTTAAATTTGGAAACTACATTTCACATCAAATAATAACAGTTCGTTAAAATATTGTCACTAGCGCTTGTAACGTAATAAACGTTACCTACGGCGGTGTCGTCAAGGACATTGTTAAAACGTCGCCTGAAGATTGCCAGAAGGCATGAAAGCGCTAGTGACAATATTTTAACGAACTGTTATTATTTGATGTGAAATGTAGTTTGCAAATTTAAAAATATTATTATATACATTCTGTACACCGTGTTTATTTACTTTTGCTATATATATATATATATTAATTTGTATTTTCTGTAATGTCTTATGTATTTTGATCTTTTCTGTATTTTCCATGGCGTTGTCAGTCTATTTTTCCATGTTTGGGATGTTTTTTTTTGTATCTTTCATATCACTTTTACTCATAAAAAAGTATACATTCCGTGACCATTAATACAACATAAGTGTTCTAATGATAAGTTTTTGCTGTTTACATGTATAAGTACTTTTGTAACCTCAAGGAAGGCATCTATTCCAAACAAAGTCTTGTATGGTTGAAATCAAATATCCAAAAACGTAACCGTAAATGGTTTTGAACATTTAGTTTTGGTCTTATTTGTATTGCTGTTATTTAAAGTCGCATTTATTACATTTTTAATTTTAATTTATGATCGCAACAAGATTATAATAAAAAGATGTGTCTTTTGTATTTTAAAATTCTTATTCAAATTTAATTGGCTGAAGGACTTTAAGTCAAAAAGACGTCATTCATTTAGTATCAAGGTTATTGCTATTGAAATGAATTCAGATAAAGAGTTTGACTGTCCACTTTCAGTTTTTGTTTGCTTAATTCGTGAATTTGTCTATCCTTTTTATGTATTTTTGATTGAATTTAATGCTCATAAACATTTACGTACTTAGCCTTTAAAATGTTTGAAGGCAAACGTACCTTATTACGATATCTACCAGAAACTTATAGAACCAGCAATAAATATTCATATGTACAACATTTTTTTTGACAATGATTTCTTATATATGTCTCCAATTGCATCGTCAATATGAAATGAAATAAATCTAATTGCAATGGACATCTTGTAATTGCAGATAACATAGCATATGACAGTTTAGTCTGGCAGGATCCAAGTGGTAGTCAACCAGCTGAACAAGCGAAAGATGGAGATATAAGAACATGTTCCAAAACAAGGGGATCTAGTGTCAAATTTCAGGTTGACCTTAAAGAGAAAAGCATTGTTAGAGGATTATTTATCATTCTAGGTGGTATATAACGATATCGATTTAAGTAATATTATGACTTACATATTGTTAGTGTCTATGAAGTAATAACATCAAAAATTTGGTGCACACTGAATATTTGTGCCATTTTTTAGATTATTTCAAATAGAGAGAAAAAAATATTACATGCATTCCTTCAAAAATTATACATTGATTCTAAATTTCATTTTTAAGGAGTATGTGTAATAGTTATCCCATTCGGACTTGGTGTGTCAGTGTAGGATCAGCCAACTCCCGCCATCGGAATGATCTTTCACTGACACACCAAGTCCGAAGGGATAACTATTTCACATTCTATTTTTACAAGATTAGTTCAAAAATCATTTACACTTCGTAAAATCTAGTTTAAAACGCTCCTAAATCCTAAATCAGAGACTTCATATATCTTTACATAGTATTTACCTTTAATTAGCCTCGGACACCGTGTTATAGTATGTTATACTAACATTGAGTTCATATTCAGTCGTCCTTGTGTTGGGGTTTTAGCCGTGGGTTGATATTCTAAAGGTTTTGAGTTTGAATTCCAGCATAGACACTGGATTTTTCCACATAAATTTTGATAGTTAGTCTTTTCCATGTTAATAATTCTAAATGTTATTGCGGATTATGCCTTCCCGTCAAAACGTTACAAAACAAAGGAATGCATGCAAAACAAAACAAACAAAGGGATGGTGATATGGATTAGGTGGTCCGACTCAGATTATTCCTGGTAGAACAAAGGAGGTGGGGTGTAACATATCTATAATCTTATTTTTACCATGGTGTTGAAATATTTTTTTCAATTTTTGTTTTCCTTCATAGACCTTTCCCGTAAAAATAGCCTCATCAGACGTTACAGTAAAGGTGCTTCCGTCAATATTTGATCACATGATAATAATTATTGATATTCTAATGTTGTCTCTTGCTCATCAATCCAAAATGCATACATGTAATACAAATATTAAAATCTAAATATGAAAACCTATCTACATTTTGGTACTAATCGGTGGGAGAAGGGAACATGTCAAGGACCTCATCAACCCACACAGTCAATTTGTATTGCCTGACCAAATATAGCCCTTAAACAAACCACTTGGATATTAAAAGAATAAGGATGTATCACATGAACTTACGCCAAAGATATCAGTCAATGAGGTTAATATGATTTGTACTCACAAGATTCTGATAAGACAAATCTTATCCTTTTAGGTTAATCGAATTCATTGATATAAATCATCGTGCAATGTCATATTGCTTCGTCTTCATTCACCAGCTTGTCAAAAACTGCAGGTAACACCATCTGCAAACAAAAGTATTCTATTAAATTCTTTGTAAAATCAAACAGACCGCTGAACGTGGACCTCGCCGAGACAACTTATAATTCGATACACATCACTCCATCAAACAAAACTACTATCAAAGTGACATAGAATTTCACATCAAATTATATCACTTTCTCAATCTAACTATTCTTTTCTAACAAAGTTTTTGAAGAGCATTTTCTATCAGTATATACGTTATAATAATAATTAATAAATTATCAAAAGTTACAAAAGAAACTAACCAAAATGGCTTCTACTAACGAAAGCTCCGTTTGGAGTTAATGTGTTTAGAGACCACCTATGTCAATACACCTTTCCTATATTGCCTACAAAAGAAACTTTATTCACCCTATTAACACTCTATTATTTGACCATCCGATAAAGGTCTCTAAAATGACATACCAACTGCTACATAAAATATTTTAACGCGATAGCACTCATCCGGCGTTTGACCGACGCACGGCATAACATTATAATTGACCACATTGGTTAATACTACCCATTGCAAGGTCTAAATCCAAAACATTTCGCCACCAAGGTCAAAATGACCACATGGGTCTATTAAGAAGCCACCACTGTGCATATAAATGACCACCAAGGTACATTTGTATTACAGTCACCAAGGCTAGTATTTTTCATTTAATGTTGCCACCAAGGCAAATATAAATGACCACATAGGTATATTGCCACCAAGGCAAATGTAAATGACCATCAAAGTTTTAAACCCATCAAGGCTAGTATTTTCCATTTAATATTGCCACCAAGGCAAATGTAAGAAAAAAATTAAAGAATAAAATTACGTTGCCGACAAAACGTCGAACACGGCTGTTCCACAGCTTGGATATTGAAAGAATAAGGATGTATCACCTATACTTCCGCCAGAGCTATCAACCTATGAGGTTACGTTTATCTTCAATTTTGATTAGTTTTCGGAATGGTTTATCAGAATATAACTGACTGTATAAAGATTTTCACGATTTAGCCAACCATTAAATTTACAGTTTGATTAAGATATTTTGATTTTTGCAATATTGTTAATTGTTCCTTCATAATTAATTTTTCTTAATAAAGAACTCACCAAAACACCAGGCTTTAAGTTTTGTTAGTTCAACGCGCGTTTAATTTCCATACATGTGCTAAATGACGACACTGAGAATGAATACGCTACGGAAAGAGTCGTACTTAATTTCAAACTAAGTGAAATGCATCAATATCAATATATTCATTTACCTCTTTTACGGGGTATAACAACTGAACTAGAGGCGTCATAAGTTTCCCTGTCACAACCACGATTTATGTGACCAATACCATGTGTGTTTACTGGTCATTGATCTTTATAATAACATTAACGGTACCAATTGTCTGCACAAGATGCATATAAATCACACTGGTCTATGTTAATGTTAAGGAAATATGCCATTGCGTTGTTGGTGTACTCCGACTTTCATTTGCAGCACCAAATACAAACAGTACATTAGGTTGGTGTGCTTATTTCTGTTCTATACTTACTTTTGACATTATAGTAATAGGGTTTAAAACAGAATAAGGAATTGTACAATTCTTTGAACTGAATGAACGTTGCTTACATCAATTAAAAATTTCCATAAAAGTGATAGTACAATATACACGTGTTTCGGTATATTGTATGAACGTGTGATAGCGATCGAGGATTTTAGAAAAATAAGTTGAAAAACCTCGTAACAAATGCAAAATCTTGAACATCAGTTAACTAATAGCCCCTAAAACTTGATAGCTCACCACGCATGAATTTCCTGACAAATTTCGGACCGCATTAGTCCGCTGTTAACATATTGTAAGCGTGTCAGTAATATATTAAAGGGTTACGTGCTCTTTAAAAAGTGCAGCATTATTTCTTTAAAAATGTTTTACCATATCGATAACTTATTGATTATTACATTAATGCTTGTTAAATAAGTACATTAAGTTCCAAACAACTTTCCTAATTTTTAGTTCATGGAAGATTAATGTCGTATATGTTTTATGTCCGCTATAGAAGAATTTTAAGAGAGAGATTGTTCACGATTTAATATTTTAAAATATGTGTATTATTATCCTTTTCAATTATGTGGCCTTTCAGATAGTGCCATAATCAAATAGGAACTAGTACCCTTTTTTACCTTTCTTTGTTTAAAGAAGGAATTCGGTCAGACAACACATTCTAAAAAGAATAAAATGTTTAAAACAAAGCGGTTCCCATGCGTAGATGTGGTACCAAATTATACTAAATGACTTGTAATCATTATACAACTGTTTTGACTAATACTTATGAATAATTAAAACATGCATAACACATAAAAAGGAAGGTACATTTTACCTGTTTATATAAGATATAAAATACCTGTTTTAGTACATCTGCAATCCCGTAAACTAGTTCTCTCTTATCTGCAATTACGGAACTTGGATTTGTTTCTGTACAAGACACCATATTTTAGGGGTTTGCTTTGACATGCAATGAATCTTACTTTCCTTATACTTAAGAAGAAAAAAATGTTAACAATATAGTAGTTTAAGTGTCATCATTTTGAATTTTCAAATCAATATATTATTGAATGAAGGATAATTGTGATAAGCTATCATAGTAGCCCATGACAAATGGTCTTATGTAGACGAAACGCGCGTACTAAATTATAATCCTGGTACCTTTGATAACTGTTTACACCACTGGGTCGATGCCACTGCTGGTGGACGTTTCGTCTCCCAGGGTATCACCAACCAAGTAGTCAGCACTTTGGTGTTGACATGAATATATGTCAATTATATGTTCATTTTAATAAATTCCCCCCTACAAAACTTCGAATTTTTTGAAAAACTAGGGATTTTCTAGTCCCTGGAATAGATTACCTTAGCATTTATTATTTGGCACATTTTTTTAGGAATTTTGGTTCCTCAATGCTCTTTAACTTTGTACTTATTTTTTTTTATATAATTTTTAGATCTGAGCGTCACTGATGAGTCTTATGTGTCCTTCTTAATTAGACATAATTGAAATGAACTCACAATCAGCATCTATATGATTAGTAGTGTTTGATAATGTGATTAGTGAAGACAAGAAGTGTATTTCGATTTTTTTATTCACTATTCAAATTATAAACAAAATATATATAAAGATAGTGTCAAAATTGGATACATGTGTCTATTTCTGAAAAAAGAATTTCAATGCATAGTCATTGGTTCCTTACTGTTAGGATTATGTGTACTCTATAATTTTTCATATCATATCATTATAAGGAAAATCAACTGTGTGTCTACTATCCGATAAAGTTATTGAAAATCATGCTCTGAATAATTGAAATACAAATAAGCTTACTACTTTAATGCAGGACACAGAACTTAATTGAAGACTCTTTTTCTTATTTCAAATCCATGTTCTTAATATGAAAGGCCTTGGACTGTTGGCAAGCTCATGTACATATATCCATTTATTCCAAAAGTAAGATATGAATTAAAATTTAAAAGGGGATCCTTTGAACATCTAGATATGTTATTTTGCAGATTTATAAAAAAAGGATATTATTGAATTCGAGGGTGGAGGAGTTTTTGAACTGATCATAACATCCTCTCTTCCTTTTTATTATGGCACCCTCAACGGAGTTGGGGTGACATATTGTTATTGTTCGATTCTTTTTTTCTTCTTATTATTATTATATTTATTCTTCCACACTTTTTTGTCCATATTGGCTTGAACAATATTGATGGAACTATACCATAATGTTGACCACCACATTAAATAGTGCAGTGGGGTATGGCATCATCAAGATGGCTGCCGTTGCCATGGAAACGAAACAAATGTGGAAAAATCCAGTTTTTTTGTGTTGGTGAACTGTTTGGATATGCTTTAACTCAGAATCATTATATTTTAATACAATGTAGGTGCCAACTATATACAGGTGTTGGATGATTTTGGTACTCATTGGAACTACTATGTTGCCATGGGAACTGCACCAAAAATTTCAAAAATATCAAAATGTTCCAAATCTTATGAAACTTCACAGGAACGATGAGCAACATTGGAAGATGTGGCATTTGGAGTTGGAATTTCCAAAATGGCTCTTGTTACCATGGAAACAATGCAAAAAGGTCAAAAAATTCAAAAATAAATAAAAATCCTGCAAACTGGATGAAACTTTACAGAAATGGTCACTGGCATAAGCAGAGTTGACTTTTGCAGATGGAATTTTCAAAATGGCCACCGTAACCATGGAAACAGCAAAAATGTCCAAAATTTCAAAATGCTCCAAACTTAATTAAACTTCACAGTAATGATGAGCAACATTGGAAGATGTGAATTTTGAAGTTTGAATTTTCAAAATTGCCGCCGTAACCATGGATACAGTAAAAATATCAAAATTTCAAAATGCTCCTATCTTAATCAAAATTTACAAAAATGATAATTTGAATGTGTAGATGCACTCTTTGACTTTGGAATCTTCTAGATTGTTGCCGCTCGCCTGGCAATAGGGGAAGGGTGCCATCCGCTATTGCTTGCAATGGCAAATCTAGTAATTTTTTACTTTTCGTTTCTGAAGTATATCAACTCTTACTACATTAATGTGGTATGGTTTTAAATCTTCCTATACTATGTGTGTGCCACATTGCTTTGTTTCTTTATCATTGGACGAGTATTCTATTATTTACGTATCATTTTGCTTATCAACTAATTTAGCAGTACTTTTCAATTCATTTGAATGATCAGATTGTATTGCCAACTAAATTTTGATATATTGCATAGAGAATATAAATAAATATATACTGGTCATCTGAAATGAAACGTTCATTCTTGTTGTTTTAGATGGTACAACTACAGAGGGTTATCATACTGTTTACGCTTCAAATACTAGCAATACCTGGAATAGTGGACCTGTTTTATACAATGGGACATCTCCGAAAAATGAAATCAACTTTAAATCCGTTTTTAGATTTCTAACCTATGTACTTCCAGTTGGAAATCCATCTACTAAACTTGAATTATGTGAAATTGGAATAATGGGTGAGTATTATTAGTAGACGGAACACAAAGTGTCGAAAAAGAATGTATATTTTACCTTAAGTTGAAACGTTTAGTGAATTCACTATTTCTGTTTTATTTTTGTTAAATTGCAAAGTAAAGACTTACATATATTTAGAATATATATGAACGGTTGAAAATAAATATTTGATACAAATTTCATTTTCAATTACGTCGCCAGCCGTCACAACGATGCTCCTTGTACTGAGACCGCAATTTAAATAGGTTAGGTATGTCACGGAGCTGTTATAAGGCACTGGCTTTAAAACTCAAGTTCTTATATACATATTTATTATATACAAGTTCCTAAGTATACACTTCAATTAATTACATTGTTCAATATAAAAACACATCCATTCACTATCATTTACTATCTTCAACTCTCCCGCATGTCAACATTTACCAACTTTTATTATCGTGAAGGCCTTCACTACTTTCATCACTTTCTCACACATAAAATCGTCATTCATCCCCAGACCACACAACTATAGGGACAGAATATAAACAAACAGAGACATAAATTATATGGCTTCTAATTATAAATGATAACATTTAAAAATACAGCTGCATCATTCATTAAATTTAACGGTCAATCAGACTGTCTGCTTAAGTTCATGAAAACAATACATTTACAAATACTTAACACTCTTTACTATAGAAAATTAAGGTGGTACCTAACACTACAGGGAGATAACTCTGTAAAGTCAGCTAAACGTTATTTACGTTGTGTTGTAAAAGGAATATTAATCTTCTAAATGATCTAAATTGGTGTTTGTCAAACTGCTATATTTTTTCTGACAAACGGTTGGTTCAAAATTTTTGAAATTTTTATATTTTTGTTAAAGGGTCAAAGTAAATACTTTGACAACATTTTATGAAAATTAAACGAGCCAAATAAATTTTAATGAAAGTGTTGGGTACCACCTTAATGTGGGTAATTAAATACCGATCTTAGATAGATATAAATGTGCAAAGTTTCACCCTATGACAGGTACATTAAATACCACTTAAAATAACTATGGCAACTATTCGTGAGGAATCCACGTTTGACATATTAAAAGCAAAAGAATTTAGATATATCAAAAGGAGCATCGAACGGTGTACATGAATCTTTAAAATTGATATGTGGTATAAATCAATTATATAACAACCCACCGACCAAACACACTAAATACAATTCGTGGCCAATCAACATTGTTCTTGAACTTCATATATGTCACATATTATAAAATAAGCAACCGTTCTTAATCAAACATGTTTGGGAGCACGAATCTACCCAACTTCTATATATAGTACCGGCGATTTGTACATTTTCCTGTACCAGATATCCCCAAAAATGTTGCAGTTAAAGGCTATCAGAACAATAGAGTCACGTGACCGTGAAAATTTAGTAAAAGTACGGCTGAGACAAACCTCAATTTTACACGGTCACGAAAAAAACATAATTTGTATATACATGTGCATAGTTTTCACTCTGTAAAATTAACACGTCATCTGAAAGTTCCTTCTACTTAATTCTTTTTTCAAACTTTGAATTTGTGTGAAAATTGTCATATCTCCTGATAAAAAAATCTAAATATTTTCGAGGAAACTTAATATGACGGGCGAAATTAAAATATGATAAGGTATCTCATTAAGAAAAACAATCAATATGACTAGTCATGCAATATAATTTTTGATACGCAAACGGCAATTTATTTTTTAATGCATATATCACTGTTTACTGCAGATGAATATCTCCCCAGATATCACAAGTAAAACGTAATTTCATAGCAAATAGGCCTTTTTATGTTATTAAACTGTATCTGTTTTCCTTAGTTGAACAGTGCAATACTGCCTAGAAAATATTCTACAGAAAAGGGTCAAGTTTATTACATGTAGAAATATTTCAGAATAACTTATTTCCATTATACAATAGAAATTCTGCTTACAAATTCATAGTATTTAAAGTGTCATCATTTTGAATTTCACAATCAATATACCAGTGGATGAAGGATAACTGTGATAAGCTATCATAGTAACCCATTCCAAATGGCATTTTATAGATGACGAAAGTAAAAACTTTTTTCGAAAAATACTAAAAAATGGTAATTCTACATGGCTATTTTCTAGTTGCTGTGTAAGTTGGATAAATATATATTGTATATCTGCACCTTCATGGCCTTACTGATATAATCATTCGAGAAGAGAATTATTTAGCAGGTGGTAAGACAGAACTTGTGCAGTTACTAAATGATTGTAAAATTGAATAATACTTCGCTATGGAAATACATTCCTTTTATGTGAGAATTAATTTCGCCATCTAACTAATACTTCCTGCTAATGTTGCTGATAGAGTTTGACCATAACGGACGTTGTCAATGACTTGCTTTCGAAACGATAGAAATATGATTTATTAATTTGTCCGATAAATATAGTTTTATAATATTATTGAGTTACCAATGGATTATCGGATGTGACAAATTCTTATAAAGTGAGAAACTCGGCCAAAACTTTATAATTGATATTCAATGAGGAAAATTTGATAAATAAAAGCAGCAGTAGTATACCGAGATCGAAATTCATCAATCGATTGAGAGAAGGGGAAAATCCAGATGACAAACTAAAACAAAGAGAAACACATCACCTATAAGAAAAAAACTACGAAACAACAGAAACACTAAAGTGCAACAAAAAACCAAACGACAATGCAACACACACAAGAACGAACTATAATGTAACAACTGCCATTTTCCTGACTTGGTAAATCTGATAATCCACTAGTAGTTCTAGGTTAATCTTTTTCTCTAATGAACATCGCATAAATGGTTAGGTTTGATAAACGAAAATCAACTTCGTGTGCCTTCCATAGTCCACAAAGTTGTCAATAATTACACCTATTAAGACAATTTGATTCACAAAGTATGTTTTGAACTTAAACGCAGTCAATCATCTTCGGAGATCATAGGCTGTCACACTTTAATTTATTTTTCTATACTACATGTATGGGTCCAGAATAGGTTAAATTAATACAGAATTAGAGAAAAACAAAACAAATCGCGTTTCATTTTTATACCGTTTTAATCAGCTTGAAAATCGTCTCAGTCTTGGTTTGATTCTCTCTAATAAGTTCTTATCCAAGTCTTAGAATAACTTGTATAGCCTTTCTATACTGCAATGCACTAAAAGCTGTAATACAACACCTAGAAAAAAGCTGTTATATGAATTGAGTGCTTAATTTCAAAACATCAATTATTTCGAATTTATGATTGCTTTTTAGGTTGTCCGCCTACACACTATGGTCCTTTGTGTAATATAACGTGCCCTCAAAACTGTAAAGGTCCGTGTGACCTAGATTTAGGGCATTGTACATTTGGGTGTATAGATGGTTGGACTGGGATAAGTTGTGAACAAGGTAAAACCTAATAGTATGTAAGTCATACATTTATAGCGATTTAATTACACAAGATACCACATGACACAGAAATTAACAACTATAGGTCATAGTACGGCCGTCAACAATGAGTAAAGCCCATACCGCATACACAGCTACAAAAGACCTGGAAAGGACAAATGTATTTTGCTAACATAATATAGTTCAAATAATGCATGAAATACAAAAATTCAAGCTTATTATGTAGTTTGATTTATTGTTGTGAAAAGAAAGAATTTAATTTTACAATAGGTAACATAAAAATTATTATATAAATTCAGATAGGCCTCTTTAAATTTTTTTATTTCTTTTTCAAATCTACTTGGATTTTCATCAAACTATGCAGCTATCTTAGATTTATATTAAGCTTACTGAATCCCACGTCATTTAGTTTTTTGTTGTATTGTTGTAAAATTTAAGAGTTTAAGTAATCATGGTAAAAACAAGCTAGGATTTACAATTCAGACAAACTAGAGATAGTGCACTTTAATTTTTTCAATAACTTTAATAATTTCAAAAACAACAAATGCCACTTTTAAATCGACAAACTACTAAAGGTGGATCTATGCGATTGAGATTTCCGCCAATGACCAAACAATAGTGTAAATGGCTTCTTGCTCTTTCGACTAGTTTAAAGACCTTGCCCTGTGTGGTATATCGTTGTCGTCAATGAACAAGGGTCTTGACAATGTTGACGCAAGTAGGGGATTATTAAAATGAGGGACTACAATGTTTTAAGGCATCAAATCTCTGTATATCTGTCCGTTTATGTTACCCTGAACAATATGCATACCCACCTTATAACGGTATAAGAAGTAACCCCGTACTAGAACACCATCAGCACTGTATGAAGTCCTTGTGCAAAGATTGTTTTGGTCATAAGCCGTTTTGTTTCCCCGCGAAATTCGTATTATGGCGTCTACTGGCAGTAAAAAAACTGACTCCAATCTGACCAATGAGGGTTTTGTCAGCTTCTTATGTTCAAGCATAGATAGTCATTATCCCATTGAAACCTGACGGTAAAGTGCCTGCCTGTAAGTACATGTCTCTATAAAACACGACTTGCTCTTTGGTTGCCTCTATGATTTCGACGGATCAATGTACGAACACTAACACGACCACTTGGAGAAACAGTGTATTTGTAAACGCGCAGATGACCTTCGATTAAACGTTGCTTGACTGCTTTATCGGAGTTCAATCTTTTTGGTCGTAATGCATTTTCTTAGTGTATGTTAAAGGTAATTCATAACACCAAACATTAATATCTTTTCGCAATAGTTAAAACAATATCGCCAGTTATATTTTGGTGGTGCTTAACTTTAGGCGGACTGTATATAGCAAGAAAATGTGGTTTGGGTGCGGTTGAGACATCTCTTAATACTATTCCCTATTTAAAGTGAACCATTAAAGGTCAACGCACGGCCTTCAACGTGGAGTCTTGGTTTACAACAAACAGCAAGCTGTAAAGGACACAAACATGACTAGTGTAAAACTAATCAAACAGGAAATCCAACAGGCTGATTGATATAAAACACGAGAAACACTTATGTAGCACATCACCAAACGACAACCACTGAACAACAGCTGCCATAAACACATTGACGAAAAGTTAAATAATAAGAAACTTCTAGAAGACAAAATGTATTATATGGTTATAAACAACAAATAACATAAGGTTTTTATACACATAATATCCAACCTGTCCAAACCAAGGAATTACAAATATTGCAAAATTAAAAGCAAAACAATCAAAGAACGATCGACAGTTATTTGTTAAACAATTTCTTAATGTTTCGCTAATGAAAAAATTGTAAAACGAATGCAGGAATAGACGAATACGATTAGATCAAAGTTGACAAATCAAAAGAATTGTAATTGAGAAAAATTAATCAATAAGATTTCATGGATGTTAATGTTGGTTTGAAATGATTTTATTGCATATTTTTTTCAACCAAGGCAATACAAAATTTCAATGGTAAATATGATTTTAAATTATTTGGACTCGATATAAATCTTTTATAAAAGATACATTTAGCAGAGTATAGATCGTTTCATGCTCATAAGAGTAAATGAGCTGGTTAAGGCACACTTTGCCTTCTCAAACTGTTAAAGAAATTAAGCCGTGAAGCAGTTTTTTTTAAAGACGTCTGACTCAGTTTATCCGTCCACCAATTTATATATTCGATCCTTATGTCAAAGGTCAAATTTGCTGTCCTGTTTTCTTCTTACGTTTAAATACACTCTTTTTATAAATTTAGTATGATGAAACAATTCTTTCCTAAAAAGAAACTGTTTAAAGTAGAATATACTTCAACTTTGAAAATGTAGAAAAGAACGTTTTTTTAACACAAAAATTTAAGTATATTTAATGTCAAATAAATATTTACATGTACATTCGCCTAAAGAAAAAAAACGAATTCACAAATCGGAATCATGCGACGTTTCTGTGTTTATATAAGAAATACATTGGTAGTTTCAAGAATAAACTAGCTTGATAATAATTGTATTAAATTATTAAAGTGCAGATGTGAATACGCAAGCTATACACAGTGAACAATTGTCTGAACTTAATTCAAATGGCATATGACTCTTAGATTTGACTATTTTGAAATCAGTTATCTACAATTACGCGCTCTGTATCGTCTGTTATATTTTTAACAGAACAGAAATTATGCAAGCATACTATACTCATGCTACGAAGTAGATTTTATTTAATAGAAAAGAGAGAGTATATTGTACCGATACGTGACACAACGAGCAGACGATATAGTAAATGCTTTTATTGATATTCATGATCTCTTGGTCACATTGATGTTTTCAATATTGATAACAATTTCTGATATATTTAAAAATTCAAGACAGTCAAAAGCACAGGTTCAAGTTGAATTATTTGATAGATGTCGACAACTTTATATATGTGGGGTTATATTTGTATTAACAAAAGAGAACCGAAAAATATCAAAGGGATATTAAAACCCATTAGTCGAAAACTAAGTAACAATGCCATGGCAAAAAAAGCAAAACAAACGAAAACGACAAAAACACAACAAAAAATACAACACAACAAAGTTAACTAAAGACTGATCAACACAATTTCCATTACAAAATTAAAGAGATTTCAGTTGATGAATTATTTTCGACAACAGAACCTAAATAATACAATCATACCTGTAAATCCCGTCTGTTATGTTGTGAAATACCGTCAAGAACAAACAATGAAAACAAATGGATGGAATAGAAACATCGTTAATAAAGATTTATAGATATAAGAAGATGTGCTATGAGTACCATTGAGACACTTCCCGGCCAACGTAACAATGTGTAAACAGTAAACAATTAAAAGTTAAAGTATAGAGCACTCGCAACACGGAGCCTTGGCTCAAACCGAACAGCTATATGATACATGTTTATAGATAGATAGATAGTTTTTTTTTAAGTACAACCTATTACATATATATGAAATACAATATATATCAGTTTTAAACATATGTAGTCAATAAACGTGTATATTTATATTAACCAACCTTTATTTAATTGTATAAATAGGATGAAATTTACGTTGAGTAGAGCAGTCGAGTAAATATTTGATGAAATACTGATTGAATTATTCGATTTTTGTCACATGAACATTTTTTTCTTTTTAAATTCATTTCATAAAGCATCTACATCTACATCATACATGCTAAAAGTTGTTTTTCTTTATATTTTGCGATTGTGCACGGTAACTTACAGTTTTTTTTTGTTTTTGTGTTGCTTGGTTTTAAGTTTGCTTTTCAATTTTTATCGACAAGTTGTTGTCATTATCATATACATCAATCTTTTTCTGTTATTGAAAAATAAACATCAAGGAAGTTTTGTGAATCGTGATGAAAATGTTTGCAAATTGTCCTAATGTAGTTTACATTTTAAATTTATTGTGATTTTATGTAGTACACTATATTTTTCAAGTATGTCATGCTGGATTCTACGGCAAAGATTGTCTAGAAATATGTTCAGCAACCTGTTTGAATCCACCGTGTCATCACGTGACAGGGGAATGCATCGGTGGATGTCAAGATGGATGGCAGGCATTCAATTGCTCACAAGGTGTGTTAATTTTATCTTAGAAATATGCTATTAACAAGTGTTTGATATCTTTTATTATACAGCATGTACAGTTAAACAAGGAAGCTTTATTCGAAGTCAAAGAGTAGCAGATGTAAGCTTTAACTTGAATTGATCATATGCAAACTACAATTAAAATAGGCAAAGGCCGTATTCACATAGACCTAAATTCGGTGTTGTGTTAGTGTAACTCACACGTAAACTAAACACACTTGCGTTCTCATTGATAAAACACAATGTTTACATGTAGTTTAAATCATGTTTTGTCTACACACAGTCGATAGTCAACGCAGGCCTTGTGTAGGTTAAGTGTACACAAAACTAGGCATTTAGGACATTAGTTTAACCGTGTTTATATTTAAGGAGGAAACTATTTTTGAAAAAAAATGATATTTTTAACAATTATTAACAAATTTCTTTACAGAAATTGTTGTCTAAAATGTATATGTTTATTTGTTTTAAAAAACTTTAACGTACTTTATTAACCCCTGATCAAGACTCAAAGCAGCATCATTACCGAACTCACAAGGCAGCAATCATTAGATTTTCGGGGGTGGAGCTATGTATTTTTGTCGGGAAAAAAGTTTGTTTTCAAATTTTTGGAGAAACAAATGTTTTTGACCCTGAACAAAATTGTTTGTTACACCCTCAGCTGCCACTATATGTAATGCTAAAATTGAAAGAAGTCACCAAAAAATTTGTCATGAAAAAAACCATAGCCACCCCCCCCCCCCTAAATAAAACAGTTGCTTCCTAATTCATTTGGTAAGGTATTCCCGAATCGACTTGACGTACATAGAAATATTCGCCACTGGTCTTTACTCAAACAACGATTCACTCATAAATGCATTACTAAAAACAAGTGTGAGGTAAAGGATATGTTTTTCTAGTATCTCAGATCCGTTAAATTACACTTAAAATATAAAAAAAACATTACCCTCTCCCTTTGCCAAATACTCCTTGGAGAAGAAATAGCATTTGAAACAAACAGAAAAGATAAAAATGCTGTGATCCCTAATATCTCAATCCTTTTTTTGTCTGTAAATGCGCTGCTTCAGCCTACCTTTTCTAATGCGTAATCGAGACATCTTGTGTATATTTATTTAAACTTCTGCAGTTCATCAAAATAGCGTTTATAAGGGAGCAACCACTTAACTTCAAAAAGGGGGGGTGATTTTTTTTTTATCTGAGTAAGATTTTTTTTCGTGCGAAATTTTTTTCTCTCAATATTTAACTATAATGTATGGGGAAACTCCTGATTCAGAATATTTTTTTTTATCATCTCTATGACTTGATTATTTTTTATCCAATTAGGGATCGGAATATCTCCATCCCCCTTTTTAAAGTCAAATGGTCGTTCCCTACTGCTAGAAAAGTTTTCCGAAAACTTTGCATTCGGTTATACGTAATGAACATTTAAATGACATATAGTTTACAAGTGTGAACAAATCTAATGTACAGGTAATAAAACAAGGTGTAAAGATGTGAACAAATTTAATGTGAAACCAGTGTATGTTACATTAAACTAATTGTAAACATGTTTACTGTACACAGCGTTTGGTGTGAACAAGGCCAAAGTTTAATTAGGATTGAGATTAATATTCTCAGTATCATATTTAATTACTTTGTCAGTTGTAAATGTTGTACAATAAGATATATATATATAATTAATTTTCTTTTTTTAAACTAAGTTGTTCAAATAGAAAATAAATATAATGACCTAGGAATCAACTTGTGATTGATAACACAAATTATACAATATCGACATTAACATATATCATGTAAATATTTATATGATGTTGATTTGTATACATATATTCAGAATGTCCTTATGGTCAATTTGGGAGAAACTGTTCTGGGTTTTGTGATGGATGTTTTGCAAGAACTTGTCACCATGTTAGTGGATTGTGTGATAATTCATCCGCCTGTAATTATGGTTATAAATTCTCTCAATACTGTGATACAGGTACGTAAAGTTTGAAATATCTCATTTATTTGAAAGTTTAACATACTTTTATGTCATTTTAAAACAAGAAGACGTACAATATGATTTTAACCAACGTTTAACCTCCGATTAAATCATTTGTTAACAGGAAAAGCTATATAGGAAGATTTCTTGAACACTGATAGAAAAAGGTTTCCCAAGTCAGAAGCACAAAACAAATCAGAATATCCCTTGTTAGAAAATCTCATAAAACATGTAAAGCATTTAAAGAACACAAGTTTGACCGTGTCCTTCAACCTCAGAGAAAACTATGGAAGATCAAATTTCAAATGAATGTAAAGCCAAGTTCGTGGTTCTTTTCCTTTTCATTTTTGAAGAAGCAATATGCCACGAACGCCATTAAATTATACAACACAACATCAAGAAGGAATTTCATACCGGTATATCACATAGCAATTTATGTGAAACGATGTTTGCTGTCTGTCTGTTTGCTTGCGCGCAGTGCTAAATACACGATATAAAACTACAACTCTGTTCTTTCTATTAAAAAGTACAATAAATTAGCCACAGTGTTTGATTTCAAAGTTCAAAGTGATGTTTGTCAATCGCCTCACCTATAAGAAAAGCATTTATAAAGTAACTTTTTCAATGCTCACATGTAATAAAACCGACGTTGGAATTACACATGTTACACAAATTCCTTTAACATTAGTGTTTCAGTGCGATACTATCTACGTTGGTGGCGGTATATGTTAAAAGGTGTACACTTAAATATTCATTGATTTTTTTTGTGCGATGGCATGAACATTGTTCATCTGAACGCTTTACTGTTTTACAACTATTCAAAGCAGGTGTTAACACCAGGAAGAATATCTTCAAAATCTTACTTCTCGACGTGACTTATATAAATATATAATAATTATTAGTTTAAAATTGACAGAACTCATCTTCAGAAAATCTGCTCTGAACTGAACAATACTTTTGATCTGACACCATCGGTAACTATTTTGAATGATAAAATTTGTCTTACGTTGATCCTAGAGTCATGATATATTCACATGCAACAAAAATCTTAACATGTGGCCCTGGCAGAGCATTAAATAATTATTACGCTGCATATGAGAAACACAGTCTGATCATTGGTTGGATTCTTATTATCTATATCGTTTTTGTTATATTCACACATCGTTGACAACTAATGAAATTCGATGCAACTGTCATACAAGTGAAAGTTTTAGCTGTCTATAAAACCAGGTTAAAAAGTAAAATCACAAAAATACTGAACTCAGAGGAAAATCCGATCGGAAAGTCCATAACCACATGACAAAACACATCAAAAACGTCATATTCCTGACAGGCATTATCAAATCTACCAGTTTCGACATTAGCAAATGCATGTACCATGTCAGGAATATGACAGTTGTTATTCATTTCTTTGTTGTGTTTGAGCATTTGGTTTTGCCATTTGACAATGAATTCCGTTGTGAATAATCCTTTATGTTTTTTTTCTTTTCGAATGTCAACTGTGTTTTTCATTCATCTTTTTAAGTCAATCGGTGTCAGTTAGTCACGTAGCGGACATTTTACAATGACTACGAGTATTTCGTTGTGTGCTTTATGAATACAGAAAAAACAAGGAAATAATCTGTAAATTCAGAAATTATGGCGTGCATTGGTACTTATGATTCTGGTTTTTTAGACTAAAATACGATTTTTATTTTTGTGATATTGAGTATAATCCTGTTTAATTCATATAAAAAGTTTTAAAAACCGAGTTTGAATTATTGCAATGATAACCCTATCGATTTTTCGAGGTTATAAAAACATTACAACAATTTCTGAATTTACAGTATTTATCACAATCAAGGCATATGCCCTGTGTTTCAAAGATATGAAATCGTTAAACAAAAAAACAAAATGAAACAAAACAAAACGTTTTCCTAAACAAATATTAGAGATTTATTGTTACAGTAGGATACATGTTAGTTGTTAAATTTGATTTGTTTGGTATCTATGACTTCTTATCTATCAGCCTGTGATGATGGACAGTTTGGTAATAATTGTGCAAATAGATGTTTTTGTCTCACCAAGCCTTGCAACAAAGTTAATGGGATATGTCCACCTAGCGGCTGTAGGGAAGGATGGTACGGTGAATCATGCAACAAAGGTAGGAAAATGCAACAAGCACTTAATACAATCACATGAAGTCACACTTTCAATTTTTATTCATAAAAAAAGAGTTGAATCACACGTGATGGCATTTTTTGCGTCCTAAGCGTTTTTTGTTAAGAATTTAGCTCGAATCGCACTATTTTCTGCCAATATAACACCAATTTCACTTGACTCTTAAGGAATTGATCATTTGAACGAACCTTGTATGTTACGAGATTTTGATTATTTGAACCGCCTTGAGTTATGCATTGCAGGATCTATTGTTGGTTTTAAATTGTGATTGGATCGTTATCAATGTTTTTGTTCATATGACAGTTATTACCCTGATGATTTTTTAATGTACATTTCGATGTAACCATTGTTGACAGTTCATTATGTTTATCACAGATGTTACTGTATATATTTCTTTTCAAGAGAAAGTTATTAGAAATGTTTCATTCTTGTTACAATAGGTAATACACTTTTAATTACTGTCCATAGTACTATTGATTTTTTAATTGTAATTTTTGATACATTCATTTTATCTAACAAGAATATACATAAAATTGAAAATACATTTATAATAAAAAAAATGTATCACATAATTAAATAAAGTCATAGAACATGAATCAATTGTGTTTAAAACGAACTTGATAAAGACTCATACTAACGCTATAAATAATTGTTTTGTTTGCATATTGAATATACATTTATAGCCTGTAAATTGTTTTGGTCATTGTTCCGTATACAACAACAACATATGTGGTAAAAAAACAATACTAGGTTACAATTTTGAGACTATTGTATTATCCATTACTTTTTGGTATTCCGGCTACATTTGTTTCATCTGTTTAAGTGAAAATAACATTAACAGTTCCTTTTTTATAGCCCCAGACGAACAAGGAAATAGAAAGTTTGTAAATAATTCCGTTCTAATTACTTCTTACTACATACCGAGAAAAAAATATTGTTGAATATCAAACTCTTGAAACACTCTAAATTAAAACAAGAATGTGTCCATAGTACACGGATGCCCCACTCGCACTATCATTTTACATGTTCACTGGACCGTGAAATTGGGGTCAATACTTTAAAATTGGCATTAAAATTAGAAAGATCATATCATAGTTAACATGTGTACTAAGTTTCAAGTTGATTGGACTTCAACTTCATCAAAAACTACCTTGACCAAACACTTTAACCTGAGCTTCACACTATCTTTTGTTTTTGTTCAGTGGACCATGAAATTGGGGACAATACTTTAATTTGACATTAAAATTAGAAAGATCATATCATAGGGAACATGTGTACTAAGTTTCAAGTTGATTGGACTTCAACTTCATCAAAAACTACCTCGACCAAAAACTTTAACCTGAAGCGGGACGAACGAACGGACGAACGAAGGACGAACGGACGAACGGAGGCACAGACCAGAAAAACATAATGCCCCTCTACTATCGTAGGTAGGGCATAAAAATATCTCGGCTTTACAGAGTCAGGAGATAGTTTATCCTTTATTTTTCCTTTATAAATGACAACTATGACTTGAGCAATGTTAATATCAAGATTTCCAAGAATAACTGTTTCCTTTGAAATAATGACAAGAAAATGTATTCCTTAAATTTTACTTGCTTTTTCAGAATGTAACAGTGGTTATTATGGTCGGAATTGTGGAGAATTCTGTGGCGGATGTATATCTAATGTATGTGATACATTTGATGGGTTATGTACAAATACCACTGGATGTGAAGCTGGTTATCTGTACGAGGAATACTGCAACAAAGGTGCGTAGAGTTTAATGTATAAGGTTACTTGTCTTTTCTATTATTTTTCCTTTAATGTCAGTCATTGTTTTTGTATAAGGTTGTTTATGTAGTTATTTGCAAACATTTTTTGAGCAAATATTCATCTGTTTATGTGGCTGTTTCAGAAATCGTCTGTCATTTTCTTTTTTAAAAGGGTTGACAGAAGCTGCTGATATATGAATTTCACAAAAATATACACATTAAATGATATTTTTGAAAAAAACATCGTTTTTGCTTCAAATGTCCTTAAAGGAGTAGGTCCGGTATGGGCTAATTTTGCCTCACATTTCAAGTTCATCTGATAAAAGAAAACTCAAGTGTCTACTTCAGTCGATTCAATTAGTTTATGTGAAAGATTAAAGACGCCCAAATTCAAGCTAAAATAGGAAAAATCTACCAAATACGCCATATTATGTCACTTTCCAGATGGTTTTTGACAAAAATGAAAATGGCCGCATTCGTGTTGACTCTCAAACTTTTTATGTTATGTGCTTTTATTTAATAAAACTTACCTTTAAATATTAAAAATACAAATGTGGTTACTTGAATTTCAGACGGAAACCGTCTAAAATTTATCTTCAGTATGTACAAAGGTGAAATTAAAAAAAAATCAAAAATTTTGAGAAATTTGATATCTAAAATATAGCGTGAAAAGGCTGACACGGACTTTTACCTTACATTGCATTGGTATTATTTGTGTCTTAAATCAAAAGAAATACAATCTGCTAAAATTTTGCTAAATGACCTTTTATGAGTTGTTAAATTTTGGATGAACAAATAAATGGGTGTTATGGGGCAAAATATTATACCTTGTTTTGTATGGAAAAACAGAAAGGAGTTCGAACAGTTGACACAAATGCCAAAATCTCACCTAAGTACATCCTTAAATGCTACAATTGCGAAGATTTCAGTATTTAGTATGACTCAATGATGCAAGTACCCAATATATGTACATTTAATTGTAAAAAAACCAGCCCATATTTATGAAACAGAAGCATTCTACTTTCAAATAAATAGTTTAAAGTTTACATTATAACAATCTTGTAAAACTGCGATATGTTTGGGCCAAAAAGGGGTGTCACTTGACCTACTCCTTTTAAAATCGACACCGGACAGAATATTAATATTAACAGTCTTTAATAAAATAAGTTTTACATCAAAGACACTTCTTGTTAACAAATGTTATCATCGAAACAGAAAAGCTGTTCCAAAGTAATCTAACACATAGATCACTATTACATTGTAACAGCATGCATATAAGTTTTTGATTTCTATTTAATTTTGCCGTTTGCTTATGGACTTTTTGTTTTGAATTTTCCTCGGACATGTCGGAGTAAGTTGTTTTGTTATTTACTTTTGACTTTTGACTAAATCAAAATAAAACGTTATTTCACGGTGTTCTTGAAATATTGTATTCGTATAATTGAGTTGACTTCTTTCTTCGTTGATATTTTTTTTTGTTATTTAACTAGCCTGTGAAGGTGGATATTTCGGTGACAACTGCACGTTGAAATGTAATTGTTTGACTGGAACTTGCAACAGCTTAACAGGAAAGTGTTCTGAAGGTAGACAAATAAATTTTCATAAGGTTGACAATCAAACCAAAGTGATATATATATGTTTTGGGTTGTTGCGTTTGATTTGTTATTTAAAACAGACAATTTGTAGGTTACTTACTCATGGAAATAATAACAGAAATCTGAAAAATTCTGGATATTTCAAAAGAACACATAAACCACAAACACCTCATTAGTTCGAGAAAAAATTCCAAACATAGACAGAACATACAAATATATTGTCCAGATAGCCTGAGATGGAGCCTTCAGTAAAGTTGGCAACCGTAATAACGTAGTACTACTTAGCATGTTTACAACCAACTATAAGAAATCTGATACTTGTTCATAAGTACCAAAAACAGTCCCCTTTTCGATTTTTAAAAAAGAAAGGTTAATCTAAATAGTTTTTGCATCACTACATCTTCCTATATTTATTAACAAAAACAAAATGCATATGCACAATAGTCTCCATTTAGATGTGTTATCTTAAAGACTTTCTCGAAGTGCATATACCTTTTTGAATACCTGGTTGCTGTGAAATCTATTATTCGTTATCCCCTCCCTTAAGTTCGTTTAACAATAAGCAGTAACATTGATTTGGAACGTGACTGTTTAAGGGTATTTTAAACATAGTTGACAATCAAACTAAAGTAACTTTTACAATTTGTGAATTTCTTAGTTTTTGAAGGGATAGAGAGAGAGAGTCTTTTTAAATTATTTTGTGGAGATGCCTTGATCTTATTGGACTTACACTATATGTGTTTTTGTTAAAGATGGAACTACATCACGACATAAAGAAACGTCTAACGCGGCTGCTATAGGCGGAGGTGTTGCAGCTTTCATAATTGTTGTGCTTATAATAGTGGCGGCTGTTATCGTTTACAAGTAAGTTTAAATCTTTATTAAATATACAAAATCTGAACCCTAAACAAAATTCAAAACGGAAAGTCACTTTTCAAATGACAAAATCAAAAGCTCAAACAAATCAAAAGAATGGAAAATAATTGGCATTTAGTTTCCTGGCCTGGTACAGGCATTTCCGTATGTCATAGTCGATGAATGAAAACTGTTTTGTATAGCTGCATGTAGATAAACCTCTCACATTTAACTCAGTCACAAAACATAAATTATATTGCCAACAATGGGTGAGGTGAATAAAACGATCAAACAAACAGTAAGTTAATTTTGCAGCAAAATGCAAAAATATCGTTCATATATAACTATAAATCACCCAACAAATGTATCGCCACAATATTTACACAGGGGCCATAAGCACATACGTATCCAATAACACTACTTTACATGTGTGATAGTTTACTTATTGTGTATACTATGTCTACTGTTATTAACCAACTTGTGGAAACTCGTTTAATACAACAAACAAGATAAGAGCAGGAGACATATATGTATGGCCAATTTAAAAATTGTTTGTCTGAATACCTTTGTATTACGTAAGGAATATCAGGATTTTTTTCATATTTCTATGTATGCATGTATTTTATCTAATTATGATAACAAAGCATCTAAATGAGGTACCACACGTTCACAAATGTAATAAACATAAATAACACAGTAAATGACAAACGCGTCGAAATCATGCTAAATATTATATCTTTGCAACAAGTCAGCAAGAAGATGGAAGCAACACTTATTTTAATAAAAACAATCAGTGTAATCACTTTAGTTTTATATCAGTCATTTATGTTACGTGTATTGGTATTATAGATTAATGCATTTTTTAGTGTTACTATCAGCGCAGAAATAATAGGAACATTTAAAATCGTCCAATTCGGACGCCATCACGAGTTGGTTGATCGTTATGGAATAATCGTTTCACAGATGATATCAGCAGGTTCTTATGACTACAATCCCCTTCGCTTTCATGAATGTGACCTCTCGTATCTTTCGTCCCTCTTTTGATGTAGGTGACACTCAGTTATTTATTAACCATTTTCCATGTTTGACACTACTACAATGTTTGTTATGAAAACAAGATAAATCTGCATTTGCAATCTTCTTTTTATATTATTACCTTATTATGTGCATTATAATATAAATTGATTTCTGCGATAATTATTTGACAAACTGTGTATCTTCTGAATATTGTTGTCTAAAGTTACAAAGTGTATATGTATAACCCCTAAAAAGAGAATTCATTATCATGAATTCAACGGATATTCATTGGAAACTTTTCTTTTGGTGAGCTGAAATTGTCACATATCATTGAACGGGTCGAGTTATAAAATCAAATGTTATTTCATTATCTCGCAAGACTCGACTCTCTTTCGTTTGCGAAATTCGTATATGCCTCATACAAGAAAGTACAACGTTTCTATGCTAATAGGTTTCTCTTTGTTTTAATTAAAAATGTCTTTTGGCCGTATTTGGCACAACTTTTTGGAATTTTGGATCCTCAATGCTCTTCAACTTTGTACATGTTTGGCTTTATCAATATTTCGATTTGAGCGTCACTGATGAGTCTTATGTAGACGAAACGCGCGTCTGGCGTACTAAATTATAATCCTGGTACTTTCCCTTTACAGAATCCTTATCCTGATTTCTTTTAAATAATAATTGTACCAACATCTGCTACTGTTAAGAGGTGTCGGCTAACGTGTAAGGTTAAGACATTAATTAAACATGTCCAATTAAAATAAATTATTATCGTTTGTATTATTCGCACAAAACGAATTGGCACCTAGAACTGTCAACTAATTCATGAAAATGCTGGAAAAAAAATCGTACAATGTGAAAATATACTACTGTATACTAACATGACTAGTGTAACCTTAAATTCATGCTATACTGGCTTGCTCTTCAAACCAGTAATTGATATTGACCTTTAATTATTTTTATGAGAACTGGTGTATAGAAGGAGAATATGCCAGACGTAATATATTATGAACATTGTTTCTTTTTAAAAAACTCTATATAGGAAATGAGATGTAGTGAAATTACCAATGAAATGTTTATTCAACACAATTCAAATATAACGGTTTTGTCAATTATGGGTCAACATATAATCTATTTTTATTTAAAACATCTAATATATCACTGTGCTCTCTTACTTTGCAGCCGCAGATTAATATCATCACAAGATGGGGTTCAGACAACGTCAAGCCATACGACTACTTACGGTGAGGAAAATATTTTCGTTGTTTTTTTTTATATATTTTTAAAAGACAAAATAACGTTACTTTCACCCTAGTTATACTTATACTAAACATTAAATGAGGCCTCCATTACATGCTGCATACATTAATATCACGATTTTTCTTTTATTTAGAACTAATATATCTGTTTGCTTTCAAAACATCACCGGGTTTTAATCAGCAACAAAATGTACTACTATTAAATGTCTTTGTTTGGTTGATTTTGTTTTATGTAGTCACAATTACGGTGGGGATCACGTCTAACCTCTTATCAAATTTGCCAGAATTTGTCAGGAAAACTGTTCTGGGACAGTATGCAGAACTGTCATCCTGACACCTTTTAGACAGTTCTAGCTAGAACAGTTCTAAACTAGAATTGGAATCGTCAGTTCTACCTATAACTGATTTAGACACTTCTACCAAGAACTGATCTTGACAAGTCAAACCTTGAATAGTTTAAAACAGTTCTACGTCTAAAACAGTTCTATGGCTAGAAAAAAGTAAAATAACAAAAATACTGAACTTAGGGGAAAATTTTAAACGGAAAGTCCCTAATTAAATGGCAAAATCAAAGAATAGAAAATCTAACGAATGAACAACAGCTGTCATTGACTTGGTACAAGCATGGTGGATTGAACCTGGTTTTATTGCGCTAAACCTCTCTCTCTTTTGACATTCGCATCGAATTCCTTTATTTTGACAATGATGCGTAAACAAAAGAAACGCAATCGTTAAAATAGTCAAAATATAATAACAGCAGTCATCACTAGTAACCCGAATTTAACTTGATCGGACAAAAACGTGTTAACGCTATTTAAATGAGATTGATCGTTATTTGATAAAGATTGACAAAAATTAAAAATTATATTTAATTCATTTCAATTCATATCAATTCATTTTAACGCCAGTCAAATAGATTTCTCTGCAGTCGATCAATTGAAATCACGTTAGTGGTTAGTTGCGTCAAACTAATAGGCCACGCCCCTGTTAAGCTATTTCAAACATGCATTAATTCGTTTTAAACATGGATGAGACCCGGGCTTTTTACAGGTAAATCACTCAAGCAAAACGACCTCGATGTATCTATCGTTTGGGCAGAATCAATTTGCGCCAATTGCAGTTTTTTGTTTCAAACTTTAAATGCGTACAGTCTTAGTAAAGTCGCATGTTTCGCAATTTAATCAAGCGAATTAATAATAGGGCGCCCGAATAATACACGTGACATGTTCATATATAAGGAATTAAAATAAAAACATTAAAATATATATGCACACGTGGTTTAAAAATGCAAAACTTGTGAATCTGTTGAAAATAAAATAGTTAGATATATAACATGATTTTGATTTGCTCAAATGCACTAGATCTTTTTCGCATATATACATGCGTTTCAAAAATTGCCAAGTTCTATGAAAACTCGTGGCATGTAAGTTACGTGTGGTCCTTTACAACTATTTACAAAACTTTATGTATTCCTGTATATTTACCGTTTCTCTTTTTTCTGTTTTACTATAATAATTCTTTATTCCGTAAGAAAATATACAGCTCATAGGATCAAATACATACACAAATTATACAGTTTACTATATTGTACTCATATGTAAATGTAGACACGGAAAACTACACAGAAATTATTTATTGTGTACATAATTTAAATCGATGTATTTCATATTTTCGGTATTGACTGTAAAAAGTGCTTGAGTGCAGTATGAGTGAAATACAGAATTAACTCTACCTTTTTTATATTTCTTTATTTGAGAGGTAAGCTGCTGGCCAAGTTTCACTTATTCTGTCGCAAATCGTTTACTTCAATAACCAATCAATTGTATTCTGAAAGAAGTTGATTTGTTCTCTGTACGAATACATGAAATATTTCTCACTGAACGTTATGTTTGCAATCGATGATCAAATACAAATCTACAGTATTTATATGAAAGAGACTTAATAATATATTTTTTTTTATTATTATTCTACATATATTTGAAGGATCGAAATAATCAGTTCTACAAATGGATGTTATTTAAAGACTTGAAATTTTACAATTATCAAGTGCATCCATGAAATTTTTATCGACGCACCAACCTTTTCCCTTTCATCGTGCATAGCTCATTTTCCGATTCACGTAAGGTTTCTAACGATCTTCTTACTTGTTCATTGCATTCTAAAATCAAAATCCTACACAAATTGCAAAAAATTTTATTCTCCGGCTAGACTGCGTAAAAGATAAATATTGCTTTGTTTGTGTATACACAATGTTTTGAAGGCCGATATCCAGTTTGGCTAAAAAAGGATAAATTTGCGCCACAAGTTAATTACGCGAATTCTTTTTTTTTTTTTTTATCACTTTATCATAAAAACTGCAACATTCATTTGCGCCAATAAAACACTCATTTAATTGTGCAAATATTATAGACTTGTTTTCGAATGTTTCTTCTTAGAGCACTGAGGAGGTCCTTTTCGGTATTTACATGTAGGTTCAGAATTCGCAAACTGAAAGGGCCTCCTTAGTGCACTTAGACTGACAAAAAAGTGCACTAGGGACCTGGTGGAAAGATAGAATTGACACAAAAAACATGGCATACGGAAGGAGAAGTACATAATTTCGAATTTTAGTAATTATAAAGTTATTTAACAGTTGAAGTAAGTATTATAATGTTACATGTACGTGTAAATATGTTAATAGTTTGGGCAATAGTTTCGAGGTAAATATGACACAATTAATAAAATTGAGAATGGAAATGGGGAATGTGTCAAGTTCCATTTATTGGCGCAATTAATATTATAAAACAGAAGAGATGACCGCTATTCAAACGTTTACAATATGACAAATTACACCTAACCGTTTTCACAAATCAGTAATTTTTTCGCCCGGGGATATACACCTGCCAGTAGTCTACCTTCAGTAACTTTACAATACCCAGCCGTGTCATTTCCGTATATTGTACATGTAGATATCACGTGTTATACATGTATATACACCAGAAATACCCATTCAAGTGATTTTTAATTTCAGAAGAGCTCCATATCGGGTACATCATGTACATAAACATAAAATTACAATAATATGTATCTTTTTTTTTTGCTTCAATTACTTTTTTGTATGTTATTGACTTATTCGTAAATCGAAAAAAAACGCACAAATCTGAAATGAATCGTAAGCATGGCATTGAACATGTTGAATGATTTCTCTAACTCAAAACTAGTTATACATGTACATGTAGATGCCTCTGAAATTATATTTTTCTCGTTGGGTTGCTTGTCCATTAATTGACGTTTACGCTATATTCTTATGTTCGGTATTTGTGAAAACCGCTCATCTATCAATTTTACAAGAAATATAATACTTGTAAGTCATGAACATTGAAGTTTAACTTGCTATCATTTTTTCGTATACGCACAAACATAAAATAAAATGAAACACCTTAAGCTGGGGTCACACATTCACGATTTTTACTACCGTCCTCGACAGGACCATTCCCGATTAAAATTTATCAAAAGTCTGATCAAGATCCTGTAAATCGTGGATGGAAATTCAAACTTAAATCAAAATTTGTAAAAAAAATAATTTGATCGCGACAACAATCAGATAGTGTTCAGGAAGCGACGATATTCAACCGTTTCTAAGCGAATTAGTACCGACAATCCCGTTCTGAATCTGCTTCTAACCCGATTTGTATTTTTCGCCAGGTAAAATTCGACCGAGTATGTCACGACTTCGTCCCGACTCTACCGAACGTAATCCGACAGAGATCAGACAGTGACCAGACAGTGAACCGACGCTGACGGAAGATATCCGTTAGAAAACTCTCGGCATATTCGGGATGATCAGGTACTGACGGAACGTAATCCTATCACGGTCCGCTCTATCGCATTGCAAACGGCTTTGTCTGGTCTCAGTCGTATTGTATTCTGTAATTATCGGGACTCTGACGTGTATGGAAAGCCATACGGGACCCCCGACTCCGTGCAAGTTTTACAGTGTAATAATACAGTACTTGTACGGCCGTGTAAGATAACCGAATCCCGTGAATGTTTTTGCCGACTCCGCGAAAGTTTTGGACCGACTCCGTGAAAGTTGTTGACCGATTCCGCGAATGTTTTATACCGACTCCGTGAAAGTTATGAACCGATTCCGTGAAAGTTGTTGACCGACTTTGCGTTTTGGAACGACTCCGTGAAGTTGTTGACCGATTCCGCGAATGTTTTATACCGACTCCGTGAAAGTTATGAACCGATTCCGTGAAAGTTGTTGACCGACTTTGCGTTTTGGAACGACTCCGTGAAGTTGTTGACCGATTCCGTGAAAGTTCTTGACAGACTTCGCGAAAAATGTGAACTGACTTATTGAAATATTTTGTAAACTCCTTTTCGTTATAATGTCTGAATGGATTTTTAACATTTAATTCATTCAAGTACGTAACATGCCAAAATTGAACATTGCAAGAATGCAGCCGGCTCTGGTTATTTTATAAACTACATTAGTTATCTAAATAGTTCTTCTTGAAATGATAAAAAAAAATTTAAATGAAGTGTACATGAGTGTTTGGATTAGAGTCTTCATACTTGTTTTCTTTAACTTTTTCGACTTTTTTTCTCTCTATCCCTTTCTATTCTTCATGATTTACCATCCCATTATTCGTTTTATTTTCTAGCACTCCACTATTCTCATTTCTTTTGTATCTGGCGCCAATTATTCTCATTTCTATATTATTTGCATATTATTCTCTATTTTGTAAACCGTATCCACACCCTCATACGGATATTATTGATATCATATTTTAAATTGTGATATGGGGAAAAAATATAATGCCTCAAAATGCTTGAATGGCTCGTCCTGTTAATATAATTCACGTGTAGATATCAACTTAATGAATTGTGATGTGGGAACAAACTTAAATATCATATGTTCCCTCAGCAATCACATGAATACAAATGACCAATTACATGTTAGATGTTTCCAAGACAACATCTATAATGTCATATGCATGGGACAGTTTCAAGAGTATGAATTTGTCTATCAATAACTACTAAGTTAAACAAAGTAGTATATTTGGCGAGTATAAAGATGTCTATGGAATTTTCTGTTATTAGATTTATGGAAGATGTGGTATGAGTGCCAATGAGACAACTCTCCATAGAAGTCACAATTTATAAAAGTAAACCATTATAGGTCAAGGTACGGTCTTCAACACGGAGCATTGGCTCACACCGAACAGCAAGCTATAAAGGGCCCCAAAAAATTACTAGTGTAAAACCATTCAAACGAGAAAACCAACGGTCTAATCTATATAAAAAAAACGAGAAACGAGAAACACTTATGAACCATATCAACAAACGACAACAACTGAACATCAGATTCCTGACTAAGGACAGGTACAAAAAATTGCAGCGGGATTAAATGTTTTAATGGTACCAAACCTTCTCCCTTATCTGAAACAATAGTGTAACATCACAACATAGAAAGACACACTATAAAATATCAATTGGAATGGCTTAACTCAATCAAAAAACGTAGTAACACAATGAACATACACTGAACGAATAAATTTGATCTATGATACAATGTAAATACAAAGTTGATAAAAATATTAATATTAATAAAGTCAAAGAAACTAAACAGACTCAAAGATCAGTAATACAAGATAAAACAAAATAAGAGATTTTTGTCATGAAGTCTATTCTCATCTAAAAGGTTGGAGAGTATATATCTATCCTTTGTTTGATATGCCCATAGATCAAGGTGAGCGACACCGCTATGCCAAAATTCGATATTGACAAAAAGAATAACAACAGTATTTAGACACTACATAAAAGCACAAAGACATATAAATTCACCTCATGAAGTAGGGGATGTTCCCAGGTGCTCCTGGTGGGTAACAAGAATCTGGTCAACACGTGAAGCGTCCGGTGCTACTTTTCGCTCATTGTCAGGGTTTATTCGCTCTCTTTTTGTCGAGCCTTCGACTTTAGTCGAAAAAGCGAGACATAGCGATCCTACATTCCGTCGGCGTCGGCGTCGTCGGCGGCGTCCACAAATATTCACTCTGTGGTTAAAGTTTTTGAAATTTTAATAACTTTCTTAAACTATCCTTGAATTGTACGAAACTTGGACAGAAGCTTGTTTATGTTCATAAGATAGTATCCAGAAGTAAATTTTGTAAAAAAAAAATTCCATTTTTTCCGTATTTTACTTATAAATGGACTTAGTTTTTTTTCTGCCAGGAAACATTACATTCACTCTGTGGTTAAAGTTTTAAAAATTTTAATAACTTTCTTAAACTATCCTGGAAATGTACAAAACTTGGTCAGAAGCTTGTTTATGATCAGGAGATAGTATCCAGAAGTAAATTTTGTAAAAATAAAATTCCATTTTTCCCGTATTTTACTTATAAATGGACTTAGTTTTTCTTCCAGTTAACATTACATACAGTCTGCAGTTAAAGTATTTAAAACATTTTTAAGATTCTTAAACTAGCCTGGATTTTTACCAAACTTGGACAGAAGCTTCTGACAATCAAAAGATAGTATCGAGAGGAATAATTATATTGATTTTTTTCATCATTTTTGATGAGTGTGTGATTAACAGCAAAAGTAGGCGAGACACTGGGTTTTGCGGAACCCTTACACATTTTTTTACTGTACGAGCGATATATGTATACCGCGAACAACAATGTGAACCTTTTTTGGGAGTGAGATCAGGATAAAGTTCGAATATCACGGCCCAGGCCGCGTGTAAATTTCCAACAAATCTATGGCTTCCATGAATTATTTCTTAAATAAAAAACGTCGTATCAACTATCGGAAGCCCTCTCGACCAATCATATTAACGTATTTCCTAATGTGCAAATCATATAAGAATTATTACTGGTCTTTTCCCCCTTCCTAAGACAGTTTTACGCTTGACGAAAGCAAGCTGGATAACGGCTCCTCACACTCGAATCAAGCTTAAGCAAGTCAAGTTTATAAATATAAGCCCATACCGCATAGTCAGCTATAAAAGGCCCCAAAAATGACAAATGTAAAACAATTCAAAAGAGAAAACTAACGGTAGGCTAATTTATGTACAAAATAATTTACGAAAATTAAATATGTAACACAGCAACAAATGACAACCACTGAAGAACAGGCTCCCGACTTGGGACATGCAGGCACATACAGAATGTATATGTTCCATCTTCAGACATAAATTCATTTACTCTGTAACCTTTTTTAACATGTTTTTTTTAAATAATTGAGTTTTTATAAACAAATCTAGCGGAAATTGTCATAACTCATACTTATGTTATATTTCCTATTTTATAACACTTATGTAGCAATGTTACATAATGTTTTCTTATTTACTAGAACCGATTTGTTAAATTTATTATGCACTTTCTCGTAGCTGAATCTGTGAATCAAGAATAACATAAAATAGTTAATTCTAGCTTTATTAAACTCGAAACAATGGAATAATATACTTCCACATTTAAATATCAATTATAATATGGGTTTTATTGATGGGCGATATCTTTTTTGCGCCTAAAATGAACTCATTTGCGCCACAACTTATTTACGCCAATGCTACTTTTGCGCCACTCCAATTTAAAAAATATAGGTATCATTTGCGCCAAAAAACAACATCTAATTGCGCCAATTTTATGAATTTATTTATTTTTACTTATATATATCAACTAAATAATTGACTTCTCTCCTCCTTCATCCATGCATAGGACCATCAATTTACCGCCTGGCAGAGTTATTTTAAAGTCATTTTAATACATAAAATATGCTGAATCATCTTTGTTTGTTGCAACACCAAATATCATCAAGAATTTGTGAAATTCGGATTGATTTTTTTGTTGAACTGGATGAAGTTTCCTTCTTTCTCTGTTTTATGTATAGTTGAAAGAAGGAGGTTAAACATATTTCAAATATTAATTATTGTAGGAGGTTGCTCAGATAACATACCAGTTGCTTTTTCGTTTGCATGCTTTTCTCAAAATCTGTCTTTCTAGTTTCTGAGTATTAGTTTCATGTAAATAATCTTAAAGCCTAGAACAACTCGAATATCTGTGTATCTCCATCTAATTTCTCTAACAAATGCCTGACGAAATTTATGTTCTTCGACAACGATGACAAGTTATCCTCTATCAGACTCGTATTTCTCGAACGATATATTATCAGACATCTTTACATATGAAAAAATATTCTATTGATACTGAACAAGTTATTTCTTGGTGACTTTTCTTAATTTTTATGAGATAGTATTAATGAGTAAACCCATTTACAGGATAAATCAACAGGAACATACTTTTAAAACCTTTGAAATAGTTATATTTTCTAGTAGGAATAATGAATATCTATATATGATATTTGTATCCTCAAAAGAAAAAAAATAATAGACAGTTCTTTTCGTGAAACTATAACAATTGCTAAACTTGTCTCCTGGTTCTGCTACTAATTGTATGCATGCATTATAAAACAGCAAAAGAAAAAAGATAATCCGCACTAAAAAAAGAACATCTAATATATTGTAGTCATGTGGAGCAAGTTATCAAAATTAGGGGCGGTACTGTCAATATAGTAACATAAAAAAATCCGCATATATTCTCGTTTTATACCGTTTACATAAACAAAGAACCCCACCCCCAACAAAATTCCCTTCTAAATTATTTCAAATTTTAGATCAAATATTAAAAAACTATAAGAGGTTAGAATAAAATTGTCAAATACATATTAATACAATGACAAGTAGCGAATAATACAAAATAATTATGCATTATATAATTATAATGGTTTTAATGATTCCATGGAGATCGCTAATGATATGTATGAAATGGACACAGTCGGCAATAAATTGTATTACACGACCGCGACCATCACTAATTACTAACGTTTTAATCAAATTAATTACTACAGAGTCGTCATCAATCTTACACGGCCGCGAATGTGCTATGTAATTAAATAAAGTTATCAAAGTCGGCATCAATCTTACACGGCCGCAAATGTGCTATGTAATTGAAATAAAGTTATCAAAGTCGGCATCTATCTTGCACGGCCGAGTATGTCAACTGGCATTGCGTTTAAAGAGTTTGTTGAATAAGTCGGGCTATATCATTCGCGGAGTCGGTCAGGAACTTTCTTGGAATCGGTCCAAAACTTTCACGGAGTCGGTCCAAAACATTCGCGGAATCGGAAAAAAACATTCACGGGTTCGGTAATCTTACACGGCCGTGAAAGTACTATATAAAACATGCACGGAGTCGGGGGGTCCCATGTGGCTTTCCATAGACGTGGGTATCATTGATTAATTTCGTATTAATAACGGGACTGTTTCGGAACGGTTTCGGCAAAAAACGGTTCGCAATCGACAAGATCTGCATGCAATCTGGACTCAATCGGCAGAAAAACAAATATGAAAAATTACTCCAGATCATTCCCGTTCCACAAGACACCGTCCAGAATACACAAGACATAGTTCGGAATTCGATCCGATACAGCAGAATCTGTCACGACATAGCCACGATTGTAATCCGACTAGACAAAATCGGCTGAGTTGTCCCGAATGTTACGGGACGCACCTAACTGTCGGGTGCTTTGCCGAACTATTCGGACCCTTCCTGACCCGTAAGAATCTGTTACGAACTAACACGACTGTGTTCAGACAATGATAGGACATTCCAGATAATTGATGATACTAATCCGACTTTTTCACTTTTCGTGTCGTATTGCTGTCTGATCTCAAACGGGAGCAATAATCGGCAATGTGTGAACCCCGCATTAAAGCGGTTTAAATTATGCAGTGCATTTTGAAAATATAGTTTTAAAAAACCGGTTATTTTTGTTTCATACTTTTTCTATCCCTTTTCTTAAAAATTAGGACACGTGTCACTGGTTAATATAGAATACAATTAACGGTATGAATTTTCTTGTACCAGATGCGCATTTCGAAAATACATGTCTCTTCAGTGATTAGAATTTGAGCTGTTTTATAAGTATATATGATGGTGCCTCGTTATAAGGGATTTTTTATCTATTCATCCATAATTATTTTTTTGTTAAAATACACTATAATTTCACTTTTTTTTAAATGACAACTTGTAATTACCGGAAGATTTGCAGATATTGACCCCCGTGCGTTTGGATTAGCATTAAAATGTTCCTGTATTTTTATAAGAAATACGTTATAACACAATTTGGACTTGTACACGTATATATATGCATCTATAAGTCCAAGCATGTGCATACAATAATGCATGTATGTATACGCATGCGTTTCTCGCTACATTGAAGACCCGTAATATAGGCCGTCCTCTTTTGTCTGCTCTATAGTCGGGTTTTTGTCTCTTTTACACATTCCCCATTTCCATTCTTAATTTTGTAATATACGACGGTATATTGGGGAGCGTCTAAACACCACCTAGGCCGCTTTGGTGCACTAAGCTCAAGAAAGTGCACTAAGCCTATGATGGGATGGTGCTATGAATGTAAAAAAGATACCATCGGACGCTGTTTTTCATGAAGATAATGTATCTGATTTTTTAGTCATTAGAAATTGTAGTTAAGCCGTAATTTTGATTTTTTTCTGTCATCAAAGGTTTTGTCGGACGACACGTGCTAGTAATTAACCAGGTAATAAAAACACTGATCCATGCAGAAATAAAGAAACATAACAAATACACGGCTTCCACCTTTTTGTTTGCCGTGTTATATAAGTGTTTGTTTTTGTAGGATTTAAAACAAAACTTTGTATTTCTTTCTTTTTTGTGTATTTTTTTATAGGTTAATTATTTTGACTTTATGATACTTTTTTGGGGTTTTTTAGTCAAACTTCATTGTAATTCGAAGTTGATGATTTTTGTAAAACGATTGTTTTAGGTGGTGTTTGTTTCGTTGTATTTGTAAAATTGTATGAAAGATTGGTTTGTCCTATAATAGAATACGGAGCAGGTATATGGGGTCAAAAAACATATTCCTGTATTAACTCTATACATAATAGGGCTTGTAGATTTTTTTTCTCGGAGTACGAAAATATGCACCAAATGCTGCAGTTACGAGAGACTTAGGAATACCACCTATTTTTGATATAAACAGTGGAAAAGTATTATTCGTTTGTGGTGTAGATTGACTAACATGAGCTCAAATCGGTTAAATGCAAAAGTTCACAAGTGGGCTGATAGTGTGAGTATTAAGCATAAGTGTGTTAAAAACTGGATTTTCTTAGAAAAAAAACCTTCTAGCTAAATTCAAGTCATTTATCGTGTCCTGAAAATATGGACACTAACTTTGTAATTTTTTTATGTCAAAATTGTTCCTGTAACAAATACCATGTACATGTACATATATGAGGCTATGAAAGTAAATAAATGGAGTTTACAGAAATAAAGATGATAATGGGATAAGCACTTTTAATTACAGAATAAAGAGATGAAAATATAAAGAATAGATTAAATGATTCATGGTTGCTTAAAGACCAGTTACAAATATTACATTCTACCCCTCCATGTTTTTGTCCATCTGATGAGTTAAGCCTATTTAAACTGATTCTTATAGTTCGTTGTAATGTTGTACATGTACTTTTATACTACTGACCGAGACTAGGGAGAGGATAGGGAGCCCGCTAACATGTTTAACCCCGCCACATCATTTATGTATGTGCCTGTCCCAAGTCATGAGCCTGCAATTCAGTAGTTGTCGTTTGTTTATGTGTTACATATTTATTTTTCGTTCATTTTTTTTTTGTTATATAAATAAGGCGGTTAGTTTTCTTGTTTGAATTGTTTTACATTGTCATATCGGGGCCTTTTATAGCTGACCATGCGGATTTGGCATTGCTCATTGTTGAAGGCCGTACGGTGACCTATATTTGTTAATGTCTCTGTCATTTTGGTCTCTTGTGGACTGTTGTCTAATTGGAAATCATACCACACCACATCTTCTTTTTCATATTCCTGTGCTTTTAAAATGCCCATTATAGACATACAAATGTATCATGCTACATTAAGCTTAACATTTTAATTTAACAATTTATATATTTATTCAATAACGACAATGTTGCTGCAATAGGTGCCAAAAACATCAACAATATTTTATTGAAAAGAAACGGCATTTTATTTCACTTGTTCTTAAAGAAAAAGATGTTTAATTTCATTTAGTATACGGACACTGTAAATTTTCAATTTAAATGAGTAAAAATTTGTTTATATTTATATATTGTGTCTTATACGTCTCTTATTTATCTTTTAAAGATTGATGCATACAACACAAATGTTTAAATGTTTTGTTCAGTTCTGTGATTCTCATTTTATGTTTGTATGTGGTGAGACTTTGAAATAATAATAATGATAAAATATTGAATCTAAAAATATTCAGAAACTATACACTTTTCTTAAATTTATACTTGAGTCAGAAAATTAAAACCAGCAGTGTCAAAAATATTTTTTCAAGCTGACAAATATTTTACACTCAGCGGCATTCAATATCATTGACATACTATGTAGCACTAATCGCATTATACATGTACATATATTTTGGAAATTTTATCAGTAATCTCTCTATTGAAGATGTTGAAATCTATGTATTATAATTATACGCTTATTAGGCAAATTCATATTCTACAAAGATATTTTCAATCATTTTAGTTTTGATAAATACCATTACAAATAACATATTTGTCTCAGTCTCCTGTGTGAGGATATTCGATTGATATAAAACAATAAACAATGTAAGGTCGTCAGGTAAATGTGGATTACGGATTAAGATGTTAGATGTCAAACTTGAATTAACAAACTGAGGTGAATTTAACCCGAATATGTAGTTTCTCTTCAACAGTGTTTTAATTCCAAGTTCCTTATTTTCATTTAAACTAAATCAATTATATAGAATGATAGAAAGATTCGGAACTAAAGATAGTCACAATTAAAAATATGTATTTTGAAAAAAAGACAAAAACCGCCAGATCATATCTGATTTAAATCCAGGGTCCGTATATGCATCTTCTGACATCAGACTCGGACTTCTCTTGAACTGAATCTTAATGTGCGTTTTGTTATGCATTCACGTTTCTACATTGGCTAGATGTATAGGGGGGGGGGTTGAGATCTCATAAACATGTTTAACCCCGCCGCATTTTTGCGCCAGTCACAAGTCAAGAGCCTCTGGCCTTTGTTAGTCTTGTATTATTTTAATTTTGGTTTCTTGTGTACAATTTGGAAATTAGTATGGCGTTTATTATCACTGGACTATATATATTTATATATAGTATATATTTGTTTAGGGGCCAGCTGAAGGACGCCTCCGGGTGCGGGAATTTCTCGCTACATTGAAGACCTGTTGGTGACCTTCTGCTCAATGTTGGTTTTTTTCTTTGGTCGGGTTGTTATCTCTTTGACACATTCCCCATGTCCATTCTCTATATTACAATGGTACGTAAATTCAGATTTTATCCGAAAAGACGGATTTTTCTACATGTTCTACAAAAAATTTGTACAACTATTGAATATTGTAAATGTTTAATGCATAAATGTCCATATCTAGATCGAACTTGCTTTGCTTCGTCGAAAGTACGAATATAGAAAAATCACAGATTTATATTACAACTAAAAGGTCCTAGAACAGTTGCAGAAATCATCAGAATTTGTTTATTGTTAGTTATTTGTACATGTATAACTATAATGCGAACCCGAAGTTGTGAAATAGCAACTAAGCGTGAATTCTTTGGAAAAGCGACGGTTCTATGAAAACCTATTGTCAATTTCAAGTTCTGTTTCGACATCATTATAATATATGTCACTGGACGTTAAAATTTAATCCTTTATTTCGTCTTCGTCTTCGTCAAATAGTGCTGTTGGTTTCTGCCGAAAAAAATCTTTCAAAAAGTTGTAACCTTTGTAACTTTTTCAGATAATTTGACCACATGACAAGAAATTATACAATAAACATTGGTCAGGCACGATAGATTCTGATGTAAGACACGTACCGTTACAATACCCAGTTTACACGCATCAGCGCACACAGGTTTGTCGAATAGGCCAGTTGATTGGAGGAAAGTTACCAAAAACCACGCCTACCTTAAACTATTATCCAATCAAACGCCTTTGACATAAACATAAATAATGCATGGGTAATATTACAGAGATTTTGAAAAAAGTTGAGACTCTAAATTCTAACTTAAAAGTATAGATTAATGCTCGTAATGCATTTTCGCAATTAATATTAAATTTTAAACATACTTTCACCTATCTAGTGAGGAAAAAATACAAATTTAAAACAATTGCAAATTACAACTATTTTAAATTATAATGCACAGCAAGGACGTATATTAGTTATCCGTCCGTCTGCACTGTTTGTGATACATGGGTGTCAAAATGTATTAAACAAAAACCTAAAAACCAGTTTCAAGAAGAATTCTTTGCTTTTATTGCAGAATCGCATAAAACATAATGTTGTCGTATTTTCAAAAAGAATCATCAATTTGAAAACTACTTTTCCTTTTTACCTTTCTAAATTCATATATTACCATGAGTACGCAGATATAGAAGTGGTAGTTGCCGATTGAGTCTAGAAGGTGTCAGGATTTACACAGAGAAGAGAGAATATGCCGTCTCTGTGACTCAAACAACATTGATGACGAGTACCATTACATTATGAATTGTAAAACATTTAAACTATAGAAAAAGAAGGAAATGTTTAAGGAACTACTGTTAGTCAAACCCTTATATCTTTAAAGCTGTTCAACAGTTAAACTCATCAAATATTGTAATATTAGAAAAACTATGTAAAAGTTATAAATGTGAAAGTCAGTCCTCCAAGTTTATTTAATTGTATCGTTTACACATGCATGTAATAATTTTACCTTAAAGTTATGTTTATGTATGTTATTGATAACTAGCAATTGATGTTTTATGAGAAATAAAGTATTCGTATTCCTTTAAACCATAAATTACAGTACACGAAGACAGCCTACGGGTAAAGTACAAGTGAATATATCACAAAGATCATCCGTACGCGTCCCTGTAAATGCAAAACTCGGGATTTTCTATGATAATTACCCGAGAGGTTATAAAAGATCTAGAAAAGACTTCAAAAGGTGTTTGCCAAAAATGAATTGAAATAAAAGATTTTTGTGTAGACGAGTTACAACATTGCATAAGCATGATTAGAAAATTTGAACAAAAAATGTAAGTGCACATCTTTTTAGTGGCGAAAAACACGCATATCGAGTTACGTAGACGAAAAAGAATAAGTACATTCATAATGATTATGATGTAAATTCACGAAATTATAAGGTTATAATTAGAAAACAATCTAAAACACGATTCGTCATTCCCCATGTTTATAGATTAAAACAGAATTATAATTTTAATTCTTAAATTAAATTTTGAAATTCAAAAGGAATGTTTCTGATACTTGACAGTTCAGCGAACACTATTACATGAAATGCACAATGATATTGACCGAAAACAAAGGTGAAAGATTCAAATTGTAAAATCAGCCGCTGAACGGTAGAATTTCTATCAATGATTCAACGATAAAAAAAAAAGACTATTGAGTGTAAAAGTATGATAGAAATACTTTTAATTTATTGAAATGCCTGTTAAATTTTTCCAGTCATTGGTTACTAGTGATTGTCAATCCATATCGATATTTCATAGCACTTTTACAAATTCTGAAAAAAATAAAATAAAAATATAATATTCCCATGGGAAAATATATCTTCCCATGAGAAGAAATTTGTCCCGCACAGTGTTTAACTCCCACAAAAGGGAGTCTAACCAGCAAAGAAATGCTTTATCATCTGTAGATTGATTTTTATATATGAAACGATGTGTATTGATTTTACTTGGTTCAATGTTCAGTGGCAAGTATTTTATATATGCGCAGGTCCTGAGACAGAAAATCCAATTACTCATTCACTTATGGTCTTTAAAAATAACGATTGCGGGATGACGGACAGGAAGACTTCAAACGTAACAGTGTGAACTAGCTGTCAGAAACTTAAGTACTCTCAGATCCTTTCTTGCTATTGTCGTTTTGTTCTTCTGGTAAACAAGTGATTCTTTCATTGTTGAAGACTCTCTAGCGACTATAAAGATGAACAGGAATAAAACGCTGACCATTGATAATTTGTATTTTTGTTAAGCTCTGACTTTGTGTTCGATAAGGTCCCGTGGACTTTTACTCCATATTCCTTTATTTTCTATAAATGCGTCTGTATTGACAGTAAGTTGACACGACTTAATACAAGTTAAACCCTTAAATGTAAGACACCAGATGAAAATACTCAAAAAGGAGAGCCAGTTTGGTATTCTGTAAGGTTAGAGTTCAATTCTTCATGAAGAAACGACTATATGTTTTCTGTATTCAGCATAGAATCATATCTTCTAAACTATATTTTTTCGCACAATGTCTGAATATTGGTGGACATGCATCATTGCGAAACCAGACATTTACAAATGAAAATTAATACTTATACTATAGCCATTTAGTAGGAAAGTAAATGCACAAAAGACAAGTAAATCAGAAACATGCATGGATCACGCAAAATTATGCAAGGGCGACACCGGAGTAATGGGAGTTTGCTTCTTGCAAGACATTCGCCGTGAAAACAATTTGATATGAAGACAAGCCTTTGTTTCAACTTTGTTTTAAAATTTCAAACATGAGGCTGTTACGGCCCAGGTCAATGTTCTTAAGCAACACATATTTTCCTTTCATTTTGCTGTTAGCTTTTTGATATAAATTTTACATATTATAGACTATTATGATTCTTTTTTTTCAATTTCAGTTAAACACTATATCTGATTTGCTTTTAAATAAATTTTTACATGTTTAAATGTCTTTTTCTTTTTCTTCATCTTTTTGAAACCCTGGTTTTGTATTACCACTGACCAGTTCAGTAAAGAAACAGCTGACTCATGTTTGCATAAATGTGTTTTTAACCAATCTAACATGCTATTATTTCCTTATTTTTTATTCCGTGTCTATAGATAGTCTTCATCGGGGAGGCAAGATTTATTTTGTCTGTTGGTTGCTTGGCTAGCGTAAGCTAATCGATTTACCTCACATTTTGAAGTTGGATGGAGATTGTTTTTAAATAAATGCCGTACCTTTGTACTTTGGTTTCCTGTCGGATTTTTCTCAATTTTAAATTGGAAAGTTTTAACATTAGTTTTGCATAATTATTATTTTTGACTTGCAAATGAACGATTAATAAATCTATTCCCATATGTGCTAGCGAAATGTCTTTAGTGTAATCTCGGAGTGTAATTTTTATTTCAACTTTTACGTTTGCATCAGGACGACCTAAAACACGAAAACTTTCTTTTTTTTAAGAATGACATTCGTTACTTCAAACAAAGATCGCTTTTATCTTCTTTTTTTTTGCAGTAAAAGACCGGTTTCTTTAAAAAAATCTTTCATACAATCGACTGAACGAAGTATAAGCTTCGGGAAGGTCAAGGATTATAACATATTTTTCGTAATTCTGAAAAATTCAATGGTCGAATTAAAGCTTAATACCTACAAAAAAATCTCAATGAGCGAGAACACTTTCATTTTAGTAATCTCTGGTGTATTTATGATGGCTTGGTTTGACGCGAGAACAGACGAACTATGCTTACTAGTGCTGCATAAAAAACATGAGGATATGGTTTGTCCTTTATTACAAATTTGACTCCAATAAGGATAATTTTTGTCTCATAGAAAAATCGGTATTTTTTACCGATAATTTATTTTTCGATTTTTATCGGATAGAATAGTTATTTTGAAAAATACAAACCGGATAATTATTTATTAAAGTTTCGTATGCATCATAAATCAAGCTCCGGCAACTTTTGACTTGTTCTAATATAAATAGTAATGATTTTCATCGGAGAAAAAGATAGATATTTTTGTCGTGATTGGAAGAATCGTAAAAGTGTTATTTTTCTAAATTCTGTTTGTTTAATCGGACATCGTAGAGTTTTACTTTGATTTCTTTTTGCCGAACTGGACTTCATATTGTGTATTGATTTGAAACATGAACGCGGACCTCGATGAGAACACCTGGATTGAAAGTTTGCAAACGTTCCGACCAATGAAATTCATTTTAATATGTAACGAGAGCACCTAGATGGAATATTTTATCTATACTACAATCAGTTTTAACTTAGAAATTTTCGCTCAAATATATAGGAAATAAAATTATATGAAAGCAACAATGCAGAATGTTTCTTTTCCATTTTTTGTTTTTTTTAACAATGTTTATGTTCATTTCAATTTGGTAAGTAGACTTATATTAAATGCCCAAAACGTAAAGGTATGTTTTCTTTTAAAACATTAAAAAACGTAAGAGTATGCCGAAAAATAGCCTGTCAAGGTCGTTAAACTTAAATCAACTTACCCATCTTTATCGCAGACTAAAATGTATCTCATATATACAGAATACATGTTCATTTATTACAAGTACGTCAGGGTGCATGATAGCACAATAATCTTTTTACAGAATCGTAAGAACAATATTTTTGTTTGATATTTGTTTCTCTTCCACAATTAACGCCCGATTTGGCAAGTGACCGGTATTACAATTTAACACAGTTTTAAAAGTTCAGTGGGTTGCTACTTCATTTAGAATTTTGAGCATGCCTTTCTGTTTATCATATTCAACGTCAACATTATCTTCGTCAATTTTATTATTCAACAATATCTTGTTTTTCATTACAAGCTTTTCCAAATATCAATATACAGCAAGAGAATGACTATATGTTGCTTCCCGGAAATATAAGACACATCAATTTAAATTATGTACACAATAAATAATTTCTGTGTAGTTTTCCGTGTCTAAATTTGATTTACGAGTACAATATTATATATATAGTAAACAGAAAAAAGAGAAACGGTTAATATACAGGAATACATAAAGTTTCGTTACTATATAGTTGCAAAGGATCACACGTTTCTTACGATAGATACATCGAGGTCGTTTTGCTTGAGTGATTTACCTGTAAAAAGCCCGGGTCTCATCCATGTTTAAAACGAATTAATGCATGTTTGAAATAGCTTAACAGGGGCGTGGCCTATTAGTTTGACGCAACTAACCACTAAATTGATTTCAATTGATCGACTGCAGAGAAATCTATTTGACTGGCGTTAAAATGAATTGATATGAATTGAAATGAATTAAATATAATTTTTAATTTTTGTCAATCTTTATCAAATAACGATCAATCTCATTTAAATAGCGTTAACACGTTTTTGTCCGATCAAGTTAAATTCGGGTTACTAGTGCATCACTGTGTTACAATCTCAAGACAAACAAACATTTACAAAAAACACAAAAAGAATCTTTCAAATTAAAAAAAAACCACATTCCTTGTTTCGCGTGTTGGTTGCTAGAAAATTCAAACGTCACAAAACAGTCGTTCAGTGTCTATTGAAAACAGTTATAATTTTTTTCATAGGGAATGGTGGAATGTAGGGTTATAAAATCAAAAGTTATGTTAGAATTAATTTCAGAAACAGACCGAGATTAAAAATTATAAAGCAGTTCTTTAGAATTTTTAAGAATCCATATATGGTTAATACTACTACGCGAGTGAAATAATTTTGTCGTTTGTCGTTCAAAGTATTGTCAAATTTATAATAGAACAACAACATAATGACATATAATAAAACAATAACATAATGACGGGATCTTTGAAAGTACAAAGTCAAGGAAACACAATAAATTGCATATAAAAAACACACCAACAAAAATGAAAGATAATACAAACGCATTGACGGGATGTTTAAGTACCGAGCCACGTTAAATTGATATCACATCAAACAGACCAAACAATAAAATGATATTAATAATTGAACAACGAGAAATAAAAGAACTATATAACACGTAGATAAGATAATAAACAACGTCGGTATACAGAATCTATACATCAAGACAATCATGTATTATTTGTGAAGGTGATACGGAATATTTATCAATAAGGTCTTGGTACCTTCCGATGAACTTCTTTTAGAAAAAGAACGAGACGTTCTTTGACATACCCCTGGTTCATCCATTGTCTCCTCAGACACTGGTGACGTTTTACAAAGTCTGAGTAGAAGCTGCAAGCTCTTGAATATAGAATAAGTTGGAAAATATATATCCCATATGCAGGTAAAGTTGGTATATTGCAACAAAAGGTGGGGGGATTTGATTTATAATTTCAAAATTAAAATTGTCTTGTTTTTCATAGATTCTGATACTGAGATGACTGTGTATTGTCAAATCGAGATGTAAGTCTAAAAATGAGGCGGAGGAATCCGTGTCTTTTGTTTCTTTATTTCTAGTTCTTGGGAATATATTAATGGAACTTATCAGAAAAGTTCGGATTGTTATTGGAAAGGACATCATCAAAATATCTGAAAGTGAAATTTGATAATCTGGCTTCTTTGTCTGTGATCTTCTTGTCTTGACAAGTGTCTGAAGGAACTCTGATTCATATGAAAATACGAAGAGGTCGGCAAGGAGAGGCGTACACTTCGCTCCCTTATGAATGCCGGCAATCTTTTGACAAAATCTACCACAAAAATCAACAAATATATTGTCAATAAGAAGCTCCAACATATTAATCAGTTGTTCCTCTGTGTAGCATAGTTTATCCTTTTGTTCATTGTTAACAAAATATGCTTTATGATATCCCAAAGTAATAACTTTATAGCGTATGCTACCATTTTCATGTTGAAAGGCATTGTAGAATATTTCTATCAGGCGATTTTTAAATTTCACATGGGGAATGGTGGTATACAGGGTTGAAAAATCTAAAGTTTTGATAGAACTAATTTCAGAAAAAGATCGAGATTTGCAATTATCTAGAAGTTCTTTAGAATTTTTAAGAACCCACATATGGTTAATACCACTACACGAGTAAACAGTTTCACAGTATTTATAAATACCCTCTATCACTGCGGACTGAATTTTAGTCAATCTAATGGACGATTATTTAGTGGAACATTCAGATGAGCAGGCAATGTACCGTTGTTTGTACGGAATTTTGTGAAACTTAGGTATCCAATAAAAACAAGGTAAGTCCTCCTATTTATTGTTCAAAGTAATGTTCATTGAAGCCATTAAGGACTTATGATTCGCCAAAATCTCATCTTTGTCAAATGATATGTCTTTGTATGTGCGGTTACCTGAGTGCTATTTTATTCCTTATTCTTTTACAAGGCATGCGTAGTATACGATTAACATACAAAGACAATATTATGTGAAGCTTTGTCCGCAGAACAGTTCTACGATAAAAAGTGATTTGGTCAGTTCTACGGCTAGAATTGATTTAGTCAGTTCTATCCATAAAACAGTTTTAAGAACTCGTTGTCTTAAAAATAAATAAGTCAAAAGAATATAATATATAGTAAAACAAATCTTCTCGCAGAACTGTTCAACAATCCTGACAGGTTTGGTCTGTTCTACTGCTAGACCAGTTTTAGACAGTTCTGTTGACAGTTCTACGGTTAGAACTGATTTGGTGCGTTCTGTTGACATTTCTACGACTAGAACTGATTTGGATAGTTATACCTAGAACGGTTTTAGACAGTTCTACTCTAGAACTTATCCTGACATTTCTACCTAGAACTGATTTGGGCAGTTCAACCTAGAACTGATTCTAGAAGTTCTACTTAGAACTGTTCTAGGGTAGATCTGTTCTAGGTAGAACCTTTCTAGGACAGTTTAGAACAGTAAAAGTGATCTCCACTGTAGTTACGTTGTAAGTTTGGAAAAGTAAAACGTTCAGATAGTTAGTGATAATGGTGTTTTTTTTCGGATTATAACAGACATCATTTAATCCACTGTGTTGTGAATCGTTAATAACTTCGACGTCTTTGTTTAATTTAGCAGGAATAGTTATCACAGTTAAAAGGCTTAAAAAACTCATCAGTGATGCCCAGATAAAAAAAATGGAAACCAAAACAAGTTCAAAGTTAAGAGCATTGATAAACTGAAATTAAAAAAAGTTGTGCCAAATACAGCAAAGGTAATCAATGTCGGGGATAAGAAAATCCTGAGTATTTCGAAAAATTCATACTTTTGAAAACATTACTATATAGTTGATGTTCATGTCAACACAGATGTGCTGACCGATTTTATCGTTTTTGTTTAATTCGAGTGTCAGTGATGAGTCTTTTTTTTTTTTAGAGTAACTGCGTGTATTGTGTATTTATTTAAAAGCCCAATATACTTGTACTGCGTTTTTTTGTAAATATATTTGATGAGTATCATACTAGCATAAATTCCTATATTTATAATCCTATTTTTGTCTGGAAGTCGTATCTTGTTTTCTTTTAACCATATGTGGATTTTCAGTTTTCAATGTTTGTTGATTGCCATTAATAATGTCTTGTTATCCTATTGACCTTGACATTTTTTGTTTGTTTATGTTGCTAATGACTCTTTCGTATGAGCTTACTGTTCAATATATTAAAAGATATGATAGTATTGCAAGTAACAAACTCTCCACAAGAAAATAAGGGGTGTGGATGTCAGTTTTACCATTCGGCCCTTCAACACAAGTAAAACTCATGCAATATAGCAAGCCTTTGCTGACCCTTCTAAACCTTACATATTACAACTCATACGTTAATCCAAATTGTTTGATTTTTGCGACAGCAAGCATAGCAAATTTGACTGTTCAAATCATTTCCAAATCTGTGACAGTTGTATTACATCACTAGCGAATAAACTGTTAACCCTATTCGAAACATGATTGATTGTAAATATCGTTACGAGGTAAAGTTAATACTTTGAAATGCATCAAATAGGACAAAAAATGATCTTTTAATGCAATTAGATACCTTGCAAATACCTAACATCCACGCATTCTAACTTTCATCACAATTCAAAATGGCGCGCGTTTCATCTACATACGACTCAAAAGTGACGCTCATATCAAAATATTTATTAAGCCAAACAAGTAAAAAGTTAAAGAGCATTGAGGATCCATAATTCCAAAAAGTTGTACCAAATACGGCTAAGGTAATCCATGCCTGGGATCAAAAAAAAAATCTTAGTTTTCCTGAAGAATCATTCAGAAAATGAACATTTTTTGGATCTTCCTTCCCTAATTATGACAATTTAAAAACATTACAAATCAAAGAAAAACTAATATAAGCTTGTAAAAATATTATTATTTATCATTTTAAATCTTACAAATGTGTTCTTTCAAATGAATTTTCAAATTAGAAATCTGCATTCCTCATAAAAATGTTCTGACTGAATTAAAATTCTGGACCTAGGGTTCTCTTTTATTTACGATCGAAGATCGCAAAAGACACCCATACCACCTTAATTACGTATAAACGTTTTAAAAGGTTTTAATTTTAAGTTTTACGATCGTATTTTCATATTTACATTTTCACGAAGACAATTTTATATTATACATTTATTGCAGAAACTAGTTATAATGCCAACAACTCACAACAGTAAGTATATATAATTTTTGAAATGATTTTTTGCCTTTCATTTTTGCATTCTTACATAGGTGTCATTAATATAACATTTCCCGTTTAGTCCTTTTTTATGTACCGTAACTTATGTAAAGATTGTCTTTTTATAAGTTACGGTATAAAAGACAACAGTACAATGTAGTTTACCGCTGTTTGATATTTATAAATCGATTGAGATAAAAAAAAAAAAACGGGTTACACACTAAAACTGAGGGAAACCCATCAAATATAGGAGGAGAAAAATGACACAACAGAAACACAACACTAGAATGTAACACACATATAAAGATATAAAATAATAAATTACCATTATAATTAATATCAACTATATCTTACCATTATTGACATACATGTAGTTAGATAGTCGATCGTTAGTTTTAAAGATTTGATTTTTAACACTGTTTATTATTTCTATATAATTTAAAATAAAGAAAAACAACTTTATTTCCCGCAACTTGCAATGGAAACAGTCTGATATTTCATATCCCGAGATTTACAATTTGATTTACTTTCAATCCAGTCTTTGACCCAGCGTGAGAATAAACATTTTAAATTGTGAAAAACCGTAGGATCAAATCTAAATAAAAAAGAACATGTATTTCTTGGAACCAAGTATCAAGTTTTGACCTTGGTTTTCTCAATACCATACTGTGTTGTAATTTCACATATTTTTCATACCAACGTTGGAACTTTCTACATTTTACTAGTTCCTTAAGAAAAAGGCAATTTCTGCTCGGTCAAAAATCCAGTCAATTATGTACGTTGATCAATTGCTAAAATGTCTTTCCAGCATATGCATGTTTTTTTAAGGAAATAATAATTAAGTTCAGAACCGTTTCGTGATTGCAAAAAAATTATGGAATATGGTTTATAACATTTATATACTAAAAACTATGCGACATTTTGGATTTTCCCATCATTCGTCAAATTAACGGATGAACTATGTTCCAAATTTAAGAGATTGTAACGGTTTGCCGTTAATATTATTAATACCACTGTGTAGACCATTTGCTAATGAACTATTAATTCCTCGCAGTATAACGAACTCCGTATCCAGTAATATTGAAACTGGAATGAATATTATTTGTGGTACTTTTTGGTTCAATCAGCGTATATTCGTATATATTAGTTTCAGACTCCAGAGTTTTTAAATCTTGGATCAATAACGAGACATAAATGCTCGAAATGTGCATCTGGTGCAGTAAAATTGCTATTGTTTTTTGTTTATAAGGTATTCTCTTTTTATCATTTTTTTCAATCATATCCTAGTAAATGAAACTTTACATTGATTTATCCAATACAATTGGAGTAAAGGGGTATTTTTTTAATACAGTGTACCCCCTTTTATATATGTGTAAGCTTTTTTAAATATAGCTGTCTACATTTTACAATTCTTTTTTGTTATGATTTTGTAGAAAAGATCAGCAATACGAAGACCTTATAAGAATGGACCCTTCATCACCATACCAGGATCTGACGACTCCTTCAGTATCAAACGAATATGAACAAATTGATAACGCATATGTAAATCTAAGTTTACAAATGTAGCGATTGAGTATTTTTTTTTTGTAAACTGCAGATTAATGTACATATTGTTTATACCCAATACAAGATAAGACTAATATGCTTTCTGCCTTTAAAAATGATAAATAAAGACAGTAAAGAACATTATCACAAGAAAAATGATGAATGCCATATTAACAAAAATCATAATGGAGGACAATGAAAGAACAATACATGTTCTGACACTTATAAATGCTATTGCTGAAGGTTTCATGGCTCATAACGCCAAAACATTTAAAACCTTAACCACTTTCTTGTCAAAAGAAACAATGTTTAACATTTTAAATGCAAAAAAGAGTCTTCGATTGCTTAGGCAGTGTGTTTGGTTTCTTTAGACAAAACAATAGGAAGTTAAAATGGATAACAAATACAGAATAACATCTTGCACTATCATTACTGCATCAGCTTTACTAACATCTATGTGTTTTTTATGAACTTTTAAAAATCTTATATAAATATGAAATTGCAAATAGATGTATATATGTTGCACTTCTATAGATATAGACAACGCAATCTCCCATTGGAATTCCTTTTACAGCTAAATCTTTGCCACTATCACTATTAGTTTAAAACAAAATCTAGAATGAAAAGTTCATATTGACAACTATTTTATTCAAATGTCAAAATATAGGGCTGATCCCCACATGTGCAATAATGATATGCCTGGAACTTCCTATAGTTCAAACTTATACTTAAATTATGTATTATGTCCCTTTGGATCTTTCTTAATCTGCAATTAAACCGCTACACATGTGTATTTGTACTGGCAAAAAAAAGTGATGTACGAGATAAAATCCTGGAACCATAAGGGTAACAAATTAAATTATCTCCATAAAAAAGGGACGCAAGATACCAGAGAGACAGTCAAACTCATAAATCGTTTGTTGACTAAAAAAAACACGGAAATAAACTGACAACGCCATGGCTAAAAATGAAAAAGGACAAACAGACAAACAATAGTACACATGACACAACATAGAAAACTAAAAAATAAAAACACGAACCCAACCCAAAACTAGGGGTGATCTCAGGTGCTCCGGAAGGGCAAGCAGATCCTGCTCAACATGTGGCACCAGTCGTAGTGCTTATGAGATATCAAATCCGGTAAATAGTCTAATACGGTAGGTCACATTTATGAAAGGGAAGGGGATTGTAGCTACGACGTAAGGAACATATCCGATATCATTTTTGAAACGGTTATTCCATAACGATTAACCAACTCGCAATGGCGTCCGTAAAATGTATGAAGAGATGATTTCAAATTCACCATTTGGAACCCTTGATTTAAAAGCTTCCTTGTGAGCAACAAACCTCTATCAAGAAAACCATGATTGGAAATGCAAGCACGGGAATATCGAATCAATTGGGAGATATATACACCGTATGCAGGTGCTGCTAAAATGTTGCTACTTAGAAATGAGAAGTTCACAATTGGGAAGCTGAAATCATATCTTTTGTCGTAAAGTTTTGTTTTTAATCGACCCTCATTGTCAATTTCTAGATGTAAGTCAAGATATGAGGCCGAATTAACTGTATCTTTTGTATCCTTTATTTCTTATTTAATGGGAAAGATGCATTCGACATAGTCACCAAATTTTGAATTATTTAGTGAAAGAACATCGTCTATATAGCGGAAAGTAGAGTTAAAGAATATTGCTAACTTCTTATCTTTCTTCCTAAGAAGTTCCTGTATGAAGTCAGCCGCATTATAATAAAAAACAAGTCGGCAAGAAGAGGGGCACAATTCGTTCCCACTGGAATGTCGATAGTCTGTTGAAAAACACGTCCTCCGAACGTAACAAATATGTTGTCAATCAAGAAATCCAGCATCTTGATAATGTCAGTTTCAGAGAATTTTTTGTTTGAATCAGAGTGATCCTTTACAAAGTAGGATTTATCCCTTCCCAAGACAAGATACTTGTTTCTTCGTTGGCCATTCTTTTTTTAAAGCAATACCAACTCTTTCAATTTGTCTTTTAGTTTGGAATGTGGAATACTTGTATAAAGTGTAGAAAAGTCAAATGTTTTAATACTATTACAAGATGAAAGAGAGTTAGATTGTATGTACTCTAAAAGATCTTCGGAATTTTTAAGTATCCATATTTGATTCACGCCACCTCTAGAATAGGCAGTTTCACAATAACTTTGAAGCCCGTCTTTGATTGCTGATAAACTAGATGTTAATAATTTAGAAAAAGGTTTCGCGGAGCACTTGGAAGACCCAGCAATATACCGTTGTTTGTAAGGACACTTATGCAGTTTATGTATCTAATACAGTTATAGAAGATCCAGTTCATCATCTTTGGTTGAAATTCCAAAAGAACATAGAACAGACATATGATTATCCCAGATTTCCTCTTTGGCAAGTGTCGTGAGGGTATATGTTGGGTTTCCAAGTGAATTGTCAATACCTAATTCGTTTATCAAGCAGTTAATGTAATGAGTTTTTCGCACAAAAACTATGTTGTTTGTGGCTTTATCTGTGGGGACAACAACATATTTGTAAGTGTTTTGAAACATTAGGGTCTTTAAAGATTGATGTAGCATGGGCATTGATAATTCCATTGAGTTTCTTAATTCTGATTTGTATCAACGACCTCACTGCCGTAATCCATTCGGAAAGAGTGTCTACGCATTCCTTCTCACGCTAAGCACATTGTCTGGCCATGGCATAATACTCGACTGAATCCATCAAAATTTTAAAGTTGTATTTCCAATTGATGGATTTCTGCTCACGATATTTTGGGCTTTTCGATAACACATTTCGTAGGGAAGTGTTATTAACAATGTTGAGGTTACCGGTAAAAACGTGGCCAGCCGGATTATATGTGAATTGAGAACTAGCACAACTGCGATCAGGAGGTTTAGACTTAATGTCGTCAATACTGAGATCCTGCAAAAAGGACGCGTGAATTGTGAATCAGCTATATTTGCAACCTATAGAACATATTATTCAGAGGTTATTGCTATATATTTAACACCATGCTTTCTAGTCACGATTGACTAGTGTTGTTGTTGTGTACCACGTTATTCAATAGTTGTTTTATGTTCCTTTGTAAATAAATAATGAATTATTTGTTTAGTATTCAAAACCTCCATGACCTCATCGATTATTTAAATAGAGATGTAAAATGATAAAGAGCAGATCAAGCACCAAACACTCAGAATAACAAAACTTTCCATCATAATTTGTTAAGATCAGTGTCATGATTAGACAATATCACAACTTGGTACTGATTTATAAACTTATTTAATAAGCTTAACATGAAAGTATTTTATTTCATAATTCAATGAATTTAGATAATATTCGAATATTTGTAAGAATTTTTAAACCAAATCGTGCAATAGCTATGTCATTTATACATATTGCTGTATCTTGTATGGCCAGTATTAAATTGGAACAAATGGGAATGGTTGCCGTTATCTGTTTATTAATAGCTATGAAGAATATGTTTTATTTATTCAAATGATATTGCGACACTACAATGGCCATCAATTTCAAAATAAGACATACCATTTTAACTGTAATAAAATACAACATTGTATTTAAAAGTTTCATTTGACATTATGGAAAAACGGAGATATCATACACGTACAGCCATATGAAAACTTACATGTTTTACTATTTGTGTAATACTCTATGGCCATAAAAATATCTGTTTGGTGATTTGACGTCCCAGGCCAGTGATTGATCCTTCAATACAAGGTCTTCAAGAAATACTGTTCATTCGCAATGAAATTGATTTCAGGTATCATTGATGAAAGTTTTCCTTCTTCTTTTACGACTACTTGGTTACAGTTATTATTGCCTATGTTTGACTATTATGGCTTACATGTATCTGTTTAGATTGTTTAGGGAAATGTTTAAAAAAAAGGGGGGTAATTATTTTGATGTGTTCCCATAGTAATGGTTTCGAGCGTACCTTGAAAGTTTTTATGGAAACATTTGTCGTGCACATTGGAAATATTTAACCAGAAAGGATTATACACATTATGACATATCTTTTCTGAATGTACTGTGTTGCCTCTTGTATGCAAACTCTGTTTCATACAAAAAAAATAAAACAAAGTACATGAATTGAGAATTGAAAATTTTAACTAACATACATCATATCAAAAAGAATATGTGGTATGATTGCCAATGAGACAACTCTCCACAAGAGACCAAACTGACACAGAAATTAACAACTATAGGTCACCGTACGGCCTTCAACAATTAGCAAAGCCCATAACGCATAGCTAGCTATAAAAGGCCCCAAAATGACAATTTAAAACAATTCAAACGAGAAAACTAACGGCCTTATTTATTTTAAAAAATGAACGAAAACAAATATGTAACACATTAACAGAGGACAAAATATTGTCACCTGTTAAAAAATTATGTAATGGGAGAGCTCCAGGAGGAGATGAGATTGTCAAAGAATATATAAAAAGCTCGGTGAATCAATTTCTGCATATTTACACAAACTTATTCAATTTAGTGTTTTATTCTGGAATCGTTCCAAATTCATGGCTTATTGGTATCACTAAGCCGTTATTTAAAAACAAGGGGAATCCAAATCATTTGGATAATTACCGAGCTATTTGTCTTATATCGAATTTAGGAAAAGTGTTCACCACTATACTTAATTCAAGACTTAATGCGCTGTCAGACGAGATCAGGAGTATAACTGGTGCCCAGGGTGGTTTTCGTAAGGGGTATTCTGTCCCAGATAGTGTGTTTGTCATGCATGCTTTGATTTCACTATATTTGAGTTCGGGAAGAAATTATTTTTCGCTTTCGTAGATTTTAGAAAAGCTTTTGATACAGTGTGGAGGGTGTGGCTATGGCAAAAAAAAAATATAACATTGGTGGGAAAATGTTGAGCATGTATACGAATATTAAGTCTTGTGTTAAAAATGGAGAACTAAAAACAGATTGTTTCCCGTGTGAGGTAGGTGTAAGACAGGAAGAAAAAATACCACCTTTTCTCTTTGTCTTATACCTGAATGACTTGGAGGATATCTGGATGAAAACTCTGTGGAAGATCTAACATTTATGAATGAAAAATTTACAGAGAATCTTGATTTGTATACCAAGTTATTTATTCTTCTGTACGCTGACGACACTTGTATTTTTGCTGAGTCGGTAGAAGGGTTACAAAATGCTCCGAATGAATTTGAGAAATATTGTTTTGAGTGGAAACTCACTGTAAATGTATCAAAATCTAAGATTGTAATTTTTTCAAAGTGAAAGTTTAATAAGAATGTTACTTTTAAACTATGTAATGAAATTATTGAAATTAAAATATGTTTAGCTCTGTCTGCTGTTTAATTACAACGGAAACATCTTTCAAGCTCAAAAAGCACTTTATGCTCTTTACAAGAAGATACAAAATATCTCACTCCCGATTGATTTACAGTTAAACTTATTCGATGCCTTGGTGGTTCCTATTTTGACCTATTCTTCGGAAATATGGGGGTTTGAAAATAAAAATAATACTGAAAAATCTACAGTTTTGTTATTGCATTTTTTGGGCGGATCCTCTACGCCAAATTTTATGGTGTAGGGAAAACTTGGAATATTTCCACTTGACCTGCAGATCAAAATGGTATGTTTTTGGCACAAGCTTGCAACAAATGATAAAGAATTATCGGGTAAACTGTATAAGCTACTTTGGTACATGCATGGTCATGAAGGTTATAATTTCAAATGGTTTAACTATGTAAAATCTGTGTTTAATGACTGTGGCTTTTGTGAAATATATAATATTCCGGAGCAAGTTAATTATAATTATGTTAAAACTAATATTAATGTAAGGCAGCGTCTCCAGGACTAGTTTATTCAAACATGGTTCTCTGATATAAACAATTCATCAAGGGGGAAAACTTTATTCACACTTTAAAGCCGAGTTTTGCTTTGAACCATATCTGTTAAATTTAAGGTGGGGTCATAGAGTAAATATATGTAATTTAAGGGTATGTGCTATAAAGTTTCCCATTGAAACATGGAGTTGGAGAAATGTACTACTAAATGGGAAAATTTGTCCACTTTGTAAAGCTGGTCTTGAGGATGTGTACCACTACATGTATATATGTATATGTACCAATTGTGAAGTTAAAGATTTAAGGGGAAAGTTCATACCATATTATTTAAAATATCCAAATGTTAAACAAGTACTGGGCATGCTTAAATATTGTAATAATAATATGCTAACTAAGCTCTCAATTTTTATTCAAAAGGTAGAAAAGATGCTTGTCTGATTTAAAATTGCAGTAAACAAAGATGTATTTCTGAATGCTACAAAAACCATAAAATCAGAAGCATATGCTTCAAATGATGCCAAAACGACAAATTTGACTACTTATAAAAAGGATTGCTTTTACAAAATGTCATTAATCTTGAACCGTCTGAATTTCCCACATTTATGTCGTAGCAAATGTAGAAGTGGCGTACACCTTTACATATCCATTATCTTTCATATTGCTTATTTGTTACTACAGCATACAATAGAATTATTTTCTAAACTAAACAATACTAGTTTATCGAATTATTTCTACATTTTTTTCTTTCTTAAAAAAACAATAAACTCAAGCGCTGAAACAGTGTTTTTAATATTACTTCAAAAAGGTTTTGTATTTTTGTATCTGGCTGTAGATAAATTTATATTTTGTATTATCGGACATATAAGTGATAATACCAAAAAAATCATAGTAAATCGAGGCGAATGCGAGGTTTTAGAAAAATCATAGATGTGACTTGCATTGATTAAGCGGTTAGTTGAGTATAAAACAAAATCTGTTTGCATGTGCATGAACATTACTGGGATTATACTGGTAATCTGTAGACTCGTCAATTGTTTATTTTAGGATAATGATAGATTCTGTTTTTTAAAATTAAGAAATAATTGATGCCAGCATTACTTTATTGTAGTTTTATCACGGGTAGGCATTATATTCGTGATTCTTTTTGCCAGAGCGATAGCGAGGGCTAAAATAACACGAATATAATGCCTACCCATTTTAAAATTAAAATAAATTTTGTCATTTCAGTACAACAGTTATTATTAACCTATATTTTATCGTCAGATCATATGTTTCAAAGAAATTATCATATACAATGTAGATGCCTTTTAACAGGATAGATGAAACGTGTTTTTTCAGAGGGAGGGGTTTGACGTTTGAACATGAACGTTACGATATCTAGGTCAAATATGTCAATTTTGAATTGTAACACATAGTTGTAATTGTAAAAGTATTAGTAACAAAATGTGTATCATTTTAGTGTTTGAAAGTGTCCTAAGTTAATGAAATACATTAAATGCGTATACCAAGTTGATAAAATTAATTTTTCTGCCGTAGTCAATATGCGCATGTGTAAACTAATTTTATTGGATAATAAAGTGTGGTTTCTTTACAAAGCTAAAGAAGCACGTCATATTAGAATTGACTGTACTTCACCGTTTGGGTGCAATGTAAACTGTACAGATATCTCAATATTGGCGATAGGGGAATTGTTATAATAAAAATATAGTAGTGTTGTGATTGATAGAAGTAATCGCGCGGGTATTCAAATGAAATACATTTAGTATACAGAATTTTAGTGTAATTCATACACAAATGTTGGTGAAAAAGTGTGTAATAAGATGACTGTTTCAGGTGACCATTGTAAAGCTTTATTTTACTTATTTACTTATTTCTAAAAATCTGATATACATACAATTGTAAGCAGTGAATAGAGACAACGGGGTAAATCCACTTTCAAAAAGAATGTTACAACTACATGACTACAAGTAGAAAAGTATTTGTACCCCCTCCCCCTTTTTTAAGGAAGAAAAAGGGGAAAGTCATGTGTAACTAGTTCTTTAAAAAAAACTATTATTATTCAAAGTGTAAGTATTAACATTATGTTAGCTTTCAGACAATATTTTTTTTCATATCAAAATTTTATGGTATAATTATTGTTTCACCCCAATACAATGTTCAGAGATAATTATACTGTATTTGTAACAAATATATGCTTTAATTTACGTTTCTTGATTGAGTTAAGATTGCCAATTGATATTTTATCGTGTGTTTTTCTATGTTGTGATGTTATGCTATTGTTTCAGAAAAAGGTGGAAGATTTGGTACCATTACAACATTTAATCCCGCTGTAAATGTTTGCACCTGTCCTAAGTCAGGAATCTGATGTACAGTAGTTGTCGTTTGTTTATGTAATTTAAACGTGTTTTTTGTTGTTCGTTTTTTTTTAAATAGATTAAACAGGTGATTTTCCCGTTTGAATGGTTTTACACTAGTAATTTTAGGGCCCTTTATAGCTTGTTGTTCGGTGTGAGCCGAGGCTCCGTCTTGAAGGCTGTATATGACCGTTAATGATTTACATGTATTTATTGTTATTTGGATGGAGAGTTGTCTCATTGGCTCTCACACCACATCTTCCTATATCTATTTACAGGTTAAATTTATCAATTAATATCGCATTTAACTTGAAATTGACATATAGCTCGGAAAATGGTATTCTTGATGAAAGGTACGGTTTCTTTTGTTAAAATATCATCTGTTATTGTCGTTACACAATATATGCAAGTAGCAATACTCTGTATTGAATAATGAGGGTTAGGTATCTTATCATTCTATATAGCATGAATACATTTTTATTTAATTATTTGAATTTAGTTTTAAACATATTTATTTACAGGGGAATAGGGAAACAAGTTATAATAACTTATATCAATTCCTTTAACACTGCTGGTTCGTGTGCTTCCTTGTAACATGTTGGCAAATAGTGAGAACCGGAAATTCAATCCCTAACATTTTCTCCACTGAACCGGGATCAAACAAGGAACCAATAACCTTTGTTTTACTATTGTGTTGTGATTGATAAATAATAGCGTGTGTATTCCAATGAAATACATTTAGTATACAAAATGTTAGTGTATTTCATACATAATTTTCCCACGCGTTTAATTCATTGAGAAAGTGATGTTGATTACATCAAGTTATTCTATACCTAGTACAGCTACTAGGATGTACATACGATAACTGTTGCAAATGACCATTGTGAAGCTTTGTTTCATTTATTTAAACATTTTTAAAAATCTAACATTCATACAAAAGTAAGCAGTGAATAGAGAAAACGGGGTATATCCACATTCAAAAAGAAAGTTAAAACTACTTGTCTATAAGTAGAAAAAAATATTTCTACCCTCCCCCTTTTTTAAGCTAGGAAAAGGTGAGGGTCATGTGTACCTAGTTCTTTACATTAAAGGCTGTTATTATTTAAGGTGGAAGTATTCATATTTTTTAGCTTTCAGACAACTCGGGAAAATGGACAAATTTACTTCCTAGTTCTATTGTTTATTTACCGTGAAAGTATTCTTGATGAAAGGTATGTTTTCTGTTGTTAAAATGTCATTTGTTATTGTCTTTACAAAATATATGCAAGTAGCAATCCTCTGTATTAAATAATGAAGGTTAAGTATCTTATCATTTCTATAGCATGAATACATGTTTATTAGATTATTTGAATTAAGTTTTTAACATATTTATTTACAGGAGATTGGGAAACAAGTTAAAACAAATTATATTAATTCCTTTAACACTGCTGGTGCGTGTGCTTCCTTGTAGCTTGTTTTTTTTAAATCTACAAGGATGTATTTTGCGTGTAAGAGATATAGCTCTCTTTCAACATGGGTCAGCCATTTGTCGTCCCCTTCTAACGGACTATCAACGTTTCTCAAAACACTGCTGGCAAATAGTGAGGAACAAAAATTCAATCCCTGAAATGTTCTCCCCCGGAACGGGGATCAAACCAGGAACCAGGAACCTTTGTTTTACTATTCCGATGCACTAACCACAACACCACAGCTCTCCTTACTACACTACTACTTTTGCTAAGGGCGACTTTGAAAGCTTTTTCAAAGTAGCCGCTTATATTTCAATTGTTTCATGTTTCATTTTTTTACATATAGACCCCCCCCCCCCCCCCAATCTAGAAAATGTCATACTTAAGTGAAACGTCTACTCGAGGAAGGTTCCAGTTCTCATTATTTTGATACTATTCAAAACAAAAATATGAATACTTTTCAAAGACCTTGCCGTCACCGGGTCATTTTTGAAATTGACAGCCACTGGTCTACTGAGACAAAATTACACTGACGGCTAGACATGTATGCGGATATACTAATTCTTACCTGTTCCTTGATCGTTGATGCAAAATATGAAAAAAAATATTAGATGTCAAGTTGATATACGATGACCAATTTTCCTTCACATATATGGAAGAAAATTGACAGAGAACTTACTTTCTCAGAGCTGAATTACCGGATTATAGAAATTTACTCAGGTGTCCAACTCAGAAAAGCATCTGTTTAGCGATACAGGCCTTAAATACCAGTCGATTTGTGAAACAATTGTTCAGATGGTGTTAAAACAATCTAACTTTGTACAGCAAACATTTATAGCTACGAACATATTTCAGAAAATCAAAATGGCTGCGCTGAGCAGTTATTTAAAATAGTCGACAGAAAATTTTGAAAAACTTAAAAAAAAAAAAAAGAAACTCATAAAAGTAAATGGGTTAATCAATTTTTATGAAATAGAATAAATGTATCACTAATGAGAAGAGGAAGTATCTGAGGAAGACTCATCAGTGACGCTAATATCAAAAATGTTTAAAAGGCCAAATAAAGTACAAAGTTGATGAGCATTTAGGACAGAAAATTCCTAAAAGTTTTGAAGTTGAAGATGAAAATACATTTTTGACTAGTAGAATATTAACAATGACTGCGTGGTGTTTTTCCTGTGATAATGCATTTGACGATCTCAAAGATCCATCGACATTTACAATTGTCAAAAGATCAAGTAAATGCGAACTTTACACATGGAAAAAAGTATTGAAACACCTTGAATTTTTCAACCTGGGATAATCAGACTCCTTTTTGTGATAGAATATGAAAAATATTGGTATAATAATATTGCAACATTGTAAGTGATATATTGGTAATAAAACAAGTTAAAAAAAGTATGGAAAATGGTTTTACAGTTAAAATAATAAAGCAAGCAAATCAAAAGTTTGCAAATGCCTTGCTTGCAAACTTTGTCGATTTCGTATAGTTCTTGTTTAAAGTCTCCTGTATGGCAACCACTCTCTTTTTTTCAGGATTGTATTGTTTTCAAAGGGTTTCGTTCTGATCAACCTTCAAAAGGCTTAGTATCCTAGCTGGTGTTACAGGGGGTCCTTCTGATGTCGGTAGGTCTTTGACATCATATATTGCCTGAATATTATTCACAAAACGACTTTAAGTTGTATGATGATGACAAAAATACGTGAAATTTGTCGCCTCGACATACTTATTTCTCTTATGCTGATAATCTGCAATCTTGCTGCAGGTGAGAGTTGTGAAGGACCCATTACATGTTATTAATTACAACTTTACAACCTTTGTTATTTAAGTGTTGAAAACAATGAGGACAAACGAGTGATGTTTGAATTTGAATTTAAATTTAGTGTTGCAATACTTTCTTTCCATGTGTATTGAAAAACAAGACACTGTTCTTTTATCCAAACTAAATGATAGGGGTTTAATATCACCAGAAGCCAAGTAGTATGCTTCATATTTCATTAAACCTCACAACAAAGCAAGCCGACAGAATTCAAAGACAAAGAAGAAAAGCCAGGAATATGTCATCCATCAAATTGTGCTTGCTGAGTTAATAAAATGTATTGATATCTCATATTCTCAAAAAGATATTGTGTCAATTTTCAAACTTGCTGATATCGCTAAACTGTTCGGAAAACGTCTTGCACAACTCAAAGGTGTCATGGAAGGAATGATTCACAATATGCATCTGAACAATTGGTGATTAGCTTTAAAAGAACATCTGCTAGAACATGCGCAAGGTAGATTTGTTCTTCTAATTTTTAACGTTTATATTGGGAGGTTCCTAAAACAGGTCACATCTGATAGTTTTGTTGATAAGGGCATCATTATAGCTAGGGTAGCTAACATAATGCGAATAGAAATCATTGATACTAAGAATAGCTTAACAGGGACTTTTAATGACAGCTTTCTTCATGACTCAGTGCCACAAATTTTAATTATTCCTTCCATCACATCCCCTAATCAATGAAAGCGTTTACTTCATTATTGAGAGAGATCGACAAGCTAGAAGATGGTAATAATATATATTCGAGACCGTCAACCGTCGATTTACTATGTTAATAAGACTAGAGGAATTCTATGGGTAACATATTCCTGACTTGGTTTCTTTATGATTTGATTTTGCCTAGTTGCAATAATATAAACTTTATACCAGACATGTTATGCCTTTTTATGTTCCTTTGATACTTATTGAACGTGGCTCCGTACTTATACATCCCGTCATTATGTTTGCAGTAAGCGTCCTGTGAACTATGAATGTAAAATTAAAAACAGCTGCCGAGGGAGATGCAAAGGTGTACTGCTCTGTGTATATGTGAGGGTCAATATGATAGGATATACTAGAGAGTGACCACTATCGTATGATTTGACAAAACATTTACCACTTAGTTATTGTTTGATATTAAATGTGTCAATTAAGAACATTTTAACAAACAATTTCCTGATAACATTACTTGTATTTTATGTAACAATTTATGTCTGCATGCTAAAGTTGTTTTCGGATAAACAATATAAACCAAACAATTTAATTATTCATCAAAGCAATTGATGTGAGCACTGTCAATCTATTAACAAGGTTGTAGTTTTTTCAAGTATTAAAAAATCTAACTTCGCCATTCTAAAAAAAGGCAACATTTCCCGCGAATTTCTACTTTGAGATTGGGTCCATTGCTGAAACAGTTTTTCATAAGCTATACGACTATTATGCAAAATTTCATGCTTTTACAACAAGCATTTTTGCTTAAAATCTGCAGAAATCAACTAAACTTTTATTCAATTATATATGATTATGTTTTCAAATAAAACTCGTCCGCCCACCAATAGCCAATCGATATTGTTGTTGTTGCAATAGTAGTTAATAACACATGTATCATCTAAAATACACAAAAAGTCAATTATATTGATTTTGACAGTTTCTTAAATTGTAAAAAGGGTAATTGATATTTATTATGCAACAATGTCTTAATATTTCCGTTTTCAATCTTCTATACTCCAACGATACCAGCTGAAGAATAAGTTTTAATTGAACAAAACAATACACAAAAAAAATCCATAATGTATCATTAATTTTGACCGAACTATATCCGGTGAACATAGTATATAAAAACTTGTTTAACTAATACTTCATTTAATGCGTCTTACTGTAGGATGAATGACTGCTTGATCTATAAAGGTTGACCAATCTCTCATCTGTCAGAAATCAAGTTCTCATCTGAATAAACTTTACATGTATTATATGCAAATTAAAAAAAAAAAGACAAAATCGATGAAAAAGTATTCGTGTAAACATCAATGAGAAAGCAACTTTACAGACTTTTACAAAATCAGACTATTCATGGTTATCGTGAGAGTAAATATTCAAATATGATATATATAAATTTGCCGCATTATCTAAATGTATCTTAATTTGTGCTCTGTTCTTTTTTCACAGAAAACCTTACACCATTTGGACAAGCTTCACAAAGTTCCAAATTTGGAGGCCCTGCAAAAAATGCTATAAAACCACCTGTATCAAATGAGTTTAGGTTTGATAAATGTAGCCACACACAGCTTGGCAACACCTCAGAATGGTGGATGTTTGAAATTTCTTTCAAATCTGCATTTGTCACAGATATCACTATATACTACAGAGAACACTGTAATTACATGTATAAAAAATACATAACTGCATATGAGCCGTGTTTGATAGAAACTGTCTATAATAAATTATTTAGAATTATTTCACATTTAAATAATAACTTATAAGGGAAGCTGTAGTCCAACTCTTATACAAACGCTGAAGAGCCAACCAAACATTAGAGGATCTAAAGGAAAACCAAACGCGGAAAAAGAAAAACAGCGAGAGTATGCATTTGACAATCGTTACAGAGTTCCTTTTCTTAATACATTTAGAAAATTTGTGACAGCGTATTGAAAAATAACACAATGTTCGTATGGTCATGGCCAGTACCAAAGAGACCTCATTAAATGTTTCATTTTACCGCTTCAGATGTTCATTACTACAAGTATCGTCTTTTCAGTGATGTTGAAGGCAAGCATACTTGAATATCCAAAATATAACATTGTTATCGAATTCGTATATGTTAGAGAATAATAATCCCTTTCTTCACGGTTAAGTACGACCGAAAGCGAGTACTTATCATGAATAAAGGAATTATCATTCTCTTACAAACTTAGAATATTGTAAAGTGCTCAAGGCGCAAATGATCTCTTGCTTGGGTGTATTCCAGAATTTGTTTCTAATGTTTATAATTGCTGGATGACTTCATTTTGCAGTATTTCATTTATGGGCTAGTTTTAGTGATGTAAGGACTTTCTTTTAATTTTGGAAATATAAAAAATAATTTGTTATGGACAAATTGTAAGGTGACACAGCAGTACAACGTATATGTTTCTTGCCTGTGAGTGTGAACGTAAATCTTATAATATCCGAGCAAGGAATTATCCTTTTTAGCTCACCTGGCCCGAAGGGCCAAGTGAGCTTTTCTCATTACTTTGCGTCCGTCGTCCGTCGTCGTCGTCGTCGTCGTCGTCGGTTACTTTTACAAAAATCTTCTCCTCTAAAACTACAGGGTCAAAAATAACCAAACTTGGCAACAATCATCATTGGGGTATCGAGTTTCAAAAATGTGTCCAGTAACCCGGCCAACCAACCAAGATGGCTGCCATGGCTAAAAATAGAACATAGGGGTAAAATGTAGATTTTGGCTTATATCTCTGAAACCAAAGCATTTAGAGCAAATCTGACACGAGGTAAAATTGTTTATCAGGTGAAGATCTATTTGCTCTGATATTTTCAGATGAAAAGGACTACCCGTTGATGGGTTACTGCCCCTGAATTGGTAATTTTAAGGAAATTTTGCCGATTTTTGCTATTATATTGGAATATTATTATAGATAGAGATAAACACTGTAAACAGCAAGTATGTACAGCAAAGTAAGACCTAAAAATAAGTCAACATGACCAAAATGGTCAATTGACCCCCTAAGGAGTTATTGTCCTTTATAGTCAATTTTTAACAAATTTCATAAAATTTGTAAACTTTTACTAACATTTTCCACTGAAACTACTGGGCCAAGTTCATTATAGATAGAGATAATTGTAAGCAGCAAGAATGTTGAGTACAAACACATCACCATCATCAAAATACAATTTTGTCATGAATCCATCTGCGTCCTTTGTTAAATATTCACATAGACCAAAGTGAGCGACACATGCTCTTTAGAGCCTCTAGTTTTAATTACAGTTTCAATCAATAAATAAATGTCAAATACAACATTTTTTTCAGCCAATACTTCAGTCCGGCTTTTTAAAACTATAGCATGTTTTGGTACTCATCCATTTGCTGGATTTTATTATTTTTTCCTTTGCGTTGCTGACGGAGGTAAATTTTTAAAAAGTGTTTTGGACACATACATTTTATATGTCTATTTATTCTTTGTGGTTAAGGACTGTGGTAAATTCTATGAATTATTTATAAAGGATCAAACAGTTTTATAATAAATTATTTTTTTATAACAGTTTCTCGACGAATGGATGGATTCAAACTATATGTATCCAATGCATCAACTATTCCACCGACAGATCATCTCTGTTATGCAGATCCTGGTCCTGGTGAACCAAACATTACACAGACAATTCCTTGTTATGAACTGGGCAAATATGTCATATATTACGATGATAAAGGATCTACAGAACCAGATGGTCGCAAGGATGGACCTGTTGTTGAGTTATGTTACGTTGTCATTAATGGTAGGTTTAATATGGATGTGTACAGATACGTAATTATATGTAACACAAGCTCAAGTTCATTTCAGTACTTAGCTGTGCTTGTCTATAATTTTCACATGTTTATTGGTTACAGCTCTAAAGGGTATTTCTAAAGTTTGTGATTCAACAAATGTTGTCTGTTATCTGTATGAACATCGTTTGAAATAAAGCAAAGAAAAAACTGGTTTAAATGTTTAAAAGTAAGATATACGGGAGAAGCGCAATAAGTAATAAGTAATAAGTAAATGCATACGGAGAAGTAAACTATATTAGGTCATATTTGCACAAGATAATGTAAATTTGTACCACTATTTTTTTTTTAATATTTACATATTATGTTTGTTTATTTTGTCGACACATCGGTGTCAATAAAATGTAATTTTATGTGACTGTTATACAAGTAAGAGGTTTATCTAGCCATCAAATCAAGTTTAAACAACCATTTTCTACATAGGAAAAGACATGTTCCAATGCAGGAATATGACAGTTGTTATCTATTCGTTTGATCTATTTGACCTTTTGATTTGCTTATTGACTTGATTTAGAAAATGAAGTATGAGTGCCAACGAGATGAATCTACATCCAAGTCACAATTTATTAAAGTAAGAGTAAAAGTACGGTCCTCAAAACGGAGCATTGGCTCACACCGAACAGCAAGCTATAAAGGGTCCCAAAAAATACTAGAAAAGAGCAAAACCATTCAAACGGGAAAACCAACGGTCTAATTTATATAAAAACGAAAATCAGATACACTTATGAGCTACATTAACAAACGACAACTACTGAACATCATATTCCTGACTTAGGACAGGTGCAATTAATTGTAGCGGGTTTAAACTATTTAATGGTACCAAACCCTTGTATTATAAAATATGGCGTACTAGCTAATATGTTAAGGAACCAGATCTCTGTAACATAATGTTTTTAACACAAATAGTTTTTGTGTCTCGATCTTTAAAATGAAAGATACATATAAAGAAAAGCATACGAAATTTGTTTTTTTAGGATGTGAAAAGGGTCGTTGGGGGAGTACTTGTGAACAGTTTTGTCCCGAAAATTGTATAGAGCGAAATTGTTACCCTGGAAATGGATCTTGTGTTTGGGGGTGCAATGCTGAAAACTGTTTAAATGACATTTGCAATAAAGATACTGCAGATTGTACTGATGGTTGTAAGAAAAGTCGAACAGGAAGGTATTGTAACAAGTGTAGGTAATTGTGTATTAATATTATTCATACTTTGTAATTCAGGAAATTCTATATTTAGCATTCATAAAAACATTAAAGGTTACTCATTTACCGTATCTTTATGAAGCCTCTATGCTATGCGATTAAGTAAAACACCTAGTGACAAATGATATAACGTGTTTTGCATGCTATATATGTTACGTTTTGACTCTAATCGAACCTAGGGTTGAAACATCAACCGGCAAATTTAACAACAAAAATAGTTTTGAATATTATTTTTGTCTTTATCATAACAACCGTCTCTTTGGCTTCCAATACTTTTGACGTCAAAGGTACACGATCATAGGTTTTTTTTTACAGATACTCCTGTCTTTCATGCAAAAATCTGTTTCAAATAAACAAATATATATTTTAGTTAAGATTTGTCACAATAACTTTTTCTATCAAAACAAACCTGCATATTTATTTTTTAACCAATGAGCTCTTTTAAAGAGACCGGATCGATCATTTGTTATTTTTTTTCTTAAATCTTACATATATGATTATATTTGCTTTTCAATATATATTTATGAATGCCATTTAAATGTTTATTGTATCTGTCATATTTTTTTGCTTTTAAAAGCAAATAAATGCATTTAACCAATAAGTTTAATTTTAGCCATAGTGTCTATGTCCCTGGTGCGCTCAATACATACGTCTCCTTATATCAATTGACATATGTTTATTCTTATTTCATGTTCATATAAAAACATAAATCTTACTGGTATTTATTTTTATCATAGATAACATAGCATATAATGGTCTGGCATGGCTGGTTCCAAGTGGTAGTACAGATGCTGGTCTAGCAAATGATGGAATTGAAACAACATGTGCCAAAACCACAGGTTCTAATTTTAGATTTCATGTTGACCTTAAGGAAAAAAGTATTGCAACAGGAATGTATATCATTTTAGCAGGTATGTAACTTGAAAAAAAACATATTTTTATCCCTTTTGGATATTTACATGGGGAAACTTTTAAAATAAAGTCAAATACACGCTTTTAATCATAATTGTTTACAGTTTTTTTGTTTTTAATATCACCTTCATATTCACTGTCTTGGAATTTAAAATACTGTTCCGCTAATTTCCTGAATGATTTTCAATGTGATTTTAAATGTTGCATATGGTAATGAAGCTTATACTGCATTCCAAATCAAGGTTGATTTGCCGTCAACGAATGTATCAAAATATGAGTTTCTTGTCATTACTGTCAGTAATGTTTTAACATTTTTTTAGTCCTAAAAAGGCTGCACTAATTATAAATCAACTGACAAAATTATTTTCTATTTAATTTTCAATTTCACACTTGTAAAAACCACCAGTTCACGTTGTAAGATTGTTTTCTTATTGAACGCATTGAACCTTAATAAAATGATCAAATCATAAAATTGATATGAATATACATGTACATTATTGATATATAATTACAAAATATTAGTGTACATAGATGTTGCAATATTATTCCAATGAACAATTTACAGACTTTAATCATGTGCTGTTTGGAAGTGATTTCAAAATTCAAAAATACACACACATTGCTGTACGTGTACTCCATGAGCAACTTAAATCAATGTGTTGGTCTGTTTCAAACTCAAACTTAACGAATAAAGGATTTAAATCGTAGTTCGTTTTAGATTGTTTCAATTTTTTTTTATAGGAAGACATTATTGATCGTCTGCTTTTATAAAGTATAAAGTTCAATTATACCCGCTAAATGCTAAATGTGTACGGTCAAAATTTACAATATTTCAATTGAACATTAAAATGTACATAAAGGTATGTCTAAGCCTGATGATAGTCAACTAAAAAAGCATAGATTAATGTTTTGCTAAATCGACGTAGGCAAACATCAACTAGTCAATTTTATTTTTGGCGTTTTGTCGAACCTGAGGTTAAAAGGTTACTCCTGTGGAGTGTACGTGCCTCCATTTCAGAATGTAACGTTGTTACATACACAAAATGTGTAGCATATTTTTGCTTATATACACTTTTATAATCATGTTAAAATGAAAGATGCAAATTAGTGGTTCTCTTTGTTAATTATCCGCACAATTTATAAAAGAGGAGTAATAGATACCAAAGGGACAGTCCAACTCATAGATCGAAAATAAACTGACAACGCCATCGCTAAAATTTGAAAAAATAGACAAATAATAGTACATATGACTCAACATAGAAAACCAAAGAGTAACACACAAAACAACCACTAAAAATTGGGGGTGATCTCAGATGCTCCAGACGGGAAAGCATATCCTTCTCCACATGTGGCACCCGTGGTGTTGCTAATTGTATTACAAACCCGGTAAATAGTATAATTCAGTAAAATTTCATATAAATGTAATTTCCTTTAATTGATCTGTTTCATACCCTAAAGTTAGCAATCCTGTCAAAACCAGCTATTTGCAGATTGAAGTGTTGGATGTGTACGGATTGATAGTTTACTCTTAGTTGCATGATTTTTTTATTAGTTGTTAGTGGCTTTGAACTAGCTGTCAGATAACTGTGAGTACTCTCAGATCTGTTCATTGTGTCTTTTTGTGTCGGGATGTATAAGTACCGGGCCACGTCCACCTGTATTTTTTGTCCATCTAATAAGTTTAGCCTTTTTCAACTGATTTTTATAGTTCGTTCCTATGTTGTACTGTTATACCATTGTCCCAGGGGAGGATTGGGATCCCGCTAACATGTTTAACCCCGCCACATTATTTATGTATGTGCCTGTCCCAAGTCAGTAGCCTATAATTCAGTGGTTGCCGTTATTTATGTGTTACATATTTGTTTTTCGTTCATTTTTTTACATAAATAAGGCCGTTAGTTTTCTCGTTTGAATTGTTTTACATTGTCTTATCGGGCCCTTTTATAGCTCACTATGCGGTATGAGCTTTGCTCATTGTTGAAGAACGTACGGTGACCTATAGTTGTTAATGTCTGTGTCATTTTGGTCTTTTGTGGATAGTTGTCTCATTGGCAATCATACCACATCTTTTTTATATTCGTAAGAAAATATTTCATTGGTCTAGTTGTTCAAACACGATTTGTATGGAGCTTCTATTCTAATTAAAAAATTAAAAGAGAATAGTTAATTTGCATATCATAATATGTCCTTGCAGTTCCATTGTCATCAATTAAACAACGTAATCAAATTTTAAATAATGTTATTTTCGCTAATGAAATACATTTTTCCAAATCAAAACATAACTACATAATAATGTATAATTATGAGCATTCATTAATCTATATCCTATCGAGACAGTTTACCAGTGTGTTGGCGTTGTAACAAGGTTTCTTAATCTGTTGTTGACGTCTTTATTCTAAATACGTCATATGCATGATATGTGTACTGTTTGATACCGTAGAGAGGCAGATCATTATTAATTTATTATTTATAAATGTCTTTGAACTAGCCTTTGAATTGTCTGAAATCGGTGCCATGTGTCTTATTAGTTTTATCTGTTTTTTTGTGCTGATCTATTGAGGTAAGCAATTTATATCTAATTTGTATTGTTTGCATTTATTTTCATCAACACGGTCCTTGGCTAAAAAAAAAGAAAGCTCACACACTTGCTTTTACATATACACATCATTTACGCGCCTGCCACAATTAAGGAGCCTGTAGTTCAGTGGTTGTTGTTGTAATATTTCTTTTTCATTTTGTTAAATTGAAATGTCTCCTTATATTTTATACTGTTATCTCATGTATCAGTCAGTTTATATTTGGAAAGTGAAATGAAACATGCATTTATGCTTTCTATTTTAGATGGAACAACAACAGAGGGTCATCATACTGTTTACGCTTCAAATGACAGCAATACATGGAATAGTGGAACTGTGTTATACAATGGGACATCTCTACCTACTAATATCTACTTTGACGTTGTTTTTAGAGTCCTAACTTATATACCTCCAGTTAACAGCCCAGTTACAGAACATGAGCTATGTGAAATTGGGATTATAGGTGCGTGTTTTTACATATAGGAGAAACAAAACACAACGTTTTGAAATGGTTGTATATTCACAGTTGAAACGTTTAGGAAGTCTCAATAAAAATAAATGCAAACAATTTTGACTAGATTGTAAAGACTATTCTTACATATTTCTCAAACATAGTAAATTTTGATTTAATACAAACTACTGCAGTTTAATGTTCTTTCTCCTGATGTGGCAACGATGTTCCTTTAATTGCGACTACAAAATTTCCTAATTATGTCAACCCGACGGAGAGGGTTCCTTCTTAAGTTGCACTTTTTTGTGTTAGGTAAATTTTTCAATAATTTTGTTTGTCAACTGTCCCTCAGGAATCCACCCAAATGAGCCAAATAGCCCCTCTATTTAACACACAATCATTATGAAAAGGCAGTCGGAATTCTAGCCTTCATCGGTACTTCGTTGGTAAAAGCAATCAGCGACAAAACAACGCGGTAGAAGAATTTATCAAGCCAATGTTTGATGTTTTGTGGTTAACTTACTAGGAATCTATAATCATTGTTCAACAGTTCACTTGATTACAAAGATTTGAATTGTAAACCTCGACTTGTCAATGAACATGTGAGAAAAAAAGCAGCAGTAGCATACAGCTGTTAAAAAGTCATAAATCGATTGAGAGAAAACGAATCCGGGTGTCAAACTTAAACCTAGGGGGCACATCAACTATAAAAGGAATACAACGAAATAACAGAACACAGAAATTCAACAAAAGCAAAAAAACAATGTAACAATAGAATGAACTATTAGATAACAACTGCCAAAACTTCGTCAAACCCTCCTATTTTACTGATAATCAGCTCGAATCTCTCTCAGGTAGGTTCGTTTTTTATTGCTGCTGTTATGGTCAGCATCAAAAGCTGAAAGTTCAACTTCTGTTATACGGTATGAGTTATTTTTAAAATTGCTCAGTAAAAATCTTTTATGATGTAATACACATTGAGGCATCAATGTGGTTACACAATTATTTCGACTCTATTCTTGTAATAGGTTGCCCACCTACACATTATGGTCGGCTCTGTATTACAGCGTGCCCCCAAAATTGTAATGGACCATGTGACCTTGAAAGCGGGATTTGTATACTTGGTTGTATGAATGGATGGACTGGGGATAAATGTGAAAACGGTAAAACATATGTTTTTTTTTCTTATACATTTATAGCGGCAAAAAGGTTACATAAAGTCGAGTGAAATGTATTGTGTATCAATGTGTTAACAATACAATAAAAGCGAATAACGAAAATGATGTTAAACTAATGACAAATATCAAATACCTTCATAGAAATGATAACACAAAATAGTTACTGACGATTTTTAAAAAGCAAACAGGATTTTCACCTTAGAATTCACAAAGCAAATATGTACCTCAAACGATATCGGGGACTGAAACCAATCTATTGTATTAGTTAATTTATCGTAAAGTACTAGTTTACGCTTTACATTTTGGAATACCAACTATTCATGTATTAATTTTTTCTATTTAGATGTTGTTTTTTTTTTAATTCTTTTTGGTCCCATTGATGTTAACCAAAATCTCCATTATTCATATTTTCCAAAGATATGTTAAACCATATGATTTAAGGTCAACATTATTAAGTCACGACATATTGACAACTGAGCTAGTCTTCTTGCAGTGTCAACAAATGTAAAATTATAGTTATGCTGTATGAATTGTTTACACTTAAGTCAACCTACGTGCGTTAAAAGCACACATGACAGAAACAAGATTGGTATTGCTTTCAGTATCTTTGGTTGTCCGTAACGCTTTCATCATGGTGCCAACATTCTCATCTGACTGCAAATTCAGATTCATATAGAAAAGGGAATTCTGAATTTAAAGTAGATACCCTTTATTTTGGCAAAACCTTTAAACATTTTTGAGCCCTCTTCACATTTTTATCAATAAAAGGTTTAAGAAATATTTGATTTTTGAACATAAATAAGCATTAGATTTTTTTTTTGTATATTCAATCGTAAATTATGAATAAGTTTATAAGAGGTCTCAAGCTACTTAACAGATGGATCTCTCACACTTGCGGAGTACCTTAGTTTATTTTCAGTTTCGCTTAAGTTTGCGTTGCTTAATCTTTAGTAGTCTTTGCACCATTACTCAGCTGTTAGTTTCTTTTATGTCTTTCTCGGATATTTTCATTCGAAAAATAAACAAAATAAAGTAATAAGAATTGTGAAGACGAACAACACATTGTTTTGTCTAATTGTATATATAGCTAACGTGTTGAATTATTTTTCCGTTAAGTGTTTCATATGCATTTTTATTTAGTAAATTTTATCTTACAGAATGCAATAATGGTTCATTCGGCAAAGATTGTCTTGAACAGTGTTCAGCAAACTGTTGGAATACTAAATGCAATCACGTTACCGGCAAATGCGTTGGTGGATGCAAGGATGGATGGCAGGCATTCAATTGTTCAAAAAGTTTGTTCCTTATTTTCCACAAAAAAAAGTCTAAATCATTACCTTTTATTCAATCACAAACAGACGTTATTTCTTGAGATTTAGAAGTTACATATTAGGACCGTTAACTTGAACTTGTACATTTGACGTTAGAAATACACAAACTGTTCAATTCTACTATTAATCAATGGTTTATTCCCTTACCACCTTCACATGTTTAGGTATAACTGTGTCAGTTATTTCAGCGATTCATTTTTTTCTCTCTCAAATAATGAGAAATTTAATTAATGTTAAATACATTTACATACAATATGCACAAATCTCGACCGCAGAAAGTACGTATAAATTAATCTGTCGACTAACAGAATAAAGTGTCCTGTTAAATATGTATAGATATATTTTGATGTGAAAATGTGTATACATATTTTCAGCGTGTCCTAATGGTCAGTTTGGGAGAAACTGTTCTGGATTTTGTGAGGGATGTGTATCAAGTATGTGTGATCATGTTAGTGGGTTGTGTGATAACACCACTAGCTGTAATCCTGGTTACAAACAAACCGCAAAATGCGACTTATGTAAGTAACGTTATATAAAAACTGTTCGGCAATTTCGAAGAATGAATTATAATCATATGAACGTAAATACAAGATATCATACATTTGGTTAACATAGAAATACAGGTTTGCAATATGCTTTTAATAACCTTTAAACTCTTAATGATTTAGTTCGCAATGAGTATAGGCATTTTACTTTTCTGAATAATCGTAGACGTTTGAATAATTTTCAACTATAACAATCTGGAAATTTATATGTATAAACCACGATTAAGAACGGATGCTGATTTGATTCAAAGGTGGATTTAACTGGAAGAACTGTCAATATAGTTTGCCCTTGATACTTATATGACATACACTAAGCTGCTATCAGCAGGTTTTGAAGTCAGTGGTGCAGGGTCTGTCTAAACCAGTTTTGTAAAGATCACTCGGTAAAACTATCAAACTCGGTAAACCATCACTACAAGAACAATCGCTGTTGTCTAATGTTACAAGCAGTTGATGAAAACTTGTAATAGGAAATTGGTGTACAAATAGAAAGCCTTTATATAAGAATATTTTTGAATTTTTAATATTTTATTGAAAACTACGCTTTATTTTACCTCAGCTTGCGACGATGGAGAATTTGGTATTGGTTGCGCAATTAAATGCTACTGTCTTATCGCAACTTGCAGTAAGGCGGATGGAACATGTCCACCTGGAGGCTGTGAGGCGGGTTTCCATAGTAAATCATGTAACCAAGGTAAGACATATCCAAAATAGTAAAATGCTCGGATTTTAAAAATATGGATGAACAAAAATTCTTTTGAAAATGTCCCAGTAAGGCAAATACGAATATTAAGTCAACACTTTATAAAACGCAATACCATTTTGTATTAACATAATGACAAAGCAGACATATATAAAAATAGGGAACATTTTTTTTTATCATTTCAAATTAGAAAATACAGAATTGACTTATTCGACTGCTTTGAATCATGCGATTCGGGATCTACCTTAATTGTGGAAGGTTGCTCTTGCATAATGATTTAAAAACATAAATATGAGTTATTTTCATGTGTTCATGTAGGTTCCAATCGAACATATTTGAAAATCTCAGCAAATTAACGTTGTCAGTCTGAATGATAATATGGTACTTCATTACAAGTCCACCTTTCACATCAATCATATAAACAATATTCGTCCGTATTTTGGTAAAACATTCAAATATTTGTAATGCTTTGCGACACACCCTTTCAAAGTTAGAGTATTAGGTTTCTATCCACTTTAACTTCTTTGAACTTGTTGACGCGTATGTTATGTCTACGATATAAATTTAGATTTTAAACAAAATGTTATCCCGGTAAAGCTGTTAAAGCTTATGTTTAATACTTTATTCGTCCAAGACAAATAAAACTTTTAGTACAAATTACAATTTCCATTAGGTGCTGCCATCTTTTCAAACACAAATATGTTGTATGATAATAAACTACTCATTTTTTACCAATTATGAAATCATTCACAAATTAAAACTTCACAATTTTGCAGACTGATAGACAATCTGCGAACATATGCATACTCAAACTTCGAGGCCTTATATACTAGTAGTTGACCATGCGGTATAGGATGTTCTAGTTTTTTAAGCCGGTAAATGGTCTATCTTTCCTTCAATCTGATTCATTGAAGCCTCTTAGAAACTTTTCTCGTTAGCACTCATATCATATATTCTAATGGAGTATGTTCGATAAAGTCCCAAAATGGCCCCCTTTTTTAGCGTAAATTTAAAATTCGTATTTATCGACCAATATCACGATAAATTATAGATAATACATTGACTAGCTAGGATATAACCCATTCTGTTGAAAATTTTACGTTTCTGCGTTTCATTATGACGTCACAAGTTGTACTCATATTGATTTTTCACGAAAAAATCAACGAAAATGGTAGAATTTCCATAGAGTATTGGACAGGAAACATAGAGCGCATACGTCGACAACAAAGATCTTTTCAAATAATGTTTGTGAAGACATTTCACATGTCTTATTTGAATCTTAAGCTTGTCGACGCCTGCGCTCTATGTTTCCTGGTCCTTTATTTGTTGAAATCTAGCTGATTTTGTCACATTTCATCAAAATCCCTTATCTTGACCTTTTTTGGATGTAAAAATCAACGTGTTAGAATTAAACTTTGACAAAAACAGTTCTGTTTAACTTTCTAACATGTCTTTAGGGCAACTTTAAACATGTATTACCTTGTAACTATGAACTGTATAATTGGGGCCAAATATGGCCCTTACCGAACTTACTTACTTAAATAATATATAATTTACACTTCGACATCAGTGCATTTTGTACGGTTTCTGATACACAAAATGAGTCATGATTATATAACGAGAACGCATTGCAATTAAAATTTAGAACATTGCATTTCCATTGCTAATAAATAAACCAATTAAAAGACATTACATAGCATATTTACCTGACGATATCAGGATATTAGTATTTAGTAAAATCTTAACCGAAATTTGTGACACAATTAGAAAATTTATAAAACGTAAACAACATGTCGAAATATTTAAGCTTGAAATAAATATATTTTTGAATAAGTTAATGCAAGCGCACGAGGTGTATAGTGTCTTTTACGATTACAGGTTTGTAATGTTTAACAACCATATTATATCAGTGTGTAAACACGTTAATTACGGGCTTTGAAAGTCAAGCAGTTCGAACATTTTTCTGAGTAAGTGTTAAAAAATTTCAAACAAATATTCTTTACTGTGGTTAGCATTCATTAGTCGTCAGTATCTACCTTGAACAGGGTTATAAATTTATCTTATGCATGTAGTTTTTCTATTGAATTTAAAATCGTTTCAAAATCTGTAATATACTAGATTCTCGAATTTTTCATTAGTTGATCAAAGACATTTATGTATATCTATAATTTCTTTTATTTGTTTTGAAATGTTTAAAATTAATATATACCAATATAAAGAATTATTTTGTTATCTTATAAATATGTTTTTTTGTTGTTTATGCCCGCGTCACACTGTCCCAATTTTTATATACGATGGACACCCGAATGCGAAAATTGTAAGTTCGTACGAAGTTGGTCCCGATCTCGTTAAAATACCAAAAAGTGACCGAAGCAAGTACGATGAATAACGAAGTCTATACGATGGTGCCGCAATTATATACGATAGCAAAAGATGGACATACGAAGGTTAACCGAAGACGGATATTTAAGCTTCATATCTCAGCCGAAGCCTACACGATTGATCACGAAGGCTACACGATGGATTACGAAGGCTACACGATGGATTACGATGATGGCGCGATGGCCATACGATGTCTAAAAGATACGAACAGAATTACGACAACATATCGTTTCTGTACAAGTCTGCCATGCATGGCGGGAAATCGATCTTTTTGTCTAATTCTTATAAAACTTAGTTTATTATCCCCTCGCCTACTACATGTAAGTTGCGTGTAGATACAATTGTTATGGAGACTCTAGAACCAAACTGCTCAAAACTTGGTATGGTGTTACTCGTTAAGAATATCTTAAGCGCTATTGACTTTAAAGTTCAAAGGTCAAGGTCACAGTGGCAGTTGTAATACAAGGCAATGTCGCCATTGTGGACACTCTAAAACCAATATGCTTCAAAAGATTTTAACCACATTTGGTATATTGTTCCTCCTTGTAATGATCTGACATTTGTTACGTTCAAGACCAAAGGTCAAGGTCATGCAGATGGACTTGTTTTTTCTCCTTGAAATAGCATAATACACAGGAAATTGGTTGCTCATTTTTTAACCTGCTGGTTCTAAAGACAATATTAAAGGTATTTCCAGTTACTGAATGTTTTGGTTGATTTCTAAAAAAATAGTTTATGTATCAAATATGCATATTCAATTTACAATTTTCTGCATGTGTCATATACAAATATAGTGTCCATATTTGTCCCCAATATGTTACATACGAGGGGATGCCACGCTCGGCATTGCCTTGTTTGAACTGTAAAATGTGTGCACTAGTCTGAATAATCACCCATAATTATGCCCATGTTTACTGATCTATCTTAAAGGTAAGGTAATGGATTCGTTGATCCCTTTTATTCAAAAAGAGCTCTTTCCAGGAGAATATCATAATAATATAGACAAAAGGAAGGATGTGGGGAAAGCAACAAATGCGGCAAAATATGACATATAGAAAACAAAATGGTTATGGAGTAAACATTCGTGTGTCAACAACTCAGACGATACATAAAAAATCAGAAAAAGTTGGTTTCCCTATAAACGTGTACCTGCAGTGTTGGTGTACGAGGCGCGTTTATGATTTTCATTATGTTACTTGATATGAAAAATTGTCAAAAAATAATATTTTACTTGTAAAAGTAAATCCTGAGCCTGTAATAGCTGCTCTTTTTGTTCCATTTGAATTAATAGAAACAACGCTGTCGCCTTTCTTGTTCTCATAGAATCATATGATATGAGCTCCATATTTTGTGAACGTCTTTCTTAACTGTCGTATTAGACTGACCAGTGCATATCGCGCATGGCACTTTAAATGTATTTTAGCGCGAAAATTAACTTACATTTAGCTGGATTTATTGCCGTCGTAGTTCCATCTTGTCGCCTTCGTACTTTTATTCGATGGCAACACGACGGGATTACGAGGTCTTCACGAAGTCGTGCTGCCATCGTTAGACCTTCGGGTATCTTCGTGATTCATTCGTGTAGACATCGCAATGTCAAAACTGCCCGATGGAAACGATGGAAACACGAATGCAATACGATGTGCAAAGATGCATTCCCGGTGACATTACGATGGTGATGATGGTGATACGAACTCAATACGAACCCTCAACATCGGACGCACCTTCGGGGATTTTTTAACATGTTAAAAAATTGTAGAACCCTTCCCGAAGTTGTCCCCGAAGGCTAGAAAAAGTGGCCGATGGTTCTACGATGGTTAAAGATGGAACTACGAATAGCCCGATCTGGATACGATCAGTCCCGATTTTGAAAATTTCTATTATCGTGTTGCCATCGGCGTAAAAATCGGGACAGTGTGACGCGGGCATTACTGAAAGCATTCATACCGTGTTTATACGTCAAAAAATAAGCAAGGTCAATGAAATCTGCCTTCATTATCACAAACTTTCTTAGAGCGATGAGCGATCACAGATCACAGGCACACGTTTCAGAATAAAAATTTCCTTTATTTATGAATTTAATGCTTCTTTTTGTAACTTCATTGGGGTGTAAAAGCGTTGATAAAAATACATTTTGTATACAGCGCAGAAGTGCTTCATTTTAAAAATGTGCGCACGGTCAACGCTTTTACAACCCTATGAAGTTACAAAATTAAGCATTCGATACTTATAATTACATTTGTTTAGCTATGATCATGAAAACACGATGTTTATATAATTTTTATTTAATTCCCCTGTGCACTTTATTGTGAGACGACGTGTTATCATGAATGGTAAATTTTATTGAGTAATGCAATTGCTTTAGAAATAAAACGTGATGTGCAGTTAGTCAATCAGAATAAAGTATTATAATGAAACATACATCTAATGTAATTATTATACTTTAATATACCATTAAGGTAAATAGGGGGAAATATTCTGAAACAAGTGACTATGTCTCAGAAAAAGCATCTTCCAAGTGTTCATGAAATTGCTCTCTATTAAGGCAATATTCCTACTTTTAATTTGAGGTACAATATGCCGGTGAAAAACATTAATAATGCTGTCAAGAATACACTGTTTCAAGTTGTGGTATTCATAAAAAAAAGCCCAACAGCATTCGTCCTTCTACTCGTAAAGGCATTTGTTTCTAAGATCGATATGGTGTATACCATTATGCCAGAACTCAAATGAAGCAGAAAGCTGATGTAACTTATCTGCTTTACTCAACCCCTTAAGACAAATACATGAAAGAAGTGTAACAACGCCTAACACAAACACAAAACAGTACACCATAGCCACCACTTTATTCCAGAAGCTTCTAACTGATGCCGAATGCTAGAGTGTAAAATTGTAATTGAGACCTACCCAAAACAATTAGAACTTTTCTAAAAAAGACTATAAATGAAAACAGAACTATATCATCTTCCCATAATGATTGAATGTTAGGAAAATTGACCAGAGTTATCTTACTTTAATCACAGAGAGGGAAAAACAAACAATTTTTAATTTAAGCCTAATTAACATTAAAACAATTTTCCACTAACAAATAAAGTTACCTTATTGAAATATAAGGACTTCGTTAGCTAAATCTATTAATTTTATTAGATGTTATGAATTTTTATGACAATAGAGAAACATGCTACATTACATTCGATTAAATGGTGAAATGTCAGTACGTTTTACTCTTTTCAACTCCGACATATTTAACAATAATATAACTTAAAGCCTTTTCCAAACAATCATTTCGCCAAGGATTTATAAGTTTAAGAATGTATTCATTAACAAACCAAATACTGGACAATGCTTGTGTTTTTATAACAAGGTTGGCATTTGTTTTGGTTATATCATTGCGTTTCAGAATTTTTCGTTGATGTGATAGATAAACTGAACCATGCTGAGCATTACTTTTATTTACATTTTTTATAACTTCCCAAGAAGTAAAAACGTGTCAATATCGTACACTTTATAAAACATTGCATTATAGAAACCACGACATCGGTTAGCCAGATATTTATTTGTAGTTGTATTAAAGACAGTTACATTGGAAAGTTTAGATTTTTGGATTATCTGACGAGATGGTAAATCTTTATGGTGTAGTACTAGTAACACAAAAATGTAGGATTATTTCACGATATTTTTTCAGAATGTAACAGTGGTACGTTTGGTCAAAATTGTAAAAATGTCTGCGAAGGATGTATATTTTCTATGTGTGACAGGATTGATGGATTGTGTTACAACACATCTGGATGTGAACATGGTTATCTAGACGACAAATACTGCAATAAAAGTACGTAGAATGATATATAATACTTTTATTGTACTTTCATATGAGTCAATTCATCATCGTTTCATGAGCTCATAAATGTAATTCCATGAATATGTATTAGTTGTCGTAACCACTATCTTGTCCTCTTTTACTTGATTGCCACATCTCTGATTTTGTACTTTTCATGAAAATTTGTTTGTACTTTCGAAATATTGCAAACACTTTAAAATGTTCAGTTGTATTGATTGACTGGCTTTTCAAATGTAGAAGAATTTGTTATACACAATTAAGATGAGGATAGTAGAATCACTACATATATTTGATAAACATACGTGTTTTCTTATTATAACCACTGTTTTAAACAATTAAAACTAAAACTACTTGAACTAGCTACGATAGATTTAATATCATTTGAGCAAGACAGGCACACTGTTTATTAATTGTTTTACACTTTTCTTATACTCTGGTGATAATCAAGAATATCCGTTACTTTATTGGCATATATAAATATTTGTTTCATTATTTTACTAGCCTGTGACGATGGACATTTCGGTAAAAACTGCACAGGAAAGTGTACTTGTTTGACTGGAACATGCGACATTTCTACTGGAATATGTGGAGGTATTTTTCAGTATATTAAATTTAACAAGACAGCTTTGTCAATGTTATTCCGATCTGATCATCTTATCTTTACTATTGATATAATATTTTTAATATAACAATAAACATGACAAATTTACCAAGAAAAAAGTGATCAATAGTATAGCTATGCATAACGTTCTGGTTTCTTTTCGTTAATAAAATTTTAAATGTTAATACATGTCCGACTTTCAACCCACAATTTATTAAAATGTCCTGTATTTAGTCAGGAAAATGATATATGCTATATGTGCTATATTAAAGATGAATTTCAAATAGGAAGTGAAGAAACGTCTAACGTGGCTGCTATAGGTGGAAGTGTTGCTGCTTTCATTATTGTTGTGCTGATAATAGTGGCGGTATTTATCTTAAACAAGTAAGTTTAAAACTTAGTTAAGTGGAAAGTAAAATAACAAAAGTTCTGAGCTACAATCAAAATTAATAAACGGAAAGTCCCTTACTAAATGACAAAATTAAAAGGTTAAATAAATAAATCAAACGAATGGAAAGCAACTGTCATTTGTCATTATCATTGAGATATGAAAGTTGTTATCTATTCGTTTGATGTGTTTGAGCTTTTGATTTTGCCATTTGATTAAGTACTTTCCGTTTTAAATTTTCCTCGGAGATCAATATTTTTGTAATTTTACTTTTTTCCTGACTGGGTACAGGCATTTCGAACGGTGGATTAAGCCTCTGGTTACACAGCTAGCTAAACTTCTCACTTGTATGACAGTCACAAAAATATCAATAATGTTGACAACAATGTGTAAACAAAACAAACAGACATTAAGTCGTATTAGCAGCAAAATACAATAGTCTTTTTCCTTTTAGAATGGCCATTAGAATGAATCGCACGAAAACTGGTATCCTCACGATATTGACCCATTGGCACGTTAACATCCCATACTAATATTTTGATTTAATGACCGTTCTATTATTTTGTATACTCTGTTCTACTGTTATAAGGCAATTAACTGTAGTTTTTTTTTTAAACTAGAGAAAAATCATTTAACAAAGAAAACAATGCAAGATAAGAGTAGAGGACATGTGACCAATTTTAAAATGGCTTGTCTGAAGACCTAATTAGCATACTGTGATGAACATCAGGATTATCTGTGCGATCACAAACATGCTTTTAATATTTATATTTATCCAGGCATATTATAAGGTTATTCTTATTACCATACAAATAAATTCAAATTAAATCAACTTTACTGTGTCGCGTAATTCTTAACAAATATCAAGAAATCATTTGAAGACGTTTAAAACAGTAGCAAACAGCAGAAAAACAAAAATAACTAAATCACCGACCCCGAGGAAAATTCTAAAAAAGTTGAAAAATTAAAAGCTCATACACGTCAAACGGATGGATAACAACTGTCATATTCCTGACTGTAAATGGAAAAAAAATGTCGAAATAACGTTAATGTTATTCAATTGCAAAAGGTCAGCTTGAAGTTTTAAACCAGACTTATTTTGATGAAAACAATCAATTTTGAAGTCTTATATTATAATAGTCATATAGGTTAGGTTAAGCGGTATTGTTTAATGCACCTACTTGTAGTGTTAAAATCAGTGGTGACACCAAACATGAATAGTATCAACTTTCCATGGTTCCTACTACTAGGTAATGGTTAAATAGTAGAACATCTTAAAAAAGTCAACACTCATTAATTTATTTGCAATTGTCCATGGTTCCCACTACTAGGTAATGGTTAAATAGAAGAACATCTTAAAATAGTCGACACTCATTAATTTATTTACGATTGTCCATAGTTCCCACTACTAGGTAATATCTTAATTTTTTAATTTGTTCTTTACATTATTACGTTGCTGTATCAGGTGGATTAATCGATATCTTCATTTTTTTCAATAACTATTTATAATACTGTGTATATTCTGAAGTTTGCTGTCTGAAGTTACACAGTTGATAGGTATTCAAGCTTTAATTTTATAAAGTATTCACTATAAAGAGAATTCGTTATTAGCAATTCATCGTTTATTGGTTGAAAAATTTTCTCTTGATAAGCTAAAATCTCACGTATCATTTGACTGGCCGAGTTATACAACCAAATTGCATTCCATTAACTCGCAAGATTCGAATTACGAATTACGCACATGCTTCATACAAGAAAATACATGAATGATCAATTTCTTTATTTTTATTCAAGCTCTCGAATGTAGCATGTGTAGAAGAAGACATGCCAGACGTAATATATTAAAATTTGTATCTTAGATAACAGATTTACAAACACATGAATTGACTTTGTGGGTATACCAAACGAGTTGGTAATACACTCTATATAGGAAATGAAATTTAATGGGATTGCTAATGAAACATTAATCCAAAATAATGTAGCGATTAAAGCAACTATGGGTCATTGTATCAGTTATTGACAAGTTAGCATACCTCCTATCTTAAAAATCTTTAACATCACTGTGTCGTCTTTTACTTTTCAGGCGCAGATTAATTGCATCACAAGATACGGGTAAGAGGACAACGTCAAGCGATACGACTACTTACGGTGAGGAAAATGTTCTCGTTGGTTTTTTTTTATTCCTAAAAAACAAAATAACGTTCTTTTAACCCAAGTTTTACTAGTATTGAACCATAAATGAGGCCTCCATTACCTGCTGCATATATTCATATCTCTTTCGTTTCACGAGTTTGTTATTTGGAAGTAATTATATATATAATATCATATGTTTGTTTGCAAACCATATCCTGGTATGAAATTGCAATCAGCAACAACATGTACTACTCTAAATGTATTTGTTTGGTTGATTGTGTTGTCTCTGGTCACAATTATTTATGTTGTAAGGTAATACAAGTAAAGTGTTCAGATAGCTAGTATTTTGTATTTCTTCTGATTATAACATACACCATAAAATCCACTGTATGGTTAATCGGCAGCTACGATTATGGCTCTAGTATATTAGCGGGAAAATAAAATTTGCTCCACTATTTTGCAATTCCGGCGTACTTGATTTTGTTTTCGTTTTTGAGTATCAATGATGAGACTGTTCAGACGCTCTGAACATTTTGTATTTCAAATTAAAAGCACAATATTTTTTCTTAGCTTTATACCACCCTAAATTCCTAAGCTTACTCCAATGTTTGTCTGGGAATAGTATTTTGCAGTTTTTGACGACTGCAGTTGGTCGTGTCAAGTAGTCCTGTTGACATTGACTTTAAATCCATTTAATTGCCTCTTTAGTAATAGCTAACTGTATTATATCAAGTATTAAGAGACATGATTGGTTTATAAATAAGAAACTCGCCACCACAAACTGAAGAAGTAGACTTTAGCATCATCGTTAGGGCTTCGACACAGACCAAAGTCATAAAGCAAAGTCAAAGCAATATATAAAAGGCACTATGAGAAAAAATACAATACAACTAAAATGTAAGACCCAATTGTTTTAATTATGCTAGAAGAAAGAACGACATATATGAGTTTGACAGACAAAAACCATGACAAATTCGACTGTTGATTTTACTTCACAACGAGCGAATAACTCAGTTAAAAGATGATCGACTCACAATATCGAGGCACTATCAAGACTAAAAAAGCAAAACAAATAAAAAATATAAGTCACCTTACAAACAATAGTGTTTTTGTTATCGTTTAGTGACTTGAATATCTTGATATTTGCAGTATTTCATTAAGATTGTTTTTCTGACAAACTATGTTTATGAATGGCGATCAACATCAACGCATTGCAACATCCATCCCAATCACAAATTGCATAAAAAGACGTCTTTAGAAGATTTAACAACAATAATTATATAATCATAACAATATATATCTTATATGATAAAACAAAAAGCTGCTGTTATTTTAGTATAACGTATATTTGAGATAATTTAATCCAACTTGACGGCACGGCGACACTTTAAATTCAGTACTGAATGTTACACGAATTCTAATACATTGTAAAAAGCAAAAAAAAAACCGATAACATTTGATAGAAAATATAATTCCAGGAAACTTCAGGAATACTTTTCTGACATAAACGTAATAGCTAAACGTGACGTCATTCAAAGAAAAAGTTCAATATTTATTAGATATCTGATTGGACATTACATGTAAGAGTTTGTTTATAGATTTTGTATTTAAAATGTAGAAACATTTTTTTTGAAATGTTGAAATATAAAGTTTTATGATGGTATTTGTATTTAATTTACATTCTCACGAAGATGATCGCTTTCAGATAATTATGTAATATAAATATTTATTGCAGAAACTAGGAATACTAACGATAACTCACATCAGTAAGTGTATATTATTTTCGAAAAGTTTTTTCACCCTTGAATTCTACATTCTTGTACATGTATATGAGTCTCGATTATAAAGTGTCTTCAAGTGATACATAAATATCGAAGGCAATAACTGCCTTATGTTAATGGGCATCATTATATTCAGTTGTCACAGCACTATATGCAGCTGTGACAACATTAATGTTCCGACAACTGCATATTATTCTATCAAGACTGTGTATAATGTTGTGACTACGGCATACAATGTTTTAACCACTTCATATAATTTTAGAACGACTGCATATAATGTTGTGACCACTTCATACAATTGTGTGACCACTTATACAATTGTGTGACCACTTCATACAATTGTGTGACCACTTCATACAATTGTGTGACCACTTCATACAATTGTGTGACCACTGCATATAATGTTGTAAAAACAGCATGTACTGTTGTGACCACTGCATGTTATTAATGCTGTCACGGATGTATATAATGCTGGGACCACTGCATATATAGATGACCATCAACATAAGGCGGTCATGGCGTTCCATACAGAAACATCTTACAAGATTATTTATCAAATTTGTTCATTTTTATTTTCTTTCACTCTATAATTCAATTTTGTTAGTTTATAAATGGCACTTATACCTAAGCGACATATAAGATAATACAAACACAAGTAGTTAGTTTTTCGTCATTGCTAATAACCAGAGGATATCATACATCTGTTATTCACTTTGATATCAACCAATTTATAAATATTTACGTTATCTTTTTAAGCATAATGTTTTACAATTCAAACTTTGGTCAACCTTTTCTCCACTATATAAAAAATACAGAGAAGAAGCATTGCATTCTTATCATCAAACAAAGATGTGGAACAAATAAAATACGATACAATCAAATCTTGTAGCTGTGTTTTGTTTCGAAATATTTATTTGATTTGTTGTATCTTTGTCATGTAAACATGTTCAATCGAAAATTAGCATCCCTCTTGTTGTCTGTCAATAAAGATGAAGGAATACTGATGAAATATTATTATGTATTTGTGAATGCATTCTTATGAATTATTGGCTTTAAATGATGATTTACGATTGGAATCAATGCCTATCCCTCTTAATACATTATCTGCTAATGACCTGCTACTCCCCGGGAGTATCACTTACTCGGTAGCCAATAATTACTGTGCTGAAAGAAATATTGTTTGTGGTCCTCTGTGATTTAATTAGCTCGTTAACGTATTTTTTTTTTTTGGACTTTCCAGTGTTTAATCTCGAATCAATAACAATACATTAAATGTGCATCTGGTGCAGTCAAATGATACAGATTTTGTTCTTACGATAATATGTTATCATCAATTTAGTTTAAATCTGATTAACCGAAATTTAAAAATGATTTACCTAAAAAGTCAAAGGATATTTGTGTAATTCAGTGAACATTATATATATGATCCTTTAAATGAATTCTAACGATTTGCATAATTAAAATGTACCACCCACACACTCTTTTTATATGTGTTAGTTATTGTGTAAAACTGCCATTATTTACATTTTCAATCTTTCATTTTTTGTCTTTTTATGCAGAAACGAGCAGCAGTATGATGACCTTATAAGAATGGACCCCACATCACTATATCAGGATCTTATTCCAAATTCAGCATCAAATGAATATGAACAAATCGATAACTCATATGTAAATCTAAGCGTACAAATATAGCAAATGTTTGTTTTTTTCTTTTTCTAAACAACTGCAGAATTATGTAAATATTGTTTATACTCAATTTAAGATAAGACTTATGTGCTTACTGCCTTTAAATAGGATAAATAAATACAGTAAGGAACAGTATGACAAGAATAATGATGTATGCCATATTAAACAAAACTATAATGGAGGACAATGGCAGAACAATGAATGTTCTGACACTTATAAGTGCTATTGCTGAAGGTTTCAAGAGTCATAACTCCTAAACATTTAAAACCGTAACCTCTTTTTTTGTCAAAAGAAACAATGTTTTAACAATTTAAAAGCAAAGAAGAGTCTTCGATTGATTCAGTCGTGTTTTTTTGGTTTCTTTAGACAAAACAAAATGAAGTTAAAATGGAAAACACATATAGAATAACAATAATTTGCACCAACTAAATCAGCTTCACATATATCTACATGTATTTTATGAATCTTCAAATATCAATAAGATAATTGCAAATAGAAGATTCTAATATGACGTGCTTCTTTAGCTTTGTAAAGAAACCATACTTTTATATCCAATAAAATTAGTTTACACATGCGTATATTGACTACGGCAGAAAAATGAATTTTATCAAATTGCTATACGCATTTAATGTATTTCATTAACTTAAGACACTTTCAAACACTAAAATATGATACACATTTTGTTACTAATACTTTTACAATGACAACAATGGTTTACAATTCGAAATTGACATATTTGACCTAGATACCGCAACGTTCATGTTGGCTGTTCTAACTTCAAAACCCCTCCCTCTGAAAAAACACGTTTCATCTATCCTGTTAAAAGGCATGTATATAATAATTTCATTGAAACATATGATCTGACGATAAAATAGAAAATAAAGTATAGGTAAATTATAACTATTGTACTGAAATGACAAAATTGTTTCATATTTATGATAAAATGGATTGACCCTAGCAGGGAATCGAACCCCATTCTCCTATCAAAAAATAGGCGTAATTACCAATATACCACTAAGGTTTCCAATCCATTTTACAAATGCAACAAGATTGTCACTCAGTATTAATTTTAATCATCATGTAATACAGCATTTGAAATCGTCAGATGCACCAGAATTTTGAATAAAATAGTTCAGCATATGAAATTTTCATTCTAGAAAATATTTTTTGGCGAAATTTAGTTGTGAAAGTAGCCCAGTTTTAGCTGTACAAGGAGTTCCTATTGGAAATTGCATTGTATATATCAACAAAAATAATCACGAATATAATGCCTACCCATGTTAAAACTCCAATAAAGTATAGCTGGCATCAATCATTTCTTAAATATAGGTTGACTTTTTGTTGATATATACAATGCAATTTCCAATAGGAACTCCTTGTACAGCTAAAACTGGGCTACTCTCACAACTAAATTTCGCCAAAAAATATTTTCTAGAATGAAAATTTCATATGCTGAACTATTTTATTCAAAATTCTATAGGGTTGTTCGTCATATTTTCAACATGTGTATGCCTTGAACTTTTACGAGTTCAAATTTATACTTTTATTATGTACTACATTTCCCTTCATTTAGGGTCTTTCTCAATATTTAATTTAGCAGCTATCCATTTGTATTAATACTTGTAAGCTACTAACATTCCCAAGTTATGTCTCAACGGAAACAAGTAGGTAAACAAAACAAAAGATCTGCCTTAAAAAAAGGTTATTTTGTGAAACAACTGTATCAACAACGCGTCATTCAGAGGTTATCACTATATATTTAACACAATGCTTTCGTGTCAGGATTGACATGTGTTGTAGTTATTTAAACAAGTTAGTTTATAGTAATCAACTTATCTTTTAATCTTCAAAACAGCAATGGCCAAAAGAGATATACTATAATAAAGAGTAAAGCCAGAATGGAACACGCAGAATTACAATTGTTTGTTCTCGTCATAATGGTTTGAGACCAGGGGGGATGAATTAAGACAATATAATGACTTTGTACTGATTTGTTAGCATTATAAATAAGCATAACATGAGAGTATTTTTATTTCATAATTCAATGAATATATTACATAAAATTGGAGTATTTGTAATTTTTCTTAATAAAATCAACGGTACCAATTTTGTTGCACCAGATGCGCATTTCGACAATACATGTCTCTTCAGTGATGCTCGTGGCCAAAATATTTGAAATCCAAAGCTTATATAAAAGATGAAGAGCTATAATCCAAAAGGTCCAAAAAGTATAGCCAAATTCGTGAAAGGAATCAGAGCTTTGCATGAGGGAGATACATTCCTTAATTTATAATAATTTTTAATATTGTGTAACAGCAAATTTTAATAACACAAAAAATCCGTATTTTCATGCCAGTACCGAAGTACTGGCTACTGGGCTGGTGATACCCTCGGGGACTAATAGTCCACCAGCAACTTGAACTGCATCGTGCAATAAATTGCAATTATGGCAATTACAATTTTTGCTGTATCCTGTTTAGCCAGTAATACATGAGAACAAATTAAAATGCTTATCGATATCTTTATATTAATAGCTATGACGAATATGTTTTAGTTATTCAAATGATATGATTGCACTATGATAGCAATCAATTGTAAAAACAGCACATGACAGTTGCATTTAAACGCATTATCTATTATCATTTTATGTTATTGGCCTAGCGTACTTAAACATTAGGCATAATTATAATAATGTTGTGTTATAATCGTTTACAGTTACTAATATACCATGTGACATGAATGCCAATGAAACTACTATTTGTCCTAGATGAAATTTTGAGAATGAAAACTACTATAATGCAACAATGGACACAAATCGGTCTGCATAATTCGTTAACTACCATGACACAATTTACAGGTTTTACTTTGTTTGTAGTACTATATGGCCATTACAAATAATGACAAACTAAAATACAAGTACCTTGTCTAAGGGACAAAAAAACTCTGATTCAAACAAAATAGTATCTGAAACTTCCATTATCGGAATGCTTGATTCAAGATTGGCTACATATGTGTTACGTTTCGAGGACGTTTTTTTTTTGGTTACAAACCATCGGCATTACAATGAGTACCAACTGTGCTCCTTGTCTTGCTGATTTGTTCCCTTATTCATATGAGATTGTTTTTCTGCTGGATATTCTTAGGAGGAAAAAAAGAAGATGGCAGTATTATTTAACCTCACTTTCTGCTATATAGATAAGCTCACTAAACAAAGATACAGATAAAATGTTACTCACATCTTGACTTACGTTTAAAAAGTAACCAATTATTGCCAGTTGAAAACAAAACGACAAAAGATATAATTACATTTTCCTAATGTTGAATTTTCCATTTCGATATTCTAATGCTTGTATTTACTATTATGATTTCCTTGGTAGATGGTTGTTGTTGTACACGAGGAAGCTAGTATGCCAAGTGTTTCAATTGGGGCAGTTGTAATCAACACCATCACATGGTGGTTTGATGTTATTGAATATCTGTTAAACTGATGACAACGGATATGTTAAAATTGTCATAAATATAATCCCGTCCCCTTTCGACAAATCATTGTGTTTGTACTGTGATGATTAACACGACGGATGCAACATGTGGAGCAAGATCTGTTAACCCTTTCGGAGCACCTGAGATCGTTCCCAGTTGTTGGCGGGGTTCGCGTTGCTCAGTCTTTAATGAGTTCTTTGTTTGTTCTGCATTTTTGTTAGTCTGTTGGTCTTTTTTCTAGACATAGCGTTTTCAATTAATTTTCGACTTATCAGTTTGAGTGTCATTTTGATATCTTTCAGCATTCTTTCATAAAACATGTATCAGAAAATTGGTCAAAGTCAACACAAGGCGGATGTGAGCTCATGTGCTGGATAAGGACAAGGTTTTCAACAATAAACTTTATAAGTCAAACTAGTTTTGATAAAACGTGAACTTTAAACCAAAAACAAAACAATTATCTGGTTAACTAATTTAAAAAATCCAGGCCATCGCTTAACATATTTAGCTGAATGTATAGGTCACGGTATCATTTTTAAAAGTGAGATGAAATGTTACCGTAATATTGTGACAATAATTAAGTCTCTTTGGTATCTTTCACCTCTTTGTATTCTTTAAACTGAAATTTATCTTGTTGATTTAACGTCCTAGTCCACTGAGTGATCCTACAATACAAGGTCTTCAAGAAATACTCTTCATTCGCAATAAAATTGGGAGCAGATGTCATTTATTTCTTTTACTGAGACTACTTGGTTACCGTTACGATTGCCTATGATTGACGATTTTGGCTTATCTGTTTAAATTTTGATGGAAAGGTTTAAAAAGTGGGCGGGTGGTTTAATTATTTTGATGTGTTTCCATATTGAAGGATTCAAGCGTACCTGGAAAGTTATTCGGGAAAAAAGTGTCGTGCACATTGAAAATATTGAACCAGAGAGAATTATGCACATTATGACATATCTTTTTTGAATGTTCTGTGTTGCTTCTCGTATGCTTACTCTGTTTCCTCCAAATAAAACAAAGTACATGTATTGCGAATTGAAAAAGTCATATTTTGTATTAAAAAAATGGTATATTATAACGTGAGGTCTTATCGTTAAATATAATGTTTACATTATAGCTGACTGAAAATAAACATTTATACTTGCTTCAATACTGCTTATACATCTATCTATTTTACTTAACACTAACTCTAATAAAATAGGTAGAACGCATATAATGTATATCATGCAAGATAGTATGACGAAAACTGTAGTATTGGATGCGTGTAGAATCTGTATAAAATGTATTTGTCAAAAAGATAAACAAATTTAAAGAACAGCTTTTTATTGGGGGAAAGGGGGGGGGCATTTGTTGGTGAGTGTTAGTTCATTTAGCTTTTATTTCTGAAGACATCATATCTTCTCGTGCAATTTATACTTCCTGGTAGAATAAAGGAAATATTTTTTATTATTTTATACAAAAAATACATGCATCAAAATGTATAAATTTAATGCCGTAAATTGAAATATTATTTTTTAAACAAACAGGTGTCCATACAATCTGTCAAACTCTGAACCGTCCCATGTTAACAAAATTCATCTCTACACTTAAAGAACAAAATTAAGATTGCAGCCAATTCTCCAACCAAAGAAAAACATTTCGAAAAGGTTACAGAGCTATATTTAGGAATAAAAAATAAACATTTGGAAAAGGAAACAAACTTTTGAGATTTAAATAAAAACAGTTAGAAAAGGTTTAAGATCTATATATGGGATAGACAAGTGAAAATTAGAATTTATTTTTCAATCTTAACCTCTCCATATTTTTTTCACGATGTATCCTATATGGGTGGATGAAAATGTCCATCCAGTTTATCCAGTTCATCCAGTTCATAACCATATCATCTCCTGTGTGACACAATTTAATGTTTACATGCGTGTCAATTTTGTTTCCGTTTCCTATTGTCATATTACGTCTCAATTGTTTCTGTCTAAGTTATTCTCTATATAGACTCATTATCGATCATGTAAGTAGCAGTCTCAGTTTTATTTACATACATATATTAGTGAACATCTTGAACGCCACTTCATATGTACTTGAACATTTCAAATGCGCTAAGAACCTAAATGGGAGATTCAACATACATTCGGAGGGGGGAATAAAAGAATATTAAAAGGTTATACAAATCGTACGTCTGACTATATCAGATCTCTTTAAAATCTTCAGGTAGAAGCTATCTGTTTGCAAACGACATTTTTAACACAAATTATTCACACAGCTAGTTAACTCTATGCTACAACATTCTTTTTGGTCGGAGAATGGTATTGATAATATTAAATAACTGTTAAATATTTAATGGTATGACACATTCCCCATTTCCTTTCTCAATTTTATGTCTTAACTGAGCCTCAAGTTGTGCCTAATAATCCGCAGATATAGTTAACATTTTTTTTTAAACATACAATTTCCGTTTAAGTGAGATAAAAAAAAAAATTAATAGACCATAATTACTACCCTTCCTCTACTTCCTGGTTTAGAACATATCATTAAATGTAGTTTGATTTTGACTAGAAATGTAAATGAAAATTGGACGTTTACAAAAAGACATTTCTAGTAAGTACATTATGTTACATCCTTTTCAAAGCAAAATATTTTGCAGATCGCTTTTTCTCCATAGGCATAAAAGAGGGTAATAATATACATGTACGAATATTTCATGTTGATTCCTTAGTATACAAAATGCATTATCTGCCGATATTGTTACTAGTCTTAGTACTTTTATTTATATACCGAAAGTAGAGCTTCGAAAAAAAAAACTATCAGAATACTGATTTTCCGTATTTTTGTTAATTTCCAAGGGCCTTGGAGTCCCTTGGAGATCGGATTATTCAACATTGATCAGCAACACTCGAATTTTAAGCGTAGCAAAATGTATTCGACTCCTATCCTTATTGATAACAGTTCTGTCTAGATACTCCGACTGCCACCTCGAAAAAAAAAGCTTTTAGACTGCGTACCCGTCCACTTATTTGTTAAATATAAATCATTTATATTTCCAAGATTTTATACTTTTCTAACTACCAACAAGACTTTATCAACTCACAACTAGACTTTCGTAACTCGCAACTCGACTTTTATGACACGGAACTCGACTTTTGTAACTCTCAGCTCGACTTACTTTATTTGCAACTGGATATCATTTTTTTAGAAACCATCGAATTGTGCCTGTCAATCTATTTCTATACACTAGTCAACCTTCCCTACCTTATCTGAAGAAAAACTACAGGTTTAATTATATATTTTTTTAAATCATGTTTGGCCGTGATACAATTTGAACAAATTTATTTGGTGAGACATGTTTCTATAAATTACATATGTGACTGACTATTGATAAGGGGGACTCCGAAAGGTGTGACAAATAAGCCGCTTAATTTGAACATGTTGAAAGTTTCATGTTTTACTTTTGAAATATCTCTACCTATGTCCAATGCCAACCGACCCAACCCTTCTGTTTCTTTAAAACATTTCATCGTATAAGTGCAAAATGTACTATACAAATATCTCAACATGGTTTACAATTATTGTGATATGTATAGTAGTGTGGTGATTAATAGAAAACAATCGCGTTTATATTGAAATGAAAGGTTACATTAAGTATAAAGTAGTTAGTGTATTTCATACACAAAACATTCCCATGCGTTAAATTCATTGAACAAGTCATTTTCCTTAAAGCAAGTTATTTTACGTCTAGTACAGTAACTAGAGTATACAAGTGTGTAATACGATGACTAATACAGGTGACCATTTAAAAGCTTCATTTCATTTATTTACATCTTAATTCACATTTACATCCCAAAGTAAGCAGTGAATAGAGAAAATGAGATGCTATCGACAATAAAAAAAAAAGACTTAAAACTACACGTATATAAAAAGAGAAAAAAGTATTTTTACACCCTTCCCCCTTTTTATGGTTAAGGTAGGAAAGGGGAGGCTCATGTTCACCTAGTTCTGGCACCTTTATAATTATTTAAAACTGTTATTTTTTATGGTGTAAACATTTTTTCTGCGAGATTTTCTGAAAGTATTTTGTTTCAATTCGTAATTGTAAAGTAGCTATTGTTTCACCTAAAACACAATGTACTGAGATAATTATACTGTAACAAATGTATTCATGACTGGTTAAAGGTATAACATAGTATTATATTAAACTTGAAATTGACGTATAGCTCGGAAAATGGACAAATGTACTTCCTAGTTCTATTGTATACTTACTGTGAAAGTATTCCTGATGTAAGGTACGTTTTCTTTTGTTAAAATATCACTTGTTTTTTTTTTGTCTTCACGCAATATATGCAAGTAGTCATACTACACATACAAAATGAGTATAAAGCATGTTATTATTTCTATAGTATGAATACATTTGATAAAATTATTTGCATTTGATTTAAAACATATTTATGTATAGATCGAGGATTGTGATACAAGTACTTTCTTATATTAATCTCTTTTCCCTTTGCTGGTGCGAGCGCTGCCTTAAGCTTGTAGTCTGTTCTTTTTCGAAATTTACAAGAGTGTTTTTTATGTGCAATAATACGACTTATATATGACGCCGGCCTCCGGGTGCAGGATTGTTTTAAATCCTTTGGTGACCCTAGCCTGTTGTCTGATCTTTTGTCGGGTTGTTGTCTCTTTGCACATTCCGCATTTTCATTCTCAATTTTAAGTCGACGTAAAAGTTCAATTTAGGGACGACATCAAAAGTTCAATGAAGGATAAAAAACTTAATTCACATAGTTTTTTCACTGACCCCCCACCCCCCTCTTAACTTAATTTGGGAAAAATTGATTGACCCATATGGATATATGTAAAAATCAATGTCGGATAACCAAATCTTGCAGCCGTTCAACCCCCCACCCCCAAACTATTTGAATTAAGTTTTTTATCTTACATTGATCTTTTGATGTCGTCCCTTACAATGAATCATATCCAAATAATATATCTCTCATTCAAGGAAAATATTTATGTTTAGACATATATGTACATGCAATTAATTATTCTTCGGAGCATTAAATTGTAATTATAAAATTTTATCATGTGATTTTTTTATGACTTTGCATATTACGTTACAGTCCGTTTATTAGTTATATTTTCTAAACTTTGTCCATTCCTTTTTAAGAAACCAATGGGCCAAAATATCATGTTACACTAATCATCAAATAATTTCCTGTTCGTAATGTCCTTTTGGAGTATAAGGGGTGAAAATGTAAATGTCACCAAAAAAAAAAAAAGACGGGTCAATGAACGATATTTCAAAAGGTTATATAGTATAATGATTTAAATCCTAATTGAGAAACTTAGTAACCCGTTAAAAGTTTCATATCCGAGATACTAGGAATAACGACTTGATGACGATTGAAAAGGGGAACAGTTTAGAAAAAAATTGCCGATCACTTTTCTGATATCAGAAAACAGATTGATTTGGAAAATAGATCCTTTGCAACAATTGCATGTTTTTTTCTCAAAATCGGGGACACGACGTCGTGAATAGGTTTATATTAATGTCATATTGGATCGTGATGTAAAATTATCAGAAAGTTTTGTATAAAATAAGCTATTTATTAAGTCAAATTGGACTGCAAAGTTTTAGATATTAAAAACTTCTGTCCCAAAACCATGACAGGAAAACTAAAAATAAGAAGAACTGTATAAAGATTTAAAAAAATCAATGTAAATTGTTTATAACTTGAAGGATATATTGAAACGGATAGAAAAACAAAGTGTATCAAAAGATATTTACGATAAGATAATTTACAATATTTAAGTATCTCATAAATTTACAAAGCCGTTTTGTATCAATATTTGGACAAGCTATTGAAAATAAGAATACATACCATATAATAATGTCAAAACCAAACGAGGGCCCTCCGTGACCGATTGTTCTACGTAGTCAAACTACTGTATCAGTAGTAATAGTCTGCTAATCTTTACACTAGCATTGTGAGTTCATTTCCCGAACATTACAGGTGCGTTCGACTACAATCTTAATTACATGTAACCATGATGTCAGTTTTCTACCGAGGTTCGTTGGTTCTCTCGGGGCACTCTGACTTCCTCCGCCAATAAAAAAAAACTGACCACCGCGAAAAAAGCAAATAGTACCAAAAGTGGCGATTAATAGAGAACAAGTTGAATGTTGTCAGATTGAAAGTGCTATGGTATATTTTTTCTACATAGATGTTACCACTAAATCATTTTTGTTTAGAGTAATCAAATTTAATCCTTAAGGTTTATGTACCCTTCTGTAGTCGTTTTTGTACGAACTTTTCAAACTTCAATTGTATCAAAACTACAGATATAATGAATAATAGAGATAGGCCATTTTGTACATATTTTTTACTGTTCCATTGCATTAAATAGAAAAAGAGGACTTTGTGGCAAATAAATCAAGATTTTTATAGAAAATCCACAGCCTTTATCCTTGTACTCTCATATTTGGCAATTTGATGACTGATAGATATAGGATTATTGTATGCAGTGCTAGCATTGATTTCCTTAAAACAAGTTTATAAATGTAGTTATTGGAAGTACACCTTTTAGGGTGCGCTCGACTTTAGTGACTCAGCACGAGGTGTTTTGGAATTTACAGGTTACTTAGAACTTTTTGTAAAAAATAAACACTAGCACATCATAGAAAATCAAGTGAGTAATTTATGTTTTAAATTTTATAACAAAAATCTCTGTATTAAAGGCTGTGGATTTTCTATAAAAATCTTGATTTATTTGCCACAAAATCCTCTTTTTCTATCAAATGCAATGAAACAGTAAAAAATAATGCTTTGCATCAAGTTTCCCCTTGGAACATGTACTAAATGGCCTATCTCTATTATTTATTATTTCTTTAGTTTTGATACAATTGAGGTTTGAAAAATTCGTACAAAAATGACTACAGAAGGGTACATAAACCTTAAATTTTTCTGAAGAGAAGAAGATTCTTACCAATTTATGTTATAGATAATGCATATTTTAAGGTTTTTCTTGTCGTAGAACACACCGAGGGTTTTCAGGATTGATCAAATGTAAGACCGACCGGAGGGAGGTCTTTCATTGAACAATCCTGACACCCTGAGGTGTGTTCTACGACAAGAAAAACCTTAAAATATGCACTATCTGACTTATATACCGTAAAAAAAATTATTAATTTTATAAAGATTTGTAAAATTTAGTATCCTATTTTACCGACAACACTAAAGTGGGATATTCCTTTCTAATGCGTTCGGGTTTTAATACGACCTGCGGCTCATTTAGAATGTGAAATTAAACTCACTAAATAATTTAGATATAAACCTTTTAAAAATTATTATCCATGCACAATAAAAATATTACTTTAACTGCATGATGTAAGACACAAATGTATTGCTACCATCCGATAACGGTGTATGACAAATACAAGACACATGGTAAGTACTATATTGTACCTCTTAGCTTATGGAAAAGGGGGAGGGGGTATGTTTTTTTCTATTTGTTATGTTATTTCTATCGCGGAAAAGTGGTTATTTTTTAACAATTTTACTTGAATCGAATGAAAAATTCAGCAAGATTGTCTTTTGAATAGCAATACATTTTATTAAAAGATCATCAGGATATAATTATATACCCTCCGCACCCGACCCTTTCGTGAGTTACGTTAATGTTATTCAATAGAATATATAAGATTATCTTATTAGTTGATCATTTGATAGAGTAAAAGGTATACATAAATTTTAAAAAGTTAAGAACTGACACGAAGACGAATATAAATACATGTAGGTCAAAGTATGATTTCCTATTCAGTGTGTATCGTTCTGAACATGCAAACATTTGCTACTGGACGTTAAGCAAGCAACCAACAATCGATCATCCTATTCAGTTTGACTCAATAAGATTTTCAAAATATGTTAAATCTGGATTTATTTTATGAAAGTCTACATTAAAATTCATCTGACATATATGATAATGTTTCTTTATTGTAGCGATAAATTAACAAAACTTCACGTTACTTGTCTCTGAAATAACAATGCGGGACTACAATGACGGTTTCTTTTACACCTATCATCGATTAAACTATAAAAAATAAATTTCCAAATCGGCAACAAAAAACTATTAGCCGAATAAATTTTTGAAGTAAATCATAGATTGCATGTTTATCAAGGAAAGTAATGACCTCACACAGGTCATTATTTTATGCCTTGGATCATATATCATTGAAACATGGTATCGTCCGGGTTGATTCTGAAAAATGACCTGTCGTTCTGAAAGAAAATAACTCCATATAGGTATTTTATATATATATATATATATATATATATATATATATATATATATATATATATATATATATATATATATATATATATATATATATATATATATATTTATATTATTTTTGGGAGAAATTACATCATATTGTAACAAAAATTTGTTCTAAAATAATATATCAGTAAATGTAGAACTTAGATACATAATGTCAGATTATGAGCATTATGGAATATGCCGGCAAGGCTTCGAAAGCCAGACACACATTGTAGTGGTGTATATCGCATGTATGTCTGCATTTCGAATTTGTTGAAATTCATGTGAATGTTAAACTAGATGCTCCAAGGAGCCTGTGTCGCTGACATGATATTTTGATTTACAATTGATGCATGAAATATTGCAACCGTTATACTTTTGCTCTAGTTTCAGAGATACAAGTCAAAAACTGCATTTTCCCCATATGTTCTATTTTAAGCCATATCTGCCATTTTTAAAAACTTAATACCCTAATGCTTATTTGTGGCCATGTTTGTTAAATTTGTCTCAGTTATATCAGTAGAAGACTTTTGTAAAAGATTACAAAAATTTACGAAAAAATTGTTAAATTTGACCTTAAAGGGCAATAACTCCTTATGGGGTAAATTGACCATTTTGGTCATGGTGACTTATTTGTAGATCTTACTTTGCTGAACATTATTGCTGTTAAAAATATCTCTATCTATAATAATATTCAAAATAATAATTAAGAAAACTAAACTTCCCTAAACTAATAATTCAGGGGCAGCAATTTGTCTGATTCGTCTGAAAATTTCAGGATAACTATATCTTAACCTGATAAACATTTATATCTGCATAAAATTTGTTCTAAATCCTTTAGTTTCAAAGATATAAGCCAAAAGCTGCATTTTATCCCTATGTTCTATATTTAACTAAGTTTGTCATGTTGGTTGGTAGGTGGGATCATCGGACACATTTGTTAAACTAAATACCATAATAATGATTGTGACCAAGTGTTGTTAAATTTGTCTCAGTAGTTTCAGAGGAGAAGATTTTTGTAAGATTACAAAATTTTACAAATAATCGTTAAAATTTTACTATAAAGGACAATAACTCCTTACAGGGTCAATTGACCATATTGGTCATGTTGACTTATTAGTAGATCTTACTTTGCTGAGCATTATTGCTGTTTTTCAGTTTATCTCTATATATATAATACTATTCAAAATAATAACCAAAAACTGCAAAATTTCCTTAAAATTACCAATTCAAGGGCAGCAACCCAACAACGGGTTGTCCGTTTTGTCTGAAAATTGCAGGACAGAAAGATCTGATAAACAATTTTGTTTGGGCCATGTGAGCTAAAACATGAGATATTTAATCCGCAGCTTTTATAATTCCAGATGAAATATGGTAAATTTTGTACTTATCTTAATAATCAACCCCTTTTAATTTTTTTCAGACCAGAACAGATGTACATAGATATAAGAAGATGTGGTATGAGTGTCAATGAGACAACTCTCCATCCAAGTCTCAATTTGTTAAAATAAACCATTATAGTTGAAAGTACGGTTTTCAACACGGAGCCTTGGCTCACACCGCACAGGCAGTTTTAAAGAGCCCCAAAAAATTACTAGTGTCAAACCATTTAAACAGAAAAATGAACGGTTTAATCTATATAAACAAACGAGGAACAAGAAACACTTATGAACCACATCAACAAACGGCAATGTACATAACACTTAACAGACAGATTGCACATATTTTGAAGACGTGCACCTGCTTAAATGAAATTGTTTGAGTTTTCATTTTATTTATAGTCCTTATCATAAAAATAACAGGTAACATATTGTGTAATAAACTTATCGAAGATCTTTGAAGTGTCACCGAGTGCAACACTGCAACTAAAGTTTTTATTGAATTGTTATTATTAATAAGGACTTTTTTCCCATTTTTTAAAACTTGGAAACCTAGAGATTTTGTTTTGATACATTAACCCTCCTTTAATCATTTAGACTGTACCTAGGAATACGAGGACCTATATATCCTATCTATATTTCATATCGTTACGTTTATAATTAAAATTGTGTAAGCGCAACTTTATATTTCGCAGATATTTTCTTTAACAATGGCAAATGGTCTATACATTTTTATCTTTTCGAGAATGGCATTTTAGAAGAAAAACATGATATATTTGATGAGGCATATACGTTAATGGGCCTAATTCACTTTTTCTAACTGTATCGCTGGAATTATAAAAGCAACATCTATTATATTTTCGATATAAAGATGCAGTTCAACGAGTTTTAAATGATTAAAAATAGAAATAAAAATAGAAATAAAAAAGATATCGCCCAATTTCCTTATTGCTTAAGTATATTATAAATACTTAGTATGCATACTGACTAAAGTGGAGGTAAGATATGGGGTAATTTTCCTGAAACGTTTGCAATTTCAGTTGCATGTGTTTTTGAGTTGTTGTTTCTTATTTTTATTCGTACGAAATGGACAGTTTCTTATTCGCCTTTGAAATATATACATATGGAACTTTAAAGTATATTAAATTTCACCGTAAACTACAATTGCATGAACTTACGAAGATCAAACAAGAAACTGGCTCGGACGTCGCCCAGTATATAAAAAGGTCCGAAACAGACGTCACCATGGACACGGTGTCGTCTGATATGGCAGAAGTCCTCTCATCACCAGACATTACAAAAATCTCAAACACGACTCATTCAGATCTTCGTCCTAGTGACAATAGCAATATTACATATATACAGCCATGTTCAGTTCTCCTTAAAGACATTTTGGTTTTTGATGACACAATACAACACTGTCGCATTTCAAAATGTGAGACCAAAGGCTGCAAAACTTGTGCTATTTTAATTACAGATGCTGAATTCACTAGCAGTTTGACCAAGAAGTCATATTTTACCAGAAGTTACGATGATCTGAATTGTAAATCGATAAATGTGGTCTACGGATTAGAGTGCAACCTTTGCGGATTGGTATACGTCGGTGAAACGAAAGGAAGGCTAAACAAACGTATGTGCGGTCATAGATCAGACATTAACCTCAATGCTAACGATATTCTATACCAGCATTTCAATCAGCACGATCATTCCATCGTTTCTATGACAGTTCGCATTATCGAAAAGATATACCATAGCTCTAACAATCCTAATCATTCAACGACTCTTCGTAGACAAAAAAGAAGACTACTGGATTAGACAATTGGGAACTGCAACACCTTATGGCTGCAATGACAAAATTGATGGTATAGATATTCTATCTAGTTCTTCGTGTAACTCGGTGAATGTGATGAATATTTGCAACTCGACTCCTCGACGTAGACGCAGTCATGGTCATCGTCATTATTCATCACCTTCTCTGCATGATGTCTCTATTAATGACTTGCTGCAATTCATACAAAAGCCGTTAGGTATTCATCACATTCGCACGAAACTTTATTCATTACCCCTTTCAAAACTTCATTCTCTGTTCAATTTATGTTTGGAATCCACTGTTACAAACCCTCATTCAAACCAATACAAACTTCAAGCTATAATTTCGGATATTGCAAGTCACAGACTTTTCAAGCCAGTTCGCATTGGAAAAGATGAACAAGAGAAAAGATCTTTTCTAAATCTTCCCTTTGCAAACAAAGGTCTCGATGGCGTCAATCTAGGCAATATCCTTCATCATAAATTAGTTCAATCGAAAATACCTCCTTATTTCAAATACCAGTCTGTACCAATAATTTCTTATACCTATACCAAACCTATTGCAACTAAAATTTTCAATTACAAACGCGTTTTGCAGGATCTCGATATTGACGACTTCAAGTCTAAACCTCCCGATTGCACTTGTGCTAGTTCCCAATTCACATATAATCCTGCTGGCCACGTTATTACTGGTGACCTTAACATTGTTAATAACATTTCTCTACGAAATGTGTTATCGAAAGGTCCGAAATATCGTGAGCCTAAATCCATCAATTGGAAATACAACTTTAAAATTTTGATGGATTCAGTCGAGGATTATGCCCGGCAATGGGCTAAGCGCGAGAAGGAAGACTTAGACACTCTTTCCGAATGGATTAAGGCAGTGAGGTCGTTGATACAAATCAGAATTGAGAAACTGAATGGGTCCATCAATGCCTGCCCATGCTACGTCAATCTTTAAAGACCCAAATGTTACAAAAGACCTGTCCGACCTCCATGACAAATATGTTGTTGTCCCCGCAGATAAAGCCCCAAATAACATCGTTTTTGTGTGTAAAAGTCATTACATTAACTGCTTGATAAACGAATTGGGTATTGACAATTCACTTGGAAACTCAACATATACCCTCACGATACTTACCAAAGAGGAAATCCTGGATAATCATAGGTCTGTTCTATGTTCCTTTGGAATTTCAACCAAAGATGAAAAACTGGATCTTCCATCACTGTATTGGATACCTAAACTACATAAGTGTCCTTACAAACAACGGTATATTGCTGGGTCTTACAAGTGCTCCACGAAACCTCTTTCTAAATTATTAACATCTATTTTATCAGCAATCAAAGACGGGCTTCAAAGTTATTGTGAAACTGCCTATTCTAGAGGTGGCGTGAATCAGATGTGGATACTTAAAAATTCCAAAGATCTTTTAGAGTACATACATTCTAACTCTCTTTCATCTTGTAACAGTATTAAAACATTTGACTTTTCTACTCTTTACACAAAAATTCCACATTCCAAACTAAAAGACAAATTGAAAGAGTTGGTATTACTTTGCTTCATAAAAAAGAATGGCCAACGTAGATACAAGTATCTTGTCTTAGGGAGGGATAAATCCTACTTTGTAAAGAATCACTATAATTCAAACAAAAAATTGACTGAAACTGATATTATCAAGATGCTTGATTTCTTGATTGACAACATATTTGTTACGTTCGAAGGACGTGTTTTTCAGCAGACTGTCGGCATTCCAATGGGAACAAACTGTGCCCCTCTACTTGCCGACTGGTTTCTTTATTATGAGGCTGACTTCATGCAGGAACTTCTTAGGAAGAAAGATAAGAATAAAGTCATCAAAGATACCAGGACTAAATTTTATATATACGCCAGACACGCGTTTCGTCTACAAAAGACTCATCAGTGACGCTCGAATCCAGAAAAAGTTAAAAATGCCAAATAAAGTACGAAGTTGAAGAACATTGAGATCCAAAATTCCTAAACATTTTGCCAAATACAGCTAAGGTAATCTATGTCTTAGGTTAGAAGTTAGCAATATCCTTTAACTCTACTTTCCGCTATATAGATGATGTTCTTTCACTAAACAATTCAAAATTTGGTGACTATGTGAAACGCATCTATCCCATCGAACTAGAGATAAAGGATACTACAGATACAAATAAGTCGGCTTCATATCTTGACTTACATCTAGAAATTGACAATGAGGGTCGGTTGAAAACAAAACTTTACGACAAAAGAGATGATTTCAGCTTTCCAATTGTGAACTTTCCATTTCTAAGTAGCAACATTCCAGCAACACCTGCATACGGGGTATATATCTCCCAATTGATACGATATTCCCGTGCTTGTATTTCCTATCATGATTTTCTTAATAGAGGGTTGCTGTTCACAAGGAAGCTATTAAACCAAGAGTTCCAAGTGGTGAAATTGAAATCATCCCGTCGCAAATTTTACGGACGCCATCACGAGTTGGTTGACCGTTATGGAATAACCGTTTCACAAATGATATCGGATATGTTCCTTACGTTGTAACTACAATCCCCTTCCCTTTCATGAATGTGACCTACCGAATTAGACTATTTACCGGATTTGTAATCACATAAGCAACACGACGGTTGCCACATGTGGAGCAGGATCTGCTTACCCTTCCGGAGCACCTGAGATCACCCCTAGTTTTTGGTGGGGTTCGTGTTGTTAATTCTTTAGTTTTCTATGTTGTGTCATGTTTACTATTGTTTTTCTGTTTGTCTTTTTCATTTTTAGCCATGTCGTTGTCAGTTTGTTTTAGATTTATGAGTTTGACTGTCCCTTTGAGACCGTGTATATTTACGCCAAACATTTTTCATTTTAAGCTGAAAAAATAGATTTTGCAAAATACTCTACAAATTTAAAAGTTTATTGGTTTGATAAATGTATCAAAAACTGTTGAATTCACTTCTGAAAAATCATTTTCGTTTTGAGATTAGAAATTTGTAATTTTCATGATATTACAATATTTAATTTCACGAGGATAATATAAAAAGTAATGATAAGTTTGTCTTTAAAAGATTTCATCTGATCAACAGTTTGAATAAATTAAAACAATTGAATTTGATTGCTTTAGAAAAAAAAACCAAATTTCAATCTCCTTCCTAAGAACAAAATATTGAAATTGCTTACCTTAAGCATTTTTCAATTTGCCTTAAAAAATTGAAAAATGAAAAATGCTCCAACGTGGAGCATTTTCAATTTGCCTTTAAAAATTGAAAAATGAAAAATGCTCCAACTTGGAGCATTTTTCAATTTGCCATGAAATATTGAAAAATGAAAAATGCCCCATATTGGTTGAATTTTATTTTTTAGAAAATTTTCTCAAAAATGAAAATGTTTTTGTGTGTAGCATTTTTCAATTTTTGTAATCGTTTGACAAAACGAAAAATGCTCTAAAAAGGTTAAAGAAATTGATATAAAAGATATTGAAAAATAGATAATCAAATTATTTATTTTTTCATTCATTGTTAACACTTTAGAAATTTTGTTTTTATGCTTTAAATATAATACACATGTGTGTATGTGTGAACCCGTAAATGCACATTTATAACCTAGCCCCGAAAAGATAGGAGAAGAGTAACGCACCAGCAATTTTTTTACTGATGTGGCACAGAATATCATGCAATCTTTATTTCCCTTCCTATGTCGTTATTAACATTCAGGTTATCTTAATATTCTATATGTAACTGTTAAATCAAATAGATATTGGTATGTTGAATTCATTGATAAAGATATTTAATTTTACTCTCAAGTTAAGTATTGTTTTAAAAGTTAATAAACATTTAATATATGATCTGAGCCATTTATGAGTGTTATGATCAAGGTATAACTATGCCTGATTTGAAAACGAATTTGAGGTTTTTTAAATGAGTATGCAAAGCTGGTAACAATAACAAAGGGATCTAAGCCCCAACGACAGAAGAGAGAGTTATTCACAAATGTAAAGTAAAAAAAATGTAAGATGGACTTCTAATAAATTAAAATTTCGTACTTTCATGCACTGGCTACGCGTTTGGTAATATCCTCGGTGACAACCTAGAAAAGATGTAAAGATAAAAACAACACCTAGGAAAGCTGTTATTTTCCCAATCTCCATGTATAAAGTTGATGAATGTGCCATATTCCTTCTAAATACGGCTTATTTTGGAAGTCATTTTTTAACTAGATAACATTCATTTTTTCACTGTTTTTGATTTCATTTATTTACTTAGCTATTCAGATACCAATAGTGCTTTAACATTTGGCATCCATCGTCTCAGCTGTTCAGAATTACTCAGGTTACTTTTTGGTCCCGCGAGCAGGGTGTTGATTTTTTTTTTCTGTTTTTAACTGAAATACATTATTTTTGGAAAACTAATCAGGAATGAAGTCGACTAAAGATACGACTGTCGTTAGGAGACAATTTTTAAAACCTAGGTGTATAATTGTTCATGTTGTCTTTTGTTTTTATATTATGGTTTATTTGGTAAATGTATAGTAAAATAGGTTTGATGTTGTCAAGACTGATATTGCTGATTACTTTGTTCATTTTGAGACAGATTTTCTATTATTTAGAATGAATGTGAGGTGGCATTTCAGTTATAAATGAACTTCAAATGTGAAGCTAGTTTACGTTTCTCTAGATATAAGAAGATGTGGCATGAGTGCCAATAAGACAGCTCGTCTTCTAAGTCACAATTTTTAAGATAAAAACCATTATAGGTCAAAATACGGTCCCTACACAGAGTCTTGGTTCACCCCAAACAGTAAGCTATAAAGTTTCCCAAAAATAACAAGTGCAAAACTATTCAAACGGGAAAAACAACAGTATAATCTATATACAGAACGAGATATACTTATGAATCACACGAACAAACGACAACAAGTAACATTAGAAGATAACAAAACCTTTAAACAGACTTATTAAGAAGGGATATACATTTGTAGTTACTATATTGTTGTCAGGTCATTAAAGTTTTCATATTTTGGCTTTAATATTGATTCACTTATAGGGTCTTTACATCGGAATTAAACAGATTTATTTAAAAAAAAACAGTTGTTGGCATGACACGGGTTATGTTCTTCTCTTAAATACTTTATGATTGTATAATACTAAACCCCTAACGGGAGTTGCCTGGAATTCCTACGATTAAGACGTAATCGTTCAATCAGTTTAATTGAGGCTTGGAGCTGGCATGTCAGTAGTCTGTTGTTATTTATGTATTATTGTCATTTTGTTTATTCTCTTTTGTTTTCTGACATCGGACTCGGAATTCTCTTGATCTGAATTTTACTGTGCGTATGGTTATGCGTTTACTTTTTTACTTTTGCCAGATGTATTGGGGGAGAGATCTCAAAAAAATGTTTAACCCCACCGCATTTTTGCACCTGTCCCAAGTCAGTAGCCTCTGGCCTTTGTAAGTCTTGTATTATTTTTATTTTTATTTTTTTGTGTTTAGTTTGTTTAGTATGACGTCCATTATCAATGAACTAGTAGATATATATTTGTTTAGAGGCAAGCTAAAGGACGCCTCCGGGTGCGGGAGTTTCGCGCTGCATTGAAGACCTATTGTTGACCTTATGTAGTTGTCTGTTCTATGGTCGGATTGTTGTCTCTTTGACACATTCCCCATTTCCATTCTCAATTTTAGAAAAGGGTATTGTCTATATAAAAAAATAGAAGGTTCAAAATTATTATGTCTGAAGCTGTCAGGGACAAGATAAAAATTATCAATATTTTGAGTCAGAGATGGCAGATCTTCCAATGATGCCCGCCCCTCCCCCCTCCAAAAAAAAGTAAACAACACTAAAATCTTAATCCGACATTACATATGGAATTTTATTTCATTCACGTGAATGATGTTTGAGTGACTCGGTATGCGCCTTTTCCTAATTATATATAAATTCCTTTTTTTTTGTTCTCCAGATCCCATTTTTGGTGTCCCCTTGATTTCATTACCCAATTTTTATAATCCTATATCCAACATCCCCTTTTTGTAACCTCAACATCACCCCTCTTTATATCCCACTTCGAGGGCTACTTGCAAGATTCATTTTTATCAAGATGGATTTTATGCCCAAAATTATCAGCCTGATATGGAACAGTTTCGTGATCCCTGTAAAAAAAACCAAAAAACTTGTGACTTTCTGTTTACATAACGAATATAAAATGGGAGCGGATGAGCTACATAAAATATAATAGTATAAAAAAGCGGCAATATCGATAAATGTTTTAATGAAATTATTTAAAATTTCTCAAATTACAAGAGTGCACACGCTGAAATGTCTCTACTTCTTTACTAATCATTGATATTATGTTGAGGGGGGTCGGAGGGGTCCCGATTCCGAAATCATGGACGTAAAAACATGAAATAGCGAGGTCCCGAAAAAGGTACTGCCCACCCTCTATGTTGATAGTCCTAAATATAAAGATATCCTACAACGATCACATAAACTTAACATGATCCAAGAAAATTAGGCCAAGATCATTTAAACACGACAAGAAATACATGTACACCTTACAATAAATCACTAAGTATAATTGACCTTTTTCTTATAGTTTCTAAGAAACAGACTTAACCGAGAAAACTAAACACACGAACCATGAGTATTTGACAATCCAAATGATCTAGGCCCGTTTCAGATGACAGTGGGTCCATTCCGGAAAGTTATAAATCAATACACGAGACTGGATACATGAACTTTCACATACTTTATTTTTCCATCTAACATATATACAATCACAGTTCATCAAGCATATTTACAAAACATTAATCATGGCAACATACATTAACCCGCCGCTGCTCGTAGATCGAGAGCGGGGCAAACCGGTGCATCACATGGTTCTCTCTATTTCTATCCCCTTTTCGTTTCAAAAGTAACCTTTATAAAATATGATCATGTACATTTATAAAAATTCATATATATGGCACATGAAAATATATAACGCTGCCGCATGCTCTCCGTGTATTCATTTACTCTATTCGTGAATGGCGTGCTTTTTAACTGACCTGACGACTACTAAACTAAGTGTTTGTTTTATTCATAATTTCATAAAAAAAAGAAGATGTGTAATCAGTGGCGGATCCAGGGGGGGGGGGGTTCCAGGGGTGCGCACCCCCCCTTTATTTTTGCCGATCAATGCATTTGTATCGGGACATATGTTTTTCACCCCCCTGCACCCCCCCCCTTTGCCCTGGGTTAGCACCCCCCCCCCCCCCCTTTCGAAAATTCCTGCATCCGCCCCTGGTAATGATTACTAGAGAAACATTTTTCCCCACCAGACATTAAATGATGATGAAGTAAGCAAGTATAGTTCATGGTACAGTCTTCAACACTTAGGAAAACCAATACCTCACAGCAAATTACAAAAGATTCCAAAATGAAAAATTTAAAACAATTCAATTCATTCAAGAAAAAATAATTTTACGGCTCATATATAGAACTCTAAGTGATTAAAGATCATGAAACTCGTTTTAGGTGCACAACCATCCCCTTAACATTGAACAGTGATAAACAGCATATTATAAAACTTCTTATAAAATCAGTTGAAAAGATTTGACTCATTAAATAAATAAATAAATAAATAAATAAAGGGCTACGCTGTAAGCCCATGCTACTCCCCTTGTCCTTATGTTTGAAATGAATTTTCTCAACGAATTTACAGAAGAAAAATTCCACAACTGTACAATATCAAATCAGAAATTATATAAAAAAAACCAAAAGGGTACTTAGTTTAATAACTGAAAAACATGAAAGGTAGCTTACATGTAAGTCAACAGATATAAACAATTCACTGAAGATTCATAAAATTTTGTAAAAGTGTTTATGAGTGATTGTCCAAACACTGGAGAAAAAAACCTTTTTAAAGCATAAAACTTCATGACACGGAAACGTAAAATCTGAAATTTTTAAAAACCGAAAGGAAGCATACGTCAATAGATATAAACAATTCTTCGAAGTTTGATTAAAGTTGATGGAAGCATTTTTGAATTATTGTCCGAAAACTGGAAAATCACCCCTTTTTAAGGATAAAATTTCATAACATGGAAACTAAAAATTTGAAATTCATAAAAATCGAAAGGGAGCTTACGTCAATAGTCAATAATCAATTCAACAAAGTTTCATAAAAGTTGGTGGAAGCGTTTTTTTCATTAATTGTCTGAAGTGTGGACGACGGACGGACGGACAACAGTATACCATAATATGTCCCATTTTAGACGGGCGTATAAAAACCAAGAAACAAGTTATTAAAAAGGCTAAACGCATAGTACAGATACTAACGTGCTTGAAGTTTGTGATGGTAAGTTCTAAGCGAATAACAACCTATAAACCATCATGTGTCTGAGTCTACAAAATCAGTCAGTAGAATTGCAATGGATTTTGACAAAAACAAAATACGATAATTTTATTATCGATACCTGTTAGGATTATAAATCAATTATGTATCAAATAGATCGACAGTTAATTTTTATCAATCTTTTTTCTGTAAGTTTGTATTCTCAGCAGAATCTCTATTAAAACTATGGCTTTATAATTCTCTTCATACCTTTTTTCTATTACATCGAAACACGATGATTTGATATAAACTGATATGAACAGAAAAAGATGTCGCTTACACGGCAACGAAATAACAACCCAACTAAACACATAACCAACAGTCTCTTGGGAAGCACTTACATTATATTGTATTTAACAGATGACAGGGGTCTCTATACATATATTATGTCAACTTCCGGGTTCAAGTCTCTGTCATGTCATTTGGGAGTAGAAAAGAACGCTACCAAGACAATGATATATAAGAAAAAAGCGACACGACTCACTAGAAGACGATTTTCACACACACACACACGAAACTTGTACAATGACAAAAGATTTATCTATTAAATATTAACTTTTTATTGACCTTTCTTTTGACTAGCAAACAAAAATTAAGGCTATTTAAAAGAGATGTTGTATGTCCCGAATAAAACGCAAAATCCATGACCGATCATGGTAACAGTCACGAAAGCAGACGGAATGTAGGATGAAAACTTCAATCAAATAGTTTGGGTGGGAGAGGGGGAGGGGTGTAAAATTGCTGCGAATTTTGTTTATCCAAAATCGATTTTACATATGTCCATATTTTACAATCAATTTCTCCCAAATTAAGTTAAGAAAAAGTGGGGGTGTCAGTGAAAAAACTATGTGAATTAAGTTTTTTTTATGTCGTCCTTTACTTCTTGTCTTTGTGGAAGCGTTGACAATGTGTACTATACGCTGTCATCATTTGCAGAAATTAAAACACTATGTTTTTCCGTTGGTGCCCCCCCTTTTTTTTGTGGGGAAAATTTGGTTGATTATATAGGTAATCACTGAAGCATGACTGGAGCGCACCCTTTTAAGTTCAGTCAGTGCCTCCCTTAAATGAAAAGTTTTGGATCCGCCACTGCTGCTGTCGTAAATGATGGTAGCGAGGATTAACTGTCGCTAATGCTTTACCAACTCTAGCCTCAGACTCGTTTATTCCTTTGCTTGATAAATGGCCTGTCATCATTTTACGACCGCGTATGTGGGTCCAACTTGAAAATAACACACACTATGCGCACAGCATGTTTTAAATGTAACTACTAGTATATATTCCATGTACATGATGCATATGGTTTTGAATACGTTTGTGTCGATCTGTGTCGATCTGGATTTTTTTTTTTTTTTTACTTTTTTTTTTTATTTCAAAAGAAGATTGTCAATGACTGAGACCATTTTTTGTGTCGACCTATTTGTCCGACAATACTCGTTTTTCTTTCACATATTAAAGATGTAAAATCATATTGAATAAAAGGTAATAGAATGTACATAAAACAGAACCTCATGGGAACTGTCTTATGTTTGTTGAAATACTATTCATATAATTATGATATATTCTTTGCTACATTTGTTTTTCCGGTTAAAGCAAATATAAGAAGTCATTTATCCTTCGAAATATAAGTTTACCACAAATACATGCATGCAAGTTAATTTCATATTTTTCTTTATTATTTAGATGATGCTTATTTGATATGTTGCGACAGAGAATTGTGATATTATAAGCTTGGGAAAAACATGTTTGTATTAACAGATTCAAAATATGGGAAATGCTGTACAATGCAGAAAAATACAAATTTGAAATCAAATACATGTACTTATCAGAATAATATAACATCTACATCCATCCCGTCCCATCCCAATTCATCCGCGAACCCTGTTCCGTGAGCATGTACAAAAACTGAAATAGACAATATCTAATATTCTAATATATTCCCTTCTTTTCTAACATGTTAAGTTTGAAACATTCAGCCACGATTAAATGCCCCTCCATCTACTCTGCATCGCCTATTAATTTCATTTTCAGAACAAAAACGGCTCATTGTTTGCGCTAATGCATGTTTGATTCCTAAAGAAGTCAAGTGTTGAGAAATGTCTTGGTGTGTTCTTCCGTCAAGTAGCATTTGTTGAATCAAACATCGATGGTCTAAAAGTTCTTCCATTCTTAGGGCAGGGCCTTTTGATATTCGGAGGGGGGAGGGGGGGGAATGGAGGATTTGTTTTTGATCGGTTATTTATTTTTGTAAACTAAGAGGACAGATTATTCATTTTCTGCACTATTGAAGCAAGATTTTTCATTTTCATTAAAGCAAGGGACTGATTATTCATTATCACCACTATATTTTTGATATTCGAAAACATACAATTTTTAAATGATTTGTTTATTATAACATGTATAAATAATACATATAGTATAGTCAAGTCATTATGTACCATTTAATTAGATTAACCATACCCCTCTGGAGAAATGAATATTTTAAATTCCCAACTGCATATACATGTATTGCATACATACATAGTATTAAAGTTTAGTTAGAACTAGGCACTTTTTTAAATGTATTGGCAAACATAACGCCGAGCGGAGCGATGCACATTTTTTTTAGGGGTTTGGAGCCACTGAAGGCCTAAGAAACTATAGAACAAATGATGCAAAGTCATGCTTTCTGGGTGTTCCAAAGACCCTTTCATAATCTGAAAATGAAGTTTTGTTTTAATAATTTTTTGACAATACTTTGGTCTCAAAGCAAAATGCATAAATTCAGTGTAAGACTGAAGTTTCTAGGAACAACACCAAAAGACCAATGTGCATGATAAAGCAAAAATGGACATCACATAGTTAAGTCTGTGGCTGCTGTTTTTTTTAAACTCATGATCAACTTTATAACAAAATTGCTAGATAACAAAAGGAATGCAACACTAACAGAATACAGAAGGCAATCAATGAACACAAGACAAATAAATAAGAAACATTGATCCCGAAAAATCAGTACTATAAGTCTGAGGGAAAACAGAACTTTCTGCTTGCAAGGCTGTGAACACAATTTGATATAGAGACAATCGTTTGGTTTTGAAATTTCCTACATGTAGTTACGGCCCTGTTAAAATAAAAGTGAGGTAAGGTTTCCTGAGACAATATACCTCAAGTTAAATGAAACCAATTTTCCGACATTTCAAGTATATTTAAATAATATTTATACTTCTGTTATTGAAAAATTTGGGAAGTGTTTCCCGATTGTTTTGGGGAAAAAGATGAATTTATGAAGAATCTGGTGCCATCTCATACTTTCGATTAGAACTGCTGAGTTATTTATTTTCTATACATTTCAAGTCAGGTAATTTATTTTCAAACTACCACAGAACAAACCATTTATTTTGTGATTATCAAGGCTGAGTTATCTATTTTCAAAATCCTCCTGCCCCCCCGCACCCTCCCCCCCCCCAAGAATATCAAATGGTCGTCCCCTTACAACATGTACATGTATATAAACAAAGGACTTCTTTCTTCACTTCGAGAGAACTAAATTAAAGATTTCAACCTAGACAATTAAAAAAAAAACATGACAAAGAAAAACAAAAGTCAGATATATAGACAGATTGATATATACAATGAATGACAGATTGATAGATCGAAAGATAGACGAAAACATGTAGCTACAAAGACAGCTAGATATATAGATAAAGAGAAAAAATGATTTTTTTGGTGGTCATTATCGTACTTGTCATTGTACCATTCTTGTTCAGTATTTGTTGATATCACACATAGTTCACACACATACACACACACCTTAAAAAGATCTTCAAGATATATTGCGCTTAAAACTAGAAAAAAGAAAACGGAAATATTAAAACATTTAATAAAAAGTGTCAACAATTTAAACATTTAAAACGCCTATTTTGAAACAAATTACATTTTCGTTCTCATTATTACACATTTAAATAATGGACATTTTTCAAATTTGAATATTGCACAGTAAAATGAAAAATGAAAAATTGCAGCATTTTTCATTTTTCCATATCAAACGTCAAATTGAAAAATGCTCCACGTTGGAGTATTTTTCATTTTTCAATATTTGAAGTCAAATTGAAAAATGCTCCATGCTTGAGCATTTTTCATTTTTCAATATTGTAAGTCAAATTGAAAAATGCTCCACGTTAGAGCATTTTTCATTTTTCAATATTGTAAACTAAATTGAAAAATGCTTAAGGTCAGTATTTTCAATATTTGCTTTTAAGAATAAAATTGAAATCTGTTTTGTTTTCTAAAGCAAACAAATCCAAATGTTTAAATATATTTTAACTTTTGACAAAATAAAATCATTTTTAACACAAACTTATTGTTATTTGTTTCAATATCTTCGTAAAATCAAAAATACAATTCCATGAAAATAACAAATTTCAAATCTCATAGAGAAAATGTTTTTTCGAAAGTGATTTCAACAGATTTTTGTTACATTTTTCAAACCAACTACATTTAAAATTTGCAGAGCAATTTGAAAATTTATTTTTCATTTTAAAATGATAAATGTTTGGCGTAAATGTACACGGACGCCTTTGGTATCTTTCGTCCCTCTTTTATACTAGTTCCCATCTATTAATAATTACTACAAATAGCAAACGGAAAAAAAACTATTTCAAACGAAATAAAGTACATTCATAGGTTGTTTTCCTGCTAGATATTCTTGGGAGGAAAGAAAGAAAATGGCAGTTTTATTTAACCTCACTTTCTGCTATATAGATACGCTCACTGAACAAAAATACAGATAAAATGTTACTCACATCTTGACTAACGTTTAAAAAGTAACCAATTATTGCCTGTTGAAAACAAAACTTTACGACAAGAGATATAATTACATTTTCCTAATTGTGAATTTTCCATTTCGATATTCCAAAGCTTGTATTTCCTATTATGATCACCTTGGTAGATGGTTGCTGTTGTACACGAGGAAGCTATTATACCAAGAGTTTCAATTGGGGCAGTTGTAATCAACACCATCACATGGTGGTTTGATGTTATTGAATATCTGTTTAACTGATGACAACGGATATGTTCAAATTGTCATAAATATAATCCCGTCCCCTTTCGACGAATTAGACTTATCATTGTGTTTGTACTGTGATGATTAACACGACGGATGCAACATGTGGTGCAAGATCTGTTAACCCTTTCGGAGCACCTGAGATCGTTCCCAGTTGTTGGCGGGGTTCGCGTTGCTCAGTCTATAATGAGTTTTTTGTGTGTTCCGCATTTTTGTTAGTCTGTTGGTCGTTTTTCTAGACATAGCGTTGTCAATTAATTTTCGACTTATGATTTTGAATGTCCTTTTGGTATCTTTCAGCATTCTTTCATAAAACACGTATCAGAAGATTGATCAAAGTCAACACAAGGCGGATGTGAACTCATGTGCTGGAAACGACAAGATCTTCAACTATAAACTTTATAAGTCAAACTTAGTTTTGATAAAACGTGAACTTTAAAACAAAAACAAAACAATTATCTGGTTAACTAATTTAAAAAATCCAGGCCATCGCTTAACATATTTAGCTGAATGTATAGGTCACGATATAATTTTTAAAAGTGAGATGAAATGTTACATTAATATTGTGACAATAATTATGTCTCTTTGGTATCTTTCACCTCTTTTAATTCTTTAAACTCAAATTTATCTTGTTGATTTAACGTCCTAGTCCACTGAGTGATCCTACAATACAAGATCTTCAAGAAATACTCTTCATTCGCAATAAAATTGGGAGCAGATGTCATTTATTTCTTTTACTGAGACTACTGGGTTACAGTTACGATTGCCTATGATTGACGATTTTGGCTTATCTGTTTAAATTTTTTATGGAAAGGTTTAAAAAGTGGGCGGGTGGTTTAATTATTTTGATGTGTTTTCATATTGAAGGATTCAAGCATATATGTACCTGGAAAGTTATTCGGGAAACAAGTGTCGTGCACATTGCAAATATTGAACCAGAAAGAATTATGCACATTATGACATATCTTTGTTGCTTCTCGTATGCTTACTCTGTTTCATCCAAATAAAATAAAAAACAAAGTACATGTATTCAGAATTGAGAAATTAGAGTAACAACTCCAAGTCATTTTTAGCTCACCTGTCCCGAAGGGACAAGTGAGCTTATGCCATCACTTGGCGTCCGTCGTCGTCCGTCGTCTGTCGTCCGTCGTCTGTCGTCGTCTGTCGTCTGTCGTCGTCTGTCGTCGTAAACTATTTCAAGAATCTTCTCCTCTGAAACTACTGGGCCAAATACTTTCAAACTTTAACTGAATGTTCCTTAGGGTATCTAATTTATAAATTGTATCCGACGTTTTGATCTATCAACAAACATGGTCGCCATTGCGAAAAATAGAACATAGGGGTCAAATGCAATTTTTGGCTTATAACTCAAAAACCAAAGCATTTAGAGCAAATCTGACAGGAGTAATATTGTTTATCAGGTCAAGATCTATCTGCCCTGAAATTTTCAGATGAATCAGACAACCCGTTGTTGGGTTGCTGCCCCTGAATTGGTAATTTTAAGGAAATTTTGCTGTTTTTGGTTATTATCTTGAATATTATTATAGATAGAGATAAACTGTAAACAGGAATAATGTTCAGCAAAGTAAGATTTACAAATAAGTCAACATGACGGAAATGGTCAGTTGACCCCTTTAGGAGTTATTGCCCTTTATAGTCAATTTTTAACCATTTTTCGTAAATCTTAGTAAACTTTTACAAAAATCTTCTCCTCTGAAGCTACTAAGCCAAATACTTCCAAACTTTAACTGAATGTTCCTTAGGGTATTTAGTTTGTAAATTGTATCCGAAGTTGTGATCTATCAACAAACATGGTTGCCATTGCTAAAAATAGAACATAGGGGTCAAATGCAGTTTTTGGCTTATAACTCAAAAACCAAAGCATTTAGAGCAAATCTGACGTGAGTAATATGTTTATCAGGTCAAGATCTATCTGCCCTGAAATTTTCAGATGAATCAGACAACCTGTTGTTGGGTTGCTGCCCCTGAATTGATAATTCTAAGGAAATTTTGCTGTTTTTGTTTATTATCTTGAATATAATTATAGATAGAAATAAACTGTAAACAGCAATAATGTTCAGCAAAGTAAGATCTTCTATTAAGTGAATTTGACCAAAATTGTCAATTGACCCCTTAAGGAGTTATTGCCCTTTAAAGACTTTTTTCACAATTTGTTCATCATGTTGACTTACTTTAAAAAATCTTCTCCTTTGAAACTGCTGTATCAATTTCAGGCAAACTTAGGCTAAATGAGTTTCAGAGTATCTAGTATAAATTTTATATTTTATTTCCTTGTATGTCAAGAAACATAGTTCCTATGGCTAAAATAGAACATAGGAGAAATGATTATTTTTTTTGGCTTTTGAAGAAAATAGGACGATCCAAAAAACATTTAACTAAATTGAAAAGCCAAAATAATCATTGATGAGAGATTTAACCAAAAGAATTAAGGTGAGCGATTCAGGCTCTTGAGAGCCTCTTGTTTGTATAAAAGATTGTTATATTTTAACGTGAGGTCTTATCGCTAAATATAATGTTTACATTATAGCTGACTGAAAATAAACATTTATACTTGCTTCAATACTGCCTATACATCTATCTATTTTACTTAACACTAACTCTAATAAAATAGATAGAACGCATGAATGTGTATTTTACAAGATAGTATGACGAACACTGTAGTATTGGATGCGTGTAGAATCTGTATAAAATGCATTTATCACAAAGATAAAAAAATTAAAGAACACCTATGTAGGGGGAAAGGGGGGGCATTTGTTGATGAGTGTCAGTTCATTAAGCTTTTATTTCTTCAGACATCATATCTTCTCGTGAAATTTATGCTTCCTGGTAGAATAAAGGAAATATTTTTTATTATTTTATACAAAAAATACAGGCATCAAAATGTATAAATGTAATGCCGTTAATTGAATTAAAAGAAATATGGTGCATATGTCAATGTTACAGCAACGAAAAGAGGAAAACGCTAAAAGATATCTTTTTGACCAAATATTCTTTTTTAAACAAACAGGTGTCCATATAATCTGTCAAACTCTGAATCGTCCCATGTTAATTTTTTTTTATCTCTACACTTAAACAAAATAAAGATTGCAGCCAATTCTCCAACTAAAGAAAAACATTTCGAAAAAATCACATAACTATATTTGGGAATAAAAAAAAATTTTGAAAAGGTAACAAACTTTTGAGATTTAAATAAAACAGTTAGAAAAGGTTTAAGATCTATACATGTATATGGGATAGACAAGTGAAAATTAGAATATTTTTTTTTCAATCTTAACCTCTCCATATTTTTTTCACGATGTATCCTATATAGGTGGGTGAAAATGTCCATCCAGTTCATCCAGTTCATATCCATATCATCTCCTGTGTGACACAATTTAATGTTTACATGTGTGTCAATTTTGTTTCCGTTTCCTATAGTCATGTAACGTCTCAATTGTTTCTGTCTTGGTTGTTCTTTATATAGACTCGTTATCGATCATGTAAGTAGCTGTCTACGTTTTATTTACATACATTTAATTGAACATCTTGAATGTCACTTCATATGTACTTGAACATTTCAAATGCGCTAAGAACCTAAATGGGAGATTCAACATACAGTAGGAGGGGGAAATAATAGAAGAAAAGGGTATACAAATCGTACGTCTGACTGTATCAGATCTCTTTAAAATCTTCAGTTAGAAGTTATCTGTTTGCAACCGACATTTTTAACACAAATTATTCACACAGCTAGTTTACTCTATGCTACAACATTCTTCTTGGTCGGAGAATGGTATTGATAATATTAAATAACTGTTAAATATTTAATGGTATGACACATTCCCCATTTCCTTTCTCAATTTTATGTCTTAACTGAGCCTCAAGTTGTAACTAATAATCCGGAGATATAGTTAACATTTTTTTAACATACAATTTCCGTTTAAGTGAGATAAAAAAAAATTAATAGACAATAAGTACTACCCTTCCTCTACTTCCTGGTCTAGAACATATCATTAAATGTAATTTGATTTTGAATAGAAATGTAAATGAAAATTGGACGTTTACAAAAAGACATTACTAGTAAGTACGTTATGTTACATCCTTTTCAAAGCAAAATATTTTGCAGATCGCTCTTTCTCCATAGGCATAAAAGAGGGTAATAACATACATGTACGAATATTTCATGTAAATTCCTTGGTATAAAAAATGCATTATCTGCCGATAGTGTTACTAGTCTTAGTACTTTTATTTATATACCGAAAGTAGAGCTTCGAAAAAAAACCTATCAGAATACTGATTTTCTTTATTTTTGTTAATTTCCTTCGAGTCACTTGGAGATCAGACTATTCAACATTGATCAGCAACACTCGGATTTTAAGCGTAGCAAAATGTATTCCGACTCATATCCTTATTGATAACAGTTCTGTCTAGATACTCCGACTGCCGCCTCGACAAAAAAGCTTTTAGGCCGCGTACCCGTCCACTTATTTGTCAAATATAAATCATTTATATTTCAAAGGTTGTATACTTTTCTAACTACAAACTAGACATTCTCAACTCACAACTAATCTTTCGTAACTCGCAACTCGACTTTTATGACACGGAACTCGACTTTCTTAACTCGCAACTCGACTTTTGTAACTCTCAGCTCGACTTACTTTATTTGCAACTGGATATCATCTTTTTAGAAACCATAGAATTGTGCCTGTCAATCTATTTCTATACACTAGTCAACCTTCCCTACCTTATTTGAAGAAATACTACAGGTTTAATTATATATTTTTAAATCATTTTTGGCCGTGATACAATTTTAACAAATTTATTTGGTGAGAAACGTTTCTTTAAATTACATATGTGATGGACTATTGATAAGGGGGACTCATTCATATACAAAACATTCCCATGCGTTAAATTCAATGAACAAGTCATTTTCCTTAAAGCAAGTTATTTTACACCTAGTACAGTAGCTAGAGTATACAAGTGTGTAATACTATGACTAATACAGGTGACCATTTAAAAGCTTCATTTCATTTATTTACATCTTTAATTCACATTAACATTCAAAAGTAAGCAATGAATAGAGAAAATGAGGTGCTATCCACAATCAAAAAGGAAGTAAAAACTACACGTCTACAAAAGGAAAAAAATGCATTTCTATACTCCTCCCCCTTTTTATGTTTTTGTTAAGGTAGGAAAGGGGAGGCTCATGTTCACCTTGTTCTTGCTCCTTGAAAATTATTTAAACTGTTATTTTTTTATGGTTTAAACATTCTTATCTGCGAGATTTTTTTAAAGTATTTTGTTTAAATTCGTAATTGTATACATGTAATAGTTATTGTTTCACCTGAAACACAATGTACTAAGATAATTATACTGTACGAAATGTATTCATGACTTGTTAAAGGTATAAAATAGTATTGGATTAAACTTGAAATTGACATATAACTCGAGAAATGAACAGATATACTTCCTAGTTCTATCATATACTTACTGTGAAAGTATTCCTGATGTAAGGTACGTTTTCTTTTGTTAAAATATCACTTGATTTTTGTCTCATACGAAATATATGCATGTAGTCATACTACATATACAAAATGAGGATAAAGCATCTTATTATTTCTATAGTATGAATACATTTTATAAGATTATTTGCATTTGATTTAAAACATATTTATTCATAGTGGATTGTGATACAAGTACTTTCTTATATTAATCTCTTTTCCCTTTGCTGGTGCGAGCGCTGCCTTGTAGCGGCATTAGTATGTTCTTTTTCGAAATCTACATGGGTGTTTTTAACGTGCAATAGACATAACTATCTCTTTAAAGGGGTTAACCATTTAGCGTCTGATGGAATATTATCGTTTCTCAAGACTATACTCGCGAATGGTGTCCAATGAGAGCCGAAAATTCAATCTCCAAAATTTCGATCGAACAAGGAACCTCTGAGTTAAGTCCAATGCACTAACCACTACACCACGGCTCATGATCATTTGCATTTAAGTTTTAACATAATCAGGTAATCCTACCAAAGATTCATATCTAATATGTATTTGCATCAATCGTTTATTTCATCCAATCAGACGAATATTTCGATCGGTATGCATCTTTTTGTATTAGTGTTTCTAAAGCATTATGTTGTCGTTTTTGCACCAGACGATTTTTAAATGTATGTACACAACTAGTACACATTTTTTATTAGGGGCTAGCTGAAGCCGGCCTCCGGGTGCAGGATTTTTTTAAATCCTTTGGTGACCCTGGCCTGCTGTCTGATCTTTTGTCGGGTTGTTGTCTCTTTGGCGCATTCCGCGTTTTCATTCTCAATTTTAAGTCGATGTAAAAGTTCAATTTACAATGAATCATATCCAAATAATATATCTCTCATTCAAGGAAATCATTTTTGTTTAGACATACATGTACATGCAATTAATTACTCTTCGGAGCATTAAATTGTAATTATAAAATTTTATCATGTGATTTTCTTATGACTTTGCATATTACGTTACAGTCCGTTTATTAGTTATATTTTCTAAACTTTGTCCATTCCTTTTTTTAGAAACCAATGGGCCAAAATATCATGTTACACTAATCATCAAATAAGTTCCTGTTCGTAATGTCCTTTTGGAGTATAAGGTGTGAAAATATAAATGTCACCAAAAAAAAAAGGCAGGTCAATGAACAATACTTCAAAAGGTTATATAGTATAATGATTTAAATCATAATTAAGAAACTTAGTAACCCGTTAAAAGTTTCATATCCGAGATACAAGGAATAACGACTTGATGACGATTGAAAACGGGAGCAGTTCAGAAAAAATTTGCCGATCACTTTTCTGATGTCAGAAAACAGATTGATTTGGAAAATAGATCCTTTGCAACAATAGCATGTGTATTCCCAAAATCGGGGACACGACGTCATGTACGAAAGTTTTGTATATTAAGATAAGCTATAATTTTTATTAAGTCAAATTGTACTGCAAAGTTTTAGATATTAAAAACTTCTGTCCCAATACCATAACAGGAAGACTAAAAATAAGCAGAACTGTATAAAGATTAAAAAAATTCAATGGAAATTATTTATAACTTGAAGGATATATTGTAATGGCTAGAAAAACAAATTGAATCAAAATATATTTACAATAAGATAATTTACAATATTTAAGTATCTCATAAATTTACAAAGCCGTTCTGTATCAATATTTGGACAAGCTATTGCAAATAAGAATACATACCATATAATAATGTCAATAGCAAACGAGGGTCCTCAATGACCGAGTGGTCTACGTAGTCAAACTATTGTATCACTAGTACTTGTTTGCTAATGTTAACACGAGCATTGTGAGTTCATTTCCCGAACATTACAGGTGCGTTCGACTCCAATCTTAATTAACCATGATGTCAGTTTTCCTACCGAGGTTCGTTGGTTCTCTCGGGGCACTCTGGCTTCCTCCGCCAATAAAAAAAAACTGACCATCTCGAAAAAAGCAAATAGTATCGATTGTGGCGTTTAATAGAGAACAAGTTGAATGTTGTCAGATGGAACGTGATCTGTTATATATTTCCTACAAAGATGTTACCACTATATCATATTTTTTTAGAGTAATCAAATGTAATCCTTAAATTTTACAGAAGAGAAGATTCTTTCCAATTTATTGTATTATACATTTTTATTTTTTAAACATTGTATTGTAACAAAAATCTATTCTAAAATGCATGTAGTATTTAGAAACATAATATCAGATTATGAGCATTAGGGAACATGCCGGCAAGCCTTAGAAAGCGAGACACACATTGTTGTGATGTACATCGCAAGCATGTCTGCATTTCGAATTTGTTGAAATTCAAATGTCAAACTAGATGCTCCAAGGAGCCTGTGTCGCTCACATGATATTTTTATTTACAATTGATGCATAAAATAATGCAACCGTTATACTTTTTGCTCTAGTTTCAAAGATATAATTCAAAAACTGCATTTTCCCACATATGTTCTATTTTTAGCCATTTCTGCCATTTTGCTGGCAAGCAGGGTAATCGGACACGTTTCAAAAACTAAATACCCTAATGCTTATTGTGGCCAAGTTTGGTTAAATTTCAGGACAAGACTTTGTAAAAGATTACAAAAATTTACGAATAAATTGTTAAGTTTGACTTTAAAGGGCAATAACTCATTATGGGGTCAATTGACCATTTTGGTCATGTGTGACTTTTTTGTAGATCTTACTTTGATGAACATTATTGCTGTCTACAAATTATCTCTATCTGTAATAATATTCAAAATAATAATAAAAAACAACAAAATGTCCTTGAAGTACAGTTTTTTTCTGATTCGTCTGAAAATGTCAGGACAAATATATCTTAACCTGATTTAATTTATATCTGCATTGAATTTGCTCTTTTTACCCCTATGTTCTATTTTCCGCTATGTTGGTCATGTTGCTTGGCAGGTGGGATCATCGAACACATTTGTTTTAACTAGATACCATAATAATGATTGTGACCAAGTTTTGTTAAATTTGTCTCAGTAGTTTCAGAGGACAAGATTTTTGTAAGATTACATAATTTTACAAAAAAATGTTGAAAATTTAGTGTAAAGGACAATAACTCCCTAAGGGGTCAATAATTAAGAAAATAATTCATGGAAGCCATATATTGTTGGAAATTTACACATGGCCTGGGCCGTGATATTCTAATTTTATCCTGAGCGTTAGCGAGGGATAAAATCAACAAATATCACGGCCCAGGTCATGTGTAACAATCTATGACTTCCATGAATTATTTCGATTCTAATAGGACAAATACGGTCATTAAAATACTGAAGCGAGGATTGGTTTGGTGTGTGTGTGGCTGATCTTTTTTGGTTCCCTGTTAGATAAAGGTCAAATATCTGAATAAATCCGTAGCTTGCATGGGTAATTATGTGAATAACCGCTCGAAAAAAACCACTAGAAAAAAAAAACGTTTAATTCTTCTAATTCTCAAACCCAACATAAAGGAAAGGGTCTGCAAATAGGTTCCAATACATGTAGATTTACGTGGGAAGTATATTGTAACAGCCATTATTATGTATATCTCTGAGTCTGCGCTTAATATACAGTGGAGATCACTTCTAACCTCTCATTAGAACTGTCAGAATATTCTGTCATAGAACTGTTCCAATTACTTTACTATATATAATAGCAGATGTTTCTATATTTTTTACTAATCAAAAGTTACATGTACAAATATCGAAGTGGATAGGAGGTTATCCAACTCATCGGAAAAATATTTTTATGAGATTGGAAATGAAACATCATTGTTTACGTTTCTTCGTTCCCCGTTTTTCACAGTCTCTTCGTAAATATAACTCTGCATTTAATTCAAGTAAATTTGATCTTAATTTACCTTGTTTGCCTTGGATTTACATTCATGATTTGAGATTCTGTTTTGACAAATGTTCAAACGAAAATTGTACAGTCACTGGGGTAAAGCTGATGACCGTAACTGCATTCACGGTCATCCCAAGATGTCGGATGAAAAATTAGGTCAGTTTCTGTATTGTCTGTTAAAGTGTTTCTATATCATTTTCTTTACAAATCATACATTGAAACGATGTAAATTTATAAAAGAATCACTCGGAAATCACTAATTACTTCCGAGAAATGTGCATGAAACGGGAAATTCGATTTGAAAAAATCGCCAAGATGACCGTAAATCACAATCGAGATGACCGTAACAGAATCAGAGATTCATAACAAGGCTGACCGTAACTGCTTTTAAGATGACCGTAATTTGTAAATGATGACCGTAACTTTTAAAGGATGACCCTCAATTCTAAGAAATATCCGTATTTATATAACTATCTTTTTATATCAAATGATTAATCGTGTTGGTATATACATATTAATATGAGAGTTTTATCCTATAGGTAGAAGAAAATAAGACGTGCTTCAAATGCAAAGATTACCATATGTATCTTTTTTACAGTAGAGGGTTTAATTTTTAAAATGAATTTGACAAAAGACATGCAAATGAACAGGAAGGAAAAAAATGCTACAAAAGCACGATGAAATGACACCTTACAAGCATAATGAAAAAAATGCGGTGCACAGCCTTCAACTGCTCGACAAAAGATTTTGTTTTGTTTCTGGGATTCCTTTAAAAGACATATAATAAATACACATTTTTAAATATGCCAAAAATTTGCATGTACACTCATTGATATTATATCGTCTTTCATTTTGTCATGCAAATAAAATAACAGAAACATTTTGAAAATATCATTCGAATAAACTAGTGAAGGTGAGCCCCAGCAAAGTAGATCCTTAAAATAGTACTGTACGAAAAGCGTATCACAAGGCGGAACGTTGTCAATTTGTATATATACAGAAATGTTATTCATACAGTCAGGATTCTACTTCTTCAAAATTATCTCCCCATTACGCCAGTTCATGCTCACAATCGTAGAAATGGAAGCCATTGTAGGGATGACGCTCTGTCAATTTTGCTCTTGAAAACTGATAAATTTATCCACATAGCACCATTACGATCGATCGTTATATGTCAGTTATATTTTAAAAGACAAATGTCTCTACCAGCTAATGAGCATTAGTTAATGATCTTGTGTGCATTGATTCAACTTAAAAATATTGTCTGTTCGGATGTCAGATGGAATTTTTGAAAATTCTTAAGCATTTAAAAAAAATCTAATTAAATATTTCGTGGAAGGGCAGACTAAACATTTTCAGTAGTTGAAGATTATAAACCCTAGTTATCACACACAAGAAAATCATATTTTTTCGAATATATCCATTTTCATCATCCAAATTAAAAGACTGTCGTCAAGTACTTTTAGAAAAAATAGCTATTCGAACACACCTACTCTGTTTTTGTGATTCTTTAGATAGGTATCTCACTTGACCCATATATTTCATCTTTTCGTACTGTAATTTTTTACGTTATAAAGTCAACCTGTAGCTTTGATATATAATAATGATAGAATCTGAAGCGAGATGCTATATAAAATATTCTTGCTTTGTACGTTTTAAAGACAAAATATACATCCCAAACATGCCCTAACATAAAAAGGTGCACTCGATTTTTCTCGTTTCGATACAATCGTTTAATACCTGGTTTGGGGAATTTTTTCTTGATTCACATACAGTCCCTGTAACGTAAAAGTTAACACTTATTTCGTTCGGTTAGCGTACGTACAGCGTTCGGTAATCGTTCGTATAGAGTTCGGTCATCGTTCGTATATCATTCGTATAGCGTCCGTACAACGTTCGGTCAGCGTTCGTTCATCGTTCGTTCATCGTATGGTAAATGTTATCGTTAATGGTTTTGTATAACGTATGGTTCATGGTATCGTTAATCGTTTTATTTGTCGTATGGTTTATGGTATGGTTTAGCGTTTAGCGTTTAGCGTTTCGTTTATCGTATGGTATGTGATATCGTTTAGCGTTTCATCAATCGTATGGTATATCGTTTTGTTAAACGTCTGATATACACGTATGTTAGGGTTTTATTTCAGAAAGTTATTTCAATTATTATAGTTATAAGATAAAGTGATTTAATATAAAAAGATGCGGGATAAAACAAAATATTAGTTTGGATTGGATTCAATCAATATGGAATATATATAAAACGAATGGGAAACGTTTCCTCCAATCACATTTTGACATGAATAACATTAGACCAAATACCGCGATATAAGTCAGGCTCTCTATGTCTCTCTCTCTCTCCTCCGCCAAACATTTCTCTGATCCAAATATTTCCTTGACACAATAAATTATAAAGAATGTTCTATACATGAGGCTCTATATGAAGTACATGTTTCATATCTAAATGTATTAAAAAAAAAAGCCAACACATCCATGCATGGTATTTGTTCTCCTCAATGTGAGAGTCTGATATAAACCGAAAACTGCCAGGGGTATATAAAAATTCTTTGAAGATATCTATGGAACGAGCGTCGCTTGTGATTCCTGCTGTCAGTGTTAAAACTGTTTTTTACTGTAAAAAGTGCTTAAGTACATTATGAGTAAAATACAGAATTAAAAAATAACTCTACCTTTTTTATATTTCTTTATTTCAGAGGTAAGCTTCTGGACAAGTTTCACTTATTCTGTCGTAAATCATTTACCTAAATAACCATTCAATTGTATTCTAAAAGAAGTTGATTTGTTCTTTGTACGAATACATGAAATATTTCTCACTGGAAGTTATGTTTGCAATCGATGATCAAATACAAATACAGTATTTATATGAAAGAGACTAAATAATATATTTTTTAATTATTATTCTACACATATTTGAAAGATCGAAATAATCAGTTCTACAAATGGGTGTTATTTAAAGACTTGACATTTTACAGTTATCACATGCATCCATGAAATTTGTTATCGACGCACCAAACTTTTCCCTTTCATCGCGCATAGCTCATTTTCCGATTCACTTAAGGTCTGTAACGATCTTCTTGTTCATTAAATTCTAAAATTAAACTCCCCCACAAATTGCAAAAACTTTTATTCTCCGGCTAGACTGCGTAAAAGATGAATACTGTTTTGTTTATGTACACACAATGTTTTGAAGGCCGATATCCAGTTTCGCTAGAAAAGAATTAATTTGCGCCACAAGTTAATTATGCCAATTCTTATTTTGCATCACCTATTGTAAAAACTGCAACTTTCATTTGCGCCAATAAAACAATCATTTAATTGCGCAAATATTATAGACTTGTTTTCAAATGTTTCTTCTTAGTGCACTGATGATACCGCAAACTGAAAGGGCCTCCTTATTGCACTTAGAACAAAATAGTGCACTAGGGACCTGATGGAAAGATAGAATTGACACAAAAAACATGGCATACGGAAGGAGAAGTACATAATTTCAAATTTTAGTAATTTTAGTTATTATAAAGTTATTCAACAGTTGAAGTCAGTATTTTAATGTTACATGTACGTGTAAAATAGGTTAATCGTTTCGAAGTTAATATGACACAATTAATCAAATTGAGAATGGAAATGGGGAATATGTCAAGTTTCATTTATTGGCGCATTTCATATTAAAAAAAAAGAAGAGATGAGCGCGATTCAAACCTTTACAATGTGACAAATTACACCTAACCGTTTTGACAAACCAGTAAATTCTTCGCCCGGGGATATACACTTGACAGTAATCTTCATTCAGTAACTTTACAATACCCAGCCGTGTCATTTTCGTATATTGTACATGTAGATAGCACGTGTGATACATGTATATACACCATAAATACCCATTCAAGTTATATTTAATTTTAGAAGAACTCCATATCGGGAACATAAACATAAATTACAATAATATGAAAAAAATGTATTAATAAGTTCAAATGTTGTTTTATTAAATGCACCTATGTATTTGTAAACTTATGTTAATTCGTTATTTCATGTATCTTTTTTTTTTTTTTTGCTTCAATTACTTTTTTTATCCTATTGACTTATTCGTAAATCGAAAAACGCACAAATCTGAATAGAATCATATGGCATTGAATGATTTCTCTAACTCAAAACTAGTTATACATGTACATGTAGATGCTTCTTAAATTATATTTTTATCGTTGGGTTGTTTGTCCATTACTTGACGTTTACGCTGATTAAGAATCGTGCATAATCACATGGGGACCTTACTTTAACCAAACTTCACAGAAACAATAAATTCAGGATCTTTTGGAATCACAGATAAAGCCAATAATGATTGGCCCGACTATTTACCTTACATGAAATGCATAGGCAGAACTACAAAAGACAGAATCATCCCCCCTCCTACCCAAATTCCTTTAGAATATTAGAATACAAAAAATCTGAATCAAATGTACAGTTTTTTTTTTTTTTTTTATTAGAATGAGTTTTTTTTCTTCATAAAACGATGTTAGACAATATAATTATTTTAAAACAACTCGTGCTTTATTTAAAACCTTCAAAACACGATGCTATATCTTCATCATTATGATTTTTGGTCGGACTAATAGCGAAAACCCGTAAAAATGCTATTTGTCCGGCTTGCCAGATGAATAGACATTTTTGACAATTTGTCTGGACCGTATGCGTACTTTTTTCAAAATACTCATACGGTCGGACCGTACGCGTACGGTCTGATTTATATTAAGAAGTTGGCAAAGTTAATTAGATGCATATAACAGATCAATATAACTTAATTCTCAAAAAAAGTTTAACTGTAATTGAAAAAAAAACTTTTATATTTTATTGATTTAAAAAATTCACGCTAATTGAATCTGTTAATCTCTTGTATTTAGCATGTCGATCACTCAGTAAAATAATTAAATTATGAACACTAAAATTGAAAATATTGGAAGTAAATATAATGTGGGAGGACAATTGTTTTAGAATATTTAGCAACTTTACGAAAAATGCAAATGCTAAGGAACATACACAAACTGCAAACATGTAAATGTAAAAAATATTAGTACGTTACTTGTGGTAGCAAGTGTAACATTGGTTGAGAGTACCAAAATAAGGAACAAGATATATACAATTAAACAGATATTTAATTTCAATTGTTCATTTGTTCATTTTAACCGTGTAATTGTAATAATATTAACTAGTAAACCTAAAAATAAAGATTGTGATTAATGTTAATTTGTTTAAATTTAACACATATGATTTAATAACATATATAGTTAGCTGGTTAGCTCGTACTAGACCATACGCGTATACTCATACGGTCCGACCGTACGCGTATGGTCGGACCGTACGAGTATACGTATACGGTCCGGACCGTTTGGTCCAAATACTCATATGGTCTGAAACATATACACCTATCTATTAGTGAACACTATATATGTTACCCACTAGCTGTCCTTATGTGTTTTTGTTATTTGATTGCTGGCTCGTTGTCGTTAACCCCACTATGATCTCCTACAGTTTCAATATATATTTCCCTTAAGACTGCTCAGAACAAAGTGATAGAATAGGTTTGTATATATATTTTAGCGTTTCACTTTTCAAATTTTAACTTCCCAAAATTTTATTTTAAACTATTAATTTTGAAGACGTGTGTTATCTAAACGAAGTCTAAATGGTCACCAATTACCAGTTTATTGTTTCCCTATTTGGCACACACCTAAATATAAACATTATTATAAATCCGGTCGCAGTAAGTTCTATTGATCACAAAACAAATCCACGTTTTTTTTTTTTAAATATGAAAAAAAATAATATTTATTTTTTTTTACTTTGAAACAAGGAAATAATACTTTAAATTACATTGTGCAAAATATGTCGTAAAACCTTCCTTCGAATTAGAAACTCTTTTTCTTCATAAAAATGTTTGACATAGTTTACCCTGGACATAAAACAACTTCAATCAATCAACTAAAATATATTTAAGGGATTATTATTATGCATGTACATGTATATAAATGCCGTATACCATATACATATATTGTGGGTTAATTATTTTAAGCATAAAGTTCATAAATCGATCTCTGAAACAAATTATATATATATAGAATAAAGTAAAAGTAAAGATTAAACTTATGCATGGCGGAAAAGAAATATATGAAAACGATAGATACAATGGGCATGCAGCCTTGCAAATGATATTTTAAAAAATATATATTTACTTTATTAAACTTAGGACTTTAATTTAAGTATTCTTGATGGGATTTTGAAGTTTCCAGAACATAGAAAATACACAAGAAAATTTATCAGTACACTATTCTATCAAAATTTGTTTGGTGTTCATTTTACAATATATTTGTTTAAGAATTTAGTGTTTTCCTCTATTTTAATCTGTATATATTATATTTGATTGGACATTAATTTATCCCAATTACAATTGTAAAATATACAAACTAAGCAAGCAAGCTAATCAAAGTCTCGCTGTACATGCATACGGAAATTAGCTGTAAAGCCAACATACAAATAGCCGCTATATCATGAGAAGAGACCACGATAAAATTTGAAAGTTAAACAAATCTTAGTTTTCACGAGAACGAATATTTTGTAAAAGCGTTGTAGTGATCATCAATGATATAATTTAAAAAATAAGACGACAAGGTTGAAAATAGTTCTAGACGTCTTATAGCAGGAAAGTCTCCTCACTCAGCTTGTGGTTATTTGTCGGTGGTGAATAGTGGCAAATCGACTTACAATTGACTATTTCTCTGCGGTTACCATTAAAGCTCGAGGTCGAAATCGACACTAGGGAGATACCATTAAATTTTTACAAGGTAGATGTGGGGGAGTTGTGGCCAGGATGAAATATGCTGTCAGACAAACTTTTTCGTGCATGTGACTCCATATTTGAAAAGGGATAAGAAATGTCTTACTTGATAAGTTCTGCATTGCATTTAAAACATCCATTGAAAGAATATCGTATAATTAGAAATCATTGTCTGCTGTTGGAAGTTTAGTTTTGCCATTTTTCGTGCTTGTCATAAGACGATTTTTTAGAGGTTTCGATTGTTAAATTCGTTAAAACAAATAACGAACATATTCCATCTCAACCTGAGAAAGAGTGGCTCATTTACAGTAATTTTATCCAGGCGCCTCGCTCCCTATACGCTAACACGCAGTTGCGTGCACATCGATTCGGCATGCAAAAAAAAAAAAGCCAAAATAAAAATTTATCAAATAAATGTTAAAGGTAACGCCTATGTTGTCACTTTTTTAATTGATGAAATAGCATTAGATAACGGCATTTGGTTTCAAAATAAAAATTTATTGGAGATTATGACAAAATCGGACAGTAACTTGTATCTTTTACAAGATTTGAATTTGTAAAACTCAGTCGAAGACATGTAGTTTTGGAGCACATTTTACAGTGTACGGTTCATCAGTTTGGAATGAGATGTACTAATCGGCATTAGAATAATCAGAACCCGTCGATATCGTTGAAAATATGCCGAGGCGATGTGGTCGACAGACTACCGGAGCCATTCACCCTGCAAACACGCCAAAACAGTATTGGAAAGTCTCATTATTGTTGCGTTCATAGACCATATGATTAGGGATCTGGAGAATGGAGTCGCGTCTAGTATTATCAAAAAATCGCTTCTTTGCGCTGTATCTACTTCATCGTGTTGTAGGAAATATAACAAACTAACAAATAGCAACATTGTCTGAGACATACGAAACTTACCTGGCATGTAATTTTGACCAATTCAATTGGAAGGTCGCTCGATGCCGAACACGTACGCTGGTTTATAACATCTCGCGAGTGCTACCATGGAGATCTATCAGTGTACTACATATGTTGAAAACAAATGTCTATCAACAATGAACAACGACAATTACCAGAGGCGGATTTAGGGGGCCCAGGGGGGCCGCGCCCCCTTTTCTTGGAAAAACTGAAGCATGACCGGTACGGGCCTCCTCTTAGGTAGTCAACGGCCCCCCACTTATGAACATTTCTGGATCCGCCACTGGTTACTAGCATTACTGCATATTCATCGGGATTTCAGTGTGAATATTGACAAAGTAATAGAGCAGTTTGTTTCTGCCTAGACTCAAAGAGCAGATTTTTGACAATTTTGAGTAAATTCTGTATCACAAATATGTGCTGTTTATGTATATTACTCTATTCAGAAGATTTATTTATAGTTTTACATTCATATGTTTTTATAAGTCCTATCTACATATAGCTTCTCTTTTTACCGTCCTATGACCGAAAATTGAATAAAAAAAAATTTGCATAAAAGGGTCCCGTAAAGGTAGTTGCTTGCACACCTTTTCATTCTAGCTACGCCCCTGCTATCAATGATTATCGTTTATAAGATGTTGTACTTTCATTGCTATTTATAAACGCCGAGTAAAATTTTAAATGTTTGGTATAAAAAATTTAAATTGTTCATCTCAAAAATATTATATATATGTTGCTTTTATTAGCTGGTGACGGTGAAATATATCAGAAATACACTAAGATTTAAAACATTCAATTAAAATTCGGAATTCCTACTTCTCAACTCTTCACTCTAGTTCAGTTTTATATATTACTCTTATATGTTTTGTTTTTGAAACAATGCTATATTTTGTCAAAAGACAAGCACAATAACCCCAAAGCGAATTGCGAGAAGTGGTTTCGTATTTCGTTTTCGTTAAAGAAAAAAATACTAATAGTTTATGTAAAATAACGACTCTTGTACGGTGTCGCGTTATATCTTTTAGATGCATTGATGCAATTGGATGCAAACAACAATTACCATAAAATGTCAGATTTGCGATATAAGAAAGTAACTTAACATGTAAACAATTGAAAACCTAGAGATCAATCATGTTTAACATTCGCCAGCAATGAGCAATTTTCATAAATAAAACATGATTTAGGTGAATACTTTGCGAGTAAAGAAAAAGAGACTACTGTCCATAGATTTGTTATTAACCCTAGATACTTGATTGGTTCAAAATAGTATTCAGGAATTACCACTTTGCATTACACATTACAACAGAAATTAGAAAATACAGGTAGGGACTCGAAGTATTTCTAAGACATTGATATTTTCCTGTTCTATGTAGCTTTTTTTTCTGGCAAACACGGTTTTATAAATGCTGACAGGCACTGACCATTGAAAAACAATCGATTTGTTTAAAATTAGAAATGAAAATAATTGTTTTTTTTTATGGCAAAGAAGAAAAATGACCGTTTGATTTGAAATTGTTTAAAATTATTCAGAATAGATTGAAATAGATAAAAATAACGTATTTTAATGTGAAAAGGGTAGACTTTAATTTGTGTCGTAGGGATGTGATTGAGTGGTTTTGTTTACAATTATTTCCCATTATTGAAAATCTGCAATAATTATTGTGTCATCATGTTGTTTGATTTTCACATAATAACAAAAATATGACGGATGAATTTATAGTTAGCTGTTTTATGTCCAGTGGCAACTATTAGATGTATCATTAGGAGGACATTTACAATGTTATGATAACATTAGATGTATGTTTCATTATATGTTGTGTCACATACATATAAATATGTAGTTTTATGGCAATAAAGATTTGAATTGAATTATAATACGTTATTCTGATTGGCTACACTGCAATCTTGCGTTATTCCTTAATCAATTTCATTACACAATAAAATGTATCATTCAAGATGACACGAGGTCCCACAATAGAGTTGACAGGAAAACTAAATAAAAACTTGATAAAAATCGTGTTTTCATAATCCTAGCTAAAAAATGTATTTATAAGTATTGAATGCTTCTTTTTGTAACTTCATACGGTTTTAAAAGCGTTGACCGTGCGCACATTTTTAGAATGAAGCGCTTCTTACAAAATGTACTTCGGTCGACGTTTTTACACCCCAATGAAGTTACAAAAAAAGCATTCAATACTTAAAATAAATATGAACAAGGACATCCTGTGTTATGCAAACATGTGTATTTCGGCACAAGCGATGACATATAGACCGTGTGTATCATATGTATACATAGGGTGGGTTGCTCCGAATTAAGGAGGTATAAATACAGGAAAATAAAGCAAAAAAAAAAAAAATACAAAATTAGAATAGTCTAAGAGTATAACGGGCAAAATAAAGAACAGTGGAAAATCGTAAAAGAAAATTAAGGAAAATGGTATAAGAAAAATCAGGAATAGAGGGAAATGGTCTAGTTTTTTGCCGGACAATTGTTGATGATTGTTTTTTTTTTTTTTTTTTAAGTAAAGTGCATTTATAGGACTGGTAAAATAATACACAATCGTTTGTACATTGGTAGGGATTTATGTTTGGAGTTGATGAGGCACATAATAAGTAATTGTTTTTGTTTGAAATTTCTCGAATATTTTGTTTATTTTCGTCTGATTTTGAAATTAATAAAAACATCTATAATACAAAACTAAATGGTTTAATTACGACATATAGATAAAACTGCTATTCAGTCGATTTTAAAATACATGCTATAAAAGAGAATACATAAAAAATATTTAATAATCTTTTTAAACAAAAAGTCAACCTTAAGACCCGTAATATATTTCGGTAAGAACATTACATTAATTCCGACTTCCATCTAAAATAACTTGAATTGTTGTTCATTTGAAAAAAAAGGGTGATACCTTAGGCTATTTTCAAAAAAATGTTGATTGATCCGAATTTTACGCATATTATCACTTATATAAAAAGATTTAACAGAAAACATTTCATGTTTGATATTTTTAAAAAAAAAACAACATATACGCTAAACGAAACTATGCACGCCAAGAAACGATGTACGCTAAACGATACGATATACGCTAAACGAAACGATGTACGCTAAACGATACGGTATACGCTAAATGAAACGATTTACGCCAAACCATAGGATATACGATTAAAGGGCGCTTATGTTATCGTTTATGGTATGGTTTATGGTACATGGTTTCGTTCGTAAATCATTCGTTCAGCGTCCGTACAACGTTCGGTCAGCGTTACGTTTGCATTCGTACACCGTTCGGGAAGCGTACGTACATCGTTCGGGCATCGTCCGTTCATGGTTCGGGCATCGTTCGTATTGTTAACTTTTACGTTACACGGGCTGTAATGGAAGGACAGACACGAAAATTTCTGAACTAAAAGATTGATATGTTCTCCGTCCGTGATAAAAAAAATCGGAGGTTATGCATTTTCTACATCCAACTTATAGATACTATATATAAAAAAGAAGATGTGGTATTATTGCCAATGAGACAACTATCCAGAAAAGACCAAAATGACACAAACATTAACAACTATAGGTAACCGTAAGGCCTTCAACAATGAGCAAAGCCCATACTGCATAGTCAGCTATAAAAGGCCCTGATAAGAACCATGTCGTCGACTTGATATCTTATTGTTTTACATTACTATGTAATAGATACATTGAAAACTAATGCAAATGGTGTTTTTAAAATAAGAAAATTGTCGTTTTATTTGTTTCTATTAACTTTTTAAAATTTTGTTACTATATCAAACATTCGGCAGTTAACATTTATCGCTTTCTCGATAAACACAGAGCTTCGATTCTTTTGTTTTATTTCAAAAGTGTTTCCGCCTGCATATATCAAGACAAATTAAGATTTTAATCTGCTTCCTCTGGAACCATACACATGGGCTCGATTACCAAATATTCGTATGTATTATTAATGTTTTTAATGCTCCATTTATTGGCATTATGTCTTTCTGGTCTGTGCGGACGTTCGTCCGTTCGTCTGTTTGTTTGTCCGTTTGTCCAGCTTCAAGTTAAATAAAATTGAAACTTAGTACACATTTTCCCCTATGGTATGATCTTTTTAATTCTAATGCCAAATTACAGTTTTATCCAATTTTCATAGTCCACTAAACATAGAAAATGATAGTGTAGATGAGGCATCCGTGTACTAGGGACACATTCATGTTTCTTCAAATTTTCGTCGTATCGCTGTCAATTTGTGTTAAAATTTTAACGTCGATATCAATAAATATTTCATTGTTTACGAGAAAAATGCAATTTACGGTCATCCTTTACAAGTTACGGTCATCATTTTACCAATCACGGTCATCCTTGTTTTATGTTACGGTCATCTTGAAAATATTTTGATTATGATTTACGGTCATCTTAACGATTTTTTCAAATCGAATTTCCCGTTTCATGCACATTTCTCGGAAGTAATTAGTGATTTTCGAGTGATTCTTTTATAAATTTACATCGTTTCAATGCATGATTTGGAAAGAAAATGATATAGAAACACTTTAACAGACAATACAGAAACTGACCTAATTTTTCATCCGACATCTTGGGATGACCGTGAATGCAGTTACGGTCATCCTTTACAAGTTACGGTCATCATTTTACCAATCACGGTCATCCTTGTTTTATGTTACGGTCATCTTGAAAATATTTTGATTATGATTTACGGTCATCTTAACGATTTTTTCAAATCGAATTTCCCGTTTCATGCACATTTCTCGGAAGTAATTAGTGATTTTCGAGTGATTCTTTTATAAATTTACATCGTTTCAATGCATGATTTGGAAAGAAAATAATATAGAAACACTTTAACAGACAATACAGAAACTGACCTAATTTTTCATCCGACATCTTGGGATGACCGTGAATGCAGTTACGGTCATCAGCTTTACCCCAGTGACAGTGGATGAATTATGTGATATCATAGTAATGAACACAGTGTTGTTAAACGCAAGAAAACTATGTACATTTGCACTGCGGTCTCAGATTTGCATTATCTCGTTGCCAAACTTATCCATAACGATAATGAATAATATCTGGGAGTCTGAACGTCAGAAAAATATACTCGATCTGAACATGAATGAAATATTTGCCACTGGACGTAAAGCTACAAACAAAACCAATCATTTTCCTTCTTCAAATTATATTAACAGTATAGTCAGTATACCTTTCCAAGAAGAGAACTTCTCATTCATGTACTTTTCATTTTAAAATAAAGTATATGAATCAGTGATGTGAGTGTTGGATGATGCCGTTAAATAGTTTTGTTTAAAAAAAAAACATCATGAACTACTGACTTAAAAAACCACTTTTTGTGACGGTTCATTATTTAATAATTTAAGTTTGGATGTAACGGGTCTTCTGTCGTTATTGTGTTATCAGCGCCCATAGACATAAGTTAGTCATGTGACCGTAATGTCATCAACGTATTTTCATGGTTTGGCAAGGTTTAAAATGGAATTTAGAATTAAATTATAAGAAATGACTTATCATTTTTTTCTGTCTATTCGAAATAACATAAAAAATGTGGTGCACACAATTAAAAAACCCGCTTAGCGCATTTTTACATTAAAAAAAAGCAAAATGATCAGTTTTGGCTGATGCAGTCATATATGGTCAGATTTGGTTGATGCTGTCAAATATGTTCAGTTTTGATTGATGCAGACACATATTTTTGTTACATGAGTCAGTCTGAGGTATGAAAACTACTGATGTTTGTTCAATTTCCAATATTGCAGTTATTTATATATACTACAGTAAAAAAAAATATAACTGAAGTACTGTGCAACTATATAGACTCGCATAAAAAAAAGCAAATATGGTCAGTTTTGGTTGATGCTGTCAAAAGATTTTATTATACAACTCAGTCTGAAGTATGAAAACTACTGATATTTGTTTACGATTCAATACTTTGAATAAAAAGAGGATATACTGGCACTATAAATTCATGCGAACAAAATTTTGAGGTCATTGTTTTCCAAAATTGCTGTAACTTGTATATTACAGTCCCTCTTGACCTAAAATTATAACTGAATTACTGTGCAGCTTTATAGATTTGCAGAAAGAAAGAGCAAATAAGGTCAGTTTAGATAGATGTTGTCAAAAGATTTTATTACACGACTCAGTCTGAAGTATGCAAACTACTGATATTTGTTTACGATTCAATACTTTGAATAAAAAGAGGACATGCTGGCACTATAAATTCATGCGAACAAAATTTTGAGGTCATTGTTATCCAATATTGCTATAACTTGTATATATTACAGTCCCTCTTGACCTAAAATTATAACTGAAATACTGTACAGCTATATAAATCTGCAGAAAAAAAGAGCAAATAAGGTCAGTTTAGATTGATGCGGTCAAAAGATTTTATTACACGACTCAGTCTGAAGTATGAAAACTACTGATATTTGTTTATGATTCAATACTTTGAATAAAAAGAGGATATGCTGGCACTATAAATTCATGCGAACAAAATTTTGAGGTCATTGTTTTCCAATGTTGCTATAACTTGTATATATTACAGTCCCTCTTGACCTAAAATTATAACTGAATTACTGTACAGCTATATAGATTTGTAGAACGAAAGAGCAAATAAGGTCAGTTTAGATTGATGCGGTCAAAAAATTTTGTTACACGACTCAGTCTGAAGTATGAAAACTACTGATATTTGTTTACGATTCAATACTTTGAATAAAAAGAGGACATGCTGGCACTATAAATTCATGCGTACAAAATTTTGAGGTCATTGTTTTCCAATATTGCTATAACTTGTATATATTACAGTCCCTCTTGACCTAAAATTATAACTGAATTACTGTACAGCACCCTTTTAATGCATTTGAATGAGGACAATAAATTTTAGTTGGACCCCTCTCCCCCTTTTTTTTTAAACTGCTGGATCCGTCCCTGTTGGTTTGGGCCGGAATAACGTATTACATTAAGGTCAGATAATTTTGTTATGTAAAACGAGTCATCCTGACTCCCCGAATGACAATGTAAAATAAATGAAATAATAATCCCCCCCCCCCCCCCCCCAATATTAACGGCTTAATTTATGTTCAAAAAATGAAAGAAAAACAAATAATTTATGTAACACATCAACAAAAGAAAATCACTGAATAACAGGCTCCTGACTTGGAACAGTCACATACATGCAGAATATGGTGGAGTTAAAACCGGCAAAATAGCAAAACTCTTTATAATATTAATCGCTATTTTGCCGAAGCCTTTATATTTAGACAAAGAGTTCTTAAAATTTAAACCAAATCAATTCTAGCCGTAGAATTTATAAATCAATTTTACCTGTAGGATTTATAATTCAATTCTAACCGTAGAATTTATAAATCAATTCTAGCCGTAGAATAAATCAATTCTAGCCGTAGAATTTATAAATCAATTCTGGCCGTAGAATTTGTAATCAATTCTAACCGCAGAACTGTTCTAGAAGTCGAACTGACCAAATATTTGGTCAGTTCTAGGTAGAACTGTCTAAAACTGTTCTAGGGTAGAACTGTCAGGATCAGTTCTAGGTAGAACTGTCCAAATCAGTTCTAGGTAGAACTGACCAAATCAGTTCTAGCTAGAACAGTTCTAACCTAGAACTGACTAAAAGGTGTCAGGCTGACAGTTCTACGTACTGTCCTAGAACAGTTCTCCTGACAGATTCTGACAGATTTAATGAGAGGTTAGAAGTGATCTCCACTGTAGATATATCGAGAATTTTATCACAGTGTTGTTTACAAAGCAAAAGAAGCACGTCATATTAGAATTGATAATTTTGGTCATGTTGACTTATTTGTTACAGTAGATCTTAATTTGCTGAACATTATTGCTGTTTACAGTTTATCTTATCTATGGGTCATTTTCAAAAAACATGCAAAACTATGTCACTTGGTCTTTTTCAGTCACAGACATGAAATTATATCAAATTGAATAATATGTTATAAAAACATCCTTAATGTTTTCTTAAACCCTTGGATATAGCCAGAATTAACTGTTATATATAAATTTTTGAATGAAGTTTTCTACTTACCACCTGATAATTACCCACCCAACCTCCCCACGTAATTTTCTATAGTAGTAATAATGTTACTGAAAAATAGAAAAAAAACAAAACTGGGGTACAGGTAAAGTAAAGCATGTAGGTGACGTAGTTCCGGTTGGAAGTATCTCCGTCATCTAGATGTTTTATTTTAATTGCGAAGTCTGGACTGGTAAGGAAAGTAATATCCTATAGGTGTCATACCACCAATTACTCCCTCAAATTTAGAACGTATGTGAAAGTAGGCCTACTCGGACAAAAAAAAAGTGCATTTGATGTCGTTGTTCACCTAAACTAACTAACATATTTGCAGAAATAAAAGTTTTGTTGCAAGAAAAATATATTAAGACCATTTTGAGCCAAAATTTACCTGTCTATGAGTTTGCATTAAAAATTGAGGATTAATGCGCTCCATAGTATACTAATTTAAGATTTCCAGAAAACCAGGGGTTATTTTTAGTGGTACCTCCTTTCGGAAGCTCTCTGCTTTCTTATATGATTTTGAATGTATGTTGAAAATTGGCATGCAGAAAGGTGACACCTGTACAATTCAGGATATACCTAGTTTCTATGAAGTTAAACTTAAGGTAAAATATTTAAAAAGCTGTGAAAATTGCAAAATTTGGTTGAACAGATAGGGACTTTTAATTGGTGGTATGACACCTTTAAGCAAAATGCGGTGAAACATCAAAATCAGAAAACAATTGTTTTTTTTTTTTTTGTCTTGACTGATCATTTGAGATAATAGTAGCCACATTTCAATCTTTTTGGGAGCAAAATGTCACATATTGCAAATTCAGAGCCTAAATCTTGAGTTTGTCCTATTTTTAGCTTTTCCCATCCTGACAATATGCTTTTATATAAAAAATGTCCTAAATAATGTTATTAATGCACAGAAAGTTATTCTGCGGTGTTAAACATTGAAACATAAGTTGTTTACTACCCCCAAAAAAATTTTGTCATGCAGATTTAATGAAATTATTTGATTTTTACCCCTTATAGCATTGCGTCATACTATGTACTTGGCAGATAGCATAGCCTAATGTAAGCACTGCAGAAACTCACAAAAGCACCATTTATTATTCCAAATGAAACTTTTATATCTTAAATTTTATTATCTGATGTAAATAAACACAGTTAAATGACAATGACTGCACTGTTGATCAATTTGTAGTACTTTACTGACACCAGTGAAAAAAAGGGGGGTCAATATTCCTTGACACTTCAATACCTTGGATTTTGTACTAAATTCATTGCAAAAATTGTTGGAAGTCTTTAAAGAAGTAGAACAAACAAGAAAAAAATCAGTAAAACAATGATCTTGATATTGAAAGTTTATGTTCCTGTAGCCCAAAATGAAATTTTCAAGTATTTTCTATCAAAGTCATACATTACAGTCAGTTTAAATTGAGCTGTGAAATTTTTATTATAAGTCGCATAATGCTCAGATAGGCTGTTTTTAACTACAAATTGACTAAGGATTAAGAATAAAGCAAAATAAAAGATTTCTAATCGACTTTTTTGTCTCTTTAAGCAAAATGCGGTGAAACATCAAAATCAGAAAACAATTGTTTTTTTTTTTGTCTTAACTGATCATTTGAGATAATAGTAGCCACATTTCAATCTTTTTGGGGGCAAAATGTCACATATTGCAAATTCAGAGCCTAAATCTTGAGTTTGTCCTATTTTTAGCTTTTCCCATCCTGACAATATGCTTTTATATAAAAAATGTCCTAAATAATGTTATTAATGCACAGAAAGTTATTCTGCGGTGTTAAACATTGAAAAATAAGTTGTTTACTACCCCCAAAAAAATTTTGTCATGCAGATTTAATGAAATTATTTGATTTTTACCCCTTATAGCATTGCGTCATACTATGTACTTGGCAGATAGCATAGCCTAATGTAAGCACTGCAGAAACTCACAAAAGCACCATTTATTATTCCAAATGAAATTTTTATATCTTAAATTTTATTATCTGATGTAAATAAACACAGTTAAATGACAATGACTGCACTGTTGATCAATTTGTAGTACTTTACTGACACCAGTGAAAAAAAGGGGGGTCAATATTCCTTGACACTTCAATACCTTGGATTTTGTACTAAATTCATTGCAAAAATTGTTGGAAGTCTTTAAAGAAGTAGAACAAACAAGAAAAAATCAGTAAAACAATGATCTTGATATTGAAAGTTTATGTTCCTGTAGCCCAAAATGAAATTTTCAAGTATTTTCTATCAAAGTCATACATTACAGTCAGTTTAAATTGAGCTGTGAAATTTTTATTATAAGTCGCATAATGCTCAGATAGGCTGTTTTTAACTACAAATTGACTAAGGATTAAGAATAAAGCAAAATAAAAGATTTCTAATCAACTTTTTTGTCTCTTTAGGTGTCATACCACCAATTACTCCCTCAAATTTAGAACGTATGTGAAAGTAGGCCTACTCGGACAAAAAAAAGTGCATTTGATGTCGTTGTTCACCTAAACTAACTAACATATTTGCAGAAATGAAAGTTTTGTTGCAAGAAAAATATATTAAGACCATTTTGAGCCAAAATTTACCTGTCTATGAGTTTGCATTAAAAATTGAGGATTAATGCGCTCCATAGTATACTAATTTAAGATTTCCAGAAAACCAGGGGTTATTTTTAGTGGTACCTCCTTTCGGAAGCTCTCTGCTTTCTTATATGATTTTGAATGTATGTTGAAAATTGGCATGCAGAAAGGTGACACCTGTACAATTCAGGATATACCTAGTTTCTATGAAGTTAAACTTAAGGTAAAATATTTAAAAAGCTGTGAAAATTGCAAAATTTGGTTGAACAGATAGGGACTTTTAATTGGTGCAATGACACCTTTAAGCAAAATGCGGTGAAACATCAAAATCAGAAAACAATTGTTTTTTTTTTGTCTTAACTGATCATTTGAGATAATAGTAGCCACATTTCAATCTTTTTGGGGGCAAAATGTCACATATTGCAAATTCAGAGCCTAAATCTTGAGTTTGTCCTATTTTTAGCTTTTCCCATCCTGACAATATGCTTTTATATAAAAAATGTCCTAAATAATGTTATTAATGCACAGAAAGTTATTCTGCGGTGTTAAACATTGAAACATAAGTTGTTTACTACCCCCAAAAAAAATTTGTCATGCAGATTTAATGAAATTATTTGATTTTTACCCCTTATAGCATTGCGTCATACTATGTACTTGGCAGATAGCATAGCCTAATGTAAGCACTGCAGAAACTCACAAAAGCACCATTTATTATTCCAAATGAAATTTTTATATCTTAAATTTTATTATCTGATGTAAATAAACACAGTTAAATGACAATGACTGCACTGTTGATCAATTTGTAGTACTTTACTGACATCAGTGAAAAAAAGGGGGGTCAATATTCCTTGACACTTCAATACCTTGGATTTTGTACTAAATTCATTGCAAAAATTGTTGGAAGTCTTTAAAGAAGTAGAACAAACAAGAAAAAAATCAGTAAAACAATGATCTTGATATTGAAAGTTTATGTTCCTGTAGCCCAAAATGAAATTTTCAAGTATTTTCTATCAAAGTCATACATTACAGTCAGTTTAAATTGAGCTGTGAAATTTTTATTATAAGTCGCATAATGCTCAGATAGGCTGTTTTTAACTACAAATTGACTAAGGATTAAGAATAAAGCAAAATAAAAGATTTCTAATCAACTTTTTTGTCTCTTTAGGTGTCATACCACCAATTACTCCCTCAAATTTAGAACGTATGTGAAAGTAGGCCTACTCGGACAAAAAAAAAATGCATTTGATGTCGTTCTTCACCTAAACTAACTAACATATTTGCAGAAATGAAAGTTTTGTTGCAAGAAAAATATATTAAGACCATTTTGAGCCAAAATTTACCTGTCTATGAGTTTGCATTAAAAATTGAGGATTAATGCGCTCCATAGTATACTAATTTAAGATTTCCAGAAAACCAGGGGTTATTTTTAGTGGTACCTCCTTTCGGAAGCTCTCTGCTTTCTTATATGATTTTGAATGTATGTTGAAAATTGGCATGCAGAAAGGTGACACCTGTACAATTCAGTATATACCTAGTTTCTATGAAGTTAAACTTAAGGTAAAATATTTAGAAAGCTGTGAAAATTGCAAAATTTGGTTGAACAGACAACAAAAAATCACTTTTAATTGGTGGTATGACACCTTTAACATGTTTAAGCAAAATGCGGTGAAACATCAAAATCAGAAAACAATTGTTTTTTTTTGTCTTAACTGATCATTTGAGATAATAGTAGCCACATTTCAATCTTTTTGGGGGCAAAATGTCACATATTGCAAATTCAGAGCCTAAATCTTGAGTTTGTCCTATTTTTAGCTTTTCCCATCCTGACAATATGCTTTTATATAAAAAATGTCCTAAATAATGTTATTAATGCACAGAAAGTTATTCTGCGGTGTTAAACATTGAAACATAAGTTGTTTACTACCCCCAAAAAAATTTTGTCATGCAGATTTAATGAAATTATTTGATTTTTACCCCTTATAGCATTGCGTCATACTATGTACTTGGCAGATAGCATAGCCTAATGTAAGCACTGCAGAAACTCACAAAAGCACCATTTATTATTCCAAATGAAATTTTTATATCTTAAATTTTATTATCTGATGTAAATAAACACAGTTAAATGACAATGACTGCACTGTTGATCAATTTGTAGTACTTTACTGACACCAGTGAAAAAAAGGGGGGTCAATATTCCTTGACACTTCAATACCTTGGATTTTGTACTAAATTCATTGCAAAAATTGTTGGAAGTCTTTAAAGAAGTAGAACAAACAAGAAAAAAATCAGTAAAACAATGATCTTGATATTGAAAGTTTATGTTCCTGTAGCCCAAAATGAAATTTTCAAGTATTTTCTATCAAAGTCATACATTACAGTCAGTTTAAATTGAGCTGTGAAATTTTTATTATAAGTCGCATAATGCTCAGATAGGCTGTTTTTAACTACAAATTGACTAAGGATTAAGAATAAAGCAAAATAAAAGATTTCTAATCAACTTTTTTGTCTCTTTAAGCAAAATGCGGCGAAACATCAAAATCAGAAAACAATGGTTTTTCTTGTCTTAACTGATCATTTGAGATAATAGTAGCCACATTTCAATCTTTTTGGGGGCAAAATGTCACATATTGCAAATTCAGAGCCTAAATCTTGAGTTTGTCCTATTTTTAGCTTTTCCCATCCTGACAATATGCTTTTATATAAAAAATGTCCTAAATAATGTTATTAATGCACAGAAAGTTATTCTGCGGTGTTAAACATTGAAACATAAGTTGTTTACTACCCCCAAAAAAATTTTGTCATGCAGATTTAATGAAATTATTTGATTTTTACCCCTTATAGCATTGCGTCATACTATGTACTTGGCAGATAGCATAGCCTAATGTAAGCACTGCAGAAACTCACAAAAGCACCATTTATTATTCCAAATGAAATTTTTATATCTTAAATTTTATTATCTGATGTAAATAAACACAGTTAAATGACAATGACTGCACTGTTGATCAATTTGTAGTACTTTACTGACACCAGTGAAAAAAAGGGGGGTCAATATTCCTTGACACTTCAATACCTTGGATTTTTTACTAAATTCATTGCAAAAATTGTTGGAAGTCTTTAAAGAAGTAGAACAAACAAGAAAAAAATCAGTAAAACAATGATCTTGATATTGAAAGTTTATGTTCCTGTAGCCCAAAATGAAATTTTCAAGTATTTTCTATCAAAGTCATACATTACAGTCAGTTTAAATTGAGCTGTGAAATTTTTATTATAAGTCGCATAATGCTCAGATAGGCTGTTTTTAACTACAAATTGACTAAGGATTAAGAATAAAGCAAAATAAAAGATTTCTAATCAACTTTTTTGTCTCTTTAAGCAAAATGCGGTGAAACATCAAAATCAGAAAACAATTGTTTTTTTTTTGTCTTAACTGATCATTTGAGATAATAGTAGCCACATTTCAATCTTTTTGGGGGCAAAATGTCACATATTGCAAATTCAGAGCCTAAATCTTGAGTTTGTCCTATTTTTAGCTTTTCCCATCCGGACAATATGCTTTTATATAAAAAAAAAATGTCCTAAATAATGTTATTAATGCACAGAAAGTTATTCTGCGGTGTTAAACATTGAAACATAAGTTGTTTACTAACCCCAAAAAAATTTTGTCATGCAGATTTAATGAAATTATTTGATTTTTACCCTTATAGCATTGCGTCATACTATGTACTTGGCAGATAGCATAGCCTAATGTAAGCACTGCAGAAACTCACAAAAGCACCATTTATTATTCCAAATGAAATTTTTATATCTTAAATTTTATTATCTGATGTAAATAAACACAGTTAAATGACAATGACTGCACTGTTGATCAATTTGTAGTACTTTACTGACACCAGTGAAAAAAAGGGGGGTCAATATTCCTTGACACTTCAATACCTTGGATTTTGTACTAAATTCATTGCAAAAATTGTTGGAAGTCTTTAAAGAAGTAGAACAAACAAGAAAAAAATCAGTAAAACAATGATCTTGATATTGAAAGTTTATGTTCCTGTAGCCCAAAATGAAATTTTCAAGTATTTTCTATCAAAGTCATACATTACAGTCAGTTTAAATTGAGCTGTGAAATTTTTATTATAAGTCGCATAATGCTCAGATAGGCTGTTTTTAACTACAAATTGACTAAGGATTAAGAATAAAGCAAAATAAAAGATTTCTAATCAACTTTTTTGTCTCTTTAGGTGTCATACCACCAATTACTCCCTCAAATTTAGAACGTATGTGAAAGTAGGCCTACTCGGACAAAAAAAAGTGCATTTGATGTCGTTGTTCACCTAAACTAACTAACATATTTGCAGAAATGAACGTTTTGTTGCAAGAAAAATATATTAAGACCATTTTGAGCCAAAATTTACCTGTCTATGAGTTTGCATTAAAAATTGAGGATTAATGCGCTCCATAGTATACTAATTTAAGATTTCCAGAAAACCAGGGGTTATTTTTAGTGGTACCTCCTTTCGGAAGCTCTCTGCTTTCTTATATGATTTTGAATGTATGTTGAAAATTGGCATGCAGAAAGGTGACACCTGTACAATTCAGGATATACCTAGTTTCTATGAAGTTAAACTTAAGGTAAAATATTTAGAAAGCTGTGAAAATTGCAAAATTTGGTTGAACAGATAGGGACTTTTAATTGGTGGTATGACACCTTTAAGCAAAATGCGGCGAAACATCAAAATCAGAAAACAATTGTTTTTTTTGTCTTAACTGATCATTTGAGATAATAGTAGCCACATTTCAATCTTTTTGGGGGCAAAATGTCACATATTGCAAATTCAGAGCCTAAATCTTGAGTTTGTCCTATTTTTAGCTTTTCCCATCCTGACAATATGCTTTTATATAAAAAATGTCCTAAATAATGTTATTAATGCACAGAAAGTTATTCTGCGGTGTTAAACATTGAAACATAAGTTGTTTACTACCCCCAAAAAAATTTTGTCATGCAGATTTAATGAAATTATTTGATTTTTACCCCTTATAGCATTGCGTCATACTATGTACTTGGCAGATAGCATAGCCTAATGTAAGCACTGCAGAAACTCACAAAAGCACCATTTATTATTCCAAATGAAATTTTTATATCTTAAATTTTATTATCTGATGTAAATAAACACAGTTAAATGACAATGACTGCACTGTTGATCAATTTGTAGTACTTTACTGACACCAGTGAAAAAAAGGGGGGTCAATATTCCTTGACACTTCAATACCTTGGATTTTTTACTAAATTCATTGCAAAAATTGTTGGAAGTCTTTAAAGAAGTAGAACAAACAAGAAAAAAATCAGTAAAACAATGATCTTGATATTGAAAGTTTATGTTCCTGTAGCCCAAAATGAAATTTTCAAGTATTTTCTATCAAAGTCATACATTACAGTCAGTTTAAATTGAGCTGTGAAATTTTTATTATAAGTCGCATAATGCTCAGATAGGCTGTTTTTAACTACAAATTGACTAAGGATTAAGAATAAAGCAAAATAAAAGATTTCTAATCAACTTTTTTGTCTCTTTAAGCAAAATGCGGTGAAACATCAAAATCAGAAAACAATTGTTTTTTTTTTGTCTTAACTGATCATTTGAGATAATAGTAGCCACATTTCAATCTTTTTGGGGGCAAAATGTCACATATTGCAAATTCAGAGCCTAAATCTTGAGTTTGTCCTATTTTTAGCTTTTCCCATCCTGACAATATGCTTTTATATAAAAAAAAAATGTCCTAAATAATGTTATTAATGCACAGAAAGTTATTCTGCGGTGTTAAACATTGAAACATAAGTTGTTTACTACCCCCAAAAAAATTTTGTCATGCAGATTTAATGAAATTATTTGATTTTTACCCCTTATAGCATTGCGTCATACTATGTACTTGGCAGATAGCATAGCCTAATGTAAGCACTGCAGAAACTCACAAAAGCACCATTTATCATTCCAAATGAAATTTTGATATCTTAAATTTTATTATCTGATGTAAATAAACACAGTTAAATGACAATGACTGCACTGTTGATCAATTTGTAGTACTTTACTGACACCAGTGAAAAAAAGGGGGGTCAATATTCCTTGACACTTCAATACCTTGGATTTTTTACTAAATTCATTGCAAAAATTGTTGGAAGTCTTTAAAGAAGTAGAACAAACAAGAAAAAAATCAGTAAAACAATGATCTTGATATTGAAAGTTTATGTTCCTGTAGCCCAAAATGAAATTTTCAAGTATTTTCTATCAAAGTCATACATTACAGTCAGTTTAAATTGAGCTGTGAAATTTTTATTATAAGTCGCATAATGCTCAGATAGGCTGTTTTTAACTACAAATTGACTAAGGATTAAGAATAAAGCAAAATAAAAGATTTCTAATCAACTTTTTTGTCTCTTTAAGCAAAATGCGGTGAAACATCAAAATCAGAAAACAATTGTTTTTTTTTGTCTTAACTGATCATTTGAGATAATAATAGCCACATTTCAATCTTTTTGGGGGCAAAATGTCACATATTGCAAATTCAGAGCCTAAATCTTGAGTTTGTCCTATTTTTAGCTTTTCCCATCCTGACAATATGCTTTTATATAAAAAATGTCCTAAATAATGTTATTAATGCACAGAAAGTTATTCTGCGGTGTTAAACATTGAAACATAAGTTGTTTACTACCCCCAAAAAAATTTTGTCATGCAGATTTAATGAAATTATTTGATTTTTACCCCTTATAGCATTGCGTCATACTATGTACTTGGCAGATAGCATAGCCTAATGTAAGCACTGCAGAAACTCACAAAAGCACCATTTATTATTCCAAATGAAATTTTTATATCTTAAATTTTATTATCTGATGTAAATAAACACAGTTAAATGACAATGACTGCACTGTTGATCAATTTGTAGTACTTTACTGACACCAGTGAAAAAAAAGGGGGGTCAATATTCCTTGACACTTCAATACCTTGGATTTTTTACTAAATTAATTGCAAAAATTGTTGGAAGTCTTTAAAGAAGTAGAACAAACAAGAAAAAAATCAGTAAAACAATGATCTTGATATTGAAAGTTTATGTTCCTGTAGCCCAAAATGAAATTTTCAAGTATTTTCTATCAAAGTCATACATTACAGTCAGTTTAAATTGAGATGTGAAATTTTTATTATAAGTCGCATAATGCTCAGATAGGCTGTTTTTAACTACAAATTGACTAAGGATTAAGAATAAAGCAAAATAAAAGATTTCTAATCAACTTTTTTGTCTCTTTAAGCAAAATGCGGTGAAACATCAAAATCAGAAAACAATTGTTTTTTTTTGTCTCAACTGATCATTTGAGATAATAGTAGCCACATTTCAATCTTTTTGGGGGCAAAATGTCACATATTGCAAATTCAGAGCCTAAATCTTGAGTTTGTCCTATTTTTAGCTTTTCCCATCCTGACAATATGCTTTTATATAAAAAAATGTCCTAAATAATGTTATTAATGCACAGAAAGTTATTCTGCGGTGTTAAACATTGAAACATAAGTTGTTTACTACCCCCAAAAAAATTTTGTCATGCAGATTTAATGAAATTATTTGATATTTACCCCTTATAGCATTGCGTCATACTATGTATTTGGCAGATAGCATAGCCTAATGTAAGCACTGCAGAAACTCACAAAAGCACCATTTATTATTCCAAATGAAATTTTTATATCTTAAATTTTATTATCTGATGTAAATAAACACAGTTAAATGACAATGACTGCACTGTTGATCAATTTGTAGTACTTTACTGACACCAGTGTAAAAAAGGGGGGTCAATATTCCTTGACACTTCAATACCTTGGATTTTTTACTAAATTCATTGCAAAAATTGTTGGAAGTCTTTAAAGAAGTAGAACAAACAAGAAAAAAATCAGTAAAACAATGATCTTGATATTGAAAGTTTATGTTCCTGTAGCCCAAAATGAAATTTTCAAGTATTTTCTATCAAAGTCATACATTACAGTCAGTTTAAATTGAGCTGTGAAATTTTTATTATAAGTCGCATAATGCTCAGATAGGCTGTTTTTAACTACAAATTGACTAAGGATTAAGAATAAAGCAAAATAAAAGATTTCTAATCAACTTTTTTGTCTCTTTAAGCAAAATGCGGTGAAACATCAAAATCAGAAAACAATTGTTTTTTTTTTGTCTTAACTGATCATTTGAGATAATAGTAGCCACATTTCAATCTTTTTGGGGGCAAAATGTCACATATTGCAAATTCAGAGCCTAAATCTTGAGTTTGTCCTATTTTTAGCTTTTCCCATCCTGACAATATGCTTTTATATAAAAAATGTCCTAAATAATGTTATTAATGCACAGAAAGTTATTCTGCGGTGTTAAACATTGAAACATAAGTTGTTTACTACCCCCAAAAAAATTTTGTCATGCAGATTTAATGAAATTATTTGATTTTTACCCCTTATAGCATTGCGTCATACTATGTACTTGGCAGATAGCATAGCCTAATGTAAGCACTGCAGAAACTCACAAAAGCACCATTTATTATTCCAAATGAAATTTTTATATCTTAAATTTTATTATCTGATGTAAATAAACACAGTTAAATGACAATGACTGCACTGTTGATCAATTTGTAGTACTTTACTGACACCAGTGAAAAAAAGGGGGGTCAATATTCCTTGACACTTCAATACCTTGGATTTTTTTACTAAATTCATTGCAAAAATTGTTGGAAGTCTTTAAAGAAGTAGAACAAACAAGAAAAAAATCAGTAAAACAATGATCTTGATATTGAAAGTTTATGTTCCTGAAGCCCAAAATGAAATTTTCAAGTATTTTCTATCAAAGTCATACATTACAGTCAGTTTAAATTGAGCTGTGAAATTTTTATTATAAGTCGCATAATGCTCAGATAGGCTGTTTTTAACTACAAATTGACTAAGGATTAAGAATAAAGCAAAATAAAAGATTTCTAATCAACTTTTTTGTCTCTTTAAGCAAAATGCGGTGAAACATCAAAATCAGAAAACAATTGTTTTTTTTTTGTCTTAACTGATCATTTGAGATAATAGTAGCCACATTTCAATCTTTTTGGGGGCAAAATGTCACATATTGCAAATTCAGAGCCTAAATCTTGAGTTTGTCCTATTTTTAGCTTTTCCCATCCTGACAATATGCTTTTATATAAAAAATGTCCTAAATAATGTTATTAATGCACAGAAAGTTATTCTGCGGTGTTAAACATTGAAACATAAGTTGTTTACTACCCCCAAAAAAATTTTGTCATGCAGATTTAATGAAATTATTTGATTTTTACCCCTTATAGCATTGCGTCATACTATGTACTTGGCAGATAGCATAGCCTAATGTAAGCACTGCAGAAACTCACAAAAGCACCATTTATTATTCCAAATGAAATTTTTATATCTTAAATTTTATTATCTGATGTAAATAAACACAGTTAAATGACAATGACTGCACTGTTGAACAATTTGTAGTACTTTACTGACACCAGTGAAAAAAAGGGGGGTCAATATTCCTTGACACTTCAATACCTTGGATTTTTTACTAAATTCATTGCAAAAATTGTTGGAAGTCTTTAAAGAAGTAGAACAAACAAGAAAAAAATCAGTAAAACAATGATCTTGATATTGAAAGTTTATGTTCCTGTAGCCCAAAATGAATTTTTCAAGTATTTTCTATCAAAGTCATACATTACAGTCAGTTTAAATTGAGCTGTGAAATTTTTATTATAAGTCGCATAATGCTCAGATAGGCTGTTTTTAACTACAAATTGACTAAGGATTGAGAATAAAGCAAAATAAAAGATTTCTAATCAACTTTTTTTGTCTCTTTAGGTGTCATACCAACAATTACTCCCTCAAATTTAGAACGTATGTGAAAGTAGGCCTACTCGGACAAAAAAAAGTGCATTTGATGTCGTTGTTCACCTAAACTAACTAACATATTTGCAGAAATGAAAGTTTTGTTGAAAGAGAAATATATTAAGACCATTTTGAGCCAAAATTTACCTGTCTATGAGTTTGCATTAAAAATTGAGGATTAATGCGCTCCATAGTATACTAATTTAAGATTTCCAGAAAACCAGGGGTTATTTTTAGTGGTACCTCCTTTCGGAAGCTCTCTGCTTTCTTATATGATTTTGAATGTATGTTGAAAATTGGCATGCAGAAAGGTGACACCTGTACAATTCAGGATATACCTAGTTTCTATGAAGTTAAACTTAAGGTAAAATATTTAGAAAGCTGTGAAAATTGCAAAATTTGGTTGAACAGATAGGGATTTTTAATTGGTTGTATGACACCTTTAAGCAAAATGCGGTGAAACATCAAAATCAGAAAACAATTGTTTTTTTTTTGTCTTAACTGATCATTTGAGATAATAGTAGCCACATTTCAATCTTTTTGGGGGCAAAATGTCACATATTGCAAATTCAGAGCCTAAATCTTGAGTTTGTCCTATTTTTTGCTTTTCCCATCCTGACAATATGCTTTTATATAAAAAATGTCCTAAATAATGTTATTAATGCACAGAAAGTTATTCTGCGGTGTTAAACATTGAAACATAAGTTGTTTACTACCCCCAAAAAAATTTTGTCATGCAGATTTAATGAAATTATTTGATTTTTACCCCTTATAGCATTGCGTCATACTATGTACTTGGCAGATAGCATAGCCTAATGTAAGCACTGCAGAAACTCACAAAAGCACCATTTATTATTCCAAATGAAATTTTTATATCTTAAATTTTATTATCTGATGTAAATAAACACAGTTAAATGACAATGACTGCACTGTTGATCAATTTGTAGTACTTTACTGACACCAGTGAAAAAAAGGGGGGTCAATATTCCTTGACACTTCAATACCTTGGATTTTTTACTAAATTCATTGCAAAAATTGTTGGAAGTCTTTAAAGAAGTAGAACAAACAAGAAAAAAATCAGTAAAACAATGATCTTGATATTGAAAGTTTATGTTCTTGTAGCCCAAAATGAAATTTTCAAGTATTTTCTATCAAAGTCATACATTACAGTCAGTTTAAATTGAGCTGTGAAATTTTTATTATAAGTCGCATAATGCTCAGATAGGCTGTTTTTAACTACAAATTGACTAAGCATTAAGAATAAAGCAAATTAAAGATTTCTAATCAACTTTTTTGTCTCTTTAAGCAAAATGCGGTGAAACATCAAAATCAGAAAACAATTGTTTTTTTTTTGTCTTAACTGATCATTTGAGATAATAGTAGCCACATTTCAATCTTTTTGGGGGCAAAATGTCACATATTGCAAATTCAGAGCCTAAATCTTGAGTTTGTCCTATTTTTAGCTTTTCCCATCCTGACAATATGCTTTTATATAAAAAATGTCCTAAATAATGTTATTAATGCACAGAAAGTTATTCTGCGGTGTTAAACATTGAAACATAAGTTGTTTACTACCCCCAAAAAATTTTTGTCATGCAGATTTAATGAAATTATTTGATTTTTACCCCTTATAGCATTGCGTCATACTATGTACTTGGCAGATAGCATAGCCTAATGTAAGCACTGCAGAAACTCACAAAAGCACCATTTATTATTCCAAATGAAATTTTTATATCTTAAATTTTATTATCTGATGTAAATAAACACAGTTAAATGACAATGACTGCACTGTTGATCAATTTGTAGTACTTTACTGACACCAGTGAAAAAAAGGGGGGTCAATATTCCTTGACACTTCAATACCTTGGATTTTTTACTAAATTCATTGCAAAAATTGTTGGAAGTCTTTAAAGAAGTAGAACAAACAAGAAAAAAATCAGTAAAACAATGATCTTGATATTGAAAGTTTATGTTCCTGTAGCCCAAAATGAAATTTTCAAGTATTTTCTATCAAAGTCATACATTACAGTCAGTTTAAATTGAGCTGTGAAATTTTTATTATAAGTCGCATAATGCTCAGATAGGCTGTTTTTAACTACAAATTGACTAAGGATTAAGAATAAAGCAAAATAAAAGATTTCTAATCAACTTTTTTGTCTCTTTAGGTGTCATACCACCAATTACTCCCTCAAATTTAGAACGTATATGAAAGTAGGCCTACTCGGACAAAAAAAAGTGCATTTGATGTCGTTGTTCACCTAAACTAACTAACATATTTGCAGAAATGAAAGTGTTCTTGAAAGGGAAATATATTAAGACCATTTTGAGCCAAAATTTACCTATCTATGAGTTTGCATTAAAAATTGAGGATTAATGCGCTCCATAGTATACTAATTTAAGATTTCCAGAAAACCAGGGGTTATTTTTAGTGGTACCTCCTTTCGGAAGCTCTCTGCTTTCTTATATGATTTTGAATGTATGTTGAAAATTGGCATGCAGAAAGGTGACACCTGTACAATTCAGGATATACCTAGTTTCTATGAAGTTAAACTTAAGGTAAAATATTTAGAAAGCTGTGAAAATTGCAAAATTTGGTTGAACAGATAGGGACTTTTAATTGGTGGTATGACACCTATATTTACTATAAATCCTTTCAGACCTGAAATAGGACTATTATTCATACAGTGGAGATCAGTTCTAACCTCTCATCAATTCTGTCAGAATCTATCAGGAGAACTGTTCTAGAACAGTATGTAGAACTGTCAGCCTGGCACCTTTTAGTCAGTTCTAGGTTAGAACTGTTCTAGCTAGAACTGATTTGGTCAGTTCTACCTAGAACTGATCCTAACAGTTCTATCCTAGAACAGTTTTAGACAGTTCTAGCTAGAACTGACCAAATCTTTGGTCAGTTCTACGGTTAGAATTGATTTCAAATTCTACGGCTAGAATTGATTTATAAATTCTACGGCCAGAATTAATTTATAAATTCTACGGCTAAAATTGATTTATAAATTCTACGGCTAGAATTGATTTATAAGTTTTAAGAAATATTTGTCTGAATATAAAGGCTTCGGCAAAATAGCGATTAATATTATATAGAGTTTTGCTATTTTGCCGGTTTTATTTCAGATTTAAAATCGGCAAGAGAACATGTTTAACCCCGCCATATTCTGCATGTATGTGCCTGTTCCAAGTCAGGAGCCCGTAATTCAGTGATTTTCTTTTGTTGATGTGTAACATACAATATTTGTTTTTCTTTCATTTTTTGTACATAAATTAGGCCGTTGAATTGTTTTACATTTGTTATTCTGGGAGTCAGGATGGCTCATTATCACATAACAAAATTAGCTGACCTCATTAACCAAATGTAATATTTGTTTACGAGTAGTTTTCATACCTCGGACGGACCTGTTTAACAAAACTCTTTTGACCACATCAATCTAAACTGACATTATTTGCTCTTTCTTTCTGCAAATCTATATAGCTGCACAGTACTTCAGTTTTAATTTTAGGTCAAGAGGGACTGTACTATACAAGTTACACCAATATTGAAAAACAATTTTGTTCGCATCAATATATAGTGCCAGCATGCAGGGGCAGATCCAGCCATTTTAAAAAGAGGGGCGCGGGGTTTCCAACTATATGTTCCCATTCAAATGCATTGATCGTCAAAAAAAGGGGGTTCCAACTCCTGAACCCCCCCCCCCCTTTGATCTGCCAATGAGCATGTCCTCTTTTTATTCAACATTTTGAATCGTAAACAAATATCAGTAGTTTTCATACTTCAGACTGAGTCGTATAATAAAATCTTTTGACCGTTTCAACCAAAACTTACCGTTTTTGCTTTTTTTTTTATGTAAATCTTTTTTCTCTCGCATCAATTGAGAGTGCCAGCATTTCCTATTTTTATTCAAAATATCGCATCAGAAACAGATCCAGCCATTTTAAAAAGGGGAGCGGTGGGTTCCAACTATATGTTCCCATTCAAATGCATTGATCGTCAAAAAAACGGGTTCCAACTCCTGAACCCACCCCCCCCCCCTTTTTGATCTGCCAATGAGCATGTCCTCTTTTTATTCAAAATATTGAATCGTAAACAAATATCAGTAGTTTTCATACTTCAGACTGAGTCGTATAATAAAATCTTTTGACCGTTTCAACCAAAACTTACCATATTTGCTTTTTTTTATGTAAATCTTTTTTTTCTCGCATCAATTGAGAGTGCCAGCATTTCCTATTTTATTCAAAATATCGCATCAGAAACAAATATCAGTAGTTTTCATACCTCAGACTGACAGTAACATGTAATCATGTAACAAAATTATTTTTCTGCATCAATCAAAACTGACCATACTTGACAGCATCAACCAAAACTGACCATATTTGACCGCCTCAACCAAAACTGACCATATTTGACCGCCTCAACCAAAGCTGACCATATTTGACCGCATCAACCAAAATTGACCATATTTGACCGCATCAACCAAAACTGACCATATTTGCTTTTTTTATGTAACTCTTATAGTCGCATAGTAAATCTGTAATATTTTTATGTAAGGATGGATTGTAAAATCATGAAAATACAAATGATAGAAATATTGGAACACAATGCTACCTAATTTCATTTGCATCAATTTAGAATGCCAGCATGTCCTCTTTTTATTCAGAATATTGCATCATAAACAAATATCAGTAGTTTTCATACCTCAGAATGACTGGTATAACAAAATAATTTGTCCGCATCAACCAAAACTGACCATATTTGCACTTTATTATGTATATGATGTCAATCTTAATAGCCGCAAAGTAAATCACGTATATTTTTATATCTGGATGGATTGTTTAATATACATTTTGTAAATGAAAGCAATATTGGAAAATAAAATTATGCTCACATCAGTTTATAGTGCCAGCATGTCCTCTTTTTCATCAAAATTTTGAATCGTAAACTAATTTCAGTAGTTTTGATATATCAGACTGACTCATGAATATAACAAAATTATTTGTCCGCATCAACCAAAACTGACAATATTTGACAGCATCAACCAAAACTGACCATATGTGACAGCATCAACCAAAACTGACCATAATTACACTTTGTTATGTAAATATTAATATAAATATAGCCGCATACTAAATCACTTATAGTAATACATATTACGATGGATTGTATAATTCAAAAGACAGCAATATCAATGAATATTGGAACACATTGGCTACAAAAAAATTTCCGCATCAATTTAGAATATCAACAAGTCCTCTTTTTATTCCAAATATTGAATTGTAAACAAATTTCAGTGGTTTTGATATATCAGACTGAGTGAGAGTTGTTTTAACAAAATTATTTGACAAAGTCAAAACCAAAACTGAACTTATTTACACTTAATCATGTAATACATGTATATGGCCTCATTGTAAACATGGTAAACCAATATTATTTCTATGTGAGGACGGATCGTATGATAAAAATGACACCAACTTTGAAACACAATACACCTTATCACTAATCCTGGCTGATCCGGCCTCTTGAACTTTTGAAGCATACATTTGTACAACAATGACTTTTCCATTGTGGCGTCAGATATTTTGTTTTATGACGTCAAAATTTTACGGGAACCTGTGTGATATCCAGTAATGGCAGACAAATAGCGACAAGGTGTATTTATACCATATCTAGGAATTTAGCGTGCCATTATTTCCTCTCTGTATCCATAATAATGAACCGTCATTAAACATGCTAGGGTGACTTTTGAACATGTTTAAGTCAGTAGTTTGTGATGTTTTTTTTTAAACAAAACTATTTAATGGCATCATCCAACACTCACATGACTGATTCATATACTTTATTATAAAAAGTAAAAAAAAAGTACATGTATGGGAAGTTCTCTTCTTGGAATAGTATACTGTTAATATAATTTGAAGACAAATGGAAGAAGGCAAAGAGACATGCATGATTTTGTTTGTAGCCGAACTTCCAGGGGCAAATGTTTCATTCATGTTCAGATCCAGTATATTTTTCTGAGTTGCAGACTCCCAGATATCATTTATAATCTTTATGGATATTAAGTCTGGCTAAATTAACGAGATGGTACAAATGTATATATGTATATATAGTTTTTTTACGTTGTACAACACTTTTTTCATTCGTTTGAACATTTGTCAAAACAGAATCTTAAATGAATGTAAATCCAAGGCAAACAAGGTAAATTACGATTAAAATTCCATGAATTAAATGCAGAGTTTTATTTAGAAAGAGACTGTTAAAAACGGGGAAGTCAACGAAGAAACGTAAACAATGATGTTTCCTTATGCAATCTTATAAAAATATTTCTCCGATGATTTGGGTAACCATCTATTCACTTCGATATTTGTAACGTAATAAAAGTCGTTTGATCAGTAAAATATATAGAAAATCTGCTTTTTAATATATAGCAAAGTAATTTATTTCTTCTAAATAAGTGCCCTTATTGCAGTGACGTCATTTAGAACTGTTCTACAGTCCTGACTGATTTAGTCAGTTCTGCTGACAGTTCTACGGTTAGAAGTGATTTGGACAGTTCTACCTAGAACTGATCCTGACAGTTCTACCCTAGAACTGATCCTGACAGTTCTACCTAGAACTGATTTAGTCAGTTCTACCTAGAACTGATTCTGACAGTTCTACTTAGAACAGTTCTAGGGTAGAACTGTTCTAGGGTAGAACTGTTCTAGGTAGAACTGTTCTAGGACAGGTAAGAACAGTTCTATGACAGAATATTCTGACAGTGATGAGAGGTTAGAAGTGATATTCACTGTATCATTTTCCAAATATTCCCTCATCAAAATTTGCATGTTTTTTTATAATGACCCCTATAATAGAATTCAAAATAATAACAAAAAACTGCAAAATTTCCTTAAAATTACCAATTCTGAGGCAGCAATCCAACAACGTTAACGGGTTGTCCGATTGGTCAGAAAATTTCAGGACAGATATATCTTGACCTGATAAACAATTGTATTTGGGCCATGTGAGCTAAAAGAATGAGATATATAATCCGTAGCTTTTATTAATGGAGACGAAATGTGGAACTTATCTAAATAATTAACCCCTCTTAATTTTTTAGACCAGAACAGATGTACATAGATATAAGAAGATGTGATATGAGTGTCAATGAGACAACTCTCCATCCAAGTCACAATTTGTAAAAGTACATGTAAACAATTATAGGAATGGTGTTGCTAAACGGCGGAAACGGAAAACGGAACGGAATACGGAAGAGAAATGGAAAACGGAAACAGAAAGAATTAACATCTTTTCTTTTTGATTGTTTTATCTACATAGGCACGTTTTATATAGTATTACACATGTTCACAAGAAAAAAAACCAGAGGAATGAATTCAAAATAAAAGATTTTAAAGCATAAAGTATTGAAATAATTACCAGGAGATGATGAGACTATGTTTTTGAAATATTTGATAAAGTCATGTGTTCGTCGTTCGTGCGATTCAGGATAGTCTGTTCGACTTTTCTCTTTAAAAAAAGAGTTTGATCAATTTGAAAGTCAATAAGATAGCAACCCAACAACCCAAAAAATCTCTATAGGCTTGAAAAAGATTGACATCGGCCTCGATCGATCGATTCTATAAATAGGTTGTAAAATAATAAACTTTTGGGGAAATCCTTTGCATCATTTCTTTCGTTTTTCTGTTTTAATAGCCTTGAATTAAGATTAGTGTTGTGGTGTTTCTTGTTGCGTTGTTCTGCATTGGTGATTTTTGTTTTATCTTTTCTTGTATAATGAAAAGAAAACGTAATAAAAATTGCAATAGGACAATGGTGTATGGACAAAATCCGATATGGAAACCAGGAAACTAGAATATAAACTTGTATACTAGTATACTTTATTTTTGTGAGAAAACAAACGACAAAATCTCTCACTATACAAAGCCTTTCTCACCCTTTTACAATACTCAAGGATTTGTATAGTAAATCCTTGCAGTACTGAAGTTTGCTGTTTGGTATTTACATAAGAAAAGCATAATTAATATCAATCTAATTAAAAACCGATCTCTCATCGCTCCTGTTTCTGATATGTCGCGTGGGAGATCTAACGAAACCCGCTTTGAGGTCACATGTGAGTGACCTCGTAGGTGTGTCTTTTTCGACCAATGAAATTGAGTCTTCCACGATCTTGGAAGTTTAACGTAAGGCAAAGGGATGAAACTCATTTTATTTACGACGAAATCGTCAGTCAAAATAATTCATAAACTTTTTTGATTGGCTTATTAATAGGTCGTCAACTCATTTGCATATCTTTGTAAATTCATAACTTTTAGTTCACTCACATGTGACCTCAAAGCCGGTTTCGTTAGATCTCCCACGCGACATATCAGAAACAGGAGCGATGAGAGATCGGTTTTTAATTAGATTGAATTAATATCTCCTAGAATTAAATCAATAAATAGGAATTGATGTGCAAAAAGTGGCAAACAATTAGTAGCCTACATGGATATATACGATTTGCACAGTGCCCTCACTAAGTAAAATTAGTCGTAGTCATGTCCTAAGGTTTTCAAAATCAAATTATCTACACTGCTTCAAATATCATGCCGCTTAAGTCAGCTATAAAAGGCCCCGAAATGACAATGTAAAACATTCAAACGAAAAAACTAACGGCCTTATTTATATAAAAAAAATTAATGAACAACAAATATGTTACACATAAACAAACGACAACCACTGAATTACAGGCTCCTGACTTGGGAAAGGCACATACATACAGAATGTGGCGGGGTTAAACATGTTAGCAGGATCCCAACCCTCCCCCTAACCTAGGACAGTGATATAACATTACAACATAAGAATGAACTTACTATAAAATTCCCTTGAAGAGGCGATACTCCTCAGATGGACACAAATACAAGTGGACGTTGCCGGGTATTTGTACATCCTAATAACAAAAAGACACTAGGTACAGATCTGAGTACTCACTCGCAGTTAACTGACAGCTATTTCAAAGCCACTAACAACTAATAAAAGAATCATGCATCTAAGACGTAAAGCATTGATGATATTATAATAATCTAGACAGTAACACATTATGTTGGACTTTACTATATACTGCAGCATCTTGCAGAGAATGCATGTTGGAGATGCATGTACTCAAATTTTCGGAAATGCACAAATGTCTCCTGTTGTCCATTCATCAGGTATCAAGCTGGTATTGATGATTGTTGAAAAATTGGTGATTAATAGCTGCTAATTCATTTTAAATTTTTTAGGTCTTTTTTTTACATTCTTATTATTCTATGACCAATTTCTTCTGGCTTTCAAATTTTTTATGTATAAGTTGAATCCATATTCTAATTTTGTTCTCGCCCATACTTAAGTTATTATGCGAGTTTCTTTCCATTTTGGATTGAACAGTTTATTTAGTGGTACATATTTAGTTGATATCTTCTTAGTTGATACAATTATAGTGAAATGTTCATTCAATCTTTTTGCTCTTTCATGGTCGTTTTCTGCTGATACTAAGACCTGCTTTTGTCTTTAGTGGTATACTTTGCGAGAGTTCTTTTTTATCTGACCTGGCACTGCTAAGTGAGCTTTTCTCGTCACTTGGCGTTCGTCGTCCGATTTCGTCTTTGTTAACTTTAATTTACAAAATTTCTCCGTCTCTGAAATTACTGGGCCAAAAGTTATTGAACATAATTATGTTTTTTACGAAGTCGCCTGATAGTTTTGGTTAAACTTTGCAACAATTACCATTGGTGTATCTAATTTAAAAAGTGTGTTGGATAACCCTGCCTGTCAGCCAAGTTAGGCGACATGGCTCAAATTAAAACGTAGGGATAAAATGCAAGTGTTGTCTATTAAGAAACGTTATGAATAACGAAACCTGATGTGAAAAAAATGTCTAATCTGACATCTGACTCGGACTTCTTTTAAAATGAGTTTTACTGAGTGTATGCTTCATATGTGTTTCTTTATTCTACATTGGCTAGAGGTATAGGGGAGAGTTGGGATCTAACAAAATATGTTTAACCCCGCCGCATTTTTTCGCCTGTCCCAAGTCAGGAACCTTTGGCCTTCGTTAGTCTTGCATATTTTTTTTTAATTCAATCTCATTTATGTGTTTTGGAGTTTAGTGTGACGCCCATTTTCACTGAACTAGTACACAAATTTATTTAGGAGCCAACTGATATACCACATCCGGGTGCGGGATTTTCTCGATGCGCTGAAGACCCATTGATGGCCTTCGGATGTTGCCTGCTCTTTGGTCGGGTTGTTGCCTCTTTGACATATTCCCCGTTTTCATTTCCAATTTTATTAGAATGTTGAGGTCTACCTAATGTTTATTCACGTAAAAACAGTCAAAATTAATGACTTCTTACAGGAGTTATCGACTTCATATGACGAATTTTCTCATTTGCATGTTCGTCTGTTATATTGAAATATATGGTTAATAGATCAAACTTTTAATAGCAAAAATGACCAGCAAGACAAGATCTATTGATTTTCATAGTTCTTTATTCCCCCCCTTAAATTCCGTCTATATAAATTTCATTCCGTTTTCGTTCCGTTTTCCGTTTTCGCCGTTTAGCAACACCCATTATAGTTAAGAGTACAGAGCCTTGGCTCACACCGAACAGGAAGACATAAAGGGCCCCAAAAATGACTAGTGTCAAACCATTTAAAGAGAAAAACGAACGGTTTAATCTATATGAAAAACGAGAAACCAGAAACACTTATGAACCACATCAACAAACGGCAATGTAAATAACACTTAACCGACAGATTGCACATAAAATGAAATTGTTTGAGTTTTCATTTTATTTATAGTCTTTATCATAAAAACAACAGACGACGAAATAAACTTATCGAAGATCTTTGAAGTGTCGAAAAGTGCAACACAAAAACTGAAGTTTTTATTGAATTGTTTGAGGACTTATTTCCCATTTTTCAAAACTTGGTAACCTAGAGATTTTGTTTCCATACATCAATCATCCTATATTGATTTAGTCAGTACCTAGGAATATGAGGACCTAATTATTTTATATCGCTACATTTATGAATAAAATTGTGTAAGCGCAACTTTATATTTCGCAGATTTTTTTTTAACAATTGCAAATGGTCTATACATTTTAAACGGAAACCATGTTATATTTGTTGCTGCTTTTTACAAACATTATACGTTAATGGTCCTATTTCAGTTTCTAAACTGTATCGCTGGAAGTATAAAAGCAACATTTGTCACATTTTCGATATAAAGATGCAGTTCAACGAGTTCTAAATGATTACAAATACTAGTATACTTGAAATAGAAAAAAAGATAACGCCCGATTTCCTTATTGCTTATAACAAGTGTATTATAAATACAGTGGAGATCACTTCTAACCTCTCATTAGAACTGTCAGAATATTCTGTCATAGAACTGTTCTAACCTGTCCTAGAACAGTTCTACCTAGAACAGTTCTACCCTAGAACTGTTCTAAGTAGAACTGTCAGAATCAGTTCTAGGTAGAACTGACTAAATCAGTTCTAGGTAGAACTGTCAGGATCAGTTCTAGGGTAGAACTGTCAGGATCAGTTCTAGGTAGAACTGTCCAAATCACTTCTAACCGTAGAACTGTCAGCAGAACTGACTAAATCAGTCAGGACTGTAGAACAGTTCTAAATGACGTCACTGCAATAAGGGCACTTTAGAATTTAGAAGAAATAAGTCACTTCCAATTACTTTGCTATATATTAAAAAGCAGATTTTCTATATTTTTTACTGATCAAACGACTTTTATTACGTTACATGTAAAAATATCGAAGTGAATAGATGGTTACCCAACTCATCGGAGAAATATTTTTATAAGATTGCATACGGAAACATCATTGTTTACGTTTCTTCGTTGACTTACCCGTTCCTAAATAAAACTCTGCATCGTAATCGTAATTTACCTTGTTTGCCTTGGATTTACATTCATTTAAGATTCTGTTTTGACAAAATGTTCAAACGAAAATTGTACAGTGGATGAATTATGGGATATTAATGAAAAAAGTGTTGTAAAAAACTATATATATATATACATTTGCACCATCTCGTCAATTTAGCCAGACTTATCCATAAAGATTATAAATGATATCTGGGAGTCTGCAACTCAGAAAAATATACTGGATCTGAACATGAATGAAACATTTGCCCCTTGAAGTTCGGCTACAAACAAAATCATGCATGTTTCTTTGCCTTCTTCCATTTGTCTTCAAATTATATTAACAGTATACTATTCCAAGAAGAGAACTTCCCATACATGTACTTTTTATTTTATTTTTAAAATAAAGTATATGAATCAGTCATGTGAGTGTTGGATGATGCCATTAAATAGTTTTGTTTAAAAAAAAAACCATCGCAAACTACTGACTTAAACATGTTCAAAAGTCACCCTAGCATGTTTAATGACGGTTCATTATTATGGATACAGAGAGGAAATAATGGCACGCTAAATTCTTAGATATGGTATAAATACACCTTGTCGCTATTTTCTGCCATTACTGGATATCACACAGGTTCCCGTAAAATTTTGACGTCATAAAACAAAATATCTGACGCCACAATGGAAAAGTCATTGTTGTATGCTTCAAAAGTTCAAGAGGCCGGGTCAGCCAGGATTAGCGATAAGGTGTATTGTTTTTCAAAGTTGGTGTCATTTTTATCATACGATCCGTCCTCACATAGAAATAATATTGGTTTACCATGTTTACAATGAGGCTATATACATACATGTATTACATGATTAAGTGTAAATAAGTTCAGTTTTGGTTGATGCGGTCAAATAATTTTGTTAAAACAACTCTCACTCAGTCTGATATATCGAAACAACTGAAATTTGTTTACAATTCAATATTTGGAATAAAAAGAGGACTTGTTGATATTCTAAATTGATGTGGAAATTTTTTTGTAGCCAATGTGTTCCAATATTCATTGATATTGCTGTCATTTTAATTATACAATCCATCGTAATATGTATTACTATAAGTGATTTAGTATGCGGCTATATATATATTAAGATTTACATAACAAAGTGTAATTATGGTCAGTTTTGGTTGATGCTGTCACATATGGTCAGTCTTGGTTGATGCTGTCAAATATTGTCAGTTTTGGTTGATGCGCACAAATAATTTTGTTATATTCATGAGTCAGTCTGAGATATCAAAACTACTGAAATTAGTTTACGATTCAAAATTTTGATGAAAAAGAGGACATGCTGGCACTATAAACTGATATGAGCATAATTTTATTTTCCAATATTGCTTTCATTTATATTAAACAATCCATCCTGATATAAAAATATACGTGATTTACTTTACGGCTATTAAGATTGACATCATATACATAATAAAGTGCAAATATGGTCAGTTTTGGTTGATGCGGACAAATTATTTTGTTATACCAGTCAGTCTGAGGTATGAAAACTACTGATATTTGTTTATAATGCAATATTTTGAATAAAAAGAGGACATGCTGGCATTCTAAATTGATGCAAATGAAATTAGGTAGCATTGTGTTCCAATATTTCTATCATTTGTATTTTCATGATTTTACAATCCATCCTTACATAAAAATATTACAGATTTACTATGCGACTATAAGAGTTACATAAAAAAAGCAAATATGGTCAGTTTTGGTTGATGCGGTCATATGGTCAGTTTTGGTTGATGCGGTCAAATATGGTCAGTTTTGGTTGATGCGGTCAAATATGGTCAGTTTTGGTTGAGGCGGTCAAATATGGTCAGTTTTGGTTGATGCTGTCAAGTATGGTCAGTTTTGATTGATGCAGAAAAATAATTTTGTTACATGATTACATGTTACTGTCAGTCTGAGGTATGAAAACTACTGATATTTGTTTCTGATGCGATATTTTGAATAAAAATAGGAAATGCTGGCACTCTCAATTGATGCGAGAAAAAAAAGATTTACATAAAAAAAAAGCAAATATGGTAAGTTTTGGTTGAAACGGTCAAAAGATTTTATTATATGACTCAGTCTGAAGTATGAAAACTAGTGATATTTGTTTACGATTCAATATTTTGAATAAAAAGAGGACATGCTCATTGGCAGATCAAGGGGGGTTCAGGATTTGGAACCCCCTTTTTTTGACGATCAATGCATTTGAATGGGAACATATAGTTGGAACCCCCCCCCCCGCCCCCTTTTTAAAATGGCTGGATCTGCCCCTGCATGCTGGCACTATAAATTGATGCGAACAAAATTGTTTTCCAATATTGCTGTAACTTGTATAGTACAGTCCCTCTTGACCTAAAATTAAAACTGAAGTACTGTGCAGCTATATAGATTTGCAGAAAGAAAGAGCAAATAATGTCAGTTTAGATTGATGTGGTCAAAAGATTTTTGTTAAACAGGTCCGTCCGAGGTATGAAAACTACTCGTAAACAAATATTACATTTGGTTAATGAGGTCAGCTAATTTTGTTATGTGATAACGAGCCATCCTGACTCCCAGAATAACAAATGTAAAACAATTCAACGGCCTAATTTATGTACAAAAAATGAAAGAAAAACAAATATTTTATGTTACACATCAACAAAAGAAAATCACTGAATTACGGGCTCCTGACTTGGAACAGGCACATACATGCAGAATATGGCGGGGTTAAACATGTTCTCTTGCCGATTATAAATCTGAAATAAAACCGGCAAAATAGCAAAACTCTATATAATATTAATCGCTATTTTGCCGAAGCCTTTATATTCAGACAAATATTTCTTAAAACTTATAAATCAATTCTAGCCGTAGAATTTATAAATCAATTTTAGCCGTAGAATTTATAAATTAATTCTGGCCGTAGAATTTATAAATCAATTCTAGCCGTAGAATTTGAAATCAATTCTAACCGTAGAACTGTTCTAGAAGTAGAACTGACCAAAGATTTGGTCAGTTCTAGCTAGAACTGTCTAAAACTGTTCTAGGGTAGAACTGTCAGGATCAGTTCTAGGGTAGAACTGTCAGGATCAGTTCTAGCTAGAACTGTCCAAATCAGTTCTAGGTAGAACTGACCAAATCAGTTCTAGCTAGAACAGTTCTAACCTAGAACTGACTAAAAGGTGTCAGGCTGACAGTTCTACATACTGTTCTAGAACAGATCTCCTGACAGATTCTGACAGAATTTATGAGAGGTTAGAACTGATCTCCACTGTACTTGCATACTTACTAAAGTGGAGATGTTATGGGGTAATTTTCTTGCAACGTTGACAATAATTTCTGAATTTACAGTATTTTAAATTGCATCGTAAACACAGTCATTTTCAGTGAACGGTTCTTTTCAATTATTTTTTGTTTTGTTTTCGAGATTCTGTATGTTTATTAATAATTTATCTTTATTAAACAGTTAATATAATTATATAGAAATATTTGAATTGTATACAAATGCTTCGAAATGGTATTTAAATGAGAACAGACATGAAACAAAATTATACAGGAAATTGTTGCAGTCCCTACACATAACCTTTTGATCCCACTAGACAATAGAACCAGACATTGCAATCCACACTTATTTAGGCAAATACAAACATATAAAGACAGTAATAAATATTCATTTTATCCACGAACTGTTATAAATTGGAATCATCTGCGACAACAAATAGTATCATGCAGTACAGTACAGGGATTCAAGAGTATGATCTCAGAATCTGCTCTCATCCCCATATTCTATCCCTAACTATTCTGTTATCAAATGTATATAGGTTTATCACAATTTATTTTTTCAAATGTACATACGTTATGTTGAGTTTTTTGATTTTGTTATTTTTGATTTTTGTAGCTAAAGTGTAAATTATAAATTTTATAGTCGACGCCCGGCGAATAATCTTCAATAATTAAAGGATCGCTAGAAACCTAAAGAAGAAGAAAATTTAAAATTGTCAAACTAGGGGTACAGTAGTCATCACCGTGTCATAATCTCAATTAGAACAAAAAAACAAACACAATCATGTTAAACAAGAAAGCAAAATAGCATCTATCAAATTTAACAACCACATTCATTGCTTACTTATATATTTTATGTATTTTAAATAAACCCATAAAAATATTCGCGTGTTTGACGTCAGAATATAAAATTTTTGCCGTTCAAAGTATTTTAAAAATTTTGATAAAACAATAACGTAATGGCATTAAAATAGAAAAATAGCATAATAGCGGGATGTGCCGGAGGGACACATATGTCCATGGATAAATTTATGCAAGCTTCTTATCAATGCTGTATCTCTTTCAATTAAAATACAGAAGAATAAACAGGGTCATGTTTTTCTCCAATTGGTCCCAAATGTAGTGGTCATTTTGTCGTGACGTCATGTATCGAATGACGTGGTTGTTTGGCATGTTACGTCACAGACGTTGAGCTGTCGTATTTTCCGGCATATGAAATGCAACCTTGAAAAACGGTCGGCAGCAAGAGGGTTAAAAGTACAGAGCCACGTTGTATGTACCAAAGAAACACAAAAAGTCACACGTGCAAAACACACCAGCAAAAATGTAAGATAATACAAACAACACATTCAACGGGATGTATAAGTACCGAGCCACGTCAAAATGTATGGCAAGCCAAAGTGGACAAAAAGAGCTATTTTCTAATATTAAAAAATCATTTTCTAATATTAAAAAATCATTTTCTAATATTAAAAAATCATTTTCTAATATTAAAAAAGAAAAAGTCTATTTATTAATATTAAAAAATGATTTTCTAATATTAAAAAATTATTTTCTAATATTAAAAAATGATTTCTTAATATTAAAAAATGAATTTCTAATATTAAAAAATCATTTATTAATATTAGAAAATCATTTTTTAATATTAGAAATTCATTTTCTAATATTAGAAAATCAAAAGTAATTTCTTATATTAGAAATTCATTTTCTAATATTAATAAATGATTTTTTAATATTAGAAATTCATTTTTTAATATTAAGAAATCATTTTTTAATATTAGAAAATCATTTTTTAATATTAAGAAATCATTTTCTAATATTAGAAAATCATTTTTTAATATTAAAAATTAAAATCTTCATCATCAAAACGTTTTGACTTGTTTGTTTTATATTCAATAACCCCACACTGTTTACAAAAGGAATTAAGAAAATAATGTCCGAATGAACTGAAACAGATTTTGCTAAATGATACAAATGACAATAAATTTAAAAACCAAATATCATTGATCATTAGCTGTAAATCTATAATGGCGGATACAGAACTTTTCATAAAAGAGGGGCGCTTACTGACCTAAGGGGGACCCATGCCAGTCATGCAACCAAATTTTTCCACAAAAAAGGCCCCCTGGATCTGCCTATGATCTTAAACTGATCTAATCACAAACTTATATAAATATGTTAACTTATACAATAGCATAACAAATACCATTGAACTACAAATGTACCACAAATGGTGTTGGGCGCAGGCGTGACATTTAAGCGAAATTTTTTAAACTACAGGACATTTTAGTGTCGACATTAGAGCCGATTTTAGAGCAGAATTAATTCGTTCACATGTTTCATTAGCCCATTTTAGTGAAAACTGACCTGGTTGAATAATACTCCCCTCAATATAACCATAAACAGTAATTTATACTGGTTTAATGACCTTTAATGTTAAAGCTGTTTATATGTTCATCATGGAAACACATAAGAGATGTGTCAAATTCGCTGATTATCTGACCGGATACTATGTAGCTGAAGATCCTATGTTCCCACTGAAGCTTTGGGTAGAAATTTCGTGTAATTCTTAGCAAACAATTAAAGGAACAGAGTCGTTCCATGCCATGTATAATAAGCAATTTTATAGTTGTCACCCAGCTATTCGCGCTTTCTTGATAATTATCAAATTGCAAACAACAAAATATATAAAGGTACAAAATTGATAAAAGACGAATTTGCACCACAATCTAGTAAAGAGAAAGAACCGTTCCTAATGCAATTCTATGTACAGTACTGTACAGGAGGTATATCCAGAGCCCTTTAAAATTACGTTCTCTAAGACATAAATTCTAGACTAGAACGTACTTTTAACAATTAATTCAACCTTTTAGACTTTTTGTGCTGTATTTTATCTGGGATATATATTCGACTAGAACGGACTTTTAACATTTGAAATAATCAGTGTTGTATTTTTAAATGAATATGGTATGTTTTATATTGTGCTGTCTTGAGTTTATTAAACCTTTTTTTTTTATTTTTATGCCCCATTTAAGAACAGTATGTTTTCAGGTATGTGCGTCCGTTAGTCCCGCTTCAGGTTAAAGTTTTTGGTCGAGGTAGTTCTTGATGAAGTTGAAGTCCAATCCACTTGAAACTTAGGAAACTTGTTCCCTATGATATGATCTTTCTACTTTTAATGCCAAATTTGAAATTTTATCCCATTTTCACGGCCCACTGAACAAAGAAAATGACAGTGCAGATGTGGCATCCGTGTACTGGGGACACATTCTTGTTTAAATATTATTTGTTAGAATGGGTTAAAACTGTTTCTCTAAAATGGGGATTGACAAATTTAATTTTCTCTTGAATGGGTTAAAAATCTGGCCCTAAATTGTGCTTTATTTTGGCGCTAAAATGTCAATTTTTTCTCACACTAAAATGTCCTCTGCCGAATGGTTCCCCCTAGTCTGAACTAATCACAAGCTTATACATGTAAAAAAAGCAAAAGTTTCGAAGTCAGTAGACATGACTGAGGGGATAGGGCCAAATAATCTCCATTTTTTGAAGGACATTTTAAACCAAAAAAATGTATGCAATTGATGTATTAAAGTCTTCGAACTATTGGCTGAAAGGAAAGGAAACAACAAATTCATTTTAGTGGAAAATTATACAGTTACGCTAGTAGAAATATGACCTAACTAGTATTGTAGGCAGATTCAGTTTACCGTAGATGACCTTAAGTGACAGGGCTTTGAGAGGACAGAGAGCAACTTTTTTATCCAGTTGTTATCCATTGGTCCGACACCCCATTACCCATTGGTCCGACACCCCATTACCCATTGGTCCGACAACCCATTACCCATTGGTCTGTGTGAATTGAGGTTTACAGAACAAGAGAATAATGGCCAAAGTATAAAGAATAGGGAAATGGGCCAAAAATGAGGTGCTAAAATAGTAATATTATGGAGGGAGTAATGGACAAAAAGTACAAGCATAGGGAAAATGGATGCAAATATACCTCCTTCCCTCCTGCCCTAATTCCGACACTCATTTGACACTCATTTGTAGTATCGTTGACGAGTTATTTGAACTACAGTAACTCTTTCTGTTGAGTTTATTACAGAAACAGATAATACTAAAGAGGAAATGTCAACAGCAGGGCAGTCTCTCATCATAAAGAATAATGTTCACGTATTGAGGTTTCGGGTACACCCCAATATGAAGTTACAAAAAGAAGCATTAAATTCTTAAATGAAACTCGAAAATTGGCGAGTTTAAGTTTATATTATTGATATATAAAGTAAAATTGTTCAATCAGTGATAATTTTTTTTATGTAAAAAGGACTTTTGTAAGTTTAAAACTTCGATAAAAATGGACAAAATGTGATTTAAGAATAATTCGAAAATCTAAGTTCGATATCATTCTGGTGGTACATCCATTTTCATCGAAGTTGCCGCCTTAATAAAGTCATGAAACATTTGCCACTGGACATAATACAAACAAATAACTACCAATCATTTAAAAATAGCCATGTATACATATGTTCTACTTAAATAAGCGATTATATTTGTAATTTCACATTCAAGATACAACTTTATTTGTTTCTGTATTAAAGTATTTTCATTTGTGTTTCTCTTTAACAGGTCGAGACCACTACCTTATATGGAAATGCATAAATTAGCATACTTATGTTCTCGCACATGTAGATGTTTATTTACATGTGACGCAAATTATTTTTACCTAGGTTTTTGACCAACCCACTAAATGAGTCACAATGCATGATGGACTACTACGTGTTTACAATCAACCAAGAACACGTGTTATTTACTGAAATACAACACATTTTTTCGTGCAATGCGGGATTCACAATTTCGCTTAGTTTTTCATTTTGTGTATCCTCATTTATAGTTCGTGATATAAAGTATTACTTCCATGCTCAGATTAACGAAGAGTTGTTTCTATGCGAAGAAAAAAGTGTTTGAATTACCCGATATATATAGTCATTAACATGTTTGATGATGGCACAGATATTTCATATATTTGTCCACCACACAGCAACGAAACAACAGCGAAAAAACACAATTACCCACAAAGCAAACTTACTAGAGTAAAGTAAGCCGTCGATAACAGCCGGTGCTGATATTCACGAGTACAGCAATTTTCGTATAGATAATTAAAGGCAAATGTGTGATCCTTGAATTTTGTGTTCGTAAAAAAGACGAAGAAATATTTACATACATGGCAGTGTTAACAAAATCTATAAGTATTTATTTTTGTCACATTTCAGTATATTGGACTTCCAAACTGTTCCCTTTGTGTTGAATGTAGTGAAGTCGGCAACTGTAGTTTCATTTTGTTCGTTTTTTAACGGGCTCGGACATTTGCCAAACTGAATGAAATCATTACAGCTGATTTCTTATACCTGCAAAGTAAAACTTTGGTTGGCTTGCTTGCTTTGTTTGTATAGTTGTTTATACAAGCTTTGAAAATAAGATTGACATCTTTAAACAATATATAGGCATAGTTTAACTTGTATATTTTATATTTTGTACAATATACAAACAAAGCAAGCAAGCTAACCAAAGTTTTGCTCTACATGCATTAGGAAATAAGCTGTAATGATGTAATCCATATGTATGTGCGACAAGGTGGAAAATTTGATATGTTTTGTGAAAATTGCAGCGTTGGATCTATAATATAAAGAAGATGTGGTATGATTGCCAATGATACAGCTGTCCACAAGAAACCAAAATGACACAGAAATTAACATTTATAGATCACTGTGCGGCCTTCAACAATGAACAAAGCCCATATCGCATAGTCAGCTATAAAAGGCCCCGATATGACAATGTAAAACAATTCAAACGAGAAGACTAACGGCCTTAATTATATAAAAAAAATGAACGAAAAACAAATATGAAACAAATAAACAAACGACAACCACTGAAATACAGGCTCTTACACAATATATGTTTTGTTATGGAATAGATTTCTTCTCCTTTTATACATTGAATTGGGCGGATTTTTTTTTTTTTTTTTTTTATTGTTTTACACAAGTAATGTTTGGGTCATTTATAGCTTACTTTTCAGCATTGAACCTATGACTGCTTACTTTACTAAATTATGTCTTTGTTGAAAAGATGTCTCATTTGGCACTCATACCTCATCTTCTTATTTATATATACAAAGCACGTTTTAGAAAAAAAATAATAGGTAATATGGCACCTACTATGATCCAGAGACTTTTAATATTGGAGATATTTTATATATGTCAACAGGACAGAAGCCAAACGATAACAAACCTCTGAGGCATATTTTGTGATAAAATTAGCAACAAACGGATATTATCGATGGATGAAACTATAAAAAAATGTATTGAGCTATATACCGTACCCGCTCAGTGGCAGATCCAGGGGGCGGGGGTTCCGGGGGATGGACCCCCTTTTTTTTGGACGACCAGTGCATTTGGATGGGGACATGTAGTTTGAACCCCCTCCCCTTTTGTCCAGTGTTAGGACCCCCCTTTTTAAAATGGCTGGATCCACCCCTGCCTCTTTCATAACACTTGTTTTTAGCATACGGAAGATTATGATGTTCCTACTTTTAGTTCAGGTCCTGATAAAAAAATTTACACATTCAGTACAGAAAGAAGAGTTTCGTTGAAAGTATTCGTGTTTTTTCTAGGCAGAAATGATTTTGGAATGACATTATACCGGTTTAAAAGAGCTCAAATGATTTTCTTATTGGACAGTGGTCACTTCATTGGATATTTCACTGTTTCATGTTGTGAAATTAATGCAGGTTCAATTCATAACAATGCACAAAACCGGTTCAACTACTAATGCAAGGCAACAACAAAAAAGTCGAATCGTGAAGCCAGTAAACAAATTTTTTTTAATCTGAGCATGCAAATTTAAGATTACGTTATATATTTTACATTAAATATATTTGCAGAATAAAAACATTGGTAATTAGAGTCCCAGACAATATATTAGTTGACTGTTTTTCCACTAATTCCACGTGTTTTAAGTAGTAGTTTACTCGTAGTAGCCCACAATGCATTGTAGTTCATTGAGTCGATTGGTCAGTTTTTCAAGGCCATATTGGCCTTGTGTTTTGGAAATTACTATGCAAATATATTCTGACGTCAGAAAATCTAGAGTTCTCGACCTGTTTAACAGGTCGGGACCACTACCTTATATGGAAATGCATAAATTAGCATACTTATGTTCTCGCACATGTAATTCATACCTGCCAACTGTCACTATTTGCGGGGGATTTCCCCCATGGAAGCTCTCAAATGGAAATTTTGTAAGAACATTTTTGTCAACAATTTTAAACAAAACAGTAGTTTTACAATTGCTATGGGCTATTTAAAGTATGAAGAAGCCAAAAAACAACATTAAAATACATTTGAAGGCCCCCTTGAAGGTTTTATAGGACTACAAGAGCCCTCTTGCACGCAAAACCCCCATGGGCATTTTGAAAAGTTGGCAGGTATGGTAATTGTTTATTTACATGTGACGCAATTTATTTTTACCTAGGTTTTTGACCAATCCACTAAATGAGTCACAATGCATGATGGACTACTACGTGTTTACAATCAACGAAGAACACGTGTTATTTAATGAAATACAACACATTTTTTAGTGCAATGCGGGATTCACAATTTCGCTTAGTTTTTCATTTTGTGTATCCTCATTTATAGTTAGTGATATAACGTATCACTTCCATGCTCAGATTAACGAAGAGTTGTTTCTAAGCGAAGAAAAAAAGGATTTGAATTACCCGATATATAGCTATTAACATGTTTGATGATGGCACAGAGATTTCATGTATTTGTCCACCAGACAGCAACGTAATAACAGCAAAAAACACAATTACCCATGATACAAACTTACTAGTGTAAAGTAAGCCGTCGATAACAGCCGGTGCTGATATTCATGAGTACAGCAATGTTAGTATAGATAATTAAAGGCAAATGTGGGATCCTTGGATTTTGTGTTCGTAAAAAAGGCGAAGAAATATTTACATACATGGCAGTGTTAACAAAATCTTTAAGTATGTTTTGGTCACATTTCAGTATATGGGACTTCCAAACTGTTCCCTTTGTTTTGAAGGTAGTGAAGTCAGCAACTGTAGTTTCAGTTTGTTTGTTTTTTAACGGGCTCGGACATTTGCCAAACTGAATAAAATCATTACAGCTGATTTCTTACACCTGCAAAGTAAAACTTTTGGGTTGGCTTGCTTGCTTTGTTTGTATAGTTGTTTATACAAGCTTCGAAAAAAAAGATTGACATCTTTAAACAATATATATCTATAGGCATAGTTTAACCTGTATATTTTATATTTTGTACAATATACAAACAAAGCAAGCAAGCTAACCAAAGTTTTGCTCTACATACATTAGGAAATAAGCTGTAATGATTTTATATATATATATATGTATGTGCGACAAGGTGGATCATTCGATATGTTTTGTGAAAATTACAGCGTTGGATCTATAATTAAAAAAAAAGAAGGTGTGGTATGATTACTAATGAGACAGCTGTCCATAAAAGACCAAAATGACACAGAAATCAACATTTATAGATCACCGTACGGCCTTCAACAATGAGCAAAGCCCATACCGCATAGTCAACTATAAAAGGCCCCGATATGACAATGTACAACTATTCAAACGAGAAAACTAACGGACTTAATTATATAAAAAAAAATGGGATAGATTTCTTGTCCTTTTATATATTTAATTCAGCCGGTTTTTATTGTTGTTTTTTTTTGTTTGGATTGTTTTACACAAGTAATTTTAGGGTCATTAATAGCTTACTTTTCAGATTGCACCTATGACTGCTTACTTTACTAAATTATGTCTTTGTTGGAAAGATGTCTCATTTGACATCTCAAAAACAAACCAATTACAGCGGCACTTCTGTATATGAAACTTCTGAATATAGGAATCGAAGTGACCCCACTTTCTCGGAATTTACGTCGGTTTGTCTGGTCTTATTAGCGCTAAGTGTCATGTGATCAATTATTTACCGATTTTTGTGAAACTTATATATCATCAGCAATGTCTTTGACATTTGCGAAAATAATCCTGATCAAATACACAAATCAACTATGCACCTTGGAAATTGAAATATATAGAATATATATTATGATGGAAATCCCACTGTATTTATCATGAAGCTCATATTTTCTCGAGATAAAAAAAAAAAAAAGAACAAACTTGCATCAGAACCCCTCCTATCCCCCTCATAAAGTATGTGCAATGCGGGGACATTGGATCTCTGTTCTTTTATTGAAAATAAAATTGATATTTGTACCTAGATGGAAAAGGGTATTGATAAAAAAAAAAGATGTGGTATGATTGCCAATGAGACAACTATCCACAAAAGACCAAAATGACACAGATATTAGGGAGCTACTATTTGAATTTTATGGGGGGGCTAGGATGAAATTTGAAAAAAATAGGCAGGACAGGAGTTTTGAGTAAAAAAAAAGTCAGGATGAGACACTTGCAAAAAAAAAGAAGTCAGGATCACAATTTATGTAAAAAAAGTCAGGATAAACTAAAAAAAAAAAAAAGCAGGACCGGATAGAGTGAAAAATAAAAAGACAGAACAGAGATTACAACTAAAAAAAAATGCAGGACAAATTTTTTCATCCAATAACCGACCAAATATGTCTGCAAGTCTACGTAGCATCACTCTCTACGCTTGAGGTAGCCAACTTAGCGCTATGACGTAGACTTTTTACAAAAAAACACTTATCTGCAATCTATCCATCTTGTTTACACTGATTCAGTGTAAACAAGATGGATAAACTAAATGATCTGAAAGGAAAGACCACCTATACTCATGATACTTCTTCGGATGTGGTTGGACGCTATTTTCGTATCATCGCCCTTGTTATATTCAGATAACACCTTGTGTTTCTGCTGCGAACACATGCAATTACACAAAATGTATATTGTTAAAATGATGTGGATGCTTCAGCATCTGAGCATATATGCAAGCTACGCAGCGAGTCGGATTGAGCGAGTTGAAATAAATTAATGAGTTTTACTACCTGTACATCTGAAAAGAAATACAAATTGAGAAGAAAATTGTTATTTCAATTCAAATTCAATTTACTATGTCTGGAAAAATTATTAACAAGTGTCTATAATGAGATCAATACTTATAAAGCAACTATAAAACAAATGCATGTAGCTGAGTATGTAAATGTACAAAGAAAGACATTAAAGGCCATCTTTACAATCTCTTGTAAATGATGACCTCTATTTTTTTATTTGGCTGGAACCGTTAAAATTATATCTCAGGCATTTTCCCATTTCGGCAGTTTATCTAGGACTTCTTGTAGTTCGTGCATAGCAGTCGTTGTCTGAGATTGTCCGAGGAAGTGGTCAAGCAGACAACAGCATCATCCGCATACAGTCTCGCTGTTTAGTGTGGACCTTCAGCATATAGATTGTATATATGTCAATGTGCTAGTTGCAACCCCAACACTAATATTATTAAGACGAGGCGATATCGTTACATAAACACAAAGAACCCGAGGTCCTAGGACTGATCCTTGGATACTCCATTCTACTTTCATTCTGTTTATAGTTTCGCATTCCAATAAAAATGAACGCAAGGTTGTATCATGATGTTCAAATAATGAAATATTCACCAATATCGTGTGCATTGTTTCAATGCCCGTGGAGACAACATCAAAGAATTAAACTTTGGAATTGAAGTTTTAGCCGCATGTTGACAAATCAAAATACTCATGTATAAACCGTCTTTAGTACAGTGGCGTCACTTGGCGTACTACATGTATATTCAATGACGTCATAAAACGCTATTACTTTTCATTCAGACGCTTTGAAAAATGATTTTTTAATATTAGAAAATGATTTTCTAATATTAGAAAATGATTTTCTAATATTAGAAAATGATTTTCTAATATTAAAAAATGGTTTTCTAATATTAAAAAATGATTTTCTAATATTAAAAAAGGATTTTCTAATATTAAAAAAGCATTTTCTAATATTAAGAAATGATTTTTTAATATTAAAAAAGCATTTTCTAATATTAAAAAGTACCTTATTTTTTAATATTAGAAAATGATTTTCTAATATTAAAAAATGATTTTCTAATATTAAAAAATGATTTTCTGATATTAAAAAATGATTTTCTAATATTAGAAAATGATTTTTTAATATTAGAAAATGATTTTTTAATATTAGAAAATAGCTCTTTTTGTCCACTTTGGCTTGCCATAAAAATGGATATCACCGAAAACAGACCAAACAGTACATGAGTAATATTAATAATAGAACAAAGACAAATAAAAGAACATTCAAATGCAATTGTTATGTAACAATTTTTTTCATTGGCTAAAAGTTGACCAGGCGTAACTAAGGAGGGACCCGCTATTTTGAATTGATTGAATCAACAAATGTTCGAATAGTGCTACATGTTTATAATCGAAAATAAAACAACACCTATCTCGAATTCGCCGTTTTAATGTAATTTTGTCCAAATTTGAATCGTATAGGTAACGTAATAATTTCCAGTTTGTAAGTTTTCATTTGTATGACGTCACGTTTACCCATGACGTCTTTGCGCCAAAATCATTTATAAAGTTTCGCGGATTTTTTTTCATTTGACATTTTAATCGTATTATTTCTTTTTGTATTGCATTAGAATAGTTGAAGAGTTGCCACCGTCAATTTTGATTTGACGGTCGCAAATCTCCGTTTTACTGTCTCCGCTTCGCGCTGCCAGTAAAACTGCATTTTCGACCGTCAAATCTACAATTGACGCTGGCAACTGCATGTAACTACAGTACACGTTATTAAGATGATAAACAACGTCAATACGCAGAATCTACACACCAAGACCGTCATGTTTTATTTGTGAAGTTGATATGGAATGTTTTTAAACAAGGTATTGTACCTTCCGATATACTTCTTTTAAAAAAAAAACGACGAGACGTTCCTTGAAATACCCCTGGTTCATCAATTTTATGCTCAGACACTGGTGACGTTTTACATACATGTAAATGGATTTCAATCTGTCACGAAATAACGCAAAAAATAAAATTACATTTTTTTAGATAACATTAATAATGTCATTGACAGGTCAAAGACAGGACAAAAACATGTCATACTCTGGAATCCTTTTTTTTTTTGTTTTTGTTTGTTCGAAGGTACCAATTTCACGGATTTGAAATCTTTTCACTGTTATAATTTATAATAAATCAGTACACAAGAACATTTTCCATTAACAAATGACTTGATTGAAAACAATAGAATAAAATAGCATATATGGTAACGTAGAGGAATATTCATGGTTCACATATATATCCAACAAATCCAATTCCCAAGAATAATGATGAATCCAAAGTGCATTGTATTTTATTATATATTTCATTTATCTTATGAGCAGGACGAATATCATGCTATTTTACTCTACGGTATTCTCTAAAACGTTAACTTGAAGTCAAAACTAAAAGTTAAATATGTAAAAAAAAAATGTAAATGTAGTGCCACTGTGTAAGATTTCACAATATATAAAGACAACCTATTTCCAGATATATTCAGATGCAGTATGTTGTAACTCGCTTCATCTAGAACTATTAACGATTCACGGTCGACCATATTTTGGGTACGGGGAAACAATAAATACTGAAAAATGCAGATATTTATCCATCTATAATCGCTTATTTGTACGCATTCAATAAAATAGTATACCAACACTTTTATAAACGTCTTCTTCCTTTTCCGGAAAAACACATTCATATCAAATAACTTCATGTGTAACTATTTATCGACCGCACGAGACCCTTCGAGGATTGTCAAGTTCGTTAAAAAAAAAACTAGTAGAACTTTATATGTGTGTTTTTATTTTTATTTTAGCAAAGCATAAGTTCCGACTAAACATGCTCGAAACTTTGCCATCCAATATGCTGCTCCTTTTACTTATCCACACATCTGTTTTGTTTACTGTTACAGCCCAACGTAAGTAAAATTAAATGTTTGGATGTTTTAGAGATTTATTATACGGTAGTTATAGGAAAAATAATATATTAGCATACGATTTTTTCATTTGCACACAATCGTTATTTCCGATTTATATATATACAGTATATATTAAGACCTGTGCGAGTTAAAATGATTAATTATTCGCAATGCCAATGGTTCAACATAAAAAATAAAGAACTAAAGTATCACGAAGAGCAAAAACATACTATATATCCTCATACGTTATAATAACAAGGTTGATTAATCCTTCAAATCTCTGTTCCTTTATTGATCCTTTATAGTCTTAAATTTTAGCTTTAAAATGAATTACTACAGTGGAGAACACTTGTAAACTCTTATTAGAAATGTCAAAGTAATATGTCAATAGAACAGTTCTAAACTGTCATAGAACAGTTGTACATTGTATCTAGAACAGTTCTACCCTAGAACTGTTATAAGTAGGTAGAACTGTCTGGATCAGATTTAGGGTAGAACTGTATAAAAAAAAAGTAAAACACAAAAATACTGAACTCCGAGGAAAATTCAAAAAGGAAAATCAAAAATCAAAAGGCAAAATCAAAAGTCCAAACACATCAAACGAATGGATAACAACTGTCATATTCCTGACTTGGTACAGGCATTTTCTAATGTAGAAAATGGTGGATTGAACCTGGTTTTATAGCTAGCTAAACTTCTCACTTGTATGACAGTCGCATCAAATTCCATTACATTGTCAACGATGCATGAACAAAACAAACATACTCAAAGAGTAAAAATGTCAAAAATAGGGGTACAACAGTCAATATTGTGTTATCATCTTAATATCACTACATAAACAACAAATGTAACAAAGTAGCACAAAAAGGCATACATCAAATTTAACATTCTCATTTTGCTATTCTTATACGGCTGAATTTATCTATGTAAAGTCTACCCATAAATGAAAGAAGGTTTTCATTACTGGTGTAAAATTGCGCGTTTGAAATTCGCACAGGTAGACTTAAAAATAATTTTGTCGTATGACGGCATACATAAATGCAGACTCACGTAAAGTAGATATAACAAAAAACAGACTTACAGTAAAAATAATAAATAAAATAATGGTGTGGTTCAAAGTATGACGGGACACATAAGTACAGTTTCACGTCAAATACGGCTGAATTTATCTATGTAAAGTCTACCCATAAATGATAGAAGGTTTTCATTACTGGTGTAAAATTGCGCGTTTGAAATTCGCACAGGTAGACATAAAAATAATTTTGTCGTATGACGGCATACATAAATGCAGACTCACGTAAAGTAGATATAACAAAAACCAGATTTAACAGTAAAATTAATAATAATAAATAAAATAATGGTGTGGTTCAAAGTATGACGGGATACATAAGTACAGTTTCACGTCAAATGTATATCATAAAAAACAGACTAAACAGAAAAAGTAGTCTTATTGAATAAAATAGTTTAGTCATTCATAGTATGTCAAGATCCTTAAGTAAAAGTAATATCAATAAATGAAATAATTTTGCCGTTCAAAGTATGTGGTTTTACGTAACCACAGAGTCACTTCAAATGAATATCTAAAAAAGACATATAAAAGAATACTATAATACGTAATTAAGATGATAACAAACGTCAGTACGCAAAATCTATACTTCAAGACCATCTTGTATTATTTGTGAAGTTGATACGGAATATTTATCAACAAGTTCTGGGTATCTTCCGATGAACTTTTTTAGAAAAAGGACGAGACGTTCTTTGACATACCCCTGGTTCATCAATTTTCTGCTCAGACACTGGTGACGTTTTACAAAGTCTGAATAGGAGCTGCAAGCTCTTGAATACCTAATAAGTTGGGAAATGTATATTCCATATGCAGGTGAAGTTGGTATATTACTACTAAGGTGGGGGAAATTGATAATTTCAAAATTAAAATCGTCTCGTTTGTCATAGATTCTGGTACTGAGATGACTGTGTATGTCAAATTCGAGGTATAAGTCTAAAAATGAGGCAGAGGAAGCCGTGTCTGTGGTCTCTTTAATTTCTAGTTCTGGTGGGTATATTAATGGAATCCAATCAGAAAAGTTCGGATTGTTAATGGAAAGAACATCATCAATATATCTGAAAGTGAAATTAAATAACCTGGCTTCTTTGATCTTCTTGTTTTTGACAAGTGTCTGAAGGAACTCCGATTCATATGAAAATAAGAAGAGGTCGGCAAGGAGAGGCGCACAGTTCGTTCCCATAGGAATGCCGACAATTTGTTGAAAAAGTCTACCTCCAAATTCAACAAATATGTTGTCAATAAGAAACTCCAGCATACTGATCACTTGTTCCTCTGTGTAGTATGTTTTACCCTTTTGTTCCTTATTAACAAAATATGCCTTATGGTATCCCAAAGTGATAAATTTATAGCGTATGCTACCATTTTTATGATGAAAAGCATTGTGAATTATTTCTTTTAGACGGGTTTTCAATTTCACATGGGGAATGGTTGTATACAAGGTTGAAAAATCAAAAGTTTTAATAGAACTAATTTCAGAAAAAGACCGAGATTTAAAATTATCCAGAAGTTCTTTAGAGTTTTTCAGAATCCACATATGGTTAATACCACTACGTGAGTAAACAGTTTCACAGTATATCTGAAGACCCTCTTTAACTGCGGACAGAATTTTAGTCAATCTAATGGACAATTCTTTAGTAGAACAAGCAGATGAGCCGGCAATGTACCGTTGTTTGTACGGAATTTTGTGAAGTTTAGGTATCCAATACAAACAAGGTAAGTCCTCCGATTTGTTGTTCAATGCAATGTTCATAGAAGCCATGAAGGACTTATGATTCGCCAAAATCTCATCCTTGTCAAATGATATGTTTTTGTATGTGGGATTACCTGAGTGTTCATTTATTCCTAATTCTTTTATAAGACACTCGTAGTAATACGATTTACATACAAAGACAATATTATTTGAAGCTTTGTCCGCAGGAACAACAACATACTTATCTTGAAGAGATGATAGACATTTCACAGCCTCTTTGTCACTGAAAATGGACTTAGGTCGATCATTCACACAGTTTTTCAACTTATGAATGCGACGTTTTATCAGAGACCTGATTGTTTTGACCCATTCTGACAAAGTGTCCAGTTGCACTTCTTCTCGCTTAGCCCATGCTCTGGCGTAGTTCTCAATGGAATCCATAATTATTTTGAAGTTATGGTTCCAATTGATGTGTTGGGGTTCTCTAAACTTAGGACCACGAGAAATCACCTTTCGGAGATTTTCATGTTGAATTATGTTTAGATCCCCAGTAATAACATGGCCAGAGGGGCTGTAATTGTAAGGCGAGTTGGAACAGTCACATGTCAGAGGTTTATTTAGGTATTGTTCTAAATCAAGGTCCTGTAATGCTTGTTTATAGTTAAATATTTTGGGTGCAATGGTTTTGGTGTAACTGTAGGATACAATAGGAACAGACTGATTTTGAAAATAAATAGGAATTTTAGATGTTACCTCCTTGTGATGTAGAACGTTGCTGATGTTGATTGCATCAATTCCTCTATTGTTAAAGTGAACAGGAAGGAATTTCCTCTTTTCCTCATGTAAAGGTTCCGATCTTACTGGTTTAAAGAGACGGAAAAGAGCTACATCACAAATTATACTGACAAGTCTGTATATTGGAGGAAATGTATTAGTACCTCCTTTGTCAAGTGCATAATCTCTCAAACATTTTAGAAAATTAACCGGCAGTGAAAAAAGAATAGTTCTAATGTAATGTAACCCTAACGGATGATGCAGATGAGAAAGAAGGTCATCAAAGCTTCCAGAGGCCGATCTCGATTTGGAAGACTTATTTACATTAGGCCGATGGTAACGTTTTTGTCCATGACTACGTTGGTTTCGTAAGGTAGTATTAAACAAACTCATTACATTAACATCACTGCAGGCTGGACTTGACAAATTTCCTACTCCTTTGACATTATCATTGCAACCATATGGCATTGCAGTACCTAGTTCCCTTATCCAGAAATTTTCTCTATCTTTTCGGAAAGGAGTACTAAGTACTGGACTATTTGTGTGGTGATAAATTTTCTCGATGATGCGTACTTTCATAGATAACGAAGGATCATGGCCCGGTTGATTAAAGTGGTTATAAAGAACCCTGAATTGCGGATCTTTATTATCAGACCGGTGTTGATTCATCCTTTTACGTAAAGTTTGTCGAGTTTCACCAACATAAAGTAGTCCACACAAAGTACATTCGATTCCATACACTACATTGTCCGTGGAACAGTCCAGAGGTTCGAAAGATTTAGTATAATACGTTTTTCCTGTTAAGTTACTGGTGAAATCAGGAGTCGTGATTAACATATCACATGTCTTACACGTGCTCCTTTTTCCTTTTTTGTGTTTACAAGAAGAAATGATAGGTGTTGATTCACTTGTAGCAGGTGTATTCAAACAGTCGAAAATATTAACGGAACATGGCTTTAATTTATGAAAAGTATCTGAATTTTTAAAGTAGTAATTACCTTCTGGCTGAACGTACGTCAAATCAGGGGTATCCCGGAGGATATTCCGTGGAACACACAAATCAAATGCTACAGTGTTCCGTGCAGCAAAAGGGGACCTTGGTAACCCGGGCGACGTCCCAGCCGGTTTGTTCTTAGTATTATTTGTATTCATCATGCATAAAGCTACCAAGTTAATGATGCCCTCGGGGAAAAATCCACCAGCAGTAAAGTTTCTTCTAGGAAGAAACTTGACATCGACTTGGTTGTAGTAAAAAGTAAAACACAAAAATACTGAACTCCGAGGAAAATTCAAAAAGGAAAATCAAAAATCAAAAGGCAAAATCAAAAGTCCAAACACATCAAACGAATGGATAACAACTGTCATATTCCTGACTTGGTACAGGCATTTTCTAATGTAGAAAATGGTGGATTGAACCTGGTTTTATAGCTAGCTAAACCTCTCACTTGTATGACAGTCGCATCAAATTCCATTACATTGTCAACGATGCATGAACAAAACAAACATACTCAAAGAGTAAAAATGTCAAAAATAGGGGTACAACAGTCAATATTGTGTTATCATCTTAATATCACTACATAAACAACAAATGTAACAAAGTAGCACAAAAAGGCATACATCAAATTTAACATTCTCATTTTGCTATTCTTATACGGCTGAATTTATCTATGTAAAGTCTACCCATAAATGAAAGAAGGTTTTCATTACTGGTGTAAAATTGCGCGTCAGGTAGACATAAAAATAATTTTGTCGTATGACGGCATACATAAATGCAGACTCACGTAAAGTAGATATAACAAAAAACAGACTTACAGTAAAAATAATAAATAAAATAATGGTGTGGTTCAAAGTATGACGGGACACATAAGTACAGTTTCACGTCAAATACGGCTGAATTTATCTATGTAAAGTCTACCCATAAATGATAGAAGGTTTTCATTACTGGTGTAAAATTGCGCGTTTGAAATTCGCACAGGTAGACATAAAAATAATTTTGTCGTATGCATACATAAATGCAGACTCACGTAAAGTAGATATAACAAAAACCAGATTTAACAGTAAAATTAATAATAATAAATAAAATAATGGTGTGGTTCAAAGTATGACGGGATACATAAGTACAGTTTCACGTCAAATGTATATCATAAAAAACAGACTAAACAGAAAAAGTAGTCTTATTGAATAAAATAGTTTAGTCATTCATAGTATGTCAAGATCCTTAAGTAAAAGTAATATCAATAAATGAAATAATTTTGCCGTTCAAAGTATGTGGTTTTACGTAACCACAGAGTCACTTCAAATGAATATCTAAAAAAGACATATAAAAGAATACTATAATACGTAATTAAGATGATAACAAACGTCAGTACGCAAAATCTATACTTCAAGACCATCTTGTATTATTTGTGAAGTTGATACGGAATATTTATCAACAAGTTCTGGGTATCTTCCGATGAACTTTTTTAGAAAAAGGACGAGACGTTCTTTGACATACCCCTGGTTCATCAATTTTCTGCTCAGACACTGGTGACGTTTTACAAAGTCTGAATAGGAGCTGCAAGCTCTTGAATACCTAATAAGTTGGGAAATGTATATTCCATATGCAGGTGAAGTTGGTATATTACTACTAAGGTGGGGGAAATTGATAATTTCAAAATTAAAATCGTCTCGTTTGTCATAGATTCTGGTACTGAGATGACTGTGTATGTCAAATTCGAGGTATAAGTCTAAAAATGAGGCAGAGGAAGCCGTGTCTGTGGTCTCTTTAATTTCTAGTTCTGGTGGGTATATTAATGGAATCCAATCAGAAAAGTTCGGATTGTTAATGGAAAGAACATCATCAATATATCTGAAAGTGAAATTAAATAACCTGGCTTCTTTGATCTTCTTGTTTTTGACAAGTGTCTGAAGGAACTCCGATTCATATGAAAATAAGAAGAGGTCGGCAAGGAGAGGCGCACAGTTCGTTCCCATAGGAATGCCGACAATTTGTTGAAAAAGTCTACCTCCAAATTCAACAAATATGTTGTCAATAAGAAACTCCAGCATACTGATCACTTGTTCCTCTGTGTAGTATGTTTTACCCTTTTGTTCCTTATTAACAAAATATGCCTTATGGTATCCCAAAGTGATTTAAATTTGTGCTAGGTAAAACTGTTCAAATCAGTTCTAGAGAAATAGAGATTCGGATATACAAATATTCGATAGTTTCTCATCTGTCATAACTGGAGTTTTCATCTGTATAAAAAGACAAAAATAGCAAATAGACTGAAAATGAAACAGAGTCTAATCGTTATGATTACCTTTCTTAAGTGCCCGTTCCAAACCCTGTACTATTCCTAGTAGAAACACTAGGATATTTGTCTATTGCTATAAACATTCATAATATCTAATAAAATTAGTAGATCTACATGCACTGACAAAGTCCTTATATTTGAATGAAGTAACATTCATTTAAGTGGAGCATTGTTTTAACGTTAATTAAGATTTAATTAAAAATTGTTTGCTAGCCCGTCTCTGTGATTAATGTAAGATAATTCTGGTCAATTTCCCCAACATTCTATCTTTAGGGATCGAGTAATGCAGCTAAATTAAGACAGCGTGTTTGCTTCATTTGAGTTCTGACATAATTGTATTCACCATATTTAAGCAACAAATGCCTTTAAGAGTAGCAAAATGAATGCTCTTGGTGCTTATATGATGCATACCACAACTAGAAACAGTGTATTCTTGACAGCAGAGTTAAACATGTGTTGTTCACAGGCATATTGTACTTCAACTTAAAAGAAAAGAGAGAACTTTGTATGCCCAACCTACGATAGAAGAGGGGCATTATGTTTTCTGGTCTGTGAGTCCGTTAGTTCGTCCGTTCGTCCGTCCCGCTTGAGGTTAAAGTTTTTGGTCAAGGTAGTTTTTTTTAAGAAGTTGAAGTCCAGTCAATTTGAAACTTAGTACACATGTTCCCCATGATATGATCTTTCCAATTTTAATGCCAAATTAAAGTTGTGACCCCAACTTCAGGGTCCACTGAACAGAACAAATAATAGTGCGAAGTTCAGGATAAAGTTTTTGATAAAGTTTTTGGTCAAGGTAGTTTTTGATGAAGTTGAAGTCACACCAACTTGAAACTTATTAAACATGTTCCCTATCATATGATCTTTCTAATTTTAATTCCAAACTAAAACTTTGATCCCAATTACACGGTCCATTGAACATGGACAATGGTAGTGGGAGTGGGGCATCTGTGTACTATGGACACATTCTTGTTTAAATTATTACCAGAATACGGCTTTAAAATAGAGCATTTTTGTTAATTTTGTATTTGCCAAAACTTTAAGGAATTATTGTTGGTCCTCCATAATCTTCAACTTTGTACTCTATTTGGCCTTTCAAACATTTTTTTATTAGAGCGTCACTGATGATAAAATTGAAAATGGGGTCTTTTTTAGACAAAACGCGCGTCTGGCGTAAATATAAAATTTTGATCCTGGTACATGTATCTATGATGAGTTTAATATTCATGATTACTTGGAAGAAGATGCTCTTTCTGTGATTTTAGAGTAATTTGTCTCATCGCGAAAATGTGAACTGACTATTGAAATATTTTGTAAATTCCTTTCCGTTTAAACATTGATATGCTATGGTTGTTAATTTTTATAAACCTCTAACAGTTTAAGAAACAATACACATTGTGTGCTTGCATTAACTCACCAAAATATATATGTATTAAAAGCCTATTTAGTGTATTTTACACTACTGCAATGTACGGTCAGCACATATATTGCCTGCTTAAATCCATCGATTGCAATATAAGACATATCACGCGGGTCGAGATAATAATAAAACACCTCAAGTACAACACAGAGGGACCAGCATACTTATAGATTTTAGTTGATCATCTCAACGGGATTGGTTATCTCGCTTAAGCCGGGACGGCGAAAGTTATAGGAAAGCAATCGAGTTTAAAAGATGACCAATGATAATCTGTTTATCGCTATTTTACCTATGCCGACGATGTCACTTTCATGTCAATTTCCTTAGCAACTCCACGTGCACTCTAGCGATTATTTTCATGTCACTCGACTCCGTTTTCATATCACTCGACTCCGCTGAGAAAGAAAATTATCAGACGGTAAGATCAAAGGAAAATTTCGTTGGATATCGTAAAATCAAACAGATATCAAATAAAAATAAGAGAGTTAATTGGTGAACGCACCAAATTTTTGGCCGGACATATGGAGGTTTTTGGTGTTAAATAAGTGCAACATATTATATAAACAATCTGTATGTTGAGGGTGCTAATCCTCAATTGCCAGAACTGGTCCAATCCAATTAGTTATGATAATGCTATACATGTAATTAGTTATCAAAAGTACCAGGGTTATAATTTAGCACGCCAGACAAGCGTTTCGTCTACATAAGACTCATTAGTGACGCTCATATCAAAATAGTTAAAAAGCCAAACAAGTACAAAGTTGAAGAGCATGGAGGATCCAAAATTATAAAATATCTTTTAAGTGCAGTTGGTGAAATGGAATATCATCTACTTCATTTTTAAGACTTGATTTTGAAACTTGTGACTATCAAATTTGCATCTACTAACAAAATATGTGTATTCCTCATATCAGATATTGATTTTAACGCAGCCTTTCACCTCATTTACTCATCAATGATTTGTATGTCAAGATGACATATTTTAAAGGAACCTCGATTCTGACTAATACAGACGCATCTACTGACAAAATATCATTTCTCCACGAGTTGTTTCTCGATTATGATATATGGACTCTAACACAAACCCCTTGTTTAATCAAAACGCATCTATGAACAAAATCTCATGAACAGAATGTTAGGAACTATGACTTATACTTCCATAGATAGATGGAGAGGTGTGGTATAGTTGTTAGTGTATAAGACTACAAACACAAAGGTCCCTGTTTCGATCCCCGTACAGGGGAGAACATTTCAGGGACTGAATTTTCGGCTCTCCCTTGACACCATTTGCGAGTGCAGAGGTCTTGAGAAACGATGAAAGTCCGTCAGAAGGGGACGATAAATGGCTGACCCGTGTTAAGAGAGAGTTATAAGCTTAAGTGAAAAGGGATAAATATAAGTTGCAATAAGTTGTTTCTTAATTCACTATAAATAAATATGTTTAAACTAGATACATGTAGATGGACTTTAACTTTATGATAGACAGATGATACACTATATCCCTTCCCCACGTCATTTGACAAAAGATATAAAATCTTAAAGCAAACAAATGTCAAATTATTCCTCTTTGTAAAGGTTGAGAAATCCTAGACAATGTTTTCATTTCTATTCGGTTTTGGTGAAATTTAAAAGTATCAACAAACAGTCACAAAAATAGGAATGTAGTTTTGTATAATATTTAACCATGGATTCTGCTCAAACCGATGCAAAGGATCAACTTGAACATGTTGAACTAACTACCAGTTATGAGAAATATTGATAATTGTTGAATGCCTCATGTAGAAGATGGAGGACAATAATAAAAAACGCATATTTGGGTTTTACCATGTATTGATATAAATATTGTCTCATGTACATTTACTCCATATTCCTTCATATTTTCATTGGGTATACATTGTACAACAGGCTAAAAAACTGCTTCATTCTTAGCTACAACAAAAAATCAGAAAGCTTCAGACAGTATGTAGCAAATTGTCTTTTTCTTGACAATTTTTTTTCATTTCAATCTGTTCGGTTGCAGTAAAATTCCAAAGTACAAAAAAATGTATTAAAAAAAATAAAAACTCCCAAGATCTTTTACGTTGAAAGTAAAGTTATCTTTATTATGATTATTTTCTAAATGATGACAACTGTATTTATAATAATCAAAATAGAATATAAAATATCTATTTAGAGAGAATAACGCAAACTAAAAATCAAGTTCCGACGCCGAGTAGTTGTAAGAACATGGAGCTTATGTTTTAATTTGCATAAGGACAGTCTATTTGAAGATGTTTGTGATAATGATGATTTCCGTTATAATTATTATTGAATTCTTATCACCTATTAGGGTCACCAAACGCATATACAATAGAACTGGGTGTATAATATGGGACGAATAAATGGACACTTCATTGATGAGTTTATCCCAAAACTCCTGTCTATAGATGGACTGGTCTGAAATAAGCGAACTTTTTAAACCCCGCCCGGTCAAGTGAAATAAATCTAGTAATACATTATTTACATTTCTAAAAATAACCTGGTTTTGAGAAATCCCGAGATACGGGTCAGCTTTCTGTGCATAATAAAACAATGAACATCCATTGTTATAAATATTTGGCATGTTCTTCTCATACAAAAATTAATAAGAAATGTTTTTATTTCAACTACCAAAAATCTTTCATTTTTATACACCGCAGAAAATAAAAACTCATGTAACAATCTCAAACCCATTTCTTATAATGGACCGGCTTAGTGCAGGCCCCTAATTAAGTGTATTATTTGAAGATCATTATGTACATTTTGATTATGTTCTGCTCATTGTTTTATAGAGAACCTTGCCAGATTTGGGCAGGCTACACAAAGTTCAATGGCATATGGTTGTCCCGGACAATGTGCCCTAGATCCACCAATATCCAATAAATGGGGTGTTCATATATGTACTCACACAATAATTGGCAACAAACCAGCGTGGTGGATGTTTCAATCTATTTTCGAGTCGGCTTATATAACAGATATTACTATTTACTACAGAGAAGGGTGTAAGTATACACACAATTATATAATTACTTAATACCCGTGTCAGAAACAAATTATACGAAAAAACCAGTATGTCGTTTCTTTTCTCGTGCAATGGACCAAATGCGAACTAACATCAGTTACTCTGCTGTCAATTGTTTCCTACAACGCAGACAATAGAATAATGTTAAATTGGTAACGTTCATTCCATCAGAAATGAAAACACCGTTATTTTATTTTTATGAACTTTACAACATGCACAACCAATTCAGAAAAACAACAACTTTCGTAAATATAAACATAATTTAGCACCAGTAAATGTTGTCTTTAGGGAAACAAAACTTATTCAGTGTTTGGTTCTCGTAAATAAATGCAATGTTTGAGATATTATTCTCATCCTGAATGATTTTAAAATAATCAAAATTATTGTTCCATTTAAACCGATTTATTACAACCATGATCCTAATCACAAAAAAAACAAGAGGATCTCGAGAACCTGAATCGCTCACCTGAAATTTTTGCTTAAATCTTTCATCATTGATTAATTTTGCTTTTCAGTATATATACTAGTACTGTTAACAAATTATCTTTATCAATTCAGGGGCAATAAATTTATAATCAGATACCTGATTTTGCGGCTAACTTAAGGGCGAGTATATCTTGACCAAATGAATACTCAAACATCTTGCCTGTTTTGCTCTAAATGCTTCAATATTTGAGATACAAGTCAAAAACTGCAATTTATCCTTCAGTATTACTATTTTTTGTTTATAAATAAAGCATACAATAGAGACCTTGACAGTAGACCATTTTTTTATGTAATTAATATGTTTATTGAGTCCTCGGTTCAGTCAGAAAATTTTAACTGTATCGCACGTATATGAATACTTCAATATGTATACGTATCCCAATCCTTCAGTCCTGCAACATCTCTATTAGCAGTAAAGATCAGCATGATATTTATGATTTTTGTTAAAATATGACCTTTCTTGAAGATGAAGTTGAGCGGGACATGCTTTTCAAGCCTCTAATTGAACTTAGAGGCTTGGATGTCGGTAATTTTGTTATATAAATCTTATTTGTCGGTTGCATATTTAATCAATATTATACATTGTAAGTGTTATTTTTCATTTTTAGGACTATTTTTGTATCATTTTTAATTTTATTTTCTTGTGTACAATTTGGAGTTTAGTATGGCGTTCATGATCACTGAACTAGACTAGTATATATATTTGTTTAGGGGCCAGCTGAAGGACGCCTCCATGTGCGGGAATTTCTCGCTGCACTGAAGACCTGTTGGTGACCTTCTGCTGCTGTCTTCTATATGGTCGGGTTTTTGTCTCTTTGACACATTGCCCATTTCCATTCTCAATTTTATTTTAAGTCAAAAAGTTTTTCATTAGTAGTCAGTGCTTCTGTAACCATATGTTTTATAGCATACCTTTCTTAAATTATCCGTTAATAAATTAAATAATCTAAGATCCAAACACTATCAGTCAAAATGCATCTTGATACAATTAGAATATAACATTTTTGGTCCCTTTTAGTCATTTATCGTGAATTGGTATTCATCAATCATTTTTGTTTTTAATTTTTTATGGTTAAGCTTATAGCGTTACTGATCAATGTAAATCCAGTAAGGTGCATAGGGCAAGTTAAAGATCTTATTGCTATATCAAATTGTAGATGCAATTTGTGTGTATATTTTTTTCGTGGTGAAGGACTGTTATGTATTCCTCAAGGTATTCACAACGCAAGACCAAACTACAAAACTGCTATTCACTATAATGAGAAGAATATCTTGTTGTCAAGCTGCAAAACTAACTTAAAGTGTCCTACATGCTTTAGTGTACAGGAATTTAACCATCCAGATGGACAAGACAATCCCTTCTCCAAAACATTTTTTTAACAGATTCAATCTTATTACTTGCTTTAATGTTCGTGTTAAATTGATGAATTCAAATATCATTGTGCCATAGGGTTCCTTTGTACAATTTTTTTTCTTATATGATTATTAATCAATAATCTTCTTCAGGTAACTTTTATTCATCTCAACGTACGTTTTCGTAAACTTTTTTGTCGGAACTGGAACCATTTCTTGTGCTTTTGAAAGTGTTTGATTGTTGGTTCTTCGAACTTTTTACCTATATCATTTAGACATTTAATGATGTGTCTTTATTAGGGCCCCGCCGACGGCGGGTCGCCCTATAGTGATCAGTCTGTCCGTCCGTCTGTCCGTCCGTCTGTCCGTCCGTCCGTCTGTCCGTCCGTAACACTTTCGTGTCCGCTCCATATCTAGAGAACCGTTATGATTTCATACTTAATACTTAACATGATTATTAACCAACACCAGAGGATGTGTCATGTTGTATGTACAACTTCCTAGGTCAAAGGTCAAGGTCAAAAACTTTGGTTTCAGTTGACAACCCCGTGTCCTGTGGTGAAGATCGTGTCCGCTCCATATCTAGATAACCATTATGATTTCAAAGTTTATACTTGACATCCATTTTAACAACCACCAGAGGGTGTGTCATGATGTATGTACAACTTCCTAGGTCAAAGGTCAAGGTCAAAAACTTTGGTTTCGAGTTGACAATCATGTGTCCTGTGGTGAAGATCGTGTCCGCTCCATATCTAGATAATCGTTATGATTTCAAAGTATATACTTGTCATACATTTTAACCACCACCAGAGGGCGTGTCATGATGTATGTACAACTTCCTAGGTCAAAGGTCAACGTCAAAAAAACATTGGTTTCAGTTGACAACCCTGTGTCCTGTGGTGAAGATTGTGTCCGCTCTATATCTTGAGAACCGTTATGATTTCAAATATTATACTTGACATCCATTTTAACCAACACCAGAGGGTGTGTCATGATGTATGTACCACTTCCTAGGTCAAAGGTCTGTCTGTCTGTTGGTCTGTCCATCGCTAACAAATTTGATCCACATTATATTTTGAGAGGACAGCTGTTATTATTTCATACTTTATACCTGACAAACATTTTCAACTTAACATATATATTTACCAACACAAGAGAATGTGTCATGTATGCATCCTAGGTCTAAGATCAGTCTGTCGGTCTGTCCATCTGTTCGTTGTTCTTAACAAATTGTGTCCGCTCTACCTCTCGAGAACCATTAATATTTCATACTTTATACTTGGTGGGTCATAATATATTGAAGGCATAATTCTAAAAATATGTGACAAATATCAATTGGGCAGCACCTTTAAACATATTGTTCAAACATCAATCCATATATCCAGAAGTCACCTTAGAGTAGTAAACAATGAGTTCACATGATGCAGTCATATCACTATTATACTATGAAAGTAAGATGAGAATATTTATCAGTTTTAACTTAAAATCTTAGATCAAAATCACACATGAGACTATGTAATAACTTCAAATAATGCTTCATATCAGATTATCCATACAACTTATTTACCCCACGTTATTGACAGCGGGGCCCACAGAGATGGCTCCCATCTCAATGATATCTAGTTGAAAAAGGTTCTGATGGGAATTTCACGTCTTCGGTCTTAATGTTCGAGGAGACACCCTGTCGTAATTGTGTTAGGGTTCGATAAAGTTTACTATTTCTATAGCCAAACGATTGCAATTATAATGCAAATTTAACGTTACACAGTTTTAATGTATGGCCTTTTCATATTGGCCCAGTAGCAATTATATATAATAGGAATAAATAACTACCAAAAATAGTTGGTATGGCGACAAGGCAATGCCTGCTAATTGATTAACGGAAATGATACAGACTTGAGTGATAATAATCGAAAATCGTACTGGAAAAGACTGTGACATATTTCTGTTTCAAGACGGAACAAAACACTGAACCCCATAATTATACTTTTTTAATGATATTAAGTAAAAAACAGTATTTTTAAAAAGTTTTCATTTATTTGAAGAAATAAATGACATTTAGATTTAATCGATGTCTTGTTTCGTCTGTTCATAATCAATGGCTGTGATTTCGTAATGCACAGGTGTGATTTTGTAATGATGACTACGATTTCGCAATGACGACTGTTTACAAGCTTTAAAATTTTTGAAATACTAGCTAAGGTTTTTTAACCTCAGGAATAGATTACCTAAGGTGTATTTCGAAACACTTTTAAGAACTTTTGTTCTCAATCCTCTTCACCTTCGTACTAATTTTGGTCTTTTTAACTTTTTTTGGATTCGAGCGTCACTGATGAATCTTTTGTAGACGAAACCTGCGTCTGGCGTGGTATCACAAAATTTAATATTGGTATATATATATATGATGAGTTTATTTACTGTAGCAGTTTCTCTGTTTATAATGACCAGTTGCCGAAATATTCTATTTATAGAGCATGAGTATTTCTGTACATATTGTAGTAAGCTGGTAAATAATAGACTGTTATAGGTATCAATAAAGTTCCCCCAAGAATAATCAAAATGAATATACACATCGTAACAATATGCTTCTGAAACCCTCTTTTTTTCCTTTGTTCTCATATTGACAGTCTTGCGTACTCATTGGTTCGTTACGTTCGAACTTTTTTATACTGGTTTCATTATTATTACAGTGGCTCGTCGTATGGATGGATTTAAGTTATATGTAACCAACACATCAACTATTCCACCTGAAGGTTATCTCTGTTATGAAGATGGTCCAGATCTTCCAAACATTACAATGACAATTCCTTGTTATGAACTGGGAAAATATATAATCTATTACGATGATACAGGATCTCAGGAAATCACGCCACCGCGATACGATGGACCTGTTGTTGAGTTATGTTATGTTGCCATAAATGGTAAGCTTAATTATATTTATATTGCATCTTCCGAATTAAAATATTGTACTTAGTTGAACTTTTCATAACTATTATTATCATCCTCTTTTTTGTGTGGTTTGAGCTCTTCAGAGTATGTTAGACAGTTCCAAATTTACATGTTTCCTTTGATCTGTACAGTAGGTGCGGGGCAACTTTTAAAATTTAAAGTAAACAATAAAAAAAAAGTTGTTTTTAGAATGTTGATTATTAAACAGAAGTTATAGTTTGATTGTCATGTTTTGGAATGTTTGTCAGACTTTCGGAATCCTCTGGTTTTATCTATTTGAATGCCTTAAAAAAAATGCCCCCCCCCCCTGTTTTTCCTTTTTATAAATCTTTATTTTTAACATGTATCGTTATAAGCCATCTGTAAAATTCTTAAAGTCTTATAAAATCGTTGTTATCTTTTAACAGTTTTTGAGAACTTAAACTTGTCAATGATAAAGCTATGACAAACCAAGAGAGAACATTCTCCCGCCAAAATTTTAATGGCTTACATCTCGAAAACAAGCTCATTAGCCTATATTTTATTTTTGCTCTTTTGATTCCTCTATTGATCCCCTATCAATATATTCTAGTATTATGAAAAGCTTGATATTTTTAAACTGAGTAGCGAACCATCTAAAACATTTCAAATGAATGATTCATTATTTTAAAAAAAAAGTAATAAACAACATTATTTTTAGTATCCTTCAACTACATTCTAGTTATAATACATCAATTGTTATTGAAATTATACTTATTTTTAGGATGTCAAAAGCGTCATTGGGGAAGTAACTGCGAAAATGTGTGTGCCGACAAATGTATAGAGCAAAATTGTTATCCTGAAAATGGTTCTTGTGTGTGGGGATGTAACCCTGAAAACTGTTTAAATGATATTTGCGATAAAGATACTGCAGTTTGTACCGACGGTTGTAAAATAAAACGGACCGGAATCTATTGTAACCAGTGTAAGTAACTGCGTATATTTAGCAATAAAAAATAAAATCACAAAAATACTGAACTTAGAGGAAAATCAATTCGGAAAGTCCAAAATTACATGGCAAAATCAAATAAAAAACGTATCAAAAACGAATGGACAAGAACTGTCATATTCCTGGTACCTTTAATAACTATATATTCCTGACTTAGTACAGGCATTTTCAAATGTAGAAAATGGTGGATTAAACCTGGTTCTATAGCGCTAACCCTCTCATTTTAATGACTCATCAAATTCCGAATTAAAACAACTTTTCTTCTTCGAACGATCGAGCACCTTTTTTTTTTTATCTTTAAATAACTTTTGTGATGCTTCGACTCAAACGGAGTTTACACCCTGTGATCAATGGTACAATAGTATGTTCCAAATACTACGTTTTTACTGTTCTCTAATAATATAGAAAGTAAGGATTTTTTTTATTATCGAAAACTAAGTTGATTAATAAGGATTTCAGGTGTTTTTACTCAGTTTTCTGTTTAAGACGTTTGTCTGTTTCGGTTTTATTTGTAATGATTGTGTCTCTTCGTTTTGGTATTTGAAATTAGACTATTAGGTGCGGTCCAAGGATTTTAATAAGTGGTGCACATAGTTAGCCAACGTTTTGATTGATGCTTATACACATTATATTATGCATTTATCATATATGTAAATGAATAAGGCTTAACCCGGACACACTTCCCTTCCCCTAAGTCTGCCTCAGACTCTGCAAATGTCTCTGTATTTTACTACTCACATTTTTAAGAAACAGGTGCAAGCTTTTTTGCGGAAACTCTTGGCATGAGAACCAAAAATACGGTTTTGGATTTAAAAAAAAAACTACATTTGTAGATTGAGTTTAGATGTTTTTAAGCTTTTCAAAAATCAGTAGTTGTAAACATAAACATGTATGCTTATATCAAAAACTAATCTATTCATATGTACCATCTTATTTGACAATTCTATTTGCAACATCTCCATCTAATTTCATATAAATATAAAGTGAATCTGATTTTAAAGTGCATCTTTTCATCACAGATAACATAGCATCCGAAGGTGTAGTCTCGCAGGATCCAAGTGGAAGTCAACCAGCTAGTCAAGCTAATGATGGAGATATAACAACATGTTCTAAAACAAAGGGTTCTAGTATAACATTTCAGGTTGACCTTCAAGAGATAAGCATTGTAACAGGACTGTTTATCCTGTTAGGTGGTATGTTATTAAAAATACAATGGTCAAAGAGCGAACATTATGCTATTAAGCTCACAATGTTTTTTTTTGTGAGAAAATTCAACAGTATATACAAATTCAAGCTTCATCTAAAATTATTCTCTCAGTCATTGATGTCATGTTCATTTCAAAGTCGTGTTTAACAAATATCTGTTTACACTTGTCAATGTGGGTTCATTGTTGCATTGAAACCTTCGCTACATTTTCGATTAAATCATAAGGAATATGTATGGGTAATTTTTCTTTTTTTACAGCAAACCTATATTTGTTTATTTTATTATTATTCTTGTCCTTCACTTTTTATACGTATAAATATATTTCTGGTTGAAAAAAAAATACCCTCTCAATTATGTAAAGAATTTCATTTAAAAAATATTGTATAGGCATTTATTGATGAATTGTTCTATACAATATGGTCGGTATATTGCTTTGGTTTGTTAAGTCTACATTTGCTCTATATACTCACAATATCATCCTGACAATCAGAGTAGCAATAAACTTATAAACCAGCATTCCGTTTTTATTGATAACCAGAATTGTACTCTTTAGGATTTAAAACATCAATGTAGAACTTAAGTGTGATCGATGGTTGTTCGTTTTTTAAGTAACACGCCAAAGTGGTATGTGTATGAAATGCTAAAGTTCGATGGTACATGACACGCTAAAGTGCGTTAGTTTAACACGCTAAAAATGCGATGGTGTAACGGGAATGGAATTAAGACAAACACTAAAAAAACAATCGTACGAAGTTATTGTTTCCCTAAAATCGCAAGTTAAATTTTGATACTGGTGTTATAGCAGTTTCATTAATTTTGAAAAACAATATAGCAATGAAGTTAGAACATGATGTAATACTGCGGTGAAACATCTATTTTAAATCGATCTAAAACCTAGTGTGAACGGATTTTTTTGTTTTTGTTGTGTTCATATTAGTTTTTCGTCTATTGTATTGTTTATAAATCATGACGTTGTCTCTCTCATTTTAAATTTTCTACACTAGTAATTGTTTGGTCATATAACGCTTGTTATGCGAAGTTTACCATGGCTTCACGTTGAAGGTCATAATGTTATACATACACGATATTTGGTCTTTGCTGGATAGTTTTTTTTTGTTTATACCACATCTTTCTATTCGTTTTTTGTTTTGTTTTTTTATTTTTCATATAAATCAGTCCGTTATTTTTCCTGTTTGAATTGTTTTTGTTTCTTTCTATTGTTTTTAATACATCAGTCCGTTATTTTTCGCGGTTGAATTATTTTACTCTCGTTGTTTTTATAAACTCTGGTCGTTATTAAATACTATTTTAATGGTTAGCAACACGGTAACATAATATGATAATCTTAAATTACATTAATGATATGACATTTAGCCTTGGATGGAACTTATTGGCAATCATATTAGGATATTAGACCTCTCTTTCACAGACACGAAGAACCATTTTGTTAAGCAATGTTTTAGAAAATAATACAATTAGAAAGTTACAAAGTAGGATTGGCTTTTTTTACACGCAAGTAAATAACACGGGATTACGCAGTTTCTGAATCACATTTGGACGAATCAAATACACTTGGTGTATTTTGTCGTTTTTGCTCTCTTTTACGGTATACACCTTCTCCATACTACCATCAGTTTCTATATTTACGAGAACTTTTTTATCCATTATCCTGACAGACACTCGAGTGCCCCCACCGACACAGCAGGATCAACGGTTTGCATTTCTTTAACCTACTGTATATGATATTATGAGAAAAAACTAATGCGCATACAAACTCTTCTGGCTCAGACCAAAAATGTTCCAGATTTAGATCATTTGTTTTTCTTTTCTTGTCAATTATAAAAAATTCATCTGCACAACTCGTTTATCGGCATGTCAATGTGTGTTTGTACAAATGGCTTGTAGCGCCATAATGCAAACGTCCATACTTTTGCGAACAAAAGCACTTTCGCGGGCAACCACACTTTTGCGTATCGTGTCATCGTGTGTTTAGTGTGTTCTAAAAGGAGTAGGTCCAGTAAGGACCGATTTTGGCCTCAAATTTCAGGTTCATCTGACGAAAGATGTTGACCACTTTTTAAACACTTAAGTGTCTATTTTATTTGATTCAATTAATTTATGTGAAAGATTTTAACTAATTTTGTCATTAAAAACGCTCCGATTCAACCTCAAATATAAAACATCTACCAAATATGCCGAAAAATGTCCCTTTTCAGATGGTTTTTGTCAAAAATGAAAGTGGCCGCATCCGTGTTCATCCTCAACCTTTATATATGTTATGTATTATCATCAAATACAACTTACATTTAAATATTTTGGATGAACACGAATGCGGCCACTTTCGTTTTACATGGAAACCGTCTAAATTTTAACCAAAATGCTAGAATTGTGAAGATTTCAGTAATTTAGCATGACTTAATGGTGCTAGTACTCGATATATGTACATCGTATTGTCAAAAACAGCCCATATTTATGTAGCAGAAGCATTCTACTGTCCAATAAATAACTAAAAGTATACATTTTAACAATTTTGTAAAGGGTCTTACTGGACCTACTCCTTTAGCACAGATCATCGCATTTTAGCGTATCAAACCATTGCACTTTAGCGTCTCAAATATATATATAATCCGAAATGAAACATTTATTATATTTTTGTTAGATGATACAAGGAAGGACGGTCATCATACTGTTTACGCATCAAATAATAGTGATACCTGGAAAAGTGGAATTGTGTTATACAATGGGACAGTTTTGTCTACTGATATCAAAGTTCATGCTGTTTTTAGAATCCTCACTTACGTACCTCCAGTTCAGATCCCAGTTACCGACCTTGAAATATGTGAACTTGGGATCATTGGTTAGTGACAAAAACAAATTTTTCAAATTTATAACACTAGTTAAAACATCTGTATAGATGTGCATACACAGTGAACCGTGTGACAAATGGGGACAAATCAGCAAACGTTTTGGTTAGATTGCAAAAAACTACTTTATGTGTGTCATATTAAACCCAAAGAAGCATATTATCAACACAAAATGACAATGAAAACGAACATTGCATTTTATTATTGATCATGATTATTAGCTCCAATATCATCTAGCTCTGTTAGGTTTGAATGTTATTCATGTTATTGAAAACTATTACGGAGGTCAATTTTTTTTATACGGAATTAGTAGTTGATCAAATAAATCTTAGACATAATCTAGTATGGTGTAATACATGTATACCATTATTTGGTTACATAATTATTTCGACAATATTTTTGTTATAGGTTGTCCTCCTTCACACTATGGTCCATTCTGTAACACAACGTGCCCACCAAACTGTGAAGGACCATGTGACCTTAAAAGCGGGATTTGTAAGTTTGGATGTATGAATGGATGGACTGGTGTTAACTGTGAACACGGTAATACATAAATTGGTTTTTTTTTACATTTTTAGCGTTAAATCAGTTATATCGAGTTTTAACCTAACTATGGTGTGAAGCAACACAAATGAATTTTAAATCAATCTTTCACAGAGACAAGCAAATAAAAAAATATTAAAATAACAAATCTTAAATATCTTCCTAAAAATTAAAACACACAATACTGACGATTATCAACATAATAAAAAATACCGGAGAGGATCATATTAACATTAGAATTCAAATGTCCACTTGATGATAGTCAAATTTCTAACTCAAACGGTTACGGGGACTGTAACCAAATCTTTACAATGGTTTTTAAATTATTGTTTTTAAACTCGGTACTGGTTTACGCTGTACATTTTGGAATATTACCTATTCACTTTTTTTTATTAATTTTTTTATTCAGTTGATTTGTATTTTGGTTTGATGTAAACCAACATTTCCATGTATTCTAATTTTTCAAGAGATATAAATCATATGATTCGGAGAGTAACATTATTGAGTACCGAAAAATTGACAAATGGGCTTGTCTACCAGCAGTTTCGACCAATGGAACATAAAGATTATAGTGTAGCATTTTATTACACTAAAGTCAACTTCCATACGTTACAACCTCACATAACAAAAACAACTCTGTATTGCTTTCATTATCTTCGTTGTCAGTGACGATTTCATCGTGCTGCACAAACTCTCATCTGATAAGAAACTCATCATAGATACTAGGAATAAAATTTAATATTTACGCCAGACGCACGTTTCGTCTACAAAAGACTTGTCATTGACGCTCGAATCAAAAATGTTATAAAATGCAATTTCAGTACAGTTGGAATCTCTTACACTTGCGGAGTACCTAAGTTTACTTCCAGTTTCGTGTAAGTCTACATTGCTTAATCCTTAGTTGTCTTTGTATTGTTAATCAGCTATTGATTATCAGTTTCTTTAGACGAAATTCACATTTTATCAAGCTGTTAATATACATGAAGTTAATGTGTTCAAATCTTTATTTCTTAAGTGTATCATATGCATTTCTATGTAGTAAATTGTATCTTACAGAATGCAATGATGGTTCTTACGGCAAAGACTGTCGTGAATCGTGTTCAGTAAACTGTTGGAATTCTCCATGCAATCACGTAACAGGTGAATGCATTGGTGGCTGCCAAGATGGATGGCAGGGATTCAATTGTTCACAAAGTATGTTTCTTATTTTCCAAGAAACAATATACACGATTAAATTTTTGTTTATTACAAATAGAAGTTATTAATTGAGATTAAGGAGTAACATATTAAGACTGGCGTAAACTTGAATTTGTGCATTTATCGTTAGAACTACACACATTGTTCATTTCTACTTTGAATCAAATGGTTAATTCTCTTACCTCCTTCACATGTGTAGTTAATAACTGTGTCAGTTGTATAAGCGATTTCATTTTCTTCCATCTGAAAAAAATGTATACTAGTATTACGAAATTAAATCAAATGGTTATGATTAGAAAATTAGAATCTCGACTGCAAAAATATATATGAAAAGTACAAATAAATTAATTTGTCGTCTAACAGAATATAGTGTCCTGTTACATATCTATGAATATATTTTGATGTAAAAATTTGTATACATATTTTCAGTGTGTCCTGATGGTCAGTTTGGAAGAAACTGTTCTGGATTTTGTGAGGGATGTGTATCAAGTATGTGTGATCATGTTCGTGGGTTGTGTGATAACACCACTAGCTGTAATCCTGGTTATGAACACACCGTAAAATGCGACATATGTAAGTAGAGTTAAGTATATCAAAACTGTGTGACAATTTTTAACAAATAAATTCTTATCGAAAATCGAAGACATCGTACATGTGGTATATGTAAACATTGAAATACAGGTGTGCGATATGCTTATAATTAACTTTAAACTCCTAATGATTTTGTTGTAGTTATCCATGAATATAGGCATTTTTCTCTTTTCTGAATAAGCGTAGACATTGGAATGAGAACGGATTCTGATTTAATTCAAAGATGAATAAAACTGAAAAAAGAACCGTAAATATAATCTGCAATCGATACGGGTGTGACAAACAACAAGCTGCTATCAATAGGTTTTGAAGTCAGTGGTACAGGGTATGTCTAAACCAGTAATGCAAAGATCACTCGGTTAAACTATCAAACGTGGTAAACCATCACAACAAGAGACAGTCTCTGTTGGTCTTTGCTACAGTCAGTCGATTAAAACTAGTAATAGGATTTTGGTGTACAAATAGAAAGTCATTATATAAGAATATTTTTTTTGATTTTTAATTGAAAACTACGCTTTATTTTACCCAAGCCTGCGACGATGGAGATTTCGGAATTGGTTGTGCAAATAAATGTTACTGTCTTACTGCACCTTGCAGCAAGGCAGATGGAATATGTCCACCTGGAGGCTGTAAGGCGGGATTCTATGGTCAATCATGTAACCAAGGTAAGAAACATCCAACATGAAAAACACACTCAGATTTACAAAATATTTATGATAAAAAAACTCTTTCGAAAGTGTAAAAGTAAGGCGACATCGGTCATAAATAAACATTTTGTTAAACGCAATACCAATTTTTATCAACATTTGGACAACGCAGTTCAGAAATTTCTATTTTTGTATACAAGTAACATTGTTTTTGTTATTTTAAATTCAAAAGTATAGAATTGACTTATTCGACTGCTTTGAATCATGCGTTTCAGGATTTACATGAAAACGCTGAAACCTTGTTGTTGCATAAAGATTTTGAAACAAAGATATGACTTTTTATCATGTTTTAATGAAGGTTCCAATCGAGTATTTTAGAACATATCAGCTAATTAATGTTATCCGTCTGAATAATAATATGGCACTTTAAAAACAACTCCACCCTTCACATCAGTCATATAAACAATCTTCACTCCATATATATCTTCTTAAAAAATCAAAATTTTGCAATGCTTGGCGATACACCCTTTCAAAGTGAGAGTTAAGTTTCCATCAACCTTAACTTCTCTGAAATTTTTTGATGACGAGTAATTTATGTATACAATATAAACTTATAGATTTGAAACATAATGTTACCCCGGTAAAAGCCGAGGATCATTTAGAACAGAAAAGAATGGAAACAAATCATAATGCCTCTAGCGAGTATTTGCTTGCCTAGATCATTACTTGATATATTTTTTTATTTTCTCTATGTAAGTTCTTTTGTTTGGCATGCTGTGTGCTGATCTGAACTTTCATGTCATTTCCAACTAATTTTATTAGTTTGTGTTTGTACTTCATGTATTATGCTGTTACAATACTGTCCTATGTTAGATAAGGGCTGGGCACACATACACACACATCTTCCATCAAACCACATTCAATATGTACCTGTTCCAAGTCGTTTGCCTGGTTTTTTTAAGTTGTCGTTTGCTTTCGGTCTTCTTGGTCGTACATGTTTTGTTGAATGTTTTGTCATAGATCCGGCCATTGTTGTGTTTTTTTTTTAGTATTCCCTATTTGGCTATATTAAGGCCTAATATAGTTGACAATGCGGTATGGTTTTAGGTCGTACAATGATTTATCGTTGTTTAAATATTATTCATTTAATCCTCTTGGAACGTTCTCTCGCGACACTCATAGCATGTATTTTAATTTTGTATTATAATTTGTAATTTACACTTCCACATCAGTGCATTTTGTACGGTTTCTGATACGCAAAATGAGTCTTGATTATATCGCGGAATGGCATTGCAGTTAAAGTTTTGAACATTGCATTTCCATTGGCAATACCTACACCAATTAAAAGACATTTCAGTCGATTAAATAGTGAAATATCACTATGATCTTTCTTTTTAGCTCTGACATATTCAACAATAATAAAACTAAGAGCCTTCTCAAAAATCATTTTCACCTAGGATTTATATGTTTAAGAATGTATTCATTAACAAACCAAACACTGGACAATGCTTGAATTCTTCATTGCTGTGATAGGTAAACTCAATTCATGCTGAGCCTTACTTCGATTGTTATAACTTCCCAAGAATTTAAAAAGTTTTAATATCATACACTTTATAAAACATTGTTTTATAGAAACCACGACTTCGGTCGGTTGGATATTTATTTGAAGTTTTGAGAAAAGAGCAGTTAAGATTAGAAAATTTTAGATTTTTAAATTACATGTATCCTACGAAACAATCAATGTTAATAACAGAATAATATTATAATGAAACATTGTTTTTTTCGACGCTAAATTTCAGAATGTAAGAGTGGTACGTTTGGTCAAAATTGTAACAATAAATGTGGTGGATGCATATCTTCTATGTGTGATTCCATTGAAGGATTATGTATAAATACAACTGGATGTGAACCTGGTTATCTTTACGACAAATACTGCAACAAAAGTACGTAAAATATTGCATATAATACTTTCTTATTATAATTTCATTTGAGTTAACTCACCATCGTTTCCTCGGCTTATCAATGTAGTTCCGTGGCTATGATTTAACTATCGTACCCACATTCTTGTCCTCTTTTACTCGATTGCAACATCTCTTAGTTTGTACTCACTATGTGCAATATGACGAATGATATTATGTTATTACAACGTAGTATATATTGACTATATACATCAAAGATTTCCGATACACTTTGAAAAACAATAATTAATTAATTTATCTTTTTGCACTTGCAGATATATGTGTGTTGTTTTTGTCCTTATATCATGCACCTGAGATTAACAAATCTAAATATATTACGTCAGATCCATAATTCGTATTTGTTTTATTTAATTTGACTGAAACTTGCAACTGACAGTAACTGGTCATCGACCAGTACACATTCCCAACGATATTTTATGAATGTTAGAATTTAAGATAAGCTCTTTCTCCTTTAGTTTCATAGTTTCTAAGTACCTATCAATCGATACCGTAGTGTAATTGGGAAGGACTTCGTAGCACAAATTTTACTGATGATGATTGTCGGTGTTCTGTGTAATATATGTATGTACTTTTGAAAAATTGCAAAAAACTATAACATTTTCAATTGTATTAAGTGACCAGTTATTTAAATGTGGAAGGATTTTATGATTCTAAGAAACTATTTTTTGCATACTTGCTGTTGAAGAGTATTATTAAGATTAATTTAATGGAAAACTACAATAAAATGCCTGTTATACATATTTAGAATGCAGAAAGTAGAATCATGACAAATAATTGAAAAACATACCTGTTTTCTTAATATATCCCCTGTTTTTTAACTGTTAAAACTACAGTTTTTCAATTAAAAACTACGTAAACTAGGTAAGAATAATTTGATATCACGTGTCAGACAGGCATTCGTTTGTTTATACTTTCTTTTTAATCTTTTGTTGATAATCAAGAATATCCGTTTCTTTATTGGCATCTTAAAATGTTTATTTCATTATTTTACTAGCCTGTGACGATGGATATTTCGGAAAGAACTGCACAGGAAAGTGTAATTGTTTGACTGGAACTTGCAACATATTTACTGGAATATGTGAAGGTAAGAAAAATATTTCAATTTAATGACATTTTAACAAGACATATATGTTTCTTGATGTTCTAATCTAATAATTATATTATTGATATAACAATATAAATGAACATGATATATTTAACAAGAAGAATAAAGTGATCAACAGTATAGCCATACATATAATTCTGGTTTTTTGTTCATAAACTTTTAAATGTTGATACATGCCCGGCTTTTGAATGTTGTATCATCCAAGTTCCTGAAGATTGCATAACCTTGTCGAAAACACATTTCGGACGAAAAAACTTTGTTCTTTTGGTGTCTTTCTCCTTTGTGTGCGACATTAAGTGGATATATCGTCAGTATTCTGTCGATGAGAAATAGAAATATATATTTACATCATATGATCCTATGGAATTGACTGGACGGTGGGTTATTATTTGAATTGATCAAAAATACATACAAAAATGTCAAATCGTGACAAAAATGTAAAGAAATGGAGTTTATATGCCGTCTTATTAGAGGTTATTTGCTACGTATCAGGTACGGTTGGTACGTAACACAACCGTTGGTGCTGTTTTGGAGAAATCATTTAATGAATGAGATCATTTCATTCATCATAATAAAATCAAAAGATTTGAAATGCATATCAGCAAAAAACTAGCTTAACGTTTTATTTGATAATGATTTGAACGTTTCTAGAACACTTTGTTTATGATTCCTTATGAAATGATTTAGTTGTGCATAAGAGCATGAATCAAACAGACCTGAAACGAACTGATTTGACATGACCTTGATATTCTAAATATAGATTTGAGTTCGTTATTGGTACTGGTATTGTATTACTCAATTTATTTCACTTAACTGGGCGGAGGTGAACCGTCTCGCTCATAATAAACCATTCCATCTATAGATAGGTGTTTTAGGATAAACTCATCAATGAAGTGTCCAGTTATTCTCTTGTAAATTCCTTTGATGGTACTGATAGGTGATTAGAAATCAGTAATAATTATAACGGCAATCATCCTAATCACACACATCTTTAAATAGACTGTCCTTATGCAAATTAAAACGTAAGCTCCGATCAGTTGAAATGACATTCGTAATATTTGTTTCGTGTATTTATAAAAAGAAAAATATTTTGTTTCTTATTTATACTCGTTAACGTGTCAAAATTGTGTTAATTTCATTGTACAATTACTACTTGCATGAAATTAGACATTAATAATATATAATAAATTTCGATTGTTTCCTCAAAAGATTTTTTTTTTATGATTGGAAACCTGAGATTTTGCATTGAGTGAGAAAAGGGACTCTTTTCATATTTTTTTATTAACAACTTGAGACATTTTTCTTGAAATGCATTCTAAAACAAGTAACTGAAAACGTATTGATAAATAAGACATATTTCCCTAGTCTATTTTTGATGAAAAACACCAATATAAAAATGAAGAAATGATATAACGGCCAATGAGACATCTCTCCACCACAGGCACTTGTCTCAATTTCCCCCCTGATATATAGCTTATAATATATTGAGGTAAATAGGGGGAGGGGGAATCTGAGACAAGTACATGTGTTCTCCACAAGAGACCAAATGACACAGAATTAAACAACAATAATAGATCACAATACGGCCTTCAACAATGAGCAAAGTCCATTCTGCATAGTCCACTTTAAAAATCTCCTCAATATCAAATTCTTAAAAAGTTCAAACAAGAAAACTGACGGCCTAATTTATGTAAAAAAAATGAACGAAAAACAAATATGTAACACAGCAACAAACGACTACCCCGGCCCTGAATTACAGGCTCTGACTTTGGATAGGAACATATACATACATAATATGGCGGGGTTAAATATGTAAAGTTGACAGTTGTGTTACAGTTCAACATAAGAGCAAACTATAGAAATCATTTGAAAAGGACTTTAGAAATACACTTAACTAAAACACAGAGTGTACGTGGTCTGGTACTTGTACATACATGTCTCTTAGAGTTCTCACAGTTATAACCATCTAGTTCAAAAACTTATAATAAACAAAATCTTGCATCTTTAGACTTAATTATTAGTCATCATAGAATAAATAAGACTAGACATAATATTCTTTGAATATTTATAAACGTATCTTTTAATTGACACTTTCCTTGCATTTTTATTGGTAAAATGTCGCATTCGTGTAATACGATTTATTTTGAAAATGCAGAAAATAATAATTAAATATATTGATTAATTGATTGTTGGTTGCTTAACGTCCAGTGGTAAATATATTTATGCATATTCATGACGAGAACAAGTTAACAATACATGCAATAGATAGGTCTTGTAATAATAGAGGCCATCTGGGATGATGTTGGGGAAAATCTTAACTGCCACAGGAAAATGAGGGTAAATTGGATAGGGACAGGCATTTTACCTTGCAAAAGGTCACCTGCGGACTCTCAAAGAGTTGTTGCAAGGGTTCTTAACGTACCAAGAGCACGAGGCATCGGATTTCACGCCCCATTCTGTACGGACGTGGATGCATACTTGATACATACCGCACACCCAAACGGACGCCCACTTTGGCAAGCTTTTTACTGCCGGTCGGGAGAAGAACAAGTGACCATATTTCTATTCCCCAGTCCCCCCCCCCCCCTTTGGGGTTCAGACAATATATACAAGTTAGAGACAATGAACCTCAATTCTTAAATAACTTACAATAGAAAATTCAATAAAAAAAAAGAATGCGAAGAATTGATACTCATATAAATGTAGTTAAAAGTGTTTTGATAACTGTTGCAGCATATGCTAAAAAAACATGCTATTAAAGGTTAATTTGTAGACTACAACTACAACTTAGTTGAATATTTCTATCTTCAATTTTAATTTGTTTTAATAAAAGTAACTAGTTTAACCTTTCGAAGGTTCAGTACGCACATTTTATCTACACTGATTTAACGATGGTGTTGACATACGGTGGGTTTACACAACCTTGATAGCCCTTTTTTCAATAGCATTCAATATGCGATCATTTTTGTGTGTTAAAATAGCTCTTATTCTATCATAGTTATGAAAGCCTACCCCAACAAAAGGCCAACCTATTCAATCTATACTGATATATCTATATAAGAGGCGATTATTAGAAAAAAATATGAATGAGTTTTATTTTTAGCTTTTTTTGGCCTGTGTAATTGCAAGGGAAATAAATCTTAATCACAAACCGTTCGTTGCAACGGTTACTTGCAACGGTTGGTTGAAAGCATAATCGAGTACACACAATATCATTTGTTATGAATAGGGAACACATCTACGTGAAATTTATATTAAGTAGTAGCTAAAAATCATCCAAATACTTTTCGTATGTTAAATATCTCCAGATGAAAAACGTAACTAGTACACAGAATTGTCAATCAGATTTAACTCCTAAATGCATAATAAGTTTCTTAATGAAACAGTTATTTTGTATTTATAAACAATGGTTTGATCAAGACTAGGATAGAGTCAAAGACCTCCAATACTCTAGTTAATTCTTTTCTGAGATCTAAGAGAACGTTTTCTTACGTATTATACGAAAGAAGAAGTTGCAATAAGTAAACTTTGATAAAATAAAAAGAATTATAAAATTTGTCAATTAACATACATTATATCATTGTTCATAACAGATACGTTTGAAAAATACATGCTATTGTTCATAACAGATACGTTTGAAAAATAAATGTTATTGTTCATAACAGATACGTTTAAACATCACTATTTTTTCATGATTTGAAATTCTGTTCTACATATTTGCATCAAGATTTGAAAATGTTACGGGGAGATATTGAAGATTTTATTGTTATCATATCATCTTTTAAGCTTTAATTTGACATTGAAGCCATTGAAACTATTTGATTTTGATAGGATGAAGATCTTGACCGACATTCAGTGTATTGTTATTCTAGCTTTTAAGTTTTGTAATGACAAAAAGTTCTACATATAGTATAGATATAGGGAGGTGTGATATAAGTGCCAGTAAGACAGTCTTCCATCCAAGTAAAAATTTAAAAAAAACATTAGGGGTAAATATACGGTCTTCAACATGGAGCCTTGGCTCACACCGAATAGCAATCTATAAAAGGCCCCAACATTACTTTTTTTTTTGTTAAACCATTCAAACGGAAAAAAACAACGGTCTAATATATATAAGGTATGTTGCTTTTATCAAAATTTTGTCTACTAGTATATGTCATGTTTTATTGAAGAAACAATTGCAATATTTGTTTATTATTTCAGATGGATCTGAATTTCGAAGTGAAGAGCCGCCTAACACAGCTGCTATAGGTGGAGGTGTTTCTGCGGTAATTTTAGTTGTGATCATATTGGTGGTGGTATTTATCGTTTACAAGTAAGTTGTAATATTCAAATCTTTCATTAAAGCATTTTCAGTAAGTAACAATGACTATTTAATCGCTTGGAGTGATCAATCGCAGGTATCATATTTTTATTGATTTAATCATATACTAGTTGTCCATTCGTTTGATATGTTTTATCATATGATTTTGCCATTTGATTATGGACTTTCCGTTTTGAATTTTACTCTGAGTTCATTAGTTTCGTTATTTTACTTTATACTAGTTTGTTTGTGTCTATGTTTACTGTTTTGTCGCTAACATAAATAAACAAATAAGATTTTTTTAAATCCTAAAGCCCGGTCACACCTTAAAAGCGCAAACAGAAGACGAATGGATACCTTTATTGCAATCCGTTTATGTCTGTTAGATTTCCGTTTTTATCCGTTAGACGTCCGTTCATTTCCGTTTCATGTGCGTTCAGCGTCCGTTTATCCGTCGACGTTCGTTCTGTCCGATGGAAAATTTTGAGCATGTTCAAAACTTTTAACGGACGTTCAACGGATGAAGTGTCCGTTGTAAATCAGACAGGCGTTGGTTTAAACGGTACTCGTCCGTACCGTTTTGTATCCGTTACGTCCGTTATTCAGCCATTAGACATTTAGAGGTCCGGTAGACACATTCACCAACGGATGTTTAACGAAAAAAACGGATGATCAACGGATGTGAAACGGATAAATGTCAATTGAAAATTTCGCAACAGAAATGCCAATTATTGGTATGTCAGATTTCTTGAAGTAATCGTTTCACAAAGAATCGTACGACTTACGTTTACGATTAAACTTACGTTAAGCGTAAGATTTTGCCTACGAGTGTTTCACAAAGGTGATCGCAAACGTACCGTAAACGTAAACTTACGATTATTATGAAAAAGGGGTGCTCTCTTTGACAGCCGCGTTCATGTCTATAAAAAGAATCGTTCTTCACAAACGTAGCGCGTAAACATAACGTAAACTTACGATTATTATGGAAAAGGGGTGCTCTCTTTGACAGCCGCGTTCATGTTTATAAAAAGAATCGTTCTTTCAAAACCAGGAAGAAAATTCAAACCATCGTATTTTGAAATAGTTATCAGTTACTTTGTTATTATAGTAGTGAGGTTTAGTGAGGTAAGCATGATAAGTGTCCAATCCAGTTTTGATAAATTTTTAGCTTTGGTTTTATTAGAAAAATTGACTGGCGGAGGTTTTTTTTATGCACGGTCTGTTTTTGCTATTGTTGAAGAATGATGAAGTCATACAAAAAAACAGTTACATTCATTGGAACTTTTTTTACTAGAAATTATCAGTATCTTTGAATGTTATTCATGATCAGGTATAAAATGTGTTAAGCATTGTGATAGTTTCTGGTGCGTGTCTAGTTGTCGAAGTAACCCACTGACAAAACAACAATCAATTATGGAAACGTAAAAAGTATATGCATATTTTTATTTCATATTTTATAACGCTATGCGGTGCATTTGTTACTGTATCATCCAACAAATATAATAGTCATCAGGAGATTAAAAAAGCATGAGATATATATATATATATATATAAAAAGAAGATGTGGTGTGATTGCCAATGAGACAAATCTCCACAAGAGACCAAAATAACACATGTAAAACAATTCAAAGAGAAACTAGCGACCTAATGTATGTAAAAATTGAACAAAAAACAAATATGCAACGACAACTGAATTACAGGCTGACATGGAACAGACACATACATACATGTTAGAGGGACCCCCTTTTAACCTGGGATGATAAAAAAAGATTGAAAAACGGCGTTTTCAGTCATGTTGTTACATTTACTAATAAACCATTCAACAAAAGCTATATCAATTTTGAAATGTTGTTACTGATGACAAAATGGAGGTTAAGTAGAATAATGATGATTTTCTTGTACTGTTCAAAAGTTACGGTTCTTGAAATATTGAGAAAAATGTCAATTTACTCATAAATCGTTCAACCAAAGCTTTTCAAATTTATATATAATCTGACTGATGACAAAGTTGTGGTTAAGTTCAATAATGTCGATTTTTACTTTTCCTGTTCTGCAGTAATATTTTTTGAAAGATTGAAAAAATGGGGTTTCCAGTTATGTCGTTGCATTTACTCATGAACCATTCGTCCAAAGCTTTTCAAATTTTCAAATGTTGTTACTGATGACAAATTGGAGGTCAATTGGATAATGAAGATTTTCACTTGTACCGTTCAGGAGTGACGGTTCTTGAAAGATTGAAATAAAACGTCCATTTGGTCATGAATCACTCAACCAAAGCTTTTCAAATTTAAATATATTGGTACTGATGACCAAATGGAGGATAAGTTCAAAACTGCCGATTTTCACTTTTCCTGTTCGGTAGTAATGTTTCTTGAAAGATTGAAAAATGGCGTTTCTAGTCATGTCGTTGCATTCACTCATGAACCATTCAATCAAACTTTTTTAAATTTTAAAATGTTGTTACTGATGATAAAATGGAGGTCAAGTTTAATGACGAATATCAATTGTACAGTTCAGGAGTTACCGTTCTTGAAATATTGCAAAAAATGTCGTGTCTAAGCATTTACTCATGAACCTTTCAACAAATGCTTACTAAATTTAAATATGTTGTTACTGCTGATAAAATAGAGGTCAAATTTGATATTTACGATTTTCACTTTTACCGATCAGAAGTTATGATCCTTAATATATTAAAACACAATGAGTGACGGTTCTTAAAAGATTATAACAATTTCAATTCAGGGCTGTTTTTAGCTTAAATGTTGTGTTTATACTTGCTTAACTGTTCAGGGTTTGACTCTGCGGGAAAATCTAGTTTGCTGTCTCTGACAGCCTCTTGGGTTTTGTTTTGTAGACGCAGATTTATATCCACAAAAGATAGAAATGTTCACCGGCAAAAAACAAGCAATCAAACTTCCATGGGTGAGCAAACTTTTATGAATTATTTTTTACACACTTAGATTCTTGTTATCCAAATAAAGAACATCTTCAACCTTAACTGAAAGTAACATGGAACAGGCATTAATACTTTATTCAGTTAGATAACGTTTTCATGTTGAACTGTCCACGTACATTTTGAGAAGATTGAAATCATGTACTGTGTTGCTAGAAAAGAACATTAAATGATTTAAATTGTCGTGAGCAATTCGCTGCATGTCATTTCTGTAATTTTTCGTATTTGTTTTTTTTTTTGTCACTTGTTATGTTATGCACAACAAATTTATATGAGCTGATGATCAATTATTTTTGTCATTTCATTTAATTACTAAAAATAGAGAATCGAAACGAGGAATTTGCCAAAGAGACACAACAACTCGACCAATGAGCAGAAAACAATACAGAGTTTACAAAATGATGCTCGTGAAGATTTAACAACGACTATCAATAATGTAGTTTGAACATTCAATATTCGACTGGAGTCATTTCTTTTGATTTTAGAATAAATATGTAACAGTTAATCATCTTTGTAGGGAAAATTAATTATAAAATTTAAACTTGCCTTTCGCTACTGGTATTATTCAGTATCTGTCCACCGTTTGTGTTATGTTCAAATGTCTATAAAAGTTAAATGTTATCAACGAGAATATGTTAATACGCTGTAACGTGAATTTCAATTCTTTCCTTGGCTACACAGTTAATCAACGGGTCTAATGAATCGATTTAAAGATTAAATTATCTGTCTTTTACAGTTTTGTGTCGACTATTTGTTTTTTTTTGTCATTTTCGATTAATATTAGCGAGATTTATTCATATTTGATTTTAATTTTTGTGTGAATTCTATACAAACATAAATTCAACATATATTTGTACAATCAAAACACTCTTTGTCAGACATCATCCTTTTTAGATGCACTTATTGTCTTTTAATCAAATTTCAATATATTGTTAGATTCACAAAAACAAATCCGTAATGGAAATGAATATGCAAATATGAATATAGATGACAAGGTAGATACGGAAGAGGTGACTTTTACCCTGAAAGACAGCGAAGATACCGGTCTACAAATAGACGAAATAGGCGATGAAAACGTGTACTCTAATATAACAAGCGAACTCGATATATCTATGTACCAGATACAGATTGAAAACCTCAAGAAGGCTTTAATTGAGAAACAGAGAGACGATGGTTTCAAGAAAGAGTATGAGGTAAATTATGTGCAATTATCTGTTATGTTTGTAATGGAAAGGTTCATTTTGTATGTTTATTGAACATGTTGCATAACTATCTAACCGTTTTAATGTGGTATCCTGTATTTTTATTTCTTATCATAGATGTGACTCTTGCCTTGGTTGAACTCCGAAGTATAGCACATTTAAGTTTAAATTGCAACTTAATACAGTAGATATACTTAAGGGTATTAGTTCTGGACAAGCGTGTTAAAAATAAAGTATTTAACGCTGCTGATATATTTATGAACTTTGCGTAAATAAAAGATAGTACTAACATTTTGTGCTTGTTTGTAGATGTTACCTAGAGGACTTTTGTATGCACATGTTGAAGGTTCCAAAGAAGAAAATAAAGTTAAAAATCGTTTTCTCTCAACATGGCCGTGTATGTAAAATAGTAAAAAATATATATATGACAATATTTTGTATACTTTTGTGCAAACACCTGACTAGTCACTTCAAGACATAAAACAGGAAACATAAGACATTCAGATCTTAATCTATGAAAAATAAAACGATTTTGACTTATCATATCTGCAAAACAAAACATTCAGATATAAGAGGTAAATATTAACGAAACCAAGAACATTTAGAGCCACGTGACAACTTTCAGAAGACATTATTATATATTATATATAATATTTCTGTATTTTTGTTTTTGATATAAAAAGATGTGGTATGAGAGCCAATGAGACAACTCTCCATCCAAATCACAATTTGAAAACGATATATTTTTTGTTAGTATTATAGGGTTATTGCATGAATATTGGAGAATATTGTCCCGAGTAGAATTTTATATTGCACTAGCTTGCGAGTGCAATATATGTTCTTCGAGGGCAATATTCCCCAATATGCATGCAATAACCCTTTTATTTTATAGCAATATACTATTTGAAATTAAAAATTGCTTTAAACTAAGATTTTGTCGTTGATGACGTCATGAATTTTGAAGATTTATTGTACTAGTGCAATATTATAATTTATTGCACACTAACTTTTGGTTACTTACTTTGGGAAATATTATATTGCTATGCAGTAATATATCTTATATCATCTGATCGAATACACCTACTCACCTACAGTTAAACACGTTATTCCTTTAAACATAATGTAATTGCTTTAATTATTAATCCAATCTTTAGATTTAAAAAAAATATATATGTTAAAAGTATGTTTTCATTTGTTTGGATTTTGAATTCAATTTTTAAGTTCAAATTAGGAACTGATAACATTTGAACACAGACATTCAAAATTTAAGATCAATAATATAAAATGTATTTTTAATATTTTTTAATACGAATATCATTTTATATTGTGTATAATGTATATATTCTTTGAAGATGACCATTCAAGAGTTATTCTAAAAGGAGACACGAAGCATGATTATATAAATGCTAGTTACATAGATGTAAGTTTTAAATACCTCACTGAATAACTAGCATGCTTAAGAGTATTTTTTTTATTGAAGCGAATGTGTTTTTTCGATAATGTTTTTTTAAAGAGAGCTATTCAAAATTTCGAACACTCAATATGATAAATGGCAAAACGTCGTTTAACGGACATTTACAGTTGTAATAGATAATTTAACCAGTTTTTGTTGGGATTCGTGTAGCTTTGTCTTCAGTTTTCTATTTTGTGTCTTGTATACTATTATCTGTCTGTTTGTCTTCTTCTTTTTCAGCCACGGCGTTGTCAGTTTATTTTCGATTTATGAGTTTGACTGTCCCTCAGGTATCTTTCGCCCTTCTTTTATCATACCCGAGCAGGTTATCTTTCTCAGAAATTTTGAGATGCAGCAGATATATTTGGTATTTAAATTTTATTAATTTTCCGGTATTATATACGATCAAAATTAAAAGTGAAGAAAAAATCAGAAAACATCATGGCAGACAAAAATTGAACAAATCACGAATGCACCATACATAGGACGCACAACACAACCCCATGAAGACTAGATGGTGAATGAAGATGATCTCATGTGGTTAACACTTTGTACTTTGCTGGAGGTTTTCATTGCATTGCCTATGAGAAAAATTAAATAAATTGACTACCAAACAAAGATGTAAGATGGTTAAAATCGTGGTTTCTATCAATTGTACAGACCAGTTTTTCTTTATTGTTTACTTTTTTTCAATTACAGAACTATGAAAAGAAAAAGGCATACATAGCAGCACAAGGTTCGTCAAATATTCAAAATGTTTTTTGGGTTTTTTTATGTCTTGAATACACTGTATATATTATTTAAATTGGCATTTATTTAATGCAATTGATAACCTAAACAAACTTTTGTTTAGTAAAATTTCCTATTTTATAATGTTATGCACTTTATGAAATATATATTTCTAAAACATTAATTTGTTATTTCATAAGTAAGTTAAGAATAACTATGAAGTAAAATTGCCCTGTAATTTTTTTTTCTCTTACGCACCCAGCAGTGTTTTTTTTTTTCAATGCGGTGTTCATGAACACTGGGTTGATGTTTTCGAAGAGTTCGAAACAACCACCTTCAACATTTTCAGTGATATCGACTCATTTGTATTAATAACAAGCCAAATAGAGCAATTCTCTAAAGTTTTAAAGCCAGAAGCAAATGACGTCCTCATTAGTCGAATAAGCTTGTATAATAAATTTCAGTGGTTATTTGGTCTATTTGGTACTAACCAATTATGTTTTTAATCAAATAAAAAATGAAAAGAGGCATTGATTGGTATGTCGATGATACACATTAAAACAGCTGATAAAATGTAAAAAGTAAAATCACAAAAATACTGGACTCCGAGGACAATTCAAAACGGAAAGTCCATTATTAAATGGCAAAATCAAAAGATCAAACACATTAAAACGAATGGATAACAGCTTTCATATTCCTGACTTGGTACATGTATTTTCGTAGCTAAAACTAGCTAAACTCATGTGTATGCCAGTCGCATAAAATATAATTCATATATTGAAATTTTTTTTTTTAACAGTACTCTTATTGAAATTTTATATTTAGGATTGTTTTGTTAAATTTGTTTTGAAAGAACATTTTTCCTTTCATATACATTGTATAACTTATTTTAAGCAGACAGAACTTTTAAGATGAATGTTGCCTAAAGTTTTAATGACACATGCTTAAAATATAGTACTACAACAAACAGACTTATCTTGCTTAGTAAGAAAAGAAATTAAGTTGATCATGATAGTTGATAGATAATTGCTTTAGAAATTTGTAAAATACTACTAAGAGCTATTTTAGTTTTGCTTTTTTATACATGTTTAAGTACAATTATGTATAATATGCATTTGAACTAGTTATTTTAAAAGTTTTTCATTATATTAAGGTCCTAAAAAAGTTACATTGAGAGATTTCTGGCATATGATATGGCATGAAAATGTTGGGAAAATAGTGATGGTAACACAACTGATAGAAAATAGAAAGGTTAGCTAAATTTACTGAATTTTTCGAATGCTTGTCTAGTAAAATTTTATATTTGAAGTATTTCAAATGATTTCAAATGATTTAAAATTTGATTAGAACATTTTCAACTTAATATGTACATAGAAAGTCTAATTACTAGCATTTAATTTTCAGTGAAACTAAAAACGTTTTAATTTTTTTCATTGACATTATTGTCATCAATTAATATGTTTAATTATTGAAGAAAAAAAGTCTGATATGAATGCAAACATCAACAAACTTTTTTCCATTGCCCGAAGTCTATTTGCTAATTCATGTCTTTATATCTTCAGGCAAAATGTGAAAGATATTGGCCTAAAACAGTAAGAGAACCACTAGTTGTAAACAATTTCATAGTTACAATGAAAGAGGAAATAGAGCATACAGTTTATGTGTACAGGTCGCTGACAGTATTGAACAAAAACGTAGGGGGTATTTTGATTTTTCTTCTGTTCCTCAATAAAACAACAAATATGTTCAGTTAGAATACAATAAGATAATGATGAATCAGCTAGATAACATTTATTTTTCTTGCAGTGCTAGGTTCCCATACGGTTCGAGACGAAACTACATTTGTAAATGAAGTATATCCTCAACCGTGGCATTTTTGTTGTTATACACTTGTCTTCAGGGTCTTCAATACATATATTTTTTATAGTGTCTAAAATGAATCCGGCTGAAATGTCCGCCATTAGCAGTAAGATTTGAAAATAAGATTTGCCTAGAAACGTTTAGGCACTATTTCAAAGCGTTTTGTTTTTAAAGTCCTGACATTCACTTTCCTAAACAAAAACGTTCAAAAGTATCTTAAATCAGGCATGTTTGTAAGAAGACACCATAAGCGGATAAGTTATATTGGTTGTGGATAATATATTGTTGTCATCCAATGATTGTTGCTGTGTTTCCAGCGTCAATAAAAAGTTCTGATAGATATATCTTATAAATGTTTGATAATAAATTGATTGGGTCCTTAGTAAAAAAATGTTTACTTACATATTCTTGTTTAAATCATTTAAATTTATAGAAATAACATTAGTGGAGTGTAAGCAATTTTAACAGGCGATCAAGAAGCTAAATCGCGTCTGGTTATCAACTTGCTTATTTCTTCTTGTTTGCAGATTTTTCTAAGTACATGTAGTTATGTGTTGCTGTCACGAAAGGCTTTTACTATTCTAATCATAGGTCACTTTTAGCTTTTAATTTATAATGTTCGCCAATGCTAATGAAAAATAAATTCTCAAATTCATTTTATATCTTGCAATTTGAATTAAGGTCAGTTGCATTGAAATTTTTATATATTGTATGTCATTCAGATAAACTGTGCCATGAGTAGGTCTTATGACATTGATCCCTGTTGTCCTATTTTAGACTGCACAAGAAAGAACAATTCATCATTTTCATTTTACTCAATGGCCGGATCATGGTGTCCCCGACAGCATAAAACTCGTAAAATTTTACAGGGAAGTCAGGAGTCAAAAATGCAATCAACATGGACCAATGCTGGTTCATTGCAGGTATGTATTAAAAGAATACACCTTGAACATTGGTTCTAAATTCGACATCAAGTATCACATGCATTGTACAATACATAGGACAAAAACTGGAATGGAAGTTTTGAAAAACATCAGCTATATGTTAAACCGTATTTTTTTACAGTTGTTAACAATATAGTTTTGCAATTTTACTTTTAATGTCACAATGCATCTTCCATCTAAAATATGTATATATAAAAGTATAAAAGTCTTATCTAGTTATATGTTACGATGACCTATATTTGGACATTTAAATCATTTAGAGGTATTCTCATAACAATGAGGACAACCGCAATACTTACGGTGATAATAATACAGACTCATTTACCTTTAAATTGTCCTTCCAGTGGGTATTTAAATAGAATTAAAGACTAAAAAATACTGCATGTGCATGAGAAGAAAAAAAAGACGTTTAAGTATTCAACATTAAAATCAACACAAAAGTTTCAGTCCTCTGCTAGTCATTCACTTTTGTATGTATGTGTTTAGAACCTTTTGCGATCCCACAGTTTAAATGTCTATACCATGTACGATGCGATAATTCAGCGTTACAGTGCAATGTTTACCTAATCTCACCCAGTTAATTGATAACGGTTAACCTAAGCGTCAAGAAATGATCGCGTCTACACTGTTATGAAAACGATTCTATTTAAAATAATATGAATTGGATTAATCAAAAAATTTTTTGATTCTCAAGCGCTGGAATTGGACGAACAGGGACATTTATAGCTATAGATGCATTATATGAAAATGGGAAGAAAGTTGGTCATGTAAATATCATGGAGTATATACAGATGGCAAGAAAAGACAGAATAAACATGGTTCAAACACATGTAGGTAACATTGTTGTAGAAAGATCACTGCCACATTTTGGATTAAACCCACAAAAGGCCTTTATTATAAATAAGTCGCTGTTGAATTGGTCCAATTCACTTGTATTATTTACCTCCCGTTGAATTTTAACCTGAATTGAAAATTTTATAGATGACATATATTTTTGAAAAGCTTTCAAAACGCAAAGCTTTATAACAGATCAAACGAAACTGTCATGTCATTTATTAACTCCAAATCATTATGTTTGCATCTCGTGTGAAAAAAATCTAAGTAATGACTGCTTATTGGAATCAGATGAATACTACATGTATATAATGATATGGTTTATAAAATGACTATGTTGAGTTATCCATCGATAATTTGTTGGAAAGATCATTGATAAATGACGATCCCAACTGCTTAGACAAAGTTTAGGCTCACATGGAAGATTTTATTTATCTCTCAATTTTCTTTTATTAAAAGTACTCCTGAATCATGTAAAGTATCTGTACTTCTTTTGGCTTTACATTTTTTTGTAATTTCATTGTGCTAAAAGTGGCTTTAAGCCAGTAGTCAATATTTCGGTGTTGACATGAATAACATACATGTGGTCATTTTTTTATAAATTTCCTGTTTACAAAACTTTAAATTTTTCGAATAAATAAGGATTTTCTTATTCCAGGCATAGATTACCTTAGCCGTATTTGATACAACTTTTGGAATTTTGGATCCTCAATGCTCTTTAACTTTGTACTTGTTCGGCTTTACAAATATTTCGATTCTAGCGTCACGGATGGGTCTTATGTAGACGAAACGCGCGTCTGGCGTACTAAATTATAATCCTGGTATTTTTGATAACTATTTAAGCACAAATCAATCTAGGATTTGGAAAACACAAATAGATCAAAATGTTTACTGAATAAATACACAGATGTGTTGAGAAGTTTGATACCTGATTGTACATACATAAAGATTATAACAAACAGGATTTCACATCAAAATGCAAAGCTCTGATTCCTTTCACGGATTTGGCTATTCTTTTTGGACCTTTTGGATTATAGCTCTTCATCTTTTATATAAGCTTTGGATTTCAAATATTTTGGCTACGAGCATCACTGAAGAGACATGTATTGTCGAAATGCGCATCTGGTGCAAGAAAATTGGTACCGTTAATTTTATTAACGTTGATTTGTTATCATGTTTATGGGATAAGGAAATAAAGTTTGGTACTTTTATATAATTATTCTCAATAGTAATCAATTGGATGCGGATTTAATATTCTGAAAAATTTTGTCATCATTGGAAGTGAAAGATTTTTCTTTTTTAAAGTGTATTAAACATAACTAAAATTTATAGCTATTGGTGTATTAGAAAACCCTTGTCCTACCTCCTGTCGTTGAGTATATTGTGTTTATTTTTTATACCTTTGATTCTTTACTAAAAGAACACGATAATAAAAACAAAACTAAACACGACAAAAAGACAAACTAGAAGTATACAAATCTCATCATAAAAATGCTTCAGACAGCGTAGCACGAATTCCAATAACAACTTAGAGACCAGTTCTCTCAGGTGCTCCGGATAGTTAAGTAGATCCCGTTCCACACGTGGCACTCGTCTTGTTTCAAGTAATAATCGGTGAGAAGTCTCATTTGGATCTATCCTGGTATATATGATGAGTTTATTTGGAAGCTAACATTCGATGAAATGAGTAGGGGCATGTACATGTGGGTACTACAACTGGAACATATCCGTCGTCTCCTGTTAAAAAGATATTCCATAATTGTCAACTAATTCTTCATAGCGTCCGTAATATTTTCGAAAAAAGCTTCCTTTTTACAGCAATGTTAACCCGATATCAGGGATGTTATGATAGAAAATACAAGCTCTGTAACTTGAAGAGATATACAACATACACAGGACCTGCGGCAATGTCATGATTGTTGCTGAAAGGAAATTGAAATTCACAATTGAAGAGCTTAACTCCTTTTTATTGTGGTAAAGTTTTGTTCTCAGCCGACCCTCATTTTTAATTTCTAGATGTAAGTCAAACGTAGAATATATTGTTAGTCGTGTTAATTTTAATTACAGGAACAATATGAAACTGTCTTTGAAGCCTTATTAGAACTGTTTACTGTACCAGAAACGGCTATTCCAAAGAATGGATTTTGTCAATACATTTTAGATCACGAACAAGCAACCTTACCACGAAATCAAGATCTGTATAAAAGTCAATTTCAGGTAAATGTATTTATTGATTATTTTTGATTTGGAAACATGTTCTATTTTAAATCATAATAATATCACAAAACTCAGACGTGCACTTAGAAAAATATTGAAACTAAACAAAGTAGGTTTTAATCAATCATTAAGGACACTCAACTTTGTAAGAAAATACGGACAACATTGTTTTTCAGAAGTTGTCGTTTGTTGATGTGGTTCAAAAGGGTTTCTCGTTTCTAGTTGTTAGCTCACCTAGACCAAAAACTAATTGAGCTTTTATCATCACTTTGCGTCCTTCGTTCGTCGTCATCCGCCAACGCCGCCGTCGTCGTCTTTGGGTTCGTTCGTTAACTTTTACAAAAACCTTCTCCTCTGTATTTACTGGGCCAAATGATTTGTTTTTCATTTTTGCCTTTTATCATGAAAACTGTGATATTTTATAGAGAGAAAACCTTTTCATTTAATCTCATTATGATAGATAAATAAACACTCAAAAATGATTATCAAGTCAATATCTATTAATAAGTCAAAGAAACGAAACAGACTAAAAGATCAGTAACAAAATTAATATTTTTGTCATGGTCTATTCTCGTCTGCAATGTTGGAGAGTGTCCTTTGTTTGATATGCCTATAGACCAAGGTGTGCGACACCGGTTGTTGAGAGCCTCTAGTTTTTTTAAAAGATTAGACCGTCGGCTTACCTGTTTGAATTGTTTTACACTGGTCATATTTTGGGGCACTTCATAGCTTGATGTGAGGTGTGAGCTTGATGTGAGGTGTGAGCAAAGGCTTCGTCTTAAAAACCGTTCTTTGACCTACAATTGTTTACTTTTTACACATTGTGACTTAGATGGAGATGTGTATCAATGGCACTAATACCAAATCTTCTTATTTCTATATACAATGGCATTCTTATATTTTTCAATTGTAGTCATAATACCATTTAACCTTAGTTTGTATGTCTTTGTCAGGGTTGAACATGAGTGCATGTGTATTCTCACTTTATACAATAGCATGCATAATATGTTGTCTTATCGATGTTTCGATGATATAGAGATTGGAAGCCCTAAGGCCTGTGTATCCTCCTTCAGCTTTTATTGCCGCAACATCAAAGGAAAACACATCCAAAAATTCAGCAAATAAAATATTTCCACGTAAGTAATTATTAAGTCTGTTTATCAAATATCCATATACAAACCAACGATATATTGTTGTACGTGTAGTATGAGTTACATATGCAGTATCAAAGTTGCTCCAAATCTTGTCAAGCACAAAATATTTAGACAGACGCGTAAATGCGGTACCGCTTAATACGGTGCCTACATTATATAACAATATATTTGAAAAACATGAATTGGTGAACGATGTTATTATGATTTCATTTGACATGTGAAAGAAAGGAAGATTGTTACCTAACAAATGTCGAAACAAAATTTAATTTCAAATTTTATATCTATTATTGTACTAAATGATAAAATTTGATCGAACAAATAAATTGTGTTTTATGAAAGCAGATCGTAGACCTGATTTTAAACAGGAGTTGAAAAATTAAGCATTTGAACAGAAAACAAGTCCAAGTAAGAACTTAAATAGTCCACATGAGTATAAAAGGGAGGATGTTGAATTAGCAAATGAGACAAATTTGCTGGATAAAAGGAAAGAGGCGTGATTAATAATGATATCATAATGCCTTCAATAAGGGACAGAAAAAAACGTAAAAGTATGCTTTAAAAAAGGAAAATGATAGTCACATAAAGGAGCTAATATATAAATAAAACACAAAAAAAGCAAAGGCATTCATTTCCTATATTAAACAAACAAAATAGATTGCATATGAAATACCAAGTATGAATGGTGTGTATCAATTGTGAAGTATTAATTGTGATTTGTTTTAGACGACAACTATAGACCATACCTCATGTCATATGGTAAAACACGTAATGATTACATCAACGCAGTAATCATACAAGTAAGTATTTTCTCTTTGTTACACTTTAATGTTTTAGGTATCAATAAAATTAAAGTAACAAATTTAGAAAAATTCGAGATGATACTTAGTATTTATAACTTAGTTAAATATTTTTCAATATTTTAATAGTATTTAGAACCAAGTAGTGAATAAACCGATATTCATATGTTATACAGAGATTAATACTTGGCCTTTGATACCCTGGCCGATATGGAAAATGCCATGTATTAATCTCTTAATTATATACCTCCGACAATTGTTTTATGTAAGGTAAATAAACAAATGAAATAACTAAAACAGTCAAAAACGTTTGAAAGAATTCGAAGTTAAATCATGAATCCAACAAATACACTATAAATGTCTAACAATAGCATCACTACCTCCATATATATTATGGTACTATTTCCTATAGAGGCATTTTGAAACATTGAAAATTTGGAAGCTGGAAGCATGGAGGAAGTATTAACAGTTTTATGATCATTATTCCTACATGTTGTCCTATTTGACCCCCATTACTTGACATCACAAAAGTTCCCGTAAAATTTTGACGTTTTAATAAAAACACTGAAAAAGTAAACATACGATACCTGAAATACTGGAAGTAACTTGCACGAGAGGCACTGTTTTTTTTGCACGAGACGCCCCTGATGGGAAAGTATGGCTTGTGTACTTCCGTTCATCACACATATGCAAAAACCATCATATTAATGCTTAGTATATGATAAATATATATATTTTATAATTAAACATGTGCCATTAGTACTAAACCGTCCTTGTTTGCAGAATACTCCTCTAGCAGATGGCATACCGGTACCCTTATGCATTGTTGATAATACTTTTAACATTATAACTTCGCAACAAGTCTCTCTTACATTGATCTCCTAGTGTTGTTATATAACTTTTGAGAACCCTTCTGTTTGACGTTCTCCTACGTTTGAGTATTCCTTTGTTACTTCTTAAACTTTAAATGTTAGATAACATGCGTCGTGAATAGCATGCAAATATATTAACATGATACTGCTCCTTTAGTTTTCGGTATTTCAAAATAATTGCCCAATGTTCGGAATTTAACATTTAAGACTATCAAATTTCGGAGCTGTGAGTTACATGCAGATTGTAGTTCATGTATGTTTTATTTATAGTTTTAAAAGCAAACCAATTAGTATTGCATAATGATTTATAATCAGAGGATAACTTTGTTTTTTGGTTTTTGTCTTTGCCTCATACAGCCAAATCCTACTGTTACACTATCGAAACTGATGTATTATTTAGGTAAACTTGTATGTTCAAAGTGAAATAATATAACAATGCAATACAAATTGTTTTCCAGGGATATGCAGAGAATAGTAAATTGTTAGTAACACAATGTCCTTTAGAGAAAACTGTTGTTGATTTCTGGACAATGTTGTACGACCATGATTCTAACATCGTTGTGTTGTTGGACCAGTTGAACAAGGTTATAATCTTTCTTGATTTATTTTTTACAAAATAACCTGTTTTATCATACAGTTTAATCAATCGTTTTAATTCTTATATATTGAAAACAAACATTGAAATTAATTGACAATTATTGACAATTCACATTTTTATTCGAATATATTTGTTTTTATTTAATTTGTTGAAATTATAATTAAAGAGTGTTAATATAAAATTCTATACTTTGATAGAACGCTCCTTTATGGTTAGAAAGACAGGAAGTTCTAGAGTTTGAGCAATTTTCTATTTTGCAAGAGGATGCATCTAATACAGAGGAGCTTCAGTTAACTTTACATCATAAGGTGAATATTAATGTTCGATGATTTAAAATACAAGGAACAAAAACAACAAACAATGCAACGTCATCTTTGTGCTGTTTCAGAAATTCAAATGTCTGTGTGACGTAATTTGTGTGCCTTTTCAGCACTTAGTATGTGACGTCATTTTTATGACTTTTTGCGTTGAGGCCTGGACTTAGTCGGGTGTGTCTATTTTCTGTGTTGGTCTTCAATGTATTATGTATTCGGGTTTTGTTTTCTGTAATAAGTTAAGAGTTTAGTTTTATCATGTATATCTTTTATATTCATTTGATAAAATTTACTGTGTGCAATAACATAAATTGTTCTAAATTATAAAGATGTTCTTATCACAAGCAGAAAACCCTAGCCGTATTTGGCATAACCTTTTTCAACTTTTGGTCCTCAGTGCTGTACAACTTTGTACTTTTTTTGACTTTCGAACTTTTATATCTGGGCGTCACTGGTAAGTCTTGTGTGGACGAAGCGCGTTTTGACGTATTGAATTTTAAACCTGATGCCTTTTGTTATCTATTATTCATGTGTTTCTTTGCCTAATACGTTCTCCTATTCATTTGTATTGTAGTCCTGTAATATTATGTTGTCATTTTAATGTTATATTTAACAATGCCATTAAAGTGCGAGGTTTGGCATGCCACAAAACCAGGTTCAACCCACCATTTTTTTCTTTAAAAATGTCCTGTACCAAGTCAGGAAAATTGCCATTGTTATATCATAGTTCGTTTCTGTGTGTGTAACATTTTTACGTTGTGTTTCGGTTGTGTCGTTTGTTTTCTCCTATATTTGAGTGTGTATTCACATTACTATAAGACGTGTCACGGTACTTTTCTATCCCAAATTCATGTATTTGTTTTTGATGTTATATTTGTTATTCTCATCGGATTTTGTCTAATGCTTATATATATAATTAGTCCGTTGCTGTGTGTGTTACATTTTAATGTTGTGTCGTTCTCTTATATCAAATGCGTTTCCCTCAGTTTTAGTTTGTTATCCCGATTTTGTATTTTGTCCATAGATTTACGAGTTTTGAACAGCGGTATACTACTGTTGCCTTTATTTTACATCCAGACGATATGAAGCAAAGTGCTTATCTCACTTAACATTTTGTCATTTATCCAATAGTAGTTTTGGTTTTGAATATTCAGTTGCATGATTCGATTGTCTGTCAACTCGAGCATATGAGGGTTCCTAGATGGCAACACATTAAAGAAACCCTTAAGAGTTGACTATGGTATAGAAATATGGTCATATCTGGTCAAATCTGGACTTTGCAATTACCTGAAGTAAAATCCATCGTAAAATAGGGAGTCCTCTTGGCGGTATTTGGTGGATAAATTAGCATGTACATTCAGAATGAGGACGTTCAATCCGATATATACAATTAAGAGAGTGTTTTGATCTCTGTTGGTTACAAAACACTGGCTGCAACTCTCTAATGTGTTTGTTTGGTCCAGTTATTAGGAAACATTTCTAGCCATATCTTATTTAATATAAAAACAGAATATGTGGTATGATTGCCAATGAGTCAATTCTCCACAAGAGACCAAATGACACAGAAATGAACAACTACTCTTTGTCAGCTATTTCTCTCCTTTCACATTCGTACTGAATTAGGAAAACCTGTATGATTGTATAGCTTATTTGTTCTCGTTCTGAATCATTAAATATATTTGCGACTTGACTTTTAGCAAACAGCAATCTATTAATTTCGTTTAATCATTCAATTTTGGCAATGTTATATCACAGATAAAATATCCTGTTAATGATTTGAATATCCTTACTTATATCAGATTAATTGGCAAGTTTGGTATTCATATAGATAAACTATTGACACTATAGATAAAACATACGAAAAGAAGTAGTTTAAGGGTTAGCGAAACAAAAGACAAAACATACTGTCCTCGAAAATACGAAAAAAATATGTACGCAATACAAAAAACATCAAATTCCATAAAAAGATAAACAAAACATAAACATTTAAGTTAACACAACTACTAAAAAGGTTGTCGCCTTGGAACAGACTAACAGTACATTTTGTGAAACATGCAAAAGAGTATCGTAACACATTATCTTGATACATAGTTATCAAAACCGGTAATATATCAGCAATATCGAGCAAGGGGAAAATACGAATGAGATGATGTATTACAGAAAAGGTGTTAAATATGCCTGTAGATTGTTGTTCTTCAAATAAGTAATACTGGTTTTATGGGATAGTTAAAAATTGACTAATCGGGGTTGCAAAAAATGTGTTGAAGATCGTACTTTGACCTATAATGGTTTTCTTTTTACAAGTTGTGACTCATACCACATCCATTTCTATCTAACAAAAATGATTATTGAAATAGAAAAATGTACAAAATGTATCAAATCTTAAGTTGCAATCAAATTATTACTGTTCGGATGCCTACATACAGATGTTAAGTGTGTGGTAGTACCGCAGTCCCACTAGGCCGCACGATCTGAGAAAAAAATGCAAAATCGTAGTGCGATCGAGTACTGTAGATCGCAGTAAGGTCGAAATACGGTCGTGGTGAGGTCTCCAAGATATTAATGAGCGTGGCCAACTTTGAACATATTCAATTGAAGCAATCGTGGTGCGGTCGTGACGAAATTGGGTCGTAGTAGAAGCGTAACGAGAGCACAGTAAGGTCTTGATAAGATCGCAAAGGTCGCTGTACCATCGTAGCGAGAGCGTAGCGAAAGCATGATTCTATTCGTAGAGACGATCTCAAAGCGACGTTACTATGACCTTACTATGACCATCACGTTCTCACTGCGATCCATATACGCGTCGACTACGACTAAACCACGTTTAAACCTCGCTGATTAAACCATAGAACGATTCTAGCACGCCCATGCCGTCCTCATCACGCTCTTCTTACGACCTGACTACTTTCATACTACGAACATCATGCTCATTGTCATTTTCTCATGAACTATATAAAAGATCTTCATGTTTTGTTTAAAATGGAGAATGGAATTTGGACATGTGTCAAAGAAACAACAACCCGACCATAGAGCAGACAGCAGTCGAAGAACACCAATGGGTCTGCAATGCAGCGAGAAACTCCCGCATCCGCACAAATATGTATACTAGTCCAGTGATAATGGACGTCCTACTAAACTCCGAATTATACACAATAAACTAAAATTTAAAAAAAAAGACTAACAAAGGCCAGAGGTTCCTGACTTGGGATAGGCGCAAAATATGCGGCGGGGTTAAATATGTTTTTTTAGATCTCAACCCGCCCCCTATACCTCTAGCCAATGTAGAAAAAACGCACAACAATACGCACAGTAAATAGTTATCAAAGGTACCAAAATTATAATTTAGTACGCCAGACGCGCGTTTCGTCTACATAAGACTCATCAGTGACGCTCATATCAAGATATTTATAAAGCCAAACTAGTACAAAGTTGGAGAGCATTTAGGATCCAAAATTCCAAAAAGTTGTGCCAAATACGGCTAAGGTAATCTATGCTTGGGATAAGAAAATCCTTAGTTTTTCGAAAAATTCAAAGTTTTGTAAACAGGAAATTTATGAAAATGACCACATTATTGATATTCATGTCAACACCGAAGTGTTGACTACTGGGCTGGTGATACCCTCAGGGACGAAACGTCCACCAGCAGTGGCATCGACTCAGTGGTATAAATAGTTATCAGAGGTACAAGGATTATAATTTAGTTCGCCAGACGCGCGTTTCGTCTACATAAGACTCATCAGTGAAGCTCATATCAAAATATTTATAAAGCCAAATTAGTACAAAGTTGAAGAGCATTTAGGATCCAAAATTCCAAAAAGTTGTGCCAAATACGGCTAAGGTAATCTATGCCTGATATAAGAAAATCCTTAGTTTTTCGAAAAATTCAAAGTTTTGTAAACAGGAAATTTATAAAAATGACCACATTGTTGATATTCATGTCAACACCGAAGTGTTGACTACTGGGCTGGTGATACCCTCGGGGACGAAACGTCCACCAGCAGTGGCATCGACCCAGTGATGTAAATAGTTATCAAAGGTACCAGGATTATAATTTAGTACGCCAGACGCGCGTTTCGTCTACATAGTCACTCCGAGTTCGATGTCAGAATAGGTAACAAAAGAAATAAACAAAATGACAATTTTGTAAATAACAAAATACTGCTGACAGTAACTGACATGCCAGCTCCAGACCTCAATTAAACTGATCGAAAGATTATGTTTTCATCATATGAATATCAAGCACACTCCCTCCAGTTGGGGTTTAGTATTATACCATCATAAAATATATGAGAAGAACACATTTTTTGTCTGTATGCAATTTGGACCTCTTGTCTTTTTTCTCCAACGGGTCCACCATGCTTGACATACTGTGTCATCCCTGCTATCGTTCACTAAAACATCGTCATTGAGGTTGATGGGCCAGCAGTAGGTTGTGGTTCAGGTTGCATTGGTTGCATTGGTCGGTTTGACACTCATCAGGATTCTTTACTATTATAGTTACCTCTGCATCTGTCTGCCTCTAAATCTACTCCTAACATCACGCCTACGTGTTCTGGTAGATTTTTGTGACATGACTGGGTTGTTTCAGAAAAATCTACTTACTATTATTAATCAGAAATATAAGGAATAGAACATTATTTATATGGAAAACGATGTTGACGTTATTTCTGAGAACGGTAGTAAGATCGCAGTATGAACGTAGTGACGTTACGCTCGTTATTGCGCCAATACCGTGTATTCAACAAGTCCACACTAATAAACAGCTTTTCTATAAATTCATAACAGTTAAGATATATAAAACTTAAATCCATAGATTAGACAGGTAAATACTATTTCGAAAAAAAGTACAAATTGTTTTATCATATTTTACTATATAGTCTAAAATAAGGACAACATATTGACAAAACGGCAAAAATATGCGTGTCAGACGTAACAGACTATACGCATAATAACTTTAGCAGGGGTGTTTGTGTTCTTCAAAACAGTGTTATATCTACGAAAATTCGAATGAATGATATGCTTTATATATAAAGTATTACAATATTACTGAATATGCGTTCCTGTAACGACCAACAAAAACAAATAGTGTGCATTATGATCAGATTTTGGAAAATGTTAAGTTATCAATATTTTTAGGTTTTAAAATATAAGATTATATGCTATTTCGTTTTTGTAAATTATGCTCACAAAAGCACATACATAGACCATATCAAAATCGAATTTTTGCAGCACTCACACTACATATGAAAATGCAACGGCTTCTGGCAAATGTCATGCAAGATGTCCAATGTCGGATTTCGCCGCTTTTTTTAAAATAAATTGTCATTTGCGACGTTATTTCTTGAAAATTTAGTTTAGTTGCATGCTACATAGTGCTTTTCTGTAATTGTACTTTAACTTTACAAAACAGCTACATACTTTTTAATAATTTGCGTAGTCAAAACGACTTCGTTTTCAAAGAAATGAAATGTCTTGCAAGTTTGTCCACTGGACGATTTTCTTACGTTTTCAACGTTATCGATTCGGGGTACGCTATTTATGGCTGATCATCTGTATATATTTCCTCAGATAGAATTTCTTGAAGGTCAGATACTATCAACATGACCACAAATTATAAAAAAAAATCCGATGACTGGGGTTGTTCGTTTAGATGAGGTTCTTTTAAGTCGTGAAGAAGTTTTGTATCACGAAAGGAAAAAAATCCTCTTTATCCAATTTTCAAATTTGGGAAGCGTAAAACTTCGATTTTTTTTTATTTCTCTGCAATTAGATTCATATGCATATAACATGAAAGTGAAAATGAAATTGGGCCTAAAGCGTGCAATTGGCTATATACATCATACAAAGCTTGTAAACATATGAGATTAGTTATAATTAACCTTTTTATTCTGACAATCGTTTCATTTCTTAATCTAGCCGCTATTAAAAGAAGTAAAGTGGATTTTATAAGCAAAACCCGTTTAACTTGTAATTCCCGACAAATTTCTATAATAAAGCAAAATATATATCTTCCTCCTTTTCGGATCTACATGTAAATGGGGAAACATTGCTTTTTGTTACGTTTTATGTCAATTCGTTTCTGGTAAAGAGTTGTCTCATTTGCACTCAACATACCGTATATATCTTCTCATTTCATATAGATTTATGCATTACCCAAATATGATATGTTTCGTTGTTTCTTACTTACGTTACTTTTAGTTGGATATATTTCATGCATATTCAGTACAACCAAACATTAAGAAGTATCCTGGTTCCATATTGATATGCAAAACAAATATTTACAAGTGAAATAAAAAAACTTATCAGAAATAATTACTAATCGCCGTATAACGTAAAAATTTGACGTTACCATCTGAGACGCAACATCGTGCTTAACGTCAGTATAATCTTGGTAAGAACGTGTTATTATCCCAGTATAGAAGCGTGGTAAGATCGTGTTGCAATCGGATAACTCGTGGTTCATGTATGGTCGTAGTGAGAACGTGATGGGGGTAGAAAGATCTTGATAAGCGTAGTGAGGTGGCAGAATAAACGCGGTGAGACGGTGTATAATCGTAGCAGGATCGCTGTAGAAGCGTAATGAGGACGTAGTAACATCGTGAAAGCAACGAAAATTTACATTTTCATGCAGCTCATACCAAGATCTCACTACGATCTGCATTTAGTTTAGGTCGCGGTGAACGTGGTGCGATCGTAGTCTAGTAGGACTGGGGCTTACAATCGTTTATGATTATTAACAAATTAAATAGACACATATTAAATTATCTTCATTTAACTCTCTAGACTTATGGTCAACACATTAAATACACAGTCATTTTACGATTTACGAATTCAATACATCATATAAATTTCTTTATACTTAAAGTTGATTTGAATGTGTAAGTATTTTTATTTTTTGAATAATACTTTTTCCAAAGAATTCTAAAAATATTACACTCTGAGACGTGAACAGCAACTGTGTGGTATAACGCTTAAACTCTCTTTCCTCCTCAGAAAAAGGACCAGAGGACGATAACTGTTTTTTCGGCAAGTAAATTGAACGTGGCAAGTGTTACAAAGCTTCCATCAAGCATTCTGCTAGGTCTTCTAAAAAAAGTAAAAGACTGCTTGAAAAAAGACAAAAGTTCAATTACTGTTGTTAGCAGGTATGTCATTCAAAATGGTCTTAGACTAGTAAAATAATATAAGTGTAGTTATGTTGTAGTAAATTTGTCTTTTTAATTAAACACAAATTGGACGAGACAAAATGGGAATAACATTAAGGTTTAAATAAACTGTTAAACACCTTACTATTAGTACTAAATACAAAGAAACAAACACAATGTTTGGATACGGAATATAATGCATCAGTAACCAATTATTGTTAACCACACAAAATTATAACATATATAATGATTTCCTCCAGAATTTAAGGCCATTTACCTTAAATAAACAATATTATAATAAAATACAAAACACTGGCATCGCATAACTGCAACAATATAAAACTACAAAACAATGATGTAATGCTCGCAATATTGAGGCCAAATTTTATTATTCCAGTTTCTCTGTCTATGGAATAAAAAAAAACGTCTTATACTCGACTACCTCTAGTGCTCCATCTCAGTGTCCCTACACCTCGTGGAAAATATGTCACATTCCTATATTTCAATCACACTGTTTTAAATAACACTTTGTGTTCCAATTTTCCTCATAATCGCCGGATTCGGAAGAAGACCAGGGGTTGAAGTCCTAAAACTTTGCTCAGTGCTTGGAGCACAAAAATCATGCTCGAAACACCAAATCCTGTATTTTGATTGGTTGATTCTCGAGTCTGAGTGCAAAAATCTTGCTCGAAAGTTTTATGACCGTAAGGCCAGATATATATTCGTTATCTACGTCCATATTAGTACACAAGGTTTTTTGAACAGCCTTCGGTACTTTTAACACCCTTAAGTAACCTGCACACCACGAGACTGTGCCTCAGTGTGTACTAGGATACATGTACTTCAGAATGTTAAAATGCCGATATCTACGAATATGATCGTAGAAATCTTGTATTAGTTCATCAATGTTTATGTTACTTCTATTTCTGGTTATAGCAACAACGTGATTCAGTATTATTATTATTTTACAGCGATGGTTGCACTAAAAGTGGACTATTTGTTGCACTATATCTTGCTTTAGAAAAAATGGAGATAGACGATGAAGTTGATGTTTTTCAATTGGTTAGAGCAATGCAAGTTAGACGTCCTGAATTTTTTATGAAACTAGTAAGTTTTTGTGTAAATTTTAAATATTATAAATACGTTTCAGATATAAAAATGTTCATGTCTGATAACATGTAAATACTGTCGCACCAATAACAAATTAATGAACAAATCAGATTTATCGTGAATATACAGAGCTATCAATGTAATCAAGGTAAAGCATGTTATTTTGTCTTTAAATAAACGTTTTGTTGTCCTAACATGAACATATCTACAACTATACATACAAAGTAACCTTGTGTATATAATAATTCGGAGTTTAGTATGACACCCATAATCACTGTACTAGTACAATATTTTTAAGGGGCCAGCTGAAGGACGCCTACGGGTGCTGGAGTTTCTCGATACATTAAAGAACCATCGGTAGCCTTCGGCTGTTGTCTGCTCTATGGTCGAGTTGTTATCGCTTTGACACATTCCTCATTTCCTTCCTCAATTTTAAACAATTGTTGAACAGCATAAACCTTACAGAAAAAGAAAAACAAGATCCTCCAGATTGGGACACACTTCCGAAAATTCCATTCGTATATCAAAAAATGAATGGACAATCACTGAAAGAGACTAACCCTCACTTTGAACAGTGACTTTAGAGCTGATCAGCCGTTTAATTGTTCCAAAAATATTTCAAATCCTCTAGATACAATGTAATACGTTTTGTTTACTACATGGCTGATAATTTCTTTCTTATTTTAGGATCAGTATGAATATATCTACAAGTGTATCAAGGAACATTTAGAGGAAATAGACTCGTTATATGCAAATTGTTAGTGAAGTGAAACTCTTATATGTATATATATATATATATATATATAAGAATGTTCCTAGATAAATTGAACATGGAGATACAATTATTACAGTTTAAAAGCTTTAAATTCAAATAGAACAAGTAGATAAGTTCAAATTATACGTTGTTTTATTTTTGTATTATTATTTTTACTTTTTATATAACAGATTTTTATATAAACACCACTCAAACATACATTCATTTAAAGCATTTATTAATCATAAATGCAGTCTTCTGTTTTTGTAGTCCTACACTATTCATTTTTTAAATTATCTGCTGAATCGTAGCTCTTATGTCCTTATGATATTTTTTTGACAATTTGCGGACCAGAGATCTAAGGACATCCGATTTCAAAACGCCGCTCGAAATTGAAACCCAGGTTCAGGAGTACACCACATGAATTATAAACCATTATGTCGTGTATACTGAAATAAATTAATTTGATCTAGAAATCTGTGATCAAGAATTTTGGTTATTAAAGTCATAAGAAACCTCAAATTAAAAAAAATCATGCATATGTTTTTTATAACTAAATGGATAGTTTTCATTATACAACTTATGTACATATACTTTTTTCTGAGGAAAATTCTTTAATTTGTCCACATGTAGAAGAAGTTGTCTTTGACTTATTTTTAATTGCTTGCTTCCAGGAAACAATTCGCCGACATATTTTCCGTATGCATAGTGACCTGAAAATAACCCTTCTCGTAAAAATCCGGTGATCGCAGTACGCATGGGTCTGTCATTAAAATAAACAATTATCTGATTGTACATGTTAAACACGTGCTCAATACCCATGCTTTTTGTTATGTGTTTACTATAAGGTGACAATCGGTAAACTTCGGCTTTAAAACACGGCATTTAATGAGCAGCCATATTTTTTAAATCATAACAGACAGACAGAAAAAAAATTGACGATTATACGATATATTTGCGTAAAAAATGACAAAATCGTGCACAGAGTTCTAAGTTTATGATATATACATGCATTGGTTCAAGAATTGGATTTGGTTTCATATGACTTTAAAGCTTTCCATGTTTAATGCATACATTGAACTTAACACCTACAGATAGACAGACAAAAAACTTTAATTGAGTAACATTAAATGATGACCCGACATTGGGATCCCTTTACTGCGTCCGCCCGATAGTACTCTTTTTCACCTAAAAAAAGTATTTGTTACGATCAGTCAGACAGTGAATGGAGAACAATTATTTCATACATGTAATCAAGGTAAAGCTCATTCTCAATTTTATGTATAATATCATTAAAGATTTGATTTTTTCTTTTTCTTATTTGATGCATTACATGGACAGATTGAGTCATTTTTACTATCTTCATAAGATCAAATCAATTTAATGCGGGGTTCACACATTGCCGATTATTAGTCCCGTGTGAGATTAGACAGCGATAAGACACAAAAAGTGAAAAAGTCGGATTACTATCCTCAATTATCTGGAATGTCCTATCATTGTCTGAACGCAGTCGTTCAAGTTCGTAACAGATTCCTACGGGTTGGGAATGGTCCGGATAGTTCGGCGAAGCACCCTGATAGTTAGGTGCGTCCTATAACATTCGGGGAAACTCAGTCGATATTGTCTATACTGATTACAAGCGTGACTACATGTATGTCGTGACAGATTCTGATGTATGGGATCAAAATCCTAACAATGTTTAATATTTTCTGGACGGTGTCCGGTGGAGCAGGAATGATATGGAGAAATTTTTCATTGCTGTTTTTTTGCCGATGGAGTCCAGATTGCATCCAGATCTTGTCGATTGCGAACCGTCTTTGCCGAAACCATTCTGGAACAGTCCCGTTATGATACGAAATTCGTCAATGATACCCACGTCAGAGTCCCGACAATTACAGAATACAATACGACTGAGACCCGATAAAGCCGTTTGCAATACGATAGAGCGGACCGTTATAGGATTATATTCCGTCAGTACATGACCATTCCGAGTATGCCGACAGTTTTCGAACGGACAACTTCCGTCATTGTCAGTTCACTGTCTGATCTCTATCGGATTACATTCGGTAGAATTGGGACGCAGTCGTGACAGTCTCGGTCGAATTTTACCATGCGAAAGATACAAATCGGATTAAAAGCGCATTGAGAACGAGATTATCGGGACAAATTCGCTTGGAAACGGTTGAATATCAACGCTTCCTGAACAATATCTGATTGTTGTCGTGATTAAATTTTTTTTTACAAATTTTGATTAATGCGGGGTTCACACATTGCCGATTATTGCTCCCGTTTGAGATCAGACAGCGATACGACACGAAAATTGAAAAATTCGGATTAGCGTCCTCAATTATCTGGAATGTCCTATTATTGTCTGAACGCAATCGTTTTAGTTCTTAACAGATTCCTACTGGTCGGGAAGCATCCGAATAGTTCGGCAAAGCACCCCGACAGTTAGGTGCGTCCCGTAACATTCGGGGAAACTCAGCCGATTTTGTCTAGTCGGATTACAATCGTGCCTATGTCGTGACAGATTCTGCTGTATCGGATCCAATTCCTAACAATGTTCTGTGTATTCGTGACGGTGTCCTGTGGAACGGGAATGATCTGGAGAAATTTTTCATTGCTGTTTTTCTGCCGATTGAGTCCAGATTGCATCCAGATCTTGTCGATTGCAAACCGTTTTTGCCGAAACCGTTCCGAAACAGTCCCGTTATTAATTCTAAATTCGTCAATTATACCCACGTAAGAGTCCCGACAATTACAGAATACAATACGACTGAGACCAGACAAAGCCGTTTGCAATGCGATAGAGCGGACCGTGATAGGATTACGTCTCGACAGTACCTGATCATCCCGAGTATGCCGACAGTTTTCGAACGGATAACTTCCGTCAGCGTTGGTTCACTGTCTTGTCACTATCTGATCTCTGTTGGATTACATTCGGTAGAATCGGGACGCAGTCGTGACAGACTCAGTTGAATTTTACCTGGCGAAAGATACAAATCGGATTAGAAGCTGATTAGAACAGGATCATCGGGATAAATTCGCTTGGAAACGGTTGAATATCGACGCTTCCTGAACTATTTCTGATTGTTGTCGTGATTAAATTTATTTTTTTTTACAAATTTTGATTAAAGTTTGAATTTCCATCCACAATTCATAGGATCTTGATCAGACTTTTAATCAATTCTAATCGGGAATGGTCCTATCAAAGACGGCAGTTAAAATCGTGAATGTGTGAACCCAGCTTAAAGTTTGAATTTCCAATAACGATTCACAAGATCTTGATCAGACTTTTGACAAATTTTAATCGGAAATGGTCCTGTCCTGCCTGGAAGTATACAAATTGTATGCTTGAGTGGTTAAAGTTATTTAATTTGATGTTTCCAGTTACCCGGATAAATATACTTCCTAATTGATATTATTATTATTATTGGGACGGCGTTTCGAATGCAAGGTACGTAACTTAGAAAGAATTAATATAATTATATCTAAACATATTTTCACATTTAAGAAAGAAACAAAATATGTTAACTTAGTAGTGTAACGTGTAACCAGGCGTTTAAATATCTCCAACGTCCGTTCCAGTAAATACTTGTTACAAGTTGTCCACAAACAATACGTCAATACCAATAACTATAACTATCTATGCTATACACAATGAACTAAAATATACACATTGTCTCTTTGCCTATACAAAGTAACAACGGACAATTATATATATACAAATATAATACAATAAAACAGCCTGTCCTAATGGGACGGTATGTCACTATAAGACAATGTGGCTAGTACAGCTTGTCCTCCGAATGGGACAGTCTGTCATTACTAGACAGTGCAGTCTGGTACAACTTGTCCTCCGAGTGGGACAGTCTGTCACTACCAGACAGTGCAGTTTGGTACAACTTGTCCTCCGATTGGGACAGTCTGTCACTACTAGATAGTGCGGGCTGGTACAGCCTGTCCTCCGAGTGGGACAGTCTGCTGTGTCAATCGTGTCAACGTGTACGTCCACTTTGTACCCAGTACAAAGTGTCCTCTCAATATCAAGGCTCTTCTAGCACTTAATATATCCGACGTACGCTCGGTTGAAGGATGACAGCTCATCGACAGCCAACCGACAGCCTCGAGTGCCGTTTCTCACTCTCTTATATACCCGTGGTCGATACCACTATTTGCTTGATAGGGGTGTTCTCTAAATGTTTCCCTTAGGGAGCATAGAGAGTCCCTTACGATCAACCCTATAAGTTTCGACCCGACCACTAATTGTCCCGCCAAACGTCTAAATCTGCCTAACTCTTTCTCTAGCGTAAACCATGCATTTTTCAACTAAGATTCTACTCAACTGTAATCTTAACGAAAAATAAACATTACAGCAGTAACGTAATTTGTAATGTAATTTTTTTTATTCAATTCAGATAAAAGCATATTAAAAAGAAAGTCATTTGGTTTATCGAGGACCCAGTCCGTTAAATCAACATTTTAAGTGATTTATTTACATATAGGATAATAGCTCGTAGTTCTGAGTAGTAGATGTATGAGTTTTAATGGTTCATTTCTCCATACCCACTTTTTTTTCAATCTGATAAGAAAAGCTAAAATTTCATTATGAAACTTCTTCACAATGCTTATTGGAAAAATTACTGAATTACTTTAGTTTTTCTCAACTAAATGTTCTTAAACTTATACACAATGCTTAATACCACATTATACAGATCGAGTTTGTATTTTGTTCGTTCTTATGTTGTGCTATTACACCACTGTCCCAGCTTCGGGGGAGTGTTGGGATTTCGGTAACATATTTAACCCTGCCACATTCTGTATGTATGTGCCTGTTCTAATTGAGGAGTATGCTATTAAGTTGTTGTCGTTTATTGCTGTGTTACATATTTATTTTTTCGTTCATCTTTTTGTGCATAAATGAAGTCGTTAGTTTGTTTTTTTTTCGTTTGAATTGTTTTACATTTGTTATTTCAAGCCTTCCAAAACTGACTATGCTGTATCGGTTTTGCTCATTGTTAACGACCGTACTGTGACCTATAGTTGTTAATCTTTGTGTCATTTGTTCTCGTGTGAAGAGTTGTTTTATTGGCAATCATACCACATCTTCTTTTCTATATTTATTGCTAAAAAAATGGTCAATTGCGTAACGAATATCTTTCAAGTACTTTACTTTTAGAATCATAAATTTTAATTTCTAAATGCAAAAAAATAAGTTTAGAATGAGAGGCGAAAGAAACCAAAGAGACATTCAAACTCATAAGTCGAAAACTAACTGACAACGCCACGACAAACTTTAAAATAACGAAAGGACAAACATCCGTACACAAAACACAACATAGAAATGATGGGTATGTGAACTGTAAATAAAAGCTCCGCACTTTGATGCGAATCAATTAAAACATCTTAATACCCTCTACATCCCTTAACTGAATACACTAGTAAGTCACCGCACAATCAGCTTTTGTATGTGTTAGCGATTGATTTTTTTTTTCTTATGTGAAAGATATTATTTGATTGCTAAATTTCTTGAAGATAAAAATTGTTTGCTTCTATTATACATGTTATGCTAAGTTAGTAAAAGTACTGTTTAAAACATATTTTCAAATTCTTTGTTATTGAAAAACTGGTAAGTTTGGTTTTTATTTAATTTAAAAACAAATTGTTTCCCACTTACAAAACACACACCTCCTCAAAATAGTACCTATTAGTTATAATACTTCAACAAATAATTATGCGTCTCGTCTCAATATAAAGATTGACAAAGGATGATTGTGCATTCCCTTCACAAGTAATCATAACTTTAAAATTATTTCATCAACATGTAGTAATGTGATACCTAAGAAGTTAACTAACAAAACCTTTTTCATATTCATATATTTATTACAGAGCATGCCAGTATTTATATTTATGTATTGTTCAATAAGTGTATTATGTCTGTAAAGGGAGACAGATTTGTAAAAGCAAATTGCTTGTTTCTGAATCCTTAATATTATTTCATTGTATAATATGTTTAATGTTGATTTATCTGAATAAATATTGTTTAAACTAACTAACAAAACAAAATATGTTAAGACATGAAAGAAAATATGGGGAAATAACTGATAATAAAACTAATTTTAGTTAACGAAACAATACACGAAAAAATTACTGGTAAATTGTCATTTCATTTAAGTGCAAATCTAAATCACCTCTTTATCACATAAATATGTGATTGTCTTGAAATCAATGTGATATTTACTGCTGAACTGTCAGCGTGTTGTCTTTATGGTTTACATTAAATTTACATGTGTTTAAGGCAATTGAAATACTCTTATATTTTACTGTTTTAGCGTATTTATTCTTTTTAAAGATAAATTCTCTAAAAGTTAAATTGACACATACATGTACATTGATAGTTTCTCGAACATACATTGTACATGTAGGCGTGATATTTGATGCTGTACCGTAAACAGCAGAATGGTACTGTTTTTAAAAGTCTAAAATAGTTTCCTTTTGCGTCAAAAGCAAACTTTTAAATATTTTTCTGTTATAGTGTTTTTATTCCGGAGTAACCGTATCAAATGATTATAAATAGAGAATCACTGTAAAATAACTGGATCGGATCTCCTCTTATGCAGTCGCTGCCCAAATCCTCAAATTTTAGCAATTCCCAAAGTAATATTATTCTTTTTACTCTAAAGAGTAATCAAAAGAATGATGTCAAGTATTAACATATTTTCTCATTTTATTTAAGAATATTAACATTATTTCCAACTGCACCTGGATGTCACGACTTGATATGTTGTTCGTTTTGCTTATCCACGCAACTGTTCAGTTGACAATTTCAGCCCAAAGTAAGTTGAATTAATTGTCTTAGATATAGGAAGATGTGGTGTGAGTGCCAATGAGACAACTCTCGATCCAAATAACAATTTAAAAAAAGTAAACAATTATAGGTCAATGTACGGCCTTCAAGACGGAGCCTTAGCTCACACCGAACAACAAGCTATAAAGGGCCCCAAAATTACTAGTGTAAAAGCATTCAAACGGGAAAACCAACGGTCTAATTGTAACATCTAGGTTTTTAGTATTTTATGTCCATAAAAATTATATTTGTCTTTCAGTTGCACCAATCTTTCATGTACTTATATGTAACGAGATTTTATTTCAGATTTTGTTCATAAGAAAATAGAGAAATGTAGTATAATTGTCAAGGAGACCATTGTCAATCAGAAACCAAATGACGTTCATGTTATCAACTATAAATCGCCGTACGACCTTCAACGATGAGCAATATAGTATAGAACAATCTATATTACAAAAGTCCATGTAAAATAAGTCAAATGAGAAAAATAACGGCCTGATTTATGTACAAAACAGCCAAAACAGCAAACGAAAAAACAAACAGGATACATGTAGAATCAAATTCATAACAGTGTGGTCGATGGAAAAAAGTTTGTTATTAATTGAACTGATAAAAATACCTATAACTTGTTTGTCATTGGCGATGATTTTAAGCTCACTCAGTCTATCAGAAGCCTTCAAGTGGGGATTTCAATAATCACTTGTTACACATTTTGATACATAAAATTAAACTTTCTTTTCACAAAGTTTTAAAGGAATCTGTTTTTGATTAATTTTTATACCATCACATACAACAGTTTCATGTTTAAGTAAATATTTTTTTAGTTGATGTCATTAAAAAATCCGCAGGTTGCCTTGTTCCTGTTTTCTGCTCATTTTTCTGGTTGTTGTCTCTTTGATACATTCCCCGTCTCAATTCTCAATTTTATTAAATACTGCATATAAAAAAAGAATATGCGATGCGATAGCCGTCAGACAATTTATTTCAAGGGACCAACAGACGTTAATAACTATAGGTCACCGCGCGCGTGACCTTCGAAAATAAGCAAAACACATACTGCATAGTATGACAGTTTTATAAGGTATTTGCATGGCAAACACGAAAGATGAGTGGATGATAACAGAGAGGGAAAAAAACATGGAAATGGTCCGCAATATTACTTGTGTCAACTTGCTAAAATGAATGAAAGACTTTTCGAATGTAAGTCCTTATCTATGGTTGGGACGTATATTTAAAACAAGGAAAAATTTGGAAATTTTTATAATGTAAGACTTGGTTTTAAAGCTTTTTGGTGAGCTGAATGTCTGTGTCAATTTGGTCTCTTGTGGACATATTCAGATTTTATTTGCGATCGAAAAATATACGAAGTCGTCCTTAACTATGTAAATTGGGTCGATTTAAAAAAAAATAAGTTGATATAAAAAAAGAAAAGTGGTATGATTGTCAATGAGACAACCCTTCACAAGAAACCAAAATGAATACGTTTCTTTCGTCAAGGGTTTTCCGCAAGTATAGTAGTGAACAGAGCGTTTACAGTTCAAGTTCCTATATACACCACATTATACATTTTGCTTATACATGTATATGAAATAATGTAAATGCAAACACAAGTCTTGCAATGATCCAAATAGCTTTTCTACTGTCCAATAACTTTCAAGTACAAAAGAAAAAAACAATCCTTGCAGAAGTATATTTTCTATTATTTTGTCTATATGTTTTAATTTTGCATAACTTTTGAAAGTTGATCATGCATTTGTTCTAAAATAAAATTTCATACCTGATAAAAGTTTAAAAGATGACATAATTCGACAAACGCAATTGATAAATCCCTATAACATCCGAAAAGAAATTATAATTATCAACACATGCATTGTACCTTTTAAAGCCATTTAATTCATTTTTTTTTTCTGAAAGTACTTGCAATATCATAAAAATTGATTATTAAAAGATAACAAAAACACAAGTAAATGTTGTTTTTTTTTTAAGTTTTCAATATTATAAATCATAACGTAAAGGTTATTCCTTGATTAGCTGTTCGAATTATTTTATTTATCGTGTAGAACCTTTGATGAATCCACAGTTTAAATGTCTATCGTGAGAACATCGTGGAATGTGATCGTTACAGACAAACGTTCACCTTATCTGTCCAAGTCAAAGAATGAATTAAATGCGTCAATGGCCACAGCTTCACTGTTATCAATTTCATTCTATATACAGTAACAAACGACAACCACTGAATTACAGGTTCCTGATTACGGACAAACATTGTTTTTATTATTGTTTATACAAAATTTGGTGGGATACAAAAGTTTTGTTAGGGCGCCTAAACTTTCCATAACTTCATGTCTAAATTTTATGTCATTGAATGATGAACTTTTAAATATTTTAATAACTAAAAAAAATACACGAATATTGGATGAACACATTCGATTACCGTCAATACTTGATCCATAATTAAATAGAATTTAAACTTTAGAGTTGAGAATGCATATTGGGAATGTGTCAAAGACAACAACCCGACCAACGAGCTGAAAACAGCAAAAGACTACCAATGTGTCTTCAATACAGCGAGACATCCTCCGCCGGGGGCGTGATTCATCTGGCCCCTAAACAAATAATATGTACCAGTTCAGTGATAATGAACGTGATACTAATCTCCAAAATATATTAAAGAAACTAAAATTAAAAATCTTGCAAGACAACATAAAGCCTGAGACTTCTGACTTCACAAGAACATATAAAATATAAAAGTATGGAGATATGTTTTGACTGCATATGAGACAACTATCCACTCAGTATAGTAGAGCATAAGACGTGAGTGTAAGCATCATTTTTCTTGACCGTAAGCTCATCTACTTGGAGCAAAACCCATATAACTTATCACAGAACTTGTATAAACAAAATTTAAAACAATTCAATCGAGAAAATCAACGACCTAGGCCTCATTGCATAAAACATATATCTTTGGTGTTTCAAAGCATCTGTTTTTTTTGTTTCTGGTGTTTCTATACAATAGTTTGTGTGATCCATAAAGCATCATATAAGAAAAATCATTGTATGTGAAGGGACATTAGTTTTTGAAAAGGACGATGACACCAGTCTTTCTTAATTATGATGAGGGTGTATTTTAGTGTTTATTATAATTGATTTCAAGTAAACTCGAGAACACATTATTTAGCAGCAACCAAAACAAACCTGTGAAATATCTGAACGTCATTATACAATGCTCCAGATATTTTCCAAACATTCAACTAACAAACAATAATATCACCCAACGTTATCTAGAAAATTGAATACACAATACATGTACGCATTTTTTATAGATTATACACTATGTTGCCATTAATTAGATTAATAAAGAATGCTCCTTTTTATAGATAACCTTACGCCACACGGAACAGCTTCGCAAATTTCATCGTTGCAGGGAAACACAAAAGCAATAAACGCTATACAGCCGCCTATATCTAATACATTCGCTAAAGCAAACACTATATATTGTACCCATACAACTGGTTATGTAGAGACTGACCCTCAGCCGGCTTGGTGGATGTTTGAATTTTCTTTTGAGTCTGCATACATTACAGATATACAAATATACTACAGAGAATATTGTAAGTAAAGTCAAGAATTACGAAATAATCTTTGTCAGCAAAGTAATCTAAAACCCATGTACCGTTTGGTTTCGATTTAGACCCAAAAAATCCATTGATAAAACCAGAAAATTTGGAAAATAATGCTATATTAACAGCGACTTTTGGTTCAGTTTTGTAAAACAAAATAGCTAAGAGACATCGCTGTTTTATAATTGTTTTGCAAAACATAAGTTCGACTCATTGTGGGTCCAAATATATATGCATGTAATTTGGAATTGGACCCGTTGGAGATGGATTTCGAATTATATGCCTTAATCGAACATCGGGAGTTCAAGGCTATTGTTGAGGCTAAGTATATCTCCAGCTCGTAATTGAAAGGAGGGCCAGTCGGAAATATGTGACCAATAGATGTTAAAACATATTTACATTATATGTTTTTATGAACAAAAAGGTAGTTGTCTTGTGACAAAAATATACAGAAGAAGGTTAAGTTATAATATTTTTTTATACATGGATAAATTATCTTCTATAAAAAACAAAATAAAACAGTCTTTTGTCACTATGAGTAATAAAAACTGACTTTAATCAATAAAAATTAAATTATTTAACTCCCGATTCTTCACAATTGTCACATTTCTTCATTTACAGTTTCTTCAAAAATGTTGCATCTTTAATTAGTTCCCTGTACCCACCTTATATATGTATTTAAAGCGATAACTTGTAATATAAAGAAAAGACATAACTAAAGTTTAACGGTAACATAGTATTATAAGCCTTTCGTAACCCATGCAATCTTTTATTATGATGATCTCAATATTTTTAACATGAATGCAATGTTCAATAGTATGTTGACATTTTTCAAATTTAATGTACAAATTTAATTGATTAAAAAGTGGTTCTGTAAATTATGTGCAACAAAGGCTCATTCTACAAATACACAAAAATAAAAAAAAATATTTTAATTATTTGGCATTTAATTCGGTGCTTTGCTTTTACGCAAATTTGCATTTCATTTGCGCCTTCATTTGTTCAAATAATAAAGGCCAATACAGGTATATAGTTTTAAAAAAGTAGTTTTTTTCAAAAGAATATTTTAATATTAGCTTTAGACCTCAGTTTTTGATTGCATAAAAGAACCCTCCGAAATCAGTCATTGTAACCATAATGAAAGCACTATACCCTCATACATTGTTAATGATGTTACAACACAGTTCTGCAATGAATCAACGAGATCGTAAACACTACATAAAGGACTATACACTGAAGTAAAACTAAAGTTTGTTCTGACACAATCTGGATACCTACACGTGTGGCAATAACGTTTCAAATGTATTTCCTCAATATAGAAATAGGAAGATGTTGTATGATCATTGCCAATGAAACAACTGTCCCTTACATTCAAAATAAAGTAAACAAAGCAACTAAAGATAACCGTATTGCCTTCAAAACCCTATTAATTATAATCGTCTATTATAAACGACCCAAACACGAAAATATGGAACAATCGAATTCTGAGAAATACAATGAAAACTTACTCATAATTGACAATGTCTTTCGTGATACCTCAAATATGTGACCACTATATAATTTTAAACCTAAGTGACTCGCAGTTTTATATAAAACAATACATAGGAACTTTTTAAGATAAGTTTCACAGGGGAATACTTTTAAAAATCACCTTATTCACGATCAAGCAATGAATATTTTCAACTTTTCCTTTGCATGTTACCTGTATACTGTATAAATAAAGGCAACAGCAGTATACCGCTGTTCAAAACTCATAAATCCATGGACAAAAAACAAAATCGTGGTAACAAACTATAACTGAGGGAAACACATTAAATATAAGAGAACAACGACACAACATTAAAACGTAACACACACAAACACGGAAACGGACTAAGCATTAGACAAAATCCTTACAAATATAACATCAAAACCAAATACATGAATTTGGGATAAATAAGTATAATACCGAAAATGTAGTCTTTATATGAAATGAATTCAAATATCACCTTGTAGCACAAATGAAAGATTGGATTTTGTCAAAATAGGCGCAAAAGCAATGCGACCATTCGATGAAGTTTCATTTTAGGTATTCAAAAGTGAAGAGTTATTCTATTTAGTATATTTCTTAGATTTTGTCCTCAATATGCATGTTGTATTGCTGATTGTTTTTTCTGTTTTCAGTTTCTATCTCATATCGTTTTGGCCCAAAACTCAAAACAAGTGTCAATATCGTCATTTAAGGGCAATCACTCCTATACAAAGACAACTGACAAGCTCATCAAAAGGTTAGCAGACCTATTTGCAGATTTCGTCCCTGCTTGTTCAATTTTCCGTCTAGTTATTATAGTTTTCAAAATAATAGGCAATATAGAGCTGCGCCATAAGCGCATAAACGCCTGTCGCTTTTTCAAAGAATAAAATGCCATTTATCCTCTACATGTATGTCACATCAGAAATTAAAATAAAAAAAAAACATAAAGGGAGACTATTTTAATAAACATAACCAATGTTGTATGGAAACTGTTAACAGCAATTAGAAGTTTTAAAATGTCTGAAAACTGGACACCTCTTTTTTATGAATAAATTCCCCTAACTCAGAAACGTAAAATCTAATAAAAATTTAAAGGAAGTTAACGTCAACAGATCAATTCACCAAAGATACACGAAAACTACTCGAACGAACGGACGGACGGACAACGGGTTATCATTATATATCAGAACAGAAGCATGCAATGGGAGAAAACTGTGTAGAAGCATCATTTATTGATAATACATGTAACCCCAACTTGGACACCAACTGTTAAGTAACCCAAAATAAAGATGTCATAATAAATATGTTCACATGCATTGTTTAAATGATTAGTTTAGGAGTAAGTTAAAAAAAAAATGATATTGAAAAATTATTAGTTATTTTGCTGTAGTTGTGTGAGACATCACAGAAGTTATGTTGTGAATTAATATTGTGTAATTAGCACGCAGTGGAAACCGTTCATACATACATGTATGTTGTCTTCGTTTTAGAGATCAGAGTAATAAAATAGTCCATTATCACTGTACCGTACTAGTATACATTTTTTTAAGGGGCCAGTTGAAGGACGCATCCGGGTGCGGCAGTTTCTCGCTACATTGAATACCCATTGGTGGCCTTCGGCTGTTGTCTGCTCTATGATCGGGTTGTTTTCGCTTTGACACATTCACCATTTCCTCTCTCAATTTTCTTCAAAATTATGTTTTAAGATTAGATAAAAATTAAAAATATATTGCTTTTTTGCAGCAAGATCAAGTATTTGAAAATGACTATTCTTTTGTTTATTTGTTCGTTTTTTTTTTTTTTTTTTTTTTTTTTTTTTTTGCATTATGATCTGATGAGTGGGCTTTTTCAACTGAATTTGATAGTGATTTTTTTATATTGTGCTTTTTACACCTTTGTTCCATGTTATACAAGGGAGTTTGAACCATGAATGGACAAGATTGACTGTTGAATTTTACCTAGCTTAGGAATCACAAGGAAACTGGAAAATAACACATTTCACTGCAGGATTCCGAGGAACTTGATGCCATTGTCGTCTGATTTTTGTCTTTTCACACTGTTAATGGGTGGAATGCTTTTCGAAAGTTGGTGCCTAAAATTTTAATTGAAAATAACTTTTACATTGTATGATACTAGTATTGTCACAAAATTTATCTGGAAAATGTCGTGTGAAAGTCAAGCTGTACAGGAAAATACCGATTGCTCGAACACGTTCTTAGATTTCATACCAAATGATTTCAGTTGAAGAAGAATTTAGATTCATTTTTAACATAATAGACTAGTAGCTAGCATGATTATTAACAGGTTGCAACACATTCCAGTGGCGTGAGAAAACTTATATTCATGTTCTAAAATGTTGTTTTTTGGTGATGTCCTAAAACAGTTATAACGAACATACTTGTATCAAGGATATATAAAAAAAAATCTTGTGGAAGCTTCAATCTATAATACACTTAGATTCAAATTCAGGCTCCTGATCATTTTTTTTATACGCTTAAAATCGGAAGTGTTGCATACAAGATGTTGCATAGCATTACATTCCCAAACGTAAACTGGTGTAACTTTTCTTACAGTTGCTGTACGGATGGATGGATTTAAACTATATGTGACGAATACATCAACTATACCACCTGTTGGTTATCTCTGCTATGAAGATGGTCCTGGTCTTCCAAGCCTCACTCAGACAATCCCATGTTATCAACTTGGAAAATATGTCATTTATTACGATGATAAAGGATCTAAAGAAGTATCAAATGGAAACACCAGAGTTATCGGGCCTATCATTGAACTCTGTTACGTTGCTATTAATGGTAGGTTAAGTATAAATGTATGTATACCTGCTATATATTTCGTGTGCGGTGCCACTATCTGACTGTATATTTGATATTAAATGCACGGTGTGTACAAGAGTTATTGCTGGTTTTAAAGATATTTTTTTAGATATACAATGTTAGTAATAATAACTTATGGTTTCTTTAAGAATCAGAGTGTTCATAGGATATACATCAATATATAAACTAATATGGTATTATATATACAGTTAAACATTTTATATACGAATTCAAGCTATGCTCTCAACGCAAACGATCTAGTATATATATATATATATATATATATATATATATACCATATGAGGTCACTAATGGCATTTGTTAAAATAGTGGATTTGCTGGTTTCAGCACATAAAAAAGTTTCATAATCACATATGAACCAGTCCATGCGAAAAGGTACAAAAACGAAAAATTTACGAAATTCTAAAAAGTGTGCATAATAATTGGTAGTAGACTTGCTTGTGATTTATAAAACACATTTACTTTTCCTCATATCATTAAGCTGTAAGCTACACGCACATGTAAGTGTTGAGACCCTCCCCCTTAGTTTTATCAAGATTTTAAATGAATCATTTCATATATTTCAATCATTTTCAAAGTACAGTTTAAATGGCTTGATTTACCAATTGAAAATGTTAACCCCGGTAGCAGTGGGGATAAGGCTCTCGCTTACAATGCTGATATCAATGCAATCTAACCGGGCAACGGTTCGAATCCCGTGCAATTAAGGTTAACTTAAATTTCAATTTCTGAAACACAAGATGTCAAAGTTTTTGTATTGTTCCTCATGTTTTAATGTTGTCTTACTTTCTTTAAACCTGTAGAACTGACGGAAATTATTGATTTTTGTCTTTGTAGTGTCGTAATTTTTTTAAGTTTCTGGTCTGTATAGCATTAGTTCGGGGAACAAATAATTTTACACTTGCTCAAATACCAAAAATTCTGATATTTCTACGTCTTTTCTGTATATAACGTAATGGCTTCAAGGTAGCACACAGGTGTCAATGTTTTGAAAATTCAACTTGAGATGCTATGTCAATACCATCTGCTGAGATAGAAAAAAACATATGAGGTACTAAATGGAAGTGCAACCAATGAGTTAATGCTAAAACACTATGCTTCTAATATAACTACTAATGAATTACTACACTGTTTCGTTGTTATAATAGCAATTTCACACTTTCAGTTTTGCAGCAATCAAATAGTTTGACTTTGCAAAAATAAATACAGTCTAAAGGCTACAAAATCGTATCTTAGATGTCGAACATAATGTCATATTAAGGAATTTTGGCTGAGTCTATTTTTGTTCAATGACCTAATCAATTATATAATTTGATCTTATATAAAAATCTAAACAATGTTTTGGTTGCAATTTATGCTTTTTAGGATTGAATCGAAATATTTTAGAATCTCGTAAGCTTACAATGCTTAATTATGAATTAGAATGATTAAATCTAGTCTCATCCAAATGAGTTCATTCAAAATCATGCAGACCGATGCGGATTTACTAAGTAAACTCTTAGGATTTGATTTTTGTCTCTTTTTTCTTTTGGATATGATATTTCATTCGTTTAAAAAATCATTTTTTAAATGACAAATACTGGTATTTAAAGAAGACAACCCCATTAAAATTTGAATTAAACTGTTATACTCTTTTTTGATCAGTTAATGATTTGTAAATAGAATTGTGTTCATCATCAGCACGCCAAATACAAAGATATAGACAAGAAAAATAAAATATTAGTCATATGAAACCTCAAATTAAAAAAAAACAATAAACATATGTTTTTTTTTATAACTAAATGGCTAGTTTTTATTATAAAGCTTATGTACACATACTTTTTTCTCAAGAAAATTCTATAATTTGTCCAGATTTAGAAGACGTTTACTTTTTTTAATTGCTTGCTTCATGCAAACAATTCGCCGACATGTTTTCCGTATGCAGCGTGACCTTTCTCGTATAAATCATGTGATCGTAATACGAATATGTAAATGGCAAAAACGTAAACATCACACCTTCATCAAAATAAACTATATCATATTGTACCTGTTCTGTACGTGCTAATCTGGATATACATGCTTCTTTGTTGAATGTTTGGAAACGAGTGACAATCTTTAACATCGGCTTCAAAACACGACTTTTAATTAGCTGCCGTTTTTCACAACACCAATGACCGATTGAAATATTTTTTGACGATTATACGAAATTTATGCGAAAAGAACGATAAAATCATGCACAGCAGACTAAGTTTAGGATATATATATATATATATATATATATATATATATATATATATATATATATATATATATATATATATATATATATATATGCATTGGTTAAAGAATTGGATTAACGGTATTTTTCCCCCGTCACTCCTTTCATATGACTCTAATAAGGCATGGGGATTTTATCTTTTTGGGTTCATTGTTTTTTGTCGATCCTGTGTCGAAAGTCGATGATTTGAAATCTGGGAACGATTTTCATTCAGTTGTCGTCTCCGTTGTATTCAACATAATGATTATTCTGCGTATTGTTATATACGATAAGACATCAATGGATTAAAAAACAATTGAGGAACTCTATAAAACTTGAACAAAAGCTCCTTTATAATCAAGCTAGTAATCAGGTCAAAATTTAAGCAATGTTTTTGTATTCTACCGATACGTGCACGTGTACTTAATTTGATTTAGTTTTTTTTTTCACACTGACAACATCAATCACAAGAAGGATCTGTCAAATTCATTTACGAAATAAAAACAACTTTGTGTCTTGTTTCTCTGTTTTAGCGAAAAAATAATGTAATATACGCACTAATGTGTGTCTCGAGGTACCATTAAGTGCCCTTCTTCATTCTAGCACCAGGTTAATTTTCAGTGCCAAAACACGAAGCGCATAAAGAGGAGTAGACTACTAGTATTTAAGATTTGATTGTACTAGATTATTTGCGTAGAACGTTAGCCTGTGTATGAAAGCATCATTTTATTACATTCCACGTTAAAACTTTATGAAACGTGTTTGTATTGATCATTTCCACATTGTTTTATTTTCAGGTTGTCAGAAGAAGTTTTGGGGTAGTTATTGCCAAAATAATTGCGCAGAAAACTGTATAGAGCACAATTGATTCCCTGGGAATGGTTCCTGTGTTTGGGGGTGTAACCCTACAACTTGTTTAAATGATGTTTGTGATAAAGATACTGCAGTTTGTACCATCGGTTGTAAAGACAGAAGGACCGGTACCTATTGTAATCAGTGTAAGTAATTGGTATCTATATCAATCAGTTGTTTGACATTTTATTATACAATTCCCATAGTTCTTTTTATTAAAGATTTTCAAAATGTAATGAGGGAACTATAATATACACATGTAACTCTCAAAGTCTATAGGTTTAGCTCATTGTTGAAGACTGCAATGCTCGCCAATATCCTTTAATATTTTATGAAAAGTTGTTTCGTTGACTCCTTATAAATATAAGAAAATATTTTAGAATTTCTAATTGCTTGCTTGCTGTAAAATTGTTCCTAGACTATTTTTTAATATTTCAAAAATACAATCCCTCGTTTGCAGAAAAAATACGCCGCCTAACAAACAACAAACTTTGAAATAGAACATAAATTAAAACAAATCGTTCTCTCGGTAAAGTCTTACAATGGATAGAGTCCGGTTAACTAGATTTTTATTTGGTGTAGCCTTAATATAAAACGAGAAATTGAAATATTTTTCATCACAGATAACATTGCATTTGACGGTTTGGTCTTGCAGTACCCAAGTGAAAGTCAACTGGCTACTATGGCAAATGATGGAAATAAAAAAACTGTTCCAAAACACAAGGAACTAATGTGACAGTTCAGGTTGACCTAAAAGAGAAAAGCATTGTAACAGGATTGTAAATCTTATTAGGAGGTATTGTAATGCCGGCTTTCCCCCTTTTTATAGTAAACCTAGGTCTGTATAGTTTCTTGAAATTATTTAGGATAAACGATAGATGTTAGTGAGATGTCTAATGTTGCAAGTAATGTAAGACTTGTAATTTGTCATTTTGGCTGTTGTTTCCATAATACGACAGATTTGTGTATGTTAGTTTGTTAAGAAATTTTATTTCACGTACTGATTCCGTTTTTTCGCGGTAGTTACCTTATTATACCACTACAAACCAGTAAAAGTCTGAAATGGCCTATATCTGTACTATGATATTATTATGTAAGTATTTCTGTATTGGCCTTGTTATTGGTCCGAGGCTTGCTGTATTGGCCTGAGGCGAAGCCGAAGGCCAATACAGCTGGTCGAGAACCAATAACAAGGCCAATACAGAACTACACGTAATAGTATCTTTATTAATTAACTACAGTGTTTCAATATTTTTTTAATTTCGTTTCAAAAAGAATAATATTTTTACCTTGAAATGGAACTATCCAAATCTCAGTTTGTTTCTTTTTATTAGATCCAATACATGTATAATGATCTGGTGCTGTTTCCAGGTGTCTTCAGCATTTTCTCATCTGATGAATTTTTCTACCCTTTTCAGTCACTATAAAGTGTTACAACTTAAATTTAGACGCAACACATAAATAGTAATTGGAAAGGTACTGCCGTTGCATGTGTTATGCAGAAACTAATTTAAAATCGATGTGTACAATGGAGAAATTATGAGGTCGTCAAGAAATGTGATAATCGACTCGTTCCCCAAACCTGAAATAGTTCTATCGTCTGCTTTCAAAATACATTTTAAATGAATGTGGCCGTCTTTCGCCTAAAATGTTTGCCTTACTGATATTTTCAGCATGTTTAAGATAACTAAATGACAACTGCGTCTTCAAAACAACTGTTTACTTTCAGTTTGTGTTTATCGTGACTTTCGATGTAAAATCTAGAGCATTCCGAAATCCTGCACTTGTGTCAACTCGGCCAATATAGAATAACTCGGCCAATACAGAAAAAAATCTGTATTGGACGAGTTTACACATTATATTGCATAGGCAGTTTTCATCATATTAAGTCCAATAACAGTGTAGTTAATTGATAATAGACTGTACTGATTTTTAATCGACCAGTTTGAATTTGTCTGAAGTTTACTTGATAATACTCGACTACAGTCTGAACCATACTTAACAGTCTGAATTTGTACTTGGCCAGTTCTTGACAATTTTATACGAGTCTGAACCATGCTCGACATAGTCTGAACCATACTCGACCTAGTCTGAACCGTACTCGACCTAGTCTGAACCATACTCGACCTAGTCTGAACCATACTCGACCAAGTCTTAACCAACCTAGACCTATTCTGTGTATCTATCAACTGAATTTTATCAATTTAGGAAATATTTTTAATAAAAATGGAATTTGAACAACAACTTGATATTAAAAATTTACATGTATTCAATATAGTATTGAAATTAAAATTTCACAATAATCAATCATAAAATAACTTCAACACAATATTAATCAACACTTACATAATAATATATAGCAACCTTAAAATACAAATAAAACAAGGTGATCAAATAATCTAAACAATGAATTGTGACTAATATTTTCAATATTATTCAAAATTTTATGAATATTTCTGAAGTATTTTATGCTAACTGGACTATTTTTACCATTAAGGGGGCTCTTGCGTATAAATCAAAAAATTTTCTAATATAGGATTTCGCTATATATTTTTAAAAATGAACTTTATTATATACTTAAAAGGAAAATTACATAAAAAAATGGGGTCACCGTTCATTTAAGCTCACAATCTGCCTTCGGAAGGAGCATACATTTTTGTTGATGTCCTTTTTTTCTGTTGAGCTAATAGGAGAAATAGAGGTAATATCGAAATAAAAAAATAACCTAATTGTAGAAATCGCTTAAATTTTACAATTATTTAGTTTATGTACAGCTTATTTGAAAACAATAATAAAAAAATAGGTCACCGATGAGTTAAAAAAAATATTTCAAATTTAATGCCACAAAATGGCATTTTGGTACCAAAGGGAGATAATTTGGAGCTTTTTCAATGATATAAACATTTCAAAAGTCATCTGGGACCAAACTGAATTGTTTTTTGGGTGGATTTTTGTACCATATCATAAAGAATTACCTAATAGTGTAATAAATAAATTTTGTAATGAAAAAATAAAGGTTCAATTTTTTGCTTAAATTTTTGTACCCACGAGCCACCTTAACTTAAGTCTAGTATAGATTTATGCTGTCAGTTAGACTTAAATAATGCAGTGAATGTTTTTTTTAATTAACATTTATATAAAATAGTATATAAAACAACTTCATAAATTAAAAAAAATGAGACCTCAATTGTTTTGTTTTATTAAACCAAGAATTTAATATAAACATGATAATAGAATTTCCATATCGATCCTTAATAACCTTTTTAAAAAAGGAAATGTGTTCCAAAGTAACAGTAAAATTTATTTCAATTGATTTAAGTATTTTTTTGTCAAATTAAAGACATGGCATTCATTAAGCACTTCAATATGGTCTTATTGCCTCAGTACATGTGCGTTTTACCTACAGTAGGTAAAAAGAAAGCCCTATTTTCTTAAATTCGTTTATTACTTATCTTGTATATTCGAACGGCCTTGTTTTTTTTTAAGTTAAACAGGATGTTGCAATTTTGAATAAATGTTATTTAGAATTTAATACCTCTGACCAGGTGTGATCTTATTTATGAGTTTGCCCCAAGCAGAGGTTATACTTAATATTTCACCACTACTCAGAAACACAATTTTATTTGTTTATTTAATTTTATCCCTTTTTGATATAAATTATATATAGTATATTATTTTTTATCCTAAATATAATCATAGATATATTTCTAATATAAGGTTAAATAATTTATAAATTTTGTTGGCTGTTGTTATAAATGTCAGTTAAAAGAAATTTGTTTTAACAGTTAAAAAAGTAGAGGTTATTTGGTCTAGTATGGTTCAGACTGGTCGAGTATTGTTCAGAAGTTTGGTTAAGTATGATTTAGACTGGAAAAAATAGGTCGAGTACATATCAAGAATGGGTTAAGACTGTTCCAGACTGGTCGAGTAATAGTTCAGACTATTTTCAACGGCAAAGAAGTAAAAGTCAGACCAAATCAGACTGTTCGAGTAAAAATCAGTACAGTCCAGTACAGATATAGGCCATTTCAGACTTTAATGGTTTGTAGTGTACTCTAAACTCAAATAAAACGGTTCTTATGATCTATTAATACATTTAAAGTCAAAACCCATCTTTATTGATGAAGATCAATCCATGTTTACAAATAATTTCAACATTACGTGAATTTCCCTTGTGTGATCCATGGTTTCATATATTCATGGGAAGCTACGATTTTTTATTAATTGTTTCCACCAATGTGGTACCCCAACTTGAAAACAAACATTTTTCATGGAAAGATGTCCAATTGAAGCGTGTTTTAAGCTTGTTGTTTTCTTCTCCAAGTAAATATTTGGTTATTATTCATGAAATGTAGACATTTTCCCTTTCGGAACTGTTTCATGCACTATTAAGGTCTTAAATGATGGTTAATTTTGACAATTTGTGGCACTGGACTCTTTGTGCTTTTGGCACCGGCCTTTTTGTGCGCAAATGAATATGGAGACTCATATCTTTTCTGTCAGTCTATGTGTTTACTCCACCTGCATGGTTGTTCAACACTTTATACATTAATCACACATCACACAATGATATATTTTATTAATCCACAAACAAATGTATTGGATTCTATCAGTATCTCGGCCTCATAGCAGGGGGGTTTCTATTTCAAATAATTCTGACGTCTGGGAAGGCTATTCTAGATGCTTGCTTTGACGCCTTTCTGCGACGATGTAAATAAAATTGAGAATGGAAATGGGTAATGTGCCAAAAAGACAACAACCCGACCATAGAAAAAAACAACAGCAGAAGGTCACCAACAGGTCTTCAATGTAGCGAGAAATTCCCGCACCCAGAGGCGTCCTTCAGCTGGCCCCTAAACAAATATATTCTAGTTCAGTGATAATGAACGCCATACTAATTTTCAAATTGTACACAAGAAACTAAAATTAAAATAATACAAGACTAACAAAGGCCAGAGGCTCCTGACTTGGGACAGGCGCAAAAATGCGGCGGGGTTAAACATGTTTGTGAGATCTCAACCCTCCCCCTATACCTCTAGCCAATGTAGAAAAGTAAACGCATAACAATACGCACATTAACATTCAGTTCAAGAGAAGTCCGAGTCTGATGTCAGAAGATGTAACCAAAGAAAATAAACAAAATGACAATAATACAAAAATAACAACAAACTACTAGCAGTTAACTGACATGCCAGCTCCAGACTTCAATTAAACTGACTGAAAGATTATGATTTCATCATATGAACATCAGGCACAATCCTTCCCGTTAGGGGTTTAGTATAATACCATCATAACATATATGAGACGAACATAACCCGTGTCATGCCAACAACTGGTTTTTGAATAAATGTGTTTAGTTCCGATGCAAAAACCCTATAAATGAATCAATATTAACGCCAAAATATGCAATCTTTAATGACCTGACAACAGTATCGTAACTATATCCCTTTTTAATAAGTCTATTCAAAGGTTTTGTTAGTTTTTGAGGTGAATACTGACACCTTTGTGCTTTATAAAGAATATTTCCATAAAAAATTGGATGTGAAATACCTGAACGTATAAGAAGTCTGCATGTTGAGCTATATTTACGAATGATGTCCTTATACCGATGATAAAATTTAATAAATGTTTTGACTAGTTTGTGATATCGAAAACCCTGGTGTAATAATTTTTCAGTAATACATAAATTTCTCTCGTTAAAATCTAAAACATTGTTACATACACGAGCGAATCGTACAAGTTGAGATATATAAACACCGTAAGATGGTTACAAGGGAACGTCACCATCTAAAAATGGATAATTAACGATAGGAAATGAAAAATCATCTCTTTTATCATAAATTTTAGTATTCAGCTTTCCGTTAGTGATATAGATATCAAGATCGAGGAAAGGGCAGTGGTCATTGTTAGGATTAGATTTATTTAAAGTAAGTTCAACAGGATAAATTTCTTTAATATACATACTGAAGTCGTCATTATTGAGAGCCAAAATATCACCCAAATATCTAAAAGTATTATTAAATTTGTTTATCTGATGTTGTTTCGATGGGTCTTTGCTTTTTTTTGTTATAAATTGTAACTCATAGCAATACAAAAACAAGTCCGCAAAGCCTTTCAAGACGTGATAGTTATTTGAACGAGTAGGTATAAAAAAGAAGATATGGTATGATTGCCAATAAGACAACTCTCCACAAGAGTCCAAAATAAAACAATAATTATCAATTATAGGGTTAACGTACGGCCTTCAACAATAAGCAACGTCTATACCACATAGTCAGCTATAAAAGGCCCCGAAATGACAATCGGTTAAACAATTCACTAGAAAACAAACGGCCTTATCTATATAAAAACATGAACGAAAAACAATTGTGTGACACATAAACAAACGACAACAACTGAATTACAGGCTCCTGACTTGGGACAGGCACATACATACATACATAATGTGGCGGGGTTAAACATGTTAGTTGGGGCAGTGATATAACAGAACACCATGAGAACGAACTATAAAAATCAGTTGAAAAAGGCTAAACTCATCAAATGAACAAAAATACAAGTGGACGTGGCTGGGTACTTGTACATCCCACAACAAAAGACAACGAACAGATTTTCGCGTTTAAAGTCACTAATAACTATTACTAAATCATGCATCTAACATGCACTAAATGGGTTCACAATTTAAATTGTCATAGTTATTCACCGGCTCCATGACATCAACGGTCGTTTTTCAGGACTGACACTTAAAGCTTCACTCATACATGCATCATTATGAATATTTCTATTACACCGGAATGAACATGTCTTTCGAAACATCCGTCAAAAGACTTTCACATGTAAATATGGGATACAGCAGAAATAGACCACTTGTGTTTTGTTTGGTATTCCATGTGATATTGCCCCAAACCGATGTACTTTTACTCAAAGAAAAAAATCAAGATTGAGGAAAAACACTTGTCCGTGGAAAGTTCTAGATTTGTATATTCTAGAACACGATGTCAAGTACATGGGGTTATCAATATCTTTTATTTTTCATTTCCCAAACAAACAAAAAATACGAAAACATCATTTTTTACCCTGGTAAAACAATAAAAACACAATAAGTCCTGTGCTAAAAAAAAACCTCAACAGTTCGGTGCCAAAAAAACGTCGTTTTAGGGAAACCCGATTAGTTCGCTGCCAAGCAATTTTGATGAAACTTTAATATAAGATAATTTAAGTTTTTGAATGCACACAAGTGGTTCTAATATTTATTTTGTATGAAATATAGGAGCACAAAAAGTCCACATTCTAATATACTGTGTATTTGAACGGAAAACACGCCATTAGTAGCTGTGTTCGGCCTGTTGTCCTTTTTAGTGAGGAGCTTTTTGAAAAAGCCACGAGTGGTACCGAAGCAAAATGAAAAATTTTGCAAAGTAAGATCATCGGTGCCTTCCGTGATCATATAAACATAAACACAAACGACTTATTTTCGTCTATTTGGCTCATTTTGTGTCATACTGTCTGAAAACAAAACGCGATAAGTCCGTTGCCGAACCCGATTAGTGCGGAAACGCCGAAAAAAAACCGATAAGTCCGTTACCATTCTACACCGTGAAATAATTTTGAAAGTTCCCCTGTTAGAATGTCTGGAAGTGAAGGAGCAACGGATAGAATGGTTGCAAAGGCTAGACTAGAAATGAGAAGGTTTTTGGACCAATGTATGTCCGATTTCACTTATAGAATGCAAGAAATGTTATCAAATTTTGAAACGAGACTTGTCTCAATAATCTCAAGTAAACCTTCCGAAAATAGTAGTAAATATAATAAATTGATGGAAAGAGAAATTTGCTCAATAGAGATAAACACGAGAGTGACCAGATCATTGCTCGATGTTTATGGAGTAAAGCTTAGTAAAAGCGGGTTTGCTTAAATATCTTTACAATATTTGCAAGCCAGAAATAAGTGAAATAAGTATATGTAATACAAAATAGGGCTGTAATGGAAACTAAGAAAAATAAAAGTAATACATTGTAATTAGTTAGGAATAGATAGGAACGACAGATTTGCTCAATAGAGATAGACACATGAGTGACCTAACTACTGGTCAGTGTTTATGGAGCAAATGATGATAAAACGAGTTTGCTGGAGAAACATTTTACAGTGTTTGCAAGCCTAAATATCAGAATTAAAGAAATAACCTGAAACCATAGTTGACAGAAATCAAAGTACAAAAGGTCTTTAAGTGTAGGTGGCTAACATTAATGAATTTATTCGTGTAATTCTTTTAGTATGAACGTCAGCTTAAGAAAACTAATAATAATGAATTGTTTCACGTGAATTAAATCTTACAGACGAATGTATTTGGGGACCGTCGTCGTTAACTTTTACAAAAATCTTCTCCTCTGACACTACTGGGCCAAATTTAATCAAACTTAGCCACAATCATCATCGGGGTATCTAGTTTAAAAAAAATGTGTGGCGTGACCCGGCCAACCAACCAAGATGGCCCCCATGGCTAAAAATAAAACATAGGGGTAAAATGTAGATTTTGGCTTATAACTCTGAAACCGAAGCATTTAGAGCAAATCTGACATTGGTTAATTTGTTTATCAAGTCAAGATCTAGCTGCCCTGAAATTTTCAGACAAATTGGACAATCGGTTGTTGGGTTGCTGTCCCTGAATTGGCAATTTTAAGGAAATTTTGCAGTTTTTTGGTTAATATCTTGTATATTAATATAGATAGAGATAAACTGTAAACAGCAATAATGATCAGCAACGTAAGGTCTACAAATAGGTCAACATGACCAACTTTGGTCATGTTGACCTCTTAAGGAGTTATTGCCCTTTATAGTCATTTTTTACCAATTTTTCGTAAATTTTTGTAATCTTTTACAAAAATCTTCTCCTCTGATACTACTTGGCCAAATTTAACCATACTAGGCCACAATCATCATTGGAGTATCTTGTTTAAAAATGTGTTGCGTGACCCGGCCAACCAACCAAGATGACCGCCATGGCTAAAAATAGAACATAGGGGGTAAAATGTAGATTTTTGCTTATAACTCTTAAACCGAAGCATTTAGAGCAAATCTGACAAGAAGTTAAATTGTTCATCAAGTTAAGATCTATCTGACCTGAAATTTTCAAACGAATTGGACAACCGGTTGTTGGGTTGCTGCTCTGAATTGGTAATTTTTAAAGAAATTTTGCCGTTTTTGGTTATTATCTTGAATATGATTGTAGATAGAGATAAACTGTAAACAGCAATAATGTTCAGCAAAGTAAGATCTACAAATTAATCAACATGACAAAAATGGTCAGTTGACCCCTTAAGGAATTACAGCCCTCTACAGTCAATTTTTAACAATTTTCATAAATTTTGTAATTTTTTGTAAATTCTTAACAAAATATTTTCCTCTGTAACTAATGGGCCAAGATTATTAAAGATGGAGATAATTGTAAGTAGCAAAAAAGTCAGTAAAGTAAGATCTACAAACACATCACCATCACCAAAACACAATTTTGTCATTTATCCATCTGTGTCTTTTGTTGAATATGCACATAGACCAAGGTGAGCGACACATGCTCTTAAGAGCCTCTAGTTTAGTAAACCTATGTCTGTATAGTTTCTTGAAATTGTTCAGGATAAACGATAGATGTTAGTGAGATGTCTAATGTTGCAAGTAATGTAAGAATTGAAATTTGTCATTTTGGCTGTTGTTTCCATAATACGACAGATTTGTGTATGTTAGTTTGTTAAGAATTTTGTTTTCACGTACTGGTTCCGTATTTTCGCGGTAGTTACCTTATCATACTTTAAACTCAAATAAAACGGTTCTTATGATCTACTAATAACCCATCTTTATTGATGAAGATCAATCCATGTTTACAAATAATATCAACATTACGGGAATTTCACTTGTGTTATCCATGGCTGCCGATTGGTAAACAATATGTAACAAGCTCTGCCATTGGTCAGTTGAAAGGATAAGTACAAAAGCAACAACAGAATTGACGGAGTGTTTTGTTGACAAAAATTGGGAAGTGATAAACTTAAATAGAAGCTGAAATATGTCTGAAAGTTAACTTTGTTTTACTTTAAGATTGTCGGTGCCGGTGACGGTGCTATATACGGGTGCCGGTGACGGTGATAAATACAGATGACGGTGACGGTAACGGTGACAAATACAGTCACCGATCACAGTGACGGTGCTAAATACTGTTACCGGTCACGGTGACAGTGTCGGTGACAGTGCTATTGAAGGTGCACATTAAGAGTCATGAGAGTTCTGTTGGCGGTTTTGACAAGATTAATACATGTATGTCATTGTATGTGTTATACTAAGTTGTTGTCTTCTAGGTGTTTAATGTAGAAGGGTGTTTTATCCTTTACTTGAGATTATAGAAAGATACAAAATAAGTGACAACCTTGTTACTTGACTGTTGAATAAAACATGCACTAGTTGTGTATGTCTATGTAAGACAACCTTAACCGGGGACCTGGCCAGACCAGTGACAGTTCCTGCAAGATCCATTCTCTCCGGCGTGGATTATTTTGATATCAATAAAATATGAAACTTTATTTTATTCAGATATTTTATTTCATAACTGAGAATTATATATAAATACAAGTATACGTTTTCCCTTTTTGTAACGTGTTTTGGTCCGACGGTTTATAGTGGACGTCGAACCTTACACTTTATAGATCCTTTAATTCCCTTTTTCTTTGTGACTCTGTGTTCTCTGATGGCCGACTCTAGCACCAGGGAGGCGGCGTCGCTCGGAAAGACATCTACAAAATGGAAACATAAAACCATATCCGTTTTACGTATTGTGGGTTGAAGTCTTATGGATGTAAACCGTTCAACATTATTACCTAGGACTAGATTGAAGTGCCAGGAATTTTGTATGATTATTAACAGCCCATTTACACAATTAGTAACGTAACTTGGCAATAATATCTAAAGAAAATTGTATTACTTAAACAACAATATTTTGGGAACAAACACATTTCTTGAACAACAAAGGGTTGCTCATTAAAAATTACTGATGTCTTTAACAATTATCTAAGGGTCGACAAACGTTGCATTGAATTTGTTCTCATTAAGAAATAATGGGACGAGTGTCTCAATTTTGTTTTTGTAACTAACAGTCCTGATATTTGACAATATTTGCTCTTACAGTACCGACTTAACTTTAAATTGAAGCCTTGGAAAGGTGGTCTTGTTTATTGCCTACCTCGGACTAAGGGAGTTTTAAATGCCATATAGTTGCAGGTTAATACAAAATCTTATAAAACATATAAATAAAAAAAATTAGTAACAATGAAATAACAAGTATATTGTTATAAACAAAAGACTAATTTGAGACTGGTGAGTAAAATGTGCATATGATTTTTGAAATATCAAAATTTGAAGTTTAACTCTCTTGCTGCCCGTGGTTTTTTTTTATAATTTCATTTTGTGTGCCAGAAAATATGAAAGCTAGACGGTTGTGACGTCATTATATGTAATCTGTGCCTTTAATGATAACAAACATTTAACGTACATTTGTTTTTATTTTCAGTGATTGGCTTCTACGACTTGTACTGTTAATTGAAATTGTTATTGCAGGAATACCTTCCTTTCCCTGTATTATTGTGTTTTTGTTTTCGGCTTTTCAGAACAAAAGACAATAACAAAATTACCGAACTCCAAGGAAAATTCAAATCGGAATGTCCTTTATCTAATTACAAAATTAAAAGCTTAAACACATAAATAAAGGCAACAGAATTTATACCGCTGTTCGATATTCATAAATCAATTAAGAAAAAAAAACAAAATGGGTCACAAACTAAAACTGAGGAAAACATCAAATATTAGAGAACAACGACACAACAGAAACATAACATTAAATTACAACACAAACTACTATAATATAACAATGGACATTTTAAGAAAAAATGGTTGGTTAAACTAAAACGAGTAAGAAATAAGGTAAAACGAATAAGAACAACAGATTGAACATCATGTTGGTATCTAGTGCCACTTTTTTTAAATATAAACTGTATAGTTATGGTTAACTTCCTTGCTCTTCTTTCTTCTGTAAAAGTATCATATGATTCTCAAAGTAGGAAATTTAATTTAACAGAATGCCATCTTGGTTTTTACGGTAATGCATGTCTGGAACCATGTTCAGCAAACTGTTCAAGTCCAAAATGTAATCACGTGACCGGGGAATGCATCGGTGGCTGCAAAGATGGATGGCAGGGATTCAACTGTTCACAATGTTTGTTCTTTTTTTATATTTTAAACATATAATTGTTTAGTTTTGTCTTAATAAAACAACGAAAATAAAAGTTATATCTTGGAGATCATACCAGTTCATTTAAGATGAATTATTCAAACTCCATTTATTTTAAATGTGTAGTATGTACTTTATTTCTTATCGTGTGATTAAGTGTAATTTCTATTTATCAATTTTATTCGTATTTAAATATGAGTCAGTCGTATTAGCGATTCAGTAATATAAAACATTTATCTAAAAAATCCAGTTTAATTCTTTACTTGTGCTTTGCTTGTGCTTTGTTTTTATATATATTTACATTGTCGCTTATCCAATATAGCTGTCTTACTTGGTATGTCTATAATATAAATGTTTTATATCTTTTATGTATATTGTGTGTGTTGATATTGTAATGAATCTCGGCCAAAATTAACTCTGCAGAGCTTATGTTTGTAATGATTCATGTTTCCCAACTTAAAATAACATGTTCTATTCTATTCTTTAATACTATAAATGAATGTTTTGTTATAAAATTATAATGTAAATGAACTTTTATGTAAATTATAAAACATCTTAAATGAAACCTCGAAAAAAATATAAACTTCAGTGCCTGGAAATTATATTGTCAACCAATTATTGATTGATACATATTTGATGTTAAAATGTACACATTATTTTCAGCTTGTCCTGACAGTAAATTTGGAAATAACTTTTTTGTGATGGGTGTATATCACGATTCTATGAACATGCTAGTGGATTGTGTGAAAACGAAACAGGTTGTAAAACTAGTTATAGGTACACTGACCATTGTATTAAAATTCCGAAAAGTTTTCGATATAAAAACGCTGTGGCAACTACCTTCACTTATTCTTCCGCAGCACCTGAGATCGCCCCCGATTTCTGGCGGGTTCGTCTTTGTTAGTATTTTGTTTCTGAGTCTTTTTATCGTTTTCTATATTCCTTATTCTGCCTCTATTTTTAATGTATCTTTGGATTGTTGCTGTATAGTCCCACAAAGTACTACACCATCATTAAAAAGACGAAAATACAGGACTTCTATACTGGAATAGTCTCTGATCTAACTTTCAGTAAAGGAGAAGAATCTGTATTTTATTATGGTTTTTTGTAAGTTATTTTTGTGCTTTCTATCAGTTTTATGAATTAAACCCTTTTCAACAAACATTATAGTTTTTATGTTCTGTTTGTCATTTGTGTATTGTTTTGTACCTAAATATGGCACTGAGTTTTCTCTTTTTGGATTGATATATTTTTTTTAATTTCGAGGCCTTTTATGGCTTTCTTTGTGGGAAGACTTTTGCTCATTTAAGAAGGCCATATGGTGACCATTAATTGCTAGAGTATGCGTCATGTGGTCTCTGTGAGAGTTGTGCAACCTGAGATCACCCCCAGTATTTGGTTAGGTTCGTGTTGCTTCATTTTTTGTTTTTTTTTTGTTGTTGTGTTTTGTGTACTATTGTTTGATTGGATTTATTCACTCTATTTCCGATTTATGAGTTTGAATGTCCCTCTGGTATATTTTGCCTATATTTTGTCTGTTGACAATCATATAATATATCCTTATTAAACACTGTATCTTTTGCAGTAAAACAAAAGGAATATGTTCATCCGGAGATTGTAAAGGATGGCCTGCTGAATCCTGTAGCAAAGGTAAAACACAAATCCTAGTTCTGGTTAAACCTCATATTTGAATTATATTGTCAAAGTAATACAGAGGCATCTTTTTTAGTGAAACGTGTAATTGGTGCTCGATGTTATCTAAACATTTTAATGTAAAGAGTTGTTAAGTTGACATACTGCATTGTAACTACTGTTATTATTTTTAAGTTTTGAAGGTTCCTATTTAAATCTTTGAAACTTTAAAAGTTACCTTGCCAGTAAAAAGAATAATAATGTGGGTCCTTCGTGACAAGTTTCATTTAAAAAAATATTGAAATCATATTCTACACCCTTGAAATAAGACACTTTTTTTTCTTACAACCAACTAACCAACTAAATTTGTCAATTTAAAAACTGAGAAATTATTCATGTCTGTTTCTGTAAGTTGTGATGTCGCACTTTGATTATTAATTTCTACGCTTATAAACTGTTTTACCGATCTGAAAAAAGAAATAACACGACGGGTGTCGTATGCGGTGCAGGAAATGCTTATCATTCCGAAGCACCTGATTTCACACCTGGTTTTTAGTGGACTTCGTGTTCTTTCTTATTTATTATTTAAAACTGTTGAAGTAAATGTCTTTTAGTTTTTTTAGTCTTTGTTTACTCCTTGGTTTTCGAAAATAATTTAGAAATAAAGGGTATTTAACGTTTGAAATAATTGTACTGGTGCTCAAGATACATGTTGCAAAATGATTGTTAACGTTGTAATGTTATCTGGGTGTATTTTCTAACATTTAATCCGAAATTGCTGTCAAAAAAAAGAATTTAATATGTCATCGTTTTGCTATTTCCAAACCTGTCCTGTCATTCATAATCTTCATAACAAACAAAACTTCGAAGACAAACTGACAACGCCATGCATAAAAACTAAATTTGACGAAATGACAAGCAAACAGTACATTATGAAATAGCTAAAGACTACGCAGCATGAATCCCGCTAAAACCTGGAAATTATTTCAGATGTTCCGGAAGGGTATGTAGATCCTCCTCAACGTACAAGCACAGAATTGATGATAAATCTAATTTGAAAGGTATCATTCGATGACAAGAGGTCGGGACTGTACATATGGCGACTGCCATTTGAACATATCGTCGTCTTCTGTAAAACATGTATTCATTCATTGTCAACTACTTCTACATAGCGTCCGTAACATTTTCGAAAAGAGGATTTCAACTGGAACTGTTTGTTTAATAACTGTCTTGTTACAGAAACACTATATCAAGAAAACCATGATAGAAAATGCAGGCTCTGTAACTTGAAGAGATTATTATATATGCAGGGACAGCTGGAATGTTGAAAAATAGAATTTGAAAGGTTCACAGTTGAGAATCGGAAAGCAACTCTAGTAATGGAAAGTTTTTTTCTCAACCGATCCTCTTTGTTTATTTCAAGATTTAAGTCAAAAGTAACATAGCTTGAACGCCTTGTTAATTTTATTTACAGGAACAATAGAATTTGAAAGTTCACAGTTGAGAATCGGAAAGCAACTCTATTATGGTAAAGTTTTGTTCTCAAGCAATCCTCATTGTTTATTTCAGATTTTAGTCAAAAGTAACATAGCTTGTACGTCTTGTTAATTTCATTTACAGGAACAATATGAAATCGTCTATGCAGCCTTATTAGAACTGTTTCTGTACGAGAAACGGCTATTCAAAAGAATGGATTATGTTAATACATAACAGATCACGAGCAACCTTACGATGTAATCAAGAGCTGTATAAAACTCAATTTCAGGTAAACAAATTTATGGATTTTCTATTTTGCAAGCAGATGCATCTATTACAGAGGAGCTTCAGCTGACTTTACATCATAAGGTGAATATAAAGGTTCGATGATTTAACATACAAGGAACAAAAACATCAAACAATACATCGAATTATCAAAACCAGTAATATATCAGCAATATAGAGCAAGGGAAGAAATTCGAATGAGATGATGTATTACAGAAAAAGTTACAAAATATGCCCGTGGATTGTGGCTATTCAAATAAATAATTTTGGTTCTGTGATAGCTTTCAATTGGCTGATCGTGGTTGCAGAAAATGTGTTGAAGACCGTACTTTGACCTATAATGGTTTACTTGTCACTTTGAAGGAGACTTGTTTCATTGGCACTCATACTACATCTTCATCTATCTACTTACAACAATGATTAAATATAGTCTCTCTTTGATTATTGAAAAATCAACATTTATAATATGTTTCAAATCTTAAGTTATAATCAAATGGTGTTTACTGTTCGAATGCCTTAACAAGATGTTAAGTTTGTGGTTAAATCTTTTCTGATTTTTAAGAATTAAATACTAGACACATATGAAATTATCTTTATGTTACTTTCTTGATGCATGGTCAGCACATACCATAGACAGTCATTTTACAAATCACGAATTTACTACTTCATATAAATTTAAAGTTGATGTAAACGTGTATATATTTCTACTTTCAAAAAATACTTTTTTCAAAGGATTGTAAAAACATTAGACTCTTACATTTGAACATCAACTGTATGGTATAACGCTTTAATTCTCTTTCATCCTCAGAAAAAGGACCAAAGGACCATAACTGTTTTATCGGCAAGTAGATTAAACGTGGCAAGTGTTACAAAGCTTCCATCAATCATTCTGTTATGTCTTCTAAAAAAAGTAATAGACTGATGGAAAAAAGACAAAGGTTCAGTTACTGTAGCTTGCAGGTACGCTATTCAGAATGGTCTAGACTAGTAAAATAATGTAAGGGTAATTATGTTGCAGTGAATTTGTCTTTTTAATGAAACAATATTTGAACGAGAGAAAATGGGAATAAGATTTAGGTTTAAATGAACTTGTTGAAACACTGAAGAAGTACGTATATGCTTAATTGCTTTAAATGTATAGATATTTTAGTATATGCAATGCTGTACAGTACATGTAACTGTTAAACACCTTACTATTAGTACTAAATACAAAGAAGCACACACAATGTTTGGATACGGAATGCAGCAGTGACCAATTATAGTTAAAAACAAAATAATAACATTTATAATGATTTTGTCAAGAATTGAAGGACATTTATCTTAAACCAGCTATATAATAACAAAATACAAAACACTGGCATCGCATAACTGCAACAATAAAATCTACAAAACAATGACGTAACGCTCGTAATAATGAGCGCCTAATTTTATCATACCAGTTTATCTGTCTCTGGAATAAAATAAAAAGGTCTTATACTTCACTACCTATAGTACTCCATCTTAGAATCCTTACACCTCGTTGAAAATATGTCACATTCCTAAATTTTAATCAAACTTTTTTAAATTACACTTTGTGTTCGAATTATCTACGTCCATATCCGTAGATATAGATATTTTAACAACCTTCAGTACTTTTAACACCATTAAATTACCTATACACACTGAGATTGCGCCTCATGGTGTACTGGGATACATGTACTTCAGGATGTTAAAATACAAATATATACGAATATCAACGTAGATAACTTATACCAATTCTAGTTATATTTGCTTTATCAATGCTTATGCTCCTACCAATTCTGATTACAAAAAAAAACCTGAACCATTATTATTATTTTACAGCGATGATTGATATAAAGCTGGACAGTTTGTTGTACTATATCTTGCTTTAGAAAAAATGGAGATAGACGATGAAATTGGTGTTTTTTCAATTTGTTAGAGCAATGCAAGTTAGACGTCCTAAATTTTTTATGAAACTAGTAAGTTTTTGTGTAAATTTTATGTATTATTAATACGTTTCAGGTATAAAAATGTTCATGTCTGATAACATGTAAATACTGTCGTTCCGTACAATAAAAAATTAATAAACCAATCAGATTTATCCTGAAAATACAAAGCTATTGATTTAATCAAGGTAAACGTGTGATTTAATTTTTTTAGTTGATGTAAACATTTTGTGGTACTAAAATGAACATATCTATAACTACACAAACAAATAATAGTTGAACAGCATATAAACCTTACAGAAAATGAAAAATAAAAAGATGCTCCAGATGGGGACACATTTCTGAAAATTTCATTCATATATTCAAAAATTAAATGGACAATCACTTAATCGCACTTTTAACAGCCAATTAAGAGCTGATCGGCCTTTGATTTGTTCCAAAAATATTTCCAATAATCTTAATAATACGTTTTGTTTACTATATATGACTGAAAATTTCTTTCTTATTTTAGGATTAGTATGAATACATCTACAAGTGTATCAAGGAAAATTTAGATGAAATAGACTCGTTATATGCAACTCTTTAGTGATGTGAAACTCATATGAGTATATATAAAGGCCGTACCTTGACCTATAGTGGTTTACTTTTATAAATTGTTACATGGATGGAGAGTTGTCTCACTGGCACTCATACTACATCTATATAAGAATGTCCCTTGAATAAATGCACATGGAGATCAAATTCTTACAGTTTAAAAGCTGGAATCCAAAGAAAACAAGCGGGAAAGTCCAAATTATACGTTGTTTTATTTTTTTAATTATTTTTAATTTTTATACTTTTAACTGTCACATTAATTTAACAGATTTTTATATAATCAACGCTCAAACATGCATTCATTCAAAGCCTTCATGAATCACCTATGCATCTGTTTTTGTAGTCATACATTATTCATTTGTTCAATTAGCTGCTGAACCTTAGCTCTTTTGGTCCATATGATATTTTTTGACAATTTACAGATCAAATACGGTATATTGTAACGCCGCCTCCCTGGTGCTAGAGTCGGCCACCAGAGAACACAGGGTCACAAAGAAAAAGGGATCTCAATTAAAGGATAAAAACACCCTTCTACATTATAGAACTAAGAAGACAACAACTTAGTATAACACATTAAATGACATATTAATCATGTCAAAACCGCCAACAGAACTCTTAATGTGCACCTTCAATAGCACTGTCATCGTAACCGGTAACCGTACATAGCACCGTCACCGTCACCGTCACCCGTATTTAGCACCGTCACCGTGATCGGTGACTGTATTTGTTACCGTCACCGTCACCGTCACCCGTATTTAGCCCCGTCACCGGCACCGACAATCTTAAATTAAAACAAAGTTAACTTTCAACGCTTGTCTGTATTTCTCAGACATATTCCAGCTTCTATTTAAGTTTATCACTTCACATTCATTGTCAACCCAACACTCCGTCGTTTCTGTTGTTGTTTTTGTATTCATACTTTCGACGGACCAATGGCAGAGCTTGTTACATATTGTTTACCAATCGGCAACCATGGATCACACAAGGGAAATTCCCGTAATGTTGATATTGTTTGTAAACATGAATTGATCTTCATAAATGAAGATGGGTTTTGACTTTAAATTTATTAGTAGATCATCAGAACAGTTGTATTTGAGTTTATAGTATAATAAGGTAACTACCGCGAAAATACAGAATCAGTATGTGAAATAAAACTTTTTAACAAACTAACATACACAAATCTGTCGTATCTTGAAAACAACAGCCAAAATAACAAATTACAAGTCTTACACTACTTGCAGCATTAGACATCTCACTAACATCTATCGTTTATCCTCAATAATTTCAAGAAACTATAAAGACATAGGTTTACTATAAAAAGGGGGAGATTTCGGCATTACATTGCCCCACCTTTAAGGATTTGGTCCCCAAATACATTCGTATGTAAGGTTTAATTAATCTAGAACCAATTCATTATTATTATTTATCTTAAGCTGGCGAACATACAAAAAGAATTACACGAATAAATTCATTCATGTCAACAACCTACACTTAAAGAACTTTTGTACTTTGATTTCTGTCCACTCTGGTTTCAGGTTTTTCATTTCATTCCGATATTCCGGCTTGCAAACATTGTGAAATGCTTCTCCAGCAAGCTCATTTTATCATCATTTGCTCCATAAACACTGACCAGTTGTTAGGTCACTCATGTGTCTATCTCTATTGAGCAAATCTGTCGTTCCTATCTATTCCTAAATAATTATTACTTTTATTTCTCTCTTAGTTTCTTTTACAGCCCTATTTTGTATTACATATACTTATTTCATTCATTATACATTCTGGCTTGCAAATATTGTAAAGATATTTAAGCAAACCCGCTTTTACTAAGCTTTACTCCATAAACATCGAGCAATGATCTGGTCACTCTCGTGTTTATCTCTATTGAGCAAATTTCTCTTTCTGTCAACTTATTATTCTTTACTATTTATTCTTCTAGTTTTGACAACATTATTTGACATTGACTGTATTTGTTCCCCCTTTATATTTATATCCAGGCGTGCAAACATTGTGAAATGTTTCTCTTGCAACCCCGTTCTTGTCTAGCTTTGCTCCATAGACACTGACCAGAAATTAGGTCAAACATGTGTCTATCTTTTTTGATATACATCATATACTCTTGTATTTTATTTATTTTTATATTTTACTCTATTTACGAGTTTTGAGAACAATTCTCTAGATTCTCCGACTAAGAGCGTAATAATATATTTGCATCCTGCTAGTGTGCTGAACAATTGTATAACGCACCACCTATAACCAGAGTTTCTAACCATATTATCAGTTGACCTTCTATATATATATTTTTTTTTAATTTCTAAACAAAAAGTGACCATTACAGATCAGTATATTCACCAAAAGTGTTCATAAGTTTTAAACAAATTGCAACAAAATAGTGTTTAACGCCACTGCAGGCCTTGCCTTTATTAATCATTTATTATGTGACAAGGGCTAACCTTATCTTTGATTATTAAACAATCCTTAGTGAAAGGAAATCAACATATTTATACATATAAGATCTGTTTCGATATTATAATTGTCCCAAACAAATCTGTCTTCAAAATCAAACACTAACCCCAACTAAAACTAGCGTAGGAGTTTTTAATTACATATATAAATCGTTTTTGTCTTTAAAAGTCACTACATTAATTGCTTGATAAACGAATTAGGTATAAACAATTCACTTGGAAACTCAACATATACCCTCACGACACTTACCAAAGAGGAAATCCTGGATAATCATAGGTCTGTTCTTTGTTCCTTTGGTATTTCAACCAAAGATGAAGAACTGGATCTTCCATCACTGTATTGGATACCTAAACTACATAAGTGTCCTTACAAACAACGGTATATTGCTGGGTCTTCCAAGTGCTCCACGAAACCTCTTTCTAAATTATTAACATCTATTTTATCAGCAATCAAAGACGGGCTTCAAAGTTATTGTGAAACTGCCTATTCTAGAGGTGGCGTGAATCAGATGTGGATACTTAAAAATTCCAAAGATCTTTAAGAGTACATACAATCTAACTCTCTTTCATCTTGTAACAGTATTAAAACATTTGACTTTTCTACTCTTTACACAAGTATTCCACATTCCAAACTAAAAGACAAATTGAAAGAGTTGGTATTACTTTGCTTCATAAAAAAGAATGGCCAACGTAGATACAAGTATCTTGTCTTAGGGAGGGATAAATCATACTTTGTAAAGAATCACTCTGATTCAAACAAAAAATTCTCTGAAACCGATATTATCAAGATGCTTGATTTCTTGATTGACAACATATTTGTATCGTTCGGAGGACGTGTTTTTCAACAGACTGTCGGCATCCCAATGGGAACAAACTGTGCCCCTCTACTTGCCGACTTGTTTCTTTATTATTATGAGGCTGACTTCATGCAGGAACTTCTTAGGAAGAAAGATAAGAAGTTAGCAATATCCTTTAACTCTACTTTCCGCTATATAGATGACGTTCTTTCACTAAACAATTCAAAATTTGGTGACTATGTGGAACGCATCTATCCCATCGAATTGGAGATAAAGGATACTACAGATACAGTTAAGTCGGCTTCATATCTTGACTTACATCTAGAAATTGACAATGAGGGTCGGTTGAAAACAAAACTTTACGACAAAAGAGATGATTTCAGCTTTCCAATTGTGAACTTTCCATTTCTAAGTAGCAACATTCCAGCAGCACCTGCATATATACGGAGTATATATCTCCCAATTGATACGATATTCCCGAGCTTGCATTTCCTATCATGATTTTCTTGATAGAGGGTTACTGCTAACAAGAAAGCTATTAAACCAAGAGTTCCAAATGGTGAAGTTGAAATCATCCCTTCGTACATTTTACGGACGCCATCACGAGTTGCTTGACCGTTATGGAATAACCGTTTCACAAATGATATCGGATATGTTCCTTACGACGTAACTACAATCCCCTTCCCTTTCATGAATGTGACCTACCGAATTAGACTATTTACCGGATTTGTAATCACATAAGCAACACGACGGGTGCCACATGTGGAGCAGGATCTGCTTACCCTTCCGGAGCACCTGAGATCACCCCTAGTTTTTGGTGGGGTTCGTGTTGTTTATTCTTTAGTTTTCTATATTGTGTCATGTGTACTATTGTTTTTCTGTTTGTCTTTTTCATTTTTAGCCATGGCGTTGTCAGTTTGTTTTAGATTTATGAGTTTGACTGTCCCTTTGGTATCTTTCGTCCCTCTTCTATAGTAGCCGAAACAAAACAACCGCTTTGTTGGAACGACATAATATTACAATAATAGTATTTTTAGTGTCGAGAATTCATTCTCGCTCCCGACATCATGGACATTTGTCTGTTTTTCTAACGACGAAATGCTCCTCTATTGTTAAAATTTGTATTGAAATTATTTTTATTTCTTCTATAATTATTATCTCCTCGGAATTGCTGATCATTTTGATTTTTGATAATAATTACTTCACTTGTCAAAGATTCAATACTTTGTTTGATTTCATTTATTTCCCGTTTCAGCTCAGGCTCTTGAACGGTTTCAGTATCGACAATACGAACATTTCGACCTTTCTGTATATCTGCAACTCGTAATGCTTCGAGTCTAACGGCAATATTTTCTGCCTCATTTATTGATTTTGGTCCAACTTCCCTTAATCTAAGACGTACTTCTGTCTCGGGTTTTGCATCAATATAATAATCTAGAGCTAATGTGTCTCTAACCAATGGAGAGGTACCAGGATAAGCCCTACGTGTCAGTTTTTTAATAGCCTGAGCTAATTCAGGCAAACTTTCGTTTTTAAATCGTACTCGTGTTTGCAACTCTGCTCTAAACACTTCAGCTCTATTGACTGAACCAAACCTATTCTTAAGAGACATTACTAAACTGTCAAAATCGTGACGATCAACTTCCGTGATTTCATTAAGAATTGCCCGTGCTCCGCCAGACAAACTACTAGCCAATAACAAAGCTTTTGTTTTTGAGTTCCAATTGTGCAATTCTGCTAACAAATTAAATTGAGTTAAATACTCTTCTAAATCATCATTACCGTCATAAACTTGGGGTTTTATTTTACAACTTAATTCATATTTGCCATTTTACCTATCGCTAACAAGTAAATTACTGTTATTACTTATGTCATCCCTTTCTCTAGAAAGTGTTAGGGAACTTGCTACGTCCCTACTACTATTTTCGGGAGGTTTACATGAGATTGTTGAGACAAGTCTCGTTTCAAAATTTGTGAACATTTCTTGCAATCTTTTAGTGAAATCTGACATACATTGGTCTAAAAACCTTCTCATTTCCAATCTAGCCTCTGTAACTATTATATCCGTTGCTCCTTCACTTCCAGACCTTCTAACAGGGAAACTTTCAAAATTACTTTCAGGTAGCGTTTCCTCGTCGTCTTCCCTATTGTCTAGATGGGGCTTGAACGAAATAACATCCGAATCGTCCATATTTTACAACATAACAGACTGATATAACCAAGCTGTATCAATTCCAACTTTCAACTCGACTCTAGTATTAAATCCCAACGCTGCCACCAAATTGTAACGCCGCCTCCCTGGTGCTAGAGTCAGCCACCAGAGAACACAGGGTCACAAAGAAAAAGGGATCTCAATTAAAGGATAAAAACACCCTTCTACATTATAGACCTAAGAAGACAACAACTTAGTATAACACATTAAATGACATATTAATCATGTCAAAACCACCAACAGAACTCTTAATGTGCACCTTCAATAGCACTGTCATCGTAACCGGTAACCGTACTTAGCACCGTCACCGTCACCCGTATTTAGCACCGTCACCGTGATCGGTGACTGTATTTGTTACCGTCACCGTCACCTGTATTGATCACCGTCACCGTCACCCGTATTTAGCCCCGTCACCGGCACCGACAATCTTAAATTAAAACAAAGTTAACTTTCAACGCTTGTCTGTATTTCTCAGACATATTCCAGTTTCTATTTAAGTTTATCACTTCACATTCAATGTCAACCCAACACTCCGTCGTTTCTGTTGTTGTTTTTGTATTCATACTTTCGACGGACCAATGGCAGAGCTTGTTACATATTGTTTACCAATCGGCAACCATGGATCACACAAGGGAAATTCCCGTAATGTTGATATTGTTTGTAAACATGAATTGATCTTCATCAATAAAGATGGGTTTTGACTTTAAATTTATTAGTATATCATCAGAACAGTCGTATTTGAGTTTATAGTATAATAAGGTAATTACCGCGAAAATACGGAATCAGTACGTGAAATAAAACTTTTTAACAAACTAACATACACAAATCTGTCGTATCTTCAAAACAACAGCCAAAAAAACAAATTACAAGTCTTACACTACTTGCAACATTAGACATCTCACTAACATCTATCGTTTATCCTCAATAATTTCAAGAAACTATACAGACATAGGTTTACTATAAAAAGGGGGAATGTGGGCATTACAATATTTCCGATTTTGTAACATTTGGAATTACAATCCATTTTCAGGAGTCTCTTCCATGAATTATAAACCCTTCTGTCTCTATAGATAAATACAGTCATCTAATTTAATCTTGAAATCTGTTATCAAGAATTTGTAATTTGGTTACTAAGCATGTCCATGTTTAATGCATACATTAAACTTTACACCTACACATAGGAGAAACTAAACAGACAAAAAACTTTAAATGAGTAAATTTAAAATGATGGACAGACATCGGAATTCCTTTACTGTGTCCGCCCTATAGTACTGGTGTTCACCAAAAAAGTATTTGTTACGATCAGTGAATGGAAAAAATTATTGCATGCATGTATATCAACAAAAACTTGATATTTCCTTTTTTTCTTATTTGATGCATTATATGAATAGATTTAGTCATGCTTGTCATCTTTGGAAGATCAAACCAATTAAATCATATGTAAATAAAATTGTGTATATGCTCCGCGACCAACATAATGATTGAATATTCTTGATCACATTATGGTTGTATTCAAATATTAAAGATACTCATCTTATATTAAATATAGTACATATGAACACTGAAAGGGACATGTTTGTTGAATTTGTTTAAACTTAACATCCCTGATGTTATTCTGGTGTAAAACAAAGTCAAATCACAAGTTATAAATCATATTTATTTGGACTTATTTTTGTTGAAGCTTACACATTCCATATAAGTGTTTTATAGATAAATACATGCGTTTTTTTTATGTTTTGTAACTGATGTTAATGATAATGTGTGTCTGCTTAACTTCTTAAAGTTCCCTCTTTACAGAGAACATGCACTATTTAATCATTATACATATACATATATTGAGAAAACTACCAGCCAATTTATTTTCAGTTTTATTTTATTCCATTAGTATCAGCTAAAATCAATTTTAAAAACTTTTGTTAATGATTACATGCATGGATTAAGGATACCATTACGCTTATTGTAGCTAATTTTAAAACAACAAATGAGAAACATTTACATTGGTATTTTATGAAGTTCTCAATGAATATACAGTTCATAGTCCTAGTTTCATGATATCCTGGGTTTATTTTTGCCAAGTATGGATGCACGTTCAAATCGACAACTAATACGTCTAACAAATATGTTGTAAAGTCTGAAGAACGGGACATAGCAAAAAAGATTTCGATTGGTAACAGACAACACTGATCTTTCAGTGCTTTGTTGCCATGATTCTCTACGTACAAAGATCATAGTACTCTCCTTGCAAGAGACATTGGATATAAGGTTTCATTCAGAAAGAACATTTATGCATACTACAAAGCCCTCTTTAGGGTTTATGTACTACGGTGCAAGGATCCAAGGGACGTACATATGTATGTGCTTATTAATATAGTATACAGTTTAGTTCATTAATGTATTCATAAAACAACACGGTTAATATGAATTTCAAGTACATTTTTACTGATGCAAGCATTAATTTTAATAACATGTTTACGTCTATTGCTTAAAACACTTTGACTCCTGTGATACTCTATATTTCTGAAATGCAACAATCCACTTCTACAATAGGGTTATCATAATCTACATTTTAATCTTAGAGTTTTACGTGTTATAGTACGTATGACATTTGTGAAAACAGCTTTAAAATCAACGGTATATATATTTTTTTGCAAGTTTCGAAGTATTTGTTTTTAGAAGACGTGGCTTTTATTTGACCTACTTGAAAGTACTTGTGAATGATAAATCTGTGTGCAACATTTGTTTTCACCACACGGACAGCATTCTATGAGATCACAATCGTTACAGCATTACTGGTTGACGTTTTGTCACCAAGTGATGCATGTTTCGGACGAAAAAAAAATGCACATCTGATTTGATCTTCAAATTGGTTGACTCAAACAACAAATCTTAACAAAAAAGTCATTAGCAACGAATTCAGTTCAAAAACATTAAGATATGACATACGGCAACTACTGCATTACTAGCGATGTTCAAAATCAGGGTGAGAGTAGTTATTTTTTATCTTGACCTCCCAACACCCATTCAACCACAATTTTGTTTACTACAAAAGTATGCTACATGTATAGGCACGACAGAATACCATGTCTAGATATTTCATCTCTTTGTCACACTTATTTTATTTTATGTCGTTTACTGTTCAACATACTAGTAAGTAATCAAATATGTTAATTGGGCTTCCGTTTCCTATTGTTGTTAAACATCTTCTTTTAAATTGTTTCCCTTATTGTTCTTGTTCACATGTAAAGACTCATTATCGCTCAAGTAAGTACTAGACTAACTTAAATTTACTACATAAAATTAATCTTCATAAAACGTCACATTTCATAAACAATATCACCCTAGACGGTGTCAACCATTATATATCTTCGGGTAGAAATTCATTAAAACGAGCAGATAAAGTCCGTCTAGTCATTTTTATTATTATTTTAATCAAACGACCAAGCTAAGAAGCTAGTTATATTTGTATTTATTTAGTTATCATGGATTGAAGTGATCTGATCAGGTTAATAAAACGGCGAATTAAAATAGGGAATGTTTCAAGGAGACAACAACTCGACCATAGAGCAGACAATTGGTTAACAGCCGTAGGCCACCAATAGGTCTTCAATAAAGCGGGAAACTCCCGCACCCGGAGGCGTCTTTCAGTTGGCCCCTAAACAAATATGTATACTAGTTCAGTGATAACAGACGTCATACTAAACTCCGAATTATACACAAGAAACTAAAATTAAAAATTATGTTAGACTTATAAAGGCCAGAGGCTCCTGACTTGGGACATGCGCAAATATGCGGCGGGGTTAAACATGTTTTTTAGATCTCAACCCTTCCAATATATGGAACGCCACAGCTGCCTTATGATAACAATAACCATAAGGGTAGAGATATATCATGTAGCACATGTTTTATACTTTAACGACATTTGACTATAATACTCTGTCAATTTGCTATATCACTAAGGTAAATTTATACACTATTACGACATTTGACTATAATACTCTGTCAATTTGCTATATCACTAAGGTAAATTTATACACTATAAAGATATATGACTATAATACTCTGTCAATAAACTCATCATAGATACCAGGACTAAATTTTGTATATACGCCAGACGCGCGTTTCGTCTACAAAAGACTCATCAGTGACGCTTGAATCCAAAAAAGTTAAAAAAAAAAAAAAAAAAAAGCCAAATAAAGTACAAAGTTGAAGAGCATTGAGATCCAAAATTCCTAAAAGTGTTGTCAATTTTCTATATCACGAAGATAAATTTATATACTATAAAGACACTTTGATACAACACGTAGCTACCTTTTCATACTATTCTGTCATATCACTTTGTTTTGAAGATAATATTTCATACTATGAAGACATATTGATATAACATGGAGCTATATTTTCATATTGATTTGTCATTTTAATAAACTATTATGTAATATTGCTACGTTATAAAGACACATTTTACACTATAAAGACATTTTAATTAAAAATAAGCAACTTTTTCAAACTACTTTGTCACCTTAGTATATTATAACAGTGGATTTGTATACTATACAATCATCTCGATATAACATGGAACAATTGTGTCATACTATTATGTCATTTAACTATCTTATAAAGACATATTTTAATATCAAGCTAACAATTCTTTTATCACGAGATGTCATCTATATACCAGCAGACTATTTCATTACTCTATCAGAGCATTTCACCTTACCATAAGACCATTTCATTATACCATAAGCCAATCTATTAATAGCGGCGAAAATTCCCCGCGAAATGCATCAGCAACATCGAAAAAGACCGTGAAGGAAATCGTTTTGCGGACCTTATGGTATCGTTTTCAAGATAAAGAAATTTCACGACTCTAATGTTGCATTTGCCATAGACACTTCCAGAGAGGGCTCTTTTGTGGGAATAATTTGTTTGCTTATATAGGGAATCACTGAAGCATGACTGGAGCGACCCCTCCTTAGCTCAGCCAATGGGCCCCCTTACAAAACGTTATGGATCCGCCACTGTTTGCCCACAGCGATTCGGAGTTGAAAAGACTGAGGGCGACACGCAAGGCAACGCATACAGGTTATACCCCTAAAAAACGAAAAAAAAAAAAAACAGCTAAATAACAATACAAGCTTAAAACAAAAAGATGCAGGCATATATTCTTTTGCCAAATTTTAACTATCATGAAAGAAACCTGTTTTTTTTTTAGATAGTTTACTTAAAGCATAATTTTGTTTTCAAATCAGGTACGGTGAAAAATGTGAAACCCGTAACTTGTACCAATTTTCCCTGTACCCATGATAATTTAGCCGTATTCTTGAATATGATTATTAACTAAAAGCTGAAAGATAGTCCATCGATAGATGTTTGAAATGACAAAATCGATTAATCTTTACTTTTCTATCTACATTTTACGAATTTATCTAGCGTTTTACAAAGACATCGTCGGTTCAGAAGGTGGGTGGGTGGGGTGCACTTCAATACTCAATTGATAAGGGGTGCCGCTGGGGGTTCATGTACACTGCCCTTTTCGTATAATTAAGATTTTAAAAATGTATAACATTTAAACATCTGTAAAATGAAGTTAACAAATCAATGCTGAAAGTCAATTAATCTTTACTTTTCTATCTACATTTTACGAATTTATCTAGCGTTTTACAAAGACATCGTCGGGTCAGAAAGGAGGTGGGGTGCACTTCAATACTCAATTGATAAGGGGTGCCGCTGGAGTTCATGTACCCTACCCTTTTCGTATAATTCAGATTTTTAAAATGTATAACATTTAAACATTTGCGTATGTGAAAGTGTAACCTTTTTCCATTTTGGTTTGGTTTCATCTGGTGTGTTAAAAAAATGACTACCAAAGTGTCGAAGAGGGACAATTTGTGGATAGAAACACAGCCATGCAAACCCAGACTTTCGGCTGTAAAAAAAAAACGGGCTTTTTATATAACAAGTAATGGGAACTTTTTTGTGTCATAAAAAAAATCATAAATTTCTGATATAATCTACCTATTCACATATTTAACTGTACCTATTCACATATTTAGCTGAAAAATATGTGATCGTTTCCAGTCGCACGTCCTTTTATCTAGTATCTATTAAGTGTTCCCCCTTTTGAGATGACAACATGCTGAAATAAAATTGAGAATGGAATGTGTCAAAGAAACAACAACCCGACCATAGAGCAGACAACAGCCGACGGCCCCTTATGGATTTCAATGCAGCGAGAAACTCCCGCACACAGAGGCATTTATGTTTTGATTTTTATTATTTGAAGTTGTTTAAAAAAAAAAAGTGTTCAGGTGTTAATTTTTGATTTACGTACCCAAACTGAACGGTAACCCTCGTACCAACATCAGACAGGAACGATACTATCGGGAACCTATAAAGTCCGAAACGAAATACAAACAAACGAAATGAACCGAAATAAACGAAACAAAATTAAAATTAATCAAATATATAATAACATCGATGCAAAATATATATATACTATATCCCGTTAAATTTTAAGTTTTAGAGTGGATTGTTAATTGAAAAATAAATGGATGAAAATGATGAGCTAGTGTTTAAGGTCCAGTAACAAATATTACATTCATATCGGAACAGGAGTAAGTTTTTTTATATACAAGGCATACCTGCTGAGTTGAATTTTACACGTGTTAAGTGCACAACAACAGTCTGCAACGACGACATTTCATCCTTCCAGGAAGCATTTTTACTACACAGAGCAGACATGCTCTCCCTGCTTACACGTAACTGCACTGATACGTATATAATAAGTAACATTTCAAGTTGATTATTAATTTTTTTTTTTCTTGTGACAGCACAGATCCATTGACATTAGTGAAAGTGTAACAGTTTGCGACCGGAATAACAGAAGAGGTAGGCGAAAATATCAGAAATATATGATAAGATTAAAAAATAAATCCCATTTCGTGTTAGATAATAAGCCCGGTATTTTTTTCATAACCAAAAATCTGTTTGTTCATGGCTGTGTTTCTGTCCCTCTTTGTCACTTTGGTAGTCAATTTTTCAACACACCTCATGAAACCAAACCAAAATGGAAAAAAAGGTCACATTTTCGCATACGCGAATTTTGACGCAAATTTTGAAATGTTATGCATTGTAAGAATCTTAATTATACGAAAAAGGTAGGGTACCAGAACCCCAGCGGCACCTCTATTAATTAAGTATTAAAATGCACCCCTCCCCCTTTGGCCCGAAGTTGTCTGTGTAAAACGCTAGAAGGTGTCTATGTAAAACGCTAGATAAATTCGTAAAATAATAGAAAAGTAAACTTTTATCAACTTTCAGCATTTATTTGTTAACTTCATTTTACAGATCATTATGACTTTAACAATACTGTCATTTTAAACATATGCCAATCTGGCTCTCAGCTTTTAGTTAATACTAATACGGCTAAATTGTAATGGGTACGGGGAAAGTTGGTACGGGATACGGCTTATACATTTTGCACCATACCTGTCAACATGATTTGCAAACACGTGCTTTAATAAACTATCTAAATAAAAAAAAAGGTTGCTTTCATGTTAGAATTTGGAGAACAGAATATAGGCCATCTTTTTGTCTTAGGCTTGTATGTTACTCATTTTTTGTTTGTTTATTTTTTAGGGGTAGCGACTTGTAAATTAGCTATGTGTAAATATCTGATTTTGATTGTATTATAAATTGTATGTGAGGGCTTCAGGGAGGATTCGCTTATTGTAACTATCTGATATAGAGACGAAGATGTGGTATGATTGCCAATGAGATAACTTTCCACAGGACCAAAATAACACAGGAATTAACAACTACAAATCACCGTACGGCCTTCAACAACGAGCAAAGCCCATACCGCACAGTCAGCTATAAAAAAAAACACAAAAATGGTCGAAATGACAATGTAAAACAATTCAAACGAGAAAACTAACGGCCTAATTTATGCTACGCGTCGCCAGGTAAACTAAATTTGCGAAAGTAAAACTACCGATGGACGTCCGCAAAGCTTCAAATACAATACAGTTATCTCCTAAATGTCGTTATAGTGTATACATTTACCTTAGTGATATAGCAAATTGACAGAGTATTATAGTCAAGTGTCGTCATTGTATAGAACATGTGCTACATGATATATCTCTACCCTTAATGATATGGTTATTGTTATCATAAGTCGGCTATGGCGTTCCATACTCATACCTCTAGCCAATGTAGAAAAAACAAACGCACAGCAGTACGCAGAGTATAACTCAGTTCAAGAAAAGTTCGAGTCCGATGTCAGAAGAGGTAACAAAAGAAAAGAAAATAAACAAAATGACAAGAATACATAAAAAAAAACAACAACAGACTACTAGCAGTTACTGACATGCCGGCTCCAGACCTTAATTAAATGATTGAAAGATGATGTCTTCATCATATGAATATCGGGTACAATCCCTCCCGTTAGGGGTTTAGTATTATACCGTCATACAATTTATGAGAAGAACATAACCCGTGTCATGCCAACAACTGGTATTAGAATAAATGTCGTTAATTCCGATGCAAAGACCCTATAAGTGAATCAATATTAAAGCCAAAATATGCAATCTTAAATGGCCTGACAACAGTATCGTAGCTATATCCCTTCTTAATAAGTCTTGTTTAGCTTTTGATGTGAATACTGATATGTTTGTGCTTTGTAAAGAATATTTCCATAAAAGATTGGATGTGAAATACCTGATCGTATAAGATGTCTGCATGTTGAGTTATATTTACGAATGATGTCCTTGTACCGATGATAATATTTAGTAAACATGTTGACTAGTTTGAGATATCGAAAACTCTGCCGTAATAATTTTTCAGTAATCATACATACATTGCTCTCGGTATAATCAAATACGTTGTTACATACACGAGCGTATGTATACTTACAATGTATAGTTACATTAACGTGCATGAAGAAAGAATAAACGTATGCCAATAGTGACATACACATAGGGGGTGAAAAAAACGAAAATTAAACTAACTTCGCACAAAATATATTACGCTATTATGTTTATATTATGTCACCGCGACATATCAACAGATATATAATGTATGCACAACCAATTTCAAACTTTTGATGAAGTTAACGTAATCGAATAGACTAAACTATACAAGATCTCTTGAAAAGAACATTTGGTGAAAACTAATCATCACTACAGTTTATAATCTTGATGAGTTGCAATTTCACCCACGTTCATGCACTGAATGGGTCTTCTGTATAAATTATGTCCACGTAGATATACAAGAAGACCAGAGTCCTTTTTCGTCTATCTGTAGAGTTTTCAACAGTCACGACCACTTTAAATTGCTCGACATTGTATCTTCTGTAAAAACCTGCTTGAACAGATACAAATGGAATACCACAATAAAATAAAATCGCATGAAGTCGATGATTTACAGATAATTTTTATATTGCTGACACAATACATGATATTCATTATCCATGGCAATAGTGATTGCTTGATCATATGGCAAAATTTGGGGTACTGTGCTAATTTGCATAGCGACCATTTTGCCTTTTCATAAAAGTGCCAATATGCCTATTCCTATGATATATCAACAATTTGTCCGCATATAGGTGAATTGTACATGTTTTTATGGTTCTGTTCGTGTACAAAAGAACATTGTCTACTTTGAAAACTTTCGGCCTTTTTAGTTTGAAAATCAGAAGCGTAACCATTGTAGAATTGCTATATAAAGTAGCGAACAATCGTAAAAAAATCGTGGAAAAGCAAGGTTCAAAACAGAAAATAATCATGATACAAGAAGATATTGTACATGATTTGTCCGCATATAGGGAAACACCTTGCAGGTTGAATTTTAAAGTTTAATTACACCTTATGTAAGAATCATGGGTATTGATTGGTTGACAGCCAGTGTATTTTTCACCAACTTACTAATATCAAATGAATATCGTTCATTTTTTCACGCCGCCGGGGTATATGCAAACAGGATATGCCTTTGTTACCCTCTATGCCGTGGTATTTGCCAAAAACATACTCTATCCGACTGGACGTTTGTAACGTCACGATCAAAAATGCGTTTTTTAACGTTAACATTCGGTGTAATGAAACAGATATATATAGCATGTTCTTGAGGGGTATTTGCGAAAAATACAAGTCTTCAGAATGAGTTTCCCCGCCTTACGGCTCGCGAAATTTAAAATTCTCTCGACTGGTATTCTTCGCAAATACCCCTCCTTAACATGATATAACTGTTCAAAATATCTTTTGACGTACCTGCTTTCTAAAGTTTCGGCCAAATTCTTTAAAAAAAAACATGATGATTTCATCTTTCCCATTTGTTTAAAAGTCAAATTTTCAGCATTTTCTCTTAAGAATTACACAACATTTTTGTAAATATCCGCAAAAGGAAGTTTTCAAAGACACATTATATTTAGATCCATGACAGAAAGGGACTGGATTATCTGAACATTTTATCAAATATATATTTTCAATCCTTTACTAAGGGAAGTAATTTAATCAAAAGGGCCAAAGTCACGTGGTACAAATCAAGTACCCTTGATTTTGCCATATGATTTTGATCGAGTTGATGACCTAAATTGATATAAAATTCAGATTTAAAAAGGGGAATATACCAAAGAGACAAAAACCCCACCAAAGCTCAGAAAACAGCCAAAGCCTACCAAGAGGTATTTAACACAGCGAGAGAAAAAAAATCTCGCACCAGGAGGCGTATTTCCTGGTCAGTTGGCCAATAAACAAAATGTGGACTTTTAGTCGTAAATGTATGATTTTTTTATTAGTTGTTAGTGGCTTTAAACTAGCTGTCAGATAACTGCGAGTTCTCTCAGATCTGTTCCTAGTGTTTTTTTTGTTGTCGGGATGTACAAGTACCCGGCGGCCACGTCCACTTGTATTTTTGTCTATCTGATGAGTTATGCCTTTTTCAACTGATTTTTATAGTTCGTTCTTATGGTGTACTGTTATACCACTGTCCCAGGTTAGGGGGTCCCGCTAATATGTTTAACCCCGACACATTATGTATGTATGTATGTGCCTGTCCCAAGTCAGGAGCCTGTAATTCAGCACGTGGTTGGCGTTTGTTAATGTGTTACATATTTATTTTTCGTTCATTTTTTTTATATAAATAAGGCCGTTAGTTTTCTCGTTGGAATTGTTTTACATTGTCATTTTATAGCTGACTATGCGGTATGGGCTTTGCTCATGGTTGAAGGCCGTATGATGACCTATAATTTTAAATTTCTGTGTCATTTTGGTTTATTGTGGACAGTTGTCTCATTGGCAATAAATGGCCATGGACGTACCACTAAACTCCAAAACACTTAAATGAACTACATTGTAAAAGAAAAAAAACCATACAAGACTAACAAAGAGCAGAGATTCCTAACTTGGGACAGGCGCAAAATGCAGCGGGGTTAACCATGTTTTGTTATCTCAACCCTCCCCTATACCTCTAGCCAATGTATAATAAACAAACACACAACATTAATACGCACAATAAAACTCTGTTCAAAAGAAGTCCGAGTCCGTTGTCAGAATAGGTTGACCATGTTTTCTTGGGGTAACACTCTGCTCAATCACCATCTCAGCTGTGTGTTATTCCTATAGTGTCATTCATTTGCAACATAATCGAACTCCGTGCTTTATATGACACTAGAGAAAATATATCATGCATTCACTCATCGTGACTGTCATGTGCACTTTTCGGATAGTTTAGTATATTGATTGCGTCACTTTGTACTGATCACATCTTCGCTAGCCAAGGGTTACTCTCCCGTTCTCTTCACCCTTGGCAGATTAAGCCAACATTTGTGAAAACAATGTTGCGCCATCTATCGGAGGATTAAAGTCAAGCCTATTCCGAATACTATGTTGATCAATGGTAGCACTTGAACTCTTCAATTTGGAGGTAAAAACACGGTAGCATCTAGATTCTACACGCTTGATAAAGCCCGAAACGAAAATATACGTCAACATTCATGCATTTATGCATGAAACATACACAGGAACTTCTACTAATTGATTAAAAACATTCAAGTTGTCACTAAATATAGTCGTATATTTATAGAATGTAAAGACTTGTTGCACAATTTAAACACATGGCAATTGTTTACATGTTATAGGCGCTTTTTGATTAGATGCAGTGAGTTTCGACTGCAACCAATAAAAATACTTATCTTGTGTCTCCGAAATTTTATCTCAATCCGACAAGGGTGAAGAGAACGGGAAGAGAACGGGAGAGGATCGTAACCCTTGGCTAGCAAAGCTGTACTGATCAATGACATGATTTTGATATATGACGTTTTCTGTGTGCGTGAAATACTATTACACAATGAACATGAACAGCAACAATGTTAAAATGCGTCCAGCCTGTCTGAATCGTAACTCAAAGTTAATATCTGGTTAATATGATTTATCTAGGATTGTCAATAAATGAACTGCGGTTATTGATTCATCTTTTATGTCTATATTAAAGTTAGAAAATCACACCATTAATTGGGGTATTTATTTGTGCTCAGTATACTGAGTTCAGTGTATTTATATTGGTTTTGTCTGCAATGACAGTGTATTAACAGGGGCGGATCCAGCCATTTTAAAAAGGGGCATCCAACTACATGTCCCCATTCAAATGCATTGATCGTCCAAAAAAGGGGGGTTCAAACCCCCCTGACACCCCCCCCCCCCGGATCCGCGCCTGATTAATTTATATTTGTTCAATATGCTGAACATTTTCCACCTGTAAACGATAAAAACTCTTTTTTTATATAAATATAGCGTCGAGGATTTCCTCTTTTGAACTGCGACGTTAGAACCCCACTCTAGCATCAAATCAAAAGAATAAGCTAGTGTGCAGATACGACCCTGTAACAAGTCTTTTTTCTTTTAGAAGCCTAAGGAGGCTTGAGGGTACAAAAAAATCAGCAAAATATTTGTTTTTCCTTTACAAATTTTATTTACTCCGCTATATAATAAATCGTTACTTTATGATATGGTACAAAAATCATCAAAAAAAAATCAATTCGTTTTGACCCCAGATGACTTTTTTGTATAAAAATTGAAATAACCTTTTTTAACTCATCGGTGACTTATATTTTTATTTTATTTTTTCAAATGAACAGTTGTACTTAAACTAAACTATTGTAAAATTTAAGCGATTTCTGTAATTTAGTTGTTCTATTTTATTTCGATTTTATCTTTTTTTCTCCTATTAGTTCAACAGAAAAAAGTACCTTAACAAAAAATCATGCTTCTTTCAAAGGCAGATTGTGAGCTTAAATGGACGTTGACCCCATATTTTTATTCACTTTTTCCATTAAGTATAGAATAACGTTTATTTATAGAAACAAAATAGCGAAATCCTATATTTAAAAACTAAATGATTAAGACCCGCGAGCCCCCTTGAGCAATTTATATCATTCACGATAGAGAGTAACAATGTAATACGATGACCGAACGTTTAAAAGCTTTAAATGCATTTACTCTAAATTGATGTTCATTTTCATTTAAATACAATACAAACATAAGCAGCAGAATGAGGAAGTTAAAAGCTACCCGCCTTTATATTAAAAATCCAGTTACAGTTACACGTATACCGTATACAGTACAGTTGTCCTCCTTTTAAAGGTGGAAAGGGGAGACAATAATGCTCAAATTTTTAAAATGTTTTGCCGCAACATGAACCTATCTGCTTTCAGTACTTCTCCGCAATTATTCAAAACTGCTTTTAAGATGCATACAGATACATGTATATTTAAGCGCTTCTCAACCATACACTAAAAGTATTTCAATTGTGTAGAAATCATTTCTTAAACTTTTAAAAACCATATTAAACACACATAGACTGTCAGTATATAAAAGACAGTAAACAAATTCTATGCTTGACCGGTTAAAGTTATTTAATTTGATATTTCCAGTCACCCGGATAACGACCAAATATACTTCCTAGTTGATATTGTTAATTACTGGGACGATATTTTGGATGCAAGGTACGTCCTTTAGAAAAGAATATAATTATATCTTAATATTTTTTTTCACATTTACGAAATTAATTTTATGTTAACGAAGTAGTAACTTAAATTTCCATGTATAATATTAATTCAGATACAATAACCATAACATCACATAGAAAGTCATTTGGTTTGTCGAGGACTTGAAGTCCGTTAAATCGACATTTTAAGAGATTTATTTACATATAGAACAGCTCGTAGTATGAGTTAATTATTGATTGGCTGTTGGTTACTTAACGTCCAAGAATGGCTCAAGCCTTACATGCATGACTTTTTTTATTAGTTGCTATTGGGTGCCTTACATGCATGCTTTTTTTTATTAGCTGTTATTGGAATTTAACTAGCTATCAGTAACTGTGATCTGTACTTAATGTCTTTTTGTTGTTGAGATGTACAAGTACCCGGCCATGTCCACTCTGTGTTTTTGTAAGATGTATTTCTTTTTCAACTGATTTTTATTGTTCTTCCTGTTGTACTGTTACACCACTGTCCTAATTTAGGCGGAGAGATTGAATCCTGCTTACATGTTTAACCCCGGCACATTCTGTATAATGTGTCTGTCCCAAGTCAAGAGCCTGTTATTTAGTGGTTGTCGTTTAATGCTGTGTTACATATTTATTTTTCGTTCATTTTTTTTTTGTTAATAAATCAGGGCGTTAGTTTTTGTTTGTTTGAATTGTTATACATTTGTTATTTCGGATCTGACTAAGCTGTATGGGATTTGCTCATTGTTGAAGACCGTACGTTGATCAGTAAATGTTAATCTTTGTGTCATTTTGGTCTCTTGTGAAGAGTTGTTTCATTGGCAATCATACCACATCTTCTTTTTTATATTTATTGATAAAAATTTTGGTTAAAGGCGAAATTAACAGAAAGGCGATTTGAACACTAACAAAAGGAGAAGGGCCAACAATTTCAGGTACATATTTGACATTGTTCAAACACTAAAGTGTCTACTGCTTGTGTGAAAGATTTGTAACTTATTTAGTCATTAAAGAAGCTAAATTTTAAGCTATCAAAAATGCCATAAAATGTCACTTTTCAGATGTTATTTGTCAAAATTGAAAAAAGCCACATTCGTGTTCATCTCAACCTTTATAAATGTTATGTATTATCATCAAATACAACTTACATATAAATATTAAGACTGAACACAAATGTGTCCACTTCCATTAAAGACGAAAACTCCCCAAACTTAGATCAATGGTGAAGATATCAGTAATTGTGCATGACTTAATGTTGCTAGTACCTGATACATGAGGGTTTGGATGGGGTTAAATGATTAAAGAATAATGCCCTTAAAAAATGAAGATTAGAGAATAACGGGCAAAAAAAATGAAGACTAGAGAAAAAGGGGGTTATTTTTTTGAAGATTAGAGAAAAAAGGGATGAAAATTAAATGTTTACAGAATAACAGACCCCCCCCCATTCAGACCCTCATACATGTGCATTGTATTGCCTAAAACAGCCCATATTTATGTCACGGAAGTATTCTACTTTCCAAATAGCTGAAATGTTACATTTTAACAAATTTGTATAACTGCTTTAGTTTGGGACCAAAAAGGGTCTTACTGGGATTACTCCTTTCACAGATTTGTAAAAGTCACTTTCACAATAGTTTTACAATAAACATTAAAACTTAAAAGAAAATCAATGAAGGTTTACTCAGTAGCTAATTTAAACAAAGGCCTCGCTCTATTTCTCTGGAAATCATATGTTAAATGTGATTTCAGTGGCGGATGCAGGAATTTTCGAAAGGGGGGGTGCTAGCCCAGGGCAAAGGGGGGGTGCAGGGGGGGTGCAAACATATGTCCCGATTCAAATGCATTGATCGGCCAAAATAAAGGGGGGTGCGGACCCCCGGAACCCCCCCTCTGGATCCGCCACTGGATTTTAATGTTACGAAAAGGTATATTCTCGACGCTGAGGTTGACAAATTAGACTTTAAATTTGGGGACGGTGTCAAAACATTGATTATAGATTTAAACAGGTAAAATTTAAATCCCGTGCGTCTGTGTAAATTCAAATTAAATTTATCTAGAACATCATAATACAACATCCTATATGACAATTGCTTTCATGATATCATTGCTGGTTATCATAAGACATGACATGTGTACGCGTGCAGGAGCCGGTGGGCTAGAAAAAAGGGGGGGGGGGGCTGAGAGTTATACAAGTTCATTCGATTCTAGATTGATAATATATACATAGTAAGCCAGCTAGATATTAGTTTTATTGTTGTATTACAGTTCCTGAAAAAGTCCAATCTGTCGCTCCACTAATCCCGCATAAGGCTATACAGTCTGGTTGATTTTTTTTTTCGGGTGTTTCCATAAGCTTCCAATGACTCTGAAAGTTTTTAAGCGCCTTATAGAGTATTCGACATAAACCCAACACTTTGATATACGCAAATTATTTTTTTTACATTTTCTACTTTCTTCTCGTGGTTTACATGTAGCTCTTAGTTGATGGCGTCTGTAGGGGTAACCATTTACGAAGAACAAATATGTCAGACAGTAGCTGACGAACTAAAACTAAATGCCCCTGACTTAGGACAGGCTAATGAAACGTATTGCGGGCTTAAACATTTTTGTAATATATTTCCTGGCTTTTTTCTCTCCCAGTTCTGTCTGGACTTTTTTTATTAGATTATTCTTCCTTTTTTTGATATGAATTGTCATCCTGCCTTTTTTTTTTTTTTTGTTGTAAATTTGCCCATTCTGCCCTTTTTACAAATCAAAACTCCTGTCCTGCCTTTTTTCAAATTTATTCCTAGCACCCTCCCCCTCCCTGAAATAAACTGGTACCTCTGTAGAGTAGTAATAGGTACACATCCAACAGATTTAATATAAGAACGCAATAAATATTTTAGAGAACCCCCTAGCATTGTTATCTTTAATAAAGGAAAGACCCATCGGTCATCGGTGTTAATTTTCCAATTGTCATTTTCTAAAGAAACGGTTGGTGAATTTCCACAAAACGTTTCAGGAATTTATAGAATACAAAAGATCTGCATAAAGTGGTGTCAAGGTGTAAATGCAAAGTCATTATGCAATGCGTTTGAAACGCTGCAGGGATGTTCAACCGGTGAGGCGTGAGACATATATTACACAAAGAAGTATTTAACGTTCTGAACATGCATGAAATGTTTGCCACTGGATGTAAAGCAACCAACAATCAATCAATCACAAACCCATTATAAAGAAAATACAAATTGAGCTGAAACTGTTTAAATTAGGACAAAGTTAGAAGGAAATATAAGAAGAAAATACATGTCCTCGAAGCTATATGACCGGTAGTCAATTTTCTAAAACTATAATACAACATGTTTCAACTTGGTTGAAATTGTATAAAAAATCCTGTTTAAGGGGTTTTAAAACAGACCGCGTTGGATAAAAATTTAGGTGGCAAACAACTGGATCAAAATACATACACATCTTTGTCTGCTTTTCTAAACTATAAAAAAAAATGACCGTTATATATATATATATTCACGAGTAGGTATAAAACAGGTTATAATACTAAGATTATTTGAAAGACTTATTAGGGGCTCGCCGAAGAATTCACCATGTATGTACCCCGTGTCTCAGTTGCCCCGCGCACATCTATTGCATTTACATGACCGTCCCCCTACCCATTGTTTTATATTAGGCAGCAACCATTTGATTTCGGGGGGTATGGATTTTTTCGGAAAAAAAGTTTGTTTCCAGTTTTTGGAGAAAAAGATAATTTGTTTTTGACCCTGAGAAAAAATAGGTTTGGTTCACCCTCAGCTGCCACCATATGTAATGCGAAAGTTGAAAGACAAAATTGTGTTTTCGACTTGTAGGCAAAAAAATTAGACCCCCCCCCCTCCAGAAAATCAAATGATATCTGCCTAAGAGTTTCTTAAAAATATTATGGAATTTATTCATATCCATTTCCTATATTTCTTATGGTACAAATGTTATTGAATATTCGCTCCATACGGAATTGCCTCCAAAAGGATCAATGCAGTTTTTGAATAATATTCTATATATACACAGGTAATCTCTTTTGTGTTTTGACACATTCCCCACATTTAAAGTGTAATTTGTCAACCTCAGCGTCGTGAATATGTACCTTTTCGTAACATGACTAATTGATTGCCCCAAGTAGTATTTATATTACATCTGAACGTACAAGAACAATTTTCACTTTCATTACGAAGAGTATACATGTAAAACTAATCGTCTGCAAGCTTGGTCCGTAGAGTGGTTCGTTTCAAGAGTAACCATTCTGAAGTCTAATTTCAAAAGGCTTTTATATATTTATCTTGAAGAGATTTTTTGGAAAATATCGTTCATCATAAGACTTGAAAATTGACACGAAAACTATCATATATTTTGATTTTTAATGCAGAAAAAGCATTTATAGAAAGAGTGGCGAAAAATACCAAATGGATATTCAATCTCTTAAGTCGAAAACAGACAGACAATATCAAAAAAAGACATGGCAAAAAATAAAAAAAAACGACGAAAAGACAAACAACAGTACACAAAACACAACATAGAAATCAAAAGACTGAGCAACACGAACCCCATCAAACACCAGTGATGATCTCATGTCCTCTTAGAGGATAGGCAGATCCTGCTTCTCTTATAAGACCCTTTGTGTTTCTTATATTAGTACAAACTCGGTGATAAATCTAATTCGGTAAGTTACATTCTCACTGGGGTAAAGCTGATGACCGTAACTGCATTCACGGTCATCCCAAGATATCGGATGAAAAATTAGGTCAGTATCTGTATTGTCTGTTTAACACTGTGTCTAAACCACACCGGCAAAATTTGTTCGGACTCGATGGTATCTAACATCCGGCACAATGACGGAACATTAATAGACAGAAGAAAGCTAGGTTTCTCCTTATTTTTTTATTTTTTTTATGATATCGAAGAATATATATACATATACAACTATTTTCTGTTGTGAGATGCAATATTTTCTACAACCGTTCTATATTAACGGAGAAATAAGTCAAAATGCATGTCAAAATGACGAATTGAGTGAACCTTGCCTCGAAATTGTTTAATTTCTCGTTAAATTGTTCACATTGCACGGAAAGAAAGGTACGGGAAGATAGATATTGACACGGAGATTGCAAATTTAGTTATTATGAGCATCTCCATAATTGTATCTCTGTGTATGGAACGAAAGAAATGGGTCATGTCAAAATGGAACTGGCCGGTTTCGTCAATGTATACAACCCGGTTTCGTCATAGATTTCAAAATGCATAACCCGGTTTGGTCAAATAAAAAAAATCATAATCGCATTACATTATAATTGATTATTTAACTTCAGCGTTCAAAAGGAGTTTTGTGGGTCGTTGGAAAACAAGTTCGTTCACCGGACAACGGCTTATTATTTATATAAGTCTCAGATTCAAATAAATAATAAGCAAAAACTTGAATTCCTACTCTTATAGAACACAAATATTTTAATTTACTTTGCATTCCGAAATTTTTTAACAGCATATTGAGATTAAAGCTCTCTAAATATGCGTTTTCTATATGATGTAGGGGAAAATATGTTGAACATGTTTAAACTTGAAATTAAAGTTTACGGTCTTAAAAATCGAAACACACAATTGACATGTGATTTTCTCGCACAAAAGGATGGACACCTTTATAAGTAATCTAATCATTCTATGTATGTAATCTTTTCTACAATCGTTAAAAATAAATCTTCTTAAGGATAAACGTTGATAATAAGACAACTGTATATGCATGCATAATCGACATAGAAAATGAATGTAAGATTACAACTACCATGCATTAAAATATTTTTTTTTATCTCTTATTGTAACTATACTGCTATGTCCAAATTAGTATAATAGTCTCAGGTCATCGACAAAATTCAATAATAATTATTTTGTTAACATTACTAAAAAAAGAGTCTGTACTGTCGCCGTTGTGTTATGATGATCGTACACTGACGTTGGTCAATATGTTTTGACAATATATACGGACAGACGGATTCAGTTTATTTCAAAGTGGACGTAATTCGAACAACTTTTACATACCACCGAGCGTAGCGAGTCGAACAATATTTTGATTATTTTTTGCTTTACAAAATCGTTAAATACAGGAATCAATATAGTTTTGGCAACCAATGGTGGGGTCGGGGCGTGCAACCTATACGTCATCTAGATTCGCCATTTATCTTATAAAGTGTATACCGAATTAAAATATTGTAAGAAATGAGAAAACAGGGACACCCGGGAAATCGGATTATGTGAGTTGGATTATGTTTATTATAATAAATGCCGAATATCAAGTTCTTTTTTTCGATTTCTATACATTTTTTTCAAATATATATAAAAGTTATATAGCAAAAATGATAAGGCAGACAAATATACAAATAAATCGACTTGGCCGATATCCTAATAAAACTTATTGACCTTTTATAACGAGTTTTTTTTTCATTTCTTTGCGTTTTTACACGCCCGTCCCAATTTTGACAGGACGTATTATTGTATACACCCGTCTGTCCGTCCGTCCGTCCTCCCATCCGTCCGTCCGTCCTCCCATTCGTCCGTTCCTCCATCTATCAGTCATTCGGTCCGTCCGTCTGTCCGTCTATCTATCCGTCTTGTCCAGCATAAACATGTCGCACCGTAACTCCAGGACAGCTTATCTTAATAAAAACAGATTATTTAAAAATGTCTATCAACATGAAAAGTTCATACAAATTCCAAGCGACAACCCGACCATAGAGCAGAAAACAGCCGAAGGCCACAATGGGTCTTCAATGAAGCGAGAAACTCACGCATCCGGTGGCGTCCTTTAGCTGGCCCCTTAATAAATATTTATACTAGTTCAGTGATAGTGGACTTCATAGTAAACTGCGAATACATGTATATTTATTATATTTAAGGGATAATTTTAACTATGATACAAGTTTTGGCACACATCGCGCATTTACTATACAGGCTCTTTCATCGGACGAGTTAAGGTTTATTCATCATTTTTATTATTTGTACTTTTGTTGTACTGTTTGTGTCAGCGACAACACTTTGACGCAGTCCATTCCCGAATCACACGCTTGTAATTCCATGGTTGTCTTTGGTTGCTTTATACCATATGCGTTTTGAACATAAAATAGGCAGGTAGTTTTCTTGTTTGAATTGTTTTACATTTATAATTTAGGGCCCTGTTATAGCTTGCTTTCATGCAGTTTGTGTGTTTTTCTCATTGTTTAAGGCATACGCTGACCTAAACTTGATTAATTCAACATAATAGTTGTCTCTTGTCAATGTTTATGGGATAAGTGGTTATCGTCACTTCTTCTTAATAAGACCTAGATATAAATGACGGTCATGTTTTGCAAACCAACTTTTATTCACATTGAAAATACAAAACTGTCAGATATTGTTTTCGAAAGTTATCTTGAAGTTTCAATTGAATTTGAACTGTACAAAAAATGAATTTGAAAATAATGTGAAAACATGCCTATGAAAATAAATGTGCCTACCAGAAACGGGGAGAAAGTTACAAATCTCACTGCTATGTTATGGATGCTTAAGTGTGAAAACTCTCTTTAGTGCGCAAGTAACACAGTATATATAGTACCAGAAAATCTGGCAGGACTGAATGCATGATTAATTTGTGCAGAACAGTATAGACTATAGTCGGTTTGGGACCGTTCGTCAATGATTGAATGCATAAATGTATTAATAATTGATAGTAAATATTGTAAACTAAGTGTATATAATATAGTATAGTAAATTAAAATTATGGCACAATCAAAACACATCCTTTTATTTTTCATCTTTACATACTAATATCAGGCGCGGATCCAGCCATTTTAAAAAGGGGGGTCCCAACCCAGAGTAAAGGGGGGGGGGGTTCCAACTATATGCTCCCATTCAAATGCATTGATCGGCCAAAATAAAGGGGGGTTCCAACCCCCGGAACCCCCCCCCCTGGATCCGCCACTGAATATTATAAACAAAAAAAATATAATAATGTTACAAAATAATTAGATACCAGTGTTTGCTATTTAGTATTTATATTCCATTTAAAATTAGTTTGAAGTTAAGTGAAATAAGGGATACGCCTTTCATTAGGAAAATGTGTATTATCATAATTAACTATGTCCAAAAGTGCACGTTTAAAATAGATTTTAACACGCCAAGTTTACTTTACAATAAATATATATTTAAATTCTCGAAAGACAATGTTCAGATCCGTGCCAAAGTTTCTTTTCATAAATTGTTTGTTAAAAAAAAACAAAAAAACCGGGTGATATATATAGACGAAACCGGGTGATTGTGTAGTAACAACATTGACGAAACCGGTTTATTTTAATTTGACATGACCCTTTTCTTTCGTTCCATACACAGAAATACAATTATTGAGATGCTCATAATAACTAAATTTGCAATCTCCGTGTTAATATCTATCTTCCCGTACCTTTCTTTCCGTACAATGTGAACAATTTAACGAGAAATTAAACAATTTCGAGGCAAGGTTCACTCAATTCGTCATTTTGACATGCATTTTGACTTATTTCTTCGTTAATATAGAACGGTTGTAGAAAATATTGAATATCACAATAGAAAATAGTTGTATATGTATTATATATTCTTCGATATCATAAACAAAATAAGAAAATAAGGAGAAACCTAGCTTTCTTCTGTCTATTAATGTTCCGTCATTGTGCCGGATGTTAGATACCATCGAGTCCGAACAAATTTTGCCGGTGTGGTTTAGACACAGTGTTTAAGTGTTTCTATATTATTTTCTTAACAAAACATACATTGATACGATGTAAATTTATAAAAGATTCACGCGGAAATCACTAATTACTACCGAGAAATATGCATGAAACTGGAACTTCGATTTGAAAAAATCGCTCAGATGACCGTAAATCACAATCGAGATGACCATAACAGAATCAGCGATTCATAACAAGGGTGACCGTAATTGGTTTTAAGATGACCGTAATTTGTAAATGATGACCGTAACTTTTAAAGGATGACCGTCAATTCTAACAAATAATATCCGTATTTATATAACAACTTTTTAGCTCACCTTTCCTAAAAGGAAATGTGAGCTTTTGCCATCACTTGGCGTCCGTCGTCGTCCGTCGTTGTCGTCCGTCCGTCGTCGTCGTCGTAAACTATTTCAAAGATCTTCTCCTCTGAAACTACTGAACCAATTACAACCAAACTTTAGCTGAATGATCCTTAGGGTATCTAAAATAAAGATTGTGTTTTATTTTCCATTTTGTGAAAAAACATGGCCGCCATGGCTAAAAATAGAACATGGGGTAAAATGCAGTTTTTGGCTTATATCTCAAAAACGAAAGCATTAAGAGCAAATCTGACAGGGCTAAAAATGTTCATTAGGTCAAGATCTATCAGTCCTGAAATTTTCAGATGAATCAAACAACCCATTGTTGGGTTGCTGCCACTTAATTGGTAATTTTAAGGAAATTTTGCAGTTTTTGGTCATTATCTTGAAAATTGTTATAGATAAAGATAAACTGTAAACAGCAAAAATGATCAGCAAAGTAAGATCTACAAATAAGTTAATAAGACCAAAATTGTCAATTGACCCCTTAAGGGGTTATTGTCCTTTAATGACAATTTTTCACAATTTGTTCATCATATTTGCTAACTTTAAAAAATCTTCTCCTCTAAAACTACTCAGCCAAATTCAACCAAACTTCAACTGAATGATCAGTAGGGTGTATAAAATAAAGTTTGTGTTTTATTTTCTATTTCGTTCAAAAAACGTGGCCGTCATGGCTAAAAATAGAACACAGGGTAAAATGCAGTTGTTGGCTTGTATCTCAAAAACTCCAGCATTTAGAGCAAATAAGACAAGAATTTAAGTATTTATTAGGTCAAGGTCTACCTGTCCTGAAATTTTCAGCCGAATTGGGTAACTGGTTTTTCAGGTATAATGCCCCTGAATTGATGATTTTAAAGAAATTTTGCTGTTTTTGGTTATTATCTTGAATATTATTATAGATACAGATAAACTGTTATTAGCAAAAATGTTAAGCAAAGTAAGATCTACAAATAAGTCAATTTGACCAAAATTGTCAATTGACACCTTAAGGAGTTATTGCCCTTTAAAGACTTTTTTCACAATTTGTTCATCATGTTGACTTACTTTTAAAAATCTTCTCCTTTGAAATTGCTGTATCAATTTCAGCCAAACTTAGGCTAAATGAGTTTCAGAGTATCTAGTATAAATTTTATATTTTATTTCCTTGTATGTCAAGAAACATAGCTCCTATGGCTAAAATAGAACATAGGAGAACATGATTTTTTTTTTTTTTTTTTGCTTTTGAAGAAAATAAGACGATTCAAAGAACATTTAAATAAATTGAAAAGCCAAAATAATCATTGATGAGAGATTTAACCAAAAAAATTAAGGTGAGCGATTCAGGCTCTTGAGAGCCTCTTGTTTTGTATCAAACGATTATTCGTGTTGGTATAAACGTATTTATATGAGAGTATTATCCTATAGGTATAGAAGAAAATAAGACGTGCTTCAAATACATAGTTCACCATATGTATCTTTTTTTACAGTAGAGGGCTTAATTTTTAAAATGAATTTGCAACAAGACATGCACATGAGCAATTGGGAAAAAGGCAATAAAATGACACCTTACAAGTAAAATTTTTAAAAAATGCGGTGTACAGCCTCAAACTACAAGTCAAAAGATTTTTTCTTATTTCTGGGATTTCTTTTAATGACATAATAAATTCACCCTTTTTCGCCCCACCTTCGATAGTACAGGGGCATTATGTTTTCTGTTCTGTGCGTCCGTCCGTCTGTCCCGCTTCAGGTTAAAGTTTTTGGTCAAGGTAGCTTTTGATGAAGCTGAAGTCCAATCAACTTGAAACTTAGTACACATGTTCCCTATTGTATGATTTTTCAACTTTTAATGCCAAATTAGATTTTTTTACCCAATTTCACGGTCCATTGAACATGGAAAATGATAGTGCGAGTGGAGCATCCGCGTACTTTGGACACATTCTTGTTAATAATAAATGACAATGCATGTACACCCATTGATATTAATTCGTATTGATTGGTCTCCCATTTTGTCTTACAAATAGAATAATAGAAAATGTGTTTTTTTAAATAATACGACCAAACAAGTGAAGGTGAGCTCCAGCAAAATAGATCCTTAAAATAGTCCTTAAAAGTGTATCACAAGGGGAGACCTTGTCAATTTGTATATATATACAGAAATGTCATTCATATATCAAGACAAATTAAGATTTTAATCTGCTTCTTCTGGAACCATACACATGGGTTCGATTACCGGATATTCATATGTATAATTAATATTCTTCTATGCTCGATTTATGGGCATTATGTTTTCTGGTCTGTGCGTCCCTTCGTCCTTTCGTCTGTCCGTCGGTCCAGCTTCAGGTTAAAGTTTTTGGTCGAGGAAGTTTTTGATAACGTGGAAATCCAATCAACTTGAAACTAAGTACACATTTTCCCTATGATATATGAAAGTTTTATCCCATTTTCACGGTCCATTGAACATAGACAATGATAGTGTCGATGAGACATCCGTGTACTAGGGACACATCCTTGTTTCTTTAACATTTCGTCGTATCGCTGTCAATTTTTATTAAAATTTCTACGTCGTTTTAATAAATATTTTTTACGAGACATATGCAATTTACTATCATTGTCATGAACCCAAAATACGGCAAATAGTTAAAAAGAAATTTATGAAACATATCTATATCCGATAACCAAGCCCCTATTGAGACAAACTCAACAAAAACTATGAATACAAATACGGATATTTCTTAGAATTGACGGTCATCCTTTAAAAGTTGCAGTCATTTTTTTTAAATTACAGTCCACCCTTTACAAATAACGGTCATCCTTTACAAGTTACGGTCGTCTGTTTACCAATCACGGTCATCCTTGTTATATATTACGGTCATCTTGAAAATATTTTGATTATAATTTACGGTTATCTTAGCGATTTTTTCAAACTGAATTTCCCGTTTCATGCACATTTCTCGGTAATAATTAGTGATTTCCGTGTGAATCTTTTATAAATTTACATCGTATCAATGTATGCTTTATAAAGAAAATGATATAGAAACACTTTAACAGACAATACAGAAACTGACCTAATTTTTTTTCCGACATCTTGGGATGACCGTGAATGCAGTTACGGTCATCAGCTTTACCCCAGTGATTCTAGGGAAAGACGACCTGAGTCTGGTCACAAAAGAAAAATATTTGTCTCTTTATTAAAATCTTATACAACAAATTTGGCGATAAGAGGAGCCAATATTGTATGAAGTTTGTACCTAAACTTTTATATAGTATTTCAGACATTCTGATATATGATATTTGCTATGATGAAACCCATTTGTATTATGATAAATTATCATGTATGTAGTCGAAATAAAATGATAAAATAATTATAATGAATATCTTCATATTATAATATAAAGCTATCATTACTCAATATTTTACTTCCTGGACGAAACATTATAATCGGCTAGGCAACTAAGGTAAATGTTTACTCAAAGGTTATTTATTTATAATATACTATTTACGTTGATGGATGTAACCAAGTAATTATATCTAAAAAATAAAATACATATAACGCCTTGCAATCTTTCAGAATTTTTCATAAATTTAACCTCAATTCTTTTCTAATCTTAGTCAGGATCTCGGTGGTCCGTGTAACACTTATCAATTCAAAGTTTTAAAAAGTTTTGAAATTTTAGATTTTTGGAATTTTTATCAAAGTTTTAAAATATCAAATTTCCAAATTGTGGAAAAGTTTTGAAATTTTGAAATTTTAACCAAATATTTAAAATATTAAAATCTAAATAACGTTTTTAAATTTGATAGTTTAGACATTTGATCAAACTTTAGAAATACTAAACCAAACGTGCAATTTTGATTATTTCACTTTTTGAAAGTTTGATTTTTTAAATTTTTGATTAAGATATCAAAAAAAGAAAAGGGGCGAAAAGAGGGGTACCTGTAAACTGCGAAATGAAATAAAGGCGGAACGAAACGAAACAAAATGAAATGAAAACATACTGATACTTAAAAGTTAATGTTTAAAATAAAACCACAGCCAGACAGTGTTGGTTGTAAGCAGTGAAAAATTGGATGACAACACAAATTCGTTTTAGAACAAGACTCACGGCTCTGATAATGACCATTTTACTTGCCGGTTTTCCCAGCACCAATATTTTAGGAGTTACAGTAAAAACTTATCAACTCGCAGTAGGTCAAATAGTATGGTAAGGTTGAGTATGTATTATATATTTTCTACTGAACTTTAAGCAATAAAATGGCTCAATACATGTTGTATTACATGTATATTTGATTTCAATTTTTTTTCTGTTGTGCTCTACGACTTCTTACTTTCTGCAATCAGGTCGGCAGATGAATATATATCCTTCCATGTACATTTTGAACGATCTCATCTTTAACGTTTTAATCAACTATTTCTTTATAAATTGTTGGCCCTAAATGTTCAGGTTTGAGCGTTCCTGAAGAAGGTAGATCCAGAACAGCGCTTCGGTCTAAACTTTCAACGTTTTGTTTTCATTTCTTATCGATTGCATGACGATTATATAGATATTGCCTTGTATCAATGATTTCAGTTCTAAATATTGGTACGGTAGGAACACTGAATTCATGATGTCGCAATGAACGTTGTGCTAGTCTGGAATGTGGGAGGTTTTTGATATCTTTTTTTTACGCTGAAATTAAGAGTAAGATCAACTGTAAGTAGCTTGGAGCTAGGATACTGTTATAAGGATATATAAACTTCATAGATAGATAACCGGATGTAAATTTTGCATATGCGCAAGACGTGCGTTTCGTCCTTAAAAGACTTATGTAACAGTTGCCGCTGTACATAAAGCGTCAATCTATCCATTTGTAGGTGTCGGCATTTTGAAAAATATTTCAAAAGTTTATATCGGCGATAAATGGTAATCTTTTTGGGAATCTGATATATAAATATTGTCACTAAGGTGACACTTTTTTTACTTGGCCTGATACTCCACAAGGGGCTTCAATAATGGTACATAAAATATTCTTATCCCCAATTCGATAAGAAAAAATAAAAAATATTCTGTGCAAGCATAGGACTAAAAAAACTATTTTGAATTCAGATTTTTCCCATGCCTTATAGTGTTAAATTTTGAAATAAATCATTTGATTAATAGCGACGAAAAACTTAATAAAATTATTAGCGCTTGGTGCGAAATTCTTTTTTTTTCACTTCGACATAACAACCATATCCCCATTTTTTAAGTTAAATGGTTGTTCCCTTAGACAACGTTTGGACTGATGCTTGTAAAAAGTATATGCATTTATCATATACGAAGCTCCATTAGGGACCCTAAATCAACCACTGTTTTCAAATAGCAAATAAAAGGAAACGTTGTTTTTTTTGTATTAAGGAATATCATTGTTCGTATTTGTTACGTGTGCATTTTTAAGTTTTCGTACGGCAATCAACTTTGAGCAAAGTAAAAGAACACAAGTACGTCCATTCAGAATGGGGCGTGTAAAAAGAGTGCCACGCTGTCAGCTGCATGATGGATTTTTCCATTTTTGGCCATACACCAATGTTGCTCTCGAAAAACCTGTACATTGTAAAACGCGGAATTTTAAGAAAATTTTTAAGCATTAACCTATGGAACGCTGAAAACTTGATATTTAAAAGTCAAGTAAATACAAGAACCAAAACAATTGAAGAGGTGTTTGGTCAAAGTGAAGTTAAACATATCAAAATCCATCTATAAAGGCTACTTTGCCCGAGGGAGTTGAATCCTAAGTTTAATTGGAATTTGTATGTAATGTATACAACCTATTTTAAATTATCGATTTTTGGTTGCCAGTGACAAATATTTCATGAATGTTCAGGAACAAATTAGAAATAAATACAACAGAGAGGGATTGTGCTTGTTATTCATATGATGAAAACATTAGCTTTCAATTAGTTTAATTGAGGTCTGGAGCTGGCATATGTCAGTAACTGCTAGCTTTATATAACGTAGTCCTTAGTAATTTATTATCATTGTCATTTTGATTAGTTTCTTCTGTTTCCTATTCTGACAAAGGACTTGGGTTTCTTTTAAAGTGCGTTTTACTGTAAGTATTGCTGTGTGTTTGTTTATTCTATATTGGTTAGAGGTACATGTAGAGGGGTAGGGTTGTGATCTAACCAAACATGTTTAACCCCGCCGCATTTGTGCGTCTGTCCCAATTCAGGACCGTCTGGCCTTTCTATTCTTCTAGGATTTTAATTTTAGTTCATTGTTATATTTCGGAGTTTAGTAGGACGTCTTTCATCACCGAACCATCACTGAACCAGTTCACTTATTTGTCTAGGGACCAGCTGAAGCAGGCCTAGCACAACGTTCATTGCGACACCATAAATTTAGTATTCCTTCCGTATCATTACTTGGCATTGATATCAATCATAAAAGGCAATGAAATGATAAAAAGGAAAACAAAACGTTTAAAATTGAATGCGACTGAAGCGCTTTTTCTGGATCTACCTTCATCGGGAACGTCAAAAAGGCGAATAATACTATTTGGTCAGTTTTCACTGTTTCTTCTAAATGTTTGGCACTGGGGACACAAAATAGCTCTGAATTATATATCTCAAACTCTCACCTTATATTAGAGATTTAAATCAACTTATTTGATGCCGGTTTAAATAGGTTTAAATACTTTTTTAATAGATGCACAACCTAAAAATTTCTGGACATGTTAACCCATGTGATGGCTATTATGTTTTATAAAAAAACGACTTCTTCTTTTTATTATTTATTTTGTAATAGAAATTTATTTGCTATATTTCGTGCTATTTATTCCAAACTAGGTATGATTATAATCAGAGCCGTGTTTACAGGTACCCATCTTTTTTAGCCCCTTTTCTATTTTTGATATTTTAATCAAAAATTTAAAAAATCAAACTTTCAAAAAGTGAAATAATCAAAATTGCAAGTTAGGTTTAATGTGTTTAAAGTTTGATCAAATTTCTAAACTATCAAATTTAAAAACGGTATTTAAAATTTTAATATTTTAATTATTTGGTTAAAATTTCAAAATTTCAAAACTTTTACACAATTTGGAATTTTGATATTTTCAAACTTTGATAAAATTTCTAAAAATTTAGAATTTGAAAACCTTTTTTTACTTTGAATTGATAAGTGTTACACGGACCCTCGGTGGCCAAGTGGTCTATGTAGTTCAACTATAGGATTGTCAGTTTTCCTTTCGAAGGTTGGTTGTTTCCTCCGGACACCCAAATCCTCCACCAATAAAAACTGTTTGTCACGAAAAAGCCCAAAAGTGGCACTTAAAAATGGCGTTAAAATACAAACAATCAATCAATCTAATCTTAGTCTGTAAAATAAAATTTAGGCTGTTTACGGGGAAAATCGTATTTAAAATACTGTGAATTCGTTATTATTCGTTGGATACCAATTTTCGTGGATTTTGTTGGTAAAGGTGAACCACGAAATTAAATGTTTAGCGAATGACAAATTTCCTATAGGATTCAATGCTGATTTCGCCCAAGCAACGAAATTAGATATCCACGAAAATGCAAGTTTTCCTTAATCAACGAAAATAAATGAATCTACAGTATACAACAATGCACTCTCTACTGGTACTGATCCCCAATTGTTTAATTATAGCAAACTATTACCCTCTACATTGATTTCCCTAACTGAATACATCACCGAACAATCATTTTTTGTATGTGTGAGCGGGCCCGAGACAACAATTAATTCCTCTATAAGTTCTTTATAACGTTTTGACTCATTTAAAAAATCTACCCGAGTTTTTTTTGTCAGATCTTTTGTGAGTGTAATGTACTGTACAAGTCCAAAAATATATCCAAGTTTCAGAAAAATTGCTGGTGTAGATTTTACAAATTTAGCCAATACACATCTATACCCATATGGACAAGTCAAGAGAAGTTCTGAAAACTGTAAAATATTACCTTTTTGCACCTGGCCTAATCACTCTTTCCATATCAAAATCAGTTAAAATAAAACATTTAAAAATTTCATTTCTTCTTTCTCATTTCCACCTTATAAAAGCTAAGAAATGTTTGAGAAAAGGAAAGAAAATAAATAAGGAAAAAATACACTTTAATTAAAGAGAACTATATTCGTGAACAACGATAAGGGCCAGCGATTGATTGTTGATCTAAGACTTTTGTAAAATAAATTGTTTGATTGCTTAATTTCCTGAGGAAAAAATTGCATAAAAGTAAGCTTAAAAAATAGTTTGCTTCTATTATACATGTTATGAAAATTTACTATTTAAAAACATCTTTTACCTTTTTTTGTAATTGAAAAACTAGTAAGTTTGCTTTCCATTTTATTTGAAAACAAATTGTTTGCCACGTACAAAACACACGCCTCCTCAAAACAGTGCCCGTTAAACCTAGGTCACACCTTAAAGCATCGGTCACACCTTACCGGATAGCACGAACGGACGTCTAAAGCCTCGGTCACACCTTACCGGATAGCACGAACGGACGCCTAACGGATGAAAATAAAAGTTGTCCGTTGACAAAATTGTTATCCGTTGGGAGTCCGTTGATGTACTGATCGAATAAAACGGACGTGTAACGGATGCATAACGGACACACACCGGATATGCAACGTACGAGAATCGGACACGTACCGGACAGAACGGATATCGAACGTACATCCAACGGACGAGTACCGCATAAAACGGACACCTAACGGAAGCGTAACGAATAAAACGGATGAACACAAGATATACGGAAAAATCAAAGGTGACAATAATAATACATGTAGATCGCATAAATATTCAAAATGATTCTGTGTAACTGGTTTTGGTTTGTTCTTCAAAAATTCCGCCAAAGGGTAGTGTCTGGCCTTAATAAGAACTGCTTGATTGTGAAGACGTGCCTATACATGTACCTTAAGATCGATTATGAATAATTAGTATGGGGACGAAGTCCCCTGTTACAGAAGAAAATTTAATCGAATAATTAAAATATATATAAATATTCAAAATGTTTCTGTGTAACTGGTTTTGGTATGATCTTCAAAATGCCGCCAAAGGGCAGTGTCTGGCCTGAATAAGAGCTGCTTGATTGTGAAGACGTGCCCTTACTCTAAGATCGATTATGAACAATAAGAATTCATGAACCTTAAAAAATCTGACATACCAATAATTGGCATTTCTGACGCGAAATTTTCAATTGGCACTTATCCGTTTCAGATCCGTTCATCATCTGTTTTATCCGTTATATGTCCAGTATAAGTCCGTTTCACATTCGTTCAACATCCGTTTTATCAAAGAATGATATCAATTATCAACATATTTTCTCATTTAATTTTAGCATATTAACATTATTTCCAACTGCACCTGGCAGATGTAACGACTTACGACATGTTGTTCGTTTTGCTTATCCACGCTACTGTTCTGTTGTCAATTACAGCACAAAGTAAGTTGAATTAATTTTTTAACATTTTATGTCAATAACAATTATATTTGTTTTTCAGTTACACCAATCTTACATGTGCTTATAGGTAACGAGACATTATTTCAGAAATTGATCATTATAAAATAGAGAGATGGTATATTATTGCCAAGGAGACAATTGTCCATCAGAGACCAAATAACGTAGATCGCCATACGGCCTTCAACGATAAGCAATATAGCATAGAGCAATCTTTATTAAAAAGGCCCATCTAAAATAACACAAATGAGAAAAACCAAAGGCCTGATTTATATACAAAACAACAAACGAAAAAACAAACATGATATACAGTAATGTCCAAAAGACAACCACTGAATTACAGGCTCCTGAATACGAACAGACAATTGTTTTATTATTATATATACTTTAGTACAGAATTTAGTTGGGGCAAAACATGTTTATGGGCGCCCAAACTTTCCATAACTTCATGTCTAAATATTGTCATTGAACGATGAACGACAAGACATTCGAAAACTGTCAATACCGTCAATACTTGGTCCATAATTTAATAGTATTTAAACTATAAAATTGAGAATGGAAATGGGGAATGTGTCAGAAACAACAACCTGACCGAAGAGCTGAAAACAGCCGAAGGTCAGCAACGGGTCTTTAATACAGCGAGAAAATTCCGCGCCGGGAGGCGTGTTTCAGCTGGCCCATAAACAAAAATATGTACTAGTTCATTGATAATGAACGTCATACTAAACTTCGAAATATATTAAAGAAACTAAAATTCAAAACACACAAGACTTACAAAGACCAGAGGCTCCTGACTTGGGACAGGCGCAAACAAAAAATGCGAAAGGGTTAAACATGTTTTATGAGATCTCAACTCTCCCTCTTTACCTCTAGCCAATGTATATATAAATAAGAAGATGTAGTATGTTTGCCAATGAGACAACTCTCCACAAGAGATATTTTGGTATTCTAGAAAAAAGCAAGTTTAACATACAGTTATCTTAATAACATTCGTCAATGCATTACTCAAGATGCCTTCATTAAAACAACATATCGCTTGATGTAATTATATATATTTATAAAAGTATGGAGATGTGTTATGACTGCAAATGAGACAACTATTATTATACACTATAATAGTGCAAAAGATGTGGATGTAAGCATCTTTATCCTTGACCGTAATCTCGTCTACTAGTAGCAAAATCTATATAACCTATGATAGAACTTGGATTAACAAATTTTCAAACAAGTCAAACGAGAAAAACTAACGACCTCATTGCAGAAAAAATATGAGTCATAAACATGTATCTTAAAAAAGTTTGGTGATTCAAAACATCATTTTTTTTGTCTGGTTTTTCTTTAAATTATTTTGGAAACTTGATGTGCAACTGTTATTTATGCTTGCAAGCACAGTTTACGAAACAGTTTAATACGAAACGACACGATTCGGGGCGTATGTACTACGGATAAACAGCGGCTTGCTACGGTAGAAGTAAGGGCAAGTAAGAATGAGAACGGTCTGATACGGGATAGAACGAACCATCACATCTTCTAAACCAATAATCAAATGATTAAATTTTGTTATCAAGCTTGTAATTTATCATGCCTTCATAGCAATCGATGATTTTTTGTTTTGTTTTATTAAATTATTTATTTACATTTTCGCATTTAGTTGCGGATCATAAACAATTCGGTTGTCATTTGTATATCATTGACATTAAAGTACTAACTGTGTGATACTTTAATATTGTGTTATAACTATATAATATGAGGAAGGCGCTACCTTAACTGCCAGCTTTATACCAAGACAATGTCCTATATATTGATTGGTTGTTGGTTGCTTAATGTCCAGTGGCAAATATTTCATGCATGTTCAGGACGAATGTTCATGACGAATGGTCTAGGCTACATTAACATATAGTTTTTGTCTAAAATAAAATAATAAGTTCAGATGGAAAATGTTTAGGGAATGATCATTGGAACTTCAAAAGGCAGGAGGGGAGGGTATTTTTCTTTTTAATAAAAAAAAATTCAATTCCCAAATAGATGAAAAAAATATCTGTTCAAGCAGAGGTCAAAAAATATTTTAAATCCAGATCTTCACCAAAAACGATTTTATCTTTCAGATATGCAAAATAAATTTAACTTTTATATATCTAAAAACATTTCAAACTTCCCAAACCGCACAGGTAGGTCTGTACACAGTAGTTTTTTAGGTGAAAATTTGTTTTATTTATTAGATAGAATAGGGTCGTATTTGCCAATTTGTTATGATGAACCTAAATACTAGTGTTAAATTTTGATTTAATAGTTTTCATTGATAGTGCTGAAGGGCCTCGGTGAAAAAAATCCGACTCAAACAAAAAACATTCGTATTCCTGATCATCTTCAGTTTATGGGTTCTACATCAATTTATTGTACTTATTAAGAGTCAGTTTTATAAAATATATAAATAAATAAGCTTTATTTATTTATTTAGAGTCAGCAAGGTATACAAACAGAAAAACATAAGCTCTAATGAGCTTTTAACCGACATAGTGACGGAACACTGTGACTGTCATTTCTTGCATATATTCTTTTTTAGCTTATTTTTCAAGTTCTTATTATATGACAGCAAAATAAAATTGATAGTGAAATTGTGCGAAAAGGTTCAATATTCAAAAGGAAGAAAGGAATTGATTTTGGGGTTATGGTACAACATTTTTGGGTGTGTTTTTTTTACAAAACTTTGTTTTTTTCTTTAAAAATTTACCGTATTTACATTGATTATTACTCATCTAGTATATATATAGATGCAACAAATACTGATTTGGCAGGAGATGCACACAAAATAGGGTGTTTCAATTATTTTATCTATTAATAATTTGTGCATTTTTCCAACGATGTGTACTCCTTGATAATGTCGACTTCAGTATCATGATATGTGGTAAGTATATTCACAATTGGCATGCGTGAATGCGCAGCAAAAGGATTTTCTTTCCCTTTAATTCCCAAAATTGTACATGATTTTTTTCTCTCACAGAAACACATGAGTTATTCGGTAAATAAAACACTTGCCATTGCTTGAAGCTTTCAACAATCAAAATTTAGTTTAGCCTTTTTGAATGTTTCACTGATTGTGTGAAAATTTTAACAGAAAATGTACAAAACACTGAATATAAAAATTGCATTATCTGCAGAATTATTGATAACTTTTCTTACTATTCACAAGGACATATATCTAACATATTGTCTATGCTATTCTGATCTGAGTTCTTATTCATACATATAGTACTGGCATGGCTGGTGCTGTTTCAAGTTGTCTTCTTTTTCTGCTTCTTGAGAAGTATTTGTTTAACCTGTTCAGTCACTATAAAGTGTTACAATTCTTATTTAGACACATAAATAGTAACCAAAAAGGTACCGCTTTCACATAAGAGAAGCTAGAAAAAAAATTAAATCTACACATTTTCAATATTTTTGTAGGACTATTATATAAAATTAAGAAGATATGTAGTTAGAGACTTCTGCTGAATAGAAATGTTTGGGTTCACCCGATAACAGTTTTCAAATTAGTCCATATTGAAGTTTGAAGGGTCCAAAATAAAAATATGCTTGATTTCAACTGACATAAAAAAAAAATGGGTTTTTTATATGCTACCGGTAAATATACATCTGTGGTAGTATCAGACTGTGCATGGCAAGGCATTTTATTGCCTTTAGGTTTGTATTCTTTTTAACTTCCTTTTTGGTCATAAAAATAAGTTTGTAGTTGTGAAGTTGCTAGCATGAGAGTACCCAAATTGCACCTATATTGTCAGTTTTTCACCAGCTTTTTTTTTTTTTGATTGAGTTAAGTCTGCCAATTGATATTTTATCGTATGTTTTTCTTTGTTGTGATGTTATGCTATTGTTTCAGAAAAAGGGAGAAGGTTTGGATCCATTAAAACGTTTAATCCCGCTGCAAATGTTTGCACCTGTCCTAAGTCAGGAATCTGATGTACAGTAGTTGTCATTTGTTTATGTAATATATACGTGTTTCTCGTTTCTCGTTTTGTTTATATAGATTAGACCGTTGGCTTTTCCCGTTTGAATGGTTTTACACTAGTAATTTTGGGGTCCTTTATAGCTTGTTGTTCGGTGTGAGCCAAGGCTCCGTGTTGAACGCCGTACTTTAACCTATAATGGTTTACTTTTTAAATTGTTATTTGTATGGAGAGTTGTCTCATTGGCACTCACACCACATCTTCCTATATCTATAGACAAACGTCTATTCTGTGCTTATTTTGTAGACTATCCTTCTTTACAATATAGTTACACCAATTTAATTTTGAGTCCATGTATGTAGAGTCATAAAGAAATGGGTTTGAACTGACCTCCAAACAATTCATAATTCTGTAATGAGGTCAGTACCCAAATTCTATAAATCATTATATATAATTACATGTTACATGTTTAATTTCAAATCCTTAAAACTGGAATATAAACAGATGTTTTGTTTTATTTCTTCAAATATTTGAACAATTTGACATTATTCCATGCTTGAACTATCATGACTATTATTTCTTGTCGAAAAGGATGCTGGTAACAAATTTAATTTGCTCATTTTAAAAATATGATAATTAGATAACTTCACATGGTGAAAGAAAACTTGTAAGATTTCTTCAGCTTTTTTTGTTGAATACATGTAGGTGCAATTTGGTTACTAAGTGCAATTTTGGTACTGTGATGTTATATAACCATAAGTGTGTATCGCTAAATAGGTTGAAATGTGAACCTGACATAGTGATAGAATGAAATTCAAAACAGTGTGGCTGTGGCCATTGATTGACACATTAAATTCATCCATTGACTGTGACAATTTACGTGAACGTTCGTCTGTAACGACCACTGTTCACGACGTACCTACGATAGACATTTAAACTGTGGGGTTACCAAAGGTTTCTTAACGCCTTTAATTATAAAATAATTCGAAAAAATAATCAGGAATAACCTTTATGTTTTGATTTATATAATTGATATAAATCAAAACATCGTGTTATTTCTGATTAATTTTTCGAATTACTTTATTAAGGTGTTGAGAACCTTTGGTGGCCCCATAGTTTAAGTGTCTTTAATAGTTATCCCATAAGGACGCGGTGTGTCAGTGTAAGATCATCCCGATGGCCGGAGGCCAGAGGGTGATCTTACACTGACACACCAAGTCCGAATGGGATAACTATTTTACATCCCAGCTGTTTTAGATTAGACGAAAAACCATTTTCAATTCATAAAATCTAGTTTAGAACGCCACACAACCATTATAATATACTTTATATATTACTATATGATGTATACCCTTTATGACCCCCTAACACGATGAGTAGATATCAAACAATGTCAACTCGCCCCACTGGCCAATCGGCCCACACTATATCGCCCCTTTATGAAAAAAATCGCCCAACTCTTGTAACCGACTCGCCTAACTTTAAAAAAGTGTAAAATCAAATTGAACAATCAGTTTGACAACTCATTTATTTAACGAAAAGGGTTTAAACCCCACTGAATAAAAGTCTACCAACTCGCCCCAGTTATCAAAATTTCTTGCTTCCTTTAAGTATGTTAAATTTCTCATAGTTCGTATCTAGTCGTCCTGGTGTAGTGGTAAGTGTCGTGGCTTGATATGCTAAAGGTCTTGAGTTCGAATCCCAGCATATACACTGGTTTTTCTACGTGAGTTTTGATAGATAGTCCTCTCCGTATAATTAATTATAAGTTTTATACTGGATTTGACATTCCCGCCAAAATGTAACAGAACAAAGGAAAGCATGCATAACAAAGAAACTTAAACTGGGGTGATCTGGTTGGGGTGATCCGGCTCAGATCACCCCTGTTAGAACAAAGGAGCTGGGATGTAATTAAAAAGTACATAGTGAGCAGTGGTCGTTACATACAAACGTTCACCTAAATTGTCCCAGTCAATGGATGAATTTAATGTGTCAATCAATGGCCACAGCCACACTGTTTTGAATTTCATTCTAAAGTACACATGTACTTGGTAGAGTGAAAATGTTTTGATCAGGTTTAAACTGACGCATAGAATTTACAGGCGACTGCTGCAGCTTAAATTTTAAAGGATGTACATGTAGCCCACATACTTCCAAGTATAAACATTCCCTGTATATACCTATCAAAGTCACATGGTATCTATACTATTAAACGAGAAGACCTCATTTTGTGTGTCGCTTCTCTTCCTTCCACAATAAATTAATCATCATTCCTCTGTGTCCTATAGGTACCATGTATAGTCGCATGTGTCATCCATTCTTATGATTATTCAGTTTGGGTTATTTTTGGAGAAAAACGAAAAAAATTGCGTCCGGATATTTATTCCGTTATTGGACGAAATTGTAAGTCAACCTAGACTTCCGGTTTGCGTTTTTCTGTACTTTGAACATACAAAGACTATGAATAAAGTGCATTTGCTATCATTTTTAAGTTCACTATCCACGGCGGTCACAGAGTTTATTAAATAGAGAGGGTCTATATAATATGTCAATAATCGCGGTGGATTGATTAGTAAACTGAGAATTGATAGTAAAAAGCAAACAAACTTTATTTATAGTAATGAATGTTCATAATATACTAAACGTATGTTCATATAGAATTAAATAGAAAACAAACAAATGGGAATTTTGGGGAAAAAGGAGGAGGGGTGGAAAGAAAAACAATTATCCTGTCCCCAAATACCTATAACTTTTGATACCTTTCCTGAAATTCTCGTCATTAAATCTTTTACAAAAATTCATCCTACAACACTTTACATACGTTCAACCATGCTCTGAATGCCCGAGATTTCGCGGGTGTGTTCTAGCATTTATCATCTTTGCTTACAGAAAAACAGAAGGAATAAAAATCGGTATTTGGAAAAAGGAGGAGGGCATTAAAATGTGCCCAGCCCACAAGTACCTTTGACTTTTGATACCTCTCCTAAAATTCTCCAGATAATTTTTTTTTACAGTTTACATACGCTCTATTTCCCCGCGATTTCGCGGGTGTGTTTTAGTTCTCATAATTACTCCATCTTCCCATAAAATCCAATTTTGGACAATATATGGGAGCATACAATATTATATATACAGTACTAAATCATACAGTGTAATACTCAGACTCAAGTCTCCTTTTATGATTAAACTTAGAGAGAGAAAACAAAACAGTTTCCATTTCCTGGGACTGTATAAGGTAGATATATGATATGTGACATAATCAATGAAAAGAATTGTTGAGAGTTTGCAAAAGGAAGTACAGAATTAGAAGATTGTGAATTATTTGAATATTTTATTTTGTTTTAAACTTTTGTTAAGTTTTTATAAGAAATCACTGAAGAATGACTGGAGTGCCCGTCTTTTTAGGTCAGTCAGCCGGGGGGGGGGGGGGGGGGGGGGGGGGGGGGGGGTGATTATGAAAAGTTCTGGATTTGCCACTAGCTACATGAATAACCGTGATCACATTCAACAGTATAACCAACATCATTATCACTGTTCCATGATGTAGGGAATTATGTGGCAGATGAACATATTAAGAAGTCATCATGTTCAAAGAGTGCACTGGAGTTTATCCCGCATGCCGCACGGCCATTATTAAAAAATAATCCGACATGTATTGCTGGCAGAGTTTTTTTCTGTGTTCCCATGGCTGAACGGAACTTTTACGCTATATACATGATATATGTTATCGTTAATTATGATCTTGTGACTTTTAGATGAAGTACCTGTGATTGTTTAGGTAATTTGTTTTGACCTCACTGATTACGGAAAGTTGAAGCAGACGAAACATGGCGTCAGATGTTGTTGTCCTTACTTCGGTAATTTCCGTGGTAGGGGCCTACAATAAAATTTAAATAAACTACACAAGGTACCAAAATTTCTGAATTCTTGTTTTTGTAAATAAATGAAATTCCTGTCGTATTTAACATTGAAATTATTCCGATCTGTCCCGTTTTTTCAAGTTCGCGTTGAAACGTTAAATTCGGCCGCCATTACAAAAAATAATCGTACGAGATTCAACGAGAGTGATGAAACTTTTCAGATGGGTCGTGTAGAGAGAGTTATCGTTCTTTATTCAAAATCAACCCTTCTACCATAAGTGCCAGCTAAAGCTGGCATATTATATGTGTTTGTTATACTGTGCATGTTCAAATGATGTATCTTCAGCAATGAGGCATACGTAAATAAAAATAAGAATCAACACAAAGTCCAAATTGTAATATTTAATAATATCCAACAAAGCTCGATACTTCTAAAGGACGATTTTTATTTTGTCATGACACTGACTTTATGTTGGGTATTAATTCTATTTATACCTCTAAGACAAGACACAGACAACGTGGGTCCTATAAGTAGGGAGTATTTTATACAGAAGCCTGATGTCAGTTTATTGTTGGCCTTAATATTCCGTTTTTTGACGTGCTGTAATGTAGTAAACCGTTAAAGACTTTGAGAACCCTGGTTGATCCCTAGTCATCCGTAATGCAACGTAATGAGATCGTGCCGTTTCTAGACAAATTCGTAATAAACCGTATTCTATCCTTTTTGGTCCGTGGTAAAATTTGCGCATGTTCAAAACTTGTCACGGATATATAAACACTGATACGTATGACTATGGCTACGATGCGGAAATCTAAGAACTAATGCAGATTGCCACGAACGATGCAGCTAGTCTGGCGTCAAATCCGTGAATGTATGACCTAGGCATTAAGAACATTATATAGATAAGACCGTTTATTTTCCCGTTTGAATGGTTTGATACACTAGTAATTTTGGGGCCCTTTATAGCTTGTTGTTCGGTGTGAGCCAAGTCTCCGTGTTGAAGGCCGTACATTGACCTATAATGGTTTACTTTTTTTAAAATTGTTATTTGGATGGAAAGTTGTCTCATTGGCACTCACACCACATCTTCCTATTTCTATGTTAGAAACGGGAGCATTTGAGTAAACTCGTCTCATCGAGATTATTGAAACATTATCTTTTGGGGTCTTATCTTCAAGTTACACTAGAACACACCCGCGAAATCGCGGGCATAAAGAGCTTAATTGGTTGAAAGTATGTAAACTGTTGCAGGGAGATTTATTGTAAAAGGTATCAAAATTCATAGGTATTTGGTGACAGGACAATTGTATTATGCCCCAGTCTCCCTTTTTTTTTCCAAAGTTCGTTATTTTTTTGTTTTCTCTTAAATTCCATTATTTTCGCGTTTCTGTATACTATGAACATACGTATACGATAAATAAAATGTGTGTCATCAACTATCAATTTCAAGTTTCTTCTCCAAGGCGATCACTGGAATATTATATATTGGAATCGAGGGCATTTAGAGCTTGGTTTGAAAGTATGCAGACTGTTGCTGTATGGAGTATTTTTGCAAAAGTTGTTGTGTCTGGTAAATTTTCAGAAAAGGTATCAAAATTCATAGGTATTTGGAGACAGGACAATTTTATTTAGCCCTCTCCCTTTTTACCAAAGTCCGTTATTTTTTTTTCTGTTAAATTCCATTATTCAATTTCTGTATACTATGAAGATATGTATACTATAAATAAAGTATATTTGCTCTTAAAAATCAAAAAGTTTCTTCTCCAAGGCGATCACTGTTGTCATGGTTATATTGTATTTAAAGAGAGTCTCTATCAACGCGAAAATTATTGTCCTGTGAGTGTCCAGGGGGTAGGGAGTGGGGGTGGGAGTCCAAACCCCCCTTTTCTGGACGATCAATGCATTTGAATGGGGACATGTAGTTTGGAACCCCCCCCCCTTTTTTTAAATGGCTGGATCCGCCCCTGGTGTCCCCGATTACTCGGCCTACTTCGCCGATTCGTCCGACTCGGGTTAACTCGATTTAAAAGATCGGTGTTTATATGCGCATGTGCGCAACCTTCCCCAATCGGAGACAAAACTGTTTCATTGAGTTGACTATCATAAGGGAAGTGAAAAAAGTAGTATCTACTGAGCATTAAAATTGTTATATGAGTAATAATTGTTAGTGAAAAAAAATCGTTCTGTTTTATTTATAAACAACACCGACAGTTGATACACACATGAACACTATTTTGTTTATTAAAAAAAAACCAGACAAAATCAAATTCACATTGTCTGTCCCTTTCTTCGGCTTTATTTTATTAAAACCCAGTTCAAAAAAACAGTTTTTTGTATCAATGTTTTGTGTTTCCATTAATTGAAAGTGATGTGCAATTTTAAAACCGGAAGTCTTGTATGACTTATAATTTGGTCTGGTGACGGGAACAAAATCCGGACACCTTTATTTTCGTTTTTCTCTCAAAATAACCCAAACTGAATAGTCATAAGAATAGATGACAAATGCGACTATGCAAGGTACCTATAGAACACAGATGCATAATGATTAGTTTATTGTGGAAGGAGGAGAAGCGACACACAAAATGAGGTCTTCTCGTTTAATAGTATAGATATGCAGTGTTGCATCCGCTAAGTATTTTTCATTATATACTCGTTTCAAAAACGGAAATTTCTTTTGTTTATTTTTAAATAATTTAATTTTGGATGTAACACGTCTTCTGATTGGCTGACGTCGTTTTGTTTATAAGCTCATAGACATAATTTTGTCATGTGACCGTAACGTCATTAACGTTTTTTCATGATTCACTAATGTTTAAAGGGGAATTAAGAATTAAATAAGAAGAAATGACTGTAATATTTTTGTCTGCCTATTCAAAACAACATGAAGAATGTGGTGCACACTGTAAATGACTTTTATAATAATTATGTTTGTAAGTGACTTGGTCGAGTTTATACACCAACACCAATAAATTGCTTTAAAAAGGCGTTTAATCCTTATAATTCTTTAAAATTGGAGATAAGGAATATATTTTTCCACACTCAATACCTCTATCACACGTAAATTATATATATATATATATATTATATGTCATTAAATAGGCCTGGCGCATGCATATATTTGTTGGTTAACGTACAAATATGTACTCAATGAAATTTGCTATCTGATAAAAAGTAAACTGCAAAGACTGTTATTATCTTTCAAACAAATGTTTTAGTGAATTATTTTTATTTAACGTTTAACAGTTTAACGTGCAGTAAAAATAAATGTTGTTATCGTCGGTGTTATTATCGCCGCCATCTTATTTACATTGGTTACGAAAAGAAGTTCGGTCAACGTCGTCTATCGAAAAATAACCAACGTCAAGATCAACCTTCGGAAGTCCTCTCGACCAATCATAACAACGTTTTCCCTAATATGCAAATCATATAAGAACTATTTCTTCATAGACAGAAAAAGTATTACAGTCATTCCTTAATTGGAATAAACATGACTTGTTCAAAGCTTTTCCCATACGCGGTCAAATGAAGAGTTAATGAAAACTGTACTTGTTGAATTGAAATTCAATTAAAATGTTTAGATATCGTAAAGACACTAACTAGTTCATTCATCTCGGGTTTGCCACTGCGCGTACAATGTATATATGTTACAGTGAATTGGTATAATACGGGACATTTATTAAATGTTAATGCTCCGTTTATGTGCATTATGTTTTCTAGTCTGTGCGTCCGTTCGTTCTTTCGTTCGTTCGCTCGTTCGTTTGTTCGTTCGTCCGTCCGTCCGTTGAAGTTTTGGTCAAGGTAGTTTTTGATGATGTTGAGGTTCAATCAAATTGAAACTTAGTACACATACTCCCTATGATATAATCTTTCTAATTTAATGCCAAATTAGAGATTAAGTCCACCGAACATAAAAAAATGATAGTGCGATTGGGCCATCCGTGTACTATGGAGACAGTCTTATTATAGGAATGTATTCTATTCAAAAATACATTTTAATATAAATTGTTGTAAAAAACTTACCTGTCCTAATTATGATCGTTGTTAATATTAGAACATACATTTATACTGAATACATGTTAAATATTGAGAAAGATACCTCTTACCCAACTCAACTAAATGCCTTTTGGTTATACCAGTAACTTTTAAAAAAATGAGACTATAAATTATTTGTGTTGAAAAAAAATATTATAAAACCAACAGTAACCTCCCAAATCATTAAAAATATATCTGTATGCATCAAAATGCAATAAATAGTGATAAATCCTAATAACGATTGATTTGCATAAAAGTCCTATTTTTGGTCTAAATGGAATTAGAAAGAAAAAAAACAGCTTATTATGGCTATATCCAAGGGTTTCAGAAAACATTAAGGATGTTTTTATAACATTTCATTTTCATGTCTGTGACTTGTAAAAAAAAACTACAAATATGTGCATGTTTTTTTTTTTTTATTATGACCCGGTTAGTTCTATTTGTTTTTATATTTGATAGAATTAGACTCGAGAACAAATCGTTTAGATAGCAACAAAACAACCCTTCGAAATATCTGAACGTCATCATAGTTACAATGCCTCAGATATTTTTCAAACATTGAATTTCTTTCAAATAATAAGATTATTCAACGTTATCTTAAAAATTAAAAATACTACAAGATTATGCATATGCTTTTTTATATAATACATGTATATATTATACGCTATGTCGTCATTAAGTTAAAGAAAATAATTGCTCATTTTTATAGAGAACCTTACGCCAAGAGGACAGGCTTCACAAATTTCAACGTTGCGGGTGCATTCAGATGCAATAAATGCTATACAGGAGCCTATATCACATACATTCAGTCATGGAAGCACTATATATTGTACCCACACAACTGGTTATGAAGACCCTAACCCGAAGCCGGCCTGGTGGATGTTTGAATTTTCTTTTGAGTCTGCATACATCACAGAAATACAAATATACTACAGAAACGGTCGTAAGTATAGTTAAGAGTTACAAAATAATCTGTGTCAGTAAAGTAACCTTTAACCCATGTAACGTTTGGTTTCGATTTAGACAAAAAAGAATATTTTTTTTCCAAACATTAATAAAAGCAAGATAATATTGTAAAACAAAATAGCTAAGAAAAATCGCTGTCTTTCAAATTATTAATACGACTCATTTTGGGTCCAAATATATATAGATATAGGAAAATGTGGTCGGAGTTTCAATGAGACAACTCTTTTTCCAAGTCAAAATTTATAAAAATAAACCATTATAGGTCAAAGTACGGTCTTAACATGGAGCCTTGGCTCACACCGAACAGTCATCTATTAAGGGTCCCATAAATTACTTGTGTAAAACCATTCAAACGGGAAAACCAACATTCTATTTATATATAAAAAAAAAAACGAGAAACGAGAAACACTTATGGAATGCATCAGCAAACGACAAGTACTTAACATTATATTATTTTTTATATGCATGCAATTTTTTGTTTGAGGTCAACGCATATTGTTGATGCTAAGTATATCACCAGCTCGTAATTGAAAGTAGGGACAAGTCGGAAATAAGTAATCAACAGATCTTAAGGATGTACTTAGGTGAGGTTTTGGAATTTGTGTCAAATGTTCGGACTCCTTTGTGTTTTTCCATACCATACAATGTAAAACATTTTGCCCCATAACACCAATTTATTTTTTCATATAAGACTTAATAGCTCATGAAAGGTTATTTACCAAAATTTTAGAAGATTCTTGATTTTCTTTCTTTTGTTTTGAGACCCAAATAATACCTATGCAATTATAAGGTAAAAGTCTGAGTCAGCCTTTTCCCGCCATATTTTAAATCTCAAATATCTCGAAAAGGAGGTCCATGACCTATCAATATTTTTAGCTTATCTTTATCCTTAATTGATGCTCTACCAGCTTATAGTATTAATTTTAATTTCTTAATTTCTTAATTTTTACCTAACCTCACCTAAGTACATCCTTAAGAGCATATATATTTATTTTTATCAACAAAAAGGAAGTGGTCTTGTAATACAAAATGTTCATAAGAAAGTAAAGTTTAAACTTTTTTAATAAATGGATAAATTATCTTCTTTAAAACAAAATACAAATTATTTTGTCACCATGAGTAATCAAAACTGACTTTTGTCAATAAATTATATAACTCCAGATTCTTTACAATTGTCACAATTCTTCATTTTTCACAGTTTCTTCAAAAATGATGCATCTTTAATTAGTTTATGTACCAAGCTTACATACAGTACAGGTGAACCGATAGCCTGTAAAATAAAGAAATATCATAATTAAAGTTTAATGGTAACATAATATTATAAGCCTATTAACTTAAATCATGTAATGATGATCTCAATTTTTTATAACAAGAATACAATGTGCAATAGTATTTTTGCATTTTTCAAATTTAATGTTAATGAATAATTTATTAGAAAGTAGTAATGAACAAAATGTACTGTATACAGTGTGAAATGCTTGGGTTCCTATTGAATGATGAAGCATTAACATCAAGGGTTAAAACGTTTACTTTTAATGATATATTTCTGAACCAACTTAAATAAAAGACTATTTTGCTCATCTGAGAGTACCGTTGATCCAAAAAGCAAAGTATTTGTGGTAACTTAGACAGGAAGAACTAAAACAGAATCTAATAGTTCATGGCTTAAATCAGTGTATATGGGACAAGATAACAGAAAACGAGAATTTGTTTCGACATCACCACAACGACAATTTAGAGAGTCTACTAAATTACGAACGAATAGGTGAGAATTCAATGAACTTGAATCCATTCTTAAGCGAGCATGAAGAATTTGACCAAAACTATGTCCTATATAATAATACGCTGGGACCTTACTATTTTGGGTACTAATTTGTTTTTTGATAGAGATTCACATTTTCTTATGTTTAAGTTAAGATTGTTCCTTAGTTTTGTTGTTGCTGGAATGAAATATTCAGAATATAAACGGGTCCTTGTGTTGACTTGTGTAATATTATTTCTTTGTCTTGTATTATTACCATGGCTTCTTCCTATTGAATCGGGCAATAACATGAATAAGTTTCTCAAATACTCTGGAGTTTTATTATTCAAAATTTTGTGATAATGAATAAGTCTATGATTGCGTCGTCTTTCAGTTAATTTTTCCCATCGAGTTTCAACATATAAATTGTTTATACTGGTAAGTTCAGTATCCCGTTTTAGCTTACTGGGACACGAAGGGTCCCATGTGAGCTTATGCCATTACTTGACGTCCGTTTGCTGTCGTCGTCCGTCATCGTCAACTATTTCAAAAATCGTCTTCTCTAAAACTACTGTGCTAAATACCTTCAAACTGTAACTAAATGTTTCTTAAGGTATCTGAAGTTTTGATCCATCAACAAACATGGCCACCATGGCTAAAAATAGAACATAGGGGTCAAATGCAGTTTTTGGCTTACATCTCAAAAACTTAAGCCTTTAGAGCAAAGCTGACATGTTGTAAGTTAGATAAATTGGTCAAAATCTATCAGCCCAGTAATTTTCATACGCATCGAACAATCCATTGCTGCCACTAAGTTGGTAGTTTTAAGGACATTTTGCAATTTTTTGTTATTATCTTAAATATTAGTATTATAGATAGATATAAACTGTAAACGGCAATAATGTTCAACAAAGTAAAGTCTACAAAAAGTTGAATGACAAAAATTGTCAAATGACCTCTTAAGGAGTTATTGCCCTTTAAAGGCAATTTTACACAATTTGTTCATCAAGTTTGCTAATATTTAAAATTCTTCTCCTCTGAAACTATTGTGCCTAATACTTCTTAACTTTAAATTAATGATCCTTTAGGGATCTAGTTTATGAATTGTATCCGAAGTTTTGATCCATCGACAAACATATGCATGGCCGCCATGACTAAAAATAGAACATAGGGGTCAAATGCAGTTTTTGGCTTATATCTCAGAAACTAAAGCAATAAGAGCAAATCTGACATGAGGTAGATATTCAAAAGTTCATGATCTATCAGCCCTGAAATTTTCAGACACATCGAACAACCCATTGTTGGAATGCTGAAACTAAATTGGTTATTTTAAGGAAATTAAATTTAAAGGTTAAGATAAACTGTAAACAGCAAAAATGTTCAGCAAAGTAAATATTCTTCAAACAAAGTCAAACGACCAAAATTGTCAATTGACCCCTTGAGGAGTTATTGTGCTTCAAGGACAATTTTACACAAGTTGTTGATGTTTTTTTTTAACTTTAGAAATCTTCTCAAATGGATCTACTATAAATTTTGTATTTAAATTTATTTCCTTGTACGTCTAGAAACATAGACACTATGACTAGAATGGAACATATGGGTAAAATGTATTAAATAATTTTTACATTTGAGAAAAATATGACTGATACAATGAACATTTTAATGGCACTTTTAATCCACAATGACTCATTCATATATATTGAAAAGCAAAACTGATCATTGATGAAATACTTAAGCCAAAAAATAACAGGTGAGCGATTCAGGCTCTTGGGAGCCTCTTGTTTCTTCAATGCTACGTCTGTGCCACCTGTTTTAATATTACATATTCGATTTTTATATAAATAAGACCATTGTTTTGCCCGTTTGAATGGGTTAACACTAGGCATTTCGGGGCCCTTTTTAACTAGCTGTTCGGTATAAGCTAAGTGTTGAAGACCGTACTTTAACCTATAATGGTTTACTTTTACAAATTGTTACTTGGATGGAGAGTTGTCTCATTGGCATGCACTCATACCATATCTTTAACAGAAAAATGACTTGCCTCCTCCTTTATCTGGGCTTGGGACCGGTAGTTTACAGTGACAGAGTTAAAGTAATGTAAGTCATTTAATAGAATACTTTATAAACATAAAACTATGTACAGTCTGACAACAGACATATTATAATAAAGGCTGGAATTTTTAACTCATTACACACACAAACTATTTGCGGCTGAGTTCTTCTTCTGCATATTTCTCATACTTTTGAACGGCAAATGTTTCCTTTTCTGAAATATGTCTACTTCTTACTGGTTCTACATGGGTAGTTCGCAATTTAATGTATGTAGTAGCTTGTAGTTTCACTTTATCGTCCAAAAACACAAACATTGAAGGATGGGATCCAAAAAAGAGCTCATTGTAATTCATTGTAATTCTGATTGAATATCTCTGCTCCGTTTTTAGTACGTCTTGCGGTAGATTGGATTTCAGCCAATACGGATGAAGGGACCAAAGCACTACCATCAACTATAATTATGTTAATCATTAATATGTATGATAAACATGTGTACAGATAAATTGGCGCAAATTAGTTCCGAATATTGGCACAATTAAAAGAAACAAATGGCACAAATGATGCCCTTGAAAAACTGTAAATGGCACAAAAAGGACTCCTGCCGTAAAACCAGGGAAAGCAGGGGTGTTGCTAAACGGCGGAAGCGGAAAACGGAACGGAAACGGAAACGGAAAAAATTTAAGGGGGGAAAGAAAGAACTATGAAAATCAATAGGTCTTGTCTTGCTGGTAAATTTTGCTATTAAAAGTTATATCTATTTACCATATATTTCAATATTTATAACAGGCGAACATGCAAGTGAGAAAATTCGTCATATAAGGTCGATAACGCCTGTAAGAAGTCATTTGACTGTTTTTACGTGAATGGACATTAGGTAGAGCTCAACATTCTAATAAAATTGAGAATGAAAACGGGGAATATGTCAAAGAGGCAACAACCTGACGGACGCAGCAAGAAAATCCCGCACCCGGCCCCTAAATAAAATTGTGTATTAGTTCAGTGAAAATGGGCGTCACACTAAACTTCAAAACATATAATTGAGATTAAATTAAAAAATATATACAAGACTAACAAAGGCCAAAGGTTCCTGACTTAGGACAGGCGCTAAAATGCGGCGAGGTTAATCATGTTTTGGGAGATCCCAACTCTCCCCCTATACCTCTAGCCAATGTAGAATAAAGAAACACATATGAAGCATACACACAGTTAAACTCATTTGAAAATAAGTCCGAGTCCGATGTCAGATTAGACATGTTTTTCACATCAGGTTTTCATTATTCATAACGTTTCTTAATGGAAAGCACTTGCATTTTGTCCCTATGTTTTCAGTAATTCAAGCCATGTCGGGCAAACTTGGCAGACAGGCAGGGTTATCCAACACAGTTTTTAAATAAGATACACCAATGGTAAATGTTGTAAAGTTTAACTATAAAGCGACTCCCTAAAAGACATATGTTCAATAAAATTTGGCCCAGTAGTTTTAGAGACTGAGATGTTTAGTAAAAGTTAACAAAGACGAAATCGGACGACGAACGCCAAGTGACGAGAAAAGCTCACTTAGCAGGGCCAGGTCAGATAAAAAAGAACACTCGCAAAGTATACCACTAAAGACTAAAGCAGGTCTTAGTACCAATAGAAAACGACCATGACAGAGCAAAAACATTGAATGAACATTTCACTATAATTGTATCAACTAAGAAGACATCAACTAAATATGTACCACTAAATAAACCGTTACATCCAAAATGGAAAGACATGATAACTTAAGTATGGACGAGAACAAAATTAGAATATGGATTCAATACATAAAAAGTATACAGGTTCAACCTTTTTTAGGCCTATACAGATTTTTTTTTGTGTTGTTGGGTTGCTATCTTATTGACATTGATCAGACTTTTTTTTTAAGGAAATGTTGAACAGACTATCCTTAATCGCGTGAACGACGTACACATGACTTTATCAAATATTTCAAAAACATAGTCTCATCATCTCCTGGTAATTATTTCAATAAATTATGCTTTAAAATCCTTTATTTAAAATTCATTCCTCTGGGTTTTTTCTTTTGAACATGTGAAATACTATATAAAACATGCCTATGTGATAAAATAACCAAAAAGAACAGATGTTTATTCTTTCTGTTTCCGTTTTCCGTTTCCGTTCCGTTTTCCGATTCCGCCGTTTAGCAACACCCGGGAAAGCAGACCTGCATACTCTTCATTTGCATCTTATATCAACCCGATTTTTTAGTTGGGTTGAAGTTGCTTAGTCCTTATTTTTCTGTGTTTTATTCCTGCTGACTGGTTTTCTTTTTTGGGGTATATATCGTACCTTTATAGTTTATATTGACCCCCCTCTTTTTCCCTTGTTTTTAATGGAACACCGATAATTGAAACGCTCATTTTCTGCTTTTCTTTAAACATTAAACAATTTAAAATTATATGTATGTTTCTATATTTTTTGGGATTCCTATATATGCAAGAAAGTATTATTTAAATGTGATGTACATATCATATTTAGCTACGGTACCCATTACGCGATATCTACAGATATCCAATTGCAGTAAAAACCATCTCCCGGTGATCTATAATCTCATTTCTTTTTCGCATTCACAGCAGCCGTATAGATGTTTCGGTTATTTTGTTTCATTCTTGCTTATCAAGTAGTATTTGCAAATTCCACGTTTTCAGTCATTTCAATAAGTACTGTTAAAAGAAAATAACCTTTATAGTGGTCATTTTCTGGACAGTTGGATGAACTACATTTTTTGTGTTGTTTTTTTTGTTTGTCTGAACTATTTACTAAATATAATACAACGTTACAGTTAGAGAACTGGAAATGCAATTACTACATTGTATGGTCTACGAGTGTTATATGTTAAACAGGAAATATCATAAAGGCTTTATGTTTCACTTCAAAAATAGAGAAAAAAATGCTTCAGACAAACAAATTGACTTCTACAACGACATGTAAACATGTAGTATACAGAATAGGGAGTTCATCGCATTTCAACGTTGCCACCATCGCTCTCCGGCATAGCAAACAACAATAAAGCGTCACAATGCCACCACGCGGCACTTCAGCTTCAAACTTCAGCGTGACCATCGCGGTTCAGAATACCATCGCGGATTAGTAGAGTCCTACATATTTCTCATACAATAAAGGCTGAAAATAGCGGCCTATTGCATGCAGCGGCTTAACAAAGGTGAACCCCTATTTCCACGGCGACAAAAGTTAACATGTATTCGCCTTATAATATTGTTAGATTGCTGTTTTATATTTACAATGTATCTCAATTCAAGTATTCAAATCTAAAAATTGCTCTTACAATATTTGGTAAGACGCATACAGTTTACAATATTACCAGTTGATATGACATCTACATGGATAATTATGTAAGCGTTAGAAGATGTGTTATAAGTGCCAATGAGACAACTCTCTTTATGCATGATATGACATGTGTTCACATGTAATAACACCCCTTCTAGCCCTTAGTGGCATATTTTAAGTCCTCATGCACTAAGGAGTCTCAGTAGTGTTAAGACGCACCCAAATCTTCATAAAAAATGACAAAGTATTGTCTAACCTATAAATACTATTCCTCTATAACATGTAATAAGAAGGCCGTTAGTTTTCTCGTTTGAATTATTTTACATTACACATATCCTCGGGGCCTTTATTAGCTGACTATTTGGTATGGCCTGTGTTGAAGGCTTTACGGTGACCTATATGACCTATAGTTGTTAAATTCTGTGTCATTTTAGCACATACTTACAACTTCTCGTCCAATCAAATTGCTTGAATTTGCCTTCTAATTTTCATAGTACATACTTTTTCCGTGTACTAAGTAACTACGCATGAATGACCACAAGAGTAAGATTTCATTGTATTGTAATCAAGATATTAGAACAAAAATTGCTACAGGCTATTTTGAAATAAATGATGTGTTCCAAATTTAACTAAATAGTTTGTAATTAGTTTTCAAACAGATTTTTAACATCCTACTAATCAATCTTTTGATCTAAATTTTGTTTTGACAATTAAAAAAGTTTCTTTCATTTAAACAAAGAGTAATAATAATGGTGCTTTATACCTTGATTAAAGTACAACTCAATCTAAAATGTGTAATCCTTTATCTTCCATGCAATTACTTTGTACACAAAAAGAGTCAACCATGAATCTTTTGAAGGGAAATTATTAATAAAGCAATTTGATATATTTAGTCATAAATTGGTCGATAATTGGTTGCCTAATGTCCAGTGACAAATATTTCATGCATATAAACTATCCACTAGACTACCAATGGGTACATACCAGGGGCAGATCCAGCCATTTTTAAAAGGTGTTTCAACCAAAGATGTGGGAGGGGGATCCAACTGTTTGTGATAGTTTTAGGTTTTATGTGAAATAAAAAAAATGTTTTCAAGAATGTAAAGCTTTCACTGCAATTTAAGAATTGTCTGCTCTTGGTCAATTCATTTTGTCATCTTACCATGTAAATAAGTACATGTATAGTAAAACAACGCTTCGTTCATATCAATAAACATACTTACACCAGCAGCTACCTTCTTTACATTCTAAAGTCAAGGGCCTTTTGAAATCCCATTTTTACAATGATATCATAGTGAGTAGATTTACAAAGCTACGTAAATGAGCTACATCCAGTCAGCCAAAACATATCAATAGACTAATTACAGGATTACTCAAGTTGTAAATATGTGCTAAATTGGATATTGTATAGAAAGGTATATACTATGAAAATAAGAGCTTGGGGCAAAGCCCCTCGCTCTAATTTTCATAGTATATACCTTTCTATACAATAACCGAGACTTATTGAAAGTAAAAAAGTGAAATAATAATTCGGTTTCAGCACCAAGTGTAGCCCAATTTTGACAAAATGAGCTAAGAAACATTGGAAATTAATTATTCACTTGCAAGTAAACAATTCGACCACATTGAATTCGTATTCATGTGAACTTTAATTTAACCCCTTAGCTAAAGATGGATAATGCACGAATCGTGCGTGATCAGTCATTTAAAGTAACAGAATGTCAACATTGAAAGTGAAACAAATGGTAAATCATTTGATTGACTGATTCGATCGATAAAAAAGCATTCTTTAGTTATACAGATAAAAACGACGATTAAAATATATTTTTAATCTATAATATGAAATAAAATAGAGCTAAAAATATCCAATTACACGAGTTAGTTTAATCTATAATTTACATCTATATTCATGTTTATATACCTTATATGGCCATCGGAGGTTTTCCGAGTTTAACTCGATAGTGCATGAGATGGCGTCTAGACTACAATACACATGAAACGAAGCTACATCATATCGATGCCATGGTCTGTTAATTGTTTATTTTAGACTTTGAATAATTTGGATAAATGTTTTACATCGTTATAAATCAAATATGAAAATTTGAGTCAAATCGGTAAACATGAATTTGACAGATAGTGCCCCTTTAACGAGAAAGCATACTAATCTGAATAATGTATGAAAAATTTGTAACATTTTGTTTTATAAGTGTATAATTTACTGATCGTTATTTCTTTTTGTAAACTGTTCCATATTTGAGAATCAGAATATGTTTATGTTTTCATTAAAAAAAAATAGTGTGCAGTGTATGTAAAGTGCGGATCCTAAAATATCATTTTCACTGTATATGCCAGAAATTTTTTATGTAGAATGGTAAATAAACAGACGACTTTTTTTTTTATTTTTGAAGAAAATGAAGAAAATGAGTTAAAAAGTATATGTTAAGAAACACATAATACTAATAAAACAAAGTAAGAGATGCGAACGGGTTTTTTTCGCGCCTAAATCCAAATAGCTGTGAAATATATACCAAAATAGGTGAATATTTAGAACATTTCACGAACAGATCGTGCAGGTGTTTTATAACTAACGGGTAAGATGTTGTTGCAGAAAAAATATGCATTTCAACACAATTAATAAAGTTGTATAGAATAGGTTTTGTCATTCAGTTTCTTCATATTGAACTGAATTCCACTATGATGCTTTCTTTATGCGAGTCATGTTTACTGTCGAATAATGATACTATTCTTTCATTTTCACTGTAGAGCGATTCATTAGTATTGTATATGCGGCGCATTTTCACTGTATGATATATTTATTTTTTTATCTATTACAGCGTATCTTTTTAAGCATGTAAAGCAAGACTTTAGTAAGCGTGCTTGCTTTGTTTTTTTTGTACAATCATTTTGATAACACCCAATTTAATTCAAATATAATAATATAAATACAGGTTAAACTCTGCCGATACATATTGTTTACAGATGTCAATCTTATTTACAAAGTTTGTATAAACAATTATAAAAACTAAGCAATCAAGTCAACCAAAGTTTTGCTTTACATGCATTAGGAAATTAGCTGTAAAGCCTTAATTTAGCCGACTTGCTCAAACAATAGATAAAGTAAGAGACGGATTTGATAAAATTTAACTTACGGAGGAAAGCTTGGTTTTAAAACACTCTAAATATATTCAATAGAAATAACATTTATTTCAAATGTATTCCATTTTTAAAATTTCTTATGAATCGTATAGGGATCTTTATCCTTGTTCTTTTATCCATTTCCATATCCTTGTTTTTTTTTATCCATTTCCATGACACTTCACCACTAATTACGTACATCTTGATAAAGATTGAATCGTTGGTTTTCCCGTTTAAAAGGTTTTACACTGGGCCCTTTATAACTTGCTGTTCGGTGTGAGCCAAGACTCCATGTTGAAGCCCGTATTTTGACGTATAAAGGTATACTTTTATAAATTGTGACTCGTTTTGAGAGTTGTCTCATTGTCACATTTGACATCTTATCTATCTGTGGCTCAACCCGAAACGAGACGGGATAAAAAGGGATAAAAAACACACTTTTTTAATATATTTATAATGGGCTTAATATGAGTCAGAAAAGAGTAGAATAGTGGGTCGCGTTGGGGTATAAGCGTGACGCGGAATTGCCGATTGTTTTGTAAGCGTGACACGTGATAGTCAAATGATTGTGTCGTGAAAACGAGAAATAAAGTATAGCGGGACACGGAAAATTTTAAAAAATGAGAACTGCATAGTATAAGCAGGATACGGAAATCTGATAAAGCAGTAAGCGGGATCAGCGATCAGACACCCCCCCCCCCCCCCCCCCCAATGAGACCCCAGAATAAGAATTTTTTTTTTTTTTTTATCTTCATCGTAATCCATGCATGCATTTTTATAGACAAAAGACCTTGGATATGGATATTTTGGGTTCTTTGACATGCTGAATCTAACCTTGTATCCAGTTTGGGGATTTTTACCAAGTTACCAAAATAGCCCACATAGAGGTCCAAAGGGTCTAAGATCATCAAACATGAATTGTAGCATGCATGTTGTGTACAATTACCCAAATGTGCATTGTTTGACCTCTGTGGTAGTATCCACTCGCGGATCTAGAAATTTTTATAAGTAGGGGTCCAATGACTACCTAAGAGGGGGCCCGCTCCAGTGATTCCATATAAAAGTAACCAAATGTTTTCCCAAAAAGGAGGCAACCCCCTGTCCCCCTAAATCCTCCTCTGGTATCGAGCTGTTCATTACGGATAATTTTTTTTGTATCAAGGGTGCTATTCTTCACGTACCAATGCAAACAAAAAAGTTCGCCCACACCTTACATTTCATGTTTTAATGACTGTGGATAATTTATGTCACATACCGTTTCACCTTATACAGTTAAAATCATGCAAGCAACAATCGAGTCAAGAACATTTGTTCTACCAAAACTGTCTTTTCAGAATATAGAAATTGAAGCAGTTGAGGGTAAAAATGGGGAAAGTTAATCTTTTATAAGCTTTTCTGTCACCATTGCGTTTCAAGATGCATAATTCTCTGTTCGCAAGTGTATTTATTGCGTGGAAGATGACGTCCTCAAATGTACTGACGTTACGCACGTTATTGCGTCAATACTGTGTATTCAACAAGTCCGCACTAATAAACAGCTTTTCTATAAAATCATAACAGTTAAGGTATATAAAACTTATATCCATAGACTAGACAGGTAAATACTCTTTCGAAAAAAAAGTGTAAATTGTTTTATCATACTTTACTATAGTCTAAAATAAGGACAACATATTGACAAAACGTCAAAAATATGCGTGTCAGACGTAACAGACTATACGCATAATAACTTTAGCAGGGGTGTTTGTGTTCTTCAAAACAGTGTTGTATCCACGAAAATTCGAATGAATGATATGCTTTATATATAAGACCCGTTTAACTTGTAATTCCCGACAAACTTTTTATAGTAAAGCAAAATATATGTCTTCCTCCTTTTCGGATCTAAATGGGGAAACGTTGCATTTTATTACGTTTTATGTCAATTGGTCTCTGGTAGAGAGTTGTCTCATTGGCACTCATCATACCGTATATATCTTCTCATTTCATATAGATTTATGCATTTCCCAAATACGATATACTTTGTTGTTTGTTGCTTACGTTACTTTCAGTGGGAAATATTTCATGCATATTCAGTACAACTAATCATTAAGAAGTATCCATATTGATATGCAAAACAAAAAATACAAGCGAAATAAAAAAAACTTATCCCAAATAATCATTAATCGCCGTAAAACGTAAGAAATTGACGTTACCATTTGAGACGCAATATCGTGCTTAACGTCACTCGTCTCTATTTAACACAGACTGCACTTAAACTCCGCAATATCAATCTTTGACTTCAAAAAAATACAGAAATATCTTTTAATTTTTTTTTTTAAATCAAGGAAAAATGTAATTTGAAGAATACAATATGACATTTTGAGAAGCGTTTTTGTTACAAGTTTGAAAAGCTATATATTTGGTAAAGAATGAATGAAGAGTTTGTATTTCAATTTGAAAATACATTTATCATAAATTCTAAATCATCAACTAAGTTTTCTCATTTGTTTCAAGTGCATTTATCACATAATTCTACAATAAAAATTCCTCGCATCTTCGAAAATTCCACATCAGAAATGACTGCACTAACAGTGATAATTCATCGCATCTATAGTTAAAATGGATCGCTTTCAAAAATCGATATGCTATATTATGTTGCTTTTATAACACTTATTTGAACTTTAATGCTATGTTTGTACATAATAAAGACATATCACAATGAAAATATGTAAAAACTTTCCTTCAAATCAATTAATTTGGTATTTTCAAAACGTAAACAAATACAGTTTTCCCATGATCCTTTATTCTACAATAGACATACCCGCATATGACAGTGAAAATGAACTAGCTGGATTCGCACTTTATATACACTGGTGTGTGGCTTCGGAAGATTTAATAGTTTTTCATCAGATGAACGTACATTATAGTTTTGATTATTTGTAAAATAAAAGTTTTCTTGTAAAATGTGGTTATGGTAGTATTCGAAGCTTGCCTTTCTTATATCATTTTCTGAAAACTGACCCTTGAAGTTAATGCTATACAAGAAAAACTCATTGTTGCTTGAAAAAAGTTCTTAAATTCCTGACCAAATGATTTCGATTTAAAAAGAAATATTTTTCTTTATGCTGTTGACAAACATGATTATTAACAAATTGTCTCACATATTTGTAGAGAGTACAAGTTTATCCTATGCAACAATTATTCACTGGATTGTGTCATAAACGGTTTTAATGTGGTTTAATTCATTTTCGTTGGTGTCCTGTTTTCGTGGCTATTTAATTGCGTGGGTTTGCAAAATACTATGTTCAACATTATATAAAATAGAAATTCGAGGTTCGCCAGTACCAATGAAATCCACGAAAAATAATGAATCCACATGTATAGTAACTGCATTTTTTTTGCTTGTATATTTGTGTTTGTTTTAACTCTGGCTTGCTGAAACAACAGGCTAATACATGCACATAATTGCATGTCGCCAACTAAAGATTTCTTATTACATTCTTCTCATATGCTTAAATCGTTTTGAATAAAAGTAGTTTGCTCATGATCTCACAGTTATACTATTCCCATTTTTATTACAGTTGCCATTCGAATGGATGGATTTGAATTATACGTGACCAATACATCAACAATTCCACCTGACGGTTATCTCTGTTATAAGGATCCTGATCCTGGTCTTCCAAACATCACTCAGAATATTCCCTGTAATCAACTTGGAAAATACGTTATTTATTACGATAGAAAAGGATCGACGGAAGGAAACAATAAGTTCGGCCCTATTGTTGAACTGTGTTATGTTGCCATTAACGGTGGGTGAAGTATATTATTTTTTTCAAATTTTCATTGTCCACATTCTTCGTTTATCTTCGTCTAACCCCATATGGAATCTACTGACCGCATATATATCGTATTTGCACTTGGGTCAACTTTCTGCTATTTTTTCTAGATCATCAGAGTATATTTAAACATTCGAATATTGGTATTTTGGCTTTAATCTATTGATAATTGACATAGTTCATAAGCATGGTATAAAACAAGACACATTACAAGGCATAAGACTATTAATCTTTTTGGGGGTAACATTTCATGTCAAATTACGAAGAACGTAGTGAAAGCAATATATATCGGATCTAAATTCCATCACCTTTGACATCATGTAGCCGGGTGTTGCTAAACATCGGAAACGGAAAACGGAACGGAACGGAAACGGAAAGAAATATTTTCATGGACGGAATTTAAGGGGGAAATGGAAAGAACTATACGAAAATAAATAACGACTGAAGTAACGAAAGCACACAACAGTTATGCTGGCAATAGGATAGGAGCTAGATATCAAAGAAGATAACAAACAGTTTTAGTTAGATTAAACATATTTATCTATATAGTGGATTTGGAAACAAGTTATTGCAACTTATATTAATCCCTTTCCTCTTTACGGGTGCGAGTGCTGCCTTGCAGCGGCATTAGCCTACCCTTTTTCGAAATCTACAAGGGTGTCTTATATGTGCATGAGATATGGCTCTCTCTTAACACGGGTCAGCCATTTATCGTCCCCTTCCGACGGACGATCGTCGTTTCCTTCAAGACCATACTCGCTAATGGTGTCAAGGGAGAGCCGAAAATTCGGTCCTTGAAATTTTCTCTCCGGATCAAATAATTTTTGAAATACATAACAGCTACAAAAAACACGAGAATATAAAGAACGTGGTATTAATCTAGGCCTATGTGCATCTTAAACAATGGGAACTCTTCAACATTATATACTTAAATAGTTCATGAGAAAAATGTCTCTATCTTCTTTAGTTTTTATCCTTACCACAAGAAAGGATAAAACAAAAGTCGCCATTTTTTTAGGACAATCTGATTACTTTAAAAAGTCTACTTACTATAACGGAAATTTTTACTTGTTTGTAGATCTTGTCTTGTTGATAATTTTTGTTTTAAAATTTTCTAGCTGTCGCTTATAGGTTTAAAGATAATTGGCAAAAACACCAAAGATTGGTAAAATCATTAAGAGCGAAAACTCCAATCATGACGAGTCGACTAACAATTTCGCCGGACAATTTGACCTCCTTGTAGATCTTTCCTTGTTGTTAATTTTTGCTATTGAAAAATAATATCTATCTATTATATATTTCAATATAATAGGCAATCATGAAAAGTCATAAAATTCGTCATATAAGGGCGATAACTCCAATTAGAAATCATTTGACCGTCTTGGCGTAAATGGACATTAGGTAGAGCTCAACATTCTAAACATGACTTGTTTTTTCACGTTAGGTTTTCGCTATTCATATCGGTTTTCAACAGACAGCACTTACAATTTATTCCTTTGTTTGAATTTTAGCCATGTCGACTATCCTATCTTGCCTGACAGGCAGGGTTATGTAACACACTTTATGAACTAGATACACGACAATAATAAGTGTTGCCAGTTTAACCAAAACTGTAGGAAGACCTCCTGAAAGAATTTTCAGTGAAGATTTTTGGAAAAGCTATTAAGGACCAAAACGGACGATGGACGCCAAGTGACGAAAAAAGCTCACTTTGTAGGGTGAGGTCAGATAAAAAAGAAGTCTCAAAGTATACCACCAATGTCCATTAAAGACTAAAGCAGGTTAAACAGCAGAAAACATTGAATGAACAAATTACAAGTATAATTGTATCAACGAAGAAGACATCAACTAAATATGTACCATTACATAAACCGTTACATCTAATTGGAAAAACTTAATAACTAAAGCAAGGACGAAAGACAAAACATCAAAAGTATGAGGACCATGGAAGAAATAAGCCATAGAATGTATAAAAATATACATTGTATAATGAACTAGCAGCTATCAAATCATTATTCAACAGTTTTTCAACAACAATCAGTGACCCGACATTTGTGCATTTGCGCTAAGTATACCGCAAGTAATCTCTGCAAGATGCTCTTTTACATAGAGTCTGCTCTAACATAATGCGTAACCGGCTAGATTGTTACATATAATATCATCAATGCTTTTTGTAAATATCGCGGTTGCAACTATGTGCTGTCATCAATGATTGCGCCAAAAACATCTATGAGTACACGTTACTGATATATTTATGTTATATTTTGAAGAAAAAAAACCATTTAAATTACTTAATTCGAAATTAAATAGTTACAGGAAACCAGGTTAAACACAATGTTGGATTTACTCATTCCTATGCTTCCGCAAGCAAAGAGTCCTGGTAAATTGGACAACCGCACCTAATAGGTCCAACAAGCCGTTGATTCTGGGGTATCCCAAGGAACTGTTCTTGGTCAGGTTTTATTTAGTAAATTACATTAATGAAAATTTGGATAATCGGGGGGTTGGCCAATAGAAACATACAAGCGATCAGATGCGTAGTGTGAAATAAAGTATAATTTCCGTTATAAAAATGAACAGAGGAGAATGAATTGTCAGTTGTCTTGACATATAGCATCAAAATATTTAAAAACTAATAAAATAAACTTTCAAATTTCAATTTTCCTTGAGTGTGAATGAATGTCTATGTTACATTTTTTTAACGGGTGTAACATGCGAAGCTTGACCTGTTTACTCTTCCGGAGCATTGAGATCACCCCAAGTTTTTGGTTGGTTTCGTGTTGCTCAGACTTTAGTATATATGTTTATTTTTTGTATACTATTATTCGTCTGTTTGTCTGTTTGTCTTTTTTAGTCATCATTTTCGACTTGTGAGTTTGAATGTTACTTTGGTATCTCACGCCTATCTTTTAATGTTTTCAACTATAATAAAACAGGATACTGAATGAGTGACACTATTTCAAATTTTAGTAATTCACGGCTTAAATCGAGGATTCATCAAGGGATTGAATTTTAAGAGACAAAGTAAGCGGCATGATATTTAAAGCAGTGTGATTCTTGAAAACCCTAGGACACGACTACGACTAACTTGATAAGGGCACTGTGCAAATCGTTTATCAATGTAGAGGACTAGTTTTCCGAGAAAGGCCTTCTATAGTGAATGATTTTGTAAATTTTTACATAAAAATAAAGTGTATTCAAGTTTCTATTCTAGTTCCCGGGTTTCCTCATCGGTTGTTGTCCACGCATCATTAATTGTCCCATAAGGTTTTTTTTGCGTTTCTTTTTCTATTATACAAGAAAAGATACAACGAAAATCATCAATGCAAAACAACGCAACAAGATGCACCACATCACTTATTTTGATTCAAGTCAATTAAAAAAGAAACAGACAAAAAAAAACACCATGAAAAGCATTTCCCAAATATTTATTATTTTACAACCTATCTATAAAATCAAGGCCAATGTCCAACTTTTGAGGCCGTTTGTAGATTTTTTGGGTAACTTTCCAACTTTTTTATATGAAAAATAAAAGTCAAACAGACTATACAGAATCGCATGAACGACGTTCGCATGACCTTATCAAGCATATCAAAAAACATATTCTCATAATCTCCTACTAATTATTTCAATACTTTATGCTTTAAAATCTTTCATTCTAAATATATTCCTCTGGTTTTGTTTTCTTGTGAACATGTGTTATACTATATAAAATATGCCTATGTAGGATTAAATAACCAAACAAAAAAAAATGATTTTAAGTCTTTCTGTTTCCGTTTTCTGTTTCCGTTCCGTATTCCGTTCCGTATTCCGTCTCCGCCGTTTAGCAACACCCCCATGTGGCCCTAGTCTGTGGTTAAAGATAATGTATTTTAAAATAGCAGACACTTTGTTGATTTTTTATGAATTTCTTAAAACTTTAACCGAAGCTGCTTAAAGATTATAAGACAGTGACAAGAATACAATTCTGAAGTTTTGGGTTCTCAACTATATTACTTTCAAAAGTACGTTTTACAGTTCTCATTTAGAAATAGTCTGGGATAACAGCTTTTCTACAAATCAATTACTTTTCTAACCGTCATGGAATTAAATGAAACTTTTAGAATATATTTCTATAATTACGAGATAGCCTCTAATTTGAAAAATACTTTATTCAATTGTTAACCCAAGTTTTTTTTACAGTTATTGATTTTAGGTAATGCGCCATGACGGGTGTATAGGTTGGCAGTTCCAGTTGTTACCTTCAAAAACATGAAATGATCAACCAATGTTATCACATGTCAATATAGTGTGAGTGATGACAAGATGGAAGACGAGTTACTATTCAGAATATTCTATTTAAGGTCCTCAACTGATTGGAAGTTTTTTTCAGTCTGTTTTTTTTTTTCAGTTGACAATAGTTTTTTAGAATTAATAATTTTTACATCGCGATTAACGTAAGGGCATTCCGATGTATTGTTATCACATCGATTTGACTTTCGTTTTTGACTGGTAATCGATCGTATGAATACGCGGACATTATCGAGTGCGAAATAACATTCCTAATCGCTTGTTATAAATTCATTTCATCAATGAATATTCAGTAAAATATTTTTTTAGAACACAAGTTAATAATATGAAAATGTTCCAAAAAAATCATTAATATCTATGCACACGTACAGACAAATTGTGTTAACGCATGTGGAAGAATATCTCAAGAACGTTTTGCGGGAAAATATTAATGCCTGCTCATATCCAATCTATTAGAAAAATCGAACTAATACAGAAGAGTGTTAGCCATGCACTTTCACCGCACTAGTATTAATTAGCATAATGCTATACAAATGGATGAAAATTATATATACATGTATCTGTAATATACAAATATAAATACATAATATATAACTACAGACCACAGTATACTTATTTGTATCAGTACAATGTAATAGTTATTACGATGAGGTTGGATTCCCTGTCATTTATTCATCATCCACGCAAAAACTTGTCTCAGAACAAAAATGTCTCTGTTCATGAACCTCACTTTCAGGTACAAATGTATAGAGATAGGATTGATTTTCTGACACAAGTGCTTGACTTTGTGACCATCCACAAGAACTTGCAGTCATCCGATGTTTAGAATTTCAGTACTTTTTTTTTAAATTTTGATATGACGACAAATGGTCAGGGTCGATATCGATGATTTTCTTTTCTGCCATTGAGGGCTTACATGAATAGTGGTTTTTTTTTTGTCCCAGGTTAGAGTTTTCTTTTTGTTACTGTTCCTAATTTTTTTTTACTACATTGTTATATAGGCACATACTTTTAAATATTGTACTAATATTGTGTCATTTATCGAACTTATTCGTGCAGTGTATGTTTACTTGTTTTTGTTTAATATCTTTTTTATCGCGTCAAGCCATTTCAATTGATATTTCATAGTGAGTCGTTCTATGTTGAAATGTTTCACAACTGTCTTGAGTTAGGGTAAAGGTTGGCGCATGTTAAAGTGTTTAAACCCACTGCATTTTAATGTATCTGTCCCAAATCAGGAGCTTGTTGGTCAGTGCTTGTCGTTTGTTGGTGTGGTTCATAGCTGATAAATGTAATGATTTCTCTTTTTTTTTTTCTAATATATATGAGACTATTGGTTTTCCAATTTGAATTGTTTTACTCTAATTAAGTCTTGTCATTTCAGGGCACTTTATACCTTTCTGTTCGGTCAACAAAGACTCAGGGTTGAAGGCACGTTGACCTACAATTGTTAACTTATTTATATTGTGTTATATTGTGACTTCGATGGAGATTTGTCTCATTGGCACTCATACCGCAGTTTCTTATCTATATCAATTAACAGTACGTTATATTTTTTGCGTTTACATAGCTTTCTAGTCATACTTTTATTAGTTTCGCTTAGAAAGTCGCATATTCGAAACCAAAGATGGATAAAAACCGGAATAGTAAAAGAGGTGTAACACCTAAAAGTGCCTATAAAATAACGAAAAACGTCTCAGGTCAACTTTTTGTCCGAGGGATTGACACCGTAATCGAAGGAAAATGGCATTCTACGGAGGCCAAGCTTAAAATACAATACAGTTATCTTCTAATTCTAAATTGTTTCATCAAAATATTTCAGAACTATTCTACTAATGCTTTTATGTAGTTACTGATGACAAAAGAAAGGTCAACTTTGATATTTTAACATTTGCAATTCATGAGTAATAAACGTTCATGGCTATAATAATAGCAGTAATAATTGTCATCATTTATTTATCTTAACCATCTCTGACAAAAAGGACATTCACACACATCTTGTTGATTGTGTAGAATGTCAAAGGTCTATTGCAACGTCACAATACTTAAGAGCACTGACAACGTCAAAAGACGACGCCAAAAGAACGATTTCGGCGGGAATTAAACAAACTGAATAAAATGCATGTTTTATATAGTTAAGGATGTTTGCTCCTTTACTTTTTGAATTTTTGCCAGATTTTCGGAATCCTCTGGTTTTATCCATATATTGCCATTCAAAATTTTGCCCATTAACCCCTACTTTTCTATTCATATTTTTGTTACATAAAGTTCAAAAAGCCATATTTCAAAATCTTATAAAATCCTTGTTATTTTTTCATAGTTTTTGAACCAAAAAAGGTGTCAATGTTAAATGTATGAAAAAGTTAGAGAGAATTATTTCCCGCCAAATTTTCTATGGCTTATATCTCGAAAACAAGCACACGGACCATCAATTATTTTCTGCTTTTATTGTTTCTTTATTTATATACTATCAATTCATAACAGTCTGTTAAAAAGCTTGTTATTTTTAAACAGAGTAGCAAACATGTCAACTGTTACTAATGATCTTGTATCATTAGCTTGTTAGTACTATAATATCAACTTATTTCAGTAACGTGTTTACTAATTATGTAAGGATCATATTGATGTAAAATTTTGCTAACTTTCGAGAAATTTGTTAAACTTTTTTTTTTCATGCAACTTATCAGAATATTTTTAATAATAATCGCATTCCTAATAAATAATCATAGAAAAGGTAACTGTTATACTCGATTAAGCGAAATATTAACATTCACAATACACACTTTGTTTAAGAGAACTGGAAAATTTCTTTAGGGCACAAATACCACGATTAGATTATCAGTTAAGATTTTCTTTGTAAACGTACACACATGTTACACTTGTATTGCAATACGATATTTCAATACATTTTATATCTGTTTCATCATTGAAGTACTTATCTTAAACATATTTGTTTTCATTCAAAGTTTATATGGATGTTAAATTAGTAGGTGACCCAATGATTTCTCTTCTTAATTTCCCTGTTGCAACCTCAATTTTCAGCCATTCATCACAGATCCTTTACTTTGTATGACCGTTTCAGAATCTAATGCATGCTGGGAAATATTTTAAAAAGCGTACACCAAAACGTTGTGATTGGTTCAATCCGTTCTAAACAATGGAAATCCATCCAATGACGTAACGTTACTGTCATTTTGGTGTATGAACAATTAGATTACCCACAGTCCTTTAGATTCTGAAAAGGCGAATTGAGCAACAGATTCATAGTAAATCAAATTTCAGACGTCCTTAACATTGCATGAAATACTTGCCACTCGGAACACTGAGAAGTAAACTTAAAATATATTACGTGTACGCCAATTTATAGTGTGTACTTCATAGAACATGAAAATGAATTATTATTATATTATTATAGATAAATAAAACAAAAGCACATATAAAGCTAGTAGCAATGAATATTTTATATTCATTTTATTTTAAGACGTCTAGCAAGATAAAAAAAAATAATATATTTCCAGGTTAAAAGTTATATTTTCAAATGATGTTGTATTAAAAACATCGTTTATAACAATCTTAGAGCAATATTTTTCATAGAATTACTTTTACATCGCTTTTCATTAATAATGGCTACATTGACGCGGTGAAAATATGAACGGCGGGAAAGCGCTGTTCTGCAGATGGGCACAAGTTTTGCAACGTCACAGATATGAAACGTCAAGATGCTTTTGGCGCGACAAAGCCGGAAAAAAACTCGGCAACAAAATAAAAAAGAAATAAAGAATAAGACTGTTTTCATTACATAATCACGCTATAATCTTATAATAGAAAACCAAGACAGTTTATTGAGTGTGCAACAAAATTGATATTTTTATAATGCTTTGTTATTTAATATATACTGTAAAAACTACCTTGGACGATAGTGTATTCTTTCTAACTAATCTCCCAGTTCAATGATATTTGCCGTATTTAAAATAAAACCATGTTTCCTTAACCCTCTTGCTGCCGAGTTTTTTTCTTGCTTTGTCGCGCCAAAAGCATCTTGACGTTTCTTATCTGTGACGTTGCAAAACTTGTGCCTCTCTGACTCTGTAGAATTGCGCTTTCCCGCCGTATATAATTTTTCCCGCGTCAATGTAGCCGTAATTATGAAAACGATGTATACGTAATTTTACGGAAGTTAAAAATGCTCTATGATTGTCATAAACGATGTTTTAAATACAAGATTATTTAAAAATACAACTTTTAACCTTGGAATATATATTTTTTTATCTTTCTTGTCTTAAAATAAAGTGAAAATAATATACCTATTGGTATACTAGCTTTAAAGGCGACTTTGTTTTATTTTTTGTCAAGTGAAATGCATAAATGATTCTCAACCACCTATAAAATAGTAAAATATTTATTCTCGGTTTTTTATTAGGTAATTGGTATAAATACTGTAAAAAAATCTCTCAAATCATTATATAAACGGCAAAACAACGGCACTCAATGGAAATGAAAATAAAAACAAAGCGTGTACAAATTAATAAAAATAAATAAAATCTCCGAGCAGCTGTTCTATGATTCTATGAACTACTTCTTGTTGTAAAGTATCAAACGTGTCAGATTAAAATTATCATGATTTCAATCCTTGTTTCGGTAGGCGAGGAAATATTTTTTTATATAAAAATTATTATCCATATTCATTTTGCTTATTTTTTTATAATGTTTATTATAATTTTGTTGACCACTGATTGCTCAAAATTTTAGAGATTATGTATTAAAAAAATCATAGTTAAAAGTAGTAGAGAAATTCTCTAAAATGAATTTCTATTGTCTGCAAGTGAACCTGAATCAATAATAATTCATTTTCATTTACTATGATAAAGTAAACACTATAATTGATTGTAATAGACATACACGAAATATCTTTAAATCTGGTAATTGATAAATTGTTCTCTTCTCAACGTTCAGTGGCAAATATTTCATGCAATATTAAGGACGTCTGAAATTCAATATACAATAAATCTATTGCTCAAGTCCTACAAAGTAAAAGATCTGTGGTGAATGCCAGAAAAAAGAGGTTGCCACTGGGAAAGGATATCTGTGATATATATGATAGGAATAGAAATCATTGTATCTACTACTTATTTAACATCCCCATTTCGAATGAAAATAAACATTTTTAAGGCAGTGCTTCCATGATGAAACAGGTTTAAAATGTATGTATTGAAATATCGTATGGCAATACAATTACATCGGTTAACATGTGTGTACTTTTACAAAAAAAATCCTAACGGAGATTTCAATCGTGGTATTTGAGCCCTAAATAAATTATCCAGTTTTTTTTAAAATAAAGCGTGTATGGTGTATTGTGAATGAATATTAATATTTAACGTTATCAAATATACCAGTTACCGTTTTTATTATTATTTATCAGGGATAATATTTTTGATTTATTTGAGATATTCTGATTGATAGATGTACGAAAAAAAAAACGTAGAACAAATTTCTCGAAAGAATGCAACATTTTACATGAAAATGACGAACTGGATAATTAGTAAACACGTTAAATCAGTTGGTATTATAGTACTAACAAGCTTATGATCCTGTATAATTTCTTGACATCCGTTTTAGGTTTACTTTTAAAGCATTTTATCACGGGGGGTGCATTTTATTCAGTTTGCTTCATTCCCGCCAAAATCGCCCTTTTGACGCCGGTTTTTGACGTTGTCAGTGCCCCTGAGTATTGTGACGTTACAATGGACCTTTGACGTTCTACACAATCAACAAGATTTGTGTGTAGAAGCCATAAATGTCCCTTTGCAGTTGGAAAGCAGGTCACGGTTTGACCCCAAGTTTATCAGCAACAATAGAGTCACGTGACCGTGAAAATTCAGTAAAAAAACGGATGAGACAAACCTCATTTTAACTCACTGAATACTATTGTCGTAATAAAAACTTATTGACCTAACTAATCTTGAGTATCCATAGTTTATTCTCGTCAAAGCTCACACATCAAATCAAAGTCCTTTATTCTTTATTTTATCTGCAAACTTGGAGTTTGGGTGAAAATTGTCAAGTCTCCTGAACGAAAAATCTAAATATTTGCGAGGAAATTAAAAATGATGGGCTGAATTTAAATTTAATAAAGCATCTCATTAAGACAAACACTCGATATGAATATCTCGGCAATAGAATGTTGGATACGCAAACGTCAAATTGATTTCAAACCGAAGCGGTGGTTTTTATGTCGATTTGTGCAAGTGGTTATCTCCCCTTAATATCACCAGTCAAAAATAAAAACCCAGAAAAATGCATAAAAATTAATAAAAGGAGTTTACTTTACAAAAATTAGAAAGAAAATAAACGAAACTCGATTTATAACTCTGTTATGATAATATAAAGAAGAGATACTTCCCCCTATTTTTCAGAGAAGGACTAATTAAATGTAAATATTTAAAAAAGACAAAAATATTACTGCAGTAAAAAAAGAACAATTCAGAAATGTGGATAATGACACCTACATGTAAAATTAAAAACCTAGCTATATTGAAAGAAATTAGATCTGGCGGATGAAATATACTACATGCAGAATTATTTTAAACACTTCTGATTATATTTAATGCAATAAAACATAGTTTATACAATTTCAATAATCTTTCTGAAAATTGATATAATTATTAAATAAATAGTACTGATCATATATATTTTATATTCTATAAAGTGTGACCAAGAGTCTCAACAAATTTCTTCAAATTAAGAGAGCCTTTAAACTCAAGCCTATGTTTCTTAGTTGAACAGTAAAATACAAAAAAGGGATTAATAAGTTTAATACCAAAAATATTGACAGAAATTCTGTAAAAAAAATATATGCTTTAAATTATAAGTGAAAGTGACACAATTTTGAATTTCAGAATCATTATTATTGTAAAATTAAACTATTAGATTAGCTTGCACAGTAGCCCTTTGTCTTATTTCTCAGGGTATTTTATAGATTATGAAAGTAAACTTTTTGGAAAAAATGGGGCTTCTTCTCTTGAACAGGTTGCTGTATCAGCTTCTTTAAATAATTACATATTTATAAACAAAGTATTGTATATATATACTTTACCTGAATACTAGTAATAGGAAATGAAATGAAACTGCCACTGGTGGGACAAATTTTGTGCATTTTACTTCAATAATGATCAAAGATGCTTAAATTTGACAAGAATTTGCCATTTGAATAAATTCAATTTTGTAAGAACACATCTCTATGAATAAACTTCTTGTTTGGCTGACTTGGCTTGATAAGCTAGTTTTTGCTCTTATTACTATAAAATTGAGAATGGAAATATAGCTTACTAAGTAAAGAGATAATAATATAAGCAAGATTTTATTAACTGACCTTCATTTTCTTTTTTCATATGTTTTTTTCCTACAGAATTTTCTTTGCAATGCATTTTCTATTGCTATTTTTGTGCTTTTGTCCATCCATACAGTAGGCTATCAATAGTTTGTCAGATCTGTCAGAATTTTCCAAGACGTTTAGCTTTAAATGCAATAAAGAAGATCTTTGTTTGTTGTTTCACTTTTCCAATGTGTAAATTTTTACTATGCACATGACCCTGACACATATTTTGTTATAAACGTTACATGACGTATGTTAAAAAAGAAAACAATGTCACCGTCAATTTGTGTAGGGGAGCAAAAGGGGTTTTAGTTACTTTAAAATATAAGTATCGTATGGAATTGTGAAAATCCACAACTTTTAATAAAAATTTCATTCATGTCTTTAATAAAATCAGTATTTTAGAGCACTTTGAAACAGGTACAATGAAAAGAAGCTAAACTTTACTGTTTTGAAGTAGAAACGTAGCTAAAACCAGATAGAAATTGACATGGCTGGTGGTCACTAAAATTGCTGTATTAAAGTAAAAAATGATGGCTTCAAAACAGTGTATAAATTTGAAATAGGTTTCCCGGTTTCATTTAAGATTATAACCGTTCTTTTCTGTATTTGGATACGCAAACGTCAAATTAGGAAAAATCGATTTTTTTGGCGAACAAAAAAGATGGCTATTTTTTTTAGAACGGACAGGATAAAGGAATAGCAATAACAGGGGCGGATGCAGGAATTTTCGAAAGGGGGGGTGCTAACCCAGGGCAAAGGGGGGGTGCAGGGGGGGTGCAAAACATATGTCCCGATACAAATGCATTGATCGGCAAAAATAAAGGGGGGTGCGCACCCCCGGAACCCCCCCCCCCCCCCCCCCCCCCCCCCCCCCCCCCCATGATCCGCCACTGGCAATAACAAGCTATTTTTGTAATGTTTGTATGTCGTAAAGAAATTATATTGGTCACAAAACCTACAAATTTTTAAATTTAATTATAATAAAAGCATAACAAGTTGCAAAAAATACTTTAAACGTCAATCTTTTAGCCGATTGATTTGGCGGACTTTTTGACGTTACGGACGACTGTAGCGCCACCTAATTAATTCCCCCTGCTATTGTTGCTGATAGAGCTTGACGACAACGGCCGTATCGAAGGACTTGCTTTCCAACTGTTTGGCAGCAAGAGGGTTAATAGATTCATGAGGAACCGTGTTTTTTTAAACTCGGCATTCCGGGATTGATCATTCGGGATCCGGGAATTCTTTTTTTCGAATTTCGGGATATCGGGATTTTAATTTCTTTGAATTCGGGACCTCACTGAGGATTTCATATTTTTAAGCCCGGGATTTCGGGATCAGGACCCCTCCGACTCCCCTCCCCCTCCTATTCATAATGAATATGGTTTATCATAGAATAACAATTTTATCTTCATTTATGCTTCAAGAACTTCTCAATTTTTATCTTTTCTTTCTCTTATTATCTTAATAACAAAAAATATATTTTTGTGACGAAAGCATACAATGTGGGATATCACCGGCTACAGGTCGAAGCTCTCGGTTTGACAAATCATAGAGTTGAGAAGACTGTCACGGTATTTTTTTGGTTGATATCGAGGTACAGGTAATCCAAGCACTTGCATTGCATCCATTTTAAATGTACAATTAAGGACTTAATAGCGCTCCTTCGTTCCTCAGTATAACTCTTTGCTAGTTTAACCTGGTATACACCGAGCGTTATGTCCCTGATGTCCTCCTCCGACAGCTTCGGAAAATCTTCAACTGAATCGTTGCCATCTATTTTTTGCCACCTACCACTTCTGGAATGTAAGTTTTCATTTGATACCCGTTCCATGAGCTCATTTTTCTTCTTTGACATGTGAAGCATTTTTGCACCTAAGAGAAGGTCATCAGTTTCATTACCAGCATTAAGTGGTGGTCTATACTTATTACATATGGCACTGACAAAACGTGTATATTCACCAGCATACGGTATAAGGGAATTTGGTAATACCTTGTCCAGCAATCGCCACTGCTTGATTCTACCATTAACGGACTCAACAACCCAGCGGAATGAATGTATTGATGTTTAACATCCAGTGGCAATTATTTCAAACATATTCAGATTATAACATAATGTAATCCATATTTTGTAATTTTACTTCTGGATGCTGCGCATAAATAAATAATTTTAAATCTGGTTTCGCAATGCTTTTAATTGAACTATGAATCTTCTGCACTCAAATATCAAATAATCGACTGCATGAAATTATACATCTTCGCTAGCCTAGGGTTACGATCCACTCCCTTTCTCTAGAACGGGAGTGGATCGTAACTCTTGGCTAGCGAAGATGGAAATTATATAGATACTCACTCATTTCTAGAAGGAAATTGTCATGTAATAATTAGGTCCATTGTCTGCAGTATCCATTTATGTCTAAAACATTAAAAAAAATACGTCTTAATGTATATTGGTGCATGTTGATTTTGTTTCTCTTCAATTATATCTATCATGAAAGTCAACAGACGAAACTTTCCTGTTAAACACATATACCATTTCTTCATGGGTAAAACACATGCAAAACTGTCAATAATGATAGTACAATCATGTAGCTTAAGAATTAACAATTAACAAAGTTGGGGTATATACTTGTATTTATCTTTTTTTTTTGTTGTAAAGGTGTCTTTAATTATTCATAAATGATCATGTGATTTAATACGACAAATGTAAAAAATTACGAAATGATGAAAAAAAAAATTGGATGTGATGAGATTCGAACGTAAAATATTTTTTCGGTAGCGTAGCGTGTAGGCGATGTGAACCACATGCACACAGCAACTGGTGGATGTAAATAAGTCATATTTATCATTTTGATTCATAAACCGTAGAAACAATTTTGTTTTGTTTTTATTTCTTTACTTCTTATTTACGATTCAACTTTATATCAATGAAATGGCCATTGCATTGTTGTTGATTATGTCATGGTTTAAATTATTTTTGTTTTACCAAACAGACGTCAGTGCAAAATGGAAACTGAAGTTTTCGTCTGCTGTGCCGTGGAATTTATGTATCGAGTTTTGTAATGTGTGTTCCCTCTTATTTATTTTTGAATAACTTTGAAGCAATGAAAAGACAAAAAAATCATATAGAATTAAAATTTTGTTTCCATTTCGCTTTTTCGTAAGAGATAATAATATGAAATGACGGAAGAACTTTTTACGTGACAAGTTCATGATGTAGTTTAAGCTTAACTTACCTTTCACGGAGTACGAATTCCACCATTTTCAAAAATATGATCACATCTTTTAAATTATAGTTAGTTCTTTCAATTCTGTCTTTTAATACCAAGTATTTAATAAATGATACGCTGATTTCTATTCCACTATAAAAAGCTTCTTAACAACAGCACCAGTAAAATTCCGTGCGTCAGTTCCGTAATCACTTACAATAAATATAGACGGCAAGGGCTAGGCTTAACTTGAGAGGCTATGTTTTACTTTAATATGAAGAAAAACGCTTTGTAATTTACTTTCTATAGCCAAACTTTATTGTTATCAACCATTGACAAAAAAAAAACATGTTAAAAAAATACATATATACACATGGAAAAAAGTATTGCAACACCAAATTGAAATTGAAATTAAAAAAACACTTTTTTTTTTTTTGTGATATAATTTGGTAAAATAGAACTAATTAAACATTATTTAAGTATCACCTGAGTTTAATCAATAAATATCGACTCGATAAGTTTTTATCTGCACATGCAGCTACTGTACCCGTAAACAGCAAAACAGATGTTTTTATCCTCATTGTTTTCAACACTTTAAATAACCAAGTTTTTAAAGTTATGTGATTGACACCTTGTAATGGGTCCTCGACAACTCTAAACTGCAGCAAGATGGCAGATTATCAGCATGAGAGAAGCAGGGATGTCGCTGAAACAACTGCACGTATGTTTGGTCATCACCATTCCACTATAAGTCGTTTTGAGAATAAAAATAAGGCACTAAACGATGTTAAAGACCTTCCGAGATAAAGAAGACCCCCTATACCATTTGCTAGGGAAAATCAAGCATAATGAAGGTTGGTCAGAAGGAAACCCTTTGCATACAATACAATCCTAAAAAGAGAGTGGTGGGCATACAGAAGCCTTTAAACAAGAACTGTTCGAGATCAACTCATCGCTACTGGTTATCGTGCGATAAGACCATTTCGGAGACCTTTGCTTACGAACAGACACACAGTTTTCCGTATCCAATGTAGTGCAGAGCTCGCTAAAGTTGAAAATTAGCATCGTGGAGGAAGATCCGTTGTTCCAATGGAATTTGGTTCATCTTCATTGGACGGATCGTAGCCCGGATTTGAACCATATCGAGCATATATGGGACACTATTGGGCGGAACGTGCGCGAAAGGACACCCCAGTTCAAACACATCATGAAATAAACAATGCCCTTCATCAGAAATGGTTGCTGCTACCTTAGCAACAAATTAGTCGATTTTTGGCAGGAATCAGAAGACGTTTAGATGCGGTTATCCGTTTGAATGGAGGCTGCGCACAAAGTACTAATTCTTTGGCGTATAACGATCAACCATGATGTGAACAGTCATCTGAAGATTAATTTTGAAATGTCTGACATTGTAAAGTTCGACTACAGTAAAAGTTGTAAAATGCATTTTTTTGTACAAAAAACACTTCATTTTGTTATTAAAATTGTGGTTATATAAATCATTTTTTTTTTCAAACATTTTTTGTTCGTTTCAATGCCAATGTTATCATAAACTATGTTTCAATAATATTATACAAATATTTTATTATATTTCATCCAAAAAAAGAGGCTGATTTTTCAAATTTTAAAAAATCAAGGTGTTGCAATACTTTTTTCATGTGTATATATATATATATATATATGTTCCTGGTCAACCTTTTTGTCCGATACCGGAAGAAACGGACGATAATTAGAGAACTTTGATGCCGGTTTTGAGCAAGTTTTTAATTAAAATTCAGTATGAGCGCAGCTTTGCCTCACGAAAATATTTCAACATAAGATGCATTTAGTTGATATTATTGCTCTGACAAAATATTTCGTTGGGGCAAGAATGCGCTGGTACTTTTTTCGTAAAAAACTTAGTGAAAAGGAGTAAAAAATTGCGAAAAGCCAACAAATATGCACGTGAAGTGTTGTCAAAACACGGCATTGTGACGTCATAACTACAAAAAAACATTTTTTTCATAAAATAAATATGTCAAACGGAAAAAGAAAGCCATACACATACGAATAAGTAGAATTTGAAAAATTCTCGAAATTGAGGCCAATATTGGCCATTATAGCCCCTTCTCCTTTAATAGTGAGTTAATAGACTATTAACGTTAATTGAATTTTGTGCAACGCAAGTAATAGACTGTTAAATTTAAGTGTACTTTTAATAGACTATTAACTTTAATAGACGTTTGTGCAACCCAGTCCTGATATTTCAATGGTCAAATCAAAGTACTGAACATAGAATGACCGAAAGTCCTTGTGGATGGTCAAAAGCACATGTGTCAGAAAAAAATAACATCTCTATACCTGAAACTTAGATTAATGTACAGAGATATATTTTTTTTCTGAGACAAGTCCGTGCGTGGATGATGAATAAATGCAGAAAATTCAATCTCAACGTAAAAACTATTATATTGTAGTGAAATAAATCAGTTTACACTGGTTTGGTCTTAAATACTAGTATTTATCTATATTAATATTACGGTTGCATGTATATATATATTTCATCCATTTGTATATCATTCTATTCTACTATTCTCATAATAGTGCAGTGCAAGTGCATGGTTGACACCCTTCTGTAAATTCGATTTTTCTAAAAGATTGGATATGAGTAGCCACTCATATTTTCCAGCAAAACCAATATTCCATGCAGAGTTACCGGTCCTTGCGGGGATTGCCGCAAAACGTTCTGGGGATATTCTTCCGCATGCGTTAACACAATTTTTCGGTACGTGTGCATAGATAACACCAATGATTTTTTTACCTATATATATATATATATATATATTTCTAACGACAAAAAAATTTCATATCATTAATTTAACAGTCTGAGTAAAATCAAACCTCTCAGCGCTCCCGTTTCTGATATCAGAAACGGGAGCGTTGAGAGGTTTGATTTTAATCAGACTGTTAATTTATGTTCTAAACCAGAGACATATATACACACTCGTAGTACACTAGTCGCTCATATTGGTCATCATCTATGTTTGTTTCAATCCTTTAACAATGGTGCTTGTTTATATTTATCTGTTGTGTTGTGGCACATAGCACTGCACCGAAAATTACTTTGAAGGCTCGAACAACATAGACCCACAAAAGATCAGATAAAACTTTTGCACAATTTTAAATCTTTCTTATTTCAAACTCAAGTTTCACTACCCGAAAAGATAAGAATGATGCAGTACTCCGGTGGTCTATGAAACAAAACATTAAAATTCCACAGTTCAGCGGAGCATTTTACTGTACTTATGAAACAAATTGTTTTTAATCAGAGTCTGTGATATTAAGTCTTAAAAAAACTACAAATAATGACAAATTCATATTCAATATTTCAGGGCAGCAAAAAAGTGATTTCGATAACCGTACACTATAATGTACGTTCATTTAGGAAATTCAAGCAAAGGTTCCATAAATAATTTAATTCTAGGTCAATCAAAAATTAAACATTATAATTAAATTGAAAAAGAGTTAAAATCAGTTTCCCACGAGTCAAAATTCTACTGGCTACATATTTTTTATATATGAAAAAGTTGCTTTATTTCTTTTCTTGACATGTTAAATGACTATTTTTGTTTTCCTGATTGAATACTTTAGTATTGCCCAGTGCTTCTGTTAAAATAAAGTTCTGGTCATGGTTAAAATAATATGTCAGAATTTGTTTAGTTGTAAAAACAATTACCAAGTAATAATCCATTTAGAACTTCACCTCCGACAAAATTCAGGTGATCGGAGGGCAATAAATTGGGTAATCAAACACCTGTGAATCCACAGTCACACCTCTTAAGGAAATAATGACCGCAAAACCGGACACACATAATTTCACTGTGTAATGAAGAAGCAAACTTTTGCAAAGAAATGCGGTTCAGAAATGTTTCTTGTAATATCAATTGATCATTACCAGATTATACTTTTTAAATTAATAGAAATGCCGAAAAAAGGAAAAAAATATTTTCTCAATTAATAACTAGACGCTCTAACGAGCCTGTGTCGCTCACCTTGGTCTATGTGAATATTAAACAAAGGACACAGATGGATTCATGACAAAATTGTGTTTTGGTGATGGTGATGTGTTTGTATATCTTACTTTACTAAACATTCTTGCTGCTTACAATTATCTCTATCTATAATGGCCCAGTAGTTTCAGCGGAAAATATTAGTGAAAATCTACCAATTTTATGAAAATTGTTAAAAATTGACTATGAAGGGCAATAACTCCTTAAGGGGTCAACTGACCATTTTGGTCATGTTGACTTATTTTTAGGTCTTACTTCGTGTACTTTGCTGTATATTATTGCTGTTTACAGTTTATCTCTATCTATAATAACATTCAAGATAATAACAAAAAACAGCAAAATTTCCTTAAAATTACCAATTCAGGGGCAGCAATCTAACAACCAGTTATCCGATTCATCTGAAAATTCCAGGGCAGATAGATCTTGACCTAATCAACAATTTCACTACATGTCAGATTTGCTCTAAATGCTTTGTTTTTTAGTTATAAGCCAAGAACTGCATTTTTCCCCTATGTTTTATTTTTAGCCATGGCGGCCATCTTTGTTGGTTGGCAGAGGTACCGGACACATTTTTTAAATAAGTTACCCCGATGATGAATGTTGCCAAGTTTGGTTTAATTAGGCCCAGTAGTTTCAGAGGAGAAAATTTTTCTAAAAGATTACTAAGATTTGCGAAAAATGGTTAATAATTGACTATAAAGGGCAATAACTCCTAAAGGGGTCATCTGACCATTTTGGTCATCTTGACTTATTTGTGAATCTTACTTTGCTGAACATTATTGCTGTTTACAGTTTATCTCTATCTATAATAATCATGATAATATTCAAGATAATAACCAAAAACAGCAAAATTTCCTTAAAATTACCAATTCAGGGGCAGCAACCTAACAACGGGTTGTCCGATTCATCTGAAAATCTCAGGGCAGATAGATCTTGACCTGATAAACAATTTCACCGCGTGTCAGATTTGCGCTAAATGCTTTGGTTTCAGAGTTGTAAGCCAAAATCTACATTTTACCCCTATGTTCTATTTTTAGCCATGGCGGCCATCTTGGTTGGTTGGCCGGGTCACCGGACACATTTTTTGAACTAAATACTCCAATGATGATTGTGGCCAAGTGTGGTTAAATTTGGCCTAGTAGTTTCAGAGGAGAAGATTTTTGTAAAAGTTAACCACGACGAACGACGGACGACGACGGACGACGGACGCCAAGTGATGAGAAAAGCTCACTTGGCCCTTTGGGCCAGGTGAGCTAAAAATACAACTATTTCAAGTAGTTTTTTTTAGAAAAAGTAATGTTTTTATCTGAAATAAGTTTTCCTATTACTTTTCATGATTAGCTATCGAGGTTATTCATCTCTGACTTGTTTACATGTTGTAGAATAATTATCGACGAGAATCTCATTCCGGGCCGCGTTTTTTAACGGGATTTCACGGAGTTGCCAATCTCTGTGTATATATGTCTCTGTCTAAACAAAAATAATGTTTATCAGTATTCATCGAAGAGATGTATTTATAACAAACGAAATGGAATGGAAAGGCATGGGTTTTTTAACTCGTTAATGTGCGCGTTTTTGTCATGTTTATAGATCGGTTACAAAGCCAAAACGAAAGTTACGTAATGGAAATCTAGGCAATAGCAATTATACATCGGAATGCCCTCACGGTCAGTCCTTTATAACCCTTATAGACCCTATAACCTTACTTGTCGGTGATTTAATTGCAAAGAGATGCGTTAGGTCCTCCTTACACATTGAAGATGAAATGTTTCCGGGTAGTCGTTTTTTTAAATATTTATAGATATAGGATGATGTGATCATACACAAATGTATGAGTGCCAATGAGTAAACTCTCAATCCAAGTCACAATTTATGAAAGTAAACAACTATTGGTCAAGGAACGGTCTTCAACACGTATCCTTGGCTCACACTGAACAGAAAGCTCTAAAGGGCCCCAAAAATGACTAGTGTAAAACAATTCAAACGGGAAAACCAACGGTCTAATCTATATTAAAAAAAAACAAGAACCGAGAAACAACTATTAACCACAGAAACAAACAACAGCTACTGAACATCAGATTCCTGACTTAGGACAGACCTGTGCAAACAATTTGCAGCGGGATGAAATGTTTTAATGGTACCAAACCTTCTCCCTTATCTGAAACAAAAGACTGAGTGTAACACTAACATCACAACATATATACCTGGTCTATAGTTTAGGTATCTGAATGAAGCAAATTAATAGCAGTAAAATAGTATTACTATTGTTTCAATTAAATTTCTTCACTGATGCTATTGATATATTATAATTAAAATACTAAAGTATAATGAACATTACAAGTAAATGTCTGTGTCATTTTGTTCTCTTATGGACAGTTGTCTCATTGGCAATCATACCACATCTTCTCTTTTTTTATTTAAAGTCCCATATATTGATTGATATATTAACTATTTCATATTTTGAACTATGGTTCTTTTTCAGGTTGTCAAAAGAGTTTTTGGGGAAGTAATTGCGAAAAATTTTGTGCAGAAAACTGTATAGAGCGAAATTGTTTCCCTGGAAATGGTTCATGCATATGGGGATGTAACCCTACAAATTGTTTGAATGATGTATGTGATAAGGATACTGCAGTTTGTACCATCGGTTGTAAAAAAAGAAGGACCGGGACCTATTGCAATCAATGTAAGTAAATTTGCATCAATATCAAACAGTTGTTTGACATTTTATTATACAATTCTCATAGTTTTCTTATTAAAAATGTTCAAAATGTTAACCGTAGATCGTACAAGGCTACTATATACTATACACATGGTACTCTCATATTCTATAGGTTTTGCTTATTTTTGAAGGCTGCAATGCTCTCCGATACCCTTTTATATCTTATAAAAAGTTGTCTCGTTGACTCCTTATAATTATAAAGAAAATGTATTTATATTGTATTCCTAATACTTAATATCTTTACTGTTTATAAAAAAAAATGGGTAGACTTTAAAGTGATTTTTTTTTTGCTGATGGTTTCAAAAATGTCTTTTTATCTCTTTTTTTTAAAGTTTTTTTCTGAAGTCTGTCAGTAATGGTCTATGGACTGAGATATCCTGGTGTCATCCTACTGCTTACCTGCTAACATTATTATACTGTTTTGTTTCATGATATTATTGTTTATTATAGATGGAATATGCCAATTATTAAGTATTTGGGATTAATAAAGTGGAGTTCATTCAGGGTTCGAAAAAAGGTGTGGGGGACACAGAGAGCATTAAATTTTATTCTTTCTAAAATTCGTAAAAAAAGTCTAAAATCTGAACCATTATGGGCATTAACAATTCACTTTTTCCGACATAGTCGGTATCAGTTTCGGTTTGTGCCCTTTGAACTTAATGACGCTTCACTATGGCAACAGAATACGCATGCTCGAAAATCCTTTCTGTGATTGGACAAAATGCTGTCATGGTGGGTGATTTGGTTGCGGTTTGAAAAAACGTCTCCAATAGCTCTATGCATCTGTGACAGCTGTTTATTCGGGACAATATAATTTTTAATGTAAACTTTGTTGTACGAACGTACATGACTTTTAGAACGCACCTACGCATGTGAGATTTCCGCGGGGTTTTGGTGAATGTATCAACAGAAAGATACGAGGACCGAGAATACTGAACACAAACAGAGAAAACGTTATTTAAATGGTATCTTTGTGCTTCTGAATGTTATCGAAATGATAGTTTTAAACATATACTCAAATTTAAATACATTGTACGTCGGATATCTTTTTTAATGATAGTTCTTGTTTAACCTTCTTTTATTTCACCAACCGTGGTTATGCCCCTCAAATGTGATATCATGTCCTAAATTTATAAATGATTGTGATTTTTTTGTTTGAAATATTCAATTCAATTCAACAATGGTAAAGCATCTTTAATTCAAAATCTGTTGACTCAATCGGTCAATTTACATGGTATATGCTGGAAGTTGCTGAACCAGTTTTGTTGCGAAATTTTACACGTGTTTTATGTTGAGCATTTACACTTTTTTTCAAGACTAGTATGGTTGAACAGTTTTATACATTTATATTACCCCCTCGCCTCACACGTTCGTTAAGTGCTTGTCCCAAGCCGGGAACCTATGGTTTAGAGGTAGTCATTGGTTGCTGGCTGCCATAATTATTTCTAAGTTTATTGTTTAAGCCTAAATCAGACACAAGTTTTCTCATTTATTTGTTTTGAAGAACTAGTGGTCACGACTTTAAACAAGGTTTGACTGATTCTATAAGGTGGAGCGCACGAGTTTGAAAGTCGTGCGAACCATATTCTAAAGTTTTGAACAGAAGATTTTTAAATTTATGCGCACAAGTTTACAAGTTTAGCGCATGACGTGCGAAGTTGTGCACATGAGCTAGAAGTCGTGCGCACCAGTTTAAAAGTCATGACCAATTTTTCATTCAGCTGGTGCACACCTGAATAAAATTAATCTCTGAGTCAAACAAAATAAGGGGCTCAGTTAAGATTAAGCCACAAAGGCTAGCATAGGTAAAAGCATCAAACCTTTATTATTCCCTTTAACTTTCAATTGATATGACAACTCTACAATAAAGTCAGTTGAGTATTTTTGTTTACAGTTTTATCCGACAAAGAGGGCGGTATGATACAAGCCATTAATTGAACCTTGAAATTGCTTTATGCCAAGTTTGATTTATTTGGCCCAGTTGTTTTAGAGTAGAAGATTTTTGTAAAAGATTACAAAATTTGTGAAAAGCTTACTTTTAAGGCCAATAACTGGCTATTTTGGTCCTGTTGACTTTTGTACGTACTCCTTTGATACATAGTTTGCTGTTTTCAGTTTATCTTTATCAATGATAATATTACCAATTCAGGGACAGCAACTCAAGAACGGTTTGTCTAATGCTTAATAAAATTTCTGGACGGATAGAACTTGTTTTGATAAACATTTTCACCAGTCAGATTTGCTCTAAAACTTTTACTTTCAGAGATATAAGCAAAAAGTATATATGAATGTTATAGTTTTTACCATGATACAAAAATTATTATAGATCGATAGAAACTGAAACGAAGGAATATGACAATTGTTTTTCATTCGTTTGATGTGTTAAAGCTTTTGATTTTTCCAATAGATAAAGAGCTTTCCGTTTAGAATTTTCCTTGGAGTTTTGTATATTTGTAATTTAACTTTTTGCATTCTAAACGTTTTGTTGTCAGCGTACCTTTACAGGGTTATTATAAATTTGTCATATAGAAAATGTATAGGATGTCATTCTTCAAGTTAGAGTTTGACTCAAAATTATGGGGAACTAAAATAGTTCGATAAAATGTTTTGATTGTATATTTTCTATGCCAGATTACATCTTTCTGGATGATTTTGAACATTCTATTTTTAAAAGTCTTTTTGATTCTGATGCTCACACAAGCTTCTCTTATAAATGTCTACCATCTTTGGAGGCAATAGTACCGGATGACAGTTTCCCCAGCAAATGAAATCACAGTTTCATATTAAAGACTGTATAATTATTAATTAAACTTGCAAAAACAATAAAACAAAAAACCTGCGTTTTCATTTTACGAAGTAACCTATTTACATGTTCCATCTTAAAAGACATATATTGTTTTGAATATTTAATTTCCAAATCTAATTTTAGTTTTAAAATTTTAACATTTTTATCACAGATAACATGGCGTCTGATGTTTTGGTTTGGCAGGTTCCAATTATAAGTGATGGTTTACCGGCAAGTCAGGCTAACGATGGAATTGTCAGAACATGTTCAAAAACAAAAGGATCTAGTGTAACATTTCATGTTGACCTTAAGGAGATAAGCATTGTAACAGGGCTGTTTGTCATATTAAAAGGTAACACAATTCAAACGAGAAAACTAACGACCTAATTTATGTACAAAAAAATGAACGAAAAACAAATATGTAACACATCAACAAACAACAAACACTGAATAACAGTCCCCTGGCCTGGGACAGGCACATACATACAGAAAGTGGCGGGTTTAACATGTTATTACGGGATCACAGCCCTCTCCTAACCTGGGAGAGTGGTGTAATAGTACAACGTAAATACGAATGAACTTTAATCAGTTGGTAAGGACACATACATTTAATCAGTTGGTAAGGACACATACATTTAGATGATATATCGTGATGTTCTAAATTATACACAGTCAGGATTCTACTTCGTCGAAATTATCTCCCCATAACGCCAGTTCATTTTCACAATCGTAAAAATGGAAGCCATTGTAGGGATGACGCGCTGCCAATTTTGCTCTTGAAAACCGATAAATTTATCCGCATAGCACCATTACGATCCTTATATGTCAGTTGTATTTTAAAAGACAAATGTATCTACTAGCTAATGAGCATCAGTTAATGATATTGTCTGCATTGATTCACCTTAAAATTATTGTCTAATCGGTTGTCAGGTGAAATTTTTGAAAATTCATAAACATTTAACAAAATTCTAATTAAATATTTCTTGGAATGGCAGACTAGTTTTTTAAGTGATTGAAGACTATAAACCTTAAGTTATCACACATAAAAACATTTTTTTTTTCGAAGATATGCATTTTCATCATCCAACTTGAAAGACTGTCGTCAAGTACTTTTTTAGTAAAAAAAAATAGCTAGTCAAACACACCTACTCTGTTTTTATGATTCATTAGATAGGCATTTCACTTGACCCATATATTTCATCTTTTAGTACTGTTATTTGTTTATGTCATAAAGTCAACCTGTAGGTTTGATATATAAAAATGATAGAATGTGAAGCGAGATGATGTATCAAATATTTTTGCTTTGTACGTTTTCAAGACAAAATATTCAACTCAAACACGCCTTAACATAAAAAGGTGCACTCGATTTTCTCTTTTCGATACAATTGTTACTCATTTTTTAGAAATTTTTCTTGAGTCACATAATAGAAGGGCAGACACGAAAATTACTGAACTAATAGATTGATGAGTTCTCCGTCCGTGGTAATTTTTTCAAAAAAATCGGAGGTTATGCATTTTCTACATCCAACTTGATAGATACCCATGTCGTCGACTTGATATCTAAATGTTCTGCTTAACTATGTAATAGATAAATTGAAACCTTATGCAAATGGTGTTTTTATAATACACTACCAACAATTTGCCTAAACTTTACATGTACTTTAAATGCCGCTATATAAATAGTACTTTTAGGAAACATCACTAATCAGTACATTTGATGCCGCTATATAAACAGTACTTTTAGAAAACATAACTAATCAGTACATTAAATTCCGATATATAAACAGTACTTTTAAGAAACATCACTAATCAGTTCATTTATTTATATATCAATTTTAGTAATGTTGAGAAAAAATTGTTTTCAGTACAGAAAATTTCGGTCATTTTTCAGGACTGAAAATTTCAGTCACTTTTCAGTACTGAAAATTTCAGTCATTTTTCAGTACTGAAAATTACTGAAATTTTCAGTACTGTAAACAACTTTTTCTCAATATTACTAAAAATGATGTATAAATGAATGTACTGAAAATGTATGGGTAAGAAATGTACTGAATATAAAGCGGCATTTAATGTACTGATTAGTGATGTTTCCTAAAAGTACTGTTTATATTAGCGGCATTTAATGTACATGTAAAGTTTAGGCAAATTGTTGGTAGTGTAGAACACTTTGTAATTGAGAAGAAAAATGTAATTTTATTTGATTCTATTAACTTTTAATTTTTTTGTTACTATAGTAATCATTACAGTAAGCATTTATCGCCTTCTCTAACAAAGAGCTTCGATTCTTTTGTTCTATTTCAACCGGTTTTCCGACTAATACACAAATATATTTTTCTAACAAAAAGGCGTTTTTGTTTATTTATTATATAGACTAGACCGTTTTTTATCCCGTTTGAATGGTTTTACACTAGTAATTTTAGGGCCTTCATAGCTTGCTGTTCAGTGTGAGCCAAGGCTCCGTGTTGAAGACTGTTCTTTAACCTTTAATGGTGTACTTTTGCAAATTTTAATTTGGATGAAAAGTTGTTATATTTGCACACGTATCACATCTTCTTATATCTAGTAACAGTGGAACAGGAACTTGTAATCATATTCAAATGAACACCTCTTATTTTGTTAAGGGTATTATTGTAAATTTTGTCTATAATGTTGCCTTTCCTTTTTCGTTTTATTTTCTTTTCTGGAATTTATCCCTTTTTCGTAAATACATTTGTAAAAACTTTATGAGCTACAAATATTTCTGTACAGTTCGGGTGTCATAGCGGTGTGTTAGTTAAATTTCAGTTTTCCTCCATTTATTCACGATATCATCTTGACAATTAATAAGTATTGCGTCAAACTTGTCAGCTAGCATCCATTCAAACGATGTTTTGTTTTAATTTTTAATCTAACTTTAATTCTCTTTAATATTTAATGTTAATCCGGACTTAATTATTTATTTAAATATTTTAGAAGGTACAACACAAGATGGATATCATACTATTTACGCCTCAAATGAAAGCAATACCTGGAATAATGGAATAGTGTTATTCAATGGAACAGTTTTGCCTACCGATATCAACTTTCAAGCAGTTTTTAGATTCCTGACTTATGTACGCCCAGTTCAGAATCAGAATCCGTTTACTGAGCTTGAACTATGTGAAATTGGGATTATTGGTAAGTTATTTTAGAGAACAAAACAAAGATTCGAAATCGTTGCGTACCAAAGCTTGGTATCAATCGACGTCAAGTTCAAACTAATAATGAAACCTTACTATCAGTTCTATCAGCATAACGTTTTGGCTAGATTATAAACTCAAGTCTTGAATATAATCTAGACTTAAAGTTATATCTTGAAAACAATCAACTAATACAAATGCCATGTAAATCTCTGTCGCTGGCCTAGGCCAAAATGCTATAAATATTAGGACTCTATAGATTTCTAATGTTAATGCGACAGTCAGACTGAGTGTTTCATAAAAAAACGTGTAACTTTTCGCGTTTCAGGGGTTTGAGTCCTCTAAGTTAGTCATTTTCTCCTGATTATCAAGGAGAGAAAAAAAATCATTATTAAAATAACTATGGTAACTTTACCTCAATAATCCATCAGTGGTCTATGTAAAGCAAAGATTTTTCTTTCTTTTATTCAACACATAACAAACACAATTGAACATGACAGTTGGGTTGAGAACAAAATTATACAACAAAAGAGATGATTTCATCTTCCGGGGCCCATTTATGAATTCACCGTTTCTAAGTGTTCACAATTCAGTTGCGTATATATCTCTCAGATATTCTAGAGCTTGAATTGCCTATCATAATTTCCTTGATAGAGTGTTGCTGTCTACAAGGTAGCTATTAAACCAAAAGCTCCAAGTGATAAAGTTGAAATCATCCCTTGAAAGATAACAAAGATGCCATTACGACTTTGTTGACCGCTAATGAATATCTGTTTTACAGATTACGACGCATATGTTCTTATTGTCGTATCTACAATCCCGCCCTTTGTTCCGTCGTATGCGAGACATAGCACCGGTTTGTAACACGACGGGTGCACCATGTCGTACAAAATTTGCCAACCCTTCTGGAACATCTGAGATCACCCTGGTTTTAGGTGGGGTCCTAGCTATCGCGTCTTTTTTTCCCGACATTACAATGTGAGATAGACTTTTACACGGTTACATAGGAGCAACACTTGTCAAGTCGATCGACGAAAGAACAAATAAGCATAAAAACATATCTAAAGGGGACAGCAAAAACCGTCCAGAATTAATAATATCAACAGTTTTAAGATTTTAAGGTGGTACCTAAAACTACAAGGAGATAACTATGTAAAGTCATCTAAACGTTTTAATTACGTTGTGTTGTAAAAGGAATATTAAACTTCTCAATGCACAAAATTGTAGTTTGTCAAACTGCTATATAACCAGTGTAATTTTTCTGACAAAACGATTGGTTCAAAGTTTTTGAAATTTTTATATTTTTGTCAAAGGGTCAAAGTAAATACTTTGACAAAATTAAATGAAAATTAAACGAGCCAAATTAATTTTAGTTAAAGTGTTGGGTACCACCTTAATATGCATATATATTTTGAAACAAATCAACTAGTTAATACAATGGGGTAGTTAAATTTATCTTTCCAGCTCACTCATCAGCAGTCGTGTGGTTTGCATTTTTCTCTTTACCCACATTCACGATGTTAGTGCGCAGACAGAGCCCTGATAACTTTTTTGATGTCAAACCACAAATCATAAGTTGAGTGTCTTACTAAATCAAACTAATCTCTTTCGACCTTTTTTACTTTTTGTGTGTGCTAAACAAACAGTAATTCGGTACGAAATGTTTATTTCACACGTTAACATCATTTTTCGTCTGGTAGATAATAATAATAATTGGTTGTATTTTAAATATGTGAGTAAAACAATCCTTGACAAAACTGTGTCACGGGGAAACAAGAATCTAGGCATTGGTACATTCTCATAAAATTAGTTTATATTGTTGGGTTGCGGTTTATCACAAATTATCATATATTTAGCATCGATATGATCGTTTCTGCATATGTTTAACGAGCGAGAGTAAACGAGCTACAACATGTATATGTAGTCAAGTTAATATAGGGTTATCTGCTTGGAAGCGTTCGTTTATCGATAGCATATGATACAAAGATTAATTAATGTCCGTTTCAATATTGTCTCGGGTATCATTCTTGGACTAACGGTTATGGATGATATGGCCCATATAGAAAAAAAGTAAAATCACATTAATACCGAACGCCGAGGAAAATTCAAAAAACATAAAGTTCCTAATCGAATGGCAAAATCAAAAGCTCAAACACGTCAAACCAATAAATAAAAACTGACATATTCCTGGCTTGTTAAAGGCATTTTCTTGTGTAGAAAACGGTTGATTAAACCTAGTTTTATAGCTAACTAAACCTGTCACTTATATGACAGTAGCATAGAATTACATAATACTTCAGTATTGAAAAGATTGTACAGAAAATGTTTTGTAAATAAATGAAATACGTTTGCTTCCACTCGTTTGATTACAAAAGGAAGTAAAGGTATACGACATAGCGACTGCAACCTTGAAAACAATCAAAATAGAGAGGGATTCAACAGCGCCAATATACGGCTATGCCTGACATGAGATATAGGGGTATTCATTAGTTAAATAGACAGAAAACCATCGAGCAATGAGCAAATCCCATATTGCAAAGTCCGCAATAAGAGTCCCCGGAATAGCAAATGCAAAACAATTCAAACGAGAAAACTAAGGACCTAAATGCAAATATGATTCACAGCAGCAAATGACAACCACTAAATAAAATACTCCTGACTTGGGACAGGAACATATATTCTGTGGTGGGATTAAACATGTTTGTCGAACCTAACCGTCCATAACAATGGGGATGTGGTGAAACAGCACATCACAAGAACAAACTATACAAGGCAATAAACGAATAACAAAAATAATATGAAGAGAGACTTGGGACCGTCCCAAACCTACGTCTAACCTGGGACAGTGGTGCAACAGTACAACATATGAACCGACTATAAACAAATCATTTGAAAAGAGCTTAATTTATCAGATCCATACAGATCAGAACAAAAACCAGTATTGACAACACATACTGTACTTGGCACGATATATAAACATCTCCACAACTTAGCCATAAAGTACAGGTGTTCTAATAGTACGGTTAGTTTAAAGCCAGAACATATCCAACATCCACTGAATTTAGTATAAAGACGACATAAGCAGTTAGAAAAAGATTGCATAATCATATGTATTACAAAAATGATTTTTTTCTTCAGATTTTCGAGATTTAAAGCTTTATGTAGTTGGCATTTTATTTGTTCCCTTGAATCCTTTCGCTTTATGAAATTTTAGTTCGTGAACAGGACGTCTTACTCGAATGCATTGCAAATATTACGTCACCAAAAACCATGAACCAACGTTTCATCTTTCACGTCTCTCTCTCTCTCTCTCTCTCTATGTGTCAAATGAACACGCTTTGTATTCGTCAAAAGAGTCATTTAAAGTTCTTCGTGTATTTTCATATTCTATCCGTAAGAAAAATATAATCAATTGTTTGCCCATAAAACCAATAGTTGCATTTTATTTTATACTGCCAAATTTTGCTCGCAATGCAACTCGTTTTAGCATTTTCACCCTGGATGTTGGGGTAGGTATTAAAGCAAAATAGTAAATAAAATACGAATTTGATAAAAACACACTTATAAAAATACCATATAATTACTGTCTTTTGACGAGGTAAATATGTGGTTTAATTGACATTTGAAAAACTGATATTCACTGAAGCCAACGGTCGAATTGAATGTCACTAGGTTTTTCAAAATTCAATTATTCCACACATTATTATATTAAACCGAAACGAAAGACAGCAATTGTTTATTCCATGTTCCGAACAGGGAAAATATGTTATCCTTCTAACAGTTATCTATCAAAACAAAATTTACGTCAAATATTTTACCGTTATTATAAACGTAAAAGCACGAGACGTTTTGCACAGTGAATATACCTTTTCGGCAGATGAATATGCTATTTTATTCAAAATTTAGTTCGTATAAAAAAATCAACTTAAATTCTATCAATATGGAATAACATCATTTATTACGACTAGTATATGACTACTTTTCAGGTTGTCCTCCTACACAATATGGACCTTTATGTAATACAACGTGCCCACAAAACTGTAAAGGACCATGTGACCTTGATGTAGGGCATTGTATATTTGGTTGTACAAATGGATGGACTGGTGATAGATGTGATCAAGGTGAAAACAAGTTTTATATGTATCATACAATTATAGCGTTTCAATCCAAATAAAGTACATACTGGTTTTAACTACAATTATTAAAAGTAAACAAAACAAATGTTATCGGATCAGTTAGAAGATGTAAATGAAATTACAAAAGTAAACAACAGTCATTAGTTGCATAACAGATGTATGTAACTTGTACATGTGGTGAGAGGACAGTGGCATTCTACTGTGGAGGTAAAACATGCACGTTAGCTCAAATCAATAGGATATTTGATATAATAATTGGAAACATCGTATTCTATGGTTTGGCATATGCGCAGTACAACATGGTTTTGGAGTTAGTATAAGAATGCTTTTAACAAAAAGTTATCCAAGTACATAGTCTATTGGATAGAAAAAGACAACAAACAACACAAAATGTAGACGTCACTTTTTTTTAAAACATTCTAGCAACGAAAATTTCAAAACTAGGATTTGAAGGACGAAGCACTTGTTTCCTTTAATCAGCTCAGTTCAAATCAAATTTAAAACGATTGCAGCGAGAATAAAGATGACGTTAACAGTTATAAAATCGAAAAAAAAACTCAGAGCATCTTAACCAACATGTGTAAAAAGTTGTTTTAAAGGGTTTTTATGTATAAAGTTTTGTCAAGTAAAACCAGTTTAAATTAATAAGTTATTTCGACTCAATGTTGATTTTGGATAACAGGTTTCTTGCCACATTATTTCTATAGATGTAGAATTTATTATAGAATTAAATGCTTTTTAAAGGAATTTTATTGGTGCATATTCGTAGTATGTAGGTAGCAATTGTGTATTAGCTGAGTAAGTCCACTGTTTCCTCCCTAAACTGTTATATCTATAAGGGCGAGTATCATTTTTTTTTGTAAGAGACTGTTTGAATCGTTTTTATATTTGTCATTTTAGGGTTCTTTATAGATTTATATGCTGTATGACTGTGTTAATTGTTGAAGACCATACGGGGTGACCTCTAGTTGTGAATTGTTGTGTCATTTGGTCTCTTGTGAAGAGTTGTCTCATTTGCAATCACACCTCATCTTCTTTATATATATATACATATATATATATATATTTAGAAAAATCAAATTGAAAGGAAAATTAAGTTATTTGTTTACAGATATTTCCCTCGTTTCTTCAAAATAAACAGAGAAAAAAAACACTTGGTTTCTATATATTCAATACCGGTATATCCGTACGAAATCCAATTAACATGTGATCGTCCCTTTAAATAAATATCTGAAAGTCTCTTTAAGATCAGGAAACAAATTTGGGCCATAGGTCGTTTTGACATATCCAGCATTTTTCAGTAAGGTATTTCTGAAAAGTGAAGTCTTTCTACGTTTATAAGGCACGCTTTATTTCTCATAGTTAATATTTGCATTTTCCTTGTTTTATTTATGTATTAATTAATTATTTAGTAGAGGAAATGTCATATTGCTGACAGCTTGAAGAAAATAAAACTAGAGGCTCTAAAGAGCCTGTGTCGCTCACCTTGGTCTATGTGAATATTAAACAAAGGAAGCAGATGGATTCATGACAAAATTGTGTTTTGGTGATGGTGATGTGTTTGTACATCTAACTTTACTGAACATTCTTGCTGCTTACAATTATCTCTATCTATAATGAACTTGGCCCAGTAGTTTCAGTGGAAAATGATAGTTAAAATTTACAAATTTTATAAAAATTGGTAAAAATTGACTAGAAAGGACAATAACTCCTTAGGGGGTCAATTGACCATTTCCGTCATGTTGACTTATTTGTAAATCTTGCTTTGCTGAACATTATTGCTGTTTACAGTTTATCTTTAGCTCACCTTCGGGCCAGGTGATCTAAAAAGTATGAATTGATCTTTCCCCTTGACAGATGTTACATCGTACAAATGTTAGTTGATTTGTTCTAGCTTTCAAAACTTCTATTTCTGGTTGCATTTTTTGTTGCAGGAACACCACCTCTTTACAAAAGAATCAATTTTGTTATTGGTAATGTTTTCACGCGGTTCACCATCGGTCTGTATTATTCTATGGTGATATGATTTGTGGTCTTTTTGGGGTTTTGGGTTGTTTTGTCATAATGTTATCCTCGACTTCAACCTATGGGTTTGACTCTGCTTTTGACATCTCTAAAAAAACATAATTCATGATGAGATACCGTATTAAATGTTATAAATGGTTGATGAAATTTTGACGTCCAACTGCATATGCCGAAGGTATGGAATTATCTCTTTTTTTCTATAAACGTTTCATTTGAATTAAAATGTAATACATTTAATTATACAGAATGCATTAGTGGTTTTTACGGAAAAGATTGCCTTGAACCATGTTCAGAAACCTGTTTGAATAAAACATGTCATCACTTCACAGGAGAATGCATCGGTGGATGTAATGATGGATGGCAAGGATTCAACTGTTCACAAAGTATGTTCTAATATTTCTAAGAAAATTCATTTGATGATTTAAAGAAAATATTTTGGAGATCATTCAGCAGCATACAAATCACTTAAAAACTGAATTGTTCAGTTAATTTGAACCAAACTTGTAATATTAAATATTTTTTTCATATTACTTGTCATTCGGTTATTTTTTTTTATTGTATATATACTTATTTTCTATAATAAAGCAATAAATGTAAAAACAAAATAATAACTAAGCAATATAAGAATGATTTGAATGAACATTGATATAATACATCTTGCTGTAATCTCAACTAATGAAAAAAATACTTGATGTAAAAATTGTGTACTCATAATTTCAGCTTGTCCCGACGGTCAATTTGGGAAAAACTGTTCTAAGTTTTGTGATGGATGTATATCAAGATTGTGTGACCATGTTAGTGGATCGTGTGATAACAAAACCGGCTGTAACCCTGGTTATAGGTTCACCGACCGTTGCGACACAGGTATGTTAATTTTTCGATATCAAAACTATGCAACTCTTGCATAAAGAAAAATATTCGTTAGTCAAACGTAAAGGAGAAATTAACAAAATTGTGTCAACGAATAATAAACAACTGTAGTTTATGATAAAGACAGGGTTTTTTTCAATATCATTTTCTCGAATCAGAAACACGAACGAATACAAATGAAAGCATTTTACAATTATTTTATTTTATTTGTAATATGCATTAATAGAAAACATTAACTTTGAAATATATTGAGTACTCTTAAAGAAAAACGAATGTAAGCATGCTTCTGAGTCTTTTCACTAATCTATAAAAAAGGAAAACAACATGTTATAAGTTCCATGCGTCTTCATATAAGTATAACGTCTCTATCGCCAATAAAAATATCTGGTCTACATTAATAGAAACATCAAAGATACGAGGCTTCCAATTTAGAACTTCATATACATAGTCTTGTCTACATAAGATTGATTCGTGATGCACGAAACCACACAGTTGGAAGGCAAATTCAAATGCGTAGTTAAAAATAAAAAAAAAGGAAATTTATTTATCTACAGGCAATTAAATTTACGTTTATTTGTGTTTTATTCTTTATAGATATATACCTGGGTACTATTCTTTGAGTTTGTTTTAAAACGTTGGCCATTAACTTGTCAGTTGTTTGGCTCATTGAATTATGTTCTCTTTCTTATTTTTAAGCTTTTATAGTTACAACAGATTTTTTTTAATAAGGATGTCATTGGTTCATAGATTGTCATTATATAAATCTAAACAAATGAGGTATATTATCACCTCTCCATCTTATGTTAATTTGATATAAGTTTTTTTTAACTGTTTCTACAGTTCTATACTCGTTACTGTTGGTCCCTTTTTGAATCCAGCTAGTACGATTTATGTCTAGGTCGTCAAAATCGATCATAATAAGGATATAGATAAACTCATGAAAAAACCAGGGTTGAAATTTTGTATATGCGCCAGACGAGTGTTTCGTCTACAAAAAACCCATCAGTGACGGTCGAGTAAAAATAAGTTGATAGCCAAATAAAGAACTACGTTGAAGAGCTTTGAGGACCAAAATTGCTTAAACATTTTGCCAAATTCTGCTATGGTAGTCTATTCCTTGGGTAGAAAAGCCTTAGTATTTTAAAAACAAATCAACTTTTGTAAACATTTAATTTATAATTATGACCATATCAATGATAAAGCGTCTGTTATTACTGGCATAACCTTCCATGTGGCTAGTTGATTTCGACAGCTTAACACTCTTATATCATACCTATCAACAGTTTATCGTTTTGATTCAGATTTACTTTCACAAATAATATTTCAGGATAGTGTTTTTATTTATTATGTATTGTTATAGCTTCTTGATTACTGAGTTTAATAACAGTCTTCTACCTTCATTTGTAGCTTGGTTTTTTCTTTACATGTGGTATTTGCTTAGTTCTGCAGAATATTCTGCACACACTTGTTATATCTATTATTTTTTATTTTCTATCATAGTTAATTCGGAGGTATTGGGTCTACTGTCTCTACTGCTAACAAAGGATTCTGCAAGTTTTTTATAGTTGCACCTTAGTGTAAACACTTGTAAAGCAAGATACAAATGTAAAATTACTCAAATACATTTCTTGCTTGTAGGTGTTCCCTTACTTTGATAAGGTACGATACCTTTTTTTCCTGTTCTACTGCTGAAATTGGCTCTGTTTTTCTGAGGCATGTCCTGAACATATTGCATTTTAAAAAGGACGTTCGCAATAATTCTTCTTTTTTGCATTGTTACTAAAAGGGATTTTGTATAATTTACATCGTCAATTAGTTTCATTCACATTAAAAATAGATTATTTTGCAGCTATTTGCTGAGCTAATTTTTCCTTGTCGTACGAGTGGTCATTTCTTTCCACATTTAATTCTTATGCATATTCTTATATACAATAAATCACCATTTTCTTCTGGTATGTTTAGCATGTATTTCTTGCATTATCGTACTTACTGTCGGATTCGTGTGAGGGAGAGAGTAATATCTGCACGGGTTTGCGGTTACTTATTTAAACCTTGTTACCTTTTATTGCAATACGTTAATTAGTAGTTTCTTCCTTTTTACAATACTTAGTATCTCCTACTCTTGTTCTCACATATTGTGGGGTTTTTTAGTATACCATTCCCCGCTCGTACTTTTTAATTTGTATTATTGCCATTGTTCGCCTTCCTTTCTCTATATAGTGTTTTGTGAATGATACTGTATTGTCCGCTTTTAACACTTAATTGGTATTTCTTTTTTTTTTTTTTTTGTCAACTGTACCTTGATATTACAAGCTATATTTAAATGCAATCATTATTAGTATATATACATATATATATATATATATATATATATTATAGTTAAATCAAGAACAATATACAGTAAGTCTTGGATGCAAGGTGTGTTGTTATTCATTTTGTGAGGATCACTTGGTTACGTTTCCTTTAGAACAATTATCAAAAGGGGATATATTCATGATTTTTATATTTCGGTTCAGGCTTTGACTTATCTATCAGTAACTCCGAGGACTCTTGCATCTGTACTTCGTGAAGTTTGAATTTGTAAGTTATGTTTGTGCTCCCTACCGAGATAATGAGTTAAATCCTTGTTAATGAATTCCTATAGTTTTTTCTTAAGCCGTGCTGTTACACCATTGACCACAGGGTTAAGAATCAGGCCTTTCGCGGACATGTTAGAACCTGTTAAATTATATATGTGTCTGTCCAAGCGGGGGAGTTTCTGATTTGAAGGTTATCGTTTGCTGCTGTTTATTTTGTTATTTTTCTTTACATACACAAGCCTGTAAGTTTTCTCGTTTGAATGGTCTTCGTTTGTCATTTCGGGGCCTCTTTTATCTTTTTTATGCGGTATTAATTTAGCTCATTTTTAAAGGCTGCATTGCTATCAATAACTGTTAACATCTACGTCAATTGTTCTGGTGGGATTTTGTCCTTATTAGCGATTATACCACATATTCTAATTTAAGCACTTAACGTTATATATAATTCGAAAAAAATCGTGAAAAGTGATAAAAGAATTTATTGCACAATAAGACTTTCTATTTATTTGAATTGATTGAAGCAATTCTTGTTATTCCTCAGTGTGTCCCGATGGTGAATTTGGTGTTAATTGTGAAAAGAAATGTGTTTGTCTAATCGAAACTTGCAGTAAAGGAACAGGAAAATGTCCATCTGGAGGCTGTAAAGAAGGTTTCTATGGTGAATCATGTAGCAAAGGTAAACAAGGCAAAACTTTTATAATTACAACATAGTGTAAAGCAGTACAAAAACATCTTCTTTTGTTGAACTTGCACAGGTGGAAAACTGGTTGAAATAGAACAAAAGAATCGACGCTCTTTGTAAGAGAAGGCGATAAATGCTTACTGTAATGTTTACTATGGGGACAAACATTTTATTAGGTTAATATAATCAAATAAAAAGACAATTTTCTTCTCAATTACGGAGTGTTTTATTTTAAAAACACTATTTGCATAAGTTTTCAATTTATCTAGTACATAGTTATGTCCACGTCACACTGTCCCGATTTTTACGCTGTTGGCAACACGATTATGAAAATTTTCAAAATCGGGACTGATCGTATCCAGATCGGGCTATTCGTAGTGCCATCTTTAACCATCGTAGAACCATCGGCCACTTTTTCCAGCCTTCGGGGACAACTTCGCGAAGGGTTCTAAATTTTTTAACATGTTAAAAATCCCCGAAGGTGCGTCCGATGTTTAGGGTTCGTATTGAGTTCGTATCACCATCCTCACCATAGTAATGTCACCGGGAATGCATCTTTGAACATCGTATTGCATTCATGTTTCCATCGTTTCCATCGGGCAGTTTTGACATTACGATGTCTACACGAATGAATCACGAAGCTAACCGAAGGTCTTACGATGGCAACACGACTTCGTGAAGACCTCGTAATCCCGTCGTGATGCCATCGAATAAAAGTACGAAGGTGACAAGATGGAACTACGACGGCAATAAATCCAGCTAAATGTAAGTTAATTTTCGCGCTTAAATACATTTAAAGTGCCATGCGCGATATGCGCTGGTCAGTCTAATACGACAGTTAAGAAAGACGTTCACAAATAGACCTCATATCATATGATTCTATGAGAACAAGAAAGGCGACAGCGTTGTTTCTATTAATTCAAATGGAACAAGAAGAGCAGGTATTACAGGCTCAGGATTTACTTTTACAAATAAAATATTATTTTTTGTCAATGTTTCATACCAAATAACATAATAAAAATCATAAACGCGCCTCGTATACCAACACTGCAGGTACACGTATATAGGGAAACCAACTTTTTCGTCATTATTCTGATTTTTTATGTATCGTCTGAGTTGTTGTCACACGAAAGTTTACTCCATAAACATTTTGTTTTCTCTATGTCATATTTTGCCGCATTAGTTGCTTTCCCCACATCCTTCCTTTAGTCTATATATTATGATATTCTCCTGGAAAGAGCTCTTTTTGAATAAAAGAGATCAACGAACCCATTGCCTTTACCTTTAAGATAGATCAGTAAACATGGGCATAATTATGGGCGATTATTCATACTAGTGCACACATGTTACAGTTCAAACAAGGCAATGCCAAGCATGGCATCCCCTCGTATGTAACATATTGGGGACAAATATGGACACTATATTTGTATATGACACATGCAGAAAATGGTAAATTGAATACGCATATTTGATACATAAACAATTTTTTAGAAATCAACCAAATTATTCAGTAACTGGAAATACCCACGGTCTTCCGTCGTATGATTAAACCAAAAATTAAATGTACAATATAATATATATTAAATATTGATCAAACAATTTAAAACGCGTGATGCCTTTGGCATATAATTTAAATGCATCGTAAGCTGTACACGACGTCTTTTAGACATCGTATGGCCATTGCGCCATCATCGTAATCCACCGTGTAGCCTTCGTGATCCATCTTGTAGGCTTCGGCTGAGATATGAAGCTTAAATACCGTCTTTGGTTAACCTTCGTATGTCCATCTTTTGCTATCGTATATACTTTCGGCACTCTCGTATAGACTTCGTTATTCGTCGTACTTGCTTCGGTCACTTTTGGGTAACGAGATCGGGACCAACTTCGTACGAACTTACAATTTTCGCATTCGGGTGTCCATCGTATATAAAAATCAGTGTGACGCGGGCATTAAGCAGAACAATTAGATATCAAGTCGACGACATGGGTATCTTTCAAGTTGGATGTAGAAAATGCATAACCTCCGATTTTTTTTTAATTTTTACCACGGACGGAAAACATATCAATCAATATTCAGTAATTTTCGTGTCTGCCCTTCCATTATGTTACTCAAGAAAACATTCAAAAAAAAATGGGTAACAATTGTATCGAAAAGAGAAAATCGAGTGCACCCTTTTCTGTTAGGGCGTGTTTGAGTTGAATATTTTGTCTTGATATCGCACAAAGCAGTAATATTTCATACATAGTCTCTCTTCAGATTCTATCATTTTTATATATCCAAGCTACAAGTTTACTTTATAACATACAAAAATCACAGTACTAAAAGATGAAAGTGAAATAACTATCTAATGTATCACAAAATCAGAGAAAGTATGTTCGTATAGCTATTTTTTACTAAAAGTACTTGACGACAGTCTTTCAAGTTGGATGACGAAAAATAATATTTTTGTGTGTGTGATAACTAGGTTTATAGTCTTTAACCACTAAAAAAATCTAGTCTGCCCTTCCACGAAATATTTTAATTAGAATTTTTGAAAATATTGATGAATTTTTGAAAATTCCAGCTGACAACCGATCAGACAATAATTTTAAGTTGAATCAGTGCAGACACGATCATTAACTGATGCTCATTAGCTAGTTGATACATTTGTCTTTTAAGATACAACAGGCATATAAGGATCGTAATGATGCAATGTGGATACATTTATCGGTTTCCAAGAGCAAAATTGACAGCGCGTCATCCCTAAAATGGCTTCCATTTTTACGATTGTGAAAATGAAATTGCATAATGGGGGAGATAATTTTGACGAAGTAGAATCCTGACTATGCACGCAAAGCTCGACGTTTGATTTTTAAATTTCAACAGTTAATTAAGTTCATATACTGCAATTTGATGCGTTGCAGTATTTTTTGTTCTCTTTTACTGTACATGTTTTATTACAATATGTTTCGGTAATAAACATGACGGTTTTTATCATATTTATGTCTTCTTGTTTTCAATTTAAACATTTATATCTCAGAAAAGTTATCTTGATAGTTTATGGAATAATTTTGAGTCCTTCCTGTCAAGTCATTAACCAACTAAAATTAGTAATACCGTTTTTCTTTCGAGAACTTTGAATGGTATTTCTTTGCATGGTTATACATACTTAAATCGCCAAAGTTAAGTGTTCATAAACCTCAATATCTCTGACATTTGAAGATAACAAAAAACGTTTTTTTCGTCTTTGAAAGTGTACTTTTTCATGCTATAAGACAATCGAAATTAAATAGAGAGGGATTTTTTTTCTCTTTAATTTATCATCACGACTTTCTGTGTATAATATTACATTCACACAAATGGTTATGCTTGCTATTTAATGTCTCAAAAATTTTCATCTTGCATGAATTTGACACTATATTATCCATGATTGTAATCAGTGAAATTTACACTTTTAATGTACTGCATTAACAAAAAGAAGAAAAAAACTATCATGTAAGAAAAATCACAGTCATAATTTATATACGGCTATGGCACTAGTGAGTATATTTCACATTGGTAAATAAAATCAATTGTTTTATTGAATCGTTTTTTTTTTTCTTTTAATTTCATCAAACATATGTATATATATAAAAGAGACGCGGCCAAACAAATTGAGATACTAGTTGTGATACGTACAGTGGAAGCATTTCTGTTTTATAAAATGAATAACTGTAATAAATACAAACTTCAGGCGAAGAAACCATGTTTTGAAAATTATCATTTCTTCCTTGTTAATCGGATCTGCGATAACATGTTTTATTCATTTCCCTTTGATATTATTGAACCGACATGAACGTTGCTATTAACAGTGTCATCAGGGCTTCCTTATATTGATTTCTAAAGATTGTCAAAACCACGAAAGTACTAGTGATATTATTTTAACGAACATTTGTTATATGATGAGAAATGTAGTCTTTGTGAATAATAAATGTTTACTATAAATATAAAAAGGCACTATCATTTTTTCACTTGTATTTCAGAGAATTTGAATTTAAGTGGTCAGGTATTCATTTGCTCTTAGATCAAAGACCATTCAATCTAAATTCCGTTAATATTTCCTAATTGTCTTATGAAGTATAATTTGAGTTAATACACAAATAGTCTGTAATTTTCACGGTATCATTCAGAATGTGAAAGTGGTAATTTCGGTCGAAACTGTGGAGAATATTGTGGCGGATGTATATCTAATATATGTGATAAACTTGATGGGTTATGTATCAACACTACTGGATGTGAACCTGGTTTTCTGTACGAAGACTACTGCAACAAAAGTACGTAAAATATTTATGGTACATTTGTTCATTTATCTCAAAGTTTAAAACATGAGTGTTATAATTATTCAATGATCAATCAATGTATGTCTTGTTAAAATCTAAAGGTACGACTCACTACCTTAGATGATTTATGCTGCTGTTCTATTTTAGGTCTGTTTATACTTCCATACCATTGATTTTGTGAAATTATACATGGTATACACATTTACTGTGAGCACTGAAGCACCTTTTCATAAAAAAAATATAAACATTAATGTGTAATGATGTTTAAAGTTTATGTAAGTGTTCATTTCCCTGCAGATGGTATTTGTTTGATTTTATCACTACATATTTATTGACTTATTTATGGAAGTCTGGGAATTGTCTAACTGCACTGTCAATAGTCTCTCGTTTGATATAAGAAATGTCAATCGTAAGTAACTCCTGACTTACTTCTCTTTATTAAATCAGAAAGTTAAGTTGCAGTTTTGATTTTTTATATGGATAAGATTCACATGATTATTTTATGTAATAATTTTTATTTGTAATTATTGACCCTTCATCCGCCCCTTACACCTCCGAGATTGTGGTTTGTGCTTTGACAACATGTGTAGCATTTCATTGGGCCAATGTTATAAAGGATTTCATCCATTCTTTACTTGTCACAACATTATTAGCTGAGTTCTCAGGCAGCCCTGAATGAAACGGCTAACTAAGCAGCTCACTCGTCGGTTGAACACCTCATTTGCTTGTCCCTTTGACAGTTCTTTTTGGATACATGTTTTAGTGTTTTATGAGGTATTTCGAAGTAACACATTGTTTTTTTGAATTGTGCTGCAGGTTCTTGTAAATACTCTCTTTTAAAATACTCGCTTTGCTATTGTGCTCACATTGTTTTGGGTTTCATTCAATATTCTACGGGTTATGTTTCTATTTGATGTATACTAAAGTGGCTAGTGACTTTCTCCTTTAAGAGTATGGTCAAAGTTATTTGAAGTCATGATACTACATCTAAACTCTGTCGTCAAATTCTTTTGCCTCGAGATATGCTCAAATGTTTCGAAATTAATTGAGATATGTATTTTATTTTAATTTTCTAAATACATATCAATTCCTAGCATGTTGCCCGTAACAACAATTTTATGTTTTTGTATTTTGTATAATTTTGTGTTTTTTATTTCTTTTGTATATATATATTATAACCTGAATACAAGTTTGTGTAATTGTATATAATAAACATTAGTCCTTCCTAACTGATTTGATTACTTTCATTTAGGTCATTGCTTGTTCAAATCTTAATCTATAGAAAAACGTCTCATAAGCTTTTTTTTATCTATTCGATGAAAAGTTCTTGTTTTTTTTTATCTTGAGAAGGTCTTACAGAATTGTGACTTTGTGCTTACATATCTACTATTAACGCTGGTAACGCGTACGTGTCTTTATATTGGCAAGTGTAATTATAGAAATGTATCTCTGCTTACTTGTTTACAGTTAATTCTGTTTAATAAATTATGTACTTTTGAAACTTGAAGTCTTACATAGAAACTATTTTACATGCATAGGCTGTCGGATTAAGACAATTTTGTATCCGGAAACTTTGCTATTTCACGACCCGTCATTCGTTGATAAATTTTAATTTATTTTTGCTATTTTACTAGCCTGTGACGATGGATATTACGGGGCTAACTGCACAAGACAGTGTAGTTGTTTGAACGACATGTGCCATAAATCGACAGGACAATGTACAGGTAAGATAATACATTTCCATGTTTAAGATTTTGTTAAGCACATATATATGTTACTGTTATTTTCATCATAAATACTCAAATGTCCAATAGATAAGGCGACCAACAGGCTGTTCTGTCAATATACTTCTCATTTGGTTATGTAGCTTTTAATTTGTAAACATGTCTGATATTCGTGATCTCGGTGGCTGCGCTGTCTATGTAGTTCATCTTCTGTATCACAAGTCTGTCTAAACCGAGGCTTTAATTCTGACCCCGCACATTGCAAGTGCGTTCGACTCCTATCTTTATTGACTCGAATTTTCCTTTTCCTGTCGAGGAATCTGTGGTTCTATCCAGGTTTCTCCACAATTAAAACCGATACGATATAACAAAATGAACTGCCATTGGTGTAAAACACCATCAATAACCAATCATGTTCGGTTATTTATTTGATTTTCCAAATGAGAGGAGTTTTAGAACAGAGAATCGAATTCATCAAGTGTTATTTCTATTTTCATTGTGTATAACGCTGTCAGTAAACCACTAGTCTCTCCAATGCCTTAAAGTAATGATTATATCTGCCAATTTTTTTTTTTTTATATAAATAATATATAAGCACTGACTTTTTTTTATAAGATCACATCAACTGATGTGCATGTGATATCACACACAGTTAAAATACCTGTCAAAGCAAGTTCTCTTTCGATTTGACTAAAAAATCATTTTTTTAAGTTTTTCTCAAAAATTTTAAAAGATCTTTATACATGAATTTCAACAAAAATAAGGTATCAAACAATTATTTGCAAGTTTGGAAAATTGTTTCGAAGGCCCGGGGGTCGGGGATGAATAAATCGGGGATGAAATTGACAATGAAAACATAATCTTTGCTATTAGATTAAAAAATATATGAAAAACATCTGTCTATGCTACATTTGTGTAGGTTGAACTATATGTTTATTAGTATCAGAATACGCTATTCCAAAAAGTGATCGAAGGAGACAAATAAGTAAGAGAAAGTGCAATTAAACAAACCTGTTTGTTAAATAAATATTCTTATTTTGAAAACATACTTTTAGCCAAGGGTTTCAACCTTTTTGATAGATAGGTCCAATATGATATTTCCTATTAATTATCGATGTCGATGTTTTCAACCATGAATATTTAAAAGCAATTATTTAAATCAAAATAAATACACAGGTTAGCTTGCTATTTCAAATGTATTTCCTGCGTTGGCAATTGTTGGCTGCAAACACTATTTACGAACTGACAGCCAAAATATGTAGTGGTCTGATTTTCACAAAATTTCATATTTCAAGAGAATAAATCATGAAATAATTCATCGACTCAAAATAGAAGAAAATTGATAAACCATGAAAGCGAATTGCCTTTCTTGTATGCGTTTTATTTTGTGTGTTTGTAACACACTTAAAAGATAACTTGCATGCGAGGACCTTGCCGACATTTCACTTTTCTAGTTGAAAATGTATTCCTGTGGTTGCTTAATATGCATCGATTGTTAATCACTGGACGTTAGAAAATAACAACAACAAAATAAAAAGTATCAAATGCCCAACACAATATGGCCACAACAAAATACTTTAGCCCGTAGAAACATATAAGGATATTTCTTTACTTCTTCGTTATATAATATTCTCTGATTGAGAGTTGTCATTTGGCAATCATATGATATCTTGTTATGTTCATATAAAATTTCATCTGTTAAAATGGTAGTTTAAATAGATAATTGTCACATTTATAGATCAATAATAAACAAAATGGACACAGGTCAATTTTATTAGAAATATTGATCGAAAATGTGGGAAAAAAATCTGTTCTTGAATAATAATACAAAACTCATTTCCGCAAATAAATAAAAAATTCTGCGGAGACAGGTTTGGCGAAACAAATTGCTCAGCTAAATGAAAGATACGTCGGCATTAGTCGTGTTAGTGTAAAGGTAACCGAAAAAAACATGAAAAATCATAAAACTTGTACAACGTCTAATAAACCACTCACATCGCTTAATTAAACTAGTACAATTTCTTTTCCACATTCGTCGATTTAACAATCCAACAGAAGAGATATGCGATGTGGCTAAACTCAATTGCAACATTTCAGTGGTGATCTTTGGCTTGAACATTCAATAAGCAGTCATATGAAATACTTTACACACTTTTATCTGGCACAACAGAACTGACTTAATGTAGTTGAATTATGCTTACTTTGAACTTATATTTTACCTTTTACCTTTAGAGTTATATAATTGAATATTTCATATAAGGAATATTGCACATAGAACCATTTTGTATTAGTCTTTTTGGTTATTGAGCATACAATATTTGTCTATTATTCAAGTTGGATCTAAATCACCAATTGAGGATTCTTCTAACGGGGCAGCGATAGGTGGAGGTGTTGGAGCTGCAATAATCGTGCTGCTTGTAATGGTGGGAGCGTTTATCTTTTACAAGTAAGTTCAGGAAATATATATACTTGGACAGATAAATTTGATCAACAACAAAAATAACTAACAAATTTACATTGGAAATTATAGTTGTACGAAATCATATATTCAGATTTAATTTTTATTGCATTAGTAAATGAAATGATCAAATGGATAAACAACAGTATACAAAACACAACAAGGAAAACTAAAGACTGGACAATTAGAACAATGCCAAGATCGGGTGTGATATCGGATGATACAATCCGTTTTGGTACTCTTTTAAGCCTTAACCCGGAGTTAAGTCCAATATTTGGACGGTCAATTTCGAGAAAATAGGACGGAGACGGTCTTCTCTTCCTCACAATTTTAACATATTCATAGTCAACAGTGAACCAGATTACCATAAAATTCAAAAAACACATGATGGCCTCCATATTTGAAGAGATGTTTCTAACTTTAACACTTTGAACTCTTGGTTTCCAAACATTAACACAGAGGAAGGCTGAAATTTGTCTATTATAGATTGTATTAAATGTTTTCTTACATTCATTACCTACTCAAGCAATTAAAACAATGTGGGTAGTACTTACTTGACGATTTTTTGTTTTATATGTTAAAATATGAAGAAACTAATTTACAAATTTTAAAAATATTGTGTTTTAGTTCCCAGATTTTATATAACTATGGAAATGATATATTTTTTCCATATTTTAATTATGAACTGTATTACTCTATAATTTAACACTCATAACAAGTTTCGAAATATTTTTAATAAGTTTCTTGCTTTCTCGGTCATTAAAAGTGGTAAACTGTTGTAAACAGAATGATTTATTCTACAGCAAGATAATCCGGACCTTGATTTTATACATTGTATGTAACACCTTTTTATGGAATTCTGGATTTTTTTTAATGCTTCCATTGTTTTATTAAAAGTGCCCATAACGGTCTTCAACACGGTGCCCTTGCTTACTTCGAACAGCGCGCTTTAAAGGGTCCGCCCCCAAAATGACTAGTGTAAAACAATTCAAACAGGAAACCAACGGTATAATCATTATAGAAAAAAAACTAGAATTTCTTATGAACCACACCAACAAAAGACAACCACAACAATTTCTTTACTTACGATAGCTGCAAACAAATGCAGCTGGTTTAAATGTTATAACAGATGCCAACGTCCAGCTTACCCTATATAACAACGTAACGTCACAACATTTAAACATTAACTATAAATTATCAATTGAAATATTTAGAAAGATAATGTCTTGAAGTTGTTTTAAATTTTATTTAAAAAGATCACCTAGTACCTATATAGTAATTAAACTAATTCAGTGAATTGTGAAACGCATACTTTCTAATATTTCGCAAATGTTCTCAAACTAATGATTATAATATACCTTATATGTCGTTTTGTCTTCTTTTGTAGACGCAGATTTAAATCCACAAAAGAGAGATATGATCACAGGAAAAAATCAAGCGATAATAGATCTTTTAGTGAGCATAGTGTTCTTATTGTAAATTTCATATAAACAAAAGTTGATTTTACCAATAATGAAAATAATATCTTGAACTTGAAATTTGAGCATATGAGGCAATGATATTTCTTTAAGTGTAAAAATAAGCTGTCACGTTGTTGGGGTTTCTTTTTTCTACGAATGAAGAATAATGTAGAAAGAAATCGTCACTCGTCTGGACGAATTTTAAGTGTTTACCCATGGAAATATTTGTAGTTGGACGAAACGGGGTAACAAATGAAGATGAAAGTGTGATTAAACGTCTAATGCTATGTTGTAGGGTAATCCGTTAAAGAGATAAAATTTATGGAATTGCATATTTATCTGGTATATAAAGTCAGCATTTTTTGTCAATGCCATGTCACCAAACAACTACGTTCAAATGACAAAGAAGTTTACAATGGACACAATTTATCTTAAAATTTGTGCATTACAGTCAGTTGCTCTTGTGGGTTTTTTCATTGTTTTTTTTTAATCTACTGATAAAAGAATATATCTGGTCAACATTATTCAAGGTTATTTTATGGTGCAAGTATTTCTGTTTAGCAATGGTCTGTTTATGGCAAGGTTCTGAAAACTCTTTTTAATATTAAATACGTTTTTTTAAATTCTCTTTAGGTAGACCGACGGAAACCCGTAATGAAAATGAATATGCAAATGTTAATACTAGTATCGCTGCCACGATAGATGAGGATGATGTTACTTTTACCCTGAAAGACGGAGAAGATCTCGACTATCAAATAGACGACAAGGGGGATGAAAACGTGTATAATAATGTTAACAGTAAATATGATGTTTCCCTGTACAATATACTGATTGAAGATCTGAAAGATGCTATAAATGATAAACAGAAAGATGAAGGTTTCAAAAAAGAGTATGAGGTAAGTTATGTACCTTGGCAGATTTTGTTTTTAATGGAAGCGATACAGTGTGTTTTTATTAATCCGAAAAGTGTTATATAGTTGGTTGTATTTGATTTAAAAGTTAAAAAAAATACGCATAAAGATGACAACCGAAGTGATGAAACTGTAAATTTGTTCTGTTAAAAAACAGTTGATTTTAAACAAAGTCATTTTCCTGCGAAAATAAACGTTATAAATGATAATGTTTTAAATGATGCTATTAAAATAATGTGAAGATATGCTGACAAGTGACATCTCAAATTTTGTTTCTTTGTAGATGCTACCTAGAGGTCTTGTGTATGCTCATGTCGAAGGTTCAAAAGAAGAAAATAAAGTAAAAAATCGTTTTCTCTCAACATGGCCGTGTATGTACAAATAAATCATATATGATGATCGTTTTGAAATATTAAAATAAAAAAAACTCACTTATAATTTATAGAATCCTATAATATAAAAATTTGGAACATAACAGGAACAAAGCATTTAATGTTTTCTCTTCTATTATAGATTTTAATTTTTGTGTGTTCAATTCGTGGTTGTTTTCTTACCTGTTTACACAACGATGTATTTAGATGCCAAGAATATAGAAGACTATAATCATGTTGATGGTGATGATAGGTTTTACTGTCCGGCTATCCTTCTGTATATTGCGGACTAATATACTTAGTTACAGATTTGGATCTGTTTGTCTTTTTCGCTTTCATCTTACTCTGACTGCGGTGTCGTGGCTGAAACGGATTTTAAGACCGTGCTGTTATGATGGCTGCTTCTATTGCTTCTTTAGATTTATATTGAAGGGTGATGTTTGCGGTGGTGTGGTCATTAGGTCAGGGTCGTTGATATCAAACCCTTCGTCGAAGTCAATCTTACTGCGCTTGCCTCTATCTGTTGTGGAGGTATTGTATATTAAGTGATGACATGTCTTGTTGGGGTTGTACGGACTGGTAACAATATCCCTGTTTAATACAACTCCATCTGGTTCCCTTCTGTACTTAGTTGGTGTAAGTGGTTTACAAACGATCGTGTCTCTTGCTTCGGTCTTAGTGTTGTGGTCTACGCTGGCCTCGGTAGTTTGTTGTTGTTCTGCAGCGGATACAACGGCTGTGTTCGTGGGCATCCACTTGGCGTAACGGTTAGCGTTGTGTCTCCTGGTAGATAAAAAAAATGAAAGTTTTTAACGACCTTGACTGGCTTTGCAGCCCTTGCACGGTCAGTGAAGATGGTGGATTGATTTTGCTTTTCAGGGCCGGCACAGGTCTCCTGGATGTGGTATCTTGTTCCTTAGCCTTGATCCAGATAATCACGTTGATGCAATTGTCTAGTCTTATATTGTTTATAATTTGTATCATTGTCTTGGAGTTTAAATTTTTAATTTTATCCAAATAATTCATCTAGTACACCAATTTTGGACATTGAAAATAATCAGATTAAACTAGCTATTGAACATTTGAACAATTGAATATATTAAAACAATCAGAGGAACAAAAATGGTCGACATAAACATTAACTAATATTACCCAAGATTAAGTTCAAGAGCATACTATATGAAGATATCCCGAATCCCTTTTCCGAACAATGACTGAATAGTACCGAAAATGACATTTATGATATCAAATACAATTTGATGCACTGTATTATGTATAAAGATTACAAAATGCATTTTTTGGTCAATGGTTCTTAGGCATTATATTATACAGTATAAAATATAAGGAGCTCTGAACCAAAAGTAATACTAAATAATGATGGTAAGACCAAATTGCATCTTCAAATTGATCAAATTGTAAAAAAAGAACATAGTAATATATATTCACCAATTCAAAATTAACATGTAAAACATCAGACATTGTCAGAAGTCAAAATACTTTTTTGGAGAAAATGAATAAATTCGATAATAGTTATCTCTGTATTTACGTAATATATTTTACATTCTTTTCGCAGACACCATTTCGACAAATGTGACATACCTTGCAATATTTAGTCATGGATTCAACGTGTATTTTACCTGTTCATATTTTATTTCAAGAAACAATATCGACAAAATTGAGCAATTCGTAAAATATTCTAATTCTTCACGATGATGAAGAATTATAGCTATTTTTGCTATCGTTTCTACTATAAAACTACAATTTATATTTTTATGAAAAATCATAGGCAAACTTTGTTTCATCATTAGGTTGTTATCAAACAATTAATGATATCACTCACACATGACAAACATTTATCGGATACGAATATCCTTGCATGCATGTTATTCAATAAGAGCATGTCACTTGCGAAGAAAAAAAATAAGTTTTAAATTCAGCAGAATATAAATACTTTTTATCCAATTTGATTACTTAAAAGGATTTTTTTTTAATTTTACAAGCCAATGTCGGGTAACATTCGATATAAAAGAAAATCATTTCTTGTCTTTTTTATTCAATTTTATAAAAAAAAAAAAAAAAACATTTTGTAGATGACCATTCACGAGTTATTCTGAGGGGAAACACTAAGAATGATTATATAAATGCTAGTTACATTGATGTAAGTATTTTAAATTATATTTTTTCTATTATCTCTATCGATTTAAGAGAGGGGCGAAAGATACCAGAGTGACAGTCCAACTCAAATATCGAAAAGTTTTCCTGCATGTCTCTGAACTGAATTGAGAGCTGTAAAAAAACTCTTGCTGTATTTCACTTCTCGTTTTGTTTATTTACCTGTCATTGTATTTAAAAAAACAATAAGAGGACAAATTGATTTTTAAATATGATAGATCTGTACAGGAACATGTACAAATATTATGAATATGACCCACTGTGTTCTAGATCGACAAATGATGCCATTAATTTAAACTTCCGCAGAAAGACAAACTACCCTATCCAGACACATATTTCTGACTTCCATCCGATGGAGTTTGCTCTTACTCCTAAGTACTTAGCGCAAAAGTAGCAAAAACAAATGTTCAAAGGCTAGCCGGGTAATCAAACCAACGCTCATCTCTTGTATGGAGATCACGGTTTAATGATACCTTAGAAGTAATAAATGGATTCTTAATATAAGTCGAATTAAATCAAGTCTTCTTTTCTGTATTGTTATTGATAATAAAAATGTTGGGAAGTTGAAAACGATGATAACTAGGTCATATTTCTTTTTCTTTACAATTACAGAACTTTGAAAATAAAAAGGCATACATAGCAGCACAAGGTTTGTAAAGAATTATTCATTTTTTATTATTGTCTTTGTATTATAAAGATTTCAAAATATATCTATCATTATTTTATTTTTGGCTGAAATATTTGATCTTATGTTTGGTATACATTTTTTACGTTGTAACTGTATATTCTGTAGATGTCTGTAGATTTAGTATTGCTAAAGTAAAACGAGTACTGCCCTCTGATTCAAAATTGGTTTTCAATGTCAAATGATTATTGCGTTGATGTTGATGTTCTCAATCAGGTATATCAGTGCAAATAAATAAATTCTAAGCATTTGTTGTGAATGATATTTAAGATGATTAAAATGTAAATTCTCTATAATTTTCTGAGATACCTAAAACATTGCTTTCAAAGAGATCTTTCATATACCACTGTCAGAAAAGCACTAGTATGAAAATAGATCAAAAGTTAAAATAAATGGCGATTGTAGATTTATGAAGGTACTAAACAACTGATTTGATCAAGTAAGGAAAAAGGATAACCGTTAAATCTAATTATTTTTGTTTAAAATACAAACGACTGTTTTCATTATTGATACGATATCAAAACATTTCATGTCGATTTTTTTTATCTTGAGGTCCTAAAAAGTTTACACAGAGAGATTTCTGGCACATGATCTGGCAGGAGAATGTTGGGAAAATAGTGATATTAACACAACTGATAGAAAACCAAAAGGTACCAAACAGTTAACCACATTTGATCATCTTATCAAAGTGCCTTGTAATAATTTTTCAAAATATGATAACTAGATTTTAAATAATACTTAATATGTTATATTCATATATTTAAAGATCAATTAAAAACGAATTACCTTACCTTTTACTATCAGCAAATGATGTTCATTTAATGAATTAAACAAAACGAAGAAATATTTCCTGATATCAAAAGTAAAAATCAAATCCATTTTCGGTTGTAGGTTTATTTTTACCAATTTTTTTTTTCTTCAGAAAAAATGTGAACACTATTGGCCTGTAACAGTTTCTGAACCACTGGTAGTCAACAACTTCAAAATAAAAATGACTGAGGAAAGGAGGTACACATTTTATGTGTACAGGTTATTAACAGTGTCGCTTATAAACTCTACGGTAGTTGTATTATTATATGTATTACAGCGCTAGATTACATAGAAAGGGTTACATAGCACAGCGAATATGTCGAATCACTCGACAAATAAATCTCGCACCTCATGTTAAGTACTGATATATACATGATTATTTGCAACATAACAAATGTATAGAGGTTTATTTGAAATAGATTATATTTGAACGTCTTTTCTTAATATGCAAACGCCTATGACAAATAATCGTGATTCTATTTAAAACAAAATAAAAAGTTGATCGGTGAAGCATTGGCTGATAAAACAAGTTGTTAAATTTGTTGTAACAATAAATATGGAATAAATGGCACTGTTAGGTTTTTGATACATTTGGTTACAAAACCGGAAGTAATTAAACTCTGACACCTTACACAAGAGTTTTAGTTGTTTTAAAACACAAAAATACAAAAACGTCAAAATGGTAAAATAGCAGCTCAACACCAGATGGATGTGTTTTGGTCTTCAATAGACAGCTTGTTACTCGTCTTGTTTGCGTATAAAAAAAATTCTGTTTAATCCCAACCTGACATCTTGCACAAAAATGTTGGTGCTTTAAAACACAAAATATACAAAAACGTCAATATGGTAAAATAGCAGCTCAACATCAGATGGATGTGTTTTGGTCTTCAAATAACAGTTTGTTTCTCGTTTTATTTGCAGTAATAAATTTCTGTTGTATCCCTCTCGAATAAGGTTTCTTAATGTTGGTATCAAGTAACACGCTCTTAAATATGGTTAGGCTATTATTCTACATGAAAACGGGGTTTCCAGTATACAAATAAAGTTCAAACTTCACACTAGGTTTTTTTTACTTTAGAATATGCAGGAAAGAAAAATTCACCATTTTCATTTCATTCAATGGCCAGACCACGGTGTTCCCGACAGCATCAAACTTGTACACTTTTACAGAAAAGTAAAAGATCACAAATGTAATTTAAAAGGACCAATGGTTGTACACTGCAGGTAAATATGTAAGGAGAACAATTTGACTAATATATATGATTGGTTCAAAGCATATTTATCAAATATCATATAAAATCATATTCCTTAATTGGGATATTGATAAATTGAGAAATACAATTGGAATAATGCAATCAATTTGATGTGTGACAACAATATCTGCTTATAACAAAACATCAATATTCTACTCAAAATCGTTATTGTTTTATATTTGACACACATTTATATTTAAAAGTTAAAAATTGTTAATTATGATGAGGTATCAAGCTACTTATCAATTCTTTAGTGCTGGAGTTGGAAGGACCGGAACATTTATAGCTACAGATGCATTATATCAGCATGGACAGAAAGTTGGTTATGTAAATGTTATGGAATATATAGAGATGATGAGGAAAGACAGAATGAATATGGTTCAAACATTCGTAGGTATCATTCTTGTAGAAAGAATATTAAAGTTTTAACGCCACCCAAAGAAACATATGGTTGTTATCACTCGCTATTGGGTTGTTTTAATTACTAGAATCAATATGACTTGCATTATTCATATAAACATGATAATAGGGAAAATGAAAAATAGCAGCTTCAACGTACCAGATCAATCATATAAAAAATACAGAAATGTTCATCAAACAACATCTCCTTAACCATATCATGTAATGAAATATCATCAATAAGAAGATAAATCAACATAATAGGGTAAATACTTGCGCTTTGTTCAATAATAATTGATAGTAAGACCCGAACGACAAAAAGTTTGATCAACAAAGGTTGAAAAGCTTGTAGACAAACAGCTATGTTTAGATGATGGTAAAAGAAAATATATAGAGCGTGTCTAGTTGCTGTAACTATGCGATCATAACAATGGTAAAAACATCATGTTCATCATATAATATACAGTTCCAGTTTAATGTTAAGGCTGAATCTTTCTGAACCCTACACATTATTCAAAAATCAAAATAATGTTGAATATGTATTATTGCAATTGTAGGAACAATATGAGACAATCTTTGAAGCCTTGTTAGAACTGTTTACAGTACCAAACACGTCTATTCCGAAGAATGATTTCTGTCAATTCATTTTGGACCAAGACAAAAAGACCATCCCGCGGAATCAGAAGTTCTACAAAGTAGAATTTCAGGTAAGGTTTCAGGTGAAACAGAAGGAACATGCTGTTTCAATTTAAGACATAAAAATGTTCTACATGCAGCTGGTAAAACTTACACAAGGCTCTGTACAGTATATTCATTTTCCCTCAATTAAATAAAAATTTGAAGATTAATTTTCCTTTGACTAAAACGGTATGATCTTGTGGTAGCGTAGTTTGCCTCGAGTGTTGTTGCAGACTGTTGTAAATTAGCAGATTGAAGGTCCTTCTCAGCGTGAAAATCAAGTACATAGCAGGATTGATGATCATATTATATAACCTAATCCTCGTCTTGAATATGCATTTGATTATGCTTTAACAGCCACTCAGATACCTAGCCTAAATGGACACAATAGTTGTAAGAAGGTGCGGTATTAGAGCCAATGAGCAGCTCTCCATGCGGGTCATAATGTGTAAAAGAAAACATTTATAGATCAAAGTATGTTTTTCAACACGCAACCTTGGCTGACACCGAACAGCAAGCTATAATGGGCCACAAAAATGACTAGTTGAAACCATTCAAACAGGGAAACCAACGGTCTTATCTACACAAAGAATCGAAAAACAAGAATTCATATGAGTAAATGTCTCTGCATACAATCTTTATCATTTAAAATAACTTATGTTTGATTTAGAGATTGGAAACCCTACGACCCTTGTATCCATCATCAGCATTTACTGCAGCAACATTAAAAGAAAATATATTCAAGAATTCAACAAAGAATATACTTGCACGTACGTTAATCGTTATTTCTAGCGAGCAATTGAAAACTATTGACACGAAAAAATGTTATTTTATTTTCCCATGTTGAATGAAATATATAACCATATATTTGAGAATATTTTGCTTCCTTCGATTATGCTATCTGGTTGACCGAAGCACATTTAGTATGAAGCCCGGAAACGGTGTAAATTAAAATGTGCGCACATTCAATGCTTTTAAAACTATATAAAGTTATACAACGAAGCATTCAATTCTTATAAATATGTGTTCAAATTAAAACCATGAGTGTAAGATTTATACCACGTTTTTCATTTGTTATCTAATTCATTAATTTGTTATTATTGGTATGTGCATTCGTATCAATTGTGCTTTATACAGAATAATATGTCAAGCTGGAGTGTCTTGCAGTTACTACCCGTCAATTAAAATTACAAAATTCTAATGAAACATTATAATGTAATTATCTAAAAATGGCAAAAGTTATATGCTACAAATATAGCCAATCAAGAACCATAGAAGGTAACACATAAATAGTACGAATAACTGGAGTTGAATTAGATATATTTCATTATTAGTTTGACTCATATTCATTAAAAGTTGGTAATTATATTACAGTTTACATTATACCATAGCAATTTAGTTCACATTTTTCTACATTTGAAAATGAGTGTACAAAGCCAGGAATATGACAGTAGTTTTCCATTCATGAGATGTGTATGAGCTTTTGATTTTAACATTTTGTAAGAGACTTACCGTTTTACATTTCCCTTGGAGTTCGGTATTTTTGTTTATCTTAATTTTTGCATATCTAAACCTTAGTTCACAACATGTATATATTTACATTCATTGCATCCAAAATGAATAGAAAGAGAGTAAAATCAATCGTTATTCACAAAATCACCGTATGGATTAGAGTCGTACATTCATCATATATTTACCCTCTCTTTGGCTTAGTTATTTCTATATAAATGAAACTTTCGGTACCTGCATTACATATCTTGTATTGATTTCACTTTGTTTTAGATGACAGGTATAGACCATATCTTATGTCATATGGTAAAACACGTAGTGATTACATCAACGCTGTGATTATACCAGTGAGTGACATTTAACATTGTTTAACATACTTTATATCATTGACGTATCAGAAAACAGATCAAAAAATAAAATGACAATGTGAATATGATTTATAACTGTAACTAATGTGATTTATAAAGATACGTTAATATGGTTATCATTATGAAAAAGTCTTGTTTCTTGAATGACTTTTTTACTAACAGATTTTTGAATTGAAGAGTACAGCACGAAAAACTATTCAAAACAATAAATTCCTGATAAAATTGTCGATTTTGATGCTGATCAAGTAATTTTGACTGTAAAGAAAAAGCAATGTTATTAAGACACATGCAATATTTTACCGAACAACAGTCGAGCTACAAACGTTTCATAGTGTGTTTTCTTACGTACTCTCTCTTTAAAGGGACATCTGATTTACGTCCTAAATTTAATCAGACGTAGTTGCGTTTTTATACAAATGCATCCTGCACAAAAAAAAGGATGATAACTTTTACAGATTTTTTCTGCCATAAATCTGAAATTCTGAAACTATTTTTGTAGTTTTATCTACCTTAATCTTACTGTCACACTACCAAAACAGATGCAAAATAATTGTTTAAACATTTTAGCAAATATAAACAAAGTATATTTTCCCTAATTCATTTCGTGTTCATTATAACGTTATTGGTTCATTGACAGGGATATGCAAATCAGAGTAAATTTTTAGTAACACAATGTCCTTTGGAAGGGACTGTTGTTGATTTCTGGACAATGATATATGACCATGACTCAAAAGTTGTTGTATTATTGGACCAGTTAAACAAGGTAAGATATTTTCCTCAATTGACAAGGGGAGAGTCACGTTCCATCTAAAAGTAAAAATATCATCTAAACTTTGAAAAATTCATTACAGTGGAAACCTTCCTAAATACTATACGTTTTAGTTGGGTTTTTTTGTTAAACAAATCTTTGCCACAGCATCCACGATAGTCTGTACAGAGATATATAAATCAATGTTATCAAAGACAAAAAGTGTGAACTTTTTTAGCAAATATTGTTCAAACTAGTAGGATTTCGACTTGTATATTCAAACAATACCTTTCAATTAGCCATTCACATTTTAATGGATTGACAAATTATTCAAAGAAATTTTGTGTTTTTTCATAGAAAGGTCAATTGTGGTCAGGAAAAAATGAAGTGTTGGAGTTTGAACATTTTTCAATTGTGCAAGAAAATGCGTCCAACTCAGAACAGCTCCAGTTGACTTTACACTCTAAGGTAAATAGGATGGTTACAAATAAGATCTATTCATTAACGATTTTTAAGTATGGAACAAAATCACCACACAGTGCTTTACATATAGACGAGTATGGCAAAGTGTGCATATACCCCTAATCAATGTAGAAAAAAACACATTTGTCTGGAACAAAGTTCAAGAATGAAGATTTTCTATACGCCCGTCAATATTCTGACGGGACGTATTATGGTATACAAATGTCCGACGTCCGTCGGTCTGTCCGTCGTAAACATGTCGAACCGTAACTTGAGAACGACTCATTCAAATTTTATGAAACTTAGTACAATTGTTCCTTATGATGGTCAAACGATCTGTATACTTTTCGGTGATAATAAGATATAAACTTTTTGAGTTACGGGACTCAAGGGGAGGTGCTTTCGCATGTCACGCCGTATCTCAAAAACGATTTATAATGATTGCTTAAAACTGTACACAAATTGTATGTAATATTAATCTTAAGATCTATATAATTTTTGGTGATGATTTAAATTTTATTTTTGAGTTATTGAGTATTTTGTAAAAAAGGGGGATTGGGTTTTTACATGTCACGCCATATCTCAAAAACGATTTATGATTATTGCTTAAAACTTTACACACTTGTTAGTTATATTAATCTAAAGATCTGTATACTTTTTGGTTTTGATTCAAAATTTTATTATAGAAATATGGAGTTTTTTGTAAAAGAAAGGGGGGGTGCTTTCACATGTCACGCTGTATCTCAAAAACAATTTATGATTATTGCTTAAGAATTTACACACTTCTTAGTTATATTTATCTAATGCTCTGTATACTTTTTGGTGATGAATCAAAATTTTATGTTAGAGTTATTATTGAGTTTTTGTGTTAAAAAAGGTGGGTTTTCACATGTCACACGGTATCTCAGAAATTATTTATGATTATTGCACACAAGACGACGGGCGTATCATGCGTTCATGGCGAAGCTGTTTATTAAAATGGGTTGTGGTCAACGTTTAATACAAATAGACAAGAAGATTTATGCTATCCTTCATTTGAAACAGATAATGAAACGACAAAAATTACTAAAGAATATATACTGTCTTCAACAATAAATAAGATGCACAATATTGCATCCCAAAATGCCCTAATACATCGTGATATTACTTAACAAGGTTTATGACTAAGAACAGACCCATGAATATGTCCTGAACTAAAAACACGTTTGGACATTGTGCACTAGATCAGTTTATGCCATTTCTACCTTAGCACGTTTCTGATGTTGATCTGTTCGGAAGTACTATAGAATAGTTCAGTAACCGCCAAATCTTTAAAAAAAAGGTTAGAACTTTTTCGAACTTAATTGATGCGTTACACGTTCATCATATCATCCTTTTGGGTAATGTAACAGTTCAGTGACATGTCCTCTTATATCTGATGTCAACGTTTTAAAGTCTTATATTAAGATTTCCACGAATCGAATATGTATTTCCTTTGTTAATTTATGACAAATATTTATTTTCTATTAATTTCAAAACTCGTACTATTACATTTCTATAAGAACATCCTGTATACATTTACCCAATAAAATGGAATGGTAAGAATCTTATTAAAAAGTAAAATCACAAAAATACTGAACTCAGAGGAAAATCCAATCGGAAAGTCCATAATCACATGGCAAAATCAAATGACAAAACACATCAAAAACGAATGGACAAGAACTGTCATATAAAATATTAATTTTGATTATAATGATAAACTGGATAAATTTCCGTATGTTAGTCTTTGAAAACATTCATTCTCTCTATCACTTCTCTTAGAAAAAGGAACAAAGGAAAATTACTGTTTTTACGGCACCTAAATTGAACGTGACAAGTGATGCAATGCTTCCATCAGACATTTTACTTGATCTTCTGAAAACTGTAAAAGATTGCTGGGAAGAACAGAAAGGTTTTATTACTGTTGTAAGCAGGTACGTTATTGAAATGTTTAGTTGTACTGTTGCTTTATTTTAGTCTTCTACAATGAAATGCCAAATAAATAAATAGATATGCAAAACCAAATTTTCTAAATTGGGTGCGGTGAGATGGGACTAAATATTTTACCCTGAATCAAACATTTGTCATAGGAAATATTCTAAGGATTCCGAATATCTTACAAAAATTCATGAACCTTGCTTGACTACATCCTTAAGGTATATAGGTTTTGAATTATGTATCGCTATGCTTCTGAAATTACTATAGCTAGTTTTGAGCACAGTAATTATCAAGTTGGTGCACATGTGACTATTATCGTTAGCATTTTATAGAGGAATATGATAAAAAGAATCACGGTTTCCACGTGATAATTGTTGCTCTGTTCTAATATATATATTAATATGAATTGCAATTTTTTTTAAAACTGCAATCGTCATTTTTTTCATTTTCTACATAAGAAAGTGCATGTAATAAGTCAGTAATATAACAGTATGTTTCTATTTATTTGATGAAATTAAGCATTTGATTTTGCCATTTGATTCCAAAGGTGTCCGTTTAAAATTTTCCTTGAAGTTCGATATTTTTTACACTTTTTTTTTCTTTTACTTTTTTTACCTTCTCTGAACAATAAAATAGTGAATCTTGATTGAATTAGATATATTGTAAAGCATGATTCCCTGCAAGTAATGCACGACTGTCCAGATAGGCAGATTACAGTTATTTCAGTTAAATCAAATTCAAATTCATATAAATAAACCTAATAAAATACTACCAATAAAGAATAGTAACCTTCATTTTACAGCGATGGTTGCACTAAAATTGGACTGTTTGTTGCGCTATATCTTTCCTTGGAAAAAATGGAGATAGACGATGAAGTTGATGTTTTTCAAGTTGTAAGGGCAATGCAAGTTAGACGTCCTGAACTTTTAACGGAATTAGTAAGTGTCCCTCATTAAATATTATTTTATAATATTAACGGTGCTTGTATTGCACTATACCGGTATGCGCTTCCGACAATGAATACCTCTTGAGTGAAAGTCGAAGTCAAATCATTTGACAGTTTAAAAACTAAAACAAACAATGAACAGCTGATAAAACTACAATTAATTTAAATAGAACAGTTTCCGCATTGCTCATGCCAGTACCTTGTACTTAGTGGTGCCTATAAGCAAAGTTTCGATACAGTGGTATCATTTTGGTAATATTTCTGATACCAACTTTAATTGCGCCACATATCTCTGCAGTGTTGTTTGAGGTCAACTATGTGGAAGTCAAAAACTTTATGCAAAACATTTTATAATTACAGCAAATTTAAATAAAAATATTGTACTTAAATAATGTTGAAAATATTCTCAAAACCTTGAATGAATCAAAATGTTGTTTCCATCATATCATGATTTTTTTTTTGCAGGAGGAGTATGAATATTGCTACAAGTGTATCAAGGAATATTTAGAAAGAGACTCGCTGTATGCAAATATGTAGTATAGTCCGTGTTTATTTATTTGATATTAACTTTAGGAACGCATATCTATACATACTGAACTGTTATAACGAAATAAATAAATTTGGTGTATTTACTCTCTTCTGATTGGTTAAAAGAATTAGCTTTATTTTCAATGTTATCAATTTTTGTGAAGACACGACCACTCTAACGTTGTGTATTCATACGCAAACATCTGTGTACGTTGTTATTCGTATCAATATATATCTTTGCGCCTAATTTTTGATAGAAATTTATTTATAATGAATGGAAATAATTTATTTTGAATTTATTGAACCATAAAATTAATTTTTGACTCTTCACATTTAACATAATCCGCTTCGCGGATTATTCAATGTGAAGAGTCAAAAATTAATTTTATGGTTCAATAAATTCAAAATAGATAACAGCCATTCATTAAATAAATGTAAGATGTAAAAAGACAAAGAAAATTATATTTTCATGACTTTGTGGATACAGCAAACTGTTCGTTTTTCGTATTCATTATTGATAAACATTGTCTACAATATATATCTATGGTATTATTTTAATTAATCGGAAAACAGATATAATTTAATGATCGTGTTAGTGATATATAATTGTGTAAAACTAGTAAATAAGTATAATCATAAACCTTGAATGACCTTGGATATCGAAAATTTGTATTCATATAAAGTAAAAATTCAAAAGTCTACAGACCAGTCAATTTCAAATTGGTGTAATTGAATATCAAAATTATATTCCAGTGTTTTTTCAAAGTATTAAATGATGCTGAATTTAGAAAAAGTGTGTGTCAAAACTTTGGCTCATTGCAATCCCTTTTTAAAATATGTAATAGAAATTGTCAGAATTTAGAAAAAGTGTGTGTCAAAACTTTGGCTCATTGCAATCCCTTTTTAAAATATGTAATAGAAATTGTCACTCAAAAGAAATTAATGAACATGTGCAGTTGGTATGTTTCTGTATAGTATTGTATTGTGAATTTAAATGCTCATATAACTATAATAACCTATGCACAATGACGAGAAACAATACTCGTAACTCATGAAATTTCAGTATAATTTACGATCATTTTTTGTTATATTTCTTGCATTAACTATATTTTTTTGAATTCGTAAACTTGGCTGGATAGTACGGTTGTGATTAGTTTTAAATTATCTTCTTACCTGTAGGAATAACAAATCATAGAAATGATCTAAGGTAGAACCGTCAGACAATGTGGTATATGACTGAACTGTGCAGCTCGGGATTTCAAAAAACAGATACATCATTTCACAATAAAAATAAAGTACTCGTAACTCAAGAAAATGTCATTGAAAAGATCCTCTGCTCTACAATAGTACTTTCAAAATGTTGTCCATGATAAAACATCTCAGAATCTGTTCTACGTTAGAATTGTCAGAATCAGTTCTATGTTAGAACTGTTGTCGGGTATTGTAGAATGCCAATATATATTGCTGGTTAGATCTGCCCGTATTTAATACTACTTATGAGCTGTCAGAATACGCTCTACAATACATTGGCGGATCCAAGGGGGGAAGATTCCGGGGGTTGCAACCCCCTTTTTTGGACGATCAATGCATTTAAATGAGAGCATATAGTTGGAACAACCCCTCCCTTTACTCTGGGTTTGGACCCCCCCCCCTTTTTTTAAATGGCTGGATACGCCCCTGATAATATCAGGGTAGAACTGTCAGATAAGTTATGGGTAAAAAATGTTTTTAAATAAAAAAAATCGGTTCCAGGGTAGAACAGTCAAGATCTGTCCTAGTGTAGATCATTTTCTGTCAACAATGGCTTAAAATGTCTCAGAAGATTTGCTAATGAATCCTTACTGATTACGAGAGATGTTGCAATGTTCATGGCCATGCTGTTGTCTGTTTTTATAAGACATAATTTGTGAGTGCCCCTTTGGTATCTTCTCTCGATTTTTTAAACTGTATTACTTGGCCGTTGATCTCTTTTGTAGTTTTAGCACACAAACTGTTCCGTTTCACGAAAGGATATGTTGTTTTTTGTTTTGTTTTGTTATTTTTTGTAATTTATTTTTTTCGTTTAGTTTGTTTTGTCAAAATACACAAATAATCTCATTTAATTTTATATTCGTTTACTACGATACAAGTGATTTGTTTTTGTAATTAAATTTTCGTTCTATCTTAAAGATGCTCAAGACATTATTGAGTACATTTGAATCCTCAGCTTAAAATGTTGAAATATAATACTTAAAGTTTCAATATTAGTTTATTGTTTTATTCTTAAATTCATGCCTAGCTTTCGTTACCAGCATATTTTCTTAAACTCCATTCCGTCTCGATGAGAAAGAAGGAATAAAATAAGTGTACCGTGGTCTATATATTGTAAATCAATAATTAACAGAAACAAATCAAGGCAGCAAACACAAACTCGGGATCGCATAAACTTTAAAAGGGGCGGGACCCGATGCACCGACATGGTTAGTGTGTCCTGCTTTGTATGTAACATCCGCGATTCGAGCTCTCAGTCACAATGTCAAAATCAGGAATAGGACTTAATTGGTTTAAATCACAGATCAGACTACTTTGATGCTATCTTTAGATCTAAGAAAAAATATTCAACTTGTATTGTTTCAACATGTTACATGTAAATACTCTTGATTTTTATATATATATTGATATAATTGAGATTTCATTTTTTATTTTCACTATTAATAAAAGTTTTTTGTAATAATATGTATATTCTCTATTTGATTACTATTTTTTAAATTATATATTTGTTTGTTTATACATATATTTTGTTAACCATATTTATATAATACACAGTGTAATGTGTTTTTCTTTTTATCAAATAAAATACTTTGTCACCTCTAAAGAATCGTTTTATTAGTTAACAGTTTTTAACTTTTCTGTAAATGGGGCGAAAAAACGTTAGAGCTTGGCAGAAAGTTATAACACTAAGTCTTGATGACGTCTGATCGTCAACCGCTCATATTTTCTCTTTGGTTTGTGACTTGTATCTTTGTTGAGTTTTTTCGTCGATCCATTCATCGTGAAATATTCCTATTGTTAAATTGCAGAGACTGTATCCTTGTATAGGCAAATGAAATTGTCTGTCATATACTGTCAAGTCGGTAAAGATCCTCTGAGATTCTACCACGTGCACGTTTTCATTGCATTACACCTATCAGTGGAGAAACTTGCGTCAATATCATATTAATTATTCATAGTTGTAGGTCTCCTCTTTGAGGAAACGAAATTGAATATAGCATTGTTTTGTCTAGTGATAAAAGAAAACAAATTTATTCTACGAGCTGCTTACATAACGTATTATCGACAATTATTCAAGTGAAACAAAATGTTTCAAAATGAATGCAAAAACCATGTCTGCAAACGTCGAAGTGGATTGCAATGTATAACATGTATCCGTCATAAAGTATGCAATTAATCATAACAAAGAATCTCTTTCACCAGAAAACAATATATTTTATAAAGTAACCCTTTTCACATGGCCAATATTTGCTGGAACCACTGGCTTCCAATTATACTAAAATATTTTATTTTGAAATGATAGGTACTTTGTATACCTAAACTAGTCTCTATTTACATTTCTTGACCTTATCCACATCACCATCTATGATATGATTTGATATTGGTATATGCTGGTTCATATGTATGTTTTTAATTCTATGTGTATGTTCCTCATAGTTGTTTGAACAAATATATTTCAAAAGAACAAAATCCTTGTGAGCTATAATGAATGCTGTAAGTAAGACATACTTTTTCTTTCTGTTTTCAAAATTCCAAATCTCTGTCCTTTTCTCCTTTCTTTTTCAAATATACGGATATGTTAGAAATATATACATTTCAAAAATTAATTATAGACTAATTAGTACTAACAAAATTAGTATAAACTACTAGACTAAGTGCTTAACAAGGCCGGGATTTTACGGTACCGGTATTTTCTGAATCCAACTAACAAATGTTAAAATAATCAATAAAATATAATACAAATTGAAAATAATCTGCTTCGGAAAAACTTGAAAAGTTTGCCGAAGTGACTATGCAATGTCTTTTGAACGGACGGACGGAGTCGAGCGATAACTAAACCTGATTTCAACGTTAGCTATGCAGGTAAACAATCGACGACGAATGCATGTAACAAATTGTGACGACAGATAAAAATATAATACATTTTTATTCACTGACAAGGTTTAAAGTTCGATACACTGGTAGGCTTTTTTTCCCTAATGAGACCCAATATTTAGATAAGCTCCGACACCTAATATAGCGTAAACAACATGTTAAAATAATCAGGTTCGAACGAGAATATACCAAGTGGCAAAAGTCAAATTTGTTCGCAATGTCAGTTTTTGGATGATCACATAATGCTATAATACATAACAAATACATGCAATCCATTAATAACTAGATACCATTGAGATGGGAGCCATTCTCGGTGGGCCCCGCTGTCAATAACGTGGGGTAAATACGTTGTATGGATAATCTGATATGAAGCATTATTTGAAGTTATTACATAGTCTCGTGTGTGATTTTATTCTAAGATTTTAAGTTAAAACTGTTAAATATTCTCAACTTACTTTCATAGTATAATAGTGATATGACTGCATGATGTGAACTCATTGTTGACTACTCTAAGGTGACTTCTGGATATATGGATTGATGTTTGAACAATATGTTTAAAGGTGCTACCCAATTGATATTTGTCACATATTTTTAGAATTATGCCTTCAATATATTATGACCCACCAAAAAGGAATGCCAATTAAATGTTAAAAAATGAAAAATTGCAGAGGGGCTTCAACTTTTTGAAAAATATGGATTTTACTTTAAGAAAAATATATTATTTCTATCAGGAAAATTGTGGAATAAAATTTGTAAAAAAACCTATACACAATATTTCTTAATTAGTTTACAATTGAAGATCAGCAAAAACTTGAAAATGATCACTGAAAGGAGATCTTGCAAACAGTAATAATAATCTAGGTGATGCTCATTAGCTATTTGTCACATATTTTTAGAATTATGCCTTCAATATATTATGAACCTCCAAAAAAGAATGCTAATTAAATGTTAAAAAAAATTTGATGAGGGGCTGCAACTTTTTGAAAAATATATGATTTTAATTTAAGAAAAATATAACACAGAGAAGCAAATTATTTCTATCAGGAAAATTTTGTAATAAAATTTATACAAAATAGTTTACAATTGTAAATCAGCAAAAATTTGGAAATAATCACTGTAGGGAGATCTTGCAAGCATCTGTTGAGAAACAGTGACACCAGAATTGATCCACAAATGGTCAAGCAGGCCTCCTAATTGATGGGTTGCTGTATTGATCTGGTGGTGATTAAAATGGATGTCAAGTATAAACTTTGAAATCATAACGGTTATCTAATATGGAGCGGACACGATCTTCACCACAGGACACGGGGTTGTCAACTGAAACCAAAGTTTTTGACCTTGACCTTTGACCTAGGAAGTTGTATATACATCATGACACACCCTCTGGTGCTGGTTAAAATGGATGTCAAGTATAAACTTTGAAATCATAACGGTTCTCAAGATATAGAGCGGACACGATCTTCACCACAGGACACATGGTTGTCAACTGAACCAAAGTTTTTTTACCTTGACCTTTGACCTAGGAAGTTGTACATACATCATGACACGCCCTCTGGTGGTGGTTAATAAACATGTAAAGTATAAAGTATGAAATCATAATGGTTCTCTAGATATGGAGCGAACACAAAGTTAAAGTGTTACGGACGGACGGACAGACGGATGGACGGACAGACTGATCACTATAGGGCGACCCGCCTAAAGGCGGGGCCCTAATTAAAGTTCTACGTAGTGGTTTCCGGGCGGATATACCCGTGTATTGATATCTTTAAAAGTACACAAGAATGCTTTTATCTACCATAATTGTGTCAGCCTCCGGAAAATACTCGAATATAAATCTTCCATTTCTTTATTCCATCATACAATCAATACTCATGTTATAATGTAATGAAGGATTACGGATTCAATTACACTTACTTTTGTTTATAAATAAGTCATCCTCTTATTGGTCTTTACAGTTATATTGACACTAACTATTATAGGCGAGTGATATTTTCAGAAAAGACGTTTAGTTAGTGACTTTAATGCACCCACCTAACACACAGCTGAATTTTTTATATGTTATAGTTATAGTATGATATCTTAACTTCCTTTTTTGGTCGGTCGTACAAAAATCATACGGTGCAATTTTTGTAAAAATTGAATTAAAATTGAGAAATAATTCCAAATTGAAAAATGACCAACAATGTTGAAGCGTGAATAGTTAACATGTAGCTTCATTTTCTGTGGTCACAATGCAAAAAGTATGTACGTTTAACATGTCAATGTATAAAAAAATACTTTTCAAAAATAAAAGAAGTGATTTTTGCGAGTAAAAAAGTTTTTGTCAGTTAACTGCTAGTAGTCTGTTGTTATTTATGTATTATTGTCATTTTGTTTATTTTCTTTGGTTACATCTTCTGACATCAGACTCGGACTTCTCTTGAACTGAATTTTAATGTGCGCATTGTTATGCGTTTACTTTTCTACATTGGCTAGAGGTATAGGGGGAGGGTTGAAATCTCACAAACATGTTTAACCCCGCCGCATTTTTGCGCCTGTCTCAAGTCAGGAGCCTCTGGCCTTTGTTAGTCTTGTATTATTTTAATTTTAGTTTCTTGTGTACAATTTGGAAATTAGTATGGCGTTCATTATCACTGAACTAGTATATATTTGTTTAGGGGGCCAGTTGAAGGACGCCTCCGGGTGCGGGAATTTCTCGCTACATTGAAGACCTGTTGGTGACCTTTTGCTGTTGTTTTTTTCTATGGTCGGGTTGTTGTCTCTTTGGCACATTCCCCATTTCCATTCTCAATTTTATCTTGTAACAATTTTTGAATTTTTTATAAAAATGGTGCCAATTTTCATATTTTTTTTTCATTTAAATTTTTAGATATTTTCGGCTTGAAATCCAAATTTATGATGTTTGTATTATTCAAAAAATCATTACTTGTTTAATACATATCGTTATCGCTGTATTATTCTGGATTTTATACATTTTTAAACACTCCCCCTTTTCAATGAAATTTCCGAAATCGCTTTGTCTGTTAATTTCCTTCAAGTTAACGGACCTAAAAGAGGGACGAAAGATACCAAAGGGACAGTCAAACTCATAAATCTAAAACAAACTGACAACGCCATGGCTAAAAATAAAAAGGACAAACAGAAAAACAATAGTACACACGACACAACATAGAAAACTAAAGAATAAACAACACGAACCCCACCAAAAACTAGGGGTGATCTCAGGTGCTCCGGAAGGGTAAGCAGATCCTGCTCCACATGTGGCACCCGTCGTGTTGCTTAAGTGATTACAAATCCGGTAAATAGTCTAATTCGGTAGGTCATATTCATGAAAGGGAAGGGGATTGTAGTTACGACGTAAGGAACATATCCGATATCATTTGTGAAACGGTTATTCCATAACGGTCAACCAACTCGTGATGGCGTCCGTAAAATTTACGAAGGGATGATTTCAACTTCACCATTTGGAACTCTTGGTTTAATAGCTTCCTTGTGAGCAGCAAACCTCTATCAAGAAAATCATGATAGGAAATGCAAGCACGGGAATATCGTATCAATTGGGAGATATATACCCCGTATGCAGGTGCTGCTGGAATGTTGCTACTTAGAAATGGAAAGTTCACAATTGGAAAGCTGAAATCATCTCTTTTGTCGTAAAGTTTTGTTTTCAACCGACCCTCATTGTCAATTTCTAGATGTAAGTCAAGATATGAAGCCGACTTAACTGTATCTGTAGTATCCTTTATCTCTAGTTCGATTGGATAGATGCGTTCCACATAAACGCTTCGAAAAAGAGTATGAATAACCATAAAGGTATTTTATTTTGGTACAAAATTTACGCAAAGTATAAAAAAAATAAATAAAAGGACCATAGAAGCTAAGATGTCAACGTTTTTTTCTTGGTAGAAAACCAATATCTTATTGTTCTTAGTCAATTTGCACTTACAAAAAGCAGAGATTATGAATAACTATTGAAAAATACTTCTTTCTCAATTGTATCAATGCACATTTTAGTTTTGCAACTAAAAGTACGCAAAATGTGTCAAATCTGATAATTTCCCCATGAACTTGAACGTGAGATATGTCCACCTTTTACATTTCCTACCGTTTTAACCATCGCATACGGTAGACTTATTGATGGTGTAAAGTTGGTCAGTATTTTAGAGGAAGCATAGGTCAAGAGCCTGTATGTTGACATGCCATAAATACTTTAATATATGGGGATATCTATTCATTCAGTTGACAATTTTATATTCTTCGTAGATATTTGAAATACAATAAATGTGCTACCTCAGGGGGTATACATTACCTAATTTAAAGCCGTATTTTTAATAGGATTACGTGTTTTTAAATATTCTTCGAAGTTTTACTTGGTTTGAGCGTCACCGATGAGTCTTATGTCGACGAAACGCATGTCTAACGTAAACAATCGATCATATGCCTGATATCTTTCAAATTGATTTGTTATTCATTATGGTTGTCGATAGTTGCTTTTTATGATTATTGCTTTTGTTTGTAGTTTTGGGCATGAATCAAGCTTTTGGGTATCTAATTAAAATTGTTTTAGAACCTTTATAGCTCATTATACAGTGTTATCTCTTGCATCTTGTTTAGGCCATACGATAAGATATAATAGTTGTTTACCTCAAAGCATTTAGTCTCTGGTATACAGAGATCATTCTGTACTTTAAATCATACTTATCAAAGGTACCGGGCTTATAATGTGATATCATCAGGCTTCTTATTCTAAATACGGATTAACAATTTAAAAGGAGTAATGTCAGAGGGTAAACGATGACCTGACACTTCGTTGTATTCTAGACATGGAACACCTGTGTGCTGTTTACGAGTTCTATAACCAGAGGGAATTATGGTTGGCGATGCACCATGTTTATTGTGCATGTATAGTTTCTTTTATCAAATATATGTACCTTTACCAGCAGTTCCTGCTCTTACAGGTTCTATAGCTCATCATCTATCTTTGTTCCTAACAAAACTCACTTTTAACACTTTCGAAATCATCAATAGATGGCGGGTCTATCACAAATTAAACAAAATTCATATTGTCACGCAGATCGGCGCTGCAAGAAAACTCTAAAGTGTCCGAAACCAACAATAAGTATGCATAAGTCTAATCAAGACGATTTGAGCAAGCTACATAATATCAGACTTCCAACCAAAAAGATTGCCATCGTGTCACGCCTACCATCAAGTGCATCATCATTCAAACTACATGTTCTGAAAGCTGGCAAACAAAGACATCGCGTCATAACAAACAAATACGGCAGTAGGTTTACCCAAGTATGAGTCCGGATGGCAAAAGTGGTTTTATACTTTCTTCAGGATTTGATAAATTTGTTCTTGTGAAGGAAAAACATATGCATTAGGGAACTTGTACATGTTACAGCGAAGTATCAGGAATTGTTACAGGCTCAGTTTTAAAATATGAATTTCGACTGTCTTATATTGTTAAAAATCGCAAAATAGAAAATAGAAAATTGCATTATTTGTTTTAAATTAGATTTATTTCGTTTCTTTTAAAGAAATAGATTATTCACAGAAACTCCTCCAGAATGACAAAAAAACTATACATGTTGTATGTAGGTTTAGCCGAACTATATCCCGCAAATTTATATTAGTTGATAAATATCTATATATATCTAAGTTTTGAATACTGGTAAGACATTAAAGCTTGCATTTTTCACTGCAAACGTTTTGACTGCATGCACAAACGTGAGTGAAAATAAATGCAGTCGTAATAAAAAAAACAAGTTAAGAAATTACAGTGTTTGTAAAGTTATAATCCCAAATGTCAAAATAAAGGTCACCGTGGTACCTAACTTTAGTTTGTAAATCACCGCATTCTAATTTTGCATCTGGGGTCAGTTCCACAACAAATCTTATGACTAAAGCTGGTCGTAAGTCATGAATAGATCAGTTTATTTACGATTAATCTTGTCTTAAGTTTTTTTGTGAAACCGACTTCTGTACCTTAGTTTTGCAGCTATATATATCGCGGACAGGATTCCATTATGATTGGATCCATATCATATTGACCTGATTTTAGTTTATGACCATCCCCTTTTATATGATGTTTATGCATACTTAGTTTGGAAAACCCAGGTTCAACGGTTCAAAAGATATGGACCGGACACAAACCAGACAAGAACGAATCAAGCAATGTTTGAAAACTTGACGGCTCAAATGTCAATGCCAATGTCAAAATGAACTGATTTAATTTATGAAGAACCACTTGCCATCCCATAATACATCTCTGAACTAAGTGTGTTAAACATCAGTTCTATAGTTCAAAGCAATGCATTTTATATTTGAAATCATTGGTTTTTGTATGAACTGTATATCTGTATACATGTATAAGCTACCTGATTTAATTCGACACGGACCGCAAACAAGTGGGGACTGACGGACGGACAGACTTAAAATGTGATTCATATATTCTCTTTAACTTTGCTTGTGGTTGTATTAAAAATGTAAGATAGTGATTTCCGATCTTGACACGGTTTGTAGGCTGTTAACAAACAGGAGACTATTGTCACTGTTGATGTGACAAAGACGTCTACTTTTTACCCTCTTTATTGCGATGTTTTCTCTCCCTTTCACTCGTCCAACTTACAAATATTTCATTATGTTATTTTATTTTGCATGGCACACCATCAATTATAGTAAATATTAACACATTTCAGGTCAAAAATTTGTTATTATACGTCGTTTTTGTAGAAAGTACCGTTTTACCTATAGCAGAGTGAAAACGTCAAAATGACGTCAAATATCGCCAAACCATGAACGATATGCAATTTAGAATCAGAGAGACGTTATCATAGTATCGTGTATATTATCAGCTGCTTCAAATAAGACAATAATACTACAAAAGTGTTATTCTTTCAATTTTTTATGAATGACCTTTGACCCCAATTTAAAAAAGATTGCACCATATTTCACTTTTACGACCGGAAAAAATGGAATCTACACATTTTTTTCCTTTCGAATGATATATAATATAGCTGTGTGTTAGATAGGTGCATTAAAAATATTTTTTAGGTCTGAATGTCACTCGCCTACTAACAGTTAGTTTTTTTCTTCAAATACCTTTTGTTATTACATTTGTACATCGACATGTAAAAACAGATATTCAATAAGTGTGCCTATCAAAGCAATAGCTATAACATTGGGAATGTAAATGGGGAATGAACAATCTGTCAAAGAGACAACTTCCCGACAAAAGATATAAAAACAGCCTAAGGCCACCAATGGGTCTTCTTAACAGCGAGAAAATATCGCACCCGGAGGCGGGATTCGTCTTAAATATATAATTATTGACCTGAACTGCTGCCACATACTCATTTACTCACACTTCCTCTTCCCGACTTTTAGGACTCATATTTATCTGATGGTATATAAGACGAAGACATTTTGCTTCGTTCCTCGTAGTAACAGCTTAGATTCCTCGTACATGTAGTTACAGCTTAGATAAAGAGTGCAACGGTTATTTTTCTTTTCGGTATAAATGCGAAAAATACCGGAAACAGAAAGGGGGAGAGAAAGTATGTCTTAAATCAGAACATCCAAGTAAAACACCTAAAGCTGAGATATAATGTTAAGTTAAAAGTTTCAAGTGTTCTTTTGTAGGGTTCTAAAAACTTGGATGTGATATGAACTTTTGCGCACATGAATTTGTCAATTGCACTACAAAATACTTTCAAACACGTAATAATGCGTTAGAATCAGTAACATATAAATATAACGTACATTTTGTATTTAATTTAGAAGGAAAATGTAACCAGATATTATTTAAAATGACAATTAAACGATTGTTTGTTACCCATATACCAAAAGGTCAGAAAACAAGCAAAAAAGTCCCTTTATTCAATGTTAATGACATTTTAAATTTTACGGTGTTTGGTAAATTAGTTTTTATTCAGAAATGTAATATATTGAATGTAACGACATCTATATTTTTGAAGTGTAAGCTTGAATTTGAAATTAGCCATTAATATCAGAAAAAATTAAAACGTTACATTAAATATATTTGATGAACGTGCGAAAATTCCTATCTAAAATTATAATGAATACATGTAGATGTAATGTTCCGGAGGGATAGTTGCTAAAAATAACTCTCGAGAAAGAGTAAATCGCAAATACTCTTCATAAATATCAGTTTTATAAACCGGAAACTAATAGAGATGGCGAAGTCAATGTTATTCCTTCATGATTATTTTGGTTTTAAATTTCGAAAAATTGTCAGATTGAAAAAAGTTGACATACGATTTTTTTTTTAATAAAAATGTATCCGTGAAGTATAAAAAGGCATCAACGTTTTGGCAAGTAAAAACAGAAAGAGAAAACAAGATATATCCATGTGCTTATACACCGGTTGTATTGAAATATGGATGTAATCGCTTCAGAGCACAAAAGTTCATATATATCATTGGCGCGATACATGTACGTGTACGTGTCCCTTAATTATATAGGATGCTTATTATCGTTTTGTTGACTGTTATTTGTCTTTGTGACATAAAAATTGTAGAAACTGAATACGCTATAAATTATTATTTTTGGATACCAAACGGCATATTTTGTCTTTCTGTGAATTAAAAAAAATGCTACACAGAGAAACAAGGGATCAGTATGCAAGAGTTTCATATTGACAACAAAGGAGTAGGTTCAGTAAGACCCCTATTTGGCCCCAAAATATAGCAGTTTTACAAAATAGTGAAAAAATAACTTTTAAGCTATTTATTGGAAAGAAGAATGCTTCTGCTACATAACTATCGGCTGTTTTTGACAATACAATGCACATATACAGTCCTTGGATGGTGTAAACTTCCCACTTACACCATACACCATTACACTATACACCATACACCATTACACCATACACCTTGTACCATTACACCATACACGTTACACCTTTGCACCATACACCTTACACATTACACAATGCACCATTCCCCATTCTTTCTACACGATCCGAATTTACCCATAATGCAATAAAAATTCAAATATTAAGATTATTATTATTGTTTATGTTTACAATTCGAAAAAATAAAATAAAAAGAACTTCGTTTTAAACCAATGAAATGTACACCATCATTCACACCATTCCCGATCGCACGTTACACAATCACACCATTCCTTAAACACCATTACACCATTCCTCTTACACCATACACCATATCACCATACACCTTACACCATTACACCATAAGCCATACACCATTACACCATACACGTTTTTTTGGGGGGGGAAGTTTACACCATCCAAGGGCTGTATCTGGTGCTAGCATCATTAAGTCATGCTTAATTACTGCAATCTTTACAATTTTAGCATTTTAGTTAAATTTTAGACGGTTTCCGAAAGTGGCCGCATTCGTGTGCATTCATAGTATTGAAATGTAAGTTCTATTTGATGATAATACATAATATATATAAAGGCTGAGGATGAACACGGATGCGGCCACTTTCATTATTGACAAAAAACATCTGACAAGTGACGTTTTTTTGCATATTTGGATAGATTTTTCATATTTAAGCTTAAATCGTAGCATTTTAATGACTAAATCAGTTAAAATCTTTCACATAAACTAATCAAATCAATAGAAATAGACACTTAAGTGTCTAAAATCTTTCGTTAGATGAACTTGAAAATTGAGGCCAAAATCTGCCCTTACCGGACCTACTCCTTTGGTACATGTAGGCTTTTCATTAAAGTTTCAGATAAGGGTGAAGGTTCATTAACAAACCAAATTTTTCTGATTGGATTCCATTAATATATCCTCCTGAATTAGAAATTAATGAAACACTAGACACGGTTTGATCTGTCTCATTTCTAGACGTTAACCTCGATTTTTTCATAAATGGTCATCTCAGTACCAGAATCTATGTCAAACAAGACGATTTCAATGGTAATGTTATCAATTGCTCCCCCCCCCCCCCCCTTAGTTACAATATACCAACTTCACCTGCATATGGAATATACATTTGCCAACTCATTCGGTATTCAAAAGCTTGTAACTGCTACTCTGAATTTTTTTAAACGTTACAAAAGAGGGACGAAAGATACCAAAGGAACAGTCAAACTCATAAATCTAAAACAAACTGACAAAAAAACAAATGTCTAAGCAGAAAGTTTTTTTAACCAGAGGTATGTGAAAGAATGTCTCATCCATTTTTCTAAAAATGTTAATAGAAAGATACCAAGACCTTATAATAAATATTTCCTATCAACTTCACAAATAATACACGTTGGTCTTGAAGTATAGATTATTGATACTGACATAAATTATTGTTTTCATTTGTCTCTAAAGAATACTGTTTAGTCTACGTTTGATGATGTCCAATTGATATTGCTCGGTTATTGTACATTGTACCATTGTGGTGTAGCTGTAATAAAGTTTTGTGCTCTTGTCCTTCGTTTATTTCTGATGGGCTTTGTTTGTTTGCCTTCATGTATTTTTTTTTACATATTTGTTTGTTTAATAGTGATTACGTTTATAACACAAGCTTTAAATTTAGTCATTTGCCTAGGGACTTTTCGTTTAGATTTTCCCTCGGAGTTCGGTATTTTTGCTATTTAACTCCCCCCCCCCCTCAAAACTACACACACACATTCATTCCCAGCATCAACAATAAAAACAACAACTACTAAAAAGAAAAACCGACTTTTTATTGTTTGGAAGACAATTTGCTAAACGTAGATTGCCATTTATATAAGAGCATATTTTGAACTAATCTAGTTCCACTATTTCACCCTACTTAAAAAAATAGTTTTAACTTTTAAGGAAGTTCATTGGAATATATCACTCCTCAGTTCATTAAGGAAGTGATTGTTTAATCCAATTTCTTTAAAAACCCTTATATCTTACTTTGTTTAGGACGATTAAATTTAGCATTAAAAAAAATCTAAATCTTCCGATACAATGCCAAATCATGTTTGCTTCTTTAAGATCACCAATCCCATAGGTAAAGATTAGATTTTAGATTTAAACGTCAAACTCACACCTTTTTTGGCTAAAGCCAAATCAGAATTTACATATGAACTCACTTGACCAATTTGTGGAGAGGAGATTTAACATAAAGCATATTCATATCTTCTTGTCCCAAGACAAATCATAAACTGCAAGTTCAAGATCCACATGCTCGTTTGTACAGACAAATGACGTAGTAATGAGTATATTCTGACAAACAAAAACATATATGTTCCCTCAATTGTTTTCAGTTCATCCTATCTTCAATTTATAATTATAGTCACTGCCCTGTAGTTTTTAACATATAATTGTAATATGAACGGTTTTTTTTATTATAAAGTATTCATTCTTTTTTCCTGAGCACTTAATATCACCCCTGGTATTTTGGTGGGGGTTCGTTTTGCTTAGTCTTTAATTTTATATGTTGTGTATATTTGTTCTCTTTTGGACAGGGTTTTTTTCTTCTTTTTTTACCATGACTTTGTCACTTTGTTTTCGACTTATGTGTTTGAATATCCCTTCTGTATCTTTTGCATATCAATGTCGACATATAATAGAAAATACAATAAATTTGGCACAGAAACTGCTCCCTAGAAAAACTCTTTAAATACCATGTATATATTTGAGAGCTGTTGAAATTTAAATTACAAAATGAATGTACGGGGAACATTATATCAGCGTGAGCATTTTAACCTACACTACAAATTTTGTATAACACACACGTTTTAAATAATATATATATACAATTTCAAAACGTAAAGTTTGACACCAGGAATTTTTACCATTTATAAAAGTAAGTATTTAAATTTTCTTCAGTTCACCCTATCTTTACTTTATAATTCTAGTCACTGCCCTGTTTCATGAACTTTTTTAAGTATTAAAGTGGGTTCATGTTGCTTAGTCTATAGTTTTTTATGTTTTGTGAATTTGTTTCTCTTTTGGACGTTTTTTATTCTTTTTTACCATTTGTGTTAGTTTTAAACCATGACATTGTCAGTATGTTTTCGACTTATGTGTTTGAATATCCTTTCTGTAGCTTTCGCATTTATTTTACAATATCAATGTCGACATATATATAATAGAAATTACATAGATGTTTTCACAGAAACTACTCCATAGAAAAAACTCTTTTAATACCATCTATATATTTGAGAGCTACTGATACTTAAATTACAAAATAAATGATCTAGGTAAATTTTATCAATTTAGAATTTTAACCTACACTACATTTGTATAACACAGAAGGTTTTTTTAAATATATATACAAGGTTAAAAGTTGAAGGTAAAATTGGACAGTTAAAATGTTTACTATTTAAAAGTAAATATTTATAGTTTCTGAAGTTAACTTAATTTATTATTAGTAAATATCCTTAAAATCATTTCTATTCAAGAAGATACATTTCACAACATGCTATTCATAATTACAATGAAATTAGTATGCAAATATTGGTGCATGATAATTGGCTACCAAAAAGGACAACACTCCTTTTATTCATGGCTTATATCATTATAAATTGTATGGAATTATTTTAATTAGTTTTATAATGTTATTAAATCTGTTGATTATAACGACTCCTACACTTAAGAAGCGTTTGTTTATGATTATGTCATCAAATCACATTAAAGAATAGAGGCAGTTTATACTAGTTTGTTATCTATTATAAATCCGGGATCAAAAGTTGTCTTTTAATATTTGTAGAACGATTATTGATTTAAGAAATTACGTGACTAAGGTTCATAAATTGTACTTATCTACATTTACCTGTGCAAAAATACCAAATTGCATATATAATGTAGAAACAATAACTTTAACAGTGTCCGCCAATAGTTTATAAATGAATATGTATGCACGTATCCCAGAATTAACTTTGGTAATATTTTTGCGATTATTGTGTAATTGAAAGTTTTTAAGATTCCGCGTGGTATTAATTATAACATTATATTTGCGCGCATTACCATTACATTTGCGTATAAAATAAATTACAATTGTACGCAGGTTTTGGTTACAATAGTTAGCATTCTTTGCGGAAAGATGTAAATTATACTCGATATTTTTTTTTAACTATATAAAATCATCCCTTTCGTTAGTCTTAGTCATTCCAACGAGTAAGTGAAAGCATGGTTTCAAACACGTTAAACGTTTAACTATGCACCACCACTATGTTCTAGAAATATCATTGATTACGCTTGTTTATGATTTTTTTTATTTTAGTACGGATGTAATGTATCAAGCGCTTTCCTAGCCTTCCGGGACACATGAAATCAGCCGCAGTATTTGGTGGGGTTCGAGTTTCTTAGTCTTTAGTTTTCTATGATTTTTCTTTTGTACTTTTATTTGTCAGTTTGTCTTTTTCTTTTTTAGCCATGACGTTGACAGTTTGTTTTTTATCTACTAGTATAAGTTTGAATGTCCCTCTGGAATCTTTCGTCCCTCTTTGACAGTTCTGCTGTGTTGCTAAACTACTATCATAAGTTAACGGAACGATTGGGCGCTCAGAAATATGTGTAAACCCCTCACTTTCAGGCTCCATTTGCCTTTCGCTTGGCAATTCAGTGGATGTCGTTCGTTCTTATTTACCATATTGTTCTTCGTTTATTGTTGCAGTATAATTGAGCCATTAGTTGTGTCTTTACGCTTATTGTTGCAGTATAATTGAGCCTTTAGTTGTGTCTTTACGTTTATTGTTGCAGTATAATTGAGCCTTTAGTTGTGTCTTTACGTTTATTGTTGCAGTATAATTGAGCCATTAGTTGTGTCTTTACGTTTATTGTTGCAGTATAATTGAGCCATTAGTTGTGTCTTTACGGTTATTGTTGCAGTATAATTGAGCCATTAGTTGTGTCTTTACGTTTATTGTTGCAGTATAATTGAGCCATTAGTTGTGTCTTTACGTGTATTGTTGCAGTATAATTGAGCCATTAGTTGTGTCTTTACGTTTATTGTTGCAGTATAATTGAGCCATTAGTTGTGTCTTTACGTTTATTGTTGCAGTATAATTGAGCCATTAGTTGTGTCTTTGCGTTTATTCATTACAATGAATTCTAAAGATTTCTATACATCATTCATATATATGATTGTTCACATCATTCTGCCCGTTAGACATTTATTGATAACTGTCTCACTTGCAGCCATTAATATATCTCCTTAATCTTATATGCATTCTTATTGGTGAAAACCTCACTGTGACGTTCCAAGAAACATTACAATAAAACTATAAGGAAAAACACCAGATTAAGGTCCATTGTTCTATGACGTATCTGATGACCCCTATAGACGTCCGATTTATTTGAATTATGTTGTGCGGATGATGATGCTACAACGGACCCTCATCTATGTTTCATAAAGATGAACAAGTATCTTAAATTGAGGGAAAAATCACTAGACAAAGGCCAAACAATTCAAGTCACACCGAGAAGTGTACCCAAAGAAGTTCTTGAATTAACTCTGCTTTACAATGTAAAAATATCTTTGTAAACCAACAACGAATAGAAAACACGTAGACAAATGCTCTATAAGTATTGCTCCGTAGAATTCAAGAGAATCGATACAAAATGTGTAAAAATATGAGACGGAAGATGCAAATGGGACATTAAAAACTCGTTAGCCGACGGGAAGTATGGCAAACAACGTTAAACGACAAAAAGATAGACAACCCAGTAATAACAATACGTCAAAAACTAAAAACCTAGCAACAAAAACCCTGTGTAAAATTATCGCATAGGCATATTTTTGAATATTCTAATTGTTCTTGCTTCATAGTTTGGCAGACATACGCAGCAATGTATTATAATCATTGTGTATACTGTCGATATAGTTATTCAAGTAATGTCGTTTTTCTTTAAATATATTGAGAGGCTATGGCTGATATCGTTACTTGAAATGGCAAATCGCGGCAATTTTCAAGTACAGCAATGGGATACGTTTATATTGACTTTTGAATCAGTTGTAAATAGTCCATATCTAATTCTAATAATGAAAGGATTTTACTCTTATTTGAAGGCTGTTTCCTGGTATCATATCTTTTCATATTGACTTTTTATTTTTTTTAACAATTTTAACTTGCATGCTGTTAATTGAAAATTTAAGAACTTAGTATTTTTGAGATCGGATTTAATATAGCGATCAACGTGTTCGTTGTACAGACATGTTTACTAGTTTCTGAAAAAAATCGTAATTATGTGCAATATTTTTATATCTCATTCAACCAAATAAATGTGTGTTTGTAGGAATGACTTGCATTACCTTGCAAAATATCGCCCAACTGTTTTGACTGTCATCAAAGTGAGAGGGTTAGCGCTATAAAACCAGGTTTAATCCACCATTTTTTTACATTTGAAAAAGCCTGTACCAAGTCAGGAATATGAAAGTTCTTGTCCATTCGTTTTTGATTCGTTTTTTTTATTTGATTTTGCCATGTGATTATGGACTTTCCGAATTGATTTTCCTCTAAGTTCAGTATTTTTGTGATTTTACTTTTTTCTCAAACAGACAATTTCAGAAAATGCCTATACCAACTGAGGTATATGACAATTGGTAGCCATTGTTTGATGTGTTTATTTAGCCTTTTTATTTTTTTTTTTTTTTATTCGATCGTCAATGATGAGTCTTTTTGTAGACGAAACGCGCGTCTGTCGTAAATACAAAATGTAATTCAGGTATCTATGATGAGTTTATTTGAGTTTTTGGATTTTGCAATTAGCCTAGGGACTTTCCGTTTAGATTTTTACCTCGGAGTTCGGTATTTTTGCGATTATACAATCTCTCCCCCACCCCAACCCCCAATGACACAGAACCACACACAGACACACAGAGACACTCCCAGCGATAACAACTACAAATACTTGATGAAAAACGGACTTTTCATTGTTTTGATGACTAGTTTGCTAGACGTTGTATGTGATATAAATAAGAGCATTTTTTTAACTAATCTAGTTCCATTATTTCACCCTCCTTAAAAAATAGTTTTAACTTTTTAGGAAGTTCTTGTGAATATATCACTCCTCAGTTCATTAAGGAAGTGATTGTTTAATCCCATTTCTTTAAAACCCTTATATCATACTTTATTTAGGACGATTAAATTTAGCATTAAAACAAATCTAAATCTTCCGATACAATGCCAAATCATGTTTGCTTCTTTAGGATCACCAATCCTATAGGCAAAGATTAGATTTTAGATTTAAACGTCAAACTTCAAACTTCAAAGCTAAAGCCAAAACAGTATTTACATATGAACTCACCTGACCCATTTGAGAAGAGGAGATTTAATATAAAGCACATTCATATATTTTTGTCCCATGACAAATCATGAATTGCAAGTTCATGGACCACATTCTCGTTTGTGCAGACCAAAGACGAAGCAATAAATATATTCTGACAATTAAAAACATGTGAGTTCCTTCAAATTTTTTCAGTTCACCCTATCTTCAACTTAGAAATCAGGTCACTGTCCTGTAGTATATAGCTTATAATTGTTATATGAACGTTTTTTCATTAAGTATTCATTCTCCTTTCCTGGAGCACTTAATATCACCCCTGGTATTTTTGGGGAGTTCATGTTGCTTAGTCTTTAATTTTATATGTTGTGTTAATTTGTTCTCTTTTGGACGTTTTTTTTTCCTTCTTTTTTTTACCATAACATTGTCAGTTTGTTTTCGACTTATGTTTTTGAGTATCCCTTCTGTATCTTTTGCATAATCAATGTCGACATACAATAGAAAATACAATAAATTTGGCACAAAACTTATTCCCTAGAAAAACTCTTTAAATACCATGTACATATTTGAGAGCTGTTGATATTTTAATTACAAAATGAATGTCCTGTGTACATTTATCAGCGTGAGCATTTTAACCTACATTACATTTGTATTACAAGTTTTAAATAAAATATATATACAAGGTTAAAATGTAAAGGTGGACACGAATAATGTTTACCATTTAAAAGAAAGTATTTAATCTTTTTTTAGTTTACTTAAGTTATTATTAGTAAATATCCTTAAAATCTTTTATATTCAGGTAGATACATTTCATAGCATGCTTTTTATAATAACAATGAAATAAGTATGCAATATTAGTGTATGGTGAATAGCTACCAAAAAGGACAACACTCCATTTATTCATGGTTAATATCATTATAAATTGAATGGAATTTGGTAAATTAGTTTTATAATTTTATCACATCTATTGATTATAACGTATGGAAAGCCAACGGGGTCAAAATTCTTACTTCGCAACTTGTCACTGTGTGATTTGTCAATTTGTATATTGATGTTTTGTAATTATAACTTGTCGATTCGTTTAATTTCGATTTGAAAATGGTCAATTTGTATATTGATGGTTTGTAACTTGTCGATTCGTAAATTGTCAATTTTTAAGCAAGTTTTAAGCTTCTTGACCAGAAAAAATCAGTCAGTAGGCATGTACTAGTATATTAATAAATATATATATATATGTCAGCCCTTTCCCCTCCTGTCAGAATAAAATGGTCCGATAAAAGCATTTTAGGGTTATTAGAAATCGTTTATTAATAGTACCTGGGGTTTCCAGTAATGATGTAGTCTTTTATAGCCGACTATATGCTTTTAGGTTTTCTCATTGTTGAAGGCCGTAGATTGTCTATACTTGCTTATATCAATTTTACTGATTTGAACTTCGCTTTGGTGGATAGTTGTCTCATTGGCAATCATACGGTTTATTACAACATCTCCTTATTGTATTTACCTCAATAATCCAGTCGTTGTATTCCACTCATGACTAACGACTATTTCATTAACCTCGTAATTGCGATAGATCGATTACGTCGATTGACTGAACTAGTCGGGGTGCATTTTTATATAGTTTCCGTTCTCGAACGAAAATCCACGTCAGTAAACAAAATAAAATTGGGATCCTGTAATCTTGCAAATTTTGTTTTGCTTTCTTTTAGACGCATTTACATTAATTGATTAAAATTACTTTGGTATATATTTCATATGGCGGTGCACATACTTACAGGAGGCTTATACACTGTAGGAAGAAACCGAGCGCCATCTGTCGTCATAATGATCGTTAGTATAATACAACGATAACATTTCAAACATTGACAATTCACACATTGACATTTAACGAATCGACAAGTTACAAATTATCAATATACAAATTGACAATTTACGAATCGACATGTTACAAAACAGCAATATTCAAATAGACAATTTACAAATCGACATTTAACGAATCGACAAGTTACAAAACATCAATTATATACAAATTGACAAGTTACGTTGGCTTTCCATAATAACGACTCCTACTCTTACATGTAAGAAGCGTTTGTTTATGATTATGTCATCAAATCACATTTAAGTATGAAAGCAGTTTATACAAGTTTGTTAACCATTATAAATCTGGGATCAAAGGTTGTCTTTTAATATTTGTAGAACGACTATTGAAATAAGAAATTACGTGACTTAGGTTCATCAATTGTACTTATCTACATGTATCTGTGCAAAGTAAAAATACCAAATTATATAATGTAAACTCAATGATTATAGCAGTGTCCGCCAATAGCTCATAAAGGAATATGTATGCACGTATACCAGAAATAATATTTGCAATCTTTTTGTGTCCATTGAGTGATTAAATATTTTCAAGATGCTACTTAGTTTTTAATAATTACATTTAATGTGTATTATATTTGCGTGCATTATCATTATATTGAGAATAAATGCATTACAATTGAACGCAGATTGGGGTACATTTTTGAGCATTCTTTGTGGGTAAATACATGTGAATTATACTTGTTTTCTTATTTAACTCATTCAAATCATAGTATTACCTTTTGTTAGTCTTAGACATCTGTTTGACAACGAGGAGGTGAAAGTAGTTTTATATGTTTTGTCTTTTTACTATTATTTGTTTGGTTTTTTTTTTCTTTTTTAGCCATGGCGTTGTAAGTTTGTTTTCGATCTATAAGTTTGAATGTCCCTCTGGTATCTTTCGGTCCGCTTTTACAGTTCTGTTGTGCTGATAAACTACTATCATATGTTGACGGAACGATTGAGCGCTCAGAAATATGTGTAAACCCCTTACGTTCATCCTTCGTGTGCCTTTCGCTTGAGACGTGGTTGTTGCTTGCTGTTATTTGCCATATTGTTTCTTCGTATATTGTTGCATTATAATTTAGCCATTAGTTTTGTCTTTAAATGTCCTGTTTACATATATTCATTACAGATCTTCTAAAGCTTACTATACAGTATGGCTGTTCATATCTGTACTTTAGACACCAATTGATAGCTGTCTCACTTGCAATCATACTATGTCTCCTTATCACTGTTTATTTTTATATGCATTTTAATTGGTGCAAACCGCACAATGTCATTCCAGGGAAACAATGCAATACAATTATAAGTCCATTATTCAATGCCGTATCTGACCTCTATGCTGATGTTATAACGTTTAACCCACATCTGTATTTTCATAAAGATGAACTCATATCTAAAATCGAGGGTGAAGTCAATATAACGGCCCAAACAACTCAAGACACACCGAGAAGTACAATCACAAACACTCCTTTCAAAAGAGTCGCGAATTAACTCAGCTTGCAATATTTACAATGTGAAAATATCTATGTAAATCAAGAACCAGTTAGAAACCCGTAGACAAATGCTCTATAAGTATTGCTCCGTAGAATTCAAGAGAATCGAACCAAATGTGTGTTAAAAAAGGCGGAAGGAACCAAGGGGGCATTAATAACTCATATTTCAATAAGAAACTTTGCAAAATTCGTGAGACGACAAACAGACAGACAATCAACAACTAACAATTCTACGTCGAAAACTAAAAACTTAGCAACAAAAACACTGTGTAAATGATCACGTAGGCATATCTTTGAATATATTTATTGTTTTTACTTTGTCGGCGGACATACGCAGAAAGGTAATTAAAGTAATTTTGGTTTTAGAAAGCTAATATTACTTGAAGTCTTGAAATGGCATTTCGCGGCAATTTTCAAGTATAGCAATGGATACCCTTTGGATTGTCTTTTAAATCAATTGTAATTCGATCGTATCGTATTTTAATAATGAAATAAACGATGTAAATTAACTCTTATTTGAAGGCTGTTTCCTAGTATCATATCTTTTCATATTGACTTTTTGTAAATGTTTCAATTAATTTTTCAATATTTCAATGTTAATTGGAAATTCAAGAACTTTTTTATGATCGCTTTTCATTAACCGATCAAATAAATGTGTGTTTGTAGGTATGGCTAGCATTACATTGCAAAAATCGTTCAAATGTTACCAAACAGACTGCTCTAGAAAGTGCATTTCGAATGACATTTCTCTACCCAGAAGTGGATTGTGAGAATATACCGATATCAATCTTCAAAATTAAGCCTATAGTTCTAATACAAATTGATAAATTTTGACTATCATTTCTCATATATTTAAGAATACACTGTCTAAATATTTCAGTCTCGTATTTAAGTTTTCACCGCGTTTGTCGATAAATGTTTTACTAGTAGGTATGTCACTTTGAGATAAATTACCTGTCTTCTACCTTTCTTAGTTACAATAGTACCTTGTCTTAATCCCAATGCATCCTTTACGAGACATCAAATTATCTCGTGTCGGTTTTACAACTATATTTAAACACAGGTCGATCAGTAAGTAAACATTGTAAAGCAATGAAATTGATTTTCCCAAAGTCCTATTGCATGTATAAAAATCAAATTCAAATCCAATAAGAATTGTATTAGTACACATTTACCCCTTTGTTAAGCGCAAGCATGATAAATTTCCATTCGAATAGAACTTTGTTTTGAAACTTTAAAGAAACATTCATGAAAGATTCATTTCAGATTTAGAAATACACATTTGAATACCGCATTGACGCTTCTGTTAAAAAAAAAATTTTAAACATGTTTAAATGAGGCAAATTCTTTCGATCAGATATAATCTGTTTTAAATTATATGTTTATTTCACATTTGTAATTCTTAAACATTAAAGAATTTAAATTTAGGTTTTGTAGCTATCGAATCCCAAATCACCTTGCATGTCAAACAGCAGTTGTCCAGTTGTATTTTGCTAAACCCTTTGTTATAAAGAACTCTACATGTTATTGCATGCACGTAGGTACAATGTATCTAGAAAATTACAGAATCGAGAAAATTAGATAGTTTCTGAAAATGAATTCCGAACGGTATGATAGAGAACCTAATAGTAGACATTAAATAAATATTAATGAAGATAACCGATAGCTTTGAATAGACTCAAAACTAAAGCTGTAATAAGTGCTCACCTTAACAGTCAATACAGTCTTCAGTTACGATTATTAGATTTTTTATGACAAATTTGTTTTTCATTCATTTTGAGTAAATTTTTGTTTGATCAGCCTTATTCAGGGATATATTAAATCAATCCAATGGCTTTATGTTAAATATTGTGCAAAGTTTCTTTTGGGGTTCAATTGTAAGTCACTAGAGGTACATGACTGTTTATGAACAGGCACACGGAATGAAAATGACAATTTGTCTCCAAAATGCCAAAATTTCTGACGTACCATTGAAACAATACTTGATAATCTAACTCAAGTAGCAAGAAGAGCTACATAATCATATATCAAGGCTTGGCTCTTGAACCATTGCTTATTTTTTTGTATTGATGTGGCATAAGAACATTCAAATAATCACAAAATACTCATAAAACATGTGTGGAAACCATTTATATAAAAGGAAAGACAGCATTTAATTTCGCTGCAATGCAATTCATGATACAAAACACTACACACACTTAACAAAAACAACCAACTTATTCCAAAAATTCTTTAATTCCACTTTCCGAGAAACGTTTCAGTAAAAAAATCGATTGCATAACCGTTAAGGTTCAGGTCTCAACACTATGCCCAATATGTTTCTTTACTATAATTAAATAAAGATTGGATTGTACATTACTGAATGAGATATCAATACTGCATCAAGCCTAGTTATCTTGTTTAATGAATCGTTAACTGTATGTGTTTTGTGCTATGTTAGGTCACAGTAGGTGACAGTAACAGTCAATACAGTCTTCAGTGACGATTATTAGATTTTTTATGACCAATTTGTTTTTCATTCATTTTGAGTCTATTTTTGTTTGATCTGCCACTCAAACAGGAAATATAAAATTATGAATTGTTTTAAATTAGTCAGACGGAAGATTTCGGTCAGATGTTTTTAAAAAATGTGAAACTTCTGTGAATACTGTAATTCAAAATATGCATGGTCTATTGCAGGTTGTAAATGTATAATGACAGGCGCAAAACATATTAACTGCATGTCGGAAGTTGATGGTCGATTAGTAAATTTTAACTTAATGTCCAGTGGCAAATATGTCATGCAGGTATATTGGATAGGGACAGAAGTTTTGCCTTCCAACAAGGACCATTCAAATATTTGTTGCCAGGGTTTTAAGCGTGAAAAGAGTGTGCGACTTTGATCTCTTTCTAAGAGTCATCAAATGCAGCGTTCCCATTTTTACCATATGTGACTGCAAACTTGTACATCCAGCACGGACAAACGACCGTTTCATTTTAGCGAGGGTTTTTTACTGCTTGTCAGAGAATACCAATCATGGTGAAAATTTTCTAATCCCTAGTCAACCTTTTCACGAGTTGAGACAATCGTCTATTTCTATTAAATTGAATTTTTTAAACAAATATAAAATTTGTTTTTCATATTTTGTCTAATAAAACATGAATAATGAACTTATTTTTTCCATCCCTGGATGTTTAAAGATGAAACAATGTTTAACGTATGAACAAAGGAACACATAATATACACTTTAGTGCAGACAGAGATACACCTTAAAGGGTGGTTTTAAACTGTTGTCAATAAATAGATATATGGTATCTAAGTTAACTTTAAGATAGAAAATACTAGCCGATTTAATGCATTATTGCAGACATGAAATTTAACAAAGTAGCTATAAAAAAACGAACAGTTTACTGTTTCAGAAAAAAACAAAGTCGTTATGCAATAAAATATTTACAACCTTCAGAAAATCAATAAAGCACTTGAATGAAAAAGTTTAAGAAAAGAAATGTTATGTATGTTCTATCAATGAAAGTGATTTAACTATTTCGGGGAACTTTGCAACAGCGGGATAATAAAATTCCAGAAACTAATTTAAAAAGAGAACTCAAGCTTATGATGTAAAACATGTCAATGTTTGTCAGAAGACAGGTCTAAATTGCTATATTCAATTAGTAGTGGATCGTGGAGGGGTGATTGGAACCTCTTTTTTTGACGATCAATGCATTTGAATGGGAACATAAATTTGGACCCCCCCCCCCCACGTTTGGGTTGGGTTGGGACTCCCCTCTTTAAAAATGGCTGGATCCGCCTCTGACAATTCATGTGATTGTAAAACATAAATTTTACCAACTGATAAGGTAAGGGGTTTTTTTAAACTATTTTAAGTATGAAATATTATTATTGTTATTTTTAAACAGTTACTTTTTATAAATCTGTTGACTTTGATACAAGTGATAATCAAGGAAAGATCGTGATGAAAGAAAAAAAACATCAATACTTTAAAATATCAATATCTAGCAAAATAGTTTTTGTCTCATTTGGAAAGAATAAAGAGAGGTATGTTAACCATGCTTAAAAAATATGTAGATGACCATGCCAGCACAAGTGACTGCCTGAAGAATGTGAAACTTCCCGTAATTTTTGTATCATATCAGTTTGTGGCCTAATTTTCATTCTTTTCACTATTTCTGACTGCCGAATTCTGAAAGGGAGAATATTTTAAATTTATCAAAGAAATCCCCCCCCCCCCCAACAAAAAAAAGGAATTTCATAAAATATTTCAATTCTTCATAATAATTTCGTAAATTCTTATTTCTAGATGAACAGAAAACAGATTGAAATGAGATTGGTAATACTTTTTGAGTGAGACTTATTTTATTTTAAATACAATATCTTTTATAGTAATCAAGATATCTTACATATTAAATGAGATATCTATCTACATTTTTTAATTTATCAAATAAGATATCTCAATTATTAAATAAGATATATCTATTATTAAGTAAGATATCTCTATTATTAAATAAGATATATCTATTATCAAATAGGATATCTCTACTATTAAATAATATATCTTAATTATTAAATAAGATATCTTATATATATTTACCTCACCAAAAGACAGTAATTATATAATATCCCCATTCAACAGATATTGCCGATAGTGTACTGTATATTGCTTGTTAACAGTAAATGCTGAAAGCTAAAGCTGAAATAAGGATAACCAACTAGAGGCTCTAAAAAGCCTGTGTCGCTCACCTTGGTCTATGTGAATATTAAACAAAGGAAGCAGATGGATTCATGACAAAATTGTGATTTGGTGATGGTGATGTGTTTGTACATCTTACTTTATTGAACATTCTTGTTTCGTACAATTATATCTATATATAATGAACTCGGCCCAGTAGTTTCAGTGGAAAATGTTAGTAAAAATTTACAAATTTTATGAAAATTGTTAAAAATTGACTATAAAGGACAATAACTCCTTAGGGGGTCAATTGATCATTTTAGGTCTTACTTTGCTGTACATTATTGCTGTTTACAGTTTATCTCTATCTATAATAATATTCAAGATAATAACAAAAAACGGCAAAATTTCCTTAAAATTACTAATTCAGGGGCAGCAACCCAACAGCCGGTTGTCCGATCCATCTGAAAATTTCAGGGCAGATAGATCTTGACCTGATAAACAATTTTTTCCTGTCAGATTTGCTCTAAATGCTTTGATGTTTTTAGTTATAAGCCAAAAACTGCATTTTACCCCTATGTTATATTTTTAGCTGTGGCGGCCATCTTGGTTGGAAGGCCGGTTCGCCGGACACATTTTTTAAACTATATACCCCAAAGATGATTGTGGCCTAGTTTGGTTTAATTTGGCCCAGTAGTTTCAGAAGAGAAGATTTTTGTAAAAGTTAACGACGACGGACGACGACAACGACGACGGTGACGGACGACGGACGCAAAGCGATGAGAAAAGCTCACTTGGCCCTTCGGGCAAGGTGAGCTAAAAAGAGGTCTTATGCATTTATATTTTTTTTCAATATAATTCTTGATATATAATTGTTTATATCAACTTAACACATGTTCTTACTGTGTTTTAATTTTGATAATCCACAGCAAAGGTGTGCAATTTTTAACTAAATGTACCTCAAATATACTGCATACTTCATAGTTCAAATTTACACTTTGAGGGGCAGATCCTGCATTTTGAAAGTGGTGTTTATCCATAAAAAATTTTAAAAAAATCACCGAGTGTACGAGTGACGTTTTTATGCTAAAACATGATATATTTTCCAATCAAAGGTGGGGACCTAAAATATTTTTTTTTTTAATTTGGGTGCAATGTGAATCTTAAATTAGGTTTTTACAGTAAACCAGATAATAATTATTTTTTGTTATTCCTTCCAAAAAAGAAATGTATTTTGGAATATCTAAATTAATAAAATCTTAATTTGATTGGTTTTGTTCTCAGTCTATGGAAGAAGCGTATCGATAAAAACTTTTCTTATATCACATAGCGATATTGTCTAATATCAATTGTAAATATGCAGACATTCCATGCGGAAAATGTTGTTTTCGGCAACGAAAAATTAGGAAAATACTGATTTTAAAACTTATTGTTCAAATATCAACAACAATTGAGTCTCAACATACATGCAGAAGTTAGTTAGAAGCTTAAGTTTATGTCAGTGTAAAATTTGAAGTGCTGTGTTTTTCTTATATACATAAATAAACAATGCGATACTTTTAAAATATCAATGCGATACTTTTAAAATATCATAGCGGTGTTTTTGTTATATCAATATTAGTACCGATTAGTATTAATATTAGACTGTTGTACCCATATTTTGACAATTTTACCTATTATGTCTGTTTTGTTCACGCATCGTTGTAAATATGACAGAATTTGATGAGACTGTCATACACGTGAGAGGTGAAGTGCTATAAAACCAGGTTCAATCCACCATTTTCAAAATTTGAAAATGCCAGTACCGAGTCAGAAATATGACAGTTGTTATCCATTCGTTTGGTGTGTTTTATCATTTGATTATACCATTTGATAAGGGCCTTTCTGATTTGAATTTTCCTCGGAGTTCACTATTATTTTTTAATTTTACTTCTTAGTAGTATTGAATGTAAATAAGCAGTTTTAAGACCATTGCTTAAATTCAAATTGATTTTGGTAACATCTTACAAATTTCTCAATTGGTTTTGGAAACAAATCTAATCAAATAAGAGTTTAATAAACAATGCCGTAATCAAATAATCAAATAGCTCAGTACATTTTGTATCAAAATGATTGACCTGTACTTTTGAATCCCCCTTTTTTTTTAAATTAGACCGTTGGTTTTCCTGTTTGAATGGTTTAACACTAGCAATGTTCTTGTTCCTATATAGCTTGGTGTTCGCTGTGAACCAAGGCTCCGTGTTTAAGGACATACTCTGATCTATAATGATTTACTTTAAACAAATTATTACTTTGATGGAAAGTTGTCTCATTCGAACGCATGCACCATCTTCTTATATCTATAAATCTTTAAAATTCCCCTTATAAATAACTGCTTTCCAGTCCTCCAACTGAACAATCTAAATTTATGAATATAGAAAAGATATATAGATATAGGAAGATGTGGTGTGAGTGCCAATGAGACAACTCTCCATCCAAATAACAATTTAAAAAAAAAAGTAAACCATGATTATAGGTCAATGTACGGCCTTCAACACAGAGCCTTGGCTCACACCGAACAACACGTTATAAAGGGCCCCAAAATTACTAGTGTAAAACCATTCAAATGGGAAAACCAACGGTCTAATCTATATCTAAAAAAACGAGAAACGAGAAACACGTATATATTACATAAACAAACGACAACTGACTTCTGACTTTGGACAGTTGCAAACATTTGCAGCGGGATTAAACGTTTTAATGGATCCAAACCTTCTCCCTTTTTCTGAAACAATAGCATAACATCACAACATAGAAAAACACACGATAAAATATCAATTGGGAGACTTAACTCAATCAAAAAACGTAAATGTATACACAATGAACGAATGAACGAATGTACACATTTCTAACGTGAAAAGACATTTACATCTTATTTATTTGTGTTCTAAACATTTTTTTAGTACTCATTGAAGAAATGAATTTATAACAAGCGATACGGATTGTTAATTTGCACTAAGAAAAGTTCGCGTATTTATACGATCGGTTACTGCCAAAAACGAAAGTCAAATCTCTGTGGCAACAATACATCGGAATACCCTCACGGTCATCGCGATGTAAAAGAGCGTCCACGCGGCGAGATGATTATGTTCATAGAGATATCGATTTACCAACGGGGAAAAGTCTTTGATATCCAAAAAGAACTGTCTTCCCTCTCAATATCTTTTGCTATGTTAATAATAAATATATTTTCTGTTTGACAAGATTTCTGATTTTCGTTGTATCTGAAGTTGTCCAATTTATAGTCTGAGGCTACTTAGTTGGTATCTTCAAAGAGCGGGACATCAGCATTTGTACATTTTAATTTGTTTGGATTATTGATTTTACCATTTGAATATTCATTGTAATTTGGAGCTGTATTGGATTGGATTGTTTGAATGAATGTTTCTTTTAAGTAATGATATTTTTTGTCTATTTCGATATTACCAAGGTGGGTAGACTATAGCATTTTGACCAGTAAATTAGTATCTAATAGGTCGGTAGACGTATTTGCAACCGCTTTTAAATTCCGCCATTGCATCATCACTTCAAATAGAATTATAATAAAGAAGATGTGGTAAGATTGCCAATGCGACAATTGTCCACAAGAGACCAAAATAACGTAGACATTGACAATTATAGGTCGCCGTACGGCCTTCAACAATGAGCAAAGCCCATGCCGCATAGTCAGCTATAAAAGGCCCCGATAAGACAATGTAAAACAATTCAAACGAGAAAATAACGGCCTTAATATATAAAAGAAAAATGAACGAAAAACAAATATGTAACACATAACCAAACGACAACCACTGAATTACAGGCTCCTGACTTGGGAAAGGCACATACATAAATAATGTGGCGGGGTTAAACATGTTAGTTAGTTGGTTAAACCATGTGATTGAAAACAATAGACTGAACAGGTTGTTAACACTTTCAACTATCAATAGGGTCAAGCAACATTTTCGGAATGATAAGTTCATGTAAGCGTTAATTGTGTTACAGTTAACTGGTCATGATCTAAGTTTGTGAATTATGTTTGCAGTTTTCTTGACATGCATTGTGACGTGTCATCGTATTAATTCTATATTAGAAAACTATAGCAGTTATATTAGAAAAGTATCGCATTCATAAATTTTTGATATTAAAAAATCATCGCTATGATATAAGACAAATATCGCATTGATATTTTAAAATATAGCAGTATCGTTGACTTATTGGTGATTTTGGCGTAGGAAACAATTGAATTCATCTCAATTGCATTCCACTGAATTTGCTACATGATATTGATAGAATGTGTACATCTACAAATGATAAATCGTGCATTTATGTTTCATTTATTCAATAATTCAATTTTCTCGTTTAAATACACCTTGCTTGTTATTACATAAAATAACTCATGAAAATTATACACCAGACGTATGTCATGTTAAATGTCACCCTGTTTTAAGAAAAGAGTCATTATTTTATATCGAGAAATATGCCTTTCTTCATACAAATGCTAACATTCGTCTGAAATTTCCCACAATGCAACTCGTTGATATAAGACAATATCGCTCGTTGATATAAGAAAAGCTTTTATCGAATTGCTTCTTCCATAGACTGGTTTTATTAAGATGTGTATGGTTTTTTAATAAATATTTTATGATCGATTTTAATGAGGATCATATTAAAGTGTGTACCAAAACAGCGGGCGGAGGTGGAATAAGCTGCATAATCTGCAGATCAATTGTTTAGATGCGACATGTCTTCAAAAAATTAATACAGTGGAAAACAAATTGGAGGGGAGGAGTAGAGCCAAAGAATTAAAAGTGAAATATTTTTTTTCTGTTAACTAAATACTTTAAATTTAGGTACATATCTCTCGGTCACATTCCTCTAAGCCTAATAGTATTATTAAGATCAAAAAAGGCAATTAATCTATGATACTCAATAGCTCTTTCAGTATTGACTTTTCATACACCGATTTGAAAGTACACCAAAAGGGAGTAAAAATGTAGGAGATGTAGGTAGTATTCCACATTCCAAACTAAAAGACAAATTGAAAGAGTTGGTATTACTTTGCTTCATAAAAAAGAATGGCCAACGTAGATACAAGTATCTTGTCTTAGGGAGGGATAAATCATACTTTGTAAAGAATCACTCTGATTCAAACAAAAAATATTATCAAGATGCTTGATTTCTTGATTGACAACATATTTGTAACGTTCGGAGGACGTGTTTTTCAACAGACTGTCGGCATCACAATGGGAACCAACTGTGCCCCTCTACTTGCCGACTTATTTCTTTATTATTATGAGGCTGAATTCATGCAGGAACTTCTTAGGAAGAAAGATAAGAAGTTAGCAATAAACTCTACTTTCCGCTATATAGATGACGTTCTTTCACTAAACAATTCAAAATTTGGTGACTATGTGGAACGCATCTATCCCATCGAATTAGAGATAAAGGATACTACAGATACAGTTAAGTCGGCTTCATATCTTGACTTACATCTAGACATTGACAATGAGGGTCGGTTGAAAACAAAACTTTACGACAAAAGAGATGATTTCAGCTTTCCAATTGTGAACTTTCCATTTCTAAGTAGCAACATTCCAGCAGCACCTGCATACGGGGTATATATCTCCCAATTGATACGATACTCCCGTGCTTGCATTTCCTATCATGATTTTCTTGATAGAGGGTTAATGCTCACAAAGAAGCTATTAAACCAAGAGTTCCAAATGGTGAAGTTGAAATCATCCCTTCGTAAATTTTACGGACGCCATCACGAGTTGGTTGACCGTATGGAATAACCGTTTCACAAATGATATCGGATATGTTCCCCTTCCCTTTCATGAATGTGACCTACCGAATTAGACTATTTACCGGATTTGTAATCACATAAGCAACACGACGGGTGCCACATGTGGAGCAGGATCTCCTTACCCTTCCGGAGCACCTGAGATCATCCCTTGTTTTTGGTGGGGTTCGTGTTGTTTATTCTTTAGTTTTCTATGTTGTGTCATGTGTACTATTGTTTTTCTGTTTGTCTTTTTCATTTTTAGCCGTGGCGTTGTCAGTTTGTTTTAGATTTATGAGTTTGACTGTCCCTTTGGTATCTTTCGTCCCTCTTTTATACATGTACGTCAAAAAGACAGCAATCAAACGACATAAAAAAAATAAGGACCTTCAGAAGACAACATATAGTATAGTTTTTATCAAAAGATAGGTGTCTACACGATATGTTAAAATCTAAATCGTCACTGATTTAGAATGAAATTCGAAACAGTGTAGCTGTGGCCATCGATTGACACATTAAAATCATCCATTGACTGGGACAATTTAGGTGAACATTTGTATGTAACGACCAATGCTCACTATGTACTTTTTAAAGACACTTAAACTATGGGGTCACCAAAGGTTCTCAACACCTAAATAAAGTAATTCGAAAAATTAATCAGAAATAACACGATATTTTGATTTATATCAATTATATAAATCAAAACACAAAGGTTATTCCTGATTAATTTTTCGAATTATTTTATAATTAAAGGCGTTAAGAAACCTTTGGTGACCCCACAGTTTAAATGTCTATCGTAGGTACGTTGTGGACAGTGGTCTTTACAGACAAACGTTCACGTAAATTGTCCCAGTCAATGGATGATTTTAATGTGTCAATCAATGGCCACAGCTACACTGTTTTGAATTTCATTCTATAAAAAAAAAGTTGAGAATAAGTTTAACAGAAATTAAAACAAAAACTCTACCATTAATAATAATCCAAATCTTCAAACAATTTAGAAAAAAGCCTAGATATAAAAAAAATATTAATAAATTAATACTAACCAACCTGTAACTACATACAAGCGTATTTCCCCCTTTCTTTACCCTTCAAGAAACATTCATTGCAGCCGTGGATTGTGCAATATCGTCTGCATATTTCCAAAATGCTCACGTAAATCGATGGAGTGATGTGTTAAGCGTATTTCCCCCTTTCTTTACCCTACAAGAAACATTCATTGCAGCCGTGGATTGTGTAATATCGTCAGCATATTTCCAAAATGCTCACGTAAATTGATAGAGTGATGTGTTAAAACAGTTATTGACCAATCAAATCGGTATATAGCATTTAATCTGCACGGCTCTGGATGGCCCTTGAACCAGAACTCTCACCTCGTTCGGGTTAATTATGGTCACCCGCGCCGTCCAGATTAAATGATATATACCGTCTTGCTTGGTCAATAACTTTAACATATTAAGTTACTTCTGTAAACATCGCATTTAAACGTTTGCATTGTGCTACATATGTTAGATGTCATCATTAATTTATTTCAACTCGTATGGATTAAGACAAAACATTAAAAGCTTTATCATCATAAATGTAAACTGTCTTCCATCTGGCAAAAATTTGAATTTAACATTTGGAAAATTTTATAAAAAAAAGTTGGGATCGATTTGAGGGACATGTAAATTCTTTATTAGATATTTAATGTAATTTATAGTTGTAAAAATTGAAGAGAAACGTGCACAATTGATGTACTGTAAATTGTAACTAGTTTGAAGTGAAGAGTTGCATCGTGTGTTAATTTTGAATGTACTGCATATCTGAGATACAATGGAAGACAGACGAACGATACCAGAGGGACAGTCAGACTCATAAATCGAAAATAAACTGACAACGCCATGAACATGTTCTTGGATTAATTTGCACTTCTCATAAGTGCAAATTGGAACCACACTTTTTTTTGTCGTAGAATCATCAAATTTGGCAATAATGTACCTCTGGGGATAAATAACACAATACAAAAATAAATTTGATATGGCTCGCCCGGTTCGGCAACTGGAGCGAAAACAGTGACAAAATCCTGTAGGATATTTTTTTCTCCCATAGGATTTTTAAAAATCCTACAGGATTTTGAGAAATCCTATAGGATAAAGTCATAATCCCGTAGGATATTTTAAATATCCTATGGGATATATAACTCCTATCGGATTTATTTATCCTATAGGAAAATTTATCTCCTATGGGATTAAATTAATATCCTATGGGATTTAAAGTCCTGTAGGATTTTCAAAAAAAGTGTTAAATCCGATAGGATTTTTTTTATCCTATAGGATTATCATGAAAGACTTTTTGACAGAAACTAATGTCCCTTAGGATATTTTTTTCTCCTAAGGGATTTATTTTGTCCTGTGGGATGTTTTTTCTCCCATGGGATATTTTTTTCTCCTACCGGATTTTTTTCTCTCCCTTAGGATAAATTTTGTCCTGTAAGATATTTTGTTTTCCCTTAGGATTAACTTTGTCCTATGGGATTATTTTTTCTCCCATAGGATTAAATTTTGATACGTTTTGTCATCTAAGATGGATTCGTCAGTTTTGTTGGTATCTTACAAACGTTAACAATTGTTGCTACATAGATATTGATCACTACGTAGCTACTACGATATTGAACTCAACCTTTGTATTTAGCCTAGCTGCTACATAGATATTGATACCAGGGATCAGTTCAATATCGTAGCAGCTACGTAGCGACTATGTAGCTTCTATCAAAATCTAAGTAATAACTAGTCTATAGCTACACGTTCAATAGTCAATATCTACGTAGCACTACGTAGCTGCTACGATATTGAACGCGTCCCAGGGTTGGGTTCAATATCGTAGCAGCTACGTAGCGGCTACGTAGCTGCTATCAATATTTATGTAACAACTAGTCTATAGCTACACATTCAATAGTCAAAATCTACGTAGCACTTCGTAGCTGCTACGATATAGAACTCGACCCATCTACGTAACCGCTACGATATTGAACACGACCTTGGGTTGTGTTCAATATCTTATCGGCTATATAGGGCTATGTAGATTTATGACTTTTGAACGGGTGGCTAGCCTAGCTGCTACATAGATATTAATAGCAGCTAAGCTAGCTTCTCGTTCAATAGTCATAAATTTACGTCGCACTACGTAGCTGCTACGATATTGAACGCAACCCTGAAAAGGGTCGTTATAGTTTCAATAATTATCGAAACGGATACATGGAAATATTACTTTATAGGATTGTGCAAATCTTGCCTTCGTATATGGCTTTCATGATATTAATTATTAATGAGTCTGTTTAATAAATGTTGTTTGTTTTACGTCCTGTGGCAAATATTACATGTATGTTCATAACGAGAACACAATAGGTAGGCTTTTCATAGCAAATATAAAAGGTCGACTGAGAGAATGGACATGGAACTTGGAATGGTAATGCAAAATGAGGATATATTGAAAAAAAAACAGAGCTGCCTCAATTAATTGTGCAAGAGTACCAAATGTGCAGAAGTCTTCCGTGCATGAAATCTATGCTTAAATCGACCATCGTTTTTCAAGTACAGTTTTTAATAATATCAACTGGTTAAATGCATTTTGATGGCTTAAATAAAAGGGAGAGTTCTTTTAGATTGGATTATTTGGTATGATTCTATTTTCAGATTTCTCTTGGTTATGTTTTTGCACTTAGTGCGGGAAATCGTGGGTTCAAATCCCGGCCTGGTCAATCCAAATACGTCAACATTTAAAATTGCTGTTCCTCCGCTAAGCAAGTGGAATTAATAATTTAATTACACCTCTCCTCCATTACATGATATATCTGTAAAAAAAAGACTGGTATGCTCGAGTGGCTAAATGATGTCCAAATGCGGAGTGTTACCTTGTGAACTAGCACGTTAAAAATCTTTCTCGACACTATCAGTCTAGAACAGGGTTCATATTCAGTATAACATTTGGAACTTGAATTTGTCTCTGGACAGGTCTGGATATAAGGCATATTCAACGTTCATTATATATCTACTAAATCGTTAATAAATAGAGAAGTATATTCCTTGTACTGATTTTTATTTCATGTACTTGGTTTGATTTCCACGAATTGATATTATAAAAATGGTATGGTTAAACTTTTCACAAAATATGTATGTGCCTTTTGTGATATTTTTAATGGCAGGTAATATGAAATTAGCTCCTGACTTTATTTATACATGGAACGTTTTTGTTTGGCTTGATAAGGTGTATAGGGATCTCTCTATAATAAAAAAAAAAAAAAAAAAAAAGACTGTAAAAAAAACTTTCAATATCTTGATTGTCTGTGTTGTTGGGTTGTTGTCTCATCAATATTTACTCTTGATCCCTTTTTTCGAACCCAAAGGGTAGACTTGAGCACAGAAATATTGTCCACTCTTGACTTCATCAGCTCGACTTTCGACTTAACCTTGCTGAAAAAGTAAAGCCCCCCCCCCCCCTATTCCTACCAACGTGAAAATTAGTTAACAGACTAAGATGGCCACTACGATGCTTTATGCTGTTGTTTTTTAATCGCTGCCTATTGCAGCTATCATTCCCGGTTTTGGACAGATTAAAAAGTAGATGTGGTTCGATTGTGAATGAGACAACTTCAAACTATTGCTTTCCACCAAGGTCCACATGAAGCTGATGAACGCAAATTTATATAAAAAAAAAGAAGATGTGGTATGATTGCCAAAGAGACGAATGACATAGAAATTAACAACTATACATGTAGTTCACCTTACGGCTTCCCACAATGAGCAAAGCTTTTGTATCTAATTTTATTTTATATGATTAATGTATTGCCTTGTGTCGTTTCTTTTGTTTACTAGTATATTGAATGTCTCTGGTGGTATGAATCGGTAATACGGTAAACGGACAGAAAGTCACAGGACAAAAAGTCACAGGACATAAAGTCACAAATTTGATAGGACAAAAAGTCACAGGACATAAAGTCACAAATTTGATAGGACAAAAAGTCACAGGACAAAAAGTCACAAATATTTTTTTGACAATTGTTCAAATATATTTTGAAATATTTTCTTTTTATTACATATAATCATTTTTAAGTTCAGAAAAAAAGCTCATATACCTTGATAAATGAAAATGTATTAAATTTAATCATGCAAAGGATATTTTTATTGGCAAAATGAAGCTATTTAGGTACCAAGTCACTTTGACATTTTGTTTTCATAACAATTACTTGATCGTTATTGATATTTATTGAGAAGATTTTTATTACAAAGTTGCTTGAAACATAAAACTTCAAGAAAAATACAAAAAAATATTTTCAAAATATATGTTTTCTTGTTCAAACAAAAATAATCTCAAAACTGAATTGTGACTTTTTGTCCTGTGACTTTTTGTCTGTGACTTTTTGTCCGTGACTTTCTGTCCTACATTCTATGAATCTTACTTCATGAAATTTAAAATTATACCCTTTTTCAATAATAGGCTACCGCAATAAAGATATAAGCTTAATAAAATAATTATTTCAGATTTTCACTCGTTCAGGAAATGTCATACGGGACAAGAATGAGTTTTAATGGCGAAAAATATTTTTTTAAACAAATGTGCATGTGTAAGCTGTTTTGTGATGTTCTATTCTATCAGGAGTTTCAGAAAAGGGGGAATAAAAACAATTATGCCAAAAAACAGTTTAACTTGCGAAGCTTTCTTTGGTATTCAATGTTACAAAAATAGTTATTCTTTTGTAGATTTAGAACTTTGAACACAATTAAAACAAGTGAAACTGCGAGCTACTGCTCACTGATGATACCCCCGCCGCAAGTGGATAATATTAATAGTGTAAAAATATGCAAGTGTTCGGTAAACAGGAAGTTGTCGAGTGATGAATCTGAAAACGCATCACACGGTATAGCTGACTTATATAAATCCTGAAACCAAATTTCAGAAATCCTTGTATTGTAGTTCCTGAGAAAAATGTGACGAAAATTTTCAACTTGGCTATCATGTGTAAAATCAGACAAGTGTTCGGTAAACAGGAAGTTGTCAAGTGATGAATCTGAAAACGCATCACACGGTATGGCTGACATATATAAATGTTGATACCAAATTACAGAAAGGGTGGATGTGTAGTACCTGAGAAAAATGTGACGAAAGTTTCATGGGACGGACTGACTGACGGACGGACGGACGGACTGACGGACGGACTGACAGACAGAGGTAAAACAGTATACCCCCCCCCCCTTTTTTTTTAAAGCGGGGGTATAAAAATGTCTATTGAAATTGGTAGATGGCAAAATAGTTAAAGAGAACATTTTATTTATTATATACAATGTATACTTTATGTAAAATTAGGTGAAATTGAGGACGAGTTTCATTATAAAGTTGAAACAAAACGAAAAGTGTATTTAACGTTTTTTTGTAAATAGCTTCTCAAATATTGAATTGATTTTATCAAAACAAAAAGTATAAGATCAAAAATTAAATTTTCTATCAAGATTCTTTATTTCTTATAAAACCAAGTTTAATGGTACAAGGAACGATATTTTTACATATAATAACATACAGATTTTGCGCATGACAAGTTTGCACAAAACGAGCAACAAGAATGAGAGATTGGGGATCAACCTGGAGAACATACGTCTATATTGATATTTCTAATTAATTTACACAAATTTTTCAATACACGAATATTTTTTGAAATAAATAAAGTGCCGAATGCATATCTATACCACATCTTCCTATATCTCACACTCACACCACATCTTCCTATATCTATAACTTGCCTTGGGTATACTTTTTATGTCCCTATTCGTACAGGAAGTCCTGTGTTGTTATTTAGACATACCGATCCACAATATCTGACACACATTTGAAAAACAGGTCATTTGTAATATAAGCTGGGAAAATTTCATAGTTTTAGAATAAAGCGGAGCATCGCAATTGCGTTAAAAATTAATATTTAATTTCCTACCAAAAGATATTGGTTTTTGTTTTCAATTTTTTCTCAAATTTAGATATAGAGTTGACACTGCAATGTTTTGTATCAGGTTTATTCCACTCAGGAACTATAGAAGGAATAAACGATTCAGGGAAAGCCTGCAAAATGGAACCACAATTCAAAATTTTTGTGTTTACTTTGCCTTTGTTTTATTTTGTTTCTAAGGAAATTACTATGTAAGCTTCTTTGTTTATTTAAAGAAGCCAATTTTGAGATACAAAGTGAGAAACAAAGCTTTTGCGATTTCATTTCCTTATTTACAACACTAGAGTTTACAGACTATCATTATACCTTGAGAGACATATGATAGTATGTGGCGTCCGTGGGGTTCTTCAAATTCGATTACAGAAGTAATATAGAAAAACTCCAAGGGGTAAATACTATATAACGTTTTTAAAAGAGAATATAAATCATAACAGTCTTCTATGAACGATAACTTTAAAACTGATGTCAATGCTTTTTTTTTTAACAATTCATCTTTATTCAACAATTGAAGATGAATACCATTTTATTGTATAATGTAATAAGCAGTGATGTAAGAAATATAATTCACAATGTGCATGGGAGAACTAAATAATTTAGTTAACTTAATCATATGACTCTAAAGCCCGTTCTGTCATTATTAAGAGACGCTAAAGAACTGGACAACTGTGGAAATATAAGATTTTAAGATTTGGAAATAAATGAAATTGGTGTCACAAATGGTATGTCTGCAGTATTTGATTTTTTTTTATAAATATATATGATGCTCTTATACACAATTATTAATCATGGTTGTTTTACTTCGCTTAGTTATAGCATTTAACAAATAACTCTTCGTATTCTTATTTTCGGCATCAAATAAAATGTATAATGGAATATTTTTTAAAAGACAAGGAAAATGAAAAAAAATATATACAACAAAAATAAGCAAAAGGAGATGTGGTATGGCTGTCAATGAAACACCTATCCACAAACGTTGAAATTGAAGTAGCTGTAAGAAATAAATAGGTCATATTTACAGTCTAAAAATGTGTTTAGCCGGGGCCTGAACATCAAATTACACATATCTATACTCGTAATGCATTTGTAAACAAGTTCGTACCCTAAATATGTTCCTCTCCTAAACATGTCGAGGAAAGTGTTTACCCCTATATGTATTTAACCTGACCACATGTTAAAGATAAACATGTTTGGTACTGCCTCTTATAAATAAGTGAAACATTCTCAGTAAATCACATCAGAACTTAGATCAGACTAAAACCTCACTTAAACTGAATATATTTGTTTTTGTAGAACAGGAGTTTAGTATCCCATAAAACATAAATCATTATATAGAGACCTAGGCAGCAAAGATAGTCATTAGAATCTTTTTGCATTTGCCTGTGTTCTATCCTTTTAAAAACCTTGCGGTGAGGCATGGTTTCTGACATCAGAAAAAAAGTGAAGTATAGGCCACTGGACGTTAAGCAACCACGTATTAAACCTCACCTTTCCGTGAAGTGTTTACAATTATTTGTATTTTTAAAATAAAAAAAAAAGGATAAACATTTCCAAAAACTGAAAATATTTGAGAAGACGCTATTACCTTAGAAGTAAAAAATTTACCAGACAGAATAAACACGGCAGAAACAAACAAACGAAAAAAACCAAGAGAACAATTTGAAATACCATATACATGTTAAAATCGGTATATACAAGCGGATTATAAACGGGACAGGGTTGAGCGAACATGAATTTCTACTGATTACACTAAAGGTGGCAATCAACCGATTGAAGCACGTGTCGAGAAAATATTAGATTACTTTCTAATTAAAAATGACATAATTATAAAATTTGATTTTATGATTTTTTACAAAGTATTTTTCTAGATGCCATATCCGTTGTGATAGTATCTTTCCATCAGGTTATTAGTGTACAATTTTGTTCTTAGTGCACTAAGGAGGTCCTTTGTAGTATTTCTACGAATCCCATAATTTACATGTATGCTGAGGGAAAAGTCGCACGTTTTTATAAGTAGGACGAAAGTCACAAAAATGTAATCAAAGTGTACACGTTGGGAAAAAGTCTGTGAGAAAGGTTTAAATAATTTTATTTAACATCTTCATATTTTTTTCTGCGAAATCATAACTTTGATAGCCGTTAAGACGGAACGATATTCCATACCGCAGATACCATTTAATGATAGACTTTGTAAATTTTGTAGTTCGAACTGTGTGGAAAACGAAATACATGTTTTAATGGTCTGTCTTTTATATACAGACTTCCGATATGAACTTTTTAAAACATCACGTGAACATATTAACTTTGACAGAATGAACACAGAGAAAAGATGTATTGCTCATATGAACTGTAAATACAAACAAAAGTTTTTAGCTCGTACAATAAATAGTTTTTTTATTAGAAGAAAAAAGTTTTTATGATATTATGATTTACAAACAATATATCTTCAGTATTATTTTTGTCTTTCTTTGTGCATATTTGTTTCTTACATAAAGGTTACTGTGATGTGTTTCAAATAAAATCCCAAGTTTATATACCTTTATTTTCTTTTGCAAAGATAATTTCAATTGACAATTTTATTATAATATCCATCATCAGAATATTAGCATTTTAATAAAGATTTTATTCGTTTATTTTGTTACTTATAGCAGGGACATATAATACATATATGTGTGTGTAACTATACAAATCCTTGTTGTAACTAATTCATAATTGTATATATTTTAATTAATTTTATTGTAAATTTAGTGTCTCGTAATTTTATGAAGGCTGGCTATCGATCTTTGTTTTAACTGTAAGACCAATGTGCGACACTATAATGAAATAATCATTATATTCATCTTTTATATTTAATCTCAATTACCAGATTAAAATTTCACACCTAATTGAACATTGCAGATGTACGCTGACCACTATGTGTATATACCAAGAAACTGCTAGGTGTGAAAATAAGATGTGTCAATTGTATGAGGACCTGTACGGGGGTCCTTAATTCTATACTTGTTCAGTCTTTTTCTGTGTTCTTTATATATATAAGCACTTCGTCATTCTCTATTCCTTATCTTTTTCTCTATGTTTCTGTAGTCATTATTTATTTTCCTTTATTCGGCACTTTTAACCCATTATTCACTATTCACCGACCCCATCCTGACCCTCTTTTTTAATGAACCGTTAGCAAATACGTCTCGAAGGTGGCAGCATACATCACAGTCCACGACATTATAAACTAGTAAGGCACACATACTGCTGGTGATCAACCTTTGATTTATAAACTAGAATAAATATACTAAAAAAATTTAAAGATAATATATATTTTTTACAATTTCGTTCGTCCGTTTTTTATCGACAAATGGTTCAGTTTTTTTTCGCAGTTTTAAGTAACGTTATAATATATATATTTTATAGAATAGCTTAAAAGCAGATACATATGTTTATTTCGTGTCAAACCATTTCTTGGAACTTGTGAAGCTTTTTATGATAAATGGAATATTTTTTTCCCGATTGACCTAATGATATCCATAATTTGTTTTATAAACCAATTGAAATACCAAACACATGACGAAAAAACAGTCGCCGAAAAAAACATATTCATAGTCAAACTGTTTGTATACACGTGCGTGATTAGCGGTCCATGGTTGAATGATCATGAATTTCAATCGATTACACAGATTGCAATCAATATTGAACGTGGCATGTGTCGATAAAACATTAAATTTTGTAATTCTTAAAGATGTTATTAATATAAAATATTGAATTATTTATTTTGAAATAGTTTACTTCTATAATTCATTCCCTAGTGCCAATTATATCATATCGTCTGGTCCCTTGTACTTGCATCACTTTTTATTAAAATTGTCATAATAATCTTTCGACAATTTCGATCACACAGATGAAGCTTTAAAAAGTTGAAAAATATTTTCACGAGTCCAACAGTTGACGTGCTTTCTTTATCATGTTTAAGCATGCGAGAATGTATTCTTAAAAAATCTAAGAGACACAGAAAACGTAATACTACTAGTATACGAAATCATTCAATTTTGCATAAAGATGATAACTCTAACTTTAAAAAAAAAACGTTCAGAAATATGAACAGGAAAAGATGGACTTCTTTCTTGACCAAAATACAAAACTAGTAAACGGTGAATGTATATGTACTACTGTATACTTTGTTACAAAGTACGTCACATAAAAACAACTCTGTTACGTCAGACCAAACACCAAAAACCAGGTGGCATGATAACAAACGAAACCAGTTTGTCAATACAGTTCATAACAAAAAAGAACAGTTATCGGCAATACTAAACGACCTTCACACTTTACACTCGAGTGATCATTGTACTCAACACGAAATTGACAAAGTTGTTGATAGTATTGGCGAAATACTCGTATCATCTGCAAACGAAACATTTATTAAAAAAACACGCACTACAACACAAAGAACTAACCAGAAACCATGGTATACAAAACAGTGTTACGATGCTAGAAAAAAATTTCACAAAGCAAGAAAACAATACAATTTACACAAAAATGAAACAAATCATAAAAAATTACTTGACTTTAGCAAACAATATAAGCAGATTACAAATAAAGCTTACAATGATTATCAATTTAATCTTGAAAGCAAGATTAGAAATACGGCACAAACAAATGGCAAGGAATTCTGGAAAATCTTGAATAACTTTAATAAAAAAAGTAAAGATGATCCAAACATTATATCTATGGAATCTTTGTACAATTATTTTAAGGACTTAAATATGAATGATATGGATGAATGTAATAATGATATAGATGTTAACCTTAATGATATGTCACCAGAATTAAATGAATTATTGAATGATCCTATGACTGTTGATGAAATAAAAAATGTTGTAAAGAAGTTAAAAAATGGCAAATCTGCTGGACAAGATGGTATACTAAATGAATATATTAAAAATACATTAGATGATATGATGCCTATATATATTTCGCTATTTAATATCATTTTAGACACGGGTCTTGTACCTGAGAGCTGGGGTATGGGAATAATGATTCCTATTTTCAAAAATAAAGGATCTAAATTAGATCCTAGTGCATACAGGGGTATAACCCTTAACTCCTGTCTTAGTAAAACATTTACAGCCGTATTGAATTGTAGATTAAACACATTGTCAGAGGAAATTGAATTAATTTCTGAGGCCCAAGCAGGGTTTAGAAAAGGCTTCTCAACTGTAGACAATATATTCATTTTACATGCCCTTATATCACTATATTTTTCTGCAGGAAAAAAACTGTTTTGTTCGTTTGTAGATTTTAAAAGTGCTTTTGACACAGTCTGGCGAATGGGACTGTGGCAAAAAATGCAAAAATCAAATATTCAGGGTAAAATTTTTAAAGTTATATATAATATGTATCAAAATATTAAAACATGTATAAGGAAAGGAGACGAAGTCTCAGCGTTTTTCAGTTGTGATGTAGGAGTAAAACAGGGAGAGAATTTATCTCCTTTCCTCTTCTCATTATTTTTAAATGACCTTGAAAGTTTCTTGTTAGACAACAATGTCGATTGTTTACAAAAGGTCTATGCAAAATGTGAAGAAGAATTGTCTTGTCTACTTAAACTCCTAATTATCTTATATGCAGACGATACTGTGCTATTGTCTGAAACAGAAGAAGGTCTTCAACAGGCCTTGTTAGCGTTTGAGCAATATTGTAATTTATGGAAACTTCGTATTAATACAAACAAGACAAAAATTGTAATATTCAGCAAGAGAAAATTTAAACCAAAAATTGTATTTAATATTTATGGTGAAAATATTGATGTACAAGATTCATATTCATATCTTGGTGTTATGTTCAATTATAATGGTAGTTTTTGTACTGCTAAAAAGAAATTATTAGATCAGGCACATAAAGCATTGTATGCTTTACTGCAGAAAATAAGAAATTTGTCAATTCCATTAGATTTACAATTAAAATTGTTTGATTCACTCATTACTCCAATTCTTGTCTACTCAAGTGAAGTATGGGGATTTGAAAATAAACAGGGTATAGAAAAAATACACTTGCAGTTTTGTAAGAGAATTCTCAATTTAAGAAACAATACTCCTAGCTATATGGTATATGGAGAACTTGGACGTTCTCCAATGGAAGTTATCATTAAATTGAGAATGGCGTTATTTTGGAACAACCTTTTATCCAGTAGTAACAAAATATCTAGTATTTTGTATAGACTTATGTTTAAACTTCACGAGAGTAAGCAAGGACATTTTAAATGGATTTCTTATGTTAAATCTATTTTTGATGAAACAGGGCTTAGTTTTATATGGAATGATCAAATGTATATGGATAAGAATATTCTCAAGTCTATTCTAAAACAGAATTTGACTGATCAATTTATTCAAAATTGGTTCTCGCAAATTAATAGCTCATCTAGGGGGGAATTTTATGGACTTTTTAAACATGAATTTAAACTGGAACCATATCTACTTAGATTGGCTGTATCTGATAGATTATATATGTGTAAGTTAAGATGCTCAAATTTAAAATTTCCTATAGAGACGGGAAGATGGGCAAAGATCCCTAAACATAATAGAATTTGTCATTTATGTAACTTTAATATTGGTAACGAATATCATTATATGTTTACTTGTACATATCCACAAATCGTGGACCTGCGCAAAAAATTTATCCCACATTATTACAATACAAATCCATCAGAGATCAAAATGATTGGAATGCTGTCAAATTGCAATGTAAAATTATATCGTAATATTTGTAGATTCTTAAAAAACATTATCAAATATCTATAATTATTCACTTTTTTATACATATGTAAAAACTCACATATTCATGACATTGTGTTAAATCCAAATGATATAGACTGACTGTATATACACATGAAAGTGTCACGAGAATCACGTGCATGATTGTTTATTGTGTGTTAGCTCCTGTTGTCGTATATATATACATGTTTATCATAATTGTATTGTAATTACTGTATAGATATTTAGTATATTTATGTATGTATGTATATTGACCTCTTGTACACTGTTGTGTCTGAGGATAATAAAACTTTGAATCTTGAATCTTGTTATGATGACCTTTAACTTAATAAATATTTATTTTTTATTATTCAATCAACAGGTATACCTTAATTAATTTTTTTCCGGAATAGTAATTTCTTTTTCTGGAAAAGTAATACCAATTTGCGGAAACGTAAAAACGCCGCTACTTATTTCGGAAAAGTAATGCACGAAAATGCGGAAACGTGAAATTGGACTTTTGGAGAAAAAAAAAAACTACTAAAGGACATGTTAGCGCCGACATGAGTTATAAGAAAAGATTTCCAAAACAACCATATCATTAAGAAGGAATGTTTACATGCTATACTCTCGTACTAGTATTACAGGGTTCTTGTGGCGTTCACCTTAGACACACATCTTTTTAACGATGTTTAACAAGAAAATCCCTATTTAGCGGACAAGCAATTTTTTTTTCTGTTATTGAATATCGAGAAAGAAAATAAATCCCGAAATTAATTTGGAACTTTGATACTCAATAGTTTCCCATCAAAATATTCACAATTAGTGTTCGTCCAGTGGCATACATAACAGTCTTATTTCTATATGCAATCAACAATGAGCAAAACCCTAACCTTGTAGTCATTTATAAAAGACCCGAAATGATAAATGTAAAAACAATTCAAACGAGAAAACTAACGGCCTGATTTATGTACAAAATGTGCAAATTCCTTGATAACCTGAATTTTCTTAATTATTTGCCTACAATATATAAGTCACTGTTTAAGAAAAATAAAAAAATAAAATTCATGGACTATTATAATAACGTTAGTATAATAGTCCAAGAATTAAAGTGTTGATAAAATAAGAGCCTCACATTTAAAAGTTTTAAAACATTTCGAAGATAAAAAAAAAAAAAAAAGTAAAAAAATATACAAAACAGACTTTTTCGTTCATTTTGTAACATGAATGAGGCAGTTAGTTTTCTCGACTGAATTGTTTAACATTGTCATTTCGGGGCCTTGTAAAACAGACTATGCGGTATGGACTTTGCTCATTGTTGAAGGCCGTACAGTGACCTATAGTTGTTTATTTTTGTGACAATTTGGTCTCTTGTGAAATGTGGTCTCATTGGCAATCATACCACATCTTTTTTATATGTTTAAATCATTTTACAAGACATCAAATTGCTATTTTGTGTTACTGTTGCAGACAATTCTTTTCAAATATTAAAAAATATTTTAATTAAATGGAATTTTGCATTTGCACCCGCTTGAAAAAAATAAAAACATATAAAGAAGCAACATCGAAATTCTCTGTACTTTAAGCGGCATTTTCACATGAGTAAAATATAAGGTCAACGTTTGAAACTTTTTCAGTCTTGTTCCGTCTTGTTCCATAACTTTCAGTCTTGTTCCGTCTTGTTCCGTATTTTCCAGTCTTGTTCCGTAACTTTCTACCCAGTCGTATAAACGAATCGTCGACAAGTGCGTACATTTTTTGGAACAACGTCAAAATCGTTGTTTTATTAGGAACGTCGTGTAACGCTAAGTGGCACCAATACCGTGCGTAACGTCAATATAAATCTGTGATTTTACTATGTCCACAACTTCGATGAACCAAAGCAAGTTAAACATCGACCTATATCTAAATCAAATTGGTTCTCTTCTTCTTCTTCGTCTTCTTCTTTTGGTATACAATAGTCTATCGACATTCGATGATTACATACTGTTGGCATACGTGGACTAGTCTATTTACAAAACTTTTACCCCAATTAATTCAAAATATATGTTTTTTTCTTATGTTTAATGTATACATGTATATATTTTAAATTGCGCTATAGTTCCGTAACTTTCTACCCAGTCGTATAGACGAATCATCGACAAGTGCGTACATTTTTTTAAATCAATATTTCTGGTATGTTCCAATCTGTCCTTCACTATTGACATCGAGTATATATTACATTTTCCCAAAGTCAACCTTGGAAAAAATATTTAAATAGATTGTAATTTCATCAAATCTTATTTTTTGGGTATTATTTATATAATTTTATTTTACACCAGAAATGTTATTTATAAAGAAGCGTATGAGTTTAGTTATGACAAGTAAGACAGAGTTGTATATTATACATCTGATAGTTCAAAATGGAAAGTTACAAGTTATCGGCCGTGTACACTGAATATTACCTGCAGAAGTGAAACGATGCATGAACTTGCAAGTCCGACAGGAAATCGCTTGAATACCTGGAAGTGTCACCTCACACCCCTTACAATACCTTTAGAAGTAATACCTTAAGCCATGCTGGTGATCAGATGAGGGAAGACCAGAATTTATTTGAAAAAAGTTTATTACTTTAAAGAATTATGAACAAATTATATTTTCGAAAACAATTTTCACGGAACACTTATTCATGATTTTAACTTTGACTCTTTACTTAATTCCAATATTAACAGTTTAAAAACAACAGACCATGGTAATTTAAAAAAAATGCAAAAATTTTCCGTATAAAGTTAGTTAGTCGAATAAAACAACAGTACGATTGACAAGATATCGACACGCAATTACGACTACATCCTTATTCTTTCAAAAAGAGATTCCCAGGCAACCTCAGAATATAAAGTTTCAGGATTTGTAAATATTAGTAGACCTGTTACTATTCTTGCGGCCTCTAATTGCAAATTTTCTAATTTCCAACGATCCGTGTTGAAGGCTGTTCTTTGACCTATTCAATTTTTAAATAAAATATGTTTAAACTAAACGCAGCATTGGCTATAAAAAGCCTCAAATGTTGAAGGCTATTCTTTGACCTATTAAATTTTTAATAGTCTTCAAATTTCAACAAAATTCCGCGTAAGGGACCACAACTTGGAAATGGAGATAGGTTTTTATAAAAAAAAAAATCAAAAAGAACACAGAGTGTGTAAAGTTTTAAAATTTTTGATGGATACGAACATTTTTCTCCATTGCCAAATCAACTAATATTAGCACTCATACCACTTATTATATTTATATCTATTTTCAGCATAGAATATCTCAGTTTGTTATTGTCGACATTTCTATTACATTTTCTTGATAAAACTTTTTAATACATGTATAAACATTTTAACAAGCTCACCATATTCTAATTTAAGAGTTGGCGCCCATCAAAGCCATGCACACGAAAATATTTATAGGAAGAGAAATAAAACAAAAGCAAAATGATTTGTCCTTTTAATCTCTGAAATTATCAGCAATAATGATTTTTTTTTTTTTAAGTTTTAGTTACGAATGATATTCTGGGTGTGTCTAAACACTGCTAAGGAGTCCTTAGTGCACTCAGGACTGATAACATGCCACTAAGAACTAGATGGAGAGCTGTTACATGCAATTTCTTTTCATATTACGGTAGAAATTGATATTTAATGCATAAATTTCAAATTTTATAGAAAAATGATAATAAATTAAGGAGATATTCAACATTATTTAGACACGTGCCTGTTTTTCTTTGATATGCCGAAAATCCATGAACCGTTTGACACGTGTCAAATTACATATTAATTGATTACACGGGAATCCTTTTGGTAAAGTTGGATACTAATAAATGATTGTTGTTGAAATTTTATTAACAAAAAAATCTGAATGAAGAAGTATTTTCTCAAGTGTATATTTCTTGTAAATAATAAATTTGTCACCAGAGAAATATATCTAATGTCGGATTTTTATTTGATGTTCATATTAATAAGTGACTGAAATACAAATTTTTATAGATATTTAATTCACATTTATATATATTTTTTTTAAAGTACGTGTTGAAGTTTGGATAACCGGCAGATGCTTGTTGCGTTTTCATTAAATTCATCTTGTTATTGGGCTGTGATAAGCCCGGTAGTACTGAAAAATTAATCTAATATTTCGTAGCGTTCTTTGTATCTTGAACCAATTTTATTTTTCAGGTGGTCGGACACATTATCTATAATGTGTTTTGTACCCGTATCTCTATTCTGTTTATTTTTTCTTGCAAGCGTGCTTTAATGTGGTGACAGGCGACGACGGACATGCGTTTGAACAATAGACTGGTTTGGAGCTGGAACACTTTAGTTTGTTTCTTATGGTGCACTGTTCAAAATTTATTTTCATATATGAAGACATTTTAAGAAATGTATAACTGGACAAAACGAAACCAATAAGATAATGCATTTTTACTACATGCAACACACTAAGTTCATATATGACCCGTTTGAGTAATATATTTCGGGCCTTCAACAGTGAGTAAAGCGCATAGCACATAGTCATTATTTCATAAATTATTTCGTACGATATGTTAAGCAGACAATTTGTTAAAAACAATACAAATCGGATTTCCTTCTGACATACTTGCCACAGGCATTTGTCTCAGAAAAAAATTCCTATATACCTTTTCTGAGACAAGTGCCTGTGATACTTGTTCTTCTTTAAGAAAAGTAGATTTAAAGAAATTATAGTTGAAAATATTTCTGTCGGCTTTTTCTTTTTTTCGCGTGATATATTTAGGTTTAAATATTCTGATTATATTGCATTACAAAAAATAATTATTTACACATCATGTGGTAAAGGCATATTTTCAAGGCATTCATACGAAGCATTCTCTTTCTCTGTCAGAATTATATCTTTAGCTCTAAATTTACACATACTGAAAAAAAAATCGTGAATACTGTGCTAAAAACTGTGGAACATTTTTAAAACATTTGTCTCTTTTATATATTTGAAAATGAAACTTAATCTGACTTAAAATCGGGAAATGATTTATTTAACTTCTTTTACTTTTAGAAGAATAATAAAATGTCGAAATATACAAACAAATAAGTGCCGTATGGAGCCTTTGTAAACAAATATCAAGCTGGTTGAAAACTAGTGGTTTGGATAAACCCCAAGAACGACACATAATTTTCTCTCTCTCAATACCATCGTATTGTTTTAGTTAAACCATTTGTATATATACACGCATCTTTGTCGAAATTAAAATAAAAACAAAACACTTATCAATATATATATTTATTTTGTCTTCATATCTCTTACATAACAAGCTAACCACACTCTAACTTATTAGTCATTTAGTAGGCGCACATCAAAGTCGTGCACCTGTGGCAAATAACTTTGTCGGGAAAGAAGTAAAACAAAAACAAAATTATTTGTTCTGTAATCATTTTTCATAAGAACAACACATTTAATTATAAATATTAAGCATACATTTTTTTAGATACAATTGTTTATTACCTAAAATAAAAAGATTATGATTGTTTAATGAATTGTTTTGTCATTTGGCACGTGTCAAACGGTTCATTGATTTTCGGCATATCAAAGAAAAACGGGCACGTGCCTAAATAATGTTGAATATCTTGTTTATTTATGATTATTTTTCTATAAAATTTGAAATTTATGCATGAAATATCAATCTCTAACATAATATGTAAAAATAATACACACAACAGCACTCCTTCTAGTCCTTAGTGGCATTGTATAGTCCTTAGTGCACTAAGGAGTCCTTAGCAGTGTTTAGACGTACCGTGATATTCTAGCCTAACGTGTTGATGTGTCTGTTGTCAGAGATGCACATAGACCTAGGTGAACAATACTGTCTTTAGTTACATCTAGTGTTTAGTTCCATAAAATTTCAGTTATTATAAAATTTTGTTGAAGAATTTATTGGCGAAAGTTAATGTAAATGTTCAGTTGCAAATACTACATGCATATTGAGGACACAATAGAAGAAGTATGGTTACTGGCAAATCTATCCAGGCATCTCCACAATAAAAATATCTTCACGGAAAGCAAGCTATACTAAATAAAAAAATCAAAAACACTTATGTACGATTTTCAAAGTTGTTTAAGTAATTGTAGTGTATTGGATATACCCGTTGGACGCATGTTTCTGTCTTGTCGTTACTTTCAATGAAAAGCTGGTGGTATTCTTAGCCCCAACACCATGTGCTGTTTTAAAATTGCTTCTGATTTTATTCACAGTTTTTGTTCAGATGGTGTCACAGTCATGTCTCAGTACCCAACAAGTCGGTTGAGTACAGGAACCCTGATGAGTTCAAAATGATGAGTCCTCTATGCAGAAAGAAAATTCCGCACATAGAGGCGGGCCTCTTTTGGTCACTAAACAATAATGAATAATAGTTCAGAGAAATGGTTGCTACACTAAACACTAAAATGCACTTTTGAACTTAAATTGAAAAAAAGCACATGAGATTACCAAAGGATAAAGGTTTCTGCTTTGAGACAGGCGATGGATGTATACGCATGACTTTTGATATCTCAACCGGCCCCTATTCCTTTAGCAAATGAGGAATAAACAACCACAATGCATTAAACAAGAGAAAACTCGATTTAAAAGAAGCCAGAGTCAAATGTAGAAATAGGTAACAGAAGAAACTACGCAAATGGCAATAATAAACATAAAATAACAAACGGACCAGTAGCAGTAACTCAATGCAAGCTCCATGTTTGAAGTACACTTATCGGTAATTTGTGTCATTGGTAGAAAAATTAACAATTCTTAAACAATAATATCTGGGAATATTTGGTCTGCTCCAATAAAATAATATCCTTACCTACTACAAAAACATATAAAACTATTCTCTGTTCTTTGGTTGAGTTCACAAATAGATTTTTCTCTAAGATATTTCATTCTCCCATAGGATATTTGTTTCTCCTATAGGATATTTATTTCTCCTATAGGATAGTTCTTTCTCCCATAGGATTTTTTTCTCTCTTATGAGTTGCTTTGATCTCCCATAGGATTTTTAATCTCCCTTAGGATTTTTAATCTCCCTTAGGATTTATTTATTACCCTTAGGATTTATTTATTACCCTTAGGATTCTTTTTTATCACACAGGATATTTTTTCTGTTATGAAATCCCTTAGGATATTTATTAATCCTATCGGATATTTTTAATCCCATGGGATTATTTTATTAGACTAATATCCTGTAGGATAAAAAATATCCTATAGGAAATGCTTTTATTTTTCCTAAGGGATTTTTTTAATCCTAAGGGCGAAACTATATCCTATAGGATATTTTTATTCTCCTAAGGGATTATAAATCCCTAAGGATTTAAATATCCTGTAGGATATAAAAAATATCCTATGGGATTATGACTTTATCCTATAGGATTTCTCAAAATCCTGTAGGATTTTTAAAAATCCTATAGGAGAAAAAAATATCCTACAGGATTTTGTCACTATTTTCACTCCAGTTGCCGAACCGGGCGAGCCACACCAATTTTTTTTTGTATTGTGTTATTTATCCCCAGAGGTACATTATTGCCAAATTTGATGATTCTACGACAAAAAAAAAGTGTGGTTCCAATTTGCACTTATGAGAAGTGCAAATTAATCCAAGAACATGTTCATGGCTAAAAATGAAAAGGACAAACAGACAAATAATAGTACACATGACACAACATAGAAAATTAAAGAATAAGCAACACGAACCCCACAAAAAAATAGGGGTTATTTCAGGTGCTCCGGAAGAGTAGGCATATCCTGCTCCACATGCGGCACCCGTTGTGTTGCTTGTGATATAACAAATCCGGCAAATAGTCTAATTCGGTAGGTCACATTCATGAAAGGGAAGTATTAAAGTATCATATGCACAACGTTACATGTGTATATGGCCACTACAGAACATTTTATAATTGAGAATGGAAATGGAGAATGTGTCAAAGAGACAACAACCCGACCATAGAACAGACAACAGCCGAAGGCCACCAATGGGTCTTCAATGCAGCGAGAAACTCTTGCACGTATATTTAAGTTCTATAAAAAAAAAAGAGGGAAAAAAAATAATACAGATGGCACAACATAGAAAACTAAAGAATAAATAATACGAACCCCAAAATTACTCACTGATTTTCAAAATAATTATGCGTGGGCGACAATCGAATTTTATAGTGAGTTTTTTCGGCTGCACCTTTTCCGAACCATACTTTTCTGGTACATTTTTAAGGCTTAGTTGTTCTTAAAACTGAAAATCACCGAACTGGGATTTATTATATTTGAATAAGCTACTTTTACATTAGTGCATGCATAATTGTATACGTATAATTGCAACATATAACCTTCGCTAAATGCATCAGATGCATGAGGTCTACCAGACTTATTTCGTACTCTAAGGATTGAGCATAAAATTTGATACACAAAGTTTTTCTGAACTAAAAAAAAACAACTTGTAAGTAATGTGAGACAATTAAACAAATTCTTGCTTTTCCAAATCATTTTACCGCAGATATGAGATAAAAGAAAAAGTTTAGAAAATGATTTTAGCATCCATGTAGTTTGCAAATTATAACAATGTGTAAAGACATGTGTAATATTTTCCAAATTCCTGTTTCATTCTTTTGTGATGTGTTTCAAAATATTGCAATTACATGTAGCAGTACAGCAATCTCTAGTACACTGTCAGTGTCAACAATGTCCGGTGTACGGGGATTTTCGTACAATGAACTATTATCCATTTTCGGGATTCTATAAATATATATAAATTGTTGATATTGATATTTATCTAACCTCCTATACATTTCTAGGAAATTGAACACTTGAACACTTTATATAGAAAAAAAGAAAGTGTGTTATGATAGCAAATGAGACAACTCTTAGACTAGTCTAAATTCAACACATAAGGATAGTCGGTAAGAAAATTCGTTACATAGTGTGCTAGTGACCTAATATAATATATACGGGGTCAGTAAATTCCATATGGGGTGAGAGCGAAGCTAATAATGTTTCACTTTTTTGTGCATATCAATAAAATGATACAGTAGTCGAAATAAATGAAATTTATCAATTGTTTTAACTGTTTGAACTCAAGTTGCCAATCATAGGAAAGATCCGTTTAAACTGATTTTAAATATTGGATCGGAAAATGTTTATTGTTAAAAAGTTTACAACAGGAAAGTACATGTTCAGATAAAATTAAATTGTCATGAGTAGTTTGTCGCGGTGTTTCCGTTAATGTTTATTGTTATACAAATTATCAGTAGTGGACTAAACTTTTATGAATTTCTTCCTTTTCCACAAAAGAACAGTCATATCGAAAAAGTCTAATCATAAAGTGTTGATTCTCTTCTTTTTTTTTAGCAAAGCATAAGTTCCGACTGTACTTGCTGGACCTTTCGTCATCTAATATGCTGCTCATGTTACTTATCCACTGGTCTATTGTGTTGACTGTTACAGCCCAACGTAAGTTGAATAAAATGTTTGGTTACTTTCAAGATTCGTTATTTGTTATATAAGGGGACGACCATTTGATATTCTGGGGGGGGGGGGGGGGGGGGGGGGCAGGAGGATTTGTTTTGGATCGGTTATTTATTTTTGTAAACTAAGAGGACAGATTATTTATTTTCTGCACTGTTGAAGCAAGATTTTTCATTTTCATTAAAACAAGGGACTGATTATTCATTTTCACAACTATATTTATAAAATTTAAAAACATACAATTTTTAAATGAATTTTATTATACATGTTATAAATAATACATTGTCATTAAGTACCATTTGATTATAATTAACCATTATCCTCTGCAGGAATGAATCTTGCCAACTGCGTATACATGTATTTCATACATACACATAATTAAATTTTTGCTGCAACGTGCCTTTTTATTAATTATTGCCAAACACATTTCACCGAGCGGAGCGAGGCAAAAAAAAATTTCGAAGGGTTTTGATGCTGCTGAAGGCTCAAAGAACTATAGAACACATGATGCTAAATCATGCTTTCTGGGTGTTAATCCCAGACCTTTTCTTAATCTGAAAATGCAAGTTCTGCTTTAATCATTTTTTGACCAATATTTTGGTCTCGAAGCAAAATGTGTAAATTCAGTGTAAGAATTAAGTTTTTAGGGACAACATTAAAAGACCAAAATGTAGGATAAAGCAAAAATGTAATTCTCATAGTTAAGTATGTGACTGTTGTTTTTTTTTTTGTTTTTTTTTTAAATCTCATGATTAAGTTAATAACAAAATTACAAAATTACAAAGGGAATGCAACACTAACAGAATACAGAATGAACAAAAGACAAATAAATAAGAAACCTTGATCCTGAAAAAAAAGGGCCATGTCCAAGGAGAACAGAACTCTCAGTGAAAACAATTTGATATGAAGACAAGCTTTTGGTTTTGAAATTTCCTACATGAGCCTATTTGCCTCAATTAGGTTACTTCCCTGTAATAAAAGTGATGTAAGTGTTCCTGAGACAATATACCTCAAGTTAAATGAAACCCATTTTCAGACATTTCAAGTATATTTGATAATATTTATACTTTTATTGTTAAAAGATTTGGGAAATGTTTCCCCGATTTTTTTTTGGAAAAAAGATGAATTTTATGAAGAATCTGATGCCGTCTCATACTTTCGATTAGACCTGCTGAGTTATTTATTTTCAATACATTATAAATCAGGTTATTTCTTTTCAAACTACCACAGAACAAACAATTTATTTTTGTGATTATCAAGACTGTAGTGAGTTATTCATTTTCAAAATCCTCCTGCCCCCCCCCCCCCCCCCAGAATTTCAAATGGTCGTCCCCTAACTACATACATGTATATATTTAATAAACATGTTATGTTTTTACAGAACACAGATCCCATATTATTTCTTAATAGATGTTGATAATGCTTAATGTTGCTCCCTGAACAATATACAGTTATACGTCTTCTTTGCAATTTTATCTTTTTAATGTTATTGATTATCTTCATTCTGAATGGTTTATCACACTTTAAGATCCATATGTCAAGAGAAGTGTATTATCTAATAAAACAAATTGAAGTACCAATTATCAATTCAGTGATCTATATTTATTAGTTACATAATGAACTAGTGATCTAATACGATTTATATGGGTCAGTGTTTATCGTCTCCTAGGAGACGATATTAAGAATTGAACGATGGACAGTCAGTGCGTAAATGCGTTGGCCTAATTTAGGCAATTTTCAACGACCCATAGTTTAGAAAATGGCACGGTGACCCATACTTTTTATTATATTTTTGAAAATAGCATAGTAAAATCTTCATTTGGGCCAAGTATAAGAAAAATTCTATCTCAAGAAATGTATACATGTACTTATTATCTACCTTAAAGAGGACTAATAACAATAAGAAATAAGAATTAGGAGTTACAGAATACTATTTTTAAGACCTGAAACAATGCAGAACAATAAGTCTGAGACGTCGACTATAAAATTCCTACAAAGTTTTTTTTATAATGGCATAAACTGATCTCAAGGGATTGACAAACCGCGTATCAAATTATAAGCTTGATACATGTACCTTTGGTAACTATACTTATCAAACAAGCACAGGAAATAAAAAAAATATATAAATATAAACTACTACATGTATCTTGTATTTTGGAATATATGGATGAACTCTTTTTTTTAGCTATACACTTTCTTTTAAAGTATCAACATGTGAGGTGGAAAGTTTTTTAATATCTTTATGTTTGCCTTATTCAAGAAAACCTTACACCATATGGAAAGGCTACACAAAGTTCCCAACATGGTATAGCTGGACCAGACAATGCTATTAACCTACCGATAACGAATACATTTGCCTGGGAACATTGTACACATACAAATCCAAGTAAAACGAATAAGGAAGCTTGGTGGATGTTTGCATTTTACAAAACGTCATACATTACAGAAATAACGATTTACTACAGAAAACGTAAGTATACAAAATAATAGATAATTACATGCATATGAGCTGTAAGGCATATACATTTCTTCTGTGAAATAGTGGTTTCATAAAAAGCGGTACTCTTCAATCCAAAGCTCTTACTGTGATGTAGTCTGTAAATTGTGTTTTAAAGGATTTTAAGCTTCGAATTCGTCGATGTCTACCAGAGCTATACACCAAACATCTCGCAAAAAGAAAATATTAAAAACTTAAATATAATCTAATGAGATTTGCTTAAAAGTAATGATCTCTCTCTATTATTAATTGAAATACAAAATACAAAAATTTATAAGAATTTATTTAGTTTAAAACATATTTTATTGTCCAAAAACATTGACAATAGGATTAGACAAAGTCACAATACATACGTTCAAAGAACGATAACTCTAATTATTATCTCCATATTAATAAAATGAAATATAAATTATCCAAGTAGTTAAGTTCAGTTCGAAATATACCATAATTAATAAAGTATGTTTTACTACAAATCATAAGCATTTATACCACAGTCTATTTCCGGTAACTGTTCAATATGCAATTCTACAGATATCAATAACACCTTGTGTCAACGATCATTATAGATCTAAAGTAATCGATTCTAATACACTATTCTATTCGGAGATATTTGTAAACTAAACAATAACACATTACAAACACAGACAAGACACACATTAATTAAAACACATAGTACAAATAGACAACACGTAAACAAATAAACATGTAAACACAGAACACAGCTTACTGTGTATATAATACAAGGGCTGAGCAGTGCTCCTCTATAAAGTTACTGTACTCTTTAATATACTTCATTCACATACTGGAATCTGAATATAAAGAAATATGACTTCATAAGTCTTAATGTCAAAAATAGTATATAATCTAGTTAAACTCAATGCAAGACAATATTCCATGCTGGAATCTAATAACAGCCAAATATGAAAAATAATACAATAACTGTAATATTCTTTCTGTCTTGCAAATACCAACTTAAAGTAAAAATATGAACTCTTTCATACTCATGGAAATCAAAGTGGACTTTCATACTCATTTTCATAACACATTCATATCTTTTATACCAAGATAAAAATATAGAAATACATGCATCAAATACTAATGTAAGGAATATAGCTGACCTGAATATAAAGAATGGTTTCCAGAATAAGAAGAATAAATATATCTATATCACAATAAAGTGTCAGTGTTCTATAATATCTCTGTGTAGAATTTGAAAAGAGTGCCTCAATATCAAAGGAGTTCACAGAGTAATCAATCGGAATAAAGAAATAGAAAACCCAGGATGTAAATACCTAAGTGAATGGAAAATCAAAGTACTGTCATACTGTATACTCTGTCAAAGTCCGTCAACAAGTCAATGCATGAACAAATATATACAAATACTATTTATTAGCATAAATGATAAAATCAAGCTGTACTACACACAAGTTTTGCAACTTAGAACGTCACCTGTTACCTATTACCTTATCTGTACGTTCCGCATCTAACAGGCGCACCACCATACGGTGTACACAATGTATTTAGGATTTTGCTATATACACGGGTCATAACCACAGGGTTGACACTACTTAATTCAACCATTGTCACATTGTTCCCTATTGTAGTATTTTAATCAGTATGACTTTCTAAGATGACAATACGAAAAATCTGGACTTAAATTAAGGCGTATAGGTACAGTTTTCAATTTGTTAGCCGGCATGACGTAAAACAGCGAATCAAAGAATTCAACTTTATTTATAACTAATAAAGGACAATGTGTTGATTTAAAAATACTCCATTCCAGGCACTTTTGTTTTCCAAATAATTAATATTACCAATAATTGATACGTTCCAGGTCGACGGGTTCAAACAGAAAGCTTTTAAAAGCAGAGAAAACTGTGCATCTTATAATCGGCATGACTTTATCAGATAAATACGCATAGTTATATACTTTAATTCAGTCACGGGCCCGCGATATCACAGGTGTGTTCTAGTACAAATAATAAATAACCGAACAAATATGAAATACATAATAATAACATCATAAACAATATTAAACCATTGTGGTGACGTCAGCCTATTCATTTACCGTGGATTCTTTTTCTAGAATCAACGCTTCCTAAATCCTTCGCTGAAATTGACTCACCAGATCATATTCTATTGTTTCCTTTGTCCTTTGTGTGTCTAATTTCATTAAGGTTGAATTGACTAATTTACTGATTTCTGTTCACAAATGGAATTATTTTAAAAAATTACCTTTAATTTTTGTAATTTCTGTATGCCTTCACTGGGAATCGTACCCGTCCATGAATTCTGTTAAATGTTACTGACTTCAACATATCGATGAAACCTCTGGGCTACCAATTGGTTACGAAATATATGTTTATTTTATATATATAAATGAATATATGATATACATCGGTTCAACATACACACAGGGCTTGTACCTTTATATATTAATAATAGGCAAACGTACAATATGAGTTGGTAGCCACGAGGTTTCATGGTTCAGATTAATGAGTTAAAGTTTAGGTCTTGTCTAGATCTGTTTAGGTTCGAAACCCTGAATTCTCTTTGTTGTCCATAATCTCTAGTTTTCCAGTTTTTGTTCTTGTTTTGTATGTTATTGTGGATATTTTGTGAAATAAAAGCGAGTTTGGTCGTTTATGATCGGATTCATGTTGGCTATTCCACGTCCACTTGTATTTCTGTCCATCTGATGAGTTAAGCCTTTTTCAACCGATTTTTATAGCTCGTTCTTATGTTGTACTGTTGTACCACTGTCCCAGGTTAGGGGGGTTGGGATCCCGCTAACATTTTTAACCCCGCCACATTCTGTATGTATGTGCCTGTCCCAAGTTAGGAGCCTAGCTGTAATTCGTTGTTTTTTTTTGTTCAATTTTTACATAAATAAGCCGTTAGTTTTCTCGTTTGAATTGTTTTACATTGTCATTTCGAACCTTTTATAGCTGACTATGCGGTATGGGCTTTGTTCATTGTTAAAGGCCGAACGGTGACCTATAGTTGTTAATTTCTGTGTTATTTTGGTCTCATGTGAAGAGTTGTCTCATTGACAATCATACCACATCTTCTTTTTTTTATATTCCACATGTTTGAAATAAAAATGATTACATTCTTTTTGTCCATTATTGTTTTATAAATTAATATAATATGATTTCATCTGTTTTACTACATAACTTTACAAATGTTAATTCGCAAATTCCTATGCTAGAAAATCGTTATGTGCCTAGAATTAGACCGTGTTAAAAAATTTCGGAAACACACTTATTATAATTATGCACTATATGTATCTTCTTTGTCGGGTTGTTGTCCATTTGACACATTCTCTATTTCCATTTTCAATTTAAACAGAAATGAGTCCGAATAGAACTTATTTTGTATAAACAGATAATATTCATATGCCTGATAATATGAAGATCTTAAAGGACAGACGTGTTGTGTAATAATGTATTTGTATTTTTAAACATTTATTTGTGATATTTAATTTATTGTAATGGATCGTTTGACACGATAACGATTCAATTCAATTCAATTCAATATTTTATTTACGTCTCACCTTATGTATAAAATTACACAATACATTTATAAAAGATACATTTTGTATACATAAGCCAATCTGTACAGATTTATGAGAGACGATAATCACTTAAAAGAATATGTTTATGTACATAATAAATATTAATCCTGAATGGTAAAATTATACAACAAAAGTATTTCATTATTATTTACAATATAAAACTTCTCGGCGTCGTTTAAGGAGGCTCGAGGGTATAACAATTTCAGAAAAAATTAAATATTTGTTTTTCACTACAAATTTTATTTATTACCTTTTGTAATTGTTACTTTATCATATGGTACAAAAATCATTCAAAACAATCAATTCGTGTTGGCCCCAGATGACATTCAAAATGTATACATCATTGAAAAAGTTCCAAATTATCTCCCTTTGGTGGAAAAATGCCTTTTTTTGGCTTCAAAATTGAAATATTTTTTTTAACTCATCGGTGACATATATTTTTTAATATAATTTCCATATAAGCTGTACTTAAACTAAATTATTGTAAAATTTGAGCGATTTCTGTAATAAATTTCTTTTTTTATTTCGATATTACCTATATTTCTCCTATTACTTCAACCACCTTTACAAAAATGTATGCTTCTTTCGAAGGCAGATTGTGAGAGCAAATGAACGGTGACCCCACTTTTTTATTTTATTTTTCTATTAACTATAAGATAAAGTTCATTTATAGAAAAATATAGAGAAATCCTATATAAATGATTTAGACCCGCGAACCCCCTTAAGAATAAAATTACAGGTTTTGGCACATAATCTTATAATATCTTGATTCGAAAATAAAAATACCATTTTCTGACAATCTGTATTAAAAAACTATTAAAATGTTCATCAATTTTAAGAGACTCAGTAAAAAGAACTTGTCTAAGATCATTATAAACAGGACAATGTAAAATAACATGATATTCATCTTCGACAGTATTAAAACAATTAAAACAACATCTCTCTTCCAGCGGCAAATTTTCATACCTCCCAGTTTCCAGTCTAATAGGAGCCACCCCACATCTAAATTTTGCAAAGGCGCTTCTTTCACAAAAAGGCATGGTTATTTAAACTCACTTACAATTAACTTCTAATTACGAATAGGCGTTAATTTTGACAAGAAATTAACACAATAGTTTAAGTTATAGATACAATGGATAAACGTTGCTCATGGTTTCTTTTTCAAGAACCAACGCTTATCCATTGTATCTATATCACTTAATATCACTGTGTCTAAACCACACCGGCAAAATTTGTTCGGACTCGATGGTATCTAACATCTGGCACAATGACGGAACATTAATAAACAGAAGAAAGCTAGGTTTCTCCTTATTTTCTTATTTTTTTTATGATATCGAAGAATATATATACATATACAACTATTTTCTATTGTGATATGCAATATTTTCTACAACCGTTCTATATTAACGGAGAAATAAGTAAAAATGCACGTCAAAATGACGAATTGAGTGAACCTTGCCTCGAAATTGTTTAATTTCTCGTTAAATTGTTCACATTGTACGGAAAGAAAGGTACGAGAAGATAGATACTGACACGGAAGATTGCAAAACTTGTTTTTATGAACATCTCAATACTTGTATTTCTGAGTATGGAACGAAAGAAATGGGTCATGTCATTACGACAAATAAAAATACACCGGTTTCGTCATTGTTGTTTACTACACAATCACCCGGTTTCGTCTATATATATCACCCTGTTTTTTATATTTTTTTTAAAACCAACAATTTATGAAAAGCAACGTTAACACGGATCTGAACATTGTCTTTCGAAAGAATTTAAATATTTATATTTATTATAAAGTAAACTTGGCGTGTTTACATTTATTTACATAGGTAATTATAGTACTACACATTTTCCTAATGAAAGACGTATCCGTTATTTCACTGATTTTCAAACTAATTTTAAATGGAATACAAATACTCAATAGCAAACACTGATATCTAATTATTTTTTTAACATTAACATTATGATATTTTTTTATATAGGTTTTGAGATACATCGCAATATGTGACCCCCTTTTTTTTTTACAAAAAAAACTAAATAACGCTTAATAAACAAAATTTAAAACATCACCAAAAAGTATGCAGAAGTTAAGATTTATATTACTAAGAAGTGTGTAAAGTTTGATGCATTAATGATAAATCGTTTTGAGATATGGCGCGACATGTTAAAAAAAAAAACACACTCCTGTTTTACTTACAAAGTTCTGTAACTCAAAAAGATTTCATTTGATTTTCACTAGAAGGTATACAGATCGTTTGACCATTTCAAGAAATAACTTTGTTAAGTTTCATGAAAACTAGATAAGCTGTTCTCAAGTTACGGTGCGACATGTTTACGCTGGACGGAAGGATAGACGGATAGATAGACGGACGGACGGACGGACGGACAGAATGACAGATAGATGGAGGAACGGACGGATGGAAGGAAGGACAGACGGACGGACGGATGTATACAATAATACGTCCTGTCAAAATTGTGACGGGCGTGTAAAAACGCAATGAAATGAAAAAAAAACCTCTTAATTAAAGGTCAATAAGTTTTATTAGGATATCGGCCAAGTCGATTTATTTGTATATCTTCTTTACTTCCTAAGTCATTTTTGCTATATGACTTTTATATATATGTTTGAAAATAATAGATAGAAATTGATAAAAAGAACTTCAAATTTGTCATTTAAGGGCAATGCAATAACTCCTTCAAGAACTAATGTGAGAATTTTATAGTAAATGGACAAATGGTAGAGCTCAAGATTTTGAAGATAATCATCTGGCCCTTTCGAATTGTCTATGTCTTCGACTGTTTTTAAATAATTGACATCATGCACTTGCATGCCCCCCTTTGTTTATTTTTTAGCCATGAAGGCCATCTTGGTTGACAAGCGGGGTCACAGTAAACTTTTTAAAACTAGATACCCTTATTATAATTAAAAAAGACATATGATTTTAAATAAGGTATGTTAAATGCAGCCTAGTAATTTTTGATGTGAACATTTATGTAAAAAATTGTATTGAAAGATAATGAACGACGGTCGACCGGTGCCAAGTGATGAAAAAAAAAACTTTTCCTATTGGGTCAAGTGAGCTAAAAACAATCAAGAAATCCAAACAAAATTACACCGTTCTTGAATTTAAAAAAAAATGTGTAACAACTGAAAATTTCAAATTTCACGAACCGGATCGGACATAGCAAACAACTTCACTGGCGTTTTTTTTTTCAATAAAAAAAAATAAGACATATTATTTATATTTAAGTGACAATTCAATTTATGGTGAAGGTCTGTGGCCGAAGGAAAAATAATATAGAAATGAGGTCAAGGGCAAGGACAATGGACATATGGCAAATAGGGAAAAAATCGTTAGATCTGTGTTCCATACTTGTATATGTTACAGTCAAACCATCAAACTTTTGACATATGCAGCTTTATACAAATAGTTCAAAACGCTATGAATTCGAATCACTTAGTGTCGCTTGTTTAATAATTTAAATGAGAATGTTTATAATAAACATTATATAATCAAACTCACATAATCCGATTTCGCGGGTGTCCCTGTTTTCTTATTTCTTACAATATTTTAATTCGGTGTACACTTAATAAGATAAGTGGCGAATCTAGAAGACGTATAGATTGCACCACCCCGACCCCACCTTTGATGCATGGTAGTTGTAATCGTTTTCTTCCTATAGACATTCATTTTCCATGTCGATTATGCATGCATATATACATTTGTCTTATCATCAACGTTTATCCTTAAGAAGATTTACTTTTAACGATCCTAGAAAAGATTACATACATAGAATGATTAGATTACTTATAAAGGTGTCCATCCTATTGTACGAGAAAATCATATATCAATTGTGTGTTTCGATTTTTTAAGACCGTAAAGTTTAACTCTAATTTCAAGTTTAAACATATTTTCCATAATTCATATAGAAACGCATATTTGAGAGCTTTAACCTCAATTTGCGTTATAACCTTCATTTATATGTATTCTGCTGTTAAAAATTTTTGATTGCAAAGTTAAATTAAATTTTTTTTGTGTTCTATAAGAGTAGGAATTCTAGTGTTTGCTTATTATTTATTTGAATCTGAGACTAATCATATAAATAATTAAAAACCAATTCTTCAGAAAACAATTGAAGGTCTTTCCACCTCGATAATAAGATTGAAATTTAAAAAATGATGTTAGAAAATGTCACTCCTTGTTGATGTAATTTGGTTCTTCGAATTGATATAAAAAAAATAAGATTAATAGGTATATGCAGAAGACTTAATTGTTTTAGTATGAACAGAAAATAATTTTTAGCAAAGGTCAAAATCTAGAACGTCAAATAGACCTTTGACCCTGACCTCAATTTCAAGGTCATAGGTCAGTGATCTCAAATCAAAAGACCCCAGGTGAATCATTTGTATGGTTGTGAAGAAATACTGATTTCAAATACATAAGGGGAGAAAACTCCTATAAGAGTTAACCAAAACACTTCGACGGAAATAGGTTGAAGTTGCGCCTTTTTGTATCAGTAATTTGGCAAAAAAATCATATCATTAACTGTAACAGTTTCTTTTGAATAACGATAACAAGCAAAATCCAAATTTATAACATGACCTTGACCTTCGACCTTGATCTCAATTTCAAGGTCATAGGTCAGTGAACTCAAAACGGAAGACCGGAGGTCAATCACTTGTATGGTTGTGAAGAAATACTGATTTCAAATACATAAGGGGAGAAAACTCCTATAAGGGTTAAGCAAAACACTTTGACTGAAATAGGTTGAAGTTGCGCCTTATTGTAAACAGTTATTTGACAAACACATCATATCATTTACTGTCACAGTTTCTGTGGAATAACGATAACAAGCAAAATTCAAAATTTAGAACATGACCTTGACCTTTGACCTTGACCTCAATTTCCTTCAAATGGACCAAGGACTTCATATCAAAAGACTGTAGGCCTCTTCAACTTATAACGTATGAAATTATCCAACAAATCGCCTATCTTAAATTTTCAAAGGGAAATAACTCCCATAAGATGTCTTCCGACCACTCAAGTCAAAATAAACCAAATCATTCTCAAGAGTAGATGAACAATTTGATGAAAACAGTTTGCTAAAATCTTTTACGGTTTTAGAGATATAGCGATAACAAGGAAAAGGGGACGCGGGGAGATAACTCCTATAAGAATAAGTGTTCGGTCACACAGGGTGAGTTTTGAAACCCCCATTACTGTACAACATCATTGGCCAAAAAATCCATTCGATATGTTGTAAGATAAAAAAGCATCTCAGACGGCAGAAGAAAAAAAAATAATAATCAGAAGAAAAACAAAAGGTCTTTCCACGAAAAGTGGAAAGACCTAAAATAGGAAAAAAATTAAAAACCATTTCTTCAGAGAACAATTGAAGGTCTTTCCACCTCGATAATAAGAATGAAATTTAAAAAACGATGTTAGAAAATGTCACTCCGTGTTGATGTTGTGTGTTAAATCAAACTGATATAAAAAAAAAAAAAAAAAAAGATTAATAGGTTTATGCAGACGACTTAATCGTTTTATAATGAACCAAATTTTTTTTTAGCAAAGGTCAAAATCTAGAACGTCAAATTGACCTTGACCTCAATTTTGAGGTCGTAGGTCAGTGATCTCAAATCAAAAGACCCCAGGTCAATCACTTGTATGGTTGTGGAGAAATACTGATTTCAAATACATAAGTTGAGAAAACTCCTATAGGGTTAACCAAAACACTTCGACTGAAATAGGTTGAAGTTGCGCCTTTTGTAATCAGTAATTTTGCAAACACATCATATCATTAACTGTAACAGTTTCTTTTGAATAACGATAACAAGCAAAATTCAAAATTTATAACATGACCTTGACCTTTGACCTTGACCTCAATTTCAAGGTCATAGGTCAGTGATCTCAAATCGGAAGGCCCGAGGTCAATCACTTGTATGGTTGTGGAGAAATACTGATTTCAAATACAAAAGGGGAGAAAACTCCTATAAGGGTTAACCAAAACTCTTCGACTAAAATAGGTTGAAGTTGCGCCTTTTTGTAAACAGTTATTTGGCAAACACATCATATCATTTACTGTCACAGTGTCTTTGGAATAACGATAACAAGCAAAATTCGAAATTTTATTACATGACCTTGACCTTTGACCTTGACCTCAATTTCCTTCAAATGGACCAAGGACTGCATATCAAAAGACTGTAGGCCTCTACGACTTATAACGTATGAATTTATCCAACAAATTGCCTATCTTAAATTTTCAAAGGGAAATAACTCCCATAAGAAGTCTTCCGATCAATCAAATTAACCAAATCATTCTTAAGAGTAGACGAACAATTTGTTGAAAACAGTTTGCTAAAATCTTTTACGGTTTTAGAGATATAGCGATAACAAGAAAAGGGGGACGCGGGGAGATAACTCCTATAAGAATAAGTGTTCGGTCACACAGGGTGAGTTTTGAAACCCCCATTACTGTACAACATCATTGGCCAAAAATCCATTCGATATGTTGTAAGACAAAAAAGCATCTCAGACGGCAGAAGAAAAAAAAAAATTAAAAACTAATTGTTCAGAGAACAATTGTAGGTCTTCACACCAGTTAATATCTATTTTGATATTAAAATATAAAAAATCAGTCTAAAATATCAGTTCATATGGCTTTATGATGTATAGATATGAATTTAAAGCAAAGGTCAAATTAACCTATGACCTTGACCTCAATTTCAAGGTCACAAACTGAGGATTTCAAATCAAAAGACCCTAGTCTCTAATATGTATGGTTAATAAGTTATATCACTTTAAACATAATTTAAGATATGATAGGGGCTAAAACTCCCATTCATTGTTTACGCACCCTTTCAACTAAAATTATTTAGTTACCACATGTCGCAACTAACAATTTATACAAAATAATTTGTCGATATCTTATAAGGTTAATGAAAATGAGTGAAAATAAGACAAATTCAAAAATTAGAATATGACCTTGACCTTTGACCTTGACCTAATTTTCATTTTTTTGGACCAAGGACCTCAAATCAAAAGATACTAGGTCTCTATCGCTTATGGTGTTCCAGTTTAAAATACATTTCAAAATTTCAAATACAAAAAGGGAAATAACTCTCATATGGAGCGTTCATATTGCTTCGGTCGAAAATGGACAAATCATGCGAAGGATATAACGAGCAATTTTATAAAATAAATTTGTCGTAATCTTTCACGGTTGCGAAGGAGTTGTGGACACAACGAAAACAGTGTTTGGGGAGATAACTCCTACAAAGAAAAGTATTCAGTAACGCAGGGTAAATTTCAAAAGCGCATAAACTGTTCGATATCATATACCAAATATCTAAGCGACATATTGCGAAACAAATGTTTATCGCAAGAACAAAATTTGGCGGAAGAAAAAAAAAAATTCCGAAGAAAAACAATAGGTCTTTCCACAGAAGAGTGGAAAGACCTAATAATCAGAAGAAAAACAAAAGGTCTTTCCACGAAAAGTGGAAAGACCTAATGATCAGACGAAAAACAAAAGGTCTTTCCACGAAAAGTGGAAAGACCTAATAAGCCGTTGTCCTGTGAAAGAACTTGTTTTCCAACGACCCAGTCACAAAACTCCTTTTTAACACTGAAGTTAAATTATCAATTATAATGCAATGTGATTATGATTTTTTTTTTTATTTGACCAAACCGGGTTATGCATTGTGAAATCTATGACCAAACCGGGTGGTAAACATTGACGAAACCGGCCAGTTCCATTTTGACATGACCCATTTCTTTTGTTCCATACTCAGAAATACAAGTATTGAGATGTTCATAAAAACAAGTTTTGCAATCTCCGTGTCAGTATCTATCTTCTTGTACCTTTCTTTCCGTACAATGTGAACAATTTAACGAGAAATTTCAAGGCAAGATTCACTCAATTCGTCATTTTGACGTGCATTTTTACTTATTTCTCCGTTAATATAGAACGGTTGTAGAAAATATTGCATATCACAATAGAAAATAGTTGTATATGTATATATATTCTTCGATATCATAAAAAAAATAAGAAAATAAGGAGAAACCTAGCTTTCTTCTGTCTATTAATGATCCGTCATTGTGCCGGATATTAGATACCATCGAGTCCGAACAAATTTTGCCGGTGTGGTTTAGACACAGTGAATATGGAGACATGAAATTAACAAGAATTTAAACGACATGGCTCATCGATTCCTAAAAGTCGAGTTGACCGTAAATTTTTATGAAAGACCTACCTAATAGGTTGTTTTAATCTTGGAATAAATATTCACTCAAAAGGTAAGTTTTTATTGTATTTTAAACAATTAAATTAAATTGTTTTTGTCAACTGATGGATTATATAATAAAATCAAATTGATGATCCATGTCTTAGGAAAAAATGAACAATTTCATTCGAAGTCAACAAAAAGTAATAACATTGTTATTGGTGTATAATTAACAATAATGTCTATAAACTATGAAAAGCGATTGGTCTCTTTAATATAATTCTGCACTTTTATAAAAATTAGCGTGTTTATGTTCATATTAAACAAAGCATTGCCGTACAGTAAATTTCCAAAGTCGGTAGGTACATTTTCTTTTCTAAGTCCAAAAAATAATTTATTCCTTTGCACTGTATAATTTTTACACGAGAGGAAATAATGTTGAGCATTTTCGTATAAATAACCACATTGACACATTAATATTGCGTTAGGTTTAATATTTGCGTGATACAGATCCATGTTAAGGGCACTGCATTTGTTTCTTAATCTTGCGTGTAAAACATTTAAATATCTATCGCCAATATTGAAATATGTAGGGGGTGATTTGTTTTTATAATATTTTTGTTTAATTTTTAATTTAAACATATTTAAAGAAAGTTCATTTCTAATACTTAAATCGAGCGAATTCCACAGTTTGATACTAGATGGAATAAATGACTCAGTCCTGATAAAGAGACAGACTTTATTAAGACAGTCTGCTAGAGGTTTGGTATATATTTTTGACTGCTTCGTGGATTGTAATTGTTTGTTTCTGCAACTGTAGGGGGTATTAAATCTAATAAGTATTCTGGGGCGTCCTCTTTCATAATTTTGTAAAATAAAGTTAATTTCTTAACTTCACGTCTAATCTTTAATTTTCCCCATCCCGTCTCTAAATAAAGTGATAGAGTGCTAGCATAGCTTGTTAGACCAGTGACAATACGTGCTGCTTCCAGTTGTAATTTTTCTAATCTTTCAGAATTCAACTGTCCACAATTATCCCAAACTTCAGAAGAATATTCTAGAACAGGCCTTATAAAAGTTAAATATATTTTTTCTAAATAATTCCTTTTTAGTCGGAATTTCAAACGTCTAAGAACATTTAATTGTTTTGATACCTTTTCTATTAAAGAATCAACATGCTTGGTCCACTTACAGTCACTGCTAAAAAATATGCCTAAATGTTTATGACTAGTAACTGTATCTACCTGAACTCCGCCAAAATCAAGAATCAAGTTATTTTTTTAATTTTTGTTACTAAATAACATGATATTAGTTTTATTTGGATTGAATTTAACTAGCCAATCATTTGCCCAGGAATTAATATTTTGTAGATCGATTTTTATCATAGATTGAAGAGTAGTTTCATCTGGAGCAGTATGTTCAATAGATGTATCGTCTGCAAACATTCTACTTAATCCAATCATATCATCTGCAATGTCATTAATGAATATTAAAAATAAAAGAGGACACAGTACCGAACCCTGTGGAACATCAGCTTTAAGATTACCTAATTCTGAAGTCGCATCTTTTAATGCTACCCTCTGAGTTCTATTTGTTAAGTAACTTTCAATCCATATTAACAGATTGCCTTTTCTACCATATCTTTCTAACTTAAGAAGTAGACCCCTTATCCATACTCGATCGAATGCCTTGCTTACATCGGCAAAAGTTAAACTTGTATAGAATTTATTGTCTAAAGCATATACGATAGAATGATACATCTCAATTAGTTGATGAAAAGTAGAGCAGCCGGGTAAGAAACCAGACTGAAATTTATACAAAAGTTTATTAGAAACTAAATGATTGAATATAATATGTTTATATATTATTTTTTCTAGTACCTTGCTCACGCAAGAAAGAAGTGATACTGGTCTATAATTACACGGCATTGACTTATCTCCATATTTAAATAAAGGAATAACATATGCCAATTTCCAACCTTTAGGAAATATATTTTGAGAGAACGATTTATTAAAAAGAATACATAAGGAAAGTGCAATTTCATTTTTTACTGCTATAAGCATTCTATTGCTAATTTTGTCTGGACCAACAGCTTTATTTGGATCTAAAGTAGAAACAATATCTTTAACGTCTTCTAAAGTTACTGTAATATCAGACAAAATGTTAATACCTCTATCATCGAAGTCGGGCAAATTTTTGTTTTCTTCATCTAGACTAGCTATTGAACAAAAATATTTATTTAGAATATCAACTTTTCCTTTTGCATCATAAGAAAATTCAAAATTATTACTAGGGTTTTGCATCGGTGGAATATCATTTGAAGATCTGTCTTCTTTTAATAAGGAGTTAATTATTTTCCAATATACTCTACTATTCGTTTGCTTTATAGTTCATTTAAGTTTTCATTGATATTTTCATAAAAGTTTTATTTAATTTGTTTCTTTAAATTATTCACTCGATTCCTTTGGTTTTTAAATTTCTTTTCGTTTGTCATGCTTTTATTTTTTATAAATATTTTACGAAACCTGTCTCGTTTTCTTATCTCTTTACGGAGAATTGAATTAAACCAAATTTTATCATTAGATCTAATAATTACTTCTTTTTTCGGAATGCAAGATTCAGTCACTTTTAAAAATTCGTCCGTAAATATATTGCAAGATTCATGGATGCTAATATCGTTATCCAGTATTTTATTCCATTCGACCTCTGAAACCATATGTTTCATTAAATTATAATCCCCCCTTTTATAGTCCCATATTGTACGTTTGAACATGGAAGTAATATTGTCTAAATATTACTTCCATGGTTTGAAACTATTCGAATTACTGAACCCGCTTCTGACTGTTATGTAAGTACCTTCATGATCACTTATGTATCTATTGATAGGTATAATACCCGAGTCAATAAATTGAATGGAATCAGTTATCAATAATGGGTCTAATAAGGACAACGATCCAATTCGAGAATCAAAATGAGTAGCATCGCTAATTGTATTAAATAGACTATTCATACTTAGTATATCACTGATACAGTTAGGTAGGTTGAGAAGAAAATTTTTGTTTAGATCACCCAAACAAATAATATGATTAGTTTCGTCTAATGCCCTTTTCAACATCATATCGTATAATGACCAAAAATTGGACGGTGAAAAACGTTCAGATCGATAAGTTATGTTTATCAATATCACATGCAATTTTGTTTTCAACTCAAACCACATAATTTCTAGACTACCATGCTCCAAATCCAGGTGCCGCTTTATGTTAATGTTACTTTTATAATACATAATAACACCGCCTCCATCGGAGTTCCTGTCTCTCCTTATTGGTGTTTCAAATTCCGGGAGTGCTATTTTTTCATTGGTAATAAAAGGGGCCAGATGAGTTTCTGTAAAAAAATACGATATCGAACTCTTCTATAACATTTGAAATATAATAAGAATTTATTGTTGTATTCAATGTTAAAATTCATGAAAGAAGAAACATTATATTACTTTAATTTTGAAAATGTTATGCATTTTCTAAAACTCAAAACAAAAACTGCATTTGTATTGCTGGTATTTCTCAAATTAAAAACGAATGTAAAATGTAGTAACCAGTTACTGTAAGCATAGATGTAATATATCAACTACAGACTTTTAATACTAATTAACTAACTTACTTTTCACAAATTAAGAATGTATAGACTTGCCATCAATTAATTTACTTACGTCATAAAATTATTTTTATTGCAGTTGATTATCGGATGGATGGATTTAAATTATATGTGACCAATACAACAACTATTCCACCTGATGGTTATCTCTGTTATGAAGATCCCGAACCTGGTCTTCCAAACATCACTCAGACAATACCTTGTAATCAACTTGGGAAATATGTTATTTATTACGATAATAAAGGAGATAGTATATATGGACCAATTGTTGAATTATGCTATGTTGTCATTAATGGTGGGTTTAGTATTAATTTAACAATTTTGTATCTTAACCATTCAATATTTTAATATTTGGCTTTGAAAGGGAAGTCATTACTCTATTTGTGATTTATTTATATGTAGTATGTTAAAAGTATCAGATTCACTAATAGCAAGGCTATACATGTATGGATGCTTAATGTGAAAGATATTTCTGGATTCATAAGCACTGAAAACTGTCGTCAATAAGTATGGACAGATAGATTAACACAAGAGAGCTATACACACAAAGACTATAAAGAAGTTAAAAAGAACTAACACGTACATGTGTTATATGTTAAACCTCTATAATAGAGAATAAAACTTAAAGAGTATGCTTATTGTGCGTGTAATAAGAACTAGCAATATCGTTATTGCGTATAAACTTATACTAGTATATTTATATCAGATACGCATTTTTGTAAACGACGAAACAATGGAGGTTTTTGATTACAGTTCATGATAAATATATTTTGTGTGTTATGAGAATTATTCTTTATTTCAGGATGTGCAAGGACACGTTGGGGGATTAATTGTACAGAATTTTGTGCTGCAAATTGTATAGAGCGAAATTGCTTCCCTGATAACGGTTCTTGTATCTGGGGATGTTACCCTGAAAACTGTAAAAATGAAAATTGCAATAAAGATTCTGCAGTTTGTACGGACGGTTGTAAAGAAAGAAGGACCGGAACCTATTGTGACAAATGTAAGTAACTGTGTATAATTATCACATTATATTTTTTTTTATTTCATTTATCATGTTGATCGAAACACTGTATTCGGCATGTAAAAAGGTGTCAAATATAACTTAACTAAATTTATAAGGATTCTTCTAAATAACGTATAAACCCAGTGAATTATAGTGCATGTGTTTATCCCCCGCGACAAAATTCGTTCGTCCGGCGTGATCAGAATGCATTGTTTGTCCGGCAAACTATCTCATCCCAATACATCGTAGATACACTTGATTAAAAGTGTGTAAGACAAACGCCCATTTTGTCTACAATAGACTTATCAGTGACGTCTGAATCAAAAGTTAAAATGTCCAAATAAAGTACGAAGTTGAATAATATAATAACAGGAATAAGGCAATTGTTAACAATATAAAAACTGAACTGTAAAAAATAATATAATCGTACACAATGTTGGTTTTACACATCACATGATATGTTAAATAAATGTTTAAAATCTATCTATGACATCCGAAAAGTAAGCGTTTATATATTTATAGGAAGTTTTAAACTGTAAAAATGAGAATAGAAATGACGAATGTATCATATATGAGACAATAGCCCGACCATAGAGTAGAAAACAGCCGAAGGTCACCAATGTGTCTTCAACTGATCATTTTAAATATTCTAAATGATGTATACAACTCAAATGCCAAACGTTCATGAAACGCCTCAATTTAGCAATGAACGTCCCCAACATAATTGTCTTTTGGTTGGTTTTAAATCCACTGACTAACTTTTCAATCATGTTCAGGACGAAAACAAATTAACAAAAAATATAATTATAGAAATATATCTCACAAATGAAAACAATAAAAAAAAAGACACTATATATTGGATTGTTCAAAAGACAACTTCAATGAGACAACAATGCCAGTTGTAGGCAAGCTTTCTCAAGAATAACAGATTTAGCTCTTGATTGTATACATACATAAGTTATCATACTTTATACTTAGTTTCAGCAGTTAAGGTCATTCATTATCATAGTAGGTGTCAACATTCATTGCTCATGTGGTACCATAGTAGAATATTCAGCACGAGTACGAATTCAAATAATCTTGACTACATGTAAGACTTGATTTAAATAAAAAGTCTTTACATCAATATTTGTAGGGATAAGCAACAGGTGGAAAATGAATATTCCTCACAGAAAACAAAAGTTCCGCTGGTTCGATCCCGTCTTGAAAATGCAATGGACTCATTTAAGACTGCATTTCTGTACATTTAGACAATGCAATTTCCCATAGGAAATTCTGTTCGACTAAAACCGTGCCACCTTTACTGTGAAGTTGTTACATAAAGCATATTCTTGAATGGAAAGTTTATATCCACTATTGTTTTGCAAAGGTGTTAACATAGGGATGTGCAACATATTTTCGATATGCATATGCTTAAACTTCTAAGAGTTGAAACTTATTGTAAAATTCTAAATTATACCTCTCTTTACTTTGAGTCTTCCTCAGAAGTCAATTTGTCCAATATCCAAACGTAATTATACTGTTAAATTTCCAAGTTGTGTCTATAGGTTGCATTTCTGTAAATATTGACAATGCAATTTCCCATAAGAACTCCTTTTACGGCGAAAACTGTACCACTTTTACTATGAAGTTTTGAAAAAATCTTATCCTACAATTGAAAGTTCATATGCACTACAATTTTTTTCAAAGGTAAAAATATAGGGCTGTGCGGCATATTTTCAACGTTTATATGCCCTGAACTTTTCAGAGTTTAAACTAACACTAATTTTATTAACTACCCCTACCTCGAATAAAGGGTTACCACATATTTCAATGTAAACAATATGCACATGTATATTTACTGGTAACATTCCCAAGTTATGTCTCTATGAGATGGAATACAGAGAGAATAACTATGAGAATCAGTATGTAAACAAAATTAATTTTCTATGAATATTCTAATTCTCCCCAAAAGAGGCATGGTTTGAGAAACAGCTGTATTTACAAAGTGGAACCTTTATGATATGAAACTTGGAGACCATATCTAGGAACCGGTAGTGAAACGAAACAACATATCTAAAAATTAAAAATAGTCTGAATATTATATATCTCCCCAAAGAGGCTTGGTTTGTCATTCAACTATATTTGCAAAGATTAACCTTTAAATCAGATAATTCTTGAAAAACAATCCACATTTAGAACAACAACCTTTTTGTCAGAAAATGATTAAAGAGTTATTTTATTTTATCAAAACTATATTTCAGACCTCCACAGTAAAAACAAAGATGTGTTGGAATGTATTTATGTGTTTTTTTGACATAATGCAGACAAACTTAACGTTAATTTGTTCGTCTTCTAAACAGTTTTGCCGTCATCGTACCTTAACAAGGTTATAATAAAAAGGCTCGATTTCATATTATAAAAGGTATATAAAAGCTATGACGGATTTTATGATTGTAGACTGATGAAATGTTTATAATATACTTTTAGCGTCAATGTTACATGGATTTGAATGATTTCAATAACACATTTTGACTGAAAATTTTCTGTGCCAGATTGCACCTTTCTGTTTAGGGCATTATGATTATGGTACTAATACAGTTTCTGTGTATAGCTTCTTCATTGTTTGGATGCCAGCGTACCAGATCGGTGTACTTATATTAGTTTACAATTTCATATCAAAAACTGTCGTAATTAGTTTAAGATGTTTCAGAACCATATTTAAAAAAAAAAACACCTGCATAATGTATTTATATCCAACAGTCAATTATTTACATGTTCCATTCAACGTGATATTTTTTATTTCTATTATGTACTTTGTATTTTCGGATTTAATCTTCAATTAAAAACAAGGAATAAAACTGCTTTCATTTTTATAACAGATAACATTGCATTTGACGGTTTGATCTCACAGAAACCAAGTGGTGGTCCACCGGCACATTTAGCAAATGATGGAATTCAAACAACATGTTCCAAAACAACAGGACCTAGTGTAACCTTTCATGTTGACCTTAAGCAGAAAAGCATTGTTACAGGGTTGTTTTTCATATTAGGAGGTATGTTAATTCAAATCTAAATCATGATAATTCATTGTATGTATAGTGTTTGGATATTTACATGAGGGAGCTATTTTCTAATCTAATGTTTTGATCATGCCAACCACAAGTGTTTTTTTTTATGATTTGTTCAAAAATATTAATTGCTTCACTGTCGCATATCACAGACACTGCAATGGAACTTTCACTGCAGTCTCAATTTAATCTTATATTATATAATTCAATGATATAACTCAAAACTCATTACAGTAATTCTTTGAAGTTTTGTTACATGTCATGAAATATTCGTTCTTTATTTAACAAAACATAATATAACGAAATGTTAAAATACATCAGTTATTGCTGACAAATTAATTATTAGATATTTGAAGGCACATAAAATACAAAAAAAAAACTGTTTGTCCAGAAAAAGAGGTGAAAGTTACCAAAGGGACATTCAATATCATTAGTAAAAACAAAAACTGGCAATACCATGTCAAAACAAAAAGACAAAAAGACAGGCAACAGTTGACAAATCACAACAAAGAAAAATTAAAGACCGATCAACACGAACCCTTCCAAAAACCGGGGGTGGTCTCATATGCTCTTGAAGGGTACGCAGATCCATCTCCACGTATGACACTCTTCGAATTGATCATGAAAGTACAAGTCAGCTGACAAATCTGATTCAGTAGGTCATCTTCAGGAAACAGGAGGAAGGATTCTGGTAATAATGATTGGAACATATCCGTCGTCATCTTCCATAATAGTCAACAAACTCGTGATGGCGTCCGTAAACAAATATTAAGAATATGTAGCTTTACATATTCGTAGAGCATTGTAGTAAACTAAGACAAGAAGGATGGGAATAAAATATAAACAATCCACGGAATGAAAATTACTGAGAGTTAATATAAACATTGTTAATTGTTTTTAAACTGTGCCGAATTTAACTTTGTTTCAAATAATGCAATACTTGGCAGGTTTTGGTTTGTTCTTCAAAATGCCACCAAAGGGTAGTGTCTGGCCTGAATAAGAGCTGATTGATAGTGAAGATGTGCCCTTACTCTAAAATCGATTATCAATAGTAAGAATTCATCACATTCACGAAATCTGACATACCAATAATTGGAATTTCTGACGCGAAATTTTCAATTGGCTTTTATCCGCCATCGTCCGTTTTAACCGTTATACATCCGGTAGAGTCCGTTTCACATTCGTTCAACATCCGTTTTGTCCGTTAAACGTCCGGTAGAAGATCGTTGATGAGTTTGTCTACAAGACCTCAAACGGATGTATAACGGACAAGTTCCCGATACAAAACGGAAACGAAACGGACGAGTACCGTAAAAAAACGGAAGCCTACCGGACGTTCAACGGACACTTCATCCGTTGGACGGCCGTTCAAAGTTTTAAACATGTTCAAACTTTTCCAACCGACAGAATGGACATCGACGGATAAAACGTACGCTAAACTGACATTAAACGGATATGGACGGACGTGTAACGGATAAGAACGGACGTCTAACTGACATAAACGTATTGAAAAAGAATTATTCGTTCGGCATTCGTGCGAGCTATCCGTTAACGTGTGACCGAGGTTTAATGAAATGCAGAGTAAACTTCCTACAACTGTTAAATGCACGGGAATATTTTTACGACCCTTTTTAACACGACACTTGATGGGAAGTACTATGGTTCGTGAATACTCAAAAATGCACGAATTACTGAAGAAACATTAATTGTTAATAGAATAAAATAGTGCTATCGTTTAAATTCAGAGTTACATTTCATCTTTATATACCACCTGTGAAGCAGACATGTATTAAGTTTAATTTGTTTCGTTCATACGAACAGAGTTTCTTTCATAATAATGTTTACTTGATGTGAACATGGAAGTATTATATTGACAGGAACTACTACGACCCGACTTCAAACGTTTCATCTGCGATGCCGCGCCCAATTTAATGACATGTTAATTAGCTTGAAACATGACACGTTATTTACATACCAGCGTGTGGTGTCCTACAATATAGTCATTCTCGGTTGCTTTCGGGATTACGGAAATAAACGAAGAAATCGAAAGTTGTGATAAATTCTTAGGAAACAGCAATCGGCAAACCTCGGCAGATTCCGTTACCCTACATCTGCATATGTGTGCCGATTGAGTGATTGATGGATTAATGCGAGTCATCATTAATTCTATAGAAAAACACATTGACGATGGAAATTTGTACCAAATTTATTGAATAAATGCCCCATTTTTATTGATTTATTTTTGGAAATTGGACTTTATGTAATATATATCGCAAGTTGTGATTATATGTTTTCTCCACTGAGTGGCACACATTTCCTGCATATTTAAGACGATTGTAAATTATCGTTCTTATAAAATCAAAAGATCAAAGAGATTTTAGATAAATGTAGGAATTATTAAGCTTCGCTCTAAATCCAGGGTAAGATCATTGGTTAGTATAAACCAATGTTCAGCTGAACCCCGATGTGTTGAATTTTTTTTAGTACTGCGACTCAAGGATTTGTATAGTGACACGTTAAAAATTCTTGTGCGATTGTTCAATAATATTTACCAGTATCATTTGGACGGTTTCGTTTGGTCGGATAGTGATAACATATTTTAGGGGACAGAAATGTATTATATAAATAGCTATATAACGTAGTTAGATCTCTGTTTTACTCTGCTGTATTTTATTGATTGGTACTTGCTCGATTAATTTTCGTATTGTAAACTGGAAATTTCTACTTTCCAGGATTATCCAGTAACTTAACCATATATATTACTCTAAACTTCACAGTTTTTATATTTATTAAATATATTTATTGTGAACCGGCGGTAACCGGAACACACCTTAATCGCGACACAAACTTATGAAATAATGTCACTCACTATTTCAAATCGTTGTAGAATAATTAATTCTGGGCCGATTTTCATTTTTTATGCATCAGTCGATTTGTTTAAATAATTTGTTCACGAATCAAGGTCTACCGACGCGATTGAAATAAGTAAAGGTGTTTTACGACAGGTAATATTGTTAAGCTGTCTCGATAAAAACCACGTGATTGATAAGAATATCTCTGGTCAATTTATGACCGCGGCATCGCAGATAGTCACAAAAGAAATTAACGACAGCGTACTAATTAGATAGTTTCCATATCTTTTCTACAGGGCTACCCGGGTTATAAATAAATGCTAATTAATCGTTGTAGTTCCTGTCAATATAATACTTCCATGATGTGAACGATAAGACAGATATCATGAGTGGAACAGGGATTAGTAAACATCAATTATGCACCAGTACTTACTGCGCATGTTGTTAGGGTTATCATTACATTATTTGTCTATAATGTTGCCTTTCCCTTTTAAAATTTCTGTAATAACTTTGTGTCTAACAAATATTTCTATACAGTTCGGGTGTAATAGTTGGGTGTTTATCATCATTAAGTTTAATCGATTTTATTCACAATAGCATCGTGACAATCAGTAAATGCCGTGAGAATCGCATTATATTTACCAGCTGGCATTCATATAAACTTGTTATATCTTAAATATCAATTAATATCTATTTTATTCTAAATATTTTAGAAGATACAACAAAAGAGGGTTATCATACTGTTTACGCTTCAAATGACAGCAATATCTGGAACAGTGGAACAGTTTTATACAATCAGACCATTTTACCTACCGAGATCAACTTTCAAGAAGCTTTCAGATTCCTTACTTATGTACCTCCAGTTGGGATTGCATTTACTACGCTTGAACTATGCGAAATTGGTATTATTGGTGAGTAATTTTAAGAACCAAAAAAGCATAAATTTTAAATCATGGTGTATGATGGCCTCGTATCAATATGCGTGAACAAAGTTGCAAGTGTGGCATAGATTTATACTTGTGATTATTTTATTTTTTTAAACTGATACAAACGCTATGTATATGTATGTGAATGTCAACATGTATGCTCCGTGTTGAAGGCCGTACATTGACCTATAATGGTTAACTTTTTTAAATTGTTATTTGGATGGAGAGTTGTCTCATTGGCACTCACACCACATCTTCCTATATCTATCTTAATTAAAACTGAGACTTTAAAATTTCTTAACGACAATGCGATAGCTTAGATTTTTTCCTAAAATAGAACCTGTACGTGTTTTATGGCTTTGACGCCTCTGTGTGAATCATTTTTACTTCTTAATTGATAAGGTAAATCCAATATCAAGTATAATACAAATCCATCGGTGACATGCGTAAGGTAAATGTCGTACATTTACGTCTATTCAACTGAAAGACCACAAATTAACCATGAAGGTTACTGCAACTTGTATAGTATATCACTATTTCCAACACGTCAAATTAATCTCGAAATGCTCTGTGCCTTTATCAAACTATCCACTTTATTAAGCGACGGCACAATGTGAAATAAGAACTTATCAGCGATATCACAATGTGTCACGGGAACACAACTTATCAAGCCGATAATCGATAAATCAACTAAGCAGAAACAATCTAAAAGAGGTTTAACCGTCAGGAACTAGAAAGATCCACATATTATAGGTTTAAATGTTAACATATATATAGAAAAACAAATAAGCCCGTCAACTCACTGGAAAGTTTTCAATACCGTTCCAGGCAGACAGAATCCTAATGTTCTTAGTTAGGACCAAAAACAAATCTAAATTAGATTATCATGTTATATTTAAGTGATCACTTCCCTTTGACAAACTTGCTTTTTCTGTGCCAAATAGACAATACTCCAGTACATGTCTCATACTCACGTTTACCTCATTTTTAGTTTTATAGATATATATATGTGAGTTAGATTATCAATTATCGACAACCTTTATTGCCATGTACATGTATCACACAAAACCGTTGGACGATTCATAGTTTCGTGTTTAAACTAGAATCGACGCATTTTTATATTCTTATAAACTGAGTACTCACACTTGGGTAATGTGATGAATTACAGCTATACATAGCAATAATACGAGTTTTTTGCATGTGTAGTGTGTAATGAGCTGAATTAGACTATCAACATATTAAAAAACGGCGGATAAACCATAAATGCCCTATCTGACGTCACGTGGTTGGTTCAATAATAGTGCGTTTGATCATCGAAAGTTTATAATATAAAGATTAATAAATGTCATTTTCCATGTCGTCCCGAGTATTATCTCTGGACCCATATCACCCATTGAAGTATGTCTCGGACTGATATGGAGGAATTTGGATAGTACCTAGGTTGATGTACTGAAAATGATCATTCTGTATTTGATAAACACTTTGTCTACTTATCTAGAAAAAAACGTCAACTTACATCAGATGTTTCAACCAACAAAAGCCATTGTTTTGTAAAAATAATGAAATATGGGGTTTAGTACGTTTGATTTAAAAGTATAGGTATACGATATTGTGACCACAACATTTAAACACAATCAATCAGCAAAGGAATCAGCAATTATTATATGAATTGCGTAACATTGCGAAATATTGTAAGTACTACGTAAATCACGAGCAGGACGCCATACTCGAATAAATTGCTATATACCACCATGTAACTAGCACGTCTAACGATGTATAAAAGCTAAAAAAAAAAAGCTATGGGCGAAACGTTTTGTACGCATCAAAAGGGTTTCTTCAATTCTTTTTTTAATTTTATATTCATCCGAATGAAACATATCATAAAAAATTTACCTATTAAACAAATAATCGGGTCTCATTTTTATTCTGCCACAATCATCATCAATATTAGATCGTCTTTATTGGCTCGCTTGTAAATTTTGCTGAATAAAGAATTAAGAAAGTAAGTATAACATGTATAAAACAAAATGTTTTCATATGGATTGAGTCAATGCACTGACAGTATAATTAGTTAGTACGAAGAAAGTATAGAGTTATCAATATGATAGCACAATCTTGTCGACTACATTAAATTTATACTTTTTAGGTTGTCCTCCTACGAAGTATGGTCAGTTCTGTAATACAACGTGTCCACAAAACTGTGATGGACCGTGTGATCTTCAAAGCGGGAATTGTATATTTGGTTGTATTAATGGGTGGACTGGTATTAAATGTGAAACAGGTAAAAACAAATTTGTTCTATCATACATGTATAATGTTTTGATCAAGACAAAATAAGTAATGGTTTGCCTTATAATTGTTGAAAGCAAATCAAAAACAATCAGATAATGTAAAGTCCTAACTACACAATAATTTTGGCCACTAAATTAGACTCAACTAAAATATGCATTTTGCCGTGCAGACAGACTGGAGCCAGCATTTAATCAAATTTTTAATTCAGTACAATACAATAATCTTATATATACATATGCATACATCATATATATAACACAGTAATAGTATCTATACTAAGTAATTTAACACACAAGTTTGTGAACCAAAAAATATACTTCCGGCAACAATAGTAATAAATATCTATTAACTTCCAAGAACATTCCAAATGATAAATATCATATTATGAATACCCGTCATAAACAGACACTCGCCGCCCAGGAAAAACCAACTTATAAAGTTTGGAAACCTGCGCACGGAGCAATGCAAGAACCGTTTCTGGGTAATGATGCCGTACTCCATCATGATCATATAAAAAACATTTTTATTTATGCAAAAAAGGAAGTTTTAACTGTACGATGTCTACGGCTAGAATGACCACCTAGACAATTTTTTCACGAACCCGCGAAAAACAAATTAACATAACAAAACATTAGGTCACCTGACCTATCGAATCATACATCATTGACCCATACAAAATATTATAGAAACTTTAAGACAGTATTTTTCCGCTATACTGCGAAACGCTGAAAAATATATGTCCTAACTACACAATAATTTTGGCCACTAAATTAGACTCAACTAAAATATGCATTTTGCCGTGCAGTCAGACTAGAAAAACAAAGAACGGGCGTGAGAAATGCAATATGAATACAATGCAAGATACTGGTCAAAATCATAAATCATAATAAAAAATAAAATTCAAACCCTAAACATTCACAAACCAAGTTTTTTCGTAACCTGAAGCCGATGATCAAGTGAATCGGCCACGTAACCATCTTTAGCAGTGTCGCTTTTCCACCGACCGTGTCGTTTCCAACAACGTTCGTTTACATCGGAATTGGCGGCTGCAGTAGCCCCACCTGCTCTCAAAGAATGCAAACCAATGTTTAAATCAGGACAAATACTTTTTAACCTAGAAACTATACATTCTCTAGCTCTGGTATAGCTTAACCGTTTATTTTTATATATTAATGAACAAACTTGTTTTGATCTGAAAATTGGTCTAAATAAAAAATTATCTGATTCAGAATTAATCATAGCTAATTGAAAATACTTTTTCAATAATAAATATGGACAGGCAATTGACTCTCCTTTACAAATGACAATTTCGTCACCTAATCTATATTGATCAGTTTTACTCTTAAATATCTTGATTGAAAAATGATCATCTTTGAAAACTATATCCTTATACGAATACTGCTTACTTCATCATAGCGAATAAAACCAGCAAAACATAAAATAATCATAGTTAAATCCCGTATAACAAGTAAATCATTACAATCTTTGTACCTAGAACATAAATTTATCAAAACATCTACGGTAATGTGATCTTTTTTCACTTTCGGTCTTTGTGGTTGTCGTTTTGCAGCTTCCATTAAATTCACAACGAAAGAATTTGTTGTCGGATCTTGAATTCCTTGAACGTTATGCGCCCACTTGATCCCGTAAACGAGCCTTTATCCAGTAAATGGGTTAAGTATAACGCAACGTGAATTGGAGAAGCGGGAATAGATTTTCCTCCTTCTTTAGATATAAACTGTTCCCAACGTTTAAAAGAATAAAAATATTTACTATTGGTGTTGCTGCTATGTGAATGTAACAAAAATTCTTCCATTTTCCCACCAAGATGAGTGCAATTTTCTGAAATCGCTCCACACTGTGAAATCTCTTTTTGAATGGTACATTTTAACCCGATCCCTAAAAAACAAATACAATAATAAATATATAAAATCTAATTTTAAGTGCCAACAAAGTGAAATTTGTATCCGTCTTACCGAATAATCCGTTCTTTCCTCTTCCTCTCATAACTACACTTGATGACAACGATCTTCTGTCACCTACAAAACTAGCAAATTTTTGCGAACCTTCAATACTAACGTTTAAAATTGGCCAAAAAGGAGCTGACCTCCAATATGGAACAATTAGTGTACCGATAGATTTTTTTTTGTTTCAGTTTTTGAATACATTTGGAAACAAGTGAAGGTGGTGGTACAATCCAATTAGTTTCGCCTTTCCAATCTTGATCGAAAGCATTAATACCTGAAGTATTAGGACACCAGTGCTTAGAGTTGAAAACCAAACATTTTGTATTATAATCTGACGCAAATCGATCTACCGTATGAGGACCCCACAAGTTATCTAGAACTGAATACACTTCTGGGTCTATTCCCCAGTCATCGCAGTCTACAGTTTTACTGATCTGATCAGCCTTAACGTTTTCCTCTCTTGGTACCCACTGTGGTAACAATACAATATTGTTAAGCTTACATACATTGGCTATCTCGATAGCGATTAATTGTAGATCGCCCTTTCTACTACCTTGCTTAATAATGTAAACAATATTTTGATTATCAGTATACCATTTAATAGTTTCACCCTGTAATGTTACTAGTAATGACAACAAAACTCTATATACAGCTTCTAACTCTCTCCATGTGGAGCTTTTCAAACTTTCTACAGAATTCCAACTACCCATTACTTCAGTATGACTGATACTGACAGCATACCCTCCGAAACCTATACCAGAGGCATCACTATAAACAATGCAAGAGTACTGTTCCACTATACTCAAATCTCGGCCATTCAGTATGGCTACGTTTTCCTCCCAGAAAACAATTTCATCTAATGCTTTGCTATTCAAAAGCACAGGAGCGTTCCAACTTGCTCTATACAATAAGCAATCATACATACTCCTTGTACGCAACCGTACTACTGGGCCCATTGCCCCTTGCATAGAAATAATCTGTCCAATAATGGACGACAAAAACCTGGCTGTTACTTTTATTTCACCTTTTCCCAACCTGTGAATGATCACATTCAACGTATCTTTCAACTTATTCAATCTAGCTTCTGTCACATAAACAATACCATCTTTCATGTCCCACACCAAACCTAGCCAAGTAACTGATTGACTTGGTTCCCAACTACACTTTTCTTCGGCAATTAAAAAACCAGCCGACCTTAAAGCATAACGTACAGTTAAGCTACAGAAATTAGCCTTACTAATTTCACTTGCCCCGCCTATGCCATCATCAAGATACATTATAATCTGTAATCCTTGATCTCTTAAATATTTTACAATGCATCTAACGACCTTAGTAAATATGTATCCTGCTGTACTTATACCAAAAGGTAATACGTTAAAACGTAGTATTTTGTTTCTTTTTCATGTTCATGAAACCAACTGAAACCTAAGTACGTTTTGTGATCCTCAAATATCTCAATATGATGATATGCCGATCGAAGATCGTATGTAAATAGATAATCCCCCTTTTCGAACATATGACTAGCTTCAACAACATCTTCATATTTGAACCTAAATTTGTGTAAGTGGGGGTTTATATGCCTGCAGTCAAGAACAATTCTGAATTTTTCTTTATTCCTCACAACTGTGAGAGGATTGACTACTTTAGATAACTCGGGTACTTGAGATATACAACCCCTACTAATTAACTTAGTGATTTCGGATTCAACAAACTCTGAATTATCAAATGCTGTCTTATTGTTGCTTAAACTACAGCTTTCAGGTTCTGTATAAAACGGAATTCTGTAACCATCTCTAATAATACTAAGAATATAGTCGTTTGCATTAATACTTTGCCAATAAGTGCACGCGTTGCGTAACCTGTTTACCGGTGAATCGTTAGAGTTCACCTTTGTAACTGTACTTTTAAATGTGTTATCAAGCTTGACCAATTGTGAATGCGTATCTTTTGCTATTGTGCTTTTGTCAAAACTATCAAAGTTTTCTACAGTTTTATCAAAACTATTTACATTTTTACTTATCTTGTCAATCTTGTTTCTTTGCATTGTTGCACCAAAAGCACCAGTTTGATGATCGACCCTCCAGTGTCCGGGAATACCACACTCATAACATTTCCCTGGGCGTTGAACTGGAACATTATTTCTAGGTGTGTTGGAATTAAATCTAGACGACTGAGAGGTACTGTAAGGGATTGACTTTAAATTGTTCTTCATTCCCCTTTCTCTTAAACACGTAATTGTCTGAATTCATTTCTTCAATCTTGGCAAGTTGTGTTTCTGACAATTGTCGTTGATTTTCGTTCGTCGACTTTTGGAAAGCGTCAAAACTGCTTTTGATAATCCTGTCCATGTGATGTACAATATCATTCTGTGCGGTTGAAACAGCTTCTTGCACACGTTGTTTAATTAAAGAATCTAGCTGTACCGGCTCCGACATTTTAACTGTACGATGTCTATGGCTAGAATGACCACCTAGACAATTTTTTCACGAACCCGCGAAAAACAAATTAACATAACAAAACATTAGGTCCCCTGACCTATCGAATCATACATCATTGACCCATACAAAATATTATAGAAACTTTAAGACAGTATTTTTCCGCTATACTGCGAAACGCTGAAAAATATATTAATATCGGTGCAAATGAAATAACAACGATAAACAACACTTAATACATTTGTAAAAGCTTAAAAAGAAAAAAAAAACAATTAAATAACTCTTAAACTGGAAAAGGGACCTTCACATTCGAGTTTTACAGATTTACAATGTGCCGCTCACAAGGAAGCTATTACACCAAGAGTTCCAAATGGTGAAGTTTAAATCATCCCTTCGTAAATTTTACGGACGACATCACGAGTTGGTTGACCATTATGGAATTACCGTTTCACAAATGATATCGGATATGTTCTTTACGTCGTAACTACAATCCCCTTCCCTTTAATGAATGAGACCTACCGAATTAGACTACTTACCGGATTTGTTATTACAGGACGGGTGTCACATGTGGAGCAGGATCTGCTAACCCTTCCGGAGCACCTGAGATCACCCCTAGTTTTTTGTGGGATTCGTGTTGCTTATTCTTTAGTTTTTTATTTTGTGTCGTGTGTACTATTGTTTGTCTGTTTGTCTCTTTCATTTTTAGCCATGCCGTTGTCAGTTTATTTTCGATTCATGAGTTTGACTGTCACTCTGGTATCTTTCGTCTTTCTTTAAGCTCTGTTGGATAAGATATTCGGGCAACTAGAAAGAAACATTTCAACCCTAGAATTGGCATATATGTAGTCATATAAGGGTTTTGGGTTTTTAACAAAAAAGCTCGCGGTGAATTGATATACTGAAATTTTAAGACTCGAGATGAAATTAGGCTTTGCGTTTTGAAAATACACATTTCATTATTGAAGACTGTGTGGGTTTTTTTCTAGTTGTGTTCTCAATTATTTTGATGGCAATCTCCTTGTATTCATAGTTTTTTCACAATATGTTAAAACTATTACCTCATGCTTTGCCAAATAATTGACGAATCGGCTTCCAGTGTCATCGACGCTTAATAGAGCCACAGTAAACTACTTGTATTTCTCCGTTATTCATTCCTTGATAAACATATAGCAGTTTAATAATGTTGATAACCAAAAGCGATTCAAGTACAAACATTGATAACAGAGGGATGATAGACAGTTGACAGTGCAACAAACTGCAGAAACCATTGCATACCCGAGGCCTTTTAAGTTCAGTAAAAGGAAGTATAGGAACTAAAAGAAGTATCTTCCAGATTGCAAAGAGAATAATGTGAGTTAAAGACAATATTTGATTTCAACTGAAATTCAGGTATAAAATGAACATCAAAAGAAAAATAAGATGAACAACTCAGAATTTGCAGTTGAACAACAAAACCAATATGTACAGAGTATGATTTTGAAATCATTTTGTGTTCACATTTTGTCACCGAGACAATGAAACAATAAAATGGTTATAAATCATTTCTACTCGATATTGATGTTGTATAATGGGATTTCTGCTACAATATCTCCATAAATAAAGAATTTAAGACAGTGTAATTCTCTCGAATTCCATATTCGTAGAACGAATGTAGCAATGAATATCAACCGAGTAAGTCGAGTCTTGCCTTTTTAAACTGTAATAACTATTTGAACGATTATTTTTTTTTTGTTCTTGAAGAAACAGCTTGCATAAAAGCTCAGATTTTGTCCTTAAAGCAATGCCAATTTGTACAACTTTTTCTCAATATAACTTGTTATTTTACTCTTGTTGCATATTTTTATACGCCCGTCAAAATTTTGACGGGACGTATTATGGTATACAAATGTCCGGTGTCCGTCCGTCTGTCCGTCTGTCCGGCGTAAACATGTCGCACCGTCACTTGAGAACGACTTATCCAAATTTCATGAAACTTTATGTAGTTGTTTCTTATCATGGTCAAATGATCTGTATACTTTTTAGTGAAAATAAGATTTAAACTTTTTGAGTTACGGCATTTTGTAACTAAAACAGGGGTGTGTTTTTTTTTCGCATGTCGCACCGTATCTCAAAAACGTTTCTTGATTATTGCTTAAAACTTTACACACTTCTTAGTTATATAAATCTTAATATCTGTATACTTTTTGGTGATGATTCAAAATTTCATTTTTGAGTTTTTGAGTATTTTGTAAAAAAGGGGGAGGGTTTTTTTACATGTCGCGCTGTATCTCAAAAACGATTTATGATTATTGCTTAAAACTTTACACACTTCTTTGTTATATTAATCTAAAGATCTGTATACTTTTTGGTGATGATTAAAAATTTCATTTTTGAGTTATTGAGTATTTTGTAAAAAAGGGGGAGGGTTTTTTTACATGTCTTGCCGTATCTCAAAAACGATTTATGATTATTGCTTAAAACTTTACACACTTCTTTGTTATTTTAATCTAAAGATCTGTATACTTTTTGGTGATGACTCAACATTTTTTTTTTGAGTTATTGAGTATTTTGTAAAAAAGGGGAGGGTTTTTTTTACATGTCGCGCCGTATCTCAAAAACAATTTATGATTATTGCTTGAAACTGTACACACTTCTTTGTAATACTAATTTAAAGATCTGTATACTTTTTGGTTTGATTCAAAATTTTATTTTAGTGATATTTGTAAAAAAAACAGGGTGGGGGGGGTCACATGTCCCGCCGTGTCTCAAAAACAATAAATGGTTATTGCTTAAAACTTCCACACAAGACGTCGGGCGTATCATGCGCTCATGGCGCAGCTGTTTATTTAGATTCATTTTACATCATTTGAATGATTGAATAAGGTATCTCTATATTTGTCTGTTACATTCTGCCTAAAAAGGTTCATCATATTTATCGGTAGTACAAGTATATTAAGAGACAAAATCAGATTGATGAGAAATTTTCAGCGTCTGTTAAAAGAGATTTTCCTCGTTTCTTCACAAAAAAAAAGAACAATTGGATTTTGATACATACGTTAGAAAGTTTTATTGGTCGAGGGAACCATAATCATAGGAACAGGAAAACATGCAGACGTATATAACTTCTATGTCTATATATTTGTACACATTTGACATACCTCTGATAATGTGTATATACCCCCGTCGTAGACCATCAATCGTTGTGCCCGTCGAACCGTTCCCTCCGTCCCATTTTCGCTTTCGTCCTTGACTTAGCTTTTCTCAAATTTTATGACATTCATACATAATGTTAAGAACCAAAACTTGCAGAAAAAGTTAGAATTAAGGCAGTGCGTCACTAATCATTCATTCGTTAGTAATGCCCCTTTTTAGCTTTTCCTATCGTTTCCGCACTCTATCTTAATATTTCTTGTCCAACTTTTAGGAAACTCATACACAATGCTAAGACACACAACACTCAGACTAAGTTATTTTTTTTTTTTTTTGTACTGAGTCAATTGCCGTCCTAGAGAAATTCCGCTTTTTTACTAATTGCAATGCTTGATAGAAGGTGTTCATGTCCTCAGACACATTCTTCTGTTTTTTTATGCTTGGCCTCTGACTTCTGATTTCTGATTGAACTTGTCATTACTGGAACACTCTCTCGTAATTGTTTAAGTGCCATGTATACCATTATTCTTACGTGTTAACAAACGAACAAATCCGAAGGGTTTTTTTCTGAAAATTTTCTTCATTTTTTTTTCAGAGCTGAAAGAAGAAACTTTAAGATTTGTTTCCAAATCCAAACATCGTAAAATTCTTATTTAACTCAAAAGGTTTCTTGAGATGTGGTACAAATGATCCTTTGTTTTTTGTCATAAAATGAAAAAAAATGTTCTTAACCTTTTATGTTTTTCACTTTCCTAAATATTAATATTTCAGAAGCGATCATCTTTTCAAAATTTGGGTGGAGCTTCAGCCATGGAATAACATGACCATAGATTTGTTGTACCATAACTAAGCACTGCCTTCTTTCCTTAGGATTCTAGTTGAGCTGCATATCTATTTATTAATGTATGGTACAACATCAAATTGCTAGGTTAATTTTGCCATGGTATTGCTAGTTTCTATTCACTGATGAGTATGACTATCTTGTTGGTATCGTCCGCTTCTTTTTTTTTTTATATAAATAAGCATATCAGTGTTATAGATGATTAATACAATGTTTTGATAATTTAATTAATTTTGTTTCTATAAAGTTTTTTAATTCAGGAATTTAATTTTGCAGAATGTCCTGGTGGTTCATACGGCAAAAATTGTCACGAAACATGTTCAGAAAACTGTTTGAATCCAAAATGTAATCACGTGACAGGACAATGTATCGGTGGATGTGATGATGGATGGCAGGGATTCAATTGTTCACAAAGTTTGTTTGCTTTCTTTTCTAGAAAAAAATATTAGACTTTTTTTTTATCTTTTAAATCAATCATTCACATACCAGTTGTTTAAATTGATTTTAGAGTTTGTATCATGTAATATTCAATTCACGAGACATTCAGTGGTTTATCTTAATATTTTTTTTACTCACTTTACTAATTTACTAGAACACACCCGCGAAATTGTGGGCATTTAGAGCTTAGAAAAAGTATCAAAATTAAAAGGTACTTGAAGACAGGACACTTTTTAAGCCCTCTCCCCTTTTTTTCTGTTAAATTCAATTATTTTCGCGATTCTGTATACATGTATTCTATGAACATACGTATATTATAAGTAAGTAAATTTGCTATTAAGTATCAATTTCAAATTTCTTTACCACGGAGATCACTGCTTTATAATATAGAGATTCACTATCAACACGAAAACTTTTGTATGACTTAAAAGTTTGTCTGATGACGGAAACAATATCCGAACGCCTTTTTTTTCGTTTTTCTCCCAAAATAACCCGAACTGAATAATCACAAGAATGATGACAAATGCGACTATGCATAGTACCTATAGATCACAGAAGCATAATGATTAATTCATTGTGGAAGGAAGAGAAGCGACACACACACTCATGTCTTCTCGTTTAATAGTATCGGTTGTGTAAGTTAGGGCAATATTCACAATTGTTTCTCCATAGGTGGCAATGGTAACATATTCTTCTGTAGCTCAGTCTATATCGTAAACTTGGATATGTATGATTGCTCGTTTCGAAGCTGAGACATTTTCATGTGGTTAAATTTTCGGGGTACTATGTGCGATTCATTTTTCCATAAATTAGAATACCCCGAAAATCCTTTCGTGATACGGCTCTTCATGGGTTTTCACACAATAATTTCTTTGAAAAATTAATACTTTGTCTATGTATAATCACTTCATAGTTTTTACATATTTATTCTATGGTCCTCTACTTTCCAGATCAATACGATTGGTTAAGCTCAATCACTTGTTCAAAATTGAAACATGTTTAGTTTCACTACACAGAGATTTATTGTTTACACAGTTACACAAAACTTTTGTGTTCCTTAATTGGAGGCGCATTAGCGATATTGACCAAGTTGTTTAAACGATATAATATATTTTTTTAACCAATTATTGTATAAATGTTTTTTCTTCTTCTGCTGATGATATTTGAATGAACAATAATGTTATACGTCTTAATTCAAACCGATAATGTTAGTAAATTAAATTGTCGACTTATTAAACAATCAAAGTCCTTTATCAACATTTATATACATATTTCATATAACAATTAAACATATATTTTCAGATTGTCCTAATGGTCAATTTGGAACAAACTGTTCTGGGTTTTGTGATGGATGTATATTAAAATTGTGTAATTTTGTTAGTGGGTTGTGTGATAACGAAACCGGATGTAACCCTGGTTATTATTACTCTCGATACTGCAATAGAGGTACGTAAGTTGACAATAATAAAACTATGCGACCATTTCATCATGACAAATATGTATGAGAAGAACGTAAAAGAAACATTTAATCTAATTGTGTAAACAGTTGTTCAGTGGGATTAAAACAACAACTTAATTTCGAATTATAGATTTATTATTCATTGCTCATGTAGACAACCTAATTTTTTACCGAAAAATGAAGTAGAAAAATTACAATTTTGTTTCTCAGTCTTCAGTTGTCTCTGTTCTTTTTGTGTACTGTTGTTTGTTCTTTGGTCTTTTTCTTTTCTTGCCATGGTTTTATCACGTAATTTTCGACATACGGTTTTTTGTATCCCTTTTTTGTATCTTTCGCCGCTCTTTTGTACTAAACTGATACTCCAATTTTGATTCTGAATTTGCTTATGCATAAATTTATTTAAGTCACAATCCACTGAAAGGTATTTCAACAATTTAAGGACACTTTATTCTGACACAACTGAACTGAACTCTTAATTACGATAATGAATTTAACGAATTTGACAGAAGCAGCAAATACTAGTTGTATTGTGATTTATTCCCATCCGTGGATGAAACCTACGATACTCTTCATTGAGATCTTGGACATAGAAAGGCCTTTTCTTAGTATTGTCTTCCTTTAGCAATATCGTACTCCGTCCTTCTTCATCTATTGATTGGTTCTTACATTTTCGATTTTTATGCAATGTTGACACCAAACAGTACTCGACGTCTGTGGTGCAAGGCAAACCATTATAAATGTGTAAAGATCACATAAGAACATCTCCCCGAACGTGTAAAACATTACGAAAAAAGCAAAAAATACTAAACAAAAATTTTAAGTTATTATTGGCTTTGATCTAGCTTACAATTACTGCTAGGACTCTCATATCTGTACTTTTTTCTTCTGTTATTTCGATCAAATGATTCCACTGATTTTTATAGTTTGTTTTGATACTGTGCTTTTACACCTCTTTCCATGATAAGGGGAATGTCTGCGGAATGTTAAAATTTGCAACCTTCTGTATGTTCCTGGGCCTTGTTGGAATTATTTGGTGGTGTGGTTATGGTGTGTTTCGGTGTGTCATATTTTTTTTTCCATTTATTGTAATTTAACAAATAAGTAGTTAGTTTTTCTCGTTTAATTTTTTTTTTTACTTTTATCATTTCGTATACTTTTATACTCGTATACTTGGATATATATGTTTTGTTAATTGTTGACAGTCGTTAATGCTATAGTTACAGATGTCTACATATTTTGATAACCTGCATTTCGGAGAGTGGTCCTGATAAGCAATCTTTATACTCCTCTTTTTCAAAAACTTTATCTTTTTATATCAAGCGATTATGGAATACAATCGTGAAAACTAGAAAAAGGGGGATTTTAAGGTATGTAAGATTTTATATTTGTTTTAAATCGATTGAATCTACGATTATTTTAACTCTCAGAGTGTAACGATGGGTTTTTTGGTGTTAAATGTCTACAAAAATGTTTCTGCCGTACCATACCTTGCAGTAAAGGCGAAGGAATATGTCCAACTGGAGGTTGTCAAGTAGGTTGGCATGGTGATTCATGTAGCAAAGGTAAGTAACAGTAAAAATTATAATAAAATCTCATTTATTGAAACATAGTATATACTAGTACAGATACATCTAGTTTAGTGTTACGTGGGGAAAATGTTTGATGATATGTTCAACCTAACATGTAAGGCGTTAACCAAATCGAAATGCATTATCATTCTAAGCATGATTACTGTTTTCGTTTAAATGTTTTTGCTATATCATAATTGGGTAACATTAAAGGCTGCAATTATTATGGTTTATTTTTTGTGGTTTCCAATTTAAACAATTATGAAATATCAGAAACGTTGCTATTGTTAGGAATGATATCGAGTCCTTCATGACAAGTTCCAATTTTTAATCATGAGATAACTCGCGACTTTTAAAGAACATTGAAATATATTGAACTGAATCGTAACCATACCTTTAAAGTATGAGAAGTGTTCATTAACCCCAACTTCTCTGAAACTTCTAGATGAAAATGCAATGTTTTGATCTGCTGAAATGTCTTTTGTCATACGGAATAAACTTATAATTCGAGAAGAGGAAGGATTGCCTTTGCCTTCCATTTACTATCACATCATTGCGCGTATAGTTTAGGCTCATAATCCTTTTCTTTTTTTTATACTTAGTTAGGTCGCATTTGAATTGTTGATATGATAAGCGATAGCTCGTATCAAGCATGCTTTTACCGCTATATATTGATAAATAATGACCCAAATGTTCTTTGTTTTGATAAATTGTGATAGTTTTAGTTTTGCTGTGAAATTGTGAAATATTTTTTTTAAACATGCATAACGCTTACTGTCCCTCAAAACATCATTAAATACGACAGTCTTATAATTTTGTGCATCAGACGCGCGTTTCTATCTCAATATACATCTGTGGCTCGATGAACTTCAACCGAAAATAGAAAAAGTAAAGCTTTAATATCATTAATCATTTGGAATGATACTGATTGAATTCACTCAAATTCTCATATTCGACTTATAACATTCTACAACGAATATCCAAATAAAAAAGTCTAAGATATATTAACTCGAAACAGTGTTTCAGCATTTTGTGTGTATTTTAGTCTAGACGCCAAATAATTAACAATTGAGTTTACCTTCCGAATAATGCCGTCGGTCATATCACCCGCAATTAACATACACATATCTAAATATACTCTTATATTTAGATATAGACAGCGAACTCGTGCAATAGAATTTTTATAAGTCTGTTTAATTTCAAATGATAAGTTATTCAGCGTTTTATCTGTATAAGAATGCGTTTTTGTCGATCGAGTCCGTCAGTCAAATGATTTACCTTTGCTTCACTTTCTATGTTAACATTCCTATCCTTTTAATAACTGAACACGCATAATTCATGCGTAGTCCCTCTCTAAGTATGGGAATAAATTGAAGGTCACATGAATACGGATTTGATGAGGACGAAATATTAACTTGCAAGTGAATACAAAATGTACTTTATAAGCGATGTTTTTTGCTTACTTTGACAAAAATTAACCAAATTGTCCGCTAAAAGCAAATTATTATTTTAATATTGCACTTTTATTAATTATATGAACAAGCAAAATCATATTATATTTCTTTTAATGTCTCGTAGCTAATGTATTTGTTCCATCACTTTTTTCCTAGCGATAAATGCCTTTGGGGTAACAATTGATCATGAAATTGAGAATTTAAATGTGGAACATGTCAAAGGGACAAAAACCCGATAAAAGAGCTGATTACAGCTGATGTTCTTATATATGTTGATCAGTCAAGTTCACGATTCTAATCATCTGCAATTATAAAACCAAGAACACAAACAATCACGTAAGGTTAATCACTGTCACAATTTAGACACAATGATACTAGTGAGCAAATCTTACATTAGTTAATGAAATGAATCGTTGTAATGACTCCTTTTGACAAACACATATGAGTCAAAAAGTCAGCACTACTCGACTACTAGTATTTATAGATCAATGAAACAATTATTCAAGTAATTTGTAGGATGAATAACTTTAGAAACTTCAAACGGATGAAAATAGGAAGCACACTTTCTAAGAGTTTTGAAAGCTAAATCGGTTCAACACACTTTGTTCTAGAGGTAAAGACCCTACAATCTAAATTACGTTAACATTTGAACACTGTATATTTCCTGATTATCTTACGAAATAGTCGCTATGAATTAATACACAAATATTCTGTAATTTTCGTGTTATACTTCAGAATGTGACAGTGGTTATTTTGGTCAAAATTGTGGAGAATTCTGTGACGGATGCGTATCAAATATATGTGATAAACGTGATGGTTTATGTACAAACACCACTGGCTGTGGACCTGGTTATCTTTACGAAGACTACTGTAACAAAAGTACGTATAATATTTATGGTACATTTGCTCATTTACTTATACCTTAGAGTTTGAGACATTAGCTTTATAATTATCAAATGAACGATCAATAGATATCATTGCAAAGCGACTCATTAGACCTCAGATCTTGGATGAATAAGGCTGTTGTTCTTTTGAATCTGTGTATACTTCCATACCTTTGATTATGTAAAATTATTAATAATGTACACGTATATCAAAAATAAAATCATTAACTGGTTCTTGTTACATGTAATTTTTTTTATTCAAAGAAAAGTACTGTATTTTTTCTTGATAATGTTTTACAAAGTTTGGACATTGTGCATACATGTTAGAATTTACAACCGGCATCTACCATGCACGCTAGAAAAATATCTTCATATTTGCAACTGTAATTTAGAAATGTTGCTGCCAACTTGTTTACAACTGATAATGTTTAATAAATTGTGTACTGTTAGAAGAGGATATCTTCACATAGAAACTAGTTTGCATGCATAGACTGTCGGATTTAAATAACCAATATATTCCGGATGACAGGCAACTTTATGTAACCGGACATTAAAACATTCTACTTTTTTACTTTTTAACTGATATACTATCAAGGACATACGTTCCTTTATTGATAAATTTGTACTATTTTACCAGCCTGTGACGATGGATATTTCGGAGCAAACTGTACAAGGAAGTGTAATTGTTTGAATGGCATGTGCATAAAATCAACAGGAAAATGTATAGGTAACAAAAATAAATGATCCTCTTATTTCTATCTTTATTATACATAATGTAAACACTTAAATAATCTCATAGATAAGGCGACCAACAGTACCTTTTGAACCGTTCTGTCAATGTTTTCTCTTTTGGTCATGAAGCTTTTAATTTGTAAACATGTCTGATATTCGTGATTTTGGTGGCTGAGCTGTCTATGTAGTTCATCGTCTATATCACAAGTCTGTCAAAACCAAACTTTTTCGTCTGAACTCCGCTAATGGCAAGTGTGTTCGAGTCCAATAGTTATTGACCCGGATAGTCATTTTTCTGTCCAAGATGTGTTTTTCTTTCCAGGCTTCATCCATTAATAATAATTAACCGCCACAATATAGCAAAAAGGACTAACATTTTCTTTAAACAACATTCATTTATCAATAATTTCCAGTTTTAAGATTAATTTTTCCGAATGACAGTAGGTTTAAATGAGAGCATCGAATTCATTAAGTGTTATGTCTATTTACTTCTGCATTGCGGATTGTGCTGCCGCTGACCCACTAGTCTTTGCAATGCCTTAAAGTTATTATTATATCTGCCATTTTGGTTTTTTTTGTATATAATTATGCATGTCCGTCGGCACTTATTTTTCTTGTAAACAGTCAAGATCACATCAACCGATGTTCATGTGTTTTTATACACATTCAAAATGCTAGCATAGTTCTCTTTCGATTTGATCGAAAATATTTTTTTCATTTTTCTAAAAAAAAAATTAGAAATATCTCTTTATACAAGAATTTCAAACAAAATAAGTTATTATAAACTCAAAATTTGTTTGCTTGTTTGCCAAATTTTTTCCGCAGTGAAGGCAGGGAGAGACAAACTTGTTTGTTTTAAAATATATACAATCATTTTGAAAGGATTTCAACCTTATTGATATATAGGTCCAATATGATATTTCTACTTCATTCTTAATGTCGACATTTAAACCTTGGATTTTGTAAAGCTTTTGCAATGTTTTGAAGACAAATCGAAACGAAGGTTAGCTTGCTATTTCAAACTAATTTCCTGTGTTGACAATTGTTGGTTGCACACTCTTTACGAATTGACAGCCAAAATACGTAGTTGTTTGATTTTAACAAAATTTCATATTTAAAGAGAACGCATCTTGAAATAATTCCTCGTCGCAAAATGGAAGAAAATTGATATACTATGAAAGCGAATTCAATCGTTTTCATGCGGTTTATTTTGTGTATATGTAGCACATTAAAAAAATAGTTTACATGCGGGGACCTTGCTGACATGTCAGTTGTCTAGTTGTAAATCAGTTCTTATAGTTTCTTAATATGTATCAAATGTTAACCACTGTACAGATTAAAACATAACTATATAGAAATTAAAAGTATCATTTGCCAAACACAATATGCCACTACAGAATAGTTAAGCCTGTTTAGGCTCTATAAATAAAACATCATAGAATAGTTCTTAATTTTTACATTATACAACATTCTCTGGTTGAGAGTTTTCATTTTGGCAATCATATGATATCTTCTTAATCATCTAGTGAAGTTCTAGTTTAAATAGATGATTTTCATATTGGTATTTAAACAAAACAAAAAATGGAAGCAGGTCCCTATAGAAAAGATATTATTAAAAAAGAGGGACGAAAGATACCAAAGGGACAGTCAAACTCATCAATCGAAAAATAAACTGACAACGCCATGGCTAAAAATGAAAAGAATAAACAGACAAACAATAGTACACATGACACAAAATAGAAAACTAAAGAATAAGCAACACGAACCCTACCACAAACTAGGGGTAATCTCAGGTGCTCCGGAAGGGTAAGCAAATCCTGATCCACATGTGGCACACGTCGTGTAGCTTATGTGATAACTAATCCGGTAAATAGTCTAATTCGGTAGGTCACATTAATGAAAGGGAAGGGGATTGTCGTTACGACGTAAAGAACATATCCGATATCATTTGTGAAACGGTTATTCCATAACGGTCAACCAACTCGTGATGGCGTCCGTAAAATTTACGAAGGGATGATTTCAACTTCACCATTTGGAACTCTTGGTTTAATATCTTACTTGTGAGCAGCAACCCTCTATCAAGAATATCATGATAAGAAATGCAAGCTCAGGAATATTGTATCAATTCGGAGATATATACCCCGTATGCAGGTGCTGCTGAAATTTTGCTACTTAGAAATGGAAAGTTCACAATTGGAAAGCTGAAATCATCTCTTTTGTCGTTAAGTTTTGTTTTCAACCGACCCTCATTGTCAATTTCTAGATGTAAGTCAAGATATGAGGTCAACTTAACTGTATCTGTAGTATCCTTTATATTAGTTACATGGTGTGTTAGTGACCTAAAACGATATACATGGGGTCAGTAAATTTCATATGGGGTGAGAGCGACCTAATACGGTATATATCGGGTCAGTAAAATCATGGTCACTAGCACACTGTGTAACGAATTTATCTCACCGACAATTTTCACATGTGATATTTTGACTAGCGGCCTATCAAAGTGATCATGTCTCCAATACTTAGTATTTAGATTCTACTTCTAATTGTCTATACAGAAAACAAATGCCAACAATAACAACATTTTTGCTTTACATTAGTTTTATGTATATATTTTAATCGTATATTAAATGTTACAGTATCAATTTCTTCGTCTGTTGAGTCCTCTCAGATTTCTTTTATTGTTTTGTAAGGGAAGTAACTCCGTTATGCCAATAATAAAAAAAACTTGGTAGCTTTTACTTTGTTTTATGAAATTATTTCAACCTTTCATGATCAATTTCTTCGTCTGTTGAATCCTTTCAGATTTGCCCTCAACACTGTGTTGTTTTTATAAAGGGTTGTGGTATCTTTTTTGTTTTGAAATGGAAGTAATTCCTTACTAACCCCATATGGTAACTTACCATGTATGGTTGCTAAGTAACCCTATATTTTTTAGGACACCCTATATCAAATATACATAGTCACCACGTGTAGTCCTTTAAACAATCATATCTCTATAAATCTATCGGATGTAAGATAAATATATATATACTAGTATAGATTAGTCTAAATTAAAAACAACGTTCAAACCTTTGATTGCGTTGGATAAAAAAGGCAACAGTAGTATACCGCTGTTTGAAACTCATAAATCGATAGAAAAAAACAAATCCGGGTTACAAACTAAAACTGAGGGAAACGCATCTATAATACTAAAATAACGAGGTCCAATTCGTCAGCCGTCATGGGGTAAACACGACAAATCAAAGAATTCAATTTTATATACAGCCAATATAGGACAATGGTGTTGATTAAAAATTACACCACTCCAGACCCTTTTGTTTTCCAAATAATTAATATTGCCAATAATTAACAAGTTCCGGGTCGAATCCGATAGCGATACCAATAGTATATTAACCTGTTAACTTATTTGTACGTTCCGCATCTAACACGCGCACCACCAAACGGTGTATTTCGGATTTTGCTATATACACGGGTCATAATCACAGGGTTGACACTACTAAATTCAACCATTGTCAAATCGTTCCCTATTGTAGTATTTTAATCAGTAAGACTTTCTAAGATGACAATACGAATACTAACAAACTGGACTTAAAATAAGGCGTATATGTACAGATTTCAATTATTTGTTAATGCGGGCATGACGTAAAACAGCGAATCAAGAATTCAACGGGTGTGTTCTAGTTAAATATAAGAGAACATCCTCACAATGAAATGTAACACACAGAGAAACGAACTAAACATTAGACAAAATCCGATGAGAATAACAAATATAACATCAAAACTAAATACATGAATTTGGGATAGAGAAGTACCGTGGCAAGTCTAATAGTTATGTGAATTCACATTCAAACATAAGAGGAAACAAACGACACAACAGAAACACAACGTTAAAATGTAACACACACAGAAACAAACTATAATATTATTATGGCCATATTCCCTACTTGGTGGGTTGAACCTGGTTTTGTGGCATGCCAAACCTCCCGCGATAATGACATTGTTAAATATAAGATTAAAATGACAACATAAAATTACAGGACTACAATACAAATAAATCGGAGAACATATTGGACAAAGAAATACACGAATAATATCTAACGAAAAGCACCAGGTTTAAAATTTAATACGCCAGAAGTGCGTTTCGTCCACACAAGACTAACTAGTGTCGCCCAGATACAGAAGTTCGAAAACCAAAACAAGTACAAAAATGAACAGTAACACGTCTAATATTAATGTGAATTCACACTCAAATTAAAGAGGAAACAAACGACACAACAGAAACACAACGTTAAAATGTAACACACACAGAAACGAACTATAAAATAACAATAGCCATATTCCTGACTTGGTACAGGACCTTTTTTAAAGAAAACAATGGTGGGTTGAACCTGGTTTTGTGGCATTACAAATCTCCCGCGATAATGGCAATGTTAAAATAACATTAAAATGACAACATAATTTTACAGGACTACAATACAAATAAAAAGGAGAACATATTGGATATAGAAACACACGAATAATAGCTAAACAAAAGCACCAGGTTTGAAATTTAATAAGCCAGAAGTGCGTTTCGTCCACACAAGACTAACTAGTGACGCCTAGATACAACAGTTCGAAAGCCAAAACAAGTACAAAGTTGAACAGCAATGAAGACCTTTAGTTCAAAAAAGTTGTCCCCAATACGGCTAGGGGTTTCTGCTAGGGATAAGAACATCTTTATTAATTTGAATAATTTATACTTTTGCAAACAGTAAATTTTATAAAATGCATATAATAGATATATTTTTTTATACGTGTGCATGTAAAACAAGTTTCGTTGTATAGGGGTCTAAATATAGCACAAACAACATCGTGTAGTATATACAGAAGGGGGTACAGCTCATTGTCGGGTTGTTATCTCTCTGATATATTCCTCATTTCCATTCTCAATTTTATTTGGAACATTTATAAAAATATGTAGAACAATTCTGTGCTTTAAATACTCCCCAAAATTCATTGATGCGAATAAAACCATACTGCACTTTCGCGTAGAAAAATTTTAATGGTACAATTAGTTCAACTAAATGAAATAAAAGTCTGTATTAGTTTAAAGGTAACTGACATGGAACAAGGAATTCAAATGAACCACTCACATTGATCAATTAAACTACTACAATTTCATATGCCGCATTCGGCGATTTCACAATCGAAGAGAAAAGATATGCGATGTGGCTACCACAATTGCAACATTTCAATTGTAATCTTTAGCTTAAACAATCGATAAGCAGTCGTATGAAATATTTAGAAGAAATACCTTTAACTGTTTTTATCTGGCAAAACACAACTCACTAAATATAGGTTTATTATGTATACCTTGAACTTATATTTCTTCTTTTTCGTTCTGAGTGGTCGTACAATTCCTATTTTATATAAGGAATTTTGCACAGAAAATAATATTTTATTGATGTCTTTTGGGGTTATTGAGCATATAATATTTGTCTATTATTTAAGTTGGATCTAAATCCCCAATTGAGGGTTCGTCTAACGGGGCAGCGATAGGTGGAGGTGTTGCAGCTGCAATAATCGTTCTGCTTGTAGTGGTGGGAGGATTTATTTTTTACAAGTAAGTTTATGACATATATATACTTAAACAGGTAAAATTGATTAACAGCTAAAACATAACTGACAAATTTACATAGGAAATTATCGGTTTGCGGATTCATATATTTAGATTTCGAAGTGACAAAGTTTATTCGACAGCACATATCGGAAATTTTAGTCTTTTCGTCTTTTGCAACAAATGTATATTAAGACTGGTTTCTTGATGATTTTTTTATATGAAATAAAAATATGCAAATTAGAATTTATTTGAATAAAGACCTAATAGTTTAAAGAAATAACGTCATCTATGGTTATTTCTATCCTCAATCAATTGGGAAAAAACATAATAATTAAAATAAAGTTATCAGTACCACTTTACTCTATCAAATGCGCATTTCCAAACTAATACCACTCCGGTAATGTTCGAGGTAACAATATTTGCAAATCCAAAGTTTAAACATATTTTATTTGCTGAATTAAAGCAAAAGGGATTAGACACAAGTAAATCATACTTATGAAGTCTTCTCCATAATACAATATGAAGTTACAATAATAGTATAATATAATGGACATGCATATAAAACAAACAATTTATACAATATAATACTAGCTTCCATAGTAGAACAAAGAGGAGAGAAAGTAAAAAGAAAGTTTGAAAAGTCGTATAATTCTGTGACGATGACTTGTGAATTGATGACAATGATGACGTTCCGTGTCAGTAATAATAGCGCTCTATCAAGGCATAAGAAATCTGTTTGACCTTTTTATGAAATTTTGAACATGTTTGATAATTTGAATATTTTTTTCGTTCGAAAGTTCCAAGTGTCCGCAAAATAATAGTTTTGTATCTAAAACAGAGTTTTCAGATAGCCAGTTAAGGTTATGGAATAAGGTTTTTCTACATAATGTGTATTTTGGGCAAACGAAGAAGTAATGGTAGACATCCTCAATATCTGACCCACAATTGCAAGACGGATCATTTATAATATTAGCTCTAAATAGGTCATTGTTTAAGAATGAAGCGGAACATCGCAATTGCGTTAAGATAATATTTAATTTCCTTGGCCCGTACAAATAAAACGTTTCAATTTTACATAATAGACTAATCGTTTTTTAATTCTTTCTTAAATTTAGAAATAGAGTCGACACTGCGAATTTTTGGATCAAGTTTATTCCATTCACGTATAGTAGAGGGAATAAACGATTCAGTAATAAGGGAAAGTCTACAAAATGGAACAATAATATCATGACCATTTCGCAACGGGTAGTTGGTTGTACTTTGTAAATCCAAAGCCAATCATTCAATGAAAAGTTCATAAACATACAAAAGGACAGAGATCAAAAGGTGGGAGAGGAATCGGAATTATTGCATATAAATAGCAACACATAACATACACATTTGTTGAGTCTAGTTCATGAATAAAAAGATAAATTCAATTACATAAATAGAATTAAAGACTGACTAATAATGTAGATATTACATCATATTTAGTAATTTAAAAAAATACAATATTTTAAAACAAACTAGCTTCGTTTGGCTTAAATCTATCCAGATAAAATGGGATGAGCATAAGACACTTATTAACAGTTGCGAACTTACCGAACATCAATTTTGATTTTGTATATCAAACGAAAAATCTTGAACTTTTTATTTTGGCAATGAGCTGTACAAATTTCTCAGATTGTATCTGCATCCGATTTTAAATTGATAGATGCAAACCTTGGTATGATAGTTTGTCTATCAAAATAGTGTGTTAATTTTTTATGAAATGGTATATCAAAAGAACAGGTGGGTAAACAACCGTGTGTGGGTAATATATACCTGACGTTTTTGTTCTATATGAACAAATATGAAGAACATAATTTATAATTTTATAAATGATGTGTTCTAGTATATCTGTATATAACTATTGAAATGCTTTATTTTCCATATTTTAATTTTAAATTGTAATATTTTATAGTTTAGCACGATGCACTGATGAATACACTAATTTCGAATTTCTTTTTATAAATTTCTTGCTTTCTTGTTTATCAAAAGTTATCAAAGGTACCAGGATTATAATTTAATACGTAAAACGCGCGTTTCGTCTACACAATAAAATTGAAAAACCATTGTAAACTGAATGGTTTTTTTCTACATCAAGATAATCGGGACCTTGATATTAAGTAACTAAGTAAGTAAGTAAGTAACACCATTTTACAGAATTTCTTTTTTTTTTTGTTGCTTCCATTGTTCTGAGAAGACGAAACACGCTTCTAACATACTTTTATCGTGAGCGTAGTCTGTTTTGTGGCATTATACAAATATAGCCTATTTGAAAGAGTGAGTGCATACGTAATAACAGAAAGAACGGATAGCAAGGAGACAATCACCAATTATCATGATCAGTTTGAAAACATACAAAGTATTAAAACGTTTGAACCCGTTGTATTTGTTTGCACCAGTCCAGAATCTGATGTTCAGTAGTTATTGTTTGTTAATGTGGTTCATAAGTGTTTCTCGTTTCTTGTACAGATTAGACCGTTAGTTTCCCCGTTCGATTGGTTTTACATTTGTCATTTTGGGGCCCTTTATAGCTTGCTGTTCGGAGCGAGTCACAAGTTGTAAAAGTAAACCATTACAGGTCAAAGTACCGTCTCCAACACGTTGCATTGGCTCACATCGAACACTACGTTATAAAATGTTTTAAAAGGCACCGAAAAAGACTCAGTAAAAAAACATTGACACAGGAAAACTAACGGTCTGATATTTATAATAAAACCGAGAAACACATATGAACCACATCAACAAACGACAACCACTGAACGACAAGTTTCTCAATTATTTCACCCCAGCTCCTTTGTTCTAACAGGGGTGATCTGAGCCGGATCACCCCTACCAGATCACCCTAGTTTGAGTTTCTTTGTTATGCATGCTTTCCTTTGTTCTGTAACATTTTGGCGGGAATGTCAAATCCACTATAAAACTTATAATTAATTATGCGGAAAAGACTATCTATCAAAATTCACGTAGAAAAAATCCAGTGTATATGCTGGGATTCGAACTCAAGACCTTTAGCATATAAAGCCACGACACATACCACTACACCAGGACGACTGGATACAAAATAATAGTAATTTGACATACTTAAAGGAAGCAAGATCTTTTTTATAAGTGGGGCGAGTTTTCAGACCTTTATTCGGTGGGTTTTTAACCTTTTTCGTTAATTAGTGAGTTTTCAGACTGATTGTTCAATTTGATTTTACACTTTTTCCAAGTGGGGCAAGTCGGTAAACAAGAGTGGGACGATATTTTTATAAAGTGGCGATGTAGTGTGGGCCGATTGGCAAGTTGGGCGAGTTGACATTGTTTGATATCTACTCATCGTGTTTGGGGGTCAAAAAGGGTATACATCATATAGCAATATATAAAGTATATTGTTATGGTTGTGTGGCGTTTTAAACTAGATTTTATGAATTGTAAATGGTTTTTCATCTGATCTAAAACAGCTGGGATGTAAAATAGTTATCCCAGTCGGACTTGGTGTGTCAGTGTTAGATCACCCTCTGGCCTCCGGCCATCGGGGTGATCTTACACTGACACACCGCGTCCTTGTGGGATAACTATTAAGGACATGTGCACACAAATGCAGAGTGTTAAAATGCTTTTTAACAGGCGCCAACTTCTACCTTCACCTGATATAACAGTGTAACATCACAACATTGAAAAATGCACTATTAATTTTCAATTGAAATGTTTGTAAATATTGTCTCAGAGTTGTTTTCAATTATTTAAAAAACATTATCACTTAATATACTAATTAAACGAGCTCAACAAATTATGAAATGCATACTTTCGTAAATGTTCTCAATCTAATGTATAGAATATACCTTATCTGTAGTTGTGTCTTCTATTTTGAAGACGCAGATTAATATCAGCAAAAGAGAAATATGTTCACCGGACAAAATCAAGCGATAACAGAAACTATGGTGAGCAAACTGTTATCATTGTATTTTCATATAAACAAAAACGTTGATTTATCAATAACGAAATTAATATCCTGTAATTTCAGCATACATTTACAGCTAATGATACTTCCTTCATCGTATAAATTAAGCTGTGATGTTGGGGTTTTTTTTTTTTGTGTTTGTGTTGTTGTTTTTTATCAACACTCAATTTTCTATGAATGGAGAATAATGTTTATTAGAAGGAAATTTGACTCATAAGGTCGTTATGATGTGAATGCATTTCCAAGGACACTTTCTATCAAGTGTTCACCCAATGAAATATTTCTTATGGACAAAACAGGATAACGAATGTAGGAAAAATTGCTTAAACTTTTTATACTAGATTGTAATGGAATCTGTTCTGATGAAACATCGAGTTTCGGGCTGCATAGCTTGTTTATGAACATCGGTATTGATAATGCTATGACACCAAACAATTACGTTAAAATGACAACGAAGTATTACAATGGACACAAATCATCTTTGTTCATAACAGCCAGTTGTTCCTTTTTTGTATTGTATTTTTTATGCCCCACCTACGATAGTAGAGGGGCATTATGTTTTCTGGTCTGTGGCTCCGTTCGTTCGTTCGTGCGTTCGTTCGTTCGTCCGTCCGTCCGTTCGTTTGTCCGACTTCAGGTTAAAGTTTTTGGTCAAGGTAGTTTTTGATGAAGCTGAAGTCCAATCAACTTGAAACTTAGTACACTTGTTGATTATGATATGATCTTTCTAATTTTAAAGCCAAATTAGACTTTTGACCCCAATTTCACGGTCCACTGAACATAGAAAATGAAAATGGGAGTTTCAGGTTAAAGTTTTTGGTCAAGGTAGTTTTTGATGAAGCTGAAGTCCAATCAAATTGAAACTTAGTACACTTGTTGCTTCTGATATGATCTTTCTTATTTTAAAGCCCAATTTCACTTTTGACCCCAATTTCATGGTCCACTGAACATAGAAAATGAAAGTGGGAGTTTCAGGTTAAAGTTTTTGTTCATGGTAGTTTTTGATGAAGTTGAAGTCCAATCAACTTCAAACTTAGAACACACGTTCCCTATGATATGATCTTTCTAACTTAATAGCAAAATTATATTTTTCATCCCAATTTCACGGTCCACTGAACATAGAAAATGATAATGGGAGTGGGGCATCCGTGTACTATGGACACATTCTTGTTGTATATTTATTTTTTTGCGATCGTGCCTTTCCTTGACTAATATACAAACATCTGGTTAACATTTTTAAAGATCATAATATGGTATTTCTGTTCAGCAATAGGGCGCGGTGGTAATCTTGATCTTAAACATTCCACCTGAGGATAAGTGGATGCACATTTTAAAACAAATTAAAGGGGAGACTATTATAAATTAGTGAATTACATTATTAAACATTTAGCATCTGAAAATTCTTTTTATTATTAAATGCGAATTTTTATAAATTGAACATCTGAAACATTTCCCATTCATTGGATATATTGAGATTTGGCAGTATCCACCTTCGCTCCATATTTCCCTAGCAAAGGACAGTTATGGTGACTTTCTCTATAACGTATAGCCAGTCAAATTGCACACTGGGAAAATCATGTAATAATATGTATTTGGTAGTTTGCCTTAAAAAAAATACAATGTCCATGAATCCAACACTCTAGACGATCTGATTTGTGTATGTTGAAAATCTTATCTTGTTTATTTTTGTTGTAATTTCTTGTTACAATTGTTTATGGTTTTAGCTTAGAAATTTCATGTGTACTGATGATTCACGACGTAAGTATTTCTATGGATAACAAAATTTATCAACTTATTCTCAGTGATTTGAAGCTCTATCAACGACTTTCTGTAATGCTGTCGTTTTTTGTTGTTGTTGTTGGTATTTTCTCATTGTGTGTTCCTTTCTATATTAAATTTGGTTTGGTTTTTAAAATGTTTTCATTATACAGTACTCCTTTCAAGATATGAATTGCTGGAAATAAAAATTACCTTCTTATTCTTTTTATTTAATTTTTCATTAGGTAAACAGACGGAAAACAGTAATGAAAATGAGTATGCAAATGTTAATATCGCTGCAACATTAGATGAGGAAGATGTCACTCTTACACTAAAAGACAGAAAAAATATCGATTTGCAAAGAAACGACAATGAGGATGAAAACGTGTATAATAATGTTAATAGTGAACATGATGTTTCCAAGTACAATATACTAATTGAAGATCTGAAAGATGCTATAAATGAGAAACAGAAGGAAGAAGGTTTCAAGAAAGAGTATGAGGTAAATTATGTAACCTGGCAGGGTTTGCTTTTGATGAATGCGATATTGTATGTTCTCTGTGAATCGGACAAGTGTTATTTAGTTTGTTAATTTTCTATATACTATTAAATAAATCTAGCATGGAGATAAAAAACGAAGTGATCAAATTGTAAGTGTATTCTGTAAGAAAACATTCGAATGTCAACAAAGTCTTTCGCTAAGAGAAAAAAAAAACGGAATAATGTTTTAAATGATGCTATCAAAATAATGTGAAATATGCTGACAATTCATATCTCTGTTTTTGTTTCTTTTCAGATGCTACCTAGAGGGCTTGTGTATGCTCATGTTGAAGGTTCAAAAGAAGAAAATAAAGTAAAAAATCGCTTTCTCTCAACATGGCCGTGTATGTAATAATTAATCATAAATAATGATAGTTTTGAAAATTAAAAAAAAACTGTTGACAAATAATTTTTAATTTCAGATAATAAGATTGGGAAACAAAACATGAGCAATTCATAATAGTTATCAAAGATACCATAATTATAATTCTGTACGCCAGACGCGCGTTTCGTCTACATAAGACTCATCAGTGAGGCTCATATCAAAATATTTATAAAGCTAAACAATTACAAAGTTGAAGTGCATTGAGGATTTGAAATTCCAAAAAGTTGTGCCAAATACGGCTAAGGTAATCTATGCCTGGGATAAGAAAATCCTTAGTCTTTCGAAAAAATCAACGTTTTGTAAACAGGAAATTTATAAAAATGACCAAATTATTGATATTCATGTCAACATCGAAGTGTTGACTACTGGGCTGGCATAAAGTGTTTTCTCGTCCATTTTAGATTTGAATTGTTATTTGTTTGTCAGTCTAAGCAATTTGTTTACAAATGATTCATTTAGATGCCAAGAATAAAGAAGGTTTTAATCACGTTGATTCATATGGCCGGTCTTAAAATGTTTTATTTTATAATTTGTAACAATGTCTTAGATTTTTTGTTTTTCATTTAAAGTTAAAAAGAAAAAAAACATACATGTAGAACATGGGAATATATAATCAACACTTAACAATTAACATGTGAAACATCAGAGGTCGGAATTTTTTTTTTGGGGGGGGAAATTAATTCAATAATAGTTATCTCTGTATTAACGTCAAACACATATTGTTTTGCAAACACCATTTCGATAAAGGTAGCCTAACTTGCAATATTTAGTCATCGATTCAAAGCGTATTTTACCTGTTCCTATTGTATTCTTTTTCTTAAAAAAATATCGACATAATTGAGCATTTCGTACTTTTGTTTAGGCACGTTTCATTTGAGTTATTTCTCTCAACGGAAAATCAAATGCGCTCCATGCACCATATCGAGATGACCCTTTTGGATTTCTACGTTTACCGTTGGTGTATTTCTGCATTGATTTGTTACACATTTTGATTGATGTTTCAACACTTATATAAGTTAACCGATTGGTTTGGAGCTGAAAATTAGTTCAAACTGAAGCGATCGCGACCACTCTTATGAAGTATTCTAATTATTTTCGATGTTGAAGAATTACAGAAATATTTGCTATTGTTTTCTACTATGAAACTACAAATTATATTTTTATGAAAAATCATAGAAATCTTTGTTTTATCATTAGGTTGTTATCAAAATATATATGATATCACTCACACATGCCAAACATATATTGGATAAGAGTATTCTCCAGATAATAAACCAGTGTATTCAATATGAGCATGACACATTCCCCATTTCAATTCTCAATTTTATGACATCTACAAATTAAAGAAAAATATTTTTTTGTAACAAGTTTTTTACAGCCTTAACAGGTTATAAATATTTTTTTCCAATTTAATTACCAAATATATTTTTTTTCTTCAAAATATGGTCTTAATACAATTATTAGTTCACGGTAGAAAGTAAGCAAATGTTCGGTAATATTCATTAGAATTATTTTTGATGTATGGGCATTATTCAATGGTATATTTTTTTTATTTGTAGATGACCATTCACGAGTTATTCTGAGAGGAAACACTAAGAATGATTACATAAATGCTAGTTACATTGATGTAAGTATTTTAAATTATGTTTTTTCTTATATTTCATCGGTTTAAGTTTGTATACATGTCTGTAGTTAAATTTAGAGCTTTAAAAAAATTGGTTGTTTTCAATTGTAATGGTAAAATATAATTACAAAATAAGAGGACAAATTGATTGTTAAATTGAATAGATCTGAACAGAAACATATCCAATATTATGATTTTGACCCCGCTTTGTTCTAGATGACACATGAGACAAACAAATTAAACTTCCATAGAAAAACAAATTGTCATTTCCAGACACATAATTCTGGCTGCTATCCGACAGCTTTTGTTTATTTCCAAATATAAGTTGAATATTCAGGGCATAAATCTGTTAAGTTGGTGTGAACATAAATTTGCTATTAGTATATAAAAGACCTTCACACTGATCAAGTTTTTTACGTGCCAGACCCAATATCACCATCAAAAGGAAGACATGTTATCCTACATTTAACTGATTCAGACTCCAAAACCACCTAGCTTTTACGCCTACGAAATGCATTATCTTTGTGTCGAAGCAGCAAATGCAATAATCAAAATTACAGTATCAATTCATTCAAGGTCTAAGACGGATAAACAATTTACCAAACAAAACAGACGCAAAGAAAAACACATCATGTTGAAATAGAACATGTATATGACCATAATGAAATAAAAGAAGGACGAAAGATACCAGAGGGACAGTCAAACTCATAAATCGAAAAATAAACTGACAACACCGTGGCTAAAAATTAAAAAGACAAACAGACAAACAATAGTACACATTACACAACATTGAAAACAAAAGAATAAGCAACACGAACCCCAACAAAAACTAGGGGTGATCTCAGGTGCCTCGGAAGTGTAAGCAGATCCTGCTCCACATGTGGCACCCGTCATGTTGCAAATAACAAATCCGGTAAAAAGTCTTAATTCAGTAGGTCATATTCATGAAAGGGAATGGGATAGTAGTTACGACGTAAGGAACATATCCGATATCATTTGCGAAACAGTTATTCCATAACGGTCAATCAACTCGTGATGGCGTCCGTAAAATTTACGAAGGGATGATTTCAGCTTCACCATTTGGAACTCTTGGTTTAATAGCTTCCTTGTAAACAGCAACCCTCTATCAAGAAAATCATGATAGTAAATGCTAGCACTGGAATAGCGTATCAGTTTGGAGATGTATATCAAGTATGTAGGTGCTGCTGGAATGTTGCTACTTAGAAATGGAAAGTTCACAATTGGAAAGCTTATATCATCTCTTTTGTCGTTAAGATTTGTTTTCAACCGACCCTCATTGTCAATTGTCATTTGTCAAAAAAAAGGCCGACTTAACTGTATCTGTTGAATCCTTTATCTCTAGTTCGGTGGGATAGATGCGTTGAACATAGTCACCAAATTTTGAATTATTTAGTGAAAGAACATCATCTTTATAGCGAAAAGTAGAGTTAAATGATATTGCTAACTACTTATTATTCTTCCTAAGAAGTTCCTGTATGAAGTCAGCCTCATAATAATAAAGAAACAAGTCGGCAAAAAATAAGGGGCACAATTAGTTCTCAATGGAATGCCGACAGTCTGTTGAAAAACACGTCCTCCGAACGTGACAACTATTAAGGTTCTCCATCGAATTAAATAGTGCATACTTTTGTGTGTTGTTATTGATAATTAAATTTTTGGAAGTTAACAACGATGATAACTAGTTTAGATTCCTTTCTCTTTACTATTGCAGAACTTTGAAAATAAAAAGGCATACATAGCAGCACAAGGTTTGTAAAAAAAACCTCTCCATTCTTTGTTATTTTCTTTGTATTATAAAGATTTCCAGATATAACTATCATTATTTTGTTGTAAACATTTTTTACTCTATTCGTTCGAACTGTGTCCATAAAATATTTTACGTATTTGCAATTTAACTGTATATTCGGTAGATGTTTGTAGATTTATTATTGCTATAGTGTAACAAGTAAGGACATCTGATTCCAAATTGGTTTTCACTGATAAATGATTATTTTGTTTATATTCATGTTCTCACTCAAGCATATCAGTGCAAATAAATAAACTCAGCATTTGTGTAATTGTTATTTAAGATGTTTACAAATTCTCATTGTCTATATTTTCTTGGACAACCAAAACGTTACTTTTAAAAGGCTCCTCACACACTATTCCCAGAATAGCACCTACATGAAAATAGACCAAAAGTCAAATGAATAACAATGGTAGATTTATGAAAGTACAAAAAAACAACTGCTTTGATAAAAAAAAAAGCAAAAAAGGATAAACGTTTACACTTTCTTTTTTTTAAATTCAATCGACTGTTTCCATTATTAATACGATATCAAAACATGATTTTTTAAGGTCCTAAAAGGGTTACATTGAGAGATTTCTGGCATATGATCTGGCATGAGAATGTTGGGAAAATAGTGATGGTAACACAACTAATAGAAAATCAAAAGGTACCAAACAGTTAACCCAATTATATCATCTTACCACTGTGCCTTGAAATAATTTTAAAAAAGGTATTAGCTTTGAAAAGTGTATTTGAAATATTTATATATTTAATGATCAATTAAAAACGAATTAACTTTACTTTTACTATAATTATTTAGCAAAGGATGTTCATTTTATGAATTAAACAAAACAAAACAAAACGAATGAATATTTCATGATACCAAAAAGTCAAAATCAAACACCTTTTTGGTTGTATGTTTATTTTTACCAATTTCTTTTCTTCAGAAAAAATGTGAACAGTATTGGCCTGAAACAGTTTCTGAACCACTGGTAGTCAACAACTTCAAAGTAACAATGACTGAGGAAAGGAGGTACACATTTTATGTGTACAGGTTATTAACTGTGTCGCTTATAAACTCTACGGTAGTTGTATTATTATATGTATTACAGCGCTAGATTACATAGAAAGGGTTAAATAGCACAGCGAATATGTCGAATCACTCGACAAATATATCTCGCAGCCCATTTGTGTTCTATTATGTGCATGATTATTAGCTGCATAACAAATGAATAGAGGTATATTTGAAATAGCTTATATTGGAACGTCTTTTAATATGCAAATGCCTATGACAAATAATCGTGATTTTAATTGATTTTTTTTTAAATGGAAAATTGATCGGTTAAGCATTGGCTGACTAGCCAAATTGTTAAATTGGTTGTTACACTAAATTTGGAATAAATGGCACTGTTAGGTTTTTGATACATTTGGTTACAAAACCGGAAGTAATAAAAGATTTAAACTCTGACATCTTGCATAAGAATTCAGTTGTTTTAAAAAACAAAATATACAAAAACATAAAAATTGTAAAATAGCAGCTCAACACCACATGAATGTGTTTTGGTCTTCAATATACAGCTTGTTACTCGTCTTATTTGCATTAATAAATTTCTGTTTTATCCCTCTCGAATAAGGTTACTTAATGTTGATATCAAGTTTCACGCTCTCAAATATGGTTAGGTTATTATTCTACATGAAAACGGGGTTTTCAGTATACAAATAAAGTTCAAACTTCACACTAGGTTATATAGACTTATATAAAATTAAATATACCCTTACCTTTTTTTTTATTTTATCTTTTATGTGTTGCTGCTCATACAAATAAATGTTTTTTTTTCTTTTACTTTAGAATGTGCAGGAAAGAAAAATTCACCATTTTCATTTCATTCAATGGCCAGACCACGGTGTTCCCGACAGCATCAAACTTGTACACTTTTACAGAAAAGTCAAAAGTCAAAAATGTAATTTAAAAGGACCAATGGTTGTACACTGCAGGTAAATATGTAAGGAGAACAATTTGACTAATATATATGATTAGTTTAAAGTATATTTATCAAATACCATATAAAACCATATTCCTTAATTGGGATATTGATAATTTGAGAAATATAATTGGAATAATGCATTCAATATTGATATGTAACAACAATATCTGCTACAAAACACTCAAAATCGTTATTGTTTTAGTTTTTACATACATTTATATTTTAAGTTATAATTTGTTAATTATGATGAGATTCAAGCTACTTATCATTTTCTTAGCGCTGGAGTTGGAAGGACTGGGACATTTATAGCTACTGATGCATTATATCAGCATGGACAGAAAGTTGGTTATGTAAATGTTATGGAATATATAGAAATGATGAGGAAAGACAGAATGAATATGGTTCAAACATACGTATGTATCATTCTTGTAGAAAGAATATTAAAGTTTGAACGACACCCAAAAAAACTGATGGTTATTATCACTCGCTATTGTGTTGTTTTTATTATTAGAAGCAATATGACTTGCATTATTCATTAAAACATGATTAAAGGGGAACGTCAAAAATAGCAACTTCAACGTACAAAGTCAACCATATAACTAAAAAATACAGAAATGTTCATCAAACAACATCTCCTTAACCATATAATGTAATGAAATATCATCAATAAGAAGATAAATCAACATCATAGAGTTAATACTTGCGCTTTGTTCAATAATAATTAATTGCAAGACCCGAACGACAAAAAGTTTGATCAACAAAGGTTAAAAAGCTTGTAGACAAACAGCTATGTTTAGATGATGGTAAAAGAAATATATAGAGCGTGTCTAGTTGCTGTAACTATGCTATCATAGCAATGGTAAAAACATAATGTTCATCATATAATATACAGTTCTAGTTTAATGTTAAGGCTGAATCTTTCAGAACCCTACACATTATTCAAAATCAAAATAATGTTGAATATGTATTATTGCAATTGTAGGAACAATATGAGACAGTCTTTGAAGCCTTGTTAGAACTGTTTACAGTACCAAAAACGTCTATTCCGAGGAATGATTTCTGTCAATACATTTTGGACCAAGACAAAAAGACCATCCCGCGAAATCAGAAGTTGTACAAAGTAGAATTTCAGGTAAGGTTTCGGATGAAACAGAGAGAACATGTTGTTTTAATTCAAGACATAAAATGTTCTACATGCAGCTGGTAAAACTTAAACAAGGTTCTGTAAAGTATATTCATATTCATTCAATCTAAAAACAAAATTTGAAGATTAATTCTCCATGGACTTAAACGAGATGATCTTGTGGTAGCGTAGTTTGCCTCGGGTGTTGGCACCACAAGTCACGCAGCATTTACGATTAAGAGCAAAGACCTGTATGCCCGATGTCAGAAAAATGTGTCCAGTAAGGATTACATGTTTTCCTGCAGACTGTTGTAAATTAGCAGATTGAAGGTCCTTCTCAGCGTGAAAATCAAGTACATAGCAGGATTGATGACCATATTATATAACCTAATCCTCGTCTTGAATATGCATTTGATTTTGCTTTAACAGCAAGCCAGATACCTACCCTAAATGGACACATATTTGTAAGAAGGTGCGGTATTATAGCCAATGAGACAGCTCTCCATGCGGGTCATAATGTGTAAAAGTAAACATTTATAGATCAAAGTATGTTTTTCAACACGCAGCCTTACCTGACACCGAACAGCAAGCTATAATGGGCCACAAAAATTACTAGTTGAAACCATTCAAACAGGGAAACCAACGGTCTTATCTATACAAAGAATCAAAAAACAAGAATTCATATGAGTAAATGTCTTTGCATACAATCTTTTATCATTTAAAATAACTTATGTTTGATTTAGAGATTGGAAACCCTACGACCCTTGTTTTCATCATCAGCATTTACTGCAGCAACATTAAAGGAAAATATATCCAAGAATTCAACAAAGAATATACTTGCACGTACGTTAATCGTTATATCTGGCGAGCAATTGAAAACTTTTTACACGAAAAAATGTTATTGTATTTTCCATGTTGAATGAAATATACAATCATATATTTGAGAATATTTTGCTTCTTTCGATTATGTTATCTGGTTGACCGAAGCACATTTAGTATGAAACCCGGAAACGGTGTATATTAAAATGTGCGCACATTCAATGCTTTTAAAACTATATAAAGTTATACAACGAAGCATTCAATTCTTATAAATATGTGTTAAAATTAAAACCATGAATGTAATATTTATACTTAGTTTTTCATTTGTTATTTAATTCATTAATTTAACGTTGTTATTATTAGTATGTGCATTCGTATCTACTGTGCTTAATATATAATGTCAAGCTGGAGTGTCTTGCAGTTACTATCCGTCAATTAAAATTACAAAATTCTAATGAAACATTATAATGTAATTATCTAAAAATGACAAAAGTTATATGCTACAAATATAGCCAATCAAGAACCATAGAAGGTAACACATAAATAGTACGAATAACTGGAGTTGAATTAGATATAATTCATTACTAGTTTGACTCATATTCATTAAAAATTGGTAATTATAGTACAGTTCACATTATACCATTGCAATTTAGTTCACATTTGTCTACATATAAAAAAAGAGTGTACAACACTAGGAATATGACAGTAGTTTTCCATTCATGAGATTTGTATGAACTTTTGATTTTGACATTTTATAAGAGACTTACCGTTTTACATTTCCCTTGGAGTTCGGTATTTTTGTTTATCTTAATTTTGGCATATCTAAACCTTAGTTGACAACATGTATTTATTTACATGCATTGCATCCAAAAATAAATAGAAAGAGAGTATAATCAATCGTTGTTCACAAAATCACCGTATGGATTAGAGTCGTACATTCATTGTATATTTACCCTCTCTTTGGCTTAGTTATTTCTATATAAATGAAACTTTCGGTACCTGCATTACATATCTTGTATTGATTTCACTCTGTTTTAGATGACAGGTATAGACCATATCTTATGTCATATGGTAAAACACGTAGTGATTACATCAACGCTGTGATTATACCAGTGAGTGACATTTAACATTGTTGAACATACTTTATATCATTGACGTATCAGACAACATATCAAAAAATAAAATGACAATGTTAATATGATTTATAACTGTAACCAATGTGATTTATAAAGATACGTTAATATGGTTATCATTATGAAAAAGTCTGATTTCTTGAATGACTTTTTTACTTATAGATTTTTGAATTGAAGAGTACAGCACGAAAAACAGTTCAAAACAATAAATTGCTGATAAAATTGTCGATTTTGATGCTGATCAAGTAATTTTGACTGTAAAGAAAAAGCAATGTTATTAAGACACATGCAATAATTTTACCGAACAACAGTCAAGCTACAAACGTTTCATAGTGTGTTTTCTTGCGTACTCTCTCTTTAAGGGGACATCTGATTTACGTCCTAAATTTAATCAGACGTAGTTGCGTTTTTATACAAATGCATCCTGCACAAAAAAAGGATGATAACTTTTACAGATTTTTTCTGCCATAATACCGCTTGAAACTATTTTTGTAGTTTTATCTACCTTAATCTTACTGTCACACTACCAAAACAGATGCAAAATAATTGTTTACATTTTGGCAAATAAAAACAAAGTATACTTCCCCTATTTCATTTCGTGTTCATTATAACGTCATTGGTTCATTGACAGGGATATGCAGATCAGAGTAAATTTTTAGTAACACAATGTCCTTTGGAAGGGACTGTTGTTGATTTCTGGACAATGGTATATGACCATGACTCAAAAGTTGTTGTATTATTGGACCAGCTAAACAAGGTAAGATATGTTCCTCAATTGACAAGGGGAGAGTCCCGTTCCATCTAAAAGTAAAAATATATCTAAACTTTGAAAAATTCATTACAGTGGAAACCTTCTTAAATACTATACGTTTTAGTTTTTTTTAATTAAAAAAAATTAATCATTGACACAGCATCCACGATGGTCTGTATAGAGATATATAAATCAATGTTATCAAAGACAAAAAAGTGTGAACTTCTTTAGCAAATATTGCTCAAACTAGTAGTATTTCGACTTGTATATTCAAACAATACCTTTCAATTAGCCATTCATATTTTAATGAATAAACAAATTATTCAAAGAAATTTTGTGTTTTTTCATAGAAAGGTCAATTGTGGTCAGGAAAAAATGAAGTGTTGGAGTTTGAACATTTTTCAATTGTGCAAGAAAATGCATCCAACCCAGAACAGCTCCAGCTGACTTTACACTCTAAGGTAAATAGGATGGTTACAAATAAGATCTATTCATTAACAATTTTTAAGTTAGGAACAAAATCACCACACAATGTTTTACATATAGACGAGTATGGCAAAGTGTGCATATACCTCTAATCAATGTAGAAAAAACACATTTGTCTGGAACAATGATCAAGAATGAAGATTTTCTATACGCCCGTCAATAATTTGACGGGACGTATTATGGTATACAAGTGTCCGGCGTAAACATGTCGAACCGTAACTTGAGAACGACTCATTCAAATTTTATGAAACTTAATACAGTTGTTCCTTATGATGGTCAAACGATCTGTATACTTTTCGGTGAAAATAAGATTAACACTTTTTGAGTTACGGGACTCAAGGGGAGGTGCTTTCACATGTCGCGCCGTATCTCAAAAACGATTTATGATGATAGCTTAAAACTGTACACACTTGTTTGTTATATTAATTTTAAGATCTGTATAATTTTTGGTGATGATTCAAAATTTTATTTTTGAGTTATTGAATTTTTTGTAAAAAAGGGGGATTGGGTTTTTACATGTCACGCCATATCTCAAAAACGATTTATGATTATTGCTTAAAACTTTACACACTTGTTAGTTATATCAATCTAAAGATCTGTATACTTTTTGGGTTTGATTCAAAATTTTATTTTAGAAATATTGAGTTTTTTGTAAAAAAAAAAGAAAGAGGGTGCTTTCACATGTCACGCTGTATCTCAAAAACAATTTATGATTATTGCTTAAGAATTTACACACTTCTTAGTTATATTTAACTTAAGATCTGTATACTTTTTGGTGATGATTCAAAATTCTATGTTAGAGTTATTATTGAGTTTTTGTGTTAAAAAAGGTGGGTTTTAACATGTCACACGGTATCTCAGAAATTATTTATGATTATTGCACACAAGAAGACGGGCGTATCATGCACTCATGGCGAAGCTGTTTATTAAAATAGGTTGTCTTCAAGGTTTAATACAAATAGACAAGAAGATGTATGCTATCCTTCATTTGAAACAGATCATGAAACGACAAAAATTACTGAAGAATATATACCGTCTTCAACAATAAATAAGATACACAATATTGCATCCCAAAATGCTATAATACATCGTGCATCGTGATATTACTTAACAAGGTTTATGACAAAGAACAGACCCATGAATATGTCCTGAACTAAAAACCGGTTTGGACATTGTGCACTAGATCAGTTTATGTCATTTCTACTTTAGCACGTTTCTGATGTTGATCTGTTCGGAAGTACTAAAGAATAGTTCAGTAACCGCCAAATCTTTAAAAATAAAAAGATTAGAACTTTTCCAAACTTAATTGATGCGTTACACGTTCATTATATTAGCCTTTTTGGGTTATGTAACAGTTCAGTGACATGTCTTCTTATATCTGAAGTCAACGTTTTTAAGTCATATATTAAGATTTCCACGAATTGAATATGTATTTCCTTTGTTAATTTATGACCAATATTTATTTTCTATTTATTTCAATAATCGTTCTTTTACATTTCTATAAGATCGATTGTTATTAACATCCTGTATACATTTACCCAATAAAATGAAATGGTAAGAATCTTATTAAATAGTAAAATCACAAAAATACTGAACTCAGAGGAAAATCCAATCGGAAAGTCCATAATCACATGGCAAAATCAAATGACAAAACACATCAAAAACGAATGGACAAGAACTGTCATATAAAATATTAATTTAGATTATAATGATAAACTGGATAAATTTCCGTATGTTAGTCTTTGAAAACATTCATTCTCTCTATCACTTCTCTTAGAAAAAGGAACACAGGAAAATTACTGTTTTTACGGCACCTAAATTGAACGTGACAAGTGATGCAATGCTTCCATCAGACATTTTACTTGATCTTCTGAAAACTGTTAAAGATTGCTGGGAAGAACAGAAAGGTTTTATTACTGTTGTAAGCAGGTACGTTATTGAAATGTTAAGTTGTTCTGTTGCTTTATTTTAGTCTTCTACAATGAAATGCCAAATAAATAAATAAATATGCAAAACCAAATTTTCTAGCCAAACATTGATTTGTCAAATATACAATAAAGCCGTGATTGTAAGGATGGAAATAAAATTTAAACACTGTAGAATTCAAAATTGTAGAACATAAGTTAAGGGACTCCTTTATGTGATATGTGATGAGTTTAAATGACGGGAATAGGCTGACTTGCACTTTTAACTTATACTGCCATTGGCATAATATGGATCTCAGGTTGTGAGAAAAAAACATCTAGAATCTGCTTAAATTTTTGTAATGACCTTTTAAGGAGCTTTTGAAGTCTTCTATAAAAGGAAAATTGGGTGAGGTGAGATGGGACCAAATATTTTACCCTGAATCAAACATTTGTCATAGGAAATATTATAAGGATTCCGAAAATCTTACAAAAATTCATTAACCTTGCTTGACTACATCCTTAAGGTATATATGTGTTGAATTATGTATCGCTATGCTTCTGAAATTACTATAGCTAGTTTTGAGCACTATTTTAAATACAGTAATTATCAAGTTGGTTCACATGTGACTATTACCGTTAGCATTTTATAGAGGAATATGATAAAAAGAGTCACGGTTTCCACGTGATAATTGTTGCTCTTTTCTAATATATATATTAATATGAATTATAATTTTAATAAAACTGCAACCGTCATTTTTTTCATTTTCTACATAAGAAAGTGCATGTACGAAGTCAGTAATATGACAGTATGTTTCTATTTATTTGATGAAATTAAGCATTTGATTTTGTCATTTGATTTCAAAGATGTCCGTTTAAAATTTTCCTTGAAGTCCGATATTTTTTACACTTTTTGTTTTTTACTTTTTTACCTTCTCTGAACAATAGAATAGTGAATCTTGATTGAATTAGATATATTGTAAAGCATGATTCCCTGCAATTAATGCACGACTGTCCAGATAGGCAGATTACAGTCATTCCAGTTAAATTCGATTAAATTCATATAGAGAAACCTATTAAATAAAATACTACCAATAAAAAATAGTATCTTTTATTTTACAGCGATGGTTGCACTAAAATTGGACTGTTTGTTGCGCTATATCTTTCCTTCGAAAAAATGGAGATAGACGATGAAGTTGATATTTTTCAAGTTGTAAGGGCAATGCAAGTTAGACGTCCTGAACTTTTAACGGAATTAGTAAGTTTCCCTTATTAAATATTATGTTATAACATTAACGGTGCTTGTATTGCACTATACCGGTATGCGCTTCCGACAATTATTATCTCTTGAGTGAAAGTCGAAGTCAAATCATTTGACAATTTAAACCTAAAACAAACAATGATCAGCTGATAAAACTACAATTAATTTAAATAGAACAATTTCCGCATTGCTCATGCCAGTACTTTGTACTTAGTGGTGCATATAAGCAAAGTTTCGATACAGTGGTATCATTCTGGTAATATTTCTGATACCAACTTTAATTGCGCCACATATCTCTGCAGTGTTATTTGAGGTCAACTATTTGGAAGTCAAAAACCTTATGCAAAACATTTTATAATTACAGCAAATTTAAATAGATATATTGTACTTAAATAATGTTGAAAATATTCTCAAAACCTTGAATGAATCAAAATGTTGTTTCCATCATATCATGATTTTTTAATTATTTTTTTTTGCAGGAGGAGTATGAATATTGCTACAAGTGTATCAAGGAATATTTAGAAAGAGACTCGCTGTATGCAAATATTTAGTAGCGTCCGTGTTTATTTATTTGACATTAACTTTAGAACGCATACCTGTACATACTGAACTGTTATAACGAAATAAATGTAAATGGTAAAAATACAAAGAAAATTATATTTTCATGACTTTGTGGATACAGCAAATTGTTAGTTTTTCGTATCCATTATTATACGCCCGTCGTCTTTTAGACGGGACGTATTATGGTATACCGTTGTCCGTCCGTCTGTCCGTCCGTCTGTCCGTCGTCCACACTTCGGACAATAACTCAAAAACACTTTCACCAATTTCCATGAAACTTAAGTGAATTGTTTATATCTATTGACGTAAGCTCCCTTTCGTTTTTTTTTAATTTCAGATTTTAAGTTTTGGATTTAAGGGGCTTTATTCATAAAAAAGGGGGGATTTTCAACACTTCGGACAATAACTCAAAAAGGCTTTCACCAATGTCCATGAAACTTTGGTGAATTGTTTATATCTATTGATGTAAGCTCCCTTTCAATTTTTATAAATTTCAGATTTTAAGTTTTGGATTTAAGGGGCTTTATTCATAAAAAAAAGGGGGATTTTCAACATTTCGAACAATAACTCAAAAAGGCTTTCACCAATGTCCATGAAACTTTGGTGAATTGTTTATATCTATTGATGTAAGCTCCCTTTCGTTTTTTTTTAATTTCAGATTTTAAGTTTTGGATTTAAGGGGCTTTATTCATAAAAAAGGGGGGATTTTCAACACTTCGGACAATAACTCAAAAAGGCTTTCACCAATGTCCATGAAACTTTGGTGAATTGTTTATATCTATTGATGTAAGCTCCCTTTCAATTTTTATAAATTTCAGATTTTAAGTTTTGGATTTAAGGGGCTTTATTCATAAAAAAAAGGGGGATTTTCAACATTTCGGACAATAACTCAAAAAGGCTTTCACCAATGTCCATGAAACTTTGGTGAATTGTTTATATCTATTGATGTAAGCTCCCTTTTAATTTTTATAAATTTCAGATTTTGAGTTTTGGATTTATGGGGCTTTATTTATAAAAAAAAAAAGGGGGGGGGGATTTTCAACACTTCGGACAATAACTCAAAAAGGCTTTCACCAATGTCGATGAAACTTTGGTGAATTGTTAATATCTATTGATGTAAGCTCCCTTTCAATTTTTATAAATTTCAGATTTTATATTTCCGTGTTATGAATTTTTATGCTTAAAAAAGGGGGGATTTTCCAATTTTGGGACAATAACTAACACTTTCACAAAATTGTTTGCAACTTTGATAAATTGTTTATATCTATTGACATAAGCTCCCTTTCCATTTTTATAAATTTTAGATTTTACGTTTTCTTAAGTAATGAATTCTTATACTTAAAAAAGGGGGATTTTGAAACTTTGGTGAATATATTAATGTAACATCCCTTTTGATTTGTATATATATTTCTAGTTGATCATATAAATTCATTTAAAGCATAAAAGACAAGTTAAAAGAGCAACGGGCGTATCATGCGCTAAAGCGCAGCCCTTTATTGATAAACATTGTCTACAATATACATCTATGGTATTATTTTAATTAATCGGAAAACAGATATAATTTAATGATCGTGTTAGTGATATAATTGTGTAAAACTCTAAACTAGTAAATAAGTATAATCATCAACCTTGAATGACCTTGGATATCGAAAATTTGTATTCATATAAAGTAAAAATTCAAAAGTCTACAGATCAGTCAATGTCAAATTGCAAATTGGTGAAATTGAATATCAAAATTATATTCCAGGGTTTTTTCACAGTATTACATGTTGCTGAATTTAGAAAAAGTGTGTGTCAAAACTTTGGCTCATTGCAATCCCTTTTTAAAATATGTAATAGAAATTGTCACTCAACAGAAATTAATGAACATATGCAGTTGGTATGTTTCTGTACAGTATTGTATTGTGAATTTAAATGCTCACATAACTGATCATAATCTATGCACAATGACGAGAAAGAATACTCGTAACTCATGAAATTTCAGTATAATTTACGATCATTTTTTGTTATATTTCTTGCATTATCTATATTTTTTTGAATTCGTAAACTTGTCTGGATAGTACGGTTGGGATTAGTTTTAAATTATCTTCTTACCTGTATGAATAATCAATCATAGAAATGATCTAAGGTAGAACCGTCAGACAATGTAGTATATGTCTGAACTGTGCAGCTCGGGATTTCAAAAAACAGATACTCATTTCGCAATAAATCTGATAAAAAGTACTCGTAACTCAAGAAAATGTCATTGAAAAGATCCTCTGCTCTACAATAGTACTTTCAAAATGTTGTCCATGGTAAACATCTCAAAATCTGTTCTACATTAAAATTGTCAGAATCAGTTCTATGTTAGAACTGTTGTCAGGTATTGTAGAATGCCAATATATCTTCCTGGTTAGATCTGTCCGTATTAAGTACTACTTATAAGCTGTCAGAATACGCTCTACAATACATTGGCGGATCCAGGGGGTGGGGGCGGGGGTTGGAACCCCCCTTTTTTGACGATCAATGCATTTGAATGGGAGCATATAGTTGGAACACCCCCCCCCCTTTTTTTACTCTGGGTTGGGAACCCCCCCCTTTTTTTTTAAATGACTGAATCCGCCCTTGACAATATCAGGGTAGAACTGTCGGATACGTTATGGGTATAATGTTTTTTAAATAAAATAATTTGTTATAAGGGTAGAACTGTCAGAATCTAGTGTAGATCATTTTCTGTCAACAATGGCTTAAAATGTCTCAGGAGATTTGCTAATAAATCCTTACTGATTGCGAACAAAGTTGCAATGTTCATGGCCATGCTGTTGTCTGTTTTTATAAGACATAATTTGTGAGTGCCACTTTGGTATCTTCTCTCGATTTTTTAAACTGTATTACTTGGCCTTTGATCTCTTTTGTATTTTTAGCACACAAACTGTTCCGTTTCACGAAAAGATATGTTGTTTTTTGTTTTGTTTTGCTATTTTTTGTTATTTTTATTTTTTTTTTTTTTTTTGTTTAGCTTGTTTTGTCAAAATATACAAATAATCTCATTTAATTTTATATTCGTTTACTACGATACAAGTGATTTGTTTTTGTAATTAAATTTTCGTTCTATCTTAAAGATGCTCAAGATATTATTGAGTACATTTGAATCCTCAGCTTAAAATGTTGAAATATAATACTTAAAGTTTCAATATTAGTTTATTGTTTTATTCTTAAATTCATGCCTAGCTTTCGTTGCCAGCATATTATCTTAAACTCCATTCCGTCTCGATGAGAAAGAAGGAATAAAATAAGTGTACCGTGGTCCATATATTGTAAATCAATTATTAACAGAGACAAATCAAGGCAGCAAACACAAACTCGGGAATCGCATAAACTTCAAAAGGGGCGGGACCCGATGCGCCGACATGGTAAGTGTGTCCTGCTTTGTATGTAACATCCGCGATTCAAGCTCTCAGGCACAATGTTAAAATCAGGAATAGAACATAATGGGTTTAAATCACAGATCAGACTACTATGATGCTATCTTTAGATCTAAGAAAAAATATTCAACTTGTATTGTTTCAACATGTTACATGTAATTACTCTTGATTTTTTGAAAGATATATATATATTTATATATTGATATCATTGAGATTTCCTTTGTTATTGTCACTATTCATAAAAGGTTTTTGTATATAATATGTATATTCTCTATTTGATTACTATTTTTTAAATTATATATTTGTTTGTTTATACACATATTTTGTTAACCATGTTTATAAAATACACATTGTAATGTGTTTTTTTTTTTATCAAATAAAATACTTTGTCACTTTGTCACCTCTAAAGAATCGTTTTATTAGTTATCAGTTTTAACTTTTCTGTAAATGGAGTGTAAAAGCGTTAGAGCTTGGCATAAAGTTATAACACTAAGTCTTGATGACATCTTATCGTCAACCTCTCATATTTTCTCTTTGGTTTGTGACTTGTATCTTTGTTGAGTTTTTTTCGTCGATCCATTCATCGTAAAATATTCCTATTGTTAAATTGCAGATACTGTATCCTTGTATAGGCAAATGAAGTTGTCTGTCATATACGAAAATCGGTAAAGATCCTCTGAGATTCTACCACGTGCACGTTTGCAGTGCATTACACCTATCAGTGGAAAAACTTGTGCCAATATCATAATTATTCATAGTTGTAGGTCTCCTCTTTGAGGAAACGAAACTGAATATAGCATTGTATTGTCTAGTGATAAAAGAAAACAAATTTATCCTTATGAGCTGCTTACAAACGTATTATCGACAATTATTCAAGTAAAACAAAACGTTTCAAAATGAATGCAAAAACCATGTCTGCAAACGTCGAAGCGGATTGTAATTGCATAACATGTATCCGTCATAAAGTATACGATTGATCGTATCAAAGAATCGCTCTCACTAAAAAAGAATATATTTAATACAGTAACCCTTTTGACATGGCTAATATCTGCTGAAACCACTGGCTTCCAAAACTAAAATATTTTATTTTAAAATGATAGGTACTTTGTTTACCTAACCTAGTCTCTATTTGTATCTCTTTTTCTTTTACACATCACCATCTATGTTATGATTTGATATTGTTATATGCTGGTTCATATGTATGTTTTTTAATTCTAGAGTCATATTCAAAACAGTGTGGCTGTTGCCATTCCCAGTAAACACACGACGTACTCCCGACGTCGGTTAATGGTCGTCTGAACGTCATGTCGTGAGTTTACGTCGTACCAACGTTGTGGGAACGTAAAAATCCAACGTTGGATGCAGACGTACAGACGACGTTATGAAATTACGTCGGATTCACGTAAATTTAGTACCTTGTCAGGACGTAACATTTTATTACGTTGTGACAACGTGCTTATAACTGTCATAATCCGACGTAACATTTTGTTACGTCGTATCGACATTATAAGAACGTAGTGAATACATTGTAAAAATCTGGTTTTATGGGACGAATTTTTGGGGTATGTCATAATGAGTATTCCTGGATATATCAATCATTCACCTTCACTAGAATATATTTACGATTTTTTCGATTTAAAAAAAAAAATCCCCCTTTTTTCCCGCAGACATAATTTGCATCAAGATGTCAAAGAAAATATTACAAATCCAATTTTAATGTTCTAATATATGTATTTTGTATGAATATTTATTGTTTATTATATCATTAAAATTTTGTCATCATTTATCACTTGGATTTCATAATCGTTTTTCACGATTTGATTAGTGTAACGTTCAGCAGTACTCGGGTTTTACCGCTGCATCCTATGAAAAGTCTGAGCATGCGCACTGTTGCCGCTTGATTTTTGAAAACAGTGAGGAATTGGCAGTGGAAATTTAGCTTGATCCAGATTCCAGAACAAAGAAAAAGGTAAAATAATGATTGCACATTACACCAAATAGGTTCTCCATGATAAAAACAAGTTTGATTGATGAAAATAAAACAGCTGTTACCGTGTTGGGCGCCTCTTTCAAGTCGGTTATACGTGATCGTGTTGAAATATGATACTTTTTCTTATACTGTCAATATATTGCACTGATACAAGATATTTTAGCCATGATGTGTGTTATTTGAATCCATTTATCAAATTTCGTGATTAACTTGTGTTGTTTCTGAAGATATATGCAATTAAAAATAAGTAAAAACTGTAGAAAGTAAAAAAAAGGGGGAGGGGTGCACAGCCACAAGTACTTGTTTTCTATCTGTGACAAGAGCTACTATCCCTATATATTAAGGCTACAAGTGTCTGCTCTGTTATTCTTTGATAATCATTGAAGCATAAAAGTCTTATCCATGTTATCAATATCAGAAAATGTGAAGCTAAACATCTCAGCACTTTAGATATTTGGGTCCATTACAAACTCCGCACATTTCAAACTTGGCATATTACCAACCCGGCCTATTAATGATAATGCTGCATATATCACTGGGGGTCGTCGCTAACATGCATGAAATATTTGCCACTGGATGTTGAGCAACAAACGATCAATCATTGTATCACTGGGTCTGACATCGAAATAGACAATTGTGCCAATAAAGATGTTGTAAAATATAGGCGTCACAGAAAAAAATTAAGATAGCCATCACGGTTGTCGCAATAGGATTAGGTCGTTGTAGGAAGGCGTCCCAGAAAAAAATAAAAAAACAGCCTTCCAAGTCTTGAAAGTGTCATAATGATTTAGACTAGGATCTAGCCTTGAAAGTTGGGTAAAATTTTCTTGTTTTCAGGGTAAAACCCAGTTTACAGGTGTTAAAACAGTACATAGGGACATCTTTTTTGCTGTACAATTTATAATATGAAATCTACATGTTTATCAATGACGAGCTACATGTACAATCACTAAATATGTGATCAGAAACCATGTTGTAATCAATCATAAGGCCACGGTTTTTTTATTTGTTGGTTTACGGATCCGCCGACCCGATTTTTCCGATTTTCAGAATAAAAATAAAATTGACTTTTCATGCTTTTTTTTATTCCCGCCGACCCTTATCAATGCAGTATCCCTGAAAAATAATTAAAATTTTCTTTTTTATAAAATGAAATGCATTAATCATTAACAAAGTTGATAACACTCTCTGTTGTGAAAAATAAAGCTTCCAATTTACGTTTCTAAAAATAGACAAGTCAATTATAACTGACCTTGAAATGTCTTTTGCGCAAATAATTTTGCGGAACGAAACCTGTGTTGAAAACCTATTACAAAATAAGTTCGTTTCCCTTATTTGTCATCAGTCCGTAAGATGCATCATCTCAGAGAAATAGACTTGTCCAAATGTTGACAGGTGGAATACATCAATTAAAGTACTGAATATTAACAAATCATTTGAAATTTTCTTGTTTCATATTATCAATCATTGGGATAAAAACCGGATTGCATGACAACTGATTAACCCGATATTGTCGTTTTTCCAGTGGACGAGTCTATTATGTTTTTCGACACATGTATTGAAACTTATTTTTGTACGACGTTTTTACATTTTTTTTCTTTGTCAGTTTTTGTGACTGAAGATCATTATTTACCAAGTTTTCTGGAATTGATTGAGAGCTACGGGAATCTGTTTTTCTTGTTTGTGAAATGACGATTTAATTTCGTCTTTGTCCGTGCAACCCCCCTTTTTTACAGGAAGCTATTAAACGATGTCATGCGATGTTCATGATCACTGATCAATAATATTTCATCGAACTAAATGTTAAGAAATGATGACAAAACAGCAAATAAGACAAACATTTTGTGAAGTAAGGTGAAATATATATTTATCTTGCATATTTTTCTGTTTTGAAAGATTTTTTTTTTTTTTTTTCCGACCGACCGACCCGACTTTTTTATGAGAAAAATCCGTAAACCAACAAATTAAAAAACCGTGGCCTAAAACATATGAATTTTGGAATGCATTTAAATTTGTCACTTTGTTCTCCTAAAGATTTGTTGGACTAACATTTTTTTTATATAAATAAGGCGGTGAATTTTCTCGTTTGAATTGTTTCACATTGTCATTTCGGGCCTTTCATAGCTGGCTATGCGGTATGGGCTTTGCACATTGTTGAAGGCAGTACGGTTACCTATAAATGTTAATTTCTGTGTCATTTTGGTCTCTTGTAAAGAGTTATCTCATTGGCAATCATACCACATCTTCTTTTTTATATGAAACAGACAGAAGAATATAAAAGATAATTGAACGTATTTTTATTTATTTTTCCAGAGTCTTGTATATAAATCCACAGATCCAATGTGTCTGAGGTTGAGGAAATCATTGCAGTAACCATGTAACAGTTAAGCATGCACCAGCTCAAGAATTTGGACCAAGATTTAAAAAAGGTAAACATCAGTTGATCAGCTCTTTTTCTGTCCTCCTTAACTGAGTGATATAGTTTAACTCTTGTACTGTACGTACATACATGTACATTGAACTCAAAATTGGATTTTGTTATCTAACGTTTGCCTAAACCACATGTTATGCAACCAATACACAACGCTTATTATCATAAAACGCAGAGTTTGAATTTGGAGAGCATCTGCTTTACTGTTCTCTAGATATGTCCTTTAAATTAAGTTTGATAAGATCATTTGTGGCTCATGGACACATTCTTCTTATATTAATTTCATTTATCAAATTATAATTTGTTGATTTTATAGATTGCGTTCATTGGCATATACTATGAGGTCTTGTTGTATCGATGTACATGCTAAATTTATTAAGGTAGAATCCTTTGCATATCTTAAATTAATTGAAAAATGACAATATTGTGAAACCAAACTTCCTTTATTAATTATTTGTAGAATAACCACTGGTTGCTCCAGAAAATATTATGTCCCCTCTCCCCCAGGGAAAGCTCTTTTCTTAAATTTTATTTGGGGGTGGTTGTGTATGAAATACCAAAATGCAAAGGAAGTGTTGTTCTTATTAATTTTTAATTCTGTCGGTGCTGGAATTTTTTTTTTAAAAAGGGCTTAGGGCTGTCCCTTAGGGGCGGACATAGTATTTTCTGGAACAGACATAATTTCATTAACACATGTTCAATTTAACAACAAATTTATTTTTTAAATAAGAACGAAGGTTAATCATAAGTTATGAATAATTATATACTGTTGAAATTGTGTTAAATTTCTAACATACATCATCAAAATGTGTATAATTGGCAAAGATACAAACATCTCAGTAACAACATAAAATAATTATGAATCTGCAGTTTATTATAGGACCAGCAATAGAAAAAATATTGATTATGTGTAAACACAGGATAATTTTTAAGAACTGCTGTAATTCATAAGTTGGGATCAATTTATTTTTTTGTATTTTATAATTTATGATTTTTTTTTCAGAGATCTGAAACCAACACAAGACCAGCTGGGTCAATATTCCTAATGCACCTCCAAATGAGGAACTAATGCGCCATCAAATGAGGAACACAAAAGTTGTGTGTAAACAAAAATTGTCTCTGTAGTGATATTGAACATGTTTCATTTTTAACAAGTGACTGAGCTTTACCATTTGTGTTGATCTGGAAAGTAGAGGATCATAGTATAAATATGTAAAAACTATGGAGTTTTTTAATGTATTCAAAGTTTTAAATTTTCAAAGAAATTGTTGTGTGAAAAAAAATCGCACTTCGTATTCCGAAAATTTAACCACATATATGTGAAAATGTTTTAGCTTCGAAACAAGCCATCCTACATATCCAGTGTACTATATTGACTGAGCTAGAGTAGAAAACATTACCAATACCAACTACGTGTATGCAGAAACAATTGTGCAAATTGCCCAGCTGATTAGAGGGCAGAAAACCAACATTTGGAATGACATGTACAATGTATACAACCAACACAAGACTAAAATTTGGAATAAAAAATAAAAATTCAGAAACAAACTATTATTTTTTTTATTGGTTCATGTAGCTACATGTACATTGTAAGAAAAAAGAAGTCTAAACTGTTGGATAGGTTTTGGTCTCTTGTGGACAGTTGTCTCATTGGCAATCATACCACATCTTCTTTTTTATACTCTCTCTAGTTGGTCAAAGGAAAAAAGCAATAGTTAGTTGAATTGAATTTCAGGTATTTTCTTCATTTGGGATATTTTTAGAAGTGTGTATGAATTGTGTAGAATTGTGTAGAATATATATATTTATAAATTAGACAGTCAGATTTTGGGCCGATTTTCCTAGCTTGTAATCGTGTAGTGAATCCAGCTGAATGCATTTTAAGTAAATATTAAGGTAAATATGGTAGTTTGTTGTATTTCTGAATAATTCATTAAAAATGGTTTTCCGTCGTCAAAGTGAAACCTTCATTCTAGAATTTCTGCCATCATAGTGAAATCTGAGTTCTAGGCCACTGAAACACTAAACATTCACAATTTGAAGCACTTACCAAGATGTCATGTTGAAGGCTGTACATGTACCTATAATTGCTAACATCATCAATATTTGATTTTAGGATAGAGAGTTGTCTTATTGGCCATCATACAAAATTTCTTTTTTTGAAAAGTATTATGTGTTAAAAGAAAGAAAAGTTGCAAATTTGTTAAATGGAAATGTGTAATTCTTGTACTTCAGTATTGCAAAAGTTAAAAACTTAAGACTTTATAAACCTTAAACAACTATTTTTGGGAAAACTAGACATTTATACATTTCACACTGAAACCTGCCAAAGATTAATAAAAACCAACTTTTTGACAATTTCATATACAGCTGGCAGTTTGGAAATAGAGTACATATAAACAATTGTCCATCTTTCCCACATAGAAAAATTTACACCTTAAAACGGGTCAAAAGAAAAAACAAAGACCCTGTTTACATACTTCTTCAATGGAATTGCATTGATTTTATCAATTAAATGAGGACAAGGGACATTTATAGTTGTGCTGTGACGTTGTTACAACGTTTTATGATGGTAATAAATTACGTCACAAATTACGTTGTGTCAACGTTGTGTGGATGGTTGTCAGCACGTGCCTTGGAGTTCACAAAATTACGTTGTACCAACGTAATTTTACTACGTTGTCACAACGATAGTATAACGTTGTCACAACGTAATGTCGACGTTGGATTGTTTACTGGGTTGATTGACGACCTAAAGTATCCCATTGACTGGGACAGATTATGTGAACGTTTGTCTGTAACGACCACTGCTCACTACTTACTTATTATAGAATTTAAACTGTGGGGTCACCAAAGGTTCTTAACGCCTTTAATAATAAAATAAATCGAAAAACTAATCAGGAATAACCTTTATGTTTTGATTTATATTATTGATATAAATCAAAACATCGTGTTATTCCTGATGAATTTTTCGAATAACTTTATTTAGGTGTTGAGAACCTTTGGTGACCCCACAGTTTAAGTGTCTTTAACAAGTAAGTAGTGAACAGTGGTCGTTACAGACAAACGTTCACATAATCTGTCCCAGTCAATGGGATAATTTAGGTCGTCAATCAATGGCCATAGCCACACTGTTTTGAATATGATAGTAGGTGTATGTTCATTAATAGTTATCCCACAAGGACGCGGTGTGTCAGTGCAAGATCACCCCGATGGCCGGAGGCCAGACGGTGATCTAACACTGACACACCAAGTCCGAATGGGATAACTATTTTACATCCCAGCTGTTTTAGATTAGACGGAAAACCATTTACAGTTCATAAAATCTACTTAAGAATGCCACACAACCATTATAATATATTTTATATATTACGATATAATGTATACCCTTAATGACCCTCAAACACGATGAATAGATATCAAATAATGTCAACTCGCCCCACTTGCCAATCGGCCCACATTATATCGCCACTTTATAAAAAAAATCGCCCCTCTCTTGTTTACCTACTCGCCCAACTTTTGAAAAAGTGTAAAATCGAATTGAACAATCAGTCTGAAAACTCACTTATTCATGTTATTAACGAAAAAGGTTTAAACACCACTGAATAAAGTTTGACAACTCGCCCCACTTATAAAAAGATCTTGCTTCCTTTAATTATGTCAAATTACTATTCATTCGTATCCACTCGTCCTGGTGTAGTGGTATGTGTCGTGGCTTGATATGCTAAAGGTCTTGAGTTCGAATCCCAGCATATACACTGGATTTTTTATGCTCCACCTACGATAGTAGAGGGGCATTATGTTTTCTAGTCTGTGGCTCCGTTCGTCCGTCCGTCCGTCCGTCTGTGGTTCCGTTCGTCCGTCCAGGTTAAAGTTTTTGGTCAAGGTAGTTTTTGATGAAGCTGAAGTCCAATCAACTTGAAACTTAGTATACTTGTTGCTTATGAGATGATCTTTCTAATTTTAATGCCAAATTAGATAATTACCCAATTTCACGGTCCATGGAACATGGAAAAGGATAGTGCGAGTGGGGCATCCGTGTACTTTGGACACATTCTTGTTCTACGTGGATTTTGATAGTCTTTTCCGTATAATTAATTATAAGTTTTATAGTGGTTTTGACATTCCCGCCAAAATGTTACAGAACAAAGGAAAGCATGCATAACAAAGAAACTCAAACTAGGGTGATCTGGTAGGGGTGATCCGGCTCAGATCACCCCTGTTAGACCAAAGGAGCTGGGGTGTAATCATGGTTGTTTGAACAAATATATTTCAAAAGAACAAAATCCTTGTGAGTTGTAATGAATGCTGTAAGTAAGACATATTTTTTCTTTCTTTCTTTGTCTTTCTTTTTTTCCAAATCTCTGTCATTTTTCCTCTTCTTTTTCAAATATACGGATATCTTATAAATATATACATTTCAAAAATAAATAGACAAATTAGTACTAACAAAATTAGTATAAACTACTAATGCTTAACAAAGCCGGGATATTACGGTACCGGTATTTTCTGTATTCAACTAACAAATGTTAAGATTATCAATAGAATTAATATAAATTGAAAAAATCTGCCTCGGAAAAAACTTTAAAAGTTTTACGAAGGTGATTATGCAATGTCTTTTGAACGGACGCACGGAGTCGAGCGATAACTAAACACGATTTCGACGTTGGCGATGCCGGAAATAATCCTTCAACCCAAAGACAATTATTACGACAGATAAAAATACATTTGTATTCCACGGCCGACACTCGGCTAACCGAGAGATTGGTCGGTTAAGGCAGCAACCATTTGATTTTCTGGGGGGGGGGGGGGGGGGGCTATGGTTTGATTTCAGTTTTTAGAGAAAAAAATAATTTGTTTTTTATTCTGAGAAAAAAAAATGATTGTTTCACCCTCAGCTGCCACTATATGTAATGCTAAAATGGAAAGAAAAAAATTGTTTTCGACTTGTCACGAAAAAAATATTTGTCAAGAAAAAAAAAACACCTGTAAAAATATTTCATAGTCTGCGCAGTTTTCAGTAAAACTTAAAGGCGTCGCGCAAGTATGTAGTATTTATGCTTATACATTGTACGCATAGATTTTTTTTTAATAAAAGGCGAAACAAACAATTTAAGATAGCATTTAAAGGACACAAAATAGCACTTTGGTTCTAAAAAATAAATTGACATTAGTAAAAATTTCATAATTGTAATATAACGTGAATAATACCACGTTTTAGTAAAAATTATGGGGATAAAGTCGATGTTAATGGGTTGGACAATTGAAATTGTGTCAGTCAAGAGTTATTTAGCCACGACAATAGTTTTTCTACCTTTATATTTTTCAAATGAAAACGTTAAGAATGAGATGTTCTTGAGTAAAAAAAAATATGACAAAACGGTGCAAGAGTTTTCTTCTAGTTAGAGCATTTTTATTTTGTCTTTCTTTGCATTTTATTGAAGGATGTATCACTTCAATATAGCGTGATATGGATTGGCCGCTGGAATATGCATGAATTTATTATTAACGTTTTCAATCAGCCTTAATTTTTGTGTCTTTTCAAAGTATCACGTTCTCAAATCCGACTGAAAGTGTCTTTCTAATACAACACAGGGTACATATAATGTGTTGTCGTTCTCATTACGAATTATATTTGTCACTGGACGTTAAACCCTAATTCGTCAGCATCATCCAATTGGTTCTTTTCTTCTATTACTTAATCATAATTATGTTGTTAACAAATCATTCTAAAAAAGTAAATGGAAAGGAACGAATGCAGCTACATTTGGTTATCTTAAGTTTTAATTAATTTAATTCCGTTTAGTTCCTTTCTACATTTATATATAAGCGCAGAGATTAACTGCAGTTGTCCGCGTGTAAAATTCTAGCATTTGCCACCATTATGAGTTAATCGCAATCCGTTACTGCTTCAACACCCAGGTCTTTTACTCTCTTTTTTAGCAATGCATCACTCTCAACTGTCCTTATCTATTATTCTATATTCTGCGTCTCCATCCAGATTCTCGTGTATACCATGAGGGTCCAGATTGGGGTTGTTGTTTATTTCTGTATTCTTTAAATTGTTATGCCACTTTTCTCTACATTGTATTTATCTTACTCATTATTCTTTCTCTATTCTTTATATTTTAGCATCCCAATATATTTTACTTACTATTTTTAGTAACATTACGACGTTTATCTCTGATTTATATACTTGTTACCAATGAAGATGACAAATTGGTGTCATTCATGACAATTAAACAAAATCAACATGATATATGCGACCATTCTTGGATGAAATCATTATTACTTTAATACTACCCTTTTTAAAACCATTCTTATCAATTTTCAAATTCCATTGTCTAAATTGTTCGTTGTTCATGTGTTGTTTCCGTATATTTTATTTTTCATTGCTCATGTGTTGTTTCCGTACATTTTAGACGCTCGGCTTGAGTCTACCCATTTGATATGATAATACCCATATGGTAGCACTCCACAGTTAGAAAATAAAATTAAAAATGAGCCACAAAATGTTTTATCATCTCCTATTCCTGGATTTCTAATATATTTACTAAACGGTTTGTGTTGTACATCATGCAGGGCCGTAACTAGCCTTTTTTAATATTGAGGCAAAATATATTCGCCGAGCGTAATGAGGCGAAAAAATTTTGGCGAGAGGTCTGGGGGTCGCTTAAGGCCCCCAGAAGTTCTGAGAAAAATAACGCAAGATCGTGCATTCTGAGCGTTTTCCGAACCCTTTCTTACATTGAAACTCAATTAATTTCAAGCTATTTTTTTCGACAATATTCTTGTCTCAAAGCAAAAGCATAGATTCATTGTAATTTAAGACTTTTAGGTTTTACGGGGACAACATTAAAAGTAGACCTATATGTAGGATAAAGCAAAAACCGAAATTCTCATAATCATTATGTCTGTCTGTTGTTGTCTTGTTTTTGTGCTTAATTCGGACTTTGGTGATTTTTTTATGACTATATTTAAATATAGTGACAGTGCAGTATTATATTTTAGGAACTAGTACTGCTTAAGTCGACACTAAGGACCATCTTGACCTTGTTTTACGGTATTAATGATTCTTTTATTGTTGAAGACCTCCATCAACTATCAAGATGAAGAATAGGAAAAAAAGCTTTGGCCATTGATCATTTGTATTTTTTCTACGCATTGACCTTGTGTGAGATAAGGTCCTGTGCACGTTTATTGCATATTCTTTTATTTTCTGTTTAAGAGTCTGAACACAACTTCATGCAAGTTTAATCCTTCAATGTAAAAGGTCATATGGCAATACATTGACTTTTTTTAAAGATGATTTGATACCAGGAAATTGGAGGTCTTACTTTAATTTAAACCATGTCAGCTATCTACTTTTATCTACAAAAAAAGAGCCAGTTTTGTATTCTTTGATATCATGTTCAATTCTCCATGCAGAAACGACAATTTTTGTTTATGTCCAGTAGCATCGTATATTCTTAAAATAGTTTCTCGTACAATGTCTGGACATCGGTGGACATGCAACATGGCACTTGACAACCACAGTTTACAAATGAAAATCAACACTCTGCAGACTATAGTTATAAAGTATGACAATAAATGAACACAAAATAAACCCGGGACACAGAAGTACAAACAATAGACCATCAACACTGAAAACTAAAAGTAAAATAGAAACATGGATCACGAAAAACATGCAGGGGCGACATCAGAAAGACTTGCAAGACACTTCTCCGTGAAAACAATTCAGGTTGATATGAAGACAATCTTGTTTCAGTTTTTTTTTTTTTTTTTGGAAATTTCCAACATGAGGCCACATTTGCCTCAATGTAGTTACGGCCCTGAGTCATGTGCATATGAATGTAATCAGTATCTTCCATAGATTTGATTTTCAAAAATTAAAAGGGTGAAAAATAATTCCTTTTAAGTATTCATGGCAACATTCTGTTTTACCATAAAATATTGCAAAAAGGGGTGAACATGTCACATATCCCCCAAATTTGGATCAAAATAGAATTTCAATGCCTTTGAGTGATACCTTTTTAGAAACTGTTTACATTAATCTTCCTAATGATCAAATAAAAATGGGTGTCTTTCGCCTCATTTTTTCGTAAAATCTAATCACACAGTTCGTGCGACAAAAAGTTACAAAAACACATTACAATAATTGCCGGAAAATGTATGGTATGGACATACAAATACGGACTGTCATACAGAAAACTACGGAAGCGTACGTATTAGCGCCACACATTCTTTTTTAAAATTTTTCTTACTATCTTTGCGTTATTACACAAAGGTTTGCGTATTTGCGATATAAAGCAAGCCTTTGCGAAATAAACATATGCGTAATAACGCAAACATTTGTTTTATATTATTTCTTATTCAAGATTGCAAAGTAAAATGCTTAAATGATTAGAACATATCATGGACTAATATAATGACAACATAATATAAGAAGATGTGCCATGAGAGCCAATAAGAAAACTCTCCATCTAAGTCACTATTCGTAAAAGTAAACTATCATAGGCCAAAGTACGGTCTTCAACACGGAGCATTGGCTCACACCGAACAGCAAACTATAAAAGCCCCCCAAAAACGATATCCATACAATACTAGTATATATATATTACAAAGAAAATTGAGTAATTTGAGGTTAAACCGAAGAAAAAAAATCAACCCTGCTAATATAGCTATAACCGAATAAAAAGATACTTCCAAAGTAAGCTTTCGTTTGAGAACGGTGTAAAGTTGGTTAGATTCAAACTACCCTTTGGCAATAAATATATAGAATGAAGATGTTTTATTAATAAAATTATGTTTTCTCCATAAATTGCTACCCAAGCATCTAAAAAATACTTGGAAGTTTCACAATTGTTTGACATTATTTTTGATCTTTCAATTTAAATAAGCCTTTATACCATACTATATTTATTTTCTTGTTAAATTATATACTTTTCTGATGCACAAATCAGTCTTTATTTATGTATAATTGCACTTCATGTATTCCATTAATCCTATGAATATTTATTATAATGATTTGGCCTTGTATGTATGTTTCTCTTTTTATCTACTAGTAAATCACAACCGAAATGAATGACAGACGGACATATATACAAAACTTAAGAAAAAATTGAAATCAAGATATTTGCGATATATCTCAAATGTTTGCGTTATAACGCAAAGATAGGAAGAAGAAAAAATGTGTGGCGCTAATACGCTTTCGTAGAAAACTGCCTATATTACATACATTACATAATCTTGATGTTCATATAAACCCAATACGAAGGCTATTTTAATACTCAGCTATCCAAAAATGAATTTTATTTCACACTAGCTCTTATATTTGAAAAATCCATAGCCAAAATGCAAAACCACACACCTAACAGTGGAGTGCTACCTATAGCAATTCATTTATTGCCAATTGTAACTCTTAGGTTCAATCCACCCTTTTCTACATTAGAAAATGCCTGTACCAAGTCAGGAATATGACAGTTGTTATCCATTCGTTTGATGTGTTTGGACTTTTGATTTTGCCTTTTGATTTTTGATTTTCCTTTTTGAATTTTCCTCGGAGTTCAGTATTTTTGTGTTTTTACTTTTTTTCTTAACAGACCAATTAACAGACCGGGTTTTATACATCTGACCCATTAACAGACCAGGTTTTAAATAAAGATTGATTTATGTCACCAAAATACAGATTTTCGTATAGATTTTTCACATAATGATATCAATATAGTAAACAAACATAATGCCTGTATTTTTTCGATGTTCAAAATATTGCATACAAGTAAATTCAACCAACATGTCATTTTGTGTACACTTTGTGTGTGTAAAATGTGTATAAATTTATTGATGAGTAACTCGCCTTTTCATTTTATAGATCGTACATCGAAGCTAGAAAAATAATGATTACACCACTGGATTCAGTACATTGAATTGCTTAGTTAGACATGAATAATTTTTATGATAAAATATATTTAAAAAGATATGCAATGAAACATGCTGAACTTTCAATGATTTTCTCGATAACACCTGATTAACAGACTTTAGCCAACCCGATTAACAGACCAACCGCCGATATAGCCGCATACTCAATATACATGTAGATTAACCGACCAATCCCTCGGTTAGCCGAGTGTCGGCCGTGTATTTACTGGCAACCAAGGTTTAAGGTTTGATACACTGCTAGACTTTTTTCCCTGATGAGTCCCACTATTTAGTAAAGCTCCGATACCTAATATAGCATAAACAACATGTTAAAATAAGCAGGTGGGAAACGAGAATATACCAAGTGGCAAAAGTCAAATGTCAGTTTTTGGATGATCGCATAATGTATAATGCTATACATTACAAATAAATTTAATTTAGATTCATTTAATTATTAAAGTACAACTGTATTTATTGGTTTCTTGGCGGATATACTTGTGTATTGATATCTTTAAAAGTACACAAGAATACTTTTATCTTCCATAATTGTGTCAGCTTCCGGAAAATACTCGAATATAAATCTTTCGTTTCTTAAATCTATCATACAATCAATACTCATGTTATAATGTAATGAAGAATTGCGGATTCAATTACACTTACTTTTGTTCATAAATAATGCATCCTCTTATTGGTCTCAATAGTTATATTGACACTTAAATGCCTTTGGTTTATTCACAGACATATGAAATCAGATAGTCAATAAATGTGGCTATCAAAGCAATATTAGCTTTAAAATATAATCATTGACATGAACCGCTTTGTCAGGTACTCATTTACTCACAGTTCCACTTTCAGAGTTTTTGGGACTCAAAGTTTATTTGATGGTATATACAATGAGGACAATATCTCTCCTTGAGTAAAGAGTGCAACGGTTGGATTTCTTTTCGGTATAAATGCAAAAAATATCAAAAACAGGAAAAGCAAAAGAAATTTGGTCCTAACACTGAACATCGCATGAAAACACACAAAGCTGAGATAAAATGTTCAGTTAAAAGTTTCTAGTTTTCCTTTGTCGGGTTCCGAGACTTTTTGGATGTCAGAAAGTTCTGTATGAACTTTTTCACACACGAATGTGTCAATTGCGCAACACAATGCTTCCAAACACTCAATAATGCATTAGAATCAGTTATCACGTACATGTATTAAATTAATAAGAAGAAAATGTAACCAGATATTATCTAGATTGACAATTAAACGATTGTTTGTTACCCATATAGCAAAAGGTCAGCAAATAAGCACAAAAGTCCCTTTATTCAATGTTAATGCCATTTTAAATTTTACGGCGTTTGGTAAATTTGTTTTTCTTCAGAAATGTAATATGTTGAATGTAACGACTTCTATATTTTTTGAAGCGTAAGCTTAAATGTGAAGTTAGTCATTAATATCATATAAAATTAAAACGATATAATATTAAATATATTTGTCGAACGTAAATACATGTAGATGAAATGTCCTAGCGGGATATTTGCTAAAAGTAACTGTCGAGAAAGAGAGAAAATGTATTGTCAGGACTATTTTCTCACAAATACTTTTCATGAATATCCGTTTTCTACCATTGCACACTAATGGAACCGGCCAAGTTAGTTTTATTTCATTATGATTATTTCGAACTTGGGAATTTCAAAAGATTGTCAGACTAAATTACATACGATTAAACGCCCCAATGAGGTATAATAGGCATCAACGTTTAGACAGAAAATAGGACAGAAAGAGATAACAAGATATATCCATGTGCTTATACAACGGCGGTATTGAAATATGGATGTTATCACGGTATCACCTCAGAGCACTAAAGTTCATACATGTTATTGTCGGGGTGCATGTACGTGTCCTTTAATATTCAAGATTGCTTAATATTGTTTTGTTGACACCTGTTTGTTCTTTCGATGTTCTTCTTTTAGATATGTTTCGTTTATTGTTCTCGTCTTTTTATTTTCTTTTAAATTACATTTATCATATAATAATATGAAACTGTTATGCGAGATATAGTGACACATATTTCGGCAAAACGAATGGCATTTACAAATTGTGCTGGTTCATTAAAGGAAACGGTTTACATCCCATTCCTCTTAAATAATTTCTATCAAAACTTTTGATTTTGTTCAACCCTGTATACCTCTATTCCCAATGTTAAATTTAACAAAATCGTCTATTAAAGAAATAATCCGCAATGCTTTTATGCATGAAATGGTAGAATACGCTAAAAAAAATATTATTTTTGGATAACAAACGGCATATTTTGTCAATAGTGAACCTACATATAAAACATGCTACACAGAGGAACAAGTGACGAGTATGCAAGAGTTTCTTATTGACAACATTTTTGTTAAATTTGGAGGTAGGCTTTTTCAACAAATCATCGGCATTCCCATGAGAACGAACTGTTCAACTCTCCTTGTCGACCTTTTCTTATTCATATGAGTCAAAGTTATTCAGACAATTGTCATAAACAAAAAAATCAAGGAAGCTAGATCATTTAATTTCACATTCAGATAATTTATATTGATTATGTAAGCTTCATTAACAATCCAAATTTTTCTGTTTGGGTTCCATTGATATACCACCTAGAACAAGAAATTAATGAAATACTAGACGCGGTTTCCTTTGTCTCATTTCTAGACATTTACTTCGAATTTTCCATCTCAGTACTTGAATCTATGACAAACGAGATGATTTTGATTGTGATATAATCAATTGCTTCCCCCATAGTAGCAAAATACTAACTTCACCTGTATTGGATACACATTTCCTAACTCATTCGGTATTCAATAGCTTTTAACCTTTACTTAGACATTTTTAAATGCCACTAGTGTTTAAGCAGAACGTTTTTTGAACCAGAGGTAAGTAAAGAACGTCTCATCCTTTTTCTAAAAATGTTAATCGAAAGATACCAAAACCTTATAATAAATATTTCCTAAAAGTTTAACAAAAAATACACGATGGTCTTGAAGTATAGATTATAGGTACGTATGTTTGTTTTGTTGACAAATCGTTGTCAATATATTGGAATATTATCCGACTGTCATACAAGTGATTGTTTTAGCTAGCTTTAAACCAGGTCTAATCTACCATTTTCTACATAAGAAAATGCCTGTACCAAGTCAGTAATATGACAGTTGGTAGCCATTCGTTTGATGTGTTTGAGCTATAGATTTTGCCATTTGCCTATTGACTTTCCATTTAAATATTCCCTCGAAGTTTGGTTTTTCTGATTTTTGTTATTTTACTTTTTTTCCTCTCCATCCCCTCTCCAACCACATACACACACACATACACATTCAGCCCAAGAAACATCAACATCAAATACTTAAAGAAAACAGACTTTTCATTGTTTAGATGACTAGTTTGCTAGACGTTGAATGTGATATATATAAGAGAATTTTTTTAACTAATCTAGTTCCATTATTTCACCCTACTTAAACAATAGTTTTAACTTTTTAAGGAGTTCATTTGCATATGTCACTCCTCAGTTCATTAAGGAAGTGATTGTTTAATCCGATTTCTTTAAAACCCTTATAGTATACTTTGTTTTGGACGATTAAATTTAGCATTAACTTCCGATACAATGCCAAATCATGTTTGCTTCTTTAGGATCACCAATCCTATATGTAAAGATTAGATTTGGGATTTAAACGTCAAACTCACTCCTTTTTGGTTAATGCAAAATCAGTATTTTACTTATGAACTCACCTAACCCATTTTAGGACAGGCTATTAAACATAAAGCATATTCATATCTTCTTGTCCCAAGACAAATCATGAATTGCAAGTTTATGGACCATATGCTCGTTTGTACAGACCAAAGACGTAGTAATGAATATATTCTGACAATTAAAAATATGTATGTTCCCTCAATTGTTTTCAGTTCATCCTATCTTCAATTTATAATTATGTTGACTGCCCTGTAGTATCTAACTCATAATTTTTATAAGAACGTTTTTACATTAAGTATTTCTTCTGATTTCCTTAGCACTTTGTATCACCCCGGTATTTTGATTGGGTTCATGTTTCTTAGTCTTCAGTTTTCTGTGTTGTGTTAATTTGATCTCGTTTGGCCGTTTTCTTTTTTACCTGACATTGTCAGTTTAATTTCGACTTATGTGTTTGAATATCCCTTCTGTATCTTTCGCTTCTCTTTTCAATATCAATGTCGACGTATAATGGAAATACATAGATGCTTTCACAGAAACTACTTTATAAAAAAACTCTCTGAATACCATGTACATATTATAGAGCTGCTGGTATTTTTATTACAAAATGAATGTACTGGATACATTTTATCAGCGTGAGTATTTAAGCCTGCAATACATTTGTTTTTAAATAATATATGTATATGCAAGGTTAACACGTAAAGTTGGACGTAGTAATGAATATATTCTGACAATTAAAACATGTATGTTCCCTCAATTGTTTTCAGTTCATCTTATCGTCAATTTATAATTATGGTCACTGCCCTGTAGTATTTAACTCATAATTGTTATATGAACGTTTTTTCATTAACTAAGTATCTCTTAAGTAGTAACTGATAGCCGTGGTGTAGTGGTTAGTGTATCGGACTTCTAACACAAAGGTTCCTGATTCGATTCCCGTTCGGTGATGAAAATTTCAGGGACTCAATTATTTGCGAGTATCGTCTTGAGGAAACAATGATAGTCCGTCGGAAGGGGACGATTACTGGCTGACTCGTGTTAAGATAGATCCATATCTCTTGCACGTAAAAGACACCCTTGTAGATTTCGAAAGAGTAGGCTAATGCCGCTACAAGGCAGCACTCGCACCCGCAAAGTGGAAAGGGATTAATATAAGTTGAAAAACTTGTTTCCCAATCCACTATAAATAAATATGTTTAAATTATTCTTTACTGTGCACTTGATATCACCCCGGTTTTTTTGGTGGGTTCATGTTGCTTAGTGTTTAGTTTTCTATGTTGTGTTAATTTGTTTCTCTTTTGGGTTTTTTATTCTTTTTTACCATTTTTGTTATTTTTTAACCATGACATTGTCAGTTTAATTTCGACTTATGTGTTTGAATATCACCTCTGTATCTTTCGCTTCTCGTTTGCAATATCAATGTCGACATATAATAGAAAATACATAGATGCTTCAGTGGCGGATCCAGAAATTTTCATAAGTGGGGGCCCACTGACTGACCTAAGAGGGGACCCGCTCCAGTCACGCTTCAGTAATTCCCTATATAAGCAACCAATTTTTTTCCCAAAAAGGGGGGCCTGGGCCCCCTGCCCCCCCCTAAATCCGCCTCTGTGCTTTCACAGATACTACTCCATAGAAAAACTCTTTGAACACCATCTATTTATTTGAGAGCTGCTGATAATTAGATTACAAAATGAATGAACTGGGTAAATTTTATCAATATAAGAATTCTAACCTACAACTAGTACATTTGCATTACACAGAAGTTTTTTTTAGATATATATATATATATATATATATATACAAGGTTAAAAATTTAAAGAATAGTTAGACATGAGGAATGTTGACCATTTAAAAGTAAGCATTTAAATTTTCTGAAATTTACTTAAGTTATATTAGTAAATATACTTAAAATCTTTTATATTCAAGAAGATACATTTAACAACATGCTATTTATAATTACAATGAAATTAGTATGCAATATTAGTGTATGGTGATTGGCTACCAAAAAGGACAACACTCCTTTTATTCATGGCTAATATAATTATAAATTGTATAGAATTTGGTAAATTAGTTTTATCATTTTATTAAATCTGTAGATTATAACGACTCCTACACTGAAGAAGCGTTTGTTTATGATTATGTCATCAAATCACTTTAACGTACGAAGGCAGTATACACCAGTTTTTGAAAGACCAAAGATTGTTGTTTAATATTTGTAGAACGACTATTGAATTAAGAAATTACGTGATTAAGGTTTATCAATTGTACTTATCTACCTGAACCTGTGCAAAAATACCAATTGCATAATGTACAGTCAATAATTTTAACAGTGTCCGCCAATAGTTCATAAATGAATATGTATGCATGTATCCCAGAAATAGTTGTTGCAATCTTTTTGCGTCCATTGTGTGATTGAATACTTTCAAGATTCCACGTAGTTTTCATAATGACATTTGATGTGTATTATATTTGCGCGTATTATCATTACATTGCGAATAAATACATTACGAATTAACGCAACTTTGGGTAGATTTGTGAGCATTCTTTGTGGGTAAATACATGTAAATTATACTTGTTTTCTTATTCAACTCGTTTCAATCATAGTTTTACCTTCTGTTAGTCTTAGTCATCTGTTTACCAACGAGGAGGTAGTTTTATATGTTTTGTCGTGTCGGTTTAACTTTTTCTTTTTTAGCCTTGGCGTTGTCAGTTTGTTTTCGATCAATAATTTTAACTGTCCCTCTGGTATCTTTCGGCCCTCTATTACAGTTATGTTGTGTTGTTTAATTACTATCATAAGTTGACGGAACGATTGAACGCTCAGAAATATATGTAAACTCCTTACGTTCATCCTTCGAGTGCCTTTCGCTTAAGACTGTATTGCAGTGGTTGTTGTTTGTCCTTATTTGCCATATTGTTCTCCGTATATTGTTGCATTATAATTAAGCCATTAGTTTTTTCTTTAAATGTCTTGTTTACATATGTTTATCACAGATCTTCTAAAGCTTACTATACAGTTTGGTTGTTCATATCTGTAATTTAGACACCAATTGATAGCTGTCTCACTTGCAATCATACTATTATATGTCTCCTTATCACTGCTTATTTTATAGGCATTTTAATTGGTGCAAACCTCACAATGCCATTCCAGGGAAACAATGCAATACAATTATTAGTATACACACCAGATTAAGGTCCATTGTTCAATGCCGTATCTAATCTCTTTGCTGATGTTATAACGTTTGACCCACATCTATATATTCATAAAGATGAACTCATATCTGAAATCGAGGGTAAAGTCAATACAACATAGCTCAAACAACTCAAGACACACCGAGAAGTACAATAACAAACACTTCTTTCAAATGAGTTCTTGAATTAACTCAGCTTGCAGTCTTTACAATGTAAAAATATCTTTGTAAACCAACAACCAGTAGGAAACACGTAGACAAATGCTCTATAAGTATTGCTCCGAAGAATTCAAAAGAATCAAACCAAATGTGTGTTAAAAAAAAGCGGAAGGAACCAAGGGGGCATTAATAACTCATATTTCGATAGGAAACTTTGCAAAATTCGTGAGACGACAAACAGACAGACAATCAACAACAAAAATTCTACGTCAAAAACTAAAACCTTAGCAACAAAAACACTGTGTAAATGATCACGTAGGCATATCTTTGAATATTTTTATTGTTTTTACTTTGTAGGTTGGCAGACATACGCAGCAAGGTAATTAAAGTAATTTCGGTTTTAGAAAGCTAATATTACTTGAAGTCTTGAAATGGCATTTCGCGGCAATTTTCAAGTATAGCAATGGATACCCTTTGGATTGACTTTTAAATCAATTGTAATTCGATCGTATCGTATTTTAATAATGAAATAAACGATGTAAATTAATTCTTATTTGAAGGCTGATTCCTCGTATTATATCTTTTCATATTGACTTTTTTAAAATGTTTCAATTAATTTTTCAATATTTCAATGTTAATTGGAAATTCAAGAACTTTTTTTATGATCGCTTTTCATTAACCGATTAAAGTGCTCGTTCTTACATGTGTATTATTTTCTGAACGGTGCGTAACACAATGTATATATGCAATTTATCTCGGTCAACCAAATAAATGTGTGTTTGTAGGTATGGCTAGCATTACATTGCAAAAATCGTTCAAATGTTCCCAAACAGACTGCTCTAGAAAGTGCATTTCGAATGACATTTCTCTACCCAGAAGTGGATTGTGAGAATATACCGATATCAATCTTCAAAATTAAGCCTCTAGTACTAATACAAATTGATAAATTTTGACTATCATTTCTCATATATTTAAGAATACACTGTCTAAATATTTCAGTCTCGTATTAAGTTTTCACCGCGTTTGTCGATAAATGTTTTAGTAGTAGGTATGTCACCTTGAGATAAATTACCTGTCTTCTACCTTTCTTAGTTACAATAGTACCTTGTCTTAATCCCAATGCATCCTTTACGAGACATCAAATTATCTCGTGTCGGTTTTGCAACTATATTTAAACTCAGGTCGATCAGTAAGTAAACATTGTAAAGCAATGAAATTGATTTTCACAAAGTTCTATTGCATGCATCATGTGCATAAAAATCAAATTCAAATCCAATAATAATTGTATTAGTACACATTCACCCCTTTGTTAAGCGGAAGCATGATAAATTTCCATTCGAATATTTATCAAAGAACTTTGTTTTGAAACTTTAAAGAAACATTCATGAAAGATTCATTTCAGATTTAGAAATACACATTTGAATACCGCATTGACGCTTCTGTTGAAATTTTCTTTTTAAACATGCTTAAATGAGGCAAATTCTTTCGATCAGATATAATCTGTTTTAAATTATATGTTTATTTCACATTTGTAATTCTTAAACATTAAAGAATTTAAATTTAGGTTTTGTAGCTATCGAATCCCAAATCACCTTGCATGTCAAACAGCAGTTTTCCAGTTGTATTTTGCTAAACCCTTTGTTAAAGTAAGGGGACGACCATTTGATATTATGGGGGCGGGGGGTACAGGAGGATTTTGAAAATAGATAACTCAGCCTTGATAATCACAAAAATAAATGGTTTGTTCTGTGGTAGTTTGAAAATAAATTACCTGACTTGCAATGTATAGAAAATAAATAACTCAGCAGGTCTAATCGAAAGTATATGAGATGGCACCAGATTCTTCATAAATTCATCTTTTTTCCCCAAAAAAATCGGGAAACACTTCCCAATTTTTTTAATAACAAAAGTATAAATATTATTTAAATATACTTGAAATGTCTGAAAATTGGTTTCATTTAACTTGAAGTATATTGTCTCAGGAAACCTTACCTCACCTTTATTTTAACAGGGCCGTAACTCCATGTAGGAAATTTCAAAACCAAACGCTTGTCTCCATGTCAAATTGTGTTCACGGCCTTGCAAGAAGAAAGTTCTGTTTTCCCTCAGACTTATAGCCCTGATTTTTCGGGATCAATGTTTCTTATTTATTTGTCTTTTGTTCATTGATTGCTCTTCTGTATTCTGTTAGTGTTGCATTCTTTTTGTAATCTAGTAATTTTGTTATGAACTTGATCATGAGTTTAAAAAAAAACAGCAACCACAGGCTTAACTATGTGAATTCCATTTTTGTTTTATCATGCACATTGGTCTTTTGATGTTTTCCCTAGAAACTTCAGTCTTGCACTGAATTTATACATTTTGCTTTGAGACCAAAATATTGTCAAAAAATTATTAAAACAAAACTTCATTTTCAGATTATGAAAGGGTCTTCCGAACATCCAGAAAGCATGATTTTGCATCATTTGTTCTATAGCTTCTTGGGCCTTTAGTGGCTCCAAAACCCTTCAAAAGAAATTTTGCCTCGCTCCGCTCGGCATAGTAGGTTTGCCAAAACATTTAAAAGTGCCTAGTTATAACTAAACTTAATACTATGTGTATATGCAGTTGGGAATTTAAAAGATTCATTTCTGTAGAGGGGGATGGTTAATCTAATTAAATGTTACATAATGACTTGACTATACTATATGTATTATTTATAAACAAAACATTAAAAAATTGTATGTTTTTCGAATATCAAAAATATAGTTGTGAAAATGAATAATCAGTCCCTTGCTTTAATGAAAATGAAAAATCTTGCTTCAATAGTGCAGAAAATGAATAATCTGTCCTCTTAGTTTGCAAAAATAAATAACCGATCAAAAACAAATCCTCCTGCCCCCCCCCCCCCCCCCCCCCCAGAATATCAAATGATCGTCCCCTAACTCTACATGTTATTGCATGCACGTAGGTACAATGTATCTAGAAAGTTACAGAATCGAGAAAATTAGATAGTTTCTGAAAATGAATTCCGAACGGTATGATAGAGAACCTAATAGTATACATTAATATTAATGAAGATAATCGATAGCTTTGAATAGACTCAAAACTAAAGCTGTAATAAGTGCTCACCTTAACAGTCAATACAGTCTTCAGTGACGATTATAAGATTTTTGTATGACCAATTTGTTTTCATTCATTTTGAGTCTATTTTTGTTTGATCAGCCTTATTCAGGGATATATTAAATCAATCCAATGGCTTTATGTTAAATATTGTGCAAAGTTTCTTTTGGGGTTCAATTGTTAGTCACTAGAGGTACATGACTGTTTATGAACAGGCACACGGAATGAAAATGACAATTTGTCTCCAAAATGCCAAAATTTCTGACGTACCATTGAAACAATACTTGATAATCTAACTCAAGTAGCAAGAGCAGCTACATAATCATATATCAAGGCTTGGCTCTTGAACCATTGCTTATTTTTTTGTATTGATGTGGCATAAGAACATTCAAATAATCACAAAATACTCATAAAACATGTGTGGAAACCATTTATATAAAAGGAAAGACAGCATTGAATTTCGCTGTAATGCAATTCATGATACAAAACACTACACACACTTAACAAAAACAACCATCCTTTTCCAAAAATTCTTTAATTCCACTTTCCGAGAAACGTTTCAGTAAAAAAATCGATTGCATAACCGTTAAGGTTTAGGTCTCAACACTATGCCCAATATGTTTCTTTACTATAATTAATTAAAGATTGGATTGTACATTACTGAATGAGATATCAATATTGCATCGAGCCTAGTTATCTTGTTTAATGAATCGTTAACTGTATGTGTTTTGTGCTATGTTAGGTCACAGTAGGTGACAGTAACAGTCAATACAGTCTTCAGTGACGATTATTAGATTTTTTATGACCAATTTGTTTTTCATTCATTTTGAGTCTATTTTTGTTTGATCAGCCACTCAAACAGGAAGTATAAAATTATGAATTGTTTTAAATTAGTCAGACGGAAGATTTCGGTCAGATGTTTTTAAAAAATGTGTTAAAACTTCTTTGAATACTGTTATTCAAAATATGCATGGTCTATTGCAGGTTGTAAATGTATGACAGGCGCAAAACATATTAACTGCATGTCGGAAGTTGACGGTCGATTGATTAATTTTAACTTAATGTCCAGTGGCAAATATGTCATGCAGGTATATTGGATAGGGACAGAAGTTTTGCCTTCCAACAAGGACCATTCAAATAGTTGTTGCCAGGGTTTTAAGCGTGCAAAGAGCGAGCGACTTTGATCTGTTTCTAAGAGTCATCAAATGCAGCGTTCCCATTTTCTGACCATATTAAATTGAATTTTTTAAACAAATATAAAATTTGTTTTTCATATTTTGTCTAATAAAACATGAATAATGAACTTAATTTTTCCATCCCTGGATGTTTAAAGATGAAACAACGTTTAATGTATGAACAAAGGAACACATAATATGCACTTTAGTGCAGACAGAGATACACCTTAAAGGGTGGTTTTAAACTGTTGTCAATAAATAGATATATGGTATCTAAGTTAACTTTAAGATAGAAAATACTAGCCGATTTTATGCATTATTGCAGACATGAAATTTAACAAAGTAGCTTTAAAAAATTAAACAGTTTAATGTTTCAGAAAAAAAAACAATGTCGTTATGCAATAAAATATTTACAACCCTCAGATAATCAATAAAGCACTTGAATGAAAAAGTTTAAGAAAAGAAATGTGTATGTATGTTCTATCAAGGAAAGTGATTTAACTATTTCGGGTTCCTTTGCAACAGCGGGATAATAAAATCCCTGAAACTAATTTAAAAAAAGAACTCAAGCTTATGATGTAAAGCATGTCAATGTGTGTCAGAATACAGGTCTAAATTGCTATATTCAATTAGTGGTGGATCGTGGAGGGGGGAACCCCCTTTTATGACGATCAATGCATTTGAATGGGGACATTTAGTTGGACCCCACCCACGTTTGGGTTGGGTTGGGACTCCCTCTTTAAAAATGGCTGGATCCGCCTCTGCCAATCCATGTGATTATAGATCACATTTTTTTACCAACTGAAAAAGGAATACATTTTTACAAATAATTTTGTGTTTAAAAAAAAATTATACAGAGAATCATTTCATGTGATGTTTTGGTTTTTATCGAGATTGAACTCTTCAAAAAAAATTAATTTTTGCGACAACACGTTCCGCTTTTTGGTTTAAGTCTAGACATATACGCAGAAACGCCAGGCCCTACAACTACTTGATATATATTCTTTTTTCTTTATGTGTGAAGCCAAAACAATATGGAAGCTAAAACTTATAGATACCTTTTTACATGTACTAATAACAAAATTCTTGCAAGAATATGAAAAAATAAAGTATCCCTCAAAAGTAACTCGAAAATTTGATTTTCACAAATTAAAACAATTTTAAAGACGAAAACATAAAAAAAACAGCAGATGATATGTGATGAGTACACATTTTATTCATCGAGTGCCTGTATATAAACGGCATGTATGTATGAGTACACCATATAATTTGGAGAATGAATGATGATGTATTGGCTTTGGAGTTGCTGTTATTGTCCTATAGACCATCATTAACAGTAGGATGCCCAATTGTTCGTTCAGTTTTACGCATTTTTCAAAAATATTCGATAAAAAGTGATGAACTATTGATTGAGAAAGGGATCGTTAGATCAATGACCGAGGTTGGAAAGTAATATTGTTAAATATCAATATCATGAGATACTAAAAACCAAAGTCTGATAGTCACAGAAAACATATTGGAAGGAAAATCAGGCACGTGCAGACATCTGAATCAAGAACATCATGTTTTCCATATTGTCTGTCCTGTATTCAAGATAGGTATATCTCATAGTTTTGAATGGTTGTTTTGGGTTTTGTAACATTATCAAGATGTGACATACAATGTATCTTGTTTTATTGTACAAACTGCTATTCACTTGCATGGGCCTTTAAGCAACAGGTGAGAATTGTTTTATGATAATTGGAAGTTTACATTTTCATTTCTGTTTTTGTTCAAGGCTTAATTGGATAGGAATAATATCGATTTGGTCTAAGAATTACAAGTAAACATAGATACTTTTCATTACAGGTTCTAAGGGAAGGCAGGTATATAATAGTATCTGAAATCTTTAATCTGGTTCATACCGGAAAAAAAATTGGGAAACTTATACATGCAGAAACCAAACAAGCCTTTACAAGTAGTGGTGATATAACATGACTGACCTTGTGACCTTCAACTGTCATAAAACAAAATGCTTTTATTTTGATAGCACATAAATTAAGTTTCCTCAGTCTTAGGAAAAGTCATTTAGCTAGCTATAAAACCAGGTTCAATCCACCATTTTCTACATTTGAAAATGCCTGTACCAAGTCAGGAATATGACAGTACTTGTCCATTCGTTTTGATGCGTTTTGTTATTTGATTTTGCCATGTGGTTATGGACTTTCCGAATTGATTTTCCTCTAAGTTCAGTATTTTTTGTAATTTTACATTTTTTCCCAAAGTGATTCAGTTTCTGCCATTTCAATACTCTTGTCATTCTTGCCCTGAATTCCTACCATTTCACTGATTTGTGGTTATACAATTCTTAAATCACAGTATAATATCTCAAATTGCAAAATATTGCAAACCAAGAAATAAGATAGGCAATGAATAATATCTTACGGCAGATAAATCTCAAATCAAAGATTTTATTTGTGACCTAAGACAAAAAATATTGCAGCTTATAATGAAAGCTACTACTGCAGCTTTTTATGAAAGCTACTACTTTGTATATGGAATGACAAGCCAGGGAAAATCAAAAGGACAGAAATGGAAAAGAAACTAAATGACACTATACTTTAATGAAAAGATTAAATTCAGGTCAATAATGAATATTTGCATTTTTTCAAGGCGGTCAACTATTTGAAGGCTATTGTAGTGGTTGTCGTTTGTTCTTATTTGCCATATTGTTCTTCGTATAATTAAGCCATTAGTTTTGTCTTTAAATGTACTGTTTTACATTTATTCATCACAAGGTCTTCTTAAGCTTGCTATACAATATGGTTGTTCATATCTGTATTTTATACTATCAATAGATATCTTTATCACTTGCAATCATACTATATCTCCTTATTCTTGTATGCATTTTAAATGGTGCAAACATCACTATAAAATTTCAGGGAAACAAAAAAAAATATGAGAAAACACGAATGATTCAGGTCCATTGTTCAATGACCTATCTGACCTATATACAAATGTACGTCCAATTTGTTTGAATTATTTTGTGCGAATGCTGATGCTATAGTGTTTGACCCACATTTATATTTCCATACTGATGAATAAGTATCTAAAATCGAGGAAAAAGTCAATATTACAAATCCAAAATAGCTCAAGACACACCGAGAAGTGCAATCACAAACACTACTTTCAACAGCTAGAGTCCTTGAAATCTTAACAATGTGAAAATATCTGTGTAAACCAACAACCAGTAGGAAACTTCGTAAAATTCAAGAGAATTGATAAAAAATGTGTAAAAAAAACAAGGCGGAAGATGCAAATGTGACATTAAAACTCATTAGCCGCGACGGGAAGTATGGCATACAACGTTAGACGACAAAAAGACAGACAATTCAGTAATAACAATAAATCAAAAACTGAAAACCTAGCAACAAAAACCCTGTGTAAAATTATCGCATAGGCATATTTTTGAATATTTTAATTGTTCTTGCTTCGTCGTTTGGCAGACATACGCAGCAATGTATTATCATTGTTTATATTGCCGATATGGTAATTAAAGTAATGTTGGTTTTCATTATATAGAGAGACTATAGCTGATAGAATTACTTGAAGTTTTGAAATGGCATGTCGCGGCAATTTTCAAGTATAGCAATGGATATCCTTTATATTGACTTTTGATTCAATTGTAATTAGTCCGTATCTAGTTCTATTAATGAAAGGATTTAACTCTTATTTGAAGGCTGTTTCCTGCTATCATATCTTTTTATATTGACTTTTTTTAAATATTTCAACTTGCATGCTGTTAATTGGAAATTCAAGAACTTTTGTTCTGATCGAATTTCATAAGAGATCAATGTTTTCGATAAACATGTGTATTATTTTCTGAAAGTTAGTAATTGCAATGTATATATGCAACTTGATATCTCGGTCAACCAAATAAATGTGTGTTTGTAGGAATGGCTTGCATTACCTTGCAAATATTGTCCAAATGTTCCCCCGTCAAACAGACTGCTATAGAAAGTGTATTTCGAATGACATTATTTCTATCCAGAAGTGGATTTTGAGAATATACCGATATCAATCTTCAAAATTAAGCCTCTAGTACTAATACAAATTGATAAATTTACTAATATATTTAAAAATACACTGTCTAAATATTTCAGTCTCGTATTTAAGTTTTCACCGCGTTTGTCGATAAATGTTTTAGTAGTAGGTATGTCACCTTGAGATAAATTACCTGTCTTCTACCTATCTAAGTTACAAAAGTACCTCGTCTTAATCCCAATGCATCCTTTACGAGACATCAAATTATCTCGTGTCGGTTTTACAACTATATTTAAACACAGGTTGATCAGTAAGTAAACATTGTAAAGAAATTGAAATTGATTTTCACAAAGTTCTATTGCATGTATAAAATTCAAAATCAAATCCAATAAGAATTGTATTAGAACATATTTATCCCTTTGTCAAGCGCAAGCATGATACATTTCCATTCGAGTTTTGATCAAAGAACTTTGATTGAAACCTAAAAGAAACATTCATGAACAATTCATTTCAGATTTAGAAATACACATTTGAATACCGCATTGAAGTATCTGTTGGAATTTTCATTTATAAAACATTTTTAAATGAGACAAATTCTTTCAATCAGATATAATCTGTTTTAAATTATATGTTTATTTCACATTTGTAATTCTTAAACATTAAAGAATTTAAATTTAGGTTTTGTAGCTATCGAATCCCAAATCACCTTGCATGCCAAACAGTAGTTGGCCAGTTGTCTTCGTTAAAGCATGGACGCATTGTCAATATTATACTTCCATGGTTAAAGTTACTTTACATGCTATTATACGTATGCATCCAGAAGATTACATGGAAGCGAGAAAAAAGACAGTTTCTGAAAATGAATTACAAACGAGACAATAGAGAATCTATACCTAGTAAATACGTGCTCACCTTATACAGGGAGATAAATCCATTCAATGGGTTTATTGTTAAGATTAAGCAATGTTTCTTTGAGGGTAAAACTGATAGTCACTATAAGTAAATAACTGTTTATGATCATGAACAACAAGCACACTTTAGTTCTCTCAAACAGTATGTTTATACTATTTAGGGTCCAAGTAAAGAATATAGTTCACTATTTTACATAGCCTCAATGAAAATGACAATTTGTCTCCCAAGTGTCAAAATATCAGACGTACCATTGAAACCAGAGTTGATCATCTAACTCACATATAAAGCAGGAGCTACAAAATTATATATCAGGCTTGAACAATGAGAGAGAAAAACATTATTCGCTATACTATAGTTCATAATACAAAACACTACACACACTTAACAAAAACAACCATCCTTATTCCAAAAATTATGTTATTCCGCTTTCCGAGAAACGTTTCAAATCAAACAAAAACTCGATTGCTTAACGTTCAGGTTCAGGTCTTATTTTTCTTTACTATAATTAAATAAAGATTGGATTGTCCATGAATGAATGAGATATCAATACTGCATCGAGCCTAGTTATCTTGTTTAATGAATCGTTAAGTGTATGTGTTTTGTGCTATGTTAGGTCACAGTAGGTGACAGTAACAGTCAATACAGTCTTCAGTGACGATTATAAGATTTTTGTATGACCAATTTGTTTTTCATTCATTTTGAGTCTATTTTTCTTTGATCAGCCACTCAAACAGGAAGTTTAAATATTAAGAATTGTTTTAAATTGGTCCGACGGAAGATTTCGGTCAGATATTTAAAGTATTAAAACTTTATAACGTTTATAAACTATAATTTTAATATTATGTATGGTCTAGTACACGTTGGAAATGTATAATGACAGGAGCAAAACACATTAACTGCATGTCGAAAGTTGACGGTTGATTGATAAATTTTTACTTAATGTCCAGTGGCAAATATATCATGAAGGTATATGGGAAAGGGGCAGAAATTGTTTCTTTAAACACGTCGAATACGGACAAGACTATATGTAATAGTTGTTGCAAGGGTTCTTAACGTGCAAAGAGCTTGCAATTCTCTTTCTACGAGAAATCGAATTCTGCGTTCCCATTCTGACCAGAAGTGACTACAAACTTGTACACCCCGCATAGCCGAACGACCGCCTCATTTGGTGAGGGCTTTACTGCCTGGCAGTGAAGACCAATGGTGAAAAATATTTCTTATCCCTAGTCACTATATTCGCAAGTCTATTTCTATGAAATCGATGTTTTTTTCTTATTTTGTCTAAACATGAATAATGATCTTAATGTATCCATCCCTGGATGTTTAAATATGAAACAACGTGTAACGGACGTACAAAGAAACACATAATATATAAATAAATGCAGACAGAGATATATAATTAAGTGCAGACAGAGATATATAATTAAGTGCAGACAGGGGTACACCTTTAAGGGTGGTTTTAAATTGTTGTCAATAATTAATAGATATATGGTATCTAAGTTAACTTTAAGATAGAAAATACTAACCGATTTTATGCATTATTGCAGACATGAAATTTAACAAAGAAGTTATAAAAAATCGAAGAGTTTAACGTTTTCGAAAAAACAAAGTAGTTATGTAATAAAATATTTACAACCCTCAGAAAATCAATAAAACACTTGAATAAAAAGTTTAAGACAATATAGTTATGTATGTTCTATCAATGAAGGTGATTTAACTATTTCGGGGTCCTTTGCAACAGCGGGATAATAAAACCTAAGAAACTAATTATAAAAAAGAACTGAAGATCTAGAGTATGTTGTAAAGCATGTCAAAGTTAGTCAGAAGACAGGTCTATATATATATTGCAATGTCCAATCCATGTGGTCGGAACATATTTTTTTACCAAAGAGGTTCACAATTTTAAAAATTATATGTCTAAATATCTAGAGAATTAATTCATGTGACGTTTGGTTTTTGATTGTGATTCAACTCTTCGGCCCAATATAATTTTAGTCACAATGCGTTCCGCTTTTTGGTTTAAGTCTAGACATGTACACAGAAAACACCAGGCCCTACACTTATCTAATATATATTCTTTTTTCTAAAAGCCGAAACAATATGGACGCTAAAACTTACAGATACTTATGTATGTGTACTTATTACAAAAGTCTTTCAAGAATATGAAGAACTAAAGTACCCCTTGAATGCAACTTTCACAAATTAAAACAAAAACGATTAATGAAAAGAGAGCAAATGATAAATGATGGGTAAACTTGTTCATGTTCGTATGTCTGTATACATTATGAACGGCATGTATGTATGACTACACCATTTTATATGGTGCAGATAGAATTAACGATGCAATGGCTTTAAAGTTGCTGATATTATCATCTTGACCATAGGCATTACACACAGTAGCATGCCCAATTTCTAGTTCAGTTTTCTGCTATCTTAAGCAAAATTATCATTCATTACCAAGTTGGCATACAATTATGTTATTTGTAGTTATAACGATAATTTAGTGTTTTTATTAAATATGCAAGAGGACAAAAGAATATCAAAAGTCAATACAATTTCAGATATAAAAAAGAGATATAAAGTTTATGACATTGATACTTGTGGATTATCGGATTTATCCAATCGAGATAGTTAAAATTGATAATTTAACTATCGAGATTGGATAAATCCGATAATCCACGCGTTACTATGTAATAATCTGATTCTCTAATGATTAAAAGATAAATTTCCCTTTTTCTCTAAACCAAAATCCCCTTCGAGTGCCTTCCACTCTCCACGAAGTTGTCAATTTCATTAACACCTATTACAACATTTTGATCATTTCACGAAGCTGAGAAAGATTATGACCCTTTGACTCAGCCAATCATCTTCTGAGATCCCCGACAACCACACGTTGATTAAAATTTTTTATACAATGGGTTCGGAAAGGGATATAATTTCCATAGAATTAGAGAAAACATTATAATAAAAAGAAATCAAGTCCACAGAACACAACGTTATGAAAAATAGATTGACGAATACGAACCCCACCAAAATCAAGTTGTAAAGTCAGGTGCTCATCAAAGATAAGCAGGTCTTGTTCTATTAGAGGCACCTGTCGTGGTACGAATGGCAAGTACAAATTCCACTACATGTCGCACTGTATAAAAAGTGATGAACTAGTGATAGAGAACGGGATCGTAAGAGCAATGACCGAAGTTGGAAAGCTAATATTGTTAAATATCGTTATTACGAGATAAAATCAAAGTCTAATAGTCACAGACAACATATGGGAAGTAAATTTTGGCAATGCAGACCTCTGAAACAAGTGTCCAGAGAGGGTAGAACATCATAATTTGCATATTGTCTGTCCTTTACTCAAGATAGGCATAGTTCATAGTTGTGTATGGTTGATCTGGGTTTTGTTACATTATCAAGAAACAAAAGTGACATACCTTGTTTTATTTTACAAAATGTTATTCATGCATGCGGCCTTTCAGCGACAAGTCAGATTTGTTTTATGATAATAGGACGTTTACGTTTTCCTTTCTGTTTTGGTCAAGGCTTTATTAATTGGATAGGAATAATACCGATTTGATCTAAAAATTACAAGTAAACAGGGATACCATTCATTACAGGTTCTAAGAGACTGCAGGTATATAATAACATCTGAAAGCTTTATTCTGGTTCCTACCGGTAAACAATTTGGGAAACTTATACATGCAGAAACTAAACCAGCCTTTACAAGTAGTGGTGATATAACAAGACTGACCTTATGACTTTCAACTGTCATAAAACAAAATGCTTTTATTTTGATAGCACATAAATTAAGTTTCCTCTCAGTCTTAGGATGAGCCATTTAAATGACAATTTATTGCGTCTGTTCTTAAATTACTCGCCTAAATTGTGATCTTGTTTGAAACTTTTCTATATAGGGTTGAGCTCATTCGGTATATAATTACTCGATTTAATATGCATACAAAATAATTGTTTTTAGAAATTGCGTGTATATCAAACTGAGTTAACTTAGTACACAATTAAAAACTATCGAGTTCTTTTAAATATATTTATATATTACCTTGTAATTTACAAAGCATGTTCCTCGGTTACTACTTAATAAAAATATTTACACTAGTCAGTAGTATTGTACAGTATAAATAAAAAATAAATTTCCATTTTCTACAGTCTATTTCATCATTTTTTTACATTTTGACATACAGGACGGAATTAAATAATCTCTAACACCAAGTAGTATTATTTGATAACAGTTTCCCTTGTGCGGGTTGATCCAAATCCAAGATGAGTATGTTGCATGCTGTTTTTGCGTATTACATTCTCTTGCATCGGCGACAGGGAACGAGTTCTAGGTCCCTTCGGAACATTTAACAGATTGCTTCTGCCCCTTTCTCCTTCAAGAATTGGCGCGAGAGACATTTTTCTGAATTGTCCTCCAACGCCTGCATCGTGGCTATAATTACAGGCGATAGTATTTCTTCGCCGTCCCATATATGCCTTTGTTGGCTTTTTTATTTTGTCATCATCTACATCAGAATCACTCCCGGAGCCATCCTTGTGTATTTCGTTTTCACATTGATGAATGAGTATCTGTAAGGCATTAGACCCCTTCGGAAGCTCTTCTTTTTGGAATTGTAATTTCGGATTTAAAAACTCTTTCATTGTATCATCAACACTTCCTCTTCGCCCACGGTTATATTTGGGTCCTTCATTTTCACTTGACATTGTTTTCAAACTACTAAATTGATATCAATAAGTTTATATTCACACTCTGGAGCAACAACACAGTAGTCTTTTCTCCAGTAAATTCCGTTTTTACCTTTGTTACAAGTATCGCCGTAATGTTTCTTTCTATATAGATAATCGATTTGTTTACACGGTTAAACGGTTATTTCAAATATTGTTAAAATAAATCAGTGTTTGTTCGATTTTTCTCACCAAGAAAATTATTCTTTTAATATTATACCATAACAATCACTATAAAAATTCTTTTATCACTAATATATCTATTTATATTGAGAACACGTATTTTTCCAATGTTGTTATCGATGTTTAAAACAGATCTTCAATAGACTTAGATTACATACTCTTATGCCTTCTCATGGGATAAGTCATGTTCTAAAATATTTTAAATGTCCTTTTGCAAGCGTATATAATTACGCATAACTATTGTTGGTTGTTTGTTATGACTTATTCAAAAGGCAATTGGTCTGTCGCTTATTGTTTAAATTGTTGCATGAATAAACAGGACCGTTTGTTTATATCTGTAATTTAAAATATATGGTATGCTAAGGTCAAAGTTTTATGAAAACATTGAAGATTTAAATAGGGTATTATAATTAGTTTATTGACTCTTTTGATTTCTTTTACTTTTAAGTTTCCTAAACGTTTCAACAGGTTTACAAAATATACGTTGAACTGCTTGTTTTTATTAGAAAATTGATACGTGTATAATTATTTGAAATAGGGTTTGTCTGTTAGTACACCCTTCAGCTCTCCTTGGTTAGTTTTTTTTTTTTTCTATTTAGAACCCTATAAAATATTTATGAAAAACATAAACTTATTAACTTTTGGCTATTCATCATTTCATTTTATTGCAAAGGGAAAGTTCGATAACAATAAAATTAATTATGTTAAAAATAAATACAACATTAGTGTGTGCCCCCGCAAGTTACCAAATAATGAACCAAAGTCCTTAAACAATAAACTCTAGGTACATCTGAACAAGTAAGCCTAATATTAAGTATTTTTGAATGGCGAACAACTTTAAGTATTAGGAAGAAAAAGGACTTGGGTTGAGAGACTTGAACGAAAAATAAAAACAGAATTTATTTTAAAAAAATGTTTGTGTATGTTATTGAGAAACGTATTCCTTTTTAGTGTATTAACAAAAGATACAACTTTACATGTAAGCCTAATATATTGTAGAGTTTTCAGTACTTTAACTTATAATATGATGCCAGAAAGAAAAAAGAGAGAGGAAATTCGTTTGTATAGAACTAATCAAAAACAACATATATTTATCTAAAGAAAAACAGCATTAAGATGTTAATGATAATTTTTATGCACCACCTACAATAGAAGAGGGGCATTATGTTTTCTGGTCTGTGCGTCCGTCCGTCCGTTCGTTAGTCTGTCTGTCCCGCTTCAGGTTAAAAAGTTTGGTCAAGGTAGGTTTTGATGAAGTTGAAGTCCAATCAACTTGAAACTTAGTACACATGTTCCCTATGAAATGATCTTTCTAATTTTAATACCAAATTAGAGTTTATGTCCCAATTTCATGGTCCACTCTTTCACATAGAAAATTTTAGTGCGTGTGGGGCATCCGTGTACGTTGGATAGATTGTTGTTTTTGAATTATGTTATTTACTTATAAAAATCAATTGCTTGCCTATATATAGAAGAGTTCCATGCAGAGATAAAATATTGATCTGATAATTAATGTCCCCACAACACAGTTTTCTTTATAAAAAAAAGTAAAGTAATGATCACCTACCTCGAAATGCGTATCATGGACATACAATTCTGGCGAAGTAGAGATCTGTCTTTATCTTCACACAAGAACACATATCAACATAAAAAATTATAAAAGAATATACATGTAAATGTGCTCACTCCTAGTACACTATCTGTTATATCACTCTAATATCGGCCACTGTAATGTTCCGATATATTACAATTTAAAACAGTAATTATTATAGAGTTATGCATGTTAGATTTTTAAATCAATTGACCTGTATTCATTAGTTGAAGTCATGTTATTTTCTAAAAAAAAACTCGACATTTATTTGTTTTCTTCATGTAACTGTGTTAGCCAGTGTCACTAACCATAAGACTTTTTAAATATTACAACACAATCTTTCTTTCACAATTTCGTATGAAAGAGTCGACTTTTATAGACCTGAGGCAAATTTTTTTTCACAACAAAATCTTAACAGCCAATTGCAATACTACCCTTATTAAATACTACAGTCCCACTAGGCCACTACGATCTGTGAAAAAAAAATGCAAATTTTGATGATCGTAGTACGATCGTGTAGATCGCAGTAAGGTCGTAGCATGGTCGTGGTGAGGTCTTCAAGATCGTAATGAGCTTCGCAAACTTTGAACATGTTCAAAACAATCGTGCTGCGGTCGTGGCGAAATTCGGTCGTAGTAGAAGCGTATTGAGAGCACACTAAGGTCGTGGTAAGATCGCGAATGTCGCTGCATGTACCATCGTAGCAAGAGCGTAGCGAAAGTCTGATTCTTTTTGGAGAGAATGCGCTACGATCTCACAGCGACGTTATTACGACCTCACTGCGACCATTACGTTCTCACCGCGACCCAACTACGCTTCCACTACGAATATACCACATTTACACCACGCTAGTACAATTCTAGCCGTCCTCTTCACGCTCTCCTTACGACCTGACTATGTTCATACTACGACCATCATTCTCATTGTCATTTTCACATAAATTATATTAAATCTCTCCGGGTTTTGTTTGTCTGTATGTAATTAAGACTTCTTGTCCATTTTCTCTAACGGATCAACCATGTTTCTCGTTTTTATATAGATTAGACCGTTGGTTTTCCCGTTTGAATGGTTTTACACTAGTAATTTTTGGGGCCCTTTATAGTTTGCTGTATGATGTAAGCCAAGGCTCCGTGTTGAAGGCCGTACCTTGACCTATAATGCTTTACTTGGATGCAGAATTGTCTCATTGGTACTCATACCACATCTTCCTTTATCTATTGACACATCTGTGTCATCTCTGCTATCGTTCACTAAAATATCGTCATTTGAGCTTTATGGACCAGTAATAGGTTGTAATTTAGGTTGGATTGGTCGGTCCGACATCTCTGCTTGATCAGGATTCGTTACTTTGATCACTCTGCCTCTACATCAACCCCTACCACTACGTCCACGTGTTCTTGTAGATTTTGGTTGCATGACTGTATTGTTTCCGAGAAATCTAAGTATTAATCAGAAATAGAAGGATAGGAATTGTATTGATATGGAACACGATATTGACGTTATTGGTGAGAACGTAGTAAGATCATGGTATGAACGTAGTATAATCATGGTAAAGCTGGGGTCACACATTCACGATTTTTACTACCGTCCTTGACAGGACCATTCCCGATTAAAATTTATTAAAGATCAAGATCCTGTGAATCGTGGATGTAAATTCAAACTTTAATTAAAATTTGTAAAAAAAATAATTTGATCAAGACAACAATCAGATAGTGTTCAGGAAGCGTCGATATTCAACCGTTTCCAAGCGAATATGTCCCGATAACCCCGTTCTGAATCCGCTTCTAATCCGATTCTTATTTTTCGCCAGATAAAATTCGACCGAGTCTGTCACAACTGCGTCCCGACTCTACCGAATGTAATCGACAGAGATCAGACAGTGACCAGACAGTGAACCGACGCTGACGGAAGTTATCCGTTCAAATTAAACTGTCGGCATATTCGGGATGATCAGGTACTGTCGGAACGTAATCCTTTCACGGTCCACTCTATCGCATTGCAAACGGCTTTGCCTGGTCTCAGTCGTATTGTATTCTGTAATTGTCGGGACTCTGACGTGGATATCATTGACGAATTTCGTATTAATAACGGGACTGTTTCGGAACGGTTTCGGCAAAAAACGGTTCGCAATCGACAAGTTCTGGATGCAATCTGGACTCAATCGGCAGAAAAACGGCTATGAAAAATTTCTCCAGATCATTCCCGTTCCACAGGACACCGTCCAGAATACACAAAACATTGTTCGGAATTCGATCCGATACAGCAGAATCTGTCACGACATAGCCAAGATTGTAATCCGACTGGACAAAATCGGCTGAGTTGCCCCGAATGTTACGGGACGCATCTAACTATCGGGGTGCTTTGCCGAACTATTCGGACCCTTCCCGACCCGTAGGAATCTGTTACGAACTAAAACGACTGCGTTCCGACAATGATAGGACATTCCAGACAATTAAGGATACTAATCCGATTTTTTCACTTTTCGTATCGTATTGCTTTCTGATCTCAAACGGGAGCAATAATCGGCAATGTGTGAACCCCGCATTAGAACGTGCTATAATCGCAGTAGAAGCGTGGTAAGATCGTGTTGCAATCGGATAACTCGTGGTATGGTCGTAGTGAGAACGTGATGAGCATAGAAAGATCTTGATAAGCGTAGTGAGGTCGCAGAATAAGCTTGGTGAGAACGTGGTGTAATCGTAGCGGGATCGTTGTAGAAGCGTAATGAGGACGTAGTATTATCGTGAAAGCAGCGAAAATTTCCATTTTCATGCCGCTCATTCTGCGACCTCACCACGATCTGAATTTATTTAAGATCGCGGTGAGCGTAGTGCGATCGTGTTCTAGTGAGACTGGGGCTTAAAAAATACCGCAGTCCCACTAGGCCACGATCGCACTACGATCTGTGAAAAAAATGCAAATTTTAATGATCGTACTACATCGTAGTTAGATCGCAGAGGTCGCTGTACAATCGTGCGCGAGCGTAGCGAAAGCGTGATTCTATTCGGAGATAATGCGCTATGATCTCACAGCGACGTTATCACGACCTTACTACGACCATCACGTTCACACCGCGACCCAACAACGCTTCCATGACTATACCATGCTGTTCACGACCATATTACGATTCTAGCACGCCCTTGCCGTCCTTATCACGCTCTTCTTACGACCTGACTACGTTCACACTACGACCATCATTCTCATTGTAATTTTCACACATAAAATATATAAAAAAGCTCCCTAGATTTTGTTTGTCTGAATGTAATTATCCATTTGCTCTAACGGATCAACCATGCTTTTCGTTTTTATATAGATTAGAACGTTGGTTTCCCCGTTTAAATGTTTTTCCACAAGTAAAATTTGGGCCCTTTATAGCGTGTTGTTCGGTGTGAGCCAAGGCTCCGTGTTATAGGCCGTACCTTGGCTATAATGGTTTACTTTTATAAATTGTAACTTGGATGCAGAATTGTCTCATTGGTACTCATGCCACATCTACCTTTATCTATTGACACATCTGTGTCATCTCTGCTATCGTTCACTAAAATATCGTCATTTGAGCTTTATGGACCAGTAATAGGTTGTAATTTAGGTTGGATTGGTCGGTCCGACATCTCTGCTTGATCAGGATTCGTTACTTTGATCACTCTGCCTCTACATCAACCCCTACCACTACGTCCACGTGTTCTTGTAGATTTTGGTTGCATGACTGTATTGTTTCCGAGAAATCTAAGTATTAATCAGAAATAGAAGGATAGGAATTGTATTGATATGGAACACGATATTGACGTTATTGGTGAGAACGTAGTAAGATCATGGTATGAACGTAGTATAATCATGGTAAAGCTGGGGTCACACATTCATGATTTTTACTACCGTCCTTGACAGGACCATTCCCGATTAAAATTTATTAAAGATCAAGATCCTGTAAATCGTGGATGTAAATTCAAACTTTAATTAAAATTTGTAAAAAAAATAATTTGATCAAGACAACAATCAGATAGTGTTCAGGGAGCGTCGATATTCAACCGTTTCCAAGCGAATATGTCCCGATAACCCCGTTCTGAATCCGCTTCTAATCCGATTCTTATTTTTCGCCAGATAAAATTCGACCGAGTCTGTCACGACTGCGTCCCGACTCTACCGTATGTAATCGACAGAGATCAGACAGTGACCAGACAGTGAACCGACGCTGACGGAAGTTATCCGTTCAAATTAAACTGTCGGCATATTCGGGATGATCAGGTACTGTCGGAACGTAATCCTTTCACGGTCCACTCTATCGCATTGCAAACGGCTTTGCCTGGTCTCAGTCGTATTGTATTCTGTAATTGTCGGGACTCTGACGTGGATATCATTGACGAATTTCGTATTAATAACGGGACTGTTTCGGAACGGTTTCGGCAAAAAACGGTTCGCAATCGACAAGTTCTGGATGCAATCTGGACTCAATCGGCAGAAAAACGGCTATGAAAAATTTCTCCAGATCATTCCCGTTCCACAGGACACCGTCCAGAATACACAAAACATTGTTCGGAATTCGATCCGATACAGCAGAATCTGTCATGACATAGCCCAGATTGTAATCCGACTGGACAAAATCGGCTGAGTTGCCCCGAATGTTACGGGACGCACCTAACTGTCGGGGTGCTTTGCCGAACTATTCGGACCCTTCCCGACCCGTAGGATTCTGTTACGAACTAAAACGACTGCGTTCCGACAATGATAGGACATTCCAGATAATTAAGGATACTAATCCGATTTTTTCACTTTTCGTATCGTATTGCTGTCTGATCTCAAACGGGAGCAATAATCGGCAATGTGTGAACCCAGCATTAGAACGTGCTATAATCGCAGTAGAAGCGTGGTAAGATCGTGTTGCAATCGGATAACTCGTGGTATGGTCGTAGTGAGAACGTGATGAGCATAGAAAGATCTTGATAAGCGTAGTGAGGTCGCAGAATAAGCTTGGTGAGAACGTGGTGTAATCGTAGCGGGATCGTTGTAGAAGCGTAATGAGGACGTAGTATCATCGTGAATGCAGCGAAAATTTCCATTTTCATGCCGCTCATTCTTCGACCTCACCACGATCTGAATTTATTTAAGATCGCGGTGAGCGTAGTGCGATCGTGGTCTAGTGGGACTGGGGCTTAAAAAATACCGCAGCCCCACTAGCCCACGATCGCACTACGATCTGTGAAAAAAATGCAAATTTTAATGATCGTACTACATCGTAGTTAGATCGCAGAGGTCGCTGTACAATCGTGCGCGAGCGTAGCGAAAGCGTGATTCTATTCGGAGAGAATGCGCTATGATCTCACAGCGACGTTATCACGACCTTACTACGACCATCACGTTCACACCGCGACCCAACAACGCTTCCATGACTATACCACGCTGTTCACGACCATATTACGATTCTAGCACGCCCTTGCCGTCCTTATCACGCTCTTCTTACGACCTGACTACGTTCACACTACGACCATCATTCTCATTGTAATTTTCACACATAAAATATATAAAAAAGCTCCCTAGATTTTGTTTGTCTGAATGTAATTATCCATTTGCTCTAACGGATCAACCATGTTTTTCGTTTTTATATAGATTAGAACGTTGGTTTCCCCGTTTAAATGTTTTTCCACTAGTAATATTTTGGGCCCTTTATAGCGTGTTGTTCGGTGTGAGCCAAGGCTCCGTGTTATAGGCCGTACCTTGGCTATAATGGTTTACTTTTATAAATTGTAACTTGGATGGAGAGTTGTCTCATTGGTACTCATGCCACATCTACCTTTATCTATTGACACATCTGTGTCATCTCTGCTATCGTTCACTAAAATATCGTCATTTGAGCTTTATGGACCAGTAATAGGTTGTAATTTAGGTTGGATTGGTCGGTCCGACATCTCTGCTTGATCAGGATTCGTTACTTTGATCACTCTGCCTCTACATCAACCCCTACCACTACGTCCACGTGTTCTTGTAGATTTTGTTGGCAAGACTGTATTGTTTCCGATAAATCTACGTATTAATCAGAAATAGAAGGAATGGAACTGTATTGATATGGAACACGATGTTGACGTTATTTGTGAGAACGTAAATGAAGCCCCAGTCCCACTAGGCCACGATTGCACCACGCTCACCGCGATCTAAAATAAATTCAGATCGTGGTGAGGTCGCAGTATGAGCGGCATGAAAATGTAAATTTTCGTTGTTTTCACGATGCTACTATGTCCTCATTATGCTTCTATAACGATCCCGCTACGATTATACCACGTTCTCAGCACGCTTATTCTGCAACCTCACTACGATTATCACGATCTTTCTACGCTCATCACGTTCTCATTACGACCATACTATAAGTTATATGGTTCGCTACTGACCCCATACGGATCCGTAGAGGGTTAGTAAAATCCATAGGGGGTGAGGCCGGAGGCCGAGTCCCCTATGAATTTTATTCACCCTCTATGAATCCGTAGGGGGTCAGTAGTTAACCGTATAACGAATTTATCGGACGCTGGACTTTTTCTGCGGCGTTTTGTTGAAAAATAAACAATGAAACACAACAACATTAATAGATGACGTCGCCATTAACGCGTCATGAACCCCATATGAAACTTACTAACCCCATACGGTCTCATAGGGGGTCACCACGTGACGGCATTTAACCAATCACAACGTGATAATTCATCTGTGGTCCGATAACACGAGTTATTCGATTCCAACACGATCTAACCACGCCTCACTGCGATTATAGCACGTTCTTACAACGATTTTACTACGTTCATACCGCGATCTTACTATATACGTTTTCATCAATAACGTCAAAATCGTGTTCCATATAAATACTGTTCCTTTCCTTATATTTCTGATTTATACGTAGATTTTTCGGAAACAACACAGTCATGCCACCAAAATCTACAAGAACACATGGGCGTGGTGGTCGGAGAAGTTATAGAGGCATCGTGAGCTCTGATAGGATAGTAACGAATCCTGATCTAGCAGAGATGTCGGCCCGAACAATCCAACCTTGATCACAACCTATTGCTGGTCTATCAAGCTAAAATGACGATGTTTAACTTTAAGAGAACGGTAGCAGGGATGACACAGGTGTGTCAAGCATGGTTTAGCCGTTGGAGAAAAAGGACAAGAGGTCCTAATTACATTCAGACAAACAAAATATGGAGAGCTTTTATATATATTTCATGTGAAATTGACAATGAGCATGATGGTCGTATTATGAACGTAGTCGGGTCGTAAGAAGAGCGTGATGCGGACGGCATGGGCTTGCTAGAATCGCACTATGGTCTTGAACAGCGTGGTTTAGTCGTAGTGGAAGCGTAGATATGTCGCAGTGAGAACGTGATGGTCGTATTTAGGTCGTAGTAACGTCGCTGTGAGATCGTAGCACAGTCTCTCCGAATATAATCACGCATTCGCTACGATCTCGCTACGATGGTACTGCGACCTATGCGATCTTACCACGACTTTAGTGCGCTCTCACTACGCTTCTACTACGACCTGATTTCGCCACGACCCCACCACGATTGTTTTGAACATGTTCAAAGTTGGCCACGCTCATCACGATCTTGAAGACCTCACCACGACTGTATTACGACCTTACTGCGATCTACACGATCGCACTACGATCGTCAAAAGTGGCTATCGTGGCCTAGTGGGATTGCAGTATTAGATCGAAGTATGAACGTAGTATAATCGTTGTAAGAACGTACTTTCATCGCAGTAAGATCGTGTTGCAATCGGATAACTCGTAGTATGGTCGTAGTGAGAACGTGATGAGCGTAGAAAGATCATGATAATCGTAGTGAGGTCGCAGAATAAGTGCGGTGAGAACGTGGTATAATCGTGGCGGGATCGTTGTTGAAGCGTAATGAGGACGTAGTAGCATCGTGAAAGCAACGAATATTTACATTTTCACGCCGCTCATACCGCGACCTCACCACGATCTAAATTCATTTTAAATCGGCGTGAGCGAGTGCGATCGTGTTCTAGTGGGACTGGGGCTTTACTAAGTTCTCACCAATAACGTCAACATCGTGTTCTATATCAACACAGTTCCATTCCTTCTATTTAGCTCTAGTAACACAAAAGTAGGTATAAATGTTTACTACGTAATTATTCTTCAAAAAGATAATGAAAGAAGGTGTACTAGTATGTTTGACTTTAAGGAACAAGAAAAGCACATCTACATATTCTTATTTATGTTTTTGTAAAATGTAGTGAAATAAGCTTTCAACATACATGTACATTTGATATTACTATTCCTTTTGAAACCATTCTTTTTTGGTTAGGTATTTACATAAAAAGAAACTCAAGGTACATGTACATTGCAAAGTTATGGTATTGTTTCAGGACTAAATCTAATCCTTCAGTGGTAGAATGCTAAAGTCTATTTAGGAAGCTTGATGATTTAAGATTTCTAAAAGTGAGCTGCACATATTAACATACCTCAATTTCAATATCTTATTTGCACGGTGTTTACATTTTTTAAGAGTACCTTGTAAACATCAAAGGAATGCTGATCCAATTACATCATCAGGTGGAGTCCTCCTTCCTTGGCTGTTTCGGCGCTATTCCACAACAACCTCCAGAGGTACGCCGGCTCATGTGATCACTCTGAACCTGGAACTGGATGGCCTACACGGCTCCGATGTCTCAGCTGATGTCATTGCTGTTCTTCTGTAACTGAATGCTGTTCTGTATATCTATATCTGTCCATTATTTACACAATAACTGTTCATTGTTCTATCACTTTGCACTTTTCCACACTTCGTCTCTTTTCCTCAAAATCCACTGTGATGCCACTTCTGCTTCTCTACACACTTCTGTAATCAGTTTCTTCCTCTCTGCTCCTACCACTCCCAAGGTCCTAAGTGCCCGCCACATTGACTGTCCTGCAAAGCCCCTGCATCCGACTTCTATTGCCATACACCACGTCCTCCATCCCCGCTGTTTGCAATCCTCTACTAGCTGCTGGTATTTTGCCATCTTTCTTTCATAAGCTTCCTCTATTCTGTATTCCCATGGGACTGTTAGTTCCAGCAAGACCGCCTGCTTAGTTCCCTGTGACCAAATGACTATATCTGGTCTTAGCGATGTTGCTGCTATTTCTGCTGGGAAACTCATGCGTTGATGTATGTCTGCTGTCATCTGCCAGTCTGATGCTGTTCCAAGTATCCCTAAACCTTCTGCCTGGTTGTCTTTCTTTTCTCCAGCACTCACAAAATTTACAAATGTGATGTTTTTCTGCATCTTTCTCTTCTTTCTCCTGGTGGTATCCAACTTTGCTGCTATTTTTTTCAATACACTGTCATGCCTCCATGTATATCTTCCATCTTTCAGTGCGACTGGACATGCTGACAACACATGCTGTAGAGATGCTGGTTTGTCTTTGCATAAGGTGCATGTTGGGTCTTCTATCAACCCCTTCAGGTATAGAGGTTTGATGGGCTTGGTAAAACATCATACACTGATCTTAAGAGAAAACTCAATCTGTATCCCTCCATACTCCAAATCTCGCTCCAGGTCAAAGCCCTGCTTCTAGCTCCTTGCCAATTCAACCAACTACCCTGCTGTTTCATTCCTACTGCCTTAACATTCCTAATCTCTTCTTCCAACTGTCGTATTTCCTGTTGCACCAGTTCCCTCCGTCCCTTCTCATTTGCTGTATCCCACCTTGTTTTTGTTGTCATACCAAATCCCTGTCTACCAACTGCTGTTACACCAACGATGACACTGTGCTTTAGTCTGGTCTCAGCTTCATTAACTGCTTCCTCTGCTTTCCATTTTCTTCCTGTCCTGATCTTTACTTTGGCTCCTCTCACTTTAGCATCTTTGCTGTCTCTCAACGTCATAACCTGTCTTGTCTTTGTAACTTTATACTCTTCTGTCAATGCCTTCATTGGTAATTGTAGCTTTGTTCCTGTGCTGTACAATCCAATGCTGCTGAAACTTCTTGGCACACCCAACCATCTTCTAAGGCATGCACTGATCTTTCTCTCTAAGGCCTCCACTTTGGACAATGGGAACTCGTAAACTAGTAATGGCCACAATATTCTTGGTAAGACCCCATGTTGATATATCCAGGCCTTATATCTTCCTGGGAACCCACTTTTGTCTATCTTCGTCAGCCATTCTACCAATTGCACTTGAACTTCACCCATGTTTACCATATCTGCTAGTGTTGCATCAAACATTTTACCTAGGCATTTCACTGGTTTCTCTCCAACTGTTGGTATCTTTTCACCTGCTAACTCAAATGTCTCATCTTGCACTTTGCCTTTCCTCACTATCAAACTTCTAGATTTACTTGGTTTGAACTTCATTCTGGCCCACTTAATCATCCTTTCCAATACCTCTAAAGTCCATTTTCCCTCTATGACTGTTTTTGATGTCACTGTCATATCATCCATAAAAGCTCTTACTGGTGGTTGCCTGACCCCTGATGACAATAATGGTCCTCTTCTTGTTTTTTCTACTGATTTTACAATTAAGTTCATTGCTGCTGCAAACAAGACTACTGATACTGTACACCCCGTTAGTATTCCAACTTCAAGTCTCTGCCAAGCTGTGGTGAAGCCTCCAGCTGTGAACCTAATTTCAATCTTGTCAAAATACTCTCGCAGCATAGTTCTGATAGTTGGTGGAACATGATACCTCTCCAATGTCAGGTCTACTGGTTTGTGAGGTATGGACCCATAAGCATTAGCCAGATCTAGCCAAAACACTGCTAAGTCACTTTTCTTCTCCTTTGCTTCTCTTAAAATCTGTGTAATAACGCTGGTGTGTTCGATGCAACCAGATACTTCAGGCATGCCTCCTTTCTGGACTGGCACTGCGATGTCTATATATTCGTTGCCAAGCAGGTACCTCGTCGTTCTCCTTGCTAAAACTGCCAGGAATATCTTCCCCTCAATGTTCAATAGGGAGATGGTTCTAAACTGTTCAACTTTCCTGGAGTTCTCTTCTTTTGGTATAAAACATCCTTCTGCCTTGTACCATTACTCTGTCATCTTTCTCCTTCTCCAAATTACTTTTAATAGCTTCCACAACCTTCTGATCAGTCTGGGACAGTTCTTATATACCCTATATGAAATACCATTTGGTCCTGGTGCTGACCCTGCTCTTGCCTTTCTCACTACGTCCTGCACTTCTTGGAACTTCAGGTCTGACTCATCAAACTGTTCTTTTGGTTCATCTGGTGTTAACAATTTCTCACATTCGTCCAGGTCTTCTCCTCGTCTCTCATCACTGTGGGTCTTACTGAGATGTTCTTCCACTTCTTCCGTCGAGTATATCAAGTTGAACTCTATCATGGCCTGTACCAAAATTGTTGTCATGAGCACCAATCTATCACAAAATATTTTTATCTTTTTTATATATCACCACTGATATATAAAAAACCACTGATAAAGTTTTATGGTCACAATAAATTATCATGATTCTAAATTGGTTGACTATTGCACAGTAAACGTACCTGCCAACCCTCCCGTTGACTGACTCCCGCTCAAATGGTAAAATTCTGAAAATTAAGGATGTTTGCTCCGCTATTTTTTGAATTTTTGTCAGATTTACGGAATCCTCTGGTTTTATCTATGTATTAACATTAAAGAAATTTGCCCACTAACCCGTACTTTTCTTTTCATATTTTTATTACATATTGTTTAAAAAGCCATATTTCCAAATCTTATGAAATCCTTGTTATTTTTTCATAGTTTTTTTGTTAACAAAAAAGTTGCCAATATTAGGTGAAAGAAAAATCTAGAGAGAATTATTTCCCGCATAATTTCCAATGGTTCATATCTTGAAAACAAGCTCACGGACCCTTCATATTTTTCTACTTTTTTAGTTTGTTTACTTATATACTATCAATTTATAACAGTCTTTTAAAAAGCTTGTTATTTTTAAACAGAGTAGCGAACATCCTTAAGTCCACATACTTGTAACAATAGAGGAATACAAAAGTGTGTTCTACAGTGCAAAATTATCATATCTTTCTAGAACAACTGCTTAAACCGCTAGTCGGAGAAATATTTAGAACGACTCAAATAGAAATACATGTATTTAAACCAATATAAGGATACAAATAAAAAAAAAAAACATTTACATTATTTGCTTAAATGAATGAACAACTTACTTCTTTTAATTATGTTGTATTTCCAGATCTGTAGAATACTGCTAACTGATTAAAAGCAAAGAGAGATAATTCAAAATTAAATGTACTGCAGTACCTGACTACAGAGTGTCTCCTTCATGTTTTGCTTTGTCTTAATAAGTATAACAAATATCATTTCTTGGACAGATGTATCATCATGCCGTATTCCGAAAAACTCTTTTGCAATTCAACAAATGGTACTTTCTTTATTCACATGTAACTATGTTGTGTTGTTTGCTTTGTTGTCGGTTATTGCAAAGAGACCCCATTGCATTACATAATTCAGTGTCGGATTCATTACTTTCTAAAGATCTATAAAGGGAGTTGGGGTTGGTGGATGGGATCTACTTCCAAAGACTTCCTGGCAGACGAAATCAGAAAAGGCACTCAAAACACGAATTTTCGACACTAAAAATATGATCCTCATTATCCACAAATGATTTTAATAACATACGCCTATCAATGAGTGTTTTTATTTGTGATTTACATTTTCATATATTTGTTTCCGTTTCAGAAATCAGATATTGGTTCCTGAAACGAAAGTCATCAAAATTATTTGTTAAAATCGAACTACTAGAATGAAGAAAAATAATATAAAGCACAGATTTGAATAATACGGAAATTCAAATTGACACTATGTTTTAATTTGCTATACAATATCAAAATGATGTCATTCGTATTACAGAAATTGTAGTAACAACTGAGCCTGTGTTGTTGGAAAGAATTGTTTAGGGAGCCGTGATGCTGTAGTTAGTGCATCGGACTTCTAACACCACGGTTCCTGACTCAATTCCTGATCCGGGGAGAAAATTTCCTTCGGGACTGAATTTGCGGCTCTACTTTGACACCATTTGCGAGTATGGTCTTGAAAAAGATGATAGTCCGTCGAAAAGGGGATGATAAATGGCTGACCTATGTTTAGAGAGAGACATATCTCTTGCAATTAAAAGACACCCTTGTAGATTTCGGAAAAGACCCGCTAATGCCGCTACAAGGTTTTTAATATACCAAACAGCGTGCTGCATGCTTTAATTTTTTTACAGTCAACACTTTTGAATGTATGTTGAATCATAAATAGAATGAAATTCAAAACAGTGTGGCTGTGGCTGTTGATTGACAGATTAAACTCATCCATTGACTGGGACAATTTAGGTGAACGTTTGTCTGTAACGACCACTGTTCACGACGTACCTACGATAGACATTTAAACTGTGGGGTCACCAAAGGTTTCTTAACGCCTTTAATCATAAAATAATTCGAAAAAAATAATCAGGAATAACCTTTATGTTTTGATTTATATAATTGATATAAATCAAAACATTGTGTTATTTCTGATTAATTTTTCGAATTACTTTATTTAGGTGTTGAGAACCTTTGGTGACCCCATAGTTTAAGTGTCGTTTAAAAGTACATAGTGAGCAGTGGTCGTTACATACAAACGTTCAACTAAATTGTCCTAGTCAATGGATGCATTTAATGCGTCAATCAACAGCCACAGCCACACTGTTTTGAATTTCATTCTAATTATGAAATTATTGATACATAGTATGGACTTTTCCAACACAATTTTTTTATGTGATATCGTGTGAAATAGCTTTCCATATTCTCGCGTGTTGATATTTTTTGGTTTCAGGTACATCAAAATTTTTACCATAACCACATGTTTTAAAAGCACGTTTAGCGCGGTGAAAAATATTAACGTTTATACGTATAGCTTTATCTGCATAGTAAAATAGCTGATTGCAACTATAACAACATTTTTACAGATACAATGTAAATACTAGTATATGTTTTATTCAAAATCTATATCAGACGAAATAACCTACTTAAATTTTACCAGGATTGAATAATCACCAATATATGCCCGAACCCATATTAGTGAATCCAGACTGAACTCCTAAATCTCCGGGATCCTAGATATTTTACTTCGGTTCGTAATATGAGGAAGGCGCTACCTTAAATGCCAGCTTTATACCAAGACAATGTCCTATATATATTGATTGGTTGTTGGTTGCTTAATGTCCAGTGGCAAATATTTCATGCATGTTCAGGGCGAATGTCCTAGGCTACATTAACATATAGTTTTTGTCTAAAATAAAATAAAAAGTTTTGGTAGGAGATGCAAACAAAATAATGTGTTTTAATTAATTTATCAGTAATTTGTGCATTTTTCCTACAATGTGTACTCCTTGATAATGTTGACGTCAGTATAATGATCAAGAAAATGTATTTGGTAAGTATATTCACAATTGACATGCGCCAGTGCGTGTCAAAAGGATTTTTTCCAAAAATTGCACTTGATTTTTCTCTCTCACAGAAACACATGAGTTATTTGGTAAATAAAACACTTGAAGTTGTCATTGTTTGAAACTTTCAGTAATCATGGTAATCAAAATTTAGTTTTAAGCCTTTTTGAATGGTTCACTGATTGCGTGATAATTTTAACAGAAAATGTACAAAACACTTGATATAAAAATTGCACTATCTGCAGAATTATTGATAACTTTCCTTACTATTCACAAGGACATATATTCTAACATATTGTCCATGCTATTCTGATCTGAGTTTTTATTCATACATATACTGGCAAGGCTGGTGCTGTTCCAAGTTGTCTTCTTTTTCTGCTTCTTGAGAAGTATTTGTTTAACCTGTTCAGTCACTATAAAGTGTTACAATTCTTAGGCCGTGTCTGTTTTTTTCTTTGTTTTGCGTCAACTGATTCTGAGAAAACCTACCAGACAGCAAGGAAAAAAAACACACACAAAGAAAATAACACAAGAGTCTGCTTAAGTTCTGGACTGATTAACAGTGACTTTAGATCAATACTGTCATATCTAAGTGAAAGAGCAAACATGACAAACAGGAAATTTAGCAATGTACAAACTTGTAATGACTATATTCTGAGAAATGGCCTTGGTATTTCAAACATTTCCCATTTATACTGAAGCCTTTGAGAAGAGACATGTTTTGATCTGAGATGTGTCATGTTGTATTAAAACCTATGTATAATCAATAATTCCCTGTATCAAATCAATAATGCTTTAAGCATGAATTATCTCCCATTTGCAGAGTTATCTTCCTATAATTGGAATACTTTATGTAAACTTTTTGGCAATATATTAATATTTTGTTCTGCATACTTTTTTTTCAGAAAATAAACTAATGAAATTATGTTTTATATCTTAATATCTTGTGGAATTAAAAATGTACATACTAATTTATCCTATCTTATCAGACAGTAGATATCATTTAAAGAAATTTATTAGAAATATTTGCAAAAACTACTATTTTTCATTTAAAAAAGTATAAAAATTTATTTCAATTATAAAATAAGATAACTGTGCAAATGGGAGGTAACTCTTGCTTCAAGCAAGTAAGGAACGCCTACTGTAAGACCTGTACCAAGGAAGAACCATTACAGTGAAATTGGTTGATCTTTTCAATATCAAATTTAGTGAATCTTAATATTAAATAAAAGCTCTGATACATTCAAATGTTTTATTAATTGAAAACAATTCTTAAAACAAAATTTAAAACAAATAAATCAAAACTTAACATGAGAACTAAAGTATAAACTTAACAGGAGAATTAAAGTATTGGCTGAATATTTATATAGTTTTTTCACAAAATTTGTCAGTCAGCTCAAAGCTTACATATGCACCAAACATTTTAACAGCATCTATAGCCTTGAGAGATGTATTCATATCAATTTTTTCCCCGTTAGAGCTAGATGAAACATAACATTTTATCAGAGTTTTATCCCCTATGGTGATAGGTTCATTGAATCTTGTATTTAACGTGTCTCTTATGCTGGCTACGTAAAGGCTCTCTAGGATCTGAGAAAAAGTTTCTGTGCCGGCGAGCGGAAAGGCATATGGAGCCAGAACGATCCTTTTATCTTTGAAAAGTGAAACACAAACGATCTCGCTCGCCGGCACATTTATACTGGCCATTTCTGCTGTCACATGTATCGAAGTCAAGATCGCTTAAACGCTTTAAATAAGGAGCGTACTTGTTATTTAAAGCGCAAAATAGATTTGAGTATAATAATACACAAAAACACGGCTGGAAAAACCCGGAAAATACGGATTTTCTACTGACGAACAAAAAAAAGTTTGTGTTTGTTTTTGACACAAATTGGCCGAAAACCTACCCGCACGCGGACGCAAAACAAATAAAAAAACAACTATGGCCTTAGGCTGTGAGCTACCATAGGCGGATCCAGGGGGGGGGCTTTCATGGGAAAAAACTTCATTATATAGGGCATGACTGGAGCACCCCCCCCCCCAGCCCCCATGTGAGGGGGGCCCTTTCATGGGAAAAAACTTAATTATATAGGCATGACTGGAGCCCCACCCCCACCCTTTTCTTTTCAGGTCAGTCAGTGAGTCAGCGGGGCCCCTTGACAAGTTCTGTATTCGCCACTGGCAACATGAATAACCGTGATCACATTCAACAGTATAACCAACGTCATTATCACTGTTCTTCCTTGATGTGGGGAATTATGCGGCAGATGAACACAAGTATAGTCATGGTCAACCAGTGTACCGGAGTTAACCCCGCATGCCGCATGGCAAAAAAATCGAAATGTATTGCTTGCGGAGGTTTTTTCTGTGTTCCCATGGCTGGACGGAACTTTTACCCTAAATATGTTATCAAAATATGATTCTGAGACTTTTAAATGAAGTACCAGTGATTATTTAGGTAATTTGTTTTGACCTCACTCATATTATGGAAAGTCAAAGCAGACGAAACATGGCGTCAAATTTTGTTGTCCTAACTTCGGTAATTTCCGTGGTCATGGTGGTACAATAAAATTTAAATTAACTACACAAGTTGCGAAAATATCTGAATTCTTGTTTTTGTAAACAAATAAAAATTCATGTCGTATTTAACATTGAAATATTCCGATCTGTCCCGTTTTTTCAAGTTCGCGTTGAAACGTTAAATTCGTCCGCCATTAAAAAAAATCATCGTACGAGATTTAACGAGAGTGACGAAACTTTTCAGATGGGTCGTGTAGAGAGAGTTATCGATCGTTCTTTATTCCAAAACGATGCTTCTACCATAAGTGCCAGCTAAAGCTGGCATATTATTCAATCATAATATATTTTGTAAGTGTTGTAATAAGTGGAATATTCATTTTTTAAGCATTTGTGATTTTTCTTTATGAACAACCACTAAGTCTTGTAACATAAACCCCGAGTTGTCTAATGGTCCCACTTTCTTATTACAGAGTACCAAATGTCTGGGAAATTGCTAATAAGAAAAAAAGCTCATATAATGATTATAGATAATCATGTTATATCTGTATACTTATTCATCATCCTATTATATATAATCATTTTAACAAAGTTTTCATTTTATCTATATTATATGTTATCACATTTTTTTTTAAGCTACATGTTTCGATTTCAATAGCACCTCAGGTTGTACAGTTGCATCACTACTTCTTCTGTTTATGGTGTTGTGAGTTAATTATAATTCTTAGACTAAATTGACTTGATTTTTTCTTTTTTCTTTTTTTTTCTATAATACAAATTTGAATTATAATTCATTTCTGAATTCATGTAATAGATACTCACCAACATCTGTTGCTCCGTAAGTATCGATGCACATATATCAAAAACATGTGTGCACGTATTTGTTGTATATCTGATTATGTTGAAATCATACAATCCGGAACTTCTGTGTCTTATGTAAAAAAAAAAAAAAAAAAAAATGTGGTATAATTGCCAATGAGACAACCCTCCACAAGAGACGAAATAACACAGATATTATCAACTATAGTTCGCCGTACGGCCTTAACATACCGCATAGCCAGCTATAAAAATTCCCCGAAATGACAAATGTAAAACAATTCAAACGAGAAAACTAACGGCCTAATTTATGTACAAAAAATGAACGAAAAATATATATCTGTTTTAAAATATGATTGTTATTTTTATCAGCCTCTTTTGTTCTTGCAACCAAGTATTTTATTTATATAGTAAGACTATTAACCTGTAAGTCCTTGATGCACCAAACAAAAAGATGTAATTTTACAGCTAATTGGGTGGTAGTAGTATCATTTCATGCAGGAAATGAATAGTGTATCTCGTTTCTAGATATAGGAAGATGTGGTGTGAGTAATAATGAGACAGTTTTCTATTCAAGTCTCAATTTGTAACAGTAAACCATTATATATTTCAAAGTAAGGTCTTCAACACGGAGCTTTGGTTCACACCGAACAGGAAGCTATAATGGAAAAAAATCGCTAGTGTAAAACATTCGAACAGGAAAACCAACGCCATAATTTATATAAAAACGAAACATTACAAAAAACCTGAACCACATAAAATATATGGGTACAACATTGTGTAATAATCTTCATCACTATAAACACTAACAAATATGTCAAGAAAGGAAAACAAAAAGGCATATAGACAAAGCGAATTAGCAAAAAATAAAAGACAACTGTACTAGTATACATATTTTTTAAGGGGACAGCTGAAGGACACCTACGGGTGCGGGAGTTTCTCGCTACATTGAAGACCCATTGGTTGCCTTCGGCTGTTGTCTGCTCTATGGTCGGGTTGACACATTCCCCATTTCCTTTCTCAATTTTAAGAATACAAAAATTTACTATAGCACAATAACACAATGATGGGATGCATAAGTACCAAGCCACGATAAATGGATATTACCAACAGTAGAGTACAGAAATAATCTTCAAAGACAAATGAATAATTGTAAGGTGTACATGTCTGCCAAGACATTATAAACACATTGGAAATGTTCGTACCATTCCTGTCATTTTGTTAAATAGTTTGGGGAAACATGTGCACGATGTTGTGAATCCTCGCCACCCTAAACTCCGAAACATATAAATGAGCCAAAAAAAAAAGAAACATACAAGACTATCAAAAGCCAGAGGTTCCTGAAAAAATTCGTCGAGTTAAACATGTTCTGTGATACTAGTATCTCAAGCCTCCTCTATAAATCTAGCCAAACTGGACTATAAAAAACGCACATCAATACGCAATAACATGCAGTAAAAATCAGTTTAAGAGAAGTTCGAGCAGTCTCTTTCTGTACTTGCAACTAAGAGAAATGGATGCAATTTTCTAGCTTTATACATTTTTGTACCTTACTTTGGTCTATGATCTTATACAGGTGAAATACAGACTGCATACTTTCTACATAAGGTCACCTGGTCTTGTAGCATATTAAATAAACTGACGTTGTTCCTCCTTTTTTGTTTATAGACATTGGCGGAGCAGTTTTGTGATTACAACAACGTTAGAATATACAGCTGTAGTGAATTATGAATAGAACAGGTGCTAATCACAAAATACAACTATAAATGTTATTGATTGTGGTCAAATCGGGGAAATATTTACTGACATGAACATTTGTAAAATACCTACCTTCCATTAATAAGCTGATAATTGGGAAATTTCTGAGTATTTACTTATATGCGTTTGCACTGTTAACAAAATAAAATAATATCACATATCAAATTTTATGTAACAAGATAAGATAGTTTGCAACTCTTCGTTTATAAGGTAAAGTAAACATCTTAATTTTAACTTATTGATAAGTAATCACAAAAATAATAATCTTTCTGTTCAGGTTCATTTTATCACACTAAATACATCAGTTGTTTTTTTTTGTTTTGTACGGGGTGTAATGATGATGCGTTATGATATAGTTGCAGATGGGTCATTTGAAGTTTGATATTTTTTATTGTAAAGATACGATATGGACAGATGTTTATCGTTAACACCAATATGTACGATCACTTATTGAGGTGTTTGAGAACTTTGTATACGGTCACAATGACGAGAACCCTACCCTACATTGCTAACGTGCTTTATTCATATGCCATTAGGCTGGCACTTCTCTAGTCTGTCATTGAGATCAACGAGAGGATTGATGTTTGGCAGTGCGGAAATGTAATCGCCGATCGGACGTCGGATAAAAGCTCTACAGAGCTTATGTTGTATTGAAATATGTATAACCGACTTTAAATAAATCTTTTATGCTGATGCTTTTTATGTTTTATGGAATGAGACCACTAAATCCGAAGCCGATACTTTCCGATTTAAGTTTAAATCTTTACTAGTTTAAAACTATCTCAGTATCATTAGGTGGCCTGTTGAAAGTTAAAAAAAACTAAAAAAAAACAAGTCCAATCAAACAGATCCTCTTCGATGTTGCTGTTCAATACCCACTCTTCATCCAGATCGGCTCTTTCTGCAAAATATAATTCTTTTTTTAATTTTCTTTTTGTCTCGAATGTGAAAGAAATGTTTTGCTGGCTCTTACGCAAACAACAATAGTCTTTCAATTTATACTGAAGAATATAGTAAATATTATAAAAGGCCATAAAGTGCGATTAAATAAGTAAATTTTTTGAAAATTTCAAATTTCTCTGACTCCTAAGATATTTCAACAGCCTCCTTCCCAATTTGTTTGGGCTGTTGTTAAATTGACAAATGATCAATGCTTAAAGAACGTAAGTGAAAATTTAGTTAAAATTAAATTAACGATCATATCCGATACCATTATAAGAGATTTAAAAAACGGTAAAACATAGGCAATATTATCTGATTTAGATTAATTAAAAGTATGAGTTAAATGTTAACGTAGATAATTCTTTATGCTATAGCTAATTCTCTAGTACACGGTGGGTATGGTTGTCCTGCGAGAGAACGTACTGTGCTGGTGATTTGGTCCTGACGGGTGCTGGTGGGTCCTGATTCTGTGCTGGTGGGTTTGTTTACATTGTATCAGAACGGCATTAAAACGACTGTTTTGTTGCTTAATTTTTCTCTGATGCGTCATAAGTACCATGCAAAGTATATTACAACAATATAAAATTGCAAAAGTCGTGCAAGTTCGTTAAACGGAATTGTCCTGACGATGTGCTGGTGATAAGAAAAACGGTCCTGGTTCTGTGCTCCTATGTCCTGGTTCTGTGCCTTTATATTTTAGTTAAAAGTGGCAAATATTCAGTCAAGATCATTGATGCTGTACTGTTATTGACTACTAGTAATTAACTGCTGTCTGCTTTCTTGAAATTGACATTGTTATGAATCTGTTTACTGTTATTATGAGAGAAAAAAAAAACCTATTTTTTATTCTTTTTATAATTAACTGTGATTTTATTTATTGGCCTGTTAATGGAACCCTTCTTGCCCCCTTTTAAGATAAGAAAATATGTTTACGATTTTCGGGATTACGATCATTTTGCAAGATCGCCAAAATACGTTGTAATTTATACAATACTTATATAAAGTAGATGATGTTGTATGTTTGTTGTCAATGGACAAATTTCCATAAGAAACCAAAGAAAGTATGTGTTAACAACCATACGTCATTGTACGACCTTCAACAATAACCCATAAAATAAAAATGTAAAAGGTTTTGTATAAAAATGGAGAGCAAAAATATAGAAGAAAGGACTTTCTGAGCGTTTGAATCATATGTCTTTAGCAGCTTAAAACACATTTGTTTGTGAAAAATTGAGTGCTGACTATAAGAATGACAATAGTATTGCGGGTTTGTTTGTTTGGTTTTTTTTGGGGGGGGATGGGGGATAAGTTAGAGCGAGGTTACAGTGAAAGTGTTAAGCTTGGAATAGTTTCCCGTAAGATTTAAAAGTTGTATTTTAAAAGAAAAATGTATCTTACAGCTATTAAGAATCACTTGCTGTATCTGTAAGATTTTTTCAACATATTTTTTTTGTCTGAACGGTTATCAGGTATTTTTTTCGAAAGTTCGATAGAACACTAAAAAAAATCACTATTTTATGAAAGGGCAGACTAGAATATGTCAGAGAATATGTCAGAGAATGAAGACGAGATAACCTAGAGAACATTAACAAAACTAAGATTTCTTAGCTTTTTCATTTCAAAATTCCAAAATAAATAAATATTTTTGATAAAGAATTACAGGGGAGGAAGTGAACAATGTGTCCTACTTTTCTATATTTAAATATTTTTATGAATAAAAAATCAAATGTGCCTTAATTATGATTGAAAATGAGTAAATGGAAAAACTACCAAACTAAAATACATTTTTATTTTAATATTGGTAATATCACTAAGCTTTTAAGTTTTGTGTGTCAAACACACCATCTCTGTAGTAATGACTCCTTATTAAGATATTTCACATCTCCATTTTTTTTCTGCATTTTTTTATATTGTGAATTCTTAGTATTATTATATTAAAATGTAGACTTAATTTATATTTAAAAAAACTGAATCTAAAGCCAGATAAATCAAACATTTTTGTTTCTATCTATCCGTTTTCAGGACTTTAACAATCAACGTAAACACGCCTGGAAAGTAAAATGCGTACTCGGCTGTCTGTAATCGACCATTTTTAGACACCCTCCTAAAAAACAAGCCGGGGTGGGGGTTTAGAGATGCAAATTAAGTACTTAGATCAATATTTTATATTTTCGTGTATGATTTATCACCCCCTCCTGTGGCCTGTCAATTACGAAAATGTGCAAACTGCAATAGTATCAAAACAGCACAGACAATGAATAATAGAGATATAATTTTGTACATATACATGTATCAAGGGGAAACTTCTTGCAAAGCATTATTATTTATAGTTCATTATTGTATTTAGTAGAAAAAGAGAATTTGGTGAAAATAAAATCACTATTTTTGTAGAAAATTCACAGACCTTTGTACAGAAATTTTTGTTATGTTTAGCATGGGATCAACACAAGGGTACATTATCCTTAAACATCTATTTAAAAGTATTTGAAACTAACGTTTGTGCCTTCAATTTCAAAAATTAAAATATCTCGTAACTTCATACTACCAATTGAGTATAAAACAAGTAAATAAGTTTAAAAAAGAAATTCTTAGATTAAACACTTAGATTTAACTTTAAAAAGTCATAACAGTTTAAAACAATACAAATCTACACACACAAATAACTGGCTTAATTTCAACTGATTTTCAACCCGAATCGCTATAAGATCATATATAAGCTCTACTGTGTCGAGGGATCGTGTGAGGTTCATTTATTGTCTTGGCGTCCGCATTACAATGACCAAATGTTACCAAATGATTTTTTCAAGAGTGAATCTAGGAAAAATAATATTCATCAACAAACCAGACCACTGTCTGTTAAAATGTATTCGAGTTTTTAGTTACAGCCGATTCCATTGAGTATGTAGGCAAATGTTATATCTTTGGTTAGCTTGCTTGTTAGCTAAACCGTGAAGTCATTGTTAGGTAAGGTCTATACCCTCCTTTCGAATTAGCCTGGTCCTACAGACAGAAAGATGTGTCATTTGTCGGACTAGTCTACTCTTAAAGTAGGGTAGTTTACATAACCTAACAATGACTTTTCTGTTCAGCAAGCAAGATAACCAAAGATATTCCCTTTGTCTACACACTCATTGAAATCGGCTTTAATATTGCAAATGTTCAAGCAATTAGGGCAAAACTTACCGAGTAAAAAAAATCGAAATGTCTATCACCTTGCACATTTCAGAAAATTCAGATCAGATAACGAAACTGGGTCCAGCAACATTTATAAGCAATTTAAGAACCTTTTGACCTTCACAGTTTCCATTCACCACAAATATTCTCGTTACAACGAATCAAATACCAGTTGCAGCCTTTTGTTTATCTATTAATATATGTATACGGATAAAGTTATGAAAGGCAGCAGGGTCACCAGGGTGAGGAGTCCATGTCATCTGAAATAAATGCTAAGCATAGATCTAGAAAGCGGCAGATAATCATGGCATTAAAAAAACTCTCTTCTTTTCGACTTTTTTCGAACAAATTGACACATAAAATGAATAATATAGTATTATGGAATTTTTAACTTGTGTTCAATTCATTGGTTACACCTTTTACTAGGATAACAGTCCTGTCAAGTATGAGCTGGGTAAAATATTTCAGAAAAGAAGATGGAAATGTGAAAGTTTCCGTGCGTCAGGTGCAACAGCATACGAACAGCTAACATGTCTCGTCAGGGTGGAAGCTAAAAAGTCCACGAAAATTTGATTTAAAACCTTTATTCGTTCCAACAAAGATATTGTGATTTTGTTGAGGATTTAACCATCTACGACAACAAAATTTCTTTTTTGTTTTAGAATTTACAGCTCTTCTATAAATATATGCAAAGCAAACCATTGATTAAATTGCTTGCTATGATTGTTTGGATGTTTGTAAACGACAGGTAAGTAGTCTGTTTACTATATACTACAATTTTATTTGGAAAATAAACATTAACTTCAATTCCTGCCAGTTTGTATTTGTCCAATCAAATCCCAGTATGTATTGAAACTCCGCCTACCTATTGTTTGAAAACATCCAAGCAAACATAGCAAGCAAGTCAATCAAAGTTTTTTTTTGCATGCTTTTATAGAAGAGCTGTACTATATAATGCAAGGAAGCGTTTAAGTCTTTCGCCAAAAAATACTATCAATTTCTTTTTGTCCTATGTAAACTTACGTACCATTTCCTTCCATTCATGATCATTAAATTGAACTGTAAAATATTGCTTGGTACCTTCTTAATTCCTTTATGAGTCTTATGTAAACATAATTATGACAATAACTGTTGTGAGAACAAGATTCACTGCACACTTTTAAAGTTCTGCTTCATCAAACATTAAAATGTGAACTTAAGTTTTGAGACTTTTTTAATCTACACGATTGGGATTTTTGTATATGAGAACATGGTTTATCTATTAGTTGAAAATGCGGCTTTGAACTAGCTTTCAGTACCTGCAAGCATTCGTTATTCAATCATGTGTGTCTTTGTGTTATTATTTTATGTAATAAATTGTTGTGTTGGTACACCACTGTAACAATGAAGGAGGAAATGAGGAGGGTTGGTTGGGTGGAAGTGGGGAGGGGTATGCGGAGCGCTAACAAACATGTCTATGCGGCATTGGCTTTGATCATTGTTGAAGCATCAATGTAAGGGGCATTTAAAATATCTTAATACAACTATTCTTATTTTAGATACTATATATTGTTATCTGATATTGGACGAAAGATGTTGCCCTTTTATGTAATTATTTAATACAAGTTACGATCATTTCAAAACACATATTAAACAGCCAAATGGATGCACAAGAGCTAAAATAGGAGTCATAGATCCTATTGACAACAATTATCTGCCCAATTTTATTGATTTTGTAACATTTGTTTCAAATATGACCAACTTCTTATCCAAAATCACCAGCACCGTATCAGGACCCACCAGCACAATGACAGGACCCACCAGCACAGTATCAGGACATGAATAAATTGAGAAAATGCTAAATGTTAATAAATTGCAATGTTTTTTCACAAAATAGTTTTGTCGCGTGGATTGCGGTATAGAAAGCGGACTCTATGAGCATTTTTGTTTTATTTTTTCAGTTCGAGATTTTCTGAAAATGAGCATTTCTGTGTTACGCTTACTGAAAAAGTTTAGAGGGTCAACTTTTTAATGGTTTACATATGAACCCATAAGAAACAAAATTGAAAAATCTCAACCGTTTTCTTCCATTTTTTATGAGTGAAAACGTCAAAAATCATTATTTTCGTCTTTGTTTACATTTTTTCATTGATCACCAGCACCCGTCAGGACCAAATCACCAGCACAGTACGTTCTCTCGCAGGACAACCATACCCACCGTGTAGTATATTTTTGGAAAAATAAATGACAAAATGTGATGAACATGATTATACACGTGCCTCAATTGGTGAACGATCAATGATAATAAAACTATCATTGATTATTCTTTTCTATATATCATGATGTTATGAAATCATTGTTTATAAAATAAGAATAATCAAGATTTTAATGAATAAAGTTATTTCGGTTTCAAAAAAATAATTTTATAAACTATCTGAAATTATTTCTTGCATACTTGAAGCTGCTACCCAGACGTTATCAAACGTCGCCAATTTATGTGCAAAAAGTTGATGAACCCGTCGTATTAGTACGTCTAGTCCTTTTAATAAAAAACAAAAGTTCATTGGAAGATACCAAGACCTTGTTTATTAATATTCCGTTTGTTGATAAATACTTCGTACCAACTTCACAAATAATACAAGCAGGTCTTAATATATAGATTCTGGGTACCGACCTTGTTAATCATCTCAATAACGAGTAATCACGATCTTTTATTTGTCTTTGAAAATTATTAACATTTACTGATAAGTCAACTTTTGGTAATATCCTATTGGCGTGTCTCGGCACTTATGCATCCCGCCTATGTGTTGTTGAGCAGTGGTAATATTTTGTATTCTTGTCTTTCGTTTTTTCTAACGTCCTTTATTTACATGCGATTATGTTTTTCTTTGATGACATATCTGTTTATTTTTATAACACAATGCTGACTGCTGTACCCCAATTCTTTTTTTTTATACTTTTACCTGTTATGTAAGTTTGCTTTGTTCACACATTATTGTGAAATAATAAAGTTTAATGCAACTGTCATACAACTAAGAGGTTTAGCTACTTCTAGACCATTTTCTACATAATGAAATGACTGTACCAAGTCAGGAATATGACAGTTGTTTTCCATACGTTTGATGTGTTTGATTTTATGATTTTAACATTTGATAATGGACTTTCGATTTGAATTTTCCTTGGAGTTCGGTATTCTCGTTATTTTACTGTTATGTTATAAAATAAAATTGAGAATGGAAATTGGGAATGTGCCAAAGAGACAACAACCCGACCATAGAAAAAAAACAACAGCAGAAGGTCCCCAACAGGTCTTCAATGTAGCGAGAAATTCCCGCACCCGGAGGCGTCCTTCAGCTGGCTAGTCTATAGTTATTAAATAAATTTGACAGAAACAATTACATATCTGCTATTAAAACCCAATATTCTGAATATAGAAAAAAAGAAAATATTAATAGGATATCTGTTATCCAAAATATTCATTGATATTTATATTTATTTATTTTATTTTATTTTGGGGGGAGGGGGTCCTCAGATCGGAGCCTTTTTACAGTTACGTCGTATTTGGATCATTAAACTAATGACAATGAAACTGTTGTTTTCTCTAAAAATCACAAAAACAAAACCTACTGAGAATAACAATTCAATTCAAATATTTACTGTCATATAAACTTAAAACATATATAAGCTTGTGACAAGTTATATGAATGCAAACATACACAAAAATATTTCAAAAACAAAACCATAGGAAAACATATTCCGTGAAACATACACAAAGTAAAAAAGCAAAACAATCTATTTATATTTGCTTCTAACCTGTTTATATCTGTTCTATTTGCATTCATTTTATGCAATTATCTTGGTAAATAAACTCATCATAGATACTTGAACTAAATTTTATATATACGCCAGACGCGCGTTTCGTCTACAAAAGACTCATTAGTGACGCTCGAATCCAAAAAAGTTAAAAAGTCCAAATAGAGTACGAAGTTGAAGAGCATTGAGGACCAACATTCCTAAATGGGAGATAACTCAAATGTGAAACATTTTCTATCGCTCATTAAAAGTCCATTATTCGTTCCATACGTATATACAGTTAACTTAAATATTAGATATGACGCAATTTGGATGTATATATAAGGTATTGGTGGCGAATGGGTAAACAACACAGTCAAGATTACTACAATTAAGATATAAATACACTTAACAAGGAATAAAAAATACTGTTCTAAATTCAGATAACCAAGGACAAAATTTACATATTCAGAAGTGTGAATTGATAACAAATGTGTATCCAAATAAATTGTCTTTGTATTAAAGATGAAAAAAATCGATGAAATTGCAGAAAAAGTACTTTTCCGTAAACAGTGCTAGAATTATTTTTTTGGTCCGTTTTATTTTCTCTTCTGTGTATTCCAAAGAGGTACATGTAGTTTGTGTATTCAAAAAGATATTTCAAGTCATGGATTTTTTTTAAACCAAAAGTAATCAAAACACACTATAAATATGTGAAACACTTCCTATCTCTTCTAAGTATGTCCCGCTAGCCTTCCGATTTCAGACTAGAGAAGATCTGTTCCTCATATGAAGTCGAAAATAAAACACATCGAAACAAAATATTTTATTAAAACTCTTTATTATTACTTTTCAAAATGTTATTTTTAAATGATATAACATTGATGTCTTTTTGCAGATTTCTTAACAATGGACCTTCTTAAAAGTAATTAGGCTTATTTTGTTAAGGCAGCTAGCAGGAACTCAACGTCAATCATGATAAAAACTACCCACAACGAATCAACGTCAACCACCATAAACCTTACCAACTATGAATTAACGTCAACCACCATAAACATTACCAACTATGAATTAACGTCAACAACGATAAACATTACCCACAATGCATCATCGTATACCATGATAAACAGTACCCACAACGAATCAGTTAGCAGATGGAATTTAGCATTTGAAGACCAAGACTTCGGACAATCATGGATCAATCTAGTTGTTGGATGCATATTATTAATGACTACTACCTTATCAATATTTACAAATGGCACTTGCTTGTATGTTTTCTTCATCAAAAAGCGATCCATGTTGACCAGGATAAACTCGTACATAGCTGTCGTTTGTATACTGGCTTTTACAAAGGCAATTATTGGATATCCCATGGTTATCTCATCTAGTTTTGCAGGATACTGGCTCTTTGGTGACGCTGGTTGTATGTATTATGGATTTTTAATGACGACCTTTGGTTTGTGCACAATGTTTACTTTATCTTTGATATCTGTGGACCGGTATCTTATGGTAGTGCTTTGTAGATTTAATGGACTATCCATAAATTCATTTAGCATTTCCGCCATATCAGGAAGCATACTTTTATCAGTAATTCTGGCTATGGGTCCACTATTTGGATGGAACAAATATGTACGAGAAGGATTAGGAACCACTTGTTCTCCGGATCTAGAATTGACAGATGCTTCATCCCGATCATATTTAACGGTATTGATGATTGTCGCATTTATTCTACCACTTGCAGTTATGGCATTTTGTTACTGGAAAATATTTTCGAAGGTAAATTCTCGTTTCATATTGAATTATTGAGTATTTAATATTCTGGGTAAATTAGCGCAAGTTTAATTTATTAAGTCAAAATTGTAGGTAGGTCGATTATAAATAATGACAGCAGATGAATGCCACCTGTGTGTTCTTGGTGTTACTTTACAAAAAGATATACAAATAACAGAAACAACTCCTGCAAAATCCATAAATACATCTGCATATTAGCCATCTTTAAGTTTACTCGGGTATACAATTTGAGTGTAGCAACTTTGGAGCAGCGCCTACATACGGTGTTCAATTTTCTAAGTTGATAAGGTATTCTAGAACTTGCATTTCTTATTAAGAAAAGCTATTGAACCACAATATCCATGTGGTAAAGATGAACCCATCCTTTCGAAAGGTTTACAGTTAAACATATTAATCAAATATATATGTCACAGATGACGACGGATATGTTCCAAATGTAGGTTGCATTTCTGTAAATATTGACAATGCAATTACCCATAGGAACTCCTTTTTCGTCTAAAACTGTACCACTTTTACTATGAAGTTTTGAAAAAAATATTATCCTAGAATTGAAAGTGCATATGCACTACAATTTTTTTCAAAGGTCAAAATATAGGGCTGTGCGGCATATTTTCAACGTTTATATGCCCTGAACATCTCAGAGTTTAAACTAACACTTATTTTCTTAACAACCCCTACCTCGAACGAAGGGTTACCACAGTTTTCAATATAAACAACATGCACATGTTTATTTACTGGTAACATTCCCAAGTTATGTCTCTGTGAGATGGAACACAGAGACCATAACTGGGAACCAGTATGTAAACAAAATTATTTTTCTATGCATATTTAAGATCTCCCCAAAAGAGGCGTGGTTTGAGAACAGTTGTATTTACAAAGTGCAACCTATACAAACATTTATTTAAATAGAAAACTCTCTGAAATCAGGTTTTCTCACATTAATACTCATTTATCAGAATTATAGCCTTAAATAAATCCCTGTGTATACTTTAAGTTTTTCTTAACTGTACATTTTATACACCCTCCCCTGTTTCAATTTTTTAAACAATTTGAAAACAAGACTTTAATTATTGCCAGCTTACCCTTTTTGCATATTTTCTGATATAAAATGCCTAGAACCTGTTTAAAACTGTTTTAATAACATATTGAAAGCATATCAGAATACTATAAATGTAATGTTTAGCAGTCAATCATTACAACATTCAAGATTATATAAAGTATCCAATCCTGCCTATGTCTCCAGTCCACATCTTACTGTATGCCTATTTGTCAATTAAAGTTAACATTTTCTGCCTCAAATGGTCAATTCAGAATTCTTGTCACAACAATTCATCTATAACCATATATCTGACACAATTTAGCTAATATATATACTTGAAGTGTTAAAAAAAAGCCATATTTGCAATAGTTGTATGTATGAAGATACCAGTCTGAGATATAAATTCACTTCAAATGTTAAAGAGATGACTGCTTACATCTGATTGTTGCATAACTTCCAAGCATAATTATTGTTTTCTATATCAAGAACTTTAAAATCATAAAATCATAGCATTTACAAGTTAAATTATTTGTTTTATGACCCAGGGGGTAGGCAATTTTCTATGTTTTTTGCCCCTGTGGTCTCAAATTTCCAAAATTATCCTGCTGTTTCTAGCAATTTGGAATATTTAGTACATATTCAGGATAGAACATACTATTGTAAGTTTTGTTGAGATATTTTTGTATTTCTAGCTTGTATTTTTTTATGCCGTGGTGACAAAAATGCAGATTTAGGTGTTACGGCTAACTTTTGGGTTATTGACAGGACACAAACACCCCATAAATAATATTCAGGCAGGATCTATGAGTTTCAATGACTGCGAAGAGAAAATATAAGCACTTCTTAACAATTTAACTTACAAATATGCAAATGTTATGAATTATTTTTTTATTCAGGACTTTAAGTAAACTATGCATACTGTAAACTGTGAATTTATGCTGAGTCATCATATTTAAGGCACAGGATTCTATCAATCTTCATGAAATATTTATAAAACTTCATATTTGAGTTAACTTCTATAAAATCTGTGAGACAAAGCAAATTTGGTTAAATTCTGAATGTTCTCTTTTTTCACCTAATATAGGTTGCATTTCTGTAAATATTGACAATGCAATTTCCCATAGGAACTCCTTTTACGGCTAAAACTGTACCACTTTTACTATGAAGTTTTGAAAAAAAATATTATCCTAGAATTGAAAGTTCATATGCACTACAATTTTTTTCAAAGGTCAAAATATAGGGCTGTGCGGCATATTTTCAACGTTTATATGCCCTGAACATCTCAGAGTTTAAACTAACACTAATGTTCGTAACAACCCCTACCTCGAACGAAGGGTTACTACAGTTTTCAATATAAACAATATACACATATTGTTTTACTGGTAACATTCCCAAGTTATGTCTCTGTGAGATGGAACACAGAGACCATAACTGGGAACCAGTATGTAAACAAAATTTATTTTCTATGCATATTCAAGATCTCCCCAAAAGAGGCGTGGTTTGAGAACAGTTGTATTTACAAAGTACAACCTGTAGTTACAGTCATTTTGTTTTCTTTCTTTTGATTGTGACATCACCGAATCTGTCCCTTCAATGATCAATACGACGGAGTGTCTGTCACTAGTGGATCAAGATATGCTACCCTTTTGGAGAATCTGAAGTCATCCCTAATAAAAAGTTCCGTTTACTGCATGACGCTGTTTTATATAACCACAGCTGTTCGTTGAATACAGCCGCATACAGAAACAAAAAAAAATCAGACTCAACATTCCGTACAATCTTCATGAAGTCTAAAAAAATCCGTTCAAATTAGCATTATTTGTGAAAGTCATTAATTAGACGATCGGAAGAAGGAATCATATTAGTCCATCATGCATATAGCCATTTCTGTTGAACATGATAATTTCTAGCTTAAAATAACATGATTGCTTAAGTTCTAATAACTATATTACAACATTAAAAACAACTTAATAAAAACAACTTTTTGACTGACCGACTAGTATTTGCACTTTCAAAATAAACAAAAAACATTGATATTGTTTCTTGTTGGATTTACCAAACATTCAAGTAAAATGCTCTTAATGAAAACTGATTCAGAAATTTGTTGGTGTACGGCCATAAAAGTTCTAATATGCATTGCTGTTTAGAAGATTTAAACTGCTACACATTTATATGTGTTACACTCTTTCTATGAAATATAATAAGCAATTAAACATGAATTTTGTACGTACTTTGTAAGGTGATGGAGACTAGGAAAAATCTATTTCCGGGTAACAAACACACAGATACACCAATGTCAATGAACAGGAAAAAGAATATCAACCTGGAAGTAAAACTAGCTCTGACTTTAGTTTATATTGTGGGTAAGTTTAAAACTAACAATCAACCATAAATATTCACATAATGCTGCGAAATTTACAAAAATATGTATAAGGGTAAAAAAAAGTTAGTGTATGCGTAAATAACATGTATTACCTATAGAGAGAAAAAAAGGTGAGGCTTGATTCTCTTGAACTTTCTTTTTCACAAAACTATTTAAATAAAATAATGACAATCAAGAATTAACAAAATTAAATATTTGTTATAGGATTTCAATAATTGTATTGTTGAATCACTTTACATCAAGATTTATCTCGGGGTAAAAGATTAAACAAAGTAAAGCGCTATTTTTTATACTGTTTCGAAATTGTCGTTAACAGCAATCTGTAGAGCTGAATTACTTTTAAATTGTATGAAATGAAACATAACTTATTGTAGCATTTATCTTTGGATTATAATTGTTTTTATTACTTTAAATTCAAATATGAGTGTTTCAACAACTCTATAATTTTTACATGCGTGAATGCGACCAAAAATTGACATAACTCATATTATTTATAAAATAGGGACGAAAAATACAAGAGGGACAGTCAAACTCATAGATTGAAAATAAACTGACAACGCCATGGCTAAAACTAAAAGGACAAACAGACAAATAATAGTACAGAAGACACAACATAGAAAACTAAAGACTAAGCAACACGAACCCAACCAAAAACTGGGGGTGATATATTGTCTATACTCTAATCTGAATTGGATAATTTTGATTTATGTTTCGGAAAATTAAAGAATAATTTTCAAAGATGAAGTTCATCCATTTTAATTGATCACGCGAAAGCGCTTGTATAAAAATACATAGGAAGATACCAATATGAGGGACAATAAAAAACAAATGCACCGGTCAAAGTAACACAAATAGCATATTATGAAAAACAAAAATAGTGTTTCGAAAAGATACACAATTACTTCTCAAATAATGGCATCCGTCTTAATTGATACCTATATGCAAGATTCCTTAATGATTCTTTGATATAATTTGTGTATTACTTGTAATATTCAAGAATATTTGCTTAGTATTCAGTAAATATCTCGAAATATTATCATTTTTTATTATGTGTTTTAATCCAAGAATTGATTCGTTTCAAGTTATATTTTATTTTTTGATTATGTAGTTGCCTTCCTGCTTTGCTGGGCGCCCTATTCAGTTACCATGATTTGGGCAATAGTGGATGCAAAATCCTTAACACCTTTACTTATTTCAATTCCATCATTAGTGACAAAACTTGGCAGTTGCTTCACGCCATTGGTTTACATGGGAAGAGATCGGAAAATGCGGAGAGTAGTAAAGGAAAACTTTGAGTGTCTGAGGTCAGAAACAGAGAACATTATACCCAATCAAAAAGAAATATTTCGTCCAGCTGCTAGTAATGCTAGTAATGTTATTACATTATCTACAAAAGCACATACACATACAAAAACAAAAAGTAGCTGTAACCCGGAAAAAACGTCTAAAAGGAGTAAGTCGTCTGCAAAGACAGGCCTAGGACAAACCTTAAATGAAACAGTTGTTTAGAAAACCCCATTCGTAAACACCAAGCACCATTATAATATTAAAACGTTTAACTTTCTCTAATACATTATATTTTTATGAAATGTTGTTTCTTGTTATTGTCATCGATTTAAAATCGATATATTTATTACAGTATATTTTATTACTGAAGCAATCCAATAGTTGTTCAAATGCAAAAAGCTGCTTCGGATTCAACTTATTTATAAAAAGAAGATCAGTTGAATGATGGAGTGTTGTTATGTTTTTTTTTATTATTATTATTAGCTACGATTTTCCAAAAAAAAATTATTGCATGTTTTTTTTAGGGGGTCACAAACACTAAAACATTAATAAAAGTCTTTTCTTGTGTATATTAAATTGAGAATATCTCGGCGTTCGGTTATTTGTTATTTTACTTTTTGGTATCTCTAATTAAAAATATGAGTAAATATGGTTTTATCCGTTTACCTTACCATCGGCAGTCTTTGGAGATCATGTCGATAGTTAACAAGATGTCGTCTTATCCTTAAATACGCGAAATCCTACTTTATTACGATTTCAAATATTGCTAATTGTTTCATAAATTTATTATGAAACTTTTCTAAATCTATTAAGTGATTTTGTATGTTATCAAAGTATTAAAAAATGCCAGCCAATGAGTTCAGAAGCTAGAAGCTAATAAATTATGGACAGTGCCTTGCAAGTAAATCTTCGTTAAAAAGTTTGTAAGTAACAAAACATTCTCGGAAAGTGTTTCGTAATTTTGTAATTCTGTATCATTTGACCCAAGAATAAAATGTTTATGTAATGTGTGGGCAGGATGAATTGACATTTTTCATTGAGAACAACAAAAAATATGCACGAATTGCATGAATTGTTTTTATAGAATTTATTTTGAAACACAAAAACGATAAGTAGCAATTAACCTGTCGTTGCAGCAGGTCTATGTCACGCTGTTGATTAGGAAAAACAAAAATGTTCTATGGTCTTCTTATTTGATTATCCCTTCAAATGAGATACGAAATGTTCAAGCAACATGTAAGCAAGTAGCTGCAGAACCATAGCTCTTAGGTCCTTATGTTATTTTTTGACTATTTGTGGACCATAGAGCTACGGTTTTTTCCTATTTCGAAACGTTCGGAATTGCGACACAGGTTCAGGTCACACTTATTTCCCAAAAAATTATTGTTTATAATACACGCAAAGCTTGTCAATATATATAGTTCGTTTCGTTAGATATTTTTCTAGGATATGACGTACCTATTTATGTTTGAATATTCATTTCCTGAACACTATTATCTAATTATTTCCATTTGTAAACATTCTTTGCCTATTTTGTTCGGCCGTATTGAATCTCGTCGTGACGTCGTCAAAATCAATAGCAATTCCGAACGTTTTGAAATAGGAAAAATCCGTAGCTCTATCGTCTGCAAATAGTAAAAAAATAACATAAGGACCTAAGAGCTACGGTTCCGCAACTAGTAAGCAAGTTACTGTGTGTGTAAACAGATTTCAGATATTTTTTTCATTGTCTTGCATTATAAATACATGGCAAATTGAAAGAGCTCGGTGATATGTTTTAATACATTATCGTGGGCTTTAAACATGACTTTTTGACATTTAACAAAAATCCTGGTTACTACTATATATATTATATTCTCAAAGATCGTATTAAGCCAAGTGCTGAAAAAGAATGACTATCCGAAATTGCTATGTCACCGGTAAAAAAGAAAAAAGTCTAAAATATAGTTACCGGTATTCCCTTTTCCGCATTATTACTGTTTGGGCGCTACAATGATAGAAGGGGTCTCCAGACAACGCCAGCATTGTAACCAATGAGTACATACTTTATACAATAAACCAGAGCTTGCATTTTGTGTCATATGTCTTTATAGAAGATTATAACATTATACATGAAAGCTATTAAAAAAGGAGTATCAAGAGGTTAAGTTGAAATCATCCCTTCAAAACTTTTACGGACGTCATCACGATTGTGGTATGATATTGTCGTTATCTCCCAATCCCATCATCTTTTCTTCAATTATTACATAGTTGTATAAGAGAGGCGAAATATATTAAAGGAATATTCGGACCCATTAGACGGAAACTGATAATGTCATGACACAAAACGGACAATGAATGATCAAATGACAGTAAACATCTGTGTCCTTCTTCTTGTCGACATGTTCCTTAATTCTAATGAGGCTGACTTGGGTCATCAATGCTCTTCGACATTGTATTTGTTTGGCTTTCCAAATATTTTGATCTGCGCGTCACTGATGAGTCATATATAGACGAAACACGCGTCTGGCGTATTAAATTATAAGCCTGATACCTTTGATAACTATTTATGAACTAGTATTCTTAGGAAGAAAGAAAATAAGTTAGCAGTATCCTTCCACTTTAATTTTCGCTATATACTAGTAGATGATGTTCTCTCATTAAATAATTCAATTTTTTGTGACTATGTTCAACTCATCTTTCCAATCAAACTTGAAATAAAAGGATACAACAGATACAACTAAGTCTTTCTCATATCTTGACTTACTTCCAGAAATTGATAATATACGTCGGTTGGAACAAAATAGATGATGTCAATTTTCAAATTTTGAACATTCTTTTTTTATGCAGCGAAGAGTAAAATAACAAAAAACAGAACTCCAAGTAAAATTCAAATCGGAGTGTCCTTAATCAAATGGCAAAACCAAAATCTCAAACACATCAAATGAATGGAAAACAACTGTAATACGGGTATTCCTGACTTGTACAGGCATTTTCTTAAAGTGATAGACTAAACCTTCTTTAATAGCTAGTTTATCCTCTCACGTGTATGAAAGTCGCATAGAGTTCCGTAATATTGACAGCAATGGTAGAACAAAACAAACAGACATAATAGGTGAAAATGTCAAAAGTAAGTGTACAGCCGTCAACTTCGTGTTATAATCTTAATCATTATTACAAAACAAACAAATAAACCAACTCCATGTTGTGCCATGACAGTGTCAACAAAGTACTTAACCACAAATGAAGGACAAAAATATATAAAATTAGCACAGCGCAACTACACATTGGCTGATGCGTAAGAAACGAGCCAAGTCAAAAGGATATTACGGAAAATGGACTAAAACAGTAAAGGTTACTAGTAATATTTACGACTGAAGACAAATAAAAAAAAGTTATAACACCTGATTAAGATGTTAAACAACGTCAGTACCTAAAATCTGTACTTCAAGACCATCAAGTATCATTTGTGAAGTTAATACGGATATATATCAACAAGGTTTTGGTATCTTCATGATGGACTTCATTTTTAGAAAAAAGGAATAAGTTCTTTGACAAAATCATGGTTCATCAACGTACTGCTTAGACAGTGTTGTTTCTTTAATTTCTAGTTCTGATAGATATAGTAATCGAACCCAATCAGAAAAGTTTGGATTCTTAATGGAAAGAGCATCATCAATATATCTGAATATGAAATTAAAGTTCCCGGGCTTCTTTGGTCCTCTTGTTTTTGACGCGTGTCTGAATGAATTCCGACTCATATGAAAATAAGAACAGGTCGACAAGAACGACGCACAGTTCGTTCCGAAAGGGAAGGCCAACAATGTGTTGAAACAATCCAGGAACGCTTTGGGTTCGTGATGTTTAGTTTTTAGAATTCAATGTTTTGTGTGCTATTATTTGTATTTTGGTCTTTTTCTTTTTTAACAATGGTGTTGTCAGTATATTTTCGACTTTTTAGTTTGAATGTACCTTTGGTATTTTGCCTCTCTTTTAGAATATAGACCGGACAAATTTAAGTCACCTGAAAGTAAAAAATTGAATATTTAATAAATCTACCATATAAAATCATTCAGTTGTTCATGAGACATAATGTAAACATGTAACGCATAAAATCACTAATTAATTTTAGCAACAAGTTGTATTTCTATAACTAGTTTTGAACAAAAGGCAGAGATATCAAAGAAACATTGAAAACTTCAGTAAGTCGAAAAAACTGAAAACGCAATGTAAAAAATTCAAAAAAAAGGACAAAAATCCGAATAAACTCGCATAAAACACTACATTGAAAATAAAGATTGAGCAACCCGAACCCAAACATAACAAGTGGTGTACTCAGTTGCTCTGGAAAGGTGCGCATTTTCTTCTTAGTTTAGGCTCATCCATGTACAAATCCAGTAACAAGATTCATTTAGCGATGGCACAATCGAGGAAGAAGATGGGATAGCAGTTTTAATTAGTTTAAGCATATTATATTTGCTTAAATATGCAAAAGTCTTTTCCGATCGGGTTGCGGTTACGGTAGATCACCTCTAGTTTTTGGTGGGGTTGTGCTGCTCAGCTTTTAGTTTTGTGTTTTGTGTTTGTATACTGTTGTCTTTTGGTATTTTCTCTTTTTAGCTCACCTGGCCCAAAGGGCCAAGTGAGCTTTTCTCATCACTTGGCGTCCGGCGTCCATCGTCGTCGTCGTCGTCGTCCGTCGTCCGACGTCGTCCGTCTTCGTTAACTTTTACAAAAATCTTCTCTTCTGAAACTACTGGGCCAAATTAAACCAAACTTGGCCACAATCATCATTGGGGTATCTAGTTTTAAAAATGTGTGGCGTGACCCCGCCAACCAACCAATATGGCCGCCATGGCTAAAAATAGAACATAGGGGTAAAATGCAGTTTTTGGCTTATAACTCAAAAACCAAAGCAATCAGAGCAAATCTGACAGGAATTAGAGTGTTTATCAGGTCAAGATCTATCTGCCCTGAAATTTTCAGATGAATCGTACAACCCTTTGTTGGGTTGCTGCCCCTGAATTGGTAATTTTAAGAAAATTTTGCTGTTTTTTGTTATTTTCTTGAATATTATGATAGATAGAGATCAACTGTAAACAGCAATAATGTTCAGCTAAGTAAGATTTACAAATAAGTCAAATGACCGAAATGGTCAGTTGACCCTTTTAGGAGTTATTGCCCTTTATAGTCAATTTTTGACAATTTTTCGTAAATCTTAGTAATCTGTTACAAAAATCTTCTCCTCTGAAACTACTTGGCTAAATTAATACAAACTTGGCCACAATCATCTTTGGTGTATCTAGTTTAAAAAATGTGTGACGTGACCCGGCCAACCAACCAAGATGGCCGCCATGGCTAAAAATAGAACATAGAGGTGAAATGTAGATTTTTGCTTATATCTCTGAAACCAAAGCATTTAGAGCAAATCTGACAAGGTGTAAAATTTGGCATCAAGTGGAAATCTATCTGCCCTGAAACTCTCAAATGAATCGGACAACCAGTTGTTGGGTTGCTGCCCCGAAATAAGTAATTTGAAGGAAATTTTGCAGATTTTGTTTATTATCTTGAATATTATTATAGAAAGAGATAAACTGTAAACAGAAATTATGTTCAGCAAAGTAAGATCTACAAATAAGTCAACATGACCAAAATTATCAATTGAACCCTTAAGGAGTTATTGCCCTTTATAGTCAATTTTGACCAATTTTTCGTAAATTTTTGTAATCTTTTACAAAAATCTTCTCCTCTGAAACTACTGGGCCAAATTTAACCAAACTTGGCCACAATCATTATTGGGGTATCTAGTTTTAAAAATGTGTGATTTGACTCAGCCAACTAACCGAGATGGCCGCCATGGCTAAAAATAGAACATAGAGATGTAATGTTGATTTTGGCTTATATCTCTGAAACCAAAGCATTTAGAGCAAATCTGACGGAGTAAAATTGTTTATCAGGTCAAGATCTATCTGCCCTGAAGTTTTCAGACAAATCGGACATCCTGTTGTTTGGTTGCTGCCCCCGAATTAGTAATTATAAGGGAATTTTGCAGATTTTGGTTATTATTTTGAATATTATTTTAGATAGAGATCAACTGTAAACAGCAATAATGTTCAGCAAAATAAGATCTACAAATAAGTCAAAATGACCAAAATTGTCAATTGACCCCTTAAGGAGTTATTGCCCTTTATAGTCAATTGTTAAAAAAAATTATGCTTTTTGTAAATTTTTAGGAAATATTTTCCACTGTAATTACTGAGCCAAGTTCATTATAGATAGAGATAATTGTAGCAACAAGAATGTTCAGTAAAGAAAGATCTTCAAAAACAGCACCATCACCAAAACACCATTTTGTCATGAATTTATCTGTGTCCATTGTTAATATGCACATAAACCAAGGTGAGCGACACAGGCTCTTGAGAGCCTCTAGTTGTTATTTTTCATTAAGTTCTTGGCTGAATGATCAGTGTTTTTATTTTCTTTGTATTTAAACACAACCAGTAATTTGAGAATATGATAAGGTCATCTGCAAACAAAAGGGTTCCTATATTTAGAATTTAATATTTTCAGGGGTTTGAATCTTAAATGAGTCTTTATTGTCAATTATCATTTGCAAATAATATCTCAAGGTCATAAATTTGATCCTAATAGTAGTAAGTAAATGATTACGTAACCACCCCTAGGATTGTCTCCAGCAACTGTTTATAGATGAATGAGATAGTAGATTAATTTCCTGTATTGATCTCTAATGGATTTGTTAAGTGTGAAGTGACATTTCTGGTTAACTGAACAGTCTAACAGTCTAACTCTTAAGTAGATTTTTGTTAGGATTTCCACCAACATTTACAGACAGGTATGGAATGATGTATAGCACTAATAAGTTTTTAAATAGATTTAAAGGATGTGTTTATTAGTAACATTCTTTTCTTAGCAATTCTTTGTTATTTAAGAAATAATTCATGGAAGCCATAGATTTGTTGGAAATTTACACATGGCCTGGGCCGGGATATTCAAATTTTATCCTGAGCGTTAGCGAGGGATAAAATTTACGAATATCACTTTTAATCTAACGCTCAGGATAAAATTTGAATATCCCGGCCCAGGCCATGTGTAAATTTCCAACAAATCTATGGCTTCCATGAATTATTTCGATTCTAATAGGACAAATAAGTTCATTCAAATACTGAAGTGAGGTTGGGTATGCCGGTGTGTGTGTAGCTGTTCTTTTTTACTCCTTGTTAGATAAAGCTCAAATATTGTCTTAAATCTTTAGCTTGCATTGTTTAGTTCGTTAATAACCGCTTGAAAAATATGTTTTAATTAATTCTCAAACCCAATATTTGCGATTTTTAATTTACATGTTTTCTCGTAAGCAACTGTTAAATCCAAAATTGACATTTCGTAACGAAGGAGTTGCCTGTTGACTCGCTGAAATCAGTTAAGATGCAAATAATGCAATAGAATAGAAAATAAAATAAAACCTAGCTCAGAATTACATTTAAATACAATATTATACGAACTTCGATGGTTACAAAATAGTTTTATATTTTTGTGACACAAAATCGTAACATAAATATCAAGCTTATTTCCATCCCTTAATGAACCCCTGATTGTGGCGAAAGTGTACCATGATGAAATTGACATTGCACAAAGATCCACAAAATATAGCTGTGTTACTATATTTAGGAAATAAACACAACTAGTTGCAGCATATTAATTCTTTTTATTATGCATCCGAATAAGAATAAAGTTCTTTTGTCTTTTGTTTTATTACAATTTCTAATACAATAAAATCGACAAAGCGTTTGCAAATAGGTTCAAATACATGTGGATTTACGTGGGAGGTATATTGTAACAGCCATTATTATGCATATCTCTGAGTCTGCTCTAAGTATAGATATATCGAGAATTTTCACACGGCGTTGATTACAAAGCGAAAGAAGCACGTCATATTAGAATTAGATGTATTTTGATTCTTTTGTTATAGATATCCTGCATTGTATAATCATATATACATTATATTACTACATATCATACAATCTTTACTGGTGTTACAAGTATCAACATTGGGATAAGTTTATTGTTAGTTTCTTCAGTTATTAAGTGAAAGAAAGCTTTGTGTTTAAATGTCTTTTAGAATTAAATATCTGTTGTGAATTTGTTTAAACAATATCAAACAATCTCAACTCAAATAATTACAAATGATAAAAAAGATAAAAAAAAAAAAAAAAAAAGATGAAATTAAGACTTTTTAGGGCCAAGTGAGCTTTTCCCATCACTTGTCGTCCGTCGTCCGTCGTCGTTAACTTTTACAAAAATCTTCTCCTCTGAAACTACTGGGCCAAACTAAACCAAACTTGGCCACAATCATCATTGGGGTATCTAGTTTTAAAAATGTGTGGCGTGACCCGGCCAACGAACCCAGATGGCCGCCATGGCTAAAAATAGAACATAGGGGTAAAATGCAGTTTTTGGCTTATAACTCAAAAACCAAAGCATTTAGAGCAAATCTGACATGGGTTTAAAGTGTTTATCAGGTCAAGATCTATCTGCCCTCAAATTTTCAAATGAATCTGACAACCCGTTGTTGGGTTGCTGCCCCTGAATTGGTAATTTAAGGGAATTTTTGCTGTTTTTGGTTATTATCTTGAATATTATTATAGATAGAGATAAACTGTAAACAGCAATAATGTTCAGCAAAGTAAGATTACAAATAAGTCAACATGACCAACATGGTCAGTTGACCCCTTTAGGAGTTATTGACCTTTATAGTCAATTTTTAACCATTTTTCGTAAATCTTAGTAATCTTTTACAAAAATCTTCTCCTCTGAAACGACTGGGCCAAATTAAACCAAACTTGGCCACAATCATTATTGGGGTATTTAGTTTAAAAAAATGTGTCCGGTGACCCTGCCAATAAACCAAGGTGGCCGCCATGGCTAAAAATAGAACATAGGGATAAAATGCAGTTTTTGGCTTATAACTCAAAAACCGAAGCATTTAGAGAAAATCTGACAGGATTAAATTGTTTATCAGGTCAAGATCTATCTGCCCTGATATTTTCAGATGGATAAGACAACCCGTTGTTAGGTTACTGCCCCTGAATTGGTAATTTTAAGGAAATTTTGCCGTTTTTTGTTATTATCTTGAATATTATTATAGATAGAGATAAACTGTAAACAGCAATAACGTTCAGCAAAATAAGATCAAAAAATAAGTTTTATGACCAAAATAGTCAATTTACCCCTTAAGGAGTTATTGCCCTTTATAGTTAATTTTTAACATTTTTCATAAATTTTTGTAAATTGTTAGAAAATATTTTCCACTGTAATTACTGAGCCAAGTTCATTATAGATAGAGATAATTGTAGCAACAAGAATGTTCAGTAAAGTAAGATCTACAAACACATCACCATCACCAAAACACAATTATGTCATTAATTTATGTGTCCATTGTTGCATATGCACATAGACCAAGGTGAGCGACACAGGCTCTTGAGAGCCTCTAGTTTAGCCGTATCATTGACACTTTACTTTCGAATTATGATTTTGAATGTCCGTTTGGTATATTTTCCCTATTTCTTGGGACATATCCACAATCATATGTGACACAGTACCATAACAGTCAACCGACATCATAATGTGTTGGGGGAAAATTTTGGTTAGGCACATACATGTATCTGTTTTGTCCAAAAACTAGGCCAACCTTAAAAATATGTTTGTTTGCAGTTTTCCGACTGTACCTTCAGACTGAAGGGTCGGTAGGTAGGAAAAATATTTTATTTTATCAGCCAAAATACAGTTTAAACAAGCAGTTACACTAAACCAAGTTTCTTGTGAAGAAAAAAAAACATTTTAAAACACTGGACATGCTGAAAACCAACATCGAATGAAAAGGCATTTTCAGATAAAAAACTTTTTAACCAAAACTGAAACTTTAACATAGTGTCATTATCCAATTTATGACATAAAATATGGTATAATTATTAAATACTGGAACACTTATAAACAAGGAATGTCATTATGACTAGAACTGTTTTAAAGAAATATATTCAGACATGTATGCTTCTTGACTAGAATGTTTTCATGAGTAGAGTATTTTCATCAGAAAAATGTAGATATTAAAGATTTATAAGACAATGTATTAAAGAGTGTATTTTTAATAAAAAAAAAATAACCATTGAATCTTCCTCAAGTGAAAAAGAAGGCAATTGAAAAAAAAGTATTAAGACATTCGACTGTTTTCATATTTCTAACAATATTTAATTATATGTGATAAGGTTATATTTTTGCCAGGCTTTAATGAAAACCAAAGAAATCTAAAGTTTGGGGTGAAATCCATAGCACCCCATTAAAAGGAAATGGTCTGTACTGAAATGTTTTTAATGCATAAAAAAATTGGCAACATAGCTCCTAAGGACATGTTTTAATTGAATTCACACAGGCCACACATTTTGGGTATATTTAATATTGTAAGAAAGAGAATAATTGCAATGAGTGGGGCAGCCCCCTTATCCTAAAGGAGCATACCCATTGCAATCGAAGATAGATTTAATATAGAGAGAGTATATTTATTTTTCAAGCTAACCATTCATTTTCTCTACATCTTTGTGTAGTTAGGGTTGCTTCTTATTGATTTGGCATGATCTATATCCATTAACATTTCAAATCAGCTCTTCCTCCGTACAGGCGTGTTTACAGATATCCATGAAGATTTAAGTCACGGAGGAGTGGTTTCATCTTTGTCGTCTTCACAACGATTTGTAGAAAATATGCCATACTTCAAGCTGCTGTCGAATTATTTAACCACTGAAATTGGTTCCATAAAGTCAGGCTCCACAGATTCTGTACCCGATTTGTTTGAGACAGAAATTGTTATCGTGTCAGTTATGAATATCCGCTGCATCATCGTCAATGATATCATCACACATCATTACATGTGCCTGAATCTGTACAAACAGTTTACTAATAAACTTTTTTGTTTGTTATTTGTCTTAAAATTGACACGAGACGACAGCGTAAAGTACTCCTCCATGACTTCATGGATACCTGTAAAAACAATTTCCATGTGCTTTATCATTAAATGGTCACATGAACGCTTGACGGGAAGCTAAGAAAAACCGAACTTGAAATGCGTAATTGAACCAGACTTTAAATTATTTCCGGAAAGGACCCAAAGTTCCGGATCGCGTCAATAGAAGTATTAAAAAAAATTTCTTCAAATTTAAAGCAATAAAATTTTCACAGTCGGGAGGATTTTCAAGGGTCGGTCGGTAAACTGCAAACAAACAATATTTTAATTTAAGCCCTAGGGATGGAATGTCATTAAATTTCTGCTCATGTGTCCAGATTACATCAACCTTTTCATTTAAAACTAACATTACCAATATCTTAAAGGATTGAATATCAATCTATTATCCAATCTCGGTATCAAATAATGCCTCTTATCATCATACATCCTTCTATGTAGATAGCCACGCACATTTCGCTTAAAAATATATTGATTTACAAAAATTTGTGATTGGAGTGTTGTTTTGAAAGAAGTTCAACGTTTTATATTTGTGATATAGGAGTTTTCCCGTTTCTCAATATCAAATGAATAAACTTGTATAGGAAATAATGAGATAGACGTAATAACTGAATAGATATGCAATAAGCATTGCAGGCGATAAACACTTAAAAACAACAGATGAGAAGATACAAATCAAGAAACCATATGTTTAACAAAACCATAGCAGGAAACCATATGTTTAACAAAACCATAGCAGGAAACCATATGTTTAACAAAACCATAGCAGGAAACCATATGTTTAACAAAACCATAGCAGGAAACCATATGTTTAACAAAACCATAGCAGGAAACCATATGTTTAACGGAAACAAACAAAAAACAGCAAACAAATTACAAAAAAAAAAACAATATTTGATAAAAGTAAAAACATTCTATATAAACTAGAGACAGAGCTACACTAACCACGCTAAATTTATCGTGAATCAAAGGCGTTACCTGTTCTGGCTTCTATTTTAATACCCGTTTAGTTGCTCAAGCAGTTAAAACATCTGAAAAGTAGTTGCCTTCGGTAATGTCATAATCAAGAGAAAACGGACGGAATTGTGGCTTCAAAAATTAAAGTAAAGCATGGACACAGGTTATGCGCAGTGAAAAAAGTCACAAAACTGTTCGTGGTGTTCATGATTATGCGTCATTTTATACAAAGAGCCAGTGTTCTTTCTCTCTCCCTGATATTTGTACAATTGTTTCAATTGGAATTCCAACTAATTTGTTTAACTATTAACCACCAAACTCTAAAATATGTTGACTTTAAACAGATTATCGCTCACCTTTTGTTATTCTTGTCGTGTTGATCAATTTTGTGATTAGTTTTTTTCTATTTACTGATTATAGTTTTCAAGATCATAGGCAAAAATAAACAAGGTGAAATTCATCATTCAATGGCGATAACTCCTATTATAAGTCGTCTGTCAGTTTTGATGTAATAAGTAGCATGTATTATCTTCATATTTTGAACATTTTGCGGTTGTCATGTTACTGTCTAAATAGTTATCAAAGCGCTTTCGAGATAAAAGACAAAACTCTTGTATTTCACTCCTAATTGTTTTTGCTATGCTGGTTGACTGGCAGAATCATCGGACACATCATTTAAACTTAATACTCTAATGAGGAGTATGGTGAACTTTTGTTTCAATTTGTCAAGTTGTTTCAAAGGAGAATATGTTTGTAACAGTTAACACGACGGATGACAGACGACAGAAAATAAAAATAGCTACCTTAGTCATTTTGACCACTGGTGAGCGTAAAATGAGAAAATCCCTTGACCGTCAAAAGGAGGGACGCCGACTGCGTCGACATATTCTTAGACTTCATCTTCAGTGTTCTACTATTTAAATAAGTGTTATTCTTCACGGAGGGAGATATTTCTGAACTTATATTTAGACAGGCTCAAATCTGCGGTTTTGGAAATTCGGAAGTGACTTCTCTTATCAGGAGAGGTTAGCGAGAAATGGTCTACTTTTTTGGAGAACTGGAATTCCACTACCGTTTCAATTACGTCGGGTTTTTTTAGTATTATTTAAAAAGACCAGAAAAACTTACTCCCAATCAATTTGTTCTTGTCTATTTCTTGCCATGGTGTTGTCTGTTTTATTGAACAGTTACTAATGAAAATTTTGATAGATAAAGGCAACAGTAGTATACCACTGTTTGACAGCATCCTTGGTATTTTCTCATTCTTTTTAATCCACACCTAACTAAGGTCAATAAGATATTCACAGAACCTACCAATATTTCTAAATTAAACAACTTTAATACCGATTTTTATATGAAAATTAGGAGATGTGATACAATTTTCAATTCGACAATTTTCCAGATAAATACATGTACCAAGGCAGATAAATACATGTACCAAGGCACAAAGATGCGCACGTTTACTGGTCATCGTACGAAGTTCAACAATAAGCGGAACCTATACTGAAGAGTAAGCCGATATAACAAAATGCTGTCAATTATAAAAAAAAATCGTGCAAATTCATACCACAACTATGAATGACAGATAAATATGACAGATTGCAACTGACGACAACCAATCTTTCTCACCGATTATCAAATTACCTTTATCATTATTAAGATAATTGTTTTGTAATTTTCATCAATTTAGCGCAATTTAGATATGGGTGTGGGCAGGTGTATTTAGCTGTTCAAGCGGTGACTGAGTCTCAATAAAATTTATTTCAATATAATACTTTTTATTCGAGATTTTGCTTTGGTATATTAGATTTTCATTCAAAAAAGGAACTATTTCATATGAAGCAGGGGCCGTGTCAACGAAGCTGTCCTAGGACTAGGACATGTCTTAGGATGGTCTTAGGACACGTCTTAGTCCTAAGTCAGGTTAATGAAAGTCTCCTAAAATAAGATATGTCCTACAATTGGTCCTAAAGTTAGGACATACAAATAGGTGTCTTAGGATAATCCTAAAGGTTACAATGTCCTAAAACGTAATAAAACAGCAAATATGGCATAAACTCAATACTAAAAATACTAATACAATATTAAACTATCAAACTGTTATAAGAATTAAATTAATAAAACATTTTTTTTTTCAATTTTTGTTAAAGATTTAATTGTATTACATTAAATTATTTCGTGCTGCCTTTTTTGAAGCCTAAAAAATACTATCAGTAAAGCAACATTTTTGCGACTTATCAGAACGGTGCAATAAAAATTTAAATATAGAGAAAAAATTACTTCTTTTTTAACTAATCCTCATTCGATACATGTAATGAAATCGAGAGGACAAAACTCGTTTACGTACTAAAATTGCAGCACGAATATCACATTTAACAAAGTTTTGTGACTATTTACTTTAATGTTTTCGTATTAAAATCATTTATATCTTCCATCATATTTTTAAATAACGTATTTTAGTATTACGTTAAATCTTTAACTTTTATTTTGCGTTAATTGTTCCATATAAAAGTCAAAGACATCCTCCCTTTCTTTACATATATAAATATTAAAATACAATAAAATCTATGTCATAGAAATCTCTATATATTTTTTTCAATTAAATATATATGTGTTAGGATGGTCCTAGGACCATCGTAGTTAGGACTGTCCTAAGACAGCTTTGTTTTACATCCTAAGACATGTCCTAAGACCATCCTAAATAATGTCCTAAGACCTATCTTAGGACATATCCTAGGATACTTTATTGACACGGCCCCTGTTTCGCAGGTAAATCAAAGCTTCTGTAGATATTGTAAATTTTTTCATTTAACAAAACACCTGCGCGTAAAAAAACAATATTGTTGAGTGTATTGATTTTGGGAAATAGGTAGCAAATATAATATCATATCCAATTTTCATAAATAATTTGATAATGCATAAGTTCGCGAACTCTTTCATGTAAAAAAAAGAAGAACAACAATTGCATAATAAAACCCAAATTAACGAGAACAGTTAGTCTACAAGTATTCCCGACCAACTACAGTTGTGACAAAAATGAACTTCACTTATAAGGTAAAGCTAACATCTTTCTAAAAACAAAATTAAGTGCTAGAATAACATTTTATGATTTCAAATTCAATATTTACATCATTTATCATGATTGTTATAACAATTTAAATTTTTTTGATTTTATTTGGTTAACAGACAAATACGTGTACAGTATTTATATGTTATCGTGCAATTAAACATACACCAAGTCAAGTTAAACTTTTTCAAATTTGTTCTTAATGTGGTATGTGAGCCTAAAATAACAATGATAGAATTTGTTCATACTTTGCCAAAATGTAGTATATATGACATATATTGATATAATGTTCAAAAATATAATAAAAATGATAGGTCACCGCACATTTTATCAAGCTACAGGTTGTGACAAAATGACACATTTTGTATAGATTATACAGGAAAAAACTTCATTATGGGATAAGAAGCTAAACTTAATGATAGAATTGTAAAAAAAAATATGAAAAGATAGCTTTTATACCATGCTTTAAGAATATCAAAAGAAAGATAAGTTCGCCGTACGTTTTTTTCGGCTAAATACAAAATAGGAAAATTCAATGTAGATTCCTTCAGAAAATGCACTGTTTCAGAGTAACCTCCCCTTAAAATTCCAATTTAAAAACATTAAAAATCAACCCAAAATAATCTACACTTTTAAGAATATAAATATTGATAAGTTATAATCTTCTAAATTTGTCCTTTTAAGTGAAAATTCACATTAGTTTAGTAATCTGCATTCCTACATCAAATTTTGCTAACTTGATTGAAAATCTGGACCTTGGGGTTCTCTGGGTTTTTTTTTACAATGCATGATGGCGAAATACACTCATACCACCTTAAGTCAAATATTATACGTTACCTTTTGGAGTCTTGTTGGAACTTGTTGGTTAAGTGTCCCATTGAAGCCTACCTATCTTTTGTGAAAATCTGGAGGCCGATATGGGAGTCTCGGGATGATACCAGGGCCAATATGGAAAAGACATGTTATAATCTTTTTATCACATATTTAATTTCTGCAGAAAAGAGAAAAAAAGGTCAATTATAACAATTTAATGAAAGATAAAAGGTAAAATCTTAAACATTTTATCACAAACGTGTCGTTAAGGACGCAGTGACGTCACGTCATTTAGAATCAGGGCACAATATCAATATGCTCTTTTTTGCCCCGGGCAATTTTGAGGTTATTGCATATGCAAAACCAGACGTATTCGTAACAAATATGTGATAATATCGAAATATCATTAAGTAATGACTATTCCATATTGAGTTATATTAAAACATCATTACGTAATGTCAAAACCATATTAAGTAAAGACAAAACAACATAAAGTAATATCAGAGTTCCACATAGGACAGCTGTAGCGTTCCATAGCTTCATCTATTTTCCTCGTCAAAGGGGTTGTACTTATTTTCCGCTCATATACACTTTGATGGAAAATTGTGTATGCAATGGACATTTCAGATGAAATACGTTTATTTCAAACCTTTTGAACAAATGCTACATAGGGATAGAAATTTTAAGTTAAATTTACTTTGAAATTAAGCATGCTATATGACGCGATTTCTGTTCATGCTAATGCAAACACTATACATTTAACAACATGTCTCTGACCTTTGTAAGAGATTACAAGAGAAAAACACAGGAACGATTATTTCACACATTTGGTTAATAATGTGATAAACGGTTAATATGCTAATTACCTATATGAAATAATTGATGCTTTCTATAAACAAACAAAAAACATCAGAAAAATGAACCTCGGGTTTAAACACGTATTTCAATTTATGAACAATGACTTAGTAATATTATTAAGAGCATCATCAGAGTTGACGAGTTCCAAATTGGCTTCAGGTAGGGTAATTTTTTTCTTCTGTCAGGCGTATGCTTATCTTGTAAAAAAAATAACATTTTAACTAATTGAATGAACAACAATAATAAATAATAGTAAAGACAAAAAAATATAAAAATATAACTTCGCAAACTTTCTAAGATCTTTTTTATAATCTATACTATTAAACGAGAAGACCTCATTTTGGGTGTCGCTTCTCTTCTTTCCACAATAAATTAATCGTCATGCCTCTATGTCCTCTTGGTACATGGCATAGTCGCATTTGTCATCCATTCATATGATTATTCAGATTGAGATATTTTGGGAGGAAAACGAGAAAAAAAAGCGTCCGGATATTATTCCGACATTGGGCGAAATTTTAAGTCAGATTAGACTTCCGGTTTGCGTTTTCTTTGGACCGTTTTCTTTATACTTTGAACATACATTTACTACGAATAAAGAGTATTTTCTATCTGATATCATTTTCAAGTTAACTATCTATGGCGGTCACAGAGTTTATTAATTGAGAGAGTCTGTATAATATATCAATGACCGCTTGCCCGTGGATCGATTAGTAAAGTGAGAATTGAAAGTAAAAACCAAATACACTTTATTTATAGTAATGAATGTACATACTACACAGATAAGCGCTAAAATTATCCATGTGTTATTAAATTAATAGAAACCAAAGGGAGAATTTTTATGGAAAAAGGAGGAGCCGGGCTACAAAATTCATTAAATCTTTTACAAAACATTATTGATTTCAATTAAAGAAGATGTGGTATGTTTGCCAAAGAGACAGCTCTCAAAAAGAGACAAAAATGACACAGAAATTTACAACTATAGGTCACCGTACGGCCCTCAACAATGAGCAAAGCCCATACCCCATAGTCAGCTATAAAAGGCCCCGAAATGACAATGTAAAACAATTCAAACGAGAAAACTAACGGCCTTATCTATATGTACAAAATATGAACGAAAATCAAATATGCAATTTATAAAAATGACTGTACATAATATACATTTAAGCGCTAAAATTATCAATGTGTTATTAAAATTATTAGAAAATAAAAAGGGGGAATTTTGGGAGAAAAGGATTAGCCGGGCTAGAAAACAACTGTCCTGTCCCAAGGTACCTTTGACTTTTGATACCTTTTCTGAAATTCTCCAGTCATTAAATCTTTTACAAAATTTCATTGATTACAAAAAAAGAAGATGTGGTAGGATTGCCAAAGAGACAGTTCTCCACAAGAGACAAAAAATACACAGAAATTAACAACTATAGGTCACCGTTCGGCCTTCAACAATGAGCAAAGCCCATACCGCATAGTCAGCTATAAAAGGCCCTGAAATGTGTTATTAAAATTATTAGAAAATAAAAAAGGGGGAATTTTGGAAAAAATGATGAGCAGGGCTAGAAAACAACTGTCCTGTTCCAAGGTACCTTTGACTTTTGATACCTTTTCTGAAATTCTCCAGTCATTAAATCTTTTACAAAATTTCATTGATTACAAAAAAAGAAGATGTGGTAGGATTGCCAAAGAGACAGTTCCCCACAAGAGACAAAAATGACACAGAAATTAACAACTATAGGTCACCGTACGGCCTTCAACAATGAGCAAAGCCCATACCGCATAGTCAGCTATAAAAGGCCCTGAAATTACAGTGTAAAACAATTCAAACGAGAAAACTAACGGCCTTATTTATGTTCAAAATATGAACGAAAAACAAATATGTTACACGTAAACAAACGACAACCACTATTTACAGGCCCCTGAATTGTATGTTCATAATATACTACCTATTCCTGAAATTCTCAAGTTATTAAATCTTCCTACAACACTTTACATACTTTCAACCACGCTCTGAATGCCCGCGATTTCGCGGGTGTGTTCTTGTTTGATACTTAAACTACTTATAAAAGTATTTAACTTCACTAATGTAAAATAAGAATGTATCATAGAGTGATTTATGTAGCCATCCTGAAATTAGAAAAAAAAGTGGGACTAAGTCATTTAACATACAAGGGACTTCAGTCTATCAAATCCGTAAATTATAGATACTCCTTGTATTTATAGAAAAGCCACCGAACTAAATGTATTTAAGGGGAAAAGTCAACACTTCTGAAAATGCTTAGTGTAGCACTTGGTAGATACGGCTGCTGGTATTTCTTTTAGATACCTTTAATGTTTACGTATATCATAAATAAAACTTTTATATGAATTGAACAGGATTTTTCTCAATATCTCAAAGATAAAAATCGCATTTAAGTCTAAAATGCGCGCAATTATTTATGAATTTTCATATTCATTACAAAATGCAACAAGTACAAATTAAAATCATTTTTTTGTTTAATCTATCTATCTTCCTATACATGCACACCATAGGAACTTAATGAAAGATATCAAACATCGAAATAAAAAAACTCACATAACACGCAAACTCCAGAAATAGCAACATTCTCGCTTAAATAAATCGTTTGTGAGTCGACTTTAAACTGAAGAACATGTATCCTCATTTAAAACAAACTTATTTAGGGGCCAGTTGGGTCCACCTCCAGTTGGGGATTTTCTCGCTGCGTTGAAGACCCATTAGTAGCCTTCAGCTGTTATCTGTTCTTTGACCGACGGATTGTTGTCTCTTTGACATATTCCCCTATTCCAATCCCAATTTTATTCTAACTTAAAGTCTCTATTGATACTTGTTTAATGCCATACATAAATATATACGGTTTTTTTGTAAACTTTTATGTGTTTTTGTAGATCTCCTAACATAAGGACCTACTAAATAAAGTAAATATAAGAAACTATATAATGTAGTGGAAAGAAGAAATCAACAACAGTTATGATTAACTCTACCCATAACGAATCAGAAGGGACACTGAACGTGACATCAGCTGAACAAGGATCTCGGCAGGAATCATGGATCAATTTAGTTGTTGGGTGTATTCTATTAATAACTACAATAATATCCCTATTTACAAATGGCACTGTCTTGTATGTTTTCTTTACCAGGCCACAATTTGTACTGACTAGAATAAATTCGTATATGGCTGTAGTCTGCCTTTTAGCCTTTACAATGGCATCACTCGGTTATCCTATGGTGGTCTCGTCCAGTTTTGCAGGCTACTGGCTGTTTGGCGAGACTGGTTGTGTCTATTATGGCTTCTTAATGACGTGTTGTGGCTTGTGCACGATGTTCATCCTATCATTGATATCCGTGGACCAGTATATTTCAGTAGTGCACCGTAAATTTAATGAACAATCTATTAACTCATTCAGCATCACCGCCATTTCAGGGAGTCTACTTATGTCATTGGTTCTAGCTGTGGGACCACTAGTTGGATGGAACAAATATGTACAAGAAGGATTAGGAACTACCTGTTCTCTGGATCTAGAAAACGTAGAAATTTGGTCCCGATCATATTTAGTCACATTGCTGTTCGTCGCATTTTTTCTTCCGGTTTCTGTTATGGTGTTTTGTTACTGGAAAATATTTTCAAAGGTAAATCGCTATTAAAAATATGCATACTAAATATCTGACTTTGTGAGATAATATTGTTTAAATTTTTTTTTTAAACAGTAGGTTTGTCTACTTAATCTAAAAATGTATAGTACAGAATGTCATATAGCAAGAAAAAAAGTTGACTCCATTGGTTTCTTTTCTGAAAGAATTCTATATTCAATTTCAAAACTGATTTCTCTTTTCACATAATAAAGTTTTCCAATATGTAGAATCCTTACAAAATGAGTCATTTTTGCAAAACCTTTTGTTTGAAACTATTAAGTACTTTTTTTTTTTTTGTAATAGCAGATATAAATACATTTTGGCAAAGTATTATATAATTCTGTAATTTTTCCTTCCTAAATTCTCTCTTAAATTGCAGAAAGGTTTCCTTGGCATTGTCATTAAGCAGATTGTTCTTGTTCTGAAATTATATCTTTTAATATATTTTGTCAAAAAAAAAGATCGATTAATAAGCATACATAACTTATAAATGTTCTCTTTTGAAGGTTGCGGAGACCAGGAGACATCTGTTCGCAGTTTACAGAAGCATAAGCATATCCGCACTGTCAGTGAAGAGACATAACAATATGAACCTGGAAGGAGCACTAGCTCTAACGATAGTGTATATTGTGGGTACGTAAATTATCTCTGTACCATATTTTGACATCACGCTTTAAATATATTATATTGAAATGATTGAACTAGTCGAATGGATATGTTAAAATTTTTGGATTCATATCGAATCATAAAAAAATAAGTTGGACAATAGTTTTGGTAAATTCATTTCACACCTGGTCCTAAGCCCTTTTTGTTAGGAAAAGTCTCTCAATCTTTTATTTTATTTCTCATTTCAAAACTTCGTGTGTTTTCATGTACTTTGAGATATAAATAGTAGTATGACGTATTTCTAAATATGTAACTAAAAAATAAATATCATAGCCTAAACTGAACATTTTGATAGATATATAAAAAAAAAAAAAGAAAGAGTGTCTTGGCAGCAAAGTTATCGATCATTTTTCAGGTGCCAACTGGACCACTTGGTCCTCTCTGAGCAAATTATACGGTAGCGTTAATAGCCTTTCAATTTTATGGATATTAAATAAATTGCTGAAAAATACTTTGAAGTATAATTATTCAAAATGTTTAAATCTTGAACATGCATAACATATTAGCCACTGGACGTTATGCAATCAACAATCAACCGTATATGTCAACAACTTTCTTATTTCAACCCTGTGAGTAAATCAATACAATTCTGGGCATTTTTAAAAACACTGCAATAAAAAAAATTGATAAAGCTGTAGGCTTATAATGGGAATTACTTACTAGTATCTAATACTTTTTTTTAGATAATTATCAAAAACAAAAAAGATAAATGATGTCCACAAACACTTCTCACAAGACTTTAGACTGAGCACCACACACTCCGACGAATACCGGAATGAAGTAATGTACTCAAGAAAACTAAATTATATACACCTTTCTTACCGATGTAAAACAGGGAGGTAACCGCATGAACTCATAATAAAGCTATATCTGGTGCTTTGATAGAGAAAGCAAAGCTTCTCGTATAATAGGTATGCGTAAGTCGCCATAAAAATCCATATAAATTCAAATGTCATGATAGGGAAGGCTTAAAAGCAGACCTATTAAATGCATCTGTCGTTTTGTCTATACCATATAATAGGATAATTCTTTGATTCCACTTCGTATTTAACATGTTTAATCTAGTTAGGACAACTAGTATGAAGTTATCATAAATTCATTTTTTATTTTGTGAAACTTTTCGGAACTTTTTGGTCCTCAATGTTCTTCAACTTCGCACTATAATTGCTCTTTGATTCGAGCGCAACAGATGATTTTTATAGACAAAGCACGTCTGGTGCTCTAACCATGTGTAATGATTTGAAGATAATTCGTCTAACTTTATACTTTTTTCATACTGCAGCTGCTTTCCTGTTATGCTGGTCGCCCTATGCAATAACCATGATTTGGTCAATAATGAGTACGACTGCCTTACCACCTTTAGTGACTTCAATTCCATCATTAGTGACAAAAATTGGAAGTTGTTTTACGCCATTGATTATCTGAGGCGAGATCTGAAAATGAGAAAAGAAGTCATGGATACCTTTCCGTGTCTGAGATCAGAATCTGAGAAAGTTAAACCAAACCATATAGAAATAATCCGTGTACCTACAGTAGATGTCAATATGGTGCAGACAAGAACTAAATTAGAAGTAGTGAGAACAAAATGTCTATAATGAGCCAAGTGTGTAAACAGAGAGCAAACCAGAGCTTGAACAGTTATTTTTATCACTTCTTGACGTAAATATCATATAAGTCAAGGATCAGAACTGACAATAGACTCCTTAAAGGAATAACGAGTTTACCCTTTATGTGAGTGTGGGAACTAAAAGTACCCTAAAAACTAACATGTAAAGAAACATTACAAAAAGCAAAATTGCTGAGTGAGACCAGATCTACAAATTATACAGATGTTTTTTAACGTTTCTTTTTCTTTACTTTAAGTTCTATTTGCCAAAAAGTTTTCCATTGAACTAGTAATCAATTATTATAGATATGTAATTACGTATTTTGAAATGAAAACGCTTACGTATGCATAGGAGCTATTTGGGTGTAAATATGTAAGTTCCGCGTATGTTCTTTCCGTCCGGGACCGAGTTGGTGGTGTTACATCATACAAATGTTACCCGAAATATATGCAATTCAAATACTTTATTTCCGTCCAAGTTATCTTACTTATATGAACTTCTGTTAATGATGAATATTCCATGTCCGTTTGTTTTTATCATGGTATAACAAAATGTTTGTCTTTATTAAAAGTTGAACTTTGGAGATCATTTTCTCAGTTCAGATTGATATGATGTCAGTTTCATACACTTTCAATTGAAAGGAGTCTATTTTTGGTTGTTTTTTTTTTTTTGGGGGGGGGGCTTGAATTGGATGTCTCTGAGGGAAAAGTGTTACCTCTTGGTATAGATCTATTCAGATCCGATAAAGATAAGTTAAAGCATAATTATTCAACATCGATGATCGCTCTTGCATCCACAAAGTTTTGCAAAATTGTGCTATAGGTGGTAAAATAATATGTTGTCTCTCATATTTTTACTCATTTATACATGTATTATATGTTTAACATATTGTCTCACTTTCTTTTTCCCCTTCATCATACATATTTTATATGCTTATTCAAATACTATAATATGCTTATCAACTTATTATCAACCTTATTGTATACATGTTTTTATACATGTCAAGTTGATTGTTAAAATGTATTTAATTTGAATATATCTCAGAAACCTATGTTCATGAGGTCTTGAATTAAAATAAAACTTGAAAAGAGGGACGAAAGATACCAGAGGGATATTCAGACTAATAAATCGAAAATAAACTGACAACGCCATGGCTAAAAACGAAAAAGACAAACAGACAAACAATAGTACACCTGACACAACATAAAAAACTATAGAATAAGCAACACGAACCCTTGAATATTGGAGATTCTTTTTTAAATAGACACTCTAGGATCGATGAAAGGATACAACTAGACATAAACCACAGATCCCCACGAAAGTATAGGTTAGAAAATGTAATACAGTCATGAAAACTGAAGAAAAGAGAGAAAAGGCATCACGGAGTAAAAAAAAACAAATAAAAATCAGGTATATGACACCATTGTCAAATTTAAACAACAAAGTACGACAAAAAGACAAACAGCAATAATCAAACATTTCACAGAAAACTAAAAAAATCAATGATTGATCAACAAAAACTGCACTGAAAAATTCGAGTTGAAATCTAATGCTGCAGAAGGGTCAACAGTTTCTTCGTCACTAGTGACACCCGCCGTGTTTCTCTTGTTGAATTTTACCAACGCGTGTAACTGATTTCGAATATCGAAAATATATGTGTTAATTCCATATTTTGATTGTTTCCGTTAAATTTATTCACAGTTTTTGTTATGAAATCGAAACAATTAAGTTTGGCACTATTGTACATGTATAGGCACCTGTCTATTGTTCAACACTTTATTGTCATCTAAATTTCTTTCGGTTCCTTTTGTAGTTGGGTTGCTATATCATTGACATTTACCACACATGTTCTTTTATTTTAGCAATGGAAAATTAAATGTATATCAATCAAATACTTGTTTGTTGACATATCATTATTTTTATAAAGACCTTGTTAAAATACATTTTACAAAATACTTTATGAAATAACAACACATGCATCGCTGCACTAACAGACAATACCATAGAAAAAAGCAAGACGTCTTAATAAGTTAGTTTCACAAAGTGTAATCTTCGTTGGGGTATTTAAGGTTTTAAGCAACAACTTTTAAATGCTCTAAGTCGGATGGTTAAATATTAGATATGGACAAACAAAACACAGGGAGGAACCGCGGCAAAAAACAACTATCCAAAAAAACAGAAACATGTCGCCTTTTCAAATATGATTTATGAATGAGATCTATCCAACAAAGCAGATGGTCCAGATAAAATCAAGCACTGAAATAAATGAGTAGTGGCATCTCAACAACAATAACATTATTATTTCAGAGATCAGACAAACTTTTAAGGATTAAATTAAACCTAGAAGAATTGAAACATATGAATCCTTAAATTGTCCTGTCTTTATATGCAAATAATGTTTTAAAATGTAAAAAAAAACATGAAAAGTTGGGTTAGCTTCTTTGAAACAGAGCATTGATACAAAGTATGAGGATGAACAGAAAACAGCATTTTCCGAATTATTAAATGAGTACGGTACACAGCATTTTCATAAATTCTAAAAATATAGTTTCCACCACAATGGCTCGTTTATAAATTCAAGACAGTTAAATTTCAAAACTCAGCATTTTAGGCTTGTCGAGATTATAAAGTAATCAGATTGGCTAAACAACTTTCATGTATATAATACTGAAATTTTTATCTACAAGTATATTGTGGAATTTTTGCTAATGACAACTATCTATGCACCAGAGTTCAAATGACGCAGATATAATCAATAATAGGTCAACGTATGGCCTTCACCAATGAGAAAACCCATATACCGTAGGCCGTATACCGTATTAGTCAGTTGTATCGGCCTCTGCATAAAAATGTGAAACAATCTCTCGGCTCAAACGAAAAACCTAACATCTTAACAATTCTAGTTATTCATACAGGGTCTCTAAAAACAACGCAAAGCATCTCCTTTGTGCACAAAGGAGCACTAATGACCCCAAAGAAGTTTGATAAGAGCACAACGGACCTAAAATTAGCTTTAAAGCAATCGGAAGAAAAATGTAATAATAATAAAGAATTTCAATAAAATTTTCGATTTTTATAATGTACGATTTGGTGTTATCACCGGTATCGGTTCGCAACCGACCTTATATTACGATAGCTCATGTATGTTAATTTTTAAATAACGGTTATAATATGATATAAATGATAAAAACGTCATTTATTATTCTAATACTTTGCTGTTGTAATAATTTTTAAGATAAGAGACTTTACTAAAACTACGAAAATTATGAGAGATACCGATGTTTTTCTAATGTATGGCAATATGTATTGCTATGACGAAAACGTTTCAGAAAGGGAACGGAAGCAATAATTCTAAATGTAGGAAAGTGGTTTGATTTTTTTAATTACGTTTTTTTTTAGAAATTTCATATATATTATACATATGTCATATCTTTATTCATCTATTTAGAGACATAAAAATATTAAGTATATATGTCTCTGATCTATTCCAATTTGAGAAAACAAATTTTACTTTTTTCAAAGATTTTTTTCAATCTGTTTATGCCTTTGGGTAAGTTAACAAAATATAATCTTGTATCGTCTCTCGCAGACAAACAGCGTATTTTTGTAAACTTAAATTACTGAAAGAAACCAATGTACAATTAACAAAACACAATTTTGAGTTCATAAATGAGCTTAAAAAGTGCAGTTCTGCGATATAGACTGTGGAGAGTTGTCTCATTTACAATCAAACCACATCTTCTTTTCTTATATATTAAAGATTGAGCAAATACATTTAAAAGAAAGATGTGAGGTTTTTTTTTCAATTTTATTAAGCCAATGCATATGTTTATAACAATTTACTAATTGTACTTCAAAGAAAATAAAATTATCTTTTAATTAAATTGTATATCAGCAAATCCTTACGATTCAAGATGTCACCCGGTAATTTAAAAAAAATCCAGCGAAACTACTCGGTACGGCTCTTATCTACCATTGAAAAAACATATTGTGTGTATAAATCGAAAAATAAAATGTGCAGTGATACGAAATAGAATTTAAGAGCTAAATGATATATTATTCAAAATTGAATTATGATAATCGTAACAGTACAATTATCATAAACCATTTAACTTTTATTAAATCTTTATTGAGCAAAAACATTTAGGAGAAAGATGTTCGTTTTCAATTTTATTAAGCCATTGCATGTATACTACAATTAACTAATTATACTTCAAAGAAAAGAAAATCATCCTTAAATTATATCCAAACTTAACAAAGATCTAAAAATTTAATTAATTCAGCTGCAATATAGAAAGAGTTTGCTTCTAAGTTTCTTTACGATATAACAGACACAATAATGTAATCATATATAACTGTGTAACTATGAGTTTTAATTTTTTTGCCGCAAACTAAAATGTAACTAAATTAGATACATGTAAAAGCTGATGGGAATATAGATATCAATTTGTACTTACTTAAATACATATGTAAGAACAATTAAAAGCTGATAAACAAATTTGATAATATGTTATGATTTACTGTACCAATAAAAATGCCTTGTAGTTTATTAATGACACTTATGACAGAAAATTGTTAAAAACTGCAAGCAAAATGTGTTGACCGGTTAACAATAGAATCGGCAGTGGGCAGTTAATCACCAAACAATTAAAATAATTTAATTAGATGTCAAATATTACACTACAATTAAACAAGGTGTAATAAATTATCGCTTGGGTTAATCAGTTGTGTTTATGTCATTAAAATTGGCTTCATTTTATACATATAAACTGAAAATGAAATTATTAAAGTTCATTAGTGGCTAAGACTTAATTCAACACTTACGGAGGAAAGAAACAACGATGGATTCTAAACACAGGTTAGTTTAACAACCATTTATAACTTATATAATTATTTTTATTGAAGATTGAAAAATCATATACAAACTAAATACAATAAAAAAATTTACAAATTGTAATATCAATATTATTATAATTATTATTTTCATTTAATTATTTGTTATCTGTAAAGACCTTTGGAATATTAAAAACAAAAAAAATAAATAACTTAAAAAATGGGTTTGCAGTTCGGTGCTTAAAACATTTTTAATCTAAATGGTCGATATACATGTAAAGGATTTCAAGATTATTTTTGAATGATCAATTTTTTTAATAACTAAATATTTTTTCCGTCAGGTCGATGCTTCAATTTTTAATATTATTATAGTTGTGATTTAGTTGCTGTACATGTATAGACTCTCTAGTATTAAATGTGATTTTAAAACCCTTTTTTTTTTACTTATAGGACAGGACAAGACTTACAGCGACTACAGTTCTTCAACGACAGTTTGATTTACTTATCTTTGGCATCAAGCAAGGGTTTCCAAGCTTTTAAGGAATGTGCAACTCTGATAAAGAATAAACTTCAGGGATTTCCGTTGGAGGTATCACAAGATGTATTGGACATAAAACTGGACAAAGTATCAATGGACATTTTCCCATCCCAAGAATTCCCAGAGTTAGTTCCAATTAAAGTTTCTGGGGATGGAAATTGCTTGCCAAGGAGTGCTTCCATGCTAGTATTTGGAGATCAACATCATAATGTCGAGATGAGAGTGCGCTTGGCATGTGAATTAGCACTGAATAAAGACTTTTATCTCAACGACGTCAACCATAAGATTTACGATTTTGACACTTTCCCGTACTGTTCCACAATTACAACATACAGCGCAAATTTCAAACCGGGAATGAACTCTGACCCGGAATCAATTGAAAAAGTGTATGAACTTGATGCCATAAAGACAGCTAAAAGAGGGAACTATTGTGGTATCTGGCATTTGTACGCTTTAGCGTCAGTTGTCGGATGTAAACTTTATTCTATTTACCCTAAACTAAAAAGCACAGTGTCAATACGCCCAGAACTCAACAGGATCATATTTCCGAGGAAGCAGGTGTCAAAAAGAAAACTGGCAGTATTTTGGACAAACACGAATGGAATCAACGGTGAAAATTATTGGAGCCCAAACCACTTCGCACCATGTTTACATAAGCATTTACTACTCGAAGTTAAACAGAAAGCTGATATTAAAAAGATTAAAACAGAAAATGTTCTGGAAGATCGTAGAATAACAAGATGCCGTTCTCAGTCTGCTAGCCTAGCATCCATGAACGGTGTGGAACGCCATTCGATCGTTGCTTCGAATCTACACACACCAAGCAAAAGATGTATATCTGGAAGTAGAACTCCCAACATTGAAAAGAGGACACAAAAGACAACAACTCCCAATATTGAAAAGAAGGCACAAAAGACAGCAACTCCAAACATGAAAGCTGTGAGATTTAACGTAGAATCCAAGTGTGATCTTGCCATCCATTTTCTAACAAAGAAGTCCAACAAAATTCAAATCAAAAACCTGAAAAGACATAAAAACCCACTTAAAAGTATTTTCAAATTCTTTATGGGTAATCAGAAGGAATCCCGAGGACCAGACGTTAGTTTCTATGAAATAGAGTGATGTGATGAATAACATTACGCAAAAGAAAGATAGTGCCAAATTGTTGATTTTGTTACTGTTATTAATTCTTATCTATTTATTATTTATTCATAATTTATTTATCTACAACTTGTACATAATAAATCTATTGAAATCATATAAATTTGTTTCGGTGTTATACTTATAGGTGTCAGACCACCAATTACTCCCTCCAATTTAGAACGTAAAAGTAGCCCTACTCTGACACAAAATAGTGCTTTTGATGTCCTTGTTTACATAAACTAACCGACAAATTTGCAGAAATGAAACTTTTGGTGAAAGACAAATATATCTAGATCATTTTGAGCCAAAATGTACTTGTCTATAAGTTTGCATTAAAAATTGAGGATTAATGCGCTCCATAGTATACTAATTTTAGATTTCCAGAAAACCATTTTTTTTTTAATTTTTTGGGAGTACCTCTGTTTGAAGGTCAGTTATTTTGTTAGAAGGCTTTAAAGGTATGGTGAAAATTGGCATGTAGAAAGCTGATACATGTACAATTAAGGATATAACTGGTTTCTATGAAGTTAAACTTAAGGTAAAATATTTAGAAAGCTGTGAAAATTGCAATATTTGGTTGAACAGATAGGGATTTTTAATTGGTGGTCTGACACCTTATATCATTTTAACATTTTGTAAAGGGTTTTTTGGTGGGGTTTTTTACGCAAACATGGTTAAGGTTCATGTAGTAATGCCGGATTGAATGTATGGTTGACACCAGTGAACATCCGATATCCGCAAGCTATTGTCATCACTTAACTTCCATTTCATTCCACAATATTTTCAGTATTTGCACTTTTCATCAGGACTCTATATGTTGATATAAGAATTATACAGTTGCAAGTCAAAGCATATACTAGTAGCTATTTTTGATGAATGAGAACTAATTTTTATAGTTTGTTTTTATGCTGTGCTCAAAAACCTTGTCCCACGTAAGGGGAGGGTTGAGTGCTCACAACCATGTTCAACGCGGCCAATACTTTTTTTGTGTCTGTTCAAAGCAGGAGCCTGTAGTTCAGTTGTTTTCTCGTTGGTTCTGTAATTTGTTTTGATTTAGATTATTCCGTTATTTCGGGGCCTTTCATATCCGACTATACTGTATGGGTTTTTCCTCATTGTTAAAGGTCGTACGGTTGCCTTTATTTCCTTACATCCACTTCATTTCAACTTTCATTGGTTGATAGTCGCTCATTGGAATAATACACCATCCCCTGATTCTTATATCATATGACGTCATAAATATACAACTAAGAAGAGGTGATGTGATTGCCAATGAGACATATCTCCACAGAGACCAAATAACATAGAAGTTTACACATATAGGTCACAGTACAGACTTTAACTATGATGTAAACCCATACTGCATGCAGCATATATGGTAAATAGTCAACTATAAAAGGCCCTGCAATCACAAATGTTATACAACAGAAACAAACCATGATATCCCTATTAAAATTTATACTTGGTGATTCTCATCGCCAAAAAGGAATAGCTGTTATTGCAAAGTTCAATAATCCCTTCCAATTTCAGATTTGAATATTTAATTATAATGGAGTGTCATAGCTTAGTTGGTTAAAATTTGTCCGAATTCTGGGTTAGGAATATTTCTGACTAAATTATAAGGGCTATGTGAGGCCAATTTGTTTGAGTGTTTACTATCGATCAGTTTGATTTTATCTTGGTTGTTGATTTTGATTCTAGATTTGCTGTTAATTGGTCCGAGACCACAATTATTTCGTAGTGCATTTCTTTTAGAACAAAAATGAAAATAAAAAAAATCCCACCTGCGCTTTCTCAAAGAAACTTTTACAGTGTGTTGTACTACTTTTGGGACAAATTATATCAAAATTATAGAAAACTTCATCGCCTCTAACTCAAAATATGGACAATTTTATGTTTTGGGCGTCTTGAAATCTTTTGACAGCTTCCGAAGTGCTAATTTTAAACCTTTTTCAGCTGAACCAAATCACTACTTTCCTTTAAAATTCTGGACCCAATTTTTTTTACAGTGTAATTTCACCCCCGTCTTGCAATTTGAGGCATTAAACATGGAGAAATAAATTTGGAAGGGGTATAAAAATTAATGGCAAGTAACCCACTGTCAACACTAGGGACTATATTTGTGAACAACGAAAATCAAGGGACGACAATGGTGGTCTCGGACCAATTGGTGTCAATATTACTTTAGGTAATACATGTACATGTATTTCATGTATATGTTTATATGTTGGCCCTCGATAATGACGACTTCAGTATGTATGCTAAATAGAAATTTATCCTGTTTATGATAACTAACTTTTAATAAAGCAAACACTAACAATGGCTGCCTTTTCCCCGATCTTGATATCTATATTATTAACTGGAAGCTTAATACCAAAATTTATGACAAAAGAGATTTCCTATGGTTAATTATCCTTTTTTAGATGGTGACGTTCCCTTGTCACCATCTTATGGTGTTTATTTATCTCAACTTGTACGATTTGATCGTGTATGTAACAACCTATTATATTTTTTAGCGATACATTTTTGTTTTACTGAAAAATTAGTACTCTAGGGTTTTCTATATCGCAAACTAGTCAAAACATTTACCAATTTTTTCATCGGTAAAAGGACATCATTCGTAAATATATTTCAACATGCAGACATCTGATACGTTCCGGTATTTCATATCCATTTTTTATTGTTATATTCTTTACAAAGCACAACAATGTCCGCATTCACCTTAGAAGCTAACAAAACATTTAAACAGACTTATTAAGAAGGGATATAACTTCGATACGGTTGTCAGGTGATTAAAGATTGCATATTTTAGCTTTAATTTTGATTTACTTGTAGGATTTTTGCATCGTAAATAAACACATTTATTCTAAACCCAGTTGTTCGCATGATACGGGCTATTATGTTCTTCTCATATATTTTATGATAGTATAATACTAAACCCCGAACTAGAAGGATTGTGCTTGATATTCATATTGATGAAGAACTAATCTTACAATCAGTTTAATTGAGGTCTGCAGCTGGCATGTTGGTAACTGCCAGTAGTCCTTTGTTCATTTATGTATCATTGTCATTTTGTTTAGTTTTTTTGTTACTTATTCTTACATCGCACTAGGACTTCTTTTAAAACGAATTTCACTGTGAGTATTATTGTGTGTGGCCTTTGTTAGTTTTGTATTATTTTTTCTTAGTTTCTTTAATATATTTCAGAGATTAGTTTGACGTCCACTATCACTGAACTAGTATACATTTTTGTTTAGGGGCCAGCTGAAGCACGTCTACGGGCTTGGGATTTTCTCGCTGCATTGAAGACCACAAGGCGTTGTTCTATACTTTCGTAATTCTATGAACAAAATGCTTTCCGCACTCAAACAAATTATGAATGTCACTTGCTTTTATTTAGTACATATCTGCCAATAAACAGCCTTCAATTCCACGATAGCTTATCCTGAACATGCATGAAATATTTGCCACTTAACGTTAAGCAACCACCAACCACTCAATAATAATGATAGCGACTTTATTTTTTCTTTCATAAGGTATGCGAGACTACAAGCTTGAAAATCTAAATACACAATTTAACGTTTGTGCGAAACAATGAAATTATATTAAAGCATTATTAATGAATGAAAACACCGAATTCATACGAGGACTTTAATCATTAACATTATACTGCAGTATTACATGCCACTTTATTGTAAATGATATAATTTATTATACTTAACATTCAGCAAATTGATGAGTACTAAAGAAATATCTGAAATTTGAACGCTCGATTTTCTTGAAAAAGAACATGACGTACATTCTTAATTTTTGCTAAAAACATCACAAGAATTCATTATTCGAACATTCCAGGCATTTAACAATATAACAGGTGCATGCTTATTTTGTAAACAATAACATTCAATCGGGCGATAATTGTTCCCCAAGACTATTACCAGATTAGAGTGGGTAGTAATTTGACTCAATTTACAGAATTATACGACGCCATCAATGTATTCCTAAGTAAATTCACGTTTAAAAACACGTAAAGTGGCTGGCACACAAATAATATTGGAACAAAGTAATATTCAAAACAGTTTTCCTCTGAATATTGAAGTAACTTTAATTTAATCGGATCAAATGAACTTTTATGAAAGTTATTGTCTGCAAATATCTAGTCACTTTGAATCGGAATAGGCAGCACGGACGTGTTTGAATCATCTGAGAAATACACCATACTAACTACACCAGAAATGAATCAGCGTTTATGATGCATTACAGAAGTAGATCCGTGTTCATATATGAGGGTGGAAACGCCATTTACCGTCAGGCGTCAAACGGTCATTTTCGGCTACCGTTAACGTCAAATTGGATAAAGTTTTAATTACTGTGATTCGTCAGATGTCTCAAATAATTATCGTTACAGTTATTTTTTTTTGGGGGGGGGGAATGGCGTGATTCGTCATATTCAGCTGATTTGTTAATCGTCTAAAAGAAAGTGTATATTTTATCGGCATGCACTAAAAATTACCGTTAACGTCATTTGGCAAGAATTTTTACCGTTATACGTTATGAAGGTACCCCCATTACTACCCTCATATATACTGTGTAAATTTTAAAGAACTTAGTACTTATTTCAAGGTTGTCACAGTAGCAATGTCACTTTTCAATGTTTTGATTGTCGTTCTCCTAGCCTATAGGTTGCATTTCTGTAAATATTGACAATGCAATTAGGAACTCCTTTTACGGCTAAAACTGTACAACTTAGTTTTGAAAAAAATCTTAACCTAGAATTGAAAGTTCATATGCACCACAATTTTTTCAAAGGTCAAAATATAGGGCTGTGCGGCATACTTTCATCGTTTATATGCCCTGAACTTTTCAGAGTTTAAACTAACACTAATTTTCTTAACTACCCCTACCTCGAATGTAGGGTTACCACAGATTTCAATGTAAACAATATGCACATGTATATTTACTGGTAACATTCCCAAGTTATGTCTCTATGATATGGAACACAGAGAGCATAACTGGGAACTAGTATGTAAACAAAATTAATTTTCTATGAACATTCTAAATCTCCCCAAAAGAGGCGTGGTTTGAGAAACAGCTGTATTCACAAAGAGCAACATATACAAACATTTATTCAAATAGAAAACTCTCTAAAATCAGTTATTCCCACATTAATACTCATTTATCAAAATTATAGCCTGAAAGAAATTACTGTGTATACTCTAAGGTTTTTTTACTGAACATTTTATCATGACCCCTCCCCTGTTTCAATTTTTAAAAGAATTTTAAAAAATAAGACTTTAATTATTACCAGCTTACCCTATTTGCATATTTTCTGTAATAAAATGCCTAGAACCTGTTTAAAACTGTTTTGATAACATATTGAAAGCATATCAGAATACTATAAATGTAATGTTTAGCAGTCAATCATTTATACAACATTCAAGATTATATAAAATATCCAATCCTGCTTCTGTCTCCAGTCCATATCTTACTGTATGCCTATTTGTCAATTAATTCAAAGTTCACATTTTCTACCTCGAATGGCCAATTTATAATTCTTGTCACAACAGTATCATCTGTAACCATATTTCTGACACAATTTACCTAATAAATATACTAGAAGTGTTCAAACAAAGGCTAGCCATATTTGCAATATTTGTATGTATGCAGATACCAGTCTGAGATATAAATTCACTTAAAATGTTATAGAGATGACTGCTAAAATCTTATTTTTGCATAACTTCCAAGCATACCCGTACGAAATTATAAGGCGTATGACGCCTGGAAATAAGGCGTAAACCAGCCGTAAGTGGTAGTTAAGTGTCTAGATCCAGGCGTAAGGGAGCAGGAAACGTAAATTGTAGTCCTAACGGGCGCAGAAAAAAATGGTAAACCTGTTGTAAATTGAAATAAGCAAGGCGTAAATTTTCTTACGGGCGTAATACTGTTGGTATGGCGTAAATCATAATACCCATAATGCTTTGTTTAGAGGCTCATGGGATTTTTTTTCTTCAAAATTTGGCTCCTGGTTTTAGTTTGCAAAAGTTGGACTTATGGCAGCTTTATATATTCAGGGATAATAAGCTTGTTTTGTGCTTTTTGGAAGAATTTGTAATTGATATAATTATTATGGAATCAAATTGAATGAAAATTGTGAAATAAAAGGAAAGTAGTATACATGATAAATAATAAATGTGAGTATAACTAAGTTATTAAGTTTTATGTTCTTCAGAAATTTTGAAATCCCAAAACCTTAAAGTTTATCCTTGGATAATAAATAATATTAAAATCTTTTACTTTAGGTTAAATTGCAGTATTATCATTTATATTTTCCTAGAAATTCCTGGAAATTCCTTACAAGATGTAATTTCTGCTCTTGAGGAAGACAGCAATTATTTAATACAGTTATTTTCTTCCAATAAAATGCAGGCCAACCCAGAAAAATTTCAAGCTATCTCTCTTGGCAAAAAACACATGATAAAATGAATGGTATTTCTATATCATGTGAGGATGAGGTTAAACAACTTGGCGTTACGATTGATTTAAAATTAAACTTCAATTTACATATTTCAAATATTTGTAAAAAGGCTGCAAGGCAATTAAATGTTTTGAAAAGAATTGGGAAACATCTAAACAAACTAAGTTACTTACAATTTATTACTCTTTCATTATGTCTAACTTTAGTTACTGCCCTTTGACTTGGCACTTCTGTGGGAAACAAAATACCAGAAAAATAGAAAAAAAATACAAGAACGAGCGCTTTGATTTATTTATGAAGACCATCAGAGCTCATACGAAACACTCCTGCAGATTTCATACCTTCCATCATTAAAAACTCGTAGAATGCACTCAATTGCCTTGGAGACCTTTAAAATAATTAATAAAAAAACACTGCAGGTACCTAGACCTAGAACCTCAAGTTATGGTAAAAGATCCTTTAGATTTGAGTCAGCACAAGTATGGAACGCACTTCCTAATTAGGCTAGACTCATGACTTCTTTTGACCAGTTTAGGAATTATATAAATTCCTAGTGTGGGGGTCAAAAATGCTACTGCAGTTCATGTCGTTTTTCATCCAGTGCTGTCTCAAAGCTGAATTTTCTTTCTTTCTTTTTTTAATGGCCTTTTGCTCTGCTTTTTATGCATTTATTGAACATATCTGCCATTAAATGCTAGTGCTTGTATGTTTTTATGCTTTAAGTCTGTTATATTTTATGATCTTCAAGTGATTTGCTGATTTCCCCGTTTCAATGCACATAGAGGCGCTTGCCACATGAAATTTGACTCTGGAGGCTCACAAATCAAATAGATTTGCTTTCATTATATTGCATGTTTTTCATTTTAATTTGGCAGTATTTTCATGATGCTGCATGATTTTTTATGTGATAGTCGGTTAAAGAGCTCACCAGAGCTTTTGTTTTGTCTGTTATTATGTATATATATGCCGACTCTAAATAAAATTTACTTACTTACTTGAGGCTCACACAGGTTACCCCCCTCAGCTCGCAAGGCCGCTTCTAAATTCGTCGAGAGGTCGTTTTTTAGGGAAATGAACAGGTCGCAGGTCGTTTTTTTCCAACACAGAGGACGGAAGTCGATTGGAGGTTGTTTTTTTCCAAAGGAGTAGGTTCAGTAAGACCCTTTTTTGGCCCCAAAATATAGCAGTTTTAGAAAATTATGAAAATGTAATCTTTAAGCTATATTTTGGAAAGTAAAATGCTTCTGCTACATGAATATGAGCTGTTTTTGACAATACTATGCACAAATATCGCGTTCTAGCATCATTAAGTCATGCTAAATTACTGAAATCTTCAAAATTTTAGCATTTTTGTTAATTTTTAGACGGTTTCCGTCTAAAATGAAAGTAGCCGCATTCGTGTTCATTCATAATATTGAAATGTAAGTTGTATTTGATGATTATACAAAACATATAAATGTATAAAGGTTGAGGATGAACACGGATGCGGCCACTTTCATTTTTGACAAAAACCATCTGAAAAGTGACGTTTTTGGGGATATTTGATAGATTTTTCATATTTAAGCTTGAATCAGAGCGTTTTTAATGACTAAATCAGTTAAAATCTGTCACATAAACTAATCGAATCAATTGAAATAGACACTTAAGTGTTTAAAAAGTGTCCAAAAACTTTCGTTAGATGAACCTGAAATTTGAGGCCAAAATCGGCCCTTACCAGACCTACTCCTTTTACAGGTCGCAGGTCGTTTTTAGAAGGCCCTCAGGTCGGAAGTCGCCTCTAAAAAGCCCAGAGGTCGCAGGTCGTTTTTGACCCTGTGGGAGCCTCTTACTTACTTACTTTCTTATTTTAGTTCAAAAGACAATAATATTCCAAAAAAACGCTACTTTTATTTCAAGAAAAACTAATTGTCATAATTCTTATTTGAACTTAAACTTATTTGAGCCAGTGTCTGTCTAAAATGTATTTATTTATGTATTAGCTTCTTCAATGGTTAATATTTCAAGCTTTTTGTCAAACAATGAGAAATAAAATCAATCAGTACAGAAGTTTGTATCAAATACACAAAAGTACACAGCTAGGGTACATGTAATACAATGATCTAAAATAAGTGTAGTATTATGTAAGGATATTACGCCTGGTTTATTTATTGACCAGGCTTCTCATTTGCATTTTACGCCTGTTTTTTGTGGACCAGGCATGTATGCATTCATCTGATGAATTACGTCCCTTTCAACGCAGGTTAATAGTTTATTTAAATATTGTACTGTTACAACCCCTTCCTAGGTTAGGAAAGGGTTTGGCGACCACTAACATCATGGAACTGTTTAAACGCTCCACATTCTGTATGTGCCTTTCCCAAGTCAGGAACCAGTGATTCTGTAGCGTTTGGTTTGTTTTAGATAATTATGTCATTTCGGGGCCTTAAATAGCTGACTATGCAGTATGGGTTTTACTCATTGTTGTAGGCAATACTGCGACCTATATTAATTAGTTTCTTGTTATTTGGTAACTTGTCTCATTAGCAATCATACTACATCTTATTTCTAAAGACAGGTACGTATTCTCTTATAATGACGATTTTTCTAAGTCTTTTTGAATTTAAGTTATAAAGTAACAAACCATGTTAACCATCGTTTTAGTTTTATCAGAAAGATTTTTTTGTGGGTACGATCGGTCCAAAAATGGTTATTCCTGATGTCTCTCTTGTTTAAATTTTGAATTTCAACATTGGCTTCTACTTTACTAGACGAACCACATGCGATTCAAACGTGCAACCTTCTCAATGCAATTAAAGGTCCGAATAAAACTTACATGCATACTCATTCAAATGAGTTGAATTATCGGCTTGCAGGCCCAAAATACTAGTATATCAGCGATGTTTACCTTATTTTTGACGAAATTGAACCAAACTGACTGCTATTAATATTGTTTCTATGTTTCGCTTTTATAAATGTTTGAAATCGAAAATCTCAAACAGTACCTCGTTTCTATGTATGTTGCATTGTCGTTTGTTTTTTGTTGCACTTCAGTGTTGCTGTAGATTCGTTGTAGATTCGTTGTTTTCCTTTTAAAATTGATGTATGTCCCTCGGTTTTAGTTTGTAACCCAGATTTGTTTTTCTCTCAATTGATTTATGACTTATGAACAGCGGTATATATATACTACTGTTACCTTCATTTAAAAATCTTTATACATTTTGTTTCGCCTTTTCAATTCTGTTTCTTTATTTGTTCCTCCCTTTTCTTCCCTATGTATTTCAAGTCTAATTTTATGCAGTGTGAAATATTTCTGAAATTCTTAGTCGGCTTAATTCTCGTCAATGTATTACGACAACTTACTGTATATCAATAAACACGGGAATATTTGTTCGTTACACCATTCATATTTAGTGCGACAAATCTGAATTATAGCTGAATCAGATGACGATAGAAAATGCTTATTGCTTGTTTATGATTCGTTATATTTAAGATACACTCCAGTTTGAACAAAAAACTTTTATTCCTATTTTTCAAGCTGAATAGGTTAGATTATTTAATTAGATGTGCGTCCTTTGTCATTTTATGTAAAAGGCAATCAAACAGTATCAAGATAAGTATACAAAACAAGCTAAAAATGTAGTACATGAAGCGTTAACCACTTAGTGTGTAAAGAACAAATCATCAAAATTATCAGGTAAGTGTACAAATCCAGATCACAGTGTTACAAAATATCATTGTAACAAATTGGCAATAGTTAATCTCTGGTTTATTTAATACTCTAGTTCAAAATTTAATAAATTTTAAATAGATATAATTGAATTAATTAAAACAATTTAAGATTTGCATAAGATTAGCTACATGTATATCTATGTAGAGTATTTAAGTTAATTAGCAATTGATTGTGGTAAATTTTATTTACAAACATATTTTCTTGAACAACAGTTTCAAGTAAAAGGGATCAAAGTCTATCATCCTAACCACCACTCTGAAGATGAAACGCAGTTATCCTTTACTTGCTGTTAGTGGATAATCGGCCTAAATGCGAAAACTTAAAGCGGCTAAGGTTTATCTAAGCAATGTTTTATAAAGAATGGTAACTACTGGAAAAAGTTAGCATCACAAATTCTTATTTAACGCCATACAAGAATGCATCGTTTTTTTCATTTACAACTAACAATTTATTTGTAGATGTATCATAGTGAAGAACCTGCGGTTTAATTAGTCCATCTTCATGTGATAAGAGTTCTCTGTAGCGTTTTCCATCACCAGAGATAACAATTACATTGTCGCTATTAGCTCCCGCTACAAACACGTTTCCATTGTTGTCTGCTGAGATACCAAGTGGAGTCTTCAAAACATTCGCATTACTAAATATCCACAGTATTTTACCCTGGTAATCACAACAGGTTACACTGTCATCTCTATGAATTGTGTAGAACAATCTGCTTCTGAATGTCGTAACGTAAGAAGCGTACGAAAGTGCGTTATTAGAACCAATAGTGGAAACTGATCCATCAAAACAACTAATCATACGTAGTCCTTCTTCCCTACTACAATAAATCAAATTTCCATCAATGTATGCTACTCCATCATTATCTTTCACTCCATCACTAAATGTGCTCACTTTTATTGTTTTCTCTCGTCTATTTTTCTTTATGTTGATTACATTAATCGGAAATGACTGCCCAGATGACACAGCAACACAATCATTTCCAATATATACTAGATCGAACGTATCAGCAATATTTTTTATTTCGAAATCTAGTTGCCCGACAGATTTGAATACCGATAATTTGTTCTTTGTAAAACAAGAGAAAACCATTCTACCATCAGGAAGCAAAGAACACCCTCGGACATTTATCAATCCAGTATTGAAATGGTTCTGTAATGTAAGATTCATGCTATCGATTTTGTAAGTAACATGAGCTAAACTTATCTGAGCTTGTTTGTCTTTCTGTTTCTGGATCGACAAAGCGCTTGTATAAGAACTGACTTTCATTTCTACACACTTCAGAACGCTAGCTGTGATTTGTTGTAAAGACAGTTGGTTAACTTGGCATGATATATTTACATGATTCATTGAGTCACTCTTGGTTATCGATTCAATAAATTGCTCCTTGCTTGCAATATCCTTTTCTAAATTCTTCATGGCCAAAAATATTTGAAGTTCGGACGCATGTTGTTTAATAACTGTAAAGTTTTCTTGATATTCTGTGATCTCTTCTTCTTGCTTTTTTAGAGTGGTCAACAACTTTTGTATTTTACTGCTCTCCAATTGTTCAATCTCTATTAAATTAAGTATCAAATGATCTTGAAGCTTATCAAGGTGATTATTTATGTTGGTTTTTATTTGTTTGATTTCATCTTTAATTTCATTTTCTTTGTTTTTCAGTGATTCTAGATTGTATTCCCGGTTAGCAATAATTCGTTTAATATTATTGACAACTTCTTGTAGGGTTTGTTCGATTTCATGAAAGGCATCTGAAGTTTTGACGTTTTTTGTGTATTCATTGATGTCGAATAAACTTTCACAATCGTTGTGATCAACACATATCTTACAGCAAGGGCAATCGTGTTTACTACAAAAAAGCTCGTATCTCTTATTATGTATTTTACAGTCCTGTGCAATTTGAAGAACCTCTGTTGGCAATTTCTTGTATTTTACAGTATGGTGTTGTGTATCCTTAGAAACACTGTGATTTTTCTTACACTCTCTACATAATCCTTTATTACATTCGGAACACCAGACTTCTGATGGTTTGATGATATGACGATTATAACAAACACCACAAAGACTCCCATTACTGGTCATGATCCTGCAATTTATATAAACTGCACATGTATCTACATTATTATTACGTCATCATATCCAAACTTAAGTCTGTCAATGGAATGGGTAAGTACAGTTACAGAATTCCATTTAAAAAAGACCACATACGAACACCACATGAGTTTGGGGTGTGGCACTCTTTCGGAGACAAATTATTTTCATGTCACCATTTCCACCCAATATTTTAGCACCTCATTAAAATTTAGTTTTTTTTCAAAAACTTTTTCGTATTTAGAATTTAATTTAATCTTTGGTTAAGATTTTAAAATCATAAGTAACCTTTCCAAACCAAAATGTAATTTCAGGAAACTTTTACGGAATCTTCATCGGGATACCATTTATAGGAAAATTTAACTTAATCCAATTTTCCAAAGATAACTAATAAGTAAAATTAATTAGGGTTTCTGATTTTATTATTAAGGTACAGCCTATTTTCAAAAGATTTTATATTTGAATAGCTTCGTTAAATTTTCATGGAGCTTTACATATCTCAGACAGTAAATTTAACAATCAAGAGACTGCATAATAAGCAAAATTATTATTGTTTTCTTTTTCGCAGTCAACATTACAATTCAGTAATGATAGCGGAAGTCACAAGCGAGACACGGGTCTCCGTTATTTTGACAAAATATAGGCAAATAGTTTCGACAAGGTGTGGGACTTAGTTTACGTTTTAATAATTGAGAAGGTAAAAAGGAAAGTTGATAAAAAAAAAACATGTAAACTAATTTAAGATCAGGGTATGTGATTTTGTGTGCGTTTTGATACAGAAAACCAATTAAACAAAAGAAACGTACCTCAGTTGTCATCTGGAATTAGTAAATCGGATAGTCACAGTTGATCAGGTGATCTAATTCTGTACAATTAACATTCCCGAATACATTTAATTTGGTATTCGGAAATGTTTTGTTACACACACTGAGGCAGAATGCCAGCAAATCTCAAGTTCACAGTTAATTGTAACGACATTGAAATTGTAAAAGAATACAAATATTTAGGTATTTTATTTTCTAGAAGTGGATCCTTTTTATCAAATAAAAAATATTTAAAAGAACAAGCCACAAAAGCTATGTATAGTGTTTTAAAAAAAGGTAGACAAAACAATTTGTCAATAGAATGTCAACTTGATTTATTTGACAAAATGGTTTTACCAATATTGATATATGGATCAGAAATATGGGGTTTTGAAAATATAGATATACTTGAACGTGTACATTTAAAATTTTGTAAAATGATTTTAAATTTAAAACAGTCTACTCCAAATTTCATAGTGTATGCAGAACTTGGCAGATACCCTATTACTGTGTCTGTAAAACTGGGAATGATTAATTTCTGGAGTAAACTTCTTAATGGAAAAGAAAGTAAAATTTGTGCTTTATTATATAAACTTGTATTTTTATATTATAAGGATTACGGAACAGACACTAAGTGGATATCATATATTAAAAATATTTTTGATAATTGTGGTATGTCCAATATATGGAATGCACAGTTTGCTGATAAATGGGTGTCAAAATGTATTGAGCAAAAACTCAAAGATCAGTTTCAACAAGAATGCTTTGCATTTGTTGCAGAATCACCTAAAACTTTATGCTATCGTATTTTTAAAAATAATTTTCAATTGGAAAAATATTTTTCTGTTTTACCTTACAAATTCATTTATACATTATGCAAATATAGATGTGGTAGTCACCACTTGCCGTTTGAGTCTGGAAGGTGGCAGGGTTTACCGAGAGAAGACAGAATCTGCCGTCTCTGTGACTCAAACGACATTGGTGACGAGTACCATTATATTATGAATTGTGGATCTTTTATGTTTGAAAGAAAGAAATTTTTACCTACATACTGCTGGTCTAACCCTAATATCTATAAGTTTGATCAACTGTTTAATTCATGTAATATTGTAATATTAGAAAAACTATGTAAATTTATCAAAGTTATAAATGTGAAAGTCAGTCCTCCAAGTTAATTTCATTGTATTGTTCACACATGCTTGTAAAAATTGTACCTTATAGTTATATTTATGTATGTTCTCTATAACTATGTAATTGTAGTTTTATGAGAAATAAAGTATTCGTTAACTTCTTTTCAAATTTTTTCTTTATTGTATTAGTTGCATTTAAATTATGTATGAATACACCATTAAGTATAAAAAATTAAATGTGAGGTACAAGCCAAGAAGAAAAATATGCCAAACAAACAAATTATTTAAAAGTCTCATCATGACATTTATGTGGGTAACCCCTCAATGTTGTAACATTCCCTTTTATGAGGGGTACTTTTCAAGTATTTTATGAGGGGTACTTTTCAAGTAGTCATTTTTATTGTAAAAAGCACTTTTCAGAACAAAACGGTACAAATTTAAACTATTTTAAAAAGAAACTTTTCCTAAAAAAACCTGTACATTTATCTGGTATTATATAATGAAAACATGTCAAAAAATATTGTATCTTTATCATTAAAAATAAGTTGAACACTCTTTTAGAAAAGTTTTCCCCTTTTAAATTAAAAAAGTCAAGTTAAGGTTTTTTTTCTACAATAGCAAATTGACCCTTTATCCGGGGGAAAGTTCACTATTTAAGGGATATCCCTCATTGGGAGTTCCCATTAAAACCGGTTGTAATGTATAGGTTGAATGCTAACTTTTTTATCAGTAAGAAACCATTTATTTAAATGTCCGACATATTCTATCATGTCCGTCAGTTCTGGAGGTAGTCGAACTTTGTTCTAAGTACTTGCATTTCATGACTCAATCAAAATTTACTTATTATCGTAAACATAGCCACGAAACGTTCGCCACTATACGTAACACTGTGAACGATGTCAAATAAAAAACATATAAGAACAGGAAACAATAATGTTGTTGCAACACATATATTGATTTCCTTGGAATTTGATTTATCTTGTCAATTACTTACAAAAATGCGTTGATGTTAACAAACAAATAACAGTATCGATATATTCTCATATGATCATTTAATTATTCAGAATTTAGTCTACATTTACAGAATTGTTTTATATCGTTAAATGGATTAATTTCATCGTTTCATTAATCTACGAAATATCATACGGGTCATTCGAGATTCAAAATGTAAATATAATATCAAGATTCAAATTTCGAAATTAAATATGTAGGACTCTAAAGTGCGATGGGGACGCTAAAGTACGATGGTCACGCTAAAGTGCGATGGTCTACTCTAAAGTACGTGGTTCCATACGCTAATGTGCGATGGTCCGGGAAAATATAGACGTAAAAACGTAGTTTGATAATGACGTTAACAGTTGTTTTTACAAACTAAAAATGAATATACATGTATTTATTAAAGTTGAGCATACACGTGTTTTCTATTATGTAAACACTCACACGTGATTGTGTGTCCGCATAGTGGTCATCTATTGGTGTTTATATTGAATAAACAGGTTTGTGTTTTAAATATATGATATTTCGGATTGGTCAACATTTGTCGCATTGCGTAAATATATTGAGTATGATATTTGTTATGTAAATAGCACGGCATTTTTAAAGCGCCAATAGTTGTCTTGTTTAAGTAATTTAAGATATATGGTCATTCGAAGCTCGTATACCGTTCAGTAAGGCAGCTTAGTTTAGGTAAAGACTCCCCTCCCCCACCCGGATTAAGATGCTTGTATATATTTGAAATGTTTTCACGCATAGATAGATAGATATTTATACTATCAGTAGGACATTGTTTGTTTGATTATTAAGATTTATATGTATACATGATTTCTGATTTTGTTTTTCTATTTTGTAGGCTGTCGTGTACTACGCAGCGGTGTTGCCGATATCATGACATCGGGGCTCAATAAGTTGTTTTAATAAAATTTAAGGGTAAGCTGCACATGCTGGCGAGCTATTCCAATGTAACAAGTGTTTGTTTTTATTTTATAAATACTTTATATGCGTTTGAGGTGACGAATTAGAATATAACGGAAAATATATAAGAATATTTGATTAACAATTTTTACACCATATGTCCATGACTTACGAGTAATTGATTGAATTTAACCGTTTTTTGTCGGGTGAATCACAATGTTTATTTTTTTGTCCTACAGTCGACCATTTTACTATATAAATACAAAACAGTATACGCATACTTATCCTGCTTCTATTTGAAGCGAACGGATACATATTGTTTATGTGGCAGTTTACTTTGTGATCCCCGTTAAATTGCTGTCGATTTTAATGAAAAGTAACGTCGGTAAAATAGAGATACATGTTTTCATGCGTTAACTATAAATTGTCTGCTAAAACATAACTTCGTACTGTATATTGTAGGAAAATACGGAAAAGGAGAAAGTTCGGCGAACATTGCATTTCTCTCACATTTAGATTTAAGCTTATGCAAATAAGATCAAATAAATGTTGCATTTTCCGATAATGAACGAATTAGGGATAATTTAGTATAATATTAGCAAAACATACATAACCTTTATAGCAATTATTACTTAGTCGGACTTGTTAATTTAGTAACAATTACTTACGACTACCGGTAAATTGTGAAGCATATCACATATGTTATATCTTAGCATAATATCTTTTGCAAAAAGACTTTTTAAACCTCTATGTTTTAATACTTCGAATCTTACCCTTCGGATTATCACACTTTAGCGTGATACACCATCGTACTTTAGCGTAGACCATCGCGCTTTAGCGTGGCCATCGCACTTTAGCGTGGCCATCGCACTTTAGAGTACCATCGCACTTTAGAGTCCTACAAATATATCTAAATTCGTAATTATAAATGTATCAAAATTAATAAGCGAATAAATCGAGGCTAATTTCGAGATTTTAAAAGCATTATTTAATATTAAATTTGAAATTAAAAATTCGAAATCTTAAATTTAGGTTACAAACTTCTGCACTTACATCATGCATTACTCAAGAGAGTCAATATACCAGAAGAACATTCAAACGCATAAATCATAAACGAACTGACAACGTCATGGAAAATAAGGAGCAATATTTTGTTAATTTTTAATAAATCATAGATCGTTTAGGACGAAACAAATTAAAGCACCAAATTAAAATAGATTGAATTGCATGACCTCAAAAAGAGACAGACAGAATAACCGACACCTGCTACATGTATTTATGATGGGTCACCCGACACGCAGAATATCTGGTTAAATTACTACTTTTATAAAAATGAAAGTCTTGAATAAATGTTGGTTATTTGTTATTTATACTGTGCATGGTTCATGTTTTAAAATAATGTTAAACAGTTTAGAAAAAAATAGTTTGAATATCAAATAACATGAAATAAACTTATCCTTGTTGTACGCCAGACAGACACGTTTTTAGTCTACAAAAGACTCATCCGTGAACCCCGAATAAATTTTTTTTTTAAAAAGGCCAAATAAAGAACGTAGTTGCATATCATTGAGAACCACAAAATCCGAAAAGATTTGTCAAATACAGCTTCGGTAATATACACCTGGGATAGTATATGATATTGGTGCGAAAAACACGGATTTCTGGAATATACTTCATGGGATAATTTACTCGAGTTAAATTCATTAAAGATTGTAGGGTCGAAATATATACCGTTTTCGAGGAACAAAACCCAAATTCTTAGACAGAATGGTCAAAACGTTAAAGGTCGATTTTGTCGAAGGGAGTTTTACAACATTCCATAATGTTTAGAGCAAATTTGGACAGAGCATGTAAATTTAAATCAAACCATCACTGATGCACTGGCGTCTGAATATCTGGTACCCTGAGTATTTTGAAATCACCAATAGCGACCCAGTGATAGCTATTCCGTACATACAACACCTCCTTCTACCATATCATTAATAAAGTATAATCGAGAACAACGATTTAGGAATTTCAAACGGCTAACATAAGAAGGAGGGTATTGAAATGATTTGACCACAGATAACCACTCAGGACTTTATCGAACGAAACTCGTCACCGAATTTGTATTTACCATTCGCAATATGACATGTGGTACGCTGAAAGCAGGATCTGCATACCTTTCCGGAGAACCTGATATCACCTTAATTTTACAGTGGAGTTCGTGTTGCTTAATCTTAAGTGTTTATGCATTATTTTGTTAAATTGTTTGCGTTTCATGGTCTTTCATTTTTTGCAACGGTTTTTTCAGTTACTCTCCGCGTTTTAAAGGGTCACAGTTGGTATCTTCCGCCTCTTTTGTACACGTTAATATTTTTAGACCACATAAAAACTAAAAGGATCTTAACAAAATAATTTCTTTCAAAACTCAGCAGAGATACCTGGCTTAAAATTGTATAACTCTTGACGCGTTTTCCGTGTACTCATCAGTAGCGCTCCAACAAAACAAAGGTATGCATTTCATAAGAAACGGTATTAAAACGTTATATATTGTTAATTTTGTATATATGTTATATATGTGTTTTGTCAGCAGCTGCAAGAAAAAGTTAAAAATATCGGTCAAATCCTTGAGGTTGATATCATATTTTTAGTGAACTTTAATAAATGTCTTTAAATATTTAAAAAACCTTAAAGGGAAGACCGCTAATTGACCAAACAGATCCGTTAATCTGTGTGTAGGAATGTGTTAATTCGCTAATTTGTTTGACAGTCATATCATTATTATTTGCTGTTTTACACAGAATAATCTACGTATTTAGCTAGTTCATTTATCTGTTATGTATAACTTTCAGTTGTTTTCAATTCGTTTCATATCCTTTAGCTTTTGAGTTTTCCATTTGAAAAGGGACTTTCCGTTGTGAATTTTGTTTTGAGTTCGGCAATTTTGTTATTTTACTTTTGACTATGGGTGAAATTTCAATACAAGGGATATTTTGAAAGTGAATAATATTACAGGAACTTAAAAGAATACAAAGCTTCTATATTTAAATTTTCGAGAGTCTACTAACACTGGTGATGATCCAGACTGAGTGGTATCATTTAAAGGTAAAATGTACTTATTTTGAAACACTCGATACACATTTCTGGATCGTCGCTCCATTCTATCTTTGAAGGAGTTCCGAAAAACTAGCAAACACTTTCTTATGTGTCATTTATCTTCAGTAAAAAGCCTTATTATTAAAACAAAAAATATATAAGCTAAAAAAGCGAAGTTGGGTGTCTGTCAAAATAACATTACCTAATTTCAAATTAACAAAAGACATTTGTTGTGCTACACTTGATCAATCAGATAGATACACTAATAATTATATTTCTTAAAAAATTAAAAAAGGAAAAATAATTGTAACGAATAACGATTTTTAATCCGTACAGAGTACCTATTTCCTTTCCATCATTTTTTGTATGTAAAGAGTATTTTAACTTGTTTTCTTTCTGATACATATGCCTGTAAAATGTGACTTGTGTTAGTGAAGTAGCAGTTGTGTACATCCATAAGCATTTGCACCATGCGTTATATTATAAAGGCACCTATCGTGAAGACCCTTATATTTAAGCAAAAATATCACATAAAAACAGAGAATAAAATGCCCCAGTAAGTAAGCATAACGAGAAATAACAAAACATTATTTTTTTACTGTTGTTTTCTTCCACATTATCTGCGTACTTGCTTTTGCGCGTTCTGTTTTTTTTTAAGTCCAATTTGCAAATTAGGTAAATGGAAACAATTTCATTTCATTCTAGCAGGAGCAGCTGTTTCCTTGGTTTAATTATGCACAATATCCAGTGTTAACTCCGAGATGCAACACGAATTAGTAATAAATTGAGATAAAACCCATCAAAAAAGGATATCTTAATTGAATCAGGCTACAATATATTTATTAAGTCGTAAACCATCTATAATAAAGAGATTGAAAATAAATATCCACTTAAGAAAAAGACAATAGATTTAATTGGAATTTTCTTCTTTAAGTCGGGTACATGTACCAACGTGTGGTTGCTGCAAAATATGTATGACATGTGCATTCAAATTATTTATACACATGACCTAAATATTATTTATGTGTTCCAAATCGAGATTCATCATTATTCACATTATCGATGAAACGATTTCCTTGGAATTTTAGTCATCTGATCAATTCCAAACACAAATGCAATGATGTCAACAACAAAAAAAGTGTTATCGATATATACTCGTATGATGCTTAAATTATTTAGAATTAAACCTACATTTACAGAAGGACCAAATGGGTCATTCGAGATTAAAATTTGAAATTCAATATCTAAGGTTAAAATTTCGAATTCGAAATCCAATGTCTAAATTTCTTATATGTGTAAAAAAAAAAGATAACCAACACAAATAAGTGAATAAATCGAAGCTTTATATAATATACTGCATTCATAATTCAAGATTTTTAACTCGACATTCAATAACTAAATTTGAAATTTGAAATTCAAAATGCTATAGTTACAAACTTTGGCACACATATTATTTACAATATACCGTCAAGTTACTTAAATAAGACCACAGTAGTTTACCGAAGTTCGCAATCGTAGATCGATAAAAAAAAATTTAGCACGATAAGGCAACACACGAAAAACAGAGGGAATGGCAATAAAAACCAGCGAGACTTGGTGGGTCGACAGGATAAGCTTCTCCTGCAATGATGCGATCACCCGCCATGCGTTTTCAAGTTTTCGAATCCATTTTTAACCGGATTTTTGTGACAAAAATGTCGGTTATTGATTTGGGGATGTACGGCGGGCGGGCGGGCGGGCGGCAATCAAATGTTGTCCGTGCATTAACTCATGAACCGTTCACCCAAAGCTTTTAAAATTTTAATATGTTATTACTGACAACTATACAAAGGTCAAGTTCAATAATGGCGATTTTGACTTTTACCGTTCAGGAGTTATGGTTCTTGAAAGATTGAAAAATGGAGTTGTCCGTGCATTTACGCATGAACTGTTCTACCAAAGCTTCCCAAATTTTAATATGTTGTTACTAATGAAAGAATGGAGGTCATGTTCAATAATGACGAATTTGACTTTTACCGTTCAGGAGTGATGGTTCTTGAAAGATTGAAAAATGGAGTTTCCAGTCGTGTCCGTGCATTTATGCATGAACTGTTCTACCAAAGCTTCCGAAATTTTAATATGCTGTTACTGATGACAAAATGGAGGTCAAGTTCAATAATGACGATTTTGACTTTTACCGTTCAGGAGTTATGGTTCTTGAAAGATTGAAAAATGGTTTTTCCCGTCGTGTCCGTGCATTTTCTCATGAACCATTCAACCAAAGCTTTTGAAATTTTAATATGTTGTTACTGATGACAAAATAGAGGTCAAGTTCAATAATGACGATTTTGACTTTTACCGTTCAGGAGTTATGGTTCTTGAAAGATCGTAAAATGGCGTTTCAATTCAGGTTGTTGCATTTACTCATGAACCATTCAATCTAAGCTTTTCAAATTTTAATATGTTGATACTGATGACAAAATGGAGGTCAAATTTGATATTGCCGATTTTCACTTTCACCATTCATCAGTAATGGTTCTTGTGATATAGCCAGGACACAAATAAATGTTAATGAATCCGGTTTGCTGTCGTTGTGACAGCCTCTTGTTTGAATCTTCAATATAACCGTAACCGTGTATATGTTCAAGACCGTATGAGTATTTGGACCGTACGCGTACGGTCTGGACCGTATGCGTACTTTTTCAAAATACGCGTACGGTCGGACCGTACGCGTACGGTCTGACTGATAATAAGAAGTTGGTCAAGCTTATTAGATACAAATGTATATAACAGATCAACATGACTTATATCTCCAATTAATATAAAAAGTTCAACAGCATTTGACATAAAAACTTAATATTTTAACTATTTAAAAAGATCACGCTTATTTAATCTGTTAATCTCCTGTATGTTGCAGGCCGGTAATTCGTTAATTGCAGCTCAGTATGCTCATTGAAATTGAAGTTATCGGAAGTAAACATAATGTGGGAGGACAATTGTTTTAGAATATTTATGAACTTTACAAAAGAAATGCATACGCAAAGAAACATGCATTAACAAAACATGTAAATAAAAATACGACGTTCTTATTAGAAGCAAGTGTCACCTTCGGCCAGAGTAACAAAATAGAATTCACGGATATACAATTAAGCAAATATTTAAATTCAGTTCAATTGTTCGCTTATTCACTTTATCATCGGCCATCTATTTTGTAATAATAACAATTTGTATAACTAAAAATAAAGATTTTGATAAATGTTTCTTTAAATTTAACCCATATGATCCCAAAACGTATGATCAGCTGGACCGTACGCGTATACTCATACGGTCCGACCGTACGCGTATGGTCGGACCGTACGAGTATACGTATACGGTCCGGACCGTACGCGTACGGTCCAAATACTCATATGGTCTGGAACATATATACAATACTTTATCATTATCATTATCATTAATTGTACTCTGCATAGTCCGTGTTTTAAACAGATACGAAAAAAACATACTTTCTAGTCTTCATAGATACTAAGCTTAAGATTTTGTACACAAGATAGACATGCGTAGTATATGATATAAGTCTGAAAAAATGTGGGTTTCTGGAATAAGCTTCAAAGGTTAATGATGAAAATTATTTCAGATGACAGAGCCAAAATAAACTTAATGTTCTTATCACAAGCAAAAAAAACCCTAGCCGTATTTGGCACAACCTTTTTCAACTTTTGATCCTCAGTGCTGTACAACATTGTACTTTTTTTTACTTTCGATTTTTTATATCTGGGCGTCACTGGTGGGTCTTGTGTGGACAAGGCGCGTTTTGGGCGTATTGAATTTTAAACCTGATGCCTTTTTTTATCTATTATTCATGTGTTTCTTTGCATAATACGTTCTCCTATTTATTTGTATTGTAGTCCTGTAATATTATGTTGTCATTTTAATGTTATATTTAACATTGCCATTAAAGTGCAAGGTTTGGCATGCCACAAAACCAGGTTCAACCCACCATTTTTTCCTTTAAAAATGTCCTGTACCAAGTCAGGAATATGGCCATTGTTATATTATAGTTCGTTTATGTGTGTTACATTTTAACGTTGTGTTTCCGTTGTGTCGTTTGTTTTCTCTTATTTTTGAGTGTGAATTCACATTACTATAAGACGTGTCACGGTACTTGTCTATCCCAAATTTATGTATTTGGTTTTGATGTTATATTTGTTATTCTCATAGGATTTTGTATAATGCTTAGTCAGTTTCTGTGTGTGTTACATTTTAATGTTGTGTCGTTGTTCTCTTATATTTAATGCGTTTCCCTCAGTTTTAGTTTGTTACCCCGAATTTGTTTTTTGTTCATGGATTTATGAGTTTTGATCAGCGGTATACTACTGTTGCCTTTATTTATATAACGATTGGGAGAACAAAAACTAAAAGTTTAAAGAATTAACAAAGTCGTTTAACGTCGACATTGACTAAGGGAGTTTACAACATTCCATATTTTTTTAGGAAATTTTGACACATTTACACTTTGAATCATGCCATCATTATATCACTGCTGTCTGAATAACTGGGATTCTAATGACCTGATATTCACCATTAGCGATCCAGTTGTAGCAAAAACATATTTTGAAATGTCAATTCATATAGAACATCCTTTTTGTATAACATGTATAAGCCATAATTTAACACTGCTTACCTAATAAAGATGTTTAAATCATGAGTATCAAGTGGTAAGAATGAAGTCATCTCTTTGGAAGTTCTATTAATTTACATTATGGAATTACTGTTCCTCAGATGACAAATGATATGTTTCAATGGTTGTAACACCAATCTCGTCCTCTTATATACCCCTCATCACATATTTTGTACCTACCATGTTACATGTGGTACAAGTGAAGCAGGATCTGCATACCCTGTCGTAGTACCTGATTAAGTTGTTAGTAAAGTTCATGTTGCTACGTCTTTATTGTTCTATGTAATGTTTTTGAACTTGTTTACCTTTTTTCAATGCTTTTGTTAGTTAATCTCGACTGGTAAGTTTTAAATGGCCACTTGCATTTGTTATCTTCTGTCTATTGTTTTACACATTAATTTTTGAGAGCAGCGAACTTAAATGATTCTATTAAAACTGTCAAAACATTTTTGGACATGATAAAACAACAGGGTTTTATAAGAAAAGTTTAAATGTCTTTGGGCAACTCCAAATGTATTCTTTTTCTGATGGGAATTTCACTTGACATAATGCAATAAAATAATTAAGATCCTGAATATTCTGACACAACCATAATCAATCAGTCATCCAGTGCGTCTGTACGTATTATTATCTACGATGGGAACAGACACTAGAGAAAGATTGAGAGAAATAATAAGTAAAATGTACCTAGAAATGAATACGAAAAAATCTACATCCGAATATTTATATGTTGGTCAACATAGGTGGATCATTTTATTGTCGCATCATCAGTCGCATGGCTTATCGTCAATTCATAAAACGGCAGACACGTACACGCCCTAAAATTACATGTTTTAAATTTTGAACTATTACATACAAAATTTTGTTTATAATGAATATGATTCAATTATGTCGAAGTGTATTATTATACTGTATAAAGTAATTTGTAATTCCATACCTTTTAAATTACGAAAACAAACTATGCTTATTCTATAAAATAATAAATGACAAGTCAGTTTTTGTCTATGAAGTAACATTAATATTGATTTTGATTCTGAGGTAATAGAATTTAGAATTCTGCGAGAGATTTATTAAACAAAAGCTTTATAACTTTTATTATCTGCAAATCAATTTTATTTTAAGCTTTGTTGCAAAATGTGAACGCTTATTGATAGTTTTTTTGCACCTTTATCAATGTATTATACTTTATATTGCAGAAAATGAATTCATATCTGCTTATTAAAACTTTTATTTTGTCGTATTTTTTTCAGCGCAAATAATTTGTTGACCGCGACATACTAGTGTACAATGTATATACAAAGAGGACATTGTATTCAAGTTAATTACGTTGTATAGGACTAGGGTAACGAACTTATGACCACTTCTTTATGTTGAATTCTGAAAGTTAAATAATCCATAGCTAATTGTGGGAATTTTTAATAAAGTGAAAAGGTTATTTCATGCTTAAACAATGCGTAATCCTACTATATGCTGAAAAATGCACCATATCGTTGATTATTTTTTAGGACGAGCTTCTTGTCGAAATGCTGAAGTACAAACACCGGTAATTATGAACTGAGAAAAAGCCAAAATTTTCCACCTTTTCCAACTGCACATTTTTGGGGTTTTTTTTTCATCAAAATAAAAATTAACCAAGGGATCTGCGATTTCATTTAATGCACAAATTACCAAAATATGTTACATATTGTGAAACTTGCTGTACCAGTTATATGTATTTTGCCTTAAAACCAACCAAAAATGGAACCCACATTGAGTTATTGATAAAAATCTTACATGTAGATGGAACGTGAAACCATTCGTACACGACGCATTGGATTAATCTAACGTTTACTATCCGACGTTACTTAGTTACGTATCTCACTTAATCACACATCATGCACATTCAAACTGACACCCTATTTTGCTGTATACCTAGTCAACCCTCCGACCAGGTCGTATTGATTCCGAGATCAAATTGGTTCAGGTCATACCGCTTTTGTTTAAAAATTCTATGGAAATTGTACCTTATTACAATTAAACGAAATCATTAATGAGATTACATTTTTTATGATGCATTTTCATTGTCAAACATTAGATTTCTTAATTTCCACCAACTTTGTTATATAGTGTGAATAAAATTCGGTATATCTATTAAAAAAAATGTATCCAGGTATAAAAGATTTGTTTTTTTTTTATATATATAAATGCCTGTTTGCACACTGTTTGCGTTCTTACAGATAAGTCCACATGTCGACGTAAATAAATCCGTCATTGAAAAGGATCATTCTCATATAATTTCAAGTCAGGAATGAGACAGTTGTTTTTTATTTGTTCCGTTGGTTGGTGTCGTTTGATATTGTTAGTTTTTATAGACTTCTTTTTTTTTTAATTAACCTCGTTGTTTTACCTCTTAAAGCAAATACAAACGAACAAACAAAAAACAGCGAAAAACAAGAATGAAAATGACGTAACCAGAAGAAATGTTCGATGTTCGACGGATACAATACAGAAAATATTCGTGTATTTGCTAATTCGAAGTAAACTTAAACAATGAAGATCAGAAGCAGTATTGCACTTAATTGTCGATTTTGGTTTCTGACTTGATTGATTTTAAATACAAGTAAACCATGAAACAATCATGAAAGATAGTATGTTCCAAAAAAATACTGGTTTATTGTTAATTTTTCGAAGATGCGAAATTCTTTTTATCGTCATGTAGATTTTCTTTTTTATGTGATAACTTATACATGTTATAGAAACAAAATATATTCATTCAACTTATTGAGCTTCGTCTGTAATATTGCGTCACAAAATTAGAACTTAAATAAGTCATTGCAGTTTGCAGCGGTATCTTATCTATTAGCGTATTATTATCTATAAAATGATATTATTACTTTCAGATGTTGGTATTCTGCTTTTCTGCTACCATATTCTCTTGACTGCTCATCTTCCCTAATCACTGAATCTTTTCGCCGGTGGTTTGATGTCTTCGCCAGATGTTTTGACCCTGTACCATTACATCCTCTGGTTGGCGGGTCAGTAGAGCTGGCCAAACAGATAATCATCAGCACTCAGTTTCCAGCTCAGATCATCTCGGCGATGCAATATCAAGCAAGATGAACGTCCTGCTAAATCCTCCTAGCTGTCTTACTGTTGTCTTCCTTCTGTCTATTCCCATTGCATGTAGCATTCACCATGCTGGCTGTAAATGTAAACCTCTGCAGCCTTTTTCTACCTGGAACAGCCACGCTTTACAAACTCTCTCTCTGAAAATTTTGTCATTAGCTCTGTCTCTGTATACATTTTCTTCTTCATCTGGTATGCCTTTGCATGTCTTTCTTCCAAAGGAACTGTCAGTTTTTTTGTTACTATCATCTTTGACAAATCTTGCCAATGTCAGACCTCATTTTCCATTCACTGTCCTTGTTCAAGATGAAGTGCTATTGTGACTTTGTTGTCTGACGAGTATCTCCCTGTTTGACGAATCTGATCTGATTTGCCTCTGTTGTTGGTCTGTTCTATCTTCTCTCAATATTAGGATCTCTGCCAGATGTTTTAGGACCTTGTCCGCCATCCATATTTTCCCAGTGTTAGTGCTGAAAGTATATGTGTCAGAGTGCTTCTTTCACCACATAACTTGCAGTTTGGTTCTTTTATCAGTCCCCCCCCCTGGTGTAAGTTTGAAGGGGAAGGGGGTGTATACTGATCTGACCATAAAATTCTAAATGATTTTATCCTCCATAACTCTGCCCATGTTATCTTTCTTTCTTGCAAGTTCCACTTCATCCATGTTACTTAGTGGCTAAGACCTACTGATTTTGCCCTTCTTTGTTTTTATTGTACTAATCTTAATTTGACTGCACCATGCTGTTCTTTGACCACTGTTGGACATGTGTAATTTCTAATTCTTGTCTATTAGTACAGGTGTTGCCAACTATGTCTGTGTTATGAAGAACTCTTCCTGTTTGATCTACTACAGATCTCACTGACCACTTTCGTTTTTCACGCATTTTCGCCTAGTACGTGTCTGGATTCCAGCCTTACTGATCTTGCTATCCTTTGAGTTTCTGAGAGTCTGCTCTTTGATACCTTGTATTCCTCCAAAGTTGATTTTAAAGGAAGCTGGCGTTATGATGATCTGCTGTAAAGACTTATGGTGGTGGTACTTGTAGCCATCTTCTAAGACGTCATATCATGATATGTCACGTCTTGGTAACAACCCATGTTGGTATATCCATACCTTAAACTTCCTACTAAATCAACTCTTATCTAACTTCTCAAGCCATTCTGCAACCTGTATTTGTACTGTATTCACATTGATATTGTATTTAAGCGTATGATCAAACCATTTTCAAAGTTACTTTATAGGACTGTTGTCATTTCATCCCCTTGGATCTTTAGCTGAAACTTCATTTTTATCTTACACTTCTTCAGTATCACTGATCTTGACTTCCTTGACTTTAATTTCATCCTAGTCCAAGCGACTATCTCTTCAAGTGCTAACAGTATCCGTCTTGCTTGAATATGGGACGACGTTGTTACAGTAAAGTCATCCATGAACCCTCTTGTTGCTGGTAGAAAAAACCCGGAATCTGTGTTTTAACCTCTTGTTTTTCTTCTGCTTATGTTTTTGTTTCACTGACATAATCCCGTTCACAAAAGTAAAAAGATGCAATTTGTTGAAATTTTCTAATGCGTTAGATTAAGAATTATCCTTATAAGGATAACTAAAAAGAAGAGTGGTTATAATTGCTCACAAGGCACAGGGATGCTATTCTGTATAAAACGGTAAAATTCAAGGACTAAAGGATATTTTTTATTTTATTTACATGCCAAGAAAGATTTTTATGAGTCCTTAGAATATTGAAATTGAATCTACAAAAACTCGAATAACTATATTTAGTTTTTAGCCGTCCTAATTTGAATACGCTTTTGAAATCTAGGAGAACTGTGGTATTGTTCAGATAATGTTTAAAACTTAAAACCTCTCAGCAGCGAGAGTAGGAGCATACTGACTTATTAAATTGAGAATGGAAATGGGGAAGGTGTCAAAGCGACAACAACCCGACCATAGAGCAGACAACAGCCGAAGGCCACCAATCATGGGTTACTATTTTTTCATATAAAATAATTCATAAGTTGAGACAGGGAAGAAAACTCATACAACGATAGAGTCCTTATTTCGATTAATTTATAGCTTTTTAAATAGCTATGCACCGGAATATTTACGAAAATAAGTTCCTCAATTACACAAGACATGTTCATTTATCCAATACGAAATGTGGGCGACTTTATGATAACAATTGTAGACTTTCACAAGCAATCCATTTTTTTCTTTTTTTGGTCTTTCCAAAAACAGGAAATGTAATAAAGTGTACCATTGTATTCGTTTCATAGGGTCCCTTACAGTGTCAAAACTGAAAAATACGTTCAATTGTCTCTATGCTAAAAATATAAAAAAAAATCCAAATTATTTTTCTAATTGTCCAAAATAATTAAAAATCATCTTGGTGCAAATAAAAAGCCAATTGGATCTTGTATTTCTTTATACCGATTTATTTAAAGGAAATATTGTAGTGTCGGTGGAAAGAGGATGCTCGCCATTTTGTTTTAATACAACGACATACGAACAGAATTAAAACTTGTATAATTATAAATATTTCACTCATTACTTCAGGGTGGGATCACATGTCTTGTGAAAACAACCACTGAATTACGGGCTCCTGACTTCTTTTTTTTTTTCCAAAATACGTCCCACTTCAACATGATGAATCTGGCAAGTTGCGCCTGATTAAAAACAGTTTAACACAGGATAAAAACAATTGTGTTCTGTTGGGATAGACACATACAGAATGTGACCTGGTGTGACCTGGGGTTGAAGTTTTGAAGGCGCCAATCCATCCCTTAAAGGGGCACTAGCTACGAGATATATAAAAAATCTAAAGTATGATTTTTTTTGTTCAATCATTAATGAAAATGAAATAGTGAAATAATAATTTACTTTTAGCAGTTAAAATGGTTCAATTTTGTCAAATTAAGTAGTGACTCTGCAGCTTTCGCTAATCTAACAGAAAATGATTGTTTGTGTACACCAATTTGAAGCATACTTATTGTCTGGTAAAAAAATGACATTATTTCTTGTCATCGGTACGGTAGATTTTTTTTAAGGACATTATCTCCCCCTTTGGCGCATTTTCTTCTCTGGAGGAATCTGCTCTTTTTGGCCCTATGGCAATAAGACTAAATAATTGGCATATTGCCCTTTTAATATACCTAAGTAATTTCTAATACATATAATGAATCGCTGTTGAATAATTATTAGATTGTTTCAGAACAGAAAAGAGCATGAATAAGGTTGTGGCAGTAGCCCAACATCATATATGTCATATATCAGCAAAAACTGAAATTTAGAAAATAACAATATTTCATACCAAGGAAACTTCTGAGCAATGCATATCATTTTAAATGCAATGACTCTTTAAAAGAATACTATTTAATAAAAACATACAAGAAATTAAAGAAAAATGACTAAATAATGTAATATCACTCAGTCACCATCGAAACCAATATAATTACACAGAGGGAAGTCAATATGAAGTGGGATGAAAGACATAACCAGACAAGAGAAGAAGATATTTCGAAACATATAAAATCAGTTGTCATATGGCAATTATACCACATCTCCTTCTTTGTATACTAATATACCCATCTTAAATGTGGAATAAATAAATCATTCATATACAAGTTTTGAAGCTATAAATCCAAAACCGTGCAAGTTGCACCAAAGCATCAAAAAGTTGTTAACTTTCAATTTTATCTATATTGAAAAACCACAAATTTCATTTTTGCATGAAGTTTAAGTAGACCTCCAAATAGCTTTTGGGATTGTGCTGTTGGCTTGTTGTCTCATTAAAGTTTATCCCAATGCTCAAATTTAAAATACATAAAGAAAAATTAGATTTATTTCAATTTCAAGTTAAAAGTTTATTTAAATGATGACTCTCATTCTTTTTTCACTGCTGTTTCTTCTACTTCTACATCTGAAAAAAACACAAAATACAAAAAATAAAATTGTTGAAATTAGTGTGTGCTGTTCGGTTGTTTCTATATTTAAATATCTAAAGCTTACTGGTAGTTTAAGATCAAGACAACAAATATCAAATGGATTAAAAAAAAATGTTATGAGTAGCTGTTATCTGTGTTTATAGATTTATGTTTTTTCAACTGTGACTCTTCCATAATTGCTATCGTGCAATTTGTCTAGTCTGTTTTGTAAAACCTGAAATATTGATCAGTTTTTTCCAGTCAAATGAACTAGTAAATACTTTCAGCATAATTCAACAACATACATGAATACATCTACTTGTTAAGGCCATTTCAAGTTATTTATTTCAATATTACTATCAAAATGTTCTTAATTTTGATTATATGATCATGTTTTTTTATATGACTAATTTCAATGTTTTTTTCTATAATATATTTGTTTCATGATATTTATGAATAACCACCTACCTGATACATTTTCCAACCTAATCAAGATCTCTAAGTTAGACATCAGCATATCTAAAATATCAGTAGAGCCTAGTCCAACTAGTCAAGATAATCCTCCATTCTAATTCAAAAATAAATAAAATACTCAATTGAAATAATTCATATGTATCAAATGACTTTCAAAAATGTATATGAGGTTTTTTTATGTGCATGATTGTGTGTGTTCACAGGACACAAGAAGGACAGGCAATAACCATATAAAAATATAAAAAAAAATCAATTATGGGTTAAATGATATAATACATCAGTAATGAAGCAACTAAACAATATAAATCTAACAAGAATGTGTCCATAGTACATTGATGCCTCACTCACACTATCATTTTCTACATGTATGTTCAGTGGACCGTGAAATTGGGATCAAACATCTAATTTGGCATTAAAACTAGAAAGATCATATCATAGGGAACATGTGAACTATATTTCGAATTGATTGGACTGCAATTTCAACAAAAAATACCTTGACCAAAAACTTTAACCTGAAACGGGACAGACGGACAAACAGACCAGAATACATAATACCCCTCTACTATCGTAAGTGGGGCATATAAATTCTTCGGGTTTTTTTTTTAGTCAAAAATATTGTATGTGTAAAGCACAAACAAATTTATTTAGTTTTTTGACACGATTAATCAGATTATTTTTATTTTATTTTATAACACTACCTTTATATTGTTATGGAAATGGAAAAAAAATTAAAAAATCTGAGCATTGAGAATAGTTTTTTTTTCAAATTGGGGATCAGTATACATTGTATTTGTAAAGAAAACATAACACCCCCGCTTTCTTTAATTTAGTTAATTGTTCAAATTAATTCAAAGTTGAAAAAATAAATTGAAGGCGATTTCAGACAGGAGGTTATTCTATACTAGGCTATTCTTGTAAATGAACATGGTTTAATAAAATGGGGACGCTAATACCCTGTCTGTAACAATACGCAACAGTCAACTTCCTCATACAGATGCAGGATTAATTTCATTAAGGCCCTTTTGTAATTGTAAGCATTGTGTATAAATTTCATAACATTTAGTCGAAGCAAACAAGAGGAAGAGAATTAAACCAACAGATTAAGTAATTGCTTCATTTATAAAGGTACATAAGTCATGAACAGTAAAGTGACGCCATCCAATTTTAAACATGATCTGTGTTTTGTGGTAATAAGCATTGTGTACCTATTCGTTTTAAAACATTTGTTTGAGGCAAACTAAAGTAAGAAAACGGGAACAGCATTTTTTTACTTAACTTGTGCTATAGATAAAGACTATATGTTTTTCTATGCCACATTGTTGTGTTACTTTTTCATTGAACTTCTCTATCACTATCCTCTCAACACAAAGGTTGTGAATTTCGAAGCACACATTTAGCCTTTTAGTTTGTACAATCTTAATTGACTAAGCTTGTCAGTTTTTCTATCTTGGATCTTGGTTCTCTACAAGCATTATGTTCTCACTCAACCAATAAAAACCGACCACTATGAAACAGTACATAATGCTGAAAGTGGCGTTTAACACCAATTAACCATTGACATAAATCACACATGTGACAGAATAATTGAAAAATTGGACACCTTTAAATGTTGTGTTTTTTGCACTGGGGACTTACTTTAAGGTTTAATAAAGTAAATATTTGATATATGTATTGACAAAAATATTTATATAAAGCATATATTATTTACAAATAATTGAAAAATCAAATAGCATCATCATATTTTCTTAATTCTTGTGCGTTTTGTACAGCGGCTGGTATTAAATCTAAACAAATTATAATAATTCTATCTCAAGATGTAATAGCATAAGTAATAAAAAATTTAAAATCTAAAAGCCCACATTTACTTGTTATAACATATTAAAACTTGGCCATTGTTTTCACTTGCTGAGAGCTATATATTTGTTGGATTGCTGTTCATGTCTAATTAACATTATACATTAAAATGTTAAATGAAGTATTTTTTGTCTGTAGCAGTATCTTTGTTTATTTGGTCATTATTTTTTAATTGAGTTGTTTTTGTGGTCTCTTTATTTAAAGTGCACATGATTTTAAAAAAATATTCTTTAATCTTAGCCATTCATCATAAGGACAAACAAATACTTGTTCATATTATCAAAAAGGAGAGCACTTCATGAAATCGAATTTATAAACAAATACAGCTGTGTTAAATCTGAGTCTAATGAGACTGTTTTCTTAAAGCAAAAAGAAATGCCTTCAAAATATTTTTTATTTTTTATATTTTTTGTTGGTAGTTCTATCTGAATTATATAGCAAAACAATTAAGGTGGAATATTTAACTGCAGTGTGTTGTAGTCTGAGGTTGTAGTGTCTCCAACAATCATTGCCTCAACTCTGGTGATTCTCGTAAAAATAACACACATCCCCCGAGTTTAAAACAGTAAAGTGAAAGTTAAAAAAAAAAGAAACAGGCTATAGTTTCTCTTGATATAAATAGACAGTCTGACAAACAACTCAGGTCTCCGTTTCAATCAGATATTACATAGAGTATGCTGTTTTTATTTGGCGTAGATGTTTCTTTATTACTTTTAACAATCCAAAGTAATAAATATCAAACGTACACGTCTTCTTTGGTGCCGTGCTGCCATACTTTTTGCGATGTTTGTTTACATTTTGGGCAACACAAATGCCTTTCATTTTCACGGAATTACACAAATCGTCAAATGAGGAAACGTTACAAAGTATTTCACAACATTGTCGACTTATTCCGTAAAAAGTATCAACATCTATAGTTTGCCTGGTTCGCGCTATGCATTAGAAAGCCAGATCAAGCTAAAATTTTGGGATCATTTCAACGAAGTTCTCAAGTATATTCTCTGAAAAGCTCCAATTTATTTACGTACGTTTTCGAGAGAAAGATGAAATTTTACATTATAAACGTACAGGGCTAATGTATTTACCTACCGAACGATCGGAGCATCTGACAGGACAATCTCTGAAACTTTTCCATCACAATGAGTCTTCTGCTATAAATATCCGTTGTTTATAGATGGTGCGCCAGCTTAATAAAATAAAGTCTGTTCCGATAAAAAATACGAAAAGTGTAACGTCGTCTAAAAATTACCGTTTTGTTTGACAGGACGCAAAATTCATTTATTGTATATCAATAAATATAATACCATGTAAAAATTCTTTAAATATTCATTTATTTTTGCATCTAATTTATTTCTTACTCAACCCAGTAATTCTATTTGCAATTGCGATAACAAGTGGCAATACAAAATTAAATATTGTATGACAGCAGATCATAAAATTACGACGTTACTTTAGCGGACAGAGTGCCTAAATTAAGCTAATAAAAATTGATAATGAATTATTCGCTTGCAAGTGAATAACTCGACCTCATTAAACCTGTATTCATGTGAACTCCAATTTAACCCCGTAAAAAGAGATAGATTAACCCATGCATTGTCCGTGTATGGTTATTTAAAGGAAAAAAATGTCAACGTTGAAAGTGAAACAAAGGTAAATAATTTGATTGACTGATTCGATCCACAAAACATCATTCTTATTCAGGAAAAAACGACGATAAACATAAATTTTTAATCTTCAATACAAAATTTAGTAGACCTATAAAAATCCAACTACATGAGTTGCTTAATCTATTTATATATATGTTCATGTTTACATCGCTTATATGGTCATAGAAGGTCAACTCGAAATTTAATTAGATGGCGTCATTGCTAAAATTCACACGAAACGAAGCTAAATCTTATTGAGACCATGGCCTGTAAATTGTTTATTTTATACTTTTGATAGTTTGGAAAAATGTTTTACATTGTTATAAATAAAATATGAGAATTTGAGTCAAATTGGTGAACATGAAATTGACAGCTAGTGCCCATTTAAACTAGCACAGTGATGTAACAGTACAAAATATTTTGGAACTTTAGGTTACATGATTAATAAAGCATGTAAACACAAAATAATATTTGCTTCCTCCATTCAGCCCGAAGATAGGAAGCGATAGCATCTGATTTACATAAATATACTTGTAATAAATAAATACTGTATCTAAATAAAGCCAACAGTAGTATACCGGTGTTCAAAAGTCATAAATCGATTTGGAAAAAACAAGTTCGGGTTACAAATAAAATCCGAGAGAAACACATCAACTATAAAAAGAGCAATTAATTTTGATACAACAGAAACAGTGTCATTATCTGAAATTGTCCATTTGTAATGCTTTCAGGAAATGTTACAATTTATGTAGATATGGATTTGTAATGAAATCTTAATTGCGTTTATTTGTCTCTCGGTTCATTGATACCTTATTACTGCCTTAGTATGACAATATGAATCACTAGACTTACTATCATGTCTTTTTATCTGAACTTTTTGCTGTTTAATGTTAACACTTATATGATGATGGCATTTATGGAATACAGAAATGATGCCCCCCCCCCTTTTTCAGATCTTCATCAGAAGTTTAACATGGAGTCTGAACTTATTTGTATCATTGTTCATTTTATTTTACTAAAGTGTTGATAATTTTAATGGAATTTTACTTTTCATGAACATGATTTGCTACCTGGCATGATTTTAATGCATGTCATTGTTTCTATTATATATATGGGTCTTATTAGTCGCTCGTCTATAATAATAATTGTTACCTGTTCTGTTTCTTAATGGCCATAATGAACTAAAAAAGTGATTCAATCATGCAATATTGTTATTTGCGATAAAACCTTGTTGAAGTCAATAAAATTTGTCTGTCACTATAGAAATTAAAATTGATTGTAATAATGTAATGCTATAATAATGAAGGTCTAAGTACAAACAATAATTATATATTGTCGGATTATTGATATTGGTTCTATAAAGCAGTAAGGAGAAAACAGTACCAAGAGACCTTAATTAAACCATTAGAAATATTAATAAAAGGAGACGTGGTGTATATTTCAAGGAAACAACAACCCGATGACATAAATATTCAATGACAACTAGGGGTCAACATATACTCTATACTCATCAACAATAGACAACTGTATGTGATATATATTAATATACTAAGTTGTAAAGATAGTGTGCCCTAAAATAATAAACTTTCAACGATCTCCGTTAATTCATCAACACAAAATGAAGACATTGTATGACATTAAACATACATAATTATATGTAATAGTACACCTCAAACATGTGCTAAATTTCGTCGGAAAAACTTGCAAAAAAGTGTGAGGTTTTGGTTCATGCTGAAGGGGTAAATGTGAATTCAAATGATGAAAAGTGCTAAAAGTGCTAACACTTGCTTTGTGCGTTGTCAAGTGTCTGTTTGAATGTATGTAATGAATTAATACACCGTATCCATTCTTTTCATATACAATGCAGTCTTGCGGTGTTCTGCTTTATCTTATTAACTCAAGCACGAGCTAAGTTTTGTCTCTAATTTTTAACAATTGTGGGTTTTAAAGTTTTTCGTTTGTTTTAATACTATGATATTGGTCTTTGTTCGTTTTTAAAATTCTGAAATCACCTTGGGATAACCTCATTGCAATCATAATACGTCTTGATTGTTTAAAACTTTTAAAAGATTTTCTTTTTTCTTAGCCACAAGGAATCACTTTTAGCTGAAGTTAATGTGAAAAAAATAATTGAACGAGATATGAAAGAAATCCGAATGATGTTACAAAAAGAGAACGATCAACAAGTTTCCTACTTCAAAAATGATACATTCCGAGAGATAAAAAGAGAGATCCGAACTAGTATTGATGGTGTCTCAATGTACTTTAAGTGTACTTCATCTGTTATAAAATTACACCTCGTGAAAAAAAAAATGACATGGTAAAAATGGGGTTTCTTTTAAACTCGAAGCCATAAAAAGTAAATGTCCAACGTCTTTAAAAAAACAATAGTCTTCGTGATAATGAGAAATTGTACACACGTCATCATGTTAATATCTGATTTCGGAAAGAAGTTTAAAAATTTTTAATGGGTGTGTAAATGTTAAATTACGTAATGAATTTTAAATCCGAGTCAATTAACCTCCTTTCAATTTCACAACATACAAACCGTGTCAAAAATTCAGGGTGAAGTAAATCGGTCTTCTGCATCGTCTGTTACAGATATAGCAAATTATTCATTTATTAAACTTTTTCCCGCGTTGTACAGTTATTTAACGTTCCGGGTTTTTTTACTCTTTATTAAAGAACTTTGAATTTTCATTCATAAAGGAAAATTAATCATTTACATTCTTCAAACAGGAGGTCTTGTTTTTTTTTTCACGGTTAGAATTTTAAATGTTTTCACTGAGTAGCTGCTTTAACATTGTGTAATTATTTACAGTTTATTAGAGTACACATGTAATTGCTACCTTTATGCAATAAAGTGCAGACATTGTGCATCGTACAATAAAATTATCTGGCTCAACATCAATATGTCAACATATATTTGTAAAGATAAAAATAATTGTCATTCAACCCATCAGTTACAGAATGAAAATAATTCAAAAGGACTAAAGAAAACTGTATATTCAATGGCAGCTTAATACTACAGTATAAATATATATATGTAAATGCTATATTGAATTTCCCATTCAAATATAGGTGAGCATATAATTATCTATGTATTATTTTTCATAAACTCTTAAATGTCTTTAGTGCATCGGTTTATTACTGATGTAAGAAATTTTAAAGTCAATAAATATTCGTTTTATTATATAAATTGGTCAACCTTGACAATATCACAATAAAAAGAGGAGTTGGAGGGGAAATTATTATTTTATTAATCTTAATAATTTATTCAATAAATACATTTTTGATCAGTAATACGTTTCAATTAACTTACTGAAATGAACATTGTTATACGGATTAACTACCTAGCAAACTTTTTTCGCATTTACATAGTACGTACTTACATCGAAGAAGTCAATGATCGAACAGCGAGGAGTCTATTGTGTTTTGTTAGACTATGTCTATTCTGAATGCTTTTAATTTCACATTTCAAAGACCTAGTATAAACACGTATAAACATCGTTTGAATAAGTTTATTTACCTGAAGAGAAAAAATATAAAAAGATCTCTAAAGTCAAAGTGTAAAGAACTACACTAATGTAATTCATATGTGATAAAACTAGGCGTTTTCTTAGCTAAAAAACTACATCAAAAATAATATTCGGTATAGGATCTTGTAAACAAACTAATCGATTTGGAAAACTCGGTGTCTTGTTTCAAAATTTTTTTTTAGTAAAATATTTTAGATAGACTGCTTACTATATTACATCCTTAAAACATTCTTTTGAAAGTTTGGAACACAGGCAGATTAACAAAGGGTAAGGTTTTAATTGAACTTCTTTATCAGACGTGGTGGAGCAATACTATATGTCCTTCTTCACACAAGCGAACACTTTAAAACGCTTGCACAAAATCTTAAGATACTGCATGACCGTGAGTAGGTTTTGTACATGTACATTGTACTCAAGTTCAACTCCGCTTTCTTCTGGTTTTGTTTTTACCCCATTTTTTTACCCATGTTTTCTAGTCCCTGCTCAAAAGTAGGTTTCCTTGTCTATGGTTTTGAATGCCAATGGGTTGCTTAAAAGCCAAAGTTTAACAATATTTATAACTATATAACTGGCTGGTCACCTAGTTTTGATCAAGGACTATTAATAATTGTAAACCAAAGCAATCTTTATACATTTAATGGATATATAAAACAATAAATATAAAAGTGTATAAATAAGTAAATGTTTAAAGTTTATATCACGCGTCCTAATTTACTTACTGTCTGGTAAAATTGCTTGGACGAACTATCCAGTAAATATTAATATATTCAAATACAACATTTATAACAATACTGTATAGAATTTTAAAAATTATAAAATCGCCGACAAGATAGAGGCCCTATTGGACACAATTGTCACACATATCCATCTCCAAGTCAATACGTCTAATAATAAAACTTAAGTTGCGATAGAACCAAACGTTTCTCATTTTATGTTGTTATTTTTAGATTCCTGGAAAGGTATTGTTGCAATACTATGTCTTCTTGAAATCTTTTTATCATTGTTAACCATACCAACAGAACTGTCTGAACATATACGATTCCGAGGGCTTACTTCAACACGAGAGATCCTTGGATGACCTGCATTTCGTTTGGCAGAATAGTCCATAGAAAATTTCCTGAATGTGTCTATATCTCGCACAACATCTCTTTCTTCATCACTAAAATCCTCGTCGGATTCATATTGTTCACTCTTACTTTTTTCGAGTTTCTTTTTCTTTCTCATATCATCATAAGCTAATGTTAAAGCTTCCTGGAAGATATTAGACCCTTTCGGAACTCCTTTATTCATTGCAGACGAGTCTGGTCTTGGGACTGGGTCATCGATAGCATCCACGATGCTCCGACGGCGACCCGTGTTCAATTCAGATATTAAATCCATTCTAATTTTTCTTCAATCTATCTTCTGCATACATTCCCCTACTTTATCTTTCATGATTATGAATTGATGTAATTATTACCTAGTGCAGTTCGATTAATCCACGTGAAGCTCTCTAATCATCTATCTTTGATCGGAGAATCCGCGTTCACTTTTTGAAATGTATTGGATCGTACTTTTCAGATGGTATTATAGTTTACGGCCTTGGTACAGAGAAAAATCTGAACAGTTTTACCTATAATCTGCCGTCAATAAGTTTAAATTAAACGTTATCTGAGTGTTTTATGAAAAAAAACGCTTGACTGACTATTTGTGAAAGCTTGTTTTTACTGGTACAATTACTCTATATGTAACTGCCATCAACTAGGTATTTAATAGGTAGATCATGTCGATTTCAATAAACTTCAATAATAATATGCAAGTCACATTTATATAGCTGGAGTTTAAAATCATAGTAAATGAGGCTTCATGGGGTTTTTTGTTTGCCTTAATGAAGTAAAAATTCAAAAAAACTGGTCAATAAACTTTACGATATTATTTAATGTTAAAATACTATTTTGTAGCTATTATTTTCGTGATTTCAAGTTATTTACAGGCGTATGAGTATGATAATGATACTATGATCGATGTCTGTTGAGTTCTAAATGCATCAGCTCAAAATGATATGTTTCTTTAGAAATATATTTATACCAATAGACTATTTTCATATTATCGAAAATATGTTGTTGAAAAAATGTAAACTTCGGATTAAAAGTCGGTAATATGAAAAATATGAAAATAGTATTTTGTATATCGGATTTTTGAAACGTAATTGAATATTGATTGGGAAAAGGCGAAGAAAATACAAAGCGACAAAACGGAAAAGAATAAATTGATGAAAGACGGAAAGCAAGACGACCAAAAGAAAATATAATAGTCGGTATTTCCTTCTCTTCTTTTAATACCTCCTTGTTGATGAGTCATTACTGGTAATCATTTAGTAGAAGATAAGCAAATGTCTTTTTTCTTGCCCTATAAGATTAACATACACATTATCGAATAAGGAGGTTTCAAGAATCTACACAGAAAGAAAAGCACATACCATTATGTGCTTCAATAGAGTAATTAGAAACTGTTCTTGGTCAACTATTGGCGCCGCTGTGTTGCTTATGGAAAGTTACAACAAAGTTCGGTGATTAGTCACATTCGATGGTGTTATAATCGAGAAAGAAAAAAGGGACGTGACATTGTGCCACCTTAAGTCATCACACTTCAAGTCTTTATTAAACTATGGGAAGGTCTCTTCCCCTCTCCTCAAAAGATAAAAATACTACCTTTGACACAACATTCGTACTTTTGTTGTATGCTTATATATTGACCTCACTTTTCCCAGATATCTTGTTTCGATTTTTCCGATGATTTTATTTTCACACTCAGAATATGGTTTAATATAACTACTGAACGAAAACCCGTATAGAAGAAATTATAGAAATGAAACAAGTTATAGTGTTCATTGAAGTTTGTAAATAAAAATCACTTTGTAACATCCTTCATCTAAGCGGCACATAATAGTGATGATTACCTATTTAATAAATGGTAAATACTCTGTATTTTTTATAATCTCGTTAGGTTCTTTCAAAACACTTGTCAGCTTGTAAAACTGGTCATTTTACTAACTTACATTGAGGGTAGGTGCATTTACAGTTCATAAACCAAGTTTCATTAACTCTTTTGACAAAATTAAGACAAAAAGGATATAAGATTTATCGCCGTTCTTTTGCTCTCCTTCACCGTGAAGACCTTATCACATGACAACACAACATGAAGGTACAAGACGCTAGATGTCAAGTGAAGACCTTATCACATGACAACACAACATGAAGGTACAAGACGCTAGATGTCAAGTGAAGACCTTATCACATGACAACACAACATGAAGGTACAAGACGCTAGATGTCAAATGAAGACCTTATCACATGACAACACAACATGAAGGTACAAGACGCTAGATGTCAAGTGAAGACCTTATCACATGACAACACAACATGAAGGTACAAGACGCTAGATGTCAAGTGAAGACCATATCACATGACAACACAACATGAAGGTACAAGACGCTAGATGTCAAGTGAAGACCTTATCACATGACAACACAATATGAAGGTACAAGACGCTAGATGTCAAGTGAAGACCTTATCACATGACAACACAACATGAAGGTACAAGACGCTAGATGTCAAGTGAAGAACTTATCACATGACAACACAACATGAAGGTACAAGACGCTATATGTCAATCGCGTTAAATCTATAGTATACGCTATGTTTGCCTTTGTTAGTATGTTTATAATTTAATTTTTTTTTTATGTGTTTAGGAGTTTAGCATGTCGTTCATTTTTACTGAACTAGTACATATTTTTGTTTAGAGCCAGAGTAAGTATGCCTCCTGGCGCGAGATAGTATCATTGGTGGACTTTTTCTGCTCTTCGTCGGAGTGGTGTCTCCTTGACACATCCAACATTTCCATTCTCTATTTTAAAGTTGAATATTTGTATCAAGTTTTATTTTTATTTTACAGATGGGCGAATACCACTCTTGCCCCAAAAGGTACAGCAATGAACATACATAATTTAGATGGGGAATTGAAATCTAAAATAACTGTATCAAGACAACAAAACACAGGCAAAAATATGAACAATAAACAGTACCGCAAAAAAGTGTTTCACTATCCATAAATGGTTGATACCGCTATTAGAATAAGCTTAGCAAAACATAGTTCACGACGGGTTCTAAACAAATTTAAGTTCATTTGTATGATTTTAGTTTCAAGCAACTATGTGCACAGGATTTATTTGTTTTACACAGTTTGATTTGGAAGAAAGGCCGACATAATTAGATAGTGCAGTTAGTTGCAAAATTACTAACACAATTCTGTATCAATATTCTTGAAATTGTTATAAAATACACACATCAAATAACATAATAAGAAACCTAATATCTTGATTTATATCCAATTTTCGGAAATTTACATGTGACGTTACTTTTTTGTGCCATTGAAACACACAGTTCGTAATTCTATCAGGCTATTTTTTTAAATGTACTGTCCTAAATTGGTTTTAGTAATTCGTTGTTATTTTGTGATGAATGCTCGTCGAAATGTACTATAATATTATTCACTCATGTATTATTTTTTTTGTCTTGATGGTTTTTGCATTTATATGTTACAGTACTGTATCCCAGTCATGAAATGTTTTCACTTTAGTGCAATATTTGACATTACCATAAAGCGGGAGGTTTGGCTAGCCACAAAACCAGGTTTAACCCACTATTTTCTCTTAAAATGTGCTTGTACCAAAGTACGTTTCGATGTATGTTGCATTGTCGTTTGTTTTTTGTTGCATTTCAATGTTCTGTTGTTTTGTTGTTTTTCTCTTATAGTTGGTGTGTTTCCATCAGTTTTAGTTTGTAATCATAATTTGTTTTCTCTCAATCAATTTATGACTTTTGAACAGCATTATACTACTGTTGCCTTTATTTAAGAGCACAAGTCAACAGATCCGAAACATACGAAGTTGAAAATTTACAAGATATGCATCGAACTTTGTAAGGCTGGGTTATTTTCTTCATTTTAGTAAGTCAATATCTATAGAAAACTCGTGTTGTGAAGAAGCAGCTTTTAGTTCAATTGTTGATAAATAGTTGAAAAATCTTTAGGTATGAACGTACTCGAAATTGTGATCTAATGTTTTAGTTTTTTATACGCCCGTCAACATTTTGACGGGACGTATTATGGTATACAAATGTCCGGTGTCCGTCCGTCTGTCAGTCTGTCTGTCTGTCTGTCCGGCGTAAACATGTCGCACCGTAACTTGAGAACGACTTACCCAAATTTCATGAAACTTAATAGAATTGTTTCTTATGATGGTCAAATGATCTGTATACTTTTTGGTGAAAATAAGATTTAAACTTTTTGAGTTACGGCACTTTGTAACTAAAACAGGGGTGTGTTTTTTTTCACATGTCGCACCGTATCTCAAAAACTTTTCTTGATTATTGCTTAAAACTTTACACACTTCTTAGTTATATTAATCTTAATATTTGTATACTTTTTGGTGATGATTCAAAATTTCATTTTTGTGTTATTGAGTATTTTGTAAAAAAGGGGGATTTTTTTTTTCATGTCGCGCTGTATCTCAAAAACAATTTATGATTATAGCTTAAAACTTTATACACTTCTTTGTTATATTAATCTTAAGATCTGTATACTTTTTGTTGATGCTTCAAAATTTCATTTTTGAGTTATTGAGTATTTTGTAAAAAAAGGGGGAGGGGGTTTTTACATGTCGTGCCATATCTCAAAAACAATTTATGATTATTGCTTAAAACTTTACACACTTTTTTTGTTATTTCAATCTTAAGATCTGTATACTTTTTGGTGATGACTTAAAATTTTATTTTTGAGTTATTGAGTATTTTGTAAAAAAGGGGATGTTTTTATTTTACATGTCACGCCGTATCTCAAAAACAATTTATGATTATTGCTTGAAACTGTACATACTTCTTTGTTATATCAATCTAAAGATCTGTATAATTTTTGGTTTAATTCAAAATTTTATTTTAGCTATATTAAGTTTTTTGTAATAAAAAAAAACAGGGTGGGGGGGGGGGTCACATTTCCCGTCGTGTCTCAAAAACAATAAATGGCTATTGCTTAAAACTTTATCAGAAACTATTTATTATTATTGCATAAAACTTCCACACAAGACGTCGGGCGTATCATGCGCTCATGGCGCAGCTGTTTATTTCATTTTTATAGTACTTACAGCAAACAACTACAATACTGCTGACTGGATTGTCAGCAGCTTCAAATACAAAATATTTCCGAATATACTTTATTAATGATTCAGTCTTGATAGATTTTAGTAAATGATTTTGTATGAAGTAAGATCACAAAAATACTGAACTTAGAGGAAAATCAATTCGGAAAGTCCATAATCACATGGCAAAATCAAATAACAAAACGCATCAAAAACGAGTGGACAAGAACTGTCATATTCCTGACTTGGTACAGGCATTTTCAAATGTAGAAAATGGTGGATTAAATCTGTTTTTATAGCGCTAACCCTCTCACTTTGATGACAGTCTCATCAAATTTCGTTATATTTACATTGCTGCGTAAACTAAACAGACACAATAAATATAATAGTCAAAATATGGGTACATCAGTCATCATCGTATAACAATTTTAAAAGGAACAAATTAACAAAACACAAAAACATCTATCTACAAACACATTCATTGATAAAGTTATACTATTTTCTACGTTTTAATACGATTATCAATGTTTCGATCTCTTTATCAAATACACATCAGGAACTTTTAATTCAATTCAATTCAATTCAAAATTTTATTGCCATATAAACTATACAGTTTGTGACATATAACAACAACAAAAACAAATAAAGACAATAACTAAGTAACTCAATATATATACACAAATTCAGGTAAATATTAAAGGGTTCCCTGTCCTCAGTTCCATTGACTTTTTTTTATAAAGGATCCTAGTTTATTCACTTGTGTTGGTGTTGATGGGTTAAGTATATATATAACTTTGTCATTGTCAGTGAGATTAGCAAATGAATTACTTTCTCTGTTAATGCAATTAAAATATGTTAATCTAATATTTGAATTATGAGAACAATTTATTAAGAAATGTTTCTCATCATCTAGTACTTTGCATTTTTTGCAAAGTCTCTCTTCGCAAGGAATTTTAAAATGCCTTCCTTTTTCAATTAGTAATGAATGGTCACTGATTCTAAGTTTTGTAATTAATTTTCTAAATTCAAAGTTTGGGTTAGAGAGGTAAGGTTTGATCAATAGATTTGGCTCAAGTCCTTTATAAAAATTTAATTTACTTTTATCGTCAATAGATTTCATCTTATCCATCAACAGGTTGTTGTAATATGAGTTTATTTGGGGTTTAATATAGCTTTTAATATTTTTTAATTGTTTTAAATTATTACAGGTTTTTAGTCTATCTATATCAATGTTAGATTCAGAAACTCTTTATATTTATCATTGGAAAGGGTTTAGAAAAGCATGTTATTTACCAAAGTCAGTACCAAATCACCGAATACGGAGATGATGATAATATTGGCGACACATAGTGCACCAACAGTGGTATCGATCAAATGCTAAATTAAAGATAATACTTTATGAATTGGGTCCGACGTGCTTCTTTTGAATTAAACCTAACTAGTACATTCATACTTACAATCATATAAAAGTCGTAAATAAATTAAAAGAACTTTTTAATGAAACATTCAACTTTTATTTTAAAGATAAAGATTATCAATATATCTTTTTTAAGTACGAGATGCATAGTTAGTGTACAAAAAGTAATTAAACTGTTCGTGTCTCCAACATTATTTTCAATACTTGTTACACTAATATATATTAATTTCCAAATAAAGTGTCACATTTTATTTCAGTTTTAACCCCTTACGTGAATAACTCTCAACAGCTGAGTTATTCTGATATCAGTTGCAGTGTTTCTATAACAGTTGAAAAGATTGTCGGTAATAGTAGTTGGTATGAATTATGTAAGAAAATAACATGTTTCAAACGGAATATTTCATAAACGTTTTCACTGCCGTGTTCAGTTGCGACTTATCAAGAAACCAACTTTGAGGTTGTTGAGAAGGTCGCTCGAGTCGTAATTGTTGGCCTCACTGTATTGGTCTCACAAATATTGTCCTGCCTGATAGTGAAGTACAGTAAAAAGGCAAGAATATACGTGATAATTCCAGTAATGACACCAATTATTATAAAGATTATGGTCTTTCGAGAGTATGATCGAGCTTTAGCGTGCCTTTTCTCGGCAAAATCATCCTTCTGTAGAACTAGAAAGAGAATAAAAGAAGAACAGTTACAATTATGCCTTGGTAGTGGACTATTACACACACTAAATTTGAAGATATTGAAATGAGACTTTTAAAAACAAAACCGCTATTCTAAAGTCTATGTGTGCTAAGATTGGCACAAACTAAACACTAATCAATCAATTTAAAAATTTAAAGTTATAGGCTTTATAAACTCAAAATCTTGCTTTTTAAAGGTCAATATTTCGAGTCGTCAATCAACATATTTTTGACTTAAACGCTTTTATTTTACATTAACATAAATATGAAAAAAATGTTCAGTCTATTGAGAATAGTCTTTATTTACTTAATTGATGGTTTACTTAGACTAACCTTACTCTAAGTAATTAAGTTCACCCGGTAAAATAGTTCATGTTCAGTTCACCAGGTATAATTCGATCAAACCGCTTCTTCCTTGTAATTTTATTATTTTTATCATTCGCCAGGAGTATTAATCTTTTGACATTTACTTAACATTATAACGAAAAAACATTTAACATTTAATCTTAATGTTCATCGCCGTCCGGAATGTATTACGGGTTTTTAATATAGAAGCTATTTGAAACGGTATATGATCGATTGCTTAATATATATTACATTATAGTAATTATCCGGGAGATGTCTACATTTCTCATTATGATTAAATAACTTTATATACAGCATATAAAAGACTGATTAAACTGCACATAGACATATAGAAGACTAAACTGAAAAATAAAATGCAATGAATCAGAATATCTATACTATTAAACGAGAAGACCTCATTTTGTGTGTCGCTTCTCTTCCTTCTACAATAAATCAATCATCATGCCTCTGTGTCCTATAGGTAACATGCATAGTTGCATTTGTCATCCATTCGTATGATTATTCAGATTGAGTTATTTTGGGAGAAAAACGACAAAAAAGGAGTCCGGATATGATTCCGTCATCGGACTGACTTTTAGTCATAAATAAGACTTCCGGTTTTAAAGAGGAATCGTATGATAAATAACAAAAATGGAAAAAAATAAGCCAATCTCCATATCATGGTGTTTGGATCGCAAGAACCACTACTATTATACCTCCTTACAGGGGACAATTATTTTTCGCGTTTATCTACATGTAAACTACCGTACGATTAAACTACTTTAATATATAGAGACTCTGTATTCTGTCTACTATTTTCTTTGAAATGTTTCCTATTTAGAGGAGTCATACCAGTTGTGAGGGTGTGAATGGGAGGGGGTCTATTATTATGGCTATTAACATTTAATTTTCACCCCTTTTTTCTCTAATCTTCAAAAAATTAACCCATTTTTTCTCTAATCTTCATTTTTTGCCCCTTATTCTCTAATCTTCATTTTTAAGGGCATTATTCTTAAATAATTTAACCCCATCCAAACCCTCAGTTGTATATATATTAAAATAAGTAAAACATTTGACACAAGTACAACCAATTGTATGATGGATAACAATAATGGTAAAAAATATGCCATTCAGAGCGTTCTCAATATCATGGTGTTTAGATCGCAAGAATCACTACTATTTTTCCTCCTTAGAGAGGACAATTATTTTTCGCGTTTCATATCATGGTGTTTAGATCGCAAGAACCACAACTATTAATACTTGTAATATTCACTGGAACTGTGTAGTTGTCGTATGTTGGTTCTTGTTCTTCACTATATGGCTTCACTCTGTTCTTGTCGTTTGGATTCATTATCTTTAAAACAATGATAATTTTATACTTAAAAGAAAAACGTTTTTAATAAATCATGAATCAAATATGACATTGCCTTGATCAGGATAATGTAAGTTCAAATACAAGTATAAGTTTTTTGTTTTGTTTTTCTATTTTTTCAATATGGAAAGGTATCAAGTGACGCCTTCTAAGCTAACTCTTTCCATTGTATTGCTTCTGGTCATGTCAAGAAAATATACAGCATTGTGAATACTCTAAAGCAAAATTAACCCATCAATGACTTAATACATTGTATTATTAAATATTAACCGCAATGTTTCTATAATATAAGGGTAGTGCTAAAACTTTAAATTGTACATTTTACTACTACATAAGTATTTAGTAAATACATAATATGCATTTTGCTAATGAATATTTGTTATTATGCAACTGGTTCCACTTCTTGAAAAGTTTTATCTTCTGATATACGAGTTAAAGAAGAACACACGTAAATTAAAACGCAACGTTACGACACAAAAAAGCAAATGATATCTACAGGTCAGCGTACGGTCTATATAACAATAGACAGGTGCTCGAATGAGTTAGAGACAATGAGCCTTTCTGCCGAATTTGTTTTTACATGAACAACGGTGCCACATATTGAGAAGATAATGATAGTTTTCCAGGGCACCTGAGATAATCCCGGTTTTTGTCGGGTTTGCATTGCTCAGTTTATAATTTTCTATGTTGCGATTATGGACTGTTAATTTTCTTTCGTTGATTTCTTTTTCTTTTGCAATGGTGTTGTCAGTTTCTCTTGAATTAAGGGGGTTCGCGGGTCTAAATCATTTATATAGGATTTCTCTATATTTTTCTATAAATGAACTTTATCTTATAGTTAATAGAAAAATGAAATAAAAAAATGGGGTCACCGTTCATTTGCGCTCACAATCTGCCTTCGAAAGAAGCATACATTTTTGTAAAGGCGTTTTTTTTTCTGTTGAAGTAATAGGAGAAATAAAGGTAATATCGAAATAAAAAAAAGAAATTTATTACAGAAATCTCTAAAATTTTACAGTAATTTAGTTTAAGTACAGCTCATATGGAAATTATATTAAAAAAGACAGGTCACCGATGAGTTGAAAAAGATATTTCAATTTTAGAGCCAAAAAATGGCATTTTTCCACCAAAGGGAGATAATTTGGAACTTTTTCAATGATGTATACATTTTGAAAGTCATCTGGGGCCAACACGAATTGATTGTTTTGAATGATTTTTGTACCATATGATAAAGTAACAACTACAAAAGGAAATAAATAAAATTTGTAATGAAAAACAAATGTTTGATTTTTTTCTGAAATTTTTATACCCTCGAGCCTCCTTAACAGTTTGGTTATCCCTTTTTATTGTATGAGGATTTTATTTATTTAATAGTCAACGAAACCTACTGTTTCCGTGACAGAACTATCGCTTTGTTTTAGGTATTGTTTCAGAAAATTTTAAAGCTTTCTATGAAATGCGAGTGGACAATTTGGGTTTTATAGAAGCTGTGTAAGATGACGCTGAATATATAGCTAACCTAGACAGTAGCGATTAACAAAACAGTAACTAACACCATGGACAAGGGTAAGACGGGGACTCGGTTATGAGACGAAATGTATCAAGTGTACAGCAGTGCACACCCGAGCGTATCTCTAAATGTCATATTTCTTTACTGCAAGTGGCACAATATTCATCTAATTTTCAATGAAACAATTATGCGAAACTAGGGTGACAGCAAGAGTAGACACCGCTTCGTCAGTTTTGGCAACTGTGAATGTGCACATGCTGCTTTGACTCAAATTGAAAATCTAAGAACAAGTGAAGCAAGAAAAATGCAAGTGACCATGAACGCCAAATTGAAGATCATGAATGTAGTGTTGCAGTAGAATTGGCACATCTTACCTTGAGCATCCTCAAGCCTATATCATTTTTGTTTTCTTCAAAACTTGAACTGTATTATGGTTAATGTTTTTGTTTTTATCAAACTTTCTTCTAAAATTATTGTTGGAAAAGAGAAAAGATGAACAGTTTCTTGAGCTTTAGTAGTGCGACTATTGCAGATTTCATAAAACACTACATTTTGGCACGTAACCATAGGAAAATGTATCCACGGCCTCTTCTACAGAACAGGACCGTACAGTGACTTTTCTATTCCGTATTTGGATCACGTTATTTGGGAAATGGGATACCGGTTACCTGATGAAGTTAAAAATCAAATGCACGAAGTTAATTCATTCCAACAAATGTTAGTTTATTCCGGATAGTATTGCTATGAAACATTCACAGAAGTTATATTAAAAATCCAATACGAGATAAAGAAAGCTTCTAGGAAGCAATTTAGCTGACTAACAAGACTTTTATCCTGATGTTTTGTTGTATTACAGTTTCTTCTTAATCTACGGGTCACATTAGTTTGTGTTGTTGTGTTTTCCTCAAGTCTTATGCCTCTAAAAACCTTAGAACGACATACACGAGGTTCCGAAAAACTTTGTAACTGTATGGGCTTCCATGTTCCATGTCCAAAGAAGTTTTTTAAGTTGACCGGGGACGTGTGCTCGTGCAATTCGATAGTTCTGGTCACCATAGAATCGAGACTTTTATTATTAGTAGAGATGAACTTCAAGAATAATACTGTTTTTTAAAACTATTTGTTGTAACTACTACTTAGCAAACACAGAGTTTTCGTTATTTCTTGTTTTTTTTTTTTTTTTTTTTTTTTTTTTTTGTAAATATGTTGACCATTCCTTTAATTTCATGTTAAAACACTGAGTTTTGCAATCAGATATTACGATTTCCCCCACTTTGCCACATATATTGAAAGTGTACAATCTGTAAAACGCGCATTATAAAGGAATATAAACCTTCTTATTGTGAAGGTATGTATTCCTAATACGATTACAGTGCATGGGTTACGGTAATATATAAAACGAACGCTGCTCCTTTTGCCTTGATCCGCGACAATATTAATCACACTTTGTTCGATTAATTCTTCTCGATGATTTTGACAACAGCACTTGATCACTCGTAATATGAAGATTTATAGAACAACTACCCGTTTGTTAACTTCTTGATATACCTGGTTTTGTTTTATGATTTTTTTGCAGTTGTTAAGTCTTTTTTTTTCATTCCAATTTTCCAGCGTTAAATACAAACAAAACCAACCAAAAAAACATATGCCAGTACATACCTTTCTGTTAATTATTTGTCGGATAGTTATACTTTTGATGCGTATCCCTTATATGTTATTTCTTTGATAATACTATGCTGCTTAACTTCATCAATACTAAACTATGTATTTTAATTTAATCAGGTACATGTAATGATGTTGAAGAAATGATATGTTTGAAATACACATATCTTCATTAAAAATCCATTAAACTGCTATTTTGTTGACATTTGATGACCAGTGCAATGAGTTTTAAACAAACTTTATAATTCAAAACTAATAAACAAAGCTAAATGTTGCATCCTACAGAGAAAAATCAGGCATTAGAAAATAAAACGTGAATTCTTTGATTGATGTAAGCTAAAGAATACATTACAAATGTTTAGTTAAAAAGACCCTGTATACATTTCTAATTTCAAATCTATAGTCAAACACTTTTTTGCTGGAATGAGGTGTTATTTTTGTTTATATTTTACAGTTGATACGTTATTTTATGGCTTATATATTTCCTATCATGATTAGAGGATTGTTGCTCACAATGATGTTAACCAAGGGTTCCAAGTGTTGAAGTTGAAATAATCAATTGTAAATCTTTACAGACGCCATCACGAATTGGTAACAGTCAAGAAACATCTGTTTTACAGATGTCGACAGATAAGTTCCAATCGATGTAATCACAATCCTGTCCTCCATTTACCCGAACGTGACCCACATTTTGACTTACAACTGTGTTTGTACTAATCTAAACAACACAACGGTTGTCACATGTAGATATATATCTGCTAACCACTCCGGAGCATCTGAGATCATCCCTGCTTTTTAGTGGGATTCGTATTTCTTAGCCTTCTGTTTACTATGCTGCGTTTGTATATTGTAGGCCGTCTTTTGTTTTTTATCTCTTTTTTTGCCATTAAATTGTCAGTTTGTTTTTTATCTGGTGTGAATGCACTTAATATCTTTCGCCTCGCTTTTAAATAAGGCAGACAATGATTATTATTAACATAATTTGACAGGCTTTTTATCTTTGCCAAAAAAGTTTATATCGTGCTAGAAAAACAAATAAGTTAAATTAAAAGAGGAAATATCGTGATTGTTGCATGCTACAAAAAATGCACGTTTTGTAAGGATTAATGTTGAGTAATGGAATGTTGTATTACAATTCTATGATGTAGCTATTTATAAAATGCTTTCAAAACAAAACTAAATAAATACAAAAGGCCTCTGAAATCTATTTCTCTGAACATAAATAAATATACTACGAAATCATCTCAGTTATTTCCCGTTTGAAGTACTTACTTTATTCAAATCATAGAATAATAAGATAAATTTCTGTCTTGTGTATAAACCCGTTACATTAATAATAAAATTGTTTAATATTGGTTGTTAGAAGAAATGGTCTTTCTTTTCTTCAATGGAAAAACTTTATTATTGAAAATTATATGAAAAAAAAATCCTTTGACGAGATCATTCTAATGATTTTTTCTCTAAAACAAAACTGATAAAAAAATTATTAGAATAAAATATTTTAGGTTTAAAAAAAAATAAGCAATAGCTTATGCTTCTTTTCAAAATAAAAGTATAATAGGCGAGCCTTATTGTTCGATACAATAAAATTAACGGTACCAATTTTCTTGCACCAGATGCGCATTTCGACAATACATGTCTCTTCAGTGATGCTCGTGGCCAAAATATTTGAAATCCAAAGCTTATATAAAAGATGAAGAGCTATAATAAAAAATGTCCAAAAAGTATATCCGAATCCGTGGAAGGAATCAGACAAGTTGCTTGCATTTTTTTCTTTGGTTTACTAAATGGTTAATCAATTATTAGCAATGAATGGTTTATCAATTGTAAGCGAAATCACGCCTCCTAAACGTTTTCTGATCATCCAATGAAAAAAGATTATCAGCACCACAACAATCCACCAAGATTTCTACGCCGAATAAAAAAATCAGTATAAGTGTTGAGGAGTCAACATCTAGGTGTCAGAAAACAAAAACAAACGTTAAATGATATTATCGTCCTTCCCTCCGTCTATAACACCCTGCTCTGTTGCTCCGTAATTCTCGTATCAAGACTTCAAAACGAGACCAGGTATTATCAGCGACGTCACAATGTGAAAGGAGAAGTTATCAGCGACGTCACAATGCGAGAGGAGACGTTATCAAGCTTGCTTTTGTCAAGCGTAAAACTGTCTTAGGGAGAAAGAAACGACCAGTAATAGAACGATAAAGAGATAATCGGGTTTTCTTCGTATAGATATTCTATACATATCAGGCACTTCTACATGGTCCTGTTTGAGCTGATCAAACATTATCTGTTTTTCAGTTTGATTTAGAGGTTGATATCGAATTTTCATTAATTTTCAGTTTATACATATTGTTTTGGGTCCAGCGATACGGGTGAGACGAAAAGGGCGGTCAGCGTACCAAATCATAAGCATTGTATTTCTGATGAGTTTTTATACGAAAGACAAGAAGAAGTCTAACAGTAAAAATAAACCAATACCGGTTCAATTTTTATACATACATTCTACAAAGCCATGGCTGACCCTTCACAAATTTTACTACACGACGCATGATATTAATTATAATTGTCGATGAAAATATATGGATATATATCATAAGGCTCATTCATCCTTTAACACTACATCTTTGACCCTTTTAACTTTTATATACATAAAATATACTACTTATTTACAATTATTTACAATGTACATTTATAATGAGTATATTTCGTTGTTATGTTCATAAATGATCACAAATAAAAGTCCCAATCTTATCATATCATAATGACAATATTTTTCACACAATTATTTGTTTTCTTTCCAGATTATGCTCTAGATGGAGGTAATTTCGTTATGTGCTGATACTTCTTTTATAATTTACGTATCTACATATTTTAAATTTATAACTCTTCACGTTTAATTGACTATGCTGAAGCTACATTGGTTCACGAGTTTACCATATATGTACCATTCTTTTCGTTTTCAGGCACTTCGTTTTCACTAAAACTATAATTAGGGCTATCGAAATCTGGTTGTTCGGAGAAATGTTCTTTGTCATAACCATTCATCTCACCGGGACTTTGTTTGAGTGTTCTTGATTCTATACGCCTGAAATAATTATACAAATGTTATCTTGTTTTATGATCATCTGTATATGTTTATAAATTATTGGTTAAAATTTTGTTTTCATTGTTGTGGCAAGACTTTCATATATTCTGGACAATATCAAATAAATGATAAATCTTAATACTTGAAGATATATCGGTTACTGTTAAGTAGGTCTACCTAAAGGGCAAGCATTTTAACTGCTTCTGGAAGATGTGTATACGTTGGATAGAGGAAGATATTTAACTAGTTAAATGTCACTTACGGATCCCTGGAAGAGCTACTGAAATATTTATCTAGCTTGCAGAAAGTTTGGCATTTTTTTATTTCACAACAACGAGTATAACGTCCGCACGGCATTGGCTTTACTGCTAGTGCCAAGTTGAGCAAATGTATTAACTGATTTATCCCAAAAAAAAAGTCAAATTCTACATTGTCGACATCAAGGTTGTCACATACTATGTTTACCTTAATCTCCTGTACAATATAATAAGCGACAGTAAAATGATTATTAACAGCAGTGCAACAGCCACACCAATGACGACGTAAATCCATGTTTTCTGGAGAGAAAAAGAATAAAAACATGTAATACTATGCTACAACATAATAATTGTCATTAACAAAAACACCATGTAAACTCCAATGTTTAAATGTGTGTAACCCGGATTTGTTTTCTCTAAATTGATTTATGATTCGAACAGAGGTATACTATTGTTGCCTTTATTTAAAGGACTTTGTATCGTTTGTTTACGTTGTTTTACGCCTTTTTAAAGATTAATTTTTCGTCGCATTTGTGAAAACCTAAGCATTTTGACGTAAGACTGATAAAACAAAACGATGTTTCGCTTCGAAAGCACAGCGTCGTTTGCTATTGCAATCAAACTGAATACTTGCTTAGAATGTGTATATTTTCTGTCTTTAGAAATAATGATTGCAAGTTGAGTAAATAGTGATCGCTTTAAAAATAATTATCTATGTCAGTTTGTGAAGTCGCATACACATGGAGTTTCATTTGTCAGAAACAAAAGGGTGGAAAACCTATCAGTGTATGATGGATTTACTTTCCACTTAAGTCATGGTTGTACTGATGATAATTGCAAAGGTATTCCTGATTTCCTCAAGATCTTTGGGCATCACTTCTGTCCTAAGAATTCATGCATAATACAAATGACCGGAATCATTCAATGCTAACTACAATCAGTAATTTCATTCAGAATATCCGTGAATTTTTGTGCATTTTACGACACTTAATCAGTATTTAAAATCTATAGATTTACAAATTTTTAATATTTTTATCGATATAAATTATCAAGACTAAGTGCTTGTGCACAAAAAAAAAGACATGCTTGGAAATTAATAATTGCACAAATAAAAAAAGATAAAGAATTTAAAAGAACACCCGATTTTTGCACTGCACCGATTTTTATTGATTTTTTTTCTGCATATACAATAGAACTAATTTGCTTATATATTTAACTTGAATACGAATTAATGTCGATGTCCATGTCCAACTTGGAGATTTTATATTTACATGGAGTAAGCTGGTAAACTAAGATACACACTGAACAGTTTGAAAGTGTTATAAACTAAATCCTTGTTATATTTTTGTATCGTTAGAAAGTTTTATAAATAAATGAAAATTAAACTTACCGATTCTTTTTCCTCACTAGCTGAAGGTTTTTGGACAAGTGCTGTCTCAACCACTTTTAAACCAGGTACTTGTTGTTGTAGTTTTAATTTGATGTTTTTATAAGAAGGTTGATCCAAATCATCTTCATCAACATATCCTCCTCCTTGTAAAGTTGGTGATACGTAATACTCGATCTTTGCTGCAGGTTTACTTTTAAAAAAAAATAAAAAAGATTCATATATTTTGAAGAACTGATTTTTTTATTTCAGTATATCAAAAGAAATGTTTCCTGTATAAGTGACATTTCTGTTCGGAAAATATTTGTGTTAAAAAGATGAATTTTAAATGAGGGAAACATTTTAAATTTTATAATTACAAAGCTTTTCTTTAGGAGCAAGACATATTTTATTAAATATATGCATACAACTAATGCTCATAATAAACCGTTTGGTTTCATTTTGGCCTTTTATAGTGGATTGGTGCCGGACTTTCAAGGCAAAACATCAGATGTATTCCTCTCGCTGCCATATGTCTTCGGAAGTTTATCGTCTCTTAAAATCTTAGATTAATGTATGAGGAATCTTTATTTGTTCTGTTGTCCGTTTGTAATAGTTTTACACATTTTAGAGCATTCGAAAAAAGCTGTAAATGCAGGATCTCAAACTTAAAGTTTTTCTTGAAACGTGATAAAATAACTTTTCGTTGTGGTGCAAGTTATTTTTTACCAGCTTTTGCTATTGGTTTTGGCTGTTTTGTAAGTCTCGAATTTTATCATTGTATGGCTATTTGTTTCCATTGAGATTTCCTCTCTGTATATTATCTTGAAAATTTTTGTTACATTTAAATACAGAATACCTACCCATCATTTGTCTGGAATCCTTTAAGGACATTCATAACTTTGGTGTTTATGTTGACCCCAAGACCTAGAAACAGTAAAACAAAACGTTCAATTGCTAAAGAACGGAAATGACAATATTTAAATTAGAGGTTTTGTTGGGAATATATGTTTATATCGAATATTTTATCTAATATTACGTTTTTCATTAAAATTGATTCAATTGATCGAAAGTGTACTTACTTTATAAATTTTCAAAGTGGTACAAGCTTTTACAAACGATAGTTCAACCAGAATTACATTTAGAACATTTTATCAAATATATCGCATGTTAGCAGTACATTGTTAATAGTACTAGAACAGGTAGCAAATGTTATTTCTCGGAGTAACACCAGTATCTTGTGATGTCTCTTAGCAAACATAGAGTGTTGGCATGAATAATCCTCACCTGTAACACTTAGCAATCTGTAATTTCAAATTAAATAACCTAAGTTACATATATCTCTGCGTATTTCGATTTCAACGCCCATCAATGCTCTTCAACTGCCTTTGAAAGCATTGAAATAAAATTTACCAAATGCATGGCTATTGATAATTAAAGGTGACATAGTGTACCGCTAATAAAACATCATGTATGGTTTTGGATAATGTATTTTAATAAGAAATGTAATCTAACAAATTTGATTACAATAATGTTATTACCTGTGTTTTCGGACGTCCAAAGAAGTTTTAAAATATTTTGAATTTTGTTTTTATCAATCATGTCGATCTGTCCTGTAACCCTGATCTCTCGAAGTTTTCTAGCGATACAACCACAAGTAGAAATTCCCTTTGGAAGGTTATGCTTGGTAACATTTTGGTTTGGTTCCTGTAATGCTGTGTTAGAAGAATCTGCATTCAAAACGGAAACAACATACTCTACTTTCGTCACTCTATGTCTGAAAGAATGAAAAATACATTATAGACTTTAAGATGCAAGGGTTGCTTAAAATGACGATAAATATTAAAATAGAGAGAGAGAAGCTGTCAATCTGGTAATATACAATCGTAGGTTCAAAGGCAGAAATATTTTAACAATGTTTTCTAAATTTCATTTGATAAGACAGAGAATTATACTATATTATCTCAGACAATTTAATATCTATAGAAATAAGGTTTTGTTTACTTACCCAGATTTCTCGGAGAAATAGTTCTTGTCCCATGATTTAATTGTTAATCCTAAATCGCTGCTTTGTAGATCTACAAAATTTAATTTAATTTGCAAATGTCAGTAAACTCATTGGATGAATATAAATGATTGAAAACATTTTTCTTTATCAAACATGACTTCCACAGGTTTTTTTTTATATTTTGTATGAGGTAGAAATATTTATTCAATATCTAGATGCGTTCTTGAACGAAAGGTTAAAAAAATATTATTATGAAGACCATAGAAAATTTAATATTTCATTCTCATACTTATCGTTGATGTTAGTGTATGCATGCGAAATTACGTACCCATACGTGTCAATGCATACGAACCATAATTAGACGTAGCCAAATCCTTTCATGTTTAACTGGATTGAAACATCAACGAAAAAATTAAAATCATAAAAATACTAATCATGAACTCCGAGTAAAATTCGAACGAGACTAATCGCAGGATTTGCACTAACAAAGAGTCACACGACAGGTTCAACTGTAGAACAAAATTTGCTCACCCTCCTACGGTACCTGCTGAGAACCCACGGTTTGATTGTGTTGTTTAGTATTAAGATTTCTGTGTTATGTTGGCATCTCTTGTGTGTTTGGTCTCTTTCAAGCTTTTGGTTCAGGATTGTTTATGCTTAATTTTTAGTTTTGGTTGACAATTGTCTTTTCGTTTTGTTTTGTTTTGTTTTGGGTCTAGTTCATTTGTTTTCCTCTTATAGTTCATGTGTTTACCTCACTTTTGGTTTGTAACCCGGATTTGTTTGTTTTCTTCTCAATCGATTTATGACTTTTGAACCCCGGTGTAGTAATGTTGCCTTTATTTGACACTCTTTTTTACGATTTATTGTTGATGTTTAACGATAGTTTCCCTTCTTTTGGCCCCAAAAAGATAAGAAATGGGCAACATAATGCAAATAAAATAATTATGTGTATTATAACCTTGACAATATTACATTGACACGAAAACAATAAACGCATTTGCACGCAATAAGGGTTACGAAAACGGTTATCTCCCAATTACTTGTATTGAAAAAAGAAGCTTATAATTCATAGGTATGAATTATTTATCATGTTTATCATAAACAAAAATAAATATAATGTACTTCAGTATATCATTTATCTTGCAATGTACAAAAACGCCTGCTATTATGGAAGAATATTTCTTACCTGAATTGAAATTTTTCCAAGCCGAAATTAGAGCATTATTGACGTTATTAAGTTGGCCTGCTGGAACCTCTCCGTCAAGATTTATTTCGAATATTTTCTGTGTTTCATTTAAAACTATAGTTTTATTAGAGGCAGACAGCTCTTTCATAATTGAATCTAATCTTCCTGCCAAGTTTGGATTAGGCCACTGTAGTTTGCTGTCATTAAATGGTTCAGAATACCATACTCTCGTTACTGGATACCTTAAATTTTACAAATATTAAAGTTATAATTTTTCTTGACGCATTTTACAATACGATATAGAATAGAAAACTTTCTATACAGATAAGGCAAACATATTTACCTGTTTACCTTTATTGCTATTGTTTCTTCCAATACAAAAAGGGAAGGAGAATATAGTGGATAGATGCAGCTGTACATTTAAACCAAACAACTAATCTTGGTGTCAATAAATCGAAGCTACTTTATATTGCTCTGTTGGGTTCCATTTTCAGAAACCTCAGCAGTAACAAAGGACAATTACATATATATGTTTGGGTCTCATGTGGTCATATAGCTCATCTCATGCCTCGGTTCTTATATACTTAATTGGCTTTTAATAATTTGGTTTTGAACGTTTTTGGTGAATGAAATCCAGAGAAGCACCTCGAACACATACAAATCTTAGAATTTTTCAATGCTTCTATGTTATTATACGTAGACGTATAACTTACCCATTTGATGTTAAGTAATTGTTTTTTACCATATTTAGATCAGCAACTACAACGAAAAGTAAAATATTGATTATCAGAATAGGTTGATGATGGAAGTGTTTAACGACCTTGATTAGCTTTACAGCCCTCGCACGGTCGGGTTAGAATAGGAAAACAACATACAAATAAGGAAACAATATGTTATGGAGGTTGTCTTGTGAAAGAAGCGCCATTATATTCTTGAAGGGTTTAGTTCAGCACTAATAATTAAATAATCTTTAAGAAGCTAACCTTTTTCACAAAAAATTATAATGTGCCTAAGCTTACAAAGAACAGTATTGATCTCTCTCTACGTTATTAACTTTCTCAAACAGTTATTTTCATTAGATTTCTATTATATGCAGAAACACACCTGTTCTTGTATGTCGTGCAGCACCGTTATTTAAAACGAGAGCCCGTCTTACAGATCCAATATCTCTTAGCTTTATTCTTCCTTCTATATCAACGTATTGTCGTCTACTAGAAGCACAACTGGAATCACATGCTTGAATGTTTTTGTGAACACCTGATAGGCCATTGTCGTTAATAAGACTTCCATTCAAAATTGGAAAGTAAACGGCGTCGGATTTTCTGTAAAAAGAAACGTGTTAACTGAAAATGGTTTTAATGCATATAAAAATGGGTTTCGTTAAAACTATAAACTGATATTTTAACTTCCATTGCTATGCATATCCCTTATCGATAAACAAATAATAAATCAGTCAGTAAATGTATTTTAATCTATTGGATATTTGGATCTGAACTCAATCTATCAAGACTGAACAATCCAAGATCGTATGATTGTGGGTGAAACTTTATTCTCGTTTTCTTTTAATCAAGACTATTTTACATATGATTCTTTTATATTGCCTCCCATTATTCTCTTTTTTTAATTGTCCATTTATTTATTTATTTGACTCATGCCCCTTTTTTTCTATTTCTCTTTGGAAATGTTTGTCAATTTATTTTTTGTTTATTTGCTTACCCAGAGTCTAATGTTTCTTCTAATGAAGCCACCTCAATATCTAACTTACAGCCACTAGAACATCTATTACTGTCTGAAAAATAAATATGTGTTCAATGTATACTGTTGAGTTATGGAACTTTGATTATAAAAAAAGTGAACAGACAGTTTTTTCTTTACTGTATGAAACTTTCATAACGCTGTAAGCCATTGGCTCGAAATGTAATCTCATGACGATGTCAGAATCCATTGTCATCATATATTATCTAAGTGATCGTTTCTGATTTATTGTTTCTGAGATTAGTTCTTCCTTTCATGAAATAATGGCTACTGGTCTATCATCGAAAATTTTGAAATTGTTAATTAAAGGTACAAACCTTTCAAAGACGACATATAATTCGATTTGAGCTGTCGTTTCACGTCATCCAGTTTGATATCTTTCGCGGGTTTATCTATTGTTACCCGAACTCCTTGTGTGTAGTGATGTAGAGGTTGAATGAACACTGTAGCTAAATGTTGTTGTCCTTTTTCACAACATTTCTGGAACTCGTCATTAATGACAGATGTAGATGGTGGTGTGTGACTCTTTGGGGTGATCAATGACCCACGAGAACTTGCGAGGTACTGAATCTTTGTTACTCTAGTCCTGAAAAGGAAAGTTTTGTGTAGAAACTGTTTGAAATGTCTTTCAGGTTCTAGTGAATATAACAAAGTAATTATAAGGATAAGTCCAGTCAATACCAGTTTGTTTCAACAACCAGTATAAGTCAGTAATTGTAAAACTTTTCGATAATAAGCAGAGATGAAACAATATTTAGACAATTGTGATTTTGTTATAGCTGCATATTTTTAAACTTGATCAAATGTTTAAATTTTTAAAATCAACTATATTGGATTAGCATTGAAATGGTTTCATACATACCCGTATTTGCCAATCATTTGCAAAGAGTTAGCAATTAGAATGTCTACATCTTTTATATCTGTAAATAACCAAACGTAGCAATTAAGCATAAAGAAAGCAAAATGAAGTGAGTTATGAAAATGCAATCTATTATGTTCGATTTTTTTCTCTCACATGGTTTTGAAATTTGCAGTGGAATTTGCACCTGAACTGGCCTACTAAATCATGTTTTTAAACTCCCTGATTGCCAAATATAAACAGATCATGATATAGGTTATCTCTTACAAGTTCAATAAAAGATTGAACCGTGATAATATACGACAAAAGTTAAAACAGAAAATGTAGCTTATTGAAAATATATGTGTGTTTGCTGCTGTTTTACAACAACTTACATTCGGTGATCAGAATGTCAGTTACAAGTACAAGACGGTTCGATATCAGTATGCATTATGAGTTAAATTGACAAAAGCTAATTTGAATATGCAAAGCTTGGTGACATTTGCCATGTTAATGCACTATGGAAAGAGATTAAGCTTTATCTTATGAATATTCAGAACTTTGATACCATGTCGTTTTACCTGCACTGGTATTGTATTGTGTATTTTGATACCGTGCTGTTGTCTTACCGCCACGTGCTGTTTTATTATGAACTTTGAAACTATGTCGTGTTCATGCATGTGCTGTTTTCTTGTGTATTTTTGATAGTTTGTCATTTATATTCACGTGCTGTTTTCTTGTTTACTATGATACTATGTCATTTATATTCACGTGCTGTTTTGTGTGTTTTATGATACTATGTCGTTTACCTCTACGTGCAGATTTTGTGTATTTTTGGTACTATGTCATTTATATTCACGTGCTGTTTAGTTGTTTACTATGATATTATATCATCTTACCTCCACGTGCTGTTTTCCATGTTTTCTTCAGTTTATCTTTAATGTTTTGTAGATTATCCTGATAGACATAACCAATAAGATCTATATCATATAATGCGTCATTCAAACTGACCAACGAATATGTGCTGGATAGGGTTAATGGTCCATTAGTTTGTTGTAATGGTTTGCTTTTAAACTCGTTCTTTAGGTTTTTCAAAAAATTGTCGTTAGTACCGTTGAAACACTCATCAGCATGAAACTGTACTTTTGATGCCTGCTGTCTGAAATTAATTCATGAATTATATTTATCAGAAAAGTGGAAAATCGATAAATTTCATAATGATATATGATAATGTAATGGGATGTGAAAATAACAACGAAACTCCTACTTAGAGACAACATACAATTTGTAGGCTTTACTGTATTAAATTCGATTTTTTTTATTTTGATAGTGACTGTGGTCTGTTTTAATGTAAAATTTATTTTTGCTTTCACAAAATGTCATTAGTCAAATTCTCTGTGGTTGGTGTTTCATCTTATGCAAATACAAATGTGACTGTGTTTACAATATGCAAGTAGTATTCGTCAAATAGTCATATTTACCAATAAAGAGATTTTGCTTGAATAAGGAAAATGTTTGTTGTGTTTACAATAAGTTAAATTACTAGAATTATATTGAGACATGTTTGAAAATATCACATTCACACATGATTCGTTGTAGAAAAGTGTCCCATTCGCATAATCAACGCTTCAGACCGATTTAACCAAAACAAATATCAAGTTTTATCTAAGTTTAGAATATTACAACTTTTATTATTATTAAACTAATATGAAAAAAATCCACTAAAAATGTATACTTACAAGTTTATGTTTATCATTGGTTCAACGTTTGTTATTGTGATGTTCGGATAGCAATTTCCATCGCCTGAAAAATATAGAAATGAACACTTAGAACCTACAAGGAGTTTTGTACCAGATTTTCTTCTCTTGAGCGGCAGTATTCATACAAAAAGTATTGCTACCTTATTTAACTACCAGTTTTAACTAGCACATTTTGATCATGCTTTACAAATGTGGTATCTTGTATTTCCTTGTTACATTTGACTATATAGGTAAAATAAGGAGGTTTTCACGAAATCAGGTTTAACTTATTTTTTTCGGATGTTGGTAGATTGATGAGGTCTGGTTTTTTTTGTCAAATATTTTTTAGTGGTATCTGTTAAACTTTTTTGTCTTATCAACAGATAACATTTGAAAGTTGAAAAAAGATGCTGTAAATTAAAACAAGTTGATAAGGGAGTGGTGTCAAACACCAGACGTATTAAGTCAAATTATGCTATAAAAATCATAATTATTGTAAACCACTTAAAACTGGGATAGAGTGGAACAAAGTTACAAAACAAGCAAACCCATAACACTTTGTCATCATTTAAGGGATTAACTCAGTTCGTTACTCAGTTTCAAAATAAAAAGCTTTTCATTACACTAGTATATATTGATAGGGGGTTAATAAAAGAACCAAAAGAGCAAATAACATATATATATATATATCAATGTGCTTGTTTTCGAGATCTAAGCCATTGAAATTTTGGCGGGAAAATATTTTCTCTTGACTTTTCATAGCTTTAACCATAATAAACAATGATCAAAATTGTATAAGAATTTTACGGATGACTTATAATTATGCATGTACAAGATTTATAAAAAGAGAAATGGGGGTGAATGGGCAAATGTTTTAAGGCATTTAAATGGATTAAACCAGAGATTCCGAAAATCTGACAAAAATTCCAAAATAGGACAAGCAAACATCCGTAAGAGGGTTTTAAGGAACCTAAAATGTTAATTATACTGCAAAATATGTATAAATTGAAGTTTTTCGTGCATCCCTTTTTCAAAGATACAAAATAATATTATAAAATAAATGCTTATTTGTATCCACACTACACGCATTTTTGTATAAAACTTAAATACACTCAAAGAAAACAAAAACAATTTAATGAAATAAAATAGAAGTATTAAAGTCGAATATTCTAAATTGTTCTTGATTTTTCTTGATTACAATTATAAATTGTTACTTCAAAAGGACTGAGCCACGTGCTAGGGTATAATGTTTCCTTACAGTAACCAATTAGAAACTTTCATTTTAAACTTTAAAAAAAAAATCTTCAGTAGAACGCGCCTCTTACTTACACTGTTATGATTCCATTTAAGTTTATATAAGTAATATTCTAAAGGAATTCCAGTGTCTTAAACTGGCAAAACATAATGTAAAACAACTTCAAAGAACGTTCAAAGTCAAATGACAATCAATGTTTTATATATATTACCTGATTTATTGCCTGCCTTGTTTAAGTATGATTGTAGTATTGGAATTTCCTCTGGTTTAACTGTTCCGTTCAAAAATACAGTGAAGTCTGTATTAGGTGTAGCAGATGTTGGTTCTGTTGTTGCTAAAGTCGTTTGCATTGTTGATTTCATTGATGGTGTTGTAGATACTGTGGTAGGTTTAATGGTTGGTGTAGTTGGTGAAGTTGTTGGTGTTGTTGTTTGTCTTGGTGTTGGTGTTGTAGTTTGTCTTGTTGTTGGTAAAGTTGTTGACTCAGTAGAGGGTAAAGGTGTTGATTTAGTAGTGGGTAAAGGTGTTGACTCAGTAGTGGGTAAAGGTGTTGTCTCTGTAGTGGGTAAAGGTGTTGTCTCTGTAGTGGGTAAAGGTGTTGACTCAGTAGTGGGTAAAGGTGTTGACTCAGTAGTGGGTAAAGATGTTGTCTCTGTAGTGGGTAAAGGTGTCCACTCTATAGTGGATGAAAAAGTTGACTCCGTAGTAGGTGAGTTTGTAGTAGATAAAGGATTTGTTTTCGTAGTAGGCGAAGGAGTTGACTCCGTAGTAGGTGTAGTAGATAACTCTGTAGTAGTTGAAGTAGGTGACTCTGTAGTAGGTGAAGTAGTTGACACCGTGGTAGGTGTAGTAGTTGATTCTGTAGTAGGTTGAGTAGATATTGAAGTCGCTATGGAAGTCGGGGTTGTAGTTGCCTTTGTTGTTGGTTTTGTTTTTAAAGGACAAAAATATGCCTTGTCTAACACACAGTAGCACAATCCTGGACCAGTTGCATTAATACATTGATCATTTGAGTCACATTTAGTTTCAATACAAAATCCATATTCCCGTGTTACCGTTGACATTGCTAATGGAATCGTCTTTGGTGTTGTTAATTGTATTGTTGTTAGTTTAGTTGTTGTTGTGGGTGTGGTTGTTGTTGAAGTGGTTGGTGTTGTAGTTGGTGTGGTTGATGGTGTAGTGGTTAGTGTTGTAGTTGGTGTGGTTGGTGTTGTAGTTGGTGTGGTAGTTGATGTAGTGGTTGGTGTTGTAGTTGGTGTGGTAGTTGATGTAGTGGTTGGTGTTGTAGTTGGTGTGGTTGTTTTTTTAGTGGTTGTTATTGTTGTTGGTGTAGTGGGTTTGGTTGTTGGTGTTGTTGTTGGTGTTGTTGTTAGTGTAGTTGGTTTGGTTGTTGGTGTGGTGGTGGGTGTGGTTGTTGGTGTTGTAGTTGGTGTGGTAGTGGGTGTAGTGGTGGATGTGATTCTTGGTGTGGTGGTTGGTGTGGTAGAGGGTGTGGTAGAGGGTGTTGTGGTGGGTGTTGTTGTTGGTGTGGTTGTTGGTGTAGTGGTTGGTGTTGGTGAAGTTATTAGTTTTGTCGTTGGTGTAGTGGTTAATTTGGTTGGTTTCGTAGTGGTTTGTGTCTGTTTTGAAGTTGAAATTATTGAAGTAGTTGGCAATGAATTAGGTGATAAGGTTGGTTTAAGTACGTATGGACAGAAGTATGCTTTATCAATTAAACAATAACATAGTCCAGGTACAGTGGCATTGATGCACTTATTGTTTTTGTCACATTTTGTTTCAGAACAAAATCCTACTTCTTGCTTAATTGTAGAAAATTGAGAAGGGGTGGTTTTCCTTCTTGTTGTTTGTTGAACTGTTGACGCTAATGTGGTTGTTACTTTTGTTGTAGGTTTGGTTGTGGTTTGAGATGTTGAAGCTAGTGTGGTTGTTACTTTTGTTGTAAGTTTGGTTGTAGATGTTGATATAACGGTTGACTCTTGTGTGGTAGCTGATGCTGTCGTTACTGGTTGTTTTGTAGTTGGACAGTGACAGTGATGACCTTTGTTCATTTGATGACATGTGCAGCCTGGAGGGCACGGGTTTTCTGAGCATTTCAGTTGTTCAGTTTGACAATATTTACCTGTGTAGCCATCTCGACAACAACAAGAACTGTTAAAGCAATGACCATCATTTTTACATGTCAAACTTGGAGGACATTCTTTGTCAAGGTAGTTTGGAATGTCACGGTTAGTACAGTTCTGGCCTGACCATCCAGAACGACATATTTTATGTCCAGTTGTAGGATCACAATAATAATGTCCATTTGCGCAATCATCAAATTCTTTACAGAATTTTCGACAATCAGGGCCATAATAATATTCTGGGCATGAACTCACAACATTTGGATCTACTAACGGAACGGAGCAATCTTTTCCAGTGTATCCATTATTACATATACAAACGGCGCCAAAAATATCGTGCAGACATGCACCATTCAAACATGGCGGACAGTCACGTGGTTTTGGAGTCGTTGTAGATTGTGTAGAATCTATTTCACACAGTCTTCCACTGTATCCTGTTACACATGTACACGTGAAAGTACCAATACGGTCATTACATATTCCATTATGTTTACAAGGTTCTGTCAGACATTCTAATATTTCACTCTGACAAAGAACTCCAGTGTAACCATTTGGACAAGAACATTTGTCTCCAATACATGTTCCATTTTTATGACATGCATTACTTTTACAGGATAAAAAAGAATCGTTGAAATTAGTTCCTAATGAGTATTGTTCCAGTGAGACTAATGTCAACTGCAAAGGGGAGATAAGAAGATATTATATTATTTATACGATTACAGACACGAAAACAAAATATGACAATAATAATGTAAAACTACGTGTACAACGGAATAGTTTTTTCGGTTCCATAAAACATAGTCGCAGTTGAGTTCTATTGTCAAATAAAAAATATTGCATAGCCACACCTCTTCTTGGATCTTTCATCAATAATTAAAAATGTATTTAAATGTAACATAACTCTCAAAGGTATGATGCGACATTTATAAACCCTTATCTCCAACAGCTTTTAGAGCGAATATTCGTAAAGTAGTGATAATTTTATTCCTTCTCCTCTTTTCATTAATTTTCCCTGCGAAGTTAAATATATGTTTCAGTAATTCATAGCTGATAGATGAATCACATGATAATCTATTGATTTGAAAGCATTCATATGGCAATTTAAAAAATGTTGGAAGTCACTGTAACTAAGAACACAAAAAAATAATTTACTTCAAAAGAAAATTACTTTTTCTTTCTCTCTAATATCGGTGACTGTAATTCCTAGAGGACTTTTCAGTTAAACAGGGTAGACCTTCACATTCCAGAAAAAAAACGAGACATTGTACAATTCTCCAAGTAAAGTAGTGTGTAGAATTTCAAGTGCAGCAGTGAAAATAATTCAAAAAGTCGAGTTTCACAATGTACTAAGACAATTGGATGTGTGTGACTGTGTCAACGCCGTTAACTTATCAAAGGGCAGACAAAAAGAATATTTATCTGAAATCTGTGAAACTATTAACACATTGAAAATTTTATGAATGAAAATCTACTCTCCATTCTTCTGTAGGCTTAATACATCGTCCATAATATCACCTTTAGTGGTATTGTTTATCGCAAGTTTTACCATTTTAATGGTCAAGTTTGGCGTTACTTTATCTTAATACGGAAAGGGCCCTTGTCTAAATATTCTTTTCACTTTAGCTTTCAATCATTCATTATTTCCTTCGTACTTTATTTGCTCACGGAAAAAAAAGTTTTGTAAATTAAAAGTGAAAAAAATTATGAAATTCGAAAAAATGAGTATTTTCTCAAAAGCAAACAAAAAAGAGACAGAAAAGATTTCATAGGACTGAGATATTTAACGAGCTGTAGAATCAATGATTTTTACAATAAAAATCAATTATTTAACTTTTTCATTTATTAACTTTTTTTTATATAATTCATTAAATAATAAATATAGTTTTATATTATAATAGCATACCTGTATGAAAAATATGAAGAGTGAAAATATCCTAAACATGTCTGTCTTAATCTACTGAACTCAGATGATTGAAAGAATGTGCTTCCAACTATTATGTGTGGCACATTTTAAATATTAAATATTATTCCACTCCTTATTATTCATACTTTATAATTTTGATATGGATTAGGGTATCTATTTCACCTGTAGAAAACGCCCAGGGATGGAGTTATGAAGTTTATCAGAGTTACGTTCGGGCTCGCGTCAACAGGGCTTTACCTTGTACAAAGTTTGTCACAAACAATGGACAAACGTTGCTGAGAATTGAAAACATCTCATTGCAATTCCGTGTATATTTATTAAGTCATTGATTAATATGTTAGGTATGCTTACTTTCATTTGTAATTTAAAGGTTATTTTGTTATCTATTAAGTAGGAATATTTCTAAATAAGCTAGGGTTGGGGGTAGTGTATTTTTAAACCTGTTTATAAGTAGATTGCAAAGTGATGTAACTCAGTAGAAAGCTGGTAGCTACTCAGCCGGCTTACATTGGTAGTAAGTTCGAAGGAATGGATAATCAGATATATGTTTACGTTGTATTCTTTTCTAAGGAAATACATCTTGAAGTATTATAACAGAAACAAATGGTTTTCAATTGAATTGTTTTATTTAAACTTGAAGTTGTTCGGACTTGTTCGCTTGTTCCTGTCTGTTCGTGTGATCTGGTTTATTCGCTTGTATTGATTTGTTAGAAAGTAGATGTATTTCTATTCTATTTTGTAATATTTCAAATTCAAATTAAACAAAATATGATGATAAGGCTAAAAACACAATATTAGTCTGTATGTGATAGAAAAAGATAATACAGGATAGGAGATGCAACAACGACATTATAAAATAAAAATATTTGAAAATTCCGATGGAATCCATTTTATTATTAACGTCTTGAGGGTGGATGCTTTCCAATTCGTGTACACCATATCGTTCGTATTTAAAACTTTGAAGTTGGAAAAATTATATGTTCAATTCTTTATAACTTTGAACAATACAGTTTATTAGTATATTATGCATAAATATACAATTTACAAGTTGTATAGCGTTAACAGACACAGAAATAAATAAACGTCAGAAATATCAGCCACATATACAGTTTATGAGTGGCAACATATATATAATATAAATCTGCCTTAAATATTTTTTCTACACTTAAACGCTTAGTAAGTACTTTCCAAAACTACAAAGTTTCTTAGTGTGTTTTAACAGAAAGAAATTGGTAATTGTATTAATTTTTAAGTTGAAGTTACATGCAAATAACTATAGTACTAGAAATGATAAATACTTCTTATGTCATGGAAACTTTAAATGTGTTGGGATTTGAAGAAAAAAAAGCTAAACATACAAACTATTTAACCATACCACATCTTTATATGCATGTGGAAAGACAGGAACCTGTAGTTCGGTGGTTGGTGTTTGTCCTGTCGGTCATATTAGCTTTTAGTAAATTCATTTGTGATAAATTATGCCATTTGTTTTTCGTTTGAACTGTTCCTCATTTTGTCATATTTGGGTCATTTATATACGGAATGGGTTTTTATCATTATTGATTGCTTGCATTTACTTCATTTTAACTCTGGTGGATACTTGTCTCATTGGCAATCATACCACAACTCTGGTGGATAGTTGTCTCATTGGCAATCATACCACTACTCTGGTGGATACTTGTCTCATTGGCAATCATACCACTACTCTGGTGGATACTTGTCTCATTGGCAATCATACCACAACTCTGGTGGATACTTGTCTCATTGGCAATCATACCACTACTCTGGTGGATCCTTGTCTCATTGGCAATCATACCACTACTCTGGTGGATCCTTGTCTCATTTGCAATCATACCACAACTCTGGTGGATACTTGTCTCATTGGCAATCATACCATAACTCTGGTGGATACTTGTCTCATTGGCAATCATACCACAACTCTGGTGGATACTTGTCTCATTGGCAATCATACCACAACTCTGGTGGATACTTGTCTCATTGGCAATCATACCACAACTCTGGTGGATACTTGTCTCATTGGCAATCATACCACAACTCTGGTGGATACTTGTCTCATTGGCAATCATACCACAACTCTGGTGGATACTTGTCTCATTGGCAATCATACCACAACTCTGGTGGATACTTGTCTCATTGGCAATCATACCACTACTCTGGTGGATCCTTGTCTCATTGGCAATCATACCACTACTCCTTATTTCATATACTTAAGATTCATTTGCAGAGTCAAATCTCAATGGTATAAAAAAGAAAAAACACATGTGTAATTTGTACAAAATCAATTTTGCTAGTTCATTTGCTGATTATTTTATTATTCAATTTTTTTGTGCTTACCTTCCAGCTGCAAATAGTTCAGACATATTCAAGACGAAAACAAATTACCAATTTAAAATATAGATTGAAGACGAGTCAATGGAAGTTACGATACATTTCCAATGGAATGTATGCTAAGCTTATTAAACAGCTCTAGCGGAGGAGTCGAGCCCTCATTCAAAGAAACTGGGAGCAAGTTATATTCCCTCGGAAACCATCGGACGCTCATACGTTTGAACTAATCAGTCTTAACTTTGCTGTTGGTGGATCATCGATAACCGAAGGTTCGGTCTAGCTTTGTCAATGGCAGGATTTAGAAGATACATTTTTATTGCAAACTATGAGGTTCTTAATTCTATTATACTGGGGTTTTATTTGTACTGTCGTAAATTCAGTTTAGGTGTTCGTTGTTATTCTGTGGTCAACATGTTAAAATGTACTATTATATTATTTATACATGCATTTCTCTGTCCTGTGAGTCTTGCATTTATTTGTACTGTATTCCTGTCATGTCATTTTGTAATCTTATTATAATTTTTAACATAGGAATATGGCCATTGTTTAACCGTATTTGTTTTCTCTCAATAGATTACGACTTTTGAACAGCAGTAAACTACTGTTGTCTTTATTTATACATTATATAATTTTGCTTAAATTAAGGTCACAATTCTTTGAGATGAAGTAATGTCCAGTCTGTGTTTTTCTGGTTCCAAACATGTCTTATGCATGTATCTGGCTTTACTCTTTTGCCACGACGGGTTGTTTGTACTTCTGGAATGGAACTGTTAGTTGTTGGCTGTCTGTCTGTTGGGTTAAAATACTACAAGTAACTAATCAGTGTTTCAGTACTGCCATGAATAAATTGTAATATGTCCACTAATAATAGGTCAATAGTAAACAAATATGTTTTCCAAAATTTCAAGTCGCAGTTAACGCCCAATTTCGATGTATTTATTTAAATTGAATGTTAAATTGTACTGTTTACGTCATAAACAGTACATATTATTTGCCAAACTACGTTTTAATTGTATTTGAACAGTTTGTATTCATACCTTTTTAAGATTTATACATGTAATTTAACCATAGTCTGTATTGTTTGTATTTTTTGTCGCAATTACAAACATTTTTATTTGTTGACTATTCAAATAACTGGAATTGCATTGTAGCATTGTATTGTAATGTCACCTGCTCGTACATGTAATTTCCAAAAAAAAAACAGTGACAGTGTAATGATGGCTTTATTTTTTTATTCTCCATTGAAATTATTTTTGAGCTATGTTAGTTGAGTTGTTTTCCCAAAATAGCAGCTTGTTATTGAACCCTTGAAAAGGGTATATAATTGGACTCTGTCAAAACAAGAAGAAAATACCAAAGTTATTTGTTTTAATCGATAGCGTAAATAGTTATCAAAGGTACGTCGTAAAAAGATGACTAGAACACGCCATTGCCAAAAGAAGAAACAACAGTCTACAAACAATTCACTGTATTGACCAGTCTGAAACCCGGTTGAAATAGAACAAAAGAATCGAAGCTCTTTGTTAGAGAAGGCGATAAATGTGTACTGTAATGTTTACTATAGTGACAAAAATTTTAAAAGTTAAAAGAAACAAAAAAAATTACAATTTTCTTCTCAATTACGAAGTGTTTTATTTTAAAAACACCATTTGCATAAGTTTTCAAGTTATCTAGTACATAGTTAGCAGAACAATTAGATATCAAGTCGACGACATGGGTATCTTTCAAGTTGGATGTAGAAAATGCATAACCTCCGATTTAAAAAAAAATGACCACGGACGGAAAACAGGTTGTAGACTCCGTGTCCGTGACGACAAGAGTATGAAGTAAGGTCTCAGCTGACAAGTCCTCTAATATAGTGGTTAAACTACTGGTAGCCAAACTTGTAATAACTGGTGGCTGCAACATTAAATGTTTTAATTTAATTTATTAGTTCAGTAATTTTCATGTCTGCCCTTCCATTATGTGACTCAAGAAAAAAATCCAAAAAATGGGTAACAATAGTATCGAAAAGAGAAAATCGAGTGCACCTTTTTATGTTAGGGCGTGTTTGAGTTGAAAATTTTGTCTTGATATCGTACAAACCAAGAATATTTCATACATCGTCTCGCTTCAGATTCTTTCATTTTTATATATCAAAGCTACAGGTTGACTATATTAGATAAAAAAAATAACAGTACTAAAAGATGAAATATATGGGTCAAGTGAAATACCTATCTAATGAATCACAAAAACAGAGTAGGTGTGTTCGAAAAGCTATTTTTTTACTGAAAATACTTGACGAGTCTTTCAAGTTGGATGATGAAAATGCATATCTTCGAAAAATTACAATTTTTGTGTGTGATAAGTAGAGTTTATAGTCTTCAATCACTAAAAAAGCTAGTTTGCCCTTCCACGAAATATTTAATGTGAATTGTTTTAAATGTTTATGAATTTTCGAAAATTCCACCTGACAACCGATCAGAAAATAGTTTTAAGTTGAATCAATGCAGACAAGATCATTAACTGATGCTCATTAGCTAGTTGATACATTTGTATTTTAAAATACAACTGACATATAAGGATCGTAATGGTGCAATGTGGATAAATATATCGGTTTCCAAGAGCAAAATTGGTAGCGCGTCATCCCTGCAATGGCTTCCATTTCTACGATTGTGAAAATGAACGGGCGTAATGGGGAGATAATTTTGACGAAGTAGAATCTTGACTGTGACAGGGTGAGCAGAAAAAAATCAACCGACATATCGAGTTGACCGGAATGTGTTTTGAAAACGTTTGTAAACCTTCATCCACTAAATGCAGTAGTGGCATATTTAAACAAAATTAAAAAAAAACAGGTTTGAACTGGCACTCTGATCCTTAGAATTGATATAGGTCGAATACCTTACACGTAATCTCGCTTAGTCTTTGTTCTACATAGCTTTGATTTGAATATATACCCATCAAGATAAATAAAAGCGACTAAGATTCCTTGAATCAAAAGTAAATCCTACTTCTGTCAATTCACCCCTACAAATTTGTCAAATGTTTATACAGTGGACTTAATTAATTGTAAATTTCGAGATTAATATTAAGTCCATTTTATCAAAGATATTAGATAAGATAGTTTGACTGTATTTACTTATAGTATTTGATTAGAGACAATCGTGATGGTCTTTATTTTTGAATGGCGGATAATTTGAAATGAATATCTAAAAAAAAAACACTTTTCGACCATTTAGCAACGACATCAAAAAATCAATGAAGGATAAAAGAAAACTTAATTCAAATAGTTTGGGGGGAGGGGGTCAAAATTGCTGCAAGTTTAGTTTAATTGATATTGATTTTATATATATCCTTATTGGTCACTCATTGTTTCCCAAATTGAGTTAAGAGGAGATAGGGGGGGGTCAGTGATTTAACTATATGAATTAAGTTTTTTATCTTGTATAGAACTTTTGATGTCGTCCCTCATCCTTGTCAAGAAACTATACAATATAAATTAAGGGAAGCTGAAGGTACTATATACACTTTGTTCCTACATTTAATCTCTTTAAAGCATCACATTATTAGTAAGAAAACACACGTTTATAAGTGGGGATAGGAATTAGTTAATATTTAGAAAATTGACTGCATGTAAAATTAGAGAAATTCGTTTATATATCGTCATCAACTCAAAAACCTATGTAACATTTCTTATTTCCCACAAACTCCATTGAACTAACCATACTCTTAACAATCATTCGGTTTATCAAAAAAAGATCAGTTTTTGAAATTATTTTTATTAGGGAGCGACACATCAATTTCGTTTTGGTGAAATGAATCCTTGAGAACGTTTCAGGACGAAATTATATAATTTTTTATAAATTTCTCGTCCACTCTAAAGAATGCACTTTTGTAATATTAAGTCAAAGACTAGAAGCAAAACATGAATTTTCTGTCAATTTTCCTTTAGTGTAAAATATAGGGAAATGTCAAACGCTCGAAACTGAAATTGGTCTTGAAAAATTAGTGGTTACTAACTTCTCAACTGTATTATGAAAAACTGGTTGAGAGAAAAGAATTAAATGCTTGAAATTTGCTAAAGCAGCAAACGTACTTTGTTGGTCATATATGACATACAAGTTTACAATCCACCCGGAAGTACAATCGCCAAAAATTAGAGTTCAAAACGGCCAATCTAATTAAAAACCGATCTCTCATCGCTCCTGTTTCTGATATGTCGCGTGGGAGATCTAACGAAACCCGCTTTGAGGTCACATGTGAGTGACCTCTTAGGTGTGTCTTTTTCGACCAATGAAATTGAGTCTTCCACAATCTTGGAAGTTTAACGTAAGGCAAAGGGATGTAACTCATTTTATTTACGACGAAATCGTCAGTCAAAATAATTCATAAACTTTTTTGATTGGCTTATTAATAGGTCGTCAACTCATTTGCATATCTTTATAAATTCATAACTTTTAGTTCACTCACATGTGACCTCAAAGCCGGTTTCGTTAGATCTCCCACGCGACATATCAGAAACAGGAGCGATGAGAGATCGGTTTTTAATTAGATTGCAAAACGGCATGCTTCCAGCAGACTGTGTGCTTTGATTTCTTTCAGTTAGTGTTACCATTCTTTGTTATGGTATTGTTAGTATTGCTTCATCTGTACTTGTATTTGTTCTCTACTATGTAGTTTTATAAGAGGTATATGCTTTTTTTAGCCTTATTCTTATTGTTTGATCGTCGTTGAACATTTTTTAAACAATTGCTCGAGGTTGAAAACATAGAAATATTTGTGAATGTCCAAATATAGTTTTAATTCTATAACAAGTTCATACTGCTGTTCCTAGTAAAACTTGTGTACTTCTGTATCGAATTTTGTGTGAATGAGACAGTTTCTGTTCAATATACCTGCATCATTTTCTCAATACTTCTGCTGATTAAATTATAAAGGACAAAGGACAAAGGACAAAAGACCGAAATGGAGGTATTGATATCTTTTTTTACTTTTCGTTTGTTGTTGTTTGGAATTTTTAATGTCGTTTTGTTGCTATTCACAACATTTGAATCAGTTCTCTTTTTAATGTAGTACCGCCTTAGTGATATTTAGTGTTTAGTGATGGGAGTATGGGTGGCATAGATACGAAACATTACTTGTGTCACCTTACTCCTACCAACTTGTCAAGTGTTTATATAGTGGACGGGATAATTTGTAAATGTCGGAATCAATATTAAGTCCATTAGATATCATACCCAAACATACCATATGTGTCCCTTTCGCCTTAATATTCAACATTCCACGGAAGCTATTTACACAGATTAGTCATAAAACGGACGTTTTAATTTCTATTTCGTTTCTAATTTAGATTACGAATATCATAGTATGAATGAAATTTTAATTGTTTACTATTTATTAAGTAAATAGATTCAAAGTGGAATTTATGCGACGGTCTCTCCTACTGTTGAATTTTGACCGAGTACAAACTTATTTTTTTGCAGTTAAATTTATACAATCTAATCTTAGTTTAAATAAAAAGAAAATATGTCATTTGTAGAAAACAGGGACATATGAAATGTTTTTGAAAAACATCAGAATTAATGTCTGTTTTGAAATACACAGTTTTCAGTTGTTGACCGTTATCAAGAAAATCTAAATTATATCGAATAAGATGACATAGCTGATCTGGTTTAATCATTATCATGCAATTCACAGCTAACAATTTGAAAGATGATCACTACGTAAAACGGACATAATACATGTAGGTCAAGTCATTGCTTACGTTCCACATAGATATAGGAACATTTCAGCAGCACGTGCAAATAGAGAAAATGTATCGCAAATTTGGTTCGGTATTTCAGAGAGTCTGACATGTTTTCCTTTATAGAGAGAGTGTACTCCCTTTCTTGGATCAAGTTAAGTTTATGTAAAGCTAAAATATTTAGGACTATGGACATAATATCAATGGTTAGTAAAGAAGGCAAGACATTTCAGCGTGTGATGCTTGTCATATACAAATAAGATGATGTGCTATAACCTTTGAGAATCCTCACTAAATAATGTAGAAGTCAGCAACTACAGGCCACCTAACAATATTCATATCTCTTTATCCTGAACATACTTCTTCAAGAATCTTGATAATCAGAAATGGAAATGGTACTATAAAATATGTCGATTAAAAGATAGAAAATTTACTGTCAAATTGAGGTTTATTGGAATCGTGTCTTTTAATGAAGATTTCCATTAAGGATTGGAGCCGTCTTAACTACTTAAGAAATATTTGATGCAAGATATACTTTATTGTAGTTTTAACATGGGTAGGCATTATATTCGTGATTATTTTTGCCCGAGCGATAGTGAGAGCTGAAATAACACGAATATAATGGCTACCAATGTTAAAACTTCAATAAAGTATAGCTGGCATCAATTATTTCTATTCTGATTAGGACAATTAAGGTAATTTCTATGTCCGATAAGTATAAGGGTAAAGCAATTTGTAGGCTCTTCCCTGAATCTCCCTTTTTTGTTTGTAAAGTAGCAAACAGCTGGCACTGTGATTTTTCAGAGGTAGGATTTTTTTAACAGCCAGCATGAACGGTTGTCGTATCTAGGTCAAATATTTCAATTTCGGAATGCAACACATTATGGTCATAATAAATGAATAAGTGACAACATGTGCAGCATTTTAAAAGAGTTTGGAAGTGTTTTGAGATAATAAAATTTATCATATACTTAGCATTGATATGATAGCTTTTGCATATGTGGCCCGAGAACACAGTTATTTCGTAGTGCATTTCTTTTAGACAATAAATTCAAATTAAAAAAATCGCACCTGCTCTTTCTTAAAAAGATTTTTACAGTGTAGTGTACTACCAGTGAGACAAATAATATCAAAATTATAGAAACTTCTACCAGCTCTAACTCAAAATATTGACAATTCTGTGTTAAGGGGGTGTACAATTCAGTTTGACAGCTTCAGACGTGATAAAATTTGACCTTTTTGAACTGGACCAAATCACTACTTAACATAAAGATTCAGCACCCAATTTTTTTTAACATTTGTAATTACATCCCTCTGCTTAATATTTCATGCATTTAATATCAAGAAATAAATTGGGAAAGTGTATTAAATAAAACATGCAAGTTATACACTGTTTACACTAGGGACTAGTTATACACTGTTTACACTAGGGACTATATTCAAAGGACGATAACTGTGTCCTTGGACCATGTGTAATGAGCGGAAGTACACAAGGCATAATTTCCCACCCGGACTGATAACCCTGATCAGGGGCATCTCGTGCACAAAACCCATAATAGTGCCTCTCGTGCAAGTTACTTCCGGTGTTTCCGGTATCGGTTGTTTACTTTCCATTGTGACGTCAGAGTAATAATGATCATAAAACTCTTCCAAATCTTTAAAAAATGTTTCAAAATGCCTCTATAAGAAATGTTATCATACGTACATGTATATATGGAGGTAGTGATGCTGTTGTTGGACAATTATAGTATATTTGATTCATAATTTAACTCCTTTATAAAGTTTTTGACTGTTTTAGTTATTGCATTTGTTTATTTGCCTTACATAAAACTATTGTCTAAGTATATTATAAAGCGATTAATACATGGCCTTTTCCATATAAGCCTGGGTATCATCCCTCCACCCATATCAATACCTCGACTCCGTCTCGGGATGATACACAGGCTGATATGGAAAAGGCCATATATTAATCTCTATATATTAAATGCATGCCAATTTGATAAAATTCATTATTCTTCAGTAGTCAATATACGCATGACTTTGTGCTAACAGAATTATTGGATTTAGAGCAAAGGTTTATTCATAAAGCGAAAGAAGCACGTAATATTAGAATACGACACAAAGTATGGATCATAGTAAAATTGGGGTTGTCTCAGATTTGGTAACATCACTCGAAACTAGGTAAGACATGCCCAGTAGTGAAAGATATGTACCGGTAGTATAAATTTAGAAAATTGAATATTTTAATCAAAACAAAAAAATCCAAAAAAATTAACTGTATCAAATACCCAAGCGCCTGTGCTTATTATGTGTGTGTTTTATCCTGCAATCAGCCATCTATTGTACAAATAACAGGTATACAAATAAAGTTTTGCTTTATTTGTACAACATGTGCAAATAACGTCTCCTGTTGCCTGCTTCCATGTTGAGCACGTGCATGGTAATGGGGATTTTTTTTTGTGAACCAGTTAATTTTGGGTGTCCTCATCGCGGTCCGCGTTTAAACCGTAGATTTCTTTGAAACATTAGAGACCATAATTTTACATTTGACAACGAAAGTCTCGAGGGTTGGGTGTGAATTTCAGGATAAAAACAATATATGTACATTGTCGGAAAATATAAAATTTATTTGTACTCAATCAAACAGGAAAAAAGCTTGGCAGAGCCTCGCTTTTCGTCCTGTTTCTAAAGCTCATACAAATAAATTTTACATTTTCCGACAATGTACATACATGTATATTGTATATATATCAAACAATTTATTAACAAGTAATTTATTTGAATTAGATGAAGTTGGAATTGCAGCGACTTCAAAAGGGTCATCATTTACTTCATTCCGGCACTGTAATTCAAAATTTTAAAAGAGACAATGAGAATAAACGTTTGTAAAAGTGACTAAAATTGCAAACTACAATTACTATGTATAACATAAAACATATAGATATTTAGAAAGCATAAAACAGATTACAATTAAAATATAGTTTATTGGCAATACGTGCACATGTTTATCTGAAAACAGTCACAACTTTTTAAACAGTCCTTTAAGATTAAAACTAATCCTGTGTAAATCATTTATATTCCTTGAATTTATGCATATCTACATATTATGTGCAAATTTGATGTAGTTCTCAAAGGCTTTATTTTCTTGGGCTAACATCGGGCTTTAATGCCTCTTCTCGAAAATTTAACGGTCATATCAATTTGACAACTTGAAACTGATAATAGTGGCTCCCAAGGACTATTCCAGATCATGGACCATATGAGAAAATGTGTATCTAGACACTCTGTCAGAATGGAAAAAACAATAAGGTCATTTGGTAAAAAAAATAATCCATAAGTTGAGCTGTCAAATTGGAGTTGGTGAATAGGTGGCTTGACTTTAAACTGTAAAAAATTTCCGTTTTCGTATAAGTCTTAGCTCCTTTACTGAGGTGCTTAAAAAACAAGAAAATCGAAGACGCTGGATCCTTTAATTTCATATACAGGTTTATTAGTGTCATCTACATATTTTATATTTTTGTTTTTATACTGTTGTTTCCTTATGGTCGTATAAATCATGACGTGGCTTGGTATTTGTGCATCCAACTTCCGGGTTTTGCTTTGTCTGTTCCAATTGAGAGTGTTCATTTAGGACGCATGTTTTATATCATCATTTTCATTCGGCACATCATACATATTCATATTTAACTGTTGTACTTCATTGAGAAAGTGTTATACTAGATCCTGTACATGTATGTCCTGTTTTACTTACTGAAGTGAGTAAGATTTTGTTCCTGGTATATTTTATCTTAAGCGCCATAATGGTTGCTAGTACATAATACCGTGAAGTATTGGTAAAAATATGAATTACAATTTCACAGTAGAATAAGATATATGAATACAAACAATACAATTTCAAAATATAAAACTAAGACGTATGAAACACCAAAAAAGTACGTATTCACAGTAAACTAAGACATCGCATATAAAACACAAACAATATCAAAGACAGTAAACTAAGACTCTTCTTCTGTATGTAGTGATCTCCTCTTGTCCGCGAATCTATGGGTTTGTAACATTTAGTTGGGTCCTAATCTGTTTTGTATCTTATGAGCCATTGCGAGGGGGTTTTTAGTGCATCCATATCTAGAGAGCGGAAACTTTCTTGGGATACATCTTGGTGTTCACTGTAAACTAACCTAGGCTAGCTGCTTTCCTCAGAGCTGGTTCTTCTTGTATTTCTGAGTTAGTTTGGTAGGTTCCATAGTAGGTCGAGATTTTTACGGGTAACTGTTAATTAATATATATGTTCTACTAATGCTCAGCTGCATCTAAGGTGTGAACATGTAGTTGGTAGGCCTTAATCAGTGGTTTTCTTTTGTTGGTTATCTGTATAACCATGCACTTTTCAGGATTAAAGTTCGTCTGCCATCGTGCCTCCCCCTCTTTGAATTTGTTTGGGTCGTCTTGTAGTGTCTAACTATCATTGTTGTTCTTGATCTTCATTCGAATAACCTTGCCTCAGAAGTTGTAGAATGTGGCAGGTCGTTTATGTAAGCCAGGAATAACAGTGGCCAATGACTATCCCCTTAGATGACGTCTAGGGGTTCAGATTTATGCCCTTCAAGCAATACATATTGAGTTCTCTTGCTTTGGATGTCTTTTCTCTACTAGAGGGTTAGTCCTTGTACCCCATTATGGTGCATTATTTAAGGAGTCTGTTGCGGGGCACATTGTCAGACTTTTGGAGAAATCTAGCAGGATGATGTCTATATGTTCTTGATCTAAGTTCTTGCCAATTTCACATAGGGTCTGGTAATGGTAAAAGTGAGCCACGATGGTGCTGTGATTAATATGTTCCATCAGTTCAAATCAGATGGAAGTCAATGGTTTCGTTAATTTTCTCGTTTGAATTGTAGAATTACATTTGTCATTTCGGGACCCTTTGCAGCTGACTATGAGGTATGGGTTTTACTTTTTGATGAAGGCCGTACGATGAACTATAGTTATTAGTTTCTGTGTAATTTTCTCTTTTGTTAAGAGTTGTCGCATTGGCAATCATACCACATATTTTTATTTTTATAAGACATATGATACACAAACAATTTCACAGTAAACTATGACATATGAAACACAAAAAATACAATTGTTAAAATAAGACATTATTGTTATTTTACTTTTTTCTAAGACGTAATGATAATAATACCTGTGTAAATCGTCATTTGGTTAACTCAGGTGGTTCGTAAAGAGCTCAATAAAAGGAGCACTTAAATTTTGTCTTTCGCTTATATTTTATCTTCCAACTGAAAAGAAAAAAACGAGCAGCAAGTACCATTACAATCGATCAAGACCATCAAGTATGAGCAATTTTACCCCCCCCCCCCCAAAAAAAATCAATCACTGTCAATTTAGCTGATTTGAATAAAAATATTTAGCATAAGCTTTTAGGAATTCAGATAAGCGTCGAACATAAACATTCAAAGGGAGGTAAGTCATAAACTTATTGGAGATAACATTTCTTCCTTTGTTATTTTGTTTTTTGTGTAACGACCCATTCAGGCACTACTGACTATATAGTGGTGGTCACTTTTAATTGATGAACGGAACCGGAGTTCCCGAAGATAACCACTACATGCAGCAAAACTGACAATCCTTGAGTCGATTCGTTCTAAAATGTTGATATAAATTTTGTAAGTCTAAAACTAATAAATGTATTAAATATATATATTTTTTTTTTCACTACATAAATGGTTAAAGTCTTACATAATTTTATAATTATTCCCCCCGAACATGCAATATATGTTAACATACGATATGTTATAGTATGATTTATATTCTGGTGATATAAATATCTTGCAAGGCAGACATCAGACCCGTTTTCACTGACATTTAAGCTTGAATGATGAGAAATAACAAATCCCATACCGCATAAGCAGTAATAAAATGCCCTGAAATGACATATGTAAAACAATTCAAACGAGAAAACTAACGGTATAATGTATACATGTACAAAACATTAACGAAAAACAAATACTTAGTATGTAACACATCAACAACCACTGACTTGCGGGCTCCTGACTTGGGACAGGTACATACATACAAAATGTGTCGGGGTCAAAGATGTAAATTGGATCCTAGCCCTCGCCCTAACCTGGGACAGTGGTGTAACAGTACAACATAAGAACGAGCTATCAAACGCAGTTGAAAAGGCTTAACTCATCGGATGGATACAATAGAAATATATACAACAAAAACACAGAGTGGCCGTGGCCGTGTACCTGTATATTCCAACAACAAAAAGACACTAATTACTGATCTGACAGTACTCGCAGTTACTGACAGCTAGTACAAAGCCATTAATAACTAGTAACAAAAATCATGCATCAAAGACTAAATTATCAATCAGTACACTGCCAACATCCAATGAATTTAATGTAAAGACGTCATAAACAGTCAGAGAAAAACATGACATTGTGCAATGCCAAGATACAGGTATCGACAGATTGTAGATCCATGAATGTTTATATTTATATTACGATAATATTTAGTTTGCATTTGATTTACTGGTAACAAAATCAATATCAATACCAATAAAAACAAATTTCAACGATAAATTAACAGTATTGAATAGGTAACCTAACAAGAATTACAAATACGAACATAAAACAAAACATGATCATATATAGTTATATGGACATGGAGCCGAATCATTTTGAAACGTGGTTGCGAATTTGTTTAACCAGGTTTTATATTATCGATTTAAAAAAATTAATACCGATCGCTCAAAAGTTGAGTGCAGTTTTCAGTCTAGAAAAATATGGTATTCATCATCAAATCAATTACAAAATTTATATAACTTAAACCCTTGGCTTCAAGTTATATCTTTTTATCTTCCCATTTCAACTTCTAGTGTCTGGTAACTTCAGAAATTTAGAGATTAATTGCCTGCGTTTAAATTTTCCGTCTTATAATAAGTAGTCTTCTATTTTGGAGGCTACAAAGGTATGACAATCAACTGTTTGTAATAGAAGAAAGTTTATAAATATTTTTGAGACCTTATTGTATATGCATTGTACATTTCCTATAAAATAGACAGTGCTTTTGTAGAATTTATCAACTGAAGATTTACATAATAAACAACGAAGTGTTTTATACGTAAATGAGACAGAAATTCAACACCACAGAAGAGGCGAAAGACATGCTAATTGAATAGTGTTCTTAATGTCCTCCCCTACACGTTATCTGAATATGGTGGTGCCCATCAGAAAAGAGGCTTATACATGTACATAGCATATACATATACCATGTGATCCGTCCTCACCTGGTGATATCGTTCCAACTTGTAAAATAAATAGTGAAATTGATTTTATATTCGTGTAATATTTATTTGCTTATTATATTATAGATATATGCAGACATTAGATTTAAATCTATAGGCTCACATGAACTTAGACTTGCAATGAACAACGGGTCATTCCAAATTAAAGTTACTATTTAAAGTGCATTACCTTTATCTTGTTTTATCTTCATTTGAAAAGGAGAGAGGGGTAACGTTGTCCTTTGAAATGAGAGAGATTATTCATATCTATATATCCAAACCAGACTGATTGTGTGGTTAAGAATTTCTATCCTGTTTTGATTTTACAGTTCCATCAGCTTGGTCTTTCAAGATTGTCCTATTTTTAGGTTTATAAATATATGTAGGTATGAAGAACATTTCTTAGAATAATCAAATCTCAGTATGACCTAGACGGAGTTAGTATAGCAGGTCATATATGTAACTAAAATATTTATGTTTTTAAAGTGATCAAGGTTAGCAATTATCAATCTTAACAAAGCACATGCTATGAGAGTGATTATTAAGCAGTGAACTAATTGCTGTTATTTCAAATCGGATCCCATCAAAGATAAATTATCTACCAGTTCGAAGATTTTAATTTTGACTCCAACTTCTTTTTCTCATCAGAATATTGAACGATGTCATAAACGCATTACTGCTTTTCAAGGTTTGATTATAATGCATGACGTGTCACATTAGACATCTTTAAAAACAACCTGGCCAAAGACACAACATACCGTTTGACGTAGAATGAATCTGAACACTGAAATGGAAATATCACAACACGATAAATCAATCAAAACAATGAAATATATATATTAAGTTTATTTTTTAACCTTTTGAAACACAACCCCCGCCAACCCCTTAAAAGTACACTATACTGAAAATTAAGTAACGTGTTTTTTTTTCTGAAATGTACTTCAGCGGGGTGTTGGACGACTTTGGCTAGCCATAAAGTTCTCGTACGGTCGGCATCTTGTTGTGTCTGGTAGGAGTTCCGTCTTATATAGGTCCAGCTCCAGTAAAAGGAGTAGGTTACAAAATAAAAGTATTTTAAAAGTTGACGTTTCTAGTTACGTTATCAATGTACGCTTTGATTTATTGGGTAAATGTTTTAGAAAGGGGTGGCAACCACAATTCTAAACACTAGGGCTTTATATACACACAAAGGTATAATATAGGGAAAAAAATTCAGAGACGAGTGCCTGTGACTGCATGTACACTAGCATTGTTTTGATGAGTACATTTGAAACACATTGTTATTTTAAGAATGCCACGGTTTTGAAACTCAACCATGAAGGACATGCCCATAGAGGATAGGGGAGTAGAATTTGTAAGGAATTACTCTGACGTTTCTGAATCTTCGTTGTGAAGCTGGCATGTAGGGTCTGTTGATTCTCACTCAAAGCTTGTTCTTGTACCTTGTAGATTGTAGGTTTCTGTCATCAGCTTTTGTTTCACATGCAGTCTAACAACGTCGCTGATTGATGTTGCTACACTAGTTAAGGTTGCATAATGACTTGCAATAGTTTTAATATTTTTCTGTGCCAACATATTTTAGCCTATGTACAAAGAATTACAAGGGTTGTTTTCTATGTTTTTCAATATGTGTGAGCTTAAATGTGTAATGACACGTTTTGGGGGCCTTTTTTTTTTTTTTTTTTTTAAATCGATTATTTTTTACACTCTATAAGAATACAAATTATAAATGATATTTGGTCTATTTGGTCTTATTCATTCAGTGTTTCCGCCAGCATATATATAGCAGTTTGTAAGTCCTGAACAACAGGTTTTTTAAAAATTTAATACTATTATACTAGATTTAAAAATCTACCTGTAAGTGTTAGAGTAATACAAAATCATTTCCGCTGATTTCTATTTATACGTGTATCCGATAGTATTTAAATTGTACTGTTCTAGATACCGACCTACACAAAAATACCTGATCAATTTAGTACGTGTTTAATATTTGTTATAGTTACTTGTATGTAGAGTTGGTTGCCGTTTCAGTTTTATCCGGAATATCTATACAGTTTCAGCATAAAAAATGGTTAAAGTAATTGGGAGCAAGGTAAATACTAATTTTCAAAATAGTTATTTGGGTATTAATTCTACATATTTATTACGCTTATTAATTATTAATACATAACAAGATTATTCATAAGCTATTATTGTTGTTTAAAAATCATACGAAATAATCGCTCCAAGTTTTGACAAGAAACGTCTGTGTCAACAGCTAAGTTCAAACAATCGTTATTTCTATATCTAGATAAATTGAAATACTAACGTCTGATTTTGTTAATTTTTATAGACTCCCCCCTTTTGAAATAACCTTGCAGTTCGGTATTTATGTTAATATAAGAAAAGAAGATGTGTATTGATTTCTTATTAGACAACTCTCCACAAGAGACCAAATAACACAGACATTTACAACTGTTATAGGTCACTGTACGACCTTTAAGAACGAGCCATACCGCAAAGTCGGTGTATAATTATAGTCTTATATATTTCTTTCAAAAAAGCCTTAAGTGTTCTGTTTATTTCAATAAAAATTGGAAAACATGTAGTATGTTTAACATAGCTTGTTTTATTAACGAATAATTACATTAGATGTATGTTTCATTATAATACTTTATTCTGATTAGCTAACAGCACATCACGTGTTATTCCGTAAGCAATTGTATCACTCAATAAAACTTTTCATTCATGATAACACGTGGTCCCACAATAAAGTGCACAGGTGAATTAAATAAAAACAATATAAAATTCGTTTTTTCTTGATCATAGCTAAAAAATGTAATTATAAGTATTGAATGCTTCTTTTTGTAACTTCATAGGGGTGTAAAAGCGTTGACCGTGCGCACATTTTGAGAATGAAGCGCTTCCGCGCTTCATACAAAATGTACTTCGGTCAACGCTTTTACACCCCAATGAATTTACAAAAAGAAGCATTCAATTCTTAAGTATGTGTGGAGATAGAGATATAAGGCATAAAGGAGTTTAAATATCATACACGAGCTATTTTGTATTGTATAAATATACTGGTATTATGTTACATACATTGGTATCTTAGGTGTACGTGTACCTGGTTTATTTCATGCTTTTGTATCTTCTGATTTAAATTTCTTGGTAATGTGGTGTTCAACTTCCCTAGAAATTCTCAGAAAACAACACCCTTTAAGTTTATATTAAACGAGTTTCTTGAAATTATGTTTTTTTTATGGAGATCTTTGAACTTTACTAAACTAAATGCTATATGCATGATTTTTTTACACTGAACTACAATTTCTTGGTAATGTGGTGTTCAAATTCCCTAGAAATTCTCAGAAAACAACACCGTTTAAGTTTATATTAAATGAGTTTCTTGAAATTAGGATTTTTTTTATGGAGATCTTTGAACTTTACTAAACTAAATGCTATATGCATGATTTTTTTACACTGTACTACAATTTCATAAAATATAATCATTAAACATATTTCATTCAGGTCTCGTGGTTTAGGTCACTGCTTACAGAAAAGCTATAAATTAGATTGCAAGAACATTATTATATTCAAGCAGTAAGAATTTCTAAAATATGAAAGATATTTTTTTTTAAAGAAAATCCATGTACATGTGTTTAGCAAAACTTCAAGTATATAAAACATATTTACTGCAAGTACTCTCAGGTCTGTCTTTTTGTTGTTGGGATATACAAGTACCCGGCTACGTCCACTCTGTCTGTAGTATGTGTATTTTATCCATCTGATGAGTTAAGCCTTTTTCAACTGATTTTTATAGTTCGTTCTTATGTTGTACTGTTACACATTTGTCCCAGGTTAGGGAAGTGTTGGGATCCAGCTAACATATGTTAAACCCCGCCACATTCTGTATATATGTGCCTGTCCCAAGTCAGGAACCTGTATTTTAGTGGTTGTCGTTTGTTTATGTGTTACATATTTGTTTTTCGTTCATTTTTTGTACATAAATTAGGCTGCTATTTTTCTGGTTTGAACTGGTTTACATTGTCATTTCGGGGTCTTTTATAGCTGACCATGCGGTATTAGCTTTTCTCATTGTTGAAAACCGTACGATGACCTATAGTTGTAATTTTTTTGTCATTTGGTCTCATGTGGAGAGTTGTATCATTGGCAACCATACCATATCTTCTTATTTATATAATAAGTTTCTATTTTTTTAAATTTAAAGTTTCATACATGTATGACTTTAAATGTTTGCTGGTAAACATCACCTCGGCTTCAAAGAGGTTACATGTGATCACTATGAATGGGGTAAGTCATTGGTTTCATCCAATGTCTAGACAAACACAACTTCAAAATTTACACTTTCAGTTGATCCGCCAAGCTAACGACATCTTGAAGTTAGGACAAAGACCAATCGGCTCGAATTCAAATAATGCGAACAAGTGGGGCGACACGCTTTCCTTATGGCTGATATGTGAATTTGCACATTGGCGACTAACTCAATATGTTAGTTTGGAACAAAGCGGTGTAGATTCATACAAAAAAGTTGCATCCCCTTTATGCATGCAACCCATTTATGGGTTTAAGTTTCATGTATCTAAGTGAACTAGTATCGAAGGTACAATACAGAAATTGGACAAACATGCCATTGAAACATATTATGTGACAAAACAACATAAGCTACTATTTCATTACATGTAACAGTATTCGTTCATACCAATTTTAATCAAATTAAGTCGTCTCGCAGGCCTCCATATTTTTTGGAAAATTTAGTGTTCACCCCAAGAACCGGTTTGGACACAACATAACAATTTTAAATTAATTTACAATTTACACAATGTGTACATGTTAAGTAGGTTTAAATGAAGATATATTTCCATAGTTTAGAACTTTATTTATTATTGGTTGAAAAATACAGGCAAATAAAATTGAGAAAGGAAATGGTGAATATGTCAAAGCGACAACCACCCGACCATAGAGCAAACAACAGTAATAGTACAGTGATAATGGACGTCATACTAAACTCCGAATTATACACAAGAAACTAAAATTTAAAATCATACAAGACTAACAAAGGCCAGAGGCTCCTGACTTGGGACAGGCGCAAAATTGCGGCGGGGTTAAACATGTTTATGAGATCTCAACCCTCCCCCTATACCTCTAGCCAATGTAGAAAAGTAAAAGAATAACAATACGCACATTAAAATTCAGTTCAAGAGAAGTCCGAGTCTGATGTCAAAAGATGTAACAAAAGAAAATAAATAAAATGACAATAATACATAAATAACAACAGACTACTAGCAGTTAACTGACATGCCAGCTCCAGACCTCAATAAAACTGATTGAAAGATTATGTCTTCATCATATGAATATCAGGTACAATCCCTCCCGTTAGGGGTTTAGTATCATACTATCATAAAATATATGAGAAGAACATAACCCGTGTCATGCCAACAACTGTTTTTTTAGAAATAAATGTGTTTAGTTCCGATGCAAAGACCCTATCAGTGAATCAATGTTAAAGCCAAAATATGCAATCTTTAGTGACCTGACAACAGTATCGTAACTATATCCCCTTTTAATAAGTCTATTTAAAGGTTTTGTTAGTTTCTGAGGAGAATACTGACATTTTTGTGCTTTATAAAGAATATTTCCATAAAATTTTGGATGTGAAATACCTGAACGTATAAGATGTCTGCATGTTGAGTTATATTTACGAATTATTTCCTTATACCGGTGATAAAATTTAGTAAATGTTTTGACCAGTTTGTGATATCGAAAACCCTGGTGTAATAATTTTTCAGTAATACATAAATTTCTCTCGCTAAAATCTGATACATTGTTACATACACGAGCGAATCGTACAAGGCAAAGTTTAGATGTTTTTGAAGTGTCCTATATTTTGACTTAAGTGCGCACGTGGAACCTTAAACGTTCAAGACAATACATAGTTTTTTCAGATTTCAGCAGTCATGCTATCTAAATTAACTAGCATATGTGATTCAGACCTTCAAACTTATGGCATTGTTTAAAACAATCTGCAGTTCACCATCGTTTTTAGATCTTCTCATTTGTGTATTAGATATTAGTACGAGCCGAGAGAATTACGTTACCCCAAAATACATTTTGCTAACTGGTCTCTAAAATAGTTGTATATAAAGATTTTAATGCGAGTAAAATTTGGTTTTAGCAAAGGCAGTTGATCATATTTGGTGTTAACCAAAAGAAAGTTAGGAAGTGAAAGCATTTGAGTACATCGGCTGATTACATTTACAAGCAGATATTACATGTACTAGTAGTTTGAATACAGTAACTACTGCGAACATTCTTTATCAGGTATACACTGGTATTGCTGTAAATGCGCACAACTTATTACTCATTATGTATTTATCCTGTTGTCTTTATCTATTTTATGTTTGTTTAAGGGACATTTCCTGTAATTTCGATTTCATATTATGTCACTTTACAACATGGGGTTCGTTAAGGATAGATAATACGTTTGATTTGTCTCTTAACATTTTCATGAATATACTTGTAGCAATGTTTAGCTGCAATTTGAAATCACAATTATGTCAATGTTTTGTTGCACTTCAGTGTTTCTGTTGTTCCTTCAATTTCCTCTTATAGTTGATTTGTTCCCTCGGTGTAAGTTTGCAATTGGGATTTGTTTTCTCTCAATCTATTTATAACTTTTGAACAGCGGTATACTCCTGTTGCCTTTATTTAGAAATTTTATTTTTTTTTTGTGTTTTTTTTTTTTTTGTATTTGGCACGAAACTGTTATAAGGCTCAGTTAACCCTTTTTTTTTTTAATGTTCTGTTTGACATTATTAAGGATAGGATTTTTAAAGTTGTCATATTATAAAGTGAAAATTAAAGTTGATTTTTTTTTAAATCTTCAAAATACTTATTATCATTTTACATATAACAACTTGGCTAGTGGAGGTGATCACAAGTCATATTCCATGTTAATCTCTGCCGGTATCTTTTACTTCATCTCATATATACTCGCATATATTATCTTTTGAATATTCTAATTGTAGGCCGAATTTGATGGCGTAGTGAAAGGATCTGGGGATACATTGATTGTTGTCGATTTCTTCGCAACATGGTGTGGACCCTGTGTACAGATTGCACCTGTATATCAAGTAAGCATATAAACTAGAACTACCATTATCTCAAGAAATGTTTAATGTTGCCTATACAAGCGAGGCGAGAGATGACAGTCAAACTCTTGGAACGATAACAAACTGACAAAGCAATGGCTAAAAATGAAAAAGACAAACAGAAAAATAATAGGACACATGACACAACATAAAAAACTAAAGACTAAGCAACACGAAGAGATGTAAAAAATTTCACCAACATAATTTTCGAACTAAAATCTTAAAATGTTTTGATTAATACGCAATAATTTAATTTTGGATGTAACGCGTCTTCTGATTGGCTGACGTTATTTTGTTATCAGCACATAGACATAATTTAGTCATGTGACCGTGACGTCATCAACCTTTTTTCATGGTTTTCTACGGTTTGAAATGAAATTTAGAATTAAATTATAAGAAATGACTGTAATAATTTTTCTGTCTATTCGAAATGACATAAAAAATGTGGTGCACACTGTTAAATAACCCGCTACGCGCGTTATTCAGTGTGCAACACATTTTTTATGTTATTTCTTCATAGACAGAAAAAATATTACAGTCATTCCTTAATTATATTTTGTCTTCTTTTTTAGAAATTGTCAGACGAATACAGCGATTGTATCTTTCTTAAAGTGGATGTAGATGAAGTCGAGGTAAACTAACTTCAGTATGGCGTTCATTACCACTGAATTTGTATATATTTGTTGCTGAAGGACGCCTCCGGGTGCGGGAATTTCACGTTGCATTTAAGACCTAATGGTGACCTTCTGCTGTTGTCTGATCTATGGTCTGGTTGTTGTCTCTTTGGCACATTCCCCATTTCCATTCTCAATTTTAACAATTATCATAGGATGCTCTCTTCTGAGCAGAAAGCTGATAAATCAGTGGTATTTCAAAGAACGTCCTCGTATCAAGACCTTGTTGACAAAAATTCCTTATCAACTTCACAAATAATATTTTGTCATTTTGCTGCAAAGTTTTTAATTTAAAAAAAGAAATGCGAAGTATTCTTCAGGTTTCGATGCTATTTATTGGCATCAGCAAATCTCAATTTAGTTATCTAAGGACCCATACTATGTTGTTTAATTTCGGTATACAGTTTTCTTTTACGAAAAACATTTTTATTAAATTTCGAAATGTGCTTATGTATCATCGATTTAACTGATGGGTATTGATTTTTTTATTTTAACTATTGTCTTTGCTCGTAAATTGCAAGCTCCCGAGGACATAATTTCTGTTCATTAATGTTGTTAATAGATTTATCTACCCCGACCCCTTTTAAAGAAACCTTCATCAGCAACTGTAACACATTGATTTTTATTTATTGTAGGACGTTGCTGCAGCGTGTGGAATATCTGCAATGCCTACATTTCAATGTTACAAAAATGGCAATAAGGTATTGTTTTAACAATTTTTCTAAAGAGGGGGATATTTAACTAGAGCATTATTTTTTATCGCTTTAATTTCAAATAGGCTTAATTCATTAAGCCATCAATAAAGAGTCAAGTTAATTCCTGAAAGAAAATGGTGATATAATTGCACATTTAAGTGCACAAATGTAACATGTGACAATTTGCATGTCATACAAATGTCGAATTTGACATGGTTTCCATTTAAAAAAATCTTTTTAAAAAATGCAAATAAGATGGTAGCCTAGCCAAAATTATAACAATTTCAAGGTAAAGACTACTGTCACCTTTAGCAGTAGTGCAGGGGCCTCGGTGGCCGACTGGTCTAACTTTAAGTATTACTAGCCTGTCTACACTGAGGTGGTGGGTTCGAATCCTTCAAGTAGAAGGTGCGCTCGAATCTCGTCTAAATTGACTAACTTTTTCAGTTTTCTTAAGGTCTGTGATTCTCTCGGGGCTCTTGACCAGTTTCTATTGATGACATTGATTATTAATTTCTTCAAATTAAACGGTCCATTACTCGATTGATCATTTTATTGACTGATTGATAATTGCTAAATGTCCAGAGGAACAAAATGGATAATAACTGTTATATTCCTGACTTAATACAGGCATTTTCTTATGAAGAAAATGGTGGATAAAACCTTTGGAAATGATAACACATAAATACATAAAAGACCAGTCAAGAGACGAAGCTATAAATCATTAGCGGATATATCATTGTTACAGAGAATAATATGTATATATAGATTTCGACATCATTCACCTGATTAGTCCTTCACTTTATTGTTTATCCTATTTAGTGGCATTTCAATGGTACTGGCAAAATTTGGATATTTTGATAATTGTTATACAATGTGAAATGAGACGTCAACTTTTGATTGATTGACAAACTGCATTTGTATTGCGACAGATACATAAACAATCAGTCAATTCACGGTGGAAAATCATAAAACAAAGTTATAATTTCTCAGAGACAGCAAAATTGCATGTTAAATGATGTAGAAAAAAAACTTTCTTCAAGTTTCATCATCAACCCATTCATTGAACTAAGTTAGGCCTGGTGTAGTGGTTAGTGAATCGGACTACTAACACAAAGGTTCTTGGTTCGATCCCCGTTCCGGGATGAAAATTAAATGTTCGGCTCTCGCTTGGCACCATTTGCGAGTATGGTCTTGAGGAAACGATGATAGTCCGTCGGAAGGGAACAATAAATTGCTGACCCGTGTTAAGAGTGAGCCATATCTCTTGCACGTTAAACACACCCTTGTAGATTTCGGAAAAGAGAAGGCTAATGCCGCTACAAAGCAACACTCGCACCCGCAAAGTGTAAAGGGATTAATATACATTTCAAAAGTTGTTTCCCAATCCACTATAAATAAATATGTTTAAACTATTCATTATACTTCTTATCCATACGCTTTTTACAGGTTGATGAAATAGTAGGAGCAAGTGAAGAAAAGTTGAGAGCGATGATTGAAAAGAACAAGTGATTCCATAAACTTATACTAGAACATTGTATCAATTTTCAAGCAATATTTTTTGTGGTGTTTATTTTTTTATCATTATTCTGTACATTTTAATACATTTTTTTTCTGATAAAATAAAGAATCTTATGATAATGCGTTAATGCTTTGATTACAAACAGAGGGGAAAGACAGAGGTTGTATGTGTATTGTTTTTGTATCCAACAACAAATTTTTCCGCAACAAAAGTCTAATTAAAAAAAACAATTGCAGCATTAAGAAACACCGTTGTATCAATTATGCTTGAATCGTTGGACAAGTAACAAACGTGGAAAGATGGATCGAATTGTGTCTATGAAAACAAAGCATAGATTCTTAAGACATATATTCTGTAATATTAAACATAGTCTTGTTTGGCATAAACGGCTCCAACTTCACAATAAGAACCCTGCTTTGGTAACTTTCTTTAATGATAAATCTGTGTTTCAGCTCAATTGTGACGTGGTTTTTTTTTGGCGGTCTCGAATGTGTTCTAATCGCCACATTTGACTGAAAATTGATTCGCATGGCAGGTGATTAATGCATAACAGGAGACGTTTCCCTTTTCAAAAACTCGATCTCGCTCCATTTTGAAGTCCATGCATTCACTTCTATTTTGATTGTTACAGTTAAAGTCTCATTAAATTTATTTAACATCCATTTTGTGTTGCCCATGGGCTTAATAAATATAAGTTTACAAAAAAATTAACAAATGATGAATTTGATGTTTTCCACACAAAAGCAAACATCGTCATCTCGTGAACATGGTGATTTTTTTTTATTTAAATTCATTCAAAAGTAAAAACAACATTTACAATAATTAATGATGTTGATATCATTCATTCGAAAATTTTACGGTCACCATCACGAGTTGGTTGACCGTTACTAAATATCTGCTTCGCAGATGACAAAAGGTATGTTTCATTTGTTTTGACTACAACCCCCTCTCCCCTCCTTTTCCCACAAATGTGCCCTACCTAATAACACGTATCTTCGGTTTACTTACATGAGCAAGGATACAAGGATTGGAATTTTGTATTTGCGTCAGACGCGCTTTTCGGCTAAAGGCTCATCAGTGACGCTCGAATAAAAAACAGGTAAAAAAAATACGAAGTTGAATAGCATTGAGAACTGAAAATTCCTAAATGTTTTGCCAAATTAAGGTTATGTAATCTATTCCTGAGGTAGAAACGCCTTTTCATTTAAAGAATTCAAAGTTTTTAAATAGTTAATTTATAATTATGACCATTTCAATTATTATTCATGTCCACACAGAAGTGCTGACTACTGGACTGGTGGTACCCTCTGGATAAAATCTTTAACTGCAGTGGTATCATAGATACAAGGATTGAAATTTTGTATTTGTGCCAGACGCACGTTTCGTCTACAAAAGAACTCCGTGACGCTCGAATAAAATATTTAAAAAAAAAAAAAAAAAAAAAAAGTACGAAGTAGGAGAGCTTTGGGGACCAACAATTCCCAAAAGCCTCTGTATTTAAAACATTCAAAGGTTTGTAAACAGTTGACTTATAATTATGACCATTTCAATGATAATCATGTCAGCACAGAAGTGCTGACTGTGCTGACTGAAGTTTGGTAAGTAAGTTAGTAAGAAAGTAAGTAAGTAAATTTTATTTAACATCGGTATATGTGTACACATGTGAGCTCCTGAACCGACTATCCAATAACAGTTACAGTTTATAATCTAACTGTTTATAATGTATCCACAACTACCAGACTGCCTACACAAGTTAAGACTTTTGATAAAAATAAAAGCGAAACAATAAACATACTAAATTATAAATATACTGGAAAACAGTAAATCCAAAGAAAACGACTGACGCTGATTTGATAAGTCACAAGTAACTAACTGAACACAAAAAAGAATTAACATTTCATGCACACGTGTACGTTTCCTACTCAATAATAATGGCTAATGTTATTCTAGTCTTTAGAATATGTATTCCTCCGTTTTCGTGCGATTACAATCATCAGTTGTGAAGGTAATGTTAAAGAAAAGGATACTTATAAACGCGTTTTTAATTTAATGGTAAAAAAAGATTATATAGTTTTACACAAACATCATTATTTATAAAAAATATGTTTTACATAAGTTGTATCAGCCTTATTTACAGAAACGCGCGTCTGGAGTATTCAATTATAAGCCTGGTACCTTTGATAACTATTTACACCACTTGGTCGATGCCACTGCTGGTGGACGTTTCGTTCCCGAGGGTATCACCAGCCAAGTAGTCAGCACTTCGGTGTTGAAATAAATATCAATTATATGGTAATTTTTATAAATTTACTGTTTGCAAAAGTATGAAATATGGGAAATCCTAAGGATTTTCTTATCCAAGGCATAGATAACCTTAACCGTATTTGGCACAACTGTTTGGAATTTTGTGTCATAAATGCTTTTCAAATTTGACTTAATTTGTATTTTATTTTTTTTTGCTTTCAGAATGAAGATTAAACGCACGTCTGGCGTATTAAATTATAAGCTTGGTACCTTTGATAAATAATTTCTTAAAGGGGCATTAGCTACGAGACATAAAAAAATCAATTTTTGTTTTGTTCGATCATTATTGAAAGCGAAATAGTGAAATAATAATTTGCGTTTTACAGCCAGTTTGATTACATCATGCTAAAATTAGCAATGAAACACCGCTGATAAATCATCAACTTGTAAGTGAATAATTCGATCTCATTGAATCCGTATTCATTTAGCCTTTAATTTAACCCCTTAGCTACAGATTGGTTACGCATGAATTGAACGTGTTCATTTGTTAAAAGGAAAAGAATGTCAACATTGTAAGTGAAACATGGGTACATCATTTGATTGACCTACAAAAATCCATTCTTATACGGGGTAAAACGATGATTAACCTATAGTTTAAAAAATTTAATACCAGTATATAATTAAAACAAATGCAATTGTTTGAATTTGTTGTGAGTACAGAGATTGTCAGCGAAACAGTAGTGCAGGGATGTGCATAAATATATACAATAATATGTGTGTGTTTGTCTAACTGACATCCTCTAGTACAAATTTTAGATTTATCATAAGTCTTGTTTCTATTCTAAAAAAATGTATGAGCTTATTAATTGTGTTTGCTTGTTTTTCTTATTTTCTAATGATAAGACTATAATTGTAAGTTTGTGAAGATCTAAAAAGACATATTGTATTTTCCTCGTTCTTACTTTTCCGTTATCTTTTAACATATAACGTTAAATAATTAAGACAAATGTAAGTGGCACTTTCATAATAAAAAAATTAAAAAAGGCTTTAAAAAATGTTCCTATTGCTAAATATAGAGCATAGTGTGTTGTGTTTGGTGTTCTTATTTCTTAATTTCTAAAAATATGACTGTAATTGTAGAGAATCTTAAAGTGATGCTGTATTTACCCTTATACCATACTGTTAATTTATCAAGTGTACTAATATTCAAAAGATCAGAGCGTTTTGAAAACAAAATTTTACGACAAAAGAGATGATTTCAGCTTTCCAATTGTGAACTTTCCATTTCTAAGTAGCAACATTCCAGCAGCACCTGCATACGGGGTATATATCTTCCAATTGATACCATATTCCCGTGCTTGCATTTCCTATCATGATTTTCTTGATAGAGGGTTGCTGCTAACAAGGAAGCTATTAAGCCAAGAGTTCCAAATGGGGAAGTTGAAATCCTCCCTTCGTAAATTTTACGGACGCCATCACGAATTGGTTGCCCGTTATGGAATAACCGTTTCACAAATGATATCGGATATGTTCCTTACGTCGTAACTACAATCCCCTTACCTTTCATGAATGTGACCTACCGAATTAGACTATTTACCGGATTTGTTATCACATAGCAACACGACAGGTGCCACATGTGGAGCAGGATCTGCTTACCCTTCCGGAGCACCTGAGATCACCCCTCGTTTTTTGGTGGGGTTCGTGTTGTTTATTCTTTAGTTTTCTATGTTGTGTCATGTGTGCTGTTGTTTGTTTGTCTTTTTCATTTTTAGCCATGGCGTTGTCAGTTTGTTTTAGATTTATGAGTTTGACTGTCCCTTTGGTATCTTTCGTCCCTCTTTTAATTGAATGTTGATACTTGTTAAAATCATATGCGTGAATTTCATGGTCAATAAGAACTAGTGTTTGAAAGGTGACTATTTGATTACGCTCAGTGGACTGACACAAAGGTGAAGTGTACATTGCACTTGTGGCTTGCTTATTATTATTCTATTGGTATTAAAAAAGAAAATGAATTCAGATTCGTTTTTTTATCTGTAATCTTGCTTGTTGTATAACGCAATGAAATAACACTTGATGTACCATCTGAGAAATACTTCATATACACTGGTTCCAAATACATAATTATTTATTTTATAATATCTAGGCTATGGCTAAATGACACTTATATTTGAGAGTCTTCCTTATCTTCTTATAAGTATATTAGTTTCCCGCAGATAGCTATACACGGGACTAAAAGTATGTGTGTATCCGGATAGAAGGTGTCTCAATGAGAGATCTATGAATCCATTATTTTTAAGCCTATCGAACATCTGTTTTCGTTGCGCCTCATATTTTGAGCAGACTAATAGAAAGTGTACAACATCGTCTGTGACTTTGCAGTTTTCACAAATTTCACTGGTGCTTTTCCCTATTTTGTGAAGATATTTATTGACATTAATAGAACCAGATTTTAATCTGAATAATATTCGTTCATTTTCTCTATTCATTTGTGGAATAGTAATCCTTAATAGTACATTATATTTGAAGGAGTGTAGTAATCTTCCCTTTGGGCTGTCTGACTACTGTTTTTGACACATTTGTTTTAAATTGGTTTTTTTTTGTTAAACATTTGATGTCTTTCTTATATAGGAGAATCTGACAATCAAATGTACCTTTATTAGAGCTAATTTTTCAGTCTGGTCTGCAATTTCATTTCCTAAAATTCCGATGTGTCTTTGGATTCACTCAAACAATATGTTACTACCTATTTTGACTAACTGGTTGTATAAAAATGTAATCTCGCACAATAAATAATTCTTTACCTTAAATAAACTACTCTTTAAGTCTTGGCGAGCTGATGAAGAATTGACAAACACAATAACATTATTTGGTTTAAATTCTTCTAACTGTATAAGAGACAGAAATATTGCAATATGCTCACAAGTGAAAATTTACATATTCTTAGGCAGTTTGGAACTTTTTTTTATTCCCATTTCAGGTATTGCAAATACACATGAGGTTTTATCAGAATTTGGATTCGTCTGTATATATTTTTAAAAACTGGCGATACTACTTATCAATCATGAAGTTACTTTCACTTCGAATTAAGTGTGGATTGTCCTTTTTCGAGATGAGATTTGAGAGTTTAATCAATGTCAAGTTGGGAATTGTTTGTATATATATATATATATATATATTAGGGTAATATCTATATCATGTTGATTTATCATATCATTAGAAACAATCAAATATAGTTTTCTATTCTGTTTTATTTCTCTGGAGTAGCAAAGAAATGTGTGGGTTTTTTTCTAAACTTTCCTAATTTGGATGCTAATCTTCAGGACTAGAGATATTCAGGGAAGATTTTGTGATAAGATACTTCCTATGTTCTTCGTAGGGTAATTCGCCCATTTCTACTCGCAGTCCACTTGTGGCTACATTTTTATATGCACCGGTACAAATTCGAAGTGCTTGACTTTGTATTCGGTCCAGTATTTTCTTTACGGAATGTTAGATGAAGTTATATACTTCACATCCGTAGTCTATTTTAGATCTTACAAGTGCAATATTTATGTTTCTAAAAGAATGGCTGTTTGCTCCCCACTTAGTATTAGTTACAAGTTTCGTGAAATTTAAGACTTTACTGCATTTTGCCTCTATATATTGACGGTTATATATTGTATATGTTTTAACCAAGTCAATTTACTATCAATAATTATTCCTAAAAATTTCACCTCATTGACTTCTTCTGATAAACTATTACCTAAAGTTAATTAAAGAACCTTAGTGAGCACGCTCACATACCCCACGTCCCCACATTGTCATTGGAGAAATTAAATAAGTATAAGAAAAAATATTGAATAATAATTTCCTGTCAATATACATAGTATGTCCTTATTATCTACAAAATTTCATGAAATTCTGTTGTGTGTTTTCAGAGGAGTTGAGATGACAAACTGTTGCAGAAGTACATTGAAGCAAATAAGTTCAAAGGGGCATAACTCCTAGAAAAAAATTGAACCGTAATTTCCTGTTGATATGCACATCTACATAGTATGTCCTTATTATCTACAAAGTTTCATGAAATTCTGTTGTGTGATTTGAGAGGAGTTGCGATGACAAACTGTTGCAGTAGTACATTAAAGTAAATAAGTTCAAAGGGGCATAACTCCTAGAAAAAAAATTGAATCGCAATTTCCCGTCGATATGCACATCTACATAGTATGTCCTTATTATCTGAAAAGGTTTCGTGAAATTCTGTTGTGTGGTTTGAGAGGAGTTGCGATGACAAACGGTTGCAGTAATACATTAAAGTAAATAAGTTCAAAGGGGCGTAACTCCTAGAAAAAAAAAATGAATCGCAATTTCCCGTCGATATGCACAACTACATAGTATGTCCTTATTATCTGAAAAGGTTTCGTGAAATTCTGTTGTGTGGTTTGAGAGGAGTTGCGATGACAAACTGTTGCAGTAGTACATTAAAGTAAATAAGTTCAAAGGGGCGTAACTCCTAGAAAAAAAATTGAATCGCAATTTCCCGTCGATATGCACAACTACATAGTATGTCCTTATTATCTGAAAAGGTTTCGTGAAATTCTGTTGTGTGGTTTGAGAGAAGTTGCGATGACAAACGGTTGCAGTAATACATTAAAGTAAATAAGTTCAAAGGGGCGTAACTCCTAGAAAAAAAATCGAATCGCAATTTCCCGTCGATATGCACAACTACATAGTATGTCCTTATTATCTGAAAAGGTTTCGTGAAATTCTGTTGTGTGGTTTGAGAGGAGTTGCGATGACAAGAAACAGGACTGACGGACTGACGGACTGACGGACGTACGGACGGACGGGTCAAAAACATTATACCCTCCGCAACTTCGTTGCGTGGGGTATAATAATAACTCAGACTTTTTATTTCTACTAATCACAATAGCTACATTTTAAGAGGTGAAAATAGGAAATCATATTTATTACACCATATTTTGATATTGTCAAGATCTTTCTGTATTCTCTTTTGAATATAACCAATATTTTTACCACACACCCATATTGCACTATCGTCGGCAAATTGGAAAATTGAACAAGTATTAAAGCATGAGGGGAGATCGTTTACCATAATATTGAATAATGTCGGGCTGATGCAACTTCCTTGAGGGGTACCATTTTGAATCGTGAGACTATCAGAAAGAGTGTTATTTAATTTTATATAGTTCTGTTAGTAAGAAAGCAATTAACCCTTGACTGAGCATAATACCCTTTATTCCAATTTTAAACATTTTGTTTAGAAGTCCAAACTTCCATAACATATCAAATGCTTTCTGGAAGTAAAAAATACTACAACTAACCATTCTTTTTAAAAAAACGATATTTGTATATCGTTATCAAGTCTAATAATGTGTTCCATCGTACTTTTATTTTGACGGAATCCATTCTGATAAAGTGGGTAAGTATGATTTTTCTCAAAGTACCACTTCAGTCTGTTATTAATCATCTTTTCCATATTTTTTTACAAAATTCGATGTTAAAGCTATTGGTCTATATAAATTTGGGTCACTTGAATCTTTCCCCTTTTTAAAACTTGGAATTGTTATAGAATGTTTCCAAACCAGAGGAAGATATTGGGAGAACCAAATTCTGTTTTATAATAAAAGAAGTGCACTAAATGATTTATCACTAAAACTTTTTAAACATACTATAGGTAACCTTATCTTTATCAGGAGATGTATCTAATGTATCAGTAATTCATTAAGAGTAAATCGTTCATTTTAAGTTCTTTATTTGATACAAATGCTTCTGAATAGTTACTTGAACTTCTTACATTGGCAAATGCTTCAGCTAGTATATTAGCCTTTTCTTTAGTACATTCATATACTTTTTTCTGTAAATTAAAGTTGGCATAATTAGAAAATTTATTGTTTTTCAAATCATTCTCTTAATTGTAATATATTGCCCTATATTATTACATTGTATTATTATTCAAGCCACTGCCGAAGTTTTCCCAATATTGTTGCTGTGTTAATTTAATAGTATTCCTAAATTCCTATTCTTTTTCTTTGTATGATAAATAATCATGTCCGATCCCCCCTCCCTCCCCCGGCCCCCATAACCGTACGTCTGCCCTTTTTACGAGCTTTTTTACATTCTTTCACCACCCTTGCACAGTTATCATTCCACCAGGGGTACCTCTGGTTTATTATTTTCCTCCTTTTCTTAGACGGGATGTGCAAATTTTATGATAGTGATCTTGAGATGAGTACATGATTCATTAATATCGTCGGTAACCATCATTTCACTAAGTTGTTTACGACATGAGTTGGCGAACCCATCCCAATCAGCTTTTTTATAGTTCCAAATCAACTCTTGTTCGTTGTTTGAACAAGACGAGGTTTGATTCAATGTTAATTGTATTACATAAGGATTTATTATCTATTGACACCGTTATTTGGTGTGCTAGCTGTACACTAGACATTGATGTATCAATACATGACATTTTTTGTGTAGTACCCGATCAATCATTTAAAACTATAGTATTTTTGGTACTAAAAGCATTTTGCAATGCGTAACCTTTAGTGTCAGTTTTATTACTTCCCCATAGATTATGATGAGCATTAAGGTCACCACAGATAATAAATTGACCTTCAATTTGATTCTAGAGATTTATATAATAATCTTATTTTTGTGTTTGTAGAGGAATTATATAGGCTAATAATTGTTAACATATCACTTTTCATTATTATTTGAGCAGCAGAAGTTTCAAATTTGAGGTTATTTCTTTATTAGAGTATGGGATGTCTTCTTTGACATATATAGCTCTGCCACCCACCCCCTTTATACCATCTCTAACTGAGAAATCTGCAACTGTGTAACTATTAATTTCAGTTAGTTCATTTTCATTTTTTAACCAAGTTTCTTGTAGGCATATTACATTTGGATAAGTAGAGGAATTTGAAAAATATAATTATGAAATGCATGATGTTAGTATTGATGGTCCTCAAGTTTATTCTTATTTAATATATATAAATATGTATTGATTACTTTGAATTTTGTATACTGACGGACTGGTTTTTCTCAATATAATGATTCATTTGATTTGTGTCAACATTAAAACAAGTTTTGGCAACATTACTGATACACTTTGCTACATTCTCAACTGTAGTTCTCTCTTTTGGAGCATTAATGATATGAGTTATTGCAATAGTAATTATTGATACCATTTAGTAAACATTAGTATTTACTTCACCCATTGAAGGTTTTCTGTAGGTTTTTGTTTTATTGACATGTTGCATATTTAAATACTCTTTCTCAGCAACAAAGGTCTTAGTGTCTTCACCTTTTACAATTTATGTGGCTTCACCGACTGATATTTTAAATTCCTTGCTCTTTTTGAGAGCGTTTTGTTTTTCTTTCCTTTTATGCCAATCTTTGGAGTTTGAGTTTGCCTTATGAGGACCTTTGCAGTTTACAAGCACTGCTGTTTCAGTACTACACTGGCATTCATGTCTTAAACTACATTTTAGACATGCTTTTTCTCTTTTACAATTTGTAGCAACACTGCCAAACTGTTTGCAATTATAGCAATGGAGTCGCTTGGATACAAAAAGTTTAACTCTGTACTTTAGAAACCAAAATCATACAGATGTTGGCATTTGTAGAATGCTAAAGAATAATTTTATAGTTCTAGAGGGTACTCTTTTGGCTTGTTGTTTGTCATAATATGTAAGCCTTGTGGCTTTTGTGACCCCATCATTTAATGTATATTAACTGTCTTTTAAAGAATATTCCTGAAGTACATTATATATGCATCCTTGTGAGCTCAGAAAACTCTGAGGTTTAGAGCACTTGACTTGCCATTCTCCTAGCTGAGTCGCTTTTATCAGTAGTTTTAGTTGCATACCATCCATACAGTGTACAATAATATTATCAGACCTTATTGGTCTTATATTTTTTACTATTCCATACTCCTTTGAAATATTTTTCTGGATTTTGAGGGGATTTTCTTCTGCTAAATAATAGTTGTTAATATTTGGGCAGTTTGTAGATATTTCTGTTTTTTGTAATAGTAGTACAGTTCATGCATAAACAATCACATTATGATTAAGACCGTGAAAAGTCAGGTAAATATATTTTTCTAAATTATGTATATTCTGTGTCAGTCATGTTATTATTTTAAAAACTGCACCGACGTTTTAGTTCACCAAATGATTCGTTTATGATGAAATATATTAATCAGATCGGCTAGAATTCAATTATCATGTACACATAGGGTGAAATACCTTCCTAACAGCTGTAAGATTGTAAAATTGCACGTTGACACTTAAATCAGCATGTCCGCTTGCTACAAAACAGAGTATCTTTATATCATCTGAACAAGTAACGCCCTTTATGAGCATATGATACTTGCCACTGTATGTTCAGAATCTATCATTAAAAGAATCCGTTAATTATACTGGGTTTGTTGGCATTCAAACGCTCAAAAGACAATGAATAGTAAGATATCAGCATTTTTACTTTTTAAATTGTCTAATATGTTTATTTTACGCCTTCGAACTTCATTGTTTAAAAAAAGCTAGAGTAGCCGTCGCGTTTGGAATCTTGACATTGATGTATTAGATACGATCATAGAGATTTTCCTGACCAAGAATATATTTTGCTACCAGATCTCTACTATGAATCTTATGTAAAGATGTTAATGCGAGTAAAACATTTGTTGTAATCTAAGATTGTTTATCATCTTCAATTCTATCAAAAACAAATGATAGCTTTCCTAACGAAGGTCGGTGGTTTTCTCCGCGCACACCGGCTTCCCCCACCAACAAAAACTGACCGCCACCAAAATAGCCTAAATGCGGTGCTTAAAAGTGGCGTTAAAACACCAAAAATCAATCAATCAATCAAAAACAAAAACTTAGGAAGTAAACGATAAAGTGTTGTCGTTAAAGCACATCGAATGACATATTAATGCAGATATTACCTGTAACTTGGACCTTCTTTGGTCGGTATTATCTGGTATTGTTATAAATGTACCAACAATTGAGTATTCATTATTTATAAAATATTTTTTACAATACAATAATTCGGATGAAATCAGAAGAAATCTTTCAATAATTCAAGCCTATGATTTTACAAAGTACATTTTTCTTCAACATGTGTATTTTACAAGACTTGTCTATTCTTACTTTCTATCATGTTCTTTTTTATTTTGTTTGTTGATTTCTTTGCCACATGGTGTGGACCTTGTGTAACCTTTGCACCTATATATGAAGTAAGCTTTTGAATTAAAAATACCATTATCTTTTATAAATGCAATTAGAAACGTGTAAAAGTAAGTAAAGATTAATATCAATTTTCTATCATATAACTATTTTTCTCGTTTTATGATTTTCATTGGTATACTTGAATTATCAAAAAACAAAATTGCACTTTTTTTTAACCCAACACAAATACCAAAACACTTTATGATGATGTTGTGACACACATTGTTTTTCTGATTCTTCTTTTCTAGAAATTGTCAAACGAATACCGTAACAGTGATTGTGTCTTTCTCAAAGTATATGTAGATGAACTTGAGGTAAATTCACAATTTTCATATAACGCCCGTTTTCACTTTGTGTTTTTGTTCTTCTTCTATAAATCATATTTTGATAGGAACTTCTGACATTCTACACACACGAAACTTCATTTGTTGATGGCACTTTCCAATGCAACCCGAATATCTATTTATTTTGTACATTTTCCTACTTTAAATGAAAATATTCACGACAGCATTGCAATATACTAATTGTTACTTCAAATTAACGGATTGATATTAATATCGTATTTCACCGCTGTTCTTGGCAAATGAACTCATCATAGATACCAGGACTAAATTTTGTATATACGTCAGACGCGCGTTTCGTTTACTAAAGACTCATCAGTGACGCTCGAATCCAAAAAAGTTAAAAAGGCCAAATAAAGTACGAAGTTGAAGAGCATTGAGGACCAAAATTCCCAAAAGTGTTGCCAAATTCAGCTAAGGTAATCTATGCCTGAGGTAGAAAAACCTTAGTATTTCAAACCGAAAGTCCCCAAGGATATTAATAGCTTCACAGTGTATCACTCTTTTTTAAAGATTTTGAATACCATATCACCCCAACCCCAAAGAAAAGTATATGATGGATAAAGAAATAAAGGCAACAGTAGTATACCGCTGTCTTTATACACGTAACTTTCTTTAGGTACTGTAATATTTGTATTATTATATATTCTAGGACGTTGCTTCTGAATGTTGGATAAATATAATGCCTACATTTCTTTGTTACATATATGACAAAAAGGTATGCTTTGAAATAACTGATTAACAAGAGTAAATAATAGAGCTGTTGTTTTCTATACATTAAATCTCAAATAGGCTAAATTATGTAATTCATCAAACAAGTGGTACTTTCATTGATAAACGATAATGATGATATAACTGTGCAATTAAGGACTCAAATATTACGCGTTAAAGTTTTCGTTCGCCTATCTTATACAGTCGGAAAGCTGACCCCGGTTTGACCCCATTTCTTAAAGCAACAATGGACGTCATGTGATTACCATGTATGGGCATTTTTTTACCAAAAAAAGTGAAGCCCGTTTTTTGGAATTGGTAGATTTTTGCATGGATTAAAAATAATTTCCTTTTAAGTGAACATTCTATGCTGAATTTAAATTATGTTATGTAACATAACTTGGACTATGATATGTCAAATTTATGCCACTTGATATGCTAAGATACGCAAATGTTCCACTTCGATGTGTCGATATTTCTGACGAAGCGGGGCCGACGGTAATTCACGAGTTACGTCCCTTTGTTTGACACTATCATGAACAAACTATTGTTATATCAAGCACTGTTATGCTGTTATTTAAATGTGGATATTATTAAAATAATCTTATTAAGTATATTTTGATACTGTAAACATGTGCAAAAAATTAGAGAAACACATTTTATCACTTTTCAGAACTCAGTCCCAGTGAAATATGCCCTATTGTGTCCATATGTGCCATAATAGGGATAATAATTTAATATTAATTTAATATTCCAAGAGTTAATTCAATATTTATGTTTTGGTAAGTGTTTTTACTGCTGTAACCAAATTGTTTTAACAGAAATACATTTCTACTCAATTAATACAAGGGGTAGTCAAAATATTCATGAATAATGTATCAAGACAGGATTAAAATGATAAAAAAAAACAGGAGTTCCTTTTCATTACTGATACCTGGTCCTACCTTTTTCATTTAAATTTAAAAGTGATTATAATGAAAGTATTCTGAATGTAAAATCTTCATTATTTTAGATAAAAGGAAATTAGTTTGCAATCCTTGTATGAACAAACTAATTATAACAATAAATGTTGTCTCATTGATTTCATGCAAGTAACAGTTCTAATGAATAGACTCAAATTATAAAAAAAACACACTAAACCAATAAATAAATGGTGCTAATCATGAACTTGAAAATAAATAAGAACAAAAAGGACTCAGTAATATTTTTTTTCTTCTATTTGAAAAAAATAATAATAACATTAAAAAAAACTATGCATTTTATATTTATATAAAAGTATTTCAGAGCAGTTTCTGGGGGCTTTATACAGTCAACATTTATGTTTTAGATCACAACTTGGCACAAGTCAAAATTTAGTCATTCTTCATGTCAGTACGATCAGGCTTTGAATAAGATTGATTAAAATGCTATTCTTAAAGAGATTGTTTTAAGGCAGCAACCATTTGATTTTCGGGGAGGGGGGCTATGCCTATGGATATTTTTCCAGACAAACTTTTTTTCTGCCTTTGGCAAAAACAATAAAAAATTTTGGCGACAAGTCGAAAACAATTCTTCTCATTTCATTTAATGGCAGCTGAGGGTAAAACAAACATTTTTTTCCCAGTGTCAAAAACAAATTTATTTTTTACCCAAAAATTGAAAACAAACTTTTTTTTTATCCAAAAAATCCCAAGTATTTCAAGAATTCAAAATTTTGTTAATTTATTATTCTGACCATATCAATGATAATTCATGTCAACAGTGCTAACTTCTGGGATGGTGCTACCTCTTGGGAATTAAAACTCCACCAGAAAGATATTTTGACATTTTTACCAATTACGTCTTTTTGATTTGTTCACACATTGTTATCAATATAATTGAGTTTTACAGGTGAGAAGTTTAGCTAGCGATAAAATCAGGTTTAATCCGCCATTTTCTTCACAAAGAAATGCATGTATCAAGCCAGGAGTATGACAGTTGTTATTCATTTATTTTAATGTGTTTTGTCTTTTGCCATTTAATAAGGGATTTTCCTATTTGAATTTTCCTTGGAGTTCGGTATTTTTTATATTTTACTTTTTATCCATTGTATAGCAATCTTTTAAAAAGACATTTTCTTGCTTATATTAAAAATTAAACGACAATTTTTAAGTATTGGTTTTAGCTATCTTATCAGTTCTGTATAACCATAATTATCGCTATTTTGTGCCTTTTTCCTTTTATCTTTTCTGTGATAATTTTTATGTCATGCTACTCGCTTGAGATGGAAAATTATCGCTAGAAACTAAGGAGGCACGTGGCGTTGCTAATGAAATTGACATGAAATTGACAACGTCGTCATAGGTAAAATAGCGGGAAACAGATTATTATTGGTCATCTCAACTCGATTGCTTTTCTCGCTTTCCCCGTACCGGCTCAAGCGATAAAATCAATTTCGTTATTATTAACGATAATCTTTAAGAAGTGCATAGCCAAAAAACAAATATTTAAGATAAAATTGTCAATATTGGATTTTGCCAAACACACATATATATATATATATATATGAGTTGAATTCAAGATGGCATTTTTATACCTTCTACTTTGACTAGTTTTTATTGATTAAATGTATATATTTTGGGTTTTGTTTTTTTTTTATTATTATTTAAGCAGTCCATTGGTTGATTTTTCATTTTATTTCAGTGATTTTGAACGGTTTGATACTTAAAAAAAACATTACAAAATGTAAAGATATTTTTGATTGATTGACGAATTGCATTTGCGACATTCTTATCGCAAATTCACTGTAGCAACTCTACAACATAGGACTGTTCGTCTCGGATAGATCAAAATATCATGTAAATCTTTCTCTATTCAGCAGTGTAATTCTTCCAGTTTTATCATCAAACCATTCATTTATACTTCTTATCCATATGTTATTACAGGTTGATCAACTGGTAGGAGCAAATGAAGATAAATTTAGAAAGATGATTGAAAGGCACATCTGATTCAACAAACGAATACTTTGACATTATATCGATTGTTTTGTCCACATTTAGTCATTTTTGTGTTATTAATTTGTCCTAATAATTCTATACAAATTATTACATTCCTTTTCAATTAAAAAAAACTCATCATAAATACCAGAGTTAATATAGTTATCAAAGGTACCAGGATTATAATTTAGTACGCCAGACGTGCGTTTCGGTTAGCGCTATAAAACCAGGTTTTATCCACCATTTTCTACATTTGAAAATGCCTGTACCTAGTCAGGAATATGACAGTTCTTGTCCATTCGTTTTTTATGTGTTTTGTTATTTGATTTTGCCATGTGATTATGAACTTTCCGAATTCAGTTCAGTATTTCTGTGATTTTACTTTTTCGTGTACATTAGACCTATCAGTGACACCATATCAAAATATTTATAAAGTCAAACAAGTGCAAAGTTGAAGAGCATTGAGGATCCAAAAATCCAAAAAGTTGTGCCAAATACGGCTAAGCAATCTATGTCTGGTATAAGAAGTTTTATATTTACGCCAGACACGCGTTTTGTCTAAACCAAAAAGACTTATCATTGACGCTCGAATTCATAAAAGTTATATAAAAAAAAGCCAAATAAAGTACGAAGTTGAAGAACATTGAGGACCAAAATTCCTAAAAGTTTGGTCAAATACGGCTAAGGTAATCCATTCATGTGGTAGAAAAGCCTTAGAATTTCAAAAAAAAATCAAAAGTTTTGTAAACACTTTGACCGAATGTTGATATGCGTGCTAAGTGATGGATGCATATGAGGAGACGTATACGCTACCTATTCAGAAATCCAACTTTACCACATTTAGAGTCCATGTCACCTTTAGTTAGGTTCTTTGATTGGTATCATCTTAATCTATTTATGAGATTTGAAAATCGGTTACCTACTGCTGCTTATATTTAATGACGTATCTCTAATAGCCTTCGAAATCTTTATATACGTAAGGTATAAATATCTGGCAATTGAGTGGTTGATATTGTTTAGACAGCAGTTTTTGTATTGATATTGGGTTCAGTAATTATATACCTATATTGAGTTATTTACTTTCAGAACGATAGGTCATTATTTCGAAGAGTCAACCCGGACGATACCATGTTTTAATGAAATATGCTCCAATGCATGAAATAATGACCCATGTGAGGTCATTATTTTACTTCAAACGTGCAAACTGTAATGTACTTCAATAGTATATTCGTCTGGTAGTTAGTTTCTTGTTGCCGATTGGGGAATATATTTTTTAAAGTTAAATCTATGACAAGTGTAAAACAATCGGCATTGCTTGCATTTTAATTTTAGAATTTTAGACTACCAGCCCAGTAGTCAACACTTCGGTGTTGACATGAATATCAATAATGTGGTCATTTTTATAAATTTCCTGTTTACAAAACTTTGAATTTTTCGAAAAACTAAGGATTTTATTATTCCAGGCATAGATTACCTTAGCCGTATTTGGCACAACTTTTTGGAATTTTGCATCCTCAATGCTCTTTAACTTTGTACTTGTTTGGCCTTACAAATATTTCGATTTGAGTGTCACTGATGAGTCTTATATAGACGAAACGCGAGTCTGGCGTACTAAATTATAATCCTGGTACTTTTGATAACTATTGAAAGATCTTGAATAGACTTCCTATTGAACACATTGACCATGTTAACTGAAATTCTAATTGACTCCTTAGAATAATAGTTTTGTTTAAAAAATAAAGATAAATGTTTTACAAAGTAGATTATCCGTTCAAAGAATTTACTACTTTTTTTACAATTTCTATATGTGTGTATTGTCTTGTTAACATTGGAATAAGATCCGTTTGAATGTTCACAGTAACTTAATTTCAAAAGAGATGCATATCAATCAGTTGGGAAGCTTCATGTTTTATGTCAACCAATATCATATAAGCATCAAATTGAACAGAAATATTTTTTAATGGTTTATTTTTTATAACTACAAATCATAACATATATTGCAATAAAAAACAATTAAAAATTAAAAAAAACACCCATAGTTTGTCATCGAAAATCCTGTAAATATACTGATGTACCATGTAACCCTTGAGACCTGACAGTCTACTTGCAGAGGTATTGACATTTTTTTTCATTCATATAGATAAACGAATCGATACCTTGTACATGATATGTGTTTCCGGAAAGATTTCATTAAGTATACTGAACGCTAAGAGTTAGTATCCACCACAAAAATAACACATAATAAAACAAATCAACTAAATACAAAGAGGAATGTTAAAAGTTTCAATATCTAGAACGCTTTGCAAATCAAATTATTCGACTCAGAAGTATGTATTGCATCGCAACAAATTGCGTTATCCACAATGTTCATAAAAATTCTTCGAATCTTTTCATTTTTGTAAGAACATATTCATCAATACATATCATTGCAAAGTAACTAATAACCAATTGAAACGTTCTTCAAAAAGATGTCGTTTTTATTTCCAACCAAAATATCTTTACTTTCAAGTGCTTGCTAAGTAACAGAGACTGAACTTATCAATAAGCTTTAATAGACATGTTTCGTTTAATGTATTTAAAAGCAATAACCAATCAACCAAGGAACGAAAGCGTTCTTTAGATCTCCATTGTTGTTACTTTTAAAGTATATGCTAGTTTTGTATTCAAGCAAATCTTATTATCAATATTGACCACGGTTGCCTCTAGAACTTATTATCAGGCAAATTAACTTAAATGGAATTGCCAGGTACAGAACATGTTTTCCTATTATATCATATAAGTGCAGCGTTATTTTGAAAAATTTGTTAAATCTTATATGATGTCTTTCAGTTTGCCACGATTTTCGTAGTTCGATGGCTGACAGTTCCTGTTGATATCAATAGTCTTTCAGCAAATGAATCTAAAATAAAAAATTAAAATGAAAATATGACGTGTCATAAATTATATTTCATTCATCAATTTAATAGTTTTTAATTCGTATGTTCCCTAGTAAACCAGGTCATCAATGGAAACAAATTATCGCAAAAATGTGCATCAGTTTTATATTTTCATAGTATATTTCTCCTTTGCTTATATAAAAGTTTTTAAACTTCCATGTTTTTTTTAAGAATTTTTAAACATAATTAACAAAACTGCACCAAGGACTTGTGTTAGTTCTTGACCGTACGCAGTTATTTTCGACAAACATTGTCGTATTGTGATTGTACTAGCTTACCATGACCGGTGTTCAGTCAGACAAAACAGTAAGCAAGATTTGAATAAATTTGTTCAGGACATACATATTGCCGGCACTAACATTCATGAAGTCCTTTTTGAAGAAACATTCTGAAGGTTTTTTTTTTTTTGTTTGTTTGCACATAAAAAGTATGAAAGTGACTTGGAAGTACCACAAATATTACAAAACCTCAAATGTCAGTGATAAATTTATAACCTTCAAAATTTAGCGGTCTTACCTTCAATATCTATATCCTTTTATTTTTTTTTTTGTTCTTTTCTTCTTCATCTAAAACATCAATGATCTTATCATGGCCGTTTTTCTCTGCATACATAAGAGCTGTCCATCCATATATATCATACTTGCTGGTATCACAATCATTGTTAATAAGAAATTTGACAAAACGCTCTCTCTCACATTCAACTATGCTAAAGCTTCGGCTTGATGTTCGATGGCTCCGACATGTTTCTATCAATGGTGTTTTTCCGAAATAATTTATACAGTTGACTCCTGCGCCACTTGAAATAAGAGCTGTAGCTTTCTGAAATTTTTCGCGGCGTATTGCCTGGAATAAAGCACCAGTCTTGTCATTTTCATCGTCGTTAGAAAATCCTGCTCCCATTTTACTGTAATGTACGATAATCAGGCAAAAAATAATATTTTCAAACTGCACTTGTTCTCGAATTGTTTTGCAATATGAGTTCGAACATCAGGCTCTTTTATACTTGATTTTATTCTGTTAAAAGGTCATCATTATCGTATGCAATTCAGTTCATTGGTAATCAACAAAATGTTGTTAATGAGTCAAAGACTTTTAAAGTAAGAGTCAAGAGTGACACACCATGAGGTTGCTTTTTTTGGCACATATCATGACTTCGAGGCACAATTTTATTTAGAAAGTATTTAGCACTTGCACTCTAATTGAATCAGATCAGATTTTCATATATAAAATTTGTTTTGCTCATTTAAAAGGTCATCATTATCTCGATCAATTCATATGACATCAATTTTATTATTAGCCAAAAAAATAGTTTTAGAATCAAAGGAGAGCACAAACAAACAGCTAAGTATGAAATTTTAAGAAAATTCTAAATTATAGAGGCAAAATTGTTGATTATAATTAATATATATATATATATATATATATATATATATATATATATATATATATATATATATATATATATATATATATATTATCAGATTATTACATGGCATTTTTCATATCGCATGTATTATCAGCCTAAGGTTCAATATCAGCCCAAGAGCCGCATGGCTCGAGGGCTGATATTGACCGAGGGCTGATAATACATGCGATATGAAAAATGACATGTTATGATCTTTTTATCATATGCTTCAACAGTAAAGAAAAACAACAGATTCATATATTGATCCTTCTACGTGGTTCCCGAAAAGAAGTTGAAAGAGTAAAAAGTTCACGGACGTCGGACCAAAAATTTGATAAATTCAATATGAAATCTTTCTATCATATGCCTCAATAGAGAAAACAAAAACACATTTTAATATGGGCGATTTGACAAAAAAAAATCAACAATATACAGAATGAACATTGTTTGGAAAAGTCAACTTTTTTAAAGTAACTTTCTAAATTATGTTTCAGAAAAACTTAAAAAATGCATTGATTTAATATTTTTTTTTTTTTTTAATTTAATTTAATTATTTAACACAGTATACTTTCCAGTATTCAAATAATTATTTTGTACACTACTTTGTAATGTTTTTCACCGAAAACGTAGCATTGAGGCGTATTTTCCGGAAATTGCCGAGTATCACCGGAATGCCATGTGATAACGTTACGGAAAGTCATGCGATAACAATCGAAGCATGTGATAAACTTTTCATATCAGCCCACTAAGCACCAATTCCAAAAATATGGAAAATACTTTAATTTAATGCTATTATCATACGGTAAAAATCATATGTTATTTAGTCTAAGTATATGATAAATATATATATCAGTCTAAAGATTTGCACACCGTTGTGCAAATCTTTAGACTGATATAATTTTTTCCTTATCTGCATAGTATCGCCTATTCTAGACGATCCGGTACATAGTAAATTTGCTGGTTGGTCGTTTTTTATAGACTTTTATATATATATATATATATATATATGAAGAAAACTAACACCACTATGCAAGATAACAATAAATCAGATACATGTATAGTGACAACTATTTATGCAAAAAAAATATAAAACTTTAAGCTTATGTATTTAGTTATATATCTATCAAATAAAAATTTCCCTCATTCACAATCTTTGCAATTTTGCAGTAATATCAAAACTTTTGTTTTTTGTACGCTCTACTTTGATAACTATTTACACCACTGAGCCGATGCCACTGCTGGTGGACATTTCATCCCCAATGGTATCACCAACCAAGTAGTCAGCACATTGGTGTTGACATGATATAAATATATGTCATTTTTATAAATTTACTGTGTTAACAAAAGTATGAATTATTCGAAATACTAATGATTTTCTTAGTATAGGCATAGATCTGGTATACCAAATTATCAGCCTGGTACCTCTGATAACTATCTACACTTCTATTTCTTCAATTGAATATGGACTGCATTGTCTTAAATTTTCTCAACAAAAAGGGATTCGTAGATACAAATTTCTTATTTGAGGTAATGAGTATCGTATATTTTAAAAAACTACATTGTTTCCATCAACAAATACACCAAGGATATAATCATCAAAATGCTGGCCATCATATTTGTTCATTTAAATGGATTGATATTTGAACAAAGAATCGTGTTCCAATTGGTACTTATTGTGTGCCCCATCTGACAGATTTGCTTTTGCTTTTTGTACACATTATCATTTGAATCAGAATTCATAAAGAACCCTTTCAAAGACAAAAATAAAAAAGAATGTCGCAAAGTCCTTTAATTACATATTGAGATAAAGTATATACCAGTATATTGAATTATTCTTTCAATCAATAACTAACATTTTTTCGAGTGCTTGCATCTCACATAGCCCAGTTAACTGTTAAGGATGCTACCGTTACGAAAGGTCTATATTTTACAGGTTGTCAATTCGCGCATCGATCGAACGATAATTAGTCCGTTTACGTTACATTGCTTATGCGTAAACACTATTCGCGAAGGAATATTTTCGTGCATTTTAAGTGATCGCGAAATAAACGGCAAACACTCATGCGCGAAAAAAAATACGTTTACAAAAGGAAAAAGAGTTGTGGGTCGATGTCGCTGCTGGTTGAGATTTTGTTCCCCGAGGGTAACACAAGCCCAGTAGTCAGCACTTTTATAATGACATGAATTATCATTGATATGGTCATAATTATAAATGAACAGTTTACAAAACTTTGAAATTTTGAAATATTAAGGCTTTTCTAACTAAGGAATATATTACGTTAGCTGTGTTTGGTAAAGCTTTTAGGAATTGTTTGTCCTCTATGCTCTTGAACTTCGTAATTTATTTGGCCTTTTTCACTTTCTTTTATTCGAGCGCCATTTGTGCGTCCTTTTAGACGAAACGTGTGTCTGGCGCTTAATTCAATCCTGGTATCTATGATGAGTTTGAAAGTGATGTCAACTTTCATCACTTTTTACAGCTATAATCGTTTATGACGGAGATAACTATACCATATATGTGTTTATACCTGACTCACTCTGAAGCATTAGCTATTAATTTTGAACAGCTTTCGTCATAAGATAAGAGATATAGTAAGTTTCGTAACGTATATTTATTTCAAGGCCATCAGATAGACTTTGGGCTTGACTTATGATTTCTTCTAATATATTTTACATTTCATTTTGTAGAGTGTTCTTTACTTTAACAGTATTAACCCAGAATTTTGTTTCTAATGTAGTTTGGATAGGCAATTAATGCTTCATCAACTTTAGATCTTTCCATATGTTTGCTTCTTTTCAATGTTGTACCTGACGTCTCTGTGAACGTATGTCGAATAATACTGAAATCGCTGACACGGATAGCTTTCTACGGCTGTCTTATTAAGGAGTAGGTCCGATAATGGCCAATTTTGGTCTCAAATTTCAGGTTCATCTGACGAAAGATTTTGGACACTTTTTAAACACTTTTAAAAATGTCTATTTCAGTTGATTTAGTGAGTTTAAATGAAAGATTTTAACTTATTTAGTCATTAAAAACGCTCCGATTCAAGCTTAAATATGAAAAATCTATCAAATATGCCAAAACTAATGTCACTTTTTAGATTTCTTTTGTCAAAAATAAAAGTGGCCGCATCCGTGATTATCCTCAACCTTTATATATTGTATGTATTATCATCAAATACAACTTACATTTCAATATAAAGAATGAACACAAATGTGACCACTTTCATTTAAGACGGAAACCGTCTAAAATTTAACTAAAATGCAAAAATTGTGAAGATTTCAGTTATCTAGCATGACTTAGTGATGCTAGTACGCGATATATGTACATTGTATTGTTAAAAACAGCCCATATTTATGTAACAGAAGCATTCTACTTTCCAAAATATAACTAAAAGTTTACATTTTAACAATTTTGTAAAACTGCTATATTTTTGGACCAAAAAGGAGTCTTACTGGACTACTCCTTTGTTATTCCTTTAAATATAGCAGAATGGTATGGATCTGCTTACCCTCCCGGGGCACCTTAGATCACCCTAGTGTTTGATGGGGTTCGTATTGCTCTTTCTTTAGTTTTGTATGTTGTGTTTTGTATACTAGTACTACTTTTTGTCTTTTACTCGTTTCTGTTTTGATATCTTTTTTGCCATGGCATTTTCGACTTATGAGTTTGTACATGTTACAGTAAATAGGTGAAATTAGGAATTACATGTAATTACTAAAATTTAGGAATTACAGGTAATTCCCGATGCACTGTGTTAATACAAGTAATTCCGTAAACGGCCCAGTTATTACCAGTAATTACTGATTTTAAAATGAATTTTTACAACTATTTACTGACTGCTAAAACAATGTTGTATTATGGTTAGATGATCAAAAGTTATATGGTAATACTAACTAGAAGATCAGTTAGTACTCTTAAAATTTTGAATGGTTGATTTGTATAAAAAAATCTTTTGAATAAATATGGACTTTCAAATATTTGGTTAAATCAGAGTAACTTTAGTTTTAATCCAAAATGACCATTAAACAGATAATTTTTTACCAATTTCAGCAGACATGGAAATCAGAAATGGAAAATTCTCCCAAAGCATTATGTTTTAACTTTTTAAAGAAAACTTTGAATTTGAAGAATATTTAGACTTATTACCTTATAAATTTAAGATAAAGTTATGTCATTAGCTTCTAGATATAAAAAAAAATAAATATCTTTTTTTTGTTGTTAAATCATTAATAAAAATGAGATAGTGAAATTATAATTCACTGTTAGCAGCCAATCTGGTTCTGTTTTGTTAAATTAGCTAAGAAACAAGGTTGATGAGTTGTGCACTTGCGAGTGAATATTTGGACCTCATTGAATACCTTCAATTCAACCCCTAGCTGGAGATGGGTTATTGATGTATTAAGCTATTAAAATTGTAAGGGTTTTGCAGAACAAATAGTCTTTTTTTGCTGTTAATGGCAGGCTCAACAAAAATGAGGAAAAAATATTATCTTTTGACTAGTACTGTAAGAAGCTTCTGTCAAAATTGGGTAAAAATACAGGATGGTTTATAAATTCTAATGTTTTAAAAACTTTAACTGCAGAGTGTATGTAATGTTAACTGGGGAAAAACTAGTCCTTTTATAAGTAATATACGAAAAAAAGGATTTTTTTTCAAACTTTACTTATGATCATAAGCATTAAGCTTCTGTCCAAGTTTGGTAGAAATCCAGGATATTTGGAGAAAATGATTTTAAAGTTTTAAACCACAGTGCATGATGGAGATTTTAGTTTAACAAAATTATGAAAATCAATTTTGAATTGATATCATTGTCTTGCATGCATATATTTACGGAGTTACAAAACCTATAAAACAACCATTTTCCAGTTTCAATTCATAAAACACTAAAGAGTATGCACTTTTGATGTGTCTTATATTCCAACATCCCTAAGTAAGCTCACTTAAAATACCCTACCCTTTACTTTTTTATTTGGTATCTTGAACTATGTTTTGAATTTTAAAACAAAAACATCAAGTTAGTAAATAGCTGTAAAAATGACATTAAAAATCAGTGATTACCAGTAATCACTGAAACAACTAGTAAATACATGTACCGTAATTACTAAATTGGCTAGTAATTACAGGTATTTACTGAAATGTTTAGTAATTACATGTAATTCCTAATTTCACCTATTTACTGTAACATATATACTCCTTATGTATTTTTCGCATCTCTTTAATGGCTTGTAGATCAGTTTGTCTACTTTTTTTCATTATTGATAATGGTATTTCACACTTCATTCTCGAAATATTTGATATCCAGTATTTTCTTGTGTATTGAAATTTGAGATATTATTTTCCCACATTATGCGTCATACACTATATATATGTCTCCAGTGGTCAAGTGATATTCGTAAAATATCACCAATTACCCAAGGTGTTGACATTTATTGAATAAAAACTGCTTTAAGTTTTACACCTTTTTTTCTATGACCTGTTTTTCTTAAAGGTTAAGCTGTTTACTAAGACAAAAATATACTTGATAGGACCAACTCAATTTGCGCATACTACCAATTAATACTTGCTTGACTTCTTATATAATGCAAGCGTTTTTAAAATGTCAAGTTGTCCTAGTCATAGTATTAGCTTATGAAATGTCTGTAAAATCTACTAGTATTTTTTTTTTTCTTTTTTGGCAAAATGATGGACCGTCTTCAAAATTATGCAAAATAATACCTATCTTAACACAAAATTTGACGAATGTATTTGCTAGTGATTGAATTCAAGATGGCAATGAGTTTTAGAAATAAATGTTTTTTTAAGAAATTATGTTACCGTTTTATGCAGTATACAAAAAATACGAAAACAGCACTTTATTAATTGCATGCGTCTGAGGTCCAATATAAATCCCCAGTGGTAAATAATGCTATCAACAATGACTAAGTGTGTTGAGATTTAACTAATGAGAATTGTGTTAAGATTAACACATTCTTTTCCATGACCTTTTTACTATAAGGTTAAGCTGTTTTAAGACAGAGTTGTAGCACCAGCTCATTTTTTTCGATTGGTACTCGTCACACTTGTTAATCATAGCAAGCTTTTAAAATGTCAATTGGAATGTCTAGTCACATAATTAGGATAAAATATGTCTGTATAATCCATTCATATTTTCTAAAACAAATCATGGGCCGCCATTAAAACTCTTTAACTTAATATCTTCCTTAACAGAAAAATTGAAAAAAAATACTTTTACACGTAAATATATTCTTTGTAATCATTAGTTTAAAAATATGATTTTGTTATCTTTGAACAATTGTCAGTAACATGGACTACTTTCAGATCTATACTTTGTGTCTTTTGCGTGTGGTTTTATATGTCCGTTTACGGGACGTGTTATGGTATACCGTTTTCCTCCGTTTGTCCGTCCGTCAGTATGTCTGTCCTTCCATCGTCAACATGTCGGACAAAAACTCAAAAACGCTTTAACCAATGTGCATAAAACATTTGGGAATTGTTTATATCTATTGATGTGAGATTTCTTTCGACTTTTATAAATTTTAATTACGAATTTAATCCTTCTTTTTGTAACTTCATTGGGGTGTAAAAGCGTTCAGTCGGAAACCAGGTTGAAATAGAACAAAAGAATCGAAGCTCTTTGTTAGAGAAGGCGATAAATGTTTACTGTATTGTTTACTATAGTGACCAAATTTTTAAAAGTTAATAGAAACAAACAAAATTGCAGTTTTCTTCTCAATTACGAGGTGTTTTATTTTAAAAATACCATTTGCATAAGTTTTCAATTTATCTAGTACATAGTTAAGCAGAACAATTAGATATCAAGTCGACGACATGGGTATCTTTCAAGTTGGATGAAGAAAATGCATAACCTCCGATTTTTATGAAAAAATTACCACGGACGGTAAACATATCAATCTATTAGTTCAGTAATTTTCGTGTCTGCCCTTCCATTATGTTACTGAAGAAAAATTCCAAAAAATGGGTAACAAAAAGAGAAAATCGAATGCACCTTTTTATGTTAGGGCGTGTTTGAGTTGAGTATTTTGTCTTGATATCGTACAAAGTAAGAATATTTCATACATCGTCTCGCTTCAGATTCTATCATTTTTATATATTAAAGCTACAGGTTGACTTTATAACACAAAAGAATCACAGTACTAATAGATGAAATATATGGGTCAAGTGAAATACCTATCTAATGAGTCACAAAAACAGAGAAGGTGTGTTCGAATAGCTATTTTTTTTACTGAAAGTACTTGACGACAGTCTTTCAAGTTGGATGATGAAAATGCATATCTTCTAAAAATTCTAATTTTTTGTGTGTGATTACTAGGGTTTATAGTTTTCATACACTAAAAAAATCTAGTCTGCCCTTCCACGAAATATTTAATTAGAATTTTTTTAAATGTTTATGAATTTTCTAAAATTCCACCTGACAACCGATCAGACAATAGTTTTAAGTTGAATCAATGCAGACAAGATTATTAACTGATGCTCATTATCTAGTTGATACATTTGTCTTTTAAAATACAACTAACATATAAGGATCGTAATGGTGCTATGTGGATAAATTTATCGGTTTCCAAGAGCAATATTTGTAGCGCGTCATCCCTACAATGGCTTCCATTTCTACGATTGTGAAAATGAACTGGCGTAATGGGGAGATAATTTTGACGAAGTAGACTCCTGACTGGCGTTGACCGAAGTACATTTTGTATGAAGCGCGGAAGTGCTTCATACTAAAAATGTGCGCACGGTCAACGCTTTTACAACCCTATGAAGTTACAAAAAGAAGCATTCAATACTTATAATTACATTTTTTTAGCAATGATCATGAAAAACGAATTTTATTATTGTTTTAATTCACCTGTGCACTTTATTGTGGGACCACGTGTTATCATAAATGAAAAGTTTTATTGAGCAATGCAATTGCTTACGGAATAACACATGCTGTGAAAACATTAGTAATGAAGCTGATGTGATTTGTTTAACAGAAACGCATCTTGACGAAAATAAAAAAAATGAAGATATTCTTATTGAGGGTTATAATAGAGATCCTTATAGAAAAGACCGCAATAGCTCAGGAGGAGGAATTATAATTTATATTAGTAAATTTATTCAAGCCAAACCGAGACCTGATTTGGATTTTGATAATGAAGCATTATGGCTTGAAATTACCTTCCCTTCTAACAAATTACTCCTTTGTGTTGTATATCGACAACCTTCAAATAACAATACTTTTTGGGATAAATTTCATGAATCTATCGAAAACGCAATGAGCTATACTCCAAATGTTGTAATAACGGGTGATGTAAATGTAGATTTTCTTACTGACCATTCACATAAAATATTTGACATTATGAGACTAAATGGCCTTAAAAATGTTATAAACGAACCAACCAGATTTTGTGCTACACGCCAGTCCTTGTTAGATCCTATTTTGGTATCAGATTCATGTGATGTCTACGATTCCCATGTACGTATAGTGATCATGACGGAACTATTATATTCTTGAATAATCTTGGTAGGTTACAAATAATTCTACTTATAAAAGAATGATTTGGGACTATTGAAATGCCGATTTCGACAAATGTAACGAGCTCATTGCTACTTTTGATTGGGAATCAATAATTAATGCTGAAAATAGTATGGATCAAAATTGTAAAAATTTTACAAATAAATTTCTTGAATATATTAATGACTGTATTCCTCAAAAAGAAGTAACTATACGACCAAATGATAAAATATGGTTTAATTCTGACCTACGAAGAGAAATACGTAAACGTGATAGACTACACAAACAAGCTCGTAGGTCCAATAGTATTCCAGATCTGAATAAGTATAAAAAGCAAAGAAATCATGTGAATAATTTAAAACGATACACAAAAGATCAATTTTACTTAAACGCAAATAGTTTGTTGGACGAGTTTGCATCTGGCAATTCTAAATCGTATTGGTCATTAATGAAAAAATTAGTTAAGACATCGGGTAATTCTACTCATATCACTAAACTTAAAAATGAAAATGACGAATTAGTCACTGAAAATTACGATAAAGCATGTCTTTTGAATAAGTATTTTTGTTCCATATCTACTATAAATGAAAATAATGATAGATCTCCAGAATTTCTGACTAGGTCAAATTCTAAAATTGATATTTTCTATATAAACTCAAATCAAGTCATTGATATTTTGCAGACTTTGAAATTGGTAAAAAGTATCAGGTAATGACTCAATTAGTCATCAAATGTTAAAAAATACAAGTTATACTGTCAGTGTACCCTTATCATTGTTATTTAATTTGTCATTTGAAAAGGCAGAGTTTCCTAGTCAATGGAAAACAGCTATTGTCATGCCGTTATTCAAAACCGGAGACAAATCACTGACTTCCAATTATAGACCAATCTCATTATTATCAGCAGTGGGTAAAGTTTTTGAAAGAATTGTGTTTAAAAATGTACTTAATCACTTAATAGCAAACAATTTATTATACAAATTTCAATCAGGTTTTATTCCAGGTCATTCTACCGTTCACCAGCTAATAGAAATTTACTATAGGATATGCATGTCACTTGATGATCGCTGTATAACATCTCTTATATTATGTGATATCTCGAAAACTTTTGATAGGGTATGACATAGTGGCCTATTAATAAAACTTAAAGCGTATGGTATTGATGGAAATCTATATAAATGGTTTGAAAGTTATATTTCAAATAGAAAACAAAGCGTTTTTGTTTCAAATGCCTATTCGCCTTTTGATAATACTAATGCAGGAGTTCCGCAAGGCTCCGTATTAGGTCCCCTACTATTTCTTATTTATGTAAATGACATAGCTGATATTTTGACAAGTCTAACTCGATTGTTTGCTGATGATACATCTCTTTCTTATTCCAGCAATAACCCTTACACTATAGAGGAAGTCTTAAACAGCGATTTAGAACAAATTTCAGTATGGTCTAAAGATTGGCTTATTAATTTTAACCCTAATAAGACAAAGGCTATGATATTCTCCTGCCATACTTCCCCAGATGATATTGAAATAGAATTTCAAAACCAATTAGTAGAATTTGTCTCCTGTCATAAACACTTAGGGATTACTTTTGATTCCAATGGTAAATTCCATACACATATAGAAAATATTTTAAAGTGTGCAAGCACAAGATTAAATGTTCTTAAAAAATTGAAATATGTATTGAATAGAAATTATCTTGCTCGTATATATTTAACTTTTATAAGACCCGTTATGGCATATGCATGTGAGTTATGGGATGGTTGTACTCAACAGGAAGCCGACAATTTAGAACATGTTCAGTTAGAAGCAGGGAGGTTAGTAACTGGGTTGCCCGTGTTTGCTAGTCGGGAAGCTATATATTTTGAAACTGGCTGGCAATTGCTTGTGGACAGAAGAAAATCCAGAAAGCTCAATATGTTCTATTCTTTACATAATGGGACTGCCCCTGATTATCTCTGTGATTTAATGCCCCCGCTTGTTGGTCAAGTATCTAACTACGATTTGCGGAACAGTAATAATTATGTAGTACCTGGTTATAGACTAGACATAACTAGAAAATCCATTGAATGGAATAGACTTACCCCCCGACATACGTACGTCCAAAAATATAAATATTTTTAAACGAAAGATGAAGTCCAAATTGATAGTGCCACCTTCCTATTTTAGTTGTGGGGATAGAAAACTTAATATCATTCATACACGTTTGAGAAATATGTGCAGTTCTTTAAATTCAGATTTACATCGTGTTAATATTAAAGCAAATACGGCATGCAGCTGTGGCCACCCTGTTGAGGATAGTATACACTATTTTTTAGAGTGCACTTTTCACAACGAAGCAGGAGAAATACTGTTTTCTAAATTAGAACGTTATGCTATATCCATTGAGCTTCTGTTAGCTGGTGACGGTGACCTTTCTTTTCAGCAAAACAAAGACATTTTTGAGTCCGTACAATCTTATATCAGAATAACACAAAGATTTAAAACAATCAATTAACGTTCTAAATTTCTACTTTACAACCTTTCACTCCAGTCCAGTTGTTTCATTATTATTCCTTATTATATTGTTTTTTTTTTTCTTTTTATTTCTAATTTTTGTTTGAAGTATGTATTACATGCATTACTACTATGTTTTTTTTCTTTTTTTCGCCATTATCTAATGTACTTTGTGTTTATATTTATCATTGGGAGAGGACGTCTCTAATGTTGTTATAACTTCAATCTAATTAAAAACCGATCTCTCATCGCTCCTGTTTCTGATATGTCCCACGCGACATATCAGAAACAGGAGCGATGAGAGATCGGTTTTTAATTAGATTGTTATAACTTGTGTCCAATCCCTTTTGCTACTTATGCAAATAAAATATGTTTAAACTAAACGTGCTGTGCAGTTAGCTAATCAATAAAGTATCATAATGAAACATACATCTAATGTAATTATATGTTTATGTCTATGAGTTTGTCATTTTTTCATTAACATTACTTAGGTTTTCGAATAATGGAATTTGTATTCATATAAAAGGGGATATTTTCCAGTTTTCAGAGGTGCTTTGGGCAGTTTTCATGAAACTTTGGTGACTGTTTTATTTCTATTAAAATTACCTATAAGCTTTAGATAGATTTCCATGTCTAACTATGTTTTACTGACAAGTCCGACATCAAATGTATTGATCAGTACATATAGCTTTGGATTCATACTATCATTTTATGATAGCATATCAATAGGGAGAAAACAGCATAAAAATGTCCAACACTTACACTTTACAGCAACTATAGAATATACAGGAACCACGCTCGGAACCGTTTAAAATGTGCATTTTACATTTATTTTATGTTTTTACGGCCAAAAAGGGTCCCCATTTTTATTGAATAGTCCATTCAATTCAAATGTTATTATAGGATTAAACGCCTTTCATAAGGAATTAATTGGTGTGTATAGCGGACAAATTCACCCAAAACAAATAGTGTAGTCAAATTATGTTCGTCGTGTGTCTTTTCGGTCATTAACTGCAGCAACATTCGGATATTCTCTGACCGATTCATACAGAAGCGCCCCCATACGGAATAAAAAATAAGCGCCATTTCGAAAAACGTGAGGTAATAATAATTATTTGTTTGGGTTTACCATTTTCTTTTCATTTCTTCAGTTAATATCTTATACGTAATATGGTTTCATTTTAACTGTTAGGTATCAACAGCCATTAACTGATTAATTTAAAACCTGTTCAATGAGGAATATGACAAAGAAATTATACCATTGACGGGTGTTAGACCCTGGCCTATTGCTTTTCAACGATGTAAATGTAGAAGTATACACTTTATGTTAGTCCGAGATTACTCTAACGTTCAACGACTCTTTTGCAAGACAAACTGGCCCGTGGTACGTCAGAGCTCGTCCCATATCAAAAAGTGGATATTTGCCCGTCCAAAAATGGATGCGCCGCTTTGTTTCTTCTGAACCAACTGACGGTCGTGGATCCATATAAATCGGGCCTCAATTTGTTCATTTTCTTTATCTCTTCATTTATGTAAGCTTATCCTACCTTTCATCCTTTGTTTTCCCATATTTATAGTTTTCACTGACACCCCCTCCCCCCAATTGTTTTGTGACCGCCTCTAAAATGATTGTAAAACCCAAAACCCTGGGGAGGGGACTGGCAAATATCCACTTTTTGAAATGGGTCAAGTTCTGACTTCTCACACCACCATCTTGTCTGGCAAAACAGCATTTTAACATCTGGCTAAATTTATGTAGATACATGTAGAACGATGTGGTATGAGTGCCTATGAGACAACTCTCCATCCAAATAACAATTTATAAAAGTAAACCATTATAGGTCAATGTTCAGCCTTCAATACAGAGCCTTGGCACACACTGAACAACAAGCTATAAAGGGCCCAAAAATTACTAGTGTAAAACCATTTAAAAGGGGAAACCAAAGGTCTTATCTATATAAAAACTGAGAAACACGTATAAATTACATAAACAAACGACAACTATTGCATGTTAGATTCCTGACTCCTAACAGGTGCAAACAATGTACATGTATCAATGCTATCTGTATGTAAAATAGGGGCGAAAGATACCAGAGGGATAGTCAAACTCATAAATCGAAAATAAACTGACAACGCCATGGTTAAAATTGAAAAAGACAAACAGGCAACAAAATAGTACACATGACACAACATAGTCCAAATAATAATGACGTCTTGAAAGGCTATTATATTTTTTTTCTTTGACGTCTTACATTGACGTCATAATGCTGAACTCATATTTTCAGTTGGACTTTGAGAGGGAATTTACTGCTTTATTAAAATGTTTAGCTGATTTCTCCTCAAGATGATGCATTTTAGGAGTTTAAAATAGATTTTTGAACCAAACTGTTAAATTTGACTGACCTGAATTTCCGGATAATGTAAAACAAAGGTTCTAGAAATTCAGGTTTGTCAATTTTACCGAGTTTGGTGCAAAAATTATGTTATAATCTCCTAAAAAGAAATCAAATAAACGTTTTATAAAAAGCAGTAGACTTGTTCCCGCCTCGGATGGAATTGTTACTTATTTTATTATTACTGTAGGGATTAATTGGAAATATTTTGCACAAGCAAACGCATAAAAAGTAAGAATTTTCATTTTGTATCCTTCAATGTGAATTTTTTGGCTAAATTGGATCTTAAAGTTGAGAAAAAATATACACTCTCAAAGTCCAACTGAAAATGGTGGCTTCAGAATAATGGCAGCGATGTAAGGCATCAAAGAAAAAAATATAATAGCTTTTCAAGCCGTCATAATTATTTGGACTAGACACAACATAGAAATCTTTAGATTAGGCAACTAGTGATGGTGACGTAAAATTTACAAAGGGATGATTTCAACTTCACCATTTAAAATGAATAAACTGTCTCAGAAAAAATAATATTTAAATCATCACTCTTATGCTCTATCATAGCAGGGCTGCCAAATCTCATTTATTTAGTGCGAGACTCCCACATTTTCCTGTTTATTTGACGGCATTTTCCTTGTATTGATTGTTATTTTATCTTTACAATTTTGACCAATTTCGCCCCTTTGCCTCATGGAAAGTTGGCAGAACTGTCACAAGTGCAGTCAGATGACTTTTTACAGTCAATGACTGTCGCAATCATGTACATATGCCAAGAGGGGAATTAAAAAAAAGTATGATACATGTAAATTATTTTTGATATTGTCTGTGTGCTTACTTACATGTATGCCATTATTATGGGCTGATTTGCAAATTTACATGCATTCTAATATGAAATTATGTATCTGAGTTCCAAAAGAAATGTATTTATTAACAGTGTTGTAAAACAGGTATGCATCATTATCAGTCAGTTAAGAGATGGGTGAAAGCAGAGTTTTTGTGACTTCATGACATTAACAAAATGTGTATGCTTACTTAACAATTCAGTGGATGTGCCACATTGAATCAAAGAAACAATGATAATTTGTTAGATTGTACCACCTACAGTGCATGTATATATACATGTAGTACACTGTCCATCAAAACAGCCCTTCAAAATAAAAGGCTCTGCTCTCTTTCTAGTGTAGAAAAATGTAGCACTGTTACTTTCATTTTCCTGCTGCTGGGGTATACATTCAAGGCAGTAAAGGGGGAGGTAATGTACAACCAGACAGCAGAGTGGGGGTTTATTAGATAGGTATATTTATTTAATATGAGGTACATGTAGGTACTACATTTTTACACCATGTTTATTTGTACATCTGGGTACTAGGGATAACCAATTTTTGTATGTCCAGGGACTCACTATTTTTCATCATTACTTTTCAAACTTTTGTATTTCTGAACTGATCATTACTTCTCTAACAAACAAAAATAGGTTTTCTTTGATTTTGGTAAGGCTTAAATTAAAATATTGTTTGTTTGCCCTTTACCGACCGACCCTATCAATTCGTTCCGCCTGAAAATCTTTTATTTGTATTTACCAGCAAGATTTTATTTTATTTTTTCGTTCCTACCAAAAATCTTATATTTGTATTTCCCGCTCAAAACTTTTTTACTGTTTATCTTTACGTATAAGGTCCAGTCCGTTTGGTATCACCTGAGCGTTTGACATGAACACTTGCATTTGAAGTTTCAAAGCATTTGTTTGAAATCGATGTTGAACACTTTCTGAAATCATGATATGAAGTACGTTACTCTGTACCTTTAAACTTAAAGAGCAGGGTTCATTTACAAAAAAGTTCGTTTGATACAAAAGTATTTACGTGTGTACAAACTAATTTGTAAACGGACGTTGTATTCTATGTAGGGATGGCCTTTTGTGATCCGCATATCAGAATGATTATGTTAACGATGCCGCTAAATTATTTATATCTGACATGAACCAAAAGTGACAAAACCCTGTAAAGTGGAGAATATCTGGCAGTAAAATCGCCAAGTTTTCCATACAGATCATTTATAAATGTGATGCAAAATACGTGACAATTGAGTTTTAAGTCTTATATCATTTTTATTGGAAAAAAAGGCACACACGAAATTTGTAACACTCTAGGGACTTTTTCTACTAGTAATTTATGTCTGCCCGGACATTATCTTACCAGTACAAAGTTATCTCTTATATATTTTTTTTTCAAAACTAAAAGTCCCAGCGGAAAACTTATTTGCAAAAACAAACGGACAAAAAAATGACATTATGCAGATTTTGTATCTATAAAATAAAATATTTTACCTACCTGCCTACCCATGACCATGATGACAAATAATATACCGAGCCAAGTTATTTTTTTGGGGAAAAAAATAAAATATTTTACCTACCTACCTACCCTGTTTCAAAACATAGGGTCGGAAAAGGGCAAACAAACAATATTTTAATTTAGGCCTAACCATTCAAAAATGTCAGAATCATCAGAAAAACAATCTCAAATTTTAAATAAACTGGAGTCTCCGTTTGAGGTCAGATACAGTTCCCTAAAAAACTTAAAAGAGCCTATGCACGCATTATAACAAATTTGGATTTATGTGCATTGTAATTGTGATTAATTTAATGACTAATCGTAATTTACAGATAGGATGGAAGTTACAGATAGTAATTTACAGTCATTGGCAGGTTATTTAGAACAGACATTGTCACCTGATGCAAGTGTCAGAAAAGCAGGTAACTTTACGCTAAATGAAGCTTACATTGTAGATATTCTTGTATGTTAATTTGTCCTTCTTAAAAGGTGTGTAATAATGTAAATGTTACAAACATTCTGTGAGGCCCATCAGCCACTATCATCACTCAGTGTTCTCCACAGGGCCTTTTAGTATCATAGTAATGTGAGGCTATAATCTTAAATGTGATGCTATCTGAAGTGGTTTTCGAATAGATTTTGTTACGGACCAGTAGAAATTTGTCGATAAAATCACTGATTGCATCACGTTCTCGGTTTTTTTATAAAAATTACACACCAAATTAATAACACGGTACTTGGGGGGTACTAAGTATTACAACTGACCAAGTAAATTGATATTTTGGGTGGGCGTCCTTCTCAACAAAACATATTGTGGAAATTTTTGGAAGGAGTTAAACCACTGAACAACAAGATAAAATAATTGACATTCAAAAGGAATATCAAAATAAAGTTTATAAAACTGACAAAAAGAAACGTAAATATAAGAAAATCCTTGGAAAAAGATCGTGAATGGTTAAATTATATAGTCGATCGCAATGTAATGAATTGTATAACATCTGAAACATTTGCAGTGACACCCCTATTTAAGAAATGTATTTTTGTTATGGGATCGTAGATTCTGTACTTGCTCATGAACAATCACAACAGCACAAAATCTATTGGAATAAAGGAGATGAAAGCACTAGAGGAAAATAAAAGTAAACATCTATTATTTATTTTAAACTTTTTAGTGTTTGTCAAATGAATGTCATTTTTTTTTAGGACCAGTAGATTTGAAGCTGGACCAATACATTTTCAGTCCACTGGTCTGGCCGGCTAGTACACAAAAAAAGCTTAAATTCGACCCCTGATGTGATGCTATAATTTTATTAACAAGATGGTATTTCAATTTCACCTGTTGACCAGGATGCTAAATGAAATATCTGGGGAGAACACTTTGCCAGACTATAAGGCCACTTTTTTATTATTAGTTGGTTTACGGGATTCTTCTTAAAAATGGAAGGATAGGAGGTAGAAAAAAAAATAAATAATAATAATGAAAAAATATAGGGTAGGAGGTCCAGTGTTCTAGGATTTTTTTGGCACCTTAACTTACCACGGGTAAGATCAATAAAAAAATTACTTACCCACATCTAAAAGTTAAATCCGCCGTCCGCTGCGGCGAGCTAAAGCTCGCCGCCCTTATGGCCGGGGGTCTGGGGGCCGCTCAAGGCCCCCAGAAGCTCTGGGGTAAATGATGCAAAATCCTGCATTCTAGCCATTTCCTGGCACCTTTTTCATGCTTCAGAAAGTACCCTTTTTTGTGATGTCAAATGATGTTTTGTATGAAGCAATGATGACTAAAGTGTATTGAAAAGTATTTGAAATATATGGCTTAATTGTAACTATATACCTATACCACCAGAAAAGTACATTGAACTATAACAGTACTTCACTGACTTTCATACCAATAATCCACTGTAAAAAAAAATAAGGGACTTACATGCAACTCTTTTTAAAAATCAGACATGCTCTTTATAAAATACTGAATATTTTTCAGGCTGATTCACTGAACATTAATGATTAAGGATAAGTCATTTGTTGCACATAGATTTTAAATTTAAAAACTTTTATGACATGCTTTAAATTATATGTTGTGAAGTTTGTCTGAACAAAGCTGGATTCGGATACGATTGAATTTTGTACAAAATTTAAAAAAAAACGATTTCTTACTAAATTTGACAAATATGTTATAGTTATTACTATGTCATTTATTAAGAGCTATAATAAATGCAACTGTAAGTTTATTTTCTTCCGATGACAAGAAAAAAAATCGTTTATGTCCCGATTTAAGCACCAGTTATCAATCCGGATTTTCCGATTTTACCGACACCGTGACCGACTTTTAGAATGATAGAAGAATGTGGTCTCTTTTGCGCTTGATTACACCTAGTAAACGAGTGCTTGAATAAAAGCGCCGATAGACATCGACAAAATCTTCGATCTTTTATCAAAGTTTTTTCTCATGATTTAATAAAAATAAAAAGCAGATATGGGAAAATTGAAGAGGACCGGGAAATTTCAAGAGTTTTTCGGCTTCCCCGAACTTGAAAATTGACTTACCACCGGGTGACAAAGGCTAAAAAATGACTTACCCGTTGTCCTAATCCACTTACCCCGGGTAACGGGTAATGGGAATCCTAAAACACTGAAGGTCGAAAAAAAATTAAAAGTAAAAATTGGAATTAATACTGTTTTTTTTTTTTACCAAAAATAGAGAGAAACAAACAATGACATTACTCTATATAATAGTATTATACTAACCATATATGCAGATCGTTTCATAATTTGGTATTAATTCTTGCTGTTAAAGTGTTTTATTTTAAATTAAATGTACATATATGTGTTACAAGGGGTCCAATGTAAATGTAGATTGATGAAAGCAGATTTATATATATATGTCCCTGATGAAAGGGAAGTGTCTTTTCCAATTGCATTTCTCTTTGTTCTGTGTATTTATTTATCAAATTTAGATCAGGGAGTGACAAAATTCCTCATAACACAATACAATCTTATTAAGGAAGTACCAAATGCGCTCTGCATGTCTCTGCCTTCATATGTGGTACATGAAAACATGTCCTTATTAGGCTTTTTATGCTATTTTACACTGCTAAGTATTAGCTTATATCTCGAAGTGTCCTGTGATTGTCCGTTTTTATAAATGTCGAAGTGATTTTTATTGTCAGGCATTCTATGACAGTAATTATACATGTTCTGATTTTGTGTTGGTCTCTTGTTCACCATATCCCATCTCTGTTCCATTAAATCTTAATGGGTACCGTCGGATGGTATTTAGGTATTTATATAATAAGGCCAATTAATCAGACACCCATCCAAGGCAGCAAGTGAAAAGATCCTTCCCCTTTAGTGACGTCTGGCAAGGCTATTTAAAAACAAATCTGGGATGCAAGGAAGCCTTGCCAGATGTCATAATTATTAGGACTATTACCATATATGTGTAATGGAACTAAAACAGCCCCTTTCGACGGGTTTCAGACTTTCTGATCAACACTTGAACCAAAGTTGACACTCCGTCAACCTCACTGACTGTCTGAAACCAAAGGAGTTTGAAATCCTATCAATAAAGGGTAAAAATAGACCAAAGTCGACTATCACAGTAGAGAAACTCCTGTGCTGAAACAGGGGTTCAAATTAGCGGTGGTCCGACCTTTTAAAGTGGGTCTAAGCGTGATGCGGGATTGCCGATTTTTTGTAAGCGTCACATGTGAAAGTCAAATTATTGTGGCGTGAAAACGGGAAATGAGGTCTTGTGGGACCCGGGAAATGACAAAAAAATGAGAATTGCTTACGTACATAGTGTAAGCGGGATACAGGAATCTTACAAAACAGTAAGTAGGATCCGGGATTGGAACCCCCCTATGAGACCCCCTTTAAACCAAAATTCCCAAACGATCTCAAAAATAATTTTCATTTTTATTATTCATGACTGGGATGTTCATTTTGTTCAACGGCTAGATTTACACCGAAAATCTCCAACAATTAATGTGTAAATATAAGTAAGTATTTGTAAAATCGTATCTGGTCCTCCATTTTCAACTGGTTCCTTTTCAACGCATTAGATCATGATGAAACGTTGACTGAACAGGGAACCGCCTTTCAACTGGTTCCTTTTTACCACATTAGATCATGATGAAACGTTGACTGAACAGGGAACCGCACAGGATTTTCGAATCCACTCCGAGGGTATTCCGACTGGAAGAAGAAAGACCGATCTTTTTATCATGTTTTTATTTTTATTTGTACTTCTTCAAACAGAAAAGGGTCGGCGGAATTAAAAAAAATCTTCAAAATCGTTTTTATTTTTATTTTAAAATCGTGAAAAACAGGGTCGGCGGATCCGTAAACCAACAAATAAAAAAAAAGTGGCCTAAAGTACAAATCTATATGGGCTTTCTTTTTTATAAACGGTATATTGTATTCTACCTCTGCTCCTAAATGAAGGGGTATACTGGTTTAAGTCCATTGATGTCCGTCATTTATCCCCTGAATTTTTACACACTTTTTTTTCATGAGTATAGAAGTAAGCATCAAATGAGAGTGCTATACGGTGTGATTTATTTTCAAGTTACAATCATATATAATCTTGATTCTAAATTTTATTCTCCTATTTTTCAGCTGAAAAGTTTTTAGAATCTGTTGAAGGAAGCCAAAATTACCCTGTGTTGTTGCTTACTCTATTAGACAAAGATGGTGTTCCAGTTCATCTCAGGGTCAGCTCAGCTGTCACGTTTAAAAATTACACAAAAAGATGCTGGAGGGTGGTAAGTTGTTAAATACATCTGCAAAAGATGTGCTGGAGTGTAGCTTCTTGAGAAATAATTCATGGCAGTAGTAAATATGGTTTTGTTTAACCATGGTTTGGGCATTTATATTTGATTATTTCACCTGAGTGATTTTAGTAAGTAAAAACTTTGATGCTTCATACCTTGTTTATAGAAGCCTTGTGTATGTTTTGGAAGTTTCCATCTGACCATTGTGCTTGACCACACATTGACTGCCTAGAAAAAATCAACCTATAGTTGTCATGAAATTCTCACCTATAAGTAATAAAATAATACTGTTTGGTCTATGAAATCCCTTCAAGGTCTCTATGTCCATCAGGTGAAACCAGGTTCACCTGGCATAATCCCCATCTTATTTATCAATTATCAAAAAAGTGTTTGATTACAAAATGCAGAAACAAAGGGAAATAATATGTTTTCAGTGTTCCTGAAGATTGTAGGGTTGTTGGGTGATGATTTATTTAGTCACAATTCTGAAATATCATTGTGATTTCACTGAGTTCTGGTATAATACATACCTCTTTCAGGAACGTTTTCACTTTGTCAATGATCAAATCGGCTATATTGGTCTGTAAAATTTTGAGTTACAGGCTATCAAAAAGTTTGTCTGTCTTAAAATTTTTGATTTGGCAGATAGAATTGTTGTATGACATCAAATGAGACAACTATCAATAAAAACCAAAGGATAAAGTTTTGAAAGCCTTTTTTTTACTAGGAAATACTTTGTTATTAGTTTTTTCTTATATAACTGTCCAACCTTTCATTTTGCTGTGTGTACAGATATTCCTACTGTGTTGCCATTTAAATTTCATCCTGACTACAGTAGACACATACCTCTCAGTGTGGTCAGTTTATGTCATCACCACAATTATAAATCAATAATGTTTCAGTGATATTGTTTGCCTTAAATTACAGGAGAATAAAGGCTTTTTCCCCTGGAGAAGAATCCCAATTTGAAAAAAAAATGGCTTAAAATTATTCCCAAACAGAAAATTTTAACTTTTTTCCCAAAACAATACAGTATCAGTATAGTAATTGTGTATGAATACAAACTGAAAAACACTCATTTAAACATTTTTCATGCCTAAAATGACTATATGTGCAGATTGGAGGGTCTATTTATGTATCATCAATGAAAATAAGTGTTTACCTCTTGAAATCTTGAAAGGGGGTCTGCAAATTGAAGTTCCAGTCAAATTCATGATTTATTATAAATTTCCCAATTTGATCAAAATGACGCATATTTTCCCAATAAAAAGGGGTAGAGGTAGTTTAGAAAAAAGCCAACAATATCACTGTGTTTTGTCACCTGTGTGGGCTGTCTTAGTTTTTAACAGGTAAATGTATGTATAGATATATCGTATGAAAACCTGTTGGTAAGTGTTATAAGTCCTAGATATATTCATCCTGTGAGAACTTTTATTATGTGTCGGTGTTTTATTTTTATCCAGAAAGTATGATGATGTCATTATTTTCGATTTATCATTTTATTCAATAAACACCACATGCACAGCTTATCACTTAGAGGGGGTTTTCATATTTGTTATCAATTTATCAGATTATCGCATTGTTCTTCAGAATCAGAATATATTGAGAGATGTGTTTTTTAGTAAAAAATTTAATGTAAAAGTTTTTAAGTTAATAGAGAAATCAGAAGATATGGTATGATTGCCAGTGTTACAAATTTTACCATTGATGAAATGACATAGATGTAATCAACTTAAAGTACTATGCAATGTAGGTTACAGCCTACAACAATGAGCAAAACCAAAACTGTACAGTAAGCTGTCAAAGGCTCCAACTTGACAAAATGTAAAAACATTTTCAAACAATAAACAATTTATGCAACAACAAAAAAATAAAAATTTCAAAAACAATGACCTGAATCATGTGAATCATAGGCTCCTGATGGCCAGAGTCCTGACCTGGGAATTAAAGAATATGGTGGATTGAAACATGTTTTTTTGGGATTAAACCATCCATGTAACTAAACAGTGGTGTAAAAAAAGTTGGAAATTGCCTAACTAGACATTGATATGAAGCACAAAAAATCAGTCACAAAATACTTATCTAAGAGTACTCCCATATGCTAGAAAAAAACAAAGGCTATGACAATTGACATATATGGTCTATTTGGTATTTCAGATGTTTTAGATTTATGTAAAAAAGAAGATGTGGTATGATTGCCATTTTGATAACTCTCCACAAAACACAAAAATGAACAACTAGTGTCACCGTACAGCCTTCAATGTGTCTAGATAGATATTGAATAAGTTTGAAAAACATAATATCAACATTGCAATCTTTTGAGGACCAAAAAACACACTTGTGACAAGTAAACCACTTAAAAAAAATGTTATTTTGGGAAGATCTGGTCATTTAAATTTATTTTTTCAGACAGAAGATGAAGGTGATAAAATTCATAGAAATGATAGGACTACCATCAAACAAAGAATAGTTGGTTTGATGTTAAAAAGTCCTGATCAGATACAAAAGCAGGTAAGTCTATTCCTCCATTCTAGTGTTACTAGAAACTATTTCTCAAGCTGTCAAGTATATCTACAATTTGCACATGTCATGGAGAACTGAACTTTTTTTTCCATGATTGTCACCAAGATTATGATTTTGAAATGTAACAGTTAACAGTGCATTTGAACTGTACTCATTCATAAACAATAACAAATGTATTTAAAGGTCTCAAAAAAAATTTGAAGTTGGTAGCTTATTTGTCAAAAGTATACAAAACATTTCTCATAAATACATTTTTTAAAGCAGAACTATTCTATTTATGTTAACCAATTTTCTGCAATGTCAAATGAAATTATACAATTATTTTCAAATCTGAGTTTAAAATGGCCACTTGCAAGAAATTTGGCTGACATTAATGGCTTATACTGTAAAACTGATTAGAAGGGAATTTTGTTTTATTTTACAGCTTAGTGATGCAATAAGTATTATTGGAAGGGAAGATTTTCCAGACAAATGGCCAGACTTGTTGCAAGAAATGGTCACAAAATTCCAAACTGGAGACTTTCATGTTATAAATGGAATTCTAATTACAGCTCATTCCTTATTTAAAAGGTAAATAAAAGTGTGTTAGAGTAAGGCAATCAATAGGTTTTGGGGAAATTTATTTTTTACAAAATTGAACACACAATAAAAATACAAAAACAAACATTAAATTTTAGAAAATCAGCAAATAAGTTTTACTGTACTTGACATCCACCCATAGTTGAAATTTAAGTGCCATCCTTGGACTAAGTATTTTTCAATGAAGCAGCCAAAAGTGAAACCTTATTCAGATTTTAAAATTAAAGAACAAAAAGTTATGTGGACATACAAAGCTTTTAATGAATTGTTTACACATCATAATTATGTATTAACATTATTTTCTATTGTCCTTATAAGAATAAACAAGGATAATGTTGTAAAATTGCTTGGACAACATTTTACTTTTACATTACAGATACAGACATGAGTTTAAATCTCAGCAGTTATGGGCAGAAATCAAGTTTGTATTGGATAATTTTGCTCAGCCTTTCACAGAATTATTTAATGTAAGTATTTTATGCTTGCATAATGTTGTTCAGCAACTTTAAGAACTGTTATTTGCAAAGGAAAAAATCAGAATGTAATCTGTAGAGTTTAATTTCATGAAACATTTTCTTCTAATCAGTTTGAGGAAATTTAACAATTTATATGGAATGAGATGACTTACATAAACAAAATTATTAACTTATAAATGTGTTCAGGGTTCTCACTATTAAGGCGTATCCATGAGTCCTGGACTTTTGAAAATCTGGCGAGTCAAAAGATGCCTCAAGATTGAAAAAAATTCTACAAACTGTACACGCATATCATAATTTTATAGCAAAACTTTAGAAGTATTCTGAATCCAATGTCATTTCACTGCTCTATTAAGTCATACAGACTAAAAAAATAAATTATATTTCAATAAAATATCTTCTTTATGTTGGACTCACCATGGCCAAAATTGACTTGTCCCTGGACTCGCCTTCAAAAATCCTTAGTGTCACAGGAAGTAGGCACTGAAGAATATATATTCTACCTGTATTTATTAACCACTTATCCTAACTGAGTGTACATGCAGGTTTCTTTTACTACCTTTATTTTATATTATATTTTGTAGGCAACAATGGAATTGGCAAAGACACATGCAGAAGATCCAGTTGCTTTAAAAGTCATCTTCAGTTCTATAGTGCTAATTTGTAAAATATTTTATAGTCTAAATTTTCAGGTTAGTAATTACACAATGTTTATATCACACTAAATATAATGCCCATCTTGAATATACTGTACATGTAGAGTCATTGCAAGGTCTGCATGTCCCTCAGACAGGCTTCATCTGACCTTCAACACAGATCAACATTAAGTTTTAGTATTAATGCCATTTCTCTGATACTATAAGCAATAAGTGGTCACATTCATTTTTCAGGTACAATAAGCAATTGGTGTATGCAGAATATGTATCTGGTGGGTTTCACCAAGGGCTCAGGTGACTTGGGCGAAGAAGTCGCCTTCCTGGCCGTCACTTCGCTTTCCCCGACCCCCAAAAGCGAAAACAAGTCGCCCTGTTCTTGACGATACTTGCTTTCAGTCGCTTCGGTCATCGGACATTTTCAATTTTTACCAAGTTGATGAAACATCAATTTTTTATTGATAATTAAAGAAATTCAGACATAAACGATTCATTATCTTTAGAAAAGAGGTGGAAGCATTGTCTTCGCAGTGTGTAGCAGGTTATTTGATAAAAATACAACTTTTTATCACTTCATGCATTTCCGCAAGTTCTGGTGCTTGTTATTCAAAAACGTACATCAACCTAAATTTCGGCGGCAAAATAATTTTGTTACTTCATTTAACCATGATAAAAGTTGCATCCAGTAAATGTTTAATCCATTTATTGCATTAAAACGTCATGTTCCTTCCAAATAACTTGTCAAGCATCGTTTATTTTTGTAAAATTTTCTTGCATTCGTCCGCCATTGACCGATTTCTAAACTACGGATCTGAAACGGACAAGCTGTGACCGAAATCCGTACTTTTACAATATTTACTACTGACACATGGATGGAACAGCTGACAGAAGAATATTGATCCCAAAGGGAAAAAATTACGCATTCCACACGCATTAAGAGACTTTTGGTTACATCTAATTGATTGGTGTATATAAATCCCTATATATTTTTTATGGATTGTTTCAAACTATTGATTAAAGTTGCTTAACTCGGAGACTATTATACTAATATCAATATATTATGGCCCAGCTTAATATCTTTTATATTTTTTTTATGAGAAACACCGAATTTTAAACACAAGATAATTTTTAATTAAATTGTAATTGATATACATGTGGTATATTATAATTTCTTTACATTTTTTAAAATAAAATTATTTTTTTTAGTGCTAGATATTTAGTTTGTAGTTTCTCACAAGAACCTTAGTAAAACATAAACAACTATTAATTTCAAATGTTACTTAATTGTAATTTTTTTACTCAGATATGAATTGAACAATATAAAAAGAACATTATTTACATATGGCCCTTTATACTATTATAAAATCCAAACATTGTAGCGCACAGCGCGAATGAGCACTTCTCTTTCAAATCTCACCACTTCTCCCTATCAGTTTCAAAAAGAGAAGTCACTTCTCCCTATAATTCTGAAGTAGTGTGAGCCCTGTCATCGACTTTTATCTCATTCGATCATTGATAATGATTCTAGCATACTTGTACTAAGACTTTGTTATAAATGATTGACAACATACAAATGTATAACCAGGAAAGCAGGAAAGATATCTCAGTATGTACACTCTATTTCTTCAATTTTTTTATTTTTTTTATTTTCTTAAAAAAAATATCTATCTTCTTGATGATCATTTACACTATTACCTGATAACATAATCCGATAAGGCTGAGATAAGTGTGGCTCAGGTAAAACTAATTATCAGTTATTGCGTAACACTGACTGACCTATCAGCAGTGATCAGGAACTTGACAATTTAAAAAAAAATATTTAGTCAGTGGAACACAAACCCAATGAAACAAGACCTTAACATTTTAAAAATGATCTGTTTTCTTCGTTATTGTATCATGAACTCAAAAAAGTCACATATCAAGCACAATGTTCAACCAATTCATACTTTACTACAATAACCATATTTTATTTGCTGATTACAGGATTTACCAGAATATTTTGAAGATAACATGGGCATCTGGATGAACCATTTCTTAACATTACTCAGTGCAGATAATAAAATATTAAGGACACAGGTAAATACTATAAACATAACATCTTATATGAAAAAGATATTCTGCTGTAGAGGATTAGAAAAGAAGATAGACATGATAGATGGCTTCTTAACACAACCTTTGTAGTGTTTTTCAGCTTTTTAACTCACCTGGCCAGAAGGGCCAAGTGAGCTTTTCTCATCATTTGGCCTCCCTCTTCGGTGTAAACTTTTTACATTTTGAACTTCTTCTAGAGAACCACTGAATGGAACGAAACCAAACATAGCATGAATGTTCCTTATGAGGTGCTGACCAAGTGTTGTTACTTTGTAGCTGATCCATCATCCAAGATGGCCGCCAGTGGGGGACTTAGTTCAACTTAGGACCCCATGGGAAATACATACAAATAAATGTCTTCTTTAAGAGAACCACTGAATGGAAAGAAACCAAACATAGCATGAATGTTCCTTATGAGGTGCTGACCAAGTGTTGTTACTTTGTAGCCCTTCCATTATCAAAGATGGCTGCCAGCGGGGGACTTAGTTTAACATAGGACCCTAAGGGAAATACATACAAATGTCTTCTTTAAGAGAACTACTGAATAAAATGAAACCAAACATAACAATATTAAAAACATCATTATAAGTATCTGTTACAATTTTTTACATTTTTTATTATTATATCAAAGTCCCAAGTAGAATCAGGTGAGCGACACAGGCTCTTGGGAGCCTCTAGTTCAAGGAAAGTAAGGATTTTGCAAACAAATCAATATTGAAAGATAAAATGCATTATCCTTAAAGTACAAAGTTTTTCGACTTTAAGAATTTAATGAATGGATTAATTTGATAACATTTACAATTTTCAGTTTTAGCATAAGTATTACAATAATTGCAATTTGCACAATGGTTGCTCAAATAGATCTGCATATTTTCTGATAATATTTAATTGAGTAAAAAGTACTTTTCAGTCTTGTTTAATTTGAATAAGGTGTTTATTTTAATGTAATATATAAAACAGAAACTCAACAACACAAGTTAACTCAAATATGTGATATATTGATTCTATTTTATATTGACCTGAATATATTTCTTACAGGATGAAGAAGAGGCTGGCCTTTTAGAACAAGTCAAATCCCAAATTTGTGATAATGTAGCATTATATGCCCAGAAATATGATGAAGAATTCTCACCACAGTTGCCAAGCTTTGTGACAGCAATATGGAATCTCTTGACATCTACAGGACAGCAAGTTAAATATGATATGGTAGGCTTCAGTTTTTATAAATGATTCATATACCTTAACTTAACTAGAAGGCATTTGCCAAATCACTGGCATGTACATTGGATTTCAATAATTCACATTGTCAGCTGATATTTAGTGAGTGATTGCTTAAGGAAATAAGTTCAATCAGTTTTATCAAATGCAACTTTAATATGACAAACTATATATTGTCAACCAATATAATCACAGTTTATCTACTTTTTACGCATACATGTTAGTACACAAAATTGGCTGGTGTGCATTACGTCCATCTTATTTAAACGACCAGGTAAATGTAGTTTTTATGCCCCACCTACGATAGTAGAGGGGCATTATGTTTTCTGGTCTGTGCGTCCGTTCGTCTGTCCGTCCGTTCGTCCGTCTGTCCGTTCGTCCGTCTGTCCCGCTTCAGGTTAAAGTTTTTGGTCAAGGTAGTTTTTGATGAAGTTGAAGTCCAATCAACTTCAAACTTAGTACACATGTTCCCTATGATATGATCTTTCTAATTTTAATGCCAAATTAGAGTTTTTATCCCAATGTCACGGTCCACTGAACATAGAAAATGAAAGTGCGAGTGGGGCATTCGTGTACTGAGGACACATTCTTGTTGATAGTAAAACTGAAGTCAAATAGTTCAATGAATAACAAATTGTTATATAGGCTTGTATTCATACTTTGGCAAAACCCAGATAATGGAAGTTTTCCTCAATCCACAGTAAATGATAATGTTAATTGACTAATGTTCTAAGTTCACTGTGTATATATTTATTCAGCTAGTCAGTAATGCCATCCAGTTCTTAGCATCAGTGGCAGAAAGGCCATCATATAAAAGTTTGTTTGAAGATCCAAGTACACTAGCCAGTATTTGTGAAAAAGTTATTGTTCCAAACATGCAGTTCAGAGGTAGGTTTCTGATACCTAAGTGTTTTGACAATAAACACACAAAGCTTAGTTTTACCATTTTGGTTATAAATCAAGATGAGTATCAAAATTTAGAGTGACTGAATAGAAATGATCCTTAGATGTATCCATTTCTATTCAACTTGTTAATTTAAATATTTATTAATAGCTATTGAAAGTAGAATTGCTTCTACTACATACAAAAATTCAGTATTTTGTGTTATTTTAAATGGAAGTTTTAATTTGATTAGTTATTAGATTTTAACTATTGTCAGGTTAATTGACTATTTGTTTCGACATAGAAATTATGCTATTTGATAAATTACATCAATAATTAATGGAAAATGTGACTTATTGTTTAGATGCAGATGAAGAGCTATTTGAAGATAATCCAGACGAATATATTAGAAGGGATATAGAGGGTTCTGGTATGTTTATGTACAATGACATTGATGACAACACATGCATACAAGTTTTATTTGCTTCTTAGTTTAAGTTTAATAGGTGAATCATGAGTACATAATCTATTGTTACTGCTCAGACATCCTTTTGTGACCCGTTCTATGATTGATAGCCACTATTGCTCCTTATTTGTGTCTTAAAATAGTAAGTTAACAATGGTAATACTTGCAAAAAAAAAAAACTATTTTTTACACCCTCTGCCTCATGTATATATATACTGTAAATATCATAATTTAAGTAGCGATGTTAGAAATGTGATTCCTGTGATCTTTGGTGTACAGACAACATGAAGTGATGGGAAAGCCCTAATAGAAGAATTTAACATTTGTGCCATTCCTTATACATTTCTCATATCGCAATGTTTATGTTATTATGTTCAATGGCATCATTTAAGAAGATTGACCTCAGGTCAACTGACTTTACTAGTTAAATTAATAAAAAAAGAATAATAAATTTATATATATAACAATGAATTTAATGCTGGATGTAAAAGGCAAAACAGCTAAAAAGGTCAATTAAATGTAAACCCATAAGTAATATATTTTATTAATAAGAATGGTATATATGTGAAAAACAAAAATTCCCAAGTTTTGAAAGCTGGAATTTTATTTTTCTTTTGACATCTCATTTTCCCACTTGTAGGATAACCTATTAGTAAGTGTTATTAAATGCATTACACTTTCAAATTGGTATTGTCTAATTCTGTTTTTTTTCTGTTACAGATGTTGATACAAGAAGACGATCAGCTTGTGATTTAGTACAAGCTCTAAGTAAATCATTTGAAGGACCTGTAATACAGAATTTTTCACAATATGTAGCAGGACTTCTTGAGGTATTTTGATTTAAAGGACCAGGTTAACTTTTGTTCAAATATATTCTTGAATTTTATGTCCCATTTATGGGCATTATGTTTTCTGGTCTGCGTCCCTCTGTTCGTTCATCTGTCTGTCTCATTTCAGGTTAAAGATTTTGGTCAAGGTAGTTTTTGATGAAAGTTGAAATCCAATCAACGTGAAACTTAGTACACATGTTCCCTATGACATGGTCTTTCTAATTTTAAAGTCGAATTAGAGATTTTACCCCATTTTCACATTCCACTGATCACATTCTTGTTAGATTTGAAAAATAAAATATTTTAAATTTCCAAAATTTGATTATTTAATGAATCTGTTCCATAAAGGCTTACTGCTTAGTAAAACAAATATTTTTCATGATAATCCATTATGAGCTCTAGTCAGCACTTTGTTTTTAAATATCAAAAGAGAATGATTGAGTTCATTCTTCAGACCTGAAAGCAATTGTGCTGAAGTTCGTAGACATGAATAAGGGTACTTTATTTCAAATAGTATGTACAATTTGATTTTAATGCATTGAGTACTGTAATCCAACACAGCCTAATGCATCCATGAAAATCAATCCTTTAATGGTTTAACTTCTTACACTGTATGTTAAGTTTTTACATGTGCAAAAATGACTTTTCAATTGTCTGAACGTAATTATTTTTAATCAATACTAATACTGTTGTATATATTTCAGGAGTATGGAAAAAACCCTTCCAGCTGGAAATCAAAAGATGTAGCTTATTACTTAGTAACATCCTTAGCAGCTAAAGGTCAAACACAAAAAGTAAATTAAATAGTTATTTATTGTTCAAAATCCACTTAAACATGTTAATAGTGAAATTAATGCAAAAATTAGTAGAATGAATTTTACAATATGGCAGCCTCATTTAAAGTTTTTATATTGATTTATTTCAAAAATGGAAGTTGTTAAAAATTCTCAATAATGAATCCACACCTTATTGCTGATGCTTCAGTCTTTATTTCTTGTTTTGTTTCAGCTGTAAAAAAAAACAAAACCGGCAGACATTAGAACATGGTAGAAGTGACCTTATGGAAGAGTTGATTAATATCTAACTCAACCAATTTGTTCCTGTCCAGAACATGCATGAAATATTTGCCATTATATGTTAAGCAACCAACAATAAACCAATATAACTCAATCAATTTCTTTGTATGTTTAAGATCTTTTTGACAGCTACTCTGGACAGATGACAATGAGCACACCTGATATTGTGTTATATACTCTTCTTATTTCATGTGTTTACCTTGATGCACTAACTTCTTATACCTAGAACTAATTGTAATGTATTTGTACATCTTTATAGAAAGAAAAAAAGAGTAAACTACATCCTTCAGACAACAAAGTGAATGAGAATATCTATGACTGGCACTCCGGCTTCCTCCACAAATAAAAATTGGCTGCCACAAAATAGCACAAAAGCTGTGCATAAAAAGTGGCGTTAAAAACACAAAAATAAAAGTATAAAAAAAATCTGTAATGACTGCCAGTTGAAAGAATGCAATCCATTTTAATTAATTGATTACCAGATGCTTACAAAGAATAGAATCATTAGAAAACAGCTTGTGGTGTTGAACTTTGCATTGCTAATTGTAAACATTTTTAAACCAACTGTATATAACTTTTACCACTATTTTAGTAAGTGATTTTTGTTAACATACTTGATTTGTACACATTGTTTACAACATTTCCTGTTTACTCTACAGCATGGTATTACAACAGCCAGTAGTTTGGTTAATACAGCTGATTTCTTCACCACACAAGTTGTACCTGACCTTCAGGCAGCAGATGGTTAGTACAACATTATAGTTAATGTTTGTCAATTAGTTTTTCAAAGCTCAGTGTTATCAAGTTTTCGGTTGATAACATTAAACTGCTCTAGGACTATTCCAGGCAGATTAACACAATGGGCCAAGTGAACTTTTTTCATCACTTGGCATCTGGCGTCCATTGGTTTCGTCGTACATTCACTTTTTAAAAAATCTTCCCTGAAACTACAAGGCCAAATTTAACAAAACTTAGCAACAATCATCAGTAGAGTATCTAGTTTGAAAAATGTGTCTGAAGACCCTGCCTGCCTACCAAGATGGCGACATGGCTAAAAATAAAATGTAGGCGTAAAATGCAGTTTTTGGCTCATATCTCTGAAACTAAAGCATTTAGAGCAAATCTGACAGGTGAAACAATGTTAGCTGTCATGAAAGGAGTAGGTTTGGTAAGGACCGATTTTGGCCTCAAATTTCAGGTTCATCTGACGAAAGATTTTGACCACTTTTTAAACACTTAAGTGTCTATTTTATTTGAATTAATTAGTGTATGTGAACAGGGTTGGCAAAGTATTACCCCCCCCCCCGGGTTTTACTGGGTGGGAAAACCCGGGTATTCCTGGGCTGGGCAATACTCCCAGAAATGGGTAATACTGGGCAATATTGGGCAATATGATTTTTTAAGCTTATTTCAACAATAAATAGTAAAGACTTGTTGTAGTTTCATAATATTATAGCTAAATATATACATTTTATACAGATTACCATTGAGAGTCATTTCTAGAAGATAAAAAATTCAATTTCATTCTCTTCTCTACATAAATTTCATGTAGGCAAAATACAAGATTTGCACATTTTAGGATTCCTTGTTAATTTCCAAGCATTGTTTCAATAATCTAAACATTTTATTGCAGTGTTTATGTGGATTGTAAATTAAATTGCTATATATGCTATCATGATTGCTAAATAAACACCCTACAGGGTCTTGTCATTAACTCTTATAGAAATGAAAAGGCTGATTCTTGTTATATAAACATATCTATGTTCAAATCTGAATAATTACTTATCAATTAGTTATGTACATTTGTACATATTATAAATTATTTCAAAGTAATTTTTATTACATGTAATTGGTAAATTCTTTATGTTAGCTATATATAGTTGAAAACAAAAATCTCAGAGTTGTTAGAATAATTCTTTCTCAAATGTATAGTATACTCTTACAAGTACATTTGTACATGTATGTCTTATAGGACTCTCAAACAAGTAAACGTACATGTAGTTATAAATAAAAATAGGTTTATGTATATCTTAAATGTATTGCATTTGTGTTTGATAAATGAATCCTCTTTAAAATTCAGGCCAGTATTCTATATTACCAGTATTACCCAGTAAAACCCAGGTTTTCCCAGTATTTCCCACTGGGCTTGGCAATACTTATAAAACCCGGGTTTTTGCCAACCCTGTATGTGAAAGATTTTAACAGATTTAGTCATTAAAAACGATCCGATTCCAGCTCAAATATGAAAAATCTACCTAATATGCCGAAAAATGTCACTTTTCAGATGGTTTTTGGTAAAAATGAAAGTGGCCGCATCCGTGTTCATCCTCAACCTTTATATATGTTATGTATTATCATAAAATACAACTTACATTTCAATATTAAGGATGAACACGAATGCGGCCACTTTCGTTTTACACGAAAACCGTCTAAAATTTAACTAAAATGCTAGAATTATGAGGATTTCAGTAATTTAGCATGACTTAATGGTGCTAGTACCGGATATATGTGCATTGTATTGTCAAAAACAGCCCATATTTATGTAGCAGAAGCATTCTACTGTCCAATAAATAACTAAAAGTTTACATTTTAACAATTTTGTAAAACTGCTATATTTTGGGGCCAAAAAGGGGTCTTACTGAACCTACTCCTTTTCAGATAAATCAGGTAATATGTACATAGACAAAGGTTAGGGACACAGGCTGTTTAGAGCCTCTAGTTTAATCACCTACATACTTTTAAATTTTTGTAGGAAATCAAAAGTCCTCCACCTCTTTTGTCTGTTCAAAATTAATAGCATTTGTGACTAAGGGCTATTCCAGAAAAAAATGTATGGGGTGTTGGCCGGCAGTTGATCTTTTTTTGCATGGGTGATGGGGGAGGAGAAATTGAAATTGTGTGGGTAGTTGTTCTCTTATATAACTTAATTAGATGGGTGGTTGTACCTAAAGAGAAGAAAATCTCTTTTTCAGTTGATAGAACCTTTAAATATCGATATAAAACGTGTTTTATTCTGCAATTTTGTTTACTTTTTGCGCATGTTAAATCCGTTGGATAATGCCTGAGCGTTTCGAATGGAACTATATATGCATATCGGTGCTCCTAAAAGGGAGAGAGATACGAAGTGTCAGAGTAGTAACTGGTTTCCAGAATTTCTTTTTCAACTGTTCTCCCTGATATGACATGTTCGGTTACCAGATTGTTTACCGCATGGAAACAGTATGGCAGAACAGTGGGATGTTATCGCTTTTTGTTCCTGGCTACAATCCAATGGATTAGGGAAATTTGCGGACTTTTATTCTCAAATGAAAGAGATTTCACCAATGTTGAGAATTTGATTGGGGTCAGCTCTGATGAAATAAGGGCATACATTAGGAAAAGGGAAGATAAAAAGGAGGATTCAGTGAAAAAGACTGAAATTAAGAAAGCATTCTCACATCGTTTGTTAGGAAAGCTGACAGTTATAGAACTTAAAAAAGTACTTGAGAAGTTCAATGTTTTATACACACGACAACAGAACAATTGAGCTGACATTCTTAAATTAGTAGACAAGGAGGTAGAAAACAGAAATCTAAAAGAAGATGACTTATTTGAATAAATTTGTTTAACACAATATCCAACATTATTTAACATCTGACAGCAGAAGATAAGGTTTCATGGGTTTATTTACATGGGTTTACAATACACATGTTTACCAGATAAAAAAGGAAATTGTTTTATTGGTGTTTTTCATCTTGATGGCTTTCACAATTTTACAAAATAAACTGTTAAAACCAAACTTTAATTGTCAACATATTACTTTCTACAGACAAAGTTGTTTTTCGTTCATTTTTTTACATAAATAAGGCTGTTAGTTTTTCTCGTTTGAATTGTTTTACATTGTCTTATCTGGGCCTTTTATAGCTGACTATTTTCTCATTGTTGAAGGCCCTACGGTGACCTGTAAGTGTTAATGTCTGTGTCATTTTGTACTTTTTTGGATAGTTGTCTCATTGGCAATCATACCACATCTTCTTTTTTATATTTGAATGTATATAGTAATCACCCAGTGCTTTGGTCTGTTTGTGAATGTAAGCTTTTTAGTACCATTCTTTAACCATATATGATCAACTGTGGATTTTTGTTCATATCTTTTCACATTTTGTTTTCTTTATTTGCAATGGCTTGGCACAGTTATTTTTTTCCACATTTGAGTTTGATTGACCCTTTTGGAATTTATTGCCTGCCTCTCTTTATGATGGGTTATATTCTGTTACAGTGTTCCACCTGTACATGTAGTTGAAAATATTTCTGCACTCACAGATGCTTCAAAGGACTATTTTAATATTTAAAAACACATGTACAAGTAGAATAATTTATAAAAGTTGAATTGAATATTTCTCAAATCCTTGAGCAGAAGGTCCACACCACTTAAATCATTTGAAATTAATGAAAATATACCACAGCTTTTAAAGAAATCACATCAGACAACAGCAATACAAAAAAACATTTAGAGGTAACTCAAACACTGTTTTAAATAATAAATGCAATATGATAGTTTTATATATAGTTGTTTATTTTCATGACACGTGACAGTGACTAGTACAAAACACATTTATGCACAATGTAACGAGAAAATCCCGCACCTGGAGGCGTCCTTCAGCTGGCCCCTAAACAAATATATACTAGTTCAGTGATAATGAACGCCATACAAATATCCAAATTGTACACAAGAAACTAAAATTAAAATAATACAAGACTAACAAAGACCAGAGGCTCCTGACTTGGGACAGGCGCAAAAAAACCTAGTCACCAATAATTTATATCAAACATCTGATATTGTCAAAAGTGCAAAAAAAACTTCAGAATTTGAAAACTTATTAACATATATACTGTCATCAATATAGCCACTTTCTGGTATCAAAATGCATATAATTTTGGTTGCTAATTTGTGAACTTGAAAAAGCTAGCTTATACTTTTTAAAATTATATGGGTAGTGGGGTCAAACTGAAAATGAATTGTATGGGTAGTTGTCCCATGATGAAATGTAATTTAGTGGGTGATGGGTATAAAAATAAAGTGCCTTCCAACCCCCCCCATACATTTTTTTCTGGAATAGCCCTAAGCTATAGTATATTTATGATATGATCATGCTAGCCTGATGTCTACATTTCAATGGTCTTCAAGATTAAAAAAAAAAAGGCATACAAGTAAAAAGCTTGTATTGATTTTTTGGGGTAAGGAATGCAATCAAAACCCATCGCACACTGACTTGATTGTTCAAGGTTTATCATTAACTTTGATAGTTCAAACAAAATTGTGCAGTGAAATGATAATTTTTGTCGAGCCTGCAGCTTTTGTTGCAGAAAGCTCGACATAGGGATAGTGATCCGGCGGCGGCGTTAGCTAACTTCTTAAAAGCTTTATATTTTAGAAGGTGGAAGACCTGGATGCTTCATACTTTGTATATAGATGCCTCATGTTACGATGTTTCCGTCAGTCACATGTCCAATGTCCTTGACCTCATTTTCATGGTTCAGTGACCACTTGAAAAAAAAGTTCAAATTTTTTGTAATGTTGAATTCTCTCTTATTATAAGTAATAGTATAACTATATATGATATGTGCGTACCTTGCAAGGTCCTCATGTCTGTCAGACAGTTTTCACTTGACCTCGACCTCATTTCATGGATCAGTGAACAAGGTTAAGTTTTGGTGGTCAAGTCCATATCTCAGATGCTATAAGCAATAGGGCTAGTATATTCCGTGTATGGAAGGACTGTAAGGTGTACATGTCCAACTGGCAGGTGTCATCTGACCTTGACCTCATTTTCATGGTTCAGTGGTTATAGTTAAATTTTTGTGTTTTGGTCTGTTGTTCTCATACTATATGCAATAGGTCTACTATATTTGTTGTATGGAATGATTGTAAGGTGTACATGTCTAGCGGGCAGATGTCATGTGACCTTGACCTCATTTTCATGGTTCAGTGGTCAAAGTTAAGTTTTTGAGTTTTGGTCTTTTTATTAGGGCCCCGCCAAAGGCGGGTCGCCCTATAGTGATCAGTCTGTCCGTCCGTCCGTCCGTCCGTAACACTTTGTAATAACTTTGTGTCCGCTCCATATCTAGAGAACCATTATGATTTCATACTTTATACTTTACATGTTTATTAACCACCACCAGAGGGCGTGTCATGATGTATGTACAACTTCCTAGGTCAAAGGTCAAGGTCAAAAAACTTTGGTTTCAGTTGACAACCCTGTGTCCTGTGGTGAAGATCGTGTCCGCTCTATATCTTGAGAACCGTTATGATTTCAAAGTTTATACTTGACATGTATATGAACCAACACCAGAGGGTGTGTCATAATTTATGAACGACTGCCTAGGGCAAAGTTCAAGATCAAAAACTTTGGTTTCAGTTGACAACCCCATGTCCTATGGTAAAGATTGTGTCCGCTCTATATCTTGAGAACCGTTATCATTTTAAAGTTTATACCTGAAATGTATATAAACCAATATCAGAGGGTATGTCATAATTTATATACAACTTCCTAGGTCAAAGGTCAAGGTCAAAAACTTTGGTTTCAGTTGACAACCCCATGTCCTATGGTAAAGATCGTGTCCGCTCTACATCTTGAGAACCGTTATCATTTCAAAGTTTATACTTGACATGTATATAAACCAACACCAAAGGGTATGTCATAATTTATGTGCAACTTCCTAGGTCAAAGGTCAAGGTCAAAAACTTTGGTTTCAGTTGACAACCCCGTTTCCTATGGTAAAGATCGTGTCCGCTCTATATCTTGAGAACCGTTATCATTTCAAAGTTTATACTTGACATGTTTATAAACCAACACCAAAGGGTGTGTCATAATTTATTTACAACTTCCTAGGTCAAAGGTCAAGGTCAAAAACTTTGATTTTAGTTGACAAACCCATGTCCTATGGTAAAGATACAATTTTTTTATGCACATTATTCACAGCGGGGCCCACAGAGATGGCTCCCATCTCAATGATATCTAGTCTAATACTATATGCCATAGGTCAACTATATTTGGTGTATGGAAATATTTAATGATCTTTATGTCAGTCGCGCAGGTTTTATTTGACCGTGACCTCATTTTCACAGTTCATTGCACAGTGTTAAGTTTTTGTGTTTTGGTCTATTTTTCTTAAACTATAAGTAATAGGTCAACTATATAAGTTGTATAGAAGCATTGTTAGCTGTACATGTCTGCCTGGCATGGTTCATCTGACCTTGACCTCATTTTCAAGGTTCATTGGTCTTTGTTTAGTTATCTTGGTTAATGTTAAGTTTATGGTACAGTTGTTATAAAGCTTAGCTTTTTACTTAGGAATATCAATGATTAGTATAGAAGGCGAGACATTTCAGCGTGTGCACTCTTGTTAAATCCTATGAACTACAATTTATTGATGTGTATTTGAACTACCATACTAGTCAAGAAAACATTGTTTTATTAAAAGATACATAAGTAATGCAAGGTGTATGAAATTGAATCTGTTATAATTAAAAACAAATTGTTCAGAGAACCATTGATGGTCTTTCCACCAGTAAGGATTTTTAACCGGATTTTTGTGTCGGTTATTGATTTGGGGATGTACGGCGGGGCGGCTGGGCGGGCGTCAACCGTGTTGTCCGTGCATTTACTCATGAACCAGTCCACCAAACCCTTTTAAAATTTAAATATGTTGTTACTGACAACAAAATGGGGGTCAAGTTCAATAATGACGATTTTGACTTTTACTGTTCAGGAGTTACGGTTCTTGAAAGTTTAAAAATGTTGTGTCCGTGCATTTACTCATGAACCGTTCAACCAAACCTTTTAAAATTTCCTATTAGGAGTTTTGGTCCTTGTAATATTGATAAATGCCAAAACACAAATAAATGCTAAAGAATCCGGTTTACTGTCATTTTGACAGCTCTTGTTTTTTATATGAAAATATTAAAATTTGGTTTTAAATGTCAATTTTAGCATCAAATGGCAGCTTATTAAACGCTGATTTCAAAAATATATGGTTTCTATACAAAAAGATATAAATAAGGGAGATCATTGTTTACTTCCAGTTTTAAAGATGGTACTTCCAGTAATTTTTAAGCCCCACCTACGATAGTAGAGGGGCATAATGTTTTCTGGTCTTTGCCTCTGTCTGTCCGTCCGTGTGTCTGTTCGCTTCAGGTTAAAGTTTTTAAGCCCCACCTACGATAGTAGAGGGGCATTATATTTTCTGGTCTGTGCCTCCGTCCGTGTATCCGTCCGTTCGCTTCAGGTTAAAGTTTTTGGTCAAGGTAGTTTTTGATGAAGGTGAAGTCCAATCAACTTGAAACTTAGTACACATGTTCCCCATGATATGATCTTTCTAATTTTAATGCCAAATTATAGTTTTGACCCCAATTTCATGGTCCACTGAACATAGAAAACGATAGTGCGACGTTCAGGTTAAAGTTTTTGGTGAAGGTAGTTTTTGATGAAGTTAAAGTTACATCAACTTTAAACTTAGTACACATGTTCCCTTTGATACGGTCTTTCTAATTTTAATTCCAAATTAAAGTTTTGACCCCAATTTCACGCTCCACTGAACATAGGAAATGATAGTGTGAGTGGGGCATCCGTGTACTATGGACACATTCTTGTTGATAGTTTACTTGACACTGATTCCTAAAATATATGGTTCTATATACTTTTACATTAATTTAGTACAAAATATAGCTACTTCCTGTTTACAAAAGGTCACTTCCGGTTGGCTTTTTCTAGATCACATTGCTTGCAACCTAATGCAAAAACCCCATGGCTTTAGCATGTATACATATGAGGTAAAGGCTAAGGTCAAAATCTAGAACATTAAATTATCTATGACTTTGAGCTCAATTTCAAGGTGATCAGCCCAGGACCTCAAATCAAAAGACTCGAGGCCTCTACCTTATATTGTTAATGAGTTGGATTACCATACAACTAATATTACATATAAAAGGGGGGAAAACTCGCTTCAAATGTCTATGTATCCTTTCAACTAAAATTTACATTTTTCGACATGTGACAACTAACAATTATGTGAAAATTTTGTCGATATCTTATACCCTAGGCCCTATCACTTATGGTTTTCCAGTTGAAAGTACATTTCACTTATATATCAAATACTAAAGGGGAAATAACTCATGGAATCTATACGGCTTCGGTCAAAATAAAACAGCATCCTGAGGATTTAACGAGCAATTTGGTAAAATACAATTATTACACGGTTGCGAAGCCTAAGACATAACAAGAAAAACAGTGTTAGGGTAGATAACTTCTATATAGGAAAGTATTGTGTTGAGCAGTGTCAGTTTTAAAAGCATATTAACTGTTCGATATCATATTCCAAATATCTAAACGACATCTTGCAAACAAAAAAACAGCAATGGGAAAAAAATTAGGCGGAAGAAAAAAAAAATAATATTAATCAAGAAAAGCAATAGGTCTTTCCACTGAAAAGTGGAAAGACCTAAAAATGGTATTATCTACAATTGTACAATTATAAAAAATGGAAGATAACACTTACTCATAATTTTATTTGCTTAACAAAATTCAATGCAAAGTTTATTTTAAAAATTCACAAAAATGCAAAATGAAAGCAAAAGCAATATAACCTTCTATGCTCACATGCACTTGGAATGATTTTCTGATCTTATCGGTAGCCAATACCACTCTCTAATTTTTTTTAATGTTGAATAGAAATTTGAAGGAAAAAAATCTATATTGTATCTTGGTTTCTTTTTCAGTAAATGCAAATCCAATTCTAAAAGCAGATGCAATAAAATTCCTGATGGTATTTAGAAGTCAGGTATGCTATAACAGTTTAATCATAAAAATATAGTGGTTTAAATGGTACTTGCAATAAATTTTGTGATGCGTTTTCCTTGACCTTTTGCCTTCTGTCTGTCCCATTTTCATATCTGCACCCTAACAACTTTTTCTTATGTAAATTTAATGAAAATTGTACACAATGCTAAGAACTAAAACTTGCAGACCGAGTTTTAAATTATGCAGTAAATCACCAATAGTTCTAGAGTTATGGCCCTTTTTAATTTGGATTAGGCATGATAATGAGGAGTCAATTGCTCAGATACAATTCAAATAATTTGATGTTTTTTGTCCACTTATATATCTTATATAATATAGAGATAGGTAGTGAGTTGTAGGATTTTTATGTTGGAAGTTTTTGGGAAAACTTGTTCTTATTTTAACAACTTTTGATGTGATGTGGAAACAGTTTAAGAAGAATATTTCTAGTCCATTGTAGCGGCTGTTGATGTGATGATAAATATACATATCACAGTCTGCTATGATGAGCTATCTATATTTAATGTCATCAAAGAGGGCTATCATTGCTCTGGAGAAATCTGGTCTTTCTCAGTTTGGACTCAAATTCAAAATTCTTGTTAAAAGATCTTCAATTGTTTCATTGGCTGTTGTATTTCAAAAATGTCTTGTGGGAACAGAATTAGCTCTCATTATTGAAATATATATTTTGTTTGAGGAAGATAAAGGGGTGCCCATCATGATGAATCAAGTCCTTTTGCCTAGCAGTAAAAAATATCTTTTATTATTAGGGCTATTCCAGAAAAAAATGTATGGAGGGGTTGGAAGGCAGTTTTTGTCAGCACCCGCCACCCAGACAATTGTAATTGAGAATAATAGTGCATTATAGTGTGAAAAGTTGCTCTGATACCCATATCACCCATGTATTATTAATATAATGTGCCTTCCAACACCCCCATACATTTTTTTCTGGAATAGCCCTTAGTCAATATGTGAAAACTTTTTTTACTCTAACCATCTTACAATTAATTTCTAATGACTTGGTATGTTAAAGTTATTTATCTTTCACATTTATTCCAGTTACCAAAAGAAGCCCTGGTGGCAAGTTTACCATGTTTAATGAAATTATTAAAAGCTACAAGTTTAGTAGTCCATAGTTATGCAGCACACACAATAGAAAGATTATTAATGGTTCGAACACCAGATGGAAAAACAGCAGCGTAAGCAATATTTCAGATTTATATTTTTACACAAACTTGAAGGCTGCATCCATAGACATATATACAGGATGCTAGACATTTCAGCTATTAAAAAAAACATGAGTGAACTACATATTTGTTCACTAACAACATTGCAGTTAATTAATATGATATAATTAACATATCTCAAAATGGTGAATGTGTAGTTTGTCCATCAAGTGCACTTTAAAATATTACGGATAGAAAATTCTTATCCTTTCCTTCAGAATCTTATAGAAACATCTGTGAGTTGATGAATTTCAAACTTAAATTTCCATTTTATTTTTATTCTAAATGTTTAATTGGCTGGTCAAACATATTGAATTTTTTTTTTTTTTTTTTTAAACATATTGAAATTTTGAATACATGGCCTTTATAAAAAAAAAATGAAAAAATGATTTTGAATAGGTTCAAAGATGACAATGTTACAGAATGAAAAAACTTCTTTTTATGGTAAATACATGTATAATATTTTGTTGATTTCAGAATATCATTAGCCGATATACAGCCATTGTCAACAGATTTGATATCAGGGTTGATAGAAGGACTTAATCATCCTGGATCAGCAGAAAATGAATATATTATGAAAGGTATGAATTCTTGTATCATATGAAAGCAGAAAAACAAATAAGTTGAATAATGTAAATTGCAAAATACTGCACGACCACATTTTCACATTAAAGGGATTTTTCTTTTAATCAGCCATGAAGATTATTTAAAGGGAACTAACTTGCAAATAAAAAAAGAAAATGGACACTGAATAGACATCAAGTGTCTCAACGAAGCATGCTCAAATTGGAATTGAATTTAAATTTGGTGTAACATCCTTATAAATGGTGTTTTTCTAATTTCTGTATTTTATGTATTTTCAGCTCTGATGAGAAGTATGTCTGCATTACAGGAACATATTTTAACAGTTATACAGCAAGTCATGGGAGTATTAACACAAAAGTTAATAATAGTCAGTAAAGTAAGTATCAATTAAAAGTAAGTATGAATTAAAAACTCTTAACAACTGTTTAGAATTCTTCGTGATTTCATATTTTTTAAAAGCTGAACAATCAGCAAGTTTTGTATTTATACCATGCATGTGAATCATTGTATTTATACCATGCATGTGAATCATTGTATTTATACCATGCATGTGAATCATTGTATTTATACCATGCATGTGAATCATTGTATTTATACCATGCATGTGAATCATTGTATTTATACCATGCATGTGAATCATTGTATTTATACCATGCATGTGAATCATTGTATTTATACCATGCATGCTATACAATCAGCACGTTTTGTATTTATGCCATGCATGTGAAACATTTGACTAGTAACATTTTATTCTTTAAAATTTGGCAAGAAATTTATCATTTGTACTTACTAATAATGTATCATAACAAAGACTGAATTTGTGTTTGTGTAATGTTAAAACCATACAGTAAGTAATTACAATCATCAATAATTAATTATAATTTAATTTTGGATATAACACGTCTTCTGATTGGCTGACGTTGTTTTGTTTATCAGGTCATAGACATAATTTAGTCATGTGACTGCAACATCATCATCGTTTTTCAAGATTTACTCCGGTTTAAAATGGAATTTAGAATTAAATTATAAGAAATAACTGTAATATTTTATCTCCATATTCGAAATAACATCAAAAATGTGGTGCAAACTTTAAAATAACCGCTTTGAGGGTTATTCAGTGTGCACCACATTGTTTATGTTATTTCAAATATAGACAGAAAAAAAAATGTTAATAAGTTATTTAACGATAACCTGTTTGATAGCACAAAATTTTCTGTCGTGTCAATTCATTCTGATGCTTTTTATTCTCAAGGGACATGAATTATATTCTCTTTTAAGGTAACCAGTTGAATTGGTTCATGATTAGCCATAATACTTTTCGAAATGGTAATACTTAATTTGAATACAGGATAAAAGATGGGAGGATCAGGAAAACATTGTTAATTTTCTCTTGTCATATCTATATTATTCTTCAAATCAGCTTTTGATTGACTTGTTTATGAAACAGCATATGACTTTATTTGTAAATTTTTATATTTTCAGAATCCCAGCAAGCCCCAGTTTAACCATTATTTATTTGAGTCTCTATGTATAGGCATTAGAACAACATGTAAACACCAACCTCAAGCTATATTTACTTTTGAAGAAGCTTTATTTAAGCCTTTTACAGATATACTGCAGGCAGATGTTCAAGGTAAGCCTTGACATGCTTTTGGGGGAAGATGTTAATTTTTCTCCTGCAGTTTTCGCACCATGAATTCCAATTACAGTAGACTCCACCTAATCGGATATCGGTTAATCGAATATATCGGCTATTGTAATATTATTTCAAAACACCGAACCATTCCCTATACATTTCACTCAAAATACATCGGATAATCGAATATCGGTTATTAGAATATATCGGCTAATTGGATAGGAATATTCATGGAAAATGTGTGAAAACCATGTACAATCGAATATTTTGACATAATTTCATATTTTTTTTGACAGGAAATGAAGCCGGAAGTTACGCCATTACGAAGTTTAAGAAAACTTCAGTACAGAAATGTTTCATTTTATTAATAAAAACGATCTTTCATAGTCAAATAAAACATATTTTTTCTTATTGTCTTGTTTATTTTATGAATTTGATATTATATTCTGCCCAAGATGTGTTTGTTATGCGTTTATCTAAATGTGATTGTTATCATTTACTTCACAACCAATGACATGACAGAAATTATAAACTATGCGTGATGTTCATCAATTTTTATTAAATATGAATGAAATGTACCTCTTTCTCAACAATTTATTAAAATATATATAGAAGTTCCGTGTAAAAACAAGGAATCGTGTGTCAATAGCATGTCCCAGGTGAAATAGAATTATGTAACTTGTACACACGTACGCCATTTTCCTAATTTACATTATATTCAGCCTTTTATTTTGAACCACGACAGATAAGATAGAAAAGAAAAATTAATTTTACTCATCTTGATGCCCAATTTTATAATCATAAACATAGTTGTATTACTTGAAATTGAAAATGGGTTTCATAAATAAAAAACTGTAGAAAATTAGATCCGAGTACGTTTATAGTCGGCATGAATTCATAGCTATTAATAGAATTTACCTGTGGCCTACTTCCGAGAATTCATAGCTATTTTTAGCTTTACCTGTTTTAACACACAAATGAAACAAATCACACAAAAACAACAAGTCACATTATTTAAATGGTACATATTTTATTCAGATAATCAACACATAATTAATAATTAATAATCAATAGACTGACAGATAAACAAAATACATTATTATCAACTGATCGATCTGTTACTCAATCAACCGAATTATCCGAACTTGTACCTGAAAAAACAATGAGATTAGTTACAAATTTCCATTAATAAAGCAGCTATAATAGCTATTTGTATCTTAGGGTTGTGTCTGTCAATTTTGAAAAAAAACTTGGAGGAATATCAGGGGTGTGGAAATGCTATGCCCGACTCGCCCGACTCGTACATTTGAACAACCGGACAAGTAATTATTTGTGTCTTGGTTGCCCGTGGACAAGTAAAAAAATATACAACATGTACAAGACAAAGTTCAAATCCAACAAAAACATAAAATAAATTTCAAAACGTATAAAGATGTTTAATTTATGTAAAAGAAACCAATCTTCAGCAAGTAAAAACATCAATGTTCATGACGATAAATATTACATGATACTGGAAATAGATCGATTACAAAAATAAATAAAGATAATCATTTACCGATTGTGTCATTTCTTTAAATTTTGTATCGAGATTCAGATAGACAAATACTTAATAAAAAGCTGGGCAAGCAAGACAAAACGAATCATGAGTTGAGTAGAAAACCTTAAATGCAAACGGAGGACACAGAGTATTTAAAAAAAAAAAAAGAAACGGAAGCGAGAATCACTGTCCTCAAATTTAGTATATTATGTACCTACTGGCTACAATTTTTATTCCAAAACTGCTGCAAAATTGTCCTTTACACGTCATTTCATTGGTTGGTTTGCTGTTAGGTTTCTGTCCCACTGATGTTAACCCATTTCCTACTTTCCTAATTTTTTACACATATAAACAAATGGATTTCATTTGTTTGTGATGCACAATAGTGCTAAGTAAGAATCATATATTAGCTAACAAGAAATACTTCAATATTTATTGGGATCATCAGGGCAAGTAAATTTGTTTCCGGACAAGTAAAATTTTTACTTTTACTTGCCCACGGACAAGTGCTCACAACAAATATTTCCACACCCCTGAATATACGTTCATCGGCTAATTGAATATATCGGACAATCGGATATTTTTAGCTGACATTTTGGGTATCCGATTGGCCGGAGTCTACTGTACAATGCATTACTACATTGCATGCAATGAATAACCATTATTTCCCAGTGAAATAAAAACCAATAATATCACTTTCACTCCTCTGACGTCATATAACAATAGGTGTTGTTGATGGCGTTGTATCAAACCAACTGTGAATGCAAAGAAAAAGATATAGTTCCTTGCATTTTCTACTTTTAATCCCACTCAAAATCCCATTGTCAATGTAATAAAAATAATAACTCATCAAAAAATTTAAATATCGAATAAAAATATTCAACTCTTAAACATACAACCCTAATAATTAACAGCTGGACTCGATTGGGTAAGACAACTCAGAAGCATTGAACAAATAGGAATTTTACCAGGACTGACTAAATAATTAGATTTATCAAAATCTCCATCACAAGTAGTTCATTTTTTTTCTACATTTTTTCTATTCCAGAATTTATTCCATATGTGTTCCAAATCCTGTCCTTATTAATTGACTACCACACTAGTGGGACAGTTCCTGATACATACATGGCATTGTTTCCTCATCTGTTAGCTCCAGCTCTGTGGGAGAGACCTGGAAATATACCTCCTCTAGTCAGATTAATACAGGCTTACATTGAAAAGGGGGCTAAACAAATCCCTGTAGAAAATGTGGTATGTATAAATTATATTCCTAAAAATATCATTGAAACAAACATGTGAATAAATTACTAATTTTGATCATTTGTGACATTTAATTACAGTTTGCCACTGTTTTCATGCATACACATATAAATTAGTACAGATCATTTGCCATTATCAGTTCTGATATCAATCTAAGGTGCAAACTATTTTGCCTTCAATGCCTGTGGTTTTACCATGTGTACTTTTGTTCTGCTGATCTACATTAAAAGCATAGGCTAGATATTAGATATGATCAGTTACTTCAAACCAATACCAGGTTATATACATTTGACATATTATTTTGAAGTTATCCATTTTCAAGTAACTTTGATTCATAATTAATGGAAAACAAAATTTTAATTTTCTATATGCGTGTTTGAGACTTATACAAAACCCTGAAATCTAACAATGTATGAAAATATGATTTTATACGACCGCAAAATTTAAAAAATTTTTGGTCGTATAATGGTATCACGTTGGCGTCGTTGTCTGCGGCGTCATCGTCGTCGTCGTCCGAATACTTTTAGTTTTCGCACTCTAACTTTAGTAAAAGTGAATAGAAATCTATGAAATTTTAACACAAGGTTTATGACCACAAAAGGAAGGTTGGGATTGATTTTGGGAGTTTTGGTACCAACATTTTAGGAATTAGGGGCCAAAAAGGGCCCAAATAAACATTATTCTTGGTTTTTGCACAATAACTTTAGTATAAGTAAATAGAAATCAATGAAATTTAAACACAAGGTTTATGACCACAAAAGGAAGGTTGGGATTGATTTTGGGAGTTGAGGGCTGAACAGTTTAGGAATTAAGGGCCAAAAAGGGGCCCCAGTAAGCATAATTCTTGGTTTTCGCACCATAACTTTAGTACACCATAACTTTAGTATAAGTAAATAGAAATCTATGAAATTTAAACACAAGGTTTATGATCACTAAAGGAAGGTTGGGATTGATTTTGGGAGTTTTAGTTCAAACAGTTTAGGAATTAGGAGCCAAAAAGGGCCTAAATAAGCATTATTCTTGGTTTTCGCACAATAACTTTAGTATCAGTAAATAGAAATCAATGAAATTTAAACACAAGGTTTATGACCACAAAAGGAAGGTTGGGATTGATTTTGGGAGTTGAGGGCTGAACAGTTTAGGAATTAAGGGCCAAAAAGGGGCCCCAGTAAGCACAATTCTTGGTTTTCGCACCATAACTTTAGTATAAGTAAATAGAAATCTATGAAATTTAAATACAAGGTTTATGATCACTAAAGGAAGGTTGGGTTTGATTTTGGGAGTTTTGGTCCCAACGGTTTAGGAATAAGGGGCCCAAAGGGTCCAAAATTCAACTTTGTTTGATTTCATCAAAAATTGAATAATTGGGGTTCTTTGATATGCCGAATCTAACTGTATGTAGATTCTTAATTTTTGGTCCCGTTTTCAAATTGGTCTATATTAAGGTCCAAAGGGTCCAAAATTAAACTTAGTTTGATTTTAACAAAAATTGAATAATTGGGGTTCTTTGATATGCTGAATCTAAAAGTGTACTTAGATTTTTGATTATTGGCCCAGTTTTCAAGTTGGTCCAAATCGGGGTCCAAAATTATTATATTAAGTATTGTGCAATAGCAAGAAATTTTCAATTGCACAGTATTCAGCAATAACAAGAAATCTTCAATTGCACAGTATTGCGCAATAGCAAGAAATTTTCAATTGCACAGTATTGTGCAATAGCAAGAAATCTTCAATTGCACAGTATTGTGCAATAGCAAATATTTTCAATTGCACAGTATTGCACAATAGCAAGAAATATCTAATTGCACAATATTGTGCAATAGCAAGAAATTTTCAATTGATTGGAGTTATCTTTCTTTGTCCAGAATAGTAGTTGAATCAACTTAAATCATTGTTTTATACAATAAACAATGTATATTCACTTTTACTACCAACTGATAAATTAAAACAATCTTTACCATTCAGTGATAACAAGCACCTTTTGTTACATTTTAATATTTTATGATGTATAATTGAGATCAGTTTTGGCAAAAGGGAAAGGGGGATGTGAACAAAAAAATGGTGGGGGGGGGGATTAAATTTTTCTCATTTCAGATTTCATAAATAAAAAGAAAATTTCTTCAAACATTTTTTTGAGAGGATTAATATTCAACAGCATAGTGAATTGCTCAAAGGCAAACAAAATATTTTAAGTTCTTCTTTAGCTCACCTGGCCCAAAGGGCCAAGTGAGCTTTTCCCATCACTTGGCGTCCGTCGTCGGCGGCGTCCGTCGTAGGCGGTGTCCGTCGTCGTCGTTAACTTTTACAAAAATCTTCTCCTCTGAAACTACTGGGCCAAATTAAACCAAACTTGGCCACAATCATCATTGGGGTATCTAGTTTAACAAATGTGTGGCGTGACCCAGCCAACCAACCAAGATGGCCGCCATGGCTAAAAATAGAACATAGGGGTGAAATGCAGTTTTTGGCTTATAACTCAAAAACCAAAGCATTTAGAGCAAATCTGACATGTGGTAAAAGTGTTTATCAGGTCAAGATCTATCTGTCCTGAAATTTTCAGATGAATCGGACAACCTGTTGTTGGGTTGAATTGGTAATTTTTAGGAAATATTGCTGTTTTTGGTTTTTATCTTGAATATTATTATAGATAGAGATAAACTGTAAACAGCAATAATGTTCAGCAAAGTAAGATTTACAAATAAGTCAACATGACCAAAATGGTCAGTTGACCCCTGAAGGAGTTATTGCCCTTTATAGTCAATTTTTAACCATTTTTTCGTTAATCTTAGTAATCTTTTACAAAAATCTTCTCCTCGGAAACTACTGGGCCAAATTAAACCAAACTTGGCCACAATCATCATTGGGGTAACTTGTTTAAAAAATGTGTGGCGTGACCCGGCCAATCAACCAAAATGGCTGCCACGGCTAATAATAGAACATAGGGGTAAAATGCAGTTTTTGGCTTATAACTCAGAAACCGAAGCATTAAGAAAAAATCTGACAGGGTTTAATGGTTTATCAGGTCAAGATCTATCTGCCCTGATGTTTTCACATGGATCGGACAACCCGTTGTTAGGTTACTGTCCTGAATTGGAAATTTTAAGGAAATTTTGCCGTGTTTTGTTATTATCTTGAATATTATTATAGATAGAGATAAACTGTATACAGCAATAATGTTCAGCAAAATAAGATCTACAAATAAGTTTACATGACCAAAATAGTCAATTGACCCCTTAAGGAGTTATTGCCCTTTATAGTTAATTTTTAACATTTTTCATAAATTTTTGTAAATTTTTAGAAAATATTTTCCACTGTAATTACTGGGCCAAGTTCATTATAGATAGAGATAATTGTAGCAACAAGAATGTTCAGTAAAGTAAGATCTACAAACACATCACCATCACCAAACACAATTATGTCATGAATTTATCTGTGTCCATTGTTTAATATGCACAAGACCAAGGTGAGCGACACAGGCTCTTTAGAGCCTCTAGTTTATTAAATCCACTGAAATTGGTATCCATGAAAATTAATGAATTGACAGCATTTAAACTTGATTTTTTAATAAATGCTTTTAGATAATCATAATGTTTGTTCGATTAGAACTTATATTGGTCTATATTTATCTTTTACAGAATGGTCTGCTTGGAGTCTTTCAAAAACTTATTGCATCCAAAGCCAATGATCATGAAGGATTCTATCTACTGAATTCCATTATACAACATATGCCAAAGTAAGTATGGTCTTGGTAGTACTTTTGACTTTATAGGGGACAGGGTTGTCAAAGCAAACTTGATTGGGATTAGAATTGGTATTTGCTGTTTTCTCCTGAACACCTATTATGTAGGAGTAACAGCAGAAAGGGAAGCTGAAAATTGGCCCAAAGTCAAAATAATATGTATGGATTTGGTAGCTGTTTCTTTGTGAGCTAGCATGTTAAAAAGTCAGACTCAAATACAAAGTAAGATATATTCCAATGACAACATTTATCCTAAATATATGTTTGCAATATTTGTATTTAAATGTGTAAAGCACTTACCAATTTAAATCATCCTTGTGGTCTCATGGTAGCAAGTTTTCTTTTTGGCTGCTGCTGATCATGGGTTTAATCTTAATCCAGGTCAAACCAAAAACTTCCTAAAAAAAACCTTCATAACCTAGCTAAGAAGCATTATTTAGGAGTCAAAACAAAGACTGGTTGATTCAGACTCAGAATAATATGTCCATTTAGGTAACATCTTTTCCTGCATACTGTGCCCCTTGTGTACTAGGAAGTTAAATCATTTTGACTAAGGTTGTAGTTCAAGTACAAAGCAGGGTTCATGATATTCATATCTATTTAAACTCTTTTTGTCCGGACTATGTTTGTAATATTTTGAGTAACAACCAAATAAAATCATTGCTTTTCATGATAACAGCAAAGAGAAAGGGTTTCCCAGTGTATCCCAAACTCTGTCTGACCGACAAAATGTCAGAGAAAAAGTCATTAGGTCTGACAGAAACTTTCAGATTGTTTTGTTGAATATATAGCGGAAATATATAAAATTTCTGTTTCAATTAGACAAACCCTAAAACGGTTTGGCACAGACTGGTTTCCAACTTTACTTGACAGAAGCCATTACTGATTGGAATTTACAAGTTGATACTAGTGATACATTTATGAAATTTAAAACTTGTTGCCCTGTTTCAATACAAATATGTAGAAATTCAACTGCAGCTTTATAGTTTATATGAATGCTGCATTGGACTGAAAATTGATTATTTATGATCAATTATGTCTCTAAAATTGTGAGAATATTTAATCTGATGAAGACATATGTTACAATTCCATCAGGTATTTGGTTTCTGATATACCGAAGAAATCATTTGTCACTACTGCCAATATATTTGTGATTCACATTTTATTATTAAAAAATAATTATTAAATTATTTACAGGGAGGTTGTGAGTCAGTACATCAAAAATATATTTATCCTGTTATTTCAACGATTATCAAGTTCAAAAACAACAAAGTATATCAAAAGTAAGTATATATTTATATATGAAACTGATAAATAAGGAGTTATCTACCTGTCCATCAAATAACAAGTTTTATTGCATAGCAATATAATATTTCCCACAGAAAGTTACCAAAAGTTAGCGTGCAATAAATATAGATTCTTACACTGCAACAATTGTATTACGATATTTCTCTACTCGAGACAGTTAAATTTTATTATTTAAAGCGCAAGGTCGAGATTTGAGAAATATCATAATACACGAGTTATAGTGTCGGAATCTGTTTCTCTGATGACTTTAATCATTCTTTTTCAAAGATTTTCAGAAACATGTGTTCTTTATTTGTGAGGTCATCAGTCAAGGCCGCCTTTTTTCATGACGTCACAATAGGAAAATTGAGAAGAAAACAAAACATTTTGACGTCATAATCAAATTTCTACTAATCATTTGCCGAGAACAGATTTTTCACTAGTGAGGAGAAATATTTTTCTCACACCAGTAAGGGAATGTGAAAATAGCACAAAAATTAGAGAAATTCTAATATTTCACTAGTGCAATGAATCTTCAAAATCCATGACGTCATCAACGACAAAATCTTAAAAAATCAAAATTTTTACTTTCAAATATTATATTGCTATACAATAAAAGGGTTATTGCATGAATATTGGAGAATATTGTCCCTTGTAGAACATATATTGCACTTGCAAGCTCATGCAATATAAAATTCTACTCAGGACAATATTTCCCAATATTCATGCAATAACCCTATATTATTTGTTAATAAATGATGCATATAATTAACAGAAATTATTGATTTTTTATATAATATGTTCATTCTTTCTCTGTTGTGTAATTCTTTAAAATACTGAGATAGTTTAATGTTTTAATAGTTGCATTTATTGTAAAGCACATCAAATTTTACATGGACAGATTGTCATGGAAACTACATATATTTTTCTTTGCATATACTTATTGAGGGATGTAAATCATATTCAAGTTGTGCCCATCTCTAAGAAATGGGAATTATTGAACTTGTCAACTCAATTTTCAGGTTTACTTCTGTTTTTCTGCCTGTTTGCTATTCAGTATGGTCCAGATGCACTCATCCAGAATGTAGATGGAATTCAAGCTAAGTAAGTTGTTAATAATTTTTACGATATTCTGAAATAGCCAGCATATTTTTACAAATAAACAAAAAAAAACGAGATTTCAATATGAAGTAAAGTTGAAATCAACTTTTTATACGGCTTTTTTTTAGACAATTTGTTATGTCCCTGCTGCACCAGAGTTGGAGTTGAGATTTACCCATATCTGTCTGTACGTTCCAAAGTTGGTTTCCGTTCTCAACTTTAGTTTGACTCAATCAAATGTTATGAAACTTACAAAATGCTTATTACAATTAAACACAGATCTCATGTTTTGTCACCTTAACTTTTCTAATGTTATGCCACTTTACAAATGGAAAAAATAATGCTGAATTTTTCATTTCTGTTCAGCCTCAACCAAATGTTATGAAACTTATACACAATGATTTTAAACACCAAACGGTCTAAACATCCTAAATCAGGCATCTGTATTTGAAAGTTGACTCAATCATACTACTGGTAATTTGCCTTAAAAATTTTGATATAGCATAAATATATAGAAATTATACCATCCGCGAACTGGTAATTCTTAAGATACACAACAAACTGCTTTGAAGCAATGTGTTTCCTGTAATAGTAATCTGTATTTATTCTTTCAGTATGTTTGGAATGGTGATAGAGAAATTATTTTTACAAGATTTACAGAAAGTATCAGGATCATTAGAAAGGAAGATATGTGCTGTCGGTGTAACAAATGTTTTAACAGAATCGTCTTTGATGTTCCAAACATACAATGCTATGTGGTAAGAAACATTTTTTTACAATGAAATCTGTCAACTGATTTCTGTATGAATTTAACTCCACAGTAATCATCATAAATTGTCTGGTGTATTTTAAAAAAGTGATAAACAGAAACTTAGGGAACAATAAATTCCAATAAGAAATAACACCATGGTCAAAAGATATGGCAAGTAATAGTCTGTAGATCTAAAGATTTAACACCAGGAACCAATCAAAAACCAAAGGGTAGACTGGTGTTCTGTAAGTTTAAGCAATGTCTTCTCCAATGGTGGTACATGCGATATTTTTCATGATGTGTACAAAAGGAAACAGCTATAAATTTCGTTATCGTCCTTCCCTACGCCAATATCACCCTGCTGTGTTGCTCCGTAATTCTCGTATCAAGACTTCAAAACGAGTCCAGGCATTGTCAGCGACATCGCAATGTGAGAGAAGAAGTTGTCAGCAATGTCACAATGCGAGAGGAGACGTTATCAAGCTTGCTTTTTCGTCCAGCGTAAAACTGTATTAGGGAGAAAGAAAAGACAAGTAATATAACGATAAAAAGATAATCGGGTTTTCTTCGTATAGATATCGTAAAATATCAATGTGTAGAAACCCCGATAATCTATACTTATGATAGTCTTTGATGCAAAAAAGGTCACAATTGCACTGAATAGCAAACAGGCAGAAATAAACATATCTTGACTTCAGACCTTATCCCATCTGTCAATGTTTCAATTATTTTTGAAAAAAAAACATTAATAATATTAACCAAAGTATGGATTTGTTACCAATAAATGAAAGTAAGTGAGTTAGCCTAACATGGACTATATGATATTCTAATGCAATTAGTTTGTAACGATTATTTTCATTGGACGTTGACAAATGTTTTGAGGGGTTAGATTCCACGTTCTACCAGTCCGTAACTAAGAAAACCACCATTTTGAATTCTGATTTTTTTTTGGGTATATAATTTCTCAAAAAATAAACAAGATTGTCACATTTTGAGCCTCAAAATCTTCTTTTTGTCTATATTGAAACCATTCTGAAGCGTACGAAAAGTAAAAATACTTTTAGTATTCATGTTTGAAATCCAGAGTATACATATGACGTCACATTGTTTAGATGCTAAAGACGATGCAACAGTTTCGCGGACTTTTTCATTTATGGCATTTTTAAGCCAAAATATTTATTAAATGAAATTTAATTTAATATGTGGCATTAGAATGGAGATAACTGTATTGTATTTTAAGCTTGGCCTTCGTAAAACTTGATTTTACTGTCGCAAATATCCGTTTACCTATCTCCGCTCCGCGTCGCTAGGTAAACTCAATTTGCGACAGTAAAATCTACGTTTTACGAAGGCCAAGCTTAAAATACAATACAGTTATCTCCTAATTTTACAGGGCACAGTTTTTACAAGGATTAATTAGCTTGATAGAATTACCTGAAGACACCAACGTTCCAGATGATGAGCACTTCATTGAGATAGAAGATACACCAGGTTCGAGCAGCATTTATTATTTCTAGACTAGAAAACCAACATTTTGTTACCACTGGATAAGTAATAACTGTCCAATAATTAATTTACACAGGAAAAAAATGCATTTCCACTGAAATTAGTTCCTTTCTGTTCTCTTATTGTTAATTGGTTGTAGTTTTGATTCGGTACTAGCATTCCAAAAGAAAATCTTCAATAGGCTATGCTGTTTAACAATTTGTTCAATATCCTAGTATTTGTGAAAGTAAAATTTAGTATTAAGATTTTGACAAATTTTTATTCCATGTTCTTAACTAAAGTTTGAAAAAGTCTGGACAGGTTGAAAATTAATTTGTTTGTGTTTTATTTTTAACATTTGGATATTTAATATTTCAGGATACCAAACAGCCTATTCACAGTTAGCATTTGCTGGAAAGAAGGAACATGATCCTGTAGCAGAAGTAACAGATGTTAAAATAAACCTTGCACGACAACTTCACAAATTATCAGCTGCTCATCCTGGAAAGGTATTTAATGTCTTCTATTGAATGAATTAGCTTTACAACATTTTTAAACAAAATTTAAAACCAATTGTTCAGAGAACCATTGATGGTCTTTCCACCAGTAAGGATTTTTTTTTATATGAAAATATTAAAATTTGGTTTTAAATATCAATTGTAGCGTCAAATGACAGCTTATTGCATGCTGATTCCAAAAATGTATGGTTTCTATGGAAAAAGATATAGATAAGGGAGATAATTGTTTACTTCTGGTTCAAACAATGCTATTTTCGGTATAGTTTGATAGTTTAATTGACACTGATTCCAAAAATAGCTACTTCCAGCAAACCAAAGGTCACTTCTGGTTGGCTTTTACAAGGTCACATTGCTTGCAACCTATTGAAAAAAGTCCTATGTCTTTATCATGTATATATATGAGGTAAAAGCAAAGATCAAAATCTAGAACATTGATTTTGCCTTTGACCTTGAGCTCAATTTCAAGGTCAACAACCAAGGACCTCAAATCAAAAGACCCTAGGCCTCTACTTTATGTTGTTAATGAGTTATATTACCATACAACTAATATAAGATATAAAAGGGGAAAAAACTCACATCAAATGTTTACGTGCCCTTTTAACTAAAATTTACGTGTTGCGACATGTAGCAACTCACAATTGTGTGAAAATATTTTGTCAATATCTTATATGATTTCTGAAAATAAGAGATAACAAGCCAAAATCAATTTTGAACATGAACTTGACCTTTGACCTTGACCTCATTTTCATTTTTTTGGGCCAAGGACCTCAAATCAAAAGACCCTAGGCCTCTATCACTTATGTTTTTTTAGTTGAAAATACATTTCACTTATATCAAATACAAAAGGGGAAATACCTCTCATATGGAGTTGTCGTAAAGCTTCGGTCAAAATAAAACCTAACATCCTGAGGATATAACGAGCAATTTGGAAAATTAAATTTGTCGCTTTCTTTTACGGTTGCGGAGAAGATCTCATAACAAGAAAAACAGTCTTTGGGGAGATAACTCTTACAAAGAAAAGAGTTCAGTCAAACAGGGTCTGTTTCAAAAGCGTATAGACTGTATGATATCATATACAATAAAACTAAGCAATATCTTTTGAAACATTTTTACACCGCAAGAAAAAAATTGGGGGGGGGGGGGGGAATTAATTAGAAAAAATTCAATAGGTCTTTCCACACGGAAAGGTGGAAAGACCTAATTATCTGAAAACAATATGTGGAACCTTACAAGATTTTTGTCAAATAAACAGATGGAACAACTGAGTTAGGAAGTAGATATTGGCAAATTATATTTTGAAAAAAAAATGCTGTTTAAAATCTTCTTGAATAGAAGTAAATTTCACTTAACCAGTTTGTTTGTATGACACCGATGCCATAAAAAAATTGTACGTCATCATTTAATACTTATATTGAATGTCTAATAATAGAACAAAATCTGCAGTCATAATGCATATTAAGTCCTGTTGATTTCGGAATGATGGACATGCATATATGAGTAATACTATATGCCCTTGCCACTTTATATATAATAGGGACAAGGACTTAATAATAGCAGGAAAATAATAAAAATAATTGTCACAAAATAAATAATAAGGATTGTGTTGAATAGCTTAATATATAGATATTTTATTTATCAGGTTCCAGCTTTAATTAGTGCAGGACTACAGGCAGAAGCTCAGACATTTGTACAACAGTACCTTACAGCTGCTGGGGTGACAGTGTGAGGGGACATTGAACAATTACTTTATACTAAACACAGTATATGAACTAGATTAATAATACCCAACAAGCATTTAACATGAATTGCTTTTCTGTATTATGTAAACACTCAGGCTTTGCTTCGTCCTAATGTCATGACTTAAACTTGACATGATTTGTGCATGAATCAGAATTTTAAAGTGCTAGTTACAAACGTATACCATGACTGAAAAGTCCCACTGTCATTCACTGTAAAATTATTTGATTTAAAATCGTATGTTATACTTGTCATTTACAGTTGTATGATATTGATTGATTTAATAAATCTGTTATGAGATTATAACAAAAGTAGTCTTTAAGACTTGGTGCTCAGCATGGCATATTTTGGTGTTGATTTATAGTTTTGAATGAAAGAAACTATTTATTGTCCTTTGTTATAGATGTAAACTTGCAAATAATTCTATGAACTAGATGTTTGAATGTAGTGTATATTACATTGTGACTTGTTACCTTTAAATTGCCATGTTAATAATAACTATTGACATCATTGAATTACTATTTGTTATTTATAACAGTTTCCTTAACAAGGAAATAAAGGGAATGGTACATTTACAGTGCTATTGCAATCTGATGAGAGTATATGCCTGGGTTGAGTTCAATATCGTAGCAGCTACGTAGCTGCTATCAATATATATGTTACAACTAATCTATAGCTACACGTTCAATAGTCAAAATCTACCTAGCAGCTACTTTATTGGGTTACATCCCATTAGTCCGACAACCATTATTCCGACAGCCCATTACTCCGACAGCCCATTATTCCGACAGCCCATTACTCCGACAGCCCATTACTCCGACAGCCCATTATTCCGACAGCCCATTACTCCGACAGCCCACTATTCCGACAGCCCATTACTCCGACAGCCCATTATTCCGACAATCCATCAGTGTTGTGTGTTTGGGAAAATTTTCTCTAAAAAGACCAACTCTGTTCTCTTTAATATTTGGGGTTGTCCGTTTTGATTCCAATCATTCTTTCCATGCGGGATATTTGTCTCATTATATTGGAGTTGAAACACATGCTTGTTTCAACTTCTCAGTCCTTACTCTCGACGCAGACGACAACATAATACTATTATACGATATCTAAAAAAAGTTTTGCGGTCGTATTAAGACAAATATGACGGACAAGAACATTTCGGCAACTTCTACTTAAAATAGTCATGAGGAAAAGTGATATCGGCCGGGTCAGTGACTGTATATGACATAGAAATATACAGTCAACGCAAATTTGACTGGTAACAAATCTAAGACAATGTGCGACATTCTTGTCCTGCTTGTGTCTTTGCCAAATTGTCTAATTGTGAAAACTTAGTACATTATGTGTTTTATGGCAAACTTGACACTTATTTTTCATTTAAAGATTGTGTTCAAGAAGAAAAATATTTAGATATCGATTTTAAGAAAGGTACTTCATATGTTAATTAAGAATCGGTGCTCACCCATTACATTAAGAATTGAAAATTTCATATACTCAAAAAATCGTATTGTACAGCTGAAAAGTTGAGGATGAGCGTCATTTTTCAATTGAATGCTCAGTTCATAATAATTTGAGGGAGGACCTCTTTTAGCACATATCTAGCACATGTCAGAACTTTAAAAAGTTAAATAAATCTTCGATGTTTAATAACACAAGAAAACTTTACTATTAAGGGGGAAAATGATTATTATATTGTTAGTTCTTTTGAATTATGTAGTGCATGCCTTGATAAGGACTGTTATTTGATAACAATGTGTTAGCTGAGGTTTTTTTCTATTTTGTTTAGGCTCCGATTCTGACTGAGGCGTATGGTGCTATAAATATAATTTTATCATACTAGTATTGTAAAGTCTTAATGTTGACCCAATCATTATACCGCCGCTTCGAAAAAGCGGGGGTATACTGTTTTGCCTCTGTCTGTCCGTCCGTCCAACCGTCCATCCGTCAGTCAGTCAGTCAGTTCATCCATCCGTTCCATGAATATTTTCGTTGCATTTTTTTTATGAACTATAATTCAAGGATTTCTGAAAGGTTTATTGAAGTTGGCTATATCGTGTGATGCGTTTTCAGATTCATTGTCAACAACTTCCTGTTTACCGAACACCTTTCACATGACAGCCAAGTTAAAAATGTTCATCACATTGTTCTCAGGAACTACAATACAATGATTTCTGAAATTTGGTTTCAATGTTTATACAAGTCAGCTATACTGTGTGATGCTTTTTCAGATTCAACAACGAAATTTTTGAGCGGGGGAATCATCAGTAGTTTGCACTATCACTCGTTGTTCTTGATTTATATGCTCTTTATAGACCCTTTAATTTGGAAAATGAAATATTCTTTTCTGTTCTATTCCATATACAGATTTCGAAATGAGTATATAGAAAGTATTCGAACTACCTAAGCCTTATTTTATATATACGGAGTTATTTTTTATGATATGTTATTACATATTTAAAAGTAATAATACAGACACACACATTTTATTTGACCCTAACACCCTGATACTTGTCTTGATAAGTGTCGGACTTATGGGTTGTCGGAGTATTGGGCTGTCGGAGCAATGGGTTGTCGGAGCAATGGGTTGTCGGACTATTGGGTTGTCGGACTAATGGGTTGTCGGACTAATGGGCTGTCGGACTAATGGGCTGTCGGAATAATGGCGTGTAACCCTATATTGAACGCAACCCTGGTGTTCAATCTGCTAGCAAGGTCTCACCAATGCTCTGTTCTACCTTTTATATTATCAACCAATGAATCTCTGCCTTCAAGATTTGAAAGTGTACTTCAATACTACAAAAAAACACAGTATTCAAAAATGATCTTCTAAACAAAAAGTAGAACAGAGTATTGTCAGATTCTATTAAGCAATGCCTCAGTCATACTCTGTACTAATTTGTGGTTGATTTGTTGAATACTGAGTTCATTAATAATACTAGAAACTTTTTTAACCACAACATATGGACTTGTAGTCTGTAATCAAATTGAGTGTTACTGAATTACAGCAGTTTAGAATATAGCGTAAATGTCAATGAGAGAATAACACAAAAACAAAAAAACAAAACCATAGTCATCTATAGGTCCTATGTTATTGGGACTGTAGACTTTCTTCAAAATAACACAAGAAAGACATTCAGAGGTTGATTATATTGGAGCTGGTCCCCTCTTAGACAGTCAGTGGGCCACCCACTTATGAAAATGTCTGGATCTGCCACCAATATAGGGTTAACATAGATGGATAGTACATTTTGTATATATTATAAATAATAACCAAGTTAAAAAAAAAAACATCATTAGAATCATGAATTTTTGCTTGTTTTCATTGGTTCAACAGTAATTCATTTAAGATTACACTTGTGCTAGTTCCCAATTAACATATAATCCTGCTGGCCACGTTATTAGGGCCCTATAGTGATCAGTCTGTCCGTCCGTCCGTAACACTTTAACTTTGTGTCCGCTCCATATCTAGAGAACCATTATGATTTCATACTTTATACTTTACATGTTTATTAACCACCACCAGAGGGCGTGTCATGATGTATGTACAACTTCCTAGGTCAAAGGTCAAGGTCAAAAAACTTTGGTTTCAGTTGACAACCCTGTGTCCTGTGGTGAAGATCGTGTCCGCTCTATATCTTGAGAACCGTTATCATTTCAAAGTTTATACTTGACATGTATATAAACCAACACCAAAGGGTGTGTCATAATTTATGTGCAACTTCCTAGGTCAAAGGTCAAGGTCAAAAACTTTGGTTTCAGTTGACAACCCTTGTGTCCTGTGGTGAAGATCGTGTCCGCTCTATATCTTGAGAACCGTTATGATTTCAAAGTTTATACTTGACATGTATATGAACCAACACCAGAGGGTGTGTCATAATTTATGAACGACGTAACACTTAAACTTTGTGTCCGCTCCATATCTACAGAACCATTATGATGTCATACTTTATACTTTACATGTTTATTAACCACCACCAGAGGGCGTGTCATGATGTATGTACAACTTCCTAGGTCAAAGGTCAAGGTAAAAAAACTTTGGTTTCAGTTGACAACCCTGTGTCCTGTGGTGAAGATCGTGTCCGCTCTATATCTTGAGAACCGTTATGATTTCAAAGTTTATACTTGACATGTATATGAACCAACACCAGAGGGTGTGTCATAATTGATGAACGACTGCCTAGGGCAAAGTTCAAGGTCAAAAACTTTGGTTTCAGTTGACAACCCCATGTCCTATGGTAAAGATTGTGTCTGCTCTATATCTTGAGAACCGTTATCATTTTAAAGTTTATACCTGAAATGTATATAAACCATTATCAGAGGGTATGTCATAATTTATGTACAACTTCCTAGGTCAAAGGTCAAGGTCAAAAACTGGTTTCAGTTGACAACCCCATGTCCTATGGTAAAGATCGTGTCCGTTCTATATCTTGAGAACCGTTATCATTTCAAAGTTTATACTTGACATGTATATAAACCAACACCAAAGGGTGTGTCATAATTTATGTGCAACTTCCTAGGTCAAAGGTCAAGGTCAAAAACTTTGGTTTCAGTTGACAACCCTGTGTCCTGTGGTGAAGATCGTGTCCGCTCTATATCTTGAGAACCGTTATGATTTCAAAGTTTATACTTGACATGTATATGAACCAACACCAGAGGGTGTGTCATAATTGATGAACGACTGCCTAGGGCAAAGTTCAAGGTCAAAAACTTTGCTTTCAGTTGACAACCCCATGTCCTATGGTAAAGATTGTGTCTGCTCTATATCTTGAGAACCGTTATCATTTTAAAGTTTATACCTGAAATGTATATAAACCAATATCAGAGGGTATGTCATAATTTATTTACAACTTCCTAGGTCAAAGGTCAAGGTCAAAAACTGGTTTCAGTTGACAACCCCATGTCCTATGGTAAAGATCGTGTCCGCTCTATATCTTGAGAACCGTTATCATTTCAAAGTTTATACTTGACATGTATATAAACCAACACCAAAGGGTGTGTCATAATTTATGTGCAACTTCCTAGGTCAAAGGTCAAGGTCAAAAACTTTGGTTTCAGTTGACAACCCCATGTCCTATGGTAAAGATCGTGTCCGCTCTATATCTTGAGAACCGTTATCATTTCAAAGTTTATACTTGACATGTTTATAAACCAACACCAAAGGGTGTGTCATAATTTATTTACAACTTCCTAGGTCAAAGGTCAAGGTCAAAAACTTTGATTTCAGTTGACAAACCCATGTCTTATGGTAAAGATACAATTTTTTAATGCACATTATTCACAGCGGGGCCCACAGAGATGGCTCCCATCTCAATGATATCTAGTTACCGGTGACCTCAACATTGTTAATAACACTTCTCTACGAAATGTGTTATCAAAAGGTCCAAAATATCGTGAGCCTGAATCCATCAATTGGAAATACAATTTTAAAATTTCGATGGATTCAGTTGAGGATTATGCCAGGCAATGGACTAAGCGCGAGAAGGAAGACGTAGACACTTTCCGAATGGATTAAGGCAGTGAGGTCGTTGATACAAATCAGAATTAAGAAACTGAATGGGTCTATCAATGCCCATGCTACGTCGATCTTTAAAGACCCACATGTTGCAAAACACCTATCCTACCTCCATGACAAATATGTTGTTGTCCCCGCAGATAAAGCCCCAAACAACATCGTTTTTGTGTGTAAAACTCATTACATTAACTGCTTGATAAACGAATTAGGTATTGACAATTCACTTGGAAACTCAACATATACCCTCACGACACTTACCAAAGAGGAAATCCTGGATAATCATAGGTCTGTTATGTGTTCCTTTGGAATTTCAACCAAAGATGAAGAACTGGATCTACCATCACTGTATTGGATACCTAAACTTCATAAGTGTCCTTACAAACAACGGTATATTACTGGGTCTTCCAAGTGCTCCACGAAACCTCTTTCTAAATTAATAACATCTATTTTATAAGCAATCAAAGACAGGCTTCAAAGTTATTGTGAAACTGCCTATTCTAGAGGAGGCGTGAATCAGATGTGGATACTTAAAAATTCCAAAGATCTTTTAGAGTACATACAATCTAACTCTCTTTCATCTTGTAACAGTATTAAAACATTTGACTTTTCTACTCTTTACACTAGTATTCCACATTCCAAACTAAAAGACAAATTGAAAGAGTTGGTGTTGCTTTGCTTCGTAATAAAGAATGGCCAACATAGATACAAGTATCTTGTCTTAGGGAGGGATAAATCCTACTTTGCAAAGGATCACTCTGATTCGAACAAAAAATTCTCTGAAACTGATATTATCAAGATGATTGATTTCTTGATTGACAACATATTTGTTACATTCGGAGGACGTGTTTTTCAACAGACTGTCGGCATTCCAATGGGAACGAACTGTGCCCCTCTACTTGCCGACTTGTTTCTTTATTATTATGAGGCTGACTTCATGCAAGAACTTTTTATGAAGAAAGATAAGAAGTCAGCAATATCCTTTAACTCTACTTTTCGCTATGTAGATGATGTTCTTTCACTAAATAATTCAAAATTTGGTAACTATGTGGAACGCATCTATCCAATCGAGCTAGAGATAAAGGATACTTCAGATACAGTTAAGTCGGCCTCATATCTTGACTTACATCTAGAAATTGACAATGAGGGTCGGTTGAAAACAAAACTTTACGACAAAAGAGATGATTTCAGCTTTCCAATTGTGAACTTTCCATATCTAAGTAGCAACATTCCAGCAGCACCTGCATACGGGGTATATAAATCTCCCAATTGGTACAATATTCCTGTGCTTGCATTTCCTATCATGATTTTCTTGATAAAGGGTTGCTGCTCACAAGGAAGCTATTAAACCAAGAGTTCCAAATGGTGAAGTTGAAATCATCCCTTCGTAAATTTTACGGACGCCATCACGAGTTGGTTGACCGTTATGGAATAACCGTTTCACGAATGATATCGGATATTTTCCTTATGTCGTAACTACAATCCCCTTCCCTTTCATGAATGTGACCTACCAAATTAGACTATTTGCCGGATTTGTTATCACATAAGCAAAACGACGGGTGCCACATGTGGAGCAGGATCTGCTTATCCTTCCGGAGCACCGGAGATCACCCCTAGTTTTTTGGTGGGGTTCGTGTTGTTTATTCTTTAGTTTTCTATGTTGTGTCATGTGTGCTGTTGTTTGTTTGTCTTTTTCATTTTTAGCTCACATGGCCCGAAGGGCCAAAGTGAGCTAATGCCATCACTTGGCGTCCGTCGTCGTCCGTCGTCTGTCGTCGTAAACTATTTCAAGAATCTTCTCCTCTGAAACTACTAGGCCAAATACTTCCAAACTTTAACTGAATGTTCCTTAGGGTATCTAGTTTATAAATTGTATCCGAAGTTTTGATCTATCAACAAACATGGTCACCATTGCTAAAAATAGAACATAGGGGTCAAATGCAGTTTTTGGCTTATAACTCAAAAACCGAAGCATTTAGAGCTTTGATATGCTGAATCTTACATGTACTTTCAAGTTTCAGTTTTCAAGTTGGTCCAAATTGGGGTCCAAAATTAAACTTTGTTTGATTTCAACAAAAATTGAATTCTTGGGGGTTTTTTGATATGCTGAATCTAAACATGTACTTGGATTTTTTATTATTGGCCCAGTTTTCAAGTTGGTCCAAATCGTGGTCCAAAATTAAATTTTGATTGATTTCAACAAAAATTGAATCCTTGGGGTTCTTTGATATGCTGAATATAAACATGTACTTATAATTTTTATTATGGGCCCAGTTTTCAAGTTGGTCCAAATCATGGTCCAAAATTAAACTTTGTTTGATATCAACAAAATTGAATCCTTTGGGTTCTTTGATCTTCTGAATCCTGTATTTAGATTTTTGTCGAGCCTGCAACTTTTGTTGCAGAAAGCTCGACATAGGGATAGTGATCCGGCGGCGACGGCGTTAGCTAACTTCTTAAATGGTTTATATTTTAGAAGGTGAAAGACCTGGATGCTTCATACTTTGTATATAGATGCCTCATGTTACGAAGTTTTAGTCAGTCACATGTCCAATGTCCTTGACCTCATTTTCATGGTTCAGTGACCACTTGAAAAAAAAGTTCAGAATTTTTGTAACGTTGAATTCTCTCTTATTATAAGTAATAGGATAACTATATTTGGTATGTGCTTACCTTGCAAGGTCCTCATGCCCGTCAGACAGTTTTCACTTGACCTCGACCTCATTTCATGGATCAGTGAACAAGGTTAAGTTTTGGTGGTCAAGTCCAAATCTCAGATACTATAAGCAATAGGACTAGTACATTTGGTGTATGGAAGGACTGTAAGGTGTACATGTCCAACTGGCTGGTGTCATCTGACCTTGACCTCATTTTCATGGTTCAGTGGTTATAGTTAAGTTTTTATACGACCGCAAAAATTGAAAATATTTTGGTCGTATATTGGTATGATGTTGGCGTCGTTGTCTGTGTCGTCATCGTCTACGTCGTCGTCGTCGTCTGAATACTTTTAGTTTTCGCACTCTAACTTTAGTAAAAGAGAATAGATATCTATGAAATTTTAACACAAGGTTTAGGACCACAAAAGGAAGGTTGGGATTGATTTTGGGAGTTTTGGTCCCAATATTTTAGGAATTAGGGGCCAAAAAGGGCCCAAATAAGCATTTCCTTGGTTTTCGCACTATAACTTAGAAATCAATGAAATGTAAACACAAGGTTTATGACCACAAAAGGAAGGTTGGGATTGATTTTTGGAGGTGAGGTCCCAACAGTTTAGGAATTAGGGTCCAAAAAGGGGCCCAAATAAGCATTATTCTTGGTTTTCGCACCATAACTTTAGTATAAGTAAATAGAAATCTATGAAATTTAAACACAAGGTTTATGACCATAAAAGGAAGGTTGGGTTTGATTTTGGAAGTTTTGGTCCCAACAGTTTAGGAATAAGGGGCCCAAAGGGTCCAAAATTGAACTTTGTTTGATTTCATCAAAAATTGAATAATTTGGGTTCTTTGATATGCCGAATCTAACTGTGTATGTAGATCTTAAGTTTTGGTCCCGATTTCAAATTGGTCTACATTAAGGTCCAAAGGGTCCAAAATTAAACTTAGTTTGATTTTAACAAAAATTGAATCCTTGGGGTTCTTTGATATGCTGAATATAAAAATGTACTTAGATTTTTGATTATTGGTCCAGTTTTCAAGTTGGTCCAAATCGGGGTCCAAAATTACACTTTGTTTGATTTCATCAAAAATTGAATAATTGGGGTTCTTTGATATGCCAAATCTAACTGTGTATGTAGATTCTTAATTTTTGGTCCCGTTTTCAAATTGGTCTACATTAAAGTCCAAAGGGTCCAAAATTAAACTAAGTTTGATTTTAACAAAAAATGAATTCTTGGGCTTTTTTGATATGCTGAATCTAAACATGTACTTAGATTTTTGATTATGGACCCAGTTTTCAAGTTGGTTCAAATCAGGATCAAAAATTATTATATAAAGTATTGTGCAATAGCAAGAAATTTTCAATTGCACAGTATTCAGCAATTGCAAGAAATCTTCAATTGCACAGTATTGTGCAATAGCAAGAAATTTTCAATTGCACAGTATTGCGCAATAGCAAGAAATCTTCAATTGCACAGTATTGTGCAATAGCAAATATTTTCAATTGCACAGTATTGCGCAATAGCAAGAAATATCTAATTGCACAATATTGTGCAATAGCAAGAAATTTTCAATTGGAGTATTCTTTCTTTGTTCAGAATAATAGTTGAATGAACTTAAATCATTGTTTTATACAATATGCAATGTATATTCACTTTTACTACCAACCAATCTTTACCATTCAGTGATAACAAGCACTTTATTTTACATTTTAATATTTTATGATGTATTTAAAAGAGTAGTTATTGTTGAAAACTCCATTAGAAATTTGAATTGATATCAGTTTTGGAAAAAGGGAAAGGGGGATGTGAAAAAAAAATGGGGGGGGTTCAGGGTTCGACCTCTGCGGTCGTATAAAGCTGCGCCCTGCGGAGCACCTGGTTGTGTTTTGGTCTGTTTTTCTCATACTTTATGGCATGAAAATACGGATTTTTTGTGTTATTAAAATTTGCTGTTACAAAATATTAGAAATTATTATAAATTAAGGAATGTATCTCCCTCATGCAAAGCTCTGATTCCTTTCACGGATTTGGCTATACTTTTTGGACCTTTTGGATTATAGCTCTTCATCTTGATATAAGCTTTGGATTTCAAATATTTTGGCCACGAGTATCACTGAAGAGACATGTATTGTCGAAATGCGCATCTGGTGCAAGAAAATTGGTACCGTTAATTTTATTATGCAATACGTCTACTATATTTGTTGTATGGAATGATTGTAAGGTGTATATGTCTAGCGGGCAGATGTCACCTGACCTTGACCTCATTTTCATGGTTCAGTGGTCAAAGTTAAGTTTTTAAGTTTTGGTCTTTTTATCTAATATTATATGCCAAAGGTCAACTATATTTGGTGTATGGAAATATATTATGATCTATATGTTAGTCCTGCAGGTTTTATTTGACCATGACCTCAATTTCACAGTTCATTGCACAATGTTAAGTTTTTGTGTTTTGGTCTATTTTTCTTAAACTATAAGTAATAGGTCAACTATATTTGTTGTATAGAAGCATTGTTAGCTGGACATGTCTGCCTGGCATGGTTCATCTGACCTTGACCTCATTTTCAAGGTTCCTTGGTCTTTGTTTAGTTATCTTGGTTAATGTTAAGTTTATGTGACAGTTGTAATAAAGCTTTATACTTAGGACTGTCAACATAATATCAATGATTAGTAAAGAAGGCGAGACATTTCAGTGTGTGCACTCTTGTTGATTATAGGCCCAGTTTTCAAGTTGGTCCAAATTACGGTCCAAAATTAAACATTGTTTGATTTCAACAAAAATTGTATATATAGGGTTTCTTTGATATATGCTTAATCTAACCATGTATTTAGATTTTTGATGTTTGGGCCTGGTTATCAGATTGGTCCACATTGAGGTCTAAAGGGTTCAAAATTGAACTTTATTTGATTTCATCAAAAATTGAATTCTTGGGGTTCTTTGATATGCTGAATCTAACCATGAATTTAGATTTTGGATATTGGACCATAATAGGTAATGTCCAATTTGAAATTTAAAGTTTTTGGGATACGATTGTTTTTAAGCAATCTGTAGACTTTTACCGTTGACTCAGGGCTCATTCCCTCACGTCAACCGTTTTATTCTAAACATTCAGTAACATCTCATATTCTGATGATTGTCTTGCTTTAAAAGGTAAAAACAAGCAACAGGATTGAACATAAACAACTTTCCTGTAATGTTCTTCTCATAATCTTCATGTTTGATTTTTCCCTTGACTTATATGCGTGTTTTTAACAACACGGAAAATCAGAATTAAGCAGTATTTATATTTAGTGTTTTTATAAATTTAGAAACACGTCAGAGGGAATTCCCCAGTTTTGATAAATGCGAGAGTTTTGATAAATGCGAGAGTTCTTTGAATTCCGATAATTCTATTTCTGTCATATAAGAACTGAAGTGGAGTTTTTTTTTATATTTTACCGTTATGAAACTGATACTGTACTCTCATAAAGAAATTGAGACTCATTCATCATATCATAAATTAAATAAACATTCTCGTCGCGGGTTTGTTTATGTATTAATGCGCATGCGTATAGTTTTCTTGATTTCAAGGGGTATCAGATTGAGTGGTTGTTCTGGATTCCCCGCTTATTAATTAATTTGAAACTCATTGGATTCTTTCTATGTCTGCCTGCTATTGAGGGTTTAATATTGTTGTTGCATAATTTAAAATCATATGCATCATTTAAATTAAAATCAATGAAGTTTTACCTTTAACACCCCTTTAGTCGAAATGGAGTCTTCCATATTATCGTTTCGAGTTGTCTCCCTTTCAGAAGTATTTCCCGTCAAAATCGTCAAGAAAAATTAACTCGTTAGATGTCGATAAACGTCGTATTTTATTAAGAACGATCTCAATTTAAACAGAGGAGTGTGTACGGAAGGATTCATGCCCACTGACCCAAAGGAAATTAATAATTAAAGGGTTAGAAATGGGGTTCCTCCTAGAATTAACGGTGATAAGATACGAAGTGAATAGTCCGAGATTACTCAGGGTACAAGTCAAATCGGCACCTATTTAAAAGTCAATTCGGCATCCAATAATATTTGATATAATATATGGGACTGGGAAATGGGGTTCCTCCTAGAATTAACGGTGATAAGATACGAAGTGAATAGTCGGTACAAGTCAAATCGGCACGTGGTCAAATCGGCACCTGGTTAAATCGGTATCTAGTCAAATCGGCACCTATTTAAAATTCAATTCGGCATCCAATAATACTTGATATAATATATGGGACTGGGACTATTTAATTTTGTAATTTAAATATACTAGCATAAAAGTCCCCCACGGTCCCAGCTTGTCTGGCAAATTAGCCGTCGGATATCAGAGTAATCTCGAACTATGAAGTGAAATACTTTCTCTCTCTCTCTCTCAGTGACTGCTGTGGAAAGTAAACTTGGAATTGATAGCACACAAATAAAACACAATAAGTACATTGCTCGTACACTTGTATCCAGGATTAACTATTTTTAAAGTTGAGTGACTATTCAGATTTATATTACCTTTGCATGTGCAGTTGAATTAGTTTTGAAAGTAATACTATCCAACTGTACCTTGCGGTCATAAAACTTTCGAGTCAGTTTTTTTGTACTCATACTCGAAAATCAACCAATGAAATTGCTTGATTTTCTTGTTTCGAGCATGATTTTTGTGCTCCAAGCACTGAGCAAAGTTTTATGCCTTCAAGGCCAGGGCTGCCAAAAATGCGTGAGACTCGCGCATGTTCATGCTTTTTTGCAGCAGTATCCGTGGATCAATTTTTTCCCATTTGATCTTTTCTATTTTGGCCAAATCTCACGAATTTGCTTAATGAAAAGTTGGCAGAACTGCTATACATGTGTCCATGAAAACTATATGGCAATCGTATCCCTCAGAGCATTCTGCTCTTTGATTAAGTTTAAGTTCTTAGACCACATTCATTATGTGTCAGAAACCTGTGTTGTGTCAACTATTTCATCACAATCCAAATTCAGAGCTGTATCAAGCTTGAATGTTGTGTCCATACTTACCCCAATGTTCAGGGTTCAAACTCTGCGGTCGTATAAAGCTGCGCCCCGCGGAGCCCCGCGGAGCCCCGCGGAGCCCCGCGCAGCATTTGGTTTGATATCATATAATCACCAAAATATGATTTTCATAAGGAGAATTTACTTTAAAAAAAATACATTTAAAGAAAGGCCAAGAAAAGTTCATGGAAATTTTAGATTACATTGGATACTTTTAGGAGTTTAATATCTAATTGATTATTGAAAATTGTCATTAATCAGTGTGTCTGGCAATTGAAATTAATACAATTCGAATTTTGAATTGAAATCAAAGTTATTTAACAAAGTGTCTATTTACATAATATGCTTTAACAAGGTATATGTCATTACTTGTGATAACAGGAAACAGTTTCAAATAATTAATGGGGGTCTGTCCAATCAATGACTTTAAAAAGTCGGTGCTTTGCTCTAAATTACGTTTATTTGATCCCTAAAAAATACATATGTAATTTTTTTAAGTCTATGAAATTACTGCAAATACACAGCTTAACTGTTTTCACCTGAAACTTGATTTTCTCAGTTATGGCCTGTTTAAAACTACTAAAGATCTGCCATCAAGGTTAACAAAGTATTTACTCACAAAAATATCAGAAGCAGGTGATTGTTGTAAAATGTTTACATTAACCATAACGCATTGAACCATGAAAATGAGGCCAAGACTCAAGGTCAAATGAACTCTACCAGACAGACTTGTACGCGGTGACAGTACACCTTAATTATTTTGTACACCAAATATAGTGTCACTTTTGATGCTTAGAGTTTCTGAGAAATAGATCAAACCACAAAAACATTGTCCAATAAACTACGAAAATGAGGTCAAGGTTGAATGACACCTGCCAGTTAAACATGTACACGTACACAAAAATATAGTAGACCTATTGTCCATAGTATCAGATAGACATTTACACCTTACAACCATTCCATACACCAAAAAAAATTGACCTATTGGTACATGATAAACTCTCAAAATTACGAAAATTTATCATTGATTAATTAACCTTGAAAATGAAGTGGTCCGCAAATATTAAAAAAATACATATGGACCTAAAAGCTACTGTTTCGCAGCTAATATGAACCCTGTCAGACAGACATGTTACTTGTACATCCAATAATTATTCTTTGCACCAAATATAATTCACCTATTACTTATAATATCTGTGAAATAGACCAAATCACAATAACATTGTACAATAATCATGAAAATGAGGTCAAGGTCGGATGACACCTGCCAGTTGGACATTTATACGTTACTATCACTACGTACATAAAAATATAGTAGACAGTATCTGAAATTATATGGACTAGACCAAGAAAACATAACCTTGTTAACTTTAACACAGAAGTTAGGCCAGCTGAAATCTGTTCAGATGACATACTCACATGAAGAGTCTGTACCTTGCAAGGTACGCACATACCAGATACAGATAGCCTATATACTCATAATTTAACGCCGCCGGATCACTATCTGGCAGTCGAGACAAAAAACATGGAACACAGAAGGTGGAATCACTCAATTAAGTGACATATTCTCCTGTTAGTGAATAATAATATATCCACACTACTAGGGTACTACTGAACAGATTGACTTCATATTTGGTCAGAAGCTATGCAGTGATGAGTTTCAAATTGTGAAAACTTTTCAGTCTGTGAAACATCTTATTCCTGTTTGCATTTATTTCAGTACATATCAATTTGAAAACTGTGATTAAGCATTAGGTCAACTAGATATGGTGTATTCAAAACTGCAATGGGTACATGTCAATCTGGTAGGTTTCATCTAACCTTGACCTCATTTTCATGGTTTAATTGGTCAATGTCAAGTTTTTGTGCTTTGGTCCGTTTTCAAGTATTATAAGCAACAGGTCAAACATATTTAGTGTATGTAGTGATTATAAGGTGTGCATAACTGTCTGACATTTATCATCTGACATAGTCCTCATTTTATTGGTTCGTTGGTCAATGTTAAGTTTTTGTGATTTGGTCTTTTTTTAAGTATTATATATGATCAATAGGTCAACTATATTAAGTGTGTATGGAATGTTTTTTAAGGTGTACTCTTGTTGATTATGAAGCTGCTGGTTGCGCTGTTCTATATTTTATGCCAATTTCAACTAGAATATAACCGTCTTCACCCAGAGATAATACAGCACATTATTTTATTTATTACTATATATATATATATATATATATATATATATATATATATATATACAACTCGTCTAAACATCAACCCAACAATGTTAGATCTGTAAATTTGCTTTCGCAAATTTTTGGTTCTTCCCTCGCCGGGATTCGAACCCATGCTACTGTGATATCGTGACACCAAATCGCCTGCACTGCATATATATATATATATATATATATATATATATATATATATATATATATAGAGTCTATAAGAATCTACCAACCAGTAAACTTAATAGGTATTGGATCATCAAAATTGACAATACTACACAAACAGGAAAAATTATATGAGTCTGAGAGATTGTGTAACAATACCGATAAAAAGATGGAAAACAAAACACTAAAAAGTGTTGAATATCATTGCACAAAGATGGAAAAACTGAACAGATGATATAAATTATACAATAATTGCAAATATTTCGGCTCAACAAATGGCCTTCTTCGGTGACAAAAGTTTTAACAATAATGAGATATAATGTATAAGGTGTAAACATAGATCACTAATAATACAGGTAAGTTTTGGTCGATTGATTTTAATCCAAAATCCTGAATATAATAATATAAACACTAGACTGTAAATTTAATTATTTCTTTCTATTGATTCCATCTGGATGGAGGACACCCAGTGTTTTTATCCAAAACCTCTCCCGATTTTCTCTTTGCCTATTTTGCCATGTACAATCCTGTTCGATCACAAGGATCTTCATGTGATCAAAATCTTTCAGATTGTGATCTGGTAACCTGAAATGTTGGCTGACAGGAATATACGGTTTTTTTGTGAGGTCACTCCTGTGGCCATTGAGGCGTTTGTGAAATGGCTGCATAGATTCAACAACATATTGGAGACCACATCTAGGACATTCAAAAACGTAAATCACGTTTGAACTTTTGCAGTTGACATTGCAAAAGATCTTGTATGTCTTTTCTGTGGTCTTACTGTGAAATGTTGATGAATGCTGCAATTGGTTGCAACATTTGCAGCGCTTGTCCCCACAAGGCTGACAATTACCTACAGTATGGTTAGGTTTGGAAAGGCCAGCACGGACAAGTATATTTCTCAGGCTGTTAGGTTGTTTGAAGGCAATCATGGGAGGCTCAGGAAAGATTTTGGATAACTTCGAATGTTTCTCGATTGCTGTCCAATGATCACGAATGGTCTTGAAACTATTTCTCAGGCATGGATGGTAGGTGAGCACACATGGGATTCTTTTACTTTTCTGTTTATCTTTGTAAGTTAGCAGACTGCTTCTGGGGATGGATTCCGCTTTTCGAAAACTGTTTTTGATGTTTTTGTGTTTATATCCCCTTCTTTTTAAATGTCCTTTAAGCTGCCCCAGACGTTGTTTTGCAGTGTCTTCAGAGGAGCAGATTCGCCTTTTTCTGAGAGCTTGGCTGTATGGAATGCTCTTCGTGCAGTGTGGAGGATGGCAACTTTCAGGCGACAAGTATTGATGAGTATCTGTAGGTTTAGAGTATATATCTGTGTTTATTATACCTACAGAGAGGGTGCTAGATGTATCAAGGAAGTTTATGGTGGAATTAGATGTTTCATGGGTGAATTTGATGGTAGGGTGTTGATTGTTAGCATTTGTTATAAAAGTTTGTAATTTTTGGTCTCCCTTGTCCCATTTCATGTCAACGTCATCAATAAATCGATACCAGGAAAGCGGTTTTTCGATGGAGCACTCCAGCAGTTGCTTTTCAAATTTACCCATGAATATATTGGCATAAGATGGAGCCATTTTTGTACCCATAGCAGTGCCATTTGTCTGTAAATAGTGTTCTCCTTGGAATGTGAAGTTGTTCTTTTTCAAGACCATAGTAAGCATTTCAACTAAGCAATCAGTAGGTGGAATTTTAGGAGATCGAGAGTCCCAAACTTCTCTACATGCTTCAATACCATCCGCATGGGGAATATTCGTATAGAGAGAGGTGACATCCATAGTGACAAGAGTAGTATTGGCAGGTAGAGGGTTTAAATCTTGCATCTTTAGTAAGTAATCTGTAGAATCTTTAATAAAAGATGGCAAGTTTTCTACATGTGGTCGAAGATAGTAATCAACGAATTCGGATATTTTTTCGGTGGGATGACCATTAGCTGAGACGATTGGTCTACCTGGGTTACCAGGTTTATGAATTTTAGGGAGCAGGTAGAATCGCCCAGGTTTTGAATTTTCAGGTTTTAAATATTTGAAAGTATCTATATCAATGATGTTATTGTCACACATTTCCTTTAAACATTCTGTTATTTCCTCGCTGAATTGGAGGGTGGGGTCCGAATTAAGTTTTTTGTAAAACCGGTCATCATCTAATTGGCGAATGGCCTCTTGGACATAGTTAGATTTGTCCATGACGACAACTGCACTCCCTTTGTCTGCAGGTTTAATAACAATGTCGTCATTATCTCTCAAGTTTGTCAAAGCCACACGTTCATCAGGTGTTAAATTATCATAGGTCTGATTGTTTATTTTTACATTTGTAAGTATATCCGTTTTAACATTGTCTATAAATGATTCTAAGGTGGTGTTTTTGCTTGGTTTAGGGACCCAGTTGCTTTTCTTTCTAAATCTATATTCATTGGAGTCATCAGAGTCACTATCTGAGGTGGTGCTATCGTCCTCTTTCGATGCAAAATGTTCCTTGATGCGGAGGCTCCTGGCAAAATAATCCAGTTCCTCAGACAATTTAGTATCATTCACTGGACCTGGGACTGGACAAAAGTTTAGGCCTCTGGATAGTAATGACGTTTTATGGCAAGCCGTTCTCGTCAAAACTATGTTTAAACCCTTTTTTCGAAAAAAAAATACACACCGAGATTTAAAAACCTAAAATAACACACTGAGAAATCGAAATTACACACTGAGATTTAAAAAAATAAAAAACACACACTGAGAATTCAAAATTACACACTGAGATTTTAAAAAGACACACTGAGATGAAATAAATTGAAAAACACACACTGAGAATTGTTAATTACACACTGAGATTTCAAAAATACACACTGAGATTAATATGCAAATTACTAATGAATATTCATGAGATGAATAATTCAACAGATTAATATCTTGATCTCAAGAACTCTTGTCATTATAATGAAATGCGATTCCTTCAACCAACATTCGTAATAAATTTCAAGACTTAACATCGCTCATATTCATAAGTTTGTTGCCTATAATGCAGATCATTACTACCAGTGTATCGGGATGATTTTTTGTTACTTAAAACCGTGGGTCCCTTTTTAAAGTGTTCCAACTGTTTCCCTGGTTTCGCTAGTTAATCTTTTATATTTTTGTTACGTTTATATGCTATAATAGACACTTGGGTAAAAATTTCACTGCATTCTTTTGCAGATTGTTCCAATGTTTTCTTCTGATTTTAATAAAGTTTTTCACCATTTGGTTATATTTTGTAATAAGAGTAAGTGGGTATTTTTCTTGTTCTTGTATTTCTAAAGTTTTTTTATTAATAATTTGGGACGAAATCGAAGGACTAACGAGTTCTGTCCCCTTGTTGTTTTAAGCTTGTAATAGATTCAGATTAAGTATGCTAATTAGATAGGTGCGCATAAAAAGTGCGCACAAATCTCAGTGTGTAATTTTAAATTCTCAGTGTGTAATTTCAAATTCTCAGTGTGTGTTTTCAGTTTATTTATTCTCAGTGTGTCTTTTTGAAATCTCAGTGTGTAATTTTCAATTCTCAGTGTGTAATTTTTAATTCTCAGTGTGTAATTTTCAATTCTCAGTGTGCGTTTTTCATTTTTGTAATCTCAGTGCGTCTTTATGAAATCTCTGTGTGTAATTTTTAATTCTCAGTGTGTAATTTTCAATTCTCAGTGTGTAATTTTCAATTCTCAGTGTGCGTTTTGAAGTTTTAAAATCTCAGTGTGCTTTGTTGTAATTCTCAGTGTGTAAATTTTTCGAAAAATGGTTCAAACATAGTTTTGACGAGAACGGCTTGCCATAACGTTTCGTCCTCAGTAAGTTGTTTGCTGGAAAGATTAACAACGGTATTGATCTTGTTGCTGAGGACTTGAGGTCTACGTCTAAAATGTCTGTTTTTGGTTTTATTATTCTTTTTTTCTTTTGTACTAATGGATGGGAAAGAAGTACCATCCCGTTGAAATTTGCATCTTTGTCTGGAGCGGAGAGTGGCGGTCTTAGTGTTGGTTATATCTTGGATGTTCTCGAATTCGCTTGCTGTTAGATCTGTTTTGCAAGCCTGAGACAAGGAGTCAATTACTATCGTAGGTGGGGCATAAAAAATGTTATGTATGAGTTTTTGATAACAAATAAATGCATACCCCCAGATAATGGAAAGACAAAGTCCATGATTTTTTAAGGTAAACCAAACATCAATTCGGATTAAATACACCAAAAACAAGTGGTGTACAATTCTATTGATATGGTTAAAATTCTGAAAAAAAAGTTCTTTCAATTCTGAACAGGGTTTTAGGCCGTACAAATGTGTGTCAATTGTGCAGATATACACAGTCCATGTTATGCTTAGTTGGCAACATAAACCCCAGAAACCAATCATAAAGTATGTGTTGCAAACGATCATAGTAAGATTCTGTTTAAGTTTGAAAATATTCTTTCAAGCCGTTCAGGAGCAGCAGATACAAATGTGGTACAGACGGAAGAATGAAAGATATACATTGATTTGTATGCCAGTTGATTTTAAGTGAAACCGGACTCACTGGCGAATGTGCTTTGTGGGAGAGGAGAACCATTATGTGTTTGTATCCCCACCCAACACACATTTTCACTAAAAAGAATTAAAGAAAACTAAGACTACTTTAAGGCATATAGTAGTGTCAGACGGATATGAATAAAATGCTTCGCTGATCGAAGCCTAATACGACCGCAGAGGTCGAACCCTGACTGAACAGTTCGGGCAAATTTGTTCACAATATTCAAGCTTGATACTATCTGAATTTGGATTGTGATCAAATTTTTGTAACAATAAAGTTTTCCGACACAAAATAAATGTGGTCAAATATCTTAAAAGTTTATTGCACAATACTTTAAAAATTGTAACTCCCCCCTCCCCCATTGGAACAATAACCCCAAAACCAAATCCCAGCCTCCCTTTGTAGCATGGAACATAGTAGCACAATTTAAAACTAGAAAAATGCATATTCCTGTATGTTAGGGGCAATTACCCCCAAACTCAATCCCAGCATTCCCTTTTCGATATGAACCTTGTGGTACAATGTCAGAGAGTTCCGTACACTTTAAGCAAGTTATTGCCTGGAAACTACTAATATGCTTGTTGTGACCCCTAATTCCTAAATAGTGTACTGTCAGTTTGTCAACACAAAATATATAAATACATTGCAACTTTTTCAACAGCAAATTACTATATTGCAACTTTTTCAACACAAAATAACTATACATTTTACCTTTGTTAACACAAACTAAAGAGGGGGGCAAGGGGTTTAACTGTTATGCTGTTATGGGGAAATTTAATTCTTTGTTATCTGTTATTCTGAAAATATATTTGCTGTTAGCTGTTATTGTCTTATTCTTTGTTAGCTGTTATTGGGCTTTTAGTTTTTTTGTTATCTGTTATTGTGATAATGTATTTGCTGTTAACTGTTATTGAAAATTGGAATGTTAGCATTTTTTTTACAGCAAATTTTCGGTAGAAATTGAAGATCATTGGACATTGGGGTCTACCACTACTAATAAGTTGGTCCCGTATTAGGAGAAGGATTCCATTAACATATACCCATCACAGAAGTGAAGTCCAGGACAATTCCAGTATATGTTAAGATTATCCTTTGTAATAAATTCCATTTTTTTGGAACATGTATTTAGAATTATCTTATTTTTTTTGTATGAAGATAATGTTCCTTGTTTCCCGTATCAACATATTAAATCAGAACAATTCTTAATATGACAAAAAGGAAAACATATGGCCAGGAATATCTGACAAGAATCTCAATTAAGGACTAGGTCCTTACAAACAATTAACCTTTTATTTAATATGGTACATTGCCTCAGCTCTGTGATTCTTTTCAAGCAGAACCAAACTCATTGTACAATGAAAGTTCCAACCATGTACTGGGTTCCGAAGCTGCACATAGCTCATTACAAACAAAGATTTATTTTGTCTTCAAGCCATTGTTCCCCTACTAAACTATGTATTTACTTACTAGTACACTTGGTGCAATCAAAAGCCTGATAAAAAATTGTTCAAATTGAGCCTATGAAAATAGTGGAATAAATTACTTTTGGAGTGTCAAAAATTGGTTCGAGGTACTTGATAAATTACATGCTTATAGATAAACTCATCATAGATACCAGGACTAAATTTTGTACATACGCCAGACGCGCGTTTCCTCTACAAAAGACTCATCAGTGACGCTCGAATCCAAAAAAGTTTAAAAGGCCAAATAAAGTACGAAGTTGAAGAGCATTGAGGACCAAAATTCCTAAAAGTTTTGCCAAATCCAGCTTAGGTATTCTATGCCTGAGGTAGAAACGCCTTAGTATTTCAAAAATTCTATAATTGGTGCTTTTGATTTTTCTACCCTATATACCACTTTGCGAAATTAAGAAAAATTCACACACCTCATTACATGGGCATTTAAAAAAGTCAGAATGGTCATTTTTTAGTAGCAACAAACACAAGAACTATATGTCAATTGGACCGGCTTTGATACCATAACTGCCCTTGAATTTTTACTAGATATCTTTTTTTTCTCTTTGACATATTCCTTATTTCTATTCTCAATTTTATTACAAACTATTTAAATTATAAGCATGTGTGCGTTTCTATAACTGTTTAAAAATAAATGCTGAAAAAAGAATTCTATAACAAATAAACAGCTACGCCATGAGCGCATGATACGCCCGTCGCCCTTTTTGTAATATTCGATAACTTCCTTATGACATATCAGATATTTATAAAAATTTAAAGAGAGCTTCAGTCAATGTATATAAACAATACATATAAGTTTCATGAGAACTGCTGAAAACATTTTTGAGTTATTGTCCGAAAACTGGAAAATACCACCTTTTTAATGTAAAGAACCCCTCAACTCAATAACATAAAATCTAAAATTAATGAAAAAAGAAAGGCCGCTTACAACAATAGCTATAACTTAAAATCTAAAATTTATATAAATTGAAAGGGAGCTCATGTCAATAGATATAAACAATTCACCAAAATTCCGTTCAAATTTGTGAAAGGATTTTTGAGATATAATCAGAAAACTAAAAAAATCCAACATTTGTATTAAATAAAACCCCATTACTCAAAAACTTTAAATCTGAAATTTATATAAAAAAAAAAAAAAAAAAAAAAAAACGAAGGGGAGCTCACGTCAATAGATATAAACATTTTTCCAAAGTTTTATGCCAATTGGTTAAAGAGTGTTGGAGTTAATGTTTGACATATTGACGACAGACGGACAACAGTATTCCATAATACGTCCCGTAAACTAGCGTATAAAAATATACTGAGTGGTAAACACATTCTAGATACATAATTTTAAGAACATGTTCATAGAAAATGGAATTCATTATAAAGGATTATACCCGTAATAAGAAATACTGGATCTGTCAATGACACGACTTATTTTAATATTTCATTTACTGTTATTTGTTTTTGTCCATTTTAATTCCTTGTTATCTGTTATAAGCCAAGTTTTGCTGTTACTGGGACCCCCCTTGCCCCTCACTAAATACATCGTAACTTTGTTAAAACAAACAAAATACATTGTAACTTTGTTAACACAAAATAATTACATTGAAACTTTGGAAACACAACATGAATACTTTGTAACATTGTTTCCACAAAATAATTACATTGTAACAATAAATACATTATACGTACAATTCAAGTTACATTTGAGTTTATAGAAAGTTGTCAGTTTCTTCGTACCATGCCACATTGTGCATATCAATATTAGTACAATTTTGGAATTGATACCGTTCTTATTTTATTGCCTCTTATATGTATAGTATACAGTTTTGTGACTTAACACAAATATTGAACTAAACTTCAAGAAATATATAACGTTTTTAGATGACAAAGTCACAGGCACAATTCGCTTTCTCAAATCGGTCCAATGTCTTGCTTCTGTAGATCGAATCTATACCCCAGTTCTGGACTAATACCATACACTTGCTGTCCACATTATTGAAGTAAAATGAAAATTCACACAAAATTTCATTATTTTTCGTCAAACCAAATTTCAATTGGTTAGAAATTTTAATGATCTTCTGTAGAAAGTCTACAGTATAAAGTCATCAAAGTGCAAAGTAATGAAACAGATCAAACATAAATTCTCTTGTGACAAATGTAGCGGAGTTTTATTCATACAATTTCTACAAATAGTTGCGGGTTGAAGTTTCCAGGTTGCAGGTCACACCGTCACATTAATAATATATGTATGAAAATACATGTATAAAATCTACCCCATGGCAAATTGTATTGGCATATTGAGTATACATTAGCAATTTGAGGCGTATTTTGTTTATTTTGTTTGCATCAAGATAGTCACAGTAAGACATATTACCCTATTCAGACACAGGCATTTTATAACTTCAAATCGACCAGTTAATACTTTTACTCCCCAATGCCATGTGGTTGGTCGAGCTAGAAAATGCCAGTTTTAAAGTCTGATTTTTAGTACTCATTCAGGGATCGAATACACGATCTCTTAAACTCCATGCAATTATTTAACTTGGAGGTATTGGTGGGCACGGCACGTTGGTTGTTTAGGGAGCTACCATTTGATTTTTATGGGGGGGGGGCTAGGATGAAAAATTGTGTCCAGTCTATTCGGTCCTGCCTTTTTTTTCTTAGCTTATCCTGACTTTTTTACAACAGTTGTCATCCTGCCTTTTTTCACTCAAAATCCTGTGCTACCTTTTTTTCAAATTTCATCCTAGCCCCCCCCCCCCCCCCCATAAAAATCAAATGGAAGCTCCCTTATATATAGTTACCAACCAAAAAATACATAAAACTTATAAGGAGGGAAACATAGCGGAGGATATGGATGCGAGTCCCTTTTTTCTTTATATATGACATTTTTTTAGATATTTTTCTCTTTTCTATATTTATTTTGTCTCTTTGGGCTTGTTTTCTATTCTTTATCCCCTCCCTTTTTTATGATATTCTTTATTTTAAAGCCCTTTTTTCTGAACTTTTCCCATTATTCTCTATTATGTAAGTAAACCCATCATCCACACCCTCACATTAAATAAATGGTTTACTCCTGGTTTACTCACTTTTAATTCTACCAATTATCTAATAGCAAAGAAAACAAAAAATATGACTTAATACATTTTTTTTGTGTAAGAAATCTTTCCTTTTTATCAGTCATATTCACCACTTATTATAATTATATATGCATTATTGAAAACAATTTGTCAAAAAATTAACCAACTTTTTAACTAAAGTACAGTTGACCCAATTCCTTAAACTGTGATGAAAATAGAAACAGGCGTTTGTTTAAAAAAAGTTTGCATGCTGAAACGTACATCTTGTGACTAAAATAGAATTGCTATCATGAACATGTGCAAAGCATGCTGGTGACTGCCAGTTGGTTAAGAGTCAGGTGATCTTGAAATGAACAGTAAAATTACTGTTATCCAATAAAATCACTGCACTGGTTTGATTGATTGCTGTCACAGAGAAATTTGACTTAAAAATCTTCTGACAAAAATTCAGAACAGCACAAGACAATTTTAAAAGAACAAAGAAGACATTTTTTAAAAGTTCTTACAGAAAAAAGATATGAAGGTAAATAAATTCAAAATAATCAAAGAGCAGATTAAGAATTTAAACATTGCTGTTCTTATTGAAATACTGCAAATGTTTGCCAAACACTCTTGTTTTGTATGTAGCAGTAAGGCAACATAATAAACTTTTGACCATCAGCCTCTGCCTCAATATAACTTTTCAGGTATTTTTAAGATGTAAAAATTCATTTAAATCACCAATTGAACCTTTTAAAGTCCAGTTTCTAAGGCACTTTGTTTTCATTTCACTTCAATTCATCTTGAAAAGAAAAGCAAAGATTAAACTATCCACACAGTAGCTGTTGTGGAAAACACCCTGCTTTCCAAATTATGTGCTGTGTTTTAATGTCCAACCATGTTCAAATTACTGACCATCCTTATAGTAGCTGTACTGCAGGTTTTTTTTAAATTGTATATTAGATTTACAACATATATCTAGATGGGTAGGGGCAAGTAAGAGCACATCTAATACTGGTTTAATCTCTTGTTCCTGTACCAACCATGCTAACTGGACTACATGTTGTTCCTTGTTGCCACAGCTGGTCTTTGGCTAGGCATCATTGATTAATGTGGTTTGTTGTGGTATTCAGTATTTTTGTTGATTTATATTCTTCCCTTTATGTATTATGAAAAGTAAGCAAAAAAAAAAAAAAAATCCACAAGCTTAAGACACAGGCCTTTAGTTCTTGTTAATGCCATAAGCTTATTATTTAGTACATTTTTGACTGTAAATAGATATAGGAAAATATGGTATGAGTGCCAATGAGACAACTCTCCATCCAAGTAACAATTTATAAAAGAAACCATCATAGGTCAAGGTATGAAAATGTTTATTTTTTCTATAATATAAGAGGGCCTTTCCATGTCTCTTCTTTAAACATAAGTTTAAGTTTTTGTCCTTGTTATTTTAAATAGCAAACTTTGCAAATACTTGTGTTGAGCGTCCTGTTTGATTTATACTGTGCAAAGTTATGGACACACAGACTAAAACTTTCCAACTAGCTTCAATCTAAACATTTGTCACCATTGTCATAGAACTAACCTATAAATATTTTCTGTTACATCAACATAAAAAAAGTTTTTTTTTTATATCTAACTGGTTTTGATCCCTGATTTGTTACAGTTTAAAGGGAAAACTTACGCAAATCAATCTACATACAAAAAGAATTTAATTACCCTGTTAAACTATTTTAATAACTACATAAAAACATTTTTTTTTTACATTTAATGACAGATTCACTCAATGATACTTAATATATAATCAATTACAGACTTTCTAAATTACAGTAACAATTAATTTGTATTCTTGATTATTGTCATCTTCATTTTCACATTCACCCCTCATGTACTCCTCACTTTCTGTTTACCTAAAAATAAAAATAAAATGTTAAATTCTAAATTATTTTAAATGTCTAGCGTTATGAATGTACTAATATGAAAAAATATCATTAGGTATATCAAATTACAAAAGAAATTACAACTAAATAAACATATCAATGTAAACTTTCAATAAATTGGCACTTTTAATATTATTTCATGCAATCTTGTACAATTTGTGTCATCTTATTCTTTTACTCTCACTATACCTTAATTTAATCAAGATAAATGATAAGCAATTTTTTGCAAGGAATTGCTTGAAATTGTGACATTATGCATTTGAAGCAGGCATGAAAACAATGGCATTGGGCATGATGGACAACAAAAAATTGATAGGAAAAAAAAATATGTCTCCTTAAAAAATATCATAAAATCATCAGACAGATTGTGAATATAAACAGAAATGAGTCATGTAGAAATGGATTGTTTACTTTCTCACAAAATATTTATACAACTTCCTTGTGAGACAGTTAACCTTACATTACTTTGGAACAGATTTTCTTTTCACAGAGTGTCTGCTTTGAAGTGATAATTTTTTATGGATTGGAAAAATATCTCCAAATTTTGAAAGATGAATAATGAACTTTATACAATAAATTTTTAGCATGATATCATATGGTTGAGTAGGCAATTCCAGAAGTAACAAAAGTGGTTATTTTCTACATGTATTCTACTAATTACAAAATAGCCAAATGAAAGACTGCCAAAATGAAAGGCCAACTAAGTTATATTCTGGACAGAAATAAAATATACATAATTACTCACCATAAGATCTATCTTTAGTCATGTTTCTTTATGTTGTTGACACTAATATAATGATACAATACTACCAACAGAAAGAGTGACACTCCAAGAGCATTGGCAAAGATTGCTAGCTGTACGTCTGAAACCATTTTCCTATTTAAAAGAAATTATTAATTGAATTTTCAAATTGGAAAATAATCATGATTTTCCATCATGATTTTCCATAATGCAAGAATTCCCAATAGTACATCATTTACATATATCATCTGAGGATGACCATGACTATCTTTTCAGATCATGATTGTGCATATACATTTTGTACAAAAATCAGAAAAGGGTGAAACAAATCTCATTCATTTCTAACAAGTTATAAGACATGTAACTTGTAAGATAAGAACAATCAACATTTGTTAAAGAGAATAATATTGTGCTTTTTACTCAAACTGAATTCAAAGTTACATGTAAAACTGACCTTTAAAACTCTTTTTAATGATGCAAAAAAAAAAAATTCGTAAGGGTTCCACGGAACCCAGTGTCTCGCCTACTTTTGCTGTTAATCGCAGACTCAACAAAAATGAGGATAAACATCAATAAAAATTTCCCTCTCGATACTGTCTTTTGATTGAAAGAAGCTTCCAAGTTTGGTAAAAAAATCCAGGATAGTTTATGAATCTAAAAAATGTTTTATAAACTTTAACTGCAGACTGTAAGTAATGTTAACTGGAAGAAAAACTAAGTCCATTTATAAGTAAAATACGGAAAAAGTGAATTTTTTTTTTTTTAATTTTCTTCTGAATAATATTTTATGATCAGAAACAAGCTTTTGTCAAAGTTTGTTAGAAATCCAGGATAGTTTAAGAACATTATAAAAATTTTAAAAACTTAAACCACAGAGTGAATGTTTTGTTTCTGGCAAAAAAACTAAGTCCATTTATAAGTAAAATACGGAAAAAAGGAAATTTATTTTTACAAAATTTTCTTCTTGATACTATCTTGTGATCATAAACAAGCTTCTGTCCAAGTTTGGTACAAATCAAGGATAGTTTATGAAAGTTATTAAAATTTTAAAAACTTTAACCACAGAGTGAATGTAATTTTTCCTCGCAGAAAAACTAAGTCCATTTATAAGTAAAATACGGAAAAAATGGAATTTTATTTTTACAAAATTTACTTCTGAATACTTGCTTATGATCATAAACAAGCTTCTGTCCAAGTTTGGTAGAAATTCAGTATAGTTTAAGAAAGTTATTAAAATTTCAAAAACTTTAACCACAGAGTGAATATTTGTGGACGCCGCCGACGACGACGACGACGGAATGTAGGATCGCTTAGTCTCGCTTTTTCGACTAAAGTCGAAGGCTCGACAAAAATGGTATAAATGCTTCTTTCATTTGCTCACTTTAAATAGGTCACTTAAATAGCATGTGTGTCACCCCAGCTGTTGCTTCTGTATGATATTTTCTTCATCATTTGCAGGCCTAAGGGATGTGTTTTGCAGAAATGTGGTGTAGGCCAGTATTCACCATACAAATAAATAATTTTCACATAAAATACAGGAAAACTGGAAATTTTAAAGTAGGACAAGTTTTCATTGTTTGTGATGTTTCAATTCATAGTATAGTATTGCATACAAGAATAAATCTCATTTTGAATTTAGTTCTTGTTAACCTAAAGTATTCACATGCACACATTTATTTTATATAATAAGTGTGCATTGAATGAATCATTTGATGCTGCTCCACTTTGAGTACATGTAACTCTAGTCAGCAGAGAACTAGATACCCATCAAACATTACATACATGTTTTATGTGACGTTCATTTTCACTGAACAAGTACTAGTATACAATTTTATTTAGGAGCAGGCTGAGGGTGTGGAATTTTTACGCAGTGTTGAAGACCCATTGGTGGCCTTCACTGTTTTATGCTCTTTGAACGGGTTGTTCTCTCTTTGACATATTCTCCAAGGCCCAAGGGCCATTCCCATTCTCAATTTTATTTACACTTGAACATCATACATGTACATACATACATGTAAGGGTGGTAAAGGGTTATTTTTGTGCAACATTTTCGGCAATTTTATTTCATGTGTTTTTTGTGTTTTGACCTATTATTCCTGGTTTTCTCATGTTTGGTTTGATGTGTGTGCTTCGTTTTTCCAATTAATTATTTTCCATGTTGAGTTTGATGTGTGTGCTTCGTTTTTCCAATTAATTATTTTCCATGTTGAGTGTCGGTCCTCTTCATTTTTTGTGCTTGTCTAGCATTTGATTCAAAGCTAAATCAGACTAAAGTCGGCCCAGATATTGTTTATACTAGAACACATCTGTGATATCACGGGTCTATGACTGAATTAAAGTATATAATTATGTGTAAGCCTTATTTTAGTATTAGTATTGTCATCTGATAAAGTTATGCAGAGTATAAGATGCACAGTTTACTCTGCTTTCAAAATTTTTCTGGTTGTACCCGTCGACCTGGTACTTATCAATTATTAGTAATATAAATTATTTGGAAAACAAAAGGGCCTGGAATTTGGGAATTTTCTAATCAACAGTATCGTCCTATATGAGTTATAAATAAAGTTGAATTCTTTGATTCTCTGTTAAAGTCAATTCGGCTAACAAATAGATTTTTAGTATTCGTATTGTCACCTTAGAAAGTCATACTGATTAAAATACTACAATCGGAACGATGTGACAATGATTGAATTTAGTAGTGTCAACCCTGTGATTTTAACCTGTGTCTAAAATCCTGAATACTTCTTTGGTGGTGCACCTGTCAGATGCGGAATGTACAGATAAGGTTATAAACTGAATATACTATTGGTATCAGTATCGGATTTGACCTGGAACTTGTTTATTTTTGGCAATATTTATTATGTGGGAAAGAAAAGGGTCTGGAGTGGTGTAATTTTTAATCAACACCATTGTCCTATATTAGCTTTATATAAAGTTGAATTCTTTGATTTGTCGTTTTTACCCCATGACGGCTGACAAAACGGACCTCGTTATTTTAGTATTATGTTTATATACATGTACAAATGTATGGTATGCAATAAAGTCCATTAAATTACTATGAATAATATCTTTTTTTAAATCAGATGCAACTACAATGTAACATGACTAATTGATGCTAAAAGGTGACCACAAGGCCTTCATTTCTAATAATGACTGCATGATAGACAACTACCTAGTTCAATGCATTTCCGTCAAAAGCTATTGATTTAGTGAACATCATTCGTACGTTTGGCAAATAGAACAAATTGACAAATAGCACTGCTGTCATTGGGTAATTGTGATTAAGTACCTACAGAACAAACATTATGTCTAGGTTATCCTGCAAAATGGGGATCACAGGCAATCCCATCTATCTGGTAAATGACATCCTAAAGGCATGAATAATCTATGAGTTTTTTCCCGTAACAGACAAACATGAAAGTGATCTATAAGCTGAGTAATAACTTCTAGCACTTTTTTCAATAATAGTTATTTCTTGTGCTTAGTTTCTCCCTGATTTTTTTTTCGTGCAACGTTTTAGCGATTTTCATTTTATGTGATTCAGTGTTCAGAACCGCCTATACCACCTTCATACATGTTTGCAATAAATTGACATTTAAAGGCATTTTGTCCTCACATAAATCTTACTTTTCTTCAACAAAATGTTTTTGCCTCAACCAAAACTTAGTCTAGTCATAGAGACGAAATAATTCATTGCTAGACTTTGTGTCACTAGCACGGTCCCGACAAACGAAAACGTACATGTATAAAATTTAAAAAGTTGAAACATACATGTACCCCTCCCCCTTTTATAATTTTTCATTGGTGTTTCATTAGCCACTTTTCAACTTGCTATTGTTTATATAAGTGATAAACTTGTTATATTGATAATTATGCACAATTTCGTCATTTACCTTTAGATTAAACGGGCTTGCTGTATAATTATATCAGCACGATTCTGGAAAATGGAAATGTTGATAAAATATTGTAAACGTGTTTCCGGTTTGTGGTTGGACCAATCAAACCCATCGACACACTTTGACAGAAGTATGAATGGAAACAAAGAACGTGGCGGGAGTGAAAGTAAAATCCTTTGTTCCCACGTGCATTTGGGGATGTCAGTATATGTGTCATGCAAGAGCCAAATTCTTTGACGTATATTGGCCCTATGCAATGGTAAGTTTTCCATGCACTTTATGTTCAATGCATACATAAGAAACATTCCATCACATATGCACAGGTGAGATTACCTATGTTGAGGGGAAAAGGAGGCGTGGTCTTTTGTTGTGGTTTTACTTACACTGATTTTGTCCTCTAAAAGAAACAAAGGATGTGTTTAACTAACACTGCTGTAATATTTAATACCAACATATTATACATTATTGGAATAGAAAAGCATGTTGCTTTCACCACAGACAGTCACTTGAATATATTTGTAACTAAAAAATAAATACAAAATTATGTCAGTTTTACCTATCCCAGCTTTGAAAGGGGGAAATTGGGCATTGTCTCTCTTGTACCCTGGTTCCTTCACCAATTAGATATATGCTAGTAACCATTGGTCTACACCGTACATATGTAAATGGGAATTGTTGTTTCCCACCCTAGACTACAACTCCATGCCTATAGTATAGATAATACAAGATGCTACAAGAATGACAACTGGAATTATCATGAAATGTAGAACAGCTTTACGGGACTAATATTAAACAAATTTGATCTCAATCATTTTTCAGGTATCTGTTATCATGGTTATGATCTTTATATATTTTTACATGAGTTCCAAAATGAAAGTAGAGTCAGGTGAGCGACACATTTTGTTACATCTTAAGATCATTTTTGTCAAGCCTTTGACTTCAGTCAAAAAAGTGAGACATAGCCATCCTACATTCCATCGGCGGCGGCAGCCATAAATATTCACTCTGTGGTTAAAGTTTTGAAATTTTAATAACTTCAATAAACTATCCTGGATTTCTACCAAACTTGGACAGTAGCTTGTTTATGATCATAAGAAAGTTATCCAGAAGTAAATTTGTAAAAAAAAATAAAATTCATTTTTTTCCATATTTAACTTATAAATGGACTTAGTTTTTCTGCCAGAAAACATTACATACACTCTGTGGTTCAAGTTTTTGAAATTTTAATAATTTTCATAAACTATCGTGGATTTGTACTAAACTTGAACAGAAGCTTGTTTATGATCATAAGATATTATCCATAAGTAAATTTGTAGGAAGTGAAATTCCGTATTTAACTTATATATGGACTTAGTTTTTCTGCCTGGAAACATTACATTCACTTTGTAGTTATAAATGTTTAAAATTTTAATAACTTTCTTAAATTATCCTGGATTTGTACCAAACTTGGACAGAAGCTTGTCTATGATCAAAAGCTAGTATTTCAAAGTAAATTTTGTAAAAATATTGTACATGTTCAGCTGTAATTTACTTATAAATGGACTTAGTTTTTCTGCCAGGAAACATTACATACGCTACAGTCTGCAGTAAAAGATTTAAAACAAGCACAAAGGTGTCAGGCCAAATAAAAATATATGTGTGGTTCCAGTAACCCGACCGACCCTAGTTAAAACCCCCCGACCCTAAAACTTTTTTTTTAATTTCTGAAAAATAAATTTTCAAACGATCATATTTAGAGGATTGTGAATTAAAATAATTAAATTCATCGATTTCTGTCATCTGAATTTCCATTACAAGTATCTGTTATGGCTAAAATGCAACAATTCATAACAGAATGCAACAAAATTAACTAAAAACGTATCATGACTGTTTATTTTACAACCAAACACATGTAAAAACAGCGGACTTCCGGTTGAGGCATTATAATACCGGAAACAATTTCGGTAAACACACGATTTTTTTCTGGATTTTGACATTCAAAAATAAAAATTAAAAAAAAAAAAAAAAAATTGCTGACCTGCCGACCCTATTTTTTAAAAGTATGCAACTGGAACCACACATATATTTTTATTTGGCCTCAGTATTCACCTCTGAAACTAACAAAACCTTTGAATAGACTTATTAAGAAGGGATACAGTTACGATACTGTTGTCAGGTCATTAAAGATTGCATATTTTGGCGTTAATATTGATTCACTCATAGGGTCTTTGCATCGGAACTAAACACATTTATTCAAAAACCAGTTGTTGGCATGACACAGGTTATGTTCTTCTCATATATATGTTATGATGGTATGATACTAAACCCCTAAAGGGAAGGATTGTGCCTGATGTTCATATGATGAAATCATAATCTTTCAGTCAGTTTAATTGAAGTCTGGAGCTGGCATGTCAGTTAACTGCTAGTAGTCTGTTGTTTTTTATGTTTATTGTCATTTTGTTTATTTTCTTTGGTTACATCTTCTGACATCAGACTCGGACTTCTCTTGAACTGAATTTTAATGTGCGTATTGTTATGCGTTTACTTTTCTACATTGGCTAGAGGTATAGGGGGAGGGTTGAGATCTCACAAACATGTTTAACCCCGCCACATTTTTGCGCCTGTCCCAAGTCAGGAGCCTCTGGCCTTTGTTAGTCTTGTATTATTTTAATTTTAGTTTCTTGTGTACAATTTGGAAATTAGTATGGCGTTCATTATCACTGAACTAGTATATATTTGTTTAGGGGCCAGTTGAAGGACGCCTCCGGGTGCGGGAATTTCTCGCTACATTGAAGACCTGTTGGTGACCTTCTGCTGTTGTTTTTTTCTATGGTCGGGTTGTTGTCTCTTTGGCACATTCCCCATTTCCATTCTCAATTTTATTAGATTCATAAACTATCCTGGATATTTACCAAACTTGGACAGAAGCATCTTGCAACCAAAAGGTAGTATGGAAAGGGATATTTTTATTAATTTTTTTCCTGTTTATGGTTGAGCCTGCTATTAACTATTATCAAAAGTAGGTAAGACGCTGGGTTCCGCGAAACCCTTACAAAATTTTTATAGAATAATGGTCTTTACTTTTTTAATTCTACTGACAACTTGTAATAATCAGAGAACTATTAAGTGCAAAGGGTAGAGCAATAATTGACCATTTTCAATTTGTTGCATTTCCGTAAAATCAGACAATAACGTAAAAAAAAACTTCGAACATCATCAATGCTTTAAGGGAATTGTCACTGCCTTCTGAGTGAGGTGTTGAAAAAATATTATGCTATGTTGCACAAATTATTTGGCAAATTAAATTCTTATAATTGGTAATCAGCACTGCTGTCATTAGGAAATTGTGATCAAGTACCTGTGAAACAAACATTTCTAGTTTATCCTGCAAAATGACAATCACGAATAGCCTTGATTATAATAGTGCAAGAATACAGGTTAACCCCTCTATCTGGTAAATGATGTCGTGTAAGTGTGCATAATTGACGAACTTTTCTGGAGAAGGACATAACTCAAAAGTGGTCTCTTGGAATCATATATATATACTCCTCTTTAATGCCAATCATAATTGACTAATAATTGACCATATAAATAACCTAACTTGAGTTTATACACAACATAGACCCCTCAATAAAATTGACTTGAACTCATTATGCCGACTCCTCAGTTGGTACTTGTGTCAGTTTCTTTATTCCTGTCATGTTTTTTTTTACCAATGTGTTCCACAATTTTTGCGCTTTGGACACCATTTACAGTCCAAGTTTTCTTACACATTTACTAGAAAAAATGTGTTAAGCCTAAAATATTTTAGAATGTAAAAGACCTGGATGCTTTATGTGCAAATGCGTGCAGAGGTCGAATTTAAGCTTTTTAGCACACCGTTCCTTCTCTTGGCATCTGTCATCGTCATCCGTCTGGTTTAAACATCTTTTCCTCAGAAACTACTAAACAAATTCCAACCAAACTTAATCTGAATGATCCTTAGGGTATCTAGAATAAATTTTGTGTTTTATTTTCTGTTTGTCACAAAAAAGGCTGCCTTGGCTAAAAATAGAACAATGGGGTAAAATGCAGTTTTTGGCTTTTATCTCAAAAACCAAAGCAGTTAGAGCAAATCTGACAGAGGTAAAAGTGTTGATACGGTTACATTGGTAATGGGTATCGGACTCGACCTTGAAATTGTTTATTATTGGCAATATTAATTGCTTGGAAAACAAAAGGGTCTGAAGTGGTGTAATTTTTAATCAACACCATTGTCCTATATTAGCTATATATAAAATTAAATTCTTTGATTTGTCGTTTTTACCCCATGACAGCTGACAAATTGGACCTTGTTATTTTAGTATTAATTTATAGATTAAAATAACAGTAACATGTATATAATTTTCATCCATCTGTATACCGTATACCATTCTATTCTACTATTCCAATTATATTTATAGTGCAGTGCAAGTGCATGGTGGACACTCTTCTGTAAAAATTCGATTTTTCTAACAGATTGGATTTGAGTAGACATTCACATTTGCCGCAAAACCAATCTTCCATTCAGAGTTATTGGTCCTTGCTCAAGGCCGCAAAACTTTCTTGACATATTCTTCCACATGCTTAAAATAAATTTGTTACATGTGCATAGATATTACATCCATGATTTTTTACTTATATATATATATATATATATATATATATATATATATATATATATATATATATATATATATATGAGTCTGAAAGATTGTGTAACAATACCGATAAATAGATGGAAAATAAAACACTAAAAAGTGTTGAATATCATTGCACAAAGATGGAAAAACTGAACAGATGATATAAATTATACAATAATTGCAAATATTTCGGCTCAACAAATGGCCTTCTTCGGTGACAAAAGTTTTAACAATAATGAGATATAATGTATAAGGTGTAAACATAGATCACTAATAATACAGGTAAGTTTTGGTCGATTGATTTTAATCCAAAATCCTGAATATAATAATATTAACACTAGACTGTAAATTTAATTATTTCTTTCTATTGATTCCATCTGGATGGAGGACACCCAGTGTTTTTATCCAAAACCTCTCCCGATTTTCTCTTTGCCTATTTTGCCATGTACAATCCTGTTCGATCACAAGGATCTTCATGTGATCAAAATCTTTCAGGTTGTGATCTGGTAACCTGAAATGTTGGCTGACAGGAATGTACGGTTTTTTTGTGAGGTCACTCCTGTGGCCATTGAGGCGTTTGTGAAATGGCTGCATAGATTCACCAACATATTGGAGACCACATCTAGGACACTCAAGAACGTAAATCACGTTTGAGCTTTTGCAGTTGACATTGCAAAAGATCTTGTATGTCTTTTCTGTGGTCTTACTGTGAAATGTTGATGAATGCTGCAATTGGTTGCAACATTTGCAGCGCTTGTCCCCACAAGGCTGACAATTACCTACAGTATGGTTAGGTTTGGAAAGGTCAGCACGGACAAGTATATTTCTCAGGCTGTTAGGTTGTTTGAAGGCAATCATGGGAGGCTCAGGAAAGATTTTGGATAACTTCGAATGTTTCTCGATTGCTGTCCAATGATCACGAATGGTCTTGAAACTATTTCTCAGGCATGGATGGTAGGTGAGCACACATGTATGTTAAACATGTTCATTCTTGATGTGGTTGAAAGGTTATTTTACTCTAAGTCTTATGAAGATTGCATGTGTAGTTAATTCAAGATCTGTGTGCCTTCTCTTTCTTTTTCCTTCTCTCATTGATCCTTAATTTAAAAAGTGATTTCATGAACATGCAAGAAATAAAATTTGATCATAAAAGAAGAGACAAACAAACTGACAGTTAAATTATTTGAGTTACCTCCCCTAGCACACTAAATTTAAAAATGTTCTAAGAATATTGGGCTGTGTTCACATTGACCTTAACTTGGTGTTGTGTTAGTGTAACTCACACATAAACTAAGCATAATTACGTTCCCATTGATAAAACTCAATGTTTACATGTAGTTTAAATCATGTTTTGTCTACATGCAGTCGATAGTCAATGTAGGCCTTGTGTAGGTTAAGTGTACACAAAACTAGGCATTCAGAACTTTAATTTTCCCATGTATGTTTAAAACAGAAACAATTTTTATATAAAAATTGATACTTATAACACTTATTTGATAAAGTTCTTTACAGAAATATTTGTCTAAACTTGATATATTTATTTTTTATAAAAACACTTTACGTAGCCTTATTAACCTCTTAAATTTTCAAGACCCATCCATCATCATTGCCAAACACATAATTCATTTGAAAAGGTCTTCCTGAATTGACTGGACATACACACTGACAGAAATATTTGCCAAAATGTAGTGATCCTTAACATCGCAATTCTTTTTTCTTCGTCTGTAAGCACGCTCATGCAGCCTACGTTTTTAATGCGTAATCGATAAACTACTGCAACTCATATTACATTTTTATGCAAGGTTTTATTCTTTAGTTGTGAGAAAATTAAAGGGATGAATAAAGATTCAATGAAATTAAAAATATATTTTATTTACCATTAGAACATGTGAATTTAAAACAAAAATACCTATACTTGTTAATTTCTGTGTCATTTTGGTCTCTTGTGGAGAGTTGTCTCATTGGCAATCATACCACTTCTTTTTTATATTTGATGTTATGAAGTACATAAGCTTTTGTTAACTTAATTGCAGCATACATATTCTACAGGTGAAGGAGATTAATTTAAACTTTTTTTCTTTCTTTGATGTAAGAAGAGTTCTGCAACCTCTGTACCTTTTATCACCCACACAATAAAATAACTCTATGAGCTCTTTTTTTTCCTGTGACATTCTAAATTGTCTGTCCTTCATCCCAGTCTACCCAGATTGTAGAATCTTATGATTGAAAATATTGCTTATTTTAATTTTTCTGAATTTCGATGAAATATTTGTCATGTTTGTCACATTACCAAATGTAAAAAAAATTACTAAAATTAAAAAAAAAAAATATACCAATCTAGGCGAAATATGTCTGGTTCCAGTAACCCTACCTATCCTACTTTATAGTCTCAATAATAGCATAATAGATTTTTTTGTCATTTTTCAATTAGCACTGTTAAAAGTCAGAATGTTGCTCTAAAAGACTCAATGTAAAAAAACAACTTCCTAATATACCCTTCTTTTAATTATTTAGCCACCATGTTGATTTGCTGAAATCAATAAATATGTGTATAATGGAATAGAAAATAAAATAAAACAATACCTACCTCAAAGACATATATGATTGCTTAAAACTTTCCACTTTTATTGGGCTATGGTAAAAGTTAAGCTTCCTTTTGATTTTAAACACATTCTTTATGTCAGTTCAGACTTGATGCCATTTTAACATGTTGCCTACTAACTCATATGAATGGATAATTTTTTGCCTCACATTATACATGTACACTTATGAAAATACTTTATAAGAGAGTCATACAGTTAGTTAAACTGTATATTACTAATCTCTCCTGAGGCACACATTATTTGTTGAACTGTTTGATTTCAATAAGCGATCGGTTATCGGTCAATTTTTTAAAAAAGTAATGAACATTTATAATATTTCCAAAATTATAAATTGTTAAAAAATTTCAAGAAATTAATCTGTATACAGTCATACATATTAAAAAATATTTTAGAGTACACTGTTGTTAGGATTGATGATTGTAGTGAGCTTCTTATGATATTGAAAATGTTATTATTTGCTTTTTTCTCAGAAGATAATTTGATGTTTGTGTCAGATATTTGGTCAAACATGTATGTTTAACATGTTTATTCTTGATGTGGTTGAAAGGTTACACTTATGAAGATTACATGTGTAGTTAAGATATGTGTGTCGATGGTATGCCTTCTCGCTTTCTTTTTCCTTGTCTCATTGATCCTTAATTTAGAAAGCGATTTCAATAAATAAAATTTGATCATTAAAGGAGAGAAGAACAATTTTTAACTGCTAGTTAAATTATTTGAGTTACCTCCCCTAGCACACTCTATTAAATGTTTGTAAGAAAATTATTTTTTGTAAGATTTTATGTAAAGTTGTAATCATTAGTTATGAGCTTATTAAAGGTATGATTAAAGATTCAATGTAATGTACTTAAAAAATAGCCAGAGAATTTAAAACAAAAAATCTTATGTTATGAAGAATAATGCACTTAGGTAATTAAGCTTTTGTTAACTTAATTGCAGCATACATACTGTACAGGTGAAGGAGATTAATCTAAACTTTTCTTCTTTGATGTAAGAAGAGTTTTTCAATCTCTGTATCATTTATCATCCATGCAATAACTCTTTGATAGCCTAGGTTCATAGGTGTGGCCTGTTGCAAGATAAAATGTATGCCCATATTTATTACCAATAGCAGTCACCAGTGCATGCAAGGTATATTTTTTTCCTGTGACATTCTAAATTGTCTATTCTTCATCCCAGCCTACCCACATTGAAGAACCTACTGATTGGAGATATTGCTCATTTTAATTTTTCTGAATTTCGATGAAAGATTTGTTATGTTTGTCACATTGTCGAGTGTAAAAATTACTAACATAGAAAAACTATACCAATCTAGGCGAAATAGAAATATATGTCTCAGGTTCCAGTTACCCTTCCTATCCTACTTTATCTGTATATTTGGATCATGATTAATGAAGATAGCAGATTTCTATCTATTTTATGTGCATACCTGGACAAAGGCCTGCAACTAAGAAAATCAGAAAATTAGTTAGATACTCTAAAATATATCAAAATTATCTCCCCTTGACCACTGATCCTTTCTTCATGCATTTGAATTTCAATTATTATTTTATGTTTCTTTAATCACTCTGTAATGTTTATGTCATGTTGTAATTAATGTTATGCTCTCAATGGGCCCTTTAATTTGGAAAATAAAAAAATATTGTAATATTGTATTGTATAGTCTCAATAATAGCCTACCTCAAAGATTCCATTAAGCACTGTTAAGTCAGAATGCTGCTCCTATAGACTCAATGTAAAACAAAGTTTAAAATTTTCCTTTTAAAGTAAAGTTATTCCTACATGCTATACTTTATTGTAATTTTTACATGGGTAGTTTCAACCATGTTAAAATGAGAATAAAACATGACATGAAAACATTATTTTTTAAGTTATATAAATATACCATCTGGTGTCCAACTAGAAAATAGTCTTAACTTATTGTTAATGGAAAGTATTTTGAATAGTTGGAAAAAGTATTGCTCAACATCTCTGGTTTAATTTCGGTAAATTTGGAGAAAAAAAAAATATATATGGACCATAATTTGCTATTGGGCTCCGTTTCCTATAACTATAGAAAAGTAATAAAATGTGAATTACTGTAAGAAAAGTTGTAACTACATCTAAAGATGCCATTATTTTTATCAACATACAAGTGTATGCTACTCTTCCCTAGAAAAAAAATTGAAATTAACAAATTTCAAAGATTATACGACCGTATTTGTGTGTCGTTTCTCGCGTTACTTTTCGCGTCTGAAGTGCATAACGCTGACTAATTTATAGATAATCGTCACCGGCAAATTCGTAATTTTTGCTTTAAAATAACAAAGAACATCGACCAATAAGAATAGTGAGAAGAAAATGCCAAGAACTATAAGTATTTCTGTAGCAGGTGTAAGAACACTGTCGTTATTTTGGTTTCCCATTTCGTAACGCACATTTTAGATGGTTTAATCTGCTTTGTTGTAAAAGAATTCTTTGCAACAATATGCAAATACGAACTCTCGCGAGATGTTCAAACAGGTAAATCAGAGATGATTTACATTCTTGTTTTGTTCTTTGTAATAATTAAGTTAGAAAATGACGTTATCGTTATGCGTTACATTTCACATGAAACAGAAGTCCATTTATTTATTAAAATTGTTTTTGTCGTTAAGTTCTAATCATTTCCGGTCATACGTGAAACATGTGACTAACATGTGATCACGCCCTTACAGCCGGATATACGAAATACTAGGTCTAAACATTGTATTTGTTTCCAACGGAATGTAAGCAAACATAATCTGTAGGCTTGTTTCGTCTTGTTTAAAAAAGGAAAATACAATTTTCAAAGAGATTGCACCGGGGGTCTATTATTTTTCCTATGTGCATAATGTTACATACGATCTTGTGTGAAAATAAATGCCCAATGACTTGACAAAATCGATTTCAGATTTGACCGACGTTTTAACACACTTTGTTTCCCAATAACGATGTAAAGGGTCCTTGGAAAATTCAATCGAAATTACGTCTCCTATCATGGTGCCGATGTTCGTTGGATTGATTTAGCTTCAGCAGTAAATATTACTGGATATTTTAGGTGAATAAAGATAATTTAATAAAAAATACATGTTAATGTACCGTTACACATGGAATGTACAAAGTTGGTATCTTTGTCACAATTTTTAATTAATTTTTTTTATTCATGTTCTGCAAACACTTATCAGAAACGCAATAAACTTGTCAAAGGAAAAGTAAACTTTTACCATGCATGACTTGAAAGGAAGTACTTTATTGATTTTAGCCCACTAAAGTAGGTTAAAATGTGGAAACCATGTAGATGGTGTACAGGTCACAAATATCACACATGGTGCCTATTTTAAAGATGCTAATTCCAAGTTAAAAGTTGTTTTCTTTACTGGATTTAAAGAATTTTACATTACCAATGATTTGGAATAAATTGTATATAACTGGATTTTCAAAACCAAATATAAATACATTTTTTTGGCTAAAACATCAAGATACAACGATTATGGTATCCTGTATCAATGAAGAAAATACGGAAATTCCTGAATAAATTGTACTAATTGTTTTCAAAACAAGCACATATTTAGGAGTTTTATAATACTGTTACATTTAAGATGGATTTTAAGAAAAAGTATACTGTTCAGATCATTTTAAGCAGATTTTGCAATAAAATAAAACTAAAAAAATGCTTTCGGTTTCTTATGGTTTCCTGTCGCGTTTAAAAAAAACTTTAATTTAACATTGAAAATAGATTTTAAATATTAACATGAAGCAAGTAACACTAGTAATGGTGTTCATTTATGTCTTTTGAAATATATTGTGCAAAATAAAGAAAATAAAGATTGGTTTCCTGTTTTGTTTCCTGTCACGTAAACGGTGAATCAAAATGTATTAATGTTTTCTCGAAAAACTCAATTGTTCCATTAATACTATTCTAACATCAACACAACCCACAGAATAAAAGTTAAAGTTTTAGAACTTATAAAAAAGGATACAAAAAGAAACCAAAGGCCGAATACCAAATTATGGTCCATATCTACAATACCATTTATATTGAATCTGTCTTCAAATTTTATAGAATTATACAAGTTACAATTGTTTAAACTGCAATGAAAAGTGACACAATTATGTGAAAACTTATTTAGGAAGTGCCATATGTATAAATCAAGAGCAATGAATGTTTATATGTAGATGAGTATATATTGCAATACTTTTTTAGCTCACCTGACCTGAAAGGTCAAGTGAGCTTTTCTCATCACTTGGCATCCGGCGTCCGGCCTCGTAAACTTTTACAAAAATCTTTTCCTCTGAAACTACTGGGCCAAATTTAACCACAATCATCCTTGGGGTATCTAGTTTAAAAAATGTGTCCGATGACCTGGCCATCCAACTAAGATGGCCACCATGACTAAAAATAGAACACAGGGTAAAATGTGTATTTTGGCTTATATCTTTAAAACCAAAGCATATATGACATGTTTAAAATGTTGATCAGGTGAAAATCTATCAGCCCTTAAATTTTCAGATGAATCGGACCAGCTGTTGTTGGGTTGCTGCCCCTGAATTGGTAATTTTAAGGAAATTTTGCTGTTTTTGGTTATTATCTTGAATACTATGATAGATAGAAATAAACTTTAAACAGCAAAAATGTTCAGCAAAGTAAGATCTACAAATAAGTCAAACATGACCAAAATTGTCAGAGAACCCCTTAAGGAGTTATTGTCCTTTATAGTCAATATTGAACAACTTTTCGTCATTTTTGTAACTTGTACAAAAATCTTCTTTTCTAAAACTATGGACCAAATTTAACCAAACTTGGCCACAATCGTTACTAGGGTATCTATTTTAAAAAAGTGTCTAATGACCCTGCCTACCAACCAAGATAGGGGACATCACTAAATACAGTAACAGGTGAGCAACACAGGGTCTTGAGAGCCTCTAGTTTTTTTGTATGTGCAAAAATAATTGTTTGGATTACCTCCCTTATACCAGAAAGTTGGAAATTTGTATGTAATATTTGCTTTTGATTGTTGGGCACCCATCCTCAACATCTATATTGATAGTAAATAAATAAATAAAATATAAACTTTGAAAAGATATTATCTAGAAAATTTTTCCCTTGTATGTTTATAGATTCATCACAATTAAATTGTAAGGTTAATGAACCATAAGTTCATTAACATTTATGGAGTGGATCTACTTAAATATTTATGGAAATAATCAATGAAACTATTTTTATGAAAATTAAATAATTTAGAACTTTTAATAAGTGAATTTCAAAAGCTCAACCAACAATGATACTATTTTTGTGAAAATTAAATAATTTTAGAATTATTAATAAGCGAATTTCAAAACCTCAACCAATTGACCTCATTTACTCTGATTTTTATCTTCTACATACAGGAATTATAGGCTATTCATTTTCTAAGTGTATTGTTTATGTAGCTGATTTAATCATACAGATTTCTTTGCCTGATAAAACACAGGAAAACTAGGCTTATGAAATGTACACAGCCATGTCAGTTTCAATCAGCTGTTATTTTGACAGTTGACATAGAGAACAAATGTCAATTTGATGAGCCAGAAAATCAAATTTTATGGGAGTGAAAAATGCATTAGTCTTCATGCTAGGTACCTCAAAGGCTAATATATTTGTAATTTTTCTGCTAGTAGACTTTTCTAGGTTAATGTTTTTTTCTTCATATTATCAAATGTCTTCTGTTGATGAAACTTCAATAAAACATCTTGAAGTAATGAAATAGACTTATGATAATTCATGGTTTTTGTTTATCCTCCAAATAGATTTGAAAAATGATAATTCATGCTTTTTGTTTATCCTCCAAATAGATTTGAAAAATAACTAGAAATGTTGAATCTGTACTGATACAAAGAATAACCATCTCAACAAATGTCTACATATTATCTTTTTTGTCACTGGTATTGTTTATTTTTTTCCTTGCCTTTCCATGGTATTAATTCTTTAACAGTTTTGATGGCAGATTTAATATAAAAAAAATATAATCTCTTGATGAACATCAAAAGGTGAAATGTAAATATTGAATCTGATGTGCAATTACCATTGGCAAAGATTTAATGCAAAGTTGCAATTAGTGTTCTTCAGCTTTTGGGATCTGGTGTCATTTTGCTTGCAATTATATGGAACTTTTTCATTTTCTAATGATGATGTCTTGTCTGTGTTCTATTGTTCCCCATGTCAATCGGAAATAACGTCTTAGCATTAAAAAGGCTTAGCAGCAATGCCGAAAGCTTGCATTAAAAGTTTTCAGCTTAATTTGTCCAACTAAATGGCTGAAATGTTATTTAGATATTATTCCAGCTGTTTGCGAGGATGTTGATGAATATTAAAGAATCACTGTTACGATGCAGAATTACGTCTTTTATGTTTTCCGTAATAAGAGATAGTCATATTAAATTACTGATCGGTGACAGAGGAAAATTAAAGTTATTATCGACTATTGTCATTGAGGGAATGTAATCTTAAGAAATTTAATTCAATGTTGATTAAATATGAAATATCCCCAGGCATTTATCATCAGAAATGAAGAACCTAAAAAATAATTAGATTTAGAGTACCAATTAATTGTATTATGAAAATATTAAAAATTTAATATTGTTATTTTTAGGTAACTACATATCTTTTACTTAACAGATTAAATATATAACTCTTAATCATGAGTTTATTTTTAGAGTAATTTCTGGTCAAAGACCTAGATTTGATCTTGCACTGACATATTGAATTAGAAGAAGATTGCTGTATTCTGTAATAGAATTCTGTCTGAACCAAGTCATGTCCACATCAGTTTTGATTTAAATAGAATTTGCTTTTTTAAAGTGCTTAAACCTGTTATATCACACCACAATCAGTTTATTGCATATATGTTAGAAAGTGATGATGCAATGGTCCAAGCCAAAACCTGCATAAATATTGCCCCCCCCCCCCCTCAAAATCTGCCACTGCATGATAGATGACTATGAATATGCTTCCAGCCAGTTAGTTTTAGCATGGATTTCTCCAGAAGGCGAGACATCAAATGGTCTTTTAAATATCTCCATGTTGATAACTTGAAAAGAGGACAATACTTAGTAATAAGTAATTTTATCAGTACATGTATATTATATGAACATATAAGTTACTCCCTACATGCACTTATCAAAGGAAACAACTTTACAAAATGCATTGTTATATAATAAAATATTCTGTAAGGAAAACAAAATTATTAAGTGGTGCTTAAAAAATAAAAGGAAAAGTACTTTATTGTTTGCACTTCAGTTTGTTAAGTGTTTTTTTTTTTTTTTTTTTTGTAGGAATATAGATTTGTGGTACAATAAGTCCAAATAATGATTAAATAACTTTTTTAAATGATGATCAAAAGATATGGAAACCGTTCCAAAGTAATATATACATTCTTTGGATACACTTGTTTTATACAATGTATAGCACCCTAAAATAAGTGTATATAATGAGGTTCATGTTGCCGTTTTTTGATTTTTTTAAAATTGAGAATGTGTCTTAAGACACTACAACCAGACCAAAGAGCAGAAGTAGCCCATGGCCACCATTATGGGTCTTCAACACAACGAAAAATCCAACTGTCCCCATGCTGTGGCTTCAGCTGGCCCCTAAACAAAAAAGTATACTAGTTCAGCAAAAATTGATGTCACTGTAAACTTCAAAACATATAAATAAACCAAAATTTAAAAGAAAATGAAGGCTTTTTTGCTTTTGTAGCTTAAAATTTTCATTAGCATATATCCATGCTATTACCCAAACATATAGTCATTGAAAAACGAGTGGGAAGCGTGTTATCTATGCTTGTAACATACCAAAAAAGATAGATGAATGACTGAAAATTTAATTTGTTTGACAGATGTTTTTCTGACTTGGTATAAGATTCATGTAGTAGGTCAAATGCTAAAGTATTGCAATATACATTTTGTATTATCTGTGCCTTTGATGGACAGATAAGTGAAATCTCTACTACTGGGACCTAGCAGGGGGTTGTATCTCCTCACTTAAGGGACTTCAGATTATCAGATATGGGGAATGTTTATGACATTTAGGCAAATAAAAAAAAATTAAGATAGATTTCTTTTTACAGTTCTAATACTAAGGTATAAATTTACTCTCAAACTGAGCAGCATTGCTAATAGTAGTATAAAAAGGTGATGACATTAGTTTTTAAATTCCCTTTAGGATACACCAACCAAGTCAGAGGAAAAAAACAGGGAATTGAAAAAATGCCATTTAAGGGTTCAGTTGCTCGTTCCTATCTCCCCAATTTTTTATAAAGCATGCAATACCATTGCACAGGTCATATTTTGAACTTACTTGGACAATATTTACTTTATCCTATTTGTAAAACTTATTCTTATAATGCATGTACCTTAATTGAGTATACATTTTTTAAATAGGTTGTTATAATTAGTAGTTTTGAAGGGCGAGAAGTACTGTCTACCACCTCTAGCTGAAAGGCTTACCACTCTTTAATTTTATTGCCATCATGCTAGAAAAAAAACTTCCAAGATTAAAAGTGACAATTGCCCTTGTACCTACCAAGTGAATGAAACAAAAATCTGAAATGCTGCGATATTCTTTATTGTCCTTGACCAAAAGGTCCAGGATTTATTATGAAATTTCAGTCACATTTGGTTTACCCTTGTGCCACATACTTGACCATCTTAAGAACATAAATTAAAAAACCCGGATCATTTTCCTAATCCTACTTGTTCATCAAGTGTTGTTTCCGAATGGTTTCTTATGAATATAGGAAATAATAATAATATTTACGAGGAAATTTGTTTAAAGGGCAAAAATATTTATTTGAAATCTAAATTCAACCACGGAAATGATCCCCCTTATTATCAAGTAATTGCTGACGCAGGTAAACTGAATAATAATTATGCTGTTTGCTGATATGTTACATGACATCCTTCTTATAGAATTTTTATGACTTTATATTGTGTAAATACTTCACTCCTTTGATATCTTATCTAAATAAAAGTGTAAAACTATGTCATGAAAACAGATAACATCGCAATTTCAAACTCTTTCCTGTTTTCTCACTTATAATTTGTATGCTTTAGAAATTAGATCATGAACAATTTTGTTAATTTGTTCTTGGAAATACTTTAAAGTTGAATTACAGTTTAATAGTCACCAGGTTTTTATAATACCCCACATCTTTTATTTATCTTTTATGATGATTTTTTTACATCCAACATTATATATGTTACATAAAATAAAATATATTGCATATGAAAAAGAGACTTGGTATAAATGCAAATAGACAACATATGCCAAAAGACATGGACCTTACCTTACTCTCCCTCAACAATTGAGTTTGATAAGCTTATCAACATGATCAATTTGAAATTATTTGAATGAGAAAAAGAATCAAAAGTCTGATTTATGACTTATCAAAACAAAAAAAACATGCTTGGTCAATTATTATCCTTTGAAAGTTTGATTTATTTATGTTTCCTAAAAGAAAAAATGAAAAGACTAGTATCTGTATATATATATATATACAACTCGTCTAAACAGATCTAACATTGTTGGGTTGATGTTTAGACGAGTTGTATATACATTATGTACACAGCCATGTATCACCATCATTGATGGCGATCCGATGGATACATCTGTTGTAGGGTTGTCACTGACTCAGACGTACTTATGTATATATATATATATATATATATATATATATATATATATATATATATATATATATATATATATATATATATAAAAATTCAGGCTGAAAACCAATTATTTAGTATCAAATATAAATATTTGCATTTACAGATAGTTAATTGGGTCTAAGAATGCTGCTGGAACTTCTGACAAATTTTCCAACTTTGGATCCCAGTAGAAAGTTACTGAATGTGTTGTTTTATTTGCTACAAGCATGGGATGTACCAGCAAGGGCCTCAGATTCATTGACCCCTAAGGCCTTTCTATATATTTGTGATTGGTACCATAATTTTGTCCCTCGATAATCCACTATGGTCAAACATTGGTTTGTTATGTCTTAAGTTGAAGTCAAATTGTATAGTTAACATGTACTTTACATGTATATTTGTACTTAGTCTAATAGACTTTTAAAAATATGTTTGACTCCAATTTTGACAAGTACTGCTTTTAGTTTTTAATTATAAAATCTTGAGAGCTATAAAAGTCCTTCCATATTTCTTAATTGAATGAACAATAAAGAAAAACTATGGAGGAAAATGTAATATTTACATAATGTTCAAGATATATGTGTTGAAAAAATAAAGTTTGCCAAAGCAGTTTCCAGCTAAAATATTATAAATTCCTTCCTTGAAAAAAAACATTAGGATTCTGCTTGCTCCTAACAAAGTATTTTCCTGGTAGTGTTGCAGGTCTATTGTTTAATTAAGTTAGCTTTAGAACAGTTATACGTATAAACATAAAATGATACATAATGTTTTTAATTTTTTTTTGCAGTTTGAAATCTCCAGTTGGAGTTAGATTTCTATGGTCAAAGTCATTAGACCTAAGTATGTATCAATAGATTTACTTTATTATTTATAAGTAGGTTTAAACACCCATCTCATCCAACAGACAAATAGACTCAAGATTTTTACATATTTAAGTATGAATGTAAATACATAAAGATTTGGGAAAATGATACATATAGGTCCTATATTTTATAATCCATCTAATTATTGTAATGTCTTAAGGTGATTATGAATATGAAATCATAATCTGACAAAAGAGACAAATTGCAAGCTTTTCCCTATGCAAACAATTTGCTGAGAGTTTATTTTTGCTATAATCTATGGACCTATATCTAGGTAATAATGTGTCACACTTAATACCTTTTGATCTGCGGAGAAAATAGACATGTAAAGGACTTAATAACATACCAAAGAAATTTGGAAGTTTTAAATTGTAAGTCACCAATTGTTTGAATCGCTACATCAGCACGTTTCAGGTCAGGTATTGGTGTCTAACGGAGTGTGTAAGGTTTGATTCATAGTGAGACCTTGTCATTTGTGCTGTGATTGTAATCGGAGAGGATATTGTCAACTAAACTCTAAAGTGAAATCAGTTGATTGTCAAATGTGTATTCTTTCACCTGAAATCAACGACACCTTTGTTCAGTACTTTGTATTCATAACTAGACCCGTTAATGGAGACATATAGATCAGACTTGTATTTCGGCCTTCTTTTCTGTTTGCATCATTTTGTTAGAATTAGGTGAACCTGAGTCATGATTAACTTTTAAAGGGGTTTTATCATTTTGTCAAGTATTTAAAAGTAGGTTGTTTTTCACCTCTGTAAAAACTTGTTCTATAACTTACTAAAACTGTTCAGTCATCTGTCTGTGTAGAGTTTTTGTTATTGATTGAGCATATAAAAGGAAAACTTGTTTAGCTTTATCATCAAGTCAATATATAGTGTATTATCAGATTGATTGATTGATTGATAGAAGTTTAATGTTTGAAGGAAATATTAGAAAATAAAACCAGGTTCCAAAACCCCTTTTTAGGTGGACTTTACATAGATAAAAAAAATCGTATAATATAATCAAAATGAGGATGTTAAATTTGATGTATGCCTTTTTGTGCTTCTTTGTTACATTTGTTGTTCTTATAGTGATTACGATGATAACACAATGTTGACTGCTGTACCCCTAATTTTGACATTTTTACCTATTGTGTCTGTTTGTTTTGTTCACGCATCGTTGACAATGTATTGTAATGGAATTTGATGCGACTGTCATACAAGGGAGAGGTTTAGCTAGCTATAAAACCAAGTTCAATCCACCATTTTCTACATTTGAAAATGCCTGTACCAAGTCAGGAATATGACAGTTGTTATCCATTCCTTTGATGTGTTTGAACTTTTGAATTTGCCATTTGATTTGGGACTTTCCTTTTTAAATTTTCCTCGGAGTTCAGTATTTTTGTGTTTTTACTTTTTACCAAAGAAAATGTTAAATCAAGGTAGTTTTTAGACATAAAAGGAAGTCATTGTTGACTTATTGCTTGTTTATTTCTATCCATTAAGATAACACTTAATCTCTTTTAATAGTTTTACCAACTGAAAGGGTCCCCATCGAGTTCAAACTCACCTTCTGGTGGCTTAAATGACAACATTACTCTTGGAAAATCTTTTTCAGGGCTTTCATCATAAATGAAGGTAGCTATATACGGTTTATTTTGACCCACAACTCTGCTTCAACTGCAATCTACTTCAAATTTTAAAAACAATGTACCAAAGAGCTTCCTGCTTTGGCAGGTTGGAAGAACTGCTTCTTAAAATTCTGCAGTTAGCATGTTTTGCTCCTAAGTACACATTGTAAACAGCTGATATTTCCTTTCACAGTTCAAATGTCCGAAACAATATTTTGGTGAAGATTATTAGCTAAATTCTGTCCCTTAGCAGAAATCGAGCTTGAATTCTCTGCCAAATGACCAGTGTCAGAAGTATAATATATCACCTAGCGAGGACAGATCTATATAAGACATGAGTCAAATTAATTCTAATAATTATAAATTACTGTCAGAAAAGTTTTGTCATGACTTGAAGAAAGATTGGAATGCAATGGTACTGTTTGACCTGAATTATAAGCTAAATAAAATTTCCTCATAAAAATTAGGACAGGAAGAATTTTTCAAGTACAACTTGACTATCTGACAGGATGTTTGTCTTATCTTTACTTTTAATATGGAAAATATGGTGAAACTTCTTCTGTATAATGCTGGTATATTTGATATTTTTGAGGTCTCAGTGGGAGAAAAATTGTGATTTTAACATATTTTTGTTGAAATAAATTTTACATAATTGAGAACAACTGGTCTCCCTGGAGTTTGGTGACTCAATTAAAATCTCCTAAGACCAAATCTAATAATTATATAATTTATAGTCGTCTCTATAGTCATATTCTGGTAGGCCAATAATTAATTAATCTGAAATATAATTTTCAATATATATACATTCTTCCCCTTCCTTTTGTCTGACACTACTGATATAGTCAGTGTCAAATCTAAACATTCATTTAGAGCCATTTTATTGCTACAAGTATACCATATCCTATTTGCAACTATAAATCATTACATTCATAACTAATTGGGTCTATAAAAATTGTAATGCACCATGCAGAAGACCACACATTAAATAAATTGAAAGATGTATTTAATTCTATTCTAAGTATATATAAAACACAATAATTATGAACACTATTATTAATTTTGCAGATTAAGTTTCAGTTATAATACATGTCCCTGGTGAACTCACATCTGGGGATGTCACATCTTTTATATTTTAGAGTAGACCACAGACAGATTTATTGTCAAGAATTGATGTGTATTTAGTGCTTTTTATATTTTTTAACCTATTCTTACCTGTTTCAAGTTTCCGTTATTATTGCAACAACAAATTCATTTTAGTTCTTTTGATATTTGTTCTTGCCAAAGCTTACATATTTATTACATTTATAAAGAATAAAAAATTAAAAAGTGATTACCTGCTCAAAAATAAGTAAAAGCTGAATAATGCCAAATATATTTTTTAAAGATAAATTCTACCTAACTTTTATACAGTTTACTACTTAAAAGAAATACTTGAATAATCCTGAAATACTTGAAAAATCCTATCTTGCAATGCCTTTGAGACCATAAATCATTGGTTCAAAAGAGTGTATACATTAATTGTAAGTGATCTCCCTTTTATCTTTCAAGAGTTGTCTCTCTTACCACCCTTAGTACATGCAGGATGGGCATATTCACTACAAGTACCCCTATGTTACCTCAATGACAGAAGATTGTACTATCAGAAATACTGTAAACTTTGTCAAGCGGTGTTCTGGTTATGGTTTTGATTATAAGTTTGTTATTTTTTTATGCCAGATGCCACCTATTTTTCTGCTATATCTATTAAACTGATAGTCCAGGAAATGACTTTGAAATTAAAACCGACTTGTATAAAACTAAAACATATGATGTGTATTGGGGTTTTTATGTTTATAGAGCTACTCCCTGGTGATATGGTTTTGAAATTGAATCTGACTACAAAATGATCATTTATTTAATATTTTGGTAGACAGGATTCTGGGTGAATTTGTTTCATGTGTCTTTTTTGATGTAATTGCTGAGAAATTGTGAAGAAGTTGGTAACATAATTAAGTATAAGTAAACTGTTATTTTGAATACAAAGTGAAAAATATGTCACAATTAGTGGATATCACCAGGTCAAAATATATAAAAGTTAATAAATAGTGTTGAAATGAAAAAAAAATAAGATGTGTTACAATAGTTTTTTAGCATCTATTGTAATTCTTAAATCACGAACCAAAATGCTAGATAAATGATTGTTGTTCATAGAATGCAGTCAAGAATAATGCTCTTAAAATGTTTTAATCCTGGCTTATATTTTTGCTTACCCATCCCATCACAATTTTTGCATTTTTAAATACTTCTCAAAAATTTTTAAATTTACAGTAGTTATCAAATACCAAAATATGTGAAAATAAATATCTAAGCATCTGGATGTCACAGTACCTAAGCATTGAATGAGTGATCATGATGAGCTATTACCATTACTGTCATTAGGCTAGTAGACTTGTAAGGAGAACATCCTACCCTATTGTATAGAGTATTGTATCTCCCCTATTGCAGGAGAGAGAAAATGTAAATATAAAAAGTCTACTTATCAATTGAAATTTGAAGTTTAAAAAGTTTTTGTTATCAAGAAAAGTCTTGGATAACTATAGATACCTGACATTGTTTAGATAGGTATTCAGTGATAATTTGGAACTGAGGACTGGGGACTAAATTGATGGACACTTGGTCAGACTGTAACTTTAGATATCCATATGACCAAATAAATAATAAATACAATGAAAGGATTGTTTATTTTTTAATTTATTGGTGCGATATATGATATCCAACTGAGTTGGGCTTTATTTGTACTCATAAACTTTCAATACCACCTTTAGCTTATACATTTTTTGTCAATAATTTTTCATAATTGTATAAATAAACCAAATTTTTCAAGACGTTTTTTATGAAAAATTCGGTTTATTTATACAATAATAAAAAGTATGTTCCCTGTTGGAATTTTGAAAACAAGAATAATTTTTCAATGAATCGTTCCTCATAATATTGAAATATATATTGCTGTAAATGGCTATAAAGTTAATTATTAAAATGAACTTTACTTTAATGTGGTTTAAATTACTTTTTAAAAATGACATTAAAGTTAAATTTTATTCAGCTCACACTTCTTCCAAATTTATAAGAATAAATGATCGGAAAATAAATTGAGTAAAATAAATTTACGGCAAATTTGAATAAATTACATTTGAATGGTGTTTAAAAAGTGATTGAAAAGCTTCACATGATCAATATTGATGTTATTTTTAATCCTTGTTATTTTCCAATCAATAATGATCACTAATAGTATCATATCTTGTTTCTAAAGATTGAATGTTGCTGAAAATAAGAAATTTAAAATGGACCAATGAGATTGGAGTAATTTGCATACAAGCAGAAGGCAGGTGCTGGCCTTGACAAGTGATCTGAGGCCATGTGGCAGATTGTTGAGGATAATTGTCCTTACATGACTGACTTTAATGTTAGGCATCACCCCTATTTAATCCTGGAGTTTGTTGATTTGTCATGTTACACACTTTAAGGCCAAGTTAAAAAAAATATTGTGGTGGTTATTTCTTTTTAGACATTTTGTTTAATTAGGAAACACCTTTGTGCAAGATATTGATGTTGTTAAGGCCAATTAAAATTAATTGATAGATTTTCATCCCCGCCCGCCCCTCTGAAATCTTCCCGCCCCGATTTTTTTTATTTTTGAAAAAATTACGATTTCCGGATTTTGTTCATTTCCGTTACCGGTAACTGTCGATAATTTCGTTTCATGTAAAATTTCCTTTTTCAAATTTCGGTTTTCGTAATCTTAGAGTATTCTTACTGAATGATTAAGTCAATATATTCTGCTGATCTATGATGACAACATCATTTACCGAGAATAGAGATTGATTACGAGAAGGGCATGAAATATTCGGGTTACGAGTAATACGCTGTGTTCAAGAACGCAAATCACCGCAAGACGCACCTTCGATCTATTTATTTATACCATGACTTTGTGTCAAGAAATTTGGACTGTGAATGAAACCCAAAAGCGTAAGAATCGTGGAACACAATTGACTGGAATAAAGAAATTGACACGAGCATGAACTTTTTAGATTGGTGACCGTATATTGAGTTCAGAAAATCGACAAACATACGCTTTTTTAATTTATTAATTTTAGCAAGCTCTTAGATTAAGAATTAGCCATGTCTTTCGTTTTTTGTAGAAAAAACAGCAAACATTATCTTTCCCAATACACATGATAGAGTCATTAAACAACTTTATGTTCTACATTGTAACTATATAAGCATCTTGCATATTAAGGACCAAGCCTATTATTTCAACACCGTTTGAGTTTTCATTTTATTCTGTACTTATCGTACTAGCATTGCATACCAATGCATTTGCTTCATTTTATTAGGACAACAAAACAGTGCTTAGAAAGAAATACATTTGATGTAAGTAGTCCAACTGAAGAGAGCATTTCTCCACATTTCTGCTGTGTTCTATAAAAAAGGTTTCTAAAGTGGCAATTACATGTAGAACAGTGGTTGCCAAATCATATATATTTATGAATTTCAAAAAGCAGCACCAGCATATGGAGTATATGTGTCTCAATTGATACGTGACTCTAAATCTAGCTCAAAGTATGTTGATTTTTGTTGAACGAGGAATACTGCTTTCTCAAAAGTTGCTAAGACAGGGCTATAAATCAATCAAATTAAGGTCATCACTCAAGCAATTTTATGGTCGCCATCATGAGCTGATAGGCCATAATGACAAAAGTGTGTCAGCAATCATATATATCTCTGTGATATTCTTCCTCAGTCGTAACAACCTTCTATCATTACCGAGCTGAACAAAGAAATAACATGACGGGTGTCGTATATGGTGCAGGTAATGCTTACCCTTCAGGAGCATTTGATTTCACTCCAGGAATTTAGTGGAGTTCGTGTTGTTTCCTACTTATTATTTGTAACTGTTGATGTAAATGTCTTTTGGTTTTATGAGTCTCTGGTTACTCCTTGGTTTTGATTGTTATTGTCTTATATAAAATACTTTATGGATGTATTTACATGATATAAGCTTATAATTATACTGCATATATGAATAACACGTGACAAGAAGGTTTTATATGAAATAAAATTTAAAAAATAAAATCCTCCCACCCGCCCCATTTTTTTTCAAAAATTTGGATGAAAATCTACTAATTAATTTTAGTTGGCCTAATCAGTATAATTATTTTGAAATAGCTGTTGAGTTAAATGCTTGCTTCATTTATAGCATGTTGGTTTTGCTCAGCTTTGAAGGAAATAACATTACCTTAGGTTGCTTATTTCTATGTTATTTGTTAATTGATGGATAGTTGTCCCAGTTAGCTCACAGTTCTTCCAAATTATTAACTGAAAAAAAAATTGATTAAATAAAAAAGAATTGCCACATATGCATATCCTTGTACAAGTATTTTGATTGATAGCTTGTATATATCCAAACTAGCAAATTATTTAGCAACTCCTTTTTACTTTTTATACGCCCGTCAAAATTTTGACGGGACGTATTATGGTATACAAATGTCCGGTGTCCGTCCGTCTGTCCGTCTGTCTGTCTGTCCGTCTGTCCGTCTGTCCGTCTGTCCGGCGTAAACATGTCGCACCGTAACTTGAGAACGACTTATCCAAATTTCATGAAACTTTATGTAGTTGTTTCTTATGATAGTCAAATGATCTGTATACTTTTTGGTGAAAATAAGATTTAAACTTTTTGAGTTACAGCACTTTGTAACTAAAACAGGGGTGTGTTTTTTTTCACATGTCGCACCGTATCTCAAAAACGTTTCTTGATTATTGCTTAAAACTTTACACACTTCTTAGTTATATTAATCTTAATATCTGTATACTTTTTGGTGATGATTCAAAATTTCATTTTTGAGTTTTTGAGTATTTTGTAAAAAAGGGGGAGGGTTTTTTTACATGTCGCGCTGTATCTAAAAAACGATTTATGATTATTGCTTAAAACTTTACACACTTCTTTGTTATATTAATCTAAAGATCTGTATACTTTTTGGTGATGATTAAAAATTTCATTTTTGAGTTATTGAGTATTTTGTAAAAAAGGGGGAGGGGTTTTTTACATGTCGTGCCGTATCTCAAAAACGATTTATGATTATTGCTTTAAACTTTACACACTTCTTTGTTATATTAATCTAAAGATCTGTATACTTTTTGGTGATGACTCAAAATTTTATTTTTGAGTTATTGCGTATTTTGTAAAAAAGGGGAGGGTTTTTTTTTTACATGTTGCGCCGTATCTCAAAAACAATTTATGATTATTGCTTGAAACTGTACACACTTCTTTGTTATACTAATTTAAAGATCTGTATACTTTTTGGTTTGATTCAAAATTTTATTTTAGTGATATTTGTAACAAAAAACAGGGTGGGGGGGGGGGGGATTTCACATGTCCCGCCGTGTCTCAAAAACAATAAATGGTTATTGCTTAAAACTTCCACACAAGACGTCGGGCGTATCATGCGCTCATGGCGCAGCTGTTTATTAATTCTTTTTTTCAGAGCCTGTAATATTTGTCACTGCATGATAATTAACCATTATCATCTGAAAATTGAAAAGAATGAATTGAATGCGGTTTCTCATGTCTTAAGGGCATATGAAACAGTTACAGGGGAGTTATGATGTTACTTACGTAAATTGTTATTTTTGCGACGTCAAACTACAACTTACTGGTATCTGGAAAACATTCAGTTTTCGACTGATTTTTATCATTCAAACTTTTTTAACTTGAAAACAAGTTCATGGACCCCTCTTTTTTAAAATGCCATTTGGTTTGATTACGTAATAAGATAATGTGTGCAAATTTTTCATGAAAACGTAAATAGTGCAATTTTTTTTAAATTAGATAAATATACAGCAAAAAATTATGTTTTTTCTCCATTTGTGAACATTTGATAAATATAAGTTATTTGAAAAAAACAAATTGCACAAATTTAAACTACATTAATATAAAATAGAATTAACAAATAATTTAAGAAAAAACAGCTTGTGGTTTAATCTTTTAAAACAAAAAAGTTATGTTTTTCTGTTGAAAGGAAAAATACGTCCACACATCTGAATTTTGAGCAAATATATAAAATTTCGACCTCATTTTACCCAAAAAGTACCACATGAAGGTATATTTTTTATTACAATATTTGATTAAATCAGGCAAAAAATAGCCTATTTGCAAATTGTCAGCAAACTGTCAATATGGGATCAAAACTGTATCGTATGCCCTTAACAAATATGAAACTGATTTTAAAAAGCATATTAATTTCAAACTATATGGCTGTTATCATGGTGTAATCAAATCTTATAAAACACTGATTAATATATTAAAGTTCTTATTCGTCATTTTTCAAGAAATTCCATATTGTTCTATTGATAAGATAATTGCTTGAAATGAAAATGTTTAATTAATGACATATACATTAAAAGATCTGATAATATCCTATCTTTATATTTCAAAATCATTGTGTTGAAAAATGCCGAGCCATGCACAGTGATTTGTATGAATAGAAAAGTTAAATTATTAATGTCCTAATGCATTTTAGTAATTAACTGTTTCCCAATTACCAATTAAATTATAACATAGGGCCTGTGATAGATTAAGTGAACAGATGGCTCTTAGAAAAAGACAGATAACTGTTTTGCATTGTAAAGGCGATGTGTCAAATCTAACCCCTTATTATGTTAGAAAAAACGGAAATTACTAAAATTATTGATTTCCCCATAAATTTAAATGAAAACCGATAGATAATCAACCCCCTATAGAAACTGAATAACAGAAACAGACCTTATAATGTCTTATCAAATGTCAATTTCGTAAAATCTACATTTGAATATGAAAAAGGTTAATATTGTAGAAAAGGAATTAGGTTGTATGATTTTATGGAGTGTGCTGTTAAAATGTTTGATGTTTTCATTTTGTGATTAATTATTTAGATTGGCATTACACTTCAAACCTTTGGAGTGTAAAATTCTGATGTTTCTGTATATATACTAACCAATGGACAGCTTTTGGTCTCCTTAGAAAATATGAAACTTAACTACTTAAATTAATTAAAATTGTTTTATGTGTAATGAGAATTTAGGGTCAGTTTAATTGTTTGTAACCAGTAATGATTATCAGGGTTTCTGCATATTGATATTATAAAATATAAGCTGCAAGATTAAATATGAAGCTTTTTGACAAGAAAAGACTTTATATTGTGTTAAGCAGTCAAGGTTTTACTAGATAAGATTAAAATCTGATGATAATCAATTAACTGGATTATTTTTGATTCTTTTCATAATAGAAACAACAGTGGAAGAGTTGGGTCGGACTAATCAACATTGGGTCAAATTTTATGAAGGCTGTAATAAGTTGGGTTCAAATTATTAAGGCTGGTTCCAGCATATTTCATATGACACTGAGTCCCCTAGATATGTAATTTAATATAGAGCTGACCAGAGTGATATTGACACAAGGTAGATCCATAATGAACTAAAAATTGCAAATGCTGTGGTATGGATGAAGGTTTATTGATATTTAGAGATGTAATATGTACTCATGAAATTTTAATGAGAAAAGAAATTGTTTAGTTAAGCTTGTATTAAATTACTATTGCAAAGGTTTTAATTTTTCATTTATACGAATCTGAAAATAATTATTAGCTATTTACATTAATTATTTATTTGAATTATTATATTCATATAAAGCTTTAGCTATTAATGCATTTAAATGTGCTGATCTTGTGGTTGAAGGCACAGGTATATTATTGTATTGGGCAGGGTGATCTAGGATGTTATTACATCACTCATATATTTTTAATCAGGTGAGACATGGAAAATTATCAGGTTTCAGATAATTTCACCTACCAAAGTAGCAACATTTATTTCTTTTTTGCCACCTAATATAATGCTTATATTTTTTTTGAATTGTAACACGAAACAGTATATAGATTGACTTCTGATCCCAAATGAGTACTGAATACAAATTTAAAAATATTTTTAAAAGAAAAGAGAAAAAAATGATTCCAACTTTTAGGTCTATTAATTGAATGTCTAACAAAAATGAGAATAGTAAGAAAATTAGATTTTTGATTCATCTTATCTATCTTTATCAATATCTAGAACAATTTAAAATACTAGATAATTTCAAATATTGGAAGTTATGTAAAGTTACATCATTTTTTTTAGCCAGATCATTGGTTGTTAGATTAGCCATGATAAAATTACCATGGATTAATTATGACCACATTAACATTGCAATTATTACCACCCTCTATTAGACCTTATGCTAACAGATGATATCAGCAAAGTGCAATATTTATCTGCTGAATTATAGCAACACACACCTTCCATTTGATACCCAAAGTTTTATCAGGGGTTATCTCCCTTTGAATGGAAAACTCTTATCAAGATAATCTTCCACAGGTAATCTGGATTTTCTCAAGATTATAATTAATTGAAATACTTTCATCTCTGTAATTTTTAAGCTTGTCTAAATTACATCAACCTTGAAATTGCCTGGTGTATTGCTCCAATTATGTTTGATCATTTTTATTAAAATAAGATTAAAAAAAATGAGTGATTATAATAAAACATGACTTATCAATTTGACTTTGAAGAAAAATTTGTTAATTTTGAAGCCTTTTTGATAGTTGCCTCTAAAGATGTCATTTAGCGATGAGGTATGGTTATGATTATCTTTTAAAGTCAAAGACACTTACTGTTTAGGTAAATATTGGAACCAGCTGTTTTATATTTGACATTTCCTGTGCTCTGATTGATGGAAATGAAAAGCTGTACTTTTATAAAAGTTAGGGGTGTTTCCTTTGTAAGTAATAATTTTGATGGTAAGTTATTGATAAGCTTTACATTTTGAAAATCGTATAAAGAGCAAATGCCTGGAGGACCTACCTCCATAAATATTTGCTCTGTGCTTAGAGTACGTAATTTGTGCTCAAAACACCCAATTTAGTATTTTAAATGGTGAGTACCATATTTGTACTCCAAATATCTACAACTGCTAGTCCAGTCTTCTGTTTGTCAGAGCCTGTCATTAGTAAACAGAATTATACTTATGACAAATACCAATAAAAAAACAATAGCAAACAAAAACTGATTTGAAAACAGATTTAAACGCAAATTGTGTAAGCTCAGCTTTAACACATGATCCTTTTTTGAATTGAAACCTTTAGCACTGGTTTCTTAGTATCAGCATGGAAGTATTATATATCAATATAATACTTCCATGGTATCAGTAAGATTTAGAAATATATGATTATCTAAATCAATCTCATTGTTGAGATTAACAAGTAAATTTTTGTTGTTTTGACAGTCAAGTAAAAAGTGGTTTATTAGTACTGGTAGTTGTATGGTCTTGCCACACTGCATATAAAGCTGGCAACTTAGGGGTAAAGTTAGAATCCAGGTTCAAATACTCTGGAGATTAAACATGAACTGCTGAAGACATTAATGATATAAGCATTGATTTTACATTGTTACATTTGATTTACAAGTGGCAAAATAAAATAGTAAAAAAAATTATTGGCCTCTTATGGGTAATAAACTATGAGGTCAGTTGACATATTAAGTTCTGTTTGTTGGATAAGTTGGGAGATGATACAATAGAAATATCATATTCTGTGATGATATCTCTGCACTAATGTAATTTGAATTGTTGCAAAAATAAATCATATACAGTACATGAAACTTGCAAACAAATTGCATAAGAATATCCAGTACATGGATACACAGTTCTTAGGTTATTTTTTTTTTTCAGTCAAAAGTATTGTCATTTGTAGTCCATTACTTATTGTTATTTATATGTTTTGCATAAATTTTGTACCAAAAATAAAATATAACATGAAAATGAAATAAATTTAAAGTTTTTAATGCTTGAAAATGAATTTGTTACAAGGTTAATTTTGTCACTTTGACATGACCTGTACAAAAAGTGTGGTTCTGATGTCAAGGATATAGACATTAGTATCTTTATTACCATATCATGACGACAAATTAATAAAGATATATGCAAATATGATTATATCAATTTCATTCAGTTTTCATATCATATAAAGATTCTGGTTGATAAGGAAATAAATATTTACAAATGATATTGTAATTAGAGGAATGTGTTAAGGATCAGAGAGACATTTAATATGAAAAAAAAATCAACATTTATAGTCTAAACAATATGTCATACTATCCCAACATAAACAGGTATTAAATAGTACATCTTTTCTGCTTTTACTTGTCATGTTGTGTCCTGATGCATCTAAGAGTTCATATTTGCAATACGTCCATTCAATGTCTGAACTCGCCAAAACAAGAAGATTCGGTGCAGAATAAGATGATCATTGTCTGGTCTGCCTTCATTTTACATGTATACTGTTCTATGGTGTGGTCTTTAAATAAATGTCTACTTCTAAATAATTATGACGAATGTTGTTTCATATTTCTGTATTTGAAATTATACTCTGCTTAGTAGTGCTAATGTATGAATATTTAATTCATGCTTTGAAATCTTCAACAGTATTTTGTTTATATGTTATTTTTTAAGTACTTTTCCATATTTCATGTCATGAATTCAAAAATATGATGATAAAAGTATATGTTGGTACAAGTTACTACCCATCCGCAGTACAGGTACATGTAGTACAATGCAGTACTGGTTCAGTGCAGTACAAGGCTAAGGTCTTGGGAAGTATAGGGTACATGTAGTACAATACATGTGAGTAATGCAGTACTCAGGTTCAAGGCTAAAGATAGACATAAATAATAATAAGATTATAAGATAACCATAAGATACAGTTGTTTACATCATGTGTTACTCAAGTTGGAGTTATAAGGTGCCCTTTATGATGCAGAAAGAAATCAGCTTGATAATGGATTGAGCAGTGATTTAGTGTGTTCATTATCCACAGCAGCAAAGTGGTAATTATACCCTTGCTCCGAAGGAGTTGTCTGCATTACCCTTTTCTGTCTCCAATTTTACATTGCATTTTTACTTAGGTGCTGTATATTCTAATACACAATGGCCATGTTGAACTCTTCCTGGCTTTTTTTTTTAGCTCACCTGGACCAAAGGGCCAAGTGAGCTTTTCTCATCACTTTGCGTCCGTCGTATTCCGTCGTCGTTAACTTTTACAAAAATCTTCTCCTGAAACTACTGGGCCAAATTAAACCAAACTTGGCCACAATCATCATTGGGGTATCTAGTTTTAAAAAATGTGTCCTGTGACCCGGCCAACAAACAAGATGGCCACCATGGCTAAAAATAGAACATAGGGGTAAAATGCAGTTTTTGGCTTATAACTCAAAAACCAAAGCATTTAAAGCAAATCTGACTGGTTAAATTGTTTATCAGGTCAAGATCTATCTGCCCTGAAATTTTCAGATGGATCAGACAATCGGTTGTTAGGTTGCTGCCCCTGAATTGGTAATTTTAAGGAAATTGTTTTTTGTTATTATCTTGAATATTATCAAAGATAGAGATAAACTGTAAACAGCAATAATGCACAGCAAAGTAAGACCTAAAAATAAGTCAACATGACCAAAATGGTCAAAATTGACCCCCTAATGAGTTATTGTCCTTTATAGTCAATTTTGAACTATTTTCATAAAATTTGTAAATTTTTACTAACATTTTCCACTGAAACTACTGGGCAGAGTTCATTATAGATAGAGATAATTGTAAGCAGCAAGAATGTTCAGTGAAGTAAGATGTACAAACACATCACTATCACCAAAACACAATTTCTTCATGAATCCATCTGCTTCCTTTGGTTCACATAGACCAAGGTGATTGACACAGGCTCTTTAGAGCCTCTAGTTAATATTATGTTGGTTAAAAAAAATATTGAAAAGTACAAGGGAGATTTTGTGAATAGTAAGAGAAATGTAGGTCTAGGTTTAGCCTGGACACTTTGATATAAGATCAGTCCTAACTATATTTATCTAACATTTTATCATTGAACTCTTTGTATAAAACTCTCTTCCCAAAAATAATTTGGGCCTTTGTACCTTGAGAAATTGATTGTATCATACCTCTCATTCTTATATATACTTTTATCAACAACGGAACAAATAATATTCAAATAGATGCATGAGATTAAAATTATTCAAATAGATGTAATTATTTATAATGTCATTTTAATATCATGCATGAAAGAAAAATTGCAAGAGTTTTTGAATGAAAAATGGAACTGTTATTTAGTGCAGTGTCAAAATTGTATTTTGATAAAGATATGTCAATTTTATGAAAAGCAAGGTTGCATATGTAGGTATTAATTTACTTACTTAATATTACAGAAAAGAAATTATTGATTCCGCAAATAATTTATGACCAGCATATATATGAGAAATGAATTTTTAAATTTAATAAAGTTGAAAGTAAAGATGGTGATCTAAACATTTAAGTTATTTGATTTGCAGTTTTGATTTCAATTAAGACTATCTGATTGTAGCTCTTCTGTGAAATTTGATTTATTGGAAAATTTAAATAACCCTTTCTTATATTATATTGTGCTTAAATGGTCTGAATTATATGGTACCCAGTTTCTGCTGATAATAGAAAAATCTTAATAAAATAAAAAATGTGTGTGAATTATATTGGCTAAATCGCTTTTTGAAGATGGAAAATGGTATCATAAGCACCTTATAGACCACCCAGGGATGTATAATTCACAATCAAAATATTTTGGTAAAGATATTGTGAGTTTACAAGACAAAATGTTTATGTATCTGATAGTATTCATTTCAGACTTGTAATACTTGTAATACTTGAAGATTATTGACCCTTTATAAATATTAAATGGTGCCAAAAAACTCTCTTACATATTGCTTCCAACAGATACATGCTGTGATACATATAGACCATGCTGGCACATATTCTTCCTGGCAGGTGTGCTGCGTGTTGCAGAGTTCCTCCTTGCTAGGCTAAGCTGTTTTTAACACCATATGATGCTTTTTAATTAAGCTGTTTAAACCTAACAACAAAGTGCAAAATTACTGAAAAATAATACAGATCAAAACTCAACTTGTCTATTTTCACAGTCAGTTTCTGAGATTGAAATTCATGATTCCTGTTTGTGTGTAAAATGTTATTACAACTTTTGATGTTGGTACTCAGTTTTTAATCTTTTGGCCTAATGTGCACTTCACAGGCAGTAATGCAGAAGTTTTACAATGCTGAGAATTTCCCATGATCATTAGCAAATAATTAGGAATATAATGTCAATTAAACAGTGCAGGCATATAACCACTTATAAGAATTCCAGTTGAATCATCTACATGTAATGGAATGAATCAATTTCTTTTGATATCAAGTCAGGAAAATAAATATTTATTGATAAAAGTTATGCTCATATACATATTAATATACTAATTAATGGCTGTTTCTTTGAACCTTGAAAGTGATAAAACATGTTTATTTATAAGTATTAATTATTATTGAGATGTTTGTATGAATAAATTATTAGAGGATCTTATAATGGTCAGTCTATCATCAAAGAGATATTAATTTCTGCACTTTGATGTGAAATTGATCACCGTAGGTCTCAGGTGACCACATCTCTCCCCCTGCTCTTACATTCTCATAATCAAAATCAGTCTCATGCATATTAAAAGTATTTCCATTGGTCAAAGACATTCCAGTCTAACTGATCATCAAAGTGTTTAATGTAACAGCAAATTAACATCTATAATTAATCATTGGGATATGGATTAAGATCAGACAGCTCAGGCTGAGAAACTGGTACCCTGACTGGTGTTTGTTTATCAGAGATCAATCAAACTAATCATTAAGAGTTCAGTGTTCAAATAGGGATCCACCTTGCTAGCAATAACTGATTGGGAATTCACCTTGGAAAGAATCATATTTCTTTGAAGTTTGGACTGTTTGCTTTCATTTTAAGAAACTTTCAAGCCTCTGCTGCTATAAAAGAAGAGGGTTATACTGTTCAGCATCATTTTGAGTTGCAATTACTTAAATAACATACTTGACTGAATTATTGTTTTAAAATTGAGAAATTTTTATTCACTACTTTTTTGCTTACCTGGCCTACTCTGGGACATTTGAGCTGTTTTCTTTAACTCTTGGTCTATGATCTTATTCATTGACGTTTATAAAAATATTTTCCTCCCAAACAATATGGCTTATCTAAGCTAAACTTGACCAAAATCATTATTTGGGTAATTTATCATATATAGATATATGAAGATGTGGTATGAGTGCCAATTTGAGACAACTCTTCATCCAAGTAACAATTTATAAAAGTTTACCATTATAGGTCAAAGTCTTCAACATGGAGCCTTGGCTCATATTTATAAATAATAAAAAATGTCTGATAATCAGGCTTTCTAACCAACATGGCCACCAAGCCTTAAAATAAAACATACTGGGGTGAAAAGCATGTAAGGCCGTTAGTTTTCTCGTTTGAATCGTTTTACATTGTCTTATCGGGTCCTTTTATAGCTCACTATGCGGTATGGGCTTTGTTCATTGTTGAAGGCCGTACGGTGACCTATAGTTGTTAATGTCTGTTATTTTGGGCTTATGTGGATAGTTGTCTCATTGGCAATCATACCACATCTTCTTTTTTATATGTATCATGAATTTGACTATTATCTTCTTACTTTTTATCAATTTAAATAGAGAAAGTCTGACAGCAGTAGATATGAACAGAATGTAACATATACCTGCACTCAAGCTTGACCAAAAATGTCCAATAACTCCTAATGAGTGTTCTTGCTCTTTGAAAAAAAAAACCCATTATATCCAGATTTGGTTGTGATACTCAGTTTAGTGCTCGAATAATTTCTTCACAATTAGTAAAGTGAAATGTTTTAATGTCAACGGACATCTTCATGGGGAATTGAGCTAAATTTATCCTGCTAATAGCATCTGTATTATCCTTGAAATATGTTTATTAGATGAAGGTTAAAGTTGTATGTAATAAGTGGGATTAAACACTAATTTGAATTATTTAAATTTGGTCCAAAAATCAATCATCCAATCTTAAATAATTCAAGAAAAAGATAACTATTTTAGCTTGTTCAGCTTGAGTTGCAAGGAGGATGGAGTTTCTTTCAGTTGTGTCTTAGACCGGCAAAGTAGTTTTTCACATTTTCCTTCATGATTGTTAATAAAGTGAATTAAAAAAGTTGCATAATTATAAGACTATATTATATTTACTCAAACTTTGAGAAGGATAACTATTGTATTGCACCATGTATAAGATTGTTAGGTGTTTGTCCATTACTATCTACACAGAAGTGCCAGTGATATTTGTGGAGTCAGAGATATTAGGTGTTATCATCTTGTCTTCTGTAGAATGTTTCTGCTGACTAACTGAAATGTGAGAATATTTTCCCGAGACTTTATCTTGTACAGTGTAAATAAATCATTGATAAATATAATTGAATCAAATGATCAATGAACAGAAACATGGGGGTTCACAAGGAGGAAGTTAATAAGTCAGTTATATTTTATATTTTGCTACTTGAAATTCAAAAAGTATTCCATGTATCTTATTTTGAGAGGGTTAAGCAGCAGACAAAAATATAGGGCTAATTAAATGCAGTGTCAGGAAATACTGCATTCAAAAAATGTAATTGATGGTTGAATGCATCTTTTAATGTCAAATTTCCAGTATGAAAAAATGCGTAACCATTTTCCCAGTATACAAATTGAAAATGTCTTGTAGCTTCCTATTTTAAAAGTATATTGTTATTATTTCTATTATTATTATTTGATTGGATCTTTAAATGGGGCGCACAACGTTTGCGCGCATTTGGGGATTAAAATGTTTTACGTTTGCGCGCAACTTTTGATTACATTTGCACGCATTCATTTTACCTTTAAAATTAGCTATGTTTTAGTATTTTAACATTTTTATCTGTACATATTTCTAGGATTTAGTGCTTGTGCATACTAAAATGGACTTGTCTTGCTCGAAATCCCACTTCCACCTCATCGTTGGTCAGTAGGGGACCAAGACTAATGGAACGAGTACTTATACTTGTAAATAATCGAACTAATTATAAATAAATAAGTATTATTACCTGTATTTTACCTGAGTTTACCTGTCAAATAAATGCGCGCAAACGTAATGCACCGTTTAAATGAGATGTATGATAATACTGTCAATTTTTATTTAATGATAAATAATTTCTGAAGTGCACTAGTTCAAAACTATATATATTATGCTCTCTTTGATCATGGTTGTATTGTTTTCAATTGACCAACATTTATGTAACTTGGTATATAGACTCGTTAAAATTCAGGATACAGTGATTGAATTATAGAAGTAAATAAGAACAAAAATTTAATTGAAAATATTTCAAAACTTTGTATGTAGTGTATGAGGAGTTATGCTTAGTGAATGAGGCTGACAAACTCATAGAAATGGTTTTAAATCATATACAAGACTTTGTTATCTATGGCCCACAAATCTTTTCATTATTGTTTTCAAAGGATAAAAAGTTTTGTGGCAATGGAAATGTTGTTCAAGCTTTTTCAGATTGTACCCCTCCTGTATGCCCCCATTTATCTTTACACCAAATTAACATTTTACTGATTTATTTAACATGCATGCCATGTTTATTTTCTCTTAGTTGTTAATAAACCATATGCGTTCATTGCATATCTATGTATCTGTGTATACAAAAAAAATCTGTAAAAGCTAATTGGCTCTTTCCTTCTTCATTTTCAGAATTAGAGAATATAAGGCATGGTAGACCGAAACGATATTCAATAAAATGGTCATTAGGTATACCAAGTTGATCAGGAATAAAGTACAGAATCAAAAGTACAGTTCTACGTATCCTATTAGGTTTGAGTCTTACATAATATGTTTACGTTAGTGCAAAAAAATATTTAATTTTCATGCGTACATTGATATTTACATCATATTATATATAATTATGCATGATATACCAATAAAAATCCAGAGAACTAGATATATATATAGAAAATAAGATAAATAATCAATGCAGATATTGGTATATAAAACAGATTTAGCATCACAAAATAACCCATATACTCCTGATCACAAGTTTTCTTGGATGTATGTCATAAAAAGTACAGCAAGGTTATTAGTACTCATTTCATGTCTGATATGGATTAGTGGGTCATGTAAAAAAGGTCAATGGAAGCATGTCCGTGTACATATATATTATCCATAATTATGCTATAAATAGGTATAATTCTGTCTTCCTGCAGTGTATTTAACTGTAAGCTATTATTGAAAAGAAAAGTCAAGATTGATTTTCATTTACTGCGTAATTGAGATAGTACTTTTAGTGTTACCATATTGGTTAAAAAAAGTACTAATGACCTCTGACTAAAAACTCTTATCAATAAATAATATGGAAACCTACTTCCTCTTTCTAATTTTTTACTTTGATTTTATTTGAACATCAGTTCTGTAGAATCCAGAAAGTATTGACAATTTAGTTTAAATGATATAAACCTATATTTAGGAAATTGATAATGATTTCACACAATTGTATAAAGTAGGTCGGGCAAAATGTCAATGTACTGTGTTAAGTCATTGGCTCTACTACTATAGTTAATGAATTCAAACAGGACACACAATAAATATGGTGTAGTGTTATTGATGAGCTCACCATGATCTGAGTATAATTTGACTGGTCAGTCAAATATTGCTTTTCTGGATCAAGGTAGATCAATGTCAAAAGCATGAATTCATTTACTGATATCGACTTGATAGACAGCAGTTTATGGTAGATTAAATATTCAAAGCTGTTAACATGGAAAATATTAGAAAAATAAATAGATAGATAGTTGTTTTTATACAACCGCATTCGTCGTATATTGCTATTTTTCGCACTCTAACTTTAGTAAAAGTGAATAGAAATCAATGAAATTTTAACACAAGGTTTATGACCACAAAAGGAAGGTTGGGATTGATTTTGGGAGTTTTGGTCCCAACATTTTAGGAATTAGGGGCCAAAAAGGGCCCAAATAAGCATTTTCTTGGTTTTCGCACTATAACTTTAGTTTAAGTGAATAGAAATCTATGAAATTTTGACACAAGGTTTATGACCACAAAAGGAAGGTTGGGATTGATTTTGGGAGTTTTGGTTCCAACAGTTTAGGAATTAAGGGCCAAAAAAGGGCCCAAATAAGCATTATTCTTGGTTTTCGCACAATAACTTTAGTATAAGTAAATAGAAATCTATGAAATTTAAACACAAGGTTTATGACCATAAAAGAAAGGTTGGGTTTGATTTTGGGAGTTTTGGTCCCAACAGTTTAGGAATAAGGGGCCCAAAGGGTCCAAAATTGAACTTTGTTTGATTTCATCAAAAATTAAATAATTGGGGTTCTTTGATATGCCGAATCTAACTGTGTATGTAGATTCTTAATTTTTGGTCCCGTTTTCAAATTGGTCTACATTAAGGTCCAAAGGGTCCAAAATTAAACTTAGTTTGATTTTAACAAAAATTGAATCCTTGGGGTTCTTTGATATGCTGAATCTAAAAATGTACTCAGATTTTTTATTATTGGCCCAGTTTTAAGTTGGTCCAAATCGGGGTCCAAAATTAAACTTTGTTTGATTTCATCAAAAAATGAAAATTGGGATTCTTTGAACTCTCTAACTGTGTATGTAGATTCTTAATTTTTATGCCCCACCTACGATAGTAGAGGGGCATTATGTTTTCTGGTCTGTGCGTCCGTCCGTTCGTCCGTCCGTCTGTCCGTTCGTTCGTCCGTCTGTTCGTTCGTCCGTCTGTCCCACTTCAGGTTTAAGTTTTTGGTCAAGGTAGTTTTTTAAGAAGTTGAAGTCCAATTAACTTGAAACTTAGTACACATGTTCCTTATGATATGATCTTTCTAATTTTAAAGCCAAATTAAACTTCTGACCCCAATTTCACGGTCCACTGAACATAGAAAATGAAAGTGCATGTTTCAGGTTAAAGTTTTTGGTCAAGGTAGTTTTTGATGAAGTTGAAGTCCAATCAACTTGAAACTTAGTACACATGTTCCCTATGATATTATCTTTCTAATTTTAATGCTTAATTATATTTTTTATCCAATTTCGTGGTCCATTGAATATGGAAAATGATAGTGCGAGTGGGGCATCCGTGTACTTTGGACACATTCTTGTTGGTCCTGTTTTCAAATTGGTCTACATTAAAGTCCAAAGGGGTCCAAAATTAAACTAAGTTTGATTTTAACAAAAATTGAATTCTTGGGCTTTTTTGATATGCTGAATCTAAACATGTACTTAGATTTTTGATCCCCAGTTTTTAAGTTGGTTCAAATCAGGATTCAAAATTATTATATTAAGTATTGTGCAATAGAAAGAAATTTTCAATTGCACAGTATTCAGCAATAGCAAGAAATCTTCAATTGCACAGTATTGTGCAATAGCAAGAAATTTTCAATTGCACAGTATTGCACAATAGCAAGAAATCTTCAATTGCACAGTATTGTGCAATAGCAAATATTTTCAATTGCACAGTATTGCGCAATAGCAAGAAATATCTAATTGCAATTTCAATTGGAGTTATCTTTCTTTGTCCAGAATAGTAGTTGAATCAACTTAAATCATTGTTTTATACAATATATAATTGATATTTCAATTGGAGTTATCTTTCTTTGTCCAGAATAGTAGTTGAATCAACTTAAATCATTGTTTTATACAATATACAATGTATATTCACTTTTACTACCAACTGATAAATTAAAACAATCTTTACCATTCAGTGATAACAAGCACTTTATTTTACATTTTAATATTTTATGATGTATTTAAATGAGTAGTTATTGTTGCAAACTCCATTAGAAATTTGAATTGAGATCAGTTTTGGAAAAAGGGAAAGGGGGATGTGAAAAAAAAATGGGGTGGGGGGGGGGGGTTAAATTTTTCTCATTTCAGATTTCATAAATAAAAAGAAAATTTCTTCAAACATTTTTTTGAGAGGATTAATATTCAACAGCATAGTGAATTGCTCAAAGGCAAACAAAATATTTTAAGTTCATTAGACCACATTCATTCTGTGTCAGAAACCTATGCTGTGGCAACTATTTAATCACAATCCAAATTTAGAGCTGAATCCAGCTTAAATGTTGTGTCCATACTTGCCACAACAGTTCAGGGTTCAACCTCTGTGGTCGTATATAGCTGCGCCCTGCGGAGCATCTGGTTTTTAATGTCAAGTGGCAAATAGTTCATCCATATACAAGTTGAGAAACAAATTGATATGTTTTGAAAAATGGGTCAACTGGGAAAAAGGGCAGATTATGTAGACTGTCATTGGAAGAAAGGGTATTATATTTGATAAAGGGCAGAATTTTGGCTTGCAATACATCAACTTTGAACTAAGCGTAGTTATTTGAAGGTCAACTCTTTTTTTTAATTTTCAGAAATCTTGACAGTCTTCAAAAGGGGGAATCTGACAGAATGTTTAAGTTTGAAAAAAGATTATTAAGTTGACAAGGGTAAGTGTAAGAGTTATCTCTCTTTGAGCATTATCATAATTATCAAGTAAATTAATTTTGACAGTAATTATATACAAGAGTGCACACGTTGAAATGTCTGGCCTTCTTTACTAATCATTGATATTATGTTGATAGTACTAAATATAAAGCTTTATTACAACTGTCACTTAAACTTAACATTAACCAAAAAAAACCATGAAAAATAGGTCAAGGTTAGATGAGTCATGCCAGGCAGGCATGTACAGCTAACAATTCTTCCATACAACAAATACAGTTGATTTTTAATAATTGCTTATAGTTTAAGAAAAACAGACAAAAACACAAAAACTTAACACTGAGCAATGAACTATGAAATTGAGGTCAAGGTCAAATAAAACCTGTGCGACTGATATATAGATTATAAAATATTTCCATACACCAATTATAGTTGACCTTTTGCATCAAGTAATAGAAAAAAAGACTAAAATTCAAAATCTTAACTTTTGACCACTGAACCATGAAAATGAGGCCGAGGTCAGATGACACCTGCCAGCTAGACATGTACACCTTAAAATCATTCCATACACCAATGATAGAATAACTATTGCATACAGTATAATAAAAACAGACCAAAACACAAAAACTAAACTATAACCACTGAACCATGAAAATGAGGTCAAGGTCAGATGACACCTGCCAGTTGGACATGTACACCTTACAGTGCTTCCATACACCAAATATACTAGACCTATTGCTTATAGTATCTGAGATATGGACTTGACCACCAAAACTTGACCTTGTTCACTGATTCATAAAATGAGGTCAAGGTCAAGTGAAAACTGTCGGATGGGGGTGAAGACCTTGCAAGGTATGCACATACCAAATATAGTTATCCTATTACTTACAGTAAGAGAGAATTTAACATTACAAAAGATCTGTACTTTTTTTCAAATAGTCACTGAACCATGAAAATGAGGTCAAGGACATTGGACATGTGACTGACGGAACTTTGTAACATGAGGCATCCATATACAAAGTATAAAGCATCCAGGTCCTCCACCTTCTAAAATATAAAGCTTTTAAGAAGTTAGCTAATGCTGACACTGGATCACTATCCCTATGTCGAGCTTTCTGCAACAAAAGTTGCAGGCTCGACAAAAATACTGCTCTTCTATAATAAGGAATCAAAAATATATAAAAGAAATACTTATTGGTAAACACCAAAGAACAATGTCTTTATCATATTGTATTGGTTACTCAGATATTCCCATTCAGAATGAAGATTAACAATAACAATAATCCCTCTTAAGTGTCGGGTTTATTCCAAGTATAGTGTAGAATATGTTGTGCTTCATATGTTTTTAACAGTATGTTTCCTTTTTATGAGATTACATTTATGGAACATGAATCTCTTTTCTATTTATCAAAATAAAATGCTTGTCGGAAAAACATGTTACAAAATTATTATACAAGGTCCATAATGAGAACAAGTAAATTTAACAGGATAAGTGTCTTACATATTGCTAAGAATGTTTTACATTGTAAATTCTTATTTTACCACTGGATGGTCAAATCTCATAAATGAACCCAAGTAACTGGAAAAAAGTGGCAGTTCTCCAAAATGAACATTAAGAAGCCATCTGCCAAGTCAAAATAAAACCTCCAACTTAAGCTTAAAATCAATAGTAATCCCATTTTCTGTCTGTTCATCAGAGCCTATCTCAACAGTTTTAATAAACCCTGTCAGTGTCGATGATTCCCTAAGGCATTCTTATTTTCTGTGACAATTATTTAATCAAACCATTTGTATTCTTTTGAGAACTATGAAGACTGCTATTGTGATACTTAACATGAAAAAAGTTCTCAATATTAAATATATTTAATTCACTGCTTTCTTCCCGTAAATAATGTGACAGATTTACTCCCCTGATTATCGTTAATTATTGTAGTGCGTTTTAGAAAGGCTTTAAAAATCAGAATTGAAGTATTGTAACTCTGTTTTTTAAAGAATTTCGTTAAACTATATAAATTGGAATATGCAAACAGTTAAATTGTTCAAGGTCAACATTTATGATTATTAAAAAAATCTTTTAAAATTTATGATAATGAAAAGTCTTGGTTACATTTTCTCAAAAAATTGCAATTTCATAGTTGTGATCTATGTTTATCTTCTTCAAACATTTCTCCTTTTAAGGTAATTAAGTTAAGCTCTAGTTTAACCCTATCACTTGCAAATGTACTATGCCTAGATAGTGATTGTCTCTAGTTGTATTCCTCACAGAAAAGTCATCTGAGATCTAAGATTACAACTGTTATTCTTTGCACAGAATTCAAAGAATACTTTCATAGTTTGTGTTTAAAATTTTCACTTCTTGTCTTGAATTTGGGTGGGGGAAGGGAATAAATGGTTTGACATATAGTATTGAGAATTTTCTTTTGTCAAGGACTTTATTTTAGCCTCCTTATGTCTGTAATGAAGTATGTGAGGGTGGTTGATGTCTCGCTTATATATGGCAAACTTATTTTATGGAGGTCCAGTCAAACCCCTTTTGAACTTTCCCAATATGTTGTTCTCTTGAAATAACCAATCACTTTTATTCAGGATAACAAAGTTTTGAAAGTAGGTGTACTTTATAACCAGATCTTGTCAAAAAGATATTGTTTCGTGACCTTGACCTTATTTCATTTTTTAATGGTCTAGTATTTTTTTTAAGATAGGACCTTGTACTCCTTTACTACATTTATGCATGTAATATGTTGTATTGCCTTGACCTCAAATCATGTATTTTAGGTCTGCTTTGAATTAATTAATCATGTGCATCTCAAGTTGAAAGGTATACATTATTTGTTGTTAACAATTATCAATTTATACCTGTAAATAAGCAGGTGCACTGGACAGATTGCAGTTGGCCTCAGTTTGAGAGTTCATTGCCCTTTAAAACAAATCAATATTACAGAATGCATTAGACATAAGTATTTCATATTTGTAAAGTGGAGTTGTAGAGTTGTCAAGTTTTTTAGAAAATGAAATGTCCCATCATTCATACTTAGGTGGATAGTTGTCACACAAATGTTTGCATGTATCTATAGTTTAAACATATTTATTTATAGTGGATTGGGAAACAAGTTTTGCAACTTATATTAATCCCTTTCCACTTTGCGGGTGCTATTGCTGCCTTGTAGCGGCATTAGCCTACTCTTTTTCGAAATCTACAAGGGTGTCTTTAACGTGCAAGAGATATGGCTCTATATATCTATAATATTGTGATTGTTGTACAATGAACAAAAATGTTGAAATAATCATATGCTGCACACAAATATCACTTTCAGAAATAATTGTTAGTTTTTATTTTGGCTAAAACTATCCCTTTGTAATGATAAAACTTTGCCAATATTTCTGAATTACATTAATGTATTAGAGTTGTTTCCCTTTAAACAGGTTCGATTAAATTTACATTTTTCCATAATATAGAATATATATATATATATATATATATATATGTACGGTAAATAGCTAATGTAACAAAATCACAAATAGTATTAAGTATACTTTTATTTACAAAAATCAGAAATGATTATGTATTTGAATGCTTCCAATCAATTATTAGTAGGCTATTGATTATGCTATAAATGTAACATACATTTATTTTTGTTTAAATTAGACCACATGTCATTCACAGAATAGATTGTATATGGTTATGACTGTGTTGGTCTGTTCATTGGTTTAAGTCTATAGTGATGAGTTGTGCCGAGTTCAGATCTGAAGAGCACGAGTCACTTCCTGTTGATGAAACCATTTTTTCACAACCCTGAACATGGAATTTTTCCTCCATGTGTAATGAAGAGTTGGGGCTTAATTTGAATGTCATATTACATGCAACACCAAGTTCTAGAGTGACTTTTACCAAATTAAGTAAATGTTGAATTTTCGTTCATGCTATGCTGTGTTGATAGGAAGGAAAGATGATCTCAACCTTTTTAAGATATTCCAGATTTTTGGAATTATTGAGGGATTTTAGTTTTGATAGAGAATGATGTAAAAATTAGTCAACATTAGTCTCAAGGGTATTAATCTAGTGATTTATGATCAGATACTTTACAAGAACTAGTGTTTTATGCCCCTTTTATCTCTCAGTATAGTCCTGGATATCTGGTCCATGTTTAATAGTCATTTAACTGAGATCCTATCAGAACTTAATGGCCCTATAGACATGAAATCAACATAGAGGCCCATCAATTTTTCCTTTTGATCTTTTGATTTTTTTCTGCTTGGTACATGTAGGTATATTGGTTAAACATGTACTTTTTACACTATAACATGCATCAAAATTTGTTGTTCAGCCTGTGGCAAAGTGCTAAGATAAAAATAGGAATAAATAACATGTACTTGGTTGTCAGTTTACATAAAATACTATAATTAAGTTGAGTATTGATTTAACTAGGCCATTGACTCTTTACTTTAATATCTGATAACTAAGTATCCATAGAAAGTAGTAAATGTATAAATTTAAATGAAATGTTTACTTTTTAGCTATAAAAATGGATTATAGGCATGAAAAGTAAGAATTGTTGTGTTTTGGACTATCAGTTTTAGTTTCTAAGAAGAAAGTTCTGTAAAGGCCACAATAATTACTTAACTTTTAAAAATTTTGATAGATTCAATTTTCTTTTCTTTTTTCATTTCATCAATAAAAGAGTTGCTTTTAGCCTTAAAAAAATGTCTAAAACTCTTGAACGTTTTTCAGCATGCTAGCATGTTCCCCATTGCTCCACCCCGACCCCCATATAAAAGTAAAAATTCATTTCCCAGTATTCAAATTTTGCTGTTTTTATCAGGCTGCACAATTGAGATTGAATTCCATTTTTTTCTGGTTTCCCCAGATGATTAGGTAGCCATCATCAATCTTAACAATAAAACCACTGGCTATGTCAATGTCCATATATAATATTATATTGTGATTGAAACTTAATCTTTGTTGTCATGCCATGGAAAACTGATACATATACAGATTTGAAAATAGGCTTTTGTTGTCCTAAGTAACTCAGTTGTCATTTGCAATATGAGAAATATTTACGATTTTCACAAAAATCGGGCAAATTGCAGTTCACACGTTAATTTCATTTACTAATGATAAAAATCTACCGATTTAATCATATTGGATGACTTCTTGTCTGATCAATATGAGGTGGAAAATTACACTCCTCTGTTCAACTTAAGAGATTTTTTTCTTGATATTATTGAATCAAATGTTTGAACCAATCAAAGCATAATTGCAATTCATAAGTGAACTATTTTGATACATTGCATTGACAGGAGTATTTATCAGCTATATCGGCTATCGCTACCTGCAATAACACAATCTCCTCCGAAATCAGAAACTTATCCAAATGATCTATATAGGTTTTCAATAGGTTAAATGCTTATTAAGACTTTTCAACTTGGTTTTCAAGTGTTTGTTTATTCATCGAAAGCGACGCCAGGATAAAAGACAAGGACCCTTTTAAATAGAAAAAGTGATTGAATTGTATAAATTTTTAGTGTTTGTCCAGGGGAAAAACTCAGACACAAACATGTTAAGATACACAGTTATATTGTATTCTGGGGGAAGGCGACACAATACAATATGTATACAATTTCAACTTGATCCCTTCAATAGTATTTGTTTACTTGATTTTGTGAACATTTACATCTGTTTTGATGTTCAAACGCTCTAGATTTAATAAAACTTAATATTTAGATCATTTTAAGATCGATAGAATATATAGATTTTTACATTCATTTCTATAGTTCATTTGCCTAAAAATGGGCTAGACAACCCTTAACAAACTTTATTTCACATATAATTGTTTATTTTGTAACTTTCTATAGTTTATATAGTCTATAGCCTAAAGATGGGCTAGACAACCCTCAACAAACTTTATTTCACATATAATTGTTTATTTTGTAACATTTTTAACTATTATCTGACAACCTAAATAATAATGTGATTTAGCCTCTAGAAAAGGGTTAATTTGGTCCCTAATTTAACACCAACTGTGATTATATAGGTATATGGCCAAAATAACCATCAGAATGTTCATAGATCATTTACTTTTAAATGACCTCTGTCCATTGTAAATCCATCAGCCTGTTGTATTGGATTATTTACATTGAAAGAAAAATTTCATAATGGCATTGTTGAATTAGATTGAGCAATAGGTTTAGATAACCTAATGAGTTGTAAATAATTGATTAGAGTGAGAGTGACCCAGATGTCTCAAGGTCATTCATTTCAAATTTTAAAAATTGACCAATTGAATTAAAGCATTAAACAATTTCAAATAAATATGATAAGAACTTATTAGACCTAGAAACTAACTGTTCCTAAATTTATTTATCCAGCTTTTACTATAGTGAAATACAGTATATGGGGTGGTGGTGAAATCTTGAAATGAAGGAGTATGAAATTTTCATTCTGATTAAAACAATTATTAAATTAAAAAAAAATAATCATAAATTGATAAATTTTTATGGTATATATTCCCACCATACATGTCTATTTAGGGCAATGATGTAATTGTACCAATTTATATTATGCTCCTGTTTAAAAAAATGTCACTAAGACTGAGGGCAGGGAGTCCTTGATATTATTTGAATCTCTATATATAGAAAGACCAGGATTATAGTAGAAAGTGTCTGTATTGTTTATTTCCCTTGTTTTATATATATATATATAACAAGTCAAAAAGGGTACAACATCACCATTAAATAACTATAAAATATACAAATATTAGATATTTCGGATAACAGATATCCTTCTTCAATAATAGCACGATGTCAAATGAATCATGTCAATATATTCAAACTGAGATACTTTTTCTAAATCTTGAATTTATACAATTTAAGCGAACACCACAGACGCTGATACAATTTTAAAATTTCCAAACACGGCGCAAAGATTACTAAGATATGCCAAATGAAAGTAGTTATTTTCGTTGTGAACTGGCACAACTCTAGATTTCCAAAGGTTGTGACAGTTGAGATGGTATAACTGCATTGAGGGCAGTCCTCAAACAAAAAGATCAAAAATGTCCTAACCGATCCAGGATGGTATAAATTAGACAACGGTAGGGCAATTACAACAGAAACTACATATTTAAGCCTCCCAAACGAATAGCAGTCTTATAATGATTGAAAAAATAAGTTTTATATAATGAGGTAAAATAATTGAACGTGGCAACGTACTTATACATCATCCCGAATCAATGGAAACCTGTAATTTAAACTGTTATTTTTAAAAATAATTTCGAACTGTAAAGCCAGTACTAAATCCGGCGTTGTTTGAAACAGGTGGTCACAGGAAAATGAAGGACTCGTTCTATGTTTTTTCATTTATGCCCTCTGGGGAAACTGTCCGTAACTTTCTTATCCAAAATCTTTCCCGAGCGACTCTATCGACCTTCGACCAACCCTCGTTGTGGTCTATGATTGTGATGGTAAGGTTTTTGAGATCAGCTTGTGTGTGTCCAGGTGATCTCAAATGACGACTTACGGGTAGGTCGGGCTTGCAAGTGTAGTCACTTCGATGACCATTCATGCGTTTGTTAAATGGCTGCTCTGTCTCGCCAACATACTGCATGCCACATCGACACTGAAGGAGGTATACAACATTCTGGGTTTTGCAAGTTACATTGCAATATATAGTGTACACAGACCCAGTCGAGTGGCAAGTGAATGTTTGAGTATTCAGTATTTGTTGACAAGTCAGGCAACGTCTGTTACCACATGACTTGCACCATCCTGCAATTGAACAGCTTTTATTTGAGGAGACGTCAGCTCTAACAAATAAGTCTTTCAGACTTGCTGGTCTCCGAAAAGCTAAGACAGGAGGATTGGGAAAGATCTTGGATAATTTAGGGTGTTTGGCAATAGTTTGCCAATTGGCACGGATCAAACGTGAAAGGTTATTAAAGGCTGGATTGTATGTAAGAACAAACGGGACTATTTTGCTGCGCTTCTTCCGTTTGTACTGTAAGAGGTCATTGCGGCTGTTATTGTTGGCGCGCGCAAACCCCTTATCTATGTCCAATTTCTTATAACCTCGTTTTGTCAAAAATCCGCGAAGTTCCTGTAACCGTTTCGTGACAGCCTCCTCAGAGGAGCAAATCCGCTTGACTCTGAGAGCTTGACTGTACGGGATACTTTTTGTACAGTGTTTGGGGTGACAGATTTATAAGAACGAGACAGAGCAGCCATTTAACAAACGCATGAATGGTCATCGAAGTGACTACACTTGCAAGCCCGACCTACCCGTAAGTCGTCATTTGAGATCACCTGGACACACACAAGCTGATCTCAAAAACCTTACCATCACAATCATAGACCACAACGAGGGTTGGTCGAAGGTCGATAGAGTCGCTCGGGAAAGATTTTGGATAAGAAAGTTACGGACAGTTTCCCCAGAGGGCATAAATGAAAAAACATAGAACGAGTCCTTCATTTTCCTGTGACCACCTGTTTCAAACAACGCCGGATTTAGTACTGGCTTTACAGTTCGAAATTATTTTTAAAAATAACAGTTTAAATTACAGGTTTCCATTGATTCGGGATGATGTATAAGTACGTTGCCACGTTCAATTATTTTACCTCATTATATAAAACTTATTTTTTCAATCATTATAAGACTGCTATTCGTTTGGGAGGCTTAAATATGTAGTTTCTGTTGTAATTGCCCTACCGTTGTCTAATTTATACCATCCTGGATCGGTTAGGACATTTTTGATCTTTTTGTTTGAGGACTGCCCTCAATGCAGTTATAACATCTCAACTGTCACAACCTTTGGAAATCTAGAGCTGTGCCAGTTCACAACGAAAATAACTACTTTCATTTGGCATATCTTAGTAATCTTTGCGCCGTGTTTGGAAATTTTAAAATTGTATCAGCGTCTGTGGTGTATACTGTATAGCATGTATAATGTTTAAGCCATTGGCCCATATGGGCGTAAAGTGCTTTTCAATAAAGAAAGAACTATAAAAAAAAAGCTTGCAAGAATCTTTTATTTATACTGTATTGAAATTTTATTTTTAGTATCCTTCTATAGAATAAGGTTGAAGATACAGATATCAAAGTCAAAAGATATGCCAAATGACTTAAGGCAACAAAAGATGCAAAGGTAGAATATGAATCCATAAATAAACCAAGTCCTTCTGTACCTGGCAATTATAAGTACTTGAATAATGTAGCATAGAATAAGAATGTGGGGATTCATAATGTCAAATTGAGATATCAAAACCATACTATATATAAAAATCATATTCTAAAGACTGGAATGACTTTTAAACCAGAATCCAGTGCATGTCAAATGACCTTAAGGTTATTTGAAGTATTATTCAAACTGCCCAATTCAAAACACATTTATAAATTGTTTGACAGTCAACCAACAAGTGGACATCACTTTCTGGTGTTTAGTTAGTCCTATGATTATCATTTTAGACATCGGCGATAAATCAGTGCTTTCAAAATTAACACCTTAGCCAAAGGTAACTTGCCCCTCAATGCATGTTTTACATGTTTTATGATGTCCTGTTAAAAAACCCACATTTAAACTGTCATCTTTAATAATATTGATATCTTCACATTTATAACTTAGTTGTGCAGTTATCACATCTTTTTATGGTATGATTAAATTTTCTTGATAAAGGACTAAACTGTTGTAACCTGACAGAATAAATTTTTTACCAAAGTTAGTCCACATTGTTCCAGACATTGCTTATCCTCTATTTTTAGGGTGGTTCTTTTCATGATCCTCAGGACACAATTTAAAAAAATAAGTACATCCTATACAAATCTACTTACTGTTTTGCAACACATAGAATAACCCCCATTTTTTATGGAGTTTGTGCTGTTTTATTTTTGTAGTTTTTTAGCCATCATTTTGTCTTCAACTTATTATTTTAATTACTTTTTACAATATTTTGAAAAGTCCATTAAGAAAAATAAAAACTTGTAGCAATTTTTAACACCCATGTTCTTTTATTGATCAGACCCTGGTAAAATAATTGATATTATTTAATCATGTCTCCCATATTTCTTCCATGACAGTAAAGTCCTGTATCTCAGAAAAACAATCCAAAGATGCCTAGATTAGAGGTAATTTAGAGATTTAAGAGCAAATATTTATTAGAAGACTCATCAGTGTTATCAGAAGCGATTTTATGGTGACATGGGCTTCCATCCATAATGAATGAGCGTTCTTAAGCATGAAAAAAAACTTTTGATAGATTTTTATCCTGAATAATTTATGTGGGAATTTGATATTTTTTCTGAAATTTATTTGGAAAATGATGATATTTGAATCTCAAAAACTTTTTTTTTTTTTCAAAAGTGAAACAATGCGTTAAAAGTCCATTCTTGAATAACTAACGGAAAGATTGATTGATGATTGCTTTACACCACATTAGTGCAAAAAGGCTATATCGTGGTGATACTAATAAAGACATATTTATGTATATATTACCATGTGAGATATTAGAGAAATATTTAAATTATTACAAGAGAAAATACTGTAAATGCTATAAAACTGCTTAAAAATTGTGTTTAATAATTAATAAAGTAATGCTGATTCAGCATTTATGTCTATGAACACCTGATGGTTATATAATTGTTTTATATTACATGTAGATGGGGGGTTTCATTTATTATATCATGTCCCTAAGGTGAAAGCATTAACACTATAAACCTATTTAATTGCCATAAGTTGGTCTGTTTTTTTTTTATTAAAGTCTTAATAGGCAGGGATTTCCATGTTGTTTATTTGTGAAGTCTTAAGTAAATTTTCATATTTGATAACACATTTTTCTGGATATCTTCATATTTACACCTATTACACCTGATTAATATGTTGGGTAACTTGATTTACAGCATTAAGCTATATAGGTCCTTATAAAATTAATTTGTCATTATGACAGTTGATTGACTTATCAATATATTTAATAGGAGCAATACAATGGGTGTCCAATGTGGAGCAGAATCTACTAACCCCTTGGGAACATCTAAGATCTAAGTGTAATGGTTGGGTTTTGTTGTATTTTTAATTTTATTTTGCCATTATTTTGTCATCATCCTATCTTCATCTTGTGACTTTTAATATCTTCTGTCTGTAGGAATGTGGAAAAAAATAAATAATTTTGCCCATATTTAACTTTTTTAAAATTTGAAAACAAAGGCATGACATTTTTTTTAAAACAAATTCCAGGTTACTTTGGTTAGATGGAAACCAACATGTCCTGAATTTGATAGATTTAAATCATATATGTTTATTGGCAGTAGACCATAAAATTCTAGAGACCATAATATATGTTTAATATTAATAATGTAAGAGTAGCATCTGCTGAATAGACCAAAGTGTTTCATTGAATGACTTGATATTTGTCACAACCTAATACAATCAGTTAACTATCAGTTCTTAAAGAGAAGTTTACTAAGAACGTCACCTGTTTGTAAGGAAATGGCATTAAATATTAATTCTAATACAAGTTCTAATATTATTATTTTCAATATGTATATTAAAATTTTGAGCAAAAACCCACGCACAAGGGAAATATTGTTAACTATATTTGTTTATTACTGGATGTATTTGTTTGCACTGGAATATGGAACTAACTAGACCAGTCACCTGCAGGGGAAGGGGTTTGTCAAAAGAAAACATTTGAAAGAGAGATTCGTTTTTCAGACAATTTACACCCTTTAAATGTCTTTTAAATATTTAATAGGTAACTTTCACCTTTATATGCTTTTCTGCTTAAAACACCTTAAATTAACGTAATGATAAGGTTACATGTGTCAGTTTTCAAAAGAGCTTTAAGCACAAGATGTCGGGTCTATGACTTCTTAAAAGGATTTCAGTAAAAATATTTAAATATTTTATTTACTTAATATTTGGATTCATTATCTATGTTTGATTAACAATTTTGTCACCTACTGTATTTTCATTACACCTTTGTACAAGTGTTAATTTTTGTATATAAAGGTAGACACGAAATGTATACCATATTGTTTGGAAAAGAATTACAACTTCTCTTGAGGGCCTTTATTAAAGACAGACATGGTTTGAGAAATAAGCTAAAAGACCTGTAATTATGACCCCCTAAAGTGTCCAGTGGGCAGGTGTCCAAACCACAAAATAGCCCCCCTGATCATTTGAATGAAATAGTCAAGTTTGCAATGCACTTAAAGTGGAATATAAAACTTCAAAGGCCATATTAGTGAATATATTCACAATGATTTTGTCAGATAGTGTTGACAATGACAAATTAGGTATAAATGACCCGAAGTAATACCCATCCCCAAGTCAATTGACCACCCTGGTGAATCTGAAGTTTGTTTCAAAGTTTATAGACCAATTTACCATCTGTTTCTAATAAATAATGAAAGTGATAAGACATGTATATAAATATTATATCCATTTCATACTCAGTGTATTTTAATAATAAGGTAAAGTTTACAAGTCTAGGGTATAAAAACTCAATAAATCTATAATATGATCAGGTTTGAAGGTCAAAAGTTTTATGGATATTTTCAAAATTACATCCTTGTAGACTGATATGGCAACTGTGGGTATAACACCAAGACCAGCTAACTTTATGTGAACTTTATGATACTTAAACATGATCAATAAAAATCATAAATTACAAGTCATATTTGTTATCAGAAAATCTCTTAAAACTTTGATATGCATATAATTAAATGTTCAGCAGTGTTTTTTTCTAATGAGTTTAGGCATGATGGTGCCCCTATATGCATTTAATTTCAGCCTTATCCTTTAAATTTTTAATTGCCCTTTGACTTTATGTAATCCCCTATCTATCAAAATTCTTGTACCCCATGAGTATTCAGTTAATCCCCCACCATTTGAAAACAAATATTATAATACTTCAGTACTCTTATTCTACTGCAACTGACAACTTCTTTTTATCTGAAGAGCAGCATGATCAGCACTGTCACAGGCTGTTTTCACAAAACCAAATGCTTATGTCATGCAAGTTGATTCTTTGAAGGATTCTTAGGTTTGTCTATGATGTAAGGAGCCTATGATGATAATTATATTAAATCTCTCTCTGAAAGTATTCACACTCCTCCCAATATTGATATTATTGATAAATAACCATTGGTGAGAATCTTTACACAAAACAGAGAATTAAACAAAAAGTTTAAGAAATTAAAGTTGAATGGTGAAACAGCAGGAAGAAATGAATTGTCAGGAAATACATTAAGATTGGAACTGTCCAATTCTGTTGTCAGGAAATGATAAAAAGTAGTGTTACTCTGTAGCCAGTTTTAATTCATTCATTACTTTCCAAATTAACAGCTTTGAATTTGCCGTATTTGCAATGCAAATTTTGGCATTGATGAATGGCTTCCAACCTTAAACAATAAGTTCTTATTAAACCCTGATAGCTACACTTAAGTTTCAGTAGTTTTATTATTTCACACGGAGTATCTTTTTGATCGAATGTCAGAAATCCATAGTTCCTTATATAATTTCTAATTAATCTGATTGGTGAAAATGGAATTTTGAGAGATTTATCAATTTTAATCTAGCATGTCCAGTGCTCTTATTTAGCTTTTGGATAAATATAAAAGTGTCAGTTGATAGCGGGATAGTGTATTTTATTTAATTAATTATAATGCATGTCATGGGTACTAATGTCAACCAATGACATTTTATCTGTTGACAATTCTGTCATTTCAGCCACACTCCGATTTGATCACACAGCTGATAAACATTTGTCCTCTGGTCATTTCATACAGTTTAATTGTGTTGATGAAACTGCAGCTGAAAAGTGATGCCATAGTTTCTCTTTAGCTTCTCCGTTCTCAGTGTTTGTAGTTTAGATGATATTGAACTATTTGTACAGTGTTACAAAGCACTGAAATGTAAGGCAGAAAAAGGGACATTTTTTAGCCTTTCTGTTTTCTGTATTGCAAAATGCAAAGAGTAGGAATATGTAAACTTAATTTAGTGTGACCTATAGTTGTTAATTTCTGTGTCATTTTGTCTCTTGTGGAGAGTTGTCTCATTGGCAACCATACCACATCTTCTTTTTATATTAGCTAAGTTTTCTTAAATTTGTTGGCAACTGTTATGACTGTCCTAGGGATAGATAACCAAATCAAAAGAACTGAATTAAAGATTATGATGGTTTTTATGACATGTTACACTGTCACTTAGGTTTTACATTTCCTTGAGACACTGAGGAATAAAAAGAAAAGTTAATAGGTACAAATTCTAAAGATTAGGTGGCAATATTATAATTGAAATCTTTGTTATCTTCAGGGTGAAAGGATTTTGAAAACAAAACATTCTATTAAATACACAGAAAATAGATTAAGGAGATATATATATCAAAGACGACTTTACTTGTGACATTTTTTCGTGGAGGACAGTTTACTTTTGTTATTTTGACAAATGTTATTCACCACAAAAGACTTTTGTTTTTTGTACATACAACTGTTTTTAAATTATTTGTTCTAGTGTTTTTCTTTCAGTCAGTTTGTCTGCATTGGTTAACAATTTATACATGTTTCGTGAATGAGTTGACTCCTTTTCTGACACAGTATTTAAAGCCCTATAAAAATCTGGGCTTAGATAGGTCAAAGAGACGGCACCTAGGAAATGATGAGGTATTGAGGAGAAGTACAATCACCCCGACATTGGCTCAAAAATGAGGGCACACATCCGCTACTTTTGATTTTAAACACCTTGACAGGTGGGATTTAACAGGGTTAACGATTTGTCACAATTCAAGTATTTAATTAATAGTTTGTCTGTTGTATAGTGTAGATAATATTTACAAAATTACCAAGTAGTTTATAGTATCCATTAGAATTACCTGTAAAGTCTAGTTGGGTGTCAGGCTTTTAAAATATTTTTTTTTTTTGTTTCTTGTACTTAAAATTTAGCTAAAATATTTTTTGTTTTAAATGTTTTGTTCATAGTTTAAAAATTTAAAGCTCGCTGCTACCCTACAGAACATTTTGGACAAATATTTTGATTTAAAACAAAAAATGTAAATATATTTATTAGATCTCATATTTGTTGCTTATTTTTAATGAGGATCTGATTAATTTGCCTTCAATTCATGTCATGTTGATATTTAAAAGATATATCCTACTTTGTAGACCCAGCAAAAGTCAATTTCCAAACTTGAGACAAGTGTACTACCATGCTTCCTGAGTGAACAGTACATACAATACAAACTCTGAAAATAATTCATGCATTATTTATTATTGCAAAGCAAAAATGTGAAATCTAATTAATTAAATGCAATAATTATATGAAGGAAAATCACTGCTAAAATTGTTAATGCAAGTTTAGGTAAATGTAAACCTGATGCTATCCAATGCAATAATTTCTGTATTTACAGTATAATGTATTATATAATTTATCCATTCTCAACTTCTGGTGCAAGTTGCTATTTAACTACAAAACACATCATGCATTTTAAATATATAGAAGAAAATTTTGTATGAATCTGATGATAAAGTAGATACATGGTAAATAAATGAAATTATGGGTTGAACTGTTGTCCTGAACAAAATGTACTTATTGACAATAATCGACACATTACTTTTATCGGAACCCTTTACGAGACCTATCTGACATGAACATTTTACGATTTTGATATTCAATTTTAACTTTTGAATAGGTTTGTTTAAACAGGAAATTGAAAATGAGGTTTAAAAAGTCATCTTTTCAGTATCAGAAACAGAAATGGCTATTAAAGTCATTAAAACACTTTAGTGTTGGTTTTGGAGAAGATTTGAGACCCCATAGTATTCTAGGATAATAACTTGATAAGATGATTAGCCCTGAAAAATTAAATTGTCACAAGTCGGGTAACATTTTTGACTAATTGCTTTCCCTACAGGCAAATAATACCTATATTTATTTATTGTCATAGGCCAGCTGTCGCTTAAATACACAGCTGTCAAAGGTGTTTTTTGTGTATTCTTTTTTGTGGTCACAAACTGTTACCCCAACATAAATTAAAAATAAGAATTCTGGAGACATGATATGAATAAGCAATTTTGGCAGTAAGGATTCAGATATATGACGCATGATACCCCTTACATTAGCAATCTGTTGTTATTTTCAATTCATTTAAATCATTACCATTTCGTATATTGTGTAATTAGATTTAAAATATTTAACTAAAATGAATTTAAAGAAATATTTTTTGCATGACTTTGCCCAAAATTACCTTATTCAAAATGAAATTGTTCAAGCTGTGCCATTTATGTTTATCTTCAAGATAACAGAGAATTAGATAATTTGAGTAGCTGCAATTGGACTGTGCTTCAGTTTAGACTTGTTTTTTGTTTCAATATTGCATAATTTATATCTTCATCAAATAATCATGTCATAAAGAGGTCTGTTATTGTTTTGAGTTATATTCAAAGTTTTTACATGCTGAGTTTATTTTATTTTAAACCATGCCCTAATTTGAGTAAAAAAATGATAAATTTTGAAAGTAATTTTCCACACTACCAGCTTTCTAAATTGCCTCTTTTGTTTTATTGGTAAAACTCTGGAAATAGAATCTGATATTGCAAACTTTATTGACAAGGTTGGCCTTTTTTTGTACCAAATGTCAGTGGTTCAGCCCGGACCTCCACAATGGGTTGACATGTTATAGTTAGGTCACTGAAGGTGGTGTTAAACACCAAACAAAACTTATGTTGCATACAGATATTGAAGATGTCAAAATGAGTTAAAGGGTTGAGTTGTACTGAAAAGCATGTACAAATGTAGTACCTAAGGTGTCATACTCTGTCTTGACATAGAAAATAATCTATGCATGGCATAAGCATAATTTCAATACTAATTTATGTCCTGTAGATTTTCAAGTTTTTGATGCTCTTTTTTTCGTTTGAATTGTTTTCTAGTCTGATCCATGTTTTATCACTTTTTTTCAGTAGAAGTTTTCTGTTGTCTCTCCATGAATTATGAAAAAGGTGCCACTAGATGTTAAGCAGGAAACAGCAAATCAAATCAAAATAAGGTTCTGGGCCTGTAGGCATATTTCATATAAATTAAGATTTGTTATGAAAGGACAATTTTTCTACATGTCCTATGATAAATTATAGTATTATGATTGGATATCTAAACTTCAGTGGTTTTATTCATACAGTTCCAGTTCTCCAAGTTGGTATGATGATTTGTCATAGAAAAAAATCAGTGGACTTGTAAACAATTCTCAAAGATATATGGTTTGGTGCAACGTACCCAGAGCAAACTCATTAGAAGTTGTCAGATCTTTAGAATAAACAGAATGAGTACTTAAAATAAAGTACATCAGGAATTGATTTTCTGTTGACAGAGCGATCTGCTTTTAGAAATTCATATAAACTGTGTTCAAAAAGACAAATTCATTAACACATCAAGATTTATAGAGAATTTTATGGCTATGTTAAATCAAAGGATATATAAGCAAGAGAAATGTATGATGCAAAATTAATTACTATTTAAAAAAAAAAAGATAAAAACTATGAAAGTAATGTTGATTTGCTAAAATAACGGATGAGAAGACTTTAACTTGTGTGACAAGAAGTGACAATTTATTTTATAGATTTATAGCATATGATTGAAAAATAAATGATATAAAAATCTAAAATTGTCATGTTAGTACTTTTATCAACACATGTTACATGCAGATGTACTGTAAAAGATGCATTAAATTTTTAATATTTATGTGATATTCCAGCAAAGGCTAATTTAGATTTTATTTCTTGTTGCACAGATGTTCTTGTCTTCCAAATAAAAGATAAATTGAAAATATGTTTTTGTTGTCAAATGAAGTGTTATTCAATTTTCTTAAGTTTTATGTATTGTTTTTGTCTTTAGATATTTCATTGAGGGTAGGAATATGCCTTTTACCGTTAGGCATCAAATAATCTTCTTTGGCTACTGTAAGAATGAAATTGGTTAAATTTTTATTCCTGATTTGTCATAGGTCTCAAGATAATTATCTGTTAAAATTAATTTGAGAAAGAGTTATCATCATTTGTCAAAATCAGTCCATTTTTTAATCATCATAGAGAAAATGTACATTTTATTGTTCTGTTACAAAAATTACTGTTTATATATTGAGCAAGAGTTTATTACCATTACTCTTCATGAAGGTACCCCTATTACAACCCTCTTGAATAGTTCAGAACAATTTTTACAGTCTTAACTGTGATTTATGAAACCAAAACAGATAAAGGACACATGATTGAGACCTAAGCCTATTTTATCTTCAGCAGTATTTTAATCTAAAAAAAAAAAAAATCTCTTGTCATTTCCACACATAAGAGTAACAATGGTCTGAGTTTTTAAACTACTTACAAACATTTGTTTTTATTCAAAAGCAATATTCCCATACAGGATGGCAGCAATGTCGTAGTTATTTTATTTGATCAAAGCTTTCTGAATGTGTTAGCGAATGGGGTGTAATGATTTCAAAGATAAAAAGGAAACCACAAATTTTATAGATGGTACAACGCCCAATATGGTTTGTTGTGCAAACTGCTCTGTAATTTATTTCTATTTGCCAAGTGTTACATGAACAAATTTTCCATTTCTGTTTTTTTTTATATCAATAATTACACAATTTTTTGTTAAAGGTTTCAAACATGGTTAAATTATATGGATTTTTCATTTATCTTTACAAGTGACTCAATGCAATTATTCATGCATCTTTTTAAAACTTGCTTCAAGCAATGCATCGAAAGGGTATGAGTTCAACCCGCATATTTATCTTTTTTTAGAAGCGTGACTTTATAAGGCTTTTAATTTCCACCAGCACGTGGACAGGATGATTATTAAGCTTTGCCAAATCAATAACATCTAATACACGCAGAAAGGGGATATAATATGATTTCGACATTCCTGAATTTCTAATGTCTTTTTGTCACATTTTTATGATGGCAGCATACTTGAGATAAAGAACAGCTGCGATTTATTACAAATCATCTTGTATCCCTTGTCTCCGATAATTTTCATAAAATTTTTAGACCTTGGATCTTTTGATCACTGATGAATCCACTAGCTTGTAAACAAGTAACAAAAATCAATTGGGATTTTATAGTTGAAGCCTATTAATAATAAATTGATTATGCAAATATGAAAAAAATTATGAATTCAAAAAGAACTTTGGCTTAGTTTAAGTAAACGGTTAACTGACAGTATGTGAATGTTAAAAAATAACATTAATTAGAAAAAGAATGACAAAAAAACAAACTAATGAGAGTGGCCGGATTGTAGAAATCTGACTTATTCAGATAATGTAGGATTATATCTTGTCCACTCCTAAGTGACCTGATCATGTCACAGGTCAGTAGTGGTCACTCTTTGCTGTGTCAGCATTTTCCTGACAGGTCAATTTCTTAAATGTCACTTGGGAAGTCAACCCAGGGGTCATAGAGATTAGAAAATTGAATTAACAACCAGAGATGAAAATTACTTAAGAAATAATATTAACCCTCATGGTGGTTAAAATATTAATGGCTAATTAATTTAATGTTTATTAAATGAATTTTATTTAATTTGGTTTTGAATAATTCTTCCTTTCATCTCATGAAGATTTATTGATTATCATATGTACATATTTTCATAAAAACCATAGTATAAATCTTAGAGTATTATGGTATTTGAATCCTGAATCATCCTGAATCGGCATATTTGTCATTAATTGACCAGTTAATTTATCATATAGATACTCTTTGAAGTAGAATTTGTTTTTCATAACTGGACAAATTACATTCTGTTTATTTTGATTGACAAATAAAAACCACATCAAAAATGTGTATAATTGTTTCCTTTCACCTTTTAAATCCACTTAATATTTAAAAGCCACATCAAAAGATTAACATAGAGGTGATATAATTACTGATTAACAGTTGTATGTAAATTAACTGTAAATATTGATCAGGTAAATATTTATTTAGATTTATCACATTTTTGTGCTATTAATTGAAATGATAAAAACATTTCCTGACAAATTAGTTTTTGGAATTATAGTCAACGAATTTGTGATAGATAGATAGATAGATAGATATATATCACAAATCTTTAGAATTTTATTTCTTTAACATCAGTCATGACCTTTTTGGGTTTTTTTTTGTTGCAGGTTAACTAATTGACATAGACCCTGATTTTTTGTATATGCTTAGCCAGAAAAGTAAATTTATAAAACTTAATCCAAAAATTTAACTGCTAATCAAATTTCCAATAGTATCAAACACATTATACAGATTCAGAACAAGTGGTCACAGACATCTTTCAGATCTAATTCAGTTTTCTGCCCTTGCTGATATTTGGCTTGCTGACATAACTTCTATGCTTTGCAAGAAAAAAAATCAGTGATTGAAAATTAAGCAATGTAAATGCATACATTTAATACAAATTACAGCTGATAATTGGTTCCAGTAATGAGAATGTTAAGAATTTGTTAATTTCATAGATCATCAATACATCAATGGCAACATGACCTGACCTCTGAGGCATTCCTCAACCCTATGTTATCTAACAGTGTGGGTCTTCACAAATATTTAGAGGGTGCAACTTGATACAGGGAGACCAAACAATTATACACTTCAAAAGGTTACTTGACTTGAAGTAGCTTTGACCTGGTCAGGACCTGTCAATCAGTTCACAGTTTTTTAGGCCAAAGGATATTTCAGGATATTGGGGAAAAGTTAATTGAGCTGCAATGGATTCTCAAGTTCTGTTACATAAAAATTTTCATTGATTTTTAGTACAAATTATTCAGTACATAATAGTACTACTGTATATACATGTATACTATGCTATATAATCAAAACTTCAATAACAGAAGAGCATGCATGAGTTTGCTTTGAAAATTGCCATTGTAACACCAAGGCTAGAACCTGGTAATGTTGGCACTATCATCACTCTTCCAACTGACCCTGAGTAAAAATACACTAGTGCATCTAATAGATGGCTTTCATGATAATCTTCGGGTATACCCTTTTAGATCACTTGAGATCACCCCTAGTTTTAGGTTATTTTTGTAGCTCAGCTTAGATTTATATGTAGTGTTTTGTGAACTTAATGGTCTTTTCTGTTTTGTTTTTTTCTTCGGCTATAGTGTTGTTAGTTTCCAATTGACTTCAGATTGCATAATAACTATAAAACATTAAAACAATCAAACTGCCTACATTTGATAAACTTTGTCACACTTTTAAGTAAAGGGAGAAATTTTGTAACCTATTTTTTTCAGAATCTTTAAAGTAAGTCGGTGAGGATTAGGTGTATAACGATGTTTTTAGATGTAAGTAGGTAGGGAGTTTATATACATATCAAGTCATGTTAATCTCACTTTTATTGCTATAATTTCCTATAGAAAAGTATGTTTAATTCATGGTTCACATTCATACTCATCTTTATTGATACATTTATCAATATCTGAGCCATAGAGGTCTCCGCTTTAACTATGGACTAATGTTCAGGTCTGACCTCCATTTGAATAAAAAAAGAAATAAAATTGAAAATTTGCAAGCGCTTGATTTACATTTGAAATCTAAAAGTATACGGATTGTAGACATCTTTTCTGATAAAATAGTATAATAATAGGCCATAGAAAAGCTGGAGGGATGGAAATCAGCTTTATGTCTGGGGCATTTATCCAGGTGAAAGCTATTTTAATCACTTTTGAAATATATAATATCAAATGCAGACTGAATGCATATTTCTGCACACTTGATGCAAATTGTTTTGGTGTTTATCCAATAAAGGTAGACAGAATGTGGTAAATTATTCAGTTTTGATAGTTTTGGTATGAAATAAAACAACTTTTGTAGTATGAATAATCCCAATTCTGATGTTCTGAAACTGAATTGTTCTACTCCTATGACTAAAGCATTGTGGATTCAGAGGAGAGAATTAATAAATGAACAAGATAGCTACAAGGTTTTTGGTGTTTTTATATGTATATAAATTAGTTGTATGTATTAGACAAAACATTATGACTATGATAGAAAATACATGAATAACTAACTATAAGTCATATTTTATTTTACTTGTTCTGAAAACAAAAAAGTACTTAATGCACCTGTAAAAGTCATCCTTTCTTTAGCTTTAAGCTTAAACCTCAAAATCCGTTAAAACATTATAATTCTAATTTCGTGTAACACCTAGGATAATGCACTTTTGTGTGGTTATGTTTTATGCCTTATTTTATTTTTCTTAATGTTGTGCAGAATTAAACTGTATTGTTTTTGTAGGAAGTTTGAGGTTTAACTTGGTTAAAAACCACTTCTGGCAAAATCTTGATTGAATGAAACTATTAAGATTTATCTGAATAATTGGTTTTGATCATAAAATATGAATATTAATATTCTAATTTTATTGATTTTTATCATTGTTTTTCTTTGCCTTAGGTTACCTCTTGTCAAGAAGCATGGCGAAAACAACAGTATGATGTAAAATAAGTACCGTAGAACTAACAAGAGGGCAGGTGTTACCAGCAACTGTAGCGTTGCCGAACCAATGTAAATTGTGTATTCATGTTCTAAGGTAAAGAAAAAAAAGAATCCATTGATTTATACATGTGTTACAAACAGGTGGGGCAGGTGACAAGCACACGACCATGCCTGGTGGCCTAACAATCATGCACGCTTTCTTGTCTTACAAATAAAAACACAAACTGTTAAAAACTACCAAATAAGTTTTCTAATCCTACCATTAATTGAACCCATTAAGAATCGCAGTCTGTGTCCCTTTTACATGGAATTTTAACAGTTTGGATTATATATTAAAGGACCAATTGTCACCCAATAGAGAAAAACAACATATAAAGATTGTGAAATTAACAACTTTTCTTTTGTCCTATTGTAGCTACTCCTCTTTTGAAAGTTTGTAACAATTGTATAAGAACGGCATACAAATATCTTTTAAGTCTACGTCAAGGGGACAAATAGACACTCTGACAAACTTCTGTTTACATTAAATAACACATAGAATGGTCAATATTTATCAGAATGTATGTGAGGTCTCAAGGGTCGGACCGTAGGTGACAATTTTCTTGAATAATATTATATAATGCAATCATTATAGTAGTGTTGATTAAATAATCATATTTTATTATGATCCATCTTGGTTTCGTAGTTTATTTTAGCTACTTAAATTATGATTTTAAACACCTATGTTCTGAAGAAGTAAATTTTTTGAAAATATAATTGCAGAGTGCATGCAGTACTGTCCATCAGAAATAGATATGATATTTTGGGTAGATGCATGTGACACAAATTTGAAAAAAAATAATTTCAATATTTTAAGGCGTTGGAATCGGGTGATGTCTTTAAACATCAAAACTGGCCAATTTTTATAGGGACTAGTCTATGTTCAAATGGTCATTTTAAACATGAGTTAATCCATGCTTTGCCTAGATTGACAGATATCAACAAACAGACTATATTGTAGACTATAAAAAAAACCCAGTCCTATGAATAACTTATAAGTCGAGGATAAACCAATGTACAGATTCATTGAAAATCCAGGTTATTTTGAGGCCAACCTGGGATTAGTATTTTTATCACTTATTTCATCTTTTGTCCTGTCATGTTATAATAATTTATTAACATTATTTATTTTGACTTGTTTTAGATGTTCTAACAAAAATTCTATTGTGTTTTGTGAGGTTTCAAAATTTTTCGTTTTGAGCTTTGTCTCTGAAATTGGAAAACATAAAATCCTATAATGAATAAGAAACATTTATTAATTTCCTTTCTATCCACTAAACTTGCATGTAATATATTTAAACATTTGAAAAGAGAGTTGCTATAATTTCATTTCCACAAAATTGATTTATTTGCATTTCTGACATTTAAATGATATAACATTATTATGGAATAAAATTTGGCATTAATAATTTTTTAAACGAAGAATATTAACTTTTTTTCTATTTCAATAATGAAACTTAAGGGTTTATATTGAATTAAAAATGGATGCATAAATTAAAAGATTTATAGATATTTTTTGCAAGGAGACTACATGTATTATTAAAAGTCATGTAATTGGGTCTTTAAATTTGCACATTTTGTTAGAAAAAGATTTCTCAAGATAAAATTTTAAATTTTCTCATGACACTTTTGTATGATTTAGATATGACTTTCAATCTTTAAGAACAAATTTGGTGACTATTTTGAAAAGCTATGTCCTTTAACCGTTTCATAGTTCTTATTTATTAACATATTTTCAGTAGGTTTATTGTTCCTTGGAGATTTACAATGAGTTGTGGTAAAGTTTTTGGTAACCCAATGAATTCAACAATATTTTATGTTGGAACACAGTTAAGTTTACTGTTTGCGTTTTGTTTTGCATACTTACAGATCTTAATATAAAAGTTTGTGATTTATATGTACACAACAGTCCATAATTTTGAAAAGTCAAAGCATAAAAACCAAAGGGGCTTTAAAACGAAACAGCCAAAACTGTCTAAGGGTCAACTTTGCTTAGGGATGGAACTTTAGCACATTCATATTTTTTTTGAATGTCCAATATTGGTTATAATCTTAATATATCACTGAAGAACCAAGGTCATTAGAGCTTCACAAATCACAATGTGCAAAGTCTCAATTAAAAAAAAATTATGACAAAAAAAATAGAAAAAATTGTGTCATGTGTTGATGGACTGTTGTCTTATAATTGTAAAACCCAGAAGACACATATACTTTATTCAAATGAAATGATGTTTAAAAATGAGCGATTAGCACTTGCCAAAAGTTACATACATTGATGGGTTTCCTGAAGATATTTGTTTCACGCATTCTCTTAACTTTATATCGAACCATAAAACACAAAATATGAAATTAAACATGTAATATTCTGTAATAAGGGTGAAGCAAATAATTGGGGTACTTTGGATGCGTGAAAAAAACCATATAGTTACTGTATTCTGTTACAAGATAATGATTAAATATATTATCTTTTTTTCACAAGTTGTATTATTCGGTGTCTATGAATCTCCTAATTTTCACAACCTGAAACCAGACCATCTTAGAATCAATAACTACTTATCATTATAAGCTATTTGATAGGATATTAAGAGGAGATCATTTTTATCTTCAAATCTTACTAATCAGTGATAAGCCTGTTTAATGTCAAAAATACAAGCCATTTGTCATAATTATATTTATTTGCAATTTGTTGAAATGTACACCTAATTGACATATGGCTGCCATCTTGAAATGGACATGATGACACACAGATTAGTTCTTGTTTAGTTAATTACAATCAAACACATGATAAGGAGACCAGGAATGAGGCTATATATCTTGTAATTGCCATAAAAATTGTTTAATTTATGAAACAACCATATCAGATTAAATACTTATATTTAAGAAATTTTATCTGACTTTGTCTTTTAAATGTTACTGGATTTAAATTTTGGGCTGTCGTTAGATTAGGCTTTATCACAAATTTTGTATTGTCTTGTCTTAGTCTGATTAATTCTCCATGTATGGAACACCACTTTCAGGATCACATTGATGATGCAAGACAGATATCAGCATCATATAGTAATTATGTTGGGTTCTGAAATTTGCTGTTAGTGCTCCTTTCTTTGAATTAGTTTTATCTTTTATCGTATTTATCCCTGAATTGCTATCTCTACAGAGCAGAACTGTTACTGTAGTTTCACAATTGTTAGATTGTTTTGCAAAGGAGTAGATTCACGAAGGGCCAATATTGACCCAATTTTTCTGCAAAAAAAGCTAAAAACTTTGTCCTTATGCTCTCATCAGAAGAAGGTGGTTGGAATAGTTTAGAGTTACTGTCCCTTATTTTGTCACCTGCATACATTGATGTCATGTTGAAGGTGTTGAACCTGAAAATTTTCGAGTACCTTGATATTCTCCATAACCATAATTGAAATACAACTAAATTTTCTGTCATTTGCATATGATATAGCCACTGGGGCATTAAGCAATCAACAATCAATCAATCGTCCTCCTCATGAGAGAAGCTTGAGATGTAGATTTAAATATATTGCATTTCTTATCAAAATGATATTATAATGTGCAGTATGATCTTAGTAGAATTTAGTGAGTAGGTGTGTGGATACTTGATAAAAATAAAATAAATTTAGAGGATTTTGAGCAACATGTTGCAACATCACAAAGAACTTTAAACTTTTAAACTTTAATGGGGTAATATCAGCATCCATAAATTAAGTAGAATACAAAATATAGTTTATGTTTAAATAACCTTGTGGCAGGAAACTGATGAAAATGTATATAAAGATGAGATTTTGATGAAGATTAGCATATTTCTATTCTTATTTTTCCATATCGAGTTTGGTCTTGTCTGAAATTATATCACACAAATTATTTTTAAGGTCAATCTTCTTTATAAAAGATTAAAAGTTTATCTTGCCTCACAATGCCTTACTAAAAGGATGAAAAAAATAATATCTTCCTTGCTATTATATATTTCAAATGATGTATTGGGGATAGTCAAGTTTGAAGTTTTTAAGCGTGAAAAATCTACCTCAGACTTGTTTAGTCATTAAATTATTAGTTTTGTGTATTGGGTTTATTATTGAAGTACATAGGAATTGTCATCTCAATGTGATATTAAGCATTTAAAAGGCAATTTGAGTACTTATAATTATAAGCTAGAAGTAAGTCCGTCACCAGGGGTGGAGGAAAGAATGTCTTTTCTTTATGCAGAGTGTCTTGACATGATTTGCTGACTTCATGTTTTAAGAGATTACTAAATGTCGAGCATATTTAGACGGTAATCTTTTCAGGACAATCAAAATAGTTAGGATTTTGTATCCTGTTTATGGGACGAAAAACCCCGCTGTTTCCATTTCCATGTCAGACTGTTTAATAGAAGGCAGTTGTACCAAGACCACCTAAAATAATTATCCTATGATAATAAACATGTATAAAATAGGATTAAGTATGTCATGGTCTTTAGTGTAACATGTTCTAGGGGCTGTAAAAAGTACTGTTCTACCTCTGACTGACAAAGGTCGTCTAGTATGTATCCAAAAATGAAGCCTTGTTAATAATTAACTGGTTTTTTTTTCCCTTCTCAAACTTTAGTTTGCCTTATACTCAATGCTAATTACCACCAAACACCAACCAAGCTTGAATTTTGGTGGCAATTTGTTTAGTGTTCTTGAGTTATGCCCCTTCATAAATGGAAAAAATGATAAAAAAACATATAGAAACAAACACAATTAAGTTTCAAAGAAACCAAAATAGGTTTGAATTAATAAATTGCCTCTTGCATATTTACAAGCAGGAGCATCTTATTTGGTCAAAGTGTTGAGTATGAATTTTCAAACTAATTTCACTGATTGATATGCCTTGGTTGACCATAAAATGTAGGTTATTTAAAATACTTTTAAAAAAAAAAAACCTTCTCAAAAGGGAAATTACTCCTATAATTAATGAGACATTTGAAAAAAAAAAACATTTTTAAAAGAATTTGTAATAGCCTCCCAGTAGAGATTGACCTCATTAGTGTTGTGTTCAGTGACATGTTTTTCATGTTTGTTAAAAAATGTGAAAATTCTAACAAATTTATTTTAAAGAGTATATTACTAGTGAACAGATGTAGCACGCAATAATAGCTGCATTTTATTTTATCAAGTGAATTATTAGTAATAATGTTATTATTATATATTTACCTCCTAAGGGTAAAACAAGGTGATAATAATGTTCTTTGGTTGGTTCAAAGGCACATATGTATATTGCTGCTGACAGGTTACATTTGTATTCATATAAACTCTTGCATGATTGAACAATTTAAACAGGAGTTGTCTCCTCTTCCCACACAAATGTCACATGGTTGCTTTGAAGTTCGGAAAACAATATGTCTCCAGGAATTTTATTTATATATATAATAACTTAAAAGTTATATGGGGACAATAATAACTAACTGCTACATCAGCAAGAAAAGAAAACAAATTTTTAACCTGGGCTTGTGGCAATTGTGATGAAATGTGATGAAAATTGCAAATAGGCCTCATATTTTTTTCCAAGAAGTAGGTCTTAATTGCTATCAGTATGGACAGCATTACACCTGCAAACAATTTTTTTTAGCAATCTGATAAAAGCAATTTCAAAGTCTTAGGCCAAAATTAAAAATATGTTTGTTTCCCGTCCCCCCACCCGTGTCATAAATAAGATAAGTTGCCTTGACTGAACAAGTTGAACCATTCATGTGACCATCCAGTTAAAAAAAAATTAAAAATAAAACCTTCCTGGTCTTTTTACAAAGGGTAGGGGAAACAGACATTCTTTTAAACATTGCCTTGTGTCTACTACTAGGCAGTGGCGAATCCAGAACTTTTCATAGAGGGGGAGGGGAGCTCAAGTCATGCTTCAGTGATTCCCTCCGTAATCAACCAAATTTTTCAAAAAGGGGGGCAGGCACCCCAGGGCCCCCTGGATCCTCCTATACTAGGGAGTTGTTTAACGAACTTGACTACCTATGAGGGTCGTTCACGGTTGGTCTTGTGTCTTGAACAGACCTTTATTTTATACATGGTGCCTTGTTTGTAGGTTGGGACTCATACTTTATTGTTCCCAGCTGTATAAAGGAAGAAGTTTGTTACAACTGAAAATTTGTCCAAAATTGAAACCTCAGTATACATGTATCTACAAATAAAGTGAATTTACTTTTTCCCTTAATTGCCATAAGTGTCTAACATGATGTTAAATGCAAGTAAAATTAAGCCTTTTACTAATTTCTTTAAAGAAAAATTGACAAGTACAAATTGTACTGCTATACCAACAAAATCGAATTTCATTTTTATATACATATCTTTAAATTGTTGCAGTTATGTCATGTTAATTCAGTAAAAATACCTGACTTTAAATGTAAATAATGATGTTTATGGAAAAAATGACAACATATTAACTTTTCATCATCATAATCGATGCTCTAACCATTGTTCTGTACATCATTAAAATTCCTTATACATGCAGTGTCACCATCCTTTTGATAATTTAGTGGATTTACAGGATCAGATACTTTCGCTCATTACTTAGTTGTATCCAAAGATTCGTATCATTAAAAGAACTTACAAATCTTTTTAATATATAGCGCTTTTTTTTTCTTTTTTTCAAAAACAGTTCTCTACTTTTTTAATGTTGCTATTTGCTTAAAAATAAGCCAGCATTTTTATTAAGTGTAAACGAGTTTCATTGTTCAAATCAATCATCATTCTTTTAAAATTCTGAATTTATTGTTTGCATTTTAAAACTTATTTTGTTCCGCCCACAATTCTATATATACTTATATAAGCTATAAAAAACATACAAAGGCTAAAAATAAAATCAATAAGAAATCAGCATATTGTGCTGACATTGGGAGTTATGCATTAATGACATGTGCATATTGTGTGTATGTGTGCAGTTTTAATGTATTGGAATTTCTTTGTTGTACAATGGACAATGACCCAGTGCAAGCTTTTTTCGGCATAATTAAAACAAAGGATAGCAGTAGATTAAACAAGAGGTGGTGCACGAGGTATTTAATCAGTAAATTTATACAAAACATTTTCTTTGTCCTGGGACATTGATTTATATTTTTATTTTTTATGTTGATTTAGCATTTGTTGCATTCTTAAATGTTATGTTGTTAACTTCAAAATAGAAAGTGCATTTTGTAATTTCTTTGTTTCATTTCAGAAGACCGATTTTACTTTGTTTGAAAAATGGATGATTTAATTGTGTATCCAGGAATTAAAGAATGGTGGAATTTGAAAAAAATGAAGAAACTGTTGAAGTAAGAAATATTCTGATCAAAAATGCAGAGATTTACTTGACTTTTTAATGTCCTCTTAAAGTTATAGTTTTTAAGAAGATAAGGAGGGTTGAGATCTCAAAAAGTTTAAACACTGCCATATGTTTATGAGCCTGTAGCAAGTATGAAATCTCTTCAGTTATAATATATGTCAATGGTTAAATTTGATATCCCTGTCCATACATGAGAATACTAATCTGTTGGTCAGTGATATGTAAATGCATGGTCCATTAATGCCAAAAAAAACTATTTTTCAATTGTTATGTAATGCAGACTTTTAATGTGGTTTTTAACTTAATAGTTCAAAATGTCAACACCCTGTATGAAGACATGGTTCCTTGGTACCTCATCCAGTCACATTTTTTCCATCCTGATCTGCCCAATCTTTGCTATTTCTCCTAGATGCAGCAGGCTTGCACTTAAATAGGGGTCTTTTGGAGAAGATAACTGTCAGATTACAGTCAATCCTTTATAAAAGTATTTCTAAGCACCAGGGAGCCACAGTTACCTAGTTTACCTACAGTGATCCCTAAAGCTTGTCAACTCTGAGGTCTGTTTCAACCCTGCTGGTGGCACGGTGTGTTTCAATTGTATCTCAATGGACTTTGACTTGAGATTGCCAGTTTTCCTGCTGAAAGTCTCTGGTTCTCTATAGGGAAGCCAACTTGCTCAACAACAAAAAATCTCTTCCATGATATTTAGATGCAAGAAGATGTGGTATGAGTGCCAATGACACATCTCTCCATCCAAGTCGCAATTTATAAAAATAAACCATTATAGGTAAATTTATGGTCCTTTTGCTTACATTTTTAATAGCATGCTAAAAAGGGCCCCAAAAATGAAACACTTATGAACCACACCAACAAATGATAACCACTGAACATCAGGGTCCTGACTTAGGACAGGTACAAAAAATGCAGCGGGTTTAAATGTTTTAATAGGAACTAACCCTTACCTGAAACAATAGTGAAACATCACAACATAGAAAGACACTATAAAATATCAAGTTTTACTCTTGTATCTAAATATAACCAGATTTTTTCAGTTCTTCTTTATAAGTTATAAATAATATATTGTTGCATATTGATAAAATTTCATTTTTACAGGCAACTTATAGTGTATAACACTGCTAAGTACCAAGTACAATTAGGTCACTGTGATCTACATTTTATTGATTCTGACTTAATTTTATGTTCAACTTTTTGACTTTATTATAAATCATTTGTTGATAGTCTTGCATTAGATAACATACTTCTCATTATTTTGCACAATGGATTACATTAAGATTACCTACCCTTTCAGCATTTTGTAAACAATTCTGGTAAAGTAATTTTTCAGAAATTTTTTTTTCTTTTTTGTTCTTCTTTTTTTGTAACTGGTGATAGTCATTTATCCCCGGCTTAGTATATATCTAGGATTTTGATTGGTTAACGCACGTCGTTACAAAACCCATAGCCCCTGGGTGTTGCTAACCCATATCCCTGGACGTTGCTAACCATTATCCCGGGGAACTTCACGCAAGTTTTCCTTATTTCCATGTTTGCTCCTTGTGAAATATTGAATTCTGTAGATTATCCATGATGTTTGTAATTAAATATTTAATTCATTAACGATTTTGTCCTATTATGCCGATCATTTACACTCATTTCATTAAATGCATCACTTGACTGCCACATTTTCAAGGAATGGGACTACTGACCTAGCTATGCAAATTACCCACGTTAACGTCACACCATCTATGGCGTTACGCTCACAACATTGAGCGCCAAATTCGACTCAATCCAGTTTCTCTGTCTCCGTATTAAAAACGTCTTATATTTGACTACCTGTAGGGTTCTACCAAAGGTAGTACCCTACACCCCGTAAAAAATATGTAAAATTTCCAAATTTCAATAAAACTTTTTTAGATAATGAAAAAAACGTTGTTTTCGCGTTACACTTTGTATCCGAATTTCCATAAAACTCGCCCGATTCGGACTAAGACCGGGGATAAATTCGTTATCTACGTTCATATCCGTAGATATGGATATTTTAACACCCTTCAGTACCCTGTACACCCTTCGGCTACGCCTCATGGTGTACTGGGGTACTTCAGGGTGTTAAAATATCCATATCTACGGATATGAACGTAGATAACTTATATTCAAGCTCCACTCTCTTAAGCTTTAAGGTTTAAGCTTTAGTCAATATTCCAACTTTTTTCATATTCTAATTGAAAGTAGGCTAAGCAGGTCTCAAAGAGTATAATATTTTTCTTCCTTAGGTAAGGAAACTTTTAGAGGGAAGAAGATTGTATAAATCCAATTAATAATTTCCTGATTTTGTTTTACAGTTTATTAAATAATCACAGGATGTTATCCAGTATTCCTTTAGGGATTCATAAGGAGGAATAGAAAAATCATGTTATCCATTGTAAGGAGAGTTCAAGAACACTTTCTATTGACAAGGTAAATATGTATTAAGATCTCTCTTGAAGTGTTGAGGGTTGTAAACATGGACTACAGCCCAGACTTAGGGGCCATGATGGCAAAATGGACTTATGATGAATATACACAGACAAGGATTTATACTTCCATTACAGCATAACAATAGGGACTAATAGATAGGTAGATGCTATAAAAATGAGACCGGGACTCAATAAATGTATATGAAATAGAGTTGTAAGCCAGTGGTTTACTCCAGGTCACCAGGATTCTGGTTAAATTATATAAATGGATAGAATGAGGCATCAAACACACTTGACTTGTTGGAAACTTTAACATGTCATACAGAAATTTGGACATTGGTATTTTACATTCTAAAAGAAATGTTTTCTCATGCAAAACACCCTCTTGACAATTATTTTTAAGCAAATTAGGCCCAAACTATACCTAATCCTTAAGAGAATATAAAAGCAACATTTACCAAGAAAAGGGCCAGCTTTTGTCCTTTATATGGTTGTTTATACCTAGTCTGGTCTAAAACTGAAAACAAGAATACCCACTCCTATTGCCTGTTATTTCTACAGCTAATTAACATAAAAACAAGCATAACCTGTACATGTAGAAATAAAAATGTAGAAACTAAATTGAAATTTAATATGTGCTAAAATAGCTGTGAAATATCATTTGAAAATTTTAGCACATTTACACCTTTATAAATGTTCTTCCTTATTAAGTGAGAATAGATAAAGTTTAATTTATATTTGTCAAAATAGTTTGAAAAGATGATTTGTCAACCAAAAGGTTAAAATCTTTCTACAAATTCATAGTTTTCTCAATAAGAAATATGATTGACTGAAAGTTGCTTGCTTAATGTCCAGTGAAAAAAATAAGATTAATTGGAGAACTGTCAAGATCAAAATAACACCTGTTTAAAAATAAAATTGGTAAGATTTTTTTAAAATTTAAATATTATAATTTATTTAACTGTGAGCCTTTATTGAATTTTCGTGTTCTAGTTGTATATTTGCCACATGCTTATTTGGTTTGCTAGCGCAATACATATTTGAATTGAACTTTCACGACTGATATTTTGATTGCCTTTAAAGGAAAACTCAAATAACCAATTAAGCAAATAAGGTCTTTTGTTTTCCCTATCTTTCCTTAAATTACTAATGATTTCTTGCTCCTGATAGCATTATGTATTCTAGTTATCATATAAAATCAAAATATTAAAACAATTATAGAGCAAATAGTGTATAAAGATAAATGCCCCATGAATAATTAACATTTAACAAGCAAAAAACATAGAAATGTAATGCTTGATAGATCACTTAGAATATTTGATATTTCTTAATAAAAAATCAGTTTTTTATGAAACTGTGTAAACAGTATACATAATAAATGAAAATCATGTACAATAGTAAAATATGGAGACAGACCATTGCTACAACCAAGAAAGCCATGTCATCAGAACTTTGGAGATGTATTACAATAATAAGAGGAGTTGAATAGGGATAAGAGAACCTGAGAATGAGGGTTTGAAACTGAGAGAAGAAGGGAGGATGTAGGGGGAATAGGGATATACTGGAAAAGATGCTTTGACCATTTTTTTCTAGGAGCTGGGATGGGTGGAAAAGTGGAATCAGGGACCCCCTCCTTCTCTCATCTGATGAAGCAATAAATTGTGTGTGCTTTTTTTTACATTGATATTGTGTAAGAGTTATACAATTACACTCCATTTTAAAGACATGTGCACCATTAAAATACAAAAAAGTACAAATAATTGTCCATGACAGAAAGTTTGAGATGGGTGTGAAGACAAGGTCTAATGAAAGTTGATGTGATTCATAGCTCTACCAGATCCATCTTCATTAAAAATCATCAAATTTTGTTTTCATCCTGTCGTTATAAGATGTATACTAATTCATCATTACATCCTTAGGCAAGGACAACCATCATGGGGACAAATTTCTTACGACACGATTTATACAGACAAATTTTAATACTGGCTGTATCATTTATCATCAGTATAATAAGTGTTTCCCGCCAAAACAGGAAACATTTATTTAGACACCTGATAGGCCCCCTAGTTGTCGTCATCTATTATTTTGGTCAACTGATCTTGAAATGTTAAAAAAAATTGTCAGTTTTTATTTCAAGGTTAAGTGGCCTACTTGAATGTTGTAAGGTTATATACTCAATAGAGAGGTTTTTTTTATCAAGGGATGGTCAACTTTTTTGACATACCTACTTAAAACATACCAAGAATCATTAGAATTATACAAGTGTTAGTTATTTACATTTTTAATAATATATGATAAAAAGATGACTCAAAATACTGTTTAAAGGGATAGTAGCTACGATTTTGACAAAAATATGAACAAGTTTTAAAGCTGCTAAAATCAAAGATATGTACTAAATATAAGCAATAAGATCGCTAGAATGTTTTCATAAACTACAGAAGTGTTAATAATTGATAATTCATATCGTGTTGTGTGCCTATTCATCTCATTAATTATGCATCGGGTTTACTTCCCGAACTTTGCCGACACAGCAAGTGAGCTAACCAAGATATATATAGATACGAACACGTGCTTTTTGTTTTCTTACATATTTGATAATTACTCTATATTAAACGTACATATTTGACGCCATTTATCAAATTATGTAAATAAAAAATATAACAAATGCCGGCATATTATTCCAACCCAAGATTCTCCAACAATGGCGATATTTTACACTTATTACATTTGTATGACTTAACCATGCCGATAATGTATACACGTGTTTGTGTGTTAAATTTGGGGCCTCCATGAAGGATACACTTGAAAAATAATACTAAAGTTTAGGAAGTTGATTTATAATTTCTTCTAAGGTGGGAGATTACTGCCCGTAAATCTATAAACATATTTTTGACAATTATGAACACGTTGAGATTTTTTTTCATGTGATCTGGAAAATTTAAGAAATGTAAACATTACACAAACCGTCGGCTACTTCTGTTTGACTTTGCCTGCGTGGCAGGTGTTTTGAGTGATTTTAATGACCGATCTCGTCGACGTTTTTTTTTTTTAATTTACAATAACTTGTCTGCACCTCTTTTCTCGCTGAAACTGTAAATTCACGTACTATTTCCGCGATAACATTCCCCTGTTCGACCATTTTCCCTTCGAGGCACAATGTGCGATTGCGCATTAGGAACTGAAGAGTAAAGGTCATATGAATAAGGGTTGGGCTTAACATCGAATTATTATCTATAGACAATAAATAAATGTAGGTGCTAAACGTTAAAAAGCTTCTAAACGCTTAATGGAACGTAACCAGTAATTGTTTTAATCATAATTATTTTACTTTTTGTACAAAATCCGGCATATAGATTTAAAAAGTAATTTTAATGAAAATCGTAGCTACTATCCGTTTAAGTAGAAGCTGAAGTGAGCTTTAGGTATAAAAGAAAGAGATTTAGACCTAATGAAGAGTCATGTTTGTTCTAGTAAAATAACAATTGAAGATGTTAGCCTTCTTAAATTTAATTTCAATGACTGCATTTATTTTGCACAGCTTCAAATTTTCTGCAAATTGCATATTGGAGTTGTGGATTGACACCATTGGAAGTTCTTTTCTGGTAGTAACCACATGTCTGCTGCATATTCAGTGTTTCTGATGTCTTCTTGGTCTAAATCTTAAGAGGCAGTGCCAATAAGCATAGAGCTTAAGATGGAAAGTGAAAAAAAATTAAAAATCATAAAACCTTGCTTAAAATAAACATTTTAGTCTTATAAGACTATATGACAAGCAAAAATGATCATTTGAAAGAAAAAAAAAACTTTTTTGGCAGTTCAATAATGGTTACCATAGAAACTATTGAATCTGAGACACTATTTGAGGTAAAAAAACAGGACATTCCGACATGAAATATTATATCAAATTTGTTTATCCCCTTTCAAAGCTGAACCTAGTGGTTAATCTTGGGTTTGAAGAAAGTATATCAGAAGGTTGAGTTGTATTGAAATAGTGTTCATGCCATATCTTTATTCTGCATCCATGTCTACTTTCCCCATCCCTTCAAGTGCACATCTTGGTAGACCAAGGCATTATCTTTTTGGTGTAACAGCTAATACATTTATTATAATGGTGTGTGTGTTATACAAGGTCTCTTTAGTACCCTCTACCCTTGCCCATGTGAAATTTTTAAATTGTTTGTATATACATTGAACGACAAATTTATGTGACATGTAAAATTTTCTGACGTCAGACACACGAATCAATGAATGTGTTTGTAGATAGATGTTTTTTGTGTTCTGTTAATTGTTCCTTTTAAAATTGTTACACGATGATGACTGCTGCTCCCATATTTTGACTATTTTATTTATTATGACTGTTTAGTTCACGCATCATTGTAAATATAACGAAATTTTATGAGACTGTCATCAAAGTGAGAGATTTAGCCCTTTAAAACCAGGTTTAATCCACCATTTTCTACATTTGAAAATGCCTGTACTAAGTCAGTAATATGACAGTTCTTGTCCATTCCTTTTTGATGTGTTTTGTCATTTGATTTTGCTATGTGATTATGGACTTTCCGATTGAATTCTCCTCTGAGGTCCATATTTTTGTTATTTTACTTTTCACTCCTTATAAACTTGAAAATAAGGATCCCACCTGAAAAAGGTTGGAAACTTAACAAGCCATACCTTTCCTTCCAATAATTATCTGTAATCTTTTTATGTCTGCCTTCTGGAGGTATGTTTTCTCGTCTGTTAGTCCACTCTGTATCAGGTAAAAAGTTTTTGAATAGTTCAGAATAAAAATTGTAGTCCCATCAACTTGAAAGGATGTACATCTCTTCATTTTCATGTGAACTATTCAAATTATATATTGAGTTAAGGTTTTGACCCAAATTTCATAGTTCACTCAACACAGAAATGTAAAATGAAAGTGTCAAATAAGTACATTCTCAGGTTGAAGTAGTTTACAATGAAGTTGTGGTCACATCACTTGAAACTTTGTACACTTATAAAGGTAAGAAGGTGTGGTATGATTGCCATTGAGACAACACTCCAGTAGAGACCAAATGACATAATAGTTAAGAAAAATATAGGTCACTGTATGACCTTCAAAAATTCAATATTTGTCTGTCTGTCTTCGACTTGGATTTTTGACCAGGACTAATTTTATAGATCATTAAATTCATAATGTTAAATTTATGTGATTCTTTTAGTAAAACTTTATTTTTAAAATTAAAATCGAAATAAAATAAATCCGGAATAGTTGAGCATGCCTGACATTTCAGTGTGTGCACTCTTTTGTTGATAAGCTTTAACTATGTTAACAAGTGACCAAATATTGTTAAAAGACTTCCTTAGCAATTGCATGGAAGCCACAGTATATTTTAATTTGGGTCTTTGCCTATAAAGTAAGGATAGGGTATAAGGACTTAAAGGTTCACATTTAGAGGATGCATCTTATATATTTATTTCTATTGTTTGTTTGTTTTTGCAACATAGTCCCAGGGTCCCCTGTATACATGGTATGGCTATTTGTTTTCAATAACAGGTCATCAAAGAGTAACCCTCAGCCATTTTGATGACACAAGGAAATGTTGATGGTTCTGCAGTTATGAAATCATTTTGCATGTGATGATGTCAGTTGGTCATGTGTGACAGAATCTCATATAGCAAGAAGTCTTTAGGACCAAAAGGAATTGATTCCTTTTTATATTGTTTTTAAAACTATTTGATACAAGGAAAAAAATGTATATAATACATATAAATTATATATAATGTGTTATAGGTTTTTAAGCTTGAAAAGTTAATCTTTGCTATGCAGACTAGATGATGCCCAGAAACAATACGACTTTTCCAACACTTGAGACTTGAAAAGACTTGTAGACATTAATATTACAAAAATTAACTGTCGTCTGCCAAGTGCACAAATTACATTAACATAGAAGTGTAAATCATTTTATTGATCAGTAATAAATAAATCTTTTTAAAAAGATTGATAGAAAAATAAATGTTACAAAAAAATAAGTGATTGATGAAATTTTAGGTAAAATTTTTGTATGATAAAGATCAAAGAAATAACATATATATATCTTAACAGCAGACCGACAGAAAAAAATTCCTCATGCTTGGAGACCTCTTTTTTTTCACCTGCAGATCCGGTTGCTTACACAATTATGTCAAGTTCATTTTGTTTTTTATGAACTAATTGAACTACCAATTTAAGCCACAAAATATTTATTTTTAAAATTTCATCATAAGCCACAAATAAAACTTCTTTTATTGGTTACGATACACCATCAACACTAACATATTGTTACCTATGGTAGTGTTTACATTGTATTTACTTTGGTGTTTAGGCAGATGGGGCTTTATAGTATAAATTCCATCTTTTGTAGATTTAAACTATAATTGTGAATACATAGACAGATGTCCCCTATCTACGTGATCTTCTGATGACTTAACTGAAATAAAAAACTTTTCAAATGATTGTTTGAACTATTACATCTCATCTTGTGCCATTAATTTACTGTGGATCAATTTTTCTTTGATCATTCAGGAAGATATTTGGGTACTTATTATAACGAATCAGGATCGTCACAGCAGATGATTACCGATTTTGTCAATGTCTTTTCAGAAAAAGCTCGTAAACATGAATACAATCGTGAATGTTGCTTCAGTTTCACATAAAAAATCAATCGTTTATTTTTCATTTGGTAAACTGATATTGGAAATGTAGAGATAATTAGTAATTTCCATAATATTATCATTCGTCTTCTTCAAAACTGTGTATCCAGCGCTTCAGCGATATCACGGCTTAACAAGATGAGTCATTTTTATCAGAAAACATTAGGATATTTTTTTTAATTTGAAAGTTAATAATAATCCTTTTTTATAAGATGAGTGTAACACAATCACTCCAAATGGAAAGGGGAGGAAATTGGCTTGTGACATGAACAATGGTTACTATGGTGACATGATAATCAGAAGAATAATTTCTGCAATTAAAGGCATCGTCTTGAATTTCAGCAGTAATCTGCCTAAGGTTTCCTTCACTTTCCACAGCTGTGCACTAATTAGGACTGACTGATGCCATTAATGGTCCGAGATTCTCATAATGATTTATATACCGAACATGGATTTGAAAAAAATGATTTAATTGTTTGGTCCAATCAAAGTTATTAAGTCAAGTTATTAGTCTAGGAACAAATTCAAAATTAACTTTGTATTTTATTTTTCAATAGAAGAATGGAAACATTTTCTTCTTCCATATTTTGGACTGTTTGAATTGCAGACCTAAAATATTTAATGTTTCAAACTTTTAATACTGGGTTTTAGGAATACTTTTTTCTTAAAATTGTCACTGTTCTTTCACTTGCTTGTAAATTGACTAAATCTGTATACATTTGTAAAGTATGTTATGAACATTCTATTGCATTGGAATTAACTGAATCTAATTTATAAAATATTTTTAATGCTTTGAAAATCCCAGGTAACAGTCCTTGTTTTGAGCAGATGGGAAATGGAAAAAAAAGTTAATGTCCCACTGGGAGCAGATAACATCGTTTTATAAGAAGAGATTTAATGAGTGAAATGTATTATTGTTTATTTCCCAGAGTGTCCCAAGAGATCCCTGGAAAATCCATTGCAATCCATCACTGTCGGGGCATGTTTCAATACAAAAACATGCCTTATCAGAGCCACACAGCACAGAACACCATAAGGCCATATTATTAGATGTGAAAATGTTTTCTTGTAATTATTTTAATTAATGATTTAAGGGTCAGAGAGGCAGACATTTGGTTGATCATGTGGCAAAACTCCCAATTGAGTTTAATGTGTGCTGGTAGTGTTTGCATATTTGATTGGTCAGTTTAAATGTTGCAGAAAAAATATTCTATGGTTATTTAAAATTACTTTTAATAGGAATCAGCAATCACTAGCCATAGATTTTTAAAACATTTTAAATTCCATGGTATAATTGTTAAGAGGTTAAATTTTAAGCATATGATCTGAACTCAAGTTTTCTTTAAGATAAACTGCATGTTCTTGGTGAGTCAGTAGGGCAAAGTCGTGTACTAAATGTAAATAAATATCAATACTTTATCTAAGTAAATATGGACATAGTTAAAGAATGCAAAAACTATTGTTCACCCCCTGTATGATAAAATCTTCCATCTGGCTTGAAATTACTTAGAAACTGCAATTTTCAGAGGCATGTTAGAATGCAATAGAGTTGCAATTTAATTTGATTTCGAAGGGTCACTAGATTTTTTTGTTGCAAATTGAAAAACTTAGTATGAATGAAATTGTAATTTATAGCTATTGGTGTCAAGCTATTGATTTATTGGCAAGATAAATAATGTATACATGGTCAAAGTCAGAGACATCAATCTAAAATGACCTTCACCTTAATTTCAAGTCCTGCTGGGCTAATTATCATTAATTTGACAAATTATTGATGTAGGCAGAAGAATTATGGATTGATTGGTGTGATAATCCAGGTTTTGTGACAGGTGAGCGGGAGGATATGTAAGATGACAAGTACTTTTGACAACTAGGTCTGAAACTGCATGTATAATTAATCCCATTAGCTACTCTAAGGACCTATAACCAAGGCCACAAGTGGAGTATGTTGGTTTTGACAGGTAGGGATGGAAAAGCATGCATGAATAAACCATTAGTGGTTTCCAGGATCTATACATGTATGATTTTGCTGTTAAGAAAATTAGGGATGACATCTTGAAATGACATGGATGAAAACAGCATGTGTGAATCCCATTGCCTGTCAAAACTTACATTTGTCAAATTTTTATAGAAGTTTATTTGTGCAAATTAGATAACTACTTTAGTAATTTTTTTCTGTTAAATTTTACAGCCAAAATAAAGCAGTGACCTTTACAACTTGGTTTAATCAAATTTTTCTGCCATTATGCTGGGGGAAAAAATCATTGATTTGTTTAGACGCAACAGAAACATTTGAAATGACCGACTGAAGCAAATTGTTTTCAAAAGGTTACTATTAGTTGTCCAAAATTAAGGGCACTAGTAAGGCTTTAGTCACTTGGTAAATTTCTATATCTCAGCTGCCCTTTATGTCACTAACTCAGGTATGAAAATAAAGAGATGCCATGGGAATTTGATAATCCTCCTATTTCAAATAAGTTTTTTATTTTGCTATAAAGAAATAATTACATCAATCAAGACAGAAAACAAGTTTATTTTTAGACCTTTTTCACTTCAAACATTGTAATATCTGTTTAAACTGCATCTTTAAGGAATAATATTTTTTTTATAGGTCTCAAAAACTACAGCTTTCAATCCTGTCTCTTCAAAATTGTACTAACTCTCATAAAATAAAATTTTTCATATCGGTTGAATTTTTATAGTCTCCCTTGGTTTATAGATTTGTTAGAAATATATATTGCAAAGTTCACAAAATCTGTGTAAAGCAGTATTTTCTAGTTAGGATTTGTCCATCATAATGATTGAATGTAAATTATCTGAACTTTTTATTACTTGTCATATCAGGAGACAGAAAGTAGATCAAAAGTCACAATTCAGTTTTGATATTTTTCTTTGATTGATAACAAACTACTTATTTTTACCACTTTTTTCCTATAAATTTTCTTTCAATATATTTAAAGCAACTTTTTTAAATATCAATATTTTTTTTTAAGGTAATCTACTTTAAAATTCTGACTATTTGTCTTATTTTTCAAGGATAAGTTGCATGAACCATCTAATGTTGCATAAAAAAATACAAGACTTATTGGTGGTGAGGACAGAACAACTGTCAGATGTCTTGAAAACAGAAGGAAAGTGTTGCCAGGTGATGCAAAAATTTTGATGTAGAAATGTGCTATGGTAATAAAATCCAGTGACATATGGAGAGAGAAAAACAGGAAATGAGGAAAGAATGTGAATTTTTTATTTCCTCTGAACATATTTTTGTTATAAACATGTGATAAGATGACTTTAGTCATTCAAGTACCCTTGAATACAATTTTCATAGGAAAAAAAACTTCAAAACTATCTAAAAAGATTAATGATATGATGTACGTGGCTTCCGTTTCAATGTATGTATAGCGATCAGACTTTCATCAGAAGTGTAATGAAAAAATGAACACATGTAACCACATCAAGGTTTTAATATGTCTGGAAGATGAAATAGTTGGTTTTGAAGGTTAATGATTTCTATAATGGTTACATAAGATGTGTATTTGTTGTTTAAAATATAGGGAAACTTCCAAAAAAGTCCAAAAATGTAATACTTGTATATTTAGGTTGACCTCAAAACCACCTGGTCTTCCTAGCATGTTATAATTGCAGACCCTCTGGTCATTTGTCCTACTTTTAACCTCCAAAAATATTAATTTATGAATATATAATTGACACTTTATGGATTTATTTGATTGATTAATTAATTATTGACAGTTTCATAATGGTATATTGGTCCATTTTTTTTTTTTGGCATTGACAAGTTGTGTATTACATAAAGGTGTAGACTGCTGATTTGCAAAATATGACAGAGTTGTATATTTCAGTTAAGTTACCTGGCACATGAATGACAGGCACTTGTGCCATCCCTGCTATATGTAATAAACATGTTAATTAGGACAAGAGATTTTAATTGGAATCTGGTGAATTTTAATGAATGTGTGATATTTATATTGTATTGAATGATTGGTTGACTATAAACTTTGGCACTTTTATATTTAGATAATTAAGAAATCATGCTGTTTCTTGCTGAGGAAAAGGGTTTCAGATTTGATATATAACAGCCCAGAAAGAGATTACAGAATAAAGTACTGAAACAATATAAAGAATCATGTATTGCCTATAAGGTTTTCTACCAGTAATTAGGCAAATAGTTCTCTCTTTTGGTCTTTAGACTCTGTTTACATTTGCAAAAAAATGAACTATTCTTTATTTAAATTGTTTTTGGGGAAGACGGCTTCAAGCCGTCAATCCCCAATGGGGTTGACCAGAGTGACATTCCCTCACATCATTCATTTTGTTTTTATAGTGTGAAAAAAACCCAACAAATCTTACTGAGAATGATGAGATGGGGAGACACAAATGAATAAATTGACTTTAAACACTTTTTTACACATTTCCCTTCTGTTTCTCTCGAAATTATCGTATATTGAGCTCTCCTTTACACTATTTACGTTTCTTTTACAATCCGGAAAAATCAGTATGACGAGATATTCTAAATATATCCAACCTACATTATATTTTATAGTGACGTCATTGTTGGAATGCCACACTACGCATAAGCAGGGATATCCTTCATTGGTTATTTAAATCATTCTCAAAGATTGTGCACTTATTAAAAAATAGTATTTGTTAAATTTAAACATAATGATGTTTGCTAAATATCAACATGCAATACTTTAATTTGTAGGTCAACAACTTTCAAAGTAAACAGGATGTCCGAGGGGCTACATGTGATCGGGGAGAGAAACGATCTTTTCCATTTTTTTCTGTAAAACTCTGTTTTGAGAATCTTCCTCCAATTCAGGAGCACCTCAATTTTTGAGCTAATTATCCATTATAATAAACACTTAAAATGTGACATTTAGTATATGATAAGTAGTCTTCCATTAAAACTAAATTTTGTGTACCAACATAATCATTGTAATAGTTACAAAAAAAATTACAAATGTTGCATTTTGTAGTTTAAACCTATTTATTCATGAAATTTTACAAATATTTCAAAATGTAGGATTTGGAAACAGCTTCACACAGTTTACATCAATCATATTGCTATTTTTATAAGTACCTGTATCCCTGTGATGAGAGATGTAACTGGGAACTTTATCAATGGAAATTTAAAACTGAATAGATTTTTCAGTCCTAACTTTCTTAAGAAATAAATTAAAAATCTGTACTGTCACAAAAAAAGGAAAATGGCCCTAGCCTGCAGTTCAGTCATACACTATTAAGATTTCAAAAATAATTGTAGTTGTTGTTAAATGACAGAATTCAACTAGTTGAATTTTAGATAATTAACTATCAACTTTAATTGAATGTTTAGATTTAGAAGATGCAGATCTCTTCCATTGGTCTAAATTGAATCCTAAACTAAAGAAACGAAATTACATTAAACAACAATTGATTCCAATAGTGTCAACCTTCCACATGTTCTAGCTGTTGTTTTTTTTTATGCCCACCTACGATAGTAGAGGGGCATTATGTTTTCTGGTCTGTGCGTCCGTTCGTTCGTCCGTCTGTCCGTTCGTCCGTCCATTCATCCGTTCATTCGTCCGTCTGTCCTGCTTCAGGTTAAAGTTTTTGGTCGAGGTAGTTTTTGATGAAGTTGAAGTCCAATCGACTTCAAACTTGGTTCCCTATGATATGATCTTTCTAATTTTAATGCCAAATTAGAGATTTTACCCCAATTTCACGGTCCACTGAACATAGAAAATGATAGTGCGAGTGGAGCATTCGTGTACTGAGGACACATTCTTGTTTTTCATTCTTTATATGAAGACTATTAAAAGATAACCCCCCCCTCCCCCCCAAAAAAAAACATGAAATAGAAACAAGGGCCGTCTTTCCCCTCAGAGCTTTTCAGCTCTTTGATTAAAAAGACCAGTCCACAGTGCAGACAAAATTATATAATAAGCTGGTCAGCATTGTATACTGCTTCAATTGCCTGTTTCATAAATAAAACTTATTATAACTGGTACCATATCAAAACATTGGCAAGTTTACCATATTTTATCACTCATTTTAAAATCCTTCCCTTTTACCCCACGGTCTTAACAATTTTTTAAGACCATCCTCATTTTATTCCACTCACTTAGTCTGTTATAATTTGATCTCCGGTTTCAAAGAGCAACAAAAAGTTAATTAATTCTTAATCATCTGGTAATATGATTTTTTACATAACCCTATCATTATAAAAGCATTGACCCATTGACTTACATATAGTATAACTATAACTATGTGCTATAATAATCTCACGTTTGAGTCTCTTTTTAAATTCTCTTTATCTGTATACACATCAAATTTGAAGACTTCATAGAGGAAATCGATTAGATTTTAATTCAATGTATTAATTTTGAGCGTGATTGAATAATTTGTCATAATCAAAGTCTAATGATCTACACATCTATATGCCAGGCAAATTGATTGTCATTACACTTAGGTGCCAAATGTCATAATTGTAAGGAGCAGTCTTGACCTTGTATGTGATGTCATTTACACACTTATCACTAATTGCATTTCCTTATTTACCTGAAATGTCAATCAAATCTGTGAACAGGTATTGTTGACATTAGTTAGTAAATTTGCTAGTTTAACCAATAGCCTTTGACTAACCTGTAAGGATAGGTGACACTTTCATGATCATGTCATACACTTATGTATGAAATAATTGGCAAAGATCAATTAACAACATGATGTAAGAAAGTGCAGACACTGTTATATATGTTTAATCGTAGACTGCTATCGTTTGATCCAAGGTTAAATCTTCAAATAAGCTGAAAAATATATGTTTAATCGTAGACTTCTATCGTTTGATCCAAGGTTAAATGTTCAAATAAGCTGAAAATTGTATTAAAAAAACTGTTCAAATTTGGGATGAGAAAAATTGAAATAAGATTATTTTATTCATATTTGACAATCTGTTGTTATAATTAAAATTAATTTTGTTCTTTTAAAATTTATGACATATAAGTACTCGTAATATTTGATTGACATAACAACTGTATATATAATCTAAACTCATTGCTGTTGAAAATTGAAAAACTTAATAAAATGACATAGCGAAAATTCAATCATTATATAAATTGTATTCACAATAATTTGATATTTGAAAGTGCATGGATTATATGTAAAACCTTTCCATCATTGTTTATGGTTAAATGTGTTGGGTTGGAGACAGGCTGATTTAGCCGACTTAATAAATTATTAATATAACAATAACAAATCCTGCTAAGTTGATCTCCTTCTCATTTCAGTTTGGAAATTTTATAAATCAAGTAAATTCTTGCTTCAGCACAAATCAATTTATGTTCTATTGAGTAAACTGTTTTTGAATGATGTTTATGAAGTTCCGGAGTAACCTTGGAATAGGATAATGGAGTAATAAAAGTACAAGATGCTGTCGTCTGCTAATGCATGCACTAATCATAAATATCAAATATCCGTACATTAATTAGGAGAAAATTTCAAAAGAAATTATTAAGTGTAAAATCTTAGAATAAGTTTTGATGAAACTACATGTCTAAGTAGAAAATGACTTTCACAACACTAAAATTGTTGAAGTAGCTCATTGTGGAATGGTTTTGCATTCTATAGAAGCAATTGGTTATGATTTCTATCAATTTTTATTGGGTCTCTGTAGATACAATTAATGTTGTTTCCTGATGGTGTTAGGGGGTGAAGGAAAGGTCAGTGGTAGCTTCTTTAAGGAAAAATGACTATAACAATATTGGTTGTTAGTCATTATTGAAGACTTAGATGAACACTTTCAAGATTAAAAAGGTCAACTCTTTTTCTTATCCTTTCAACATCCTCAAGTTTTACAATTGTTAGTTTTGGATTCAGTCCTATTAAATTGGAAAACAGCATAATGATTTTGTTTTAGTAGAAAACTTAAAGGTCGCAACCTTTTTGACATGGGAAAAGTTGCACATTTTCTGCCTGACAATTCTTGTTTCCTCCACTTGTCATCTGTAATTACTTTGTGTCCTGTTAATTGGAGACATTTCAGAGGCCAATATTTCACCAAAGAGAGATCATTGAATGAATGAATGAGGCAGGAAATTGTTTGATTGTGCTTCCTGTGAAGTTTTATAGTGGTCAGCAATGATTTTGATAATTTGAGCTTACTGACCAACAGAGGTGGTCTGATAGATGACTGCCATGATGACCCTGTAAATCAATTTGTGTTGGACTAGGTGATGACCATGGCTAGCAGCTGTCAGATTTATTACTGGTCAGATCTTGTTATCATGCCCAATAGCAAGGAATGCTATATAAAAGTCTTCCAGGAATTTTTATATACATTTTTGTACTTTATTTAGAATATTGTTTTGTTGTCCTGATCTTTTATCATTGCTCATTATTGGGATGGTGAAATATCTACATGTACATCCAAAATATTTTGGCAATTTGTTAGTATGATTTTCCCAAAGTTCACAAATTTGTTTGCATGTATACACATTTTAATTTTGTGCTTTCTCAACAATAAACAATGAAAGTGATTTTCTTAAAATTACTGAAAGGATTGATTGATTGACTATTGGTACAAGAAGCCAGCGAACACAGAGAGACACACAGCCTTGAAAAAGCTAACTACCATATCTACTCTAATACTAGGAATAATTATACAAAATAGTTGTTCAAAACTATTAGTAACTTTTCTATTTGCTACTTGGCACCATTTCCAAATGACACTGTAGTAAACTCTCAGTGCATGTGGTGTGCAATATTATATATTTGTATTATAATTAAGTTTCATTTTTATAACAACTCTATACAATGTCAAAATGCATATACATGGTCTTTTTTGTTGTTGATGAGACAGATAATCCATTTACATTAAAAAAAAACGTCAGAAGGGCAACAGAATTTGTCCGCAACAATAGAGCTGGTTATAATTGTACCATTTAGATTGCGAACTTGAAACTTTTATTGTACAGTATTTTAAAGTACATTTAAATTTTACTGTTTTATATTTAAAGTCTTACAAATAAAAGGGCAATTGATCAAAATAAATTTAAAAAAACAAATTGCTTGGCAAATGCACATTTAATGCAATTCAAGACCTTGTCAATCAAATTGTAGACTCCAAGCGACCTCCTGGATCACAGACAAATTTGTCAGCTCAATAAAGGATATTTATCAAATTTTGATTGATTGCAAATTATTGACACAATAGAAAGTTATAAAATTGTTTGTCAATCTACAAAAGTCTTCTATCTTGATAAAAATATAAAAAGATAACACCATAGTTTTGTCAACATAATAACTAAAACATCTGAAAGAAAAAAGAGGCGATCGATTTTTGTTGAGAGGTTCATAGACTACAAGTGTTTGGTAATTACTAAGCACTTTGCTACCTTTGATACTAATTATAGGTCAAGGAATCAGTTATGAATTATTATGTGTTATGATTTGCAGAAATATAGTTGTCTGACATTTACCAATAATTTCTACCTGACTTTTAGGGGGTCTGTGAGGTAAATACCCCCTGGCTTGAGTAGGATATTGGACATTTTCATATCCCACTTGTCTGTTGGCTTGTCTATTGACTTGAAAATATATTCTCAAGATTATTGTATTTGGCATTGAAATTTCACTTGGAGAGTTTCTTTTTATGTTGTAGATAAATAAGCAATTGTAAATACAATATAGTGACAACGTTTTAATATCTCTATTTAACAGTTTAGATTTTTATGGCAGTTAACACATAGAGGTGGAAAGTTTGTTGATACCTGTAGCATGGCAGTTTTGTTTAAGTGTCTAAAAGAGTTACTATAATTCACAATTTTGTTCAGACTTTGGGCAATTTAGAGCTAAATACACGATTATTGACCTTCATATGAATTGCTCCCCTTTTTGAAATTATTGTTTATGTTGTATTAAACGTACAAAAGCAAAGTCTATACATATATTGGCTCTCATAGCCATAAAGTGGCATTTAAAATGAATAAATAAATCAATATGCTGGATCATCTATTAAAGACACTATGTTTTAATAAGATTGAGAATGGAAATGGAGAATGTGTCTGAGACAACAAGTCGATCTGAAGGTCATCAATAGGTCTTCAACACAGGGGGAAAATCCTGCAACCGGAAGCAGACTTCAGCTGGCCCCTAAACAGAATGTATACTAGTTTAAACCTAGAAAAGTTAAAGATACAGATTACATTGAAAATCTTTGCAAATTCTTATCAGTAATGAATTTTTAGAAAAGTTACTTTCAAAGCATTTGATAATAAGACAGGAAATCTTTGTATGTTTGCGATTTGGAAACTGGAAATTCCAAAAGGAAATAATATTAATTTTCAAAAGGTGCAGTGCAACAAGTATTACTGTTAGAATTCAGTTTTTAGATTAGTTGGTCAGTCTTTTACCTTGAAAATAAATAAACAAAAACCTACACTTGTTTCCTCTTAATCAACAGAGGTGGGCGATACCCTGAAAACCCAAGTAAACAATGAAACCTTCTTGGCAGGAGAAAAATAAAAACAAAACAAAACAGATACATGTCATGCTAGTAACTCATTTATGAATCAACTAAAACCTGACTTAACCTTTCTGTATTATCTTCATATCTACCTTGTTAAATGAGATAAGTCTTTTCATAAAATATAATAATTATGTCAAAAGCCGTTATTAATCAAGGCTGTCATCAGATATATGAGTGGGATAATTATACCACAATATTACCTCCGTTGTTCAGGCCGAAAATTTACTATTTTAGTTTCTTATTCAGATTTAAATTAGTACTTTACAGATTGGTTTATCGAAGATTTAAATTTGTTATGTTTTTCCATGTGAAAAATCGGTAATGTTACCTTAAAGAAATCAAATACTGCAATAGCAAAAAAAAAAGAATATTGGTCGATGTGATCTTAGTATCTTTTAAACTTGATCAGTAGAAAAAAATAGAGATAATAAAGGCACCCAGGTTCATCTTCCACATGATGGATAAGTTTTAAATGTCCATGAAATTGTATTATTTAGTTAAATTTGCAAAAAGCTTTATCAGCTGTGAAACTGTAGCTGATATGAACTCTGTATGCTTTATATACCCATACTTTAAAAGTGTAAGCTGTATTGAAATCATCTTGTCAATCTATACTCCTAGTTGTCCAGCAAAATCTGTAATTCATAACAGAGTGACTTAATATTACGTCTGGAGCTTAATGATGATGATGATGATGATGTAATATTTGAGCATATTGGAACTGTCGGCCACCTTCTTTCTTTTTGAAGATACTTTTTTATTAATTTTTTTTCAATATACTGAATGAACTCTTTATCAAGCTTTCTCAAAGTTCTGATGAACATAAATACTGTATGTTTAATTTGCAGCTTATCTTGTTAGCATTTTCTGGATCTATTAGACAGCTTAACTTCCTGAAAAATATAGAATTGTTTGAAGTTAGTTTAAGGGTAACTGTAACACCACTTGGTTTGATAGGTCAGTTTGTGACTTGCTTTGGTCAAAAATAAAAGAGGACATACTGCAACAAGTGTGTTACTTAGTTACTCACTGGATATTACTGGTAGTAGTTTTTCTAGAGCATTCCCTCTGTGACTGTCATATATTAAGCAAATGCGATGTAAAACCCACTCAATCAATTAAATTAATCATATTTGTGTGCAGGCTATAAAACCTGGGAAGCAATTATAGTTTAGACATGTATGTCTATCTCAACATAAGATGCCACTTTATTCTAAGAAAAATCTGAAACTCTTTTGCAATAATTTTTATCCTTTCAGGTGATTCCCAGAAAACCCAGTTCAGAGGTGTGATGGATTTGACTCTTAAAAAAGACCTATATTTGTAAGAAAATTAATAATTCTTAATATAACATCAATGTCTCTTATTTGACAAATCTTTGGGTGATCTGGAGTTATAGCCCTTCATTGCTTTAACAGGGTCACCTATTAAAGTAAGAAAAAAAAACCGAATTCTTTCATTTGACAGCCTCTTACTAGGGAATAAATTAGGTCATTAATAAAAAACTACTGGTCAATCTTGATCTGACTTGCATGATATTTTCACTTTTAGATTTAAATACATATCATATGTAATATAAAGGTAACTCAATGTAGTTTCAAAAGGAAAGAATAATAAATTCCCTTAACCATAAATATTAGTTTAATAATTACATTTGCACTATCATGACTGTAAGGTTATTGTATGTACTCAAAACAACTAGGAAATATGATTGACAGATAATAATCCTTTGATATTGACAACACACAATTGATAGAAAAAACAATTGGCAGACACAATAATACACCTCCACTAGCAAATAACCACTATTACCTGCTAAAAAGAGGAGATAATTAACATTAACGAGCTTTCAATTAGCTCCCAACAGCAATTAGGCCAAGACAAAATAAGCCTTTGGTTAACAGACCTCTTGTATATAATCGTTAGTTTAAAATACCATTAAGATTGGCGAAATCATTTAGTCCATATTCTTTTTATTAATCAAGAAACTTTTTATTGGATGTGTACTTGTGCTGCAGTTTATTTTTACACAAAAAAAAAATGTACTATGCTTCAGGTAAAAAAGCACGTTGCCAATACTTATAAATAAATAAATGAAATATGATGTCTATAAATTAAATCAATTGTTTACTTCCTAGTGCACTTGTTCTTTGGGTATATTATATTATTCTATATTTAGATACATTATTTTACATTATAGTATCCTCAATCATTAAAATAGCATTGTTCTTTTTGTTGCTTTCATATTAATTTGAATCACTAGCCAGTCAACACTGAGACTGTAAGTTCAAACCCATGCAGGTGCACTCTAACTCCAATCTTAATTGACTAGGTCAGAGACATGTATACACAAATATGTCTCTAACTAGGTCAATAATAATAATAATAATTATTGTCAATTTTTTTATCTGAGGTCGTGGTTTTTCTCCGTGGAACTCCAGCTTCCTCCACCAATAAAAACTGGCTGCCACAAATAGCTAAAAAGCAGTGCTTAAAGGTGGTATTGAAAACACACTAAATAAAAGAAAATCACATCATATTTATTTGGTTACCTTGGCCTAATGTTGCCTCATGCCTCGGTAGTAATTTATGTTTACTTGCATAAACATAGTAATTTGGTGCAATTTACATATAAATAAACATGATGTTTAAAAATGCGTTAATTACTCATTTCTACCTATAGTATTATTAAACCAGGTAGCTTTAAGAGAAAAGACAAGATTTGTATACATTTCTTATCAATATAATCTTTATGATTGAAAAGATAATAATTGCAGGTGTATTTTGAAGGATGATTTCATATTTATATAATTAGGACTAAGATATTAGTCTACTTAAAAGAAGATCGAGTTTCTAACTACTAATTATTAAGTGATTCTCAATTTTCTAAGTATACACGATTATGAAATAATGTTAGTGTTCCAGGTGAAAAGTGTCAATTATGACATTGCACGTTTTTAATGATTTATGGATGTTATAAATGGCTAGTGTTTTATACTTTTAATTTTGTATGAGGAAGAATCACAATAAGTCAATATTTCCTTTTATCTTCAAAAAAGGTTTTAAGGCGGATATATATCCTTATATGTAGATGTCCTGACCTGTGTCCTTGGAATTTAAATAGCCCCTGATGTAAGCTATAAATTTCCAACTGGGGCGTATATATATATATATTTTTATTAAGATTTTATATTTATAGAATTAATACCATTAGTTGCTGAAAAGGACTTCGACCTGATTAGAAGACCCGTTGAAATAGTGCACCAAGACCTCTTTCAATCTTCTATTATAATGTATTGGCCATAGGATTATACCCCTCCTGTTTCATAGTTGAACATAACTGTAAAATTTATTCAAATTTGAAATTTATTATTAACATTTAAAGAAAAAAAAATCGTGTTTTATTGTTATTCATTTACCAAACCACAGTGGCAGGTGTCGTCACAATAAAACTGTAAACTGTAAAGATTGCCCATTATTCATGTTCTTAGTAGATTTAAGATTAAATCGTCAGTTTTAATAATTTAGTATGCTTTGAACATTTTTGAACTTTCAAATCTTTTATATTGAAATAGCTTACCATTGATGTGGATATACATAAAAGTAAATAAAAAAAAAAACCTGATTATATTATGATGAAAAATTTGCAGATTTGTCGAATAGCTTATTTCGAGAGTTTCAAATTGAACTGTTTGTCCTTCACATTGAACTGAATGCTTTTTAAACAGACCAAGATCAATTTTCAATAAAATCGTCTGTTTTTTTTACAGTTCAGTTGGGACTTCAGGGATTAATTTTATGAAAAAAAGAAGTTAATGTAGTCAGCACCTTGAAATTTTGCATGCTTTATTAATTACAATTGGATGAAACAGTCATGTAATCACTCTTTAATTGATCTATGTACTAAATTACATATCACACAGCAAACATAGGTAAAAATTTGTTACTCAATCTCTCTTTTATGAGGAGTGTTGGTTAACATATATATAATAGTAATAAGTCAACCAGTGCTGAAATTACCACACATTATATAGATCACCGATACATTGAATATTTATTATCTATAGCGCTGTTGCAAATGTATTGTCAACATGTTTTCCGAACCAGTGAAAAAAATAAAGGAAATCAACAAACTTGTTTTGTTAAGATTCATATGTCAAATTAGTTCAATTTCATTAGAAAGCTGAGGATGGTTTGCTGCACTGAAGCAGTCAAAATATTGATTGCAGTGTTCCGAGTGAATCCGGAAAGATTTTTCCAAAGATGTGAAGTGAGACCGCTGAGGCAAACGAAATTGTCACAAGATGAATAGCTAGTAATTCTTTGGCATCCTTTATCTGCAGGGTTCAGAAAAATAGATCTGTACTGTTCAATTATTATAATCTTTATTTCTCAAATAAAAATTGCATGTTAGTAATGTAGAAGTGAATAGATCAAAAGTTTTATATTTATGTAAATTTGAACGATTAGTATTAATTGGGAGTATTCAAAGTGCATACTGAGTTCTAGTGACATTGTTGAGGTTTAATCTGGCTTAATGGCAATGGACTTTGTTTTATCTTTCCCAATTGTCTGAGGTTATGTTTTTCAACTTGAAAGTGAATTTTATAAGATTTATATGAAATTTATTCAACTGGAAAATTAAATAAATATTAATATTTGTTGAGACAGTTGTTTTGCAGTATTGAAAGAAAAAACGTTTAAAAAAGAGTCTGTAAAGGCAATTAGTAATTCTGTGAGTGATCTAAGCTGAAAAATATCAATTTTATTCCTGATTCTATTTGTTTTTCTCAAGTCTTGTTTTTCATCTATCAAATTAAAGCCACTGTACATGTAAGGAAATGATTTCGATAAAACTTAATTTTCTTATATTTGCCTGCAGGAATTGATTGGTATATATTACTGAGGGAAGACTTTTATGGTAGGACAGAGTTGATTGATCTGACGAACATCAGGGTCATTTAAGGAGACATTGGTCATTGGCCCTATCTTTATTGACATAACATTTGGTTGATAATGGAGTTTTTCTCTTAAATAACATGCCTTTTAATTTTATGTCCAGTGGATAAACTAGGTATCTGTTTTGAAAATGAATATAAAATCACTGAAATAAATTAACTGTATAAAGCTCTATTTATATAAGCTGTACATTGTGAAGCCTTGCCTGATAAGATGACATTAGAATTTAGGGAGAAAAAAGATTATCATAATGGATGCAGATGAGACAACACCCCAAAATAAAACCAAATGTGCTGTATATCAAATGTCTTCAGTGACTTCACTAGTGATATTGCATAGCCAAGGTTAAAACTGCATTTTTAACCGGATTTTTGTGACAAAAATGTCGGTTATTGATTTGGGGATGTACGGCGGGCGGCCGGGCGGGCGGGCGGCAATCAAATGTTGTCCGTGCATTTACTCATGAACCGTTCAACCAAAGCTTTTAAAATTTTAATATGTTGTTACTGACAAATAAATGAAGGTCAAGTTCAATAATGGCGATTTTGACTTTTACCGTTCAGGAGTTATGGTTCTTGAAAGATTGAAAAATGAAGTTTCCAGTCATATCCCTGCATTTACGCATGAACTGTTCTACCAAAGCTTCCCAAATTTTAATATGTTGTTACTGATGACAAAATGGAGGTCAAGTTCAATAATGACGATTTTGACTTTTACCGTTCAGGAGTTATGGTTCTTGAAAATTGAAAAATGGAGTTTCCAGTCGTGTCCGTGCATTTACGCATGAACTGTTCTACCAAAGCTTCCCAAATTTTAATATGTTGTTACTGATGACAAAATGGAGGTCAAGTTCAATAATGACGATTTTGACTTTTACCGTTCAGGAGTTATGGTTCTTGAAAGATTGAAAAATGGAGTTTCCAGTCGTGTCCGTGCATTTACACATGAACTGTTCTACCAAAGCTTCCCAAATTTCATTATGTTGTTACTGATGACAAAATAGAGGTCAAGTTTATTAAAGACAATTTTGACTTTTACCGTTGTGATATTGCCAGGACACAAATAAATATTAATAAATCCGGTTTGCTGTCGTTGTGACAGCCTCTTGTTACATTTTAAAATGCATATGATTTCTTGAGCATGATTTAAACTGAGGATCCTAAATCCCCCCCCCCCCCAAAAAAAGGGGGGTGGGTCAGTTTAATATCATACCACATCTCCTATAATACAGGTTTTAGTGGAGTGCTTTGGCATGCTTTCTCACTGTTTTAAATAATTAAGTTGAAATTAAGATGGTAAGGACTACCATATGCTTTCCATAGCTCATTGGGCCGTCTGAATTACCTGATAAATACCTGAAAATCCCTTTCATGCTAGACTTTTGATTTCCATAAAGTAACTCATTAGGCCTACTAAACTCCCTGATAAATACCTGATAATGCCTTCTATATTAGGCATTTCAAATGGATATAAGAGAAATACTATGACCTTTTAGCAAATGATTGATTTAAGTTCTGATGGACCTGTGGCTAAAAATATTTATATGAAGTAGAGTTTATTTAGAATAATGACTATGAAGTCTTATCAGCAGTGCAATCTATAAACTTGTATTGAGTAAAACCTTAATTGGTAAATTGCTTACTTTAGTAAATGATTTTTTTCCGGCCTACATACTGATGACAAAATTAGGTTTGACTGTGCTACTTTCATTTAATTTACATCATGACGTACATACATGATTTTTATAACATTTGACTTTTTTAATTGAATAACAGATTTTCATGGTATTATACTATGAGTGCTGTATATTCTACACGATTACAGTTTTTGTATTGAATGTTACACAATGTTTGACGTAGATGTAAATGATAACAGTAAACAGTTGTAAAGGTCGTTGTCACATGTTGCTTGACATGTGAAATTGTAATTACAGAATTAGATATCTTATTAATGTGTCCGATTTTAGTAAAATATGGAGAGTGATTATTGGGGATTAAACCCAACAGTAAGAGTAAATCAGCATTACTGTGATTGATTTCAAGTAGCTTCAATTTATGTTGTTTACTTATCTTTATAATATCCAAGATTGTAGTGTGTAGGCACCCGATAGTTCATTCACTTGGTGTTTTTAGCATAAAATGTCAAGATATTATTTTTTAATGTAGATATTGACTTAGTTAGTACAAGTAAGGTCACATTTTGCCAGTGGGCTTAACCTTTTAGGATATAGACTTGGAAATGTATAGATATATTTTAATGTATTTTTGTTTTTTAATCAAGTTGAGAGGGTTCTGATTGGTATTGTGATATTGGAGAAATAAAGTTACATTTGGAGGATTGAGGAAACAGACAAAACAGACAAGTGTCAAATTAGGTTCACAGAATGAATAAACATGACATGGTTGGTCTCTTCAAATCACTGCGAATTTTGGAATAATAATATAAAGGAAAAAAATCCGCACAAAAGCATTTTTGATAGTTTCTGATGTTTGTTTTTAAGGTTGATTTTTTTCTCCCAAAGTTCTAACAAAAGTTCCTTTTTTTATCATTGAGACATTGATCTATGTTGTATTTCACCTTTTATATTTTAACCTTGTCAATAAATGTTTTATCAGGATCAGGTCATTTACACAAGCCGCAGGCTATACAATTGTAATCTTTTTTAAAGAACTGTTAAGTCATTTCCTTTGAACGTAGAATCTTGTTAGTATATGCGGGGATAGTGTAATTACATACATCCATGTACATATGCACACCCTATATTATTATGTCTGCCTGTTATATCCGCGATAAACTTTCCTTTGACTTTGTAATTGGGTCGCATGTACGGCAGGTTTAACACTTCTGATCTATTAAAAACAATATCTTATACACATGGGTAAACCCCTCTTTAAGCATGGTTATCGTATAATACAGGTATATAATTACTCTGTATTGTGCGCTTCATGTTGAGCGTAAACGTTAAATTAACAGTGGCTTTTATGGCAAATGGGTCTGCTGACGATTTATGTTTTCCGAGGTAGAAAATTTCGGAAAACATCAATTATGTATTGTAACATATATCAGACAAAAGTATTGATGTCTGGGACCATTGACACGCAGGATGTCTAGATATATATATACCTTTAATGTTACATTCAAATGTCAGTTTTTGATGACAACTAAGATAGGTAAATAAACAATCGGTAGCAGTGTTAAAATCCACTGCAAATTAATACCAGTCCGTAATTAATACCAGTTTGAGATGGGGGTCATCTAGGTTGTTAATTACTTATTTTTCATGTCTGTTTTATAAACACACAGAAGATATGTACTAAGATAATTGTTAGTACATATATTAATAATAAAAGGTTCACTAGTTCATTTCTCTCAAGAAGAGGTGTTAATGACCAGTGCTGAAGTACCTGTATAGCAAGTTCAGATATTTAAAGTCTGTGAATTGTCAAGAAATATTGCTTTAAGAAGAAAATAAGAAAATCTTGCATCACAGAGTTTGATTGACTATTTTGTCTCTTGGGAGCTTTGAAAACTATCTGTGAGACAGGTTTTGAGTCATGAAAATTACTCATGTTGACTCAAAACACACACATTTGATCCTACAAATTAACTTTGATGGCTGCTAACTTCATTACAATGGAAGCTGAAGAGTTGAATGAAACTCTATGAATGCAAATTTAAATGTGAAGACTTGCAAATGCAATTTTTTTGTTGTTGATAAAAAAGTGAATGACTTGTGGAACTTTTATGGTTTTGAATTATAGCTGCTGCTGTTCTAATCATTTGACATTGAACAAAAAGTTTACAGTAAATTAAATGTGCAAATCTGTTCCAAGAAAGTTATAAAAGAGATGCAAGGTATTTCAAATATTGACAAGAAGTAGAGCTCAGACTGATAATGTAACATAATTTGCCATGTTATATCTTATTTTTAGAAACTTTACAATTGGCAAGTCCTGCATTTAACAGCAAGAATGTCCTGAAGTCATGGTCACAAATACAGTACAGTATTCATTTGAAATTCATATGACAGGGAGGATGCTTTTATATTATTCAGTGTATTTTGTCATGTATTTCTCCAAACATTGAATTGATAGTGTCCTGTCGAGACAGACATTATTTGTTAAGATTTTTTTTAACATAAAAAGATAAAAATAAATGCTTGTTCTGCACCTTTACAACCTTTTCACCTCGACACTTAAATCGTTGCCCCTTGTTTAATACCAGACACTACTTGATCACGTAATTTAAACACTTACCTATATGTCAGGTTGCCCTTATTGACCGTCCACATACCATTAAATATAAAGACGGTTATTTTTTTAATGTCTCTCTTTAGGCTTATTTTTTATTGTATCTCTTAAGGCTGTAAGTTTTAATTATATAATAATTAATTGTTTGACCAGTATTCATGTTTTTAAGTGTCATTATGATTAAAATGGTATTATCACCTAGCTATCCTCCTGGAAGTGTTTCTTGTCAAGTTAATTTCATAGTCTACCTGGATTTATGAAATGAGTATTTTATAATTGATCAATAGTGATTGTATTGGGATAGATTGAATCATTAGACAACTTTTATATTACTCAATTCTTGGTTAAGGATACTTAGTTCTTACCTATCGATTTTGACATATATATAGAAAAAGTGATTAATAAAACGTACTTAGATATTTTTGGGATGAGAATAACTTTGGCAACCTGGCAAAGTGCAGTTTTTTTCTACTCAATTAGATTTTTATACAGAATTGTTATTGGTGCATCTGCTATTGAGATCTGTGAAAATATATGTTGGGAGATATTTCTGCAATAATATATCTGATTATTAAAAACCTTGAAAAAAGTATGTCAAATAAGTAATCAGTTGAAGATATAAGTAGGTCAAAACTTAACAGGGATTCCAATAGATTTCAAATTGTTTTAAAAGCATGTTTGTCAACTTGTTGTGAATAATTTTTATTTGATAATCCTGTTGCAAGCAATCCTTGTATTGATGTAGGAATTACCACATTAGCTAAGTGATAAACTTAGCAGTAGTAGATGGAATTTCACGTTTCCAAAAAAAAAAAAGAGGGAAATTCCGTATATAAGAATCAATACTAGTAACAGCTGAACAAAAACTTTACAGACTGTAATGACGAGAATTCTTTTTTTAACACATATCGGATATATGGCATAAATAAGACCCATATTTAGTTACATTTCTTTTTCTGTTCTTCTCAAATATTACATCATTATGATGTACTATCAGACAAACCTACGCTGGTAACATGTGTTGGTGTTATATTGAAAATAACCTTGACATTGTTAAATTCAATTGATATTTAAAAATACATGTATGAAAAAAATACGAAGTAAATAGTGCTTGTTTATGATGGTTATCTCCTTGAACTAATAAAAGGGTGTACTGATATTTTTATGAACAAATTTATAGCATAAAAATGTTGACGATTTGCCTGGGAAATGATGAATACATGACTAGATTTATAATACATGTACCATGAAATACCTGTTTGATTACAGTTATATGAGCAGTTAATGGTTCAACTAGTTATAAGTACATGTATAAACATTGGGGTAATATCAGTGTACAGTTTGGATTCTGTTCAACTATGGGTCTAGACTATTCCATGTGGTAATCACATATTGTAAATATCACACTTAACTTTAGTATACACAGGTCATATAAATATTATCATAGATTTATAATATTGTTATTTTATAATGAACTGAATATGAGATTTTCTAACTCAATGCATCTGTCATTTAGGTTAAGCTCGGGAAGAGGATAACTAATACGTTATGCCATTAAAAGTCGGACTGACTGTGAGGTTATTTGGTATGAATCCAAGAAAGTCTATTCTTCAGATTATTGCCCTTTTTGTGTCAGTTATATCAAAGGTTAATAACATCGACTTGGATGAAAACCAGTTAAACACCGAAATTCATCTACCTGATGATTTTTTTACTGACAAGCTGTTGAAACTTAGTACATGCATGATATTGTATACAATGATAAACAAATACAACTTTTTATTAGATCCTTTTAATGCTTATTTTTATTTATTTTCACATTGATACCAAAAGGAAATCATATCAGTCATATCATGCCAATAAAAGTTGGATCTAATTTGATAAATCTATTTTCATAATCGTTACTTTTGCCTTAGCACCCCTCCAGAATTGCACTGGTATTGGAAATCTGCTTTTATTTTTATCTGGTCAACTATATTTAGGGAATATAAGGTTAACCTATATGTATATACTTTCTGGCAGGGTTAATTTTACTTTGACCTCACTTAGCTCTTTGATCAGTATGTGGATAAGCCTCTGCATCAGATACTTACCCTGTAAGCTATCTAAGTTCAACTAAATATGGTATTGTGTTGATTATTGGAAGATGCTCATATCTGTCTGGCAGGGTTCAGTTGACATTTACCTTAATTTCATGGAACTTAATAATGTTAAAGTAAATGTAATATCTGTGAAACCTTGATCTTTAGACTTTCAACATATAATTCAATTAAAGTACACATAGGTTATGCATCTAAGTAATACTCTTGTATAAAGTAAAGCTGATGTTCAGTCAAACACTAAAGAAAAACGTGATAATAAGAATTGTCTGATTTAGCTCATGGTTAGACCAGTCTTGAGAAGGACTAACAAATATAAAAATAAGATTTGGAATGTCAGTAACTCTCCTTAAGAGGCTAAACGACACCAAAATTAATAACTATAAGTTACCTTACATCCAGTTTGAAATGGGGAAACAGTTTATATGTTTTATATTTGGCCATAGATCCGATCCCATTTCAGTACGGTTTTTTTTCAATGACTCCTCCAAACTGTTAAAGATGGCAGTGTTAAATTAAAGCTCAGATTTTCCAGTAAATGACCTTGTGACAGATAGTTGAATATAAAAGTCTTCCATAAAAACTATCATGTTGAACCATTGTATAAAAAACATCTGCTCTCAAATACTACTCTATAATTTTTTTAATTTGAATATCCTTTTTATGTAGAGATCTTGAGTTTTGACTGTACAAATAAATAATGTATTGGAAGTCATTAATTATTTGAAATCAAAAACATTATGAAACTTTAAAAAGTAAAATTAATTTTATAAAGACCTTAAGATAAAATATCTATTTGCAATTCCCTTCTTATCATCTGTTATTTGCTTGTAAATAGTATTTTGCCTGTCTGTTAAGTCAAACTATTTATGTTTAATTAGATCAATGCTAATAAATTCTGTAACACTTCATAATTAAGAAGTCAAAAGATATAATTTGTGCACAACAACTGCTTAGAAAGCATTGTAAAAAAATTGTTACCCTAGAAAACTTACAAGGACATACTTCATTTCTTGTCTTTGAAGTGTATTTGAAACTAAACCTTGTAACAAAATTTACTCCAAACAGCAAAGGGTGTAAAAATTTGCATAATTTTCCAACCTTTCCCAAATTATACTTAGAATTAAAGAGTGATCAAGTTTGTCAGTGCATTCCTCTTTAACTGTCTGATGTGCATCAAAGGACTACAGTATCTTTAACATTGATATCACACTGCGTATCGAAATAAGTGCACCTTTTTTTTGTGTTTAATTTATCGACAAGAAAAGAATTATAACAGGATAATTTTGAATTAAAGGTAAACATATTACGCTATGATTATATGGCAGATGACGAGGAACTTCCAGTATTAGTTAAGGTAGAATTAATTTTAAGTTCATGCCTTTTGTTGAGTTTGGAGGTGGAATATATTGGATTTTTAAACTTTTTTAATGAAATTAGTATACTTTGACTCATTCTGGAACATACCACTTGTAAACTTCAGCTTTTCAATGTTTAAAAGAGGGACGAAAGATACCAAAGGGACAGTCAAACTCATAAATCTAAAACAAACTGACAACGCCATGGCTAAAAATGAAAAAGACAAACAAACAACAGCACATATGACACAACATAGAAAACTCAAGAATAAACAACACGAATCCCAGAAAAAAACTAGGGGTGATCTCTTAGGTGCTCCAGAAGGGTAAGCAGATCCTGCTCCACATGTGGCACCCGTCGTGTTGCTTATGTGATAACAAATCTGGTTAATAGTCTAATTCGGTAGGTCACATTCATGAAAGGGAAGGGGATTGTAGTTACGACGTAAGAAACATCCGATTATATGTGAAACGGTTATTCCATAACGGTCAACCAACTCGTGATGGCATCCGTAAAATTTACAAAGGGATGATTTCAACTTCACCATTTGGAACTCTTGGTTTAATAGCTTCCTTGTGAGCAGCAACCCTCTATCAAGAAAATCATGAGTGATAGGAAATGCAAGCACGGGAATATCGTATCAATTGGGAGATATATACCCTGTATGCAGGTGCTGCTGTAATGTTGCTACCTAGAAATGGAAAGTTCACAATTGGAAAGCTGAAATCATGTCTTTTGTCGTAAAGTTTTGTTTTCAACCGACCCTCATTGTCAATTTCTAGATGTAAGTCAAGCTATGAGGCTGACTTAACTGTATCTGTAGTATCTTTTATCACTAGATTGATGGGATAGATGAGTTCCACATAGTCACCCAATTTTGAATTATTTAGTGAAAGAACATCATCTATATAGAAAATAGAGTTAAAATATATTGCTAACTTCTTATCTTTCTTCCTAAGAAGTTCCTGGATGAAGTCAGCCTCATAATAATAAAGAAATAGGTCGGCAAGTAGAGGGGCATAGTTTGTTCCCATTGGAATGCCGACAGTCTGTTGAAAAACACGTCCTCGGAACGTAACAAATATGTTGTCAATCAAGAAATCAATCATCTTGATAATATCAGTTTCAGAGAATTTTTTGTTTGAATCAGAGTGATCCTTTACAAAGTAGGATTTATCCCTCCCTAAGACAAGATACTTGTATCTACGTTGGCCATTCTTTTTTATGAAGCAAAGCAATACCAACTCTTTCAATTTGTCTCTTAGTTTGGAATGTGGAATACTTTTGTAAAGAGTAGAAAAGTCAAATGTTTTAATGCTGTTACATGATGAAAGAGAGTTAGATTGTATGTACTCTAAAAGATCTTTGGAATTTTTAAGTATCAATAGACTGCACAATGTATAACAGACAGTGAAACTTTGCAAAATTCGAAAAAAGAAAATGACAAATTTAACCATTTATCAAACAGTCCCACAAAGTTCCATTCAACAGAAAAAACTGTAAAGTCCATCCCAATATCTAACAATAATGCACACTGTCGTTCATATTTTTGACTTTTTACTAGCATTTATAACTGAGAAAAAAGGTGATGACTTGAATATGACTAAAGATAATCAATTCATATTTGTCTGTTACAACCTATGGCATTCATTTTTTTAGAAGGATTGAAAAACAGATTTTAACAGGCTTATAATTTTTTTTTTTTATTTTTTATTTTATCAAAGGCAATAATTGTTTTATTCTATCCATTTAAACAGGCTTCTTGAATTTGAATACATGCACATGTTTACATTTACAGTTGACTGTGTCCTCATTATTTCCTCCTGCATGTTAGGATGTACTGCTGGTGTGTACTTTAAACAAATCTGTATTAGATTTGCATGTGATTAACAGATTGTAATGACACTATGACATAATCATACATCTTCCCTCCGAGCTGCATATTACCTGCACGATTACAAAATTTTCATTAACAAAAAAAAGATTTATTGTGAAAATATCAATTTTATATGCCAATGGTATTTCCTAATCCCTGATGAATTCTAAGATAAAAAGAAATAAAATACTGGTACAAAAGACAAAAGATGAAATGTCCTTTTTATGGTTGGATATTCCAAATATATTATTATCTCATTTGGCATTCATACATATTGTATTGCTGGAAGATTTTATAGATTTCCTTAGCAATGCCGGATTCATGTGAAGTGGGTTTCCCGTACCCTTATGATGCTGATACATTTACTTTAAATTTTGGATTTTCCCTTTTTCCAGTTTGACCTTTACCTTTCTGTAAATTGAAATAGTTTTCATGTTGATTTTATACCCTTAGATATATCATTCTCATCAGATAGGCAGATTTTAGGATGTTACAAAAGAATTTCTTTCAATAAATGATCATATATCTTAACTGTTAGCTATGTATTGATCAACATTAATATTTAGTAACTCCCTGTCTTGAGATAACATTCTCCGAAACCCAGCTGACATCCAACCAATTTGTCATCTTAATGCTGAAGTTACAATGGCCTTTATGTTGATGGATCCCAGGTAATGAACAAGTTTATGATTTTTTTCCATGCTGTATAGTTTTAAAGCAATGGTTGGTATTTCGGAATCTTGCCAGACAATACATTTGTCAATGTTTAGTTTTGGATCACCATAATCAGAGTCAAAGGACATCATTTATTTTCTACACTAAGTTCTAGTGACAGTGTTATTAAATATTAAAGTGACATCTTGGAAATAAGCAGAATTCTTTTTTTAAATAAATAACCAAGGTACTTTTACATGTACTGAATTTCAAGGTCATTTTATATAATTCAGAATCTCTTTCGTGTGCTAGAATGTACATAATATGTCTTAGCTGCATGTGAAGACTCAAAACATTAAATTATAAAATCATTCTGCCTGTTCATTTTTCAATAGATTATTTTTCATATATACATAATTGTATAGATATATTTTTTTCATTTGATTTTCTTTTGATCCGCAATATCTTCAGATATTTAGCACAGTTTATTTTCAGAATTCAGCTGTAGATTATATTCGATGACATTTTTGAAAAGTTATTGAACTTTTTTCCAAAGGACCTACATAAAAATTTGCTTAGATACATAAATAAATCATAAGATCTATCCTTGACATGTAGCCTAATTTGCATATATCCCATAGTGATGGTCTTAATCCTACAATTATAGGTCTGTTACCCTATTAATCATTTTGATGACCACTTTACTGTTCCAATATTCACCAATGGACTTTACAAATTTTATTACATTGTGTTTGAGGTATCCATTTAAACCAATCCCTGTATTTGGTCCTTTTGGGGTTATTTGATCGCATCATAATTGGTTTTGCAAAATGATGACCTTTTCAATCTTTTAATTTATTTAGATGGCATTTTGATTTTCATCCGTTATTGTAAGGGGTGTTGAACTTTTTAAGTATAGTGTCTGAATTTTTTACCTTGTTGAGGAGACCAGGATAGGATGTTCTAACACGAGATTCCCGCTGTTCTAAGATCCGGTGACTTATACCGCTCATCATGATACTGAGCTGTAATTATGAACTGACATCGCAAAAAGTAGACCTATTAAATGGCTAATAAAATCAAGTCTTGTAATCCAGTTTGGTCTACATTTGTGACATGCCTCCATTGGGAATTCTTCTTCAATGATGATAATCCTTGCATTTCATAAAATAACAGAAAAATGAATAAACAAGTATCTTCCTGAAATGCGAACAAATTGTCCTACTTGCCTTATTTAATTTCAAATTTTCCCTTTTTTTTTATAAGATTTAGAAGTAAATCAAGTAAACAAGATTTAAATGTGTTAAAATTAGGTTTTGATATGGCCTTATTATTTGAAATACCTGCATTTGTTTTCAGTAATCTGAAATAATAGTTAATATTTTATCATTCTATTTTCAGATTGTCTAAAGAGGGGTCAAGCTAATAGTACAACTTTAAAATGCAGGTAATAATATTTGATTTGAAGTTATGCAGTATTTAAGGATCTTTGTCAATTTTACATATATAAGTTTATTACAAAGAACTTTGCTTAAGAAATATAACTAGGTAATGAATTTAATCACAAAGCAAAGCAAAACACAAACTTGAAGTTAAATTATTAGTCCTTGAAAGTTCATTGCCATGGAAAAACAGACAATGTACATGTTAAGGTCATATGGTAATCATTTAACTCAAATCGGGTAAATAATGCAGGCTAAAATTGGTTTAAAAAAGAGGTTACCTGCTTAACCCTTTCCTCCATAGTGACGCCTTTTGACGCCACCCCTTTTACTCCATAATGACGCCTTTTGACGCCTGTGTAGTACCTCAGTTGAAACGCTTTGACTACAAAGTGTCTGCAGTAGACTTAATAAAATTTGTATCCAATATGAAAAGGAATATCGTAGGAATATCCGACTTCAATTTATTTGATGAATTATTTGTTTTTCGCAATGCATTAATACTTTAAAGCATATTTTTAGCATTTTATTGAAAAATCCTTATGCGAATCAAGTATGCAAAAGAAAAAATTCAATGGAGGAAAGGGTTAAGGCACTTGTAGTTCTCTACCCCCCCCCCCCCCCCCCCCCCCCCCCCCCCCCCCCCTTTTTTTAGCTCACCTGGCCCGAAGGGCCAAGTGAGCTTTTCCCATCACTTGGCGTCCGTCGTCCGTCGTCGTCGTCGTCCGTCGTTAACTTTTACAAAAATCTTCTCCTCTGAAACTACTGGGCTAATTTCAACCAAACTTGGTTACAATCATCATTGGGGTATCTAGTTTAAAAATTGTGTTCGGTGACCCCGCCAACCAACCAAGATGGCCGCCATGGCTAAAAATAGAACATGGGGTAAAATGCAGTTTTTGGCTTATAACTCAAAAACCAAAGCATTTAGAGCAAATCTGACATGGGGTAAAATTGTTTATCAGGTCAAGATCTAACTGCCCTGAAATTTTCAGATGAATCGGACAACCCGTTGTTAGGTTGCTGCCCCTGAATTGGTAATTTTAAGAAAATTTTTGCTGTTTTTGGTTATTATCTTGAATATTATTATAGATAGAGATAAACTGTAAATAGAAAAAATGTTAAACAAAGTAAGAATTACAAATAAGTCAACAGGTCCAAAATGGTCAGTTGACCCCTTTAGGAGTTATTGCCCTTTATAGTCAATTTTTAACCATTTTTCGTAAATCTTAGTTATCTTTTACAAAAATCTTCTCCTCTGAAACTACTGGGCCAAATTTAACCAAATATGGCCAAAATCATAATTAGGGTATTTAGTTTAAAAATTGTGTCCGGTGACCCGCACAACAAACCAAGATGGCCGCCATGGCTAAAAATAGAACATAGGGGTAAAATGCAGTTTTTGGCTTATAACTCAAAAACCAAAGCAATTAGAGCAAATCTGACAGGATGAAAGTTGTTTATTAGGTCAAGATCTAACTGTCCTGAAGTTTTCAGATGAATTGGACAACCCTTTGTTAGGTTGCTGCCCCTGAATTGGTAATTTTAAGGAAATTTTTGCTATTTTTGGTTATTTTCTTGAATATTATTATAGATAGAGATAAACTGTAAATAGAAAAAATGTTTAGCAAAGTAAGATTTACAAATAAGTCAACAGGTCCAAAATGGTCAGTTGACCCCTTTAGGAGTTATTGTCCTTTATAGTCAATTTTTAACCATTTTTTTCGTAAATCTTAGTTATATTTTACAAAAATCTTCTCCTCTGAAACTACTGGGCCAAATAAAAGCAAACTTGGCCACAATCATCATTGGGGTATCTAGTTTAAAAAATGTGTCCAGTGACCCAGCCAACCAACCAAGATGGCCGCCATGGCTAAAAATAGAACATAGGGGTAAAATGCAGTTTTGGGCTTATAACTTAAAAACCAAAGCATTTAGAGCAAATCTGACAGTGGAAAAAATTGTTTATCAAGTCCAGATCTATCTGCTCTAAAATTTTCAGATGAATTGGACAACTGGTTGTTAGGTTGCTGCCCCTGAATTGGTAATTTTAAGGAAATTTTGCTGTTTTTTGTTATTATCTTGAATACTATTATAGATAGAGATAATCTGTAAACAGCAATAATGTTCAGAAAATTAAGATTTACAAATAAGTCAACGTGACTGAAATGGTCAATTGACCCCCTAAGGAGTTATTGTCCTTTATAGTCAATTTTTTAAAATTTTCATATTTGTAAATTTTTACTAACATTTTCCACTGAAACTACTTGGCCAAGTTCATTATAGATAAAGATAATTGTAAGCAGCAAGAATGTTCAGTAAAGTAAGATGTACAAACACTTCACCATCACTAAAACACAATTTTTCATGAATCTATCTGCGTCCTTTGTTTAATATTCACATAAACCAAGGTGAGCGACACAGGCTCTTTAGAGCCTCTAGTTTTATGAATCCCTGTGTATAATATTTTTTGGAGGGCCATAATTTTCATCACACAAGTAAATGAATTCTTTTCTGTTTTAACGGTAGTGACAAGATCCTATTTTTAACCTTTCAGATTAAAATATCCTCAACTTTTCTTTCCTTTAATAATATAAATAGATATAAGAGTATTAGTTAATCTTCAAGAGTTGTCAATAGCATGGTATTAAACTGACAAATTTTATAGAAATATAGGTGTATTTGATATGAAATAAAAGGTTGTCATGAACTTAAGTCACATGTTAACTGTGTTAGTCCGGAAGTCTGCAGCACTGAGATACTTTTGTGATCAATGACTTTCTAGTACCTTGTGTGTACATGTAATCTATTCGTACTTGAATTGTTTATTGGGAAAATGGTATTGCGTTGTAGAAGTCTGATTTCATGTTAAATGATATTGACATTTTATTTTGTTTTGATTTTAAAGCTATATTTATTTTACATACATAAAATACAACAAAGATATAGGCAATAGTCTATTATTAGGTAAAATAATTGTCTTCTGTTATAAGAAGAGGGAAGTAAATGCTCTTCCTGGATTGTAAGTCCACAATAAACATTTGACTTTATCATAAAAATGTTTTAGTATACCGTAGTTTTATCAACTTAATTCAAATTGATGTTTACTACAATATTTGTTAATGCATTATATAGAACTTCAAATTTCCAATAAAAAAAGGATTGAACAGGGACCAAGAATAATCTTTCAAATAAGGATGCAAAAAAAGGCCCTTGAAGCTTTTTCGAAGAACTGTTCGACGTGTTTGGAGATTGCAAATTCGGGAAATAATGGCTATCTAAATGAATTCAGATGTAATGTTTCTGCTTTTACATAAAGGAACTGTCTTGTTCCCCCTCTTAACACTTACCTTCCAAACACCATCTTCCCAAAAAAGAAAATTTATGCCAGTTATATTGGTTGGGAGAAATTTAAACCAGAAATGCTTTGTCCTCGGTTTTGTCACGTTTCCTTTCTAGAAATCAGATTTTGTTCATAGATATCATGCTTATATATTGCAGTTCAAATTTGATCTTCTTCAAGAGGTGAAAACATCTTTTATTTTCAGTTTTTGCATAATACAAGCTCGTCAATTAAACCGATCATAATTAGATCATCATATGTAACACTGCACCAGTTTTATCCCTATTTTAGTGTCTGACCTCTTGGTGCATTGCTGAACAATTAAGAGAAACTTTATATACCCTATAAATTGCATGTCACTAATGTAATGTGTTTCGGTTCTATAACCCCTGAACATTATGTCAAATTTTACGTGACATTATCAAGTCTATCAGGAAATTAGTAGAGAAGTGGAGGTCTCATATAGGTCATTCTTCAGGATGGCAAATTATTTTTGTAGAGAGAAAACTTACCTTTAAAGCAAATTAGACTATAAATAATGATAAAATAACTGAAGGCCTTTGTCCCTAGTATAATAACAGTAGATGGTTGTTGTCAAGCGAATTTTACTTAATAACGCATCAATTAAGATAAAAGATTATTGGTCTGAAATAGTAACTTTTCATGTTGTGATACTTAGGAAGTGAAGTAGAAAGGTTATCTGCTAATGAAATACACATGAAGTTTGTTAAGTGTCAGCTGTGTAAAGGTTAAGGGTAGGCTGGTGAAGTCAGGGTCCACCCTTATATCAAAATTCATGATTTTTACTTTCCACGGCTCCCAGCCGTCTGAGTCTGCACTGTTCAATATTACAGCATGCACATTAACATCATTTTTAAGGGTTACTCAAGGTAGGAATTATTGATAAATAACAATGTGATACATATTGACATTAAAAAAGATCAGACTTCTCTAAATGAATGAATCAGTTGCCATCTTTTCACAATAGCAGGGCATAAATTGCTGCAAAGCAAAATTGAATTGTCTGATTTGTATTAAGGCCTTGGATCTTGTGTGCATATATATTTTCAAAGTTGGAAAGAAAATGTTGTCGGTATATGTCACGGGCTCTATTATATGACTTGATATAACTTAGATGGAAAATATTTTAGGAGGAGGGTTTAGATCATTAGTTTTAAGAACAGGTCAAACTGGAAGACCTTTTGTCTCTGTTAACACTGGTCTGTCCCCTGATTTACACGGAAGACTGCATGAGGATTTTACTGAAATCAGAAAAGTTGCAATAGTTATAAAAACATTAATGAAAATTTGCTTTCCCATGACTAAAAAAATTATGCGGTTCAAACCTATATTATGTAATGGTTGACCCTTTTTTACTGTCTTCAATACAAATTTAAAAATTTTTAAAATAAACATGTTAACTTTTTGCTTAATTTTGTACAATTATTCAAAGTGTGTCCTTGACTTGCTACTACACATTTACGGACCATTTCCTGGAATAGTTTTCTTTGATATTAAATGTTTACCTGGTTAATGCAGGTTTTGATATGCTTTAACATGATTAAAGTTTTTTTCTGATTTAAAAACTGATATGAAATGTCTATTGTTTTATCTTCTGGTTTATCAATTGTTTACAGACATTTTAATATGATTGTACTTAGTAGATGGTCAGATATTCTTATACATAGACGGTTGATATCTGATAGTGGTAGTAAAAATGATAAGTTGTTATAATTCTACCTTACATCTTTTAGTTGGGTTAGCTTCAAAGGGTTTTATTTGGTATAGAACTTTTAAAAAAGGGTTCCTGCCAAACACCAAGTTTGAGTTCTACTTGTTCAGATTTTGACATTTTAATTAATTGCTGTAACATTGCAATTTAAAATGGTGGTATTACTGCCAACACCATCAATGTCCTGAGCTGAGGCCAACGGTCATCATGTGTCTCGACCTCTAGCTCTGTACACTCAGGATCAGTGTACATTCAAATTTGACCAATGAATAATTAAAATTTCATTTTTGGGGGAAAATTTAAGTTTCAAATAGAAATGAATAGATATTTGTCACATACATTACAAGTAACTTGATTTGGGATAAGTAAAGCAGACTTAATTTAATACAAGATTTCCACTTTGATAGATATTTTCACATAATGTCAAATTTCTTACAACAAACAGACAACTGTCATGTGTGTATAGAAGTGAAAAGGATTAACAATAATTTGATATGACAAATTCATGTACTCTTCATTTTACATATATGTTTTTCTTTCCTCAACTCCATGTTAAATGTTGGTGAAAAGAGAAAATGTCAGCTGCCAATTTAATTTAATTTTGACAATTTAGAATTGATGTGGTATTTAAATGTTGATATAAACAGTGAAGTTTATCATCTTTATGATAACCTTAACAGCACGACTAGGTGTGCAGATTGTGTACAAGGGCTGTGTTATGCTTAATGATGCATTCTGCTGGTACATAAGTGACCCCCATACCTGTTGACCTACATGCAGGTGTTCACATTAAGGCTCTCCAAAGGGAAAATTTATAGCTTTTTTTCTTAATTGTGCCAATAACCTCATAACTGAGATTGAACTTTTCTGTTTTATGATAATTCAACAGTAAATAATTGCATAATATTTTATAAAATGATTCAATGAGTCAGAAAGGATCATTCAACCCATTTGATGTAGATATTCTATTTTTAAAGGAGTTTTACAAGAAAATAATTAAAGTACTTTACCTGTCTTTTATTGAGAAATGGAGTAAGAAGGATGTTGATCACAACATGGGTGTTTTAGACTATGATACATGTATAGAAATACTTTTATTTATATAATTGACTTACTTCAACTGCTCCAGATTGAAGTTGTAAAATAGCCTTAATAGGTTCCAATTATGACCTACATTTATAAATTAAGAATTAAATGCATACTATTCCTGAATGAGTTGTAGAAAAATGTTTAATATAGTGATTGGACAAGAAAACCAAATGGCAAAATTTTTCTCAGTTTATATAAGCTGATAAAATTTTTGATAAATTCTCTGTCTGGCTCCACTGTTGCCCACCCTAAAAGTAGGTAGGGTTTTATTTGTTAATAGTTATCAAAGGTATCAGGATTATAATTTAGTATGCCAGACGCGCGTTTCATTTACATAAGACTCATCAGTGACGCTCAATCAAAATATTTATAAAGCCAAACAAGTACAAAGTTAAAGAGCAATGAGGATCCAAAATTCCAAAACGTTGTGCCAAATACAGCTAAGGTAATCTATGCCTGGGATAAGAAAATCCTTAGTTTTTTAAAAAGTTCAAAGTTTTGTATACAGGAAATTTATAAAAATGACCACATTATTGATATTCTACTGGGCTGGTGATACCCTCGGGGACGAAACGTCCACCAGCATTGAAAAATTGCAGACAGGTTTTTTTAATGAAATTTGATATACATATGCTATAACTTTTTATATGTAGTCTGTAACCTATGTATCAATTTAAATATGAAATACTGGTACATAAATGTCATGTCCTAAGTACCTACATGGTAAAAAAAAATTAAAATCTATTTTAAAAAAAGTAAAAAATCCTGATACAATCCCCTATTGTATTGTAAAAATCATAAATAATTTTGACGGCAAACATATCAAGAACAAGGTTAATATTTTATTACCCTTAGAGCATATGATATCGCTCTATCTTGGCAGATACATTACAATTAAAGTTAATTTCATGCTCAAATATATCTTTGAGTGTTGTAAATATTTAAAAGTAAATAGGATCATCAAAGATTCTAGAGGGGATAATAAAATCATATTTTCTGTATAGATGGGCTGTAATCTTCTCTCTTTACAACTTTTGTATTGTTATATTACTATCACAAGGACATGCCATTAAAAATATCTAGACACATTTGAATAAAGGTGCAAAAGACTTAAGTATTGGAACATGGCATAAAATCACCAGGGCCAAGTATTTTCAGTGTTGTTTTCAAGTCTGTATTTCTTGTGATTGCAGTCAATAAATTCAACATCAATTTTTTTTTTATTATAAGTGTAAATGTATTTCATTTAGCAATATTCAATTGAAGGCAGTTCAGTGTATTGCCTCCCATTTGTCCTTCACACCATATTTTGATAATGGCTAAAATTTAATTTTACAATTTAACATATGTATAAATAGAAGTCATTTACTGCTTTTATTCTGAGTGATTGGTTCAGATGAGCATATGTAGTTTGGGGCACTTGCTCATTGAAGTTGTAACATTTTATTTGTTGGTAGTGATCTTTGATAAAAGTGAGGGGTCTTTACAATGACCTATATCTAATGCAAAGCCAACATAGTTTTCAATAAGATAAGATAAGATCTACAATGAGTACGAATGTCAAGGAGGATCACATTGACCTAAAATAAAGTCTTATCACATAAGAAAAATTGTCTTACAACATTATAATATAGATTCATCATTAGTTAACATATTTCCTGGTCATTTCAAGTGCTTAGATTTTCTTTAAAATGCCATTTATATTCTTGTAGATATGTGGTATAAAGTGTTGAAACAGCTTCCCACTGGCTTTTTCAAAATACAGTTATAATAAAATGGTATATTACAGCTTATTTACAGGTCAGTATCAAGGAAATGTAACACCATTTACAGTATGTGCCAAACTGATTTACGGTTTGCCTGACTGAAAAAGAAATTTGATGTTTTTCTACTATATTCAATTGAAAATTTTATCTGAATTATTTTTTGTCTGAAATTTTGTTGGTCAGCTCTGAGAGTTTGAGATACACTACATTTATTGGAAAAAGATACCTACATTTTGACTCTGTCTTATAGTTGTCTACATGTACTTCCTATGATAGTAGAGTGGCATTATGTTGTCTGTTCCTTAAAAGTTTGGTTTACAGTAAATCTCAGTTGGTTAAGGAAGTTTGTTGTCTGTTTGTTGTCTGTTTCTGATGGCAATCTGATTATTTATTTTAGGGTTATAAAGAGGTTTGGTGCACTTTTATGTCATTTCTGTACAATAACTAATAACCCTAAACCCAATGGGTTTCAATATTTTTAATAAATTGTTCTTCAAAACAAAATGTAGGTATCACCTTATATTGACAATACAATTTTCCCTTCTACTGTTCTGAAATTGTCCTCATTTCTTTATTTCCAAGTGCATTTTTAAAATCTACCTCTGCTACAGTAAACTTGCATGTATTTTTGGTCGCCCCTTTAGAAATTGTCCTGGAAGCAACTCATGACTAACCAAGACATACTGTATCTAATAAGTTGTTTCTATATAGATAGGCTACAGTTTCTTTTAGGACTTGACTGGCTTAGAATTTGTTGACCTTTTTTTTTATATATATATATATATATATATATATATATATATATGGGAAGGAAATCTAAAATTTTAAACTTTTGTACACTTTGATGTCTTACTTAATTTCCATATTTAACTGGATTGTTTGATTATAAGTGGTATATTTTAACCCATCTTTTACATTTATAGGATCAATGTGTCCTTTAGAAGTACTTTTTAGTCAAACTCATTTCGTATACAGTACATATATACTGATCGCAATAATAAAATCTATTTACATGTTGTTTTTCACTCTCTTTTTCTGATCTGTTGTTTTTCACTGTCTTTTTCTTATCAAATTGTTTATGTGAATGTTTGTTTGCTTTCAAACGGTCTAATGTTTGGTCTATTTTTGCATGATACATTTACGTTTCAAACAAATTAATCCATCAAAAATAGAGCCAGATATATTTATAACACAGGTAAAAACAGTCTCACCTGGCGTCAATTACATAACGGATAACACCTGTATTGTATAAATATGTATTTACATTTGTAAATCGTGCCCTCCTTGCCAAGGTAGCATCATTACTTTCATGATTACAAGTTAATTATTATTTATTCTTTAAGTAAAAGGAGAAACTTGATAAATTGTCTATTTACTTGTATGCTGTATTTTTAAGATCCTTGAGTAATTATTTTAAAAGACAAACATGAATATATTTCTTCGATATTGTCAATTTTTTTATAGGTTTTTTCAACATTTTTGGTTTTTAGTTCTATTTAGATTTAATTAAAATTCCTAAAAAAGAACTTACTTTAGTGATTATTGGTATTCTAAGTTATTTTAGTCCTATATAGGACAAATTACTAAATTTGATTTACGAGATTTGTAAATTTGCATATAAACCTAATGGAGTCTTGTAACATCTTATCAGTGTAAATAATTCAGGTATTGATTCAAATTTTAATCGCCTATAATTCGAGTCTCTCCAATAGATGTAAGGGTCTCTAGTCCTTTACACTTAGACTGAGAGCACCTGTCCTGATTATTGTATTTATTTACACGGGTAGATAACGATTGTCTCCAGTACCCGACAGATGTTCCCTGGATGGAAACACCCTTTTAAAATTCACTACCCTGAAGTCGTAATGTGAGATGTATATCTTTATCTTATCACCACACCATTATAGTATCGCCTGTTAAGTACTTATAGCAGTAAGCAAAGCGTGACAAAGTCCAACTTAAATCCCTGTTTCTTCAGTTTTCAAGTGGCTAGCTTTGTTCCTGCTGTTTCTCTTATCCTATAAGTCAGTATATAAAATCATAGGTGCGATGCCATCACACTTTATATATCTAAAATGGACTTGTTTTGATTTTATCAAAAGGCTCTCGTCTGCTTGATGTTATTTGCATTAAGAACATTTCACATGTTTTCAGTTTTCCCCTTTGATAATGAAGTACCATCCTGAAGCATTAAATTGTTTCCCACATAAAAAAACAAGCAGGTTTTCATTCACTTAAAATAATTTTCTACAGTTCAGAAGAGTTTTTTTAAAACACCAATCCTTCATATTGATGCTGCATATGTTTGACTATTAATTAAAATATCTTCTAATTTTTGACTACATAAATTGGATTTATTGGAGAGGAATTGGTTCAGACAAAGAATTGCCATTTTTGATTTTGAGGAATTTTACATATTTACAGCTCTGACGTTTTGTGATTTCAAGCACAGCCAATTGTATGGTAGTTAAAGCCTTTTATATGTATCTTATTATAACTTTTCAAGTCTCTCATGTGGAAACTTATATTTATAGCATTCCTAGAGAAGTCCTTATTAATTTTGCTTATTGGTGATATCAATCTTGCAAAGAATTTTACAAAACTTTTGGCCGGCATGTTGGTCATTTTTAAACCAAGGAAGAAAAATTCATTTTCAGTTTCAAAACACAAAATATCAAACAATTATGTTTAAGTGGACAAGCATGATGTACAAAATGTTTTATCTGTTCATTATATAATCTGAACAATATAGGGAATTCAAACCAAATGTCATTTTTGAAGTATCCACTTTTAATAAAAGATTTTCTTGTCTTTCTATCAGTTTTTAATGCAGTCAGCATGTTTTTGTTTGCTCCTCCTTTCCATTAAGCATCTGAAAAGAATTATAATTTACTCGAGATTTATTTCCTGTTTTCACCCGATTACAAATTTTAATTTAACATAACTAAAAATACATAGATATATAATAAGTGGCACAATTTCCTTACAACAGTGTAAACTGGCACGTTAAAAGAATTAACTGAACTGATTAAATCAAGCTGCGATTTTTAATAAGATGTAGGTCAAGTTTTATATATATATATACATCCTCAGGTAATATAATACGAAGGTTATATATAAACATGATGTCATTATTGTTTGTATACAGAAAAGTTGTTTTTGTTTTATCCCAGGGCAGCATGTGGTTTTAAGGTGTAAAAAATAATCATGATTCTGTCTCCTAGGTAATTGTCATAAATCTTAATCATTGTAATCACAAATTACATTATCTACATGTACAGTTTTTAAGTCGTGACAGGTTTTCTGAACTTATTCTCATGGATATAGGGCATAGTCAGACAAACATGAATGTCAAGTTGGAAACCTCAAGTCTGTATCATTAATTGCTAATTCATAGGTTAGGTCATGTAATGGGTGGGTTCTTGTTAGTTACTACATGTATTTGCTTTTATTCTTATCCAAGGCTAATTGATATATCAATTAAACTCAGGATTTATATCTGACTATACAAATCCTTGATTAAATCAATAACAACACCAATTAAATGAATTTCAAAGTTAAAGGCCAGAAAATTTGTTAACCCATTCTGTTTTCAAATGTTGGATTATATTTAAAAGGATATGTGGTGTATAATGTCAATTAGACACCAACAATGCAATAAAACAAAAAAAAAATTTCTTTAACCAGAAAGTATCAGAAAGCCATTTAGTTCAGACCAGGTAACTTCATTATTAATTAACGCACACATGAAGCACCACCGATCATTACAAATAATACTACAATTATATGCGCTGGTTCTGGCGGGGTACCAGAAAACATGAGACATACATGTATCTGTGGTCAGATCTGTGATTATGATAAATGTGAATCACCATTATTTTTTTATGTGTCAGTGTGAACCCTGAAGATTGATAACCATCTTTGTTGTAACATTTTTTTGTGGTTGACTTTCTGCAGGGGTATAAAGATTTGATGTTATTTGTGAATAGATTTGACAAGACCTAGTGAAAGTTTGAAGTAACTGCCCCAAAAAATAAAGAAAAAAAATATGCTTGTCACTGTCTGACAATGATCTAGCTAGTAATTTAGATTTCAATCTTAAAAATTTGATAAATCACTTTAAATATTTTTAAATAAACGTTTAGCAGGGTCAGCCACATTGATTACAAAAATTGATGTTGTGGTTTTGGGCTGGGTTTTATTGAGGTATCAATTTTTTTGTAACCATTGTTTGATAATGAGACCAACTAAATTTGGCATGCATTAAAGAAAAGGGAAATATTGAAACATAAAATAAAATTAACATTTAACCAACACATTAATTATGATTTGTTCTCAGTGTTTCTACATCACCACTAACATCCTTTAGCATTGCAAGAAATTACTTGGTATTGAGGTATGTAGAGCATATTGCTTGCATTTTAAAAACTTCTACAATGAGCCTAATTTCTTAATTTTTATGTGAATTTAAAATAAAATATCAAAATTAATGTGTCCAACCTCAGATTCAAACCCCTAAAAAAAATGAGCGCTTTGAATTTAGCTTCTAATTCCCTAAGAACCCTTTTGGTTCTGCTAGGACCTCTAATATATAAGTAATTTTGATTTTAAAGAAATCTTGCATATGTATTGGAAAAACATTGATTCTGACTTGTGAACAATCCTTGAATCTTAAAAAAGTGTGTTTTTGTAAAGATTGCTATATATAGTGTTTGCATGCAGAAAGCAATGGATAAATAGATATAATCTAATCACATATATCCTATTAGATATCTATCAGGTGTGGGTAGGAAATTGTTGGAAATAAGAGAGGTGTAAATACCCAGAAATAGGAATCTTGACTTACATCTTAAAGTACAGGTAATTAGATATATAAAAAAGTTAATACACAGAAAAATTAAATCCACTAAGAACATCCTGCAAAATTTTTGTGTAAGCAGGAAATTGAAAGAATACAGAAAGGTATAAATACTTGACGTGATAATGTTAAACAAACATGCAAGTAGAGTTAGTGTATATTAAAACTCAATACACAATAAAACACTTGAAAACATCCTCCCGACAGACTTATGTCTAAGCAGGAAGTCATGGGTACTGATGTTTGTTAGGATACTGGGAGATATGGAGACATGAACCCCTTATAAACATTGTAGAATGCTTAGCAGGAAGTCATGAGAATTCAGGGTACTGAAACTACTGATGTTTGTTGGAAGCTTCTGTATAATACTGGCAGATATGGAGACAAGTACCCTTTATAAACATCCTGGAAGGCTTAGCAGGAAGTCACCTTCACATTCTTAGACCCGAAACTGGTACAGAAGGGAAAAAAAACATGTTTTCAGTTATGGGTATCAACAAGGATCTGATTTCATTTTAAAACAGAAAGGAATTTTCTTCCAAAACATGGCTTTGGATATTTGTTAAAAACAATAAAATATTTATTCAGGGTTTATAGAATCAAGAGTTTCAAAACTGAATACGGTAAACAGATGATAGTGTATTATGTAACCCTGTCCAAAATTTGGAAAGATGTTATGTCCTGATATTATATGGAAATATTTGAGTTAATCGTGCAATTTGATTGGTTGCCTTGACAGGGTACATGAGCCCTTGAAAAAAAATGAAGATCAGAATTGTATTATATAATGTTGAAATTAAGACACTCCAGTATAATATAGTTGTTGTTTTCGGGCTTCACATGAGATTTGGGCTCACATTTCCTGTGAAGATCCCATTACAATGTAGTTTGAGAAATTAAAAACAAAAAACAGGGTCTTTGATAATGTTACATAAAATGAAACATTTGTGGAACTTGGGTAAATATTTTGAACTTGTGTGAAGTCAAGGTCCTTAACAACCCCTACAGGAGAAGGCAAAGATTAAGAGCTATTAAGGAAAACTACATGGTCCAAAATAAAGAAAAGTATTATTAAAAATTATCGTAGAAATTTATATGAAAGTTGACAGGGACTTGTAATAAGTAGCAGTATATATCCTATGTAAATATAATTACAGGGGTTATGACCAGTACAAACTGACCATTAGTAATCCTCAGGTCTGATCCATTTAATCCTGACACCTAACACTCCTCAACATATGTCTTGATAAATATCTAGGTAACAATTCTTTATCCAACAACTTATTTCAAACAATAATCTAAACAAACGGTTAGAAAGAAAAACATTGATACAAATATTAGAGTCACTTGTTTCCCTGAAAGGTGTGTTATCGTTTATAAACTTTGATAAAGCGTTGAAAATTTATGAGGCAGTATGTACTTTACATAATTTGGAATTTAATGGTTTTAATTGTTATTGAAAGGATTATTTAGAAATTTTTAAATGTCACGAAGAATTACGTTTTGACTCTTGAGCGTTTTGATAGCCTAAAATATACAGTTAGGCAGATGGGGCAGGCCGTATGTTTGGGTAAAGGTGTTAGATGGGTACCAGTACTGCCATCTGTTGTGGCCTCACCTGACGGATACTTTACTAATGACAAATCCTTGTTTAATGTCAACTTATAGTCAAGTGAAATGTTAATGGTACCAGGTTACAACCATTGTGACGAATCAAACTCAATTTTTTTATCAATATATTATTTTTTAATTTAGCACTCAAATTGATTGTCAGGCAGTTTAAATGTTAGTTTTAAGTCAAAAGGATGGATTTTTAAATTGCCAAAAATGATTGATTAATAGCTTATATCAATGCATTTTGTTACAGTGCAGGTTGTGTATTGATTTTTTAAATCAGATTAAAAAACTTCATCTTGTGTCTCGAAACTGATTACAACTACAAATGCCAAGGTTTTGTATACATACGTAAATCTACTGTTGTTCAGAAATTAGAAATAGCTGTTATGTTTTTGATTAATTATTTTGTTATGTCAAACCAAGGTTTCTTCTAGTTGTTTCTGGTGACATGTAAACAGATCAAAAAGTTTTTGACAAATTACAGAACAGATAATTATGCTAGTAACTTATATAATGCCATAGTTTTTCAGGTACTTAATTTTAAATTGTTAATTAGATTTCAGTTGCATGCAAATTCACTGCCAGATGTTTCAGTGAAAAATAAGGGGCAATGGAGGTTTTTGTTGCTGTAGTGGGACATTACGTCCCAAAATTGTTAAATCCACCACTAAGGATTACTCAACAGATATGTTGTACAGGCTTGTCACCTGTCTTGTGTGTTTAGTTTTTTAAAAGGGAAAGGAATTGGGAATTCACCAACTTTATTTGCCCAACTAAAACTTTCACATATTTATTTTTTTTTAATTTGTACAACATTAACATAACAATGTTATGTACTCATAGATGTGTCCTAAAAAAACATGAGTTTTATACAGAATTTCTCAAGATTAATACAACGTCTATTTATATGTACATAAAAATATACTTCACAATTGTACCGAATTAGCAAAAAAATAAATTTAAGGGAAGTAACTCTTTTAATTTGTCACATTCAACCTTTGAACTAAATATGATCTGTGTATGACCTTGACTGAAATAAAAGCTATAAAAGTTACTATTAAACTGCAAAATAACAAATTCATAAACATGTCATAAATTTCCAAATGAGAATTTCTATTGAATTATCCTTGAGAGAAAATATAGATAATATCAGTAATAATTAGACAGAAAAAGTTTTACGTTTATGTTTATTTACCAAAGATAGGGGGCTGTGAATAAAGATTAGTGTAACACATTTTCTATTTCCTGTACCGACTTTGAGAAAGTTTTCATTAATTTTGCAGCTTTGTGTATTTCTATAAAGCCAGAGGGGGGTTACTATTGAAGTGCTTCATTTGTGATAATACCCACAGTCTGTCAGGAGTGAAAAGATTAACTGAGTACACAGACACATCTGTCGCATTCTCACAAAATCAAAAGATTTTGTCAAATCCTTATTCCACTTTAAATCTCCAGTTTTGTTTGTTTATCTTTTAACAGAGGTAATTTGTTCTGTATCTAGGCTGATTGTGTATTAGAAAACTGTCAATTTGGCAAAAATCAATAATAATAGCATTCTTAGTTTGAAATGAGAAATGCATGTTTGAAATGTTGTATTTCCTTGATTATTAGTTGTAGAAGTGTGGTAGTTGTAGAGTTGACTTGAGGGTCAGAACTGGTCAGAGAAATGACCTGGTTGGTTGTGGTCAGTCATCCCAGGTCATTGTTTAGAGGCTACATGTTTTCTGTAGACCAGAACATATTATACATGATAATTCATAATTAATAGGTCCTCTTTGATGTTTATATTGGTTGTTTTGATATATGGGATATTTTTCTTTAAATCTATTTGAATATGATTCGGATATAATTACTTAAATAACATAAATAAGCTCGCTCAATAAAAACACCATAAAATGAAAATTACAAAGAATAAATAAATGTGTTTTTACTTATTTTTTACATAAATGTAGGTTATGTGGATTTATATATTCCCTTGACCTTGATGTCCTTGTAATTGTTACCGTTCAGTCAAGAAAATTTTGGAAATGATGTTTTGAGGTTTTTGACATTTTGATATCTATGAAATTCGTCTGAAGTTTTAAAAAAATCTGGTCATAAGAAGGAAAATAAAAATTGTGAAAAACATATCATTGTGCCAAATGAAAGTATTTGGATTTCCACCATAATTAGATTTTTTCTGGCAAAAAAAATTATTTTTCTCCTGTTCATTTCTATAAACATATATAACCTCATTCAGGTTGAAATTGAGGTCAAGGATTCCATTTCAATTGTATTAGGCATTGCAGGAAAAACTCATAATTGCTGAAAGCACATTGCATCTATAGGTGTGATTTGAAGAGAAACTCAGATTTATTATTCAAACCTGGTACCTATGCAGAAAGACATATATGATGCTACATATTTTTTTTAAATCAAAACATTATAAATGACAATAAACCAATGAATTGTTTGTTAAAGCTTGCTAAAAATTCACCTAAACATTTTCAAATCTAAATGATTGTGTTGACATTTTCTAGACACATGGAAATGTAAATAGTCTTATCCTAAAACTAGAACGAGTATAAAGGATCTGTCACATTCAGTGAGAAAAAAAACAGTTCATTAGATTTATTCTCTATCAGATAAATAAGTGATGCAATGCCAGTAAAAATTCTCTTTCCTTTGAATTAATGGCAAGTTTGTCAGTTTCCTGACAGATAAGAAACATTTGATTTGGCTTTTTGAAGAATGTTTATGGATAAAAAACAGGATTTAATGGATTTTACTTTGATACCTGATCTATTAAAATGTTGTTCTTTGGCCAGAAAGGTTTAATATTTTGACTAGAATTAGTTAGGCCTTTTTGGCTCTTTCTTGTAATGTTTTGAAACCTTACTTTGTTTTGGACAGTTTAATGCATTCTTTACATATCTAAATTAATTTATTGATTTTTTTGTGTGCAAAAATGACTTGTTTTATTCTTTGGAAACATTCAGCTTAAAGCAAAAGTATAGTGCATGACAACTTTTAGATTCTATCATCACATTCATTTCCGGAATCAAAACATCAAAGACGTTCATATTAAGGACAATATGGACGTGAAATGATTAATTATTATAAAATAATGGTAAATTGTTATTAAATTTTCTGTTAAGATGTATGGATTTTTTATTTTGACTAATAGTAATGTATTCTGTTTGAAGTTAAGGATTTTGGCTAATCATCTTAATGTCAACTGAATTAATTAATGAATGTATTTGGTAGATTGTCACTTTGGATCCAATCTATATCATAAAACAACACAGAACAGCAAATTGAAGTTTGCAGAAAGAGGTTGAAGAGGATGCCATGGGGGAGTCAAAAGACTATCTGTCAAAGATAAAAAGACAAAACTTCCAGAAATAATAAATATCCACACAACTAATTAAGACCTACAAATATCCACACAGCTTATTGAATGTAAAAAGTTCCTGCTCCACTATCTGCACCCATCTTGCTACAAGTAAAAATTTATTGAGGGAAGATTTATTATCCAGAAATAGGGTTGTTGCAACAACTAATAAAAGCTACATATTTAGCATATATTTGTCATTAACATGTTTTTTTAATGAGCAGTGAAAGATACTGTTGCAGAATTATAATTCGACATATGAAATTGTATCTTTTGTATGTAAATCTGATAAACAGAAGTATGATATTACATACCTTTTTGTTTTGAACATTTAGAATAAACACTAAAGAAAAAAGTGTTCCTGTGCAATTGCATTTTGAGTGTGACATTGGAAATCAGAAATGCAAATGGAGTTACATGTATGTATTATTTTTTTTGTAAATTGCAGAAAAATATATTGACTACCATGATCATATGGACAAGTGTTTAAATCTGTTCAGTGATAAAAAAAAATTATTCTATGAAATATTATATTGAGGTCTCCCACCTATGGTAGAAATGACAACAGGTCATTTGGTCTGTGAACTTTTCTCTCTTGTTTACCTGATTTAGCACATAGTTTCTTGAATGTTTGTCATGGGGCAGTTCAATATTAAAATGTGGACTATTTTTATGACCAGTGACTGAAGACCATTTAGTGCAATCTGTATTCACATCAACCTAATTGAGTATAATCCCTTTAAATAGAAAATTTAGTTTGACTTCTGAATGAACCCAACACCTTATAATTGAATCCAATTCTATTACTTATATTCATTTAGAAGAAGAAATGAAATTGTCTGTAGAAAGCAGAATGGAAAAAATCTATTCCTGAAAGCATGTTATACGAAAAATGTTATTTGTTTACTACTCATAAGGAAAGTGGAATATCTGAGTATTCTTTCTATGTCTCAATCTTGCTATGAAATGAAAAATTTGGTCTATTTGGTCAATTCTGATTTCTTTTTCATTTAATCAGTAGAATACTTTTCTTTTTATGGATGTTTTATGTATTTACAAGGAATGTTTGTTTGAGTTTTGCTATTTTAAAAGTAAAAGACATTTTTCATCTTTTAAGGATTACTAAGTATGCAATTAAATGGAAACCTCTGTATGAAGTACTGCAGAACCTGCTTTTCTGATGCACTTTGATTCTTAAAAGTGAAATTTTAAAAGATTTAATTTATCAAGTGTTTTAAGAAACATACTTGTATGCATTCAGAATGAAGGTTCAAAATGCTTCAAAAGATGAAAGATAAAAGAAAATTATATTGATGATAACATACTCTGCAAAAATCATTTCCAATTTATGAAAAATGAATAATTGTGCACCTGCAGACACTATATATAAAGTATTAAATTCTTGTGGCTTATATTAATGGTAATATGAATGTATTAAAAATATTGGATAATTTTCCTACCAGAAATAGATTGGTTATTATAGCCTTAAAAACTACTAAGAAATTGATATTTTTGTTTCTTTCAATTGGTTTATTTGCTATGATAGATAAAAATCCAAAATCCATCAATTATATGTCTTGTTTGCAGTTTTTACCTTCTGGTAAAAATTTTATGAATAATCAGATGGATTGGAAAAAATCACGAGTTTGGTTGTTTTAGCATGAATTAGTAATACCGGCCTTTCATTAAATATTGATGAAAATTATGTGTATTGAATTGCTGACGGGCAACTCAATACACAGAGATGACTGTCATTTCTGACGGTCACACTCGGTTAATGCTATAACCGATCGGCAGTGAGTAACAACCATTTGTCATAAAATTGAAGCTCATCATGCAAATTCTGCTTCATCTAAAAAGGAAACTGAAGTTTTGCAGGTCTTCGCCTCATCGAACATTTGTCATTCATTAAACCAAGATTAAAAGTTGTCTTTGATCTGACAATCTTAATTATCATCTTTAACAGTGTTATAGAAGGTGTCCAATATCCTTAAAAGTAGTAAAGAAATACTTTTATGTATAACAATATTTAATAGTCTTGTTAGAAGAATTCATTAAATTAATTTTCCTTTTGAAAATATTGCAGTTTTATAGATTGTAATTAAGATTTCAAACAAAGCATATTTTTTTGTAATTAAGGCTTGTATGTCATTTTAAAAGTCTAAATTGTCCCTTTTTAATCTTTAATCTACCATGCAAGTACTAAGGTAAATGAAGTTTTCTGTGACATTGGGCTTTAAGAGCTACCTGCTCTGGATGTGATCCTGTATTTAATGAGGCTTCTGATAAACCAGGCTCGGAACCATACATAGTTCATTATTTAATGGACATTTATGAATAGTACATGAGGACCAGGAACAATCATTCTTAGAAATAAAAAAAAAAAGGGAAAATTATTGAAAATCAATGGTTGGGAAAACTATTTATGTAAAGATAACTTGTAATGTCCACACTTACTACAAAACTATTATATATCAATAAATTGAGTCCACCTCATAGATTTTTGCAAATGTCTGATCTTAACAATATCATAATAGATGTTAATACAAGTCCAAATAACTACAAAATTTGGTCTATGAGTCTTTTGTTGGTCATAACTTAGAAAATTAGGACTGCCTCTTAAAGTAAGTTTTTGATTTTTTGATATAATGCTATCCTATTTGATCTGCTTGAAATTCTTCAGTGCATTAGGGGGACTTATGTACTGTCTATTTTCTCGGTGAAAATGGCTTAAAATGCAAATGAAACATTTGATTGTAAAGTGGTTAAAATAGCAATATAGACCACCTAATGTCTGAATGCATTGAGGTCAGATTATTTATACTTTCAGGTACATGTTAAATGCTTTGTAATATTATTCAATCTTTTTACACCCATGGATAATAAAAGTCTGGTGATTAGCCCATTAAACTGCCTTTCTATTGCCTATAGATTAAGGATGCACAAAGATTTATAATCTGATAAAAGTGCTACTGTAACATATTCTTGCCAACAAACAAGATGTTACTTCCATAGAAATTCAATTATTTCAAAAAGCGGTAGCTTCATAATTTAATTTCAAATGCACAAAAAATTGAAATTATCGTGTTATCATCTATTTAGTAATGTCAGATATGGTGAAATGGATCATACTAGAAACCAATTTTATTTTTCATTAGAAGGTGAATTGTTAATTGGACAATTTTAATCGGAAGTTTCTATGTTGAATTTTGGTTTATATATCCCATTTTGAGTTGGATGCAATGACCTGACATTAGATTTGAGTAGAGCAAGTGGAAGTTATTCCATCATGGGGGAAATAAAGAATTGCATCATTTCTATAATTGTATATGACCTATATTAGCTAGGTGATATTTATAGTCAATATTTCACCTGTTACTTTGCTATAACCAACTACAAAATATAGATATTAATCCTGTGTTACATGCTTACTTTTGTTATATGAGATAACTATATTAATATAGTATAATCCACCCTCAATTATGATTATATTACAGAAAAGCCCTTAGTTCTTAAAATGTAAATATAGAGTTCAAACAGTATAAATGCTTAAGATGATCCAACCTATTAGAACCTTATATGTAGATCTAAATATAAACACTTGCAGTTATTAAACCTTCATTGTCTTCCTGGTCAAGATGCTGGGGACAATTATCACCACTCAAGTGTAATTACCAGTATTGGAACAAATCCGTTTAACTTATGTTTTATAAAAGAAGTTTGAGATATTTTTTTGAAAAAAGGAGTATAAGGTGGCCCAAGAAAAGAAAATGTTAGATAACTTTTTCAAATTGGCACATAATGTTTAGAAATGCATAGGGTCAAGAAATATCAATGAAAAACATTAAGATTTTTAAGTGATGACGTCACAATTACGTCATAATATGCACTGTTTTCACAAAAACAATGAAAAATACATTATTAGGGCCCCGCCTTTAGGCGGGTCGCCCTATAGTGATCAGTCTGTCCGTCCGTCCATCCGTCCGTCCGAAAGTTGATCAATAAGATTTTATTAACTACGATAATTATTGTTATCATGATTTGAAGTTTATTTAAATTGTTCAAGAGGATTAATTAGGGCCCCGCCTTTAGACGGGTCGCCCTATAGTGATCAGTCTGTCTGTCCGTTCATCCGTCCGTCCGTAACACTTTAACTTTGTGTCCGCTCCATATCTAGAGAACCATTATGATTTCATACTTTATACTTTACATGTTTATTAACCACCACCAGAGGGCGTGTCATGATGTATGTACAACTTCCTAGGTCAAAGGTCAAGGTAAAAAAACTTTGGTTTCAGTTGACAACACTGTGTCCTGTGGTGAAGATCGTGTCCGCTCTATATCTTGAGAACCGTTATCATTTCAAAGTTTATACTTGACATGTATATGAACCAACACCAGAGAATGTGTCATGATTTATGAACGACTGCCTAGGGCAAAGTTCAAGGTCAAAAACTTTGGTTTCAGTTGACAACCCCATGTCCTATGGTAAAGATCGTGTCCGCTCTATATCTTGAGAACCGTTATCATTTCAAAGTTTATACTTGACATGTATATAAACCAACACCAAAGGGTGTGTCATAATTTATGTGCAACTTCCTAGGTCAAAGGTCAAGGTAAAAAAACTTTGGTTTCAGTTGACAACACTGTGTCCTGTGGTGAAGATCGTGTCCGCTCTATATCTTGAGAACCGTTATCATTTCAAAGTTTATACTTGACATGTATATGAACCAACACCAGAGAATGTGTCATGATTTATGAACGACTGCCTAGGGCAAAGTTCAAGGTCAAAAACTTTGGTTTCAGTTGACAACCCCATGTCCTATGGTAAAGATCGTGTCCGCTCTATATCTTGAGAACCGTTATCATTTCAAAGTTTATACTTGACATGTATATAAACCAACACCAAAGGGTGTGTCATAATTTATGTGCAACTTCCTAGGTCAAAGGTCAAGGTCAAAAACTTTGGTTTCAGTTGACAACCCCATGTCCTATGGTAAAGATCGTGTCCGCTCTATATCTTGAGAACCGTTATCATTTCAAAGTTTATACTTGACATGTTTATAAACCAACACCAAAGGGTGTGTCATAATTTATTTACAACTTCCTAGGTCAAAGGTCAAGGTCAAAAACTTTGATTTCAGTTGACAAACCTATGTCCAATGGTAAAGATACAATTTTTTAATGCACATTATTCACAGCGGGGCCCACAGAGATGGCTCCCATCTCAATGATATCTAGTTTATGCAGTTTTCTATCTTTATTTCTGTTGTGGAAACATCATGCGCAGCCAAGAAACAACAAAATAATTTAACAGAAGCTTTATTATAAGTATTGACAAAATCTCACAAAATATAAAGCAGTTTCTTGGGTGCGCACATACTTTTTCAATCTAAAATATACTTAAAAATTTGACGAAAAACAAAGAAAATCTCGAAATTTTACAAATTATGCAAATTAAGTCAAGATTTGTTGCCATGGTAACTTGTTCAATGTCCAAAATTGTTTTGTTTTTCTGAAAACCTTGTACCTTAGATACTGTACAGTAATTTAAAAATATGTATGATAACTTTTATATTTGCAGTAATTTTTGGGCCAAATAAGTGCCTTATTGCCCCTACTCCTTTAGTCATCCTGCTCCAACTTGAACATGAGAAGTCATGTTGACCTCAAGATATCTTTTTGTTGCTATCTCGTTTGACCTTAACCTTGCATTTATCAAACCTTTTTTTATGTAAAAATGATCACTTTTTGGTCTTCATTTTTCTTCAGTGTGAAAAATGAAGTTATTGAAAATGTTAAAATATTTGAAAATCTAAGGATATTTTTGATAAGGCCTGAATGGCTGCATTATTTTATTCTTAAGTTGTATATGACAATACCACCTGTGACAGTCTGTTTATTATCCCTGGTGTCTTACATCATATGTCTTGTAACAGCAGCTGTTTAACCTGTCAAATAATAAATGTAATTATTTAAATTCTCCTTTGGGCTTCTGTATAGAAAAGGTCCATCCATGCATACATTATCCTGTAACTCTTTTGCAGTTAAATCAAAATATATATTGTATATAAGGTCCTAATTTTATACTTAAATTTGAAAAATAACACTATTTTTGAATAAATGTTTTGAAGTAACAGATTTCCTAGTCCAGATGTTTTAGTCAGTTAAAAAAAAAAAAGGTTCAATTCGGTTATTTCATGACAAAGCTATTTTCTTCTTTTTTATGTTAACTTAAAAGTAGGACCTCTTTAAATTCCTTGACAGATAAAGTCAGGAGCTTTACCATTGCAAACAAGTAATGGCAAGTCGTGACTGCATCAAAAAGTTGAAAACAAACATTTGTTTCACAACATATTTTTATATTTTACAGATAGCAGTTAGTAAGAAATTGAGAGCACCTTAGTTCACCAACACAGACATACGGTCAAGGTCATGATTTTCAGGAACCCAGATTTACATCAAGCATGCAGTGAAAATCTATTATTAGTGGTTTATTGAGATAATAGAAATCTGCAAGACTAAGGTAATTTCTATATATCTGGCTGTATATAATAAATTAGTCATTTTCTGCCCAGGAATTCCAACATAACATTGTTGTAACTTATAGTCGAATATATCTTTGGTCTGGCTGATCTGGCACACGACTAAGGGTTTTAGATTTCACCATCTTAACAAAGTTGTAATATTTCACAAACTTGGAAAGATAATCCAATTCTTACAACCTTTGTTCTTTCTTGTGTATTACATGATATATTGATAAAATAATGAAAAATTAAGATACATAAGCTAGAAAACCATTCTTCGTATGAAATTTTAATAATTTTGACATTGTTTCATGTACTGTATCTAAAGAGATAAGAAATATTTCTTTTACTGCCGTTATTTAGATAAAAGCGGTGGTTTCAGTACCAGTTAAAAATGACTTTTATACAATTAATGTTATAAAGAAAACATAAATATCAATTTATAATGAGATACCTTAGCTTTAATGAGGATATGAACATTTCTTTCCAACATTATTTGTGTAATTATTGGCACTTCAATTGTTAGAGAGATAATTTTATTTGAATTATAAATTTATCTTTATGTCAGTTTGATTCATATAACTCTTGTTTGTTTGAGTTTTGCCAAAAGCTTAAGCTGTTGGATTTTTGATTTTGCAAAAGTATGTTTCAGATATTTTTTGACATAAAGTGGTACTTCGACTTCTTACACATTAAAGAGGCCGTCAAAATCTCTTCTAGTTGTAGGGATATTTCTTCTGCAAAATATAGCTGACACTACTTGGAAAAAGTTGCATTGTAAACTGGAAATCAAAATTATATTGTATACTGGTACATAGGAAAAAAGGAAATAATCATATTACATATTGATGAAAACGTGTATTATTTTAAGAGGTCTAAGTGGACTATTGTCTAGTGAATGTTCAGCACTTATTGATAACTTATATTAAAAAAATAAAAAGATGGGGTATGAATGCCAACTGAGACAACTTTCCACCACAGTTCAAATGACATGAATTTAAGCAACTATTTATCACCATATGACCATCAACAATAAGCAAAAATCACACTGTATGGTAAGGTTCTGACATGATGAACAAAATGTGAAACAATTAAGAGGAAATTAATTGATATTGTTATCTTTTGGTCCTTGTAAAATAGCTTATATTAAAACTTTGACTATTGGTAGTTAATATCAAATGACCGCTTTACTAGAGATTTTTATACATTGCAATTTTGTTAACCATTCTTTCAGCTTCAACCACAGAATAAGGCCATTAAGGCCATTACCCTGAGCACATTTTCTTTAATAAGATTAAGGGATTGCCTTGACATCATTATCTTAATTTTACTTATGATTTCCTTCTTTTCACTAGACTTATACTTTATGTCAGTTTACCTCAGATGTGAAAGGGGGATTTTGTTGAAATATTTTATTAGCAATTATTTTAGTATATAAGAAAAGATATCAGCTATTACGTCTTTAATCATTAGGAAAGTTGGGTGATTTGTACCACCATCTGGGAGTTGTTTTTACCACAATCTGACTGTGAGGTTGTTCGATAGTCTGCTGAGACTGCAATGATTCTCATTCAGAAGATAATTACTAAATATCTTACACAACCATCTAACAGTACTCATTTGTGTTGTAGTCTGCCTGGAAGAACATTTTTAAATTCTTATCTTTCAGTTAAAAGGGTGTTAAATTCAGTGGCGGATCCAGGGGGGGTCCCCAGGGTTGGAACCCCCCCTTTTTTTTGGACGATCAATGCATTTGAATGGGAGCATATAGTTGGAACCCCCCCCCCTTTTTAAAATGGCTGAATCCGCCACTGAAATTAGAGAATAAAAGTGATTTTAAGACCAACAAATCATTCTATATCATAACTGTCTATGCCTTCAACAATGAGCAACCCTATACATTTGTGCTTTATATTGAATATGCTATATAAGGAGCCAGCTTGCTAAATACAAATCTATTCTTGCAAGAAAACTAAAGCCTTGTACATGGGGAAGTCACATTAATTGATGTTGCTTTTAAAGGGCAAGCATGTCTTGCTGAACTTGTAGCACTCATCAGGTTACTCATGTGACAAATGTTGTATGATCTGGTGTGAAATGCAAGAATTGCATGGAAGCTTTCGATAAAAATCAACAAAAAAGGTTTAAGTTGGAACCTCTAGGTAATGCAACATTGGGTATAGCTCACTAGTACTTAAAGGTTATATCATCTACAGTCAGTATGGCATGCATCAAATAATTCTTCACCTTCTTACATTTTAATCTGAATCATAAATACAATTTAATAGACAAATTAATTGAGCAAGATGATACATTAACATTTATAAATAGATAGCTAATTGATTGAGTCTGCTAAATTTTGAGGTCATGTGTACTTAACATTGTAACCTTGACATTATACCTTTGCCAGATTTTACAGTTGCCTTTTATACCAGGTGTGGCAATAAAAAAAATCAATCTGTAAGCATTTTAGGGAAAGTTTTCTGTTCTTCTTTGATAACAGATTTCTTGGTGGTATACTTGGCAAAGAAATTACTTGTAGATTAGAGAAGAAATCAGTGTAATTTTGACGGATCATTGGCATCTCTATCAGTTAGTACAAAATATATTAATAATTGTGCTATATTCATAAAAATGTTAACTATTGGCATATTTCCTGATAAATTATCTATTTTTTGTCTTCCAGGGTGAAGAGTTTTAGTGTCTTGTCATTGACCTAATCAAATAATCATTACTTCTGATAAGTGGCTGTGTTGCAGTAGCAGAAGAGAATGAAATGCCAGCAGACGTCATACCGAATCCTGATCAATCCTTGACATTCAAAACTTTGATGTCATCATTTGGTGATCGACAAAACACGAAATGATCAACAAAGTATATTTGCGTCAATGTTATGTAGAAATGGGGCAATGATTGCAAAGCTTCTGCACTCATCATTATATAATGAAATACTTTTTTGTAATAAATCTATGTAACAGTTGTCAAAGTTTTAAATCTGTTTAAGATCACCTGCAATGATGAGCAATTGATTCCTTATTTAGATCTTATTAGTCTGGAGGGAAAGAAAAGTTTTAATCATTTGATATGCTTATTACTGCAACAGTAGATTGTACAAAAAATCAACAAAAATTAGTAACAGTTGGTTAAGTACAAAAGGTCTGAATTAACATGAAAAAGGCCTAATAAGGCTGTCTCTTTGCTGGTGCAACATAACATGCAAGTAATATTTAATTACTGCATAACGCTACTGTTAAAAAATGTGTATACAAGTACAAAAAAATGTTTTAAGGTTTGAATTAACATGAAAAAGGCCTAATAAAACTGTTATGGCTGGTGCAACATAATATGCAAGACTAATGTAATTATTGTATTACACTGCTGTAAAAAAAAATTAAATACAAAAAATGTTTTTAGAATTGAATTAACATGAAAAAGGCCTAATAAGTCTGTTTTATCTGGTGCAACATAAAATGCAAGGCTAATGTAATTAAAATTATCCATAATATGTCTCTAATACTGGTCACTAGACATTTATCAGCCAATTATCAGTTCATTCTTACTGAGGGAGGTGTGTGATGGGTTATTTGATAGCCAGTTTCTCCTGTTCTATAATGTATGAATAAAAAAAAACTTCTGGCTGTGCTTTTTTAACCGGATTTTTGTGTCAAAAATGTCGGTTATTGATTTGGGGATGTACGGCGGGCAGTCGGGCGGCTGGGCGGCAACCAAATGTTGTCCGTGCATTTACTCATGAAGCGTTCAACCAAACCTTTTAAAATTTTAATATGTTGTTACTGACAACAAAATGGAGGTCAAGTTCAATAATGACGATTTTGACTTTTACCGTTCAGGAGTTACGGTTCTTGAAAGTTTAAAAAATGTTGTGTCCGTGCATTTACTCATGAACCGTTCAACCAAACCTTTTAAAATTTTAATATGTTGTTACTGACAACATAACAGAGGTCAAGTTCAATAATGACGATTTTGACTTTTACCGTTCAGGAGTTACAGTTCTTGAAAGTTTAAAAAATGTTGTGTCCGTGCATTTACTCATGAACCGTTCAACCAAACCTTTTAAAATTTCCTATTAGGAGTTTTGGTCCTTGTAATATTGATAAATGCCAGAACACAAAAAAATGTTAAAGAATCCGGTTTACTGTCATTTTGACAGCTCTTGTTTTTTTGAGAATTGACTTTTAATTTATATAGGTAGGTGCTTACAGTCTGTATTCTTTTAAGAACTTCTCACTTCCAATTATTTACACTATGTCATATACTGAGTAAAATTATATATTTACAAAAGCATAACCTTGAAGCATAAAAAAAACATGAAAAAGAATGTTATGGTTCAAGTAGTTTTTACATGTGCAAAGAATATTTGTACTATAATGGCCATCCTTAATGATGAGGGTGAAGAAAATCTTTAATTTTGTGAATTCCATTAAGAATGTGTTAGCAATACAGTTGTCTTAGGCTAAATAGCACTTAATTATAAAAACACACAGTTGGGAACAGCTGTAGGGAAGAATTTTCTCACAAAAATTAACTACTTTAATCATATGTACCAAAGATGGTTAATCACATGTTGTGTCAACTAGAATTAGCTAAATGGGGGTCACAAGGGATGTTGCAAATAGAAGAAAACACTCTTTCGTCCTTTAAGTTTAATGGCATTTTCTTGACATTTGTACAGAACTAGTCAGTTCTTTAGTTAAAGACACCTGTCTTTTATTAGAGAAGACCCTGGAATTTTAGGAAGTACCTATCACATATCAAACTACTGATGACCAGGTCAAATCTTTTCCTACTAAAGAAGTAATAGGCTAAAGTTGGGGGAAGTACATTCCTAAGGATTTTTTTTTGGGGGGGGGGGATCTACCCTCCCTACACTTTAGAGGGAGATATCAAATTTATTTTTCTAATTTTGTTGTGGTGTGAAACACAAATAGGTCAATCAAGGATATGTTAAATTATCATAAATAATTTTACTGGTGAGGGATGCTGGTTGGTTGATTGATTGATTGATTGTTGTTTGTCTAATGTCCAGTCGCAAACAGTTCTGACATAAAAAGAACATTTAATTGATATATATTGGAAAGCAGGTCTTGCAAGTAGAAAATCTGGAAATTTGACACTGCTTAAACTGTGTATGTTGAAAAGAGCTATAAATACTACAAATACTATGAAATTAATGTCAGATGATTACAAACATAAAGTGAAAAAAAAAATTACAACGTAGCTTTGGGTGATTGTTTTCTGCATATATTTTGTTGTTCACTCGTCAATTGAGCCCTTTTAGGTCAATGCTATAACTAAAGGGAGAGTTATAACCAAAAGAAAGTGTCATGAACATAGAACATAGTATTACTGAGTACACATCATTACAAGATTTACTGCAATCAAAAGCGTAAAAACCGACAAAACTTTATAAAAGAGAACAAGGCTGGATTTTAATGTGACAATCGAATGAAAACTAGAAGACACCAAGTGTATAAAAGTAACTTCTTTTTTGTCGAGCCTTCGACTTTAGTCGAAAAAGCGAGACTAAGCGATCCTACATTCCGTCGTCGTCGGCGTCGTCGGCGGCGTCAACAAATATTCACTCTGTGGTTAAAGTTTTTGAAATTTTAATAACTTTCTTAAACTATACTGGATTTCTACCAAACTTTGACAGAAGCTTGTTTATGATCATAAGGTAGTATCCAAAAGTAAATTTTGTAAAAATAAAATTCCATTTTTTCCGTATTTTACTATAAATGGACTTAGTTTTTTCTGCGAGGAAACAAAACATTCACTCTGTAGTTAAAGTTTTTAGAATTTTAATAACTTTCTCAAACTATCCTGGGTTTGTACTAAACTTGCACAGAAGCTTGTTTATGATCATAAGATAATATCCAGAAGTAAATTTTGAAAAAATAAAATTCCATTTTTTCCATATTTTACTTATAAATGGACTTAGTTTTTTCTGCGGAGAAACATTACATTCACTCTGTGGTTAAAGTTTTTAGAACTTTCTTAAACTATCCTGGGTTTGTACCAAATTTGGACAGAAGCTTGTTTATGATCATAAGATAGTATCCAGAAGTAAATTTTGTAAATAAATAAATCCATTTTTTCCATATTTTACTTTTAAATGGACTTAGTTTTTCTCCAGGGAACCATTACATTCACTCTGTGGTTAAAGTTTTAAAAATTTTAATAACTTTCTTAAACTATCCTGGGTTTGTACCAAACTTGGACAGAAGCTTATTTATGATCATAATATTGTATCCAGAAGTAAAGTTTGTAAAAAGATTACTCAGTTTTTTCTGTAATTTACTTTTAAATGGACTTAGATTTTCTTGCAATCATAAAATAGTACATGTAACAAGAGGAATATTTTTATTGATTTTTTCCCTCATTGTTGTTGAGTCTGCAATTTACAGCAAAAATAGGCGAGACACTGGGTTCCGCGGAACCCTTACAAATTTTTCTATTTGTATGTCTTTGCTGACTGTGGTATGGGCTTTGTTCATCTGTGTCATTTGGTCTCTTGTGAGTAGTTGTCTCATGCAAAAATCTTCTCTGAAATTATTGGGACAAATTGATTCAAACTTTGCCTAAATCATCTTTAGGGTGTCTAGTTTTAAAAATGTAACCGGAGACCCCGCCCATCAACCATGTGGTGCTGAAGTTATATGTTCATATACAGACAATCCAACTCGAACGTTCAACGATATCAAAATGTTAGAAGATCAGCTAAATTTCACTGTTGGACATTCGCCCAAAACCTCCAGGATATTGGCATTTTATATATTCATGAAGTCGTTAACTATACAATTTACTTTGACAAAAAAGTGAAGAATCAAAATACATTTAACATACTAATTATGTGCGATAACAAGGAAAAGAGGTGAATTTCCTTTTTATTGACCTATATATATACAATTCCGCCGTTCTCATCGATTTGAAGATACAACTAAATGTCCCAAGGGGAAATGTTGACAAATATTTACTAATAATTGTTATGGTCAGTAAACGGTTAACAACGTGTGGCCAAGTCGATTTGATACCGCTGGACATATCGTTAAACAGTATTATAACTTATATTTATAATCAAAATGACAAGAAATGGATAGTAACTCTTGTGTTTACATGACAATATCTGTCCTTATTTGACCAGGACTTTGATCTTTCCCAAAAAATTAAATGAGATGAGGCTTAGAATAGACGAAAAGTTGATAACACGTTATTTACCATGTACATTCAAAACTTTTAATTTTTCTTTGCGGAAATCATACCAGAGAATAATATATATCTGTACAACAAGAGACCAAATACAAATGACAAACGTATTCAATAATAATCCCCGAGAACTCTATAGGATAAACATTTGCCCATGCTGCATTTTATTATTTATCGAGGGTTCAAGGTTGGCAACATTTATATCAAGAAACGGAAATGCGCATTGCACGTTTTACACCTTTAAATTTTAAATATATATTTTAAGAGTCATTAAGTAGCTCATTCTTTGACAGATAGACAAATATATTCCTTTTCATGTACAAATATTTGGCTGTTATGTGGGATTTGGTGATTTATTTAATGATAGTTGAAAAAAAACTATTAGTATATGTGAAAATAAGACTGCATAATTGAAAATTAAACCTGATTTTTTTCTAGATTTACGTCGAAATTTGTCTATAGTTGAATAAGTAGAAAAAAAAGTCGTAGGGTTCACATTTATTTATACCTGTTTCATGCGTAAAGAACGTAAATTATCATGTAACTTTCATTTTCTGAGATATTACACAAATTAATGTTATTTTTATTACAATATTTAGACATTATGCACATAAACATGTACATTTTTTTATTTTTGCTCCTCCCAGAGTCAATAGACAAATATGTAGATTTATAATAATATAATTTACGCAATTAAGAAACATAAAATAGTCTTATTTCCTTGTATTTTACCGCTTTTATTTCTCGAAAAGTGATAAAATTGTGATAATGAAGTACAGAGGCATAAATTGCGTAGGTTATTTCACCAATCTGAACTATGATAAACGAACTTGGTCTATCGGGGTCAGTGTGACATCGGCCAAGTTTTTCGGCACTCAATCATTAGAGAATAAAAGTTGATGCGTCCTAACCTAAAAATTGGCATAATGTATAACCATTGGCACCAGGAAAATATGCGAGGACACAAAACATCGAAAATCGCTCAAGCATGTGAAGAAGGTCATTCGGTTACTGATCATATCTTCCCTTGTCATATATTTCAAATGGTTGAAGTAGATGATACTATTTTATGAACAAAGATTACTATTAACTGTGTTGTATAAGGAAAATATGTACATATTAAAAAATTAATATGATTGCCAAGGAGACACCTCTTCACAAGAGACCAAAATGACACAGAAATGAAACACTAAAGCTCACAATACGGCCTTCAACAATGAGGTATAACCAGACTTCATTCGTGCACGGTGCGACACAACTATTTACGTGCATTATTAAATATTCTTAATGCATATATGCAGAATCGAATGCACAGTTTGCAACACAACGGGTGCCAATGAGTAATAGATACTATTGGAGCAGGATATGTGTACCCTTCCGGGACATTTAAGCCGATCTCTATGGATGTTTTTTGTTCCGTCTTGACTCATTTCTGAATAACATTTGAATATTTTATTATATTTAAAGCTGTTGTTAATTCGGTCATTTCCTGCATTAACAAGAATTTCATAATTTACAGCATTCGTATAGTTCTGACAAACTACTTTTAAATTGCTAAAATTGGTATTCTTGTTATATATACCATGAGTTTACTTAAATGATCTTAACATTAGATCAGAAAGCATAAGCAGTTTTTTTTTAACACCTACTGGCTTGTCCGCTTTAGTCAGTAATTAATGCATCTAAATAAAGCTATTAACCTAAAGACCGCGTTTATGCCTTCTAAAAAGGTAAAATTAAGAAGAAAATTCATGTCAACAATACATTAATGATCTAATTCGTCAAAATTGTATGTAAGTTGGCTGTAAAGTAATTAGCTTTGTGTTTTTGAAGTTTTTATTCCATTTTTAGTATATTTCATCATTTTTATCATGACTGTTCGCAAAGTTCATGTTTTATTTAATCGATCTGTCTGACTGGTACTTTCTACATTATCACCAATAAGAAATGTCCTTTTTTAGTTCAAATACATTTATAAGAAACTGAAGGTGTCACTTTGATTTATACTATATCCGTGTAAAAGGACACAGACCCTCGGTCCAATCAACGAATTGTGAACTTTTGATTACGAGAAAATGGCCAAGGTATAATTTGAGGCAGGCAACCGAGGCGGCAACATCCGACGGATATAAGAACAAATCCATAAAAGAATCAAACCAATAAATTCCACCCTTGCTGTTTTTTGTATAAACTTAAAACATGTATTAAAATAAGGTGAAGCCGATGAGTATCTTTCTACGAAGATGTAAACATTCCGTGGCATTGCATTTTAAATCTCTCATATTTTATTTCCCATTATATATAGTGGACATTTATTTAAGAGGCAGTTTGAAACTCAAAATTTTGCTCGTTACCATGTCATATTAAAAAAAAAGAAAAAAAAAACATAGGAACATCTCTAGTATGTGATTTCTGGTATACATATAGTATTTCCATGACTTTTAATTTGAGAATAGATTTTAACCATTCCTTCAGAAAATTTAGGTGTCACTCTTGTCATTATTATTATCTGGAAATCAACTTTCGAAGATTAGATTTTAATAGAAAAATATCTAAATTGCCATTTTGGTAAGTATGCCGAGAATGAAAAAGTTGGACATTCCCAATTCAGTTCCGGGAAAACCCGATGAGTCGAAAACAATAATAGAAAAGTGTCTCTCCTTGCGATTAAGGTAAAAAAAAATGTCAATAATTTGCTTAGTTTGTTAACCATGGCCTATATGCTAATTAGAAGTTATTTTGAAACCAGAAATTGACGTAAAAAATGACTTCAAGATCCTCTATTGTATGTGTAGATTTTTCCCGATCTCAGTTCAATCAATATGCACCAAGGGTTAAAGTTCTTATAACAGCTTTTATGCATTTTCCATAGAAAATAATTATTGTTGCAAGTAGGAGATAAAATTGAGAAAGGAAATGGTGAATATGTCAAAGCGACAACCACCCGACCATAGAGCAAACAACAGCCGAAGGCAACCAATGGGTCTTCAATGTAGCGAGAATTCCCGCACCCGTAGGTGTCCTTCAGCTGGCCCCTAAAATATGCATAATAGTACAGTGATAATGGACGTCATACTAAACTCCGAATTATACACAAGAAACTAAAATTTAAAATCATACAAGACTAACAAAGGCCAGAGGCTCCTGACTTGGGACAGGCGCAAAATTGCGGCGGGGTTAAACATGTTTATGAGATCTCAACCCTCCCCCTATACCTCTAGCCAATGTAGAAAAGTAAAAGAATAACAATACGCACATTAAAATTCAGTTCAAAAGAAGTCCGAGTCTGATGTCAAAAGATGTAACAAAAGAAAATAAATAAAATGACAATAATACATAAATAACAACAGACTACTAGCAGTTAACTGACATGCCAGCTCCAGACCTCAATTAAACTGATTGAAAGATTATGTCTTCATCATATGAATATCAGGTACAATCCCTCCCGTTAGGGGTTTAGTATCATACTATCATAAAATATATGAGAAGAACATAACCCGTGTCATGCCAACAACTGTTTTTTTAGAAGTAAATGTGTTTAGTTCCGATGCAAAGACCCTATCAGTGAATCAATGTTAAAGCCAAAATATGCAATCTTTAATGACCTGACAACAGTATCGTAACTATATCCCCTTTTAATAAGTCTATTTAAAGGTTTTGTTAGTTTCTGAGGAGAATACTGACATTTTTGTGCTTTATAAAGAATATTTCCATAAAATTTTGGATGTGAAATACCTGAACGTATAAGATGTCTGCATGTTGAGTTATATTTACGAATTATTTCCTTATACCGGTGATAAAATTTAGTAAATGTTTTGACCAGTTTGTGATATCGAAAACCCTGGTGTAATAATTTTTCAGTAATACATAAATTTCTCTCGCTAAAATCTAATACATTGTTACATACACGAGCGAATCGTACAAGTTGAGATATATAAACACCATAAGATGGTGACAAGGGAACGTCACCATCTAAAAATGGATAATTAACAATAGGAAATGAAAAATCATCTCTTTTATCATAAATTTTTGTATTAAGCTTCCCGTTTATGATATAGATATCAAGATCGAGGAAAGGGCAGTGGTCATTGTTATCATTAGCTTTATTTAAAGTAAGTTCTACAGGATAAATTTCTTTAGTATACATACTGAAGTCGTCATTATTTAGAGCCAATATATCATCCAAATATCTAAAAGTATTGTTAAATTTTTGTATCAAATGTTGTTTTGATGGGTCTTTGCTAATTTTAGTCATAAATTGTAACTCATAACAATACAAAAACAGGTCCGCAATAAGTGGTGCACAGTTAGTCCCCATTGGAATTCCAATAACTTGACGATATACGGAATCTCCAAAGCGAACAAAAATGTTATCAAGTAAAAATTCAAGTGCATAAATAGTATCAAAGCATGTCCAATTGACATAGTTCTTTTGTTTATTGCTACTAAAAAATGATCTAAAAGAGTTTGAACATATGTACTCGCATTCCGACTTTTTAAATGCCCAGTTAATTAGGGATGTGAATTTTTTCTTAATAAGAATATGAGGCAAAGTGGTATATAGGGTAGAAAAATCAAAACTTTGAACAGATTCAAAATCACCAATATATGCATGCAATTTATCAAGTACTTCCAACGAGTTTTTGACACTCCAAAAGTAATTAATTCCATGAGTTTATACTTACGTTGTTTTTCTAAAAATGACCAGATATTTTTATTTTTGATAACATCATATATGATCATTAGAAAAGTAAACTAAAATATTGGGAAATTGTTTGCATCTCAATGTTTTAAACTTATATTACAGGAGATTTATATAATCAGTGACGGATCCAGATAATGGAGGACCCACTGACTGACTGACTGACTGACCTAAAAGGAGGGGCCGCTCCAGAATGCCTCAGATATTCCCTATATAACCCCCCGTCTATTAGCTTGATGCCAATGTTTATATTGTTTATATTCTGTATTTCCTTTTAAATTTGTCAATACTTTGCCCTAATGGTCAGTGACTCTCCACTGCCAGCATGGTGATCGGTCATATTTGATTGGGACAGTGTCTGCTCTGGTCAGTTATCTATTTCCAGGTGTTTTCATATTAATACTTTCGACAAGATAAAATGTATGTCTTAGCCTATCATCTTTTTTACCTGATTAATGTATATATAGTTAGAAATTGATCAGGTTGCATTAGTATTAAATGCAGAGAACGATGAACTCTTCATCAAATATAGTTCAAGATGTAGGCCAGCATTGATGATTCTATACAAACATATATGTTTGCATACGTAAAAGAAAAAGGTGGGCTTGATTGCAACACGATGACAAGAAAATTCCTAATTTTTGTGAAACTTGATTGTTCAACCAACCACCAATAGATTAGAAACAGTTTTGGTCTAATTTATTATCTCTCTCGTACGAAAATGACGTCAATTAGCTTTGATCGAATTGATCATAATCATTTGATGGGTTCAATGTCCAGTATTCTTATAATTTACTGCTTTCATATATATCACATAAAAAGGTTAGTCAATGAAACGTAAAAATATATTCATTTACAGTATATGTAATAATTACTTTATATTATAGCGTACTCAATTGAAGACCGTGTCAGTACGATCGGTTTTATCATCTTTAATCCTACCTTGTTGCACTACAGCAACACGCTATATGGTGTTCAATGCGTTCTACTTCCTTACCTGATATTACAATTATTGAAGAAAAAAACGTTATTCTCTTCTGGAATAAAAAAAAATAAAAAAATTAGCAATTTTGATTTTGACGCACCACTGAAAAATTAGCGGGCAATGTGTGCTAAAGGTTTATGTAAATGTCTACATGCTTCACTTAGAGTCCGCTTTAAATTCTATTATGTAATAAAATTATTTTCAATTTGCAACTTGTGCGTGTATTCTTAATTTTGGATGCGTATAATTGATATGCGTTGTTGAAGTCTCTTTTTTTAACAGAAAAGACGATAATGACCACAAAAATTTAGTTTTACATCTAATTAGTGAACAAGTGCCCTGGTTTGCCCTACACATTGAGATCTTTTTGCAGCTGGCTTGTTAATCAAATTCTCCTCATACGGTCAAGGGGTTATGGAGAAAAGCCAAATTTTAATAATCCATGAATGTCTTCCTTTTAATCATTTCTAACTTTTATTGACAATTTATCTGGCTTGAATTAATCCAACAACGGACAGTGTCCATTTCTATATCATGCTATGGGTCATTAACTATTTGTTCGATCAAAATCTGATTATTGTAAAACAGAGGTCTATAATGTTTGCGTGAGCCTTTTAATGTTAAACTTTAAAAAAAAAATAATCATGTATCATTTTCTCCCATTGACATAAACATCATATTGAGATGACAACACATGCATTATAGTATATGCTTAAACTATTATACATCTTTAACTTAAATTCCATAACAAACAATGTACTCTTCACTGATCCAGACGATACACTGATTGTCCATGCATCCATTCTACTTTTGTTTTTGTTTCTCTGTAGTTGTCTTGTGTTATTCAATAACAATTGCTCGGAGAAGAAAATTGCAATTTAACTTTGCTTTAAATTGAAATAATTATTTTGTTTGCTTGTTTCAGCAAATGCGAAACTACTTCATCGATTTTATAAGAAACAGTAGATAACAATTTGTTTTGAATCCTTACAGTTAGATTCCAGCAGCACAAATTGAAATTTACGTAAGTTTGGTTCAAGGACGGTAGATGACTTCCTAAATGGAAGATAAAAACTAACTTAAGTATTGGGCTATAAACGATACGTCTTGAGGAATATATTTGCATTAGAGAGTTAGCATGTATCTTATATATGATGACATACAAGCCGTTGTTTAATGTCTTTTGGAGATCTTCAGCAGTACACACGTTTCCACAAAGTAATCGGTCGTAAATAACCATTAAACGGCTGCGCCTCGTCGTTAGCTATAATGTCGAGCAATACTCGCGGACCAGGCTTACTTAAAGCAAACACATATAATTAACAGGCTATAGGTATAACAGGTTCTATTGTACCAGATTACTTTTAAAATATTCGTTCATGCAATCGTATACTGCACATTTTTTTGTCTGTTTTTCCCGTTTGATGTTGCAATCGGTCATAGATGTTTGCAACTTTGATTTGTGCTACCTATTGCATCTGTCGTACCACAGCCGGTAATAGGGTGTGGCAAAAGGTTGATCCGCGGGCAGTCATCTACTCTACTGAAAATAATTCAATTTTTCGGTCCCGTGCATACTTTGATCCCGGGAATTTTACATATATGGACACTCATTTTTTTTATAGCATAACATAAGAAACAAAAAGGATATATCTATACATTATTTTTACAGGTTTCGTCGTGTTCGGTGAGAGAAAACATATAGCTCCTACCCCATAAAATCAGATCGTCCGGAAGAGTTTTTGTTGCGTTTCCAGTCAAATCAGACTTTTAAATTATTTTACACATATTTAAATGGTTTATTCTGATGACAGTAAGTAAATTTACACGTGGCAGCACGTCAGCCGCACGGAGTCGTTTTGTAATTCTATAAGTGGAAACTAATCGGCGGACCGTCTTGTGTCAGTGCAGAAGAAGGATCATTATATCAACAAAATATATTAAAACCAGCTGCTAGGGTACAAGTACCAAACTTTAAGTCAACTCTTACAAATAATTGACTTTCTTATCTGTTTCGAAAATTTTTGCAATTTCCTCTAGAAGGTCACATGACACGTACCATATCGTCGCGTGCCGTCTGCAACGTGCTAACAGAACTTTTAATTCTGCATGGAACGAAATATGGGGATTGATAAGGGAAACATATTATAGAGATATATATGTATTTAAGTATACATTAAACAGTTAGTACATGTTAGCTTCTAGATGGAATCGAACTTTCCGTTCACCAAATAAACTTGTTTTTTATATATGTTTTATAAAATTTAGCAACCTGTCTTTTCATTGGTTCTATTGAATTGTGTCTATATAAGGGGCAATTTGTGTTTCATTGAATAAAAGCCTTGATAAAAGATTCCGAGTAGATAATCCATCTGCATGCAATCTCTGCAGACCTCCTCTCTGTGTATATAGCTTTTTATCTCAGGTTTCAGCAAGACACACATCATGTAACTATCCGCAGTCTCATGCTTTAACTTTCTGCGCCGTTTTTCGGCAATCATGGAGCCTGTACTGACCCTCATAGTTTTTGACCTCATAACAGAAACTCGTTACAGTATATGTTCGAAATAGCAGATGGCACGCGAATTCATGCTGTCGACAGCAAAAATTTACTTTTTAAATTAAATATCGGATGACAAAAATGTTGATAAACATCAGCAAAACGAGAAATGTACTTGATGTTTAATACTAAACATATGGAGGAAGTTTACAGCAAAAGAAAACGACCGTTTACTTCTTGTCTCTGATGAAAAGTACAAAAACAGCTGGAAACTCTACGTTATTGCTAACGGAAAATGAATTTTGATGAAGTTTATTCTATTTTCAAAGAAATTTATCAAGAGTATTTGTTTCTCAACTGTTTGTCATATATCACTGCAATAACAAATCTGAGGAAATACATCAATGGTCTTATTTCGACGATATATAGGTCGAAGGAGGATTTTAGGGTGAGAACTTTTTTTTTGGTATTGATGGACGGCCAGTCAACAACGATTTATTTCTTTATAGGGGTAATGGCGTTATTTTACGGTCAGATTACGTATAACAGGTCAACTATGTTCCCGACTTATGACGGTTCATTTTTTTGTTCAGGAAATTTATCGAAAATGATCCGATTAGAAAGTCTTGAGATTTCTTGGGACAAGTTTGTCTTTAGACATTACAATGATCATTTGCCATGGTTTGTTTGACTTGTATATATATCAAATGTTTGTCCTTGACCTCATCATTTGTGCACTTTTAGATCAGGAATATTGCTATATTGACTGATCTGCAATAAATAGATTTCATTTGACCTTGACCTTAGTTTCAGGGTCCATTCTTTTTTATTGCCGTTCTCCTTCTAAAATTCTATATATTGCATGGGCAACATTTTCGATTCCTGATAATCTGTTAGGTTACTACATACCACACTACAGTATTTTTTGGATTATAAATCATAATGTACAGTAAAACAGTATTTATCATTATCTTATCCACTAGCAACGTAGGTACAGTTATAAAACGGTATGCATGCAAAGTTGAATAATAACAATATAAACACTCATCAAAATTAAACTAGTTCTATTAATGAATGCGTCGAGCCTAGATTAATAAATCCATGCCATGTTCAGTATGGCATTATCTTGAATCATGATGGAAGTTTACCCTGCTGGACAATAAACTTTAGTCTTAGGTATGTTGACCAACAGACATAATTGGAGTTACCACGATATTCCTGTATGTTATATTTTTATTGATTTAGATCGCTTATTAATGTAATGCCTCAAAAACCCTTCGGAATATCAATAATTGTGTAAATTATCCTTTATAGATGGGAAATCGATCAAGTGAACGACTTCAGAGCATTTCCGATCATACAGTTCATCGTCTGATCGTTCGTTACGATAAATCAGATAGAATAGGTCACTCTGCTGCCATCGTTGCAAAAGATGAAATTTCAGGAACATTTCTGTAAAAAAGTTTATGCAAAACATAAAACATGTAGCTATTTTGAAAAACTGTACACTAGTTTTCTCATGAACTCTTGTATTCGGGTATGTGTAGGGTTATTGAAAGGTTTATAAATTTGACAATCATGTCTTAAGGATATATAGACAAGAGACATACATTGTAACATGCCTTATCGCCGATGATATAATCGGAATTTATATAAGTTAAACGGCGGGTATCAATGGTGAAACACATTAGACCACCCCTGCATGTTTACTGTTTTTAGAGGCTTGGTGCTCGATCATTAGTTTCTAATGTTTTGTTTTGGTGGCTGTAATTTTTTCTTTCCGTCCCTTTATTTTTTAATTTTCTTAATAATTTTTCATTTCGCGCGTTCCGGCTTCCTGCCAATAAAAACTGACCGAAATTATATCCAACCTAGCTTTCTGGACACTTGAATATCGAGCAATGCAAGGACACGCATGTAACGCGTGTGTGTCTATGGTACTATTATGCAAATCGAGTTGCATTATAAAAAAACGGTTTCATATGTCGCGATCGGATGCCCGTATTCATTTACCGTTATATGGGACTTTTACACTTACTATAATAGTCCCAGCCGTTATGTATACGAGCAACATTTGATAATTACTACTCAATTACCGTATATGGGCTTTTGGGTAATAAAATACTATTTACTTAAATTAAATATTCATTAAATATTCATAAATTTTTCACGAAATGAAAATTACATACATTATAGATCAAAAGCCTACCCGACATCTGGTTTAAACAAATTATACAAATTTTTGCGAAAAACAGTCGTCAAAATCAAAGTGTTTCTGTCGAGGTGACAGATGGTGGCTAAGACAAATTAGTCCAAATTGAACCAAGTCCGTGTTTGACTTAGCGGTGTGGTATGGTTAAAAGGCAGGTGTTTTTGACAGTTAGGAAAATATAACAAACCCGTTACCAGGTGAACTTTTACAACATAGTGTAAATTGAAAGAGTATTTGTCGCGTGCTCCTTTAAATTACAGAAGACCGTTAGTTTATTCACGCATGTCTACACCAAAAAAAAAAAGTAAATTGGAAGTTGAGACCACCATGAACATTTTGCACCCTTTTCAACATCTATTTAAAAGCATCGCTGAAACCTAAATTTAACCTGGGAATACGTAACACATGCATGAACAGTCGGTTCATGTGGGCTGTTATTCTGTTTATTTTTGCCCATGACTTGTTCAACCTTTGAGAATAAAAAAATGTGTAACAGTGGTTTGTTTTTTCTGATTATTTATATAACAATTAAAAAGTACCGGTGCGAACGTATCTGTCCTTCTACTCAGTCTGCCGAAAACTAGTAAGATTAGACTTTTCATTTAGATGAGTCTTGTATGTATTCTGTTTACATCAGCCTCGCGGAAGTTTAAAAAGTATTATTTAAAATCTTGTTTAGATCAAGTAAGGGTTTTTTGTTGTTATATTGAAAACATTCTAGTTCATTTGTAAGAAATCTATATTGATATATTAAATTACCTTTGAGCTTGAATAAGAATAGATAAAAATTTTCATATCAAAAGAAGAGATTTATTTTGAAAATATTTTGATAAATCTGGCGTATGTCGCTGGACCCTGTGATTGGTCAATTACTTTTAACAGCTGTCGTCTGTCGCGTGCCTTAGTCCATCATTTAATAAATTGACACCGTGTCCTGCACCTGTCAGTGACGTCATTAAAACTTAGAAAACCTTAAAAGTTTTAACTTATTCTATCATATAATTCCGTTTGAGGACGATAATGATTATCCTTTACTCAACCCTGCATCTCGACTTAATAAGAAGCCATGAAGCCTAAACTCTTTTCTTTCTTTCTTGTTTTCCTATAACAGTTATTGGACTTTTTATTCAATCTTGATACGTAATACTTAGTGTCCGGTGGTAATATTTAGCAATTATACACTTATAAACTTGAAAAACGATTTAAACCCTTTGTTTGAAATTCCCACGAAAATATTGCCATCTGTCGGGGTGATATTTTCTTAGATTTGTCTTATTTACTCATTTCGTCGATATTATTATTGAAAGTAGGGATAAATAAATCTTATTTGACTTACAAATAACTACCAATACCACGCGTCTAAGTTTTAATAGATTCAATCACATGATTTTAATTTAATGGAAAGAAAATGACATTTGATTCGTTCAGAACCTATTTCCAATTTAAATAGACACGTGCGCAAAAATGCGTTGCGTGTGCTCTTTGAAATGTAAATTAGAACAAGTCGCGTGCCGTAATTTGCCTTGGGATAACATTTCTACTGTAATTTGGTATATTCCATATCTTTTCCCACGAACCTAGTGCCAGTATGATATGTTTCTGTGAGCTTAGTGTTACTAACCCTCGTTTGCATGGCTACAAACTAATCCTCCAAGTCAAAACATACAAAGATTTGCATGAAATGAAAATGTTCTGCAACTTCTCACTTCAAGTAGAAAATGAGTCATATCCCAGGTTCTAGATTTGGCCCGCAAGATGTGTTAGCTTTGTAGCGATAACTAAGATATGCTGTAATTCGGTTGATTGTAACTTAATTCCCAGAGGATCTGTAGATTATCTAAAATATTTCAGTATCTCTTTTTATCAAAAATAACTTTTGGAATATTGCATGTTCATGACTTGAAAAAGTTTTAAATAATTTTGAACTTTTTTTAGTTGTTTTTTTTTATCTTCTTTATACTCACTGTTTATACTATTATGTAAATTAACCTAGTTAAGATCAATGAAAAAATAATCATATTACAAGTATTCGATTTCTGGCTAGTAATAACTAAATTTAATATGTATATTCAAAAATATATGTATATTTGTTTATTGTCAAGTTGTTAATTAATATTATTTGTAATCAGACTAGCTGGCTCTTTAACTACGGTACACATAAATTTAGTACAATTCTGAACCGTGATAAACCACGCCTGGAGGCGGAGTTGAAATGGATAGCTAAACTCTGATTGGATATTGGAAGATCAAAAGAAAAAAGGGCACATAAAACCGATCGACTGAGATTTTGAACACAGAATTTAAAAAGTGTTCAGCAGTTAAATATTGTCATATAATTTGTGGAAGTCCTTCGTAAGAAGGCTTACACGTTAAACTGGATTATTAATATATTTTTTGGATATTTTGAGTGATATATTTTTGTGATATTATTTATTATCAACATGGTGCCTCAGAACATTACAGGATCTTCAGTGTTTGGGTCTCAGATGATTGACCCTAACACACACACACCATACTCGGATGCTACTCAGTGCAAAAAAGCTTCAAATCATGTGAAAAGACCTATGAACGCTTTTATGGTTTGGTCCCAGATTGAAAGAAGGAGAATCGCTGAAGTTTCTCCAGACATGCATAATGCTGAGATTTCCAAAAGACTCGGAAAACGCTGGAAGTTGCTGAATGAAACTGATCGCCAACCATACATCGAGGAGGCTGAAAGATTACGCTTACTTCACATGCAAGAGTACCCAGATTACAAGTACCGTCCACGGAAGAAGGCAAAGCCTGTCACCAAAAATGACTCTGGTAAGATTTCAAAATCTACTCTTTCCAAAAGTCGAAGTGAGAGAAGTAAACAGAAAATTGCTGCTAAGAATTTTATTCACAATGAATTTGAAATGGACAATAATTCACACAGTCGTATAAAACTCAGATTAACAATCGACAAAAAGTTTAAAGACAGTATTAAAGCAAGCCGTACCGTTCCAGTATCGTCTTGCCAACTGACGCCACCCGCGAAAGTACCGTCCAGTCCCAGCATTTATTCCCCACCAACGCCTGAATCCACCAGTTTCTATCCCGAAGAAATCTACGACACACCAGCTGCCTCGCCTCAGGAAGAACCTTCAAAAGGACCACAAACTCAGTATATTATAAATCAAACAAATAACAACAATGTTTCTCAGGGAGATGGATCCTCACTTGCTGATTTGGACAATCTAACGGATGTGTTACAACTGCCTACAAATTGGCAAATGGAACTTGGAAATTTAGACTTGAGCAAACTTACTGACGCTGACTTTTCAAATTTTGGAGACATTCAAAATAACAATATCTCTAGTAGTGCATCATCCACGTCAAGTAACGGATCACATTTTGAATTCCCAGACTATTCCACACCCGAAGTATCGGAAATGATTGGTCTTGAAAGTGAATGGTTGGACATAGGTGTGCTAGGTTCAATTGCTGCTCATTAAGTATAAAATGTGCTTTATAACGGGACGATGTGCAAATTACTTTTGAAGTGATGAATTTGTTAATGGGAGGAACAACTGTCGAGAGATTTTTTTGAGGACCAGTATATTAAGTGTGTTTGAATAAAATTATATCATTTTATATTCATTTTTGAAATAACGAGTTGTGAAAATTGTAAATAAGTGGTGTGACATCATATTATAACCGCATTATATAGTTTCTATGCATATCAGATTCAGGCATTCGAAATTTTCACAAAATGGGATTATTGTATAACGATAGTAGCTGTTTAACCCAGGTATAGATTTTTTTCATTTTAACTTGTGGTTCACTCATTTTTCATCCTTCATTATATGAAAAATTCATCAACTTTATATTCCATGAAATTGCAGGGACTCAAATTGTGTAAATATATATTTTTTTGTAAGTCAGAAGTATTACAGCTTCCATATTTTTGTAAATTTTGCAATGATAAAGAAAGAAATGAGATTCTGCTGTGACCTCAGTGCAAGCGTTTGAACAATTTTATTAATACTTTTTTCACTGTAAAGCCAGTCAAGTTTGGAGGGATGCTGAATTTTGAAAGTTTTTTGTACAGAATGCGAGAAGGGGTGTTTATAGTAAGAGGTTATTTATTTGTGCTATATATAAAGTGACTTATTTGTTATTATTATATAAATGTTTTCTCAATTGTTTTACATATATATATTTGATACCATTACCAACGATTTAAGAATAATATCTGGCATTGATGGCCAATATTGTACATAATGACATTCGCAAATTCTTTATTTGTATGTCATTTTCCATGTTATGTTGTAGAAAAAATACAACAATTTCTAATACACAAATGCATTTATCTTGTTTATTTATAGTACACTACACGCTTACCTAGACTGGTTTGTTTACCTTTTAAGCGCCTCCCTTTTCTGTCAATCACACCTGTCATTTCTGAGATATATATATTCATAGCCCGACCTACATTAGCTTACAGCATGTGCGCTACGGATCGCTGAACCAGTATGAAAACATATATACTATGCATATGTTTGTGCAGACATAAAACCATTATTTTTCAACTGCGGAAGTAGTAAATCTTAACCTACACACATTGGGAACGGTTTGAAGTTGCTAGTACATTAGTCAAATATATAATTATTAGACAATAATACATTACTCCAAAATTAAGAAATATCACGTACACATCGATTTTCGAAGATTTCCTAAATTGTTAAAAGGACATTTTAAATACTGTATACAATTTTAATCAAATCTAATTTATAGGATGTAGACATTCGTGATATTTCTCTGAGTAGTACATAATCGGTGTCACGAACACAGAAAAAATTGTGTTTGAGTTTTCACCCATTCGTTTTCTGTTTTGATTTTTTTTTAATTATAAACAACGAGATGGGGTAGGTAGATTGCCAATGAGACAACTATCTATCAAAACCACATGACGATAATTTAAAAAAAGTATAGGGCACCATACGTGTATACTTCAACAATGAGCAAAATCTTTATTAAGTATGAATTGGAGGAAATACAACTTTTGAGATTGTCTACCACTGTAGTAGTTGTTTGTTGGTGTGGTTGTCATAGGTGTTTCTCATTTTATATAGATAATATCGTTGGTTTTCTCGTTTGAATGGTTTCACACTAGTAGTTTTTTTGACCTTTTATGGCTTGCTGTTCGATGTGAGCCAAGACCGTACTTTGACTTATAATGGTGACTTTGACGAAGAGTTGTCTCATTGGCACTCAGACCACATCTTCTTGTGTATCTATTCCAATCGTTCACAGTGGTAAATAAACAATGATTTAATAAAGTGTTCTATAAAACTTCACTGTGTAAGCTACAAAAAACAAACACAACAAACGAGCAAATAAAAAACATTGTAAACAAACAAAAAGATACCACTAAATAGTAAAACTTCTACTGCTTTTGAAGTACACAACACAGGCATGAACATTGTATTTCCAAAAGAGACCCTACGACTAGAACACAGAATAGAAATATAGAATTTTCAATGCCTGAAATCTTTGACAAAAGACATCTTTTAATTTACAAACACATGAGAAGGCATCAAAATTGCATGGTAAATAAAACATGAAATAATATGTGTCACATGAACAGCTTGCATATATGTAGATATATTGGTGATCCAATTACCAGGGGTACCATTACTTGGTGGACTACACACAATTTGCTGAAATAATGCAATTGGATGGGTAGAGTCTTGGCTAACAGTAAAATTTGAGCGAGGTATTGCAGTCAGTCAGATGCAGAAGTCACCAATGGTGGACGCTAGATCTTGAAATAGAACACGTACTAAAATTATTATAAACAAACATATTAAACATGTACAATCACAAACATATAAACATATGCAAAAGGACCAGCGAACGTGATGTTCGTTATGATTTATCGGGGTTTGAAAACAACTTAAACATACGATTGAGTTATTCGGTACAAACAGTACTATTTGTTAGTGAAAAATACACGAAAAACAAAAACATAGGTGCAGTGTATGCAAGAAAACAACGATTCAAAATCTTGACGCCAGAGGTATTCTTGTGGCAGCGAAGCACGGAAAAGGATGTTTTATGTTAACAAATACGAACGAAAAGCAAATAGCAATGCTGTTAACTTATGATAACCCAAGGGGAAAGTTGATCAGACAACTTATCAATTCTTGATAAATATATCAATAGGTAGATGTACTGGAGGGGAAAGGCGATTACGTACACACGGAGAACAGTGACCATGACACTTGTAAAATCCTTTCGAGAGAACTTTATACCCAGTAGAGACACGACAGGGGTCATGCCACTAAAAGTGGGTGGTGTCAGCCATCTGTCGAAATATTTTACAACTCCTAATACTATCTTATGGTTGATTAATTGTGTAATTAATTGTATAAACAGAAAGTTAGGATTAGCTGTCAAAACAAAATTGACAAGAAGTTTAGCTGTTGACTGCACTCAAAACAATTATAACCACTATCTAAAGTACTGATATGAGCTGGATTAAGATAAGAACATGCGTAAATTCTATATCTTGATATTCTATTTATTCCAAATAGATAAAAACTAATATATTGACCGGTTGATTATTACTGTATTGTTGTCAAAGACAAACGATTAAACACAAACAAATACTGCTTTTAACGAAATTTGAAGCATGTTAATGAGGTTAAAGCCAGCTGAACTATAAACATCAAAACATATATAGGTACATTAAACAAGATGACAAACAATCTGTACTGGGTTAACTGTAAATATAAGGGTACCGGTACAACTTTGACACTTTATAAACTAAACAAAACTTTATTAAAACTTTATTTAGAGTACCAAGTGAACTGATCCTGTCATCAGAAATATAAGGATCGGATATTGCGGTAAATAGTGTGGTATATTTGTTTTCAGACAACACCCGCGCTTTTTTTTATATATCTTCTTCCCGCTATGCTGAATCACCCGTGTCAAGGACTTTATATTTCAATACACGTTTATTTAATGACTTGGACGGTCTTTAAATATTTATTTAAATTGAACTACCTGAGCGAATTACTATCATATATTGGCATACTTTCTACAATGGCAGGAAGTTCAAAGTATTTATTCACTATTGAGTACTTGATGATTTTCTTATTACGTGGTTTATACACATTATAAATAGTAATTTTCAGTTTTATTGGATTTTTATATTCAGTGCGTTCATATGAGTAATAAATGAAAAGTCAAATTATTCAAATGTCATAAATGAAGCGGTCACTCCATTTGTGTTATGATTGTAACGTAAAACTGTTTGAAGGGGAATAACTCCGATTGCCTCGATACAGCTTTCTGAAATGTACAAAAATATCTCAGAAAAAAAGAAAAGGCCGTGACTTAAAAAAGATATATTAAAAATACGACCGACTTATTAGTTCCTAGATTTTATTCCGGGTTTGGAGGAACAGAAGAATATCACTTTTATATTTCTGTTACTATAGAATTTTTAAACATAAAAAACCAAAACATTAATTCAAATATTTATTGTCATGTAAACCATTAAGCTTGTGACAAATTATATAAACATACACAAAGTACATTTCACAAACAAAACTATGGGAAACATATCATATAAAACATAAAAAAACAAAACATGTAAACACCAAAAGTAAAAAAAACAAAACATGTAAACACCAAACAAAGGAGCCCCTGAAGAGTAAGCACGCATGTATAATAACTCCTTCATTAAACAAAGGAGCCCCAGAAGAGTAAGCATGCATGTATAATAACTCCTTCATTAAACAAAGGAGCCCCAGAAGAGTAAGCATGCATGTATAATAACTCCTTCATTAAACAAAGGAGCCCCTGAAGAGTAAGCATGCATGTATAATAACTCCTTCATTAAACAAAGGAGCCCCAGAAGAGTAAGCATGCATGTATAATAACTCCTTCATTAAACAAAGGAGCCCCAGAAGAGTAAGCATGCATGTATAATAACTCCTTCATTAAACAAAGGAGCCCCAGAAGAGTAAGCATCCATGTATAATAACTCCTTCATTAAACAAAGGAGCCCCAGAAGAGTAAGCATGCATGTATAATAACTCCTTCATTAAACAAAGGAGCCCCAGAAGAGTAAGCATGCATGTATAATAACTCCTTCATTAAACAAAGGAGCCCCAGAAGAGTAAGCATGCATGTATAATAACTCCTTCATTAAACAAAGGAGCCCCAGAAGAGTAAGCATGCATGTATAATAACTCTTTCATTAAACAAAGGAGCCCCAGAAGAGTAAGCATGCATGTATAATAACTCCTTCATTAAACAAAGGAGCCCCAGAAGAGTAAGCATGCATGTATAATAACTCCTTCATTAAACAAAGGAGCCCCAGAAGAGTAAGCATGCATGTATAATAACTCCTTCATTAAACAAAGGAGCCCCTGAAGAGTAAGCATGCACGTATAATTACTCCGTCATTAAACAAAGGAGCCCCAGAAGAGTAAGCATGCATGTAGGATAAATCCTTCAAAATACATAATCCGGTTAAGGTTCTTTAAGTAGTATTTATAAAAAGGGATATTTAAGGCATAAGTCGAAGGGCAGTGATTGACCACAACTCTCACGACGATATTTAACCAGTGAGTTAAATCTTCACAAGTATCTCTTTATTTGACATTTCAATGTGTATGCCCAGTTTCAGCATGCACACTTGCTTAATTACTTTGAGTAATCAAAGTAAGTTACTGATATGAGGTAGACATATTAGAAACTGAATCGTTAACCGAAATACGACTTTGAAAGCAGAAATGATTTACCTAGACGATTTCTGTTCAAATAGTATGAAAGTAAAATGGTTTGAACTTCTTCAAAGAGGGTTTAAATGGTATATCTAACAGGTTTCATGGAGAAAAAGGAAAAGACGGTCATTGGGTTAAAAGAAATCAGAAAATTTAACGGTTGACATAATTTCTAAAGACGGTTACACATGGAAGAACCCTTCAAGTGGGATTTTTTAAACGACTGTTCCTTTAAGGATTATCCTAACATCCGTTTTGATGGAAATAAATGTAAGAAGTCGAAATCAAAGAGAAAACCGAAAATAATATGTTTACCTACAGTTATAACAAAGGTCGTGTTTCTTTAACAATGTACCATTTGACACCTCGATCACGACGGGCGACGAAACTCACTTTCATCTAATGAAAAGCCGATTTCTAAATAAAAGTAAGAAAACCTTATGGGCATATATGTTATTTCCTGTCTGACCCCAAAATCATACAAATATTTAATTTCCCACTTGGTTGAGCAGTGTTGTCGTAGGTGTTGCCTTAGCCTTGCAGTAAATTTGTCCATATATATATAATATATTGTTATTTTTTCAAGATATGACGCAGTATACTGACCTATAATGGTTCACTTTTATAAATTGTTATTTGGATGGAGAGTTGTCTAATTGGCACTCATACCACATCTTCCTATAACTATATACATTTCGTATCTATAAGTTCAACAGAGGTTTACGAAACTTAATCAGAAGCATTGCAATTCACCGACCATTTGTTTCATATACTGATATCCTTGATTTTTGGTATTTGTTTAATAAAAAAAGACTTTAACATTATATACCTATATTTAATGTTTTAATCCTAATGCAGTCAGGGTATCTCTTGTAAAAAATATTCTGAAGTGGGTGGGTTGGAGGGTGGTATGGTGTACATAAAGTACATATCTTATAACATACCCATCACTGAAGGGCAACTACGGGGAGTAATGGTTCGACCGCCGCCCAGTTTAAACCAAATACTTAAAAAATAGCCTTTCCGCTGCTTATAGCACGATACAATTTAATAGACTGGTCGTTTTGGAGTCAGCATAATGTGACCGTGTAGGATGACTAATTTCCCTGCGTAATGCTACCTTGTAAATAATCACGTTAAGAACATGGCTCGATCGTCTGTGTAGTAAAAAGCAAGCTTCATATACATATCACAACCATGCTCTCTTCTTGATATGCATGATATTTGCAACTGGACAGACATTAAACAATACACTATCAGCATCACCATTTTTAATAGGAAGGAATTATTTATTACATATTCAACGAGTTTTTCGTTTGATATATATGTGACAGGCAACACTGTTTCCGTCTTAGTAATCAGGACCCAAAAACTGACCATCACAGAACACACATTCTTAAATATATATAGATAAACACATAAAAAAATCGTTTAGTATTGAGTGTCACAGCGACACTGAACTACAATGCTGATAAGCGATACGCCGTAAGGTCTATGTTTTGGTTGCGATGAAGATCAGACCACAAAGTCAGAAGTGACACGCAATGTCTTTTTTAGTCTTTTTTAACCTCTTCTTTTCGGCGAAGGTATTCAATAATTTTACAGTATATCATGTTGTCTTTATGAAACCAAACTGAACTTTCTGATTGATAAATAAGAGACCGTATAGCTTATGAACTTAACTCTACCTCATTTTCATGCTCTTATGATCGAGATTTGAAAACAAACTTTGATTAATTGATGGCTGTTTATCACCTAGTGTCAAAGACCAAAGACAACATCCATATTCTAGACGAGAACATCAATGCTTGCATGGACGAGAAAATATCATTAATGTATAACTTTGTACCAGACATCAATGAATCTAAAAGAGTCCCATTTATGCTAACTCCCTGTCAGTCACTTGCAAGTGTTGAGGGAACAAAAGATGTTTAATTTACTACATATATTCCCAAATAACTTCATAAGCTCATAACTGGCAAAACTACTAATTCTGTTGGTAATAGTTACAGTGCATTATGATTATCAGTCTGGGAACAGTCGTTTCATATAAAGGTCTTCATCTCTTAACCAATGTGATCATCCTGGAAATATTAATGATTGAAGTCCCTATCCGACTTCAATATAGATTGATTGATTGACTGCTTTTGACTGCCTATCGCCCAGTGGCAAGTATTTCATGCATATTCAAGATGAGAGGAAATTAACAATAACCGGGATGAAGGATCGATGTCCAACTTTTTCATGAGGGAATGGAACAGATATTTTGGCGTGAACCATGCTACCAAAGGACTCATTAAAGGAGTTGTAGCAAGATGTCTTTTAGAAGGATATGTTGTTTTTCCTACACAAGGCATTGGACTATCCCCTTATCAAACCCTTTGAGTCTACTAGAATTTACTAGATTTTTTACCCAAAAATTCCCAAAAATGTATTTGTTATCAGGTAAAGGAACACTACCTACCAGACTACGGTTAAATGATGCATGCATTTGTGACCCTGATAAATGACTGACGTCAGAACCTACTGGTCAGCTACTAAAATCAAGGTCGTCATCATTACAAAAACAAGTATAGAAAAAAGATATTCTTTTAAAGTACTTTTAAGGACGATTTACTTCTATAAACTAAGACTTAAAGAGTTGTGTTGATAACTTCAGTCAGTTTAATTCAAAATTATAGAATATATATTGATCTAACTGTAAACAGTTTAAATAACTATATACGCAGGAAATATTGTTAGCAAAAACATGCAATTTATACCAAAAGGTCCTTTCTTGATGTTCTGCATCCCGATTTTAATGGTGTTAGTTGTTGATGACGATGACGCATACAGAAATTACACATCTAACGGCAAAATAAAGATGACCAAGTTCCAAGTTGAAGCAGATTACAGCCGGCTTCAAATTATATTATCTGTTACAAAATAGTTTCGACGGTGTTATTTACAAGTTCATTCATATTAGAATCCCACTCTTTTCATGCTTTCCGATAGGATAGGCGAAAGATACCAAAGGGACATTCAAACTCATGATATGATGAAAATAAACTGACAACACCATGGCTATTCAGAAAAAGACCAACAGACAAACAACAGTGCACAAAACAAAACATATAAAACTAAAGACTGATTTACACGAACCCAACCAGAAACTGGGGGGTTATCTCAGGTGATCCGAAAGAGTAAGCAGACAATGCTCCACATGTGACACCGGTCGTGTTGATCATTTTAGTACAGTAATAAGTCTAATTCCGCAGGTCACATTGGGGAAAGGGGGTGGGATTGTCACTGAATTACGACAATTGGAACGTATCCATGAAGATTCCAAATGGTCAACCAACTCGTGATGGTGTCAGTTAAATTTGCCAAGAGATGACTATCACTTTGATATGGTTCATTAAACCACCGACACGTATATGTAAAGTATATAACAGGGTCGTCTAGAAAAACTAACAATCACTTTATTATTGATCACTTGATGTGTGGATCTTTTCAATCTACATGTATGACTAGAATTTATGATAATGATAACTTGATTATTCACAAAAATAAGAAGATGTGGTATAATTGCCAACGAGATAACTCTTCACCAGAGACCAAATGACACACAAGCTAACAACTGTAGGTCACCAAACGACCTTTAACACTAAGCAAAACCTATTCCACATAGTTTGCTATAGTAGGCCCCGAAAAGACAAATGTAAAACAATTTTTCGTAAAATCATTATAACATTTGAGCAGGAAATTAAACATAGATATTTCTCTTTCGCGTAGGACAAATTCGCACAAACGTATACATCGCACCGTCCAGACCTAATGTTGCATTCCCTTTTATTCAAGGAAGTTTTATATCAGCAGTATAATTTAAATGCATGTAATATATAATCGAAGACAAGTTAAATTTTCTGTTGATTTTCTCTCTGTATATTCTCATTTTGTTAAAAGCGGCGTTGATTTGCATGCACGAGCCAGTATCATGAGGGTGTTCATATACCATTCATCCAATCCATATTACAGTCACGTCTCAGTCCTTACAGCTGAAAGGACGTGCTGGATCAGCTTCTGATTATCCGTTGGCTGCAACATGTTACGCTGCTCAGATGGTTCAACAACAAACTAGTTTCATGAGGCTCCCTGACAATAGACCTGCGTCAGCGACACCCTGAAACCCATTGTGGATGGGCGAGTGTCATGTTCTCAGTGCCAAAACGTTCGAGGGCTATGTGTATCGTAGTTTTAGTGCAATTTGCAGTCATCTACTACATAGTCAATGATTCATCTATATCAACAACACATCCCCGTGGTTAGCGGGCTGCTCAGCTGATCAACCTGGCACAGAAAGCAGCCGTTGTGGAGTCCATATGGAAAAGAAACATCAAAATAGTAAAAAACCAAACCAAAATAACTCACATAAACCAAGATGGCCGCCTACCAAAATGGTGCCTTCCGAAATGGCGCCTTCCAACTGTTCCTGACCAACTGCACAAAATATTTAATGCTCAACAATCGCCTCCGGGCACGAGCGAGTGCTGTATAGCCAGTCAAGGTCGTTAAACACCATCATAATCATCATTAGGGTGTGGCTTGAGGGGTGTGGATGTGCCAGTGGTTGACAGAAAAGAAAATAATGGGCAACAGAAATGAAATAGAGAAACCTAGGCAAAACAAAAATAAAGAATAGGGAATAATGGGGTGTTAAAATATAAAGAATATATACAAAAATTAAAGAATTGTGTTGAAGTATAATACTGATTACAGAAAAGAACAAAATCCAGTATACAGCAAGTTAACAAGTACTTACAGAAAAGCTATTATTGTTGAAGATAAAGAACACTGTGCGGAAAATAAGGAATACAAAAATGAATTACCCCATTACATACACTCTTTTATTGCTTCGTCAGTTTTATCTTGATAAGTTTTTAAGTACATTTGTCGTATTCAGTGGTCGCATTTCTTAAAAGTGTTTTACGTTTTGACAAAATATATATATTTTGAAGTTGCGTTTTTTCAAAATAATTTTCTTTACACTAGGGTGCATGTGGGGAGCTGCACTTAGTTTTACCTCTTAAAGTATAGATATATCTGCGCTAGTAGACGGAGTACACTCTTGTTCGACATTACTATTAGGCTCAGTTGATGGATCAGTGGATCGAGCATAGGTTGATGCTGTGGTAATTTAAGCAGGAAAATCATGTTATGCTGTTGCAAGTGAAAGGTTAATGCCTTTCCAATGAATACATAAAAGTAACCTCAAATAAGTAAAAGGAAAATTCTCAAAAATAAAGTCTGGTCACTATAAATTAAGACATGTTTTGCATATCTGCGTTAGTGCCTCTATCGCACGAAAGTCTTCATTTGACAATACGGTACGATAACAGACTTCTCCATTACCAATTCCAAGTTGGATCCATCAGGAATTCCAACATTCCGTATAAAGTAGTCTCTCTTTGGTCAGCATCAGTTTTAGATCGTCTGCTTAACAGGTGAATAGCATTAATATCTATAAAAGGCTTCAGAAAATCGAACAATTACTATATTGATAGTACGTTGTCATGGTTATGCTTCATCAGTCTTGCAATTATCATATCCAATGTTTTGGAATGAAATTTTCATGAATTATAGAGTCACATGACATCGTTATTCTTGGGATGCAAAATGGTTGACGCAGGAAGCTTTAGGGTGTTACAAAGTACTGACTACTTGTGGTCTTTATCGTAAATACAAAATTAACAAGAGTATTCTGAAATTCTTGAGGATATTGGAATCTTGTGCTGTTGATCGATCCAAGAACATACTGCGATCAATAATTAATCCGTTTATAAGAATAAACAAGTGAACAACACGTGAAGATATCAACAGATCGTCAACTGTTTTGACCATCGGAATAATTGTAGAATGAGGTTCCAAGTATATATTTGTTTAATCGTGTGATGGATTTTTTCTTTGCTATATAAATACAAAGTGAAATCTGTCTTTTATTATTTGTGTATTCTTCAAAACAGGTTCCGGTGCATCCGAACGGTTCGTGAATCTGTCAACAAGCAACTCCTTGAACAAAATGCCGTTACATGTGCTACATGGCATTTTATTCTGACTATTTTAAAGGAGATGGAGATATACTTGAAGAAATGGAATTTAAATATTTATTAATGAGAAATGGGAAAGAAAATTCAATGCATCGGCCGCTATGTCATGGACGGGAAAACACTTGGGAAAGGCACTTTTGGCAAGGTGGAACTAGCCACACATGGCGTGACAGGTTGTAAGGTGAGGGGTGCCGAATATTTAAACATACCGCGCTTGTAACTTTTTTCTATGCAAGTGAACAGGAAACGGAAAAGGTATTCGTAGGGTATCTTAAAGATATTTTTAACAGATTTATTTATCACTGTTCGAGGTATTTTTGAATTCCAGTAATTAGAGAAATGTCTTTGATATTAACTATATTTTGGGCACTTAAAGCTGACAGTACCATTTGAAAGTAAAAAGTTCCACACAAATTTTATCTTTAGAAAAATTTGGTCTTCTGTTTTCATCTTTCACAAGAGTTGTCTCCCATTTTGAGTTATCTCCCATATTGATTGTACTTCTACACTGTTTGTATGTAAGTCAGTGGTTTTTTTTTTTAAGAAAATGTTACAAGATAAAAAAGCAAACTTTAAATAGTCATCAGTTTTATTTGTATTTCACATCTTAAGAATTTTAGGAACTTCTTGGTTATTACAACATGTAACTTCAGCAATGTTTTTGAAATTATTTTTGGATGGAAAATTAATGTGGTAATAAAATGTCTAAAATGGACATACCTTTATAGCAGTACTGTACTACCAAAGTGTATAAACCTGAAAAATATTAAAGGAATAATGATTTATGAAATGATGCCCTCTATGCAACCTGCAAATTAAGTACCATCTTTACTGTTTTTCTATTCATTTTAGCCTTTTAATGGATAGGCGAATAAAATGTCTTTAGTTCATGCTACATGTATCCTATGATTGGCCTTAATTTGAACCAAATATATATTATTATCTTAGGCAAAAATTCTTTTAATAAATGTGCTGTTTCAGTGCTTGAAGTAAGCAGGCATTTTTTTGTCAGACATAGTTAAACTTCTTTATATCCTACAGTGTCCCAATGGAGAAATACAAATGGTTTAAACTTTGGACAAACATTGGTTTTCTGTGCATTGAAATTTTTAAAAGAATAACTGAACAAATTGTGACATTTGTACTAGTCATAATTGGACTTGTAATATAAAATAAGTAGTGTTATCATTGCCAGGAACATTCAAAATGTGGCAGGGTACATGTAACTTAAACATATTTTGGGACAATTTTCTAGTTATTTTCTAGTGAAGCAAACCTTCTGACCCTTCCAGGCCAACATTAAAAATATCTTTGTTTCCCCTCTCCCGACTGAGGTTGTTAGGGTATGGGTAGGTAGGTAGGCAAATTATTTTATTTTATTCCTTGATATGGTTTTCTATATTGAATTTGTACACAATTCAACAGGTAAGGCTCAAGTCAAGAAAAGTGGGGTATTCCCTGTATTCTAATTCAGTGTACACCACAGTTTTCTGGTGTTAAAAAAAACAACATACAGGGACCTTCTTTTTTTTCCTATTCATTTAATTTAATGAAATCTACAAAAGCGCACATTCTACTTGTGATACTAATGCCTATTGATAGCAAGTGTTTTTTTAGTTAAAAAATCAAGCTTATTTCAAAGTCTAATTTGATGCATAACTCACAACAAAACAATTCCTTTGTTCACCAATTCATACCTTGATCATCAATTATGAGATGACAAAAAGATACATGTATGTTAATCACTTGGGAATTAAAATTCAATGAATAAAAATTTTCAATAGAAGTGAACATAATTCAGTTATGTTCAGTTACACCTGGATCATGCAGCTTGGTCAATTGATTCCCAAACAAAGATTTGTATGTTTTTTCGAGTTCTAGAAGAAACAAGGCTTCCCTTTATATTCATGTTTTGTATTTCCTAAAATACTTTTAATAAGTATTTACGAATTCTACTGATGCAGGTATTACGTTAAAACGTGTCCTTCTGTAATTTTCATGCCATAAATTGAAAAAGGAAATCCCATTTAAACTGTTTTTTTTTTACACCAGAAAACAGGGACGTTCCCTGAAAGCAGGGAATACATGTATCCCACATTTCCTGACTTGTGCCCAACCTGTTCAAAGACAAAGTAGATAGATTTTAAAGCACAAGTCAGACCATTTTTACTCAAAGTCTTTAAGATTTTATCCTTTAAACAGGAACAGAGGTTAGACACAAAGCAAATCAAGATGTACTCAGCGGATTGAAAGATGCTTCATTTTTTTTATTTTCAAAAAAAGATCACCCTTGAAAACCAAACAAATTGTGTGGGAAAGCATTTTGTTTGTTTTCCTTGATTCTGAATCATGTAGACGCTTCAATGCAAAAATACCTTGATTTAAAACGCTCGTTGACTACAGCATCGGAAAGGTACCCCCAAAACCCAACGATCGTTGACTTCATTATCGGAAAGATATCACCAATAACCAACATAGCAAAAAACAACATAGTGGACAAGAATGGCCAATAAAATTTTTCGGGTAGCGTTGATTTTACCGGGTCGGTCGTGTGAGGGGAAACAAACAATATTTTATTTTTGGCCCCAGAGCCCTCAGTGTTTTGTTGGTTTTTGTTATTTAATCTTTTATTTTTCTGTGTAATAATGTCATTTGCTTGTCTTTGTTCTTCATTTGACAATTCCTATAGTGTGTTCTGTTTTTTTTTCGACTATTTTTCTATTGATACTTTGGTATCTTCTCACCTCATTTTATTTTCTGGTGGTAAAGGTTTATAATAAACCTGACAAAGTAAATTTATGAAGGAATCGGCATTTCTGCATAATTGAAATTATATATCCATTGGCTTCATGTACATTTGTAATAGGTTTGCAGATGTTTTGAAAAAATTGTTTGTTTTGGCCAGAGATTTTCAGTTGCAGTCCTATAAAACACAAAAGTCCTGCTTTCTATTTAAAAATTGTAAAAATAACAATGTATGGGCACATTCAAACAGTAAAATTGGGTCATATATTTAGCTGATCTGTAAAAAATAACATCTCCATGCCTTATATATCATGTACTGTAGTATGACGCTAGATTAAAACTGACGTGGAAAGGTAACACCTGTCATTTTTATGAAGCCCAGGTGGTCGTGTGGTCTAGCGGGACGGCTACAGTGCAGGCGATTTGGTGTCACGATATCTCGGTAGCATGGGTTCGAATCCTGGCGAGGGAAGAACAAAAAATTTGGAAAAGCAAAGTTACAGATCTAACATTGTTGGGTTGATGTTTAGACAAGTTGTATATATATACATAACGTACACAGCCATGTATCACCATCACTGCTGGTGATCCGATGGATAAATCTGTTGTAGAATTGTCACTGGCTCAGACGTACTTATATACATGTATATATAGTTTAATAGTTCAACATATTTATGATTTAGACAGCTAGTTGATAAAAGTCTGATAATATACAACTACCATAGTCTAAAACATTGACTATTAGTTTAGATATATATTTCAAGTCTGCAGTATACAGTTGACACAGTTGGGCATTGTACTGTGTCCACACTTTGTAATAGAGAATCTCTGACTGCTTTTATATCTTCTATTTTAGAGAACTGTAGGCATTCTCTCTAGAAACAATATTTTTCATTGTATCTTATCAACTTCAATTTAATTTATTATCCCCATTAATTAGAAGACAATTTACTCAAAACATCAATTTAGTATTGAACAAATAAAACACATTGCATCCCATTGATTTGCTGCAAGTGTTTGAACCAGACTATTTCTAATTCATTTATTAACTCAGATGAATGACAACACATTTAATTAGAAATCAGAAGTAATCAATAAAAACACAAAGTGAAGCTATAATTTAAACTATTTAACAGTGGAATAAAAATAATTGTGACCTTGACCTTGAGTAAATCATTTAAAAACATACGAAGTTTAAATTTTATTTCAAATTAGTTGTATGCTGTAAGTTGAATTTGTTGAAATATATTAAAGAAAAGATGACAGTGGAAAATTTAATTTTAATTTTCCTTTAGCTATTGGTTAGAAACATTTGTGAGAAGGGTGGCTTCCCCCCCCCCCCCTGTGTCCTATCAATTTTTTGTGCACAAAATCATGAATAAATATTATCTTTTTATGATACTTATAAGTCCTACAAACATATATGTTTTGTTCTTATAAAAAGTAATAATGTGATTAATCTAAAAATCAACACTTAAATATGAAAATGATTTTAAAAGAATCAAGAAGATTGATTTTGTGATAGAGTAAAGGAATTGTCTATGAAAACTATCACACCTAATTTTTTATTTGTTTTATAATGATAATTGAACAATAATGTGGATTTAATATATAGGCTAGATTGTCTGTCTTTGAAAGGCAAAAACTAAGCCTTTGATTCCCATGTGTAGCATACCCTATAGATTTATAGTGTACGTAATTAGCCTGTCCCATTTCATACATAATTCAGGAACCCTGAGGAAAGAAAAAATCATAGTCGTATAAATAAAATATATAATATATAAATGGTCAACACATAAACATGATAATTTAATCCATTACTATGGAAATTCTGAATAAGGTGGGAGAATCCACCCTAGGGGGGTTCTGAAGTAAAGGGATTATTGTAAATTACTAAGTCGTGACTTAGTTGTCAGATAAACTTCTATGTTAGAGCTTGTGCTGATGCAAAAAGAATCAGATTTGATATGTATACACTCTACAAAGAAATGTAGCTTGCTGTGTGGTGTGAGCCAATTCAAGGCTCAGTGTTGAAGACTGTACTTTGACCTATAAAGGTTTACTTTTATAAATTGTGACTTGGATGGAGAGTTGTCTCATTGGCACTCATACCACATCTTCTTATATATTTCTACTGATTCAACTCTTTTCTATTCTTATATTGTGGAAAAATTGCTCATGTATTATTCTATTTTTTTTTTGATAATTCACTTTTAAATGATTGATAAACTAATGTTTGATCAAATTCTTTATGTAGAATTGAGTTTTCCATATAATATACACCAGCTCTAAGAAAGATAATAAAATTTATGTTGACCCTGAGATATCAGAAAATAATGGTCTCAACGGATAGATACCAGAATCAATTACAACTCTCAGAGAGAACAATATATTGATGGGTGGCTCATTTTGGACTACAGAAAAGAGATTTTTCTGACATTAAAGATGACAACCTTGATGTATACTTTCCGGCATTGTGGTTGACTTTGCTCGCTGTGGCGAACGCATGTTGCGTAAAATACTGAAAGGAAAAGGAATTAAAGTACAAAGATTGAGGTTATAAGACATGCCATTCTTAGAATATACTTCGCTGATACCCAAGAGAGAAAAAAACAGTCGACTGCACAGATGTGTATACAACGTAACGGCACTGAACCACTTATGGCTCATAGACAATAACCATAAATTAATAAGATGGAGATTCATTATACTAATATCCATCATAGAACTCATCTGGTACACCTATATAAAAAAAGAAAATGTTGTACGATTGCCAATGAGACAACTCTCCACAAGAGTTCCCATGAAAAAGCTCATCATAATAGACCAAATGACACAGAAATTAACAAATAGGTCACTAACGGTCTTCAACAATAAGCAAATCTGATACCACATAGTCCGCTATAAAAGGCCCGGAAATGATGATGTAAATTAATTCAGACCAGAAAACTAATATATGTGTTCTGAAATCAACAACAATTGAATCTGTTGCTCTCACTGCAGTTATTTCCCTTACTTCAATGGACAGATATTATTATTATGACAGGAATCACCACCCAACACCAGTGGCATATCGTAGGGAGGGGGGAGTAGTGGTTCTTGGGTAACCGGCTGGAACCCCCTCTTTTTTTATGATCAATACATTTGAATGGGCACCTATATTTGGAGCACTCTTTTTTAAAAATCACGTGATCAGCCTTGCAACCCTTAACAAGATCATATACAAAATTTATCCTTTAACCTTTTGCACTGGCCAAACAGGGGGCATTTGTTTTAGCAGAAATCTTTTAAATGGACTAATCTTTATCTAATGACTACTGTAGTATCATCCTACCTAGCAAATACATTTATTACTCTTTTCATGTCATTCCCTGAGTAAAAGTTTAGATATAACAGCTGCCGATGTTGACTCAGATACTTGTCTAATGTTTAACATTGGATGACATCTCATGTAAAATTGATGCTTTTTTTCAACAAGATTCTCATCTATCTGAGATAATTTCCTGAATTAGGAAAATCCATTTCCAGAAATGTGTTTTTATTTGTTTATAAAGTCATGTTGGTCAGCTTCTTTTATCACATTGAAAATAGCCTCTGAGAAATAGGTCAGCTGCAACCTGTCGCAATACTGAAATAAATTGTGATGAATTAAATAATGAATAAAACAGCTAAGCAGATATGATTTGTATGGTTTGCTGTCTTTTTGAGGTATCTCCTTTAATTCAAATAGTATATATGGAACTGGTCAAAGCACCATCTTCCTGTAGTCTAGAAATTTTTGGGTTAAAACGATTCCTTGCAATGACCTGTAGGATTGAAATATTTGACCCCAGCAATGGCATGTACAGCCGGTACTAATGGTCTTTTGTTTGTCTGTGAGTTTGGTGTACACAGTGAGTCCTGATGTTCTTTACTTACTGAAATATATGCATCTAATGGTTTACCTTTACTTTAAACTCATACTAAGATTGGTGGCCTCAGTGGCTAAGTAGTTCATTTGCAGTATCACTAGCCTGTCAGCACAGTCAGTTGTCCGAAGGTCAATGTGCTTTTTTATAATATTCACTTTTGTCAATCCAAAAAACGAGGAAATACACAGGTTTATTAAACATGTCTTGAATAATTTACTTCATCATATTCTCAGAAAAAAACTTATCCTTAACCAATGGAAGAGCAATTTTCCATCATACCCCATCTTCACATTTATTTTATGAAATTTCTAAGTGTTTTAAAGGATTTTTTTATTATTTCGTATGAGATGTTTGGTTGATTTCAGTTGTTGAATTTCTATGGAAACTTGTGGTTAACTAAATCAATACAAGTAGCATTTATTAATATTACTGATAGACATTTAGTAACTCTTTGCTTTCCCCAGTGAGTTGGACTTAAAAGCCTTCGTTTTAGCGTAAAAATTACATAAATGATTTCGGTATATAAGTCTGATGTGCATAACAATAAATCTTGAACTGTGTACTCAACAATGTTTACTTTGTTTCCCACATCAATTTACAGGATAATTCTAACAAAACAATCACAGGCGTTGGTTTTGTTTACCGATAGAATTTCAATAAAAAATTTCAATTCTGTCACATGATTAGATGAAGAAATCCGTTTAGCTTACTTGGGCTTCAATTAGAATGAAATGATTCATTCACCCGAGACAACAATTAAAGTATTTACTGAATTAGTAAGTCAGGTCATTAGTTTTACTGTTTCAAATATCCTAGATTCAGTTCCAATTATTTTAGTGTTTGTCATGGATTAAGAAAAAAAAGTGTCTGTGGTTTTAAAAGAGGGACGAAAGATACCAAAGGGACAGTCAAACTCATAAATCTAAAACAAACTGACAAGGCCATGACTAAAAATGAATAAGACAAACAAACAGCACACATGACACAACATAGAAAACTAAAGAATAAACAACACGAACCTCACAATTTATTCTGCATTCAAGCCTTTTGGAAATTTACATACTATTTTTGTTGAATATTGAATTCGTAGTTCGTAACTTTACCCAAAATACATTGTAAAAAAGAGGCAAAAGAAACTAAAGGGACATTCAAGCTCATAAATCTAATAAAACTGACCATGCCGTGGCAAAAAAAATATAAAAAGACTAGATTCAATGTAATCTACTTAACCTAGTACATTTTTCAAGTATTTTAATAAATTCACAGTAGGGAGAGTCCAAGGTCTTTTAATATTGGTCCGTTTAGGCAAAGTCATAACCAACTTATTGGTGATGTGGGGCTGGTGGGTGACAGGCATGTGGATTATTTCTTGTAAACAGAATTTTAACCAGTCAGGTGAACAAGATTTCCATTGATGACACTAGGGTCATACATGACTATCAAGACCACAACAGGGAGGATAAAAAAGAGGAATCCAAACCATAAGCAATTTGAGCCACATGGCAAAGGAAATTTCTTTTTTTTATTAAGAATGGTAATTCTTTAGAAAAGCATGCATCCTGAAACGTGAGAAGTCTGTTTAAATACAACACTTATTAGTATAGGTCTATGGATAAGTTCAGCATTCAAATTTTAATTGACTTATGTTTTACATAAAATGTGTATTACTGACTATTCTTTTTCAGAGAATCAATTTCAAATTTTACTTCTTTTTCAGGTGGCTATCAAAATAATAGATACAAGGAAAATCAAAGAGGAATATGTACAGCAAAATCTACATCGGGAAGCTAGAATACTGGGGCAGCTTCGCCACCCAAATATAATAAGGTTATATGAAACTCTAAAGGTTAGTGTTCAATTCTGTGTTACTCGTTAAATAAGGTCTATATTGCTCTCAGATCTGACAGCCTTTTTGGAGTACTTGCACACCAACTGCCTGAAATACCTTCAAATGTCTTAAGAAATCTCAAACTATCCTGAAAAAATGGGATTCATCAATGGTCACATTACATCAATTTTGAGAAAAATTATATATATCAAAACATGATATTGATTTGTAAACTGTACCTTCGTAATTTATATCCACCATTGTTGTTCTAAGTATACTAATAGTTCAATAATGGAAAATAAAACATATTTTTATGATATCAGCCCTTCAAATCTTAATAAATGTCGTAATCTTTAGGGAGAATATTTCGTCCTTGAGGACTTCTGATTCTGGTAATGCATTTTACACTAGTAGAAAGTTTAGCATGTCTGGATTGAGAATACATTTGAGAAGTTGTCAACACTGTTATGTCCAAGGGGAAAGGTATGTGTGTGACTAGTCACAAGTAGATTGTCTTAAATTCCATTATGCTGTCGGTGATGACCAATGTTTTATCACTTCTTTTGTTTCCTGCCAAGACAGATTACAGTCTGATAGAATCCGGGGAAGAATTAGTGCTCGCAGACATTTTATGGAAAATGAAAGTAACCTAAATACTGGCTTGGAAACCCAGTAAAATAAAAAATGGATTAGAAAAGTAATTGATAATTGATTCCCAGGTATCATTTGTAAATGGCCACCAGACATTTCCAATATTTTTCTTCTTCTGGAAAGCAATTTTATAGTTGCTTTTGATTTCCCTCACACATTAAACAGACTGTTATTGGCTTAAAATTGAAAATATTGAAAGTCCTTGATTTTGCATAAACTGTTTACAGTATAACAAATCAATTAAATGTTGAGATCAGCATATTTCATACAATTTGTTATATAACAATAATTTTCTTTATGTGATCAGCATATTGCATGCAATTTGTTATATAACACTATTTCTCATTGCATGGTAACTGTTTGTCATAAAATCTGCACATTTGATATAATGGTTCATCATCAGTTAGATTTTAAATCTGAAAGTTTCAAATTTAGAATGTTATGAAATTGACTTTTTTGCATAATATTTTTGGGTTATAAAATCAATTTTTCCTAAAAAGTTACAATTGTTTCTTACATTTTTAATTTTTGAAGTACCATAGAATTATTTTGCACTATATCTACACAGTACTGCTATTGAAGGCTTCCTTCCTCTTTACTTGTTCAGAGTCATTAATAGATGCAATATTATTGTTTTAGACTGTCAACTTCCTTATTGGTGACAAAAGGACTTCAATACTGTTTTATTATTTCTTGATCAAATTGTGAAATTTGTATCAGTTCTCAGACTCAATAATTGGGAATGTCACATATGAAGTAAGCAAAACTTCAAACGTTAAAATGAAATGGGCTTTAAAGTATTTGAATAATCAAATGATTGTGACCATTGTATTTGATGGGAGACAGTCACTATCTTATGTTCGTAATTATATAAAAATCAAGTACCACTTCACTTCAGAATCATGCAAAACGTGATTTTTGAGAGGAGAGCATACATATTTTTATTTTGACATTTTGTTCATAACATTAAGTTATGTTAAAAATGACCCATAAATTCTATAATTATATATTGTCATAGTTATGAAAATTCTGAAAAGGGGGAATAACTCCATAATCCACAGTATGCACATTCCATTAAAAAAAATATCAAGTCAAAATTTAAATTATTTTCATGACCAACCAGTTAAGGAGAAGACTACTTAAGTTCTAATGACATAGAACTCTGGAAAAGGTCTAGTTGAACCTACATTATGTACAGGGATTTATATAGTTAGACTATACAAATCCTTGTCCTTGATATGTAAAATAAACACAAAAATCAATTGATATTTTAGAAAGCAAAAATTCTTCTTCATCAGTACAACGACTAAAAAATTTTATTCATCTTTTGTGACCCTTATATATAGAATAATAACTTGTTTAAAATTATGAGATTGGGAACTCAGTTAATTATTGATTAGTTCTATAATTTCTCAAATTACCTGAAATGTTTTTTTTTTACTTTAAGTTTGCTACATAAATATTTAAAGCATTTGTAATTACAACCATATTATATAGTATTGAACTGTTTGCTTTGAGTTGTATTTTAAATGGATTTGCTCCAATTTTACACATATGGTTCTATGCCATGATAATATATAAGTTAGTATACATTTGTTGATATGCCTGAGGAGAATGTGGTATTGATTACAACTGCTTATGGGACATATAGAAACCAGAAAACTTCTAGTTAACCTTTAGTCTTTGGATAGGATTATAAGAACATAAGTTCTTTACATAACTTCTTGCGTAATCAACTATAAATCCTTATATTATTTTATTATTATTGTTTCTAAACAAAATAAGATTATGAAATATTTGTTCAAGCAAGAAGGAACTTTATGGCTATGTTTACAAACATAGAAACAAGTAGTCCAAGTAGGTTATGTAGCAATCATTATGTTATTTCTAATAGTAAAGTTCAAACTGATCTTATCAGCTATGAAACCATGTACTGAAAATTTGGCTATTGTTTTGGTTTAAAATTATAAAATTGAGAATGGAAATGGGAAACATTTATCAGGTGTTATGGGATACTTGTATAGTCATTATTATCAATTATAATCAAGATCATGTACTCTGAATTCATTATTATTAGTAGGATACCAATTTTTCGTTGATTTCGTGGGTACTGGAGAACAACAAAATTTAATATTCAACAAATATAAAATTTCTATAGCCTTAATTGTATGCAGACTTGGTAGAATCACGAACATTGGTACCCATGAAAATAAATGATTCCACAGTAATAAGATATAGGGGTATAGTACAACCTGATGAACTCCTGAACAAACATTGAAGAGAGCACCTAATGGTGAAAATACCAACAATCCTAAAAAAAATCTGATATTCTGACCATATTTTTGAATTTTTGTTGAGCCTGTGAATTTTTTTTACAACATGTTTTTGTCCCTTAGTAGTCACTGAAAATAATGTATCAATGTAAAATGAAAATCACATTGAAATTTTAGTGCAAATATTGAAGCAATGCAAATGAAAATCACATTGCAATATCATTTGCAGACCATTATTCCAAACGTCTTTGATAGATGATAACTTCCCAGTGGTTATATGATAAGACCTTGGTGTCTGTTTATAGACTGAACAACTGATTGCCTTTATCTCTACAGAGCTACCTGTTTTTAAAAGGAAAAAAATAAGAATTGACGTCATGTATTGTTGGAAGGATATTGATGTTACTGACGGTTAATACTACTAGAGACAAAATATCTATCACTTGGCATGCTTCGTTTGATTTTAACATATTATTCCTAATAGATCAGGATTCAAACTTATTCATCCTTGAGATTTTAAACAAGCTGACAGGAATTGTAAGAAATGAAATAGAATCTGTATTATTGTTCATGTTGAAAAAGAAAGATTTTCTGTGTCATAGGTTTTGATTATAAAGATGTCAATTATGCTTGCAATACAGAGAAACAATGCAATCCTATTTTGATATAGAGTTAATACTGTTAGGGTGAATCTATAAACCAGAACTGAAATTGTGTCTTCAGAGAAAGTAAAACAAATGTAAATAATCATCTGTCCTTGTAATATTATTAAAAGCAATCTTGAACTTGCTCCTTAATACTGGAATCTTGAACTTCATACATCCAAACTCTTTGATTGGATCAAGTACATGTATCATATATTTTAGTCAATTCAAATGGGTATTACTTTTTTGAAGGCATTTTTATGGTTAGTCTTTCAAGCGACCTTCATAAAACTTTGTGCTTTTGCATGGCCATGGGAATTCTTGAAACCTTGTTTTATAAAATTCCAAGGTGAAGTGTCAAAGATCTGATTATGATATATGAGGAAATGGCAAAATATCCAGTAATCATCAACTTCATCAAATATTGAGCTATTGAGAGAGAGCGTAAATCCAATTGAATTTCAAGGTAAAGAGGTCCTTGCAGGCAAAATAAATTTCCTGTCTTGTTTCCAATATATATACCGTAAACAATTTCTGATACTTGGCCATAGGGTGAGCTAAAACCCTGTTTAATTATAAGGTTATAGGTCAATTGTCAAGGTCAGCTAATATCATAACAGGATAACAAGGAAAAAAGATGTGGTAATTGAAAAGAAATGATAAGTTATAGATCCACTTGAGACGAGCATCTTCTGAAACACTGGAGGTGGGGCTGTTATGCATAAAAAACCATTCCGAAGGTACATGTAGTAGAATTTCCTGAACAGTTCGCCTGCTAGACTCCAAATTTCTGAAGACTTTGTATATTTCACAAATATCCTTATTATCTAGCTTTGTAGACATAAAAAAACCAGTCCCATTTAATATTTGTGAATAATTCAAGAGTCCCTGGGAAGTTTGCCAAAAAACAATGATAGAGAGTGAAAAAGAGATCATCATTTGTGAACATACACTGACAGTGGTAAAATATCAATGAATTCATTTGATCAAAGAAGGTGTTACATGAAACATACACTAACCCATCAAAATCCAGGATATTTTATATGGTATAATTATAAATAATGACCAATATATCCAAAGTAATGTTAGATTTATTAAATCTGTGTTGTGATGGTCCTTCTTTTGATGTAATTGAGCTTTTTAACAAAACTGAAAAATCAAATTGGTAACTGTAATACATTTATGTGTGCACAAACTGTTCTAGTTTCAGGTCACTTAGAGTTGCATTAAAGTCCCTAAATATAAATTAATAAAGATAGAAAGACTTGAGATGCATTGATACTTCAATATATGAAACAACAGCTACTTTTATACATACATTTGTACTAATAGCTCTTGTTTCTGGGTAAAAGGACTGTTTCTAACATTTAAAATTGTCTAATGGATCAATATAAACACTCTTAGTTCTATGTAGCTGTTGGCATGCACCAAAAAATATCTTGAATCAAATTAACCCTTGGCAATTGTTGATTTTCTTTAGTAGGGTTAAATGTGGAAAATCAATGTCTTAATTGTAGTCTTGTTTTCCAACCAGTCATATAAACACCATGTATTGAATTAAGATAGATTTTTATGTATTTCCCACTAATTATACATCCTTGTTGTAACTATTGTATCCTAATGTATTCCCAGGATTGGAAATGGAAAAATTTGGTGGAATATGGTGGTACAACATTGATAATGGACATTTTGGCCCATATTATGTCACAATTGGAAGTGTAATTGATATTTTCAGCTACAATTATATTGAATTTATATAAGTGAAGAATCAAGGCTGTTTTTATAATTGAATTAATTTAGTCAATATTTTCTCCTATGTAAGACTTTGATTAAGTTCCCAGATAAAGGAGTCCACTTTATTCTGTTTATTTTTATTTTTCTATATGTTTAAAGTCAGAGTTGAGTTTGTTTGCGGAAAAGCTGCTCATAGTTTGAATTTATTTTATTAAAAGAAATCTCAAAAGCATTATATTATATATATATATATAAGTGGATGAGACTTAATTTTGCTGCCTTTATTTTTAAAGCAATAATTCAGAATATTTATAACATGTATTTAAACATGAAAACAACGAATAGTGTGGTATAAAACAAACTAATTAGACAATAACCCAACAACACAAACAAACTGCAACCAGAAAAATAATCACAAAAAAAATATTTCATAAATGAAAATAGATAACAGTTTATAGAGACTACACAGTAATGTTTTTCAAATGATGGTGTGAGTTTTTTTCTCTGTCTAACCATTTTTCAATGATGGTACATGTATTATGGTATTTTCTGTCTAAACATTTTTCAATGACGGTATTATGGTATTTTCTATCTAAACATTTTCCAATGACGGTATTATGGTATTTTCCAATGACAGTATTATGGTATTTCCAATGACGGTATTATGGTATTTTCTGTCTAAACATTTTTCAATGATGGTATTATGGTATTTTCCAATGATGGTATTATGGTATTTTCCAATGATGGTATTATGGTATTTTCTGCCTAAACATTTTCCAATGATGGTTTTATGGTATTTTCTGTCTAAATATTTTTTAATGATGGTATGTGATTATTTTCAGTCTAATCATTTAGACGGGTGATATGAGAGCCAAATTTACATTTTTAATGCACCTACCTAACATACGGCTAAATTATATATCACTGGAAAGCTAAGAATGTGTACTTTCTAAATATCCTGGTCGTCAAAAGAAATTATGGTGCAATTTTTTTAAATCGGGTCAAAGGTCATGGGTGCAATTTCAATTCATGCATGGATACTTCTAGTAGAAAAATCGAGGCAAAACAAATGTAAAAACGAAACAATACTATAGGAATTTTGTATTACTGTTGGGAGAATATATTTCTATCATACTATTAATTAATTTTGGTCGATTTTAACGGTAACGTATGTTACGTAACGTATTCTCTTGGATCCGAGTCTTTGAAAATCAACCATTAAGTCATACAAAAGTATCTGTAGTCGCCCTTGCATTATTTAAATCTTATAAGACCTCCATATCAACTGATTGCACATATTTACAAACATTTGATATAAATAATTCGAAACAAAATATTTGAAGCAAGGGGAAAATATAACATATGACGTATTTTTAATTTCATAGAAAAGTCCCACGACGAATGTATGGTCTCCTGTTAGTTTGAAAGCCTGCCAACTGTGCCAAGATCAGACAATCATAGGACAGATTTTTTTTTATTAAATTAATAATGTAGTGCAAAATGTTGAGTCTGGATCATACCGCAATTTTGTTTACATCACTATATCAGATATGATAAAAGTACTAAAACTAACATTACTAAAATGAGTAAATTTAAGTGCTACTAGAATATTTATATCAACAAATAGACAATTTTGATATAAAACATCACAAGGAAAATATGATCACTCCTTTAACATCAAACTGTGATGTTTTTACTTTGGGTGGCCGCTGTGTATCTTGAGATATCTAATTAATCAAATAACACCCAACAAAGTACTTTGTACTTTAATGATGATGTTCGGCTACTTTGGCACTAATATACTTACTTTTTTTTATAACTTGTTTTACCCCTTCAAACGAAGGACAAGGTTATCCTAATATTGAACCTTTTATTTGGCTTTCTTATGTTAATATTCCGTTATCATATAATTAAATGACCGAAACGTCGGACCAATGGGACGTCGGACCATTTAGGTGTCGGAATATTGCGATATCGGAATATCATAGCTTCATTTTCACTTGTAATCTCATCATTCTTACAAGAACCACTTCCTTGGCATGGGCATATATCATTACTGCAGAGGTTTGGCTCAAAGCTGACACAATTAAGATCTACTGCAGATTGATTTTAAGATTGAGAATCGACATAAGGAATGTGTCAAAGAGACAACAACCCAATCAAAAAGCAGACAACGGCCGAAGACCACCAATGGTTCATCAATACAGCGAGAAACTCCCACACCTGGAGGCCTTCTTTAGCTGGACCCTAAACAAAAATGTATACTAGTTTGAAGTGATAATGGTCATCATCTTAAACTCCGAAATATACACAAGAAATTAAAATAAAAAATTATACAAGACTTACAAAGGCCAGAGGCTCTTGACTTTGGACCGGTGCAAAAATGAGGCGGGGTTAAACATGTTTTTTTTTTTATCACAACCCTCCCCCTATACCTATACCTTTGCGTCAAATTAAATCTTGTAGAAAGTAGGATTACATCATACCAGTAGATAAAATTCGCATCGGACCAATGTTGCCTTTTAGCCAACCAAAGTCATACAGAGAACCTTTTTTATTTCTACCCCCAAGGGTGACTGGGGAATAGAAATATGGTCACTTGGTCTTCTTCTGACCGGCAGTAAAATGCTTGCCAAAGTGGGGTGTCTGTTTGGCTGTGCGGGATGTATCAAGTTCACAGTCACGTCCGGTCACAATGGGGACGTTAATTCCGTTGCCTCGTGTAGAGAGAGTGCCACGCTTTTGGCACGTTAAGAACCCTTGCAACAACTCTTTTGAGGGGTCTGTAGGTGGCCTGTTGAAAGGCAAAATTTCTGTTCCTATCCAATATAACCTCATTTTCCAGTGGCAGTCCAAATTTCCCCGACCATTATCCCGGATGGCCTCTTTTATGACAAGACCTATCTATTGTGTTTATTGTTAACTTGTTCTCTTCCTGAACATGCATGAAATATTTGCCACTAGACGTAAATTAAGCAACCAACAATCAATCAAACAATTTATTGTTTCTGTAGTTAGGACGACGTTGTCTTGGATAAGGTTTGACCATCAGAGGAAGAAATAATACCATGTAGAACGTATGCCCCATCTTCAATTTTTCTTATATAAACCTTATATATCATGTACTGTAGTACGACCCTAGATTAAAACTGAAGAGGAAAGGTAACACACGGCCACTGAAAGCTTTATTTTTTGTGAAGCCCAGGTGGTTGTGTGGTCTAGCTGGACGGCTACAGTGCAGGCGATTAGGTGTCACAATATCTCAGTAGCATGGGTTCGAATCCCAACGAGGGAAGAAGCAAATTTACAGATCTAACATTGTTGGGTTGATGTTTAGACGAGTTGTATATATACATATATATATATACATATGTTATAATTACAAATAATTAAAGCATTCAAGCTACATGGTCTAGTCATAATGCGTCAATAAGTATTTTGAATGACATTTTTGCTGGTAAAGACTACAGAGCACTTATACCAAGCAAAGATATTTCTTTTGATCAATCATTGAAAATGTACCTCCCCTTCTTGTATGAATGATTTTTTAATCTATGATAAGCTTTAGAATAATGTATAATGTTCTTATAATCTTCTAGGATGAAAAAAACATGGGGGGATCAATTTACCATGGGGTTCAATTTTCCATAGGGGGAGTTCAGGGGGGGGGTTCAATTTACCATAGTGGTATTTTGACCCTGGGGTCAATTTACCATGGGGTTCAAAATACCATATGACACTGGGCAAAAATCAAAGTTAAATCATTATTCTATCACACTCGGCTAATATATCTAGATGGTATGAGGAATTTTTGTGTATAATTAGGGCCCCGCCGACGGCGGGTCGCCCTATAGTGATCAGTCTGTCCGTCCGTCCGTCCGTAACACTTTCGTGTCCGCTCCATATCTAGAGAACCGTTATGATTTCATACTTAATACTTAACATGATTATTAACCAACACCAGAGGGTGTGTCATGTTGTATGTACAACTTCCTAGGTCAAAGGTCAAGGTCAAAAACTTTGGTTTCAGTTGACAACCCCATTTCCTGTGGTGAAGATCGTGTCCGCTCCATATCTAGATAACCATTATGATTTCAAAGTTTATACTTGACATCCATTTTAACAACCACCAGAGGGTGTGTCATGATGTATGTACAACTTCCTAGGTCAAAGGTCAAGGTCAAAAACTTTGGTTTCGAGTTGACAATCCTGTGTCCTGTGGTGAAGATCGTGTCCGCTCCATATCTAGATAATCGTTATGATTTCAAAGTATATACTTGTCATACATTTTAACCACCACCAGAGGGCGTGTCATGATGTATGTACAACTTCCTAGGTCAAAGGTCAACGTCAAAAAAACTTTGGTTTCAGTTGACAACCCTGTGTCCTGTGGTGAAGATTGTGTCCGCTCTATATCTTGAGAACCGTTATGATTTCAAATATTATACTTGACATCCATTTTAACCAACACCAGAGGGTGTGTCATGATGTATGTACCACTTCCTAGGTCAAAGGTCTGTCTGTCTGTTGGTCTGTCCATCGCTAACAAATTTGATCCACATTATATTTTGAGAGGACAGCTGTTATTATTTCATACTTTATACCTGACAAACATTTTCAACTTAACATATATATTAACCAACACAAGAGAATGTGTCATAATGTATGCATCCTAGGTCTAAGATCAGTCTGTCGGTCTGTCCATCCGTTCGTTGTTCTTAACAAATTGTGTCCGCTCTACCTCTCGAGAACCATTAATATTTCATACTTTATACTTGGTGGGTCATAATATATTGAAGGCATAATTCTAAAAATATGTGACAAATATCAATTGGGCAGCACCTTTAAACATATTGTTCAAACATCAATCCATATATCCAGAAGTCACCTTAGAGTAGTAAACAATGAGTTCACATCATGCAGTCATATCACTATTATACTATGAAAGTAAGATGAGAATATTTATCAGTTTTAACTTAAAATCTTAGATCAAAATCACACATGAGACTATGTAATAACTTCAAATAATGCTTCATATCAGATTATCCATACAACTTATTTACCCCACGTTATTGACAGCGGGGCCCACAGAGATGGCTCCCATCTCAATGATATCTAGTTAATTTTGGTATATCCATCTGCTACACTTCTGAAGCACCTGAGATCAACTGCAGATGTTGGGGTTGTGTTGCTCAGTCTTCTGGTTTTCTATGTTGTCTTTTGTTAACTATTGTTTGTTTGTTGGTCTTTTTCTTTTTTGGCCATGGCGTTGTCAGATTGTTTTCAACTTATGAATTTGAATGTCCTTTTGGTAATTCTTTTGCCTCTCTTTTACTGACGATTGTATGATGGTATGTTACCTCATCCATTTACCGAAGATGGTATGAAGGTATTTTCCATCTGAATATGAGGGTATTTTCTGTCTGTCTATTTTCCAGTAATAAAATGACAGTATTTCTATCTACAAATGAAGAATTATGATGCTTTAAGTTTTTTCTTCTGTCTTACACTTTTTACAATGATGGGATGAGAGTATTATCTGTCTTATCATCAAAGCATGCAGGTATTTGTTGTCTTTCCATTTTCCAATGATGAAATGGTTGAATGGTCATTGTATTTTCCTATACAGTCTTGGAATTTGATTTCATTTAGGAATTATTCCTAGCGAAAGCAGTTCTACAGTATAGCAATGAATGCACTGAAGCGGAAGTTATTTCACATTAGAATTTAATAGTCTGGATTGTGATCATTGCTTGTTGATTAAAGTAGAAGTCCATCCAATTACTGAAAGTAATCCTTTTTTGTAATGGAATATATCTGATAACAGAGCTGTCTTTTATTGGGCAGGGTTTGTTTATTAATGCCAGTTTATTCTTCCTGGCCATCAAATACAAGTCTGTCCCGATAGATGTTGTCTTTCATTGAAAACCACTATTATGCAATATTTCCAGAACAATATTACGCTCTATTATTCAATTTATTTTAATAACGCACTATTCACAATGATATATTTAATCGATGCAAAAAACGTTGTGCTTGATTGTTACCCAGCAGTGTCAAACCACGATAATTTGGATTTCATAAAGCAAATTTTATTTGGTCAGATAAATGGGACGAGTGAAATTCCACAGCAGTCACAAATTAAATCATCATATATAGAAAGAATAGGTCTCATTATGTACATTCGTTGAATTGGTGATGAGTTTGTATTTGTCCCTCAGGATTCTCTGTATCGAATTCTGAGTTTGTTATTCCAATAATCAGATTCCGTTTTCTTTTGTTACGACAGCCTACCCAGAAACTACTTCATTATCATGCAACATATGTAATTGTCTTGTGTTCGCTGTGGGGCAACAGTGACCTTTGGTATTAATTTGTGTATCATATGATTGATATTGGTTGTGCAACATGTAAAGTTTTGTTGTCTATACAGTATTATAAAGTCATAAATTCATGATTGACTCTTTCATAAATGGTTGTGAAAAACCTGTCTTGGCTTTCATCTGTTTTTAGTGAATTAGCTGATTTAATTTCTTATTTATAAACAATTTTGAGATGCTCAAGTAGCTGAATAATTGACATTTTCTTGGATAGTTTAAACTCTAAGCACTTTGTATAAAATGTTTATCGAAAGAAGATTATACTGATGAACCTTAATGCTTAGAGCACTAAAAACAGTGTCACAAGATATTAAACATTTCTTATTAAATGTTTATTAGCTTGAACAGAGATGAGATATGTTTTTGTAGCTCATATGGCATTAATGGCAACATAAGCTATACTATCAAGTGGTGTGTTATGCCTTTAGGCTTTCTGTTTTCAGTGGCAGATTTAGGGGGCTTCTATAATTTATACCCTATTGTCTTTGGTCTGGGTGTGTTTGAGTAAACTTTTGATTACTGCATAATCCAACAGACTCATCAACATTATCAACAACCAACACTGATCTCATCTGAAAAAATAAGCCAAAGAAAAACCAATAATATACAATACATGGTCCAGGTATCATGATTGCCTTACATGGAAAAGTATGGTGTGGTTATATAAGTGTTATGTGCACCTCCTTTGTCCATCTAAATCTGACTATTTGTCATAATACTAAAACACACAATAAAAAACCTGCACAGTGCTGCCACCAACAGGAATATTAACTTGGACAAGGAAATAAAAAATGACACATAATTCACGAAGCATTGACAAAATGTGCTCTAGAGGTAAAGCTTAGGCAGTTTACATAATACAGAATTTTATAGATCAATATTCTTATTTGGACAATAAGGTATTGGCCAGACATTTTTTTAACAATCGTAATTATAAAAAGATATACAAATACTTTTTTACCAGATATTAAATGACAGAGTTTCATATCTATTCAAAAAGCATCAGCTGAAAGGGTCAACTAATTGAGTTTTGATCTTGGTTAACCATGGTCAGACATATGACCATTGTCAACCATGGTCACAAAGGTGGAAAACCATAGTTGACCATGGTGTAAAGCACGTCCAACCATTGTTTGACCATGGTTATCAATGGTTAGCTATGGTAACAATGGCCAACCATGGTTGCATTGAATTACAAAAATATACTCCTTACTTGGGACAGGCATATATACAGAACGTTGAGGGTTTCAACACTCCCCTAACCTTGTACAGTGTGTAATTGTATCACTTAAGAACAGACTAAATTCATTAGATTGGAACAAAGCATTAAAAAACACCTTAACAGACAAATGATACAAAGTACAGATCTGAGAGCACTCTCGTTTAGAGCAAATAACACAAATAAAATCTTGTACCTAATACTGAAATTTTTCATTATTTTTATTTCCAAATTGTAGACTATTTCAAGTGTCTTAATTTGCATACTTCTTTTGAGGTACATGTTAGAGGCTAATACCAATTTAACCCTAATTATATAAGCACAAATTCATCATTTCAAATAGATTTTTGGAGTGAACAAATTCTGTAGTAATTCGTTATTCTAATTACTCGTGTTGCACTTTTGATATTGTATATATGTTTCTAACTTAATGTGCAATACTTATTTCTTTGGTACATGTGGGAATTGTAAACAATTACTTATTATCGACAAAATCCCACATGTTTTAATTATTCAATATCTTATCTTTGTGGAAAAAATAGGGCTTAATTTATGGCTCCAATACTGAATTCCATGGTGGATTATTACATGTGTAGGTTATGCTAAAGAAATGGTACATTATATACCATTACAAGATCTTAATTACATCTTTTGTTCCAGTTCGAGATATTAATTGTATAATGGTATATTAATATGGTATTGTTTGCCAAGGTGAAAGGACTCGAGCGAATTGTAAACATATTAGTTGTTGATGATATATATTTCATGGTATTTCATGGTAGATATTTACTTCCTTTATTTGGTCACATAATACATGACCTTCTGTTGCATCCTCTTACTGTTGTTTATATTGTGAGACATATTTAACTATCTTAATTATTTATAACACAACTTTGATGCACTTGAACTGTATGTCAAAGGTTAAGAAGAAGTGAATTACCAAATAGTCAAAAAGGTTATGTAATGTTCTGTCACAAAACATATTATTAACAAAAATGGAATGGATTTGTCTCATTGGCACTTATACCACATCTTTATATATCTATGGAATCCTTAATTTTGGACATTTACCAAAAGAAAAAGTTTTAAAGCCTCCCCGGGTAATTGATTGTTGGACTATTTGAAGTTTTATGAAAGAGGAATTCTCTTGTGGTCCTGACATAATTTTAAACACAGATCTGATACAATTTGATGAAATTCTATTAACATTGAGGGCTTTTATTTCCACTAAGGACTTACATTTTATGTAAGACTAGTTTCAAGTTTTATCTGCATTAAATCAGCAGAGAATATATAATTTTACTGGCTCCAGCTGTTTTTATTGGTCTCTGACTTGCATACAGTGCAAAGGACATAGAAATACAGGAACTGTATTCATATGTGGGAACTTAAGCACAAATCTTGTCAGACTTTTATGAAACCATTAAAAAAAAAATGCTATCAAATGTTTTTTAAAGTATAACATTTTTTTTTTGGCTGACCTATCAAATCACATTTTTGCAATAAACAAATATATAACATTTTTTTTGGAATTCACAGTATTTTTAAAGTTTGTAAAATATTTGAGCAGTTGGAGATGTGGAAAACCGTGATAAAAGCAATGAACTATATAAATGTGTTGTATAACAGGGCCAATGCAAAAATGACTTTGAATTCATGAATTTTTATGTGCATTTATTATGCAATTGGTTTATGTGCATTATTAATTGTTTTTCATCAAATGAAGCATGCAATTAATGGAAATGTCACATTATATGAGAGTTCTAATTAATGTGATCTTATCTGTGTTTTCAATTATAAAAATGACTAAAGTGGATTTAATCTGTCAGTTGTCTCAGATTCAGTACTAGTACAATGTACTAAAAACTCAGGTTAGCAGTAGTCTAAGAAATTTTGTATTTTGTTTGTTTTTAAATTTCCATAAGCAATAGGTCAACTGAGGAATAATTTAATGTAAGATGTCCATCGACTCCATGTCTGTCTGGTATGATTTATCTGACCTTGACCTCATTGTCATAGATCTTTCAAAATGTTTCACATTATGTGATACTTGTTGTAAAATCTTAATATTTAGGACTTTCAGCATAAATAAATGGTTTTAAAGTTAATTACAGATGAGACATTTCAGCATGTGGACTCTTGTTGGTTGTTTCAGTTTGTTGGGTTGCTGTTTCATTGATGTGTACTAAACATCTTTAATTTTTTATTCACATTTCCCATCACCAAGAAATTAAGCCTTATAAACATTGTTCATTATACTTCTTCACCTTGGACAGTTCATATAAACATACATTCTTTTCAAGTACATTTTCTGATTGATTTTTTCAAATGAGTTGATTATGTGTTTTTTATATGGTTTGTAAAACTAAATACAGAAATGAGCAGTTCAAGTAGAATTCCTTTAAATAACGCTATAGATACTGGTGGTATCGGTGAATTAAAATAAATAAAATAAAATAGGGCATCCGGAATTGACAGATGATGGGCTAGTCATTCTGACATTAGTGAAGCTCAATATCTGTTTTAAAATTGATGGACAATTAGTTAACAGGAGACAGACAAATGTATCAAGTTTAACAGATAAAAGTGAAATGTTCTGAAGGTGTTCTCGTCCTTGATTGTCCTGACTGATTGTCCTGACGCCTACAGACAGCATGCAACACAGGTTTTCAACATTTTATATTCTCAAATGATTGTGATTTTAGTGTGATCAACCTGTATATAGAAAACAATTGAAAATGAGAGAAAATAAATCCGTGATTGGAAATTGATTTAGTAGGTTCACATCATATGGCTGGTTTGATTAAACTTAATTGATCCTTTTCTGTGTGCAGTTCTATCGGAATGGTAAAATCGGTAAAATGGTGGCATTGGTAGTTGTCAGATAGGTGACACTGCATCAATTATATCAAGACGGAGTAATAGGATCAATATGTTTGCTTGTTTCATCCTTCCATGACTGTTGATAACAGACGTTTCTATTTTCAGTTTGGTTGATGTACAGATAGTTAAAACAGAAATAAAACTGCATTTAAATTTAAACTGCCATTGTACATGCTAGTTTGCATGATACTTATCACTTAGGCTCATTAAGACGGGAGGAACAAGTACTTTGACAATTAAAGACTTAATTTTACTTTTAGAAACTTGTATGTAAAACTATAAAATACATGCTTAGATCAAATTTCAGATAGCTATACTTCAGGGCTTATAGTATGTCTGATGGTACACTCAAGTAGAGAGATCTGAAGGGATGTACAACAATAACAGACAGATCAAAAAGACAAGTTGCATTTTTTATTTTTAGCTTTTTCAGACCAATTGGTTATTTTTTTCAAGCAACTGTACTAGCTGTGCTCATTATAGTTTGGAATACAATTTTGATCAAGATAGAAGATAAAACCCCTTATAACTAGATTGAATGGTCCAGCTTGCAAAAAAATGCTTGCATTCAATTTAGAGAGGTGAAATTTAAGAGTGAAAATCTTTATTTTATAACTGTTATTTTCTTGAAATTTTCATTCAAGTCCAAAAGCCCATAATTTCGAGACAAATCAGGGAAGCAGAACCAAATTCCCATGGTTAATCAGATTGTTTATAATTCACAATGTTTGTTAAGTTGACCATGGTCAACTGCTTGAGATTTGAGCTTGGTCAGCCTTGGTCACAAAGGAAGATAACCATGGTTGTCATATTGACCATGGTCAACCACCTATGATTTGAGCTTGTTCTACCATGGTGTTCTAATATGGTCAACCATGGCAAAACAAAAGTAGAAAACCATATAGTTGACCATGGCTTAAATCGCATCCAGCCATGGCTTAAATCGCATCCAGCCATGGCTTGACCATGGTTATCAATGGTCAGCGATGGAAACCATTGTCAACCATGGTTGCATTTTGACAGATCACCACAAGAGACCAAAAGACACAGAAATTAACAACTATAGGTCACTGCACTGCCTTCAACAATGAGCAAAACCCATACCACATAGTCCGCTATAAAAGTTTTTTTGTTTGTATATCTGTTTGTTGTTGAACGAGGGAATCACAGAATGACTGATAAGTGTAAAACTAAGTGGCTCTGACCACTTTATGGTGGGGCTGTAAAATTGAATAACAGATTGACAAATAAACGTGAATCTCTATGGCCCCAATCACTTTGTGGCAGAGCCTTAATAAAACACATAAAATAAAATTTGGGTGCCTGTTTAAGTACAGTATTATCTGTGTTACAGATGACCATGCATATTTTCCAATTGGCTTTTTATACCATAATCCCATCCTATTATCCTTGTTTTTGACCTCATTGACATAAACATTTCACAGAATTATTACTTGTGATGTGCAATACAAATGGTGCTACATGATGAGAAGGATCTACTAACCCTATTACATTTTTATCAGTAGACAAATAATGCTATAACCCCTATAGATGCTGGAAAAAAGAAAAATTGTTTCACTACATCGGACTTGACCCCAGGGTTCTACCAGCTAGATAAGTATTGTTGTTGCTTACATAGAACACAAAAAAACTTGGTGGTCCTATTAGCTTAAGGTCAGTTAATCTCATCATCAAAGGTCCTTTTGAATAAAAACTTGGTGGTCCAAAATATGGCTTAATGTCAATTAATCCAATTAATGGTCTGTTTGAATAAAAACTTAGTGGTCCTTTTTGCTTAATCTCAATTAATCTCATTAAAAGTCCATTTGAATAATTAGCAAACAGTTAATATTGATTCAGTCGATAAAACATAATATTCCACATATTTAACCCGATTAATCTGTTAAAGTACTGGGTATTTAATCCACTTTCATGGCAGTGTATATAATGAGTAGTTCACCCTTAAATCAGATAATCAAGTCTGTCCTTCTCTCAAGTAATTGATGATATCTTAACATGAAACCATCACCTAACAATTGTTAAAATGGAAAGGTTTTGGATGAAATATTTTGTTCAGTTGGTATCATTTTCTCTATTAACCTTGTGTTAGCGGATACTCTCCATTTGAAATTAAGCTTGAAATGTTCCTCACCTTACACAGATGGGTGAGCTTCAATAGAAAACAGTTAGAGGCGGCTCCAAAAAATAGTGAAAATTTGATATTTTAAAGATAAGGGTTGGGTACTTTTAGTGCTGGAATGCCAAACATAGGTTTTTGTGTATTGTCTTGGAGCTTTAAGGCTTACAATATTAAAAAGTTTAACATCTATGATTTATGGACCTCCAATGGCCCATGTAAATACAGTATTGACTGAGTTTCGCTTTTTGCGTTTAAGGTATTATGAATGTGATATCATAAGACAATCTTGCTTTCTCTGTTAGTTAAGTGACAAAGTAACCTTCATTTCGTTTTTGTCACCCATCCCTATGATAAGATCTAGCTTGCTTATGTTACCTTTGTGGTATTGTTATTTAACGGTGATAAAGCATTTCCATTGAGAAATTAATTCATGTTGTTATTTCATCAATTTAAGTACTCACTGATCCATTTTGGTTCAATCTTTTTAAATTCAAATCTATTGTCTAATAGTTACGCAGATGAATAAGTAACAATAGTTGTGTGGTTTCTGAAATCTTATTATTTTCCCGTTAGTTCGTACAAGTATAAATGCTGTAGAGACTTGCATCAGCCAGATTTGGGTTTTGTTTTATGTAATACATTGATAAGTATCATATTTTAAATTTAGCTGACCTTGCAAGATTTAGTAATCCATTTAAAAAAACAAATGTTTGAATTAGGAATTAAGTGCATTGATTATTGCACAATCAATAGGTCTTTGTGGTCATAACTCCTTCAGTTTTTAAACTTTTTGGGGGGCAGATTTTAACATGATGGACAGAAATTTGTAATCGCTGACTTAGTTGCATAATTGCAATACAAGCATGTTTGTCTATGTCATGTAATTTGAATACAAGTATGTTTGTTCTACATGATCTCTTTCATACAAGATGTTTTGTGATCTTCACTGTAATTCAATATGTTGTTGATTAAATATTTAGTTACTGAAAACAGGTCATTTCCTTTAAATGTCCTTTTTACCACATTTTAGATTTTTTATAAATCAGAACTTACTAGATCATCAGATAGGTAATGGTGTATACCTCCTTTGTAGATATAAAACATTAACTTGGCTGTTTGTTTGACCATATGTCTGCTCTTCTGACAAATTCTGTCATATTTTTCTCTGGTACTACAAAATATGAGTTCATATTTGGTCAGAAACTTGACAGCCAAAAGTTGGAATGTAGCTGAGCTCTAATGGGTTCTGTCAGTCCCCTACTATCTGTTTGCAGAGACAGTTTAAATTTTCAAACAGTGATGAGCTCTTTAGCAGTCTGTCGGAACCTACTTTTTGTTTTTGAATATTTTAAATTATGAGTGGGGTATGCTAAGTAAAATATAAAAGCATGACAAAATGTGCAGATTTTTTGGACTTGCTTTATAACAGCCCAATGCAAAGTCCCAAATGACATTATCAGATGGCATAGGAGTTTGGAGCTATAAGAAAATCCTATTTTGGTCTGCTCACTTTCTGTGTTATCTTCTGTAAATGTTTTTTGCATGTCTTTGACAATTGACAGTAAATTTCTCTTTAATGGCCAACGATGGGGGGGAATTCTTATTGTAATGCATCAGTATAAAGTGAAAAATAGGTCAACAATTGTGGTTAAAATATCTGTTGAAGAGAACTTAATATTGCTTGCTGAACAGTGGGTCTTACTATTTGTTAAATCAACTATATGTGATCTAGTAACCTTTGCATGTTATTAAAAAAAACTGAAATCAATTTGAGGAGAAAATTCCTTCACCTTCGATTGTTCACAATTGAAGAACTAGTCTTTGTAGGTGTTTTCTACTACAACCTAGACGATATCGAGTATCCGTAAAATTGCAAAGATACGACATGCATGTCTAGATGTTTTTTCACTTCTCAAAGGTTACGTTTTCAAAATTACTTTACATAATGTAGATATTTGTGATGTATTGATGTTCTTTTATACTGAAAGTTTTTTTTTAAATATTGAACATAAAAGCCTTTGTTTTGTTATTTTTTTACCTTATTAGATGAAAGAAATCAGTCTGTTTGCCCATTATTAAGTTTTATTGAAGAGTATTTGATATTTAAATAAGCGTGAAAATTTGACAATTGCAAACATTGTCACCAATGTCTCTGTTAATGTTAAAACATGATAACATTATGTCACAACAGATTTTTGCCTATTTTAATTCATGTTTCAGGTAATATATTACCATTTTACAACCATACTAGACTGATTTGATCTTTTTCTGTTTTTTTGTGTGATTGTTTGATGTTTGTTTTAAAAATTAGGTTTTTGATAAGATTTTTTTGTAGATGTACTCTTATTTGTTCATTGCTCATGCATTTATGAAAATATATCATTAATATTTGATACAGATGATAAAAGCAATATCACATCTGCATTAAACGACATGGAAATATTGCAATTAACTGGTGGAAAGTTAAATTCCTATGAGATTTACCTGTCATGAACTATTTCTACATGGAACTTAAAATAAGAAATGATGATGAAGGATTATAATGAGGATAACAGCTAGATATACGCTTTGAATCGATTTTGACCAAACAGAAAATTAGTGTGTGTTTTCCCCCTCTTTTGTGCCCCAAGGGATGTACTACGAGAGACAGCATGCTAAGGTCTGTCCATCAGTGTTTGTCCATCAGGTCTTGTTACAGCTCTAGAGCTAACAATTCTTGCACATTTTTTTTTAGACTAATATTATAGATTTATATCAGCTATGCCTGAGACAAGTTCAAAAAAATCACTGCTGTGCTGATCAATTAATTGTTATAAGAGTTGTGCCCCTTGGAAATATTGTTTATATGGTTTTTGAATTTGATTTTTGGTGTTTTAACGCTCTAAGCACAAATTTTAAGCTCTTTCCTAGCAGCCAGTTTTTATTGGTAGAGGAAGCCAGAGTGCCGGAAGAAAACCACTGACCTTCGATAGGAAAACTGAAGATCCTAGTCAATAAAGATTGGAATCGAGTGCACCCGCATAAGCAGGGTTCAAACTCACTACCTCAGTGTTGACTGGCTAGTGATAACAGTAAAAACTGCACTTAGACCACTCAGCCACTGAGGCCGCTTGTATATATGGAAAGTTGAATAGTTAGTACACCTGCTATTTTCATTTTTTTCCATTCTTTAATTTTGAGGCTTCTGAATCCCAAACATGAATTTTGCCATATCATTTAAAAAATACTTTAAAACTGCTTAACTTTCCAAAAATCAAGTTAAAATTTCAGAATGTCGAATATATAGAATGACAACATGATATGATATGTTCAGTCTACTTCTTTGTATTGGATAGATAGCATGTCTAGCACATTACTAAGGAAATCACACTTCAGTCAATGTTACAATAAAACTAATTGATCTCATTTAAAAAGTGCTAGACCTGAATTTAACCGATTTAGCTGAGCAAATTGAACATATCATACCATGTTACAAAATGTATTAACTTGTATGCTCATTTTAATTTTAAAAAAATTTTAAATTTTGAAACTTGACTTTTGGCAAAAGTTAAGAGTCTGTATCATTTAACCTACATTTTATGCTTGATTGGTTTTGGAACTTCAATTTGATTCTTGTTATAAAAAAATGGTAAAATGAAAGAGATTTCTTAGAAGTTTTGTTTCAGTGAACTGTGTTAGGGAGCATTCTTGAAAATTTGCATTGAAAAAAAGATTTGAAAAAATTATGCAGTAAATAAATGTTGTTTGTTGAAACAATATTCCTAATAAAAGTAAAATGGATATTTCTAAAATGTAGTACATCAATAAGTTTGTAATTAGTAAAGTGTAACAACTAATATCCTTGCCCACTCCATACTCGATATTGAAGTTTCATGTAGGCTTCATTACAATACATCATATACTAATACATTTGTATGTTAAATTACATGGATAAAAAGAACATCTGCCAGGATTATTACGCCAGAAACGAAATTAATCTGATGGACTAATTGAAAATTAAGGTAGAATCGGCACCAATAATAATGTTGCAGATACTGTATTTACAGGATAACACAATGTATTACTGTAAATTATATAGAAAAACGATGCTCATGGAATTCATTTGACAATCGATGTTCATCCATAAAAATGTTGTAATGACAAAAATATAGATTTTATTTTGCAGCCATTTATATCTGCCGATCCCTATCACACCATCTATCTATTGCTTGAATCCTACTGGTGTAATTTAGTTATTTTCTAATAATGCTTCCATAGTTATCAAACCATATATCACAAGTGAAAAGTTGAGTAGGAAATTAGGAACATCATATTGACAGATTTTCTCCACGTTATCACATTTTTTTACCTCCTTGTCATCGTGGTGCTGTTATGAGCACTAATGGATCATCACATTTATTTATTTTATAAAACTGTACCTTGAATATGATATTAGAGGATATTGTAGATCAAAATAATGATTGTTGTTATTTGATCGGTTCTGAAGAGTTTTGAGTAGACTTTATTGTAGTAATATCTTTGCCTTTAGTTAGACAGATTTAGGGCAGGTAATAGCATATTAAAAATCAGATTACAAAAGGAATGGCATCTCATAAGGACGTATCATTGCTGATGCAAATGTCAGCCCCACAAGCACTGATGTGAAAAGTATATTACTTATAATGCCCTAGGATAAATTGATTTTGTTATGTCTCTAAGGCTAAATTATGTGGATAGTAAAAAGTTCAGACATAAAGCTTTTCTACATTTTTATACATGTAGAGAGTGCATGTCTCTTTTCCATGGCAAATGTAAGTTATTTAAAGTTCATGACTCTCTTTTCACTTTTTTATCATTCCATTATACAGCGGACTTTCTATATACTGTTTCTTGTGGGTTGGGGTTTGGTAGTAGGGTCTATGGAGGTCTGAGATGCAAAACCTTAAATTTAAGGAAAAATGGCACATTCCATTAGTTAATCCCCTGGGAAAAGGGACCATGGTTGACCATGGATAAAGCATGGTCAACAATGGTCAACCATGATCATTATACTGCATGCTGACCATGATTTCACAAACATCAACCATGGTCAAAAGCATGGTTATTTATTCAGCCAAATTTTTCTGTGACTTTGCAGTATGACATCTTTCTATTATACCCTTAAAATCTTTATATCTATATAGAATACAGACACACAGTGGGGTAATAATAGTGGTCAGTTTTAAAATGATAGTTTTCTTGAAAATAAAATGCATTTTGATATTGTTTTATGTGATACTGGAAACAGGCTATTATTTGAACTTGGAATTATTTTTAATTATGGAATTTGCATAATTTCTTGTGCAAGAAATTTTTAATAAATTACATGTTTATTTGGTATTATAATGTTTTAAGCGGTTAATGACACTTTCCATGCAATGTATTTTGTATAGATAGTGTTGTGCGCGGCACAGTACATTCTATTGAAAATGTACTATCTTCTTTGTAATAGAAAGTGTTGTGCGCAGCACAGAACATTTAAGTACAGAATAAACATGGAATTTATTAAAAATTTCAAGCACAAGAAATTATGCAAATTCCATAATTAAAAATAATTCCAAGTTCAAATAATAGCCTGTTTGGGGTTAAATAAAGATGAATTAATTTAAAACACATGTACATTCTTATTCTAATTATGCAATACTCAGACATGACATATAATACCTGGTACCTTTTGAAAATCTAGAAGATATCTTTCACCTGAATCGCATATATGTATTTTCTAATATTTATTTAATTGTGACAATTTTGACAATTTAAATCTTGTATGCATTGAGATGAATGTTTTAGAATGTGTATTGCAGTGTCTACCTGTGAAGACAGACAAATCGGTCAAACAGGTGTGATCTTCTAATAGTCAGTTGTGCAAGATTTTAATCTCCTGATCATATCAGTTTCATTATCACAGGACCTAATCCCTCTTTATTTTAAGTAATAAATGAGGTACTTTGTTAGAAATATGTGCAAACAGTTATCTGAAACATGAGACGATTTTTGGGTTTATTACTTGAGATTGCAGGTAAATTATGGGAATTAACATGGGCAGTCATTAAATATATCAGATTTTATTATTTGAACACAAATTGAATGGTCTCATGAAACGTGTAAAGTGCTCACTTCTTTTAAAAGAATTCAAAAATATGATTTTTATCAGTTTTGACATTTTGTTTTTTTTGAATATTTGAAGAAATCTATATCTTTAATTTCAAAAATAACATTGATCATGTTTCAAAAGTCATAAATATCATGGAAAGAAATTCCTGACATGTTAAATATTAAATAAAGTGAAATAGTTTTAATAGTTTAAATTAATCCATGATGTTAATGCCACCTGGTGGGTTGTGGGAATTTGTTAATAATCTTGTAATGATTTAGGAATGAATTTTGTCTTATATATATATCTACCCTCCAAAAGTTTGACAGAGAAATATAAACTAGATAACACATGAACAGGTTGAAAAAGTTTATTTTCTTTCCCCGATTTAAATGGGGTGTAGTCTTTAGTCTTTAAGTTCCAGTCTTTCACTCATTGAAAACTTTGTAGTTTTGATTTATGGAAAAGTTGTCTTTTACTGTAAGATTGCATGATCTATAATGCTGGTATATTTTTTTAAACAATTTGTTTTTCAACTGTATTTCTCCAAGCTTTTAGATCTACATCAGTTGTGAAAGTTTCAAAGAGCATTGTTAATGTTGTTCACAAATGATCTGCTGAAACTCCTTTTGGTCAATTGGATTTTTTTTATTGCAAAAATCAGGTCATTTTGGAGTATTTTATGAAGCTTGTTTTTCAAAAAAAAATATGACTGGTTGCTGTAAATGAAAAAGTTTCAACCTCAATCAATTTCAGATTCAAAATTTCATTGAACTATTTGCAATCTAATTGCTGTCTACATTTCACTTTATAAACAGATGAAGTTGTTAAAAGATAAATGGTTTTCCACACTTTTGATTTTTAAATGTATCAGCCTGTCAAGAAGTTCAAGCTACCATCTTGACTATGTCATCTTCACCCAGTAAATGTCAGTTTGATTGTTACAAGATCAAAGATTGCACTGAAATCTTATCCAGAGTTCAATTTTCTCTCTTGTCATTCCAAGTTTCACCAGTCTGTCAGTTTAAATCTCCAATTTCTGTTTGTATGCAGAAAGATACCTATAGTAAATACATACTTGTGAATGACTTCATTATACATGTCTGTATCTAGTCTGCTTTTCACTCTCTCCTATACTTTTTAACTTACCTGTCTTTAAATGAAAATGAATAAATAAACAAATTGAAATTAAGTTATTAATTAAGTCAATTATGAATTGGTTAATGTCCTGTGGCAAATAATTCATGCTTATATAGAAGAACCACGGGCGGATTCAGAAATTTTCAGAAGAGGGGGCCACAGACTGCCCCGCCATTCCAGTCATGCTTCAGTGATGCCCTATATAATCAACCATTGTTTTCCCTACAAAATGGGGGCCTGGGTTCCAGACCCCTTTCTGAGTAAAAATTAAACAATTAATTAGTAAAAGAACTGATTGGAAGGGAAGGACAGGCAATTTTGACTGCTGCTAAATATGCATGATAGTGGCACAAATTTTACATCACAATTAACAGGTCACACCTGGGAGACTTTTGGCAAGTCCCCTGCCCAAACCAAAAATATTAATAAAAAAACTCTCATCTTGTACATCTCAATCACTCTGGGACTCTTAGATGAAGAATAACATCAAAGAAACAGTGAAAGCCCTTTACTTCTGTTTTTTTTTTCCATTTGTAACTCATGATTTTATGTCATGAATTATAGCAACTTATGCTTTCTTTGCAATTAGATAAATGACAGCTATAAGATGTTAACATGGCAGGTTTGAATCATTGTTAAAGGTTTGTACCTAAGAAAAGCATTGCTTCCCTTATCTCATGTCTGTTATAAGTGGTTGTTGTCAGATTCTTCCTGTATGGATTTTATGTTAATATTAAAGATTTGTTTGAAATGATAATTAATTAATCCTTTTTGTTTGTCATTGTAAATTAGGTTTTAATTTCAAATTTGGTTTGACTTAGGAAGTCATTCTGCACTTCATTAAGACTTCTGGGCACCAGTGTAAAATTTTGTGGTTTTAAGATTTTAGATAAAGACTTTGTTTTATATGTAACAATTGTCTTATACAGCAACAGTAAGATTGGTGGCTCTAAAAGTAGAATGTTACGTAACAGACAAGATTAAATAAAACAAAGAAAAGAAAATAATAAATAAACAGGATATTGAAGAAATAGATATTCCATAGAAAATTTAATTGTTTATTCAGGGACTATAATGAATGTATACAAATTGATGTACCCCAGGACACCCTTGGTTTTAAGTACTGTCTCATAGGGGTAACCTTTTTATTGGATATGCGTGTTTGGAGATATAATAACCTCAACTCTAGAAGTGAGGGCTTATTCTAAGTCTACTTATATATTGTAATCATCTTATCTGTCTGTCAGTCTGTTCATCTATCTATATAATTATGCTTGCCCAAAGTATATTTTGCCAACTATTTAAATATAATGACTTCATAGTTGGTCACAAGCTTGATATTGAAGAGACAAGAGTTATAATGTGTGTGTGTGTGCACTGTTAGAATTGTCAGACACCAGTACTTCTTGTTTTTCAACACTTTGAAGTTATGAGTGCATAATCTCTGTAAAAAATTTATGTAAGGCAAAAATTTTAATTATTATTTTTTCCATAATCTGCTTTGAAAACCACTTACTGAACTGCCCCAAATAGTTGTCCATGTATCTATACAAGTGATTTTACCTGCATCCCTTGACTTTTTGTTAACCTTCTTGGCAGCAAATGGAAGGGATTATGATGAGTTATGCTTCAGTATCAACCAATTGAAGGCAGTAATGCAGGTCCAGACCTCAGGTATTGGTCTGGTTTTCATTACTTGTTTCATTTCTTAGACAATATATATAGCTATAGTATTATTGAGTGTCTGAAAAATGTATATAAATGCAAATTACAATTATTGGAGAGAAAACAATGCATAAGTTCTTATCTGTGAAAGATATTTAAAGTCAATAAATAAACATCCACTGGTTCTGCAGACATACTTTTATGGTGCACTTATTGAATAGATTACCAAAAGTCAACATGTCACAGTTTAGGGTTTGTACCGTATTTGTTGATGCTACAAATTGAAAGAAGAGTTCTCAAAAGTGAGATGTACCTTTCAGATTTGTTTTTAATCTGCATGAATCACATGTGTCTTATAGTTTTTTTTGTGTGATCTCTCTCTGTTTTCCAACAAACTTTGTATGTAACTTTAAAAGGTTAAGCAGAATTAAATGGAGTATGCAGCACTGTTGTTTATTTCAGACTTTTACCTAATTCAGAAGTAAAATGACAACAAGGATTAAGAATTTTTATAGCCATTTATAAACAGTTCAAGTATTCTGCCTGACTCATTGGCACATCTTCTTCTTACATTTTAAAGTTTAAGAACATTGTTATTTTTGTATATAATTTTTACTTTCGTTTCAGGCTACTACTTTGTATTGTTTAGTGTTAGAATGTGCAGCAGGAGGAGACCTTTTGGCTTATATCAAAACTCATAAAGAAAACTGTTTACCAGAGGAAAAAGTCAGAGTATACATGAGACAATTAATTTCAGCAGTTCATTATTTACATGAAAGGGGTGTGGCACACAGGTAAGTTCATTTTTTAGCTCACCTGCCACAATGGGCCAAATGAGTTTTTCTCATCACTTGGCATTAGTTGTCCCTTCATCGTCAGTTGTCATCTGTTGTCTGTCGTCCGTCATTAACTTTTTCAAAAACTTTCTCCAGGAAACTTCTGGGCTAAAGTTAACTAAACTTTGCCACAGCCATCATTGGGGGAAATTGTGAAATTTGAAAAGTGTGACCAACCAAGATGCCCAACCTGGCTAAAAATAGAACATAGGAATAAGTTTTGTCTATTATTTTTGGAATTGTTATAAATAGAAAAAATATGAGAGGAGCACACATGTTCAAAATAATGAGCTCTTCCAATTATCAAAACTGTTAGACAAATTCTTATAGCAGTTATTGCCCATAAATGCATTTTACCCTATTATCATGAAAACTGTGATATTTAGAGAAAAAAAAATTCCCCGTTATACCTTTCTATGATTTAAATTATAAAAGATAAAAAATAAGACACTTTAAGAATTACTGTTAACCTTATCATTTGACAAGATTTTACCGTTATTCCTCTTGAAGGATCCCCTATGTTACAACCCTCATACTACATAATGAGAACTCTGTTTTGAGTAATATATATGAATCGAGACATATATACAAATTTAAGAGCTGTGAATTATAAAATAATTGAAACAATTAAATATTTATTTATAAGAACAATATTGAATTCATTTGAATCAACTCTTGGAGCTTAGTCGATAGATTTTCACATGCATTCATGGAATTTATAGATATACATATAGTGGATTGACATACACTAGAGAATGTTTTCAATATAAAGAATGATTCTCTACTACCTTATCAAACCTAACTCTCCCTACAGACCTTGTTTGGAATCAATAGCTATTGATTTTAGGAGGTAGTTAACCTGTATATAACATTTATTCTTCTTTATGGTCGTAATTTGCATTGCCATTCAAAGCAATTCTATCTTTTATGTAACAGTCATGTTAAAACAGAACATGTGTTTAGCAGGTTTGTATGATAGTCATTTTCTGTCCATTTTACAATTGCTCTATTATACACAGAGCACGGGAACAACGTGATCTTGGATCATTGAATGTATATGTTTAGTATTATTATGTGGGAATTATATTAATTAAATCCCAGTAGGGACTCTATGAATAATGAAAGAAGCTGCTTCAACACGTCGTCAAAGATATTTATTGAGGTTTTGTCAGTGTTCCATGTAGTAAATGTCTCCAGCGTGTTGTCGTAATTAAAAACACTGACCACTTACGACCTTACTAAATATTTATGACCCTATATGGGCATCATGAAAACAACTCTGTAGGCCGTACACTGTTGTTTCTGAGTTTTAGCTTTATTTCCATACAAATCTAGCAACAACCCATTGGGAAACCAATGGCTTATGTGTATTTTGTCTTAGAAATAAACTGTCATTGGACGGAAAAAGATCATTTTGGATCATTAGATTAGACACCAAATAATTAGCATCACAGGAAAACGTTGGTTGTATGTAAGGATAGCAGACATTAAAAGCTATCTCTGTGCTTAAGGTTCAGCTATTTGAAGAAAAAAAAATCTTATTGATCTGTTTACCAAGTTAATCAAGGGCATAATACTTATGTGATGGTTGTTGTTGGTAGGTGTCAAAAGTAGTCATTCTTTTGAAGAAGGTTTTGATCACCAATACATTTGCATTTATTCTGAGCTTCAAAAATATTATTACTTTCAATGACAACTGTCCTAAACATACAGGTATTGGTCCTGTTCCTATTTCTCATGATTTCAATATTTATCTTCAATACCTTAGCTGGCTTCTGTACCTCAAAATACACATCTTGTCACAGTTTAGAAAATACTTTTGGTTCCAGTTTAGGTCAAGGATACTAGTTTAACTATAGTGTAATGGAAGTCTGTTAATACATATTTACTGTACTCATATTTATATTTAATCAATTTTATCCAAATATTTTGTGATCAAAAACAAATTATTGATTTCCTTTATGATCTGTTACCCTTCACTGCTAACATTATTTGTAGCTTTGAATAGCTCGTAATTGTTATAAAATGGTTTACTGCAACTAATGAGGAATCATAAATATCTCCCTTTATAATGCTTTATGCTGACGAAAAGTGGGGGAGTATTGTATTCTTGTGGAAGCAGATTTATTCAAAATTATCAAAACAAGCCTAAACTTAATAAATATTTTATTGCAATTTGTCAGTTCAGTTTAAAGTCTTTTTAAAAATCACTGTGATTGAAATTTTTCTCTCTGTGTCAGAACCAAATCTCAGGTAAATCTCACCTGCATCAAGCTGTTTCACCTGACCAATGTTGGCTTCCGCAAGGAATATTTTTTTGAATAGCCCTTGATTAGAAATTTAACCAATAAGTTGCATGAAATATGGATTTGGGCACCCACCATTTCACAATCACTAATTAGAATATTGTTTCTTTAGAGTAGGCTTTGATTTCCTGCTTGTACAGTAATGTGGATTCATTCATTTTCTTTGGATTTTTCATGGATTGAGAGAAACTGATACTATGTGGATATTTTATTTTGTGTTATTTCTTGGTTTTGTCAAAGTCTGCATACACTAATGGAAAATGTACAATTTGTTGAACATTTAAATTCGTGGTTAACCTGTACCCATGAAATCCATGAAAATTAGTACCCAACGAATAATAATGAACCCACAGTGTTTTAATTTGAAGACACATCTTTGAATGATGGTTTAAACCTATAGGGTCTGCGAAGAATATCTTGTTTCAACTTTATGATATTTTTATCACAAACTTTTGAAACTTGTAAGAATGTTTGATTTATGTAATGGTTTGTCAAGTCAGATTATTTACAAGTCTTGTATATTATTCCCAAACATATTTTAATGAAATTTTGCAAAGAAATTTTTCCCGATAAATCTTCTCCTCTTGTGAAGAGAAGCAATGATTTAGTTCCAAATTGAATAGAACTTTTTCGTTGCTGATGTTGTTTCTCTGGCATGTTAGGTAGTTAGACAGTAGTGCAAGTCGGATTTTCATAATTAAAAAATTCTCCAGGGACTTTCTGTAAATAGAGAATGAGAGGGGAAAGATTGTGTAAAAAATCAATATATAGAGATATAGAAGATGGAATAGTTTGATTTACAAAATCAAAATAATTAACCTCTATATTATATCGTTTACAACGCCTCATAGTTTCCAAATTATTGAAATATTAATAAGCATCAAACTAAAAAATTTGGAAGCTGCAAGTTGAAAGGAAATCTCACCATCATACATTTTTGCTGACTAACATATTTTATGCATCAATTTCTTTAATATACATACATTTTTTGTATTGTTATGAGTTACAATTTATGACTAAAATTAGCAAAGACCCATCGCAACAATATTTAATACAAAAATTTAACAATATTTTTAGATATTTGGATGATATATTTGCTCTCAATAATGATGACTTCAGTATGTATACTAAAGAGATTTATCCTGTTGAACTTACTTTAAATAAAGCTAATACTAACAATGACCACTGCCCTTTCCTTGATCTTGATATCTATATCATTTACAGGAAGCTTAATACAAAAATTTATGATAAAAGAGATGATTTTTAATTTCCTATCGTTAATTATCCATTTTTAGATGGTGACGTTCCCTTGTCACCATCTTATGGTGTTTATATATCTCAACTTGTATGATTCGCTCGTGTATGTAACAAAGTATTAGATTTTAGCGAGAGAAATTTATGTATTACTGAAAAATTATTACACCAGGGTTTTCGATATCACAAACTAGTCAAAACATTTACTAGATTTTATCATCGGTATAAGGAAATAATAAATCGTAAATATAACTCAACATGCAGACATCTTACATGTTCAGGTATTTTACATCCAATCTTTTATGGTAATATTCTTTACATAGCACAAAAATGTCAGTATTCACCTCAAATGCTTACAGAACCTGTAAACAGATCTATTAAAAAGGGATATAGTTTCGATACGGTTGTCAGGTCATTAGAAATTACATATTTTGGCTTTAATATTGATTCACTTATAGGGTCTTTGTATCGGAACTAATAAACACATTTATTTAAAAAAAAAAAACTGTCGTTGGCATGAGTGACACGGGTTATGTTCTTCTCATATATTTTATGATAGTATGATACTATACCCCTTACTGGAGGGATTGTGCCTGATATTCATAAGATGAACCCATAATCTTTCAATCAGTTTAATTCATTTTATTTCTTTTCTTTTGTTACATCTTCTGACATTGGACTCAGACTTCTCTTGAACTGAATTTTAATGTGCGTATTGTTATGCGTTTACTTTTCTACCTTGTTAGAAGTATAGGGGGAGGATTGAGATCCCATAAACATGTTTAACCCCGCAGCAATTTTGCGCCTGTCGCAAGTCAGAAGACTCTGGCCTTTGTTAGTCTTGTATGATTTTTAATTTTAGTTACTTGTGTATAATTCGGAGTTTAGTATGATGTCCATTATCACTGTACTAGTATACATATTTTTTAAGGGGCCAGCTGAAGGACGTTTATGGGTTTGGGAGTTTCTTGCTACATTGAAGACCCATTGGTGGCCTTTGGCTGTCTCTATGGTCGGGTAGTTGTCGCTTTGACACATTCCCCATTTCCTTTCTCAATTTTATACATGTATACTAATGCCCACCTCTGGGTGTGGGATTTTCAAGCTGCATTGAAGAACCATTGGTGGCCTTCGGCCGTTATTTTCTCTTTGGTCGGGTTCAGCTTGGTTGTCTCTTTCACATATTCTCCATTTCCATTCCCATTTTTATTAATTTTTAATAATAGAATGCAGATCGACTTCAAAAAAGGATTTAAATCAAATTGATTTTTTGCTAACCCTTAAACTGTCCATTCTTTGGTACATTCTCATCTCAGCTATGCACATACAATTCATACATTCATACAAGTAACTGGTATTTAATGGCACGGAACAAAAAAAAATCTTTTTTAAGCAAAGGTGTAAATGACCAGTAAAAATCAGTTTAAACAAATACAAAGCGGTGACTGTGTGATATTTGTGAAGTGATATTTTTATAGTTGTGGATAGAGTACATGTATTGTTTGCTCTGGTTTAGAATTTGGTCATTGCCCTAAAGAAAGTCGAGGCCATCAGCTTTTGTACGTTTGACATTTATCGTATTGAGAGCAAAGTGGGAAGGGTTACGAGTTAAATTACGCTTCTTTCATGTAGGTAAAGTGACTGTCATTTAGGCTCGCTGTGGTGACCCTTATATTATTTGTTATGAAAGGGAGAGAATTTAAAGTTTGTAAACGAGATAACATTAAGGTATAACGTATAATTATGAATGAATGAAATTTGCTTATTCAATGAATATGTAAGGAAAACATTAATTGGACGTTGTTATTAGCTGAGTGAATTTTAAATGGAAACTGTGATCAGTGATGTACTTATTATACAGAAAATATATACCTTGTAACATTATCAAATGAAGGGGTTGGAATAACAAATGGACATTTTATATTGAATTAAAATGAGGGTATCACTTGAATAGTATTACTGAAAAATAGCCACCACTTAAGTCTTTGCTTGGACTCCTTAATGAAATTCTAGTTGGACTTGATTATTATTTTTTTTATGAAGATTTCTTGAAGCATTAATGGAATTATCATGATTCAAAAATTGGAAGATAGAAAGATTTTTTTCTCTCCCTGCATATGACTGAAATAGTTACTACCAGATTTTAAACAACTGACTATACATTTTTCATACATTTAAGATGCTTTTTAATTTCGATGTGCAGCATATTCTTCCATACTTTTGACCTACACAACAGAGTTTCAGAAATCAAATGCTAAAATTGGCTCTTTTGGAAAATAAAATTTAAACATATTAAAATGGCTCATCATAGAATGAATGATATTGACTATAACAGGCACTGATTTGAATGATAATATGAAGGTTTTTATGAATTAACCTTCTAAGGTATTCTAAACAAGAAGGATGTAGAAAATAAATTTTCCCAGGAAATGACATTTCTGTATGACAGGTTACAAAACAACAGAATCAACATAAAGAATAACAAACGATTAAAAATATTTTATGATTCAGAATTTTTTTCACAATAAATTGTATTGTTATGTTCATTAACATTTGAAATTGAAACTTTTGTTTGAGTTGAAATAATATGTGAAATATTACCTCCAAAAATGTCTGACAAAGAAGTGAAAGATTTGTGATAAGTATTAATTAGATGAATTTGTCATGTGTATCAGCACTAAGGGTGGCCATGTTCTGTGGATCCTGAGATAGCATATCTCCGATTTCTTTTAAATCACTCGGTCCATATCTGGTAAATAAGTAGTACCATTGTTTGGGGTATATATCTAGTAGGTAAAAACATTAGATGATGAAATTTGAACAGCTTTGTGTTTTAAGTGATGTGCGTGCATCAATTGAGGTTTAAATGAGTTTTTTTCGAAAGGTGTTTAAATTCTTTTGCCAGGATCAGCAGTTTTGAATGTACCCATGTTCTAGTCGAATAGATCAAAAACAAACTAAAGATGACATCTCGATTAAGAAAATTGTCCTAACAAATAAGAAATGACTGGATGTTAAATAGTATGTAACCCAATCATGTTAACGGTTAATTTTTTAACCCTGGCAGGTGAGGTTTAAAGGTATATTATAGAAGGAGATAAATGAAACACTTCATGTTTTTTTGTATAACTGAACAGTTCATAAGTCAATGTTATTCACATGGTATCAATATCACAGTAATTTTTTCTTTAAATCTTGCGAATACTTGAATGAGATTGGTGACATTTGGGGGTTGGAAGATTTTCAACTGATTCATCACAACTTTTGTGAAAGGAGGAAAAAAATGTGTATAAAGTATATTGAGTTTCAATTATCTTAGTATTATCTGTAGAGATTTAGATAAATATGTATGATTAATAAAATGGTATTGAAATTCTCATGAGAAAAAATATAATTACAAAAATGATGGTTTCAGTATTTGTCATACATCACAGGAGCTATGCATCATAAAACATCTATTTACCAATTATTTAATTGCATCTCTGAGCTGCCATATCTTGCTGAGGGTTGTTTGTTTTCACTTTTGTGCTTTCTATATCTGCATTATCTTGCTGTTTCCTGTAATTGCAATTTTTACTCCATTTAATTGAAGTGCTGGTAACTCGGGTGTATGGCTGATGCAAGTTTTTGTTCACATTTTTATGTCATCTGTATGACGCAGTGTCTTGTTTTGTTCACATTTGGTTGTTTCTTGTATGCTGCAGTGTCTATTATAAGTGATGATGTTCACATATTGATAATTTCTGTATGCTACATTGTCTTGTTTTGTTCACTTTTAATGTCTCCTGTGTGTTTCAGTGGCGTTCACATTTTATGTATACAGATTGTTTGGCATTTTCTGTATGCTGTAGCTGCTGTGTGGTTTTAGGTTTTGTTTTTTTATGTTACTTGTATACTGCATTGTGTTAGTGGAGACACATGATAACTTCTGTATTCTACAGCGTCTTTTATTCAATTTATTGTTTGTGCAGCAGTTTCCTTTTTTGATCATTTTTGATGGCTTCTGTATGTTACAGTGTCTTGTATTGTTCTCATTTGGTGTTTTTTTTAGTGTCTTGTTTTGTGTTACATTTGGTGTTTTGCTGCAGTGTCTTTTGTTCTCATTTTGTGTTTTGTTGTGTCTTGTTTTGTTCTCATTTTGTGTTTTGCAGTGTCTTGTTTTGTTCACTTTTGTTGTCTTCTATATGGTACACTGTTTTGTTTTGTTCACTTTTGATGTCTTCTATATTCTGCAGTGTCTTGTTTTGTTTAAACTTTGAGTATTTTGCATAATTCAGTGTGTTGTTTTGTTCACTGATGATGGCGGTCATAGAATTATAGAAGAGATGATTATAACTTCATCACTTGTAGCTGCACAATTACATGTATTCTAAATACAACTACAGCTCAAGTATCCCAATTTAATAAATAACTTTTCTTTTGCAAATATCTTTTTCCTCAATGCATATGCTGAATGTTTTCCAAATTTTAGACAAAGATTTTCAAATATAAAGACATTTCTAAAGTTCCTGACTATTATGTCATTGCGACACATTGGCCCATAACTTTCATTCATCAAAATTGGATATAGTTGGAGAATATCAACTTGTGACTGGTTTGATTAATGTTTAATTCTTAGTCCGGAAATAGCTATTATTGTGATTGTACTTTGATTTTAAAACTCTGTATCTATGACGTCAAATAATTCCCAAGAAAACCATGCTCCCAGTTTTAATATTAAAACAAATAGGATGATTTGATATGATAATTGCTTCATGCGAGTTATCTCTGATGAAATTTCTCTTCAGGAATAGAGTCATTTATAGAAAAAAAAAGGGAAAATAGAGAAAATTTATAAGCTAGAACTAATATGCATATTAAATTAGTAAGACAAAGCAAAGTGTAGTATTGGGCCGGTTAAAACTAAACTTACCTCTTTTATTGAGTTTTCTCAATCAGCACTAGTTAAGTTGAATGAAGTAAAGGTTGGCAATCTTCTAATAAAGTAATCAAAATACCCATTTGTGTTAGTTTCAGAATTTTACTCATTTCATAGTCAGTCCCAGAAGAATTTATATGACAGTTGATGTTCCCTTGTCATCCCCTTTTGTTTGTGGGATTACAACTTTTCGTGAATGTCAAGGGTATACTCCCGGTATAGGTAAGCCACATATTTAACAGTATAACAAAGTAATAAATTTCTAAAGACTTTAGCAAAACCACCAAATCAAGTATTTTTGAAAATACTTATAATTTTAGTCAGTCCACAATATTTGGTATCCACAAAAATAAATGAATCCACAGTGAGTTAAGTACTGTACTCTCAGAATCTATCTACCTTAAACCTATATAGATTCACACAGATGTGCAGATATGTCTTTGGGTGTCTCATCCATATAACATTAAGATGAAGGTTGCATAACTCATTTTTTAAGGCTCTAGTGAAGTAAATTTATCAGTTGATTTACAACAGTATTATCTCATCATAGAATGAGATTAAAACTTTTACTGAATTAAAAAAACCACTTTGATACCAAAATGTATATTATTTGTTGGACTTGTCATTTAAATGAAGACATTTTACATTACCATATTTCATTTTATGTATTAATTTGATCTTTATAAATACTGAACAGTTTATGATGGATATGAAAACTGTTATCTACAAATGTATAATTTGTTTTTGATGCTTTTAGTAAAGTATAAAAGTATTGTTTGGACTCCCATACTGCAAATAGTAGATACTGGTCAAATGTCAACTTCGAAAACAGTTGAATATATAGATGACCATGAGTAACGATAGTTGCTGAATCACTAAATAAGTGTTGTTTTGAAGCATTCAGGAAGCCATAAAATACTAACTGTCCATATACTAAGTTATAGTACATGTAAGATGTCAGGAAAGGTTAACCCACAATTCATGACCTTACATGTATACACGGAAACTAATAAAACATTGTGGTTAATCTCATTATATTTGAGGAGGAAAAAAATAATAAATATGAGTGAAATTTGGGAGGATTATTGTGGCCTTGTCGTTTGTTCCTTGTTGATGTAGGTGGATGGATCAGTCAGAAATTATAGATATGATTCCAATTAATTAATATATATGTCAACAGTACCAGAAAACACATTGCTTCATCTCTATATATAAAGTGACAACATGTGATAAATAGACATGTTTTTGTTGACAGTTTGGATACCATTGTTAATTAGGAACAATATTTTGATGACATTTAATAAGTAAATTACATGATATAGACAAGGTTATTTGAATCCCATATAAATTCTTACATATCAACCAGGAAGAGTTCAGACAAGATGGACAACAGGTCCAGAATTAAGTCACAATTTTACAACACTTTTTTCTAACCAATTGTTTGTATTTAGTGAGATTGCTAACATATCAATTTTTTCAATGAATGTAGCAGTTTCTATAATTGAATGGAAGTACAAAAAATATCGAGAAATATGATTAATGAAAAATCCTTTACTGGAACAAATAAGAGATCCATAAATTTGCAGTTGGAATCTCACCTATGGCATCTACATATTAGTACTAATTATTTGGTGGTTGGTTTTGTCTAAATAACAAAAAAATTAACAACTATAGGTCATCTTATGGCCTTCAACAATGAGTAAAGCCCATATACCGCATAGTCAGTTATAAAAGGCCCTGAGAAATGACAAATGTAAAACAAGTCAAACAAGAAAACCTAAGGCCTAATTCATGTACAAAATAATGAATGAAAAACAAATATGTTGCACAGAAACAATCAACAACCACTGCATTATAGGTGCCTGGCTAAGTATTTTCACTATTATAGGCAAGCTTGAGCGATCATTCATGTCCTCTGTGAGACACATTCTTCTAGTATTTCTAAATAGACTTGTAGATTTATTTATTGTTGGTATTAACAGCACTTTATGCACACTTGTTTATACCATGGCAACCAGTTTCTATTGCAAGTGGAAGCTGCAATTCCTGTAGAGAGCTAGACTGACCTTTGCCAGGAAAACTGGTCTTAATGTGACTGGGTTATGCTACTTAAATGCCATCTAGATTGTTCTATTCAATCCAGATAGACATCTCATTTTAGAAATAACCAGACATTTATGTAACAGTCTTTATTGCTTTGGTAAAAATATTTATAGTTTTGCACATTATCTGAAAACTATGGAATCTCAATTTGATTTATAAATTCAATAAAATTATGATATCCGCATGATTTTGAAGTAAATCTGTTGGGAATTAACTGTTGATTCATTTGATAATTACTGATATTCGTGGGTGCAAATAAACTAATCAGAGATACCAGGATTGGAATTTCATATTTGCGCCAGACACACGTTTCAACTACAAAAGACTCATCAGTGACACGTACTTGTATCAAAAAATGTTCAAAAGGCCAAATAAAGTACGAAGTTGAAAAGCATTGAGGACCAAAAATTCCTAAAAGTTTTGCCAAATACAGCTAAGGTAATCTATTCCTGAGGTATAAAAGCATCAGTATTTCAAAAATTCAAAGTTTTCTAAACCGTTAATTTATATAAATTATGAAATTCTAAACAGAAATGCTGACTCACTGGGCTGGTGATACCCTCAGGGAATTAAAACTCCACCATCGGAGTGGCATCGACCTAGTGGTTGTGAATAAACTCATCAAAGATACCAGGTTTGAAATTTCATATTTTCGCCAGACATGCGTTATGCCTGCAAATTTTAGTTGATACTAAATCTCATGGTTGTGACAAATTTTGCATACAAAATGTAAGATGTAGAATTTGTTGAACATTTAGATTCATGGTTCATCAGCAGAAAACCACAAAAGTGCATCATGAATTATAACTTATCCACAGTAGATAGTACCTATTAAGGAATTTTTAAAAAGTCTATGTCTTGTCAAAACTAGCAATGATCATATGACATTTCTTAATCTGATGTGCCTTTAAAATGTGACTTGCCCAAACTTTATGTCATCAGAAATTTGATAACATTCCATTTTACACAGGAGATGTAACATTTCAAACTTAGCTCCATAAACACAGAGTAATCACAAATCAATTTATTTTTTAGAAAGCTTGGTGGATTTAGATCGCATGTGTAACTGATGTTGCCAATATTATTTATTTGTTTTTCGTGAAGAATGGTTAACTTGATTATGCAGAACACATTACAACAAGTCTGTAGTACATTTATCAATTCTATATCTAAAAGCGAAATCTTTCTTGGAAAATATATTTTTGGATTTAAATGCATTTAGTCCTTGTTAAAGATCATGTTTTAAGTTGAAGACATGTTATGTTTTGTTATTCAAATGCTTCTTCACACGTGGATACATCAATTCATTACTTTATGGCATGTAAGGAAATGATAGAGTCCCATGTTTGTGGCCTATATATTTGATTTTACGTATTTCCTATTAGATGTTAAAATCTCAGACAGTGGTTTTATCAAATGCCACATAGTCAAAAATATACTTATATTTGAATATCTTTAACATGATGTTTGTTGACTATATTGCATTAATTAAAGTTAGTAATCCAAATATGTGTATCAAATGTTTTGATAAGCAAATGTTATGCATGTCATGAAGTCACACTAAAATGTGTAATGTGATTTGATCACTTATATAATGACTATGTTCAATACATCGTAGTACATTTTTGTGGTGAAAGGACACTCGCACTTTGGCTTTGACAACTGCTTTTCTAAGGCAAGCTGTTATATACATGTCCATTTGTACTTATTTTCAACAAATAAATCGTCCTGAATATGCATGAAATATTTGCCACTGGACGTTAAGCAACCAACAATCAATCAATCAACAAATAAAAAAGTACCAATAAATGGCAAAATCAAATCATGAGGAATATTATCTAAGGTAAAAAAAGTTGGATCTTGGGGAAAGAAGAAAAGAAGAGGTGGAAATGTACTAAGTCAGGAATCTGATGTTCAGTGTTTGTCGTTTGACTTTATGTGGTTCATAAGTGTTTTCTGTTTTTCGTTTTTATATAGATTAGACCGTTGTTTTTCCCGTTTGAATGGTTTTACACTTGTAATTTTTTGGGCCCTTTTAAGCTTGCTGATTGGTGTAAGCAAAAGCTCTGTGTTGAAGACCGTACTTTGACCTATAATGGTTTACTTTTATAAATTGTTACTTGGATGGAGAGTTGTCTCATTGGCACTCATACCCCATCTTCCTATATCTATATTTAAATGTGAATATATATAGGAAGATGAGGTATGAGTGTCAATGAGACAACTCTCCATCCAAGTCATAATTTGTAAAAGTAAGCCCTTATAGGTCAAAGTACGGTCTTCAACATAGAGCCTTGTATTTTTAGTTTGCTATAATTGTTACATCTGCTTTTCTATGAATAGTAATGAATCTTTAGAAAATATTCCAACAATAACATGACTGTGGTTGTCATTCAAGAAAAAAGAAAAGAAAATTGATTATGTGACTGGGAAAGACCTTTGATTATGGGCTCTTATGAAAGTTAATCCACCATAACAGTCCGTCAGTGGTAATCTTTTATTATCTTTCTTCATTTGTATTGTTATTTAACCTGGCTCTCAAAGGCCACATTAACTAATGTACTATTTTTTTGGCATATGTAACATATGAGCTTTATTAAATTAATCCTTTAGTTTTTTTTTTTTTACTGAAATGCCATTTGCAAATTAAAGATATTCCATTTATGTATGGACAATTGTGTCAAAAACAGTAACCATATTTTCTTGTTTTTTTTTTTGTGTTCTGATGTTGACTATAATAGCTGTCTTCTTGATGCTCTTCTCAAAATCTCATTTTCATTCATAAAAAAAAAAAAAATACAACTTTGAAAGTTATATGATTTGTGTGTCCCAGTAGTTCATAAATTATATAACTAGCTATTTATGTGTTTTACATAATGTATTTCATCCAAAATCTATGTTTATGTATTTTGAGAAGATCTGCATCAGCAAAATTAGATCAGGTTCAAAGTGAACCAGGAAAATGTTTGAGTGACAGGTTTATTTGCTTACAAAACAAAAAACAAGAAATGTTTTGAGGTCATATTTAGTTTATGTATTTCCTGTACTTATACTTGTAGATCATTCATAATTTTCTTCTTTTTTAATTCCCAAGTGACAAGATAAGAATTATTTGTGATGTAATTGATTTATAAATATTCTTTTTATTGGTATGTAACATCAGGAAAAAACAAGCCACATAACATAAAAGTCTTGTCAATTTTTGATACATTTTGGAGACAGTATATAATTTAAAAAGACTTTTTTATTTATTAATAATTTTGGCTAGGCTTGTGATACTATATTCCAGCCACTTTTATTTCAGCTTTTATTACAACCTAGATGTTCTAATGACCTATTTTCAGATATGCTAAAATTGTTTCTAGAAAAACAAGCAAAACAAAAAATGATATACATCAGTAATTGATGGTTTGTATAGATAAGTAATATTACTAAATCTGTTCAACTTATACAATAAAGAGAACAATTGAAGTTTATGCATATATAAATAAGAAATTGTGGTATGGTTGCCAATGAGAACACCAGAGTTCAAATGAAGAAAAAGCTAGCATTATAGGCAACGGTATGGCCTTCAAAAATGAGAAAAAAAAAACCATACCTAATAATAGAATACAGTGATAAAAGGCCTGACATGAATAATGTTAAACAGCATGCTTGATGTAAAGATGTGCAAAATATATTGCAAAAATGCAGTTTGGTTTGTGCACTGTACAACTTCAAGCTGAACAATCAGATGGACTGTTATAAGGCTAAAGTGGATCAGCCTCAAAGATTTAAAAAGTCAAATGAATGTTAAACTTAAAAGAAATTTGATACAATTGTTTAGGGTTATAGCTTGCATGCTTAATTCCATCAGACTATTGCTAAAAAAGTAAATTGAAACTCAGATCTTTCTTCAAAGGCTCAAAGAAAAAGTGACCTTTATGAGGACCAATCAGAGACAAACAGAGTGTTCTGGTTTCAATCCAGTCTGTGTTTTTTTTTAGTAAGAGTGTAAATGTATATAATAATATATGTATATTTAACATGACAAAGGTATATTTGACAGACTGATAATTTTTTACATGACAAAATATAAGTAAATTTGACAATAAAATCATGATGTCTAAATGGTTGAGGTAGTTGTGAGATATGACATATCAAAGACTTATGTTTTTATAAGGTAGTTTACTGCATGTATTTGTATTATAAATGGATGTCTTCTGTTTGTTTGATCTTACCTTGGTAACTAGTCCAAATTAAACATAATATCTGATGCTGTTTCATTCCAGACATAATTTTTTTTATCAATTTACCGATGCTGAGTTTGATGTAGTTTATTTTTGTGCAGATCAGTTACGTTTAATTGTTGCTAGGACATTACGCAATGTCAACACTCAATATTAAAAATGATATTTGTCTGGTATTGGATTAGATATTAATTGCAATATCTATTTCCATAAAAATCAGTTTTACCTACATTTCTCCACCATTATTAGAAAAGATTTGCTTTTTTGGGTGAATCGTTTATTTGAATTTTACGTAAAGAGTCTGATGTCGTCTGTACTCTTTGCTTTAAATGAAAAATCGTGTTCCTAGATTCCAATTGATTTAGACATGTTATCTTAGTTTGTTCAAATATATACAGGATTGTGAGATTGTTTATTAAAAGTGCAAGACTATCTATTGTACCACAAAGGTGCAGTCACCATATTGACCTAGGAATGAAGAATATGACATTTAGTATTGAAAGACTATTACGTAGTAACCTTATTCCATATAAAGACAAGATACTGGTTTGTAGAAGTAACAAAACTCCTTTGATATACTTTGAGCTTTAATGTGCTAAAAAAACATAAACAGCCAAAAAATAAAAAAGTATCTATATTGATATATGATATCATTCTGAGGACTTCTTTAGTGATATTAACCTTAGATTTAAAACAGATTTATTTTGTAAATAATGCTTATATAGAACTATTTAGGTTTGTTGGTAGATGATACCTATGTAAAACATTCAATAGCACTAGTATTTACTTAGTCCTTTGTAATACATATTTTATTTACAATGAGGACGCATATCTCTGTATTAATCACACATTTTCTAACAGTTAAAAGATGAAGAAAATTATCATTTCTTGCACTGAAAGTCTTATATTTTCAGTACATAAAAAAATTGTATGTGTAAACTTCCAGTATGTGTAAAAGTATTGGTCTTTATTGTATTCCTGGGGTTTTACTTGTGAAAAATCTATCAAGTGTTATCGATCAGATCAAAATAAATGGATCGTGTTTGGTATCATTTTTCTTTCAAATATTAGTAATGATTTTTGTTGTATCAGTTTTGTCATTCTTTCCACCATTCGATTTATCAAAAGGCTCAGTTCAGAATCATTACAATTATTCTATTGTTTGTTTCATTTATTGTTTGTACACAAACACAATGATTTTTAATGATTAATTTTTCCTGATTTGTAAATATTAGCGGAAAAAATGTCATTAAATGGCATTTGTATCACATTTCTTCAGAGTAAAGATCCTGTAATGTAACCTTTTAACCCAACAAAAAAGAATAGGAAAATAGTCGTGATTTCTTCTTTTTCATATAACAATGTGTTTTGTTGGATAATGTCAATTGAGCTGGTGGTAGATTATTATCGGGAGTCAAATGGTTTGCCCATAATATCTACCCAGGATTCAAAACAATTCTGCTTCTGTTGCTGGTATGGGATGAGATGACAATTTATGAATTGTGTATTGAGATTTAAAACAGATAATAATCAAGGTTAAAAGTTGAAAGCTTTTAAAATATTGAATAAATATGTAAAAAAATATTTATATGAAATAGTATAAATAATAGATTTTATATTTGAATACATGTTTGTACAGCGCTGAAAAAGCCATAACAAATGACTTCTTAAGCAATACATTACAAAAATAATCCTTCTAGACTTTGTTTTTTCTTCAGTTTTCCAATGTGTATTCCACTGAAAATCATATAATTGCATGCCTAGCCATAATTATTCTACTAGTCATATTATATATAAGAATCAGGAATTTTAAAAAAATCAATACCTCAGTACATCTATACTTGGTGAATGGGACAACACCTGGCAGAGCATCTAGCCATAATGTTACATTGTTACATCTATTAGTGAAGATGAGAATGCAAATTCTATTAAAATAATCAAGGTTGAAAAAATCAAGGTCACTGTGACTTATTTATTAATTTTCAGTAGATATTTTTTATATATGGATAACTTATTTGTTTTGTGATCTTGTTTTTTTTCTGGAATCATTATCCTACTTTTTCTGCAGTCCTTTGATATGCTAAGCAGCTGGATTGTAAATTTTGGGTTTTTGGGTCCGGGTATTGAATTGGTCCACATTTACGTCCAAAGGGTCCAAAAGTAAACTTTGTTTGATTTCATCAAAAATTGATTTATTAGACTGTCAATCTGACCGTGTATTTATACTTTCTATTTTTGGTACCATGTTTTTAAATTGGTCCGAATTAAATTCCAAAGGGTCCAATATAAATCTAAGTTTAATTTCATCTAAAATTGAATTTTTCAGGTTCTTTGATATGCTGAATCTAACTGTGTACTTAGATTTTTTATTTCCAATGGGACCAAAAATTTCTGACTCTTGCCATGTATTTTGAATAAGGATATTGGACCATAAAAAGGTCCAAATTCTGATCTGTATCAAGCTTGAATGTTGTGTCCATACTTGCCCCAACTGTTCAGTATTCAACCTCTGAGGTTATATCATGCTGCAGTGTGGGTAGCATTTTATTTTATTAGGTATTCTGATTGATTGATGCTGGCTAAATGCCTTATGGCAAGTTAGTATTTCATGTATATTCAGATTTTTTCCAGAAGAGGAGCATTATCTCTTAGTATACTCTTTCATGACTCTTGATATCATGGTTTTGTGATCTAGTCATCAATTCATGGTATTGTGTTCTCCTCTTCAGTAAATGTTTTGTATTTTTTATCTTGTCAGTCAATGAATAAGATTCTTGTCAGTCTGTTTCTCATGATATTATATTTGTATTTTTATCTTGTCATTTCGGTACAGCATTGCTATGTTTTGTTGTCAGTTAATATCTTCTATATATTGTATCTTGTCAGATCAGAAATGAAGTTGTTAACATTTGTATTTCATGATACCCTCTGTATCTTTTTATTTAGAGCATAATTGCAAATTCTTATCTTTCCAGTTTGTTATCTTTGTCAGTTCCCCTTGGCTTATGGTATCTCTTACTGGTTCCTATATTTTATTGATAGATTTCCTGCTGAAGGTTGGTTGTTCTTTCAGGGCACTCTGTCTCCTAATCCACCAATAAAAACTGGCGGCCTCAATATAGCCAATAGCGTTGAAAGTGGCATTGAACATGAACCAATCAATCAATGTATTTTCGTTATATTTTACCAATTTATTTTAGATATTGAAAAAATGTGCTGATATGATCTAGGGGGTTAAACCTCAATTTTTTTTCTAAATTGAATGTACACATTACTATTGCATCATATGTATATGTTGATTGCATTTAAAAAACAGTATGACTTATTCAATTTTTATGCAAATTTAAAAACAATAATTATCATAATTACTTTTAATATCCCTCTTGTTATATATCTGACAATTGATATACATATCCTCTCTCAAACACAAGGTAACAGATCTAAAATATTATAGGCTGGCTCCAGAAATCCGGAATGTGTTGTTCAATAGACTATAAGTTATGTCTATATGAATTTGATTAAGAGCTTTACAAGCATTTAAAGCTTTGAAATCAAAGTTGTTCCTGCAATAGAATTAGCATGAGTGTGACAGTAGCTCAACAGAAGCAGATTTTAGGGGGCCTTAAGCTCCCCCCCCCCCCTCCCTCTTTTCTGGGAAAGATTTGGTTGATTATATAGGGAATCCATGAAGGATGACCGGAGTGACCTCTCTCATAGGCAGTCAGTGGGCCCCACTTATGAACATTTCTGGATCCGCCAGTGCTCAACCTAAATTCGAGTATTTTCAGCACAATAACATATTCGAACAGCTATTTTTTGATATTTGAATTCTATAATTAGTTATTCTTTTTATTACATTGTTAATGTAAAACATGTAAGGAACTATATCTTTTTTCTACGCGTACACAATTTGTTTTGATCCGCCGTTATCGACGTCTTGACAATGCCTATTGTTGTATGATGTCAGAGAGTGAAATAACCACGTTTATTTCACATGTGAAATTATCGGTTTTTATTCAACTGGGAAATCAATGTAATTTATTGCAACCCATAGGCCGATCCAAGGGGGGGGGGGGGGGGGGGGGCAGAGTTTGGTGGGGAAAGTTTGGTTGGTTATATAGGAAATCACTGAAGCATGACTGGATCCCCCCCCCTTTAGGAAAAGTTCTGGATCCACCACTGCAACCAATGTACTAATCTTTTTTAAAATCATATTTTTAAACCATTTTTAACAAAACTGTTCAGTTCATCTTCATTAAAAATGTTTAACACTGTTGTATGTCAGTGGCGGATCTAGAAATTTTCATAAGTGGGGGCCCACTGGCTGCCTAAGATTCAGTGATTCCCTATATAATCAACCAAATTCTTTTCTCAAAAGGGGGGGCCCCCGCCCTAATTCTGCCTCTGTATGTATGAAAAATTAATAATTTGTGTATATATTTATTTTCCTAGGAAATGACTTAAATTACACAATATACAATGCCCTTCTGACCTTTTTCTATTGAGTTCTAAGGTCTTCTACCTATTAGTTCTGTAAACTACCATAAAACTTCACTTAATTGTAGTGTATTGTTGTATCATGTCAGTTGTTTTGTAATTCATTAATAAAATTGTTGAATAATTGATTGTTTTTTTTGGTCACAAAGTCCTTGGAGAAATTTTGTAAGTGAAATGTCACCTTTGGCAAATATTTGGCTTTAATTACCTTTAATTTATATTTAAATGTTATAATCATTTAAAGTGTGGTTGATTAACTCTGAAATAATGTTTTTCTTTTTGATGAAAATATTTTTGAAACTTGTTTGATGAAACCTAAAACTGATATATTGTACGATTCATGGTTAAAAGTGAAGTCTGTCAGAGGTCTTTGTTGTATTGAATGCAATGGATTATTATCTATAGAGTTAATGAGACAGGTATCTGACCAAAATATGACGAATATGAAATGACTGGTTATTTTTTTTAATTAATTAACTGCTTTGTTATGTCTAGGGACAAATATTACATACATATTCAGAATTATATCATACTTAAGTCATTCAAATACTGTACATTTAGAAATTTTTGTGTGTATTTATTATTGCATTTTTTGTCTTGCCTAGGTATTACTATGAGGTGGCGGCAACATTAGCTAATTTGTGTAAAGATTTATATTTCAGAAGGACAAGGTAGAAGGCCTGGATGCTTTATACCTTGTATGCAGATTATATTACAATGTTTCTGTCTGTCATATGTCCATTGTCCTTGAACCCATTTTCATTTTGCAGCCATTGCTTGAAAAAAAAACCAGTTTTTTGGTCATGTGAATTTTCTCACTAATTTTGAGTAGAAGGATCATAACTATATTTGGTATATGGGTTCCTTACATCTACATGTCAGTCAGACATGATTTATGTGACCTCAACGGTCAACCTCATTTCATGAATCAGGGATCAAGGTTAAAGTTACATGGTGAGGTCAGTTTCTTACATACTATAAGCAGTAGGTCAACTATATGTGGTGTATTGAATGATTGTAAGGGGTTCATATCAGTCTGGCAAATTTTAATTGACCTTGACATCATTTTCATGGTTCATTGGTCAATATTCAATTTTTTATGTTTTTGTCTGTTTTTCAAGTACTCATCAATAGATCGACTATATTTAGTGTGGTATGAATGCAAGGTGTAAATTTTGGTTTAGCCAGTATCATATGACTGTGACCTCATTTTCATGGTTCATTGGTCAATGTTAGGTTTTTGTTTTGGTTTTCCAAAAGCCAAATTATCTCCTAGCAGGGATTAATTAGTAGACCCACTACTTTAGCACTTGAAGAATGGTAGGGATAGAAAAATGAGATAACTCAACATGAGATGAAATCATTACCCTCCTGTGACCTTTTGTGGGAAAATTTGGTTGATTATTTTGGTGAATCATTGAAGTATGACAGGATGGTACCCTTACGAAAATTTTTGGTTCTCCCACTGCCATGACTGCTTGGAGCCCATCACAATTATTAAGTGTTATTTTCATTTGAACCCTGAAGTTTTTAAGAATAAAAAATATATATAGCTATTACAGTTATAACGCAGACCCTAGCTAGCATAGCAAAAACATATTGTTAGAGCATCTAGTAAAATGAGGATGTTCACCAAGTTTATTATCTGTAATGTCATTGGTATATACAGTTAAGCCTCAAGTTTTGAAAATGTGTTGAAAGTTTATAATAATTAGATAAAAAGATTTGTAATATATAGAGTTTTCCATATAGTTAAATTAAGATTTTTATGAAGGTTAATTTAGCTGTTTTGAACCTTTCTCGACTAAGTCTTAATTTTGTAAATAGATTATAAAAAGTTATTACTTATTTTATCAACTTCAAAGCTCTTGAATAAATTTGTAATCACTTATTGAATTATAAATATATATATAGTAGCATAAAGCTGATTAAAACATTGAGGATTTTTAAATCAATTAAAAAGTTTCAAAACCTTTTTTATCACACTTAAAAAATAATGAAACATTTAAATCTGATTAGGAACTTACAATGTTAAGCTAATAAAACTTCTTAAGGACATATTCAGTTATATCTAAATGGATTAATTCCATCCATAGGGATAAGGTAACTTCATTATTCAATATTTAAGTTCCAAAATCAGTCTGTACTAAAAACACTTAAAAAATATTTTGCAGACATTTTGTGTTGCCTGTCTTAAGTAACAGTAAGGCAGTGGGCCAAATTGGGAGAGGATTACAAAATAGTTTGAAAGTTTGAAGGTAGAAGTCAAAAACTGAAATTTAATGATTGTTGCCTGAACACAGAGTGTTGTCTAATGTGAAAAGCAAAATAACAAATATAACGAATTCCAAGGCAAAATGGGAAGTCCTTTTATAAAATGGTGATATCAAAAGCTCATTTACAAATCTAAAGAGTGGGAAAAAACTGTCATAGGTTGACATGGTATAGGAAGTAGAAAATGGTGGATTAAACCTGATATTAAAGCTAGCTAAACATCTCACTTGAGTGACAGTCACATTGAATTCTATTAAATAGTAACTGACAACAATGTGTGAGCAAAACATACAGACATAATTGGTAAAAACCATCAAAAATTTTGAGATAAAGTTGTAGTATGATTGAAAATAGATTAAATCTTCAGCAATCTTAAAAGGATATGAAAATCTACAAAACATAAAACAAGTTGCATGAATCTGCAAATAGATAAAACACAAAGGCAGGTGTATTAAAAAAAAGAAGGAACGATGAACTGATAACAATAAAAAAAATAACACTTTGAGCAACTTTAGGGTCCGTCACTCGGAATGCCATAATCCAAACTAGGAGATACATGCAGTGTTCTGAAGGTGTACTGTCTATTATGCTATTATAAAGCAAGACCCTGAGCAACTGTCCTGAGGTCCATTTCTAATAAAAAGAAAAGCTTAAACTGTCCTTTTTTTTTTTGAAAAGATATTAAGAGTATTAAAGCATGCAAATTGCAATATCATGAAATTGATCCAAATTCTCCTCTAATTTCAGGTTATAATGTTGTACCAAATAAAAATATTGATTAAGTAGGGTAATAAATATTATTTAAATCCATAAAAATTGTCTATAATAAGCAAATACTTATTACACTTAGTGTTTGGATGAGTCACTAAGATAAAAGTATCAGTGGTTTAACCACAATTATGTTCTCCAATATATGTCAAGGAAAATGAAAGAAAATTGATTCATTCCTAGGATATCATTTTGTATGCTTGGAAGATTAGGGGTATCGGCAGGAAGATTTTCTGATTGTTTGTTTGATACATAGATAGACTGTTAAACTAAAACAAACAAAGACTCAGGTGGACTAATAGATCACTACAGCTGACAAAAATCTAAATTATTCATTTATTTTATGAGATTTTTTTTCATTTTCCAATTCTGTATTGGTCTATTTAAAACTGTATTTTTTTTGTAATTCCATTTAAATTCCATTTTCATATTGCAAGCTCATGGTATTGATTCAAGCAATGTAAATTAAAATTGCATTGAAAATAATTGAATTGAAGATAATAACGCCTTTTAGATTTATTGCCTAAGATTCTCTTTCGATAATGGGTGTAAAGTGTAATGCATTGGTATGAAATAATCATGTAGATATTGTTACTTAAATTATATAAATGCACAAGATCAAAAGTAATTGTATCAAATTATACCAAGTGTTGGTCTTGTATTACAAGGAAAGGGGTCATAGAAATGTTGCAAATGGTTTTGGGGCTGCTTTACAGACCCATGCAAATTCAAGACTGTGGGGCTGAGCTAATAGTACTTAATTTGAGGGCAGGGACAATATGATGTCAGTTCTTTAAATCTAAGAGGAATATCTCTTTCATAGAGACCATTTGATCAGGTCTGATGTTTGCCTAGAGAGTGTGAAGTCTTCTGTTCGATCCCTAGCCAGGTCAAACTTAAGACTTAAGAATTAGTATTTACTGTTTCTCTGTTAAGCATGGCAGCATTAAGGATTAATAGCAAAGACTGTTTGGCTAACAGTCATAATAGTATGTCCCAGCTGACTGTTACCTTAACTCGGCACAGGAAATCTTGCTTAGCATGTTGGTCTCTGTACATTAATTAGGGTCCCGCCAAAGGCGGTCCCCTTTAGTGATCAGTCTGTCCGTAACACTTTGTGTCCGCTCCATATCTAGAGAACCATTATGATTTCATACTTTATACTTTACATGTTTATTAACCACCACCAGAGGGCGTGTCATGATGTATGTACAACTTCCTAGGTCAAAGGTCAAGGTCAAAAAACTTTGGTTTCAGTTGACAACCCTGTGTCCTGTGGTGAAGATCGTGTCCGCTCTATATCTTGAGAACCGTTATGATTTCAAAGTTTATACTTGACATGTATATGAACCAACACCAGAGGGTGTGTCATAATTTATGAACGACTGCCTAGGGCAAAGTTCAAGGTCAAAAACTTCGGTTTCAGTTGACAACCCCATGTCCTATGGTAAAGATTGTGTCCGCTCTATATCTTGAGAACCGTTATCATTTCAAAGTTTATACTTGACATGTATATAAACCAACACCAAAGGGTGTGTCATAATTTATGTGCAACTTCCTAGGTCAAAGGTCAAGGTCAAAAACTTTGGTTTCAGTTGACAACCCCATGTCCTATGGTAAAGATCGTGTCCGCTCTATATCTTGAGAACCTTTATCATTTCAAAGTTTATACTTGACATGTTTATAAACCAACACCAAAGGGTGTGTCATAATTTATTTACAACTTCATAGGTCAAAGGTCAAGGTCAAAAACTTTGATTTCAGTTGACAAACCCATGTCCTATGGTAAAGATACAATTTTTTAATGCACATTATTCACAGCGGGGCCCACAGAGATGGCTCCCATCTCAATGATATCTAGTTACTCATATATCATTTTATATGTTCTTGTTCTGAAAATGCATCTGGTTTTCTGCTGGACATTAAAGCAGCAATCTGAGTCATCATTTCTCTTGTCCTTCAGATCTAGTTGTATCATCAAGAATTTATCTGTCAACACTTGTGATATTCTCCCTCACAAGGCACCATTGGTTTGGTCCTCTGTGAGTGATATTCTCAAGTACCTCACAAGGCACCATTGGTTTGACCCTCTGTGACACCTCAAGTACCTCACAAGGCACCATTGGTTTGGCCCTCTGTGAGTGAGTACCTCACAAGGCACCATTGGTTTGGCCCTCTGTGACACCTCAAGTACGTCACAAGGCACCATTGGTTTGGCCCTCTGTGACACCTCAAGTACCTCACAAGGCACCATTGGTTTGGCCCTCTGTGACACCTCAAGTACCTCACAAGGCACCATTGGTTTGGCCCTCTGTGATATTCTCAAGTACCTCACAAGGCACCATTGGTTTGGCCCTCTGTGACACCTCAAGTACCTCACAAGGCACCATTGGTTTGGCCCTCTGTGACACATCAAGTACCTCACAAGGCACCATTGGTTTGACCCTCTGTGACACATCAAGTACCTCACAAGGCACCATTGGTTTGGCCCTCTGTGACACATCAAGTACCTCACAAGGCACCATTGGTTTGACCCTCTGTGACACATCAAGTACCTCACAAGGCACCATTGGTTTGACCCTCTGTGACACATCAAGTACCTCACAAGGCACCATTGGTTTGACCCTCTGTGAGTGAGTACCTCACAAGGCACCATTGGTTTGGCCCTCTGTGACACCTCAAGTACCTCACAAGGCACCATTGGTTTGACCCTCTGTGACACATCAAGTACCTCACAAGGCACCATTGGTTTGACCCTCTGTGAGTGAGTACCTCACAAGGCACCATTGGTTGGGCCCTCTGTGACACCTCAAGTACCTCACAAGGCACCATTGGTTTGACCCTCTGTGAGTGAGTACCTCACAAGGCACCATTGGTTTGGCCCTCTGTGACACCTCAAGTACCTCACAAGGCACCTTGGTTTGGCCCTCTGTGACACCTCAAGTACCTCACAAGGCACCATTGGTTTGACCCTCTGTGACACCTCAAGTACCTCACAAGGCACCATTGGTTTGACCCTCTGTGAGTGAGTACCTCACAAGGCACCATTGGTTTGGCCCTCTGTGACACCTCAAGTACCTAACAAGGCACCATTGGTTTGGCCCTCTGTGAGTGAGTACCTCACAAGGCACCATTGGTTTGGCCCTCTGTGAGTGACATTAACCATTATTTTTCCCACAGTATTATACAACTGCACCATGAAACCTTTACAATTAAACTACTGAACTGTTGGTTTTTTGCCATCTCATGGAATTATATGTACTTATTTTGTATCAAATAATAACTTTCCCAAAGGCTATGTACTGATCTGACAGGGTACTTTTAAAGTTGACACGACCTGAATGCTTGACCACAAGAAAGGTGTATTGGTCATCTCTGAATTATGTCTGTTATTGTTGAACCAACTGACTCATTCACGCTGAAGATTAACAGTTATCAAAATATTTGCTTGCTAAAATGATTAAAAGGTTTTATGTTCTTGTAAAAATGGAAAGTGACCAAAAATTAGGTGAAATTTAAAGTGCCTTATCATAAGATGAACCCCATGGTTCATATACCCTATAATAGAAATAGATTATATAGAACTTTGATAACTTAAACACCCTTATCAGACACAAATCATTGTGTTTAGCTTTGTAATAAATGTTTTTTTCTTTCCCATGGTGGTAGTTTATACCACCTAATAGATGATGAAAGTTAAAGATCATATTGCTAAAGTTTATCTACATGTAATTAAGAAATCATATGTTTATATATTTTTTGCAGTGTGTTCTATGTGTGGTCTTACTTTTTGTATAATTATTTCAATGTGTCGTGAGGAGGGAGTATATCTTCAATTAGAACTTAGATTTGCTTTTGTCATCGTTTTGTGGATTAAATCTTGACTAAAAAATCTGCCTTTGATGTTTAACTTATCTTTAAGTTAACAGTAGTTTTACATTTCAAAATTATGTGTGTATTGGATTGTTAGAAGCATTCATTTGATTAAAGACAAAAGGTTTCACATTCTCTTGAGGATTAATAATACCCATTGACTATTGTAATTAAAATAGAAATATTTTTCATATATCCATTTTTGTCGAGCCTTCGACTTTAGTCGAAAAAGCGAGACATAGCGATCCTACATTCCGTCGGCGTCGGCGTCGTCGTCGTCGGCGGCGTCCACAAATATTCACTCTGTGGTTAAAGTTTTTGAAATTTTAATAACTTTCTTAAACTATCCTTGAATTGTACGAAACTTTGACAGAAGCTTGTTTATGATCAGGAGATAGTATCCAGAAGTAAATTTTGTAAAAATAAAATTCCATTTTTTCCGTATTTTACTTATAAATGGACTTAGTTTTTTCTGCCAGGAAACATTACATTCACTCTGTGGTTAAAGCTTTTAAAATTTTAATAACTTTCTTAAACTATCCTGGAATTGTAAGAAACTTGGCCAGAAGCTTGTTTATGATCAGAAGATAGTATCCAGATGTAAATTTTGTAAAAATAAAATTCCATTTTTCCCGTATTTTACTTATAAATGGACTTAGTTTTTCTTCCAGTTAACATTACATAGTCTGCAGTTAAAGTATTTAAAACATTTTTAAGATTCTTAAACTAGCCTGGATTTTTTACCAAACTTGGACAGAAGCTTCTGACAATCAAAAGATAGTATCGAGAGAAATAATTTTATTGATTTTTTTCATCATTTTTGATGAGTGTGTGATTAACAGCAAAAGTAGGCGAGACACTGGGTTCCGCGGAACCCTTACAAATTTTTAGATTCAATGTGGTCTGGTATTTTTGCTGAGGGTATATTTTGTTCAAGAAAATTTTGGGAATTCATCTTTGATGCCAAAAAATGTCAACTTCAAAGAAGTTATTTATTAAATTGTACAAATTTTTGTGTCTAATCTCTTTTTTGTGCATATTGACTATGTATGGAAAATTTTGTAATTAAATCATTTGATTAATAATGCATAAACTGATTTGGTATGTGGCCTTGAAAGTAGATTCAGTTGTAAAGTTGATCCAATGTTTTCTGAATGAATTTTGTAAATAATTCAAATGCATTTCTCTTTAATTAACAAAAAAATATAATTTAACAATATTTATAAAATCAGACTTTATAGAAGTTTTTATCATTTAATGGAACAACTTAACTATGGAAGTTTATAGTTATGTAATGTGACGAATTGAAACAGGTGTCCATTGAACAGATTTTAATTTTATTTTACGGATGCTTGATAAAAAAATTTTGTTAAAATGATTCCATCAATATGACAATTAAGAGATTGAGGACTGGGTCACATATTTTGATTTAGCTAAAATGAATTGGCAACTTTCCATTTCCATAAATGATTGAAAAGTGCATTTTGTGGTCTGTTGTTAAATTGTAACGGGAGAAATTTAACAATTGATCACTCATTCAAATAAAATTTCATTATTTTAAATGTTTGCTTAGATAGTTTAGGTTATATTTACAAGAGAAATACTTCCACATAAACGCTGAGAAATGTGAATAAAATTTGTTAAAGATATGAACTGAAGGCAATTTAAAAAAGATTCCAACAGGATGACACATTCGGTTAAATATTTTCAAATCATTTAAAAATCAACAAAAGGTTTTATCATAATATAAGCAACCAAATTGTTGTTTAAATTTGGATTAAAAAGGGGGTAGACCTGACTCACTGTATTTGATATTTGTTGCCCTATTTCTTGTGATCACCTTGATGTATGGGTGAACTCTGTTTAAAATAATCCATTTATTATGATTCATATTACCGGGTGTATTGGCTGAAATTGATGTCAAAAGATTAAGGAATACATTTAGTCCCTTTAAACTGTTACACCTGTCCATGAATTTGCACGGTCAGCAAAAATCGTGTGAATAAAGATACGACCACCCATAGCAGGCTACATAGAAACGAAATTCTTTTACCTTTATTTGCAAAAAATAAAATTCAAACAAGTATGCTTGTGACATTTTTAGTATACAAGGTATACATGCCAGATAATTATATCTTGAAAAAGTGGGGAAATAACCATGTATTTTCTTTGAAGTTTTTAATCTTCTTAATTGATTAATTTTTGCAATATTTCATTCTTAACTAAAATAGATAAAAAGATGTGGCATTATAATAAGTCACAATGTATTAAAAGTTAAAAATTATAAGTCAGAGTATGGCCTTCAACAGGGAGGCTCACGTAATACAGCAAGCTGTAAAGGGCCCTAAAATGACTATTGTAAAACAACTTAAAAAACAACTAAGCATTGTAAAAGTATCATTAGGTCAAAGATACCAGATATATTATAAGTCCTCAGAGTTTTCATGTGGCATGAAACGTATTGCATATGGGCCTAACTCCTAACTAATCAACAGTACTTATAGATTAGTTCAAAAGTAGGTCCTACCCCAAGAGACTGGAGTGTATATGGTTACCTTTACTTCTCATATTCAACAATGACACCATGCTAAGGGGTCATCTATGTAGATGTGAAGAATTTACATTAAAGATGAAGCCATGTCCAGCCATAATGTGGACAATCACTGAATGAATCAGATTTGAAGCCCCATGGAAGAACAGTAACATTTCAACATGATTGACCCATTTTGCAGAATCTTCTTACTTGTTGATTGTATATTTTTTCTTTGAATTTGCATAATGCATGAAGTATAAGCAAGTTGGGTAGCTGTCACATTGACATCTATTCCACATGAAGTTTTATTTAATTCCTATTTATATACAATGTATTAACTTCTCCTATGGTATTATAACTGATAACCTTAAGCATGGGATTTAACAATGGACAGTGAATATAAATGTCTCTAAGATCTAACAAGGCAATGATGTAATTATGTTTTTGTAATAAATAGTTTTTGTCATTTATACCAAAGTGGTTATACAGGCCTGATGTATTTATCTTTATCAATTTGACTTGTACACAATGTTTGATAGCACACTTCATTAAATTTTCTTCTTGATGAATTTGTGCAATAATGAAATGATGTGCAGACACAACAAACAGTCTCCAATTGATTTTCTGTCCGAAAACCTGAGAAAAATGTTCATTGACGATGAAAATCATGTCCCACTTGACTAAGAGTCTGTTACAAACAATCCTCGTCGGTAAACACGATTGAAATAAGCATTTTTAGACACGAGATTATTCTGATAAACTTTGATTTTTTTTTTAAACATTGATACTTTTCCTCTTAACCTTCAAACTGGTTATCAAATTTTAGAAAGAATGTTATTCCCAGTTAATAGGATATATAATATACAATTTGAACTTCCGACGAATCCCCTGGTCCCTAGTGGATACCATCAGACAATGTCTGATTGGAAATCATACAGCATCTATTTTTTTCCATGTTACATTTGATATTTACTGGAACTACTCAGAAAGCCATGAAAAATTCCAACATTTTTCACATTTTATATGGTGAATTTGTTGGAAAAATATTTGTATATGCAATGGTCATTGCAGGTTAAAGGTCATGGCCATATGATATATCTTTGTTTCCTTGATTTTGGTGCCAATGTTATTTTTGGATATTGCATTTTGTCAAATTATTTCTAGAAATGAAATACCTATTATAAATCAGATTAAACTTTTATAAAAGATAATAGTTGCAAAAGTAAAACCAACAATCAGAAGAATTTCTCACTTGTTTTTATGTGTGATGGATAGTTGTATAAACAAAAACTTACTTTCATCTTTCGAAAAAGAAGAAAGCTATTTATAACTTTTTTTTCTTTTTTTTTTCAAACATGTTTTCAAATCACTGATATTTATTGCTTCATTTATATTCATAGATGTCAGGTACTGATATTTTTCAAAATAAAAAATGAACAGATTATGGCTAAAGGGAAATAACTCTTTTTAACCAGTCTTGTTGATAAAATACATGTACTGTTTTATATCATAGTATATAATCTGGGAACAGTATAACTAACATATAATATTATGTTCCTGATATAATTAAGCTGTTGCCTCAGGACTATTCAGGCTTCAGCAAAATTCTCAAGACCTACACCATTGATAAAAACATTAAGTTATAAATCTTTCTAATCCATTTCATAGTAATGACTATAAGTATCTTGTTTTCATCCTGAAAACAAAAATGAAATTGATAAACATAAAAAAATGATTTGCGTGTATTAAGAAATATTTGCTTATTTATTTTAATTACATATAATAGCTAGTTACTTTGAGGGTAAATTGTTTGAAAACCCCCAACTGCTGTTTTATTGATAAACTGTGAAGATGTGTGCTGTCTGAGATATTTATGATATCTGACAAGTTTGTCTGCCTCAAGTGTACTCTTTCTATTTGTTAGCTCCAGCAATTTATGAATCATATAACTTTCAATTTACACAGTTATATGAACAAGCATGATTATTTCCCATCAATTTACATTTGATTATCTTTACAAAAGTCTTTTAAGCATCGGAACATATGTCGGTAGTTTAGACAGCTAGAAAAAATGAAATGTACAGGTGTTCCACTAAAACGTTGATTTCTCACAGATCAGTTTCCCATGAAAAAGTTGTATATATATTGTGATATGTAGGTATTACCCCCTGCAGAGTTGGTACCATCAGTTTGTGATGAATCAGCAGTTTGTCTGGAGACACTGGAATATAGGATATATGTATAGAAACACTTGAGAAAAATCATGTCAGTTGATGAGTAATAAAGAAACAGGATAGGAGAATTATACTTGTTTATATATTTTTTGGAGAAACTATTTTCGTATGTAGGGTTACTGACTCAGTTGCTAGTACTTATGTCCCTGTTTTGTTCTACTTACATCTGTTCTGGGGTAAACACAATTTTTTACCTACACCCAAACCTTTAATTAGCTTGCTTGGTCATTGACTGACCACAAATTTGAATATTACAAATAAAATGTATGACCCTATATATTTGCAAGTTTTTAGCATGCATCTTTCTTTTTTGTATCAAATTGAACAGTTTTTATAGTATGTATGACATTATTTTATTGTTATTTATGTTATAATCATCTACTGGATAAGGTATTCACCTTTTTGTCAATGATTTAATGCCAAAAATTAACAACAATATAAATATAATGCCACTAGGTAAAAACTACAATTATGTCAATTAAAGCTATTTCTGATGGGAAATATTTTTAAGACACCTTGAAAGAGAGAGAGACTATACTTCAAAGTTACTGTAAAACTACTTATCTAATGGTATCTATTCCTGTATTGGAGAGATAAGTACACTTTAAAGTTACTGTAAAAGTACTTATCTAATAGTATCTATTCCTGTATTGGAGAGATAGGTACATGTATTTTTTGTCCACCTATTTTCATATACTTTAAATGACTTTTTTAGACTGATCATTTCATACTGTTGACTTCTGTGACATGATTTATGATTTTTTAACCATTTAAAAATGTGCTCTATAGTGCCTATAATTCAAGCCTTCGTGCATCTGTGCAATGACTGATACGTGCAGTCATCCTGTTGAGCAGAAATAACTGATTTAAATTGCATGTAGTTTTTTAATAAATCACATTTTGTTCAGTAAATTAAACATGTTTGTAAGGGAACATCTGCTAGATGGATAAATATGACTTGATTTTGTCAAATTGTTCAAGTATTATGCAATTAATACAGAAGTACAACCAATTTGTGACTACCTGGGTTTTAATGTTGTATAATTTTATTATCCCTGTATAAAAATGACATAACTATTGAACCATAACAAACATAGCAATAGTAAATCATCTGTGAACATAACAGATATAAGTAAATATAATGAACTCCAGTCCTATAACATTTCTTTGCAATTTTCATAAAAAACAACAAAATTACCACAACTTTAGACACTTTTACATGTCAGTACTCTGACAGTTTGGTCAAACCAGTGTATTCCCTGCTTTAAAACGCATACATTGATCTGTAACACACTTCAAAAATCATCAGTAGTGACCAGACTGAAATCAAATTGAATGCAACTCTGTTTTATGCATTTGCTGCAGTAAAATGTATTTTACAGATTTGTTTAGTATTATTATGATTGCATCTGGACTATCATAAAAATAAAACCATCATTATTTTCTCATCAAAATAGCAGGGTATATCATCTGGTGTAGTTTACTAAAATAAAACTGATAATCTTGTATATATGTAAACATGAATTACTGCTATTAGATCAAATTATTATTCCTTGATAACTATATATTATGAGATATGAATCAGCATTAGTAGTTAATTATGATTCAGCAACCTAGTTTCTCTCAACCCGTCAGCAACTCTGCAACCTGCATCCTCTTCAGAGGAGTAACCCATCGATGTTCTTGCTGTCAAGGTCGTAATGAAATTCTTTTTCCTTTCTTGGATATATATATATGTGTGAGTGTGTGTGTGTTTACCTGTTTGTGCTTTTAAATGGCTATCTTATATCACAGCATCATAATATGTTAGACCACTATCTAACAAAATATTGATAACTATACAAATCCAACCCTTCATCTACCGGAAACATGTTTGTTAGTCGGTATTCATTAATAGTTGTGGCAGACCTCAATGAATACTTTTTTTTAGATGTATTTATAAATCTGATTGTGGCAGCCCAAGGCAAAATTTACCAAATTGTCATGATATCAAACATAATATTTGGAAAGTCATCAATTTTAAAGTTAACCTTTTACATGACTGCATCTATTAAATCATATTTGTAACAGATTTTATTATTCTCGTACCAAGATCACACAAGATTAAAACACTGATAAAATTCTCTGTTTTTTTACATGCAGAAATGACAGGTATAATTTTGATACTTGTACCGATATTTAATGGTATATAGTGCAGTACATCAGACCCCTGTAGTCCATAGAGAACAATTGTATAATTATGTATAGTTTATCAGCCAGTGTGTACATGATACTTAACTTTTCAACATGATTTAACAAATTGAAATTGTTTATCATGGTTTGGTGGTTTTATAGTTTGGGTGTCACATATTTCTGTACATCTTGCCTTACCCGATGTTGTCAGGAATATCCTGAGTCTATACAGGGCGTTGACTAATTATAACTATTTCTCAGGAGGCTATTTTAATAGATTGATCTTTAAAATTTGATTAAATCTTGGTACTTTTTTTGTCATTTGAAATATTCAATATAATTAATTGATATTTTTGTTTTTATGATTTTAATATTAAATTTGTTTTCTGTGAAATGAATGTCAATGCTTGCAATTGTATCAATTTTATGCCCTATTTGCCATCAGGATTTCATACTGTTTTTGTGGTCTGATCTCTATTATTCAAACTACTTTTGAGGCAAACCTATTTTTTCCTTCTTGTAAAGCCTAAAAGGGCCAAGGAAACTTTGTATTTATCAGACCACTGTCCATCCACAGGTGAAATTGTTCACTATTTTTTCTGTAATCGATAAGTTTGTTATCAAAATTAAGTCATATCATAATATTTAAATTTGGAAGTTCATTATTAATGCACTGTTACAAATTGATCGAATAATAAATTTCTTTTCTTTTCTTCTTATGTTACAGATCTTAGAAGACTTTGAATTTTTTCTGCACTTGTTTAATATTAGCTTTATAAAAAGTGATCTCATGCTTTAACAAATTGATATACTTTTAACTTTGATCATATTGAACTTTTCATCTTTGGGATGGAAAGTTTGGGTACATTCATAATAGAAAGCTTTGGTAGTACTATTGAGTGCAGTTTGATGATGTTAAACCTATTACCCTACTTCCAATATATTTATATAAGTATATAACAACAGATTCAAATTCCTTTTGATGTGGGTTTTATTCTATAGATTTGATACTTTATCGCTTGCCGCCATGTGAATGCTTAACTGTAATTAATTTGGTAATTTTAATAGGTACAATGGTCAAGCTGTTTGAATACACATCTCTTATAGATTAAAACACACCCATAAGGGAATACACTAAATAGATCTAGTATCCTACAACGGACCATGAATAGATGTACAAAGGTATGTCTAATTTGGTTCAAACCCTCAGGTGTGACTTCCGATAAGTCAATAAAAGGATGAACTGGTTATCTTTTCATATAAACAATTACATCCCGATCTCGCCATTCAATCTTGACAACTGCGGAGGGGTTTGATAGTTCGGCTTTCCGTTTTTGATAGGGACGGTAAACTTTTTCTTGATATAGTTAATATTTAAGGAGATTGACGCGTCAATTTGATGGTTGCTGTAGGCAATGGATTACAGTTTAAAACTTATGTTATACTTATGGCATATATGTTTACATATTTGGTGACAGTCGGGCAAAAATCGTGATAAAACATGTTCTGTTTGAAAAAGACAAAATACCTGCACACTTGATTTTAATTACTTGTGGTTAAAAAATATTTACACTGAGAGAAAAATACTATTGATATAGTGAAATTTGTCATGTGCAACATACCAGTTTATTTCAAAACAGTTTTTAGATAGGAAATAAACATTTTAATGTCATTTTCAAATGATTTCAATCATTTATTTACTATTTTATTTCCAATTTTGGAAAATTGTACAGAAATATTAAATTATTATTAAAGGTTTTAGAGATAAAATTTTATTGTCTATTTATAGAGACATCTATCAACATTTCACTAGAGAAAGTGTGAAGTTTATTACTTTTTAAAGAATAACTATAAAAAATGATAGAAAGGACTATATTGATTATTACCTGGTACTATAGGTACTAGTAGGTACTAAAAGATGCAAAAATAGGATACATGTATAAATAGTTAATACCACTGCATCGACTTTGATGTGGTATGTCATCTGTACAGAAAAGTAAATTTTCTAAATTTAAATCACATTAAAGCAAGCTCTCAGCCTTACAAACATTGAAAATTTAACTGTCAAGTCTTTGGAGAAAATATATCTTCCTTTCTTCATACAAAATATGATTTGGTCAACACTTACTTTACATCTCAATAAAATTAATAAAAAACATTCAGTTCTAAAATGAAGTATGTAAATTCAAATAGGTACCAATTATTTTTTCTATGTCCTTCGACCATAAAGATAAAATATTTAAAAAATTTATTAAAAATTTAATTCGTGGAAACAGTACAATAATTGAGTAATTGACAATATTAAAGTCTGTATGAAAGATTGAAAAATGGGAAAATATAAAAAAACATAAATAAACATTGAAATTATTAATAATTCTCAATTTTTATTTGCAGAATTTTGTTTAATTTAAGCATTTCTGTATAAATTTTTATGACTTCATCTATCTGTTTGTATCTAAGCTCTGTTTCAAGATAAGTTTAATGTTATTGTCTTTGTATGTGTTAGTTTATTATTTATCTACCTAAGTATATACATCGATTCCTTTGATGTAGGGAATAATCTGTATATATCCCTGTTTGTACTGTATACCTATTAATACCTGTATTTTGATCAGGTATACTATTAAGTATGTTGACATTTGCTTTGGAATTAATAAGTTATCACTTTTATTAGCTAGCCTACCTTGAAACCATTGTAATAATTATCATAGATAAACGTCCTATCCATTAAGGAACATACCCTGATATTATAATCGGGGATGACAAATCATACAAGAAATATGCGATATAATGATCATTGAGTGTCTTGTGTCCAAAAGCTAAATTCTTCTACACTTTGTAATGCAAATACATAATGAATTATGATTTACATGTTTTTTTTTATTACTTTCTCAAGGTTTTCAAATTTTGTTTTTTACAATGGTCTAATTTCTAGAATTAAGCAAAACAACAAGTTTGTGGGATTAAAAGAAGAAGAAAAAGAAAGAAATGTCTTTTGTAATGAAAATGAATTATATAAGAGTACTAGGAGAAAGTCATGAACTCCCACTGGCCATCACTTGGCTGTCGGGATGATTTATAGCATCGTACATTTTCAATAATTTAATCAGTGGTTTTCAACATTTATTTGGCTCTTGTCACTCCCCTCTTTATACATGGTAAGCTGATGGGAAAACTAGGCATCTTTTTAACCATTGAGTTTATCATTATAGTCACCCCAATCAATATGGCAGTCATGCTTAATTTCCCTTTGATATCATGAAAACCTTTGACCACAAAAGATGGTAAGCAGGTTTTGTTAATTTCATGTCCATTTCACATCTGTTGAAAGGTTGATACCTGGTCAGTTTTATTATGTCTGGTGGAAGCTGACCTGACTTTGACCATTAACTGCTATAAAGGTAGTGAAAGAGTCTTAATTAGAAGTGAAATTTTTGCAGTTGTATGCATAAAAATGTTTGGTATGAAGCACTGGTGATCAGATCCCATGTAATTGTCATGCTCCTACTGTTTGAATGACAGTTTCACATGCATAGCCTTTAATTACCTAATTGGAAGTTTGCTATGGCAAAGTGAAGATACTTTTTACACTAAGAATTTTAATTAAGTTAAATGTTTTTATCTTTTTAATGCCTACATTTTGACATAAAAGAAACATGCTTTAGTTGATACAGTTTCCTGATTGCAGGTCTTTTAAACATTGTAAAATCATTTATTTATTTATTTTACATTGACTGTTACCTGTAATTACATGCATTTTCTTGCATGTGCAGGTAAATAAGAGGCCTTTGAAGTGTTATGTAACTAATTGTTAGCATGTTTTAGATGTCCTTCAGATAACCTGAATTTATTTGGAGCTTTTGATCAGGTAGTCTGATGGCTTCACACTTGATTATTTTCTGAAATCCCTCTAATAATCCCGTTATTTATTGTTTCTATTGGTACAGTCAATAATACTAAGTGTACATATGATATTTAAAGTGCTACATCTTATTAATAAATCGGTACCAATGTCTGACGACAAGACTGCTAAAATAACTATACGCATCTTTGACTATAAGATTTTTCGATTTTTTCAGCAAACTTCATAAATATATAAACACAGTATAATTATTATTTTCAAGTTGAGTGATGTTAGGCATCTGGCTTTCGTTGAATATTATATTGATGTTTAACTTGTAAGATACTCAATGTCAAAATGATTTTCATGATATTTTTTTAGCTGCAACATGCAGTCATCAACAATAAACAAAATGTCCAGCTCTAAAAGGACTATGCATATAAAAGTTGTGAATTCATATAACAGAAATAATCAATGATTTGCCTTTAAGGATCCCAATTCAAAGCCAAAAAAAAAAAAAAAACATACAACAACTTAGCTGACAATATTCTTGACTTAGGACAGGTGCAGGTTAAACTTAGTTTTCCCAGATCTCAGATTTAGTTTAATTATACTCAACTTAATAGTTAATAGAATAATATACTTTCAATGATGTATTTCTGTTTCTTGTAACAAAATGTGGTAAGATTAGAAAACAGCATCTAGAGTGGTTTGTTCGCAGGATATCTAGTTAAGCTTATACATTGTGCCAAAAATAAACTGATTCAAAACAAGTTTTTGTTTAAAAGTTAATTGTTTTCCTTTGTGAATTGAGTCTTTTAAACTGTCAATACTTTGTTCAATTAGTATCTTAGGCTTTTTCCCTCAGTTCAACTCTCTCAAAAGACCCAATTTGACCTTTTCTCTCTTATAGCTTTAATTAATGGAGATCTTGATAGTTGCGATTTAAATTTATGGATATGACTCAAAATGGGTATATCCTTTTAAATTTCTGTCACAAATGGTGTAATTTAATAATCATAAAAACTGGTGATTCAGACACAGAGCATTTTTTTGACATAAAGCATTTAAAAGGTAATAATGTAACAATTATCAGATATGGTACCAACTAAATGATGCCCATATTTCACACCTCATTAATTTCTGCAGGAAATATACATGGGGCAAATTTACAGTTAATATCTATGTGCTGTTTTACAGTGAAGATTTCAATCGCAGGGTATATATAGTGATTCATCTCTAAATACCTCAAACATCTGTGGAATGACAATTTATAATCTCATCAGGCATTTTATTTAGTAATTAAACTATATATTTTTTTATCAAGGTTGCAGAACTGATTCTGTTAGAATGTAAATATGAAGTAGTTGATTTGATCCAAAACGTTCTGGTCTACAAATATTTGTGTGTTTTTTATATAAAGTAATGGAGTATAAATGATTTTCTTGGGTTGGTTTTGAATGAGAAAAAAAATCAGAAAATCAGAAATTTAAATTAGGTTTCTTTTCAATAGAATACCAGACTTTGAGGTTATTTAACCTTGAAATAGAAGGAATAATGAATAGATATATATTGAGGTTATCTAACCTTGAAATAGAAAGAATGATGAATAGATGTATATTGAGGTTATTTAACCTTGAAATAGAAGGAATGATGAATAGATGTATATTGAGGTTATTTAACCTTGAAATAGAAAGAATGATGAATAGATGTATATTGAGGTTATTTAACCTTGAAATAGAAAGAATGATGAATAGATGTATATTGAGGTTATTTAACCTTGAAATAGAAGGAATGATGAATAGATGTATATTGAGGTTATTTAACCTTGAAATAGAAAGAATGATGAATAGATGTATATTGAGGTTATTTAACCTTGAAATAGAAAGAATGATGAATAGATGTATATTGAGGTTATTTAACCTTGAAATAGAAGGAATGGTGAATAGATGTATATTGAGGTTATTTAACCTTGAAATAGAAGGAATAATGAATAGATGTATATTGAGGTTATTTAACCTTGAAATAGAAGGAATGATGAATAGATGTATATTGAGGTTATTTAACCTTGAAATAGAAGGAATGATGAATAGATGTATATTGAGGTTATTTAACCTTGAAATAGAAAGAATGATGAATAGATGTATATTGAGGTTATTTAACCTTGAAATAGAAGGAATGATGAATAGATGTATATTGAGGTTATTTAACCTTGAAATAGAAGGAATGATGAATAGATGTATATTGAGGTTATTTAACCTTGAAATAGAAGGAATGATGAATAGATGTATATTGAGGTTATTTAACCTTGAAATAGAAAGAATAATGAATCAGTGTTCTAGGATTCCCATTACCCGTTACCCGGGGTAAGTGGATTAGGACAACGGGTAAGTCATTTTTTAGCCTTTGTCACCCGGTGGTAAGTCAATTTTCAAGTTCGGGGAAGCCGAAAAACTCTTGAAATTTCCCGGTCCTCTTCAATTTTCCCATATCTGCTTTTTATTTTTATTAAATCATGAGAAAAAACTTTGATATAGATCGAAGATTTTGTCGATGTCTATCGGCGCTTTTATTCAAGCACTCGTTTACTAGGTGTAATCAAGCGCAAAAGAGACCACATTCTTCTATCATTCTAAAAGTCGGTCACGGTGTCGGTAAAATCGGAAAATCCGGATTGATAACTGGTGCTTAAATCGGGACATAAACGATTTTTTTTCTTGTCATCGGAGGAAAATAAACTTACAGTTGCATTTATTATAGCTCTTAATAAATGACATAGTAATAACTATAACATATTTGTCAAATTTAGTAAGAAATCGGTTTTTTTTTAAATTTTGTACAAAATTCAATCGTATCCGAATCCAGCTTTGTTCAGTAAATTACAATATTCAAAGTTATTATGGCGGAAAATTCAAACTGAATCTGTAGATCATGAGTTTGCATAAGTTTGGATTTACTTCAAAAAGGCTAAACGATATAAATCAAGCATCACCCCCACCAAAAAAGCCCAAACTTGACAAAAAGCAGAGAGACAAACTGTATGATGTTGAAAAAAGGACCAGGGGGTATGCTTTGCGCCGTCCGCATTGGTTGGCGGATTTAACTTTTAGATGTGGGTAAGTAATTTTTTTATTGATCTTACCCGTGGTAAGTCAAGGTGCCAAAAAAATCCTAGAACACTGTGAATAGATGTATATTGAGGTTATTTAACCTTGAAATAGAAAGAATGATGAATAGATGTATATTGAGGTTATTTAACCTTGAAATAGAAGGAATGATGAATAGATGTATATTGAGGTTATTTAACCTTGAAATAGAAGGAATAATGAATAGATGTATATAACTGATTGATTGATGTCTGCAGTTAATATTACATGCATATTGTTGATGTTTTACCTAAAGTCCAACTAATGTATATTGACAATGTAAGGGGATCATGCAATCTTATTTTTAACATTTTTTTTAAGCAAGCAAATGTCTGACATATTTTCAATGTCCTTGACCTCATTTCAATAATTAACAGTATTTTTATTACAACATTTTTTAGTCATTATGAGCAAAAAATCAACTATATTTGTTATATTGAGATCAATTACAAGTTGAATAGGTCACTCAGAGTTCACCAGGCTTTACCTTCACCTTATTTAATTCCTTAGTTCATTGTTATTATGTCAGTATCGCAGCTACTTTAAGGAATGGATTTACTATATATTGGCTGTATAGAATGATTGTTAGGGGTTCATAATAGTCAAATGATCCATCTGACAAGGTTCATCTGACCTTGACCTTAATATCAGTTCCACGACATTAGATTAGTGTTGTACTCAAGTAATAGTGCTATCTAGTTATAACCTTGTCTGTGTACACATTACTATCCATAGTCAGCATTGCAGTGGGAAAATAATGCATATAAAATAGAATTTGATAAACTCTCTTCTGAGGCCTGACAATAGCAGACATATTCCTGATTATCTGACAACTAAGCCAATATTTCATAAATACTGTTGATTGATGATTTTAACTTAGTCCCTAGCTGCTAGTAGTTCTGGAATTGTCCTCTGATTAATCAAATCATAAAGCCAGGTTGTCATAGCAAGGTATATAAACATATCCAGGGAATATGCTTAGGTTTTATAACTCATCATATTCAGACTGCAACTGCTGAGTCAGGAGTTCGAGCAGTTGAGAAAAAAACTGGGTACATTCCTAGATGATTTTATTTCGTGGTGGTGTCTCATATTTTAATATTAGTATTAGGTTTTCATGGTTAAAGGGACATAACTCAAACATTTTTTTTTCCAAATTTATTTTGGAATTTTGTTTAAGTCATTTAATGGCCAAGTACATAATAATGAAGAAAAGAATCCAAGAAGGCAGTCTGATTAGAAAGATCTTAACTTGAACAGACAGTCAACAGTATTGAGCATACAATTATTTAAGAATTGAAATGTATTATATGTTTCCAATACAATAAATTATTGATAAGTTTAAAAAAATATGGTGAGATTCAACTTCCTAAAGCAATTATCATAAATTTTATATTTAAGATTTAAACATCAAGGAATTGACAGGTACGAGAGTTTAAAAAAAAAGGTCTGCCTAACAAAATGTGGCTCTGATGAAGAAAAAAACTAAACATAGCTTAAACTTTTTTCTTTGAAGGTTTAAAAAATAATTAGAGAATTTATTGTGAAAATTATACTTGTACTTCCACATGACTGATTGATTGAGAATTGATGAGAAATGTTTAAAGGAAGTCAATGAAATTCTATCTTAATTTGATCCTGCATATTTTTAATAGCTTTCATACCTGCATAGATAAACGTTACATTTTTCACAGAAGTCATTTAAGGGACAATTTAGTGTTCATTGACACGAAGTCAGGTGTTACTAGGTACATGGACGTTGACCAGGGGATATTTTGGTTTTATAGTGGATATCTGACCATCATCCTTGGACTAAGTAGGCCTTTGAATTCATAATCATGTACATTTCTATAAGGCATTCATCAACAAGAAAGAATTTAGTGGGTCACTTTAAGGTGAACAATTTACAGCAATTTTGTTCATTGATGTTTTTTCATAGTGGACAGGGTTTATGTGTCGTTTTCAAGTTGAAAAAGAATAATTGACGTCTATTTCAGTTCACGTTAATATCTAATTATCATTCAAGCAGGTAGAAAGATAATTTTGACTTTTCAGCAATTTTATACTAACAATTGAAATGGATTATTGCTGGTAATTGAAAAATGTTCACACTGAAATTGCCATTAAGTGGCTTGGAAATTGAAAATTTATGATGTTCTCAGAATGTTTGCCTTTCTCATAAGAAAATCTTCCATCAGATATGATAGTTTAATTGGTACTAACTTTATTGAATGGATCAAATTGACAAGCATTCATTTCATTTTGTGTATAAAGATGTATCAACTGTCTGATGGGCAGTCAACTGATTGATTCAGATATTAGTTTAGATATGCTGTACATTATGATTATTAAACCAGCAAATAATATGTGTTTTCTAGGTCATTTTGGGAAATGCGTTGTTTTTTTTGGGGAAAGTTGTCTTGATAGTAGATTAAAACTTAGTTAATTTCTTTTATGATTAAATATGAATATAATGTTAACTGTTCAAGTTTGTTATCCCCTTTAAAAGCATGTCCCTTGCAAACATGATTACACATGATTCTTGACAGGTCCATATATAAGCAACCTGATAATATTGAAAACCCTTATACTACCCTGATATTTGCATTGCACTTATGGGTCTGATTAATTGAACCAGTCTATCAAATACTAGGATACAACCATTAAAGTTACTCTTTTCTTGCAAGAGTTTCTTTACCAATGAATCATAAGAGCTCACACCATGCACACTTAATACAAGAAAAATTGATGATGTCCCTTGACTTAAGAAGTGCTCTACCATGTTCGACTATAACTGCTCCCTATGTTTCTTGAGAACATATATACAGTATAGTTCTCAATGAATTGTATATAAAAAGTAGTAAAATCTTCTTACAATTTATATGCTTCAGTTGCAAGAATTGTTGTTTGTACAGCAGTACTATTTATCTTCTTGCTGTTGAAATATAAATGAAATATCTGCCACTTGACAAATTTATAACCAATAATCAATCTTGTACAATATAAAACTAGGTATATACACATTTTGACATAGATAAATTTTGTACTATATAACTTACTGTAGACCATTTTGATAATCAGACTCTGGTTGCTAGAAACTTTGAATAGAATTTGATGGTAACTAAGTAAATTGCCACCAAGGAATCGTATAAGAGAGAAGATAGATAACTCATTAGATATTAGGAGACAGAAAAGTTGCATGTCAATAGGATATAGTAGATATAGATTTAATATGACATTTAAATCTACTGACAAAAGAACATCAATTATTTAAGGTAAAGTCAGGAGAGATCAGGGTGGATGTTAAGCTTTACGTAGTAGCATAAGCATTGTATGTATAAACTTTAGATAAGCTATCATTTAGTTAATATTACCAAAGATCACGGGTAATTTATATCAATCAAGACATCATTTGAGCCAAACCTTCCTTAATCCATTCTAGTGTATTTGGTATATCTCCGATTTAACCTTTTAATCAAAGTTTTCTCAAGCTTGATAATTGAATGCCTTATAGTTAGCTGTTAATCCGTTAGTGTCTATGATGCTGCCGTGTCTACCATCACCTAGCTATTATTTTGTTGTTTAAGGTCTATACCTATAGGTAGTATTATCATCGTGTTTACAATGTTGTTTTGTACACGGGTTCTAGGTCATTGTTTAACGAATGTATATACCAGGCAACGATTCTCCGTTAGGAAATAGAAATGAATTGGAAACAAAAATATTGTTATTCATAGGATAAAAATTGTTTTTCTTGTTCAATCTTGTACTCAGATTTATTTCTCTGTGTAATATTTAGTTGCACTAGATATTGACTATTTGTAATACTAATTACGGTACTGTACAGCTGTGAACAAGTTATTTACATATAGACAATAAATGTCTTTAAATGTGTACTTGCAAATCACATGTTTTGAACAACAAGATGATGCACTCAGCCTCAAACTACATATAGATGATTGTTAGTATTATTTTCAGGCCATTGAACTGATCTGTATCAACAAGTTCACTTATTTTACAGATTCTGATTTCTTTGTTATACAACATGATAATAATAGGCACAAAACTTTGACTTAGCTTGATTTATAGCTTAATATTGAAAAAATATTGTATTTCTTTCTTTTTTCCTTAAATATTCTTCCAGTGCATGAACAATTGCATAAAATGCACAAAAAAATCATTGTAAAATTCATATCTCCAAACTAATCCATGATGTTTTCTTAAAAATGCTGTTCTGAATATATTTGCAAATTGACTTCAGCAATCACCAAAAATTGAATCTAAAAACAGTATATGGCATTGCTAAACATATGCATCAGTATAATGATTTGTGATGAGTTCCTATTGATAAACTTTTTGAAGATTTATTTTTACAATTTTTGGTCTGGTTAATATATCCAGCGAACTTCCTGTTTAATTAGTATTAAATTAAACTATAATTTGAACAATGTAACATCTGGCAGATAAACAAAGTTCATCATATGGCAAGAACATACATGTATCCCTGAGTTTGCAGGAAAATTCTATTGACATTTTTTTTTCAATGAATCCAAACCTATAGATTTATATATAAACATTATTGACTGTTTTCACCAAGTTTACATGTATTTTATACAATTGTGCATCAATTTCAAGAATTTTGATGCAACTGTCTTTAAGATAATTTTGCAGTTTCAGAAAATGAGATGTATTAGCATGAGATGACATTTTAAAAGTATGCAAACAAACAAAAACTATAAAAGGACTATACTTTTCTTTTGCAGGGATCTGAAGATGGAAAACATCATGTTAGATGAGAAGAAAAGAAACATTAAACTTGTTGGTATGTAATCCCTGACCATGTTGATATGTATTTTTATCTTGTTTATTTCAATAGTACATAGTATATAGGTTAATAAATACGGGGTATGTGTAAGGAGATATTCAAACTTATATTTGGCACATGAGACATTACCTGTACCTTACAAAGATTATGCTATTTCATGGCTGAAAGCAATCATATATGGGACTCTATTATGTGGTCTGCAGATATTTTCATAAGTGAGGGTCCAATGACTGCCTAAGTCATGTGCCAGTGATTCCCTTTACAATCAACCAAATTTTTCTCAGAAAAGGATGGGGCAGCCCCCTGCCCCCCCCCCCCCCCCCAAAAAAAAAAATCTGCCTCTGTTAGGTGTCCATTGTTGGTGTCCCAGCTGGCAAGCAAGCTAACCAAAGATATTACCTTTGCCTACACACTCAATGAAATTAGCTGTAAGACCAATTGATTGATTGTTGCTGTTTGATGCCACTGTAAGCTCTTGGTTATCTTATAGTGGTCAGTATTTATTTTTGGAGGAAGTCAGAGGGAGCACCTTGAGAGAACCACCGAGTATTCGCAAGAAAACTGGCACTTCTATTTGATTTGAGATTAAGTCATACACACATAACAAAAGTTAAAAAAAAAAAAAAAAATAAAAACCAGCAGATGTTCCATAACAGTTTAAATTTTTTACATGATTTGCCTGATGCAAAATTGAATTGATAGCTTCATTTCATATTGATATAAAAAAACATTTAATATTTTTCTGCCTATAATTAATAAGGAAAAAAATGGGCATACATAAATGTTGTTGCCAAATTAAATGGTACTAAAGTTAGATTGTACATTTCTTTTTATCACAGCTTGAGTTGTCTTAATCTTGCATAAACATGCATCATTCTTATAAATAGGAAAGTTTTAATAAAAAATCACTTATACAATAATAACACAAGTCATTTCCTGAAATAAAGAGTTTTTAATGGGATTTCTTATAAATGGAATGGAACAGACAAAAAATGGAAAAGTTATGGATGATAAGTGCAACAGAGTTATAATGTAAAATATATAAAAACAAGATAAGTCTCAGACAACCATGAAAATCTTATTATAATTTATCATAAAACAACTATTTATGGACATAAATGGTTTGTATCATTGATCTAGATAACGTGATCATGTTTGATGCCATCTTAGGGATTGTTCTACACAATTTATTGAGGATTGAATTACCAATGTTTTACTATATTAATGACAAATGTTGTCATGCCATGTATAGAGTAAGAATTGAACTTAAGAAATTTACTCCCACCAACATCAATAATTACAAACACTAACCCCCATGACCGATTTTTTAGGTTCAGTTTTAAAAAATGTGATTTTCTCTCCTTGAAGAAGATTTTATGAACTCAATAATGAATAAATGAATAAATTATAATGTATGACATAGAGGACCACATATCAGCCTCAGAAACGTAGCTCATAGGTCCTTATGATATGAGCTACATTTCATCAGCTAACCATGGTTATGTTTCAATTATTGTAACTATAATACTCTCCACTTTTCATCAATTGTAACATCCCTAAAAGTGGCTTGTTGCAAAACTTTTACCTTGAGCAACATGACAGATGCCATATAAAGTGGAGGATCTGCTAACCCTTTTGTTGCACCTAAGATGACACCCTGTATTTTACTTCACAGTCTGATATTTTTATAAGACCTATTAGTTTATACCCTTAAAATGACATATTGTTATATAAACACTTATTGGACCAACAAACTTACTGACCATAAAATTGAGAATGGAAATTGGGAATGTGTCTAAGAGACAACAACCCAAACAAAGAGGCAATAACAACCGAAGGCCACCAATGGGTCTTCAACACAGAAAGAAAAAACCTGCACCAGATGGTGTGCTTCAGCTGGCCCCTAGACAAAAATGTGAACTATTTCAATGAAAATGTAGGCAAAACTCCATAACATTCAAATGAATTAAAATTAAAAAAACAAACAAGATTAACAAAGGCGAGAGGCTCCTGACTTTGGTCAGGTGCAAAAATGAGGCGGGGGTAAACTTTTTTTTAAAGATCTCAACCCTCCCACTATATTGATACCTCTATCCAATTAAAAACAAACACATAACAATATGTACAGTAAAACTCATTTTAAAAGTAGTTTGAGTGAACTGAGTGATTGAAATTGGAGGGACCAAATATTTGTGTAATTGATTTTGAATATATTGATATTTTTTCAGACTTTGGCCTGAGTAACACATTTACAAGAGATGAGTTGATGAAGACACATTGTGGATCATTAGAATATGCAGCTCCAGAACTGTTTGAAATGAGTGAGAAATATGGACCTGAAATTGATATCTGGGCTCTGTAAGTATACTGTATGTGATTATACTGTTCATTCCTTCTTCCTCAGACTGCCTCTGTTATCTTTAACGGTAAAATAACAAAAATACTGAACTCAAAAGAAAAGTCAAAATAGACAGCAATTAATATCAAATGACAAAATCAAAAACTCAAACACATCAGACGAATTGAAAACAACTGTCATATTGCTGACATGGCACAGGTATTTCCTCATGTAGAAAATGGTGGATTTAACCTGGTTTAAAGCACTATCTATTGATAACAAACTGTTTAGGGCAGAGGTCAAGGTTTAATATTTTTATGTTGGCCTCTCCTTTTATAACCTTTCTGATGGTACAGATTAAAAGTTATATAAAAGCTTACAATAAATAATTTAAAACTTATTTCTATACTAATGTTGCTTCTTAAGTATTTGTGCCATACCAGTTTGTGGATTTTGTCTGAAGACAACCCTTCAATTTAAATAGAGGATAAATACAATACTTTGATGGCAACCAATGATGAAACAATGAAATTAGGTACTCTCTAAAAGTAATTTTTTCTTCAACCACAAAATTTTATACATTATAACAACAAAAATAATAGTATTTGGAAATGGTATGTTCCAGCATAGAGTCTGATGTATGTAAAAGACTTGAAAAATGCAAGCAAACATACACACACAGACACGCAATGATTCACTTCCTTTAGATTTATTAAACATGCAAGTGTAAAAGCAATGTAACTTTCTGTACCATGTATTATTACATTGGTTGCAATGTTTTACCTTTATTTTCCATTGACATAAAAAACAGATAGTTTCATGCATCTTATGTCATATAACAATGGGTGTCGTTAAGACACACTTTCATGAATTGATGTGTTGTTTGGTCACAAGTTGAATATTTTTCATGATTTTTTCTTCAATATTTATTGGTATATTACAGGGGTGTGATCATGTATGCAATGTTGGTTGGTAAATTGCCTTTCACAACAGCCTATACAGACCAGTATAGACGCCAGAAATTATTCCAACAAATAGAGCGAGGTCTGGTAGAAATCCATGAGAGAGAAATGATCCACCTGACAAAAGGTACACAAAATAATTAGGTCAACATACTAAATCAATGTCATTTGAACTCACTGTGAGCACAAAATAATTAGGTCAACATACTAAATCTATGTCATTTAGACTCACTGTGAGCACAAAATTATTGGGTCAACATACTAAATTAGTGTCATTTAGCCTGACTGTGGGCACAACATAACTAGGTCAACATACTAAATCTGTGTCATTTAGACTCACTGTGAGCACAACATAACTAGGTCAACATACTAACTCTGTGTCATTTAGACTCACTGTGAGCACAACATATCTAGGTCAACATACTAAATCTGTGTCATTTAGACTCACTGTGAGCACAAAATAATTAGGTCAACATACTAAATCTGTGTCACTTAGACTCACTGTGAGCACAACATATCTAGGTCAACCTGCTAAATCTGTGTCATTTAGACTCACTGTGAGCACAACATAACTAGGTCAACATACTAAATCTGTGTCAAATAGACTCACTGTAAGCAGAACCTATCTAGGTCAACATACTTAATCTGTGTCATTTAGACTCACTTTGAGCACAAAATAATTAGGTCAACATACTAACTCTGTGTCATTTAGACTCACTGTGAGCACAACATAACTAGGTCAACATACAAAATCTGTGTCATTTAGACTCACTCACTGTGAACACAACATAACTAGGTCAACATACTAAATCTTGTGTCATTTAGACACACTGTAAGCACATCATATCTAGGTCAACATACTAAATCGTGTGTCATTTAGACTCACTGTAAGCACATCATATCTAGGTCAACATACTAAATCTGTGTCATTTAGACTCACTGTGAGCACAACATATCTAGGTCAACATACTAAATCTGTGTCATTTAGACTCACTGTGAGCACAACATAACTAGGTCAACATACTAAATCTGTGTTATTTAGACTCACTGTGAGCACAACATAGCTAGGTCAACATACTTAATCTGTGTCATTTAGACTCACTGTGAGCACAAAATAACTAGGTCAACATACTAAATCTGTGTCATTTAGCCTCACTGTGAGGACAACATAACTAGGTCAACATACTAAATCTGTGTCATTTAGACTCACTGTGAGCACAACATCACTAGGTCAACATACTAAATCTGTGTCATTTAGCCTCACTGTGATCACAACATATCTAGGTCAACACAGTAAATCTGTGTCATTTAGCCTCACTGTGAGCAGAACATAACTAGGTCAACATACTAAATCTGTGTCATTTAGACTCACTGTGAGCACAACATAACTAGGTCAACATACTAAATCTGTGTCATTTGGACTCACTGTGAGGACAACATAACTAGGTCAACATACTAAATCTGTGTCATTTGGACTCACTGTGAGGACAACATAACTAGGTCAACATACTAAATCTGTGTCATTTAGACTCACTGTGAGCACAACATATCTAGGTCAACATACTATATCAGTGTCATTTGGACTCACTGTGAGGACAACATAACTAGGTCAACATACTAAATCTGTGTCATTTGGACTCACTGTGAGCACAACATAACTAGGTCAACATACTATATCAGTGTCATTTGGACTCACTGTGAGGACAACATAACTAGGTCAACATACTAAATCTGTGTCATTTAGACTCACTGTGAGCACAACATAACTAGGTCAACATACTAAATCTGTGTCATTTAGACTCACTGTGAGCACAACATATCTAGGTCAACATACTATATCAGTGTCATTTGGACTCACTGTGAGGACAACATAACTAGGTCAACATACTAAATCTGTGTCATTTGGACTCACTGTGAGCACAACATAACTAGGTCAACATACTATATCAGTGTCATTTGGACTCACTGTGAGGACAACATAACTAGGTCAACATACTAAATCTGTGTCATTTAGACTCACTGTGAGCACAACATAACTAGGTCAACATACTAAATCTGTGTCATTTAGACTCACTGTGAGCACAACATATCTAGGTCAACATACTATATCAGTGTCATTTGGACTCACTGTGAGGACAACATAACTAGGTCAACATACTAAATCTGTGTCATTTGGACTCACTGTGAGCACAACATAACTAGGTCAACATACTATATCAGTGTCATTTGGACTCACTGTGAGGACAACATAACTAGGTCAACATACTAAATCTGTGTCATTTAGACTCACTGTGAGCACAACATAACTAGGTCAACATACTAAATCTGTGTCATTTAGACTCACTGTGAGCACAACATATCTAGGTCAACATACTATATCAGTGTCATTTGGACTCACTGTGAGGACAACATAACTAGGTCAACATACTAAATCTGTGTCATTTAGACTCACTGTGAGCACAACATAACTAGGTCAACATACTATATCAGTGTCATTTAGCCTCACTGTGAGCACAACATAACTAGGTCAACATACTAAATCTGTGTCATTTAGACTCACTGTGAGCACAACATAACTAGGTCAACATACTAAATCTGTGTCATTTAGCCTCACTGTGAGCACAACATAACTAGGTCAACATACTAAATCTGTGTCATTTAGACTCACTGTGAGCACAACATAACTAGGTCAACATACTAAATCTGTGTCATTTGGACTCACTGTGAGGACAACATAACTAGGTCAACATACTAAATCTGTGTCATTTGGACTCACTGTGAGGACAACATAACTAGGTCAACATACTAAATCTGTGTCATTTAGACTCACTGTGAGCACAACATATCTAGGTCAACATACTATATCAGTGTCATTTGGACTCACTGTGAGGACAACATAACTAGGTCAACATACTAAATCTGTGTCATTTGGACTCACTGTGAGCACAACATAACTAGGTCAACATACTATATCAGTGTCATTTGGACTCACTGTGAGGACAACATAACTAGGTCAACATACTAAATCTGTGTCATTTAGACTCACTGTGAGCACAACATAACTAGGTCAACATACTAAATCTGTGTCATTTAGACTCACTGTGAGCACAACATATCTAGGTCAACATACTATATCAGTGTCATTTGGACTCACTGTGAGGACAACATAACTAGGTCAACATACTAAATCTGTGTCATTTGGACTCACTGTGAGCACAACATAACTAGGTCAACATACTATATCAGTGTCATTTGGACTCACTGTGAGGACAACATAACTAGGTCAACATACTAAATCTGTGTCATTTAGACTCACTGTGAGCACAACATAACTAGGTCAACATACTAAATCTGTGTCATTTAGACTCACTGTGAGCACAACATATCTAGGTCAACATACTATATCAGTGTCATTTGGACTCACTGTGAGGACAACATAACTAGGTCAACATACTAAATCTGTGTCATTTGGACTCACTGTGAGCACAACATAACTAGGTCAACATACTATATCAGTGTCATTTGGACTCACTGTGAGGACAACATAACTAGGTCAACATACTAAATCTGTGTCATTTAGACTCACTGTGAGCACAACATAACTAGGTCAACATACTAAATCTGTGTCATTTAGACTCACTGTGAGCACAACATATCTAGGTCAACATACTATATCAGTGTCATTTGGACTCACTGTGAGGACAACATAACTAGGTCAACATACTAAATCTGTGTCATTTAGACTCACTGTGAGCACAACATAACTAGGTCAACATACTATATCAGTGTCATTTAGCCTCACTGTGAGCACAACATAACTAGGTCAACATACTAAATCTGTGTCATTTAGACTCACTGTGAGCACAACATAACTAGGTCAACATACTAAATCTGTGTCATTTAGCCTCACTGTGAGCACAACATAACTAGGTCAACATACTAAATCTGTGTCATTTAGACTCACTGTGAGCACAACATAACTAGGTCAACATACTAAATCTGTGTCATTTAGCCTCACTGTGAGCACAACATAACTAGGTCAACATACTTAATCTGTGTCATTTAGACTCACAATGACTCTTTGTTATATTTGGCTTTATGTCTGATGTTTTGTAACCCTGCTTTTATAAACAATGTTCTCCAAAGAAAATGTATTGTATAATAACAATTTCCGTTGGGCAATATTGTTTTTTTTAATAACCGTAGTTCATGCTTAGACAAACAAATTAAAAGATTGATTTTACTCAAAAAGTTGACACAATTAAACAAATACTGTATAGTTTTTTTATGAAGTTTAAATTTTCGCTTATTTTTGCGTATAGAACAAAATTACAAAATATTTTGTATACCTTATTCAATGAAAACCTTGAAATTTAACACCTTTGAAAATAACCTGCTATTTGGTATGTAATTGATAAAATAAACAATTCACACTTATACTGACAAAATATATAATTTAAATCATAGTGGAATGAAATCACTGTTTTCATTAGTGTGGCTTTCCTCTGGGACTGACACAAACAGAGGGGTAGAAATTTAAAAATATTTAACTTATCTTAGTGCACATTGCAATGTTTCTAGAAGGACTTCATCTCAAAAATTTGATTTCAACACAAAAGACACATTGCGTTTATCTATAACATCAAATTAACTGTACAAGTGCAAAATGGATGAACATTTTAAAAAAGGTAAAAGAGATATACATTAGAGAAAAAAGATGACTAGTTTCACTGTGTGTGTACATAACTTGTAAGATTTTACTTCCTTTAGACTTCCAAATAATCAGAACCATGCAATTTTTTGTACTGTTTAAAAACTTCCATTTGTTTTTTAGCTCACCTGGCCTAAAAGGCCAAGTGAGCTTTTCTTATCACTTGGCATCCGGCGTTCGGCGGCCGTCGTCGTTAACTTTTACAAAAATCTTCTCCTCTGAAACTATTGGGCCAAATCAAACCAAACTTGGCCACAATCATCATTGGGGTATCTAGTTTAAAAAATGTGTCCGGTGACCCGGCCAACCAACCAAGATGGCCGCCATGGCTAAAAATAGAACATAGGGGTAAAATGCAGTTTTTGGCTTATAACTCAAAAATCAAAGCATTTAGAGCAAATCTGACATGAGTAAAATTGTTAATCAGGTCAAGATCTATCTGCCCTGAAATTTTCAGATGAATCGAACAACCCGTTGTTGGGTTGCTGCCCCTAAATTGACAATTTTAAGGAAATTTTACTGTTTTTGGTTATTATCTTGAATATTATTATAAATAGAGATAAACTGTAAACAGCAATAATGTTCAGCAAAGTAAGATTTACAAAAAGGTCAACATGACCGAAATGGTCAGTTGACCCCTTTAGGAGTTATTGCCCTTTATAGTCAATTTTTTAACCATTTTTCGTAAATCTTAGTTATCTTTTACAAAAATCTTTTTCTCTGAAACTACTGGTTTAAATTAATCCAAACTTGGCCAAAATCATCATTGGGGTATCTAGTTTAAAAAATGTGTGGAGTGACCCTGCCAACCAACCAAAATGGCCACCATGGCTAAAAATAGAACATAGGGGTAAAATGTAGATTTTGGCTTATATCTCTGAAACCAAAGTATTTAAATCTGACAGGAATAAATTGTTTATCAGGTCAAGATCTATCTGCCCTGAAATTTTCAGACAAAACAGACACCCTGTTGTTGGGTTGCTGCCCCAGAATTAGTAATTTTAAGGAAATTTTGCAGTTTTTGGTTATTATCTTGAATATTATAATAGATAGAGATAAACTGTAAACAGCAATAATGTTCAGCAAAGTAAGATCTACAAATAAGTCAACATGACCAAAATTGTCAAGTTACCCCTTAAGGAGTTATTGCCCTTTATAGTCATTTTTTAACAATTTTCATAAATTTTTGTAAATTTGTAGAATATATTTTCCACTGTAATTACTGGGCCAAGTTCATTATAGATAGAGATAACTGTAGCAAGAAGAATGTCCAGTAAAGTAAGATCTACAAACACATCATGATCACCAAACAAAATTTTGTCATGAATTTACTGTGTCCATTGTTTAATATGCACATAGACCAAGGTGAGCGACACAGGCTCTTGAGAGCCTCTAGTTTTATTTTGTACAACAAACATTTTTTTTATTGATTCCATTATTTTGGTTGTGTGTGAATAACCAAACAATATATGTGTAAGCACTCCTGTGCTGGTCATATCATATTTTCAATTTATATTTTGTGAAAACTTAGTGGAACTAGTGTCATAATTTTTAAAAATACATGAAAAGAGAGATAACTCTGTTTGGCTTCTTTTTTCTAGATTGTAAAAATTTGCTCAAAAAGTTGTTAGAACCCTCTAGTGATCTTCGTCTTCCATTACTGGATGTAGAAATTCATCCATGGGTGACACAGGGAGTAAAGTCGTCTTTCCATACCTTCCACAAATATCCTAAAGATAAAACCATGAAATCACAGGTAAGTAGTTGTAGCAGTAAATCAGTTAAAAAAAAAATAGTGAGTGAATTGACATGGTTGAAACTTTCATGAAAACAAATGGTATTTGCTATTTCATACATGGCAGGTAAACATATATCTATCTAATCATATGAAAATAGAAAAAAAATTTGTCCTAAATTTTTTTGTAAACAAATTTAGAGATTACAGATAGTCAGCAGAGATATATACACAGCATTTTTTTAAAAATATAAATTGGTACAAATTGGTACATTTTGGCCATGAAAATTGAAAATGAATATATAATTCATGACCAGTAGGGTCGTCATAAGCCAGGTTTTTTTTCTTGAAAGGCATAAGAAATCAAAGTCATGGACTAAAGCAATATAGAGGCCCATAGTATTCTAGATACATTTCAAGTCAAAAACCTATATTGAACATTATACTACCAATATGTCATGACACCAAATTAGATGTTGTGCTGTATTTAACATATTATCAGCAAATAAATGATTGTAGAATTTTTTGGTAAATTAAAATATATGCCGTTGTGGCTTACAAATAGTTATAGATTTAAGATATCTCTATTTTAAACAATTGCTCTGCAATGATCAACCGTAGAAATTTATATGAATACAATAATTTTATTCTTTGATAGGATTCACTTCTGTATGATTCACTAGAAAATGAGGTAATGCTAATACCTGCAAGTTTTGATGTTAAAACAATTATTGTCAAATTCTTTGTAAAACTCTACAATACCTAGGCATGGCCATTTTTGTTCATCAATGTGAAAAGATTTATTTTCACAATGGTTTTTGCTGATGTTTGTTGAATGAAATTTAAAATCTTTTATTTTAAAGCTTATTTTTAAAGAAAAATTCAGAAGAAGCTCTGAAACCATCAACACTTTACCCTAAAAATATCAACAGCACAAAGCCTTTTAACATGTCAAATGTCCTTGTTTAGATATTTTACTGTGATAATGTTTAGCCAAATACATTAAGTTAAATTTTTATAAAAATGAAATAAGGAAGAAACGAAAGATGAAATCAAATGAAAAAAATAAGGAAGTATATTGCATAAATTTGCTCACTGTAAATTCGTTATTATTTGTTGGTTATTAATTTTTGTGGGTTACACGATATAGCTGATCCCAGAATTCAAATGTTTAAATCAAATATCCATGAATATGCAAGTTTTCAGCAATCCACGAAAATTGATGCCCGTGAAAAATAAATGAATCTAGAGTATTTAGAAGAATTATCTGGTAATTTTTAGTGAGTGTTTTCTATTTAAAAAAAGGGAAAGATATTTAAAAACAGCTTACCAGACACACAGTATTTGATTGGGCAAAATAAAAAATTGAATATTCATTTTAAATTTACATTTAGATCTTAGTTTTTACCGTAATTGATTTTGAATTATGTGATGTTGGGTGTAAGCAATTGAAATCAAACACTTTCACTAATTAAACACAATAATTCACTAATTAAACACAATAATTTTGGAAAGTTCCCTTTTTTGCATGGTACATATAGAATGTGAATGTGTACAGTAAGGAAACAAGAAATAACACTTAGTTCAGTTCAAGATAATGCTACACATTAGTTTTTTTTGCATGTAAACATTTTTTAGAGAGGCAATGGACTTTTCTCAGTCTCTCTTATGTTTTACTCTTCTGTTATGCATTGGTCTGCTTGGTTTAGTTTGTATGTGGTATATGACAGGAAATAACCTTAGAAATTTTACACTTGTTATATGTCGGGAAATAACCTTAGATCTTTGTGTTATGTAACAGAGGTTTATAGTAATGGCTTAATGGTGAAAGAATAGAGTTAGTTAATAGTCCATTTGCCAATTACTGATTTAATTCAGTTATTACACACTTTTTAAACAAATTACTTCCCTTTATCAATCGTAGACTGGTTCTATATTGGACAAAATTGGCTTTTGCAAATGTAATGCATGATAAGTTGAAAGTGATGTATCAGCAGTTTATCTAACTTTTTTTAATTTAAACAAATTAATGTAATTAATAGATTTGAAAAACTTTAAGGTTACTCACATTACGCACAGGTAAATTTGCTCTTTCTTAAATTCTAGCTCTCCATTGTCAATAAAAATTTATGTCCCTCATCAGCGAGACAACAAAAAAAGGGATCTCTAATTACAGGGTCAATTAAGGGAATTGGCAAATAGACTATTGGAGGAAAAATAGCATGCCATTTTATTTATGGATAATTTGAGATGTCCATCATTAGAGACCAGGTTGCTGTCTTGAATGAATTTGTGTTTTACTCATTAGTAATGTCAAGTGATTAATCTATTGATTAATTACAATGATTGGCATGAATAAAGTTTGATGGTTTTTTCCTAATTTTGTCATGCCGTGGCCTTTTATAACTTACCATGCAAACGTACAGTAAATGGTTATATAGTGACCTATACTATAGTTGTTTACATCCATGTTCTTTGGTCACTGGTGGATAGAGGCTCATTGGTGATACCTACTTTTATAATGAACAAACTTAATTCTATATAAATTTGAAAATGGCCATTCTTAGAAAATTTGCACAATGATTTGACCTTTTTCGCTTTATTAATACACAACTGTTTTCAAAACAAAATTATGAATGCTTAGATATCACATTGACATATTGTTTTCACATTTTTGCTCACTTAACTTTAGAACCATCATGAACAAAGGTGGATGTTTATATATTTGTACAGTAACATTGCTATCAAAGCATTACTAGGGTCATATAACAACACTTCTTTATTCACATTCACAGACATAGATTTAGATATAGAAAACTAGTATTGTGAGGCATTTTTTTCTGAATACAAAATTATTTGAGAAATTGACTCACTTGTTAAAGAGCTACAACTAAAATCATATGTGTGTCTACTAATTTTCTTGCAACTGCTAACTTCAATTTGAATTTGATCTAAATCTATTTAAACAGTTAGGTGATAAATGCATGCTATAACTGAATATTTGTAGTTGGATAGAATAGTTTCATGGCTGCATTAGAATAGAAAGGGCAGTATATATTACAATTTATTTTAGCACCAGTTGCCAACTAGCTTTTTTATAGATTGTTAGTAGATTAATTACAGTTTTCAGAAGATAGATGGCTGTAAATTTTAAATGTGTTAATAAATAGATGTACCAAGAATGTTTGACTTTATTTTGATTTGGTATAGATTATAGCATGATTAGAATATTAGATAGTACTGGTATGTATGAATAAATTCACAAGTGTGGAATTTTTAAAACAAAAGTTGCTGTCGCCAAATAACAGATATGCTTTATCCAAATGACTAATTTACACAATTTTGATGTTTTAAGGTGATAGAAGAGTTATCTTCCTTGCTACAGATGAAAAAGGAAGAGGTGGAGACAACAGTTCATGAGAGTAAATGTGATCAAATATCAGCCATGTTTAATATGATGATGGACTGTAAGAGAGAAGAAAAAGGTACACTGTTTGAAAACTTGTATAGAATATCTCACTTTGAAAGTGTTTTAGGGCTTAAAAATGGAAAAAAAATGGCCTTAGTGGTCGATTGGTCTAAGTAGTTGCTACTGTAATCACTAGCCAGTCAACAATGAGGTTGTGAGTTAAAACCCCGCTCTAGCCCTGGCATTCCAATCCTAATTGACTAGGATAATCAGTTTTCCTACCGAAGGTCTGTCCTTTTTTTCCGAGCATTTTGGCTTCCTCCACCAATAAAAATGGCCGTACCGAAAAATAGCCCAAAAGCGGTACTTAAAAGTGGCTTTAAAACACAAAAAAATATAAAAAAAATAACAACAAGAATGTGTCCAAAGTACACAGATGCCCCACTCGCACTATCCTTTTCCATGTTCCATGGACCGTGAAATTGGGTAATTATCTAATTTGGCATTAAAATTAGAAAGATCATATCATAAGCAACAAGTGTACTAAGTTTCAAGTTGATTGGACTTCAGCTTCATCAAAAACTACCTTGACCAAAAACTTTAACCTGAAACTCCCACTTTCATTTTCTATGTTCAGTGGACCGTGAAATTGGGGTCAAAAGTCTAATTTGGCCTAAAAATTAGAAAGATCATCTCATAAGCAACAAGTGTACTAAGTTTCAAGTTGATTGGACTTCAGCTTCATCAAAAACTACCTTGACCAAAAACTTTAACCTGGACGGATGAACGGAACCACAGACGGACGGACGGACGGACGAACGGAGCCACAGACCAGAAAACATAATGCCCCTCTACTATCGTAGGTGGGCATAAAAATGGAAAAGCTCCAATCTTCTGTCTATTTTCAACTGTCTTTATGATGATTGATTAATTGTTGGTGTTGAATGAATCTTTACATAATCTGAGGGAGCCAGAGAGAATCATGACCTTAGACAATTCTAGTTGATAAAGATTAGATTCAAACACACCTACTATGAGCAGAGTTCAAACTAGCAACCATTCACTATTTATCAATGAGATATTTTCTCATTTATTTCAAGTTTTTGGTAAGGCAAACTGTTTTAGGTAAATACATTTTTGTAGAAACTGTTGCTTTAATATGACGGAAGACAAATAAACCATGAAATAAATTTTGCTCTCATAACACCAAAAGATGTAGTGATGAATTCGATAAATATATAATGTATAAACCTGTTTTTGATATTTTAGGTATTTTTGATATTGATTATACTGTGTACCAAATGCCACCACCAGAGAAGAAAACAAAACGAAAGAAAAAACATCATTCACATTCAAAATCAGAGAGAGAAGTACAAAAAGGTAAAAGGTCACGATAGGAGCACCACTATATAAAGAATCTATCTGTATATTACAGAATTAGTTAGAAATACTGTGAAATGTCCTACTCTATATATTTTTATCAGGAATTATATAAAGTCAACTGAAAGACAAAGTTTCTTCAGCAATGAAATTATTTAATTGATAATTGGAATAAACTTTCTAGTTGGAAAAGACATTAAAAAGAGAAATCTTTGATTGGGTAGTTTTATAAAGCTGATAAGACTTAACAATATACTGAATCGGACATTGCATCTAACTCACAAAGAAGATGAATACTCAGTAATATGATAAAAACCCTTACTCTAATTGGCTACACAAGGTGTCTAAAACTTTTGAAAATAAGGAGATCTTGTAGTATGATTTCTAATGAAAAAATAAAGAGATATGATATGATCTTCAATAATGTAATAGCTCACCAAGGACCAAAATCATACAGATATAAAGAAGTGCTATTTACCATAGGCCTTCAATAATCTGCTTAAAGCCTTGGGATACCAAAGTGGGGAAAGACAACCCCCTCCCCCCCCCCCAAAAAAAAAAAAAAAATTCAAAAAAAATCAACAGCAAATAAGAGTTAATTAACAATTGCTTGACTCATCAGTGTCAGGCTCTAAGCACAAAAACAACTTACAAAATTTTGAAATTTTAAGTAATTTCTGCTTGTCAAGAGTGTACTTAAGTTTTGAACCTGTAATAAAAGCCTTTATATGTTAATCATTGAATCACTAGGTTGTGCTTGAAAACTAAAAATGCTGTAATAAGGTTGACTTACTTTAAATATTTCTTGATTTAAGTCTTGTAAAATACCTGTTTTTCAGAATCAGAAGTTCATGGAGATGAAGGACATGATGAGGAACATAAGAAACCTGAAGGTGAACAACACAGAGTCAGCACTGCATTTGATTTTATGGCTATTTGTAGTGCTCCAACATGGCTAGGGCAGGAAAGACGTAGATCCAGGAGAAGAAAGTCATATTTTCCTCAGCCTTCACCACTAGCTATGAATGTAAGCTAAGTAGCATCTGTTATAATAAAAGAAGAACCTGATAAATTATCTTGAAAAAGTGGTTTTCATAGCAACATAGTTGTGCTGACACATCATTAAACTGCTGTCAATCAATCAATTATAAACCTGCTTAGAATGTGGGTAGGGGGAATTGTTGATGATACTTTTATGGGAGATAACTCTATCAATGTGGTTGAAAACATTCATAAACATTTGGCAGAAACATATGTGATAATTTTTTAGTTTTTGTCTAATTTTACAGGAAATTGAACCTTTTTCTTTTCGGGGTGTATTGAAAATGGTAAGGCATGATTTTTCATAAAAATGCTTAATTTAAGAAGCAGTGATATTATAATCAAGGAGGAGGATCAAAAGAAGAAAAGGTAAAACAAGTTGCAAAATATTCCTTGATTTCTGGACAAATATTTATCTAAAAGTAAGAAATGCAATTGTTCCTGGCTTGTGCCTTTCAAATTTATTGGAAATTCCTAAAACTATGCAGAGTTTTGCAGACACATAATGAATTTTGTGTACTGATAAAGTCAGTGGTAGAAAATGTTCTCAATGGAATTACATAATAGAGTGTATAAGATAATTCAATATATACTAATGTATCTAAAAGACTTATTAGATAAGCAGGATATCAAATTGTTCATGAAAATTCTGTTATTTATTCAATTCTGATATCATATTGCTGATAAGGTAACAACTTTTATCAATGTTTATCATGATTGTGTTCTGGCTTCTAGAATGAATGATTATATTTCATTATATACAAAAATGAAATAACTATAGGGATAACATTTTTGTGAGAAGAATAGTAACATTTTGTAATTAGTTTAAATGATTTATCAAGATATCAGCTTGTTTATGGAATTAAAAAGAAATCAGAAACTAATCAATTTACTAACTGAGGTTAACAAATAACCTGTTACGTTGCTGTGCATAGAAGATGAAGTCAAACAAATCAATACTTTATAAAGGAGTAGTGGCAATAAGGCCCTTATTCGGGCCAAAAATTACTGCAAATTTAAAAGTTATCATGCATATTATTAAATAACTGAAAACTTGACTTAGGTACAAGGTATTCATAAAAAAAAACAAAAACAAAAAAACAAGTTACCATGGCAACAAATCATGACTTTATTTGCATATTTTGTAAAACTTCGTGATTTTCCTTGTTTTTCATCAAATTCCATGCCAAAATTTTAACTTCAATCCCTGATGATGTTATACATCCCCTTTCTACTAGACTGAGAAAAAACATATCACTTGAGTGGCAATGATTTGAAAATTTCTACACTAAAAAGATCAAAGCAAAATTTCAGAAAATATCTATAAATAATGGCAACTTTTTCTTGATTATTGTTTTTACAACTTTATAATTAATGTATAATGACCTTTTGTTTACAGAACCCAGATGCTTCATCAGAAGATGTGGCAGGAAATGCTGTAGGGGGAGATAACCCAAATCTGCTGTCCATTCATCCTGGTTGTGTTACCCCAGGGAGTGCCCAACCCTTCAACAGAAGGTCATTGAGGTCGTCTCGTAGACGTAAAAGGCCAAGTTCCTGTGGTCCTTCAAACAGAAGATCATTACGTGATAAATTGCCTCATCACAAAGGGTCTAGTAACTCTCAGCCAAGCAGTCCAACGACTTTGATTAGTCCCATTATCACTGTAGATCCACCCAATCACAGCGGAGTAGCTCGTCCAGATAAACTTGATGTGCCTGACTGTTATGGGTCAGTGACATTACAAGTACCAGAACGAACTGTGTCCTTTTCTCAAATGGACGATTCAACGTCAAATTTAAGTCAGTATTCTGATAGCTCAAATCCTGGGTCAGCCGTTAGTTTCTATTCTCCAAATTCCAACGATACATCTGCCTCACACTCAGCTCATGGTTTAAAGCCAGACTGGGTAATGGATGGGGCCTATGACATTGATAGTCTAGATTCTAAAATATTACCTGAAATTTCAATACCTCTTAAGAGGCCTTTAAGAAGACTAGTGAATCAAGATTCAGTTGAAGCAAGGATTGCCTCGGCTGATATCAAAAGTATTGTAAGACCCAAACAATTGTCAGCAATGCAAAACCAATCACAGCTAATACAGAAAAACCATACTCTTCTTCCTTGTCAGGAAATAATACAAAAAGATGACAGTTCAGGGATACAACTTCATGCAAGGCCACATGTGAATGACAGTTTAATCTTGCCTGGCATTGATAGTGCAGATAAAATAGCCGTCAAAATTGAAACTAGTCAAAATGATCATTTACGATTGCCACACAAAGATAGTGTGGATAGTGACGAGAATTTGGGTAATCATTTATTAGGGTTAGCAACAGGAGGTGATTCTTTAGAAGTAGCAAAAACAACTATGCAATGTGTGATGTGTAACAAAAATACCGTGGATTATAATTCAGATTCTACTCCCGAGCAAACTGAAGAAAGTGCCGATGAATTAGATCATAGCATTAAGTTAATTGAAAATTCTGTGAAACAGATTGTGTTGAATGATAAACGGGATGCAAAAACTGAGCCTGTCGTTGTGAATGTAAATGGTAAAATAACTATGGAGGAATTTTGTGATAAAAGTCGTTCAAAACACAACTCTGTGGAAGATAATTCCATGTCTGCATCAGTGAAATCACAACTTGAAGATATATGCAAGCCATATGTTGTAGATTTAGGAGTACCGTATTCTACGAATAATTCACCGAAATATATTGAAACGAACATTGATGCTCCTAATGATGAGATTGTTTCAATACCTCCTTCAAATCATAGGAAGAGTTCCGCAAACTCTTTACTGTCTTTCGTTATGCCCAATACTCCTACAAGACAGAAATTCACTTCCCCTATTGCACGAATTGATAGTTTTCATAGTGAAGATTTCGATAATATTGAGGATATGAGAATGAAATGTCAATCAAATTCGACAACTCCTGGTTCTGTAAATACTCCCACTTTTCCTTGTTTTGCCTATAAACTTCAGCTACATAAAAAGAAGAATGGTAAATTAAAGTCATCTAAACAGAAAGAAGAGAATGAGATAAATGTCAATGACCAAAAGAATGACAGATGTTCGAGGTAAGAGAGGTTTTTCTCACTGATTGATTATATTTGTTAAATATAAGAAGATGTGGTATGAGTGCCAATGAGACAACTTTCCACAAGATACCAAATGACACAGAAATTAACAACTATAGGTCACTGTATGGCTTTCAACAATGAGCAAAGCCCATACTGCATAGTCAGCTATAAAAGGCCCCAAAATGAAAAATGTCAAACAATTCAATCTAACTACCTAATTTATGTAAAAGAAATTAACGAAAACAAATATGTAACACATCAACAAACGACAACCGCTGAATTACAGGCTTCTGACTTCGGACAGGCACTACATACAGAATGTGGCCGGGTTAAACATGTTGGAGGGATATATTTGTTGCATGATTTCTGATGAATATTGTCCCAGTCAGAACTTCAGCCTGCTATCAAGGAATGCAATGGGCTAAGGCCTGCTGTTTCTAGCAGCAGCTTCAACAGTGTATTAGTTTGTGATTAGGGTTTTGACATTTATTTAGCTGTTCATTGAACATAGAAATGTATCAGGCTTTAATTATTGTTTTAAGATACAATGCAATAGTTTAACATAAAGTTGTGATCACATCACCTTGAAACTTAAGACATCATAATTATGATATGAATTTTTATAACAATTGTGTCCGATAAGAAATTCTTAAAAGAACTGAAAATAAAAAAAAAGGATAGTAAAATTAAATTTAACGTAAGTTGTACAAAACAGCTTGTTATATGTGTCATAAAACTAGTAAAATTCTTATGGACAATTTTTACATTTACAATCTGTTAATTGACTGTGTGATATTTGAAAGTACCAAGATGTAAGTACAGAATAAATAAGGAAATGTGCTATGATTGCCAATAAGACAACTATACACTCAAGTTCAAATGAGGTGGATGTAAGGAATTATAGGTCACAGTATATAGAATGAGAAAAACCAATACAGTATAGTCAGATATAAAAGGTCTCGACATGAAAAATGTGAAACTACCTGTCTAACTTATAACAAAACATGAGGTTTAATATACTCAACAAAGGTACATTGTTTACTTCATATTTTATTAGTACATTTGGCTTTCTTATCTTAGATTAGTCTGGATGCCATTGTTTGTTTCTGTTGGTGTCAATTAAGTTTTGTGGTGGAAAAGAATATGGTATTTTTTCTAATTCTTGCTCCTCATATTAAAAAAGATACCAATACCTTTAGAGATTGCCACTAGAGAAAGAGAGAAGGATGCAAAAGGAAGAAACAGGGCTTGCAACCCTGACTAAAGAACTAATAGAAAAAGACAAAAAGCTGAAGATGAATTTCATCTTTTCTTAGTTTATAGTTGATTTATTTTGATTGTAGGAATGACATTGAGCCCACCTGTTCAGATCCATTGTTAGTCGGATCAGGAAGTGATAAAAGTACATCTGATGAAAACTCTGACAAGCCTCTTCATAGTAGTAAAGCCAAAATCCATCCTATGGACAAAGGTTAGTGTCCAAGCACCCGGACAATAGTTATAGTTGCAATTTTATAAAACAAACAGGATATAAACTTGTTGTAATGTTCTTTCAATTTTTCATTTCAATTAAAATTCTGAGTTTCACAGTTCAAAATGGAAGTCTTTCTTTGTCAGGTGTAAAAACACTATACATGGATGCAGTTAAAGTATTCTGTAGTTAACAATAAAAAAAAATGCTCTTTTCCTTTGCCATGCAGAGATATATATTATGATAGTTGTGAAATAATATACTACATGTTTTTACATATAATTTATTATTCACTGCTATCAAAATATACACAAGAAAACTCAAAAGCATTAAACACTGAGAATTTTGAAGAACAGAGGACACTTTCATCTTGTCAATTGCCTGAGAGTAAACACATGTACAGTGATATTTTATTTCATAATTATCAAAATACCAATGGTTTTAATAGTGAAAAGAACAGCTAAGTTGAATTGAAAGCTGTACTTTCCTACTAAAAGATTGTATGAAATATGACAACAATATTCTGTAATGAATGAATTCTTCACAGTAGTAGCATAAATGTAGATGACATAAGTTCCAAGCTTTGGCAGGGGAATAAACTTCAGAATAAAATCATTTGCGATTGCAAAATGCTGTCAGGGTTGATGAAGATGTAAATAAAGTGTGATTTTTCTTTCAGATGACAAGGACTCCACAAAAAGCTGCAAATCTTTAAACAAATCTAAATGTACTGTTGATTCTGACCCTATCTGTAATGATATACAGGTGAAAAAACAACAGGTAAGGATGGTGCTCAGGGTGGCAGCTACCACATAGTCAGCACTGTAGAATTATGTCATTAGATGTGTATAGCAATCACAGTGCTTTATATACTCAAATATTAACTTACTTTGTGCAATGTCTGTAGACATTTTCATTAGGCAGCAACCATTTGATTTTCTGGGGGGGGGCTATGGTTTTTTTTGGAAAAAAAAGTTTGTATCCAGGTTTTGGTGAAAAAAATAATTTGTTTTGGACCCTGAGTAAAAAAAATTGTTTGTTTAACCCTCAGCTGCCACTTTATGTAATGTTAAAATTGAAAGAAAAAAATCGTCTTCGGTTTGTTGCCAAAAAAAATAGATTGTTCTTCGCCGAAGGCGAAAAAAAAAGTTTGCACAGAAAAAAAAACCATAGCCCCCCCCAGAAAATCAAATGGTTGCTGCCTTAGGATATTTTTAAGACGGAAATGGACAATTTTTGAGGCCTTCAAAATAACCACATCTAAATAGATATCAGTATAACACAGTGAAACAAATATCATATTATCAGTAAATATCAACATTTCTTTTTCATGACATGTTAAACTTGGCCAATAACAATTTGGCTAGAATTTTACAGAGAGTTTGCAAACCCTTCCACTATGATTTGTTTAAATGAGATGTTTTCCCATTTTGCTATTTTATAACTTGATATCTAGTTGAAATGCTGCTGACCCATATTTTTTGTCATCATCTTTTCTGGAATAGTCAAGATTGACATTTATTTATGGCATTTTTGAAAATTTTCTAAACTAGCTTATAGCATGGTGATGTGAAGCAAGCAAAAGGACAGGCAGGGAAAAGAGGATACATAATTATGGTTACCTCCTACAGCTTTTTACTCAAACCTCAATCCAGTCATTAAGTTTTTTATTCATTTATAAATATTATTTTACCAGTTTTCAACAACTTATTCATATAACTTTCAATTTTAAAAAAAAGGGTTATTTTTTTTTTATTTACTCTATAATTTTAGAGTTATGAGTTAAGATAGGGGAGCTTCACTATATTTTATTTATTAAAGGGTTTCATCAAAAGCAGTGATTCAAACATGTTTCAACACTCTGTGGTTGTATCATGCTGTCGGCAAGCATAGCCCTTTAAACTGATCCAGTTTTTATTAGGTCAGTATTTTTCATGTTAAGAAAAACTTTACACAAACTTTTATTTTAAGCAGGTAACACCCTATTAGTAGTCCCCATCTGCCCTCTGCTCTCAAAAGGTGTATACTCTTTAGATATCAATGGGAGTCTTACAATATATTCAACATTTTGGAAATTCCCTCTTAATACAGGGATTACTTCTGCACCAAATCAATCTAATTGAGCAATTTTCTGGAACAAATTTCCAGCTTGCTTAACTATATTTGAGGAATAGTTGGATTATCTTGTTAAGCAGGGTAAGCGATACAGACAGGTTTTTTTTTAAGCCTTTTCATCATTTTCAATACCAGTTTCTTTTGTATAGAAGTAAGTTTTAAAAGTTATGAAAAAATCTAATTGGAAACCAATTTCAGGAGACAGCATAAACATTTTGTAAGTTGAATAAATTCATTTCTGTCTTGCAATCCACAAATTATATTAAGCTATATTAACTTAACTTTACAATAGCATGATCTTCTTCTTGATGGTGCATTAGAAATGCATGTCAGAAATATTAATCAACTACTGTACGCAGCTGAATTACAAACACACTGGTAAAACTGAAATTGTCAAAAGATGTCTTTTGTATGTATGGAGAAATTATGGGTTTGATATGTATGGGGGAAAAAATAATATTGAAAACTAGTTAATGTTTGTGTGTTTAATCATATATTTGATGCTTTTTTTAGCATCATGTTGAGTATTTTGCTATTTTTGCTATTTTAAGAAATGAAAATTACGTTATCATAACCATGATTACTAATTTTTTTTCTTTGGGGGAAAAAGAGGGGGGGGGGGGCAGTAATCCCATTTAAATTAATCTGTAAGGAAGCTAACTCAGGTTTTTTTTATATGTTTCCTCTTAAATTTCAGGTTTTTTTTATGTATATTGATTGCTTAAATGTTGGATAGAACAATTTAAAAAAAAAATAACAAATATTGAATAGTAAGGACTCTATCAACTCTAGTGCTACTAGCATCTATGAAACACCATACAATTTGTATCTGTTACCATTTGATATTCAAAGAATTGTTTCCATGGCATGTAATGCATATATAATATTATCAATATTTGATTTTTTATTTATCATTATATATATATGCCTTTCTTTTTTCTTTTTTTTCCATACCACTTTTAAAAAAAAAAAAAAATTTGATAATAAATGTTTTTCTCATTTTTTTGTTCTTTTTTTACAATCTGTGATTGTTATATTGGGGAAATTTTTAGTCTTTAAAAGTCACAAAAAAAGGTTTTATAATTAATCCTTTTGTTACGAATATATGTGTAATGATTGTCACCTAGGTTACTGGTCATGTGATGGGTTTTATTATTATATATTGTAATTTTTGTATACTTTCTTGCATTTGCTTTTTTAATGTTGATGTTTCAATGACTTTAAACAAAAAGCTTTATGAAAAACTTGTATTTGATTTTTTCTTGAATGTTTAAAATGTAGGCAGTATAATATATAAATTCACTACACTTTAGACATTTAGGGAGGAAATATTCAGAGACGTTGCCTTCCATTTACTCGTTTTAAGTAAGATATATGTACTTTATCTATTTGTCAGACTTTCATGAAATTTTTTCTGTAATATAAAAGAATTAGGAGTGTTTAGAATTCAAAAAAGGATTTTAAAAGATATTGTAAATTAAAAATTGGAAAACAATTAAAATACAATAAAAGTGTATCCTACATGGACATAAATCATATTAGTATTTACTGTTATCAAAGTTTCAAATTTTCAAAAAAAAAATTTTGATTTTAACAGATGATGGATTAGGACCTATAAATCTAGATTTCTAATCAAGAATCATAGAAGTAAATAAGATACATAGTTTTTAAAATCCTACAATTTAGTTTTTTACTGCTGTCTTGAGTTGTATGGAGGGCTTGATAATACTGCTAAGAGATAAGGTTTTGCTTTAAATAAGACTAGCATTGGAGTTAGGGAAGTGGTTTGGGAAAGATTTAGATTAAGCAAAATTATATCATTACACAAAGTAAAAAAGTTCTGTTATTTTATAACCAATAATGTGGTAAGACAAGATTTTAAAAGATCAGTATTTTGTATTTTAAATGTTTATTGTTTGTGGTTTGAACTTGTTTAAAGTTGGGCTGTGTTTTTGTTGAAGCAATGAAAAGAGTATTTTACTCTAATCAAAAACCCTTTTTTTTTTAAATTTCCCATATGAATTTAGTGTTATTGACTTTGAAGTAAACTGTTTCAAGAAAATTGACCCTTACTTTAAAATACCTTCAGAAACTCTATATTAATCCAAATATAAATGATAAGCATTATATAAGAATTTTGACTAGGTAGATTTAAAGTGGAAAATATATAATAAGAAGTAAATGTGGTTCTTTACATGTGTTCTTGCTTTCATTTTCATCACACATGCTGCAATGCAGAGTGTTCAGATTTAGTTCTGCTGTCCAATAAGCTTGCACAGCTTTATGCTTTTTCTTACCACAGTCTATCTATATTTAGACTTTAATTTCAAGATTAGAAATATATTCACTTCATATATCATAGCTTTATAGTGACTTTTTTCTTTCATTTTCCCTCATGCTGCAGGCATTTTGATCACATGACCAGCCCTCAGGTAATCCATTCACATATTATGCATCCCAGGATTCCATGTAAAAATGGTCTCTCATGCAATGTCACATGTTTGCTTTTTAATAACCATTGTAATAACTTTTACTCATTTCTGCTTCTTAAATCTCTTCAGTTGCAAACTGTCTTGACCTATGACCTCTAAAAGCATGAACTCTCTGAACGTCTTAACTCTGATCTTTTTTGATAGAAATGTGATCTGAATGTGCTAAATTTTATACATTTTCAATATATAGGTGTACTGAGTGATGCATGTTTAAAAAAAAGAAATTTTAGGCTTCAGAGTATTGTTCATAAATATGTCAAAGGTCAAGAATTTATTAATTCACATTTCATATTTTAAACATAATTTCCACTTTTGTCATCATAACCAGTAGACTTGGTAGTACTATTCTTTGTTTTGGGGGTAGTCAAACGTTTTTTTTTAAGCTTTTTATAAATAGTCTATTTGAACTTAAATGTAGAACACAAATATATGAAGTCCAATATATATACCATACTATATAAACGAGTCTAAATTGAAAACTACGTTCAAACCTATGATTGCGTTGGATAAAAACCGCAATTTTTATACGTGTGCATGTAAAACAAATTTCGATGTAGAAGGGTCTAAAAACAGCACAAACAACATTTTCCAAAAGACCAAAAAAGTGAAAAAGTATATTTAAACAAAACGCATTTGACTTACAGGTCGAACAACTGATGTTCTTTAACCCTGCTGACTGCCATTGGCGATTGCCAAATAAAATTGATCACAAGATGTAACAAAATGGATCTTAATATAAATTTAATACTAAACAGAAAAATAATCAACTTGTGGCCACGATGTTATGCCACAAACATACGGTGTCAATATTTTTTTAGTACACCAGATCCGGATTTCGACAATAAATGTCTCTTCAGTGATGTTAGGGATCGAAACGGTATTTGGAAGGCCATATAAAAAGTACCCTCATTTTTAGAAAAAGTACCCTCATTTTTAGATAAACTCTTGAATTTTAAGAGTCAATATAGGATGAACGGATCATATAAACCGGAGGGAAAATATGATACAAACCCAAACGAAAAAAATATAAACGAGTCTAAATTGAAAACTACGTTCAAACCTATGATTGCGTTGGATAAAAACCGCAATTTTTATACGTGTGCATGTAAAACAAATTTCGATGTAGAAGGGTCTAAAAACAGCACAAACAACATTTTCCAAAAGACCAAAAAAGTGAAAAAGTATATTTAAACAAAACGCATTTGACTAACAGGTCGAACAACTGATGTTCTTTAACCCTGCTGACTGCCATTGGCGATTGCCAAATAAAATTGATCACAAGATGTAACAAAATGGATCTTAATATAAATTTAATACTAAACAGAAAAATAACACCGTATGTTTGTGGCATAACATCGTGGCCACAAGTTGATTATTTTTCTGTTTAGTATTAAATTTATATTAAGATCCATTTTGTTACATCTTGTGATCAATTTTATTTGGCAATCGCCAATGGCAGTCAGCAGGGTTAAAGAACATCAGTTGTTCGACCTGTAAGTCAAATGCGTTTTGTTTAAATATACTTTTTCACTACCATACTATATATATATTTTTGTTAAAATGTTCTGCTGTAAAGTTTTCTTTATAATGCCAGTTGGTTCACAAAGTATGTTAGTGTAATGTGTATCACTCCTGTAATGAAGTCAGAGGGTCTGAATGGGGTTTACAGAATAGAGAATACTCAAGGTCAAGACAACAGAAAAATGGACCAAAAAATCCATTACCGTTAATAAGAAAAATAGACCAAAAAACCCAAAGAATAGAGATTAATGAGCTGCTAAAATATAATGAACAGGAAATCAGCAAAATAGATAACAAATAGGAAAAGTGACATATTTTTTCAAAAAAATATACAGACTTGAAAGGACCTCACCGTCCAGACGCTCAGTCAGCAGGAAACAAAAACAAATGGCACCACAAGGAATAGAAAATGATAGAAATATACTATCTATTATGTCTTAGCATTTATATAAAAAAAAAATACTTTGGGGGTTATGGCTCAAACCATTTAGGAATTTGGGGCAAAAAAAAGGGGAAAAACAGGTTTTTCTGGTTACAGAGAATTGAGACAATTTTAAAGCAGTGTAAGGGAGATAATCCAAATCAATTTAAAGAACAATGTTTGATTACCTTCCTTACACTGCTTGTAAATTATGTATTCAGAAAGGATGATTGTCTTGAGGTGATAAGCTGTCAATTTATTTTTAGCAGTTACTATTAATTAATATTAATGTTAGCCATGACTATGTATGTCATTTTATATTTTAAAAGGTTTATGATGTATATAAATGGGTAATTATGGTTGCAAACTCCATTAGAAATTTGAAGAGAGATATTGACCATATCTTGAGGGAAAGATTTTTTTCAGAATAAGGGACAGGGGGAGGTGAAAAAAATTTGAGAGGGGGGACAATTTTTCTCATTTCCGATTTCAGAAATGAAAAGAAAATTCCTTCAAATATTTTTTTGGGGGGTGAATGTGCAACAGCATAGTGTATTGCACAAACGCCAAAAAAATGAATATAAATTCAAATTATATAACCAATTTGAAGTTCTTTGACTACAGTTTTTTTCTGTGTTGGAAACCTGTTATGTGTCAAAAATTTAATTACAATCCAAATTCAGACCTGTATCAAGCGTGAATATTGTGTCCATTTTGGCACCAACTTTTCAGGGTTTGACATCTGTGGTCGTATCCAGCTGCGCTCTGTGAAGCAATTTATTAATTCAGTATTGACTTCATTGTAATTGGTTAGATAAATAGATATTAAATCCAGATGCATATATTTAGTCGTAAATAAGCATTTCATACCCAAGTAATTACCTGTATATGATGATATTTAATAAATACTTTAAGGGAATATAAATATAGCTCATGGAAAGATTTTTATGAAGTGTACTTGAAAATGAACAAAGTAGGTTTAATATAATATAATTTGTGGAAATTTTCTGCTGAAAAATGGAGGAGGGGGGATTTAATTTCCATATAAAAGCAATTTTTTTAAGAAGATAGATTTTCATTTTATATCATATCATCTCCACAGAATCTAAACAAAATACTTAAAAATATTTACGAGAGCTGAAATATATCTAATTTTAATTGTAAACTTTTTTCATAGCTTGCTTTTCGGCTGCAAATAAACAGGTTAATCCTGAGAATTTCGAAGATATTTTTTTATTTCAGTCATTCAAGATACAGGAATTAGCAGTTCTATTTCATAACATTTGTTGTGTCACTAATTTCAGAGTTATAAAAACAAATATTTGCATAATTTCATTAATTTTAATTTTCTTTCCAGAATTTAATAGGAAAACCATGCAACTCTCAACTTTCGGATAATAAGAAAACTTGTGTGAAATATTCTCCATGGAAACATGGATTTGTACAGTTTTTGAAGAAGAAAAAACAAGGACAAAGACAAGGTAGCCGGAATAACAATGACTCTTTTCGCTCTAACAATCATACTCTCTTAAAAACTAACCTATCTAATCATAATGGTCATGCTCGCTGTTCTTACAAAGCTCTACCTAACTTGGATGACAATGGTTTGGAAGCCGAGACTCAGTTCCAGACTAAATCACTAGCTGTTCGTCCAGGTTAGTACAATTGGAAAAAATACTTTATTTGTTAGATTTTGAAAAAAGTCTTCTCAATGAAAAACAAATTCAACTGACTTAGATATATAATGTGTTAGATTTAAAAATAGGTTTCCTGCAATAAAAGAAACCAAATTCAATTCTAATAACTTTCACAAGTATGCCTAGATCTATAAGATGGATTAAAACTGATAGCCTTCATGCTTAATGTCTTTGTAGACCGTAATCAATCTTGTACTGGAAAGGACATTACCTTCCAACCAAAGTATATACCATGGAAAGGACATTATCTTCCAACCAAAGTATATACCATGGAAAGGACATTATCTTCCAACCAAAGTATATACCATGGAAAGGACATTATCTTCCAACCAAAGTATATACCATGGAAAGGACATTACCTTCCAACCAAAGTATATACCATGGCAATGGTTATATCTGTATTATATCTTGAAAAGTTCTGTTAGTATGGATCATCTTTTGCCTGAGCCTAAGGGTGTCAGGGCTAGTCAAGTAACTAATCTTCTGATTTTTATTCTGACGATTCCTTTACACAGAAGATTTTTTTTACTCATCATCTTGCTGTTGCCAAGTAAAAAAACTTTTCAAGATTACAAATTATATTGAATTTTATAATTGAGAGTTTATTTATTGATGTGCAATGTGATATTTAGTCTGTGGGTTCTTTTATCTAGATTCTTTTATTTTCAGATACTTTAGAAATCCGATCATCCCCTGTCCCTGGTCTAGCTCCAGCACAGCCAGCAACAAAAATGTTTGATTTTACAGTGTTATCTACAGAATCACCACAAGCAAACTCGTGCCTTCTTAGTTGGAAAGGATGTCGTGACTGTACTGTAGGACATGTACCGTCAGATGAGGAGGTATGACTTTTACTTTGTCAAAATGGACATATGCAGCAATCAGTATTTACATTCCAATTTCATATCTTTTTTGTCTGGCTGGATTTCAAAATCCCAAATAGGCTCACAGTAAAGTGATGTCGTGGGTTGGTGGGTGGGGAAAAGTGGTTACCTAATTCATGTATAAATCAAATTTTTAAATCAACTCTTTATATAGTTTTCAACCTAGATCCCTGAACTCACAGGAAGATTGCTTGTTTGTTGGTATAAATCAGTTATATCGTGTGATGAGTTTTCAGATTCGTCTTTCAATAACTTCCTGTTGACCATCAAGTTTTTGGGCAGTGCAGTAGCTCACAGATTCACTTGTTGACATCTATTTAAAATATAACCTAGATAAGATTAATTTGAATCAAAATATCTGCTTCAGGACAGTAAATGTACTTTTTAAGATTCTTTTGAAATATAACCCAGATAAGATTAATATGAACAAAATTATCTGTTTCAGGACAGTGAATGTACTTTTCGTTTTGAACAGAGTGTTGATGTAGCTATCAAGACAAACATGACAATACAGAATGTGCAGGATGCAAAGACTTACACAGCTTACAAATGTTCTCATTCATGACAGCACTTCTACAGTATCAGGACGTTCATCTGGATTATCTCCCTGTATGTGATTATCTCCCTTTGGAACAATTATAGGCTGTGCTGTATCATTGTCATCTTCTAATCAAACATTTTTTTTCAGACATTTTTTTCTATTTAGAACTCAGATTGTTAGATTGAACTTATCCTATTTTTTGCCTTGTTAAATTGGTAATAATTATTAATGTGTATTCTTCATTATATTGAAACTCCTTTCATAGAGTATCAAACATGAAAATATTGTTGTTATAAGCAGTTACTTATGAATAGTTCATTTTTTAATGGTTAGAATTTTCTTGTATTGAGAAAAAAAATATATCTTGTGAATACTTCATCTCATGTGTTTGAATTAATTTTACATTGAAGCCTAAAAGAAATTTTATATATTTTAATAAATGTTTCACCTGTACCACTAAAATCTTTAAAATAAATATCCAAGATACTAAAAGATAATCATAAGTAAATACTTATGATTTATGTCTTGAGTTTACTTTTAAGAAGAGTAATCCCCCCTTCTGCTGTCTTATAAGATGAACTTCAGTCAATATTATTGAAAAAATGAAAACCTATTTTACACTGTACTTTTTCATAAATTGAATGTTATATTAAAATAGTATGTAGAAATAATCAGTATTTTTAGAAAAAAATATATCCGTCCAACCAATACATTTCTGCTCATTTGACCAAACTTTACTAATTTGACTACTAATTGAATTCATTTTCAAAAACAAACAGTTAACTATCTATTCAGATTTAGACAATAAAATTTGATCATTGTGGTTTATAAGAAAAATAATTTTTGCTATCAGATTAAGTTTAAATGCATATCCAAATAGGGAATTGGTTTTAATTTCCTTTAAATTTGTACTTAAAAAAAAGTTCTTTTTCTGTATTTTCTGATTGCAACTAATTTGTAATACATTAAAATGTATAGGTTCTTTTACTATTCTTTCTCACTTCAAATTTGACTATCTTTTCATACAGACAACTACAGATAATAAATTGTTTTTTTTTTTATAAGAAAAATTGGAATATTGATGAAAACTGATATAACAATGAATTTTTTTAGAGGGAGCTAGAGAAGATTTTGAGGCTTTAAGGTGGTACCCAACACTTTCACTAAAATAAATTTGGCTCGTTTAATTTTTACAAAATTTTGGAAAAGTATTTACTTTGACCCTTTGACAAAATTACAAAAATTAAAAAAAAAAATTGAACCAACCAATTTATGAGAAAAATTACACTGGTTATATAGCAGTTTGACAAACACTAACTTTGATCATTGAGAAGCTTAATATTCCCTTAACAATGCAACGTAATTAAAATGTTTTGCTGATTTTACAGAGTTATCTCCCTGTAGTGTTATGTACCACCTTAAAGGAAAATGATTGCTGGATTTTCTTCTTGTCATAGTATTGAGATATCATTCTGTAATTTTATTCTAAGCTTTTTAGTGATTATTTTCTCCTCTATGATCTTGGATGTGTGATATTTTTATTGTTTTTGAGGTCAAGTAGAAGTTAAATTCAGTACCATCTCAGGTTTATTTGCATTTTCTCTTCATTGTATCTTTTCCATAAATATAGCAGGGTTTGATACCCCTGGTATTATATTTCTTGAAAACATAGAATGGTCCATTATACATTAGTTGCTGTAAAAGTGAACATCACTGTATATACATGTATATAGGAACATGAATGAAAAAGACATCATTTAATGTGTTTCTTCATAAAATATATGCATGTTAAACCAAAACTTGTATGATGTTTTTTTTTTTATTTTTTCTTTATTACTTCTATTAGAATGCCAAAAATTTGAAATTTGTAGAAAACCATCAGTTACCTCACTAGACCTTGTAAATGGTACCTCACTTGACCTTAAAAACTTTTTTTTTTTGTATCTTTAAGAAATTTGAAGTCATTTTAATTCGCTAACATTGGTAGGAATTTTTAGTTATTTAAGATATTTTGTAGTAGACATTAATATTTTTTCTTGCCAAGCTAGTTTTAAGTTTATGCTTGCCTCATGATTACAACACCAGTATGTTTGTCTTCCATACAGAAGGGAACAAAGACACTATGAAGATTATTAAAAACAATTACATTCCTTTAAATCAGACAATATATCCTTCAAAGGAAATTTGTTATTGATAGCAATTGATGAATATGCAAATGATATAAATACCTGCAAAATGTTTTACAATAAATATCCATTGACAAACATCACTCATAGATCAATAGAATTCAATTAAACTTGGGTCTGGAATTTATCACAAGTTATATGAATTAACATGAAAAATGAGTGATTTTTGTTGTAATATTTTTTAATGTAAACACATGCTATTGTAGCCTGTCTTTTGTAATTGTCTTAAAACCAAACATTGTATGGAGATCGTTATTTTTAAGCGCTTGTACCATTGTCTGTCATTTTGTATATAAGATAGATTTTTTTCAATGCTAAAAGTTCCAAAGATATCTGTTATATACTGTACTTTTTTTATTTGCAGTTTTTGACCTACCAAAGGGCTAATATGTATGACTGTTTTCCTTGTTTTTTCTTCTTTCATTGTTAAATGGTGAAAAACATTTGAGGTTAGACGAACCAGTTTACAATGCAAAACTGTAATGAGTAGAATATTAGGCCAAAAATATGTTCATTTGTATTTTTATTTGGTGCACTTTTATAATGTTGTTTTTTAAGATTTGTATGTGAATAAGCACAGTTGTGATATTTTTGTCTTAACCAATATGCCGATTAACCAAAAAAGTCCTACTGCATCATGGGTGTATTTATGTTCTTTTGATAAATTGTTGAGTTATTTGTAACAATTTTATGTCATTGCCATGGTCTTTTGAAAACAAAGGGAAATTATATTTCATTAGTTACCAAATCTTACCTAAACTTTGACCTTACTCAAATGAAAATAATGAATTTCTGAACGAGTTTTCATTTCTGTTTTCAACTCAGCTTCTTGGTTGAAACTTCAATAAGATCAAGCATGACATATACTGTTATTACGTACCTTCAATAACATCAAGCATGACATATACTGTTATTACCTACCTTCAATAAGATCAAGCATGACATATACTGTTATTACCTACCTTCAATATCATCAAGCATGACATATACTGTTATTACCTACCTTCAATAACATCAAGCGTGACATATACTGTTATTACGTACCTTCAATAACATCAAGCATGACATATACTGTTATTACGTACCTTCAATAGCATCAAGCATGACATATACTGTTATTACGTACCTTCAAAAACATCAAGCATGACATATACTGTTATTACGTACCTTCAATAAGATCAAGCATGACATATACTGTTATTACGTACCTTCAATAACATCAAGCATGACATATACTGTTATTACGTTCCTTCAATAACATCAAGCATGACATATACTGTTATTACGTACCTTCAATAAGATCAAGCATGACATATACTGTTATTACCTACCTTCAATAACATCAAGCATGACATACCTTCTGTACTTCTTGACTCTTAAAAGGCAGGTTATCTTAAAAACCAAACTTAATTAAAAATCAATTCAGGAATATTGCAGTTGAACTCAAATAGTCTGTTTCTTTGTATGCTGGCATTTGTTTTTGTTGCAGTTCAGTTTTTGTTGTTCCGTTGGTTATCCTTTTATAGTTGATGTGTTTCTCCCAGTTTTGGTTGGTTACTGGAACTTATTTTTGCTTATTCAATTTATGACTTTTGAACAGGGGTATACTACTGCTACTTTTATTTTCCAGACAGAAACATCTAAGCAAAAGTATAACAGTCATAGCATGATGGTACATCTAGTTGAAACAGTTGTTTTTAATTTGGTCACACAAAATGACTATTATCGTCCAAAATGTTTCTAATAACACTTTAAAAACTGTTTTTTTTGTAAATCATGACTAAAACAAATATTTCTCTAAATATTCTAAAAGTGTGTTATAATATCCTTGTAATGGAAAAGAAAAAAATAATTGTATTAACACTTGATATAAAACCACTACACCTACACCTACATCAAAAATCTTAAAATAGAAAAGGTTTGCTAGATGCCCCTTAGTCTTGATCCGTACATAGAAGCTACAGGGTAATATTAAATTATAAATATATCAGGTGAAGAAATCTACCCAATATTATCACAAATTGTCCAACAGTCTCAAGCAAGTAACATATACAACCATGATGCATTAGGACCTTTTTATATTTTTTTTATTTTTGTTATTGTTACTTATTGCGGGTATAGAAGAAATATAGAATTATTTGTTTTGTTTTTAGTGTATTTTGACATTTCACTAGTACTTTTCTTGATGTTCATTGTATCACAACCATTTTTTCCTATCATTGCCTAAACCAAGTAACTGAACCACATTTCTAATTATGAGATATCTGTTTGTATTCACTTCAAAAGTCAAACTGCAGAAATTAACATGGTCCAATATTTGTCTTTATAGAATAAACAGACTATAAAGGTAGGTTTGAAACATTTAAAACTTAAAGCTTTGGACACATTTGAGACTTTAGTTAACAAGAAGCTGATGGTACACCTGTCATCTCTCTTTTTACTCTGTCTTGTTTGAAATATTGGAAACTTAACTGATTTTTATTCAACTTTCTCGAGTAGAGTAATAACAGGCTAATGAAGTTACCAAAATGGGAAATTTGGCTCACCACTCTAATAAATACTTCAAGAAAATGAGAAAGTCTTGAAATGTGTAAATGCAAAATAAAGAATGTGGGAAAATAAGTTTGTAATATATTTTGAACATGAAAACAGCAAATATAACACACTTGTTAATCTTTCAATTATTTTTCAACACTTTTACACATTGTTTTTGACTTCAGAATTAATAATGGTGGCTTATTCAACTTTAAGATTTATAGCTTGAATGAGAGCCACTAATACTTTAGGTATTGTATTTATTCCTGTAAGAAAAAATCATACAAAAGGAAAGAAACAAACAAAAAAATAAAGAAGAACTGACAAACGGATTTAACATTTAATGGATTTTATATATGAAACCATAATATGAACAGCATGCTGTTGTAAAGCTTTTTTAAAACAAAATTCTTAAACTGACTAGAAACCAATTATATTTTTGATATTAAGTTCAAGGTAATATTATGTACATATATAAGATATGAACAGATCATTTTATACTTAATATTCAAAATAAAATTCTCTCATAAAAGAATTTAAAATTAAGTATTAACCAAGGCATCAGAGTTTTGACTATCAGACCTCATAGTTTTGACTTTTATACATCTGAGTTTGACTACCAAACAGTCTTATTTACAAAGAATTTTCTTGTATCCATGTTTCTGCTGCATACACCTATTTATATAATAACTTAGGTGTAAGGATGTATTGTATCATATTATATATATAGAGACATAACAGTGATACAAGTTAAAGAACCAAATATGTATTTACCAATGTGTTGGTCTCTTCTTTTATCATCAGTGTTCTTGTTATTGCAAATTAAATGAAAATAGTATTTTATAAGATACACAAAATTAAAAGATGATACATAATGAGCTATATACCTATATTAACATTCCTTTGTGTGTGTGAGTGTCACATGTGTATTTAAATGTGTATGTGTGTGAAGTTTTTGTTTTTTTGTTAATTTGTTGGCATTTTTGTTGAGAACTGAGAATTGTGATTTTTACACGTTTTCATGTTTTTTTTATTGTAATTCTTCCACAAAACCTTCTTCCTTGTTAAGAGGAAGGGTAATTTATTATGTGATGAATTTGTTGTTGAATTTTAAATATATGATAAGTTATCATGATATTGTAGAAAATATAACCATAATAAATGAGATTTCTTCACTTACAATATGTTTTTGTTTGATTTCAGTGTCATCAGTCAATTTCAGATCCTACATTATTATGTTTTCGTCTAGATGCACTACCATTTTATCTTTGAATCGTCTAGATGCACTACCAATTAATCTTTGAATCGTCTAGATGCACTACCATTTAATCTTTGAATCGTCTAGATGCACTACCAGTTAATCTTTGAATTGTCTAGATGCACTACCATTTAATCTTTGAATCGTCTAGATGCACTATTAATTTATCTATAAATCGTCTAGATGCACTACCATTTAATCTTTGAATCGTCTAGATGCACTACCAATTAATATTTGAATCGTCTAGATGCACTACAATTTAATCTTTGAATCGTCTAGATGAAATACCATTTAATCTTTGAATCGTCTAGATGCACTACAATTTAATCTTTGAATCGTCTAGATGCACTACCAATTAATATTTGAATCGTCTAGATGCACTACAATTTAATCTTTGAATCGTCTAGATGAAATACCATTTAATCTTTGAATCGTCTAGATGCACTACAATTTAATCTTTGAATCGTCTAGATGAAATACCATTTAATCTTTGAATCGTCTAGATGCACTACCATTTAATCTTTGAATCGTCTAGATGCACTACCAATTACTGTTTGAATCGTCTAGATGCACTACCATTTAATCTTTGAATTGTCTAGATGAACTACCATTTAATCTTTGAATTGTCTAGATGCACTACCAGTTAATCTTTGAATTGTCTAGATGCACTACCATTTAATCTTTGAATTGTCTAGATGCACTACCATTTAATCTTTGAATTGTCTAGATGAACTACCATTTAATCTTTGAATTGTCTAGATGAACTACCATTTAATCTTTGAATTGTCTAGATGCACTACCAGTTAATCTTTGAATTGTCTAGATGCACTACCATTTACCTTTGAATTGTCTAGATGCACTACCAATTTATCTTTGAATAGTCTAGATGCACTACCATTTAATCTTTGAATCGTCTAGATGAACTACCATTAAATCATGGAAAGAAATGTTTTATTGGCAAGTTGCTTCTTGGAGTTGATGTTATGTTCGCCTAAAGTTGATGTTGATGGAAATCTTTTTTCTTGAGAGTTTTGGTGTTGTACAATTTGTGAGCCAGAATTTGTTGGTTAATATTCTTTAGTCAAGACATATTGCTAGTGCTTTTGTTTTGGTAGGAAGAGACGTCCGTCCTACTATTTTTGTAGCTTTCTGTAGAGCAACATGCTGGCCCCACATATCTTGACATTACTTTCTACTCTAGCTATCAAATAAGTTTTCAGGAAGAAATCTGTTCATTGACATCTTTACATAATCGTTAACATATAATGTGTCTGTCTGTCACCGTTATATGACAGTTGCCTTTATTCCACATCGTGTGATCAAGGTCAGTTTTCAAGATGAGGTTTTCCTCAGCAACTATCAGTTGCCAGAAGTATGTGATCCGTCTGACATTTAATTTCAGATCCCATTGGTAATGTTAAGGGCATACGATACAGTTTTGATCCCGTATTTAAAGTTTGATGAAAATTTCCATATAGGCTGTTTTTGCCTGATTAAATCAAATACGTAATAAAAAATGTACCTTCATGTGCTACTTTTTGAGTTAAATGAGATTGAAATTTTGTATATATGCTCAAAATTCGGATTTGTGGCCGTATTTTCCATTTCGAAAGAAAGACATAACTTTTTTGTTTGAAAAGATAAACACAAATTGTTTTTTGCTAAATAATTTGTAATTTCTGGTTTTTTTTATAAGTATTCTAAACATTTATGCATTTTTTATTCAGAAATTACTCATATTTATCAAATGGTCATGAATTGAGGAAAAAAACGTCATTTTTTGCTGTATATTTATCAAAATTAAAAAAATTGCACTATTTACAGTTTTATAAAATTTGGTCCACATAATCTCCCTGCAAAATTAAACAAAATGTTGTTTTAAAAAATAGGGGTCTATGCACTCGTTTTCAAATTAAATCAGTCGAAAAATGCATCATTTCCCGATATGTCACAGTTTGACGTCGCGAAAATAACATTCTAATGCAATTTGAATTTGGATGTAACAATTTTTTTCATTGGCTAAAAGTTGCCGTAACTAAGGAGGGACCCGCCATTTTGAATTAATTGAATCAACAAATGTTCGATTACTACTATATAATCGAAAATAAAACAACACTTACCTTGAATTCGCCGTTTTAATGTAATTTTATCCGAATTTGAAGCGTACAGGTAACTCCAGTTTGTAAGTTTTCATTTGTATGACGTCATGTTGTTACTGACAACTAAATGAAGGTCAAGTTCAACAATGGCGATTTTGACTTTTACCGTTCAGGAGTTATGGTTCTTGAAAGATTGAAAAATGGAGTTTCCAGTCGTGTCCGTGCATTTACGCATGAACTGTTCTACCAAAGCTTCCCGAATATTAATATGTTGTTACCGATGACAAAATGGAGGTCAAGTTCAATAATGACGATTTTGACTTTTACGGTTCAGGAGTTATGGTTCTTGAAATATTGAAAAATGGTGTTTCCAGTCGTGTCCGTGCATTTTCTCATAAACCATTCAACCAAAGCTTTTGAAATTTTTATATGTTGTTACTGATGACAAAATAGAGGTCAAGTTCAATAATGACGATTTTGACTTTTACCGTTCAGGAGTTATGGTTCTTGAAAGATCGTAAAATGGCGTTTCCATTCACGTTGTTGCATTTACTAATGAACCATTCAATCTAAGCTTTTCAAATTTTAATATGTTGATACTGACTACAAAATGGAGGTCAAATTTGATATTGACGATTTTCACTTTCAGCATTCATCAGTTATGGTTCTTGTGATATTGCCAGGACACAAATAAATGTTAACAAATCCGGTTTGCTGTCGTTGTGACAGCCTCTTGTTTCAACTTTTATCGTATTTTTTTTCTTTTTTGTAATGCATTAGAATCGGAATAACAGTACTGTAGTTGAAGAGCTGCCACCGTCAATTTTGATTTGACGGTCGCAAATCTCCGTTTTACTGTCTACGCTATGCGGCGTCAGTAAAACTGCATTTGCGATCGTCAAATCTACAATTGACGGTGGCAACTCTTCAACTACAGTACTGTTATTCCTTAATTTTACGTTAGCAACGTCATTACCTCCCCTGTAACTGTATCATATGCCCTTAATGTTCTATGTTCTGTACATCATTTGTTAACAATATTTGCTCAGTGAATAAGTAAGCTTACGAAGAGTAGATTGAAAATCTAAATATATGTATTTTTGTATGTCCTTTTCGGTCATATAGCGCTTCAACTGTTTCGGTTCTTATTCATATTTGGTTTTCAGTTATTCGGCTTTGGGCGTTCCAGATGAAGTTTAATCCATTAAAGCAGGTTGAGAATAGGAAATATACTACTTTTTTGCGTACAAAACGTTGTGATAGTTGTTCTGTTGTATGAAAGAAGCTGCGTGCATTTCATTGATAAATTGACGTGGTTGGACGTAAAATCATTGCCTAAAATATAGAAGCTTCAGATAAATTCACAAATCATGCATCCCTGGATTCCATATAAAATGGTACCTCATGCAATGTCACATGTTTATTTTTCTCTTATCTTTGCTTTCTCTGTTTTACTCAATTTTGCTTCTTATTTATGTATGTTATACTCGTTAAGACGGACTGGGAAGTCATACTCGATGAGGTTGATTTCAATGTGCATATCTCACTTGACACCGATATATTTTCTTTGTGGATCATGTTCGCCTAATGTTGATGTTAATTGAAATCTTTTTTCTTAAAGAGTTTTGGTGTTGAACATCCTTGTGAGCAAGAATTTGTTGACTACCATCCCCCTTTAGTCAAGACATTTTATTTATTACTTGAGTGCTTCTATTTATGTAGGAAGAGACATACGTACAACTTTTTTGTGGATTATATTCGCCTTTGAGAATCATGTTGCATAACTGACTTGGCACCGGTATTTTTTTCAATGTGGATCGTGTTCGCCTAAAGTTGATATTGAGGAGGATTGATATTTCAACAGACAGTCGGTATTCCAATGGGTACTTAATGTGCACCTCTACTGGCCACTTGGTTTTTGTACTCGTATGAAACAGAATTCATTCAGAACCTTCTAAAAGACAAAAAGAAAAAGCACCTTGCGAAATTCTTAAATTTATATTTCAGATATATTGATGATGTCCTATCACTGAATAACCCATATTTCAGCCAATACATCTTATATATCTTATATATCCCAGTAAACTTGAAAGTACGGATATTACTGATACTAGAAGGACTGCTTCATTCCTTCATCTTTTCCTGAATATTGGCACAGATGGACGACTTCACATCAAAATTTATCACAAACGGGACGATTTCAACTTCCCAATTATAAATTTCCCTTTTCTCAGCAGTAGAAGTGGGACAAAAGATACCAGAGGGACAGTCACGAAAGTAACATACCCTCTGTCCCATCGTATGGTGTTTACATTTCGCACATGATAAGTTATGCTCGTGCATGTTCACACTGTACGGACTCCATATACAGGAGTGAGCTCCTTACGCAGAAACTGCTCCAACAATATTATGACTAAAGAAGGAAATTAAGATTAAAAATGTTATGGGCACCATCACGAATTGGTAGATCCCTGCGATGTTTCTGTGTCTAAACTAAATAAGCAGATTTTTACCACGTCTTTTGTGGTTTACCATTTATTTCTGTTTTACAGTTTGATTTATAAGATTTACAGACATAGCTAGATAATACAATTAATTATTTAATTACTAACACATTTCTATATTTATATTCTTGTTATTGTTATAAAATACATCAAATAACATAATTACAAACCTAATCTTGATTTATATTCGATTTCTAGAAATGATCTCTTTTGTGGCGTTGATACAGTCGTGTGATGGACAGTTTGTTGTTCTGTTGTGCTGTTTTTGTCTGCTGTCTAGGTTGTTTTGCGTGTTCGTTGTTATTCTGTGGTAAGCATGTCGAAATGTACTAATGTATTGTTTATTTGTGTATTTCTCTGTCGTTAATGTTCTTGCAATTATTTGTACTGTATTCCTGTCATGTAATGTTGTCATTTTAGTGATATATCAGGTTAACATTGCCATAAAAGCGCGAAGTTTGACTAGCAAAAAAAAGGTTCAACCTACCATTTTTTCTTAAAATGTCCTATACCAAGTTTTGAAAATGGCAGTTGTTATTTTATAATTCGTTGATATGTGTATTGCATTGTCGTTTGTTTTTGTTGCACTTCAGTGTTTCTGTTGTTTCCTACTTATAGTTGACGTCTTTTCTTCGGTTTAAGTTTGTATCCTGGATTTGTTTTCTCTCAATCGATTTATGACTTTTGAACATCGGTATACTTCTGTTGCCTTTATCTAAGTATCCAAAATTTCAGATTGTCTTGAGTTGTGGCATATAAAACCATGCCGAACTATCTAAACATTTTAACTCTGACCAATGTGAACTGAATGTGGTAAATATAATTTGCATACAAATGTGTACAGAGTGATGCAAATGCTAAAAAAAGAGGGAACTTTAAGGCATCTGAGTATTTTTCAAAAATATGTCAAGGATTATTAATCCAAATTTCATGTACCGGTATTATATATAGTTTCCACCCTTTTTATAATAAGTAGATCTTTAGAAAGAATTTCAAATTGTGCTGTATAACCATTTGTGAGTTTTATAGTCTAAGGTCGACAGATTATGTTGTTAGGCCAAAAATCACTGTTTTGAAAATATGTTTTGGATATTATCGTAACGTTTGTTGTTTGTTGCACTTCAGTGTTTCTGTTGTTTCATTGTTTTTTTCTCTCATAGTTGATGTGTTTACCTGGGTTTTAGTTTGCAACCCGGATTTGTTTTCTCTCAATATATGTATGACTTTCGAACAGCGGTATATAACGGTTGCCTTTATTTATCTTTCAGAGAGTTGTCCTTTGTGTGGTTTGAAGAGTATGACGTGCGTTATATTTATTCCATGTTGTTTCGCATAGCTCAATAGTAATATAGCTGTTTATGAAGTCTATTTTAATTGGCCTTATAAACATTTTTTGATTCGAGCGTCACTGATGAGTCTTTTGTAGACGAAACGCGCGTCTGCCGTATAAATATATATATATATATATATATATATATATATATATATATATATATATATATATTTTTTTTTTTTTATCCTGGTATCTATGATGAGTTTATTTGAACATTGAATGTACAACATGAAGTCTAATTTATTATACCATACCAATACATAAAAGTTGCATTATATGTCTCTGATCATACTATATATATCGTTTTGCTAGATGGTGTCTTTTAAGACGGTTGGTATTCAAGTGAGGAGGACACATTGAAGTATGCGAAACAACGTGGGGTTACTTTTACGTATGTCCTACTCTTCGTCCCACGATAAAATCGACAATGCGACCGAGTGTGATGTATATCGTTTTGCTAGATGGTGTCTTTTAAGACGGTTGGTATTCAAGTGAGGAGGACACATTGAAGTATGCGAAACAACGTGGGGTTACTTTTACGCATGTCCTACTCTTCGTCCCACGATAAAATCGACAATGCGACCGAGTGTGATGTAATACTCTTTTTACGCTTAATTTTCCGTCAGGAAAGTCGTAAAACTAAACGCATTTCGGAAATACTACAGGTACATCAAAATTGACCGTGCAAATATCCGGAAGATATATCCAATACTTTTGTTGATTTTTATGCAGAAGTTTATACACCAATCGAAAAATACTTAACTGATTCGATAGTAAATACAAGGCCTATGTGACTGAATTTGTAGATCGCACACTCGAGTCATGTGCAATAAATAATGATCTCCTCCAAGGAGGGGTTATAAACATTTTGGAAATTGAAACAGAAATGAATTAGACCATGTATTCAATCTAGGTGAAACAAATGTGAACGTGTCAACTGATACCAATCACCTGTGTATAGGTAGAAAGGTTTAACTTATCGTCGAGCACATAATTCAGCATTCGTGTAAAATGTGTAAAAACACTTACTTAGCTTTAACCGATACCGGTTTTTGTTTCTGAAATCCGTTAACTATGTGTGTCCTGTACGATACCATCACTGTAACTGCGGCACTTTACAGATGTGAGCTTTGGAACGGATTTTAACCGAAAGATACAAAGTTTCTTGAAACTTTACAGCATTTTAGGGTTAAACATAGTCAATGCTTTCCTAAACGAACACGGTCAGTTTTACTGTTTGCAATAGCATTAATTGTTCTAAATAATAAGGATGTTCTTATCACAAGCAGAAAACCCTAGCCGTATTTGGCACAACCTTTTTCAACTTTTGATCCTCAGAGCTGTACAACTTTGTACCCTTTTTTTGACTTTCGAACTTTTATATCTGGGCGTCACTGGTAAGTCTTGTGTGGACGAGGCGCGGTTTTGACGTATTGAATTTTAAACCTGAAGCCTTTTGTTATCTATTATTCATGTGTTTCTTTGTCCTAATACGTTCTCCTATTTATTTGTATTGAAGTCCTGTATTATTATGTTGTCATTTTAATGTTATATTTAACAATGCCATTAAAGTGCGAGGTTTGGCATGCCACAAAACCAGGTTCACCCCACAATTTTTTTTCTTAAAAAATGTCTTTTACCAAGTCAGGAAAATGGCCATTGTTATATCATAGTTAGTTTCTGTGTGTGTAACATTTTTACGTTGTGTCGTTTGTTTTCTCCTATATTTGAGTGTGAATTCACATTACTATAAGACGTATCACGGTACTTTTCTATCCCAAATTCATGTATTTGGTTTTGATGTTATATTGGTTATTCTCATCGGATTTTGTCTAATGCTTAGTCCGTTGCTGTGTGTGTTACATTTTAATGTTGTGTCGTTGTTCTCTTATATTTAATGCGTTTCCCTCAGTTTTAGTTTGTTACCCCGATTTTGTTTTTTGTCCATAGATTTACGAGTTTTGAACAGCGGTATACTACTGTTGCGATTATTTGATATTATATTTTGATCTTGCATTATGATTAAAATTCTGTGGAAAAACATTGTCAATAGTGATATTTACCTGAATGTGAGACTTCAAAAGAAAGCGTATGCGAAGGCACAAGGATTTTATCAGATTTCTAAAATTGTCTAAGAACATTGACTAATTTCTAGTGGCAATATGTAAAGAATACTGGTAGACTTTTAACTGCGAAACATGCAGCTAAAATTTAGACAACTCCCCCGACTAGCGGAAACTGCAAATTGTGCGGACACTTTGTGTAAGATACCATCAGTTTTCAAGATGAGGTTTTCCTCAGCAAATATTGGTTGCCAGAGGTGTGTATTACGTCTTACATTCAAAGTAAAATAACAAAAATACCGAACTCCAAAGAAGATGAAAAACGGAAGTCGATAATCAAATTGCAAAATCAAAAGCTCAAACACAGAAAACGAATTAATAACAACTGTCATATTCCTGACTATGTAGAAAATGGTGAATTTAACTTGGTTTTATATCTAGCTAAACCTTTCACCTGTATGACATTCGCATGGAATTCCATTATATTAACAAAATATGGATCCCATGATCCATGTTAAAATGGTCTCTCGTGCAATGTCAAATGTTTGCTTTTCACAGAATATAGTTAATAACTCAATATTCTTCTGTAAAATCTGCAGTTGGAGATTGTCTTGACATATGGCATCAAAAAGCATGAACTCTCTAAACAACTCTGTTATTTACAAATATATATATATATATGAAACAGATGGGTTTAATAATTATACACTATTCGAATATATGAATAGGTGTACTGAGTGATGCATATATTTAAAAAAAGAATATTTTAAGGCTTCTGTGTATTGTCTTATAAATATGTCGAAGACTAGAATTATTAATTCACATTTTATATGGTATATCATAATTATATGTCCACATTTTTCATAATAACCAGTAGTATTGGTAGTAGGGACTTAAGCTTGTTCTCAAGTTTACAGTTGGCGAAAGCAATTATCAGTTTGATATTAAAAGAGTTGTTTATGAATAGTCTATTTGAACTAAGAATATAAAACACAAATATATGAAGCCTAATTTATTTTACCATACTGTGCATACATATCCTTTTGCATAATGTTTTTATGACAGTTGGTAAACGAAGTAGTTTACCTACATGGATATTCTTACATACAGTCAGTAGGTAACAGAAACAAACGGCATACTAATTAAGGAACAGTAAAAGGATGTCAGAAATCTAAATGCGTGACTTTTTTCTTCTTCAGTTATTGATCTATAAAGTTGACGAAAGAGAGATTGTTGAAATAAAAAATGCGTTTAAAATAGAAGATTATCATGTTTATACGGCAGGAACATATATATTATGTTAGATATTCTGTTCCCAGATCAGAGACATATTATAATTTATATATGTCTCTGTTTATATCTTTGGATAATATTTCAAGTGTTGTGTTACTCAGTGGCCACTGATTGGATTGTCGTGTTTTTTGTATATTTAGCCTCCTTGTCAATGATAAATAATGTTATTCACACACAAAAAGTAAGTTTAATACAGTTTTAGAAATAGAATGTTGAATTTGCTGAATAATCGTATTATATAAAATGTTCTTTTGTGCATTAAGTTTTTATCTGCAGTATAGTATTTTCCCACTGAGTGGGCAAGTAGATAGCAGCTGGACTACTATGTGTTATAGTAGTCTCAGATAGCAGCAATAAAACAACCATTCGCACCATCATTGTAATAGGTAAAATGTAAATATGACACAAACTGTTCTACCTAAACAGAATTAAAAGTTCGAATATTTACATTAGTAATCAGGGCCGTAACTAGGGTTTGAATTCAGGGGAGGCAGGGTTTGGGGGCCGCCGACTGAGGCCCCAAGATAGAGGGGTTGGGGGTCGCAGCCCCCCGCCGATTTTTTTTCTCTCAGTAAAATGGCTAAAAATCACCCGTTTTCCTTCTATTTCCTTACTTTAAGAAACATCAGTATGCTTGAACCTGGAAACATTTATTTTTTATGCAAAAACAAGCTGAGATTGCTGTTCGGGTGAGCAAAGGCTCCGTCTTGAAGGCTGTTGTTTGACCTATAATTATTAACATTAAATACATTGTGACCGCGGATTTTTTTCTCAATATTGCAAAAAATCACCCGTTTTCCTTCGATTTCCTTGCTCAAAGAAACATCAGTATTGCTGGATACTGGAAGCAATTTTTATGCAAACAATTATTATCTGTATTTAAAGATATTTTTGTTAGAAATCAAACTGGTAAGTTAAAAATATATGTCATATATATATACAGCAAGATCATAGAACGCAAGATCTTTTTTTATCGAGGACCTTGAATTTCAATATTGTTGAAAGCTGAACAGACATGTATATAACTACAACCAGGGATTTTCTAAACTAGTATATACTTTGTATAGAAAGTCCCTGCTACAACGAATGGGAGTGTTTAACTACTAAGGCATTGACCATAATGTTCTCGTACGATTGGGTGACGTTGACCCAACAGCTGATACAGCCGGTAACAAATTTCCGATGTTATAAAAGATTCACAATACAAAGGGAACTTCCTCTGCTTAATTGAGCCCCTAAATAAATGTGAATAGTTAAGTTTTATTCAAAATTGTCGAAAGCATTGCTGCAAAGTTTCTTATGTGTTCTCGAACGAATACTGAATAACAGACGGGCGGCCACATGATTTTTTTTTTAAATACTGAAACGGTTCACTTTCGATCAAAAATCCGGAAAATAACAGATATGTCACGTATCATGATAACACTGTTAAAACTGTAAACTTGTGTTGTTTATAATATAAATTCCAGTTCTTCGTTTACATATTGTCAGTATTTCATTTTATTCCTTAAAAAAAATTGGCGTAGAAAATTCAGGGGAGGAACTGCCTCCCCTGCCTCATAGGTAGTTACGGCCCTGGTAATCAGGCATAGAACAGCTAAACATGCGTGCAAGGATTTGCATAGTAAGAATCCTTGATACGTGTTTGGAGTAAAAATGTGGGGGATCATTTTTTTTATTTTTTTAATTGTAATTTTTCTCTTTCTGTAAATCTGTTGTTTTAATTGTATATAAACTGTCCTATTTTTTTCTTCTTGTCGCTGATATTTTTTTAACTTTTTGCTTATATTGTTCTTCAGCTAACATTCTTCTTGTCTCTAATTAGTGAGACCGTACGTTGCTGAATGCTGCTTCTTTTCAGGTTTTCAACTTTACTAGATTACAAAAAAAGGAAAAGTCCAGAGACATTCGAACGGCGGAAATAAATAAATAAACAAACTTTTCTCAGCTGCTTCACTACAAATCGAGATGACTGATTCATCCCCTGAAAAAGATCAGAATGCTGTTTCTCCAGCATATGGTAAAATATATGCACTTCAATCTTTATGAATATATTTCTAACATTTTGTCGTCGTTTGACGAAAAATGTGGACCCGACCTACACAAGTTCCATCTGTGGGTGTGGCATCAGGGACTTTCTACATGTTAGTATAGAAAGTCCCTGGTGGCATCCAGGACCGTAACTACCTATGAGGCAGGGGAGGCAGTTGCCTCCCTGAATTTTCTACACCAACATTTTTTTTTTGAAGTAAAAAAATAAAATATTGACAAATTATATGAACACGAAGAACTTGAATTTATATTATAAACAACACAAGTTAACAGTTTTAACAGTGTTAACATGATACGTGATATGTCTGTCATTTTTCTGATTTTTGATCGAAAGTAAACCGTTTCAGTATTTGTTTTATTTTTCATTTTTTCGTGTGGCCGTACGTCTGTTATTCAGTATTGAGGGGGTCAGTATTTGTATGAGAACACATATGAAACTTTGCTTTCGATAATTTTGAATAAAAACTAAAACTATTCACATTTATTTTGGGGCTCAATTATTTAAGCAGAGGAAGTTCCTTTTGTATTGTGAATCTTTTAAGATATCGGAAATTCGTTACCGGCTGAATCAGCTGTTGGATTTTTTTTTTAAGTTTCCCGATCGTATGAGAACATTATGCACGGTCAATGCCTTCGTAGGTAAACACTCTCATTCGTTGTAGCAGGGACTTTCTATACTAAGTATTTACTAGACTAGTATAGAAAGTCCCTGTTTGATGTTATATACATGTCTGTTTCGCTTTCAACAATATTGAAATTCAAGATCCTCGATAAAAAAAAAATATCTTGTGTTTTATAATCTTGCTCTATATGTTTTTTGAACTTACCAGTTTCTAAAAAAATATCTTTAAATACAGAAAATACAGATAATAATTGTTTGCATCAAATTGCTCCAAGGATCCAGCAAAACTGATCTTTCTTAAAGTGAGGAAATCGAAGGAAAACGGGTAATTTTAGCCATATCATTTGAGAAAAAAAATCCACGGTCACAATGTATTTAATGTTAACAATTATAGGTCAAAGTACAGCCTTCAAGACGGAGCTAGCCTTGGCTCACCTCAAACAGCAATCTCAGCTTGTTTTTGCATAAAAGTTGCTTCCAGGTTCAAGCAATACTGATGTTTCTTAAAATAAGGAAATCGAAGGGAAACGGATAATTTTTAGCCAATGACTGAGAGAAAAAGATCGGAGGGGGGCTGTGCCCCCTACCCCTATCAAAGGGGGCTCAATCGGCGGTCCCCAAACCCCTGCCTCCCCTGAATTCGAACCCTAGCCCTGGCATCGACTCATTTATCTCTATTTTAATAAGCTACCAGTATTCATTTACATTGTAGAGTAGGACTTATCTAAATAAAAAGCTTCACAGAAGAAATGCGAGATGTAGCAATTTACATTTTATGTTTGAGTGTGAGCTTTGAAAATATCACTCTCATTTTACTTTAAAAACCTACTATTGGTGTAAGAAAAAGCTCTGAAAGCGAGCAAGCATGTCTAATCTCTGAATATTTTCACTTCAACACTTCCATGACAGAGGTAAACGAGTAAGAAATACTTATAGTTGAGGAAAATACTGCAAATCAATATTGTAGAGGGTTTTCAGTATTTTTTCGCCTCCCTGTTCCTCACAAATTTGATACTTTATTATTTATTTTTAATGACTTACAAAATGTAACACATCTTAAACTTCTTTATTTTTGTAACCGCAATATGCATGTGACTTTGTGTAAGATTTTGTTTCTTCAATTCTTGTTTTAAATTTTATTACAAGTGTTTAAAAAGTTGATGCAGATGCTAACATTTTGCTGAAGCTGAACATTGAGTTCTATCTCATGAGTGCATGATAATAAATGCCAAGACAGTACAATCCTTATATAGACTGACACTTACAAAATAACATGTACATGTAACTGGCTGATACATGTATTTGTAGCCAGTTTAATGTAATTTTTACACAATTTCAATTTGAGTTATCTTTCTTTCTATTGTTTTTTTTTTAGATTTTAAATAATTTTACACAAGTATCTGAATCAATAATCCCAGCATGGAAATTAAAATATTTGAATATAAAATTGAAGTTATTAATTTTGCAGCAAATTGAGCGAGAAACCACGATATCATAAGCTTTAGATAGATATTTAACTGTTAAATATTTATCTGAAGCTTTTATATGATATGGTGGTTTCTCGTTCAATTTGCTGCAAAATTACAAATGTATCACACAAGTTATAAGTTTTACAAGAAATACATACAGATTGATTGATTAAATGTTGATGTTTTAACCCTACATTTAAGCGTCACTTTTGGGCTGTTTCATACCGGCCAGTTTTTATTAGTGGAGGAAGCCTGAGTGCTTGGAGAAAACCACAGACCCTTGATAGGAAAACTGAAAATCTTAATTCATACAGTCATGTATAAATGAAAAAAAAACATTCATTTTCTTTAAACCGTCAACCTGAGATTACTTTTTATGTGCAAGAAACAATTTGATCATAACTGTGTTTAACTTTGTTGAGGATTGAACATTTTGTGTACAAATGTACATTAGTTAATGTAAGACATACAAAAAAAATCTAAAAAAACAAAAAGATAATTACATTTTTGATTACACAAGATTTGTGTAATAATCAGTTGTTCATATACAATTTAACAAACTTTCTTTGAACTACAAATCTAAAAAAAAACACATATATATAAATAGTACATCTTAGTTCTTACTCAGTACTTACCCTTGTAAGTGAATTTTTTAATGATCTTTAATCTTTTTCAGCTTGTGATGAAACAACAAAAGAAGGATTTATAAGAGTAATTGTTGGAATAAAAGGTTTAACTGTATCTAGACAATTCAAAAGTATGAAGTTTATTAAAGTACCTGAAAATGCCACAATACCACAGCCAGAATTCACAGACAGGTACAGGGATTTATACTTAATTAGCCATTTCAATGCAAACAGAAGTGTACAAATAAACTTTCCACTTAACACATCAAAAGGATAATAGCCATTACCAAGAAAAATAAATATACAAAATTAAAAAAAAAACAATGAACAAAACACATGGTCCAGGTACCAGGTAGCCTGACTTGGCACACACATATGTGTTATGGATAAAACCAGGTTTACATAAGCATTAAACCTTCTAGACCAGATATAGTAATAGTAAAGTACATAATTAAAACCTTCCTCTTCAAGCTACAATGTACATGTATTTAAGCTAAAATTCTAGAAAAATGTCATATTGAATACTGTTACAATTTATGTTAATTTATTTTTATCTACATGTACATGTAAAACGAAATTTTTATTACATTTTATAGATTAAACTTAGAATTCAAACACACCATGTTTTTATGTATATTTAACACATAAAATCAAAGCACAATGTGCTTATAATTTCATATCCAGTAAATAGTTTTTGATGGGAAATATTAAGCTATACACAAAAAATTTATCCTATGATTTACCTTTTTCATTGAGAAACATTTTAAAGTTGTTTGTATCATAAAAGTAATATTGAATATTTAAATATTACTTCCATTTTTGTATGTAAACAGGGAAAACCCAATGCATATCTAGTGTTACGGGCTATGAGGCATTGTTGCGAATCAATGCATGTATATGTAAACAACAAATCTTACTTATTAGTTGAATTTTATGTGTCAAAAATATTTTGAACTTTAGACAATAAAAATGAAATAAAAACAAACATGCTCTTGAATTTTCTATATTTTTTGTAGGAGTCTATTGTTAAGAGTAGAAGGAAAAGCCAAAGGAGCACTGAAAGGAAAGTTATTTATACTAAAGGTTAGACAACTACCATTTGACATCAATCCAGACAAGAGCTATTTTAAGGTGAGATATTCAGTGTTATTGACAAGTGGCTAAATGACTACAGCCATGTAATATGATATGATTATAAAATAAATATGATGGTAACCTAGCACTAGCAATAGTAACAGGTTTACTAGGGTCTGGTTTTAACATAAATATTTGTTGAACAAAGAGTATGATTATTCGTAATATACAATAAATAATTGAAAACAAAGAATTTGAACAACTCAATAGTGAAATGCTTGTTTCGTATATATCATGATCTTTTTGTAATAAAAATATGCTATCTTTGCATAATCAATTAAAAATAACACACAGCATTTTGCAGGGACAATTGTATAAATTTGACGGTGAAAGTACCATTTCTCTGCAAATCTGTAAATGTTTCAAAATAGAAAAAAAAGGTGCCCACTTTGAAACAAACAAAAAAACAAAGGGGCAAACTTTCCTAGCATACACAAATAAGTGCACAATATGTAAATCATTGCTCTAAATGTGGTGTATAAAGGTCCCATATATAATCTGGAATTACAAATTAGAAACTTTTCAATTTAGTTTTTGAAGTAAGAGCTCCAGTCCAGTTACTTTAAAAATATTTTTTTTGGGTAAAGGTATATAATACTCTTGTACTTAACTTACAATCAACTCCAATACATGTACTTGTATTTATAGGCAGAAGAAGATAGAATCTTGCTGTTTTTAAGTAAGACACAAGACAAGTCATGGTATCCTGAACTAGAATCTGGACTGGAAACTGCTGAGGACGAAGAAGAGGAAGAAAAATCATAAAGGGAGATAATCATGAATGTTCTCTCAATGATTAATACTTCACCTTCACTAAAATTATAAGATCAACCACATGACACTGATTGCAAAAATAAAGAAGACTGAAGATAAAATAATGTTAGAAATCACCTTTTTGCACTGTTGCTCCGACTGTTTTTTTTCACAGCAGTTACACACATTGGGTTTTTATCAATTTTATATGGAACTATTGTGTTGTAATTTCCAAATTGTATACAAGTTTATTGTTTTGGGGGAGATATTATGGAATTTGCTCTAATATATATTTTTTTTTATTCTTTTGTTTTGAGAAAGAAGTTTTTATTTGATATACACATTTTTGCATTTTTAATAAACTAGGAAAAAGAAGGTTGTTCTTTTATTTGATGCTAGGTTGTAGTTTGTGATAGAACAATTTACCTTATCACAAGGCCCATGCAAATAATAGTCAATCAAACCAATCTTATTACCAATAGGGTTTTAAATAGACTAAGTTTTTACATATACTATATAAGTTTTACAAGGTATACAAATCATCTGATTCTGTCTAATAATTTGATATTTTAAAACTTCAGTCATTCATTTATGTTTTTATTTTTATGCCCCACCTACGATAGTAGAGGGGCATTATGTTTTCTGGTCTGTGCGTCCGTTCGTCCGTCCGTTCGTTCGTCCGTTCGTCCGTTCGTCCGTCTGTCCCGCTTCAGGTTAAAGTTTTTGGTCAAGGTAGTTTTTGATGAAGTTGAAGTCCAATCGACTTCAAACTTAGTACACATGTTCCCTATGATATGATCTTTCTAATTTTAATGCCAAATTAGAGTTTTTACCCCAATTTCACGGTCCACTGAACATGGAAAATGATAGTGCGAGTGGGGCATTCGTGTACTGAGGACACATTCTTGTTTACAATTTATGTTCAGTGTTGAATTTTTTATTTCAATCAGAAATTAGTGAATATGTACGTCTCATTTGCATAGGGTGATTTCAAATATGTCTGCTTTGCATCTAAAAATCTAAAAAAAACATCAAGGAATTATTCACATTATTGGTGCTATTGTTGGCTTCAGACAATTGTTTTAAGGATGTCAATTACCATAGCATACATGTACATTAAATCAGATGTGTTATTTTTTAGAAGTATTGCTTAGAAAATTTGATGTCTAATGAAATTTGAAATTAAAAAGGAATGAGTCAAATCAAACCACCTTATTTTGATAGGAGTAAAAATGGCAAGGTGAATGGTTTTTACTAGATTTTTATAAGTTAATATATGTCTTGTTTCTAATCCTTTGTTTAATTATTTAGACATTTTAGAACATGCCCTAGTGTTTTACCTTTATAAACTACCTCATTTTGTAAAAAATTCGATTCGAGATTACATTTTTTCTCTTGTACAATTTTCAATTGTGAAGAAATTTTTAGTTTTCCATTTCCATGTACTGCTAGGGTCTTTGATTTTATTTTATTATGGACCAAAACCAATTTTTATGATTTATCTTGCTTACTGATTCTGTTTATTACTTTTATTTGGTTTATTTTGATAGGGGTAATAGCCTTATTGTGCATGTCTATGAATATAAATGACATCTATTGTTAAATAACTTTATTTTGAGTTTTAAACTATTTTTGTATGTAAGTTGAACTTATTGTAATGTTTTTTATAAATACATTTTGTAATATTGTAAGATTTTGTCTTTCTAGAGTTTAAACTTTTGTTTTAAAAAGTGTAGTATGTATATAAATTTTGTGGTAAGGAAAAATATTTAATTTGTTGAATTGCATTTAAAGAAAAACTTGTCAAAGTAGACTTTCTAAAGAAAGAACATTCGTTATTTTCATGTTAAATTGAGTAAACCAATATTTGGTCTGCAACATATCATAAGATAAATTATTTCAGCATGCTTCAAATTTTCCTTTTTACAAAAAAAATTTTTTTTTTGGATGCTGAACAAATGACAGTCGATTTGTATGCCTATTGTTGTTGAAGATTAATTTGTCAAATACCAGTAATTGAAAAAGAATCAAATTTGTAAATAATTTTCATATAAAAAAAAGTTACACTTGAACATGTCAGAAATAAACCGGCATTACTTATTATAATTTCTAGTCCAAACATTTATAGCTTAGTATCTATACGTTGATCTTTCTTCACCTTAACTATATTGCTCATTTCAGTCGCTCTGTTTACTTGCCAAAAGTTCATATTGTGGATCAAGGCTGATATTTTATGATGTTTCTGTACAGAACCCTGATAATGTATATGTGGAAAAAATTGTAAAAAAATAGTTTGTATTTGTTATAGGTTATTACTTATGATGTGTTTCATGTTTTTAAAGCATTTAATGAGTTATGTTATCTATATTTATATAAGTATTAGATATACATTATTGAACAACTTTATTATCATAATTTTATACATACTGATCAATTATTCTTGTGTAAAAGTCACATTTTTTTGAAAGATTAAATTTCTTAGCACATTTGCTTCTTTTCATAGTTTCAATTTAATATTGCATTAGTAGGTATGTATGAAATTTGTAACCTTTATTAAAATCTAAAGCAATGAATATGAAATTAAAATGAGATTTTTAGCACAGTATTTCAACAACAAATTTATCATTTATGATGATTTAAATTCTGTTATACACTTACTTTAGTAGTGCAATAAAATATTTAAAACTTTTGTTGTTTTAGAAATTCATATTTCAAAAGATTGTTTTGGAAGTATCTTGAGCCCACCTTGAAGGATTATAAAAGTTATTTTGAATTACAGATTGAAATGAATTTGTACTTAAATTTGACAGAAATTATACTTAAAAACAAGAATGTGTCCCAAGTACACGGATGCCCCACTCGCACTATCATTTTCTATGTTCAGTGGACCGTGAAATTGGGGTCAAAACTTTAATTTGGAATTAAAATTAGAAAGATCATATCATAGGGAACATGTGTACTAAGTTTCAAGTTGATTAGACTTCAACTTCTTCAAAAACTACCTTGACCAAAAACTTTAACCTGAAGCGAACGGACGGACGCACAGACGAACGGAGGCACAGACCAGTAAACATAATGCCCCTCTACTATCGTAGGTGGGGCATAATAAAGAATGGAAATGGGGCATGTGTCAAAAAGACAACAACCTGACCAAAGAGAAAGAAACAGCGGAAGGCCACCAATGGATCTTAAAACACAGCGAGAAAATCCTGCACCTGGAGGCGTGCTTCAGCTGGCCCCTAAATAAAATGTGTACTAGTTCAGTGAAAATGGATGTTATACTAAATTCCCAAACATATAAATAAACTAATTAAAAAAGCATACTAGACTAACAAATGCCAGATGCTCCTGACTTGGGACAGGCTTAAATATGTGACAGAATTAAACATGTTTTGTGTGATATCATCCCTCCTCTATACCTCTAGCCAATGTAGAAATAACAAACCCCTAGCAATACACTTGAACACTTCTGGTAAAATTCAGTTTTATGCATTCACCTATTACAACTAACATTAGAGTTGTTACTATACATACAGAACACAAGAGCTAAGAAAATTTTATCCATTCAATTTTACTTGTTAACACAGATTATGAGAATTAATTAATTAATTAATTAATTTGCCAGTTGCAACTATTAACTTTTAACTAAAACCTTTTACCATGTTAACTGTATTAAATTTGATCTTGCTTAATGGGTTGAGAGTAATAGCCTACTATATTTTTGTGCTCTGGAAAACTAACATTGATCATGAAAGAAGAATGTAGTAAACTTTTATCTGCAGCAATGCCTGAAGATACCTGGCAGTGGTTGATCAAGAAATTTTCACAAGTGGGGACTAACTCACTTCCTAAGAAGGGGTCGCCTCCAGTCATGCTTCAGTGATTCCCTAAAAAAGCAACCATATTCATATTTTTTTTCCGAAAAAGGGGGCTTGGCCCCCAACTAAATCCGCCGCAAATTTTGATAATCAGAAGACCATAATGAGCATTCTTTGCTCTACTACAATAAAAACTTTAACATTTCTTAGCTTACAACTAACAGAGATATGCTACATATGTTTGTGGATCCCTCAAAGAAGACAATACTTACCTATTATTTCTTAAAATTTAAGCTGAAAAGGTTAAAAATTAAAATAGCACAACTTTATACACTGTAGAAGAATTTGTGCATATTTGGTTGGATTCCATTTTCAAAAGTTTTCAGATGTGATATGGGATACCGAAATAAAATCGCTCAGATTAAAAAGCAAATTAGCACGTTAATTTTATTTCCAGTAGAATTATCTGTACAAGTTTGCCTTAATTCTACAGATATACAAATACAAAGATAGTATATGTTTGCCGATGCCAGACTAGTAATTTTCAATGAGTTGCTGATTACCATTACTTGTGATTCGAAAGATTAAAGAGACTATGACCATTACAATTTGCCAGACCAAAAGAGATCCATTAAAGATAAAATGGACCACTGGACACTATCAGGTGACACAATAACTTTGCTGTGTTAAATAAAGACCCATTGATGCCCTTGAGCTGTTTCTGCTCTTTGGTCTGGTTGTTGTTTCTTTAACACATTCCCGTTTCGATTCTCAATTGTAACAGAACAATGTAACATTTCTATTAACTGCAATTTATTTAAATAGAACAAATGAGCACCTAAAACTTACTCAAATTGATAGATATTTATGTTAGACATACTTAGTACTACGAATGTTAGATTATTCAGATGGCTAATAATACAGGTTAGATGTTTTCTGCTTGCGTCGTAGTTGTTAATTTCATAAGTATTTTTTTAAAAGGAAAACTGTGCTCCATCACTCACAATAATGAACACTTTTATGTTATATAAATCTAATGCACCTATAAAGACAAGTTAAGTCACTTATACGAATGGCTTTAAGGTATAATCACACTCAGGTTCGAGGGTTATTTTTGATGTATAAGACCTCTATACCAAAGTCCTAGAATGATTAGGTCAGTTAGAACCAAGTATAGCCCATATCGCCCTTAATTGTAATGCAGTGGTCTACGCTGCTTTCATGGAAGCAGAATTAAAACAGATGACTCCAAAGATAACTGTACTTGGTTAACTCCGATTCAATTATCAGAAAAAGTTATCTCTTTTACATCAATAATAGGTTTCAGACTTATTGTTGGAACTTACAGGTGCCATTTGTCCTAACGGTATACTCCTCTATAAAAATAAGGAAGATGTGGCACGAGTGCCAATGAGATAACTCTCCATTTAAGTCCGTTATATCAACGTAAGTGCCTATACAGACATAACTATTTTCTACGTGTTAATAACAAAGTAGAGCAGGTGTACCAGAATATTGTTATAATAATTCTACGATCCTTTAAGTCAGCAATGTCAGCCGTAAAGTAGTTTATAGTGATAAAAGACGGATGATTACATTTTTATCTTCATTACCATTTCTCCTGTGAAGATTATTTTTAAGATAAAATGTAATAAAAGGATGCTATCAGTGGATGTTAGATACTAGAATTCTCATAGGATTATAGAAAGTGGGAAAATCAATATAATAATTATTTAGTTTGCGCCAGACATGACAATGAAACAAATGATTTTATATGGAAAATGAAGTTATATATTGCAAATGACATCCCGTATTAGCATGAACAATCATATTACATTTTCTGGTATGGTTCATTATTTTTATAAAATGACTGTCATTAATGTTTGTCGCAGTACAGTAACAATACCGTTTTTAAAATGAGTCATATCTAATAAAGTACAGCAGCTTCGTGAAAAAGCTATTAATTAAACTGAAAAGGTAACTTTCAAATAAGATAAAAAGGCATTTAAGAAACTAGATATTTAATGGTCATCTCTTTAGATATCAAAACATATAAGAACTTACATCCGTTTTTCTTTTGAATATTTCGAATTTAAACTATGTCATAGTATATGTTAAATACCTAAGTCTCATGATATACAGCAGTAACTCTTCCATATTCGCTTATATATACTTCTTTATAACCTACTATTGCACTACAAGTCTTTTATTTATCCTTGCGCCATCTGTAAATTATCTTCTTAGTCTTCTGTTGCCTCTGCCGGTACAAGTTTTTCCTGTTTAAGACACACATGTTGTTCTATTCCAAATCTGCACTTGCATCTCCCTTCAGTCACATAATATATACCAGTTTTGTCTACTCGGAATCCCTTATCTTTCGTGAATATTTGTTTAACATCTCCTGTGATAGTAGTAATAGGAGAATTGTCTTTCTTATTCCGAAGTGTTACGTGCACCTTCCCGCGAAATTGCGATTCTGTTTTAAAATGGCTGGTGTAATCGTCCTCCTTGATCACTAGCTCTGCTTTGGTTTTGAATTTTGGTGGAACGCTAATCTGATTGTCTATAGACCAAGTAAGCTCCTCCTCAAAAGTTTCCTCACTTGCTTTGGTTAAACTCAGTTCTCCATGAAATCCAGCGTTTGCTTCGATGACAGGATTTGGTGGTGTTAGTTTTATATCTACACTGCACCCGTATGTATACCCCTTTTCAAGAGACAGAGAACACGTGGATTGTGTTCTACGTTCCGTTCTCAGGGAATACACTTGTGATTGATCAGTATCGTTTGTAAAATAAGCAGAAAATAAAATGTGTGATTTTGGCTTGGTCGCATGTATTTCGTCAAAATAGTCCGTTTTGCCATGAGTTATTCTAACATTTTGCCAGTTTATATCCGAGGAATGTATATCATCAGCATCCTTTTTCTGAGCCTTGTCGAGTGGAAAATCTAATGCCCATTTTCGTACAATATCCTCAATATCAAGGAGATCTTGCGACATTGTTCAAGTTTTTCTAAAAAAAAAAAAATAATGAAAAATAATTAATGGGTACAATTATCGCGAGCTTTCGTCGCTTTTGAAAACATCAAATGAAAGTTCTTTTGATATCTTTTTGTCGTACATTTATAGCTGATTGATTGTCAGTTGTTTGTTAAATGCCCAGTGGCAAATATTACGTGCATGTTCCGGACGAGAACAACGGTAACGAAGAATGCATTGGGTATAGGATCAGCATGGACTATCATTATAAAATTAAAGCATGTTAGATAGGAACAGAAGGCTTGCAAGAGGCCAAATACGGATCCCTCATAGACCATAGAGATGTTGCAAGGTTCTTTGACATGCAGAGGGATAGACCGACTCTTTCTAAACGAGACATCGAATGGGATCGTTATTTCGACTTGGATGCTGCTGTATAGTTATACTCATATAGCATATTTTCTTTTCAAACACGTTAGAAATGGAAACGGAAACTTGTTTAATAGTTCTTTTGGGAATGATAAAGGAAAAGTACTTCCAAGTGCTTTGTTTTTGTTTAGAGATGTATATTTTTCAATGGCATTTTTAAACACGAAGTACATGATTTCTGTATTGGAAATACGAAAATCGAACCGCTGAAAGTGAAACGACAAGTTCCAATAAGTTGCTTATTGGTCCTTATGTGTAATTATATGCAGTTTTGCTAGTATACAAGTGTACATCTTTATTTATAGATAACTTTATTTAACAGTTTATTCTTGAGTTTAAAACTGCATAAACTTACTGAACCCGTCAGTACTAAATATATATATAATATTAAATAACGTGTATATATTATCATACTGTATGTAGCTTGGATATGTTTAAACACGTATATGCCCCTAAGTAAGAAATTTGATAAGATTTAATGCTCAAATACACACACGAATTTAATCATTAATAAATCTATGTCATTTTTCATTGTATAAAGTACTTAAGTATAAGTAAGTAAATAATGTTGTCGAATTTAGTCACAAATCTTAAGTGACTCTTAATTCTTTATCTTAATATGTCAATATTAGTGGACACATATTTTGATTTCCTAATAGACTTATAGTTGTTTCTATATTTCATTGAAAGTAATTGTTTAACTTGTGAAAAATAAATAAATACAAAAATATCTTTATAATATGAAGTTTAATTTTCTTATTTTTTAGGATTTCATTTAAGACATTACGTTTCATATTAAAAAGAAAGTTTGGAAGTATTTCAATCTTAAATCAGAACATGAGATTTCATATCTTAAGAAAATATTTCTGGTATATGTAAGAGCAGTTCAGAAACTTTCAAGATAAAATCTTTATCTTATTTGCCACGCGCCAGGAAGATAAGATAACTTATGCATGCCGGGCTTGTCTTTACATATATAATTCTGTAGTAGTTAGTAGTTTTTACAGGTTTTAATGAATTTTACATCTCTTCATTCACTAATTAACCGAAGAAGCTGCTGACAACTGCGGTTGTCTATCAAGAGGAAAACAATGAGAAAAACAACCACTAAAGCCAGCTAATTACATCGTTTTCTCATACTCGAAATGGAATATGTTTCATAAGTTGGACGAATATTTGCAAGAATAGTTAAATTGCACATAGAAATAAAAGTATAATCCCAGGTTTAAACTCTGAACATGCATATTAAAGTATATCAAATGTAAACTTCTGTTGGTTTCATACGGACATGTATAGGCACAAACATTAACAGGAAGAGGGGTCAATATTGTGTATTTCCGAATCCATCGAAACATACATCTTCCGGAATGTACTTTTCATAATCTTTCCACAGCTTACAGATATTAGTCAGAAATCGACATATATCTAACTATGATGGATAGAGATCATCGTTGATCAAATTTCCCCTGGGGTCTGGTATCGTAGCAATAAAAATCGACAATTTCTGCATAATTAATAAGATTGGAATTTAGTATGTATTTCACGTTTTTCAAAGGATATTAATTCTTCGGCTAAACAATAAAATATATTATGAATTATTTTTTTTTTTTACGTTTCCGACTTGTTTAAGTTTATGGTTGAAAATAAGAAACATTCAAAGAAATGTGGGTGTAAAAATAATCAAAATGACCATGATTTGATCAAGTATTCGATTCAGTCATATCATATACATGGTTGCAAAATTATGAATTATGATAATATACAAAAATATAAAATATAAGTGAAATTTAAACTGTGACACTTCATTTTTTAATCAGAGTATCATTTACTTCTATTTATTTCATTTATACTATAAATCCACCATTTTGAGTATGTCCGACATATTTTAAAACTATTTTTGTCAATAATATGATCTTGATAATCGAAAATGGTACGTCGGCAATTAGAGTAAACACAGTTAATTGATATTATTGAATATTCAGTTTAATAAAGAATCGAAAGTTAAGTTCAAAAAGTCGTTTGAATATTGTAATTAAACCTACAACCCGTTTCACTAGGGCGTGGTAAGGAGAATATGGATCTGATCACCTTGGATCTTTTACAGTAACAAAAAATAAATTATTATTTCTAAAGGTATATATCAAGTACCGAATTATGAAGAAAAAAATATTACATATTAACTGACATATTTTCCCTTTTAGCATGAATTGACATGAAGTTGAATAATTCTTCACATATTTTTCATTATTTTCAACCTCATGATTCCCCAAGTCTGAAAAGAAAATATTCTCTAAGTATAATTTGGAATATTGGTTAAGATTCATTTACAGCATCGAAAAAATGAAATGAAAATGTCTTACCGTTCTGAATTATAATATCCAACCTGAATTTGCTCCTAGCTTCTATTAGCTGATTGGCTTAGAAGATGCTTACGTCAAAAACTTGTATACGAATATTTTATCTGTCTCTACTTGAATTAACGTAGTATCTTTTAAACTGCACTTATATTTTGTTATTCAGTATTTTTCCCGACAACTCTTTCCATAAGGAAACAAACTTACTCGATCGGTAATATTTCCTGTATTAAGTACAGGAAGATAAGGACCAATGTTAATAAATTGTAATCTCTAGGGCAAAATCAATAGCGTAATATCGTTCCACCTGTTACAGTTATGACAAAAAAATAATTTCATATTTTTGATACTAAATATCATGTTTGATGTATTACAATATTTTACATACGGATAAACAGGTGTAAAACATGTAAAAATACTTTTTTACTTAAGTTTTTATTAACAGAATCAACTTGGTGTTTTCAATATGATCCAGGAAGGATGGTTTAAAAACAAACATTGTTAAACAGTTTTGAATTGCAATATGCATTTTGTTATCTCTATTAGAAAATGCAACACATATGTAAATGTGAAATCACTTTAAACAAAGCTATAGATAATTATTTTGCAGTCTTTGATTTCTCGTATATAGGATGAACATGTATTTGTCTCATACATATCAGTTAAGCTTCAATTGCGGATTTGAAGCAACTATTCTCCTTTGACTAAGAAGCAAACGAACTCCTGCATTGTGAAAGTACAAAACACATTCGTCCACAAATATTGCTTCAACAAGCAGAAGCTTGTCAGATTATATTCGAACTATAGTTCTATGAAGAAAGATTTTGTATCTTTCTAGATAAATATTGCCAGCACGGCTTTTAGTACCAAAGTAATGTGTGACAGTTCTATACCTTTGGATCTTGATAGCTAGATCTAACTTAGTAACAGTATCAAACGTACAAATCAACAGTATAACACAGATCTGATATTCATAGACTTAAGTATGCTCTGTACCAAAAAAATACATTTTTTTTTGGATGTTCTCATATTTTAAGGGGGTTGGTTTGTACGTTTGATACTGTTACTAAGTTAGATCTAGCTATCAAATACGCAAATGCCGCACAAAGAAGCAGCAATATTAAATTTCCCGCCAATCTTTGGTTCGATTCGACCAGGAATTGAGCAGACGACTTTCTTCATCCAAAGAAAAACAATCTGGTAATTTGTCTTATAATCAAAATCCCATGAATAACATTTAGAAATTTTTTTCATTTCTGTATATATAGATATGTATCACATCAACTACCTCTAACGAACTACCTATTGAAGAAATTATATGGTTTGGTATAATTAACGTTCCATGTATACAATGGTTTGTAAGGTAAGTATTCAATTTCGTAGAGTGTAGGTATACACCGTAATTTTCAGACTTTTTATATATTTAATTGACACATGTACGTGAATAAGACACCTTTACAAAACTTAGATGGGATGTCCTTTATAGTAACTAGTATTATAATCGAGATGTCCAGTTGCGAAGCATGTATACATATATAAATATGCTTGAATGCTTAAGCTCTCACACTGCGACCAAATATTTCATGTGATGTTTAGCTATGGTTATGAAACTTATCAATTGTTTTACCTGTTTTATGAAAACGACATAAAAACCATTACTTACTTACAATGGCAAAATCGAAAACAAACTTTTGTTGCGTTTCATCTCAATATAGCATCTATAGTTTCCAAAATCGCATCGAATGAGTCCTAGGAAATATAAATTTTGAATAAAGAAAGTATTGCATGCATTTTTCTTCTTGAATGCAATAACGTCATAAAAAATTATGACAGAATCAGTACCTTTTCAGTTCGCATTTAGTATGTTACCGAAACAAAGTTCAAATTATCTATATCCATCAGATTTGGCGATAACCATATTCATATTTCTTATTTAGCACAACTCTGTTTTATTTTGAAAGTTATTTTTGGCCATGTCAGTATTTGAATTACCTAAATAAATTTAACAACAGCTTTAAGTAGTGAACTTAATTTATTTTTTGAGTTAGACGTGGTGCAGTTGATTGCTTAAAGTCTAATAGTGCATATCAAATTTCGGAAGTATCAAGTCAAAAAGAACTTAAGATACCCATGATCGTCTAATGCCAACTATACATTGCAAACGATTTTATCTCCAAGATAGAATCATTGACGACGTTAGAGTAGATTCTCTTTGGTTTTAATTCACACCCTTTAAACTTTTGTATATTCATATCGGTTGAAATGGAGAGGGAGGCAAGCATAATTTGGTACACGGTCACCAATGTGGCTGTCATATCAGCCCAACTGTGCCCTGTCGCTTTTTTATTTGCTAGGGGTGTAAATACGTCGCAGTTACTTCCCTTTCTATGATATTGCAACTTTTAATAGTTGAAGTATTTTTCACCTATTAATATCGGGTGAGCCGTAGTGTTGTGGATTGATTCTTCATGCGAACCTGAAGCTCCTGGTCTGCCTCGTGTCAATAGTGTTAATAGCACATGTATTACTACAACAACTTGACGCTCACTCTTTTTTGTTTTTTTCTTATCCTTTTTTTGTAGCAATGTGTAATAACTAAAATTATCTGCTTTTTCGGAAAATAAAACATTAAAGGGGCACTAGCTACGAGATATATAAAAAATCTAAAGTAAGATTTTTTTTGTTCAATCAATAATGTAATGAAAGTGAAATGGTGAAATAATAATTCGCTTTTAGCAACCAAAATGGTTTAATTTTGTCAAATTAAGCTGAGAAACATTGAGAACTAGTTATTCACTTGCAAGTGAGTAATAAGACCTCATTAAATCCGTATTCATGTGAACTTTAATTTAACCCCTAGCTAGAGATTGACAACGCATACATTGAACGTGTACTGGTTATTTAAAGGAAAAGAATGTAAAAAATAAAAGCGAAACAAAGGTAAATTCTTTGATAACTGATTCGATCCACATAAAATTATTCTTATACGGGTAAAAAACGGCGAGAAACATGTTTAATCTATAAAATTAAATTAAACAGACCTATACAAATCCAATTGCACGAGATGGCTTACTCTATTTACATCTTTATTTATATTTACATCGCTTATATGGTCATCTGAGGCCAACTCGATAGTTAATTAGATGGCTCTGGACTAAAATACACACGAAACGAACCTACATATTATCGACCCCATGCTCTGTAAATTGTTAATTTTAGACTTTGATATTATGGATAAATGTTTTACATTGTTATAAATGAAATATGAGAATTTGAGTCAAATCGGTGACCATGAACTTGACAGCTAGTGCCCCTTTAAGAAAAGACGCAAAAAGATATATCTACGATGTAAAGAAATAACTCCTGCGTTGTTTAACGTAGCCACTTCTCTACGTAAATCAACATTCATCTATTTGTGTATCTTATGTTTTTTGATATTATTCTAGTGACAATTTGTATAACATGTTCTTTTGTTGTTGTTGAATGTTTGACATTTGATAAAACAAATAGTACAAACCCTACAGAAAATGAAAAAAAAAATGATTAAGAAAATATACAGACAAAACACAAGACAATATCAAGGTAAAATAAACCACAAAAGAAAAACAAACAATAAAACACTACAAATAAAATAGTAACAATTTAAGATTGAGCAACGTGTATTCCACCAATCATTGGACAAACTCAGAGTCTAGAATATTATACCATATGTAGGACCAGTAGTTTCTGATCCACAAATGACACCAGTCACATTACAACTATTAAAATCCGTTTATAAACTATAATAAGGTATCACACAATATATCACATTGGATAATGTATAAAAAAGAAGATGTGGTATAATTTCCAATGAGACATGTCAATCATTAAGACATCATAAAATTTAGTGACCATTATACATTCTTCTCGAATCCTAAAACTGGACGGAATGTCGAAGTTCCGATAAATGAAAATATTTTAAAGGACAAATGGTAGACAAAACTGAAACCAATAGACACATCACAGATAAGAATAAATAAGACGGAAGAAATAAAACATCTACGGCTTCCGGATTGATAACAGAACGGGATTCATTGTTTTTTGTAAAACTGACGCTTTGATGTTTTATATATACAGCAGATTTTTTGTTAAATGTTAAATGTTTAAATCAAAGCTGTCGTCTCAGGTCAACTGTAGAAAAAGGGAGAAATATTAGTCAGAGTTACTTCCCTTCATACGATGTTGAACAACAACATTTAGCTTTAATACAGTATTTTTCACATATTTACATCGGGTGAGCCGTAGTGTTGTGGGTTGATTCTTCATGTGAGCCATAAGCACCTGAGCTGCCTCGTGTTAATAGCTCAGGTACCACATCACTAAATTGACCCTCACTCTTTTTATATTTTTATCCTTTTTGTTTTAGATAGCAATTTTATTTGTTATGATTATAATAGTTTGCTTTTTGTTTGTAAAATAAAACGCTTTAAAAAGATTCAGAACAAATCTTTTATGTAAAAACAATAATGTCATCGTTGTTTGACGTAGAAGCTTTTGGACATGAATTGACACTCATTTTTTTATTTGTCTTTCCTTCTTTGTATTTTACTAACAACTTTTAGTTGAAACATCTGAAATTCGAATACGAGTACAAACTCTGCAGAAAATGAAAAAAAAAAAAAAAAATAGAAAAAAATACAGACTAAAACAGGACAATATCATGGTAAAACAAACAACAAAAGAAAAACAAATAATTCAACAACACAACACATAGAATAGTTACATATTTAAGACTGAGCAACGTATATTCAAACAAATAGTTTGCCAAATCAGGGTCTAGGTTAGAATGCATAACATAGGACCAGTTGTTTCTAATCTAAAGAGACATCCGTCACATAAGATATATCCAATGATAAAGCATCACACAATATATCACATTGGATGTTTTTATCAAACATTAAGACATTGATTATTATACATTGTTTTCTATCCCTAAAACTGGACGAACTGTCGAAGTCCCTATCAATGAAAACATATAAAAGGACAAATGAGCATTACTAATATGGATGAATAAGATTAAAGGAAATAACACAACTACAGGGTTTGTCATACTGACGCTCTGTTAAATTTGACATAAAGAAGATCCATGTATCATTTTTATAATGTAATTTTTTGCTTAAATCTTTCATCAATGATTATTTTTGCTTTTCAATACATATTAATGAATGCCTTAAAATTCCATTGAAATGTTCTTTGTATCTGTCATATTTTCTTTAAAATTAAAGAAATACATTTCACCCCTATTTTCCATTTTAGCCATAGTGTCCATGTTTCTTGACATACGAAAAAATAAAAAATAAAATTATACTAGATACTCTGAAACTCATTCAGCCCAAGTTTGGCTGCAATTGATTCAGCAGTTTCAAAGGAGAATATTTTTCAAGTAAGCAAACTAAATGAACAAATTGTGAAAACAAATTATTTTAAAGGGCAATAACTCCTTAGAGCGACAATTGACAATTTTGGTCATGGAACTAATTTGTAGACCTTACTATGCTGAACAATTTTGATGTTTACAGTTTATCTTTATCATTAATAATATTCAGATAATATCCAAAATCTGCAAACATTTCCTTAAAATTACCAATTAAGTGGCAGCAATCCCACAATGGGTTGTTACATTCATCTGCAAATTTCAGGGATGACAGAGATTGGCCTATAATACATTTTTACCTTTCATCAGATAAGCTCTAAATGCTTTGGTTTTTCAGATATAAGCCAAAATTGCACCCCCTTACGTTCTATTTTTAGCCATGACGGCCATGAAAATAAAACACAAGCTTTATTCTAGATACCCTTAGGATCATTCAGCTTAAGTTTGGTTGTAATTGGTACAGTAGTTTCAGAGGAGAAGATTTTTTAAAGTTAGAAAACATGATAAACAAATTGTGTAAAATTGTACTAAAGGAAAATAACTCCTTAAGGGGTCAGTTGACAATTTTGGTCATATGAACTTATTTTAAGATCTTTCCTTGCTGAACATTTTTTCTGATCACAGTTTATCTTTATCATTAATAAGATATTTTTTTCAAAAAAAAATGAAATAATTATATATGTATTTAGTTGTTGATTGAGTTAAGCCTTTCAATTGATATTTTATAGTTTTTTTTCTATGTTGTGATGTTATACTATTGTTTCAGAAAGGGAGACGGTTTGGTACAATTACAATGTTTAATTCCGCTGCAAATATTTGCACCTGTCCTAAGTCAGGAATCTGATGTACAGTGGTTGTCGTCTGTTTCTGTAGTTCATACGTGTTTCTCGTTTCTCGTTTTTAAACAGATTAGACCGTTGGTTTCCCGTTTGAATGGTTTTACACTAGTAATTTTTGGGACACTTTATAGCTTGCTGTTCGGTTTGATCCAAGGTTCCGTGTTAAAGGCCGTACCTTGGCCTATAATGGTTTACTTTTATGAATTGTTACTTGGATGGAGAGTTGTCTTCTTATATCTATATAAATGGTATTCAAGTCAGGCCTATAATTTACTTGATAAATCTGCAATCATCATATGTAATTAATCAATAATTTAGATTAAGTCACTTTGGCTTGAAATAGTTTGTAAAATTTTAAAACTCTTAATTGGAACAAACCAGTATTTGTGTTTAGTTTATTCCCTATAAAATGTCAGATCTGTTAATAATTTAAGTTATTTGAAAAGAAGAAGTGTATATTCAATATAAATATGTTCGCAATCAAAAAGCTAACCCGTTTAAATAAACTAAGTTTTGTAATTTGTTTATGTTAAAAAAGTACAGTGTCAATGACTTTTTCTGAAAAATATTTGAATTGTAAATTGCTTAAAATACACTCTACAACTTTTAATCTTCAGCCATGTCAGTGTCATATAATCATGATAATTGTTTTCAAAATCAAATAGCAACTCTCATAAAAATAGTATACATATTGTTTCAACTTACAAAATGTCATAAACACAACCTTTTTATACCTTTTTATTTTTTGACACAATAAAGTTCTTAGCTTCACCTCTTTCTGTTGGTCAGGTTTCTGCTGGGGATAATTGAGAAGAATCTTTGTTTTTTAAGTTCATTTGTTTCGAAAGATAAAAGGTAAAAGGTGAAAAATGTATATAAAAGGGAACATTATTAGGTTAAGATACAAAAAGTAAAATCATAAAAATACTGAACTAAGAGGAAAATTCAAAACGGAAAGTCCTTCATCAAATGGCACAATCAAAACCTAAAACACATCAAACAGATGTATAACAATTATGAACTGACTGGCATATTCCTGACTTGCTACAGGCATTTTCTTATGTTGAAAATGGTGGATTGAACCTGATTTTATAGCTAGCTAAACCTCTCACTTGTATGACATTGGCATCAAATTCCATTATATTGACAACGATGCATTATAAACTGCAATTTAAACGTAATGTTGTGCAAGTTAAGGGACACGTCATCATTGATTCACGTTTATCTCATTGTATCTTCTAAAATGTGCTTATGTTAATGAAATTGTTAAGAAAAGTGCTTTATTAATGATCTTTTTTGTCCACACCTTACCTATATATCTGAAATGATTCTAGCTACTCTCCCAATCTTTTCATGAGTGATTAACATCACTTTGATTGAAAACGTTATGGGTCTTTATCATATTTTGACATAGTTTCGCTATGCCATTGCTACATACAAAATGATACCTGATGTTAATAGATTTGGCGACATTTTAATTTGTAGTAGCAATCTTGTTTCTTAAACGTCTATTGTCAAATAATTCATGCACATTTGAAACGAGAAGAAGACACCTATACTCTTAGTTCAATTTGCACAAAATAATTACACAAAAGCTAAAAATAGTTGTTCAATGTTTGAATTTAGAAAAGAAATGTTGTATGATATTAAAGTTTTTTTTATTTTGAATGGTTATGTTATTTAAAGAGGGATCTCCGGGGAAATATTTTAGTATAAACTGATATTACTCATATATCACATTTTGTTTCAAGTGTCTTTAGCATATATTTGTGGTTTTTACCAACAACAACAAAAATTGGTCTCAAAATTAGTATTACTATGACATTGTTGAAATAATATTACTTTAGCCATTAATCTATCCTGCCTAGCCTTGCAAGCACCAAATACTTGACCGAGTCCCCTTAATCATATGACTCTTTTGTTAACCTTATTCTAAAGGATACCACGAATATTTTAAAAGGAAAGTAAACTATAAATAACTATTGGAAAGGAACGATAAAAAACAAATGGCATACGCGTTGGAAGTTTAACCAGCTATAATACTAGGTTAAACTCACCATTTATTTCGGAAAAATGCCTGTATGCAGACAGGGATTTGGCAGTTGTCTCTAACTCGTTTCGCTTGTTGATAGCATTTGATGGTGTACATTATCCGTTGTCGCCTTGCCCTTTTTGAATATACATTGGATTTTGATTTTTTAATAAATAATTTTTGTAACATGAATTTAGAAGACGAAGACATAATGATAGAGCTTCATCAAGAATTCATGGATTATTTGGATGCAAAATTTCTTGTTGATTTCTTATACAACCACAAAGTATTGGCAGTAGAGGATTGTAACAGAATTAAAAACACGGAACCGGTCAGTGAAAGGACTAGAGAACTGTTATTTCTTCTCCCGAAGATAATACCGTCTTTAGATTTGTTTTTCCATGCACTTAATGAATGTGGATACGACTTTTTAGAAAACAAAATTAAAGATAGTAACATGTATATAAATAGACAGCATAAATGCCGATTGTTTGGAACTAACAGATATCATCTTGTGAATTATCGCCATGAATTAAAAAGGTTAACCCATTCTGGAAAACATGATCAATTAAGAGAAGAAATCAATAAAATACGAACAATGTGGGAAATGGCCGTCCAAGTTAAGTTTAAAGGCATGACAAAAAATGATCAACGCGGCCTTGCAGATCGTTATTTCTATGCTCTGGACGCCGATTGCGAATTTAGACGAGTAATATTTGATACAACATGTGTAGAGAGTGACTTGTTTGAGAGAATTCGTGACTTGTCCAAGTATACGTCTGAAGTTAATATTCCCAACATGCTTTGCTCTGCCCGATATGGCTCGGCTATCTTCATGGCTAATAAAAAGATTTTGAGAAAGCACATAGTTACATTAAAGAGGCTTAACAGCTATTTTATCTTGTTAAAGCTTGCCGAGAAACAGGGGTCGTTTTATATATCGAATATAATATGTTTAATATAATTTATTCTGAAACAATGCTATATAACCAAAGGGAACATCTATTAGAATTAGGAAGACAAGCAATCGATCACTTTCAAAAGGAAAAGAAAACTAACCCAGAGGTAGCCGAAGATTTTTTTAGAATGTTTAGCTTGAAACTTGCCCATCTTCATTTAGGTATTGGCCTATTTTGGAAATTATTTGAAGACGGATGTACCGAATAAAGACATTAATGAGGGAAAACGTTTGCTTAAAATAATAAAAGACAACAAACAAATGTGGGAAAGAATGGAGGTTCGCTGGGAATGGTTTTATTACACCGCACTAGGAAGAGTTTCATATTTGGAAAATTGCCCGAATGAAGCATTGGAAAAAACGAAACATGCTTTAAGTGTTGCTGAAAACGGGAAAAGAAATAATCAAAACGAAATAAAAAGTTCAAAAGAAACTATAAAATACATTGAAGACCAACTTTATTTACAACAAAGACGTTGGTATTTCTGTAATATAATCTGATTAAATGCTATATACTAGTGATTGATATATAAAACTACGTCACCGAAATATGATCTACAATTGAATGTTTTGTAGTTTATGTTTTTTGTTTGTTTACACGAAGGTTTAAAAAAATTATATATCTGCATATCAAATGATATAAAACAGATATATGTAAACGTGAAAGAGACTGAAACCACCAAAACATTAAGAGATCAACGAACATTCTCAAAATTTAGCAACATACACATGTCTCAGAAAAGATAACGTAAAATGATAATATTTAAAAAATATACCCATGATTATCAAAACTTCTGGAAAAATGTCATGCAACACTTGACTCTTTCTACGTGGCGCACACAAACCTGTTTCCCTTTGACTTTCTAGCTTTCTAGATATTTATTTTCATAAAATTAGTAATTTTAAAATGACTGTAATAAAAGTTCACAAACACCAGTAACAACAATCAATAATCAAGATTATCATATAACATATGATTTTTATCATACATTACAATTTACGTAAATTACATATTTTTCGAATTGGTGCTTAGCGGGCTGATATGAAAAGTTTATCACATGCCTTTCCGTAACGTTATCGCATGGCATTCCGGTGATTCTTGGCAAATTCTGGAAAATACACCTCTATGGTACTTTTTTTTTAGTGAAAACATTACAAAGTATATTACAATACAATTACTTGGATACTGAATTGAATATTGTGTAAAATGAAAAAAAAGTAACAACAAACAATTGATAAAATAAATGCATTTTAAAAAAAAATCAAACGTAATTTAGAAAGTTACTTTAAAAATATTGACTTTTTCATACAGTGTTCATTATGTATATTGTTTATTTTTTTTATCGTCCATATTAAAATATATGATATATCATACAGCTGTTTTTCTTCTTTGTTGAGGAAAATGATAGAAAGATTTCATATCGAATGTACATTTTGGTTCAGACGTCCGCGAACTTTTCTCTCTTTGAACTTCTATTTGTGAACCACGTAAAAGGATCAATATATTAATCTGTTATTTTTCTCCATTGTTGAAGCATATGATAAAAAGATCATGACATGTCATTTTTCATATCGTATGTATTTTCAGCCCTCGAGCCATGCGGCTCTTGGGCTGATATTGAACCTAGGGCTGATTATACATGCGATATGAAAAATGCCATGTAATAATCTGATAATATTGAACAGATATATCATGTTACGGAAGGGTATTTTTGACTGTTATTTTTTTCGCAAATACCCCTCCATAACATGATATATCTGTTTAATTACATCGAATATATTTGGATTGAAACTTTGTGCACAGATGAAGATATTTTTTTTTACTTGAAATTCATGGATTGGAGACCCGTTTTGTAGTGGATAGCACATCGAACAACTAACACAAAGGTTCCTGGTTCGGTCTGTAATAATATCAATTGGATTTAACTTTAAATAACATGTGATTGTATATATATGAACAATTCACCAAACTATGTATATGGGAAATCCTATCTAATTAAAATATAGGTCTCTGATTTCGTTATACTACGTTATACTACTCAACATATACTACTCATAGGTAGTATAACATAGTATAACAAATTAGATATATTTCAATTAGATTGATGGGTCATCGTAAAAGCAGGTTGTTTTTATTGTACGACGTGTTAACGACAGATAGATGGTCAGACAGTTGTATATCACAATTCGTTCCGTCTGAAACAGAGTCGTATAAAAAAGATAAAGCTGAAATATTCAGTCATTATTTTTTTTTAAATTTGTCTGATTTTTGGTTATGAGTTAAAAAGTGTTATTACTCAAGGAAACTGTTAATCTGGTCGAGGTAAAGTAATTGCATGAAACCTAGAAAATATAAAATTCTTCAACTAATTAATCAACTTAATACAGTGACACCTGTTATTGAGGGCTGAACATGGGAGGATTCCCACTTACCTCCCCTTACCACTGAATTGGTGAAGCATATTAAATTATCACTTTTCACTACCCTCGTCACCTGGTTCCCGATCGACTCTCGATTCCCTCTAACCTACCTCCCACTTAATCCCATGATTAGATTCCCGAATCGGGTCCTCCCAGATCTAGAGTTGGGACCCCCCTTTTTTTAGACTATCAATGCATTTGAATGGGACACAAGGTTACCCCCCTCCCCCCACACACACACACACTTTCTCCTGAGTTGAGAACCCTTTATAAAAATAACCAGATCTTCCCCTGCTCCCTTCGTATTTGTATCATAAATTGCACTGTGATATATCTTATCTTATCTGTATGTATCATAAGACATACAGCGAGCAAAATGCCAAATAAAAAATGAATTAAAATGATACAACAGATTCTCAAAGAAATCTTCATTATTTTAATTAAAGACATTGTCATATTTATTAATTAGCTTATGTAGACCGACTTCTGATACCTTCGATCGGCCAGATTATCTCATGTTATTCAGACTGATGTAGTGGTAAAGTAGTATTTAGAAAAAATGCAAATATTTATATAATAGTTCTTGAAAAACTGGTCATTATCGTGATATATGGACTGCCCAAAGGACAGTGGTATTGACTAAGATAGTGATAATGACTGAGCCGAAGGCGAGGTCATTATCGTTGTCGCAGTCAATACAACTGCCGTACGGGCAGTCCATGTATCACGATAATAACCAGTTTTTCAAGAACTATTATGTTTATTTCATTGAGAAACCATGTTTTGGAAAATTCTCATAAATTCAAAATGCCTACAGCGAACTCGAGTAGTTGTACGATTTCTATGGCAAAGAGTGAAGACCAGTGGTAGTAATACTGCCATTCATTTAAGTACAATTTTTCAGTATATAAATACTTATTAATCAAGTTATCTTTAATTTTATAATTAACGAAAACATATAATAAACAATTCAACAACTTAAATATAATCATATATTTAAAACAGGAACATGTTTTATAAAAGGTACATCTCTTTAAAAAGAGAAACCACGCCCCTCCGGTCATTAACAGAGAAATCACGCCCCAACGGTCATTATCAGACGGAAACCACGCCCCAACGGTCATTATAAGACGGAAACAACGCCCCACCGGTCATTATCATGTAAAAGATTGTTAACGACCGGTTTTCTGGTCCGTTTTTGTTTGTTAATGACCGATGAAATTTATTACTGAAAAATAATGAATGTCATGTGAAACCTATTGAGATTGATATTTAAAACCGTTCCATCATTATTTAAAGCATGTTTTTAGCATAAAATACGCGGACTATGATTATTATTTAGTTATACTTTAGGGGTGTGATTTGCCGTTCGTCTGAATCGGTCAAAGCAAAATTTCGAAACAGAACAGGAGATAAAACCAATTGCGACTGATCATCATTATCTGAAGCATGTTTTCAATATAAATTTTTAATATAAATACCCTGATGGATAATTTATGTATTAAATATAAATATCCTGAATATTAATATAAATAAAGCTTAGTCGATTATCTAATTGCGGGGTGTAATAGGTTTGAATCGTCTGCATCAAGTAACGGAAAATTTCGAAAATTTGACCTACATGGTCAAATGAATATTTCTTTTCTCTATATTGTTGTTAACAATTTGTATTAGATGTTTTTATCTGTCTTTTTGATAATTTGATGTTCTATATTAAAAAAAATGACATTTGATTAAATTACTCTGCAAAGAATGAAAATCTTGATTAAGCCCCAGACTGAGTCCCACTAGACCACGATCGCACTACGCTCACCGCGATCTAAAACAAATTCAGATCGTAGTGAGGTCGCGGTATGAGCGGCATGCAAATTTTAATTTTCGTTGCTTTCACGATGCTTCTACGTCCTCATTTCGCTTCTACAAAGATCCCGCTACGATTATACCACATTCTCACCGCGCTTATTCTGCGACCTCTCTACGCTTAAGCCCCAGTCCCACTAGACCACGAACGCACCACGCTCACCGCGATCTAAATTTATTTACTTACTGCGATTATAGCACGTTCTAACCACGATTATACTACGTTCACACTGCGATCTTACTACGTTCTCAGCAATAACGTCAACATCGTGTTCCATATCAATACAGTTCCATTCCTTCTATTTCTGATTAATACGTAGATTTCACGGAAACAATACAGACGAGTCATGCCACCAAATTAAAATCTACCAGAACACGTGAACGTGGTGGAAGGGGTTGATGTAGAGGCAGAGAGAGCAAAGTAACGAATCCTGATCAAGCAGAGAGGTCGGACCGACCAATCCAACCTAAATTACAACCTATTGCTGGTCCATAAAGCTCAAATGACGATATTCTAGTGAACGATAGCAGAGATGACACAGATGTGTCAATAGATATAGGAAGATGTGGTATGAGTGCCAATGAGACAACTATCCATCCAAGTAACAATTTATAAAAGTAAACCATTATAGGCCAAGGTACGGCCTTCAACACGGAGCCTTTTGGCTCACACCGAACAGAACGCTATAAAGGGCCAAAATATTACTAGTGGAAAAACATTTAAACGGGAAAACTAACGGTCTAATCTATATAAAAACTAGAAGCATGGTTGAGCCGTTAGAGCAAATAGATGATTACATTCAGACAAACAAAATCTAGGGAGCTTTTTTATATATTTTATGTGAAAATTACAATGAGAATGATGGTCGTAGTGTGGAGCGTGATGAGGACGGCAAGAGCGTGCTAGAATCGTACTATGGTCGTGAACAGCGGGATATAGTCGTAGTGGAAGGGTAGTTGGGTAGCGGTTAGAACGTGATGGTCGTAGCGAGGTGTTGATAATGTCGCTGTGAGATCGTAGCGCAGTCTCTCCGAATAAAATCACGATTTCGCTATGCTCTCGCTACGATTGTACAGCGACCTTTGCGATCTTACTACGATGTTAGTGCGCTCTCACTACGCTTCTACTACGAACTGATTTCGCCACGACCGCACCACGATTGTTTTGAACATGTTCAAAGTTGGCCACGCTCTTCACGATCTTGAAGACCTCATCACGACCGTGATACGACCTTACTGTGATCTACATGATCGTACTACGATCATCAAAATTTGCATTTTTTTCACATATCGTAGTACGATCGTGGCCTAGTGGGACTGCGGTATTATCAAGATCTTTCTACGATCATCACGTTCTCACTTATAAGACCATACCACGAGTTATCCGATTGCAACACGATCCTACCACACTTTTACTGCGATTATAGTACGTTCTTACCACCATTATACTACGTTCATATCGCGATCTTACTACGTTTTCAGTAATAACGTCAACATCGTGTTCCATATCAATACAATTCCCTTCCTTCTATTTCTGATTAATACATATATAGATTTTTCGGAAACAACACAGTCATACCACAAAAATCTTCTAGAACACGTGGGCGAGTTGGTATGGTTGATGTAGAGGCAGAGTGAGCTCTGATAGTAACGAATCCTGATCAAGCAGAGATTTCGGACCGACCAATCCAACCTAAGTTACAACCTTTTGCTGGTCCATAAAGCTCAAATGACGATACTTTAGTGATAGCAGAGATGACACAGATGTGTCAATAGATATAGGAAGATGTGGTATGAGTGCCAATGAAACAACTCTCCATTAAAGTAACAATTTATAAAAGTAAACCATAATAGGCCAAGGTACGGCCTTCAACACGGAGACTTGGTACACACCGAGCAGCAAGCTATAAAGGGCCCCGAAAATTACAAGTGTAAAACTATTGAAACGGGAAAATCAACGGTCTAATCTATATAAACGAGAAGCATGGTTGAGCCGTTAGAGAAAATGGACAAGAACTACATACAGACAAACAAAACCTGGAGATATATAATATATTTTAAGTGAAAATGACAATGAGAATGATGGTCGTAGTATGAACGTAGTCAGGTCGTAAGAAGAGCGTGATGAGGACTGCAAGGGCGTGCTAGAATCGTATTATGGTCTTGAACAACGTGGTGTAAACGTGGTATAGTGGTAGTGGAAGCGTAGTTGGGTCGCGGTGAGAATGTAATGGTCGTAGTGAGGTCGTAATAACGTCGCTGTGAATTCGTCGTGAAGTCTCTCCAAAAAGAATCACGCTTTCGCTAAGCTCTCGCTACGATGGTACAGCGACCTTTGCGATCTTACTACAACCTTAGTGCGCTCTCACAACGCTTCTACTACGAACTGATTTCGCCACTACCGTATCACGGTTGTTTTGAACATGTCAAAGTTGACCACGCTCATCACGATCTTGAAGACCTCACCACGATAGTGATACGAGCTTACTACGATCTACACGATCGTAGTACGATCATCAAAATTTGCATTTTTTCACAGATCGTAATGCGATCGTGGCCTAGTGGGACTGCGGTATCAAGAAAAATATTCAGACAAAAACAGGACACTATCATGGCAAAAACAACAACAAAAGAAATACAATTTTTACAATAAAAACAACACATAAAATAGTTACAATGTAAATAAAGGCAACAGTAGTATATCGCTGTTCAAAACTCATAAATCCATGGACAAAAAACAAAATCGGGATAACAAACTAAAATTGAGCAACGTATATTCCACCAATCAGTGGACAAACTCAGAGTCTAATGTAGGATGCCTAATGTAGAACCAGCAGTTTCTGAGGCACAAGTGACATCCGTCATATTACTACTATCAAGATCCATTTATACACATATATACAAATATAAGGTATCGCACACTGTATCAATTAGGCAATTTCTATGTAAAAAAATAAAGATATCATCAAATTTAGTGTTCATGAGTGTCTACTTTACATCTTCGGATTTCAAATGTTTGGCTTTGAACGTTCCTGATGAAGGTAAATCCAGAAAAGCGCTTCGGACGCAAGAAATTATTAAACGTTTTTTTTTTAATTTTTCATCCTAAAACTTGACTTAATGTTGAAGTTTCTTTAAATGAATACATTTTTAAAGGACACATGATTGGCACCACTGTAACTGATGGGAACATCACAGATATTGATAAATGAGATGGAAGAAATAAAACAAGTAGGGCTTCCTAATTGATAACAGAAAGATATTCTTTGTTTTTGTATTATTGACGTTTTTTTTATATTTTTAACGAACAGAGAATGTTTTGTTAAATGTGTCAACCAAGTTCAATTATGCTCTGTAATCAATATTTTTTCGTTTGCTTAATAGAAGAGGGGACAAATATAATTCAGAGTTACTTCCCGTCATACGATGTTGCACAACTACTTTAAGCTTTAATTAGTTATCAAAGGTACCAGGATTATAATATAATACGCCAGACGCGCGTTTCGTCTACATAAGACTCATCAGTTCAAAAATGTTTAAAGCCAAACAAGTACAAAGTTGAAGAGCACTGAGGACTCAAATTCCAAAAAGATGTGCCAAATACGGCTAAGGTAATCCATTCCTGGGATAATACAGTATATTTGGTTTATTTACATCGGGTGAGCCGTAGTGTTTTGCATTGATTTTCATGTGAGCCAGAAGCACCTGATCTTCCTCGTTTTAATAATACAGGTACCTCTACATTAAATTGACACTCACTTTTTTTTTTTATCTCTTTTGTTTAATTTGTAATACTAAATTGATTTAATTATAATTATCTGCTTTTTTGGAAAATAAAACATTAAGAAAAGATGCGGGACGATTTATCTTTTATGTACAGAAATAACGTGTATGTTGTTTAAAGTAATCACTTCTCTACGTGAATCACAAGTTACCTTTATGTGTTTCTGTCATTTTTTTGTTTTTATTCTAGTAACAATGTGTATTAAATATATGTATCTGTCTTTTTGATATATCAAAAATTTCCTGTTCTTTCTTCAATTTTTGACATTGGATTAAAATACTAGTGCAAACTCTACAGAAAAAGAAAATAAAATTGAAAAAAAAAGACATCCGAAAACAAGACAATATCAAGGTAAAATAAACGACAAAAGAAAAACAAATAATAAAACACTACACATAAAATAGTTTAAGAGTGAGCAATGTATATTCCACCAGTCATTTGACACACTCAGAGTCTAGGGTAGGATGTCTAATGTAGGACCAGTAGTTTCTGATCGACAAGTGACACCTGTCACATTACTGCTGTTAAAGTCCGTTGATAAGATATATCCGAAGATAAGCTATCACACACTATATCACATTGGATAATGTATGTCAATCATTCGATATCATCAAATTAATTGATCATTTTACATTTTTCTTAAACTCTAAAACTGGATGAAATGTCGAAGTTCCTATAAATGAAAACACTTTTTTAAAGACGAATGATATTCACGACTGTTCCTGACAGGAAAACCACAGATAAGGATGAATAAGATTAAAAGAAATAACACAACAGATTTTGTCATATTGACAGACTTAAGGTATTTGACATACTAGTAAAGAAGATCCACGTATCATTTTTATAAATGATCAAACCAGCTATTGTCTCAGGTCACTTAAGGATGTACACCTGATTTTTGGGTTTATATGACTGTAAAAAAAGTTAATTGGTGAAGAAAAAATCATATGGTGGTGCGCTTCTTTTTTTTTCTATGGCCCTCTGAGAGTACCAAATTTTGATGATTTTTCCATTTTTCATCAATTTTAACCCATTTTGGGCATTTATCGTGAAAAAAATCACAGTTCCACAATTAAACTTTTTTTTATACTCTCCATTAAGATGAAGGGGACCAATCTGAATAAATTCATCTAAAAAAAACTATAGGTAGGTGTTAATATAAGAAAGTTTTATCATATGTTAAAGAACAAAATGCATATTTTTTCAACTTCCTTGTTATAATTGATAGAAAAAAATACATATCTATGAAACTTGAAAAGACAAAGTTATATGGGATGTTTATGTTTCTGGTAAAATAATTTTTTGTACCCCTCAACCCTTTTTCTCAAAATTTCACTAAAAATGACTGACTTGATTAGTAATAAAATTCGAAAATTTCATTACTCAAAAACTACTTATTGGAAATACACAATTCTATCACAGAGGTAAGTTTGATTATGATTATTATCAAATTCATTGCTATTCCCACTTATATCACATGTTTTGTAAATAAATAATGAACGAGATTTCAATGAGACTGAACAAGACTGAGATGTCAGAAGAATACATCTTTAATTGTGCTCTGCAATTATTACTTTTTTTTCAAAATTCTTAATCGAAGAGAGGGACATAAATAAACTAGAGTTACTTCCCTTCATATGATATTGTACAACAACATTTTAAGCTTAAATACAGTATTTTCCCTAAATTTACATTGGGTGAGCCGTAGTGTTGTAGATTGATTTTTCATGTGAGAAGCGCCTGATCTGCCTCATGTTGAGAGCACAGATACCACTTCACTAAATTGTCACTCACTCTTTTTTAAAAATGTTTTATATCCTTTTTGTTTTATGTAGCTATGTGTTACAATTACATTTTTGGGGAAAATAAAAAATTAAAAAAAGATGCGGGACGATTTATCTTTGATGTACAGAAATACATGTATGTTGTTTAATGTAGATACTTCTCTACGTGAATCACAAGTCACCTTTTTGTGTTTCTGTCATTTTTTTGTTTTTATTCTAGAAACAATTTGCTTTAGATGTATGTATTTGTTTTTTTGATAATTCAAAAAAATGTTGTTTTCTTCAAATATCGTCCTTTATAAAATTTATCCGAATATGAGGTATCACACAATATATCTCAGTAATTCTTATATCTATACCCTAAAAATGGACGGAATGACGACGTTTCTATAAATGAAAACACCCTTTTAAGGACAAATGATAGGAACGACTGTTACTAATAAGAAAAACACAGATATAGATGAGTAATAGTAATGGAGATAACACAACTACGGGTTTTGTCATACTGATGATTTGAGGAATTTGACCTATAGAAGATCCACATAACATTTTAATAAATGGTCAAACCTTGCTATCGTTTCAGGTCAATTGTGCTCTGCAATTATCAATTGTTTTCAAATTATTAAGCAAGGAGAGGGACATAACTAAATCAGAGTTACTTCCCTTTCTATGATATTGCAAAACAACCTTTAAACTTTAATACAGTATCTTTAACCTATTAATATCGGGTGAGTTGTAGTATTGTGGATTGATTCTTCATGCGAGCTTCTGGCTAGAATATCGTGTAAATAGTGTTAATAACACAGGTACCTCTTCACTAAATTGACAATCACTCTTTTTTTTAAAATCTTTTTTGTTTTATATAACAATTTGTAGTACTTAATTGATTTAATTATAATTATCTGCTTTTTTGGAAAAGAAAATATTAAGAAAAGTTGCATAACGATTTGTACAGAAATAACTTCTGTGTTGCTTAACGTAGACACTTTGCCGCGTGAATTAACATTCACCTTTTTGTGTTTCTTTCATTTTTGTGTTTTTCTTCTAGTAACAATTTGGTTTAGATGCTTTAGAAAGACATGTTTCTTCATTTTTGAATTGTTATTTCATTTGACATCTGAAATATATGTACACACTCTCCATATAATGAAATTGATAATTAAGAAAGATATACAGACGAAAAACAAGACAATACCATGGTAAAATCAACGACAAAGGGAAACAAACAATAAAACACTACTCATGAAATAGTAACAATTTAAGATTAAGCAACGTATATTCCACCAATCAGTGGACAAACTCAGAGTCTAGGGTAGGATGTCAAATGTAGGACCTATGGTTTGTGATGTACTAGTGACTCCCGTCATAAAATTAATATTAAAATCCGTTTATAAAATATATCCGAAGATAAGGTATCAGATAATATATCACATAAGATAATCATGATAATGTCTGTCAATCGTTTAGACATCATCAAATTAATTGACCATTATACAGTCTTCTCTGACTCTAAAACTTGACGAAATGTCGAAGTTTCTATAAATGAAAATATCTTTGAAGGACAAATGATTGGCATGACTGTTGCTTATAGGGAAATCACAGCTATGGATAAATAAGATTAAAGAGAATAACACAACTACAGATTTTGTCATACTGACGCGTTGAGGAATTTGACATACTAGTGAAGAAGATCCACTTATCATTTTTATAAATGTTCAAACCTAGCTATTGTCTCAGATCAATTGTGCTATGCAATTATTACTTTTTTTTCAAATTTTCAATCGAAGAATGGGACATAGATACATCATAGTTACTTCCCTTCATATGATATTGCACAACAACATTAAAGCTTGAATACAGTATTTTTCCCATAGTTACATCCTTAATCTTGTTGATTTATTCTTCATGTGAGCCAGAAGCACCTGATCTGCCTCGTGTTAATAGCACAGGTACCACTACACTAAATTGACACACACTCTTTTGGCATTTTTGCTATCCGTTTTGTTTTATGTAGCAATTTATAATAATTATAATTAACATTTATAAAAGGTTTAACTTGTATACTACTCTACGTGAATCGACACTCACTCTTTTTTGTTTTTTTATCCTTTAGTTTTCTATAGCTATGTGTAATAATTATAATTATCTGCGTTTATTCTTTATTTTAGTAACAATTTGTATTAAAATGTTTTTATATTTGTTTTTGATGATTCAAAAATGATCTTTTTTTTAAATTCAGGTATTTGATGAAAATACTAGTACACACTTTACAGAGAATGAAAATAATGATTAAAAATAATATACAGACGAAAAACAAGACAATATCAAGGTAAACCACAAAAGAAAAACAAACACTAAAACACTACACATAAAATTGTTACAATTTAAGATTGAACAACGTATATTTCACCAATCATTGGACAAACTCAGTCTTGGGTAGGATGACTAATGTAGGACCAGTAGTTTCTGATCCACAAGTGACACCCGTCATATTACTACTGTTAAACCCCATTTATAAAATATATCCGAAGATGAGGTATCACACAATATATCACAATAATTCTTATATCTATACCCTAAAACTTGACGGAATGACGAAGTTCCTATAAATGAAAACACATTTTTAAGGACAAATGATAGGCACGACTGTTACCAATAGGAAAAGCACAGAATATGGATGATTAAGAGTAATGGAAATAACACAACTACGTTTTTTGTCATACTGGTGCTTTAAGGAATTTGACATACAGAAGATCCACGTAGCACTTTCATAAATGATCAAACCTTGCTATCGTTTCAGGTTAATTGAGCTCTGCAATTATTAATTGTTTTCAAATTCTTAACCGAAGAGAAGGACATAAATAAGTCGGAGTTACATCCCTTTATACGATATTTGCACAACAACATTTAAACTTTAATACAGTATTTTTCACAAATATACAACGGGTGAACTGTTGTGTTGTGGTGAGACAGAAGCACCAGATCTGCCTCGTGTTTATAGCACAGGTACTACTACACTCAATTGACACTTATAAATTAACAGTACACTGACTTATTTTTTTAATCCTTTCTGATTTATGAAGCAATTTTTAATAATTATAATTGTCTGCGTTTGAAAGTAAAACAGTTAGAAAAGATTCAGAACGATTCATCTTTCATGTAAAAATAAACAATGTCTGCTTTGTTTGACGCTCACTTTTGTTTATCTGCATCTGTCTAATTGTTTTCAAGATGTGAAATTCAAATACAAGTTGAGTGCTCCTTAGATTTTTTCGATTTATTTTTCTACAAATTTGATTATAGAAAAAGGATGTTCATTTTTTTTTTGGTCGAAATGTTACTTGACATTTGATTGAAATACTAGTAAAGACTGTAGAGAATGAAAAAGATATAATAGAAAAAAGGACCAAGAAAGAAAAGACAAAACGAATGACATCAAATTATCAAAAGACACAAACAAGTCAACAAAATACTTGATTGATCAACATGAACTACACCAATCACGGAAGATGACTCTGGGACTATAAACATACTTATAAATATAATAATTTTTGTGACTGTATCTTGCATTTATTTGTAGGATCCTTTACAATAGATATTTCGGCTGATCTGTAACTATTCCATCTTTATGCCTTAATATCATGTGCTGTACTTGATTGTTTATTTTTGGGAAATGCCTATTTGTTACTATATAAAGATCCTTCAATAACGTCCTTAAAATAGCATTCAATCAAAAAGTGTAATATTTACAATTTAGGTGAAGGTCTCCAGGTGAATAGTTTATGAAGAAAAGAAGATTTTAGTGAAGCTGATTTTTTTCCTGAAGTAGCTAGGTATGGAGTGGGTCTCATTGGGGTCTTAGTGTGACGCGGGATTGGCGATTTTTTGTAAGCGTGACACGGGAAAGTCAAATTATTGTACGTGAAAACGAGAAACAAAGTCTGGCGGGACACGTGAAATTACCTAAAAGTTAGCAGGGAACCCGGGAAAATCATCATATTATTAAGCGTGAAATCAAAATTTGTCGTCAAAACTTGTGTGTCATGTAATGTACGGGTTAGAATCACCAGACTACCGTAATTAGTTTGTGCATATTAAAAACTGTATCCCGAAATGCCCGCCTCACATTGATTCATAATCATAATAGAACAACATTATCCAGTCGAAGATCAAAGATCAAGAGGTGCGTTGCAGAAATTTATTGTTGAGGTACATTTATAATTGTTTATTATATCTTTATTACTAGGCATGATTGTTGTGGGTCCCTTGTAGTTCTGAACATTTATATTTGAAATAAAATTTGATAATAACGTTTGGTTATTCGAACTTAAAAACCAAAAACTCTGCATATTGTTTTGTGTTTTATTTTAACCCTTTATGGTCCTCTAGTACATAGTAATTAATATTCTTAATCAGTTCATTGCCTTTTATTGACACTAAATTACAACATAATTTTAAACATCTACACTATTATGACAAAGTTGATGAGCGGTAAATAATGAAATGGAGCTTAAAATTCTAATACATGCCCATAACGATGGCAAAATTATCCAAAGAGAAAAGACGCGACTTGCGTTTTAGAAAAATACCCAGACTCATTATTAGATTTCAAGGCACAAGTTTGCAGCTTTGTGGGAGTTGGAGATATTGCAAAAGAATTGAACTTCCAAAATTACGACACAACGTTCGCCAAACTTGTAAAACATTCACAAACTGTAACAGAAACATTTACCATAAGGACACATGACCAGTACATAGCTACTAGGAATTCATTTGCTGAAGACAACAATATGATATTAATAAACATCATTAGAAAAATAATAAAGTGGAAAGAGGGAACAACCCAAGTCGTTACCACTGACCAGTCTAATGGTACACATACATTAATATATATTTATCACCACTTTCACATACCACAATCATTACTTGTCCTTACTTGAACTAGATGTTTCAGAGACGGGAAAACTCAAAAGGGGGTAGAGTGGGGTTGTATTATCGCACATCTTTTTATTCACTTTTTTTAAGGAGGGGGGGGGGGGGGTAGAACTTTGGTTTTTTTTAAGTTAGTCTCGCCCGCCACTTCCCTCTAATACAACACCCATGCTGTTGTCTGTCCTCTGAATCTATGTAGTCCTATGTATGTCATGTATAAAATTTTCATTTTTATTCTGAAAGTAAGACAATCGTTCGGTTGGATCCACAAAAACAATTCCTTTTGAAAATGAGGCGTATTTTAATTTTGGTCTCATTTGAAAAAAATATCCTTTATTTCAATTATACAATAGCACAAATTACGCACAGAGAAGGACAAAGGGCATTCCAAGGGGCGGATCCAGCTATTTGAAAGGGGGGGTCCCAACCCAAGACAAAGGGAGGTTCCAACTATATGTCCCCATTCAAATACATTGATCGTTCAAAAAAGGGGGGTCCAACCCCCGGAACCCTCCCCCTGAATCCACCAATGCATAAACAATTCATGTATACACAACAAAATATATAAACTTGAAACAGAATTTTCTTCACGTTACACATACTGACAATTATCTTTGAAGTGTCCTTACTCGAAAAGTTAAATATTGTACCAATGGAATATTAAATAAATTAATAAAAAAAAAAGAAGATGTTTTGCACACAGTCCATGAGTGGATTCAATAATGAAGGCGTAGTCCTCCTTTTCAGGATTTTTTTTTAATAATGCTATTGGTTCAAGGGCATATTTGTCAAGTTTTTGCCTCCCCACATTGGCCCAAATTGTAGTGGTACTTTATTGTAAGTGTTTCTCATAAATGAAAGATTGCCGTTTTCATGCATGAGGACAAGTGAACATACCGACAGAACTGGTCAACATCATAATCGATTAATAATATGTCAAAATAAGTGTTAACAAGAAATAACTAAACAAAACATATGATAGGACTGAAGAACGGACGACACATACTCCATAACAAAAACAGGAGTTACCGTAAAATTAGGTATTCCGGAAAAGTAAGAATCTTCTGTCATACATGTGTCACTAGTCGTGGCGTCCAACTTCTCAAAGCAAGTATTAAAAACAATCAAAGTACACTGTATTATCTAGAAAAAATAGAAATCTCGGGGCCCTATGGTAACACGTCAGCAATCAGAAATCTTGATATGTAAATCAGACTAGTAGTTACTGTTACATGTTGTATGTTATTGCGTTTTAATGCATTTGAAATACGAAACACTTAGTGAATTAAAATTCATATTAAAGGACGCGGTGAATGATAACATAAAAAATTTAAATAACAATTTTGAAATTTTTAATTATCAGTTATATTTCTTTTCTTCTTTTAGCAGACACGTCCAATCCCACAGAACCCCAAAAACGCAAAAGAAGTGACAGGGCCGAGGATAAACTGCTTGTTAACAAATTAAGATCTGCAACTGATGTTATTAGAAATGAACGACAAGAAAACCAATTGTCTGAATTCAACCAATTAATCAGAGGCAGTTACTGAACATTAAATAAGATGTGGAATATGTAAAGAAATAAAACAGGCGTGTGCAGCAGATCGAAATAATGAAGGAAAGATTAAATATTTCAAGCGCAAACACTATGATAAATGTCTCGCTAACAGTGGATCTACCAGTCTGAAACCAAAGGTCGTTGGTCAGATGCAGCAGTTCATGAAAACATTTTTAAGTAAACAGTCGCAAGAGAATACAGATAGCCCCACCCAAGACATAGTCACTGAACCTCATGCAGACCTTTCAATTATATTTGATACAGACAGCAACACAATGTAAATGTTTTTTTTTTAATTAGTTCTTAATTAAATCTTTAATTAAAATAATTATTGGTGTACCATAAAGTAATAGAGTTAATCTTGTCCATTCTTGTTTGATTGTAAGGAGTACATGCCTAACTGACAGGTTTCATCTAACCTTGATACAATTTCATGATTCATTGGACAACGTTTGGTTTTTGAGGTTTGGTCTTTTTCTCAGAAAATATAAGCAATAGGGTCACTATATTATAAATTGTACAATGTATGTAAAGATTGCAAGGTGTACATGTCTGTCTAACATTGTTCATTTGACTGTGACCTCATTTTATTAGAATACCGATACATTTTATTTAATATGATTCGTGTAGTAAAACCATTCTATTATAGCTAGACTTTTAACATACATTTAGTGATACCGTAGGTTAAACAGACCAGACATTTCATCATGAGCACTCTTGTTTTTTTCTTCTTCTGTAAATGATATAAAATAGCTGAATTAAACTTGGTCCCTGAATAATCTACAACCTAGGCAATCATTGTCACTGCAAATAGACATCGGAAGGACGGTATGGTATGAGAGCCAATGAGACAACCCTCCATCCAAGTCACAATTTATAAAAGTAAACCATTACTGGTCAAGGTACGGCCTTCAACACGGCGCCTTGGTTCACACCGAACAGTAAGCTATAAAGGACCCCAAAAAATACTGGTGTCAATTCATTCAAACGGGACATCAAACAGTCTCATCTATATTAAAAAAAACGAGAAACGCTTATGAACCACATAAAAAAACGACAACTACTGAACATCAGATTCTTGACTTAGGACAGGTGCAAACAATTGCAGCGGGATTAAAAGTTTGAATGGTACCAAACATCCTCAAATATCTAAAAGAATAGTGTAACATCTGATCACAACATAAAAAGACACATTAAAAAAAACCAGATGGATTAAATTTGGTTTAGTTTAAATACAATGTACAATAATGACCTACAGAAAACAGATGTAGAATATACCGTGGAATATACCAACCTATAATTGATTGATCGCTGGATTAGCTGAGTTTTATGTTATGGAACACCATAAGTGTAAACATATAACGAATAATTTTGTCACAAGGACTTTTTTATATCCATATTTGATCACTCTTGGTACAACTAACATAGCTATTCATTTTTATCTAGTAAAAAATGTAGTACTGTATTTTAAGCAGATAATTATTATCTTGCGAACACATTTTATATACCAATTATGATTGTGACTTAATTAAGTAAATAGTCAAAATCGTTAGCTGTGCGGTAAGGGTTTCTGTGAAGGCTGTATGGCGACCTATAGTTGTTTACTTCTATGGATTTTGGTCTCTTGTGGATAGATGTCTCATTGGTAATCATACCACATCTTCTTTTTTATATTAATCTTACCTATTTCAATAATAGAAAGCTATGCACCTGTCCTCAACAGTTTTACTTTACATAGTCCGCTCATCAATCTATTGCTAAATGATATTTGTTAATTTTAAGCAAATGATTATAGATCAACGTAGTTCCAAGAGTATCCTCTTGAAAGTGTCTCTATTTGAACTGAAGGCAGAACTAAGCATAGTGCATATTTTTTTTAAGGTTGGACACTAGTACAGAACACTTTGCAGACATTGATTTGATAGAAGAAGGAGACATATTTGATGATGAGGAAACCGACGACGTCAGTTTTGGATGTGTTGTTTGTTCGGAAATAGAACCAGACCTAAATATGACTCATGACAGCGATGATAACGTTCTACGCATGAAACTGAACCTCACAAGCTTGCTTTATCTCTGCAGGACGTAATTAACCAGAAGAAATTAACACCTGATTGTTTTATGTATAAATTCTTGACAAATGTATTTGACTATGCATTAATTAATCAAAATGCTAAGCACACATTTTCATGGGATACTGAGGTCCTTGAATTTTATAATTCAGTACAACATTTAGGCGGCGATAGAACAGTCCATGAGGGTCAAAGCAGAGGTGGTGGTTCAAAAACATTCACTTTTGAAAATGCAAACCTCGGTGGTCCGTCATATAATTCACGGTCAAAGTTGAAAAGTGGATACACTAATAATAGTGGAGTTCACAAAAATCTAGTTGATACATTTCAAACGATTTCTCACCACAAACTTGAACCACACATTAGTAATTCTACTGTAAATGTTGTTGCAGTTGCAGTTGCCTCAGATGGAACCGCTTTAAAACCGTCTATTCAGTTTGATCCCCTATATAAGACAAATGTTGGACTTGTCGAAGAAATTGATAGGGAGAATTTTTAAAAGATAGGTTTGTGACAAGAAGCAGTCGTTAATTTTTGCACAGATGTTTCTAATTCTATTGCTTTGCCAGTAGCAGTTGACTACATGCCAAAAAGGGGAAAAACCGGTGCAAACATTCTACAGTTGATGCTCGACAGAATTCGTTTGTTACAAGTATGTAGAAAATGTCTTACAGAAATGCGTACTACAGACTTTGTCCTGAATGTTGCAGACATCAATTGTCAGTTTGTTTTAGATTTATGAGTTTGACTGTCCCTTTGGTATTTTTTGTCCCTCTTTTGTAAAAGTCGTTGTAACGAATGCCTTCGGTTAATGACAACATGCGACAACTGTTTGCTAATTGGACACTCCAGTCATGTTCCAGCATTGCGGGCATGTACTAAATGCGTTTCAGATGGTAATATTTGTCAAAAACTTGCCGTATATGTTTTGACTTTGGATTGTGAGGAGGGCAATAAACAGGCGATGGAGGAAATTATGTCTTAGAGAGAATCTCAGACTATTGATGCTGAATTTATGCTTTTAGTCCCAATGCCAGACGTTATTCATGTTGTCAAAAGTATTAAATGTGCATTTTCGAACTGGTTTCTCATGATGTCTGGTTACAGAAGTGCATTATCACTTGTTCGCTCGCTTCGCAAGAACGGGGACCCTGACGAAAAAGAAGCGCTCCATCGTATGTTAAAAGCGGAAGATGTCAGAAACCGTGACCGGATGGCTGTTGATCCAATTATCCGTATGACCAAACAAGAAGTTGGTAACACTTTGTCATCGTTGAACAAGGTCATTTGTACAATTATTCCAGAAAGAATGCGGTTCAAGGAATCTAACAAACCTGGAATATTTTGTCCCGTTTCTATTTGTATTCGTACTTATGGTTGTGTAGTCTTTATTGATTATGATAATAAGACAAACAAAGAACGAGTTGTTTTAGCAAGACTACATTACCCTGTTACATACAAAGTTCTCCTTAACGATATCGCTGATCCTCGAAATATTACAATGCAGAATACTATTGCATTTGTTCCAGAATATACGACAGGACATATAAGGGCTATTGCAACTGCCAAAGATCCAAAACTTAGAGTTACAGCATTGCGAAAAAACGATCTTCAAGAAGAATTAAGAAAGAGAAATGCTAGTACTGAAGGAAACGTCAAAGAATTGCAAACGAGACTACGTAAAGAGCTTGATGAAACAACCAAACTTTACAATGATAAAACCTTGCTGACAGATTGTGTAAACTTAACTAACCAGTCTACGAAGTTTGTCAACCCAGTAGCTATTGTATCATGTGATGATCTTTTGTATGTTGCAGACAATGGTATTCGGCAGATATGCCAGTTAGAAGTAGAACATGATGGTATCGGTTTTTTAGGTAACAATACTACAATACTGCCTTATTCTATGGACTGGGCAACAGTACTGGACATGACTTTACAGAAGTCATTGTTATATGTAAGCAGTGATACCGGTATTTCGGCTGTTAACCTGGAAACAATGACAACATGCTTAATTATGAAAAACAACAAACAATGCCAAGTTACCGGGATGGATATATATTGCGACTGTTTGATTTTCTCGGATGTAGCTTCCGGGAAGGTAAAATTGATAGATGAAAATGGGTCAATAATCGATGTTGCAGGAAGCGGCGCAGGACACGATCGGGATGGAAGTGATAAATTTGCTACTTTAGCCAGGCCATATGGAATAGCATGTGAAGAAAAGACAATTTATGTGTGTGATACGTCAGCACAGGCAGTAAAATTATAACAAATTTAAAGGAAACAAGCAACTTTTTGAAGGCACTTGGTACATTTTATTCTGCATTTGGAATACACCTAAAGGGAACTAAACCAAAGAATGTATCTTTGGGTGAAGCTAGGATAGAAACGCTGAAGCTTCATAGTTTTCTTGAGGAAAATGCTAGTTTTATAAAAACTACATTTTTTTAGGGTAGGGAAGTTACTTTAAATGGACCAGAAGGTATGGTGTCAAAAAAAACTGTAAGGTCGGTGCAGTTAATTGCAAAATCATTACAATATTTAGAGACGGACCTGTCCGGAGTGTCAAATATTCAGCTACAGTCATTTTTAACAGGGCAAGTTGAACACTTTCATGAAACCAGTCACATAAAGTTTGATATACCTACAATGAGCCAACACACAAGGGATTTCAACGAGATCATTAAGGAATCTATTAAGAGAACAGCTCAATGGTCGGTGCACTATTTCACACATCGGGATCACTACTATCCCGACTGGAGACAGCTATACCGTTAGCAAACGTCCCGTTCATACACAAACCGACACCTGCAAACATGACAGAGTCAGACAAACAACTGATGATAAGATGGGCCGAAAAGCACGGCAAATGTGTTCGACAAAGAACAGTTAGGGGAGACAACACAAAGGACAAGGCCGGAACATTGCCTGAAGTTGCATATGAACTAACAGATCGGCAAAATCAGCTTGACTTTAATTTTCCCTTTTCGGGTCCATCTATTGAAGAAGTAGAAGTATTTGAAGACAGCGATTCTGATGACAATGATACAGAAAGTGATCATGATAAGAGTGATGTTGAGGAAAATGATTTAAGCATTAGTGACCTAGCCATCAGAACACGCACAGGGAGTGGGCGAAACATTATCCCTAGAATTCGTCTTGATTTATAAATAAAACAATTCCATAAAACAAGCTATATTTTATTACACAAATGTGTTAATTACACAAAGAGAAAATGAAAAAATTATGTCGCCTTCACTTACATCGGTTAAAGGTCTTTTTGGTAAAAAAAATTAAGGGGTGAGGTTTGACTGCTGTCGTCCTAAGTTTAAATAAGTGGATGTAAGCAATAATTGTTTGTTTATCAAATTCATTTTGTTTTCTTCAAATCCATATGCCATGATGGCCTATGATTTTATGACAGTCATTTTTAAAGTTACAGGAAACCCTTATGCCCAGAGTACCACCGACCTTCGGCAAGTCACTGACACACTTTGAAGTTTCTGTATCATGCCTATCATTCCTTTATAAAATCTATGACACCAGTAAGCCATTTATCGGTCTCCTAATGTCTTGCCAATGCCGTAAGACAAGCGAAGCATACCGATTGGGGGATCTATTCTTGCAAGATGACTGCTAATAGATAAAATTAATAAGCGGGAAACGGGAAACCACAAAAATGATAAGCGGGATACGGGAATCTGACAAAACAATAAGCGGGATCCGGGATCAGACCCCCAATGAAACCCCCTATAGATTGAATGAAAACTTTTAAACTATCGTTTCAACTCACTGATTATCTAACGAATGTTATCTAGTAGAAAATACACAGTTACACGTATCAACATGATCAAGGAAGTTAGTCTACACATAAAGAAGGGTACTACTTAACAAGGACATTGTTTAGATAGCGGTGAGTAAAATGGCAGCATCCGTCAAGAAAGCACAATCACCGCTGTGCTGTCAGTTATGTGACAGTCCAAATGCTATCAAATGGAAATGTAAAGAATGTGCGCTTTTAATGTGCGATAAATGTAAAGATGTTCACCGTCGAATCAAAACATCCGAAGAACATACCATAATTTCTATTCAAGATATCAAAAAGGAAGGTACAGATTCTATTCCTGGCAAAATAATATCTTCAGTAGTCCAGACGTACACAACAAACATAAGAATGGTTACTAAAATCATACTTACAAAAGACGAATGCATATACATTCTTTACAACCCAGGCACAAAAGACGGACACATTGTTGAAGCAAGACTGCTACGAGCTTCAATTAAGATATTAAAAAAGTTAGACATACCATGTATGGACATTACAAAAAAAGGAAATGATTTTGTTTTTTCGCAACATGATTCGTGCGAGATAAAACTCCTATCAGAAGATGGCTCAATCAAACATTTTCTTGATGTATCTCCAATGATACCACTAGCGAAGCATTTTAATCAACATGGTGAGTTTATTTTGGGCTTACGAGAACAGGGTCCGGCTTTCCCTTCAACACCATTTAGTTCCAGAAAATTAGCAATTTTGGGAACAAATAACAAACTCAAATTAACAGTTGAATTCGACAAAAAAGGTAGAAAACTGTTTTCCTACATCTGGCGTTTAATAACAGATTCAAAGGACAACATTTATGCTATTGATAATATAAATAACAATGAAGATGGGAGAATCGTAGCATTAAGTAGATCTGGTGACGTGAACTTTATTTATGCGGGGTATGCAGGTATAAATTCAGCTGACAACCCCTTTCGACCTTCGGATATTATCGTAGTACAAAGCAACAGTATTCTCGTGGCTGACGAAGATACCAACTCTTTACATCTATTAAACGAGAAAGGAGAACTACTTACATTCCAAAATACTGAAATCCATGGAATAGAATTGCCGCGTAGTTTGTGCGTTGACAGCGAAGGATTTCTGTTGATCGGGTGCAATACATATAATCGAGACAAGAATTATGCAAAAATCTATGTTGTAAAGTTAACAGTGTGAAAATTCTATTAAACATCACCATATAATTATGCAAATTACATAAAAAAATGTCTAGAAGTTTTAAGCTTTTATATTTGTCTGTGTTTCTTTATTTTATTTCGGTGTTGAGGACTTTTGAAAGTGAGAGCAAAGAAAACCTCTTCTATATTTTAAAGTTCTAAAAGTAAGTGAGTGTTCCCTTTCATTTAATTTTTTATAATTAATGAAACAATTGTTATCAAAAACAGTGGTGGATCAAGAAATTTTCATAAGTGGGGGCCCACTGACTGACCTAAGAGGGGGCCCGCTCCAGTCACGCTTCAGTGATTCCCTATATAAGCAACCAAATTTTTTCCCAAAAAGGGGGGCCCGGGCCCCCCTAAATCCGCCTCTGAAAAAGTGGCGATGGGGCCAAAACGAATTTATAGATAGTAGATAAATATTTTCATTTTTTTAAAAGTACAACTTGGTACATGTACATGAGAAACATCATATTACAATTTCAAACATATGTATGTAGTCAATAAACAAATGTGTATTTATACCAACCAGCCTTTAGAGGTTATGATGCATTGTCGTTTATGTACGAAATATTTTTAAAATAAACAAATTTCAAAATCATGTTTATCCTTTTATTTCTATGGCTTAAATATTCTGAAATAGTTTCAATATATCAGTTTCATAATGCTAAAATAAAGATGAAAGTATCTCAGTAATCATTGGTTTGATCATTTTTGGGCTGAACACGGAAACGCAGGAGGATAAGAGTTATCTCTCTTTATTCGTATAAACATTTTATCATGTGTAAATTAAGATTTGTAGTAAAAGATAAACAGATTTTATCTACTAGATTTGATAAATTGTGACAGCTGTATGATTAATCTATTTCTAAATTATGTATAACATCTAATGAGCCAGTAAAATAGTATATTAACACAATAGTTATTATTGACAAAATATGAAAGAGAATAAACCTGTATACATTATCTATAACTATTTATCACAATTGTTCCAACACAGTCTTATGTAACAATGAACATCCATCAATGGCCAGACCTAGGATGTTTTTAATATAAATAAATGGCCCCAGTGTGTAGATATGTGCTGTTTGCAATTCTATTTTGATGACATTTGTCTCAATGGAAATTTTGACTTCATATTTTGACATCTTCGTCTCATTTAGATTTAGTGTCTCTAGTCTTTTTATATATATAAATAGTTGCGTCAACAGATTTTTATGATACTGTGGCTTTACTACAACTACAATAAAACAGTATATTATTACATGGCAAGATGAAACTAGTGTAAGCTAAAAAAGTGTCCCATGAAATTGAGTCTTCTTAAACTATATTTCACAGTTCATCTGTGAAATTTGGTTCACAGGACAGACTATCACATTTGTAAACTATAAAATATTGTCTCCTTTAGTGAAAAATTGTCCCTAGTACTTGGCCATAATTTCATGGATGCTTTATAAAAATATGTCCCAAAAGAAGGGAAATAATTTAAAATCTTTGAAAAAAGTAATATCACAAAAATACTGAACTCGAAGGAAAATCCAATCGGAAAGTCCATAATCATATGGCAAAATCAAGCGACAAAACACATAAAAAACAAATGGACAAGAACTATCAGAACTGTCATATTCCTGAATTGGTACAGGCATTTTCAAATGTAGAAAATGGTGGATTAAACCTGGTTTTAAAGCGCTAAACCTCTCACTTTGATGGCAGTCTTATCAAATTCCGTTATATTTACAATGATGCGTGAACTAAACAGACATAATAAATAAAATAGTCAAAATATAGGTACAGCAGTCATCATTGTGTAACAACTTTAAAAGGAACAATTTAACAGAACACAAAAAACATCTTTCTACAAACGCATTCCTTGATTCGCGTGTCTGACGTCAGAAAATTTTATACGTCACATATATTTGTCGTTCAATGTATATACAAACAATTTTAAAATTTCACATGGGCAATGTTAGCATGCAGGGTTAAAAAAATCAAAAGTATGTAATTAATTTCAGAAATATACCGAGATTTAAAATAGTCCAAAAGTTATATAGAATTTATAAGAATCTACAAATAGTTCATTCCACTACGCAATTGAATAATTTTGACGTTTGTGGTTCAACGTATTTTCGAATTCATAATAGAAATATATCATAATGACATATAATAGAACAATATCATACTGACAGGATCTTTTAAAGTACAGAGTCACGTTATAAGAACAAAAGAAACACAAAAAGTCGCATATACAAAACCAACAGCAAAAAATGAAAGATATTAATACAAACACATTGACGGGATGTTTAAGTACCGAGCCACGTTAAATGGATATCACATACAACAATCATACAGTAAAAGTAATATTAATTACTGTGAAATTGTGTACTTGGGACATCATTTCATGGGGGACACTATTTAATCCTACAATAGCACCTTCAACGATATTCAAAACAAATGTACCATATGTAAAGCTGTAAATTTTAAGAACCATTTTAGAAAAGTGTTCAAAAGGTTGTGGAGACAAATATATAATTGCCTATCCGAACTTTTAAAAGTGTGTGAGTGATGGGTGGTTCCCCTTGTTCTCATCCCAGCACCTATGTAATCCTAATCATACTAATAGTGTAGAAGCAATTTTTAAATGGTTTAGTATTTTACATGTACTCTATTATACGTGTTTCGGAAAGGCATGAACTCGACGCTGAGGTTGACAAATTAAACCTTAAGTTCGGGGACTGTGACAAAACATTGGTCATCGATCTTAAATTTAAATCCTGTACGTGGTGTTTACCTTTAAATTCGGGGACTGTGTCAAAACATTGATCATCGATCTAAAATTTAGATCCTGTACGTGATAAATGACCGTGGTGTTTACCAGCTATCATACAAACGTCGTGGTTCTTTTATTTTTTTTATAATTTGGAACAGATAGGTCCTGTAATAGAGGCCATCCGGAATGAAGAGTTCTCAGATAGTTGTTTGCAAGGGTTCTTAACACGCACAGAGCGTTATATTTTCACTACACGGGGCATCGGATTTAACGTCCACCTTCTGACTGGACGTGAATGCGTACTTGTGTATCCCGCAGAGCTAAACGAACACCCCACTAAAACTACATCTGGTGTTTATCTTTCAGAGGAAAACAACGAAACAACAGAACACTGAAGTTTAACATTAATTGTGGGCTTTAATTTTTTTTAAAATATTTGATGTAGTCTTTATAGGTCCCGAAATACATGGTACTCTGAAACCGCCAATTTCGAATAGTTAAACAAATCTATTTATCGTCTGATTTTAAAGGTTTTCTTCATCTGGTTCCTTGTGAAAATACCAGCCAGCAGTGTGATAGCTTTTAAAATTTCTCGCTACATTGAAGACCTGTTGGTGACCTTCTGCTGTTGTTTTTTTCTATGGTCTGGTTGTTGTCTCTTTGGCACATTCCTCATTTCCATTCTCAATTTTATTTAAAAGGTTTCTGAGCTCTAAAGGTGCTTCATTGAACTTTTTATTTTCGTAGTAAGATTCCCTTTCGACTTGAACAATCATGATGAGAAAATTTGACAAAAATTTATATGCAGACTGCAGTGTGATTTGAAAAATGTATTCAAGAAATAAAGTCTATGTTGATTTTTAATACAAATCGTCATTGGTTTTGGTTCATCTTCACTTTTGTCTGCTATACTCCTATTTTTGACATTTTTACCTGTTTTCTATAAACATTATTGTTGATATAATAGAATTTCATACGACTGTCATACAAGTAAGGTTTAGCTAGCTATAAAACCAAATTTAATCTATCATTTTCTACATACGGAAATACCTGTACCAAGTCAGGAATATGACATTTGATGTGTTTGAGCTTTTGCTATTGCCATTTCATAAACGACTTCCCGAATCAAATTTTCTTCTGAGTTCGGTGTTTAAAATTTTTAAACTATCTTAGAAATACTTTGACATTAAGTAACTTGGTGTACGTATACTAGTAAATTAAAAAGTAATTATGATTTTAGCGTACAATAGTTTATTGAGTTCATTGAATGGCCTTTGTGCTGGTAAGTTGATGTTCAGTAACACGATATTCACTATATACCGTTCATTAGGCGTTACAAAGATGGAACCAATAACATTCGGTTATTAAGGAGTTGCAATTTGGGCCAAAAAAAAACAATCGTCAATACATTACAAAGGCGTATTGAAAACAAAATATAGAATGAAAAAGACACACAGCATATGTTAAAACGTGAATAATTCCAAAACAAACCCTGAACTTATGGATGCTAATGATCTGGCATGTCTAGCATTATTTGTAATAGCAGCAGAAACAAAAATAGAGCCAATAACAAAAATCTATAACTAAAATAAAATATTCAAACAAAACACAAGATGAGCTTTTGAACATGAAAAATCACTGTAAAAAGACTTAAGTACATGCTTTAAAAACATCAAATCCCATGGGGGCCCTGGACTCCATTAACTTCTGGATACGTTTCTGCCTTGAATTCCTGTCTCGTTGTTTTAATTTTCTCTTTCTCCGAATTCTTTCAACATCAAAAACTTTCAAAATACTAAAAAATTCAGTTTCAGGCAAACTGATACAACATATCAAGTTCTAAATCATGAGTTTCTATCATCCCTGATTTCCGATACTATCATCTTCGTTCTTTGTCAGGTTGAAGCTTCTTTCAGTGTATCTTGTTTTTATTTCTGATATCGTATATCTACGCTTTTAAACAATTCGATGACAAATAAATTAATTTATTGTTTTAAGGTTTTCGATGACCGCTATCTTCTGATGAATTTATGGAAACAAACACACATATCTGAGTGTTTGATACGAACAAACATATTACATCTTTTGAAATAAATTTTAATCCATATAGAGGGAAAAAACGCATGAATACACTGTTGTCCATTATAAAACAACGTATAGAAATTAGATAACAGAATGTATGCTGGTCAGCTGGCAAATCATTTTTAAATGAAAGGTGAAGACCATATCAATGACACATATAATCATAGCAAGGTGTTCAAATGTTAAAATCTGACAATCTACACGTACTCTTTCGTCTTCTATTCTCGTCATGCAACATATTTACGTTGTAAGAAAACTCACCAGAATTTCTGAGAACATCGTTACGTTAGAAGTATGCACTTTTGAAACCACTCATTGTTCGAAAGATTGATTAAATGTGTATCAATTGTTAATATATATGTATGTCACGGAACAATATGTTATTTATTACAACATAGTACTCGTTCGTCTTATATTTTTATTCTATTTTGCATAATTTAACATGCAAACAGTTTCTGTCAGCCAAAAAGTATCTTTAACTGATAGGAATGCATCATTTGGTGATTAAAAAAAAGGTGACGCAATTCCATGTGATATGATTTTTTTGTTCTCTTTAGATTCAATTACAAATCGTTTCATGTCTTGATTTATTGTCAGTTTTTTTTTTGTCATTTGTAGCTTCTAAATTTGTCGATCTCTTATTCCGTCATTTATGTAAGAATAAAGCTTAATTTTTCTCTCGTTTTTAATTGATCATATAAAAACAAAAATTGCTGATTGAAATACCAGATGTAAAAACACATTTATTGAGGATTTTCAGACAAATACGTAATTTCATTTGAACATGTTAGCTACTCTGTTTCATAATAACAAAACTTTTATAATCAAATTGACAGTTTATAGATAACGGAACTAAAAAAGCAGAAAAAAGAAAGTTCATATCCTCGTTTTAGAGATATAAGTCATTGAAAATTTTCGGGAAATTATTAACCCTAGATTTAACATAACCGGCTCTTGTTTTATCCATGTAGTGCCATAAAAAGTTTTGCCGCTAACAACTTCTTTTCTTTTCATAATTCTAATGCTTATATTTAAAAATTAATTGTGTTAAAAAAATAAAAAATATTTCTTATTTTTTCATATATTTTTAACAGAAAGTTAGGTGGAATATCTGTGAACATCATTAAGCATTCAAAATACCAACACATTGTTTTGATACATTCAATTATTATATTATATAAACCAAAATAAATTGTACATTCTTGTCTGTTACATGTGTAATCGATACTGCCAATAAAATCACTTATAGAGTAAAAACAAATATTTATTAAAATGCAATTTCGCTTATAAATGATACTATGTCTAACTGTTTTTAGGCGTAAGGAAAATGAATTAAAAAAAATAATGGTAATGTAAAACAAAAGACAAGGGGCCTAACTTGGGGTATCTATACTTGCTTTTTTAATATTGGTATAATGTATTCGAATGGTGAGTGAGTGATACCGTGATGCATAGTAGGAAACCTTGTCCGACGCAACCGACTCGAACCTTAAGAATTCATGATATTCCTCCAGTTTTTGTTTTTTTTACCTGTAATTGTATCTTCTTAGATCTTCTTAATTATATATGAGATTTGAACATCGTTATAAAGTAACCTACTGTTGCCTCTAAATCATAGACACCAAAAACAAAGGTCCAAGTAAATGAAATAATAATCCGTAGTAAACAGTGCGTGGGATGTCTGAAAGCCAACTTTTAATGTACTTTGCATGTTTGATGATGCTGATAATCATCTTACATTCCTATGCTCATACATCCGCGGCTTAACTTTCTAGTCAATCTGATTTTTATACAGCTCCTGTTATTACGCGTCAATTACGAGACAAAACACGCTAATATCGGTTTAGAATGTACCTTTCACAAATTAAGTAAAACATTAATAATGAAAAATTTTCTTATCGATTTTAATTTTTGTTGAGAAACTAATATATTTGCTTTAGTATTTATTTATGATAATTACAACTTAAATTTTAGGTGGGAGGTTTAGCTAGCTTTCATCCACCATTTTCTTCGGGAAATGTTAAGTAATTTTTTATGGACTTCCACTTTTTGAATTATGTTGAAGTTCGGAAAGGTTTTAGAATATTTTTATCTAAACATTCACACCTATGTACTACTCTTTTATATTCAATAGTACGTCAGCCAATGTTTAAATCTGAATTGATGTTTTGCATGAAATAAAAATTTGCCGCTTTTTTGCAATACATACATGTATGTCTAAATTTTTAATTAATGCTTCGCCCAATATTGAAATAATACAGGTGTATTTTTTTTAGGATAATATAAGAACCCGAATATTGCAATTATTTTCATTGCAATCCATATGGCCTAGTTCACATAAACACAAGTTTTACCCATCAATTTCCTTTGAGAAATGCCTGTACCAAACAAGGAATATGACAATTGTTTTTCCTTTATTCCGTTACTTCATGTAGTTTGGTGTTTGAATTTGTCAGTTTTATGGACTCCCTCACAGCACGAAAGAAAGAAAAACATTAAATGTTATGGTAAAGGATTTCCCGCATCTTAATTTGAAGAAATAAATAAACAATTATTTAAACGCTAGTCAATAAAAACTTTATATTATCTTAACACATTGTCAATTATTTTTGTCTTTTCAGAATTATTTTAGAAATTTAGCAACATAAGCACTGACTGAAAAGGTTTAACAAAATTATTGAACGAACACAATGCAAAATCAAAAAAGGAAAGTGCAGAATAACTGACAAAATTAAACGCTACCAATCACGCAACAAATGAAAAACAACTGCTATATTCCTTATTTGGTACAGACATAAAAAATGGGTTAAAACTGGTTTACGTTTTGAATTTTTGATCCACTATGGTCTTCAACTTCGTTCTTGTTTGGCTTTATAACTATTTTGTTCTGAGCGCCACTGATGAGTCTTATATGTAGACGAACGCGCGTCTGGCGTATTAAATTATAAGCCTGGTACCTTTGATAACTATTTGTAGGTATAGTTAAACCTTCAACTTGTATGACAGTTTTTTTTATATAGACCCGTTGTATTGACAAAATTGGGTATCAGGCCTTTCGATTGAAGCCATGTGCTTATGATTGAAGTGAATTCATCTAATACATCATAAATTCACTAAAAATAAACGCATTGTCTAAACTGTGGCAATTAATTAAGATGGTATAATAATAATCACTGGACGAGGATTGAAAGTACTATAACTTTTTGTAAAAAATAAAACTATTTCTGCCTATACTGTACTAATAACCGGTTTAAATCAAAGATAACTAAAAAAAAATATTATTGAGTATGTTAAAGTATTGAACACTCAAATATCGAATACGAATTATTATATCATATTAACCGTAAAAGAAAAAATCTAATAGAATTAACCGTACCAATTTAACTGCTCCAGATCCCCATTTCGATATTTAATGTCTCTTCAGTAATGAGGAGAAACGTTTTGAAATCCAAAAAAAAAAAAAAAAAAAGAAAAGCTGTTTTAAGATTAAAGGACCAAAAGGTACAACCAAACTTGGACAAAGAATAATAGCTATGAAAGAGGGAGATAATTCCCTAATTCAAAATGTTGTTTAAACGAAATTTTAACAGTAGACTTCAATAAAACAATATACGTATGTCCATGCCAGTACTCAAGTACTTAGCTACTCATATGGAGATACCCATGGGGACAAGAAGTCCACACACAGAGGTATTGACTCAGTGTTAGCCTTCAGTTAACGTTAAAAAATTTACTGCGTCAGATGCGTATTTCGAAAGTGATGGTCTAAGTCAAATCTAAAGTGATGGTCTAAGTCAAAAATAAAAATAAAATCCAAAATCTAGTCATTGTTTGCAGACAGTGACTCAATTAAACCAATGAAGCGTTAATTCCCTTGAATCTTAAGTTTCGACAACTATCGAATAGTTAATTTACTGATGCTTACGGCTCCTGTCAAAAATAATGTTTAATCATAAGGGTTTCATTAAAAAAAAGTGTAGTTAAACCGCTATTTTCATAGATTAAATCATTTTAATGTTCTATCATATAGCCTGTATTTGTCAGATGTCAATATAAGACAGTAAACTATGTGATGTTATAAACACATGATTTTAATATTAAGAAATGTCTTTTAAAAATATATTGACTTTTCTCTTGCAGTACAGCATGTAACCAAAAATGTACTTCAAGTTTAGAAATCAACAAAGTTTGTATCATATTGCACTTTATAACCTTAAGTAAAACATCTCAATATTTTAAAAAAGGAAGTCTGATTTTAATTTAATTTGATTTGGAAGAAAATACTATGACTCATATATTCAATAACGAAAATTATACGAAAATTGTATCTCGTCTTTACCTTTTTAGATAGACATATGCGGCAAACCACGTATGAATAGTTCCGCTGATAATGTATGGGAATCACGAAATCAATGATTAACATGATAAATACAAATATCATATATTTAACATTCAATTTTCTTTTTGTATAAATTGAAAATTAGCTCATTTGAAATTTACAATCGTTATAACTTGTTCCATCGACGGTATCCAAGACTTGTTGAAGATCGAAGTCTAGATATGAATGTTGGACATTTAAGTTATTTGTTCTTTCTGGTTCTGTTAATTCTACTTGACTTAATACCATTGAATGAAAGTCAAAGAAGGGCTAGAGGACGTCGTACAAATCGTCGTAGATCACGAATCACTCGATGTAGACCAACTACAGCAGACATTTATGGTCCGTACTACCGTCCTAGTTTCCCTAAGCTACATCGATTGTGTAGTCCCGATGCATCAAGGTATAGGCAACATGCTTTGATTGTAAGTGGATATGTTTACGAAAGAAACTGTAGAACTCCAATTCCTCGAGCACGACTTGAAATTTGGCAAGCAGATCGAAGAGGAAAGTATGAAGGTGCTGCAAGGTGCAGAGGTTATGTACAGACTAATAATAATGGCTATTACCGATTTTTAACAGTACACCCAGGAAAATATCAAGTGTCTTATGCAGAAGCACAGAGGGTTGCCCAAATGTACAACAGGCCAATGGGACATCGATGGAGACCTGCACATATTCATTTCAAGGTCAATGGCAGAAGAGGACATAAATCATTAGTGTCACAAATGTACTTTGCGGGTGACGCACATTTGGGTAGAAATGACACGTGCATAGTATGCAATTCAGAACATTCGGATTTAGTTGTGCGTCCAAAAAGATCTTGTCGGAGAAATGGATGTGTCAGTTATGTTAATTTTAATATTGTACTAGAAAGAGGCAATGGACTCAATTTAGGTTAATGGTAAGGATTAGAAAGAACTATAACTAATTGTTATAACATATCCAAACGATTGTGACATCTCATTAACAGGGTATGGGTCAACGATGTTTTGCTTTAATTTTGAGTTATTTATAAGTTGAATATTGTACATTTTTTCCAAATTAACAACCTTTACTTATTATGACAGATAAATGTTTCTTAATTGTTAATGACTGTTATTTTAAAAGTGAGTTAGTGTTGTTTTGCAAATATTTGTTTTTATTTAATATATTTCAAATTAAAGTTTTAAAACTGAATTATACTAGTTTGTATGAGACTTAAAACACTTTATAAATTGCGTGTGTCTGAAGTGCTTTTTCCTTTATCAAAAATGCTAAAAACTAAACGTTTGAAAGTCAGTAATGTAAAGAAAAGTTATGGGTTATAGGACAAAAGCGACATAAAAAAGGCGGGTTCATCTAAGGTCAACTTTGCCAGAGTCACTTAGACTGATTTAAGAGTAGTGTGGCATAAATTCGACAATGCATTTGACCTGATATTACAAGTAATTGAATACAACCAAATATCATATTTTCTGTTCTAGCATGACTGCTAATTCTATGTTTAACAACATTTATAAACGTAGAACAACACCATCGCTTTTACTGCTTGTGTTATGGTCAGGTAAAATGTTACTCTATTGTTCGATTGCTCTATTACGCACATTCAATTTCTACATGTACGGCGAAATATTGTTAGGATAGAGGTTAAAAGGGGATATCTCAGAAATAACTCTCATGTAACATATCATAACATTTATTTATCAAAGGAAGACGATTTGTCTGAATTCTTTGTTTTGATTTTCTTCGAAATGGAGCTAACGAAATCACGTATTGCATCAAGAACAAGTTAGTTCTCCTTATTTCTTCTATCTTCAGACAATGTAACTAAATAGTTTTTGTACAAGAGAAAAGCCATTTTTAATAACTCGATCAATTCACTTTGTTAGCTTAGATCAATAGTAAATTGACAAAAACGGAACAAGGATATGCATACCCTTCCGGTGCACCTGCGATCACACCAGTTGTTTTTTTTTTTGGTGTTCGTGTTGCTTAGTCTTTAGTTTTTCGATGTTGTGTCTTTTGTACTATTGTTTGTCTGTTTGTCTTTTTATTTTTAAACCATCCATGGTGTTGTCAGTTTATTTTCGATTTATGAGTTTGACTATCCCTTTGGTAGCTTTCGCCCCTCTTTGATGACTTCAATGTAGAACACTAAATTTATATGTTGCACTCTTATACTCACTTTCTAAGAAAGCTGGTGTAAATGCCTTTATCTTACCTCCTATACATTTCTAGGAATATGATTGGTTATAAGCGTCCGCGTGAAGACCGTGTATATTTCATATTAGGTTAGTAGGGAGGCGGGGCTTATTTCATACACGATTAGAAGTGGTGTTACGTCCCTTTATATTCCATATAAGGTTAGAAGGGAGGCGGGCCTTATTTCATACACGGTTAGATGTGGTGTTACGACCCTTTATAAAAACAAAACGGTACTGAGACTAAATTTTATTAGGTTTCAACAGACGAAGAAATTGATGATTAAGATTGAAATAAATTCATAAAAAACATTTAATCCTAATAAGTTGTTATTGTTTGCATCTGTTTTTTGTAGGATCAATGAAGTAGTTTCTTAATACTAACAGTATTGAAGACTTGCTCGTTTTGATAAGTCACTAGTTTCCACACGTTAAGATAATGGGTAAGATAAATTCGTTACATAGTATGCTAGTGACGAAATACGGTATATATAATGTCAGTAAATTCCATATGGAATTGAATTTACTGACCCCATATATACCGTTTTAGGTCACTAGCACACTATGTAACTAATAGTACCAAGCCAGGAATATAAAAGTTGTTATCCATTCGTTTGATGTGTTTGAACTTTTGATTTTGTCATTTGCTGAAAGACTTTCCGTTTAGAAATTTCCTCGGAGTTCGGTTTTAGTTTTATTTTACTTCTTTAAAAGAATATTTGTCAGTATGGCGCTCCCTAATCTACATCAGTAGTGGTGCCTTGTGTACAATTTACAAGTTTTATTCTTTAAAACAAAAATCACATATAAAATAACGTAACAAAAACAAAATACATTATAACAAATATACAATATGTAAATTTAATAATCAATTGAAATGACCGATACTAATCATGCTCTTTAAGGAAGTTCGTTTTAGTTTCAAATTTAAAAAAGACATTTTGATACTTCCGTCTACGGACTAGGTGGCACTTTGGTTAAATTAGCATTTATGATCAAATATACAACTTTTTGCATTTTTTGTGTTAGTTTTGGATTTCAAGTATTTTGACCTCAAGCATCACTGAAGATTAACTGTCAAATTGCACATCAAGCAGTAAAATTGGTACCGGTAATATATAAGTTATGTAAGATCTTTGGAGGAACTAATTCATTTGTGTCATGCTATAAAATATATATATAGTTTTACATCTCTTTATTTACAAACAAATGAACATAACCATGCTGTAAAATTGAAAAGAGGTATTTCTAGCACAATTGCACTAAAATATATCGCAAAACAAATTATTTGTCAATTAATACATCACATATACATAGTTGTAGGACTTTTTTTTAAAAGAAGATTTGGTTAGTTTGAATGAGTTCTATAAACTCGGATCTGTTTATTGTTTATAACCATCAGTTTCGATTTGTCTGTGCTTAAAGCAATACCTAGAGGACTACTTATTCCATCCCGTTTAGCATACATAGTTTTGCTTGATTTATCAGTTCTTGAAACACTGATGATATTGGACGAATCACAACCTGCGACATATACGTTTCCGCGATTGTCTGTTGCGATTCCAGTGCTTTCGCGCAAATCAGAACCAGAATACACATTTTGGCTAGTTCCATTCGGCAGTATACTGTTTACATTGTTATTGTTATAATTGGTCCAGAATATAACACCAGTTTTATTGCTTGTGATCATATAAGGGTCGTACCGAGTAGTAATTTGTTTTAGTACTTTTCCTTTTAAATCAATCACACTTACTTTGCATTCATCGTTCACTACAAATATTTTATCTTTATTACAACTTATGGCAGAACAATGTCCACCAGGGATGATCATAGTTCCCGGGGACAGAGTTCGTAAATCTACCATCATGATGCCGCTGTCACCACATGTTACTAACGCATGGGATCTGTCCAAGACACAGGCGTCTTTAGGAATGTGTCTTAATTTGATTTTTTTTATATTTGCTCCGTTGATTTTACAGACGTATATAATTTTGCTTTTACTGTCTGGTATGAAAAGTCTGTCATCTGGCAAGAAACAACCTCTTACAACATCTACATTGTTTCCAAATACTGAAGTTTCAAATTTGCTAACTACTGGAGACGGCGGTTTATCATTTCTGGATAATAATGATGGAATAACAAAAGCTTTTCTATGGGCAGAAGACATCAATGCCGGTGACTCTCTGATAGATATCTTTCCATACGACATGACGAGTCTTTTAAAGTCTAGAAGTATTCTGGACTGCTCAAATTCAATGTTTGAAGTTTTGGAATCTGCTAGGCGCTTTTGTACAGAATCTTCATTGGCTTTTTGTTTTGGATGCAATAGCTTCGCCATAGAAAACAGATGAACACTAGAAGCGTGATTTTTCATTGCTTTTATTTCACGAGTCCAATCATCCAAATTTTCTTTTTGCTGTAGATAAATTTGTCTTTCCTTGTCAATTTCTTTAACACAAACTTTATACTTTTCCATAAGGTCATTCCCGAGTTCGTTCTCCAACTTCTCAAGATACGCGTTTATGCCACTTCGAATTTGCTTGATCTTCTTCTTAACTGTTTGTTTTTGATCATTTAAAGTTGAGAAATTATCTGCATTTACTCTCAGCATATCTGTAACGATGAGTTTCAAGTTCTGAATTCGCGTTTCCAAAGAACTCAAAGCGTACCCAAATTTAGCTGTATCGGCAGCTTTTTCAATGGGCTGTACATTTTGACATTCTTCGTGTGATTCCGGAATACATTTAGCACAAATGACCTCGTCGTGTTTTTGGCAAAAGTGAGATAGCCTTTTGTTGTAATGGTGGTTGCATGTGCTAAACATGTTGTTTTTATTGATTTTGCAATTTAAAGCCTGAAAAAAATAAAGCAAATGAGTCAATTGAATTATATATCATTACAAATTGATAATAGTTATCAAAGGTACTAGGATTATAATGTAATACGCCAGACGCGTCTACATACGACTCATCATGGCAGGAAAGCACCTAAATAAAGGCAACAGTAGTATACCGCTATCAATTAAAATCATAAATCGATTACGAAAACAAATTTAGGTAACAAACCAAAACCGAGGGAAACACAACAACTAGCAGAGGAAAACAACGGAACAACAGAAACACTGAACTACAACAAAATCAAACACCAACATACATAGAAACTGACTATTGGATAGTAACTGCCATTGAATAATGATTCTGGAAACCAGTTAGAAATTAAAATGACATTATGTTGTATGCTGGAAATTCAAAGGATTGTGTTTTCCATTCATTCATTAATATTCATAATCTATTACTATAACTTCTAGCATGAACAATTATAAAAACAAAATTTTATAACGAGTATACGCATTGTACGGTTATAAATATGAAGTGACATTAAGGGATAATTTGAAACTATAGTACGATTTTGGCAACAAAACACGCTACTCATATAGGCCACGCTATATGCCTTTGCAAAAACTACTTTTCCATTGTTTTTGACAACAAAAGCGGTATATATATATTGACACTTGGTGGATGAGGGTGATTTACCAAAATTACAAAATGTAAAAAAAAGTAGCAAAAAAAAAAAACCCACCCAAAACGTGGCCATTGCCTCAATAAAAAAAAACGAAAACTGAAACCCAAATCGCTTAATTAACAATCTAGATATTACATTTAGTATGTTAATTGTGTGTGAATTCATTTCAATGCATGAAACAGAAGAATCATTAGAATGGAACATATGTAAGAAGAATACAACTAAACGATCATGAACACAAATAAGCATGACAAAGTGCACATGGTTATATCAAATTAATAAATCAATTCCCGTATGTAATTGAATCATAAACATATTTCTGCATATGTAGCAATTCATCAAAAATTGTGTAATTAACTAATTTACAATATTTACCAAGATAGAATATCTCTATTTAACCAATTGAAGCATACTTTTTTTTTTATTTAAAGTCACATTTTTTGCATAAGAATATAATAAAACTGTCACATTTCTTTGTTCAATGCGTTAAGATTAAAACCATGTAGTTGAGACATGATGTATTATATAGATTTTACATACTGTATGCATATGATTAAGACAAATTACTCTTCAGTTTTTATATTGTCATGCTGTTGTCGTCCATATCATTCCAGTAATACATAGACAATAATAGTGCATTGACTTGACATATCGACGATATAAGGATGAGGCTAAGAAACGGGGAAATGCGAGACTCTGCCGAGCTTTTTCCCCGTTTCGGGCCGAATCCTCATATCGTTGATATGTCAAGTCAATGCACTATTATTGTCTTTATACTGCAATCTAAAACAAAAACATTTTCAATTGTTGTTTAATGTGTTAATTTTATCATTTGATCTAATTATTGGGAAAGTTCCCCCTTTTATAAAAAGGCCTCACATCATGCAGGCGGAGTAAAAAGGCCTCGCATCATACAGGCGGAGAAATAAGCAACACGATGAAATGTACATTACCTGTTGATATTCGCAATCGATGGCGAACGAATTTGTTTGAAAATGAAATAAATTATCAACAATAAGCATAAAATAAGCATAAAACATAATGATTTATAGTTTGCGGACCAAAAATATTAACAAGTGAAATATGTTTTTTTTTAAATAAATTGCAAAAGAAATAAGTTTAAGTTGTTGTATACATTGAAAACAAGAACAGGTTGAATTGGTCATAAGAATACTTAATTATAATTTCGGCAATTTCTATTTAAATATTCATGAGGAAAAGTGATATCATGTCAGTGACTGTATATGACATAGAAATATACGGTCAACGCATTTTGACTGCTCAAATAGAACGAGTGCAGTATAAATAATAAATACGTCCGGAGGTAACTATACAAATTCAAAAGAACAAACAAACAAACGATAAATCCAACCGGTATGTTCTTCAAAGTATGTCAACCGGGACAAAGGAAAGTAAATTCGACTAATAAATACGTCCGGAGGTACCTATACAAATTGCATATCTTGATTTTTATAATTGTTTTCTGATAGTAATGTAGTGTTTGTTATTTACATGGCAAGGCAGCCATTTATTATACTTGAGTAAAGCATAGTGCAAACTGTGTCTCAAATTGAAAATCATTAGAATTCGCTAGAATGTCTTACCTTATGAAGTTCGTAAATTTCAACCGGTCTGCGATCAAATGTATTCTAATTGCAGATTAACATTAAAATATTGTTGTTCAAAAGAACAAACAAACAAACGATAAATCCAACCGGTATGTTCTTCAAAGTATGTCAACCGGGACTAAGGAAAGTAAATTCGACTACAACTTGAAATTTGGGTATATTGACTAGGAGAACTTAATTTTGCCTGCAACAGACCATCAACGAACCCTTCAAGGAGTTGATGCGAGGGGTCTCTAACGTGCCGAGACTGTGCCAAATCATATCAAATTTAACGTTACTATTCCGAAATGACGTGGCTGCGTATTTATACATCCCGCACAGCCAGACAGTCACCATTATATGGATTTACAAACAAAATTAGTGCATATGACATTGGTCGGACAACAAATACATTAATAGCTTGATGGTAAAATTAGCCTAGTTTCATTTAGTAAAATATTGCATATCTTGATTTTTATGATTGTTTTCTGATAGTTATGTAGTGTTTGTTATTTACTTGGCAAGGCAGTCAATCATTATACTTGAGTAAAGCATAGTGCAAACAGTGTCTCAAATTGAAAATCATTAGAACTCGCTAGAATGTCTTACCTTATGTAGTTCGTAAATTTCAACCGGCCTGCGATCAAATGTAGTCTAATTGCAGATTAATATTATGTTATTTAAAAAAAAGCCAACTTACTATCTGTCAGTCGTCACTGGTAACGAAAGACAAGGTTACTGGTTTGTTACGGTGTTCACGAACCCATATGAATATATGGCGATTAAATTACAGCTCTATGAATAAAATCGAAACGTTGTATATAAATTACCGTAATTGGTACCGTTAATTTTATTACTACCACTGGGTCGATGCATCTGCTGATGGACTATTAGTCCCCGAGGGTATCACCAGCCCAGTAGCCAGTACTTCGGTACTGGCATGAAAATACAGATTTTTTGTGCTATTAAAATTTGCTGTTACAAAATGATAGAAATTATTATAAATTAAGGAATGTATCTCCCTCATGCAAAGCTCTGATTCCTTTCACGGATTTGGCTATACTTTTTGGACCTTTTTGATTATAGCTCTTCATCTTTTATATAAGCTTTGGATTTCAAATAGTTTGGCCACGAGCATCACTGAAGAGACATGTATTGTCGAAATGCGCATCTGGTGCAAGAAAATTGGTACCGTTAATTTTATTAAACATGCAATAATACTGCCATTCAAATTTTCTACATACTAAATGAAATACTCATCTGACTGAAAGGCGTACAGAATTAGAAGAGATCTTCAACCAAATAATCTGTTATACATAGAGATGTTGCGATGGTCTTTAAATAACGTGAAGATATTGTTTCGCTTTCTTCACATTTGGGATCGGATTTTATATCCCATTCCAATCAGACGTGGTTGTGTATTTATTATACATCCCACACAACCAAACATACGCCTATGAAATACTACTGACCGAAGGAAAAAACCCCGATAACTTAATTCTATACCCTAGTCACCCTGGTTATTTTAAAAAGAACGATGAATATGCTCTGCACAAATACTTAGACATGGATGTTACTGATGGTTCTAAAATCCTATCAATTTAAGAGACCAGATAAAACATTACTAAATCCTTCACAATCAAGTCAGAAATTAACTCAACAACTATTTAATTGGAGTCTTGTCTAGATACTAAAATTATCAAAAGTAATGAAGAAGGTGTATAGGAAAGATGGAAACAACAAAAGGGAAACAAATACGTTGGACACTTTGACGTATCGCTACAAAGAGAGATATTAAAAGAGAGGCAAATATTACAAAGGGATAGTCAAACTCATAAGTTGAAAACAAACCAATAAAATAGACATGACATAGAAAACTAAATGCTAAAGAACACGAACCCTGCCAACAACTGATGTGATATCAGGTGTTCTGGAAGAGTGAGCATATCCAGCTTCAAATGTGGATACCGTCGTGTTGCGTATCTATGTACAAACCCGGTGTTAAGTCCAATTCTGTAAGTAAAATTCGAGGAGAAGAGATTGGGAGTATGGTTACGATAATTGGAATAGTCGTCATCTGTGAAACAAAAATTCCATAATCGCCTGCTAGCAACAATGATCTAACAAAGAAAAAATGATAGGAAATGCAAACTCTTGAATATCAAAGCGACTGTGAGAGATATAATCCTTATGCCGGCACTGCTGGAATGTTGCTGCATATAAATGGTAAGTTCACAAATGGGAATCTGACATCATCTCTTTTGTCGTAAAGTTTTGTTCTCAACCTACCCTCATTGTCAATTTCTAGGTGTCTGTTAAGATATGAAGTTGGCAACCTTAACGTACACGTATGTGTTGTATCCGTTATTGAATGCAGTTTGTCTCATAAAAAATTAAATGTAATTTAATCTTCTGCTGAACAATTCATCTTTCTACTGAAAAAAAAAGGAAATACATTTTTTTCTTGTTATAATAGCTTTTTCAGAGTATTTTTGTATGAATAGAGATTCAAGATCATATAAAATTTTTCATCTGATGAAATCAGACTTTTATAGGATAAAAAAAGGTAAAATCAAAAAAATGCTGAACTCCGAGGAAAATTCAAAACTGAAAGCCCATAATGAAATTGCAAAATTAAAAGCTCAAGCACATCAAACGAATGGATCACAACTATCATATTTCTGACTCGGTACGAATAGGCCATGTCTAATAATTCATTGATCTTTCTTATTTAGGTTCGTTCAGGCAAGTTATATACATTTCGGTTAAGACATATTTAACAAAGATGATTTAATACATTTTGTAATTGATTTGTTCTACCTACATGTACAGACATGATGAATACTAACATATATTTATCTCATCATTAAATTATCCAAAGTAACGCCATTGTGATCATTCACCAAGTTAATTAAATTTCTCTTACTGCAGACCATGACGAATTGTGGAATAGTAAAAGGCAGGGTTCTATTTCGTCCTGCTTTGGCCAACATTTTTCCACCAAATTTGGGCATCTAATCAAAGATGTGCATTAAAAAGCATTGCAGATGTTTACAGCCGATTGCAATGAGTGTGTCTACCTTACCGAACAATGACTTCACAGTTTAGCAAACATGCAAGCTAACCAACGATATTACCGTTACCTATAAACTCAATGCAATCGGGTATAAAGAAATGTAAAAAAAAAGAAGATACCAAGAGGCAATCATACATATATTTGTTGGTACAAATACGCATGTGCGCGAAATTTCACAGTCATAAATATGCGTCAAGATTATTCATTGTTGTCATTTATTGTAAAAAGTATGATTTATGAATTTATTTTAGTATTTGGAAAGCCTATACTTCTAACTTGCAAATATCTATCAATCTTTTTAAAACGTTAATTTCCATAACTACAACCCTGCTTTCGTTTCCTCGAATGTGACCTACCGAATGAGACTTCTCACCAAGTTTGTATTTTTATGAGCAACACAACGGGTGCCATATGTGGAATAGAATCTGTTTACCTTTCCAGAGCAAAGGAAATCTTCCCCGTTTTTTGTGTGAGTTATGTTACACTCAGTCTTTTCGAAATACTTAGGATTTTCTACCCATGCCAAGAAATTGCCTCCGTTGAAATTCTGCAAATATCCCATAGAGCAAATTACATGGATGATTAATATTGACCATTTGGTATATGGTCGTGTTCTTAGCGAGACGTACATAAAGGTCATAAATTAATTTGTTGAATGAAATTAAATCTGTATCTACTAATGGGTGCCGTAGGAGGTCCACCGGAATTTTTAGCTAGGATTTCTTGGCATGCAATGATTTTGGCAAACCCTTCCGGAATTTTGGATCCTCAATGCTCTTCAACTTACTACTTTATTTTGCCTTTTTAATATTTTTAATTCGAGTGTCACTGATTTGGGGGGGGAGGGGGGTAGGAGGGGTCCTGATCCCGAAATCCCGGGCTTAAAAGGACGAAATTCCGAGGTCCCGAATTAAAAAAATAAAGCCCGACATCCCGGAATATAAAATAAGAATTCCCGGATACCGAAAGGGTCAATCCCGAAATCCCGAGCTTAAAAACACCCGATCCCGAAGTCCCGATAAAGGTCCTATCCCCCCTCACTGATGAGTCTTTTGCACACGCAACATGCGGCATCTGGTCTACAAAATTTAAATCCTGGTATCTATGGTGAGTTTCTGAGATGTTCTATCGCGATTGTATTTTGTTTTCTGTTGTTTGTCTTTGCGTCGTGTTTAGTTTTTTGTCATCGTGATGTCAGTTGTTTTGGACTCATGAATGCACCTTTGGTATCTTTTGTAGACAGAATAGGCTGCCATATTGATTTTTTTCTTATAGGTGTATTTTTGTGTAAAAAGGGACTCTTAACCCGGCCACTTCCTCTTTTCTAATCCCTATAATCAAGTGTCATCGTCTATTGTTGTTTCCTTACTTGACGGTATGTATAAGGTCTATGTTTATCTTATATTTTGTGTGGTATGTGAATTGCCGTTAATGTCCAAGGTTGACGTATTTGATTCCTAATTTTCTTGTCAAATACTATACGACTATACGGTGCTGATTTTTTACAATTGCATGTTGAAGACGGTGGCCTATAAATGGTGATATCTTCATCACTAGAACTATGGGGGTGGGGTAGTTGTCTCATTGGCTATTATATATTTCCGTAATTTCATATGCTATTCAAACACTGCCAATATCAGTGTTGCTTTATTTGTTGTACCACTTTTAAATTACCATATAAATTCAAAGACTTTTGTATTTGATTTAATACTAGTATACGTTTTTTGAACTCGTTTACTATTTATAATATATTAGTAAATTTAGAAACTTCTAAGTACTCAATAACTTATTAACTTATAGTTTATTTTGATTTCACATCAATCTTATTCGAACTTAAAAACCTGTAAGACCTATTAATAATAACCTTATAACAAATAAGTATGGTTTACCTTTATTTGATTAGGAACAACATGTACTTAATTTTTTAGACGTATATTGATGAATTGTTTTTAATTGAAATTATGTAAAATACAACATTTGAACATTTTTTTACGGAAGCGTATTAGGGACATAGAAAAAATAAAAGTAGTAGTGAACTTTTTTTTCAAAGTCGAAATTTTTTTACATTTCAAATCTTAAAATTTCGACTTTAACTCGAAATTTTAACTTTTTATCTTGAAATTTTGACTTTTCAAAAAGTCGAAATTTTGACTTTTTTAGAATTCGAAATTTTGCCTTAATAAAAAGTCGAAATTTCGACTTTAAACTCAAAATTTCGACCTTTTTAAAACTGGAAATTTCGTTTTTTTCTAAACTCGAAATTTCGAATTCTTTTAAACTCAAAATTTCTACTTTTTTTTTTAACTCAAAATTTCGACTTTTCCTAAGTATTTATACGTTTGCGATTACCAAATTCACAGTCATTTATATCAGCAAGCGGAGAGCAATAACATCATAAACTTAATAAAAACATTTTAATAAACTAAACCATTTTAAAGAGGTTATTTTAGATAGAAAATCTTGTTCTTGCCGAAGAATAAATAAAATATGTTTCACGTTCAAATACATATTTCAAGCCTGGACTTCAGATATGTGTATGAAGACAACCCCGTTATTCCGATACACCCATGTTACGACATACTTTTATTCAACAGTCTAATATATAAAGACAAGGGTTAATGGTTGTGTCATATGGATGTCAACTTGTAGAGTTTAATCAATATTCCAGAAAAAGAACCATTTATTTATTTCAAAATTCACAAAACTAGAAAACCGAGCAGCTCATTTGTCGTTCTGAATATGCATGGCATTTTTGGCTACTTGATTTTACCATTGTTTAAACAAGTTGCTATTGGGAAACCAAACAGGCCTTTGAAACTGCGATGCTAAATGTTCTCAGATATGACGATTCTATGACTGTGTTGTGGGAACTAAAACATGGAACAAAACCTGTTTCAAAATATAAATTGCCAAAATGTGTTGATGACGCTTTAATCATTTGCCTCCATGTCTACTCCTTCTAAAATTTTATAACTGTGTTTGAATACTAACATCAAAGTTTTAAAAGAGATCAAAGTTGAAATTTCGATTGCAAAAAAAAATCGAAATTTTGAGTTTACAAAAAGTCGAAATTTTGAATTTAAAATAAGTTGAAATTTCGAGTTTAAAATAAATCGAAATTTCGAGTTTTAAAAAAGTCGAAATTTCGAGTTTAAAAAAGTCGAAATTTTCAATTTAAAATAAGTTGAAATTTCGAGTTTAAAATAAGTCGAAATTTTGAGTTTAAAGTGAAAATTTCGACTTTCAAAAAAGTCAATATTTCGACTTTTCAAAAAGTCGAAATTTCAAGATTTTTGAAAGTCAAAATTTCAAGTTTATGTCAAAATTTCAGGATTAGAAAAGTCAAAATTTCAAGTTAAAGTCAAAATTTCGAGATTTGAAAAGTCAAAATTTCGACTTTGAAAAAAAAAGTTCACTGCCAATTTTATTTTTTCTATGTCCCTAATACGCTTCCGTATTTTTTCCGCTTACACGCATGATAAAAAAATAATTTTAATGCTTTTTTGACAATTTATATCCGTTTCTTTTTATCCAACCTTTCGTAAGTGCTGTTTTGAGAATTAAAGAAATCGTTTTGATCGGTTCGTGTTTAGTTGTTTTAGCTTTGTGACCACAGTGAAACTAAAGTATAAATTCTTCGAGTCAAAACCTTAGATTGATTGGTTGTTAACTCATTTTTTTTTTAAATACTGGTACTGAGTTTGAATTTTAAATTTGTATTTATGGTTAATCATAACCTAATATTGCTGATTGGTTTCATATTTTGTATCCGTGTTGTGATCTAATTTCTTCTCGTCTCTGTGAAAATATCGTTTTCGTCATTCCATTTTTGTCTTCCTTTTTTATATTTTATATTTGGTTTTATGTTTTGAGTGCTGTTTTATTTGTAGTCACCATATTCGCATTAAAACTTGAATTACATCATAGACTGGTTAAACATAGTGCGTCTGAAGCTATCGAGCTGTATTAAAAATTAAAATCACAAAAATACTGAACTCGGAGGAAAATTCAAAACGGAAAGTCCCTAATCAAATGGCAAAATCAAAAGCCCAAACACATCACACGAACGGATAACAACTGTCATATTCTTGACTTGATACATGCATTTATGTAGAAAATGGTGGATTGAACATGGTTTTATAGCTAGCAAAACTTTTCACTTGTATGACAGTCGCATCAAATTCCATTATATTGGCAACGATGCGCGAACAAAACCAACAGACATTAAAGGTAGAAATGTTAGAAATACAGCAGTTAACAGTGTGTTATAATCTTAAACATTACACAAATAAAAAAATATGTAACAAAGAAGCACCAAATGGCAACATATTAGCAAAAATTAAAGACACAGATACATAATTTACCACAGTACCATAACACAATAACGGGATGTATAAGTACAGAGCCACGTCACATATTATATGTAATAAAGAAACATAAAAAGGCATGTAGAGAGAGCACATATCAATAACGAAAACAAGCAACAAACATGTTTTACCAAAGCACAATAACGGGATGTATAAGTACAGGGCCACGCTATATGTTTCGATGTAACACCAAAAAGCCTATAGACAAAGCACATTAGCAAAAATGAAATACAAGAATACGAGAATATCATAAACAATAATGACAGGATGTACAAGTACCACAAATAACTTAATCACACAGATAAAAAAGACCCGAATATTTAACAAAGACGCACAAAGAGGCATACATATATATCAATTAAACAACCTCATGCATTGCTTTCTTATTTTTGTATTTTATTTATGTATGTTAAATCCACCCCCATACGATTGAAATATTTCAAGTACTGGAAACCAAATGGTTAGATTAACATTGACTCTACCGTAGAAACTTTTAAATTACAGGTAGAGATATAAAATAATTTTGTCGTTCAAAGTATGAAAGAATCCATGAAAGAATCGCCCCATTGGCAAATCGCCCCACTTTTACAGCAACTCGCCCAACTTTCTGAAAAATCGTCCCTCTTTCAGAAAAATCGTCCCTCTTTCAGAAAAATCGCCCCAATTTTGTTTACCAACTCGCCCCTCTTAGGAAAAAGGGTAAAATCCCAATGAAAATACATGTAGGTTGAATAACTTGCTCCATTTCTGAAGGGCAAAAATTCCTCTGAAATAAGGTCTGTCCCACTTCCTGATGAATTCAGTAATGCCAACTCACCCCACTTGATGCAAAAGACGCAATCCCGTTGTACAAAAATGTTGTATATCTATGTTCCTGTCCCACTCATAAATAAAATCAATACCTTTTAATAATGAAAACGTCAGATATACATGTTCATCCCGTTTGAATGGTTTTACACTAGTCATTTATAGGGCCCTTTATAGCTTACTGTTTGGTGTGAGCCAAGGCTCCGTGTTGAATACCGTACTTTGACCTATAATGTTTTTGTTTTCATTTACAAATTGTGACTATGATGGAGAGTTGTCTCATTAATTGGCACTCATACCACATCTTCTTATATCTATTTTGTAGTTCTTGTAGAAGTGTGTATCAGTATTTCTGTGACGTGAATGCCAACTAGCCCCACTTGTGAAAAATAGAAAAATCCTGATTAATTGAGTCTTGCCAACTCGCCCCAGTTAGGAAAAATAGAGAAGTCCTTATGATTTGTAGTGCCACCTCATAGTCAATAAAAATAGTTTAATAAAAAAAAAGGAACGAGTTGGCAGACCTGAAAATTATATATTCATCTAGATTTTGCCATTTTTTTATTAAGTAGGGCGAGTTAACAGGAGAAAAATGAACGGGATTTTACTTTTCAAAAGTGAAGCGATTTTTTTAAAAAGTGGGTCGAGTTAGTAAAACAGTTTGGGGCGATTTTTTTAAAAGTGAGCGAGTTGGTGAAAACGTGGGGCGATTTGCCAGTAGGGTGATTTGTTCTGCTTCCGTATGAAAGGAATGTAGCCTATAGTTCTTTAGGCATGTCCTCTGCAGAATGTAATTTATAAGTTTACCTTTTTACTTATAGAATACTATAACACGTAGTAAAAGGATAAACAACGTCAGTGCGCAGAATCTATACTACATCGTGTATTATTTGTGAAGTTGATACGGAATATTTATCAACAAGGTCTTGGTACCTTCCGATAAATTTTTTTTAGAAAAAGGACGAGACGTTCTTTGACATACTAGTACCTCTGGTTCATCAACTTTCTGCTCATACACTGGTGACGTTTTACAAAGTCTAAGTGTGAGCTTCAAGAGCTTGAATACCAAATAAGTTGGGAAATATAAATCCCATATACAGGTGTGAAGTTGGTATATTGCAACTAACTCACTAAGACGGGGGAAATGGATAATTTCAAAATTAAAATCGTCTCGTTTGTCGTAGATTCTGGTACTTAGATGACTGTTTATGTCAAATTCGAGGCATATGTCTAAATGTTAGGCGGAGGAAGTCGTGTCTGTCGCTTCTTAAATTTCTAGTTCAGGGGGATATATTAATGAAACCCAATTAGTGAAGTTTGAATTTTTAATGGAAAGCACATAATCAATAATGTAAAATTAAATAACCTGACTTCGTTGATCTTTTATTTTTTTTAAAATTTATACATATTTCGTATTAGAGAAATTTTATTATTTGATGAATTGTCCTCCTAAGGTATCAAACTACTTTATAAAAAGAGGTTAAAGCCCTAGGACTATCAAAAATGCCCCGGATTGGAAAGCAGGTCCTGCTCCAAATAGACATAATTTTCTTTTGTTCCAGAAAGACCTGATGTTTTTAACAAGCATTTATTACTAAAATAAAGAAATGCACTAATTGTTTAACTGTAGCCTTTGACCAATGGTGTCCCGGTCAAAGGTAGGGGAAAAAGAAGATACCAGGAGACCAAATTTGAACAAGCCACTTATGTCCACTTGTAGTTTTGTCCATCTGATGAGTTAAACCTTTTTCAACTGATTTTTATAGTTCGTTCTTATGTTGTACTGTTATACCACTGTCCCAGGTTAGGGGGAGGGTTGGGATCCCGCTAACATGTTTAACCCGCCACATTATTTATGTCTGTGCCTGTCCCATGCAAGTCAGGAACCTGTAATTCAGTGGTTGTCGTTTGTTTATGTGTTACATATTTTTTTTTCGTTCGTTTTTTTACATAAATAAGGCCGTTAGTTTTCTCGTTTGAATTGTTTTACATTGTCTTATCGGGGCCTTTTATAGCTGACTATGCGGTATGAGCTTTGCTCATTGTTGAAGCCGTACGGTGACCTATAGTTTTTTATGTCTGTTTCATTTGGTCTTTTGTGGATAGTTGTCTCATTGGCAATCATACCACATCTTCAAGTTTTTATATTGTCAAAGACAAAAGACATTATTATACCTTCAAAACATTTTTGTTCTTGTCTTTTTTCTCAAGTGTATTATCATGGCGCTCTGAACTGTAAATCTATCAAACATGGAGGTTTAATGCTCTAATGATTGAAACAAGCAAAAAAAGACTAGTTAATCATAAAAAAGACATATTACATTTCATTATGCTTAATGAATTTTCAATTATGGTCTCTTTGTAGACATAAATAATATGAAATAAAACTGTGTCATATTTGATAAATTACTTGACATAAATTGAGACTTTAGTCTGTTTTTTTGTATTCATTAAATTATATAAAATGCTTAATTATTTCCAGCTCAAAGCAGAATTAACTAAAATATCTGTTCTCAGTTGTACTAAATGGATGTCCAATAAATCAATTTCCGGTACGATTCTTTTAAGTTTTTTTCTCTTTAAATCATACCAGTTGCTCTTATTTGAACCGGTAGTTTTGGTGATGACACTATATTCCTATAAATCTCAAATCGGTGTCAGCTTACGGTCAAGGTAGAGTAAATAGGCTATGTCATGTATTTTGATAACATTTGGATACAACTTTGGCTCGTTCAGCTATACAAAATTAATGTTACTGAAAATTGGAACGTTTGTTAATCTCTTTTGCCCTCAGAAAAATTATGATTGAATTACTTCGAAGCGGACAGAAAGCACATACAATTTACGAAAAACATACTTAAATCTATTGCTAAGTGTTTGTTAATTCTACATTGGCTAGACGTAGAAGGGAGGGTTAAGATCACACAAAACATGAAAATCCCACTGCATTTATGCGCCTGTACCAAGTCAGGAACCGTCTACCTTAGTTCTTGTATGGTTTTTAATCTTAGTTTATAAGCTTTGGAGTTGAGTTCTGCATTCCGCATTTCCATTCTCAATTTAATCATAAACGCTTATTACACTATAAGTGCACAGGAATGTATATACCAGTGGCGTAGCTGGGTCAATTTTACGTGTACGCCCGAACCTTGGCGAGGGATATGAGGGGTGTCAACCGTTCAATGTTAAAGCACCTGCTGGTAGTGGGTTTGAAAGGGACGAAGCCCCCGAGAGCTATCGAGAATGATATACCATAATGATTCCTGTCAGTAAAAAATCATTGATAGCAACATACTTTTGAATCTAAATGGTTTATTTGTTTTGGTTAAATTTGTAATATGTTAATATATTCATCGTGTTAAACTGGGAGCTAGCCTAATGGTCATTAGTTTTAGAGAAAACGTCCAAACAAATATTACTTTTAAATAATGAAGTTTAAAGGGTGCCGTGAGTGAGCATACCATCGACAAAAGCACCTTTTAATGAACACGAAAAAAAAAAAAAAAAATTCTAAGAGGTGAAATATAAAAAAAAAGTTCTGGAATACCTAGGATTTCTTCCCACAAAAAATGAATCAATTTATCATTCCTTTAAAGGTATTTAAAAAAAAATCTAAAATTTTCTTTTGATATTTTTTTCTTGATCTGGAATATTTCACGACAATCTATGACGGTTTATTAATAGAGCATGTAAAACAATTAATTTCGTAAAGAAGAGTCCGGCTATCTGTCTATCAGAAAAGAACAGAAAAATTAACGAAAACAAATGCTTTCAAAATTTAGATTTAGACATTAGTCATAGAAAAAGCTTCTTCGGCATTTTCATAAAATTCAACGAAGGTTCGACATGTAGTTAATGTAATTGAGAAATAACAAAATGTACGCCCAAACTGCGACCACTTATTAATTGCAGAAAGAAATACTTTTTGTCCTTAAAATGCGGGAAAATTAAAGATATAATTGCATTATTATTATTGCTCTGAATACTCTTTTGATCATAAACAGTTTCTGTCCAACTTGAGGTCATAAAATTTCACGGAGAGTCATTCAAAAGACTTTATCCACATTCGGAACCTAAATATTGACGCCGCTTTGTCTCGCTTTTGGGACATAAATCACAGGCTCGACAAAAATACAAACAGCATATCGAATCTGAGCAGATAGTGAATTGCTTTAAATATAAGAAAAGTACGTAGAATTTCAGTGGCGGATCCAGGGGGAGGGTTCCGGGGGTTGGAACCCCCCCCCCCCCCATTTTTTTGGCCGATCAATGCATTTTAATGGGGACATATAGTTGGAACCCCCCCCCCCTTTTTTGTCCTGGGTTTGGGACCCCCTCTTTTTAAAATGGCTGGATCCGCCCCTGAATTCATAGTAGATTCAGACTTTTACAAAAGATTCGAACAAATATATTAAATGAGCTATTTGATTAAATTTAGTCCCTTTTTATTCAAAATTACAATCCATTGAAAAAAGAAGCAGAAGGCTGGTGTGCTTTTGACCAGTTTTTCTTATTCTATGTCGATTATTTGTTTTATTTTCAAAATTCAGGTGTACGCCCGGGTGTTTTGACGTAAACGTAGCTACGCGCATGTATACGAGGTTATTTCTGGTCTTCTCTAAGGGACGACATCAAAAGATCGATGTAGGATAAAAACTTAAATCAAATAGTTTGGGGGTGCCTGAAAATCAAACTCTTTCAAATAATACTTTGTTTGTAGGTTGCCTGATTACAAGGTAAATTTTTGCTCCTTTCTAAAATACTCTAAGTTTTAATGGCAATCTAGATACCCTCCTTGTTTACCTACTTTGCAGAACCAGCCATTTTGTGTATAATTTAGTCTCGTTCAATATGTGCATGAAATTTTGGCTCCTGTACTTTTGTCAAACAACACACCAATCATCAGTAACATTTATCTCCGTCACGTGTTGTCCCCTCAGGGCTATATGATTGGAAAACTACTAAACAAAACACATACGTTTCTAACAGGAAAAAGAAACACAAAATGAAGTACATGTCACCTACAGTAAATAGTATATTATACAGGCATTATTTTTTAAAACAGTTTCCTTTTTTTTTCATGCACAACCATCTGCTGATAGATTTAACCGCACTGATGAGTATATTATACTATACTGTTTGTCAAAACAATAATAGAGTATGACTAAGCCAATCAATCATTTATACAAATAAACATGATCAACATTGCTGTCAACTTCTTTTATTTTGTTTATTTTTAAATTTTGTTTGTTTTATTATGTATATGATTATCATGAGGACAGTGATAGTAGTTATTTTTAAAGAAATACACTCATCGTAGCCAACCTTTAGCTTTATATATAGTGTTAGCTTTGCTGATTGCGTCATCAGGTTTTTTCTTTTCTATTTTATCTAAACAGCAAGTGCTTCGGTATTGACAGGATTAAATTTTGTCTGTATACTTGTTGTTTATTTAATTATGTAGTTGTGCTGAAATTCAAGTTGAAACACTCTCAAACAAATTCGACTAAAGATGGTGTTTATTGCTACTGGTTTGATTGCTTTACACATTCTTTGACTGGCTTTTAAAGCTTGGTATACTTATGAGCTCGAGTATATGCGATAAAGACTTCTCCAAAAACATGTTTCGTGCCCACAAAAATCATATCCGATATTTTATGACACCTGATCAAGACAACATTCATATAAACAATGTTTTATTCTGGTGTTAATTCAGGATTTCGAAAAAAACGCAGCCTCCTGACAAGCCAACGTTTGGAGCGATAATCGTAAAAAGTCTTTGCAATTATCAAATCGAACTATACATAAAGGGGCGACCCCCTGGCACCTACCTAAATGCACCTATTATTGTATAAGAAAGAGGCGGAAGATAACAAGAAGACAGTCGAGGAAAAACTGACAAAACCTTATCAAATGTAAAATAAAATCCGACTGAATGACAAACAACAATATAACAAACCACTACACATAGAACAAATGATTAAACAACACGAACCCACGAAAAAATAAGGAGACAGCAGACTCTCATGTGCTCTGGAAGGTAAGAAAGTCCAGCTTTACATGCAGCAACCTTACAAGGAGACAGCAGACTATCATGTGCTCTGGAAGGTAAGAAAGTCCAGCTTTACATACAGCAACCTTATAAGGAGACAGCAGACTCTCATGTGCTCTGGAAGGTAAGAAAGTCCAGCTTTACATGCAGCAACCTTATAAGGAGACAGCAGACTCTCATGTGCTCTGGAAGGTAAGAACGTCCAGCTTTACATGCAGTAACCTTATAAGGAGACAGCAGACTCTCATGTGCTCTGGAAGGTAAGAAAGTCCAGCTTTACATGCAGCAACCTTATAAGGAGACAGCAGACTATCATGTGCTCTGGAAGGTAAGAAAGTCCAGCTTTACATGCAGCAACCTTATAAGGAGACAGCAGACTATCATGTGCTCTGGAAGGTAAGAAAGTCCAGCTTTACATGCAGCAACCTTATAAGGAGACAGCAGACTCTCATGTGCTCTGGAAGGTAAGAAAGTCTAGCTTTACATGCAGCAACCTTATAAGGAGACAGCAGACTCTCATGTGATCTGGAAGGTAGGAAAGTCCAACTTTACATGCAGCAACCTTTGTGCATTAAGTATATCAGGCCGTACGTTTCTCTTTTGAATTGTTTACATTTGTCACTTCGGTGCCTTTTATATTTACTATACAGTATCGGTTTTGTTCATTTTCGAATGCCATACGATGACCAATAGTTGTTAAGTTCTGTGTTATTTGGTCACTTGTGAAGAGTTGTCCCATTGCAATCATACCACATATTCTTATCCTTATATTCACTGTGAACTATAGTTATTTAACGTTACCGTCGTTTGGTCTCTGGTGAAGAACTGTTACATTAGCCATTTAAACACTTATTCTTGTTTTTAAAAATAATATTCAAAATAAAAGTTACTGATTAAAAAGTTAAAAAGATATTTCAAATGATTTCTGGCTCCTGCTTAACAACTTGACTGTATAGATGTACAATATAAAAGAATTGTTTACTGGACTGGTGGACTTTTAAATCAATATTATCTTTGTTCACAACATATTTCATGTAGATTGGTGAATTATATCAAATAAAAAATCCAATTTATAATGGGTCATTATGGTCCATTTAATTACAATGAACCGTTATTTTGATAGTTTTGATATACAAGCCACATGGAGTGCTTTTTAAATATTTCTATTCCGTAAAACATTATTGAGTCTATCATTTCATGTCAGTTATTTTTTTAAATAAAAAATCAAGAAGAATGTAATGTTTTTCAATTAGCTATTCATAATTACCTTAATGAGTTGCTGTAACTCAAAACTAGAAGGAAAAGCTAAATCCTTACTTAATCCCCCAAAAAGAAGAATACCTCGATTCTAGTTACCATAGTTACTTTCTGAAAAAGCTGGATATATAAAGAATCGAAAATTCACTTATCAAAAACAAGCTCATTGAAAAGTTTCCGAGCTCGCATGAAATGATTGATCAATTCAGTAATTTATGTTTAATGCCACTTTCAGAACTATAAGCTATTCTGTTGTGCTTACGTTTTATTGTGGATGAAGCCGGAGAAAGCTAACGCACATTGACAGGAAAACAGACAATCTTAGTAAATTAAGATGGGAGTTGAAAGCAACTTCACCATGCAAGGTTAGAACTTACAATATCAGTATTGACAGTCTAGTGATATACGTGATGCTGAAATTGAACTACTTTTTTTGTTTCTTTTGACCACTCGAGCACAGAGGCTCCAGCACGAATTGAAACTCTGCATCACGGTGAAGTACCTATAGGAAATGTAATGTTGAACTTTAATTCAACTTTTGGAAATTCAATTAAACATGAAAAATTAAATGTGAATTAAAAAAGTAACTGAACCTTGAAAAATAAGTCGATCAAAAATGACTTAATTTATGCCATAACTTGTTTTAATATCTGGCAAATAACCTTTCTACGACTTATTCACCGAGAAGTTTACATAGCGGTTACAGCATTGACTAAATATCCTAAACCTTGCCTCAGAAACATTCACTGGAGCGAAAGAAAAAGAGGTCAGTACACAAATATTTCCATCAGGCCAAATAAAAAAAAGATGTGTGTTTCCTATTACGATACCCACCCAAAAAAAGGTGAAAAAATAGCGTACCCTTAAGTTTATTTTTGTCATTTTTAAATAAGCACTGTTAAAGTATGAATGTCCCTTTTAAAGACTCAATGTAAAAAAAAAAGGTAAAATAAAAACAAATTCTTACCTACCTACCTTATTTTTTATAGATGTAATAAGAACACACATTATATATACAGTTTCTGTGACTGTCAACAATTAATAACCCAGGTGCAAGATGCAATTAAAGAAACGGAGATAGAAGTAAAAAATTGAGATACAAATATTATAAAAGAGAGAGTTGAAATAATTCAAACGCATAACTTGAAAATAGACTGATTTATTAAGGCCGTTAGTTTTCTCATTTGATTTTTTTTTACATTGTCATTTTGAGGCCTTTTGTAGCTGACTATGCGGTATGGGCTTTGCTCATTGTTGAAGGCCGTAAGGTGACCTATAGTTGTTAATATCTGTGTCATTTTGGTCTCTTGTGGACAGTTGTCTCAATGGCAATTATACAACATCATCAATTTTTATATTGACAACGCCATTGCAAAAAAGAAAAAGACCAATGTCAAACAACAGTACACAAAACAGAGGTGATCTCCGGTGCTCCGGGAGGATAAGCAAAAACTGCTTCACATGCGACATCCTTTGTATTCTCGTACAAGTACAAACCCGGAAACAAGTCTAATTCGGTCCGTCACATTCGGCAAAGAGTTCGGTATTGTTGTTACATGTAGTACGACAATTAGAACATATTCTTCGTTATCTATTCCATTAAGGTAAACCAACTCGTGATTGTGTTGATAAAATTAACAAGGAATAATATCAACTTCGCCACTTGAAACTCTTGCATTAATAGATTCTTTTGAGAGCAACAACCCTCTATCAAGGAAATTTTCCTGTAAAATGTGGAACTGTATCAAAACTGTCTTCATGATATCAACACTATATATAACGTTGAATTACATTTGAATTTCATAGAATTAAGTAAAATTATTGAAAGATCTTTAATTTATTATATTTAGACTTATTAGTATTCAAATTATGGGTTTAAGCAGCTGTATATGATTATGACACGGCAAGCAGAAAAAGAAATGCTAGTCGTACTGTAAAAATACCGTGAATATTCGTATTTAATATTAAATATGTGCATGGTGCCAAATAGGACTATTGGTAAATAAAAATACAGGAGGTATACTTTTATTATAACTGAATGATACTTGATATGTCGAATGTGCATGTATATACTGATGACAAAATAATGGAATCCTGCTATTGAATGAGTTTGATATATAACACACCTGTACAGAAAAGCGACAGATTACTGTATTCTGAAGATGCTTATGGATTTCTTATCATTAATTATCATCAGTTCGGATTTCTTTGGACTAATTGCCATTCCAGACGGCAATTTTAGTCCGTTGCTTTCTTTCAACACAATTTTATCTGTATTTCCATCATGTGTAATTTTATGAACGTTATTTGATTTATGTCCAATAACGAACACATCACCTTTTTTGTCAACTGAGACTCCCACGGGATCTTGTAAATCGGGACTTGCGAAAAAGAATCTCTCTGTTCCCTTGGGATCTATATAATGTACTTCATCATTGTCCCAAGTAGTCCAGTATATGAACCCGTCTTGACTGCCCGTCATTGTTAATGGACTGTGTGTTGTATTAAAACTTTTAACTGTTTCTCCATTTATTGTTAAGTAAGTAAGCTTGCAGTAGTCGTTAGCAACAACAATATTGTCCTTAGTACAGGCAACGGCTGTACAAATTCCACCTGGTTTAACAAGAGGCCCCGCTTTCAGTGTTTCAATGTCAATAATCTGGTACCCCTTTTCACCTGATACTACGGCGCGTTTCTCGTCGAAAAGAGCAATGTCTGACGGAGTAAACTGAACTGAAATTCTATTTGACCGTTTTCCATCCGCATTACAAATGTACACATAATTGTCAACTCCACAAAGTATTAGTTTGTCATCGTGTAAAATGCATCCTCTTTTCACTTCAACATCCCTCCCGAATAAAACTGTATCAAACTTGTTAACTAATGTCACTTTTTTCTTCAGTTGTAATCTGGGAGGTCCCGAACTTCTGCGTGCTGTTCCCGTAGTTAATGGCACTACAGGCGCCGAATGTCGCCGTCTACCCGAACTTATGCTCGCCATAATACTTTACTAACGTTTCATAATTCAGTTAGTAAAGTGAATGGGTTTTAAATTATTCCAATAGGTCGTATTGCAGAATATATGCAAATAACAGTCTGAAATCAAACAAAAATTACAATGTTAAAGTTTATAAGTCAAAAATGTGTAGTGAAATGGTGTTAAAAACCACATACAATTACCTTAGGCTTCAAATATTTTGGCTCACAGTTCATGCTTAAATAGCCTCAACAAAATCTCCCTATACAAAGTTACATGTGTTCTGTATAATATGTTTGAGATTTCAAATATATCTATTACATAACATTTGACAGAAAAAATGCATAAAGCGGAAACAATAGCTATTTACTCAAGTGTAAGGCTAAGTTATATATAACGATGCTATTTTCTAGTCAAGTGACATTATGCTTATATCTACAATATCTTTCAAAATACTTCTATATAACCATCTTTCTATAGTGTTATAAAAAATAATAGTTATTCAAAGTCTATTCTAACTATGCGAACTATTTCCGCGAATGATATTTCTGAACACTTCATTAGGTTCCGTAAAACTTTTGAAGCTGTACAGGAAATAAAAATGTATCTTACCACTATGGTCACGCCTAACTAGTACTGTTTTTGTTCAGTTGTATGAGCAAAATAACGTACAAGAAGACTGTGGAGAGGATACCGTGGATTTAAAAAAAAAAGATAAGTGGAAGACAAAAAGCACTATGGCAACCAACCACCCAACTGACAAAAAAGGCACAGTCCATGAAAAATGCATGTATTTAATTGAATCTTAACAGAGATCGTATAGTATCATATATTTATGTAGACATGTTTTTTTATATATATATTTCACATGTTTTGTACACTGCTAGTTATCTAGAAGATGATTGATTGATTGTTGATTACTTAACGTCCAGTGGCATCTAGTTGATGACCGATAAACTGTTATATTTTTATACCACTTATACTAGTTTTATTATCAGCTGTCTTTTCTTTACTTATATATAATGTTTATTACTTTTGAATTAAAATTTAACAAATTTGTGATTTCAATTAAATTTTTAGTCATATTTGTGTTACGTTCTTTATTTCGTACATAAGTTAGATCGTTAGTTTTTTCGATTGAAATGCTTAAGATTTGTTATTTCGGAGCCTTTTAAGGCTGACTATGTGGTATGGGTTTTATTCGTTGTTGAAGGCCGTATGTTGACCTATAGTTGTTAACTTCTGTGTCATTCCATATCTTCTTATTTTTATCTTAAGTTTTTACACACGTAAGAAACTCAGCAGTGTTGTAAACTATTTTGTTTTAACACAGTAAGGTACACCATATCCACCTGTATCTATTTACTAAACAATTTAACAAAATTAGAACTTACTTCTGCAATGGTCAATTTTGAAACGTGTAGATGACGTCCAAATAACTCAGAAGAGATACAAGTAGTATTGCCTATGAGTTTACTTTAACCATGCACCTGAGTCAGAAGGACGTGGACGTTAGCAACTATAGGTCACCTTCCGGCCTTCAAAAATGAGTAAAACCGTATAATAAGTAATAAAAGGCTCAGAAAAGACACAATGTGAAGCAATTTAAACGAGAAAAACAATGGCCTATAAATTTAAGAAAACAAATTTGATACACAGCAAGGCCGTAACTACCCTTGAGGCAAGTGAGGCAATTTGCCTCACTAAAATTTCGACACTGATTATTTTTTTTATACATATATATAAATATAAAAGTCATTTGTTGTTCTGTCTCAATCTTAATTTCTATAACTTGTCATCATTCCTTTTAAACTTTTCTTCCTTGATATAACTCAGCATCTCAACGGGTGATGTTTCTCGATTACATTAACCTAGTAACGATAATCAACATGGATCTCTAGTTAAAAACAGGCTCTTGCAGAAAAGGAAAAGCGACACTGAAGGTAAAGAAGGAATAATTCTAGTATTTTTTTTTTGTGAACAGAGTCTGAGTATTGCATATAACTTCATTAGAATAATCCAAAAACAATAAGTAGACTGACAAATCAAGTACTGGGCATCGCAAGGGGGCAGTCCTGTCTGTGTATTCATTTCTCTGTTTCACGAACTTTAATCTTTCTCTTTACAGATAAATAAAATATAAATAATATGAAACATGCATGGATTATTTTTTTATCCATGTTTCTTTAACCTTAAAAATATCCCATATTCCAATTTGACATTATTGAGGAATGGAAGAACCTTTAACACAGGATTTTGTCTTTATTTATTCGAGACTACGGAATTTCGTTTCTTTATATTCAGGGTTTGGGAATCGGACACCCCAACCCCTAAATTTATAGATTCTGGAACTAAAATACCACCGACTATTTCCAGAAATAATTTCAAATTACGGACCTACATGTATAAACGTCAAAAACTCCATTCCAATTCCCCTGTACCCATATCATATATACTTACTCTATAGATAGAATCATATATATATATACATGTATCTTATCTCATTCTATCCCTAGTTTGTCTACTCTTTGTCAGCATAAAAGTGAGTTTAATATTTTTTAACTGCGATTGTATGATGGTGCTTACAGGAAAGCGTAATTCCTTTGGCAAACAAAACTGTTACTACCGATGATGCTACCGAATTGCCGATGGAAAAGGAATTGGAAGAAGACATTGATCATTGTGTCAGTGATGATAAGTGCTACCTTTAGAAAAACAGACTGCCCTAGCGCCCTGAAACGACTGAAAACTTGGAAGAGAGCATGCCTAAGTGGCGAGAGATTGTGCGGTCTTGCCATGCTCCATGTTCATCGGAATAAGGATATCAGCAGACCAAATTATGATTCTGAAACAATTTGACTGAACCGGCCATAGAAAAATTTGGCAAACTCTACTGAATCGATGTTTGTTCTATGTTCTGGCAACAGACTCAAATTGATATTTGGATGATTATCTTATATATTAATTTAAATAAAGTTGTTAAAAATTTGATGTTTGTAAAAGTCTTAAAATATGAAAAAGAAATTGTATAAAAAGTGTCCAAATTCAAAACATTATCAAACTCTCTGAAATGCCTAGAATGCAGGATTTTGCACCATTCATTTCATACCCTCAAAAAAAAAAATTCGCCTCGCTTCGCTCGGCTCAATAATTTTACCTCACTAAAATAAGATGCCTAGTTACGGCCTTGCACAGCAACCCCAATCAACATTGAATGACAGACTCTTTACTTAGGAAATAGAAATAAGAAGATGTGGTATGAGTGTCAATGAGACATCTCTCCATCCAAGTCACAATATGTAAAAAGTAAACAATACGGTCTCCAACACTAAGCATTGGGTCACACCGAACATCAAGCTATAAATTGACTGGACAGGTGTAAAATAATTCAAACAGGAAAACTAACGGTATAATCTATATAAAAAACGAGAATGAGAAACAATTATGAACCACACCAACAAACGACAACCACAGAATAACAGGTTCCTTACTTAATAAGCGCAAACAAATGCAGCGGGTATACAATAATGTGACGGATCAAACATTTTTGTGAGCGCGCAATGCTTTACATAACGTATGTAGCTATTCATCTCATAAGCACACTTTAAAATCAGTTTCAAATTGCTTGACTTTTCGGATCTGCAAGTAACATTAAAAACAACTAACATAAACAAATGAGGCCCAAAGAAACGAACTAAGAGTACTCGCAGACAAAAGTATCAATCGGTACACATCCAACAGGTTTCATATACCAAGACGTCATAAACAGTATGGAAATGCACGAATTTGTGCAATGTCAAAATATAAGTATATACAGTATCGACAGGACATAGAACCATTAATTTGCACAATTGTATAACATTTTTGTTTTAATTTATAAAAAACTAAATCAATGTTAGCGCAAATAAAAACAACATTAATCTTGCTATGGTGTTAATTTGATAGTCTTGTTATAAGAAGTTTATTCAAGGACCAATGAATTGAGATGGATTGTTTCTAAATTTACGGGCTTTCATATGTATTTATACAGTTTGAAATAATATCGCCGTAAGACTTAGTTTAATATTCTGCGTGTTACAAGAATTTTTCAGGTTAGAATATCCTGCCTCTGATATAACATACATTCAGGTTTACCTCAAACTTCTAGAAAATTCTTAACACGTTTTATTACAATAAACCATGAGGCAAATTTGAAGACAAAAATCATGTATTTATACAATTTGAGTATACCGACTTTTTGTTAGAACATACTCGTTTTTTTTATTTCTGATTTTCAATTAGTATTAGAGAATAGTATATAATGCATTTTCTTCTTTTAAAAACAGGCGCAACAATTTACCGGTAATCAAAGTTGCTTTATATGTTTCATGTGAAAAAAGAAATTTAACTAAAATCCAGAAGAGATCAGAAGAGATGTGCTAACTGTTACAATAAACAAGCATGAATGATAAGGTAATTAGAACATACATATAGGAAAGGTTATCTATTTGTATATCATTAAACTTCCGAATAAGAAGGTTAGATTGTATCATATTTTAAGTTCAACGTTTTTAATTTAAAGTTTCACAGTGTACATATAAAACTTACATTTACCGAAATTTAATCCGCAAGAGTTCCAACCTTCACTGATATCAACAATAACTTTTGTGTCATAAAAACTCGTCAATACAAATACAAGTAATACAAATTCATGATCTGTTTCAGTGATTTTCAGAAACAATGGGTGTAAAATGGCTGGATAACAACTATGGAAAGATTATTAATTTAATAAGCCCTATTGTTATTCAACGAGGCGATAGGAACGATTTTAGATCTTTAATTGATTGTTTGAATAGTAATGGTATTTAGAACTAAATAAAAGGTAATCCGCTGAAATAGTACTGCCTAACATTCAAAATAAAACAAGTCAAGAACTGTTTTTAATTCGGCTAGTAGAGAACCATTATAAGTAAATTTAAAAGAAAAACAAGACCGGTCAAGTGTACAGGTGCCAACTGAATACATTGTCCTTATTATAAACAAGAACGTGTTGATTTATGTGTTTATAAAAAAAAAGGTTTTAAATAACCATAATAGGTCATACATATATAAAGATAAAGAGTATAATTACATAACTAATTAATATCAAACATGTTTGAGTATGGTATATATAACCTTTCTTGATTCGATTAAAATCAAATTAAAATTGTTATCTGGAATCGGTCCCATCACAAAACTTGAGGTGTCAACTACACAATGTTCCTCTTACAAGGTACCATGCACGGCATACTAATATCGGTCAAACGTTTTGAATAAATAGTTAATATGGGGGAAACATGGTATACATCATTGCCCGACTTTGGCTTTACCTTTAATTCCTTTTGATTTAATTAGTTCTCCACTATTCCTTTTAAAAATGTTTGATTTTTAAATATTTTGGCCTCGAACAACACTAAAAAGTCAGGCATAAGTTGTTGAAATATGTCGAAATTTGGTGCGTTTTGAATTATTTACATAAGAGTGTCATAGCCAAAATTTCAAGTTTTGGCAATTGAACTATAAAAAGACAGACCGTACTGTAAATAGTTATCAAAGGTACCAGGATTATAATTTAGTACGCCATACGCGCGTTTCGTCTCATCAGTGACGCTCATATCAAAATATTTATAAAGCCAAACAAGTACAAAGTTGAAGAGCATTAAGGATATAAGCCATAAAAAAGAAGGGATTAGAAAAATAGACACAATTAAGATTTCATTCCAAAAATAAATGATCTTCCCAAAGTGTCACTGTATCTTGAAAATATGAGATAATGACACTTTTTCTGTTTTAAAGAAATAAGAAGGGAAAAAAAAAGAATATTTAAGAGAACAACATAATTTATTACTTCTGTATGTAAATCAGATGAGTGGTATCATATCTTCGGAGTTAACGCCAATACCAATACTTTAAGAAGTATATGTGTAACATAACACGAGTCTGTCTGCCTTAAGTTGCTTTGATTTAAAAAAAAACCTAGGAATTTCATGATTTCGCTTGTTGAAGTTAAGATATGTATAGAACATTTGCTGTTTGATTTTTAAACAAACATTTAACAGTTATAATTTCGCCATTTTTAAAACGGAAGACATATTGAAAATTCTCATAGAAGATATTGTTGTCTTACATGTTGAACTTGCAGACAATGTCGGCGCTTGCGCTGCATGTTGATGCTTTGGAGGATGTCGAGACTGCAATAGTAGATATTGGCCTCACTGTTGGAATAGTGACTGTTGTTGGTATTCCTTCTGTGTAGCAACTGATACTGCTGCTGTTGTTGGTACGATAACTTTCTAGATTTTGATTTAATTAAAGCAGAAAAGTGCGATGGCCTTTGTATAACAGAAACCTGTAGTGAATTAACTACCAAGGGTGTGCTAGATTTTGAAAGTCGTTATCAGTGCTGGTGCCTTAGCTGAAAACAATTCGGAATGTGCATGCAAAGAAGCCGGATTTTAAGGTTGTTTGACTTTTGTTTGTCGCAAGATATCTACATTGGAGTTAAAAAAAAAACAATTGGTAGAAATGGATTATACACAGGTACAAGTTGAGCAGCTGGTAGTAAGATTCAGATTGTAAATATTGTGGTAGCGGAATTGTCCACTGATCAAATTCGAATGAAATCGCTGTGTCTTGTTGGAATTAGACGGGTTTTTTTTTGTAAGTTGAATTGTATATACTATTATATATCTTCTGGTAATATATTTAACTGCTGTAAAGCGTTATCTAACTTTTGATGTTGTGACTATTTGGTGTAATTAATCGAAGGGTTTCCAGCCATTGAGGGGGTACTTGAAGCTCTGAACAATATTCTTATATATTATTAATTCGTATATTTTAACAAATTTGATTCGTTTAGGGATAGTCACATGTTAAACTATGTTTTCGAAGGTAGTCTACTAGAGAGAAAAACGGCTGATAGCAAAAAGCATATTGCACGGTTATTTTTAGAATATCTAAAAACCGATATACTTTTAAACGTTTTGAAACAAATGATATCTGTGATCGAGTATTTGACGAAAAAAATCTTCAAATACACAAGATGACAACAAACAAAAAAAAAAAAAAGCAATTTAAATAACAACTAATATTTTGTATTGTTAAGGAGACAATATGATACTATAAAATTCCAACAAAATCAAATGACGATTTTGATACAAATATGGTCGGAAATTAATAATATAACAAATATAGCCTTTATATGAGGTCAATACAGGATATACTGACCCAAAGAAGTATATCGACCCCGGACTTGGTCCTCAGTCAATATACTTCTTTCAGGTCAATACATCCTTGTAACGACCTCATACAAAGGCTATATTTGTATAGTATCGACCTCATACAAAGGCTATATTTGTATAGTATCGACCTCATACAAAGGCTATATTTATATAGTATCGAATGCGCTATATATGGTAATACCAAACTATCGCATTGACCTATACCACTATAAAGATAGACACACACTCACAATCGATTGTAGTAAGGCTGGTGTTTGCCGGATACAGGAAATTCTAGAAAACAAGAAGAACTCGGATTGCTTAATAAAAATAAAGTAAAGCTATCACAATACCAGATAATATAAGATACATGTTATTTTAAGTAACGACAATTTGAAACATTAATAAAATGGATGGAGGAGGGATATTTATGCCCTGTCACGTCCTGTCCTGTCTGGTTTTTTGTTTTTTGTTTTTCTTTGTATCGATCAGATGAGTTAAGGCTTTTAACTTTTTTTTTATAATTTCTTATGTTGTGTTCTGACACAACGTATACACAGAGGCTTTTATTATCTTGACTGTAATAATGATATTCAAATTCTCTTGGACGTAATATCCACATCTGCTTAAAGTATGGGCAAAATCAATCACCTGCGTTAGATACAGATTTAATTATCATTTATCCAAATTGTGTTCTTTTATTATTTTCCGGTAAAGAGAACATGGTTATCTCTGACCAACCCCGGGTTGATGCAATGGACCCAACAGACATAAAAAAAAAAAAAAAAATAAACAAAATGTTTATAAATTGTACATCATTGAAACTAAACACATTTTTACATAATAATAATAATAATAATAATAATAATAATAATAATAATAATAATAATAATAATAATAATAATAATAATAATAATAATATCAGCAGTGAAACGCTTATTTGACATATTTTCCTTGGAAAGACGGATGATGGTGATTATCTCCCATAAAGAAAATAACATTTATTCAAAATTAAAATTTCAACTTGTTCATATTACCCGCTTTATCAAAAGCATACAAAGAAAGACCGATGAAGAATGTATTAGTAAGAGATCAAATAAATTTTCATAGAAAGAGAAGTATACGAACGAAACAATGACAGAGAATCAAAGCACACGGATTACAAAGAAATACAGAACAGAAATACTCAAATTCTTGAAGCAGATAATTTATCTGATAGAAGTTCATTCTTATACTCAAACCGACACATTAACAGAGACATATAATACTCTGACATTAATATTCACGTATTGAATAGTCCGATACCAAAAACAACAGAAAAGTCTAAAACGGAACAGAATTAATTCTGACGAATATTGTCTTCAATGCGAAGTGCATAAACACTCTATATAATCTATCTTGAAAATTTTATTCTACTCTGGTAATATCCCGAACTTATTTCACAAATACTAAAAACCTCTTTTTCACCCGTAGTGATTTATTGACGAGTTTATAATTTTGTTTACTATATAATGTAGCACACAATGTGTGCCTGAGTGTATTAGTTATAATAATAATAATAATAATAATAATAATAATAAACTTTATTGAAAAAAAATCAGTAAAATGGTAAGGAATGAATATTTAGAATTATTTGTTTTTATACTTTTAACAAACATGCCTAGATTACATTCTACTTTTTACTCCCTAGGATTAAGGATTAATACAAATTTATGCAATTTCGGTTTTTATGATGTAATGATCAGACAAATGAGCTTAATTAACACCTTTTAAAGTTAAATTCTTACTTTCTTTTGTGGAATTATGTCAAACTGTTTCAGCTTTATACATATGGAAAACGACTTTTCTCGGTTCAACCTCGGGCTTTGTTAAAGTTGATATAGGTTACCAAATAAAACACAATAATGTAAATAGTTGAGACCACTGAATGAAAAAGTTAAGAATGGAGGGCTAAATTGAATTGGAATTTATATCATAATTGTCAGATATTTTTTTAAAGTAGCTCAAGGTGATCTTGTTTTATAGAGGTTGAATAAATGAAAGATGAAGATGCTTTGAATCAAATAAGAAAACAGCAAATTTTGAAATAATCACCTCGTATTTTGTTTATTTAACTGGGAATGTTCTTCCAAATACAGTTCAATACCTCTATCATGCAATGACCCCTTAACCCTACCCTGTGATAGACTAGCTATTATCCCCCTTTTAAACACGATAAGAATACTGGTCCTACCAAAAACACCTCATCCTTTGCATATTTACAATATTTTTGCATATTGTAATGACATCATGATCTCCATACAAAAATTGCCTGCTATTGAATATACACAATAAAGCTGCTGAAGTAAATTTATGGATCGGGAATAATCCGAAGAGCTCGAGGTCGACCAAGCACTCCTGGTCGTTATGTGCGTCCCGTATCTCAGTCGATTTTTCAATCTAAGTCGTATTACATGCTTTACTGTTTGGTGACAGAATCAAAATCGTAACAATGTCCTGATTCGGTTCTCAGTCTTGTCACTGTCTCCCGGGAAGGGGGGGGGTGCAGTTATACCCGAAAGGATAGTCAGTAACTCGGCACTGTCTAGGATATTCTGTCAACTGTCTGATCTCTTATTGGTACATAACATTTCACGTACTGGCATGCAGAACAAATTTCAACAGGTTGAAAGGAAGGTACTTGCAATAATAACTTCATCCAATTATCCAATCGTAAAATAACAATGACCAGTCTATCTAAAAAAAAAAAAAAAAAACACCGTGTAAATGGAAAGAGAAATTAACAGGTTTAAAAGATAATTTCTCGTAATAAATTTCGGGGCACTTGTCTCATTTTTTTTCTCTCTTAAATACGTTAAAATAACATGTATTAAGAAAACTAATTCTGAGGCAAGTGCCTGTGTAAAAAACAAAAAGAATGGTCACCAAACGTCGTTAGAATTACCGTGAAAACCTACATGTGATATTGGCTTTTTGATCTCTTATTACCTTTGTAAAGCAAAAAGAAGTTTACTTTTCACCAAATAATTAGTTTTGTATAGCAAATTTTCATTCTTAATGAAAGCCTTAATTCATCAATACTGACCGTACTTTGACCTATAAAGGTTTACTTTTACAAATTGTTACTTGTGTGGAGAGTTGTCTCATTGGCACTCATACCACATCTTCTTATATCTATATACTTATCAACATCATTACGCTCCAGAACAGAGCAACTGAATATAAAATACGTTGCAAGTGAAAGATTTGAACAGAACGATGCATGCAAACATCAAATTGCCATATAAACAGGTTTACCGCCAAAAATGATGTGAAACTCATGAAACTGGAGAAAAAGGATATACATGTATATGATTAAAAATGCCACCTGGAGGGACACCTAACGATAGAAAGGCACAGTTTTATTGAAAACCTTAAAGTGATATGAAAAGAAAGATAACAGTCGAAAAACGAACACAAAGTAGATGCTGTCAGTGGAATTGCTATTGATGATACATACAAAGCAAAACATGCATTTAGAAAAATATAAATTTTGACGTCGTTTCGAGTTCTAAACCAATATATGAAAAATAAAGCAGGAAAACGTAACCAAAATAACACCGACAATAAAGAGACCCCAAAAGTAGAGAAGAATGAAAAACAAATCATGAGAAATCACACAAAACAACAGAGGTACACTGGTCAAATGTAAAACTTGAAGGAAACTACAAAAGACGGTTGGATTAAGAGGAAAGATGACAATGAAGTCAGGTTCAGGTTCTCACTTCTTCTTTGTATCATTACTACTAGTATCTCATGAAATGGTTAGATTCTATGGAGAAAACATGTTCAATAGTTACAAAACTAGAGAAGCCAAACGAGTGAACTCAGACAGAGAGTGGGAAACAAAATTACCAATAATTAAAAGAAATTCTAAAATATTGTTCAGAATAAATAGTCATGTTTGGAATATGGAAGAGAGTGCAAGATGCGAAGAAAGGAGAAACATAGATGAAACTAGACGCTTTTACTTGCACCTATCAGTAGAATTCCAATTTAGAAATAATAAACGTTGACCTTAGTCCTAGTGACTGCATTCAGGGACTTTCTGTGGGAGTATAGAAAGTCCCTGCTGCATTATACCGTACATATAAACACGTGTCTGTGCTCGGGATTAACTCGTATAAGCAGAAAAAGGCCGATCGCCTTCCGGTATCACCAATAATCAGGAATGACACTTATCCTATCGTAGTCTAAAATCAATCTGATTAAAAACCGATCTCTCATCGCTCCCGTTTTCTGATATGTCGCGGGCAATCTGATTAAAAACCGATCTCTCATCGCTCCCGTTTTCTGATATGTCGCGTGGGAGATCTAACGAAACCGGCTTTGAGGTATGTCGCGTGGGAGATCTAACGAAACCGGCTTTGAGGTCACATGTGAGTGAACTATAAGTAATGAATTTATAAAGATATGCAAAGGAGTTGACGACCTATTAATAAGCCAATCAAAAAAGTTTATGAATTATTTTGACTGACGATTTCGTCGTAAATAAAATGAGTTACATCCCTTTACCTTACGTTAAACTTTCAAGATCGTGGAAGACCCAATTTCATTGGTCGAAAAAGACATACCTACGAGGTCACTCACATGTGACCTCAAAGCGGGTTTCGTTAGATCTCCCACGCGACATATCAGAAACAGGAGCGATGAGAGATCGGTTTTTAATTAGATTGGTCTAAAATCTATACATTTATAAACCGACCCTTGTCAACCTCTGGATTCACAAAAATTTCGCATATAAATATCACAGACAAAACGCGATGGAGAACTGTGTCGTCAAATGTCGTCTGCTCGGTTATCGCAAATGAGAATACACCTAATTAACCATTATCTACCTCTTGATTACCAAATTAAAGTTCCAACATTTATAGATGGAAATACAGAAAAAAAGGGTCGCCCTATGTCATCATTTTCTGGGAATCGCTGCTGCCGCCCACACATCTCAGCTGATTGATCAACCCGAGAGGAAAATGATTTAACACTACGCAGGCACAGGCACTTGTCTCTTGATTTATGTGCCGAAGACAGAAAAATCATTAAAGTGTAGAAAATGAAAAAAAAGTTTTCCTTATTTCTAACAAATCATGTAATATATGGGGAAAGCTAGACTTGTTCAGAGATTCATTAACTTTTCAATTGCTAACATTTAAATAAAAATAACACCTAATTGTTGTGTCCAAAGTGTTTGTCTGTGTTTACCTTTATCTAGAACGGTTTAACCTATACATTTGAAAGCCAGGGATGTACAATTACGTATTGTTTTTTATGAGATAAAATTGAGAAAGGATATAGAGAATATGTCAAAGAGACAAAAAAAAACCCACCAGAGAGCAGAAAACAGTCCAAGGCCACCAATGGGTTTTCAACACAGCGAGAAAATCCCGCACCCAGTCGTTGGCTTCATCTGGCCCCTAAACAAAATGTGTACTAATGTATCTTCCTCATGCACAGCTCTGATTCCTTTCACGGATTTGGCTATTTTTTTTGGATCTTTTGGATTATAGCTCTTCATCTTTTATAAAAGCTTTGGATTTAAAATATTTTGGCCACGAGCATAACTGAAAAGACATGTATTGTCAAAATGCACATCTGGCGCAGAAAAATTGGTACCCGGTTTATGTTATAGGACCGGCCCAAAAATGCAGAAGGGTTAATCATGTTTTGTGAGATCTCAACCTTCCCCTAATACCTCTAGTCATTGCAGAAACGGAGTTCCTATCGACACAAATGAAACAATCATGGAAATGGTCTTCATCTGTATAATATTGCTTCAGCCTTGGATATTTGGATGAGATGGGATTAGTCTTGAACATAAAATTAATGATAGAGGTTTTTTTTAAAGGTTAATTGGAACAGGAAAACAAGTATTTTGTTTTAGCATGTAAATTTTGTATTTTATTGAGGGCACAATATAGTTTATTCCTCATCTTTTAATGATGTTTCCCCATTATATTAACTTTGATGTACAGTCACCAATATTAGAGTGTATTATATCATTTATGACCATAATTTTTTTTCTTTTATCATTGAATTGGCTTAAACATAAGGAATTTACTTTCATAAAAGCACAATCACTGCATACAATGAGACGATTTTTTTATATATCTATACGTAGAAAACCTGATTATCTGTTTATAATTTTATTATATTTCTTTTCCCCTTACTTTATTAATCATTGTATCAACCTCATCAAAAGTGAACAATTTCATAAGAAGAAGACTAGTCCAAATAATTATGACCTCTTGAAAAGCAACTCCTTTTTTCTGTAAAACCTTCATACAACGTCAGAAAACCAAAGCCATTAAAAACTTTGTACAAATGTAACTCAACTTTGAATATAACTTATTATTATTAATGATTGTTTAGTTTTTCACTAGCTGTGATTTTGTCACTATGTAAAAGAGCCATTAGTTCATTATTTATATATCAGGTAATATATTTGTTTCCATCAAATACTGCTGTCAATAATTATGAAGACCCCAGCTAACAAGTTGATGTTTCCCTTAGTACAGTGTAACCTGTGTTACCCGACACTCTGAGGGACCAGAAAAAAATGATGGATTACACAGGGTGTCGGAATACTCAGGTTTTGTCTGCAAGAATAGAAATATTTTGGGACCATGAAAATGTGTTGGTTTAAGCATTATGTTGGAATACTCAGGTGTCGGATTAAGCAGGTTACATTGTACATCACCTATTGTCACATTCACAATATAAATAACCATGAAAAAAAGATGTAGGTGTGCAGTTTTTCAGTCCAATTTGAAAACTTTCCAACAAATATCAGGAAAAAACAACCAATAAGAGAGCTTGAGCATAATATTTGACATGGTTGTTTCCTACCTAATCAACCCATATTGTTCTTTGGTGATGGTTATCTTTTCTAAACTAAGAAAGTATCAATGGATATCAACAACGATGATATAAAAAAAAAAAGCCCCTACTATATTGAATAGATTGTTCTGGTTAAGACTACAAAACCTCATCAATAACCTCTGGGAGATGCACCCCAGACACCCTGCCTTGATAATAAGAGAGATCAAGCTGCACCACTGATACGACAATAGAAGTTCCTTCATAATTTACATACCAAGAGGAAGAAATTTTCTGTAACATCATTTCCATTGGAACAAATATCACAGTATTTTGAATATGGAATAAGTGTCTTGGGGAGTTTCTATTAGGTGAAACAAATATACACTGACACCAGGGGCAAAGATAATCTATTCAAATATGACGTGCTTCTTTTGCTTTTTGAATAAACCCATGCTCTAAATCCAATAATTTTTTTATTGCAGATAAAATATATTGACTACTGCAGAATAATGAATTTTATCAAATTGGCATGCATTTAAAATATTTCATTAACTTAAAACACTTCCAAACTCTTAAATGATGCACATGTTGTTACTAATTCATTTATTATGACTGTAATATGTTGCATTCCAAAATTCACATATTTGACCTAGATATGACAACCGTTCATACTGGCTGTTCAAAAACTCCTCCCTCTGAAACAGTGCCAGCCGTTTAAGAAGAGTACCATATGATCAATTCATCAACATATATTGTTACTTTACTAATACAGGTTGATTAAAGTAATCATCAACATATCTTGTTACTTTACTAATATAGGTTGATTAATGTAATCATCAACATATATTGTTACTTTACTAATACAGGTTGATTAATGTAATCATCAACATATATTGTTACTTTACTAATACAGGTTGATTAATGTAATCATCAACATATCTTGTTACTTTACTAAAACAGGTTGATTAATGTAATCATCAACATATCTTGTTACTTTACCAATACAGGTTGATTAAAGTAATCATCAACATATCTTGTTACTTTACTGATACAGGTTGATTAATGTAATCATCAACATATATTGTTACTTTACTAATACAGGTTGATTAATGTAATCATCAACATATATTGTTACTTTACTAATACAAGTTGATTAATGTAATCATCAACATATCTTGTTACTTTACCAATACAGGTTGATTAAAGTAATCATCAACATATCTTGCTACTTTACCAATACAGGTTGATTAATGTAATCATCAACATATCTTGTTACTTTACTAATACAGGTTGATTAATGTAATCATCAACATATCTTGTTACTTTACCAATACAGGTTGATTAAAGTAATCATCAACATATCTTGTTACTTTACTAAAACAGGTTGATTAATGTAATCATCAACATATCTTGTTACTTTACTAATACAGGTTGATTAATGTAATCATCAACATATATTGTTACTTTACTAATACAGGTTGATTAAAGTAATCATTAACATATCTTGTTACTTTACTGATACCGGTTGATTAATGTAATCATCAACATATATTGTTACTTTACTGATACAGGTTGATTAATGTAATCATCAACATATATTGTTACTTTACTAATACAGGTTGATTAATGTAATCATCAACATATCTTGTTACTTTACTAATACAGGTTGATTAATGTAATCATCAACATATATTGTTACTTTACTGATACAGGTTGATTAATGTAATCATCAACATATCTTGTTACTTTACTAATACAGGTTGATTAATGTAATCATCAACATATCTTGTTACTTTACTAATACAGGTTGATTAATGTAATCATCAACATATATTGTTACTTTACTAATACAGGTTGATTAAAGTAATCATCAACACAAACTTTTGAAATAAGAAATCTTTAACAAATCAAGTTGAGTTTGGAACAAAAATACAAATTGGTTTAAGGGGTGACAACTTCCAAACTTATCTATAGTACACTGTTGAATGGACTATGGATGCAAATGTCATGAAATACATCTAGCTCACACTAATGAAAAATCCAATGCTTCAATCCACAACTATTTGAATAGATACATGGCATAAAACATCAACACTAAACACTATCACAGTGGTCAAGATATAGCTTTACTGACATTAGCATATCCCACCCCAACACAAGTCAATATGAGTTTATCTCCACCGAGTTGCAAATCTTCATTTTCTTCTGTTTTTTTCTCTGTTTCTATTTTGAACATCACTTGGAAAAAGTCTCTTATGTGCTTTAAAAATTGAATCCTAAAAAAAAATTAGAAATATTTCATCATAATTAAAAATATAATGTGCTATTAAAAATTGATAAGATTTCATGGATATTTGATTTTATGGTTTTGCATACAAGTGTATAAGAAATTTGTAATTTGTTGAACATTTAAATTGTTGGTTCATCTTTAACCATGAAATTCATGAAAATTGGTATCCCAAAAAGAATAATGAATCTACAGTAACCCTTAAAAACATTATGTGTCAGTCCCAAGTCTATATCCTTTAGTTCGCTGCTGTGCATTTGTTGATGAATATAATATATATTTTTTTCTGTTTATTGTTTTGTATATAAATTCTTGTTTTGATTGTTTGACATTTTTATTTCAGGACCTTTTAAAGCTTGCTTTGCAGTATGTGTTTTGCTCATTGTTGAAGGTTGTACAGTGTCTTGTGGATGCTAAGTATAGATTTTTCGGGTTTTCTACACATTGATATCGTAAAATATCAGCCGCAAGCCACAATGTGAACCTTTTTGGCGAGTGAGAATAGCCAACGAGCTAAAAAGTTTCACATTGTGTCGAGCGGCTGATATTTTACGATATCTATAAGGAAGAAAACCTGATTATCAGTTTATCATTCTATTACTGGTCTTTTTCCTTCTCCATACAATAGTTTTACGCTTGACGAAAGCAAGCTTGATAACATCTCCTCTTGCATTGTGATGTCGCTGATAACTTCTCCTCTCACATTGTGACATTGCTGAAAATGCCGGGTCTCCTTTCGAAGTCTTGATACAAGAATTACTGAGTGACAGAGCAGGGTGATATAGGCCTAGGGAAGGATGATAATTGTATGTTATATGGTCTCTGGTGTCTTGTTGTCTCACTCTCATAGGCAATCATATCACATCTCCTTATTTGTAAATATCCAAATTAAACAAACTGTTCTGAAGGCTTGACTTGAGCTATGATTGGACTGACCTATCTTTTGATGTTTCTCTTTATTTCTTCTTATGTAGCTTATGCTATATTGCACATATATAAATGATTTCTTAATATATTCTGGTCAATTATATGACTTCTCGTTTATCATAATCATAAACATTTGAAAATGTAATTAATGTTAAGCTTACATATATGGTGACAATTCTCCTATCTGAACTTTAGAAACATCTTGCTGGCCTAGCACCATAAATAAAGCTGTCAAAGCCTGGTTGTTGGAGTCCACACAGCCACCCTTAAATTATACAAAATATCATGTTTTAATAACCCAATTTAAGTTTCATACTAAAAAAAAAGTATTTGCATAACAGCATACAGAGAACACTATGAAAGTTGTTAGTAGGTTTTCAAAATTCATTTTAAAATTCCAAATCCTTTTGAACACATTTTTTTTTCAGATATTTGACATAGAAAAAAACATCAGAATATTTTAGAATATATCATTTTTATTTTTTCAAAATCACAAATAAGGTATATTAGATATGCTCCAACATTTTCCTGAAATAAAGAATAACCTTTACATATTTTCTGAAGGAAAATTTAAATAAAAGAGATCTAGATATATTTTATAGAAATTTTGTCTCATGATTCTTATAGTCTCAATGAAACTAAAAACATTTTACTAAATTTAGTAAATTTTATTTACAGCTTATTTCAGCTTATATGAAAATGTTCCTATGACTGCAGATTGCAGAACTAGTCAACATACCCTATATATTTCCTCAAGCAATAACTTGGCTCCATTTATGCCTACATCTTCAGGAACAGAAGGCCCTGTACCTTTAGGATTAGACACTACCTCTGCTGTAAGGAAGGTTCCATTTAATGTCTCAGCTACTAATGTTAAACCATATCCTGGGGACCTGTAACAGAAAAATTATGTTTGACATTTCATGAATAAATCATTTATCTTAACTTACACACAATCACCATTTATAGCTTCTTCGGAGGGTAGGAAATTTTAGAGAACTTAATGTGTTACCCAACACCTAGACTAATATTAATTTGGTTCGTTTAATTTTCATAAAATTTTGACAAAATGTTTACTTTGACCTTTTGACAAAAATTTTAAAAAAAATGAACCAACCACTTTATCATAAAAATTTCATTGGTTATATCATGTATATAGCAGTTTGACAAACAATTATTTTGATCATTGAGAAGCTTAATATTTCCTTAACAATACAACGTGATTAAGACATTTAGCTGATTTTACAGAGTTATCTCCCTGTAGTGTTAGGTACCACCTTAATTCAAATAAATAATCATTTTTTTTTTTCGAACTTTTGATTTGTTTTTTTTTTTTAATTTAAATTATGATCTTAGAGATTAAATTCTCTAAAGTTAAGCTTATCGATTTTTTTTGTTTTTTATAGTCAGTAGTTAGAGAATAAAAGAATTATTACTGTACCAAATAAATGTACCTTGTAGTTGAGGTAAAATTCCTTATTTCTACAACATTACTGGTATATTTGTATAGATTAAAATTAATATGAATCAAAGAATATGTATTTTCACAGGAGTTTTGTTAAACATTTTCCTAATAAGCTATACTGATTGGTTATACATGTATCATTTAAATGTATGTGTGACAAATTCACGGTGTCTATCCATATCGGATCCTTTACGCGCAATTCAGCGGTACGCGGCTCCTTTGTGAACAGATAACGGATCCTTGCCGTAAACATAAGGTGAGTTAATCTAAACGTTCCTTTAAAATTGTGTTTTATTTTGTCTAAACACTCTGGTCAACAAAAAACAAATATCAGGCGGAATAAGCCAACTATCAAGGTAAGTATATAGATGTATTTTATTTCGTTAGCTATTATGATTACGAAATAATCACTGAAACAAGGGAGTGCAATTGTATGAAATTGCGAAGTGATGTTGACATTTTCCAGACTTTCAAGCATTTCTTCCCTGTTTTTGCTGATAAAAGTACTGAATTGTATTAGAAATTGACGTTCTTTTATTGGGTAAAACAATCTACCGAAATTCTAATGTTCAGTCTTCTGAAATTAGTTCAAAATGTTATAAAATTTGTGGCAACGGATCTTTATGATCCGTTTCCAACACGGTCTTTTAATTCTATCTGGAGCTTATTGTATACTCTTTTATACTCAATAAAATGAAATGAGCAATTAAAAAATGATGAACTGTTTATTCAAATCGATATTGACAGAAATAACTTGCATAAAACGCTGTTTTTTGGAAAAAACAAAGGTTATGTGAGACACTTGCCCACTTTTTCTTGTAAAAATAGCCTGTTATTCTTAAAACTATCTATAGTCATAAGAAGAGTGGATCAGTTTGACATTCTAAAGTTCCGTGAACTAAGAATTTAACACAAAATACCTCTCTGATTTGTTGTCATCCATGACTTTCTAACAACACCACGTTGTTTTTACGGCAAGGATCCATTATCTGTTCACAAAGGAGCCGCGTACCGCTGAATTGCGCGTAAAGGATCCGATATGGATAGACACCGTGAAATTTTCATCATTTTTTTTAAATGGACAGAGCAAATATAAACATGAATACCTAAAACCAAAGGTTTTTGGTTAGATACCAAAATATTCTTTATTGCAGTGCTATTCAATACTTGCTTGCTATTACTTACTTTCCAGAGTGGCTTCCCTTGTAATGATCTGTATAAATGTATATATCTGGTATGAATTTATTCAGTATACTTCTGGCTGCCTCAATTATTCTGTTATTTGTTACTGGTGAAACTCTTACAGACCATCTAGATAGTGTTAAGGTCAAATAAAACAAAACATTATGTTTTTCTCACGTGCACTGATCAAATACATTATCATACTAGGCAACATTTTGTATGTTTTCGAATAAGGACATTGTTAAATTGATTTTTTTTGTTGTTCAATCTCTAGGTTTCCTTGTAATGAGTGGACTATTATTTATTTTTTGATTAATGTTTCTTATGGCTTTCAATTATTCTGCTAATCCTTACTGTAAATTACTTTTTTCCTTCTTGGTGTCTTTATATTCTAAGAATACAAAATAAATGTCTTCACATAAAATTGACTGTAATATCATTATAACAGATATCTTGTTCAAAATGATTCACCATATTTCTAATTTACTCACAGAAAATATGAAAAAAACTGCTTAAAATGAACAAGTAAAACTTTGTTTAATGGGACAAATCTTTTAATTATTGGAATGACATTGTCAGTTGGCATTGTTAAGCCAGAAATGTGTTGGCACATTTTGCATATATTCAAACAGAAAGAATTTATCTTATGATTCAGTATGATTTCTAAACAGAGGAACAATGTAGTACAGATCAGAATACAAAATATTTTTCTAGAATGTACATTGCATACAGTCTATGTACATTTCACACCAATTTACATTTTTCCTAATTAACAGTCACAATTATATTGTTCAAAATAAGGATACGCCACACCCCTGATACGTTTAATCTTCCCTGGGTCTGTATATTGTAATGGACGTAGTTTCTGTCGACACGGACATGTAAAAAAGATTTCACCACCACCCTCTGGGGCCGCTCCTCTCTTGACTATCTGTTAAAAAAAGACGCATAAATAATAACAATTGATGGCATTGGTGAGATTCTATCAAGTTTTCTAATTCATGGTGTTATATTAATTTTTGTTGTCTGTTCTTAATATAATTTTAAACATCAATCATATAAAGTTATGTACCAATAATCAATATAATCAACAATCTTTATATTTCTAAATTTTCTGTGAAAATGGTTTATAAATTTTCAAAATCAACAATTGCTAAACATTTCTGCAAAAAGATGTTTTGTCAATAGATATTATGTTAGGCAAAATTTTCTATATAACATATGCATGTATAAGAAAATGCCTGTTCAAAGTCAGGAATATGACAGTTGATGTGTTTGAACTTTTCATTTTGTCATTTGTTTGGAGACTTTCCATTTATATATTTTTATCCATATTTAACCTGACAAATACATGGTACATAAGTTTTTTCACTGACCTTTAATTCCAGGAATTCATCTGTACCTAAGAATCTCTTTAATACAGGAAGTGTTGACAGTTTTATCAGGTCTACCTGTAAATATAAACCATGACACATTGGTCAAATTTACCCATAGATATGATCTAATATGTCATGTTTTCCATACAGAATAACGTAACATTAAAGAAACAATTTCTACCCTTGAACTTTTCAAAGCCATGCTATTCAGACATTTTTATATAAAAGGGTCAAAACTTTTGATTTATTTCTACATAAATTCCTAAATTTGATATAATTTTACAGTAAAAGAACAACTAATAAATGGATTTTTGCATTCTTATAAATTTCAACAATATACGAATATCAGCGTGTCTATTAAATTAACATTTTCAACATGTTCAACATTTGATCAAATATATATCCAAAATTTCTTGGAATCATCATTCTTTAGAAACTAGCAATTCATTTGATAAAATCCAAATTAAATTTATCCAACATTTTTTTTTAATATCATAAATTAAACACCCAAGTGCTGTTAGTTTGATGGTGTTAAACAAACCCCCACCCCATTTAGTGAGGTAAATTGGAAGCTAGTCCATGAAGTTTAGCATTGATCCTCTAATGTAATTTTTACTTTATATAATATTTAATATCTGAATTCAAGATTTTCATTGGTTCAGTAGAGATAATTTATTTTTTGTAATAGTTACAAATGTGCCTTGGCCTTTGACTTAATTGCACAAAACTAATAGGAATCCTCCTCTTCCTTATATCTTCCTTCTTAATCAGTGTTTTTCAAATTAAGTAAGGAAACTCAAATTACAATCCTTAAACCACAAATGTGTCTACCATTAATGACAGGGACCTTGACCGTTGCTTGATCAAAAAGCATCTTCCTCTTTCCTATATCTTCCATCTGTGTAGGTTTTATTCAAACTAAACAAAAAATATTTAAGGTATCATCTGGAAACTTGATGTTTTAAACATTAACAGATGGCATGCATAGATTGACAGACAAAATATTACCATGTGCTCCCAAAATATTTTCTGAGAGCAAACCAAATATTAAAGATGTGAGGGTGATAGAGGAGATTGTGACCCTTCTGCCTTGCCTGTGTTGACAATGATTTTTTTCCAGATTAACAATAAACTCTATCACCCTCTAATATATGTTTTATTCATAAAATATTATCTAATCCTAGGCCAACTTACTGATGGATCTGTCTGGTCATTAGTTACACCTCTAAGTGTAGCTCTCAATGGTGTCTTAGTAAAAGGTGCCAAACATATCAAACCTTCCAGGAAATAACCAATGCCTCTTTGTGGATTACAATCATGTTCTATTTTCCCTCCAATTAATATGCCAGGCTGGTATAATAAACTGGTTCCTAAAAAATTGAAAACAAAACAACAATTTGCATTTATTTAATTTTGATACATTGTAGCTTAATGCAAATTTAAATGTAAAAAATTAAAATGGCAATAATTTCCAAGGAACCATGATTGATTAGCAATGGACCATGATGAAGGGTCTGGTTGTAAATTCTTCATGGTCATGATGGAAATAAAAAATGCAAATGTCATAACAAATCAACTGCATACACCAAATATCCCTATTTTCCCTCAAACTAACCCATGTTTTCATTTTTGAACCAAATACCCAAAACATTTTCAAGAATAAACAACGTAACATATATTTACATAGCATTAAGCATACCTGTTTCACTTATTACAACTTTTGAACCATTTGTCACTTTATCCACCAATCTTATGAAACTTGCTTCAAATTCTGAAATAAAAAGAACATACATGCATGACATGTGAGAATTGCAAAGAATTAAACACAATCTGATATATTTTGCTATATAAATACTTACTGAAGGGTTGACATCTTTTCTTCTCATATTACATTGTACGTGCATGTATTACTATATTTCACTTTCAGTGAATTTTAAAAGTCTGGAACTGTTTGTAAAAATTTTCATTTTGCAATGCTTAATGCTGAAAATCAATTAAAAAGGCGATTCTCAAATCCCTTATATAATCATAAAACACAAATGGAGTACTACCCCTGACTTATCAACATATCATTGATGTTGACAGAAACATGTACATGTATCTAGGATGTCTGAATTAAAATAGATGTATAAGAATAATACAAATGACCCTGCTTAAAAGTATTCAGAAAAATTCTGAATAACTATTATTTTAATGAAATTTTCAAAATCAACATCCAATAATTTTGAAGCCTTTTAAAGTCTCAGGGATGGATCCAGCTATTTTCAAAAACAATAACTCACCTTCATTTAATTTTGATAGCTTAATGCAAGTCATGCAAGTGTAGAAATTGAAATGGCAATACTTTCCAAGGAATCATGATTGAAAATGAAATGCCACTAAGTCTGTATAAATTTTGGATTAAAAGTGATATAATATACTTGAATGACATTCTAGATGACACTATGTCACTATCAGAAAATTATATTTTGAACAAATTAAAGTGTAAAGTAAACTGGATTGCTGAATTTCATAAATTGAAACAATCCATTCCACAAAATTGGATTGACATAGTTAAACAAGAAAATTCTGTCCAAAGTAAAGTAAATATCCAGAGAAATAAGATCACATGGAAAGATCGTTATTTTGAGACTACATTTTTTTCAAATAAAATGTTATATGACTCTCTAGTGAATAGTAAAAAAGAAACGTCAGTAGGGATAAACAGGTGGCTCAAAATTTTACCATTGCAAGAAGCTTCAAATATGAATTCATTATATAACTTTATTTTCAAATACTTAACTGAAAATAAATTAAAAATATACAGATGGAAACTACTACAGTTTATTGTACCAACCAAAAAGCATTTATTACAATGGAAAATAACTAATAACAGTTTGTGTAATTTTTGTAACATAGAAGAAGACTATGCTCATTATTTTTTCAATTGCTCTTATTTAACAAGATTTTGGCAACAAATAAACGATCTCTTAAAAAAGAGTAATTTAGATTTTTCAATAAAATTACAACACATGATATTTGGATACAAAATTACAGACAGCAAGTATTACCCAATAAATTTTTTGGTTACAATTATTAGTTTTTCAATATATAAGTCGTACTATGTATCTGAGCAGAAAACAAAAAACATAGACGTATTCAGAATTTTTATTAATGAATACACCAAGAGAGTAGATACCAATATTAATGGACATAAGACAATAAGTCCAATGTTGCTTTCAATTAAAAGAAACATAATCGATGAATAATTTTTATATTGTTAATATACAGTTTTGTAAACAAAATGTATGTCAATTAATTTAATCAGCTGATTATTCCCTGGGTAGTCAGTGGATTGTAACAGGGTACGTCAAGAGAAGCTTGGAATCTTGATGGTTTATGTAACAAGCAATATTTGATGAATAAAATTATTATGTAGTTAAAAAAAAAAAAAAAGTCTGTATAACTACTTGTTGCAGAACAATGTAATGTCATGACAGGTAAGATTTTGACTACATGTATATCATCATGATCATGTATCTGCAGTCTTCACACTTAACTATATCAAAGGCATGACAGCCCAGACTTTCAAATTTCCTTTCAGCCCTGAAAAATCATCTCCTCAAGCAAACAGAATCTATCTTAAACTTTTCAAAAAGTGAGCTACGGGCCTGTAGATTTTACAGTGAACCAAAAATAGTACTGTATATAGCCTAACAACTTTGTGGCTGCGCTATATAAAGTGGAGAAACTTTCTAATTGCTCACAACATACATATTTATGATCATACATCCTTTGTGTCAGTTTCAAAAGATCATACGAGCAATATTTATGTTTTACAAATGTACAATCTACACATGTACACATACATGTACATGACATACAGGGCAGTTGGTAATCATAAATGATCTGATGGATAACTGGCCATGAATACAAAAAAGACAAAATTGAGTGATTGTTATATGCATAAGCATTATATAATTTATATGGGGACGAAGTCCCCAATAACAGTAGAAAATTCAATAAAAAAAAAATTCAGGAAAATTTCCCGAATTTTTCATTGTACTAATGAACTCAAAATCGTTGAATTTTTTTAATGTCAAGTTTTGAAATCCCGGACCTGCGCAGAAATGTACAATATACTTCCTTTTTCCGGTCTCGTTTGTATGAAACTTTGAGTAAAATATAAATTTATCAGTCTAGTATAAAATAGGAAGGAACGCGCAATACCAATTTCATTTTTAATAATTCCTTGATATGAAAAAACGTTACCTAATGATAGCCTTTCTTTGTTTTCATTGTATATGACGTCATAATTTAAATAACGTCACAACTAAAATCCCTAACAACAGAACCAAAATCGGAAACGTTATGATATTTGCGTGTCTTTTTTTGGACAAATAATTAAGAGCCATTCTCTGTAAGGACCAAAATTAGTGTTCACACCTATGTCACAGATTTTTACCATTCTTTGTACACATACTACATAACTAATATAATTAACAACTAACACTTTAGAAATTAATTTTGGGCTTTGTTACTATGGAAATGGCGGCCATTTTGATTTTGGGCTTTTTTTTTCAATGAAAATTCTAAAAAATTTCCTAAATATCAATGCTTATTTTCCCTTAATCCTGACAGTAAATGATGCAGACAATTATCACATCTAAAAGCTGTTACCTTTGCCTTTCTAAAAATATATCACACATTTGGCTGACAATTGTGTACATATGCTTATTTTCTATTGGAAAAGGGGGTGATTCTGACATCTAAATGAAAACCAAATTTCACCAAAATTCATTGAAGCTTTGACAAAATTTCCGAGATAGTTTATAGAAAATATTGCCAAAATCATAAAGATAAACCCCCCATTTAAAATTTTAAAAAAATTCAGGGATGTGTTTTTTGATTTAAGAAAAAAAATGTGGATTGAAAACTGAAAAAAATCAACTATGTGTCTATGAATTATCTCCCCTTATGGTTCTTCTTCATTGAAAACATAAAGGAACAACAGGAAGTACAAGGGTTAATGCCCAAAATAAAGTGCAGACGAAATGCAGACACTGATAAAACCATTATAATGTTGGTAAATATAAGATATATCAAGGTAGATACTATGTAGTGCAGTTTCTCTCCAAAGTTTGTGGGTTGTGATGAACTCATCAAGCTCTTGCCAAACACTGAAACAGTGAAACACAGGCAGTGCATACCAAATATTTGCTATTTTGTCTGAGAATGGTCTAAAACCACCAGTAGCTCTAGATCTTCACATCAATATTGTATTTTTACCAGCCGTTTCAATTAAATGAAAAAACAACAATTCAAATTGTGCACGTCGCATGTTATGCCAACAAAAAGTTTTCATCTAGATATTGACCACATCAAGGATTCTGGACTCAAGTCGTTACCTTACAGAACTAGCCTTAAACTAGCAAGTAGCAGACCAAAGGAAAAGGATTTTATTCATCTTATTAACTAGACAGAATGTGAGTAATGGAAATAAAAAGAACTTGACATGACCTCCCCCCTTTTCCCCTTTTATAATTTTGATTAGTTTATGTAATATTTAAATTTTCATTATTATCATTCATCATTGATTATTTGTTAAAACATTCTCAATTACTAAGACAATGCAAACATGTCTTTTAATGAAAAAAAGGAGCACTTTCTATGTATTAAATTAGTTTCAAAACAGATATTTAATTTACCTCCTTTCATGAGTGTAAGAATTGGGGTCATATAATATTTATGTATTATTTACTTTGTACACATTTTCTATTTTTTTAAAACAAATAATTATTCTGTACAATTCTAAGGAAAATGATTTTATAATTAAAATTTAGATTTCTGTAATAATTTGATTTCTTTATGTTTGTCCTCCATTCTGTGATTTATAATCTATATTGTATTACATTTGTACCTTATTATTTTGTTTTCCACAGTTATTCTTCTTAATTTTGCATTCCATTATTCTCTATTTTAATTTTGATGCTTACTTATCTCCAATCATAATGTTCATAATTCTTTTGTAATTCAATAATTGGGCATTATATTAATTATTCTTTGTTTGGTAAACCCTATTAAACCCCTGAATGATGAGTGCATGGTTTTAATCTATTATTTTTACAATTTATGAATAATTTGATATCTATTTGAAAACAGTGCTTTAGCTGTAAAATTGTCAAAACTTTAAAACTCCTATTTACATAACACCATGGTTGTGAATATAAATATTTGATTTGCATTCAATAAGGAGTATCTTTTAACAATGTTTTGAATCTGTAAATAACAAGCTTCCAAAAAAAAGTTATATTGAAAAAAAAAATATTCTAGAAAAAATTGTATAATGATAGAAAATAGATAAGTACTCTGTTGAACATCTGTGAATGGTTTAGTATAATTGGTATGCAATATTAATAATCTTGAACAGCAATACATGTATAGATTAACACAGAATTTGTTTCAATGTTTTACTGTAGTTTTATAAATAATTGCTTTAATTTTTTCCAGCATGTTGTACTTTGTTTCTGAAGAAAATAAGAATAGATGTCAATGATGCAGTACTTGAAGGGGAAATGAGGTAATAACAATATATTGTTTAAAAGTAATCCTTGTATCTTCACAAAAGGTTCAGCATGTGTTTAGCAATACTATTATGATATACATGTATGTCATACATAGTCTTCACATACCAGAATAGAGACTAATTGCTACATTCCCTGAGTCAGGAAGGCTAGAAAAAAATATATTGGAGAGTCTTATCCTTTTCACAAATTGCACCTAATTTATTTAACAAATGATACTATAACTGTATCATAATAATGTTTATTTGTCTATAAAAAAATAAGCATTTTAACAAAAATTACAAAACTTATTTGCTGTTTATATTGCTGATTCTTATTTTTATTCTCTATATAAATAAGCTGAATCAATTCAATTGTTGTGTAAATAATTATTATTCTTACATAATCAAAAATATAAATTTACTTCCCCTATAGAAAATATTTTTTTAAACTGCTAATGCCTTATATATTTAGTAAGATACAGTGATTGAATATGAAGGGAATTAATCATGTTAATTGCTGTTTAAATTTATATCTTGCTATTTAATTTTTATTACAAGCAAATATTTCAGCTTATTATAGATGCTGTTAGTATTTAGATCCTGTTAGTATTTAGATCCTGTTAGTATTTAGATCCTGTTAGTATTAATTGAAATTTATTTTAAAGGTTATATCAACAAGAAGAAAAGGGAATCTGCCAACATATCCAGAAAAGATGGAAACAACAGAAGATGTATGTTATCAGACCACATCAACCCACTTTAGTAATTTTTTTATTCTTCCAAAATTTTTTGGCAAATAATTTATCCCTGTATTTCCCCAAAACAATCAATTTAAGAAAATTCTATTTATACTATGAACTATAACTAACTTTGTATTTTATGCAATTGCTGAGCAATGCTATCTAACATCAAGACATATTCAGATTCAATATTTTATTATAGTCTCGCTACTTGAAATTCATGAATATACAGTACATACAGAGTATATACACAATATAAGACAGCCAATATACAAATATAAAACACAAGTACCAAGACATCTAACATAAGGGATATTTTCCAATTAACAAAGTTCCATAACTCATCAGTTGAAAGGTAAATTTGTCACAATCAGAAGTGCTGACATCCATTATCCCTAAGGTTGTGTAATCATTGTAATAAATATTCCATTCTCAATTTTATTCATTTAAAGAAATTTTATCAATGCAAACTGTTATTGAAAAGGTGTACAGAAAGCAAATGTTATATCAAAAATAATCATAAAGTTATTGCATAGAATTGAACCCCTAGAAACTATTACTGGCAAAAATGAAATATTTTTGTGCTGTATTATTGCCAATGAATAATATCGCTACTAGAGATCAAAGAACATAGAAGTAAACAGTATAGGTCAGCCATGATCACTCAGAGTCAATATTTTATGTGCCACTTACTGAGTTATATTGTAGTTACAAATGTTCCTCTTTTTTTTTTTTAACTTTTCAAAACCAGATTTATTTGACATATTCCTCAGAATTAACCAGGGGAAATAGCAATTTAACATGAATTCATCAGAAACCTTTTATTTTTCAGAGTGATGTAACACAGGCAAGAATTTAAGTGAATAAAACAGCATCACTTCTATAAGTAGCATCATGGAATTTTTATCACAGGTATTATTTAGACAGACAGATTAAAAAGTTTTTTGCCTTGTAAATCAACAACAACAGTTTCTCAATCAATATTTTAAAATTGTGTTTAAACGTTTTACTCAACCCCCACAAACTAGCTATATATAGGATCTCCCTTTTTTTGGCAAAAAAGGGGGGGGTTCATTAATCTAATAAAAAAATCTTTTGTCCAGTTCCAGTCAACATCATTTGGGAATCTATACATGCTATACTTAATACCAATTTTAATGGTTACAAGTGATTATAACATCAATAGGCCAAAATTAGAGCCAAATTTTTCTTTTAATCAGAAATATCTATGCAATAGGGAGAATCATGACTCAGAAACAATACTTTTCAATTTCTTTTTATAAATTGCTTATTTCTTGACCAATTTCAATGCGGTTTTATTCTTGAATTTTGGGGCTTCTTTAATGTGCTGAATCTAAACATGTATTAAGTTTTGGGATTTTGGGTACCTTTTTTAAATTGGTCCATTGAGGGTCCAAAATTAAACTTTGTTTGATTCTATCAAAAATTGAATTATTGGGGTTCTTTGATATGTCAAATCTAACTGTCTATTTAGATTTTTAATTATGGGTCCCGTTTTTAAATTGATCTACATTAATAAGGTCCCAAGGGTCCAAAATTAAACTTAGTTTGATTTTATCAAAAATTTATTTCTTGAGGTTCATTGATCAGCCCAATTTAACTGTGTATTTCGATGTTTAATTTTGGGTCCCGTTTTCAAATAGGTCTACATTAAGGTCCAAAGGGTCCAAAATTAAACTTCGTTTGATTTTTACAAAAAAAATAATGTAAGGGGTTATTTTACATGCTGAATCTAACCATGTATTGTGATTTTTGGGCCCTGTTATCAAATTTGTCCATATTGAGGTCTAAAGGTTCCAAATCTAAACTTTGTTTGATTTCATCAAACAATTGAATTCCTGGGGTTCTTTGATATGCTCAATCAAACTGTGTATTTAGATTTTAGATTTTGGGTCCCATTTTCAAATTGGTCTACATTTAGTTCCAAACTTAGTTTGATTTTAACAAATATTGAATTCTTGGGGTTCTTAGTTATGCTGAATCTTAACATGTGTTTAGATTTTTGATAACATGTGTTTAGATTATTGATAACATGTGTTTAGATTTTTGATAACATGTGTTTAGATTTTTGATTATGGGTCCAGTTTTCAAGTTGGTCCACATCAAGTTCCCAAATTTAACTTTGTTTGATTTCAACAAAAATTGAAATCTTGGTGTTCTTTGACATGCTGAATCTATTTAGAGTTTGGATATTGAACCATAATAGCTTAATTGTCAAATGTTTAATCACAATCCAAATTCAGAGCTGTATCAAGCTTGGTTCTATCTATGCCAATTGGTTTAAACATTTTTATATGCCCAGGACGTATTATGGTATACAAATGTCTTCCGTCTGTCCGTCTGTCTGTCTGGCAGAAACATGTCGCACTGTAACTTGAGAAAAAATTTTGGTGATGATTCAAAATGTTTATATTTAGAGTTATTGAATTTTTTGGTATGAAAGTTTTTTTTTCCACATGTCGAGCTGTATCTCAGAAAATATTGATGATTATGGCATAAAACCTACACACAAGACGAAGGGCGTATCATGCACTCATGGCGCAGCAGTTTATTGAGTTCATGTCCGACATGTTGGTGACCGATAGACAAACAGACAACGGTATGCCATAATAGTCCTGTAAATGATGTATAAAAAGTGCATAAATAATGCACTCAAAAGTTAACCATGAGAAAAACAAAACTATCTTTTGAATTTTGTGTAAGCATCAATCATTATGAAAAAATTATTTAAACTAGTAAAAATTGCTTTATACCTCATATTTGATTAAGTTTGTAAAATAAAATACTTTCTTTTTTTAGAAATGATCCAGCAGTTTCCAAATCATGAATTTCACCATGTTAATGAATTTTTACAAGCAGTTAGGATGAGGTGTTTTTCAGAAGAAGAAAGGAGTTCCTAGAATATGTATTCTAAAAGTTGTAATAGATTACTTGAAAGAATGAAGAAAATTATTACAACTGTTTTTCCACAAAATATAGAAGATGTCCTTCATTCACTAACAATGTGATTGAGTTCTAATAACCAGGAACAGAAACCTCAAGTATTACCAAAAGGTTCATTTGGTTCTTTTGTTGATTCATTGGAAAAGGCTGAATCTTAGCGCCACAAACAAAATATACTTTCATTCTAGACACAGACCATGTTGTATAATTGAGTTTCTCAGATGATTCCAGACATAACTGAGAATAAATCTTATGTGACATCTAGCTGCAAAATAAAACTGATTTCAAGTTTTCTGTTAATCTCTTTTGTTAATGCCAATTATTTTGTCATAGTCGCACCGCAAGTTGCATGTTTTACCTGTAACCTCTAGAAATGTATCCAACTGTCATAAAAGTGAGTGGTTTAGCTAGCTATAAAACCAGGTTTAATCCTCTATTTCTACATTAGAAAATATCTGTACCAACTCAGGATATGACAGCTGTTATTCATTCCTTTGACGTGTTTTAGCTTTTGATTTTGCCATTTGATAAGGGATTTTCCATTGTGAATTTTACCTTACTTTCATTTTGACCAAATCACTACTTTCACTTTAAACAATATTTTTTTTTTCACATGTTTTACTTATTTCAATATATATATGCAACTGATAGGACCAATTAGATAGTAAACATTTCAAAGAAAACAGTAGCCAGAATACTTAGGAAGAAATACCCCTTATGATAATTGGGAACTATATTCAAAGGCCATGGAAAAAGGGAATTAATTGTGGTCTGAAGCCAACTGCAATGTTCTTTGTAATGTGTTTCCATAGCAACTGTTATTGATATTTATTTTGAATAATATTAGTTGTGTATCAAAACAATTCCTAATCAGTATGGTTTTACAGAGTTAAATAGGAAAAACTTTGAAATTGACGAATATAACCACTTACTTTCTTTTAATCTGCACAATGCAATTTCAAGTTTTGCCAAATTTCAGAAAACTTTGAACAATTTTTTTTTTTTAACAACAAAAAACACACACCCAATTTTTTTCTTGGTAAAAGAGTGATATATGAAGATTATTTTGGAGGCATAACAATAAAATTTGACGTTGGGGAAAAAAAATAAAATCATTTTGAAATTTACTAAAAAATGCCTTTTTCAGCAGTTTGAAAAAATGCAAAATCGGCACTTTTCAGATACAAGTTTTAATGTTTTGAATGGGTTCAAGACAATGTCTGTTTACTTTAATGTGTTATTCCAGACCTTTATTTGTTCAGTATACCTATGATTTAGGCTAAAAAAGTTTATTTGTTAAAAATAATGAAAGTTGAAAAATGATGCATTTTGAGATTTTGCTACTCTGTTACTGGGCTTATATATATGGGACCTGTAACCATGGCAACAGAAACCCCAAAAACAAAAATGAAAGTTATTTTTGTTATCAGGGCATCATATGGGCTTAATATTGAAAAGATATTGAAAATCTGTGACATTGGTGTGAACAGTCCCATGAATTTCTTTGGTTTTTACAGAGAAAGTTACAAAAAAATAATTCATACAGACTTCGTCCCCATTTACAGGTAATGCCTGCCTCATATTAACAATTAAGGATAAGTTTTACTAGTTTTGTAGTGGCTACATGTCTATTTGTACAAAAGGGGGAGGGTATTTAGAAAAGTGTGTAAAATTGTTAACCTTTCAAACCAGGATCATCATCTCTTGCACGGATTTTCTTTATTTTAACAGATTTTCCACTTAATGTTGCTAGAATAATTCTTTGTCGCATATAATTGCATCCTTCGTATGTTAATGTATTCTTTGCCATGTGGATTTTTTGTCTTTTTATTTTTCTTCGGTGTCAAATATTACTTTCCACATTCCTCTTAAAATATCGCCTTTTAAAGCGTAATTGCGACGCAATAATATAACATAAATTGTGTCAAACGGATACATGTCAACTCGTACTTTCGGCAACTCGTACTCAGCCAACTCGTACTTTCGGCAACTCGTACTTCTACCAACTCGTACTTCTACTAAGTCGTACCCAATATTTTTTTAGCATTATAATATAAGTTTTCTACGTTTATATCAGTAGATATGGATATTTTAACTCCCTGAAGTATCCCAGTGCACCCTGAGGTAGATCCATAGAATATGAAAAGGATATTTTTTACTGAACATTGCGTTGACCATCTGACCATGTCTTAGTTTTTTCGTGTTAGTAGAAAATATTTTTAACATTATAATGCTTCATATTTACCTACTGATTTATCTACTGATAGGATTTGTATCTGAAAAAAAATCCTCAAGTGTCAAGGTGTGCTCGTATTTGAAGAGATTTTTTACTGAATATTGCGATAAACACGTTGTTTGTTGATGTGTTAACACTTTGTTTTTTGTTCTTTTTTTTTATATAAGTATGGCAGTCAGTTCGTTTTCCGTTTGAATTGTTTTACTGGTCATTATAGCTGACTATGAGGTATGGGTGGGTTTTGCTCATGGTTGAAGGTACGATTACCTATAGTTGTTCATTTCTGTGTCATTTTGGTCTCTAGTGAAGAGTTGTCTCATAAGCAATCAGACGAGATCTTCTTTTTATATGTCTTATTTCGTATATTTTATGTATATAATGAATGCATTTCTAATAGTTTTGAAACCATAAAGCACATGCATGTATAAAGCAAATTGCAAAAGATTTATATATTTTTTTATTAGATACTATAATCAATAACAGATAAGAATAACAATACATTAAATAATTTGATTTATCTGAATCAAATTCATTTCATATAACTGTTCATCTCAAAAAGTTTACATGTTCAATAAATGTTCAATACTGTTCAATCACATAATTAACCACTGAGCGGTTTTCATTCAGACAACGAAATGTCTTTTAATCCGCAGACGGACCGTTCAACAAACCACACATTCGGACAAGTTGATTTGCGGTTAAATCCCCGTCTCTATACTGGTCCCACAACTGGAAATACTTGGCTTGTAGAAACTTGGAAGTAGATCGCTGTTGACGTGTCAACTTACACTCTGAAACCATCTTCAGCTGATTGGGTAAAAGTTCGGCTTCTTCTTTCAGTTTTGGAAGCAGTAAGTAGAAGGGCTTCTTTTCTTCTGATGATTTCTTGTTGATGCGGCGATGCCACCCCTCTACATCGTTGTTTGTACGTGTCGGCTGGCTGAAGACTGTCCAAGATTCCACGGGCCAAACGGTACTCTTGATCCACGTGTCTTCTACATACGTAACAAGACGCTGAAGTGGGTCGGTCTGAAGGTCTTTCAGGCGCCTGAAAGCTGGTCTGATGTGGTCTGCTGGCAGGAAAGGCAACGCCATCAGCTTGCGGACATACTTAAAAATACAGTCTTGCTGACGGTAGGCTGGCTGGAAAAAAAAATAGACATATAAAATATGTACATAAACTGATGAACATGTTTGTATTATCATTTTACGTTATAATCAGTCTATATAAGTATGAACTATAATTTAAAATGTCTTTCTTTCATCCATTAATTTATATTTTACTTAATTATAAGGCCAACCTTAAAAATATGTTTGTTTGCAGTTTTCCGACTGTACCTTCAGACTGAAGGGTCGGGAGGTAGGAAAAATATTTTATTTTATCAGCCAAAATACAGTTTAAAAAAGCAGTTACACTAAACCAAGTTTCTTGTGAAGAAAAAAAACCATTTTAAAACAACAAACACTGGACATGCTGAAAACCAACATCAAATGAACAGGCATTTTCAGATAAAAAACTTTTTAACCAAAACTGAAACTTTAACATAGTGTCATTATCCAATTTATGACATAAAATATGGTATAATTATTAAATACTGGAACACTTATAAACAAGGAATGTCATTATGACTAGAACTGTTTTAAAGAAATATATTCAGACATGTATGCTTCTTGACTAGAATGTTTTCATGAGTAGAGTATTTTCATCAGAAAAATGTAGATATTAAAGATTTATAAGACAATGTATTAAAGAGTGTATTTTTAATAAAAAAAAAAAAAAAATAACCATTGAATCTTTATGATCTTCCTCAATTGAAAAAAAAGTATTAAGACATTCGACTGTGTTCATATTTCTAACAATATTTAATTATATGTGATAAGGTTATATTTTTGCCAGGCTTTAATGAAAACCAAAGAAATCTAAAGTTTGGGGTGAAATCCATAGCACCCCATTAAAAGTAAATGATCTGTACTGAAATGTTTTTAATGCATAAAAAAAATTGGCAGCATAGCTCCTAAGGACATGTTTTAATTGAATTCACACAGGCCACACAGTTTGGGTATATTTAATATTGTAAGAAAGAGAATAATTGCAATGAGTGGGCCAGCCCCCCTTATCCTAAAGGAGCATACTCATTGCAATCGAAGATAGATTTAATATAGAGAGAGTATATTTATTTTTCAAGCTAACCATTCATTTTCTCTACATCTTTGTGTAGTTAGGGTTGCTTCTTATTGATTTGGCATGATCTATATCCATTAACATTTCAAATGAGCCCTTCCTCCGTACAGGCGTGTTTACAGATATCCATGAAGATTTAAGTCACGGAGGAGTGGTTTCATCTTTGTCGTCTTCACAACGATTTGTAGAAAATATGCCATACTTCAAGCTGCTGTCGAATTATTTAACCACTGAAATTGGTTCCATAAAGTCAGGCTCCACAGATTCTGTACCCGATTTGTTTGAGACAGAATGGTTATCGTGTCAGTTATGAATATCCGCTGCATCATCATCAATGATATCATCACACATCATTACATGTGCCTGAATCTGTATAAACAGTTTACTAATAAACTTTTTTGTTTGTTATTTGTCTTAAAATTGACACGAGACGATAGCGTAAAGTACTCCTCCGTGACTTCATGGATACCTGTAAACAATTTCCATGTGCTTTATCATTAAATGGTCACATGAACGCTTGACGGGAAGCTAAGAAAAACCGAACTTGAAATGCGTAATTGACCCAGACTTTAAATCATTTCCGTAAAGGACCCAAAGTTCCGGATCGCGTCAATAGAAGTAATAAAAAAAATTTCTTCAAATTTAAAGCAATAAAATTTTCACAGTCGGGAGGATTTTCAAGGGTCGGTCGGTAAACTGCAAACAAACAATATTTTAATTTAAGCCTAACCTATCGTAGTTCATTATTTCGAATCTTATACCGGGACTATTATACTTGTGGATATTTTTTAATGCAGCATTAGTTATAATCATTGATTAATAGTTGTAGCTCGGTGCCCGTTATGACATTCTTGTGACTCTGCTTGTTTATCGATATTTTATTTATATATATAAGGAAATGATCTTATAAGTTCAATATAATAATATGTACCTGCAAACCAAGAAACTGGACATGTCTAAACACAGCCTGTGTGAAGTGGAAAAGACAACCGTTGATCATCATGCCTGGAAACACCTCCTTCAGGGCCTGCCACACACCACTCTCAAAGTCAGCTACGAACCCACGGACTGCACTCTGTGGTAGAAGATCTTTCAGAGCTTGGAAGACCTGAAAGTTGAAAAATTTATTTAGTACAATGATCATGATAATACTAATAATTTAATAATAATTATCATAATTATAATATAAAAATAATATAATAATAATTTTCATAGAAATCATATTAAAATAATATTATAATAATTATCATAATTATAATATGAAAATAATATAATAATAATTTTCATAGAAATTATATTAAAATAATATTATAATAATTTTCATAGAAATTATTTTAAAATAATATTATAATAATTTTCATAGTAATAACTTAAAAAATAATATTATAATAATTTTCATAGTAATAACTTAAAAAATAATATGATAATAATTATCCAACTAATATGACCAGTAATGATGATGCTTGATAAATTAATAAAATTATATATTAAAAGGAAAAGAAAAATAATGATTTCACTTACTGGTATGTAATCAATCTTGCATCGTCTGGACATGACAATAAATGCAAGAGGCACACTCTTTGTACAGTTGTTTGCTGTTATGAAGGCGTGGATGGATAGTAGTTGATAGAATGGTGCAGCAACGATCTTGAAGGTACCATCTATAAACCAACGCTGGGCTTTCTCTAAAACTGTCAGCTGGGCAGTAGTTGCGAATAGCAGGTGTCTCTTGGAGTCGACATGGATGTCACGTTGCAGAAAGCCAGGTGGGATAAAGTCAAGATCCAACTAAAAATTAAGAAAATAGTTTTATATATACATTACATTATCAATTCATATTTTTAAACCATATTTCTATTTTAATTAGTATTTAAAAATTGATCTACGGTGTGAGATTTGTCTCATTGGTGATTATAACCTTCTTATGTTTATGTTATTCTAGACTTCATTCGGTACATGTAATTTTAATCAACCGATTGTATTTGCATATAAATACTACATGTGATATTTAGCTAACATACAATTACAGTTTAACTTATTTCATCATTACATTCACATAATCAAGGTATGTATAAAGTATAAATTCTTACCTCAAATTCAAGATCATGTGGTTCATCTGGACGTGGTTTCTGTTTGGTTCTCTGAACAACACGAACAAGATTTGACTGCTTGACTCTGCTACCTGCTGGTTGGGATGGGTCTGAATGTTGGAGGATAGCTGTCTCTACAATAGCACATGCAGACCTGAAGACATCTTGGCGAGCCTGAGATTTCGCCTGAAATATGAAGAAATAATGTAAAAATGATATACACAAGTACTAATTAATGAAAATAATAGAATAGATAAAAAAAAAAAAACGAAAGTTAATTATAATCTGTTTTTAATGAAAAATATATCCATTTTGACACTTGTCTTGCGAACATCAACATATTTTTGGTTGATCTAAGGAATAGCTGTCTCGTCTGAGTCAGAGTGGTGTTTGCTTAACGTCCAGTGGCAAATATTTCATTCATGTTCAGGACAACTGTCTCATTCATAATCCGATTCTATGTATTGTATTAGCATTGTGTATGATGGAAGGAAAGTAAAATAGAAATACCTGAGCTGTAATCTTGACTGCTGTAACAGTACCAGGGTTTGCAGTATGACAGTGGGATTTACGACCAGCAGTAAAGTTGTCACCTTTCTGTAAGACAGTAGCAGAACAACTGGTTGTCTTGTTGCGAACTGAACACCACCAGGTTGTTGAATCACCTTTCTGTTTCTGAAATGAATAATGAAAGCTTTATTAAATATATAAAAATTAGTTATTGTCATTTTCATACATATGTAAAAAATAAAAATCTCATCAACAATTATTTGATGAGTAAAAATAGCATTACAAATATCTGATCATACAGGACAAATATATATATATATATAATATACATGCTTATCTAGTTTGAATTGTTTTACATTGTCTTATCGGGGCATGCTGGCTATGTGAAGGCCGTACGGTTACCTATAGTTGTTAATGTTTATGTCATTTTGGTCTTTTGTGGATAGTTGTCTCATTGGCAATAATACCAAATCAGATAATTATCTACACAATATAGAACGGTCTATATTTACTTATCTATTTTTTAAAAATTATTTTACATAATTTTACAACAGAATATTTACTATAAAACCTACCTTTACTGTGTAAGTATATCCATCTACGTCAACCAGCTTACGCTTTCCTCGCTGAGAAGCACCATCTACAACTGAGTATGTTGGCTGATCAATAGCATCTGTAAGTTGATCTGGTAAGGGGTCATCTTGAATAGAACTGAAATAAACAATATTTATTTACAAATATGCATACTGGCTTATGTACTGGCTTCCGAAGCTGCACAAAAAACCTTACAAATATAGATTTATTTCATCTTCCAGCCATTGTTCAACTACTAAATTGTCTGTTTTACTTACTAGCAAACTTGGTACAATAAAAAACCTGATAATAAATTCTTCAAATAAGGCCTTTGAAAATAGTGGAATTAATTACTTTTGGAGTGTCAAAAACTCGTTGGAAGTACTTGATAAATTGCATGCATATATTGGTGATTTTGAATCTGTTCAAAGTTTTGATTTTTCTACCCTATATACCACTTTGCCTCATATTCTTATTAAGAAAAAATTCACATCCCTAATTAACTGGGCATTTAAAAAGTCGGAATGCGAGTACATATGTTCAAACTCTTTTAGATCATTTTTTAGTAGCAATAAACAAAAGAACTATGTCAATTGGACATGCTTTGATACTATTCATGCACTTGAATTTTTACTTGATAACATTTTTGTTCGCTTTGGAGATTCCGTATATCGTCAAGTTATTGGAATTCCAATGGGGACTAACTGTGCACCACTTATTGCGGACCTGTTTTTGTATTGTTATGAGTTACAATTTATGACTAAAATTAGCAAAGACCCATCAAAACAACATTTGATACAAAAATTTAACAATACTTTTAGATATTTGGATGATATATTGGCTCTAAATAATGACGACTTTAGTATGTATACTAAAGAAATTTATCCTGTAGAACTTACTTTAAATAAAGCTAATGATAACAATGACCACTGCCCTTTCCTCGATCTTGATATCTATATCATAAACGGGAAGCTTAATACAAAAATTTATGATAAAAGAGATGATTTTTCATTTCCTATTGTTAATTATCCATTTTTAGATGGTGACGTTCCCTTGTCACCATCTTATGGTGTTTACATATCTCAACTTGTACGATTCACTCGTGTATGTAACAATGTATTAGATTTTAGCGAGAGAAATTTATGTATTACTGAAAAATTATTACACCAGGGTTTTCGATATCACAAACTGGTCAAAACATTTACTAAATTTTATCACCGGTATAAGGAAATAATTCGTAAATATAACTCAACATGCAGACATCTTATACGTTCAGGTATTTCACATCCAAAATTTTATGGAAATATTCTTTATAAAGCACAAAAATGTCAGTATTCTCCTCAGAAACTAACAAAACCTTTAAATAGACTTATTAAAAGGGGATATAGTTACGATACTGTTGTCAGGTCATTAAAGATTGCATATTTTGGATTTAACATTGATTCACTGATAGGGTCTTTGCATCGGAACTAAACACATTTATTTCTTTAAAAAAAAAAAAAAAAAAAAAAAAAAACAGTTGTTGGCATGACACGGGTTATGTTCTTCTCATATATTTTATGATAGTATGATACTAAACCCCTAACGGGAGGGATTGTACCTGATATTCATATGATGAAGACATAATCTTTCAATCAGTTTAATTGAGGTCTGGAGCTGGCATGTCAGTTAACTGCTAGTAGTCTGTTGTTATTTATGTATTATTGTCATTTTATTTATTTTCTTTTGTTACATCTTTTGACATCAGACTCGGACTTCTCTTGAACTGAATTTTAATGTGCGTATTGTTATTCTTTTACTTTTCTACATTGGCTAGAGGTATAGGGGGAGGGTTGAGATCTCATAAACATGTTTAACCCCGCCGCAATTTTGCGCCTGTCCCAAGTCAGGAGCCTCTGGCCTTTGTTAGTCTTGTATGATTTAAATTTTAGTTTCTTGTGTATAATTCGGAGTTTAGTATGACGTCCATTATCACTGTACTATTATGCATATTTTAGGGGCCAGCTGAAGGACACCTACGGGTGCGGGAATTCTCGCTACATTGAAGACCCATTGGTTGCCTTCGGCTGTTGTTTGCTCTATGGTCGGGTGGTTGTCGCTTTGACATATTCACCATTTCCTTTCTCAATTTTATACTATTTTGCATCAATTCAATCGAAAATCTTCTTCAACATATATAATAACAAGTAACAATTGCAATCCGTTTAAAAACAAAATCTATTTTGTATTTTATACAAGAAAACTAAAACTACTTATTAATATTCATATACTTGCAGTTAAGAATTAAAATACTATGCGGTATTGCTCATTGTTGAAGCCTTACGGTGACTTGTAGTTCAAATGTGTAGAGTTGTCTCATTGGCAATCATACGGGATCCCAATCATACTACATCTTTTTTATAAATATATATCTTATAGCGTAGATTTGTTTTAATGAAACCCAAGCCTTCTGATTGTTAAAATATTTATGAATACTTACGTTTCTGTAATAATATCTGGTTCAGCAAAGGTACGTTGTGTGATGTCGAACGACTGGTCAAGGTTGTTGAGATGAATAGTTGTGTCTTCTTCGTCGGATACGGTGAACGATGAGTTGTTGAGTTGGACGATAGTTGACTGGTCATATACCTCGGACGTGTCGGGTAGGTGGACATCCAAAGTTGACTGGTTTGGAGAATGACTTTCCTCATGGGTGCTAACAGTAGACTGTTCTAGAGAAAAACTGGCCTCATGGACACCATCAGTAGAATAGCGTGTACTTTCAAAGTCTGGTAGCTGAGGGATGCTGGATTCTTCTGCTGGCAAACCACATTCTTTGCAATAGAAGTCTATCTCTTCTTCCTGTTGTACTAGCTGATTATACAACTCTTTAGAAATGCCTGTAAGAAATAAAATGTATTGGTTTAATTTTTTATAAATTTATTTCATAATTTTATTTCATAATTTTATTTCATAATTTTATTTCATAATTCAATTTTACTAACAATTCTATGCTTAATTACTGTGCCATTGAATTGAATAGAAAAAAAGGACTTTGTGGCAAATAAATCAAGATTTTTTATAGAAAATCCACAGCCTTTAAACATAAACCTTAATACACAAATTATTTATTGCAGTTCGCGTGCCGGTGATTAATTGATCATTGATCATTGTTTCACACCTGAAGCATGTCGATTACCAGTTAATCGGCCCTTATTCACACACGAAGCATGCCATTAATTAACCGTTATCAAAACAACTTCACACCTGATCTAATCTTTCTGCATGTACGTTTGCACTATATTTTAAAATGTATATTTCATCACAATACTACTATCATTTATATACGTATTGACCTCAATTATTATAAAAGTTAAAATAAAAATTAAGCCAATATTTAGAAGAATTACGAGTGCATATTAAAAAAAACACTAGTATCACTAATATTTACACACACATTGTAAGACATTTTTACAAGGCTTTGTTGCTATTAATAATAGTAATAAGGGTCCTACAAATACAGCTTTTTGAAATATATACTCGTATTGGCCCCAAACATGGACCAAATAACAGGATTAGGGGAAAATATTATTGAGATACACAATTTATATATCGAAAGTCTGCATGGAACATGTGGAATACAACATAATACTTTTTTCTGTTATATATTTGACTACATAAAAGGATATATATATAATCACAATTATACTTCAATTTTAAAAAAGATAAAAGATATGATAACATTTAGGAAAGGGCCCTTGTTTATTTGCAAATACACAGCACAATTACGATGGTTAAAGAATGTTTAAGGTAGTGGGCTTAATTTCTACAAACAAGTAAAACATAAATCAACTTACCAGTTTCACATAGACGATGCTGCCAGTTGTCACATGTGTCACATTGAAGAGCATCTTGTCGAATCGTAACAGTCTTCTTGCATACATTACAACGTGGACGAACCATGATTGCAATTGAAGATGATCATACATTTCACCATAGTTTATATATTTTTTCTCTAAGCTTGGTTTTTACAACGTTTAAGCCATGCATTTTCTTTTCGGTGAGGATGGTGATTGTTTAAGTATAACTCAACGGCCTTTGATGTTCATAGTGCCGCACTTATACCGATTTTTTGTTTTCATTTACTTCTCTCTGTTTATTTTACTTTTAACAAATCCATTCTATTTTTGTAGGTATGTTATCCACTAATGACCACTGATTAGCATATTGTGTACTCATAATTATTTTAATGTGCATATCAAATAAATTGCCGTGCAAACAATTTCAAACAATCAATTCTAAGGAATACTAATGATTATAACGATTAGCATTTTATAAGCTTATTTAAAACAATTATGATTGAATTTTATTAACAATGAAAGTTGTTTTTTTATTTGTATTTTGCTATATAATGATATACGAAAGAAAGTTACAATAACTATGCATATAAACTTGATAAATAATATCAAATAAAACATGGTTACGAGTTGGTAAAAATAGGTTACGAGTTGGTTGAGTACGACTTGCCGAAAGTACGAGTTGTCGTGTACCCGTGTCAAACGTTACCGGGTAAAACATTTATTCATACTTTTTTTAATAAAAACATTATATAACTATAATTTTAAATCTAATATATTTTTCTGAAATTTCAAACTATAGTCAAAACAACAATTTCAGTCGAAAAGGTGAATATTATTACTAGCTATAAGTTACAGACTGAAACAGTTCAAACTACCTAAAACTCAGGGTCGGGGTATTAATTCATAACTTATGACAAAGTATTGAATGTAAACAAAATGCACTGTCAACGAAATCATAAGAAATCATGATCAGGAAACAGTTAGGGTCATGTTTTCTGTTAGCGTTTACAAGAACTGTCTGATGATGAGAAACTTTAGAAAAAATAAAGCAGTGAACGGATCCCAGTGAACTACTGAAATTTAAAAAAATGTTGAAATTTCTGTTTGAAAGAGAGCAAGGTTTACTTGATCCACTGAACTTGAGAAGAGCTGAATCAACAAGAAGGACATTTGCCTTAGAATTAAGTAGACATAGAGATGTAGAAATGACCAGTCAGGGCGCTGTTAATTCCATAGATATTGATTTGATAGAATCAAGATAGTAAGTGTTAAAAACATTTACTAATTTCCATTTACGATTTACTAGTCCGAGTCTCCGAGATAACTCTGAGTTCAACAGCTGTTTTTCCAGACAAGCTGAGAGGTCCCACAGCCCCAGCTTGTCTAGCAAAATAGCTGTTGGACGTCAGCATAATTCGGACTAATGATTTACCAGCTGTTAGCTTTCATTTCGATCTGGCCCCAAATCGATCCCGCCCCATATATTTAAAGTTGATCCGATCCCAATTTAAAAAGTACATGAGAAAGTGATAATTATAATAGCAGATTAGAAATAAATATTATCTAACATGAATTATTGTACATGAAGTACTAGTGCATAAACATGTAGTCCAAATAATTATGATGTCTGGGAAGGCAATGCGGCTATTTCAATTCTATATGCAAGTTATGTACATGTACAAAATGTAGCTATAGGAAGGCATCCCAGAAAAAATTAAAATAGCCTTGCCAGATTGTAAGGTGTCCCAGAAAAAGAAAAAATAGCCTTGCCAGACGTCATAATTATTTCAGACTAATACAAAAATGTACATTGTAATAAACATGATAAAAATTTCTGAATTTTATAATAATCTAAAAAATTGGACGGTAAAACAGATTATACACTGATATATATATGTGACTAATATTTTCACATTGAATTTTTATTTATTAGATAAAACATTTGTTGGAATATTTATATGAAGATTTCATTTTTTTTATAGAATATTTGAATTCAAATCAATTTATCAAATTATCACCTTAAATTAGTATGGATGACTATAAACAATAAATCCATTTGGGGATCCATGGATCAATCTGGGGCCAGAACTACATTCAGTAATATTTAAAGTCAAAGTGTTCTGAATAGACTATTTTTTATACGATAACATTTGGACTGCCAATTCAAGTATACAATTTTTTTAAAAGGTTATGCAGTATTTTGTGGTAGGACATTTGGTTAAGTAAGTTAGAACAACTGAAAGAAGAAAAATCAAACTTATATTAGCTGAAATTGTGTAAAGACAAAATATTTTGAAACATCTGTTTGCATTAAAAATATCGCTGAAAGTAAGTCAACATGATATTTTTTGTTGTGATGCAAGAAATTCTCTTCTGACACAACCTACATTCATGACAATATATATTGACACACTGACACATATTCAATATTCTCAGAAAAATATATGAATGATCAACTTAGATTCTACATTTGATCAAAATTGGACATCATAATTTATTACATGTAAGAATGTAAAATATAAAAATTATTGAGATTCCAATGATCAGAACTACAAAAATGTACATGTATGAGGTTTTTCTTTCTGAAGCATATGCATACATTAATTACATTTACATGTTAGATTGATTCCAGTCAGGCCAATGCCTCGTGCAAATAGGATTTTTTCCTAGAATTCCTGCAAAAAATAAAATTTTTAGAGTGAGTGTTGAGCAATGACAAATAACGCTAAAATTTTTTTTTTACACGAAGCATTAGATGAAATTTATTAAACAGATAACTTGAAGGAAACTGATGAGCACATCAATGGATTTTTTTTGCTTTAAAGATTTTCCCAAACTGAAATGATTTCTCTTTGTTTTTTTCAGTCTTTTATCAGGATTTTCTGATGGTACAGCAGCTATTCATGACATAGTGAATCAGACAGGGAATGTAAAATACACCTGTAAAGTGGTGTGTAAAATAGACAGACATAATCGTTATAAACACAAGACAAGTATACAGTCAGTATGTTGGTACCCACTAGATACTGGAATCTTTACAACCAGTGGAACAGACAAACTTCTCAAAGTCTGGGACACAAATAATCTGATAGTAAGTATAAACATGATAAATGAAAATTACAAGACATTGAAGCTTATTAGGAACTGAATCTTCTGACATGTACATGTACAATGTTTGCACACTTTGAAAATTTTATTTATTGTCAAAGACTCAATGTTTGAAAATCAAAATTGAAAATCAAATTCTTTCAAACATTCTTATGATTATTGTTCAGTACTAAACATGCTAAACGAATTAATCTATTATGTCTACAGAGACTCATATTCAATAAATAACCATGAATATTTGTATGACAATACATGTTACAGTGTATCATGTATTTTTTTACTTGTAGAACTAAATGACATGAGATCCTATTTGACATGTAGAAGTTTGTTTTTTAATTGATGGGAGATAACTCATGAAACCAAATATTCTGACTTCCATTAAAACAAAAAAAACAAACCTGTCTTGTTTATATCAGAGCTCTGACTGATATTGATCAACAAATCATGTTACTCTATTTGATGATTAATATATATATAAAACTATAGTGCTTGTGATGTTAATTATCTCTCTTTTTGTTTCAACCAGTGAATGCATGTTGTGTTGGTTTGTAATTTATGAATATCACCCTTTTTTTTGTTTCAGCCAGTGGATGAATATGAGTTCAGTGGAATTGTATATCAACATGACCTCTCCCCTGTTGCCACAAAACATTGCCTTATAGCAGTTGGTTGTCAGAGTTCAAGGCTGAAGCTGGTTGATTTAAAATCAGGGGCAAGTTCACACATGTTAAAAGGTCACCAAAGTTCTATATACTGTGTTAAATGGTCTCCGAAAGATGAATTTATCTTAGCCTCTGGTGGGTAAGTGAGTAAACAATGTTTAGAGAATTTTTCTCCTTGGGAGTTCAGTTTTTTTGTGATTAAAATTAATAGAATAGAATTTTTGTATATATCTGTATTAAAATAGATATAAGAAGATATGGTATGAGTTCCAATGAGACAACTCTCCATCCCAGTCACAATTTTTAAAAGAAAAACCATTATAGGTGAAAGTACGGTCTTCAACACAGAGCTTCAAGATGCATGTATATATAGTTCAGGAAAAAGTTTGATATTTGGCTGTTTTATCATTAGCTGCTTCCATTACAACATAAAGATTAACATACACATAATTTAATTGAATTCATTGGCAGATCCAGGGGGGGAGGTTCCAGGGGTTGGAACCCCCCTTTTTTTGGCCGATCAATGCATTTGAATGGGGACATATAGTTGGAACCCCCCCTTTGTCCTGGGTTAAGAACCCCCCCCTTTTTAAAATGGCTGGATCCGCCCCTGGAATACAGATAATTCAACTGTAGAAATGTCTATTAACAAATTACAAAGAAGTGTATAAATCATTTAAATCATTTATTCTTTTTGCAGAAAATTTTGCAAAATAAAAAAGGACATAATTAATATAAGAAGAGAAGCATTAGTCCATCCACACGTTGTATGTACATTGATGTATGAAGAAGGTAAATTATTCAAGTCATACATCATGTACATTTAAAAAAAAAAACACTAAATTGAAATCAACAGTATGCATCTGTGTAACATTATTTATATGACCAGCAATTTCTATCTTATTTTCAGAGCTGATAATCGTGTATTATTATGGGATGTGAGAAGTGCTAAAGGTGCTATGAAGGTGTTAGATCAGTATAATGGTAAAGAACCATCAGATAATACTACTGGTTAGTAAATATAAAAGTGGAAAAAATCTAGTTCAGCCTATCATTTGTACAAAGCAGGGTTCAAAATTTCAAAAAGAAAGTAAGCAAATCATATAACATTTTTATGCTACAACTATGACATTTAGTCAATGTTTTGTATGTTTTAAATGAATTGTTTTATTTTGATTTACAATTCACAATGCAATTAGAATCTCGAATTTTCATGAATGTAACATTCTATTGGGAAATAAAATATTTTTTTGGAATGCCTGGCAAAATAATTGTCTTTAAATTAATTTATCCTTGATTTTATATTATTAAGCATTTGTTGTAGTATTGAAGACGTTAGTTAAGATTCTATCAATCATAAGTGTTTTATTTAGTGCTGAGTTATTAATGACAATTTTATACCGTTGATTTTTTTAATCTAGATGTTTTTTCTTTATTACTTTTCTCAATGTCAACATACTTCTTTCATTGTTGAATACTATATTTATTAATTTGATATAATATTCTGCGTCAGATAGAAATTGACCTTATGCAAATGTACGTAAATATGTACATATATTAAACGCTGATTGATTTCACAAACATTCATATAGGAAATACAATGAAATAAAAGATGAAGTTTGTTCCGTATTGTAGCATTCGATTAACAATTCAATATGCAAACAGTCATAGACTTTCTGTTTAATTTTTTTTCAAACCCGAAATAGGTTAAAAGATGTATAGATAGTACTGTGCACTTTTTCAGCCTCCTGCTTCCCGGACAGTTGGTTTAAATGTAAACGGGAATCCACAGTTTGCATCCTGGGCAACTGAGGAAATTGTAAACAGGAAATATTTGGAATAAACAAGTATCAATTAAAAAAAAAAAAAAATAAAAGATGTATAGATGTTGATTAGGATAAGGTTGATTTCTATATGATGCAGCTCATATATTATCTTAAATTTTAGGTAACACAGCACATCATGGTGCCATAAATGGACTTACATTTACATCAGATGGTCTACATCTTATTTCCTATGGTACAGATAACTGTATCAGACTATGGGATGCTAACTCAGGGAAAAATTGTCTCATAAACTATGGAAACGTTCCAAATGATACGAAAAAACTAGTGCAATTGAGTGTCAGTAATGGATGTTCACCAGACGTCTTATTCATTCCAAACCGATCAAATATTGACATGTTCGACGTTTATTCCGGTGAAAAAATTGACAGGTTAAAAGGTCATTACAATTCTGTGAACTGTTGTAAATTTCATTCTCCTACGCAAGATGTTTACAGTGGTGGTAATGACAGAAATATATTGATATGGACACCAGATACAGACTCATCATATGACGACCACTTAAAAACTCAAAGTGAATTACATGTGAAAGAGAACTCTGCTGATGAAGTACGGTCAGCCAGACCTACTGTTATGATTGACACTTGGAGTAGCGATGAAGATGATTAAATTTTATTTTTGATGTTGTATAATCTTTGACAAGTGTAAGTTTGTTGATGGTGTGAAAACGATGAGATAGCTAAAAATATGTTAAAGGAATATTCAGATGCATAATATAGTCGAGAAAAAAAAATGTGCCCTAAACTGCCATTGCAAAACCATCAAAGGACAAATAACAGTATACAAAACTCAATACTAAGCAACACAAACCCCACCATAAACCTGAAGGTGATCTTAAATGCTCTGGAGGGGTTAGAAAACCCTTAATCCCATCTGACATCTGTCTTGTTACTACTTTACATTTACACTGAATGTAATGCTATATTATATATTATAGATCACTGTAGATGAGACTTAAATAAAATATTGAATTGAATACAATAAGTTACAAATGTACATCAAGCATGTTAAGAGATCAAGCATTACACAATATCTGAATTTGGTAAATTGACTCTTATCTTAATAAGCCTAATACATCATCAAATTAACTAACCATTGGTCATGTAAATTTTCTAACCCAAAGACTGAAATTTTGTAATTGAAACACTTTTTTTTTAATCTGAGATAAGAGTAGTTTGTTGACGATGTGACATAGGTATTACTTTATGGCAATGTAATGGTGCAAACAAATGGTGTAAACCATTGATTTTCTTGATAAGGTTGATATATTTCACTTTGAAAAAATGTTTAAAAAAAAACATTCTTTTTCATTGGATGATTCATCATTTTATGTGTTACTTGATCTTAATTTTTATGCTTTTAAAATTGATTATGCAATATATGTGTACTTGTATGAATTATTTATAAGTAGACATTGTTATTTCTGAAATAAAAAATGCAGCAATTTTACTGAATTTGTTAAACTCAAGATTGTTGTCATTGATTTACTTACTAGTATTCTTGAGCACTCATAGCCAAATTAAGGGAGTTGAAGCAATATAATGGTATTTGTAGCAGAAATAGGATATTTAACAAAACCACCTACACTCAACTCTGAGAAGAAAGTGGCTGGTCAGTATAGTTGATTGTTATCATTTCTGTAACTAGATAATACCCTTTACTCTAACCTGATATTATATAGGAAGTCATTTACAGGTATAAAACTGTTTGAATGGACCAACTCTATTCCTGCCTCTTTGAACTGAATAGGTCATTCTGCACACATGAACTATATAAAATGATCTTAGAATTTTCTACATGTAAATGTACATGTATATCTAATTATAAATATTATCTAATGCTATCTAGAGTAGATCAATGAAAATATGTTAATTTTATCATTTAATACATTTATCTTTATAAATAAAAGAAGATGAATGATTGCCATGAGACAACCCTCAAACAGAGAAATAATGACAAAGGTGCCTATCTGAAAATTTTCAGTTTGTCCTATCCTAGCTCAATTAACTTTAAAGTGCAATACCATATATAGTATAGGGATAAATTATTCAACTTTTAAAAACGTTCTTCTCACTGATTGTAATTCAAATATTTTACTCTGCTTACTACATGTACTAATTGTTTTTATGATATTTACTAAATATTAAATATTACTGTTGATAAACATTTGCTGTGTTGTATAATTGATTGAATTAAAAGAAGCAAGTCACCCAATCCTGACTTCACAGATCGATTTTCATTCAGTATAAGTGATAAGTTGTGACTATTTGGTTATAAGAGGTTTAGAGTAGTCACAAAGGTGTTACCTGACCATGTCTTAATATTTAATTGATTCTTTAAAAAAATGAGATTGACAATCGTCAATGAGACAACTTTTTATTAGAGTCCAAATGACATGGATGTAAATTGCTTTAGGTCACCATACGACTTTCAACAATGAGCAAAACCCATACCATGCTGTCAGCTATAAACTAGAGGCTCTAAAGAGCCTGTGTCACTCACCTTGGTCTTTGTGAATATTAAACAAAGGAAGCAGATGGATTCATGACAAAATTGTGTTTTGGTGATGGTGATGTGTTTAATTTGTACATCTTACTTTACTAAACAGTTTTGCTGCTTACAATTATCTCTATCTATAATGAACTTGGCCCAGTAGTTTCAGTGGAAAATGTTAATAAAAATTTACAAATTTTATGAAAATTGTTAAAAATTGACTATAAAGGACAATAACTCCTTAGGGGTCAATTGACCATTTCGGTCATGTTTGACTTATTTGTAAATCTTACTTTGCTGAACATTATTGCTGTTTACAGTTTATCTATCTATAATAATATTCAAGATAATAACCAAAAACAGCAAAATTTCCTCTAAATTACCGATTCAGGGGCAGCAACCCAACAACGGGTTGTCCGATTCATCTGAAAATTTCAGGGCAGATAGATCTTGACCTGATGAACAATTTTATCACAGTCAGATTTGCTCTAAATGCTTTGGTTTTTGAGTTATAAGCCAAAAACTGAATTTTACCCCTATGTTCTATTTTAAGCCGTGGCGGCCATCTTCATTTGATTGCCGGGTCATCGGACACATTTTTAAAACTAGATACCCTAAAGATGATTGTGGCCAAGTTTGGATTAATTTGGCCAAGTAGTTTCAGAGGAGAAGATTTTTGTAAAAGTTAACGACGGACGGAGGACGACGACGGACGCCGGACGCCAAGTGATGGGAAAAGCTCACTTGGCCCTGTGGGCTAGGTGAGCTAAAAAGGTAACATGACAAAACATATAACTATAACCAATGAAAAAACCGACAGGTTGATATATGACAAAACAATAAAAGAAATCAAATACAATGAACAGCAACCAAGGACAACCACTCAATTACAGGCTTTTAACTTGGGACTGGTCCATAAATAATGTAGAAGGTAAAAATATGACAATAGGTTTGTGAGTTCTAAATCCTCTCTTAACCTGTCACAGTAGTGTAACTGCACAAAATAAGAATAAACTAAGAATTTTTTGGAGTTAGCTTGACTCATCAGATTGGCACATGCACGAAGCAGCAAAAAAAAAAAAAAAAACCCAATGATTACGAAAGAAACCTTTCCCCAGATTAAGTTCCTCTCCTACTGTATAGATACAATAGCTATTTTTCACTGTGAAGTTTATTCAATGTAACCATTTTTCCTTTGAAAACAAATCATTCATTAATATAGCTGAAATTTTTATTTCATGAGTAGAGAAATTATATCATAACCATTTTTTAGCTCACCTGGCCCAAAGGGCCAAGTGAGCTTTTCCAATCACTTTGCGTCCGTCGTCCGTCGTCGTCCGTCGTCGTTAACTTTTACAAAAATCTTCTCCTCTGAAACTACTAGGCCAAATTAAAGCAAACTAGGCCACAATCATCATTGGGGTATCTAGTTTAAAAAATGTGTGGCGTGACTCGGCCAACCAACCAAGATGGCCGCCACAGCTAAAAATAGAACATAAGGGTAAAATTCAGTTTTAGGCTTATAACTCAAAAACCAAAGCATTTAGAGCAAATCTGACAGAAGTAAAATTGATTATTAGGTCAAGATCTATCTGCCCTGAAATTTTCAGATGAATCGGACAACCCGTTGTTGGGTTGCTGCCCCTGAATTGGTAATTTTAAGGAAATTTTGCTGTTTTTTGTTATTACCTTGAATATTATTATAGATAGAGATAAACTGTAAAAAGCAATAAATGTCGGCAAAGTAAGATCTACAAATAAGTCAACATAACCGAAATGGTCAGTTGACCCCTTTAGGAGTTATTGCCCTTTATAGTCAATTTTTAACCATTTTTCGTAAATCTTAGTTATCTTTTACAAAAATCTTCTCCTCTGAAACTACTGGGCCAAGTTCATTATAGATAGAGATAATTGTAAGCAGCAAGAATGTTCAGTAAAGTAAGATAGTAAGATGTACAAACACATCACCATCACCAAAACACAATTTTGTCATGAATCCATCTGCGTCCTTTGTTTAATATTCACATAGACCAAGGTGAGCGACACAGGCTCTTTAGAGCCTCTAGTTTAAGCTTTACATTGAAGTGCTGGGTGTTGGCTATGTTTGGCACGAAGTGATCATGGCTTTTAAAACAAGAGTGAACACACAGAAATGTCTATAGCTAGCCATTTTTACTAACCATTGACATTATATAGACAGTTCTAAATATAAAGCTTTACTACAACTATCACATTAACTTAACATGATCCAAGAAAAAGATGTCAAAGGTCAGATAAACCAAACTGGAAATACATGTACACCTTACAATCATTCCGTACACCAAATATGCCTTACACAGAGTTGACCTATTGCACATCTAAGAAACAAACGTAACCGCGAAAACTTACTATTGGTCTATTAACTATCATGGGAACATGAGGTCAAGGTCAGATGAACCACGTGAGATATACATATATACACCTTGCAATCATTTATACATCATAATGCTTTAAATATAGTTGACCTTTTGCATATAGTATCTAAGAAACAAGCTTAACCAGGAAAACTTAATACAGTGTAAGCAATAGTTGAATTAAATTTTGTGTGTGAAAATCAGACCAAAATAATAAAAAAACAAACCAAAAAAAACCTCAATTTTATCCACTGAACACTAAAAATATTAGGTCAAGGTCAGATTACACCTGCCTGTTGGACATGTACAATCTACAATCATTCCATTGATAGTAGATCTATTGTATAAAGTATTAGAAAAACAGACGAAAACACAAAAACTTAACTATAACAACTAAACCATGAAAATGAGGTCAAAGTCAGAAGACACCTGCCATTTGGACATGTACAACTTACAATCATCCCATACACCAAATATTGCATTGTATCTGAGATATGGACTTGACCACGCGAAACTTAATCTTGTTTACTGATCCGTGAAATTATGTCCTTGCAAGGTATATATGCACATGCTAAATATAGTTATCCTGTTGCTCCTAATAAAAGAGAAATAGACATTTCAAAAGATATTTACTTTTTTTCCAGTAATCCCTAAATCATGAAAATGAGGCCATGGAAAATGGACATATATGACATACGGAAACTTCATAACATAAGGCATCTATATACAAAGTATGAAGGATCCAGGTATTCTATCTTCTGAAATATTTAGCTTTTAAAAAAGTGAGTTAACGCAGCTGACGACGTCGGTTCACTATCCCGATGTCGAGCTTTCTGCGACAGAAGTTGCAAGAAGTCGAAGGCTCGACAGGGCCGTAACTAGCCTCTTTTAATAGTGAGGCAAAAAATTTTGGGCGAGGGGTCTGGGGGCCGCTTAAGGCTCTGAGAAAAATAACGCAAAATCGTGCATTCTGAGTGTTTCCCAGACTCTTTCTTGCATTGAAACGGCATAATTAATTTTTAAATATTTTTTTCGACAATCAGGTCTCAAAGCAAAAACAAAGATTCATTGTAATTTAAGACTTTTAGGTATTAAAGACAACATTAAAAGACCGATTTGTAGAATAAAGCAAAAATCGTAATTCTCATAATTATTAATACCGTATCTGTCTGTCTGTTCTTGTCTTGTATTGTGATTAGGCTTTGGTGATTTTTTATGACTTGATTTAAATATAGTGACATTGCAGTATTATACTTTAAGTCCGATAGTTCAGAGGACGAGTTTGAGGGATTTTCGGTGGGAGAAGTAGAACTTCTTGGTCAACGGTATGAAATGCATAAAGCCATTGACCTCAAAAATGATTTCATGATCACTTCTGAAGTGATGTTGAAAGAGAAAGGGTCAGCGAACTTTCAGACGAAAATAATGACAGCTGGCAGATATAAATAATGCCCCTGATGCCCCCCAACAATGACTGATGGCACCAAGAATTTTATATATATATTGAAATTTGAAAGAGGTCTTCCCCATTTATCCCAACCAAGAAGTGTTATACTGGTCCACAAAACTTATGAGGCCCAAAGAACGATATTTTTTCTAAATGTTTCTATCTGATAACCAAATAATTAATAGTTATAATTAGATAAGATAAGACATTTTTATTCCAGAGGTAAGATATTTTTATTCTAATTAAAGGGCCCATGAAGAGCAAAGTAATATTGCAATGATTTGATAATTGACATAAAACCGCTAATGTTTTTATAAATCATATATAAATGTGAATATAATCTCAATTCTAAGATGTTAAACCGCAGCCAGATCAGAGCCACACACATATAAAAAAGCCATAACAATTATATGTTTATATTAACAGGCAATTATTCTCATATTCAATATATATGTACATTGACGGAAAAAATAAAAATATATTTGTATGAGCTTTAGAAATTATACAAAATTTTTATATTTTCTGACAATGTACATTATATTGTTTTTATCCTGAAATTTAATCCCAACACTTGAAGGTTTTATCATGTTTATAGTTATTAAAAATATAAGTCATGGTCTCTAATTTTTCAAAGTAATGGACGAATTATGCAGATAATAAGGTATCTACACTTCACTGATACGCACCAGCGAGGTGAGCAAAGATGGGAGGCTAATTATGATGTATCTTACAAACTCAGATAAATTAAAGACCCCCTTAACAGACAAAAATGAGAGACCAACATGTCCCCAAACGATAGGTGACGATTCATGATACCTTACAAAGGGAGGGATGCATTCAAGCAATTCATGCCTCCTAAAACAAAGAAATGGGCCATCAAACTTTGGGTATTGGCAGCGTCTGACACGGTGTATGTCATATTGTGAAATCTACCAAGTCAAGACAGATCAAACACATGTAGGTTAACTCTGTTTGCCAGCAGACTTTGGGAAACAAGATATGTCACATATGCTGGGCTAGGGAAGCTATTAAAGGTGCACAGAAAAAAAGGCTTCAAAATATGGTTGTGTTGAATGTAGAAAACCCCTTTGCCTACCCCATTGCTTCACTGTCTCCCACTCAGTCAAAAATTACACTTCTTAAATTAAGTTACTTTGTTACAATTTAAGTTGAAAGGATATTATATACATAATTTGTTGAAAAGGTTTTCACAGATAAGTTGTTGAAAGGATATTCATAATTTATATTTGTTGTTACAGTTGACATTTTCATTTATTAATTTCTGTCATTTTTTTTTAATAAGGAACATTAAATTATCTTCATCATTGAACAATACAAAACCAAAGACAGTGGAAATTCTAGCATCCCATGGACACTTATAAAGATAATTTTTTAAATAAATTATAGACTTTTTCAAAGTAATTAAGTTCATGATTGTCTTTCAAGATTTAATTATGTCTCTCTTAATTTATCAATACATTATTAAAGTGTTAAATGTACATGGATTAGTGTGTCAGGTCATCTTCGATTTAATTAATATTTCCATGCAGTCAGTGGTTTGATACAAAAAAAAAAAACAGAAAGAAATATATTTGCACATTAAAAAAAAAGCACATATTAATCTCAAAAGTATTGATTTTACCAGAAAAAAATATCATAAGATATCTCCATTAAAATATTAAAAAATCCACAAAAGATCCCAATAGTCAATTTATATCTACATCAATGCAAAAATACAAAGAAAACATTGGACTAAGAAAGACAACTCCAACTTATCCAGGGCCACAACTTCCTATCTGGTGATTGCATTGTACAGGTAAAAAAAATGGCCGCCGCGGAATTTGACCTACCATTTTCATTCGTGTTTATTCAGACTAATAAGCTAGAATTTTGACTCTGGAGTTATTTTTTCCATAAAACTTTGATAAAGGAACACTCGAAATTGTTAATTTCCATTTGTATTGTTAATTTAGAAGATGGGAGGCAAAAATATAAACCGGTCACAAAAAAAAATAGATTTCGCAAATCAAACGTCATTTTCTTTCCACAAAAGGTTGAAAAATATCAAAAGAAGGTATTGTCATGTATTTTTTTTTACATTGCAACACTCCTTTCATACTTAAATGTAACAATATCGAGTTTGAAACCGATTTGATGAGAAACAACAAAGATACAAACGTTTTTTCTAAAACGTCATTTTTTCCCCATTCACACGTTAAATTAATTCAGGCCAGGCAAACTGCGCGCGGAAATTTGATCAGGTCACACAACGTCGCGGAAAAAAACAATTCAGTAAGGAAAGTGTTAAGTCCACACTAGGGAACATCTTCGCCTTGTTCAGTTTACGATCTTTTACGGTATTAATGATTCTTTAAAAGTATTGTTGAAGACCATTCGGCAACTATCAAGATGAAGAACAGGAACACAAACTTTGACCATTGATCATTTGTATTTTTTCTACGCATTGACTTTGTGAGTGATTATGTCCCCATACTCCTTTATTATCTGTTAAAGGGTCTCAGCACTACTTAACGAAGTTTAACCTTTCAATGTAAAAGGTCATACATGGCCGAATGTTTTTTTTCTTCAAATTATTTGATACCGGGAAATATGTGACCTTACTTTAATTCAAACCATGTCAGCTATCTAGTTTTATTTACAATAAAACAAACTGTTTTGTATTCTTCGATATCAATTTCAATTATCCATGCAGAAAGGACAATTTTTGTTGTGTCCACTGAGTAGCATCGCATGTTTTTAAAATATATTTCTCGCACAATTCTGGACATCAGTGGACATGCAACATTGCAAAACCAAGTTTACAAATGAAAATCAACCCTCAGACTATAGTCATAAAGTAGGACAATAAATGAACAAAAGACAAACCCGGAACACAGAAGTACAAACAATAGACCATCAACTCTGAAAACTAAAAGGAAAATGGAAACATAGATAATGAAAATATCCAGGGGATACACCAGAGAGTGAAGAGAACTTGCTTCTTGCAAGACACTTTCCGTGAAAACAATTTGATATGAGAGAATCAATGATATAGCCTTCCAAAAGCAAGAGACTGACATCAATCAAAATAAAAAATTGAACTTTTTTTAATATACTTTATAAACCAAATAAAAGACCCTCGTATGTTGATTAATGCAAATCCAAAAGTGATAGATCAACATTATGTAAATTGAGGTTAAGTGCTCATACTTTATCTATTGAAAGAGGGCGATATCTAAAAATACCAAAGCAGAGTAGGGTATGTCTTTGCTGCAACAATGGAGACATTGAAGATGAACTTCACTTTCTTTTAAAATGTTCCTCCTATAAATATGTGAGAGATAACCTTATTAAAGAATTAAATAATGTTCTACTGAACAACAAATTTCCTTCCTTATCATATAACTTGCTTCTATCAATTCTAAATAGTAATTCCCAAACAATATTAAAAATTGTTGTCAACTATTTGAATGAATGCTTGTTGGTGAGAAACTCATTATTAAAAGGTACTTGATTTCTGTAATAATGTATATGCTTCTCATTTATTTTTTATATATTTCTCTCATAATTATCCACTGTCACTCCTTCATTGTATATATGTTATTGTAGTTAGTCTTTAATTTGTTGCCATAACCATTTATTGTCAATGTGTTAGTGCTAATAAAGTTATCTTATCTTATCTATGAAAACAACCTTTTGTTTCATTTTTTTTTTTTTTTTTTTTTAAATTTTTTAAATGAGGCATTTGCCTCAATTGTCTCAATGTAGTTACGGCCCTGCTCGACAACAAAGAAAGGAAGATTAAAGTAAGTAAAAGTACTAAAACTTTGGTTTATATTTGTTAGCACCAAATAGTGTATTGTTATGATATTGTAATTATTATGTTTATTTATGTTGGCCTAATTTGTGTTGTATGGCCTGATAGTTGTTTACCAAATAATCTTATAACTGTGCAGTTTATGAATGATTGAAACTTTCTAGAATGATCCTGATAAAAGATGCGTAATTTAAACTTCTACGTTATTCCAGAAACTTCCGTTGTAACTTTCCAGGATTTTCCACAATGTTCCATTATAGAGTGTTCTAGAATTTTCCATGACAACACTATATATACAGACACTAAAGTTAAACTCTCATAATTAAACTTGGACATAGACATTGATAGACATTAGTATTCACAGCATTTGGATTGACATTTTTATTCTACAAACAACATCATACTGGATTGTGACATTAGTAGTGAACGTAATATTCAAATTGGATTCCGAAAGATTTCCGGATACAGATAAAGATAACAGATTGGACTCATATTTTGACAGTTAAGTTAACAGTAATATTTGTGTAATACCTTTTGTAAACATTTGTATAATAAATCTTGTTAATTTTTATAATTGATTTGTGTCTTTTGTTGGCTACAATTTAAAGGCGATTTCTGGCCGTAACAGAAATTGGGGGCTCGTCCGGGATAACGAAAATATCTTTTTCAAAATTTATTCAATATTTTTATTATAACTAGCCAACAAAATTCTACAAAATGGCATTTGATGCTGGTAAATTTTTGAAAACGCCAGACCTGGAGAATTTTGATAATTTAAAGAAAGAGGAATTAGTGTTGCTAGCTAAACAACTGAAATTAGTTTTTAAAGTATCTATGAGAAAACAAATTATAAAAAATTTGGTTATAGACAAACTAGTTGACGCAGAAATTTTAGGTGAAGAGGCTCTTGAACTTAAGGTCGAAAATGTTGACGCCTTTAAATTAAAACAGCTTGAATTAGAACATGAACTTAGATTAAAAGAACTGGAAATGAAGGAAAGATTGGAAATGGATAAACAAGAAAAAGAAAAAGAAGATGAATTCAAATTAAAACAAGATGAACTTAAATTAAAACAGGCAGAACTTGAAATGAGGGAAAGGCTAGAGATGGAAAAACTGAAAATTGAAATGGTCAAAGAAGAAAGCAACACTAAAGTCCAGTCAAAATCAGATTATTTTGATGCAGCAAAAAATATACGTTTGGTTCCAAAATTTTGTGAAAAAACAGTCGATAAATATTTTCCACAGTTTGAGAAAATTGCTAATAATTTGAAATGGCCAATGCCGTATTGGACTACCATGCTGCAAAGTGTTTTTGAGGGTAAGGCCGCTGAAATATACTCTGCACTTCCATCGGAAAAAAGTTCTGATTATGACACGGTAAAACAGGAAGTTTTGAAAGCTTATGAGCTAGTACCAGAAGCATATAGACAGAAATTTAGATCTTATAAAAAGTTTGATTCGCAAACCTATGTGGAATTTGCTCGGGAAAAAGAAGATCTATTTGATAAATGGCTTACTTCAAAGAAAACAGATAACAATTTTGATAACCTAAGACAATTGATGTTATTAGAAGAGTTCAAACAATGTGTTCATTTAGACTTAAAAACACATTTAGACGACAAAACTGTTGAGTCAATACATGATGCAGCTGTTATTTCAGATAATTATACTCTTTCACATAAAAGAAGTTTCAAGGGTCAAAATGTTAATACTTCAAGTGGAAATTACAAAAATCAAAGCACTGAGCGTACTGATAGTAAGCCTGTTGCACAGAATAAGAGTCAGTCCAGTTTTAATATGTCTAGTCCAAAATTTGATACTTTTGAGAAGAAGTCACTGATTTGTGCTTATTGTAAGAAGAATGGTCACCTGATGGCTGATTGTTTTAGACTCCAGAAGAAGAATGAACGAGATAATAAGCCGAAGTCCAGTGCTTGTACGACACCTTATATTTCCAGTACGTTGGAATGTCCTGCGAGTCAGGCTTTTAAGTCCAGTTTTTGTGATTACATGGAGGAATATAAACCCTTTATGTCTGATGGGTTTATTTCTATTGTTGATGATACCACTCTTCAGCCTATTAAGATTTTACGGGACACTGGAGCTTCTCAGTCTTTATTGTTAGAAGGTGTGTTGCCTTTGTCCGAGAAGACTTCTGTTGGTGCCTCCGTTTTGTTACAAGGTGTAGAGTTAGGTTGTATAGATGTTCCTCTCCATCGTATTTATCTGAAGTCAGATTTGATAACTGGACCAGTTATTGTAGGTGTTCGTCCTAATCTCCCTGTAGAGGGTGTTACATTATTGCTAGGAAATGATCTAGCTAGGAACAAAGTGGTTGCTGAACCAATTGTTACCAGTGAACCGGTGGTGGATGTTAAATTACCTGAAGATGATGCTGAATTGTATCCAGCTTGTGCTGTCACTAGGGCGATGGCTAGAAAACAACAAGATGAGGATTTGCAAGAAAACCAGTTTGATTATATGGACCTCTCTGACACTTTCCTAGCCGACATTGAAGGTCCTGGTAGCTCAGAAAAGGCCATAATAAAACCACCTAGTGTTAACAAGAATGTTATTATGCCATGGCCAGACGTTACCAGCCATTCATTAGACCGAAAGAATTTATTTGAAGAACAACATAAAGACCCTGAGGTTCTTCAGCTCAGCCAGAGAGCTCAACCACAGGAGGAAGCAGACAAAGTGGCCGAATGCTATTACCATCAGGACGGCATTTTAATGAGGAAGTGGAAGCCTCCTGATGCCACCCCAGAGGAGGAATGGAGAGTGGTATACCAAGTGGTGGTGCTAAAGTTTATAGGCAAGAAATTATTGGTCTTGCCCATGACACCCCCTTGGCTGGACACTTAGGTGTAAGGAAGACTTGCCTTAAGATCTTGCAGCATTTCTACTGGCCCATACTTCGAAATGATGTCGCAGAATACTGCAAATCATGCCATATATGCCAGGTTGTTAGTAAGCCTAACCAGAAAATACCACCAGCACCACTTCTGCCTATTCCAGCCTTTGACGAACCTTTCAGCAGAGTTCTAATTGACTGCGTTGGACCTTTGCCAAAAACCAAAACTGGCAATGCGTATTTATTGACAATCATGTGTACATCCACTCGCTTTCCTGAGGCTATTCCGCTAAGAAATATCAAGACACCTACTATCGTCAAAGCTTTGATCAAATTTTTCACATTAGTAGGACTTCCTAAGTCTATACAGTACGACCAGGGATCAAATTTCATGTCAGGTTTATTTCAGCAAGTCGTATACCAGTTAGGGATTGCTCAGTACAGATCAAGTGCTTATCATCCAGAATCTCAAGGTGCCTTAGAACGTTTTCATCAAACATTGAAGAACATGATTAGAACTTTTTGTCTTCAATTTGACAGAGACTGGGATGATGGAGTTCACTTTCTACTTTTTGCGGTTCGAGAGGCTGTTCAAGAATCCCTTGGATTTAGTCCCTTTGAGTTGGTATTTGGTCATACTGTAAGGGGACCGTTAAAATTGATTAAGGAAAAGTGGCTTACTGAACATACTGACTTGAATCTTTTAGACTATGTATCTAGATTTAAAGAAAAATTGTTTACTGCTTGTCAAATTGCTCAGAAAAACTTAAAAAATGTACAGAACAAGATGAAAATATGGTATGATAAAGATGCCAGGGACAGAATTTTTGAGCCTGGTGATAAGGTACTTGTATTTCTGCCAGTCCCTGGACATCCTTTACAGGCTAAATATTGTGGTCCTTATACAATAGAGAGTAAAATTAATGATTTGAATTATATTGTAAAAACTCCAGGTCGGCGCAAACAAAATAGAGTGTGTCATATTAATATGTTAAAACCATATTTTGAGCGTACTAATGTATGTGATAGTAAACCAGTTGCCACTTTAGGCATGGTTCAATTTGAGAACAATCATGACAAACCAGATGTTATTGAACAACCTTTTAGTTCTAAATCTATGGAAGAGACAGTTAGATTGAAAAATTCAGAAATTTTGTCAAATTTAGACTCAAAAGTTGCACATCTGTCTTTTGATCGTAGAGAAGAAATAAAAACTTTGGTATTTTCTTTTAAAAATCTTTTTCCAGATGTGCCAAACAAAACCACTTCTGTTTGTCATGATGTTGATGTAGGAGATGCTTCTCCAATTAAGCAACATCCTTACCGGCTCAATCCACTCAAACTTGAAGTTATGAGAAAAGAAATTAAATATATGCTTGACAATGATATTATTGAGCCGAGTAACAGTGAATGGAGCTCTCCTTGTCTCCTTGTGCCAAAACCAGATAAAACCTATCGTTTCGTGACTGATTTCAGAAAAGTAAATTCAGTCTCAAAATCTGATTCCTATCCGATTCCAAGGATAGACGATTGTATTGACAATATTGGTCAAGCCAAATTTGTGAGTAAATTTGATTTATTGAAAGGTTATTGGCAAGTTCCATTGACACAGAGAGCTCGTGAAATATCAGCTTTTGTTACACCAGATGGCTTATTTCAATATACTGTAATGCCGTTTGGTATGAAAAGTGCACCAGCTACATTTCAAAGAATGATCAATAATGTTATAAAAGATTTAAACTGTTGTTATGCTTATATTGATGATCTAATTGTATGTAGTGATAGCTGGGAACAGCATTTAACACATTTGTATGATACTTTTGATAGATTGTCACAATCAAATTTGACTGTTAATCTTGGTAAAAGTGAGTTTTGTCAGGCCACTGTTGATTATTTAGGGCATACAGTTGGCCAAGGTCAAGTGAAACCTATTATGGCTAAAGTGGAAGCTATTTCCAAATTTCCTCCTCCTACAAATAGAAAACAACTTATGAGACATTTAGGCATGACTGGATTTTACAGAAAATTTTGTTCAAATTTTGCTACTGTGGTTCAACCATTGACTCATCTTTTACGAAAAGATTCTAAATTTATCTGGAGTGAAAATTGTCAAAACGCTTTTGAAAATAGCAAATCACTTTTAATTAATAGTCCAGTTCTGATTACTCCAGACTTTGAAAAACAATTTAAACTTGCCGTTGATGCAAGCGATGTAGGAATTGGAGCTGTTTTATATCAAGAGACAGATGATAATGTTGAAAAACCTATATCATATTTTTCTAAGAAATTAGATAAACATCAGAAAAATTATTCAACTATTGAAAAAGAGTGTTTTGCAATGTTGTCAGCACTTCAACATTTTGATGTATATTTGAATCCCACTGTATATCCTATTCTTGTTTATACTGATCATAATCCTCTCACCTTCATGCATAAAATGAGAAACAAGAATCAGAGGTTGACTGGGTGGAGTTTATTGTTACAGGAATATGATGTAATTGTAAAACATATTAAGGGTAAAGATAATGTAATAGCTGATGCTTTATCTAGAGCTTATTAAATCACTTTGTATATATTATGTATTTTTGTTCATATTGTTCATGATAAGTTTTTGTTACACTAAAACTTCTTTTAAGGGGGAGGTGTTATGATATTGTAATTATTATGTTTATTTATGTTGGCCTAATTTGTGTTGTATGGCCTGATAGTTGTTTACCAAATAATCTTATAACTGTGCAGTTTATGAATGATTGAAACTTTCTAGAATGATCCTGATAAAAGATGCGTAATTTAAACTTCTACGTTATTCCAGAAACTTCCGTTGTAACTTTCCAGGATTTTCCACAATGTTCCATTATAGAGTGTTCTAGAATTTTCCATGACAACACTATATATACAGACACTAAAGTTAAACTCTCATAATTAAACTTGGACATAGACATTGATAGACATTAGTATTCACAGCATTTGGATTGACATTTTTATTCTACAAACAACATCATACTGGATTGTGACATTAGTAGTGAACGTAATATTCAAATTGGATTCCGAAAGATTTCCGGATACAGATAAAGATAACAGATTGGACTCATATTTTGACAGTTAAGTTAACAGTAATATTTGTGTAATACCTTTTGTAAACATTTGTATAATAAATCTTGTTAATTTTTATAATTGATTTGTGTCTTTTGTTGGCTACAATTTAAAGGCGATTTCTGGCCGTAACAGTATTCAATATAATAATTGCACGGGAGGTGCCGAGCCATAATTTATTTCCATCAAGCAGATGGTCACTGATTTGGAGACTTCAAATGCAAGTTCTGCATTAGAAAGATTTCTTTTCGGCGGCCTTTTTCTGAATATCTTTTTATTTTATATAGAAATGAATTCATATCATAGAATTAACTAATGCCATCTTCTCTGTCAAAATTTCAAGGTTTTAAAGTTATGTTTTTATCGAAATGTAATGTGGTGCACAGGATGGCATTGCTTTTCGTTCATTGTTTTTGCATATTTAAATCAAGCCGTTAGTTTTCTCGTTTGAATTAGCACATGTATTCTTCAGTATTGAAACCTTGTTGACCAAAGAAAGAAGAAAAATTAGTTTACAAAAATTTGTCATTTCGTGGTCTTTTATATCCAACCTTTCCAGGATGAAGTTTGCCTGTTTTGCTCATTGTTGAAGGACATACGGCGATCTTTACATTGAAGAAAAAAGCTAAACAACAAAAATAATATAGAGCATTGAAGTGCTTACATATAAACACTAGAGAAGAACGACCTTTGAAATTAAAGAATATAGAAATGATATACCCCATCCAGACTATTATTTCATGGTATACGAGTTCTGATTTCGATTTAAATTACGGGGAAACAGATCGATGTAAACGTGTAAGAAAAAGTCTTAAGTCTGTGAAATGTATTTACCAATAGATTTAACGGAGTAGTGGTGTTTGAAATAAACAGAGAATCAGTCCCCTCGGTTACATCTGCTTGCTTGTAATGGTGATGATTTAACCACTTTTGTGGTGCTAAAATTTATTTATACTAATTCTATAAATTTTTCAGTACTGAATTTTCAGTCATTCATTTTTCAGTCATTACCATGACTGGTTTGAAATATTATCATTTAATGTGCAAGGAATTTAATCAGAGAGGTTTAATATGAGATTTGCAATAACATTTTTTTGTGTCTATTATTTCAAATTCCATATTTTTTTTATAATAATTTCACAAAAACGTATTTAATATGTTAATATATAACTATAAACTTAGTTTTGTTTATTCTAAAAGGCAAATACAAATTTTGGTTAAAAGTAAACATTTCAGGGGAGATAACAAGGTTTCATTTAAATTAGTACAGTATAGATCGGTAGAAAGTTCCTGTGAGTATCTGAGGTTTATATAGAAAGCCGTCCCTGAGTGGTGATAAGGTGATAATATTTGTGATATGAATTCCCTGCTCCAGCCAGTGCAAAAATCATGAAAGAATTAAACGTGATTTTCGTATTAACAAAGAATTCCGTATCTAGAATAAAACTGAATATTTTTATTTCTCAAATTACAGGGCCCATAAAGGGCATAAAATCAGTCACAATTAATGGGCATACTCGATAATTTATACACTGAACAACAAACTATCACAGTGTACATGTAAATGTATATTTCGTATATACGAGGATTTGTATGGTAGCATACTATACAAATCCTTGGTGTTTCTTGTTTTTTGTTTTTTTTTCATATGTAGATTAGACCAGACTATTGGTTTTTCTGTTTGAATGGTTTTACACTCGTTTTTGGGGTCCTTTATAACTTGCTGTTTGGTGTAAGCAAAGGCTCCGCGTTGAAGGACGGTACTTTGACATATAATGTTTTACTTTTACAAATTGTGACTTAGATTGAGAGTTGTCTCATAAACATACCACATCTTCTTATATCTAATTAGTATTAATATTCATACCCGATCTCCTCAATTCAAAACACTCTCTAATATAACATGCCATTTTTTTCCATAAGAGATACATTTTTTGGGGTCAAGAGCCATACAAATTTCGAGTATTTACTTCGGTTTTTTAAAATTATTGTTGGAAATGTATTGAGAAACAAATCTTCTTTTGATATCGTAAATCGAATTTCTCATATACATATACATGTACTCACTTTTGTATATACGTAATTTGATGACGTATATATATACTTAAATCTATTTATTTCAAGTTATAAAATTACTAATTTTTTGGCAAATAAAAAAGGCAAGATTAAGGAACGAATCATTTGTCCATCCATACATTTTATGTACATTTTAAAGTAGTGATATGCTATCAATTTGAATGTTGATAAATACAAGTTTTATCAGAAGTTCAGAATATTGATACAGGTGTGCCTGATGATCTGATGTATAGTGTCATTCAGATTTAATCAGAGCAGTATATACCTTTTTCAAAAGGTTTTAAATTCGTACGTACAAGTTACTACAGTAAAATTCAAAATTCGTTATAATAAGAGCATTAAATTTTGTACAAATGCTAAGACTTCAACGCAATGATTTTAAAATCTGATTAAAATTCAGATCCATCTGTACTCACTGCATCATAAATGTAAATGTTCATCAAATTAAATGTTCATCAAAAATACAACTTCTCCTTAAAGCATTCTTATGAAACTAACAGCAATTATAGGCAAATTATTCAGTGTTTATTATGTTTCTTTGTCAACTTTTATGTTAAGGCATGTATATTATTAAGAAATCAAAACTGTAGCTCAATTCATACATGCAAGATTGCATACACAACCACTTATATTTATTTTGAATCATGTATGATGAGTTACAATGCTTATCTCTGTGCTTCTAAAGTTTGAGGTCTAAAAACAGGTACTTCTGACTTTAAAAGTGGTTTATTTCCCATGATAATGTCCGATGCTTTTTCCGCAATCATTATTGTGGGTCCATTTAAATTTCCGCTTATCATTGCAGGCATTATGGATGCATCTACTACTCGCAATCCCTCTAAACCAAATACTTTAGTTTGTGAATTAACCACAGCCATTTCGTCTGAGGAATGTCCCATTTTACAAGTACAGGATGGATGATAGTTGGTATCAGCCGTTCTTCTAACGTATTCGTCAATCTCAGCATCACTTTGAACATTTTTGCCAGGGTTAATTTCATCTCCGACGAATGGTTCAAATGCCTTCTGTTGGAATATCTCTCGAGATAGTCTTATAGATGCCCGCATGTCTTCAATATCTTCCTGAGTTGATAAATAATTTGCAACAATTTTAGGATGATCCATAAAGTTTTTTGTTTTCAATGAAACATGTCCTCGGCTAGTTGGTCTCATGGTTCCAACATGCATCTGACAGGCGTGTCTGTCCAACATTTTTCTACCATGATCATCCACACCCGTGGGAACGAAATGGAATTGAATATCTGGATGTGTTACACCTGGTTTACTGCGGATGAATCCACCAGATTCAAAATGAGCAGTAGCTGCGTCCCCGGAGTAAGTCGAAAACCATTGTAATCCCGCAGTTATCATGTTAATGGGATACTTCCATTGGTATTTATAAAGTGATATTGGCTGTGTCAATTCATATTGTACACGTACATCTAAGTGATCTTGGAGATTTTGTCCCACTCCTGGCAAATGTTGGACCACTGGTATATCAAGTTTTCTCAAATCATCTGCGTTTCCAACTCCAGAAAGCATTAACAACTGAGGCGAATTAATAGCTCCTGCGCTTAATATGACTTCTTTGTTCGCGTAAACCTTTCTCGATTCCCCATTATGTTCATATTCAATCCCAACTGCTCTTTGTTTTTCAAATAAAATCCTCTTTGTAAAAGCCTCGACTTCTGTCGTTAGGTTTCCCCGCCTAAGTACCGGTCTTAGATAAGCAGAAGCTGTACTCCAACGTTTACCGTAGTGAATTGTCATGTCCATCCAACCAACCCCTTCTTGCTGGTACCCATTCATATCATCAGTTAAAGGATATCCAGCCTGCATGCCTGCATCAATAAACGCTTGAAATAATGGATTTTTAGATGTACCACGACTCACATTCAGGGGTCCCTTCCCCCCTCTGTAATCATTCCCACCAAGTTGATGACATTGAGCCTTCCGGAAATAGGGCAAACAATCGGAATACGACCAGGATTCTGCTCCTAACGTTTCCCAATTATCATAATCTAATGCATTTCCTCTAATATAAACCATTGCATTGAGAGATGACGATCCGCCCCAAACTCTTCCTCTAGGCCAGTACATAACACGGTTATTAGTACCGGGCTCTGGTTCTGTGTTGTAGTACCAGTTATATTTGTCGTCATAAAGATTGTACATTAATGCAGCTGGCATATGTATTTTCCAAGAGTTATCTTTGGGACCAGCTTCTAAAAGCAGTACTGAATTATCTTTGTTTTCTGACAATCGGTTTGCTAGAACACATCCTGCAGATCCAGCCCCGACAATCACATAATCATATGTATTGCTACCAGAATGTGTACTGTACTTTTTACTCGATAATTTCGAAAAAGGATTTGAAAGACCTATTGGGTAATTTCGTGCATATGTAGAAAATTTTTGCTTTCTTATTACATTTGAATCACTGAAACGATTTTCTTTTACATGATGAACATATCGATTCTTGTCTTTCTCTGGAATATTCATAATTAAAGGGAATATTCCATCTATATCATCAATAACGTGGTCAGAACCGTGTAGATCCTCTTTTTTACCGACACCACTCAAAACACCTATCATCAAACCAAGATCAGCGTTCTGTGACATTTGTACATCAGCTTTCGTATCGCCTACCATCACAGTCTTAAGTGGATCAACATTAAGTTCCTTGCATATTCTAAGCGCATTGTCAGGCGCAGGTTTAGGCACACTGTCGTGGTCATTTCCACACATCAACCGGCTTATGTATCTATCGAGGTCAAGTTCTGTTAGAACCGCTTCGGTTCCTTCTCTGTTGTCAGAAGTGCATACTGCTACCTTGATCCCATGATCGATTAAAGTTTCAAATACCCATTTTGGGTTTCCAACAGCCTTCAAATATTTCTTGTGTTCACCTTCTGTCCAAATATTTTCGATTATTTTCATTGATTCTTGTTCTGGTACTCCATGGCTATTCAAAAGTTTGGCGAGTTCAATTTTAGAATGCAATGCTGTTCCTTCGGCGAACAATCCCGGGAGCATTTTGTCTGAAACGGGACAAAAACCAATGGTCTTATAAATTTTGTCATCTATGCTCAATCCAGTTGCTTTTTGTACTCTGAAAAAAAAAGAAAAAGAAAACAAACATTGAATAAAATGTATTCTAAATGCTTTTGTTATTTTTTATTACACACAAAAAAAAAACTACTAAAATATAGTATAGTAAATAATGGTATGAAACCTTTAGTTAACAAGACTCCAATACAACGCTTGGTGCAAGAGACCTGTAGCTATCTCTATCTATTAAGCACATATAAAAAAGGAAAAAGAAAAGGGAGAGGGTTGACTCAACACACAAGTACAACGCATCTTCACTTATCTGTTGAAATAATGATGTTTTATATGTTTTTTTTTAAAACTGTGGTTTTCAAATGGGCCAATTCAGATTTTTATGTATTAATGTGTGTGACTGCAACAATTTCAACGGGTTTTGTTGTTTTATTCGCAGCATGGAATACGAGTCGTATTTGATTTATAATAGATGTGTTGAATATGTTGAACACTTTAAACACTTTATCGGTTTAAATGTTAACCCGATCGCCATAACAAGACGGACATTTCCTCTAAAACCTATATATAAGATAAACAAATCGAACCTACTTTACAGCGAGTTCCCTCGACCATGGTGCCCACATTGTATGAAAACATATAATTGTTCCATCTTTGTCAAATATAACTAGTTCTGTATCTGTTAACCTTTTGCCAGTAGAAATGCCTCTGTGTGACTGTTTGTTGCACCATTCATTTAATAGCATACGAGGAATAACATTTTGACCTGCAAATATAATGCTTCATCATTATTACACAATATATAGAGAGACAGTTTCGGACATTGAGTACGTCATGAAAATTTGGGGAATTTACCTGTCTAACGAGGAATTTAAAAGCATTTTCTTATCAAAGATGAGTAAAACAAATGCATCAAAGTAAATTCAAACTTCAAGAATCAAGAAAATAAGTAACAGATCGCATGGCTTTTCCGAAATCATCAAGTACAAAATCAATTTTCATATAATTTTGTCGTAAAAATATCTTCAAAGTTATAAAAATATCTAAGACACGTAATAAGATATCTCAAGGTATACAATATATATTTCATTAATTTTAGAAGATTTCTCTCTTTTCTAATTTTAAGAGATATTTGAAGAATTATAAAAGACATCTCATAAAGTATATCAACTATCTTTAAACTGTATGAAACAGTCTGTAAAGGAACTTTTACTAGATATCTTATTATGAACAAGATATCCCACTAACTTGAGGGAATCATATCGAAAACCAAAATAACTATGAACGCTCTCTTCAACACGAATATAAAACGGCAGGTAAATCAATCATTTCTTAACTTATATTTGCATTAGAATCCGATAGTCATTTGAAACTATCCAAATTTTCTAAGTTATATGATATCTTCTTGTTCTAAAAGAAATCTTCTAACTTCACAAGATATCACAGAGAAGAATTAAGTATTTTACAAAGTTGTTCTGAACAAATTATTATACCTTAAATAAAGGCAACAGTAGTATATCGCTGTTCGAAAGTCATAAATTGATTGAGAGAAAACAAATCCGGGTTACACACTAAAACTGAAGTAAACACATCAATTATAAGAGGAAAAAAACCGAAGCAACAATGCAACACACACAGAAACGAGCTATAAGATAACAACTGCCATTTTCCTAACTTGGTACAGGACATTTTAAGAAAAAATGGTACGTTGAATCTGGTTTTAGGGCTAGCCAAACCTCGCGCTTTAATGGCAATGTTATATATAACACTAAAATGACAACATTCATGACAGGGCTACAGTAAAAATAAATGCAAGAACATTCAGGACAGAGAAATGCACAAATAAACTTTAAACTAGGACATTGTTATCAAAGGTACAAGGCTCATAATTTAATACACTATACGCGTTACTTGTGCACATAAGACTCACCAGTGACGCTCACACCAAAAAAGTACAAAGCCGAAGAACATTGATGACCCAAAAATTCCCAAAAAGCTGCGCCAAATACGGCTAACGTTATCTATGCCTGAGATAAAACATATTATACGATATACATATATTATCGCTATTTTGTGCATTTTTCTTTTGATATTTTTTTGTGATAATTTTCATATCATGCTTCTCGCTTGAGATGGAAAAATTATCGCTAGAAACTAAGGAAGCCACGTGGCGTTGCTAACGAAATTGACATTGAAATTGACAACGTCGTCATAGGTAAAATAGCGATAAACAGATTATCATTGGTCATCTCAACTCGATTGCTTTTCTCACTTTCGCTGTACCAGCTCAAGCGAGAAAATCAATCTCGTTGAGATGATCAACGATAATCTATAAATATCATATAATATCATATTATATCTCTTTTAAAGTTTATTTATATAAGATAACTGAACCATAAAAAGAAGAAGATCCATCAAAAAGATGTAAACCTCATGCTGCATAGACAACCATAAAAGACAAATTTAAAACATTTCAAACGAGAAAACTAAGGCCTGATGTATGTACAAAATAATGATAGAAAAACAAATATGATATGTACAGAAACAAACGAAAACCCTGAATTACTTATGAGCTACCTAATACTTCTAATCTATATGTAAACATATGTGAAATAAATTAAAGAAAGTAAATAAATAAAATAACTTTCTAATAATTTTAATTTTAGATATCGAATGAAATGTCAAAGATATCGCATACCGACGAAGGTTAATTTGAATATTTTAGGTTATAAAGTATAATCTTTTTTATCTTCAGTTAATAACTGTAACGAATGTCGCATTTTTCAAATGTCAAGATGATCACAACTTCACAAGTCAAGGTTAAATATTTGCATCTGGATGACTCATAAAAATGAATGATTTTTTTAAACAAGCGTACAATTTTCAAACGTTCAATTTCCTCAATGCCTTTCCATGATGTTTATAGATCGATGGAAATTAAACTTACCCCGGTTGCTGCATATGTCTTTTCTGATGCATTTACTGAAACCGAGAAGCCTTCTGTGGAACAACATGGATTTCAATAGTATGACACCTCAATCTGCAATAAAATTGAAGTTAATTTAATCAATATAACGTGAAATATATGATTGTACCTACATATCCAGTACTGAACTAAGCTTTTAAATGAAAGATGAAAATGAATCTCTGAAACCACAAGTACTACAGTTCCTAAACGAACTCGTATTTCTAAGGTGTACTATTTTTACAAAGCCTTTTATGTTTCATACGTGACAACTTAAAAATATCAACTGAATGAGAGTCTCAGTTTATGACTTTCTTTGTGTTCTTCGGGTTGTTACATTGAACGAGGTACTTATACTGAGAATACAATATCAAACTAGTAATGATAAGGTAACCTATTTGGTTAACCAATAGTCGTATACCTTAAAAACCGGAATAATTTTAATACAAATCGAGAAAACACAGGGGTTTGAACTTTTGCAAGTTTCCCGATTGAAAACTTGGTATAATAGGGGTTCGGATTAAGGTTATTTCATGCAATAATAATGATCTTAAGAACTTTTTTTAACAAAACATATTACCATATAGCTATATTTTGACGAAACTTTTAGGAATTTTAGTACACAATGCTTTTCAACTTGTTACTTTATTTGACCTTTTTGATTTTTTTTTTGTATTCGAGCGTCACTGAGGAGTCTTTTGTAAACGAAACGCGCGTCTGACGTAAATACGAAATTTAATTCTGGTATGTATGTTGAGTTTATATATTACCTCTTTAGTGTAAAATGATAGCATCAAAGGGTTCGCGTTTTTGAACTGAACAAAATATCATTTTACAATCACGTTCACATATATTGTTTCAAATACAAAACAACGACCCCTTTTTCACTGTGGTAGGATCACAGTGAGTATGGTCTCTAGTCAGGAGCCTCTGGCCTTTGTTAGTCTTGTATGATTTTTAATTTTAATTTCTTGTGTATAATTCGGAGTTAAGTATGACGTCCATTCTCACTGAACTCATAGATATTTGTTTAGGGGTCAGCCGAACTTGAGGACGCGGCCTCCGGGTGCGGAAGCTTCTCGCTGCATTGCAGACATATTGGTGACCTTCTGCTGTTGTCTGTTCTATGGTCGGGTACTTGTCTCTTTGACACATTCCCCATTTCCATTCTTAATTTTATCTTCCTATATGTAAAGGCATGTCCACATGCAGGCGTTTCGCTGGTATGGCTTGCATTGGTTACTATTTCAGAAGGTCAAATATTTATAAATGGAGTGCCATTTCACGGAGATCATAATAAGTGTATAGATCAAATTAATGCATAATTATGCCAATGGGTCATTAATGTTCATTTTCTGCAAAAATGTCTGTGAAAGTAAAAACTGTAACAATCATTTTTTTTTTTTTTATGTAATTGATATATATATATATGATCCCGTGTGGTTATGTACAGATTATATTTCTTTGAAAAAATATGAATGGAGAATGAATTTCTTACGGTAGAGATTTTTGTTAGAATGAACCCCAGCATGACGTCTGTACCCGTAAATGTGTGTTGAGATCCCACCCCTTCTTGAACGTACTCTTTATTTCTTTTTATTTTAAAAGGCCATAACTGACAGTTTTGATGTTATAGAATACTCTTTCATTACTTAAAACTAAGACAATCTAAATATTGATTAATGAATATGGGACCCTTTCATATGAATGATAAAGCGATTTTGGCCAATACATAACTATTATAGGTGGTAAAATTGTCCTCCATACAAAATTGTGATTGTGTAATATAAAGATCTAATTTCTTTGTGTATAATAAGTATAAACGCTAAAAAACTGCTACTATTTTTGATAAAATTTATAACTATTATATAGAAGAAAAAAACATTACCTGTTAATCGATGACCGTTATTACTAAACATAAAGTTGGTTTGTGTGTACTACTCGGAGGTGTTTTTATATAATAAAAAGTACGAAGGGCAAGATAGACAAATTTTATTCATATAGATAAAAGTTTTACATTATCATGAATTTGAAGGATATATTATGGAACGCCATCACTGCCTTATACATGTTTTTAGATGAAATTACTATGACATAATGCAAATGTTACTTACATGATGTGATTTCTTCTTTACATGATGCGAATTCTTCTTATCTGATGTGAATTCTTCATTACATGATGTGAATTCTTCTTTACATGATGTGAATTTTTCTTAACATGATGTAAAGTCTTCTTTACATGACGTGAAAACTTCTTTACCTGATGTGAAAGCTTCATTACATGATGTGAAAGCTTCATTACATGATGTCTAACTGTGCTTAAACGGCTGTGGGTAACTTAAGTTACCCCACAGCCCAAGATGGCTGACTCTAAACTCGTTGATATTTAATTCATACCAAATGTACCTTTTGCGACGTTGTTCATGCAGAATGTAAATATGTATAGGATTATTGAATAAAAAAATAACTAACAATTACCATAAAACTGTTAATATAGTGTTCACTAAAGCGCAAGACCAACTTTAAAAAATGCATAAGACGTCCGTAACTTTTTGATCGAACCTAAGCAGACTGTTCGTAACTTTATTTTCAGATGTGGGTAACTTTTGATTTAAAATTTTAAGAATTATAATTTCAACAATTAGAAGACAATTAAGATCATATTTGTAACCTTCACGGCCGTTTATACTACTCATTCACCACCAAATTTTATTTTATTAACGCATCATACTTACACCAGTGTCCACAGAGGTTTTATGTGGGGTTTGTGGTACTCGATCCTGGTTATGGTTTGAACTTTTATTAACTGATGTGCGTCCTATCGACGTTTTCGATTCCGTAGCTTTGTCATATTCTTTAAATTTTTAGTTTATTTATCTGTTTGCGGTTTATTTTCACCTCTGTTTCTTTTTATGTATATTTTGATGAATACTCTTTGACGCGGCTCGGTATTTATACATCCCAACAGTAAGTAAATTATAGTGTTATGTTTTTTTGAATACGTTTCCTAGTGTGTTTTTTTTTTATTTCTCTTTGTATGTTATCAGGGATTGTTAAACCATTAAATTACCCTGTTGTCTTAGTTATTTATATCTTATTATACTATTTCTAATTGTTACACTATGTTGATTGCTCTATTCCTTTTATGTCACTGAATTTTAACTATTATGTCTTTTAGTTTAGTTCAATTTAATGAAATTTAATGCAACTTGCATACAAGTGAAATATGCAACTAGCTCTAAAACTATGTTTTATTCATTTTCACAAAATGTCCTTTCTTCAAGTTTTCTCATTTACTGCAAATCTATAAAGTTCGAGCATCGAATGCAACAGGCTACTATAAATTCTAATCGAATCGTAATGTCATTGGCCTTAGAATTATGTGATTTTTTAAATCAATGGAAATGGAAGTCTTTTAAATATAATCGTTTATGGCTGAACCTTTGATAATTGTCATGTGATTGGGCAATTTTGGTCCCACCCCCCAAAAAAAATCCCGGATTTACGCATGGTCTATTCTTGTTGATCATTGCCGGCAGAAAATCAGTTGGTGCATTCACGCCACATGCATGTGCAAAAAATACTTGTGTATAGTCTACTTGTTCTAAAATAAAAATAAACAATGATGTTTCAACATATTATCTGCAATGGTAGGAAACCCCCCCCCCCCCCCACCCCGACCCCCCCCCCCCGAACTGGGCGATTTGGGTATCTCGACGTTATAAAAAATCAGACCGGAGTTTAACGGATTTATCGTTATTCTTTTCATATTATTACCAATTTTGTCTTCCATTCTAATTCAAATGAATTATATCATATTAGAGACCTACTTCATTTCTGATTATGTATTCGATGCAATCGCTATCATAAGTAAAACATTACATCCACGTATGTCGATTCTTTGAAAGTTACGGACATTCCTATTGGTATAATGAAAAAAGTTACGGACAAGTTGTTTTCAAGTTACGGACAGCCTAAGGGTTTTTTCAAATCGTGCTGTAAACGTTTATTTTGTAGAATTTAATCACCTGTTAAGTTTAGGGGTTTCCCTAAACGATTAATACAACTTTTTAATTCCGTGGTTTAATTGATGCATCCATGGTATTGTTATTGTATATAAGAGAAGTTCCTAACCGACACAAGGCGGCTCCATCTTGGGCTGTGGTTAAGTTACCAACAGCCGTTTAAGCATTACCCGTCATCTGAAAGTTTCATTACATGATGCGAAACTCTCTTTACGTTATGTTAAACTAGAGGCTCTAAAGAGCCTGTGTCGCTCACCTTGGTCTATGTGAATATCAAACAAAGGACACAGATGGATTCATGACAAAATTGTGTTTTGCTGATGGTGATGTGTTTGTAGATCTTACTTTACTGACATTCTTGCTGCTGACAATTATCTCTATCTATAATGAACTTGGCCCAGTAGTTACAATGGAAAATGTTAGCAAAAATTTACAAATTTTATGAAAATTATGAAAAACTGTTTATCTTTATCTATAATAAAATTCAAGATAATAACCAAAAACAGCAAAATTTCCTTAATATGACCAATTTAGGGGCAGCAACCTAACAACGGGTTGTCCGATTCATCTGAGAAATGCAGGGCAGATAGATCTTGACCTGATTAACAATTTTCCCCATGTCAGATTTGCTCTAAATGCTTTGATTTTTGAGATATAAGCCAAAAACTGCATTTAATCCCTATGTTCTATTTTTAGCCATGGCAGCCATCTTGGTTGGTATGCCCGGTCACCGGACACATTTTTTAAACTAGATACCCTAATGATGAATATGACCAAGTTTTGTTTAATTTGACCCAGCAGTTTCAGAGGAGAAGATTTTTGTAAAAGATTACTAAGATTTACGAAAAATGGTTAAAAATTGACTATAAAGGGCAATAACTCCTTAAGGGGTCAACTGACCATTTTGGTCATGTTGACTTATTTGTAAATCTTACTTTGCTGAACAGTATTACTGTTTACAGTTTATCTCTATCTACAATAATATTCAAGATAATAACCAAAAACAGCAAAAAATCCTTAAAATTACGAATTCAGGGGCAGCAACCTAACAACGGGTTGTCCGATTCATCTGAAAATTTCAGGGCAGATAGATCTTGACCTGATAAACAATAATATTTCTGTCAGATTTGCTCTAAATACTTTGGTTTTTGAGATATAAGCCAAAAACTGCAATTTACCCCTATGTTCTATTTCTAGCCATGGCAGCCATCTTGGTTGGTTGGTTGGGTCACCAGACACATTTTTTTAAACTAAATACCCTAATGATGATTGTGGCCAAGTTTGATTTAATTTGACTCAGTAGTTTCAGAGGAGAAGATTTTTGTAAAAGATTACTAAGATTTACGAACTAGAGGCTCTAAAGAGCCTGTGTCGCTCACCTTGGTATATATGAATATTAAACAAAAGAAGCAGATAGATTCATGACAAAATTGTGTTTGGTGATTGTGATGTGTTTGTACATCTTACTTTACTGAACATTCTTGCTGCTTACAATTATCTCTATCTATAATGAACTTGGCCTAGTAGTTTCAGTGGAAAATGTTAGTAAAAATTTACAAATTTTATGAAAATTGTTAAAAATTGACTATAAAGGAAAATAACTCCTTAGGGGGTCAATTGACCATTTCAGTCATGTTGACTTATTTGTAAATCTTACTTTGCTGAACATTATTGCTGTTTACAGTTTATCTCTATCTATAATAATATTCAAGATAATAACCCAAAACAGTAAAATTTCCATAAAATTACCAATTCAGGGGCAGCAACCCAACAACGGGTTGTCCGATATATCTGAAAATTTAAGGGCAAATACATCTTGACCTGATGAACAATTTTACCCGTATTAGATTTGCTCTAAATGCTTTGGTTTTTGAGTTATTAGCCAAAAACTGCATTTTACCCCTATGTTCTATTTTTAGCCATGGCGGCCATCTTGGTTGGTTGACCGGGGCACCGGATATATTTTTAGACTACATACCCCAATGATGATTGTGGCCAAGTTTGGATTAATTTGGCCAAGTAGTTTCAGAAGAGAAGATTTTTGTAAAAGATTACTAAGATTTACGAAAAATGGTTAAAAATTGACTATAAAGGGCAATAACTCCTTAAGGGGTCAACTGACCATTTTGGTCATGTTGACTTATTTGTAAATCTTACTTTGCTGAACAGTATTACTGTTTACAGTTTATCTCTATCTACAATAATATTCAAGATAATAACCAAAAACAGCAAAAAATCCTTAAAATTACGAGTTCAGGGGCAGCAACCTAACAACGGGTTGTCCGATTCATCTGAAAATTTCAGGGCAGATAGATCTTGACCTGATAAACAATAATATTTTCATGTCAGATTTGCTCTAAATACTTTGGTTTTTGAGATATAAGCCAAAAACTGCAATTTACCCCTATGTTCTATTTCTAGCCATGGCGGCCATCTTGGTTGGTTGGTTGGGTCACCGGACACATTTTGTTAAACTAAATACCCTAATGATGATTGTGGCCAAGTTTGATTTAATTTGACTCAGTAGTTTCAGAGGAGAAGATTTTTGTAAAAGATTACTAAGATTTACGAACTAGAGGCTCTAAAGAGCCTGTGTCGCTCACCTTGGTATATATGAATATTAAACAAAAGAAGCAGATAGATTCATGACAAAATTGTGTTTTGGTGATTGTGATGTGTTTGTACATCTTACTTTACTGAACATTCTTGCTGCTTACAATTATCTCTATTTATAATGAACTTGGCCTAGTAGTTTCAGTGGAAAATGTTAGTAAAAATTTACAAATTTTATGAAAATTGTTAAAAATTGACTATAAAAGAAAATAACTCCTTAGGGACCGGTCAAAATTTATCCACACATAGGACCGGTGCAAAGTGCAGTAGGACAGATACTTTTTTCCGGAATCGCTTTTGTTGGGACATCACTTTTTTCACAGATAATATCCATAGGACACAAGTTTTTTTTCAAATGATTACTTTGAAATAATTTTTATTAACATTTATAACAAAACTAGAAATAACAAGTATAATATACAATATGTAAAAATAAAAATTATTATATAAAAATTCAGATAGGCATCTTTAATTTTTTTTATAACTTTTTCAAATCAACTTGCATTTTCATCAAACTATGCAGCTATCTTAGATATATATCAAGCTTACTGAATCCCATTTCATTTAGTTTTTTGTTGTATTGCTGTAAAATTTAAAAAAGTAATCTTTTGTAAAAAAAAGCTAGGATTTGCAATTCGGACAAAATAGAGATAGTAAACTTTAATTTTTTTTATAACTTTTTCAAATTACCTTGGATTTTCATCAAACTATGCAGCTATCTTAGATATATATTAAGCTTAATAAATCCCAGGTCATTTTGTTTTTTTGTTGTATTGCTGTCAAATTCAAGAATTAAATTTAATCTAGGTAAAAAAAGCTAGAATTTGCAGTTCGAACAAAATAGAGATAATACACTTTAATTTTTTTTATAACTTTTTAAATTCAACTTGGATTTTCATCAAACTATGCAGCTATCTTAGATATATATCAAGCTTACTGAATCCCATGTCATTTAGTTTTTTGTTGTTTTGCTGTAAAATTTAATTTCACTTATATGGTGAAGTGCAACAAACATACATCATGTACATTACATCAACCAACAAAGTAGCAAAAATTATTCCGGGGTCACATCAGGTACATTTTCTGTAAATGGGAAAATGTTAAAGCAATTATTACCATTCCTAATAAAAAAAACACATTCCAAGGCAACCTATGGGTCTTCAGGTTAAAATATATATAGAGCATGTAGAGTAAGAGAGTTAAACCAAATGCTATTGAGTTTCATGTTTCTCCTGGAGCTTGTTTTTATAATTAATATTTAAAGGTATTGATAAAATTCTATATAAGATGCATGCAGCTTCATTAATTTTTCAGTTTAACAATCACCTATTTGTGTTTTGATTGCATTATGCAATGTCTTTGTTTTTTTCAATGCTATATTCATAGTATAATTTATGATAATGCCATGCCTGTAATTGTATGTGAATCAACAAAATAAAACATGAAACTGTTGCTTTTGATCATATTATAAAGACAACATATGTTAAATGCCTCTATTAAGTATACTTTTATTTACAATACATTTGAAAAGTAGGATAGGACACCAACTTTTTTATTACTAAGTTGGCATAGGACATCATTTTTTTTCAGTCAGAAAGCCATAGGGTTGAAACTTTTATTAAATGTTTTTATTTTTTGCACCGGTCCTATGTGACGATAAATTTTGACCGGTCCCTTAGGGGGTCAATTGACCATTTCAGTCATGTTGACTTATTTGTAAATCTTACTTTGCTGAACATTATTGCTGTTTACAGTTTATCTCTATCTATAATAATATTCAAGATAATAACCCAAAACAGTAAAATTTCCATAAAATTACCAATTCAGGGGCAGCAACCCAACAACGGGTTGTCCGATATATCTGAAAATTTAAGGGCAAATACATCTTGACCTGATGAACAATTTTACCCGTATTAGATTTGCTCTAAATGCTTTGGTTTTTGAGTTATAAGCCAAAAACTGCATTTTACCCCTATGTTCTATTTTTAGCCATGGCGGCCATCTTGGTTGGTTGACCGGGTCACCGGATATATTTTTAAACTACATACCCCAATGATGATTGTGGCCAAGTTTGGATTAATTTGGCCAAGTAGTTTCAGAGGAGAAGATTTTTGTAAAAGATTACTAAGATTTACGAAAAATGGTTAAAAATTGACTATAAAGGGCAATAACTCCTAAAGGGGTCAACTGACCATTTTGGTCATGTTGACTTTTTTGTAAATCTTACTTTGCTGAACATTATTGCTGTTTACAGTTTATCTCTATCTATAATAAAATTCAAGATAATAACCAAAAACAGCAAAATTTCCTTAATATGACCAATTTAGGGGCAGCAACCTAACAACGGGTTGTCCGATTTATCTGAGAAATGCAGGGCAGATAGATCTTGACCTGATTAACAATTTTACCCATGTCAGATTTGCTCTAAATGCTTTGGTTTTTGAGATATAAGCCAAAAACTGCATTTAATCCCTATGTTCTATTTTTAGCCATGGCAGCCATCTTGGTTGGTATGCCCGATCACCAGACACATTTTTTAAACTAGATACCCTAATGATGAATATGGCCAAGTTTTGTTTAATTTGGCCCAGCAGTTTCAGAGGAGAAGATTTTTGTAAAAGATTACTAAGATTTACGAAAAATGGTTAAAAATTGACTATAAAGGGCAATAACTCCTTAAGGGGTCAACTGACCATTTTGGTCATGTTGACTTATTTGTAAATCTTACTTTGCTGAACAGTATTACTGTTTACAGTTTATCTCTATCTACAATAATATTCAACATAATAACCAAAAACAGCAAAAAATCCTTAAAATTACGAATTCAGGGGCAGCAACCTAACAACGGGTTGTCCGATTCATCTGAAAATTTCAGGGCAGATAGATCTTGACCTGATAAACAATAATATTTTCATGTCAGATTTGCTCTAAATACTTTGGTTTTTGAGATATAAGCCAAAAACTGCAATTTACCCCTATGTTCTATTTCTAGCCATGGCGGCCATCTTGGTTGGTTGGTTGGGTCACCGGACACATTTTTTTAAACTAAATACCCTAATGATGATTGTGGCCAAGTTTGATTTAATTTGACTTAGTAGTTTCAGAGGAGAAGATTTTTGTAAAAGATTACTAAGATTTACGAACTAGAGGCTCTAAAGAGCCTGTGTCGCTCACCTTGGTATATATGAATATTAAACAAAAGAAGCAGATAGATTCATGACAAAATTGTGTTTTGGTGATTGTGATGTGTTTGTACATCTTACTTTACTGAACATTCTTGCTGCTTACAATTATCTCTATTTATAATGAACTTGGCCTAGTAGTTTCAGTGGAAAATGTTAGTAAAAATTTACAAATTTTATGAAAATTGTTAAAAATTGACTATAAAAGAAAATAACTCCTTAGGGGGTCAATTGACCATTTCAGTCATGTTGACTTATTTGTAAATCTTACTTTGCTGAACATTATTGCTGTTTACAGTTTATCTCTATCTATAATAATATTCAAGATAATAACCCAAAACAGTAAAATTTCCATAAAATTACCAATTCAGGGGCAGCAACCCAACAACGGGTTGTCCGATATATCTGAAAATTTAAGGGCAAATACATCTTGACCTGATGAACAATTTTACCCGTATTAGATTTGCTCTAAATGCTTTGGTTTTTGAGTTATAAGCCAAAAACTGCATTTTACCCCTATGTTCTATTTTTAGCCATGGCGGCCATCTTGGTTGGTTGACCGGGTCACCGGATATATTTTTAAACTACATACCCCAATGATGATTGTGGCCAAGTTTGGATTAATTTGGCCAAGTAGTTTCAGAGGAGAAGATTTTTGTAAAAGATTACTAAGATTTACGAAAAATGGTTAAAAATTGACTATAAAGGGCAATAACTCCTAAAGGGGTCAAATGACCATTTTGGTCATGTTGACTTATTTGTAAATCTTACTTTGCTGAACATTATTGCTGTTTACAGTTTATCTCTATCTATAATTATATTCAAGTTAATAAACCAAAACAGTAAAATTTCCATAAAATTACCAATTCAGGGGCAGCAACCCAACAACGGGTTGTTCGATTCATCTGAAAATTTCAGGGCAGATAGATCTTGGCCTGATAAACAATTTTATCCCTGTCAGATTTGCTCTAAATGCTTTGGTTTTTGAGTTATAAGCCAAAAACCGCATTTTACCCCCATGTTCTATTTTTAGCCATGGTGGCCATCTTGGTTGGTTGACCGGGTCACCGGACACATTTTTTAAACTAGATACCCCAATGATGATTGTGGATACGTTTGGTTAAATTTGGCCCAGTTGTTTCAGAGGAGATGATTTTTGTAAAAGTTAACGCCGGACGACGGACGACGGACGACAGACGACGGACGACGGACGCCGGACGCCAAGTGATGAGAAAAGCTCACTTGGCCCTTCGGGCCAGGTGAGCTAAAAATGGTTAAAAATTGACTATAAAGGGCAATAACTCCTTAAGGGGTCAACTGACCATGCATTTCGGTCATGTTGACTTATTTGTAAATCTTACTTTGCTGAACATTATTGCTGTTTACAGTTTATCTCTATCTATAATAATATTCAAGAAAATAACCAAAAACAGCAAAATTTCGTTAAAATTACGAATTCAGGGGCAACAACCCAACAACGGGTTGTCTGATTCATCTAAAAATTTCAGGGCAGATAGATCTTGACCTGATAAACAATTTTACCCCCATGTCAGATTTGCTCTAATTGCTTTGGTTTTTGAGTTATAAGCCAAAAACTGTATTTTACCCCTATGTTCTATGTTTAGCCATGGCGGCCATCTTGGATGGTTGGCCGGGTCACCGGACACATTTTTTAAACTAGATACCCATATGATGATTGTGGCCAAGTTTGGTTTAATTTGGCCCAGTAGTTTCAGAGAAGATTTTTGTAAAAGTTAACAACGACGACGGACGACGGACGCAAAGTGATGGGAAAAGATCACTTGGCCCTTCGGGCCAGCTGAGCTAAAAAATCATTATGTCGTAATTCTATTACATTGGGCCAAAAGATTTACATAGTATAAATGCCAATTGGGTATTACGAGGTAAGAAACAAATATAACGTTATGTGAACACTTCATTATTTTTTTTTGGGGGGGGGGGGGAGGGCTAACTTAAATTCCTTTAAATGGGTATACGATGAATTGGATGTGCCAAAAATATAGGTCATAATTTTGCTAGATTTAATATAGAAATCAAATGACCCTTCTTTTTATTTGATGAAATTCTATATTAAAATGCATTATGGTTTGATAACTGTTAAGGGTAATGGTATGTTCTACATATTTTATATCAATACGGTATTGAAAATCATATAGTAATGGCTTATTGTGGTATTTAAATGCATTTTAAAGGGAATTTTGTAAATTATGAGTGTACACTTAGAGACTATCAGTCACCGAGAGTATTATCAGCTCAGTAGTCAGTACTTCGGTAGTGACATGATTTATGCCCGCGTCACACTGTCCCGATTTTTATATACGATGGACTCCCGAATGCGAAAATTGTAAGTTCGTACGAAGTTGGTCCCGATCTCGTTAAAATACCAAAAAGTGACCGAAGCAAGTACGATGAATAACGAAGTTTATACGATGGTGCCAAAATTATATACGATAGCAAAAGATGGACATACGAAGGTTAACCGAAGACGGGTATTTAAACTTCATATCTCAGCCGAAGCCTACACGATGGATCACGAAGGCTACACGATGGATTACGAAGGCTACACGATGGATTACGATGATGGCGCGATGGCCATACGATGTATAAAAGATACGAACAGAATTTCGACAACATATCGTTTCTGTACAAGTCTGCCATGCATGGCGGGAACTCGATCTTTTGTCTAATTCTTATAAAACTTAGTTTATTATCCCCTCGCCTACTACATGTAAGTTGCGTGTAGATAAAATTGTTATCGACACTCTAGAACCAAAATGCTCAAAACTTGGTATGGTGTTACTCGTTAAGAATATCTTAAGCGCTTTTGACTTTAAAGTTCAAAGGTCAAGGTCACAGTGGCAGTTATTATACAAGGCAATATCACCCTTGTGGACACTCTAAAACCAATATGCTTCAAAAGATTTTAACCACATTTGGTATATTGTTCCTTCTTGTAATGATCTGACATTTTTTACGTTCAAGGCCAAAGGTCAAGGTCATGCAGACGGAGTTGTTTTTTTCTCTTTGAAATAGAATAATACACAGCAAATTGGTTGCTCATTTTTTTACCTGCTGGTTCTATAGACAATATTAAAGGTATTTCCAGTTACTGAATGTTTTGGTTGATTTCTAAAAAAATAGTTTATGTATCAAATATGCATATTCAATTTACCATTTTCTGCATGTGTCATATACAAATAGTGTCCATATTTGTCCCCAATATGTTACATACGAGGGGATGCCACGCTCGGCATTGCCTGGTTTGAACTGTAAAATGTGTGCACTAGTCTGAATAATCACCCATAATTATGCCAATGTTTACTGATCTATCTTAAAGGTAAGATGATGGGTTCGTTGATCCCTTTTATTCAAAATGAGCTCTTTCCAGGAGAATATCATAATAATATAGACAAAAGGAAGGATTTGGGGAAAGCAACAAATGCGGCAAAATATGACATAGAAAACAAAATGGTTATGGAGTAAACATTCGTGTGACAACAACTTAGACGATACATAAAAAATCAGAATAAAGTGGAAAAAGTTGGTTTCCCTATATACGTGTACCTGCAGTGTTTGTGTACGAGGCGCGTTTATGATTTTCATTATGTTTAAACTTGATATGAAAAATTGAAAAAAATAATATTTTACTTGCTCTTCTTGTTCCATTTGAATTAATAGAAACAACGCTGTCGCCTTTCTTGTTCTCATAGAATCATATGATATGAGCTCCATGTTTTGTGAACGTCTTTCTTAACTGTCGTATTAGACTGACCAGTGCATATCGCGCATGGCACTTTATATGTATTTTAGCGCGAAAATTAACTTACATTTAGCTGGATTTATTGCCGTCGTAGTTCCATCTTGTAGCCTTCGTACTTTTATAAGATGGCAACACGACGGGATTACGAGGTCTTCACGAAGTTGTGTGGCCATCGTAAGACCTTCGGGTATCTTCGTGATTCATTCGTGTAGACATCGTAATGTCAAAACTGCCCGATGGAAACGATGGAAACACGAATGCAATACGATGTGCAAAGATGCATTCCCGGTGTCATTTCGATGGTGAGGATGGTGATACGAACTCAATACGAACCCTCAACATCGGACGCACCTTCGGGGATTTTTTAACATGTTAAAAAATTTAGAACCCTTCCCGAAGTTGTCCCCGAAGGCTAGAAAAAGTGGCCGATGGTTCTACGATGGTTAAAGATGGCACTACGAATAGCCCGATCTGGATACGATCAGTCCCGATTTTGAACATTTCCATTATCGTGTTGCCATCGGTGTAAAAATCGGGACAGTGTGACGCGGGCATTAACAAACGTTTTTTGAAAATTGTCCGTTTATAATTTTTGAAATTATTAAGAAACTAAGGTTTCAACTCCCTCAGGCAAAGTTGACTTTAGATGAATTTGGCTGTTTATTTTAGGCATTTTTGTTATATAGCTCTTCAACCTTTTTGTTACTTATACATCTTCGGATATCAAATGTTCGGATCTGTGCGTTCCTAATGAAGGTAAATCCAGAAAAGCGCTTCGAACGCATGAAATTATTAAACGTGTTGTTCTCAATTTTTTAGAGCTTATATAAGTATGGCCGTGTCATATTTAAAAAAAAATTTTAAGTATAAAATAAGTAATTTTTTGAAAATATGTATATAAATATAAAACCTAATTTAAGTGAATTTTATATAAAAATAGAACTTTCAAAAAGCATTGTTGGCAAATTAACCCCTACCAAAAAATATTCTAAAATAATTCTCATACATCCAGAAGCTACTTACATGTATTATACAGTACATGTACAATTGTCTCACTTACTTTGTAAAGCCTCGGTCACACTTATCGGATAGCTCGAACGGACGCCTAACGGATAACTTTTTTTACAATCCGTTAATGTCCGTTTGACGTCCGTTCTTATCCATTAGGCGTCCGTCCATATCCGTTGCATGTCCGTTAAGCGTACGTTTTATCCGTCGGCGTCCGTTCTGTCTGGTGGAAAATTTTGAGCACATCCAATGGATAAAGTGTCCGTTTAACGACCGATAGGCGTCCGTTTTGTACGGTACTCGTCCTTTTCGTTTCCCTTATACAGCCGTTGGAGGTCTGGTATACAACTTCAAAAACGGAATTCTACCGGAGGTTTATCGGATAAAACGGATGTTGGGCGAATGTGAAACTGACTTCTACCGGACGTAATAACGGATGATGAACATATCTGAAACGGATAAATTGAAAATTTCGCGTCAGAAATGCCAATTATTGGTATGTTAGATTTCTTGAGTGTCATGAATTCTTAATAATTCATAATCGATCTAAGTAAGGACACGTCTTCACTATCAATAAGCTCTTACTCAGGCCAGACACTAACCTTTGGTGGCGTTTTGAAGAACAAACCAAACCAGTTACACAGAAAATTTTCGAATACATATACAATCTACATGTATTATTATTGTCGCCTTTAATTTTCCGTACATCATCTTGTTCATCCGTTTTATCCGCTGCGCTTCCGTTCGGTACATGTCCGTTTTATGCAGTACTGGTCTCGATTGGATGTACGTCCGACATCCCTTCTATCCGGTACGTTTCCGTTTCTCGTACGTTGCATCATATCCGTTGTGTGTCCTTTGTGCGTCCGTTTGGTCAGTACATCAACGGACTCCCAATGGATAACAATTTTGTCAACGGACAACTTTTATTTTCATCTATTAGACGTCCGTTCGTGCTATCCGGTTAGGTGTGACCGAGGTTTTAGGCGACGTTCACATCACGTAATGCAGTTCTAGCATCACGTACTGCAATATTTACATCATATACTAAAGTATTCGCATCATGTACAAGGGTTTTTATTTTAACAGCACGTTAGGAAAGTTTCGCATCATGTAATGAAACAACCACATCACGTAAAAAAGTTTTCACATCATGTAATGAAGTTTTTACATCATGTTAAGAAGTTTTTACATCATGTAAAGAAGTTTTCACATCATGTAAAGAAGAATTCACATCATTTAAAGGAGAATTCACATCATATAAGCAACATTTGCAACATGTAATAGTTTCTTCTTATAAGGCAGTGATGGCGTTCCATAATATATAATATTGTTTTAAGTCTATAATTAGGCATAATGTATAAATATAAAACGGGCAGTTTTTTCCTCATTTACATTGTTTCGCATTTTGTTAGTCTTTTATTTTTGTCTCTATACAGTGTGGATTTTGCTCATTGTTGAAGGCCGTACGGCGGCTATACTTGCTTACATCGACATTATTTGTATTTGGCTGGAAAGTTGTCTAATTAGCCGTGATACACCACAGCGCACTTTTTAAAACACATGTCACGTAATTGGCGACGATGTCGTTTCGTTTTTACCTGTGTCCGTGTGTGCGTCCGTCTGTACGTCCGTCCATACGTCGGCCGATATTGGTTTTCATCAGTTTGTCTCAACTAAATATTGTGAAGCAGGAACACATTTTCTCACTACCAAAAAACAGATATGAAGGCCGAGTTTGGGTGACGCCTTTTTTACTTTTCTCTTGTTAGGGAGCTACCATTTGATTTTTATGGGGGGGCTAGGATGAAAAATTTTGTCCTGCATTTTTTTTTAGTTGTAATCTCTGTCCTGCCTTTTTATTTTTAACTCTTTTCGGTCCTGCCTTTTTTTTTTTTATTAGTTTATCCTGACTTTTTTTACCTAAATTGTCATCCTGCCTTTTTTTTTTTGCAAAGTGTCTCATCCTGCCTTTTTTTTTTACTCAAAACTCCTGTCCTGCCTATTTTTTTCAAATTTCATCCTAGCCCCCCCATAAAAATCAAATGGTAGCTCCCTTATGTTCTTGTATTTGGAAACAATGCTGAATATGCCTTTTCAGCATTCTAACTTTACTTTGCCTCAATCAAGATATAAAAAGATTAGACACAATGCATATTACCACCAAACACAGATCATGTTCGTTTTTTTTTTTTTTTTGTGGCGTCACTTTTACTGTTTTCCTGTTATGTACCTGTATACGCGGAGTTGTTGTGGTAATTTGTGGAGGAAGCCGGAGAACCGTCGACCTTCAGTAGCAAAATTAAAATCCTAGTTAATTAATAAATGATATGACTTATATGTCATTACATCTTTCTTCAGGCAGGTCCAATCGTGTCGACCCTTTGTATAAATGCATAATTCCATTTTGACGTCTCATTCAGAAAAAAAATATGAAAAACAGAGATAACAAAAATATATAAAATTTAATATAATACAAAACACAGTGATGAAAATAAAGAAAAGTTTGGTATAATACAAAAACGATCGATTTATCAAACTACAGCCTCATGCTTTTCCTGACGTTTGTTGCATGAAAAGATTCGTAAAAATGCCTGAATGTTTGCTGAAACTGAGTTTTTCTTTCCGTCATTATCAATGTTTTCCATGGTTTGGGACTCTTTCTTCTTTTCATCTTTGTTTTTCTTTGCCTCTTTCTTTGTTTTGTTTTTCTTCATAGCCTTTACACCATCTTTATTGCGTGCCTCTTTCATCTCCTGACCCTTATTATTCTCTGTCTCTTTCTTTGTTTTGCTTTTCTTTGTATCATGTTTTTTGTCCTTTTCAACCATAATGGGGGTCTTTTTCTTCTTTTCATCTTTTGCCTCTACTTTCTTTATCCTCTTCATTTCTGTAAACACAAGTGTTAGTATATCATGCATTTTTAAAATCATAATATAAAACTAGGGAAAGTATTAAATGAGACCACTTATTGATTAAAGACTAATAAACAAAAATGTTTTTTTATTTATTTTTGCATTCAAATTTAGTTCAGTATTAACTTGGTATCAGCTATTTAATCCCGTTTTATTATACATAAAGTCATGTTTGATAAAGAAAAAGCTGCTATTCAAAGAACATGAAACAGTGCAATATATATTGCACTAAAAATGAAACTGGACAAGGAACTGAACTTTTAACAATCTAATGTGCTTTTGTTGTACTTTTTAAAATTTATTAGTGTACAATAGAAGAAAAAAAATACAGCATACCAATTTTTAATTCAATAACCGCTTTAGAAACTTGCACAATTTTATTAAAATAAGTTCGCATCACTCACTTGCTCCTCGATTTTTTTATACACACGGCGACATATAAAAAATCGAGGAGCAAGTGATGCGAACTTATTTTAATAAGATTGAAACATGCAAAGATGTGATTTTATATGATTATAATATTTCGTATTTACACATGTAAAACATGTTGGTTGAATTAAAAATAATAAAAAATTCTAGTTTGTACTTGTTTTTTTTCCAAATATCATTAGCATGTCCTGACATTTGAAAATACTACTCGTCCTGTCAAAGGCGTCCATATATAGAATCGTTTATAAAGGAAAAAAAAACCTGGAAGTTTACATTTCAATAAAATGAATACCTTTCTCCAACATCTTTTGAGCTTTTATCTCAATCTTGTCAATCTTCTTTCTCCTCTGTTCTTCTATTTTTCGTTGTACTTTGACGTCCTTGTTGTACCTTTTCATAATTTGATCTACCAACTTTAAGTGCAACTGTACAACTTTTTCCTCTTTTTTAGCAATTTTTTCTCTTAATTTCTCGTCTTTCTTAATATTTCTTTTTATCCTCTTTTTGTCCTTTTTTGATTGTTTGCTAATAGTTCCATTCTGTTTATAATTCTGGACAGTATCCTATGAAAATATCACAACATGTATATATAATTGTTATAATATAGTTGTACAACATGTTACACTTTCACATGTATTGTGTTTTGGGGAAAATATAGATATCTCATCAAACATTAAAAGCAAAACAAGAATTATACTAAACATATTGGACAGCATACAAGATCCCACCAACTATGCATTCTGACTACGCCGAAGAAATAAATTGATTGCTTGATGGTTGCTTAACGTCCAGTGGCAAATATGTCATGCATGTTCTGAACGAGAACAAGTTGACAATAAATACAATACTAGGTAGGTCTTGTAAAAGAGGCCATCCGGAATGATGGTCGGGGAAATTTGGATTGCCATTGGAATAGATGGTATTTGGATAGGGACAGAAATTTTGACGTGTAACAGGCCACCTACGGACCCTCAAACAGTTTTTGTTGTTGCAAGGGTTCTTAGCGTGCAGAGAGCATGTCACTTTCTTCACACAAGGCATCGGATTTAGCGTCCCCATTCTGATCGGATGTGGCTGTGTACTTGATACATCCCGTACAGCCAAACGGAAGCCCCACTTTAGCAAGCGATTTTACTGCCGGTCGGAAGAACAATAAGCGGCCATATTTATATTCCTCATTAACCCTTGTAGCCCGAAGAAGTAAAAGACACAAATCAATACAAACAATAGAGAACAGCAATGTCGCTCGTGGTAAAATATGAAGCAAAAAGTACAAAAATTAAACTAACGACAGATCAGAATAGCTCAAACCCCCAGGACTTATTTCTTAAATATTGTATTGTACCTGGAAAAGATATTCGGCATTCTTTGGCGATTTTTCTGTTGGTCCTAAAACATCTAAAAATAAAATACCCTCATGAATATAACTATATTGTAATTTTCATTTTCAACAAAAACCCTGACAAGATAACATAAGATTTACAGATCCAGCCAATGATGATAAGGATTTTCACTCTCTAACGAAAACACCGGAAACGGCTTAACAATTTTGTTAAATATACTAACAGAAAATATGCTACTATTCAGGTAAGAGTAAAAAAATCAACAAAAAAACACGGACATTTTAAGGTAGAACTGTCACGGAATAGAAGTTCCTTCATAATATAAGTTCCAAAAGGAATAAATATTCTTGAATATTATTTCCACAGGAATAAATATTACAGTATTATGTTCCTAACGGAATAAATGGTATAGAATATTTGTTCCAACAGGAATAGGTATTATGACATTGTTTATAACAAAGTTTGCAGTGGAACTTCTGTTAGGCGGAACAATATACGTTGACAGAACTGTTTATGAAGTTAAAGTGTAAAACAAATCAGAATTAAAACTATTAAAATAAAACAAGTGGCAATGGAATTAAAAAATTATGTCATTACCTGCTAATTTCATGTATGCCTCTTTTTGTTCTTCTACTCTCATAGATTCCTCTTGTTCTGCTGCACTCGCAGATGCCTCTAGCTGTTCTGGTGCACTCAAAGATTCCTCTTGATGTTCTGCTCTAATTAATACCTCTTGTTGCTCTGCTGCACTCATAGTTGCACCTTGACGTTCTGATCTTATAGATGCCATCTGCTGTTCTGCCACGTCTAATGCCTCGTCCAAGTCTTTCAATTCGTCAGATATATTACCGGTGTCGTCTTGAACTTTCAACCCATATTCTTCCCTTTCTAAATCTTCTTTTTCGGTTGTGCCATGTTCTTTTAATTTGTCTAAATAGAGCAACACGAGTATAATTTTAATTTTCTTGCACATTTAGCAGGTCGCCATTGCCGAGCAGCATACTATATTGATGAATACGACCATGTACATGCATAACAGACATTGTGGCGAATATACAACGATGAAGGTAGAGTTATTACATAAGAAAACATAGATTTCGATATATTAGGCAGCCAAATGTTATCAGTATAACGAAAAATACAAACTTGGGGGTTGTCTCAAAATACTCGCTACTGTTGAAAATCACTGCGGCTGAAACCTTGCACGGGCTCAATTTCTGTTCCATGTTTAATATTATAGATCGTTATAGCTGGTATCTTATTTATGTGTTTATTTTACCTTTTACAGACAAGTTGTAAACATGTCTGGCCAGTTTTGCAAAATATCCGTGTCCAAACGGCCGAAGAGGAAGGGATGACATCTACTGTCATTTTTACGCTACCGTTAGCAATGGTTAGTGTCAATGAATTAGTCTTTTTTAATCATCATTTTTAATAACTTATTTCGTAGCCAAGTTAGGTTCATATTAGTCCGAGATTAGCCCCAGCTTGTCTGGCAAAACAGCCGTTGGACGTCAGAGAAATCTCGGACTAGGGTCATATATGTATGTGGGGTACCCCATAACTTCCATCGGGACAGTTTCTACTCCTTGACCCCAACTATATTTCCCTTCCCATTTTACTCTAACCCCCCCCCCCCTCCTTTTTACTTCAATTCTTCCATCTCCTTGCCCCAAGACAAAATATATTTCAAAGATACCCCCTTTTCCCTGATCCCTCATTCCCCTGTCTCCTTACCCCTGTCCACCCGTCTATTAAGGTCTGGGGTTTGATTGACTTCTTTATTTTCTTGAGAATATGATATAATTGGCCTAATTTGTAAATGATAAATCCTACAGTAGGAGGCAAACGAAGTATTCATCTTTATCAATCACAATTTGTTTACCGTTAACCCCCCCCCCCCCCCATAATTCTGTTAGGTATACAAAAATGTCTTTCTTAAGGTCTAGTAATAAAAGTATCAGGGTTAAACATGTACAGAATGCGGCCATAAGTATTTGTCACTTGAGATTTTTAGCTGTTCATATATATTGTATATAATATAAAAAAGAAGATGTGGTACGATTGCCAATAAGACAACTATCCACAAAAGACCAAAATGACACAGACATTAAAACAACTATAGGTGTATAGGTCTACCAACGTTATGAAACTAATACACAATTAATGCATATATATATGCTTACTACATTGTACCAACAAACACACATGAAGTTTGAATTTTTGGTGGGGTCGCTTTTACTTTTCTAGAGTTATATGCCCTTTACAAATTAAAAAAATGCTGAAATATTGTTCCTTTCTTTAACACAAGTTTGCTTCATCCAAATGTTCTGAAACTTATATGCAATGCTTACTACAACAACACTCAGATCAAGTACAAATTTGGGTGGTGTCACCCTTTTCATCCTTTATATGCAAGCGGCTGCTCATCTGTGTCCCATGGACACATTACCATTATGAACTAGTCTACATCTATATGCTTTTGAATGTCAATAATTGTTGATTTTCTGACAGAATTACTCTGATATTTAATTTCAGGCTGCAAGTACATTTGTACATGTACATTGCAAATGGAAGGAGTGAGCTTGGAATGTTCAACTTTACTTGGAAACTATTGGCAAAGTACTGACAGAATTTCATGAGAAGCCAGTATCATATTCTAGTCTTGCAACCGGAAACTATGCGTAAAGTGCTGAAACTTAAGAACAACATTCTACATGTATATATGCAATATATGTTGCCACAATCCACTTAAGGAGCTAAGATCAACTATAAATTGGAACTACATGTATATGCTTTAGTGCTGTCAAAATCCTTTAAAAAAATCAAATCAAAAGGACCTACTTCACCTATATATATAGCTACCTGTCCCAATGATGAATACAGATCATATATATCAGTCTACTCTTATAAATAAAACAGTGAAGGAGAATAAAAATAAAGAAAATATAGAGCTGATCAGCTAATGATTGTACATGTACATGATGTATAAATGGCAACAATTCTTACATGTATACTAGTACATTGAAATTAATTATATTAATAGATGTTTTATAAATTTGATCTCATAGAAATTAGAGGAATAAAATCAATCACGTTTCAAAAATTTGATTTAGTTGAGCCTTTTTTTTAACACCAGTTTTCAGGACATATTATGGTATACCATTGACTGTCCGTCGTCAGCATGTCGGACATATACTCAAAAATAATAAATACTAATAGGTACATGTAGTAGTCAATATTGTGTAATCAATAGGTCATCTTCATGTATATTTGGTGTATGAAATGATTATTAAATGTCTTATCACAAATTAAAATATCAAATGAGAGGATGTAATATGATTGTAAATGAGACACAAGAGACCATATAACACAGAAATAACTATACCTGTAGGTCACCATATGGACTTCAACAATGAGTAAAACATATTCTGCATAGTTGGTTTTAAAGGTCCCAAAATGACAAATGAACAATTTAAAACATTTAAAATGAGAAAACTAATGGGTGATTTATGTACAAAATAATAAATGAATAACAAATATGTCTGTCTTGCAGGGTTTATCTGAACTTAACCTCATTTTCATGGACTTGTCTGTTTCTTGAATTCTAAATATGTTTCAAAATATTTGGTTGATGGGATGATTGTTACAGAGTCCGACATAGGGTGGGGGCTCATTGGTGGATTATATTGCAAATAACTGAAGCTAGCCCCGCTTTGGCAGTCAGTCCCCACATTGCCACTAGAGAAATAAAATAACTAAGAAAAAAAAATTAAATCACGATAATTTCCTGTCGATATGCACATCTACATAGTATGTCCTTATTATCTACAAAGTTTCATGAAATTCTGTTGTGTGGTTTCAGAGGAGTTTCGATGACAAGCTGTTTGCAGTTGTATACTGCAGCAAATAAGTTCAAAGGGGCATAACTCCTAGAAAAATAATTCGTAATTTCCTGTCGATATGCACATCTACATGGTATGTCCTTATTATCTAAAAAGGTTTTATGAAATTCTGTTGTGCGGTTTGAGAGGAGATGCAGTGACAAACTGTTGCAGTAGTATATTGAAGCAAATAGGTTCAAAGGGGCCTTACTCCTAGAAAAAAAATATGTATATCTAAATAGTATGTCCTTATCTAAAAAGGTTTCATAAAATTCTATTGTGCGGTTTGAGAGGAGATTCGATGACAAACTTGCAGTAGTATAATGAAGCAAATAAGTTCAAAGGGGCATAACTCCTAGAAAAAGTTTGAATCATAATTTCCTGTCGATATGCACATCTGCATAGTATGTCCTTATTATCTAAAAAGTTTTCCTGAAATTTTGTTGGGCGGTTTGAGAGGAGTTGTGATGACAAGAAACAGGACTGATAAACTGGCTGATGGACGGACGGACTGGTCAAAAATGTTATACCCTGCGCCACTTCCTTGTGTAGGGTATAAAAATAGGAAGATGGGGTGTCATTGTTTATGAGGCAACTCTTCACCAGAGACCAATTTACATAGAAAATAACAATTATGTCCCCGTACGGACTTCAACAATTACTATAAACTGATATACCACATAGTCAAACAAATAAAAGTCCCAGAAATTACGTTTTTTTTATATGACTGCACATAATGAAAATTAAAGTTGTGCATACTGAATGATCACTGGCAAGTATTTCAAGCATAATACGGATGAGAACATGCAGATAAGTATCAATTATGAAAGTTATGCAAAGTAAGACGGGAGCTAGATATATGGACTGCCATCCCTTACTGAAAAATCAGCCTTCTGGCGAACTGTTGCGGCAGATCTGCCGCAAACACTGCGGTTAGGTTGCTGCAAATAGTTTGCGGCAACTTCACCGCGACTTTTTACCATGCAAATGAAGGTTGCGGCAGACTTGCCGCAAAGTTTGATAGCCTTATATAGTTTGTGGTGAACTTCTGGCGAATATTTGTGGTGAACCTCTGGCGAACTCTGATAGCCTTACATAGTTTGTGGCGAACTTCTGGTAATTTTTGCGGTGAACTTCCGGCAAACTTTGAAAGCCTTATTTAGTTTGCGGTGATCTTCTGGCAAATCAAGTGATAATGATGCCCTATGACTACCTTTACATTTAATTTTTTTTCAAAACTGTACGTCTTATTCAAAATGATGCACATGTCATGCATGTGGATCAAAATTAATTATTATGACCAATAACTGATATTTATCTGCTCACCTTCTGATCAAATAACATTTTTGAAGAAATGTGAAAGAGAGAAATAAAAGTTGTGACCACAATAAAAACAATGTAGGTACATGTATATTTATTAATTTACTCCGTGCATAATTCAGAATGAGCTGATTAATTTCTTAACAGATTCATATGTATGAAAAAATCAAGAACAGATCTGTCTTTATAAGGCCAATTATAAAGAAACTGGGATTAACATGATTAAGGCATTACAACATTAAGCATAAAATATCATATCTAAAATATAAATCTGACAAATGTGATTAAACAATATAGAATTACAAATTGTTTTGAAGACCTTTCCTGCAAAACATCATTAATATCCACAAAGTTTAAGATTACAACTGTAATGATATTTCTCTAAGAGCAATAAGAGTGTAACACAATCGTTATTTCAAAATGGGGGTTCTTTGACATAATTTTTGTACCAATAAAAGCAAATTAACATGCAAAAACTGTCTAAATTAACTTACAAAGAGATGATCAATGATGCATGGCCTGTTCCAGGAACTAATTGAATCATATATAACTCAGACATCTATCATATAAAACATTCATTTACTTTTAACATGAAAACACCAACATTAAAAACTCCGTCCTATTTCAAATTCAAAGAAGCAGGAAGTCTGATTTTAGTGCAGGGAACATGCTCAGTATGCTATAAAGTTTGCGGTGAAGTTCCAGCAAACTTTAGGACTCCTTTAAAGTTTGTTTACAAAGTTCTTTCAAATTTAAGAAAGTTAAGAGTTTGCGGCAACCTTGCGGCAAACTTTTACATATGTTTGCCAAAAGGTCGCTGCTAGCGGCGAACACTGGTGAACAACTTTCAGGTCTTCTGGCGAACTAAAAAGATTGCCGCAAGGTTGCAGCAATGTTTCTCTTTTCATAAGGGATAAAAAAAAAAAAAAACGAATGGACAATTACGCTTGGTGCACGTGTAGGCAAAATTCCCCCTTTTTACCCTACGAGGCTTCGTATGTATACATCCAGCTGTTTGAACACCCTGTATAATCAAGGGGTCATCTGTCAGATTAGTCATATTTCTATGTTAACCATACGATATGAAAATAAGCAGATGTGGTATGATTGCCAATGAAACAACTATCCACCAAAGTTCATATTTAAAATTCAATATTATAAATAAAAAAAACATTATCTCCTTTTATCATCACGCATAGATCGATGATTAGTTATGCATTTCTTTGCCACGGTAAGATCAAATCAGTGTTCACAAACAAAATTGTCATTCACATTTTTTGCCGCATTGACATCACTCAACTATATTTGTGATCATTAATTTTGTTTTAATCAAGAACTTTCCTTATTAGCTTACCTTTTAAAAAAGCATTTCAAAAATTAAGATTAAAGTTAAAGTTTGCCAACATCACCGGCTAATATAGCGTTCTTCAGGGAGTAGCTTTTAAATTACAATCCAAACTTTTCCTGAACCTAGTAGTAGTATAGATTTTTTTTTATATATATAAAGTCTTTAGTAGTGTTTGAGACTGCCCGGCACGATGCGGGTGTATGTCCTAGCAAAATCCCGACATGGTGAAACCAAAAATTTTGCGGTTCTCCGCAAAGCATGCAGTATTTAGGAATTATATCATAGACCGATATATAAGGTCGGAATACTAGGCCAGTCCCGGTTACTTTTGACAGTGATGGATCCAGGGGGAGGGTTCCGGGTTCCCCCTTTTTTGGACGATCAATGCCTTTGAATGGGGAAATATAGTTGGAACACCCCCTTTTTGTCCTGAGTTGGGAACCCCCTTTTAAAATGGCTGGATCCGCCCGATTGATCGTTGCTGGATCCATTAGTCTATTTTAATAACATTCAGTGCTCTGATTCAATTATTTTAGTTTTAATGCTGATATTTCTTTTTTTTTTAATATGAACTCGGTTGATATATTGATAGATACAACAGAAAATTGCAAATCAACAAAATAACAATTCACAAAATAAGTAATAGAAAAGTATCATAAAAATAGAAAACATTGGTCCCGATGTCTTAGATTATAGGACTAAGTCTAGTGTTCCGGAAATCATGGAATTGTGATACGAGAAAAATTATCAGATGATTTTCGTGCAGGTAAACATATCTTTAAATGAAAATGTTAAGTATTAAGTCTGTTAGAAAATTGACATGTTCAAATTTGTTTTGGTATAACTATAATTATCAAAATTTTGCAGTGGAAAAATATATCGCATACTCGGGAATAAACTCCTAAAAATACTTGGAAATAAAGATATTTCAAGTTTTAAATATATTTATGACAGAAACAAACTGTTATAAAACGCCAAACGGATTATATATATCATGATAACAAACCCGCCCCGATGTTTTAAACCATACTATACGGGCAGAGACATATATACACATATATGTCTCTGATACGGGTCACAAGTTTACCTGTTTTTGAAAGCTGTACGATGACATGAAGTTGTTTACATCGCTATCATTTGTTTACAGTTAATCATTGCGTCATTGGCAAAACATTTTCAAAAATAAATATCCACGACATTATTTAATTCAACTGGTATTTAAGTGAATTCAAAATATGGTACGAACGGACCCAAGAGGCGACCGTGTAAGATGAGAATGCGTTTTGGGAGCGAAGCGGCACCAAATACCGTCGACGTCATACATGTGACTTTGTCAGTATTTATATATTCTTTTTTTTTTTAATGTTATGCTTAAATCATGTATATTTTTCTCCTTTTAAACTTTTATGCGAAAAATGAATTTCTGACCGTTCGTATTTCCTGTTTTGAAGAACGTTTAGCGTCACTTGTTTACATCGTCAAGGGTGCTTTCATACACGCCCGCGTTCCAAGGTCGTCAAAGCTATTTTTGAGAAGACCCCTTAAAGCGACCGTTTCCAAGGCACTCGTCGTAAGAAACATGCGTTAAAATATGCGCATTGGTAAAGGGCCGAGCCACCTTAAGGCGATACCAGGTACATTTCAATTAGACAACAACCTAACAACTCAAGAAAAGTATCTGAAAAATTAACAACTCGTATAAATACGATTTTGACAGGATTTGGTCGACGGTTACGAGAAATATAAGTAGTTCAAATGATTAAAAGAGACAATCTTGATTTTGCATTACATTCAGAAGTGTAAGAAATGACAGAGGAGGGAGATTACTGACATACCTAACTCCTTTATCAGGGCAGATTCCCTATCCTCAGCTGCTCTTATGTCTCCTTCTACATTTGCCCACTGTTCGTATGTGAATTCAAATGTCGCAACACAAATGATTGCTTCACTGAACCCAGCTACTACTTTATGTACTTTTTCTTCTTTTTCTGCTGTCCACTCCATACTGAAGTTGTCCCGTTGATTGTTGAGTCAACTGCAAATTAAAAAAAAGCATTATGAAATCCGTTTTAACCCCTTCCCTTTACCCCCTTTAAAAATTTGAACAACAAAACAAAGAACTTAAGAAAAATACTTTAAAGTAACTTACCACCCTTCGCTTATGAAGTCTATTTTCTTCAGAAATGCTGCACGAGATCAATTTAGACGTCTAAAAATTTATCCTTGTGCAATTTATCGACGATACATCGACGATAACGTTGTCAGAAGAGATGTTTATGACGTCGATGAATGGTATAGTCACTATAGGGAGCAACCAATATACTTTAAAAGGGGTGGAGCCTCACTCACTGGGTTTTGCTTTTTGTTTGAGTCAGGAAATTATATTTGTTTTTTAAACGCTATCAATCAAATTATTTGCTCAAAATTTAACACTATAAGGTATGGGGAAAATCTGGATTCAGATATTTTTTTGTCCTCTTTAATTTGGAAATACATAAAAGAATACCTTTTTCACTATCCCCTCCTTTTCGAAATAAAATGGTTCCTCAGAAGCGCAAAGTTTTCTCGGACCTTCTCAGATTCCTATCAGTTTGTGGTATAAAGATGATCAATTTTCATTTTCATTTCATTTCTGAATTAAAAGTACATAATTTATTATACTTCACCTTTTAGAGTGATAAAGGATTCCGTCTATTTGTTTGTTTGTCCGTTCGTTTTTGTATAAATTTTGTATCCGCATCTGCTGGACAAAAATGTGTAATTTTTTGTCCAGCAAATGCGGATATAAAACTTATATATGAATTTTTGACTAAATATTGTTGACAGTATTTGTTTTTGTACCTATCATATCATTTTGTCATTTGAATACATTTTTGGTTTAATTTTAAATGACATCATATCTGCACATAATAATAAAATTTGTATTCGCCTTTCCTCCTAAACCTCTATTCAAACTTAAAATGATTTTTTTTTCTTAATTTCTAAAGTTTATTTTTTGGGGGATTGGGAAGGGGCCCGGGTAATTCTTAGTAAAGAACCTTGCCATGCATAATGTTTGGTCTACCGATATTTGTTCCTACGTTACTCCTCTTAGACCCCTTACTAACTTTATCACATCTTTATCATATACATGCCACCTATTTTATTTCATCATAATGGAAAATTTGGGGTTTCCCATCCAATTGTAATTTTTGCAAGGCGTTGGGGTATAACTTTTGTGAGTTTTGTACTTCAAGTTTTTATCAAAATTGTCCAGAGTCCTGATGTAATTTTTTCCCCCTGTTGGCGTAATTACAAGATTTAGTCCTTGTATCTTTGATAGGTTTATCAGTCTATGGAAGAAGCGAATCGATAAAAACTTTTCTTATATCACATAGCGATATTTGTAGTTACATAGTGTACATATTTTTGTATTTCTCTTGAATAATTGTATAAAATCTAACTTTGTAAACAAAATTTATCAAAATAATATCAAAGTAAATCAAATAATTGTTAAAAAAAGAAAATGTCAAAGTGGCTTGGCACTTAAATGGCTTCATGTTGCCAAGAAATCTTTCTTTTGCATGATTAAAATTAAATAAATCTTCATTTTTCAAGTATAATGACACATTTCCTAAACTTTGATATGAATATATGTATTTAAAAAATTATTTCAAGATATTTCTCTTATATATTTAAACAATTGTCAACATATTATTTGTGACTTTTTGTCCTGTGACTTTTTGTCCTACCAAATTTGTGACGTTATGTCCTGTGACTTTTTGTCCTGTGACTTTCTGCCCGTTTACCTAGAAAAGTATCACATTCATAAATTTTTGATATTAAAAAAATTATCGCTATGATATAAGACAAACATCGCATTGATATAATAGAATATAGCAGTATCTTTGACTTATAGGTGATTTTGGCTTAGCAAACAATTGAATTCATCTCAATTGCATTCCACTGAATTTGCTATATGATATATATTGAATGTGTACATCTACAAAAAGATAAATCGTGCATTTATGTTTCATTTATTCAACAATTCAATTTTTTCGTTTAAATACACCTTGCTTGTTATCACATAAAATGATTCATGGAAATTATACAGCAGACGTATATCGTGTTAAATGTCACCCTGTTTTAAGAAAAGAGTCATTACTTTATACCGAGACACCTGCCTTTCTTAGTACAAATGCTAACATTCGTCTGAAATTTCCCACAATGCAACTCGTTGATATAAGACAATATCGCTCGTTGATATAAAAAAAGTTTATATCGATTCGCTTCTTCCATAGACTGTTTATTGTATCTTTAACATTCTGTGCAACGTTGTGTGTAGTGTTGTACGTTGGTTATCTTTTCGTCTTTGTGTAAGTCAGTTTTACTTCAACTCAATTTTGTGTGCAATCTTGTTGCCTTTTCTACTTCTTAAACATTCACCAAAAAACTATTGTTATTAAGCAGTAACAGATTTAGAGAGAAAGTAAGGGTATAAAGGATGTACATAACTCTTCGGTCTTTTCATTTCTCACAAATTTTGGAAAACGCTAAGCTGCCAATAACTTTTTAAATGATAGCATAAATAAAAAAATAAGGTGACGTGAAAGGAATACCAATAATTTGCTAGAGACTAAAGTACATGGATTGAAGCAACTGTAGGTCGACATTAAGTCTTCTACTGAGCAATTCTCGTACCATATAGCAAGCTAAAGTGTTCCAGGAATGACAAAATGATTCCCATTTAAACGAGACCAGTTACCTGATTTATGTTAAAACAATAAACGAATTGTAAAATCCTGTGCTATCAATACTGTGCTATTGTTTAATCCTGTGAAATTGTAAAATCCTGTGCTATTAATACTGTGCTATTGTTTAATCCTGTGAAATTGTACAATCCTGTGCTATTGAAGATTTCTTGTGACTGATCGGGCAATCATGACTGTGCTATAGCGCAATACTGTGCAAAAGAAGATTTCTTGCTTTTGCCAAATCCTGTGCTATTGCCAATACTGTGCAATTTAAGATTTTTTGTGATTGGGCAAAACTCTGCAATAGAAGATTTCTTACTTTTACCCAATCATGTGCTATTGCCCAATACTGTGCAATTGAAGAATTCTTGTTTTGGCCCAAAACTGTGCTATTGTACAATCGTGCTATTGCGCAATACTTTGCAATTGAAGATTTCTTGTGATTGGGCAATACTGTGCTAGAGGCTAGCCCAATGCTGTGCAATAGATTTCTTGCTTTTGCCAAAAACTGAGCTATTGTCCAATCCTGTGCAATTGAAGATTTCTTGTGATTGGGCAATACTGTGCAACAGAAGATTTCTTACTTTTGCCCCCGATACTTTGCTATTTTACAATACTGTGTTGTTGCACAATACTGTGCAATTGGAGATTTCTAAGTGACTTCTTGAAACTTTAAAAAAAAAATTGTAATTTCAAACCAATAAATTTTTCACACTCCCTTGGAGTTCTACCCCTAATTAAGGTTAAGAATGGAAATGGGGAATGTGTCAAAGAGACAACAACCCGACCATAGAAAAGACAACAGCAGAAGGTCACCAACAGGTCTTCAATGCAGCGAGAAATTCCTGACCCGGAGGCATCCTTCAGCTGGCCCTCAACAAATATATATACTAGTTCAGTGATAATGGACGCCATACTAAACTCCAAATTGTACACAAGAAACTAAAATTAAAAATAATACAAGACTAACAAAGGCCTCAATTTCAGCCTTCCCTTTGGGGTTTTTGGCCCTTTTTGTCTTAATTCCTTAATCTATTAGGCAATAACCTCCAACATTAATCCCAGCCTTCCCTTTCTGATATCAAATTTTGTGGTACAATTTCAGAGAGATACATACTATTACACAAAAGTTTTGTCCAGAAACTACAAAAATCCTTGTTGTTGGCCCCTTCTTCCTTAACTGTTGATACTATAACCCCTTACATCAATTCCAACCTACCTTTTGGTGTATTGAACCGTCTGGTAAAATATTATAAGGATCCATTCACTTATATTAAAGTTATTGTTAAGAAACCAAATTTGTATGCGTCTTCGGATGTTGCCAACATGGACACAGACATCATAGCATTATAAGAATCCAAATTTTTTTTGCTGTCATGTAAAAATTATGTTTTACCTGTGTCCTCTGTTTAGCCTTCTTTGGCCATTTTGTTTGGCAGGGGAGGTCATTGAACACATTTTTTTAAATTGAATTCAAATGATGATTGTGGTTAAGGTTTGTTAAATTTGGCCCAAAAATTTAAGAGAAGATTTTTGTAAAAGTTGACAGACGATATCAGACACTGGACGCCAAGTGACGAGCCATTGGGCCAGGTGAGCTCAAAAGAAATATTAGAACATGGTCTCACCAATATTATTTTGGCCAGGAGAGCTAAAAAGAAATACTGGAATATTGTCTCAAAAATATTTTTTCCCCAAATACACAGCTGAAGAACATGAAAGATCTTGATTTTTAAAAATAAATGTTACACTTGGATTCAGGAAATTATATGTACATTTATCCTCTATAAAAGACAATTATTATTCCCAAAGAAGTGATTTACAAGGTTAAACGAGTCTAAAGGTTTGTTTACATCACAAACTTTACAATTTTTAATACCTAAAAATTCAGAGGGTCTGATCAGTATAAAAAAGTAAAAAAACAAAATATATTTATATCTTTATTAAAATAATTTGAAAAATAAAACTGCTACAACAACAAATAATAATATAACAAATAATTATCACAAAGTAAGAAAATAGTGTGTTAAAGCCATATACATATAAAATTAAACACCTGATCATAATAACAAGTATATTAAAACTTATATATAAAAGGTTTGATCAACTTACAATAATATTTTTATGTTTTCACACATATAACTGAAACAATTTTTTCCTTTGTGTGAGTTGTGTCCCCTTTATAAATATTTGATATTTTGAGAATATAATTTCTCCTATGATTTCATTAAGGAATGCTTCATCAGACAGAATATTTATTCAGATAATCATGGATAGTTTGTATTATTTTGTAATTTTATTCCATAGTGATATAATTTTAGTAGGGTTTTCTATATGAATTTGATTTTGACAAAAAAAGCATATTCACCTGCTGAAAAATGTATTTACTGTGCAAAACGTTGCATACTTTTAAGTGTATAATAACAGTAAAATGATCAACGTAGAATTAGTTTTGGTAAACAACTGTTATTAAAAACATATTTTTCTCTTTCATATCATGGAATAAAACATTTACTGTCTTTTGTTTCGGTAAATATGTGTTTTAAGGGCATACGATACAGTTACAGGGGAGGTAATGACGTTGCTAATGTAAAATGTTATTTTCGCGACGTCAAACTGTGACATATCGGGAAAAGATGCATTTTCTGATTAATTTTTAGCATTCAAACTGATTTAATTTGAAAACGAGTGCATGGACCCCCATTTTTTAAACCGTCATTTTGTTTCATTTTGCAGGGAGATTATGTGGACCAAATTTTATAAAACTGTAAATAGTTTATTTTTTTTAATTTTGATAAATATACAACAAAAAATTACTGTTGTTTTCTCAATTCATGACCATTTGATAATGATATGAGTTATTTCTGAACAAAAAAGGCATAAATTTTTAGAATACTTATAAAATACAGAAATTACAAATTATTTAACAAAAAACAATTTGTGTTTATCTTTTAAAACAAAAAAGTTATGTCTTTCTTTCTAAAAGGAAAATACGGCCACAAATCCGAATTTTGAGCAAATATACAAAATTTCGACCTCATTTAACTCAAAAAGTAGCACATGAAGGTATATTTTTTATTACATATTTGATTTAATCACGTAAAAAATAGCCTATATGCAAATTTTCATCAACTTGTAAATACAGAATCAAAACTGTATCGTATGCCCTTAATTGATTTTTGAAAAGTCTAGCAACATTCACTTCAGCAGTTGATTTAGATTTTCCAACATCTGTCTTTCATATCTCAGAAAGTTTTATAAAGATTAAATGATCAGGGGAAATAACTTGTTCAATACAAATGATTTGATTTAAATCAGTGGCAGAAAAAGAAGCTTTGAAATTAAAGATGATTTCTTTCATGATAACTTTATTTTGCTTTCCAAATCAATTAAAGATCAGCTCCAATTACTATTACCTCCAATTTTGTGAGACATAAATTAATTAAAATTAAAATGCTTGTGAAAAATTCTCTGTGAACACATATACATAATCTAATATACAATAATTAAAAAAAATTATTAATTTGAAACAGCCATGTGCTAGCCATCTAAAAATACTGATTCGTTTTTATATGGAACTGTCTATCAGTTTGGTTCTACAGTAGTGAATGAAGTATTAACAGTTGTTCACAGAAGTATTAACAGAAGGATGTACACAATGATCTAATGTCTTATATAAGCTGCAGTAGTTAAAATAACAAAAATGATGCCAATCTGATCTTTAAATACTCTTCAGCATTCATTAGTAATTTATGACTGATTGTTAGTAATTCTAGCATCCAATATATTATGGAATTGTCATTTTATAAACAAGAAAATTGAAAAAATTCCTAAATTCCAATGCTTTTTTTAAAGTGGGATTTAAGTGTGATTTGATGTCCTAAAGTCAAGGATATATTTATAAATGCAGAACATTTATCTGAAATTAGTCCAAATACTTCTTTTTCTTATCTTTTGCTCAAAAAGCATTTTTCTATGTCTCAAAAGAATGACCTGCAATTCTTGTAATCTGATAGTGTACAAACAAGGCCATGATCCTATTTTTATAATGGTGGTATCCAGAAATTAGATATATTCTTTTGATTGTATTATATACGAAATATGCAATTGTCAAAACAGCAGATAGTGTCTGATCAGAAAATTTTAAGTTATGATTTTGATAAATAAAAACTATAAAAGAAACGACAACTGACAATTAAAAAAGTTCAACACAGTAGAAAGACATACAAAGGAATGCTTTAATATTCAAATTCTTTCATTGAAAGAGTTATTTCCCATACTTTATAAATGTGTTTTACCACCATTGTAACTTTTTTTCCCCTATTAATAGATTTTGTTAAATTTTCACTTTTAAAAAAATTGTGCAGAATTTATCTTTATTTCAAATAAAGAAATACTTGGCATGAGTAAATTGTTATCCTATTTAGTACTATAGACAAAACTTTACGTAACCTTTCAATGCATATAAGAAAATAACCCTCACTGGAATTTACCAATCAATTCAAGGGAATATTTGTTTCAACCCTTTTTCATATGCAACCAGATGTGACATACTATAATATGGTGGTACATGCAATACACATAAAGGAGAACCAATTCAAATGTTCTTCTTAAATCTTATTTTTAAATCTTACATGATCAATGGACACAACAGTGTAAAAAACAACATTTTGACAATAAAAAAAAAAAAAAAAAATTGCAAGGGAATAAACTCTAAATGGAAAATAATATATCAGAATTCTTTGAATTGCTATCTCTAAATTCTCACATACATCAAAATTCACCCAGAATGCATCAAATATTAACTACCACTCCTAAACTGTATTTCAAACAGATATATCACATAGTTATTTCTAGGACGGATATTACACTTTTATATGAGCCATGTCAAAGAGAAATCTGTCTTATGCATGTGAACATGTACATGTACTTGTTCACTACTTTTTTTGGAATATACAAATACAACTAGATGTGTCAAAGTGACACGAATGGTCCCGGCTCAAAAAAAAAAATAGAAGAAAAATCTGCAATTTCAATAACACATGTGGACACATGTGGACACAAACATGATGGTAGTCTCACATAACTTAAATCAGCTCAAAATCTGGAGTTGTATAGAAAAAAAGTGTGTATATCATAACTATCCCAGTGATTTTCAACAATTTTCCAAGTTGTAAACCCTTAATTTTGGCAATCATTAGAGGAGCGGAACGAGACTTAAACTTGATCTGTAACTCATCATTGTAAGCTCACATACCAAAAATCAGCCCAATATCTGGAGTCATTTAGAAAAAAAAGGTCGTATAACTGTGATATTCAAAAATTTATGAAAGTCCAAAGCATGAAATTATAGCAAAGTTTAGAGGAGCACAACCTCAAACTTGATCTGTAACTCATCATGGTTAACTCACATACCAAAAATCAGCCCAATATCCGTAGGCATTTAGAAAAAAAAAGTCTGTATTAATGTGATTTTCAACAATTTATCAAAGTCCATAGCCCGTAATTTTTGGCAAAAATTAGCTGAGCGGAACAACACTTAAACTTGATCTGTAACTCATCATGGTTAACTCACATACCAAACATCAGCCCAATATCTGAAGGCGTTTAGAAAAAACTCTGTATAATGGTTTGTTGCAGAATGACGGAATGACAGAATTACGGAATTTCGGACAAGGATAAAACTATATGGCACTGACAACTTTGTTGCAGGGCCATAAAAATAGAAGAAAAATGTTGGTCTGTGTTCTAGGGTTCTACTACCAATTCAATTTTCAAACAGTTACAATCTTTCCATCGAGATATTTTCCAACCAGAAATGAATTAACAGAAGTGTTGATATTTACTTGCATATGGTCGATTTCCACCTGACACAGCTCATACCATGAAGATGATCAAAAATATTTTTATCAAAAATAGAAACATCAGCAGCAAGATGATTTTTTCTGCATAGAATATCATAGGTCTCCACGCCATAATTACAAATATAACATGTTATGTAAAAACACAAGATGATCATTTCAAATGTTCTACACGCTTTTTGGGACAAATACCATAATCCTTAAAGATATTTAATACAAGAACATGTCTTAGAAAAAATTGAAAAATGAAAAGTTTCTTAACTATTTTATAGTCTTTTACTTATAAAATTTGAAAGTGATAACTTTAATTGCAGTTGTCTACACTTATAACAATTTTCACAGTTTTTTTCCTTAATTTGAAAAGTAATTTCTACTGAAAAAGTGTCATATTCAACATCTATATCTTTCTTAAAGACGGGTCTCAAATATTAAGAATTTGCGTGCTATACAAAACCAATAAGCTATTCAGTGATATGCAAGTAAAAAATGGTCCCATTTGATAAAAATAACATGTCAAAACAATTATCATCTACAACTAACAATAACATGGCTGCCTGTTCTACCCTCAGGTAAATGTGTGTGGAAAAACTTCCCACACTGTCTGTACCCACTCTGAGATAAAAATAAAGAAATATCAAACTGTAGAGTATTAAAATAAACAAGATGACTTGGTAATTGTCTCTTCTGCTGCTTATATTCTATTTTTAGCCAATCTTCTGGATCTTCGTAAAATATGTCTGCTTCGTCGATGTAATCTTCTTCTTGTTTCAGGTTTGGTTCACAGGTGAGAAATCTCATGGTAATGTTTTGATGTAGATAACTAAAATAACAAATTATATAAAATAGAATAGCTGCTGTCCTAAAATCTTATAATCATGTTGAGACCTTTTTTATGTATTTGATATCACGAGTTAATTTCTTGTTATGTATATATGTAGTACTGTGGACTCATTATTATTCATGGGTACGGACTTGTGGATTATATGGATTCATTATTATTCATGGGTACGGACTTGTGGATTATATGGATTCATTATTATTCATGGGTACGGACTTGTGGATTATATGGGTTCATTATTATTCATGGGTACGGACTTGTGGATTATATGGGTTCATTATTATTCATGGGTACGGACTTGTGGATTATATGGGTTCATTATTATTCATGGGTACGGACTTGTGGATTATATGGATTCATTATTATTCATGGGTACGGACTTGTGGATTATATGGATTCATTATTATTCATGGGTACTGTTATGATATTGTAATTATTGTATTTATTTATGTTGGCCTGATTGGGGTGTGTGGCCTGAGTTGTTTACAGAATAATCTTAGAACTGTGCAGTTTAGAAATCATTGGAACTTTCCAGAATGATCCTAATAAAAGATGCGTTATATAAACTTCTACATTTTACTAGAAACTTCTGTTGTAACTTTCTAGGATGTTCCATTATAGACTGTTCTAGAATCTTCCATGACGATTATATATATATATACAGACACTAAAGTTAAACTCTCACTCTTGGATTTGGACTTAGACATCGATAGACATTAATATTCATAGCCTTTGGATTAACACTTTTATTCTACAAACAACATCATACTGGATTGTGACCGTAATATTCAGATTGGATTCCGAAAGATATCCGGATACAGATAAAGATAAAAGATTGGACTCATATTTTGACAGTTAAGTTGACAGTAATATTTGTGTAATACTTCTTGTAAAATTTTATATAATAAATATTGTTAAATTTTATTATTGATTCGTGTCTTTTGTTGGCTACAATTTAAAGGCGATTTCTGGCCGTAACAGAAATTGGGGGCTCGTCCGGGATAACGAAAATATCTTATTCAAAATTTATTCAATATTTTTATTATAACTAGCCAACAAAATTCTACAAAATGGCATTTGATGCCGGTAATTTTTTGAAAACGCCAGACCTGGAGAGTTTTGATAATTTAAAGAAAGAGGAATTAGTGTTGCTTGCTAAACATCTGAAATTAGATTTTAGAGTATCTATGAGAAAACAAATTATAAAAAATTTGGTTATAGACAAATTAGTGGACGCAGAAATTTTAGGTGAAGAGGCTCTTGATCTTAAGGTCGAAAACGTTGACGCCTTTAAATTAAAACAGTTTGAATTAGAACATAAACTTAAATTAAAGAACCTTAGTGAGCACGCTCACATACCCCATGTCCCCGCATTGTCATTGGAGAAATTAAATAAGTATAAGAAAAAAAATTGTATAAGAAAAAATATTGAATAATAATTTCCTGTCAATATACATAGTATGTCCTTATTATCTACAAAATTTCATGAAATTCTGTTGTGTGTTTTCAGAGGAGTTGAGATGACAAACTGTTGCAGAAGTACATTGAAGCAAATAAGTTCAAAGGGGAATAACTCCTAGAAAAAAAATTGAACCGTAATTTCCTGTCGATATGCACATCTACATAGTATGTCCTTATTATCTGAAAAGGTTTCGTGAAATTCTGTTGTGTGGTTTGAGAGGAGTTGCGATGACAAACTGTTGCAGTAGTACATTAAAGTAAATAAGTTCAAAGGGGCGTAACTCCTAGAAAAAAAATTGAATCGCAATTTCCCGTCGATATGCACAACTACATAGTATGTCCTTATTATCTGAAAAGGTTTCGTGAAATTCTGTTGTGTGGTTTGAGAGGAGTTGCGATGACAAACTGTTGCAGTAGTACATTAAAGTAAATAAGTTCAAAGGGGCGTAACTCCTAGAAAAAAAATTGAATCGCAATTTCCAGTCGATATGCACAACTACATAGTATGTCCTTATTATCTGAAAAGGTTTCGTGAAATTCTGTTGTGTGGTTTGAGAGGAGTTGCGATAACAAACTGTTGCAGTACTACATTAAAGTAAATAAGTTCAAAGGGGCGTAACTCCTAGAAAAAAAATTGAATCGCAATTTCCCGTCGATATGCACAACTACATAGTATGTCCTTATTATCTGAAAAGGTTTCGTGAAATTCTGTTGTGTGGTTTGAGAGGAGTTGCGATGACAAGAAACAGGACTGACGGACTGACGGACGGTACGACTGACGGACGGACGGACGGGTCAAAAACATTATACCCTCCGCAACTTCGTTGCATGGGGTATAATTAAAAGAACTGGAAATGAAGGAGATGGAGAAAATAAAAGAACTTGAAATGAAGGAGATGGAGAAAATAAAAGAACTTGAAATGAAGGAAAGATTGGAAATGGATAAAAAAAGAAAAAGAAGATGAATTTAAATTAAAAGAACTTGAAATGAGGGAAAGACTAGAGATGGAGAAACTGAAAATTGAAATGGTCAAAGAAGAAAGCAACACTAAAGTCCAGCCGAAATCAGAATATTTTGATGCAGCAAAAAATATACGTTTGGTTCCTAAATTTTGTGAAAAAACAGTCGATAAATATTTTCCACAGTTTGAGAAAATTGCTCGTAATTTGAATTGGCCAAAGCCGTATTGGACTACAATGCTACAAAGTGTTTTTGAAGGTAAAGCCGCTGAAATTTACTCTGCACTTCCATCAGAAAAAAGTTCCGATTATGACACTGTGAAACAGGAAGTTTTGAAAGCTTATGAGCTAGTACCAGAAGCATATAGACAGAAATTTAGATCTTATAAAAAGTTTGATTCGCAAACCTATGTGGAATTTGCTCGGGAAAAAGAAGATCTATTTGATAAATGGCTTACTTCAACGAAAACAGATAACAATTTTAATAACCTAAGACAATTGATGTTATTAGAAGAGTTCAAACAATGTGTTCATTTAGACTTAAAAACACATTTAGACGACAAAACTGTTGGGACAATACATGATGCAGCTGTAATTTCAGATAATTATACCCTTTCACTTAAAAGAAGTTTCAAGGGTCAAAATGTTAATACTTCAAGTGGAAATTACAAAAATCAAAGCACTGAGCGTACTGATAGTAAGCCTGTTGCACAGAATAAGAGTCAGTCCAGTTATAATATGTCTAGTCCAAAATTTGATACTTTTGAGAAGAAGTCACTGATTTGTGCTTATTGTAAGAAAAATGGTCACCTGATGGCTGATTGTTTTAGACTCCAGAAGAAGAATGAACGAGATAATAAGCCAAAGTCCAGTGCTTGTACGACACCTTATATTACCAGTACGTTGGAATGTCCTGCGAGTCAGGCTTTTAAGTCCAGTTTTTGTGATTACATGGAGGAATATAAACCCTTTATGTCTGATGGGTTTATTTCTATTGTTGATGATACCACTCTTCAGCCTATTAAGATTTTACGGGACACTGGAGCTTCTCAGTCTTTATTGTTAGAAGGTGTGTTGCCTTTGTCCGAGAAGACTTCTGTTGGTGCCTCCGTTTTGTTACAAGGTGTAGAGTTAGGTTGTATAGATGTTCCTCTCCATCGTATTTATCTGAAGTCAGATTTGATAACTGGACCAGTTATTGTGGGTGTTCGTCCTAATCTCCCCGTTGAGGGTGTTACATTATTGCTAGGAAATGATCTAGCTAGGAACAAAGTGGTTGCTGAACCAATTGTTACCAGTGAACCAGTGGTGGATGTTAAATCACCTGAAGATGATGCTGAATTGTATCCAGCTTGTGTTGTTACTAGGGCGATGGCTAGAAAACAACAAGATGAGAATTTGCAAGAAGACCAGTTTGATTACATGGACCTTTCTGACACTTTCCTAGCTGACATTGAAGGTCCTGGTAGCTCAGAAAAGGCCATAATAAGATCACCTAGTGTTAATAAGAATGTTATTATGCCATGGCCAGACGTAAACAGCCATTCATTAGACCGAAAGAATTTATTCGAAGAACAACATAAAGACCCTGAGGTTCTCCAGCTCAACCAGCGGGCGCAACCACAGGAGGAAGCAGACAAAGTGGCCGAATGCTATTACCATCAGGACGGTATTTTAATGAGGAAGTGGAGGCCTCCTGATGCTACCCCAGAAGAGGAATGGAGAGTGGTATACCAATTGGTGGTGCCTAAAGTTTATAGGCAAGAAATTATTGGTCTTGCCCATGACACCCCCTTGGCTGGACACTTAGGTATAAGGAAGACTTGCCTTAAGATCTTGCAACATTTCTACTGGCCAAGACTTAGAAATGATCTTGCAGAATATTGCAAATCATGTCATATATGCCAGGTTGTTGGTAAGCCTAACCAGAAAATACCACCAGCACCACTTCTGCCTATTCCAGCCTTTGACGAACCTTTCAGCAGAGTTCTAATTGACTGCGTTGGACCTTTACCAAAGACCAAAACTGGAAATGCGTATTTATTGACAATCATGTGTACATCAACACGCTTTCCTGAGGCTATTCCGCTAAGAAATATGTCAAAGCTCTTATCAAATTTTTCATGTTAGTAGGACTTCCTAAGTCTATACAGTCCGACCAGGGATCAAATTTCATGTCAGGTTTATTTCAGCAAGTCGTGTACCAGTTAGGGATTGCTCAGTATAGATCAAGTGCGTACCATCCAGAATCTCAAGGTGCCTTAGAACGTTTTCATCAAACATTGAAGAACATGATTAGAACTTTTTGTCTTCAATTTGACAGAGACTGGGATGATGGAGTTCACTTTCTACTTTTTGCAGTCCGAGAGGCTGTTCAAGAATCCCTTGGATTTAGTCCCTTTGAGTTGGTATTTGGCCATACTGTAAGGGGACCGTTAAAATTGATTAAGGAAAAGTGGCTTACTGAACATACTGACTTGAATCTTTTAGACTATGTATCTAGATTTAAAGAAAAATTGTATACTGCTTGTCAAATTGCTCAGAAAAACTTAAAAAATGTACAGAACAAGATGAAAATATGGTATGATAAAGATGCCAGGGATAGAGTTTTTGAGCCTGGTGATAAGGTACTTGTATGTTTGCCAGTCCCTGGACATCCTTTACAAGCTAAATATTGTGGTCCTTATACAATAGAGAGTAAAATCAATGATTTGAATTATATTGTAAAAACTCCAGGTCGGTGCAAACAAAACAGAGTGTGTCATATTAATATGTTAAAACCATATTTTGAGCGTACTAATGAATGTCAGAGTAAACCAGTTGCCACTTTAGGCATGGTTAAATTTGAGAACAATCATGACAAACCAGATGTAATTGAACCACCTTTTAGTTCTAAAACTCTGGAAGAGACAGTTAGACTGAAAAATTCAGAAATTTTGTCAAATTTAGACTCAAAACTTGCACATCTGTCTTTTGATCGTAGAGAAGAAATAAAAACTTTGGTATTTTCTTTTAAAAATCTTTTTCCAGATGTGCCAAACAAAACCACTGCTGTTTGTCATGATGTTGATGTAGGAGATACTTCTCCCATTAAGCAACATCCTTACCGGCTCAATCCACTCAAACTTGAAGTTATGAGAAAAGAACTTAAATATATGCTTGACAATGATATTATTGAGCCGAGTAACAGTGAATGGAGCTCTCCTTGTCTCCTTGTGCCAAAACCAGATAAAACCTTTCGTTTCGTGACTGATTTCAGAAAAGTAAATTCAGTCTCAAAATCTGATTCCTATCCGATTCCAAGGATAGACGATTGTATTGACAACATTGGTCAAGCAAAATTTGTGAGTAAATTTGATTTGTTGAAAGGTTATTGGCAAGTTCCATTGACCCAGAGAGCTCGTGAAATATCAGCTTTTGTTACACCAGATGGCTTATTTCAATATACTGTAATGCCGTTTGGCATGAAAAGTGCACCAGCTACATTTCAAAGAATGATCAATAATGTTATAAAAGATTTAAACTGTTGTTATGCTTATATTGATGATCTAATTGTATGTAGTGATAGCTGGGAACAGCATTTAACACATTTGTATGATACTTTTGATAGATTGTCACAATCAAATTTGACTGATAATCTTGGTAAAAGTGAATTTTGTCAGGCCACTGTTGATTATTTAGGGCATACAGTTGGCCAAGGTCAAGTGAAACCTATTATGGCTAAAGTGGAAGCTATTTCCAAATTTCCTCCTCCTACAAATAGAAAACAACTTATGAGATATTTAGGCATGATTGGATTTTACAGAAAATTTTGTTCAAATTTTGTTACTGTGGTTCAACCACTGACTCATCTTTTACGAAAAGATTCTAAATTTATCTGGAGTGAAAATTGTCAAAACGCTTTTGAAAATAGCAAATCACTTTTAATTAATAGTCCGGTTCTCATTACTCCAGACTTTGAAAAACAATTTAAACTTGCTGTTGATGCAAGCGATGTAGGAATTGGAGCTGTTTTATATCAAGAGACAGATGATAATGTTGAGAAACCTATATCATATTTTTCCAAGAAATTAGATAAACATCAGAAAAATTATTCAACTATTGAAAAAGAGTGTTTTGCAATGGTGTCAGCACTTCAACATTTTGATGTATATTTGAATCCCACTGTATATCCTATTCTTGTTTGTACTGATCATAATCCTCTCACCTTCATACATAAAATGAGAAACAAGAATCAGAGGTTGACTAGTTGGAGTTTGTTAATACAGGAATATGATGTAATTGTAAAACATATTAAGGGTAAAGATAATGTAATAGCTGACGCTTTATCTAGAGCTTATTAAAACACTTTGTATATATATTATGTATTTTTGTTCATATTATTCATAATAAGTTTTTGTTACACTAAAACTTCTTTTAAGGGGGGAGGTGTTATGATATTGTAATAATTGTATTTATTTATGTTGGCCTGATTTGTGTTGTGTGGCCTGAGTTGTTTACAGAATAATCTTAGAACTGTGCAGTTTAGAAATCATTGGAACTTTCCAGAATGATCCTAATAAAAGATGCGTTATATAAACTTCTACATTTTACTAGAAACTTCTGTTGTAACTTTCTAGGATGTTCCATTATAGACTGTTCTAGAATCTTCCATGACGATTATATATATACAGACACTAAAGTTAAACTCTCACTCTTGGATTTGGACTTAGACATCGATAGACATTAATATTCATAGCCTTTGGCTTAACACTTTTATTCTACAAACAACATCATACTGGATTGTGACCGTAATATTCAGATTGGATTCCGAAAGATATCCGGATACAGATAAAGATAAAAGATTGGACTCATATTTTGACAGTTAAGTTGACAGTAATATTTGTGTAATACTTCTTGTAAACTTTTGTATAATAAATATTGTTAAATTTTATTATTGATTTGTGTCTTTTGTTGGCTACAAATTAAAGGCGATTTCTGGCCGTAACAGTACGGACTTGTGGATTATATGGATTCATTATTATTCATGGGTACGGACTTGTGGATTATATGGATTATATGGATTCATTATTATTCATGGGTACCGACTTGTGGATTATATGGATTCATTATTATTCATGGGTACGAACTTGTGGATTATATGGATTCATTATTATTCATGGGTACGAACTTGTGGATTATATGGATTCATTATTATTCATGGGTACGGACTTGTGGATTACATGGATTCATTATTATTCATGGGTACGGACTTGTGGATTATATGGATTGATTATTATTCATGGGTACGGACTTGTGGATTATATGGATTCATTATTATTCATGGGTACAGACTTGTGGATTATATGGGTTCATTATTATTCATGGGTACGGACTTGTGGATTATATGGGCACTAAAGTGTTCTACAAATATAAATGTAAATTTTAAACACATGTAAGCTGGTATATATACATGTATACAGACTTTGTAAAATCCTCATAATCAAAGTATAAATGAAAACACAATTGTTCTTTGACAATGAAAATTGGTGCCCAAGATAACAAATAATCCATAGAAACATGAAATTTTCAATGCTGTTTTCATTAACACTATCTAAAACTCAAGGCTGAGGTGAGAGACATTTTTTTTACAATTGATCCTGATTTTTTTATCAAAATTTCACTTACAAATTGATAATCCTATTTGTAGTTCCTTACCTGTAATATGGTGTGGAATGGCATGGCATCAAAAATAAAACATCCATATCCTTCTCTAGGCTTTCATCATACAAGTACTTCATAACAACAGTGGTACCCCTTTGGTGCAGAACTCCAAAATACATGGCAGGTATCAAATTAAGTCCAATTAATATGAACACTAAATATTTAGCTACTGTCAAATTATGTTTGTGCTTTCGTTGTTGTTTTTCAAACGGATCTTCACTTTGTGATTTGGAGGATGGACTAGAAGATTGTGTATTGTCAGTGACTTCAGCAGCTCCATCTACTTCCTGTGATTCATCAATGGCACCATCAATGACATGTACAGTTCCTGTTGACTGGTGTATGATGGGTGTAGTGGAGCCATCACTGCTGACTAGACTGTCTGAGCTACTTGTTGTTTTTGTTTGTTTACTTTCAGACCGTTTCTTTAGCTTTTTCTTTTTAATTCTTGGTTTTCTGCATAAACTGTTGAAGTATACTCCACAATAATGCATTGACATAGGTAATGCAGGCAGTAGGAATCTGAACTCCTTGTGTGATAAAAAGCTGTGAGGGAAAAAGGAAAAATATCAGTATTGCAATTAATAAACTGGTATCTGACATGTGTTCTACTACCATGACTACCCTTGTTTTCTTTAATTCAACATGGACAATGTAGAAAAGGCTGCTTTTTACAGAAATCACATATAATGACAAAAGAGTAAAAATAATTTGTTACAAAATGCTGTACACACAAATTTTACAATATATTATTATCTTTGTCATATTCAATACTGTAAAATAAAAGGCCCTAAAATTACTGTATAGAGCTAAAAATCTCAATTCAGCTATAAATATTAAAATAAGCCTAAAATTTGAATGCACAATAGTTGATCTTTTTTTCACACTAAATAAAAACAGAATATATAGATAAAAGAAGACGTGGTATGAGTGCCAATGAGACAACTCTACACCTAAGTCATAATCATATAAGAAAACCATTATAGGTCAAGGTAAGGTCTTCAGCACGTAGTCTTGGCTCACACCGAGCAACAAACCATAAAGGGCCCCAAAAATTACTAGTGTAAAACCATTCAAACAGGAAAACCAATGGTCTAATGCATTTTTCCATTGTTATCTTTTAAACTTAACTTACCTGTAGAAAAATATCGTCCATACAATGAGAAATAAGAGAACTTTATTTCTGGCCTTCCACGCCCCCATTACAAAAGGGAATAGATGACTGGTCATGATAACAGGATAACCTTGAGTGATGTACCAATGCCAAGGATGTGTCCCGTAAAATGAACCTCCTCCTTTTAGAACATTGAATTCTATGAAGTTGTATTGCACTAAAATCCAGTCTCCATAATACCAACGGTCAATGATACAGCTAAATACCAGCATGACAGAACTGCAAGAAATTCATAAATGATTAAAATTGAAATGGGTAAACAGACATTCATTTGTAGATATATACACAATCATTTATTTGTAGATATATACACAATCATTCATTTGTAGATATATACACAATCATTTATTTGTAGATATATACACAATCATTCATTTGTAGATATATACACAATCATTTATTTGTAGATATATACACAATCATTTATTTGTAGATATATACACAATCATTCATTTGTAGATATATACACAATCATTTATTTGTAGATATATACACAATCATTTATTTGTAGATATATACACAATCATTCATTTGTAGATATATACACAATCATTTATTTGTAGATATATACACAATCATTTATTTGTAGATATATACACAATCATTCATTTGTAGATATATACACAATCATTTATTTGTAGAAAAATATTTGAAATGTATATGCTTTAATTTTTTAACAATTTTTTCTGTACATCTATCTTATCTAAAAAACAAGAATGTGTCCAAAGTACATGGATGCCTAACTGGCACTATCATTTACCATGTTCAATAGGCAGTGAAATCGGGTACCAAATCTAATATGGCATTAAAATAAGAAAGATCATACCATAGGGAACATGTGTACTATAAAGTTTCAAGTTGATTGGAAATCAACTTTATTAAAAACTACCTTGACCAAAAAATTTAACCTGAAACTCACACTTTCATTTTCTATGTTCAGTGGACCGTGAAATTGGGATCAAAAGTCTAATTTGGCTTCAAAATAAGAAAGATCATATCATAAGCAATATGAAAAATAACAGTTTACTTTACAGATGTCATTACCTCCACTATAACTGTATCATTTGCCCGTAAGGATTAACACTTAACCCTTTGAAAGATTAATAGTCCCGATTATACACTAGATAAAACTAAAGACAAGCAGTGAATGAGGTTGCTGATATTCTTTTAATTTGTTTGTGTCATGTTCTTGAATGGAAACTACTTTGACTTTGAGATAAAGAACAGCAATAACAGCAGTGTTCTTTGCTTTTTATGTTTCTGCTGTTCATTATTGATGACTTTGTATAATAGATGGATTCACCATATTCTATCCTTTCTATTTCAAATAATAATATTGCAAAATACTCAATCGTAAACTTACCCAATAAAAAAATACTGTTTAAGAATTTTGAATATGTTGTGAGATGATTGTTGTAGATGCCAAGAACACATTAACAACCAAATGATGGCTGCTGTTGGTCGGACTAGAACGGATAATGATGCAAATACTAAAAACTTTGTCAACGATGTGCTGAAATTAAAAAAAAATACATGATAAGTAACATCTTTCATCTTATATATGACATTTTATTAACTTTTTCTTGCATGAATTAAAGCCTTTATAGGATTATAAAGTTTTTTACATTGGTCAGCTCAAATTGAATTATATTAACTGCTAAGGAAATCAAAGTGACCCACATGTCTGGTGAAAAGAGTGGACAAGCATTTGAATAATTTCAAATCATAATTAGGTAAAGTGTGGACAAAAACAACCCCTGAAAGGTCCATGTAACACAGTTGCATTTTCTGCAGTTCTTTAGAAGAATAGGCATTTGATATTTGGTTGAAATGGGCTAAATGTGTGAGAGAGAGAGAGAGAGAGAGAGAGAGAGAGAGAGAGAGAGAGAGAGAGGATATCATCTCCCCAAAGTAACATGTAAAGGTTGGTAGTTACCTTCTCAGGATTGCTTATTGAATTGAAAACAGGGCAGAGTAACTTTCATGTCCATATTCTTACTTTATAAGAGTTTTTTTCTCTTGTCTAAACATTGCTAAAGATTATGAATTTATAATTTTTGAGGTGTTATTCTTTTAATATTTCTACTTCAGAAGCTGAACTGATATTTTGCATATCTTCTTTTCACATTTGTTTTTACCCGTTAATGATTTGATACTAGTATGTAAAGTATTTTTTATTGAATTTTATTATTTTTATTTTTCAGAAAAGGGTATTGAAAATGTTCTTTTCCAAACAAAAAATATGTACCTAACATGTCATGTAATATGTAAGTATTAATGATGCTTTAAATAAAGATTTCAAATAAGTTAATATCAGTGTATATTTGGTCATAAATAACTGTTCTAATGAATATCACTTGTTAAAGATAAAATAAATTAAAGCATGCTGTTCAACCTAAGCATTGATAATTTTTGTACCTAACAAGTCATGAAAGTGTTTCTAATGTTTTAGGTAAACATGCGGCCTAGCCAAGATCAGATGTGCATTTCATATTGGGTCTATGTTATAGGCTTGTAAAGACAAGAAGATAAACTTTACATAAGTAATACATCTTTGAAATGAAGAAGAGAATGTAGGGCTTCACAATGAATATCAAATATCATGTATAGGTGTTACCGTTTTGAAAAAAACCACTAAAATACACGCTGAAAATGGGCAAAATTTCACGTTATGTTGTTTCATTTAAAATTTCGCTGTTTTTATCAATTGATAGTTAATAAGTGAACTTAATTTGAACTACATTATTGGTTCATTGCTATAGACAATTTATTCATCTTTCTTTTACTGTTTGTTGCAACAAAAAATCTTCAGTGGTTACAAAGTTATGATAAAAAGTTGAATACTATGCACTTGTTATGAAATTTTGTACTTTTGTTTTTAGCTTGCTCAGTGTAGTGATAAAAGAGAAAAATAAATCAAATTTATGCTATTATGTGTTTTGTTTTCTCTTCTAGTATATACATTATCAAAAACTACCTCATTTATCAAAATTGCAGTACCCTAGCTGGAGATATATGCCATCAAAGTTGGATATACAAATAAAGTGAAAAAATGTCTTGTCCGTAGACATGCATTCCCTAGTAAACTGGAAGCATAATTACATTAATGTTGCATTGCTAAGTACCTGTTCTTTTGTAGATATGAAAACACTACTAACATTTTTTTCTACCATCTATTAATAGAGGAAAAAATTCAAAAATATGTCAGAATGTCTTGTCCGTAGACACATGTCTTGTCCGTAGACATGTCTTTTTATCAATATTGCTTGGCTTTATGGGTCTTAATTAGTCCTATGTGTTGTTTCAACTTAGAAATATCTTATTTTTAATAAATAAATGGTAATTTAAGTGTTCTCAATTTTTGTAAAATTACTTTACAGGAGTGGATTTTAAAAGTGTCAGATTATCAGTCATAAAAAGCATACCTTATTTTACTTCAATATTGTTTATTCCAGTTGCTGCATATACCTTAAAAGATTAACTAAATCAAATGAAGAAAAAGTTTTTCTCTCTCTCTAACTTTCTCTTTTGCATTTCAGTATTAACAGCAGATGAGGAAGTGTCTACGGACAAGACACTTGTACATAACAAGTATTAAATTCCATTATTTGTCTGCTATGAAACTTAAATCTTATTTATAGGTGATAAAAGTTATCTATTCAAATTAAAACTCAGTATTTTCAACATAAATATAGTCACAATTAATTCTAACAGATTTTTTTTTTAACTGAAATTGTCTTGTCCGTAGACATTACCACAATATATTTGTATCCAATTTCCTTGAATTCAGCCTAATTTGATAGGTAAAATGTATGTTATTTTTTCAAGAGAACACATTCAACTATGTCAAAATTGAGTTTTAATGATAGTTTGATTGTTTTAAACAGTCAGATATATGGATTTCAGTTAAAAGAATGTGTCTTCATTTTGGCTTAATCAATAAATTATTGAGATATGTAAAGAATTATGGGTACATTTTTATATTTTCCAAAATTAAAAAACACCGCTTAAAACTTAATTAGTAACTTTTAATCTTAACTTTAACAATCATCTTTGAAAGCATTTAATTGAATATCAATAAAATGTCTTGTCCGTAGACATTATCAAAATGTATTTGTTTCCATTTTCCTCGAAGTTAAGCATCATTTGATAGATAAACCTGATAAAATGTATGTTTTTTTTAAGATAACACTTTCAGCTATATCAAAATTAGGTTTTAATAATGCATTTCATTAAATATGAATACATTTGTCTTGTCCGTAGACAAAACATATAAATTGTATTGCAAAGTTTAATTGTTTATTGTAAGAATATGCATCAAGTTATTTTAATGTTCAATACACCAAAAGAAAGGGTTCTTTTGGAAGTTTTGTTATTTATAGATAATTTTAGATACAGTTTTATCAGATAAGATTAATGATCAAAGAAAGCTACTGTTGTTTGAAATAACTGTGAGTCAAACATGTTCTTGTTATTTTTTTTTCAATTAAAATGTTTGATATTCAATAGTTCTAAACATATTTTGTTGTCTTTGTCATTGACCAAAAATCTGTCACTAGTGACCGTGTCTTGAAGGCAACTATTAAAGAAAATTATACAGTTTTTAAACACCATTTATTTAATAAAAATATTAAATATTTCTTTCAATCAAAGTGCTGGACAGCACCTCTGGAAAGTTTGCAACTTTAGCTGTGTATTATTCCAAAAAGGTTATAGACGTGTATTATTTCAAATAAAATTATGTATTTCATCTCAGCTTTGATGTTTTAAACTAAACCATTGTCTCGTCAGTAATTATCAAAAATCACTTTTTTTATGTTTATCATACAAAGTTTTGATATTTTCTCATGATTGCAACCTTAAACTGTCATGACTGTAGATCTAAAATAATGAAATATACATGCAGAAAGCTCTGTTAATTTCTGTAAGTACCCATGCCATGTCAACTTCAAGGGCCTGTGAATTAGTATTTTTCTATTGGTTTAGGTCCTTCATATTTGTTTTTAGTTAATTAACACGTAAGTTGTTTTTTTGTTTGAATTGTTCCACATGTTTCATATCGGGGCCTGATAAAGCTTTCTACATGTACATGTATATGGTACAAACATTTCCCATTATTGACGACCTTTATTGTGGCCTATAGTTATTAATACATTTTCATACTTTGGACTCTTTATTTGGATAGCATTGGTTCTTTGCAAAAAATACTGCATCCTTACTTATAAATAAGACAGTTACAGTAACTTAAATCAATACAACTGTAAAGAAAGTGAATTTATATTAAAGGCTTTTATCAAAAATAGGGAACATGTCCATGGGACTCAAATGATGCCCTCGCTAGCATTAACGTTATAAACTCATGAACTGTAAATGTGACACTACCAAATTTTTTACTTGATCTGAATTATGGGTTAATAAACATTGTGTATTCATTCTAATTATACAGTATTGTGCAATAGAATTGTATGATCTTGACATTTGTTTTGTGTCAGAAACCAATATGTTATGTCAACAATTTGATCACAATCCAAATTCAGAGCTGTATCAAGCTTGAATGTTGTGTCTATACTTGTCCAAACTGTTCAGGGTTCGACTTCTGCGGTCGTATAAAGATGTGCCCTGCAGAGCATCTGGTTTCATTTGTAACAAAGCCCAACCCTAGAGCAGTAAAAATAAATCCACAAATTCAAACTTGATCAGTGTTTGTGGTAACGAGAATTGTGTATAAGTTTCATAACATTTGGTTAAGACAAACTATACTTCGAGAACAGAAACTTAAATTTCCAGCAACTTTTCTTTTTGTAAAGTAGCATTTAACACTAGAATGGTACAAGTTACGCAACAAAAATTCAAACTTGACTTGTGAATTGTGGTTATAAGCATTGCGTATCAGTTTCATACAATTTGGTTCAGGCAAACTAAAGTAAGAGAACAGAAACGAATTTTGGGATATATACGGAGGTACTTATAAGTAAGGGAAGAATGTACATACATTTGTACTTACAGAAGAACAAGGATAAAACTCAATACGGTGGGAGCATAACAACAGCAGTATGACCACATGAATAAAGGGTTTATATACGCTAGATTCATAAATTTTTTGTTGTAAGCCATTCGTTTGATATATTATGGTAATCATTGCCTCTGTGTTTGGATGACAAAGCAATTGAATTTCTATTTAAATAGGGCATGCTATGCACATGTTTGTCTGTAATCTATATAAATTTTGAGGTGAAATGCAGCCATTTAAGCCAAAGGGTAGGATACATGTCAACTCGTACTTTCGGCAACTCGTACTCAGCCAACTCGTACTTTCGGCAACTCGTACTTCTACCAACTCGTACTTCTACTAAGTCGTACCCAATATTTTTTTAGCATTATAATATAAGTTTTCTACGTTTATATCAGTAGATATGGATATTTTAACTCCCTGAAGTATCCCAGTGCACCCTGAGGTAGATCCATAGAATATGAAAAGGATATTTTTTACTGAACATTGCGTTGACCATCTGACCATGTCTTAGTTTTTTCGTGTTAGTAGAAAATATTTTTAACATTATAATGCTTCATATTTACCTACTGATTTATCTACTGATAGGATTTGTATCTGAAAAAAAATCCTCAAGTGTCAAGGTGTGCTCGTATTTGAAGAGATTTTTTACTGAATATTGCGATAAACACGTTGTTTGTTGATGTGTTAACACTTTGTTTTTTGTTCTTTTTTTTTATATAAGTATGGCAGTCAGTTCGTTTTCCGTTTGAATTGTTTTACTGGTCATTATAGCTGACTATGAGGTATGGGTGGGTTTTGCTCATGGTTGAAGGTACGATTACCTATAGTTGTTCATTTCTGTGTCATTTTGGTCTCTAGTGAAGAGTTGTCTCATAAGCAATCAGACGAGATCTTCTTTTTATATGTCTTATTTCGTATATTTTATGTATATAATGAATGCATTTCTAATAGTTTTGAAACCATAAAGCACATGCATGTATAAAGCAAATTGCAAAAGATTTATATATTTTTTTATTAGATACTATAATCAATAACAGATAAGAATAACAATACATTAAATAATTTGATTTATCTGAATCAAATTCATTTCATATAACTGTTCATCTCAAAAAGTTTACATGTTCAATAAATGTTCAATACTGTTCAATCACATAATTAACCACTGAGCGGTTTTCATTCAGACAACGAAATGTCTTTTAATCCGCAGACGGACCGTTCAACAAACCACACATTCGGACAAGTTGATTTGCGGTTAAATCCCCGTCTCTATACTGGTCCCACAACTGGAAATACTTGGCTTGTAGAAACTTGGAAGTAGATCGCTGTTGACGTGTCAACTTACACTCTGAAACCATCTTCAGCTGATTGGGTAAAAGTTCGGCTTCTTCTTTCAGTTTTGGAAGCAGTAAGTAGAAGGGCTTCTTTTCTTCTGATGATTTCTTGTTGATGCGGCGATGCCACCCCTCTACATCGTTGTTTGTACGTGTCGGCTGGCTGAAGACTGTCCAAGATTCCACGGGCCAAACGGTACTCTTGATCCACGTGTCTTCTACATACGTAACAAGACGCTGAAGTGGGTCGGTCTGAAGGTCTTTCAGGCGCCTGAAAGCTGGTCTGATGTGGTCTGCTGGCAGGAAAGGCAACGCCATCAGCTTGCGGACATACTTAAAAATACAGTCTTGCTGACGGTAGGCTGGCTGGAAAAAAAAATAGACATATAAAATATGTACATAAACTGATGAACATGTTTGTATTATCATTTTACGTTATAATCAGTCTATATAAGTATGAACTATAATTTAAAATGTCTTTCTTTCATCCATTAATTTATATTTTACTTAATTATAAGGCCAACCTTAAAAATATGTTTGTTTGCAGTTTTCCGACTGTACCTTCAGACTGAAGGGTCGGGAGGTAGGAAAAATATTTTATTTTATCAGCCAAAATACAGTTTAAAAAAGCAGTTACACTAAACCAAGTTTCTTGTGAAGAAAAAAAACCATTTTAAAACAACAAACACTGGACATGCTGAAAACCAACATCAAATGAACAGGCATTTTCAGATAAAAAACTTTTTAACCAAAACTGAAACTTTAACATAGTGTCATTATCCAATTTATGACATAAAATATGGTATAATTATTAAATACTGGAACACTTATAAACAAGGAATGTCATTATGACTAGAACTGTTTTAAAGAAATATATTCAGACATGTATGCTTCTTGACTAGAATGTTTTCATGAGTAGAGTATTTTCATCAGAAAAATGTAGATATTAAAGATTTATAAGACAATGTATTAAAGAGTGTATTTTTAATAAAAAAAAAAAAAAAATAACCATTGAATCTTTATGATCTTCCTCAATTGAAAAAAAAGTATTAAGACATTCGACTGTGTTCATATTTCTAACAATATTTAATTATATGTGATAAGGTTATATTTTTGCCAGGCTTTAATGAAAACCAAAGAAATCTAAAGTTTGGGGTGAAATCCATAGCACCCCATTAAAAGTAAATGATCTGTACTGAAATGTTTTTAATGCATAAAAAAAATTGGCAGCATAGCTCCTAAGGACATGTTTTAATTGAATTCACACAGGCCACACAGTTTGGGTATATTTAATATTGTAAGAAAGAGAATAATTGCAATGAGTGGGCCAGCCCCCCTTATCCTAAAGGAGCATACTCATTGCAATCGAAGATAGATTTAATATAGAGAGAGTATATTTATTTTTCAAGCTAACCATTCATTTTCTCTACATCTTTGTGTAGTTAGGGTTGCTTCTTATTGATTTGGCATGATCTATATCCATTAACATTTCAAATGAGCCCTTCCTCCGTACAGGCGTGTTTACAGATATCCATGAAGATTTAAGTCACGGAGGAGTGGTTTCATCTTTGTCGTCTTCACAACGATTTGTAGAAAATATGCCATACTTCAAGCTGCTGTCGAATTATTTAACCACTGAAATTGGTTCCATAAAGTCAGGCTCCACAGATTCTGTACCCGATTTGTTTGAGACAGAATGGTTATCGTGTCAGTTATGAATATCCGCTGCATCATCATCAATGATATCATCACACATCATTACATGTGCCTGAATCTGTATAAACAGTTTACTAATAAACTTTTTTGTTTGTTATTTGTCTTAAAATTGACACGAGACGATAGCGTAAAGTACTCCTCCGTGACTTCATGGATACCTGTAAACAATTTCCATGTGCTTTATCATTAAATGGTCACATGAACGCTTGACGGGAAGCTAAGAAAAACCGAACTTGAAATGCGTAATTGACCCAGACTTTAAATCATTTCCGTAAAGGACCCAAAGTTCCGGATCGCGTCAATAGAAGTAATAAAAAAAATTTCTTCAAATTTAAAGCAATAAAATTTTCACAGTCGGGAGGATTTTCAAGGGTCGGTCGGTAAACTGCAAACAAACAATATTTTAATTTAAGCCTAACCTATCGTAGTTCATTATTTCGAATCTTATACCGGGACTATTATACTTGTGGATATTTTTTAATGCAGCATTAGTTATAATCATTGATTAATAGTTGTAGCTCGGTGCCCGTTATGACATTCTTGTGACTCTGCTTGTTTATCGATATTTTATTTATATATATAAGGAAATGATCTTATAAGTTCAATATAATAATATGTACCTGCAAACCAAGAAACTGGACATGTCTAAACACAGCCTGTGTGAAGTGGAAAAGACAACCGTTGATCATCATGCCTGGAAACACCTCCTTCAGGGCCTGCCACACACCACTCTCAAAGTCAGCTACGAACCCACGGACTGCACTCTGTGGTAGAAGATCTTTCAGAGCTTGGAAGACCTGAAAGTTGAAAAATTTATTTAGTACAATGATCATGATAATACTAATAATTTAATAATAATTATCATAATTATAATATAAAAATAATATAATAATAATTTTCATAGAAATCATATTAAAATAATATTATAATAATTATCATAATTATAATATGAAAATAATATAATAATAATTTTCATAGAAATTATATTAAAATAATATTATAATAATTTTCATAGAAATTATTTTAAAATAATATTATAATAATTTTCATAGTAATAACTTAAAAAATAATATTATAATAATTTTCATAGTAATAACTTAAAAAATAATATGATAATAATTATCCAACTAATATGACCAGTAATGATGATGCTTGATAAATTAATAAAATTATATATTAAAAGGAAAAGAAAAATAATGATTTCACTTACTGGTATGTAATCAATCTTGCATCGTCTGGACATGACAATAAATGCAAGAGGCACACTCTTTGTACAGTTGTTTGCTGTTATGAAGGCGTGGATGGATAGTAGTTGATAGAATGGTGCAGCAACGATCTTGAAGGTACCATCTATAAACCAACGCTGGGCTTTCTCTAAAACTGTCAGCTGGGCAGTAGTTGCGAATAGCAGGTGTCTCTTGGAGTCGACATGGATGTCACGTTGCAGAAAGCCAGGTGGGATAAAGTCAAGATCCAACTAAAAATTAAGAAAATAGTTTTATATATACATTACATTATCAATTCATATTTTTAAACCATATTTCTATTTTAATTAGTATTTAAAAATTGATCTACGGTGTGAGATTTGTCTCATTGGTGATTATAACCTTCTTATGTTTATGTTATTCTAGACTTCATTCGGTACATGTAATTTTAATCAACCGATTGTATTTGCATATAAATACTACATGTGATATTTAGCTAACATACAATTACAGTTTAACTTATTTCATCATTACATTCACATAATCAAGGTATGTATAAAGTATAAATTCTTACCTCAAATTCAAGATCATGTGGTTCATCTGGACGTGGTTTCTGTTTGGTTCTCTGAACAACACGAACAAGATTTGACTGCTTGACTCTGCTACCTGCTGGTTGGGATGGGTCTGAATGTTGGAGGATAGCTGTCTCTACAATAGCACATGCAGACCTGAAGACATCTTGGCGAGCCTGAGATTTCGCCTGAAATATGAAGAAATAATGTAAAAATGATATACACAAGTACTAATTAATGAAAATAATAGAATAGATAAAAAAAAAAAAACGAAAGTTAATTATAATCTGTTTTTAATGAAAAATATATCCATTTTGACACTTGTCTTGCGAACATCAACATATTTTTGGTTGATCTAAGGAATAGCTGTCTCGTCTGAGTCAGAGTGGTGTTTGCTTAACGTCCAGTGGCAAATATTTCATTCATGTTCAGGACAACTGTCTCATTCATAATCCGATTCTATGTATTGTATTAGCATTGTGTATGATGGAAGGAAAGTAAAATAGAAATACCTGAGCTGTAATCTTGACTGCTGTAACAGTACCAGGGTTTGCAGTATGACAGTGGGATTTACGACCAGCAGTAAAGTTGTCACCTTTCTGTAAGACAGTAGCAGAACAACTGGTTGTCTTGTTGCGAACTGAACACCACCAGGTTGTTGAATCACCTTTCTGTTTCTGAAATGAATAATGAAAGCTTTATTAAATATATAAAAATTAGTTATTGTCATTTTCATACATATGTAAAAAATAAAAATCTCATCAACAATTATTTGATGAGTAAAAATAGCATTACAAATATCTGATCATACAGGACAAATATATATATATATATAATATACATGCTTATCTAGTTTGAATTGTTTTACATTGTCTTATCGGGGCATGCTGGCTATGTGAAGGCCGTACGGTTACCTATAGTTGTTAATGTTTATGTCATTTTGGTCTTTTGTGGATAGTTGTCTCATTGGCAATAATACCAAATCAGATAATTATCTACACAATATAGAACGGTCTATATTTACTTATCTATTTTTTAAAAATTATTTTACATAATTTTACAACAGAATATTTACTATAAAACCTACCTTTACTGTGTAAGTATATCCATCTACGTCAACCAGCTTACGCTTTCCTCGCTGAGAAGCACCATCTACAACTGAGTATGTTGGCTGATCAATAGCATCTGTAAGTTGATCTGGTAAGGGGTCATCTTGAATAGAACTGAAATAAACAATATTTATTTACAAATATGCATACTGGCTTATGTACTGGCTTCCGAAGCTGCACAAAAAACCTTACAAATATAGATTTATTTCATCTTCCAGCCATTGTTCAACTACTAAATTGTCTGTTTTACTTACTAGCAAACTTGGTACAATAAAAAACCTGATAATAAATTCTTCAAATAAGGCCTTTGAAAATAGTGGAATTAATTACTTTTGGAGTGTCAAAAACTCGTTGGAAGTACTTGATAAATTGCATGCATATATTGGTGATTTTGAATCTGTTCAAAGTTTTGATTTTTCTACCCTATATACCACTTTGCCTCATATTCTTATTAAGAAAAAATTCACATCCCTAATTAACTGGGCATTTAAAAAGTCGGAATGCGAGTACATATGTTCAAACTCTTTTAGATCATTTTTTAGTAGCAATAAACAAAAGAACTATGTCAATTGGACATGCTTTGATACTATTCATGCACTTGAATTTTTACTTGATAACATTTTTGTTCGCTTTGGAGATTCCGTATATCGTCAAGTTATTGGAATTCCAATGGGGACTAACTGTGCACCACTTATTGCGGACCTGTTTTTGTATTGTTATGAGTTACAATTTATGACTAAAATTAGCAAAGACCCATCAAAACAACATTTGATACAAAAATTTAACAATACTTTTAGATATTTGGATGATATATTGGCTCTAAATAATGACGACTTTAGTATGTATACTAAAGAAATTTATCCTGTAGAACTTACTTTAAATAAAGCTAATGATAACAATGACCACTGCCCTTTCCTCGATCTTGATATCTATATCATAAACGGGAAGCTTAATACAAAAATTTATGATAAAAGAGATGATTTTTCATTTCCTATTGTTAATTATCCATTTTTAGATGGTGACGTTCCCTTGTCACCATCTTATGGTGTTTACATATCTCAACTTGTACGATTCACTCGTGTATGTAACAATGTATTAGATTTTAGCGAGAGAAATTTATGTATTACTGAAAAATTATTACACCAGGGTTTTCGATATCACAAACTGGTCAAAACATTTACTAAATTTTATCACCGGTATAAGGAAATAATTCGTAAATATAACTCAACATGCAGACATCTTATACGTTCAGGTATTTCACATCCAAAATTTTATGGAAATATTCTTTATAAAGCACAAAAATGTCAGTATTCTCCTCAGAAACTAACAAAACCTTTAAATAGACTTATTAAAAGGGGATATAGTTACGATACTGTTGTCAGGTCATTAAAGATTGCATATTTTGGATTTAACATTGATTCACTGATAGGGTCTTTGCATCGGAACTAAACACATTTATTTCTTTAAAAAAAAAAAAAAAAAAAAAAAAAAACAGTTGTTGGCATGACACGGGTTATGTTCTTCTCATATATTTTATGATAGTATGATACTAAACCCCTAACGGGAGGGATTGTACCTGATATTCATATGATGAAGACATAATCTTTCAATCAGTTTAATTGAGGTCTGGAGCTGGCATGTCAGTTAACTGCTAGTAGTCTGTTGTTATTTATGTATTATTGTCATTTTATTTATTTTCTTTTGTTACATCTTTTGACATCAGACTCGGACTTCTCTTGAACTGAATTTTAATGTGCGTATTGTTATTCTTTTACTTTTCTACATTGGCTAGAGGTATAGGGGGAGGGTTGAGATCTCATAAACATGTTTAACCCCGCCGCAATTTTGCGCCTGTCCCAAGTCAGGAGCCTCTGGCCTTTGTTAGTCTTGTATGATTTAAATTTTAGTTTCTTGTGTATAATTCGGAGTTTAGTATGACGTCCATTATCACTGTACTATTATGCATATTTTAGGGGCCAGCTGAAGGACACCTACGGGTGCGGGAATTCTCGCTACATTGAAGACCCATTGGTTGCCTTCGGCTGTTGTTTGCTCTATGGTCGGGTGGTTGTCGCTTTGACATATTCACCATTTCCTTTCTCAATTTTATACTATTTTGCATCAATTCAATCGAAAATCTTCTTCAACATATATAATAACAAGTAACAATTGCAATCCGTTTAAAAACAAAATCTATTTTGTATTTTATACAAGAAAACTAAAACTACTTATTAATATTCATATACTTGCAGTTAAGAATTAAAATACTATGCGGTATTGCTCATTGTTGAAGCCTTACGGTGACTTGTAGTTCAAATGTGTAGAGTTGTCTCATTGGCAATCATACGGGATCCCAATCATACTACATCTTTTTTATAAATATATATCTTATAGCGTAGATTTGTTTTAATGAAACCCAAGCCTTCTGATTGTTAAAATATTTATGAATACTTACGTTTCTGTAATAATATCTGGTTCAGCAAAGGTACGTTGTGTGATGTCGAACGACTGGTCAAGGTTGTTGAGATGAATAGTTGTGTCTTCTTCGTCGGATACGGTGAACGATGAGTTGTTGAGTTGGACGATAGTTGACTGGTCATATACCTCGGACGTGTCGGGTAGGTGGACATCCAAAGTTGACTGGTTTGGAGAATGACTTTCCTCATGGGTGCTAACAGTAGACTGTTCTAGAGAAAAACTGGCCTCATGGACACCATCAGTAGAATAGCGTGTACTTTCAAAGTCTGGTAGCTGAGGGATGCTGGATTCTTCTGCTGGCAAACCACATTCTTTGCAATAGAAGTCTATCTCTTCTTCCTGTTGTACTAGCTGATTATACAACTCTTTAGAAATGCCTGTAAGAAATAAAATGTATTGGTTTAATTTTTTATAAATTTATTTCATAATTTTATTTCATAATTTTATTTCATAATTTTATTTCATAATTCAATTTTACTAACAATTCTATGCTTAATTACTGTGCCATTGAATTGAATAGAAAAAAAGGACTTTGTGGCAAATAAATCAAGATTTTTTATAGAAAATCCACAGCCTTTAAACATAAACCTTAATACACAAATTATTTATTGCAGTTCGCGTGCCGGTGATTAATTGATCATTGATCATTGTTTCACACCTGAAGCATGTCGATTACCAGTTAATCGGCCCTTATTCACACACGAAGCATGCCATTAATTAACCGTTATCAAAACAACTTCACACCTGATCTAATCTTTCTGCATGTACGTTTGCACTATATTTTAAAATGTATATTTCATCACAATACTACTATCATTTATATACGTATTGACCTCAATTATTATAAAAGTTAAAATAAAAATTAAGCCAATATTTAGAAGAATTACGAGTGCATATTAAAAAAAACACTAGTATCACTAATATTTACACACACATTGTAAGACATTTTTACAAGGCTTTGTTGCTATTAATAATAGTAATAAGGGTCCTACAAATACAGCTTTTTGAAATATATACTCGTATTGGCCCCAAACATGGACCAAATAACAGGATTAGGGGAAAATATTATTGAGATACACAATTTATATATCGAAAGTCTGCATGGAACATGTGGAATACAACATAATACTTTTTTCTGTTATATATTTGACTACATAAAAGGATATATATATAATCACAATTATACTTCAATTTTAAAAAGATAAAAGATATGATAACATTTAGGAAAGGGCCCTTGTTTATTTGCAAATACACAGCACAATTACGATGGTTAAAGAATGTTTAAGGTAGTGGGCTTAATTTCTACAAACAAGTAAAACATAAATCAACTTACCAGTTTCACATAGACGATGCTGCCAGTTGTCACATGTGTCACATTGAAGAGCATCTTGTCGAATCGTAACAGTCTTCTTGCATACATTACAACGTGGACGAACCATGATTGCAATTGAAGATGATCATACATTTCACCATAGTTTATATATTTTTTCTCTAAGCTTGGTTTTTACAACGTTTAAGCCATGCATTTTCTTTTCGGTGAGGATGGTGATTGTTTAAGTATAACTCAACGGCCTTTGATGTTCATAGTGCCGCACTTATACCGATTTTTTGTTTTCATTTACTTCTCTCTGTTTATTTTACTTTTAACAAATCCATTCTATTTTTGTAGGTATGTTATCCACTAATGACCACTGATTAGCATATTGTGTACTCATAATTATTTTAATGTGCATATCAAATAAATTGCCGTGCAAACAATTTCAAACAATCAATTCTAAGGAATACTAATGATTATAACGATTAGCATTTTATAAGCTTATTTAAAACAATTATGATTGAATTTTATTAACAATGAAAGTTGTTTTTTTATTTGTATTTTGCTATATAATGATATACGAAAGAAAGTTACAATAACTATGCATATAAACTTGATAAATAATATCAAATAAAACATGGTTACGAGTTGGTAAAAATAGGTTACGAGTTGGTTGAGTACGACTTGCCGAAAGTACGAGTTGTCGTGTACCCAAAGGGTACACATCATCATAATTTCATGAACCTTAATCATTTCTACAGCACTTGTCTTCATACCCTGAGCTATGTTATTCAAGAAGTAGATGCTGACCTGGTTGCTTTCAATATGGATGCTATATGATACGAATTTGAAATAATACACCAGAGCCAGAGGTGGTATGACGTAAATTATTGGAACTTGAAGAAAACTGAAGAAGAATTGACGTTGGTCAATCTGTATCTGTATCTGTATCGTTACGTCGAAGGTACCAATATATACTGGCTTTTACTCGACACAATGTTTTTTTCCTGCTGTCAGTTTGATCCACTTGAGCATGCTGAACGAGTGAAGGCCCTTATATCCACATTGGAATGTATTTAAATAACGGAATTAAAAGTTTTCAAATTATTTTTGGCATCAAAACCATTCAATCGATGTTTTATAGACAAAAACAATGCATTTTAAAATTATTCTTTTTTATGAAATCCGGTACCGTATTTACCTATACTCGTCCATTACTAAGACATTAGACATATAATTATCGAGTATTTTATTAAATTTATATTCTATATTGGTATAACAAACCATTATCACTTGTCAATTATCCGACGGCTTGTACCTCATTCCCGATTTTTTCGATACTCTCGGGCTTTTACCACGTTTACGTACGTACATAGTAAACAGGTAAAAGTAGAGCGGAAAATGTTCATTCATGAAATTTTCATGAATGAAACGAGAATGACGCAATCTGGCGTAGATTTCTTGTGATTTTCTCTTCAGCGTATGGCAGATCCGCGAAGTAGTGTTTGAGATACTCATTTTCAAAATGAAGTTAAATTCATCTGAATCGTCGGTGAACATTCAATTCTTTTTTATTAAAGCTGTAATCTTTTCAGTCAAATGAGAAGTTACTCAAAAATTTAAAAGAACCTTCCAAGAATCAGAATTCAAACACTAGTACTAGTACTAAATTATCTCGGATCAGAATAAATGGCGATAATCTGTCACTATAAGTTTGAGGCCGATGGCTATGGAAAGTAGCAATAGCAAGCTATAGCAAACTTTCCAAAAACTGCATGTAATTATATAAATGCTTCCAGTGTTAGCCTAACGATGGCAATTTTTCATAATTTAAACCATTTTTGAACCAAAATATCAAAAGAGTTTTTCCCTGAGGTGATACTCATTTTTGACTTCATGTGAAACACAAAATGCACATCTGATTGTGGCTAGGCCGATGGTAAAGATTTCAAACATCAGTGGGTATAAATAACTGTTTTAATGTCAATATCATATGTTAAAGATAAAATCTCTGAGGATGCCACTATCTATATAAACATGATAAAAGGTGATAGAACGTGCTGTTCTATTGGAATAGGACACATACTCTAACTTGATAATATGTGAAAAGTTGGGGAAAACTATCAGAAATAAAGGATAATGAAGTTCTGTGACTTGTTATATGAATAGCCATGTAGTTTTGTTTTCCCATCCAAAAGTCTTGTTGAAAGTAAACATTACATAAGGAACCTTAGTCTCAGATCTTTACTCACAGCAAAGGGATAATTTCTCTTTTATATGGGAAAAGTCTACCTTCTAAATATATGAAAAGGTATACATTTTTAAAATCTAAATTTTCTGAAAAGAGAGGGGTAATAGAAACTCAGTGCCCTCTTTATCAATTAAGTATGGTAGTGGTTCCAAGAATGAAATAACCTGAAGCCAAGCCACACTTAAAAATAGTTTGGTTTGCCCAAACCCTACCCAAAGGTAAAAACAGTGGGTAGGTAGGTAGGCATTTTCTTTTTTTTTTGGCATAAGGAAATTGATGTGTCAGATGTTATTTTACTCTTCTTGCATATCTGATTGAAAAAAAAATTCACATCAGGACGATAAAAGATTTTGAGTAGGCAGCTATGTTTTGGGTAGGTAGCTATGTTTTGAGTAGGCAGCTATGTTTTGAGTAGGCAGCTATGTTTTGGGTAGGTAGCTATGTTTTGAGTAGGCAGCTATGTTTTGAGTAGGCAGCTATGTTTTGGGTAGGTAGCTATGTTTTGAGTAGGCAGCTATGTTTTGGGTAGGTAGCTATGTTTTGAGTAGGTAGCTATGTTTTGAGTAGGTAGGGTTAGGGCAAACAAACCTATTCTTTTTATAGCCCCAGCAGTTTCATCGTATCAATATTAATTGAAGTACCTAAGAAGTCCAGCAAGTGTTCATAATTCTCTCTGTAAATGAGTTCAAATGAGTAAACATCTGTGTATATTTGGGTATAACTGTTGTAATTATTATCACATGTTCTAATAAACACAAATAAGCTTTTCTGGTTAACAATATTAATTTTGAAATACCTAACAAGTCATGCAAGTGTTTATAATACACTAAGTCAAAGAGTTCAAATAAGTTAACACTTGTGTCTAATTGGTTAAACAGTTAAACCAGTACAAACACATGTACATGATGTACATGACACGCAAATGTACTCTTCTTTAAGTAATCAAAATATAGCTAATGAATATTTTGTCCTCATTCTTATTAAGACTTAGGGACGACATCAAAAGTTCACTGAGGGATAAAAAACGTAATTTACATAGTTTTTTCACTACCCCCCCCCTTCTTAACTTAATTTGGGAAAAATTGATTGACCAATAGGGATATATGTAAAAAGAGATTTTAGATTAACAAAACTTGCAGCCATGTTGACCCCCCCACCCCCAAACTATTTGATATAAGTTTTTTATCCTACATCGATCTTTTGATGTTGTCCCTTATTGGTTACATGTTCCTGATCATGTACAATAACAATTTACACATAGATATAGGAAAATGTGGTGTGAGTGCCAATGAGACAACTCTCTATTTAAATAACAATTTATAAAAGTAAACCATTATAGATCAATGTACTGCCTTCAACATGGAGCCTTGGCTCACACCGAACAAAAAGCTATAAAGGGCCCAAAAATTACTAGTGTAAAACCATTCAAACAGGAAAACCAACTGTCTAATCTATATAAACTAGAGGCTCTAAAGAGCCTGTGTCGCTCACCTTGGTATATGTGAATATTAAACAAAGGACGCACATAGATTCATGACAAAATTGTGTTTTGGTGATGGTGATGTGTTTGTACATCTTACTTTACTGAACATTCTTGCTGCTTACAATTATCTCTATCTATAATGAACTTGGCCAAGTAGTTTCAGTGGAAAATGTTAGTAAAAATTTACAAATTTTATGAAATTTTTTAAAAATTGACTATAAAGGACAATAACTCCTTAGGGGGTCAATTGACCATTTCAGTCATGTTGACTTATTTGTAAATCTTACTTTTCTGAACATTATTGCTGTTTACAGGTTATTTCTATCTATAATAGTATTCAAGATAATAACCAAAAACAGCAAAATTTCCTTAAAATTACCAATTCAGGGGCAGCAACCTAACAACCAGTTATCCAATTCATCTGAAAATTTTAGAGCAGATAGATCTGGACTTGATAAACAATTTCTCCCACTGTCAGATTTGATCTAAATGCTTTGGTTTTTAAGTTATAAGCCCAAAACTGCATTTTACCCCTATGTTCTATTTTTAGCCATGGCGGCCATCTTGGTTGGTTGGCCGGGTCACTGGACACAATTTTTAAACTAGATACCCCAATGATGATTGTGGCCAAGTTTGATTTTATTTGGCCCAGTAGTTTCAGAGGAGAAGATTTTTGTAAAAGATAACTAAGATTTACGAAAAATGGTTAAAAATTGACTATAAAGGACAATAACTCCTAAAGGGGTCAACTGACCATTTTGGACCTGTTGACTTATTTGTAAATCTGACTTTGCTGAACATTTTTTCTATATACAGTTTATCTCTATCTATAATAATATTCAAGATAATAACCAAAAATAGTAAAAATTTCCTTAAAATTACCAATTCAGGGGCAGCAACCTGACAATGGGTTGTCCGATTCATCTGAAAATTTCAGGGCAGTTAGATCTTGACCTGATAAACAATTTATACCATGTCAGATTTGCTCTAAATGCTTTGGTTTTTGAGTTATAAGCCAAAAACTGAATTTTACCCCTATGTTCTATTTTTAGCCATGGCGGCCATGTTTTTTGATGAAATGGGAATTAAAACACAAACTTTATTCTAGATACCCTAGGAATCAATCAGATGAAGTTTGGTTTGAATTGGTTCAGTAGTTTCAGAGGAGAAGATCTTTGAAATAGTTTACGACGACGACGGACGGACGACGACGACGACGGACGGACGACGACGGACGCCAAGTGATGGCAAAAGCTCACATTTCCTTTTAGGAAAGGTGAGCTAAAAAGAGAAACGTGAAACACGTATAAATTACATAAACAAATGACAACTACTGTACATCAGATTATATACATGTATAATGTATATATGATGTGACTATTTCAGTGTAGCATAGATGACTTTTGTAAATAGTATGAGATGTATACAGATATACATAAATATTGTTAGATACATGTACTTATTTAAGTTTTGATCATACAATTTCTCTAATTCTTCGTCAATTTATCCCTTTCTGCACCCATTGTATAAAAAAAGTTAATCAACTTGTGGTTCGTTTGATCTCAGTTCTTCATTGGTTAAAATCTGATTATGACGTCAAATTTTCTTGCTTTCCTCTGAATTTCCGATTGTGACGGCATGAAAAAAGGCGATCATGTCTGATGACGTCACATAGAAAGAACACATCTTTTTGCAGATCATTCGAAAAGAAAGAATACGTTTGCCTACATATTGTATGAAAATCATTAGAGATACAGATTCTACCACCAAATCTCATGTAATACGATATTTATCCACTCTCGACAGTTAAATTTTAAATATTTATAACGCTCCGCAAGCCTCACATTTTAAATTTGAAAATTTAACTGTCTCGAGTGGATAGATATCGTATCACACATGATGCAGTGGTAGAATCTATATTTATATTTCAACTCAAATATTTTTATCATATTATCGATTATCAGATTACTTTACACATTAATTTGGTTTCCAAAACTTCCATTTAATGAGGGTCTGGGAGGGTGGGATCTGTTAATCTGTAAGCATTTAATTTTCATCCCTTTTTTCTCTAATCTTCAAAAAATTAACCCCTTTTTTCTCTAATCTTCAAAAAATTAACCCCTTTTTTCTCTAATCTTCATTTTTTTTGCCCGTTATTCTCTTTTTATTTTTTAATTATAAGGGCACTATTCTTTAATAATTTAACCCCATTCAAACCCTCTTTAATATCTTATTTATAAATCAAAGAACAAATTGATAACTGCATCCATCTGAAACTGATCAATAGTCTAATTTACATTACATATTATTGTTTTACCTGTATTTGTGATTTATCAATTATTTATCAAACTGTATTTCAGTTCTTACAATATTTGCTTCAATATGGATAATTTACTAGCTATGTCAGTCTGTATGATAAACTTTTGAATCTACTGGCACAAAGCTGAATTTTACGAAAATTTTAGATAGATTCTATTGGCATGTAGAGGTGATTTTCACAAGCCTTGCCTGACAGGCCCTGTGATAGAGCAAGTAGACTGCTTTGTTCATGTTATCTACTGTGTTTTTTATAAGATGATAACACTGTAACTTTGAGATGCAGAAAAGTGTCTCTAGTTAAAAGTACAAGAGATATTAGGTGTTCTGCAAGGAATGGTAACATATAAATTTTCCACATCAGTCCTATTGCAATGAGTTCAGCATGTCAAAGCAGGAAAGAAAGGGCCAAAAATTGTCTACTCATCAATCCTTACCATCAGGGTTCCTAAAATGCCTTGCTCTCATAAAACTTTTGAGCACAATTATTGTTCTCAGACTCAAAAATCAACCAATCAAAATACTGGATTAGGTCAAGCTTTAAAGCCAGTGGCTCACACTGAACAGCAAACTATAAAGGGCCCCAAAAATTACTAGTGTAAAACGGTCTTATAATCTATATAAAAATGAGAAATGAGAAACACTCATGAACCCAATCAACAAACAACAAGTACTGAACTCAGGTTCCTGACATAGGACAGGTTCAAACAAATGCAGTGGGTTTTAATGTTTTAATAGGTACCACTACCAAACTTCACCCTTACCAAAAGAATAGTTTAACATCACAACATAGAAAGACACACTATAAAATGTCAATTTAAATGGCTTAGCACAATCAAAAGACATATCAACAAAGGTGAACATACATTGAACAAATAAATTTGATCTATGACACTATCCACTATCGAACTCTTCTTCTCAGGATCCTCAGTTTCAAAATAACAAGTTTTTCATTATGACATAAAACTAGTATATATTGATAGGGGATTAATGAAGGAGCAAAAAAAGCAAAAAAAATATGAAGGTCAATGTGTCTGTTTTCGAGATATTAGCCATTGAATTTTTTTGGGAAAATGTTCTTTCTTTACTTTTCATAGCTTTATCATTGACAAGTTTACCTTCTCAAAAGCTATTAAAACATAACAAGGATTTTATTAGATTTTTACAGATGGTTTTATAATTATACAATTAAAGATTTATAAAATGATTCATTGGTTGTTGGTTGCTTTACGCCACATTATCACAACAAGGCTATATCACGGCAATTTATAAAATAAAATGGGGGTCAATTGGAAAAAATTGTTAAGGCTTTCAAATGGATAAAACCACAGGATTTCAAAAATCTGACAAAAATCCCAAAACATGAAAAACTAACATCCTTAAGTTGTGTAGAAACCTACCTTTTACACTTTGGCCAGGGATAATAATACAGTGCTACAGTAACTAGGACTGTTTCCATGGAGTTTGTTAGGGTCCTGGTAATACAGTAGAACATGAACCAAGAAGTCACCTGACAGAATAGTGACCACTGTGCTGTGGCTCGATCTGTAAGTTTCCATGACAACTTAAATAGGTAAAGGTCACCAAAAGCAGCAAACACTCCTTGAAGAATTCTGGGAAGTTTAATCTATAACAAAAAGTAACATACATGTATATCTTAGTAATATTCAATACATCTTCATGTGTAATATTCTAGTGAGATTAAATCTACCATGTCTACTGTCATGACTGTGTATTCATTTATTTTCGTGGGTACCAATTTTCATGGATTATGGAAAACCTGCCTACAAGCCTACAAAAAATGTGTCATATTTCATTTCATGGTTTACCTGTACCCAGGAAATCCACGAAAATTGGTATCCAACAAAAAATACTGAAGCCACAGCATTGATCACACTTCCCTGTTTCCATTTTCTTATTTGTTTATTAGTTAAACAGGATGAGATGTTTAATTGGATTATACATGTATTTCCATTCATTTTTCATGTTTTTAGGAAACTTTAGGCAAAAAAAAAAAAAAAAGAAAAGAGAAAGAAATTTTATTACAAAACACTGACAAAGGTCAATCTAAACACTTGTCCCAAAAATTGCATTTCCCAGATTAACAACAGTGGTGTCTATATATCTAACAAGTGTTAAAACAGCTCTTTAAAATAAATAAATTCAAATGAGTTCTAACAAATTAACACCTATTACATACATGTATGATACAACTTGAGGATACTGCAATATATTTTATAAAAATACTAGAAAGTACATGTATCCCTGATCAAAATTCTGTCCTGGTTCTATGACAAAAAGATTTTTTTATATGTCCTGCTTTTATGACAAAATAAATATTTTTATATATCCTGCTTCAATGACAGCATTTTTTTTTTTGGTATATCTTGACTTAAATAATTAATCCTGTAGCTTTCAATCAGTTAGAAGATATAAATTATTCTTTAAAAATTATTATTCCAATATTACATGTATTAGGACATTAGGAATATCTTTAAACACAAATATAACAATTCAGTTACAATGGTTACATTAGAAGCTTTTTTGGTGTTTTGTCAGATCTTCAGCATTTCATACAAGTAAATTTTAAACTATGAACATTCCAAAAGAATTTGCCTGAAATAACTCCATATGAACTTACCAACAATAATCTGGAATCTAGTCCAAATATGTATAGGAATTTATATAGAGAAGAAAATACAAAGGGATATAGGTATCCCCTTAATCCATGTTTCCATTCCCAAGTTAAATAACCATACCTTAAAAAAACAGAAAAAAATATTGTATTAATAAATTTGTTTTCATGAGCATATTTTCTCAAAAAGATTTCCTTCAGATAAAATACAATGTAACATTATTCTTTTTTTATGTTTATAAGCCACATACCTTTATACTTATATGTCACTTTACACAAAAAAATCAAAAAAATCATTTATACATAAAAGTCATTTGGTCATGTGTTTTAGATAAAAAATATAAATTTTTTTGTAAAGTTTATATCATTGTCAAATGATTGTATAATATTAATGGTTTTCCTATTATCATGATTATTCTAGTTAATCATGTTAATCCTGGTGTACATTAATTTTAAATCTTTTACATATATCATGTATATATTACAAAATTTACAAAATGCTGAAATCAAACATTTGTCAAATCAATCTGATTATATTTTTTCTAAAATTGCATGCAGTGAATATAAATTGCATACCCAAAAGACATATTATGTGCAACTTCAAGTGACTGCCAATATTCATCAGGAACAAAAGACGTTTGGATGAGCAGAGCATTGGATATTCTGAAGGCCAACAATCCCAAGAATATTGTCTTTTCTGATGACATAATCTTCTTCACTACAGATGGACCAAGAATCTCATCCTCAAACAAATAGCCCTCTTCTTCTTCATCCACCTCATGTTGTTGTTCATCGTCAGATGTGATTGGTGAGCTTGGGCAACTTGTGCGAGCTTTGTTTAAATCATCCTGACTATGTTTTATTTTACGTCTGCGGATAGTTGCAGACCCTTTTCCATCTTTAGTCATCTCTTAAGGGGATCCTGTTTAAAGCACCATCACATATATACTAATGCCTACAAAAGTAAATAGTTAACATGGCTAAGGATTCTTACAACTCATGATGGTCAGCTTTTAACATGAAGAACAAATGAAGAAACAAATTTAATTTTTAACAAATTGGGTAACCATGACAGATTTAATAACTGAACCATAAAAGAATTCGTTAACTTTAGTGTTTATTTTGTAAATAACATGAATAAATTATGAAAATGATATGGATTTTACTACATTTGACATGTTAGATCAATTGGTTTTTATCAACCAGTAGATGGATTCTACTTTTACAAGCAGATTTCTAGAAATTTGACATAGTTCTGTCTGAAATTATTCCCAGCATGCCATTTTAAATATTTAAATGCCAAAACCAAATAACACTGAAGTTTAAGAATTCCTTAATGGTTTCAGTTAATTATTTTGGAAACGATCACCCAATCTGTTAATGTAACTGAATAAAGAGATTTCAAGAACTGGTACAAAGTAAAGAAAGAACCTGTTTATTACTTGTGTAAATGCACATGCTTCTAAATGTTTAAACTCAAGTTCTAAATTGTTGAAAGTTTTGATGAAAAATTACATCAAACATGAAGAAAAAACATTTAAGACAAATGATCTGCAAATTGTGATCATTTGAAAAATATTGAAATTTATAATAAATACAAACATGCCATCTGTGGGGAAAACTTTTTTCATTGATTTTGATCAAATGACAAAACTGCAAAGTCTACTGAGGAAAATAATTCCTGATGTAAATGTTTTAAATCAGCTTTTGCCAAGGTCAAGGGTCATAAACTTGTCAGAAATATGAAGACAGGTAGAATTATTGTACTTTCATACACATTCATACAATAATATTTTGACACTTTTTAAATCTAAGTGGCAAAATTGATTTGAAATTCTTTCGTCATTTTGAAAAAATGTTTTTTAACATAATGACCAAAATGACATGCACTTGCAAAATCATGTCATCCAATGACGCCTTGAAGCTACTTTTTTCTTAGAGGAAGGTGTTTGACTGCACATGTTGATGCATATATGCAATCTAATTAAAAACCAATCTCTCATCACTCTCGATTTCTGATATGTCGCGTGGGAGATCTAACGAAACCCGCTTTGAGGTCACATGTGAGTGAACTAGAAGTTATGAATTTATAATGATATGCAAATGAGTTGCAGGCCATTCATTAGGAGGCGGTACCCGGTACTTTTACCCTCCTATGCTATTGACAAGTACCGCCTAAATGTAGGAATTATTATATAAGATATTCATGGAATAAATTGAAAAGTACCACCTAGAAACGTGGAAGTACCAGTCAACACGAAAGATAATGAAACCCCTGGAGTTGACGACCTATCAATAAGCCAATCAAAAAAGTTTATGAATTCTTTTGACTGACGATTTCTACGTAAATAAAATGAGTTACATCCCTTTACTTCACCATAAACTTTCAAGATTGTGGAAGACTCATTTTCATTGGTCGAAAAAGACACACCTACGAGGTCACTCACATGTGACCTCAAAGCGGGTTTCGTTAGATCTCCCATGCGACATATCAGAAAACCGGAGCGATGAGAGATTGGTTTTTAATTAGATTGATGCATATAATGCTTGAGATTATAGTCAATATAACTAGAAAATGCCATTCTGCCCTAATTTGCTTTAAATCCAGTGTAAACAAAAATACCCCTCTATAGAGGAATAATTTTATCCCTCTTAGAAGGACTCACAGTCCCTCTATATAGGTATAATCACCATACAGGGGGTTTGTTCCCAACCTGATTATATGGACTAGGTCTAGGGAAATTATGAGCTACACTAGTCCAAATAATTATGACGTCGGGTGACTTTTGTAGTAGGAAGCCCTCCCAGAAAAAAAAATTAAAATAGCCTTGCCAGACAACATAATGTATTTTCCAACTAGTGCAACACTTTACCTGACAATTTGCCACACTTAAATATTGAATTGTTCATACCAATAGCTATCTAAGCAAAGAATCTTAGCACTCTCAGTGACTTTGCTTGACAAGGGATTTTAGAGCAGGAGGCTGGGGACCTGTAAATTATGAACAAGATGAAAACTGGTCGATCTGTGATCATACCTCTAAAAAAATTCTTAATCTTACCAGAGACATATATACACCTTGAAATGTTCATATACCTTGACTGGGTAATGATAAACAAGATCTGACAGGAGTCTCCGAGTCTGAGAGATAACCAAAATCGATTGCATTCATTGATATTTTTTAATGATCAACGTTAAAGTTTTTCTTGCAACAACTTATCAAACATCGGACTGAAAGAGCTTTACTGATTACGATTGTCCGGGAAATCGGGAGATAACTCTAATATTTTTGTCTGTAAAAATAGTAATGACAACACTGAGTATTTTGAAATAATATAGTTTATCAGATATTGCATTGCTTAAAATCATTTAGACATTCTGGTTTCAAATTAGATAAACTTTGAAATTGTAATTATCAAGTCGTTACTTAGTAGGTAAGTGCTTATAAAAGCCTAAAAACAATTTTCTTCAATACAGAGGGTTTGATTGACAGTGTCAAAGATCTTTGTCTTTTACCATTTATCAGGGGCGGATCCAGGAATTTGGAAATGGGGTGGCGAAGTTTTTAAAGATCGCTGAGCGGAGCGAGGCAAAAAAAATTTGGGACCTTTGGGCTAAAAAACATGAAATAAGTGTAAAACGCACTTTCCTGGAGTGGGGCAAGTATATTCTATAGTTACTCAAAAGTGTAAGGGTTTGACATTTTTTATGCTGTATTCTCCCTATTGATTGTCTATCATAAAATGATAATATGGATCCATAGCTATGTACTGATATATTTGATGTGGGACTTGTCAGTAAAAAATAGACCGTGGAAAATTCTCGTTTGTTGTATGTTAAGATAGCATAACCTCACAGATTTCTTGTTGTAAACAAGAAATACGCCGGGCTATTCGATGAAATTTACAATACGACCAAAACGATTTTAAAAAGTCAAACAATCAATTTTTATCCAAATGTTTGGTTGATATGTTTCACCTAACAAAATTAAGGGAGTTGAGGGATTCCAAATCAACCGAAGGCTACGAACTAGTCTGAAATGACAACGAATTTATGAATGAGTCGACAAATGGAGACATAAATGCCACACTCAGCAGTCAGGTTGCAGTCTGGTCTTGAAAAGGTTTCTTATAGCAAAAAGTGGACAAGATTATAATGTTTTCAATCCAGATACGGCCAGAATTGCTGTGGTTTTTTTTTTCATGAGAGTGTAATAGAGTATTTCTGTTTGGTTGAATTGTCACTACTTTTTTGCTCAATCCTGTGTCGCTTTGAAGGTATCGGGGTTGTCATCCTCAGCCTAAGCAACATGAGCAATGTTTTACCCTGGTCATGCTACATGTAGTTACTGTAATTTGAATTTCAAAATGACTGAGTGATGTTTTTTGTTGCACTGGTCAACTCCACCATAGCGAATCATATGACTTTGACATTGATGCATTTAAGGGCATACGATACAGTTACAGGGGAGGTTATGACGTTGCTTATGTAAAATGTTATTTTCGCAACGTCAAAATGTGACATATCAGGAAAAGATGCATTTTTCGACTGATTATTATCATTCAAACTGATTTAATTTTAAAACGAGTGCATGGACCCCTATTTTTTAAAACAACATTTTGTTTCATTTTTCAGGGAGATTACAATGTATGTGGATCAAATTTTATAAAACTGTAAATAGTGCATTTTTTTTAATTTGGATAAATATACAGCAAAAAATGACATTTTTTTCTCAATTCATGTCCATTTCATAATATGAGTTATTTCTGAATAAAAAATGCATAATTTTTTAGGATACTAATAAAATACAGAAATTACAAATTATTTAACAAAAACCAATTTGTGTTTATCTCTTAAAACAAAAAAGTAAATTTCTATCGAAAGAAAAAATACAGCCACAAATCTGAATTTTGAGCAATTATTCAAAATTTCGACCTCATTTAACTAAAAAAGGAGCACATGAAGGTACATGTATATATTTTATTACATTTTTGATTTAATCAGGCAAAAAATAGCCTATATGGAAATTTGCATCAAACTGTAAATATGGGATCAAAACTATCATATGCCCAACAACACTTAGGCTACATTGTAGTTCATAAAAACAAAACACCATGTTATTATACACCAATCTCCAGTTGTGTTTATGAGTTAGTTACACTTACTGACCCATGGTCAATCATTTTGTCAATCGGCAAAAACTTGGTTCTTACTATGACGTAGTAATATAAGCACTGCTATAGGAAATTAACTGAATGTGCACAGTAATTCAAGTCATCTATCCTGTCTACAATGGTCTATGGGATCAGCTGGTAGGTAAAAGGTTATTGAATCATTGTATATATAAATACAATTAAACAAGGTATTTGAAATCTGGAATAATTTTGAATTCTGAAAAATTATGAAAACCAAGCCAATTTAGGAGGGTTAGCCATGCATGTATGGATAAGGCATGTAAGGGGGGCTAGTTAGTTCATACTGAAAAGTTATATATTTATTGAAAGTAAAATTTATCTTTAGGCATGCACTCAAGGCTTATGCCATATAGTTGAGTTAGTTTTCGTCATACATTTCCTATCAATTTTCCATAATATTAAATTTATCTATATTCAAATAATTCCTTGTTGGTCAGAAGAAAATAATCTGTCACATATAACATCTGCACTGGCCACTGCCATGTTGAAATATCAATTAAGAAATGATTACAAAATATTTATATTCTCATACAAATAATTATGGACAGGAGAATGGGTGAGCTGTACTGAAAACTGAGTTTCAAGTGATAAAAAAGTGTAGTTAGATAAAAGAAGAAATCTATCCTGTCTTTTCCCTCTTTTGACGTTGGCATATTTGTATAATTTTAGGAACAATGTCTCATTCAGCACTAGAAAAAACAAAGATAGTGACAGCTATTGTTATTGGAGCAGGATGCAGGGGAAGTGGTTATGCTAGTTATGCTTTATGTGATAGGCACCCATTCAAGGTACATAATGTTCAGTAGTTGTCACTTGTTGATGTGGTTCGTAAGTGTTTCTCGTTTCACACTTTGTATATAGATCATGTAGATTAGACAGTTGGTTTTCCCATTTGAATAGTTTTACATGTGTAATTTTTGCCCTTCATAGTTTTCTGTTTGATGTGTTGAAGACCGTACTTTGACCTATAATGGTTTACTTTTACTAATTGTGACATGGATGAGAGAGAGTTATCTCATTGGCACACATATCACATCTTCTTATATCTATCTATAGTATTCAAAATGATTAATTTACTTGCCACAGTTATAAACAAAGAAACTAAACAAATAAATTTACTTATCAAATGCATTGGTACACACATTGTACATATCTAAGAGATGTAACTAAGAGTTATAATGTATCATAGAGACAAATAAACAAAATGATTGAAATAAAAAAGAAAACTATAGAGGCTAACATACAACATGTACAATGTTCCATTCTCATCAGCAGTGTTCTCCCCAGATATTTCATTTAGCATCCTGGTAAACAGGGGAAATTGAAATACCATCTTGTTTCTGAAAATTATAGCATCACATCCATAACATAATCTATAAGAAAATCAATTCAAATAGCATCACATTACCATGATGCTAAAAGGCCCTGGGGAGAACACTGCATCAGTAGGGTGTTTTTTCTAAGATCATCACTCATATCCTTCATTCTTATCTGTGCAAACGATAGGTAAAAAAAAAAACAATTTTTTTTCTATATTGGGAAAACAAATGAATTTTAATCAAACATCCATTTACCATGTTCACAATGAATCAGAAACAATTTCGAAAAAAAAATATCTTATCAACAATAATTATTAATTACATTTACAAAAACCTATGTTGATATCATAATTACATATTGCCTCTTATGTAGAATAGCATACTTAATCACTTTTCATACCTATTTTTCTAGGTGATAGGTGTGGCAGAACCTAGGGATGACTTTCGAAATAACTTTGTTGACAAATACAAGATTCCAAAAGAAAATATATTCAAAGGTATACTTTTAAAAGGGTAGAAAAGTTAAAACATTTGAGAATATTATAAAGTGATGTTAAATTAGATAAAGATTACAGTACGTTAGAAAACATAATGCCATCCTTTTTATATATTTCTGTAAATATGGTAAAGAAAAACTCTTATGGTACAAGTGAAAAAAAGTATTTAAAGTTAACACAAATCAAAGTTTATTTAGCAAAGCTTTACACAATTTATTTTATAGTGCAGTGACCTCAGTCATCTAAGGTTCCTGTAGACTTCACAAGGTTGCTCAAATATATTTCATAATTATAAAGCAAAAAAGACATACATTGTACTATGTTCAAAATGAACTTATCGTGAACTATTTGGATAAAGTGAAACCCAAAGTAAAACAGTGTATATATTAATGTTAAACTTTCAGCTGTGTTTTCCAGTCTTTGGAAACTCGTCTGATTCATTTAATTTAATTTGCTTATTATGCAGAGTGACATCACCAACATGCTAACTGATTATAATTTATTTTATTTTTACTTTATATTTTCCAAATATTGTTATTTATCCAAAGAAATGGACAATTAATTTTTGTACCAGAAGAAAATGTCTTCACTGCTTTGATGTTTTACGTGTATTTGGATGAAATCAAACCCTTCTCTTACATTCATATATAGAATTCATGTAGAAGAGGTTTCATATGTAAATATGTAAACAATACTTTTTCTTTAGATTACAGTGTATGATCCACAACTTATAATGTCAAAACAAAGACTTTGAATTAAAAACAGCCTTGCTGCTTTTCTGTTAAACATGCAAAGTTTAGTAGTAAAGCCAAGACTGGTCAACTAAATGTCCAATTGTTGTGACCTGCCTTCCTTAGACTGTTACTTTATAAGTTTGCACTTTCAATTCAATTAATTTTAATTTTTATCTATTTTACTTTTGGTTCTCATTAAGACTGGAAAGATGCAGCCCAGAAAGAGAAGATTGCAGATTGTGTAATAATATGTACTCAAGATAACCTTCATAAGGTATTTATAGTTCATAATTTCATATATGAAGTAGCTGCTAAGTTAAATAGAAAACAAAGGATGTGGGGTATCCATCCATGAAAATCAACTCATGCACAACAAAATGACAAACAAAAAGCAAAGGAACAGTGGTCTTATAACTGTTCTTCATCTCAAAGTCACAGTGAGGCCTTCAACACTGAGCAAAAACAAAAACCTCTCACCTCACTACAAGTTTAAGATGACCACTTGCATCTGTCCCTTTTGTCAAAATTATAGTAAACATTTCATTTCAAAGCTTTAATTAAGGTAACTCCCTCTGGGGAAAATGTTCCTTAGGTATATTTGCCAAAGAAATTACAGCACATTGCTAGGCCCCCACCATGGTAAAAAAAAAACATGGTCACCCGGTGTAAATGCAGAAAAATATTTTCCTATCTCTTACATTAAAACCCTTTGGATTTCTGTAATAAAACTTGGCATGATCATTATTTATTAAAAAAAAATTAATTAAACTTGAACAGCTGTGAAAATGTAGAAAAATTAGTCCTAGGAGCTGAGATATAAAACTTGGCATGAATATTCATCGCTTCTTAAACGGGTGTTAGGTGCTAGGAAGAAAAATCATACATAAAGATCTATGGGGGATAGTAATTGTTTCAGCATAAAAATCCACAGCTGTTTGAGGTTAAATAAGTGGTGCCTTCAATGGGTATAAGCTAGTGTTTGAATAAAATAACCCATATTTACTGTTAAACTGCATTCGGGTCCCTCTGTGATACGCACATTTATCCTTTAATTCAAATTTCCCTTTTCTACATTAAAATCTTCAAACAATTAACCCTGTACATATATATTTTACAGGACCCAGCTGTAGCATTTGCTAAACTGAAGTACCATATTTTGTTGGAAAAACCAATGGCAGTAAGTATATATCTACAGGATTTCTAGTTTTGTATACAGTGTTGTTTTGAGATATCTAATGAATTATACTTCTAACTTATCTACAAGATTAAAGATATAATGAATACTTTAAATTCAGATTTTTTTGCTATTTTACAAATCAGATTTTTAAACGATTGCAAAAATTAAAAAAAATTTGGTCGTTTATTGGTATCACATCGTCGTTGTTGTCAGCGTCATCCGAAGAACAGATGGTTTCCGGATAATACCTTTAGTATAAGTGAATAGAAATCAATTAACATAAGGTTTATTACCACTAAAGAAAGGTTGGGATTGATTTTTTTTTTTTTTTGTCCCAACAGTTTAGGAACAAGGGGCCCAAAAGGGGTCAACATAAGTATTTTCTCGGTTTTCGCACTATAACTTTAGTTTAAGCAAATAGAAATCTATGAAATTTTGACACAAGGTTTGTGACCACAAAATGAAGGAACTTGTGTGTAAGTGTATGGATCTTTCTGAAATTGTACCACAAGGTTCCATTTCAAAAACGGAAGGTTTGGGATTGATTGTTGGGGTTATGGCCCAAACTGTTTAGGAATTAGGGTCCAAAAAGGTCCAAAAAACAATACTTTTCTAATACTTTGTATAAATTACTTATGTCTTGACCAATTTCAAATGGGGTTTTATTCTTGAATTCTTGAGGTTCTTAAATATGTTGAGTCGAACCATTTATTAAGTTTTTGGAATTAGGTCCCCTTTTTTGAATTGGTCCACATGAGGTACAAAGGGTCCAAAATTAAACTTTGTTTGATTTCATCAAAAATTGAATTAATGAGGTTCTTTGATATGCCCAATCTAACGGTGTAATATATAGATTTTAACTTTGGGTCCCGTTTTCAACTTGGTCTACGTTATGGTCCAAAGGGTCCAAAATAAAACTTAGTTTGGTTTTAACAAAAATGAATTCTTGGGGTTCATTGATATGCTGAATCTAAACATGTATTTAGATTTTTAATTATGGGCCCAGTTTTCAAGTTGGTCAAAATTGGGGTCCAAAATTTAACTTTGTTTGATTTCAACAAAAAAATGAATGGATGGGGTTCTTTAGTATGCTAAATCTACCCATGTATTTAGATTTTTGATTTTTGGGCCCAGTTATCAAATTGGTCCACATTAAGGTCAAAAGGGTCCAAAATTAAACTTTGTTTGATTTCATCAAAAATTGAATTCTTGGGATTCTTTGATATGCTGAATCAATCCATGGCCATGTATTTAGATTTTGGATATTGGACCATAAGAAGTTCATTAGACCATATTCATTTTGTGTCAGAAACCTATGCTGTGTCAACTATTTAATCACAATTCAAATTCAGAGCTGTATCAAGCTTGAATGTTGTGTCCATACTTACCCCAATTGTTCAGGGTTACAAATCTGCTGTCGTATAAAGCTGCGCCCTCAGAGCATCTAGTTGTAGATGTTTTTAAATGTAACAGGTTTTTAAGCTGATGTTGAATAGGTTAATGAAATGTTTTTGCTTAGGTTTAGCTTACTTTTCAAATGGAAATAGTGTAAGCTACATGCATTGACACGACTTCATTTTCTATCATAATCATTGTCATTCACATCACACTTTGTCAATTTAGAACTCCTTGAAAGCAGCTGAACAGATTTCAACAAAACTTCAGAACACGTTGTTGTGCACCTACTATACAAATTTGATCTGAGAGAACTTTTGAGGTTTCTAAAACCTAAACATGAGTTTTGCAATTTGTGCTTAAAACATTCATTGGAGACAACATATGACACACATCTTAGAAGACTCACACCTTTTTTAAAATTTATATTGAAGGTTGTACAATATGGTTGCTAACTTTAATGTCATTCAATCTTTGGTGAAATACATGTATGTCTTGTTGGCAATCATATGATATCTCATCTTCTTATTTTTTTAAAAATGTGCACTATTGTTACTCACTGCTAATCATAGTTATCTGATGAGCAATACAAGAGCTTTCATTCTTCAACTTTATTGTTTTATAAGTAAAAAAACAATTTTGATTTGTATTCTAATTTTTATTACAGCCAACAGAAGAAGAATGCATGGAAATAGTAAAAACATGTAAAAGTGAAGGTGTACTTTTACAAGTTTGTCATGTACTTAGATACAGTCCATGGGCCATGAAGATTAAAGAAATAATAGACAGTGGTAGGATAGGAGATGTTGTTAATATACAACATTTAGAACCTGTAAGTATACAATCACATCTCCAATTAAGGATGATTCAAATATCTGTACCACAAGACATTATACTGTACCTGTTTTCACTGCAAAGCATTAATATTGATATTATTGACATTCTATGATAGCATAAACATGATAAATAAATTTGTGAATGAAATAATTTTTAACAAAATTTTCCATTTTTTAACTTAATTATCTCCCTTTTTGAAAATTTTATAGCACATTTATTTCAAAATACAAATGTATATAATGGAAGTTTGTATAGAAAAAGAATGACATTTTTACAAGAAGATTTATCATATAACTGAAGAAGAAGTAAAGAAAATTGACAAAGTAAGTGTAAACAAATATGATAGAGTAAATAAAGAAAAATCATTGATTTAATGTATATAATATACTGCTTTATTGCTCATTGTAAACTATTGACCATTTCAGGTAGGACATTGGCATTTTTCACATTCCTATGTAAGAGGAAATTGGCATAAAGAATCAGACAGTTCTAGTTCTTTACTGGCTAAATGTTGTCATGACCTTGATCTTATTAATTATTGGATGGGATCTAAAAACAGATGTGAAAAGATTTCATCTTTTGGCAAATTAAGCCATTTTACAAAAGAGAACAAGGTTTGTAAAGAACTTTATCGATTATGTAAAATTTTCAGGTTGGTCACTGGCATTTTGCCCATTCGTTTGTCAGAGGAAATTGGAACAATGAAATGGAAAGTTCAAATTCCTTGCTGCAGAAATGTTGCCATGACCTTGACCTTATTAACTTTTGGATGGGGAAGAATCGTTGTGAGAAAATTTCATCATTTGGTAATCTGAGTCATTTCTCACGTGAAGATAAGGTCAGTATAGAAACTTCAAACTAAGTTGAAGGTCTGGAGGTAATCATGAGGCACTGTAGTATCCAGGATCACATAGAATGTGTTAGGGGCGTCACTTGGCATTGGTCATCCCCGATGTGCTTACATGTCATGTAGGTCTCAAGTCATCACTAGGCATCCGTCTGTCAATATTACATAAGCTGTCATTTTCCTCCAGGACGAAAGTATAAATTGTAACTTATGCAGAGTATAAGTGTTGTTTATTCAGACGGGATGGTTTTTTCCATGAGATGGGGCAGTCGATTCCATTATAAGGTCAAAGGTCATGCCTAATTTGGTCTGTCTGTTATCAGGGATTAGGTTCTCAGAATACAATTGCAGTCTGCCAGCTTCTCACTTTTATTTGGCTGTTGAATACAAAGGACGTTTACTCTATAGAAATAAGTTTTCAATTTCACCCACCATCCACCCCAATCTACCACCTTCAATATTTCACTGAATGTGGGAACAGTTCTCAGCAACCCAGTGGTGTTTTATTAATAAATGACCATTATGAAATTCACCACTGGTTAATTTCTCTTCTTATCCCAAAGTAATTAACTACTTTTCATCTCTCCACCGTCAATTAAACTCCTTTTCATAGCACCTTGCTACGAGATGAAGCATCGCATCATCCCCTTTTTGGAACCCTCTGCGTTCCAGTTGATTGACGGAGTGTCCATGTCAACAGGGCCTGGAGCAAAATTTTCCCAGCTGAGATACTGACTCCCAAAGGGCAAACTTCTATTATAATAAAAGTGAAACTTTATCAAGCCTTTGTTATCAACAGCCTTATAAGTTTGTCGAAGTACTTGTGTTATGTTTAGTCATTTGTCTGGTTCTGGTTTTTATATGGTCAGTAATTGTGGTTCTTCATCTTAAAAAGACTAGCCGAGAGACTGTAGCATTTGGTCCCATGTTGTATATACATGTACAAAAAAAATGTACATGTTTATGATGAGTATGATTGCCACCAGCTGTTCCAGGGTTAAAGGGCAACATTCGAAGAAACTATCTTATAGAATCTTCAAACTAAGTTGAAGGTCTGGAGGTAATCATGAGGCACTGTAGTATCCAGGATCACATAGAATGTGTTAGGGGCGTCACTTGGCATTCGTCATCCCCTATGTGCTTACATGTCATGTAGGTCTCAAGTCATCACTAGGCATCCGTCTGTCAATATTACATAAGCTGTCATTTTCCTCCAGGACGAAAGTATAAATGAAGCACATATTACTTCCTGACAAACAAAGAATATTTTACTATGTTTTTGTGACTGGCTAATGCTTGCAATTTGCTCATTTAGGCTTTTAGTTAATTACATCATCATCATTTGGTTTCTGGTGGTTGAATGTCTCAATTGGCAAAGGTACCACATTGTTTTTATTAGTGTACCTCAGATATAAATATTCTCCCAGCTTCTTGACTTTTCTGTTTTTGATTTTTTTTAAGCAATAATTAAACAAAATGAATATTACCTAGTATATTATCACATGTATTTATTATATCTCTACTTTAAACAAGAGTGTGTCCCAAGTACACGGATGTCTCACAAGCACTATCGTTTTCATGGTCAGTGGACTGTGAAATTGGGGTAAAAACTCTAATTTGGCATTAAAATTAGAAAGATCATATCATAGGGAACATGTGTACTAAGTTTCAAGTGGATTTGACTTTAACTTCATCAAAAACTACCTTGACCAAAAACTTTAACCTGAAGCGGGACGAACGAAAGGGCGACTGAACGAACGGACCCACATACCAGAAAACCTATCCAGCTGCACTCAGCAAAGCAATTTATAACATCCAATACAAATCCATAACATGTAATTGACAAAAAATATTTCATTCAGTTAACATTTTGCTTTGTAATTATCTTTTGTGTTTCATTGCTAATGTTTTCAAAATGTGAACCTAATTAACATCAACATATAATCATTGAGCAGGTGAAAAATAAGTGAGCTCATAGACATGTAATAGAGACATGTTAATTTTTTTAATATAAATTTCATGTGTTTCTATTGTTTTTTTTTAAAACTTTGTCATAATTAACAGTTGTTAATTGATTACAGTTGTTAATTGATTTGGTATATTAAAAGTTATGTTTCAAAATAAATTAACACTATTTAACTTAACTTCCATGTTTGTTTACCCTTTCTTTCATCATGGTTTTGACCTTGAAAATGTGCTGTGTGATTGCCAAAGTACTGTCAAGAGGGCTTGTGGTCAAGGTTACTGTGTTACTATCAAGCTTTTGGCAAATTAGAGTATGGAAAGACAATAATTCAAAGCAGTAAATTTTTGCAGATTTTGAAGTGTTTTTTTGAAGAAAGTCTGTGTACTAACATGTTTTTTAAAATAAAAATTAGCCATTCAAGTAAATAAAACATATTCAACTGTTGTGAAATCAAATTTATCATATGACTTCGTGTTTATCTTAACCACTAACAGTATAAGTTATCACAGGTTTACCAGATTTTTTTCTATTTAGATTTGCATGCAGTATTGGTTGATCAATTGTTTTTTATGTCCTCACCCAAGCATTGAGTTTTTAAGTTTGAATTTTGGGGGCGTCACTTTTACCTTTCTAAAGTCATATCCCTCTACAAATGAAAATATTGCTGAATTCTTAATTTCCATTCCCTAACTTTAGTTTGCCTCAACTGAACTTTATGAAACTTCTGCACAATGCTGATTAACACAAAACACAGATCAAGTTCAAATTGTGTTGGCGTCACTTTAACCTGTCTAGATTTATGCCTCTTTACAAATTAAAAAAATTGCTTGATTTTGTTGATTGTTCTCTTACTTAAGTTTACCTCAACTAAATGTTATGATGTTTACACAATGCTCATTATCATAAAACTCAGATCAAGTACAAATTTTGGTAGCATCACTTTGACAGTTCTTGAGTTGTGTCTTCATGATTTATGCAATTATAGGCAAGTGGGGGCATCATCAGTGTCCCTTCGACACATTCCCCATTTATATTTTCTTAATCTATTTATTTTCTGTAATGAAATTGCTGAATTGATATGTTGGAATAATCTCAGATTTAAAAACAGGAATTTCATATTGTCCATCTGTAAGAAAATTTAGCTCCTAAACTTTTATTGATTATGATATTTCACTTACCAGAATATTCATAATTATAAGATTTGCAAAGGGAAAAATGAGTCTTTGATGCATGCTGTTTGCAGAGGTGTAAGCAGCATCAACAATTAAATTACTTTGTGATTAGGTCAGTTTAAGGGGAACCACAAAGGTCAATAATATTTGGTATACTATTGTATAAGCAGGCACATCTGATTTCCATGGAGATTATTGGGCTCCCTTCTCAGTCATTGTCTTTGAAACTTTTGTGTGGTTATCATGTTCAAGTTTGATCAGAAAAAATTGTGACTGTGGATTAATTTCAAAGTTTGTGAGTACATGAAAGGCAACTTTTACATATAAATAAACCTTGTAATAAAAAAACCCACATTATACTACCATGACTACTTATTATTATTCACAAACAAAATTGTATAGATCAAAACTTCAAGACTTACAAAAATGCTTTGATTTTGTAAGCATGCATTCTCATGTCATGATGAAAATAAGTGAAGTTCAAACATCTGTAAACTTTTGGGTCGCCATGACAATCACCAATGAAAGAAGATTTCGATAAGATTACAATATTGAAATAATGAATACATGTACAATATTATTGATGGATTATTTTACTGCATGCATTACAATTCTTATATTTATAGAGTGTTAAACAGTCAGCAGGTAATTTCTGCATATAAATGTATTTGTTGTAATAAAATGTCATCTTTTTTTTTATAATTTAGCCAAAGGGAGCTGCATCTAGGTGTTTAGATTGTCCACCATCCATAGAGCGTGTTTGTCCATATTCTGCTAAAAAAGTTTACCTTGAAAAAATAGCTAATGTGAGTATTATGTTTGGTGCGGATGCATGTGTATTGTTGTATTGAATACTCAGTATGGTAAAACAGGTGGGGAATTGTTTTCTTAAACTATCCTAAAAAATCAGTAAGAGCTAGTAGGCTGGGACGCCAATGAAATGCTTTCTTTTAGAATGTACTTGAGTGAAATTAAAAAAATCTAAAATTTTAAATTGATATCATAAATCAGAAGAGCATTAGTTAAGGGATTAAATAAGCTAAAAATATTGATACCGGGTTATAGAACACTTTTTGAGATATTTGATTTTTTTTTTAAACTTTGGGAGAAGACTGACCCAGACTCTTACCTTATATTAAGCATTGACATTACTTGGGTCTCAAATCATGAAATTGAAATCTAGATTATGCTGAAATTTTGGTATGTGACCTTTTATGAGCTATTAAAGTCTTATATGAAAAGAAAAGTGTGTGTTATGGGGCAAATTATTGATACCTTTTATTGTTGGAAAAATCAGAAAAGATCGAATATTTGACAAAAAAATCTTAAACCTCACCTAAATACATCCTTAAGTCACAAGTTCCCTCTTTAACGTGGCCTCAGGTTATTGATCACATTTAAACAAATACCAGGACAAAATAGAAAAAAATCAGTCTCGGGCAATTTTAAAGGTCACAAGAGTCTGCACTTGAATTATCATATTGCAGTCAAATAACACACTTAATACAAAATGTTAGGTTATTTTCTTTACATGTTGTGCATTAAAATATGCATTGATAGATTTATTGAAACTTTACAGAATTGTTAAAATTGGTGAAATTATTAAAGATAACTTTTGATTTTGAAAATTTTCTGATTATTTTTCATTCCAAAGCTATTGGAATTTAGCTGTCAAATTTACATGTTTATTGTGGATAAAGTTAAAAAAAAATAACATGTTATGACCACAAATGTATTATATAGATACAAAACAAAATCAGATTAAACCATTAATTTGATAGTAATGTAATTCTGAAAATTTGTTTTCAGGGACACAAAGGTTGGCCTTTGTCTGTTTTGCATTCATCTCCAGATATAGAAAATATAACTGAACTATTGAAGACTGGGCCTTATGGGAAATGTGTTTATGACTGTGATAATGATGTTATGTCCAATCAAGTGGTCAACATGCAATTTAAAAATGGTGCTACAGCAAATATGACTATGATTGCATTTACAGAAGCTATTTGTGATAGAAAAGTTACAGTTTTTGGAACTAAGGTGAATAAATAATTCGTATGAAAAAATATGGAGGTCACCTTCACTTGGTTTATATACTAGTTCTTGACTGGTTACACAGATTTTTAACAGAAAGATACACAGAGTTGTGTTTTCATCTTCATTAAAATGTAATATATACATATAAAGAAGAATTTAAATTTGTATTGTACATGTGCATTCAATTAATTTTTGAGATTACAATTTACATTGTTTGTCAAATGGTTAGAAAGATACTGCAATATAATGTGAGGAGAATTAATTATATGTGTAATCCTCATGTGATATTATTTTGCTTTGTACAATCCATAGGAAGTAAATAGTACATTTATACCATTATGATGGTCTCATGGTAGGGTCCTTAAACCTGAGATGCAAGCAGGTTGTGGGGTCAAAAATTATGTATTGATTGCTTCTCAGCTAGTATAATTTTACCTTTAGTGAAACTCCAGGATTACACATGTGTTTTGTGTATAAATATATCACATTATAACTAAAGTTATAAAGTAGTTCAGACAACACGGTCTATAGAAGTGTAATATCAAGGAAAGAAATTTACGAACCAATAGCTTTCAAAAGAGTTGTAGATAGATTAATCATATATAAGAATTATTTAACATAAAACTTTCATATTTAATTTGTTTTCTTATAAATCCTATGGACAATGATGGAAAAAGAAAAATTACCAACATGACAGGCAGATGAAACTTATAAACTGAAATTTATTTTTATTTTCAGGGAGAATTACAATGCCATGGAGCAGGGCACTCACTTGTATTATATGATTTCACAAGAGGAGATCATGGTAGGTAACTTTCACAGTAAAATTACTTAAGCATTTTCAACATCAGAGAAAGATCCAGTATTTTCATAAAGATATTTAGACTCCAACCTTAAAATAAATGAAGTTACCATTTTGTTTAACTTGACAAATAAGATAAATGGTGTCATAGAAGGTACATACCTTTCTAAATCAGGCACTGAGTGTGGATATTATGAGCTATCTAAAAACGAATATGAAACGGACTTCCTCTTACATATATATTTCTCAAACAGACCAATACTTTCAACTGTTGTTAAGCGACAAATTTAAAAAAAATTGTGTTTGTTAAAAAGAGCAAACAGCATACAAAACCTATTCTTTTATTAAGTGCTAATATGCCAATTTAATTGTAGCAATCAAAACATGCATGCTTCTTGGGTATATAGTCAGTCTTAGTCAAATAACAGTGATCTGGGTTTTTATGCCCCACCTACGATAGTAGAGGGGCATTATGTTTTCTGGTCTGTGTCTCCGTTCGTCCGTCCGCTTCAGGTTAAAGTTTTTGGTCAAGGTAGTTTTTGAAGAAGTTGAAGTCCAATCAAATTGAAACTTAGTACACTTGTTCCCCATGATATGATCTTTCTAATTTTAATGCCAAATTATAGTTTTGACCCCAATTTCATGGTCCACTGAACATAGAAAATGATAGTGCGAAGTTCAGGTTAAAGTTTTTGGTCAAGGTAGTTTTTGATGAAGGTAAAGTTACATCAACTTGAAACTTAGTACACATGTTCCCTATGATATGATCTTTCTAATTTTAATTCCAAATTAAAGTTTTGACCCCAATTTCACGGTCCACTGAACATAGAAAATGATAGTGCGAGTGGGGCATTCGTGTACTATGGACACATTCTTGTTTTTCCTTGTTTTTATGCCCTATATATGGGCATTATGTTTTCTGGTCTGTGCGTCTCTTCATTTGTCTGTCTGTCCCACTTAAGGGTAAAGTTTTTGGTCAAGGCAGTTTTTGATGAAGTTGAAGTCAAATCAACTTGAAACTTAGTACACATTTTCCTTTTGATATGATCTTTCTGATTTTAATGCCAAATTAGAGTTTTTTATAGACCGCAAACATTTTAATTTTTCGTCGTATATTGCTATCACGTTGGCGTCGTCGTCTGCGTCGTCGTCCAATTACTTTTAGTTTTCGCACTCTAACTTTAGTAAAAGTGAATAGAAATCTATGAAATTTTAACACAAGGTTTATGACCACAAAAGGAGGGTTGGGATTGATTTTGGGAGTTTTGATCCCAACATTTTAGGAATTAGGGGCCAAAAAAGGCCCAAATAAGCATTTTCTTGGTTTTCGCACAATAACTTAAGTTTAAGTAAATAGAAATCTATGAAATTTTGACACAAGGTTTATGACCACAAAAGGAAGGTTGGGATTGATTTTGGGAGTTGAGGTCTGAACAGTTTAGGAATTAGGGGCCAAAAAGGGGCCCAAGTAAGCATTATTCTTGGTTTTCGCACCATAACTTTAGTTTAAGTAAATAGAAATCTATGAAATTTAAACACAAGGTTTATGACCACTAATGGAAGGTTGGGTTTGATTTTTGGAGTTTTGGTCCCAACAGTTTAGGAATAAGGGGCCCAAAGGGTCCAAAATTGAACTTAGTTTGATTTCATCAAAAATTGAATAATTGGGGTTCTTTGATATGCCGAATCTAACTGTGTATGTAGATTCTTAATTTTTGGTCCCGTTTTCAAATTGGTCTACATTAAGGTCCAAAGGGTCCAAAATTAAACTTAGTTTGATTTTGACAAAAATTGAATCCTTGGGGTTCTTTGATATGCCGAATCTAACTGTGTATGTAGATTCTTAATTTTTGGTCCCGTTTTCAAATTGGTCTACATTAAGGTCCAAAGGGTCCAAAATTAAACTTAGTTTGATTTTGACAAAAATTGAATCCTTGGGGTTCTTTGATATGCCAAATCTTACTGTGTATGTAGATTCTTAATTTTTAGTCCCGTTTTCAAATTGGTCTACATTAAAGTCCAAAGGGTCCAAAATTAAACTAAGTTTGATTTTTAACAAAAATTGAATTCTTGAGCTTTTTTGATATGCTGAATCTAAACATGTACTTAGATTTTTGATTATGGGCCAAGTTTTCAAGTTGGTTCAAATCAGGATCCAAAATTATTATATCAAGTATTGTGCAATAGCAAGAAATTTTCAATTGCACAGTATTCAGCAATAGCAAGAAATCTTCAATTGCACAATATTGTGCAATAGCAAGAAATTTTCAATTGCACAGTATTGCGCAATAGCAAGAAATCTTCAATTGCACAGCATTGTGCAATAGCAAATATTTTCAATTGCACAGTATTGCGCAATAGCAAGAAATATCTAATTGCACAATATTGTGCAATAGCAAGAAATTTTCAATTGATTGGAGTTATCTTTCTTTGTCCAGAATAGTAGTTGAATCAACTTAAATCATTGTTTTATACAATATACAATGTATATTCACTTTTACTACCAACTGATAAATTAAAACAATCTTTACCATTCAGTGATAACAAGCACCTTTTGTTACATTTTAATATTTTATGATGTATTTAAATGAGTAGTTATTGTTGCAAACTCCATTAGAAATTTGAATTTAGATCAGTTTTGGAAAAAGGGAAAGGGGGATGTGAAAAAAAAAATGGGGGGGGGGGGGGTTAAATTTTTCTCATTTCAGATTTCATAAATAAAAAGAAAATTTCTTCAAACATTTTTTTGTGAGGATTGATATTCAATAGCATAGTGAATTGCTCAAAGGAAAAAAAGTATTTTAAGTTCATTAGACCACATTCATTCTGTGTCAGAAACCTATGCTGTGTCAACTATTTAATCACAATCCAAATTTAGAGCTGAATCCAGCTTGAATGTTGTGTCCATACTTGCCCCAACCGTTCAGGGTTCAACCTCTGCGGTCGTATAAAGCTGCGCCCTGTGGAGCATCTGGTACTCGAATTTTATGGTCCACTGAACATAGAAAATGTTAGTACGATTTAGGCATACGTTTACTATGGACACAATCTTGTATTTTTATACACCTGTCAAAATTTTGACGGGACGTATTATGGTATACAAATGTCCGGTGTCCGTCCGTCCGTCTGTTTGTCTGTCCGTCTGTCCGTCTGTCTGTCTGGCGTAAACATGTCGAACCGTAACTTGAGAACGACTTATCCAAATTTCATGAAACTTAATATAGTTGTTTCTTATGATGGTCAAATGATCTGTATACTTTTTGGTGAAAATAAGATTAATACTTTTTGAGTTACGGCACTTTGTAACTAAAACAAGGGGATGTTTTTTTTCACATGTCTCACCGTATTTCAAAAACGATTCTTGATTATGGCTTAAAACTTTAAAAACTTCTTAGTTATATTAATTTTAATATATGTGTACTTTTTGGTGATGATTCAAAGTTTCATTTTTGAGTTATTGAGTATTTTGTAAAAAAGGGGGAGGGGTATTTTACATGTCGCGCCATATCTCAAAAACGATTTATGATTATTGCTTAAAACTTTACACATGTCTTTGTTATATTAATCTAAAGATCTGTATACTTTTTGGTGATGATTCTAAATTTCATTTTTGAGTTATTGAGTATTTTGTAAAAAAGGGGGAGGGGTTTTTTACATGTCGCGCCATATCTCAAAAACGATTTATGATTATTGCTTAAAATTTTACAAATGTTTTTGTAATATTAATCTTAAAAGATCTGTATACTTTTTGGTGATGATTCAAAATTTCAGTTTTGAGTTATTGAATATTTTGTAAAAGAGATGGAGGGGTTTTTTACATGTTGTGCCGTATCTCAAAAACAGTTTATGATTATTGCTTAAAACTTTACACACTTCTTTGTTATATTAATCTTAAGATCTGTATACTTTTTGGTTTTGATTCAAAATTTTATTTTAGTGATAGGTTTTTGTAAAAAAAAACAGGGTGGGGGGTTTCACATGTCCTGCTGTGTCTCAAAAAGAATATATGGTTATTGCTTAAAACTTTCTCAGAAACTATTGATGATTATTGCATAAAACTTCCACACAAGACGTCGGGCATATCATGCGCTCATTGCGCAGCTGTTTATTATATTTCATGATACTTTCTATACCTTACTATCCTCTTCAAGTCCATTTGGACATAAGACCTTATGATATATTGTACCTTGTATAATAGTTAATTATTATATGTGTTTCAGATAGAATTGATACAACAGCAAAAATGATGAAAGGTTTATCAGGACATGGTGGTGCTGATTTCTACTGCATGGACAGTTTTGTTGAAGCTGTTGTTGTATGTATACAAGCAGTATAATTTATGCTGACATTTATTGAGCACTTATATTCTTTTTTAATTTTAGTTTCTTGTGTATAATTCAGAGTTTATTATGATGTCCATTATCACTGAACTAGTACACATATTTGTTCAGGGGATGACTTTGAGTGCGAGAGTTTCTCACTGCATTGAAGACCTCTTGGTGGCCTTCAGCTGTTGTCTGCTCTATGAACAGGTTGTTGTCTCTGACTTATTCCCCATTTCTTTTCTTAATTTTAGTTCTAGATTTGTTTTTAACAGGTTTTTATATGCCTGTCAAAATTTTGACGGGACGTATTATGGTATACAAATGTCCGGTGTCTGTCTGTCCATCTGTCCGGCGTAAACATGTCGCACCGTAACTTGAGAACGACTTACTGTGAAAGTACTTTAATTCGTGGGTATCAATTTTCGTGGTTTGAGCAATATTTACATGTTCGTGGGTTTTTAAATTCGTGGATTTTAGTTTTCTAAAAACAAAAAAACAAAAATTGAAGCCTTTAGAAACGAGGGTTACAAATAGTCTAGATTGAAGAAAATTGCAAAGTAAACATTGACCCGTGTAAATCGTAGTGATAACACTAATTAACCCATGATAAAGTGATCAACAGATTAAAGACCATCAAAGGTGTTAATTAGGCCATTAACATGTCACCTAAAGAAAACAGTCACATAAACAAATGCTATGAATTGCCAAATAATTCTTATCAAAATCAAGACCAGCATAATTTTTTTATTTCTTATATGTACGAGAACTATGAGGATATAAAATGAACACTTTATCATACTAGCATATCAATACCGGAAATCTGACTTTCATTGATCAAAAACAAAAGTTGTACATTTTAGGTTATTAAAGATTAAATGGGTATAATCCTGCATGCGGTTGTAGTTCTGTGACTGCTATTAAAGTATTCTCAAAGTTGGTGCTATTCAATATCTTCTCTTAGACTAGATCATACATGTCATATCAGTAGTCAAACCTACCGATTGGGATCTTTCCAGGTCTTGATTTAGACAATGGTTATTTTATTTCGTTGGACACTTAAATTCGTGGATAAAGTCATCCACGAAAACCACGAAAATTGGTACCCCACGAATAAAAGTACTTTCACAGTATCCAAATTTCATGAAACTTAATATAGTTGTTTCTTATGATGGTCAAATGATCTGTATACTTTTTGGTGAAAATAAGATTTAAACGTTTTGAGTAACGGCACTTTGTAACTAAAACAGGGTTTGTTTTTTTTCACATGTCGCACCATATCTCAAAAACGATTCTTGATTATTGCTTAAAACTTTACACATTTCTTTGTTATATTAATCTTAATATCTGTATACTTTTTGGTGATTATTCAAAATTTCATTTTTGAGTTATTGAGTATTTTGTAAAAAGGGGGGGGGTTTACATGTCACGCTGTATCTCAAAAACGATTTATGATTATTGCTTAAAACTTTACACACTTCTTTGTCATATTAATCTAAAGATCTGTATACTTTTTGGTGATGATTTAAAATTTCATTTTTGAGTTATTGAGTATTTTGTAAAAAAGGGGGAGAGGGTTTCTGAATGTCATGCCGTATCACAAAAACGATTTATGATTATTGCTTAAAACTTTACACACTTCTTTGTTATATTAATCTAAAGATCTGTATACTTTTTGGTGATGACTCAAAATTTAATTTTGGAGTTATTGAGTATTTTGTAAAAAAGGGGAGGTTTTTTTTTTCATGTCACGTCGTATCTCAAAAACAATTACTGATTATTGCTTGAAACTTTACACACTTCTTTGTTTTATTTATCTAAAGATCTGTATACTTTTTGGTTTGATTCAAAATTTCATGTCCCGCCGTGTCTCAAAAACAATAAATGGTTATTGCTTAAAACTTTCTCAGAAACTATTTATGATTATTGCATAAAACTTCCACACAAGACGTCCGGCGTATCATGTGCTCATTGCGCAGCAGTTTATTATTTCCCTTTATTCCTAGTCTTCTAAGTTTTGAATTTTGTTCTTAATATAATTAGAGTTTTTGACTGTACAATTGAAATTGCAGGGTTAAACATTAGTTTCAGTTTTGACCATTTTAAACTAAACAGTTTGACCTGAGTGGTCAAAAGGGAATTTATTTTTCTGACAAATATTGAGTGGGTAATTCAGTAAAGCTTTGTATATTTTTATGCACCCGCCATAGCAGAAGGGATATTAAGTTTTACCCTTGTCTGTCTGTCCAACCATTCGCCCGTCCATCCAAAGTTGGATTCCATTCTCTTACTTTGGTTTGCCTCAACAGAATGTTATGAATCTTATACACAATGCATATAACTACAAAAAACAGATCAAATTTGAATTTTGGTGGCGTCACTTTTACTGTTTTTGAGTTATGCCCCTTTACAAATTGAAAATTGCTGAATTTTTCATTTATTTTCTCTTAATTTTGTCTCAACCTAATATTATGAAACTTATACACAATGCTTATTACCACAAAACTCTGATCAAGTCCAAATTTGGTTTGTGTAACTTCTTTGGTTCTTGAGTAATGTCCCTTTATAATATTGTATGAAAGCAGAGGCGTCATCTCTTTTCCACTTATTTACATTGTGCTGTGTTATATAAAGCCTTTCATTTATATAAAAGTTATGAATTAAGGCTGTGGTATATATTAACTGAGGCAGCAACCCATAACCATAAAGTAATAGACAATTAAATGTCAGGATACTGCCTTGAACAATACATTAGTGTCAATACCGTATATAAATATTTGGGTGTAAATTTTGAATTAATTTTTATATACACATGTACTATTAAAGATTTTCCATCACTGCCACTTACCTCCTTTTTGACAAAGATATCAAAATTTAAAGTAAGAAAACAACTGACAATATCAGGACTTTTGAAATGGCTGGGATAAACTAGATGGGTTAGATCTATATATCAAAGTGGTTTCTTTTTTTTTTTCACAGCAAAATGATCCAGAAAAAATCCGTACGGGACCCGATGAGACTTTATACAGCCATATGTTGGTGTTTGCTGCTGAAAAAGCTAGAAAAGAAAACAAAGTAATATCCATGTCCCCAGATGGAACATTTACTTGATGTCCAGGGATCTCCATGCGCCATCGTTCAAATATCTTGCGCCATTGTCAAATGATCAGTGCCATCGTTAAATTGTGTTCCGCCATCGTTCAAAACTCTTATTGGTTTTTTATAGCCCGAAGCCATTTTTTTTAGCAATTATAATCAAATGTTATTGCATAGCCCTTAGGCTTTTTTTTTATATTATAATCCAATACAGTTCTAACGCCTGAGGGATATCCGTCTTAAGATCGCTAATCACTTGTACCTGAGCTTGTACAGATAGATAAACAAACCAGACAGGAGATTACTTTCTGAAGATAGACGATTCATTTATCAAATTATTTAACTAAGTTTAAGCAAATGCTAATGATAATTTAAATTAAATAAATAAATTAATAATCCAGTTACGAAGAAAACAGTTTTACAAGTTGAAAACATGCTTTTATTTTGACTTACACAATCAGCATCCCCCTTTTTTAAGAAGTACAAAATAAGACGTAAAATATTAATATTATTTCGTCGTAATTAACTCGAGTACTGCTGTACTGATAATATAGAATTACTTTAAAAGTTAAAACTAAAAACTAAAATACTAACTGTGAAGAAATACTGTATCATAATTCCAAATTCATTTCGTAATTTACAATCAAATTGATACATCCACGTTTCCGGTTTATTGTCGAGCCTGCAACTTTTGTTGCAGAAAGCTCGACATAGGGATAGTGATCCGGCGGCGGCGGCGTTAGCTAACTTCTTAAAAGCTTTATATTTTAGAAGGTGGAAGACCTGGATGCTTCATACTTTGTATATAGATGCCTCATGTTACGAAGTTTCCGTCAGTCACATGTCCAATGTCCTTGACCTCATTTTAATGGTTCAGTGACCACTTGAAAAAAAAGTTCAAATTTTTTGTAATGTTGAATTCTCTCTTATTATAAGTAATAGGATAACTATATTTGCTATGTGCGTACCTTGCAAGGTTCTCATGTCTGTCAGACAGTTTTCACTTGACCTCGACCTCATTTCATGGATCGGTGAACAAGGTTAAGTTTTGGTGGTCAAGTCCATATCTCAGATACTATAAGCAATAGGGCTAGTATATTCAGTGTATGGAAGGACTGTAAGGTGTACATGTCCAACTGGCAGGTGTCATCTGACCTTGACCTCATTTTCATGGTTCAGTGGTTATAGTTAAATTTTTGTGTTTTGGTCTGTTTTTCTCATACTATATGCAATAGGTCTACTATATTTGTTGTATGGAATGATTGTAAGGTGTACATGTCTAGCGGGCAGATGTCATGTGACCTTGACCTCATTTTCATGGTTCAGTGGTCAAAGTTAAATTTTTGTGTTTTGGTCTGTTTTTCTCATACTATATGCAATAGGTCTACTATATTTGTTGTATGGAACGATTGTAAGGTGTACATGTCTAGCGGGCAGATGTCATGTGACCTTGACCTCATTTTCATGGTTCAGTGGTCAAAGTTAAATTTTTGAGTTTTGGTCTTTTTATCTAATACTATATGCCATAGGTCAACTATATTTGGTGTATGGAAATATTTTATGATCTTTATGTCAGTCGCACAGGTTTTATTTGACCGTGCTCTCATTTTCACGGTTCATTGCACAGTGTTAAGTTTTTGTGTTTTGGTCTATTTTTCTTAAACTATAAGTAATAGGTCAACTATATATGTTGTATAGAAGCATTGTTAGCTGTACATGTCTGCCTGGCATGGTTCATCTGACCTTGACCTCATTTTCAAGGTTCATTGGTCTATGTTTAGTTATCTTGGTTAATGTTAAGTTTATGTGACAGTTGTTAAAGATTAGCTTGATACTAAGGACTATCAACATAATATCAATGATTAGTATAGAAGGCGAGACATTTCAGCGTGTGCACTCTTGTATTCAGACTCTACAAAGATGCTTGTTGCATAGCATCAATTTGCTAGATAAAGTCATTAAAAACCTTTTCATTTATCAACGTTTGCTTTACAAATCTCTTCAACCTTTTACATTACCCGTACAAATCGGTAATGGGTTCATGACTTCTGAATTTGACAGTGTCCGTGAAAAATAAGCTCCACATGATTTTTAACCCCAATAACAATTACCAAAACTAGCAAGAAAACTACATGGGGACCTTCGTGACAGCTGTTGGTCATTCTCGACTAAGGAGGGGGGGACCATGAAGGCTTGGTATTTGAATGGTTACAAATGGCAATTAATGAAAATATTGACATGATTGATACTTCTATAATGAAAATCAAATAAATATAATTTAGATAAGCAATGAACTAGCATGTTCACCATTCCTTACATGAAGAAATGAAATACTTTCGATCACGCTACGCTATACTACGTAGACACGGTTTGTGATAGCGAAAGTTCCTCCATCGTTCAATTTTCATCCATGGAGATCCCTGGATGTCTCTATGTTATAACTTTTCATTTAAAAATACATGTCAGCTACTGTGAATTCATTATTATTCGTTGGATACCAATTTTTTTGTGGCTTTCGTGGGTACAGGTGAAAGACGAAATTAAATGTTTTCAAATCACTACATTGCTGGTAGTATTTTCATTTATCATACAAGTCATGTACCTGTACTTTTTATCATATTGTTGAAAAATGCATGATATGAACTATTAATAATATTGTTTTGAAAAGTATGGAGACAAATTCTGTATATCTGTTTATTAAATGTGTATATGTCACTGAGCTAAATACTGAATCTACTGTACATTCCTGCATAAAATTGAATCATATGAGTTATCTCCCATATGAAGCAATAAGATGATCACACAATAGACCACTTTCAAGTTCATTCGTCACCGGAAAAAAACTTGTCAATTTTGCGCGCCTTTGTGATGTCATTTACCAGATAGAGGGGGTTGCCTGTATCCCTGCACTATCAACATTCATCAAGCGTCTAAGTGATCGTCATTGTGCAAGATAAACTAGAAATAATTTTTGTTTCGTAGGTACTTAAGCATAATTCCCCAATGACAGCAGTGTTGATTGTCAATTATGAGTATTTAGTTTGCCGAATAAATCATGCAGTATAGTATTATTATTTTCCAACCACTTGCTCAACATTGGAATGGAAGTGACGATGCCCCTAAAGGTACGAATGAATCAGTTCACTAAAACCAGAGTTTTGGGTGGTGATGCATCGAACTTTAAAGTTGTCTATTTACTTCATTTAAATAAAAAGCCTGTCAAATGAATTTTATTACAACAGATAAACTTCATTTCATTACAATTATTTGCAAAAAAAAGTGATTCAAAATGGTGCAAGACTTCAATACTACTTTTTATAAAGTCATTTACATTGACCGACTGTGCAAGGGCAGTATAGTCAGTCAATGTCGTTAAAAACTTCCATCATCATTGACCTCATTTATTATATGGAAAATTTTACACTGAATAATTTATAGCACTTGGAAATTATTTTCTATGTATATGAAAGAATAATGAAAATAAGACTAAGATATGTTATATTATATGTTATATATGAATTTATTTGTTTTGTTATGTTATAGTTAATGGTTGATTGTTAATTTATTGATTTAAAAAAAATAATCACTAATTCAGATATTAATTTATTTGCCATCTTGTTATAGTGCAAATACTTTTGAATTTTTAAATAAAATCATGATTATATGACTATTATTCTTTGAAATCATGCAGGAAATGACAACATAGAGACTCAATGACATTGTTAAAATGCGCCCACCGTAATGAAGGGGGCATTATGATAATCCTTGTTCAATTGCACGTCTGTCTGTATCTCATTACATCCGGATATTGGTTTCCAATCTCTAACTTTAGTTTGCCTCTACCAACCCTCTACCAAATGTTAAGACAAAACATATATTAAGGTGGTATGGGTGTCTAAATTAAAAATTATAGAATTTGTTCATACTTTGTCAAAGTGTTGTTTATATTGTGATATGTTCAAAAAGATAATAAAAATGATAGGTCACTGAGCATTTTCTCAAGCTACAGGTTGTGACAAAATGGAGGGTCGTAACTAGGGTTCGAATTCAGGGGAGGCAGGGTTTGGGGACCGCCGATTAAGCCCCCTTTGATAGGGGTAGGGGCAGTAAAAGTGAATAGAAATCTATGAAATTTTAACACGAGGTTTATGACCACAAAAGGAAGGTTGGGATTGATTTTGGGAGTTTTGGTTCCAACATTTTAGGAATTAGGGGCCAAAAAGGGCCCAAATAAGCATTTTCTTGGTTTTCGCACTATAACTTTAGTTTAAGTTAATAGAAATCTATGAATTTTGACACAAGGTTTATGACCACAAAACAAAGGTTGGGATTGATTTTGGGAGTTTTGGTTCCAACAGTTTAGGAATTAGGGGCCAAAAAAGGACCCAAATAAGCATTATTCTTGGTTTTCGCACAATTACTTTAGTTTAAGTAAATAGAAATCAATGAAATTTAAACACAATGTTTATGATCACAAAAGGAAGGTTGGTATTGATTTTGGGAGTTTAGGTCCCAACAGTTTAGGAATTAGGGGCCAAAAAGGGACCCAAATAAGCATTTTTCTTGGTTTTCGCACCATAACTTTAGTATAAGTAAATAGAAATCTATGAAATTTAAACACAAGGTTTATGACCATAAAAGGAAGGTTGGTATTGATTTTGGGAGTTTTGGTCCCAACAGTTTAGGAATAAAGGGCCCAAAGGGTCCAAAATTAAACTTTGTTTGATTTCATCAAAAATTGAATAATTGGGGTTCTTTGATATGCCGAATCTAACTGTGTATGTAGATTCTTAATTTTTGGTCCCGTTTTCAAATTGGTCTACATTAAGGTCCAAAGGGTCCAAAATTAAACTTAGTTTGATTTTAACAAAAATTGAATCCTTGGGGTTCTTTGATATGCTGAATCTAAAAATGTACTTAGATTTTTTATTATGGGCCCAGTTTTCAAGTTGGTCCAAATCGGGGTTCAAAATTAAACTTTGTTTGATTTCATCAAAAATTTAATAATTGAGGTTCTTTGATATGTCAAATCTAACTGTGTATGTAGATTCTTAATTTTTGGTCCCGTTTTAAAATTGGTCTACATTAAAGTCCAAAGGGTCCAAAATTAAACGTTTGATTTTAACAAAAATTGAATTCTTGGGCCTCTTTGATATGCTGAATCTAAACATGTACTTAGATTTTTGATTATGGGCCCAGTTTTCAAGTTGGTCCAAATCAGGATCCAAAATTATTATATTAAGTATTGTGCAATAGCAAGAAATTTTCAATTGCACAGTATTCAGCAATAGCAAGAAATCTTCAATTGCACAGTATTGTGCAATAGCAAGAAATCTTCAATTGCACAGTATTGTGCAATAGCAAATATTTTCAATTGCACAGTATTGCACAATAGCAAGAAATATCTAATTGCACAATATTGTGCAATAGCAAGAAATTCCAATTGGATTTCAATTGGAGTTATCTTTCTTTGTCCAGAATAGTATTTGAATCAACTTAAATCATTGTTTTATACAATATACAATGTATATTCACTTTTACTACCAACTGATAGATTAAAACAATCTTTACCATTCAGTGATAACAAGCACTTTTTTTACATTTTAATATTTTATGATGTATTTAAATGAGTAGTTATTGTTGCAAACTTCATTAGAAATTTGAATTGAGATCAGTTTTGAAATAAGGGAAAGGGGGATGTGAAAAAAAAATTGGGGGGTCAATTTTTTTCATTTCAGATTTCATAAATAAAAAGAAAATTTCTTCAAACATTTTTTTGAGAGGATTAATATTCAACGGCATAGTGAATTGCTCAAAGGCAAAAAAAAATTTTTAAGTTCATTAGACCACATTCATTCTGTGTCAGAAACCTATGCTGTGTCAACTATTTAATCACAATCCAAATTTAGAGCTGAATCCAGCTTGAATGTTGTGTCCATACTTGCCCCAACCGTTCAGGGTTCAACTCTGCGGTCGTATAAAGCTGCGCCCTGCGGAGCATCTGGTTATCTGTATTTTCTGTATTTAAAGATATTTTTTTAGAAACTGGTAAGTTCAAAAAACATATAGAGCAAGATTATAAAACACAAGATATTTTTTTTTTATCGAGGATCTTGAATTTCAATATTGTTGAAAGCTGAACAGACATGTATATAACATCAAACAGAGACTTTCTATGCTAGTCTAGTATATACTTAGTATAGAAAGTCCCTGCTACAACGAATGGGAGTGTTTACTTACTAAGGCATTGACCATAATGTTCATAATGCTCATACGATCGGGAAACTTAAAAAAAAAATCCAACAGCTGATTTAGCCGGTAACGAATTTCTGATATCTTAAAAGATTCACAATACAAAAGGAACTTCCTCTGCTTAAATAATTGAGCCCCAAAATAAATGTGAATAGTTTTAAAGTTTTTATTCAAAATTATCGAAAACAAAGTTTCATATGTGTTCTCATACGAATACTGACCCCCTCAATACTAAATAACAGACGTACGGCCACACGAAAAAATGAAAAATAAAATAAATTCAAGTTCTTCGTGTTCATATTGTCAATATTTTATTTTTTTACTTCAAAAAAAAAAATATTGGTGTAGAAAATTCAGGAAGGCAACTGCCTCCCCTGCCTCATAGGTAGTTACGGCCCTGAAATGACACATTTTGTATGGATTATACAGGAAAAAAACATCATTATGTGATTGGAAGCTTAACTAAAGGATAGAATTATAAAATGAAAAAGAGAAGATACCTTTTAGAAAATGTTTTGAGAATATCAAAGGAAAAGATGAGGTCACCATACATACATGTATTTCCGGTTAAAATATGAAATAGAAACATTTCATGTAGATCCCTTCAGTAAATGCACTATTTCTGAGTTACCTCCCTTCAAAATGCCAATTTAAACAATTGAAATCAGGCAAAAATAATGTATGCTTGTAAAAATATTAATATTTATAAGTTATAATCTTATAAATTTCTTCTTTTAAATGAAATTCAAATTAGTTATCTGCATTCCTCAACACATTTTGCTAATCTACTGGAAAATCTGGATGTTAGTTTCTCTCTTATTTACAAGATTTCAAGATGGGGAATGACACCTATATTGTATTAAATTTGAATTTAGGTGACATCTCTTTTACCTTCCAAGAGTTATGTCCCTTTTCAAATGCAAAATTGCTGAATTTTTGTTTCTGTTCTCTAACTTACATTTGCTTCAAACAACTGATATGGATCTTCTGCACAATGCATATTACCACAATAATCACAGATCAAGTTTGAATTTTGGTGGCATCTATTTAACCTTTCTAAAGTTATACCCCTTTAACACATGGAAAAATTGCTGAAATTTTGGTTTTGGTTCTTAAATTTAAGTTTGCCTTAACCAAATGTTATGAAACTTATATACAATAATGCTTAATACTACACAAATCAGAACAAGTATGAACTTTGGTGGTGTCACTTTTAGTATTCTAGAGCTATGCTTGTTATATACAAGAAGGGGTATCACATGTGTCCCATGGACACATTCCCTATTTATTTCTACTGCTGTGAACAGCAGGGTAAAAAAAAGATTTTTGTAGTGTGGAGGATTGGTTGTTGAAGGCAGATCTTCGATAGTTTCTGTTAAATTCATACACATTTTTCATAGACAATAAGTCACCTATTTCACAGGTGTCCAGTGGCAAAATTTGCATGCATGTTCAGGAAGATGGAGAGAAAAACAACATTGGGCAATGAATGTAGATACGTTGGACTATTGTCACGTTGTGCCAACATACAAATATTGTCTGGGACTAGGTTAAATTTGGGTTCCAGACTTATAACACACGGTTCTATTTAGGTTCCAGATTAGTTACAGAAGGTTCTATAAAGGTTCCAGATTGTTTACACAAGGTTCTATCGAGGAGGTTATATGATAACCTCCTAGGTTCTATTAAGGTTCCAGATTGGTTTCACAAGGTTCTATCAAGGTTTCAGATTTGTTACAATAGGTTCTATCAATGTTCTAGATTGGTTACACAAGGTTCTATTAAAGTTCCAGATTGGTTTTTCATAACGTTATATCATAATGTTCTTTGATGTTCCCACAACATTAAATCACAACATTCTCTCAATGAAACAGAAACGTCCCAGGAACATTTCCTGAACGTTTTTGTGTTTTATGGGTACCTGTTTTATAATTTTTTTTTGAAAATATGACAACAAGCAATATAGGAATCACTGCAATCTTGTCCAGTCCATAATTAAATTAATACATGTTTAGTTAATTTATGATTTAAAAAAATTTTGACCGGCACCGGCAAAATTGCAAATTTGCTATTTGACCGGCACCGGCAAAATTGCACATTTGCTATTTGCCCGGCACCGGCAAAATAGAAAATTTGCTTTTTAGCCGGCTCTGATTAAATTATATCTAACCGGAATTAAAATTTGAAAATAATAATTAAATATAAAAATTTTCTATTTAAAAACTTTTGTTACTGTTCCTCATATAAACACTTAAACTTCTTATCTAAAAAGAATTTTCACTATTAACACCAGAGCTTCTAGGGGCCTTGGGCAGCCCCAAGACCCCTCGCCATATGACTTACCCCCGGCCTTGAGTACACATAATTTTGGCCTAGCTACACCCCTGGCTATTTAGAGCGTATATAAAGAGAAGAAAAAAAAACCCATCTACATATGTAACATATGCACACAAGATGAAGATTCAAAGGAAGCCAGTGTAATGTGTAGTTCCTGTTTTGAGTGGCAACATTTATCTTGTGCTAGACTAAACCACTTCCAAAGGCATAGAATTGGTTTTGTAACAATTGCAAATGTTAAATCATGTGTCCATTTGAAATTCATAGCAAACAACTATTAATATTGTCTGTCATATCTATTTTATGATGTAGTTTTGCATAACACTATTTTTATCACTGGCAGAATATATTTATACCATAGATTTTACACAGATTTGAAAATCAACATTTTGTTATAAATATTTTAGAAAAAAATATATTTAATAATGTATTTACAAATGTGTTTTCTTGCTTTTAACTTTTAATTCATATTATAAAGTTTTAAATTATTTATTTATGAAAATCTTTTATTTTTTATTGTACTGTATTTTTTATTAATGCTTGGTATTGTGATAAAATTATTTTGAATTATTATTAAGCTTTTTTATTCTCTACCAACTACATCAATGAACAGTTTTATTCAGTGCCGGCTAAATGGCAAATTCTCTTATATATACAAACAATTGTCAACAGATTATTTGTGACTTTTTGTCCTACCAAATTTGTGACTTCCCAAGTCAAACTGAACTGCTATTATTAGCTGTTTTTTAGCTGTTATTTGCCAGTTCTTCATATTTTTAGCAGTCCTTTAGCTGTTCTAAGCATTCAATCTAATAGCAGTTTGAAAAACTGCCACATTTCACCATTTTTTAGCATTCGGCTTAGCATTCGTCTTAGCATTCATCTTAGCATTTGACTTAGCATTCGTCTTAGCATTCATCTTAGCATTCCTCTTAGCAGTCAGGACAAGTTATGACAGCAGTTCGATAGCAGTTGACCTATTAATCTTTGTTATAAAAATGCTTGGATCTGGCTATGTTTTCAGCTTGAAGTTAAACATTTATTTGAAGATAATTTGATCATTTTCAAATGTGCATTTTGGCTCCATGTTGTGTGGAAATACTTGCTAGTGAAAAACTGTAGTTTTGTCATTTATAAGCTTAATTTTGGATGAATTGAATACTTTTACACACCTGCAGTACAGTAAGTTGAAAGTTACAGTTAATGCTTGTGTATATTCTGATATAACTTTGTTGGGGGAAACAGAAATCATACAGAAAGCCCACAAAAAGGGGGGATAGTTGTTTACTTATTAGAATATCTGATGTTGACAGGATTGTATTAAAATACTAGCATATATATACTAACAGTTCAAGATGTTATTTGAAATAAATGGATATGATTATTTTAATCTATTATTTTGTTAAAAAAAACAAATCTAATCATATTCAAGATGTGGAAAAAGAGGGAGGGAATTCATAGGTAAACCTAGACTGCAAATAGCTGATTGGTTAAAATTGTCCAAACAATCAATTTAATGAAATTAATTTATAATATATATAATTTTACTTTAGTTTGTTTCAGAATATATATATTACATGTATCAAAAATTTATTTGTTTAAAATTCCAAAAGAGAAAGAGGATATAACTGTTGTCTTTTGGTCCACATTTAATAGAATAAAAACAGTACATTTGGCATGTTTGGTAATAAAATAACAGTGGCGGATCCAGAGGGGGGTTCCGGGGGTCCGCACCCCCCCTTTATTTTGGCCGATCAATGCATTTGAATCGGGACATATGTTTGCACCCCCCCTGCACCCCCCCTTTGCCCTGGGCTAGCACCCCCCCTTTCGAAAATTCCTGCATCCGCCACTGAATAATGATAACAATTAAATAACTTCTTATTTGAAAATCACTTAGTCAAGGTAGTGATAAGCCTCTTAGCAGTAATAGCTCTTAAATAAGTTGCTTTTTTAAAGTTTTGATAATTAAAGTGCATTTTTAATTGTTCCTATATCATTACAGCCACTTATATAATTAATAAAGGGTCTAAGACCAGCTAAAGTAAGTGCTACTCTTTTTTTTTTTACATTATCTTAAAATTAAGTCTGTTATTAGATTGTATAGTTACTGCTCTAATTACAAATATAAGTTTAAGTACAACTTTTTGAAATTTCACATAAGACTTACAGTAAAATATTAGAATTTTAATAATTTTTGCTTTCATATCTTGTACACTGTATATTGATTACCAGTATTCATGTGTCGCCTTTGTACTATTGCAACTTTTGGCAGATCTGATAGCATTCCACAGCAGTTATTAGCAGTTTATAAAACCATATTAGGATGTAAAACTTAGCAGTTGGCATGAATATTCATTATTGACAGCTGTTATTATAGCAGTTCTCATGAATATTCATTGTTTGATAGCTGTTATTATAGCAGTTCTCATGAATATTCAGATCTCATTTAAATTTTTCGTTAAAAATAACTGCCAAAGAACTGTGAAGGCTAAATAAACTGCTAAGAAACAGCTATGGAATGCTATTGGAATGCCTTTATGCAAATTAATTATTGCCTTATATTTGGTAACTGTGAATGCTAATAAACTGCCAAACAACTGCTGTCAAGTGGGAACTGTGAATGCTAATTAACTGCTAAAGAACTGCAGTTCACTTTGACTTGGGTTTATGTCCTGTGACTTTCTGTCCGTTTACCTTTTGTAAACACCTTCCCATTGGCGGATCCAGCCCCTTTTTTTGGACGATCAATGAATTTGAATGGGGACATGTGGTTGGAACCCACCTTTATCCTGGGTTGATCCGCCCCTGCTTCCAGACCCTCATGAGATAGAAGCAGAGACTAAGTAAAGTTGATGTCAGCAACTTACATTGTATGTTCACTGTACGATGTTTAACAATTGACAAATATATCAAATATTTGTTCCTAATAGCAAGCTTGAAAGGTCCATACATGACAAAATGAAATTTAAAATAGATTTAGCATAATAAAAACCTGCAGAATGTTGTTTTACATACATGTAGGAAGTAAAGTTTAAAAGTAAGACAATAGATGTTGTATAATAGGCTCTACAAATTCAAATTTCTTTTCAACTCTAAAATATTATTTTTTTTTAATTTAGAATGCCAAAAGAGGAAAAGATGTAGTAAGTTAACAAAAGTAGTTAAAAAGAAAGGTAATCCTCGACCATGAACAGCTGTTGATACCATTATGGAGGAGATATCTGTTGCAGTTTCAATCCACACTGAAGATGAAAAGGATCATCCAATTATGACACATCTCTGGTCGAGTTTGTACGTTCTGAGGAAATTTCTATTACATCAGAAGAAGTCAAAGGAGAACACTTGTTAGATGAACACTCAGACCACACTTATGCAGCAAAAGAACAGCCATTTGAGAATGAAAAAATATGTACGCTTGAATTTGATTGCCATGCTGATTTTTTTCTTGCACCACTGGAAGGCACAGAGCAACTGATTACACAATACATTTGTAATTGAGATATTTGCAGTGAATGAGACACACAATGAACATGAAGAACCTTGCCTTTCTCCCATTCTCCCTTTCAGACTTTATGCAATTTATTACAAGTTAGCATCAATGATACATGTACATATATCCTTAGCTGTACAGATACCGAAATTTGCATACAGTTGAACTGTACCAAATCAGTTGCTGGGAAATTAGCATGAAGCTCTCAGTTATCATTAACAGTAACACTATAAGTGAATGTTTGATAATAAAAATATTATTTATACCTGGAATGAGTTTTGTTCTCTTATATCTTGGTTTAATTATTGAAAAAGGATGGAATGATGTGTAGTGATAGTCTAGATATATTGTATACATAAAAACTTGTTCTGATTCTCAGTCTGACTGGTCTTTTTCATTTCAGAATAATGGGATGTATGACAGTGTTTTTTTTTTACAGAACGATGTAATTTGGTTTATCCAAAAGCCACACCAAATTAATTGGTTTATATGATTTATAGATATGCTTACTGTGGGGGGAAAAACATAACAAACAAAAAACAAACAAAAACATAAAATTGTACGGCTTGTGATAATGGTGAAATATATTATCATGCCTTTATTATCTTTGTGTCTTTCCAAAGTAAGAAGCCTGTAATTCACTTGTGGTTTGTTGCTGTATATCATATTTGGATTTTTTTGTACATAAATCGGGCGGTTAGTTTTCTTGTTTGAATTGTTAAACCTTTTTCATACATGTAAATAGACCTTGTATAGTTCGCAGTGCAGTATGAATTTTACTCATTGCTAAGAGCCTTATGGTTACCTACAGTTGTTAATGTCTGTATCATTTGGTTTCTTTTGGAGAGTTCAATATTATATTGCATATACTGTACAGAAAAGAAATGTCATACACTCGCACATCAATATATTAAAAATATGCAATGAAATATTTTCCACTGGACGTTTAAGGCAACCATCAATTAAATCAGCCTGATCAACAACAAAGGTAGACGCATTTTCGTGCAGTTTGTATAAAGTAAACCAAAAGGTTTTAACTTACAAATCAAGTCAAATAGTTGTAAAACTATTTACACATGTGCATGTCCGTTTCAAAACTAAAAGGAGATTTTAACTAGTCCAAAAGTTAAAAAGAAAGAAAGAAGGGAAACATGTACATTTCAAAACATTTAGATATCAATGTGGCATTAAAACTGGTGTATGCTTTGAAGTCAACTTACAAGCTGACAGAAGTATAACATAGTAAAATGTTTCTTCTTACAAAAATTGTTACATGAAAAGGCAGCAATACCTGCTGCTCTGAGTCTTTATTGTATATTTATCCAATATTATTTATTATAGTGTGGACACCTGTGGTGTAACAACTTCTTGTGTACCAGGTGTCAAATAAAACTCTTTTTAACAGGTTGTGATTTACCTGACCATCGAATAATTCAAGCCTAATATACATGTTACACTGTGAAATTATGTCTCCGAGACAGGTGTATATTTAATAGAAACCCATTGTGAAAGTATCAAATAAAATGAACTCTGATACAATTTATTAAGTGTTAATTATTTAATATTGTTTTTTTTTTTAATTCAATATCAAATTATGTCTCTTTTTCAATAATACAAATAATACAAATCAAAATTAAAAGGACATTGAAAAAAATGATTATGAATGTATGAACTCAAATTATTTAATTAATTATGTTAAATTTAACACTGAAACAGTTAATTTATGCTTAAACATTCACCATTACCTCGAGTACTTTTAATATTTTGATAATAACTATATTACCCAAAGAGATCTCGCGAGGTTTAAATCTGGCTGTGTGATATTACGGGATTTCGCCGAGTTGCCAATCTCTTGTATTATATGTCTCTGAACATATTCACCAAATTTTGAATTATTTAGTGAGAGAACATCACCTATATAGTGGAACATAAAGTTCAAGGATATTGCTTACTCCTTATCTTCCTTCCTCAGTAGTTTTTGTATGAAGTCAGCCCGAGTCATAATAATAAAGAAACAAAGAGGTGCACAATTGGTTCCCATTGGAATTTCGACAGTCTGTTGAAAAAAAACACGGTCCTCCAAACGCATGTTTAAAAGTTAATTAATCTTCATTTATCTAGTCTAATGAAGCAGATCCATTTCCTAAACTGTTTTGACCTTTAATATATTTGTCTAGAATTCTTTATCTTTAGACTCTACCAAAAATCAACCAACAGTTACACTCCTGTTCGTATATGAGACATCAATTTGTGTCCACATTTTATCATTTCAATACGGATGTTAATAAAGTCTATCTCCGAACTTGTGTCTTTTTTCCAAATCTGGTTCCTTGTTGAACTTCTGATGAAAATTAACGTTGCAAATTCTATTCGGTACCAGATCGTTTGTTTCAATGAGAAAATGTCAAATTTCAAGGTATCGCAAGTTGGCAGAAAAGTCACACCGCTTCTCGCTTTTATAAGAGATTTTTTGCGACAGGTATAAATTAGTTGAGCTATTGCCACATTAACACTCAAATTCTTTTCTTTATTTTTTTTAGAAACACATCAACAGCAACTGTGTTTTCATGGTTTTTAATATCATGACCGTATTTATTTTATTCTATTCATTTTATGTTATTTATAAAAATCTCGTTTGGAATATAACTTAACATAGAAAACAATTAAGTTACACTTATCAACCTTATGTAATTGTTGTATAAATGGACCTGAGACTACTGATATCATATAATATGCATAATATAAGTCCTAGATAAATTACTCTGTGCTCAGTCTCTTATGTCCAACAGCTGTTTTGCTAGACAACGAAGTGGAACTTTGCTTGCCGGTAAAGGATGTTGCTTCTGGAGACGACTGACAGCCTTGTATTCATATAAATTTGGCCTCAAATTGTTAATTTTTCATTTACAAAATGTATCTATAATTTCATATGAAGTTATGTAGGTTTCACCTACCTGCTATCCTTCATTTTCTCATTAAGGTAAAAGTTAGGTCATTCTTATTGATATATAATTGGCAGTGTCTGCGCGTACCCGCATGCAGGTACGATTAGTCAAATTGCCATTTGTAGGCTACGCATACCCACATCCGGTTTAATAGTAAAATGCAATCAGATCGGGAATAAAATGTGAAATATATACGAAACGAATATTATCTTTAACATGGGGATTTGTGTAAAACAAGTGAAGATTGAAAATAATATTTTCAAATTGTATTCATATTAGATAATAATTTAATTTTGGATGTAACACGTCTTCTGATTGGCTGAAATGGTTTTGTTATCATATCATAGACACAGTTTTGTCATGTGACTATGATGTCATCAATGTTTTTTTAATGACTTATGCTCGTTAAATTGGAATTTAGAATTAACTTCTTAGAAATAACAACAATGAATAACTGTAATATTTTGTCAGTCTATTCCAAATAACATAAAAAATGTGGTGAACACTGTTAAATATTAAACCTGCTACGCGCATCATTCAGTGTGCACCATATTTTTTATGTTATATCTTCATAGACAGAAAAATTATTACAGTCATTCCTTAAATAATATTGGATTAAACACATTTTTTCTAGAGGTTATTAATGTGTAAACTGGGGCGATTAACTAACAAACATGACAAAGTGAATAAAAGTCCAAAGGACTATTATGTCAAGTTTGTGAGTAAGAGACCCGGTTTACACGTCAATAACCTCTAGAAAAAATGTGTGTTATCCTTATAATTCTTCAGCAAAACATACACGATTATTAGTTAACATATTTTGCTTGATGGCTTCTGTATTTACCATCAAAAGTACAATGGCATGTTGTTACTACAGAGTACGCTGCCATCTTGACTCTCCAAAAATCCATTAATGTCTGATAAATGCAACAGAATCTGAAATGAAATAGCACCTGCCTCAAAAACTTCATTTTAATAAGATATAATCCAAATTTGAAGCGTACAAGTAACGAAATAAGCCATCGTTTTAAGTTTTCAATCGTATGGCGTCCTGTTTTGCCATGACATAAATTCGCCAAATCATTCATGAAATTTTGCGGAATTTTCTTGAAATCTTAATTTATACATTTTCGAAGCTTTAATGTGTTATTTCTTTCGCACATGAACATGATGAATAGATCACAGTAAAGGTTATGAAAGAAATTTAGGAAAAATGGTTTATCAAGTGTAAACCAAGAGAAAAATTCTAATTGACCAATCCAATTCAAGTATTTCTAGATATGCAAATCATATAAGAATTATTACATAATAAACATATTGCAAATTAAATGCACACTGTTGGACAATGAAACTGTACAGTCCCTGTAAAAGAAAAACATGATTAAAAAAAATGCTATTATAAAAGATAAAACAAAATTTAAAGAATTAAATTTTTACTGAATTTGAAAAATACCTACATGACCTATATATCAGATTTAAAAATAATCTTAGTAAAATGTAAACAGAAACTGAAATTTTAAAATATGATTATCTTAAACGACTAAAATTAAAGCTCGGTTGTCTATATAAAAATTAAAAAAGCAAGTTATTATGTCAAATCAGAGACCTATTAAACAAATTTTTATACATTTGTACTTTTGCAGTCGTATATTGGTATGGCATTGCCGTCATCGTTGTCGTCCTTGTCCGAAGACACATTGGTCTTCGCCCTATAACTTAAGTTTAAGTAAATAGAAATCTATGAAATTTAAACACAAGGTTTATGACCATAAAAGGAAGGTTGGGATTGATTTTTGGAGTTTTGGTCCCAACAGTTAAGTATAAATTAAGGGCCCAAAGGGTCCAAAATTAAACTTTGTTTGATTTCATCAAAAATTGAATAATTAGGGTTCTTTGATATGCCGAATCTAACTGTGTATGTAGATTCTTAATTTTTGGTCCCGTTTTCAAATTGGTCTACATTAAGGTCAAAAGGGGCCAAAATTTAACTTAGTTTGATTTTAACAAAAATTGAATTCTTGGGGTTCTTTGATCATGTTGATATGCTGAATCTAAACATGTACTTAGATTTTTGATTATGGGCCCAGTTTTCAAGTTGGTCCAAAGCGTGGTCCAAAATTTAACTTTGTTTGATATCAACAAAAATTGAATCCTTAGGGTTCTTTCATATGCTGAATCTAAACATGTATTTAGTTTTTTGATTTTTGGTCCAGTTTCCAAGTTGGTCCAAATCGGGGTCCAAAATTAAACATTGTTTGATTTCAACAAAAATTGAATATGTGGGGTTGTTTGATATATGCTGAATCTAACCATGTATTTAGATTTGTGATATTTGGGCCTGGTCATCAAATTGGTCCAAATTGAGGTGTAAAGGGTTCAAGATTGAACTTTATTTGATTTTTATCAAAAATTGAATTCTTGGGGTTCTTTGATATGCTGAATCTAACCATGTATTTAAATTTTGGATATTGGGCCATAATAGGTAAATGTCAAATTTATAGTTTTTAAGTTTAAGTTCTTATACCACATTCATTCTGTGTCAGAAACCTATGTTGTGTCAACTTTTTAATCACAATCCAAATTCAGAGCTGTTTCAAGCTTGAATGTTGTGTCCATACTTGCCCCAACTGTTCAGGGTTCGAACTCTGCTGTCGTATGAAGTTGCGCCCTGAGGAGCATTTGGTTAAAGATTCATGTAACTAATTAAGATTTTAAACAAGTTGTACATATTTATAGGATTGTTTTGGCACATATTTCAACCCTGCACAGTATATAAGTAACATAGCTGAGAGAGTGATATAGCAGATTGGTACCCCAAGAAAACATTGTCAGCTGCGGGGAAGCCAAGGTTGACAATGGTTTTTGAGAGGTACCAATCTGCTCTATCACCCTCTCAGCTATGTGTTATTTAATTTATTATACTGAATGTCCTATAATAAGTGTCTTTTACAGATAATTTTATTTAAAAGTATTTTCTATGACGTCACGTACATAACAACTTTATATGGGTATTAGAAAAATCAACACAGAAGTGAAGCAAGATGTTTTATATTTTTAATTTGAAAGATAAATAATGGAATTTGAACCAAAACGTAGAACTTTAGCACTCTCTTTAATAACTTGATCATTTGTTGATGTAACTTCAATTCATTTTGCTTTGAATTATCATTTTTTTATTGGTCTGGACCAGAGGGTAACATTAAAAAAAATCAGCCATGTGATAGAGTAAATTAACACCCTCGTATTAACCAATCAAAATATTGCATTTTAACGTGTTGTATAATAATTTCAAATGTTGCCAGTCCATACAATAGAATAAATTTAATAGACTCTGAGTTTCTTTTATATAATTGTAAAAAAATAATCGACTGATAGTTTTGAACAAATTGTTTCTATACATAGTAACTTTGAAATGTCTTCCCCACATGTATATCACTCTCTTCCATTTAAGAAAAATACTTACATTAACCAGAGACATACGATAAGTATTAAATGTCTCTGCATTAACTGAGAAAAACTGTCCGCTTACCTAAATACAAATATTTATAAAACTTCTGAGTAGTTCTAATTTTTTTTAATCAATTTATTCACTAATTGCGACAATTTCGTATATGTTTTACGTTTCATTCCCAATCCAATGGCATTTTTTTTATAAAACTGGATGTGGGTACGTGTAGCCTACAAACGGTAACTTGACTTTTCGTACCTATATGCAGGTACGCGCAGACACCATGGACACTGCATATATAATTATGTACATGATGTAGATTGTAGAGAACATTTTTTCAGGAGCACCTTACCTAAATTTAAATTCTTTTCTTTTTAAATTATACTGCCACATTTTACTTCATACCATGCATACAATTATCACACTCACTATTCATGCTATTTCTTATTTAATCAAATAGTCCTTGGAAAATCTGACCTCAATTATGTATTTGCTGCAGCTGTTCAATAATTATACACAGTCGGGTTATTTTTACTGGCAGGTGATAATGAAAACCAAATATGTAATTAATTTAATTAGCACCTGTAAACAATTACATTTAAGAAGCAAAAAAAGGATCAACGGGAAGATGCTAATGTCAAATGTTGCATGTTAATAAAACATGATACACATGATACATGTAGTTTGCTCAGTCAGTCTTGATGATAAACTCTTAAATCCACAAGCCTAAAGCTCAATTTAACCAAAATATAGTTGGTTAATACTAGTGCTGTTAAAAAGTTTCATTGGAAAAGTCAATATTTTGCAACATTTTGATTCAGGTCAAATATGTTTTGTCTTGATTAATGATTTAGGTTAATTGACCTGTTTAAGGCAGATTGTTATAAAATAAAGGGAGCTAACCAAGTATTATACTAATTTAGACATCTCTATACATGATATAAGTCAAACCAAAAACAAGAGTAAATTAAAAACTAATTGTTCAGAGAACAATTGAAGGTCTTTCCACCAAAAACCCTGTATTTTAATATGAAAGTAGTAAGATTAGGTTTAAAATGTCATTTTAATCATCAAATGAAAGCTTATTTTACGCTGATACCAAAAATGTAAGGTTTCTATACAATATTTTTTAGATAAGGCAGATAATTTGTTACTTCCGGTTTGAAAAATGTTACTTCCAATACTATTTGAATATTTACTTGACACTTATTTCAAAAATATCTGGTTCTCTATTCTTTTATATTAATACAGTACAAAAAATAGCTACTTCCGGTTGTATTTTTCAAGGTTAAATGGTTTGAGACTGTCGAGAATACCGCGGGAGTCAAGACGTCACGTTTTACCGTTTACATATGTATCTAGGGTTGACGTCAGGGGTGACGTCGCCTTAGAAGCTTGGATAATGAAGTAAACGTCAAACTGTATGGATGTATTGTTTTCTGTATACGATAATATAAGTAAGCCTCGAAATTTATGGTGCCGTGACCAAAAGGGAAAATGGATACAAAGCTGAAAGCCATTCGTTCCGGACATAAAGGAGCAATTACAAGACTTTGGAAGAATTTTGGAGACATACGAGACACTTCCGAAATAGAAATTGAGGACGTCACAGCTATTTTAGATTCCGTGTTACAGAAAAAGAATATTCTTAAAGAGATGAATGATAAAATTGTGGACGCAAGCTCGGATGAAGACGTGGTGGATGAAATTCACCAAACAGATGAGTACATGTTCGATTTAGATTCAAAAATTCATCAAATTAGAAAACTCATTTATCCCTCTCAGTCGAAAAGTCATAATTTACCTGTCAATACTACCGTTTTTCAAGGTAGTAATGTACCCTCTGATACACCCATGCATACCTTAAATTCACCTTCAGCAAATAGTGTACCCGCAAGCGACTCCTCTCAATTGAACCTGCACACCAATTGTTTCACATCAACATCTCATGTGCAATCGAATGCAGCCTCGTTTTATACCAGTAACCCCGCTATATCAGAGATTATTCCTACTACGAACCCGTCTATGCATATTTCAAGTTTACATTCGTCTTCTAGCACAAATAATCAGTACCACAAATTACCAAAGTTGAACTTGCCTACTTTTAAAGGGAATATTCTAGATTGGCAATCCTTTTGGGATTCACATGAGACATCTATTCACACAAATCCAACACTCAGCACCGTACATAAGTTTAACTACTTAAAGTCACTTCTACAGGGAGAAGCGTTTCAGACCATCTCAGGTTTTGCTATGACAAACACTAACTACGGCAAAGCTATTTCGTTGTTACAAGAGAGGTATGGACAGATACATACTATAATACAAACATACATGCAAGCTCTACTTGAGATTTCGCCGCCAAATTATACTTTAGTAAGCCTCCGCATTTATTATGACAAAAGTGAAACTTACGTACGAGGTCTAGAGTCACTCGGACAGACTACAGACACTTATGGTTCACTACTTGTACCGGTTATTCTGAACAAGTTGCCCGCAGAAATACGCCAAAACCTAGCAAGACAACACGGACCGTCAAGTTGGAATTTGAAAGATTTGAGGAAGAGTATACTTAACGAAATTCAGATCATGGAGGCGGGAAAAAATACAGGTACATATCTCGAGTCTTCAGAAAGTCACTTCACAACCGCATCTACATGTACATTTCATACAGGAATAGAATCACCGCGAATACACACAGCACACAACACGAAAAGAGCCAACCCCAGAATATTACGGAGAGACCATGTGTTTTTTTGTAAAGAGATACATGCACCAACAAACTGTACCAATATTAGTGATAACACAGCCCGAATGTCTATCGTAATTCGTGATAATTTATGTTTTAACTGTTTAGGAAATCATCATGCTAATGAGTGTCAATCGAAACAAACGTGTCGACACTGCAAATGTGCTACTGAAAACGGTTGTAGCTCCTGTATGGTCAGGTAATATATCTATGAATACGAATGTTTTATTTGATGAGGGTGCACAAAGATCTTTTCTAACAGAGCATCTAGCGAAGAAATTGAATTTGAAAACTGAAGGAATTGAAGTTGTACACCTTCGGCATTTGGAGAGGACAACACGAGCACGAGAGAACTACGCACAACCACCGTATTTATCGAAACCGAAAATAGTTGTAAAATTCCGATTGAAGTTCTTATTGTTCCTACCATAGCAGTTCCAATTCATAATCATATGCGGTACGTTAACCGAAATATGGATTATCTGAAAGGATTAAGACTCGCTCATCCAGTTACCAAAGACAATTATTTTGAGATATCATTACTTATTGGTGCCGACCACTATTGGGACTTTATCGAAGACAAAGTAATATGAGGAGATGGACTGATCGCGATGAAGTCAAAGCTTGGATACTTAGGACCCTTACAGCGGGGTAGGGTACTTTCGTCTACGACATCCAGCATCTTAAACGTACTGGTTTCGAATAAATCAGAGGAATTTGGCTTAGAAGAAATTTTAAAGGAACAGACAAGTTGCCAAATTATCAAGAGAGTTGAGGAAGCAGAACCGACAGGGAAAACATCAAAACATAGACTGAATGATACGTATCTATTGAACTGTTGTGACTTATTATAGACTGTTACGAAAATATTTGATTTATTGACTTACTTTCAAAAACCTATAACATGATACTATTTCATTGAAAGAAGGAACAGGTACACAGAAAAAATGGACATACTGTGATTTGTGTATACGAAATAGACTCATTGGGATTTAACCGAAAGATAACTAGTCTTGAAGCTAGTGACTGTGCTAAAGTTTTAAGTTTAAGTTTTGAATTTGAGAGACAGTAATTCTAATTCATTTTTTTTCTTGATTGTAATTTAATTTTGATATTTACTTTTCGCCGCCCGGAGAATGTAGAGAATACTGCGGGAGTCAAGACGTTGCGCTTTACCGTTTACATATGTATCTAGGGTTGACGTCAGGGGCGATGTCGCCTTAGCAGCTTGGATAATGAAGTAAACGTCAAACTGTATGGTTATATTGTTTTCTGTATACAATAATATAAGTAAGCCTCGACAGAGACCTATTGCAAAAAGTCTCATGGCTTATGAAGTAAAAGCAAAGGTCAAAATCTAGAACGTCAAATTAAGCTATGACCTTGAGATCAATTTCAAGGTCATCAATCAAGGACCTTCAGTAGAAAGACCATAGGTATTAATTATATTTGGTTATTGAGTTATATCCCCATACACATATTTTTAAATTCAAGAGGGACGGAAAGTCCCTTTTACACTTGCAATCAAAATTTACGTGTTACGAAATTATGTAAAAATAATTTGTCGATGTCTTAAACAGTTTTTGGATATAAGTGAAATTAAGCCAAAATCAAAATTTAGAATATGACCTTGACCTTTTACCTTGACCTAATTTTCAATTTTTTGGACCAAGGGCCTCAAATCAAAAGGTCCTAGGTCTCTATCACTTATTGTTTACAAGATAGAAATGCATATCACTTATGACAAATGCATAAGGAGTACTCATATCGCTTTGGTCAAAATACAACAAATTATGCGAAAGATATAACGAGCAATTTTATAAAATAAGGAAAAGTGGACACAAGGAAAACAGTTTTTGGGGAGATAACTCCTACAAAGAAAAGTATTCAGTTATGCAGGGTAAATTTCAAAGGCGCATAAACTGTTCGATATCATATACCAAATATCTAAGCGACATATTGCAAAACAAATATTTATCGCAAGAACAAAATTAGGCAGAAGAAAAGAAAAAAAAATAATCAGAAGAAAAACAAGAGGTCTTTCCACAAAAAAGTGACCTTATTATCTCTGATTTTTTAGTTAGGCATACAGTTGCACCAAACTGGCAAAACATAAAAAACTGAAATGTTCTAAATAAAGTTTATTTTGAAAAATATTCTTAACTCTTTTTTAAAGATCCACATACAACTGTTAACAATATTATTTATAGACTTCAATTATGAAAACTGCTAAGGATGAACTATTTTGATTTAGATTGTATTTCATTTTTTGCCTTTTTTTATGTTGTAGACCAGTAAATCTAATAATAACATATATAGAGAACCATTAAGATATGAAGATCAAGTTGTAAAAAGGTAAGGATACATAAAATAGATGTCGGTTATATGTCAATGAGACTTTATCGAATGGACACACAAAAAAAACCCTTAAAGGCATCAGTTCAAAAACATGAACATGATGAAAAGGAAAAAAAAATAAAAGGAGACATATGGTAAGTTTTAAACTTTGTAAAATTACCATTGAATTAAACAACTAAAACACATACATTTATGTTAATTGATTATAGTATTTTATATTCAAATGCAACATCAACCCAAGAATACTAAAAAAAAACACCAATAAAACAAAGCACGAATGTCATGAAAACATTGTAAAAAAGGAGATTTAAAAGACATTTAGTATATTTAATGGAGCCAGCCACATTTTCATACCCAAAGACACACACAAAAAGACATTTAGAACATAAGTAGAACTACCTTAAGATTGCATAGTAGTCTGACTGGTCATTAATTTTAGAGAAAAATAAAAATGAAGATAACAGTATACACAAATTGTTGTCTTGCCTTGCAAATCTCTTTGTCAAAAGTTTATGAATTGTATTCTTTACAGAACACAACCACTGCCACGTTTACCTGATGGTCCCTCTAATAAATTGTCAAATAATGCATATTGTGAAAGAGATGGACGACGATTTTGTATGCCTCCAGAGAATGTGTACAATGCAAAAGTAGCATTAGCAGCGGGAAAAGCTATAGAATCTGGCACTTCAGGGTGAGTTGTTGAAAGTATTATGTAATGGGTGGGCCAGAACACAATGTTATTGTGACGTCATTACAGAAAAAAAGTCTTCTGTATTGCCTTTATAATATAGTACAAACATAAAGTAGAGAATAGAAATTGGGAATGTGTCAAAGAGACAATAACCTGACCTGAACTGAATCAGCTGACAGCCACCAATGAGTCTTCAACACCATGAGAAAATCCCTCCCTTAAGAGGCAGATTGGCCCCTTAACAAAAATTTGAAATAGTTCTGTGAAAATGGACGTCATACTAAACTCCTAAACATCTAAATGAATCAAAAAATAACTAATGTTTACTTAATTTCGGTATGTTACGGTGGAACAGTACCAAAAACTTGACTACAATTAATTCGGCTTGTTTAATTTTTATAAAATTGTGACAAAATATTTATTTTGACCCTTAGACAAAAATATAAAAATTTCAAACTATGTGAACCACACACTTTATCAGAATTTTTTTATTGGATATATAGCAGCTGGAACTAAGTTTGATCATTGAGAAGTTTAATATTCCCTCAACAATAGAACCTGGTCAAAAAGTTATGCTGAAATTTAAGGAGGAGGGGGGGGGGGGACTTGCAAGCGGATGGAGGCGAAAAAAATTGTAAGGCAAACTTATCGAAATGTACTTAATTAACCCATGCTCTATTAGCAGGAGGGGTTGTGAGTTTAAATCCTCAACACTGCAAGTGCAATCTACACCAATCATAATTTACTAGGATTGTAATTTTTCCCACAGATTGTTCGAGTTTTTTTTGTAAAACACCAATCAATTAGATAAAATGCATATGCCTATGACAGCAACCTTTTTATTCATGCAAGTCCATGAAGTCTTAGGGAAAAATTGGAGGGTTAGCATATATTCCCAGACGCGGATTTAGAGAGGGGTTGGGGACTGATGGGGCACCTAGGGCTCCCCTTTTCCAGGAAAAATTTGGTAAATTATATAGGGAATCACTGAAGCATAACAGGAGCATGCCCCTTCTTAGGCAGTCAGTTGGCCCGACTTATGAAAATGTCTGGATCCGACACTGATTGCTTTCTTGTTTTACATAACTTGTTCAAACAGAATTGTCCATCCCATTTATACTGCAACAAGTTAAACATTAGAAACAAATTTATAAAAATTAAATTATTTCAAACATGAAGTGAATTAAAGGTGTAAAATTATTAATACTGAAAAATGTCAGGAATTGCTACTAACACTACACCCTGACATAAATTAACCTTTATAAAAGCAAACAACCATGTATTGTAAAGTTATACATGTTAAACACACAAACCTTTAGTTTCTGTTACCTTTTACAAAAAGATATATTATTTACATATAGATATAGGAAGATGTGGTATGGGTGCCAATGAGACAACTCTTCCATCCAAATAACAATTTATAAAAGTAAACCATTATAGGTCAATGTACGGCTTTCAACACGGAGCCTTGGCTCACATTGAACAACAAGCTATAAAGGGCCCCAAAATTACTAGAGTAAAACCATTCAAACGGGCAAACCAAGGGTCTAATCTATATATAAACATGATAAACGAGAAACGAGAAAAACATATAAATTACAAAAACAAATAACAACTACTGTACATCAATTTCCTGACTTAGGACAGGTGCAAACATTGGCAGCGGGATTAAATGTTTTATTGGTACCAAACCTTCTCCCTTTTTCTGAATTAATAGTATAACATCACAACGTAGAAAAACACACTATAAAATATCAATTATATAGCTTGTTTTACATGCAAATATACCTCTTTTTATATATGTGTATATGTTCAAACTACTTTGATTATATTTTTGTACTATATAAATTGGGGGTTTCAGAATCTAAAGGATAATGGTTAATCTTATTATTTTTACATCAAAATGGAGAACTTTGGTGACCCATTCATCTATTGTTTTATCAAATTACAACATTTTGGTGAATGCATAAGTTTTGAACAGTTGATGGATGAAATAAGATGAGAGAACCTAAATTTGTTGATTCTATCAGTTAATAAAAGAAATAAGATGATAGTCCATCAGTAGGGACAATAAATGGCTGACAATATCTCTTGCACATAAAAGACACACATATTTATTTCGAAAAAGAGCAGGCTAATGCCGCTATAAGGCAGCACTGGCACCCACCAAGTAGAAAGGGATTAATATAAGTTGATATAACTAATTTCCCAATCTGCTAAAAATTTGTATGTTTAAACTAATAGAAGAAATATTACTAGCAATCATCACCTAAATTTGAAATATTTGATAGACATATTCATGATATTTATTGATTTTGATAGTACATGTGGTTTGCACTTTAAGTCAAGTAGCTTGACATACTATAAATTGTAACTATCCATTGGTATTCATCATATTTAGTCTTATGCAATGTTAACAGCTGGGAGGATATAAATTTTAATCAGAAAGTAGATATTGGTAAAATTGTCATTTACCTTATAAATTGATATTTTAATTAGATAAATATTTTCCCAGTATCATTTATAAGTTTACTTAAAAACTATCCTTTGGTCATCTGTTTATCTTAAGTACAAAAACACCAAAGGTCAAATAAATGGAAAATAATTGTAAATCATGCCCCTCTGCATTTTCCAATTAAAAGGATTACAGGGTATGTTTTTTGACACATATGACACATACACTGAATGTTAAAGCAGTCTATTTTAATATTATGTAAAGTGATCATTACTGTTTGCTAAATAACCGACTTCAGCTTTTTAAAAAGCTTATGCTTGTATAAGGTTATCTCTAATCTCTAGTACAGTTCATTTTAATCAATACTGTATTTTTCTATTTACAGACAATCGGCTGTTATGTCTAAACGTATTGTTGCACCATCCATGCCAAGAGCTTAACAGACAATATTAGTTAAACAGATTTTTTTAATTGATTGTTTGATATTTATAAAATGATATACATGTATCTTTAAAGAAGAATTGTCTTAATGTTTATGATAGACAAACTCATCATAGATACCAGGACTAAATTTAGTGTAAACGCCAGACGTGCGTTTCGTCTACAAAAGACTCATCAGTGATGCTCGAATCCAAAAAAAGTTAAAAAGGCCAAATAAAGTACGAAGTTGAAGAGCATTGAGGACCAAAATTCCTAAAAGTTTTGCCAAATACAGCTAAATTAATCTATGCCTGAGGTAGAAAAGCCTTAGTATTTCAAAAAATTAAAAATTTTGTAAACAGTAAATTTATAAATATAACCATATCAATGACAATTCATGTCAGCACAAAAAGTGCTGACTACAGGGCTTGTGATACCCTCGGGAAATAAATCTTCACCAGCAGTGGCATTGACCCTGTGGTTGTAAATAAACTCATCATAGATACTCTGACTAAATTTAGTATACGCCAGTTCCGCGTTTTGTCTACAAAAGACTCATCAGTGACGCTCAAAAGCCCAACAGATTATTTCAAAAACTTCAACTTAAATTACAGCCTTGTCCAAAACTAAGTATGTGAATGAGATCTTGAATACTGTAAATTCAGAAATCATTGTGTGCATTTATTATTGCAATTTGTCATTTTAGCATGATTAGACTCAAAAGCAATTTTAATATTTGTGATATTCAGAAAAATCCTGATTGAATCATATAAAAAAATTCAAAATGCAATTTTAGATTATTGCGATTATAACCCTGTTGAATTTTTCGTAATAATAAAAACATCACACAATTTCTGAATTTACAGAACTGGAGTAAGACTTGGTAGCATAGAGTATCAAACATGATACTAAATTAATAGATCATTATTACCAATGTTATTTCAACTGATCAGGCGGAGCTTACAATTTAATTTGCATTGGACAGTCTATTTGAGGATGTGTGTGATAAGGATGATGACTGTAACAATTATAATTGATTTCTAATCACCTATCATTGTCACCAAACGGATATATACACATAAAATGAGCGTATGATATGGGACGAATAACTGGATAAAATTGAGAATGGAAATGGGGAATGTGCCAAAGAGACAACAACCCGACCATAGAAAAAAACAAGAGCAGAAGGTCACCAACAGGTCTTCAATGTAGCGAGAAATTCCCGCACCCGGAGGCGTCCTTCAGCTTCATTGATGAGTTTATCCTGACACACCTGTCTATGAATGGACTGTCTTAAATGAGAGAACTGGTTAAACAACTAATATTAAACAGAAGATGTGGTCTGATTGTTAATGAGACAAATCTCAACAAGAGACCAAATGACACAGAAATTAACAACTGTAGGTCACTGTACAGCCTTCAACAAAGCCCAGACTGCATAGTCAGCTTTAAAAGTCCCCGAAATGACATGTTAAACAATTCAAGCGAGAAAACTAACAGTTTAATTTATGTACAAAAAAATTAACAAAACACAAATATATAACACAACAACAAAACACAACCACTGAATTACAGGCTCCTGACTTCGGACAGACACATACATACAATATGTGGCGGGGTTAAACATGTTAGCAGGATCCAAAACCTCCCCTAACCTGGGACAGTGGTGTAACAGTACAACATAAGAAGGAACTATAAAGAACAGTTGAAAAAGGCTTCAACTTATTAGATGGATTTAAAATAGAAAAACATATAACAAAAACACAGAGTGGACGTGGCTGGCTACTTGAATATACCAACAACAAAAAGACACTTAGTACAGGTCTGAGAGTACTCTCAGTTACTGACAGCTAGTTCAAAGCTACTAACAACTAATAAAAATCATGCATCTAAGACTAAATTATCAATCAGTACATATCCAGCATCCTATGGGTTTATTGGAAAGACGTCATAAACAGTCGGAGAAAAACATCACCTTGTGCAATGCCAAAATACAGGTATTGACAGACTGTAACCAAGTTTATATCACTTCTAATAGCAGTTTCTGGGATCATAAGTCTGATTTGGGAGTTATGATGTTAGCTTAGTTATTCTTTTTTGTAGTGGCTTGGTGAGCTGCGGTATGCAGAGTTTAAGAATCAGTCTTTTTTTCATGTTCATTTCCAAAAAGGACAAATTACAATAACACAACATTACACATGGAGCAAAACAAAACCAACCAAATCCTGGGGTGAAATCAGGTTCTCTGAATGTAGATGTTCCTACTTAACTTGGAGCACCCCTTCAGTTGATCATGAAAGAACAGAGATGATAAGTTTCATTTAGAGGTGACACAATATACATGATAGAGTAATAACGGCAACAGTAGTATACCTTTGTTCAAAAGTCATAAATCGGTTGAGAAAACAAATCCGGGTTACACATTTAAACCTAGGGAAACACATCAACTATGAGAGAAAAACCACGAAACAACAATAACAACGACAATGCCACACACATAGAAATGAAGTATTTAATAACAACTGCCATATTCCTGACTTGGTACAGGACATTTTAAGAAAATATGGTGGATGAAAAGGAATATGATTGTTTTTAGGACAAGTGGTGCATATACATGGTCATCAATGACACTGATACCTCATGAATTCAACATTACCATTTGGAACCGCTCTGGTGTTATTGCATCATTGTAAGCAGTTATGTTCGATCAAGAAAAAGTTTATTGGAATCACAAACCTGGAAATGGGTATCAACGTCTTATAAGCAGGCATTGTAAGAATGTTTTTACACATATTTATAGTTTACTATGGTAAATCTAAACTCGTCTTTTTGTGTATTGTTGTTGAGTTCTCAGCCATCCCTCATTGTTAATTTCTAAATATAGATGTTGATATAAAGCAAGCTTACTAATATATCTTTGGTATCCTATATTACAAGTTAACTGGGATAGATACAGTCAACAAAGTCACAAAATCTGAATGATTCGTTCACGATAATGCACCTTTCTTTTTCATTTTTCAGTTTCCCTGGCTTCAAGAGCTGTGTAAGGTTTTTTTTTCATCACTACCATTCTTGTCTGCCTGTCCCTCGTTCATATCTTTTCTTTATACAAATTCTTCTCTGAAACTACTGAATGGATTGAAACAAAAGTTATTTGCTTCATCGATCATGTCTAAAGGTGTCAATTATATTAAATGTGTAAATTGTTTAAATAATCAGCATCTGCCCTGAAAATTGGAGAAAATCTAACCACTAGTTTTGGAGTTGTTACTGATGATATTTTCATGCTTAACAGTTTTGGGCAATAATCCTGAAAATTATAGGAGCAATGTTAAAAGTGTTCAAATATCGCAAAATATTCAGAATTATATGAATAACATACCATGAACAGTTTAGAAAGGTATGTCTACCTATTTTAAATTGTCCCTGAAGTGTATGTTTTTGAGTTTTTCACACTTATAGCTGTTATTTTGAAGATAATATGAGCTAGGATAAAAAAAAAACTACGAAAAGAATCAAATTGAGAATGGAAATGGGGAATGTGTCAAAGAGACAACAACCCGACCAAATAAAAAACAACAGCAGAAGGTCACCAACAGGTCTTCAATGTAGCGAGAAATTCCCGCACCCGGAGGCGTCCTTCAGCTGGCCCCTAAACAAATATATACTAGTTCAGTGATAATGAACGCCATACTAATTTCCAAATTGTACACAAGAAACTAAAATTAACATAAAATTAACAGCATGACAGCACGTCTGTGTTGACAAATTATCATTGATATGGTCGTAAAAACTGTTTACAAAACTTTGATTTTTTTTTATACTAAGGCTTTTTCTACCTCAGTATATTATGGACTACATAAGCTGTATTTGGCAAAACTTGTAGGAATTTTTGGTCCCCAATGCTCTCCATCTTTATAATGTATTTGTTCTTTTTAACTCTTTTTGATTCGAGTGTCACTAATGAGTCTTTTTTTAAGACGAAACGCGCGTCTGGCGCAAATACAAAATTTCAATCCTGGTATCCATGATGAGTTTTGCTTACTTAGTATGACTATTTGCCATCATGAGTTGTTTGTCGTATTAAAACGTCATTTTATTTTAACCGTTTGTATGGGACTTTATTATATTCCTTAGTACATTTGCACACAAATTGTGACACACACACACTTTAATAATTCATATATACAGCAACGGGGACTTGTAATGATAGGATGGGAATCTTGTATAGATATAAGTTGTTGCAAATGTTAATATAACAAAGTGTATGAAGAGATTGATTGAATGATTGATAAGTGTTTAACGCCACTGTCAACACTATTGTACCATTTCGTTGCTAAAATAATTTCTTGTAGGAGGAAGCCAGAAGAGAACAACCTACCGTCTGGCTGAAAATTGACACTCCTAGTCAATTAACAAGATTAGCGAAGAGCACAACTGCCACATGCGGGATTTGAGCACACAGCATTAGTGTTGACAAGCTAATGACACAGTAGTTAGACTGCTAACTCCGCCACCGATCTTTTTTTTTAATAAAAAAAAGTCAGAGTGACAGCTGGCTGGTTATTTTGTTAAACACATTCATGTGACATGTGTAGATGTATGTCTTTTTCTTCTGAAATGGGCCTAAAAGTAAGTAAATTCATGTAACCTTTTGACCTCATAGGTGAGTGAGCACAGGACCCTGTGTAGAACTGACTATTGACTCTCCCCGTCATTATTATTAATCTCTTCACATGTTCATATATATCAGTAATTGTTACCATATTCATACCGATATCATATCATTTTACTCTGAATAAATATTGTTTAATGCTGATGTACCAATCGACTATTATAGTATATACAGTATCTATTTTTTTAATTCATCATCTCATTATTACTGATGACATTGCGACAATTTAAGTAACTTGTTTTATTTTTTTGATGGTACTGAATAGCAATAATTAAAGTGTATTGTCATATTTATGATATAGTCCTATGGTGTGCTAGCAGCTGCGTGGACATTGCTTGCAACAGGAAAAGGAGATTTGCCCAGAATGCCATTGACTTCAAAAGAAGTTGAGTTTTATAAGTCAAATGTTCCTAGCTTTATTTGGTATATTTATATACTATCCTTTGGTCATTTGTTTATCTTAAATATACTTTAAAGGTCATACAAATGAAAATAATTATTAACATTTACAGATTAGATATACACAATTACCGTCTTTGTTTGATACAGAAAAAAATGCAACACAATGAAAAAAATAATTACGTATAAATGACGTCATGAAAGTATTTTAGAAACAAAAACATTTGAAAAGCTTGATAATAGTTATCAAAGGTACCAGGATTATAATTTAGTACGCCAGACGCGCGTTTCGTCTACATAAGACTCATCAGTGACGCTCATATCAAAATATTATAAAGCCAAACAAGTACAAAGTTGAAGAGCATTGAGGATCCAAAATTCCAAAAAGTTGTGCCAAATACAGCTAAGGTTATCTATGCCTGGGATAAGAAAATCCTTAGTTTTTCGAAAAATTAAAATTTTTGTAAACAGGAAATTTATGATAAAACTTTTTATAATTTCAGGGTCGTATTACAATAATGTAATTATAAAATTGCACGATTCTTTTAATAACTTCATTGGTGTGTAAAAATGTGGAATAAAGCACATTTAATATGAAGCGCAGGTTGGCTTAATTCTACAAAATATGAGCACGATCAACACTTTTACAACCCTTTCAACTTTTCAAAAGAAGCATGCACTCGTATAATTACAGTTTTGGCTACAACCATTACTTAAAAGTCAAACTATAGTTTTTTTGATGGTACTGAATAGCAATAAAGCGTATTGACATATTTATGATATAGTCCTATGGTGTGCTAGCAGCTGCGTGGACATTGCTTGCAACAGGAAAAGGAGATTTGCCCAGAATGCCATTGACTTCAAAAGAAGTTGAGTTTTATAAGTCAAATGTTCCTAGCTTTATTTGGTATATTTATAGACTATCCTTTGGTCATTTGTTTATCTTAAATATACTTTAAAGGTCATACAAATGAAAATAATTATTAACATTTACAGATTAGATATACACAATTACCGTCTTTGTTTGATACAGAAAAAAATGCAACACAATGAAAAAATAATTACGTATAAATGACGTCATGAAAGTATTTTAGAAACAAAAACATTTGAAAATCTTGATAATAGTTATCAAAGGTACCAGGATTATAATTTAGTACGCAAGACGCGCGTTTCGTCTACATAAGACTCATCAGTGACGCTCATATCAAAATATTATAAAGCCAAACAAGTACAAAGTTGAAGAGCATTGAGGATCCAAAATTCCAAAAATTTGGGCCAAATACGGCTTAAGTTATTTATGCCTTGGATAAGAAAATCCTTAGTTTTTCGAAAAATTAAAATTAAGGTAAACAGGAAATTTATAAAAATGACCACATTATTGATATTCATGTCAACACCGAAGTGTTGACTAGTGGGCTGGTGATACCCTCGGGGACGAAACGTCCACCAGCAGTGGCATCGACCTAGTGGTGTAAATAGTTATCAAAGGTACCAGGATTATAATTTAGTACGCCAGACGCGCGTTTCGTCTACATAAGACTCATCAGTGACGCTCATATCAAAATATTATAAAGCCAAACAGGTACAAAGTTGAAGAGCATTGAGGATCCAAAATTCCAAAAAGTTGTGCCAAATACAGCTAAGGTTATCTATGCCTGGGATAAGAAAATCCTTAGTTTTTCGAAAAATTAAAATTTTTGTAAACAGGAAATTTATGATAAAACTTTTTATAATTTCAGGGTCGTATTACAAAAATGTAATTATAAAATTGCACGATTCTTTTAATAACTTCATTGGTGTGTAAAAATGTGGAATAAAGCACATTTAATATGAAGCGCAGGTTGGCTTAATTCTACAAAATATGAGCACGATCAACACTTTTACAACCCTTTCAACTTTTCAAAAGAAGTATGCACTCGTATAATTACAATTTTGGCTACAACCATTACTTAAAAGTCAAACTATAGTTTTTGCTCTATAACTATAGCATTAAGAGAAAAACTGACAGGAGAAAACTGTAAGCACAAGTTCTACCTACCCTGAAAATATCTGTGCACATGTTTTGTGATCATTGCCCTCGAAATATTGAATTTTATTTTATTTTCACATATCCTTACCGTTGTTTCAAAAACAACAATTGCTAGGTTAAAGTGTAAAATGCTAAAAAATTTCAGCATAACAAAATGTATATATACCCACAGAATTACAGAAATATAACCACTGGTGTAATGTTGTTTTCCCTGAAATATTCTTGTATTTTATTTCTGTTGCTTTAATCATGAACATTTTGTGAGCTAGGAAAAATACCAGAGGGACATTCAAACTCAAAGATAGAAAATAAACTGACAACGCCATGACTAAAAAAGACAAACAGACAGTAGTGTAATTCGGTCGGTCATATTTGTGGAAAAGGTCCGGATTCTAGTAACAAAGAGTTACAAAGAGTAAGTGTAAAACGTGCATATGAAAGTCTTTAAACTTATTCTAAAAGGTTATCTATTCAACACTGTAATTAGATCATTGAATATTGTTTTTATTGGTATAAATATTGATTTTGTTATCAGTAAATTAAAAGCTAACTAAATATTACTAGTATGTTATATGCATATACATATTCATGGATCTACAATCTGTCGATACCTGTAACTTAGCACTGCACAAGGTCATGTTTTTCTCTGGCTGTTTATGACGTCTTAAACTAAATCAATGGGATGTTGGATGTGTACGGATTGATAGTTTAGTCTTAGTTGCATGATTTTTTTTATTAGTTGTTAGTGGCTTTGAACTAGCTGTCAGATAACTGCGAGTACTCACAGATCTGTTCATTGTGTCTTTTTTGTGTCGGGATGTATAAGTACCGGGCCACGTCCACTTGTATTTTTGTCCATCTAATGAGTTAAGCCTTTTTCAACTGATTTTTATAGTTCGTTCTTATGTTGTACTGTTATACCACTGTCCCAGGTTAGGGGGAGGGTTGGGATCCCGCTAACATGTTTAACCCCGCCACATTATTTATGTGTGTGCCTGTCCCAAGTCAGGAGCCTGTAATTCAGTGGTTGTCGTTTGTTTATGTGTAACATATTTGTTTTGCATTCATTTTTATTTTACATAAATAAGGCCGTTAGTTTTCTCGTTTGAATTGTTTTAAATTGTCTTATCGGGGCCTTTTATAGCTGACTATGCGGTATGGGCTTTGCTCATTGTTGAAGGCCGTAAGGTGACCTATAGTTGTTAATGTCTGTGTCATTTTGGTCTTTTGTGGATAGTTGTCTCATTGGCAATCATACCACATCTTCTTTTTTATATTTAATAGAAAAATGGCGGGTTTTTTTTATCAGGTAAGGGACACAAGGCACACAGTAGGCCTAACTCTCGTTTCTTGAGAATCTTCTGTATTAGGTATGCCTCACAAGAATAAAGTAACAAGTTAGCAATCAGAGGAGCAACGTTTGGTTTCCATAAGAATATTGATTGTCTGTTGAAAAACACTTCCTCTAAAGATAACATTTATGTGTATATTGCAATTTTCATCCACAGTTAAATTCGTTTCTATGTTTAATGGTGTTTGCTTTTTATACGACCGCAAAAAAAAAATTTGCGTCGTATAATGGTATGATGTTGTCGTCGTCTGCGTCGTCTGCGTCGTCCGAAGACGCATTTAGTTTCCGGACAATAACATCAGTTTTAGAGAATGGATCTCTATAAATTTTTAACAGAAGGTTCAATAGCATTAAAGGAAGGAAGGTTGGGATTGATTTTTAGGGTTGTGGTCCCAATAGTTCTGAATTTAGGGATAAAAAAAGGCCCAAATGAGCATTTTTCTTGGTTTTCGCACAATAACTTAAGTATGCGTAAATAGAAATCTATGAAATTTAAACACAAGGTTAATGACCACAACAAGAAGTTAGAATTATTTTTTTCGGTGACGTTCTGAATTTATGGTTTTCATGTGATGATAAAGAATATGTCTAGGTTGTGGTTACATATGATAAATGCATTTAGCGGATCACAGTGGAGTTCATCTGGGGTTTGTTGTAATATACTACAGTCTGCAACTATGTATACAGTTTGTTTTTCTGGTGACCACAATTATTTGTACACTTTAATTTAAACTGTAATTGTACTGCTCCTCGGGGCGTCTTGATTGTGAAAAATAAAAATTGTTGTTGTTGTTGTGGTGATCCTTTGTGTTTAACAGTTTGTTCAGATGATTTTAGGTAAGGCCAACTATTTCTTGGATTTTGACAAGACCAGTTAAAGAGTCTCCAAAGACATTTCCCCCCGAGTTCATTCGAATTTTTTTTTTACAAATTATAAAAGTTTGCTTTGTTTCAGAAATCAGATATCAGAATTCATAAACTATAACAAAAAAAAAAAAAAAAAAAAAAAAAAAAAAAAAAAATTGTAACCTTTTCTTGTAATAAATTTTGGTTCGACATTGTTAATATTAAATGTTGTACATAACTATGTGACCATTCCTTTAGCATGTGTCCGCTCGGGTACTTGATAGACATCATCTAGTTACATTATATATCATCTAATAATTTGTTTCATTATTTGTTCTTAGATTATGGTAAAACACTAACTATAGTTGTAACAAAGGGGTAACAACGGTGATGTTCTTCCGTAGTACTTGGATCGGTAACTGATATATAATATCCTATTTCATGATCACAAACACTCATTTTCGTCGAAGTCATTCGTGACTGCAGGTGAAACTATATTGCGTGTGAGTGTAGTTGGTTACACGTTAATTAAATCTACAAAGCCTGTAGTGGCCTAATTATAGTACTTGTGTCTGTCACACCTATATACGGAATGGCATTCGGTGAGTATCTATTTGGAATTTTTATCCGTGGAGTTATACATACTAATAAGACGAGATATTTACTGGTGTTAAAGACTAATCACGTGATTACATTTTATATATACTGACTGTAATATTCATATCTTTATTTGTTTAAAAAAAAACCTTGCAGGATGAACCAATCGTGTTAACATTTTAAAAATATTTACCCGCTTTCTGAGTTTGAGCAAAACCATTTAAAAGATTTTTCATATTTTATTTTATTCCTGAAATATGATACGTTTTCATTTGGTCCAAAATTGTAAGCAATAAATTGTCAACTGTCTGGGTTTCTACGGTACTTATCTATCCCAAATCCATGTATTTTTTTTTTAATGTTATATTTGTTATTCTCATAGGATTTTGTCTAATGCTTAGTCCGTTTCTGTGTGTGTTACATTTTAATGATGTGTCGTATTTAATGCGTTTCCCTCAGTTTTAGTTTGTTACCCTGATTTTGTTTTTTTGTCCATGGATTTATGAGTTTTGAACAGCGATATACTACTGTTGCCTTTATTATTTCTAATGAATGTTAAAAAGGTATATATATATATATATAAAACAATTTTACGTTGTAGAGGCTTACAAACCATATCACGTTTGTAGTGGTTTGCAGATGCTAACTTTTTTTTGCTTTTATATACAATATTACAGTGTAGGCTTCATTGTGCTAATTGAGAGTTATGACAGAAAAACATATCTTAGAAAGGTTATAATAGGCCATGTCTTGAATTTAGTGAAGAATCATCCTTTTATGTCTTCAATTAATTGTTATTGTTGAATTTCATTGGTCACTAGTGAGAAAGTCATACCTGTCAAATTGAAATATCCAGCTGTCCATATAAAAGAACAAGCTGATAACACATTCAACATTATAAACAAGCACAATGGATACATTTCAAGAAGAAATGAGGATATCAATAACTGTTGTGTGTTCTGTTTTGATGATATTTGGAATTCTAGGAAACATTATTATCATACTTACAATCATAAAGAACAAGAAACTCCGAGTTATGATGAATGTGTTCGTTGCATCACTGGCGTTTATTGATCTTCTTATTATTTCGTGTCTCTTACCGTTTAATTTGTATACGGTACTGACAAATGGCGAGTATGTGAGTAAAACATTATGTAAAATCAATGGAATAATGGTCCACGTGTTGTTTACGAGCAGCCTTCAGTATGTAATGGTGATTAGCATTTCTAGATACGTAAAAATATGTCACCCACAGAACTTTATCTCAGTATTTAGTCCAGGGAACACGGTCTTTATTTATGTATATTGTATGCTGTTGAATTTGGCTTTTGTACTTCCGTTAGTTTTTGATTTTGAAGAAAATGTCATCTTTGATCGATCCCTGCATATGTGCATTTTTAGTCGTTACGAAAGCAAGATGTACTCTTGGGTTTTCGTAACTTCATGTTTATTTATACCTGTCGGTGTTACAATTGTTTGTTACATGAGAACATATCACATCGTTATTAAAAGTCGAAGAAGAATTCATTTAAATTATGTTCACACAGTAAACAGAAATTCTGATAAACTAGCATCAATCAGACTCCAGTTTTGTGTGTTGATTGCTTATTTGTTGTTGTATATTCCATTCGGATTGACTTGTTTGTTGAACAAAGAGACGCTACCAGATATTTTTCACACAATATCAGTTTATTTGGTCTACGCTTGTAGTACTATGAACGCTTTGTTGTATGGATTATTCAACGGGAATATACGATCAGTATATTTTAAACTATTCAAACGACTAAAAAGAAGACACGGGCAAGTACTACCAATACCTAGGCAAGCATCGAATTCAATTTTTGTAAACGTCTTACCGATTCCGGGTAGAAATATGGATGAAATACGATTGGAAATATAAAAGAGCCACGAGAAAGTACTACCAATACATAGACAGGCATCGAATTCAATTTACATAAACATGTTACCAATTTCGATTAGAACTATTGATAATTTACGATTGGGAATATAAAACTAATTATTGCATCTGTTTAAAAGTAGGACAAAGGACTAAATAAACTAAAAGCAATGTAACTATCGTTGGGATATTCAGATGAGTATTTATAAAATAAAATCATATACTATGAAATAATGAAATCGTTTAATATATTTTTTGTATTCAGTTTTCTCAACACATTCATCATTTACCTGCATAACAACATTCGATCAAAACTGGTATTTTCCTTGACGTTGCTTGAAAACGATAAATGTACTGCTAAATACAGGTATTAACTGGACCTTTCTATAAAAAGCTACCCCTACCAGGTCCGTTTCTGTTATTTATGAAACTATGAACGTTCAAGCCATTATAAACAATATCTTAAATCAATGTCATCTGTTCTTATACATGTAAAATTAATTGAAATAAAACATTAACAGTCATTTTTTAGGGTATTTTAATTAAATTATTTTACATTATTAGTGAATTATTGATATAAATCATAAAGTAAGCAATTAATCTTTTTGTAAATGGTACTTATTTTAGCATGACAATAGTTGTGAGTTGTATTCTAGAACAGTATAGAACCTCATAATATGATCTTAATGTTAAATGATAAAGTGTCAAAGTAATGTATTCCTATTATAAATGTTTTGGTTTGAACTCCTGTATCACATAGGCATATGCATTGTAAAGGTATTTAGTGTCATAAGGTGTTTTCGATAGGGTTTAGGCAGGCCCCTTCAGTTGAAAGTGTAAAGGTCATTAAAACTTTCCATAATTGGTTCAAAGTTGCACTTATTATTTGTTTTCTTGTTTTGTAAACATTTATTGAAGATAGTTATTTTAAATGTTTACACACGTTTATCCCTTGCAAGCATTGCAACATCATTTATTCAAAAAAATGAATTATACAAAAAAAAAAAAAACGTAATGGTCCTTCATCCAACACTGTCATACTGAAATCAAAAGTGAAGACCACCTTGGATATTTAAGATCCATTGTATTGACCATTTGACTGGGATTGTAAAAATCGGGGGCGATTTATGTAGACTTTTGTAGAATGTTGGCTATCTTTGTGCCATTTTTACCTTTTTGTCATGATTTTTGCTGTCTGTTCGTCAAATGAGGTTTTGGTACCTTTCGCCTTTTATACCTTGTAAGTTGTGTAAAATGTAAGTACATGCATTATGTGAAGTTTTTAATTGTCCACTGCCAAGAACAACTATGTGTGTCATTATGCGAATGTGTTTGACACAATTTACTTACAGTTATCATGTTACCAAATAAACATTTATCAGTAAAATGGTGTAATCTAAATAAATAATTCAAGTGACAATAGTAACGTTTGCCCTATTATACCAAAATGTACGTAAATGAAACAAAACAATAAAAAGTAAAATATCAAAAATATCAAACTCAAAAGAAAATTCGAAACGGAAAGTCACTCAACAAAGAGCAAAATCAAAAGCTCAAACACATCACATGAATGAAAATACTGTAACATTCCTGACTTGTTACAGACATTTCCTTATGTAGAAACGGTGGATTTAATCTGTTTTCGTATCTAGCTAAACATCTCACTTGAATGACAGTTGCATAAAATTCTATTATATTGATAACAATTTGTGAGCAAACCAAACAGACATAATAGAAAAAAGCCAAAAATTCGGGTACATCAGTTAACATCGTGTTATAATCTTTATCGCTATGAAAACAAACAAATATTTCAGCAAATAAAATCATAACGGCATGCAGAATCTTTATAGATAAAGCACATAACACAAGAAGAAATAAAAATGCCCATAGTACAATACCACAATGGCGGGATGCATAAATACCAAATAACACAAAAAGGATACTATCAAATATTGACTACACAGTAAGATTAGAATTATGCAAAGACAAATGAAAAGTTACATTTTAATGTTGTGTCGTTGTTTTTCTCTTATATTTAATGCGTTTCCCTCAGTTTTAGTTTGTTACCCCGATTTTGTTATTTGTCGATAGATTTATGAGTTTTGAGCAGCGGTATACTACTGTTGCCTTTATTCAGTACATAAAATATGTAGTTCAAGACCATCATGTATGTGAAGTTGATACGCAATATTTAACAGCAAGGTATAGGTATCTTCCGATGGACTTGACATAATTCATCCATTTTCAGCTCAGACACTAGTGGCATTTTATAAAATTTGAGTAGCAGCTACCAGCCGAATACCGAATGAGTTGGGAAATACATATCAAATGTATAAAGACAATGCTGCTAATGTTTCGGACATTTCTAATTAGAAATGAAGATTGTCTCCCGTTTGTCATAAATTCTTTAATAGTTATCCCACGATGACGCGGTGTGTCAGTGCAAGATCACCCCGATGGCCGGAGGTCAGAGTGTTATCTAACACTGACACACCAAGTCCGATAGTTCTGATAGTTCGTATCCAGTCGTCCTGGTGTAGTGGTTGTGTCGTGGCTTGATATGCTAAAGGTCTTGAGTTCGAATCCCAGCATATACACTGGATTTTTTCTACGTGAATTTTGATAGATAGTCTTTTCCGTATAATAGTATATTTAATTATAAGTTTTATAGTGGATTTGACATTCCCGCCAAAATGTTACAGAACAAAGGAAAGCATGCATAACAAAGAAACTCAAACTGGGGTGAACTAGTAGGGGTGATCCGGCTCAGATCACCCCTGTTAGAACAAAGGAGCTGGGATGTAATGTACTGAGATGACCGATAATGATGTCAAATTCGAGCTAAAAGTCTAAAATTGAGGCAGCAAAAGCCATGTCGGCTGTTTCTTTAATTTCTAGTTCTGGATGATATATAAATGGAAACCAAACGAAACAAAATGAATTGTAATGGAAAGTAGATCATCAATAAATTTAATGTGAAATTTAATTATCTGGAACTCCAACCCATATCTAAGGTCACGCAGGTAAACAATTGCCTTGATTTAATATCATGTCTTTTTAAAGAAAATAAAATTGAAAATTCTATTAGCTTGCTGACCTTTTATACATGAAAAAATACTGTTCATTTTTTAAAAAAACTGTTAAAGATTGTAGAAGTCAAGCAGACAAACCATGTATCCATCGTGTATAATTTCTCCCAAAAATGACAAATACTCAATATCCTGTCATTTGTCTATAATGAAAAGAAAATCATAATATTAGTAATAATTTTGCTTACCTAAGGTCCAAGTTTTGCCAAATACAGCTAAGGTAACCTATTCATGAGGTTGAAAGTCTTAGAATTAGCCTTATAATTTCAAAAATTCTAAGTTTTGTTAACAGTAAATTCAAAATCATGACCATATCAATGATAAATCATGTCAATGTAGAAGTGCTGACTACTGGGCTTAAACAACAGCTAGGAATTATATTTATCGACTCCATAATCACTGTGTATCATCGCCACCGGAAATTGGGTACTAACGAAGCGGAGAGAAATAGAAAAAAAAAGTAAACAAGTTAAGAATTCATTCAATTTAAAGCATTTCCACTCATTTGATGGGGGTGCCGCTTAAGAAATGATTTTCTGATATATAATTCTTTAAATTATTAGGCCGATAAGTACAAAATTAATACAAGATTTTGTGTAATACTCCAAAACTTGCCACTTAGTACCGGAAAATTTCGAGGTCGATCGTCCTCTGTCGCCCCATTCTCAAGATATTGAACTGTTTTTCATTATTTTTCCAGACACGTTTTTAGATTATTATAGTGTGGCATCATATTTACTGAAATTTTTTGTCAAAAAGATGTATTTTAAAGAATATAGACCATAAAAAATAAAGTCTAGGATACGGCAACTTGCTCGTGTTGACAAATTTACTGTATCGCAACTTGTTTTCAACTGTACGGCAACTTGCTAATTTTAGAATAGTTATTTACCGTCCTTTCAAAGAAAATAAAGTATTAAGTTCAAATATCTAAGGTGGGGATACCCTTTTATGTTAAACTGTTTTTGTCCTTTTCAAGGTTTTAATTTGTTTAAAACTGTTATTTGACTGATAAATTTTAAAAACTGTTAACTGTTTTCGACCCACTGTCTGTAATCTGTTTTGTTAAAATTTGCAATGTTGTTAACTGTTTATTTGAAATTGAGATTCCTGTTATCTGTTTCTGAACACTTAAAGTGTTCACTGTTTTTGACTTTATTTTCTCTGTTAACTGATCTAACTGTTATTTACGAGAATCACATTAAAATTTGCTGTCCATCTCTTTCTTTACGCTGCTTCCGCAAAGGAGTGACATAAACAGCATATATGTAACTTTATCGCTATTTTGTGCATTTTTCGTTTGATCTTTTTTTTGTGATAATTTTCATATCATGCTACTCGCTTGAGATGGAAAAATTATCGCTGAAACTAAGCAGACACGTGGCGTTGATAACGAAATTGACATGAAATTAACAACGTCGTCATAGGTAAAATAGCAATAAACAGATTATCATTGGTCATCTCAACTCGATTGCCTTTCTCGCTTTCGCCGTCCCGGCTCAAGCGAGAAAATCAATCTGGTTGAGATGATCAACGATAATCTATAATTATCGCTATTTTGTGCATTTTTCTTTTGATCTTTTTTTGTGATAATTTTCATATCATGCTTCTTGCTTGAGATGGAAAAATTATCGCTAGAAACTAAGGAGGCCACGTGGCGTTGCTAACGAAATTGACATGAAATTGACAACGTCGTCATAGGTAAAATAGCGATAAACAGATTATCATTGGTCATCTCAACTCGATTGCTTTTCTCACTTTCGCTGTACCAGCTCAAGCGAGAAAATCAATCTCGTTGAGATGATCAACGATAATCTATAAGTACATGTCTTTAAAAAATCTTTGAATATAGTAAATCCTTGATAAAATTGAGAATGGAAATGAGGAAAATGTCAAAGAAACAGAAGCCCGACCTAATAGAAGAAACAACCCAACGCAACGAGAAAATTATGCATTAGGGTGGGGTGTCAATTCACAGATAGGAAAAAAACTTAGAAATGACACTCATAATTTTTAAACACCCTCTTTCTCTTCCTTCCGAATAAATAAGGCTTACTATTTGAGTTATGCATTTGTATATTTATGGAAAGAGAATCGTCCATAGATTTGATTTCCAATAGTAATAATGGTGAAACATAATCTTTTTTTTGTGTAACCATGGCAACAATCAGCATTTATTTGATACCAAATATTGCAAAATAGGGAGTTGAACATGTCACAAAGATCTCAAAAATTTGGTCCAAAGGAAAATTTCAATCAATAAGAGTGATACCTTTCCTGAAACCATAGACATATATCTATCAAAAGGTAAAAAAAATCATATGCATTTCTGCTGTTTTTTTTTCCATAAAATTGAATTGAAAAGATCGAGCGTCAAATCTTTGTTGAAAAACAATACAAAATTTCTAAATCTATGGCGGTACGGATAGGAACGTATGGACGATCAAACTGAAAAATGGCTTATAAAACATGCTAAAAACAATTTAAATGTTCATATAAACCCACTAGGAAGGCTATATAATTATTCAACTATCTAAAAATCAATTCAATTGTACAAAAACTTTCATATTTAGAAAATTCACCATGGATATAATGCGAAACTAAACTTGTAACTGTGTATTGATACACCTGAAGCTGTCTCCTAAGTGAGCAATGATTTAACTACAAAAAAGTGGGTAGAAGTTCAATGTTTGTTTCTTGAAACATATAAATGAACCAAAGTTTAAAAAATGAAATAAATACAAGACTATATACAAATGTAGCAAAGGTTACGGACTCAAGTTGGGTCATGCAGGTGCAACAAATGCGGCAGTGTTAAACATGTTTAGGGATATCTCATGCCCCTCTTTATACGTCTAACCAATGTAGTTATATCTGCCTTCTATTTGAAATGTATCCAAAACGTTAAAAGGAAAGGCCACTTCTTAATCAGCTAAAACCCTGGTCAGTCCTATGATGAAAATAATTCAGATGTATATGGAATGTTTGATAAGTTATATTGACCCTGGACGGAATTGTGAAAAATAAAGTACCTTTTCAATTTGCAATTCGTAAAATAACTGAACAGTGTGGCCTGGTAAAAGAGGCCGAAAAATGAGGACTTGGTTCTCAAATTGATGTCAAATTTGCTAGTCTAAGACTTCAGAAATGTAAAGATGGACCAAGGCTTTTTTTATATCAGCTTAGAGTTCTTAATTGGGACTTGGAGATGAAAGAGCGCTTCAACTTGTGACACCTTACATTTTACTTTCTAATTTATACACTGGTTTTGATGATTTAAAATAAAAATCAGTAAACCTTCGTAATTCCTTTAAATAAAATCATGTAAGCAATGAGTCGTATGGATACCCTGACTGAGATGTAATCATAATTTATAAGAGCCCCCGCCATAAAAAAAAATAATGTTCGCGCCCTATAGTATTCACTCATTTTATCTGTTTGTTACACTTTCCTACGTCATGACGATAACCCAAGTTTGCTACGACTGATTGACATAAAACATTTACTCAACAATATACATAACCAGAAGAAGCCTTCATTTTGCTGTTTGAAGCATTTTCGATTATTCATGACATGTCCTTTTTCTTAGAGTCAATCACTCCGTCTGCTTTTCCATCCGTTCAATTGTCTGTCCATGTGTCAATAAAAAAATATGGTACTTGCGTGTGTCTTCTGAAAATTAGTCAGCTTTATAAAAGATTCCTTATGGAGCTTGGCATTTCTGCGACTTTGTACAGCGGTTTTCAAACTTTTGAATACATTGAAGATATACACTTCCCCTTTTCATTGCTTTTGGGTTCGTTTGGAAAAAAAAGGTAACTTAAAGTTGCTTTTAACTCTTATCAGCATTTAAAATTTGTTGTTAACTGTTTTTGCTAAAATCGAGGTGTTGTTAACATGTTAAAGGACCCCCTCCCCCCATCTAATTATGCATTAGATAAAATGCATTAGATAGAAATACCATTTGCTTGACAGCATTTAAGATGTATACAAATTATATATTTTCAAAAAGAAACTGACAAGAAAATTACTTTGAAATGCAATTCACGATTTGTTTCTCCTTACTTTCGATGAAAACAAAGTATTTTCTTAATTTTGTCTGTCCGAATTCTCGATCCTGTGGTTCGGTGGTTGTCGTTGCTTCATCTCTATCTTATTTGTTGTTTTCATAAATTCTTTTGTTACACTGTATATGAGTTAGGCCGTTAGTTTTCTTTTTGAGTCCTTCCACATTTTTCTGTCGGTGCTTTTTATAGCCGACTATAAGGTACGAGTTTTCGTTGTTGAAGGCCGTACGATAGCATATAATTGCTTGCATACACTTTATTTTATCCTGATGGATAGTTATCTTATTTGCTTTCATACCACATCTCCACTTTTTATCTTTAAAAAAAAGCTAGCACCAACAAAAGATGAATGGACGGTTTATTTTATTGAACTTACACAATTTCAACCTAACAACAAATAAGACAACAGTCGTTAGTAGTATAACGATACATAAATGTTTTTAGGATAATATGGTTGAAAACAATCATTTTGTACAAAATCGAAAAGCGGTACGCAACGAGGCCTTCTGAACTGAATTAACGGCATATATTTAATAATATTTGATAAGTAAGACATTTTTTATATTTGTAAGCCTGTAAACTTTGATATCAACAAAATATCGTCACTTGATATTATCTAAACAGTGATTAATTTCCTCTTAAAATTATAACATTTGCCAGACACCGTACAGACAAAAGTTCTTATTTTGCAATTCGCCGTACAACGTCCTGCAATTCGCCGTACAACAAACAAACAATGTTTTTGTCCATATTTTTTAAAAACATGTTTTTGACAACAAATTTCAATAAATATGATGCCACACTATAATAATCTAAAAACGTGTCTGGAAAAATAATGAAAAACAGTTCAATATCTTGAGAATGGGGCGACAGAGGACGATCGACCTCGAAATCTTCCGGTACTAAGTGGCAAGTTTTGGAGTATTACACAAAATCATGTATTAATTTTGTACTTATCGCCCTAGTAATTTAAAGAATTATATATCAGAAAATCATTTCTTAAACGGCACCCTCATCAAATGAGTGGAAATGCTTTAAATTGAATGAATTCTTAACTTGTTTACTTTTTTTTCTATTTCTCTTCGCTTCGTTAGTACCCAATTTCCGGTGGCGATGATACACAGTGATAATGAAATGACATTATCAAATAAGATACTGAAATTTTCGTCAGGTAAATATAGATTCTAACACTGCAACATGCGTGTTACACATGGAACAGGTTCTGCTTACCCTTCCGGAGCACCTGAGGTCACCCCTAGTTTTTTGGTGGGGTTCGTGTTGTTTATTCTTTAGTTTTCTATGTTGTGTCGTGTGTGCTGTTGTTTGTTTGTCCTTTTCATTTTAGCCATGGCGTTGTCAGTTTGTTTTAGATTTATGAGTTTGACTGTCCCTTTGGTATCTTTCGTCCCTCTTTTACGAAGTGTCTCCACTCGAGACTTCGAGACTCAAATTTTAATATTAAAAGCGCCAAGCTTGCCGAGCTATTCAAATACTATTAATTGTAATCAAACTATTGAGAGAAAAGAAATATCGTAATTCACTAGTTATAGTTGTCTAATCTGTTTCTCTAATGATTTCTATCCTTCCTTTTCAAATAATTGCAGAAAGTTGTGTTCTTTATATAAGACATCATAATGCATTGTCGCCATTTTTCATAAAATCACAAACGGAAGCACAGAAGAAAAAAATAAAAACTTACGTCATATTTAAATTTCCAGATAACAGATATTTCACTAGTGAGGAGAAATATTTTTTCTCACACCGATTGAGAATGTGAATATACAACAAAATTAGAGAAAAGGTTGTCTAATTTCAAAACCTGTTTTTTCGAAGAATTTAAAGATTAAATAAAATATACTGACAATATGCACATTTTTTATATATGAATTACGCTAAATTGTTTGTGCTGTTCAGTTTGCTCAGTCTAGTTTTGGTGTTATTTCTTGTAGACTGTTGTTTTTCTTTTTGTAGTTTTTCTTTATCGTTCTTCAGCATTCAACATATGTGTTCATAATATACGATCATTATACATTCAAATATTAGACAAGTGTAATGATAGTCTATAGAATCACACATATGCAGAATAATCTCTCGTTCCCCCTTTTTGTTGATTTTAAATAATACGATGTATTCAAAAAATATTCATATTCCACACCATTGCTTTAAATTACAACAATTATTTTTGTTTTGCCATGGTGTTGTCAATATGTCTTTGACTTGTGAATTTAAAAATATCTTTTTTGTCTCTTCTGTCTCTGTTGTGTGATATAAAGTTCTAGATAGGAACAAATTCAGAAGATTTATCCGGAAAAAACCTCGTGTACCTCGTATGCATAAACTTACCAAAAATTACAAAGTTCAACATAATTTTTATAATTTTTCTTTTAAGAGTCTCAATATTTGTAAAAGTTGACAAAAAATTATGTTAAGAATTTATATTTCACCAAACTGTAAAAAGATTTTTATCCCTTTGGTTTCTTCCTACTCTCTTTTATAAAATTACACATCACCAAGTAAAATCGATAACAACAAGCACATTGAACCCTTGATATACATTTACACAGTCAATGTATATAAATGTAATGTTGTATGCAGTCAGTGTCCGTTAGAGAGCATTTTCTGTGATGTGTATATTTACAAAAAAGTAAAATATTAAAAATACCGAACTCCGGGGAAAATTCAAAACAGAAAGTACCTAACCAATCAAAAGCTAAAACAAATCAAACGACTGAATAACAACTGTCATATCCCTGACTTGGTACAGGCGTTTTCTTATAAAGAAAATGGTGGATTAAACCTGGTTTTATAGACCTCTTATGTGTATGAAAGTCGCATTAAAGTCATTATATTGTACCTGGATAATTCTGTGTATGGTGTAGTAAAGAAGAGGTTTATATGATAAGGTCCAAAATTCACGATGGTATCATATATGTTAACAGGTTGATGTTTAATAACCTTTTCGCTTTAATCTCTAGCTTATTTGACCAGTTATTCACTCGTACTGGGTTATCCTCGAATATAGTTCCTTTGATCGTGCTTAATGCTAGTATATGTGATCGTGTCTTTTTGTGCCGAATTAGAAGGTATTTTACCTTTATTCTGTAAATAAACTCATCATAGATATCAGGACAATTTTTGTATATATGTCGGACGCGCGTTTCGTCTACAAAAGACTCATCAGTGACGCTCGAATCGCAAAAAGTTGAAAAGGCCAAATAAAGTACGAAGTTGAAGAGCATTGAGGACTAAAATACCTAAAAGTTTTGCCAAATCAAGCTAAGGTAATCTATGCCTGAGGTAGAAAAGCCTTAGTATTTTAAAAAATAGACCTTTGAATTGGTTGTGATTATTTTTTTCTCTTATGACACTTTTTTTTATGAAATGTCGCATCTGTTTCGTAACAGAGTGATAAGATATTTGACATATGATATTGAACAAATTGCACTTTTGAAATTCGCTGTGTTTTACGAACATTTTTTTCTATTTGATTCATCTCCCCATTCAATAACCAAAATAACTGATTTTAAGGGTTATTTGACTGAACCCAGTGCAGTCAAATAATATAAAAGATTATTCTTCAGTCACTGACTATAAGGGACGACATCAAAAGTTCAATGAAGGATAAAAAACTTAATTCACATAGTTTTTTCACTGACCCCCCCACCCCCCTCTTAACTTAATTTGGGAAAAATCGATTGACCCATATAGATATATGTAAAAATCAATGTCGGATAACCAAATATTGCAGCAGTTCAACCCCCCCCCACCCCCAAACTATTTGAATTAAGTTTTTTTATCTTACATTGATCTTTTGATGTCGTCCCTAAGTAGGCTTTTTTAAAAGATTTTTGTTTTTGCATATGTACTCGTAGAATTTTATTTATGATGGAGTTGCGAAGGTGCGAATGATATGTCATAAACAATAGACACTATTTATTTGCACAAATACTTTTACATTAAATGGGAGGGTGACCAATGGTAGTTTTACTTCTTTGTCTTTTTGTCACTGATTGACAGTTTTCTTATTGGCAATCATACGAAAAAAAAATAAATTGCAGGAGTAAATACAAACATTGAAGTTATTCATTTTAGAATTAAAAAAAAAGGAAATAATAAACGACTACAAATACAAGGGTGTTCTTAAATAATCGTAAATATCTATGAACAAAATTGTAACCATACTTACAGAGATAATCAGTGATTTTTATAAAGACGTACAAATTGCTGCTCAGCGGTTTTGATATATGCCTCGCGATGAAATTGCAATTCAATACAATTTAAATATGTGTTGGTTTTTAAATACATATCCCGATTTTTTATTTTTTATTTTTCATATAGCTTACACAGATGTTTACAAAAATCTCTTATTTTAGAATATAAATATATAATTTGATAAGTGCTTTGGCATATAAATAAGCAAAATTATGATGTTCAGATTATATTTTAATTTTATCTAAAAAGAAACAGTAACGAATAAAAAAGAAATGGCACAACAATTAATTATTAGAAGAGCTCTTCCACGTTATTTATTTATCTGTTAAACCTGTTTGGTTGCTCGTATTTGTGTGGGTTATTAAAGTAAATATGTGGCAAATGATATGTTATATGGTCGCCTTTTTTCAATTTGGAGCTTTAGAGGCTTTCTGTTTATAATTTCCCTCTGAATTCGTTGTTTTTGTTATTTTACATTTAACACACCATTTCAATTCCTAATTTAATTTAATATTTAAAGTGATGATTTTGACATTTTAAGTTTAACTCAACTTGTACCAGTGTACTCTGTAGATATTGAATTAGTTTAAACTTAGTCTATTAAAATAGATCCATGTGAATGATGAATAAAGTAATCATCGATATTATATGTGAAATTAAGAACAATAAAATGAAAAGACTGAGATTATACATTGTACTGACATCTAGGGACAATTATTTCAACCCACTTAAATATCCGTGTTTTAGGTTTATGGTAAATATGTCTTGAACTAATAAATGTCATAATTCATCTAAATTAATATTGACAGCCCCAATTTAGACATTCATATACGTTGGCCAAACTGTCCACAATTTCGCAATTATGTTTTTCGACCAATGAGGCAAAACCGTGAAAATATGACACAGTAAATTTGGGTAAATATTGACGAGAAAACGACGCATCATGTAGTAAAATAGAAAACAACAAGCTCAAACAAGAAAAACAACTGATTTTTAAAGGTTATTTGATTTAACCAATGCAGTCAAAAGATATTAACGTTTATTATACAGTCACCGAACGTGCATACACTTTTTCAATGATGTTTCTTAACAATATGTTACCGTAATATTTTATTTACAATCGAGTTTCGAAGGAGTGGAGGGTATGATATAGATAATAGACGCTATCTATTGGCACAAATTCGTTCACATTTTATAGGACGATGACCTAAAGTAGTTTAATATTTATGTTATTTTGTCTGTGGTTGAGAGTATTCTTATTGGCAATCATACCACATCTTTTTATTTTAAATTGAAGGATCAACTTCAAATATTGAAGTGAAATTGCTTTCATTTGAAAAAAAAAGAATATATTAGATTACTCTAAATACTTGTCTATTCTTAAATAGTCGATAATGTTCATGTTCAAAATTGTGAACATACTTAAAGAGACAATCATTAGTATATATTTTGAAGTGAATTATATAATGACTAACGACAGTTTGGATATATGCCTCAGTGAAATTCCTGAATGAGATTCAATTCAATTTACATATGTGTTTATTTTTTAATATATGTCCCGAATTGTTTTTTTTCATTTTTGATATAGCTTTCCTGGATAAAATTGAGAATGGAAATGGGGAATGTGTCAAAGAGACAACAACTCGACCAAACCGACTAGATGTTTACATAAATTTTATTTTTTTGTTAATATAAATATACAATTTAATAATTTCTTTTGCATATCAAAAAGAAAATCCTGCTTAGTTTAATTTTAATCTTAAGAGGTGATGTATAAAAAAAGAAATGACACAACAATAAATTTATTGCTAGATGGGCCCTTTCATTTTATCTTGTTCTCTTTTATACCTGTTTGGTTGTTATTTTTTTTATCAAACTAAATACGTGGAAAATGATAAGGTATACGGTCGTCAACACGGCAACTATCTACCAAAGATGGAATAACTTACAGATGGTCTTCAAACAAGGAGCAAAACCCATTCATACTGTATAGCTATAACATGCCCATGGGAGAGTACAAAATGAATAACTGACTGCCGGCTTAGGGCAGATATGTATAACGAATATGAAGTGCTTAAACAGTTCAAAACCATCCTTTTGGTGTTAAATGTACCAAGAAAGGGATGTGACAGGTGTCCGTTGGTTGACAAAGTCTAACGTTTGATTGTTTGGTTAGTTTTATTAAATTTTCCTTTTTGAATTTTCTTGGAGCTGGGTATTTATTTTTTTTTTATATATTTTTAAATATGATGTTAACCTTTTTAAAACATTACCGTGTCTTTCCATATTGATTCTATTGGAGTAATATCTTCATTTCGAATTTAAAATTTCGTTTTCAATTTGAAAATTTAACTGTCTTTAGTGGATAAATATCGTTTCACACGCAGTGACAGAATCCATATTTATCTCATTTTTTTTACTTTCGAGTATCAGAATTTTTAACAGATTTACATATAATTCAAGATCTCTAGGAACTAACACTTTCCAAAAATTAGCACTTCTGATCCTTTTTCACACGCGTTTCTTACTTTTAAAGGGTTTCTGTAATTTGTTTAGTTTATAAACGTTATATTTATGATATGTTCCATACTTACTGTCGATTATTCTAGCTTTCTATAGAAAGCGTCCAAATACTCCACGTATTGCATTTGTACTGCATTCGTGTCGTATTTTGAGGTTTTAGTGATATAAATAAACGCAAATTACATGACATAACACTGTAAAATCTCACATTCTGTTTCTTTACAAATAAATATTCGCCGGCTTTATCTTTTCATATCTAACTTCTATTTAAATATTCAGTTCAAAGTATCTGGTTCAGAATTTCACACTATATACATGTTCATAAACAATTTATAAAAGTTTGAAATGGCTGTGAAAATGATCTTACAATATATTTTGTTGTTTAATGATAAACAAAATAAAACATAATGTCTACTTACTGACATCCTTCAACCTTCGTTCTGAAGAAAAACAATGAAATGTTTTCTTACGTACCAATCACTAGATATATTATAAGATATGATGTGATAAATAATCTTTCAAGTAACCATTGCACAAAAAAATGCATTACCACGACTTTATAATTGTGGCCCAACCATTAAACTTAATTGGTAGCAGATCATCCGTAAATGACAATGATACATTAACAGGAAAAATGTACAAGTCTTAAGAAAAATGCAACAATACTGCCAAAAAATACACCAGAATAACTGATTAATTAATTTTTCGTAACAATAAATTATCTTCGAATTCGCCAGTGTCGTTCTTTTCAAAATTCAACAAACAATCTGATAATCCTTTGCTGTGATAGTTATCATGTTTATATCAGAAAAATTTGAATTCTAATACATACTTGTTGAATTTAATAGGACAAACCGAATACAATACTGAACGCGCGTGTCTGTACTTATACATCCCTCTATTAGTGTATTCCCCATGGTGATTGTGTTGATGCATGTAGATGGGTTTGGAATCATAAGCTGTAAATATTTTCCTATCGAATGCCTTCTATTGAAGTAAACAAAAATTTCCGAGTTCAGTATTTTTGTGATTTTACTTCGCGTCCTCCATAGAGATCAATAAAAACATACAAGAACGGAGTCCAATATACTTGACAATTTTGACTTGTTATAAAACAAGTATTTCAAATGCTACCATTACTCTTAAGTAATAGATGGAATTTAAAGTTACTTATTATTTCACATGAGGTACCTTTGGGAAAACCTTTGAAATAAAAAATAAGCTTTAAGTAGACACTTGAAATTTAAAGGAAAAAATCTTAATAATACAAAATATATTAATCTGGATCTTTATATATTTATATTTTTCTAAACAAATCTTGTTCAAATGTTGTCATTGCTAAAACATAAATGTACCAGTATATATAAGTATAAATTTATTCTATTCTAGACTGTTTTCATTTTCATGATTTTATTCTCAATGATATATAACTCTTATCATTACATATCTTTGGATAAAATTGAATGAAATGTAATTAGTTACATTGGCAATATAATGGTAATTCATTAATTACTTTTGAAAATCAATGTAATGGTGATGTAATTAATTACATTTAACAATCAATGTAATTGGAATGTAATTAATTACTTTGACATGTAATTAATCCAAGGTCTGGTATATGTAATTAGATAAGAATTAAGAATATATTTATCTGTATTACATCCATTACGAGTTATGATACGAGAGGTGTAAACATTGTCATACAGCAGTAGCAACTTTCCACCCTGGACATTAACGCCGCTGCTAAAATAGATGAAAGAATACAACTATATAAGCGGAATAATAACAATCCAATCAAAATCAAGTATTTGAAGATACCAGACTGTTGACTTCGTCTCTTGACAAGCAGTTTAACAAACATAGCAATATGTAAGTTTAATGTTTCCAAGGGAGACATACCCGAATTATAAAATACTGGATATACGTTAAGTTATGTTTTTTGGACGTTTCTAATGAATATTGGGGATAAGGTGCGATAGGAACCGTGAAAATTAAAACAAAAAACTTCTCTTTTGTAAATCTTAGATAAATTTTTTTGTCATGGTGTACAATATGTTGCCAATGTGATGCTGTATATTTTTGATGTAATGATGTTTGAGCTCTTCTTCGGTTCAACGTTAACATTGTATACATTCGTTATTTTGATAAAAAGTTATTTTATAAAAAATATCATTTTTCATAGTTTTTTTTTGTTATTTTCAAATATACAATGGGTTTGTCATTTCACGAACATTTATTATTTTTACTGGTCTCAAGTTTAATCAATCTCTGTTGATTTGTCTGTTAATAAGAATGAAAACACTTTTAACAATCAGTTAGCAGTTTATTATTGATAGTAGTTGAAAATTATGAAAACTATTTTGTTAGACACACACACACACAAATTATGTAACAGCTTTAAACGAAAAAGTGATAAGATTATAAATGTTTTGCATGATAGAAAAAAAGCGTCCGTAATGTTACATATAATACCAATTTATTTTAACACATTTCTAGAATAACTTTCATAACATACCTCCAGATCAAAGGTTTTGGAATTCAAACAAGCAAAAGATTGATTTGGCAAAATGACTTCATTTGCTCAATAACCCGAAAAGAATCTACATGTGTTACCTTTAAGAATAAACGCTCCGGTTTTACAACATTTGATTCAAATGTTAGTACACCCAATAAAAAAGTTTGGAAAAGTCTTCACCACTACTACGTTCAAAATTTATTTTATTTGTAATTCAAGTATGTAAAACAGTAATAACAATAGGATCTGCACAAAACACGAAACGTCGTCTTAAGTAACCATATACTGTTGTACCAAACAAAAAAGCAAATATTCATTAAGTAAAAAAATAGTTTATATGCTTGATGTATAAGTCGTTTGAAAATCAATTATGTATCATTGATTTAATTCACAAAAAATGTTTTCAATTATGAATTGAGATGTTGAGTGGTGTATATCTAAGTCTGATTACATTATTTTCTTTCTTTATTTTGGTTGATAATATAAATGATATATACTAAACAAAATTTTCTCTTTTGTATTCGCTGTAGAATAGAAAATGAAAAAAAAATCGAGATTATGTTCTCTTATATCAGAAGCAGAAAATTGAGACATCATCTCCTCTTTCGTTTAATATATATACTGCATTAGGTCATAAGTTATGTAGTTGTGTCGTTAAGTTTGACACTACCTCGGTGATCTCGTGGTAGCGTGCATGACTCGAGTGTGGGAGGTCGTCTGTTTAATTCCCTTAGATTTAAATTTTGTTTGTGTTGCTTCTCCACTAAGCACGCAGCATTTAGATGTAAAACAGAAGACCGGTCGAATCAGGAGAAAACGATTTCAGGAAGATTTTCATGTTTCCGGTGGATTGCATTCACGAGAAATAACATGGAAAAAATTTCGTCTTAGCATGTCACTTATGTATAGCAGGGTTCATATTCAAATCACATTACGCGACAGATACCAGAGAGATATTAACATGTCCTTTTCCTTAATTGTCACTCGACTTTAAACAGATATTAATAATCATCTTCGTACGACATTTTGATTTAGGTATTATATATAGAACTTATGTCGTATGTGTTTTTTTTTATTAAATAAAAAGTGGAAAACCAGATCTGTCATCATTTTTATTCCAGTCAGGGATTTAGAATAAATTACTTGATAGCATTTGATAAACGTTTTCGCCTACTAACTGGGAAATATTTCAACCACATCATTACATAGATATGAATAACCTTGTGATAATTGTATCTATCGAACGTTATGTCAAAGCAAACTAAAATGATACTAACTAAATACATTACAAGTGCAGTTTCCCAGACATCATGCTGATCAAATTTGAAGTTTGTAGAAACATGCAGAATATTTTAGATAAGACTATCACTATCAAGTGTAGACCATTGAAGTTTGCCATGTTAGAAAAACAGATGCAATTCTTGCACTTTTCCAACTATAAATGTGAATTGAAAGTATCTTACACAAAGGTTTTCCCTATCATAAATATGGGAGATATTCGATGACGTACTTTTCCAAAATAGTTTGTACAGAGATGCCAATCGATTGCATCGTACTAAGGATATTGGTCTTCAAGTGCCTCTTATATAAACAACTATTTACAAACCTTTTGAGATGCGGACTTTGATCTATATCTAATACAACAATTATATGATATGTGGTCAGAATATATCATATGTCCTAATATTGACTTTTCTAAAATTTTCCGAATAAAATTAAAAAAATGATAAGTGGTGATCGCAAGAACTGCATGGACATCTTTGACCAGTGCTATTTTTTTTATAAACAGCAATATATACATATAAATCACAGATTGTTAATTGACTATGCCTGTATAATCCTAACAAAAACACCCCTCCAGCAAGAAAGGTGGAAATCAACCCTACAGAAGTTTGAAGGTAACAATGACGAATTGATTGAACGATACGATTTGCCTAAACGACACACATTTTCTTCGCGGTCTTAGATTTCTAGACACAATATACTCGTCTGATCTGTCGATACCGATTTGTGATATTATTTGACAATTTGACTGATGTGAACTAGCGTGACTTTTAAAGCATGCATAGCATGCTATGCATACCCTGTCGACCCTCGAGGTATCGTACCTTTTGGAGTCTAAAACGTTTCATTGATTTGCATAATCAAAATTGATTTTCGAGTTGTGAACATCGGTATATTACTGTTGTTGAACATAGGTAATATACTGTTTTGAACATCAGTATTCTACTGTTATTGTTAACATCGATAATCTACTGTTTTTTTTTGTGAACAACGGTAATTATTGTTGTTGTGAACATCTGTAATTTACCGTTTGTCCCTTATTTAAAAACAGCTATAGCTAAATTTGTTGTTGAAACAATAGCCATTGTTTTGTTTTATAAACTTTGACAATCAAATTACAAAAATAAACAATAATTCAATTCGCTTCTGGCCAAATGTATAAAAGGGATTGCCCTCTTCCTTTTTCTTCTTCTAAAATTACATTGGTGTTGATCTAAAACATTTGACTACACCTATCCTGCATTTTTTTTAACCCCAGAAAAGTGTTTCGATTGCTTTTATATGTGCTTTCCATGAATAGAAACGGTACATGTAAAAAAAGTATCTCCTTTATAAATAACAAACCAAAAATTTGTACAAGCTATGTTTTTATTTTTCTATTTAGCAGAGAATATCCTCGTCTCATGGGTTTTCGCGCTATTAAGAATGCGGCATGACGTCACAATTTCCATTGAAACAGCGTGCATAATAAGAATTTATATGACGTTCGACAAAATATGATCTGATCATATATGAAATATTGTCGGGTTTATATCTACATTGTTCATGTACCATGCATAGCATTTATGCTTTATATGGTGTTCTAAATTATATATATTTTTTTTGTGAATCAAAAGTAATATCAAAGGTGTTAATTCAAGTTTAAATACCTGATACTTGAAAATGACAGATATATTGTGTATATTAAATTGTAATACAAAGCAACTCAGTCCAGAAAACAAAAACGACAAAAAAAATAAAAATCAGACAAAAAAAAAAAAAAAAAAAAAAAAAAAACACCAACCGTACGAACAAACAAAAATCAAATAGTTAAGACAACCACCAAATACAAAAAGATACAATAAAAATAATAACAAATTAATAATGAAAAAAAAACAAAACAAAGAAAACATTGAAACAAAGCCCAAACCTTCTTTAAAGAAAAACAAATAAATGAATGAAGATAAAAACTATTAACTAGTAAATAAACACAAATATATAAATAAAAATTACAAAAAGAAAGAAAAGCAAGAATTTTGCTGCTATTGGATTAGCCATACAAAACTCTCTAGCGGCTCTAATATTTGCATAGAAGCATATCTGTCAAGCTTTAACTTGTTAATGATGCACTTGGAGGTCATCTTCTTACCATTATTTGAATTAGCACATATATTTACAGATCAGATATTGTGGATAGCAGACAAAAAAAAAAACCATCACAACCCCCCCCACCCCCAAAAAAAAAAAAAAAAAACAAACATCAAGTGACTAAGGCAAACACGAAAGCACTAAAAAGTTAAAAGGCAACTATAGAAAAAAATAACAAAATAACAAAACAAAAATGCATGCACCTTCGTAAGGGCAAACCAAAGTAAAAAGGAACGAATAAATGGTTGAGAAAACAACAAATAGAAATAAACAAAATCAGAAAAAAAAGAGAAAGCATTTTGAGGATATGGGACTAGGAAAACAACGGTCCAACCGGCCTTAAAGATAAAAGAGAGGCGAAAGATACCAAAAGCGACATTCAAACTTATAAGTCGAAAATAAACTGACAACGTAATGGCTTAAAAAGTTAAAGACAAACAGTACACAAAACACAACATAGAAAACTAGACTGAGCAACACGAACTCACCAAACACTGATGGTGATCTCAGATGCTCCGGAATTAGGATAGGCAGACCCTGCACAACATGTGCTCCGTAAGGTTTGCATTACCTTAGTTTACACTTAAATTGGTCAAGCATTAACTTGTGAATGATGCACCTGCAAATTTCAATCTTATCATCATTATTTGAGTCCGCACATTTATTTGCAGATTATATATTGCCGACAGCAGACCTGACTCAAACCATGTCGCATCAATGTTTTATTTCTTTAAAAGATAATATTTAAAACAAGTTTCTACGTTCAAGGGCCACAACTCAAGAAAAAAAAACTCCCTTAAAATAAGCCATAATTCATTCTAATTAAAACCCCAATGCACTTTGTAATGTGCAATAAAGTGACTTTTTTTTATCAAAACGTCGATACGATACAAGAACAAAAAGTGTCGCAAGATGAAATTTGAAAAAAATAGGCAGGACAAGAGTTTTGAGTAAAAAAAAGGCAGGATGAGGCACTTGCCAAAAAAAAAAAGTCAGGACGACAATTTAGGTAAAAAAAAGTCAGGATAAACTAAAAAAAAAAAAAGGCAGGACCGAACAGAGTGAAAAATAAAAAGGCAGGACAGAGATTTCAGCTAAAAAAAATGCAGGACAAAATTTTTTTCATCCTAGCCCCCCCCCCCCCCCCCCCCCCATAAAAATCAAATGGTAGCTCCCTTACAAAATAGATAGATTTTGTAAATACAGTTCATGAATATGAATAAAAGGACAATCATGTCGGGAATCCGTCAATGAGACGGCAACAATTTTTCCCGTAGATGATGTTGGGTGTTGTTGTTTGATGTGTTATATTGTACTGGGTGGGTTTGTCAGTTTTTGTATCTCAAGCACCATAATTGCTCGAGCCCAAGTTACCTTAGTATTTCTAAGTAAAGTAAAATTTCATTATGAATTGGCTTATGGTCTAGACCAAAATGCTATAGATTCAGATTTGTTTGGAATGTTTCAATTTTTTTGCAATATGACACTGGATTTGACTATTTGTTTAATTGTTAATAAAATCACATTAATCAGTCTTAAAACTCAATAACATCAAAGCAAATGCATATTTAGGATTTGTTATTGAAACATATGACATTATGTTCTTTGACCATTGTTACTGTTTTAGTTAAATGTTCAAATGTTTACTCTACAAGGTATTTGTTCCATTCGAAAAGCTAAAAAATATAAAACGTTTTTGGCTTTTCTAGATCTATCAAAAGCTTTCGATAGAGTCTGGCGTGATGGCCTTTTCTATTTATTGTGGAAAACTGGCATTCAAGGTAAGTGTTGGAAACTGCTGAAATCACTTTACAGTAATGTATCAAACAAATTTTTGTTTGGTGATTGTGAAACAGACTTCTTTGATCAAGAATTTGGCTTGAAACAAGGTTGTGTCTTGTCTCCGGCTCTTTTCTCTGTTCTAATGAATGACCTCGTAAGTTTGCTCGAAGCCAATAATTTTGGTGCCGAACTATCCTCACAACTAGTGGATTGCCTTTTATTTGCTGATGATGTAGTCCTTATCGGGAAGTCCGAGGCGGAACTACATCGTCTGCTTGATATAACAGCTAATTTTGCTTCAAAGTGGAATCTAAAATTTAACCAAAACAAATCCAAGGTTATGATAATAGACAAGCTTTTAGATAAAGATAAGAAGTGGCAATTAGGTAACCTGCTCCTGGAGGAAGCCAATGAATACAAATATCTCGGTGTTTATTTTACCCGTTCATTGACTTTTGCCTACCATATAAATTGTTACTTAAAAGATAACTTCGAGCGCAAGCTCAATTATATGACAAAGTTGCTAAATGAGCACGGATCTTTCAATCGCATATCCTTCGGCGATGCCCTCTGGAACTCCCTAATACGGCCTTCTATCGCACACGGTTGTGCTGTATGGCTGCCGTCGTCAGCTTCAAGCAAACAAATTCTTGAAACTTGGCAATATAATTCGGCGAAATTCATTTTTAGTACTAATATGAATATACCTAAGTCGGCTCTGTTCGTAGATTTGGGTTGGGAACCGATAAATGATTTCCTAGATAGACAAAGGGTGTCTTATTTTGCTAGATTTCATGACCTAGATAAGAATAGATTATGTCGAATAATATTTGACGAGCTAAAGGGCTTAACGCTACATCGAGGATGGGGATATCCCCAGTATATGAAAAATGTGTTTAATTCTGTTGGTCTTGATCATTTTTACAACTCAAATGTTAACCTAAATATTTTCAAACAGTTTTTTGGAAGGTTTGTTCGTGAAAGAGATTTTCAAGTTATAAGAAATAAAAGCAGTCTTAATGCGTTCTCCAAATTCAGACTTGCGTCTGGTAGACAGCCTTATTTGTCAAACTTGCTCGATTTTAAGTGTACAAGGTTAAAATTGTTAGCACGAACAAATTGTCTACCCATAAATCAAGTTTTGTATAGAATGAATATGTCCGAGACTCCCATTTGTCAAATGTGTTCAGGCAAATCTGAGGAGTCCGTGGAACATTTCGTTCTCGAATGTTCTGAATATTCTCCTATACGAAGTAATTATTTTGCCGATATAAATGAGTATCTAAGTACTAACTTCACCGACTTTTGCTTCACAGAGTTACCGTCCTACGAAAAAATAAACATACTGCTAGGTGAATGTTTTTATAAGGTTGATCCAAATGTTTGTAAACATGTTGACACTTTTAGTAAAAAGATGCTGAGTGAAATGTACACTTACAGATCTTCAATTTTAGAAGATTAAGCTAACTGTGATTTACGTGTGCAACTTAATTGATGTGATCTCTAAATGTTTAGATTTTATATTAATATATAATGTTGTTATGTTTTACATGAATGTTGACTCGTTTTAAAAGAGAATTAATTTTTAACTTTGATATTGTCCTATGTGTATTTCATTTAATTGTACATTATTCATTGTATATGCTCTTAGACGCATTTGTGGGTACCCTGCCTACAAGTGCCCCCGTTGTAAAGGGGTAGCTTCTTAATAAATATATATATATCCCCATATCCTCTTTTATTATCATTAACAACGTCTTCGAACAAAGACCTCCTTGTATAAAAATATAATTACATAGAGAGTGACCTCTGTATACTCTACGAGCTTTTCACAGAGAACATTTAACTGAAGACGATTTGAGATTGTTGATGTAAATCATCTTCAATATACTAAATCTACACCGTTTCCTCGTTTTACTTTCCAGTCTTATGGAATATTTTTGGTGTTTTATCACTGTGCCTCCGACATGATTTGGACAGGCAATTACTAATCCTTCCCGAGAGTACATGTTAACGGGCAAGGTAAATTGGGGTTTGTGTGAATGTTTTTAACTGTTTTGTTGATATTTGTTCGACGTCTTGTTTTTGATTTCCTTTTTTTTGACATTTTTTCAACCTAGGTTTTCTCTCTCCTTTTTCTTTCTCCGTTATCGTCTATTACGATATTGTTGAAGGTCATTTTGTGTATAGGCTTACGAATAACATATTGTTTACTTTTTGTACAGATATGGATTAATAACTTTATTTTACCACGGGCATTTAAATGTCAAACACCTATAATATGGCAAAATAACATACAAAAACGGTCATTCATTTTTTTTATAAATATGTTCTGTTATTTGGGTGAAATAATTTGTAATACAACAGTAAAAACAACATATGACAAACGAAGCCCACAGGGGCGATTAGTAAAGTATAGACCAAGTACGATTGGTTCATTTGTGTCTTGTACCACGATAAGGCCACCATAACAATATTTTCTATGTAAAACAAAATATAAAACATCAAACGCTTTTTGAAGGTCTTTCCACCGGTAACGTTTATAAAACAAAATATGTTGATATAGCTGCATAAAACTAGAAAAAGGAATTTTCCTGCTTTACAGCAGCACATTCCGTAAAGTTCAGGATTGGTGTAGATGTGAACAGTCATCATCAATAAAAAATGTGCCGACGGTAAAATAAAGCACCACGGCATAAAATAGGCTCCAAAGGATGCCAAAAGTAGAAATCGTGGAGATAGTTCTGCTAAAACACACAACCAGTAAACAAACGAAATCCGAATTCCCATTTTATGCTTTGTAATATCAATGTTCCTGCTGTGTCTGTAGAAAGCAGTGTGAATCCATGATGTACCCGCTAGTGACAGCGATAATGTAACAACTGAAAAAAGAACATGGATATTGTATTAAATTAAAAAAAAAAATCAACAAACCCTCAAATTAAGTATCAGTACTAGTTATCAGATTAATTTGCAAAGATGATCGGATTTCTACACACTGGTACCGTTAAATTTCTGCCTAGAGTAACACAATAATTTAAAAGATCGTCTGCGTGTCACACTATATTTATTCGGCGAGTGTGTTTAGCGAACAATCACCAAAAAGCTAATTGTATCGAGAATCTGGTTTTTGAGAAATACATCAGATTCTTTAGTTTTATCGGCCTTTAGCTAAATCAAATTGCAGGATTAATCCGAATATTTCACTCCAGTTTAATATACGAAAATGTTCGGCAGTGACCTCACGTAATAATGCAGTCATGTTTTTATGTCAATCCGTATCAATCTATCAATATCATCATTCTTAAACTGAACCGTCCTCCCCAAATATTCTAATAGTTATGGCATTTATTTTATTTTTTTATGCTGACTTCACCAGCTGGCCCTAATGTGTTCGCTTCATTTTGTTGCTGATAAAGTCAATTCCAAAAACAAAACTTGATGTCATTTATTCATGTTTTATATATATCAACTTTATTAACTCTTCATAAACTGAAATAATTCTATGTATATACATACATGTACTAAATTTAATTTGAATCTGAGATATCACCTCCGTCATAAAACTTGATCTTTACAAAATTGACCCGGCCTTAAATGTGTCAAGTCAACGTCCGAATAGTATAAAACAAAGAAGACTCCGTATGCAGTTTCGGTCACGACAACATAACAGATAAAAGCAGATACAACTCATGATGTATTTCTCAAATACCGGATTCTCATTAAAATAAGCTTTTTGGTGATTGTTCGAACATCATGCATTTCATAAACATCGGGACATATGTATCTGCGATAGCAAAGCTTAGCTGTAGAATATTTCAAAAGCTTCACAAACATCCGTTTGTTTTTGAATCGGTTCGCGACCATGTATTTACTATCATTCCGTCAATGGATTACCGAACTATCAGATTCTTTATTTAAAGTACATAGCAATATCACACTTTAAAATGTAATATTAAAATATATTTTAACATTTAAAGAACATATAAACTAAAAAATGTCATAATCGTTATCGTAAAATACCACTATTTTCGTCAAAACTAAAAACATTAGCTAAAACAGAAAAGACATTAAATTTATATAACAAGGACATTCAGTGTGTCCTAATTTGTACATAACAAAAACACTCTGTTGGATCATCGATGTAGTTTCTTGACGAACAATAACAGCATTATTCAAGAAACAGTTAAGTTATATCAATAAAAAAATCATATATATAAATAGAGTGAAATGTTAACTCCTCTATTGTTCGAACTTCTGGTGACGCATTGTGTAAAGATGGTATACTTTTTTCTTTTTTGATGTAATAACTGTGCCAAGAATCTGATTTTCAAATCATTGCAAACAAGAATGTATGTGTTCATAGTACACGGATGTCGCACTCGCACTATCATTTTCTATGTTCAGTGGATCATGAAATTGAGGTTAAAAATCTAATTTGCCATTAAAATTAAAAAAACAATATCATAGGGAACATCTGGACCAAGGTTTAAGTTGATTTGACTTCAACTTCATCAAAAACAACCTTGACCAAAACCTTTAACCTAAAGCGGGAAAATTTGACGGACGGACGGACAGACGAACGGATGAACGGACGAACGAACGACCGGACGCACAGACCAAAAACATAATGCTCCTAGATGGGACAAGAAAATACAAAAAACTCTTGCGTAACAATATGCATCAAATACATGCTGCAGTTGTGTTAGATGCGTCCAAACTACAAAATATAACAATAGTATCATGGTTTATGCAGAATGATGGATTTCATTAATTTAGGCGGGAGTCTTTCAGCGCGCTGATATTATGTTAATTAAACATGATGACGGACATTCAATTAGACATGCCATATTCAAATGGAACTAGTTATGGAGCTGTTGTCTGCTCTATGGCCGGGTTGTTGTCGCTTTGACACATTCCCTATTTCCTTTCTTAATTATATTGAGGATGCCCTCTGCTGCTTTGCAATATGCATGACCATAGTTCCACCATGGAAGTATTGTGGTTCCATATACTTTAGATTTGTCAAACAGCGATGATGAAGTACATCTTAAAATGATTGTTGTGCTGTCTTTAAGACCCACATGATGTCTCCACCTGACTATAAGAAATTATAGATTTAACGTTTTCTATAATGATCTATCTTTTATTGGCATTCTGTATACAAAATGAAATGACTGCATGAAGTGCCAATATCTGTCATTTTGAGAATATTTAAAAAAAAAAAAAAAATCCTGTAGAAATTCGGACGGGCGGACAGGAGTAACTTAATATGCATCTCGACATTTTGTCGTGGGGCATACAAATCAAATTGGTATTACGGCTAAATTAGAGGTAAAGAATACAGCGGCAAATATTTGACGACAATTAACATGGGTCTTTTAATTAAAAAAAAAGTTTTGGGAAAAAGTTAAATGACGAATTGATTCCATTAAAAGGCATTTACATCCATATACAGGACAAATTTTCATAACTTTTACGAGTAAATACTGAGAACCCAACACCCTTACTCCCAATGCCGAACTGTTTTGTAATGAGGGATATGAGGTATAAAAAAGTTGGGGAAGTGGTATATAGGGCTAAAAACATATGGGATCTTGGAAAAAAGTATGAAAAAAGTGAGATAGGAAAAATAAAATTTGAAAATAGCGGAACTTGAAAAATTATCACCCTGTGTCATCCCTTAAATACACAATTTTGATTTAAATATACATGCATTTAGGCTTTCCAAAATGACATTTGTATTAACTAGTAAACACTTACATGTCATACTTATATGGGTATTAGAGATTAAATAAAAAAATGAAACCTCAATTTTACAGGAAAGTATATAGCAAACAGACATTTACATACGAATCGCCATGCTATCATGCTATCTTGAAGTTTTGGTTATAAATCGATTTAAAGACCCGCGGCTGGAAACTGGTATTTTCTCCATTTCCATGAGGTATACATCATTTATAGGCATTGGCAATAAGGATAAGTGTTATAGACTCGAAGTCAAAATAAAATCGTCAAATAATTAGCATTACACGGTGTCGAGCTGACGCGTATTCCGAGAGGATCGTGAAAGATCTGGTATAGGATCGTGAAGGAATTCTTATCGAAAAGACACATGCAAGAATATTGTCGGATTTAAAAAAAAAAAAAAAAATGTACTTTCGTGAAATTCATTTTTTTGGGTTAAAAAAGCTAAAAAAATATGAGAAATACCATTTGAGCTAGAATTTCGATGGAAAATAACAATTGAATCCAGGGAATTTCAAATTTGCGGCATGTAAAACATTGGGGAATCAGTAATAAACTTTTATTTTAAAATTTTAAAATTATGATATTCATGTTTGTGTGCTTTAATTTCAAGAACAATTTAAGGTATGGAATTCCAACTTGATGCCCAGTGTAAAATTTTGAAAAACAGAAGTAATAAAACAAAACATAATTTAACAAAACTGTTTCTGTTCTAGGACTTGTCCGAAATTAATTTATGTGTTGTTGCTTGATTATCGGTGTCCAATTTTCGATAACAAGTGAGATTTCATAAGAAAAACAAAATTTTACATTTATCCGTTATGTAATGATTTTTAACGAAAACATAGGTATTATATGCCATTTTGAATTAATACCTGATGTAAAAAAAATATCAACTTGCTGTTATTTCCGAATTGACAGTTTGATAGCATTTCTTTTGAACATAAACAGAACAAATCCCAAAATAATTGCTGGCTTAAATTTGATTCCAATGCAAAATAATGTCTTTATAGAGGTGATGATATGCTTGCTAATGAGAAAAATTTCAACCAGCATGTATAGGTCATCGTACGACCTTCAACGATAAGCAAACATATACAGTCTTATCTGGTCAAACATTGCTTTCACGATCAAAACAACATCTTTCTCGTTAAATTTTAATTAAAAATCAACAAAAATATTTTTTTTTTCATTGTAAAAATATGATCTGACTAAAGCTTGCTTTCAGGATGTGAATCTTTCATGATAAATTTTAATTGAAAAACAACAACATCCTAATTTTTTTAATGAAAAACAAAAAATATAATCTAATTACTTTTTCAAAGAAAATGCGCTTCATTTTTCTGTACTATCTGACAGACAAAGGATTTAGTTTCAAAATATTCTACAGTAACTTTTCAAATCAGGGTTTCGGAAGTGAGGTTCTAGTAGGTCCTATAGTTGAGTTTCTTTTACCGCATACCCGACATAATAAACCGAAACGTGTGCGTGTTAAAATAGCATATCTGTAAATCAATTTGAAACAAGAGTTGTTTAAAGTTGACTAATACACGTGCTCTCGCCCCTCAATGTGTGTGGCATTACCTTGTGCAATTCAACGGGAAATGTAGGGACTCAATTTTTTTAAAAGAAGCACGATATTATTTATCTTAATATAACAAAATCGCCAATAAATTCAAAGAATAAAGTTAAAGGTCACGTCGATTTGTACGCAACATATTGGCATGAACTATTTAACCAAATGCCATATAAAGTAAAAACATTGGCATGGACTCATGTAACCACATGCCATATAAAGTATAAATAAAGACCGAGCTGAAGACGACCATTCCTCTTGAAAGATTTACCCTCAAGTTAATGTTAATGTCAAAGGTTATGTCAAATAATACGCAACACATTGACGTTTGCGTTTTATATCAAGCATGGCTGTTTGTTGGACCGACCGAAAAATAACGTATCAATTCAAATATGTTATGAAAGTTTCATGGAAATCAGTGGATGTGATGTATAGCTTTGTTCAACCCACCCTTTTAATAAAAAAATCATTGATAAGTCTTTGCATCAGTATAGTATTTAGAAACACACACACACACACACACACACACTCATCCACCAAAAAGGTGAAAACGCGCAAACCAATCAACACCGCCAACTTCACTGGGGTAAACGTTATAAATATAATATAACTCGTCACGTAAAAAAAAATATCTCCCAACAAAAAAGTCCTCCATAATTAACTTGAAGATTCTGGAGTCTCATCGACTATTATTCCATGACAATATATGAATTGGTACATATGCTACGAGGGTATTGACAGAGTCTGAATGCTTGGCATGCTAATAATGAAAAAAATATACTGCATATACTAATTGACCGCTTGTTGTGTGTCAAACATACTGGCAAAGATACAGAATAGTTGACTATGCAATCCTACCCAATCATGATAGAACAAAAGCATTTCATTGTATTATCTTTGATAGAATTTCTTTTAATTTGTATTGCAATTGTTCCACGTCTATAATTAACATGGTATTACATTTCACTTAGTTTTGTGTATTTGCTTTTTTTGTCTTTGAAACATTTAGTAGCTCCAAAAAGTAAATAATTCCAACAATACACATCTTGTTTTAACAAACCGACTCGAAACATTTCATTTATTGTGGTCTAACGCTGGGCATGTATTACTTTTAGACACACCTTTAAAAGCTTGATTGAGGGATGGGTCATCAACTTGTATGACTCTTTCAAAAATATATTGTACTCTAAGCTTTTTCAAGCTCAATGTTCGAAATAAACCAACCAACGCCGCATTTACCAAGGAACGTCCCCCTTAACTTTTTACCAAGTAGATAATAAAATCATATCCTTCCTGGTGGAAAATATTACTCTTTATTTACAGAGGAACCCTTTTTTCAACCGCATTTTAGCCATCATGGCCTATAATTCAACAAGTTCCAATGTGTAGTATAGCAATGGTTCGAAACCTAATGAACTTCCGGGTGTGCATACAATATATACATATATATAGAGAAAGAGTTTTGATAACAAGCATGCAAATAGACGAAATCTGAGATATCAAATGAATAGAGACACGTGTTTCGTTATAGTCTGCTTACGAAACATAAACAAACTATCGTTCAGACTTTGTTTTAAGTATACGTAACAAAAGTCAAGTGCCATCACAAATTATAATTTGTTTAATCATAGGAATCTGTTCTTTAATGTTATGTTTATGAAACTATTCTATGTTAAACTATTATCATTTGACACATATATAAAACGTGATGTCATAATCATAAAACACATTAACCTTTCAGAAATAATCTAAACTATTTTAATCTATTGGGTGAAAATGATACAATATGAGTGAGTTACCTCGTAAAAATGTAGCAGGGAGGTTGTGATGAAATGCTAAGTAAAGCTGAAGTAGGAGCTGCATGGCCGATTCCAGGAAGCCATCAACAAGTCCCAGAATGCATGCGTCTCGTTTCTCCTCCATAGCTCGTAATCGTACTCTTGTTTCTAAATCTGTACCTTTCCATTTCCAACTTAAAACCATGTAATACATGTATTCCAAATTTCTACAAAATTAAACAAGGTATTTAGATCAAATATAAGATTTAGTGATATTGATTTAAAAAAAAAAAAAACAAACTTCCATTTCCAACTTAAAACCATGTAATAAATGTATTCCAAATTTCTACAAAATTAAAAATGTTGTTCAGATTATATTCATGTAAGATTTAGTGATATTGATTAGAAAGGGAAAAAATGGTGAGAGTATGATATAAGAGTAAGAAGGATATCAATGGAATTGAGAATGGAAATGGTGTATATAACAAAATGACACCAACCCGACCAAAGAGCAGACAACAGCAGAAGGCCACCAATGGGTCTTCAATGCAGCGAGAAAATCCCGCACCGGAGGTGGGCCTTAGCTGGGCCCTTAAAGTGCACTAGTTTGAGTGTAGTGAAAAGGGACCTCATACTAAAAAAAAATAAATAACATCCTTCAAGAAACTGCAAGATATCTTAAAGATATAAATATTGTTAAGTTCTTCTTGGATTCAAAGTTAAACTGCAAATGCTCCATAATACGCCTCATTTTCAGATTGTATTATAAATATATAGATATGAGTCACAACATTAGACATAAACAATATTTTACTACAAAATTTCTTCAAAAAGAAGATAAAGTTGATGAAATATCTTAATAGTTAAGTCTGTGGCTCTTATCTAATTTTGCATCAATCTAAAATTATGTGAAATGGTCAAGGAAGGTCAAATATGTCAACTTTGACTTCGACATGGTAATGTACTATAAATAGTGCCATGATCATATTGTATTTTCATTTATCAATAATTATACATAAGTAATAGTGAATTTCAGTATTGAGTGCTGTAGAATTATGTTTAACTAAAAATAAATGGTAAATGTGGATACTGTCTAAATTTACAGATGTTATGTATTTGACCAAAAGTTTGGATAAAATTACGTCTAATGCATTAGATTGATAATAACTGAAGCCATTTCGCAGATGGGCTCTGAATATTTTGTTTTTAATAGAGTTTTGACCCTGATTGATTCAGATAATTTGCAAAATGGTTTCCTAAGCACTCTATCATATGTATATCTCAGCAGGCTAGTATGGCAAAATGCTTCAGTTTATTTAAACCATGCACGAGTTACATGAAAGGTATTAAAGCGTGAGTTTTTTTTGACCGGGGGGGGGGGGGGGGGGGGGGGGGGATAAAAGACATTAGAACGCAGGTAACTTACTTTTAACCTCGATTGAATGTGGACAGAAAAACGTCCAGTGGCAAATATTTCATGGCTAGAAAGTACACAAACTAATTAATATATAATAATAACAGGTAAGTTTTGCAAGGAAAGGTAAACCTTTATAAAATTCGATAATTTTTTAACAACGATGAAAGTAAGAATATGCCAGATATAAGAAACCTATGGGCTCCTTAAAACGTTGCTGCGTTTTAAAACATCCCGTACAGCCGAACAGATGCCCAATATTGCAAAGATCCAGTGGTAACCATATTTCTATATCTTTGTCAACCCTTAGGGTCATACCAAAATTCAGTCTGTATTGGTAGACTGAAGCAGGATCCATACCGTTTTTTTTTTCGAGTATTATTGCAGAAATATTAGTACCATCTTATATTGTAAAGTCGCGGTTATACTCATTCCAAAACGTTGCAATATTCCACACTGCAATATAGCTAAAAAAACAACATTATGGGTAAGAAATGTCGTATTTGTATGATTTTAAAAAGTTTGACATGCAATAAACTGACGGATATTGTACGAATAATGATAAAATTATCCCTCGTAGAAACTCGCAAACTTTTTAAAATAATAATCATTTGGAGACATTCAATTTTCAAGGATAAGAATATTCGACGCTTATTAAATAATATGAGAGCAAAACATCTATTATATAAATTGTCTAAGCATATCGGTTGAATTGTCTGGATTAGAATAATCTTGACAATAATGTGAAATGCCAAGAAGTCAGTGATATGGGCTAGTTGTTTTATTGCAAAACAGACGTATCCAGCTGTTTATTCATGTATATATTTGATTAGACGTGTTAGGAAAGTCGATACTACTGCTGGCGCTCGTGTTGGTCGGAAGATATATACAATATGATTGGGGACCGTCTCAATGAGTACAAAAACTGAACTCTTTTGTTACCTGTTTGGGCGTGTTTGATACCGCTGAGACAAATCTGTAACAATTGTATTTATTAGAGTACGCAGGAAAAGATCAAATTATTTGTTTAAGAACCAGAAAAGATTCAATAAATACATTTTTAGATAAATTGATATTAGTTTTGTGAATACTTTATCTTGTGTTAACATCTTGTAAGCCTTTGTTATTTTATTAATACTTTTAGCTTTCAGTAACTGCAAGTACTTTGATATTAGTACTTTGTGTCTATTGTCTTTATGTTATTTCTTTTAACGATTCCTTCTGATATAATGAGTCATGCCATTTTCAATCGATTTGCATAGTATGTACTTATGAATTACTGTTACAATTACACGACCGTCCGATGTAAGAAAAGGGTTTCGTCAAGAGCGCTTACGAACATATTTAACCCCGCAATATTATGTATGAACCGGTCACACACCATCAGCCTCTTATTCAGTAATTGACGTTAGATTTTGAATGCGAACACTGGTAGTATACAGCAAATAAAAATAAGTAAACACAAAACAAATAAACACAAAAATAAATACCCCCCCCCCCCCCCCACACACACACACACATTCCTCATCTGTTATAAGACTATAAAAAGGTGTCCACGATTTTTGATTCTATATCATAAGCATACATCTTTGGAAAGATCGCTATGAGCTTTTCTGATAATTCTGATTTTAGAAACAAAAAGCTTAAACGACAAAATTTAAGTTGGTCACCGATCTAATTTCCGAGTTCCAGACATCTGAAAATGGTTAGGAAACAACATTAAGTATATAGAGATAACGTCAAATTTTTAAAAAAAATTACGAAATTTCAAGCTTTAGTTCATCTGCAGTTTAAACCAATCCTACGATTTTTATTTTAATATATAGTTTTCATTTTTATATATCAGCTGTTGATAGGGTGTTGCTGACGGGAAAAGAGAGAAAAACCACGACGTCGCCGAAAGGATTACGCAACGTCAAGGCTATATCAGCAGAATTGTAAAGACAACGACTCCTTCATTATAATTTGTTTGGCTATTATTACATTTTATTTTGCAGGAATTTTGTTGATTCTGAGAATAAAACAAAAACATCCCCTCTTTTTCATGTGTATTCTTAATTTACAAATGTACCACGTAATTTACAAAATAATTTATTTTAATATTTACATTTGAAAATCTATTTTGGTTCTTAACAATGCCCGATCGGTCATGTATTGCACACTTTAAATAACGTATTTCAGTGGCCATACAGGTAATAAAAAACGATAGCGTATTTATAATTTTGGAGATGACCCCCCACATCTTATTGTATTTATCTTCCATCCAACACGAGCACCAACAGTAGTATCGACTTTCCTAACACGTCTAATAAATGGCATGTTTGACAAATAAGTTCGGACTCTTAAATTTATGACCATTTATGTTAAAACTAACTTGTGACAAATCTCTTTGACCGTTCATTAATTAAATCTATACCTGCAGCGCGGTGGTCAACAAATAACATCGTAGGATTTTATCATTAAAGTGTCTTATTGAAGTCTATAAGGTCATAAATATAAAACTTATATGTAATAGACATATTACATGCATTCGAATCAATTAATATCTTGTACCTTCTAGTACTAAAGAAAATACTATATGAAATGTCTTTATAAGGGTTTAAGAGACACATGCATATATCACTCGTTTCACCTCCTGGACTGACTTTTTCTATTTTTAGCTTCAATTTTAACTTTAACAAATCCCAATTATTACTGGCCACATTGGCTTGATATATAGGCATATGCATAGATGTAATACCCTCAGGTAATACCCATATCTATGGGTATTACATCTATGGCATATGTAACAAACTTGTCATGAGTTTATTCTATTTTATTGAATACACAACGTGTATAAGTATACTTGTTAGTTCAAAATTAAAAAAATGTACGAATTTGAAAATTTAATTTATTGTGATGGACACTTCACTAGCACTCAAGAAAAATAGCGGAATATTTCAAGACATGCTTTTTTTTAATTTAATCGACCGTATTACTATTTGCGGGCCATCAATTTTAACATTTTCTCTAACGAAAACTCCTCAGTCGCGATGATTAAATTGTTAAAGGGTCATATTGACCCCAAATAAATTGGTTTTACAAGAGCTTTAGCATTGAGGAGAAGCAATTAATCTGCATTAACTATTTTAACTCTCAAAACTTCAGACATCAAACGTCTTTATCAAAAAATGCCGAGTTAAATGGTATCTTAATCGATTGTAATTAAAATCACTAATAGGACTTACAAACAAAGATAAATGACATGAATTGGTAATTATCCAACCCAGCATCTGCTTTTCTGCCAGCTTAAATTATCCAACAAATTTTAGATACTAGATATTGGAATTTAATGAATGGACGTTATGCCCGCGTCACACTGTCCCGATTTTTATATACGATGGACTCCCGAATGCGAAAATTGTAAGTTCGTACGAAGTTGGTCCCGATCTCGTTAAAATACCAAAAAGTGACCGAAGCAAGTACGATGAATAACGAAGTTTATACGATGGTGCCAAAATTATATACGATAGCAAAAGATGGACATACGAAGGTTAACCGAAGACGGGTATTTAAACTTCATATCTCAGCCGAAGCCTACACGATGGATCACGAAGGCTACACGATGGATTACGAAGGCTACACGATGGATTACGATGATGGCGCGATGGCCATACGATGTATAAAAGATACGAACAGAATTTCGACAACATATCGTTTCTGTACAAGTCTGCCATGCATGGCGGGAACTCGATCTTTTGTCTAATTCTTATAAAACTTAGTTTATTATCCCCTCGCCTACTACATGTAAGTTGCGTGTAGATAAAATTGTTATCGACACTCTAGAACCAAAATGCTCAAAACTTGGTATGGTGTTACTCGTTAAGAATATCTTAAGCGCTTTTGACTTTAAAGTTCAAAGGTCAAGGTCACAGTGGCAGTTATTATACAAGGCAATATCACCCTTGTGGACACTCTAAAACCAATATGCTTCAAAAGATTTTAACCACATTTGGTATATTGTTCCTTCTTGTAATGATCTGACATTTTTTACGTTCAAGGCCAAAGGTCAAGGTCATGCAGACGGAGTTGTTTTTTTCTCTTTGAAATAGAATAATACACAGCAAATTGGTTGCTCATTTTTTTACCTGCTGGTTCTATAGACAATATTAAAGGTATTTCCAGTTACTGAATGTTTTGGTTGATTTCTAAAAAAATAGTTTATGTATCAAATATGCATATTCAATTTACCATTTTCTGCATGTGTCATATACAAATAGTGTCCATATTTGTCCCCAATATGTTACATACGAGGGGATGCCACGCTCGGCATTGCCTGGTTTGAACTGTAAAATGTGTGCACTAGTCTGAATAATCACCCATAATTATGCCAATGTTTACTGATCTATCTTAAAGGTAAGATGATGGGTTCGTTGATCCCTTTTATTCAAAATGAGCTCTTTCCAGGAGAATATCATAATAATATAGACAAAAGGAAGGATTTGGGGAAAGCAACAAATGCGGCAAAATATGACATAGAAAACAAAATGGTTATGGAGTAAACATTCGTGTGACAACAACTTAGACGATACATAAAAAATCAGAATAAAGTGGAAAAAGTTGGTTTCCCTATATACGTGTACCTGCAGTGTTTGTGTACGAGGCGCGTTTATGATTTTCATTATGTTTAAACTTGATATGAAAAATTGAAAAAAATAATATTTTACTTGCTCTTCTTGTTCCATTTGAATTAATAGAAACAACGCTGTCGCCTTTCTTGTTCTCATAGAATCATATGATATGAGCTCCATGTTTTGTGAACGTCTTTCTTAACTGTCGTATTAGACTGACCAGTGCATATCGCGCATGGCACTTTATATGTATTTTAGCGCGAAAATTAACTTACATTTAGCTGGATTTATTGCCGTCGTAGTTCCATCTTGTAGCCTTCGTACTTTTATAAGATGGCAACACGACGGGATTACGAGGTCTTCACGAAGTTGTGTGGCCATCGTAAGACCTTCGGGTATCTTCGTGATTCATTCGTGTAGACATCGTAATGTCAAAACTGCCCGATGGAAACGATGGAAACACGAATGCAATACGATGTGCAAAGATGCATTCCCGGTGTCATTTCGATGGTGAGGATGGTGATACGAACTCAATACGAACCCTCAACATCGGACGCACCTTCGGGGATTTTTTAACATGTTAAAAAATTTAGAACCCTTCCCGAAGTTGTCCCCGAAGGCTAGAAAAAGTGGCCGATGGTTCTACGATGGTTAAAGATGGCACTACGAATAGCCCGATCTGGATACGATCAGTCCCGATTTTGAACATTTCCATTATCGTGTTGCCATCGGTGTAAAAATCGGGACAGTGTGACGCGGGCATTAAGCAACTGTACATCTGACATAAGTTATAATGTATTAATGACAATTTTAACAAAATGAGAGGTATCCGGCCACTCCCTCCTGTTAAAAGAAAAAAAAATGTTAGGAAATAAATAACTTTTTAAGTGAAAATCACTGGTTGCTTTAAAATTTGCACTATAAAATAATTTAAAGTTAGATTCTTCAAAATTCTTCGTGGCCAAATATCCTAATTCAAATGTCGAAACAAAACGAAAACAGTTCTGCAAAAACGAAAGTATACACAGTTAGGGAGAGTATACGTTATGTTCTGTTTTTAAGGAACTACTGTTTATATTACCGTCCTATGTTTGCATGTGTCTTAATTTCATATTTTTTTGACAATCATCTTAATATTGAAATAATCCCTTCGAAATTGACCGTTATAAAATATCTGAAAATACAATTCCGTCCTCTTTTCTGCAATATTGACATCACGGGATGATATTCGCCACTGAATTAAATCTATAATTACCATACGTTACACGATAGGTGCCACGAGTGAAGCAGGATCTTTTTACGCTTTCAGAGCATCTAACGTCACCCTACGTTGTTGGTGGGGTTCATGTTGCTCAGTCTTTGGTTTTCTATGTAGGGTATTGATAACTTATTTGCCTTTTCGTCATCCAATAACTTGTTTTTACATGGCGTTGTCAGTTTATCTTGTATTGATTTGTGAGTTTAAAATGGCCCTGAGATTATCTGACTTTCTCTATTTATCAGTAATTTTTAACCTATATATGAATCAAAATTCAAAGTGTTACGTAAACTAATCTATAATACTGACCTATAACAGTACAGTTTTTAGACGTTATCTATAATACTATAAATAAAACGATATAATTTTCTTTGGCGAATAAATTTTGGATTCGTTTGTTTAAATGTGTTAACTCGTAAGAACTATGGTATATATATAGTACTTAACACATCGTTATTAATTTTGAATTGTCGACCTGGTTTAGAAGCATTTATTTATTTAGTCCATTTACCAGCTAGCACTTGTATATTCACATTGCTATTAAATTGTCACAAAGTATTTCTAGTAGCGTTATTATCGCATTCAAACTCTTGATTTAATTCTATAAAGAGAGACCGACCGGATTTTCATTTCCATCGATTAGTTGTATGAATTGAAATGAACCCGTTAGTAGTGACTTTAAAAGCAACAACATATACTGTAAATTTAAAGTTACTGTTATATCGGGCCCTTTTATAGTATATTGGTATCTCAATTGGTATAACTTTTAGAAAAATAAGATTCATACAATTTCCTGCCTTGGACCCTTTTCGAAAACATATACACATTGTAACATGTACATTTTATTCATTTGTTTACATCTGTTACATGAAATGTGTGCAGAAGTATGACACAAATACATCATAAACTTTCTGTTTACACTAGGGATTTTCCTATATATAATTATTTAAATATTTACTTGTTAACGATAAACATACCTGAATAATCTACCAAGTTGTATGAGAGAGAAGAAAATTCGTAAAAATAAAAGTTTCTTCGGTATCCTTATTTCCAAATCTTTCTTTTCCGATTCTTCCACATAAACCATATAATTCCAAACACAGTTTATTATAAATGAAAATATGGACGGAGCAACAATAAACGTAACTGTCAATTGAAATAATAAAATATTTGATTCATTGTAATATTGCAAGGCTAATAAAATATCAGATACGAAATCGGCAACAAATAAACACGTTGAAAATATTGAAAACAATAAGTCCCGTGGTTTATACAATTTTGGCAGACGATTTATATTTGCGCCTTTAAGTTTTGTTGTAAGTTCGTCACCAGTTTCTATCACAATTTCCATATCATTTTGTTGAACAACACATTTGGCAGTTTCTTCATTTAATGCATCATTTAATCCATTTAATGATTTTTCATTTTTATACAATTTTTTCGGAGAATGATAACTAGAAATTTTCTCTCTATGCATTCCACCATCAAAGTCTACTGCCATTTTAAAAACAAACAGACGATCGCATGTCATGTGTACTGCAGAACAACAACAGGATTTTCCAATTGCTATCATTAGCTACAGTGATGATAAAGTTTACTATGTTAACGATCGTGGGAATCCCCTTAATTGATAGCTATCATATACGCTATAAAACTATTATTGAAATTATCCTCATTATCAAATGAAGTGACCACTGAGAAATTAAATAACAATAATTAATCTAGTATCTTTTCGCCTTAAGTAAATCGGACAATCATAATTCGTCTGACCTGAACGTCTGCACTGATTCGAACAATCAGTTTTACAGGTAACGGTATAAACTGTATACACGATTATTTGATCTGTAAATTATATAGTAGTGAAATGTGCAAATCAAAAGTTTAAATATATCCGAAACTGTATTTTATAAAAAGTCTATCCGTTCAAAGGTTGATGTAATCCGGTTTCCTCATTGAATTAATATTTTAATATATATATTGATTTCGTAAATATTTAACTGTTGACTCCTCTCAAGCTGTGCACAACACACTGGTCGGCCTCTGAATGAGAAATCCGCGGTCACGTAGAATCCCGTTTTGTTAAAAATTGAAAATCTTTTTAAAAATGTTCAAAGACATTTTAATAAGTCAGTGCATATTTAAAAAAGATTATCAATGTATGTAGGTGAAGAACTATATAACATGTCCAATATGTTATGAGACCAGTTTTAAGTAAGTGGATGTATATAAGGTAAACAAATCGAAGATAAAGAAAACAACATTGGTGACACAAGACATGAAGATTAAACCTACAGTAATATAAGTAATAAGTTTACACAAACACCGCAGAAAGTGAAGATAGTCGGTAAATCGTCAGAACACGTGTTTGAACCCTTTGTAAATATATTATATTCAAAATACTGTTATTTTTCTTCTTTGTTTTTTAATTAAATAATGGTTACGGGAGAAATTGATATACTCATATTTTCTAAAATTTCTTTTTTTTGCAGTTTTTGTTTAATCTCTGACGATGATTTAAATCTCGGATATCAAATAAAAAGATTTAAAACACGACAGAATTTATAGTTTGACGTGAGATAAGATATAAAGTACGATGTTTGATTTAATCCATCAAAGAACAAACGTGGTTTTATGGGAAAAAGTAGATCAGTTGACTTTCTATTACAGAGATCCATAGGACGTTCGTTTTTATGTACAATGTTGAACGTCAGAGAACTTTGCGTACAGGAAATTTGAGATTCAGGCTTGACGATTGTGGACCCACGCTGCATCAAAAACTAAAGATGATACTCTTTATCGACTCCCACTACCTACATAGTATAAAAGTTATGTTTCATTATTTGATGTTTTAGTACAGTTTCAACAATTATTTCTACACCTAATTCAACTTCAAATTTTGTGAATATGAATTTTTCTACGTCGCCCTGTCGAACCGTTAGCTGCGTATCCATACAACACACTTAAATGGACGAATAATACAACACTCGATAGCTGGCCTGTGTATTATACAACACGCTGAAATGGAACTTCATCTTTATTTTAGGACATGTACGACAGGAATGATATATACCGAGTAGATATACCGATAGGTATCATCTCAGAGAAGGCTTTTTTAGCAATTAAAAAGTATTACTTGTTACTTGATGAACATTAAGTGGCAAAAATTTCACTAAATTCTGATTTATTCAGGACGTTAACAAACTTACAATTAATACAAGATGTAAGTAAAGCAAAAAGGTCGACGGGAGTTCAAACAAAGCATTTTTCTCACTACCAAGTCAACTCTTGAAAGCCTACCTCCTAAAAATCAAATGGTAGCATTCGTATCCTTCGATGTAAAGATTGCACTTATTATGATAATATTTCAAATCCCAATTGTCCTTTTTTTCACAGAACAAATTATTGTTTTGGCATTGAACACGATTCACTATCTTCTTTTTTCTCAGAAAACATCTTTTTTTTTTTGGCATTGACCACATGTTTTAGTATGAAATGTGAAAACATATAATAATAGACACTAATTGTACAGTACACGAATATAATTATTATAAGAAAACATGTTAATCTTAATTTGTTATGTATAAAATAACTGATAGCAAGGTAATCAATGTATAAGACGTTCACCTGATTTAAGCATCCAAAGTCGACGTATGAAGGCAAACTCCCCGGCATTTTGAGCTTCGATCCGCATACACTTGATGGAGTAAAGGAAAATAGTTCCGGAACGGAACGATCACTGTTCGGAGTTAGGTATGAAGGATGGCTTGTTATTTGTGCGAATTTGAATGCAAAATAACTAATCAATTTTAATTCTGTAGTAATACATGTACAGCTATACAATGAAGTAATTCTTGCCTTAAAAAAAACCATCAAAGAAATCAGGTGTAAAATTGTGAACGCCCTGAGACGCGCCTTTCGTCTTCAAGACACTCATCAGTGTCAATTAAAGTACGAAGTTATATATCTCAACCATTCTTCTGTTCTTTATTTTCAAAGGATACTTTGGTGTATTGTATAATTCGTTCTAGTCCTGAATATACATGAACTATATATGCAGCTGAAAATCAGGCAACAATTACTGTCAATCGTCCAGCATTTTTTTCTCCAGTGGATCCTCTCATGGCTTATTGGTTCAAACTGTTGTTTTTTTTGCATCAATTACAAACATAACAGTTGTTTACAGTAGCGGATACAGAAATTGCATAAGGGAGAGAGGGCACCCGACTATCTTAGAAGGGACCCACATCAGTCATGTCTCGGTGGTTCCCTATATAATCTACCAATGTTTTTCCCTTAAACGGGGGCACACAGCTCCCCTAAATCCGCCTTTGTTTAAACAAAATCATAAGACACAATGCGATGAAGTATAAGAGTTTCTTTACAATAAAGAATCCATATATAATAAATTTTCTGGAATATTATTTTAATTGAAAATATAACAGTATTTGTTCTTAACGGAATAAAGGTTATATAGAACAGTTGGTCCCGACATATTAAAGGGTACAGAATCATCGTTCTCGGCTGAATAAGGATGAAGTATATTTCTTCTTAATGGAATAAAGGTTTTTAAATGGTTGGTCCCGACGGAATAAAGGTTTTTGAATTGTTGGTCCCGACGGAATTAAGGGTATAACATAATTGTTCTTGGCTAAATAAGGATGAATAAAATTGAGAATGGAAATGGGGAATGTGTCAAAGAGACAACAACCCGACCAAATAAAAAACAACATCTTCAATGTAGCGAGAAATTCCCGCACCCGGAGGCGTCCTTCAGCTGGCCCCTAAACAAATATATACTAGTCCAGTGATAATGAACGCCATACTAATTTCCAAATTGTACACAAGAAACTAAAATAAAAATAATACAAGACTAACAAAGGCCAGAGGCTCCTGACTTGGGACAGGCGCAAAAATGCGGCGGGGTTAAACAAGCATATTTGTTCGGTTATTGAATTGTTGGTCCCGACGGAATAAAGATTTTTGAATTGTTTGTCCCGACGGAATAAAGGGTATAACATAATTGTTCTTGGCTAAATAAGGATGAAGCATATTTGTTCGGTTATTGAATTGTTGGTCGCGACGGAGTAAATGGTATATAATAATTGTTCTTGGCTGAATATGGATAAAACATATTTGTTCTTAAAAAAATAAATGTTATTGAATATTTGTATATTTCAAATGTATCGTATCGTTGTGATAATTTTTGACATATAAATAAATATTCATATATATATGTATACATAGATAAACGGACATATGTAGTAAGCGTCATAGAGACTGCAACTTATCATTAAAGTCAATATAAATACACCTTTTTAAAGGTGAATCACCCTAAGGTCTTAAACCCTTAACAAGCGACAAGCTCTAAATCGGCTATCTAAATTCTAGACTATCTTGTGAAAAACATTCTCATAAACATAATATTAAAACCAACCGCTTCTCAAAACTATACATTATAGATTTTGTCCTAGATATGCAGGGTCAATAACATTAAAAAAAATACGAAATGTGTTTTGAAATGCATGAATCTTTGACTTCAGTAAAACACTTTCTTAATTCTAAGGTTTCAATTTCTGAAAATATCATTTACCTAGAAGCTACACAATTATAGCAACGCAAAAATGATGCAATTTGTATCGACAATTTGCAGACGACAAAATAGATCTGCAAATGTTGTAAATCGAAAGTTACACTTTATAATTGTTTTTCGCGTCCGAAGCACTCTTATAGATGACATTCAGGGTTGTGTAAATACACGATAATATTTACGTCTCTCACTCCTTGTTTTCAAATCTTTTTTTATGTATATGTGTCCTGAATCCATAATATCTATACAAAATAACATCCCCTGCTAATTTCAGATCAACGATATATATCAAATATTAAACATGCAATGTAAAAAACAATGGTGCTCGCCTGCTAAAACATAATATGGCTAGAACCCCTACAATTCTTATTGAACAAAACATTAAAATCTATTTTTATGACCTAAGTGCTTCTGCATCAGGGTATTGGGTGATGTATTTGGCGGCGACGTGTTCGTCTGTAGAAATTGTATATAATGATTTAGTTTACAATAATTTTGTATTTCATTTAGGCTTGCATTTTAAATTAATAATTGTTTGCACCAAATATGTGTCATCTTTTGTCCGAAGAATAAAAATATTTCCCATTCAATGGATCTTTAATTTCATAAATAATAATAGTAACTCCTTGCATATAATAACAATATAAGATTATTGACATTAAGATGTCATTTTTGTTATGTGTTTTCTTTCTTTGAAGGATGATATATGTATTTGAATTAAATATGTAAATATATAACTTTGATTTATTTATCATCATTTTTATTTAAATACCGATACTACAAACATAAAGTTAAATAGCGTATACTCCGTTTATAATATGACCTTGTATAGAGTTTTTAAATTTTTCCAACATATCATCTTCACCGGATTATAAATTATATAAAGGTATGCAATGCATATATCAAAAGGAAAAACATATACATTGAATAATCAACAACTAGACAGCATTAGGGTCAATATTATCATTGGCCAGTACCTTTAAAAAGCAAAATCACAAAAATACTGAACTGCGAGGAAATTCAAAACTGAAAGTGGAAAAATCAAATGATAAAACACATAAAACGAATGGACAACAACTATCATATTACGGATATTTCAAGTAAAGAAAATGTTGGATTCAACCTGGTTTTATAGCGCTAAACCTCACACTTGTAGGACAGTCGCATCACATTCCATTATAATTACAAAGTTACACGAACAAAACAGACATAATAGGTAAAATTGTCAAAATAGGAGCATCACTGTGTCACAATCTCAATTAGAACAAAAACAAACAAATTTTTAACAAAGAAGCACAAAAAAAGCATCTATCAAATTTAATAACCACATTCATTGCTTACTAATATATATGTATTTTAAATCAACCCATTAAGGATTGAAATATTTGAAGTCCTTAAGTTTGACTGAATGGCAAGGTTCACATCAACAGTGAAGAGTCGTGTGTTTGACGTTAGAATGTAAACGTCACACAGGAAGAGATATAAAATAATTTTATGGTTCAAAGTATTTTCAAAATTACAATAGAACAATAACATAATGACATTATAATAGAACTATAACATAATGGCGGGATGTTAAAAAGAAACAGAGCCACGTCATATGTACCAAAGAAAAACAAAAAGTCACACAAAACATACCAGCAAAAATGAACGATAATACAAACAACACACTGACGGGATATATAAGTACCGGGCCACGTCAAATGGATATCACCGAAAACAGAACAAACCGCATAGAAGTAATATTATTAATAGAAAACAGACAAATGAAAGAACATCATAACATGTTATTAAGATTATTAACAACGTCAGTACGCAGAATCGATACACCAAGACCATCATGTATACTTTGAGAAGTGGATACGGAATAATAATCAATAATGTCTTGGTACCTTCCGATGATTGTTTTTATAGAAAAAGGACGAGACGTTCTTTGACATACCCTGGTTAATCAACATTCTGCTTAGACACTGGCGACGTTTTACAAAGTCTTTGTAGAACCTGCAAGCTCTTGAATATCGAATAAATTGGGAAATGTATATCCCATATGCAGGTGAAGTTGATATATTGCTACTAAGGTGGGGGAAATTGATAATCGTCTCGTTTGTCATAGAATCTAGTACCGAGATTTTAACTTTTCCCAACTTATCATCTTCACCACATTATACCAAAATTATATATAAATGTATGTAACACACATATCAAAATGAAAAATAAAAATAATCGACAGAAATTACTGCACTCACATAGTTCGCAGAAGATATGTTGTGCTTTCTGGTCAAATTGGCTGCTTTTACATTTAGGGAAGATACGAGATAAAGTTAAGGAAATAGCAACCATACAACCCAAATAACCTAACTCCTGTGTCATTTAGTCTCTAATGGAGATTTGTCTCATTGGCAATCCTATCAAATCTTTGTTTTATAACGACATTTTTCGGGAAAAACAATAGTCTTCAATTTAGAAAGGTGGCTAAACATACAAAAAGGGGATCAAGTATTATTGCTAACGAGAGGGCATTATCCAGCCAATGCCTGGGACTAACTACAGGTCAATGTTACTAGTATGATGTTATAGAGGGAGCAAATCTCATACTGTATAGGTATGTATACAAATCCCGGGATAACAAAATATCTGTTCAAAAGAAAACACCAAAAGTCTGACTTGTGCTTAAAACAATAAACGAACAGCTCTTAATAGCTCCTCGTCTAAAACTGTAAGCTAAACAGAAACTATCAAAGACGGGTGCCACATGTGGAGCAGAATCTGCTTACTCTTCCGGGGCAGCTAAGATCACCCCTAGTTTTTGGTGGGGTTCGTGTTGTTTATTCTTTAGTTTTCTGTGTTGTATCATGTGTACTATTATTTGTCTGTTTGTCTTTTTTCATTTCTAGCCATGGCGTTGTCAGTTTATTTTCGATTTATGAGTTTGATTGTCCCTCTGGTACCTTTCGTCCCTCTGTTAAAGATCTGCTATTTGCACGGAGTTTCCAGAGAAAAAGCCCAATAAGGAACAGAAATGGGCCACCACTGTCAAGTTTCGAAATATTAGAAAGTCATTATAAAATGGAGAGTTGATTATTTTTTTTTCTTATTACATTTGTAGATCTCAACAATTGCTCATTCCTACTGTTTACCATGAACAAAATGTGTTACTCCGTCAACCATGTTCTTCTAGTTTCCTTATTGTATTCTCTTCAAGTTATGCTACTCAGTCATAGATAAAAAAAACATTGCTTTTAATAATACAGTGTTACATAAGTTTGCAATTGGTGCAGATCTGGATAATTTCCTGTTCCTACTGTAGTTGTTGATGACATTTTCAACAACTTTTTTAATAAAATTTGAATCATCTTGATTTTGTCAAACTCATTGAAAAAAAAGCCCTACGATACGCAGAGATTTACCTTATTCATAACAGTAGCTTTTACATACGAAATTGTTGTGTGTTTCAAGAATTCAGATACATTCAAACTTAAAAAGAATATTTTAAGGTAGGAAGAAATTCATACCGGACTGAATGCTACTGAAAATGACAACGCAAAGCTAATAAACTTGTAGTAATAACATTATTGGTACCAATTTTTCATCACAAGATACGTATTTCGACAACGATTTCTCTTCAGTAATGCCCTTGGCCAACATATTTGAAAATCCAAAGCTTATTGAAAAGATGATGAGGTATAATTCAAAACATTTTTGTAAGTTTATTTTAATAACAAAAATATACGTATTTTCATAGCAGTACCGAAGTACTGTGATGGTGATACCCTTGGACACTTATAGTATAAACGTACTGGTCTAAATAGTGTACGATAAGGCTAATTAACATGTAGTAATAACATTAACGGTACCAATTTTTCAGCACAAGATGCGTATTTCGACAAGACTTTCTCTACAGTGATGCTCGATGCCAACATATTTGAATATCCAAAGCTTATTGAAAGGATGATGAGTAATAATCCAAAACATTTTTGTAACAGCCTATTTTAATAAAAATTATATCCGTATTTTCATAGCAGTACCGAAGTATTGGGATGGTGATACCCTCGGGGACTTATAGTATAAACGTACTGATCTAAATATTGAACGATACAATGCTTTCTCTTTCAATCAGAAAGAAAAAAATGCTTTCAGCACAAAGGCATTTAAAGGTCATTTACGGCAATCCGAGGTAATTGACCACGGAATTTTTTAAAAATATTATGTTACACTTCCCACATATAGTCGATTTGGTCAAACAACTTTGGAACACAATTATGTAATAATTTAAACCAAAACAGTAAACCAACTAGGATAATATACAGTGTAAAGAATATATTTGTTTCTATACATCCCAGGCATTCAAATGTTTAGTTTTTAGCGTTCCTGATTAATGTAATATCAAATATCAATGGAATGTTATATGCGACTTTCATACAAGTGAGAGGATTAGCAAGCTATAAATCCACCATTTTCTACATAAAACATGTCTGTACCAAGTCCGGAATATGACAGCTGTTATCAATTAGTTTGATGTGTTTGGGCTTTTGATTTTGCCAATTTGATTACGGACTTTTTGTTTTTTAATTTTCCTATGAGTTCGGTATTTTTGTTATTTTACTTTTTTCCATTAAGGTAAGACGGAACATATGTTCCTTAATTTCAAAGTGGATTTTGGTGACCTTCTATGATAATTTGGTTTTATTTTACTTCTAATTTTGTACTTTCGGGTTTGAGCACTACTGACGTGAAATAACACGTAGAATATGCGCATGTGGTGTTTATTCGTGTATCATGTTATTTTGTAATAAATCGATTGGCCATTTCTGTAATACATACATGTAACATATTACAAGCTTAACATAGAAGAAATCTATATATTTTCGTTTTCTTTATTACCATCCACTTTTGTTTACAACACTTTTGTTTCTGGAAACATTTTCCGAAATTTTGTTTAAATTCATCTTTCTGGAATTTCCAGTATGATAGTTTATTTATAAATTGTTTGGATTTCATTTCAGAAAATTGGCATCTACTTGGAATGAGTTATCGTCCGCCCAGAATTTACATCCTTGAACATATCAGCACAGGTGTCTATTTTTACATGCATTACGTAATTCATCGTATATTTCATTGAGATAAACACTAATTTTTACGAGGAAATTAACTATGTTAACAATAAAACAACCTTAATTCCATGAATGTCTTAATGTTTGAAGTAAGATAGTATAAAAAACGACCGGATGAATGCAAACTCATTTGTTCTTAATCAAGTGCAGATGTTTATTTGTAAGATTCTTTAATTCATCTTCTTATCTGTGTTGACATGCATTATTTCTTGGCGACAACTTTCGGAATTTTTGGTTTTCAATCACAGGCACTTGTTTCTGTCAATATGGGGTTTTCTATCCATACCTGTACGAAAAATCACAAGGTAGCTAACGGAATTTTTCAATGTGTTCGTTTCAACCAATATTTTATTACTTTCACTTGCCCCTCTCACGAATAAAAGTACACAAGTCTGTCGGTAATTAATTTATCTTTACAATGAAACAACTTTCACGTACTTTGAGAATACGCCTCAAACAGTATAGCACACTTGAGATGAGAATTATTGACCTTTTCCCAGACCATTGAATTTGTAAGTACTTAACTTCCGGTTAACTTAGGAAGTAGATATAACTATGTAATCCCATTGGTCACATTTTCTCTGGTTTCTGGTAACTAGTATAAATAAACAGGTAACCAGATAAATTTGACCAATCAGATTGCACTGTTATATTTACTTCCTATTTTAACCGGAAGTTTTGTACTAATAATACTAATAATGGTTGAAGCGAACACATTGAAAATTTCCGTTAGCTACCGTGTCATTTTTCGTACGGGTATGGATAGAAATCCCAATATTGACAGAAACAAGTGCCTGTGTTTAAAAAAGTTCATGTGAAGGTACCAAGACCTTGTTGATAAATATTCCGTATCAACTTCACAAATAATACACGATGGTCTTGATGTATAAATTCTGCGTACTGATGTTGTTTATCATCTTAACAACGTGTTTTATAGTTCTTTCATTGGTCTTTGTTCTATTATTAATATTACTTTTACTGTTGAATGGTTTTATGTGAATCAGATATCCGTTTGACGTGGCTCGGTACTTTCAATTTTTGGTGTCGTGCTTTGTATATGCGACTTTTTGTATTTCTTTGGTTCTTATAACGTGACTCTGTACTTTAAAAGATCCCGTCAGTATGATATTGTTCTAGTTTATGTCATTATGATATATTTCTATTGTGAATTACAAAATACGTTGAACCATTTAATCGCGTAGTGGAATTTACTATTTGTGGATTCTTATAAATTCTATATATAACTTTCGGACTATTGTCAATCTCGGTCTATTTCTGATATTTATTCTTACATACTTTTGATTTTTTAACCCTATATGCTAACATTGCCTATGTAAATTTTAAAATTGTTTGCATGCACATTGAACGACAAATTTATATGACGTATAAAATTTTCTGGCGTCAGACACACATATCAATGAATATGTTTGTAGATAGATTTTTTTGTGTTCTGTTAAATTGTTCCCTTTTAAAATTGTTATACGATGATGACTGATGTACCCATATTTTGACTATTTTATTTATTGTGTCTGTTTAGTTAACGCATCAATATAAATATAACGGAATTTGATGAGACTGTCATCAAAGTGAGAGGGTTAGCGCTATAAAATCAGGTTTAATCCTCCATTTTCTACATTTGAAAATGCCTGTACCAAGACAGGAATAATACAGTTCTTGTCCATTCGTTTTTTATGGGTTTTGTTATTTGATTTTGCCATGTGATTATGGACTTTCCGTATTGATTTTCCTCTAAGTTCATTATTTTTGTGATTTTACTTTTTTCAATGCTCTTGAAATTCGTATGTTAATTGAATATGTTAGATTTGAGTGTTGCTGACGAGTCTTTTGTAGTCGAAACGCGGAAGTCGAAAAACAATTTTTATCCTGTTATCAACGATGAATTTATTGATTATGACATCATTGAATGCGACTATATTCACCGAATTTCTACCAACAATATCCAAACAACACGACGCGTACAACTACTGACTCAGGATTTTTTTTTAAGAGCACCAGTGCTCGACGGCTGCCTTTGGCGGGGATCGATCTCTGTAGTTTTCTATGTGGTGTTAAGTGAACGGTTGTTTATCCTATATTTCTACATTGTTGATTATGGTATTAATGCTTTTGTGAATTGCGGTTTTGATTTAAAAAAAAATCTGTTTTACATATTTGAATTATATCAAGCGTCAGATAACGGTCAAACATGATACTCTGTACATTGTACTATAATTTCCAGAAAATGCTGAATTTGTAGTGTAAAATGTTAATCATTAACCAATAGGAACATCGGACATCACTCAAAAAAAGAACAATAGCACAAGAAGTCATAGTTTCTCTATCAGCTTATTTAATAGTACTACACTATATTCAGTAAAAAGTAAAATCACAAAATACTGAACTCCGAGGAAAATTCAAAACGGAAAGTCCCTAATCAAATGGTAAAATCATAAGCTCAAACACTAAAACGAAAGGACAACAACTATCATATTCCTGACTTCGTACAGACATTTTCTTATGTAGAAAATAGTGGATTGAATCTGGTTTTATAGCTAGCTAAACCTCTTACCTGTATGACAGTATCATCAAATTCAATTATATTGACAACGACGCGTGAACAAAACAAACAGACACAATAGGTAAAAATGTCAAAACTACAGCAGTCACCATTGTTATAATTTTAATCATTAAAAAATATAAAAATATGTAACAAAGAAGCACAAAATGGCATACAGATCAAGCATAATTAGCAAAAATTAAAGACCAGTATACACAAATTTACCATAGTACAATAACACAATGACGGAATATATAAGTACAGAGCCTCGTCATACTGTAAACCAACTTATTATTTCGCGTTTTACCCTTTCTTGACCACTTCGCGGCTTTTTAATTTCGCGATTATTTGATTTACTTGATGAAGTTTATTAAGGAAAGATCAAAGATTGACATATTCGCGACGATTTATATTCGCGTTATTTTTCTACTCGCGAAAATCGCGAAAATAAATCGCTCGCGAAAATAAGTTGGTTTACAGTATATGTAACAAAGAAACACAAAACGGCATATAGACAAAACACATAGCAACAAACAAGTTTTAGTAACTGTCAGAAATCATTGATACAGTATCGGTACTTTTAGTATCAGTCTGGGAATACTTTTTAATATAGACAAGCGCCAAGCTATACACTGAACGTTAAGCAACCAACAATCATAAATCGCTCTTATGTATACCATTTAATATTACAGCAGTCAACTCTCTCAACAACAAAAGACAAGTTACAATTCATGTTACAGAATACATTTTTTTGTAGGTGAGATATTTACACCATTATAATTTTTAACTTTGTGCAGATGTTTGATTAATAACAGTACTGTGTGCAATGCAAATGCTGTGGGGTGCTAAGATAGCTATTAAACCAGGTTAACTAAATCCACTATTACATGTCTCCGGATAACTAGTCTAAATGACACAGATTTAGTATGTTGACCTAGATATGTTGTGCTCACAGTGAGTCTAAATGACACAGATTAAGTATGTTGACCTAGATATGTTGTGCTCACAGTGAGTCTAAATGACACAGATTTAGTATGTTGACCTAGATATGTTGTGCTCACAGTGAGTCTAAATGACACAGATTAAGTATGTTGACCTAGATATTTTGTGCTCACAGTGAGTCTAAATGACACAGATTTAGTATGTTGACCTAGATATGTTGTGCTCACACTGTACAAGTGATTTATGTAACAGTTGTTTTCAACTCGTTCCGTTTGTTAATTTTGTCAGTTTGTAAGGACTTCCCATTTTTTAAAATACAATGGAATTCGGTAATTTTTGCAATACTTTTTTGAATGTTTACGACATCTTGATCGACGAATCCAACCAATTAAATCTTTTTTGAATATTGATAAAGCAACACTCTGTTTTATTTACGAAGTCTTGCTTCCTCCAGCCATGCACTCAGTGTACAGTATAAGTGGTACCGTTTCATGCATTGACGACTTCAACAGTAAAATAGAAAAAAAAAAAATACCGAATTCCGAGGAAAATTTAAATCGGAAAGTGCAAAATTAAAAGATACATCAAACGAATGGATAGCAATTGTCATATTCATGACTTGGTACAGTCAATGTACAAACAAGTGACATATTTTAAAAGTCATATTTAAACTTGATGAACAGATTGACTTTATCATTCATTTCTTTTATGTTATAAAAATTGGATAGAATTGAAGGATTAAATTATGTTTGCAATTTCAAGGTCATATTTAACTTCTACAATTCCTCTTGCTTTGTATAGTATGTTTTTATACGTAAACACTAAGCTTTCGTATATATCATAAATTTATTTTTTTTTTTTTTTACATATATATTATATATCATTAGCAACAGAGCATAAACATATGATGTAGTAATTATGAAGCTGATTCATATTGAGATGTAATTTATAACATTTGCATGAACCATGCTTTTTCTGACAGGATTGGATTTTTTCATAATTAATTTAACCTATTGACATCTATGTACGAATTGACACCACAGTGTATAGCCTATTTACATGCATTCGTTTTGTTCCACTGCCTCACATAAGTTTCCCTTCCTACTGATTTTTTTCGGATTAACATTCTGTGGGACGCTTCTGAGTCTAAATATTAAAGGATAAAAATAAAAAAATAATATTAGGAGGAATTTTATCAAATAGAACCTGAGATACAAAACTATTAAAGAGGATGCAAGAGCAGTAGCATATCCTACTACTTCCTTTTTCTTTCAAAAATTGCATTCGATAAAGTGTTGTTAATGGGAATAAGTAAAATAAAAAACAAAAAAAACAAAACGGAAAGTCCCTAATCAAATGACAATACCAAAAGCTCAAACACATCAAACGAATGGATAACAACTATCATATTTCTGACTTGGTACAGGCATTTTCTTATGTAGAAAATGGTGGATTAAATCTATTTTTAACTTAATTTATAGCTAGCTAAACTTCTAACTTGTATGACAGTCGCTTAAATTCCAGGTTGGTTTTAATATTTTTTAGATACTTCACAAAATACCGTTGTTACTTCCGAGAAAACGTGTCTCACCTATTCAAAAACCTGTTTTCTGTTTCAGTAACAACGTAAAACTGTAATGATAACATGCAATTATGCAGTGCTATGATAAGGTTATAAAAAATAAAAGTCAAAGGGTCGTTAAATTTGCATTCGTGACATGTCCCGCCTTTTATTATGCATGGTGCTGTTCGATAATAAAACAGATGTAGTGGATTCCCTTTTCGCAAAATTGCTCCCTCCCCAGTTCATGAATGTCAAATCATCTTCATAACACAATTTCCTTTTTCTTTTCAAAACATGCTGGAGTCAAAAACAATACCACCGGATCTGCATGTATACTCCCATTCACAGAATTCGAAGCCAAGAAAACTTTGAGCAATCATGGAGTGTTTAAAAATTTTAAACTATGAGCATACAGGAAGTAGCCACAAAGCGGACACAACATTTGCTTACTCGCTACCACTTACAACTAAAAGCTTATCCAGCTACAGTCCAAATATTAAATCCTTACTTTTCAAGTATGTTCATTCGGACGGACGGACGGGGTCGAGTGGTAACTAGATTTGCTTTCGCCCTCGGAGACGCAGGTGATAATTGGAATTGTGTGACGCAAAAGGTGTACCGATTATCAGTTTGTGTGCATATTGATAGTGTTCAATGTAATCAGCTATTTAGGGGACAGCTGAAGGACACCTACGGGTGCGGGAATTCTCGCTATATTGAAGACCCATTGGTGGCCTTCGGCTGTTGTCTGCTCTATGGTCGGGTGGTTGTCGCTTTGACACATTCCTCATTTTACACCAGTACTTAAAACCTTCCATCCTTTATGGGTGCATGTTACATAGATAAATAAAATCGTATAATATAAGCAAAATGAGGATGTTAATTTTGATGCATGCCTTTTTTTGCTTCTTCGTTACATTTGGTTTTTTTTTTATAGTGATTAAGATGATAACACAATGTTGACTGCTGTACCCCTATTTTTGACATTTTAACCTATTGTGTCTGTTTGTTTTGTTCACGCATCGGTGACAATATAACGGAATTTGATGCGACTGTCATACAAGTGAGAGGTTTAGCTAGCTAAAACCAGGTTCAATCCACCATTTTCTACATAAGAAAATGCCTGTACCAAGTCAGGAGTGTGACAGTTGTTATCTATTCGTTTGATGTGTTTGAACTTTTGATTTTGCCATTTGATTGGGGACTTTCCTTTTCGAATTTTCCTTGGGGTTCGGTATTTTAGTGATTTTACTTTTTTCTAGTTACACCATGGAGCTTTTTTTATCGAGTGAGCGCATTGTCGGACGGATATGGAACTCGTTTTAAAATCCATTCAGCATAACTTAATTTGTTTTTAACACTGCAAATCTCATTCCAGAGATAATTCTTAAAACTGGGTGCATATATTAGACACGAAAACTATTTTACATATAATAGCTTATTAAGTTCAATTTCTTCTTTAATGACCAGTCATCTTCAAATATCTGATGGCGGACCACTTGATGGTCCCTTTCTTACAACAAGACAATTTAACAAGATATATAAAATATCAAACAATTTACACTTTTGATTCACAATTAAAGCGAAGAATATCAGATTAAAACAACCATACCAAGTTTCAAATGTCAATACATTTCCGGAGAAAGGTTAAAATTAACAGCAATGCCATAAAAATTTCGGTCGACCTCCTCAAGAACCGTCACCAGATTATTAGAGTTAATTGACATGTGAAATTCACCGATAAACCGACTTAATTGATATTTAAATTTAAATCTTGCATACATGATAATACTATACTAGTAGTTGTCTTATATTAGTACTCATGTTTTCTGTCTTTATATTAATTGTTCAACAACCGATTATCCAATTCATTTGAAAATTCCAGGGCATATAGATCTTAACCTGATCAACAATTTGACCTCCTGTCAGATTTGATCTAAATGCTTTGGTTTTTGAGTTGATAAGCCAAAAACTGCATTTTACCCCTATGTTTATTTTTAGCCGTGGCGGACATTGGTTGGTTGGCCTGGTCACCGGACACATTTTTCAAACTAGATACCCCCATGATGATTGCGGACAAGTTTGGTTTAAATTGGCCCAGTAGTTTCAGAGGAGAAGATTGATTTAGAAAAAAAGGTTAAAAATTGACTATAAAGCGCAATTACTCCTATAGGGGTCAACTGACCATTTTGGTCATGTTAACTATATTTGTAAATTTTAAATTGCTGAACATTTTTGCTGTTTACAGTTTATCTCTATCTATAATAATATTCAAGACAATAACTAAAAACAGCAAATTTCCTTAAAATTACCAATTCAGGGGCAGAAACCTAACAAACGGGTAGTCCAATTCATCTGAAAATTTCAGGGCAGATAGATTTTGACCTGATAAACAATTTTACGTCGTCAAATTTGCTCTAAATGCTTTGGTTTTTGAGTTATAAGCCAAAAACTGCATTTTACCCCTATGTTCTATTTTTGGCCATGGCGGCCATCTTGGTTGGTTAGCCGGATCACCGGACACATTTTTTTAAACTAGATACCCCAACGATGATTGTGGCTAAGTTTGGATAAATTTGGCAATGTAGTTTCAGAGAAGATTTTTGTAAAAAGTTAACGACGACGGACGCCAAGTGATGAGAAAAGCTCGCTTGGCCCTTCGGGCCAGGTGAGCTAAAAAGTACATACCTGTAGACTACCAATATCTTGTCACATTGTTACCCTTCCGGAGCACCTGAGATCACCCCTAGTTTTTTGTTGGGTTCGTGTTGCTTATTCTTTAGTTTTCTATGTTGTGTCTTGTGTACTATTGTTTTGTCTGTTTGTCTTTTTCATTTTTAGCCATGGCGTTGTCAGTTTATTTTCGATTGATGAGTTTGATTGTATCTCTGGTATCTTTCGTCCCTCTTTGGTTAGAGTCGGAATGAGTTACCTTCATTTCTGTGTTCTTTATTAATTTAGGCCATTTCTTCTATTCTTTATCTATTTTCCCCTTATTGTTATTCTTTATAACTAAGCACCCACTGTTTATCTTCCTTTTATGTTTTGTCTCATTATTATCCATTCCGTAACCCCATCCAGACCTCATAGATCTAGTGGTTCTATAGACGATTGAGTGTAAAGTAACAATTAATATTATGACGGTTACAAAATAACAATAACGCACATACCATTCTTAGCTATATAAGTGAAATAAGAAGGAACATGTCAGTAATATATTTTAATTATTATAAGTTAATCTTATCAAAAAATAATTTTATGATTATTTTTTTTTCTTAATTATTACATGTATATGACTTTTGAAACATAATTTACTAGTAGTTTTCTGAAGCTTCTGACTTTTGACATTGATATGTACACTTCAGTTTTAAGGCCGCGTAGTTTGAGATTTCTCTGACGTCCAAAGGCTGTTTTGCCATTTTGGGCGAGCAGATATCCAGGGCCCAAGCTTTCTGGTAAATCAGCCGTTGGACGTCAGAGCAATCTCGGACTAAGGGCTGCGGTGGCTAGTATTTTATTTACAGTGATCATTTAGTCTAGCTTGTCAAATCTAAGGTTGCGATTTCGATTACCACACATGGTTAGGTTTGTTCGTCTTAATTCAATATTAATTTTAAAAAAGTGTTTTTCCCCGTCGGAGGTCTTTGATGCTCTTCGGCTCTTCTGGTTTCCTACACCTGAAACCCGGCCATAATGTCAAGGTATCTGAAAGTAGCGTAACACATATACTAGTGCACACTTAATTCTTTGATGTTTTGGCCAACGTCGTGCAATTAACTAAAAAAATTTTGTTGGCAAGATGAAAAGACTTTGTTACCGAAATTGAAGTACACCGTAATAATCATTGTCAAATTTTTTGCATCCACAATTATATACATGTTTTATGTCCGATGTTTTTATATTTAACCTCTTTTTGTCAATCATTTCGAGCAGACAATTGAACTTTCTTCTTCCTTTTGCATATCTTCCTCCGGTCCATTTTGTACTGTACCTGCTTTCATCCCAAATTCCACCACTACAATCAATCGTTATTGGAAGTACTTTATCAAATGATATAAGAGTTATATTTTGAAGAGCTTCGTTTTCGATGGTCGATCCTTGATGGGTAATAAATTTTGTACTGACTGCATGATCTAAAACAGAAATATACGATATGTTATGTAATATAATAGATTCCTTCAAAGCGTATAAACACTGTACTGCATTTTTTATGAAATACATTTTCGCTCTACACACGATTGATATTATGTAATTCTGCATTTGTCCTTGACAATATACATGTACAATACATTTTGTAACTATATATACATGTAGGGCATACAGTACAAACATATGTTGATGTTTTCGTAAGATTAAAGTAATACTGCAAAACATTAAAGCAACTTTGGAGCGGATGATGTATTCGGGAAAAAAGACGCAAAAAAAAAAAAAAAAAAAAGAAACGAATAAAGAGCTGGAGCAGTAAATATCAGGCAAATGAGAATATTTGGTAAACATGGCCGAAAATGATAGCAAAGCACAGTGTTAGCTCCCTTTATTGTTAATTTCTAGTGCATTTCAATCAAATAGTATCTTGATGACCAGGTAATTAAAGGAAAAGAATGTTATATATTTAGCACAATTATACATTCTGTACTTAAATTAATGTAAACTTGAGAAGGTTTTTGGTTTGTCTTGTTTTCACCACTATTTGACTCTTAGGCAGATTGGCTTTTATACAAAACAAGGACACATGCATAAAATAACAAGTTACATTCTCAATTTTATCAACAATACTAACAAAGGGGTACAATGGGAAGCAAACAAACGAATAATTATTTCAACAAATGGTGAAAACATGCAAGCTAAAATATAAAAGAGAAATTTAATTTGTGTGGGCCAACATCAAGTTGATTTACGTTAGTAAACTTTTCAGTCTTTCTAGTCAAAAAATATGATTTCTGCTATTCCAATTTGTTTTCTGGTTCGTTGGAAGCGCGTTAAGTCAAATTGTTTGTACAAATTCAACATGCATACCCCTTTTCCAGTGACAGTTTAGTCTCATCCCGGGCAAAAATTCTTGGCAGAACCTATCTGTTATAATGATTGTTGATTTATTCTTGTTCTTTCCGTTCTGTCATATTTGCCACACAAAAGGGGTAACATACGACGTCCATTATCACTGAACTAGTATACATATTTGTTAAGGCTGAAAGACGTCTCCGGTGTGGGAGTTTCTCGCTGCATTGAAGACCAATTTGTGGCTTTCGGCTGTTGTCTGCTCTATGGTCGGGTCGTTGTCACTTTGATACATTCCCCATTTCCATTCTCAATTTTAAGTTAAACTCGATCAATACGAAAGTATCATTTCTGTAGGGTATCAAGCTTCATGAATTCGTGGTTCCCTCCAACCATGCAAAATGTATTACTACATGGCATACATAGTGTCCATTGAGTCTAAAATACTCATTTTAGATACCTAATAATATGTTTCGCCAGGCAAACGTTTCGTCTACATATAATTGATACCAATCGCGCTCGAAAAACCAGATGGAATGCCAAAACAAATACGAATTTGAAGAGCATTGAAAACAAAAAATAACAAAAAATCCAAATGATTTAAACCGCCAAGAAAAACCATGCATGCGGTTTAACACCGACACATTATGTAGATGCCTTTTATGTGCCTGTCATTCAGTGGTTGTCATTTTTTTTCTGCATATCATATTTATCTTTCGTTTATACTTTTGTTCTTATATGGATTTTTTTTCTCAATCACAGTGACCTATATAGTTGTTAACTTCTAAATCCTTTGTTCATATGTGGAGAGTTTTTTCATTGGCAATCATACCACATCTTATTTTCACAATAAGCGCGAGCACATAGAAGAGTACAATGTACTAAGACATAAATAGCGCGAGGACAAACGGTATACGGAAATAAATAAGTGAACTCGGTAGTAATACAATAGAATAGAAAATTTTAGTGTAAGGTTATTACGAGGAAATAATCTGTTTAGCATGATTATCGTACCGTATAAACAGTCACAATAGCGGAATTAACCCGATTTAATGATGCACATTGTGCATTGAAATGGAAACTCATTGCTTTGTAATTGTCGAATTACGAGTATAATTTTCAAATCGATTTGCCTTATTTTTTCGTTGCATTTAAAGATTTGAATTTCACTATGGACACTTCACACACGTTTTTGCTGTAACACTTTAAAATCAGTGTACGATCTCACCTAAATCAGTATGTTCTGCATGTGATGTTTCATTATGACTTGTACCATTCTCTAGCTGAAAAAATGTACAAAAATAATATTTCATTGCGATAATAAAATGATAAGATTCAATTTGTAATGACGTCATGCAGAATTGAAATTTTGCAGTTGTCTTGTCTTTATTTTTATTTTTTTCACACTTTCGAGATCCTTGATAGAATGGTAATGAAAAAACATACACTGTTCTAGAGAATTGCTTAAATCTAGTTAAAACATTTTTTTTTAAAATTTTGTGTTACTAATATACCTTTTTTAAAGAGCGCACGTCACGTGCATACGACTATTAAGACTAAAAACTATGAACAACCATTACAAGTTTTCAAGCATACAATTGGACATAAAACAGGTAAGCACACAACGCATCCTGAGTACATGTATGATGATATAAATTAGAAAACTAAGAATTTACCGTTGAAATGTATCAACAGTGACTCCTTATTTGTGATTGGTTAATTGATTGATCAGTCGTTGTTTGCCCAACACCGATTGCAAAATTTAAAGGCATATTTGGGACGAAAACAACTTTTAATAAAAAAAAGTCAATTATACCAAGGTAGTTTCTACAAATAAAGCCAACTTTAAATGAAACTTAAATACTTTTTACCTCAAGGTTTGGTTCACTTTCTTCACCATCTGTAGATAAACAAACTGTATCTTTAGGGCAGGTAGATTCTTTCAAATGTATATCCATTTCTGTGGCAGTCATTTCCAATCCGCAATCTAAACAAATAGCTGGTCTAAACAGACATTCTTGTGCGTGTCTATCAATAGACATGACGCTTTCACGAACGTGGCATCCTCGTTTAACGTAGGGACAGTCAGTTATACAGTTTTGGCACTGAGCTTTGTGATTTTCTAGTTTGTACGGATCGACTAACTGTCTACAGATATCACACACAATTTTGTAATTCTTTCTAGGACACAAACGATTATGTAAATTCAGAGCTGACCTGCAAATAAATATATAAATATCATGTAAGGCCGTACGGTGACTTATAATTGTTATACCCATTTATTTGATCTTTACATAGGTGAATATCTCATTGGCAATCATATCACATCTACTTATTTTTATATTGGTATTGATAGCCAGAATGTTTTAAGTCTTTTGTGTAGTTACAACTTGACAATCGGAGATTTGAAATTCAATAAATTGTATGGTCTCTTGTTTTTATATGTTGAAGTTTTATTGTTGTCAGGAAAAGGTTTAATTAAAAGATACATCGCCTTCAACTCTTGATACTCCTGTTTGTACCATTATGTATCATTTATGTTTAGGTTTTAAAGTTTTAAAAAAATTGTACAACAAGATCTAGTAACCTTGAAATTGTGTCGTTTTAAGCCAAAAATTATTAAAATTAATTGTTAATATATCTTGTCATTGGTTTGGCGTTCGCTTTTTAAAAGAGTGGTCTCTTCTCCTTCTCTGTTATTTCATATGTTTACACTCGTATATTTCCTCTCTGTAAGCACTCCTAGTTGCTTACTATAGCTATATGTCTATGATTTTTTATTGGCTGATTGTCAGGTGGCGAATAGTTCATGCATATTTCAGGACGAGAAGAAATAATACTGATAACACAAACAAACATTGAGGTTTTAAAAGGCGAATCTGTTGGACAGCTGGGTAGCAACAACACCAATTGCACGAAGCCTTTGATTTGACCTATCAAATCAAACTCATGACCTCCCTCACTCAAAACGACCGCGCTTTTAAAATTTGTGAGTGCACAAAGGATTTACATGGTTCATGGTGACTGGAAGCATCATTGATTCTAAATACATTGTAATATTTGAAGCACTTCAAAAATGATAATTCGAATACATTATAATACTTACTTCGCTACTTGCTGATTGCACCTTTTACAGCTAACAATTGAAGTGCAGTCATTTTTGTGACGTTCAAAATCAGCCGCCATTACTTCTTTTTCACAAATGTCACATGTCATTGATCTGTATGGACATTTGTCAATGTGACTGTTGATTGTTATATTAGGTTCATTAACTCGGCATCCATTCTGATTGTACTTGCAAGCAACAATACGATATTGACAGTAATTTTTGTGTTGCAGATACTGGTAGCCTTTCATATGCATTCCACAACCGGGATTTGCACAAGCAATATGTGCCTTTAAGCAAACTTTCTCATGTGTACATTTTTCCCTTTTTAATATTTCATGTCGGCAACATTCGCATTTTATTATAATATTGTTACATTTTTCTAAATGTAAATCAGCTTCTTTCCAGAGAACAGTACTTCCGCAATATTGGCATTTATACACTTTGAATTTACACTTTGAAGCATGTTCCTTCACATTTCCCCTTGTCATCAATTCTTGGCAACCAGATGGTGCATATGGACAGGGAATCAGTCGATGGTGACATATATGAAGATGATCGTCAACCAGACGTCTTTTAAGTCGCTTGTCACATCCTTCTGATGGACAGTTGATCGTGGAAAACGGACACGATTCTAAATGATTTGCTAATGAACATTTGAAAAGAGTAACTTTGCACCCTACATTTGGACATTTGTTTGGTTGATATTTGCATTCGTTTACGTGTTGTGTAAAGAGATGAATATTTTCCCCTCTACAAAAGAAGCCACATTGACCATATCTGCAGTGAATTAAACAATGGTGAAGGTTTTTCGAAAGTTTCCATAAATGTATAGGATTAATAAACCTTTTCTTTTTAGATAATGTGTTGCCAGAAACATTTAGCTGCGATTTTTCTACATTGTTTTTTGAATATTTTAATGTCTTTAATCCATACCTATGCATTCTCTTAAACTTAGATTGTGCATCTGAAAGAAAAACGAGAATACAAAATTGTTATATTGTCGCTTGATACAAGTAATATTAGAATGTCTTTTGAATAACGTATTAAGAAAATATATATTTTAAACCAACACATACAACTTCATGACAATTATACTACATGTAGTATATACGGACTGGTATTATTGGGGGCGAAATGACCAATTGAAATATGACAATATATGTCATATATATGTCATGAAATGTACATGTATTTTTAAATTTTCAATTATGTTCCCCTAAAAAATAAATTTATGAACACAACATGACTGTACATCCCTTAGGTCGGAAACTGGAATAAATGATTGTATCGTTCGAAAGGAAACTCACATGTTGTGGTTGGTATTTTCACAATAAAATGTAAATGTTAATATCATATCACCCCTGAGCTCTATAATAAAAAAAAAAATGAAAATGTTTTAGTTACTTCGAAGTTAACTATGAAACCCGTATACATAAAGTTAACTTTCTTTAAAAGAAAATCCTTAATGTAACTTAAATTTTCTGAAATACTGCTAATGAATAATTATTATTGTCTTTCCATATAATAATTTGCCAACAGATTAAATGTATGCAGCCAGTGAGTTTTAAAATGACACGCAACAGCACTGCGCAAGTTCGGTATCAGTTAAGAAAATAAAACAATTAAATGCATATTTTTTTTTAAAGTTCAAAGTTGTATGCAAAATCCTACCATAAAAAATGTGACATAGCCTCCGAAGTACTCTAACTTTCATTTGGCACAACAGTGTCATTCGGGAACATTTGGTGTAGTTTTATTTTTACAAAATATACATGTAGCTATAACGCGGCAAAATGTTAAATACTGTAACGGTAAGATATCATAAAAGCATATCCAAAATAATTGTTGAAACCACCGATACCTGCATGTTTCAAAATGACCACATTTGGAATAAAATCGAAAATAAAGGTCATTGGAATGAAAACATATTCAACCATTATTCCGTAATAGGACATAATATAAATCTAAATCTGAGCATGTATTTCGTATCAATTTACGCAACTAAACCAGTTTGGTTGCCGCAAATATGAAAGTGTTTATTACGAAATATATTAAAATTTCATGGCACATGACATCTTTTAATATTATAGTATTAATGAATGGGTGTTTTTATAATGGCCCTGTTATATGTCCAAGGTCTGTTATAATGGTCAAGGAAGTCTGTAATGGCCCGAGGCAACGCCGAGGGCCATTACAGACATCCGAGGCCATTATTACTGACCGAGGACATATAACAGAGCCATTATAAAAACACCCATTTCTTAATACATTTATTAACCAACTGAATAAAAGTGTATATGTTAATATACCAAATATCCAAGATATTAAGTTGACAGAAGTTATGTGTTGAAAAAACAGGAGGAACAGTGATCCCTATATGGTTCTTTAATGTTGGTTGCTGGTTACTTAATTAAATAAAATACAAAAAAGTATTATACTCTTTACAACTTAATTTTATTAACTTTATTAAAAACCCTAACTGTGAATACAGACAATCCGGGCATTAATACAGGGCCATTACAGAAAAACAGGGCCATTACAGAAAAAAACAGGGCCATTACAGAAAAACAGGGCCATTACAGAAAAACAGGGCCATTACAGAAAAAAACAGGGCCATTACAGAAAAACAGGGCCATTACAGAAAATATGTTATTTTTAATAACCAGTCATTTTTGGCAATAATGTACTTAGTTGGTTAATAATTCCTTATTTGTAATATTAGCACTAGTATGTTTAAACAGTACTGTAAATCAATATTATCTTTGGTACCTCAAATTTCTTTATTATACCAGGAAAAATACAATCGCTATCTTATAATATTTACATTTTTTTTTGTACTTCAAACATGATTTTCTATTGAATTAGCAAACCTTCACCCTCAGTCACTCACAACACGAACAATCCAGTCGTTATACATGTACATGTATTCGGACTCACTATCCATCGCTACTGACCGATAAAGGGCGCTCGATCAATCGAGTTAAATATACTGTACCTTAGTCCATAATACAATCATGAATCGCTTATTCAGAAAACATAAGACTTACCCGTTATACATTTGATAACCCGACTAAATATCTGAGCTCTATTGAAATGTCGGTCTCTCCAAGTACTGGTACATGTATGTAGTGGTAGTGGAGATTTCCATATATGAATACATTTGAACATTTTTAATGGTAAAGGAATTGTACATTTTTCCATGATCACCGACACAATTCTGTGCCTCCCCTTCGTTTCGATATACTTCATTATCGCGATATTTATCATAGCTTGGCATCCTTCGTCAGCTAGGAAATTGTTTGTGATGAATAAAACTGTTGATTTTGATTGGTCGATTTCGTCATCAACCAAGGCGTGTAGCACTGGTTGTCCTATTGCTTGACCAGAATCATTGACCAGACATCCTCGTCTCTTAAAATATTTGACCACTGGCTCAATACGAATGGAATCACGTTCACAATAAGAACAGAACACATGGTATCTTTCTGTATCCAACTGAAGGAACGATTTACACCGGCTATTCATATTGTGGCACCGTTAACAATCTGTAATAAATATGGAAAACATTATCATGTAATCACGCAGGATTGATTCAAAGCAATTGTTTTACATTTGGATATATTGTACACAGTCATATTCTTTTTTCTCGTGAATTTCAAATAGAAAAAGATAACTTAAAAGGACGTGGGATCTGCCTTATTTGAAAAACAAAATGATTAACATCGAAAAAAAGCCGCATAATTTTGTCATTTTAAAGCTTTAATATCACATGAGAAGTGCTTTACTTCCTTATTTGAAAAAAAAGACACCTGATGATTTGAAAGCTAGTGTATTGATCCTTTTTTATTGACCTATTGTAAAAAAGAATATAGATGCATATGTTTTTTATATCTTCTGACAATGCGACGTAAATAAATACTATACTTGGCAAGGTTGTGGTAGAAAATCATTAAAAGGAGGTCCTTGATATCAATTATTATTCATTTTCGTCACTTTCTTGGACGAGATTATTTATTTTCACTTCTTAAAAGGTCAGCGAATCATTTCAAAAAGCCTAACTCCCTCCCTCAACATTCGATTACGTCAAAGTGTTGAATAAAATGTTTATTTTGATATTAACTATATTTGATTTAAGTTAAAGAGCAGCATTTGTTTTAGTCCAACCTGCTGTCTAACAAAATTTGAATGAAGTGGAATACGATTTAAACGCAAATGTAAATTAAGAGATGCAGTATGATTTTCAATGAGACAACAAGTAACAAGAATGTCAACAACTAGAGAGCAATATATGGCCTTCGTCAATAAACAAAACCCATACCGTATAAGCAAGCTATAAAAGACCTCGGCATGAAAAAATGATACGATTCAAAAGAGAAACCCAACGACTTGATTAGTACAACACACGAAAAACAAACAAGTAAGACATCAACCAACGACAACCACTGATTTCTAAACTCGCGACAGGCATGTGTGTACTTGGAGCGTACCGGAGTTAAACATGTATTGGGCGCTCAACCCTTCCTTAAATATGTTACAGTCTGTTGCAAACCTTTCATTGTATATAATGGTTTACTTAACCAACTACCATTTACATTAAGATTCTAATTCATTGTTTGCTTACCGCCAAATTGCAAATATCATATTGATTTTTGGGGCGGTAGTTATGGACAAGTAGTTTATACTTGAATAAAAAAGAGTGTTTGGTGGTTCGATACAGGCCATTTTCACTTTATTTTGGGTCTATACAAAGTCGGGCTAGCAGAGAATTATGTTGTTTGTCTTTATTTGTATGTTATTTTTTTTCCGGCGGGGTACTGTATTGGTGTGGTCTGTTCAATATATTGGATAATTACTATTATCCTTTTTTGTATTCAACTCGTTTAATGTAGACAAGTATAACATGTTGCCTGCAGCAAGCGTGCCACTCTCCTTCAACGTGTCTGGTTGATGTATGGTTAGATGAACTATTGATGCGATGCTTACCAATGTATCAATGTTTGGCCGACACTTTATAAGAACTTAAAGGTTATATTTTTTGGGGTTCTGTATCTACTTAATACAAGTATATGTTAAAATACGTTTTACTTACATTTAACTTTAGCTTGTTTTCCAATTCAAAACATACTGATTTTATACATGAACTCTTTAAATCTCACACAAATCAAAATAGATGTTTAATAATACAAACCATCAATAAAAGTAACTAAATATAGATTTTTAATAACAAAAACATTACTCAAATACTTCACGCTGCAGTAATCCGGTTTTTAAAAGTAAAATCCTTCACATATTTTTATTCCTATAGCTACCCACAGTTAAATCCAGTAAGTTAAAATGACATCAACTTATATTTAACTGTAAAGCTATATGCGGCGCAGAAAATGAATTTATTAGGTAATAATGCAGAAGGATGTCAATTAAGCTGAAGTAGACATATCCTTTGATTATACATAATCCTGAGGTGTTGCCAACATATTTTTTTCAACATAATTTATATAACTTACAAATTTACATATATATATATAATGTACACAGCCATGTATCACCATCATTGCTGGTGATCCGAAGGATAAATCTGTTGTAGAGTTGTCACTGACTCAGACGTACTTATAAATATATTTAATTTCTGTGACTGTATATTGCATTAATTTGTAGGATCCTTTACTATAGATAATTGAGCTGATCTGTAACAATAACATCTCCATGCCTTATATATCATGCACTGTAGTACGACGCTAGATTAAAACTGACGAGGAAAGGTAACACACGGCCACCGAAAGCTTCATTTCGAAGCCCAGGTGGTCGTGTGGTCTAGCGGGACGGCTACAGTGCAGGCGATTTGGTGTCACGATATCTCAGTAGCATGGGTTCGAATCCCGGCGAGGGAAGAACACAAAATTTGCGAAAGCAAATTTACAGATCTAACATTGTTGGGTTGATGTTTAGACGAGTTATATATATATATTGTAGCTGTATTCCATTTCTTATACCGTATATGTCATAATGCTGTTCCCCTTCTCCACTGACTTTCTAAACAACTTGCTATGGAAAATGTGAGACAAAAGACAACGAAATCATAATTCGAAGAAAAAACAGCCCATGACAACAAACAAAATTTATGAACAAACTTCAGTCAATAGATTTTAAATAACGGGTGATATAAGATGCTCCGAAAGGGTAGGTGAATCCACTGACCCCTTCCATATTAACGGGTTGTTCATGACAGGTAAAATATCTGTGTTTCATGATCAAAGCAAAGAAAATGGAATTGTGGCTTAGATAATTCATAGTTATCTGTGAGCTTATTAGAACATGTATATTACTAAACAGTCAACACAATTATGACGGCCATCTAGGAGATGAATTCAAGGTAATTGTGAAAGGAAACGCAATCTACGGGTAATTAAATCAATACCGAACGATAAGTTAGTTTAACTATACATATGGCGGTTCAACAGACAAGTGATTGGAACGAAAAACGGAAAGAAAATCCATGTAAAAAATGTTGGATAGGTGTTTTTGTTTTAATTTTGTTCGACTGTAACGCTTGCTTAGAGGATAAGTGACAATTTTGCTTTGTCCTATCGATTTTTGTCTCTTTTCCCTCGGTTGCGGTTGTTATCTCGGATATTAACATATGTTAACTGATTGTCTTCCTCCAAGCAGTAGAATCTATATTAAAGAGGGACGATTAATCGGTGGTGCAGGATGCATGAGTATACAGCCACGAACGGTCATACTTTAAGAGCACGATACTATGCAGGTTAAAAACCTAGATGTAAAACTGTTCAAATGTTTCGTTTGTTGGCTGTTGCAGGGGAAAACATGATATATGAAGGTTAAATGCATAGTGGCAAACATAACACGATATCAGGGCGAGAACATTGTTACGTGATATGAAATTGAACTCTTCTATGCACTAAAACAACATGATGAACCGTATTTTTTTTGTGTTGCATGTAGTTCACAGATAGGCGTGTTAACCTTCCCTTGTATATGTAAAGCAACTGGTTGAAAAAGAAAGCATTTAAAAAAGAAACTTTTGCATTGAAGCCCAAATATCCTTACAAAAAAGTGAATGAAAGCAAACAAATACAAAACATAAACAAACTCACCATTAATGGCTTCCTTTGTTATTGAAAATTTAAATGGCATGTGATATTTGTCAATATTGAATTCAATTTTAAGTGCACAAATGTAACATACCTGGCGAAATACTTCCCTTTAAAACCCAAGGTAAAAACACGGATTAAAATTTATTCGGATTTGGGTCAATGCCGAAGAATGATGCAATGACAGACGGATCGAGATCATCCAAGCTCTTGTTTGATTATTTGGGAACTTTCAGCCTCTATTAATTAAGATACATGTATATGCACAAACTGTTTCTTGTTTATGATGACATTCAATATTATAGTTATCAGCTGATTGATTCAAATATGTTGTTAAACTGCGTTATGTATACCAAACATGACCCATTTTCTTTAATATTACCTGGAATAATTTACCAAATAATATTAAAGAAATAGATAATTAAGATACATTTAAGACCAACTGTTCAAACTATTTTCTAGCGGAACAGAATAAAGATGCACCAAACTAATGTATTGTTTCTTCCTCTACTGAATGCATAATGTTCTTATTCAATAATTAAGCTGCTATATTTAACTGTATTATGTATTTTATTTTGTATGTATTTTTTTTTCTTTTTTTCTGTTTTCTATTTGTATTAATAGTTTTTGAAGGCCTCATGGAAGATTAACATGTAATTGTTAAATGTGTTACCTTCGTAAAATAAAGAATTTCATTCATTCATTCATTCAAACTTTCAGTCAATCACTGGACGCTTAGCAACCAACAAGCAATCAATTGGTATTGTTGTTTTGGTTTGTCGCTCAAATTAAAATGGTTTATGTTACAAAAAAATGGAGAAGAATCCAAGGTTGGAATCAAACACATTAAATCAAAGAAAGCATACAACGTCCAAAAAGCAACACGAAGTAAATAATCTTCAGATACATTTAAGGATTACAAAAAAGCCCGTGAAGGAAGCAACAAACATAAAAGACGAAACTCGTGTGCTACGGAAGTTACCGATTCCTGTTCCAATATTATCACCTACCGGCAACATACGTACTTATTTACATAATTACAGCTCTTGTGCGCCATCAGCGTGTATAGAGCAGTAACGCATCATACTTTCCACTTTTATCGGTCGCTATAAGTTTGCTGTAATATTCACAAAGTGTGTTGATGTTGCCTTGCCTTTGCCTTTACAGTTCTCCTCCATGTCTCTCTCTTTTACATTCTGAGAACTACTGTAGTGCTGTGTGAGTGATATCTTCTTTCGCTAACCGTATATGTCCAATCTTCCTCCAGTGTCTTCTTATTACAGTTGTGGCCATATCTTTTTGTTGGCATCTGATAAGAAGGTTCTGCTTTGAGATTTTTTTGTAACCAGAAGATTCGCAGAATACTTCTACGGATTTTAGTATGGAATACAGACAGTTTGTTTTGGTTGTGCTCTATCAGTCTCCAACATTCTGATCCACACAAAAGTATACAGGTAAGACACAGCTGCTCTAATGTTTGAGTTTGCTACGAATGACTTCGAAAACAAAGATAGGACTAGCGTGTTATACATCATTTTGTATATAATTCAGTTTAGATTTACCGCAAAGCAAGTTTTAATAGTGGGGTAGACAACCAAGAAATCGAAATGTAACACATGTTGGCGACCGGTAGAGATTTTTTTTCACAAATGTGAATTAAGCACCTTGTGTTAAATTATAGTAAATAGGCATTTTTTTAGAGACAAGTGCCTGTTAAAATGAAATGTTCAAATATGTATATACTATAATATATGTTAAAAATGCTGCAGCAGCTGAAATTAAAAAGTTCAAAAGCTCAAAGTTCAATTACTCGTAAAGTGTGAAATTAAATAAAGCATTTTCATTGACGTGACCGATAGTTACAGATTATCTATTCTAAGTGTTAATATGGGGACGAAGTCCCCAATTACGGTAGAAAAATCAATAAAAAAAAAAAAAAAAAAAAATCGGGAAAATTTCCCGAATTTTTCATACTACTAATGAACTCAAAATCGTTAACTTTTTTTTCAGATCTAGTTCCTGTTCCGGTTTTCCCCGCATTTGCGCAGAAATCTGTCTTGTTTGCATGAGACTTTGAAAAGAAAATTATATGTATCAGTCTAGTAAAATATAAGATTGGAACTCAATACAATTTCATTTTTAATAATTGTTTGATTTGAAAAAAAACGTTACCTGATGGAAGCGTTTCTTTTGTTTACATTGAATATGACGTCATAATTTAAACAACGTCACAGCTAAATCCCTAACTACAGAACCGAAATCGGGAACGTTACGGTATTTCCGTTTCCTTTATTAACATGTTTGAGGTAAGAAAATAATACATACAGACTTCGTCCCCATTCACAGGTTATGCCTGCCTCATATTAGATGTGGGAAGTGAAAGGACAACCACTCCAATGGTCGAGAAATTTGGTCGTTCCCGCCTCATTCTGTATATGCGTATCCAAAGTCAGGAGCCTGCATGTAAATCAGTTGTCGTTGCCTGTCATAATTGTAATGTTTGATATAAAATGGATTTACTTAAAGAGTGTGCGTTATACACCCATGCGTTTAAAATTTTGTTCACTTTACTTGATGAAAATTAAAACATTTACAAATAGACAAGACTTATGACTTGTGGTTCTCTGGAGGTGTGCATATTAAGTTGGCGGGAGTTGTAAAAATACAGATAATGCATTTTGTAAACATTACACATAATTTTTTATGAACATTGTTTAGCAAAACAATGTGTGTATGTTGTAGATTAATAAAGCAAATTAACATGTATTAATAATTGATATTTCAATATTAAATTTTAGTGTGCAATATATCAGTGCACGATAAAAGTTAACGTTCATGAATAAATGACAGTTGATCGGAACTGAAATACACATTATCAATTTTCCGGCATTATCCGGCATTTAATGTCTTAGCCTGAGATGAGAAAAGTCTGTAATTCTTTATCTCATTTTTAAAAGCCAATATTATAGCTGTCGCTGTATTTCAGCCTCATCATAAAGCAAACACTCAGAATCTATATGTGAATGAATGAATGAATGAATTTTATTTCTCATAAACTACAAATTACATAGTTACAGAGACTATATAAACAATTACATTAAATATTGAAGCACATGTGAACAATACAAACATAAACATTAAATTACAAACTAACCAGGAGGAGTGACCCTCACATTTATAATTTTTATAAATCTACAAAGTTTTCAAGAACAATATAATTATTAGAGCTCATCAATTGTTGATATTTATAAATATTTGGACGAAGAGTACAATAGTATGGTAACAACCTCTTTCTTTCTTCATTTAGAGCATTACATGACATAACATAATGATATTCATCACCTACGTCTCTTGATTCGCAAAGATGGCACAACCTATCATTTCTTGATATGTTATTCCACCTTCCCGTCTCGATAGGTAATCGGTGACTTCCACATCTAAATTTACACAATATAAATTGATTATATATTGACAATTTGGAAAAATAGCTTTCTAATTTATTATCAGTTTTAAAAATTCTATAACATAAGCATTTAGGAGTAGTGTTAATTTCGCTTAGGCAATTCTGCAAAAACTGGTCTTTAAGTTTCAACTCAATACTTTTAATTACCCATTTATCTAACATTTGGTTCAACCAGATATTTGACATTCCACATGTATCAAAAACATTTTTTACAAATGATATCCATTTACAGTTAAGACCATAGTTATGAAAAATGATATACAATAGTTTATATAAAAGACATGAAATTTTACTTTCTTTACCACATAGTAATCTACATAAGAAACTAACCATACGAACTTTGGCATTAACAATTACAGGATATCTACCCAATTCCGCATAAACAATACAGCTAGGTGTACTCTGTTTTAAATGTAGAACAAGCTTACAAAATTTTAAATGTACACGTTCTATCAAATCAAAATTTTCAAATCCCCAAATTTCCGAACCATAAAGAAGAATAGGTAAAACTATCTTATCAAACATGTCTAACTGACATTCTATAGTCAAACTGTTGTGTCTACACTTTTTTAAAATACCATACATTGCTTTTGTAGCTTGTTCACAAATATATTTTCGGGTCTTTAAAAAAGAACCACTTCTAGCAAAAAAATATACCGAGGTATTTATTCTCAGTTACAATTTCTAATTCTCTATTCTGTATAACAAATCTAATATTTTTGGGTTGTCTCCCTTTGGAGAATATAAGAACTTTTGTCTTGTTAACATTTATTTTAAGTTGCCATTTTTCACAATAATCATCAAATTCATTTAACATGTTTTGTAAATCTTCACTACTCTCGGAAAACATCACAGTGTCATCCGCATATAATAACATAAATATTTTTAAAAACACTGTTAACTCGTGTGTTCGAGGTCATCACTAATAGAATTTACACCAAGTACATCTTTGCCTTCAAAAAAATGCTGTAAATCATTTAAAAATATTGCAAACAGAGCAGGGGAAAGATTTTCTCCCTGTCTTACACCCATTTCACAAGTAAATAACTCTGATTTCTCACCATTAAATATAATGCGTGATTTTACATTTTCGTACATATTTTGTATAATACGGAAAAATTTGCCATTTACATTATTCTCTAAAAGTTTAAATAATAAAAAATTTCTTTGTATAAAATCAAAGGCCTTTTCAAAGTCGACAAAGGCACAGTAAAGTTTCTTCTTCCTTAATCTTAGTAACTCAAATAGTGCATATACTGAAAATAAATGATCAGTAGTTGAATATCCATGTCTGAAACCGGCTTGATTTTCTAGTAAAATAGAGTACTCATCAAGATAATCACATAATCTAGTGTTTAAAATAGAAGTAAAAATCTTACCAAGACATGACAAAAGAGTAATAGGACGGTAGTTCTGTGGTTCGGCAGAGCTACCTTTGTTCTTAAAGACTGGTATGACATTACCTATAATCCACGCCTCGGGTAAAATACCCGAATCAAAAATAATATTAAATATATACACATAAATATCAATCATACAATCAATAGACGAGGAAATGTAATCATTTACAATCATATCGTCACCCGACGATTTGTTATTTTTTATATGTTTTATAGCTTTTAATATTTCTTCAGCTGTAATACTTTCATTTAACATAGAATTTGAAGATTCTTGGCTAAAATCATTGTTAATATCATAAGTATCTCCTTCATACTTATTTTTGTTTATATCTTTAAAAAAATTAAACAATGACTCAGTGGTGATATTACAATTGTTTTTATGTTTAACTTTATTCCAAATTTTCCAAAATTCTTGAGTTTTTGAATCGCATATTTCTCATCTTAGTGCGCAAGTTTTCGTTATATAGTTTAATATTCTCGTCCATGACTTTTTTGTAATGTTTTTCTGACTGTCGAAGTCTTTCTTTAAATAAATTAGAGCCATAGTGTTTATAAAGTCTTCTGCTTTTTCGAAATTCTTGTCTAACTTTTTTACATGTGATAAGTAATTATTTCAAGATGGCGTGTATGTCGACTGAAACTTAAAGCTCCGCACCATGATGTGAAGCAATAATGAATACAATATGTGTATTCATCCGTGTATCATCTTCACTGGTATTCCAAAGCATGGATAAGTCATAGAGTTGACACTTGTCTGAACGTACTTTAAATAAATATTTATGTGACTGCATCTTACGATTCTTTTACGATAGATAGTTTAGCTAATCTGCAATCGATTCTATCTCCATGCCTTATAAATATCTAGATTCTACTGAAGAGGAAAGGTAACACTAGGGCACCGAAAGCCGAATTTAGTCTAGGTGGCCGAGTGCTCTGGAATGCTAGAAACAGTGCAGGCAGTGTTGTATCGATATCTTAATAGAATAAGTCGAATCCATGCGAGGGAAGAACAAAATTTACTTCTGCAAATTTGCAGATTAAACATTGTTGTGCTAACATTCATCAAGGCTTTTGCAAGAGGGTTCACAGCATCATTCAGCCCCAATGCAGGATTCACTGCAGATACATTTATGCTGCGTTGACACGTAATTCGAATTCGATGTGCATTATTAACTAATTCGAATAAGTCTCATTTACTATTACGAATACGAATGAGTTTTAAAATTAATTCGCATTCTAAACAAATTTATTAATGTTAATGTTAATTATAATATACGAATCGGAATGCGCGTCAAATTCGTTTTACTATAAACACAGAAATTTGCATTCGATTCAATTTCAATTCGAATTAAATGTACGTGTGAACGAGGCATAAGTTGCTGAAAATGAAATTGCTTTCATCTGTTCAAATAGTTTGTGTTTTAAAATTAGTTGATAAAATAATTATATGTATGGAGTTAGTGACAAATGAACATATGCAAAAAAGGACCAAATGATATGGTTTACTATGAGAAAAAATATTCAGTTATTAAGAACGTACTTTGACCTATAATGTTTACTTAATAAATTGTGATTTGGATGGAGAGCTGTCTCATTGGCACTCATACCACATCCTCCTATATATATGACAGTTATACAATACAAATGGATAATAACTAAATAAATATTGCTGTTTCAGTATTGACCCTGTTTAATATGCAGGCATTAGAAAATACTTATTCAACCCAGTCGTGAGAAGAAAGGCAACTCTAAGTATAAGTATACAGTAAGGAAATATGGTATAATTGCAAATGACACAACTGTCCACTAGACACCAAATGACGTTGATACAGCGAATACAAGTCACTGGTAAGCCTTCAACAGTGAACAAATCCCACCCATTTATTAAGTTATGAAAGGCCACGACATGACGAAATCAATGTAAACATACCAAATGAGAAAACAATCTTTCGTATTTTTGTACAACAGAACAAACGAGACAGTCCAGTCACTTACATACAAGCTCCCGACTTCTGATAGGCTTATGCAAAAAGTGGCAGTCACTAATTAACAGATTCCTTTTGTTTTCAACTACAAAAGAGTATACAATGATAAAATGCAAGCAAAAAAAGATTATAACCTACTTTCTATGTAGTTACAAGGCTCTGATTTTAACTTACTTTCTCCCTAGTTACAATGCTCTGCAGCTCTGACTGTTTCTTACTTTTTATGCAGTGACAAGGCTCTGACTGTTACTTACTTTCTATGCAGTTACAAGGCTCTGACTAACATACTTTCTTTGCAGTTACAAGGCTCTGTCTGTAACTTACTTTCTGTGCAGTTGCAAGGCTCTGACTTTACTTACTTACTATGCAGTTACAAGGCTCTGACTGTTTCTTACATACTATGCAGTTACAAGGCTCTGACTGTTTCTTACTTTCTATGCAGTTACAAGACTTTGGCTGTTTCTTACTTTCTATGCAGTTACAAGGCTCTAACTGTCACTTACTTTTTATGCAGTTACAATGGTCTGACTGTAACTTACTTTCTTTGCAGTTACAAGGCTCTGACTGTTTCTTATATGCAGTTACAAGGTTCTGACTGTTACTTACTTTCTATGTAGTTACAAGGCTCTGACTGTTTCTTATATGCAGTTACAAGGTTCTGACTGTTACTTTCTTTCCATGCATATACAAGGCGCTGACTGTTATTCACTTTTTAGGCAGTTACATGTTGTACAGAGCTTACATCTGCATGTTCTAATATTTTCGGAATACGTCGAAAATCATCCAGAAATCATGCCACTTTGCTTATTTGAATATTATACTAAAGAAATCGGATACTGGTCACGGAAATTATATTGAAATGATAGAGAATTTTGAAAAAAATGTCTTTTTTAACTTTAATTTAAGCGATAAACAGGTTGCCGGGCCAGAAAATAAATATACACAACAATATACACCATTCAAACGAAACATGATGATTGTTGTTGCAAAACTCAAGGTTCCTGAGCTATTTTAAAAATCGAAGCGGGAGGCTTTTAACATTCCAGTATAAATTACAGGCTAAAATGGCTGAAACGTCAAATTTACAAACTTCGACTTGAAAATTTGCTAGCAAGGTCATTAGAAAAGTAGGTTGCCGGGTGAAATTTGAAACTTGAATGTCCAAAGAATAAGCAAGTCTAAACCTTTTATGTGTAGTCATTGAACTCTAAGTTCCCACGTCAAGTTAAAATGCACCTATTTCAAGAAGAATCAACACACGAAAACGCGAAAAAATCACTATTAAAATTCGCGTTCATTGTTTTGATTTTGACCGCATGACAACTTTCCGGAAATATCTTAGTAATTATAAACAAGGACTCAGTGACGGGCAACTTATAATATCCGTGTTTAAAAGATTTTAATGATACCACAGAGGCGGATTAAGGGGGGCAGGGGGCCCGGCCCCCCCTTTTTGGGAAAAAATTTGGTTGCTTATATAGGGAATCACTGAAGCGTGACTGGAGCGGGCCCCCTCTTAGGTCAGTCAGTGGGCCCCCACTTATGAAAATTTCTGGATCCACCACTGTACCAAGCCAGTCCAGTTCAAACTATTATCACGTGGTAAAATTCTCATTTACGTATTATGAATATTAATTAGCAAAAGCACTACTAATTTCTGGCTATAATGATGATCGTGTGCCAATTGAAATATAATTGCATTCTTAGTACAAAATTTAGTTAAGTTGGAATGGTTTTCAGTCGATTTTTTAGGTAATTAAATTCGATACATACATGCAAATGTCGTATTGACTTATTAAAATATCAGTTTGTACGTCTATCTTACAATTGAGAAAGTATATCACCAAATGTTGTATCAACAAGATTTTTAAGATCGACATCAGTCGGGAAACTGAAGGGCCAGAGGCTGTTCACTTGATTATATCTATGTTTTATATGGTATTTCGTACAGGATATAAAATTGATATAGGTTTTAATGAAGCATATATGATAAAATGTATTCATCATTACGGAGTTGATATACTTTTTGACCTATCACATGGCCAAAAAAAGATTTTTTTACTATGCGTGTTGTGATTCGTTATCTCTCAGAAGTATTATTTCACCGTATACATGATGGGGACTTTTTAAAACCACTTATAGATAGTTTTTGCAAATACGAATGGGATAAAGGATGATACATCAGACTGCAAAACTGCCACTATATTTGATGGGTAGAGCTTAGACAAGGTGTCGATGTTGTAAACTCCCGCAACCATTGTCGATATACCAACAAAGGGGTAACACAGTTGGTGTGGCTTAGTTTCTCCTGATCTACATGCAGTATCCACTATGCATGCGAATTCAAACTAAGTAAAATATATCACAAAAGAATACGAAACACTCGGTTAAGTTTTTTCTATTTGTTCTTAAAGACCATAAAAAAGAAAAAAAAAAGCCGCTATAAAAGGGGGGTTTAGAGAGCTATGTTTAACATGTAACACACATAATGTCTTTTGATTTTTTTTTGGTACTTGGTTTTTGCAGCAGAAACGCTAGGAAAATGATAGGTTTGTTTTCCTATGAATATCACTAGTCGATGATAAAATTATATTGGATTTGTGAAGCAGACATGATCTTTGAATGATGTCTGATACTCGGGGGATAACCGTACCCCACAAGGAGTCATGCATATCTTTCATAGTTTATCATCTATTGTTCCTATCAATAATGACACATCATTGACACTGTGTTATTCCAATCAAAGATGAAACGAATCAATGGGTTATATTAAGTTTTCTCTGTAGAGTAAATCTAAATAGCTTTTAATCCTGGGATTTCTATAAGCAGCTACCAATGATGAAAACGACAGAGTTACAACTGTACGATGCGAGATGATTAAAGCAAATGATATTGATTTTTACCGAGCAATGAAGCTTTGCAGCGACAAATAAGTCTGCAAAATACCTTTGAAAGGTGGGATAGAAGATAAGATATTGGAAATTGCTTGTTGGATCGATTTGTACTACGGCAAAAAAGAAACTACTACTTAATTAATTACTTTGGGTAAGTAGATTTGAAATTGGTATTTTTTTATAACTTATTCTGATACATAAGACTTCTATAAGCATGCATTTTGATCTATACGACGTATTCAGAATTTTATTTATATAATTATATTCTGCTGCAGGTATGACAAAAGAAACATGTCAAATGTTTGTATGTTTAAGATACATTTGTCGTTGGACTTACATGTGCTTTTAAAAATGAGTAAATGTGATTTGTTTTTTACATACTGCTTAATCTTTTGACGATATAGTGAACTATTCATTAATACTAAACTTAACGATTTCATATATGTTTTGATGTAAAACACCGGTTTTAGGCGCAGATCGAAAATTGGTACATTTGTAGTTGAGAAAGGCATTTATATTCTTTGGAGATCCAATCGGGAATAGAGGGGGTTCTGTAAAATTCAACTTCAAGTTTAACTGGAAAACTGCATCTTTTTATTTTAATTTTCAACAACATGTCATTGTATTTATCAGTAAATAAAAATTCTGTCAACAGTATATTTTAAAAGTATACAGACATATACGTATGTATACCGTACATGACCGTTAAAAGCTTTTTACAATTAATTTTTAGTATTTTTAGCTTTGAAATCCGTCTGGTTAAAACAACAAACAAGAGGAAATGAATTCATTGAATTCAAGCCAGGTTACATACAATTTATAAAATATTCATTGATAATCGATAAATCTATTAGAGAAAAATGTTCTTGACATAAACCATGTGAAGTGGAAAGTGTGTTATATCGGTCATTTACATTCAACGTAATTATGTATAAACTTAGTTCTATTATAATAATTTTTTTATAATATTATAATAAAACAGATTATCTCATTTTTTTTATTACCGGATTCGTTTATCAAAAAATAACAAAAATAAAACCCGAAGCTTTTTTTTTATATTTTCACCAAAGTTAATACTTAAAAAAATCGACCAAAAAACAGTTTTTACATTTACACCAAACGTGAAGCTTAAGTCCAGTATTTTGTACATTACAGCACGCACTGGTTGCATTTTGTATCATGACTTTATCATTTATAAGGAATCGTAACAATGATAACATATGGATACTGTTTCATGAATTGAAAATTAAAAACTAGTAGGACAGTATATTTAAATACAGTCAACATAATATTACTATCACATTACATGAATTTCCAATACTAACACAATGCTTACGTCTCCGACATGTTCATGTCTTTAATGACTGTAAACTAGGTTTCTCAGCTTCAATATGTAAAAATGTATTATTGTACCTTCCAATTATACAATACTGAACTTTTATAATTGATAAAATCATGAAATCTTCTGATTTTCAGGGGACGACCTACATTTGGCAAATTGCGCGATTTGACATTTTGACATGTATTTCGCTTACAAGAACAACTCGTATTATGGACAAGTATTAGTATATGTCTTTTTCAATTTCCCGGTCTCTATAGGCTACTTCCGGTTCTGAATAACACTTCCGGATTCATATGATAGCTTTATTCACACTTATTCCAAAAATATATAGTTTGCATATGCTTATGCCTGTATATTTTGATATGCTTCTTCCGGTTTATTTAATGTCATTTCCGGTCTTAAATGATAGGTTTATTTATGCCCCTTCATAAATTATTTCTAGGTACTTTTCCATGAAATAAGTGCAAACATGACTAATTCCAGTTCACTTTAAGTCACGTCCTGTTGACATTTTTCAAGGTGACTTGTTACCCAACAAAATGCAAAAGATCTGGCTTGATAATGAACCAATTTGAAGAAATATTCTACCCTATAATAAAACATTTCAGGGACAATAACTCCCATAAGATGTCATTGGATGGTTTAAGACATTATGTGTCATATCTTAATCACAACAAAGTAAACATGTTGCACTAGTTTATTCATATATATCTTAAAAAGTATCAGAAAAATGCAAAAACAAGAAAAAGTTAACGTTGATAACATGACATTGACCTTTGATCCTGACTTCTCAGTTAGTGTCCAAGGACTTCCAATAAAAAGTCTATTGGGTTATACTGCTAATGGTTTATGAGTTAAAAAAAGACATAACAACATATTTATTTGGTAAACTCTTATAGTAAGATTTCATTATATTGCTTCAATCCAAATCAGGTCACGGCAACAAATTCCTGAAGATGCAACGAACAAATAGGAAAAATAATTTCTCGTTATCTTTTTTGGTATACGGAGGAGATACACTCACATGAAAAGACAGTGTTAACTCTTACAATAAAAAAGTCTTCGGCTAAAACAATGAGTTCAGAAAGCATAATAACTGTTCGAATAATATGCAAAATTTCTAAGCAACATCTTGCGAAATATTTGTATACCACAAGAAAATAGATTGGTGGAAGAAGAAAAAAAAGATAAGTTTTAAAAGCGCAATCACTTTTCTATATAATATCCAAAATATCTGAGCGAGATCTTACGAAACAATTTTATACCACAAGAAAAAAGTTTGGCAGAAGTAAAAAAATAAATAATTAAAAGACCTAATTAATTCGCGCAAAAGTAGTCGTTTTCAACAGCTTTAATTGTGCGCAAAAGTAAACTCGCGGCCTTTATATCTCCGTAATGTGGATTCATATTTTGAAAACGAAGGTAAGATTTGCGCAAACATAACCTAGGTTTAAAGCGCATGTTTTGTAGACTTTTCCCTTTTCGTTGCTTTTCATTTTGTTTTCTCCTCCTAATTTTGTCTGTTTCCGCGGTATATGAGTTTTGATTCAAACTTTGGTACCTTCCTCCTCATTTTTTTTCAGATAATGGAAAACGACTAAAGAGCAACATGTCACAAAACAAACTTCTTCATGAGGAATGCAATGGAAGTGCCACACTTCAGAGCTCTGACAGAATAGAAAGATCAGATGTTGTTCCAATGTTAGCATCAGAAGCTGAAATTCCGGAAAATGATAACCAAAATGCCTTGACAATTACCCGTAAATATGTACCAGTAATTCGGGTACAGAAACCCAGACCATGTGATAATAAGAAACGTATAATGATGATAATACTTGGGTCAATGTTTGTGTTTATTGCTCTGGTATTTCTTATAACAGGAACTATACGATTCCATCAATGTCACCCTAGTAAGGTATGTATAAAATTGAGAATGGAAATGGGGAATGTGTCAAAGAGACAACAACCCGACCAAATAAAAAACAACAGCAGAGGGTCACCAACAGGTCTTCAATGTAGCGAGAAATTCCCGCAGCCGGAGGCGTCCTTCAGCTGGCCCCTAAACAAATATATACTAGTCCAGTGATAATGAACGCCATACTAATTTCCAAATTGTACACAAGAAACTAAAATTAAAATAATACAAGACTAACAAAGGCCAGAGACTCCTGACTTGGGACAGGCGCAAAAATGCGGCGGGGTTAAACATGTTTGTGAGATCTCAACCCTCCCCCTATACCTCTAACCAATGTAGAAAAGTAAACGCATAACAATACGCACATTAAAATTCAGTTCAAGAGAAGTCCGAGTCTGATGTCAGAATGACAATAATACATAAATAACAACAGACTACTAGCAGTTAACTGACATGCCAGCTCCAGACTTCAATTAAACTGACTGAAAGATTATGATTTCATCATATGAACATCAGGCACAATCCTTCCCGTTAGGGGTTTAGTATCATACCATCATAACATATATGAGAAGAACATAACCCGTGTCATGCCAACAACTGTTTTTAGAATAAATGTGTTTAGATCCGATGCAAAGACCTTATCAGTGACTCAATATTAACGCCAAAATATGCAATCTTTAATGACTTGACAACAGTATCATAATTATATCCCTTCTTAATAAGTCTATTCAAAGGTTTTGTAAGTTTCTGAGGTGAATACTGACACCTTTGTGCTTTATAAAGAATATTTCCATAAAAAATTGGATGTGAAATACCTGAACGTATTAGAAGTCTGCATGTTGAGCTATATTTACGAATGATGTCTTTATACCGATGATAAAATTTAGTAAATGTTTTGACTAGTTTGTGATATCGAAAACCCTGGTGTAATAATTTTTCAGTAATACATAAATTTCTCTCGTTAAAATCTAAAACATTGTTACATACACGAGCGAATCGTACAAGTTGAGATATATAAACACCGTAAGATGGTGACAAGAGAACGTCACCATCTAAAAACGGATAATTAACGATAGGAAATGAAAAATCATCCCTTTTATCATAAATTTTAGTAGTCAGCTTTCCATTAGTGATATAGATATCAAGATCGAGAAAAGGGCAGTGGTCATTGTTAGTATTAGCTTTATTTAAAGTAAGTTCAACAGGATAAATTTCATGAATATACATACTAATGTAAAAATTCAAGGGCATATATAGTATCAAAGCATGTCCAATTAACATAGTTTTTTTGTTTATTGCTACTAAAAAATGTATGCTTTTTTATAAGTCAACGTTTTGTTATTTATGTAAATTGTACCTTTTACAATGTCTCTATGTCGCTTTCAGTGTTGGATCCAGAAATGTTCACAAGTAGGGCCCACTGGCTGCCTAAGAGGAGGCCGCTCCAGTCATGCTTTGAAGTGATTCCCTATAAATTCAATCATTTTTTTTCATAAAAGGAGAGCCGGGCACCCTGTCCCCTTCTAAATATGTCTCTGGCTTTCCCAGTTGAAAATATATTGTAAAATTATTCAATCCTTTATTCATTTTATTTTGACTAGTGGAACAAGAGAAAATGGTACAAAACAAAACGCGCAATACAATAAGTTCAGGAAAACACATTTCAATATTATTTATCATATCTGAAGGCTTGGTCTGACCGTATAGGCTGTCGTCTGAAACTAACTGTTTATGACGCATCAACATATTTGTGAGGATTTCTTTTTAAATTGTCACTGATTTCACATTTCTATTTTTAATGTCACAAATAAGATCACTTTCAATATTTACTCCGATATAATTGAGAAAAAAAATGTGACGTATCAAGCATAAATACATCTTTACACCTATTTGGCAGCAATTTTCTCTGAGAAAATAAAATAATAATTATACATAAACACTTAAAAATGTCCTGATATGCGGACAGGAAGGAAGTGAAATGTTAATTAAACCGTTAGTGACCTATCATAAATGTTTGCTTAGCGAAGTATTTGTTGGTTGTGTCAATAAACTATGTTTTATGCTACGTATATGATTTTCGTGTCATATATTCTTCCGGTAACCACGGATTATTTCCCAATATGTAATATTCAATTAGGTGTTCTGTATACATAATCTTTAATTTTCATTTTCAATTTTGTGTTTGTTTTTTACTTTTGTTCTAATTTTGCTCCATTGTTTATATGTCTTATGGCCGTTCTACTGGTTGTCCTTCACCTTACAATTTGTAATGGCGCTGTAAGTATTTGTTATTTCCAAGCAGATACATTTTGTAACAGTAAAATTGTTTTTCATGACAGGATATCAACTTAATAAATCATTACGCATTAAGTCTACATGTAGCGAAACGGGGTATAACAATGAGCGCTCAGTTTTTAACCAAGAAACCAGCAGACGATCCCATTTCAATATTTGGACATTTAATGAGGTTAAGATGACATTTGTCTGCCATTAATGCCGTGCTTATTGCCATTCTTTAGTCACGTTACTACTGTTGTGTATTCAATTATTACAAAATTGAATAACATTTTATTGAGCCCCATATGTTCAAATAGATTGGTTAACCGGGAGAAATGTATAACAAATGGAGTATGTACAGTCGTCTAGTTAATAAAGAGGATCGATGCTTCAACAAGATAATAAAAGCAAGGAGGATATAGGAAATGTATTACGTGCAATTACAATTAAAAAGACATTAGTGCATATTATACAAGAGTGAAATATCCCGGGTAATAAGGAAATTTCATATGTTACCTTGACAGAAGGATATGGGCCAAGTTCCGGTAGTTTAAATCAGGACACGGCAGCATTATATAATAATTGTCAGTAACTTTTCAGCCTCGAATTCCCCGTCTGTGTCATATATATAAAACACAGACAGCGAATATGAGCAGGGGAATGTATGTATGCAGGATGAATGGATGAATAACTCAAATGCAATGGACTTAGTGATACCCCATACAATTTTCACAATAATAAACAAGAACTATCTTTAAAAAATATATCCGACGTATTTAAATTTGAGTATATGTTTAAAACTATCATTTCAATAACTTTCAGAAGCACAAAGATACCATTTAAATAACGTTTTCTGTGTTTGTGTTCAGTATTCTCGGTCCTCGTATCTTTCTGTTTACATTCACCAAAACCCTGCGGAAATCTCACATGAGTAGGTGCGTTCTAAAAGTCACCACGTTCGTATAACAAAGTTTACATTAAAAATTATATAATTGTCCCGAATAAACAGCTGTCACGGATGCAAAGAGCTATTGAAGAAACAATTATTTTAATAAAAATATAAATCTTTGTAAGATCTAGTTCACATATTTATAGTTTTTCATTTGCTTTCCTTCACCATATAATTAACGAGACGTTTTTTCAAACACAACCAAATCACCCACCATGACAGCATTTTGTCCAATCACAGAAAGGATTTTCGAGCATGCGTATTGTGTTGCCATAGTTAAGCGTCCTTAAGTTCAAAGGGCACAAACCGAAACTATACCGACTACGTCGGAAAAAAGAAGCTCGTTATATGTCATATCGATCTCGAACCAACTTTGTTCTAGGCTATATAAACACGCGCAGTCATTTTAACGTTGTACCTCACAAAAACAATCTTCTAGACACAGTATTCTAACTCCGAGTCCACTAGTCTACTTTCTTAATCATGAAGAACCATGAGTTTTGCTGAAAAAAAGTTAAAGCAGCTTTGCAGGTTTTCGTACATCAATTTGAGGATCGATCCAAGGACAAAAATTATTCAACACCAAGATCCAAAATCCATAATTATACAAAACTTAACACTAATCGAATGCCTTTGAAATTCTAGGTCGACTGAATCAAAATTTTCTTTTTGAAAAAAATAATGTCCATTTACTCTACTTTAGTTTTAGTGGCTTATTTGAGTTAAGGATACTGTCTCCTTTGTCCTGTTTTTCCCCCTCTCAAAACTGTAAATTCAGAAATTATTGCGTACATTTATCATATCGATTTTTAAAATAATAACAAACAAAGGAGATTAATAATAGCAATTTCAGAAAAATCTACATACACACATATGTATAAGATATCAGATAAAAATACCGAACACGGAGGTAAAGTCAAAATGAGTAGGTGCATAAAAACTGGCTAAAATCAAGCATTGGAACGAATGGAAAAAAAAACGAGACAGTTCTTTTTTCTGCCACACTCAACCAGTCACATTATTCGCATAAATAAAACATAATTTACATTACTTTCTGAATTTGCAATAATTATAGACAATTCGTTTATTACGGCAGAATAACTCATAAGAGATTCTGAAAATTTCAGAACAACAGATATTCTGAGCGTCGGAAAGATGATCATAGTTTATTCCAATTGGACTAATATTACATGATAATAAAACGACTTTTAGAGGATTTATTTTTACATTTTTTTACTTCCATTTGAGATTGTATAACCTTGATATTTTTCTTTCAAATTCATAGATTTGTCAAACCGTTAACGTGTTAAGTTATAGATTTGAAAGATAAATTAAATAATACTGGACACGGAACAAAAATAAACGTGTGACCATCAACAATTAGCAGGTACCCACAGAACAAGTGTATGTGTGAATTATCATGACCTTTACGGATCCATGCATGGATAACATTACGAAACAATTAAATGATATCTCGGCTATGGTATTAAAATGTACGACTTAAAATAATACTTTTTATACATTTAAAAAACTCTGATATTTTAAGATGATCGAACATTAAATCATGTTTGGGAATATCTTATTGGTCTTAAAAAGCACAATATTCTCCACTTCAAATGAAGAAATATTATACATTTATTTCCCGTGCCTGAGGGAGATATGTACGGAACCCGATAAGGACCAATCAAAAAAAAAAAAAAATTTTATGTCGTAATTTCGACATAACATATAACGACATCGCTATGTCGTAATTTCGACATAACATGTCGTAATAACGAAATCGCTATATATGTATAAAAGAATATGTAAATATGCTTGCCAGGTGACTACATGTAAATGACACAGAAAATAACAACTATATGTCATCATAATGCTCTCAATAATGAGAAAAGCCCCCGCATAGTCAGCTATAAAAGAGGGACGAAAGATATCAGAGGGAGAGTCACCAAAATGACAGCTGTTTAACAATTTAATTCAAACGAGAAAAATAACAGTTTTTTAATAATGTACAAACAAAGACCAAAATACGAATATCTAACTCAGCAACAAGTGACAACCACTGAATTACAGACTCCTTACCGCTATGTGACAACCTTATAGTTTAACTTTTCACTTTTTGAAGCGATAGGAATTTCAAAATGGTTGTCAGTAAAGACAAAGTTTGTAGCGTAAACAAATTCATCTTTTTTTAGAATAATAAACACAATATGCAATCAAGCTTTATTAAAGTTAATCACTTGCACCTCAGACTTCCACATACTGGAACTTTATTTATAATCAAGTCAAATGAGACTCAGTTGAACAAGGGAGCAATTCAAGCACCTTGGAGCCCTAATCATGTTTGGCATGTACAGATCTGTACAAATTTGTGTAAATTATGAAGTCCTGCATTTCCATTGCAGGTTCTGAATAAGGTGAATTTTAAGGTTTTCCCAATTAAGACTATGTTAAACTTTGGACTCATAGTGCTCAGACCCACGGATCTATGTACCTTCATTTGTTCACAATTGAATCTTAATGTACTACTGAGGCTTAATGCTAATTATAACTGCATTGATAATTGATAGTTCTTAATGAGATTCTTCAAGCGTCCTCCCCATTGTAGCCCTATTACAACTTTGTATCTCAAGTTCCTTTAACCACTGTTCCCCAGGACAACTATTCCTACAAAGGGGGAGGGTTGGGATCCCGCTTACATGTTTAACACTTCCATATTCTGGATGTATGTGTCTGTCCCAAGTCTTTAATTCAGTGGTTGTCGTTTGTTGATATTTTACAGTCTTTAATTCAGTGGTTGTCGTTTGTTGATATTTTACATAGCCCCCAAGGGTGACTGGGGTATAGAAATATGGTCACTTGGTCTTCTCCCGACCGGCAGTAAAACGCTTGCCGAAGTGGGGCGTCCGTTTGGCTGTGCGGGATGTATCAAGTTCGCAGTCACGTCCGGTCAGAAGGGGGACGTTAAATCCGATACCTCGTGTAAAGAGAGTGCCACGCTCTTTGCACGTTAAGAACCCTTGCAACAACTCTTTGAGGGGTCCGTAGGTGGCCTGTTGCAATGCAAAATTTCTGTCCCTATCCAATATACCCTCATTTTCAAGTGGCAGTTAAAATTTCCCCGACCATCATCCCAGATGGCCTCTACTATATCAACCTACCTATTGTATTTATTGTTAACTTGTTCTCGTCCTGAATATGCATGAAATATTTGCCACTGGATGTTAAGCAACCAACAATGTTTTCGTTTATTTTTGTTCATAAAGTAGGCCGCTAGTTTTTCTCGTATGGATTGTATTACATTTGTCATTTCGGAGCCTTTTATACCTGACTATGCGGTATGGGCTGTGATCATTATTGGAGGCCGTACGGTGACCTATAAATGTTAATTTCTTTGTCATTTGGTTTCTTGTGGATTGTTGCGTTTTTGATCAAACCAGCGTATCTCAAGGCATTGATAACCTCTGTAGGTCCCAAATAAGACAAAAAAAAAAAACCCATCAAAATTGAACAGACAACTGAAAAAATGGTTTCTAACCTCATGGATATTAACCCTGGGCATGCTGAATTGTTTTCAGAAATTGTCTACATTTCCAGTATTTGCCTAAATATGCAAATGGTAGGCAAATGAGCTGTACATGATGCTGATGCATACTGATTGCATTAAATCTAAGATAGCTTAAGGTTAATATACCTGAGGTTACAAACCCTTTTTTCAATTTTCTCTTTAATTTTGATGTTTTTTCGTCTCACGTGATACATACATAATGTGGCGGGGTTAAACATGTTAGCAGGATACCACCCACCCCACCCCACCCCCTCTTCAGCTTGTAGGAATAGTTGTCCTGGGGAACAGTTACTGTAGTTAAAGGAACTTGGGGGTACAAAGTTTTAATAGGCCTTCAATGGGGAGGACGCTTGAAGAATTTCATTAAGAACCAACAATAGCAATGCAGTTATGATTTGCATCAATCCTCAGTGTGTACAAATGAAGGTACAGAGATGCGTGGGTCTGAGCACTATGAGTCCAAAGTTTCACATAGTCTTTATTGAGAAAAGCTTAAAATTCATCTTATAAAGAATCTGAAATGGAAATGCAGGACTGCATAATTTACACAAATCTGTACATGACAAACATAATAAGGGGATCCAAGGAGCTTCAATTGCTCCCTTGTTCAGCTGTGTCTCATTTGGCTTGATTATAAATACAGTTCTAGTATGTGCAAGTCTGAAGTGCAAGTGAATAACTTTAATTCAGCTTGATTGCATATAGTGTTCATTATTCAAAAAAAAAAAGATGAATATGTTTACGCTACAAACTTTACCTTTACTGACGACCATTTTGAAATTCCTATCGCTTCAAAAAATGAAAAGTTAAACTATAAGGTTATCGTTATTATCACATAGCGGTCAGGAGTCTGTATTTCAGTGGTTGTCATTTATTGCTGAGTTACATATTCGTTTTTCGGTATTTGTTTGTACATTATTAAAACCGTTATTTTTACTTGTTTGAATTAAATTGTTAAACAGCTGTCATTTCGAGGACTTTTCCTCTGGTATCGTTCGTTCATCTTGTATAGCTGACTATGCGGGGGTTTTTCTCATTATTAAAGGCATTATGATGACCGATAGTTGTTTATTTCTGTGTCATTTAGTCTTTTGGCAATCATAATACATATTCTTTTATATATATAGCGATTTCGTTATTACGACATAGTGACTCGTTTGAATTAAATTGTTAAACAGCTGTCGTTTCGGGGACTCTCCCTTTGGTATCTTTCGTCCCTCTTTTATAGCTGACTATGCGGGGGCTTTGCTCATTATTGAGGGCACTATGATGACATATAGTTGTTATTTTCTGTGTCATTTAGTCTCTTGGCAATCATAATACATATTGTTATATATATATATATATATATATATATATATATATATATATATATATATATATATAGCGATGTCGTTATTACGACATGTTATGTCGAAATTACGACTTAAATTTTTGAATTGCCCTTATCGGCTTCCGTGGATTTGTTCACCAAGGAAAATTCATATTTCACGAGGGGCTATGCCGGAGGGAAATATGATTTTTCGAGGGTGATCAAATCTTCATATCTTCAGAAGCAAAGGGAAATGAATGTTCGATTCCATTGTCTATCGGAAAACAATCGGAATCGAATGACATGCGAACAGATCGACAGTCAACATGCTGATCTTTTCATGCTATACGTACATTCAATAGCTTTGTATTTAAATAAACACAGCTGAAAATTGTCGGAATCGAATAAAATAAGAACGGCCGTCTACATGGTTAGTATATCATACTAAGAGTATATATACATTCAATAGGTTGGTATACATATATTCATGGTACGATGATCTCAGATCACCCCTGTTAGAACAAAGGAGCTGGGATGTAATATTAGAATCATTGACTGATTAAGGTTCTGCAAGATTTTAACCTTTAAATATTTCTCACTAAAAATTTCTGTTTAAATTTCAGATGTCTGCTCAATGGGACAAACGGTTTCTTTCTGTCCACTTTGGTAAGTTTGATAAAATGCATCCTTACAAATGTAGCTTGTTTTGATTTTCAATTGCTTTTTAAGTCTTTTTTATAGCAGTGATGATAAATGCATATATTTTTAAAGTTATGGGTAATGGCACGAATTTTTATTATACCACACAAATTTTTGACATAAAGTAAAGACAATATTTCTCTTTATTGTATAGCAATATAATATTTCCCACAGAACGTAACCAAAAGTTAGCGTGCAATAAATTCTAATATTGCACTAGTGCAATAAATCTTCAAAATTCATGACGTCATCAACGTTTAAATCTTAGTTTAAACCAAGTTTTACTTTAAAATATTATATTCTATCTTTCCATATTTTTTTTTCTCTTTCGCAGATGATTTAGTAGGTTTAAATAACTATGCTCTAGAAAAGAATGTTAACCAAACGTCCATGTCGTATCTAAACTCGAATGGTCCGACGTACTTAGCAGTGGATGGGGACATTAAAACATGTTCAAGAACAGGTATGTATAGCTGACTATGCTGTATGGGCTTTGCTTATTGTTGAAAGCCGTACGATGAACTATAACTGTTAATGTCATTTGGTCTCTTGCGGAGAGTTATCTCATTGGCAAGCATACCACATCTGTATATTCATAGCACTGGTTTACACAAAACCCAAGTTAAAGCTAAAAGCTTTTCGATAAGCTAATTCAATATAAAATTGTCGTCACATCAATTTGAAACATAATACAATTTATTCTGTAAACCCACATATACAAAATTAATGTATGTGCGTTTGTGTTTAGGCGACAGCTGAAGTCCACCTCCGGGTGCGTGATTTTCACGCTGTGTTGAAGACCCATTGTTGGCTTTAAGCTGTTTTCTGACATTTGGTCGGTTTGTTGTCTCTTTAACACATTCCGAGTTTTTTTGCAAATTATTCGAGTACTAATTACCCTAAATATTACAACTACATTTGTGCGTTTGTTTTCACGTTTGAATTGATTTACACTACCCCATTTCCAATCAGTTTATTTTTGGGCTCTTTATAGCTTGCTGTTCGGTGTGAGCCAAGGCTCCGTGTTGAAGACCGTACTTTGACCTATAATGGTTTACTTTTTTCAAATTGAGACTTGGATGAGAGAGTTGTCTCATTGGCACTCGTACCACATCTCCTAATTTATATATAATTTTATATACATGTATATTTATCAAATTCAGGTCGTTGTTATGGACCTTTATAGCTTGATGTTCGGTGTGAGCAAAGGGTCCGTGTTGAAAACCGTACTTTGACCTATAATGGTTTATTTTTTACAAATTGGATGGAGAATTGCCTCATTGGCACTCATACCACATCTTCTTATATCTAAGCAAGCTCAAACAAGGAAGGTCTCAAGTAATTGTCCGATTTATTTCATACAGAACTAGACAACTGGTATACTCCAACAAAAAAGCTCTGAAAGGTGATCCTAATGGTACATTTATTACAGAAAACCTAACACATTTTAGGACAAACCTCGTCAAACAGTTAGCAACGCTAAAGTACAACAACAAAATCAATGCCTGCTGGACCACAGACGGTCGGATCTTTCAGAGATGCAAACAGTTTTTTTTTCCTGTCAGACATTGGGGCCTTCAGGGTACCAAGTTTTGCCAGACCCATCACATTTCTGCCAGACCTATATTTTCACTCAAAATTATCTATTTTTGTAATATTATGAAAAAAAACCAGCCCCCCCCTTTTTTTCCATTTTACCATCCCTTTAGTAGATGTAGAGTATAAAAAGTATTATCAGTTTCACCTCAAGAATTTTTTTATTTTTCATGAATAAATGTTAGCAGGTAATAAAAATGAAATTCTTACTGTTTATAAATAACAATGAAATGTAACTGTTTTCTGTTAAGGGGTTTCCCGAATTTTCCCGCCAAAAAGCACATGGCTTTCAACAATTGTAAACAAAGCATTCAATTTGTGATCATGGATTACAGCTTTAATTAATTGAATTTGGATATAGATATTCAACTTAAGGTACAGTCAGGCAATGTTTTTAATTTTTTTATGGATTAAAACTAATTTGAAAGAAAAGTTTAAAAAATAAAACAATTTTTGACATCAAAACAACAGACGATCTGAAATATAATATGAATATTCAGTGACCTATATATTTTTGGAACTCTGCTAGGGGTCAAAGTTACATCATTTTTCAAGCCAATGGTGTGTATTCTCTGTTACAACTAATCAACTGCGTTTGATATAAATATTTCAATAAATTGAGATGTCAAAACTTACCATTTCAAAACAGAAATTTATACTGCAAAAGGTTTATTTTTTTATTTTTTAAGGAGGGATATTTGGAAGTTGTGTCAGGTTATAATATTTATCATTAAAACAGTTTGAACTCCCGATTTCTATTATGTAATCGAAGCCTTGCATGTTGTTCTATCTAATCATGCAACGTGGTTGTAAAATCACAATTTTATAAACAAAATACTCTGCTGGGACCGACAGGGAAATCAGTTTTGGCTGACCCAAGCAGACTAAAATATTGCCGGCCATCAGGTCCTGCAGAGCAACTAGTTTTGCCGGACCTGCATAAATTCTGCCCCTTAGGTCCGACAGGTCCGACGATTAGTTGCATCTCTGAATGCTAACAGTCAAAAGCGCATTATTAACAACCTCGATGATATTAGTGATCTCGAGTCAGATATCCAACAACTTGAAGAACGCACGAACACAAATAACTCTGATGGAATGTAGAGTACAAGTTTTCACCATATTTCATATTGATATATATATAATAAAGACTTATCTTTAATTCTACTACAATTGAATAACTTTTTGAGAGTGTGTCATATGTACTGAACAGTTAATAACAAAATATTATATTTACAGATTGTTTCTTTCCCAAATGTGAAACTGTATGAAAACCCCGCATCTTACCAAAAGCAATCAAAGTCAGTGATCCTATTAAAAAATTCTATGTTCATCCATTAACACAATGTATTGAGAGTAAATTAAAGTCTCGGTTTTTTTTTTTGTTTTTTGTTTTTTTTTGTTTTTTGTTTTGTTTTGTTTTTTAAAGGTTCATTCATTCTTATTCTTAAACTTGAAAAACACTGAAGTAAAGATTCATTTGAAAGAAAAATCAATTTAAAAAACAAAAAACAGTAGCTAGTACTGTTAGTTAAATAATACACATTCCAACTTAATATGTGTGTATATTCTCGATATATAGTTGTCGGAATCCGTAAAACTTGTTCCAATCTGGTTTTTTTTATTTTTATTTTGATTTATTTTTCTTTGGTTAGAAAGGAACAAAAACTAAATCCAAAAGTGTCCCTAAAATCATAGCCTTTTTTGTTACCTTATATTACACTTATTTTGACCTTCACCACTGTATTTAATATTTTCAATTGCATGGTATGTTGTTTGTATGTATATATTATGTTTATTAGGTGCATCTAAAAATTGAACAATTTTGTTAATTTTATTGCAGGCACTAACTTGACAGAGACCTAATGAGAATCTTTTTTAAAAATAAATAATTATAGCCCATTTCATTAAAAGTCTTTAAAAAAATGACATCGATTGAACATTTCCGTTTGCCGTAAATTTTATGTTTATCTATGAGTACATACTCTAACCAGTCTACTGACCATAGGTGTCAACAATAGATAATTGTGGTTAAGCTCGAGTAATTTACCATTTCGAAACCGTTATACATTGCCTAGAGATTCACGAATAAATTGTAGTTCACCCACAAACAAAATCTAACCGAACTACATACAGATGACCGCTTTAAACTAACATAATACCCTATTAAAAAATATTAATACCCTATTAAAAAATATCAACTATTTGATAAGAATAAGAAAAAAGTTAAACATGTCGAGAAATGGGGAAATCCAATATTTCACTTACTAAGTTTTTCAAGCATCACAATTCATTGTTCAATAGTTAGATAAGCCATTTGAAACAACTATAAATTGAACGGGATTTTTGCTTGTCTGCAAATTGTAAATTGTATGTTGACGTACTAACCTATTGCGTATCATATCATAATTTGTTATCTAATGTTTATAGCCTGTCTTTAACTCTATTAAGCTAACAGCATTTCTGGAAGTTTGTGATAATAGTCATAACACAAAAACATTTGTTTTGTTTAGCCAGAATATATAAAAAAAAAAACAAACTTAAAGCTACAAACCTACTTACAGCCATGTCTATTGATCGCTGGCTAATAGTTGTCTCATCGGCAATCATACTTTAGTTTCTGGGGTAACTATCAAATACAGTCCCATGTACTTTTTTCTTTCTTTATTTATTTACCAATTGTTTTTTTTTTTTTTTTTATTTCTTTTTTTTTATTTCTAAATACAATACATATAACTTCTTCAGTATTACAATATCCCATTTTCATTCTCCTTTTTTTTTATGACTTCCATATTTGCGAGGCTTATTTATTGGCCTTTAACATTTTTCAACTTTTCTTGCTCTTACTTTTTTGTATTTTTCTGTGATGATGAAGGTGGTGATGATAATGATGATATGTGTGTCAGTTTTGTAATGTTCTCCTACAGCAGTCCTCTCCTAATTCCTGTAACAGTTTATTCATGTAATGGATAACTGCGTCCAGGAATACAGGGCTGCTATAGGTATATTTAATAACAGAAAAAAGCGATGTGGACCTTCATCCAATTTACACATAGCTTCCTATCTAGACATATTTATAATCAACTTACGTTGCAGTCTCCTCATCTTCAATCTCTCTGTTTTACAAACAATTAATCCAAGATCAAACATTATTTTTCTGTTGTGCGTGCTTCATTTTCTCCTTATTATTGGAAATGTTGAAACAAATCCTGGTCCAAGTTTTCGTAATGAATCGAACGCACCGTCGATGAATGAAACACAACCACAAGAAAATTTTATATCCATTTGTAGTCTCAACATAAGATCCGTGAGAAATAAACTAAAATTTCTAAATAATTTTTGTGATGAATTTGATATTATTACGCTATCGGAAACACACTTAGATCCCAACATTGCTGACGCCGATATAAAACTTGATTCCTTCTCTTCAAATATAGTCCGAAAAGATAGAAATAGCTTTGGTGGTGGTTTACTCATTTATGTCAAAGATGGTATCGGACTTAGTCGAATAAATGCACTCGAAACGAAAGAAGACGAATCCCTTTTTGTCAATATCCATGCTAAAGGTCAAAGCTTCCTATTGTGTCACACTTACCGATCGCCTAATTCAGATAATAACTACTGGACACGATTAAATCATGCAATTGGGATGGGTTTGCAGGTCAATGAGAGGATGGTAATAACGGGCGATTTGAACTCTGACTTACTTACTACGCATAATAACAAACTGATTGACACATTAAATTTGTTCAATTTAACCAATGTTATTGAATTACCTACTAGAGTAACGGACCATAGTAGTACTCTGTTAGATCCGATTATTATTAGTGACTCTATGTCATGTTCCTTTTCAAATGTTCTAAAAACTCCATCTGCAATTAGTGATCATGATGCACCTGTTGCATTTCTCGAATGTCCAATGTCCGATTTTAAATCTTTTAAAAGAGAAGTATGGCTATACGATCGGGCTGATAAAGCCAAATTTGCTGAGAAATTAGACGAAATAGACTGGAATACTATGCTTCCCGAAAGTAAAACCACTAATGAGATGTGTGAATGTTTTACAATAGAATTTTTGAAAATAGCTAAAAAATGCATTCCTACTAAAATAGTAACAGTACGACATAATGACAAACACTGGTTCAATAATGACATAAGACGTGAAATTCGAATCCGAGACAGATTAAGAAAAAAAGCGATTAAATATAATTGTGAAAATAATATTATGAAGTACAAAAAACAACGAAATAAGGTAAATAATATGAAAAAAATCGCCAAAGAAAATTTTGAAACAAATTTGGACTGTCTAATATCAAAACAACCCTCAAACTCAAAAACGTATTGGAAATTAATGAAAACGTTAATTAAATCCAAAAAAGGTTCAGAAACCATGCCCCCTCTCCAAAATATTATAAATGATAATGAACTGAATGATACTGTATATGAAGATGAGGAGAAATGTAATTTGTTGAACAAATATTTTAGTATGATTTCAAAATTAGATGAGGATCATGTTGATTTGCCCGAATTTGATACAAAAACTAATAGTAAGTTTTCAGATATTCAAGTAAATATAAAAGAAATAATAGATATTATTCAGATATTAGATCGAAACAAAGCATCTGGTCCTGATGTGATCAGTCATAAGATGCTAAAGCTGTGTCCAGAAAAGGTAGCAGTTCCACTCCATATTATATTTAATAAATCCTTAAGAGAGGGAATATACCCATCTAGCTGGAAGATAGCAAATCTGATACCCATTTTCAAAAAGGGAGATTCATCCTTGCCATCAAATTATAGACCGATATCCTTAATTAGTTGTGTAGGAAAAGTTATGGAAAGAGTAGTGTTTAAGCACTTATACAATCATTTAAAAGCTAATAAATTAATTTATGAGTATCAATCAGGATTCCTCCCTAAAAATTCAACTGTTCATCAACTCTTAGAAATATATAATTGCATATTAAACTCTTTGGAAAAAAAAGATATAAATTGTTTTGTATTCTGTGACTTCTCTAAAGCTTTTGACAAAGTTTGGCATAGGGGTCTTATATATAAAATGAAAGCTTATGGTGTTGACGGAAACGTATTGAATTGGTTTCAGGATTATCTACACGACAGAAAACAGAGAGTAGTATTAAATAACTCGTCTTCTTCCTTCTGTAATGTCTCAGCTGGTGTCCCCCAGGGATCAGTTCTGGGCCCTCTTCTCTTTGTCTTATATATTAATGATATTGCTGATAAGCTTACTTCACTGTGTCGGCTATTTGCTGACGACACATCATTCAACTATTCTGGTAACGATGGAGAACAGATTAGATCTGTTATTGATCGCGACTTGAAAGAGCTGGATGTTTGGTCTTCTAAATGGCTTATGTCATTCAACCCAGATAAAACCGAAATTATGATTTTTTCAAATATTGAGACTCCAGACCTCAGCTTTTCCTTAAATGGTAAAAATATACCTTTAAGTACATCTCATAAGCACCTGGGAGTTAATCTCAGTAGTGACGCAAAATGGAACAATCATATTGAAAGTATAATTACAAGTGTAAAGAAACACTTAAATGTTTTACGTAAACTTAAATATCGATTATCTCGAAATAATTTAGAAAAACTATACTTAGTTTTTATTAGACCCATTTTCGAATATGCCACGGAAGTGTGGGATAATTGTGGAATAGGCTACTCAAATAAATTAGAAAATTTACAATTGGAGGCCGCAAGAATAGTAACAGGTCTACCAATATTTACAAAAACTGAAACTTTATATTCTGAGGTTGGCTGGGAATCTCTTTTTGAAAGAAGAAGGAGAAGAAAATTACAGATGTTTTATAACATGAACCAAAAGCATGCACCAGAATATCTATGTAATCTTGTACCTCCTTGTGTACAAAGTACAACCAACTACCCGTTGCGAAATGGTCAAGATATTATTGTTCCATTTTGTAGACTTTCCCTTACTACTGAATCGTTTATTCCCTCTACTATACGTGAATGGAATAAACTTGATCCAAAAATTCGCAGTGTCGACTCTATTTCTAAATTTAAGAAAGAATTAAAAAACGATAGTCTAGTATGTAAAATTGAAACGTTTTATTTGTACGGCCCAAGGAAATTAAATATTATCTTAACGCAATTGCGATGTTCCGCTTCATCCTTAAACAATGACCTATTTAGAGCTAACATTATAAATGATCCCTCTTGTCATTGTGGGTCCGATATTGAGGATGTCTACCATTACTTTTTCGTTTGCCCAAAATACACATTATGTAGGAAAAACTTATTCGATAACCTTAACTGGCTATCTGAAAACTTTGTTTTAGATACAAAACTATTAATTTGCGGACACTTGGAACTTTCGAACGAACAAAATATTCAAATTTTCAAACATGTTCAGAATTACATAAAAAGGTCAAACAGATTTCTTATGCCTTGATAGAGCGTTATTATTGCTGACACAGGACGTCATCGTTGCCATCAATCCACAAGTCATCGTCACAGAAGTATACGATTTTTCAAACTTTCTTTTTCCTTTTTTACTCTGTCTCCTCTTTGTTCACCTATGAAAGCTAGTATTATATTGTATAAACTGTTTGTTTTATATGCATGTCCATTATATTATACTATTATTGTAACTTTATATTGTATTATGGAGAAGACTTCATAAGTATGATTTACTTGTGTCTAATCCATTTTGCTTTAATTCAGCAAATAAAATATGTTTAAACTAGAAATCTTATATCTATAGATGCTACGAAAGCTTTTATATCGTTCGCTTTGATTAATCTTAGATAAATATCAACACATGTCTCACTTAAACCCCATTTCACAGTTTTTTAAAGGAATGTCTGACTTTTAGCTGGAAAGAAAGAGAAATTATCATATTATTACAAAATCCATAATAGATCTTCAGTTGTATCCCCTCTAAGTCCTAGATTAAAACTTGCTAATAGAATTGTCTCTGATTTTCCCACACGTTCTGACAAATTTAAAAATCTTACATTTAGAAAATCTTTATCTTTATACAGAGTCTCCGAAACATTATATTTGTAAAGTTTGCAGTTTACACGTATATTTCAGAAGAGTGGTTTGAAGCTTGATCAATTAAGTTTGCAGATTTACACTAATATTTCAGAGGAGGGGTGTGAAGATTGATCAATCAATTTTGTAGATTTACACTAATATTTCAGAGGAGGAGTTTGAAGATTGATCAATTAAGTTTGATAATTTACACTAATATTTCAGAGGAGGAGTTTGAAGATTGATCAATTAAGTTTGATAATTTACACTAATATTTCAGAGGAGGGGTTTGAGGATTGATCAGTCATATAGATGGTTGTCCATTTCAAGCCATGTCTCCTGATTGAAATCATGAAACACTGGTCTTTAGCTATATTATACATATATCTTATGAATGCAAATTAATCCAAATTATGGTTATGAGCATGCAAACACAAGAGAAATGCCACCACCTCACGACAGGCTACTTTAACCTCCTGAATGCTATTGCATCGCCGTGTTATTTTTTGTTCATTTTCTTTACACAATTTCAAAACCGTACCATCTTTTCTATCGATTTAAGCTAAATAAAAGTACAATGTACATTACAATAACGCGTTCACCGTTGATAACTTTGAAGGTGTTTTTTTTAGGAATCATTCCTTATTTAAGTTGCTGCTAATGCAGTTGGTTGTTCATAACCTTATTCCAAGAGGCCTTGCACATTATGATTCAAATCGTTAAATACTTTACTTATAAATAATGGAAACTTTGTGGTGTCCTCATTACCATATTATTTACTTTTGATTCGACATTATTTATTTAATTATAAGTATCAACGAAGTGGAATAAGAACACAGGTTCTCAGCACGTTGACGAACTCTGGCATCAACTTTTTAAAGGGTAAGCATGTGTCCTTAAAAGGGTACGCATGCGTCCTAAAAATGGTACACATGTGTCCTGTTTATAGGCAAACACATGTCTGTCCTTGTTAAACTTAATTTATCCTCTGAGTCATTTTAAAATGCCCCTCAACATACGCTCGCTTTATCCCGTTTAATAAATCAATCAATTTGTGTAATATTGGCTGCATGACGTTAATCAAGAAATATTTTATCCTCGACAAGCAGGAATGTAGTAACAAAACAATTGTAATTTGTAGATGCAGAATTGTCACCAAGGTTACAAATAGATCTCAAATATCAACGACCAGTAGGATTTGTGTTAGTGCATGGTAATTTACAAAATGGTATGTATACGATTAACATGTTACTTTCACTGCAATGTATTTGAAGTATTCTGCAGAACCCTTGCAGTTTGAAAAAAGTTTTCAAAACTATTCCTTAGATGTCGGACACATTAACTTGATTCTTTGCAAACACATTTTGCGTTGCTTCGCACTACGGTATGAAACTTGAAATTGAATACAGCAGATATTAATTAAAGAACAGTATGTGTAATCAAGACCCAATCAACAATTAGTGCTTAATGTTGATGTAATTTATAAGACTACTATGCACTCCGTACCTGCAAGATTTAAAAAAAAAAGTTTAGACTTGCATATTTTTGTTTTAGATCATTGTCTAGATCATTTGAATTGTTATTTTTAGCCTTACATGACATTACCATATATGTTGTTGGAGAGGACGGATTACATAGTTATATATCAAAAACCAATATGTGTGAACAATATAAAGGACTTGTAAAGAACCAAGCTATTATCACCGATTGTGGACGGCCACTTAATGGACGGTATGTATTTACCATGCTATTGTACTATATATGATGCTGTTTTGATTTAAAAAAATGCAGTAATGTTTAGAAAGTACCACATGTTGCTTTAAAATTTGATAATGACCGTTCACAAATACAGGTAAACGTAGCTTATACTAATACTTTAATATATAATTAGGGGCAACCACCTTATTTTTTTTATTTTCAAGTCGATGACGAATAAGCACAATGCTAATAAAATTAACGGAGAATGTATTCTCCCTACTGAAAGTTAAGCACAATCCTCATCTGATATTTATTTTCCCAACAGAGCTATAGAGAATGTTTATATCAACAACTAACCTAAAACATTAACAATAATATTCTCCATAATTTTTGAAGAATTACAGAATTTTTATTTGATTTATTCTTTGCATTCACATGTATTACAATGGGAAAAAAAATTTGATGAATATTTTGTCTTTCAGATACATTATTATAGAAATGAAAAATTCTGTCAATTCACTGGATAGTTTGATGGTTTGCGAGGTGATGGTTATCCAACGTTGAAACACAAGTATGGGAATTCAGCAGCAATATATAAACTAACCTGTGTCATTGTATGATACAACCAAAACATTTAATTTACACCAAATTCATGTACTAGTATGCATGTACAAATTGAATTTAAATTGTTCCGAACTCTCAACAATTCAGAGAGATCATACAGGTTTATAAAATTATATGAACTAGTATACAATCAAATTATTTAGTACATGTATTTGCAAATCAATCAAAATGGTGCGGCCAATTTCTATTTTATTGTTTCACTCAATGCTAGTAAGATAGAATCTGAAACTTGTTGAAACATATTTGAATTTTCATTATAAATTAGTCTCAGTAATATTTTCAAAATATATGTTATATATTTTCAAAATATATCTATTTTACGTTTATTAATAAAATTCAAATGTTATTAGAGCTACTCCTTGTTGTTTAAGAAGACATCTTATAAGATTTTTCATAAGACTTTATGAATATAGATAATTTTTATCACTTATGCATCGTATACAGAATTATAATTGCTCTCGCCAGCTCGCCAGAATGATACTGTTCTATTCTTTTTACCAAAATGAATGCAACAACTCTTTTGACTTGTAAACGGGAGTTTCGTTTAACGACTAAGGGCTCATTCCATCGTTATATTTTTGAAAAAAATGAAACTGTTGTACAATACAATAGCTTATAAATACAATTTTACATACAATTTTACCGAAAAGAAAAGAAAAGGGACCTTTTTTTAAACAAAATCTAGAACCACAATTGAGTTCCACTTTGATTTAACACATTTGAATAAATGTATCATTTCTGCACTGTATGTTTAATTTATTGTAATTTATCGATGTAACGTTTTGTTTTTACTGTACACAATTGTATTTTTTATAAACGATTTTTTTTGCTGATTTTGAGTTCATTTTTACTAGTTAGTGTGTGTTTAGTACTGGAACATTGTATACATACATATACAGGAGCGATGAACTTTTCTGGTTTGCGGTATAATTGCATAAATCTTCTTTTCCGAGACTCTGCGATATTTGATCACTAGTTTCATTATCAAATTTTTCCGAGACTCTGCGATATTTGATCACTAGTTTCATTATCAAATTTTTCCGAGACTCTGCGATATTTGATCACTAGTTTCATTATCAATTTTTTCCGAGACTCTGCGATATTTGATCACTAGTTTCATTATCATTTTTTTCCGAGACTCTGCGATATTTGATCACTAGTTTCATTATCAATTTTTTCCGAGACTCTGCGAAATTTGATCACTAGTTTTATTATCAATTGTGAAGGAATAGTTTGATTTCCTTTTCATAGGTAAGTTTGAGCTGAGGATCAAAGTATTCAGTATCGTTAAAAATAACTACTGTACAATCACTCGGACAATTAGTCTGAGATTACTCTGAAGTCCATCGGCTGTTTTGCCAGACAAGCTGGGGCCGTGGCAAAGCAGCCGTCTACGGCCCCAGCTAGTCTGGCAAAACAGCCGTTGGAACTTGGACGTCAGAGTAATCTCGGACTATCGGCCAATGTGCACAAATTTTGCTAATGACACTCTCAAACCTTGATAATCTCGATTTCAAATTAACTTTCAAATTTCTTTATTACTTTATTCTTTGGTGTCCTAATTGAAAGCCAATGAATAAAAAGTGCGAAAAACAAATGATTCTGAATTGCATGTAAGTAAAACCTTCATCAGGTACGCTAGACACCAAAAGTATTATTGTTGAATCAGAATGTAAAACACGGGGAATCCTTTAACGTGCAATCGAAACCATCAAAAGTAAAATGTGCCTGAAGAATCTTCAAACTAAGCTGCATTACAATTACATAATTTTAGGAACCAACAAGAATGTGTCCATAGTACACGAATGCCCCACTCGCACTATCATTTTCTATGTTCAGTGGACCGTGAAATTGGGGTCAAAACTTTAATTTGGAATTAAAATTAGAAAGATCATATCATGGGGAACATGTGTACTAAGTTTCAAGTTGATGTAACTTTAACTTCATCAAAAACTACCTTGACCAAAAACTTTAACCTGAACTTCGCACTATCATTTTCTATGTTCAGTGGACCATGAAATTTGGGTCAAAACTATAATTTGGCATTAAAATTAGAAAGATCATATCATGGGGAACAAGTGTACTAAGTTTCAAGTTGATTGGACTTCAACTTCTTCAAAAACTACCTTGACCAAAAACTTTAACCTGAAGCGGACGGACGAACGGAGGTACAGACCAGAAAACATAATGCCCCTCTACTATCGTAGGTGGGGCATAAAAAGGAGTAGGTTGAGTAAGACCCCTTTTTGGCCCCAAAATATAGCAGTTTTAGAAAATTGTGAAAATGTAATCTTTCAGCTGTATTTTGGAAAGTAAAATGCTTCTGCTACATAAATATGAGCTATTTTTGACAATACAATGCACAAATATCGCGTTCTAGCATCATTACCTCATGCTAAATTACTGAAATCTTCAAAATTTTAGCATTTTGATTAATTTTTAGACGGTTTCCGTCTAAAATGAAAGTGGCCGCATTCGTGTTCATTCATAATATTGAAATGCAAGTTGTATTTGAAGATAATACAAAACATATATAAAGGTTGAGGACGAACACGGATGCGGCCACTTTCATTTTTGATAAAAACCATCTGAAAAATGACGTTTTTTTGGCATATTTGATAGATTTTTCATATTTAAGCTTGAATCAGAGCGTTTTTAATGACTAAATCAGTTAAAATCGTTCACATAAACTAATCGAATCAATTGAAATAGACACTAAAGTGTTTAAAAAGTGTCCAAAAACTTTCGTTAGATGAACCTGAAATTTGAGGCCAAAATCGGCCCTTACCGGACCTACTCCTTTACAGACAAATTGTTTCCTTTGATTCATTCCAGATGCTGAATTCTGGGATCGAGGGAAATCCATGCGCACAACACGTGTTTCATGAATCTCAATCCGGTACGCTATAGAACAAAAATACAAAGGTCAAACATAAAACGTATGAGAGAAAACGAACATTAGTCGGTCTTAAGGATGTACTTAGGTGTAATTTTAAAAATCATGAAATTAAAATGGATACTATAAGTCGACATAGCATAAGTTTAGGAACACTATAAGCTTAAACCAATGATAGGTCATGGGGCTCCTTTTGGAGATATTTCAGTTTTAAAAAAATGGGGGGAAAAGGCTGACTCTGACTCTTACCTTACATTTGAATTGTTATTATTTGGGTCTCAAATCAAAAGAAAAAAAAATATTAAGAAACTGCTTAAATTTTGGAAAATGACCTTTTATGAAAAAATGGGTGTTATGGGGCAAAACATTTTACCCTGTATTGTTGGAAAAAATCCAAGGATTCCGAAAATCTGACACACATTTCCAAAACCTCACCTAAGTACATCCTTAAAACTTACAATTTCATAAATGATGTCTTCTTCAACAGACATTTTTTTTCCCGTGTTCAACCCCGAGTTTTTGACAGGAGTCGTGCTGTTCAATTTATATTAATGTATAGTGTTTCTGGACTGCTGATTGTTGACTGTTTTTATCATCTGAGATATGAAAACATAATGAGGGGTTAATATGCTAGTTTTTGATATCCTGGCATTTCAACCTTTTAACATGTGTAGGGGGAAGAGATTTGGAAGAGGAATAGAAATAAATGAACGTCAATATATTATCAGAAATAGAAATTAAAACATAACATAAATCCATATTCCACTGGAAGTTTTTTGAAAGATAAGTTTAAAAAATCTCAATATACGGGTTGCCCTCTTGTCATTTATGCTTTGCCGTAAAAAAAAATCCGACCTTTTTTTTCACTTTCGATTTTGTTCACTTTTTGTCATATCAGGGCATGTTATAGCTAACTGTTCGGTACAGTGTATGTGTGTTATAATTGTCAAAAGCCGAACAGGGACCTGCAATTGTTTCCATCTGTGTCTTTGGTCTTTACGGTGAGTTGTTCAAGTGGTTCCAATTGCAATCACGCATAACGCATATATATCCTTTTCATTATATATATATTTCTTATAACGATTAAATGGTGGTCATATATAGAAGTACAAATGTAATGCAAAAACTTCAACATACCATTCGGAAGAAAAAGTATCACATTTGGTCATCCGCTTTTATTGTAACATAATATTATTGTGCTAAGAAGTTTCTTATTCAGTAATTTATCAATCTTAAAACTTCCAAAAAAAATAAAATATAAAAAATATCACAGTACATAAAAATTATTAAAAAAATGACAGTTAGCGAAATATGACAGTATTATTATAAACACTATCATTTAAAAAAGAATTAAGTCTGTCTAACATGCGTAAAGATCAACAACTCTTATTACAAAAAGGTAAAGACAGCTAATTTGGTATTGAATTTCACACACATTATAGATATGATTTTAAACAACAGATTACACATTTGAATCAACTTACCATAAAGTTATATGATCATATCTGAAAGTTAAACACAACAAATATAAATTAACCTTCTTAGTAACAAAATGGCGCTTTCTGATATTGTGCTGGAAAATTTAACAAATTGTCCTCTTTGCAATGAAAATTTCAGTTTGCCAAGATTTTTACCGTGTTATCACACATATTGTCAACATTGTTTGAAGGATTATATCGAGTCTGAAATTGAAAAACACGGGAAAAGCTTAAGCAAGATAAAATGCGTAGTCTGCCAGAGTGATTTCCCGCTTATTCCCGACACGGATCCAGAGAAGTATGTTGCAGAACTCCCAATGGATAACCTCGCTCTCAGCATCATAAAACGAAAAGAAGTCGGCGATTCAGAAAACATCTGCTATCCATGTAAGCGAATAGACATCACCAGTCCAGCAGTATGCTACTGTTCCAAATGCGTAGAGTTTCTATGCAAAGATTGTGAAAAATACCACAAAACTAATAAAACGACAACCAACCATTTATTGGTAAGCATAGCCAAGCTTCTGAAGGAAACAGATCTGTTAAAACATGCTCCGCCTGTTATCTGTCCAGAACACCGAGAAAGTGAGATGTCAATGTACTGTTTTTCGCACGAAGTTGTTTGCTGTTCATCTTGCGTTTCAGAGCATCACTCGCAGTGCAAAACTGTTGCAACAGTTGAACATGCAGTTGCTAGATTTAAAGAAAAACGTATGTTCGAGGCATTTAATAAAAGCTTGCAAAAGTCGAAATTCAAGTATGATGAAGAGATTAAGAAAGGTACTGAACATTTAGGACAATTAGATCACAGTGCCTCTTTCATATGTGCAGAAATTGAAGACATGCGCAAAATGATAAACAAACACTTCGATGAACTCGAGGTCAGTGCCAAGAAGCAGTTAGTTAGCATTAGAAATGAACAGACGGCTGAATTAGAAGACAAAATCGATGAGTTTAGAATGAGGAGCTTAATGCTGGGAGAAAGTGAACAGGTATTGAAAGCTTTCGTGCAGAACGCATCTCCAGGGCTTCTTTTATTTGAAATGAAGCGATTAAAAAATCAGCACATGGAATGTGAAAAATTTATACACCAATCGAAAACTCTTCTAGCGAAACGGTTGCTCGGTTTTGATCCCGACAAAAACGTTGCTGCTATTACTTCAAGTCTAAAACATATGGGTAAAGTTTTCGTCAAGGGTGTTTTTGATGTAACTCGAGACATACCCAAGAACACAATGACTTTGAAGACAAAACGTAAAAACGCAAGAATCACAGGAATTTCATCTTTCCCTGATGGAAGGATAGTTTTAACTGACGAAAATAACTGTACGCTTACTTTATTTGACGGAGAAGGTAATGAGCTCAGTGAACTGGTTCTTCTAGGAAAGCCCTGGGATGTAGCAACATTAGACCGACACCGATGTGTCATTACGATGCGAGGTCTAAACGTTCTACAGTATGTCAATGTCAATGACATGACACTTTTACGTCAAATCGCGATCGACGATGGAGTCTGGGGCGTTTCCGTTTATGGCGAAGAACTAGTTATAGGATTTGATAATAAAGTAGAAATATTCGATTTTGGTGGAAGATCTGAACACGTTATTCCATGCTTAGGATCAGACTATTATGTAACCATAGATAATTTAGGGAGGTTCTACCACAAGCATCATGGTAATACACTTCACTGCCGGCATGTCTCTGGAAAATTCGCGTTTAGTTATTATAATGCGGAATTAGTCAATCTTACTGGAATTACAATTGACAATGATGGAAATATATATGTGGCAGGGTTTCATTCCAACAATGTTCACCAACTTACACCAGATGGGACACTAATGCGGATAATTTTATCCGGAATGGACGGTATATATCAACCACTTAAACTCCACTTCTCCAAAGATTTCAGCAAACTTCTCGTAGCAAACAATAATGGTTCATCGGTTGCCGTATACAGCTTCACAAATATATCATGATCTTATCGATTAGGTTTTTTTAAAACTTAGGATTTTAAAACTTACATGTATTTCGTAAGAAAAGAATTGTTAACATCAAATTTGAATATGTATGTTAATTAACGATTCTTTTTAATTGTTTAAAATGTATAAAATGCTATGGTTAAAACATGGATAGTTTTTGTCTGTCATTGTATTTAAAGATCTATTATCTGATCCAATAAAAATAAAAGGAAATTTCACGATTGTCAGTCGTAAACAATGAAGTAATTCAAAAACCGATATGAATACTTCACGGTTTATAACTCGACAACAGGATTTTTGTATGAGCTAGTTGATACCACTAATACGCCATATAAAATAAGGAGTAAATTGGTTTAGCTTTGTTCGTCAGTTAATCCGTCCGTCCCTGTATCCGTCCGTTCCTTCGTTGTATATTTTCCCCAAAATTAACAAAGACGAGGTTACCTAAATTTCGCTAGCAAGCTTTATACGAGTATGCAATACACTTTCGGTGTTTTCACATTCGCCGCTCTTTTAGCCTAATGCAAGAAAAACATAAATGCACGTATCTAGAAAATTAGTGCCTTCCTTGTTCTTTTTACGACAAAATCTAGTCGAGAAAATTTTTCAATGACGGACTCCATTTCGGGGCCTTTATAGCTGACTATGCGGTATAGGCTTTGCTCATTGTTGAAGACCATACGGTTACCCATAGTAGTTAATTGCTGTGACATTTGGTCTCTTTTGAGAGTTTGTCTAGCAACTTTACCTGACCATATAGGAAAATAGGTATTTAGTCGGATCTTAACACGTACTTGTGATTTGGTTAAAACCGGTTTTGTTCAAAATATACGAAGAAATGTCGAAAGGTTCAGGACTTAATTAAATCCGTATTTCGGTAGGATGGTGCAAGCATACGATTTTTATTGCGTCTTACACTTAGAGAAGCGAATAATCTTCAACTACTTTATTCAAATATTGTGTAAAAACGTTAATTTTGAGCTATGAAAGTCAAGTGGCTCGAGTATTTTTCTGAGGAAGTTTTAAAAAATTGCAAAGAAATATTTTTACATTGGGTTAGCTTTCATTAGTCTTAACTATCTATAGATTATTAAACAACTTTTGGTTATATTTATAATTTAGAATCATCATTGAAGGTGGGGGACGATTTCGCAGATAATTAATTATATTGATGTGCCATTTGTATACAAGAGTGACATTTCGTTGTATTATGTGCCAATTCGAAAAAGTTATGCGAGTATTCTCTCCCCTTAACAGGTTCATTATTTTTTAATTAAGTTTAGGTTTCTGATATAATTTTGATATTTTTCAGTTTTTGTTATTGGTGTATCAAAAACATTGATGTACGAATATAATTTCATAAATTTGAAACGTTTTAAATGATTACATACATGTACCAATATAAAGAACCGTTCATCATTTTTGAAAAAAGACTATGAACGAAAATCGATTTATTTATCTTCCCTTGATGACAGATTGATTGGGAAATGAACCAGCGTAATATAATGGTAATCACAGAGAGGGACCAGCAAGCAATTTTTAATTGTAGCTTATTCAACGTTAAAACAATTTTCCACTATAAACATATGTTACTTTATACAAATATAAGGACTTTGTTAGCTAAATCTACAAATTTTATTAGATATTGTAACGTTTTAGCGTTTGCGCTGTTCCCCTCTTTTCTTAACTCTACCGTTCTTTAACAGGTCATGTTCAGTTTTAGTCACCAAGTTTTCTTTTTAATAATATTCATATATATAATCATATGCATAAAAACTGTTTAAAGCAAATAACCTTCAAATAATTCTGGACGTCAAATGCAACGTAAAAGTTAAAGCATGCACTTACCTGTTTTGTATCTTTCTGATTATTTCCGTGATTTGAAACTTCATTGTTAAGATGATTTTACATGTAACATTATTTCCATATCATGCTCATTTATCATTACTTCGTAGGGATACCTGGTCAATCAATTCTGTACGATTGTTTACATTGAAAGGTCAACTTTGTTATTCCAGTACAATTGCCGTAAAGCAAGTATCGATTGTCGTTAAACGTGTCAAAGACGTAACGTTTCGAGTCGAAACGTCATTTTCTAGTCGAAATTTAGGTATAAAAGAGCGTGCGCATTGCATTGTTTCAGTTGTGGTTCAACTGGGCATAAGGCAACAGCTAGCCAAAAGCCAACTTCCAAACTGCTATAATAAAGCAACTTTAGGAGTCTTTCTGACCTTTTCATTATATAAACAACTTGACACATTTCAAGGTTAGCTTATTTAAAAAGCTTTTTCAAGTCATTAAAGTCAATATTCTGACTCAATTTCTGTTGACGTAATATACTTAACGACTCGCTACCAGAGTCTTTAATTTAATTATACAATAAAAGACACTATTAAGTTTTAAAGAACTATTAACGGTCTACGTGACCTTCCGGCATATTCACACAATAATTCCATACATATTTTAGATATAAAAGTTTATACTTTCTAATCCGAATTCTATACGAAAAGATATTCAGAGAAACGTGTAATTTAGGTATCTAATAGCAAATAGCTATACAGATCTATTGAAAAGGTCTCTATTGTTTCTCTTTACGCGTTCGATTATTATATAGTTTAGGAACACATCATACGTTATTGTAATTCCGCCGATTTTCTAAGTTAGGATATAATAGCTCAAAGCTAGTCATTTTTATTATATTGCTAAGTATTGATTTTATTTGTATTGTTTGACCAGGAACATCCCTACGATTTGCTTGCTTAATCTTGGTGACTATTAAAATATTAAGTAATCAGTTACATTTGTTGAAGTTAATAACATTATATCTTATAACAACATAAAATATTTGTCTCATAAATTAAATAATTAACTTCAATTGGTATTGATAATTTTAGCCAAAATGTGTCAACATCGGAACTGAGTCCGTTGAGCACTGCCCGAAGGTAAAACAGTGTTCAGGGATCCAGTCCTGTAACTCAGTTACACTCCTCCCCGCTATACAAAAGAGTAGCACACACACAAGAGGTTCTCCTTCCGAGTCCATTGCATTTTGAAAGTTGCAGAGTTTCACACGAGGTGGACACGTTACAATTTGGTGGCAGCGGTGGGATATTCCACTTTTAATTGGTGGAGAAAAACAAGTCCAGAACTGTGAGATGGCAACTGGAGGAATACCAAGACGACTCGATTTTATGGAAAAGGAGGAACCAAGCAGTAGAATAACACCAGATGCCCAGGGACCACAGCTCCCCGCATCAACAATGGACCTGACCATGGATAATATGGTAGACGTAACACCTTCAGGAGAAGTCCAGATGCGGGTACAAGAGGAATTTACAGACAAGACGAGTCATTAAATGGAGACCAACCCATAGAAACGGCGAGATGTAGAACTCAGAAAGAAAAAGACTCGAATGACGCAAAAATAACTGACGAGGAACGACTATAATTACAAGACTTAGAAAAACACAAGGAAGCTGAGCGAGAAATTTTGGAAAAGCTAAGGGGTTTTAAAACTAAAGACGAAAAAAGGTTTTCCCATGGAAGGGGGGATAGCTCAAATGAGGAATACCCTGGGCTGCGATTCCCTAACACTGAAAGGGGAAGGTTGCAGCAGGATGATCCCCGGAGGTCTGAGAGACCCGTGCAACGGCCGTGCATTGATAACTTTCCATGGAAGGCATCTTTTCCTGGTAATGATTGTACTGGAGACGAGACTACACTAGAGGCAAATGTAGCTCCCTTCAGGCCAGGGGAGGATTGCAGGATATCTGTTGAAAACAGAAACAGGTATGTAGACACCAATACTCCTATAGCAAATACGTATATGAATAGGGTTGTTGACTCAGCTGAGCAAGGATATGACTCAAGTAGAAACTTAAATAGAAACAATTTTGACGTTAGGTTAAACACAATAAACCCAGTAACAAAGTCGCAAGTTAATGACCAAGACAATGTTAAAGCTAAGAGACCCCCTTTGTACGATGGAATATCAAGTTGGCAAGACCATCTTGTCCAGTTTGAGATGATAGCTTTAAAAACAATTGGTCTGAATCAACAAAAGCTTATGAGCTTGCAACAAGTTTAAAAGGTGACGCTCGGGGAATAGTAACTGACTTAGAGCCAGAAATGAGACTCGATTACAAATATTTGGTGGCAGAGCTTACGTCAAGATTTGAGCCAGCCAATCCAGCTAACATGTATAAAGCCCAAATGAATTCCTTGTTTAGGAAACAAGGACAAGCACTTCCGGAACTAGCCCAAGAAATAAAACGTATTACACGCTTAGCCTACCCAACAGCTCCTATTGACATAAGGGACCAGTTAGCTAAAGACTGTATCATACGAGCGGTAAATGATACTAAAATTCAACTTACACTTTTTAATAGGGAACCTAAAACAATTGGCGATTGTGTAAGGGTTGGTGTAGAGTACGAAGCATTTGTTGTTGATCAAAAGAGGCTTACTAACACAAAACCAGCTATTCGAATGCAACATGATACCCCATTTGAACAAATAGATGACGTAGATAACATTTTAGGACAGATTGCAAAAATGAGTCATCAATTAGATGACATGGCTAAATTTCAAAAGTCTAATGACTACTCTGGTGTTACCTGCTTCTATTGTGGCATTAAAGGTCATATGAAAAAAAACTTGTCGTAAATACCAAAATGATAGACAAAATAATACTGTACAGTACCGCTCATCACCCAACACGCAGCAAAGGTTTAATTATGGTTCACAATATACACAGGGTACCCAGACTGATAGACAGGGAAACTAGAAAATGCTGGTGAAGCGGACCAGTCACCAGCATTACATTTGGATGTTAGGTCTAATATTTACCAATTTAATGAAAATAAACAAGACAGTCTTTTTATAAAATGTTTTATTTCAAATATTAACATAAACTGTTTGGTTGATACAGGAGCAACACTCTGTATTATACATCCTAGAAAATTTGATGCTTTTCCTCCTGAAGTAAAATCATTGTTAAAGATAAACAAAAGAAAACTTTGCATGGCAAATGGTGACAGTATCCCAACCTTAGGAACAATTGACCTACCTGTGAAGATTGGGGGAAGTTCAATAACACAAAAATTTACTGTAGCAGAAATTGATGCACCAGCGGTACTGGGGTATGACTTTTTACATAAAAATAAATGTAACCTTGATTTAGGCTTTGGAATATTAACCATTAATGGAATCAAAATAAATTGCATGAAGTTGAGTCAAATGCCTTCAGTTTTTAAGGTTTCCATAAATGAAAAAATGACCATTCCTGCCCATACTGAAATGATTGTCAATGCAACTATTCAAGGTGACTCATCACACATCATGGACGCAATTGTCGAACCAGTAATGTCAAATCATACTAGTAATCTCCTGATTGCTAAGGCTTTAGTTGACCCAAGTCAAGGTCATGTCCCTTTGAGGATAGCAAACTTGACAGACGAAGTACAAACGGTATTTAAGTCAACTTGTACGGCTGTTTGTGAGTCAGTTGACATGACTCAAAGATATGAAGATACTTGTAAAGTATCACAGATGATAACTAAAGAAAACTCAGAAGATATTCCTTTGTATTTACAAGATATGTTTGAGAGAAGTAGTTCAAATCTTTCAGAGTCTCAGGTTGATGAGTTGAAACAAGTACTTGTACGGCATAAAGGTACATTTTCAAAAACAAAAGATGACTTGGGTAGAGCAACAGCCATTAGACATAAGATAAACACAGGAACGGCTACTCCAGTTAAATTACAACCCCGAAGATTACCTTTTCATAAAAGAGAGGAAGCCGACAAGGAGGTACAACGACTCCTTGATTGTGGCATAATAGAACCATCTAAAAGTCCATGGTCAACAAGTCTCGTTCTTGTGAAAAAGAAATACTCTTCTACGAGAATATGCACAGATTTCAGAATCTTAAATAGTAAGACAATCAAGGATTCATACCCACTTCCAAGAATAGACGATTCCCTAGATGCATTGAGGGGCTCTAAATGGTTTTCTGTGCTGGACTTATCGAGTGGATATTTCCAAGTCGAAATGGACCCCCAGGACAAAGAGAAAACTGCTTTCACAACTTCTAAAGGTATTTTCCATTTCAATGTCATGGCCATGGGTCTATGTAATGGTGTAGCCACCTTCCAGAGACTAATGGAGTACGTACTAGCAGGGTTAAACTGGGAGACTTGTTTGATTTACATAGATGACATAATTATATTTGCTGATTCCTTCGAATCGCATTTAAAGAGACTTGATGAAGTTTTAGGCAGAATAGCCACTAATGGTTTAAAAGTGGCTCCCAAAAAATGCCACTTATTTCAAAAAAGGGTTTCTTTTCTGGGTCATATAGTTTCGGAAGAAGGCATTTCAACAGACACTGAAAAGATCGAAACAGTTAAATCTTGGCCATCTCCCAAAAACATTAAAGAAGTAAGAAGTTTCTTGGGTACATGTTCTTATTACAGACGGTTCATTAAAGACTTCGCCACTATAGCAAAGCCATTGCACAAACTGACAGAGAAAAACGTTCAGTATGATTGGACTGAAACTTGTGAAAATGCTTTTCAGGAACTAAAAAACGCGCTTACAACTTCACCACTTCTGGGTTATCCCGACATGAAAAAACCTTTCATTTTAGACACGGACGCTAGTGGATATGGTCTTGGTGCTGTATTGTCCCAAACAGTTAATGGAAAAGAAAGTGTAATAGCTTATTATAGTCGATCGCTGAGTAAGCCTGAGAGACAATACTGTGTGACAAGGAGAGAACTCCTCGCAATTGTTTCTGCGATAAGAAATTTTCACCATTATTTATATGGCAGTCCATTTTTAGTTCGCACAGACCATGGTGCTTTAAATTGGTTATTAAGGTTCAAAAACCCAGAAGGTCAAATGGCCCGATGGTTAGAAGTTCTAAATACGTATAACTTTGAGGTTCAACATAGACCTGGGCGACTTCATGGGAATGCTGATGGGCTATCGCGCAGACCATGCTACCCGTGTAGCCACTGCAATAAACAAGATCAAAAAGAATTTACTAATACTGAATTGGAAGGGTGCATTAGAATGGCAAAGACAAATGACGATATAGAGGACCAAAATACTGAAGATGAGACGCAATGGATTCAACAAAAGACAACTGAAGAAATAATACAGGCACAAAAATCTGACGAAATCCTAGGTTAATTATATCAGATGAAAACCGAGTCGAAAGATAAACCGAAATGGGGGGACATAGCAATACAAAACCCAATAATCAAACGGTATTGGTCTCAATGGGACCGTATTGTTTTTGAGAATGGTGTTTTAAACAGGCAATGGCTTGACACAATTACTAATGTGACAGTAAACCAGTTACTGGTTCCCAGTTGTTGGACAAAAGATATCTTACAATTATTACACAATAATCCAACGTCAGGACATTTAGGCATACATAAAACGGTTGCTCGTGTCCGGAGAAGATTTTATTGGGTGGATTTCAAAACAGACATTTTAAAGTGGATACAGCAATGTACCATGTGTACTTCTAGAAAACAGCCTCCGAGAAGGGCCAAGAGTAAAATGAAGCAATATCAAGTTGGAGCACCAATGGAACGCGTGGCTCTAGATATAATAGGGCCATTTCCATTATCGAAGAAGGGAAATAAATATGCCTTGATAGTATCAGACTACTTCACCAGATGGGCTGAAGGGTATCCCATGCCTGATATGGAGACCAAAACTATTATAGATAACTTTGCAAATAACTTTGTGTGTAGATTTGGTGTTCCCAAACAAATCCACACAGACCAGGGACGACAATTTGAGTCGGCATTATTTAAAGAATTATGTACCCGACTCTGTATCGATAAAACTAGAACCACTCCTTACCGCCCTCAAAGTGATGGGCTGGTGGAGCGACTCAATCGCAGTTTGGAAGAAATACTTAGTAAATATGTCTGTTCCAATCAAAAGGACTGGGATGAACAGTTACCATGGGCTTTCATGGCCTACCGGTCATCAGTACGCGAGTCAACAAAATTTTCACCCTGTAAACTGATGCTTGGTCGAGAGATTGAGCTCCCCATTGACTTAATTTATGGCCCCATCCCCAACACGAAGATTTTATCGATGAAACCCAAGTAGTAAATGAACATATGATTCAGATTACGCAAAACATGTGGAAAGTACATGAGAAAGCAAGACAAAATATGGTGAATGCCAGTGAAAATCAGAAAAAACAATATGATATTAAGAGCTATCAACATTCATACCAGAAGGGGAATGTAGTGTGGTTGTATACCCCTACTCGGGTCAAAAACATTAGTCCTAAACTTCAAAGAAAATGGGATGGCCCATACTTTATAGTAACTGTTCTGTCTGATGTGACCTACAAAATTCAGAAGAATCCATCTTCAAGGTCACAGGTTGATTATCACGACCGTTTAAAACCATATTACGGAGAAGTTAATAACTGGGTTATTTAAAACAAAACGAAGACAAAAATATAAATAATCAAAGCACTGAGCATACTGTTGCCTGAAAGACATGAAAAGCTCAACCTAATTTCATATCATTTACCCAATAACAACTAATAATGCCCTTTTGAGTTCTATTTTCAATAAAAATGTTCTTATCATAATATCATATTATATTGATATTTATAAAGTATAACAATATTAGTGTACATAGCACACTTGGTATAATGAAAACTGGTACTTAGATGTGAACTGCAGCATATACTTTGTACCCAGAATCTATTTATTTGACAATATGAAGATAACTTATGAAGTAATCATTAAATGGTATAGAAAAGCTCTAGAGGCAATGAGTTGCGTCTGTGTCCTAGTTTTGCCTCACTGGAGTGCACAGGGGGATGAGTAATAAATGCCCTATGTGTCTTAATATACAACAGGTCTGATGATTACTGCATACCGTTGGATATTTCATAAACTAACTCAGATGTACCTGAAACAAAGATAAAATAAAATTCAATTTAAATAATTAATAACACAAGCAAGCAAGATGGGATCCTCCTGGTCAAAGGTTTTTACATTGTATTTTCATTTCCTATTCTAAAGATAAAATGTTCTTTATTTAGATGATGTTTACGTGCAGGCACTGTGGTGCTGAATATTTGTCAAGAGAGAAAATGATGCGACATGTGAGAAATAAGCATTCCAAAACCATAGTTGAATGTAGATATTGTTCCTATAAGGTTTCTAGCAGCCTGGCCTTCAGGATGAAGGAACACGAGAAGGCAAGACATGCAGAACAAGTAAAAGCAGCAGAAAAGAAAGCTAAACATAACAATGAAAAACCGAGGTCGAATCCAACATTGGTAATCCCGGTATCACCAATGAAGAGGGCGCCATTGATCCAGAAATTTGAAAAGTCCCCAGAGAAATGTACTAGTAGGATGAACTTTTCACCAATAAAGTCCCCTGTCCCTATCACTTTGGGATATGACGATGAAAGCTTACCACAGTTACCAGAGAATTTGATGGCACTTTTTGAGTCGCCGGTCAGACCAATTTCCCCTCTACCTACTACTCCTAAGAAAAGGAAAATAGAAACACCAAAAACCACTGAAAAAGCCAAAAGCAAGAAAGAAGAAGAAAAGCTGTCGGAGGAAAGAAATAGACATCTCATCCTCCCAAAAAAGGATGACTTGAAGGATGAAAAGAAAACTTCATGGCACCGCCCTCTTTATACCAAACCTCTGAGGATGCTGCCAGGGTTTTATGTATTCGAGAAAAGGCAAGAAGAAGCAGCCAAATGTATTCAGGCTCCGTCATCCCTGATGGTATAGGTGGTGTGAAGAAAGTAGAAAAGGCAATTCTGCCTGATGGAACAGTATATGAACTGAGTGCCTATTGGATGCCCGATCCTACTTGTTCAAAAAGCTTTAGGCCGCCTTCACCACCTATTGAAGAAAAACCATTGCCAATATATGTGGCAGAGCCGGTAAAAAATGTGACAGAGTCGGTAGAGAATGGAGAGTATACAGAGACAACAGTGGTAGTGATAGAGGGAAGCGACACAGAAGAGGAAACAACTGAAGAGGATGTCATCCAGGTGCCCGAAACATCTGAGAAAGAGACCCAAACAGAAACTACTACAAAGGACATGGCAACACAGAGTGGGGAGATAAAGATTATGTTTGAGTTAATGTAACTGGAAGATAGACATTGGGGGTTGGGGGGTGGATTTTAACCAGAGATGAAGTAGAGACATTCAGGATTTCAGATTATAGAATGGACATTTGTGAAAATTATTATTGTTAGTTGTATTTTATATTTGACATATGTACTTATATCATGTTTTTATTGTGTTCAAATTTATCATGTTCGATCATTCCCTGTCCGGGACGGACAGTTTTTTTTAGAGAAGGGGGCAATGTAACGTTTTAGCGTTTGCGCTGTTCCCCCCTTTTCTTAACTCTACCGTTCTTTAACAGGTCATGTTCAGTTTCAGTCACCAAGTTTTCTTTTTAATAATATTCATATATATAATCATATGCATAAAAACTGTTTAAAGCAAATAACCTTCAAATAATTCTGGACGTCAAATGCAACGTAAAAGTTAAAGCATGCACTTACCTGTTTTGTATCTTTCTGATTATTTCCGTGATTTGAAACTTCATTGTTAAGATGATTTTACATGTAACATTATTTCCATATCATGCACATTTATCATTACTTCGTAGGGATCAATCAATTCTGTACGATTGTTAACATTGAAAGGTCAACTTTGTTTTTCCAGTACAATTGCCGTAAAGCAAGTATCGATTGTCGTTAAACGTGTCAAAGACGTAACGTTTCGAGTCTTTTAGAGTCGAAACGTCATTTTCTAGTCGAAATTTAGGTATAAAAGAGCGTGCGTATTGCATTGTTTCAGTTGTGGTTCAACTGGGCATAAGGCAACAGCTAGCCAAAAGCCAACTTCCAAACTGCTATAATAAAGCAACTTTAGGAGTCTTTCTGACCTTTTCATTATATAAACAACTTGACACATTTCAAGGTTAGCTTATTTAAAAAGCTTTTTCAAGTCATTAAAGTCAATATTCTGACTCAATTTCTGTTGACGTAATATACTTAACGACTCGCTACCAGAGTCTTTAATTTAATTATACAATAAAAGACACTATTAAGTTTTAAAGAACTATTAACGGTCTACGTGACCTTCCGGCATATTCACACAATAATTCCATACATATTTTAGATATAAAAGTTTATACTTTCTAATCCGAATTCTATACGAAAAGATATTCAGAGAAACGTGTAATTTAGGTATCTAATAGCAAATAGCTATACAGATCTATTGAAAAGGTCTCTATTGTTTCTCTTTACGCGTTCGATTATTATATAGTTTAGGAACACATCATACGTTATTGTAATTCCGCCGATTTTCTAAGTTAGGATATAATAGCTCAAAGCTAGTCATTTTTATTATATTGCTAAGTATTGATTTTATTTGTATTGTTTGACCAGGAACATCCCTACGATTTGCTTGCTTAATCTTGGTGACTATTAAAATATTAAGTAATCAGTTACATTTGTTGAAGTTAATAACATTATATTTTATAACAACATAAAATATTTGTCTCATAAATTAAATAATTAACTTCAATTGGTATTGCTAATTTTAGCCAAAATGTGTCAACATCGGAACTGAGTCCGTTGAGCACTGCCCGAAGGTAAAACAGTGTTCAGGGATCCAGTCCTGTAACTCAGTTACACTCCTCCCCGCTATACAAAAGAGTAGCACACACACAAGAGGTTCTCCTTCCGAGTCCATTGCATTTTGAAAGTTGCAGAGTTGGTAATCCGTTGATGTACTGACCAAACAAAACGGACGCGTAACGAATGCATAACACACACCGGATATGCAACGTACGAGTAACGGAGACGTACTGGACAGAAAGGATGTCGAACGTACATACAATGGACGAGTACCGCATAAAACGGACACCTAACGGAAGCGTACCGGATAAAACGGATGAACAAGATATACGGAAAAATTAAAGGCGACAATAATAATACATGTAAATCGCATAAATATTCAAAATATTTCTGTGTAACTGTTTTGGTTTGTTCTTCAAAATGCCGCAAAAGGCCAGTGTTTGGGCTGAATAAGAGCTGCTTGATTGTTAAGACGAGCCATTACTCTAAGATCGATTATTAATAATAAAAATTCATGAACCTAAAGAAATCTAAGTGGCATTTCTGATGCGAAATTTTCAATTGGCATTTATCCGTTACAGATCCGTTCATCATCCGTTTTATTCGTTATACGTCCGGTAGAAGTCCGTTTCACATTCGTTCAAAATCCGTTTTATCCGTTAGACGTCCGTTAGAAGTTCGTTGGTGTATTTATCTGCCAGACCGCCAACGGATGTATAACGGACACGTAACGGATACGAAACGGAAACGAAACGGACGAGTACCGTATAAAACGGACGCCTACCGGACGTTCAACGGACAATTTGTCCGTTGGACGTCCGTTCAAAGTTTCGATTAATGCTTTTCTACCGGATAGAACGGACGTCAACGGATAAAACGTACGCTAAACGGACATGCAACGGATATGAACGGACGTCTAACGGATAAAAACGGAAGTCTAACGGACATGAACGGATTGAAAAAAAGTAAGGCATCCGTTGGAGCTATCCGTTAGAGTGTGACCGAGGCTTAAACCATTAAAAGTCAAGGTATGGCCTTCAACACGGAGCCTTGGCTCACACCGAACAGCAAGCTATAAAGGGCCCCCAAAATAACTAGTATAAAACCATTCAAACGGGAAAACCAACGGTCAAATCTATATAAAAACGAGAAACGAGAAACAAACAGACGACAACTACTGTACATCAGATTCCTGACTTAGGACAGGTTCAAACATTTGCATTGGGATTTAACGTTTTTATGGTACCAAACCTTCTTCTTTTTCTGAAACAATAGTATACCATCACAACATAGAAAGACACACTTTAAAATATCAATTGGAAGGCTTAATCCATTGGTAAGTATTTCTGCAAATTCAAATAGAGAATAATTTAAAAAAGATAAATTGATGACAACGATACATCATGGACCACCCTTCTCCGTTAATAAGCCGGTACACAATGCATCCCATGTCGCCGTATGCATTAAAAATAAAACCAAAAATGCTCAACAATATTACATTTACTATTCAGAGTAAAATGGTGCATCATACACCCTTACGTTATCATTTTATCTAATGTTGATTGGTTTTTGACTGTCAAGATTTATATTAGCATAGTTAAAAAGTAACTGAATAAATAATTTGCTTTAACATTTCAAACAACTAAAGTAAATATTGATACAATCATATATGGGACGTATTTTCATCCATGGATTGTTCTTTGAGTAGATCTTTGATACACTTGTAGCAATAGTCATACTGATCCTGTAAATGAATGAAACAATGTTATCATATTGGTTTCAAGCCAAATATATCGGTAAAATAAAATAAATGTCCTATATATTAAAAACGGCTGTTTTTTTTATTTCTTTAAAACATTTTCATTCAAGTTCTAAACAACCTATCTTTACTTTATCTGTTCAGGTACGTTTAAAATCAATTTGTAGAAATTGAAGTTTTTGTTTGATTTTATGCTTGCTGTTTGATCGTTTGTTCTGTAGAGTGTCTGGTGAAGGACATTCGACTGTTTTCACGCGCACCGCAACATCGATGTAATGTTTTTCCTCATTCAGTTATGAATCATTCATTATATGCATAGGTAACATTTTACTCAAATGAAACATGGCTCAGCAGGTAATCTTATTTAAAATGTCCTCTTCTCGTATAAGCAAATGAAATATTAACCAAACAAAAATGATTTAGAAAAAAAACATATAATCATTAGCAGAGCATACAGTTTGTATTTTTTTTTTATTGTAATTACTAAGATGAAGTGATAGAGATTGCTGATAGATTTTAGTACCCTCTGTCCAATAGACAGTTGACATGTACCGCCGGTATGCATACATTGCTGTTGTGTGTCAGGGAAAATAACAACATCATACAATGATAAAAAGATGAAAGTTGATATTAAGAAATGCTTGTCTTGACAGGGCGTTACCAGGTATTTGCACAATTTGCCAAAATTTCAATCGAGCGAAATATAAAAAAATTGAAAGAAAAGCATAAAAAGAAGATGTGGTATGAATGCCAATGTGACAACTCTTCACAAGAGACCACATGACGCAGAAAAATAAAAAATATAAAAATACATAGTACTGAGAAAATGAATCACAGAAGACAGATCGCCAGTCTTTATAAGAACAATACTACACAACATAACATATGTTTTAACCAAAATAGAAAAAAAAAACCAACAGTATATAAACACAAAATTTAAACTAAGTCTGAGCGACACGAAACTCTATGAAAAGCTTGGATTGATCTCGAGGGCTCCGGAAGGGTAAGCAGATCCTGCTCCACATGTGACATCCGTCGTGTTACTGAAGTAAGTGCAGATCAGGTGATAAGTCTAATTCCATATTTGAGGAGAACGATGATGCGAGTGCGGTTGCGACGGTTGGAGTATGTTCGTCATCATCGATGAAAAAGACTTTTAATAACGGTCAAACAAGTCGTGCTGGCATCCGTTAAAATTAAGTACGGATTTAAAGCCAAACAAAGAAACAACATTATATTCGGTGTGATACGATGAAATACAGAAAACATATACTTGGGTAGTAGCAGCAATGTTCAGTTAAAGTTGATTTATCATGTCATTATAAAACAGATACTTTTAGTTTTCATTACTGAAAGCAAAACATGGTTTTTGTTATTTTTCCATTGACAATTAACGAGAAAAATAAGTTACCAATTTATTTTCGGTCCATATTATGTATTGTATTGTACAGTGTACGACGCAATTTCACATTCTCACAATAGAAAAAATAATGTTGGAATTTGTTCAGGGGTATCGGTGCTGCAGTAGGTATTAGTTCTCAAACACGTAGAGTATTATTTTACTATTTGCTTTAAGGTAAATTTAACGAAATAATTATTGTGAATATTCGGATGTTTCAAACTAGGCTTAAACCTTTTGAGTACTGATTCCATAACCCAATAAAAGACACGAATACTACTGTGTATTATGTTTATATGACTGTTATCTTGAGTATTTGAGCATCTAAAATGACTAAATATAATTTCAAGTAAATATTTGTTTATTTGTAGAAGTCATATTTATATTTAAAACTTCCAATCTTTCAATCATAAAAAGCTATTACTTGATATCTCTATGATAAACTTACACCGTTAGTCATGAATTCTGGACGTCTACTTTGAACATGCCTTACTGCTTGAAAGACATCGAGTTCGTCATCTAATTCTAATTTATCCAAAATAAGACAAAGTGCAACAAACAATCCACTTTTGCTGCAACCATCTCTAAAATTGTAAGGGTTACAATTGCTATTATAGTAGATGAATATTAGGACTGCATCATCGAAAATAAACATATGACAGATATACAAATTATCATTTTCTATGCTGCAATTTCATATAAAAAAACCTAATCGAATTAGTTATTAAAGGCATTGAAGAACTAACCATGCCAGATATTGAAAAATATTTCTAGCGTATATAGGGTTTACAGTTTGATATGGATTATGCATGCATATTGCATATTACAATGAAGTTGTTTTCATATCTATCAAATATATATATTCTAGCAGACTTTGCATGTTTGGAATTCATGATTTTCTGATTGAACCTAATTATGTTTGTTTGCCTGCACCTAATACATTTATTTTGTTATACCTGCATACCACCGTAATTGGACATTTCTGTGAGTCCCGACAGTTACCAACTCTTTTCAGAAGGCTTAACATCATGTTTGATGAGGGAAGTGTACCCTCTTGCCATTCTTTTGTCGTTAATACATTTATTACTCTTCTATCTTGTTTTGTCTAGAGGGACAAGAAAAATGATAACAAAATTCAAATGTCGATCTTAATATAATGATTTTTTGATTGAGGTTTTCTATAAATCATATTCTTATGAGTAATTGATGTAAGCAAATTGTTTATTAAAGCTCACCTTACTACTTTCAAAAATGAGCAAAACACATGCACTATAGTCAACTATAATCAAACGTCAAAATCAGAACTTCAAACACATCAAACGAATGATTAACAACTGTCATTTTCCTGGCTTTGTACATACATTTTCTTATGTAAAAAAAGTGATTTAAGCCTTGCCTTATATATAGCTAGCTAACTTCTCACTTGTATGACAATCGTGAAAAAATCCAGTACGCTGACAACGATGAGTGAACAAAAAACCCCCAGATTTAATAGACAAAAATGTCAAAATATATTACAGCTAATAGATAAATTATATTTTCCTCGACTAAAGTATCAAAAAGTACACATCCATTGAGTGTAAAGATGTCATATATATAGTCTGAGTCAAGCAAGGCATTGTGCAAAGCTAAAATAAACGTTCATATATTGTAGTATCAACAGGATATAGGATGATGCAGTATATTAGTATTATACATCAATTGCAAATTTTACACACAATATAAACTGGCGGATTTTCACTGTTCAAACATTGTAGACTTTCAGTGATATTTAAAGGGTAGATACATATACAGCGGGACAGTCACGCCAGCATCAATATCGTTTACCTTATGATTCAATGTTATCTTCAGTTCTTCCAAACTAGATCCGTTTTCTTTGATTACGCATAAGTCATTAAACTCCATCATTTTCTTTCTTTCTAACCACAACTGAACTCTCTGATATAAATCATAATAGAAGTAATGATTTTCAATGCTGACAAATGATGAAGCAGTATGAATATAATATACTCATCATTAATTCATCATTGGACAGACAAACATGAGTGTTAAATAGAATTGAATGTACGACAAAGATTGTGAAGTTAAGTGTTTCAACAAGGGGTAACAATTACTGCTATATGCGTTAATCCCTCATTCAATTGCAAATAATTTATAGAGCTGTATGACAACAACAAACGACAAGTCCGATAAATTGACGTTAGTTGTCATATTTAGCTAAATATGTAAGCCTTAAGATGCTAGTTGAGAACCTGAAATACAATAATATCGAAAAAAATGTCAAAATGGAGACCATCGCAGAAATTCAAAATGCTCACTTCTAAAATTGGGTCCAACAACACAATGATTCTGGAATTGTGGTCATATATCATTGTCCAAAAATCCACAATAGTATCTTTTATAGGCCATTGTGTTACAAAAAATGAGCTGTCTTCTTTATAACCCTGTAAAGACAAAAAAAAAAAATGTTTTATAAGAAATGTTATTTGTAGGAAGGTAATAAAATAGCTTACAAGTGTAACACGCTATTCCAATGTAAATTAAGTTAATAAATAGCTTTCTTATTTTAATTCCTCGATTGCATTCTTTAAATAAATAATTAAATTAATTTCTTTTCATACTTGCATGGATGAAAAAAGGGGTGAAAGATATTAAAGGTAAATTCAAACTCATATAAGTCAAAAATAAACTGACAACATCATATATAAAAAAAAAAAGAAAAAGACCAACAGACAAATAATAGTACAAAAATATAACATAGAAATCTAAAGACTGAGCAACACGAACCACACCAAAAACTGGGGTGAAGTAAGGTGCCCTGTGGGTGTAAGCAGATCCTGCTCTTCATGCTGCATCTGATGTATTATAAAAAAAATGCAACTCACAGGTATTATCACTGCGTTTATGTAATCATTTCTTGTACTACCGTATGAAATTAGATATGGTCTAAAATCGTCATCTAAAATAAAAGGACGATGTAATAGATTTAAACAATATAATTCTTAATGCATTTCATACACAGACACAACCTAAAAAATGCATCAGAAAGATCAGAGTTCTTACATCATAACATCAAAAGATAATTAAATACGCTTCATTATTTCATTATTTTTCATTAAATGTACCTCTATTTATATAACTTTTTATTTAATTTTTACCATGCACAATCAATTCTCTTCAACTAAATTTAAACAAAAAAGGCAACACTTCCGATCGTCCGCCTTAAAATACAACATACATAATAACATAAGGTTATAATTGTTATCAAATGCTTAGTGGCTACCGTTTGTTGATGTGGTTCATACTTGTTTTTGTTTTTTTTATATGTATTAGACCGTTGGTTTTCCTGTTTGAATGATTTTACACTTGTCGTTTAGAAGCCCGTAATAGCTTGCTGTTCGCTTTGAGCCAAGGCTCCGTGTTGAAGACGGTACGTTGACCTAGTGTAAGTTATTTAAAGATTTTATTGAAGAAATGCAAACTGTACTTACGTGGAAGAATATTTCTTACTGAATTCTTTAACATATTTTTTGATAAATTTGCAGCTGTAAATTTTGAGGCAGGATACGATGGCCGCAACGTTTCTAGTGTCTTGTTTAAAATACAATCGAATATTCATCAAAATAATAAAAAAAACCCCCATCAATTAAGGAAATAAAAGTTATTGTTAGCTTCAAACAACAATTATCAAGTAGACAGAACTGAGATTGAAGACACAAATACATAAAGTCAACAGTAGTATACCGCTGTTCAAAAATCGTAAATCTATGGACAAAAATCAAAATCGGGGAAAACAAACTAAAACTGAGGGAAACGCATTAAATATAAGAGGAGAACAACGACACAACATTCAAATGTAACACACATAGCAACGAACTAATCATTAGACAAAATCCGATGAGAATAACCAATATAACATCAAAACCAAATACATGGATTTGGGATAGAAAAGTACCGTGACGCGTCTTATAGTAATGTGAATTCACACTCAAATATAGGAGAAAACAAACGACACAACGTACGGAAACACAACGTAAAAATGTTACACAAACAGAAACGAACTATGCTATAACAATGACCATTTTCCTGACTTGGTACAGGACATTTTTAAAGAAAAAAATGGTGGGTTGAACCTGGTTTTGTGGCATGCCAAACCTCGCACTTTAATGGCATTGTTAAATATAACATTAAAATGACAGCATAATAATACAGGACTTCAATACAAATAAATAGGAGAACGTATTAGGCAAAGAAAAACATGAATAATAGATAACAAAAGGCATCAGGTTTAAAATTCAATACGTCAAAACCGCGCCTCGTCCACACAAGACTTACCAGTTACGCCCAGATATAAAAGTTCGAAAGTTAAAAAAAGGGATCAAAAATTGAAAAAGGTTGTGCCAAATACGGCTAGGGTTTTCTGCTTGTGATAATAACATCCTTATTATTTAGAACAATTTATGCTATTGCAAACAGTAAATTTTATCAAATGAATATAAAAGATTTACATGATAAAACTGACGTCTTAACTAATTACAGAAAACAAAACCCGAATACATAATACATTGAAGACCAACACAGAAAATAGACACACCCGACTTGGTCCAGGCCTCAACGCAAAAAGTCATAAAATGACGTCACATAAGAAGTAGTAAAATAGCACAAAAATTACGTCACGCAGACATTTGAATTTCTGAAACAGCACGAAAATGACGCCACATTTGAAAAACTATATCTCAAAAATAAGATAGAAATAGGATTGATTTAAAATTATAATAGAACTATATACTGATGTTACATTTAAACACAATGCACATTGCAATACTAATTAATAGCAATATTATATATATGTCCGGTTTGTTTTGAATCTAACTACAATCATAAAATATCGTACAGATTAAGTTGAACAAAATCAAAACTAATAAATGAAGGTGGTGATTAATTTTCTTTACCATAACACATGAATATAATAGAAAAGACGTCAACTAATTTGACAAACTCCGATGAAAATTACAAATATAACAAATATAACATCAAACTAAGTACATGAATTTGGGATAGATAAGTACAGTAACACGTCTTATAGTAATGCGAATTCACACTCAGCAAAACAGTCACAATCGGGAATAAGTCACGTTCGGTAATTAAAAGATTAGACGACGTAATGACAAACCACAATCTACCATATGGTAAAAATGTCCTTAACTAGTTTGGTCAAAGACACATCGTATGGATCTACTAATTCGTGATGGTGTCCATAAAATTTACGGAGTGTCAATTTTAATATGTCCTCCTCATAACTTTGTTGAAGCAGTTTCTGTGTAATGAGCACACTTCTGTATATGAAGTCCGTATACTTTTCGTTTAACTTGCGTGGTGCTATTTAGTGATTTATATATTTAATTATGTCTATCGCAGTTCGGAAAACTGGATAACACTATAATTGCATAGTGTACTTTCCAAGCTTCCTATCTCTTTTTTAATTTTGGTGCGTTTGTGTCCGTGGTTTGAACACATTTAGCCCTACTGCATAGTTAATCAGTGAAATTACGAAAAAACATATGTAGAGTTCTGTATGGTCGATCGTTTTCGTTTTCGTTTGAATGTTATTGTTTGAGTGATATATATGGAAGTGTTTAACGACCTTGACTGGCTATACAGCCCTCGCACGGTTGGCTCGGTGCCCGAAGGCGATTGGTGAGCGTTTGAATATTTTGTGCCGTGGGTCAGAAACATGTAACAAAGGACGCCAAATGGAGGCCGCCATCTTGGTTTTGTTGAGTTGATTTTGTTTGTTTACTATTTTGGTGTTATTTCTTCACTAACGGCTGCTTTCAGGTCCAGTTTGGTCAACTTGGCAGCCCGCTAGCCCCGATGATGGAGTACTGGTAGATGAATCGTGGACGTAGTTATAAAGATGACAGGAAGCGTTATCAGGACCAAAGCCGTGAGGCAGTGAAATGAAGGTCGTATCACCCAACAGCCTAGGATACAGCCCTCGGACGTAAATCGGCATAACACTCCCCATGATACAATGGTTTTGGAGTGCATGTTAACGCGGGTACGCCAACTACTACGTCTATCTGTACGGCATGGATTGGTTTCTGTCATCATGTCGTTGATCATCTAACAATAAACCATCATTGAAGATAGCGGGTAAAGGAGAGCTGGCCCAGCACGTCCGTTCAGCTGTAATGACTGAGACGTGACTGGATTGAAAAAATGTGTTTGAGTGATTCAAGATGTATGGCTTTTTATAGGTCGTCTTTTTTAAAGTCACAATCCCATAACTGATCCAAAAAGGTTTAAGTTTATGTACTACATTAATCTAAACATTTTTAATTTTTGAAATACTAAGGCTTTGCTACCTCAGGAATAGATTACCTTAGCTGTATTTGGCAAAACAATTTTAGGGAGTGTGGTTGTCAATGCTCTTCAACTTCGTACTTTATTCGGCCTTTTTAACTTTCTTGGATTCAAGCGTTACTGATGAGGCTTTTGTAGACGAAACGCACGTCTGGAGTAAATACAAAATGTAATTCTAGTATTTATAATGAGTATATCTGATACCACGTTTCTATAATATAAAAAACAAACCCAACACAGATTAAATTTTTCAGAATTCAGTGAAATAATGACATGAAAAACAAGAAATATTATTTCATTCTGTTTTATCTTTTCATACTCATACCTTAAACTCCTCGCACAATTTCTCTTTAAGTGAACACGTCATATTTTCAATATCATAGTTATATTGAAAGAAATCTGTCCTTGGTATTGACATTTTTGGTACTGTAAAAAGTTCGAGCAGGGCTTCAAATACTGTTTCATATTGTTCCTGTATAATCGATGAACTCATATTTAGTTATTTACAAAATGACTACTTAAATATATCCTAACAATCAAAATTTATGTGTATAAACATACCACATTTGATGAAAAAAATTCTGTAACATGTTTGCTAACAGCAAGGAGGGCATACTAAGGGTTTCAAAAATATCTTTTGTATGACCTAGGCGGTGTTAACACGACCTCCTGCAATAGAAGCGAGCCCGCTACCACGAAACTAAAGATTGAGACACTTCTGTGATTAAAACCATTTATGCTCTACTTTACCCACTACCATGCAGAAATAACGAAATTTAGAACAATTACCTGTAATTATATCAAATGTTGATTAAAAGATAAACTGTATTTTATTAAATCTGTATCTTTTGAAGCTGTTGTTAACTATATGATCAAATAATTGAATATTACGATGTCATTTATTGAATTGTTTTTACAACATTTATAAAAATGATAGTTTTGAAATGTGAACTTCAGTAGCGTTTTTGCGTTAGTTTTTTTTTAAACATAGATTGTGTTTTAATTTTGATCTTTTATGACTTTTTACTATGGCCCGATAAGCTGTTTAAAAGAAAAAGACAACACCCGCCTACACGTGTCCAATAATCCTTTCAGCCTTAACCATGTGAACGACAAACATCCGATAAACAAATAATTATAAAAACCCTACTTGCTTACGTTGTTGAACTTAGAATCTGAAATCCACGTAAATAAAGGCAACAGAAGAATTTCGATGTTCAAAAGTAATAAATCGACCAAAGAAAATAAATCCCTCTTACAAAATAAAACCGAGGGAAACACCTCAACCATAAGAGGGAAACAATGGATAAACAGAAGCACTGCAATAAAAGCAAACGCCAGCATACATAGAAACGGACAACTGCTATATTCAAGACATGGTATCTGACATTTTAAGAAAAATAGTGGGTTAAGAAAGAAGAGGAAATTAGTAAGAGTCTTTTGTTTTGGAAAGTAATTATCAATGTACATTAATATTAATAAAAGGTAATGTAATTTTAATTTTTAATTATTGAGATGTAAGTTGCAGGAAAACGAACTTTAGAAAACAAAGCCTCAAATGAAAATTAATGTCGTTTATAAAAAAAAGAAATATTTCGGCGAAACAAATTGACAGTGGGGACAAAATATTTATGTTTTGTGAAAACAGTGTGAATAAAGAAAATTACCATATCAGAAACCACGAGTTATGATGCATTCTGAGCAAATGTGCCTCGGGAACACGTAGCCGCCCTACACAGATACTGATAAATTAAAGATAATTTCTAATTCGACACGTGTTTCGTTTGATAGAATTCCTATCTTTATTTCAATACATATTTTGACCTTAGTTATTTCAGTTAAAGTAAGAAAACACGGAGTTTTTAGATATCAAACAAAGCATATTTATTGTGTTTGAAAAAAAATAATTTCATATTAAACAATTGTAGGAGATTTATTAAAGTGGAAAAAATTAAATTGTTACAGTTATGTTACCAACATGGGTTTTTATCATATTCATTCTATCCTTCCGCATCATATGAAGATAATCCATAACATCAACATAACCAATTTTTTTTCCATTCTCATATAATGCATCTATGGCAATAAATGTGCCTGTCCTTCCAATGCCAGCGCTAAAACAAATCATGTATATCAAAATAGTTGGCATATTCAAATTAACTTGAAATGTGTGACAAAGAATATTTGCTCAGTTGAAGACAATATCATGATAATAGAAAATTCTTTAATGTTTTTTTTCCATGGTTATTTCACTTTATTCGACAAGGAATAGCACCTTTAAAAATAAACAAAGTATTGCAATCGACTTCATGCTCGATTTTTAAGAGTTTTAAAAACAATTTAAAAATGAATATTTAACAATATTAAATTTTATGTTATTCTTCTGGTAAGGGCAATAAGCTGAAGGATGATTACCATCTAAATTGAGATAATCAAATCTAGTGGTCAGTTTGCATACCTGCAGTGAACAATCAATGGTCCATTCCGGTCAAAATCTTCACTTACTCTCCTGTAAAAGTTTACCAATTCGATTCTACCGGGAACTCCATGGTCTGGCCATTGGTTGAATTGTAATTAGTGTACGGTCTTTACAACCTGGTATTATATTATATATAACCTTACCAACATGGTAAAATTTACACAAAGTGTTACATTATCACAAAACTTAACATTTGATATACTGAATAATTCATTGGAAAATTAATCCTGTTTGCAAATTTGTTCTCGATGTCTTTGGAAAACACATTTGACGAAATAATAGACATACATAATGAGAAATGTTTGTTTCGCCTTAAAAACTTTTACATGAAGGAATATTTCAGGGAGACTTTTAAAATCAAAGGCAATATATCTTTATGCAAACAAAAGATACTGAGCTTTTTTAGCCGCAAGTTAAAGTTTAATAAATGAAGACTATGTCCATGGGAAACATACGGTGCCATCGGTTGCATGGAACGTGTTAATGTACACAACTCAAGAACCGTAAAAGTGACGCTATCCAAGTTCGAATTTGATCTGGGTATTGTATTAATAATCATTGCGTGTAAGTTTTATAACATTGGATTGCGGCGAACTTAAATAAAAGATCGGTAACAAAAAAAAAAACCAGCATTATTTCATTTGTAAAGGATCAAACCTCTAGAAGGATGAAAGTGACGCCACCTACTTCAGATATGATTTTTGATTAGTAGTATTCAGCATATTGTGTAAGTTTTATAACATTTGGTTGTCTAAAACTAAATCAAAAGAAGTGAAAATAATTGTGGGACTCACTGCAATGGCGTTGTCAGTTATCGACAACTTATGAGTTTGAAAATTATTTTAATATCTTCTGTCTTTTGAGTCACCAAACACTGAAAACTCTACGCACTTACTTGCTTCAGTGGTGACACTATTATTTCCTTTATACTATAATAAACATTATATTGGTAATTTTAACCATTAACTTGTATAAACAATATTATTAAAATACCCTTGAAATGAATACTTTTTTATGCCAAGTGTCTAATGGCTGCAATGAAAAATATAATGAAGTCTATACTGGGTATTGTTAATTGTTTTTGTACCTATTGTAAAGGATTCGTTAAAAATAAGAAAATAATATATATTACCATACTACCACTATTAGACACAGATATTTTCCTGCACATATAATGTGTATGCTGTTTTTCTTCTGTCATAACAAGACTATAAGTGTCTACTAACAATGGTTCTTTGACTGAATCTGGCCAATACTGTGCACATTTTCCCTAATAAAATATAATATACTTTTGGATATAGATATATGTGTTCACAAATATTATATAAAAAATAAAATAAACCATATGTGCTTTAGAAAATATTTCCTGGATGTAACTGGTAAAATTTTGAACGACCAATACACAACAATTGCAATTGAAAGCTAAGCCTTAGGATACTTGTAAAGCTGATCAATTATAAATATACCAAAAACGAGACCTTACAATTTTATATAAATCATATTTAAGAAAAATGAGAAGTGGACCAAAGAAAAAAAGAAATATGTGAGATGTAGTTGTGTAGTAACAGAAGAACCTTCAGGGAGGGGTTACTTGCTTTATTTGTGTGCAGTAATATATATGAAGAGTCGGATATTTATAAACTTTCGAATATTCATGCAAGGGATGATGTGACAAATATATTTGATAATGTTTTTGCTAAATGTGCTATGTCTATAAATAAAGGCAACAGTAGCATACCGCTGTTCGAAAGTCATAAATCGATTGAGAGAAAACGAATCCGGGTTACAAACTAAAACCGAGGGAAACACACCAACTATAAGAGGAAAACAGCAAAACAATAGAAATACTAAGGTGCAACAAAAAAACATAACGACAATGTAACACACACAAAAACAAACTATAAGATAACAACTGCCATTTTCCTGACTTGTTACAGGACATTAAAAAAAAATAATGGTGGGACGAACCTGGTTTTGTAGCTAGCCAAACCTCGCGCTTTTATGACAATGTTAAATATAACTCTAAAAGGACAATATTACATGACAGGACTACAGTACAAATAAACAATTCAATAATACATTTCGACATGCTAATGACGATCAAACGCATCAGGCTTAAAATCCAATACGCCAGACGCGCGTCTCATTGACACAAGACCAACCAGCGACGCTCAGACCAAAAAAGCCAGTAAGCCAAACAATCACAATCAATATTCTTATCAACACAGTGTTGAATAGCCACAAAATAAAAACCAACACATAAAACACCCTAGGGAAGCAAATAAAACAGCACAACATAACCACTCATCGTCTATCACACGACTGGATTGCCGATTCCAAATTACGTCATAGGAAAAGTAAAATAAATTAAATTGCCTTTTTGTATTTTTTCGTTACATATGACGTAGACCTGTTCTTATACATCCCCTCATTGTGTTATTGTGTTATAGTAAATTTTTGTGTTCTGGTTTTTCATTTTTCTAATATTTATATGTTTATATTCCTTTTAGTGTTTCTTTGTTAAATTTTGTTTTTGTTTTTATAGTTCTGACCGCTGTACCCCAATTTTGACATTTTTATCTATTATGGCTGTTTGCATTGTTCATATATCGTTGTCAATATGATGAAATTCAATGCGACAGTCATACAAGTAAAAGGACTAGCTTGCTATAAAACCAGGTTTACTCTTCCATTTCTATTTAATAAAATGTCTGTACCAATTCAGGAATATGACCGTTGTTATCCATTCGTTTGATGTGTTTCAGCTTTAATTTTTGCCATCTTATTACTGACTTGCGGTTTTTAGTTTTCCACGTAGTTTGTTATTTATTTTATTTTACTTTTATTTGTACAAGTTGACAAAATAACAACATATATTAAACAATGAAAAATGAGTTTTACACCTTTCTTCCTTCCTCAAGTTGTGTTACCATTACAATTGTAAAGACATTTTCTTCCCAGACCATATGCCAGAAATCCCTGACAGTATTTTTCTTAGGACCTTTTTTTTTATGGAAAAAGAGAAGATAGTGCATTAAGTTATACTTCATAAAATAGGTAAATAGAAATAAAGAAATTTTTTTGGTAAAACATTATTAAATCACTCTGTTCATTAAGGAAAAAGGTTTGATTCTTTCAGCAAGTAATGACAGACTTGGCACTCAAAAATTGTCCAGATTAAAACATGTTAAATATAAACCAATTTTCAATATGATTAATGTAAGACAGTGTAATACAAGTACTTCCCTTTCATGAATGTGACCTACCGAATTAGACTATTTACCGGATTTGTAATCACATAAGCAACACAACGGGTGCCACATGTGGAGCAGGATCTGCTCACCCTTCGGAAGCACCTGAGATCACCCCTAGATTTTGGTGGGGTTCGTGTTGTTTATTCTTTAGTTTTCTATGTTGTGTCATGTGTACTATTGTTTTTCTGTTTGTCTTTTTCATTTTTAGCAATGGCGTTGTCAGTTTGTTTTAGATTTATGAGTTTGACTGTCCCTTTGGTATCTTTCGTCCCTCTTTTAAAGTCAGAAGTAAAAAAAAAACATAACGAAGAAGAAACATAACAATATACTGTTTGCTCCGTTAGTATTAACAACGATTGCCGCTAGTTATGTAGGAACAGTTCATTCGGTTACATATATTGATGGATTTTGTGTTTGTCGGTCTGTAATTTCGAATAAACTTCTTTTCTCAGATTCTTTGTTATTCCGTTTTTTTATACCTCAGCTAATGTTTTTATTCTTCAAATTATGTTTAAATTCCGTTTCTGAATAATATTTCATTTGCTCGTAATAAATCATGCTTAAGAAACATTATTTGGTCCTCGAATGTTTATGTGTTAAGTAAAAAATGTATTCGGGGAAATAAAATGATGTAACAGAATATCGAGAAGTTCTAAACATTTTTTCATGCGGTTTAATATTTAGAAGGTCTACTGATTTTTTACAAACCTTGTGCAGCTATGTATGCCCTTTTCTTTTCGTAATTCTGAAATACACATACTAATACGTATGATAAAACAGTTTTTGATTATGAAATGTTTTAACCTTAGAAATTTCCCTGTCGATAAAATGTTATATTCATGTCAACGTTATCAAAAGAGTCATCAGATCTGCATATATTTCTGAGGCCCAATCATGCAGATGTCCAAGTAAACACATTATCGAAAATATTTTGCAGATATAATCACATCATCATTAATTATTTTTTAACAAGATAATCACATAATCGAAAATACAATGACTATTAATTAATCAAATATCATGACATATTTGGTGTGGTAATCAAATAATCATTATAAAAACAGGCAAGTACTCACATATACAAACACCCAATGAGGAAGCTCATGTCATCATGTGTTCTCTGATATAGAGCTTGTCCCATTAACAGTTATACCTTGTTAATTATATCTAGTTTGTTTTGAAAATATTGAAAAGATGAAAATAATATTAGTAATGATAATAGAACCCTGTCTAGTACCGTTACTTTTAACAATAAACCTCTTGTTGAAGAACGTCAACAATTTTTATGTCCGAAATAGAAGAGACATAGAGACGAAGCAAAGTATATGAAGTAAAAATGTATTGATACTTGAAGAGCTATATGATCAGTAGGAACCAAACGAGTAAAGCAAAATACACATATGAAGAATCCTGCATGAGAGAGCTGGAAACATACTTTCTCAAAATTTTTAAAGTTATCAATGGTAAAGTAATGAAAAGTTTGTTTTAAATCATATTAGTGAAAAATTATATCACTGAATACTCAGTTGAATAATAGTACTGGAAAATTGAAATAGCGCTTATTCATGTTATTTACTGCACGGTCACTTTTTTTTTAATTAATCTTCATCTGAACGTTCAATAGATATAGGAAGATGTGGTATGATTGCCAATGAGACAACTCTCCATCCAAGTCACAATTAATAAAAAAATAAACCGTTACAGGTCAAGGTACGGTGTTCAACACGGCGCCTTGGCTCACAGCGAACAGCAAGCTATAAAGGGCCCAAAACAAACTACTAGACTAGTGTAAAACCATTCAAACGGGAAAACCAACGGTCTAATCTATATAAAAACGGGAAATGAGAAACACGTATGACTACATAAACAGACGACAACCACTGAACATCAGATTCGAGACTCAGGACAGATGCAAACTTATGCAGCGGGATTAAACGTTTTAATGGTACCAAACCTGTTCACTGCTCTAAAACAGTAGTATAACATCACAGCATAGAAAGACACACTATAAAATATCAAATGGAAGGCTTAACTCAATAAAAAAACGCAAATTAACACATCTGAATGCAAATACTTATTTAATAAAATCTATAAGGGATAAATAATTAAGATAAAAGGTAAATAAACAGGTTTAAACAAAGTATGATACCGCTGTGAAATGTTAAAAATATTCAGAAAATCATCACTTTTGTAAAAACCTGCGTTATAGTATAAAGTAAAATCACAAAAATACTAAACTCAGAGGAGAATCCAATCGGAAAGTCCATAATCACATGGCAAAATCAAATGACAAAACGCATCAAAAACGAATGGGCAAGAACTGTCATATACACAAGTAAAAGAAAACAATTTTGTTGTAAAGTATATTTCTTTTTCTGTGTGTATAATCTTCCTTTTAGAAATACCAAGAAATTCTTGTATACCAATAAAACTAATCTCACAATTGGTACATATGGGGTGAATATCAACATTAAACTATACAATTGGTGCTAGATAAAACTTTCTGTATAGGTGCAAGAAAAGTATTTAAGGAGAAATGAAATAATTCAATGATCATAGTACGAAGAAGCGAAAATTTGTAGTTATTCCAAGTTATCAAACCTAGAAAGATTTCACAAATAATTCAGAAGTGGTATGATCAAAGACGCATTAAGAGAATAATTCAAGCTAAATCGAATTAAAAATAAATTTTGCAGAGAAATCACACATTGAAAAATATAATATCACAAACACAGAAAATGAAACTTAAGTACAAAATCCCCCTAAAATCAAACAATAAAATGAAGCTGCACAAGATAGTTAAGGTCTTTCTGTTTCTGTAGTACCGCATGTCGTTTGCTTTTAAAGCCCCGGTCACAACAGGTTGTACGATTTTTTGTCGTGGAAGATATTATAAATAGTTGTCCTGGCACTGTCGTGCAAAATGTCAAAATAATATTTCGAGTGGGCACATCAGCTACGACATGTCCACGATGGGTATGAGACAGAGAAAAAAGAATTGTTATTGTACTGTCGTGGGTTTGTCGAACGTCGGTCGTGCGACAGTCGTACGACAATCATGAGATGTTTGGGGCTATTTCACAGGTTTTCATGTCACGGGATGCACGTGTTACTGTCGTGTCGCTGTCGTACGACTTTCGTGCCACTGTCCTGATACATGCCAGCCTCCATTTGCATGAATCCAACGAAATCACCGAAGATTCCCGCTCCAACTATTTAATCAGTGTGTACTATACTGCCCAAACATCGGGCACCGTTCGATCAATGACCTATCCCACTAACGTCGGGCGTTTCGCTGGTTCCAATACTGTTCACGGGATCGAATCAACGCTAACAGGACCATATTTTGCTCTTGTTGGAGTCCGACAAGGCGCCTATCAAGCAGCGCCAAGCGTAATCGTTCTGGTGAAATAGCCATCTTCTTTAAACGGCAGACAGTATGTTTTTGCATTTCCGCCCAATTGTATTCTTCTAAATAAAACAAAAATATGTTGCACGACGAACATACCACTGTCGTACGACAGACAATCAATGTAGTGCGAGCATCGTACAAAATGTGGTATTCGTGAGACAATCGTGCGACTGTATCACGAGTGTCTTGCGACAGTCGTAAAATTGCCGTACGACAGTCGTGCAACAGTCGTAAGATTGTTTTATTAAAATGGTTTATATTAGTACCCACGACAATGTGTTTATCGCAAGACAGTCGCACAACTGTTATAACACACTCAAAAGACGGCCACAAGACAGTGAACGACAAAATAATCGTAGAGTAAAAAAGGTGCATGTCCAATTTTCGTCCCACGACACACAACAGCGTCATGATGCTTAAAATATCGGGCGACTGTCCTACGACGATTTCAATTTACCCGCGATTTGACAAATTTCATGTGGTGGCGCTGCTAAGATGTGTCGTGGGTTCGCTGTGACCAGGGCTTAAGGAAAAAACTAAATTGCGGTTATATACGTTTCCCTATTTTTTGTACATTTTTACCTGTTATATCTGTATGATAAGTTCACACGTTGTTGTCACTGTTATGACATTTTAAGCAAGTGTCATATATAGTTGAGAGGTTAAGCTAGCTGTAAAACCATGTTCAATCCAACGTTTTCTATATTAAAAAAATGTCTGTACCAAGTCAGGAATATGAAAGTTGTTATCCATTCGTTTGATGTGTTTGATGTTTTGTTTTTTTGCCATTTGATTATGGACTTTCATTTTGAATTTTCCTAGGAGTTCGGTCTTTTTGTCATTTACCTTTTAATAATACATTTGGTTTCCAAATCTGCAATTTTGACAAAACAGTATATCATTTTTATAATTTTTTTGTATAGTTAAAGTAAAAGAATAGTATACTTACGTCTATGTAATTAGCATTTATATAATCATGATTTGTGTTTCCTTTTAGAACAATACGTGAATGATCATCTACAATGAAATGTCATATTTATAGAACATGAAACCTGCTAAATTTAAATAAAAAAAGAAACCAAAATCACGACTGTCTATTGTAATTGACTCATAGGCTTATCATTGCTATTTTTCCTTTTTTTATTCCGTCGGGGGGGGGGGGGGGGGGGGGGGGTTGTGTTATATCATTGTTATAAAGACATGAAAAGTTTGAAATTATTTAAGAACTGTAACATTAGTTATTCCGACTAAAAATTTAGCAAGAAAATGCTAATTTGGTCATCCAATTTTACTTTAAAAAGATACCCCCTTTTCAAAATACCAAAATCCAAACAAAACAAAACTTAACGATAAACTATAAATCAATGAATACTAGTACATACAATTATACAAAAGCATGTGTTTACTTAGTTGTACATCACTGGACAATATCGAAAGTTCCTAATCTTAAACATTCGGCATTTGAAATATTAATTGATGATATCCTGTATATGGAAAATCTTGTTATTTGAAAACAGATTATTTTTGCATTTCTTTTTACACACATGTGAACGTAAGTTTTATTGACATTAAATCATGACGAGTGCATTAAAATTTAAATTAAGAAATAAAAGTTAAAGACAAATTTTTACCTTTTTGAAAATATTTGTAATACAGATAATTGTTACAATACTCATGATACTAAAATAATGCATTCTTTGAAAATGTGAAATAATAAATAAATCAGAAGTTTTCAGCATTTGTGCGACTTGCTTCTTTAAATAGAATCATTTGAAAAATGTACACACGTAAACACAAGGTCAAAAGCTTTTGTGTTTCAACAGAAAATAACATTTATCAGTCTTTTTATACTGTAGTAATTTAAAATTGACTCAAACGAAACCATGAACGATGTGTCTTTTTTTTTTAACATAACGAGTCAATGAATCATTGTATTGCAGTATTCGTCTACCTAACAAAACTTTAAAGGTAATATAGATTTTAGACAATAACTGATATCAAACATACTGGAATCATACAAAGAAAACTATAAAAATTACCCCTTTTTTATATGTGAGTATAATTTTGATATCGATTGTTTTCTAATATTCATGTATTATTAGGTCCGATAGTCGGAGGAATACTTGTGTTTGTCATATCTCTCACATATCGGTTCTGATTGTTCGCAAGAAAAAGGAATTTATTAAATGCATTTTCTGACTATCTGGTTAGCAAAAGTACTCTTAACTTGTGAGTACAAATAAAATACATGTGATGCATTAAGATGATCATTGTTCTCAATCAATTTATGAAAGATAACATATACTCAGTTAATCAACTTCCATCAAGTTGGGAATGTGCATTTCCATACATGTTAACGCAATTATGACGTCAAATGGTCATGGTCAAATTATTAATTTTTAGGCTATTCCATGTAGTCTGTGCGTAAATGTGCGTCATGTTTTATCAAATATTAAGCTAACAAATATTTACGGATATTGAAGATATTTTAAGGTTGTTTAACATACAAGGCAATGTTGTGAGGAAACGATTTTTAACTTTATTTTCTTCTCTTGAACCCTCAACACAAGGGTAAACATGCTCTTTAGGTAAATTCTACAAATAAAAAAAAAAACACATGTTTTAATGATTTGTATTTCATATTATGTTAATTTTCATAAGGTATTGTTAAGTTAAGTTAGGTCATGAACGACTACTTTGGTAATGCATTCTACTGCAAATTGCTTGAGTCCTCACAACGTTAAGAATTTTGCAAAGTACATGTTAACTATTTGATATGTGCTATGTGCTGGAAAACTTTGATATCAAAATGAAACAGTTGAGGGAGGTAAGGACATACACCAAACATTTTTGAACAAATGTGTGTATAGCAGTCATATGTTTCTATATTTTGTTGTAACCCCAAGATCAAATTAGTTTTATTTTGATAGGATGGAGTTATTTGGAAGTAAACGGTCTGAATATTCTAAAAGATCCAGTTTACAAATATGTTTAACGTAGTACCAGCAATTAAACAAACTAGTCAAGACAAAATATAAACAATATTATTGGGAATTTAAAACTATACCTTTAGGTTGAGGCGAAAGATACCAAAGGGACAGGCAAACTCAGATCGAAAATAAACTGACAACGCCATGGCTAAAAAAAACTAGAGCCTCTCAACAGCCTGTGTCGCTCACCTTGGTCTATGTGCATATTAAACAAAGGACACACATTACAGACAGGAATAGAGTTAATGACAAAATTATCTGTTTTTTTGTGGTGATGACTTGTTTGTAGATCTTAATTTACTGAACATTCTTGCTATTTACAATTATCTCTATATATAATGACTTGGCTTAGTAGTTTTAAAGGAAAAATTAAAAATTTACAAAACATTTATAAAAGTTGAGAAAAATTTACTTTAAAGGACAATAACTCTTTAAGGAGGTTCGCTACTCAGTTTCAAAATAACAAGCTTTTCATTACACTAGTATATATTGATATGGGATTATTAAAGAAAACAAAAGAGCAAACAAAAAATATAGGTCAATGTGCTTGTTTTTTTATATTAGCCAATGAAATTTTGGCGGGAAAATGTTCTCTCTTGACTTTTCATAGCTATATCATTGACAAGTTTAAGTGCTAAAAAACTTTTTGAAAGCAACAAGGATTTTATAAGACTTTACAGATGACTTATTATTATACTTGTAAATGATTTATAGAAAGAAAATGTGGGTCAATTAGGAATTGTTTTTAATGCATTCAAATGGATAAAATCACAGGATTCCGAAAATCTGACAAAAAAATCCAAAACATGACAAGCGAACACCCATAAGGGGTCAATTGACAATTTTGGTCATATGTAGACTCATGTGTAGATTTTCCTTTTCCCGAACACTTTTGCTGTTTACAGTTTATCTTTACTCATAATAATATTCAGGATAATAACCAAAAACTGCACAATTTTCCTAAAATAACCTTTTCATGATTAGCAACCCAACAATGGGTTGAACAACAATGGGTTGTCTGATGCGTCTGAAAATTTCATGACAGACAATTCTTGACCCGATGAACAATTTTACCTCGTCAGATTTGCTCTGAATGCTTTAGTTTCAAATATTAAAGCCAATAACTGCATTTTACACACATGTTTTATTTTGATCCATGGCGGCCATCTTGGTTGATGGGCGGGGTAATCGGATACATTTATTAAACTACATACCCTAAGGATGGTGTAGACCAAGTTTGGTTTCATTGGACCCAGTAGTTTCAGAGGAGAAGATTTTGTGAAATTAACGGACTACTATCACGGACGACGGACAACGGATGCAAAGTGATGAGAAAAGCTCACTTGTCCTTTTAGGCCAGGTGAATTAAAAACAAACAGACAAATAATATTACACAAGACACAACATAGAAAACAGAAGACTGAGCACCACTAAACCTACCAAAAACTATAGTTGATCACAGGTGCCCCGTAAGGGTTGGAAGATCTTGCTCTACATGTGGCATCCGTCGTGTTGCTTAAGTCCGATAAAAAGTCTAATTTCGTAGGTCACATTCATGAAAAGGGAAGGGGATGATTTCAACTACACCATTTGAAACATGATTGAATAGCTCCCTTATGAGCAGCAACCCTCTATCAAGGAAATCATGATACATGTAGGTAATACAAGTCTGGAAATATCGTATCATTTGGGAAATGTATAATCCGTATGCAGGCGCCACTCGAATGTGGCTTCATAGAAATGAATTTCACAATCTTTTTTCTTAAAGTTTTGTTTTTCGACCGACCCTTATTGTCCATCATTTAGATGTAAGTCAAGATATGGGGCAGACTTAACTGTATCTGTAGTATGATTTATTTCAGTTCGATGGGACAGATTCGTTCAAAGTAGTCACCAAATTTTGAATTATTTTGTGAGAGAACATCATCTGTATACCGGAATGTAAAGTTAAAGGATATTGCTAACTTTTTGTCTTTCTTCGTAAGAAGTTCCTGTATGAAGTCAATTTCATACTAATCAAGAAACAAGTCGACAAGAAGAGGGGCACAATTGGTTCCAATTGGAATACCGACAGAGTGTTGAAAAACACTTCCTCCAAACGTAACAAATATGTTGTAAATCAATAAAATCAAGCATCTTGATCATTTCAAGTTTCAGAATTTTGTTTGTTTGAATCAGAGTGATTCTTTACAAAGTAGGATTTATCCCGCCCTAAGACAAGAGAGTAACCTCCAGTAAAAATAAAAATTCATATGATCAGTCCACGTTTTGAGTTGTTTTTAAACCTACCAATCAACATCATTTAGATGTTTGTCAAGCATAATAAGCCTGTCTGTATCCATACTTTAATATGTGGTCTTGCTTATTAATGTTAATGCTTAAACTTGTAGTGACAAACAGCAACAACTGCCACAAAAGCCTAATTTTGAGATCTTTTAATACTTTATATGGGAAAGAGCTTCACTCAAAAATAAAATCTGCTACAGAACATTTTTTTACAAAGATGGTAATGTGCTTAAACTGTCCTTGCATGTGTAATATGGCTGTTTTATTTATCTGTGATGGTCCCAAGTTATTTATTTATCACAATCACGAAACATATGACTTAATAAACCTTATAAGACACTGCTTAATGTTATTGAATTGTTTTATTTGGACCCTTTTTCAAATCTTTATACAATCCTGAATTAACACTGGTATCAGATTTTATAATAATGCGATGCAAGTGTTTGGTGTTACACGCTTCAAAACACTTCAAAGAAAAATGCACATGAGTCTCAGTTTAATATGAAGTTAATTTTGCAACTGTAGTCTTTGTTATTAGATGATATTTGTATTTGAAGATGTATGAACATCATAATGCTGAAAAACGGAAAGCATTTTATGGAGGTAAATATTGAACGTTAACAAACATTAGTCGCTAAGAAAAACAATGAAAAACAACCAGATTACTTAACATATATTCGAATTCTTGAACGTTACTTACTTCAAATTTTTTCTTGAAGCCGCAATCTTTCCGTTTTTCATTAAAAACCTGCTTAAGGGTTTCAATCGGTATTTTGTTATTACAGAACGTTTCCACAATCGGTAAATTTTTGTATGAGTGTATTAAATGATCCCTGGTAGACGGTAGTTCAGTTTCCTCTCTGTCTACACGAGAATATGTTACCTCGGCTTGATCCGGTATGGCATGATCATATACAGTATTTATTGCTAGATTTCTATCTGTAAACAAAATTTTGTAAAATATATTGTATTACACTATTCAAATTCATATTACACTTTACATGCTTTATGTCTATTACTGTCTATTATTTTACTTTAAGATGATTTATGTACGATGTTCATTACAAAACTAAATGCATAAAATAACAAATACACTTTCTTTTTTTAGTAACGTTTGTTTTGCATAATGCTTGTTAAAGCACATAAAGCGTTGAATATTATATGTACAACCAGGATATAGAAGTCATTTTAAAAATCTGGCATAATTTGTATTTATAAACTGTACTCCTTGCACAAAACTAATCCAACAGAGTAATGCATGGTATAGGAAGGAACTACTGAAATCGGCACTGCATAGGTTTTATTAATTAGTATCCATTTTAAATTCTGCGAAATATGGATAAGTGATAGAAATTTGCAAAAGAAATGAAATAACGGAAAGGCTACTGAATCACAGCGTCCATTTAATTTGTCTGAATATTTACCTTCTATCGATATTTCTTTGCGTCTGTAAATATCAAATGAAAAAAATAAAAAAATTGTAATGGTTTCTTTTTAAAAGTATTCTTTAAAGTTTTGTGAAGTTAATTTTTTACACCAGAAACTGGAGTAAACTTTACAATTATGTGACATTTTATGAATTAAAAACTAATTATAGAGTACCCATAATTACAACACATGACTTCTTCTATTGTTTTTGATAAAAGCTTTCGTCCACTTGTAATTATGTCCATCTGATGAGTTAAGCCTTTTTAAACCGATTTTTATACTTCGTTCTTATGTTGTACTGTTATACCACTATCCCAGGTTAGGGGAGGGTTGAAATCCGCTAACATGTTTAACCCCGCCACATTATGTATGTACTAGCCTGTCCCAAGTCAGGAGCCTGTAATTCATTGGTTGTCGTTTGTTTATGTGTTACATATTTGTTTTTCGTTCATTTTTTTAATATAAATAAGACCGTTAGTTTTCTCGTTTAAATTGATTTAGATTGGGATTTCGGGGCCTTTTATAGCTGAGTATGCGGTATGGGCTTTGGTAATTGTTGAAGGCCGTACGGTGACCTATAGTTGTTAATTTCCGTGTCATTTTGGTCTCTAGTAGACAGTGGTCTCATTGGCATCATTCCACATCTTCTTTTTTAATATCTTTAACTTTGTTTTTTCTTTGGAATTTTTAATATGTTCGATTCAAGCCTCACTAATGAGTTTTTTTTTTGTAGACGGAATACGGCTCCTGTATACAAAATGCATAAAACGTACTATGTAATAAGTAATAAACAAATTGTTGCAATTATAAAGGTAAAATACAACATTCATCCCAAAAAATTATGCTGCCTTCTAATGACAACCAAGGAATGTTGAATTTCCATTTGTGTCGATTTTATTCACCAAAACGCAAAATGTCGATAAAATTGATAGCTTACTACATTTCCTGCATACGATATATGTTTTGACAACTGTTGAATGTCTTATGGTAACATATAGTTATTTACTTCCCTCTTTCCTTTCTGTGGCTTGTAGGCGTCTCATTTTAAATCATACGACAACATGATATATATATATTTTATTTGACACTGACAATTCATAACGGTCAACAAAAACACGTTTGCAGCCGTAAGACTTAAAATATATACAGTAAGAAATATTTAAAGGAATAATAAAACTCATAAATCGATAACAAACTGATAACGCCATGGCACAACAAAAAAACTCGAAAAATCACGAAATGACAGTTTTAAACATGCAAAACACAACATAGAAAAACTAAGGATGATCAACACAAAACTCCAAGGATAACTTTATTCGCACCTGAAGGCAAAGTATATCCTGTTCTAACTATGACACCCTTCGTGTTGCTGATATAAGTTGATATTAATTTTAATTTCTTTTTATTTGGCTTTATTTCTTTTCAACCGCGTTATACACTTTACCAGTATGTATACTAACATCTATACAATAATTGCACTTGACAAAAGAACAGTGACCATAATACAGTTGAAAGAAACAATCGTTTTATATTAGAATCTTAAAAGGACAAAATGACTTGACTTTTTCAGTATAATAATTGCAATGTATTGAATGTATTGTTGAAAGCTAATTGACTTTCAATCGATTTAACAAAAAGTTCTGTATTATTTGTTATAATATGTTAAAAACATACGTTACTTACTTGTAAATAAAACATACAGCCGATAGAATCAAAATTATTATCACGAGACCAGCAACACCTCCACCAATAGCTAACCAATTGATCAATTTCTTCGATCTCACTGAAACAAAAAAATATAGGCAGGATATTATCAGGTCGGTTCCTCGCAATGTATGATTTGGCATTTCCGAAATAAAGATATTTGTATCAACGACTTTCATCTTGATGAAAAAGCATATTGAATGAAACAATGTATATTGATCATTGAATAAGGCATGGTGTGTAGAAGTGCTAAGTAAAGAAATTATTACAGTTTTGATATCACTACAAAAAAGTTAAAATTGGGATTAAAGATTTTGCTCTAGATATCCTTGAAAAATTAGAAAGAATGTGATACAAAATTATGCTGTAAATCTTTATGTTTTTTAAATTCTACATCTAACTGACACTGCTTATCGAATAAGCATTATCACAACATGTTTAAAGGTGTTCTTCTACTGTAGATAGAATATTGATTACAACGTAAGAAAGAGATTAGCGGAATATCTTGACCCGGCCATGTGTTGTTTTCATATGGATTTTTGTTTTTATAAGTATTATATAGATACGAAAACAATATAACTAAACATATTTTACATCTTCCTGTTGTTCATTATTATTGTATTTATATTGTGTCATAGATCAAATTCATTCGTTCTGTGTATGTTTACTTGTTTTTTTGTTAATTTTTGTTTTTGTTTGAGTTAAGTCATTTGGTCCCTGTTAAAACGTTCAAAACTGCAGCATTTGTTTGCATCGATGCTAAGACAGAAACCTGTAGTACAGTTCTGTGGTTTGATAATGTGGTTCCAAAATGTATCTGTTTTCTCGTTTTTTTTTATAAAGATTAGACCGTTGGATTTCCTGTTTGAATGGTTTTATATAAGCTTTTTTGGGACCCCTTTATAGCTTACTGTTAGGAATGAGCCAATGATCCGTGTTGTAGGCCGTACTTTGACTTATCGTTTCACTTTTGACAATTGTTTACTTATTGTGACTTGAATTGAGAATTGTCTCATTGTCACTCATACCACATCTTCTTGTATGTTTTTCACAGAAAACAGAAATTCAGAATCAAGAACCTTACGAAAAACAGGAGTCGCCTTCCGATTTTTTTATTGTCTTACTGAAAATAATGTTACAAATCAAGTCCATATATTTAACTTATGTCTGCTACATGTATGATGTATTCATTTCTGATACAACAGTCCAGAAACAATAAAAGTAAGGTATCTTTCTTATTTGCATGTTTGAAAGACCTAATAAGAACTTTGTATTTCCGGTTTACTACCTTGATTACAAGATTCACCAAGCCATTCTGTCTTACATCCCTCAATTGGACATGTTCCTGTACATTTGTCACAAGGATTCTTCAAACAATTGCATCTTGATGAACAGTTATTTCCAAAAGACCAATCGTCACATCCTACAAAATAGATTTGATATAAGAAATACCATACAACTACATTATATCAAACGGTATTGCATATATTTTTTTCGTATTCTTGAGTTTAATAAAAGTTGAAAGACCAGATCATTTTGAAGTTAAAGAGCTTTAAAACACACAAAACAATATTAGTGCCGTATACAGAAATGGCAATCTATGTTAGTGAAAAACCTGTTAGTTTTTTCGAATAATGAATTTAATTTAAAAGTAAATTTTCGGTAAATGTATAACATACTCCTATATACCAGGAGCTAAATAATGTTGAATTCTGTTTGAAAGTGATTTACGTTTATTTAACGTAACGTCACGTGCGGTAGAATATCTGTCAATCTTCAGAGAACAGTTTTTTTTTATAGGTGTAAAGATTTTTCTACTAACATTAAAAAAATGTTGCTATGAGCTTGTTGCACTTTCTTTACAACAACTAACAAACTATTCTGACTACTCAGCTTTACATACGTTCGTTACAGTATTCCCCGTATTTATATCCAGGATTGCATGCGGTTGCATTATTACAAACTCCATCGACAGGATCACACATATTTGATATACATCCACCACAAAAACTTTCACAATTTTTTCCAAAGTACCCGTTAATACATTCTAGAAACGAACAATGCATAAGAATACTATTCCATCGGTTCACTATACACTATTACACTAATTCTTTTTTAGAAATTTTATCACATTTATAGAGAAAATTATTAAATCGTTTTTTTGTAATTAAACATATTAATTGATATACATGTATTATACTATATAATCTAAAAGTATCAACACATTTTTGAGCTGCACTGTATTGAACAAAGAATGAATGTACACAACAAATTCAACATTATTTTTTTTACTATAAAGCGTAGTAACTCTGAGATGCAATGCAGCTTTAAAGTGTTAATACGGTGCTCAGTTTTTTTCTTCTGAATTGTATGAAAATATTGTAACAGTGCTGGTATTAGTACAAGCTAATTGTCTAATAATTACGAATAACTGTTGTAACATCCCAGCTACTTTGTTCTAACAGGGGTGATCTGAGCCGGATCACCCCTACCAGATCACCCAAGTTTGAGTTTCTTTGTTATGCATGCTTTCCTTTGTTCTGTAACATTTTGGCGTGAATGTCAAATCCACTATAAAACTTATAATTAATTATACGGAAAAGACTATCAAAAATTTACGTAGAAAAAATCCAGTGTATATGCTGTGATTCGAACTCAAGACCTTTAGCATATCAAGCCCCGACAGATACCACTACACCAGGACGACTGGATACGAGTTAATAGTAATTTGACATACTGAAAGGAAGCAAGATCTTTTTATAAGTGGGGCAAGTTGTCAAACCTTTTTTCAGTGGGGTTTAAACCTTTTTCCTTAATAACATGACTAAGTGAGTTTTCAGACTGATTGTTCAATTTGATTTTACACTTTTTCAAAAGTGGGGCGAGTCGGTAAACAAGTGGGGCGATTTTTTTATAAAGTGGCGATATAGTGTGGGCCGATTGGCAAGTGGGGCGATTTGACATTATTTGATATCTACTCATCGTGTTTGAGGGTCATCAAGGGTATACATCATATAGTGATATATAAAGTATATTGTAATGGTTGTGTGGCGTTCTAAACTAGATTTTATGAATTGTAAATGGTTTTTCGTCTAATCTAAAACAGGTTGGATGTAAAATAGTTATCCCACTCGGACTTGGTGTGTCAGTGTAAGATCACCCTCTGGCCTCCGGCCATCGGGGTGATCTTACACTGACACACCAAGTCCGAGTGGGATAACTATTAAAAAAATATCAAATACCAATTAAAATCTTAACAAGATTTTTGTTTCCGAATATAAAAGGTTATGTTCAGATCATCATTACTGATTAATTCTTAAATTCATTAAAGAGGTTTTTGCTATTTAGTATGCTTGATATTGATTTTGAGGTGAAGAGGATTAGTAAAAACGTTGTTCCTGTACATTGGTGTCAGGGTCGTGTATTTTGTATGTGGCATGGGATAACTATTTTCTCTATTCTAGACATTTTGGAATGTATTATTTATTTTTTCTCTTTTATCTTTCATATTTTAGAACTATAAATGATAAAACTGAAACACTTACCATCTGTACAATTAACTCCCATCCATCCGTTCTTGCAACCTCCAATGCATTCTCCAGAAATATGGTTACATAGTGATATATTACAGTTAAAAGAACATTTCTCAAGACAGCCACTTCCATAAAAACCATTATCACATGCTGTATAATTAAGTTAGAGTTACTCAACAGATAGATCTCAAAAATTATAAATCAAAACGTCAAATGAACATAATTTTGAATCAGTATTCAGCAGTTACAGCATATAAATAATTTTCCGTATTTTTTAGAGTTTCAACTTCTTTAGTAGTCTTTCAAACTAAATGTGCATAATCTAGGTAAGCCAATCAATTGTTTAGAATGAGTACTAAATGTTTCGAAAAAAAGTTACAGATCGGTATAGTTCTCAGTAATTTTCATATCAACGAGATTACGTTAACATAAACAAATGTACAAGTGAGACTAAACTGGACACTGGGGTTTGTATTTGACAAAGTGACTCTAAATTAATGTGTCTCATTCGAGGGGGAAAACTGTTATATAAAAGAAAAAGACACGAAAAGAAGCATTGTTCTGACTAGAAAATGTAAAATAAAGATACAATTCTTTTGACTTTAATAAAATCATGTTATCAATTCATAAAGTTAGAAGATTATATATTTTGGAAAATGAAGTGCTGAATTATCAATAAATATGTCATCAATATATCCTGCACATATTATTGACATGGTTTGTACTATAAAAACCATTGAAATCCAATGTTTCAATATTTGATATAAACAAAGATTAAAGCTTCTGATCATTGTTTCATTTTTTTGAGACTTTTTACAAGCATTCTTTGTTATTGAATACAAGTTATAGTTTAGATCGGGAACTCACAAAATACTAGTATTAAAGGTATGAGTGTAAACCTATTAAACATCCATCATTCAAGTGTTTTGGTGGCAATTGCAAACTGAACATTAAGAAAATACATACGAATCACTTAAAAAAAACACATTTACATTTGTTGCAGTATTCCCCTTCTAAATATCCAGGGCTACAGGCTGCTGTGATATGACATAGTCCATCTAGAGGATCACACAAGTTTGACATACAGCCCCAACAATAATCTGTACAATTGTCGCCAAAATGTCCCTTGTTACATTCTAGAAAAAAGAACATTGTACTAGAATGGTTGAATGTAACTGTTAAACAACTAAGATGAAAATAGATATTCAATAAAAATCATATTCATTAAACTGTTTATCATCTATTTTGTTATTTTGTTATTTTGTTATTTAAAGTTCAGTTATACTACTTATGTACAGGTATATATATAAAAAAACTAATGAACTCGGCGGTAAATTCAAAAAGGAAAGTCTATAATAAAATGAAAAAACCTTAAGTTCAAACACATTAAATGAGTAAATATAAAGCTATTGTTATGTGTGTTTAATTGACATTGATTTCACATCATAGTGCATTAGTTTGAAACTAGATAGACACTATTTTGAATAATCACTAAACAAAAGTAAGTTTGGATTTGTATCCGTTTGGTAATGCTAAGATTCTATTGACTTTATTGAGTCAAAGAATTGGTAACATCTTGCGGGAAAAGAAGAACTTATAAACATATAAATCGTCTTGTTTTCTAAAACATTTACTCAGTATTTACTTGTATATTATTAATAGGGATTTAAATCATAAAAGTAATAACTATATATATCGTAGTAAACTTTTTCGAAAAAAACGGTCTAGGCCACGCGCTCAATAACCTTCGCTGAAACGATGAAGTCGAGAATGTAATTTTTACCAGCAACAATTCGCTAGAAATTTTAACTGAATTATTTTAAATTGACGTTATCGTGTGCCAATCGAGTTAAGGAATTTGAAATCCGTATATTACGTCTCAGGTCTGGTGATTAATGCGTTTCGTTTCGACAATTGCAGTATGGTGACTAATAAGACAACTATTCCCAAGAGAAAAAAAAATGTAGGGGTTATCAAATCAAGGTCGCCTTACGGATTTATATTGTATGTTTTGTTTTATTTTCAAATTATATTTTAATTCATGACCGTTATAACGGATGCCGCTCATGTTTTCGGGATACTATTATTCCTTATTATGTCATAATGTTATTGTTCTATTATAAATTTGAAAATACTTTAAACGACAAACGACAACATTACTTTACTCGCGTAGTGGTAATTACCATATGTTGATTCTTAAATATTCTATAGAACTTTCTGGACAATTTTAAATCTCGGTCTATTCTGAAATTAATTCTAACATAACTTTTGATGTTTAACCCTGTATACCAAAATTCTCCATGTGAAATTATAAAATTGTTTTGAATAAACAGTGAATGACAAAAGATTTTCCTATGTGACGATTACATTTCCTGACAGTAGACACGCGAAGCAACGAATGTGTGTTTTAAATTTGAGAGATGCTTTTGTGCTTTTTTGTAAATGATTTGAGATTGAATCAAAGTGATGACTGATGTACCTATATTTTGACTATTTTATTTATTATGTCTGTTTTGTTCACGCATCATTATAAATATAACGGAATTTGATGAGACTGTTGTACAAGTGAGATGTTTAGCGCTATAAAACCAGATTCAATCCACCATGTTCTGCATTTGAAAATGCCTTTACCAAGTCAGGAATATGACATGCAGTTGTTGTACATTCCTTTGATGTGTTTTGTCATTTGGTTTTGGCATGTGATTAGGGACTTCCCGATTAAATTTTCCTCGGAGTTCAGTATTTTTGTGATTTTACTTTTTATTCAACAGAAACGCACTTAAGTGGTCCAACTTTTGAGCGTCAGACGTCGTTTTGTCTTTAAAAGACTCGAATAAAAAAAGTTAATAAGACACAAGAAAGTACGAAGTTGAAAGAAGATCATTGGGGACTCAAATAAACGGTAAAAATCATAAAAACCATAAAAACCATGTATGGACAAGATATATTAAAGGTCATCAAAATGAATTTGACTAAACACAGAATTGTAAAGAATATTCATTACCGACGTCAGTCACTCATTTCAGAAATTATTCTGAGATCTACTTAAAAAAAAACTAACTCTGTTGTATTTTGTTGAGATAAAGGAAAAACCCACTAACATAACAATGTGGCATCAACAATAATTAAATTTCAAATACTTTTGTTGCAGTAATCCCCGTAAAAATATCCAGGTTTGCACGCTGTTGTGTTTTTACACAAACCATCAAGAGGATCACACATGTTGGAAATACATCCCCAACAATAATTAGTACAGTTGACGCCAAAATAGCCGTCACTACATTCTGGAAAAAGAACACATCATTAGAATAGTTACGATGTTTTAATAAAATCAGACTCAGCTTGAGTATTAAATGACTGACAGGATATTGATAATGTCTTGTTTTAAATATTAAATATGCAGTAAAAGTGCATTCAATAACAGTGAAATGCTATTTGCAGGATCCGGATTATCACATTTTCGTCTTTACTTATATGTTAATGTATTCGATGAATTCATGTTTACCATATGGTCTTTTATAGATTGACAGAAGTATGCTTTATTTTTTAAATATATTTTTTATAGAGAACAGTCTGTAATTCAATGGTTTTTGGTGATTTTGTTTATCATATTTGTTTTTCTTTTATTGTTTTGTACATGAATTAACCTGTTAGTTTTTCTCATTACAATTGTTTTACATTTGACATATCGGGGTCAATTATAGGTTGCTACATGCATGTGGTATGGATCCTACTAATTTTGTTTGGCTGTACAGTGACCAATAATTGCTGAGTTCAGTCAATCATAACGATTAATCTGATTAACTAATCTACCTTATATGAAAATATAGCTTTTGAGTTTTAACTCCAAGATCGAAATAATACTTGCAGAATCATGTTACATCATGAATTATGTTATAAAATTTCACATACTTTGGTTGCAGTAATCCCCACCAATATATCCAGGTTTGCAAGCTTTTGTGATATTACATAATCCATCTACAGGATCACACGAGTTTGATAGACATCCCCCACAAAATTCTGTACAGTTTCCTCCAAAATATCCAATACTACACTCTGGAAAAAAATTACGTACGAATGATTAATTTTCAATTATAGAAGATCTCAGACAAAATGAGTTAGAAAAAAATGTAATTTAACAATAAGCGGATGCATTATGTTTATTTTTATGATTTTCAGGCCTACTTTTTAAGGTTAGGCGATAGATACTGTTTCTTAGTGTTTAGATTGGGGTTAATTAACTTGATCATCTAAAGTCAATTTGTTACCGAATGATATAATTTTATATATAACATTAAAGAAGTGTCAGGAATGTTGTCATCTTTGTATTTATAAGAGAAATGATTAATAGAACATGTATCATAATTGATGTATGAACCTAAAGATACGTCATTCTACAGATGTTGCATTTTTAAAATCCAATAAGAATTGTTGAAAACTTAGATAAGATAAAAAATAAATTGTAAATTCTAAAGGTGACGTCAGCTATTTCTAATATTTTACGTTGCAATGATGCTTTGATTTACAGGTGACCACACATTAGTGTCCTAAACAATACAAATCTTTCAGAACCCAATTTCTTTGAAAGATCAATTTGTTAAATGCAGATTAATCCCAATATCTGCTCTCCTTTTTGTGAACATGTGATATAAACTTGAGATGTCGCACTTACCTTGTGTACAATTAATTCCCTTCCACCCGCTCTTGCATCCACCGATACATTCTCCGGTTATATGTGAACATCGTGGATTAATACAGGTTACCGAACACTGCTCAATACAACCTCTTCCATAATACCCAGATCTGCATGCTGTCAAATCATTTTACAATTTTTTTTCGAGTTAATGAAATTTGATCTTGTGCTTTATCATAGCGTGAGGCATATGTAACTTTTGTTTAACATGTATAGTAAAACTATACACGTTTATCTTCGTTGGTTCAGAGATATAAATAAAATATAAAATGTTGATTTTGTGATGTATGTTTTGATTTTTCATAACATTTTGTAGTTTAATCAATTTGTATCCTCACACGCCCCCTTTTCTTCCCATTTCTTTTAACACGAACTACTGACATTGAACGGAAAACATCAAGACCTTGTTGTATGAGTAGTTTTTTTTACGTGCAACGAACGCATCTGTTGGTGCTCATGTGTTTGTTTTCAAAGTTATCGTCGGAATATTAAAAGATAGATACATCGGTTGCCTCTTCGAAATTTAAATAAATTAACAGGAGCTGTTAAATTAGATTATTTCAATAGATTAACACTTGTAAGAGGCGCTCAAACAAGGAAAGAAAAATAAGACAATATACAGATAATAACCTCTATATGTGTTATAATGAAGAAGGCTATGTCTTGTTAAATTCTTGGATTATCATTATGCGAGGTAATTAAAACAGAAACAAATAAAGTTGACTAAATAAATCCGTTAACAATAATCCTACCAGTTTCACATTTTTTACCAACCCATCCATTTAAACAACCAAATATGCAAACCCCGCTTTCAAGGTCACATGGTCCTCGACATGTTGCTGGACATATCTTATTGCAAAGTAGACCATATTGTGTAGATTTACATCCTAAAAATAAAATAAAAATAGGTCAATAAAAGTGGCTATAGCTACAAAACGTAAATAACACTTTCAATTTCGTGCGTCCGAATAACTTTTCTGTATTTAACCTTATAAGAAACGCTCAAACTCAAACGTTTAAAAGCCAATGTAAGACATCATGTGCATAATAATATTATCAAAAGGTACTAAAAATTTCCAAAAGCCATGAAAGATCAACTTAAGATAAGTGACATAAGTAAACGAATTTAAATCTTTAACGGACATTGCGATCTTACAATGTAATCGGATTAAATCTAATTGAAAGATCTGAAAGCGAAAAGTCTGCACAGACGAGTATTGAATTTACCGCAGAGGATGCATCTGAAATTTGACTTGCATATCTGAGACATACACACTTATTGGTCAGTCTTTTAAGTGCTTTTCATACATATCAAAATGACCGTCCCAGAACATAATTGGTAAACGTTTTGGAGGGAGTACAAAAACATTTTAAAACCCGAAAACAGAACGTTATACATTTCATGCGTCCAAAGCATTGATATATCAAATCAAGAAAGTATAAGAACCAAAACAGTTCAAGAGCTATATGACAAAAACGATCATAGTATTGTGAAAATAAGTGTAAGTGTTTTTTTATATATATAATTGTATGCATTTCAAGTTTATATATACGTCACAAAAATATACCAACGTTTGTGGTGTTGGTCTGTTGTTTAAGGAATAAATCTGTTATTATTCTGAGGTTTACATGTTGAAATGTATCATCATATTATTTATTTTTGCTTTTCTCTGTGCTGATTATACTAGTGTTTGTTTGTACTGTATTCCTGGCACATAGTATTGTCATTTTAACGACAATTTGATGACCTTGTCATATAAGCCGGAGGATTTGCTTGCCATAAAACCAGGATCAACCCACCATTTTTTTCTGTACCAAGTCAGGAATATGACAGTTGTTATGAAGTAGCCTGTCTCTTTGTATGTTGGTGTTTGTTGCTCTTCAGTGTTTCTTTCTTTTCGTTGTTTTCCTCTTATAGTTGAAGTGTTGCCAACAGTTTAAGTTTGTTACCTAGATTATTTTTTCTCTATAGATTTATGACAATTGAACAACGGTATTTTATGGTTGCCAACATGTACAGCAAAACTTCAATACACATTATCAAAATCTGTTGAATGGGCTTAACTCATCAGATCGAGTAAAATTAAAAGCATCAAGTAAAAACACAAAAAAAACCAACAAAAAAAAACAATTGTAGTTGTGAGTTTAATCTCGTCATGAAACATTACAAGTAAGTAATTTCTATTTGATTTAAATCACTCACCTACAATACCAATTTCACAAATTTCTATTTCTGAAAATGTATTATTTAAACCAGGCACATACGTCAAGTATCTGAAAACAGCATGGACGCCGATCGCTGTTGGAAATGCTTCTCCTTGATATAGAACAATGACTTTTTCAGGAAATGCGCTTGAGTTTGATGCATATATAGTATGTACTCCTTTCATTGTAGAATTCACTGAAATAAATACTATCCATATGATATGCTGCTGTGTTGATCTTAAGACACAAACGATGTGTAAAATATTTATCTCTCCAATCCTGCGTTTGAATATAAAAAGTATATGTCACATGTTCATAATGTTACTGTATTCTTCACTGGTATATATTTTTAAATATAAAAAAAGATATTAATTATTTAATGTAACAAACGTGAAAAATAGCAACATGCCCTTGGATAATTAATTTGTCCACATTTGTAATGACTCATACTTCTCAATCTTTATCATGTTTATGTTCCTGTTTGATATTTCTGGAAAGATTTTAGAATATTGTCTCGTACAAGATTTTAATCCTTGAATCACAGTACTGTCTTTTTTATGCGTCAAGATTTGGAGTAGAATAGAAGTATTTGGTGATGACCTAAACTAACCTTAATTAAACGTTTTAAATCAATGAATAATGCATCTCTTTTAATATAGCTCTGATTCCTTGTCCGGATTTTGGCTTTCCAAAGGTGTTTTTCTCTTATAAGCTTTTAACAACTGGAAAGTCGGATTTATAAACAATATCTAGCGTAAATATCGAAATAGGTAACTGGTTTATTGTACAATTGGTACCGTCCTAATTGTTTTCAAGTCAAATTCAGACAATATATGGTATTCGTGTCTCTGTTTTGATAACAAACAACTTTCTGTCATGGACAATATTTCGATTTCATGTACCACAAGGCTTCACTAGCTAGTTGTTATTCATACGTTTGACTGTATAATTCTGTTTCTATATAACAGAATGTCAAATAACTTACATTTTTCTGTGCGATACATTTCTATCTTAACGCTCTATACCTACACACCTTTGCGTGTTTAATACATTTCTATCAAAGAACATGTTAACTAGCTACCTTTGTGCGTAGAATATTTTTTATGTTAGTCATTATACCTTTGCCTGTAATATAAATTTCTGTCACAATTCTTATTTCCTTCATGTCAACATGAAACCGAACGTTAGTTCCCTGTGTTTTTGAACACGATATTTTATCACCATCATTTGCCATATAAGCCGGTTGACTACCAACCGGATTTTGTGAGACTATAGCGTCAGTTGCTATGTTATCTGTAATAGAGATACAATAATCTTATTTTTTCTCTCATTTTAAGTCTTAAGAAAACAAAAGGATGTTTGCATAACAGAAAAGGTTATAGCATTATATTTTTGTCGTATGAGAGAAGATAAGCCATATATATTTGATTTCAAAAATTAAGTTTAAATAAGATTCCTCATTTTAACATAAAATGCTTGATTTTTTAGGGACCAAAATTGTTATCAAACTTGCTTTAGCGATTAATTGTATTAAAGTTAGACCCTACATTAAAATTATTCACTTAATGAATTGTATACCGTGTATGCTTCACGCAGTGAGACGTTAAATATATTTAAATAAAGATTTACCATCAGCTTTTTATAGCATAAAACGCATATTCCATCAACATAAATTTGATCAGTGATTTCTATTTTCTAAGTAATCACTAGTATAAAATACTTACACATGTTACAAAAAGGTCCAGTTCGTCTATCCTTGCAACCATTGGTGCAAACTGCAGTGTTTTTATCGCAAATATCATTCAAACAGTGTTCAGCGTTACATCCCCATACACAAGATCCATTTCCTGGGTAGCATTGTTGATTTATGCAATTTTCTGTGCATGAATTTTTGCAGTTACTTCCCCAATAATGCTTCTCACATCCTGACAAGTTTAAAAAGTATGAACGTCGATAACGAGGGATTTTCAGTGAAGGAAGGATTTACGATATAAAAATTCCTACATTACGATGTACTTTAATATTAAAGTATTTTTGCAATTCGCATTTATTATTCTTCAAATATTAATTTTTAGTTGTCTGTCTTTTGTTTTAATTGTAGATGGTATGTGTGTGTCGTGGTCAACTATGAGCTTCCCGATGGTTTCAGCAGCTCAGTAGCTATATAGTCAGTACGCTAGTACCGATATGATGTGAAGTATACCTTAGATTCTAAAATTCAGAAATTATCATAAGATTAAGGTTACAATGTCTTTCTTAAGACAAAGATTACTTAGATGGCTGTTATTTTTAAATTTAGTTTGGTCATATATTATTTCGCGTGTGAGGATACTTATATATACATTCTTGCCTTTCACATGTTTAGCTCTGCTATTTAAACGATGAAAGTAAATTCAGAAAAAAACGCTTCGGACGATTAAAAATTATAAAGTGTATTGAAAGTTATAATCAACAATTACCACTACCACATGATTCGCCATAAATCGAGGCGTTTATTTTTAAAACTACAATACTGTACACCGTACTATTCTAATAACAAACTTACCATTAATGGCAACGTAACATAATTCAATAACATTTCCGAAGTCTCCATATCCCACTTTATCATCATAATATATAATGTACTGTCCAATCTGATTGCAAGGAATGGTCTCTGTGACCTTCGGAAATCCTTCCGCCGAATCTTTGTAACAAAGATAGTCAGACGGAGGAATTTTTGAGGTATTTGAAATATACAATTTAAACCCATCCATCCGGTCGTTATCTGGAATATAATTTGAAATTTTATCAAACATATATTTTAATGGCGTAGTATGCGACAATCGTGTCCAAAACATTTTAATTCTATTCGACTGTATTTAATATTTTCTCTTTTCCCTATTCTGTTAAAAAAGGTAAGATTTTCCAGATTTTATGCAACACAGCTGATTTTGCCTGAAACTATTTCCTTCCTGAGCTATTGTTAATACTGAGTCATATTTTCGAAGTGCGAGGAGCATTACTACCATTGTTTCCCCTCGAGCTCACTAGTCATTATTAAATTGTCTGTTTTAAAAAGATTGAGCAGACTTTTTCTTTGTTTTCAAGAGTAAAGCTTTTTCCTGAAATTTCACACAAAATCATCGTCACTGTTTTACGTACACTGTTCTCTGTAGTATATGTTTATATCTGTGACGAATGCAGGCCCAAACGAAATATTAAACATCCACCAAGCTGGGCTTTTATAAGGATCTGTATGTGTACATTTGTCATAGCCCCATTCGTTTGATATTGGTGGCATTATGGCATTGTCTGGTCCACCCTCGCCGGACTGGGAGCTTTGTGTTGCTCTTCCATATGGTGTAAGGTTTTCTATAATAAAAATATTCTACAGCACTTATGTTTTCAAAATTAATTTTTAAAGCATCGATTACAGTCAAATTAAACAAAATGTTAAAATTATACCCAAATCATCAAAATATTCATATACATACATATACAAGTGGCTCAATAAATTTTATGCAGAGCTAAAACATATTATGCCATGAATAATGAAAGAGTAGTTCGTCGAGAAGAATGTTAAGAAACAAACTATTCTAACCAAAAATTATCATATACAGGTCATAAAAATATGTCACAAGACCCACTAGTCTCAGTTTTTTTCTCATATATATGGCACGTTATCGAGATTCTATGTAATGATATAAACACATACTTATGCAAGAAACACACTTTGAACGGCATGAACCTCGAATGAATTGAGAACAAGAACATTAAACTATGGGACGAATATCTAGTTAGCATGATAATGCATTACATATGATAACCCATATGCCTTTATTTTGGTCTTGATAGAAGGTTGCTGCTTATTAGCTATTTATTGAATCAATGAGCCAATGGTTACATGAAGTAAGGTTTAACATACATTATCACCTCTTGGTCGATCGATATGGAATATCTGTACCCAAAAAAACAAATATGTTACATTTGTCGTATTCACAATGTCCTCTTTCCATTGGCCTTGACATTAAGTATCATATGTTTTCTTTGTTAAACACCCCCCTGATTCAACAGGTTGAGCATGAGCAGCTTATAACACGGATCACCTGCGTTTTGGTAGAGTTTGAGTTGCTCAGTATTAAGTTTATATGTGATATTCTGTGTACGTGAACGTTTGTTCGTTTAGCTTTGTTTGTATTTGCCATGACGTTGACAGTATTTCGTCGACAAATGAGTTTTGAATTTCCTTTGAACGTTTCCGCCTCTTGTTTACGTATCCTGCCTTTGTTTTAAAGCAAATATTAAGTTTGGAAGAGGGAGCCTTTTTCACAAATATGTATTTTAATTTCACTGCGACTGATGTTACATGATTGTATTTAATATCGTATCACCCATATGTCTTACATGAAAATTATAGATCTAGAGTTTGTATAAACAATTCCTGAACTAATTCGATTGACAATTACATGACGATTTTTTTCCCTTTCACATAATGAATTAATAAAAGATATGACTAGCAATTCAATTGACAAGTTTTCCCTGTGACATGCTATTGAATCAGTCCGAGTGAACATTGATACTAATATTCATCTTACAAAGAATATTTTTGTGGCATGATATTCATAGTCCTAAAGTCTGAACGCGTGTACTTGACGACATATGTGTGAAATGTTCTGATATGAAACGTGACATTTCAAACATAGTGTTTAGAAAAACTACTGTGTCTATGTAGTTAATATCGTTAAAAGGCAAGAGATGCGACCTTTTATATCTTCCCTATATGAACTCAGTGTCTTTTTAAATATAGGTAAGGTTTTCCTATGCATATTAAATATTTTGTTTGAATATCATATTGGTTTATAAAAAAACTAAATTCTAAAGTATATAGTGACTTCGTTTTGCTAATCCCTGTCTATAAACGACACTGTGATAAAGAATTTATATTGCTTGCAGTTTTACAGTGTATACATTTTATTGTTACATTAAGGGATATGTCATAGGCTAAGCAAAAATACGAACTGTTTTTTACTATCCGCAATGCTCTTCAACTTTATAAAATTGAGAATAGAAATGGAAAATGTGTCAAAGAGACAACAACCCGACCATAGAACAGACAACAGCAGAAGGTCACCAATATGTCTTCAATGCAGCGAGAAATTCCCGCACCAGGAGGCGTTCTTCAGCTGGCACCTAAACAAATGTATATACTAGTTCAGTGATAATGGACTTCATACTAAACTCCAAATTATACAAAAGAAACTAAAATTAAAAATAAAACATGACTCACAAAGGCTAGAGGCTCCCAACTTGGAACAGGCGCAAAAAAAGCGACCGGGTTGAATATGTTTTTTGAGATCTCAACCCTCCCCTATACCTCTAGCCAATGTAAAAAAGTAAAGGCATAACAATACGCACATTAAAATTCAGTTCGAGAGAAGAGCGAGTCTGATTTCAGAAGATTTAACAAAATAAAAAATAAACAAAATGACAATAATACAAAACTAACTACAGACTACTTGCAGTTAATTGACATGCCAGCTCCAGACCCCAATCTAACTGATTGAAAGGTTATGTCTTCATCATATGATTATCAGGCACAATCCCTCCCGTCAGGGGTTTAGTATCATACCATCACAACATATATGAGAAGAACATAACCCGTCTCATGCCAACAACTGGTTTTTAAATAAATGTTTTTAGTTCCGATGCAAAGACCCTATAAGTGAATCAATATTAAAGCCAAAATATGCAATTTTTAATAACCGGACAACAGTATCGTAACTATATCCCTTCTTAATAAGTATATTTGAAGGTTTTGTTAGCTTCTGAGGTGAATACTGATATTGTGCTTTATAAAGAAAATTACCTGAACGTATAAGAAGTCTGTATGTTGAGCTATATACTTGTTTGGCTCTGTAACCATTTTGATCTGAGCGTCACTGATGAGTCTTGTGCAGACAAAACGCTTGTCTGGCATATTAAATTATAAGCCTGGTACCCTTGATGACTATTAACGGAGAATAAGGAATTGATGTCTTTCTCTCTATTTTCTCTTGATATATAATACGAAAGCTTGATGTAACAAGCATTTGTGTCACAACGATGCATTCAAACTTGCAATTTCAGTTTCAAACCCTTTCAAAATTTTACACGTTTTCAATTAGATGTCGTTTTTGAGGATGAAAAATCATCTTTAATTTTCCTGCAAACTAACCACAAAGAAAGCTAATTATATTTGAGTTTAGTCAAACACATGGAATAAAACAGTAGAAGTTAGAGAAATAAACAAAATGTGAAAACCTTTTAGAAACATTCAAGACACGGTTGTTAAAAGACAATTCTATTCAATTGATTGTGTTTCATGGTCGCAAACATCTTGACAACACCTGATGATTATAAATATGGAAAGTCTTTTATTAAATGACAAAATCAAAATAAGAAACACTTCAAAGGAATGAATCCAAGCACTGTAATTGCTGTAGGCAGTTAACAAAAAACCAAGGCAAACATAATTATGAAAACTGTGGCAATGTTGCTTAATTTTTTTTTTTAAAGATTGAAAAGAACAAACATTAAACATTCATATATTATACATTTATGTTCATTTAATGTATTAATCATTAAGGCACATAATTCATATTTTATCTAGGTTTTCAAAACGACTCATATATCAAGTAAATTTTTTTCATGGTCATGCGTTTGCAGTGGTACAAGTTCACAATGATTGCAGTTGTTCTAGTTGATAGTTAATGTTGGTATTAAACTGTTAGTAGTTCAATGTGACTTAAGTATGAGCCTGTAAAAGTATGAATGAACTTGCTTCCCTGGAAAGAAAACTGAGTTTGTGTTCTACAGTACAAAAGTTATGAGACACAAATTAGACAAATCTTTACTACTACAGGGATCAAAAGTGAGGTCTTACTTGCCCATAGTAAATGTAAATGACCCCCACCTTCACCCCAAGTCCATGATGTCTAAGTTTGGAATAAAATGACAGGTAATTATAAAACAGTTGGTCAAACATTCTTGGGCTTGAAAAATAAAGGCAACAGTAGTATACCGCTGTTCAAAACTCATAAATCCATGGACAAAAAACAAAATCGGGGTAGCAAACTAAAACTGAGGGAAACGCATTAAATATAAGAGGAGAACAACAACACAACTTTAAAATGTAACACACACAGAAACGGACTAAGCATTACACAAAATCCTATGAGAATAACAAATATAACATCAAACCCAATTCATGAATTTGGGATAGATAAGTACCGTGACACGTATTATAGAAGTGTGAATTTACGAGAGAGAAAACAAACGACATAACGGAAACACAACGTTAAAATGTAACACACACAGAAACGAACTATAGTATAACAATGGCCATATTCCTGACATGGTACAGAACATTTTTAAAGGAAAAAATGGTGGGTTGAACCTGGTTTTGTGAAATGCCAAACCTCCCTCTTTTATGTCCATGTGAAATATAACATTAAAATGACAACACAAACTTTCCGGGACTACAATATAAATAAATTGGAGAACACAATTTACAAAGAAACACACGAATAATAGCAAACAAAAGGAAACACGTTTATAATTTTAATACGCCAGAAGTGCATTTTGTCCACTCAAGACTTACTAGTGACGCCCAGATACAAACGTTTGAAAGTCGAAACAAGTACAAAGTTGAACAGCATCGAGGACCAAAAGTTCAAAAAAAAATGTTTTCTGTTAGGTACCAGAACATCCCTATTATTTAGAATAATTTATACTTTTAAATATTAAATATTTCAAACATTTGTTCTTTGACATCTTAGCCAAAAGCTCAGGGGATAATATCCTACATAAGGAATCCTAATGTGCTCTACTTCCTATGTGCAACTTCACAACTTTTGGGTGATTCGACGATCATTTAAGTTTTTTCTGGTTATATTTTTTGTAATCCAGAATTAAAAGTATGAAAAAACTGTTCAATTAGTTATAAATATCATAATATCCAGCTAGATGATAACAATTGCACGTATTTCAGCATTTATTGGGTAGAACACAAATCTAGGGTGCTCGCATAAGGCAGCTTAACTGCCTTAAAACAGCTGTCATATTCCTGACTTGGTAGAGACATTTCATTATGTAGAAAATGGTATAGTAGGTTACATTCAATGTTGTTAGCATTGCTGAGAATGTTTACCAATGAAATTTTACAAATAATGTTTTAATGACAAACATATCGAACTCCGCATTCAGAATTAACGTTCATAAAAGTAACGTTATAAAAAAACTGGTTTATATGTAATTTATTGGTTAACAATATTTATATGAACATGTTTAAATAATATATCGGAGGAATGAGTTATGACACTTTTTCAAAACGACTCATATTTACCAAAACATTAACTTACTCTGTGCAGTAACTGTCAACACACCAATTGTGTGGATGAGTATACCAGGCAACATATCACAACACCAATAAACCTTAGTTCAGTCAGAACTTTAAATCTGTCAAAATACGAAGGCAAAACATGATAAATAGATATATGCGTTTATATACTATTTGAGGATGAAATTGACAAGAAACTAGAATAAAATGCGTTCTTTTGCATACTTGTCAGTACAGCAGTTTGATGCCTTTGACCTATCATTGTTTTGGGCCCGTGAGCGACAGGTATAATTCGAAGTAAAAAGGGAAAAGTTAGATAGGGCAAAATTTTGAATGGTAAATTTTAACAGAATTTTAGTTATTTTAAAAATATCTCAGGGTTATAACGTCATGTCAATGTTAAAAATAAATGTAACATCTTTCTTATACATGCGATATATATGATCATATATGTTCCCGACCCCAATATGTTGGACATATAGAATGTTTTGGCCATGTAACCCAAATCTCTTATCATGTTATCTAAATAAATGAAATGTACACGTTTTATAAAAAAGGGTTAAAAAGTATTAGATTTATAAAAGATGTTCTTTACATCAAAATTAAAATCAATTTCAATTTTCAATCAAATGTAGACAGTTTCAATTCGTTTAAACAATATCGTATTACATATGGTGTGTTGTTGTAAAAACATATCTGACTAAAATAGTTGGTTTGTATTGCTCTATGTTCTTAGCTTCATAGCATAAATATAGTTCACATAAAAAAGATAAATAGTATTCGTTTTATTTAAGATTTTCTTTGCATGAAATTTTAAATCAATTTCAATTTCCAATCAAATGTAGATATTTCAATTCGTTTAAACAATATCGTTTGACATATGGTTTGTTGTTATAAAAAACATATCTGACTAGAACAGTTGGTTTGTATAACCATATGTTCTTTGTTTCATAGCATAAATGTAGTTCACTTAAAAAAAGATAAAAAAGTTTATGTTTTGTTAAAGACTTTCTTGGCATTAAATTTAAAATCCATTTCAATTTTCCATCAAATGTAGATATTTCAATTCGTTTAAACAATATCTTCTTACCTATGGTGTGTTGTTACAAAAACCTATCTGACTAGAGCAGTTGGGTTGTATTGTCATATGCTCTACGTTTTTTAAGCATATCCGTGGTTCATGTCAAAAATATTGATTACGTTCAATCGTCCTAGTTTTTGACTTTTTGGAATTGGAATGTCAACGTTCAAGAAGAATATATCGATATACTTTGTTATATTTAAATTTCATATATGCGTTTGTATCTATGATGGGTTTATTTGCATCTCTTCGAAACACCTCTTGCCTTGATGCAATGAACCTAATATTTTTCCTAAAAAGGTAGCGTGTTAAACCTTATCCTTTCCAAAATATATATTATTAAGGTTTATCGGTTTACTGATAATACAGGTTAATAAAAAGTTTAAATTTCGCATTTATTTTCGAGTCCCCCTTTTTTCCTTGCATTCTGAATTTTGACCGTGTCTGTCACGTGACGTTACCGTATTGTGACGTCACTTCTAAATTTTCTAACGTTTGAACGGGAAGCATGTTCAAAATTGTTTCTGAAAAATCCAGTTCCATCCTCAACACAGATGAAACATCAGAAAAGAAATAGGCAACCGCATAATAGTTTACGATCTGGTGCTGAGAAAAATACTACTTCTAAGCGTAATAGACCAAATGTTAGTAAAAGTCATGTGCATTCTGATCAAAACATAATTGCGGCGGGTAGTCATTCAACTCAAGTTATGGTAAACACAAGCGGAGACGAGATTATTGACTCTAACCAAAACAAAAGTGACCGTTCGGAGTTGGACCCTGTGACAGTAGCCATTCCTGGATCGTCATCTTCGAGAGTTCCGATGTCGGTTACAGATTCTCAGCGACCTGAATTGTACGATGTCACCACAACAATCAACAGAAGAGAAGCTGATAATGATTCTAGTATAGTTTCCCAAGTCGAGATGGTCCCAGCGATTCAGGATAGTCATGGTATGTATACGCATACAGGGGACCAAAATTCACCCCCCTTTTATCATAGTAGGAGGCCTCAGTCGCTAATTACAGGCTTGCACTCGGCCAGTAATGAAATTTCCCTAGTTAACCACATTCCGGAAAGCATCCCTAGCATATTTGATCCGATTGGGGCTCATATTCCATTAAAGATTAGGGAGAAAATTTGGCGAGGTGAGTTAATTCATTTAGGTTTATTGCTAAAATCTGCTGCAGTTTTGGGCTCTGATTCAACTTTGGATGGCGATTTTGTTTTGAAAGGAGGTGCTTTGACTGTGGTTAATAAGAAACCAGATTCTTTGAACAATATAGAAATTTGGACTTCGGTCTTTATGATTTATATGGCAATTCTATTAGAAAAATGGCCTATGAAAGCCCAAGAGTATTTGAAATATATGCAAAGCATAATATTCGATTAGTCGCCGTCTATGGGTACTAATAATGGTTGTGCCGTGTACGATGATCAGTACCGACTAAAAACAGAGCGCTTTCCATCATCTTCCTGGGGTGTCATTGATCAGGAATTGTGGGTTTTGTGCGTGGTGACAGAGAATGTCAACCAGTCATCCTCGAATTATCAATCAGCAAGGAATGTGACTTAAAAAAGCATGGCCTATACAAATTGATGTGTTCACATGTTTTATATCTTACTTATCGTATTCTGGTTTAACATCATCTACAATCAATACATACATGATACTTATCCGGGATGAGCCATAAATCATAAATTATTAGGTGTAACTGACATTGCATGTACTTTAATTTATAGTTTCTAAATGTTAGAGGGAGTTTGAAGGAAGAGTCCCAAATTATCAGATATTCGCGCTCCTGTTACTTTAGAAATTTTGCACAAAATTATACGATCACCACCATCCGTTTGCTTCTCTCATGAATCTTGTCTTTTCGCTTCTGCATTTAGTCTTGCATTTTTTGCTTAAAATATTAAGAATAGGTGAGCTCACGGCCACACAATTTTCTTTAATGATCTCTCATTGAACATTTCAAATAATAAATATGAACTGCATTTGAAGATTTGTAGTTCGAAAGCTGACCAGAGAGGTACTTCAACGACTTTGGTTATTCATCAAATATTTTTTGTCAAAGGGAAGCAGATCTTTGTCCTGTGAGCATGTTGCGTGCCTTTTGGGGAATAAGATACCCTGCTTCTGACAAACACTTGACTCGTTTTCAGTTTATTTCTATACTTGAGAAACCCCCTTTATTTTTGTGGCGTTAAAGACTACATTCGATCACAATTGTATAAAATAGGCGGAGCATCCCATTATAGCAGAATGGGAGCTTCGGATTCAGTAATTAGGAAGTGGGGACGGGACGTTTGGTTTTCTGATGCATACACAAGTTACATTCGGATTTGATAGATTTATAGATACGAAGATTTTTGAAGCTGTATTTTAATATGTTTTGTAAAGGTTTAAACAGAACAGTAAGAATTTTGTCATTGTAGAACCCCGTCAAGTTTTGGTCATGGGATCATCTTTTGTATATTTGGCGGCCAGAAGCGTGAAGAGAAGACCAGGGGGTCAACACTTGATTACAGTCAAAAGGTTATAATTTTCATTGGTATGGCCAGCGAGGGATGAAATGGAAAAAAAAAATTCCCTTCAGTTGAAGAGAATCTTACATGTAATCCACCTCCACAAAATTTGATCATCCATTTGGGTTAAGTTTTAGGTTTAATCAAAGGAAAAAAGCTTATTGATCAGATAAGATTGGACATTATGCGATTACATGTGTTACTGCCAAATCTCTCCTTGGTGTGGAGTGAAATTTTGCCTCGTAGATACTGGCACTTGTCAGAAAATCAGGTGGCTATCAATTCGACTCGTAAACGAGCTGTTAATGCAGCTGTTCAATATGTTCAAGAAGAATGAACATCATGGCCTTGTATTTGCCATCCAAATATAAAAGCTCAAGATAGAAATGTATGCAGGCTTGACGGACCGTCGAGTATTTCCTTACATAAATTATATTTCAGTACGGTGTAGTAAACTCGTTTCGTTGGGGATGAGAGTGTATAGACCTTCTCATTTGGCGGTGTCTGGCAAGATGACAGGGGGGTCATGACCCTATAATTCTACGTTAGACTATATGTTAAAATATTCTACTGTGGTACCACAGGGAAGTTGTGTTTTTTATAAACGGCTTTCTCTTGTTTACCAGAACGGCCGGTTCATCACTGTTACCAGTTTTTAATTTTATCAACCGAGTACCGAGGAAGCGTTTTTCGAGTTATGGCCTAGCGTCAGTGTGGGGTCGTGCTCCTCGTTCACTCTAATTTTCCTTAGAGGAACTTTTGTTACTTCTGTTACCAGAAGAACACCTACTTGCCAATATTAAAAATGCCGGCGGTTTGTATCGTCTTGTCAGACCTCGTTTACTGTTTTTCCCCCTGCGGCCGATTTATTTGATTCCACATAAGATTTCTTGAATTATTTAGTATTAAGGAGTTGCGGACTGATTGCCTATGAGACAACTGAACTGTCAAAACAACGTTGGTATTAGCATCTAAAGGTACCCGTACAACCTTCAACAATGAGCAAAATCGTTACCATATGCAGCCTGTTTTATTCCACACAATATTTCTTGAACTATTTTAATCTTTAATTAAATATATATATAACTGTAACTTATGTTGTAACTCGTTCTTCCTTTGGCAAATTTTAATCATGACGGATTTTATTGGTGATATAGTTCCTTTTGATTCTGGCGATTTAAAAAAAAAAACTTTTCACATCGATCGTAGTTGGTTAAATGTTTCTCAATAGACATGTTACGAAAAGGTATATTCTCGCCGCTGAGGTTGACAAATTACACTTTAAATTTGGGGACGGTGTCAAAACATAGATAATAGATAAAATTTAAATCATGTGCGTCTTGGTTAATTCAAATCATATGTATATGTAGAACATCATCAAGTAGCATTCTTATATTATGACAGTTGCTTTTGTGATATCATTGCTGGCTATCATAAGGCATGAAAGTTGTACGCGTGCAGGAGTGGGTGTGCTAGAAAAAGGGGCTTAGAATTATACAAGTTCATTCGATTCTAGATTGATAATATATACATAGTAAGCCAGTTAGACATTAGTTTTTATTGTAGTAATACAGTTCCTGAAAAATTTCAATCTGTCGCTCCACTGTCTCTCGGGTGTCTCCATAAGCTTCCAATGACTCTGAAAGTTTTTAAGGGCCTTATAGCGTCTTCGACATATACCCGACACTCTGATATACGCAATTTTTTTTTTTTTTTTTTTTTTTTAAATTTTCTTCTATCTACTCGTGGTTAAGCTCTTAGTTGATGCCTTTTTCAAATTTTTTCTTAGCCCCCTCCCTCTCCCTGAAAAAAAACCTGGTACCTCCGTAGAGTAGTAATATGTACACATCTATAAAAACGCCATAATAACTTTGTTAGGAAAACCCTAGCATTGTTAGCTTAAATTGAGTAAAGACCCATCGGTCATCAGTGTTAATTTTCCTATTGTCATTTTCTAATGAAACGATTGGCGAATTTCCACAAGACGTTCCAGGAATTTATAAAGTACAAAATATCTGCATAAGGTAGTGTTAAGGTGTAAATGCAAAGTCATTATGTGATGCTTTTGAAACTCTGCGGCAGGGATGTTCACCCGGTGAATAGTGAGTCATATTTTACACAAACCTTTAATCGTTCTGAACATGCATTGCATATTTGCCACTGGACGTTAAGCAACCAACAATCAATCAATCACAAATCCCTTATAAAGAAAATACAAATTGAGATGAAACTGTTTAAATTAAGACAAAGTTGGAAGGTAATAAAGGAAAATATACATGCCCTCGAAGCTATGTGACCGGGAGTAATTTTTCTAAACTAGAATGCAACATGTTTCAAGTTTAAATTGTATAACAATCGTGTTTAGGTGTTTTAAAACAGACCCCTTTAGATATGGATCAAAAGACATACATTTCTTTGTTTGTTTTTCATAACTACACATGTATATAAAAATGACCGTTACATATATATATTCACGTTTGTTTGCATTAGAGTTTCTTGAAAAATATAATGGAATCTATTTCTTACAGTTCTTAAGGTACAAATGTTATTGAATATTCGTTCCATACGGAATTGCCTCCAAAAACATCAATGCAGTTTTCAAATAACATTCAATGAAAACACAGGTGTACACAGGTAATCTCTTTTCTGTTTTGACGCAGTCCCCACATTTAAAGTGTAATTTGTCAACCTCAGCGTCGTGAATATACCTTTTCGTAACATGTCTAATAAAACGTACCAGGCACAACAAAATAAGTAGTGTGTTTCGGAGCCAACACAAATAACACTATACTTTAGTAGATTCCTTTTCTATATTAGAGAAATCTTCAATTAGTTTCAAATCAATTGATTTGCGACGAGAATCTTGGAACAAAATTGAGAACAAAAATTAATGAACACAACAACCAAAAAGCTTTGTGATATGAAAAAGCAGGGAGAGCAGGATTCAAAAACCTTCTTTAAATTCTATATGTAAAAAAACACTTGAAGCTATGATTTTGTTACTAAAAACATGGAAATGACACGCAAAACTCTATATTAATAAAAAAGAAATCTAAATTCAAACCTTACTTCAGAACGCCTCTGTATCAATTTGATATTAACAAACTTACCTTTCATAAGAAAAGTGCTTTATCATTATCGATAATCGATACGACTAAACATTTTGATAATAATTCAAGGGGGGTAATCAAGGGTTTTAAAAGATTTTACTTCTTGATATATGTTTAAAGGATGTAGGCAGGTGAAATAAATTTAAAAAAAAATTGTTAATATAAATCATAGTGTTTTTGTATCAAAACAAGTTGATTTGATTTTTTGAACCTATTACGGAACATATTCATGGAAAAGTATTGCATATTTTGTAAATGTATTGATTTTGATAGAGCTTCTTTGGTCAATAATTATATTTACCTTTAACCAAATATCAAACCCGGACAGTTTTTGATTTTATGTTTTAAATTGTCTGTTTGTTCTCACATCGTTTTCAATATAATGGAATTTTATGCGAATGTCATACAAATGAGAGATTTAGGTAGCTTTAAACCAGGTTTACATAAGAAGTCGCCTGTACCAAGTCAGGAATATTACAATGGTTATAATCCGTTTGATGTGTTTGATGTGTTTGAGCTTTTGATTTTGTTATTTGAGAATTTCCGATTGAATATTTTTCTCGAAATTTCTTTTTGGTAATTTGAATATTAAAATGTCCATGTTGTAAGTTCTGAATTGAAATTATTTCGAAATCAATTATTTCTCCACGAATGACTCGCATGCTGTACGCAACTCCACCCGGGCTTTTTTGATTTCTATAGTTTAGGAGAACTACGTATGTACCTTTTCTGGTTCTATAATTTTCTTGTCACAGTTTTTACTTAAATCTGTATACTTGGAATCCATATTTGTGCGATTTAGGATTTTAACAACTATGTCATGATATATTATAAATATGAATATACAAATAAAATGCAATTAATTGAGGAAATTTAGATTAAAGGAAATATTACACAAGTGTTGAAAAATCATTTTCACGTCATAATGATTGAAAACAATAAAATTCAATTGATGATCAGATCTCTCTTTTTATTCATTAGATATTAATTAACTTGTTTTTTTTACCTTGTCATTGCAATCAAGGTAAAAGTTCACGGAAACCTTATGTTAACCGGGTGTTACTATCTGTGCCTAGATTTTACAAATAATTACCAAGAATACATATATTTTTAGAATCAGAGTGAAACAAACTTTATTTTGTATTTAGTATACAGGAATCAGAGAAAAGTGAAAGTGACACTGAAAGCGACTCACCTAGCATTTTTCAACGGACACAGACACAGTTCAATTTATATTGATTTGGCTATTGGTAATGTGATTTTTGGTCATATATATATAGCTCATAAACTGGTTCGGTTCTTATCCATTTTTGAATATCAAATATTCCGTCATGATATTTTATAATAAAGGTTAATCCAGGAAAACGCATCGGACGTATAAAACTAATTACGAGTTGTTTTGAAGTTTTATAGAAAATAAACACATCATTTATAGTAATTGCATTATCCACATAAGTAAATTCTACGAGCAAAGATAATGTTTAATTTTTGTCAAAAATACATATGGTATACACAAGATTACATTGTAAAATAGTAAAGGTAATACACATGAAACTTGTCACACAAAAGTGCATCAGATGTAAACAAAGTGTTTTATAGTATTGTGATACTAATTCACAAATTAAATTTGATTTAACGTTCCTTTATCACGCTATTAATGAAATGAATATAAAATACTCATAATGGTAAAAACAATCAGTTTGATTCCTTTTTGTAGCTAAAACGAAAGAATAAGCTTTTTGTTTTTTTCTTTCTAAATAGTACTTACAACTTTCAGAAACTAACCCTATTGCCTGTGAACATTAAATTGTATTTTTGTTAAACATTTCTTCCTTTGACATTGGGAAAGTTCTATTTTGGACCTTTTTAAATACCAATATTCTTATTGATATCTTAATAGGTCCAGGGAAAGATAGAGAAACGACAAAACCTATTTACACTTCATAAACAATTTGAACTGCATGGAAAAAGTTATCGATCCTATGACTGATATCGTTCCGCATGAGAGTTCCATAATAGATAGAACGGTAAGTAGAAATAACAAAAAAAGTAAACTGTCATGATGCACATTCAAATTCATTTCTGAATAGTAAAATGAAAGTACTTCAGTTAACTGTGAATGTAGAAAGTGATGAAAATTCTAAATAGGCTATTATTATCCCTTATGGGCCAGGAAATACTACCGTGCCACCAATAATAAATAAGGAATCCGAACTCCTAACAGCCCATTCGGAATTGGTAAAACATGATTAATAATACAGACATGTAGTTTAATAGACAACATCGTAGAAAACAAAACGACTGGAACTACAGTGAAAGATACATCGTAAAATATTTATAAAAAATAATTGAAACAGCTAGCTGGTTATTCAATATCAAATGAGCGTTGCAGCTAAAATATGCACATGGATAGAAAAAAAAAACCAAACCAAAAACATATGTTACCAAAAACTGTCAACGAAAAAAACGGACCCACTTAGTCATCCCAAAATAGACTGATTGTTAAAATTTGACATACAAGGATAGATTTTTCATTTTATTTTCGGATCATTGTTTAAAGATATGTTGGATGAAAGTAACCTAATACTTGTTTTCAGCCTAAAAAAACTTATTTTAAATACTGTTTTACAAAATACCGTTGTTTACTTCTGAGCACGTCATATGACAATTTTTTTTTTATAAAGATAAGTTTTTTACAACATTGAATATGCCTAGTAGGTAATTCACTCATGAACTTTTGTTTTTTAGTTGTATAAATTATAAATTTTCTCATTTATCACGATATGGATGCAATCATCTAATATTCATATGATATATACGACAACAAACACTTTACTCAAAATTGTTAACAATAGTTAAAACAGTATATTCATTGAAACGCTTCCATAGCTGATGAAAATCATGCGTAATTAAGTATTTGCATACATAGTTTCTTCTTCCACTAGTTCGTTGACACACTTGTAGATATATTCATACTGATCCTGTAAACAAACGAATGAATGTCAAAAGAAATCGAACAGAAATGCAAGTTACAGCGATCTTCAACCCAAAGTAAAGAAACAATTAGAAACTTGTTCTTAAAATTTTATTCGTAGTACATGTAGTAACACCATGTTAGTTTCATTAGAATGTAATTTTCATTCTAAATCGATTTTCGTCAATGAGCTGTACAGTCATTTACTTAAAAAAACATTTTGTTTTCGATATCATATGCTTACATATGTAATGTTTTTGGATGTCCACAATCTATATATCAATTAAACCAGCCTTTTCCAAACTGAAATATTTGGAAGTAACTGTGATCATGAGCTTTGACCTGTTGGCTATTGCATTAGACGGACGCCTAAATCAAGTCGTGACTAAGACCTTGTTTTTCATTTGTTCTATTAGCTTCTAACGTCCAACATTCGATGTTGTCAGTTTGTATGGATATCTCCTTTTCGAATTTACATGGGTTTCCGATATTTCTATTTTATCTATTTTAACGTTTCAATATATTCGATATGAAAAAACTGTTTTTCCAAAAATTTTCTTCTTCAACCAATGTAAATCGACACTGATCTTGAACCATGATCATCGACTTTAAAATCGATAGAAGTCTTTCTCTTCACTTGATTATGTTTATGAATGTCTTTCTGACCACCAAACGAAAATTCAGATCTCCAATTCGATATTTTTAAATAAATATCTTATCGTGACATTCATTAACCATTATACATGATATACCCCAAAATAACTAAGGGTATTTCCCTCACTCCTCACTATATCTTTCATCTGGACAATTTTGAATTTAATTTACATATGGAAACAGCTAGAAATTATTTTCGATAAAATTATATGTTAAATAACAAAGAACATTAATTTTAATCTGTTGACCCCAAACTATCGATAGGGCTCTTTCTTTATTTTTCTCTAGTCTGTATCAGTTCAAATTCAATCAAGCAAGGCATACTCAGTCTCTTTGTACTTAAACCATTAGATTTGTACACACAGACGAAATGGCGAAAGAATGAACGGTCAAACAATGCAATAACTAAATGTATATCACCCCTAACATTGAAGGTACCATACACAAGATATACGTAATAAATGTTAGGTCAACACAGATATTGAAATTTGACTGTACTACGTGTATTTTTTTAAATATGTAAAGCTAAAGGGCAACAGTAGGAACATTTAATGTTGTATTATACATTGTAGACCATATACTTACACAGTTTTTCAAGAATTCTGGACGTCTAGTCTGAATATTTCTTACTACTTGAAATATATCGATCTCCTCATCTATTTTCATTTTATCAAAAATAAGATAAAGTGCAACAAACAACCCACTTTTGGTGCATCCGTCTCTAAAATGATAGAATGTAATGTAATAAATGATTTGATAAAAAGAAAAGATGTTCTTGAATTAAGAGTGATTTCGGTGTTTTTTTTAACGAATAATAACAAATCGTCCAAAATCACGTACGTTCAGTTTGAATATTCTTTACTACTTGTAAACATTGACTTATTTTTCTTCTTATAGGATAACTGCTGTGTTATAACTGTCTTCATGTCTAGTTTATTTGAAATATGTAAAAAAAAGTACATGTAGTGAATGATATAATATCGAGTGCCGCAAATGTAAGCAACACAAGAGAATGGAATCACCGAAATTACAATTAAGAGTATAATATTAAAATGAATTATCGACAATTATAATTTATACTACAATATGAATTATTTTTTGTCTGACAGAAGTATATTCATAACTTACAAAACATATTCATTGGTTTAAAAAAGAAGGACAACTGCAGGTATCATTTACAAGTTCTAAATTTGTTATCATATAATTGGCAGTCGTTGCATAATCTTCGTTTACTAGCTTATTTAATACATTCAAAATTGTCTTTAATTCCACATGTGACATTATTACTGGTTCCGTCTCATTGAAACATTGTACTTTTGTATCGTTTCATATCACAGATGAGTATTACATCGACACACAATTTGGTTTTTATTTTAGGTTCATGTATGATTTGTCTTGTAATAAGATTTAAAGAGTGTGTATAACACTTTCATTCATTATAAAACACTATTGTGGATAAACTCATCATAGATACCTGGGTTTAAATTTTGTACGCCAGGAACACGTTTCGCTGACAAAAGACTCATCAGTGACGGTAGAATGAAAAAAGTGAAATTGACCAAATATAAAATATAGTTTTGGGTTTGAGTATATTCTGATAATCGTATGTGGGTACCTGCATACGACAGTAATCGGACATTTCTGTGAGTTCCAACAACTAACCACACTTTTTAGTAGATCCACCATCAGCTTTGTTACGGGTAGTGCGGTACCTTGCCAGTCACTTGTCGTAAAAACCTTTATTATTCGTTTATTCTGTTGTTTCTTGAAAAGGAGAAAATAATTATAACATTATCATAGTAAAAAGTGTCGTAAAATAATAGGTGTACACTCCTCTTTCGTGAGGAAAGGTAAACGAACCAATGAAATAATGACAAAAAAGTATATACCTGTTACGCACGTACGATTGTAACTTTATCGACTCAAACTATGTCGCTCGTTTAGAGTTTCTATGGTTCACTAATGCATTTGTTCTTCTTTTTTAATTTCAAAATTGATGTACCACTTCTGAAAAACCGGTAAATGTAATTAAAACAGTTTACCGAAATTCAAATCCCAAAAATGTAGTTAGAATCATACCAAGTTGAAGAAGTATTCAGAGTGAACTATAAATTATAAAATGATTTAATTGCAATTTGATTGATTCCTTAGATAGATAAGAAATTATTAAAGATTAAAAATATTAAAAAAGGTGTGGTTTAAAATAGTTCAGGTATTAATGCATTATAACTTAAACTTGAAAAAAAGAACTAGCTATAAAATTCCCGTGATTTGGTCTACCGTAGCCAGTTGTTTCAAAGGTCAAACTGACCACACATCCGTTCTTTGATATCAAACGAAAATTCTGAAACAAACTGACTATCTAATCTTTTTTAACGATTTCTATATTTATTCATTTCAATTTAGACAGTTGCTCTTATAACAGCGTTTTCATTCCAAATGTACAGAATCATTATCGTTTACCTTATACTCCAAAGCAATCTGCAGCTCATCCACATTATTCTCTTCCTCTTGCATTATGCTGAAGTCATCCACTACTAGCATTTCCGACTTTCCTAACCATAAGTTTGCGTTCTTATATGAAACAAAAGTACAAAAGTATGATTTAATGAAAGATCCCAAGCAATGAACAATATGAATATGTAGATACCAATTTCATATAAATATATAGTCCTGATAAAACAATAAACAATATCAGAACTGCTGTCTGGTACTTTTTATGTATTGAATTAGAAAAATTAAACGATGACAATAAGATTGCTGCCATACGCATTTTTATCTTCTAAAACCGACAAACAATGGCAAAAAATTCCTAACAAAAGGACAATATCTTGATATTTAAAGACGTATTCATTTGTAAGACCAAAAAAGAGAAATATCAATGGAGAGTGATATGAACATCAAATCCAACTGAGGTCATCTAACAAACCACACCATAACCAGAGGGGGAAATAAGTCGAGGAATAGAGGGTAAGCAGTGTCGACTCCTTTACTTATTGCTTATGACAAGTACAAATTCGCTGATTTGTCATAGGAAGGGATGTCAAAATAAAAGGAATAAACATTATGTTTTTAAGATTAAAAAAGTACAACATAGTTGTTGCCATCACTGTTATAGATATCTAAGTAATTTTTTGGCAATTAGCGATATATAGTATCTGGTCTTGCTTAAATCGTAGATATGTATATGTACCTTACTTAAACATGTTAAAAATAGACAGGATATTTTCACTATGAATAAATGTACGACAAACTCACTTTGTTAACTTGGTCCAATAGCACAATGATTCTGGAATTATGGTCATATATCAATGTCCAGAAATCTACAACAGTGCCTTTCATAGGACATTGTGTTACAAAGAATTTACTTTTCTCTCTATATCCCTGAAAATAAATAAAAATCATGTGAATTAAAAAAAACCCAAACAATTGTTAGAAAAAGATCCGGTTTCGCTTTAATAACACAGAGAAAATGTGTGCAGAAGGAAACATTGATTGATTGATTAACGCCACTTTCAACGCTATTGTGCTATTTTGTGGTATTTTCTTTTGGTGGGGGAAGCCTAAATCCAAGAATGAATACACATGGAATTTTGTATCCAAGCTGCCAGTATTTGTTTATTTCAATATCTCCATACTTTCGAATGAACTGATAACAAAAACACTTACTGGTATTATCACTGCGTTAATGTAATCAGTTCTTGTTTTTCCATATGACATAAGGTATGGTCGGAAATTGTCATCTACAATAAAATTAAATGTATTATATTTGAAAAAGGAATAATTGATTAATGAAGATCTGATCATACACACGACCTCTTTCAAAAAGAGCCGAAACAAGACCGTATATGGAATTTAAAGGGGTTACTTCAATAAAGTTAGATGCATTTAATTCTCAAAAATATGGATTTCCTTGCAAACTAAGAATCAGGTATCGCAAGAAAAATACCAAATCTTAAGTTATTCTTTAACTACTTTATAAAACTGAGATGTTCAGACAGGAAAATTCAAAACGGTATTTTCAAAGTCTGTAATCAAATGTCAAAATTTAAATTTTAAGCACAAACACATAAAAAAATTGATAACAACTGTCATATTCCTGACTTTGTACATACATTTTCTTATGTAGAAAATGATGGGTAAAACCTGGTTTTAGGTTCAGCTAAACCTCTCATGTGCATGACAATTGAATTAAATTCCATTATATTGACTAAGATAAGTGAACTAAACAAAAAGAAATAATAGGTGAAAATGTCAAAAAAGGGGTACAGCAGTCAACAATGTGTTATAATCTTAATTGCTTCAAAAATAAACCTATATGTAACATATATATAAGAAACACCCTAAAAGGTATACAGACAAATCACATGCAAAACCGTAAACCTGAAAGACAAGAATACACAAATTTGCCATAACAAATCACAGGGTGTTTAAGTACGGGTTTGTGTTTCCTATAATGATTTCAAAGATAGAGAGTTACTGCCTCACATTGTAACAGGCATCTATCTAACCAAGGGTTCCAAACAGTATATATTTGATCAGCAATTGAAAAGTTTTACAGACGCATCATAGTTTAGTAGCTAGTATGAAATATATTTGTCACACGAATAGGTTTTACAAGTCATATACAAAACACAATCATCTTTTCCGTAATTTTGACATCTCAGATGTTCTAAATTTCCTATTTTTACCTGAAATGACACGATGGATGCCACAGAGGACAAGGAAAATTTTACCTTCGCGATAAACCGAATTCATCCAAGTTGTTAGCTATGTTAATTCTTTGTAATATTTCGCAATTTTTTGAATGCTGTTTAGTACATGTAGTAGTTTGAAGCCTGTTATTTAGCAGTTCGTTATTTTTTATTTGGACAACTGTCATGTACAGTGTCGAATATTTGAAATCTACATATTTATTTATTAGGAAAGTTAAGGTTATACATGTATCTGAAGAACGTCGAAATTCGCAGATTGGTTTTATTTTCGATCATAGGGACAGAAACAATATTTTAGGCCTAGTGAAAAACTTAATTGATATCCAAAAAGCGATACATTTGTATTTTTCTTATAAGTCTTGATATTGCCAAAGTGTGAAGTAAGAAGCAATGCATACGAAAAAAATTATACCGAAGTCATTTAAAAAAGACACCAATATATTAAGATGTTGCAATGGTTTTGAATAACCCATGATATCGAAATTGAACATGTTTTGTATACGATTGGCTAATTTTAGGCAGATATAGTTCACAAGTATTATTAAATAGAACTCACATATACATTGTATGTACTTACGTGGAAGAACATTCTTTACCAAATTTTTGGATATATTTTCTGTCATGTTTGCAGCCGTGAAATTCGACGCATCATACAATGGCCTGAGATTTTCTAGTGTCTAATTCAAAATAAAATTATATTAAATATCCCTTTGAAATAAACCATCAATAAAATCCCTGTTCTTGTTATCTGAGAAGAATAATTGATTGTTTAATGCCGGTGCAATATTTAAGTTATATGCGTGCATCGTTGTAATGCGCATCTTGTGCAGTACAATTATTACCATTTATGCTATTTTTACGACAGTAACTGAGTATATACCGCTGGTGGTAGCCTTTGTGTCTTTGAAGGTATTACCAGTTTAGTTACAAGTATTATGACATGAAAATGTTGGTATAATTTTATTTGATTTTGCTGTTACAAAATTTTGGAACATATTTTAAATTAACAAACAATCTATAATTTCCTTAGCCGTACTAACCACAACGTTTTGGAATTTTGGATCATCAATGCTCTTCAACTTTGTAAATATTTTGATATGAGCGTCACTGATGAGTCTTTTGTAGACGAAACGCGCGTCTGGCGTACTAAATTATAATCCTGGTACCTTTGATAAATATCTAAGTATCTTCCTTATACAGAGCTATGATTACGTAGCTTAAGTTATAAATTATGTCCTTTTGTGTTTTATCAGCTCATGAACTTTTAAAAACATTTTAGGTTTTCGAATATGTTGACTCCGAGGATCACTGCAGAGTCATGTATTGTCTAAATGTGCATTTTGCGCATTAAAAAAGGTGCCGCATATGATATTGGTATTAACCTTTGCTTTTATTAATGTTTTTCTGTTTATGTCAATGGTAATACTGAGAGGACTCAAACATGTGCTTTGCCAAAGAATATATGGTACATATCATATCGCTTTCTATTACATTTGCTTTGCTTTCGGTATGACAGGGTTAGACAGGGGAGAATGTATCGCCTTTTCTCTTCTCGATCTTTTTAAATGATCTTGAAGACTACTTTTGTCAGCTAGATGGACTGCCCTTAGAATTAATTAAAGAGAAACTTGAAAGTGAATTACATACTTTTTATGAAATTTTCATTGTAGTATATGCTGATGACACAGTTATCTTAGCAGAGAGTAAAGATAGTTTACAAAAAACAAACTTCTCCCGTGGCCTCTTTTTTTCGATATTCAAAAAAAAACAGTTTTGTTTGGAAAATTACCTATTGAGACTTAGTGACTTTAATCGAACGTGTTTAACCAAACTGCGTACATCTAATTTACATTTACCTATAGAAACTGGTCGTTGGTTCAATATCCCAAGGGGAGAAAGAACATGTAACTTATGTACAAATGGTATTGGAGATGAATTCCATATTATCTTTATATGTAAAAAGGAAAATGTTGTTTTATTAAGAAACAAGTAAATACCTATGTACTACACAGCTCACCCGAGCATTATCAAGTTTGAAGGTTTACTCTCTTATTGCAAAACTGCACTATACAAAAAGCTATCATTGTTCATCAGAAAAGTTAATGTTTTTCTTTAATTTATGTCATATCGATCCATATATGTTGTATATCTTTTTCTTTATAATCATTCACACTGTTTGGTTCTAATGAGCTGTATATATTGATTTAACTATGTTTAATCGTTCTTCTGTCATGATGTTTTCATATATTGTATTATATATTTGACCTCATGTTACACGTTTATATGTGTCTGAGTGTTTTCTAATAAATCGGTATGATTATTTGTCCTTCAAATTTTATTTACTTTCACTTGAAGATATTTATCAATTTTGTTATCTTTTTTAAAGGCATCAAAAATTTCCTTATTTATTGATGACAACTGATTTTACGAAAATATATGTCTTTAAAAGTACTTTTGAATATCAAAAAAGGTTGCTTATGAATTTTGTATTGATTTGTCGCCTTACCTGAAATTCTCGTTTGTACACTTTCTGGATTTTCGGTAATGTTGTAAGTTCTTGATCCGCGATATATTTACAGAATTCTTTCTTTGGAATAGATGTATCTGGTATTGTAAACAATTCTAGCAGTGCTGCAAATATAGTCTCAAATTGTTCCTGTATAACAAGGAATATATATATTATACGAAACTGATTACCGAACCACTAATACAAAAGTGTGAACATTATTAGTTTTGTAAAAAGAGCTGATTTAAAATTGTACTGCCATTTATTTATACCTTTGTACATCGATTAAAAGTCATTAATAAAATCATGATGACCTGTTGTAGATACCATACTCTAAATTAAATAATTAAACCATTATACAATCCAAAAAGAAGAATATCAATATAAAATACTTCAATTTCTAAAATCTATTATCAGTAAGTGGTAACACATAATGATAAGTTAAGTTAGATTAATTTCCATCATACACTCAGTTTACGACTCACACTTTATAGTGTTCAAACTATGAAAACTGTATATTTGCAAGTGGAATGTTGTTGCAAGTGTATATTCCAATGGCATAGCGCAAAAAAAAATGTGTGTTTCAACTTTTTCCTTTTAGATAACCATCAAACACAAAATAAGTGACTTGCATAACATATTGCCGTTCGTTTTTGTCATGATAAGACAGAATAAAGTTCTGTGAACACCTTTCGTTCATAATATTTTCTATTACGTCGAAGATAACATTTATAAGGAATCCAAGAAGCATGAATGCAAAAAGGGTTCAAAAAGACTATTATACGTCTGCCTTAATTCATTAATTTTCAATCGCCTTAAGTATGATAACAAGAATATTTAAGAATAGTGTCACGACAACTGAATCACTCAAATCATGTCAATATATTGACAAGGCATACATAGCACATTGTACCATCTGAAACTGATAAACCCCATCTACCAAATGTATCTGGAATGTTTTTTTGATATTTTGTATGCATATTCTGGTATGAATGTTTGTCTTCTTACATGTATAAATTTGAAAATAAGATTCAACACTCATTATCCTTTGCTCAAAAGTTCAGGCTTTGATTATAAAAGCCAGATAAGGATAAACACTTTTGTCTTTGTTTGCGAAAAACGTATATAAATGTACAATCAATTGATCTTGTTTTTTATTAACACTCATAAACGATATCGCTACATAATTTGACATACATGTGTTTGAATCATATTCATTCTGTCTTTCTTCATTATCTGAACATACTCCATTATATCAACGTAACCGACTTTCTTTCCATGTTCATATAATGCATCTATAGCAATAAATGTTCCTGTCCTTCCGACACCAGCGCTAAAAATAATAAATAGAATAACAATATCACTATAAAATCTGTAGTATTGAACACGCATCAGCAATCTGTTGAAATAACATAAGATTTTTTTTTAGTTTTTATGTTTCCACTGCTGACCTCATTGGTTGATATCTTCGGCGGAAGTACATGTGATACATCCTCATTCTTTCAATATCAAAGCTGTGGGAAGGTCGTGCTCCACGTGTTGTCGGCAAAGTAACTATATTCTTTAACTTTTACTTAAATTTGCCTTGGTGGCTTTAAGACCTTGGTGGTCATTTATATATGCCTTGTCGGCAATAGACGTAGGTGGTCATTTATATATGACTTGGTGGCAATAGACCTAGGTGGTCATTTATATATGCCTTGGTGGCAATAGACCTAGGTGGTCATTTATATATGCCTTGGTGGCAATAGACCTAGGTGGTCATTTATATATGCCTTGGTGGCAATAGACCTAGGTGGTCATTTATATATGCCTTGGTGGCAATAGACCTAGGTGGTCATTTATATATGCCTTGGTGGCAATAGACCTAGGTGGTCATTTATATATGCATTGGTGGCAATAGACCTAGGTGGCAACATTAAATAAAAAATACTAGCCTTTGGAGCATCAAGACTTTGGTGGTCATTTATATTCGCTTTTGCGGCTTCTTGATAGAACTAGATGGTAATGTTTGACCTTGGTTGCAAAATGTTTTGGGATTTAGACCTTGGATAGTTATTATCAACCCAGGTGGTCGGATATTTGTTATGCCGTGCGCCGGTTAAACGCACGGCAAAGTGTTATTGCTATATAAAAATACGTGGAAGTGGGGGCTCTGGCCATTTTCGAAACCTGTAGTTAAAAGGAGAATAATAAATTGTTTATAGGGTAAATTGTTTATTTTGTTACCTTTGAGTGTTGTGTACTTTTCATTGATTATTACATCGTACATACTGATAGAAAATGCTCTTTAAAGACTTTGTTAGAAATGAATAGAATCATTAAGAAAGTGGAATAAAAATTTAGTGTGACATATCACTTGATATTAATGTTGTTTACCAACGTGATGTGTATTGAATTATAAGGTGTCTTCGTCGAGGTCTGCGTTCAGCGGTCTGTTTGATTGTACATAAAATTGAATAGAATGTTCTTGTTTTCAGATAGTGTTACCTACACCTTTGACAGGCTGATGAATGAAGAAGCAATATGACATTGCGCGATGATTCTTGTCAATGAGTTCGAACAACCTAAAAGGAAAGGATTTTTCTTATCAGAATATGGTGAGAACAAATTGCAATTTAAGTAATGTTTTGATTTCTAAAAATAGGAAAATAATGAATGGGAAAAATATGGATACAACACTAAATTATGTATGTTTTTTTTTATAAAGGCAGAAGATGCCAATATGGCAGGGTATTTAAAATAAAAAATTTGTCATGGAAGCAGCTTTATTTGAGCCTATTTAAAAGCCTATTTAAAAGTAATTCTAATAATTTGTCCGTAATTACATGATGTTTACTATTGGATGTCACAGTGTAGATACTATTCTGTACGCTATCCGGAAGTCGCGATTTTTAAAGCGAGAATTTTTTGGATCACATTTTAAATTTGATGGATATACTGAATTAAACGGTAAGTTGATCATTGTACATTGCTTAAATGATTAATTCAGCCGACATCGATATTCTCAAATGGTTTAGAATTAAATTCCGCACATTCATTATTCGTATCTTTGCCTTAATCAAGAGATTTTCAAGTGCATCACTAAGAAAAATCAGTCGGCGAACCTAAAAACAATCTTTTTACCCTCTTAGTGTACAAATTAACGTAAAAATCAGACTTAATTAACTAAATTGAGTATATTTCAAGTGGTGGTAAAAGTTTCAACCAGATCTTTGAAGCCAGAAATAAGAAAAATACACTTGTTTGAATTTCTCACTGTACGACCAGTCTCGCTTGTATATTTTAAAACTGTATGATCAGTCTTTATGTCACTGTATTCTAGTTGTGATTTCAGAGTTATTTACGATACATTAGAAGGTGGCATTTTTCTAAATAACACAAATATATTTCAATACATTCACATCCTGAAAACTTATAAAACATTTTTTAGCTTAATAGGGTGTACTCGACTTACTACATTAAGTATAAGGATGTTTACATGTTGATAAAATAAGAGGAAGGTTTGATGTATACTAGTATATAAGTTTCAGAAATGTCCTCCGTTATACTTAAAATTGTACAAACACACAGATTAAGTTGTTATATAAAAATGCATGTATTTACACACATTCGAGGCCGTACTGTAGCCTATAATTGATCACAGTTCCTTCACTTTGTTTAAGATGTAGAGCTGTCTCTTTGACACTCAATTGTACACCACTTTGTCATGCGGCGGGTTATAGTGATAAAGAAGTCCATCTTTCCGTTCGTCCGTTGGACCGGTACAATATGTTTCGCCGGTTTTGTAAGCGCATTTCCTAATAAACCACTTTATATACATTGGGGGTTCCGGCCATTTTTAAATGGAGAGGGGTTCAATCCAGAAGAAAAGGGGATTTCAAATATATGTTCCCATACAAATGCATTGATAGTTAAAAAAGGGTTTCAAACTGCCGAATCCCCTTTTTTTGAATCCGTCATTGATATAACTATTAATTAATCTTATTCGGGTTCCTTATCATAAATGATAATGACTGTATTGTGCACCGTCTATTTCGAATTTTAGTAAAATTCTTTTATGGGGTTACTTTATATAAGATACGGACTTGAACATTGCATTATATGGGGGCACCCATCAGGTATTTCCAACACCTCATAAACTAATCATTAAAGTTTTCTGAAATTGCTCCATTTTTACTCGATTAATGCATAATGGACTTTCTATTTTTCTATTTCTGTAAACTTACCAAAATTATATCACATGAATTAACCCCCTACGCAAAGCTGTCTTTATCAATTTGTTGTTATTTTAAGAGACAAGCTTGATTTATGTTATTATCAATTGGTCAACGGAAGCCGGTGTAAATAATCTTTAAAAATGTAATAGCTATAAACAGATAACTGTAACGATACACTATTACAAAGTCCACAAGCGAATCATGTATTACTTTTTAGGCATTTGATTTTAAATAAGACTGATGGAACAAAAATACAATTATTTTGCCATCTAAAAAATGCATTCGAAATATATTTCTATTGTCTGATGAAAGTAATTACACGTTATACACAATGTAGTTCCCTGGATAGTTTATAATATCACATATACACGTATATACCTTCAAATTGTTGTTGTTTTTTCTTCAAAATCACGACTGGTCATACAGTCAAAAAAATCTGAAATCGCTTCTAGAATACAGTCAGTTCTAGACTGATCGTACAGTAATATATTTTGGGATCCTCTCGGAAAACGTATTTTTTATGAGAAATACGAATATTCTACTTACATACGAAAAGAATATTGAAACAGTATATATTTAACTGTAAACTGATGCAAATATTTGCAATAAAAGATTATTTGCTTTGTACTACGAGAGCAAAATTGTCCATCGATTTCACTTTTTTCTACCAAGTTGATGTGATGCACACGTATATTTTGTATTCTAATGCATGTTTTTGTTACAGTGACTCATATTTATGATGCTATATATACCTTGACGATGTTCAAAGCACTTTGTAGATATAGGAGTAAACAAATGATGAGAAAAGTTACCGTAGGCAAAACCGTCCTGTTAGCCAGTTGGAAATCATCGCTTCGAAAATCGCGACTTCCGGATAGCGTACAGAATAGTATCTACACTGTGGATGTGTATATGTTGAAATATGTCACAACATTTTTTTTGTCTTGGGAGATAAAATAATGGTTGCGATTTTTTTGTTTTGTTTTATTTTATTTAATAAATATAATGTTGAATGATTTTAGTACAAATGTATACTTAAATTTTATGTATGGTTAAATTTTTTGATTTAAATTACTTTGTCTACAGTTCGAGGAACACTGATTCCCTAGTGGTTTTCCACATGGATTGTAGGCAAAGGAATTTTTCCTTTTCAAAGTGTGACTAATGCTGTCTTGAGTACAAATAAACAATTTGTTATTGGTTAATATATTTTCAGCAAACATATGAAGGATCAAGTGGAAATACAATTGTCAATGTACCTGATTAGGAAGTAAAGAGTGTGTTTGATTCAACAACAGTAAAGAAAGAGACAAGCCAGCATAGTTAACACTTGGAGGTGATCCCTTTGCTTACAAGCTTTCCACATGCTGAAGATGTTATTAAAAAAATGACAATGTTCATTTTGATATGAGTTCATTGCCTTAATTAACTTTTTAAAGTCTGTATGTGGTCAAATTCACGAGAATGTATAGAAATATGAACTATTTATAAAGAACTGTGTACATGTATCTTTAAATGTTTAGTAGTGTATTACAGTATTAAAGTAAGGAATAATATTTAATAAAAGTGTTGAAGATATTTTTGTTTTGAGAATTGGGAAAACTATTCCTTAAGGGAAAGCCTAGCTAGTGGTATAATTTGAGATTGTCCTGCAAATATGCTGTATGGCCTATAGAATTTTCTATGCCCATAACTTAACATGAACTGGATGCAAGATTATATCAATTACTGAGGATATGTGTATAACCTCATTGGTTGATATCTTCGGCGGAAGTACATGCGATACATCCTCATTCTTTCAATATCCAAGTTGTGGTTGGTTTAAGGGCTATGTTTGGTCAGGCAATACAAATTGCCTGTTTGGGTTGATGAGGTTCTTGATAAGTTCCCCCTCTCCCACCCATAAGTTCCAAAATGTGGATATGATTTATATCATATTTTAATATTGTTATTACATGTATGCATTTTGGTGAAGCACGAGACAACATTATAAACACACACACATATATATATATATATATACATAAGCATGTTGACAAAACAAACCTTCGCTTTATCGATTTTCAAGGGAGAGGTCAATTAGGGCAAGTTTATTGGTATTTTTGGGTTTGCTTTTTCATTACAATGGAAGAAATAAGATTATATATCTCGGATGACAATAATGTTGATTATAATGCTTCATTTCATGAGCTCCAGATTAGTTATATAACTGAGAAACAACTGCACACTATATCAAGTGAGCTCTTCTGCATTGCATTGTGCATAGAAGTCCACATTTTGGTTTCTGAAACGTTTATATATTATCATGTATTCGGTTCTTTCCTCTAGAGTTTTTTATGCCCATAACTTAACATGAACTGGATGCAAGATTATATCAATTACTGAGGATATGTGTAAAAGATATGTAGCTTTTGCTTGACAAAAGAGTCTTGACTGGTCCTCGCAAATGTCACCAAATATAACATATCCAAAACGATGTTTAAAATATTTCAAAAGGATTATGATAAGCGTTTATACAATATTAAATATAAATTGTTTCTATATGGTATTCACGTTATTAAGTTGTTTTAAAATCTGAATCACAACCATTAAAGCATATCGCCTAATCTCACACTCCCACCTGCAATGTACAACCATCGGTCCATTTTGATCACAATGCTGACTTTTGACTTTCCTGTAAAAGTGGACCAATTTGATACTGTCAGGAATACCGTGGTCTGGCCATTGGATGAAATGAAACTGATGAACGTTTCGCTCTTTTTGTTTCTATAAAAAACGACCGAAACAGAATATATCAAAGGAGACATTTATATAAAAAATATAAGAAAGCAAGTAAACAGTACAATCAATTAATACTAAACGAAAAATAAAAGATGGAATAATATGAATCACAGCAAACACTAAATTAGATGTTGGAACTTATTTGACTTAAGTGGTTATGACAGGGTTATGAACAAGAGCTAAAAAATGTTAGAGCAACCGTTGTAATAACAAAAATGGTATCAATGTACACAGGATGTAAATGTGCCTCATGTAATTATCAATAACAAGATAGTTTGAATACCAAATTCAAACGTTGAGAAGCAGATAATGAGATGATAACTTATAACAATACTTATATTTGTATTTGATACACCTATATTGTCCATTTATTTAATTTTTAACAATAGAATTTTATTTAGAAATTAAACAAACATACAATTACAGAAAGTTTTCCCTTCTGTGGTAAATGATGAAGATAAAATAAAAAATAATTTCGGTTTCCTTTGCGAGGTAAATATGATAAACTATGTATTCTAGGCAGCCCATTGGGTAGATTACATGGAATTATACATAAAAGTGATAAAAGAGGGACGAAAGATACCAGAGGTGCAGTCAAACTCAAAAATAGAAAATAAACTGACAACGCCATGGCTAAAGATGAAAAAGACAAACAGACAAACATTAGTACACATGACATAACATAGAAAACTAAAGAATAAACAACACTAACCCCACCAAAAACTAGGTGTGATCTCAGGTGCTCCGGAAGGGTAAGCAGATTCTGCTCCACATGTGGCACCCGTCGTGCTGCTTATGCGATTAGAAATCTGGTAAATAGTCTAATTCGGTAGGACAAATTCATGGCAGGGAAGGGGATTGTAGTTTCGACATAAGCACATATGAGATATCCTTTGTGAAACGGTTTTTCCAGCGTTAACGGTCAACCAACTCATGATGGCGTCCGTAAAATTTACGAAGTGATGATTTCAACTTCACCATTTGGAACTCTTGGTTTAATAGCTTCCTTGTGAGCAGCAGCCCTCTATCAAGAAAATCATGATAGAAAATGCAAGCACGCGAAAACCGTATCTATCAATTGAAGATATATACGCCGTATGCATGTGCTGCTTGAATGTTGGTACCTAAAAATGGAAAGTTCACAATTGGAAAGCTGAAATCATCTCTTTTGTTGTAAAGTTTTGTTTTCAACCGACCCTCTTTGTCAATTTCAAGATGTAAGTCAATATATGCGGCCGACTTAACTGTATCTGTTGTATCCTTTATCTCTAGTTCAATGGGATAGATGCGTTCAACATAGTCACCAAATTTTGAATTATTTAGTGAAAGAACATAATCTACATGATCTATACAGCAAAAAGTAGAGTTGAATGATATAGCTAACTTCTCATCTTTCTTTTTAAGAAGTTCCTGTATGAATTCAGCCTCATAACAATAAAGAAACAAGTCGGCAAGAAGAGGGGCACACTTTGTTCCCATTGGAATGCCGACAGTCTATTAAAAACACGTCCTCCGAACATAACAAATATGTTGTCATTCAAGAAATCAAGCATCTTGATAATGACAGTTTCAGAGAATTTTTTGTTTGAATCACAATGATCCTTTACAAAGTAGGATTTATCCCTCCCTAAGACAAGATACTTGTATCTACGTTGGCCATTCTTTTTTATGAAACAAAGCAATACCAAATCTTTCAATTTTTTTTTTTAATTTGGAATGTGAAATACTTGTGTAAAGTGTAGAAAAGTCAAATGTTTCAATACTATCACAAGATGAAGGAGAGCTAGATTATATGTACACAATAACTTTAAAGCCCGTCTTTGATCGTGATAAAAGAGATGTTAGTAATTTAGAAAGAGGTTTCGTGGAGCACTTGGAAGACCCAGCAGTATACCGTTGTTTGTAATGATACTTATGTAGTTTAGGTATCCAATTCAGTGCTTGAAATTCCAAAGGAACATAGGACAGACCTATGATTATACAGGATTTCCTCTTTGGTAAGTGTAGTGAGGGTATATGTAATGAGTTTTACACACAAACACGATGTTATTTGGGGCTTTATCTATGGGGACAACAAAATAGTTGTCATGAAAGTAGGATAAGTGTTTTGCAATATTTAGGTCTTTAAAGATCAGACTTGTGGTAATTGTATCATTAATCAGCTGTAAGTCGATTACATTTTTTCAAGTAATCATTGTAATCGTTAATCAGCCAAACATCTGATTACATGTAATTTAATTTAATCAATTACTTTTGAAAATACCCTGTTATCCTGATTACTTTGTGATTACATTTTTATTAGGAACTGAATGATCTTATGTATTTGGTATGATTACAAATGCGACTACCAACCATGATAATATACACGTTCATTCTAAATTAAAGGCGTCATTAATTGAGAATGGGCTGATGTTTGAAACTGACTTCGTCTGTAAGCAACTAAACAAAATAATGATTTGTTAACAATTCAAAGACAAAATTTGAAAAAAAGGGATAATTGAAAATATGAACGTTCATTTAGAAGCTAGACATACCAGACTATAAACTCAGTGAACATATTGATGCAGAATTTTGATATTTTTTTAACTTTAAATGAATGCACATGTGTTTTGGTGGAATAAGTGTATACACTATCTAAGTTAACTTAAGTCAATGCAATTAAAAAGATCCAAACAGGTTTAACCTGCATTTAATTTCTAGTATCGAAGTTCTTTAAATTTTTATCCGTTATATTTTATTGTATATATATTGCAAATTGTAACATAACGCTGTAGTATTTCCGATGATCGGTTGAATCTGAATTTCTATATTGTTAAGACAATTGTGATAATTACCGCATTTATGTTGTTGGACACCTTTATAAGTCTGTATACGAAAATAGTATGTTCTTTTTCTTTTGTCATCGTAAGGCGATAATTGTCTATTACCATTGGTTCATTTACCGCATCAGGCCAGTATTGTACACATTTATCCTACAAAAAACTACATAAAGTCATCATGCTCATAACAATGTATAACTATTGAGTTAGTACATCCTCTAATACTGTCATATCCAGTGTTTACTACTGTTGCCTTAATTTACAATCGAAGCTAAGCTTTTCTTTTCGCTTTTTTTCGGAGAAAGTTAAATATAACTTACAATGACTTCCTGTAGCAATAGGCCTGTTAATTGATTTGAATAAATTAAAATATTAATAATTTTGAGTTTTTTTTCTTTAAAAAAATCTAAATATTAATAACCTTGTGAATAATCACATCCACATCAACATATTTTAAATCTTATAGAATATATATATATATAAATTGCCTAACAATGTAATTTTAAGCAGCTTAATTCAGGTGCAACATATACATTGAGCTGCAAAAGTTTCTTATCATCTACATCCGATTTCACCTGGATAGATGCACGCTTGATAAATCTAGTTGGTCTAGCGAAATATTGCGTTTATTTTCATCATTTTGTAAATATTTTAAACATTCTTATATTTACATACTAAAGAGTGTGTCAACATTACATTGTTAGGCAATCTATAATTTTATTTGTGTAATTGTATTAATCTCTGTACTGATTAATCCACACTCCTATAGATTTGTATGTCATGTGCTGCTATTTATAGGCCCTTATATATATATATAAGGGCCAATATATAACACATTTTTTGTTCTTCCCTCGACGGGATTCGAACCAATGCTACTGAGATATCGTGACACCAAATCGCCTGCACTGTAGCCGTCCCGCTAGACCACACGACCACCAGGGCTTCAAAAATGAAGCTTTCGGTGGCCGGGTGTTACCTTTTCACGTCAGTTTTAATCTAGCGTCGTACTACAGTACATAATATATAAGGCATGGAGATGTTATTTTTGCAGATCATCTAAATTATCAATAGTAAAGGATCCTACAAATTAATGTAAGATACAGTCACAAAAAATAATTATGTTTATAAGTACGTCTAAGCCAGTGACAACTCTACAACAGATTTATCCATTGGATCACCAGCAGTGATGGTGATACGTGACTGTGTACATTATGTACATACAACTCGACTAAACATCAACCCAACAATGTTATATTTGTAAATGTCTAAAGTTCTTCCCTCCCTGGGATTTGAACCCATGCTACTGAGATATCGTGACGCCTGCACTGTAACAGTCCCGCTAGACACACATACATATATAAATGCTTTTAAAATCACAAATTTTACCACAAACAACATCCGACATTGCTAACAGCTTATATCCTTTGGTCTCTGACAATCATACCACATTCTCTTACATTCTGAATAAGGTATATTACCTATAAACCCGAAGTTAGAATTGGTTGTTATAAAATGCTTTAGATATACACTTCATTAAATTGTAATTTATTGAATATAATGCTATAATGCAAATTGTTACCCTTTTTCCCTCTTTCAAATGCGTTACCATTACAACTTTGCCAACATTTTCCTGCCATAACATATGCCAGAAATCTCTAATGGTATTTTTCTTAGGACCTTCAATTAGATACGAATCATAGATATGAAATTCCATGATCATTAAGTTATGTAAATGTATTTTTTTCCTCAAAATAGCATTGCAAAATTATTATATAATGTTGTTTTTGATATCTAATGTTAACATTATTTCTAGTTCAATTTTGTGATTTTCTTATAGAATAAAACCATGTTTTGCATAATTTGAATATAGGTAACCACTTCGTTGTAAGATTAAGAGAACATTATAAATGTATATATCGTCCCCTTGATACTGCCAATGATCGATACCAATATCGAAATATGACTCGTTACTGCTGTAGAGCATATGTAATCTCGAAACAATATTTTCTGTCTTCTTGATATATTTTCTATTCATTGTATTTTTTATTTTCATTTTATTTTAAAGAATCCTGATTATTACTATTTCTAAACATGGAAATATATTTGAATGTCGAATATAGGATGTTGTAGACAGAAATTGAGTAACATCCACACAACAAAAACATCATTGATAAAGGTCAATTGTATTTCAAACGTTAAAAAGGAAATGGATGTTCAAATGTATTTATCATAGTATTACCTCGTATACATTTCTATAAATATGATTGCTTATAATCGTCCGCGTTGAGACCGTTTATATTCGATATAAGGTTAGTAGGAAGGCGGTGCCCATTTCAATACACGGTTAGTAGTTGAATTAAGCACTATTTGATTATTAAAATGTATTAAAAATTCTGTTTAATAATGTTATATCTAGAATGTTGATATTAAATTTTTATTGTTGACTTCATTATTTTTGTGCAGACCCATAGAAGTAAGATTCCAAAACTGAACACTTGAACACTATAATATAAAAATAAGAAGATGTGGTATGATTGCAAATAAGACAACTCTATTCTTAATTCAACAAATAAGATAGTCGGTAAAATAAATTCGATTTATAGTGTGCTAGTGACCTAATACGATATATACGGGGTCAAAAAATTTCATATGGAGTTGGAGCTTTGCTTCTTTACTGACCCGTATATTTCGTATTAGGTCACTAACACATTATGTAAATAATAATGCCTCCAAATATCAGATTGAACATTTTTAACCTTTATCAATGTCTATATATAAAAATCCAATAAATGAGTAGGACATTTCCATTACATGTGTCGTTTCTAAATAGTATTTAACATTTATTCAAACTAAATGAGAACAAACCTTGTGCTGATATATAGGCCTTTTCTTTGTCATAATTCTGAAATACAGTTGCACAGATACTTTTACAAAACATTGGTTATTTAAAAAGCTTAAGAACCAATAGCAATACGTTATAATGATACCGATATCTCAATTCCGTCTACGATACCGAATGAAATCTGCTCATAAATCGAAATATGTTAAACATTTGATTGATTGGTTGTTGGTTGCTTTACGCCGCATTAGCACAAAAAGGCTATATCGCGGCGACTCTAAACATTTGAAGATTAAAAACTAATAATTATTGACAAGATTATCTAATTAAACTACTGTTCGATAATTGCTAACATGTCTTCTATGAAGGATAATGTCTTCTTAATTTATTGTAATTGATAGCAGGTCTTATATTTACAATGTATGTATCTGTATATTTAAAGGGGCATTAGCTACGAGGTATTTAAAAAATCAAAAGTATGATATTTTATTGTTCAATCATTTGTGCATCAATAATTCGCGTTTAGCATCCAGTATGGTTTAAAATTCTCAAATTCAGTTAAGAAACATTGATAATTAATTATTCACATGCAAGTGAAAAATTTGATCTCACTTGATGCGTATTCATGTGAATTTCTATTTAACCCCTTAACTAGAGATGGATTATGCATGAATTGTGCGTGATGGGGTTATTTAAAGGAAAAAGAAGTCAACATTGAAAGTGAAACAATAGGTAAATCATTTGTTTGACTGATTAGATCCACAATACATAACACGTAAAAACGATGACTAAAATATGTTTTTAATCTGAAGTATGATATTAAACAGACCTAGAAAAATACAATTGCACGAGTCCGCTTTCTATTTGTACAATGTATCTATATTGATGTATATATAGTTATTTGACATTCAGAGGTCTTCGGAGGTCAACTCAAAAGTAATAAGATGGCATCAAGACTAAAATACACACGACAGGAAGCTATATATTATTGAGCACATGCTCTGTAAAGTGTTTATTTGAGACTTTTTAATATTTGGATAAATGTTAAAGAGGTTATAATCAAATTTGAGAATTAGAGTCAAGTCGGTTAACATGAATTTAACAGCTAATACCCCTATAAGGTATATGTCGATATACAATGTATGATAAACATATCAAAATGTTAATCCTACGTCAATGTAACAAGCATTAATATAATCAGTCGTTGTGTTTCCCTTCAGTACGATACGTGAATGATCATCTACAAAATAAAATATACGAAAAATAAATCGATGATTATTATTGTATTTAAAAGTAATTCCCATTCGTATATGCATTCTTATTCAAATGAAATATTAAAATCATATAAAACGAGATTCTACGGAAGATTATGATAAGAAAACAATATCTAACCAAATACGTACATTCATACATACTAAACCAAGTCCTGTGTGTGCTATTCACAAATTTCATATTTATTTCGCGTCTATAATGTATAATTGACAAATCTATTCATCAATTGATTTTAAGCGAAATATTTCGCAAATAATTCATTGTTTTGTCCCGAAGTGTACCAATTGTGATCTTGGTAATCAATAACACAGTCAGTAATCACATGAAATATTATTGAGACAATAGAACGATGCTTATTTCGGTTTTATTCAGTTCATGGTTTTTATATAATTACGTTTTCCATAACAACTATTAAATGATTTGATGTGTAAATAGTTCTTTCAGAATCGATTTATATTACCTTCATGATCCTCTTACCATCTTTGTATTCCGTATCTTCTATGACGTGGTGTCCCTTTTCATCTGTTTCGTTTAATTTGAGGTTTTACACGACTAAAAACTTTAGTTTTGAATCAATGTTATATTTGTAAATGTTGCCGGATATGACAGACAAGAAAACGACAGCACAACTTAAAAATTATTACAGTTTTAGATTTGACAGACATATGTGATTTCTGTCTTTTATTTACGAAACTTTTATAAAGCACAAATAAATTAAAGTTTATCTGGTTAAAATTGCGTGTTTGAATACATCGTTTATTTCAATTGCCATTTTTCAGAACTTATTATTTTGAATAATATTAACATACAAGGCAAAGTTTTGTGGAAACGATTTTTAGCTTTGTTTTCTTCTTTTGAGCCTTCAACGTGTGTATGTATAAGACCTTTTGGTAAAATCTAAAACAAAAAGACACATAATAATACTTAATGGTTCAATTTTAAATTAAATAAAGTTAATGCAAAAAGAAGTTTTAGAAATGACTACTTGAATGTTGTAATCAAAAACAGGGCGTAGAAAATAAAGATTCTATAAAAAATAAAAAGCCACGATCTGACATAACAAAACAAAACACAGAAACAAGAAAAAAAGGAAAGCTGCTGTATAAAAATAATTCAACATAAGTTTGAATAACACGCACCAATTAAAAAAAAGATTGCTGTTAACTTTGGTACTTATGTGGAAGTAAAAACACCTATATGTGTCAATTCACTTTCATTTAAATGAGAAAAATAATAACGGTGGTCATATTTTACCGTTGTTTACCATTTTAAATATAATACTGGATGTCTTACCTCGTATTCTTTCCTAAAACCTTCATATTTCAGTTTTGCAGTAATGACCTCCTTCAAATGTCGTATATGTATCCTGTAGACAGAGCGTTCAGTCGATAAATTTGTATACACAACGTCATCGCTTTCATATTGTATAGTTTCTTCTGTGTCCTTAAGATACACGGATACCTCTCCAAGATCAGATGTAATGGCTGCATTTATATATTCGTTTCCATTATTTGTTTCTATCTTACTATCTATAAATAAATGAATCACCATTTATAACACTGTTCGCTAAAATAATGAATAATTAAAAAAAGAGAAGGACTGAAGACAAAATGTTCATGTGACAACACGATTATAAAAAATAGAAATAAACTTGTGATTCAATTAAAAAAAATTACTGGAGGTATTTAGGTATGAAAACATTTTAAATAAGTTCTTATACATTAATCTTCAATTATTTTACAAATATCAAATATAAGAAAAAATAAATAAACCAAAATAAACGCAATTACAGTTATTCTTGTGCAAAGAAAAATATTCAATAAACGTTTTACAATAATTATCACGTGATAGCAGGCAAATGTTTAAATAGGAACAGACGCTTGATAGAACTTTAAATAGCTTTCAAGGTACAAATTAAATCGCAGACCAAATGTTTCATTGTTCCTAAGTTCAGAACAATATACAACAATATTAATGAATGGACGAGTAGACGAAACGATTGCAGCTGCTGTATACCAGCAATGTATTGCGTTGGAATATGATAAATAATATATATATTAATAGTTTACATTGCAAAAAAAAAGAAATGATCTTATAATCATACATATCTTGTATCACTTAAACTCACTTAAATTAATCTGTCTACTTGGTTTTGATTTTTCTGAATATCTATGTTTTGCTGAATTTGGGTTGCGTCTGAAAATACAGAACAGCACAATACAACAAGTGTAAGATCAGCTGGTTTTTTTTTTAAAGATAGGTGTTATAACAGGCCTAATTATAACACAGTGTGTTTTATTATATGTATGCATGCTTGATAAATAAACGACGTTTGAATTTATTTTATTTGAGATCACCTCCATTGTTTCATCATACGTCTGCTGTATCTTACAGTTATTTTAATTAGTCGGCTGTGAGGTAATTTTATAGGCAACGACGAAGGAGTGCTGGCAAATGTCAATACCATGCATATATGATATCAAGATGTATACATTCTAATGCCTGTATGAAAGACGTTTCTTTCATATTTCATTTATAAAACGATTGTATTTTGGCCGTAATAACCCAGTCCCACTAGGCCACGATCGCACTACGATCTGTGAAAAAAATGCAAATTTTGATGATCGTAGTGCAATCGTGTAGATCGCAGTAAGGTCGTATCACGGTCGTGGTGAGGTCTTCAAGATCATGAAGAGCGTGGCCAACATTGAACATGTTCAAAACAATCGTGGTGCGGTCGTGGGGAAATCAGGTCGTAGTAGAAGCGTAGTGAGAGCGCACTAAGATCGTAGTAAGATCGCAAAGGTCGCTGTACAATCGTAGCGAGAGCGTAGCGAAAGCGTGATTCTATTCGGAGAGACTGCGCTACGATCGCACAGCGACGTTATCACTACCTCACTACGACCATCACGTTCTCACTGCGACCCAACTACGCTTTCACTACGACTATACCACGCTGTTCACGACCATAGTACGATTCTAGCACGCCCTTGCCGTCCTCATCACGCTCTTCTTACGACCTGACTACGTTCACACTACGACCATCATTCTCATTGTGATTTTCAAATAAAATATATAAAAAAAAGCTCCCTAGATTTTGTTTGTTTGAATGTAATTATTCATTTTCTCTAACGGCTTAAACATGCTTCTCGTTTTTATATAGATTAGACCGTTGGTTTTCCCGTTTAAATGGTTTAACACTAGTAATATTTTGGGTCCTTTATAACGTGCTGATTGATGTGAGCGAAGGTTCCGTGTAGAAGGCCGTACCTTGGCCTATAATGGTTTTCTTTTATAAATTGTTACGTGGATGGAGAGTTGTCTTATTGACACTCATACCACATCTTCCTTTTGGTGGCATGACTGTATTGTTTCCGAGAAATCAACGATTTAATCAGAAATAGAAGGAATTGAACTGTATTGATATGGAACACGATGTTGACGTTAAATTGCTGAGAACGTAGTCAGATCGCGCTATGAACGCGTGGTAAGAACGTGTTATAATCGCAGTAAGATCGTGTTGCAATCGGATAACTCGTGGTATGGTCGTAGTGGGAACGTGAAGAGCGTAGAAAGATCTTGATAAGCGTAGTCAGGTCGCAGAATAAGCGCGGTGAGAACGTGGTATAATCGTAGCGGGATCTTTGTAGAAGCGTAGAGAGGACGTAGTAGCATCGTGAAAGAAACGAAAATTTTCATTTTCATGCCGCTCATACCGCGACCTCACCACGATCTAAATTTATTTTAGATCGCGTCGAGCGTGGTGCAATCGTGGTCTAGTGGGACTGGGGCTTTAATTAGAAAAGCTTGTGATAGAGAATGGATTTAAAACGACTTAATTTTAGCGGTTTATAAGAAAATGTGATAAACAATTTTTTTTTGTATTGTTGAAACATATTCAATGATGCCAAAACGTCAAGACTCCATGTGATGTTTCTGTGTGAAGAAAATCCTTATTTAAATGTATTACAATATTATTTGTCAATCTAAAATTGAAAAGATGATATAGGACCAATGAATACCGCAAGCCTTACAAATAATTAAAGCTATGCCGTAATCAACATGGTATATTTCATAAAAAAACTTACTTGTAAATAAAAAATACTGCTAATATTATCAAAATAATTGCAATGACAGCACCAAGGCTGCCACCTATAGTTGCTCCGTTAGATTCGTTTTGTAATTCAGATGATGTCACTGAAATAAAAAAATTCATTTAATAAATATAAATTGTTAGCAGAGTATTCCTTGATTTATTTCACTTGACTGGGCGGAGTTTACCCGTTTGCTCATCATAGACCAGTCCATGTATAGACAGGTGTTTTGGGATAAACTCATCAATGAAGTGTCCAGTTATGGTCATGGTTCCGGTAGAAATATGTTAACACTATCTGACTATATGTGTATTCGCGAATTGAATAATGAGACACAGCTAGCCATTGATTTTCTTTGACAGGTTGTTATCAAGCTTTCAACAAAAACAGCAACAGACACAAGTGCCTCTCCGAGAGTCTGCTAGGTATACTAGTTAGAGACAACAGAGATCACCATGATGGGAGCAGGTTTTAAAACAACCTTTCGCAATAAAGGTACATATCATTAAATAGATTCCTGAGGACCAATCGATTTTTTGTGGGGGAAAGGGGATGTTAGTGATCATGGAAGGTTTTTGTTTAAAATTATACTTTTTGTCAATGTGTACACCACAGGCTACTTTGAGCTAAATACTTTATGTGAGAGAAAATGAGTTAAAATCTGAGGCAAAGTGAACCCAGAAAGTTTACCTATTATATAACGCTTTTGATTTCTTTGATATTGAAACTTGATTGCTACAGTTTAACATATATTATCAACAAAGACACTTGTTTTTTGGTATTTCTTGCAGAGAAAATCTTCAGTTAACTGAAATCTTGTATCCAGCTTTCAACCAGATCAGCAACATATCTTAGTGCCTCTTCCATAGTGTGCCATGCCTACTATCTACAGACAACTGAGGTCACCATGATATATTCAGTTTATTATACACCATTTCTAACTATATATATAGAGTCTATAAGAATCTACCAACCAGTAAACTTAATAGGTATTGGATCATCAAAATTGACAATACTACACAAACAGGAAAAATTATATGAGTCTGAAAGATTGTGTAACAATACCGATATATATATATGTTACAGTGAATTTGTATAATCAGTGATTATGTAGAATCCCTGAAATTTTCAGGGATTATGTAGAATCACTGGCTAGTTTAGGGATTATATATAATCACTAAAATTTTCAGGGATTATGTAAAATCACTAGAAAAAATGTTAGGGATGATACATAATAATTGAAATGAAGAAATAGTTTTATTTATAAAGAAAATGAAGAAAAGCCAAATAATATATTCTATAAAATCATATAAAAACATCAATATAAACATAAATTGTAAAATGTTAAGAAAAATATATCAAAATAATAACCCCATTTAAAAAAAATGTTAGGCACAATATATTAAAGTGTGAAACGCAATATATTAAAATAATATGCTTCACATCTGTTTCTATCACAATATCCACATTTAAAAAAAACCCTTTTTCTTCACATATCGAATCAAATTTTTCGACATGCCTAAGAAAAATAAAGTTTTCAGTAAAACCACCTCAAGGTATCCCCCCAAAAAAAGGGAATAAGCAACCTTGAACCTGTTCAAGCAAAATGCATTGTTTTGTGGCCAAGCAATATTCTTTTTCAGACTTTCTTTGAACAATTGCCAATGATTATGGTTTTTGGGTTTCCCTATTATTTTTCCCCTGCGGAATTGCTATGAGAATATTACACCAAATACCAGCTTCCTCTAAATTTTTTTCCTATTTATCAATCCTTAGTTCTGCCTGTTTTATCATCATGACATTTAGATGCGTAAGTTCTCTCAGTTTGAATTTTCTTGTTCATTTGACAAAATATATAATAAAAAAAAACAAAAAAAACCCCACCACAAAACAGATGTTCCATAATCTTCTGTACCACAAGTAACAAGCTCTGTGGATTTACAAATAGCAACAAACAATACATGTAAAGTTATCGCTATCAAGGGAATGTTGATCATTATTAATTTTGAAGTCTTCAACTTTATCTCGAAACCCTGTGTTGGCTATATATTTAAGATTATCCTCTGTGTTTAAAAGCAAAATTATTTCAGCTGGCAAGGAATATGAAAGAAAAAAATGATAATTTGTCTGTATTATTTATTTTTTTACAAACAAAGGATCCTTACATTATTAATAATCCCTGATATCATATTAGGGAATATGTAGAATAATTATTAAAATGTTCAGTGATTATGTAAAATCACTGGTCATATTCAGGGATTATATATACTTACTAATGATTTCAGTGATTCTACATATTCCCTGAAAAATCAGGGATTCTACATAATCCCTGATTATACAAATTCACTGTAACATATACACATAAATAGATTCTGTGGGGAAAGTGGGATGTAGTTCAGTTTTGAAGATTTTTGTTTCAATTTTTGTTTTTTTTTTCCAATTGTTTGCTTTACGCTGATTTAGATTAAATACTTCATGTAAGTGCATTGATACAGAATAATTGAGAAAAGTAAATTTTGTGCTGCATAATTGACAATTATTGTGATCCCTCTTTTTCTAGGACAGTTATTTTTTCTTAGTTATTTTCTTTGAGCACCGGGGTCTAAGAGGGAAGTTATTGATGAGTTCACATAAGTGAAATATCATAAAAATAGAATGAAATCTGTTAAATACAATTCCTATTTTTTCAATACTATAATATGATTTTTTCTTTATATTTTGTAAATATAGGGAAACGGGACAAGACAGAAAAAAGGAAAGGCATTCAAATAGTCTTGCAACTTTAGAAAACAGATTGTTTTAGCAAAATTCATCATTTTAGCAATTTCGTAATACTTTGAATATTTATACCAGAATAAACAAATAGAAGACATGAATCTCATGTATTACCATACCTCAACAGTAAAAGTACAGTATTACAACAGTTTTACCAATAAAATCGTTACATGTTGATAATTACTGGTATTTGTCTGCTTAAAACTGATTAATTCGTTTTTTCAACTTTAAGAGGTACATATCATCTATATCATAAGTACACTCAACGTCTAAAGAATAATAATGGAACAAACTAACCAGTTATGAATTTGGTTGCCTTATATAGCTACGGGTTAAGTGTTGGGTTATATATTGGCCTGATTATATGTTTATCATTCTCTTCATTTTACAGAGGTAAGCATAAAGCTACCAACCATTCGTACAATTAAATCCATTCCATCCACTTTTACATCCGCCAATGCATTCTCCGTTAGTATGATAACATGATTCCTTTATACAGTTAACTGAGCATAGCTGCTGACACTGACTCCCATGAAAACCAAAATCACAAGCTGTAAGGCAATTATAATTATTGGATCCACTGTTGCTAAGGTAAGAATACGTCATTTAAAGAATATCATTTTAATTAAGGGACATGTATTCGATATGCAATTGCTGCTTCAATTTGGCTACGTAAAAATGGAAAGCCTACATTCACAAAGCTGTTGTTGTAATGTTATATTCTTACTCTTATCATCATTTTATGTTCGTTCAGGCATGCGACATATTTAATTGTAACTGTTGTACTGTTAATTTCAAATGTGAAAGGATGGGTGCGTTAAACGTATTCAAATTGTGATTTAATCTTGTTGCCTATATAAATAAATAATCTGTGTAGGTTATGGTGTACATGTATATGATCGTCCTAGAATCTAAGTAAAGGATTTTTATTTATATCGCATCGTTGTTTGACTGAAAAAGATGATACAAATTTTTTTATGGCGTTTTTTTTTAAATAGTTGATATCATTTCAATTTCCCATCCATATGAAGATGTTCGAGTATCAGACAACATAACAATGCTCCAAAAAGCGACATTATTAACGTAAAACTGCTATGGTTATTCATAGATAAAAGTAACAATGACCAACAACACGTTAGATTCACCATTGTTCGTGCTATAATTATATTGACTTTACTTTTAATATTTCAAGTAGGGTTGGGTTAGTGCCCCTTTCGATACTAACATTTCCAAAAATTGAAAAGCAGTATACACAATAAAAGGATTAAGAGTAATACTGAAGTACGTAAAAACATGTTGTTAATCTGTTTATTTCATCGTCGTCATTTCCGGTATTATCAGTAGTTAAAAAGCAGAAATCTGCGGTTTAGATCTCTAATTAAATATATAAATTCATACAAAGTTATGAAACGCAATTAATTTTCAAGTGTTTTCATATAAAAAAGACATCTGAAAGACACTTTATCTTGTATATGTGTTGTATCTTATTTTGATTCAAATAAGAGTATTTAAGACAATTTGAAAAAAACTGAATATATTGTTTGTTTTAATTTTAATTTTTCAAATGAGCTAAAGAGAGATAACTAAGAACTTTATAAAGGGATGTTTAGTCAACATAACTTTATGATCTTGTAGTAGAACAAAACGATATTCGTATTCCGATGTTTTATCTTATTATATGGTAGCACATTATTAGAAGAAATGGATTGAATTAGCTTGAAGATTTTTACCATTCGGTAGTCTTTCTATTCACATAAATGGGGTTTCCGATTATATATTATCTATGTAATACAAGATGTAATCATTTAACACGATATGAAGTTGAAAAATATATTTTGTGTCCTGCACTTGTTATACACTTTGCGACAGTCGCATGATATAAACTACACTTTGTCAAATCATTAAATATGTTACTGTTTTTAATTTTGCTCCCGATTGAAAACAGAAGCTACGTTGATGACGATAAAGCACAATAACGAAATGCAAAGTAAATAGATAGAATTTGTTTTTTAATCGTTGCAATACCGTTTTCACATTTTTCACCAATCCATCCATATAAGCAACCAATTATGCAATTGCCGGTTTCAAGATCACACGGTCCTCGACAATTTGCTGGACATGTTTTATTACAAAGTTGACCATACTCTGTAGCAGAACAACCTAGAAAACAATATTTAATGTTTCTGTCTATGAAGAAATAACATAAAAAATGTGGTGCACACTGAACAACACGCGTAACAGGTTATTATTAAGTGTGCACCACATTTTTTATGTTCTTTTAAATAGACAGAAAAAATATTACAGTCATTTCTTATAATTTAATACTAAATTTGATTTTAAACCAGCGTAAATCTTGAAAAACCGTTGATAACGTCACAGTCACATGGCAGAATTTTGTCTATGGGCTGATAAACATTACGACGTCAGCCAATCAGAAGACGCGTTACATCCACAATTAAATTATGTAATTATATTACTAAAAAACTCGTTCCTTTTGATTATTTTCCATATTGTCCCATAACACCGGAGAAACTAATCTGAACATCTTTCAAATTGCAATATTGCAATATTCAAGTTTCTATAATTATTATATGCATTATAAATATTAAAATAATATCTATTTGATAATAATAATAATAATAATAATAATAATAATAATAATAATAATAATAATAATAATAATAATAATAATAATAATAATAATAATATTAATAATCATTATAATAATGAATTCATTATTTGAAAAAGGGTAACTCAATTAGAACTTGTATATTTTTTTTTATAGATGCCCTTAAACAAAATACATGTATACAGTTAAGATTCATACATTAATATACAATGAAGATCACTAGTATAATATATACAATTGAATCATTCAAACATACAAATGTCAGTAATTGATAAAGTTTTGAATAAGTTTTAATATTCTAACCATAAAAAAAAATATTCGAAATTAGGGGTCAGTAGATTAGCAATGTGTATTATTCAAAGTCATTATAAACTATATAAACTAAGGTTTCAACTCCCTCAGGCAAAGTTGGCTTAAAATGAATTTGGCCATTTATTTTAGGTATTGTTAACACATACCTCTAAAAACGGTTTCGGTACTTGTACATCTTCGGATTTTAAATGTTTGGATTTGAGCGTTCCTGATGAAGGTAAATCCAGGAAAACGCTTCGGACGCAAGAAATTATTAACGTGTTGTTTTCATTTTTTAACATCACTGGGTCGATACCTCTGCTGGTGGACTATCAGTCCCCGAGGGTATCATCAGCTTAGTAGTCAGAACTTCGGTACTGGCATGATTAAACAAACTTTACTAAAAATGTCCGTTTATAAATTTTGAAATTATTAAAAAATTTAGGATTCAACTTCCTCAGACAAAGTTGGCTTTAGATGAATTTGTCAGTTTATTTTAGGTATTTTTGACATATAGCTCTTCAACGGTTTCGGTACTTATACATCTTCGGATTTCAAATGTTTGGATTTGAGCGTTCCTGATGAAGGTAAATACAGAAAAGCAGAGCGGACGCAAAAACATATTAAACGTGTTTTTTTTAATTTTTTATTAGTAATTCTCCTTATTATCTGTTTTAAGATTGCATATTTTAAAAAAAATTATTATTTCTATTTTCTTTTTTAAGAATCATGCTAATTTAAGGCTTCAAAACTAATTTTGACACTTCTATGTTTAACAAAACAAGAATATATTACATTTAATGTTCGTTCTAAATATCTTAATTGTATGTTGTAATGGTATATGATGTTGTGTGCAATCTTAAAATGTTACATTATGGTTTTTAGAGATTGTGCATTGTGTAACGGTTAATGATATATGGTGGTTAAATTAATGGATTATAGAAAGTAATAAGTTTCCACGATGACCATTCAGGGACTTTTAACACGAATTTAACCTGTTTAACCAATTCCATGAATATTTTAGATTTGTATATTCTGTTGCAAATAATGAACTCACCAACAATTCCAATTTCACACATTTCCAGTTCAATAAATGAACTGTGCATAGCTGGTACCAATGTCAAGTATCTGAAAACAGCTGTAATGCTGATATGCTGAGTTAAAGATTCCACTTGATATAACACAGCTCCCTGTTGTGGAGATCCACTAGAGTTTGAAGTGTAGATTGTATGCTTCTGACCAGGAATTGTAGTGTTCACTGAAAACGTAGTATATCAGTAAAAATTGAATATGAAAAAAATAGATTTTTAAAGTACATTTGTTCTTATCGTTATATGAAAGACAACATTATGCTGTATCTTATTTATTAATTGTTTTCAAGGAATTATTACCTAAAATAGTCTTTGTCAATGAGCTATTATAGTGATACTATTTTTAAGGAACTATCAGCGCGACCAATGTCTAAACACTTATCGAAATTTCAGAATAAGTTTCAAGGTCTTGTTGATAACTGTCTTGTTTCTGTTGGTCACGGTGTGATTTTGTTCTTCTTTAATATTTAGTTGCTAAAAGTTCCATGACCGTCTTTACACATATTAGTCACACTTCAATAACTCTTTCTTATAATATGCCAAAATGCCAGTTACAGAAACGTAGACAGTATACCAAGAACGAAGTCATTTTGTGGATTCGGGTTTACATTGATATAACAAAATTAACGATACAAATCTAACTGAACAATATACGAAGTCTCTTTAGGTTCTAGGCTAATGCAATCTACAAAAGCTGACAAAATGAAAAAAAAAATAACAAAAAACAATTAATCTTATGTTGTAAGTATAATTGTTGCGAAACTAAAAAATAATTGTTGCGAACGTAAAAAGTATATCATATGCTTCAGTATCATTTATAATCCTTAAAATCTTGACCCTGTCGGTACTAGTGAAACAGACAGAAATATCTATTAATCTTTCAATTACACATGTAACATACCTTTACCAGTAAGATAAATATCTGTCGCAATTCTCATTTCCTTCAAATCAACCTGAAACATTACGTTAGGTCCCTGTGTTTTAGAACACGATGTTTTATCTCCATCAATTGCTTGATTAGCCGGTTGAGTTCCACTTGGACTTTGTGAGACTAAAGCGCCAGTTGCAATGTTATCTATCATAAAATTATCATGTTATCTCTTATGATCAATTAGATTACTCAGTTACAGTTTATCATTTAGTTACAATGTTTATAAGGTAGCAAACATGACAATATAGGTTACTGACTGGTAGCTTTCTAGAATCAGTCTCGCACATAACTGATGAGTCTTTTGTAGAAAACACGCGTCTGGCGTATATATAAAGTTTTATTCCTGGTATCTATGATGAGTTTATTTCATACATTTGACCTCATAAGATATTGTTTAGAACGTCAATTATGAAGCTATTTCCAAGAAAGTTAATCTGACTTGAAAAAAAACATAGTCCCTTTGGTTCTCTTTTACTCAATCGACAGTAAAAGCTTTGACAACATTGGGTATTTGTTTGGTTCATGTAAAAGTATTCATTTGGAATCGAGACGCTAAAGCCGTAGTCTCATGAAGAGATATGCCTCGTTCTTTTCAAATTAAGAACCCTTTAAAAAAAAACTCATTGAGGTTACTGTAGGGGGTCTGTTAAAAGGGAAAATTCTGCTCCTATCCAATTTTCCCTTATTTTCCAGTCGCAGTCTATGAAAAATCACAAAAATACTGAACTCCGAGGAAACTTATAAACGGAAAATCCCTATTCAAAAGGCAAAATCAAAAGCTCAAACACAACAAATGAACGGACAACAAATATCATATTCCTGAATTGATACAGGCATTGTCTGGTTGTATGACTAGATTAACCTGTCACTTGAATGACAATCGCAAAAATTCCATCATATGGACAACGATGTGAAAACAACACAAACAGACATAGTAGGCAAAAATGTATAAACTAGGGGTACAGCAGTCAACAATGTGTTATTTTCTTCATCATTATTAAAACAAACAAATATGTTAACACACATTTGCACAATAGCACAATGACGGTATGTTTATGTTTCAAAGCAACACAAAAGGCATATAGACAAAGCATATTTAACCCCGCCACATTATTTATGTATGTGCTTGTCCCAAGTCAGGAGCCTGTAATTCAGTGGTTGTCGTTTGTTTATGTGTTACATGTCTGTTTTTCGTTCATTTCTTTTTACATAAATAAGGCCGTTAGTTTTCTCGTTTGAATTGTTTTACATTGTCTTATCGGGCCTATTATAGCTGACTATGCGGTATGGGCTTTGCTCATTGTTGAGGGCCGTACGGTGACCTATAGTTGTTAATGTCTGTGTCATTTTGGTCTTTTGTGGATAGTTGTCGAATTGGCAATCATACCACATCTTCTTTTTTATATTAGCAAAACTGAAATATAACCATACTTAAATCCAACTTTCCCCGACTACTACAGGACCAACTTTTGTATTTATTGAAAATGTGTTCTTGTCCTTTACATGAATGACGCAAAGCAAGCATCAATTCCTCTATTACAAAAGCGCTTCGTACGCATGATATTGACAAAGAGTGATTTAAATGTAGTTTCAACTTAAACCCGAACGTTCTTTTCTATTGACAATGCTTTATCACACTTTCAGCTATCTGTTAGTTGTATATTTGGATACATTGGAATAGGAGACGTGGGATAAAGTATTGCACGTTGTAATGATGCTAGTTGCCTTATTACTAGTATGTCCTATTTTGGAAAAAAATGACTTTACCTATTGATACTCCATTGATCCCCACACACACAATTGAAAAAAAGCATTCAAACAGTTTATTGATGAAATGATGAAAAAAGGTCAAAATTGATTATCCATGAAACGGCTAATGAGAATATGAAAGAGACGCAATTAAACAGTAAAATATATTATTATAATAAAAAGTAAAAGATTCCAAAATTTTTAGTTGGAGATCATGTTTATTCAAAAATAATTAGGATTCGGTCCGGCAAGAAAAGAAACACAACCACTAATTTACAGGCTCATGACTTTGGACAGGGATATGCATAATGTTTAGGAGTAAGTAATATATGCACTAGTAACCTCGGTCAGTGGTGAAGTGATATAACAATAGTATGACAGAAGACTATAAAACTAAATTTGTTTTGTCGAATTATTTTGGTCAATTCAACAGGTTAAAATTGAAATCATATTACACGCAAAGCAAAATGTGTAAAAAGTTACAGTGTACCTTTTTTGATAACCAATAAATACTGAAAGTTAAACATAATCATATATGCTACAAATAGTTCGGAAAAACTATTTTTAACAAATAAAATTATGATTTGGTTCTTGAAAATGAATCTAAACAATCTAGGTGAAAGTTTTTTGTTTTTGTTTGTGTTTTGTTTTATGTATTTCATCAGTTTTACGAGACTATGCAGTCTATCAAACTACTTTCATGATAGTTTAATCTATAACGAAAATTTATAAAATTTACTTACACTTGTTGCAAAGGTTTCCAGTACGTCTTTCTTGACAACCGATGGTACAAAATGCAGTGCTTTTGTCACAAATACCATTCAAACAGTGTTTGTCGTAACATCCCCAAACGCAAGAACCATTCTCAGGATAACAATGCTGATCTATACATTTTTCTAAACAGGACTTGGTGCAATTAATTCCCCAATAGTTCTTCTGACAACCTAAAAAACTAGAGGCTCTCAAGAGCCTGTGTCGCTCACCTTGGTCCATGTGCATATTAAACAATGGACACAGATAAATTCATAACAAAATTGTGTTTTGATGATGGTGATGTGTTTGTACATCTTACTTTACTGAAAATTCTTGTTGCTACAATTATCTCTATCTATAATGAACTTGGCCCAGTAATTACAGTGGAAAATATTTTCGAAAAATCTACAAAAATTTATGAAAAATGTTAAAAATTGACTATAAAGACAAGTAACTCCTAAAGGGGTCAACTGACCATATCGGCCGTGTTGACTTATTTGTAAATCGTACTTTGCTGAACATTATTGCTGTTTACTGTTTATCTCTATCTATAATATTATTCAAGATAATAACCAAAAACAGCAAAATTTCCTTAATATTACCAATTCAGGGGCAGCAACCCAACATCAGTTGTTCGATTCTTCTGAAATTTTCAGGACAGATAGATCTTGACCTGATAAACAATTTAATTCCCGTCAGATTTGCTCTGAATGCTTTGGTTTTTGAGTTATAAGCCAAAAACTGCATTTTATCCCTATGTTCTTTTTTTAGCCATGGTGGCCATCTTGAATAGTTGACCGGGTCACCAAACACAATTTTTAAACAAGATACCCCAATGATGATTGTGGCCAAGTTTGGTTTAATTTGGCCCAGTAGGTTCAGAGGAGAAGATTTTTGTAAAAAATTACTAAGATTTACGAAAAATGGTTAAACATTGACTATAAAGGACAATAACTCCTAAAGGGGTCAACTGACCATATCGGTCGTATTGACTTATTTGTAAATCTTACTTTGCTGAACATTATTGCTGTTTACTGTTTATCCCTATCTATAATATTATTCAAGATGATAACATAAAACAGCAAAATTTCTTTAATACTACCAATTCAGGGGCAGCAATGATGATTGTGGCCAAGTTTGGTTTAATTTGGCCCAGTAGTTTCCGAGGAAAAGATTTTTGTAAAAGTTAACGACGACGACGAACGACGGACGACGGACGATGGACGACGACAAACGCCGGCCACCAAGTGATGACAAAAGCTCACTTGGCCTTGTAGGCCAGGTGAGCTAAAAAAATTGAAAAAATACTGAAATTAAGCTGTTTAGAGTAAATGAGCGAAGTACATTTTATTTATTTTGACATTAAATGTTGTGATAGATATAAAAAATAGGTATGAGTGTCAATGAGATAACTCTCAATCCAAATCACAATTTATAAAAGTAAATATTAAATTGTATATTTAACATTTGTTTCCTACTGCCTGTTTCAATTGAAGCTAACTAAAAATTTGATTGGTTGAGACTATATCCTCGTGACGTCGAAATTTTTTTTTTGCATTGAATGTTTGACTAAAATTTCAATAAATCTGTTTTAATGGATCAGGAATGTATGTAAATTGTCCTCAAATATAGTTTATCGATCTTTTGTTTGACAGAGAAATCATTTCTTTAATACACAGAACTACACTTACCATTAATGGAAACATAACATAATTCAATAACACTTCCACGATCGCCTGGTCCCGGTACATCATCATAATAAATGACGTATTGTCCAAGGCGATTGCAAGAAATGGTCTGATTGATATCTGGGTAAGGTTTTCCTGGTTGATCTTTGTAACAGGCGTAAGAGTTAGTGGGATGAATGGTCGATGTGTTAGATATATACAATTGAAATCCATCCATCCGTCTTCCAACTGCAAAACAATTTATACCATTACTTAAAAATATGTTATAAAGTTATGGATAGTTAACAAAACTGTTAATTTTTAACTTCGGTCTTATCTTAGACAAAAGGAAACATAAGACATACACAAAGTAATACAAAAAAGAAATCAAATGTCGTGTTATATAAATAGTAAGTTAGACACATGTAAAATTAGACAATGCGATAACAAAATACACAATTCTATGTTTCACTCATAAATATCCCAATAGGCTAATGATTACCAAAAGGTACACCCGTGCATATAATTATATGATTAGTTAATTAAAGTCAGCAAATTAGTCCTTCTTTTCTGTTTTTTTTTCTGTCTTGTTTGCCTTTTTGTTGCTGTTTTGTTTCTCTTGCCATACCAATCACCAATTAATAGAGGGGGACAGTAGAAAATAATATAATTAGTCCATTACATAATGCGATCTCGATCATTCTAATGCGTATACGTTATTATTGTGCAGCTATCCACGGGGAAATCCAATTGCGGAAAGTCACAAATAATGGTTTAAATGTATCATGAAACAGATACCATAGTTCATTTTATTTCTCTGGTACCATGAAACGTTGCATAAAAGTTTCAACAAAGTAGTAGTTCGGGACAAAAATGTCTATATTGATAAGTTTTACATTGCATTTAAAAAAATCTAATGCAGGAATATTGTAGGATTATAAATCATAGCCCGCTGTTGAAAGTTAAGTTTCGCAACTTTTCGTGCTTGTTGTGAGACGGTATTAGTGGTTTCGATTGTTAAAGGATGTGCTTAGGTGAGGTTAAGTAAAAATTCAGAAATTAAGAAATTAAAATTGATACTATAAGCTGGTAGCACATCAATTAAGAATAGAGATAAGCTAAAAATTTGATAGGTCATGGACCTCCTTTTCGAGATATTTGAGATTTAGAATATGGCGGGAAAAGGCCTACTCGAACTTTTACCTTATATTTACATTGGTATTATTTGTGTCTCAAAACAAAAGAAAGAAAATCAAGAATCTTCTAAAAGTTTGGTAAATGACCTTTCATGGGCTATTAAGTTTTATATGAAAGAATAAATGGGTGTTATGGGGCAAAATATTTTACATTGTATTGTATGGAAAAACACAATATCAAAGAATCATGACCTCTAAAATTCTTTACAAATAAAATAAGTTCTTAGTATCTCAAAATGTCAAAATAGAGCCCCTTCTAACTAGACATAAATTGTATAATTTCATTCAGAATTTCTACTTTTTATCAACCGGAAGTGAAGTATTTTGAGGATTACAAATTCGTGGCTACATTACACGTTTAACGCAAAATAGATTGAAATATTTTTTTGTTGTGTTTAAAAAAACACAGTTTCTTGTGTGTAAAATAATTTTTTAATGGAAGCTTTTTAAAAACCTCGATGAGTGCACTATCAAAACATAAATGAAAGAAAAAACAACTGTAATTGAAAGAAAACAAAAAGGCAATTAAAATCTGAATTTAAAACGATGGTATGTAATAACACAAAATAAACCCGAAAATAAAAAAAAGCCCAAAATAATCTATTGCGGGTACCTGTTCTTTATATCAGGTCTTGTATTCGGTGCAATCGGACTCAATCCTTACTGCAGTTTAAAAGGCATGAAAAGATTTATTCAATACGTCATAAACCTAATAAATATGAATGCAGTCGCACCATAAACATGTGAATAAAAGTAAATAAACCCAAACTGTTTACATACATTCTTGTCTGTAGTATATCTTAATATCTGTGATGAATACTATTCCATACGAAATATTGAACATCCACCAAGATGGAGTACTAAAAAGTGATGTGTGTGTACATTTGTCGAAACCGAATTCATTAGAAATGGGTGGATTGATCGCATTTTGTGGTGGTATACCAGGTCCCTCAAATTTGGAACTTTGCGTAGCCTTACCAAATGGTGTAAGGTTTTCTGGAAAAAAAACCAATAAAATGTTTTAGATAAATTTTGTACATTTCCTGGCTTTGTGATTATAATGCTGCGCGAAAAATAATCAGATGAAATGAAATATTGACGGCAGACTGTGATGTGAAAGTGCTTTGATTATTTGAAAACAGCGAGTTTTACAAATGATACCAAAATATACTCTCGACCCCTCGGGATATAAATGTGCATTTCATTCATAATTTAGTACAGACAAACAAATATACATACTAACTAGAATTCAGTGGCTGTCGTTTGTTACTGCATGTATGTTACGCATTTGTTTTTTCGTTCATTCGGTTTACTGGAAATTAGGCCGTTAGTTTTCCCGTTAAAATTGTTTTATGTTTGTCATTTCTGGGCAATTTAAATCTGACTTAACGGTATGGGTTTAGTAACACAGCAACATACAACAAACTGATGCGCGTGCATATAAAGGTGCGAGTCAGGTGCAGAATGTTTTACGGTATTGTTTTCAGTTTACATTCCAAAGAATGTATATCTTACTGCGTTTGTAAATTTAAAGTGATGTCATTGTGTATTACTATTATATTTTGTGTACTACTGTCCACTAAAAAACATAGAAGCCGTCGTTGTCAGATGTATTTGGATTGTTGTTTTACTTTTTAGAATCAGTTGTATAACATGTCTCTTATGTATGTTTACATAGTCAGTGTTGGCTACTGGGTCATACTTGTGTGGATGCCCAACCAATTATGTCAATATAACGGAGCTATCAACAACTGTCATGCCGTTAGGAGGTTTCGCTTACTATAAACAAGGTTTAATTCAATATTTATTTTTCTTAAAATACATGTACAAAGTCAGGAACGTTATTGTTTCATGCTTGTTTTTTTTATATAGTCTTTTTTTTTATTTATTCAGTTATATTAACTTTCTTTTTTTTAAATTTGTATTGGATTTTGTTATTTTTGTTAGTACTTTATTTTACACTTCTTAGACATAATGTAAAGGATTAAAAGAATATTACTAACGAAATGAACAAAAAATAACTTACTCTGTGCTGAAACAGTCACCACCACCGCCAAGGAAATAGGTAACACACATAACATAGTATGGCAACTTATAAAGCGTTTCCAACAGAGCTAAATTTCTACTAATAAAACTGTAAAATAATGATGAAATTATCAAGAATCTAAGTAATTTGTCTTTACTTCTTTAAAGTAAAAATATTACTGATAAATGTACCTACATTTACCCTAACTGAGTATCGCTTACTCGTAGGGTATAAAGAACGCCGACAAAAATCATTTTGTCTCCAAAGTTTCTTTATATCTACTTCGGTAAAGGACGATCAGCAAACAGCAGAATTTATGATAAGTTATTTTTTAATTTTTTATAAAACTGAAGAATATAATTACAAACAATCACGCACATATACATTCCTATTGCTGCAATTTTGTTGGGCTCTTTTAGATATTTATTGATATATAATAAATGAATATGTGATACAAATCGGGTACAAGAGTGACACAGGGCTTGCACCTTTATTGTCGACATCGATTTTATTAACTCGGGTTGTTCATGTAAGTAGAGATCAAATCGAACGGATAGAGTTTCTCTAAAAGGTCATCAACTTAACTTTTTGACCCGAGTCGAGTTCTACCTACATCTTGGACAGGTTAAGTTGAGTAGAGTATAAAACAAGATGGAAAAACAAGTGGATAAAAAAAGTTAAAAATGAAAAATCTTCAAATTTAAGCTATTTCCATCTTACACAGTGATGGCAAACAACAACTTTATAAAACCAAAACATAAAAAAGCAGCTTAGTTATTGATTGAATACAAAATGAAGATGTTTTCATCAATTTGGTACGCTTTGATAAAGCAGTGGTTATTGTGCTGGCGCCGCCAAACTACAACATCTTACATTGCCGTCTCTGTTTAAAATACCTTGATAAACGCCGAAACAATATCATACTTGTATATCATATGGTTATTACAAACCAACTTTTTTTGCCGACTCTGATAAAATGCTTTAATAAGAAAAGGCCTTTTTCCCCCACTATAAAGAGTTTGAAGAGTTTATATACTCATCTTGTAAATTTCTTTTAGATTGGACTGTGTAGTGCGCTTGCGTAAAATGTTTACCCGAATAACCCGAGTTTATAAAATCGAAGTCGACCTAGACATACATTAAAGGCAGTTGTATATTATAAGTTGATCATGTTTGTAGCCCTGGTGTTAGCATGGTTAAGATCAATAAGTTATTATAGATTCAAATTAAATGAAGAGACTTGTCTTTCATGTTCGAATCCCTGTATTGTCTTTGTTGTCCCTATTCTTGAGGTTCTGTTTATTCTATTGTGTATGTTATTTTGGATAATGTTGTATGTACCTATAAAATTAGGCTTCTTCCTATAAAATTCGATAACATACTGATTATATACGATACATGTACTTATAGGAACAAGTTCGAATGATCATGGTTTCATGTTTAAGAATCAACGCTTATTCATTGTATCTATATATCATAAAAGTTGCATTTGCCTTATATAAATTAAAAAAAAAAACAAAAAAAAACAGATGCTTGAGTCTACGTTTGACTGAACCTTTTGACTACAATTTACCAATTTAACTGGCACAAAGTATTGTTACCCCTCCGTAATAATAAAAATCAAACAAGGAAATGTCAGAATGAATATCGAGAACTACTACATTATTCAACAAACTTTTTACGTGAATTATCATTTAAACAACTAGCAACTTAATAATTTGAGAAGACTGAGGGGAGAAGTTAAGTTTTTACTCTATTATATTTACAGACGTAATTTAATGTTTTTTTTATTGCAAACTGAGATATGTACTTGACAATTTATTACATCTAGTTTTACAATAAAAAAAACTTAACTTGTCGAGTACACTACCTTTATGGGTACGCACAGAATAGCTGAAACGACGAGTCACAATTACGCGATTGTTTTTCTCTAGGAGTTATTGCTCTTAAATTTGTACCATTTTTTGCATTTCTTCCTAATATCTACAAAAACTAAGATATAAGTTAGAAAACTTTTAAAAGCATAGATTCCGGTAAGACAATATTTTCAATTGAAATAACACTGTCTTCTGAAATCGGACTTGTTGCCCTTAAGTGACAATTTTTACCGATCTTTGCGTTTTTGCCTTTTATCGTATAATGATAATGCATAGATAGAAACTTTTAAAAATGGGGAAAATGAGATCAAAACAGGATGTACAAATAAGTAATATTGAAGAAATTGATTGACAACTCCTAATCGGACAAATGTCGGAGTTATTACCATTTAATGAAGATTTTTACGAATTTTTGGAGTTTTCCTTATGTCTTGATTTTTTGGTTTGATAAAATGGAGTTTCATGGGACTTTTATGAACGTGAGCTATAAACCCAGGTTTTATTTAGGAATGTCTGTACAAAGTCAGAAATAAGACAGCTGGAGTGGTAATTATGTTATAACTGTATTTGGATTTTGTGTGTGTATGTGTGTATGAGTGTGGGATGTATCCATTGTTGAAGATGAACATAGACTTATGTGAGCGACACCTGTTCTTTAGAGAACATAGTAAAATGTATTCATATGCATCTGCAATCTTTTAGAATACTCGTAAAACCTTATTTGTCAATGGGAATTAATGAAACAATAAAAAATCATTATTTAGGATAACTACAACTTCATTTGCCTCTTACCATCCATGAATGTGTATCCAAATAACACGGTGATACTTAATACAGCATAGACCTGCAATAGAAAGTTAGAAAGAAGGAAATAATTTTTTTATGAGGAGAAGCAGACAGTCTAAATGTATATGAGGATACATGTATACTAAAATTTACATTTGTAAAACTCAAAATATCGGAATCAATTTCTTTTAAGTCATATAAGTAATTAAGTCGTCTGGAATATTACAAAAATGCATATACACTTTAAATTGAAAAAAAAATAAAAAAATTTGTATTCAATGGAATGAATTAGTTTAAGATTGTCCCGTCGGCTTTAATGGTCCCCGAATTTATACAAAACGTCACTTTGCATGTCCATGCGTCCGTTTGCTTTTGTTTCGGCGATTACTCCTGTTTACGCTGCTTGTTTGAAACTTGATTTACAAAGATTGAAGATATAAGGAAGGAAAAAAATCCTATTGATTGTTCTGTCAATATTTTAAAATTCTAGTTTACTTAATAAATTCTTTCCAATAGCATTTTGAGGTTCACATGTTTAATTGCAATGAGATATATTATTAACAAGAAATGCTCAAACACATCTAAGGACTGGATAATAATTGTCATATTCCTGACTTGGTACAAACATTTTCTCATGTAGAAAATGGTTGATTAAATCTGGTTTTAAAACAAGCTAAACTTCTCACTTGTATGACAGTCGCATCAAACTCCATTGAATTTATAACGATGTGCGAACAAAACAAACAGAAATAATAGGTAAAAATATCAAAAATAGTGATGCAGCAGTCAACATGGTTAACATTGTGTAATCATCTTCATCACAATAAAAAAAAATATGCAACAAAGAAGCGCACAATGGCATGTAGATGAATATATAAGCGAAAAATTCAAAACAAGAATACACAATTTACCATAGTACAATATTAATGACAGGATGAATAAGTACAAAGTCACGTCGTATATGTATCAAAAACATAAAATAGCATATAGACAAATCATATTATCAAATATGAAGGACAAGAATAAACAATATTTTACATTAGCATAACAACGGGTAGTATAAGTACAGAGCCATGTCATATGTATCATAGAAACACCAAAACGACATGAAGACAAAACATATAAGTAAAAAGGAAAGACAATACTACGAAAACTATCAGAAAAGAATAACACAATGACGGGATTACACATACCGAGCCACGTTAATTGGATATCAATAAAAACAGACTAAACAGTAAAGCAATATTCAAAAAAACAAATAAAAGAATAGTACAACACGTTTTTAAGTTGATTATCTATAAGCTAACACCGTTATGAATCATTTGTGAAGTTGATACAGAAGGTCTTGGTACCTTCCGATGAACTATTGTTTTAGCAAAATTACCAGACGTTCTATGACATAACCCTGGTTCATCAACTTTCTGCTTAGACACTGCGAAGTTTAATGCGATACATAACACTACATGGAGATTTTCTCTGTAAATAAGGGCAAAAGTAGTATACCGCCGTTCGAAATTCATAAATCGATTGAGAAAAATCCCGAAATCCGTTACAAACTAAAACCGAATGAAACACATCAAATATAAGAGGAGTACAAAAACACAACTAAATACGACACTAAAATTTAACATACACTTAAACGAGTAAAACAATGGCCATTTTCCTGACTTGGTACAGGACATTTGTTAAATATATCATTAAAATGACAACATTACATGACAGGATTAGAATACAAAAAATGGGAGAACATACAGGACAGATAAACACACAAATGATAGCTATCAAAAGGTACCAGGCTTATAATTGAAAACGTCAGACGCGCGTTTTGTCTATATAAGACTCATCAGTGACGCTCAGATAAAAAAGGCTCGAAAGCCAAAAACAAGTACAAAGTTAAAGAGCAATGAGGACCAAAAGGTCCAAAAGGTGTGCCACATACGGCTAAGGTTATCTGCTTGGGATAAGAAAATCCTTAGAATTTAGAATAATTAATACGCATGCAAACAGTAAATTTATATAAATGACTATATAATAGATATACATGTTATCACCGAAGTTGTGACTAACTACAGATTAAAAACGAATATGTAAACAACCTAAATTAGCACATAAATAGGCAGAGCCGGAAAACGTACTATATGTTAGCCAAAGAGATACATCGTATAAGTTTAGTTGACCCAAACTGAAATCTTAAAAATGAAGTAAGTGATCAATAGAACAGAAAAACATAAGATTTGAAAACACAAACGATAAGACTTTGACAAAATCCGATGATACTATCAAATATAACATTGAAACTAAATATATGAATTCGGATAGAAAAATACCGTGACACGTCTTATAGCAACGCTAGTTCACACTTAGCAAAACAGTCACAATCGGAAATAAGTCATGTTCGGTACTAAGAAGATCAGACGGCGTAACGGCAAACCACAATCTAACACGTGGTAAAAATGTCATTAGTAAGTTTGGACAAAGACATATCGTGTGTGCCAACCAATTCGTGGTGGTGTCCATAAAATTTATGGAGTGTGATATTTAATCTGTCTTCCTTATAACTTTGTTGAAGCAAATGAAAAATCAGCTTAACGTTCTAATCACATTCTATTGTTAAGAAAATATGAAGCTTCTCAATGATCATATTTCTGTTTGCCAAACTGCTTTATAGAGTTTTTAGAAATTTTACTTTTAAAAGGGTCAAAGTGAATTTTTTTTCATGAAAAGTAAAGGAGTCAAATTTATTTTAGGCAAGGTGTTAGGTACCACATTGAAAATGTGATTATTTGAGTTTTGTTAGTTGGTAGCGTAGGTATAAAGAAAAATGATTCTTTATTTAAAGACTATAGGTAGATTCGAGGCCCAAAATGCTAGAAATTAAGTAAAAATATACAACTTCATATCATATGTTAGTCGAATGTAGAATTTTCTAGATGATTTATATGTTAAACCCCGCCGTACCAAATCAGGAGCCTGTAATTCAGTTGGTTGTCGTTTGTTGCTGTGTTACATGCTTGTTTTTCTTTTATTGTTTTGTTCATAGATTAAGCTATTGTTTAGACGTTTCAATTGTTTACATTTGTCTTTTCGAGGCCGTATATATCTGCAATGTAGCCTTTGATCGTATGGTGACCTTAATTTGTTTAAAGTCTTTAACTAAATTCGTTTAAAACAAAACGTAGTCAGGTATATATTTGATGTAAAACAAATTACTCATTGAAGTTAATAGAAAGTCCAATAGGGTACACCCTTTTCTTGTTACGGTGAGTTATGACAATTTTCGTCTGTTCGTGAGATGTGAAGGAACCGCTTTTAATATATATAATACATCATAAGAACAATCATGAACTCTTCGTTAAAGATTAACAAAGAAACATAGCGGCCGAAATAGAAAAAAAAAAAAGATAAAGCTAGAAGAACTGTGAGCACGATACCAATCTCACCTGACTAAAAAGGATAGGAACACCTACTATTAAATTCTAAGGGAAAACACGATATTCGTTCATAAAGAATCTACAAAAATTGATTGCATTTCACTCAGTGAATAATGAATAAGGGAGAGTTTAGAATGGATAATGTTATAATCATAATATGATAGGGCAACGTTCATGTTTTTTTTTTGGAAACGCAAGAAAGAATTTGTATTAAAAGGTATACGAAGGTGCACAATGACACTATTTAATAGAGAATATGAAAAATATGAAGCTGCGGAATTAGGATGCGCTATTTAAATTTAAGAGCAAAGTGTATGTGTTTTTAAGAAAAATCATTATGACCAAAATATAAAAAAAAAACTTCATATTATGACATAAAAAGATTTGCAAAGGTTTTATTGATTTTTTTCAATGTTATTGTAAGAGTTCTTTGTAGGGTCTAGATGAAATACAGCAGATTCGCTCACAAGGGTTGGAATATAAACTACAGTTGTAAAAACAACGAAAAATACCCTGAAAAACTGAGCAGTACGAATTTAAAAGAAGATGAAGTGTGAACTTTTATGTCCCAGATCGGTAACCAGTTACTGATGAACATTCTTGGTTTTTTAAATGTTGCGGTTTGAGGAAATTATGCTTTCTCTAAACAACTCAGTGTCAGTGATTTGCTATTATAGTTATTCTTTTTAAAATAATTCACGGTAAGGTAATCACATTTCTATTTGAATATCGCATGCTGACATTGAATTCTTTATCGTTTTTGGTTAACTCTTGTTGACATGCATCCCCATGGCCATTTGATAGGTCTTCACGGTGATCAAAAACAAAAACATTCTTCTCGATATGATTTTAGCTTATTACATTCAACCTTTATTAACTTATGGTGTGTGTCAAAATAGAATTTCATTTCATGTGGAAATTCTGTTCCTTGTATAGAAAACTACTGTACGCCTAATTAAGAAAAGTCAATAGGCTTGATTTCTTTATTTTCTTCCTAGCGAGTGTTGCCTATTTGGATAGGGTAAGTTATATTAATTGTGTGGCTCGGTACTCAACCATATCCACGATACGCCTGTTTGCCGTAAGTTACATAACGGTACAATATAATTGAATATGATACATTAAAGGGTTTTCTATTTAAACAATATATTGTCTTTAACATTTTATGTCTTGATTTAGGTTATGTTTACTTATATTTATTGTTGGTATTTAATTTATCAAACTAAATAGTTATGATTTGATTTATATGCAGCAATTTAAATACCTTCACATAAACGTCTAACATTCCCACGAGAAAAACATATTTTTGGGTTTTTAGAATGCATTCCCAAATTCATGTATCTGGTTTTCATGTTATATTTGTTATTCTCGTGGTGTTTTGTCTGATGCTTGGTCCGTTTCTGTGTGTGTTACGTTTCGGTGTTATGTCGTTGTTCTCCTCTTATATTTAATGCGTTTCCCTCGGTTTTAGTTTGTTACCCCGATTTTGTTTTTTGTCCATGGATTTTTGAGTTTTGAACAGCGGTATACTACTGTTGCCTTTATTTACCCTGATGTTTGATACTTTAACTGTTTGTTTTTATCTGATTACAATTTAAAATTAACGAGATTTCTCTAAGAAACATCCAAATTTTATTGGAAAAATTACACATTCTGTTCACTTGGTAAAAGATTTTTTTTACTAAATAAATATTCAAATCAATTATGTGACAGTTGTCAAAAGAAACTGCAAGTAGTTTCTTTAGATTTTTATGAGCTCAAGTTCGTTTTTATCTAAATCCTTCTTTTAACTTCAAACTACATATTTATGGCAAAAAAAAATCATGATTAATTTTTTTCAACATAAAGTCGTTTAGGGGAATCGCATAGGTATATCGAAGAAAAAAAAGCACGTAAAAGAGGATTTGGAATCATGTTGTCTTATATATCCAATTTTACTCATGTAAACCACTAACTCACAATTAACTACACTACATTTGTACATGTATGTTACATTAAAATCCGTAATTTTTTATTTGCTGACAACAATCTTGATGCATTTCCACAAACAATTTATTTTCGTATAATTTACATCCCCTATAAAAGCAATTGCTTTCTTTAATAGTGTTAAAACAATGCATAGAAAAAAAACCCCGTAAAATCTTGATTTAACTTGAATTAATAGTTGTAGCATAGCAATTAAGTTGCAAGAATTAAATGCCTCTTTTATAATTTTAAAAGGCTATCAGAGTGTTGGTTGTGCGCACATTTCTCATATTGAATCGCTTAAAAATTCTGCCTCTGTAAAAGCTTCAAACCCTCCTCCCCCCCAAAAAAATCACAAAAAGAAGCATTCAATTCTTAGATAAACACCCGTAAAACAAATTGACATGTAAAAATGTGTAGAAGACACCATTGTGTAAGCGATAAAAACATAGATTCTATATGTTCAATTTAACATGTAAAATCTAATTAACCGATAAGTTTGGTAAAAAAGTTGATCTTTATTCTAATACCTCACATTATTTTCTACACTTACCGTTCTTAAGTTTAAAGTAAATACAGGGTTGTATGCCTCTGTTGCAAAGACTGAAATCAACGGAACGACAGAATCTCCGTTGTGAAAAATTCAGCTTCAGTCTTTGTTTTTAACTGTAAGACAGTTTGAAATGCATGTTCACTGTAAATGTATTGTATTTTGGTTTTACTCTTGCATTTGTATTACTCCTTCAAAAACATAATAGCATACAAAAGAAACAACACAAGGGTCATACATAGTAACAAAACTCTACACACAAAACTAAAAGTTATAAAAAAACCATTGCAAAACCAGAAATAATCTTAGATGGCTCCGGAGGAAAATCCCTCAATTACCACAATACGTATGGTAATTATTTAACAGAAGTCCTCTTATTCATTACCATAGCTATACTATAGGGAAAACGCATATATATCCACTAAGGCGATGACATAAATTTCAAAAGAGAAGATTGATCTTTTGGTTTGAAATCGAATACCCATTATTGTTTTTTGAGTTTGACAGGAACACACAAACAACAGATTGAGCACACGTGAGTTTTTGTCCTATTTAAAACAGTCCAATACAACTGTTGTAAAACTAACGTCAGTCTTTTAAAGAACGAATATTATTTTTCTTCTACCTCATCGACTCTTAAAGCACTTTTGAGTTAAAAAAGTATAGGAAATAAGATTAACAACGTAATGATAAAAAAAATCAAGACCACCCACACGAATATCAACTATATGATAATTTTTATGAATTAACTGTCGCAAAAGAATGAATTTTTCGAAATACTAAAGATGTTCTTATTCAAGGCAAAGATTTCCTTAGATGTATTTGGCACAACCTTTTGGAACTTGTGCTTTTCAACTTTACATTTCTTTGGCTTTCTAACTATTTAATCTGAGCGTCACTTAGGTGTCTTATGTAGACGAAACGGGTGTCTGGCGTATCAAATTGTAAGCCTGGTAGATATGATAACAGGGAAGTAGTTTAAGGAGTATAATGTAAAGTAAAACAATTCAAATCAATTAATAGAATAAAAAAGAAACAACACAAGGGTCTTACCTTGTAAAAAAACTCTCCACACACAGACATAAAACTTAAAAGCTATAAAACAACTAAACCAGAAATGAACTTAGGTGATTCGGGAAGAAATTTTTTCAATTACCACAATACGTATTGCAATTATTTTCCAGAAGTCCTCCCATTCTTAACTATAGGAGGAAATGCATATATATCAACTAAGGAGACGCACTTGACTATTGGGGGAGACGACTGCTCTCCTGATTGTATATCGAATAAACATTTTTTTTTCCAAATTATTATCACTTCAGTCTTTTCACGAACGAATATTATTTTTCTTCTACCTTATCAATTCTTTACGCACCTTTGAGTTAAAAAAAAGTATAGGAAATAAGATTAACAAAATAATAATAAAAAAACAAGAACGCCCCCATCCCCTCACACGAATATCAATTATATGGTAACTATTATAAATTAACTGTTGCAAAAGGATGCCTTTTTCGAAATAATAAAGATTTTTTTATACCTGGCAAAAATTATCTTAGCTGTATTTGGTATAACTTTTTGGAACTTTTGATCCTGAATTCTTTTAAACTTTACACTGGTTTGGCTTTCTAATATTTTCATTATGTAGAAGAAACGGGTGTCTGGCGTATTAAATTGTAAGCCTGGTAGCTGATAACTATTTCACTTAACTATTAACTTACCTCGCAGGAAGAACATAGAGTACCATCATATAATAACAAGGAAGTACTTTAAGAAGTATAACGTAAAGTTAAACAATTCAAATCACATTTCATAATTTGGCGTGTAGATATAGTTTAACCGACAAACAACTGATTATTAAGATAAGAATTAAAGGAAATGTCAAATGATTTTAAAATAAAATTTTGAGACACACTTCAAAGTATCATAAACACATAACGTACTTCTAACTTTTCTGTATTTATTTTATGGAAAGTTTATGCCTGATCTAGTTTAAATTTAAGTAACAATACAAATATGTGGTATGATTGCCACTGAGACAATCAAAATATATTACGACACTTAAACATTAATATCGATAAAATGGAATTGAAACAAAATATTAACCCTTACAGTTTTCATTATAATTCACAACGCTTACCATCACTAGCAGAAATGTTGTACCGTTCGCACTACATATGAATTTTGGCTTCTGTTTTTTTTCAAATTAAATATTACACAGCAGTATTTCCTTTAAAAACAAGTTGCTTATTTAAGGTCGAGAAAACAAAAAACACAACAGAAAAGAAAAATATTTAAATATGGACGAATCGACAAAAATATACATAATGAACACTGTTTATGAAAAGTCAACTTTATAAAAGTAACTGTCTAAATTATGTTTGAAACTTTTATATGCATTTGTTTGTCTATTTGATTTTTTTTAAATTATTTTACACGATATACTTTTCAGTATTTAAATACTTGTATTTTTACACTACTTTGTAATGTTTTTCATAGAAACGTAGCATTGAGGTGTGTTTTCCGGAATTTGCCGAGTATCACCGGAATGCCATGCGATAACTTTATGGAAAGGCATTAGATAACAACCGAAGCATGTGATAAACTTTTCATATCAGCCCGCTAAGCACCAATTCAAAAAAATATGGAATTTACGTTAATTTAATGCTATTATCAGACAGTAAAAATCATATGTTATTCAGTGTAAGTACATGATAAAGAAAATTATCACACATTTGTACTAATATTTACGTTTTTAAATGGTCAATATCAGCCAGAAGTTTAGGTTAGTTATTTGCCCTAGGGGCCAATATCGATAACAGCCCTCCAAAATCCATATCAGCCCCCGAAAATCAATATCGAGCCCCCGACGTTAACTTCCGGTAACCTTTTAATCAACAACACTGGAAAATATGTGATATATAGATTATTACATGCCATTTTTCACATTTACCCTGGTATCAGCCCTCAACCCATATCAAGCCTCTGGCAATATTGAAAATGCCATGTAATAATCTATAAATATTTATACAAACAAAGAAGAAAAACAAAGTTTATTTTTACAATAGTTTAAAAGATACCAGCATCAATATTAAAAGAAATATAAGACTAATAATATATTTAAACCAACAAAAGTGAAGAAGTTATTGAATTCATTAAAATACACATAAGTTAATTTTGTAGAGTAGTGGTAAACAGTATTTTGATGTTAAGATGCTTTTAAGAAGAGGAAAGTGTCAGTTATCAATACACTAAGAATGTATTACGTGTAACACTTATGATAGTTTTCATTGCATTGTGGACGAGACCATTTATTGACGTTACGTGAACGTTCTTCTGAGGATTATGCTGAATTATCACATCGTTCTTGTCTTGAACTTTACTCTTTTATTTTATCTTAATCCCCATTGAAAGGTTTTTGATAGACTAAGTGCCCGAAAAAAAATTGTTATCGATAGCCGATGGTAAACAGGTTGAAGGTAAATGATTCAGTTTTCTACCAACATAAGTAAAGCAGTTGCCAACACTGTTACTGGAATACCTGTATATATTTCTTTCTAAAAACACCAACACTTTTGTTGGTTAATCCAGGAAAACTCCTAGGACGTATATAACTAATTACGAGTTGTTTCGAAGTTTCATAGAAAATAAACACATCATTTATAGTATTGGCATCATGCACATAAGTAAAAACTACGAGCAAAGATAATGTTTAACTGTTGTCAAAAATACAAATGGTATACACAAGATTACATTGCAAAATAGTTAGGATAATACACATTAAACTTGTCACACAAAAGTACATTAGATGTAAACATAGTGTCTTATAGTATTGTGGTACCAATTCACAAATTAAATTTGATTTAACGTTCCTTTACCACGCTTTTAACGCAATGTTTACAAACATATATTAAAATATGACAAATACTCATAATGGTAAAAACAATAAGTGTGATTCTTTTTTGTAGCTAAAACGAAAAATTAAGCTTTTTGTTTTTTTTCTAAATAGAACTTACAACTTACTAACCCTATTGCCTGTGAACCTTTATTTTTGTTCAACATTTCTTCCTTTGACATTTGGGAAAATTTTTATTTTGGACCGTTTTGAGTACCAATATTCTTATTGGTATTTTAATAGGTGTAGGGAAAGATAGAGAAACGACAAAACCTATCGACCCTTCAGAAACCATTTGATCTGCATGGAAAAAGTTATCGAACCTAAGTCTGATTTCGTTCCGCATGAGAGTTCCATAATAGGTAGAACGGTATTATTTGCATTCCAGAATTTAAGTAGCTTTTTTGCGTACCCTACTGAAGTCAATGTATTTGAACAGAGTGTTTGGACAAACAATACAATCAATTGAACATACTTTCCAAAACTAAGAAATGAATCAGGTGTAGAAAAATATGAAATTATTTGACATACAAATGAAAATGAATTTTTTTGAATTTTTTTGAATTTTGTATTCCCTGCACGATAAAAGATCAAAATGCACTAGTGGCCTTAGATTTTTAAAAATAGCAAAAAAGGTAAACGGTCATGATACACATTCAATTTCATTTCTGAATAGTAAAATGAAAGTACTTCAGTTAACTGTGAATGTAAAAGTGGTAAAAATTCTAAAAAGGCTAACATTATCCCTTATGGGCCAGGAAATACTACCGTGCCACCAATATTAAACAAGGAATCCGAACTCCTAACAACCCATTCGGAATTGGAAAAACAAAAATACAGACATGTAGTTTAATGTACAACATCGTAAAGATAAAATGTTCTTGAAGACAAAACGACTGGAACTACAGCGAAAGTTACAATGTAAAATAATTATAAAAAATTATTGAAACAACTAGCCGGTTATTCATATCAAATGAGCGTTGCAGCTTAAATATGCAAATGGATACAAAAAATAAATAACAATCATATGATACCAAAAACTGTCAAGGAAATAAACGGATCCATATAGTCACCCAAAAAATAGACTGGTTATTAAAATTGGACATACAAAGCTAGATTTTTCCTTTTATTTTCGGATCCTTGTTTACAGATACGTTGGATGAAATTAACCTAATACTTGTTTTCCTCCTCAAATAAATTCTTTTAAATACTGTTTTTTAAAATACCGTTGTCCACTTCTGAGCACGTCATATGACAATTCTTTTTTTTCTTAATAAAAATAAGTTTTTTACAACTTTGAATATGCCTTTATGTTTAACTCATGAACTATTGTTCTTTAGTTGTGTAAATTATAAATCTTCTCATTTATCACGATATGGATGGCTACCATCTGGTATTCATATCATATATTAGAACACACCCGTGATATCGCGGATCCGTGACTGAATTAAAGTATATAACTATGCGTAAGCCTTATTTTAGTATTGGTATTGTCATCTGATAAAGTCAGGCCGATTATAAGATACACAGTTGTTTCTGCTTTCAAATCTTTATGGTTGAACCCGTCGACCTGGAACTTATCAATTATTAGTAATAATAATTATTTGGAAAATAAAAGGTCCTGGGATGGAGTATTTTTTAATAAACAGCATTGTCCTATAAAGTTGAATTCTTTGATTCGCTGTTTTACGTCATGTCCGCTAACAAATTGAAAAATGTACCTATGTACGCCTTAAATTTTAGTATTCGTATTGTTATCGTATAAAGTCTTACTGATTAAAATACTACAATAGGTAACCATGGTAACAATTTGACAATGATAGAATTTAGTAGTGTCAACCCTGTGACTATGACCCGTGTATATAGCAAAATCAAATACGCCGTTTGGTGGTGCGCCTGTCAGATGCGGAACGTACAGATAAGGTTATAGGTAACAGGTGCATATACTTATTGGTATCGATATCGGATTCGACCCGGACCTTGTTAATTATTGTCAATATTAATTATGTGGAAAACAAAAGGGTCTGGAGTGGTGTAATTTTTAATCTACACCATTGTCCTATATTAGCTAAATATAAAGTTGAATTCTGTGATTTGTCGTGTTTATCCGATGGCGGCTGAAAAATTGGACCTCGTTAGATACGGTAACAAAAACTTTATGCAAAATTGTGAACAATAGTAAAAACAGTATATGCATTGAAACGTTTCCATAACTGATGAAAACCATCCGTAATTAAGTATTTGCATACATAGTTTCTTCTTCCAGTAGTTCGTTGACACACTTGTAGATATATTCATACTGATCCTGTAAACAAACGAATGAATGTCAAAGTGAAATCGAACAGAAATGGAAGTTACAACGATTTTGAACCAAAAGTAAAGAAAACAATTAGAAACATTAAAAAAAAATATTCATAAAATGTTATTCGTAGTAACATCATGTTAGTTTCATTCAAATGTATTTTTTTAATTCTAAATCAATTTTCGTCAAATCAGTTGTACAGTCATTTACTTCCGTTAAATAAATATTTTGTTTTCAGTCTTAAATGCTAACATGTGTAATGTAATTCGATATCCACTAACAATATTTCAATGAAACTAGTCTTTTCCTAGCTTAAATATTCGGAAGTAACCGTGATCTTGAACTTTGACCTGTTGGTTATTGTATTAGACGGACGCCTAAATCAAGTCAAGAACATGACTTTGTTTTTCATTTGTTCCATTAGTTGACAACATTCAACATTCGGTGTTGTCAGTTTGTATGGACTTCTACTTTTTGAATTTACACGGGACTCCGATATTTCTATTTTACTATTTTAACGTTTCAATATTTCCGATATGAAAAAAACCCTCTTTTTCAAAAAGTTTCTTCCTTGTAAATTGACACTGTTTTTGAACCATGATCATTAACTTTAAAATCAGTAGAAGTCTTCCTCTTCTCTAGATTATATTTATAAATGTCTTTCTGACTACCCAATTCAGATCTCTTATTCGATATTTTTCAATACCAATCTTATCCTTAGATTCATTGACAATTGAACTTATACCTTAAAAAAATTAAGTATCTCTTTCTCCCTATATCTTCTATTTGTACAATTTTGAATTCCATCTGTATAGAGAAACAGTTAGAAATTATTTTCAACAAAATTATATATTAAATTACAAAGTACGTTAATTTTAATCTTTTGACCCCAAAATATCGATAGGGTTCTTTGTTTATTTTTTCCTAATTCAGTTCAAATTCAATCAATCAAGGCATACTCAGCATCCCTGTAGTTAAACCATTCGCCTGGATCACACGGGGGATATGGCGGAAAGATGACGACCAGACAACGCGATAACTTAATGTATATCATCTTTAACGTTGAAGGTACCATAAACAAGAATTACTAAATAAATGTGAGGTCAAAATAGATATTGAAACTTGACTGTACTACGTGTAATTAGTTTTATATATAAAGGTAAAGGGCAACGATAGGAACATGAAATGTTATATTATACATTGTGGACCATCTACTTACGCAGTTCTTCAAGAATTCTGGACGTCTAGTCTGAATATTCCTTACTACTTGAAATATATCGACCTCTTCATCTATTTTCATTTTATCCAAAATAAGATAAAGTGCAACAAACAATCCACTTTTGGAGCTACCATCTCTAAAATGATACAATTTAATGTTATAAACGATTTGATAAAAATAAAAGATGTTTCTGAATTAAGAGGGATTTCGCTGTTTGTTTTTAACCAATTTCAATAAGAACAAATCTTTCACTTTCAATATTTCTACTTGCAAACATCGACTTATTTTTCTACCAATTGGATAAATTCTGTTTTATAATTGTCTTCATGTTTAGTTTATTTGAAATATGTACAAAAAATGTATGTAATGAATGAACTTGAGACTGGAAATGGGGAATATATAAGAGAAAACAACCCTACTAAAGAGCAGATAACAACCGAAGCATATTCATAACTTACAAAAATATTCATTGGTAACATAAAGAAGGAAGACTGCAGTTATTGTTTACAAGTTCAAAATGTGTTACCACATAATTGGCAATCGTTACCTAATCTTTGTTTTTTTAGCGTATTACATACATTCAAAATTTACTTTAAATTCCACATGTGACATTATTATTAGTTCCGTCTCATTGACACATTGTACGTTGGTATTATTTCACATGTGATGCATATAGCAGATGTGTATTACACCGACATACAACTTGGTTTTTTGGTTCATGCATGATTTTTCTTGTATTTAGATTCAAAGAGTGTGTATAATACTTTCATTATATATTACACTATTGTTGATTAACTCTTAATAAATACAATAATTTAATTTTGTACATCAAGGACTCGTTTCGCGAAGAAAAACTCACCAGTGATGTTGAAGAAAAAAAGTGAAAGAGGCCACATATAAAATATAGTTTTGGAATTGAGTATATTCTGATATTCTAATGTGGGTACCTGCATACGACAGTAATCGGACATTTCTGTGAGTTCCAACAACTAACCACACTTTTCAGTAGATCCACCATCAGCTTTGTTGATGGTAGTGCGGCACCTTGCCACTCACTTGTCGTAAAAACCTTTATTATTCGTTTATTCTGTTGTTTCTTGAAAAGGAGAAAAGAATTATAACGTTATCATAGTAAAAGGTCTCGTAAAAGTTGAATAGGTATGCACTTTTCTTTCGTAAGGAAAGGTAAACGAACGAATGAAATCAAGACAAAACAGTTTATACTTGTTACGATTGCAACTTTGTCGACTCAAAACTATTTCGCTCGTTTCAAGTTTCTTTGGTTCACTAATGTGGTTTTTTATCTTCTTTTTTAATTTAAAAATTGATCTACCACTTTTGAAAAATCGGTAAATGTTATCAAAATAGTGTACCGAAATAAAAATATCAAAAATGAAGTTAGAGCCTAAATAGAGGCACACCAATTTTAAAAAGCATTCGGAGTGAACTATAAATAAGGCAATATTGATTGCAATTTGATTGGTCCCTTAGATTGATAAGAAATTATTAATAGTTCAGAAAAGGTTGGTTTAAAATATTTCAGGTATCAATGTATTAGACCTTTAACTTGAAAAAAATAACTAGCTAACAATCTTGTGATTTGGTCTACGGTAGCTAGTAGTTTCATAGGTCAAACATACCACATATCCGTTTTTTGATATCAAACGATAATTTCTGAATGACTATTTAAACTTTTGTTACGATTTTAATATTTATTCATTTCAAATTGAACAATTGCTCGTACAGAACCATAATCGTTTACCTTATACTCCAAAGCAATTTTCAGCTCATCCACATTATTCTCTTCCTCTTGCATTATGCTAAAGTCATTCACTACTAGCATTGCTGACTTTCCTAACCATAAGTTTGCGTTCTTATATAAAAAAAAAGTACAAAATTACGCTTCCAAGAAAGATTACAAGCAATGAACGATATGAATATGTTGATACCAATTTCATATAAATATAAAGATCTGATAAAACAGTAAAACAATTTCAGAATTGCTGTCTGGTGAGTTTTATGTATTGAATTATAAAAAAAACCCAAACACGATGATGATAAGAATGCAGCCATACGCACTTTTATCTTCTAAAATACAATGACCAAAACTTCCGAACAAATAGACAATATTTTGATATGCAAGGACATATTCATTTTCATGACTCAAAAATTGTAAAGAGAAATATAAAGGAGAGTATCAGGAAGACCAAATCCAACTGAAGTCAACTAAAAATCTACACCAAAACTAGAGGGATACATTCGGCGCTGCAAAATTGCTCATGGCAATTGAAAATTTGCTAATTAGTCATAGTAAGTGATGTCAAAATCGCGGAAATGCACATTATGATTTAAAGATTCAAAAAGTACAACATAGTAATAGATGTCTAAGTAATTTGTTGGCAAGAACTTTAACAATTTGGATTTTATTTGACAATAACCGTTATATAGTTATCAAGTCTCGCTTAAATTTTAAATATGTATATGCACTTTTCTTAAAAATAAACTGAATATTTTCACTGTTGAAAAATGTACAACAAACTCACTTTGTTCACTTGGTCTAATAACACAATGATTCTGGAATTATGGTCATATATCATTGTATAGAAATCTACAACAGTATCTTTCATAGGACATTGTGTTACGAAGAATTTACTTTCCTCTCTATATCCCTGCAAATGAATTAAAATCATATGAATTAAAAAAAAAAATTGTAAGAAATGAATCCGGGTTCGTTTTAATAACAAAGAGAAAATGTGTGCACGAGCAAACATTGATTGACTGATTAACGCCTTTTTTAACACTATGGTGCTATTTCGTGGTCAATTTTTATTGGTGGTCGAAGCCTTTATCCAAATAGACGAAACCGACCTTCGGGAGGAAAACTGAAGATCCTAAACAATTACGATGGAAGTCAAGTGCATCTTCCCCGAGCGGGTTTCGAATTCACAAACTCAGTGCTGACTCACGAGCAAACACAAGCATAAGGTAAACTAAAATAAAGTACTATTTTGGTTTTTGTTTTAGTAGGCCTTTGTTTTACTGACACGCAGTTCAACATTAGCAGTTGACATTAGCATAATAAAAACCCATCAACTTTGTTGTATAAAAGATCTGTCTAATTCGTCAATACAAATTTCACAATCATTTTGTAGTCATAAAAACTCGATAACCATGGTATCTGCATCCATGTTGCCAGTATTTGTTTCTTTCAATACTTCCATACTTTCGAATGAACTGATAATAACAATACTTACAGGTATTATCACGGCGTTGATGTAATCATTTCGTTTTCTTCCATATGACATAAGGTATGGTCGGAAGTTGTCATCTACAATAAAATGTAATGTTTTATATTTGAAAAAGGAATTATTGATTAATGAAGATCTAATAATTACTAAACGTCCAGCAGCAAATAGAGGACACAATTACGTAAATCATACACACGACTTCTTGCAATTGCAAGGAGCCGAAACAAGACTGTACATGTATATGCAATTAAAAGGGCTTACTGCAATAAAGTTAGATGTATTTAATTCGCAGAAATATGAATGCCTAGCAAACAAAAAATAACATATAGACAGAAAATACCAGAATCTTACGTTAGATATATTTAGATGTTGCAATGGTTTTTAAGGGCATACGATACAGTTTTGATCCCGTATTTAAATTTTGATGAACATTTGCATGTAGGCTATTTTTTACCTGATTAAAACAAATATGTAATAAAGAATATACCTTCATGTGCTACTTTTTGAGTAAATTGAGGTTCAAATTTCAGATATTTTCTTCAAAATACGGATTTCTGGACGTTTTGTTTCCTTTCTATAGAAATACATAATTTTTTTGTTTTAAAAGATAAACACGAGCTGTTTTTTGTTAAATTATTTGTATTTATGTGTTATATAAATATTGCATAAATTGGTAAATTTCATTTTTACAAATAACTCAAATTTATCAAATGTTCATGAATGTAGAAAAAACGTCATTTTTTGCTGTATATTAATCAAATTAAAAAAAATTGCACTATTTACGTTTCATGAAAATAAGGTAACATAATCTACTTACGTAATCAAACCAAATGTCATTTCAAAAAAGAGTGGTCCATGCATTTGTTTTCATGTTAAATCATGTTTGAATGATAAAAATCAGCCGAAAACTGCATCTTTTCCCGATAAGTCACCGTTTGACGTCGCGAAATTAACAATTTTCGTTAGCAACGTCATTACCTCCCCTGTAACTGTATCGTATGCCCTTAATATCCATGAAATGGAAATTAATCAGTATTTTGTACACGATTGGCTGACTTAAGGCAGATATATTTCTTAAGTATATACATGTATTACTGAATAGAAGTTAAAGATATGTACTTACGTGGAAGAATGTTCTTTACCAAATTTTTTAATATATTTTCTTTTAAGTTTGCAGCCGTGAAATTCGATGCATCATACAATGGCCGCAGATTTTCTAGTGTCTAATTCAAATAAAATGAAATAATTGAAATATACCATTAATGAAATCCCAGGACTTGTTATCTTAGAAGAATAATTTATTGTTTTTGTCTGTACAATATGTGAGATTTAAATAACATTAATTTTCTAACAACTAAAGAGTGCTATAAAGTTAAGGTTGATTTTCAACTTATCCATGAAACCGTGTACGTTTATATCCAGGATAACCAGGACTTGTGTTTTTGGCTAACTTGCAGCAATTGGTCGTACATATTGGTTGGCACTCATATTTTGTTGTATATTCCAGAACCAAAAACAAACCTAACAACCTATTCAGAATTTCTTAAGCGGCATGCATCGTTGTAATGCGAATCTTGTGCAGTACAATTGTTAATATTGTTATTAATTGGGTGTGTCAATACCGTTGGTGGTAGATTTTTGTTTGTCCTCGCGGGTAATATCAGTTCAGTTACAAGTATTATGTCATGAAAATACGGGTATTGTTTAATTTGAATTCGCTCTCACAAAATTTTGGAACATATTTCAAATAAAAAAAAAATCTGTGTATCTTCCTCATACAGAGCTACGATTGCGTGCCTAGCTTTGGCTATAATCTTGTCCTTTTTTATTTAATTAGCTCATTAACTTTTGAAAACATTTTTGGTTTTCCAATATGTTGACTCCAGGGCATCAATGCAGAGCCATGTACTGGTGAATTGTGCATCTAGCGCAGTTAAAAAGGTGTAAAAATGTTATTGTAATCAACCTTTCTTTAATCAGTGTTTCACTGTTTATGTCAATGGTAACACTGAGGACTCGACAAAAGTGTTTGCCAAAAGAAAGTATATAACATGTTAATATCACGTTCCATTTAATTTGCTTGGCTTTAGGTACTGTTATTTGTCCCTTGGAAAAGTATAATCATTATGTTATTTTTCACAGGCACCAACAATGTCCCAATTTAATGTTGAGAAATGCTTTTACTAAAATATATGTCCTTTTCAGTACTTTTGAATATCAATTAGGGTTGCTAATTAATTTTGTATTGAATTGATCATCCTACCTGAAATTCTCGTTTGTACACTTTCTGGTTTTTCGGTAATGTCTTACATTCCTGATCAGCGATATATTTACAGAAATCATTCTTTGGAATAGACGAGTCTGGTATTGTAAACAATTCTAGAAGTGCTTCAAATACAGTCTCATACTGTTCCTGTATAAAAGTTATCACAAGGAAAATACAAACTGTACAGAACTGATAACCGAATTCATAATAACAAAAAATATGAACACCAACAGTTGGGGGAAAAGGGCTGATTCAGAATAGTTGATGCCTAAAAACAGGATTTTGAGTGGTAATTATATATAACGTGAGGGTACCCATATTGAACCTATTTTAACAGTTTTTTTCCTACGTTTTTATAATTCCGTGTCTATTTTGTAGAACTATTCTTATTTCCTATATAGTTACACGAATATAATTTTGAATCCGTATTGAATCACAAAAAAATGGACTTGAAACGACCTCAAAACCATCCTCGATTCTAGAATGAGGAGTATCCAAATTGCATCCATGCCTAAATTCACAATCTTAAAAATTAAATAGCAGACATTTTTGGTCTATTTCTTCATATATTTAAACCATCTTGACATGAGTTCATGCTTTATTTTAATGTTTTTAGAAATCAATGCTAGTAACATATTACATTTGCTCATTTTTAAAAGATGACGGCGCATGACGATATTCTGCAGATTTAACGTTTTTAATGAATGATTCATCTTTTGATTATACCACATATATATGAACGTTTTGTGTGTATAATGACATGTGTACATATATTTAAAGACGTGTATGAGTGTCAATTTATAAAATTACAAATGGTGAAGTCTCAAAGAAAAATTTGAAGATTTCAACAGCTATTTTTGTTGAATAGGTGCAATTTGGGTGCGAAGTGCAATTTGGGTACTGCCCGGTACGTTGATTTAAATTCATTTATAAAAACCAGGATGACCTGGTGTAGATACCATACACTTTATTTGAATGACACAACAAAACAAATAAATGTACAATATCAATATACATATACTGCAGCTACCTACTTTTTTAATATGCTATCAGTTAGTTATAACACACAATAAAAGGGTAGTTTGGATTAAGTTCGAACGTCATACAAGACCTCAGCTAACAATTCAAACTTTATAATATTCAAACTATGTAAACTAGATATATGCAAGTGAAATGTTATGCAAATATGTATTTCAATTGCATAGCGAAAAATATTTGTGTGTTTTAATATTTTCTTCTAAGATAATCATCATCATTAAGGTAGATAGGGTGTCTTCCTCCATCTTGGATTTTGAAATACTAGAAAACAAGGTCTAGATCTTTGATGAAATGTGCAAAGTTTTATAGTAGTAGGTAATTCATGTGTAAGAATTTTCATTATAATATAGAAAATGCCATGTTTGATCATATTTATGATTGTATTTTACAAAAATAAAAATCCTTTTGTTTGATTCATTTTTTTCCAACTTTGTCAAATAAGGGGAGGCAACTCAAATGCAAGGGCAGATAATCCAGATAGTGTTACTTTTACAATAGAATGTGTTAGGAATTTACCCATTTTTACATGTAGCAAGAAAACAAGTTCGGTGACCCCATTTTTTCTTTTTCTTATCTGAAAGCATAATATTGAAGCTATCTTCTCATATTTTATCTCAAAATTCTATGGTGTGGTTTGCGTTTTATGGCGGAAAAATGGGATTTCCATGCATAATCTATACAAAATCTTGACAATTTTGAACAACCTGTAGCGTGAAAATAAGTCCGGTGACCCATTCTTTTTATTAATGTTTTTAAACAAGCAGGATATGAACTACATTTTGGCAAATTATTAAAAGATTCTATGGATTATAATTTAGACACCCCATCTACCTTAAACAAAATATGATAACATTTTGTTCGGGTTGTTGTCTCTTTGACATATTCCCTTTTTCAAATCTGAATTTTTATGATAACTTGCATAAATTAATGCCGTTCGTTCTTGTCAGGATATTAAAAAATAAATTCTCTGCGCGTCTGTCGTATATAGTTTCTTTCATAATAATAAAGATAACAGATAAGAAATGCAAGACGCAAAAAGGATTCAAACGGACTAGAATACTCGTTTTAGGTCACGTCTGCCTTATCTTATAAGATTTGTAATCGTCTTTATTATAATTACACATTTTTTAAACAGCAGTTTTAAGTAATGTAATTCTTTCAAATCATTCCAGTATCAAGACAATAACTACATAGCACATTGTACCATTTGTGACTGATAAACCCCTATGTACAAAATGTATCTCGAAATAGATTTACTGCCGATCTACAAAAACAATCTCTGTCTTTAATATTCTTGTTGAAAAATAATCCAGAAAAGCCATTTAAAAGCAGCAAACGAGTTTTTTTGGAAATAAGAATCGACACTCATTATCATTTGCGTAAACGTCCAGGCTTTGATAATAAAAGTCAGATAAGGATTATATTTCTACTTTGCGAAAGGAGTATATTTATGTACAATACATTGTTTAAGTTTACCAAATCATAACCGATATCGCTACATAATTTGACATACATGTGTTTGAATCATATTCATTCTATCCTTCCTCATTATCTGAACATACTCCATTATATCCACATAGCCGACCTTCTTTCCTTGCTCATATAAAGCATCTATAGCAATAAATGTTCCTGTCCGTCCAACACCAGCGCTAAAAATCATATATCGAATAACAATATCAATATGAAATCCGTAGTAGTGAAAACGCATCAGCAATCTTTTGAAATAAAATTCGAAAAAATATTTAGTTTTTATATTTTCACTGCAAAGATATATAGCTTATGCTTGAAAAAAACAGTCATGACTGGTCCTGGCAAATGACACCAAATATAATACCCACATTGATGTTTAAGATATTTCAAAAGGTTTTTGATAAGCGTTTTATAGATTGATAGAGATGTTTTTAATGATCAATAGAGATTGTTTCAATGTGGTATGCATATCATTAAGTTAAAAACTAAAGTATAATCGCCAAATGTCACATTCCCACCTGCAATGTACAACTATTGATTCATTTTGATCAAAATGTTGACTTTTGACTTTCCTGTAGAAGTGGACCAATTTGATACTGTCAGGAACACCGTGATCTGGCCACTGGGTGAAATGGAACTGCTGAACTTTTCTTTCTTTTTGTTTCTACAAAATGACCGTTCTTGTGAAACCAATATACCAAGGAGACATATACAAAGAAATATAAAACAAGTAAATAAAAACTACAATCAAATGATTATAAACGGAAAACTAAACGAGCCGCCAGCAAACAAGATGTTGAGACTAGGTGGGGACATTTAACTTAATTGAGTGTGATAGGTATATGAACAAAAACTATGGAATACTATGTTGGAGCAAATGTTGTATAATAGCAATAATTGTACCAATGTTGCTGCACCAGATGCGCATTCCGAAAATTATTTTTTGTCTAAAGTGATGATGAATTACAAATAATTTTATAAGTTTAATACCAAAAACAAATATTGAGGAGTCGATAATGAGATGGCAACATATAAACATGCTATCCTTATGCTTGTATTTGATACATCTAAATCGTCTAATATTCTTTTTTATAAATAAGAGTTTAATCAGAAATTAAGAAATCATACAATTACATCAACTCAGTTTTCTTTCAAGTGGTGAATGATTTTGATAAAATAAAAAAAATGAAGAAGGACCAACTAGGTCTTATTTGCTAAGCTACGTATACAGATATGCGAAAATTTAAAAATAGGTGTATAATTTTTAACTATTGATTTTTGTGCTAATATGGCATTATACATAAAACTAATACCATGCACTTAAATATTGTTTGAACGGATGCTCTGTGTTCCGATATCTTATTTTTCTGATCATTTTTGCTGAACAGGGTTTTTGTTTATCCATAACAGTTTCAAGATAATAATAAGAAGTGAAATGATTTAAAGTTGTGATTTATGGGAAACAAACACAAATTGTGAGGATTCTATTGATTGCTTCAATCGTTTCATTTTTGATTGTATAACATCTAATTTTTGTTTTTCTCAAAGCTTCCGTCTATCTATGATTCTTTTCAAAACATTATGTAAATCAAAAATAGCAGCAACAAAACGTCATTAAACGGTTCCTCATACTTAGTAGACCTCATTTTCTATTAACCATTTCAAACATGTAATAGGTACCAGACTAATAATGGCACGCCATACATGTTTCGTGTCCATGAAATTTGTCGGTTGGTACTTGATTTAAAATTGGAAAGCCTTAGTTAATTACGAATTCCGAGTTATAAAGCACAGGAATTTTTTAATGACGGCCAATTATTCTAATTAGGAGTCTACAAACTAAGACAATAGGATAAGGAATCGTCTGACGATATCGGCAATGTAAAGATATCAAATGATGTAGATCGTTGCTCGCTGACCGATTTTGCTGTACAAAGTTTCTATTTTTTTTTTCATTTTAAGATTATAGACATGAAGTCAAAACGACAAATTGATGAATTTCGACATTTAATGGTTATGACTCATTTCACGTATGCCCTAATTTGGCTACGTAATGCTATTCAAAATGTCCATGTCCAGAATAATTTTTTGCAGCAATTTTTTATAAAAAAATAAATTTCTCTATTATGTCAAGCACGCAACCAATTAGTTGAATAATAAATTCTAGGCAACAATTCCTATAGAGTTTATTCGAAATTCTCAATGACGGCCCTTGTTAGATTTTCCCTACAATTAAACGGTTTTAAAGATAATAAGCTCTATTGCATTTATACTAATCTTCTTTTTAAACCATGACGGTCATTTCGGTGTGTAAGTGTGTTCATTCAACACACTTTTTAACCAGAAAAGATGGTTTCGGCAATGCTTGGTTGCAGTTGACCTTACAGTTTCATCTGATAAGATTTGTATAAAGATTAGAACATGAATCAATAAAATAGTTAACACGGGTATTTCCAACATGGAAAGCGATTTGAGATGTTGCATTAGTACCTACAGATAATAAAAAAAAATTTAGATTGAACATGATGAAAGAAAACTGTTTAAAAAAGGTTTATCCCACAGCAAACAGAATTCAATAATCATTATCATGACAAACGGATATATTTTGACGAATATATTTTACGTTTGATAAAAATCAACAACCTAAATTACCATTGAATGTGATGATGCATATTTATTTATTCATGTATTGCACTTTGTGTAAATTGTTATGCAAGATAAAACCTGTTGGTAATACCTGTACATTGCACCAAATTGTACGAATTATTTTGTTACTTTTTTTAGTTAGGTTCGTGTACTAGAGTACCAGGAACTGAACAATTTTATTCATACTGATGAGACTATCGACCATAGTTCCAATAACGATGCCACCGGTATAGCAAACGTTTAAAACCGCTGCGATTGTTTACACCTGTCGTAAGTGAGGAATCTGTTGTTCAAAATTTGTCGTTAATTTATATGGTTCATAAGTACTTCATGTTTCTCGTTTTTCAGATAGATTAGATAGTTGGTTTTCCCGTTGAATGGTTTTACACTCGTTATTTGTGGAGTCCTTTATAGCCCGCTGTTCGTTGTGAGCCAATAGTCCGTGTTGAAGACCTCACGTATACTTATAATGGTTTACTTTTATAAATTGTGACTTGGATGAAGAGTTGTCGTATTGGCACTCATTCCCCATCTTTTTGTATATCTATATATGTTAACTTCAAATTGAAGTTGTCATTTATTGAGTACGGACTAATATTTGAGCATTCAATCATCGTAAAGTAAATAAACAAAAAAATGATTTGTTAAACATTCATAAAAAGAATTGAAAAATGAATGATTTAGAACACGTTCGTGTGATTGAAAGGCTAGATATACTACAATATAAACACACAAAAAATCCGGTAGAATAAGTATATGAAATATTGAAGTTTCCTTAAACATGTTAAATCATTGCAATTTAAGATATCAATATATGTTGATTTATTTCTGATTTATTTTACTAATTTCAATTACCAAAGTAGTGATAATTACCGTATTAGTAGTGTTGGATATCGTTATGAGTCTGTATACATAAGAAGTATGTTCTTTTTCCTTTGTCATTGTGAGACAATAATTATCTACAACCATTGGGTCATCAACTGCATCAGGCCAATATTGTATACATTTATCCTGAGAAAAGAAATCAAAAACATTTGCCATTGACTAAAATGTAAAACTGTGCTGAAAAACAATTATATCGTACATCTACAAAAAACTTTTTATTTAGAATTTGAATAAGCAAAGTTATGTTTCGTGTTTCGCCAGATAATTTTATTCAATAGTGTCAAAATACAATGTTTTATGTAACTAACAAAGTTTCCAAATCAATACCCACGATCATCAGCAATAATTCAGAGTTTCTTTTTTTTATGGTGTAAGACCACACAATCAAAGTTTTTACAACCCTGTAAATATGCACATCTATATCAACTGCCCGGAAATGCCATGCTCTAAATTCATTACAATCCGTTTGATGATAATAATGATGAGGGTAAATTAAAATCAAGTGGCAAATATTACATTTACCATTAGGTCGAGTATATGTTCCTTCGATGATAGAATTAACTCAGCTTTCTATAAGAACTATATTCAAGTAATGAAATTTGCACGAGCTTGTCAACTAGGTAATAATTTCAAAGAGCTTGTGTCATCGTACTTAAACACAGTTTTTTTTCCGAACCAACCAGTTTTAGACTCTGAAATGTCAAAAGCTTGGTAATGAAGCAGAAGACATCAACTATCCAATAGATAAGTATCAATACAGTAGATTATTACGCCAGTTAATTACTCGTTCAATATACATATAAATATATATATAGTTATTTTGATTATGAAATTTTATACCCTTTTTCCTTCTTTAAGCTGTGTAACCATTACAATTTTTCCAACATTTTCCTGCCATATCATATGCCAGAAATCTCTCTTTGTACTACCCTTTGGACCTTCAATAAAACACGAATTTGAAAAATAAAAATGTATTCATATGCTAAAGGCAAGTTTCACAAATTGCCATCGGATACTAATTATCAATGTGAACTTTTAATGCTATAATTTTTGAAGTTCCGTTTTCTGAAAATCTTAACAAAATATATAGCAATGTTCTGCATTGTTATTTCGAAACAAGTAACCAGTTCTTTATAAATAAACCATCATGAAAATATCAGAACTAAAGTTGTTAACGCCAGAGTCGATTTTTTTCTACAAAAGACTCAGTGCAATAGTGAACCTTCAACGGTCAAAACGCCACATAAAATTAAGTGAACATAACAAATATTTGAATCGACCTTTTGATCATACGACAAATAACAGGTGAAATTAGCGGAACAGGATCTCATTACCGTTTTGAGCATCTGGAATCTCGAAAAAATAAGTCTACTCCTCTTAATATTTTGTTCATCCCTTTTATCATGTTTATATTTTATATCTGTCATATAAATGAAGTGATTATGAATATTTCAGGACCAAGAAATAGATTTGGATTCGGAATGTTTGTTTTCGCACGTTAAATATATTTCTACAAAACATAAAATAATTAAAACCGTAATTTACCCACACACAAGATACTTAAACATCTAGGGATATCAGCATCATTAAATACTTTTTTTTCTCCAAACTTAGAATAGGCATTACTGTATTCCCCTTGATAACAAGACTATAATAGTTTAACGTTAATCAATGTCTAAAGAACTAAATCTACAAAAGCCGAGGACAAATTTCGTTTCCGGAACAATGTTTTCATTTTGAATATTACCGTTTAACATTGTCTAAAAAAGGTTTTAAAAAGCTTTTTGCATTGTTTGAGCCTTAATCCTCACAAACCTTGGGCTGCTATGTAGGCCTTTTCTTTGTCATAACTCTGAAATGCAAATGAGAAGAAATATTTATCAAAAGTGTTATGTTTCCGAAAATGTAAAGAATCCTTAGCTATATGACATATACATTTCATTATTTCAAGTTTATTTTCTTTTAGAATCAAAAGTACAAGAGCGTTTGTTAAGGGATAATTCAACGATTATATTTTAACAATTTGAAGATTCAGACGAAATAATTGTGAACAATATTAACAGGCTGGAGAAATGCATACATGTCAAAACTGTATTTTTGGAAGGAAATCTTAACTTGTTGATAAAGATATAAGGACCTTTTAATACATTTAGTTGTTAATGCAAGCGTTAGGTATATGACGATAGAAGATATCAAATGAAATATTTAAATCTTACGTCAATGTAACTAGCATTAATATAATCAGTCTTTGTGTTTCCCTTCAGTACAATACGCGAATGATCATCTGCAAAAAGACACAAATTATGCAAAAAGAATTAGATCCTGCATTACCCAAAAAGATATTTACATACTTTGGTTAATTTAACAGGTAAAGCAGACTGATACTATTGAATAAATTTCTTTTGCTTTTAAAGGAAAAAAATAGTTTGCTACTGACGAATTCGCATTGAGGTAAATGATTGACCCGCTTATACATGCTTATAATATAAGTGTATACACAATTTAGTCATCTGTGTATGTTCTATCTTTTTTTATTGCATTCGTAACATAAAATCAGCAAAAGAAATATTTCATTCATTGCTAATCATATGAAAAACTTGGTTTCTTATTAATTTTCGGGTTTCATGATGAAGTGCACCAATTGTGACCTTGATACAATCAAAACGTAGTTATTGAGAAAGTGAAGCATAATTGAAATAATAGAGCGATACGCGTTTTTTCTATATTTTGTACAAGCGATATTCGGAGCATTGCTGATGAGTCTTCTTGTAAACGACACGCGCGTCTGGCGCAAATACAAAAGTTCCATCCCAGTATTTATGATGAGTTTATTTGAATAAAAGTTGTGAAACGATTTAGTGTATACATTTGTCTTCTAGATTTGGATTGATATAATCTTTTGTCCATGTTTGTTTACCTTATCTTTTGATACAGTTTGTCCCTTCACATCATTTGCATGATTAATGTATATATTTATATTGAATCCTTCTTACATATCGTAATTTTATCAAACAATTAAGAGCAGTACCAAAATGGCAACACAAATTAAAACATTAACACATACGTATGTGACTTCTGTTATATAACAAAATAATTACATTAGATGTATGTTTCATTATAATATTTTATTCTGATTGGCTAACTGCACATCACTTGTTATTCCGTAAGCAGTTGCATTGCTCAATACAACTTTTCACTCATGATAACACGTGCTCCAACAATAAAGTGCACAGGTGAATTAAATGATAAAATATATAAAATTCGTGTTTTCATGATCATAGCTAAAAAATGCAATTATAAGTATTGAATGCTTCTTTTTGTAACTTTATAGGGTTGTAAAAGCGTTGACCGTGCGTACATTTTTAGACAAATGTACTTCGGTCAACGCTTTTACACCCCAATAAATTTACAAAAAGAAGCATTCAATTCTTAAATGTTTTATAATGTATACAGTAAATCAAATGTATATATATATATGTCTTAATACAGCTAGAATGTTTAAGTATTTCGTTTCGTTTAATTGGAAATGTCAGATCTGAATTATTTTGTAATTCTAACATACATGGCCATGTTGTGAGGAAACGATTTTTAACTTTATTTTCTTCTTTTGAACCTTCAACATGTGAATGAACAAGACCTTTAGGTAAAATCTAAAACAAAAAAAAAATCATAATAATCGTTAATGTTTTAAATTGTAATTACAATCACAAATCGAAAAACCACAAAACCAAACCAATCAAAACACGGTACAGCAACCAAATGAAAAGCTACGAAATAAAAAATAATCTAATGAAAACGTAAGTTTGTGCAACAAAAAACCCTCCAAAAGGTTGTTGCATACATATATATTCGGCGCTCCGGAAAGATCAAATTAATAGAATGCTAACTCGGGTGTTCTATAATACTTAGTAATTTCTAATTGAATAAGTTTTATTGCACCTTTCCGGTTAACAATGTACTTTATCTACAGCTTCAATAAAGTATTTCTTTAAACAAGAAAATTTATTTTTTAACTTTTTTTCTTCTGGAAATATTGTTTATAAAGCAACTTAAGTTTGTAATTAGAATTTATTCAATAAATATCAATAATGTTCAAATCATTGTTATGAAACAAAAATGGCAAAGTGACTTGGTACTTAAATGGCTTCATGGTGCCAAGAAATATCTCCTTTGCATGATTGAAATTTAATACATTTTTATTTAACAAGGCCTAGGCCTATGAACAATTCCCTACAATTAGAAATGAATAGCTGAAATAAAAAGAAAATATTTCAAGAACTTTCTTTTTGTCCTGTGATTTTTTGTCCTATCACATTTGTGACTTAATGTCCTGTGACTTTCTGTCCGTTTACCGTTTATACATGTGTACTACGTAGATGTAAATTTCATTGATTATGTGCTAGATTTGTCAATTTTTTTTTAATATGTCATGTTTTAATTATAAGTAAAACAAATAAAATACTTGAATAACTGTCATCAGAGTAAATCGTGTACTTTGGGTATGAATTAACTATTACAAGCGTCAATATGCTCCAAATTAAATGTGAACACAAATCATGTATCACCCATAAGGTAAAAGTCAAGGAAAGGATGTGTAAGAAATGACAAAATGAGTAGGAACTGCGATTACACTTAAATCATACTTAATTGTTATTTGACCTGTTGATACAATTTGTAATGATTTTTTGTTATTTTATATTTAATTGTTTTGTGTTTTATCTCGTCTTTCTTTTTTTTAATATATACCAGCTTTGATAAGTGTTTTATATGTAAACTTTTTTACTTCTGTTCTCGTTTTATTTGTAAAAAACATATTTCGGAAATTCGTTCTCCATGTATACTGTTTACCTTACAACGAAATTATTTCCATTTACCTGTTTACATTATTCTATTTGTTCACTGTTATGGTTGACTTACTGAAATTGTTTATTATCTTACCCTTATTTTATTGATTTTTTATTTACAGTGGGTTACTCAATTTCAATTGATTTGTACATTCTGTTTTTATATGTTTTGATGTCATACTATTGTTTCAGGTAAGGGTGAAAATTGATACCTATTAAAACGTGTAAACCCGCTGCATTTGTTTGCACCTGTCCAAAGTTAAGAACCTTATGTTCAGTGGAGCCCTTCATAGCTTGAAGTTCGGTGTGATCCAAAGCTCCGTGTTAAAGACCGTACTTTGACCTATCATAATATTATTTTACAAAGTTTGACATGGATGGAGAGTTGTTTCATTGGCATTCATACCACATCTTCATATATCTATGAAACCGATTAGTTCAAATGTTTGCATTTACTGCATACACGAATGAAGATTCTGACCCCGATGGAAATACGAAGAATGTTTCATATTTCAGTATAGAATATTGCATGTCGTACCTCATATTCTTTTTTGAAACCTTCATCTTTTAGTTTTATATCTATAACCTCCTTCAAATTTCCAATAGGTATCCTGTAAACTGACCGTTTAGTCGGTACATTGTTGTACACAATGTCATCGCTTTCAGTTGGTAGTTCAGCATGCTCTGTATCTTTAAGATAAACAGTTACGTCCTGTAGATCAGATGTAACGGCTGCATTTACATATTTGTCTCCATCATTGGTTTTATTTTTTCGATCTACAAGTAACTTTCTAACATTATCATTACTCTTCTTTAGCAAATGTATAAGTTGTAACGACTATTTCCACTATATCAATGAATTAGAATAAATATAAAAAGAAATAAAGATAAAACGTTCATAAGACAATCTTATCTTATACGGAAATAAATTTGTAACAAAACTTTCGGTCTCCATAAATAATTTAAAATCCACATCCTGATTAAAGTGTAATAAGGTTCCTAAGATCCGGTATGTTTGTCACACTGCTCGTTGCTAAACAAAATTTTTCTAATATTTTACAATTTATAAGTTTGTAATTAGAATTTATTCAATAAATATCAATAATGTTCAAATCATTATTATGAAACAAAAATGGCAAAGTGACTTGGTACTTAAATGGCTTCATGGTGCCAAGAAATATCTCCTTTGCATGATTGAAATTTAATACATTTTTATTTAACAAGGCCTAGGCCTATGAACAATTCCCTACAATTAGAAATGAATAGCTGAAATAAAAAGAAAATATTTCAAGAACTTTCTTTTTGTCCTGTGATTTTTTGTCCTATCACATTTGTGACTTAATGTCCTGTGACTTTCTGTCCGTTTACCGTTTATACATGTGTACTACGTAGATGTAAATTTCATTGATTATGTGCTAGATTTGTCAATTTTTTAACAAATTTGTAACAAAACTTTCGGTCTCCATAAATAATTTAAAAACCACATCCTGATTAAAGTGTAATAAGGTTCCTAAGATCCGGTATGTTTGTCACACTGCTCGTTGCTAAACAAAATTTTTCTAATATTTTACAATTTATAAGTTTGTAATTAGAATTTATTCAATAAATATCAATAATGTTCAAATCATTGTTATGAAACAAAAATGGCAAAGTGACTTGGTACTTAAATAAAAAATTAAATATACGCAAGTTAGTTTTATGTATGGACAAGTATTCATTTGAATGTAAACAAGAACATGCAAACGATGTCTCTAAATCGATTTATTTTTTGCATATAAATAAGAATTTATTTCCCAGTGAAATAATAGAAGATTAGATAACGTCAAACAGGAATTGACTGTCCGGACAGCAGAACATTATATATAACAAACAAATTCCAAATTATAAAATCATTTCTTAAGATAGAATGCGAACTATACGTAACAAGATATGCTCCACCAAAAGGCTGGGCGTTCGAACTGAAAATCGCTTACAAATATATACCAATTGAATTTAAAACAAAAAGCTTTTACAATTTTTCTTAACATATATATATATATCTTATTCAAAATAGCTTGTCACGAAAGCTATTAATAAATATCTAAAATTGTAACTCACTAGAGGTAATCTTGCGATTTGATTTTGATTTGTCCAAATATCTTTCTTTTCTCGATTTAAGATTGCGTCTGCAAATACAAAAGAAAAAGCAATAAACAAACAAATTATAAAACACGTTTAAGAACATATTTCATGTAAAGTTAATAACTTTTATCATTCATTAGGACGAACTTGTAATCACTTTTGAGTCTTTTGTAGAAATACGTGCGTCTGGCGTACAAAATTTTTAATGCCTCGTATCTTCGATGAGTGTAATTCATTTGTAATGTTTTGGTGGAATTTTGATAGATTATCAATTTACGTGAATCGCATGATTTTAAACGACAAAGCCTCATAGTAAAGCTTCAATATTTTTTTTAATAAGCTTTGGAATTTCAAATATTTTGTTCTAGTATCACTTTAGAGATAGTTATCAAAGGTACCAGGATTATAATTTAGTACGCCAGACACGCGTTTCGTCTACAAAAGTCTCATCAGTGACACTCATATCAAAATATTGATAAAGCTATACCAGTACAAAGGTGAAGAGCATTGAGTATCCAAAATTTCAAAAGTTTGTGCCAAATACAGCTAAGTTAATCTATGCCTGGGATAAGAAAATCCTTAGTTTTTCGATAAATTCAAAGTTTTGGAAACAGGAAATTTTTAAAAATGACCACCTTATTGATATTCATGTCAACACCGAAGACATTGATTGTCGAAATGTGCATCTGATGCGGGAAAATAGGAACCGTTTATGTGATTGAAAGTGTAAATTAAAAAATATTGGAACATTAAATTCTAATATGATACGAAATTATGTTAGACATAAATCTAAGACACCAGTTTCACACAAACTAATTATCTGCCATGATGGGGCGATCAATTTGTTGCAAATTTTGCATTAATAAAGGACGATTATGAGAATGAGAGCTAATAACCTTAAATAATGAAGCAATCACCCGAAACGTATGTGGTGTCATATCATGACCTGTGTCACTGTGTACCACGGGTAAAAACACAATGACAATAAACACAATGAGTGTGTCGACATTAGGAAGATATTCAGACTTCTCTCAATTCTATTAAATGGCAGTAAACAGACACAACAAGACAGAGATTTACAGACTTTAATCAATGTCAGTCTAGATCTCAGAACTAGAATTTAATTCAACACCAGGGAGGTCAAATCGGTAATCAGGTACATAGTTCGAGAGTTAGCAGCATACTTGTGAGAAAAATATTAACGATATACCAAAGTGATGTGAAGGGGGTTTATATAAAGAAAATGGATGGCTTAGTGATGGACTAGAGTATTATATTATCAAGGCAGATGTCATGATCGCACACAGAATTTTGACTTATGTATGCTTCACAATAAATGATTATGGAATTTCTTTTTCTTATGTCGCAGGGTATATATTAAAAAAATATACGTTATATTATTTTTTTTAATCCTTAGAGAGAAAATATATCCTGAGTGATATTATTATTTTCCTAAGGGATAACAAATCCCTTAAAAAATGTCCTATGGGATTATGACTTTATCTTATAGATCTCTAAATCCTATGGGAGAAACAAATATCCTACAGGATTTTGTCACTGTTTTCACTCCAGACTGATTTGTTTTAGTATTGTGTTATTTATCCCCAGAGGTACAGTATTGCCAAATTTGATGAATCTAGATAAAAAAATTGTGGTTCCAGTTTGCACTTATGAGAAGTGCAAATTAATCAAGGAACATGTTTTAAGTTTCTTGACATTAGTCATGTATAAACACTTGTTTGTCTGTTTCAATAATCATGAGCATATAATGCTAGTTTTTTTTTATGACGATGTACATTTTTTTTTTCAATCGACATAATTCTGCTTTTGACGGTTCATTACAGTTAAGCCCTTTTAAAATGCTGATACAATATTCTATAGATTAGAATTGTCTTTGATAAATTTATGTAATTTCATATCAACATGGCTAGTATTTAAAGCGATTCGTATGTTCTTTTTTCTTGAAATGAGTGATTTCAAAATGACAAGCACCTTGCGTCTTCCGCGAAAAAAAACCCATCCAAATTGAAAAGAAAACTTTGAAAAAAACGATTTTCATGCTATAATTTTGTGAAGGTTAATAAAACATTAACATTTTTTTTTTATAAAAATACAAAATTGATTCACTACAAAAAGATCAATATTCTGACCATCATGACCGTAGGTAAATATTCATATAAAACTCCATTGATGTCCAGTGTCATGGCTAAAAAGGAGGTTTCTTATTGAATAAACCCCCAAATTTTTGCAGACTATTTCAAAGTAATATACTTGGCTTAGTTTAGAAAAATCACCTAACTGACAATAGAGCAATTTGATTGTGTAGAACGATTCAATACATTACGTGGTTTTCACGCCAGTAGAATTTGAATGTAAACAAACAGGTTCAGCAGCAATAGTATGGAACAACATCGTACATTCAGTAACTGAGAAACAATTTTGAGTAACCAAGCATGACAATGCACGGTAATAAAAAATCAAAGCTAAGTCTACAGAAAAAAAAGTAAAAATAATCATAGTTGAACGACTTACCACCATAGCAGGATATATTACCCGAAACTTCACAGTTTTAATATTTTTCAAATACATTTATTGTTAACCGGCGGTAACCGAAACTTAATCACGATTTAAACTTAACCCACAAACTTATAAAATAATGTCACTCACTATTTCAAATCGTTGTAGAATAATTAGTTCTAGGCCGATTTTCAGTTGTTATGCATTGGTCGATTTGTTTAAATAAGTTGTTCACGAATATAGGCATACCTACGCGATCGACATAAGTAAAGGTGCTTTTTCGACAGGTAACGATATTGAGCTATCGCGATAAAAACCACATGATTGATAAGAAGTATCTATGGTAAGTCTATGACCGCGGTATCGCAAATAGTCAGAAAAGAATATGTTAACAGTTTATTAACAAATTTACCTTAAGAGTTTCCGAAAGTTTCATTTGAGGTTAAGACTTTGTGATATAATGTGTCTGCTTTTAAATGTATTGATATTATCTTTGGTTGCTGACAATTCTCGAGCTGTTTATATTTAGTGTCAATTTTGCTCTTGATTTCATATGAATGTTTGACTTAAATTAATAATGGAGGTCAAAACCAATTCTTTTGATCGTCAATTGTATAAGATAATAACACTGCCTGTTAATTTCTTTTCTTAATTAAAATATAAATTTGGCTTAAATATCATGACTACTTTAAAGAAATGCCATCAAATGTAATCAATTAAGTTTAAATTTCTGTGTAATTGTAAGGTAATCGATTGAAATAATCAAAGTAAATTTTATTCAACTGATTACATTTTAAAGTAATCAACCCAATTTCTGATAGTATAATGTATGGTTGATATTATTTATCACATGAATTGTTGATATATGTGAATCTTATTAAATATAATACTTGAAATCTTAATTAGTTTTTAAAAACTAAGACCATGAGCATTTTCTAAAAAACATTTTTTTATAGCAGGATCGTCCAATGTCCATGTTATAATATCCTTAAATGCTGTTATTATTGATAATTGCATTTATGCATTATCTGTATTCTTACGCAACTATCAAAAAACTGAAATTCGATACTTGCGATCGTGCATGTTTAGATCAGAGCAATAGACATAGCAAGGTCTTATGTATCATTTGTACACGAGAAATTGTACATTACAAAACGCGATGAAAATATCATATGTGAAAATGCAATGCGATTTACATTATATTGACTATTCCCCTTATATGTTACCTACATTGCACAAATCTTCAGGTTCCCTAAAACTGAAATAAAACAAATATACAAAGTGATACTATTTGTAAAGATAGTTCTTTCCTTGTATAATAACCTTACTTGTAAATAACAAATCCTGCTACTATTATCAAAATAACTGCGATGACAGCACCAATGCTTCCACCTATCGCTGCACCGTCCAGTTTTGTCAGTAAATCAGATCTCACTAAAACAAAACCTTTACATTTAACAAGTATGATTTGCAATAATGGATGGTTATGGTCTCTACAGTATTTTTCTTTATCACTCATCTCCTGACACTAAAAATGATATTCTGTTGAATGAAAATAGGTTCTTTGTAGAATTTGTTGGTTAAATTTGGTTATTACAATAATTTATTCATCCAGTCTATTGACGATGAATTTAAAAATGATAGAATTGGAATGTAATTGTCACTTTTTTTCTTGTCTTAAAAACGTTGCGTTCACATAAAGACTGATTGACTTATTTCAAACATGTATTTCAAAGCATGCAAATAAACTGCTAATGAGGGACATTACTAATAATGCTAATGCGTAGCACTACTTAATCAGCAAATCAATTATAAGTTGTTGAGAGTGTTTATATTACGGTAAAGAGTATTATGACTAAATAGTGAGATGTTTAGAAAGATAAAACATAAAGTTGTTACTAGTTATCAAAGGTACCAGACTTATAATAATATACGCCAGACGCGCGTTCCTTCAACATAAGAGTCAATAGTGACGATCAGATAAAAAAAGTCAGACAGCCAAACAAGTATAAAGTTTTAAAGCATTAAGGACTCAAAATTCCAAAAAGTTGTGCCAAATACAGATATGGGCAGATATGCCTGGGATGAGAACATCCTTATCATTTCTAAAAATTCATACTTCAGCAAACGTTTAGAAAGAAAAACATTCATGAAAATTTCGTCCGAATATTTTCATTATCTGCAGTTTCTATTTACAAACCAGTAACAGTCTTAAATGGCCTATATTCTTACTCGACTGTACTGATTGTACTCGACCAGTCTGAATTGGTCTGAACTTTACTTGACATAATTGGACCCAAGTCTTTACCGTACTCGACTGAACTGATTTGTTCTGGACCCTTGTCTTTGACATTGAAAATAGTCTGAAGTATAACTCGACCAGTCTCAAACAGTCTTAACCCGTCCTCGGTCTGTACGCGACCTGTATTTTTCAGTCTTAACAGTACTCTACCAAAGGTCTGAACAATACTTGACCTGTCTGAACCATACTTGACCAATTAACCTCGACTTTTTTTTAAAATTTTAACTGTTAGAATAAATTTCTTTTTAAATGACATGACAACAGCCATAATAAAATAAAGATATATATTATATAATAATTAAATTTTAATAATTTTAAAGTTTGAGAGTTTATCTCAATAAAACATTTTTTTTTACCTAAAAACTAAACTTATACTGAAGGAATACAAATTTATAATGGTGCTTCTACTTTGGTATGTTTTTTTTATATCTTAAATTAGGTTTCATGGTAACATACTATACAGTAGTAATATAAATTTTTTTTAATGTTGTACATGTAGCAACAGCCAACACAATTACCTAAATTGTTCAACCTTATATTAGAAATATATCTTTTATTATAATTTGGGATATAGTATATTTCATATATATTAAATTGAAAAAAGAATAAAAAGTTAAAGAATTTAGAACAATTAGCAAAATTACTAAAATTATTCTTCTGATTAGTGTATAAGTTAATACCTCCTGATGTGGGCAAATTCATTATACAGATCACACCTGGTCAGAGAGTTAAATTCTAAATAACATTCATCCAAAATTGCAACATCCTGAACAACTTAAATCGCAAAGCCTTTTGAATTCACTAGATAAGTAATACACGAGTTAAGAAAAGTAGGGGTTTCTTTTTACCTGTAAAACACGCAAGTACTGACGAAATTAAATATAAACTTAATAAGTGCTTCTTGTATGCCATGTCTTTAATTTTGACAAAAGATATTTAAATTTAAATGAAATGAAAAAAATATTTCTCAAGTTACTTCAATTTTTGAACGCATTACCTTTTTTAAAAGGTTATCAAGAATTGCTATGGAAGTTTAGTAATATTGTTTTATAAGTTCATGGTTTTACAAAACAAACGTGTATTTTTTTAAAAGTTGCTTTATATACTATTTTTCATGTATATGTATTTTATTAAAAAAACAAAAAAATCACTGCCTTATATACTTTACCCAATTGACACCCTACATTTTTACTAGGCTAAAGTTTAAATGATTTGAATTACATAGTAACCATCAAATATAACTGAGAGATTAAAAAAAAATTTGAATAACTTTGAAAATATAAGTCACAATTCAGTTTTGAGATAATTTGATCAGCTTGTTTTAATCTAATTTTAAAGGTTATATAAATGTGTAACTGCTGATAAATATGGTATTGAATTATTATTAATGTATATTGTGAAATGTTGGTTTAAATGCTATAAATTATAATGAATACATTTATAATTTGAAATTGTTGTTTAACTTTCCGGTTCCTAAATTGATACAATACAATGTATAGATATAAAAAATAGGTCTAGGTTGGTTAAGACTTGGTCGAGTATTGTTCAGACTATTACGTATGGTTCAGACTATAGTCGAGTATTACCTAGTAAATTTCAGACTGGTCGAGTAAAAATTAGTTCAGTCGAGTACAATCATAGGCCATTTCAGACTTTTACTGGTTTGTAGTGTAAGTTACCCAGATGGCGTGGTCAGTTTATTTTCGATTTATGAGTTTGACTGTCCCTCTGGTATAGTTCGCCCCTCTTTTACGCAACTTTTGCTTACAAAAGCAGACACGTGCCATTCAACGAACAACTTTATCTTCTGGATATTGTATTCTTTCTCTGTTGTTTTTAATCTTTTTAATTGCCAGTTATGATCATACACGATATAAACACTACAAAATATTACGTGTGCATACAGATATCTCGAGAGAAAATTATGAAATGAACAAATAATTAAAAAATCATTTCTAAGTTTTGCATTTTACATTTCGTTAATCATGTTAATGTTGTTGTATAAATCCACCAAAGATGTATCTTGAAAACATAACCCGAAACAAAGCAAGTTTCAATGCGTAAATGACAAGTATTTTAATTTAATTATCAGATCACTTTTTGTCATAAAATTTGACCTGTTTCGATACTTATACATCCCTAGATTTATTATTTATTTCCTGATGAATTCCATTATGAAGTGTTATCTATATATTTTTAAATTTTTAAAACTGGTGAATTGTTTTATTCTTGTTTATCAAGTCCTTCTAGATTAGTTGTATTACTTAACAAAATTGGTTAAACATATAACTAATATGTTTGTTTTGAATCAGAACATTGAACCATAACTTTATCCTGCAATTGGGTGTCTTACTACAGATACAGCTCTACAGATGTCGCTATTCTGTATCTGTATACTATACAGATATCGCTTGACTATTTTATTTATTGTGTCTGTTTAGTTAACGCATCGTTGTAAATATAACGTAATTTGATGAGACTGTCATCAAAGTTAAAGGGTTAGCGATATAAAACCAGGTTTAATCCACCATTTTTTACATTTGAAAATGCCTGTACCAAGTCAGGAATATGACAGTTCTTGTCCATTCGTTTTTGATGGGTTTTGTTATTTGATTTTGCCATGTAATTATGGACTTTCCGAATTGATTTTCCTCCGAGTTCAGTATTTTTGTGATTTTACTTTTTGAAAGCTCCGCTCACTACCGGACTACGTTTGTGTATTGTTGTTGACGAGTATTGTAAGAACCTGCGTGACCTCAGAATATGTATTGCAGTAGCATTCAAATGACGTGTTACTTGACCTAATGCGAACTAACGATTACTTTGATACGTTCTGATTGTTTCAAACATTTCTTTAGAGTAATAAGAATTAAACCAATGTTCGGATAACAGACAAACATGAACAGAAGTATTTTCTACGACAAAAATCATCGATTTAAAACTTGAATGTGTACATGGGATACAAAAGCAACCATGTTAATTTCGGCATGCATGATGATGTTAAATGAATGTGAAGTTCAGTTCTAAATTCTGAAGCGGAGGACAACTGGTAAACTTCTGTTTCAAATTCGACTATGTCTTGTTATTTGTTTTTACTATTGAAATTAGTTGTTATGCTGAAATTTATGATTATTTACCTTGAGCGAAGTATTATTTTAACCGTTCTAAATTCTTTTTTTTGCGAACCCGTCTTAAGCTAAATGTGTGATTGATTATTACTACGCGGGTCTCAAGGGATTTAAAATCGAAATAAATGCAAAAATGTGAGTTTTTGTGTCTTTCAAAGAACAAACAATATACAGAATTAATTGCAGGATAGAGACAATAACTGTTTACTGTCTATAACTATCAGCTGTTTTTGTAATCGAGTCGAAACAGGAGTAATTACACATATTTCTTAGCCTCGAAGAAATGCAGCAGATATTTAAAGACACTAAACAGTTATTGTCTATATAATGTAACACTTAATACTAAATAGATTACTTTTCTAGAATAACCGTACTAACCATAATAACCGTAATAACCAGGTATATATTCAAAATGAACGCTTGTAATCAAAACCAAGTTAAAATTGAGAAAAGAAAGGGGTCAATGAGACAACAACCCGACCAAAGAGCAAAGCGCAGCCCTCAATGGGTCTTCAACACAGCGAGGAAATCCGGCAGCCGGAGGTGGGTTTCAGATGAACTCCTTTGAGTTAATCCGTAACCAGTACATTTAAGACAGTAATTTCGTGATCATTGAAAAAAACAATACTAAAAACGCAACATGCAACTCTTAATTATTTCAAAATCAATACGCGCTGATTAAAAAACAATTTCCCCAATAACCGTAAGAAAAGTATATAGATGAAATCATCAAATGAAAAAAAAAAGATATATCAGTGATTCCGATTCCAAAAATTGTTAACGTTTAATGCATAATTCGCACTTGCGCATTTCAGTCTTGACAGAATAATATTAGCACTTGCATATTTTCTCGTTGACAGAGACTTCTATGTTGTTAAGTTTGATTGGTAAACAATATTTCTCAAGAAATGATATAAATTTTGAAAACTTAAAAAAAGTAACAACAAACTCATATAAAGAATATACATAAAAGACCAATTACCTTGTGTACAATTGAATCCCGTCCATCCGCTATTACATCCATCAATGCATTCTCCAGTGGTGTGAACACACGATGACTGTATGCAGTTTATTGAACAATTTTGAAGACACTTACTTCCATAAAAGCCAGAAGTACACGCTGTAAAACCAAAATACCAGATGTATATAACGTATATGTTAACGATTCAAATCTAAATTGAAATCATTTGAAAGTACTATTTTATCTTTTTATGTATACGAATGATAATGGTAGCTATTTCTGTCATAGCTTATTTATTGTTATATAGGAACAGATACTACTACATTTTAGTTGAGCTTCAGTATTAATAGTATATTGTGTTATTTTTTGTGTCAGGAACTGGTACACCAAAAATATGTAATGTAGTTGTCACATACGCAATCATCGCCTTATGTTAAGAGCATACGATACAGTTTTGATCCCGTATGTATAGGCTATTTGTTGCCTGATTTAATCAAATATGTAATAAAAAATATACCTTCATGTGCCACTTTTTGAGTTGAATGAGGTCGACATTTTGTATATTTGCTCAAAATTCGGATTTGTGAACATATCTTCCATTTCGAAAGAAAGCCATAACTTTTTTGTTTCAAAGATAAACAACAAATTGTTTTTTGTTAAATAATTTGTAATTTCTGTATTTTATAAGTATCCTAAAATATTATGCATTTTTTATTCAGAAATAACTCTTATTTATCAAATGGTCATGCATTAAGAAAAAAAACGTAATTTTTTGCTGTAGATTATTAAAATTAAAAAAAATACAATATTTACATTTTTATAAAATTTGGTTCACATAATCTCCCTGCAAAATGAATCAAAATGTCGTTTTAAAAAATAGGGGTTCATGCACTCGTTTTCAAATTAAATCAATTTGAATGATAAAAATGAGTCGAAAAATGCATCTTTTCCCGATATGTCATAGTTTGACGTCGCGAAAATAACATTTTACGTTAGCAACGTCATTACTTTCCCTGTAACTTATCGTATGTCCTTAATCAACAGATGGTTGAGGCATCGATTTCGTAATTGTTGTTCTTTATACAATTTTGTTCTTTTAAAAATGAATGGACCTGTAATTTTAACCCATGTTTTCCTTAATTCTTGATTGAATGGAATAGCGTAAGATACACATATTATTGTCTCGATGTCAATTTTCAATATGTGAATAAAATGCACAAAACCAAAGCTTATCTATAGAAATATATTTGATGTGTATACCTTGTTCACATGTTTCACCAATCCATCCATTTGAACAGCCAAATAGGCAACGTCCGGTTTCAAGGTCACATGGTCCATGACAATTCTCTGGACATGCTCTATTACAAAGTGGATCATATTTAGTAGATGGACAACCTTAAAACAAATACATATTCAGGGTATAACATGAAGACATTATTAAATTAACAAAAGGTTATCGTAGTTGTTTTCTTAATCATAGTTGCCAATAAATTTGGCATTATAGAACACAGTTTACATTTTTTTTTTTTTATAAAACGAAAACCTGAAATATTTTAAATAAGAAAAGAACATTAATATTTCAAGTTTCATTGTAAAATTGTACCTCAAGTAATATAGTGGCAAAGTCGGAGTTGTGACAGCTCCCACGTGACTTATTAAAAAAATACAATTCCATTATATTTTGGATTTCGTAGAATTTTAACTGCAAAGAAACAAACTCTCTTGTTTGAGAAGCTTTTAAAGTAAATGAGCATAAAGATGGAATTTATACCTTGTATACCTTTGCAGAGCGTACTTTTACATGCATTAATGTGGATAAAGAAGATTATATTGAAAAATTTTCAAAGCAATACAAAATTCAATTTACTTAGATATACTATTGAGGTAGATCATAAGTATATATTTTTTGAGACAGAATTTTACTATGTTTTTTTCGAAAATTTAATATAAAGTATTGGTCACCGTGCTATTTTTCAAACTATGAATCGTTGAAAATTACCAAAATTTGGTTAGTTTGTTCATGAAAAAACGCGATTAGTGTGCATAAAAAAAGTTCTATGAGATAGAATTTTGAAATAAATTGTGAGAAGATAGGTTTCATAATATGTTTTAAGAAAATAAAAAGAAAACATGGTGTCACCGAACTTGTTTTCTTGCTACAAGTAATAATAAAAAATTTCCCTATTAGCCCAGTATAAATTTTGTACTAAAAGAGTTATCTCCCCTTAAATGGCTCATTTGATAAAAAGGATTTTAGAACCCAAAAAATGATATTTGTAAAAATATTTTGTATAATACAATTAATTAACAAGTTTTCTTTATATATCAAAACAGTCTAACCATCGAATTGTAAATCTCTCTCCAAATTTGCAAATTTAGGCAAATAACTAGACCGATTTTGTAATGTGATTGTACAATCCAAGATGGCGGTATACCATGAATCTACCTTAAACATATTGTTACAGAAAAGTACCATACCATCACTATGAAAAACTTTCAAATACATATAACAGTTCTAATCTTTATAGCAAAGAAATATTATATCATATTAGAAGACTAATTGCACAATCTAAACAAATTCAATAGTCGTCAATTGCAAGACATCCTCTTATAGATGGGATTAAAGCCCTTATGCTTAATTCTAACCACCTTGTCCCTTAGCTCTAAACTTTTAACCTAAAACACTTTTATAACTTAATACTGTAAACCAAATATTTTCGCAGATACTTTAATTCACGTTTCACCAATTCTAGTCCACTTAGCGTAGCGGCTTTTTTAAATTCTCATTTACTTAATGTAGTTGAAAAGTGAACGATCAAAGTTTTCCATATTCGCGACGATTTATATTTGCGTTATGTTTATATTCGCGAAAGTCGAGAAAATAAGTTGGTTTACAGTATAGACATTTCTTGTAATATTGTGGGCTACACAAAGTAATGTATGGAGTTACGAAACTATAGTCCACATTGGCCAATTATCTATATACTTATGTACAAATAATATTCAGCTGACTTTTTTTAGGACATTTCTCATGTATCGTATGTTTCTTGTGTAAATGTAATGTTTGCATGTTATCCCATCAGGATTTTAAATTCTGCACAAATATATAATGGAACCTGATCTCATAACATTTCATACTTTGTATCGATTTAAATACTCACCAACGATTCCAATTTCACAAATTTCTAGTTCCACTTTTGCACTTTGTATAGATACTATGTACGTCAAGTATCTTAAAACGGAATACACACTGATGTGTCTTGGTAAAATTTCTCCTTGATATAAAATTGTTTCATTTTCTACGTTATCACTTTGATTTGAAGCGTATATTTTATGTACAAGACCATTGACTGTAGTATGCACTGAAATAAAGGAAAACCTATTACAATAATAATAAGTTTTATATATACAAGTAACCCTTTTTATATTAATTATTGAAAGTCATCAACTCTCAGCCACTAAATAAACAATGCATGTATTAAATAATATTAATTTCCTTTGTGTCGAATGTTATAATTATCTAAATTGATAATTATACCAATGATATTTGTCTATGTTGTTATAATGTGTTTTAATGAGTTTGTACTGATTGTTATGATGTTCTGTTTTAGGGTTTCTTTTATTAAAATATATCTGATTATTTATGTTTATTTTTCACCCAAAAAAAATAAGATTGTTTTTGGATTTAAACAAAGTCATGTGAAATGTAATGATAAATTTTAAATTTTAAAAATTTTTAATCTATGTATCTATCATGTCTATGTTGAGTGTATTGACTTATTTTAAACAGTTATCAAATATTTTTTTCTGTGGATATTAAATCACAAAATTGTCTACCTAAAACAAAAGTCCTTCAAATTTACATTCGCTAGATGCATCGAAAAAAAGAAATATCGATTGTACTTAATTGTTACTTACAAATATATACAAACAAAGTAAGCTGTCAATTAGAACTTTTCCTTTTCCCTTGGCTGATTTGTATTACGTTACATACACATGTCTAATTACATTATATTAGCTAGAATATGCAGTGGAACCATAAATCGGAGCTTTGTTTAAAGGTATAACTTTGTTTTGTAATATTGTTTATCTACAGAAAAACATTGATGATGGTCCAAAAAAAATCAAATACCTGAATGCATGCCCTTTACTATCAATTCACTAAGAATGGTGTAACCAGATTTATTTAAGAAAAAAATTAGACGATTTAAAATTGCGTACAAACAAAATGGACAAACATTTACTCAACCAAAGGAAAACTGAAAAGGTGAAAACATTGAAGGAGCAGTACCAAGTCAAGAATTTCATCAGTTGTTGCATAGTGTCATATTTAGTACGTACACAGTTTGTTTTCGTAAGTTCATGCTGTATAATACCAAACCGTTTCAAGACTTTTACGCTATTACATATTATTATAAATGTTTGTAGACTCGGCGAATTTCATAGAGTAATCTATATATTGATGCAGTCTAAAAACATCTTAATGTATTTTTTTAATTTTTTTTAAAATGCTCGATTCGTAGTTGTCCTACTGGCGGATATGTCACAATCTGACGTTTAATTATTGATACTCGAGGTAAGTACAAATATCGTCCGTGTACATTTACGCCAAACATTTGTCATTTAAAAAGAAAAATAGATCTCATAAAACATATGTATGTCCCGGTCAGGAGCCGCTGGTTTTTGTTAGTCCTGCTTTTTTTATGTTGTTTGTTTTTCAATTTCATTTCATTTAATTTTTATATTTTTGATTTTAGTGTTACATCCATTTGCACATGTCCTACTGGCGGATATGTCACAATCTGACGTTTAATTATTGATACTCGAGGTAAGTACAAATATCGTCCGTGTACATTTACGCCAAACATTTGTCATTTAAAAAGAAAAATAGATCTCATAAAACATATGTATGTCCCGGTCAGGAGCCGCTGGTTTTTGTTAGTCCTGCTTTTTTTATGTTGTTTGTTTTTCAATTTCATTTCGTTTAATTCTTATATTTTGGATTTTAGTGTTACATCCATTTGCACTGAACAAGTACATATTTTTTTAGGGGCCAGCGGTATGAAGTCCGCCTCCGGGTGCTGGATTTTCCCGCTGTGTTTAAGACCAATCGGTGGTCTTGAGCTCTTTTCTGATCTTTAATCGGGTTGTTGCCAATGTTACACGTTCCCTATTTCCATTCTAAATGTTATCATACATATATATATATATAAGGATATTTGGCATGTTCCAGACACATGTAGGTATACAGTCGTACGTGTTTTGTGGGTTAACTAATCAATAAAAGTTGATACCACACACAGTGCACATGCATACATAATTTACATGTTCTTCGAGATATTATGCTTAAAGCAAGGGGAAAAAAGTAAACCGTGAAAAATTTATAAATATTGTCGACAATTTTAAAATAAAAAACACATATATTGAGACAAATTTCATTTCGTTCTACTCATAATAAATAAAAAAAAACTGAAAATATTTGATAATTTTTCAAATTCTAATTTTGCAAAGTAAAATGAAAAATGTTCTACGTTAGAGCATTTTTCATTTTCAATTTGTAATGTCAAAATGAAAAATGCTCCAACGTGGAGCATTTTTCAATTTGTTTTTTAATATTGAAAATAGAAAAATGCTCCAACGTGGAGCATTTTTAATTTTCAATATTAAAAAACAAATTGAAAAATGCTCCACCTTGGAGCATTTTTCATTTTTCATTATTTCAAGTCAAAATGATTCTTTTTTCATTTTTCAATATTTTAAGGCAATTGAAAATATAATATGTGTTACATTTTAATGTTTGTTTTCTCTTATTTTTGATTGTAATTTCACATTGCGATAAGACGTGTCACGGTACTTGTCTATCCCAAATTCATGTATTTGGTTTTGATGTTACATTTGTAATTCTCGTGGGATTTTGTCTGATGCTTGGTCTGTTTCTGTGTGTATTACATTTTAGTGTTGTGTCGTTGTTCTCCTCTTATATTTAATGCGTTTCCCTCGGGTTTAGTTTGTTACCCCGCTTTTGTTTTTTGTCCATGGATTTATGAGTTTTGAACAGCGGTATACTACTGTTGCCTTTATTTGACGTTATCAATTTCTATATTCACCTTTAGAATGAAATTAAAATATATTGTTTTTCTTGAACAAGCAAATGCAAATGTTTAATTTATCCAAACTGTTGATAAAGTAAATCATTTTCAAAACAAACTTATTATTATTTTTTTAATATCTTGTGAAATAAAAAATTGTCATCGCATAAATATGATAAAAGTCAAATCTCATAAGGAAAGGATTTTTTAAAACTGACTTCGAAAGATTTTTGTAACATGTTTTCTAAACAACTTTGAAATTTTTAGTGCAATTTGCAAAATCTATTGTGTCAGTTTAAAATGACATTTGGCGCAAATATACACGGTCTACGTATAAGTAAAAACATAATTTATGATAATGAATGAACCATTTACAAATTAATACTGATAGTAACATAATACAAGTCTGCGAATTCTTGCAGACATATAAATCAAACTGTCCAACACTGTTAGACGATCGTATTATTTCAAGGTAGTTTCATGATATAAACTTTCTAAAAAAGAAAAGAGATGATAAGGCCTAGTTGATAAATATTCCTGAAGTATCATCTTACTTACGTGTTATAGTGTATTTTTTTTGTCTTTGAAAAAAAATATTCATACCTTTTAGTCTGTGTTGGTAATATCTATTTGCATTGATTCTATACTTATATATCTCGTCATTGTCTTATTGTGCTCTGATAAATCTTTGTATTCTTGTATTTATTGTTTTCTTATGTGCTTTGACTACTTGTCTTTTTGCTCTTCTTTGCTGTCATATTTGTTTATTTTACTGTTTATAGTGATTAAGATTATAACACAATGTAGACACTGTACCCCTGATTTATGCAACTGTCATTCAAGTAAAACATTTAACTAGCTATTAAAACAAAGTTCCATATCCTAGTGCCACATATGGAAATGTCAGGAATATAACAGTTGTTATTGGTTCGATTAATGTGTTTGAGATTTTATTTTGCCATTTGATTAGGGACTATCCCTTCTATATTTTCCTCGGAGTTCGTTTTTTTTTACTATTTTGTATAGAAATGCAGAGCAAGAAATAAATGAATCCATTTCTACATAGTACCACTCACTTGATGAAACAACTTTAAGTTGAAAGGTACACACTTAAAATTAAAAGTGAAATATTTTTTCAAAGTTACAAGTGTCCTTATATGTATTGTTATTGTCAATCCCGTCCAATTGAAATAAAGAATACATAAGATACAGCTAGTCTGCGCCATATCTTGACTTACATCTAGAAATAACCAATGATGGTCTGTTGAGAAATTAATAAAATTACGACACAAGAAATACATTCAGCTTCCCATTTTTATAATTGTCCATTTCTACATGTATGTATCAAGATTCAATCAGCGCCTGCAAATGAAATATTTATGTCCTAGTTGATACATTATTCCAGACTTGCATTCCCTTTCAAATTTTCCTTGCTAAGTGGTTGCTTTTTACAGAAATCTATCGAACATGTAGTACAAGTAATAAAGTTGAAATCATAAACTCAAACATTTAACCGACGCCATCACAGAGTCGATTGACCGTTATGGACTTTTTTGCACAGGTAACGACTGATATGATATAGTTGTCGTAACCAAAATCCGTCCGGCTTTTCACAAGATATGATCTATTATTTATCACAGATGTCTTAACATGCGCATTACATGTCAATCATAATTTGCTTACCTTTCGGAGGAATGCAACCCCCCTAATGTGTTTGGTTTGTTAGTGTTGCTTAGTCTTTTTCAACTTGCCATTGTCAAATTATTATAAGATATGAGTTTGAAATGTACCTTTTAGGCGTGCGACATATTTGGAAAAGACACTTAGTTAGTTACTGTAATGCATCCACCTAACACACAGCTGATTTATTTACACGTGATAGATGAATATCTGAACTTTTTTGCCCGGTGGTAAAAACTCGTACAGTGCAATTTTTGTAAAAAAATGAATAAAAAAAAGAGATTTAATTTAAAAATACTTGTGTTTCAACGTTAATTACTATATTTTTACTTCCTCTTTTTTCAATACCATGTATTGTTTTTTTTGCGGTTAACAGATTTTAGTATAACTAAACAAGTAAAAAAAATATTGTGTTTTTTCGAAGAAAATGTTAGTTTTATCACAATTTTGTATTTTTTTTCAAAAACCTACCCTTTTCAATTACTTTAAGTTATGTTTGCTTATTTGATTTTGTTTTAAAACAAAACATATCTATTCATCATTCCAAGTTTTTACCCAGTTTAATACATATTTTATTAACTGTATTAGGTGTCAGACCACCAATTTCCTTCTCCAATTTACAACGTGAAGGTAACTACTCTGACACAAAATAGTCATATCATTCGTTTGAAAGGGTTTGAAACCGTAGCATGCTTAATTGCTTCTATTGGAAACAATTTGGATAATGGGGGTCGGGCAGATCTACTAGCTGATTTGGGAGTATACGCAGCAAGTACCGTTGAAAAAAATGCTTTCTGGAAAACAATTCAAGAAAGCAGTTCGAGCTCTTACTCTTATATATGAAGCAATGATGTGGCTATGGGTATCCTCTTATTGTGATTGGTGTAGGACCACATATTAACTTACCAGATATTATTTTTAACGTCCTTCCGATGTGCTATGATACATTTTCTTGTGATATGTCCTCGTGGAATCAGAATAAGGCCATCCTTAACTTTTTAGTTGACAAGCATCGAGCACCTCTTATGAATGAATTTGAGGAATGGAGCTCTGCTGTGTTATCTACTATCAGATTTTGGGACCTGTTTTTGAATTCTGTGAGTAGCATGCTACAAAACTGTCCAGCATAGAGAGCGATTGGTTTGATACACAAAACCAGGCCAAAAAGTAACTAAGTTAACAGATATATGTGACTATACCCTGCTTAAGTCATCAATTGTTTGAACCAGAAATGTAGACTATTTGGTAACATCATCACAGTTCATATTATACAGCTTTTAGGTGAGCAACAGTTAAATCAAACGTTTATGTTTTATGCTCATAAACATCAAACAAACTTCGAAATCCATGTGTCCAAACATAAAAGTTACAAAATTATAATTTTATTTGAGAGGTTTAGTGTAATTTGATGTAGGATGTAGAGGTTTAGAACTAGTCAACAATTAATCATACCTTTGCTTGTAAGATGAAGTTCTGTTACAATTAGAATTTCTTTCATGTCAACCTGAAGCCGTACGTTTTTTCCAACTGTTTTGGAACACGTTGTCTGATTTCCATCATTTGCTAGATTTGCTGGTTGACTACCACTTGGAATCTGTGAGATTACACCATCATATGCGAGGTTATCTATCATAGACAAATCATGAATAATAATCTTTTGTTGGTTTGTATAAATTGCCAATTGGTATAAGTAGAATTTTTTGTATTCTTGTATAAGTTTCGCTGTGAAAAAAAAAACGCGACGAAAAGTGACTGTGTTTGTTTTATATGACAATTAACTAAATAATACAAAGTAATTTATACAATAAAACTTTATGAATCCAAAGTAATTAAGTAAAACTATCTTCATTCAACGAAAATACATGTAAACGAAAATAAATGAATAACAGTATTTAGCAACAGTTGGTTTTAATGTGCAAATGTCGTATGTGTTTTGGCTTTTATACGTTTTGTCTCTAGCTTATCTTCTACAGGTTTTTTCTAGAAAAAAAAAGTAATTATAACACGCACTGACGTCCATTAGATACTTTTTGTTCGTCAAATGTGTTTTTGACAAAAAATAAAAAATAATCATTATAGAAACGACTTTTGCGTTCATTGTATACATTTAAAAATGTTTCAAAGTGAAATAAGAACTAGCACTACTTAGTGGATTGCTTAAATTTTATTTGTTGTGTCCCATATAAAGACAGAAGGCGGCAGAGAAGTTCACAAGTTAATGCAATCGATTTGTTCTGTCAAATATCATGAACAATTTGTAAAGTTACTTCTAAAAAACAAATACATTTGTCAACTCTCTCTCTCTCTCTCTCTCTCTCTCTCTCTCTCTCTCATATGTGCACTAGATTCTACTCTCCATGCACCATATCATTCAACTGTATCTGCAGTAAAATTTCCATTCATACAATAACCACAAAGCCAGGTTTATATTTAAGTCTAAGTTTATATGTAAAGTTTCTTACACTTGTTGCAAAAATATCCAGTTCGTCTTTCCTTACAACCTTTTGTACATACTGCTGTGTTCTTATCGCAAACACCACTCAAACAGTTTTCAGAGTTACACCCTAATATGCACGAACCATTTCCAGGATAGCAATGTTGATCTATACAACTTTCTGTACATGACATATTGCAATCTTTACCCCAAAAATTCGTCTGACAGCCTGAAAATTTTAAGAAAAAAAATAATAAAATGAGTGACTTTTCATACATAATAATAAAATCATTTAAACCATGTTTGCAATGAAACAGACCTTAACACAATTCATATATAGGTTATAAAAAACATTCCCTAACAAATTGAACTTTTGACAACAAAGCAAATCAATGAAATATGGTCTTCATTAAAATTATTTGTTTACTGCTGCGTTCAACTTTTGGTTTGCTAGAGACATATTTCTATTTCTTAATTCTATTAGAATTCTCCCATTCAGAATAACATTTAACTTACCATTTATGACAACATAACATAATTCAATAATACTCCCACTCTCACGGCTTGCCGGTACATCATCATAATAAATGACGTATTGTCCAAGTTGATTGCATGAAATAGTCTGAGTGATGGCTGGAACACCTGCAGGATCTTGGTAGCAGAGATCATAACCAAATGGAGGAATGGTCGATGTATTAGATACATACAATTTAAATCCATTCATTCGATGTGCAACTGCAATTACACATATCAGTTTATACATACATGTTTGTTAAGTTGTATCATGTCCATATGAAACTTTTAATTTCTACCATAAAAACGTCTCGTTACAATCGAATTTTATGTTCTGAAGGTATATATGTAATTTAAAAGAGATATAGAATAATATACTTTTTATAGAATTTTTAATGAATATTTTGTTACGAAAAAATTCGTAAAATCAATACAACCTCATCAAGAACACAAAATATATAACATGCATACGCCACATAGGAATATCAAATACTAATTATAAAGTTATACACATTCCATACAATAAGTCATATAGTAACGGTTGTTAAGGGTTAACTAATATTCATAAATGATTAACTTTTCTCGAGTAGTTTATTTCATTTTCATTTTCATTCTTTTTGGCCATCTTTCTTAGGGCATTTGAGTAATTTGTTTTGATATCTGATTCTTAATTCGATCGATGAGTGAAGCTATTTCTTTCTATTTTGTTTATACTATGTCCTTTGTAAATAATGTAACGACATTGTCCCATATTAGAAGGAAGAATTTGGCACAAGGACACATGTTTCACTACGTCAATTTTACCTTTTGTAACACGAATGAAAAGTAAAATCACAAAAATACTGAGCTCCGAGGAAAATTCAAATCGTAAAGTCTCTAATCAAAGGGCAAAATTAAAAAGTTCAAATAAAGTCAACAGTAGTATACCGCTGTTCAAAACTCATAAATCCATGGACAAAAAACAAAATCGGGGTAACAAACTAAAACCGAGGGAAACGCATTAAATATAAGAGGAGAACAACGACATAACACTAAAATGTAACACCCATAAACAAAATCCCACGAGAATAACAAATATAACATATATATATAACATCAAAACCAAATACATGAATTGGGGATAGACAAGTACCGTGACACGTTTTATGATATCGCAATGTGAAACACATCAAACGAAAAGATAACAACTGTCACATTCTTGACTTGGTGCATACATTTTGTATGTAGAAAGCGGTGGATCGAACCTGGTTTTATAGCTAGCTAAACCTCTCACTTGTATCACAGTCGCATCAAATTAATTAATATTGACAACGATGCGTGAACAATATTAATAGACATATCTGGCTGTAAGTTGGATTTGGATTTTGATTGGCTAATCATTTGTCATTTTTTTCCAATTTCATCCCCTGATTTTTTTTTGAGGAAATTATAGAGAAACGGTCTCTTGTCAGTCTTGATTATTCAGAAGTCAGAGTATAAAATCTTTACTTAAGTCTTGTGAGAATTCAACTATAGCTACACGGAAAAAGAATATCAGGCTAAATGAATTCAGTACTCAGTCAACGTATAAGCATATTCTTTTTTAGTATGTGGGAAAATTACGGGGATGATTTATGACTGTTTCCAAAATTGACAAACACATATTCTGAAACTCAATTTAGTTTACACTAAACATTTGGCAACTCCATTGACATAAACAGTTCGGTATATACAACTTCTCCACTCTTTACATAGCTAATGGTGTACTACAAAAACGTTGTTGCCGCTTTTTTTGGCATCTGTTGTTTTTATTAAGGTCTTCCCTTTTTCAAAAGGGAAAGACCTTACTGTATATCTTCTGTTTATTATTAGGTCTTTCCACTTTTCCTCGGAAAGACCTATTAGATTTCTTCTTCTGATTATTATTTTTTTTTCTTTCGCGTAATTTTTTTCCTTCGCTGTTTTTTTGTTTCGCAAGATGTCGCTTAGATTTTTGGAATATGATATCTAACAGTTTATACGTTTTTGAAACCAACTCTGCTTAACCGAATACTTTCCCAAATAAGAGTTATCTCCCCGAACACTGTTTTTCTTGTTATCTCTAAGGCTTCGCAACCGTATAAGAAACTGACAAATTTATTTTTCCAAATTGCTCGTTATATCCTCAGGATGTTCTGTTTTATTTTGACCGAAGCCGTATATAGATTCCATATGAGAGTTATCTCCCCTTTTATGTATGATATAAGAATATGCATTTCTTACTCGTAAACTATAAGTGATAGAGACCTAGGGTCTTTTGATTTGAGATCCTTGGTCCAAAAAAATGAAAATAAGGTCAAGGTCAAAGGTCATATAAATTTTGATTTTGGCTTATTTTCGCTTATTTTCAAAAGCCGTCTAACTTATCGACAAATTATTTTCACTAAATTGTTAGTTGCAACATGTCTTAACACGTAAATTTTAGTCGAAAGAGTACGTAGTCATTTGATGCTAGTTTTGCCCCCTTTTATATCTAATATTAGATGTAAGGTATTACAACTCATTAACAATATATAGTAGAGTCCTAGAGTCTTTTGATTTGAGGTCCTTGGTTGATGACCTCGAAATTGAGCTCAAGGTCATAAGTAAATGTAACGTTCTAGATTTTGATCTTTGCTTTTACCTCATATGTATACATGATCAAGACATGGGACTTTTTAAATTAAGCTGCAAGCAATGTGATCTAGAAAAAGACAACCGGAAGTGACCTTTTGTAAACCGGAAGTAGCTATATTTTGTACTTAATTAATGAAAAAGTATATAGAACCATATATTTTTGGAATCAATGTCAAGTAAACAATAAAAAATTACCGGAAGTAACATATTTTAAACCGGAAGTAAAAAACGATCTCCCTTATGTATATCTTTTTGTATAGAAACCATATATTTCTGTAATAAGCGTTCAATAAGCTGTCATTTGACGCTAAAATTGACATTGAAAACCAAATTTTAATAATTTTCATATAAAAAAAAGGTCTTAACAGGTGGAAAGACCATCAATGATTCTCTGAACAATTGGTTTTTAATTAGGTCTTTCCACTTTTCCGTGGAAAGACCTATTGGATTTCTTCTGATTATTAGGTCTTTCCACTTTTCCGTGGAAAGACCTATTGGATTTCTTCTGATTATTAGGTCTTTCAACCTTTCAGTTGAAAGACCTATAGGTTTTGTTCTGATTATTATTATTAGGTCTTTCAACCTTTCAGGTGAAAGACCTATAGGGTTTGTTCTGATTATTATTATTATTATTATTATTATTATTATTATTATTAGGTCTTTCAACTTTTCAGTTGAAAGACCTATAGGGTTTGTTCTGATTATTATTATTAGGTCTTTCAACCTTTCAGTTGAAAGACCTATTGTATTTGTTCTGATTATTATTAGGTCTTTCAACCTTTCATTTGAAAGACCTATAGGTTTTGTTCTGATTATTATTATTATTATTATTATTATTTTTTTTTTTCTTCCGCCAACTTTTTTTACCTTCGCTGTTTTTTTGTTTCGCAAGATGTCGCTTAGATATATGGTATATGATATCGAACAGTTTATACGCTTTTGAAACCAACTCTGCTTAACCGAATACTTTCCCAAATAAGAGTTATCTCCCCGAACACTGTTTTTCTTGTTATCTCTAAGGCTTCGCAACCGTATAAGAAACCGACAAATTTATTTTTCCAAATTGCTCGTTATATCCTCAGGATGTTCTGTTTTATTTTGACCGAAGCTATCCGGAGACTCCATATGAGCGTTATCCCCCCTTTTGTATATGATATAGGTGATATGCATTTCTAACTGGTAAACCATAAGTGATAGAGACCCAGGGTCTTTTGATTTAAGATCCTTGGTCCAAAAAAATGAAAATGAGGTCAAGGTCAAAGGTCAAGGTCAAATTCTAAATTTTGATTTGGGCTTATTTTCACTTATTTTCATTAACCTTATAAGATATCGACAAATTATTTTTACTAAATTGTTAGTTGCTACATGTCGTAACTTATAAATTTTGGTTGCAAGGGTGCGTAGACAATAAATGGGAGTTTTCGCCCCTATTATATTTAGAATTATGCGTACAGTGATATTACTCATGAACCATACATATTAAGGAACTAGTGTCTTTTGATTCGAGATGTTAAGTCTATGACCTTGAAATTGAGGTCAAGGTCAAAGGTTAATTGGACGTTCTAGATTTTGACCTTTGCTTTAAATTCATATTTATACATCATAAAGCCATAGGAACTGACATTTTTAACTGAATTTTAATTTTTTCATATCAAAATAGATTTTTATTAGTTGAAAGACCTTCAATTGTTCTTTGAACAATTGGTTTTTAATTATTATTATTATTATTATTATTATTTTTTTTTTTCTTCCGCCAACTTTTTTTTCCTTCACTGTTTTTTTGTTTCCCAAGATGTCGCTTAGATATATGGTATATGATATCGAGCAGTTAATACGCTTCTGAAACTGACACCGCGTAACAAAAACCTTTACCTTGTAAGAGTTATCTCCCCGAACACTGTTTTTCTTGTTATCTCTAAGGCTTCGCAACCGTATAAGAAACCGACAAATTTATTTTACCAAATTGCTCGTTACATCCTCAAGATGATTTGATTAATTTTGACCGAAGCTATCCGGAGACTCCATATGAGAGTTATCCCCCCTTTTATATATGATATAGGTTATATGCATTTCTAACTGGTAAACCATAAGTGATAGAGACCTAGGGTCTTTTGATTTAAGATCCTTGGTCCAAAAAAATGAAAATTAGGTCAAGGTCAAAGGTCAAGGTCAAATTCTAAATTTTGATTTTGGCTTATTTTCACTTATTTTCATTAACCTTATAAGATATCGACAAATTATTTTTACTAAATTGTTAGTTGCGACATGTCGTAACTTATAAATTTTGATTGCAAGGGTGCGTAGACAATAAATGGGAGTTTTCGCCCCTCTTATATTTACAATTATGCGTAAAGTGATATTACTCATGAACCATACATATTAAGGAACTAGTGTCTTTTGATTCGAGATGTTTAGTCTATGACCTTGAAATTGAGGTCAAGGTCAAAGGTTAATTGGACGTTCTAGATTTTGACCTTTGCTTTAAATTCATATTTATACATCATCAAGCCATAGGAACTGACATTTTCAACTAAATTTTAATATTTTCATATCAAAATAGATCTTTATTAGTTGAAAGACCTTCAATTGTTCTTTGAACAATTGGTTTTTAATTATTTTTTTTTTTCTTCCGCCAACTTTTTTTTCCTTCACTGTTTTTTTGTTTCCCAAGATGTCGCTTAGATATATGGTATATGATATCGAACAATTAATACGCTTCTGAAACTGACACCGCGTAACAAAAAACTTTACCTTGTAAGAGTTATCTCCCCGAACACTGTTTTTCTTGTTATCTCTAAGGCTTTGCAACCGTATAAGAAACCGACAAATTTATTTTTCCAAATTGCTCGTTATATCCTCAGGATGTTCTGTTTTATTTTGACCGAAGCTATTCAGAGACTCCATATGAGCGTTATCCCCCCTTTTATATATGATATAGGTGATATGCATTTCTAACTGGTAAACCATAAGAGATAGAGACCCAGGGTCTTTTGATTTAAGATCCTTGGTCCAAAAACATGAAAATTAGGTCAAGGTCAAAGGTCAAGGTCAAATTCTAAATTTTGATTTGGGCTTATTTTCACTTATTTTCATTAACTTTATAAGATTTCGACAAATTATTTCTACTAAATTGTTAGTTGCGACATGTCGTAACTTATAAATTTTGATTGGAAAGGTGCGTAAACAATAAATGGGAGTTTTTGACCCTCTTATATTTAGAATTATGCTTAAAGTGATATTACTCATGAACCATACATAATACAGACCTAGGGTCTTTTGATTGGGGATCCTTGGTTTATGACCTTGAAATTGAGGTCAAGGTCATAGGTTAATTGGACGTTCTAGATTTTGACCTTTGCTTGAAATTCATATTTATACATTATTAAGCCATAGGAACTGACATTTTCAACTGAATTTTAATATTTTCATATCAAAATAGATACTTATTGGTTGAAAGACCTTCAATTGTTCTTTGAACAATTGGTTTTTAATTATTATTATTTTTTTTTTTCTTCCGCCAACTTTTTTTTCCTTCACTGTTTTTTTGTTTCGCAAGATGTCGCTTAGATATATGGTGTATGATATCGAACAGTTAATACGCTTCTGAAACTGACACCGCGTAACAAAAAACCTTACCTTGTAAGAGTTATCTCCCCGAACACTGTTTTTCTTGTTATCTCTAAGGCTTCTCAACCGTATAAGAAACCGACAAATTTATTTTTCCAAATTGCTCGTTATATCCTCAGGATGTTCTGTTTCATTTGGACCGATGCTATCCGGAGACTCCATATGAGAGTTATCCCCCCTTTTATATATGATATAAGTGATTTACAGTTCTAAATGGTAAACCATAAGTGATAGAGACCTAGGGTCTTTTGATTTAAGATCATTGGTCCAAAAAAATGAAAATTAGGTCAAGGTCAAAGGTCAAGGTCAAATTTTAAATTTTGATTTTGGCTTATTTTCACTTACTTCATTCACTTTATAAGATTTCGACAAATTATTTTTACTAAATTGTTAGTTGCGACATGTCGTAACTTATAAATTTTGGTTGCAAGGGTGCGTAGACAATAAATGGGAGTTTTCGCCCCTCTTATATTTAGATTAATGCGTAAAGTGATATTACTCATGAACCATACATATTAAGGAACTAGTGTCTTTTGATTCGAGATGTTTAGTCTATGACCTTGAAATTGAGGTCAAGGTCAAAGGCTAATTGGACGTTCTAGAATTTGACCTTTGCTTTAAATTCATATTTATACATCATAAAGCCATAGGAACTGACATTTTCAACTGAATTTTAATATTTTCATATCAAAATAGATCTTTATTAGTTGAAAGACCTTCAATTGTTCTTTGAACAATTGGTTTTTAATTATTATTATTTTTTTTTTCTTCCGCCAACTTTTTTTACCTTCGCTGTTTTTTTGTTTCGCAAGATGTCGCTTAGATATATGGTATATGATATCGAACAGTTTATACGCTTTTGAAACCAACTCTGCTTAACCGAATACTTTCCCAAATAAGAGTTATCTCCCCGAACACTGTTTTTCTTGTTATCTCTAAGGCTTCGCAACCGTATAAGAAACCGACAAATTTATTTTTCCAGATTGCTCGTTATATCCTCAGGATGTTGTGTTTTATTTTGACTGAAGCTATCCGGAGACTCCATATGAGAGGTATCCCCCCTTTTGTATATGATATAAGTGATATGCATTTCTAACTGGTGAACCATAAGTGATAGAGACCTAGGGTCTTTTGATTTAAGATCCTTGGTCCAAAAAAATGAAAATTAGGTCAAGGTCAAAGGTCAAGGTCAAATTCTAAATTTTGATTTTGGCTTATTTTCACTTATTTTCATTAACCTTATAAGATATCGACAAATTATTTTTACTAAATTGTTAGTTGCGACATGTCGTAACTTATAAATTTTGGTTGCAAGGGTGCGTAGACAATAAATGGGAGTTTTGGCCCCTCTTTTATTTAGAATAATGCGTAAAGTGATATTACTCATGAACCATACATATTAAGGAACTAGTGTCTTTTGATTCGAGATGTTTAGTCTATGACCTTGAAATTGAGGTCAAGGTCAAAGGTTAATTGGACGTTCTAGAGTTTGACCTTTGCTTTAAATTCATATTTTTACATCATAAAGCCATAGGAATTGACATTTTCAACTGAATTTTAATATTTTCATATCAAAATAGATCTTTATTAGTTGAAAGACCTTCAATTGTTCTCTGAACAATTGGTTTTTAATTAGGTCTTTCCACTTTTCCGTGGAAAGACCTATTGGATTTCTTCTGATTATTAGGTCTTTCCACTTTTCTGTGGAAAGACCTATTGTTTTTCTTCTGATTATTTTTTTATTTTTTTTTTTCTTCCGCCTAATTTTGTTCTTGCGATAAACATTTGTTTCGCAAAATGTCGCTTAGATATTTTGTATATGATATCGAACAGTTTATGCGCTTTTGAAATTTACCCTGCGTAAACAAATACTTTTCTTTGTAGGAGTTATCTCCCCAAACACTGTTTTCCTTGTTAGCGCATCTCCTTCGCAACCGTAAAAGATTATGACAAATTTATTTTACAAAATTGCTCGTTATATCCTTCGCATGATTTGTCCTATTTTGACCGAAGCGATATGACCGCTCCATATGAGAGTTATTTCCCCTTATGCATCTGATATAAGTGATATGAATTTCTATCTTATAAACCATAAGTGATAGAGACCTAGGATCTTTTGATTTGAGGTCCTTGGTCCCAAAAAATGAAAATTAGGTCAAGGTCAAAGGTCAAGGTCATATTTTAATATTTGAATTTGGCTTATTTTCACTTATATCCAAAGACTGTATAAGATATCAACAAATTATTTTTACTAAATTGTTAGTTGCGACATGTCGTAAGATGTAAATTTTGATTGCAAGCGTACGTTGAATGTGAAAGGGAGTTTTCTCCCCTCTTGTATTAAAAAATACGCGTTTGGTGATATAACTCATTAACTAAATATAATTAAGACCTATGGTCTTTTGATTTGAGGTCCTTGGTTTATGACCTTGAAATTGATCTCAAGGTCATGGCTTAATTTGACGTTCTATATTTTGACCTTTGCTTTTATTCTATATGTATACATGATAAAGATATACAACTTTTAGAAAAAGGTATCAAGCCATTTAACCTTGAAAAAAAACAACCGGAAGTGACCTTTTGTAAACCGGAAGTAGCTATTTTTTGTACTTTATTAATATAAAAGTATATAGAACCAGATATTTTTGGAATCGGTTTCAAGTAAATATTTAAATATAATCGGAAGTAACATTTTTCAAACCGGAAGTAACAAATTATCTCCCTTATTTAAAAAAAATGTATGGAAACAATATATTTTTGGAATCAGCTATCATTTGACAATTGAAATGACATTTTAAACTTAGTTTCACAACTTTTCATATCAAAAAGGATGGAAAGACCTTCAATTGTTCTGTGAATTTTTTTTTTTTTTTTTTCTTCCGCCTAATTTTGTTCTTGCGATAAACATTTGTTTTGCAATATGTCGCTTAGATATTTGGTATATGATATCGAACAATTGATGCGCTTTTGAAATTTACCCTGCGTAACCGAAAACTTTTCTTTGTAGGAGTAATCTCCCCAAACACTGTTTTCCTTGTGAGCGCAACTCCTTCGCAAACGTAAAATATTATGACAAATTTATTTTACAAAATTGCTCATTATATCCTTTGCATGATTTGTCCTATTTTGACCGAAGTGATATGAATGCTCCATACGAGAGTTATTTCCCCTTATTCATTTGATATAAGTGAATTGCATTTCTAACTGGTAAACCATAATTGATAGAGACCTAGGATCTTTGGATTTGAGGTCCTTGGTCCAAAAAAATGAAAATTAGGTCAAGGTCAAAGGTCAAGGTCATATTCTAATTTTTGAATATGGCTCATTTCCACTCATTTCCAAAAAACGTTTAAGATATCGACAAAGTATTTTTTTCTAAATCGTTTGTTGTGACATGTCGTAACACGTAAATTTTGATTGCAAGGGTACGTTGAATGTGAAAGGGAGTTTTCTCCCCTTTGGTATTTAAAAATACGCGTATGGTGATATAACTCATTAACTAAACATAATTAAGACCTATGGTCTTTTGATTTGAGGTTCTTGGTTAATGACCTTGAAATTGATCACAAGGTCATAGCTTAATTTGACGTTCTAGATTTTGACCTTTGCTTTTACCCCATCTGTATACATAATAAAGTCATGAGACTTTTTGACAAACGGTATCAAACCATTTAAACTTAAAAAAACAACCGGAAGTGACCTTGTGTAAACCAGAAGTAGCTATTTATTGTACTTTATTACATAAAAGTATAAAAAACAAGATATTTTTGGAATCAGTGTCAAGTAAATAGTCAAATATTATCGGAAATAGAGTTTTTCAAACCGGAAGTAAGAAATTATCTCCCTTATCTAAAAAAATATTGTTTAGAAACCATATATTTTTGGAATCAGCGTACAATAAGCTATCATTTGACGATTGAAATGACATTTTAAACCTATTTTTACACCTTTCATATTAAAATACATTGTTTTGGTGGAAAGACCTTCAATTGTTCTCTGAACAATTGGTTTTTAATTATTATTATTATTATTATTATTTTTTTTTTTTTCTTCCGCCTAATTTGTTTCCTTCGCTGTTTTTTTGTTTCGCAAGATGTCGCTAAGATTTTTGGAATATGATATCTAACAGTTTATACGCTTTAGAAACCAACTCGTTTTAACCGAATACTTTCCCAAATAAGAGTTATCTCCCCGAACACTGTTTTTCTTGTTATCTCTAAGGCTTCGCAACCGTATAAGAAACCGACAAATTTATTTTTCCAAATTGCTCGTTATATCCTTAGGATGTTCTGTTTTATTTTGACCGAAGCCGTATATAGATTCCATATGACAGTTATCCCCCCTTTTATGTTTGATATAAGAATTTGCATTTCTAACTGGTAAACCATAAGTGATAGAGACCTAGGGTCTTTTGATTTGAGGTCCTTGGTCCAAAAAAATGAAAATAAAGTCAAGGTCAAAGTTCAAGGTCGTATTATAAAATTTGATTTTGGCTGATTTTCACTTATTTTCAAAAGCCATATAACTTATCGACAAATTATTTTTACTAAATTGTTAGTTGCGACATGTCGTAACTTATAAATTTTGGTTGAAAGGGTGCGTAGACAATAAATAGGAGTTTTCGCCCCTCTTATGTTTAGAATTATGCGTAAAGTGATATTACTCATGAACCATACAGATTAAGGAACTAGTGTCTTTAGGTTTGAGATCCTTAGTCTATGACCTTCAAATTGAGGTTAAGGTCATAGGCCAATTGGACGTTCTAGATTTTGACCTTTGGTCTAAATATGCTCCAAATTCATATTTAGACATTATAAAGTCATAGGAACTGACATATCAACTGAGTTTTTAATATTTTCACATCAAAATATGTTGTAAGTGGTGGAAAGACCATCAATGGTTCTCTGAACAATTGGTTTTTAATTTTTTTTTTTTCTTCTGCCTAATTTTTTTCCTTCGCTGTTTTTTTGTTTCGCAAGTTGTCGCTTAGATTTTTGGAATATGATATCGAACAGTTTATACGCTTTTGAAACCAACTCGTTTTAACCGAATACTTTCCCAAATAAGAGTTATCTCCCCGAACACTGTTTCTCTTGTTATCTCTAAGGCTTCGCAACCGTATAAGAAACCGACAAATTTATTTTTCCAAATTGCTCGTTATATCCTCAGGATGTTCTGTTTTATTTTGACCGAAGCCGTATATAGATTCCATATGAGAGTTATCCCCCCTTTTATGTTTGATATAAGAATATGCATTTCTAAATGGTGAACCATAAGTGATAGAGACCTAGGGTCTTTTGATTTGAGATCCTTGGTCCAAAAAATGAAAATAAGGTCAAGGTCAAAGGTCAAGGTCATATTATAAATTTTGATTTTGGCTTATTTTCACTTATTTTCAAAAGCCGTATAACTTATCGACAAATTATTTTTACTAAATTGTAAGTTGCGACATGTCGTAACTTATAAATTTTGGTTGAAAGGGTGCGTAGACAATAAATGGGAGTTTTCGCCCCTCTTATGTTTAGAATTATGCGTAAAGTGATATTACTCATGAACCATACATATTAAGGAACTAGTGTCTTTAGGATGAGATCCTTAGTCTATGACCTTGAAATTGAGGTCAAGGTCATAGGTTAATTGGACGTTCTAGATTTTGACCTTTGCTCCAAATTCATATTTAGACATCATAAAGTCATAACTGACATATCAACTGAATTTTTAATATTTTCACATCAAAATATGTTGTAAGTGGTGGAAAGACCATCAATGGTTCTCTGAACACTTGGTTTTTAAATATTATTTTTTTTTTTTTTTTTTCTTCCGCCTAATTTTTTTCCTTCGCTGTTTTTTTGTTTTGCAAGATGTCGCTTAGATTTTTGGAATATGATATCGAACAGTTTATACGCTTTTGAAACCAACTCTGCTTAACCGAATACTTTCCCATATAAGAGTTATCTCCCCAAACACTGTTTTTCTTGTTATCTCTAAGGCTTCACAACCGTATAAGAAACCGACAAATTTATTTTTCCAAATTTCTCGTTATATCCTCAGGATGTTCTGTTTTATTTTGACCGAAGCCGTATATAGATTCCATATGAGAGTTTCCCCCCCTTTTATGTTTGATATAAGAATATGCATTTCTAACTGGTAAACCATAAGTGATAGAGGCCTAGGGTCTTTTGATTTGAGGTCCTTGGTTCAAAAAAATGAAAATTAGGTCAAGGTCAAAGGTCAAGGTCATGTTCAAAATTTTGATTTTGGCTTGTTATCTCTCATTTTTTGAAATCTTATAAGATATCGACAAAATATTTTCACACAATTGTTAGTCGCGACATGTTGTTACACATAAATTTTAGTCGAAAGGATAAGTAGATGTTTGATGCGAGTTTTCCCCCCTTTTATATCTAATATCAGTTGTATGGTAATATAACTCATTAACAATATAAAGTAAATACCTAGAGTCTTTTGAATTGAGGTCCTTGGTTTATGACCTTGAAATTGAGCTCAAGGTCATTTGTTAATTTAACGTTCTAGATTTTGACCTTTGCTTTTACCTCATATGTATTCATGTTTAAGCTATCAGACTTTTTGCATTAGGTTGCAAGCAATATGACGTTGAAAAAGCTAACCGGAAGTGACCTTTTGTAAACCGGAAGTAGCTAATTTTTGTAATAAATTGTTGTAAAAGTATCTTAAACCATATATTTTTGGAATCAGCGTCAAGTAAACTATAAGACAGTACCGGAAGTAACATATTTTGAACCGGAAGTAGAAAATTGTCTCCCTTATTTATATCTTTTTGTGTAGAAACCTTATATTTTTGGAATCAGCGTACAATAAGTTGTCATTTGACGCTGAAATTGACATTTAAAACCAAATTTTAATATTTTCACATAAAAAAATCATTACTGGTGGAAAGACCATCAATGGTTCTCTGAACAATTGGTTTTTAATTATTACTATTATTTTTTTTTTTTTTTTTTTCTTCCGCCTAATTTTTTTCCTTCGCTGTTTTTTTGTTTCGCAAGATGTCGCTTAGATTTTTGGAATATGATATCGAACAGTTTATACACTTTTGAAACCAACTCTGCTTAACCTAATACTTTCCCAAAAAAGAGTTATCTCCCCGAACACTGTTTTTCTTGTTATCTCTAAAGCTTCGCAACTGTATAAGAAACCGACAAATTTATTTTTCCAAATTGCTCGTTATATCCTCAGGATAAGCTGTTTTATTTGACCGAAGCCGTATATAGATTCCATATGAGAGTTATCCCCCCTTTTATGTTTGATATAAGAATTTGCATTTCTAACTGGTAAACCATAAGTGATAGAGACCTAGGGTCTTTTGATTTGAGGTCCTTGGTCCAAAAAAATGAAAATAAGGTCAAGGTCAAAGGTCAAGGTCATATTATAAATTTTGATTTTGGCTTATTTTCACTTATTTTCAAAAGCTGTATAACTTATCGACAAATTATTTTTACTAAATTGTTAGTTGCGACATGTCGTAACTTATAAATTTTGGTTGAAAGGGTGCGTAGACAATAAATGGGAGTTTTCGCCCCTCTTATGTTTAGAATTATGCCTAAAGTGATATTACTCATAAACCATACATATTAAGGAACTATTGTCTTTAGGTTTGAGATCCTTAGTCTATGACCTTGAAATTGAGGTCAAGGTCATAGGTTAATTGGACTTTCTAGATTTTGACCTTTGCTCCAAATTCATATTTAGACATCATAAAGTCATAGGAACTGACATATCAACTGAATTTTTAATATTTTCACATCAAAATATGTTGTACGTGGTGGAAAGACCATCAATGGTTCTCTGAACAATTGGTTTTTAATATTGATCTTACATCTCTTCTGAAAAAAAAAATCCACCTCCTTGTTATCACTTAAACACTGAAACTACAAGTCCAATCGATTCCAAAATTTACAGTCAGCAGGGCATACATGTACTAAAGGTTCATAAAACAACGTGGTGCCGATATCTCTCAAGACTTTTCCTAGAGAAAACAAATTGCAATGCCGTAAAAATTGCTTGCTCGGTCCGTAAATCTCAGTGAAATGCTACAATAAAATGTCCGCTCCTAGATTGAAATACTTATCTGTGTTACAAACTGGTGCTGAAAAATATACATTATCAGAAAATAATCCTTAAATGTGTTTTAAAGTTACACCGAATAAATTAAATCCAAAACATGCACTGCTGGTGAACTGTGATCAAAATGTCAATTTCCTACAATGACAAAAGAAATTACATTGTGTACATTCCGTCTCTATACATGTTGTCTGTTCAACATCCCGACCTAAAGAGAAATAAAAAGACTAAGTTTTCGTTATTATATACCCACGTCACGTGATGTCTCCTCAATCTGGCGCGCGCGCTGGACCTAAAATAAAAGAAAAACTTTCCAAACTAAACATGAAACTTCTCCGGTAACACAATACTATAGACCCCTTACAGAAACAAACAAACAAACAAAACAACCCCCCCCCAAATCAATCTATGTTTCAAAGGGGGAAAGACCGTTTACAATTGCTTTTTAAAAGCAATTGATTTATATTTATTATTATTATTATTTTAGGTCTTTCGAATTTTCCGTGGAAAGACCTATTGGATTTCTTCTGATTATCATAAGGTCTTTCCATTTTTCCGTGGAAAGACCTATTGGATTTCTTCTGATTATTAGGTCTTTCAACCTTTCGGATGAAAGACCTATAGGTTTTGTTCTGATTATTATCATTAGGTCTTTCAACCTTTCAGGTGAAAGACCTATTGAATTTGTTCTGATTATTAGGTCTGTCAACCATTCAGGTGAAAGACCTATTGAATTTGTTCTGATTATTTTTAGGTCTTTCAACCTTTCAGGTGAAAGACCTATTGCTTTTGTTCTGATTATTAGGTCTTTCCACTTTTCCGTGGAAAGACCTATTGGATTTCTTCTGATTATTATTTTTTTTTTTTTCGCCTAATTTTTTTCCTTTGCTGTTTTTTTGTTTCACAAGATGTCGCTTAGATTTTTGGAATATGATATCGAACAGTTTATACGCTTTTGAAACCAACTCTGCTTAACCGAATACTTTCCCAAATAAGAGTTATCTCCCCGAACACTTTTTTCCTTGTTATCTCTAAGGCTTTGCAACCGTTTAAAAAAGCGATAAATTTATTTTTCCAAATTGCTCGTTATATCCTCAGGATGTTCTGTTTTATTTTGACCGAAGCCGTATATAGATTCCATATGAGAGTTATCCCCCCTTTTATGTTTGATATAAGAATATGCATTTCTAACTGGTAAACCATAAGTGATAGAGACCTAGGGTCTTTTGATTTGAGATCCTTGGTCCAAAAAAATGAAAATAAGGTCAAGGTCAAAGGTCAAGATCATATTATAAATTTTGATTTTGGCTTATTTTCACTTATTTTCATTAACCTTATAAGATATCGACAAATTATTTTTACTAAATTGTTAGTTGCCACATGTCGTAACTTATAAATTTTGGTTGCAAGGGTGCGTAGACAATAAACGGGAGTTTTCGCCCCTCTTATATTTAGAATTATGTGTAAAGTGATATTACTCATGAACCATACATATTAAGGAACTAGTGTCTTTTGATTCGAGATGTTTAGTCTATGACCTTGAATTGAGGTCAAGGTAAAAGGTTAATTGGACGTTCTAGATTTTGACCTTTGCTTTAAATTCATATTTATACATCATAAAGCCATAGGAACTGACATTTTCAACTGAATTTTAATATTTTCATATCAAAATAGATCTTTATTAGTTGAAAGACCTTCAATTGTTCATTGAACAATTGGTTTTTAATTATTAGGTCTTTCAACCTTTTCGGTTGAAAGACCTATTGGTTTTGTTCTGATTATTATTATTAGGTCTTTCCACTTTTCCGTGGAAAGACCTACTGGTTTTCTTCTGATTATTATTTTTTTTTTCTTCCGCCTAATTTTTTTTCCTTCGCTGTTTTTTTGTTTCGCAAGATGTCGCTTAGATAAATGAAATATGATATCGAACAGTTTATGCGCTTTTGAAACTGACCCTGCTAAACCGAATACTTTCTCATATAAGAGTTATCTCCCCGAACACTGTTTTTCTTGTTATCGCTTAATCTTTGCAACCGTATAAGAAACAGACAAATTTATTTTACCAAATTGCTCGTTATATCCTCAGGATGATTTGATTCATTTTGGCCGAAGCTATCCGGAGACTCCATATGAGAGTTATTTCCTCTTTTATATTTGATATAAGTGATATGCATTTTTAACTGGAAAACCATAAGTGGTAGAGGCCTAGGGTCTTTTGATTTGAGGTCCTTGGTCCAAAAAAATGAAAATGAGGTCAAGGTCAAAGGTCAAAGTCATGATTAAAATTTTGATTTTGGCTTGTTATCTCTTATTTTCAGAAATCATATAAGATATCGACAAAATATTTTCACACAATTGTTAGTTACGACATATCGTAACTAATAATTTTTAGTCGAAAGGGTACGTAGACATTTGACGCGAGTTTACCCCTTTTTATATCTAATATCATACGTATGGTAATATAACTCATTAGCAATATAAAGTAGATCACGTTCTAGATTTTGACCTTTGCTTTAAATTCATATTTATTCATCATAAAGCCATAGGAACTGACATTTTCAACTGAATTTTAATATTTTCATATCAAAATAGATCTTTATTAGTTGAAAGACCTTCAATTGTTATTATTATTATTTTTATATTCCGCCTAATTTTTTTCCTTCGCTGTTTTTTTGTTTCGCAAGATGTCGCTTAGATATTTGAAATATGATATCGAACAGTTTATACGCTTTTGAAACCAACTCTGCTTAACCGAATACTTTCCATATAAGAGTTATCTCCCCGAACACTGTTTTTCTTGTTATCTCTTAGGCTTCGCAACCGTATAAGAAACCGACAAATTTATTTGTCCAAATTGCTTGTTATATCCTCAGGATGTTCTGTTTTATTTTGACCGAAGCCGTATATAGATTCCATATGAGAGTTATCCCCCCTTTTATGTTTGATATAAGAATATGCATTTTTTTTTAAAACCATATATTTTTGGAATAAGCGTTCAATAAGCTGTCATTTGACGCTAAAACTGACATTTAAAACCAAATTTTAATATTTTCATATAAAAAAAAGTTCTTAACTGGTGGAAAGACTATCAATTGTTCTCTGAACAATTCGTTTTTAATTATCAGGTCTTTCCACTTTTCCGTGGAAAGACCTATTGGTTTTCTTCTGATTATTATTTTTTTTCTTCCGCCTAATTTTCTTTCCTTCACAAACTTTTTGTTTCACAAGATGTCACTTAGATATTTTGTATATGATATCGAAGAGTTAATACGCTTTTGAAACTGACACCGCGTAACAAAAATCTTTTCCATGTAAGAGTTATCTCCCCGAACACTGTTTTTCTTTTTATCACTTATATGTCGCAACCGTATAAGAAACCGACAAATTTATTTTACCAAATTGCTCGTTATATCCTCAGGATGAAATGAATAATTTTAGTCGAAGCTATACGGAGACTCCATATGAGAGTTATCCCCCCTTTTGTATATGATATAACTGAATTGCATTTCTAACTGGCAAACGATAAGTGACATAGGCCTAGGGTCTTTTGATTTGAGGTCCTTGGTTCAAAAAAATGAAAATGAGGTCAAGGTCAAAGGTCAAGGTCATGTTCAAAATTTTGACTTTGGCTTGTTATCGCTCATTTTCAGAAATCTTATAAGATAACGACAAAATATTTTCACATAATTGTTAGTCGCGACATGTAGTTACACGTACATTTTAGTCAAAAGGGTACGTAAACATTTGATGTTAGTTTTCCCCCTTTTTATATCTAATATCAGTCGTATGGTAATATAACTCATTAACAATATAAAGTAAAGACCTAGAGTCTTTTGATTTGAGGTCCTTGGTTAATGACCTTGAAATTGAGCTCAAGGTCATATGTTAATTTAACATTCAAGATTTTGACCTTTGCTTTTATCTCATATGTATTCATGTTAAAGCTATTAGACTTTTTGAATTAGGTTGCAAGCAATATGACGCTGAAAGAGCTAACCGGAAGTGACCTTTTGCAAACCGGAAGTAGCTATTTTTTTGTATTAAATTATTGTAAAAGTATGTAAAACCATATATTTTTGGAATCAGCGTCAAGTAATCTATAAGACAGTACCGGAAGTAACATGTTTTGAACCGGAAGTAGAAAATTATCTCCCTTATTTATTTTTTTTTTGTTTATAAACCTTATATTTTTGGAATCAGCGTACAATAAGTTGTCATTTGACGCTGAAATTGACATTTAAAACCAAATTTTAATATTTTCATATAAAAAAAAAATCATTACTGGTGGAAAGACCATCAATGGTTCTCTGAACAATTGGTTTTTAATTATTATTTTTTTTTTCTTCCGCCAACTTTTTGTTCCTTCGCAATTTTTTTGTTTCGCAAGATGTCGCTTAGACATATGGTATATGATATCGAACAGTTATTACGCTTTTGTAACTGACACCGCGTAACCAAAATCTTTCCCATTTAAGAGTTATCTCCCCGAACACTGTTTTTCTTGTTATCGCGTAATCTTCACAACCGTACAAGAAACCGACAAATTTATTTTTGCAAATTGCTCATTATATCCTCAGGATGTGCTGTTTTATTTTGACCGAAGCCGTATAGAGATTCCATATGAGAGTTATTCCCCCTTTTGTATATGATATAAGTGAAATGCATTTCTAACTGGTAAACCATAAGTGATAGAGACCTAGGGTCTTTTGATTTAAGATCCTTGGTCCACAAAAATGAAAAATAGGTCAAGGTCAAAGGTCAAGGTCATTTTCTTAATTTTGATTTTGGCTTTTTTTCACTCATTTTCATTAACCTTGTAAGATATCGACAAATTATTTTTACTAAATTGTTGGTTGCGACATGTCGTAACATAATAATTTTCGTTGAAAGGGTGCGTAGACAATAAATGGGAGTTTTAGCCCCTATCATATCTAAAATTATGTGTAAAGTGATATAACTTATTAACCATACATATTAGAGACCTAGGGTCTTTTGATTTGAGATCCTTGGTCCAAAAAAATGAAAATTAGGTCAAGGTCAAAGGTCAAGGTCATTTTCTTAATTTTGATTTTGGCTTATTTCCAATCATTACCAAAAACCGTATAAGATATCGACAAATTATTTTGACTAAATTGTTAGTTGCGACATGTCGTAACTTAATAATTTTAGTTGAAAGGGTTCGTAGACAATGAATGGGAGTTTTTGCCCCTATCATATCTAAAATTATGTGTAAAGTGATATAACTTATTAACCATACATATTAGAGACCTAGGGTCTTTTGATTTGACATCCTCAATTTGTGACCTTGAAATTGTGGTCAAGGTCATAGGTTAATTTGACGTTCTAGATTTTGACCTTTGCTTTAAATTCATATCTATACATCATAAAGCCATATGAACTGACATTTTAGACTGATTTTTAATATTTTAATATCAAAATAGATATTAACTGGTGGAAAGACCCTCAATTGTTCTTTGAACAATGGGTTTTTAATTATATTTTTTTTTCTTCTTCCGCCAACTTTTTTTTCCTTCGCAGTTTATTGTTTGGCAAGATGTCGCTTGGACATATTGTATATGATATCGAACAGTTATTACACTTTTGTAACTGACACCGCGTAACCAAAATCTTTCCCATTTAAGAGTTATCTCCCCGAACACTGTTTCTTGTTATCTCTTAATATTCACAACTGTACAAGAAACCGACAAATTTCTTTTACCAAATTGCTCGTTATATCCTCAGGATGATTTGATCAGTTTTGACCGAAGCTATCCGGAGACTCCATATGAGAGTTATTTCCCCTTTTTTGTTTGATATAAGTGAAATATATTTCTAACTGGAAAACCATAAGTGATAGAGGCCTAGGGTCTTTTGATTTGAGGTCCTTGGTTAAAAAAAAAATGAAAATGAGGTCAAGGTCAAAGGTCAAGGTCATGTTAAAAAAATTAGATTTTGGCTTGTAATCTGTAACTTTCAGAAATCTTACAAGATATCGACAAAATATTTTCACACAATTGTTAGTCGCGACATGTAGTTACACATACATTTTAGTCGAAAGGGTACGTAAACATTTGATGCACGTTTCCCCCTTTTATATCTAATATCAGTCGTATGGTAATATAACTCATTAACAATATAAAGTAAAGACCTAGAGTCTTTTGATTTGAGGTCCTTGGTTGATGACCTTGAAATTGAGCTCAAGGTCATATGTTAATTTAACGTTCTAGATTTTGACCTCTGTTTTTACCTCATATGTATTCCTGTTAAAGCTATTAAACTTTTTGCATTTGGTTGCAAGCTAATGACGTTGAAAAGCTAACCGGAAGTGACCTTTTGTAAAACGGAAGTAGCTAATTTTTGTAATAAATTATTGTAAAAGTATGCAAAACCATATATTTTTGGAATCAGCGTCAAGTCCACTATAAGACAGTACCGGAAGTAACATATTTTGAACCTGAAGTAGAAAATTATCTCCCTTATTTATATCTTTTTGTATAGAAACCTTATATTTTTGGAATCAGCGTACACTAAGTTGTCATTTCGTGCTGAAATTGACATTTAAAACCAAATTTTAATATTTTCATATAAAAAAATCATTACTGGTGGAAAGACCATCAATGGTTCTCTGAACAATTGGTTTTTAATTATTATTATAATTATTATACTTCCGCCAAACTTTGACGAAGTTAGCAGCCTTAACCGTAAGACATGTCGCTTTCATGTTCACACTTTGTATAGGTGTCATGATAACCTATCAGGAACTCACCCTGTGAGTCGAAATATTTTGTCGATTCGGAAAATCCCTCCAAAACCCAAAAACCTTGTGATCGTTCCAACACCGTAACCGTAATAGGTAGAAAAAAACGAAGGGTGAAATTTGTTCAGGAACAGACCCTGGTTCTTCGTTACATTTGGATCGAAAAGATTCAACGACTCATTGGTCGGGTTATGCCCCTATTAAAATTAACCGGTGTCGGTTGGCCACCAAAACTCAGAAACCGTAAGTCGTAGACATCTAAGATCTTCACCATTCATCATCAATTCATGTGACCTTGAAAAATACCTCAAGGTCAAATGTGTATGTTGACCTTAACCTTTGACCTAACACCTTGTAATGGGATAATATCAGCAACCTTAATTCTTTCAGAAGTGTTGTATAGTGGAAAATGTTTAAGTCATTAATGCACAACTTTGTTACATTTTGACCGAAGTGATTTGACCTTTCTGTAAGGGACATAACCCCTATTTTAGGTTTCTGAAAAGAGAAAATCAGCTTTGATTATATAACCACAGGTCCTACACCCATGGGGTCTTCAGCAATGACATTGGGGACTAATGACCTTGACACAGGTCAAAAGGTCAAAGGTCAAGGTCAATTCCCATATAGCAAATTATGTGTTTTTGACCTTATTTAAATGATTTTCAGAGTGTTTTAACGCTTTTTGAAGTTGACCTTGACCTTTGACCTTACAACTATTTAGTCGATATCTCAAAAACGATTGTAATGTCAGAAATAGTAATAATGAAAAACGTTGAGGTGGATGAGGCACAACTTTTTTCACATTTGACCGAAGAGATTTGACCTTTCTGTAAGGGGCATAACCTGTGTAAGAACTTTTCAATACATTCTACGTCTATTGGAACATGTATTTTACATTACAAAAGGAAAGACCTCTCAATTGTTACAGAACAATTGACATTTTAATTTATTATTAGGTCTTTCCACTTTCTGTAGAAAGACCTATTGTTTTTCTTCTGATTATTTTTTTTTCTTCCGCCTAATTTTGTTCTTGCGATAAATATTTATTTCGCAATATGTCGCTTAGATATTAGGTATATGATATCGAACAGTTTATGCGCTTTTGAAATTTACCCTGCGTAACCGAATACTTTTCTTTGTAGGAGTTATCTCCCAAAACACGGTTTTCCTTGTGTCCACGACACCTTTGCAACCGTAAAATATTACGACAAATTTATTTTATATAATTGCTCGTTATATCCTTCGCATGATTTGTCCTATTTGACCGAAGCGATATGAAAGCTCCAAATGAGAGTTATTTCCCCTTATGCATCTGATATAAGTGATATGCATTTCTATCTTGTAAACTATAAGTGATAGAGACCTAGGATCTTTTGATTAAAGGTCCTTGGTGCAAAAAATGAAAATAAGGTCAAGGTCAAAGGTCAAGGTTATCTTTTAATTTTTGAATTTGGCTTATTTTCACTCTTTCCAGAAACCGCATAAGATATTGACAAATCGTTTTTTCTAAATTGTTAGTTGGAACATGTCGTTTCACGTAAATTTTGACTGCAAAGGTACGTTGAACGTAAAAGGGAGTTTTCTCCACTCTTGTATTTAAAAATACGCGTATGGTGATATAACTCTTTAATCAAATATAATTAAGACCTATGGTCTTTGATTTGAGGTCCTTGGTTTATGACCTTGAAATTCATCTCAAGGTCATAGCTTAATTTGACGTTCTAGAGTTTGACCTTTGCTTTTACCTCATATGTATACATGATAAAGCCATGAGACTTTTGGCAAAAGGTATCAAACCATTTAACATTGAAAAAAACAACAGGAAGTGACCTTGTGTAAACTGGAAGTAGCTATTTTTTGTACTTTATTGATATAAAAGTATATAGAACCAGATATTAATGGAATCAATGTTAATTTAATATTCAAATATTATCGAAAGTAACATTTTTCAAACCGGAAGTAACAAATTATCTCCCTTATTTAAAAAGTATTGTATAGAAACCATAGATTTTTGAAATCAGCGTACAATAAGCTATCATTTTACGATTAAAATGACACTTTAAACTTAATTTTACAACTTTCATATTAAAATACATTGTTTTTGGTTGAAAGACCTTCAATTGTTCTCTGAGCAATTGGTTTTTAATTGTTTTTTTGGTTTGTTCTTTATAATTTATTACAGAAAGACATCCAGGTAAACATTGTCTTACAATTGCAATTCAGAAGACAGCTTTAATTGTTCGAAACTGAAATTTAAAAATATTTTGGATAATAGTTACGTTTTACAAATTAAAGTTTGCATGTTGCATCAAAAGCGTGTTAATTGAATTAACCAAAATCACAAGTAAAATGACATTTCTGGAAAGTTGCAGTTGTACAGATATAGCAGATGATCAATACGTTTGATATCTACATGTAGCCTTAATTTGAAAAAAATAAAAAAATTTGTTAACCGTTGCAGCTGCTGCACAAATCTAAGTATAGCCTTTGCTTGCTGTTCATGCTAAAATTGAAATACCATATGAACAAAAAATATGCACCTATTATCTTTAATTAAAGAAAATAAATTTTAGTCCTCTTGGCACATATACAGTAGTGAACTTTCCGGATATAAACTAATAATGACCATGGTCAACATAGAAAATGCTTAACAAACATGCACTAGCAACTAGCAATGAACAGAAAAAAAATATGGTGTAAAAGTTATCACACAATATACTAACACTTACTTGCCACATTCCAACCTGATTAAAACCGATGTTGTGATACGCTATGCTCTGTTTTGCAACAGCTAACACTGTTTAATTGTTTAACCAAACTCATAACATAAATTAGGACTTAAAAACGGAACAAGAGTTCAATATTCATTGTAAGTTAAAGACACGTAAAAAGATATAAGAAGGTATGGTATACGCCAATGAGACATCTTTCCATCCAAGTCAGAATTTAAAAAAACGTAAACCGTTATATGTCAAAGTACGGTCTCCAACACGGATCCCTGGCTCCCACCGAACAGCGAGCTATAACGGGTCCCAAAAATGATAAGCATAAAACCATTCACACGGGAAAACCAACGGTCTTATATATATAAAAAACTTATGAACCACATCAACAAATGACAATCATTAAACATGTTAAACATCAGATTCCTGACTTAGGACAGGTACAAACAATTGCAGCGGGTTTAATCGTTTTAACAGGTACCAACTTTCACCCTCATCTGAAACAATAGTGTTAGATCACAACATAGAAAGATACCAATAAAATATCAATTGAAATGGCTAAACTCAATCAAAAGACATATTAACACAAGTGAACTTACACTGAATGAATAAATTTGATACATGATACAACGTCAATACAAAATCAATAAAATAAGGGGTGAATTCATGAAGACAACAGTAATATACCTCTATGAGATGTTAAACAATTACAGAAAAACAAGAATAACCTTTTAAAGTGTTTAACAAACCGACTTTTTAAAAGTCTGACATAGGATGAATAAAAATCGTTAACTCCCCGATGTTTACGTACACAGAATTCTGTAGTATATCTTGATATCTGTGATGAATGCAGGTCCATATGAAATATTAAACATCCACCAAGCTGGGGTTTTAGAGGGATCTGTGTGTGTACAGCTGGTATAACTCCATTCATTTGATACAGGTGGGTTAATTGCATTTTGCGCTCCAGCGATACCAACTTGAGAACTCTGTGAAGCTTCTCCAAATGGTGTTAGGTTCACTGAAAACAAATCATTTGTCAAATGGGTTATAATGTACAAAATAAAAAAAATTACTAACCAAAGAATGAAAAATAAATTTGAGCATTCAATTCCATATATTCCATTTAACTCACCCGTTTTTTTGGGGAAATTCTTGTAACAAGTCAGAAATATGGCAATTGTGTTTAACTTGTGAAGTTGATTGATTACATTTGATTTTGTAGTTTTTTGTAGACATCCGTCTTTTGAATTTTCCATGAACAAATAAAATTCGGTACTTTTGTTTAACTTTTTAAAACGATAAATAATAGAACGAATAATATTGCCCATATTCCATATCAATTGTTAACATACTACAAACTGTGTTATATCAAATAAAAAGGTATATAAAGTAGAAGATTTGTTTCATCATGACGATATTAAATCATCACTTTTTTCTAGTAACAGAAATAACCTATACGCCAGGAAACTTTGGGAAACAGAAGTATCATTACTAATTCATGTGGGATGAAACCTTGAATTTGTTAGACGTGTTTAAAATATTTTGAGTAGTGAGGAATTTGTTTTACTCAAGTGCTCGGTATGTGATATAACTAACTTTTCGACAAGTGCATTGATAATTCCATTAATGTACTTGATGAGCCATTTTAGGTTATTATGAACGGCGAATATATAATTCCATTGATAAATGAAACAACAGTGATATACCGCTGTTCAAAAGTCATAAATCGATTTAGAAAAAAAACCAAATCAGGGTTGTACACTTAAACCGAGGGAACGTATATAACTATAAAAAGAAGACAAAAGAACAAAAGAAACACTGGAGTCCAACAAAAATAAACGCCTACGGACTATCTGATAACAAATGCCTTTTTCCTGACTTGGTACAGGACATTGTATGAAAAAATGGTAATTTGAACATGTCTGACATGGTTTTGTGGCTAGACAAATCTCCCGCTTATATGGCAACGTTACAAAATATCGCTTAAATGACCATATGTAACAGAAACATGAGAAATACAGCACAAAACGCAAGAATATATATGACAAAGAAACGCAGTAAACAATTTATATGTTTGTCGTTATCACATGTAAACTGCAGAAAAACAACAACATCTCCCATTGACGACATAGACATCACAAATGTTGATGTATTTTTGTAACGAATGAGTAATAACGAAATTCATACAATCATTTTCACAATATAAGGTCAAACGTTTGTCATGATAATGACGGTATTGAAAGGATATTTAAGTCAGAAATCTGTTGTTCAGTGGCTGTCGTTTTTTTGAGTGGTATATGTGTTTATCGTCTCTCGTTTTTTGTTCAGATTAAACCTTTGGTTTTCCAGTAAGAATTGTTCAATACTATTCATTTTTTGGCCCTTTATTTATTGTTGTTCTGTGTGAGTCAAGGTTCCGTGTTGGAGGCCATATTTTGACCTATAATTGTTGACTTTTTACACATTGTGACTTAGATGGAGATTTGTCTCATTGACTCTCATACCACACCGTTTAATGATATAAAACAAAAGTTGACTGGGTATAAATATATAATGATCCCTTGAGAACACTAACAACTTTTTGAAGGGTATATACATGACCTGATGCAGCTCTAAATTACTCAAAAGTAATTTTGCAGGGGCATGTCAAAGTTTCCCATATTTACCCCTTATCGATTTCCTATAGCTGGACATATTCATAACATCGTGTAAAACTGTCTGCCGATTGTTATGATATAACCAATATATATCCTATAAAATATAAAACTTTCAAGCTGTTCAATTTATCAATTGATCTATTAAAATGCTTTACTTTGTTAATTTTTTCTTCTTTTTCATCTTATCATATTTGTAAAAAAAATGAAAATAGATAAAAAAACAAACTATTTTTTTTCCAACGAACATGTTAAGAGTAAGAAAGCTACACAGTCCTTTCATTCTTAATTTTATTTGTTTGACTCTGGTATAATGAAAACTATAATGTCAGTATGAAAGTGATCCCAAAAAACTGCTGGTCATTTTCTGAGTTTTTTGTAATGGGTTCATCTGAAATGATATTTACTGAATGATAAATGTTATGTATAAAAACATAAAAACATAGTATCAAAACAAGTTACCTAATAATAGTAAAGTTATCATAAAGTTGATGTTGTTAAAAAACCAAATATGCTGTTCATCAGGTTCAGGTCAACAACAAATCACCCTAGAAGAACCTAGTTTAAAAAATTGTTAAAAGGATACGAATATATAAGTTAGCCATACGAAATGGTTTTTTTTCTATTGACGGTTACTTTTAAAGGGAAAACGTATGTTGTTAATGTTGTTGTTGAGTTTCCCTTAAAAACTGAATTAAAGACAACTCTTGCTATTTATACTAGAACTATTTAACAAACTATTATCAAGATAACGATAATGGTTGTTCAATTTTTCAGTTAAAAGTAATTAAGCCGGGTCTTTAATGAGTTTGGCCTTTAACTATGATTCATAACTATACCAAATCAAGTCTGATATCAACGTTGATCTATTGGTGGCCTTTAGTTTAGAATAATACAACCATTCACACATGGTATCATTTCAAAGAGAACTAACTGTCTCATGATGGAATAACCGTGGTCTTGGGGATAAATATACTGACAATTTATTTATTGATGATATGCATTAAAAAACTATATATGATATTTCGAGGGCAAAACAATTAATCTAAAGCATCTACATGTCTAAATATAATTTGTCATTATATTTTTTTGGGTTTGAGGAAGATATCTTTTTATGTGTTGGTCATTTCCCCCTTATTATTTTACTCATTTTGATTTTCAGAATAGAGAAATGAAATAATTAAATGTTCAGTTAAAAGTGATTTGCATTGATAGACAGCGTTAATGCTAAAGCAATTCCTTGCACAGAACTTATCAATCAACAATCTTATGCCACCTATGTATTACAACATACCGTAAATTGGGTTATTTTGATTGTAGTTTTATTTTGGTTTATTTGGTTCCTCCAATGGAAGTGCCAAAATTAAACACACGAAAATAAAGCAAACACTAGATATTGAAACGCCAAAATCGAGGACCGGCATAACGAAATCGTACAGTTAAGTGTTGGGGAAATAGCTTATGTTATTATATCATCTGTATATTTCCTATTATTTTATACATAGCGAAATCTGCAAATAAATACGGGGCATGATTTGGCAACACACTATATAATTTATAATTAATTGTCAATTTTCTGAAATTGTTGAGAAAACACAATATGAATTTGTTCTCACATGTCATAAATATGCCAGGCTATTGCTGATTAGACACCGTGTTATAGTAATTAGAATATAAAAAACTTGTAATACTTTATCTTCTATTATTAGCATGTACTGCCAGAGGCATAAGGATTAAAATTTAAATCCTTGATCGTTAATCATTAACATGTAGTTGCAATAGAGGTAATGATTAAAATTTATTTCATATGATTTTTGTAAAAATTAAATAATCCATTTAAAATCACTTTCTTTTAGCGTTCAACCCCGAGATACGGAATTTTTTGCTATTACATTCGTATCCGATTCCTTCATTCAGTTAACTTTGTCATGTTTCTTGTTTGTGTAGGTCATTGATATTTTGTCAATAAACATGAACGGGTAAATAAGGGCAAATATGAATGAGCTCTAACACTTCTATTGTTCAAAAACACAGCATTTGGGCGAAGCACCAAAATTACACACACCAATAAAAACACATGCCTTTTGAGTGAAAACCGCCAAAATATCCCGACCCCAAAATTTCCCAATTTACGGTATTCTACAACCAAATTATGCTGATGATATATTTGCAGTTCAGACGAAATGTTATAAAAGATTTGAAGACATTAAAACTGAAATTGTTTAAGGAAGGTAGAGGTAATACCCATACTAACAAAATACATCTAGCAACAATAATTTTCAACTCAAAACTTTAATAGAACTCTCCCAACCTCATGGCTACTGAAATGAATCTGAAAAAAAAACCACATATAGAACAGATTGAACATTTTCTATCAAATGTAAATAATTACAAAGATCAGGATATAACCTACAAGCCTTTTACAAAACACAGGTAAAACGAGTAATTAAGTATCTAAACGTTGGTTATCATTATCATGTTGTCAATGATACAAACAAGTTGTCCTGTTATCGTTACATGTATGTTTATAGCTTTACTTTTTAATGTAATATTTTCATCCGGATTTTATCTTGAAACTTGGCTCAACTTCCTTTATTAAAGGGTGGGGATCAAGTTGACACATATAGTTTACACTCCTCAATGGTGTAGCAAAAATATTAAGTTCAGTATTAAAGAAAGGATAATGATTGACAGGGAAGACACAATCAGTATATTTCAACTTGGTTTTCTTACTAAAATGGGGACATATGACAGTGTGTGTGTATTAAACACATAAAGAAATACATACTTATTTAGAGACAAAATTATACATGTTTCATTGCCTTTGGCAGAGTTTTTGAATTCTTTTAAGAGTTTGTCTTCAGAAGTCGGCAATAATTGATAGAATGATTTGTAAGTATTCTAAGACAATGTCAGCATTGAACATTAGAATTTTATTTACTGATTACTTTCATATTATCGAAGAGTTAGGTAAGGGGACTCTCTAAGCCATACCCTTTTACACATATAAATATATAGGATGGTTAGAAGTAATTCTCAGGAATTGATTGTAAACCGCTGACCTATAAAGTTCTGTAATCGGCATTAATGTTTGCAGATGATTTACAGAGTCAAACGAAGGACTTCAGGAAAGTTATGATAAATTTTCGTTTAATGTGATAAATGACAATTCACCTTTAGTTATAAAAAGACTAAGACTAAGGTTGCTAGTCATCGTCATAAAGAAACGATTGATACAATATTTAATTACAAGGATACTGTCTGCGAATCAGTAAATGAATTTAAGTCAAAGGCAATTTGCTCTAAAAAAAATTGAAACTTATAGTCATATCTTAAATCTCTGAAAATATGTACTCTATCAAAAGCTATACAATTAGTCTGAACTTATTGCCAACAAATTTATCTATTCATTTTGTATTCATCAGTTGTCCTATCTTACATATAATTGTAAAATGTGGGATACGTACAGATCATACTATAATGCAATTGCGAAAGGCAGACATCAACTAGTCAAAACATTTACTAAATTTTACCATTGGTACAAGGTCATCATTCGTAAATATAAATCAACCTGCAGACATTATACGTTCAGATTTTTCACATCTAATATGTTATGGTAATATTCTTTACAAAGCACATCAATGTAAGCATTCACCTTGCAAGCTAACCAAAGCTTTGAACAGACTTTGTCGGAAGGGATGTAGTTACGATACTGTTGTCAAGTCATTAAGGATTGCATATTTTGGTATTAATATTGATTCACTCATAGGGTCTTTGCATCGAAAAGAAGAAACATTTTTATTCTGAACCAGTTATTGGTATGATACGGGTTATGTTCTTCTCATATATTTTATGACGGTATGACACTAAACCACTAACGGGAGGGATTTTACTTGATTTTCATATGACGGAGATATAATCTTTCAAGCAGTATATTTCAATTTGGAGCTGTTATCTGTTCTTTGGTCGGGTTGTTGTCTCTTTGACATTTTCAATTTTAAGCAAAAATTCTACTTGGGATAAACTCAATATTACCGATAGCAGTCCAAATTTAGTAGTGCAAATTTACACTTCGAACAAAGAAATGTTCAATTAACATTGCTTCTATATTTTAATTAGGAAGATTCTGTATTATTTAATTGCCACGCAGTCACGTTTGTATGAAGACCGACCTTTGAGTGAAAACTTAAAGAGTTTTACTCTCTTCAAAGTCACTTCATGATAAATTTATATACTCATGGTACATACAAATGTATATATATAAATCATATTAGGTCTATCAATGATATAAGCAAACCCAAAGATGAAGCAAAAAGATATACAGAGCCTGTTCGATTTTTAGTAGAGGAATACTATAAAAATAACGATTTAAAATCTAATACAAAGATTTTTCTGATAATAAAATGAAATGTATTCTAAATCTAACTACTAGTCAGCAAGTGAAATATTTGAATTTGAGAATGGAAATGGGGAATATGTCAAAGTGAAAACTAGCTGACCTAAGAGCAGATAGTTTCTTTTAATATGCAGCCCTTAGAACTAAGGACATGGGCACCTGAGGTCATCTGTTGCCTTATCCGTTTTATTTTGGTATAAATGTGAAGGTCATCATAATATAGTTGTTTATACATGTTCCTGTTATACCTTTTGTGTTTGTAATGTATGCTATAAAAAAAAACAGTTGTTGGCATGACACGGGTTATGTTCTTCTCATATATTTTATGATAGTATGAAACTAAACCCCTAACGGGAGGGATTGTACCTGATATTCATATGATGAAGACATAATCTTTCAATCAGTTTAATTGAGGTCTGGAGCTGGCATGTCAGTTAACTGCTAGTAGTCTGTTGTTATTTATGTATTATTGTCATTTTATTTATTTTCTTTTGTTACATCTTTTGACATCAGACTCGGACTTCTCTTGAACTGAATTTTAATGTGCGTATTGTTATTCTTTTACTTTTCTACATTGGCTAGAGGTATAGGGGGAGGGTTGAGATCTCATAAACATGTTTAACCCCGCCGCAATTTTGCGCCTGTCCCAAGTCAGGAGCCTCTGGCCTTTGTTAGTCTTGTATGATTTTAAATTTTAGTTTCTTGTGTATAATTCGGAGTTTAGTATGACGTCCATTATCACTGTACTATTATGCATATTTTAGGGGCCAGCTGAAGGACACCTACGGGTGCGGGAATTCTCGCTACATTGAAGACCCATTGGTTGCCTTCGGCTGTTGTTTGCTCTATGGTCAGGTGGTTGTCGCTTTGACATATTCACCATTTCCTTTCTCAATTTTATAAAGGTATTTACTGAAATGCACGTAAATGTTCTGAAGGAGAATAGTTAAAGTTTTAGTCATCTTATCACGTTTGCAGTATGTACATACAGACTACTGACATTTTCCATTACAGAAAAAGTTTGCATGAGTTGCAACAGGTACATTGGCATTTAGATTATTAAAAGACAATATCAATAAATAGGCACGTTTGTGTGTCAACCAAGTTACACTGACCACTAACAGCACGTCATTTATAAACAAAATCTAAAAACCACATTTAACACTTTATAAATAGTTAAATTGGATCCACTATTTTCATAGGTTATATTAAAAGTTCTCTGCTTATTTTTACTTAAGATAAAATGAAACAGCATGATATACCGTATACAAATATCTTTGTATTTAAAATGCTTTCTTCACTTTAAGTCATCGATGATTTAAATGAATTTACACATAATTGAAAAAAGAAAAAAATCAGTCGAAGAAAATATGATACCAATACGCGAAAAACAACTTACTTTGTGCTGAAACGGTCACCACAACAGCTACGTAAACAAATAACTCACATAACATAGTAGCACATCTAACGAATTTCGTCCAAACACACCTTTTTATCTGCTAATAAAAAATTATAATACAAATTATGAAAATCATAAAGATACTTGGTATCCGTTGATTAAGATGTACAGGAGGTAAACAATAAATCGTTTTGAAATACTTCGTCGTAAATAAATAAAATTTAAGAGGAACCATTTGACTTAGTTTCTTGTTAATTTGAAAATATGAGATTTCTTGAAAAGAGGGACAAAAGATACCAAAGAGACATTCAAACTCATAGATCGAAAATTAACTGACAACGACATGGCTATAAAAAGAAAAAAAGATAGACAAACACAACACTAAACATCGAAAACTAAAGAATAAGAAACACGAACCCCATCAAAAACTGGGGGTGATCTCATGTGCTCTGGAATAGTTTAAAGCATATCCTTCTCAACATGTGGCAGTCATCGTATTGCTCATGTTACTTCAAACCGGGTAAATTATCTATTTATTGAATTTTACTTTTTGAGTTTCCCTCTTAGTCAAATAGGTGTTGTTGTGTTTTGGTCTTTTATATCCTTGTTTTTAATAATTTTGGTTTGTGCGTTCCTATTGAAAGTAATACTAAAACGTGCTTCACACACACGAAATTGAATCTAGCATTTGGTTAATACCACTGGAATGTAAGTCCCTTGGAGTAACAACAGCTTAGACGTGTGTGTTTTGGTACTGACATACGTTGTAACAAATCAAACCGAATTTGAAGCTTAAGATCAAACTCATTTCAGCAAAATTGTCCATAAATGAATACGGCTGTATTCATTGTATATTCTTTTGGTTATAAACCTCTTCGTATATTTCTATTTGTGTTGTTTACACAACGTCATACAAGTGGAAAATTTAAATAGCGATTAACCCAGGTTCAACCAATATTTTTGGTGGAAAGTATCTGTACCAAGTGAGGAATATTTTTCCATAGGTGGCTTTGGTTGATATGTTCGAGTGGTTGGTTTATGGCTATATGCTTAAATCGCAAACAAACTTTTCAATGCAGAATACACACACTGCTTTTTTCTACGTAAAAGTGGTTTTGCCTATTACATTTTTATGAGTATTTTTCAGTATATATATTTATTGATTGTTTCTCATAAACAAGGGCTATACCATATATATGCACTTCTGTATGCATAACACTTCGATAAATGATAATGTACTCTTGAGACACGATCGGTGCCATTTTGGGTTAAATATGATTAATTTTAAAGAATTCCTCGTGATGTAACAATTGTAGAGGATGTTATAGGATCTTATATATCTTAACTATAACTAATATCCTTCTGATTTAGTTTATTTTAACTTGTCTTGTGGAAACTTTTCATTGATTTTGTATCCGAAAGTTAAAAAAATCATTTCTTAGAGACATTCCCACGAGAATCCATATGTGTGTGTTATTTAGGAATATTGCTCTGATGTGTGGTACGGTTTGTTTTCAGGAATATGAAAGTTGTTATCAATTCGTTTGATGTGTTTTTGTGATTTTACTTTATTCAATCCAATTTCATGTGAGAAAATATAGCTTTATTCCATACATCATATTTAGGATGTTCACTACTCTATTTAAAAATAACAAGGTTTTTAAAAAACTGTTATGAATTGATAGTATATCAATAAAAAAACAATAAAAGCAAAAAAAAAAAAAAAAAAAATGGAGGGTCCCCGTGCTTGTTTTCGACATATAAGCCATAGAAAATTTGGCGGGAAATAATTTTCTCTAGATTATTCATACATTTAACATTGACACACCTTTTTTGGTTCAATAACTATAAAAAAAAAATAACAAGGATTTTATAAGATTTTAAAATATGGCTTTTTGAACTTTATGTAATAAATTATGAAGAGAAAAGTAGGGGTTAGTAGGCAATTTTTTTTAATGGCAATACATAAATAATACCAGAGGATGCTTCCGGAAATGTGGCAAAACAAAAGGATTCACGTGTGGCCTTATAATCTAGTTTAAGATGGATGGGGCGTCTTAATTTAAATCCATAAAAGTTTTTAATAATTTGTCAAAATGAAGTTTAGCTTTTATCATGCTTTAAAAAAAAATACAATAAAAATTATGGGTCACCCAAGTTTTTTTTACGCTTCAGGGTGTGTCAGGTTTTGTCTAGATTATGAATGGAAAATCCCATAGTATGTGATAAAAAAAACTAAATCATAGAACTTTAAGATAAATTGTGAGAAAATTGCATTTATAATATATTGTTAGACAAGAACAAGAAACAATTGGGTCATTGCACTTGCTTTCTTACTATATATTAAAATAGATAAATTCACAACACTTTCTATTACAAAATTACTTTATCTGAGTTATCTACCCTACTATGGGAGTTTTCTTCCCTTGTTTTGCAAAGCTGAACAAATGATTCAAACTAAAGTATTGAGTTTTAGAAAATACAGTCGTAAATATGACAAAATACATAACTTTTCTATAGATTAAAAGTCTTATAGATGAATTACATACTACTCTGAAAATTTGCACTTGTCCTTAAAGATCTAGGCCAATTACAAATGTATTATCTGTTTCTTCAAAATCCAAGGTGTTAGAAGACACCCGAACGACCTTAACTAATAGAAATATGGTGGATACAAGAACAAAAATAATACAATTCACCGCTTAGTTTCATCAACTTCGTACTTTACTTGGCCTTTTTCATTTTTCATTTCGAGCGTCACTGATGAGTCTTTAATACTTTAATAGACAAATACACAATTACAAACCTAGTATCTATGATGAGTTTTTTTTTCATTATAACGATTACAATCATGTAAACTTACATCAACCATTACGGTCTTTTTATATTCATGTTAACTATAAATTACATAACATACTTGTAAAATAAATTTTAAATGCCTGCTACAAACAGACTATAGTCATCCTGATTACACATGAAATGTTTGCCACTGGACGTTAAGCAACCAACAAATCAATCAATCAAACAGACGAAAGAGCTGTTTTACGTACAAAATTATTCTCCTAGTATCTTTGATAGTTTTTGTTTAAAACCGCTTTAATGGAGCTTTTCGCCCAAGGGTATACCCAAGACAGAAGTCAACATTTGTCATCTTTCACGTTAAATGATTATGCAACTGTGAATTGTACAGGTAAGCAATATTTGACAAAACCTTTCAGCATTTTTGGTATTCATAATCAATGCATTTCAACCTTATTTGGTCCTTTCATTTGATTAATGCAAGCTTCACTGGTGAGTCTTTTGTAGACGAAACGCCAGTATGGCTAAATGAATTATAACCTTATTATCTTTCACATCTATTTTTCGATGCGTATGCTGGTTGAGGTATCCTCTCCAAGGGTTTCACCAGCCAAATAGCCTGCACTTCTGTATTGGCATGCATTATTATAATTAAATTCTCAATTTTGTTTCGAGAGTCACCAAAGAGCTGTTTGTAGACGAAACGCACATCTGGCTGACAAAATCATAAGGCTCTCTCTCAACCACTGGGTCGATGCAACCGTTGGAGGAAGACTCATCACCGAAGGTATCATCAACACAGTTTAAGCACTTTTGAATTGACATGAATTATCATAAACATTGTATTTTATCAAGCATTCCTGATGAGTCTATAAGAGACGAACGCAACTAATGACACTCCTCGTATTATTTCTATTATGAGACGTTGTTTATCGTTCAGGGGAACATTTATAATAAAATAGTATACATATTATGTAGATCTATTCTAAATGTTAACAATTATAATTGCAATTGTTATTGAGTAGTCTTCTTGTGCATTTGAGCTACAATGAGTATATCCCAAAGCGAAATCAATGACAAATATTTGGGGAGAGAAGAGGAATTTTATGCTAAAACTGGATATGCATATAAAGCTGTATAATAGGAGTTTAAGTTATCGATCATTTACAGCATAGGTATAAAACAGATATAAAACTACCGTCCGTTTTATAATTACCGAGCATTTACTTATACCTTTTTAGTCATCGATTCTTTACAATTGAGTGAGTTTTAAAAAATCAGGATATATGATTCACAATAAATATTCATTTATAATACTTAACGCTTTAATAGTCACCACTATTTAATTTTGTGGTTAAGTAACACAAATAAAATAATATCACATCGAATGCAGATTGTTCAACCTGAACTATCTGTTAATCAAATGTCAAAATTTAAAAAAAATATCAAACAAATATAATGCTAGAATTAACATATTACAGGAAGTGAAAAATTATATCTTTGCAATATAACATGTATAAAATGTCGCCGCAAAATAAAATAAAAAATATAACCGTCTGAATTTTTTAATCAATTTATTGAAAATCAATAGATTTCTACTTGATGAAGCCACTTCATGAAACTATTTTATCTTTATGTATCTAGTAAATCAAATAATATAAGTTTACTCATTCTTAGACCTAAACCCGAGTCTGGGAAATTTTATTTTGTATTATGTTAGTTATATTTACCTTTAAAACCTTAAAAAAAATATACTAGTAATATTAATTTAAAAAAAAGGTATAATGTATAAAACGAGAGCTATTTTTTTGTTGGCAAAACTGGTTGAATATTAGTTAGTATACTTACATACCTCGCACGTAGAATATATAGTACCTTGATAAAATAACCCGGAAGTAATTTTAAGAATAATACATAACACTTAACTATTCAAATCAAATGTACATTGTAGATATCTTTTAACTGACAAACAACAGAATAATGTCGATAAGAATTAAAGGTCATCTCAACGGTTTTTATCTATCAAATTTAGAAACATACTTTAAAACAAAAAACATATACACGTAACTTGCTTTCTAAATTTTTCTGTCGTTATAGAAAGATATACACGATATAGTGTTCAGTTAGAGTACACAGTAGAAAATATGGTATGATACCCAATGAAGCAATCAAAATATATTATAACACTGAAAAAGTTTGTCAATAAGATTAGAATTTTAACAAAAGAATTACATGTACATAAAATTGGAAATGAAGATCAGGAACGTGTCAAAGAGACAACAACCCGACCAAAGAGCAGAAAACAGACGAAGGCCACAAATGGGTCTTCTTTATCATTCATCAACGCTAATCATTTTAAAATGTGTGTACTGTTCACATGTTTTTACGTTTTAGCTTGTATTCTTACAACATTTAAAGATCACTAACCAGCTTTCTCCCATAGATACAAGTTGATTATTCTAGATCCAGAAAACCCCGTTAAGATCTACACTGATACTCCATAGATTGCCGTAAAAGTACACCAACAGGCAATATTGATTTACAATTTGAGAAGAATATGTACACGTAGGATCTGACCAAATAATATTGGTGACTTATTACAAGTCAAATAAACTCTTGTTAATAAAAGAGCACAGACACAAGGTACTACGATTTTCATTCCGAAGCATTATTACACTAGTACTGATATCGTAACACTGTAACAATTTTAAAGTTTGAAGATATGAATTTAACATGAACTACATGTATACAGCTTAAATCCATTACATGTCACTCGTCATGAACAAAAGTTAAAAAACAAACAAGATGGTTTTCAAAACACATGATATAATGGTATAAAAGAGGGGCGAAAGATACCAGATGGACATTCAAATTCATAGATCAAAAATAAACTGACAACGCCATGACTTAACAAGAAAAAGACAAACAGACAAATAATAGTACACTTGACAACACAGAAGTCTTAACACGAACACGAAAACTGGGGATGATATCAGGTGCTCCGGAAGAGTAATCAGATAATGCTTCACATGTGATACCCGTCGTGTTGCTCATGGTATTACAAATCCGGTAAATAGTATACTTTCGTGAAAAGTGAACGGAATTGTAGTCATGACACGAGACACATATCTGATATCATCTGTGAAACAGATATTCAAAACGGTCAACTTACTCGTAATGGCGTCCGTAAAATTTACGAAGGGATGGATCAACTTCACCATTTGGAACTCTTGATTCAAAAACTTCCTTCTGAGTAGCAAGTAAATAATGATATGAAATCATTCTGGAGTACCTGAGATAACCCCGTTTTCAGTGGTTCGTGTTACTTAGTCTTTTTTTTTTGTGTTTTGTTTTTTATCGTTTGTCTGCTCATCTTGTTGAGCAATTGCGTTGTCAATTACTTTTAGAGTTATGAGTTTTAATGTACTTCTGGTATCTTTCGTTCCTCTATTGCAAGGTTTTGTAAATACTAGTCTTTGAGGAATATGTCAATGAGAAAGAAACGAAACGACAAAAAAAAACACCCAAAAAAGACATTTAAAGGGCATTTTAAATAAGTTTGTACGTTTATTTAATTGCCAATTAATTGTATGTATGTGGTGTACAACATAATTCTACAAGACAATCTGACAATAACAATACTAGTATGTTTAACAGTGCAATTACGGATTTTATTGATAATTTTCTGTTTGAAAAATTCAATTTAGTCAAAGTTAAGCAAAACGAGTTACACAAGTTTTTATACAACATACTTCCGATCTTTAGTTGAGTTGTCTCTTTGACACATTCCCAATTTCTGTTCTCAAGTTGACTTGTTTTGGAGACGTCAGAAATGTTTATGATAAAAAGCAAAATTAGAATAAAATGTATTCACTAGTTTAGGAGAGTTGCAGATGGATAGGCGCGACCCATTGTGTAATAAAAAGTCGTTTTTAAGCAGGGCAAATTCAAGACACTATTCTGCTAAAAATGTACATGTTATTTTTGTTACTCCATTTAACCTATTTTGTGTTATATCTAGGTCTCACTATTTTTAATATTAATCGACTTTGATTTAGTGGAACTATATTTGTTAACTTCTGTTTACGATCTATGGACATAAAAAATGTATTTATTTTCACAGGCACTCGTCTCAGAATTTTTTTCCCCTATATACCTTTATATAACACAAGGTACTTAACTTGCATTTTAGAAAAATGTCAGGCGGTGACGAAATTCCGTTATATGTCTGCTTTCTAGTCTGTCAACCCCATTATAAATTGATTTATCTTTACAATGGTGTATAACATGCCTACATTTGTTGTCGGAATCATCCGAAAAGGAACAAATCACACATATTCCTTAACAAATCTTTCAGATGGTATTATTATCAAGATCTAATCATCTAATCATCTAAACATCCAGAGATGCACATTACATTATATCAAAAGAAATAGTCGAAAGATTTTGTATACTGACATTTGTATCTTATTTAGATTATACCTAAAGTTTACCTTCAACGATTACTTTATAAGCTACGAGTTTGCATGTTTAACTTGTATACATATTTATTACTGTATCATTTGTATTGTCAGACTAACAAACGAAATCCGTTTAACACATTGCAATTATTACAACATTATATATGTTTAGTTGAACAACAACTATTGCATGTTTGAATCAGTTTCTTAAACTGTACAACCTTATTGATATAGTTATATGTTGCATTATACAATAACCATTCCAAACACCATTACTGCAGTTGTTAACTTGCATATCAAAGCCCTATCATTTGTGTATTGCAACATTTATCAAACGGCTAGTAGAATAATGCAGTTTTAAGATAAAAGATCAGTTGTCAGCTAAGCTTCAGAACATATAAACAAATACTTTAAGAGCTCTCCTTTATAATGAAATCTTGTTCCTGGCGAATACAATGTTTCTGTATATATTTTAACAATATGAACACCACACTTTCGGATGTTTGTTATTTTGCATCTTTCCAGAAAACAGTAACTTCTCTAGATCTTCAGCTAAACATTGATTAAATAAACTATCATATATATAATATACTTGATTGTTCATATATGTATACTTCCTGCATTTAATGAATAATTATCAACGACGTGATCACATCAAAAACGTGATTGAAGCAGAAAGAGACACCGAATAGCCATCAATTAGAGTCTTGGTAATTTGTCAAACAAAGTGATTGATTGTTGGAGTGTAAATGCATATTACAATCGAGTTAATTAAATATAAGACGATGCATATCAATTTCTTGTTTTATACGAATTGGGAGTTACAGTCGAAATATATGTTGAAACTAATGTTAAATGCTCTTACTAGTATCTTCTTCCATGTAAAAACAGATATCTTATCACAGGACTGATATCATATTGGGTCATCTGTCATAACGTTTTCTAATCACATTATAATTATTTATTATAACTATATCTTTGCACAAGTCATTAAATTGGCATTTTCATATTAACAGTCTAGTTTTCTATTTTTCCGTCAACGTTTTCTATTTTAAGAAATTATGTCAAAAACACGGATACGTTTTTGCAAACAACATAATATTATAGATATTTGGCCAAGCAGTTTCTATCCTTTTCAGACCTCTGTTTGTCTTTACTGTGTTTTGCTGCTATGTTATTCAATTTAGACAATTGCTTATACCATAAGTAACAGCATATATTCTTACCATCAGGTTATTTAAGCTGTAGTTCAAAATTACTGAGTCGAAACATTAACACATGTCTATTTCCAATTGATATGACAAACTTGCAGACATACTTCTATTCTAATCAACCAGACTCAAGCTAGCGACCAATCCTAGCGACCAATCAAGCTAGCGACCAATTCTAGCGACCACTAAAGAACACAATGAGAATCAACTTGTCAAAGAATCATAATGTGGTATATGAGAAAACCACAAAACGTTCTGTTAAAAATAGAATATGGCTACCATTACGGTTTATATTGTTTTTTACCTTTAAATAACTAGAGATATCCATCATATCAAGTCAGAAGGGACACTACAACATCAATGTCGTCTGTAGCCTAATGTACTGACTAGTTTGCTTGCTAAATGTCTGCATCAATATAAATCAGTAAAGGGAGAACGTCCCAGAAAATCGTAAAAAGTCAAAATATCGTAATTCTATAGAAAAACAAAGGAGATAGGGTATCTTTAATCAGCAAATGCACAGCGAAAAATACACAAAAAGCAAAGGAACAATCTTTTTAGCGAACTATTTTTATTCCCCTACATAAACACATACTTTACGTTATTATATATATATTTATAGAATGGAAAGTGCGCTCCTCTACGTATTTTACTCTATAGAGAAGGACATATACTATATTTTGAGGTCTTCTTTACGTTTTCTCGGTTTTCCAAACTCTTAACCGAGATGGTAAACAAAAATCATGGATTGCAAATAAACTATTAAAAACGGATCGTATATCCCCCAATCACATAATCGTTATATACGAGTAATTTACGGATACGAAATGAGAATAAAAAGTAAACGAATTAAATTAGAAAAAAACAACAGTGTTTGTCTACGATGATTTGCTCGCATAATTATTTTCCATGTTCAGAGAACCGTAAATAATTTTAAAAAGAACATATTTTAATAAACATGTGTACCTAGTTTCAACTTGATCTGACTACAATGTCGTCTTAGATTCAATCTAAATCAATGGATACACGGAAAAACGAACGAACGAACAAACCTACACATCAGATAACATTAGGCAGCAACAATTTGATTTTCTGGGGGGGGGGGGGGGGGGGGGTGGCTATGGATTTTTTTTGGCTGCCACTATATGTAATGCTAAAATTGAATGAAAAAAATTGTTTTCGACTTCTCGCCAAAAAAAAATAGATTGTTAAAAAAATTTGTCCAGAAAAAAAATCCCCCCCCCCAGAAAATCAAATGGTTGCTGCCTTACGGACTTTACTGTTGTATGCGTAGCATAGAATAACTATTTAATGTGAGTTGACTTAAACTCGTTCCTGTGTAAAATGTATAAGCTTTCAAATAAACGAAATAAGAAATATCTTATGTTCGAAAGAATTATTATATACTGGCTTTCTATACAATCGGCATCCTCAAATGGTCCGAGTACGAATATAGTCCTTAGTGTGGACAGTGTGTTATTTGTCATTTTTTTTTATACCCCTTCCAAATGTATTTCTTCATGTTTTATGCCTCAAATAGCAAGTAAGGGAGATTAAAGCACATTGTAAAAAAAAAATTGGGTCATGAATTTTAAAGTAAAGTAGTGATTTGGTCCGGTTAATTAGAAAAGGTTAAGGTTTATGTACCCTTCTGTAGCCATTTTTGTACGAATTTTTCAAACCTCAATTGTATCATAACTAAAGATATAATAAATAATAATTTTCTATAAAAATCTTGATTTATTTGCCACAAAGTCCTCTTTTTCTATTAAATGCAATGGAACAGTAAAAAATAATGCTTTGCATCAAGTTTCCCCTTGGAATATGTACAAAATGGCCTATCTCTATTATTCATTATATCTGTAGATTTGATACAATTGAAGTTTGAAAAGTTCGTACAAAAATGGCTACAGAAGGGTACATAAACCTTAAAAGATAGCACATCGGAAGCTTTCGAAAGATTTCAGGACCCCCTTAACATAAAATTGTCCGTATTTGGAGTTAGAGCCAAGGAATTTTTCTTTGATATTTGGGTGCTATTGATAAAGTGTAGGTGGGATTCAATTCCAAGAAGGTTTTAACCCCAAAAACATCATTTCAGTGGTCCCTGCTCTGATTTATTACCTTCCAGTTGAGCCATGTCCGGTGGCGAACTTTACCGTATGAAGCTTGCGAGGCCTTCCGAAACAATGTACGTTGGACACGAAAAAAAAAAAACATCACCACGTGTGGGAAAAAACTTTGCCGTAGGGAACTGTACAGAAAGACTGAAAAATGAGCCCATACCCATAACTGTATAGGTACCTCAGACTTTGGATGGCCAGTGAAGTCTTCAGGTGCACTTTCCCACCCAGGGATTGATACGAGTTGAAGATACGGATAATAGCTTTCAATCTAACTACCTGCGGTTAAGAACTTTGCCGTAGGGGGATGGGAGTAAAGCGACTGCTGCCACCACCCATAATGGACCAAAATGAGAAATTGAGTATGTTGTTGTCAGCTTCCGGTGCACTTTCCCACCTGGGGATTTTCATGAATAAAAGGGTTTGGGACAAGCTTTTAATCCCACTAGGTGTGGGAAAAAACTTTGCCGTAGGGAACTGTACAGAAAGACTGAAAAATGAGCCCATACTCATAACTGTATAGGTACCTCAGACTTTGGATGGCCAGTGAAGTCTTCAGGTGCACTTTCCCACCCAGGGATTGATACGAGTTGAAGATACGGATAATAGCTTTCAATCTAACTACCTGCGGTTAAGAACTTTGCCGTAGGGGGATGGGAGTAAAGCGACTGCTGCCACCACCCATAATGGACCAAAATGAGAAATTGAGTATGTTGTTGTCAGCTTCCGGTGCACTTTCCCACCTGGGGATTTTCATGAATAAAAGGGTCTGGGACAAGCTTTTAATCCCACTAGGTGTGGGAAAAAACTTTGCCGTAGGGAACTGTACAGAAAGACTGAAAAATGAGCCCATACCCTTAACTGTATAGGTACCTCAGACTTTGGACGGCCAGTGAAGTCTTCAGGTGCACTTTCCCACCCAGGGATTGATACGAGTTGAAGATATGGATAATAGCTTTCAATCTAACTACCTGCGGTAAAGAACTTTGCCGTAGGGGGATGGGAGTAAAGCGACTGCTGCCACCACCCATAATGGACCAAAATGAGAAATTGAGTATGTTGTTGTCAGCTTCCGGTGCACTTTCCCACCTGGGGATTTTCATGAATAAAAGGGTCTGGGACAAGCTTTTAATCCCACTAGGTGTGGGAAAAAACTTTGCCGTAGGGAACTGTACAGAAAGACTGAAAAATGAGCCCATACCCATAACTGTATAGGTACCTCAGACTTTGGATGGCCAGTGAAGTCTTCAGGTGCACTTTCCCACCCAGGGATTGATACGAATTGAAGATACGGATAATAGCTTTCAATCTAACTACCTGCGGTTAAGAACTTTGCCGTAGGGGGATGGGAGTAAAGCGACTGCTGCCACCACCCATAATGGACCAAAATGAGAAATTGAGTATGTTGTTGTCAGCTTCCGGTGCACTTTCCCACCTGGGGATTTTCATGAATAAAAGGGTCTGGGACAAGCTTTTAATCCCACTAGGTGTGGGAAAAAACTTTGCCGTAGGGAACTGTACAGAAAGACTGAAAAATGAGCCCATACCCATAACTGTATAGGTACCTCAGACTTTGGATGGCCAGTGAAGTCTTCAGGTGCACTTTCCCACCCAGGGATTGATACGAGTTGAAGATACGGATAATAGCTTTCAATCTAACTACCTGCGGTAAAGAACTTTGCCGTAGGGGGATGGGAGTAAAGCGACTGCTGCCACCACCCATAATGGACCAAAATGAGAAATTGAGTATGTTGTTGTCAGCTTCCGGTGCACTTTCCCACCTGGGGATTTTCATGAATAAAAGGGTCTGGGACAAGCTTTTAATCCCACTAGGTGTGGGAAAAAACTTTGCCGTAGGGAACTGTACAGAAAGACTGAAAAATGAGCCCATACCCATAACTGTATAGGTACCTCAGACTTTGGATGGCCAGTGAAGTCTTCAGGTGCACTTTCCCACCCAGGGATTGATACGAGTTGAAGATACGGATAATAGCTTTCAATCTAACTACCTGCGGTTAAGAACTTTGCCGTAGGGGGATGGGAGTAAAGCGACTGCTGCCACCACCCATAATGAACCAAAATGAGAAATTGAGTATGTTGTTGTCAGCTTCCGGTGCACTTTCCCACCTGGGGATTTTCATGAATAAAAGGGTCTGGGACAAGCTTTTAATCCCACTAGGTGTGGGAAAAAACTTTGCCGTAGGGAACTGTACAGAAAGACTGAAAAATGAGCCCATACCCATAACTGTATAGGTACCTCAGACTTTGGATGGCCAGTGAAGTCTTCAGGTGCACTTTCCCACCCAGGGATTGATACGAGTTGAAGATACGGATAATAGCTTTCAATCTAACTACCTGCGGTTAAGAACTTTGCCGTAGGGGGATGGGAGTAAAGCGACTGCTGCCACCACCCATAATGAACCAAAATGAGAAATTGAGTATGTTGTTGTCAGCTTCCGGTGCACTTTCCCACCTGGGGATTTTCATGAATAAAAGGGTCTGGGACAAGCTTTTAATCCCACTAGGTGTGGGAAAAAACTTTGCCGTAGGGAACTGTACAGAAAGACTGAAAAATGAGCCCATACCCATAACTGTATAGGTACCTCAGACTTTGGATGGCCAGTGAAGTCTTCAGGTGCACTTTCCCACCCAGGGATTGATACGAGTTGAAGATATGGATAATAGCTTTCAATCTAACTACCTGCGGTAAAGAACTTTGCCGTAGGGGGATGGGAGTAAAGCGACTGCTGCCACCACCCATAATGGACCAAAATGAGAAATTGAGTATGTTGTTGTCAGCTTCCGGTGCACTTTCCCACCTGGGGATTTTCATGAATAAAAGGGTCTGGGACAAGCTTTTAATCCCACTAGGTGTGGGAAAAAACTTTGCCGTAGGGAACTGTACAGAAAGACTGAAAAATGAGCCCATACCCATAACTGTATAGGTACCTCAGACTTTGGATGGCCAGTGAAGTCTTCAGGTGCACTTTCCCACCCAGGGATTGATACGAGTTGAAGATACGGATAATAGCTTTCAATCTAACTACCTGCGGTTAAGAACTTTGCCGTAGGGGGATGGGAGTAAAGCGACTGCTGCCACCACCCATAATGAACCAAAATGAGAAATTGAGTATGTTGTTGTCAGCTTCCGGTGCACTTTCCCACCTGGGGATTTTCATGAATAAAAGGGTCTGGGACAAGCTTTTAATCCCACTAGGTGTGGGAAAAAACTTTGCCGTAGGGAACTGTACAGAAAGACTGAAAAATGAGCCCATACCCATAACTGTATAGGTACCTCAGACTTTGGATGGCCAGTGAAGTCTTCAGGTGCACTTTCCCACCCAGGGATTGATACGAGTTGAAGATATGGATAATAGCTTTCAATCTAACTACCTGCGGTAAAGAACTTTGCCGTAGGGGGATGGGAGTAAAGCGACTGCTGCCACCACCCATAATGGACCAAAATGAGAAATTGAGTATGTTGTTGTCAGCTTCCGGTGCACTTTCCCACCTGGGGATTTTCATGAATAAAAGGGTCTGGGACAAGCTTTTAATCCCACTAGGTGTGGGAAAAAACTTTGCCGTAGGGAACTGTACAGAAAGACTGAAAAATGAGCCCATACCCATAACTGTATAGGTACCTCAGACTTTGGATGGCCAGTGAAGTCTTCAGGTGCACTTTCCCACCCAGGGATTGATACGAGTTGAAGATACGGATAATAGCTTTCAATCTAACTACCTGCGGTTAAGAACTTTGCCGTAGGGGGATGGGAGTAAAGCGACTGCTGCCACCACCCATAATGGACCAAAATGAGAAATTGAGTATGTTGTTGTCAGCTTCCGGTGCACTTTCCCACCTGGGGATTTTCATGAATAAAAGGGTCTGGGACAAGCTTTTAATCCCACTAGGTGTGGGAAAAAACTTTGCCGTAGGGAACTGTACAGAAAGACTGAAAAATGAGCCCATACCCATAACTGTATAGGTACCTCAGACTTTGGATGGCCAGTGAAGTCTTCAGGTGCACTTTCCCACCCAGGGATTGATACGAGTTGAAGATACGGATAATAGCTTTCAATCTAACTACCTGCGGTTAAGAACTTTGCCGTAGGGGGATGGGAGTAAAGCGACTGCTGCCACCACCCATAATGAACCAAAATGAGAAATTGAGTATGTTGTTGTCAGCTTCCGGTGCACTTTCCCACCTGGGGATTTTCATGAATAAAAGGGTCTGGGACAAGCTTTTAATCCCACTAGGTGTGGGAAAAAACTTTGCCGTAGGGAACTGTACAGAAAGACTGAAAAATGAGCCCATACCCATAACTGTATAGGTACCTCAGACTTTGGATGGCCAGTGAAGTCTTCAGGTGCACTTTCCCACCCAGGGATTGATACGAGTTGAAGATATGGATAATAGCTTTCAATCTAACTACCTGCGGTAAAGAACTTTGCCGTAGGGGGATGGGAGTAAAGCGACTGCTGCCACCACCCATAATGGACCAAAATGAGAAATTGAGTATGTTGTTGTCAGCTTCCGGTGCACTTTCCCACCTGGGGATTTTCATGAATAAAAGGGTCTGGGACAAGCTTTTAATCCCACTAGGTGTGGGAAAAAACTTTGCCGTAGGGAACTGTACAGAAAGACTGAAAAATGAGCCCATACCCATAACTGTATAGGTACCTCAGACTTTGGATGGCCAGTGAAGTCTTCAGGTGCACTTTCCCACCCAGGGATTGATACGAGTTGAAGATACGGATAATAGCTTTCAATCTAACTACCTGCGGTTAAGAACTTTGCCGTAGGGGGATGGGAGTAAAGCGACTGCTGCCACCACCCATAATGAACCAAAATGAGAAATTGAGTATGTTGTTGTCAGCTTCCGGTGCACTTTCCCACCTGGGGATTTTCATGAATAAAAGGGTCTGGGACAAGCTTTTAATCCCACTAGGTGTGGGAAAAAACTTTGCCGTAGGGAACTGTACAGAAAGACTGAAAAATGAGCCCATACCCATAACTGTATAGGTACCTCAGACTTTGGATGGCCAGTGAAGTCTTCAGGTGCACTTTCCCACCCAGGGATTGATACGAGTTGAAGATATGGATAATAGCTTTCAATCTAACTACCTGCGGTAAAGAACTTTGCCGTAGGGGGATGGGAGTAAAGCGACTGCTGCCACCACCCATAATGGACCAAAATGAGAAATTGAGTATGTTGTTGTCAGCTTCCGGTGCACTTTCCCACCTGGGGATTTTCATGAATAAAAGGGTCTGGGACAAGCTTTTAATCCCACTAGGTGTGGGAAAAAACTTTGCCGTAGGGAACTGTACAGAAAGACTGAAAAATGAGCCCATACCCATAACTGTATAGGTACCTCAGACTTTGGATGGCCAGTGAAGTCTTCAGGTGCACTTTCCCACCCAGGGATTGATACGAGTTGAAGATACGGATAATAGCTTTCAATCTAACTACCTGCGGTTAAGAACTTTGCCGTAGGGGGATGGGAGTAAAGCGACTGCTGCCACCACCCACACCTAGTGGGATTGAAAGCTTGTCCCAGACCCTTTTATTCATGAAAATGCCCGGGTGGGAAAGTGCACCAGAAGCTGACAACCCCATACCCAATTTCTCATTTTTGTCCATTACGGGTGGTGGCAGCAGTGGCTTTACTGCCACCCCCCCCCCCCCCTACGGCAAAGTTTTTGACCGCAGGTGGTTAGATCGATAGATTTTATCCATATCTTCAACTCGTATCAATTCCAGGGTGGGAAAGTGCACCTGAAGACTTCACTGTCCATCCAAAGTCTGAGGTACCTATACAGTAATGGGTATGGGCTCATGTTTTCACTCTTTCTGTACAGTTCCCTACGGCAAAGTTTTTACCCACACCTAGTGGGATTGAAAGCTTGTCCCAGACCCTTTTATTCATGAAAATGCCCGGGTGGGAAAGTGCACCAGAAATGTTACATTAATTTCTGGACCTATGGCTGGTATAGCTATGAAAATACGGAAAGTCAAACAGAAAATAGCCTATTAAACATGTAAAAAGAACATTGATGTTTTTATAAACTATCTTTGAAGGCTAAATTAGTAGTCAGCTGTCTGAAAATGAATTTTATTGCACAACAAGTTTCATATATAAAAAATCCACAGGGGCCAAAATGCGAAACCAAACTCCTAACTGTGTATTGATGTCTTCTGGTTCCCCAGAAATTCCAGAATAAAAACAGGTACTAAGCCAACTCTACAACGGGGGGAATATGCCCTGTTTTTTATTAATTTTTTTCTGATTATTATTCAACACGGGTCTTTAGTGATCCTAAGTGAATACGCTTTCATTTGATACCAAAATGAACTACTAGTAAATATTATACTTAAATATGCATAGTAACTATTTTGTTTGATATACTACTTTGATCGGGGCGATATCGTAATTTATTATAAAAATTAATGTAATAGGACTAGATTGTTTCCCTTTTCAGTTATCAATTATTTTCGACTGTTTTTTATTTGCTTATATCATATTATATTTTCATTTTATTCATTCTAATTGATATTCAATAATTGACTGACATTCCAGATCCTTTTTTATTTGACGTTTGTTATAATTTTGTAATGTTATTTACTTTTGCTTACCATTTTTTTCAATACTTGAAATAATAATATTAGAAATGTATCTTCATGTGTAATATAAACTGACCGTGCAAAGGCTGTATAGCCAGTCAAGGTCGTTAAAAACTTCCATTTGTTGTAATACATAATAATTGAATTATAAATGTATATATGTTGAATGATTGAATAAAGGTAACATAAAAACAAGTTGATACCCAAATTCAACGAGCTATATTTAAAACTTAATCTGATTACATTTGAGAAGATAAGAAAGAATATTCACACAACATTAGTTTTTGTCATTAAATCAAAAAATTTTCTTGACATTGCATTGTGTAATTGATAAAAAAAAATACGAATAATTTATCTAAAAAGAATGTATTGAATAAGGAATAATGTATAACTGTTATCTGTTAGACAACTTATTACTATTTTGTCTTTATCGGACACTTTATTGATAACATGCTACATAATGTCTGAAAAAAGGTTGAAACTTGGAAAAAAAAAGTTGTATCTTCACAGAAGGAATTTACTTAAGAGGTTAAACAGTAAAGTTGACCTTATACAGTATAAAACATTATATAACTATTCTGTATGAATACTTGTGTGATGCAAGATGTATGAGAAATATTTTTGAGCAACACTTTTTAAAGAACAACCGAAGGATTCATAACATTTATTTTCTAATTTTCGTGTTGATTATATATGTAATTATATTTAAAACATTCTTGTGATATTTTTGAGTAATATGTAATAAATCTGTTGTATATAAATATTAAAGATTTTAAAAAATGCATCTGGCTGAACGTAGTTTAAATGTTTTGACTTGATGATGAATGTTGCATTGAATAAATTTTCTTTTTTCTTTCTTATTATATTTTTATTTGTTTTACTGCTTTCAGTATTATCTGAAGTGCCTTGGACTATACCCATTATACTGTTTCGAGAACCACTCCCCTCAAACCTAAATGGTTTTCAGGAAATACTCGATATTTTTCTAGTTCCTTGTTCACTTAAACATTTTATTTATCTCACCGTAAGTTGACATTTGAACGGCTGTACTTAATTTTTTTTATTCTGATTTACAATACTTACGAATATGTTCCGAACCATATCAATATTTGGACCATATGCGTGCGGTCATGACCATATGCGTATACTCATATGGTCTGACCGTACGCGTATGATAGGACCATATTAGTATTATATTCGTTTTATTATCAACGGGCTGGACCATATGAGGTATTTGGACCATAAAGGTTTTTCTTTTTAAATATCTAATCTGGAAACAGTATATCTAGTTAAAACAAAAATCTCGATTTGAAATAAATGTATAATACCATGTAATATAAAGTCTTCAAAAACTGAATAACTGATTTAGAATATTAGCCTCCAGCAAGCAAGCACGCTACTCATGTTTTTTTGTTGGAATCCAAAATAAAATTGAAACAAAATTAATAGGTGTTTCCTAAAGTTTGCAATGTTTCCTTTTCAAAGTATATTTAGTATGTATTTTTTCTATCAATAGCGATACCTCATGTATTAAATATTAGTAGAACGTTGTAGTATAATGTCATTTTGTGATTTTCAGACATATCTCGAAATGGTTCTGTTATGTGTTTATGCTCAGTGTTAACTTCAGTGGTCGATAGAATTGGTCGCTAGCTTGATTGGTCGCTAGAATTGGTCGCTAGCTTGAGTCTGGTTTCTAATCATGTTGTGTGTCATTCCCATCAGAATGTAGATTATCGTTGAGCAATGAACGGATGTTGTATAGCAAAAACAAATGAAAATGAAAATTACTGTGAATGATAGTAAAAACAAAAGAAAATAGCAACAGTGAATATGATTTAATGAAACTATCTGAATTCAATTTGTTAGTTCAACATATGAATACAATTTCTAAAATTTCTTAAATAAACAGCATTGATTTTTATTTATATATCAAATATGTCAAAGAAATTATTTTGTTATCAAAAACACAGAATTATCATTTTTAGATAAACAGCATAAAATTTTATTAAACATTTTTTTTTTCAATCCAAAATAAATTAAACGCAATGTAATTTTCCTTGTTTAGAAAGTCTTTCTTAAACTGAAGCATAGTACATGTACACCTATATTTCAATAAATTCAATAAATTCTCGGTAAAAACTTGGTGAATGTTAAAGAATTAAACGTTATGTAAAAAAACGATTATGGTGACTTGAATAACACCTGTATCACTCAGAATACAATTCTACCTTGACAGGTAAGTTTGTATTTAGCCTATAAAATACTTATTTAGCCTTAAGAATTGAAAGGTCAGTTTATCCCATTCATACAATAGAAGTTTACCTATAAGGGTCAGAATGGGGTTTACAGAATAGAGAATAAATGTAATAGCAATAATAAATATTGAATAGAGAAAATGAACAACAAAATAAAGAATAGAGAATAATGCGGTGCAAAAGTATACAGAATAAATGTGCAAAATAAAATGGAAACTTAGGTAATTGTAATGCAATACCAATAATATAATGATGAATGTGCATAATTGATAAATAATAACAGAAAGACTATATAGTAAAATCATTTTCATGAGAATTTGCTTTACAGAATGAGAGTTATTTTTAAGGCTGTTAAAAGGAAAATGCCCTAAAAATTTAAAGAATACAGATATTAAAAAACCCATGCAGGTCCTCATGTCATTTACATTGTCAAAATATAGGACACATCTAGTCAAACTGGTTTTAAACTAGACATCTAGTCAAACTGGTTTGGTATAACTGACTGTTTCTTGCCCTAGATGTCTATTTCACAGTGACCTTATGTGTTTGTGCTAAGAGTACATTGTAAGTGTCAAATTCATTGATTTTCTGTTGGGACATGACCTACATTGTAAACATGCAAAATAGTGGCTTGAAATTTCAACTGATATTAGTACATGTATAATAAATTAAAATTTGGAATATTATATCCTGGTTGATGATGGTTTTTTTTGGGACCAAGATGTTTTCTTCATTCTTGTTCACATTATGATTATTTTAACCTTCAACATTGTTCAATGCACATTTAAAGATAGAAAAAATTTCAGCTTTCATTTAAAATATTTTGCAACTTAATAATAATCTGTCAGATTTGGTGTAAACAAAAAACAAGACCCTGCAAGCATAGTCTATTTCTATAACAGTCAAGCAGATAGTTTTTTTATATCTAAAAAAAAAAACTACCATGTAAAGAAATATGCAATTAAAAGGCCTAAAATAACCCCTAAAATTCAACATTAACAGATTTTTAACAATTAAATCAAGATGCACAAAGTTTTAAGTATTGGTCAGAATATAGGGTTCTTTAGTACTTCAACAATATCACAATAACAATAAAGTGACCTTAATTTTGGACAAGGTAAATGGCATGAAGCCAAATTTATCAACCTCTATTGTATGAATGGGAAACTGACCTTTCAATTCTCAAGGCTAAATAAGTATTTTATAGGCTAAATACAAACTTACCTGTCAAGGTAGAATTGTAATCTGAGTGATACAGGTGTTATTCAAGTCACCATAACATATAGCATGGATGTGATGAAATTGAAAACAAATAACCTGTGTAGAGACTTTATCATAAATATAATATATATATATATATGTGAATTCATCTTTTTATAATATAAGCAAACGCTTAAAGCGTTTATCCCCAAGGGTGACTGGTGAATTGAAATATGGCCACTTGGTCTTCTTCCGACCGGCAGTAAAATGCTTGCCGAAGTGGGGCGTCCGTTTGGCTGTGCGGGATGTATCAAGTTCGCAGTCACGTCCGGTCAGTTTGGGGACGTTAAATCCGATGCCTCGTGTAAAGAGAGTGCCACGCTCTTTGCATGTTAAGAACCCTTGCAACAACTCTTTGAGGGGTCCGTAGGTGGCCTGTTGCAAGGCAAAATTTCTGTCCCTATCCAATATACCCTCATTTTCCAGTGGCAGTCCAAATTTTCACGACCATCATCCCAGATGGCCTCTATTATTTCAAGACCTACCTATAGTATTTATTGTTCTCGTCCTGAATATGCATGAAATATTTGCTACTGGACGTTAAGCAACCAACAATCAATCAATCAATTTTAAAACGTTTATCATGTAGGTATAGTATACGTTTTAAGCAAAGTCTGAAGCTTTATAAATTTTTAAGCTGTACATTATGCGTAATTTATTTAACTTTTAGATACTTAAATTTGACATAACGGGATAAAAGAGGGACGAAAGATACTAGAGGGACAGATGTGGATAAACTGCCCATCCACACCGTACCATGGTGTGTTATTCATGTTTTTAAAGGTGATATTAGTATTATAACTTATTACTTGATATTAATATATGTACTAATAAAAGCTATTGATGTCATATACGCAAAGTTAAAATAATATGACAAAATACATTTATATGATATAATATCTGCAATATGTGTTACATTGACTCTCTAATGACCTCGGTTGTCAACATCTAAAGTGATATGAATAAACATACCCGTAGCCAGGGGGTTCGGACGAGCCCCCCTTGACACCAAATAAGCACTGTTAAAGTCAACGTTCTGTCCAAATTGTGACTGTTAAGGTCGAGTTCGTGAGTCCAAATAACCCCCCCCCCCCCACCCTTAGAAATTCCTGAGTACGGGCCTGTAAAAAATATGTGCTATGAGTGCTAATGAGACAAATCTCAATCATAGTCATAATGTATAAACAAATTACAGTTATGGGTTACACTGGGTTAAAGAACAGCTATGGCACGCGGGAACCACATTAATGAGATAATCACAGATTATCGGCGACAATGATAGATTATCGGTCGACCATTATAGATGTACGGCGTAAAGTATACTTTACGGTTGTAAATGCATTTACGAAATTATCGTCGACAATCTATCATTATCTATCATAAATGCATTAACGATCGACAATCTATGATAGATGAAAGCGAGAACCACATTATTGGATAAGAACAGTTTAACGGCGATTCGTAAATACATTTACGCCTTGTTTTCAGTAGCAATTCATATGTACCCAATCACAATGCGTTATCGTCCATGCTAATTAATTCCGACCAATCATATCCATCGATACAAATGACAACACAATTCGGCCGCCATTTACTAACAAACTGCGGGTACCCACAAACTGCAAAATGGATCGTCTAGCTCGTTCTCATCAACCATCAATTGACAGTGTGTTAGAGCGCGTCTCAACAGTCCTTCTTCAAACACAAAGAAAAGCTCAATGTGGGACACTAGATGCTGCCAGCACAGATAAAGAGCTTTCAGAATTAATAGCAAATCTATCACGAACAGAAGGTACGTACATTTGCTTATCTGTACAGTCTTTATTAACATCATAATGATAAATCTGCAGTCAGCACCGGGGGAAATTTTAAAGATCGCACACGCTTATAATTTTATGGATAAATTTTATTTCAATGTTGATCTGAATATATCTCGAATATATACAAGAGTACTGTAATACATTGTTACATTGTAATACAGTTTTTTGAAAATTAATAGATCTACGAAATAAAACTACAAAATACAGCATCCAGGTTTAAATGTACAGTATCTGGCCAAAAGTATTGAATAAAGTATTCATCACCTACATTTTTTGGCTATATAATTCATATAAAAACACAATTTCATCAAAAAATATTTTGGGAGCATTTATGGTTGGATTCTTATCAACAAGGTCTCAAAAGACGTAGAATTGTTTACAGTATATTTATAGGTAATAGTTTTGTGTTCAGGTGTTTTTGTTTTTCTCTTGATGTGAACACATACAATACATTTTTATGAGTTAATTTGGTTGAATATATATAACGGATTTCTGAACAGCAATGAACAGAAAATAATAAATTAAATTATGCCATTATGTTTAAATTGAGAAAAAAGAAAATGATCCACAAAAATAATATATAAACAAAATAAACCTGTGACAATTCTGCTTCTAATGGTACCAAGGAATTCCGTACAAAGTTGATAAAAATCAAATGGAAAATGACCCCGAAATATTTTTTTGAAAAAAATGTAAATTTATATATACAATCAAGGATTTGTATAGTATAAATAGAAATCCTTGATACAATTTATATCGAAAAATCTCAAGTGACGAATACTTATGACCACACTCTATACATTTTTGAGTTTTACATCTACATCGTTGAAATGAAAAGGGTCTAAGACCCATCTGACACACAAGTTCTTATTTGGTCATTCAATATGGTGCTCATTAAAAAACATATATATTTAAATGTGAAAATAAAATCAAATGTTTGTTGCATGTCTACTCTGAGTTGGATCATATACATTTGTAATGATTTCACATTCTGGTGACATTTAATCATGTTAAGAAATGCCTGAAACAGGTCAGAACTCTAAGATTTCCTGAAGTCAGAATATATTTCAAAGTACATTATGTAATTTCTAAAACACAAGGACTAGGCCTTGATAACCTAACCAATTGACTCAATGAACTACAATGCAAACTACGAGTTTACTACACTGGAAAACTGTCAACATATACATGTATTGTCTGGGACTTTCAAATTAAATGTTTTTGGTCTGCACATATGATAATGTGACATAATCTTCAATTTGCATGCGAAGATTAATAATGTATATTGCTATACTGGCTGCACGGGTCAACTTTCTTTTTTTGCCTTGTATAAGAAGTTAACAAGTTTTTTTCCAAATGTAATACTCTTTAGTCAATTAAATTCTCTAGATCATAGTGTTAACATTGTCAGACAAAAATTAAAAAGGCCTTGTCATGGGTTGTGCAGTTTTGATGAAATGCTATGGATGATAGACAATTTTAGCAATGAGAAAAACTGATACTGTATAATCAGCTATAAATGGCCTCGATTGGTGATAATACATTGTTTTGAAGAAACAAATTAGTAAATGTGATACTTTTCCTTCACTAGCTGTCAAATTCTCATGTAAAACATTTATCCAAACTAAACTCTGCATTTTTATCAGGCTGCACTCAGCAAAGCATTTCATTTAGCTTATTGTGACAAAATTGAACCATATTGGCTGCATAATTTAAACAAATTTATTTAAAGTGGATTGGGAAACAAGTTTTGCAACTTATATTAATCCCTTTCCACTTTGCGGGTGCGAGTGCTGCCTTGTAGCAGCATTAGCCTACTCTTTTTCGAAATCTACAAGGGTGTCTTTAACGTGCAAGAGATATGGCTCTCTTAACAGTTAACACAGGTCAGCCATTTATCATCCCCTTCCGACGAACTATCATCCTTTCCTAAAGACCATACTGGCTGCTGCTTAAAGTGAATTATTATTGAACAAGTTGCTTTTCATTAGTTAGGGTGGTAATGGGGTAACCTAGGTAAAAATAAATTGCTTCATAATCATACCTAAATAATCAGAGGACATAAGTATGCTAATTTAAGCATATCCTTACAAGGAAGTGTTCCCGACCTGTGAAACTTCTGTTTGTTATAAGGAATTGTTGGCTGAACATGCTAAACCTATTGATATTTCAAATATATATCTTGCATACATGTATTTTTGATTTCCAAAAAATATATCTACAAATCACATTTTTTCCTTTATCATTTATATTACATGTTTTCTTTTTTAACTTTCAGGCAGTGGGACCAACATTCCAGAAGATTTGATAAAAAAGTCAATACAGTCAATAAATGATCTAAAGCAGAATCTTCCAAATCTGATACCAGAACAAGACCTTATTAACAGATATGGTAAGTAAATTATGAGTATAGTGTTGATATTTTTAATCAAACATTGCATAAAATAATTTGTTTTAAGCTTACCTGACCTGAAAGGTCAAGTGAGCTTTTCTAATCACTCATCCGTCATAGTCGTCTGTTTACTTTTACAAAAATCTTCTCCTCTGAAACTACCAGACTACTGGGCCAAAAGTAAACCAAACTTGGCCAAAATAATCACTAGGGTATTTAATCTAAAAAATGTGTACAATGACCCAGTCTGCCAACCAAGATGGCCACCATGGCTAATAATAAAACATATCCATGGGTAAAATGCAGTTTTTGGCTTAAATCTCTGAAACTAAATTTAAAGCATTTAGAGCAAATCTGACAGTGCCAGTGGCAAAAATGTTCATCAGGTTAAATACTATCATATGACCCCATATAGAGTTATTGCCCTTTACAGTCATTTTTTTTCACAATTTTTTTCTACATTTTTGTAAACTACGGAGACAAATTTATCCCAACTTGTCCATAATCACCATAAGCATGATTAGGTATCTAGTTTTTAAAAAAAAGTCAGATGACCCTACCTTACTTCCAACATGGCAGAAAAGGGTAAAAATAAAACATAGAGGTAAAATGCAGTTTTGGGTTTATATCTCCGAAAGCAAATCTGACAGGTTGCAAACAATAGTTAATTAGATTATTATTTATTTACCCTTAAATTTTCAGACACGTCCTAAAACCTGTGTTGGGTTACTGCTCCTGAGTTAATAATTTCATGGAAATTTTGTAGTTTTTTGTTATTAAAAATGTATATATATTAGATATCATTATAGTATCTAATAATATCATATCTAATACTACTATTGATTATGTCAGTACATTTTTATGTAAATACCATTGAGCAACACCGTCTCTTGACAGCCTCTAGTTAAGGAGTACACACCACCTAAGAAAGATAACTCTTTAACTCATTGTCTGTTTCATTGCAGCATTTAAAAATTACATGCAATATGCAAGAACTTAAAAGATCAGGATTAGAATGTTGCTAAGAGCAGTTGTCCACTCTGTCCATCTGTCAGTATGGCAAATCAGTTTTCCAATATTTTTTTTTCTTCTGCTTGAAAGTTTTGATTTGATATATATACATGTACGATAGTTTTATCATAATATTTTTTTGGCAGAGTTATGGTCATTGGATTGTTAAAATTCACTTAAATGATCAGTTTACCACACTTTATTAATAGAATTGAAATAACAAGTCAACTATATAAGACTTGGGTGGGTCCAAAACAAAATTGATGGTCTGTTCAAGTGAAAAATTGCCAAAATAGAATTGAGAAAGGAAATGGTGAATATGTCAAAGCGACAACCACCCGAACATAGAGCAAACAACAGCTGAAGGCAACCAATGGGTCTTCAATGTAGCGAGAATTCCCGCACCCATAGGTGTCCTTCAGCTGGCCCCTAAAAATATGCATAATAGTACAGTGATAATGGACGTCATACTAAACTCACTTATTTTCCTTGAGGTTAAAGTTCAAAGTCACATGAAGGTCAAAACTGTAAGGGGAACACCACCTCATGATGATACATCCTTGACATTCACATGCCAAATATGCAAGTTACACTTGTAGGTCAGAAGTCAAACCTTTAGAAGTTATTGCCTGGTTGTGTTTCTTGCAACATATAATACATTCAGCTGACCTTGAAGATCACATGAAGGTCATCATGATACAAGACACTTGACCTTATAACTTTACATCCAAATGCCAAATATCTAGAACATAGATAAAAGACAAAACAATTATGGTCTATATATATATACTATCAGAATTAAAAATGAAACAATCTGACAGTTAACAAATGGTTAAATTGTTATAAATGTGTGCAAGAATAACAGACATGACTGGGACATGATTGGCTGATATAGTTCTGCAAATACTTAGATTTAAAATATAAAAAAGACACATTTTTATCTTAAAATGTTTGACCAATCATCATGATTATGATGATTATAGTCATATGTGGTCATTTCTGGTTCATCTAAGAACCCGTTTTTTTTCAATCTTGTAATTAGGGAGATGGCTAGTGGTGATAACCATAAAGTCATGTCTGTCCATCCGTAACAAATATTGTCCACCCTATGAAGCGAACTGTTATTTATGATTTCAAAGTGTACATGTACATGTGTACTTGACATGTAGAGTGGGGTGCTCATTTTCGCCATATCTTTCCATGTTTTCTACAGTTCATGTTCAGGTCTATATGTTTTTTTAAGTATACTGATATTTCTATATGAAGATAACTTCAAATGCAAAACATTCCTATGCTTGAAAACATGTTTGTTTGAAAATAATCATCCGTAAAGTTAGATGAAAGGGGATATGAAATTCCCTGATGTTTTGTCAATGGGGGACACATATTTGCCGTTTTTACACATCTATTTAAAACCAAATAACTGCAGCTTTATAGAATATTTATCAAATAAATTTTATTATAGATGAACAGCAAACATTTCAAAGGTGTAAAAAACAGAACTTTAGGCCAATCAGTCAAAAAATTACTAAGAAAAAAATCATTCAGGAAATTGACCGAAAATCATTGTCCGTTTTTCGATCTTTTGCAGTAATTGCCGTAATTTTGTTTAAGTTTAAAAAATAATCATATTTGTTATAAAATTATAATTTAGTGGCATATTTCTTCCATTTCAGTCATCCTTTGAAGTGTTTACACCTCAAAATCATAAAACGGCAAAATTGTGTCCCCGGCGAATATGGGCCCCCACTCTATACTTACCCACATCATAAACTGCTTCATAATGTACAACTTCCGCAGTCAAATGTCAAAATCAAAAATGTGTGTGGTAGTTGACAACCCCCATGTTCTATAGTAAAGATTGAGTCAGCTCTTCATCTTCAGAACATATTAATTTCAACTTTTATATGTAACATGTATACTTATTAAATATAACCAACATCTGAGGACGGACAAGAAATGCTGGAAAAGTTCCAAAGTGAAAGGTCAAGGTCAAAAACTTTGAAGGACATGGTGTATGTCTGCACACTTATATATATATATATATATATATATATATGTATATATATATATTCTTTCATTACCCTATATATATTTGGTTTTCAATTTAAGTATCGCTTACATAATATAAATGGACATGTACAAATAAAATTTTATTTTCTTCAGACCAAACAAATCCAAACCCTCATGGAAAAGGAAGACACCAGTTAGATATTGATGTAAATAAGCTTCAGCAATTGATGTCTTTGGGGTTTACAGTGAAGAAGATTGCAGAAGATGGTTTGCTTGGCGGAAAAATTCATCAAAACACACTGTACAAGCTATTGAAGGAGCATGATCTTCAAGTAAGGTCATCATATAGTACCATTACTGATGATCAACTGGAAGAGAAAGTGGCAGAATACAACAGAGAACATCCAAATGCAGGTTTGTTTTAAAAGTTATTATTTTCTTCTTGCCAAAAAGCATAAATATTTTCAGTATTTTTAAAATATATCCAACTCTGTCATGTGCCATGTGTCTGTGACTGTTTTTGATATTTTTTTAAAACACTTCTTAAAGTTTGAACCCTGACAATAAGTTAAACATGCGTTTCACATACTTTCCAAAAGGTTAATTAATATATATATTTCTCACAAAAATTCTATATATCATGTATATATTTTGTTTGAAAGGATGTACTTTGGTGAAATATGAAAAATCTAAAACTGAGCTACATGACATCAAAAATTATAAACTATGATTGTGCTTTATTTGATTAAAATATATATAATCATGATAGTCATAAATGAAGGACATGAAGATGTTATCATATACATGAATATGGTAATAAGATTTCAATTTTTACAGCCAATTTGGTTCAGTTTTGTCAAAATAGCTAAGAAATATAGCTGATGAATTATCCACTTACCAGTGAAGAATTCAACCTTATTTAACCCCTAAGCTTGAGATGTGTAACAAGTGCATGCATTGGGAATTTTGATTATTAAAAGGAAATAGAGGTCAAAATATTGATTGAAATTGAAACAAATGTTAAACCATTTGATTGATGGAATGGATCCTTAAAAGCTCATTTTTATATAGATAAAAATGATGATTAACATTTATTTAACCTATAATATGAGATATGAAAAACTCTATTGCACAAGCTTGCTATTTTTCAATGGAAAATAAAATTTGTTTTCTTTTGTATTCATAGGTGCCATGGAGGTCCATTCTTATCTGAAAACCCAAGGCATTTCCATACAACGTGACAGGTGCCGAGCAGTGTTAACTAGAGTAGATTCAGCAGGTGCTGCAAAAAAGTGGTCATGTACTATTCAGCGTAGACAGTATAAAGTACCCACAGCAAATTCTATTTGGCATCTTGATACCCATCATTCTTTGGGCAGGTAAGATTACTTAAAAGATAGTCAACATGATACATGTGTTTTAATTGTTCTGGAGGTATATGTTTTAGACTCAAATTGATATCTTTCTCTTATCATGCTTATCCAGTTATGTTTCTCAAATGGTGTACTAATCCAACATTATTATTGAATAAATGACAAAGAAAGTAACAATTATAGGTTTCCTCACAACCTTCAACAATGTGCATTGCCCTAACTGCATAGTCAGCTATACCAGTCCTCAAAATGATGAATGTCATGAATGTAAAACAATTTAAACGAGAAAAATGACAGATTAATTACTGAACAAAAAAATGAATAGAATAAAAATAGGTAATACACCAACAAAAGACGACCACTGAATATCTAGAGTCATTTCACACAAAAAGTATGACTTGTTCATGACTTAAGACCAATCTTAGTCCTAAGTTTTTTTGTGAAACGAACTCTAGGCTCCTATTTGGGAGAGTCGCATACATACATTTTTTAGAGATCCCACTCCTCCCCCTAACCTGATGAATAAATATTCAGACAGATATTTGAGTCCCTGAGTACGAATACATTTTAAAAATGTACATATATATTGTTTTTATCCAGAAATTTACTCCTAACATTTGAAGCTTTAGTGATTAAAATCAAAATCATGCTCTCTAATTCTTTAAATAAATCAACATAGTGTAAACCTGGACTGCAAAGAGGGATCCAAAATGAACCTGTGCAGAAATAGAAATATCCACATTAGGCCATTCCAGTTAATTTCTGACAGGTGGGGATAGGTTGGGAGATTTTGTTTTATACGTATCAGAAAAAAACATCATGAAAAACTACCTACATGTACATGTATCAGATCTATAAATTATGACCTATCAGAAGTAGAGTTTCTGTTCATATTGGGTGGATGGGCTTTCATGGGGAAAAAGACCTATCAGAATTGATTACTGCAAGGATTGTACCAAACAGGACATCTCTAGATAATGCATGATACATGTAAATGTATGCAACTGCCCACATTTCAAATTTAACGCACTCATAAGATCTGACATAGGCATTTTTGTAACCCCCAAGATTTAATTATTTTTACTTATTTACTGCTACAAGACCCTCGGAAGTTTTTATAAGTGTATGTGTCAGATGAAAAAAACCCAAATTTCACTCCCTAAGATGTATAATTTCACACCCCTCAGAAAGGACCATCAATCCCCCTTAAACAGACATTTACTGGAACGGCCCATTACCACTTGCTCAACATGGAAGCAGGGTAACAGGAGACTTTATTTGTACCAGTAGCAAAAATTAATTTGGGTGCCTGTTATTTGTACAATACAAGGCTAGCGCTGATTGCATGAAATTTGATTTTTAAAGGAAATTAATAAAAAAATCACGAAAATAAATTAGATCTTAGTTTCGTAAGAATACGAAGTTTATAAGAAATTTTCAATATTACAATGCAATCATGAGTATTAAATCAGTACAATGTTATAATCATAAGTAATCTAAAGTTATCATGATTATTCTAAAGAAAAGTAATCTTATGTAATCATGATTTCTTTAAATTGGCAAAGTAATTGTAAGTTAATTGATCAACCCCATCTCTGGTCATAAGCAAGCTATTTCTCACAGCTCAACTTGGATTTCATCTTCCACCACTTTTAAAATGAACTCTTTCACTGTGGATCTCCGAAAAGGCTTGTCAGATTTTCTTAGGATTATATAATATGTTAGACTAACATGTCTAGGGGAGTCATCAATCTTTTGTTTGTGCATTGGGGTCTGTTAAGGAGTATTTTGAGGGGCAAAAAGAGGGGAGGGTTTTATTATAGAACCCTATGGGATTTTATTTAAAACAAAATTTCAAATGACTATCTTAAAAACTGTAAGTGGTAAACACATACAGTCTTCAGAAAAGATCGCAGGACAATAAAACAAATCAAATGAAATAGAGGGCGAGTCCCTGGGGGTCACCACCACGCCCTTCAATTTGAGAATGTGCTAATATCTTGTAAACTATACATATCCCCACCCCTAAACCATTTATATATTCTTATACATAGGACAATAAAACAAATCAAATTAAATAAAAGGTAAGTCCCTGGGGGTCACCCCCACCCCTCTTGTTTGAAAACTTGTAAACGATCAATATCCTCGCTCCTAAACCATATATATTATTGCACAGGACATTACAACAAATCAAATGAAAGAAATGGGAAGTCCCTAGGGGTCAACCCCACCCACTCTTATTTGAGAACTTGTAAACAGTCAAGATCCCCACCCCTCAACCATATACATTCTTGCAATGGAAATTAAAACAAATCAAAGGAAAACAAAGGAAAGTCTCTGGGGTTCACCCCAACCCTCTTGTTTAAAAACTTGTAAACCGTCCAGATCCCCACCCCTAAACCATATATATATTATTGTATGGGACAAATAAACAAATCAAATGAAATAAAAGGGAAGTCCCTGGGGGGTCATCCCCACCCCCTCTTGTTTGAGAACTTGTAAATGATTGAGATCGCCATCCCTAAACCATACATATTCTTGCATGGGACAATAAAACAAATCAAATTAAAAAAAAAGGAAAGTCCCTTGTGATCACCCCACCCCCTCTTGTTTGAAAACTTGTAAATGGTCGAGATCCCCACCCCTAAACCATATGTATTCTTGGATGGGACAATAAGACAAATCAAACCAAATATAGGGGGAGTCTATGGAGTCACCCCACACTCTTCTGTTAGAGAACTTGTAAATCGAAGAGATCTCTACCTCTATACCTTATATATTCTTGTATGTATGGGATAATAAAACAAATCTAATAAAATATGGGACCATGGGAATGGCTAATTATGGGTGCTTTGTTTGACTTAGTAACAGCATCCTGTTACAATTACTTCTTGTTTATTTAATTTTAGTTTATCATGGTTTATAATAAAGACTATAAAATCTGCCCAGTATTACCCACTAAAACCCAGTAAAACCCGGGTGTTCCCAGTATTTCCCACTGGGCTGGGCAATACTCATAAAACCCGGGTTTTTGCCAACCCTGCTTTGATAGTCTTGTATTATTTTAATTTAAGTTTCTTGTGTACAATTTGGAAATTTGTACGGCATTCATTACCACTGAACTAGTATATATTTGTTTAGGGGCCAGCTGAAGGATGCCTCTGGGTGTGGGAATTTATTGCTACATTGAAGATCTGTTGGTGACCTTCTGCTGTTGTTTTTTCTATGGTCGGGGATGTTGTCTCTTTGACACATTCCCCATTTCCATTCTCAATTTTAGATACAACAATGATGATTATGGCCAAGTTTGGTTAAATTTGGGCCATTAGTTTCATGCGAAGATTGTGCAAGTTAAAGACAACAGACGTTGGGCCAATAAGTGCGATAATAAAAAGGAATGGAGATTTGAAACACACAAGACATATATTTTCATGACTATATTTTTACTGCAATGAAATATAGGATTAATTTAATTTCATATTGAAAGGAATATTTTTTTAACCCATTTACATATTTTCAACCACATGTGTCACCTACTATGTTCTGTGAGGTATATACTATTTTGTCATGGGTATTGAACTGTAATTCTGTAAATATAGAGAGCGTAATTTTCCAAAGAAACTCCATATGTGTCAAAATGTTTAACACTTTTACCATGAAGTTAGTTATAAATGAGAAAATATATATATCCCAGAAACCAAAGTTAATATGCACTACTATTTTATTCAAAGGTGAAAATATAGGGATTTGCAAAATATTTTCAACGTTTATTTGCCCTGTCATAACTTCTAAGACTTTTAACTTATTCTAAAATTCTATAGTACCCCTACGTAAACTTTTGGAACTCCTGTATAAGAAAAAAAACTTTAGGCACTACCAAGTTTTTGTGTACTGATAACATTCTCAAGATATGTCTTTATGAGAAGAAATACAAGGATCATATCTGGGAACCAGTACATTAACAAATTTACATATCTACGAATATCATATACCTCCAAAAACAGCTGAACTTACAAAGTGCAACCTCAAAGATTAATATTGGAACTAAAAATCTGTGAAGTTTCTTTCTTTAAGTTAAAATTTAAAGAACTAATGCAACTAATATTCTCCCAAATTAAAAGTCAACAAGTAAGCCTTTGAAATATTAAATTCAGTAAAGAACTGTACAAGAGAATACAATATACCGGTACTCTGCCTTTTTCAACATTTTCAATAAGGTCAATATTTACTTAAATTTCCGAATATTCCTAACACCTCTGAATTCAGTTTGTGAATTTGTCACAGCATAGGATTAATTCTGACACAGAATGAATGTGTTTTAAGAACCTATTTTTTTTTAATTGAACATTAACCTTTTAAGTTCAAAGACATATGGTTAGATTCAGCATATCAAAGAACCCCATGCAAGAATTTAATTGTTGATGAAATCAAATAAAGTTCAATGAGTAAAGTATAATTTTTGGCACTTTTGACCTCAATGTGATAACGAATCACAAAAATTAAAAATCTACACACATGGTTTGATTCAGCATGTCATTGAAATCCATATATTTTTGTTGAAATCAAACAAAGTTAAATTTATTTTGGACCCATATATGGACCAACTTAAAAGCTTGGCCTATAACAAAAAATCTTAATACATGTTTAGAATCAGCATATGAAAGAACCTGCAAAAGTTCCAGAAAAAAACCCATTGAAATTGGTCAAGAAATAAGCAATTTATACAAAGTATTAGAAAAGAATTGATTTGACACCTTATTCCTCAACTGTTGGGGCCATAATCCCCAAAATCAAACGAAAACCTCCCTTTTTAGGTATCATAAAGATCCATACACTTACACACAAGTGATGGTCTGGAAACTAGAAAAATGCTTATTTATACCTTTTTAAGCCCTAAATTCTTCAACTGTTTAGTTAAGTTTAAACAATATTTATTAATAAACAATTTCAAGACAAATATTACAATGTTACATAATGTTGTTGTCAATCTAGTGGCTATAATGTTACATAAAGTACAAAGTCTTCAAATGTTTGGAACATAAGCCCCAATATCAAACTTTCTTCGTAGTTTCAAACCTTGTATTTTAAAAAAATTCATAGAGATCCACATCTTAAACTAAAGTTATTGTACTAAAAGTAAGTGTCTTCGGACAACACGGACATTGATGGCAATGTGATACCAATATATGACCGTAATAAATATAAAATTTAGATTATTTGATCTGTCTGATTTACTGCAGATTATAACCAGATGCTCTGCAGGGTGCAGCTTTATATGACTGCAGAGGTAAAACCCGGAACAGTTAGGGCAAGTATGGACACAACATTTATCAGCTTGATGCAGCTTGATGCAGCTCTGAATTTGGATTGTGATTAAATAGTTGACACAACATAATTTCTGACACAGAATGAACGTGGTCTAAGAACTTAAGCTTAACTTAAAAAAATTAAATTATTTACCTATTATGGGTCCAATATCCAAAATCTAAATACATAATTAGATTCAGCATATCATAGAACCCCAAAATTCAATTTTTGATGAAATCAGATAATGTTCAAATTTAGACCCTTTAGACCTCAATGTGGACCAATTTGATAAGCGGGCCAAAATATTAAAAATCTAAATACATGATTAGATTCAGCATATTGAAGAACCCCATATATACCATTTTTGTTAAAATCAAACAAGTTTTATTTTGGACCCTTTGGGCCCTTTATTCCTAAACTGTTGGGACCAAAACTCCCAAAATCAAAACAACCTTCCTTTTATGGTCATTAACCTTTTGTTTGTGATTATAAAAACTTAAATCTTTTTCTGATTTTGTTTTAACCATCAAAGCGTGTATTGTTTTGCATGATTTCAGGTGCTCATATTTGGTATGTCAACATACCCTGTTCAGGTATACCATTATTTGTGTAATAATTAGCACCCAAAGAGTTTAAAAAGTCCATTACTCTGGAAGGGACAATAAAAGTGACACAACTCAAATTTGTACTTGATCTGTGATTTATGTTAAACAGTATTGTATTTGAGTTTCATAACATTTGGTGGAGACAAACTGAAGATAGAAAATGCAAATGAAAATTTACCATTTTTTTCATTTATAATGGGACATAACTAGAAAAGTAACAACACAAAAGTCATAATAAACGAGTGACCGGTGAAAAATAATGTTATTTTAGCCTTTAACACGTCAAGATGTTAAAGAGATATTACTGTATCTATTGTACTTTTTATTGCAAGTTCGATAAAAGAGATTTGATCAATATAATTACATCCCATCTCCTTTGTACTACCAGGGTGATCTGAGCCGGATTACCCCTACTAGATCACCCCAGCTGGAGTTTCCTTGTTCTGCATGCTTTCCTTTGTTCTGTATCTTTTTAGCGGACATGTTAAATCCACAATAAAACTTAAAAATATTTATACGGAAAAGACTATTAACTTTCAAAATTTGTGTTGAAAAAATCCAGTGTCTATGCAGGGATTCGAACTCAAGACCTTAGGCATAGTACTCCACAAATCAAACCCCTACAACAAGACGACTGGATTCTAACTTACAGTAATTTAACATATATTTAAAGGAAACAAGATAACTCGCCCCACAACAAATCGTCTCACTTTTTCACTAACTCGCCCCATTTTTTACAAAAAGCGAAGTGAAGTGAAGATCTCTCTGATAGATGGGATAAGTTGTCGCGACTAAATTTATCGTGGGTTTTTTTGTTTTTTCATAAGTGGTGCGAGTTGGCAGACCTTTATTCAAAAGGATTTTAACCCGTTTCATAAGTGTGGCGAGTTGGTACACAAGAGTGGGGCGATTAAGTGTGGGGCCGATTGGCCAGTGGGGCGAGTTGACATGGTTTCGTTTTTAAACATCGTGTTCAGGGGTCATAAAGGGTATATATTGTATTATAGTTACGATGTAAGGGACATATTCAATACCATTTGTGTAACGATCAACCGACTCGCGAAGGCGTCCGTAAAATTTACGAAGGGGTGATTTTATCTTCACCAATTGGAACTCTTATTCGTTATTCAAGAGCTTGCAGCTCCGACTCAGACTTTGTAAAACGTCATCAGTGTCTGAGCAGAAAGTTAATGAGGTATGTCAAGGAACGTCTCGTCCTTTTTCTAAAAAAGTTCATCGGAAGGTACTAAGACCTTGTTGATAAATATTCCGTATCAACTTCACAAATAATACAGGATGGTCTTGATGTATAGATTCTGCGTACTGACGTTGTTTATCATCTTAACAACGTGTTATATTATTTTTTTCATTTGTCTTTGTTTTATCATTTATATTACTTTTACTGTTGGATTATTTTCTGTGATATCCATTTAACGTGGCTCGGTACTTATACATCCCGTCAATGTGTTTGTATTATCTTTCATTTTTGCTGGTGTGTTTTGTAAATGCGACTTTTTGTGTTTCGTTGGTACTTATATCGTGACTCTGTACTTTAAAAGATCCTGTCAGTATGCTATTGTTCTATTATATTTCATTATGTTATATTTCTATTATAAATTAGAAAATACTTGGAACCACAAAAGTCAAAATTATTTAATTACGTAGTGGAATGTACCATTTGTGGATTCTTATAAATTCTATAGTACTGTTGGACTATTTTAAATCTCGGTCTATTTCAGAAATTAATTCCTACATACTTTTGATTTTGTTATCCTTTATGCTAACATTGCCCATGTGAAATGTTAGAGTTGTTTGTATAAACATTGAACGACAAAAATATGTGACGTATACATTTTCTGACGTCAGAAACGCGAAATTGTCTTTTAAGAATTGTAACACGATGATGACTGCTGTACCCATATTTTGACTATTTTATTTATTATGTCTGTTTAGTTCACGCATCATTGTAAATATAACTGAATTTGATGAGACTTTCGTACAAAGTGAGAGGTTTAGCGCTTTAAAACCAGGTTTAATCCACCATTTTCTACATTTACAAATGACTGTACCAAGTCAGGAATATGACAGTTGTTGTCCATTCGTTTTTGATGTGTTTTGTCATTTGATTTTGCCATGTGATTAGGGACTCTCCGAATTGATTTTCCTCTGAGTTCAGTATTTTTGTGATTTTACTTTCCACACATTTGCCAAGTTGCAATTGACGTTGTATAATTATTTGTTTTTATCTGATGTTATTTAGATGTTCAATAGCATCAGGTCACATTGAGAACTGTCAATATTTACGATATCAATATGAAGGAGCAAATGAACTATTCTTATCACACTCAATATTAACAACAAAAAAATTAAGAAAGAGATGTAAAGATTATGTTCAACAAATGAAATATTTAAAATGTTCCTCTTTTTTTGTGATAAGCGCAAGGCACTTTTAATTTCCTCTTGGCTTATAATTGTCATTTCTCCTTATCCTTTGAACTTTTTATGTTGTATGTAGTTCGTTTGTTATCAAATATTTAATTCTGAATGATTGGCGTATCCTGTTTTTATTTCATCATATTCATTTGTTGTTGGACGTGGTGTACGTGTCATAAGATCCTGATATGGAGATACAATTTACATTCGAATAGTGCCATTATGTTGCAAATGTGTTTCAATTTCACCTGCCGAAAGCAGAAAATCACTATGTTAGTTACTGTAGGATTTCAATATGTATTTTATATATCATTTGTAAAGATAATACACAAAACTGGTCTTTTTACTATCGTGTTCTATTTTAGTCATATTTTCCATGTTAGTGAGCAAGTGGTTTCATCAGAAACATTTATACATTGTTTAGAGTTAACTGAAGGATGCCTCCGGGTGCTGGAGTTTCTCGCTGCATTGAAGACCTGTTGGTGACCTACTGCTGCTGACTGTTCTATTGTCGGGTTGTTGTCTCTTTGACACATTCCCCATTTCCATTTTTAATTTTGTTAAACTAGATACCCCAGTAGTTTGGGTTTTGGGTTAGAAGTTTAAGAGGATTATATTCTTTTAAAAGTAAACGCTTTTGGCCAAACGGAAAGGTCGGGAAGGCCCAGGTGAGCTAAAGCAAATAGTCCTCCGTCAATTGCAACTAATACAGTGATTTGAGTGGTTAATGAGCAAGCGAACGAATTTTTCCTTGTTATGAACTAGTACACAGACAATTATACTGTCAGTATGCTAATCTATGCGTTTCCGTAAAAGGTAGTGTACCCGGCCTATTTAGTGCGATTAATGTAAAACTACAACTGATTAGCAAATCTACGCAAGGTACATTTTTCACATGAGACCGACAGAAGAATTTAGAAAGCGCATCATGTGTTCATAATATTTTAAATGCCTCTCGAAATAAATTGATGAAAAACATTGACTTCGCCTTCTTATCAATTTTATCAAAATGTGAAGTTGTTTGTCGGTAAAAAAGATGGTATAAGTAAACGTTAAAAAGTGATACAAATGATCAAGTACTATCTTTTATTATCATAACAATACTTCCTTTTATTATTTCAGGTACATTATTTATTGCACAATAACCATTTTTAGGCAAGCTACATTTTTAATTGTTAATATTTAGTTTAAATGTAAAAAGATACTCAATCATTTTCAAAATGTCTAAATTTTAATATTTGGAAAATATAGGGTTTATTTACCAGGCTCAAGCTAGCAGCCACTCGCTAGCAGCCACTTTGCTAGCAGCCAGTTTTCAGATATGTCTAAGAACCCGAAAGTTGAATAAGATTCAAACGTACTAAAAAATGTTTTTTATTAATATATAATCACAAAATAATCTGTTATAATATATGATTGAGCAGCCAAAGACACTATTCAATGTTTTTTTTTTTAATTTACATGTTATTTCCTGTTCATTAATTCAGAGACAATAGTATATTCGCTTTCCGTATACCAAACAGCGTGCTGCACGCATTAAATTTTTAACAGTGCTTGTAGAATCGTAAATAGCTATGAAATTATTTAAATGCATGCAAAATTCTTGTTACATGGTATCGAATTTTCCCTAAGAAATTAATTTGTGATATTGTAAGAAATAGCTTTCCATAGTCTCGGCATCCTGTCAAGTAGTTCCCAAAAAGTATCAATAGTTTTGCATTACAAGAATAAAAAATTGCACTCGTGCTTTGCTATTTTTTTTGTCAGACAAATTTGTTTTGACAAAAGATTCTACTTCTGAACAAGCGGAATTCGCTCACATTTGATTATTCGAAATGTTTATTTGTTGCACTTAATGTATGGTGTGCACGGAAAATATAAATTAGGAATATATAAAAGAAACATACATTTGGACCTATGGTGAAGTTGTCCCACCTGGGCCATTTGGCCCATTGGATCTTAGACCAGTACCTATCATTTGCACCTAGTTGCTAAAAAAAGTATTGCCGTAGGGAATTTTTGACAGACTTTTGAAAATTTGGGGAAGGCATGTTAGACTCTTATGACCTAAGTTCGGACCTATTGTGAAGACAAACTATAAGTTGTCCCACCTGGACCTTTTGGCCCATTAAACCCTAGCCCATTATCTACCATTTCCACCTAGTGGGTAAAATTCACTACGGCAATACTTTTTTAGCCACTAGGTGGAAATGGTAGGTAATGGGCTAGGGTCCAATGGTCCAAAAGGTCCAGGTGGGACAACTCATAGTTTGTCTTCACCATAGGTCCGAACTTAGGTCTTAAGAGTCAAACATGCCTACCCCAAATTTTCAAAAGTCTGTCAAAAATTCCCTACGGCAATACTTTTTACCCACTAGGTGCAAATGATAGGTAAGGGTCTAAGGTCCAATGGCCCAAATGGCCCAGGTGGGAAAATTTCACAATAGGTCCAAAGGTAGGTTTCTTTTATAAATTGCTAATTTATATTTTCCGTGCACACCATACATTAAGTACAACAAATAAACCTTTCGTATAATCAAATGTGAGCGCATTCCGCTTGTTCAGAAGTAGAATCTCTTGTCAAAACAAATTTGTCTAACAAAAAAATATCAAAGCACGAGTGCAATTTTCTATTCTTGTAATGCAAAACTATTGATACTTTTTAGGAACTACTTGACAGGATGCCGAGACTATGGAAAGCTATTTCTTACAATATCACAAAATTGATTTCTTATGGAAACGTCGATATCATGTAACAACAATTTTGCCGGCATTTAAATAAGTGCATAGCTATTTACTATTCTTCATACACTATTTAAAATTGCGTGCAGCACGCTGTTTGGTATATGAAAAGCGAATAAAGTAATGATCAGGAAATTACATGTTAATTTGAAAGAAAAAAAACATTAAATAGTGTCTTCGGCTGCTCACTCATATATAAAAACAGATTATTTTGTGATTATATGATTGATAAAAACATTTAAAGTACGTTTGAATCTTTTGCAACTTTTGGGTTTATAGACATATCTGAAAACTGGCTGCTAGCGAAGTGGCTGCTGGTGAGTGGCTGCTAGCTTGAGCCTGGTGGTTTATTTTACAATTTCAGATATCAGTAACATAACTGTATAAAACAGAACATTTCTTTACCATTAATCGTCAACCGCTATAGTTCTATACCTGATATATACTTGGGGATTTATTATTACAGTTATTCAAAATTCAGTGGCGGATCCAGAAAATTTCATAAGGGAAGCCCACTGACTTCCTACGAGGGGGTCCACATACCCATGCTTCAGTGATTCTCTAAATGTTACCCACAAAATAGGGGACCGAGCCCCCTTGGAAAAACCTCTAAATTAGTCAATGTAATTTTGAAATACAAGATAATAAATTTAACAGAGACCAGTTGTGCTATCTGCGGAAGCGTATTAGCGCCACACATTTTTATTTTTTTATTTTTCTTCCTATGTTTGCGTTATAACGCAAACCTTTCGTTATAACGCAAACCTTTGCGTTATAACGCAAACCTTTGCGTTGTAACGCAAACCTTTGCGTTGTAACGCAAACCTTTGCGTTATAACGCAAACCTTTGCGATATAACGCAAACCTTTGCGTTATAACGCAAACATTTGCGTTATAACGCAAACCTTTGCGTTATAACGCAAACATTTGCGTTAAAACGCAAACATCTTTATTTCAATTATTCATTAAGTTTTGTATATATGTCCGTCTGTCATTCATTTCGGATGTGATTTACTAGTAGATAAAGAAAAAAAAACATACATACAAGGCCAAATCATTATAATAAATATGCATAGGAATAATGGAATAGTTGAAGTGCAATTATACATAAATTAAGACTGATTTGTGCATCAGAAAAGTATATAATTTAACAAGAAAATAGATATAGTTTAGTATATAGTCATATTAAAATTGAAAGATCAAAAATAATGTCATACAATTGTGAAACCTCCAAGTCAAATAGACAAAATGATCTTTCTGCTTTAAAATGAATTATTAATAAGGAAACATTTTTTTTAAATCTCAGAATATGATCAAGATTCTTTGATAGAAAGTCATTGAAATTTCATTTCAATATAACGAAGTATTTTTAAGATGCTTGGGTAGCAATTTGAATAGAGAGAACATAATTTTATTAATAAAACATCTTCATTCTATACATTTATTGCCAAAGGGTAGCTTGTTTGAATGTAACCTACTTTACACAGTTCTCAAACGAGAGCTTACTTTGGAAGTATATTTACATTCGGTTATAGCTATATTAGCAGGGTTGATTTTTTTCTTAGGTGTACATGTTGTAACCTCAATTTACTCAATTTTCTTTGTAATATATATATTAGTAGTAACTTGGATATCGTTTTTGGGGACCTTTATAGTTTGTTGTTTAGTGTGAGCCAATGCTCCGTGTTGAAGACCGTAATTCGGCCTATGATGGTTTACTTTTACGAATAGTGACTTGGAGAGTTTTCTTAACCTCCTATGTGCCATAGGGCCGATTTGGCCGATCTTGTTATGCTCCCTTTGAGTGCCAAAGATCGGCCCAGCCCAAGTTTTGAATTTGGTTTAACGTCACAAAGTATGTGACGTCACAACCAAACCTACGGCAAGCGACGCTGTCAAAAATGGCCGCACCGGGAAATCAGCCAATTTGGTTCCGTGTGTTTCCACCAGAGGCAGAGCAGGACACGCCATTTCACGGAGCTGCATCTGGACCAATCAGGATGCCAGCTAGAGATTCACCTCCTATTCTCTACTTTTATCTACTCTTTTCATTGGATCTGATAAAAGAATTATGATAAAAAATATTCTTGTAAAAACATAAATGAATTAAAAGCTGTATTTTTATTTTCTAATGACAAGGTTTTGTCTTTCTTTAACTTATGGAACGACCATTTAAAACTCGGAGGAAGGAGAGCATGTTTTTTTTTTTTTTCGGAAATAAATAATTTGATTCTCTACTTGAATAAAATAAAAATCTGGCATTTAAGGGAAGAAAACAAGCTGAAAGGAACTATGAGGAAAATGTTGCATCACGTAAAAAAAATAAAATTGATCAGAGATTTTGTTTTAGCTAAAAGGTCGATCCCTTTGAGACGGACAATTTAACTTGCAAAAAGGGGCATGGATTTTTCGTAGAAAAACAAGGCAAGAAAAAAATATTTGAGAGAGAAATTTTTGCGATAAAATATAATTTGTTGCTTCGTCTTTCAAACATAATAGTTTGAGACAAGAAAAAAACACCCTTTTTTATAAGTTAAATTGTTCATCTCTTTCAAACTCAAAACGACGAAGAAGTACACAATCTAAAACGAAGAAAGTACAAAAACAAACAAATGCATAGTTTTCAAACTGTCAGATATCTGTTTGAATGTTTAAATCGTCAACAAGTCAGCTCTATCTATCCGTCTTCTTGTCTGAAAAATGCCTCTCCGCAGAACAAATTAATCCCATTGACGATTCTTGGCACTCAAAGGGAGTAATCACAAATATTCCTGGCACTCAAGGGGGCACTCATACCACATCTTCTTATATTATTCTGCTCATTATTAGTCATTGATATGATCTAATTATTCAAGCAGTTTACTTTGCAATTACTACAAAGGTGATAAATAGAGATTAATACATGGCCTTTTCCATATCAGCCTGGGTATCATCCCGAGACCCCCATATCAGCCCGAGACGGAGTCGAGGTGCTGATATGGGTCGAGGGATGATACCCAGGCTGATATGGAAAAGGCCATGTATTAATCGCTTTATCATATACTTCCGTCAATAGTTTTATGTAAGGCAAATAAACTAATGCAATAACTAAAACAGTCAAACACTTTATAAAGAAAATTAAAATTATGAATCAAATATACTATAGTTGTCCAACAGCATCATTAACTCCTTATATATTTATGGTAACATATCCTATAGAGGCATTTTGAAACATTGAAAATTTGGAAGAGTTTTACGATCATTACTACTCCAAGTTTGTTGTACTATAAAATGATTTATAATTGTCAATGGCATTTGTTAGCAAGTATTAAACTAACCCCACAAAAGTTCCCGTAAATTTTGACGTCGTCATAAAAAACATCTGACGTCACAATGGAAAAGTAAACAACCGATACCGGAAACACCGGAAGTAACTTGCACTAGAGGCACTGATATGGGTTCAGCCCGGGTGGGAAGATATGGCTTGTGCACTTCCGCCCATTACACATATGCAAAAGCTATCATATTAATGCTAAGTATATGATAAATTTTATTATATACAGCCTCCTCCATTAATAACTACTGTTTCCTTTGAATCTTAAATAAGAAATAAGATAAAACAAATGTTTGCGTTATAACATTATTTTTGATCTTTCAATTTTAATATGACTATATACTAAACTATATCTATTTTCTTGTTAAATTATATACTTTTCTGATGCACAAATCAGTCTTAATTTATGTATAATTGCACTTCAACTATTCCATTATTCCTATGCATATTTATTATAATGATTTGGCCTTGTATGTATGTTTTTTTTTCTTTATCTACTAGTAAATCACATCCGAAATGAATGACAGACGGACATATATATACAAAACTTAATGAATAATTGAAATAAAGATGTTTGCGTTTTAACGCAAATGTTTGCGTTATAACACAAAGGTTTGCGTTATATCGCAAAGGTTTGCGTTACAACGCAAAGGTTTGCGTTGTAACGCAAAGGTTTGCGTTACAACGCAAAGGTTTGCGTTACAACGCAAAGGTTTGCGTTATAACGCAAAGGTTTGCGTTATAACAAAAGGTTTGCGTTTTATCGCAAAGGTTTGCGTTATAACGCAAACATAGGAAGAAAAATAAAAAAAAATATGTGTGGCGCTAATACGCTTCCGTAGCTATCAACATATGCGTATGCTTTATTAAATTTATACATACAGACCAAATATCGAAATATATCATTTAAACCATGTATGAATGAATGTTTCAAGTATATCTATCGATTTATATTTTTTTATTAAAAAAATACACGAAGATCATCAGATTGAATTGATTTCGTATTCTGTTTGTTAATATACGGTAACATCAATATTGTAGGTACATTTGTTTACATCCTGTTCATGTTTATCATCAATTTAAAAAGAAAAAAACTACGCAAAACAATTTATTTTTATCATTTTTATTTGCAGACTACTAAGTTCTAGTTGGACGTGCGTCATAAGATTTGATACATTTTGTACTATGTTATGTACAATACTTATCCACGTATCTACTGTGTTGACTGTTACAGCACAAAGTAAGTTGTGTTTTTGTATATTAATTGTTATTTAATACATTGAATCCATTTTCATCATTATTCACTCAACTATAAAGTATCAATGAATAAAAAAGCCTGTGAGAAGATACGGTCGTTGAAAGACATAGAGAATTTAACATACATGAACATTATGTATTTTATATCGTTTTTTTTTTTCATTTTCATTTACATGTAAAATAGGATTGGCTCTTTAAAAGTATGTCTTGAAACTTTTTTTTAGCTCCGTCATAGTGTAGGTACATGTATACACTACTTATTGATTGTAAGTTAGACATTTTTTATATACTATATACAGTATGCATTATCAGCTACAAAAACTTTTTTTATCTGCGTCTTTGGCAATCATCTGTCAATTTCAACAAAGATGTTGTTAGCATCTTTATCACATTCACTTAATGTAGAAACTGGAAGATCCATTCTCAATTTTATTAAATATTTCCAGAAATGAGCGTGTTTGTAATATGTGTAATACGAAAGTAATCGAAGACGAATATCATTCTATATTAGAGTGTGATAAATATGTAAATGTCAGAAGTAAATATATTAAGATATATTATTATAGAAAACCATCTACCTTCAAATTAGTTCAATTACTATCTGTAAGAAATATTAAAAATTAAATAATCTGGGTAAATACCTTTATGAGGCAGAGAAAATTCGTAACACTTGATTGTTTTTTTATGTACCTTTATTACCAATGTAAATTGCATGCCAAACTCCGCTATATATAAAATTTGTGTATCTGTTTAATCCTATGAGTTGTATTTGCTTACGGAATAAAGTATTATTATTGTTGGATTTATTTATATGCTGGTTGGAATTTTCTAGTCAGTTGTGTCGTATGTCTGTAACTTATTTTTACACAGTTTGAGCTGCCGGATCATAACTGTAACAGTTGTCACATTAGACTACATGTAGTAAATGTATGTCTGTTAAGGTTGCTCACCTATTTTTTCAATATAACGAAACTATAAACAATTGTCATACGTTTACGGAAATTAGCATAGCTTTTTTTTTTGGGGGGGGGGGGGGGGGGGGGAAGATGATGTTTCCGCGAAAAAAGTCTACTTTTCTTGAAAAAAATACCATACTTTTGCTATGAAATATTAACGATTCGGGAATAATAAATTATTACTTTTCCGGGGAAATAGTGAAGAAATTATACCTGTTGAATGAAATTCATAATGAAAATTAATGAATAAAGACTAGGCACTTTTCGTTAATTTTTATCTTTTCCTCGGAGTCTGGAGGTTATGCCCAAATGGTTGGTGGAAATCTCGAATTGCAATCTATATAAAATTCCAATATATAATCTACAAACTTCATGCATTTATCGTCAGATGGAGCATCTACTATTAATTTTCAAAGTTTTCTCCACTCTTATTGTTTGGCAAGAAAGCAAGTCTACTTCTAGGTAATTTGAGAAATTATTTAAGTCTTTCTCTGTATAAGGACAATACATGTAGCAACATATAGTGTATTGTAGACATACATTTTTTTAAGATTATTTATATTTAATACAAGGTAAATATCCGGAAAAGTCATAAATTTTGAAAACGCACATTTATACTTTAAGTTAGTATTGGAAATTAAAAAAAATTCCAGACTCAAGCAAGCGTCTATCAAGCTAGCGACAAATTATATCGACCACTAAAGTTAGCACTGAGAATCAGCTTGCCAAAGAATCATAATTTGGTATGTGTGAAAATAAAAAAATTCCATCCGATAATTATAGCTTCCAATACGGTATATATTGTTTTTTTTCGTCTAAATGAACAGAGATGTCCATCATTTTTAGTGGAAATGGGACAAACATACATCAATGCCGTCTGTAATTCAATGAACAAAGGGACAAGTTACAAAAATGTCTAAAAATACCAAATGTAAAGTTTGGTGTATACAGGAATCTTGAACTTTCCGGCTACCTACTATCATGACTATAGTCGTAAACGAACCTTAGCAACATGGTTATATTTCTGATTATGCACCGACTAATCTTCTTTTTCTGAGATTGTGCGTTTTTAATTAATACTTTTATTGGTGGAGGAGCGTACAGGAAAGCGATGTTTTTGAATAAAATTATGTTTTTAAATATGAAGAAAGGAGTTATCCGGTTGTCTTCTACGTCAAGGAAACAAAAGCAAACGACAAAAAAAAAGGCTCACCATGCATTCATTCTTCAATAAAATAATATGACAAGAAGATAAGATTTGTAAGAAAGAAACCAAATTCGTTATAAGATGTTTATATCAATTCAAATATTTTTTGCCATATAAACCTTAAACATTAAGTTTGTGACATACAAAATAAGTAAGCAATATAACTATAATTCACATATATATACACAATCATTCATTAACAGTAAATATTGCAGTGTCCCCTGTCCTCAGTTCTAATGTCCTTGTGATGAAGGGCCCCAATTTATTTACTTGTGATGGTGTTGATGGATTGAGAATAAAAATCAACTTTTCTTCATGAGATAAATCTTGAACAGAAAAATTAAAATCCAAATTGTTAAAAAGGTTGTTTCTTATTTTTTTTAAATTTACAATCTAATATAAAATGTTTTCGTTTTCTAATGTTTTACATTTAAGGCATAATCTCTACTCTCTAGGAATATTATAATGTCTGCCTGTTTCTATATTTAAATTATGGTCACTAATTCTTAGTTTTGTTATTAATGTTCTATAATTAAAGTTTGATGTTCTTAAATAGTACTTAAAACATAAATTTTGTTTAATGTTCTTATAATAATAAAGTTTACTATTTTCATCGATGTTTTGCATCTTATTATGTATAAAATTTTAGGACTTGAGTATCTACGGAGCCCTGTTGGTCTCACACAGATTATAAAATGTCTTTTAAAGTCCTGCGCTGAAGATGTGTAAAGTCTAGCGCTGGAGATGTAAAGTCTAGCGCTAGAGATGTAAAGTCTAGCGCTGGAGATGTAAAGTCCAGCGTTGAAGATGTAAAGTCTAGCGCTGGAGATGTAAAGTCTAGCGCTGGAGATCTAAAGTCTAGTGCTGGAGATGTAAAGTCAAGCGCTCAAGATGTAAAGTCTAGCGCTGGGGATGTAAAGTCTAGCGCTGGAGATGTGTTAAATCTAGCGCTGGAGATATGCAAAGTTTAGCGCTGGAGATGTAAAGTCAAGCGCTGAAGATGTAAATTTAATTATTTTGGTGCCGATCGGAAATCCAAGATGGGCGCCACAGTCGAACATAGATTAACATAGAGCCCTATGGGAAAAGCATGCAAACAACGTCTACGGAGACATTGTGTTACATTTTGATTCCAGTTTATGCATGAATGATCAGATAATGGTCCTTCCTAAATTTTATGATTTTAGTGCCGATCGGAAGTCCAAGATGGCCGACACTGTCGACCATAGTTTAACATTGAACCCTATGGGGAAAATGCAAACTATTTCTATTGAGAAACCGTTTTCTTTTAAACCAAGTGAACGATTACATGCTCTCTAGAGCCTCTGGTTTAGACCCATTTTACAAAATGAATCCAATATATGCATGAATGATCAAATGAAGGTTCTTGATAAATTTTATGATTTTGGTGTCGACTGTAAATCCAAGAGGGCTTCCATGGTCAAATACAATTTAACATAGAACCATATAGGAAAAAAATGTACATACAACTTTTACAAAGAAACTTTGACATATCGATTCCAGTTTATGGATAAATGATCAGATAATAGTCATAATAATTTTAATGAATTCGGTGCTGATTGGAGAACTAAGATGGTCGCCACAGGCCGAGACAGTTTAACAAAGAACCATAAGGGAAAACATGTGAACTGCTCTCTTTGAGCATCCGTATTGTACAATGAATCTACTTTATGCAGGAATGCTCAAATGATGGTCCTGAATTTGACAATTTTATGATTTTTATGGCAACTGCAAATCAAACATGGATTCCATGACCAAATATAGTTTAACATTGAACCCCATAAGAAAAACATACCAACTACTTCTTTAACCAGGCTCGCTAGAGCCTCTGGTTTAAATGCATATATCTCACGAAATTTTTGACCTGGGACCACCAAATTTGGTGCCAATGTAACTTGAGGCATAAGCTTGTCAGTCGGTCACATATCGGCTGACCTTGACCTAATTGTCATGGTCCAGTGACCAGGGTCAAGTTATCATGATTAGGTCAGTTTCTCAGTAACAAGGTATGGTAGGCCAATAATATTTGGAGAGCGAAATTTATTGTAAGGTGTACATGTCAGTCTGACATATGTCAACTGACCTTGACCTCACAATAAAGTTTTTGTGATTATGTCAGTTTTATCAGCAGTAACTAGGTATGGTAGGTCAATATTTGCTATATGAATTTGTCATAAGGTGTACATGTCTTTCTAATATTTGTCGACTAGGTCAGTTTGACCTCATTGTCGGTGACCAGGGTCAAGTTTTCGTGGTAAGGTTAGACTCTTAGTAACTAAATATGATAGGTCCATAATATGTGGTTTGCGAATGTGTTGTAAGGTACTGACCTTAAGGTCATTGTCATCGTCCAGTAACCAGGATCAAGTGTCCGTGAATAAGTCAGTTTCTCAGTAATTAGGTATGGTAGGTCAATAATATTTGGTGTGTTAATTCCTTGTAAGGTGTACATGTCGCAGTTTGACAGGTGTCAACTGATAATGACCTTATTCTCACAATCCATTTACTTTGGTCAAGTTTTCTTATTTTGATGTATTTAATGATGTAGTTGTGGATTTCTGATAAGCTTACATCTGTGTCCACGTCCATATTAAGGCGAGACATCTTCGTGAGTCTGTAAAAGTGAAATCCCCAATTCTTTGTGTAAAATGGAGGATTAAATTCATGTTTTATGATTTTGTCTCGCCTGGATCAAAGTCACTTAAGGCGAAACAAAGGGATTGTTTTTTATTGTCCCAGTATGTTATTGATCTATTAGGCAGTAACACGCGTCTGTCCGCCATCCCTTTCTGTGTTTCTCCTCTGAAGTCCTTTGGCGATTAGTAAATTTGGTATGGAAGATTTCTAAATGAACAGAAGAATATATTGCATTTGCGTCGTGATTCTTGTTTTTTCTTGCCAAATATCAAACTTTATATTTTTTTTTGCCGAACAAACCGATACAGTTGGTGAAACCAGTATTGATATGCAAAATAACATCGTGCCGCTTCCCGCGCAAAAACGTTGGGAGAATTTGATCGTTGTTAGATTTTACCCAGAAATATCGCCTATGAAGGGTAATAAACATATTATCTGAATTTTTAACACTGAAATATTGCAAAATATCAACCCGCTCGACAGAATATAAAGCTTTGTGGCTCGTTTGCTACATTCACTAGCCTCCAAACTTCACATTCTGGCTCACGGGATGATATTTTACTATATCAAGCTGTCAAAATCCCGATAATATATACATATGGGACAACCATATTGGGTATGAAATTGCTTGTCAGCAAGTTGCTTTTCCCATAGCATTGACCTCATTTTCATGGTCAAGTTGACAGTGTCATGTTAAGTTTTTGGATAAGTGTTTGTAAACAAATCAAAATTTTGAACTGTATGTCCTTAAAAAAAAGTTAAAAACATATTTCTAGCGATAGACTTTACATCTCCAGCGCTTGACTTTACATCTTCAGTGCTACACTTGAAATCTTCAGCGCTAGACTTTACATCTTCAGCGCTGGACTTTGCATCTCCAGAGCTTGATTTTACATCTCCAGCGCTTGACTTTACATCTCCAGCGCTTGATTTTACATCTTCAGCGCTAAACTTTACATCTCCAGCGCTTGATTTTACATCTCAAGCGCTTGACTCTACATCTCCAGCGCTAAACTTTGCATATCTCCAGCGCTAGATTTTACACATCTCCAGCGCTAGACTTTACATCCCCAGCGCTAGACTTTACATCTTCAGCGCTTGACTTTACATCTCCAGCGCTAGACTTTAGATCTCCCGCGCTGGACTTTACATCTCTAGCGCTAGACTTTACATCTCCAGCGCTAGACTTTACACATCTTTAGCGCAGGACTTTAAAAGACACTTTATAATCTGTGTGAGACCAACAGGGCTCCGTAAGTATCCAGGGCAAACTGATCATATGAGTTCTCTTTATGACTGAATGAATGAAACGATGATCCATATTATCAAAATCATTATTTTGTCATTCTCTTTTCACAAACAAATCCTACATGTATGCATTGAATAAATTGTAGACCACTCTTAAGGGATCATAAGTTGGAAATTTGTATTCTCATGATTATTAAGAAATCTAGTGATTTATTAATACCATCAATTTTCAAGTTTTTTGCAGCACTTGAATAAACGTTAACGTATTTTTCGATTACTAAATTATATCGGCTCTAAAAATTATTTTTCTTAAATATGAAAATGTTGTGTGTGCTGGTATAAAAAAAGATTTAAATCAAATTCATTTAAAGTTATATGAAAAGAATATTTCATTTTCTGTATCGAAATGTTTAACTAGATTATTTAAATTCCCCACCGGAAGGCCCCTAACTGAGTGAGCGTAACATAATTGTTATCGGAAGCCGATGACAAACAAATTACAGGTAAGTGATTTAAGAAATAATTGATACAAGCTATACTTTATTGTAGGTTTAACATGGGTAGGCATTATATTCGTGATTATTTTTGCTTCCGCTCTTCGTACAAAATTTACTTCAGTCAACGCTTTTACACCCCAATGAAGTTACAAAAAGAAGCATCCAATTCTTAGTTTTTACACAAAGTATTATTGTGGCGGTTGTCCACACTGTATTCTGATTATTATGAGAAAAACATGTAAAACAAGTCAATGAGATATTTGTAAATTTACTGAACTATTTATTTCAGAGAACCTTACACCATTTGGTAAGGCTACACTAAGCTCTTCGGCGTATAATACTAAACCAGAAAATGCAATTAACCCACCGATATCAAATACTTGGAGTGAAAAGTATTGCACACACACAGGTAACGGTCAAATCACAGCATGGTGGATGTTTAATTTTTCATTTGGATCTGCGTTCATCACAGACGTATCGATACATTACAGAAACACCTGTAAGTATACATCGATGATTGATTTACTCTAATTCATATGTATTAATTGTATAAGTAAATAATATCTATATGTTTTTGGTCAACAAATAAACGTACAATCACTCATAATTGTATGGCGGGGTTCCAGTTATATCAGTATTAAGAAAGGATAAGAAACACTTTTTTCTTTTATTTCTTTTAATTCGAATAGAGGTCTTAACATTTGCTCTGAGTTGTATCTACAAATTTTAAAAGCTCAAAAGTATATTAATTCCGCTCCTGGTGATGGTTAATCCAAGGACTCGCTTGATATGGAATAAGTGCGAATTTGTAATATCTCACTGTGTTTCATTTTAGCTTTAATTTTTAAGAATTAACTTAATTGTAATAAAATACATTTCTGTATGAGCGTTGCTAGCATTAGGTGCCAACGTTATAACGTCGATAAGTCTAACAGTATTCTACAAAACATCCACAGACTAAACAACATGAACATTACAAAAACCTGGATTTTCAACGGTTTTTCAGAAGGTGAGCAGATTTTGTGGTAACCGTTTTGTTGGTAACGGAAACATATTTTGATGTAAAATACAGGAAAAGAGGATGACAAGTTAATTACAATATTTTTAATCATAGATGTGGTCTTATACATTTGTAACAACCAAGATATTGTAAATACTCTTAATGTTCATTTTTCATCCGTAGCTGAAAAAATTATTGGAAATAATACTTCAGATATGGATTTTTCTATGCTACAAAAGTTTACCAGTGAAAAATTAAAGAAAACTAAAAATGTTCATTTAAAACTCATTTCCACTGGAGAGGTGTGTTCTCAACTAAAACATATTAATATTAATAAATCCGCTGGTTTAGATGGAATAGGTCCCAAATTTTTAAAGCTAAGTGCAGAAATGATATCCCCATCATTAACTTTTTTAATAAACAAAAGTATAACTTCAAATCGTTTTCCGCAAAAATTAAAACTTGCAAGAGTAACTGCTATACATAAAGGAGGACCAAGAGATATTCCCTCAAATTATCTTCCAATTTCTATTTTGAATACCATATCTAAAATTTTCGAAAGACATGTATGTACACAGTTATATGAATTCCTTAACAATAAAAAATTGTTACATATCGCCCAGTCAGGTTTCAGACAAGGTCATTCCTGCCAAACACAGTCGGAATCCAGGTTGAAATAGAACAAAATAATCGAAGCTCTTTGTTAGAGAAGGCGATAAATGTTTACTGTATAATAAATTGTTTACTATAGTGACAAAATTTTTAAAAGTTAATAGAAACAAACAAAATTGCAATTTTCTTCTCAATTACGAGGTGTTTTATTTTAAAAACAACATTTGCATAAGTTTTCAATTTATCTAGACATAGTTAAGCAGAACAATTAGATATCAAGTCGACGACATGGGTATCTTTCAAGTTGGATGAAGAAAATGCATAACCTCCGATTTTTATGAAAAAAATTACCATGGACGGAAAACATATCAATCTTATAGTTCAGTAATTTTCGTGTCTGCCCTTCCATTATGTGACTGAAGAAAAAATTCCAAAAATGGGTAACAATTGTATCGAAAAGAGAAAATCGAGTGCACCTTTTTATGTTAGGGCGTGTTTGAGTTGAGTATTTTGTCTTGATATCGTACAAAGTAAGAATATTTCATACATCGTCTCGCTTCAAATTCCATCATTTTCATATATTAAAGCTACAGGTTGACTTTATAACACAAAAAAATCACAGTCCTAAAAGATGAAATATATGGGTCAAGTGAAATACCTATCTAATGAGTCACAAAAACAGAGAAGGTGTGTTCGAATAGCTATTTGTTTACTGAAAGTACTTGACGACAGTCTTTCAAGTTGGATGATGAAAATGCATATCTTCGAAAAATTATAATTTTGTGTGTGTGATTACTAGGGTTTATAGTCTTCATACACTAAAAAAATCTAGTCTGCCCTTCCACGAAATATTTAATTAGAATTTTTTTAAATGTTTATGAATTTTCGAAAATTCAACCTGACAACCGATCAGACAATAGTTTTAAGTTGAATCAATGCAGACTAGATTTTTAACTGATGCTCATTAGCTAGTTAATACATTTGTCTTTTAAAATACAACTGACATATAAGGATCGTAATGGTGCAATGTGGATAAATTTATCGGTTTCCAAGAGCAATATTGGTAGCGCGTCATCCCTACAATGGCTTCCATTTCTACGATTGTGAAAATGAACTGGCGTAATGGGGAGATAATTTTGACGAAGTAGACTCCTGACTGAACAGCGCTAACTAAACTAATTGACGAATGGTTAAAATATTTAAATAATGGAGAAATAGTTGGTACAGTGTTTTTAGATTTCAGTAAGGCTTTTGACCTTATTAACCATGCCATACTTTTAGAAAAGTTAAAATTTTATCATATCGGAAAACATACAATAGATTGGATAAAATCATATTTGTCTGACAGACAACAAGAAGTCCAATACGCTAACATTAAACCTGATAAATTGTTTGTAAAGTATGGAGTGCCTCAAGGTTCTATTTTAGGTCTGATGTTATTTTTAATATATATAAATGATTTACCACTTCATGTTAAACAATCCGATATGGATTTATATGCTGATGATTCAACATTGCATTTTCATGATAAAAACATTAAAAAAATAAACAGCATATTGCAAAATGATTTAAATGCTATACAATCTTGGTGTAACAATAACAGTATGAAAATCAATACACAAAAAAATAAGTGTATGAAATTGGGTTCAAAACAAAAACTTAAACAACTATCAGAATTATGTATTACCGTCAACGAAACATGTATTGAGAATGTCCATTCTTTCAAATTACTTGGAATAGACATTGATGAAAATTTAAGCTGGGAAGATCATGTTGATCGTATATGTAAAATTATATCATCTAAAGTATCACTTTTATATAAAATTAAAGTATATTTGCCAATACACACAAGGCAACTATTTTATAATGCATATATTCTACCATATATAGACTATTGTAGTTCAGTTTGGAGAAATTTATTACAAAAAGATTCAGATAGAATCATAAAACTTCAAAAAAGAGTAGCAAGAATTATACTGGAATGCGATATTTCTATTCCATCTAATTTCATGTTTTCTTCTTTAAAATGGCTATCTTTTACCAAAAGAATAAAATACCAACAATCAATTCTAATGTATAAAATTGTAAATGGGCTAACACCTGATTACTTAGCAATACTAAATATTGATGATGTGCAACGCCACAACTTACGATCTGTCTCTGATAATGATCTTTTTGATCCAAGACCAAATACAAATTTTTATAAAAAATCTTTTCATTATTCTGCAACCAAAGTATTGAATAATTTACCACTCGAAATAAAAGAATGTCCTAATGTGGAATTGCTCGTTCATTAGCAGCAACCCCTATCACAGAACTGATTATTTGAAACGTAAGCCCTGGATGTCTTTACAAATGGGAATTTTATACTCCATAGGCAGTCGTTCCTGGAATGTTGCCTCAATGAAAAGATACTATAGGAACATTAAACACTAAGTCGAGTAATTAACAACGCAATTAATAATAAAAAACAAAACACACACCGCTACACAGAAAACTTAAGGTAGAACAAGAAAAATTCCACAAAAAAGTCGGCAGGAATTCTTAAATTCACAATTGAAAGGCTGAAATCATTTTCTTTGTTGTTAAGCTCTGTTTAAATTCCAAATAGACTCTCATGGTCAATTTCTAGCTGTCGCAAGGATAGGAGCACCGTTTGTGCCAATAGTAATTCGATATTTTAAAAGAAAAAAATCCTTAAACTTAACCAATACGATGTAAATTTATATAGAGGAACAATTTCATGTTTCCAGTTTCCGAGAATAATTTGAATAAGAGGATTATTTTACGATGTTTGATTTATTCCATCCTAAAACAATATATACTGATTGGCAGATATATATTTATTTTCTATCTTAAACGTCTAAAAACATTGAAGTGATGTCACACTCCTGACCCGGTACAGACACCCCTCCTCCATGTAGAAGTTTTTAAAACAAACTGTAGACATTGTTTAGCCACAACAGCAGCAGGATTAACACTGCTATATGTACCAAGTCAGGAATACGGTAGCTGTTATCAAATAGTTCGTTTCTATATATGTTTGCGTTTGTTTTTGTTGCACTTCAGTGTTTATATTGTTCCTTTGTTTTCCTCTAATAGTTTTGACTCAGAGCCGATTAGTTTTTTTTTTTAAATGGCCTTGATCCTAACTTATCGAAGATCCTGCAAATTGATTTTAAAGTCTTGACTTTTTCATTGCCGTACATAATTTACAACTTATATTCTAAACAGAGACATGACATACGCTAACACGTACATTTTTAGGGTTATGATCAAGCTGTAGTACGTTTCTGTCAGTCGTAGGTTATGAAAGAATGTTTTACACGACATTTTTATTGAATATTACTAATAGGATATTTGTTTTCCTATTTCATTTTTTTTATACATATACTTGCATTCATTTACGCGATTATTACATGTGCATTTCGATAAATTGTGTTACAGATCCACATCGGATGGATGGATTTAAATTGTATATATCTAATGCTTCAACTATTCCGCCTCCGGACTATGATCTCTGCTACAAAGATCCTCAAGGCCTTCCTTATCCAGAGGTCACTCAGACTATTTCTTGCTATCAACTTGGACAATACGTCATTTATTATGATGATATTGTCGCATCCGGTGATCATGCAAGCTTCATTGAATTATGTTATGTTGCCATAAATGGTACGTTTAATATACAATGTATCTATAGATATTTAATAACATTACCAGATACAATTTTAATGCGTCAAACGCGTATTTTGAAAAATTATGTCTTTTCAATGATGATCGAGTCCTTATATTTGAATATCCGAAACATATCAGAAGCGCTGAAAAGCTGAAAAAAACACTAAAAAATTAAGACAAAATTGGAGAAATTTTCTCCTTAAAACTATGATAGGAGTAGTTTATTCAAATTGAGGCACACATAGAACACTGAGCTGATGATACCCTCGGTGACTAATAGTCCACCAGCAGAGCTATTGGCCCTGTAAAAATGAAAACAACAAGTTATAAATAGCATGCATCCGGAGCGCTTTCCTGTGTAGCGAAATTGGATTATGCAAATTAATTAGTTTGATAAAATTTCCTGTAAAAATAACTTTTGCTTGTTTTTCGTATATAATTTAAATTTTATAGTTCTTGTTCACATAAGAGGGAGAGACGTTGTCACTTACCATCTAGTTTAACTTTGTATTACATATTTTTGGGTGTAAATTGTGTTTTTAAGTAGATAGTTCCGATATTTCATTTTGGAAATCTTCAAATGTTATTATGTCATCCATTTTGGCACTGATTCCGAATGATGTCTGATACCGCGATTTTCATTGGCTAATTATAGGTTAAGGAAAATGAATTTGAATAATTAATTTGATTGGTCTAAAAGCGGCTGTTTCGAAGTTAAGTTTGTCTCTTGGCCAGTAATGCTCAATAACGAATATTTGAAAGCCAACAATGCATAATAACATAATCAGTTGAAGAGCTATATGGCCAAACACAATTTAATAGCATGCTTAACTCAAAATAAAGTGTTTTTTTTTATTGAATTATGGTATCCGAAGATTTCGGTAAACAATTATAACATTGTCAAATGTACATATATCAGGTACGTAACTTTCCCTTTCTCTTAATCTTTTCACTCAACTATTTTAGGATGTGAAAAAACATTTTGGGGAAGAAACTGTACAAAGTCCTGTGCAGAACGATGTATAGACCGACATTGCTATCCTGGAAATGGTTCATGTGTTCTAGGGTGTAACACTAAAAACTGTTTGAAAGATCTATGCGATAAAAGCACTGCAGTATGCACCAACGGTTGTAGGGGAACACGAACTGGAACTTATTGCAACAAGTGTAAGTTATTTACATTTAGACATAGCATGACAAATAATCATATATAAGTTTAAAAGAAACATTTAAATGAACTTTATCGGAGAACAGAGGAGTAATTGCAAATTGTACTCCTGATCAGTCATCATCCCATTGAAGCACAGTAAGTACAATATCCGTTTAGTGTTATGTTTTTTCAAGTGAATAGATTTGTGTTATTTTCCGGGTCAAATGATCTGGTTTTCATCGTGTGTGACTTTGTTTTTGTCGTCTGAATATGAAGTTTAATATTTACAAATAGAAGGTTTAATAGAAACATACGGAGCCCCGCTAGGGACATGCAAAGAAAAAAAAATATATTGTGCGCACAACTTAATTATATTGTGTGCACAAAATAATATATTGTGCGCACAACTTAATTATATTGTGTGCACAAAATAATATATTGTGCGCACAACTTAAACATATTGTGCGCACAAAATAATATATTGTGCGCACAAATTAAACATATTGTGCGCACGAAATAATATATTGTGCGCACAATTTAAATATATTGTGCGCACAACTTAAACATATTGTGCGCACAATATGATATGGTGTACGCCCAAAATTTGCTTGATTACCCATAGGTACCTATGGTTTGATATTTTATACACAAAATACCGCCTCAGGCGTATATCCAAACACACCCCTTGTTTAATGTTCGTGATTTAGACGAAATCTCAGATATCAAATGCAATTATAGTTCTTCTATATTTGGTTGTATGAAACGATTTTAGTGTCTAAATGTCAACTTGACAGGTGTCATCTGACCTTGACCTCATTTTCAGGGTTAAGTGGTCCGGCAAAGTATTTTTTTGTGTTTTTTTGGTGTATTTCTCGGATACTGTAAGCATTTAGCTAGATATATTTGATGTACGGAATGTTTGTATGGTGTAATAGTCTATCTTGCAGTAATATTGATCTGACCTTGGTTTTATATTCATGGTTCGTGTTATTTGATTCTTGTTTGGTCTGTTTTTCAGATACTACAGATATAAGGAATGAGTAAACTTTATTTGTTTTATGGAATGATTGTAATGTATATATTTTTGTCTGACCTTGACTTCATTTTCATAGTTAATTGGTTAATTTTAAATATCTCAGAATTGGTATATATTTTAGATACGATAATAAAGGTATAATTTAGCTTGATTTAATGTACAAAATAATTATAAGGCGCGCATGTTTTATAAGGTTTGTTTCTCAGATACATTTGGTTCTTCAATACAGCAAGAAAATCTCGCACACAAAAGCGCTTCAGCTGGCCCATAAACAAAAATATGTACTAGTTCAGCGATAATGGACGTCAAACTAAACTTCTTAAGTGTTTCTCGTTTCTCGTTTTTTATATAAGTTAGGCCGTTGGTTTTCCTGTTTGAATGATTTTACACTAGTAATTTTGGGGACCCTTTATAGCTTGCTGTTTATTGTGAGCCTAAGCTAAGTGTTAAAGACCGTATCTTGACCTATAATGGTTTACTTTAATAAAAGAAACTATAAAATTCAAATTCAAAGAAGACCAACACAAAGGCCAGAGGCTCCTGACATTGGACAGACACAAAAATGCGGCGGAGTTAAACATGTTTTGTGAGATCTCAACCCTCCTTTTGTACCTCTAGCCAATGCAGATAAAAAAAACCAGCAATACCGACAGTAAAGCTCAGTTTAAAAGAAGTCCGTGTCCGATGTCAGAATAGATAATAAATGAAACTTAACAAAATGACAATGATACATAAATTAACAAAGGGCTACTAGTTGAATCATAATTGTTTCGTTTGTTTTCAAAATATACCACTGAGGAATACTTTTTCATTGACTATTCGTAAATTGCTTCGTAACATTTCAGTTTCATAATGAATACAAACAATATTCTGTAAAATTGTATAATGAAATCGATCAAAAATAGATACTATCAGTGTGACCTCTTGCTCTCTCTTATTTCAATCAGAATGAATCTATAACTTGACCTGAAACATTTGTACACAACTCTTAAAAAAATTCTAAATCACAATTAGCATACTGTTCTATGTCGGAAACTTTTTATTCAGCGGTAGTCGTTTATTGGTGTGGTTCATATATGTTTATCGTTTTGTTACAGTCACTTTGGCTTTTTATAGTTTGCTGTTAGGTGTGAGCCAACGCTCCGTAATGAAGACCGTACTATAACCAATAATTGTTAACTTTTGATAAATTATGATTTGGATGGAGAGCTGTCTCAGTGGCACTCATATTGCATCTTTTGATTTATATATGTACTCAGTTTTATCTCTATTTAATCACAACTTCATGGTGAATTTCTTAGACTAAACACACCGTCACATTTCAATAACGAGCAGTACACTTTGGTTCAAAACCGTACTTAATCATGAACAAACATAGTCATCTTTAATGATAAAAAAAGACTAGTGTACGTGTATTCAGTTTTCAGTGGATTTGGCTTACTCTACACCTTTACAATGATATGTTTAGAGAAACCACATTATTCATTTAAGTTGATGACACTAAAACGTCATACCAGGCTCAAGCTAGCAGCCACTCGCTAGCAGCCACTTCGCTAGCAGCCAGTTTTCAGATATGTCTATAAACCCAAAAGTTGCATAAGATTCCAACGTACTTTAAATGTTGTATCAATTATATAATCACAAAACAATCTGTTTTTATATATGATTGAGCAGCCGAAGACACTATTTAATGTTTATTTTTATATTATCATGTGATTTCCTGTTCATTAATTTAGAGACAACAGTATTGGCTTTCCATATACCAAACAGCCTTTTTGTCAGACAAATTTGTTTTTACAACAGATTTTACTTCTGAACAAGCGGAATTCGCTCACACACTTGCTTATACGAAAGGTTTATTTGTTGTTCTTAATGTATGGTGTGCACGGAAAATACAAATTAGCAATTTATAAAAAAACACCTACCTTTGGACCTATGGTGAAGTTGTCCGCCCTGGGCCATTTGTCCGATTGGACCTATTACCTATCATTTGCACCTAGTGGGTAAAAAAGTATTGCCGTAGGGAATTTTTGACAGACTTTTGAAAATTTGGGGTAGGCATGTTACAGCCTTCAGACCTAAGTTCGGACCTATGGTGAAGACAAACTATGAGTTGTCCCACCTGGACCCTAGCCCATTACATATCATTTCCACCTAGTGGCTAAAAAAGTATTGCCGTAGGGAATTTTTTACAGACTTTTGAAAATTTGGGGTAGGCATGTTAGAGCCTTTAGACCTAAGTTCGGACCTATGGTGAAGACAAACTATGAGTTATCCCACCTGGACCTTTTGGCCCATTGGACCCTAGCCCATTACCTATCATTTCCACCTAGTGGCTAAAAAAGTATTGCCGTAGGGAATTTTTTACAGACTTTTGAAAATTTGGGGTAGGCATGTTAGAGCCTTTAGACCTAAGTTCGGACCTATGGATGAAGACAAATTATGAGTTGTCCCACCTGGACCTTTTGGCCCATTGGACCCTAGCCCATTACCTACCATTTCCACCTAGTGGCTAAAAAGTATTGCCGTAGGGAATATTTTACACTCTTTTAAAAATTGGGGTAAGGCATTTTTTTTAAATCTAACTTTGGACCCATGGTGAGGACAAACTATGAGTTGTCCCACCTGGGCCATTTGGCCCATTGGACCTTAGACCATTACCTATCATTTGCACCTAGTGGGTAAAAAAGTATTGCCGTAGGGAATTTTTGACAGACTTTTGAAAATTTGGGGTAAGCATATTAGAGCCTTCAGACCTAAGTTCGGACCTATGGTGAAGACAAACTATGAGTTGTCCCACCTGGACCTTTTGGCCCATTGGACCCTAGCCCATTACCTACCATTTCCACCTAGTGGCTAAAAAAGTATTGCCGTAGGGAATATTTTACACTCTTTTAAAAATTGGGGTAAGGCATTTTTTTTAAATCTAACTTTGGACCCATGGTGAGGACAAACTATGAGTTGTCCCACCTGGGCCATTTGGCCCATTGGACCTTAGACCATTACCTATCATTTGCACCTAGTGGGTAAAAAAGTATTGCCGTAGGGAATTTTTGACAGACTTTTGAAAATTTGGGGTTGGCATGTTAGAGCCTTCAGACCTAAGTTCGGACCTATGGTGAAGACAAACTATGAGTTGTCCCACCTGGACCTTTTGACCCATTGGACCCTATCCCATTACCTACCATTTCCACCTAGTGGCTAAAAAAGTATTGCCGTTGGGAATTTTTTACAGACTTTTGAAAATTTGGGGTAGGCATGTTAGAGCCTTTAGACCTAAGTTCGGACCTATGGTGAAGACAAACTATGAGTTGTCCGACCTGGACCTTTTGGCCCATTGGACCCTAGCCCATTACCTACCATTTCCACCTAGTGGCTAAAAAAGTATTGCCGTAGGGAATATTTTACACTCTTTTAAAAATTGGGGTAAGGCATTTTTTTTAAATCTAACTTTGGACCCATGGTGAAGACAAACTATGAGTTGTCCCACCTGGGCCATTTGGCCCATTGGACCTTAGACCATTACCTATCATTTGCACCTAGTGGGTAAAAAAGTATTGCCGTAGGGAATTTTTGAGCCTTCAGACCTAAGTTCGGACCTATGGTGAAGACAAACTATGAGTTGTCCCACCTGGACCTTTTGGCCCATTGGACCCTAGCCCATTACCTATCATTTCAACCTAGTCGCTAAAAAAGTATTGCCGTAGGGATTTTTTTACAGACTTTTGAAAATTTGGGGTAGGCATGTTAGAGCCTTTAGACCTAAGTTCGGACCTATGGTGAAGACAAACTATGAGTTGTCCCACCTGGACCTTTTGGCCCATTGGACCCTAGCCCATTACCTACCATTTCCACCTAGTGGCTAAAAAAGTATTGCCGTAGGGAATATTTTACACTCTTTTAAAAATTGGGGTAAGGCATTTTTTTAAAATCTAACTTTGGACCCATGTTGAGGACAAACTATGAGTTGTCCCACCTGGGCCATTTGGCCCATTGGACCTTAGACCATTACCTATCATTTGCACCTAGTGGGTAAAAAAGTATTGCCGTAGGGAATTTTTGACAGACTTTTGAAAATTTGGGGTTGGCATGTTAGAGCCTTCAGACCTAAGTTCGGACCTATGGTGAAGACAAACTATGAGTTGTCCCACCTGGACCTTTTGGCCCATTGGACCCTAGCACATTACCTACCATTTCCACCTAGTGGCTAAAAAAGTATTGCCGTAGGGAATATTTTACACTCTTTTAAAAGTTGGGGTAAGGCATTTTTTTTAAATCTAACTTTGGACCCATGGTGAGGACAAACTATGAGTTGTCCCACCTGGGCCATTTGGCCCATTGGACCTTAGACCATTACCTATCATTTGCACCTAGTGGGTAAAAAAGTATTGCCGTAGGGAATTTTTGACAGACTTTTGAAAATTTGGGGTAGGCATGTTACAGCCTTCAGACCTAAGTTCGGACCTATGGTGAAGACAAACTATGAGTTGTCCCACCTGGACCTTTTGGCCCATTGGACCCTAGCCCATTACCTACCATTTCCACCTAGTGACTAAAAAAGGATTGCCGTAGGGAATATTTTACACTCTTTTAAAAATTGGGGAAAGGCATTTTTTTAAAATCTAACTTTGGACCCATGGTGAGGACAAACTATGAGTTGTCCCACCTGGGCCATTTGGCCCATTGGACCTTAGACCATTACCTATCATTTGCAACTAGTGGCTAAAAAAGTATTGCCGTAGGGAATTTTTGACAGACTTTTGAAAATTTGGGGTAGGCATGTTACAGCCTTCAGACCTAAGTTCGGACCTATGGTGAAGACAAACTATGAGTTGTCCCACCTGGACGTTTTGGCCCATTAGACCCTAGCCCATTACCTACCATTTCCATCTAGTGGCTAAAAAATTATTGCCGTAGGGAATATTTTACACTCTTTTAAAAATTGGGGTAAGGCATTTTTTTAAATCTAACTTTGGACCCATGGTGAGGACAAAGTATGAGTTGTCCCACCTGGGCCATTTGGCCCATTGGACATTAGACCATTACCTATCATTTGCACCTAGTGGGTAAAAAAGTATTGCCGTAGGGAATTTTTGACAGACTTTTGAAAATTTGGGGTAGGCATGTTACAGCCTTCAGACCTAAGTTCGGACCTATGGTGAAGACAAACTATGAGTTGTCCCAACTGGACCTTTTGGCCCATTAGACCCTAGCCCATTACCTACCACTTCCACCTAGTGGCTAAAAAAGTATTGCCGTAGGGAATTTTTGACAGACTTTTGAAAATTTGGGGTAGGCATGTTAGAGCCTTTAGACCTAAGTTCGGACCTATGGTGAAGACAAACTATGAGTTGTCCCACCTGGACCTTTTGGCCCATTGGACCCTAGCCTATTACCTACCATTTCCACCTAGTGGCTAAAAAAGTATTGCCATAGGGAATTTTTTACAGACTTTTGAAAATTTGGGGTAGGCATGTTAGAGCCTTTAGACCTAAGTTCGGACCTATGGTGAAGACAAACTATGAGTTGTCCAACCTGGACCTTTTGGCCCATTGGACCCTAGCCCATTACCTACCATTTCCACCTAATGGCTAAAAAGTATTGCAGTAGGGAATTTTTTACACTCTTTTAAAAATTGGGGTAAGGCATTTTTTAAAAATCTAACTTTTGTCCCATGGTGAAAACACACCATGAGGTGTCCCACTTGGGGCTTTTGGCCCATTGTACCTTAGATCATTACCTATCATTTGCTTCTAGTGAGTAAAAAAGTATTGCCGTAGGGAATTTTTGACAGCTTTTAAAAGATTAGGGGAAGGCATTTTAGTTTAGCCAAAATGAACCACCCTTGATGGTACTCCCGGTTTTGGAAAGATCAGTTGGTTGAGTTGATTGAAACAGAAGAAACCAACCTTAAATGTCAGCGTCGTCCGAAACCCCAGACGAGGAAGACGATTATCACCCAGACAAAAAAACTTGGGTTGAAAGGTGTTAGCAGGCTGTGTATAGTGCACCCGCCAGAGAAAGCCTTGAAAGAGACATTTACTACCTGGAAGATGACCCCCATTATTGATATGGATGTGCAGACCTTCCTTGACGTCTCTCAGATGTCACTGGAGGAACTTAAAACAAATTGGACATTGAAAGGAGCAAAAATCAATGTGGTGCTACACTGTACCTTTGTGAAGATTAATCCAACAGGTAATGCAGATGATGAGAACAAGGGATACTTTCACTCGAGATTTTCACCGAGGCCACGATCTTGGCTGAAACCCTTGATTAGATGGAGTAAAAGATCGGAGTAATGATTGCCCAGTGAACCTCTGAAAAAAGCGGCTGAACATTGAAAGCAATTGTAAAACTTCAAGTCAATATCAACAAAAACCGGCCGCTGGGAGGGTCACAGTACATTGACTTGACGGAGCCAAGAAGGCTGCCAACAATATGAAAAAACCCGATGAGGATTGTTTTAAGTGGGCATACTTTCGGCCTTGCACCATGACGAGGTAGACCCAAAACATACAGACATGATAACACAGTACCTCCGTGGCAGGAAGAGCTCAATCTGGAAAAAAGATGTAGTACTCGGTCAGCCTTAAGGGTATTGGTAAGTTCGAGAAGGTCAATTCAACCCTGACAGTCAATGTATTATAAATTAACGACAATGAAGTATACCCGCTGCGCATATCAGACGTTAGCGAACAGCGGGAGAGAGACATCAACTTGCTGCTGATAAAAAAAAGTCTTGGCTGGTGTCGAGCGAGACTTCGGACCACAATGGTGAGACCCACCTGTGCTACAGGTGCTTGAACCAGTTCACATTAAAGAAGTCCTGGAGACCCACAAAGAGTGTTGCGTCAACCACAAGGCGGTTAAGATCGAGCTGCCCAAGCTTATTAAGGAAGGGACCTACCAGACCTTTGACAACACCCACTCGATAGAAGTCCCTTTCGTGGTGTTCGCGGAATTTTAGTGTTTAACCGAGAAGGTTGAAACCAGGAATGATAAACCACATACGAAAGCCTACCAAAAGCACATGCCTATGTGATTCTGCTACCACATCAAGTGCTTTGACGACAGCGTGTATACCAAGGCACCGGTTCTGTATATCATGCAAAAGCCGGGAGAAGATGTGGCACAGGTCTTTGTTGAATACCTCGAGAAAGAAATCAAGGCCATTTACACCTAAAACTATCTTATGAAGCATATGGTCTTGACGAAAGAGGACAAGAAAACCAACAGGAGGCCACGCAGCGCTGGTTGTGTGATTGTTCGCTTGGTGAGGACTAGGTTAGGGATAACTGCCACTTTACCGGAAAATACAGGGGCGCAGCACATAACCAGTGTAACCTGAAGTACAAAATGCCAAAGTTTATACCTGTATTTTTTCACAATCTGGCCGGGTATGATAGTCATCTGTTCACTAAGAACCTGGGATCGACACCGGGGCAGCTCACATGCATTCCCAATTCGGAGGAAAAGTACATCTCGTTTAGCAAGACATTCCAGGTGAGCGAGTACAAGATCAAAGACGGGGAAATGAAACCCCTCCACCAGAGTTTGAGGTTTGGACAGTCTCAAATTTATGAGTGCGAGCCAGAATAGCTTGGTGAACTCAAGTCCAACAGCAGCCTTCAAGAATACTCGGAAGGTATTTGGTAGAGGAGCGTTGGATCCCGAATTGTACCGGGTGATACCCGCGGAGTCCGAAAACGGTCGGAAAATCACACTGCGCGAGGTCATAGACAGGCGTAAGCTAGAATACATTGTGTCACACCGCGAATATTCTGGGAAGCAGGCTTATCAAAGGGAAGAAGCTGGACAAGAACGCACATATGACACTCATACAGGGCTACCTTGCGCAGGTTAAGAGACGAGGAGTGCACAACCTACATAGCTATCCTGGTACTGTCACGACAATGCTATCAACTGCGCCGGGCTCGACGACTGCATTGCGAAGAGTACCTGGCAAATAAGACTGTATACACGGGAAATGTCTGGGACGAAGCCAAGGCACATCTTTTGGCCATCATTAATGGGAGGCAGGCCAAGCTTACACTGAAGGATCCGAAATGGTATCAGGAGTTTTACAACAGAATGAGACATATCACAGACTCTATTGTTAAATTGCAGCCAGACCTTTATGAGCAGGCGAAAAATTCAAAGGAATGTAGGGGCACCGACTACAAAATCGATGGAAGTACGGTGAACTAATAGTATGTAATTTGCAGTTTGAAAAACAAGGCACTTATGGTGGCGTTTGATTATTTGACAGAACAGGACATTGAAGTTGATCACTTGTAATTGACGGTATCGTGATTTACAAGGCCAATGTGCCACCAGAACGAATTTCCCGGGTGCTTGCCGTTTGTTCACAGAGAGTCAAGGAGGTCAAATGATGAGAAATCACCTTCACCAGACATGGATGAAGGCTATGCTATACCAGTTGAAGTGCCGGCCATGGACGAAAGTTTACTCTTGCGACAGAGTGTGTACCCTGTTGATTATATGGATGGGTTCAAGCAATTTGAGGAAACCGAGCAAGAAGAAAAAGCATTGATGGCAGCGTTCGATTCCCTGACAAGACAAGGCATTGCATTTGGATCGCTGGAGGTCAATGGCCGCACAATCAAAAAGGACAATGAAATCGCCGGGTGCTCACAGAGAGTCAAGGAAGTCATGGATGAAGGTAATGATAAACCTGTTGACGCGCCGGGGAAGTGTCTTGATGAATGTTTACTCTTGCGAAAGGGTGTGTACCCTTATGACTATGTGGATGGGTTTGAAAAACTCAAGGAGATCGAGTTGCCACCCAGTGAAGCATTCTACAATACCATCACCGGTGAGGGAGTAAGCCATGCAGACTATGAACTAATACGCGCAGCAAGTGTGAAAAGAGATGGATATCACCAGCATGAGAGAGTATCATGACTTGTATCTGAAAACGGATGTACTCTTACTGTGCGATGTGTTTGAGAACTTCAGAGATGTATGCTCGAAGCATTAGGAACTTGATCCCGCGTAGTACCTAACAGCACCAATACTTGCCTATGATGCGACATTGAAAACTACCGTAACAGTTGTGAAACCTAAACTTATCTCGTACCTTGACATGCTTCTGATGCTTGAAAAAGGGATCAGAGGTGGGATAACAGTCGCGACGCAGCGGTTTGCTAAAGTCAACAACCCTTATGTCGAAGAATGCAATGCCGACAAGCCCATCAACTACTTGATGTATGTGGATGCCGATAATCTGTATGGATGGGATATGAGCAACTATCCACCGACCGGTGGCTTTGAATGGATTAACACCGAAGAAATGCCAACCTTGGAGACCCTTGCATTGAAGACGACCAATGATTTGTATTGGAGGTAGACTTCGAATATCTCAAGGAACTTCTTGACTACCACAATGACTACTCGCTGGCCCCGGAAACTGTACAGCTGAACAAAGTAAAGAAACTGGTGCCAAACCTCGGAGACAAACTGAGGTATGTAGTACACTACGTCAACATAAAACAGTACCTTGCGCTCAGAATTAAGTTCAGAAAACCACACGGTTATAAGTTTTAACCAGAGCCTATGGCTGACGATTTATATTGATTTAACCACCACGCTGCCACCACTGACTTTAAAAAAAACTTTTTCAAGCTCATGAACAATGCGGTGTCGGAAAGACAATAGAAAATATCCGCAAAAGGGTCGACGTCCGAATGGTTACCAACGAGAAAGAAGTGATGAAGCTCGTCACCAAGCCCAACTTTGATCACCGGGTTAACTTCAGTGCGTATCTTGCAGCCATGCACATGCGTAAGACCAAATAGAATTTGACAAGCCAATTTACCTAGACATATCTAAGACCTTAATGGCGGACTATGTTTACAAGTTCCTAAAGCCAACCTACCGTGACAAGACAACCATCTGTTACACCGACAGTACCGTTTACAATGTCGAAACTCCAGATATCTCGAAGATATAAACGAACACGGCGACAGAAAGTTCGGCACATCGAACTATCCAAGTGACCACACTTCCGGTATCGAAGCAGGTCTGAACAGGAAATTAAAATTCTTGGAATGTTCAAGGATGAATGAGCCGGAGTCCCCATGACTGAGTCTTGGAATGCGGTCAAAGATATACGCGTTCAATGTTGGCATTCGCGAAGCGAAGAGGGCTAAAGTGGTGAAGAAGTGTATCGTCAAAAATAACCTTTGAAGACTACAAGAGATGCTTTAATAAGCACACAGTGAGCTACCGGACTATGAATACACAATCAAAAGTCATAGGCATCAGATATATACATTTGAGTGTCACAAGAAAGCCCTATCAGCCAACGATGACAAGCGTCATATCATGCATGATGGAATTAGCACCCTTGCCCGTGGCCACTACAAAATCGTCAACCATAATTAAATGAGCGGCATATGGGTGCATAATTTAGTTCTCCCCTACAAACCCCTTTCAAACACTCAGCTCGAGCAGGCTGTAACCACCACGAAGATTCAACACTGTCGGGATGCGGTAATGCCTGATACACTACTACCCAAGGTCTGACACACCAAATGTGGAACTTTAACCACAATAGCTGGAAGGATCGTGCAACGCACTTGGCATGTTGGTAAAAGCACAGACCGACAAAGCCAACGCCCGACGAGATGGTAGACTATTTGTAGCCTGAGATCCTTTTCAAAACTGATGAACTTCTAACGCGAGGGGATGTAGTGTGTGGTCACTTTTGTCTGTACGTGTTGAAGATGCTGACAATGGGAAAATCGGGGAAAATGCAATCTTTTCGCTCTATAAATAAATGGATAAGTTTGGATCACATGCAAGACAGCGCATATCCGTCTGGCGGATCGTGCAGCATTTCGATATAAACGACAATCACATTACTAGCCTATGATATCCTATGACAGCTCGGATGCTGTGACAAAACGGTGGGTGACCAAGCAGTTGAAAGATGGTATTAAAGACAACAATGAGCTAGAGGCTGTGCTAGAAGCGATCGTGAAATATATATAGCTCTCGAGGACATGAAAAAACATCTTGTCGGTATCGAGAAAAAAGTGGCAAAGTGTCTACCTTGCAGCACATGAACTAGTGACCAAAGGATGGCATAAGCAAAGAACTATGTGGAACTAAGCATGGCGGTTCTAGAGAAAATCAATACCATCGAATTGAAGGCGAAGTCTTATCACACGACGGACAGGAGCTGGCGCGAATCGAATCCCATATCTGAGGAGGACCTGCGCAACTATATGATAACACAGCAGTTTTTTTCCCAGTCCTATGAACTAGTCTATTGCACATCCCCAGCTTTGACCCAATAGTTGAACTCCGTGGGGTACCCCTCCACTTGACGTTAAGCTAGCGCTCTTTCATCCCTCCCCAGGTTCTTCTACGCAAGACATTTTCGATGCGGTAGATGTTTTGATCAGTCTTTTGAAGTTCGGGCTCATAGATGGATACCTGAATGTCCTCACCGCTAAAATCATCGAGGCGATAGGCGGGCGGCTGTGTGATCAACACTAGGGAAATGGTGAATACTTCCTCTGTCTAGCGGGGAGTATATCTATTCTCGAATGTACATTTTGTTTGTCGCCAGTACGAAATCGCGGTGGTTTTATTGAAGGTATGCTGCCGTAAAGGTTCCAATACACCTTGTGTTTATGCTCCTTGTGACTTGCGGCGACAGGGGTCATCTTGATGGAGCGGTGCTTGGTGGTATTGTACTGGCGAACATGATCGTCCAGGACATCGATATAGGTGCGCATGGATTTGATTGAAAAGTATTTGAACATGTTGCAGTTCCAACGGTCGACAACAATCGACTTCTCTTCATTCTCGGTGGAGTTAGGCTCGATACCATGCTTTTGAAGCAGCTGCTTTACATCCTTGTTGTCAAACTCAGTACCATTGTCTGTCCATAGTTTCTTTGGCACACGCAATTTGAATACCGTTTGGAAGGCATTCCGCACCGTCGACACGTTCTTGTTCCTGAGTGGTATCAGTCATCCATTTTTGGAGAAGACATCGATAATGCTCCGGTGGAATTTATTTTCCTTGTTGTCCCTTCAAAAACACTCATATCAACAAGGTCGGCCGCCCAGGTCTCATCCACACCACACTACTACACCGCGTTTTTGAAACGTGCGTCGAACTGGTGTGTGCAACTCCTCCGCTAAATCATCGGTCCAGCGAACTTTTATTTTCTAAATACTCAGACCAAATCGAGTTTTGGTATCGATGATTGGTCCGATGATGCTGTGGTCCATGCGTTCGCGTGTGGAAGGGTTGGGAATGGTGTTAAGCGAGGCTAGCATAGCTTTGCCACAGATTGAGTAACGGGTGGTTTTATCCTTGTGCTGGAAATAACAGAGATCGTGGTGATATGCAGCCTGGTAAACTCGATTAATAGGTATTTGACCAAGCTTTTCTGGGTGCATCAGGGAGCAGGCGCTTGCTAAGTTTAATCACTGGTCCGGTAAAGTTGTGTCCGGGTAGATGCATTTCCATGGGTGATCGGTTGATAAGTTTGTCCACGAACCCTGCACCAGTTGCAGCAACAAACTGAGACTTCATGGCACCGCATACCTTACAATTTCCAACCTTTCTCCGTCGCCCGTTCCTGGTCATTACCTCGCTGGGGTTAACTATGTCCGTCTTCCTATGACATTTCAAGCAAAAGTTCATCGCTATTTTTTTCAAATAAATGAACGTCGAAGACATTTCCTACAGTGCCAACGCCCCCAACAGGAGCAATCACTACCTCCTACCGCAATCAGAAGGTTTATCATTAGGAAGTCGGACTGTGGTAAGACAACGCTGTTGAACAACATAATCATGTGCGATGGATGACTCGAGTACGATCAATAGTACATCTTCGGGAATCGCTTCACCAGCCCATCTATCGGCTGTTTGCAGCAAGCGCTGGGAACAGGCTTCACTAAGGAAGATGTTCTAGACCTCGTACAGTGCAAAGGCAAGTCACCCTCCTCGTTGCCTTACCACCACCACGACACCCGAGTGGCCATGGTATCGAAACTTTTTCTTCGAGCAAAGGTGCGATGAACTAGCTTCGGAAACTCGACCCAAACCTCTTTGTGTTCGACGACTTGATGCTTAGCAAAAAAATAAACATGTGTAAAGACTACTACGTGAGTGGTCGCCACAACATTGATTGTTTCTAATTGTGACAGAACTACTTCAAACTGCCCCGCCAGTATATGCGGGAGAATGCCAACGTCCTATGCTTCTTCTAGCAGGATGCTAAGAATTTCGAACAAATCCGACGAGATCACTGCAACAATCTCACCAAGGAATAGTTTGACATTCAGTGTAAGCATTGCTGGTCAAAAACCTATGGATTTGTAACCATCGATATTAAAAGCACCAAGGAAAAGGGAAAAAATCGATGCAATTTGATGAGTTTTATAGGTATAGTATCAATAATGAATTGTTACAAAGATAACCCCTCGAAGTACAAGGATTCAGAGTTCCTAGAGTATTCATTGTCAGAAATTGAAAGAGAACTGGAGGTAGAGTTCGATCCCCAGCCTAAGAAATAAATATGGCCCTGCAAATGTAAATTTGAGTCGGCCCCGGGCAAGGTAGGAAGACTGTGTAAAAGTGTGGTTGGATTGTGTTTCATTATTTATGTCCCGATTTGGATGAAAGTCTGTTGAATTGGCTATAAACATAATGGAAGATCCCATTGCTCACAACAACCAAAATGCCCGCCTAGACTATTTTCGGTCATCAGTGCAATCACCGATGCAAACCGCGTAAAGACGTATGTCTCAGACACTGTAATCTTCAGAAGATGGGCATTCGACCCAAGCTTGAACCATCGCATATAATCGATCAACCTGGGTCGACTTGAAAGCGTTCACACCAACGCTTAGGTGCGTTCTTCCAAACGCTTGAAGGCATTCGAAGCCGTTCACCCCAACGCCATGGAGCGTTTGTTCCAACGCTATGAAAAAATGACGTTCATTAAAATCCCCGTCCTCAAGCAGCGGGAGGCACTCTCAAAGGAGTTGCATGTAACTAAGCGGAGCATTCAATCATGTAACATGCAGCACCGCCTTGACAGGATTGGACCTTTCCAAAATGGTTAAGCCTGTGGTTGAGGGTGCAATCAACAGTTTTTTACGTGACGTCATTCTGTAACAGGGCATGTAATAGTGGACCCATCATGCAGAAGTCAGATATTCATAGTTATATAGATATCTATACATCAATGGAAAGATAATTCTATGAACTTTCTGAATAAATAAAAAAAAATCCAACATCTCTTGTTTAAACATGCAAATTGGTACAAGTTATAATATGCATTTCGAAGAGCTTATCCGGCTGATTTAAGAAAATGTAGTTTCAGCCTACGTTCGCCTGCTCCGAAAGGAGCTATCTTACCTGACAAATCAAAGTGCTTTTTGCAACAGGTGAAAATCAGCTGTTTATGGAGTTGCCTCCCATATAGTAGGAAGTCACAAAAACATTTTTTTTTTAAATCTTGACAAAAGTGGCATTTTAATTGAATTTCAATATATGTTTTTCACATTGAACATAAAAAACAATCAACTTTTTCATTTAGTGGTATATAAATAGCAGGGAATTCCATCAGTATGTAAATCTCACTGGGGAAATACCCCTAGTTTTTAGTACGAAACTGTTTATAGCACCCTGAGGCTCAGCGGAAAGCAGTTTAAATAATCACCAAAACAATCGAAGATTTACCTCCTGTTGTGCCAGCTCTCCCTCCTCCAACGACGAGTCTGCCGACCCTCTACCCATTCCACCACCTACAGACACCGTCCTCGGACCTCGAGCACAGCAGTATTTGCAGCTCAGTATGACTCCTTCCGCCGACCACACCCTTGGATTGCGATCTGAAAACGATGGTTTCTTCATCCGAAGTTCATCAGTTACTTTTGACGGCGATGATATTTTCGTGGATGGTGTGAGGTACAAAGGAACCCTTTGCCTCTGGGAACTCATTGTGAAAAAGAAACCAGATTCGATCGACGCTGACGACCTTGACGATTTTGCAGAGATCCTTAAAAGTTCCGGTGCCATGTATCAAGGCAATTCCACCCTTTTGAAAACCGCGAAGGCGAACAAGAGTTACAAGGAAGGAAATCGTATCCAACATCTACCAGAGGGATAAGTTTGGCAGTGGGCTGCCAGCCGCGTTTCTTCCTGCCAACTTCGAGCAGCTTCTCGATCGCTTGGAACTGTGTGCTGCAGCTTACCGAGCAGGAAATAATGGTGTGCGCAACGAAATTGTGTCGATTATTGATGCAATGAAAAAGGGTAGACATATCAGCATTGAGGAATATAAGGCGCTTCATCGTAGCATCCTATAAATAAATGTTGCAAATCAAAAAAGGTTACGCTCGAAAGTACGACTACGGTGGTAGAGGACTGCTTGACACAGTAGCCGTGAAAGGTGTTGAAAAAGGGGCCTCCAAAACCGTCGACCATGTGGTTGGTAAAGTGGTATAAACCATCTACGACTTCGTCAACGCTAAAAATACATACATTATGTCTTACAATCACCGAAGGATTGACTTCCGATGAAAGTCTCCACGGATTTATCAGGTTCACGAATACGAACCTCAAGCTGGTGCCAACCTGAATAATCCAGGTGAAATCCTAATCAATATCGAAACCCAAGACTTATACCTCCATCCCGCTGAAAGTTATCTTTTAGTCGAGGGGCGACTGCAAAATATCGACGGTAGTGCATATGCTGATGCAGATCTAGTGTCTCTCATTCACAATGGAATCATGTATCTCTTCTCTCAGGCCAGCTAATCGAACATATCAATAACCCAGGCGTTGCCACTACCATGTTGGGAATTTTGATTTATCACGACGATTTCTCCAAATCCCAAGGTCTCAACCAGCTGTGGTGCAAGAATTCATCTACCAATTCATCATTATCGATGCAAATCGGGAAACCCTAAGAGCAACACTAACTCTCGCCAGGCACTACGAAGTAGATTTCAACTTTACAAATAGCCGCAACACCGTCTCGGGATTAGAGCGGCAAATTTACACCTTCGATAGGGCTATACAGAAGGGGAACACATTGGTAGTATCATCAACATCATCAGCATCCTGGCAAATAGCGGTATTATCTACGGGAGCTATGTGAATGGAAAGCAGCAATCCACCATCTCCAGTTTCTTTCCCGGTGTCGATCCTGGTATGAAGAACCCAAAAAAACCTGGTGTACTTACCAGTGACCCTGAAAACCATCATTCGCACGTGCACTTATCTCACCGCTCAGGATGGTACCCCCATCAAACCCCGCGGCGAACACCTCACTATCCATTTTCATCTTCTAAGGGAATAAATAAATGACTTATCACGATAATGGTTTGAAAGGTCAAGTAAATAAACTACACTGGGCTGCCAAGAAAGGTAGTCAAGTCTCCATTTGTTTGTCCCATGCAAACCTGTAATGCAAACACAAGATGTGGCTCACCTCTCGGCAGGTTCAAAAGATTATCAAACTTCTCCAAAAAAGAACTGGTGGTATGAATCTGGAGCTGAGTACCACGCAGATAAAGGAAAACATGCAAAAAGAAGGTGGATACCTACCCATGTTCGTAGGGTTGGCAATGAGGGCATTTCACATGGTATCTAAAACCATTTTATCTGCCTTGGGTAATGGAGACTTGATTGCTTTGGGTGGTGTACCCGTCAACAAGGTATTTGGATCATGATTGTACCTGAAACTTGGTGGATGCGTTTGAAATTCTAATTTATTTTAATTCTGGTATCTATGGTGAGTTTATTTGCACAGTGAATCCCAGTGGTAACGATCTCTACCTCAAACCCTCAAACGCCCGGATCACCTATGGTGATGGACTTTACTTGAGGCGTGCACGTGGTCAGCAATTCAACGACGAATATCGTAGGTGCTACCATCACCTTCAAAGACAACCCCCTCCTCGGTATGCTCCTATAAATAAATGAATGATTTAGATTCTGGGTACCGGCAACTAAAGATTTCTACCTCCTGAGCCTTATTCTCTCTCTGATCAGACATATTTGTAAAATTACTTGTGTTTATTATGTGCCTTTTTCTCTTTTCTTTCACAAAGTCACATTGGTAGGAAATAATTTAAGGTCAAATTGGCCAAATGCCCAGGTGGGACAACTTATATTTTGTCTTCACCATAGGTCCGAACTTAGGTCTAAAGGCTCTAACATGCCTACCCTAAATTTTCAAAAGTCTGTCAAAAATTCCCTACGGCAAACCTTTTTTAGCCACTAGGTGGAAGTGGTAGATAATGGGCTAGGGTCCAATGGGCCAAAATGTCCAGGTGGGACAACTCATAGTTTGTCTTCACCATAGGTCCGAACTAAGGTCTGAAGGCTGTAACATGCCTACCCCAAATTTTCAAAAGTCTGTCAAAAATTCCCTACGGCAAACCTTTTTTAGCCACTAGGTGAAAGTGGTAGGTAATGGGCTAGGGTCCAATGGGCCAAAATGTCCAGGTGGGACAACTCATAGTTTGTCTTCACCATAGGTCCGAACTAAGGTCTGAAGGCTGTAACATGCCTACCCCAAATTTTCAAAAGTCTGTCAAAAATTCCCTACAGCAATACTTTTTTACCCACTAGGTGCAAATGATAGGTAATGGTCTAAGGTCCAATGGGCCAAATGGCCCAGGTGGGACAACTCATAGTTTGTCCTCACCATGGGTCCAAAGTTAGATTTTAAAAAAATGCCTTACCCCAATTTTTAAAAGAGTGTAAAATATTCCCTACGGCAATACTTTTTTAGCCACTTGGTGGAAATGGTAGGTAATGGGCTACGGTCCTATGGGCCAAAAGGTCCAGGTGGGACAACTCATAGTTTGTCTTCACCATAGGTCCGAACTTAGGTCTGAAGGCTGTAACATGCCTACCCCAAATTTTCAAAAGTCTGTCAAAAATTCCCTACGGCAATACTTTTTTAGCCACTAGGTGGAAATGGTAGGTAATGGGCTAGGGTCCAATGGGTCAAAAGGTCCAGGTGGGACAACTCATAGTTTGTCTTCACCATAGGTCCGAACTTAGGTCTGAAGGCTGTAACATGCCTACCCCAAATTTTCAAAAGTCTGTCAAAAATTCCCTACGGCAATACTTTTTTACCCTCTAGGTGCAAATGATAGGTAATGGTCTAAGGTCTAATAGGCCAAATGGCCCGGGTGGGACAACTCATAGTTTGTCTTCACCATAGGTCCGAACTTAGGTCTAAAGGCTCTAACATGCCTACCCCAAATTTTCAAAAGTCTGTAAAAAATTCCCTACGGCAATACTTTTTTAGCCACAAGGTGGAAATGGTAGGTAATGGGCTAGGGTCCAATGGGCCAAAAGGTCCAGGTGGGACAACTCATAGTTTGTCTTCACCATAGGTCCGAACTTAGGTCTGAAGGCTCTAACATGCCTACCCCAAATTTCAAAAGTCTGTAAAAAATTCCCTACGGCAATACTTTTTTACCCACTAGGTGCAAATGATAGGTAATGGTCTAAGGTCCAATGTGCCAAATGGCCCAGATGGGACAACTCATAGTTTGTCCTCACCATGGGTCCAAAGTTAGATTAAAAAAAAATGCCTTACTCCAATTTTTAAAAGAGTGTAAAATATTCCCTACGGCAATACTTTTTTAGCCACTAGGTGGAAATGGTAGGTAATGGGCTAGGGTCCAATGGGCCAAAAGTTCCAGGTGGGACAACTTAAGTTTGTCTTCACCATAGGTCCGAACTTAGGTCTAAAGGCTCTAACATGCCTACCCCAAATTTTCAAAAGTCTGTAAAAAATTCCCTACGGCAATACTTTTTTAGCAACTAGGTGGAAATGGTAGGTAATGGGCTAGGGTCCAATGGGCCAAAAGGTCCAGGTGGGACAACTCATAGTTTGTCTTCACCATAGGTCCGAACTTAGGTCTGAAGGCTCTAACATGCTTACCCCAAATTTTCAAAAGTCTGTCAAAAATTCCCTACGGCAATACTTTTTTACCCACTAGGTGCAAATGATAGGTAAGGGTCTAAGGTCCAATGGGCCAAATGGCCCAGGTGGGACAACTCATAGTTTGTCCTCACCATGGGTCCAAAGTTAGATTTAAAAAAAATGCCTTACCCCAATTTTTAAAAGAGTGTAAAATATTCCCTACGGCAATACTTTTTTAGCCACTAGGTGGAAATGGTAGGTAATGGGCTAGGGTCCAATGGGCCAAAAGGTCCAGGTGGGACAACTCATAGTTTGTCTTCACCATAGGTCCGAACTTAGGTCTGAAGGCTGTAACATGCCTACCCCAAATTTTCAAAAGTCTGTCAAAAATTCCCTACGGCAATACTTTTTTACCCACTAGGTGCAAATGATAGGTAATGGTCTAAGGTCCAATGGGCCAAATGGCCCAGGTGGGACAACTCATAGTTTGTCTTCACCATGGGTCCAAAGTTAGATTTTAAAAAAATGCCTTACCCCAATTTTTAAAAGAGTGTAAAATATTCCCTACGGCAATACTTTTTTAGCCACTAGGTGGAAATGGTAGGTAATGGGCTAGGGTCCAATGGGCCAAAAGGTCCAGGTGGGACAACTCATAGTTTGTCTTCACCATAGGTCCGAACTTAGGTCTAAAGGCTGTAACATGCCTACCCCAAATTTTCAAAAGTCTGTCAAAAATTCCCTACAGCAATACTTTTTTACCCACTAGGTGCAAATGATAGGTAATGATCTAAGGTCCAATGGGCCAAATGGCCCAGGTGGGACAACTCATAGTTTGTCTTCACCATAGGTCCGAACTTAGGTCTAAAGGCTCTAACATGCTTACCCCAAATTTTCAAAAATCTGTAAAAAATTCCCTACGGCAATACTTTTTTAGCCACTAGGTGGAAATGGTAGGTAAAGGGCTAGGGTCAAATGGGCCAAAAGGTCCAGGTGGGACAACTCATAGTTTGTCTTCACCATAGGTCCGAACTTAGGTCTAAAGGCTCTAACATGCCTACCCCAAATTTTAAAAAATCTGTAAAAAATTCCCTACGGCAATACTTTTTTAGCCACTAGGTGGAAATGGTAGGTTATGGGCTAGGGTCCAATGGGCCAAAAGGTCCAGGTGGGACAACTCATAGTTTGTCTTCACCATAGGTCCGAACTTAGGTCTGAAGGCTCTAACATGCTTACCCCAAATTTTCAAAAGTCTGTCAAAAATTCCCTACGGCAATACTTTTTTACCCACTAGGTGCAAATGATAGGTAATGGTCTAAGGTTCAATGGGCCAAATGGCCCAGGTGGGACAACTCCTAGTTTGTCCTCACCATGGGTCCAAAGTTAGATTTTAAAAAAATGCCTTTCCCCAATTTTTAAAAGAGTGTAAAATATTCCCTACGGCAATACTTTTTTAGCCACTAGGTGGAAATGGTAGGTAATGGGCTAGGGTCCAATGGGTTAAAAGGTCCAGGTGGGACAACTCATAGTTTGTCTTCACCATAGGTCCGAACTTAGGTCTAAAGGCTCTAACATGCCTACCCCAAATTTTCAAAAATCTGTAAAAAATTCCCTACGGCAATACTTTTTTAGCCACTAGGTGGAAATGGTAGGTAATGGGCTAGGGTCTAATGGGCCAAAAGGTCCAGGTGGGACAACTCATAGTTTGTCTTCACCATAGGTCCGAACTTAGGTCTGAAGGCTCTAACATGCTTACCCCAAATTTTCAAAAGTCTGTAAAAAATTCCCTACGGCAATACTTTTTTACCCACTAGGTGCAAATGATAGGTAATGGTCTAAGGTCCAATGGGCCAAATGGCCCAGGTGGGACAACTCCTAGTTTGTCCTCACCATGGGTCCAAAGTTAGATTTTAAAAAATGCCTTTCCCCAATTTTTAAAAGAGTGTAAAATATTCCCTACGGCAATACTTTTTTAGCCACTAGGTGGAAATGGTAGGTAATGGGCTAGGGTCCAATGGGCCAAAAGGTCCAGGTGGGACAACTCATAGTTTGTCTTCACCATAGGTCCGAACTTAGGTCTAAAGGCTCTAACATGCCTACCCCAAATTTTCAAAAATCTGTAAAAAATTCCCTACGGCAATACTTTTTTAGCCACTAGGTGGAAATGGTAGGTAATGGGCTAGGGTCTAATGGGCCAAAAGGTCCAGGTGGGATAACTCATAGTTTGTCTTCACCATAGGTCCGAACTTAGGTCTGAAGGCTCTAACATGCTTACCCCAAATTTTCAAAAATCTGTAAAAAATTCCCTACGGCAATACTTTTTTACCCACTAGGTGCAAATGATAGGTAATGGTCTAAGGTCCAATGGGCCAAATGGCCCAGGTTGGACAACTCATAGTTTGTCCTCACCATGGGTCCAAAGTTAGATTTAAAAAAAATGCCTTACCCCAATTTTTAAAAGAGTGTAAAAAATTCCCTACGGCAATACTTTTTTAGCCACTAGGTGGAAATGGTAGGTAATGGGCTAGGGTCCAATGGGCCAAAAGGTCCAGGTGGGACAACTCATAGTTTGTCTTCACCATAGGTCTGAACTTAGGTCTAAAGGCTCTAACATGCCTACCCCAAATTTTCAAAAGTCTGTCAAAAATTCCCTACGGCAATACTTTTTTACCCACTAGGTGCAAATGATAGGTAATAGGTCCAATCGGACAAATGGTCCAGGGCGGACAACTTCACCATAGGTCCAAAGGTAGGTTTTTTTTTATAAATTGCTAATTTGTATTTTCCGTGCACACCATACATTAAGAACAACAAAAAAACCTTTCGTATAAGCAAGTGTGTGAGCGAATTCCGCTTGTTCAGAAGTAAAATCTGTTGTAAAAACAAATTTGTCTGACAAAAAAAATAGCAAAGCACAAGGGCAATTTTCTATTTTTGTAATGCAAAACTATTGATACTTTTTAGGAACTACTTGACAGGATGCCGAGACTATGGAAAGCTATTTCTTACAATATCACAAAATTAATTTCTAATGGAAAAGTCGATACCATGAAACAACAATTCTGCCAGCATTTAAATAATTGCATAGCTATTTACTATTCTTCATACACTATTAAAAATTGCGCGCAGTACGCTGTTTGGTATATGGAAAGCCAATACTGTTGTCTCTAAATTAATGAACAGGAAATCACATGATAATATAAAAATAAACATTAAATAGTGTCTTCGGCTGCTCAATCATATATAAAAACAGATTGTTTTGTGATTATATAATTGATACAACATTTAAAGTACGTTGGAATCTTATGCAACTTTTGGGTTTATAGACATATCTGAAAACTGGCTGCTAGCGAAGTGGCTGCTGGCGAGTGGCTGCTAGCTTGAGCCTGGTAAACGTCATCATAAACTATAACCAAATCATTGACCATATAAAACAGAGACAGACGGATGATCGTACGTAAAGACTTTTAAATATAATGGCCATCTCTATCGTCGACGGAGCATAACAAAGTCGTGAATTGAGAAACATGTCAGTCTTGTGTCAAGCAAAACAAAATCTTGAGATTTTTAGAAATAAAGTATAATGCACAAGTGCAAATGGTAGTTGTATATTTGTTACAAGAAAGTCTACATAGGTTCGATAGTGTTCTCGCTCTATTGCCAAGTCTGTTTCAAACAGTTCCAATAAACTCTGATATAAAGTGGAGGCTTCCGACGCATCTGTTGTTAAACCAAGTTTCAGACGAAATAAACGTAATTTATTCAGTATTCATGTCAGGAGTCGATACAAATGCACTGATGATTTTTTGCTGGAGTATTTCCATGTAATCTAGCCCCATTTCAGTAGAAAACCTTATGCATTTCTCCATTCTGTCACTTTAAAAAAGGAGACATTGAAGCCCGGACCATGTGTAAGGTCAAAGAATTTAACGCACACTATATTATGTTGTGCGCACAATATATTTAATTGTGCGCACAATATGTTTAAGTTGTGCGCACAATATATTTAAGTTGTGCGCACAACATATTTAAGTTGTGCGCACAACATATTTAAGTTGTGCGCACAATATATTTAAATTGTGCGCACAATATATTATATTGTGCGCACAATATATTTTTTTTCTTTGCATGTCCCTAGCGGGGCTCCGTAGAAACATAAGGTACTATTGACCATTCATTATTTTAATTATAAATGTAAATTAACCTTAAGATGCTTTCATTCTAAAATATAGTAATAATGGTTGTGGCCCGTCTGTTTCTTGCATGCATATAAATTTCTCGTATCACTATCACACTGCACGGAATGGGATACGAAAAAGTTATACGAAAATTTGTGTTAATTTCATTGGCTTATCCAGCATCACAAGACGATATAACGGCATCTCCATTTGTTACCCGATAGGTCAATAGTGAGTTTCAAAAATTTAGACAATGTACATTACGTCCATGGCACGGACATTGTGATTTCGTCATTAACAAACTGAATACTCAAACATTTTATTTGACATTCTTCTTTCTGTAATTTTTTTTTTAAATTCTGAAGCGGAAAAGAACATATGATATCATGTGCAAAAGACTAGATCAACATTTAGCGGAATTTATGATTTTACATATTGTGCGTTGACCTTAAATATTTGTGAAAATTGGACATCACCTGATATTTAACTCTCGTTATTTAATTTAGGAAGTAAATATAAACTCGCTGAAGGCTTGTTTATTAAGATATTGAAATTAAATAACTCGAGTTGATATCAAGCAATATCCCTTCCCCACTCGTTATGAAACCTATAACTATCTTCTAGTACACCAATGTGCATCTTGCATATCGCGAAAACCTTTCAATCAAGGGTGTATTCCCCGCCAATCGAGTGTGCATTTGTGATAGGATATTCTTTTTAACCGGATTTTTGTGACAAAAATATCGGTTATTGATTTGGGGATGTACGGCGGGCGGGCGGGCGGGCGGGCGGGCGGCAATCAAATGTTGTCCGTGCATTAACTCATGAACCCTTCAAGTAAAGCTTTTAGAATTTTAATATGTTGTTACTGACAACTAAATGAAGGTCAAGTTCAATAATGGCGATTTTCACTTATACCGTTCAGGAGTTATGGTTCTTGAAAGATTGAAAAATGGAGTTTCCAGTCGTGTCCGTGCATTTACGCATGAACTGTTCTACCAAAGCTTCCCGAATTTTAATATGTTGTTACCGATGACAAAATGGAGGTCAAGTTCAATAATGACGATTTTGACTTTTACGGTTCAGGAGTTATGGTTCTTGAAAGATTGAAAAATGGAGTTTCCAGTGGTGTCCGTGCATTTACGCATGAACTGTTCTACCAAAGCTTCCCAAATTTTAATATATTGTTACTGATGACAAAATGGAGGTCAAGTTCAATAATGACAATTTTGACTTTTACCGTTCAGGAGTTATGGTTCTTGAAATATTGAAAAATGGTGTTTCCAGTCGTGTCCGTGCATTTTCTCATAAACCATTCAACCAAAGCTTTTGAAATTTTTATATGTTGTTACTGATGACAAAATAGAGGTCAAGTTTAATAATGACGATTTTGACTTTTACCGTTCAGGAGTTATGGTTCTTGATAGATCGTAAAATGGCGTTTCCATTCACGTTGTTGCATTTACTAATGAACCATTCAATCTAAGCTTTTCAAATTTTAATATGTTGATACTGACTACAAAATTGAGGTCAAATTTGATATTGACGATTTTCACTTTCAGCATGCATCAGTTATCATGGTTCTTGTGATATTGCCAGGACACAAATAAATGTTAATAAATCCGGTTTGCTGTCGTTGTGACAGCCTCTTGTTATAGAAATAAATGCATAACAATACAAAAATTGTTGAAATGCATAGCAAATGACTATGAAAATTTCAAATGATGAAATTGTGTTATTTAAGTCAAAACATTGAAAAGGTAGCCATGCAAACGGACGATACAGAATTCAGAGCGCATTTTATCTGTTTATTGTAATAAAGTATCGCCCCCATTTGTACGTCTCTAGACAAAATATTTGTTAAGCGATACACATGAAACATATTTTATAAAACCCACTAGGTTTAAACATTGCCATTACAATGGATTTATTTGTTTTCGTGTGTATCAATTTTCGTTGAATGAAGAAAGTTAGTTTTTCGTAGAAAGTTTATTTCGTGGTATTGACTACGAATTTGAACAATGCTTAATACCCCAGTCCCACTTGGCCACGATCGCACTACGATCTGTGAAAAAAATGCAAATTTTAATGATCGTAGTACGATCGTGTAGATCGCAGTAAGGTCGTATCACGGTCGTGGTGAGGTCTTCAAGATCGTGATGAGCGTGGCAAACTTTGAACATGTTCAAAACAATCGTGGTGCAGTCGTGGCGAAATCAGGTCGTAGTAGTCTAAGCGTAGTGAGAGCGCACTAAGATCGTAGTAAGATCGCAAAGGTCGCTGTACCATCGTAGTGAGAGCGTAGCGAAAGCGTGATTCTATTCGGAGAAACTGCGCTACGATCTCATTGCGACGTTATTACGACCTCACTACGACCATCACGTTCTCACCGCGACCAGACTACGTGCATACCACGCTGTTCACGACCATAGTACAATTCTAGCACGCCCTTGCCGTCCTCATCACGCTCTTCGTACGACCTGACTGCGTTCATACTACGACCATTATTCTCATTGTCATTTTCCAATAAAATATATTAATTCTCTCCAGGTTTTGTTTGTCTGTATGTAATTGGGACTTCTTGTCCATTTTCTCTAACAGCTCAACCATGCTTCTTGTTTTCATATAGATTAGACCGTTGGTTTTCCCGTTTAAATGGTTTTACGCTAGTAATTTTTAGGGCCTTTTATATCTTGCTGTTCGGTGTAAGCCAAGGCTCCGTGTTGAAGGCCGTATCTTGGCCTATAATTGTTACTTTTAAAAATTGTTACTTGGATTGATAGTCTCATTGGCACTCATACCACATCTTCCTATATCTATTGACACATCTGTTTCATATCTGCTATCGTTCACTAAAATATCGTCATTTCAGCTTTATGGACCAGCAATAGGTTGTAATTTAGGTCGGATTGGTCGGTCCGACATCTCTACTTGATCAAGATTCGTTACTATCAGAGCTCCATTGGCCTCTACATCAACCCTAACACCACGCCCACGTGTTATAGTAGATTTTGGTGGCATGACTGTATTTTTTTTTCCAGAAATCTACGTATTAATCAGAAATAGAACTGAAGGAATGATACTGTATTGATATGGAACACGATGTTTACGTTATTGCTGAGAGCGTAGTAAGATCGCGGTATGAACGTAGTGTAATCGTGATAAGAACGTGCTATAATCGCAGTAGAAGCGTGGTAAGATCGTGTTGCAATCGGATAACTCGTGGTATGGTCGTAGTGAGAACGTGATGAGCGTAGAAAGGTCTTGATAAGCGTAGTAAGGTCGCAGAATAAGCGCGGTGAGACTGTGTTATAATCGTAGCGGGATCATTGTAGAAGTGTAAGGAGGACGTAGTAGCATCGTGAAAGCAACGAAAATTTACATTTTCATGTCGCTCATACCGCGACCTCATCACGATCTGAATTTAATTTAGATCGCGGTGAGCGTGGTGCGATCGTGGTCTAGTGGGACTGGGGCTTAAGGAACATTGTATTTTGTTAAAATTCGAGGATGGAAAATGAGATTGATAACCCACGCGGAGTACCTGGATTAGCAACAGGTCGAATCGGAAAGTTGGGGACTGCTAGAGATACTAACCATGTGGTACATGTATGTAGAAACGCGTTTTATTGCGAGATATTATTATTGAATTATTTTTTTCCATATAAAGATATCAGCACCATATAAGTTTAACACTGCCTTGGGAGTTGCCTTTCTAACTTTTGCTTTAATGAAATATTTTGTAAACAGAAAAACCGAACCAAATTAATTAAAATTAATTGCGGTTTTACAAAACAAACATTAAAGAAAAACGAACCTGCTACACAAATTGCTTGGTAATTTACTGAAGCCCATGTAATACTATTAATCAAGATTTTTCTAAGATAGATAACATTGCAACTGACGCCTCAGTGTCACAGATTCAAATCGATCACAAACCGACGAACCTAGCAAATGATGGAGATAAAAGATCATGTTTCAAGAGTAAAGGAACTGACATACGGCTTCAGGTTGACATGAGGGAAAAAAGAATTGTGACAGAAATTCATGTAACAGGCAAAGGTATGTCATTTTACATGCTTTTAAATTGATGTACAAATCGATAAGCAATCAACTGCCATTAAAAGTTATATATTACTTCAATAACTAGATTGAAGGTTGTCTTAATATATTTAAACCAAAAAAAAAATTCAAAAAAAAATGACAGAACTTAATATATATCGGTATATTACAGTGCTTATGCATTCATGTAACTGGTTTTTTAAAAGTTTTACTGGTTTTTATGAGCAAAGGTATAAACGTTGTATCTAACTTAGAATTTGTCATAAAATATTAACATATTGTGTCATTTTGGGTTACTTACGAAATAATGTCAATATAACAAAATTTAAAGTAACTTTGGGATGTTCAGCTAGCTACAACCAGCAAATTATTTGGAACTCAGTCGTCCCATTTCAATAAAATGACAGTTGTTTTCCACCTGCTCCGTTTTTTATTTGGTCAGTTTGTATGGACAAAATCTTCCAATTTTGAAGTTTTCTTAAATTTCGTCAGAAATTGTTCCTGCAGTGCAATTTTTATACACACTGTCTTTATATGTATGTATTTTTATTTACGTTGTTGTGCACAATTTTATTGAATATGCAACGCCAGTTTGTATAGGCTTTTATGATGTATGTGTTGGTAAGTTGTAAAGCCTTGATTTTTGCTGTTACTCTACATTTTCATATATGGTTAAATGAATTGCTTTTATTTTAACAAGTTTAACAATGTATTTAAATCCAAAGATATTTATGCTAGAATATATACTAGTCAGATTATCTTATATACATTTTGTAAATTGTTTGCTTTAATTCCCCGGAGTGTGGCTGTAAAACAAATGTAATCAAAATATCTTATCCTGAGAACACGTGACATTCAATTTAAAAATAGACAGATAACTACATGGTAAAAATAAACAAGATGTAGAGGCAAACAGTTATGCTCTTCAACTTCGTACTTTATTTGGCTATTTTTGGATTCGAGCGTCACTGATGAGTCTTTTGAAGACGAAACGCGCGTCTGGCGTATATACTAAATTTAGTCCTGGTACATGTATCTATGATGAGTTTATTATAAGTACAATGCAAACAGTCTTCATAAAATTTTACTTGGCAAAACACGGCATAGAGGACAAACGTAAGAACTATTTTACCAAATTGGATAATGATTTCTCGCGCAAAGAAACGTGTTTACTTAATAATCGTTTCGAATGTTTTTAGTGAACACCACTACAAAGGGCCTTGTACATACAATTTACGCTTCAAATTCAAGTGTTGACCCGGAAAAAGGAACTGTTTTATATCATGAGGAATCTTTACCACAACATATCAGCACAAATGCCATTTTCAGATACTTGACATTTGTACCAGATAATAAGAGTGCAGAAATGGAACTTGAAATTTGTGAAATTGGGATAGTTGGTGAGTATTTGAATTAAAGCGAGGTATATAAATCTGAAATGTTAATGGTTAAGGTTGAAGTTGCTATTACGTTACCAAACCGTTAAAATAAGTCAAACCATTTAAAAACAAATAAAAACAAATATTATATTATTCTATTTTGTAAAAACCATCATTAAGCTTTAAAGTAATTCTGATGACTGGAATGAATAACATTTTTACTTTTATTGTTATCATTATTGAAATATCTTTTATTTTATTATACTAAGTAGATTTTTTACGAGTTATCTAAACTGGAGTTTTTGAAGACGACGGACGCAGTTTTTAGTAATAGTCCTTTAGTCGCCGTTCGAGTTTTTCATGCTTTACTTCAAGTATTCTTGAGCAATTCCTGATCCAAATTTTAACAATAGTTTACAGGACTTATATAAACCTTTTATTTGTCCTTCTTCGTTTGCAGAATGATTTCATCTGCAATCTTTACATCATATGTTGTTTTATCAAGACAAAATATGTATTGTTCAAATTAGTAAATGTCATATGTCCTCAACTTTTGTTATCATAGTTCTATTCTAAAACCGAGGGAAACACGTCAAGTATAAGAGGAAATGAATGTAACAACAGAAACCCTGAAGTGCAGCAAAACAAAACAAAATGCTTCAAATTTTTTCCAAAAGATTGCCACATAAATATTTATCACCTATTAACAGAAAGAAGAAAGAAAAAGAAATCTCAATTGACATTGAATTTCCAATATCTACCAGATGTATACTAGTAGAAATAGGAATTCTTATTTAAACATATTACTGTCCAGTACAAATAGAAATTTGAATATCTATTGGTAGAAATTGGGATATACAGATTTAATCGGATAAAATAAAAACAAGTATGATGTAGTCCATTTTCAAATGAACTGAAGATCAAGATTGTTTGAATCAAATATAAAAGAGGTGTTGCAAATTTTTAATAAATGTGATTCACAACAGGACTATTTTTTCCAAAACACATTCAATCTTTTCTAAAAAACAATTATACCTTTACAGGCTTTTATTTTGGCTAATAATCACTAAAATTTGCAAACATCTGTCAAGAATTTAGTATTAAACAATCATGAATTATATCAAATCTTTGATAATACATGCTCAATAAAACTGTCATCCGAAACTAATGTTAAAAGTGCAGTTGTAAAAAATAATAATTCACTTACTTAATACTCATTCTCTGTAACCACTTAAACTTTTTCGGCACACATAGTCACCGATCATTCTGAAAATTGGCTGATATGTAGATCCTATTGGACTAGTCAGAAAAATAATGCCAACCGATATTTATATTGGTTGGTTACCATGGTAACAGCGGAGAAAGTTGCGATTTTTGAGAAAAATACAATATTTGGTGTAGTGCTGTGAAATTATGCGGCTACATCTATTAAAAAGAAACACAAAAAACAACTAATTTCATTCTTGTTTTAGTTAAAAATCAAAAGAAGTTATGGATAATCTACCTAGAAACATGTGAAATTAATTTATAAAAAATGGTCATCGTGCAATAGTCCTTACAATACGAATTATTTCCCTTTTGTGGGTTTCACTAATGACTGGACCAAAACGAAAATGCTAAATAAATAACTGTTTTATTTCTCAAAGGTTTCATGTCATATTTGAATTGTAATAAATTTTGACCATTTAATACATAAATATAAGAAAAAATATTTGAAAACTTTTTTAAATCTTCATAAAACTTGACCTGACCAACGCTGACAATGATAGGACCAAATGAAAATGCTAAGAACTTTTTTTATTTCTTAATAGATTGATGTTAAACTTGAAATAATAATACGATGTTATCATTTAATATATGAATATAGGAAAAAATTATAAAACAATTGCAAAAAGGGACTTTTGTAACGTTGACAATGACCTGACAAACAACAGCAATGACCTAACCGATGAACTTTTCTTTGTTATTTCACGGTAGATTATAAAAAAAAAAAACCAACAGGAAAGATACATGTTTTTGGGTAATAAACTTGACCTTGCCAACGCTGACTGTGTCCTGTTTGTTGTACTACCTAATACGGTATTTATATCTTATACATGTAACATTTGCTTAAAATTTATTAAAAAAAAACAACAGTAAGATTGAATGGTAAAATCTTTATCAAATAATAATAATAACCTGGGGAACACAGTTTAGGATATTGTGACGAGTATTGGGTTATTTGAACTTTTTATAGTATTGAGTATTATATCTATAATACTAAAATTACGAGGTCCAATTTGTCAGCCGTCATCACGTAAAAACGACGAATCACAGAATTCAACTTTATATATAACTAATATAGTACAAAGGTGTAGATTAAAAATTACACCACTCCAGGCCCTTTTGTTTTCCACGTAATTAATATTGCCAATAATTAAGAAGTTCCGGGTCGAGTCCGCTACCGATACCAATAGTATATTCACCTGTTACCTATTACCTTATCTGTACGTTCCTCATCTGACAGGCGCACCACCAAACGTTGTATTCAGGATTAATATGCTACATGTATATACACGGGTCATAACCACAGGGTTGACACTACTAAATTGTCAAATTGTTACCTATTGTCGTATTTTAATCAATAAGACTTTCTAAGATAACAATACGAATACTAAAAATCTGGACTTAAAATAAGGCGTATAGGTACAGTTTTCAATTTGTTAGTGGGCATGACGTAAAACAGCGAAGCAAATAATTCAACTTTATTTATAACTTATATAGGACAATGCTGTTGATTAAAAAATACTCCATTCCAGGACCTTTTGTTTTCCAAATAATTAATATTATTGTTTCAGTTCGACGGGTTCAAACAGAAAGACTTGAAAGCAGAGAAAACTGTGTATCTTATAATCGGCATGACTTTATCAGATGACAATACTAATACTAAAATAAGGCTTGCGCATAGTTATATACTTTAATTCAGTCACGGACCCGTGATATCACGGGTGTGTTCTAGTTGTATTTTACTGTAATGTAATTATGTCGTATATTACCGGTTATAAATTGACACATTTCTTAAGGCATGCCCGAGCCTTGTGCATGATATCTTGGTAGTTGTAAATATTTTCATAACACACAAATAAACATTTTCAGGGCTACTTGACGTGTGCCCGACCAACCTTTATGCACGAAATCTTGGTAGTTTTAAACGTTTTCATAAAATATCAGTAAACATATTTGCAGACTAAAAGTATGCCAGAGCCTTGTGTTAGTTTAAATGTTCCCGAACGTCGTTTGGTATTATGTTTGAAAATCATATTTTATATTTTCTTTTTTTGATAAAATTAATGGTTCAATCTAAGTGTTTCCGTCTATAAATTTAATGCAATTTGATAGCCTATTACATATAAATAGGTATAAAATCATTTTTCCTGATCGTGATAACTGTCAGAATGTAGGCCAGCAAGACACAGACACAAAAAGTCACATGTATTATGTTAAACAAATTGAGTCCTGGGGCCTGTTAATCGAAGATCTCTTAGAATTAGGACGTGTCCTAAGACCAACTTAGGAGACATCTTAGTTCTATGTGGATTTATCAAACATGTCCCAATTTAGGAAAGTCCTAACTTTAGGATACCACTTTAGGTGTCTTAAGATGGTCTTAGGATGGTCCTAACTTTAGGATATATTCGAATTTCGTCTTTTGTTCATTTTCAAGCGTATTATTTTTTTTAGCAGTAGTAAAAATAGTTGAAATTCTCCGAGTCTATATGAATAATGCACGAGATTTGCCTTTGAACTGTTAAAGAATGAAATAGCGACACTTCGAATTCAACTCACTCAAAAACATGTTAGTATGATTTTTCTTGTTGACAATAAGTTTGCTAAATTTTTATATAACACGTAGTTATTATTTTTATCTCATGTTTTGTTTCATACAGTTTATATGTACAATTATTATACAAAAAATATTTATTACCTTTAATTCAAAACTAATTACTAGTTTCTAATTATAAACCATATTTAAAAATAAAATTATTGATAAAATATGATATGATATCATATTTTCTTTTTTTGTTCATGTTTAATTTGCATTTTCTTTTCCGCCAATACTTAGGACATCGGTTAGGACGTCCTAGCTAAGATAATCCTAAGATAGTTTCGATGTGCATGCTGAGACGTGTCGTAAGTCGGTCATAACTTTATCATAAATTCTGTCCTAAGAAATTCTTAAGACCGATCTTAGGACAGTTTCGATAAACAGGCCCCAGTTTCATAGTTAAATCTCATTTTTGTTTGTTAAAAGAAAGACGGTATACTTATTTTGAGAAACATCTTATTTTCGTTATGAGATTTGAGATTTGTAATTTTTATGAGATTACATTATTTGATTTCACGAGGATAATATAAAAAGTAATGATAAGTTTGTCTTTAAATGATTTCATCTTATCAACAGTTTGAATAAATTAAAACATTTGAATTTGATTGTTTTAGAAAAAAAAACAAATTTCAATATCCTTCTAAAGAACAAAATATTGAAATTGCTAACCTTTTAGCATTTTTCAATTTGCCTTAAAATATTGAAAAATGAAAAATGCTAAAACGTGGAGCATTTTTCAATTTACCTTTAAAAATTGAAAAATGAAAAATGCTTCATTGTTTACACTTTAGCAGTTTTATTTTTATGCTTTAAATATAGTAATGTGTGTACATTGTATGTGTGAAACCGTATACATTTACTACCTTACCCCGGAAAGATAGAACAACAACGCACCAGTAAAATTTTGTGATATTGGTATGTTGAATTCATTGATAAAGATATGTATGTTTACTCCTAAGTTTAGTATTTGCATCGTTGCTTAAACATTTGTAAACTTCCTTAAAAAGTTAATGTACATTTAATAGAAGATCTGAGCAGCATCTATGGTGATCAAAGCATCATCATGCTATAAGTCACGTTTGTGTTGAGGCGTTAACATTGAGCCTAATAAAGCCCTCAACGAGAGAAAAATTCTACTGAAGCCGAGAAAGTTATTCCCAAATTTAAATTTAATAAAAAAATATTGCAACAGGAAATTATATTAACATAAAATTTCGTACTTACATGCACTGGCTACGGGTTTGGACTAATACCCTCGTTGACATCTTAGAAAAGGAGTCAAGATAACAACAACACCTAGGAAACTGTTCTTTTCCCAATCTCCCTGTATAAGGTTGATGAATATGCCATATTCCTTCTAAATACGGCTTATTTTGGAAGTCATTGAATGCTCCATTTCTAAACTAGATAAAATGGATAATATATATTTTTTTATTTTTTTTTATTTTTTTATTTACTTTTAGCTATTTAGATACAATGTACCAATAGTGCTTTAACATTTGGCATTCGTCTTCTCTGTTTACAACTAGAACAAGCTGTGATCCACATCTCCGAATCTCAATCAGAATTACCCATGCTAAATTTTGGTCCCGCGAGGTTGATGTTGAATTTAACAGCAATTTTTCTGTTTTTAACTGAAATACATTTATATTGGAAAAACTAACAAGTGTGGACACAGATGAGTGTGGATAGTATGTATGGATGTTTGACAGTGTCTTATGACAAAATGAGTTCTATGTTTTTTCTATATGGTGTTATTAACTATGTTGCACGATGACAACCAATCTGAGCATTATGAGTGTTATTTATTAAATTTTTTATGCCCCCACCTACAATAGTAGATAGGCATTATGTTTTCTGGTCTGTGGGTCCGTTCGTTCGTTTGTCCCGCTTTAGGTTAAAGTTTTTGGTCAAGGTAGTTTTTGATGAAGCTGAAGTCCAATCAACTCGAAACTTAGTACACATGTTCATTATGATATGATCTTTCTAATTTTAAAGCCAAATTAGACTTTTGACCCCAATTTCACGGTCCATTGAACATAGAAAATGGAAGTGGGAGTTTCAGGTTAAAGTTTTTGGTCAAAGTAGTTTTTGATGAAGCTGAATTCCAATCAACTTGAAACTTACTACACTTGTTGCATATGATAATATGATCTTTCTAATTTCAAAACTCATAACTGCTCCAAAAGTAATCTGATAGAATTTCAAGCATTTTAAGCCAATATTATCAACATCTACTAATGAGTCTTACTATGTCTACATATCTAAAAAGTCATAGTATTCAAAAGGTAATGCAAAATTATTCCTTTTCATTTTTTTTGTTATATGGATACACATTTGAGTGATACATGTACCAATAATATATATATGTTGTGGTATGAAAGTGCAGTAATTAGCATTTACTGTAACTATGTTAATTCACACAAATTGAAAAATAAACAAATGAATGGACCAGATGCTCCGCAGAGCCCAGCTTTATACGACTGCAGAGGTCGAAGCCTGAACAGATGGGGCTAGTATTGACACAACATTCAAGCTGGAAATAGCTCTGGAGTTTGAATTGTGATTAAATAGATGACACAGCTTAGGTTTCTGACACAGAATGAATGTGGTCTAATGAACTTAAATATTTGTTTTGCTTTTGTGTTAGGAGCAATTCACTATGCTGCTGAATATTAATCCTTTCAAACAAAAATATCTAAAGAAATTTTCTTTTTAATTTCTGAAATGAGAAACATTTAGAGGAGACAAACTTCAGTTAAGAGATCAGAAACTAAAAAAATGTATAATTTTTCCATTTTTTCTAAGGGCATACCCTAGAAAGTGCTTGCAATCACTGAATGGTTATTAATGACTGCTTTAATTTATCAGTTGGTAATAAAGTGAATATTGCATTGTATATTGTATAATTGATTTAAGTTGACTGAACAAAGAAAGATAACTCCAATTTTCAAAGAAGATTTCATAAAGCATTGGTATTAGGTAATTCAAGAACCATTCTGGACAAACTCCAATTAAGGGTCTTGAATTTACAAAAATGTTTGTTTTTGGTCCGTAATTATTAGACTGTTTGTCCCATAACCCACACAATATATCCGAACCTTCTACTTATGGTATTAAACATTGTGGTACAATTTCAGAACAATTGAAATACTTATACACAACTTTTTAAACCGACACTAGATTAAAGCTTGTTTTGGGCACCTTTGTACCCCTTATTCCTAAACCTTAGGGACCATAACCCCCAAAATCAATCCCAAGCTTCCTTTTGTGGTTATAAACGTTGTGTTATAATTTTGTTGATTTCTGTTGACTTATAATAAAGTTATTATCCAGAAACCATCTTTCGGACAGGATACCAATTTACGACCCCAAATTTTTTGTGGTTGTATAAAATGTTGAACATGTGCAATGAAGTATAGTTTTAGAAATCGATTAGGGAGCTACCATTTGATTTTTATGGGGGGGGGGGGGGCTAGGATGAAAAATTTTGTCCTGCCTTTTTTTTAGTTGTAATCTCTGTCCTGCCTTTTTATTTTTCAGTCTATTCGGTCCTGCCTCTTTTTTTCTTAGCTTATCCTGACTTTTTTACAACAATTGTCATCCTGCCTTTTTTTTTTTGCCAAGTTACTCATCCTGCCTTTTTTTTTTACTCAAAATCCTGTCCTGCCTTTTTTTTCAAATTTCATCCTAGCTCCCCCCATAAAAATCAAATGGTAGCTCCCTTAGACTGGATAGGCCTTATAATTTTTTTCCCTCCTAATTGAAGGACCGTTTACACTCAGGGCCGAGTCATCAGCAGGCAATACAGATGTATTAAAACAACCTAGCATCATATTGCTAGTAGTGGGAGTAGCATTGTCCGGTAAATTTGTTCCCACTTTTTTTTATAAAATGTATGGTTCAAATCAAAATAGAATGCTTTTATCTCCTGAATACTTACATTGTACATAGAGATGATACTACTTTGACAAATCCTTGTCCATTAGAGTTGTCTGTCAAATCTTAATTTCACAAAGAATGAATTGCATAACAATGAACTGAGCTCAAAGCAAAGTACTTTAATAATACACTTAGACAAAGAGCTAAATCCAGTGATATACTTTGTACTACAGGTCCTTCATGACCATCCATCCACCCAAACCATATCTCAATAACATTCCATACTACATGATTGGATTCAGAAGTCCTGAAAAAGACATGACTTTTTTTATCTTGTTTTAAGTATATATGCACAGGTTAAACCTTTATTGTGGATATAATCATTCAGTATCTAGCAACTATCAATTTGCTTCATGCACATATTGATATAGGTTGATTGCTCCTCTGTTGGAAATTAGAACACACCTCCATCTAATTTTAGTCAACTGACGAAGAAAAATTCAAAACTGTTATCTAAGACTTGTCAGTGTCTATTTCCTTTGCCACTGAATAAGATTCCATATTTACAACCAATGAAAATCAAATATCCCTCTAATAGACTTAGCATTGAAATCGTTTTCTAAAATGGTAGTTATGTGGAACCTAGAACTAAAAAAATTGAAACAATATATCTTAAATATTTCAAATGCATGTACATTTAATAATTCTCCAAAATTCACTTTATTTTTCCTTTTTTGGTTTTCTGTTGGAGACTCTATATTGACCTCTATGTAGCCTTTTCAACTTATAAAAGGGGGGATACATTTCCATAGAATTAAACTTTTCTGAAAGAATTGATTCCATTTATTTTCAATAAACAATAAATATTGAAGTCTATAACAGGCATCTAGGAACAGGCTCAACATTATTTCTAAACATGTATTAATATATACCAAAATGTGGACAAACCTACATTAAATATTCTACTTCAACGACTTTAATTAGTGGAGTAGATCAAATTAAAAAGTCACAATGGTTAAAAACTCCAATGGCAGTCTTTCCTGCTAAAATCTTGATGTGTAGAATGTGATATACCATTTTTGGGTCTATATACTGTCCTTTAAATTTAGGTCATTTTGACACGGCAAAATATGAAAAAAAATGTAAACTATGGTCTGGAAAGCACACAGTTTGTGATATTTTAAGGTATCTTTACTAAGAAAACCTGCAAATCTCAGTGGCAGATCCAGAACTTTTCAAAAAGGTGTGGGGGCTCTGATGGACCAGAGGGTTGCCCACTCCCATCAAGCTTCAATGATTTCTTACATATATGTCATAAGCTAAATTTCCCCCACCCCCTTGGTCTGTCTATGCATCTGTTTATCGTTCTGCGAAATAGTACTAATACTAATTTTTCCCCTCCCTTACCTGGCCCTAGACAGTTGCTTACCTTTGTAAACATTTTATAATTATAGTCAGGTATATATTGATTGAGAGTAACTTACATAGTAGTTAATGGGACTCTTTTTCACACGGTTCTGTGAAATATAATACGGCAAATATATACCCGTACATACTATCCGCATAACACAGAAATCTGATAGATTTTCACTCCTCTGGGAAAAATCAACCTGTGAAATGAAATACCATGCCTGGAAAAAAATTACCGGGACAAATTATCCTCAGGATAAAATATCACAGAGGACGAAATAAACCGTTACATTACATGAGAAGCCGGTTTGGTTACAAATAATTATGTCACGTGAAGGCGCACTGACGTCACAATTTGCATTAATTTTGCAATACACTACAGTTCAGTCATACAGAACCCATTATCATGCAAACATGCAACGTGAATGTGATTGGTTATCAAATAATACAGAATTTATGCACGTACAGTTAATATAGAAGAAATTAGTTCATCAAATGTGAGTTTGTGATCTTGTGGTTAAGACCGATAGCTACAGTGCTGAAAGTCCTGAGTTAGATTCTCACTTGGGGTGCTAAAAATATCAGTACATCAGAAGGGTAATTTTCACCCTCTCACACACATCTTTGTTAATGTTCCGGGATTGTTGAAAACTTGCATATTCATCAATATTTGATTTTGTGGTTTTAACAATCCAGACAGACAAATAGCAATAAGGTGTTTAGGAAAACATGACCTAAAACCTCCTTCATATATGACAAAAATACATGGGAACTCATATTGAATGGTCAAATGTGTTCAATATGAAAATTGAAATTAAGATGGTAAAATCAAATATTAGCCGTTACTGTAAATGGACTTAAAGTATGACTTTTCAGCAAATTTAAAGGGAAATGACACGGAAGGGCCCAAATAGTGTTCAAGGGGAGCAAATGCTATTTAAATTAGTATGCAGGTTTTAAATATAGAGGGAAGTTAAATTGAGTCATCTTTTTGGGTGAAGTTAAATACTGACTAGTGTGTGGTTCTCATTGGGTCTAAGCGTGACCAATATTGACAATTTTTCGCAAGCGTGAAACGTGAAAGTCAAATTATTGTGTCATGAAAACGGGAAATGAGGTCTGTCGTGAAAACGGGAAATGGGGTTCTGCAGGACCCCGGAAATGACAAAAAAATGAAAATTGCTCATGTACATAGTGTAAGCGGGATATGGGAATCTGACAAAACAGTAAGTGGGATCTGGGATCAGAACACCCCCCCCCCATGAGACCCCCTTATGTAGATTTACCTTCTAATTCTATATAAAAAAAACACAACTAAGAACTACGTTTAATTCACTTTGACTACTGATATGCAAACCTAGAAATATTTCATAAAATAGTGATTGAAAGATTCATAACACTTTGAAAGGATAATTCAGACACGTGTTACGTGGGGAGCATGTTTTAAATTTGTTTACAAATAATAATGTCACGTGATCGCGCACTGACCTCAAGTTGCATCGCCCTTACAATTCACTAATACATGACCATTTTCATGCAAACATGCAACGTGAATGTGATTGGTTATCATATAATACAGAAATAATGCATGCACAGTTTAAGAAGAAATTAGTTCAATAAATCGATGCGATTTTCACTTTTGACACGAATAGGTCGGGTTGACATTACTGTCATCGGAGATAATATTGAGATAAATGGGATAAAACGGACCGTCAAAAAGGTCTAGAGGAGCACATCAGTAGAACCTTAACATTAATAAGTAATACTTACCAAAATTTCTCTAATTAAAGAACTATATAACTGAAATTTCACAAAGATAACGGTAAACATTTTGTTGATGGTGATGATGCTATTATCGATCCGTTGAATTCAGGGTCAACGGAATTTTTTGCGTTGCGTTTAAATCATTGAGGCCATCTATTTTTATTGCGGGTTCCACATATATAAATCGGAATTAAAGAAAAAATGGAATGTTGTTAGCAGAATCAAAACAGAAATGATGAACATTGCAACATTTTCAGCAAAATATAAATAGGATGGAGGATCTGTGTATTCACATTATTTGTAAAACTCTCCTTATTCATGTGAAGCGTGTGCTTTACATCGAGGCTTGCTATGCTTATCATTGACGCCACAGTACTTCAACCAATCAGACAATGTTTATTTTGGGCATTTGACTTTTTTTAACTCAGATTTTGGAATATTTTAATCGAAATTATAGAAAAATGGAATGTTGTTAGTACATATAAAATAGAAAATGATGAATACTTTTAGCTAAAGATAATTTGGATGGGGGTTCTGTGTATTCACATTATTTGCACAACTCTCCTTACTGATGCCATATTTTGGAATTTCCGTGACCTAAATGGTTCGCGAAAATTAATATTTTTATATATAGTATAGTAATCAGGAATGAAACAGACTTTTGAGTCAGTGCTTGGTGGAATTAAATACGACTGTCTCTAGGAGACAAGTTTTGAAAATTTAAGTGTTTAATTGTTCCTGTGGTCTTTTATTTTTATTGTATGGTTTATTTGGTAAATGTATAGTCAAAATAGGTTTGAGACTGATATTGCTGATCACTTTGTTCTATTACTTATTTGGAATGAACGTAAGGTGGCATTTCAGTTAAAAATGAACTTCAAATGTGAAGCTTGTTTACGTTTCTCTAGATATAAGAAGATGTGGTATGAGTGCCAATGAAACAGCTTGTCTTCTAAGTCACAATTTTTAGAATAAAAACCATCATAGGTCAAAGTACGGTCTTCAGCTAAGAGTCTTGGTTCACACCTAACAGTAAGCTATAAAGTGTCCCAAAAATGACTAATGTAAAACTATTCAAACGGGGAAAACAACGGTCTAATCTATATACAGAACGAGAAACACTTATGAGTGACATCAACAAACGACAACCAGGAACATTAGAAGATAACAAAACCTTCAAACAGACTTATTAAGAAGGGATATAGTTACAATACTGTTGTCAGGATGAGGTCATTAAAGTTTGCATATTTTGGCTTTAATATTGATTCACTTATAGGGTCTTTACATCGGAATTAAACACATCTATTTAAAAACCATTTGTTGGCATGACACGGGTTATGTTCTTCTCTTAAATATTTTATGTGTATAATACTGAACCTCTAACGGAAGTTGCCTGGTATTCCTATGATGAAGACATACTCTTTCAATCAGTTTAATTGAGGTCTGGAGCTGGCATGTCAGTAACTGCTAGTAGTCTGTTGTTATTTATGTATTATCATGTCATTTTGTTTATTTTCTTTTGTTACCTCTTCTGACATCGGAATCGGACTTATATTGAACTGAATTTTACTGTGCATATGGTGATGCGTTTACTTTTCTACATTGGCCAGAGGTATAGGGGGAGGGTTGAGATCTCAAAAACATGTTTAACCCCATCGTATTTTTTCGCCTGTCCCAAGTCAGGAGCCTCTGGCCTTTGTTAGTCTTGAATTATTTTTAATTTTAGTTTTTAGTTTTTAATTTGTTTAGCATGACGTCAATTACAACTGGACTAGTATATATATATGTTTAGGGGCAAGCTGAAGGACGCCCCCGGATGCGGAAGTTTCTCGCTGCATTGAAGACCTATTGGTGACCTTCTGATGTTGTCTGTTGACACATTCCCCATTTCCATTCTCAATTTTAGAAAAGGTATTGTCTATTTAAAAAGATAGGAGATACAAAATTATTTTGTCTGAAGCTGTCAGGGAGAATTATAAAACCCTTGACATAAAATTATCCATATTTTGAGTCAAAGACGGGAGATCTTTCCATAATGCCCGCCCCTCCTCCCCCTCCAAAAAAAAGTAAACAACACTTAAATCTTAGTGACTCGGTGTGCGCCTTTTCCTAAATTCCTTTTTTTTTCTCCAGATCTCACCTTTGTTGTCCCCTTGATTTCACTACCCCAATTTTTATAATCCTATATCCAACATCCCCTTTTTGTAACCTCAACATCACCCCTCTATATATTCCACTTCGAGGGATACTTGCAAGATTCATGTTGATCAAGATGGATTTTATGTCTAAAATTATCAGCATGATATGGGACACGATTAAAGTTTCGTGATACCTGTAAAAAAACAAAACAGTTGTGACTTTCTTTTTACATAACGAATAAAATGGGAGCGGACGAGCTACACAAAAAATAATAGTATCAACAAAGAAGCAATATCGATAAATGTTTAAATCAAATTATTTAAAAAATTTCAAATTACGACAAGAGTGCACACGCTGAAGTCTCTCGCCTTCTTTACCAATCATTGATATTATGTTGAGGGGGCCGGGGGTCCTGATTCCGAAATCCCGGACTTAAAAAACATGAAATCCCGAGGTCCCGAATTGAAAAAAATAATCAATAAACATGATCAATACCGAAGAAACGTTGCAATCTTATTTTTTCTAAGTTTCCCCAAAAGCAAGTACAAAAAGCATCACCAATTGATACATGTACATTTATAAAAATTCATATATATATAGCATGTATGGCACATGAAAATATATAAAGCTGCCGCGCGCTCTCCGTTTATTCATTAACTCAATCGAATAGCGTGCTTTGTAACTGAACTGTCAAATACTAGTGTTTGTTTTATTCATAATTTCATCAAAAAAAAGATGTGGTATGATTGCCACAGAAACATTTTTTCCACAAGACATTAAATGATGATGAAGTAAGCAAGTATAATTCATAGTACAGTCTTCAACATTGATGAAAACCAACACCGCACAGCAGCTACAAAAGATTCCAAAATGAAAAATTTAAAACAATTCAATTCATTCGAGAGAAAAATAACTTTACGGCGCACATATAGAACTCTTAGGGATTAAATCGTTTTAGGTGCACAACCAAATTCAAAGCGAATAACAACCTATAAACCAGCATGTGTATGAGCCTACAAAATCAGTCAGTACAATTGCAATCGATTTTGATAAAAAAAAAAAGACTGTAATTTTATTATCGATACCTAGGATTACGTTAGGATTATAAATCAATTATGTATCACATATATCGACAGTTAATTTTTTTATCATTTTTTTTCTGTAAGTTGGTATTCTCAGCAGAATCTCTATTAAAACTATGGCTTTATAATTCTCTTCATACCTTTTTTCTATTACATCGCAACACGACGATTTGATATATACTAATATAAACAGAAAAAGAAGTTGCTTACACAGCATCGAAATAACAACCAACTAAACACACAACCAAAAGTCCCTTGGAAACACTTTTATTGTATTCAACAGAAGACAGGTGTCTCTATACATATATTATGTCAACTTCCGAAAAGTTTGAAAAATATGACATACCTTAAGCAACTATCAAGTTATTTTTGAAAGTCACACTGGAAACAATCAAGTTATTTTTGAAAGTCACACAGAAAGTGCATTTGCTTGCACAACCTACTTATAAACAAGGTTAAGTACTATGATAATAGAATAAAAAAGAAGAAACTGGTAGCCTTATAAGTTCGTTTTGTTTGTAATTTTCTTTTTATTTACTTTTATTAATATGTTTCGGAATTTAATGTGACGTCCATTTTCGATGAACTAGTACACATTTGTGTAAAGGGTCCACCGTGTTCCCGATTTTCTCGCTGTATTGAAGACCCACTAATGGCCTTGGACTGCTTTTGCTTTTTGGTCGGGTTGCTGTCTCTTTGTCAAATTATCGTTCCTATTCTGACAACAGAAAGGAAAGATTTTTTTAATTTATAATTCAGGGGAAAGTAAAAAGTATGAAACAGTTTATTTTACCCTACAGTGGTTAAAGTTCCATAACTTTTATATATTGTTACATAAAAAGGAGAGAAATGAAAGCTATGCTACAAAGTTTATCAACTTTCTGCCATTTACATTATTAAGTTAAACCTTGCACAATCATGTTTCCGTAAGCGTATAACAAAATGATATGAAACAATATTCCAAAACAGTTCCCTGCAGAGAAATGATAATTGTAAAAAATATGAAAGGACCATTATATACATTTATATCGTCAGATTATCGGAATTCCAATGGGGACTAACTGTGCACCACTTATTGCGGACCTGTTTTTGTATTGCTATGAGTTACAATTTATGACAAAAAAAAGCAAAGACCCATCGAAACAACATCTGATAAACAAATTTAATAATACTTTTAGATATTTGGATGATATTTTGGCTCTCAATAATGACGACAGTATGTATATTAAAGAAATTTATCCTGTTGAACTTACTTTAAATAAAGCTAATACTAACAATGACCACTGCCCTTTTCTCGATCTTGATATCTATATCACTAACGGAAAGCTGAATACTAAAATTTATGATAAAAGAGATGATTTTTCATTTCCTATCGTTTATTATCCATTTTTTAGATGGTGACGTACTCTTGTCACCATCTTACGGTGTTTATATATCTCAACTTGTACGATTCGCTCGTGTATGTAGCAATGTTTTAGATTTTAACGAGAGAAATTTATGTATTACTGAAAAATTATTACACCAGGGTTTTCGATATCACAAACTAGTCAAAACATTTACTTAATTTTATCATTGGTATAAGGACATCATTCGTAGATATAGCTCAACATGCAGACTTCTTATACGTTCAGGTATTTCACATCCAATTTTTTATGGAAATATTCTTTATAAAGCACAAAGGTGTCAGTATTCACCTCAAAAACTAACAAAACCTTTGAATAGACTTATTAAGAAGGGATATAGGTACGATACTGTTGTCAGGTCATTAAAGATTGCATATTTTGGCGTTAATATTGATTCACTTATAGGGTCTTTGCATCGGAACTAAACACATTTATTCAAAAAACCAGTTGTTGGCATGACACGGGTTATGTTCTTCTCATATATGTTATGATGGTATGATACTAAACCCCTAACGGGAAGGATTGTGCCTGATGTTCATATGATGAAATCATAATCTTTCAGTCAGTTTAATTGAAGTCTGGAGCTGGCATGTCAGTTAACTGCTAGTAGTCTGTTGTTATTTATGTATTATTGTCATTTTGTTTATTTTCTTTGGTTACATCTTCTGACATCAGACTCGGACTTCTCTTGAACTGAATTTTAATGTGCGTATTGCTATGCGTTTACTTTTCTACATTGGCTAGAGGTATAGGGGGAGGGTTGAGATCTCACAAACATGTTTAACCCCGCCGAGCCTCTGGCCTTTGTTAGTCTTGTATTATTTTAATTTAAGTGTCTTGTGTACAATTTGGAAATTAGTATGGCGTTCATTATCACTGAACTAGTATATATTTGTTTAGGGGCCAGTTGAAGGACGCCTCCGGGTGCGGGAATTTCTCGCTACATTGAAGACCTGTTGGTGACCTTCTGCTGTTGTTTTTTTCTATGGTCGGGTTGTTGTCTTTTTGGCACATTCCCCATTTCCATTCTCAATTTTATTTGTAACAAATAATTAAGTGCTGGATTGATTGACTGTTGGTTGCTAAACAAAAAATAGGTAGACGAAGCGAAATAAACTAATTATAACTTTTAGTTTGTTATCATCATTATTATAGGAAATTAGCACGAACAAACCCAAAAATCGAAACAATAAAAGAAACAAAATAAAAAGATTTTAATAAAACGATGAAAAAATAAGTTATGGATGACAGCAAATTGAATAAAGACCACAACTGTAATACATTCATACAAATATACAAATTAATAGCTTGGGATACTAGTAGGCAGGTACAGAAAAAGAAAGTTACTGTTTTAGAATATTAGTAGGGTTCAAGTCTCAGTCTGTCATGCCATTTGGGAGTAGTAACGAATGTTACCAAGATAATGATATATAAGAAAAAAGCGACATGACTCGATAGAAGACGATTTTTACACACACACACAGACACACAAAACTTGTACATTAACAAAAGATTTATCTATTAAATATTAACTTTTTATTTACCTTTCTTTTGACTAGCAAACAAAATTAAGGCTATTCAAAAGAGATGTTTTATGTCCCGAATAAAACGCGGAATCCATGACCGATCATGGTTACAGTCACGAAAGCAGAAGGAATGTAGAATGAAAAACTTCAATCAAATAGTTTGGGGTGGGAGAGGGGGAGGGGTTGTAAAATTGCTGCGAGTTTTGTTTATCAAAAATCAATTTTACATATGTCCATATTTTACAATCAATTTTTCTCAAATTAAGTTTAGAAAAAGGGGGGTGTCAGTTAAAAAACTATGAGAATCAAGTTTTTTTTTTATCCTGCATTGAACATTTGATGTCGTCCCTTACTTCTTTTCTTTGTGGAAGCGTCGACCATGTGCATTATACGCTGTCATCATTGCAGAAGTTGAAACAATATGTATTTCCGTTGGTGCCCCCCCCCCCCCCCGTTTGTGGGGAAAATTTGGTTGATTATATAGGGAATCACTAAAGCAAGACTGGAGTCCTCCCCCTGTAGGTCAGTCAGTGCCCTCCCCCCTTATGAAAAGTTCTTGACCCGCCACTGCTATTCGCTATCGCTAATGCTTTACCAACTCTAGCCACAGACACGACCGATCATGTTTTAAATGTAACTACAATGTACTAGTATAAAATTATGTTCCATGCACATGATGCATATGGCTTTGAATACGTTTGTGTCGATCAGTGTCGTTTTTTTTTATTACTTTCTTTTATTTCAAAAGAATATTGTTACTGACTGAGACCTATTTTTTGTGTCGACATATTTGTCCTATAATACTCGTTTTGCTTTCACATATTAAAAATGTAAAATCATAACAAGTTTGTATTAAACAGATTCAAAATTAGGAAATGCTGTACAATGCAGAAAAATACAAATTTGAAGACAAATACTAGCGCAGTGGTCAGAATAATATAACATCTACATCCATCCATCCCCACCCCTCTCCACCCGCGAACCCTGCTCCTTGAGCATGTACAGAAACTGACATGACACTATCTAATATTCTAATATTTTCCCTTCTTTCCTAACATGTTTGACACATTCAGCCACGATATGGTTTAATGTTCCTTCGTCTACTCCGCATCGCCTAGTTATTCCATTTTCAGAACAAAAAACGACTTATTGTTCGCGCTGATGCATGCTTGATTCCTAAAGAAGTCCAGTGTTGAGAAATGTCTTTTTGTCTTCTCCCGTCAAGTATCATTTGTTGAATCAAACATCAATGGTCTAAAAATTCTACCATTCTTACAACATGTACATGTATGTGAGCAAGAGACTTTTTCACTTCGAGAGAACTGAATTAAAGATTTCGACCCCGACAATTCAAAGAAAGAAAAGACAAAGAAAAACAAAATTCAGATAGATAAACAGATAGATATATACAATAAATGACAGATTGATAGATCGAAAGATATGTATGAAAATGTAGCTACAAAGACGACTAGGTATATGAATATAAAAGAAAGAATGATTTTTTAGGTGGTCATTATCGTACTTGTCCGTGTACCATTCTTGTTCGGAATTTGTTGATACCACACATAGTTCACACACACACAGTGACACACACCTTAAAAAGATCTTCAAGATATATTGCACTTAAAACAAGAAAGAAAAGAACGGAAATAGTAAAACATTTAATAAAAAGTGTCAACAATTGAAACATTCGAAACGCCTATATTGAAACAAATTGCATTTCGTTCTCATTATTACACATTTAAATAATGAACATTTTTCAAATTTGAATATTGCACAGTAAAATGAAAAATGAAAAATTGAACAATTTTTCATTTTCAAACGTCAAATTGAAAAATGCTCCACGCTAGAGCATTTTTCATTTTTCAATATTGTAAATCAAATTGAAAAATGCTTCACGTTAGAATATTTTTCATTTTTCAATATTGTAAACTAAATTGAAAAATACTAAAGGTCAGTATTTTCAATATCTGCTTTTAAGAATGAGATTGAAATATGTTTTGTTTGCTAAAGCAAGCAAATGCACATGTTTAAATATATTTAAACTTTTGACAAAATAAAATCATTTTTAACACGAACGTATTGTTATTTGATTTAATATCTTGGTAAAATCAAAAATGTAATTTCACGAGAATAACAAATTTCAAATCTTATAGATAAATTGGTTTTTCGAAAGTGATTTGAATAGATTTTTGATACATTTTTCTAACCAACTACATTTAAAATGCTCGGAGCAATTTGATAATTTATTTTTCATTTTAAAATGATTTTTTTTTGGCGTAAATGTACACGGACGCATCTTTCTGTAATGGGCTTTCAGTGAAAATCAAATTATATGTACATGTATGATTCTTTTAACGTTACCCTGTGTAAAGTTATCATATTGTCAATATTTTATTTGCTGCTAAAAATCCATAAAGATAATTGTTATTTTCTCAAATTTCAATAATCCAATGCCTATTACTAATGTTAAGATAGTGCTACCTAAGTCGGATCCAGGGGCCCAAAGGGCCTACCCCCACCTTACATTGGAAACATTCGGTTGATTACATATACACTGAAGTATGTATTTAGCGGGCCCTCTCTTAAATGCTTGAGGCAGTCATTGGCACCCCTTATATGAAAATTGTCTGCATGTTATATCCCCCCGCTGCTTGTCATAAGATCCGAGGCCACCCGCTGATAGATTTTTCGCGGTTCCATGTAGGGAAATGAAATTTTTTGGAAAATCTCGAAAATCCTCCCGGTCAGAACGGCAAACAAGAAATATGCAGGATGGATAGCAGGGACCATCGGGTCAACGGCCGACTGTACCCACCCTGGCTGGTTTCGCCATTAGTTTGCTCAAGAACCATTACGTTCATTGTTTTAGGGGATCCCTAGTTGACAAGTTGAAAAAGAGGTAGGGCCAATTTGCCGTGAACTTTTTTCACAGAAGTGCCAATTTCAAAAAGTGCCGACAGAATAGAATTTACTATAAAAACAAAAAATAAAAATGCTTATTAATCAATATCTCGATTTACATATATTATGATATGTGTGATAAATAGTTAATTTAACCCTCAAAAAGGCTGAAAGTTCAATATGCGAAATTTAGGATGTTTTTAGGTGGGAAAAACAGGGAATCCCCCAGAAGGACATTTCAAACAAAAAAAAAAGTTGTGTTTTTTGTGACTGTTGTAATTTATACTTCTTTTTCCCTCAAAAATGAAATTGGTTGGGTGTGTCCTTATCACACAAAAAACAACTTTTTTGTGAAAAAATTGTAACATCGCTAAATTGTACTGATATAAAATGTAGCTTAATAAGACAATTTAATCAAGCGTTGTGGCTCCTTCAGTAGAGCATAGCACTACTAATCAAAGCTTGTTTTGAAGATAAGTTTCGAATCTCGCTTAGACTTTTCGCCTTTTTTGTGTTTTTATATTAAATTTTAATGTTTCTATCATATTTTTTCGGATGTTGGCTTAATTCATCGAGTCATTATGGTTCATGTTGACTACTTAGTATACTAGTATATCATTTTATGAAAGACAAAATAATGTATCGCTTAGTGTGTGCATTCCTATGACTGTCCATACCATTGACGTACTTCTATTAATGTGTTTACATTTATTACATATATGCAAGGAACAACTGTCGTCAAATTGATGTAGGTGCCTGAATATAACCAATAACACGAGAATTTATTATATAGCAATGGAGCCCAAATGCTGCGTGTGTAATATACACATAACTTAAAATGAGGCTATTGTATTACCAATGCTATTTCAACTGATCGGGCGGAGATTACGTTTTAATTTGCATAAGGACAGTCTATTTGAAGATGTGTATGATAAGGATAATGACAGTTTTAATCATAATTGATTTCTAATCACCTATCAGTTGCAACAAAGGAATTTACAAAGAATGACTGGACACTTCATTGATGAGTTTATTCCAGAACACCTATCTATAGATGGACTGGTTTATTATGAGCGAACCGGTTAAACTCCGCACATGTACAGTCAAGTGAAATAAATTGAGTAATATACAAGTTTCAAAACAACACAAACAATTATTCGAAACCTTTTTTGAACAGTATATTTTATGTAACAAATGCAGTCAACAGCAATTTTGTCGCAAATTCACTAACTGTGTAGATACTAGTACTGACATTTTTACTACCGTCCCTAGCCTGCACCGGTACCTAAGTCATCAGAAAATAAAACAACACCACAGAACAAATCAATTACACTACAAATCGTGATTGTAGGTAAAGTATCAAGGAGCTATTGCATCTGTATCAGAACGAAGGGCCGAATTGTTAAAATGCTAGAAAAGGCCATATAACATGTGTTAGTAATACAAGGGCTTCTATGACCAACTGATGTAAAATGTTTTCCGGTTAAAATATATATTATCTTATCTTATCTTATAAACGATAAAACCTTAAAAGACCAGGACAAATAGAGATATAAATATATTCAAAATGAGAAAAACAGCATCCCATTTGATTTTGTTCGATATTATTTGGCTTGTTGACAAGTGACGGGTATGGTACCTTATGCACATAATTGATGATAAAATTAAACAAAGTCAATATAAAAAAATCAATAGTCCTTGCCTTGTTTTTTGTAGGAATACCTGTTCGAGGTATAAAAATAAATAATGTGACGTATGTTCATGTACTATAATTAGCATCTATCTGGCTATTTAAAACATGATTTAGCTATCTTATCGAATGAAAAGAATTCACGGCAAAATGGCCCTACCTCTTTCTGTCCTTGTCTAATTGATCCCTATTTTCAATGATATTTCAAATTTTCCGCCTTCATCCAAGCCTAGTACCCCAATTGCAGGACCTTTCTTAAATAGTTTATTTTCAACTTCACTACAGCATTTGAATAATTATAGTTAAAGGAACTAACTTGTAAAAACCATTGTTCTTGACACTGCATTAAATTGAAAACTTACAGAAGAGAGTTTTTTGTATGAGAGATTTAGTCTATTTTAAAGTGTTTTACAAGTTTATGCATACAATGTGTTGTTTTTATTGCAACACTATCACTAATAATGCCTGGAATATTATTGATAATTCTCAAATACAAGAAGACCTGGATTATGTAAACATATTCATTGATTTATGTATCGTGGTTCATTAAAACGAATTTGCAAAAATCAGCACTCATCAATAATTTCAAAATGGACAGCATTTTCCATGACAACGAATTCAATGGCAAATATTGCACAACTGAATATATATAATTTTTTTAAATGATTGTATTTGTTTTTTTCTAGAATGAGTAATTGTTTTTCTTGTATATTTTCATAATCATGAAAACAGACTGAAATGTTTTCATAATCAGCACTTTTAACCAGATTAGATAAATTGTGTTTGTTTCCTTCAAGTGGTTACACCATTATGGATATACTATACTAGCATACTTATTTATATATGCACTCGTGTGTAAACAGTGAAACTTAATAAGCGTTTTAGTTTTCCTACTCTTGTGCAAATTTAAGAAACTGACACTTTTACAAAATTGTTTTAAAATTGTGTATCATCATAAAATTGTTTCCATAGCAACACAGTTAAAACTATAGTACCATTATATATGAATATGTTTTAAATTTTGATGATTACAATAATTTCTACAAATTTTATATTTATTTATTTTTCTGACTGCAGAATTGGGTTTGAAAACAATTGTTTCAAAACTTTTCAAATTTTTTTTTCTGAAAAAATGAAAACTAGGCATTTTGTATCCATGGTAACAAACATATGAGACATACTTCCCCATACTTTTTTCACATCATTGGTAAGATAGACTATGGTTTTTATGAATTCATGGTTGACTCTAACTCAGGTGTCCGCAAAAACAAATTTGTGAGCATTCAAAAATGACCTCAAAAGGGTATGTTTTACTTAATGCAAACCACATAAAAAGGGGGGTGTATGTGATTATAATTGAAAATGAATATGTAAATATCAGTTATTAAATTACATTAATAAAATGCATATATTTAAAAAAATCATAAAAAAACATTCTTTCTCTTTATCATTTAATATGAAAAATCATGTTGAAAATACCCTTTTGCGCTTAAATTGATAGATATCCATAAGAGGTAAAACCGGTCATCGGTTGCTATGGCAACCAATGTGCTTAGCAACCAAAATTTTGCGATTTTTTGTTTGTTTCATCAAGACTAGTAAATGTGTGAAGTTTGTAGAAAATCCATGACCATGCGTGCCACACTCCCTATGTAAGAGTTTAAATAGTGACAGAGAACCAGTATTAAATTCTGTCTTCCCATACAACATTTAGGAGTAAATTTGGTTCTCACACCATTCCTTCCACTTGTCCTTCCACTTGGCCATGAAACATTCGAAACATTAAGGAATATGTTTTTTATTATATTTCTATCAAATGTTCTTATGACATTTCTACACATTTTATCGTTATGAATTTTAGACATCTCTGTTGATTGTAACTAAAATGTTTTGTACTTTAATATTGCACGAACTTCCGAGGGAAGATATTCACCAGCATCTATGCAATATGTTGTATATCAAAGCATGGTTAACTGTTTTAAACATATTTTTGCTATTCAATGGCATAGTTAATTTGATGCACTATTGATACATCAATTTAAGGATACATTCTATATAAATCATATTGCTGGTTAAATGATAATTATTTTCTGAAATGTTTAAGCAGTGTTCTTAAACTCAACCTATTCATTAGTTATTTATTTTAGTTTTTAATTTTATAGTACTTGGTTTTCCTTTCTTGTATTTGTAAATTTTGTAGGAGAAACCAAGCCGTGTCCAATCCGTCAAAAATGATTAAAAAGCTGTTTATATATGTATCAACCTTCGACATCTGCTTGTCAAAATTATCAATGAAGTTATATATATGTTATATCTAAGTGTTTTGTTTGAAGGATGTCCGTCTACACAGTATGGTCCACTATGTAACAGAGCGTGTCCATTAAATTGCCATGGACCATGTGATCTTGAAACAGGGCACTGCAAATTAGGCTGTTCAAATGGGTGGACTGGTGAAAAATGTGAACAGGGTAAAGCAAATTAACATATTTGTGTCTATTGTTCACACTTAGTTTGCCGGTAATTTTGCATACTAAGTTTACATCGAAGAGATAATAGGGGTTCTTTAAGTTTAAACAACGAATATAACTGAAGGGAAGACAATCGTTCGTATAACATTTGTTTAAACACAATAGTTCGAAGAACAACAAATTTATGTATATCAGTACCTTAATCCTCGTTTCATTGACTATCTTAACATGTGATATTTAGACTAGTGGCCTATAAAAGTGATCAAGTCTTCACTACTGTTAGTATCATCAACAAACTTCCATAGGTCTATTCAAAAACAAATGCCATCAATAACAACTTGTTAGCTTTAAATGTGTTTTAAGAATTTATTGACCCCATATATATAGTATTAGGTCCCTAGCACACAATGTAACAAAATCTTACCGACTATCTTAACATGTGATATTTAGACTAGTGGCCTATAAAAGTGATCAATCCTTCAATACTGTTAGTATCATGAACCAACTTCCATAGGTTTATTAAAAAACAAATGCCAACAATAACAACTTGTTAGCTTTAAATGTATTTTATGAATTTATTTCAATCTTTCATAGTCTGTTGAAACCTTTAAGATTTTTTCTCAGTACCGTTTTGTTTTTATAGAGGGACGTAACATCACTACATGTACTAACCATGTATTGAAATAAACTCCGCCTTCCTACTAACCTAGTATGGAATATACACGGTCTCCACGCGGTTGCTTTAAACAAATCATATTTCATATACACGTATAGGCGGTAAGATAAATGTTCTTGTCCGTTCTTACGGACTATGTATTTCTAGAAGCATGTGATTATGGATGGGAATAAGAATAACCATATGAAGATTATCGCAAATTATACTTGTTTCAATGTGAGTTTTTGTTTCAGTGAGATCAGAATTGCAGAACGAACTTAACGGGACAGCGATTGGTGGAGGCATTGGTGCTTTTATTGCAATCATTTTGATTATGATTGCAGGATGTTTTATTTACAAGTAAGTTCGTTCTTCAAAAAAAGTACTTATATCTTGAAAAATATTGAAGCTTTATATTCTTATTTGTTTTAAAATAAAAGATACCTGAACATTTGTATAATATATATAATCATTGTTGTAAAATTGGGTTATTCATATTGCATCCTTTATAATACTTGTATCTATGGATTTTTTTTTGTACTGGTTTGTTGTTTAATTGATTTCTTAAAAGTTTTTTTGAGCTTTTATACAAATCATTTGAAACATATTGCTTACATTTGTGATTTTGTTGCATTTTATAGCTGACTGTGTGTAATGAGTGTTGGCGATTGTTGAAGGGTATACGATGACCTATAACTGTTATTTCAGTCTTTTGTTGAGAGTCATCTCATCGGCAATCATACCACATATTCTGTACTTTATACTGACATGAATGACATTTTAATTAAATGTTCAATTGTGTGTTGACAATTGCCATTCGTTATTTGAGTTAACAGTTCACCGAAAGAACCAAGTTGAAACCTTTATCATATTTAGAACAACTTACATACAAAACCTTGTACGAAAGACTTGTGTGTTTTTTATTATTATATTGTAATGTATTTATTTGTATTTGCAGACGCAACTTAAAGTCAAAAACAGAAAAATATTCTTACAAATCAAAATCAATTTCAAAGACTGCCTCCAGTGAGTATATAAAAAATTCAATTATTTATTACATGTCCATTTTCGTTTTACGCAAACTACAAGAGAAGCGAAATATATCAAATGTGTATTCAGCCTCGTTAGTCGAAAACAAACTGACAAGGTAATGGTAGAAGACAGTTGTTAAAGAGAAGTAAACGATGCTAATGGGATATTAGAATCATAAAATTACAACGCCGTGTGAAAAAACCCCTGAAAGACATACAATATTACATAACACATAACATATAAACCAAAGACTGAACATTCGGTATCCACCGTTCTACAGATTATGCGATTTTCACATCAGCCGAACGGTAACTGTTTGACGATACCTTAAATTTTATAATTCCAACCAATTTTGAACGTTTAGCAGTGTTGAAAAACGAGTGGGGACATATTTTGCTTGTTCCTGCATGTTTCTTATAGATTTATTTTTAATTTTGAACGAACATTTGCCCATAAAAGTGATTAATTTGTGTTACAAAATCTCGACTATCATTTCTGAAATATGACTGAAATATTAATATCTCTTCATTGAGCCCTTAACGGTATGGCAAACTAACAATGATCTTCTAAAATTCTCTTATTTTTGTATAAAACTTTTTTTTATAAAAATATTATTTCAATTCGGTTAAGTCGCAGAAATGAGATTTAGGTGGAATATTTTAGGCGTCGGCCTCGGTGTCAATATTTTGCGAATCACGACGTAGAAATTAAAATCTTAGCTCACCTGGTCCCTAAGGGTCCAATTTGAGCTTATGCCATCTCTTTGCGTCCGTCGTCGTCGTAAACTGTTTCAAGAAACTTTTCCTTTTAAACTGCTTAATTAAATACCTTCAAACTTTAACTGCATGTTTTTCAGGGTGACTAGTTTTGATTCGTCAACAAAAATGGCCGTCATGGCTAAAAATAGAACATGGGGTCAAATGCAGTTTAGGCCTTATATCTCAAAAACTAAAGCATTTAAATAATCTGACGGAGTAAAAATGATTAATAGGTCTAGATCTAATAGTCTAGAAATTAACAGACCAACCGAACATCCATTGTTTGGTTGACATTTTCAGCCAAATCAGGTATCTGACTTTTAGGTTATTTCCTCTGAATTGACGTTTTAAAGAAAATTTTCAATTTTCGGTTAATATCTTGAATAATATTAATTGATAAGATAAACTGTAAACAGCAAACATATTCAGGAAAGTAAGATCTACAAATACATTTTATTTGAATAAAACTGTCAATTGACACCTTAAACATGTTAAAGAATTATTGTTTCTTGAAACAAAAACAAGACACAATTTGTTCATCTAGTTTGCTTACTATAAAAAGTCTCACTAATGTCTATTAGTCTATTTATACTGCTAAATCAATTTCAGCCAAACTTTGTATGAATGAGTTAAAAAGTATCTAGTATAAATTTTGTATTTTATTTTCTTGCAAGGCAATAATCATACACACTAGGGCTTCAATGGAAAATGGAGATAAAATGCATTTATTTGCTTTGAAAAACATATGACAGATACAAAGAACATTTAAATGGCAATGTTAAGCCACTTATTAATTTATTATTGAAAAACAAAATTAATCATTGATGAAAGAGTTAAGCAGAAAATTACAAGTGAGATACTCAAAATCCTGAGAGCTTCTTGTTGCTGTTAATGAACAAAAATTAAAACAAAAATTAATTGTAAAATGAAAAAAATGTGTACCGTAAACTTGTATGGTGATTCAACAACTCATACATTTGCTTAAGTTAAGTACAGTCATGCAACCTCGTTTTTTATAAAATGGAAAAGAGGAACCAATAATGGAAACAAATATGAAAATTCAGCAATATCATTAGATCCAGATGAATTGACTGTTTACCTTAAAGACACAAAGGAAACTGAGATACCATTTGAAAGAGATGAAACTGTGTACAATAATGTACCAACTGAACAGTTTGCCTACAAGATAAAAATTGGAAATTTAAAGGATGTTATTAATGAAAAACTGAAAGATGAGGGTTTCAAGAAAGAATACGAGGTTAGCCATTTTGTTTAAGTTTTAAATATAATAACTTCACAGAAATGAGCTTCACTCGCAACCCATATGAAATTTACCGAACCAATTGATATAGTTTTAGGTCTCTAGCAAACTCTCACCCGTATGTAGTTTCCTGACTGACTATGTAAATAATAGTATCTTTTAGTTTGAGTTACAACAAATGAATTGTATAGGTGATCTATTATGCGAATATGCATCATATATGTCGTAGATCATTTACATGTCAGTTAATTCACGCATTTACTTAATTAATAATCCAAAATAGTAAATTTGGGGTATACGTATCACTCATATGATGAATGTATTGAATTCATGACTTTCTTTAACTACGTTTAGAGGACTATAATTGTGAAGACGGCAATGACAGACCTACAGATAACTCATATCTTGAATTCGTATTGTGAACCAACATGTATGAGGGATATTTGTTCAAATTTTTGGAAATTTGAGGTAGCACATACTGAATAGAAAGGCGGATATATGAGGACAGTTGTAATAAAAATCATATATTAAATAAAATGTGTATCTCTTACAGTAAACTTGGAACAGTTAAATGTGATATCAATCACATTTCTAAATGGGAAGGTTCCATGTAACTCTTTTAAGAGTACAATGAACACCGGACCCTAATTCAAAAATATGTATGGCTAAACCACACGACCAATTCATGCCTATTTGGTGCTAGAATACTCTCAAAAGTGTGATAGTGGAGTGAAATATACTTTAACGATATGAGGCTTTATTTCCATGTTCTACATATCAAAGTTTGTTTTATATGAATAGCACGTGTACAGGTGGTTTCTATTCAGTTTCAAATTTTAATGTTTCTAACGTGTATTTTTTTCTTTTTTCAGATTTTACCTAAAGGTCTGGTCCGTGCACATGTTGAGGGTTCAAAAGAAGAAAACAAAGTTAAAAACCGTTTCCTCACAACATGGCCTTGTATGTTAAAATAGTTAAAAAAAATGGATCTGACAAACGTTACTGTGATAATTTGACAATATCATACTCATTTTGTGCATCATAAAATTTTGTCATTTATGAGACATTTTTAAAGGTTGCTTTTCCCAATATTTAAATAAAATAAATCACAATTATAACACAAGAAACAATAATTGAGAATGATTTTTAAAAGATTGCACTCTTAAGTTAAGACTATACTAGTTAATTGAATTGACATATCAACCAAATAAGGATTTGGCCATTAACGGGCCACAAGATAAACAAAGCCTCACATTTCCCTATTTTAACGCCTCATCCTTATATCGTTGATATGTCAAATCAAAACACTATTTTTGTCTATAAAAATGTTTAGTCTTAAAGTTGTGTTGACAGTTTCGGCCTCTCTAATCTGGCAAGTCCTACAAAATTAAATAATGTTACTTTACTTTACTAATATAAGAAAAACAAACTAGTGTATCGCAATTAATATTAAATTGACTGTTCACATTTACAAACATATCGTATTGCATTACCTTTTTATTTCATCTACATTTTGTAAGTATGTCTTATATTTATTTGGTATAATGCAACATCTTTTTTTCATATACTTTTTTTGAAGATGATCATTCACGTATTGTGCTGAAAGGAAACACAAAGACTGATTATATCAATGCTAGCTACATTGACGTAAGATTTGAAAATGAAATAGTTATATTGTACATTAATTTATTGTATATTGCTACATATCTTACACTGACACACACAGATATCTCCGAAAGCAAGTTTATGATCTTTTACAATTATACAAGAAAAGAAATACCTTCTTATGTTTTTCTGCCTTATGCTACTTTAGAACTATGACATACCAGTAACTTTATCTTGGCAATATGGTCATCAATTATTTTTTTTATTTTATCAGTCTTTTTTGGACAATAAAATATGTTTAAACTTATATATAATTCGTTTAATAATCACGGAATTAACTGTTATGTTTTTCATTTAAACATTTAAAAAGTAAATGTATTTCAAATAGAACCAATTATGGTCATTCGTTATACATAATTTTTTTTAACTTTGAAAGAAACTTGGTGAAACTTAAATTTTACTTATGAGCATGTTTTTCCTATGGCCGGGTTGTTGTCTCTTTGATACATTCTCCATTTCTATTCTCAATTTTATGTATTTCAGAATTATGACAAAGAAAAGGCCTATATAGCAAGCCAAGGTTTGTGAAGAATTACTTGCAAATTGATAAAAAAAATTAAAGCTGGTATTCAAAACAATGTGTTCACGATCATTTATTAAGCATGTTTAGAAAGGAAACCCTTGGAATTGTCCCGAGCACATATGAGTTTGACTTTATAGACATTGGTTAAGGATGTATGATTCTTACATTTCAGTCTCGTACAGTCTAATTGAAATCTCGTTCTGGAGTTATGTCCAAAACATGTGATATAAGTGAAAAATATCAATGAATTTGATAATTATCATAATCAAACTTAACTCTGTGAAAGAATTGTGTATTTCCAATAAGTAGTTTTTGAGAAATGAAATTTTCAAGTTTTATTACTAATCAAGTCAGTCTTTTTTAGTGGAATTTTGAGAAAAACGGGTGAGGGGTACAAAAAATGATTTTACCAGAAACATGAACATCCCATATAACTTTTTCTTTCCAAATTTCATAGATATGTATTTTTTCAACCATTTATAACAAGGAAGTTGAAAAATATGCACTGTGTTCTTCAAACAGAGAAAAATCACAAATTAAAAATTTGACACGAAAAAGCATCAAAATATGATAAAACTTTCTTATATTAACACCTGCCTCTGGTTTTTTTTAGTTGAATTTATTCAGATTGGTCCCCTTCATCTTATTGAGAGTATAAGAAAAAAATAATTGTGATTCTGGGATTTTTTCACGATAATAGCCCCAAAATGTGTAAAAATTAATGAAAAATGGAAAAATCATCAAAATTTGGTACTTTCAGAGAGCGTAGCAGAAAAAAATCGCACCACCATATGATTTTTTCTTCATCAAATATTTGTTTACAGTCATATAAACCCAAAAATCAGGTTTAGAAAAAAAAGTTTAATACTAGAAATGTGTGACTCCTCAGAGGTGTACATTCTTAATGTGACAATTATACTCTTGTTTTTCAATCAGATATTTGGAGAGATGAACATTAATGTCTTTTTTTTTATTGTTTTTAAAAGAACAAAACTGAATATATTTAATGATCTTGATGACCTCTAAATGTGTAAATTTCTAAAATGTTTGTCAACAGGAAACTGTCTTAAACATCTTTCATTTAAGTGTTGTAATATATATTCAAACAAAAAACAAAAAAAAAACGAAGAAGTAACGAAAGAAAGGCGAAATATACCAAACGGACATTCAAACTCATAAGTCGAAAATAAACCGATGTTCTCTCTATGTATCATCAAAGTTGTTTCTTATATTGAAATCGTGCAAACAATTTCTTTATATTTTTATCTATAAAAAAGAAAATAGATTTACAAAAACATTTTTTAAGAATTATAATTCAAAACCAGAATTTTTGATAATCGACCGATGCCGTTTTTGTAAACAATATTTCCATACTCGCCTTGTAAATACATTTTTATTGGTACACATCGTTATTTACTTTAAGGTCCAAAGAGTAATACCGTAAGAGATTTCTGGCATATGATATGGCAGGAGAACGTTGGGAAAATTGTCATGGTTACACAGCTGAAAGAAGGAAGAAGGGTATCAAATTACATTATCACTTTCATCATATAAAATCAACTGATTAAGGTTGAACGCATTATATCTTAATAAGCATTACCATGACAATCCGATAAACAATTTGTTTTTGAGGTGATTTAAAAGAGCGGCAAAAGATACCAGAGAAACATTCAAACTTATAAATTGAAAAAAAAAGATTATGCCAAGGCTTAAACGAAAACAAAAATCCAAACAATTTTACACAACAATCAACATAGAAAATAGATACTAAGCAACACAAAACTTCGAAAAAAACTGGGGGTGCTCCGGAAGGGTATCTGAACTCAGTATAGATACCGGAAAGGGTAATCATATCCCTGCTCCACATTTGACACCCATGTTTGTACAAACCTGGTGATAAGTCTTATTCGGTAGGTCACATTTGTTAAAAGGGAATGGGATTGTAGTACGTTACGATGCAAGGAACATATTCGATGTCATCTGTAAAGTTGATGGTCTTATAAGGTCAACCAACTGGTGATGGCGTACGTAGTATTTACGAAGGATGATTTAAACTTTACCATTTTGAACTCTTGGTTAATAGCTTCATTGTGACAAAAACTTTTTATCAAGGATATCATGATAGTAAAATTAAGCCCGTATCAATTTGGATAGTTATCATTCATTACTATACAGAACAAATCGCAGCTTGTAGTGGCGCTCGCTCCGAGGATTGGAAATTGCAGTTTCAATTATGGTCAGGTCAAACCAACTAATAAAAGAATAGTATTTGCTACTTTTCCCCCATACTCGACATTAAAGTGTTAAAGTGATAAACGAAAACTTATCGGGAAAATGTGTCGGGAATAAATGAGACAAAGTCCCCGAAACTGCTACCTTGTGGACTTGGCATGATTTCCTATATACACGGTATCGCTATTTGATCCAAAGAGTCTCTCATATAATTTTGACAACACAATATGTTGTTGTTGCCTCTGTTGTAAAGTCGTTTTGCATGACAAGTGTTACAAAATCCCAAACAGACCGCGTTTAACATCAGACTCAGTTTATGTCATTAAAGTACAAAGACAGTTCGATTTATATCACTTAAACCGGTTTTCGTCATGAATATACGATATCAATCTTTACACCTTATATGCCACTTTAAAAAAAAATCATCCACCAAACCAATACTCGAATTTAAAACGCTTCATGGTATATTTAGAACATAAAAAATTTACTACCAGCTGAAATGTGTGTGAATATTTACAATGCTGTTGATATTGTGATAATTTATTACAAAGAAAAGAAATTCTGAAATATTACTAGTTATAGGACTATTATTTTGGTGTATTTGTTTGTTACTTTATGTCTTCCATATTTAAACTGACCATGAATGATTTTGTAGGACTGGTTCGAAATAGTTTTTGTCAGGACTTTATACAATATAGTGCATTATCACTGTTGGTGATTTTTTTCCAGGAAAAATGTATTCAATATTGGCCTGATGCAGTTAATAACCCAATGATAGTAGATACTTATCGGCTCACCATGACAGAAGAAAAGGAACATACGATTTATGTATACAGACGGATAACTATATCCAACCATAAAGATACGGTAATGAGTACAACTTTCTCAAATAAAAATTGATAAAATAGAAGAGAAATTGAGCGTAAATAGATAATTAGAATTAATGTTTATTACAACTGCGTTATGTTAACCAATTTTTATCTCAAAAGGTCATGGTGATCTGATCAGCTCTCAAAAGACTAAACAATAAATTAGATGTGTCATAACAATCTTTCAGACTTATCCACTGTGCTGAAACGAGTAATGGTCACGACAATTCGACGGCAGAAAATAAGATCTGTTCAGTTGATGTTTGGACTATTCAGGATTTGGCATTAATTACCTTTACATCCCAGCTCTTTTGTTCTAACAGGGGTGATCTGAGCCGGATCACCCCTACCTGATCACCCTAGTTTGAGTTTCTTTGTTATGCATGCTTTCCTTTGTTCTGTAACATTTTGGCGGGAATGTCAAATCCACTATAAAACTTATAATTAAGTATACAATTATACGGAAATGACTATCTATCAAAATTCACGTAGAAAAAATCCAGTTTATATGCGGGGATTCGAACTCAAGACCTTTAGCATATCAAGCCACGACACAACCACTACATTATGACGACTGGATACGAACTATCGGTAATTTAACATACTTAAAGGAAGCAAGATGTTTTTTTATAAGTGGGACGAGTTGGCAGACCTTTATTCAGTGGGGTTTAAACCCTTTTCGTTAATAAGTGAGTTGTCAGTGATTGTTCAGTTTGATTTTACACTTTTTCAAAAGTGGGGCGAGTCGGTAAACAAGAGTGGGGCGATTTCTGTCATAAAGTGGCGATATAGGTTGGGCCGATTGGCCAGTGGGACGAGTTGACATTGTATGATATCTACTCATCGTGTTCGGGGGTCAAAAAGGGTATAAATCATATAGTAATGTATAAAGTATATTATAATGGCTGTGTGGCGTTCTGAATTAGATTTTATGAATTGTAAATGTTTTTTTCGTCTAATCTAAAACAGCTGGGATGTAAAATAGTTATCCCACTCGGACTTGGTGTGTCAGTGTTAGATCACCCTCTGGCCTCTGGCCATCGGGTGATCTTACACTGACACACCGCGTCATCGTGGGATAACTATTAAGTACACATCAACAATATACTGAATTGTGTGAACTACTACTGTCAGTACTTAATTGACGTCATGAGTTTTATCTCAAAAGTACTGAATCTATAGCCTCGGTCACACCTTACCGGATAGCTCGAACGGACGCCTAACGGATAACTTTTTTTCAATCCGTTAGACGTCCGTCCATATCCGTTGCATGTCCGTTAAGCGTCCGTTTTATCCGTTGCATGTCCGTTAAGCGTCCGTTTTATCCGTCGACGTCCGTTCTGTCCGGTGGAAAATTTTGAGCATGTTTAAAACTTTGAACGGACGTCTAACGGATAAAATGTCCGTTGAACGTCCGTTAGACGTCCGTTAGGCGTCCGTTTTGTACGGTACTCGTCCGTTTCGTTTCCGTTTTGTATCCGTTACGTGTCCGTTATACATCCGTTGGAGGTCTGGCAGATAAATTCACCAACGGACTTCTAACGGACGTCTAACGGATAAAACGGATGAGAAACGGACTTCTAACGGACGTATAACGGACATAACGGATGATGAACGGATCTGAAACGGATAAAATTGATGCCAATTGAAAATTTCTCGTCAGAAATGCCAAAAATATTTCTTAAGGTTCATGAATTCTTATTATTCATAATCGATCTTAGAGTAAGGGCACATCTTCACAATCAATCAGCTGTTAAACTTTAATATTCAGGTCAGACACTACCCTTTAGCGGCATTTTGAAGAACAAACAAAAACCAGTTACACAGAACTTTGACAAATAGATTTGCTTTCATTATATTGCATGTTTTTTCAGTTTTGTTTGGTAGGATTTGCATGATTTTTTTATGTGATAGTCGGTTAAAAAGTTCATCAGAGCTCATGTTTTGTCTGTTATTATGTATATATATGCCGACTCGAAATAAAATCAACTTACTTAATTACTTAACTAGAACATTTTCAATATTAATGCGATTGACATGTATTATTATTGTCGCCTTTAATTTTTTCGTATATCTTGTTTATCCGTTTTATCCGGTACGCTTCCGTTAGGTGTCCGTTTTATGCGGTACTCGTCCGTTGGATGTACGTTCGACATCCGTTCTGTCCGTTACGTCTCCGTTTCTCGTCCGTTGCATATCCGTTGCATGTCCGTTATGCATTCGTTAGGCGTCCGTTTTAGTTGGTCAGTACATCAACGGACGCCCAACGGATAACAATTTTGTCAACGGACAACTTTTATTTTCATCCGTTAGGCGTCCGTTCGTCTTATCCGGTAAGGTGTGACCGAGGCTTATCGTAGTAGATAAATTTGACTTCAAGACAAATATTTGTACAGAATGTTCGGATGATGATAAGTTGCAATTGACCGTTTCAGATTAAAATTCAATTAATTATTGTTTTTATCTATATCATTCGTTACTGGATACAAACTGATTTTACGGGACTGTGTTTTTGATTGATGTTTATACGGTGATAAAAAACGTTTGTTATAAGTTTAACGTCAATTTTAAACAAAAGTATTTCTTTGCTTCGTTTGATGTGTTTTATCATTTGATTTTGCCATTTGATTAGGGACTTTCCGTTAGAATTTCACTCGGAGTTCAGTATTTTTGTGACTTTTCTTCTTGCTGCAGTCGCACTCACTCAATTGGAATGCCCTCCCTAGCTTTAACCTCCATTTCCTCTGGTTCATGTTGTTATATCTTTAGTTTTCTGTTCATCATTTTACGTTTTTACCTATGATCCTGGTGTTTTCCTTGATTTCTTAGACTTCTGGTGTTTATGTCTTCTTTAGTGTACTCTTTAACAGCCTCTATTTTAGAACGAGAGAGAAAGAAGCATTCACCAATACCATTTCACCCAATGGCCAGACCACGGTGTTCCTGACAGCATCAAATTGGTTCATTTTTACAGGAAAGTGAAACGTGATCACTGTGATCAAAATGAACCTATGGTTGTACATTGCAGGTATGAACATGGTATTAAGTGATAATGTTTTAATCTTTGTGAAACAGCTCTTATAACATATCTTTACAGAATTTCAGCAGTACATGCTTATCAATTTAACTAAAAATAAACATATTTCAAGATTCAAAACAGTACTGAGCATAATTGTCTTTGAATAATTTATCGAGACCAGTTTTCTATAAACACCCTTTTTGTAAGTTAGCTATATTTATGATAGTGGAAACATTAAACTGCGAATTTAATGATAATATATTGCAAGTTGCGATTTCACTAGCACTAATTTTGTTTTGATCAATTCATTTGATATATCATTTGTTAGCGCTGGACTTGGAAGAACCGGAACATTTATTGCTATAGACGCAATATATGAGCACGGCAAGAAAGTTGGACACGTTGATATTATGGAGTATGTTCAGATGATGAGGAAGGACAGAATGAATATGATTCAAACACATGTAGGTAATACTTTTGCATTGCAACCGATTTTTAGTGTCTTTGCATAATTCGATCAATTGGTTGCATTTAAAAAAGTAAAACAGCATTTATAATTGTAATGCCTTCGCTGCACTTTTCTAGATTTACCATCATCAGATACGCTCAAGTCCGAATATTTTTATGCCATTGATGGGTATAAACTGAAACAGTTGAAGGGCTATATGACCAAACAGGGACCTATAATAATCGCAAAATCCTTCTAAAATCAACTTGCACTGAGGGAGTTGAAATTGTAATTTCTTAATAATTTCTAGATTTATAAACGTGCAATTAAAGTAATATTTGTTACAAATCATGTCTTTAATGAAATAGAAAAATTCTGAGGAGATGAAACTATATGTGACTGATTGTCCACTAGACGCGATATTGACCCATGTTAGTTGTGAAATAATAAAAACAACAACGTTCTTTGCTATATTTCCTTCATCAAGAACGGTTGACACCTTATGTCGGAAAGCTAAGTACATGTATGATCAAGACGACAAAATACAAACCAAATTTAAATAAGATCAACTTTGCATGAGAAAGTTCAAACAAGATTTTGTTTCAGCGTCTTAGTTTAAAAACGGACAATTTACAAATGATTAAGAAATGTTAGTCGAGGTACCGACAAGTGAACTGATGATGTTCTCGGGGACTTATAGACAACCAGAAAACTGTTTTTGTACAATGAAAAACATCTTGAAAGTCTGTTTCCTTATCGAACTTCATCATACCTAAACATTTACGATTTTGAATTATGTGTCACATATTCGTTGAACCATTATATTTGCTAATTTGTAATCGCTATTTTTGATTAGTTTTCAACAGGAACATGCCTCAGGATTTTTGTTGATCGATAGTAGATTCATTAGTAAGCTAAAAAAAATCATGCAATGAATTGGAAATCCTTTCTTAGAAAACTAGCTTAAATAAGATGTATTGGTATTGGTAGTTACCAAATGTCAAGTAGCAAATGTTATTGTTCTTGCATGATTTCAAAGAATAGTAGATACATGATTAGTTGAAAATGTTGTAGTTACAACTAAGATAATAAAACGATAATAACACCAGACTGACTGAACTTAAACTACGTAACTATACTGATCGTATGTTGGATATCTTTGGATTGATAATCTGCAGGTCATGAATGAATTAATGGAGATTATTTAAGATAAGTGTGAATGGATTTTTTCCTGATAAACAAAATGAAAGACATTTATTTCATTGGTTGAAAAATAAAAATCTATAATCATAATTAAATAAACTCATTTACTTCACGTGTCTGACGTATTACACCAAATGATGTGGCCAATGCGTTGTTGATGACGTAGTATCAAAACAAATAGTGAATCCGTGACAATTATATAGTTCCTTACAAATGCTACTTTTACTCCTGTAATAAAGGCCGACTTCAATGTAATAAAAACAACTTACCAAAGAAATCATATATCGAAAAATAGTAAAACTCTTGACAGAACATTTAAGTGAACACGAAGCTTCTTCTTCTTCTTCTTCTTCTTCTTCTTCTTCTTCTTTTTCTTCTTATTCTTCTTCTTCTTTTTCTTCTTATTCTTCTTCTTCTCTTTCTTCTTCTATAGCGAATTTAAGGTTACAGACAACAATGGTTTTGCTTTGAACTTGAAATATACACTCGACAAGAATGGTTTTGCTTTGAAATTGAATGTAAACGGTTCTGGTATGCCGTAAAATATGATCCAAACCAACCCATCAGCATTTGGGGGAAATCGATTTGTTTAAAAATGTAAAATATACATTTTTTTCTATTTCTTAAAGCGTCATAATTAAGTTATTTTTAAAAACATGTCACATGTATAAGGATTTTCCGAATGCCTTTCAATCAACGTACATAAATCTGAGTCAAAAACGTTTGTCAATGCTAAAGGGAGACTGGAATTTGACTTTTTACTAGCCTGATGATGTTTGTACTCTTTGGGTAGTATTCATTGTCATGAAATAATGGTTTTCCTTCGAAATCATACAGGAACAGTATGAGACAGTATTTAAAGCACTACTAGAATTGTTTACAGTGCCAGAGACGGCTATTCCAAAGAATGATTTTTGTAAATATATTGAGGATCAGGAATGTAAGACATTACCGAAAAATCAAAAAGTGTACAAACGGGAGTTTCAGGTAAGACAATTTACACCAATTTTAGTACTCTGTTTATGATATTCGCTTGGTTGTGAATACATTCAGAAATATAATATATTGAACAAAACAGTTTTATCATTTAAAAATTAAAAAAAATGATAGGTGACTATGAAAAAAAAAATATTATGCATAACATCAGCAAGTAACCGTAAGACTTTCACATAAAGATAAGCGACAATACTGAAAATTATGCTAGTTTAATAAATCGTGACACAATCAGTCTGTCTTCAAAAGATACATTGTGTTAATAAAATGAAACGAAATAAGATTATTCAAAATAACTGCAATATATCAACGACAGCCGAAATGCAAGTACATTAAATGGCAAGATAACACATTTTTAGGTCCTCATTACTTAACAAAAGTATCCAATAAAATAAGAACGACGACCAATGTCTACAATCAGTTGCTGCATGTTAGTAAAAACGTGTTGTAGTTATCAATCAACGCTTTCACAAATACGCAATATTATATTATTCAATCCAACAAAAATAAATATTTTTGAACAATCAACTTTGACTAAGTACTAACAAATGTTCTTTTTATGTAAATTGTATAGCAAACTATCAATCAATTATAAATCGTCTCAGGTGACTTTAAACTTTATATCATTGATTTTTTTTTATTAAAATGTTAAATCCAATATAATTTCTATTTTGAATTAGACATTAGAAGCAATGAGACCATCATATCCTGCATCAAAATTTACTGCTGCAAACTTAAAAGAAAATATACCCAAAAATTTGGTAAAGAATATCTTTCCATGTAAGTTGATTTTCCTGTAATATTTTTTAGGAACACTTCTAAATAATATATGACTCAAAAGGACAGTTATTATTCAGTCTGTTGATGTGTTTCAGCTTTTAATTTTGCCATTTGATGAGGGCATTTCCGTTTTAAATTTTCCTTGGAGTTAAATTGTTTTTGTATTTTTACTTTTTTTGGCATAATAATATTCAATTTAAGGAAGTTTTTATACAGTAACAAAGTTACAATAAATATGTATACTTATCATGCAAAAACATGTGTATACACCTTTGTATGTGATTTTTCTAAGGCATACTATGACAAACTAAAAATGAAACAACTTCTGTTTTTCAAAATAAAGAATGTTTGAAATTGCAAAGTAAAGGAGGCACATTGGGCTATGCGGTATAGTCTTTGCTAATTGTTTAAGCCGTACGATGACATATTGTTGTTAATGTATGTGTCTATTGGTTTCATTGTGGTGAGTTGTAGGATTGGCAACCATACAACATCTTATTTATAAGCATCAAAATCCTTTCTATAGAATTGAGTATAAAATAATAAAGAAGATGAAGGATGAAGACAAAAAGACAATTAGAGAATTTGAAAAACAGATGCATTTGTTTAATCATTCTAATTAAGAAAACAAAACTATAATTGTAAGCATTCATAGAATATGTCCATAATCCCCTTTAATGTAGGAAAAAGAAACAACTTGCAATATATAAGGTCGAAGGATTGATCCACTTAAGTTTGTATACTAATTATTTCAAACAATTTCTTTCTCGAATGCCTATACCAGTTCAGGATTATGACAGATGTTTTCCATTGATATAAATATGATGTGTTTTGTTTGTTTGATTGATTTGAGCTTTTTATTTTTGACATTTGATAGAGGACTTTATGTTTTGAATTTGTCCTTAAGGTTCAGTGTTTGTTATTTCATTTTTTTCTCATAAAACACTCCGTTTTTTAGATGACGATTTTCGACCATATCTTATGTCATACGGAAAAACAAGAAATGATTACATCAACGCAGTAATTATACCTGTAAGTATTATAAAGTTATCGGTAACGAAAAAATATTGACAACTTCGATGCAAAAATAGTTTGAATATCAAGTTTTTCTTAACGAAAAAAAAGTATTTTGTCCATTTGGCGATATTTCCAACAAAATATATGATAGTATTTTTTAACAGTAATGCCTAATGTTGATGTTCTGTGTCGGTTAAAACATTAGGCTTTTTAAACTAAAAGCACGGAAGCTATATTGCAACACTGTGTATGGATTTTTGTGTAGCCGTTTTCTCTTTGATTGGGCACCCCTTTTCTCCTTTAATATTAAAAAAAGGATATTATTCCTTCAATTACTCTTTTGATATCTTATGATTTTTATACGTTTTCAGGGATACAGAGATGAAAACAGATTCTTCGTTACACAATGTCCACTGAAAGACACTGTTGTGGATTTCTGGACAATGGTATATGACCATAACTCGAGAATCATTGTGATTTTGGACCAAGTCTACAAAGTAAATTTAATTTGTTTTACATATCTTCTTGTTGGACTTTTTTTTCAGACGTCATTTGCAAATATAATGTTCATTTTGTAAGCACGGCGATTATAAATGTTTAATCTCTGCAATATAATTGTGCTTTTGTTGCGAAAAGACTAACGCATTCACCAATCAATCAATATATATAAATGTTTAAAAAAAGTCAATGATCTTGCAAAAAAACCCAACAGACTTTAATGTTGTAAAATCTTCTTTTGTCCTGTCATTATCATATCCTTTCTTTTTTCAAATGTAAACTGATTATTTGCTTATTTCAACACGGGACACGACACCTAATTGGCGAATCGGTTCAGGGTTTCTATGTTAAAATATCTCATTGAAAAAGCACTGAGATTTCCGTGACCACAAAAAATAAATTATTATTTCTTATATGGCATAATATAACAACTCCCTGAGACATTTTCACCCTAGCAATTATGTTTGCTTTAATGATGACAATGTATATGTATAATGAAACGTAATTTTAAGTTTTAAACAAAAGTTGAATCGTTCATGTTCTATAATAATTTGCCTTGCTTGGATTTTTTTTATTAGAATGCAAAGCTGTGGTTAGGAAAATCGGAAACACTTACAATTGGTGACTTTACAATACTTTTAGATGAGGAGTATAATGTAGATGAGTTGAAAATTGCTTTGAAATATAAGGTAACCTATATTTTTTTTTTAACTCGAAATTTTAGATGATATTATATGAGTTGAGCGACAAGTTTAACTTGAAATATATACAAATCACGAATGAAGAAGTTAGCTCTAGTTAAATATTCTCATTAAATGTTAAAACAAATGAGATGTGGTACGATGACCTGTGAGATAAATATTCACAAAAGACCAAAGAAGTGGCTTTAAGGTACTCATTTTAAATTTATTAGATATGCTAGAACACCACACTAAAAAGTGATTGCTACAATGAAAAATGACATAGTATTACGAAGTTTGAGAAAGGAAATCATTCCGCTTGTAATCATTTCATTTATGTCTGAAGTATATACAACTCAATTCCCTTTTCATCTGGAATGCTTTATAATGACTTAAATGACCATTATCAAATGGAAATCAAACCATGTCACTCTCAGAAATGTATGATGTGCAGGTCAGAAAGTATTTTTCAATTATAAGATTCAAACCTATTTTTTTAATTTGAATGTGTTTTGTGCAAAACAGACTAAAACAAGAGACATACAATGAGCTATATTTTAAAAAATATTTATTGTACGGTTGATTAGCCTGTAATTGGTTTGATAAGGGATATTAGTTGTACATTATTGAATGAATGATTGCAATAATCATGATAATAGAATAATTAGATTTTTAGATTTGTATATTCTTGTTCATGAATAAGTTAAAACACGGTTAGAGCATACACTCGGAAAAAAAAAAAAAAAAAGAAACGACTGAGTTGAATGATCTATAAAGGCAACAGTAGTATATCCGTGTTCAAACCAACTGAAACCTGACGTGTAGTCAAGGTTTGCTGTACATGTACGCATCAAACGTCTTGTTTATATAGGAACGGGAATTAAATTACACTGTAAAGAGAACATGACTTTCATTTCTGACGACCTTTTGGTATCTTATCATACACTACCACGAAAACATATTGATCGTGATTTCAGACAGAGACCCATCATATTGATCAACCAAGATTCAATCTTTATAGAAAGAGAATGGTTTGTGTCGATTTAAGTCGTTCTTCTTCGTTAACTAACTAAACAAGTTTTGCGTTAGGAGTTCACCCCTGTATATAAAACTCGTATAGGTCATAATTCACATATAATGTATCAACACTCATTACTTACTTTTCACTGTAATAATAGGTTCGTAAAGTATGAGGTCGAATTTTTATAAATGCTTACTTAGAAATGCAAAATTAGACAACTACAGCTACACCATAGTGGAAAAAAAAAACACGTATAAATCATAACCGGATAATTTCTCCTTCCAGAAACAAAAAGAAAAAAGAACAATAAATGTGTTTACGATAAGTGACTGGCAAGGTGCTACACTACCTTCAACAAAGATGATGGTGGATCTTCTGAAAAGTGTCGCTGATAGTTGGAACTCACAAAAATGTCCCATTACGGTCGTTTGCAGGTACATACATTAAATACATCAAAATATACTCAATTTCGCAATGATACTTTTATATTGAATTATTATTAAAGTATAACTGTTAAACACAATCTGTTTCTAAATTTGAATCATATAAGTCAGTACAATCGAACAAGAAACTCTTCATGAAACTAACATAAAGACCGCAACTGTCTATTCAAAAAACATCTGCGAAACATGCATCACATAATAACGACACTGAAGTACAAGGTGCCAGGGCTACGAAGCATATAACAATGTCATATGTAATACTAGCATTTAGGAATTGAAGACAATTTCTAATGGCTCTATAGTAAGCCAAGAAACAGCGACTCTTTAACAGTTAGCCATTTCGTGGTGAGAAAGTTTAAACATGTACATGTAATGTGACAATTTTAGCCGTTCTGCTTCATTCCAACAGTGAATATATCGTAAACGATAAGTGTATTGCTGTAAGAAAAATCAATAGAACACATTTGAGTATATACCATTATACTCTTAATTTCTATATATGGTTGGTATATCTGCGATACCAATGCTTTCTGTATCTTATTTATTTAACAATCAATTATATTTCATGTTACGAAAAAAAAACCAAAAAAACACGAAGACAAACATAGCTCAGCAGTTATCCAACTTGTAGAAACAGCAAAAACAAGCATAGGACTATACTCTATTGTGTACTCTTAATGCATCGAGCTTCATGTTTTACTAATCCAAAAAATTTAAACAATATGTATCTTTTTGCAACTTTTTAGAGATGGATGCACCAAAAGTGGGTTGTTTATTTCACTTTGTCTTATTTTTGACAAAATGAAAATAGACGAAGAGGTCGATGTTTTTCAAGTAGTAAGGAATATTCAAACAAGACGTCCAGAATTCTTTAAGAACTGTGTAAGTATATCTTCGATCTAACATATGCAACCTCTGCAAAATTGTGGTTGTTTAAAAACCTGATTGCACGACAATACATTTAGAATACATATTTCGTTTTCAGTTTTAATTTTAATCTCACAGTTATTCAGTTAATTCACGTGTAAGCTCCCAAAACATGTCTAGAGGATATCATGTAATTGCTTTTCTTCCTTGCTCGTTTTTCGTTACAAGTTTCAATATGTGTATAACAAAACAAAAGTTTAATCAATAGCAACTTCAGTATAAATCTTTAAAACTCTATGTATTTCTTCATAAAGGTTCTTAGTTATTATCTTTACTTTCAGTCCAACTTGTATTTTTTTCTTCTTTTGTTAACAGGAGCAGTATGAATATTGCTACACATGTATCAAAGAACTACTGGAAGCAGAATCAATGTATGCAAATACTTAATGATGCAAGATTTACTTACCTTTATAAACGTTTTAATGCCTATATCATTATAATTACCGTTTAACAATTTGAAAAAAGTTTTTGTTGTACATATAATATGAATATAGGACGGTAGCAACGAATACATGAATATCGTTTAAACGGACAATATTTTTAAAATTTTACTGAAGTAAGATTACTGTTTAAGGAAAAATTATTAAAATAATTAAAAAGGTAACACAATAAAGAAATTGAGTGAAATTGTCAAAAAAAATGTAAACTAAGAAACTTGAATAGTCTTGAGACGTTGTAAGAAAGACATGGACAACCTTTTGGACCTTGAAAGTTAAATAAAGATAAAAAAAATCCCCCCCCCAACTTACCCCGTTTAAACAACAGATTCAAAATTAAGAAAAAAAAAGATATTCCTATAGATGTTTTTTACTGACCTCAATATGAAATGTCCGCATTTGGATGTCGCCAAGGTGCTGTTGTTTTCTTTGATAGTTGTTTTGTATGATATGACGTGTAATTTATATTTTTTGTCTACAAATGTGTACCTTTTATGCAAATCATTTTGCTTATATTTCATGGATAATTTGCTGCTTGAATCATAACTTTTGAATATAATTTTCAATGTTTCATTCCCAGTAGTTCGTGTCTTTTCACCCAAACGTGCATTTTATTTTATTTAACCTTTTTTATGCACCTGCAATACACCTATTCGTTGTTCATGATGTTGATGTCTCTTTTCTAAATTTGTGGTTAGTTTGATTTTCTTCTTCAATACAAAGGAAGTCTCATATAGATGTGTATCAGGCATAATTAGGTTCGAAAAGTTTATCCATACCAATCAAATGGTTGCTTAAGGGTCGATACATATATAACATGTATAATGTATTTCTCTACACCAGATCATTTCTCAATATGAATATTGACGATACAATAACCCAAAACTATTTGTTTTTATAGTAAAAAATAGATCAAACACATTATTTTTATGCTTATTTATATTTGGATATTTGTATATAACATACACACAAACAAAGAACACTTTACACCAAATTCAATGTTGGAATTGGTATTATATTATCATTTGTTCTTTTAGACTTTTTGTATACATGATAAAATTGAAAATAGAAATTGGGAATTTGCCAAATAGACACAATTCGAATAAAGAGTAAAAGAAAACCAGCCAACCAATGGGTCTTTTGCACATCGAGAAAATCTTGAACCCGGACTTCCGCTGGCCCTTATAAAATTGTGTACTAGCTCAGTGAAACTGGACGTCTTAATAAACTCCAAAACATATGAACTGAAATCTAAATTGTTGCAACACTAACAAAGGTCAGATGCTCATGACTTGGGACAGGTGCAAGATGCGGCAGTGTTAAGCATACTTTGCGAGATCTCAGATATGTCTAGCAAATGTAGATTTAACAAACACAAAGCGTATGAAAGGATAATTAGTTATCAAAGGTACCAGGATTATAATTGAGTACGCCATACGCGCGTTTCCTAGAATAGATGCCTTTATCGTACATGTACGTTTGTTTTTCATTTTAAATCAAAATCGAACACATGAAACATTCATCTTTTTTGGTAAATATTTCGCAAGAATTAGACAAAATTGGCCACTTAGATTATGACATGCACTGCAACCATTTAACGGTCTGGATTAATCAGTTAACAATAAAGTTTACAATGTTTTCGCTATGTTGTACCAGAAAACAAGATCTTTGAATATGGTAGTTTACTAGTTTTTGCCATTAAAAAATAATTTTGACAATATGAAACTATGAACAGATTTTGTAATATATGCCAGAAATGGGCTTGCTAATTGCTATAAACCATGACAATGTTTTGGTATAAAGCGGAAATAAAGCTTCCATAAAGACTCACTGTTGATACGAACAAAATATACTCATAACCAGATCATCTGGACTTAAGCATATTCATAATCACACCCGAATACGGAAGAGTAGTATATATCGGTATATCAGGGCATTGATCTGTAAATCATGAAATATGTTCAGACTTCTATTATGTCTTTGTTACATTAAGTAGCGCACATACATTTTTCTGCATTCACTATCCTATGTTCGTCCGTCTTATATTATTCATTTTTGTTACTTTTTAACATTGTTTGTTGTCCTATTGGTAAAACACATAATCGCTTATTGATTGACGTATGTTGTATCTATCTGGTCATACACATTTGATGATTGTGGTGTCATGAGATTCTGATAGGTGGATACATTTTCCATGTTAACATGCTGAACATCGTCATATTGTTGCTGCTCATGACTACCAAAATAAAAAAATCTGTTTTTATAAATATTGTCTACATAAAATTGAAGTAATCGAACTATATTTGATGAGTACTCGTTTATGAAATTGTACATATTTGTTATGATGTTAGTAGTATATACATCTTTATAACATAACTACTGACTACGTTATTTTTTCTCTGTTTTTTAATTAGCTAAAGGCAAAATTTAAAATTCGTTTGTTAAACATTAACATCAACGCGAGAAAAGTCATGAGATGTCTGTAGGTGTATCAGCAATTGTATCTATCAGGGTGATAACTTCAAACGACTTTGATAAACACGAAATACAAATAATACGAGAAATAACATTTTTTACTTTGAAAGTTATACTTACATGTAGTTTTATAATAAACGCATCATAGATACAAGGATTGAAATTTTGTATTCGCACCAGACGTGCGTTATAAAAGACTTTCAAGTTTTGATTGTTGACATGCATAATAAGAAGGCAGAAATGTACAACCAACAGCTTAGTGACGAAACAGTTCCTGTTCATTACTTGGAGTTCACTTACGATGTAATGGTATAATATTCAACATTCTGGTCGTTTCTTGTGCAACCTCTGAAAACGTTTTTTTTTCATTTTTAAATGGTAGTTCGTAAGCAAATTTTGAATTAAAATTTGTTGAAATATTATGTCTTATTATACGAAAATCAACATAAATCCCTCCTGTTAGAATTAATTACAATTTGTTATGCCACAAGATTATGATGAGAAGAACAAAACTCGTATCATGCCAACAACTTGTTTGAGTGAACCAATATTAATCAAAGAAATTCCATCTATATAATCGTTGACAACAGTATTGTACCTGTGAAACATTTTAATAAGTCTTTCTAATTGTTTTGTAAGCTGTTGGGTTATTAACGACATTTTTGTGTTTTTGTATAGAATATTATCATGAAAGATAAGATGGGATACTCTACCGAAGGAGTATGTGACAAAAAAGAAGAATCAAATTTTACATTTATATTAAGTTCATACCTCTGTGTATCAACTGCGTTATTTTCTTTTCCTGCAAAAACGATTACAAAAAAATAATATAAACATATATAGAAAGTAGACTTTTTTCTTTTCTCAATTAAAAATTATATATATTCTGAGGAGAAACTGTTTTGAGAAATTAAAATTATATATTCTTAGTCGATTAAAAACTAGTGTTCTTAACATGAAACCGTTGAAAGTAGGAAGGATTGATAAATGTTACACACAAATAACAAATCTGAATAAGGTAGAGCTGTGAATAACAACAAAAAAAAAAAAACTCAACGAAAAATTCAAAACAAATATAGACCTTTACCAAACGGCAGTTTCAAAGGCTCAAACGAATGTAAACAATTGTCACATACAGGCATTTTCTTATGTATTTTTACCTGATTGAAAATGTATATTTAAGATTTACGTCTGACTCAACGAATTGTTATGGTTCTTTTGAAAAAATGTCAACTTACCAGGACTCATTATTTTGACTGTTAACTGATTAGTTTGTGGTCATACTTTTAAATTTTGTGTGGTAAGCGGGAACCATGCAACATGAAACCAACGTCTTTGGTTTGATGCGTCTATGGTTATTCTTTTGGTCATTTATAAAACCGTATTGAAAATGTTTGTCTTCTTTTCAATTCTAAATCTTATGTAGGTACTTCCATTCACTATTACCAATAGTCGTTTGCATGTTTTGCTTGTCATGAGTCCTGATTGTTTGTTTTAAAGTTTAATACCCGTATTATTTCGTACATTTAGTACAAACATTACTTTTCGATATATGTGTTTTAGGTCTAATACCACCAAATTATGGTACGTCACATCCGGTTGTATACGAAAATAGGTCGAAAAGAAATATTGCCTTGAATTTGACAGTTGTAGGTAATTAATCCTACATTTTATTGCAGTAAATCATTTCTGTTTCATACACATATGTCTTGGGTTTTCCAGAGCACCCTTATTCTTTTTATTTAGGGTTTCTATAGAATATTTTGTAAACTTGAGGTTACATGGTTACTTATAAAGCTTGTACACAGGTTAAATAGGGGAGAAATTTGGTTAGTTAACTTCCAGTGATGGTTATTTTGTTATATGCAATGAAATGTTATGTGAATTGTTTTTTATAGTGCTGGGCAGGATAACACTTTACTCATACCAAGTACTTCTTTATTTGAAACAGATAAATTCTGCACGATTTTTTGCAAAGTGCAAATTTAAAAAAGACTAAAAGGTGAAAACCATTTTCGATTGACATCTTTTTAAAACATACATTCAATGAAGATATTCTATTTCATACCTTGTTTTTTCTGTAGTTGTCGTTTTCTCTGAACAATAAAAGACACCGCGACTGTCATCAGAACTCCTAACAGAATGCCTCCAATAAAAACACCAACCTGTGTGGGTAAACTACTATCGGATTCCATTGTCTTTGCTGAGACTGAATAAAAACAAGGATGATTGATATCACGGAAAATTTCGTACATTTCTTCTTCTGAATTCAAATTATTATTTTAGGTACTAGTATATTATTTAACGACAAATCATTATGGTAGATCGAAAATTTCTATGTTTATTTTATTTAACTGCTATTGGTCTTGTATATTCAAATACTGACTGTCCATGACAATCACCATGCTCATGGCATCAAATAAAAACATTGAAGAAATAACATAAGCATAATCATCCACACTCATCCAAGACTTACTCACTATATTTTTGATACATGAAACAATAACACATGGGACCGATTAATAAATTAGTCTCAGAAACATATACTCTTTAACAGGTCGAGAACTCTAGATTTCTTTACGTCAAAATATATTTGCATAGTAATTTCCCAAACACAAGGCCAATACGGCCTTGAAAAACTGACCAATCGACTCAATGAGCTACAATGCATTGTGGGCTACTACAAGTTTACTACAACCGGAAAACGCGTGGAATTAGTGGAAGAACTGTCAACTAGTGTCTGGGACTCTCAAAATATATGTTTCCGTTCTGCGAATGTGATTATTGTAAAATATATAACATAGTCTTCAATTTACATGCTCAGATTAAAAAAAGTATTGTTTACGGGCTTCACTATTCGACTTTCTTTTTCACCTTGTTAAAGTTGTTGAAATAATTTTACGACCTGAAACAGTGAAATTTTAGATGAAATGACCACTGTCCACTATGAAATTTTTTGAGCTCTTTTAAACCTGTATAATGTCATTCCAAAATCAGTTCTGCCTAGAAAAACACAAAAACTTTCATTGAAACACTTCTTTCTGTACTGGATGTGAAATTTTTTATCCGGACCCGAACTGAAAGTAAGAACATCATAATATTCGTTATGCTAAAAATAAGTGTTATGAAAGCCGCAGGGCTGATCCAGCCATTTTAAAAAGGGGGTCTTAACCCAGGACAAAAAGGGGGGTGGTTCCAACTACATGTCCCCATTAAAAATGCATTGATCGTTCAAAAAAGGGGGGTCCAAACCCCGGACCCCCTCCCCTTTGGATCCCCTACTGAGCTTACTACAGTTTGTATAGCTCATCCATCGATAAAGTCCGTTTGTTGCTAATTTTATCACAAAATATACCTCAGAGGTCTTTTATCGTTCGGCTGCTGTCTTGTTGACGTATGTGAAATATCTTCGATATTTAAAGCCTTTGGATCACAGTGGGTGCCATATTACCTATTATTTTTATTCTAAAAAGTGCTTTGTATATAGAAATAAGTAGATGAGGTATGAGTGCCAAATGAGACATCTTTCCAAAAAAAAAGACATAATCTAGTAAAGAAAGCAGTCATAGGTTCAATGCCGAAAAGTACGCTATAAATGACCCAAAAATAACTTGTGTAAAACAATCAAAAAAAAAAAAAAGGTCCAATATAATATATAAAAGGAGGAGAAATCTATCTAATAAATAATATATAGGTTTGTATATATGTAGTTCAGTGGTTGTCGTTTGTTTATGTGTTACATATTTTTTGTTCATTCATTGTTTTATATAATTAAGGCCGTTAGTTTTCTCATTTGAATTGTTTTACATTGTCATATCGGGGCCTTTCATAGCTAATTATGCGGTATGAGCTTTGGTCATTGTTGAAGGCCGTACGGTGACCTACAAATGTTAATTTCTGTGTCATTTTGGTCTCTTGTGGACAGTTGTCCCATTGGCAAACATACCACATCTTCTTTTTTATATTAGATCCAACGCTGCAATTTTCACAAAACATAACAAATTTCCACCTCGTCGCATATACATATGAATAACATTATTACAGCGTATTTCCTACTGCATGTAGAGAAAAACTCTGGTTAGCTTCCTTGATTTGTTTGTATATTGTACAATCATATTAGGATAACAACCAATTAAATTCAAATATAAAATATACAAGTTAAACTATGCCAATATATATATTGTTTAAAGATGCCAATCTTATTTTCAAAGCTTGTATAAACAACTATACACACAAAGCAAGCAAGCCAACCAAAGTTGTACTTTGCAAGCATCAGGAAATCAGCTGATCAGCTGACCCGACCTGTTTAAACTCGACGTTGACAAATTAGCAACACTTTGTTTTGAATATAAACTCAGGTATTCTACGTCACACATGTAAAGCACAAACATATACATGTGCAGTATACTTTTGAACTTAGTAAACACGATAACATTATGAAGATATCTAAAGTGGCTACGCCTTTTGACATTTTTTTCTTTTGTAAAAATCGTTTGGCTTTGTTTCATAAAAAAAATTGCCGATAAAAAATCTTGGCTAAGGGAGAGAAAAGTTAACGAACATTAATCGGATTCCAACAAAACATTCTTTGAAACTAACATTATCAAGATTTACAACTCTTCATATACAGCATGATTGTACGTTCAGAGGACTTGTTGTTCAAATAACAATCGACTGTTCCATGTGAACCGACTATGCTTCTCTTTTTCTCGGCTTTTTTCATTTATGCAAAAGAGACTGACTTCATATATATGCTTTTTATGAAGAATAAAAAGACATTAGCATTATGTTAAATGATTGTAAGTTTGATGACTGTGTTGACGACATATATCCCGCTGAACATGAAATACAGGATGCGACTATTAAAGTTAAGTCACCTTATATCTTGACTTACATTCAGCAATTAACAACGAGTGTCTTTTGAGAAAAAACAATTACGACAGAAGAGATGATTGAAGCTTCGGAACTGTAAACTATGTAACATACACTTGCAGCGCTTACTCGTGCAGAGTATACATATAACAATTGATGCGATCTTTTAGAGAATGCATGGCCTACCATTATTTCCTTGATACATGTACAGGGTTGCTGTCCACAAGAAAAGTATTAAACCAAGAGTTGCGAATTGTAAAAATGAAATCATCTCTCCGAGAAACGAATAAAACGCCATCACAAGTAAGTTGACCGTTTTTGAATAGATGTTTCAATGATGACGACAGATATATTTTCCGAATGTTACCAACACAATTAGACTTGTCACTGTTTTTTTTAACTACATAACGGATGCCACTAGTGGAGCAGGATCTACCTGCCTTTTAGATTACCTGAAACAATCCTCACTTTTTGTTTGTTCGTGTTGATCAGTCTTTAGATTTATATGTTGAATTTTGTATAATTTTGTTTGTCGTTTGGTCGGTTCTGGTTTTGCCATGTCGTTGTAAGTTTATTGTCCACGTTTCATTCTGTATCCTTCGCCTCTCCTTTATGCAGATATCGCAATAGATTAGTAACCATTAGTTCGGTAATGGCATAAAAACAGATTTTATTTGATTGAAATTTGCTTTTTAAATTTTTCAAAATCATTTCAAATTAAGGACTATATCTGCCTCACGCTAAACTTTAGATTTCTTGTCTTATAATCTGAAGTTTTTTAATCACTAGCTTTGCAACATTTGTAAAATGTTTAGAACAAATTTTATTAAGTTATTAAGTGGGTTGACATTGAAAATTATATATGCATGAATTGAAATAACTGATGCAATATATTACAGTTAGAAAATATAAATGAATTGTTTGAAATAATTCTTAGAACTCTTCTTCAAAGCGTGATATCACTTTAACATACAATTGACCAATGAATTACAAAGATTCTCATAAGAGCTCAAATATCTCACTAGTTATATGTTAACTATTTGGTCTTAGTTTTTACTTTCATGTGTTTTATGTTTGTATATATTGTATTACTGACCATTATTACAGTGTACTGTGCGTATATGTCTATTGTATTTTTCGAGATAATTCAGAAAAACAATAAACTCTCAAAACGCGTCAATTAAGGTGGCTTCCGATACTAAGGAAGATAACAACGTTTTACTGATGTAAACTGGTTCCCTATTTTAATCTTAGGATATATCGCCTATATATTTGAGTTGCGGTTACAGATCTGTTGTCGTCTGGTGATAACGTGTATAAACAACTACAGCTGTTCGCCCGGAAGAGAAAGGTTTATCAAAAAGGATAAATTTATGCATTCTTTTAAAATGAAGAATATGAATAGTTTCAGGCCGACAGTTTACACAGTGATGATGATATGTGGATGTTTTACGGATATTGCGGACTGAAAACAACTATTTACAGACCTGTGTCTGTTTGTCGTTTGGCCTTCATCTTACTTCGACTGCGTCGTTGTGACTGGTACGGAGTATCAGGTCGTTCTGCTAACATGTCGGCTTGTATTGCCCCTTTTGATTCAATGTTGACGGGCGATGTGTGTGGTGGTGTGCGCAGTAGGTCTGGGTCGTTGATCGAAGTCGATCCTACTGCGCTTGCCTCTGTCTGTTGTGGAGGTGTAGTATACCAGGCGATGGCAGGACTTGTTGGGGTTGTAAGGACTGGTGAACTTATTCTTATTGACTACAACCCCAACTGGTTCCCCTTTGTACTTTGTTGATGTATGTACTTGACCGACTATGGTGTCTCTTTCCTCGGTTTGCGTGATGTGGTCTACGCTGGTGGTTTGTTGATATTCAGCAGCAGGTAAAACGGCCGTTTTGTTGGCCATCCACTGGATGTAACGGTTAGCGTTACGTCTTCTGGTAGATGGTGGCTTGTTCTTGCTTTTGAGGGCCGGCTCAGGTTTAATAGATGTAGTATCTGGTTCCTTGACCTTGATCCAAGTGATGCTGAACCGATACTTGGTCAAAACTGGTGGTGAATTTATATTCCGGCTCTTTTCCATCCAACGTCATTGTTACCAATAAGGCTTTCAGTTCATTAGGTAGTTCCATAATGTCGGTCCATGATGTGTACGATTCTAAGTTCAACTCACTATCTTAAATGATTCTCAATTTATAAGATGTATGGTTTCATGTCTTGTATAAATGAACCTGCCCTTGTCTTGGGTTTGTGTGGTTTGAGGGTAAAAAGCATTATTTTGAGGGAAAGTGCTGCCCAAATGTTTTATGAAGCTGGACTTTGAAATTTTCTCGAATTTTGATCCTGGAAGTTATATATAATTTTTGCAATGAACAGAAAGACATCTATGCTTTTTAGTTTTACATCCAAAAGGGGAGGATTATTTTGTAAATGATTATTTGGTAGCAATTTATCATAAATGAAATAAGTATTGAAAAAAGAAAACAAATACAGTCATGATGATTCATCAACAGAAATAATGTTTTACAAACTCAAAATATTAGTTGTCTTTATTTTATAACCAGAATTTTCATATTAATTCATCTTTTGCATGTTATCACAGACCAAGACTCAAGACGCGTCAATTAAGGTGGCTTCCGATACTTAGGACGATAACAACGTTTTACTGATGTAAAACTGGTTCCCTATTTTAATCTTAGGATATATCGCCTATATATTTGAGTTGCGGTTACAGGTCTGTTGTCGTCTGGTGATAACGTGTGTAAACAACTACAGCTGATATGATCGTCCGGAAAAGAAAGGTCTATCAAAAAAGGACAAATTCATGCGTTCTTTTAAAATGAAGAATATGAATAGTTTCAGGCCGAAAATTCACACAGTGATGATGATATGTGGATGTTTTACGAATATTGCAGACTGAAAAAAACTATTTGTAGACCTTTGTCTGTTTGTCGTTTGGCCTTCTTCTTACTCCGCATGCGTTGCTGTGGCTGGTACTGAGTATCAGGTCGTTCTGCTAACATGGCGGCATGTATTGCCTCTTTTGATTCAATGTTGACGGGCGATGTGTGTGGTGGTGTGCGCAGTAGGTCTGGTTCGCTGATCGAAGTCGATCCTACTGAGCTTGCCTCTGTTTGTTGTGGAGGTGTAGAATACCAGGCGATGGCAGGACTTGTTGGGATTGTAAGGACTGGTAACAATATCTTTATTGACTACAACCCCAACTGGTCCCCCTTTGTACTTTGTTGGTGTAAGTACTTGACCGACTATGGTGTCTCTTGCCTCGGTTTGCGTGATGCGGTCTACGCTGGTGGTTTATTGATATTCAGCAGCATGTACAACGGCCGTTTTGTTGGCCATCCACTGGGTGTAACGGATAGCGTTGCGTCTTCTGGTAGATGGTGGCTTTTTCTTGCTTTTCAGGGCCGGCTCAGGTTTAATAGATGTAGTATCTGGCTTCTTGACCTTGATCCAAGTGATGCTGAACCGATACTTGGTCAGAACTGGTGGTGAATTTATATTCCGGCTCTTTTCCATCCAACATCAATGTTACCAATAAGGCTTTCAGTTCATTAGGTAGTTCCATAATATCTGTCAATGATGTGTACGATTCTAAGTTCAACTCACTATCTTTAATGATTCTCAATTTATAAGGTGTATGGTGTCATGTCTTGTATAAATGAACCTGCTCTGGTCTGGGGTTTGTGTGGTTTGAGGGTAAAACACATTATTTGAGGGGAAGTGCTGCCCATTTTTTTATGAAGCTGGACTTTGAAATTTTCTGGAATTTTGACCCTGGAAGTTATATATCATTTTTGAAATGAACAGAAAGACATCTATGCTTTTTAGTTTTACATCCAGAAGGGGAGGATTATTTTGTAAATAGTTATTTGGTAGCAATCTATCATAAATGAAATTAGAATTCAAAAAAGAAAACAAATACAGTCATGATGATTCATCAACAGAAATAATGTTTTACAAACTCAGAATATTAGTTGTCTTTATTTTATAATCAGAATTTTCATATTAATTCATCTTTTGCATGTGATCATAGACCAAGTGGTCTGGTACCTTACAGATTTAGTCATTTAAAACACACCTAGAATGAGGTGTAGAATCTGAGTCTACTATAACACTGAAACTACTACATGTATAACTGTGTTATAGTAGTCTCAGGTAGAATGCAGGATAATGCATGAAAGCAAAAAAGAAGATGAGGAAGGGGCAACCACCCTCACTCCACATTATTGGAAATGTTTATGAGTCTGTTATCTATAAGAAAAAAGGCAAACATGAATTTACAATCATATTATATTAATTAAAAAAAAATAATTGTATATTTCAAATAAAATTATAATTTCAAGTCTAAATAGTTTATAGTTTATCTAATTAACCAATGCGCAGACTGACATTTCATATCATATTGTTCAGGAATGATACATGCAGGAATTGGTTCCACATATTTAAACAATTTCCTAAATGGATTGAATGTACTTTCTGTAAATTCATCAACCATATATAAAGAAAAAGACGAATTAATGAAACTGGAAAGAATATAGTAGCAGTTGCAAAATAATCCTGTATATTAATTCAGGAGAAGAAACACTTTTTAAACATGGTTAATATAATGAATAATTGGAAGGTAATTAAATCTTTAGTTTTAAATAATTTCAAAGTACTTTTTTGATAATTTTCCAAAGTAGTATGGCGTTCATTAACACTGAACTAGTATATATTTGGTTAGAGGCCAGCTGAAGGACGCCTCCGTGTGCGGGAATTTCTCGCTACATTGAAGACCTGTTAGTGACTTTCTGCTGTTGTCGTTTCTAATGTCGGGTTGTTGTCTCTTTGACATATTCCCCATTTCCATTCTCAATTTTATAAAGTATAATGAAGAATATAATCATAAAAATGACTTCACAGATCTTGGTAATCATTTCAAGTTAAGGGTCAATATTTCAAATCAATTTTGTGGTAAAGCAGTGTTATATACATGTATACACTTAAAGACTTTCATGTATAGATCATGACCGAATTTGTTTCAACAATAATATTAAACTAGAATAAGTTACATTTGTATTTAGTAAATAAAGTCTATATTTATGGATAATTTCATCAATTTTAATGTAATCAATTTGGTTTTGAAAGCCTTTATACATTATTATTACAAATTTCCTTGTTAACAGCCTGAGTTTCCAGTTAATTTTAAATGTAATATGTTTTAGCTATAGTATTTGAACACTGGATTATCATACTTTTATTCATATATTTGGTACTACTTTTTTCATTAGGTTGAAGCCAGTTTTGTTGCAGAATGGCAAATGTTTGGTACTGGTACAAATGTGGTAGGAACTATGAAAGTTATACAGGTAAATTTAAAGAATTTAGACTTTAACTTTATTAATAGAAAAGCAATTCCCAAATGTCAAGGTCAAAGTGAACATTGTAGATTCTAAACACCCATGTGAAAGCAACAGTCTTCTATGGTGACAGGATGCCATAAATGTACTTAGCAATGCTCTTGTTATTATATGGAATATAATTTTTTTTCAGTTTCAATGTGAGTGAATGTATAGCTGTATAATTAATCTATTAAAACAAAAAATGCACTTTTATCATTATTTTCATTATTTTGATTTTGAACAACCAAAGTTGATAACAAGTAATATAAAAGTCTCTCCATTATGAATATTATAATTATATTAATTTACTTATTTAATTTGTAATTTTTGTTATATTTCTCTTCAATTGTAGGTCTAATGGTCGTCCTTTAACAGCAGGTTATTAGCAGCAGTTATACAGAAAAATGAAGGATGGCTGTCAATGGTAAATACATACATTTTAGGATAATTACATGTAGTTACCTTTGAGAAGAAAAAAAACTTCAGGTTTCATTTGAGACTTTTTAATCTGATAATGGTGTTTTGCTGGCATAAAAATTTCTTTTTGGACAATATACTAAGAAGATTCAAATATAAACTGTAGGATCATGTAAACTTGTACACAGATGTCACTGACCTACATTTGCCACTTCACTGACTTTGGTTATGTTAAAAATTCAATTTCTTATATATCTCAGCAACTATAAGGTGTCAGATCATGCAAACTTATATACACAGATGACTCTCAGAGTCTCAGTTAGTAGCGCAGCTTTCAGGCTCAGGAAGTTCACAGTGATCAAAATATTACACAATTGATTTGTACTTTATTTTATTATTTAAATATAAAGTATATTATCAAGACTGCCACTGGTTCCTATGTGCCTCAATAAAGATAGCTATGTGATGTAGATTACTTAATATGTTTATCACAAACTTGATCACATGCTGTATATGTAAATTTATACCAAAAAGAACAGTTCAACTGTATTGATTTTAGGTAAATGGTCAAGGTCACAGCTATTAAATATATAAACCTTGAATTTGCATTGGACACTATATAATGCTCCCTTTATCATGTATATTGCCACTTATATGTCATTCCAAATTTAAACTGGTATATATTTATTTGGAAACGACTTGTTTCCAGTAACCCCGGCTTTGGTACTGGCTTTACAGTTCGAAATTGTTTTTAAATACCAGTTTAAATTACAGGGCTCCATTCATTCGGGATAGATATAAGTACGTAGCCACGTTCAATTATTTTACCTCATTTGATAAAACTTATTTTTCTAATCATTATTAGACTGCTATTCGTTTGGGAGGCTTAAATATGTAGTTTCTGTTGCAATTGTCCTACCGTTCTTAAATTTGAAATACTATACCAACTTAGATCGGTAAGAACATTTTTGAGTTTTTTGTTTGAGGACTGCCCTCAATGCAGTTATAACATCTAAACTGTCACAACCTTTAGAAATTTAGAGTTGTGCCAGTTAACATCGAAAATAACTATTTTCATTTGGCATATCTTTGTAATCTTTGCGCCGTGTTTGGAAATTTAAAAATTGTATCATCGTCTGTGGTGTTCGCTTAAATTGTATAAATTTCAAGATTTAGAAAACGTTTCTCAGTTTGAATATATTTACATGATTCATTTGACATCGTGCTATTATTGAAGAAGGATATCTGTTTTGCAGTTATTTAATGGTGATGTTGTACCCTTTTTGACTTGTTATATATTATATTTTGTAGTGTATAGAATCATATTACATGATCCATCGCCCTGTAAGATTGATCGTTGACTATTTATTCAGTCATTTTATATACATATATAAATATAAACAAGTTTAAATTGAAAACTACGTTCAAACCTATGACTGCGTTGGATAAAAGCCGCAATTTTTATACGTGTGCATGTAAAACAAATTTTGCTGTAGAAGGGTCTAAATACAGCACATACAACATTTTCCAAAAGACCAAAAAAGTGAAAAAGTATATTTAAACAAAACGCACTTGACTAACAGGTCGAACAACTGATGTTCTTTAACCCTGCTGACTGCCATTGACGATTGCCAAATAAAATTGATCACAAGATTTAACAAAATGGATCTTAATATAAATTTTATACTAAACAGAAAACAATAAACTTGTGGAAAAGATGTTATGCCACAAACATGAGGTGTCAATATTTTTTGTTACACCAGATCCGGATTTCGACAATAAGTGTCTCTTCAGTGATGTTAGGGATCGAAACGGTATTTGGAAAGCCATATAATTTACCCTCAATTTTAGTCAGACTCTTGAATATATACATATAGATCAATGTTAAGATTTTGATTTTCAAACAAGACGTCCTTTAAGAAATAGTAAGTTCACGCAGGTAGCAGCTGTCAGTGAATCAGACCTATTCCAGGGATGTAATATGTAAAGATGTGACATTTTAAATGAAACGAGCAAAATAACTGGTATTTTCCTGCTGTAGTGCCACTATTAGTAATATGATATATCTGACTGGGAGCAACCTGTACTATTCAATATTGAAGGATTGACAATTTTGACTGGGAACAAAGTGAACTCTAATTATGCTATGACTATCAATCAGTATTTTACTGAATCAGAGTAAACTATATACATATTTTTAGATATAACAATCTATATGTTTGCATAATTATTGAGGCATTCAAAATAAAAAAAGTTGAAAAACCTTTGAAAAAGCTATAATTTCATCATTTTTTGGTTATGTTACTACATTGTATGACAACTAAAAATATATAATGTATTATCATTATGCTTCATCAAACTTAAATCATTAATTGAGGACAGGGTGATAAAGTCTTGACATTTTTTTAATCCATTTACTTGCATGACTGTTATCTATGAATCGATAATTGAAAAAAAAAATACATGGTGATTTTCGCTAAATTCTGAGTAATTTATTTTGCTCATTTTAGACATAGTAATAGTAATATAAGCTGCATTACAGAAAATCAAAATATTTGTTTACATTTACACAGAAGCCATGTAGCTCTGAAATCATGGTATTTGATCTCGTTTAGTCCGGTGGGTAGTAACTCTAGCACATCAGAATTTTCCAACTTCATGTCCTGTTACCATGGTAACCATTGTTCATAGAAACAAAAAATTGCTTTCATTTGATTGTCTGGTGAAACTGTATTATTCTGTGTAAGTTTAACAAAGAATATGACAACATGTGTCACACTTTGTACACCGATTATGAAAGATATCACTGTGTCGGTATGGGTCAAAAAAACTTTCTCGGTCAAAAAATAGTCTGGTGACCCATAATTTTTTTCTTCATTTTTTTAAAGCTCATCGTTTTGACCATCTTATGTCAAATCAAAAAAAGATATTCATTGGACCATTGTTTTGAAAATTTAAGAAAAAGATTTGTGTTTATTTGTGTGGAGCAACGTTTATGAAATTGGAGCCAAATTTAATAAATATGAATAAAACTGCCATTATTTGTGTTTTCTTTACATTTTCAATAATAGTTTTGTAATTAATGAAAAACAAACCTTTCAAAACACTTTCAAAGGCTTGAAAAAAATTCAGAGTTTCTATATCAGGTATGTATTTATGCCTACACGTGACGTACCAACTTTGGTGACCGTTACCATGGAAACGAGTCTGGTGACATACTATTTTGAACTCAAAGGAGTAGGTCCGGTAAGGACCGATTTTGGCCTCAAATTTCAGGTTCATCTGACGAAAGATTTTGACCACTTTTTAAACACTTAAGTGTCTATTTTATTTGAATTAATTAGTTTATGTGAAAGATTTTAACAGATTTAGTCATTAAAAACGATCCGATTCAAGCTCAAATATGAAAAATCTACGTAATATGCCGAAAAATGTCACTTTTCAGATGGTTTTTGGTAAAAATGAAAGTGGCCGCATCCGTGTTCATCCTCAACCTTTATATATGTTATGTTATATTATGAAATACAACTTACATTTCAATATTAAGGATGAACACGAATGCGGCCACTTTCGTTTTACACGAAAACCGTCTAAAATTTAACTAAAATGCTAGAATTATGAGGATTTCAGTAATTTAGCATGACTTAATGGTGCTAGTACCGGATATATTTGCATTGTATTGTCAAAAACAGCCCATATTTATGTAGCAGAAGCATTCTACTGTCCAATAAATAACTAAAGGTTTACATTTTAACTATTTTGTAAAACTGCTATATTTTGGGGCCAAAAAGGGGTCTTACTGAACCTACTCCTTTCTATAGAGGCCATAGCAAAGTATATGTATGCAAATTTTAAGAAAAATGCAATGGTGAAAAACAAATTGCTGTATCTGTAGGGATCCACCTTAAGGCCAAAAACTGCTCAAGTAGTCATTGAACAGTTTCAGTCATTATGGCACCATGTTGCAGCTCTTGTATGGCTGATCGTCATTGAACGGTTTCTACATTTCTCTAATATAATTTGACATAATGAAAAATAGTTAAAAAATATTTGAAGTGTGATACTAGATGTAAGAAAATGTGGTTTGAGTGCCAATGAGAACTTTCCATCCAAATTTCTTCCAATTCCTATAAGGACCGTTTCAGTCATTTGAACTTCATGGATATCCAGCAATGCTGATCATTTGATTGTTGACAGTATTTATCTATACTTTGTAGTATAAGATAAGTGGAAAACCCTAAATCTTGTCTATAATTGTTGTTTTAGAACCACAACCTATAATAGATACTATATCAGAATCATTTCTCAAGTTTGTTTGAAATACGACAATGACAGACGACGACTACGGTACCTAAGTGCTGACGATACCTCACATGGCCCTTCGAGCCAGATAATCTAAACAGTGCAAACATGATACATGTAAGTTATTCCGTTCGTAATATGTGCTTAAACGTCCATGTGATTGATTTATTGTTTTGGTAGCTTATTCAAATCTGGTATTATAATGCTATGATTCCTTATTTGTTGACAAAAGAGTTTATTTAAGAAAATTTTAAAACATACTCACAAGTGTTACAGTGCTGTCCTGAAAGTCCAGATACACATCCGTCAGTACAAGTCCCTGTATAAATGTCACATTTGTGATTCAAACAGTTCTGTGGATCACATCCCCAAACACACGAACCGTTTTCTGGATAACAGTGTTGATCTATACATGTAGGTGAACATGTTCTACTACAATTTTCTCCCCAAAACCCTTGAAAGCATCCTAGAAAATATATGTTGAAAATGACGTTATTAAAACAGGTTTCAAATGAATACTTATTATTTAACATTCAACTATACGTGTAAAGAGGTGAAAGATAGAAAAATGTACCAGAGGGACAGACAAACTTACTGATAGAAAATAAAGACAACGCCATGGCAAAAAAAGAAAAAGACCAACAGACAAATAATAGCACACCAGACACGACAATCAAAACTAAAGACTAAGCAACACGAACTCAACCAAAAACTGGAGGTGATCTCAGGTGATCCTGCTCCACATGTGGCATCCTTAGTGTTTACGTTGCTCATGTTATTACAAACCCGGTAAAAAGTCTTATTAGTTAGGTCACATTTGTGAAAAGGGAACAGGATTGTAGTAACGACATAAGGAACATTTCGATATCATCTGTGATCGAAACGGATATTCCATAACGGTTAACCAACTCGTGGTGGCGTCCGTATAGTATAATTAACGAAGGGATGATTGCAACTTCACTATTTGGAAATCTTTGTTTAATATCTTTCTTGTGAGCAGCAAAACCTGTATCAAGGAAATCATAATAGGAAATACAAGACCGGGAATATCGTATTAATTTGGAGGTGTATACTCCGTATGCAGCTGTTGCCTGCCATGGTATGTTTGTTACAAAGAAAAGTAAAGTTCACAATTGGGAAGCTAAAATCATCTCTTTTGTCGTAGAGTTTTGTTTTTAACCGTCCTTCATTGTCAATGTTTTGATGTAAGTGAAGATATGAGACAGACTTAACTGTATCTGTTCTATACTTTATCTCTAGTTCGATGGGAAAGATGCGTTCAACATAGTCATCCAATTTTGAATTATTTAATGAAAGAACATCATCTATATAGCGGAAAGTAAATTTAAAGGATATTGCTAACTTCTTTCCTTTCTTCCTAAAAAGTTCCTGTATGAAGTCACTTCATAAAAATAGCGGAACAAGTCGACAAAAAGAGGAGCATAATTGCGTCCCATTGGATTGCCGAAAGTTTGTTGAAAAACACGTTCTCCAAACATTATAAACACTCGAAAACACCCATGAAATCGCAGGCATTCATAGCATGCGTAACATTATAAAAAAATTATAGAAAATAACTAAACTCCGAGGAAAATTCAAAACGGAAAGTTCCTTATCAAAGGTCAAAATCAAAAGCTCAAACACATCAAACGAATGGACAACATCTGTTAATTTCCAACTCGGAACAGGCGTTTTCTCATGTAGAAAATATGGATTAAACCTGGTTTTGTTAACTGTTGTAGGATGATTTTTAGTTAAAAAATTTATAAATGTAGAATTTCAGGAAAGATATTAAGTCATCAGTACTTGGCGCCAGGACAATTATTTTGAAACCACCCCCCTTTATTTCTTGAAGATCCGTTATACTAATGAGAAAAGCAGAACGCAACTCCAAATTTATCATTATTTTATACAGAGACTCTCTACATATAATATATTAGTGACTGCCGTGAAAACTGATTGACATATATAGAAGATAAAAACCCTCCCACTTTTTTTCCCACCACAATCCGTTATATCCAATAAAAAAACAGGAGAATGCTACACTATATGTCTTATTATATTATAGAGGGACTCTCTACATATATCATATCAGTGACTGCCATGGAAAATAATTGAAATATAGAGAAGAAAAAAAAGCCTGGTCTATGACTAAAAAGTCCGTCCGATGACAGAAAAATATGCGGACGCCTTTATTTTCGTTTTTCTACCAAGATAACCCAAACGGAATAATTATCAGGGAGGATGTTAAAGGTCAATATGCATGGTACATATACACGGGTGTCATTCGGTTTATCGAGAGAAATGATCGTGAAAGAATATCCAACGGCGGTCAAGTATTGAGAGACGATCGTGAAAGTTCTGGTAACGGATCGTGAAAGAAATTTAATCGAGAAGACATATGAAAGGTCAGTAAATATTCTAATTTAATTAATTAAACAGACACATTTACGACAAAATCAAACTGTCTGTCAAAATGGTTCAACATTATGATCAGTATGTGAGAATATCCAGTTTTAAAAGTACATAGTTATTACAAAACGACAAAAGGCAGATTGCTTCTCGACATTTAAATGACATAAAAAATGTAAACAAACACGATTTTTTCACAAATTCGACTAGATAAACTACTTTTATCAGAATAAGGGTATTGTATTTAAATTAATTAAACGGTTCTCATAGTTATTTTGTATAAATATAATCTGAAACTTGGTAAAAAAAGAACTATTTACACCAAATTGATTTTTTGGATCGTGAAAGATCACGTACCACATTTTTGAAGATCGTGAAAAGGATCGTGAAAGATCTGATGCTACGAAGACGTTCAAATTATTCTTCCATTATATGACAATTGATATTTGTTATTGGTATTGAGAAAGCCTAGATAGGTCAACATCCTCAATAGGTTTAAGCATATCAAATTTTAATATTTATAGAAAATGAAAAGAAAAAGAAATAACAACTACGGCAATAAGAAAAGAAAATGAGTGACAAAACGCCGAAAAAAAACAATCCAGTGAGGTTGAAGATGCAGATAACGTTACAGAAGCAACACACGAATATTGTGAATATGATGTAGAAATTAATGAGATAGTTAAGTTATTACCAATCGTTATCAAACAAATAGCAAGGTTTGGATTCCTACAGTATCTTTTAATGTTGTGCAATCTAATAGCAAATAAGAAATTCGACTTTTCAAATATTTTCTTTTTATTGTTTGTGACATTTTAAGGTTTTGGAGTACACCCACAACAATATTAATGCGGTATCCGTTAAAAGAAACCAAGCAGTTCTGGTACATTGGTAAAATTCTACGAAACGTACACCAGCAATGGCATCGAACCAGTGGTGTAAATAGTTATCAAATGTACTAGGATTATAATTTAGTACGCCAGACGCGCAAATACATTAAAATTATTATTTTGGCATTTGTGAACATGTTGTTTGTAAAATAGATGGATGAGTGTAGGATGAAGCTTTATATTGTCATGTGAAGTACTCACTTATCACGAGTTATAGGATACGCACATTTTGTATATTGGATCCTATAAACTACATGTCCGTCAGACAGGATTCACCTGACCCTGAATTTGCCTCATTTCATGGATGAAGATTCATTTTAGTGTTCAAGTCCGTATCGAGGATTCGTTAAGCTTTAGGATAACTGTCTGTTGTTATGATTGTAAGGTGTACATTTTCGACTTGTGCAAGGTTTCAACTAACATTGAACTCATTATCATGCATCATTCGGCAATGTTTGTTTTATGTTGTTTGGCCTTTTGAATATATACATGTATGCTAAGGCGACAAGGTGTTTCGTGTATAGTGTACATGTCTGTCTGTATGTTTCCATGACCATGATGACTTCAATTGTGTTTGATTTATTGAATGATAGTAAGATGTCTATGTCTGGCTTTCGGTCAGGGTTCATATACTTTTGACCTTATGTTCCGAATTAATTGGCCAAGCATTACTTTTACATGTGTCAGTTTCTAAGGTACTGTAAGGATCGGAACACATTTATTTGGTGTACGGGATATTTGTAGAGATCTGAGATCTGTATGGCATGGTTCATCTGACCTTGACCTTTTTTATGAAACATTGACAACCTTGAGCGCCTTTGACACTTCTAGTAAAACCCTTGGTATTATAGACGTTCAACAAATATAATATCATAAGGAAAGCAAACAAGACATTACAAAATGTTGGTTATCGTTCAATCCCAAATTACACATAAAATCTGCTGTTTTTGCTATGATTTTTTGTTTGATAACATTTTGGTTTAAACGTTGCATATCCATAGTATTGGCTTACTAGAGTCGGTCTGCCTGAAGTGCACTAGACTGATTCACAGAGCTGAATCTTGCTCACTTATTTAAACACGTTATTAGTTGTTTGTTTTTTTTAACTTTCGAGGTAAAGTGTTTAATAGAAAAAAGATAATAGCTGTAATGTTCATTCTTATCAAAATAGTTACGGGCTTCAACCACTTGCAGATTTATCAAATGGTTAAAAAAAATACTGATTTCTGATTACTAGTATTAAGTCTGGTCACGCATTTTCTTTCACGATCGAAATAATACGTTGCCTGATCTTTCACGATCAAGTTTGGTAGAAATTCAACAAATTCAAGGTTTTCATAAACAAATTAACGCTTTTAATGAAAGAACATACTATAATTTTACTGTACTATCAGATACACCAAAGATTAAATTTCAAATATATCATGATATTCTGAAATATGACCATTATAGGTACAAAAAAATGTACAAAAAGCGTGTTATTTGTAATTAATTAATTAAAGACATGAATTGCGCCTTTTGTGTTTTTTTCAAAAAGTACTTCATATTTTTTTTAGGAAGTTAAACCATTTTGACAGACATATTTTTTTGTTCGGATTTGTTCCGCGTTTTGAAAATTAAGCGATTTTTTCAAAGATTTTGAACTAGAATATACATTAAATGTCTTTCACGATCCGTTACCAGAACTTTCACAATCGTCTCTCAATACTTGACCGCCGTTGGATATTCTTTCACGATCATTTCTTTCGATAAACCGAATGACACCCGTGATATAGGACACAGAGGCCCGATGATTATTTTATTGTGGAAGGAAAAGAAGCGACACACAAAAAGATCTTCTCATTTAATAGTATAAATGTTGTCAATCAAGAAATCAAGCATTTTGATAATATCACTTTTAAAGAAGTTTTTGTTTGAATCAGAGTGATTTTTTACAAAGACATATTGATAAGATGAAACAAAGCAATATTAACTTTTTTAATTTTTGGAATGTGGAAGACTTGTGTAAAGTGTAGAAAAGTTAAATGTTTTAATAACGATAATACATTCGAATAAAACACGAGATAAAATCGCGAGCTATCAATTAGACAATTAAAAAGAGACACAGACATAAATGTTCATTATGAAAAAGCAGCTGTAAAACAAAAACACTAATAAAAGATACATGCAAGGATTTTCATTGTTGAAGGCCGTACGTTTGACTGTTATTGATTACAACTACTTTATTTGAACTTGTTGTCTCATTGGCAATCCCACCTAATCTACTTACTTTTATGTTTTCATTTTAAACGCATGACCGAAGTGTTGTGTAAAGAAATTGCATTTAGCAGCTTTATAATAAGGTAAAACACAAAGTTTTACATGTTAAACATGTAAAAGATGTTTATTGTTGGTTATTGTGGGTTTTTTCTTTTTAGGAATTATGATATACTTAAAATAACCCAAATATTTTAACATTGCCCTACATTTATGTATAATTGTCAGAACCTTTTTACTAAAACTGTCAGAAATTTACTTTAAGGTCAAATTCGCAAATAATCCTACATTAAGAATTGAAGTTTTTGAATGGTACCACCCTTTTATACATTATTACAATGTACTGATATCATCCTGGTAAACGTTTTGACTACGTTTTTTTTTTAAACTGCTTTTTTGATTTTGTCTTTCAACTGTTTCAAACTGATATGACTGCAATCGACGAGTCTGATGTTCATGTAGACGACACGCGTATATTGCGTACAGAATTATCCGTCTTGTATTGTTGATGAGTATTACCAAACACTGGATAAATGCTGATGCCACTGCTGTTAGAACCTAAGTAATCGATGAAATCACCAGCTCAGTAACAAACATTTGTTTTATGATTTGGAATATCATTGATATGTCAATTTTGGAATATTTTTATGTTTTTTAAATGTTGAATTATAATTCTTAACACTTAGGTTTGTCTACTCCCAGGAAAGGATTGCACTACTAGGTACTCATTTTTATGAATTATTAGTTTAGAATACTAATCAACCTCATATTTGAAAAGGTATTCCAAGCAGTTATGTGCTGGGAATATGAAATTGTGCTGACAGTGTTACAGTAAAAAACACATTCATTCTCCATGTTCTCTGCAAAACACAAAAAAAAAAAAAAAATCGAAAATACGGAAGTCATCAAATCGTTTTTGTTTGCCAACCTTGTATACATGAAGTCATCAAATCGTTTTTGTTTGCCAAATTTGTACATGAAATTTGAAAATATTGATTTTTTGTCAAACTAAAATACAACAGAAATCTTAAATAGCTTAATCTGACTAAAGGTGGAATCGGGAAGGGGAATCTTATTTAAAATCAATACAATGTTTTGATAGTAAGTCATCATGAAGTTTTTATCATGCTTCTTTTCAAAAATAATACAAATAAAATTGAGAATGGAAATAGTAAATACTTGTATGTCAAAGAGACAACAACAAAAGTATGGGTCACCACACTTCTTTTCACACTAAAAGTTGTGCAAAATTAGATTTTGTCTAGATAACTCATGGAAAATCTAATTTTGTGTGAAACCTACACCATAGAATTTCGAAATAGCTGTTATAACATGCTTTCAGATAGGGAAAAGAAAAAATAGGGTTCTTGGACTTATTTTCTTGCTACCTATTAAAATAGGTACAGTTGGGTACAAACCAATCATTACATGAAGACGGACGAAAAAGTTATTGCGGCGTTTATTTGTGTGCAGTTTTTGGAAACGCCGCGTTAACCCTTAATTAACTCCAAAATTTCAGGAGACATAAAAAGTAAACAGATTTTCTTTCGCATTTATCTGCGCATTAACGCAAAATTGGCACGTCTTACAATTTTGTAAAGAGTAAACGAGCGATAAGTTCCGCGATAACGTAAAAAAAAATAGGGCATCTTCTATTTTTTATAAAAACTAAACGCACGTTTATTGATCGTAGCCAACGCAGATTGTCATCGTATCTGCTGTAAAGAATGTGTATGATATTGAATACAATATAGTTTTCAGTATTTAATTTGGGCATAATGTTTTTTTTTAATGTTTGGGGATTTTAAATTTGTCCTTTTGAAAAAATATATAGAAAATCAGCTATTTGAAATTATTAGAACTGTTTTATTTGCAATTAATAGAAGTTGATATTTCGAATTAAAAGTGTTTCTGAATTGTAACGGTTTGAAACACGTATACGTAAAATATTAAGATAAAGGTAATTTTGAAGAAATAATAAAAAAAAACTGTACAAATGTACACAAAGTTTATTTTATAATTTCAACGTTTAGTTAACGCAAAACGTAAACGCACGTGTTTTTCAAGTGCATGTAAAAATTCTCTTAAAAAAAATCTGTACTAAACGCCCGTTTACTGTAAGGTGCTAGTAAAAATAAACTTGCGAAATCGGAAGCAAACGGGTGTTTACTACTGACTAAACGGACACTGGGTGGACGTGCATTTACTCGGATAGATATTAGAAAATTTGGTCGTGCTAATATATATACATGCATAGTAGAAATTGATGTTAACTAACGAAATATGTGCATGTGGCGTTAACGTGTGTTTACTTTATGTAATGCTTGGTCTGCAATCAACTCCAAATTAATAACACGTTCTATTATAGAGTTATTTCCCCTTCTATCTGCGTTTTCTCCCCTTATTTGGCAAAGTTGAAAAAAAAAGCAAACAAAAATATTGTATTTTAGAAAATACAGCCCTAAATATGATAACACATATACTTTTCAATATTAATTGTATGTCATGTCTTACTGATGAATTACATACTACTCTCAAAATTTGCATATTCCATTAAAGATATAGATCAATTGTTTTCTTCTTCTTCAAATTCAAGAAGGAGAAAGACAACCGAGCCATCTTAATCGACTTTGTTTTTTTATTGAACTTCACGACAAAACAATAACATTTTCGAATTGCTAAATATTTGTAAATGGAATAAATAAGATATCGTCGTTATTGATGGTTTGAAAGCAAAGCATTCCGAAAATAATCTTAAAAGAGGGACGAAAGATATCAAAGGGAGAGTCAAACTCATAAATCTAAAACAAACTGACAACGCCATGGCTAAAAATGAAAAAGACAAACAAACAACAGCACACACGACACAACATAGAAACTAAAGAATAAACAACACGAACCCCACAAAAAAAACTAGGGGTGATCTCAGGTGCTCCGGAAGGGAAAGCAGATCCTGCTTCACATGTGGCACCCGTCGTGTTGCTTATTGTAAAATTTACGAAGGGATGATTTCAACTTCACCATTTGGAACTCTTGGTTTAATAGCTTCCTTGTGAGCAGCAACCCTCTATCAAGAAAATCATGATAGGAAATGCAAGCACGGGAATATCGTATCAACTGGGAGATATATACCCCGTATGCAGGTGCTGCTGGAATGTTGCTACTTAGAAATGGAAAGTTCACAATTGGAAAGCTGAAATCATCTCTTTTGTCGTAAAGTTTTCAACCGACCCTCATTGTCAATTTCTAGATGTAAGTCAAGATATGAGGCCGACGTAACTGTATCTGTAGTATCCTTTATCTCTAGCTCGATTGGATATATGCGTTCCACATAGTCACCAAATTTTGAATTATTTAGTGACAGAACATCATCTATATAGCGAAAAGTAGAGTTAAAGGATATTACTTACTTCTTATCTTTCTTCCTAAGAAGTTCCTGCATGAAGTCAGCCTCATAATAATAAAGAAACAAGTCGGCAAGTAGAGGGGCACAGTTTGTTCCCATTGGAATGCCGACAGTCTGTTGAAAAACACGTCCCCCGAACGTTACAAATATGTTGTCAATCAAGAAATCAAGCATCTTGATAATATCAGTTTCGGAGAATTTTTTGTTCGAATCAGAGTGATCCTTTACAAAGTAGGATTTATCCCTGTCCAAGACAAGATGCTTGTATCTACGTTGGCCATTCGTTTTTACGAAGCAAAGCAATACCAACTCTTTCAATTTGTCTTTTAGTTTGGAATGTGGAATACTAGTGTACAGAGTAGAAAAGTCAAATGTTTTAATACTGTTACAAGATGAAAGAGAGTTAGATTGTATGTACTGTAAAAGATCTTTGGAATTTTTAAGTATCCACATCTGATTCACGCCCCCTCTAGAATAGGCAGTTTCGCAATAACTCTGAAGCCCGTCTTTGATTGCTGATAAAATAGATGTTAATAATTTAGAAAGAGGTTTCACTGGTATATCTGTTCACAGTTTTGATGTTCTGCAAATGATTGTTTTAAGAATACGATATGACATGCCTCGCCTATGAAAAGTTGAACTTCCTCGCCTTTGAAAAAAATCATTCAGTGAGATATATTCCAAACTAGAAAAAACAACATCCATGGGTGAGAGATTGCACTCATATCGGAAAGAGGTTCCGAGCAATAAGATGAATCTTACCGTTGAACAATAATTATTACAAAGGACAAGGTACACTAAGGGCCGTATTTGGCCCCCTATTTTGTCAAAAATCATTTTCATCTTATAATTGAACTGAGCATCATAAAATATCTTAATATATTTGTTCTTCAATACCACATGCCCAATTTGTCTTCTAGTATGGCAGAAACCTGATTTTGGGTTGGCTAACATGTGTTGATAACGTCAAAAGATAGAAAAATGTCCATTTGTGGCCTGCAATCCTTCATTTTCAAAGGCCTCCGCCAACGTGAGCCACAGTAATAATTACTGATAAAGATGGCATACAAACGGGGTTTTCCGAATATGAAAAGAAATTATTGGCTCACGTTGGCGGAGGTGCTCAAAAATTAAAAAAATCTCTCGTAAAAAAACAACAATTTGTGTCAAAATAGTAGAATTGGACCGAAATCGGAGAAAGAGCTGAAAATATCCGCATTCGGCTGTTACGGCAAGAAACCCTCAACTAAGCAAGAATACTTCGATAAGTGCTCAAGGTTTTCAGTTGTAGGATTTTGCCATCATTCAGTTTCAAATTGTATTTTTTTATCTTTATATCAAGGTGGAGTGTGTTTTATCGATTTAAATCAACACCTTACATAGTGAAAACATATGCACTCGGCACACACGATAAACAGGCGTTTTGCAAGTGTCCCCCTCATAAAATAAAGCGAAAAATGTTTGAATATTTTGTTTTCCGTTTTTGGGTTCTTTGGAATAATGTGTAAATTCGGGACAAGATACCTTGGGTCGAGTCTGTAATTGCATACGACTTTGCAAAAGACCACCGCCGAAAAGAACAAGGTAATTCTGTTTAATATTAACGTGAATCTTTTTTGTTTCGAGTACACATCGTCTCATATAAAGGAAACAAATTGAGAGGTAGTCCTGGGGAGGTAGTTAGCCCTAGTCACAGATTTCTTTTTTCATTTCTATCATGACTTTACAGTATGCCTATAAATACATACATTTACCTCATTTGAGACAGTGTGGCAACGTAGTGTAGTGGTATCGCGTCGGCTTTTGAATGCAGCGATTTACGTTCGAATATCACGAAGGGTATATTTTTGTCAAATACGTTTTTCTTCTAATAATATTTAAAAATATTTCAACGAGATAGAATGGCTGGAGTATTTGTTTTGATTATAATAGCTATATTTAGTTGGTTGTCATTACACATTCTTTTTTAGTATTTTTCAATAGGATGTTTAGGGACATTCTTCACGGTTCTAGTCTCACTTACAGTGTTTCTATATATGCCGCTGATCTCCGCTGTTTCTGGGTGGTTTAGTTTTATCAAAAAGAAGCTGTAGAGGCCTTTTGGAAAAATAAATTATTTAAGGAAGTACCTATCTATATACATCATGTAGTTTCAAACGCACATGAATTTTTAAGGGTGTAAATGGATGGATAGCAGACAGATGTCCTTACAAAATGATTTTTGTATTTTAAAAGTTGAAATGAATAATAATCATGACATGATAAAAAGGTATAAAAAAATCATGGCCAATCTGATCATCATGATATGTAACGTTTGCTATAATATATATATTACTCGCAAGCTCTTTTTCAATTTATAACTTTACATCTAACCCTGTCTTTTTACAAATATGAAATTGGCATCCTGAAAATGTAAACCATGGGCGCAACATAATGCAATACATGGACTATATTGTGTCTGTTCTCAGTAAATGGTATAGTTATTTTGTTGTATATCATTAAAGACTTAATGATTTTTGCATTCAAAGATCAGATCAGTTTTTAAGCGACCGGGAAAATTTTTGCGTCCGTATAATATTATCATATTTTATTGTTTGGTGTTTGTTGTTTATTTCTTGACCAATTTCAATGGGATTTAATTCCGGGGGTTCTTTAAAATGCTGCATCTAACTGTGTTTTTGGATTCAAGGCCCCGTGTTTAAATTGGTCTAAACGTGAGGTCTAAAGGTCCAAAATTAAACTTTGTTTAATTTCATCAAACATTAACATGTATGCCTAATTTATACGTGAATATATTTTTGTCTATTTTGGGCCCGCCTTCATATCGGTCTACAATGAGGCCTATAGGATCCAAAATTATATTCTTTTGGTTTTACGAAAAGAAAATTCTTGCGGTTCTTTTGATGAGCTGAATCTGTATGTGTATTAAGATATTTGATTTTGGAACTGGTTTTCAAATTGGTGCAAAACAGGGTTCAAATTAAATTCTTCAACAAAAAAGTGAATACATGGGATACTTGATCTATATGTTACCGTTTATATAGATTTTAGATTTTAGGCCATGTTTTCAAATTATTTTACATTGAGGTCTGAAATTAAACTTTCTTTGATTTCATAAAAAAAATGAATTAGTGCGGTTCTTCGGTTTGCTGAATCTAACAACATATAGAAATCGGAGTCCAAAAATGATGTTATGTATCGTTATGAACAATCATAGAATAAAAGTTATGTATCTGCTTACCCTTCCGGAGCACCTGAGATCACCCCCAGTTTTTGGTGGGGTTCGTGTTGCTTATTCTTTAGTTGTATATGTTGTGTCATGTGTACTATTGCTTGTCTGTTTGTCTTTTTCATTTTCAGCCATGTCGTTGTCAGTTTTTTTCAATTTATGAGTTTGACAGCAGTGATTTTCCTGGTATTTAGGGGAAGGAGCCCAGGGCCCATACAATTGAGAATAAAGTTCGTGAAATGTTGGATTGTGGGGAAATATATTAGTTTATTTATACCGATGGCACACAGCACCAGTCGTTTGCAACTTTGAAGTGGGGTTTGGGAACTAGGTCCTCAAGAAAAGTTTGGAAAATTATGTGCAAAATTCTGCATTCTGAGAAGGAATAAGTTATAATTGCATAAATTGTGAACAAAATTCAAGAGATTTGTAAACAAAATTCAAGAGATTTGTAAACAAAATTCAAGAGATTTGTAAACAAAATTCAAAAGATTTGTAAACAAAATACCACACTACGACACCAACAAAATCTTGCAACGATGTCTTTATACAATAATATACAACTGGTGATTTTAGAGCTGAAAATTGAGAAAAAAGAGCATATTTTATTGGGACAGGGGCCCATAATCGGACCCAAATATGAGGGTTGAAAAATCCCTAGACTGTCCCTCAGGTATCTTTCGTCGCTTTTTTAATGTAATTACTATAGGGCAAAGGTTAATCATTATGTTTATGATGTCATGAGTAGGTCTGCATGAAGGTCGATATAATTTAAGTTTTGGATAAACACTTTTTTCGTATGTCATGTTTATTTATTTATTTATTTGCTAATTTTTTTAGGGGAAGGGGGGGGGGTGTTTGTTGAAAGTGAACACCAAGCTATTTTCATCCATAGTCGGATAGAGATTAATATAAAAAAGCTCACTTAATTAGACGACAAAATACTATTAGAAAAATAAAACATCAACGTAAATCATAAATGAAAAAGGTCGTTGTTATGCAGTAATTACAGTTGCTAGGTAGTTTTTTGGCGAAAAAAACAAGCCAAACAAATTGTAAGATTTGTACATTGGTCCTAAAAGTACCTAGCAATACATAGCTTTGGTTAACATATTATTGTTTACATAAGCCATGAACATATACCAAAGTCTACTGTTGATTAATATACATTACTGTTGCTAAGGGCCATACTGGTGGTTAAGGTGTTGATAAATACTCATTCAATTAATATAGATAAACAGAACATTACTGCTTTAAATTTCCATATATGTATTTTACAATTATACATTTTGATTCATATGGAAAATACGTTTTTTTTGTTAGATAAGGTTTAAAATAGCATTTTATAGGCAGGTTTCAAATCTGTTGCTAGGCAACCAAAAAATGAGAATCACCAAAACAAAAAATGCCATTTTTTTAAGCTTCTATACCTAGTCTATTGAAATTATAAAATTTAATGTCTTTCAAGAGGGGGCTAAAAATGGCCCTTATTGTACCTTGTCCTTTGCCGTTTAAGCTGTCTTTTTCTATTGGATAGATTCACAGTTCATATAAACATTATAAGTTGATGCGGAAATATTATGTATATGATGTATGATGCTGAACTTAATGACGTTCTGAAAACGACAACATCAATCAATCCAGTCAATTATTTCATTTACAGTATAAACAAACATATAATTTAAATTCCACACTTAACGTACTTGTGTTGCAGTATTCACTGTATAAATAGCCGGGGCTACAGGAAACTGTGTTATCACATTCTCCATTTACAGGATCACACATACTTGATAAACATCCTGCACAAAACTCAGAACAATTTCTTCCAAATGTTCCATCTAGACATTCTGAAAAGAAGACGTGTTAAAATTTAGCCTAAATGTATTTTTTATTTGTTAGAAAAACAGCTGTTTACTTAAGATTAAAGTATTTAGTAACCTGTAGTGATTGCATATTGTTTTATGATAAAATCATTTAAATCAACTATCAGTGTAGAATCGATCTTTTTTTGTAATAACATTAAAAATACCTGGTATAACAGGTAGTCTATAACAATATGACTACTTTCGTCGTTTTTCTAACAAAGATCATAACCTAAATGTTAGTCCGTTATAATTGAGTACTCTGAGCATAAGTGATATGGAGAAATACAACGTTTATTTATGTCTACACATGTTTGCATGTTTGAGCTCTTAAATATTGTAATAATAAAAAATCTTTTCATAAATAAGCTTTAACTGAAATTGAATATAATGAAAACAAAAAGTAGATATATCAACGAATAATCATTGTGGAAAGGTGACGCCCTGTCACACATCATTACATTTCTAAATGCACTCGCCATTAAAATTATTACATTTTCTATTAAAACAGTTTGTTGAACATCCTTGAAGACAATCTTTCCGAAAAAGAAACGAGCTGGAATTCTAAAAATTACTCTTAACAGATCTTGACTTGTTAAAAGGACAAGCAGAGAACAGCCCCCAATTTTCGTTCACATTAAAAGTGACGTGCCATAAATTATACTACTGTATTGTTTTAGTTTAAAACCTATTTTTTTGTAAACATCAAACGATTTGTCAACTGTCGCTCATTTACTTCATGTTTTGTTGCTGTGGACACCTCACGATTCGCGAAAAGGGTAGATAAATGGCAGTTTTTAAACGTGTTCCTGCATTTTAAACTATGAGCGTACCTACGGCACACCATCATTTTCATACCTACTATTCCTTGATTACACAAGATATGTGTTACTTTCATCTTTTCATAGACCGCCAATCCGTGCCTGAAATAATCACCCTTTACGACAGTTCTGCATTTATAGTAACCCAATTCAAAACAACTTCAATGAAGCACTTTTTATATATATTCCCCAATAGTTATACCGACAGTATAGTAGACAAGGAAAAAAAAAACCAACCACAAATATTACAAAAAGGCTAATTTTCGAATAACGTATTAGATAAAAAATGTAGTTACTAAAAGCAAGCTGAAAACTGTCTTATCTGTTGACATGAAACCATTCTTCTTGCATTGTAATTATGATTATTGTATTTTAGAATAGAGTATAAGGCAACATATAACCGATTTGATGTTTCTACCAACATAGACATATGCATATACTATTCCTCAGTTGTCATGAGTGGCATTATGGATCCTAACGGAACCCCCGAGTTTACTCTTAGCTTTTTTTAGGGATCTTTTTTCTAAGACAAAACATTATCAGCTATAGGAATATATTTATTTCATTTGTTTGTTTGAACAGAATATATAATTAGAAATGTTTGCACACTTGATTTGAGGGTTGCGGAGACATGCTTATATTGTTATTCTAATATGACGTGCTTCTTTCGCTTTGTGAATAAACCCATGCTCTAAATCCAATAAAATTTGTTTGCACATGCGTATATTGACTACTGCAGAATAATGAATTTTATCAAATGTGCATGCATTTGATATATTTAATTTACTTAAAACACTTCCAAACTCTTAAATGATGCACATGTTGTTACTAATTCATTTATTATGACTGTAATGTGTTGCAATTGGAAATTGACATCGACATCCGTTCATGCTGGCTGTTCAAACTCCTCCCTCTGAAAAATCACAATGCCAGTCATTTGCTCGTTTACAAACAAAAAAGGGAGTTTCATGGAAGAGCCTACACAAAACCTCTACACTTATACACATCTGACAGAGAAATAACCTTAATTGTCCTAATCAGAATCGAAATAATTGATGTAAGCTATTCTTTATTGTAGTTTTTAACATGGGAAGGCATTATTGTCGTGTTATTTTAGCCTTCAATATCGCTCGGGCAAAAATAATCACGAATTTAATGCCTACCAATGTTAAAACTACAATGAAGTTTAGCTTGCATCAATTATTTTCTTTAATTTAAACAACATTTATTTAAACAACAATCTGTCATTTTAATTTTTCGTCATCTAAGTGCCTCGGTATGACTAAATCTAATAGTGTAAACTGGTCTTTACCCTGTGCACAATTATTTCCAGTCCATCCATTTGAACATCCAAATGCACAGTTTCCGGTTTTAAGGTCACATGGTCCATGACAGTTCTCAGGGCAGGACTCATTACACATAGGACCATAATGTGTAGATGGACAACCTTAAATATAAGTTAACCATTTAAATTGCGTTATTTGTGTTATTTATTCGAAACAACATTTTCTTTTAGAGTTTGAAAAAAAGCTGTATTATGTATATCCACTTACATGACTAAATCATTCAGAAGTTTTGATGAAAATTGCACTATTTATTGTGTGCAGCGGACGCGCTTTTTGTGATTTATTTCAACACAGACAATTTGAAAGCCATGATGCAAAGACCTCTACTCATGAAGAGATTTTTGATCGTTTTTGATGAGCAATTTAGTGTTTTTGTCTTCGTGTTGTGTACCCCAAACCTAAATCTGATTTTTAGAGGAATTTGCACAAACTTCGCAGACAGTAATAAGACATTATAAGAATGGTAAACCCGAGAACAACTATAAAACATACAAACGTGGAAAGCATGTCATTAGATATCTTTTGAAAGTTTCATTGGACGCACTGCTTGTTAACAACTACTAATTAGAGCTAAAACAATGCAATCAGCATATTAAAACAACATGTCAAAAATAGAACGGTGAAAGAAAAGTTAGATTAAAATAACAAGTATATATAAATTTACTATTCATTGATACCAGGCTTAACATTTTGCACGCCAGACGACCGTTGTGTTTACAAGTCATATAATTGGGAGGTTTAGCTAGATATAAAACCAAGTTTTATCTACCATTTTTTACATAAGAAAATACATGTACCAAGTCAGGAATATGAAATGTGTTATCCATTCGTTTGATAAGTTTGAGCTTTTGATTTTTGCCATTTGATTAGGGACATTTAGTTTTGAATTTTCCTCGGAGTTCGAAATATTTTGTATTTTACTTTTTACAATACTCTGCAGTGAAACCCGAATAAAAAAATCGTTAAAAAGTCTACACGAGGTAGGCAGTTGAAGAGCATTGAGGACCAACACTCCCGAGAGATTTTGACAACAACAGCTAAGGTTATCTACTCCTGTGGTAGGAAATAAACAGGAAATGTTAATGCCGCTTGATTATATGATAATGATATATAATTGCGACAAATAGCTGACTGTACATTTATATTGACCCTGAGCTGGTCATTTTCTACTGGAGAACTGAAATCATCCCCTTTTTCGGATGGGTTTCGTTTTGCTCAGTCTAAAGGTTTATTTGTAGTGTTTTGTGTAGTGTTATTTGTCTTTTGTCTTTTTTCGTTTTTTGCAATGGCGTTACTATTGTCAGTTTGTTTTCGACTTTTCAGTTTGAATGTTCCTTTTGTGAACTTCGTCCTTTTTTTTTTAGCTTGGTTGATATGAAGACAAAAACAATAACTTATCTGTATATGAAGGTTTAGAAAGGCATATATTCTCTATTTTAAATCTAAAATGGAAAGTATTTCAACTCAAAGTAAAAAAATATTTTTTTATACATGCACGAGCAGTCGAAACTTTCATTAGTGTCAAATATTCGCTTATACATGTAGTATTACAAAAATCAATATTCATGCATTTTATAATTTTCTCCATCATGTCCATTGAATTCTAGTTATAACCTTTAATAGAAGACGAAATCAATACATTTCTGTTTTACATAACCAAAGTTTTGAATATATCTGCATGCAAATGCATTATATTATTATATAAATGAAAACATGGGCATATCTGCAAAGTTTCTATAATTTTGCTAGGTATCTTGGTTGTTTGACGAAAATGCTTTAACAACGTCAATTATTGTTAACCACTTATGATCGTCGAGTTATGTACGTTTGTTTTAATTTTATTTAATTTTATTTGATATCAAATAAATCATAAAAAGGATTAAATGAAATACCAAACATACAGGACAGAACACTAACACTACGTCGTAGCACATATACTCTTACGAAAAATAAAACTTAAATTAAAAAACAACGAAGAACACCAGGTACACATAACAAATTATAGTTGTTGTTTTCGTGCATATAAACTCCACAATTTCCCTTTCAGACCATATGTCTTACATCATTTTGATGGAATGTATTACTTACACTTTTCACAATACAGTCCTGTTCGTCTTTCCTTACAACCGTCGGTACAGACTCCAGTATCGTTTTTGCACAAATCATTTAGGCAGTTAGTAGGGTTACATCCCCATACACAAGAGCCATTTCCAGGGTGGCAATGACGGTTAATACAATTGTCGGCACAATGTATCTCACAATTATTCCCCCAAAAACCTTTCTGACAACCTGAAGAGAGCATACATGTTAAAGATTAAAGTATGCATCAGTGATACTATTAAAACCACAACATTTAATGTGTTTAGCATAATGTAGAATATTCGGACAAATAGTTGTGACTGAAACCATTGAATTCCGTGCGCAAATTCGTTTTGCAATTCTAAAAGAATATTATTATCATAATTTCAAGTGTCAGGATCGTCATTTTTTGTGATTGATACACGGAAGACAATTCAATAGTGTAAACATAATCAGCAGGTTGATAATGTAAACATCAATACAAACAACAAACGCTTGTTGTTCATCCATTTGGGACCTGTTCTCTTTGGTCGGGTTGTTGTCTCTTTGAAACATTTCCTATTGTCATCTTTTATTCTATCATTTTAAGTTTTAGTGCGTATTTACTTTTTGGGTTTGCGTAATGCGTCTATGTGAAAACTTAAACTGATTTACTTTGATTATTTTAATGCCCTCTTGCTTATATGTCGCAATGTATCCATATTAACTTTAAAAACTTATCCTTATAAAAATAGTACAAAATCTTTCCACCAAATAACATTAAACACAGAATTACAGATGAAACCCTTAATATTGGTGAATTAAAACACTATACTAGCTTGCTGTCTAAAAAAAAACCCTGGACGACCAATTTTTTTTTTTAGATATGAATTTCTCAAAAACGTGTGTAAATGAGACATACAAATATAATCATGCTAAAATTTAGATGTCCCATAAATAAATTTGAACTGCTGATAGTGGCTGGTGATCACACGTGATCTTTCCGGATCAGCATTCGTAACACAAAACTAAAATACATACGGGAATATATAGGATTTATAGGAGAATTGCACGTGTGAATCATGTCTTATCGCTTTGCGGGTTTAATGTGTACATATAAGACACAAGACCGATTAAATAAAATCATCCGTTATAATATTTCTCGAACATGCTATTATACGAAAAAAAAACTAGACTCATCTACACGGAACATTGTCATGCGTTGCCTTTAAGCTGGTAACAAACATAATTCAATCGCTAGACTTTATCATGTTCACTGAATTCCGATTTCCTCAGGCAACGATAGCAGCAACCCAGTTCAAAAGATGACAGTCAACGTTCTGGTTGACTTAGGACAACATCAGCAGAACAAGATCACAATAAGGATTGTACTTAAACTGACAAAAAAAAAATGGACAGCGAAAGCAACATAACCGATATCGACTGTCCCAGATCTTTGACAAATATCGAGACAGAGATTCGGCAATTGTTTGCGCACAAAAAAAGTGTGACGCACCAGACGTCCTTACTAATGAGACACTGGCATCGACTTTTAAAGGTCCTATGGTGCAGCAAAAAAATTATAGGGCATACAAATGACCGTAAACTGAAGAAGAAATGGCCGTATAAGTGTTCATTGACGCGTAGGAGAGAGGTTAGTTAGGAAACTGGTCGATAATTTAACAGAAGAAATGTGATGATGTGGAGTGCTATATTATTCACCCTTAAACCTGGTGCCCACCAGAGACAACTTTAACGCCAGCCGATAAAGAAACTAATGAGACACTGGCATCGACTTTTAAAGGTCCTATGGTGCAGCAAAAAATTTATAGGGCATACAAATGAACGTAAACTGAGGCGAGTCTTGTTCAGAAGAGTCAAGCTGCAGAGAAGAAATGGCCGTATAAGTGTTCATTGACGCGTAAGGAGAGAGGTTAGTTAGGAAACTGGTCGATAATTTAACAGAAGAATTGTGATGATGTGGAGTGCTATATTATTCACCCTTAAACCTGGTGCCCACCAGAGACAACTTTAACGCCAGCCGATAAAGAAATTATGTGTTGACACTTTCAATGCAGCACTTAAATAACGTAGGAAAGTTTGCAGCTCGACATAGCTCGTGTGTATACATCTCATGCTACTTTTGACTTTCTAGCTAACAAGATTGGAACCCAAAGAAGAACATTTGCGGGATAATTCAAGGGATAAAGTCATCATGCTTTTGAGTAGGAATGGGGATAATTCGTTGTCGTCTTCGATTGATCAGAATGCAATTTGCACAAATTCGAGTATAATGTGATGCTTATTTCTGTATTTAAAATGATATGGACTTACTAAATTAAGAGTATTTTTCACATGTTGTGTTTCTTTATTTTCAACCATAGTATACATTTTTGGAAATGCTGAAATACCCAAACAAAAACAATAAGATAAGAATATATTGATAAAACATACTATACCTACCATTAATAGCAACGTAGCATAATTCAACGATTGGTCCGTCTTTAAATACAGGTTGAGATCCCTTGTTATCATAATAAATGACATATTTCCCAAGATAATTACAAGGTATAGTCTGAGTGATGTCTGGAAGACCGGTATCCGGATCCTCATAACACAGATAACCGTCAGGTGGAATAGTTGATGTGTTGGTTATAAATATTTTAAATCCATTCATCCGATAAGCAACTGTAATACGAATATAGACATACTGCGAGCAAGAAAAACTGTGAACGAAAGAGAACTAGACAAATGAACTATTTATACATCACACCGTACTGATTGCCGTAATGTTGTATAAACCAAACTTGGTATGTCATATCGTAGAAACAGGCAAGATATGCCCTTAATTTTATAATTCGTTCATATATTTTTGTATTATTCGAAACCATCATTTTATTATGTATTCTACAAGGATCACCAGTCCTTCAAATTATATTTAATACCTTAATAACTTTAATATATTCTACACATTTGTTCTGACTTTTATTCGTTTGTGAGTGAATTGTCCGAGTTTAAACGACAATGTATTGCTTTAGAAAGGTGTTAAATCCTTCTGCAGATATTCCTTGTCTAAGTTATGCAGACCACTGAACGGTAAGCAACGAAAAGTCACTCCTATACGAAGCAGTGCTAAACTAGTTCCTTGATTTCTCAACCATTAATCCCTTTTCAAATCGAGTTACGATGACTAGAACACTTATAACAGAGAGTCATATTCGAGGAAAAGACAACGTGATTATGGTTACCACAACTGAAAGATATCGTTTTCATCTGCAAAACAAATATTCCATAACGGCCTGTCAACTTAATGATAGTGATCGATATGTTTTTGAACTAATGATTTTAACTTTACCATTTCAAACATCTTAGTGGTGTAATAGCGTTTTTGTAAGAAGCAACATTCTATATAGGAAATCATGATATGTCAAGCAAGCTGTGGACCAAGCTCTGACTATCGTACATGTATTAACTGGGAGATATATACTTCATCTGCAGCACTAAAAACAAGTTAAAGTCTGAAGCGGCCTATATCTGTACTCGACTTTTTTTACTTGACTGATCTTAATTGGTCTGAAATTTACTAGATATTACTTGACTGTAATCTGAACCATACTTAACAGTCTGAAGTTGTTCTCGACCAGTACTTAACCATCGATTAGTGTATGAATGCTCAACTTAGTCTGAACCATACTCGATCTAGTCTGAAACATACTTGTCCAAGTCTTAACCAACCTAGACAAGTTTTTGTATCGATCTATTATATTTCATCAATTGAGGAACTAATTTAATTTATCTTCCTTTGTTAGAAAATTGAACAACAATCCAAAATGTATTTAAGATGTTTAATATAGCATAAACATACTTTAACCCATTTCTCTGACGTCAGTCTATTGTTCTAACAGTGGATTCTTTTTTAAGAATCCACTGACCACCATGTTAACTTCAGATAACTTATGTCATAACTTTAATCTTTTAACTTACGAAATGTAATCCTCTCAAAAACGAGTGACAGATGAAAGGTTCGAACCCGCGCGTATTTTCGTCAGTGAAGATTGTAGTCTATGCATGATACCACTAGACCACGAGCGCTTAATATTTTAATATCACTCTTAAATCGTATATTGGTCAATACATGTCAATAAACTGTATTTATGTCTTTTTGATATATAATAAAATAAATAACACCATACAATCAAGGAATTGTAAGTATTACTTATTAGAACAGTTCCTTTATAAAATAAACATCCATGAACACATTACACTTATCACTTTTAACGTACAAGGCCTTCCCCTTTTCATCATAAAAAATTTTTACTTTTGGAATTAGTATTATAATGCTATCATACCATCACTTTTTGTTTGTTTGATTATAAATGGTCCAAATATACATCAACATTTAACTGTCTCTAATGTGAATAAATTGTGATAAGCTACAACTGTAAAACTACTTCTTTGACTCTAAAACCAGAAACAAAATCGTCAACTTGTTATGAAAAATGAAATATAAATACTTTTCAGATTAAAAAAGTATTTTGGTAGAGAAAAAAAGTAAAATGAAAAAAAAAATATTCCCGGTCCTAGGTTTGAACTTGTTTCTTTCTGAGCCAACGACTAGACGATCACGGCTATGAACAGATTACATGACAAATTTTAAAATTGACATACTTATATATTGTACATTTGTAACATGAGCAATTCTGATTGGGTTTCAGAATGCGTACCACAAATATTACTAGTTTATTTACTGATTGAAGAGGGATGTCAAATGTAATAACGTTGAAATAATCTAAACATAATGAATGCGAACCAGTTTACACAATATTTATATATTATTTTTCAATGAAGACCAATCAATGTATTTATTTTGTCATCAACTGTGAGGTGGTTTTATTGTGGCATTTATACTTCATTCAGATTTTAAATAATCTTAGTCTGTTTGTAAATATATTGTAAATCCCAACAAATGAATTGTATTAATACTATTGACCTGCTCATTTGGTTGCTAAATACTATATATGAAAATATTCAAGGTTTTCAAATGTTGGTAACTATTTTTTTTAAACTTTCCAAACAAGATTACAAAAAAAATCCGTATAATAATTATATATCTTTTTGAATAAATTATGAACACTAAAATCTAATCAATATAAAAAATTTGTAATGATTAACCATTGAATGAAATAATTATTTACAAATATACAATCTGGAAATAATAAGGGTAGATAACAATCGATTTAAGTTAAATTAAACTTATATTAAGATAAATATAAAATTAATGTGAACCGTGTGGATCTAACCATTTCTAGCTATTAGAGAATAAAAAATACAAAATAGAAAATTATTTTCATGAAATTTCGTTGATTCATTGTCAGATGATGAAACAGATAGTCGTTTTACTAGAAATGGGTTAAGCTAGAGAATTGATAAGAAGTAGAAGATTCGAAAACAATAATCAACTCGCGACTAAAGTCGCTCGTTGATTATCGTTTACGAATCCACTACTTCTTATCAATTCTCTTATACGGAACTTTCTACCACTATTGAAATATCTTAAAAGGTATTTAAAACTTTTTGAATGTTTCAGATATATCTTATGGTTACTGGAAATTTCAACACTAACTTTAGCCTTGTAAAAATCTAATCAAACGGACAGAAAATCACAAATTTGATAGAACAAAAAATCTCATATAGTTGTTTTTTATAATTGTTTGAGTATATAAGAGAACGAATACTTACCTTTATTACATTTATTCATGAAACGGCTAAGGATATTGTTCATAAAACTTTGATAAATGAAGATTTGTCAAATTTAAATCATGTTAACGAAATAAATCTCTTTATTACTGAAAAATAATAACATCAGGGTTTTCGATATCACAAACTAGTAAAAACATGTACTAAATTTTATCATCCATAAAAGGACATCATTCGTAAATATAAACAACATGCAGACATCTTATACGTTCAGGTATTTAACATTAAATCTTTTCTTTACAAAGCACAGAAATGTCGACATTAATATCTAAAGCTAACCTAACCTTTAAAAAGTCTTATTAAGAAGGGATACAGTTACGATACTGTTGTCAGTTCATTAAAGATAGCATATTTTGGTATTAATATTGATTTACTCATAGGGTCGGTAATTAACACATTTATTCTAAAACCAGTTGTTGGCACAATGCGGGTTATGTTCTTCTCGATTATTTTATGAAGGTATGATACCAAACCCCTGACGGGAGGGATTGTGCTTGATTTTTATATGATGAAGACATAATCTTTCTATCAGTTTTATTGAAGTCTGGAGCTGGCATGTCAGTACTGCTAATAGAACTTTGTTAATTTATGTATCATTGTCATTTTGCTTAGTTTATTGTGTAACCTATTCTGATATCGGACTCAGACTTCTTGTTGAAGACACATTGGTGGCCTTCGATTGTTTTATTTACTCTCTGGTTGTTGTCTCTTTAACAGATTCCCAATTTCTATTCTATATTTTTAGGACATATATTTTGGCACCATGAAGCCATTTAAGTACCAGTCATCATTGGCAAATTGTCTTCTTAACCATTATTTGATCATTATTGATTTTCTAGAATATGTATTTGTTAAAAAGTTGCTTTGTATATTAATGATATCATAGTTCAAAATAAACAAAATTTAAAATTAATTATTTTCTTTTTTAATCAACAAATAATCTCAAAAGAAATTGTGACCTTTTTTCTCTTGAATTTTGTTTTTGAATGTCCTACATGCTAAATTTATGTTGTTAGTCGAGTTAAGTTAATACGCAGTTAACCTTTTTGTTTATAAAGCAACTTATAAAATTTAAAAAAAAAAGTGACTTCCATGTTTTGTAACACCAATAATTTAATATCATTGAACTTCCATAACAATCCCTTTTAAAAAAAAAGAAATTATGTTACAAAACTTCAGTTAAAATTGATGTTGATTTTTTAAGTTTTGCTAAAAATTAAAGACATGTCATACACGAAGCAAATTAATAAGGTTTAATTACGTCAGTACAGATGATGTGTTTTACAGGTAAACATCAAATCCTTTTTTTCACTCGTGTCTTATCTTTCTAGTCAATTCAAAAGGCCTTGTGATTTGAGCTTTACAGTATGCTGTTTATAATCTATTACTCTCTGACCAGGTTGGCTATTTCAATGAGTCCCAATCACGAGTAATTGCTTTATAGTTTAGACTGATCAGAATAAAAATTTAAATGATTTTTTAATATATAAATCCCTTTTAGATATACATTTAGACGTACTTAACATATAATTATTTCTGTGACTACATCTTACGATCCTATACGACCCAGCAGCAGAAAACAGCTGACGGCCACCCATGGGTCTTCAACACAGCGAGAAAATCACGCACCCGGAGGCGGGATTCTGCTGGTCCCTAAACAAAATGGGTACTAGTTCAAGGAAAATGGACGTCACACTAAACTCCAGAACATATAAATGAACTATGTAAAACAGTAAAAACATACAAGACTTACAAAGGTCAGAGGCTTCTGACTTGGGACGGGCACAAACATGCGGCGGGGTTAAACATGTTTGTGAGATGTCAATCATCCCCTATACCTTTAGTCAATGTAGAATAAAGAAACACAAAGTAACACGCACAGTAAAATTCAGTTCAGAAAAAGTCCGAGTCCGATGTCAGAAAAAGTTACTTGAGAACCAATGATATATTAATTAACAAGGGACTACTAGTAGTAAATGACATGCCAGCTCCAGGCATCAATTAAAATTAATTGAAAGATTATGTTTTCATCATATAAAAATCAAGCACAATCCCTCCCGTTAGGTTGTTTTAAAATGCATTTAAAATAAATGTGCTTATTTCCGATGCAAAAACCCTATGAATAAATCAATACTAATACCAAAATAAGCCATATTTAATGAACTGACAACAGTATCATAATAATATCACTTCTGAATAAGTCTGTTTAAAGGTTTGGTTTACACCATACGATAGCGACAAGAGCACATGACCATCTGGAAATGGATAATTTACAATAGGAAATGAAAAATCATTTCTTTTATACTTCATTTTGGTATTACGTTTCTCGTTAAATATATAGATATCAACACCCAGAAAAGGGCCTTGCTCATTGTTGGTATTAGTTTTATTGAAAGTAAGTTTATGAGATATATCTAGTATCGTCATTATTGAGAGCCAATGTATCATTCAAATATCTAAAAGAGTTGTTTTCTTCAAATTTTAGTATCATTTTTGTATCATAACAATTAAGAAACAGGTCCGCAAAAAGTGGTTCACAATTAGTGCCCATTACAAGTCTATTGTATGTAACCATGAAACATAATGTGTTTTGAGGTTTATAATTAAGGTGAATTAACCATGTCCACTTTGTTAAAAAAAAATACATGACACAAGAATGCACCTTAATAAGGTTTTAGTACCATCAGTAGAAATGTGTTTTTAGTCTTATTTTATATCAATACTCAGACCTAAAAACTAGATAATTTGAACAATGTGATAGTAATGGAAGGATGTTGAAATTTGTAAATATATCTTTAATTCATTGAGGCTGGTGTCATGTCAGTTAAAACGATTGTTATGTAAACAGTTAAAATTAAAATAAAGTAGAAGTTATTTGATAAATATAAAAAAAAGATGTAGTATGATTACCAATGAGACAATTCTCCACAAGAGACCACATAAATTAACTATAGGCAACCGTACGGCCTTCAACAATGACCAAAGCCTATACCGCTTAGTCAACTATAAAATTATAAAATCGGTTCAGACTTATCGAGTATTTTGTAAACCTTTGGTCGAGTATTGTTCAGACTGAAAAATAAAAAAACAAAAACCCCAAAAAAAAAAATCGGTCGAGTAAAGGTCGTGAATGGGTTAAGACTGTTTCAGGCTGGTCGAGTAATAATTCAGATGTTTTTCAATGGCAAAGGTAAGGTTCAAGTACAAATCACCACAGTCGAGTATTGTTAAGATAGGGGTCGAGTTATATCAGGTAAAATACAGACCAGTTCAGCCGGGTCAAGTAAAACTCAGTACAGTCGAGAACAGATATTTGCCATTTCAGACTTTTACTGGTTTGTAGTGCAGGTGCTGATTGAAAATTGTTTCATAGAAATAGAAAGTTGACATTTCTGAAATCAGTTCTTATTTCGTAAAGTGTCAATTTCAGCCGAACTTTTGAATATCAAGATGTAAGTCCAGAAATGAGGCCGACTTTACTTTATGGTAAAGTGTGTCTTTTATTGCAAGCTCAATAAGAAAGATACATTCAAAATAGCCACACAAAAAAGAAAGAAAAAAAAAATAGTGAGAGAGCATCATCTTTTATTAAAAATAGAAAGTTCACAATTCTGAAATAATGTCAGAACGTATTGTTCTCAGCCGTATTTTATTTTGAATTTCTAGATATGAGTCCAGAAATGATGCAGACGTTCCTTTTTGTTGTATTCTTTATTTCATGGTCAATGAGACAGATACATCCAATATAGCCTCCAAAAAAAAAACATTTAGTGGGAAGACATTATCTTTATAGTGGAAAATGAAGTTAAAGGAAAATGCTAGCTTTTCGCGTCCTAATAAAAAGGGTATAAAAGATAATAAAATACAAGACTTTTTGTGTAAATACAACTCCAAATAAGAAGACCAAACCGTATCGATGTCACAGTTTATAAAGGCAAGATCAAAGTACATAGCCTACATGTATAAAATAATTACTATATGTATTCTAATGATATGAAATGATGTCGTCCGCCAGCAATATGTGTCAAAAGTTTGTTGTTGCGCTTCAAAAAAGATGAAACACAGCAACTTAATGTGCATAAAAAAATGTATCCAATTTCAATTCAAAACAACTAAACCATTTCAGATCTGATTCTGTTCATAATCGAAGAAACGTATACAACCACACACATGAGTGATTTGATCAAAAGCAATAAGCATACCAAGACAAAATACAATACTGAATTAAAACATGCAAGACGGCTATTTATGATATATTCCTAATTACTTCAAAAGAGGGACGAAAGATACCAAAGGGACAGTCAAACTCATAAATCTAAAACAAACTGACAACGCCATGGCTAAAAATGAAAAAGACAAACAGAAAAACAATAGCACACACGACACAACATAGAAAACTAAAGAATAAACAACACGAACCCCACCAAAAACTAGGGATGATCTCAGGTGCTCTGGAAGGATAAGCAGATCCTGCTCCACATGTGGCACCCGTCGTGTTGCTTATGTGATTACAAATCCGGTAAATAGTCTAATTCGGTAGGTCACATTCATGAAAGGGAAGGGGATTGTAGTTACGACGTAAGGAACATATCCGATATCATTTGTGAAACGGTTATTCCATAACGGTCAACCAACTCGTGATGGCGTCAACTAAAACTCTAGCCGCAGAGTATAATATAACTGCCGTTTGCAGATAGTCCATGGTAAACTATAATTTTGTTGTTCGTGTACTGCAAAATGAACGAAACCGTAAAGTGTTTAGTTATGCATACATCACCCGCTATGCACGGTAAAAATGCCTAAATGGGGAATAGGACATAGTGGGTAAATTTGTACATCAGACGACTATTATGGTATCTAAAAATAAGATCGCACCTGATTTGAGACCTTTACATATCTTATCGGTCAACCAATTTGGGATGGACAGGGTAAAACTTATATATAAGTGTCCTGTAGGGATATGTTTATGTAAATACAAATATTTCAATATTAAAATATAAGTATTTTGATATACTTAAACAATTAGTTTCGTATTTGTAGGAACATATTAGGATGAATAAAGGGGAAACTGAGTTAAAGTGATTGATTTGGTTATTGACAAACATTAAAGAAAAACCAACAAAAGACAATAATTGAGATAAGATATATACAATGTTCATGTCAGCTGCTCAGTTCAGAAAAATAAATAAATTAAAAAAAAAAAAAAAAAAAAAACTCAGTTCAAAAATCCACAATGCATCATGATGCATTCTTCAAAAAGAAATGATTACAATGACAATAACATACTTACAGCGTTCCCTGTAGTATATTTGTATTTCTGTGACATATGCAATTTCGAACGAAAACTTAAACATCCACCAAGCTTCAGACACATTGGTACGAGATACAGCTGTGTGGGAACATTTATCAGGTCCCCATTCATTTGATACTGGAGGATATATAGCATGTTCAGCTTCACTTGCATGGTACTTTGAACTTTGTGTAGCCTGTCCGAATGGTGTTAGGTTTTCTGTTGTCAAAAAGTAAAGCAAACATAATACGCACTAATGATCAAACTTTAATGCAACAATAATGGGTTCAATTGAACAAGTAAACAGGATAGAATAAACATAAAAAAACAATTTCTATTTACCTTTGAATTTTTAAAGTGTTATTTTGTTGACGTAGATAGATATAAGCAGATGTGTTATAAGTGCCAATGAGACAACTCTCCATTCTAGTCACAAAAAGTAAACCATTATAGATCACAGTACGGCTTCAACACTGAGCCTGGGCTCACATCGAAATGCAAGCTATAAAGGACCCAAAATTGACTTGTGTAAAGAATTCATACAGGAAAACCAGCAATCTAATCTATATAAAAACGAGAAACGAGAAACACTTATGAATCACCATAATGATTATCACATCAACAAACAAAAACCACTGAACAACAGGTTCCTGAAAATCCCTTTAGACCCTGCATCTTATTTATTAAATTTTGCTCATTTAAATGAGATAATGACTATGACAACTCAAGCTGTAATATATTTATGTCACAAGAGCCTTCGATGAACATGCTCGATGCTATATGTACTATATCCTCTTACAACAAAAATGGGTGTGTATATTATCATTTCCTGAACATAAGTTCCTCCATAATGTGTTTTCATTCAGAAATTACTGTACCACACATTTGTTTGAAATATCATGTACATTAGAAAAGAGTCTACAGATTCATTCGATACAGTAACATTGGTACAATTATACAATTGCAAGTAATGTAAGTATTCGATGTGAATGTATAATGCATGACACATTTTCAAAAATTCCAGGAATAATCATAATGATGTCATTTAAGTATTTATAAATGCGAGGTAAAGTGACAAAAACTCATGATCCGCCCGTAGAACCAACTTTCATTATGCAAACGAAGTCTAAAAAGTCCACCTGTTCAAATTTGTAACAAATCTTATAACATGTATAGGAAATTCAGGAAAATCTTTGATACTAGTATTCAATCACGCCATTTATCTACATGAGTCTAGAAAACAATGTTTTTCGTCGTCTTGAAAATATAAGTCTACATTCTCATGAACCCAGACGAAACATATCTGACGCATGAGGTAATGAACACCATGTGATATAGTTTAAGAAATAATCAGCACAAGTACCTGTATCAATAGAGAAACCGCTCAAGATTTGTTTAGTTACTTTCAATAAGCTATGATAATTGTAAACAAACAATATAAGTCAGGTGTAATAGAAACGTGTACTAGCTACAGATTACAAACACGACGAAAACAAAAACAAAACCTGATGGAATCGTATTAAATTGAAAGCAAGCAATGTGGAATGCATCGACATGAAAAGTATTTTCTTCTAATGATTCCTTCCCAACCATGCGATTCTTGTTCAGCATCGTTTCAGTTGTGCCTTCTTGTATACAATACTGGATCATTTAATGCACAAGGAGCATCGCTTTTAATGCAGAATGTACGATTACACATCATTCGATAAATTGACTAAATAACGTGTTAAATATTATTTGTTAATTTGTTAATTTGTTACATATTTTCATATCGATATATATATAAATGTGAATAAGTGAAAACATACTAGCATATCCCCTGTCTTTCTGTGATCATTTTTATCAATATTGAATTGATTTTCAACTTTCTTAGTTAAAAGAAAACTGACTTTATAATGTTATTCAAATATCTGATCTGTACACTTCTATGGTTTGATACAAGATAATATAAGTTTTATATGCAAAAAAGTCGATAACAAGTGAAAGAATATCCTCTAAAATAAACGTTTGAAATCTTACGAAGTGATAAATCATTTTTTTTAACTTGTGGAAGTGTAAGTCATGAAGTGTAATTTGACAATTATCATAAACAATGTATTACAATCCTGTTAACACAGTTTGGATTTAATAAAACAGAACTTACTTTGAGCTGTAACTATCAGCAATGCAGTTGCGTGAAAAAGTAGCACAAACATATTTGATGTTAAACGTCCGATATGTTCAGTCGGACTTAATGGTATGCTAAAATAACATATATAACGTATAATTAAAACTGTAGCATCAACTTGTTTCCTGAAGTGAATTTATGTACCACTTTGAATACAATATAAAATCATGTAAATAAAAGAGTCATCGTTGTGCGCAGCATGATATAACTGCAAAATTTATTATCAGGCTAGGCTGAACATATCACCTAAATTCAAAGCGACTACGACTCATAGTGAGAGAAAGACTTCCAAAACACAAAACTTTGATCTTTTTTTCTACGATTATAATAGTTTGCCATACTTATAGCAAAGACGGAAAGGCCCTTATCAAATGGCAAAATCAAAAGCTAAACATACATAATGTGGCGGGGCTAAACAAGTTTGAAGACGCCAACACTTACTTTAACCTTGGACCGTGCTGTACATTTAAAAATACAACATAAGAAAAAACAATAAAGACCAGATGAAAAAGGCTCAACTCATCAGATGGATACAATTAGAAATACATCTAACAAAAACAGAGTGGACGTAGCAGTATACTTATACATCCCCACAACAAAAATACACTAAGTACAGATCTGCGAGTAGTCGCAGTTACTGACAGCTAGTTCAAAGCAAATAGTAACTAACAGAAAAGAATCAGGCATCTAGGACTAAAATATCAATCAGTAAACATTACACATCACGTGGATTAAGTATAAGTATTGACATATTGTAGAGTTATGAGTGTGCATATGTATATAAAAATAATATTTAGCTTGATTTTAATTTACTAATAACAAAATCAATATTGTTACCAATAAAAACAATATTCAAAGATCTAATTACATTGTTGAGTCGATGACCGTTTAGAATAAGTTTATCTAAAGAATCGATAAAGTTACCATGATCGTTTCTCACTTTCCGGGGTCGGTAAACAACATCTCTGTAAAAAAAGGATGTGTTATCCCGTTCGAAATAAGTTTTTTAAAGATACAACCAAGCTTCAAAACCAATCTTTATATCTATGGAAAAATCTACTTTAGGCACGGACATTCCTGTCAGGAGCACTAGTATAACTGGTAGCTGATACAAACAGGGAAACCGCAGACCTGTTTAATACATAGCTTGTGCACGTTTGATCCTTTGTTGTTCTGTGTTCCTCTCCGAGAGCATGCATTTTTGTTGGCCTTATTATCTTTTTCATCTTCGGTACTTGGTGTGAGATCGATTACATGATAATACCTGGACTCTGTAGAGTGTTTTGTTCTAATCTCTTGGTCAATGTCTGAATTGAATTCAAAATGAACTTCGTTCCCGGAAAAAAGATTGTCAGATTTATTAGTCGCTTCTTCTTTTAACTCACACTATATAGTTTATATTTTAATGGTCACAAAAAAAGACCTAAAGTGGATTCAGCAACCTCTTTGGTTGTGTGTTCGTACATCAGATTCTTTACGAAAATACCAAAGCGAAAGAAATTAAAAAAAAGCCGTAACTAGGACACTATGGTGCAATGATTCGAATAACTTTAAATACCGACTAACTGCCCGTGCATGGAATTCTACCAGTATTCATTTAGATATTTAATCAAACATTTATTTATAATACCATAATTACGTGTACATTAAAAGGCAACAATTTGTTTCGATATTTGTACAACTTTGGTAAATATAAGTATCATGATGTTAAACAGCATGGGTGATTGGAAAACAAGGTTGAGGCTAATCGAGAGAGAGAGAGAGAGTTGTGATTTACTTGCTTTAACTTGTTTAAGTGTTCAATCAACATGTAGTATAACATGTCATTTTTAGAAGCATGTACATTCGCAACTAGACAAATACTTTTTCAAACGTATATCAGACCGATTTAATTTAATACGCACTTAACAGTCAAGTATTTAATGATTGATAAACGCACCTTTTCCTCATTTACATTAAAACACATGCTTACAGTTTGTTCGAGACGAGGAAGGAAAGTATAAGGAAATTCAAATTCAACTAACGGCTCAATTTATAACATAAATACTATAATAAAATAAAAGACATTACAATTATTTTAGTTGTCCTCAAAATAAAAAGGTTCAGTAAACCCCTTTTTGGTCCCCAAATATAGCAGTTTTTCAAAATTGTGAAAATGTAATTTTTTAGCTATTCACTGGAAAGTAGAATGCTTCTGCTACATAAATATGGGCTGTTTTCGACAATACAATACACATATATCGGGTACTAGCATCATTAAGTCATGCTAAATTACTGAAATCTTCACAATTTTAGCATTTTAGTTAAATTTAGACGGTTTCATTTTTAAATTAAAGTGGCCGCATTCGTGTTCATTCATGATATTGCAAAGTTGGTTGTATTTGAAATTAATACATTACATATATAAAGGTTGAGGATGAACACGGATGCGGCCTCTTTCATTTTTGACAGAAACCATCTTTAAAGTGACGTTTTTGTTTGCATATTTGATAGAAATTATTATATATGACTTGAATCGGAGCGTTTTTAAGGACTAAATCAGTTAAAACCTTTTACGTTAACTAATAAAATCAATTGAAATAGACACTTAAGTGTTTAAAAAGAGTCCAAAATCTTTCGCTAGATGAACCTGAAATTTGAGACCAAAATCGGCCCTTACCGGACCTACTCCTTTGTTAAATTTCTCGTACAATATGACACACAGTAGACACATAAGGCATCACATAGCACGTTAGATAAACCATTGACGAGCTTTTTTACTCCAAAGAAGAAAGCCACATTACGGAGTATATTTAAGTAAATTTTTGTCAAAACATAATGGAAAAGATCACTTTATCTATGACTATTGCAATTTTTAAGAAACCAACTGTACTATGATGATGATGATAATAGTTAGGGTCAGCAGCACTACATATATCTATTTTAGGGAGATTTTGATTATCATTTACTCCCGACTATAGATAAATTTTCCTCATTAAATCTGTTTTTCAATACTATTTGAAAACATATCAAAAATAAATTTAGAATTGATTTACATTTGTCATTTCAGGGCATTTTGTAGCTGACTTTGCAGGAAGGATTTTGATCATTGTTGAAAGACGTTCGTATATACAGTGACCTTAACAGATCTGTAGTTGTTAATGTTTGTGTCATTGAGTCTCTATGGAGAGTGGTCTCGTTGTCAATCATACCACATCGTCTTATTTTCATATTTAGCTTTTTCATTTTTGTACATTAAACTTAGATGATCGGTTCTGAACCTACATCATGTACATATATGCAAAGAAAAACCTAAACGAAGAAATAATAAATAGAAGAAAACTTAAATTCAATTCGTTTCTTTATATGTCTTACAATTGGCCTTCAAATGTAAATTACCACGATGTTTTAATCCTTCTCAAATCTACATAAAAGTTTTATGGACAATTTAAAAGAGATTTTCCTATTTTATACCGTATCTACCGTACCACAAATCGGACAGTCATTCAAGAAAAATAGATACATGCACTTCGTATAGATGACATTGACTATAACAATTGAATATTATGATACATGTATAATGAACTGATATTTGTATTATGCATGATCATTATTCAATGCACCCATGTATTCATGTTTATTGCTACCAGTTTTTATGTGAAACTTTTATCAGATATTTAACCTTATTATTTGTATTGTCAAATGAACGAACAAAATCTGTTTAATATATGACAATCATGATAACATAATATGTTTTGATTAATCTTAACAATTATATGTTTGAATTGGTTTCCATATTTGTACAACCTAATCTAGTTAGAATTTTACACTGTACATGTATAAACACATAAAAATAGAACTATTATAGCAGTTTTAAAAGTGCAAATGAAATCTCCTGTCATAATGAGGTTTCCCCACATTTTTCAAAAGGCGAGTGTTGTTAATGTTATTTAAAGATTGAAGATCGGTAGAATTATTGCCATCTAAGCTGCAGAACATAAAACAATATAGTTAACTACGAACCCTCCTCCTTCAAAAATGAATCCGTTTTCTTGTCAAATAAGCTGTTGCTGTATATTCGAAATAAAAATCACATTGACTTCACACTTTCAAATGTATCTTGTTTCGTATCTTTAAAATAAAATGGTGCATTCCCTAGATCTTCAGCTTAACAATGAACAATAAAAATATCGCTCTACTTGATTGTACAATTAGAAATACTTATATTTCAAGTGCTTTAGGGACGACATCAAAAGTTCAATGAACGATAAAAAAACTTAATTCATATAGTTTTTTCACTGACCCCCACACCCCCTCTTAACTTAATTTTGGAAAAATTGATTGACCAATAGAGATATATGTAAAATAGATTTGAGATTAACAAAACTTACAGCAATGTTGACCCCCCCCCCCCAAACTACTTGATTTAAGTTTTTTTTTATCGTACATCGATCTTTTGATGTCATCTCTTACTGTTAACGACTTGATAGCATTATAAACGTGAATGCAGAAGGAAAGTGAAACTTAGTTGCCATGAATGTGCGAGATCAAGTTTATTTATATTGGAAGTACTAAGGGAGTTTTTCATTTTAAATGAAATCAAGAGTTACAATTATCATAAATTGGGAATATAAATATTATTTATATATACTTTAATTATCGGGTTCAACCATGCATGTCCAAAATATGTTTGTTCAACCATGCAATAGTCACGATTATACTAGGGCAAAAATGCCACACATGTGTCACGCATGTGCCTAAAAACGCATGTGTCACAGGTGTGTTACATGCGTAATACACATGTTTCTTGCCACGCATGAGAATCATGTGTTGTACACATGCGTAATACACGCATGTGAATCACATGTGTCAGAAATACACCTGTGTCACGCATGTGTTGGATAACGCATGTGGCACATGCGATATTTGCATGTGTAACACATGTATAGTAAAACGCATGTGTAACACATGTGTAAATTACACAGGCAAATTTTGTTGACATGAAGTTAAATTAAATTTTTCACATGATTTTTACGATAGATTATTCACGTGAAATTCACATCATTTACCAACACCTTAAGAAGCACAACCATCCTTTTAAATATTTAGCAGTTCAACCTTTAGAAGTAGTAAATAAGCAGCCTGGTGAATCGCATTCAAAGTTTGTACAATCACGGAAAATAATTGAATTAAATTGGATTAAAAAATTACAGACAGTTTACCCTCTCGGTCTAAATGATAATATCATGGGAATTGGTAATATATCTAGAACCAATTCCGTTAACATTTTGGATATAGTTTCTAAAACTGTTCGTAAAAAACGTTCTCACGGTCGTAGAACAAATCGCAATCAAAGAAAATTTCGGGCCAATCATACCAATATTTCGGACCTAATTTCTATTTCAAAAAACAACGGCAGACATTATCTCTTAACAAAACTCTGTTCGTTACCGGTTAATAAGTTAAATAAAATTTTGGAGGATTGCAACACAATTTCATATAGCAGTCCTAAGTATGAAATTGTTCAAATTATTATGGCATATTGTTATTCTAAATTATTTCCCAAAATTGATCGCCCTGAAGATCATAAAAAACATTTTATTAAAATTAAGTATGTCAATAAAGGCTTTGATTTTGTAAATATTGCCGGTATATTTAACGACCATTCTGTTAAAGAACAAATTCCTGGATACTTTGACAATACTGAGCTACCTCTTATTTGTTATATTTACAAGAAATCTACCCGGAAATTTGTGTTTAATTATAGTAAATTGTATAAAGATGTTAATATCAGTGAAAATACACCTACTTCATGTAATTGCAGTAATTTCGAATATATCTATGGACCCATTTCCCATGTTATAACAGGAGATCTTAACATCGTTCAAGACCGAGAGTTAAAATCATTCCTCAGTAAAGGACCTAAATATCGTCCACCGTCAATTATTAATTGGAATGAGTGTCGTAATATCATCCACGACTCACTCCATACTTACTGTATGAAATGGATAAAACGGGAAAAAGCTGACAAAAAATCTTTGGACTCTTTTTTTAATTCAGTAATGAAGATAGTTGATATACGTATTCAACATTTTAAAGAACATTTTACTATTAACAATAACCTCAATAAACCTATTTCTCGTATCAAACATAAACTAAAAGAACTAGCCAAGGAATCTGTTTTTGTCCCGGCCGATAAAGCTGCTAATAATCTTATTATTGTTTGGCGTAAATTTTACATTGAGGTTCTGAAAAAGGAAATCACCAATTCACCAACATTCCAACTGACTCCATTTTCAGAAAACGAAATCTGTAACAAACATAAACTTTTAGCCACCGCTTTACAAGCAGAGCTAAATACAATGAAAGTCCCAACTATGTATTGGCTTCCGAAGCTACACAAAACCCCTTACAAATATAGATTTATTTCGTCTTCAAGCCATTGTTCAACTACTAAATTGTCTATTCTTCTTATCAGCACACTTGGTACAATTAAAAACCTGATAATAAATTGTTCAAATAAGGCCTTCGAAAATAGTGGAATAAATTACTTTTGGAGTGTCAAGAACTCGTTGGAAGTACTTGATAAATTGCATGCTGATATTGGTGATTTTGAATCTGTTCAAAGTTTTGATTTTTCTACCCTGTATACTATATTGCCTCACATTCTCATTAAGAAAAAATTCACACACCTAATTAAATGGGCATTCAAAAAATCAGAATGTGAATATATATGTTCAAACTCTTTTAGGTCATTTTTTAGTAGCAATAAACAAAAAAACTATGTTAATTGGACATGCTTTGTTACTATATATGCCCTTGAATTTTTACTAGATAACATTTTTGTTCGCTTTGGGGATTCCGTATATCGTCAGATTATCGGAATTCCAATGGGAACTAACTGTGCACCACTTATTGCGGACCTGTTTTTGTATTGTTATGAGTTACAATTCATGACAAAAATAAGCAAAGACCCATCGAAACAACATCTGATTAACAAATTTAATAATACTTTTAGATATTTGGATGATATTTTGGCTCTCAATAATGACGACTTCAGTATGTATATTAATGAAATTTATCCTGTTGAACTTACTTTAAATAAAGCTAATACTAACAATGACCACTGCCCTTTTCTCGATCTTGATATCTATATCACTAATGGAAAGCTGAATACTAAAATTTATGATAAAAGGGATGATTTTTCATTTCCTATCGTTAATTATCCGTTTTTAGATGGTGACGTTCCCTTGTCACCATCTTACGGTGTTTATATATCTCAACTTGTACGATTCGCTCGTGTATGTAACAATGTTTTAGATTTTAACGAGAGAAATTTATGTATTACTGAAAAATTATTACACCAGGGTTTTCGATATCACAAACTAGTCAAAACATTTACTAAATTTTATCATCGGTATAAAGACATCATTCGTAAATATAGCTCAACATGCAGACTTCTAATACGTTCAGGTATTTCACATCCAATTTTTTTATGGAAATATTCTTTATAAAGCACAAAAGGTGTCAGTATTCACCTCAGAAACTTACAAAACCTTTGAATAGACTTATTAAGAAGGGATATAATTACGATACTGTTGTCAAGTCATTAAAGATTGCATATTTTGGCGTTAATATTGAGTCACTGATAAGGTCTTTGCATCGGAACTAAACACATTTATTCTAAAAACAGTTGTTGGCATGACACGGGTTATGTTCTTCTCATATATGTTATGATGGTATGATATTAAACCCCTAACGGGAAGGATTGTGCCTGATGTTCATATGATGAAATCATAATCTTTCAGTCAGTTTAATTGAAGTCTGGAGCTGGCATGTCAGTTAACTGCTAGTAGTCTGCTGTTATTTATGGATTATTGTCATTTTGTTTATTTTCTTTGGTTACATCTTCTGACATCAGACTCGGACTTCTCTTGAACTGAATTTTAATGTGCGTATTGTTATGCGTTTACTTTTCTACATTGGTTAGAGGTATAGGGGGAGGGTTGAGATCTCACAAACATGTTTAACCCCGCCGCATTTTTGCGCCTGTCCCAAGTCAGGAGCCTCTGGCCTTTGTTAGTCTTGTATTATTTTAATTTTAGTTTCTTGTGTACATTTGGAAATTAGTATGGCGTTCATTATCACTGGACTAGTATATATTTGTTTAGGGGCCAGCTGGAGGACGCCTCCGGGTGCGGGAATTTCTCGCTACATTGAAGACCTGTTGGTGACCTTCTGCTGTTGTTTTTTTATTTGGTCGGGTTGTTGTCTCTTTGACACATTCCCCATTTCCATTCTCAATTTTATTTCAATCCAGATACGGCCATAATTTTTGTTTTTAAAAGGCAAAAACCAGAGTCAGATTTTTTCTTTCAAATATCTCAGACTGCCTTCTCAAACAAATGGTTCGTATCTAGAGCTTATGTTGACTGAGGATCATCATTCAGCTATGTTATTTCTAGTTAAAATAGGCTGAGGCGTTTTGGGTAACACATGTTTTCGTAGGTAAATAATATTGCTTTTTTTTTATGAAAGTGTAATAGAGTATAACCGTTTCTGTCTCGTGGAATTGTGAAATAGAAGTCAATACATTCTTGCTCAATCCTGTGTCGCTTTCGGAAGATGTCATGATTGTCATCCTCAGTCTATCCATGTGTTACTGTAATTTGAATTTCAAAATGACTGATTGACGTTTCTGTGACCTCATTTTGTAAAATAAATGTACGTGATATTTTATTTATTACACTCTAACTGTCTAACAGTTACATTTAATTATTCTCCGATTTAGAGTAATTCTCGTTTGTCAATTTTCCAAACTTCACCATCATGCCCCCCTCAGCACAGTTATTTAATTTATATGAATGGAACAAAATGTGAATGAGTTATAAATAATAGATAATTGATTGAATATCCTTTATTTAGTTTTTATTTATTCTCATGATTCTTCCAGAGACACTATATATGCTCTGAGAATAATGATCCTTTATTCTATATTTTTGCTTTTTAACTAACTTTGTTGTTTTTTTGTCCTTATTTAATTCCCCATTCTCGATTCCAGACTTAGTTAACTCTCACATAAATGATATGATATTATACGTAAATGTACGAAAGGTTGGATCCTCGAATACGGAAAACCGGAAATCAACTGCAATAGATAAAAAACTAATATACATTTACATGCGTGACTATATTCGAAAAAATATTATTATCCTCATCTGTAGTATATTTTTGCATAATGCACAATAATGAATTGGCTTTTTTTAAATGGATTGTACACGAACAACAAACGTTATATGTGTAGGATAACAACGAAACTTCATTCATTATACTTCTATACTATATGCTCTTCTAATACACAATTATTTTGAAAAAAAGTCAATAACCGATGAAATAAAACAATCTTATATACTTAACGAAAACATGTCTCTTTATTAACATGACGCACTTTGATGTCAAAGTATGATGCTTTTGTTATTATAAAGAGTAGATTTGTTTTTTCGAAACCGATCTATCATTATACTCGAGGATTTATTTTTATTTTCTGGAGATGTCATCAAACAATTTTTCAGTAAAACAACGGTAAAAGAACATACGTATATAGGTGTCAATAATTTACATGATCTGTTTGTTAAAAGTTAAGACTTTTCCACTTACTGAAAATCTGAAGTTCATGCATTTTGTTTCTTTGTTGACTTGTTTTTTTTTAAGTTATCAAAATCATAATATAATGGTTCACTGCCATACAACAAGTAAAAGATGTAGTCAGCTATACAACCAGATTTAATAGACCATTGTATATAACAGACAATATATATCATAAGTCGAATGTGACAGTTATTTTTCATTCATTGTGTGTGCTTCATAATTGATTTTTTTTTCATTTGTTAATGGAATTTCCATTTAGAAATTTCCTCGGAGTTTGGTATTTTTGTAATTTTTCTTTTATTTAACACTTTATTCGATTAATGCCGTTGTGTAACTAAAACCTATTACAATACATTTTTTGCACTTTGTTTCAACTTACAAGCTCTCGATATATTGTTATAAGTAAAAGAATCTGAATAGACGCAACACATTTAAGCAAAATTACTTCTATTGTAAAAAAATGTAGGTTAGCGACAAACATTGATCAATTAAGAAAAGATAAATCATCTTTAAAATATATTCTGCATGTATCTTACCCAATATATTGTTTTGTTTATGTAATTAAATATGCATTCCGATTAGATTTTATAAAACTTTTCAATTACTTTTTCAGTGGAGCTATGGTAGAGGTGTCATACATTTCTACTATTTCATGAACTGTGTCGTTGCAATCATATTTGGAAAACGTTAGAAAATGAAAGGCTAGGGTAATACATTTTTGTACATATAATATATAGTCTTCAAAAAGTTCGAAGGCAAATATTTACTCACGTTGAGCTATGACAGTCAATTGATAAATTGTAAAGATCAGTATCCCAAAAACATGTTAGATTTTGTTGTCACCATCAGGTACGACCAGAACTGATATGTTGCTGATATGAAAAAAAATATAATGGTATGGATTAGAAGTTGATTTCCTTGTAAGTAAAACATTCTAAAAACATTCTAAATACAAATGATGACAGAATGCGGATGCTACCTGCACATTGAATTGAAGAGCTCTACGAATTATGTACGTAGCCATATAACAGTTTGTCTATATAATAAAACAAATTGTTACTATTAACGGGGTCAAAGTGTTTGGTAGCCAATCCAATAACAAGTACATGTATCAATTGTTTGATACCTGCATTACTTCGTTTAAGTAAAACAAAATATATGTTGTTCTTTGAAATAAATATTCTGCATTGCGCTTGACCTATAACTTTATATTTAGTACATAATAAATGTAGACATACCTGGTATCGCATTAATGAAAATAATCACACACGTAAATAATTCTAAGTAACCTGACCCATTTAAAATAGGGAAGTACTCTTGTCATACATTAATTTATGATTTACTTGTTACATAGAAACTTACCGTCATCCAATTTTCTTTAACCAGAAACCAAAAGTGTTCTAAAATTTTTTCATCAAAACAAATTGTACGAGGTCTTGGTATAAAAATTATAGTTAAGTCATATATTTCTTTTGTAAATATAAATGCTTACAGTTATATGGGAAAAAAATCACAAATATTGAATTTACACTTAAAGATGAATTCATTGACATTTGTATTCATTGTAAAAAGATAATTTCAACGTGTTATTCTTAAACCATGTAAACGGAAACAAATTGATTCTGAATTAGAAAATACAATATTTTACTTTTGAATGCACAGCTTTAAAGGAGTTGATCGATCATATATTTTTTTCCACAAATCAACATGCATGAATACTCCTTTTTATGCATGTCTATGTTTGCAAAGAAAAATTTAACTTGTATTCTCGAACACATCAACATTGAATCATTATTCATAACAATTTCATTAGAACGATAATCATTTTGTTTTCTATGAGGTTGCTTATTTATTAATAGGTTTACGTTAAAACAAAATAGTAAATGATAATGTCATACATTATTAAACGAGACATTATGATGCCTTCCATGGGATAAATCATCATATTTTTAGAAACAAAATATTCGACACTTTCGAAAGTAATCTGACTCATCTAAACTATTTACCTATTTTCAACTATACCATTCAAGCGTACAATTATATTATCATATTGCAATGAAAACGTATAATCATAATACTGAAAAAAGAATGATTATACTGTAATGTACGTGTTTAATGGTACACCAATCTTGTTTTTATTCCGTCAAAACTCTAAATTTGTGTCATATAAATTTGAAGAAGTTCAGGGTAGGAAAAAGTTTGTTACGAGCTGATCTTAATCATAAGTCCTTTTCTTTAAGGCAACACAATCAGATATAAGCCTACAAAAATGTTTGTTAAATCTACCAAACCTATAATGTGTTTTTCATTAAGCACATCCGTATCTTGGTGTACTGTAAATAAACTCTTGACGGCCGTATTATATACGAGACACTCACCAGTGACGATCAATAAAAAGAAGGTATTTTTGCATTTTGCATAACATACATATATGATGTTCTCCTTTCGATTTAATATAGTCAATCAACTTTAAATATGATGATGTACTTGTTAGATGATGATACAAGGAAAATATTTATAATATTCGTTAACTTTAAAAAAAAAGTTTTAATAAATTGTTGAACGTATCAGTTCGTCTTATCATCTCTATATTATCACAACAACACTTCACTGATTTTTTTTGTATGTAACAGTGCTAAGTAATTTGTTATGTTCTAATTACTTTAAACCTTTGATTTTAAGATTTTGTCCTTGACTGACAACAAGAATATACAGTAATTGTAATATACACCCCTGTGGAATTGTTTTTTTGTTTATGGTGGTATATTTTACAATTCTATATATAGTACAACAGCTAAATGATTACTACTTACCTTGATCGGATACATGATCACATTAGTAAATACCATCTATTCCACACGTTATATTATAATCAGTATTATATAAACTAAGGACATATTTTAAACTAAATCATTCCAGCAAACACTTGTATTCTCATATTGCAATGGGAATGTATAATTATAGTAATAACGAAACCTTGGTAACAGTAAGGGTATATTTTTTTTTGGATCACATACGTGTTGTTTTATTCTGTCAAAATATAAAATTAAAGTAAAACACAGTCGGACACAGTTATTGATCAAGTAGTCATCTGTTTCTTTCACTCCAAAACATTAAGAAATATTCAAACAATAAAGTGTGTTAAGCGTAAGATCGTATAGTATTATTGTTTGTCTTCAAAAGACACCACTAAAAAAAAAATCAAAGTTATTTTTGGATAACATATAATATGTATTTATTCTTGTTTTGGTGAAGATGTTTTGAAAATCAACTGAAGAATATGCTGGTACACTTGGTAGTTACTAAGGGGAAGTTAAATATTGTCAAAATTCCAGACCCTAAACATTGAATAAAATTGTTAAACAAATCGTTGTAAAACTGTTAGTTGTTCTTAACGTTATAACTTTTATATGATCTACATATCATCATACCAAACTCTGTAAAATTGAGAATGGATACAGGAAATGTGTCAAAAAGACATTAACCAGGCCAAAGTACAGAAAACGGTCAAAGATATATGTTTGAATATAACCTACAATAGTACTATAACAAGTTCTGATGTTATAATATTACGTTAAGGTACAATCATTTATTATAAACATAGTGCCGTATGGTGACCCATAGTTGTTAATGTCTGTGTCATGTTGGTCTTTTGTGGATAGTTGTCTCATTGGCAATCATACCATATCTTCTTTTTTATATAGCTTGAAGTAAACAGCATGGTAACTCTTAATTTAGTATAAATTTAGAAACTAAGCTTCCAATTCCCTCAGATAAAATTTACCTAAGATTGATTTAGATAATATATAATTGTTTACTTTACATCATTCATGCTTTTTTTAGGGAAGTATGATATCATGTATTGGCGTGTTCACGCCGTTTAATTGTGATTTTTTGACATAGAACCAAAGTGAAGTAGTAAGTAACCCTCACAAATATCCGTTGTAAAAAAACCTATGTAATGGGGGATAGATTTCTTCACTCATTTCGCCATACAACAAAATACATTAATATGCCGTTTGATGCTAGTACATGTATACAACTGACATTTTCAACGGAATCAACATTAACTACTTTCTTATATTTATTTCGAGTGTACACATATTTTTTTTCTTCTTTACATGTTGTTCCGTATTGATAGATGGTTCATATATATTGTCAAAACATAAATAGGTGAACATTTTAATGCTTGGATAAAACTGTATTACTGATGTTCATTCATGACGTTCATCATGATTATCCTTTGTGTTTCTTTTTTCTTGTTTTATGCTTTTGTCTATTGTCAATAAATTAGAGTCGTACAATTCTGAATTAAATGCATAGAGAATTGTTTCTTTTAAATGTAGTATTGGATACGGATTGAGATAGCTGCTGTAGTGCAATACATCAACATAAGCAGTACTTACCATCGGAGGTTTGAAGCAGTGTACGTTGCGTAGTTCTAACAAATCCAATGATAATTCAACTGATATCCTATGTCACGCTTCCATTTGCTCATTGAAACTACATGCCTGTTGTCATAATAATTATGCATAGTTTTTCTATTTAAAAACAAGTCATCTTTGAACTATTGATCAGACATTTTAGAAAGAAATTAAATACACATATCATTAATTAAGCTTCATCAATATAAAGAATTGAAAATAATGGCCGTGTTTGAACCAGGAAATATACCCTGATAACAGTCAAACCTATGCACCTAGAAAAGTTTAAAGGCATGGCTTGGCCTAAATTAAAAGCTATAAAACAAATATGTAGTTTATGTTAAAAATCAAAAGATTACCGCGGCATGTTTTTTCTGTAGACGATAGCAGTATAAAGAAACACTTCAGTAATGTTATACGGTTCTTACAGTTGAAAAGTTTAAATCACTTACTTTCTGAGATCGTTATTGTCTAACTATCTTCTGTTTAAATCGGTACAACTTTTAACATTTATTATAAAAGGGTAGCTTCTGAAGCCTCTTTCCAAACTTAGTTATTTGTTAAGACAGCCGTGAAATTATAGTCAAACAACTATATCACTGGCTTGTAAACCTGAAGTTGTAATTTCAAATCGAGCACGATGCAGGTGTATCCGAATCCAATCCTCAGTGACTAGGATTTTCATCATTTTTATCATTTTATCATCTAATGCAATTTACAACGTACAACTATAATGAACGATTCAACAATAAATGCATACCGATATTCAAAATGGTATAAAATTATGTTTTTAATCGAGTACCGCTTCGTATAACATGTATAATGTAAACACAATTATTAAATCCATTTCTGACACTATAAACATCATAAAGGGTATACATATAGTTGAATATGATTTGAAACAGGTTGTTCTCAACATGTATGCCCTTTAACATGTTTATCCCCGCCACATTCTGTATGTGCCTGTCCAAAGTCAGTAGCCTGCATTTCAGTTGTTGTCATTATTTGCTGTGTTATGTATTTAGTTTTTCCGTAATAATGTTGTAAATAAGTTAGGCCATGAGTTTTCTCTATAGGTAACTATGAGGTGTTGGCAATTCCATTGTCTTAATGAATATAAATTAGATCATAAAACATTGACAACATACTTACATGTATATATGTATTTTCATAACGTTACAAATTCACAATAGTGCGTATAGATACATGTTCATTTATAATATTATATACAAGAATATTCTATGTAAATATTCCTAACGTTTTTAGTACTTATAAAAAGCTAATACATCAAAGCAGCAAACATTTAAAACCTTTAAAGCATACCAGATTAAAGCTATCAGTTTTGGGAAAATAGTAACAATAGTAACATTGCACAAGATATAAGTTACAAAATATGACACAACAAACAACTGACACAAATATTAAAAAAAATCAGTGTATGTACATGCAGTTATTATCTGTTAAATATATAGCTAAGTACATATGCATTTGGATAGACAAGATAATAACGGAACAAATTTACAATAATGTTAACACTTTTTAGCCTTTTTTTATTATTGCATTTTACAGCACACTAGAGTAAAACATAATTACATAGTTAGATTCAAAGTATATTTATTCATTTATTATCATATTGACCTTAGGTTAAAATCACTTAAGGTATACATCGTTTGATGTACAAGATAAGCATCCTTTACATTTGAAAATGTTTGAAGTTGGCCTGTATGTGGCTTTATTTAACAAAAAAAACCTATGCAATATAATATACATTTGCGTTTAAGTGTGTAGATTTTGTAGCCATGGGATAGATCATCAAAACTGGATTTCACAAAATAGTTATGCTTTTAATGCTCTTCAACTGCACGATCAAACGTCTGACGTATAGAATGTAAAACCTATTATCCATGCTGCATTTATTTTAAATTGCACGTGTAATTGAAACTTTCAGTAGCTGATTTTTCCAGTCTCTTTTAATGGACTCATAATTTTCTAGAATATGATATACTTAGCGTATATGTTCGTTGTTTGCTGTTCGATGTGAACCAAGGTTCCGTGTCAAATGCCATACTCTGACTTTTAATGGTTTACTTTCACAAATTGAGACATGGATTCACAGTTATCTCATTGACAATCATACCACATCTTCTTGCAGTACTTATCATATGTACTTACATTTGTAACAATTACATAATTGCGAGAATTCTCTTACACATCCTTCAGTACAAACACCTGTTTGTTTATCCCATCTGTTATTCAAGCATTTCTGTTCACCACACCCCCAAACACATAGACCATTTTCAGGGTAGCAATGTTGACCTATACATACTGATGGACATTTTGTGTAACAGTCTGTTCCCCACATACCTTTTCGACATCCTGCAATTTAAGTTTAAAGTATGAAACTCTATTTACAGACATACATTTTAAGATAAAACATCTGTAAAGGCGTTCAACGATAGGTTTAATTCAAACCATAAAATTAGATAAGAAAACGAACATGTCTTTAATTATTAAAGCCAAGTACGTAAAGTACCTTTCATATGACTTCTTGATTGAATTTCTTTCACGATCCGGTATCTGAGCTTTTACGATCGTCTTGCAATACTTGACCACCGTTAAATATTCTTTCACGATCGTTTCTCTCGATAAACCGAATGACACCCGTGTATAGGTGAAACACGAAAGTGAACGTTCAACGAATGATAAATTTCCTATAGGCTTTTATGCAGGCTTTGGCAAAACCACGAAATTAAATGTCAATTTAACGAATTTGAATCCACAGTACATTGACTGATAGAGTTGGGAGAAATATGCTCAAGAAGAAAGATACTACTATGCACAGTGATATTAAACTAACCTGTAATAGCAACATAGCATAATTCAATTATTGGTCCAAATTGGTAATCGCCTGTATTATCGTAATAAATGATGTATGTTCCAAGTTGTCTACATTGTATTGTCATGGTAGTGCTTGGATTAGGAAGACCAGGGCCATCTTCATAACAGAGATAACCGTCAGGTGGAATAGTTGATGAGTTGGTCACATATAATTTAAATCCTTCCATGCGATAAGCATCTACAAAAAAAAATAATTACAGTCTCGACGAAGTAAATATTATAACCTTCGATTAGGGCATATGATGGGTAATCGCGAATCACAAAACAATAATGAACTGAGTTTGAAAATGAGTTTTACACGGTTACTGTTCCGAGAAAAAAATATATTATCTTTACAGATGAACGGTGTAGTGTTTTTTTTATCTCAAATTGTGACAATTAGAATTACCAACTAGAAAACAATACCACAAAAAAAAACTTTGAAAACTATATCATCGGAAACGGACATAATACAAAGCGTTTTAAAAATAGCGCACCAAGGTTTTCTTTTGGAAAAGGAAATTAAGAATTGTTTTATACAACATCCTGATATCTTTTCATGAGTATGCCATTCGCTATTTGTAATTTATACGCATACATTCAAAATATATATATATATAAACAACTCGTCTAAAAATCAACCCAACAATGTTAGATCTGTAAATTTGCTTTAGCAAATTTTTTGTTCTTCCCTCGCCGGGATTCGAACCCATGCTACTGAGATATCGTGACACCAAATCACCTGCATTGTAGCCGTCCCGTTAGACCACACGACCACCTGGCTTCAAAATGTTGCTTTCGGTGGCCGGGTGTTACCTTTCCACGTCAGTTTTAATTTAGCGTCGTACTACAGAACATGATATATAAGGCATGGAGATGTTATTTTTACAGATCAGCTAAATTATCTATAGTAAAGGATCCTACAAATTAATGTAAGATACAGTCACAGAAAATTATTCTATTTATAAGTACGTCTGAGCCAGTGACAACTCTACAACAGATTTATCAATCGGATCACCAGCAGTGATGATGATACATGGCTGTGTACATTATGTATATACAACTCGTCTAAACATCAACCCAACAATGTCAGATCTGTAAATTTAAAAGCAAATTTTTTGTTCTTCCCTCGCCGGGATTCGAACCCATGTTACTGAGATATCGTGACACCAAATCGCCTGGACTATAGCCGTCCCGTTAGACCACACGACCACCTGGGCTTCAAAATGAAGCTTTCGGTGAGCGGGTGTTACCTTTCCACGTCAGTTTTAATCTTGCGTCGTACTACAGTACATGCAATATAAGGCATGGAGATGTTATTTTTACAGATCAACTAAATTATCTATAGTAAAGGGTCCTACAAATTAATGTAAGATACAGTCACAGGAAATTATTATATTTATAAGTACGTCTGAGCCAGTGACAACTCTACATCAGATTTATCCATCGGATCACAAGCAGTGATGGTGATACATGGCTGTGTACATTATGAATATACAACTCGTCTAAACATCAACCCTACAATGTTAGATCTGTAAATTTGCTTTCGCAAATTTGTTGTTTTTCCCTGGCTGGGATTCGAACCCATGCTATTGAGATATCGTGACACCAAATCGCCTGCACTGTAGCCGTCCCGCTAGACCACACAACCACCTGGGCTTCAAAATGAAGCTTTCGGTGGCCGGGGGTTACCTTACTACGTCAGTTTTAATCTAGCGTCGTACTACAGTACATGTTATATAAGGCACGGAGATGTTATTTTTACCAATCAACTAAATTATCTATAGTACAGGATTCTACAAATTAATGTAAGATAAAGTCACAGAAAATAATTATATTTATAAGTACGTCAGAGCCCGTGACAACTCTACAACATATTTATCCATCGGATCACCAGCAGTTATGGTGATATATGGCTGTGTACATTATGTATATACAACTCGTCTAAACATAATCCCAGCAATGTTAGATCTGTAAATTTGCTTTCGCAAACTTTTTGTTTTGTTCTTCCCTCGCCGGGATTCGAACCCATGCTACTGAGATATCGTGACACCAAATCGTCTGCACTGTAGCCGTCCCGCTAGACCTCACGACCACCTGGGCTTCAAAATGAAGCTTTCGGTGGCCGGGTGTTTCCTTTCCACGTCAGTTTTAATCTAGCGTCGTACTACAGTACATGATATATAAGGCATGGAGATGTTATTTTTACAGATCAACTAAATTATCTATAGTAAGGATCCTACAAATTAATGTAAGATACAGTCACAGAAAATTATTATATAATTTTATAAGTACGTTTGAGCCCGTGACAACTCTACAACAGATTTATCCATTTAAACATTGATGTGTAAATTATGTATATACAACTCGTCTAAACATCAACCAAACAATGTTAGATCTGTAAATTAGCCTTTGTAATTTTTTTGTTCTTCCCTCGCCGGTCTAATCTATATAAAACGAGAAACGAGAAACACGTATAAACTATATAAACAGACAACTACTATACACCAGACTCCTGACTCAGGACAGATGCAAACATTTGCAACGTTTTAATTGTTCCAAAACAACTCCCTTTTCTGAAACAATAGTATAACATCACAACATAGAAAAACACAACATAAATTATCAATTGAAAGGCTTAACTCAATCAAAAAACGCACAAAGAACAAATAAATTTAATTTGCGATACCTGCATGCAAATACGTAGTTAATACAAATGATAAGGGATAAATAATTAAGGTCAAAAGTAAATAAACATGTTTATAAAAGTTAAAGTATGAAACCAATATGTTTGCATGTGTTTGCTAGTGCGATTCGTATGAAACAATGACACTTTTTGCATTATTCGTTTGTTCGAAATTACTTTGCATATAATGGTCAACTTGACTTCTGTTACCTTGAGTACATTGTGTATGTGTAGCAAATAATGATATTAGGAAGTCACCTAAACATTGAATCCATAAAAGTTATTCTTAAATACATAGTCGACATTTATTGTTACAATATTATTAATAATTTAGATTTTATAGATAAAAAACTGTCATGATATTGTGTAAACTTACAGTTTTCTCTATAGTATAGTTTTATATTTGTGATGTACGCATATCCTGAAGAAAAATGAAACATCCACCAAGCTGGTCCAGGAACAAGAGCTGTATGAGCACATGACGAAATACTAAATGTATTTGATATAGGTGGATTTATAGCATTTTGGGGTAAGCTTGTTTCATGATTAGAACTCTGCGAAGCTGTTCCATATGGTGTAAGGTTATCTGTTAAGAAAATAATATATAAATTAGAAAATATAAAATCTATAAAATACATTCTATCTAACCCAAAACGTCATAAAACACATTAGTTATGTTTATTTAATTAACAAATATCGAACTGCAACTGAATCCAATCACATGCACTATACCAATCATTCAAACGAATCCAGAATACACGAAATACTAAGATATTGTACCATATACCTTAAATCATTACACAGTAAACTGTCCCATCGAAACCCATACACCATTACACAAAAAACATGAGCAACATAGTTTATCTGTTAGTGAATAATATCTTCCTAGAATTTCGTTTGGCATGGATATGTCATTTTTAGAAATAGTATATTGTTTGTATAATCCTTTAATTACCTATGTACATAATGAGTAGCCTTGAGTGGGAGGATCACAACAGTAGGCAGACATATACAGTATTCAAATGTCATTTTATCTACAAAAAAATAGCGTAAGAAGGAAAGCACGTTCTAAACAGACTACTAATAGGGGACATTTAACGACACACAAAGGTCAGAAAAGAATATAATTCAAAATAATAAGATGTCGTATTATTGACAATGAGACACATATGACATGGAAAATAACAAATAAATCTGGGTCACTGTATTGGCGTAAACAATGCGTAAAACCCGTACAAATAAGCAGCAGAAATAGCTAAACAAAAAACAAAAAATGTACCATTCACACAACACAAGTAACTGACTAATTTAGGAAAAAAATAATGAACGAAAACAAATATCAAACAACAGGCTTCTAACTTTAGGTCACTTATCTTAACTAGGCTACATGTACATAAGGCAAATACATATGTTTCAGAATTGATGAATTTACATTGTCTCTGTTTAGTTCGGTATTTGTATTTGGCGTTCAAATATGCCACACATTTTAATAGGAAAAAAAAATGAAGTAGGCCAGCTTTCACTTAACATTTTTCTAAGAAATAATTATAGTTGAAATAATTCACTGTTTGTTTGCAAATGTAGTCATACAAATGAATTTCAGTCTGGAACATGTCGATATCGTCTAAAATGTATCAACACTACATTATAAAGTCGTAGTTTACAGAGTTATCCACTGTAGTAGTAGTAATTTCAGTACTTTTTATACAATTGAACTGCAGTCTATTCAGAATTTATCAGTAGCTTTTAAGAAAAATTCAACATGATGACCGTTTTAGGCACACATTTGTTAACATCCGGAAAAAATATTGAATCAAAACAACTAATAAGTGTTGTTCATTAAGCACAACATAAACATAAGCCTTCTTATTTAACTGTAAGGCAATAGTATTTCCTGTAGTATTAGAAAAGAACAAGGTACCAAGATTCTTAGCTGGATTTTCAATACTTTCGGTCACTGTAATGAATTAATATATATGTTCCACACCATATTAGTATTTGGACCGTACGCGTACGGTCCGCACCGTATACGTATACCCGTACGATCCGACCATACGCGTACGGTCGGACCGTATGAGTATACCCATACGGTTCAGCTGGCAATACATGTTATTGATTCAAATGGGTTAAATTTAAAGAAACATTTATCGAAATCTTTATTTTCATTTTTACAAATTGTTATTATTACAATTAGATGGATAAAGTGAACAAGCGAACAATTGAAATTAAATATGTGTTGAACTGTACATCTGAATCCTGTGTTTGTACTCTCGCACTAGGTGACACTTGCTACCACAAGTAACGTAATATTTTTTTTTAACATTTACATGTTTGCAGTTCATGCATGTTCCTAAGCTTTGCATTTTTTTTTTTGTAATATTCTAAAACAATTGTCCTCCAACATTATCCTTACTTCCGATATCTTCAAATCAGTGAGCATAATGTAATAGAGAAAAAAAAATGTAATGTATTACATAGACATGTTCATTATAAGATATAAACAGATTTAATTAGCATGCTTTCTTTAAGTAATTAAAATATAAAGTTTGTATTTCAATTACAATTGAACTTTTTATATCAATTTTAGAGTTAAGTTGTGTTGATCTGTTATATGCGCTTGTTATATAAACTTGACTAACTTCTTAATATTAGTCCGACCGTATGAGTATTTTGAAAAAGTACGCATACGGTCCAGACCGTACGCGTACGGTCCAAATACTGATACGGTCTGGAACATATATAGTTTTGAGTAAGAACCTACGAAAATTGTCTCTTTTGTTGTTTCATATTCGATGATAACAAAACTAAGATATGTGTAAATACGAAGTTATTTCAAATATTTTGTACTAGTTTGCGACCCACCTTGCATACTCTTTTAAGTCTGATCATCGGAATTCTCTAAACATCTATTAATATACACCAGCCTATCATTGCAGTCATCTCGCTATTGAACAGCCACTCCGAATAGGGACAATAAAGATAATCGATTACATCATTTTATTACAGTTATTGTAGAGGTATTATAAAATTATACTATTGTATTGACTGTGTCGTTCAATCATAGTCGGCAACGTTAAAGAATAAAAAAATTGTGTAATAAATATAAAATATAGTTAGCAAAGCTTGAATGCAAAATGTTTACTCACGTTGAGCTGTAACAGTCAATTGATAAGTAGTGTGGATCAGTATCACTAATAACATGTTGTCTTTTGTTGCTTTCACCAGGACCTACTACGTTGCTAATAAAACAAATAATGTTCTGGATTAAAAGTAGATGTTTCAAAAGTTTACGAAAATCCCAAATGCATACGATGACAAAATAGCGGACGCTAACTAAACATAGATTGAAGAGCTGTTTAAATAAATTACGAATGTATATCATAAGTGTGTACATATGATCAAAATTGTTTAACATTAACGGGAGAAAAGTATTTCAAAATCAATCCAATTAGACTCTCTTGCATTCCTTCTTTGAGAAAAGATATTGATAAACTGTATGTAAATGTTACAATAGTTTAATATAATTTTTCAAGATACCCGTATTATTAGATTAAGGAAGAATATAAATAATCAATAAACAAACAAATAACTATGTCAACAGAGAAAAAACATTTACATATAAGACACTATATAGATAAAGAACATCAGCAAAAATAAGATAAAAACACCAAAATGACCATAGCACAGTTACACAATGGTGGGATGTATAAATACCTAGCCACCCCAAAAGTTAATAGAAAACACGGACTAAACACAGTTAAAGTTATACATATAAAGACTTAAAAAACAATACTCTTACACGTAATTAAGACGATAAAAAATGCCAGTTATTCGAATCTATTTTTCAAGACAATGTTGCATTTGGTGACGTAGCAGCTGAAACCTCTTTAATTCCAATGAAATTATAATGAATTGAGACATACCTTGTGTCGGATTAACCATTGTATAATAAAAATCAACACTCACGTTTATAGTTCTCAGTCATCTGACATATTTAAAATAAGGACACACTCTTGTCATACACTTATTTATGATTTTGTACCTATTACCTAGAAACTTACCTTCATCCCATTAGCTTTAACCAGGAAACAATACTGTCTTATAAAGATTCAACAAAATGACTTGCTTATAATCAGGTCTTTTCAGTGGCAGATCCATGGGTGGGGGTTGTTCCTATTGATGGTACCCCTCTTTTTTGGACGATCAATGAATTGTAATGTGATCATATACATGATATGGATAAAACCCTCTCTTATATCCTGGGATGGGAGCCTTCCTCCTTCTTATAGTAAAATAATAAATATTTGTATATATGTAGTATTAACATTAAAAAAAAAAATCACGAATATTGAAATAATTATAAAGGATGTACTTAATTAAGGTTAAGAATTATGTGTTTACTTTAAACATATCTATTCATAGTGGATTGGGAAACAAGTTATTGAAACTTAAATTAATCTCTTTATACTTTACGTGTGCAAGTGCTGCCTTGTAGCGGCATTATCACAGGTCTTTTCTTTTACGTGCAAATGGGGTTAAGGGAGAGCCGAAAATTTAGTACCTGAAAATTTTCCCCGGACAAGATGTTCAGATTGTGTTTTATTTTTGCACTTAATATATGGTTAAATATTTTATCACATAACACCCATTTTTTGTCATATGAGACTTTAATAGCTCATAAAAGGTCTTTTACCAAAATGTTTGCAGTTTCTACTAGGTTATTTTTGATTTGAAATCCAAGGTTTACCAAAGCAAATATATAGTAAATAGGATTATAATTGTATACGCCAGACGCGCGTTTCGTCTACATAAGACTCATCAGTGACGCTCAGATCAAAATAGTTCAAAAAGCCAAATAAATACAAAGTTGAAGAGCATTGAGGACTCAAAATTCCAAAAAGTTGTGCCAAATACGGCTAAGGTAATCTACTTCTGGGGTAAGAAAATCCTTAGTTTTTCGAAAAATTCAAACTTTTGTTAACAGAAAATTTATAAAGATGACCATATAATTGATATTCATGTCAACACCGAAGTGCTGACTACTGGGCTGGTAATACTCTCGGGGACGAAACGTCCACCAGCAGTGGCATCGACCCAGTGGTGTAAATAGTTATCAAAAGTACCAGGATTATAATTTTATACGCCAGACGCGCGTTTCGTCTACATAAGACTCATCAGTGACGCTCAGATCAAAATAGTTCAAAAAGCCAAATAAATACAAAGTAGAAGAGCATTGAGGACCCAAAATTCCAAAAAGTTGTGCCAAATACGGCTAAGGTAATTTACTCCTGGGGTAAGAAAATCCTTAGTTTTTCGAAAAATTCAAACTTTTGTTAACAGAAAATTTATAAAAATGACCATATAATTGATATTCATATAAAAGTCGAGTAAACCTTTTCCCGCCATTGTTTAGAAATTAAAACTTTCAAAAAGGATATCCATACCCTTTATTTTTTTTAATTTTTAATATTTTGCTCTCTAACTAATGCTCTCCTGACTTATTGTATCAATCTTGAATTTTAGATTTTTCAATTTCACCTATCAAGTAGTACATACACATCTTTCCTTAGAAAGTTAAGGAAATACTGTTGAAGATAATATTTCATAAACATTTCTGCCACAAGTCAACATACATGAATATGTCGTTCGCTTATTGTTCAACTTTTAGAGAATATTTAAACTTGTATTCTCAGACTCATCGACATTGAATAATTTCTGTTTTCAAATCTAATCGTACAATAATGAGTTTGTCTATGAGTGTAATTATTTATTGATACTTAACATTGGACCTAAAGAATAAATGATAATTTCTTACATTACTATCAGAGATATACTTTCCATGGGATACACCATTATAGTGTTAGAAACAATATATTCGACACTTTATATAGTTATCTGACTAATTTTAACTTTGTACCTATTTTCAACTATCCTACTCAGGCATACACTTGTATTGTCATATTGCAATGGTAATATTTTATCCTATTATTTACGACAGAACACTTATAATGCAATATACTTTTTGCAAGGTCACACAAATGTTATTTTTGTTCAAAAAGTTTTGTCATGTAGATTTTGTGAAGTACAGGGTAGAAAATAGTTTGTGATAGTGTGATCAAGATTCAAATCCTCTTTCTTTTACGAAAAAACAATCAAGTATTCGATAACCTACAAAACGTGTATTGTGTATTGTGTATTGTGATTTGATTTTTGTGTACTTAACCCGAATGTTGATATAATGTTTTATAAACCCTTGAATTTCGAAATTTGTCTTTGACAGACCTAATAAGTATAGACAGTAACTGTAATAACCACCCCCCCACCAAGCCCCCCAGTAATGTACGTTTTATTAGATGAAAGATTCCAGCCCCTTCCCCCTTCCCTTCACCATAATAAAATGTATAAAAACGTTGTTCGTTCACATAATTACAGTATTGAAATATTTTGTTTAACCGATAATTGTTTACTTTTTATACCATGTGACTTGGGTGGCGAGTTGTCTCATTTGCACTCTTATTATTTCTATTTAAATATGTTGATTTATTGATGCAAGAATTGTGTTTTGGTAAAACAGGTAATTGATTAGTTAGAACATAGTGAACGATACAGACTGTATCGGATAAATCCTCATATTGTTAAAAATCAACTATTTCACATTTTACGTAAGTATCTGAATGATTTAAAGTAAGGACCTATTTTCTACTTTACCATTCAAGCGTACACTTGTACTCTAATATTGCAAGGTGAATGTATAATTATAGTATTAACAAAAGAAAGTTTGAAATGTATGTTAAACTCTTTTAGGAATACACTTGTGTTGTATTTGTTTGGTCTTAACACATTGTGAAACAAACATTGTTTTCGTTGAATATAAAATTGAATAAGTACAGTGTGGGACATAATTTTTGATAATGTGGTCAACCTTTGTTTCCATGCAAAATATTCAGATATAATTAAAACATAAAAATTTTGAAATCTGAAATCTTATATTATTGTAGCAACCACTACTTAACAAAATGTTGATATACTGCAATTAAACTCACCATAAATACCATAGTCTAATTTCCTTTAAAGACCTTTTGCCTACAAAGACTTTCAGTAGGATAAGAATAAAGTTAATTTAAGTTTTAAAACATACGTATGAGTTTTAGGTTTTTTGAAGTATGTTTGCTTTAAAGATATACTTACGAATATGTTAATTATATCATCCGTAATTGCTGAGAGAACGAAATTACTGTTAAAATTCCAGATCCAGAAATTTAAATACATTCAATAAGATGTAAAACTAACAGTTGTCCTTATAATATATCAATGATCACAGTTTGTTTTGTAAAATTGAGAATGGAAACAGGGAGTGTGTAAAAAGAACAAAAGACGACAAAAGAACAAACCGCAGACCAAGACCACCAATGAATCTTCAACACATCGAAAAAATGCCACGCCCGGAGTTGTATTTTAGCATGTAAAACCCTAAGTATTTTAACACGTTCTAATTTCTTACCTGTTATAATGTTACATTAAAGACCTTCCAGCCTATTGTTTATGCGCATTAGCTAGCGCAACGGGTATTGTGAGATAAAAGGTCTATGACGTTGTCTTTTCGGCCCCTATACAAAAACTATCACGTTCCATTATGCGAAGTAATTAGGAGATTTCAACATGGCGTCCCGCATCAAAGGACGTTTTGTTACAATCTCCGGCGCAGAGTGCATATCCGTTCCATACATGCTCCTCAATACTGCACTTAATATGACAAGGTCATATTGAGTGTAGTGTTACAAAGTATTGAACGGAACGGATATGATCTCTGCGCCGGAGATTGTATCGGGATTAGAACTCAAGACCTTAAGCATATAACCCCACAAATCAAAGATAACTTGCCCCACACCAAATCGCCCCACTTTTTCACCAACTCGCCCAATTTAAAAAAAAGCGACCCACTTTAGTTTCAAGTGAAGACTCCCTCTGATAGATGAGGTAAGTTGTCCCGACTAAATTCATCTTGGATTTTCTGTTTTTTCATAAGTGGGGCGAGTTGGCAGACCTTTATTCAAAGGCATTTTTACCCTGTTCATACGTTAGGCGAGTTGGTACACAATGGCCTACTTCGATTCGTCCAACTCGGGTTGACTCGAGTTAAAACATCAGTGTTAATGCGCATGTGCGCAACCTTTCCGAATCGAAGTCAAACCTCTTCCATCGAGTTAGCTATCAAAAGGGAAGTTAACAAAAAATATATATGATGAGCATTAAAATAAAAAAAAATACATTTATGTGTCAGTATAAAGAGAAGTCCTAATTCTGTGTGCTTCTGATAAAAAAAAAATTGTTAGTGAAAAAAATGAGAACAAAAATCGTTCCGAGAAAAAAATAATGATTTTGTTTTATATATAAACATAACCGACAGTTGATACACACTTGAGCACCTGAGATCACCTCTAGTTTTTGTTGGGGTTCGTCTTGTTTATTCTTTAGTTTTCTATGTTATGTCATGTGTACTATTGTTTGTCTGTTTGTCCTTTTCATTTCAGATTAGCCTTGGTGTTGTCAGTTTATTTTCGATTTATGAGTTTGACTGTCCCTCTGGTATCTTTCGTCCCTCTTTTTGGACTGTATTTATTGATTCCATAATGCGGGCAAACATAAGTTCCCTTGTCAACCCTTTTCTCTGGCTGTATTTGATAAAAAAGCAGTTATTTTGTATCATTTTTTGTTGTTGCATTTATTTGACGTCATCTTGAAACTCGACTAAACCTGCCCCGACCCAGGGTTGATGTAGAGTTAACTCGGGTAGGATCAAAAGGTCAAACTCGGGGTGTTCGGTTGTCAGTCGAGTAAACTCGACAGACTCTACTAACCCGAGTTGGACGAATCGAAGTAGGCCAATAGTGTTGCGATTGGCCAGTGGGGCGAGTCGACATGGTTTCGTATTAAAATATCGTGTTCAGGGGTCATAAAGGGTATATATTATATAATAGTAATATATAAAGCATATTATAATGGTTGTGTGGTGGTCTAAACCTGATTGTATGAATTGTAAATGTTTTTCATATAATTGAAGGCAAGCTGGGATGCAAAATAGTTATTCCATTCGGACGTGGTGTGTCAGTGGAAGATCACCCACTGGCCTCCGACCATCGGAGTGAATGTCCTGCTATGAAAATAAAACTAAAAATGTTCGCACTGGTCTTGTTATTATTTCTTTCACTAATTGATATGTACACACATGCAATGCGAAGTACTTAATGCACTTGAAACGGTTGTGAGGATTAGTATGCCTTTTTATAAATCAACCATTTATTTCAACACAAAATCCTTTAAATGCGACGGTTTTTTTGTTATTCTCTTCGGATAGCGTGGTTCAATTTGTTCAGTCGTCATATTTGACGTTTTCTCGATTTGCAGTTGTTCGGTTTAAGGAGTACTTATCTGTATAGTTATTTCTGGCTCAAACAAATCACTGTCATTGTCACACTTTTGTTCACTTTCGTTGTTTGTGCAATCAAAGTTTCATACTCTGATGTGGTCAATATGTCTTCGAATGACACGTCCATCTTGCAATTTAATATGAAACGAAAGTGGTTCTTATTGTTTTATAACTTCTCCTGGAATCCATTTAATCTTTGAACCAATTGCGGATATTCCCTGTCCTACATTAATTTGTCTGTTCACATATTTTTTATTGTGATAATGTTTCGGTTTTGTTGTCTCTCCTGAACTCGCTTCTTGATATTTGGAAAAACTAAATCGAGACGTGACTTTAGTTTCCTTTTCATTAGCAATTCTGATGGTGCTAATCCTGTCGTTGTTTTGTGGTGTGATACGGTAGTTGAAAAGAAAACGGATTAATTTTTCCTGGACAGTTCCTTTTTTGATTTTCTCCATACCTTCTTTGAAACTCTGAACTGCTCGTTCAGCACAACCATTACTAGCTGGATGCCATGGCGCGAAAGTGCGATGTACAATTCCATTTGATTTCACATAATCGGCGAATTCCTTACTAGTAAATGCGGCTCCATTATCACTAATAATGAGATCACATAATCCATGAGTTGCAAACGTTTGTTGAAGTTTTGCTATCGTAGCTTCGGATATTGAATAATTCATTACGTGTATGTCTATCCATTTTGAATACTCATCAACCAGAATTAGAAATGATTTGTTCATGAATGGTCCTGGAAAGTCTATGTGTATTCTTGACCACGGATGGCTCTGATATTCCCATGGATGTAACAGTGCTTCTGCTGGTAATTTTCGGTTTTCCTGACAACTGTAACAATTAACAACAGTTAATGCCAAGTCATTGTCCATTCCCGACCACCATATATATCTTCTTGCTATTTTTCATTCTAGTAATCCCTGGATGTCCGTTGTGTAATTCATTTAAAATGGCTTCACGTACTGGTTGTGGTATAATTACTCATCCTCCCCACAATATGCATCCGTCCTGACTAGACAGCTCATTTTCTACTATAATACGGCCTTATGTCTTCACTGGGAAATTTTTAACGGCCATCAATTCAAAATGTATATCAGCACCATAGACAGTGTAGTGTCCTTACGTGTCCACTTTTGAATTTGTTTAGCATACACTGGTGTAGTGGCTAAATGTTCCATTAATGATATAGTATCATCTGGCGTTGGTGTCTTTCAATGTTTGTTTTTAGTGGTAGTCTACTCAGGCCATCCGCATCACCATTCAGACTCCCGTCTTTGTATACAATCGTGTATTCATATGCAGCTAACGTCAGTGCCCACCTTTGAATTCGAGGTGCGGCCATTGTAAATGTTGTAGGTATAGGTTTATCTTCTCGAAATAAACCTATTAGTGGTTTGTGATCGGTTATGATTGTAACGGGGTGTCCATACAAATATTCATGAAATTTCTTGATACAAAATATTATGGTCAGACTTCCCTTCTCAAGAACGGAATAATTCTTCTTTGCTGATGTAAGTGTTCGAGATGAATAAGCTATTGGTTCGTCACTGTCGTCGTCCATTTTATGCGAAAGTACGGCGCCTAATCCATCACATGCTAAGATTAATTTCTTTTTCGGTGATTACTGATGCGGATTTTAACAGCTGTTTTGACTTTAATATAAAAAAAGAAGATGTGGTATGATTGCCAATGAGACAACTATCCACAAAAGACCAAAATGACACAGACATTAACAACTTTAGGTCACCGTACGGCCTTCAACAATGAGCAAAGCCCATACCGCATAGTCAGCTTTAAAAGGCCCCGATAAGACAATTTTAAACAATTCAAACGAGAAAACTAACGGCCTTATTCTAAGCACGCTTTACCTGTTCTTTTTCCCAACTCCATTTTGTGTCTTTCTGTAGATGTAGCGGCTTTAACAAGTGAGACAAATTTGCTGAGAATCTACTGAAACTGTTTAAAATTCCAAGATAAGCAACTCACAAAACCAAGATGGCGATCTCCGAAATGGCGACCACCACTCGTTCCTGACCAATTGCAAAAATTATTGAAACGCTCACCAAAAGCCTTCGGGCACCGAGCCGACCGTGCGAGGGCTGAATTGTCAGTCAAGGTCGTTAAACACTTCCATTTGTTATCTATTGTATATCAATGGGATAATAGAACAAACAAAAGTTTAAATACCTTTACCAAGAGGATATGACACTATAGAACAATTTCATTTGGTACGCAATGATACTACAGCAAAACACTACTGTGGAAATCCTTATATGTGAAATTAATCAATTTTATTTTTGAAAACCAATGACTTAACATCCAGACATTGTCTTATTGTGATATGGTAATTATTTGTATTCTTGTCTTTTGATTTTGCTAATGTTCTCTGTCAATATGATTTTTTGTTGTTGACATAAAATAATTAAGATTATAACACAATGTTGACTGCTGTACTCCTCTTTTTGACATTTTTACCCATTATGTCTGTTTGTTTTATTCACACATCGTTGTCAGTAAAATAATTTCATATGACTGTTATATTAGTGAGAGGTTTAGCTAGCTATAAAACATGGTGTAATACACCATTGTGTACATAAGAAAATGCCTGTACGTTTGATATGTTTGAGCTTTTAATGTTGCCATACGCGTAGGGACTTTCCATATAGAATTTTCCTCGGAGTTCGATATTTGTGTTACTTTACTTTTTAATATGGTAATGTAGTGTCAAGAAATGTTGAAATAATATTAATAATAATTAAATGAACACTTTTCGTTGAGTGCAAGCATTTTGTTCCGAATGTCAAATGCATGTGCTAGCCTCCTAACAATTTTGTTTTCATCTAAATGTTATGGTATGTGTGATGTGCATTTCTAAGTTGATTTGTTGTCGACAATTGATTGATTTTGATATTATTAAGTGCGTTGGTATTTGAAAATATTGTTGCTTCTGTCTTTACTTACAAAGAATTCATGAATATGTTTAAGAATGCCCCGGTGCACTCTGTGTTTGCATTGCATCGGTTTAATCTTGTTCATTTACATTTTACACTGTACATTGGCTTGTTGGTGATGGTCTCATTAGAAGCTGCTTTACCTTGGACCAATTTGCAGGCATGATAATGCGGAACAAAATATACAAAATGATTCATTAGGTCAACATGATAAGAAAGGAAAACAGAAATGAAACTTTCTACTTTACTGGTAAAAGAGTGGGAAAGTAAAATATTCAAATTATCAATTAACATCATTTTATGGTATGCATATTATTTTATTCGTAATCATTTTGAGAATTTTATATGGTGTAAATGAAATTTAACCTTTCAAATATTGAGACATTTAGTAATATCTGCATGTACGTTAAGTGAACATGAAAAACAAACTTACTATCCGATATATGTGAGTTTAAGGCAAATAAGCGTAGCTTTTTTTATGTACATGTATATACAGACATAGATATATTAACATGTTAATTAAAGTTATCGGCAGTTTAAACAATTAATGATAATGACTAACATTTAATATACAATACATTGTTAAATCCTAAAACTATTTTCACATTTTAAAATAAAATTAGTTTTAAGCAGCTGAAACAAAGAACAACGCCTCGATACGTGAAATAAATAGAATGTATACTTTGCTATTATATGTTCATATCTAATTACACAATATATTGGTTATATGATGGCTTAAGAAAACAAAATATTTTCACAATGCTTTTTCAAATATATAACAAACATTTTCATCTATGTCTAATTCTAATATATTCCACTTTTATATGGAAAGACTACTTGATTACGTTAAAATCGATTACTTTCAAAAAAGATATACCTACATCTTATACATAGACAGTACTGCCCTTCCCATCCTGTTGCACATCCCTTTGTACAAGCGCCTGTGTATATTTCGCATTTAGTATTCAAACATTGCTGGGGGTCACATCCGTAAACGCAGGATCCATTTTCAGGATGACAGTGTTGACTTACACATAACGATGAACATGCTTCTGTACAGCTTGGTCCCCACATACCTCTTGGGCATCCTGAAATGTAGTACGATTCGCTATACATGGACTATGTCATAGAAACAGGGATACCACATCTTTCTATATCTAATAACAGAATGTACGAAACATTTTGGACAGAGCAATAGTATACACAAACTTGCAACCGATCCAACGCACCAAACATACAAACAAACTTAAAAGAACAAATAACGATAAAAATCAGGTCCTGTTTATGGTGATTTAGTACATGTACAGTAAGCAATAGGGAAACACTATATTCTTGTGCACATATTTCATTCATTGTATTTTTTATTTATTGTATTATAATGAAGAAATGCAATTATAAACACAAAATCAGTTTATACAGCAGAGCACCATTTAGGTAAATATTAAAGGTTGAAAACAAGACAACTCGAGTTCAGGTCATCTCGAGTTCAGGTCATAATCCCTTGCCAACAGAACGTCATAACGTAAAAAAGCGGAAAATTTATTGAAAGATAAAATTGAGAAAGGAAATGGGGAATGTGTCAAGGCGACAACAACCCGACCATAGAGTAGACAACAGCCGAAGGCCACCAATGGATCTTCGATGTAGAGAGAAACTCCCGCACCCGGAGGCGTCCTTTGACAATGTATACTGATAATTTAATTTGCCTCTTTTAAACGACAATACATCAGGGTTACTTTTTGTAATTCTGATTTTTAAAACCCAAAAAGCCTTTTTGCGATAGACGATATTATCATACCATACATATAGTTTTAATAATTACAAAACATAATTTGTTCTCAGTATGACTGTCTAACTAAGTTATGTATCAATAATTTGCCTGTATAAAATCACGTGACTGTATGCCAGATGTTTCACACTAGTTCCGATGGTTGATTGTTATGTAGTTCTCGTTTTTTGAAGTAAGCTTTAAGTAGGGTATTTCTGCTTTACTTTTATTTTAATCCAAGTTATTATTTTATCTGAACATGCAATGCTTTATTTCGATACGTCGTTTGAACTACACTAAAAAAATAATCTTAGCTTGAGTCAAATATTTTCAACAAAAAACTGAGTTTCTATGACCATGATGACTAATAATACAATACCAACCATAAATCGCGACATAGCATAATTCCACCAAAGGTCCGTATTCTACATCTCCTTTAGTGTCATAATAGATTACATATTTTCCAAATTGGAAACATGGAATAGTTTGTGTGATGTTTGGAATACCAGGATCAGGATCTTCATAACAGAGGTAACCATCAGGTGGAATAGTTGATGTATTGTCACATATAATTTAAATCCATCCATACGATAGGCAGCTGAAATTATTGACAAAACAGTTACAGTTTTTTACAAGTATAAAGATATCTGACAAAGGCTAATCCTCAAACAGAGCCTCTGTAGTCTTTCTTTGCATCACAAGGTTTCTTTTTGCCAAAATCTTAATACTAAGGGCAGATTTTTATAAGCATTTTTATAATACATTAAAGCTCCCTTTACGGCTAAAATTGTACCATTTTTACCATGAAGTTTTTAAGAAGAAAAAATCCTAGAAGGAAAGTTCATATGCACTACTATTTTTTCAAAGGTAAAAATATAGGGCTGTGCGGCATATGTGCAACATTTATATGCCTGAACTTCTAAGAGTTTAAACAAACACTAAATTTCTGAACTACACCTGCCTCGACTGTAGGGATACCACAGATTTCAATATAAACAATATTCACATTTATATTTACTGGTAACATTCTCAAGTTATGTCTCTATGAAACCTACAGATCAGAACTGGGATCCAGTATGTAAACAAAGTAAATTGTCTATGAATATTCTATTTCTCCCCAAAAGGCGTGGTTTGAGAAACAGATGTATTTACAAAGTCCAACCTATACAAACATTTATTCAAATAGAAAACTCTCTTAAACAATTTTCTCACATAAATACTCACTTATCAGAATTAAAGCCTTACGGAAATCACTACATATACTCTAAGTTTTCTTTTACTGTACAATTTATACCAACTCCCCGGTTTCATTTTTTGTTAGAGAATTTGAAAACAAGACTTTAATTATTGCCAGCCAGCCCTATTTGCATGTTTTCTGACATTGAATGCCTAGAACCGGTTTAAGAGTGTTATGATAACATATTGAAAGCTTTGTAGAATACTGTTAATGTGATGTTTAGCAATTAATCATTCCAAGATTCAAGATAATATAAACTATTCTATCCTGCCCTTGTCTCCAGTCCACACCTTAATGTATGCCTATTTGTCAATAAAAGTTCACATTTTCTGCCTCAAATGGTCAGTTTAGAATACTTGTCACAACAGTATCATCTGTTACCATATATCTGACACAATTTAGCTAATATATGAACTAGAAGTGTTAAAACAAAGCCATATTTGCAACAGTTGTAAGTATGCAGATACCAGTATGATGTATAAAATTCACTTAATATGTTTCAGTGATGACTTCTAGCATCTAACTTTTGCATAACTTGCAATCACAACTATTGGTTTCTATACAAACCTTTACAATCTTAAAATCATAGCATTTACAAGTTAAATTATTTGTTTTATAACCAAATGGGTTGGCAATTTTCTCTGTTTTCTCCCTTATGCCTCAAATGTCCTAAATTGTTCTACTGTTTCTAGCAATAAGGAATATTCAGGCTATTTTAAGTTTCTTATATTTGAAGATATATTTATATTTTGCATTTTGTATGCCGCGGTGACAAAAAAAAGTAGATTTAGGTGTTAAATCTTACTTTTGGGTTAACGACAGGACAAAAACACCCCACTTTAAATATTCAGAAAGAATATGAGTCTCAATGACTGCAAGGGTAAATACAAGCACTTTTAAACAATTTAAATTTCAAATATGCATATATTATGATTTTATTTTGCATTCAGGCCTTTAAGTAAACTTTGCACACTGTAAACTGTGAATTTATGCTGAGTCATCATATTTAGGTCTAGGATTTTATCAATCTTCATGAAATATTTATAAAAACTCATATTTGAGTTAATTTCATTAAAATCTGTGAGATAAACCAAATTTGGTTAAATTCTGTATGTTTTCTTATTTCACCCAATATAGGTTGCATTTCTGTTAAAATTGACAATGCATTTTTCAATAGGAACTCCCTTTACGGCTAAAACTGTACCACTTTTACTATGAAGTTTTGAAAAAAAATCATATCATATAATGGAAAGTTCATATGCACTACTATATTTTCAAAGGTCAACATATAGGACTGTGCGGCTTATTTTCAACGTTTATATGCCCCGAACTTCTAAGAGTTAAAACTACCCCTACCTCGACTGTAAGGTTACCACAAACTTCAATATAAACAATATTCACATGTTTATTTACTGGTAACATTCCCAAGTTATTTCGCTATGAGATGCAACCTACAGATGAGAACTGGGAACCAATTATGTAAACAAAATAAATTATCAATGAATATTCTATTTCTCCCAAAAAGAGGCGTGGTTTGAGAAACAGCTGTATTTACAAAGTACAACCTATTAGGAATTCTGTGATTTGTTTCTTGCTTTCTGCAGGAAAAAATGACAATTCCTTCATTCACTGTGTGTTAGATATAATTTTTCAATACACATCTTTTTGACATACATAGAAAACAGAAAACAAAATTAGAAATCTCTCAAAATTTCTGACAAAAATAATTACTGGTAGCCTTTTTGTTCTAAAAGTTTTGCAGAATTGTTTTATCATTTAATTTTTTAATTAATTCATGACACAAGTAAGGGTATTGTTGTACTAAAAAGATTGAAAGTTATATCCGTTTGAGGCGTTATGTTGTATATCAATAGGTTGACAATTTGTAAGTTCGGTAATTTTTTTTGTCATCAATATTTTTTTTATTACTTACCAAACTTTTTTCAGGTGCACCAAGCGTATTTAATCATAAGACTTGTATCTTTGTTTACTATTAGCATGACGAAATGTTCTAATACATTGTTTATTTGTGTATTTCTCTGTCTTGAATGTTCTTGCATTTATTTGTACTGTGGTCCTGTTATGTTGTCCTTAGTGTTATATTTTACATTGCCATTAAAACGCGAGGTTTTGCTAGCCACCAATAGTTATCAAACGTACCATGATTATAATTTAATACGCCAGACGCGCGTTTCGTCTACATAAGACTCTCAGTGACGTTCAGATCAAAATAGTTATAAAGCCAAACAAGTACAAAGTAGAAGAGCGTTGAGGACCCAAAAGTTCCAATAAGTTATGCCAAATACGGCTAAGGTAATCTATGCCTGGAATAAGAAACGTTCCCGAGGGTATTACCAGGTTCAACCCACCATTCTTTTAAAATGTGTCCTGTACCAAGTCAGAAAAAATATCAGTTGTTATCTTATAGTATGTGTCTGTGTGAATTGCATTGTCGTTTGTTATTTGTTTCACTTCAGTGTTTCTGTTGTTTCGTTGTTTTCCTCTTATAGTTGGTTTGTTTCCCTTGGTTTTAGTTTGTAACCCGGATTTGTTTTCTCTCAATCGATTCTTTACTTTCGAACAACGGTATACTACTGTTGTTTTAGTTACCATGCAACCATTGTTATTTTCGAAAATATGCATGTGAAGCACATCGATAAAACAACAAGCCAAGCATGGCAAATGCAAACGAGATCCAAAAAAGGTAACATATTCTCCACTGTGTAAATTCCATTAATATTTAAACTTTTCTTTATATTTCCAGTTTGTCTATGCATAATTATTGAGGATTCATTATCATTCGTTGGATACCAAGGATCATGGATTTCGTGGACACAAGGGAACCACGAAATTAAATATTCAACTTATAACATTTTTATAGGCTAATATGCAGACGTCGGTAAAACAACGCCATTAGATATCGTCGAACTAAGTTTCGCTGTCAACACCATAAAAATGTTTCTTATGGTTAGTATACATAAGTTTATATTCAAGGGTGATGAAGTCGTAAACGTAAAAAAGAAGGATGACAATGTTGTTACGACAAGTGGAACATATCTGTATACATGACAAGTTAACCTTGATTGAACAAACCATGTAAAACAAAATACTTGATTCTTCAATATTTCATTGACGGTGAAATACATGGTGCATATACGAAGTAGCCGCTGTATTTTGGTATGCGTCCTATATTATTTTTTAATATACAGATAAGAGTAAAATTGTTTCGTCCAATATGGTATAAGATGTTGGTTTTTTTTAATTTGAGAAGAATTATAAATTATGTCATGCAGCCAGGACATTATCAACTAATGCCATCAGCAATCAATGATTTTGACTGTCTTTTGTAAAAGTAAAACTATGTGTGTACATGTTTAAACTAAAATGTTTGTCAGCAATGTGTTCCGCTACAACACAATATTTATATATTCGAGCGTCACTGATTAGTATTGTTTAGACGAAACACGTGCTTTGCATAAAACTTTAAACCTCAGTATTCACGATGAGTTTGTGATGATATACAATATTTAAAACTTACCTCCGTGTCTGTAGTATAGTTGAATTTCTGTGATAAATGCAGATCCGAAGGAAAATTGAAACATCCACCATGCTGGTTGATCACTTAGGGTAGCTGTATGGGTACATATTGTCATACTGAAGGCATTTGATATAGTTGGTTGTATGGCAAATCGAGCATGACCATGACCACCATCAAGCCAAGAACTTTGCGTAGCTGTTCCATATGGTGTAAGATTATCTGATAAACAAATTATTATATTATAGATAAAAGACAATGTATATATAATACAATCAATACTTAATAATGATAGAATGTATAGGTGGGGTTGGTTGACACTTGTTATTTGTATTTTTGACGCCGAAGAACTTTCTGTCGTATACATACCATTAAATAAAAGACTTACATGTATATATTTATGACAACACTTACTTAATTGCAGATAATGCATTTACCAATTACATACAGTGATAACACCAAATGTCTTTTGTAGATTGTAAAACAATTCTTACCGACTCAGTATTATAAAATAATTCAGTTTATTAGAATAGCGTGCATCTTTGAAATTAATTATATACCACATGATTGTGGTGTGAAGTTACACTTCACAAATTTGAGTAGATAGGAAGAAATACAAATGATTAATGTCATTAATCGAAAAACAAAACTTTCAAATAAATGCGACAGAAGCCCTTTCGCGATCTATAAGATTCACCTACTGTGTCAAACACCGCTACACGCTAAAGGAGGAATAAGTTTTTGAAAATATTTGAAAATTAAAGTTCATCTTGATTTATGAGTTTTGATGGTCCTTGGTATCGTCTGCATCGTTTTCCAAGGAACATGTGTTCACAAGGTGCAATTGGTCTCGAACAGATCATCCGTTGTTATCAATTATAACCGAAAAATAAATATGAATGTAAAACGTGCAATCGTCAATGTTAAGATGTGACAACATGTTATTTTAATTAATTACTAGAACACACCCGTGATATCGCAAGTCTGTGACTGAATTAAAGTACATAAATATGGGTAAGTCGTATTTAAGTATTGGTTTTGTCATCTGATAAAGTAATGTCGATTATAAAATGTACAGTTTCTCTTCTTTCAAAATCTTTCTGTTTGGACCCGTCGACCTGGATCTTATCAATTATGGGTAATATTAACTATTTGGAAAACAAAAGGGCCTGGAATGGAATATGTTTTAATCAACAGCATTGTCCTGTATTAGTTATAAATAAAGTTGAATTCTTTGATTCGATGTTTTACGTCATGCCGGCAAACAAATTGAAAACTGTATCTATATGCATTATTTTAAGTCCGGATTTTAGTCATCTTAGAAAGTCATACTTTAATTAAAATACTACAATAGGGTACAATGTGACAATGATTGAATTTAATAGTGTCAACCCTGTGATTATGACCCGTGTATATAGCAAAATCCTAAATACACCGTTTTGCTTTGAATATTGAGAAGGTGATGACCTTTGCTGATTCTGAACCCAGGATCAAAATGAACATACTCGTCGTATTCACCGAGCAACAAGTAGGCCTAGATACCTTTATAATAATTTGTGTCATGTGAATCTAGTGTCACAGTTTCCAGATCTCGAATCTAGTAATCTTTCATTCGTCCACTGAAAGGTTTTGTAAGATAAGATTGTTAGATGAAGGGAACTTGCTTTGAAATGATTTGAGGAACATACTGCAATGTTGATAAACAATGTCACTGGCATTGCTGTTAATGTGTAATATATGCACATATGTTTGTAAAGCCGTTCTCTGGTTTTATATCAATACGCAAACGTTCCATTTAATCCGTCTCTAAAAAAAAATAATTTCCAGTTGAAACAATTGTCACTCTAAGTAAAGGGAGACTGTTCGGTAAATTTATTGTTACAAAACATAATGAAAATTGAGCCTCTGTTATTAAAAAGTAAATCATGTGGATACCAGAACGTTATGTTATAAAGTATTGTATGTGTATTTTGTTGACTACTGAAGTTTAAAGAATACATTTTAGAAAATAAAGGATTTTAACCTGTATAAGTTGATAATACGTTTTTGTACTATGTCAAAGCTGAAGAATAAAACAAAAATGAAAATATCTTGCATATTAGCGGTATTAGAAGAGATGTAATAAGAACACACCGATATCATTAACAGTACCATTTTAATCAAATGTAGGGCATGTCCATCTAGACCGACACTAAAGAAATAATAAAGAGGAAGTGCAATGAAAGTTACAAAATATTAAGTAAAGCTGACAAACAAACCGTTTACTTACGTTGAGCTATAACAATCAATTTTAAAGTTGTGTGGATCATGATCAGCAACACAAAAACCATTTTAGCTTTTGTTAAACCCAGCCGGTACAAACGGAACTAATGTTTTACTAATATGAAGTAAAAACTGTTATGGCTAAGAAGAAGAATTCTTACATTCCCTGTAAAGAAAACGTTAACAATATTAACAATAATAGAACCACGGACACTATCTCAACTATAAGCAAACACAATCGATGGCCAAAACGATGGTTGGTTGTATAACATCCAGTAGCAGATATGTCATGCATGTTGAGGTCGAGAACAGATTAACAATTAATACAATAAGAAAGTCATGTAATAGAGGCCACCTGGGGTGAAGGTCCAAACTGCTTTTAATGCAACATACAACAGAGAGTAACCTGGATATTTCAAGACATTTTGCAACAGATAAAATTGAGAAAGGAAATGGGGAATGTGTCAAAGCGACAACAACCCGACCATAGAGCAGACAACAGCCGAAGGCCACCAATGGGTCTTCAATGTAGCGAGAAACTCCCGCACCCTGAGGCGGTCTTCAGCTGGCCCCTTAAAAATATGTATACTAGTACACTGATAATGGACATCATACTAAACTCCGAATTATACACAAGAAACTAAAATTAAAAATCATACAAGACTATCAAAGGCCAGGCGCGAAATTGAGACTACGCTGACCCGTCAAAGTGTGTGAGCAAGGGTTCTAAACGTGCAGATAAAATGGCGCATTGTAGATGAGACATCTGATATAATATTCCCATTTTGACGGACGTGGCTTCATATTTGTACAAAGTAAAATCACAAAAATACTGTACTCCGAGGAAAATTCAAAAAGTCTCGTATCAACACACATACCTAAACAGACACCCTATTTCATCAAGGGTTCACTGGTGGTCGGACGGAGACTATAGTTACCCGTCATCCCTAGGGGCAAACCGATTTAAAACATTGTACAAAAGCGAAACTAAAGTTGAGGTATGATATGTATTCACTATAAACGATAGTTATTACAATCACACAAATAATACTAAAAAATGTTCCTCTGCATTTCTTCCAAAACCATTCCGTGAAAGTATTTTGTATTATTTTTTTTTTAGTTATATTTAATTTAGGTAATTCTTAGGATTTTTTTTTTTTGTAAATTGAGGAGTTCTTTTACAAAGCGCATGCATATCAGAAGTTAACTCTCCACCGAAACCAGAAGTCCATTTGATATGTTTTACAGAAAGAACAGTCATTTATTAGGTTACGGATGTTTTTCGGATATGAAATTACATTATTTTTTATTGGAATCATGAATGCAATTTACTGATGGTTTTACGGTAGTCTTATGCAACAAGGTAGAAATTAAGAATGTCTTGATTTCTCAACTATATACCTGTAGACAAATCATTCAATTTTCAATTCCCGAGATAAGAATCAAACATTTTTTGCTAACAACGTTAAGAGCAGACTAGAACCGAAACGATAAACAGACTTAAAACAACCCCACAAAAAAAAAATCCTTGCAAATACTTAAAACTTTAACTTTTATTTCAATGAAAAATTTCGAATATCACGACATCGATTAGATGTTTTCAAGAGAGAGCTTATCACGAATTAAAGTATCTGATAACTTAAGATTGGGTACTGTATATAATTAAATTACTAATATATAATATATTACCTCCCTTGAAACAATACTTTAATTCCTGTACACATGGAAAGTGTTTGAAATAGGAAATTAGTAGGCTTAAAGTTTGTATGGGAATGATGTTACACGTATCACATGTTAAACTTGTTGGGTCTTTGATAATTAACTAATGTTGATCCCATTGTAACTTATACATTATTGTGGTTGGTAGAAATCAAGAAGGTAACTGTGCTTTTTAACAGAAATAAAATTGAGAAAGGAAATACATTTCTACTTGAAAAAGGAAAACATTTTTTTTTTTATAACCTTATTTTTTCATACACCAACAGAAAGGGACATTATGATATAAATTACCCCATAAGATTACATGTTGACATTGTAATGACATGTAATATAACATTTTAATCAGGCCATTATATACGTTCTATATAGTTCAACAACAAAATACTAACATTTACGTTACTAGTGTTTCACTCCATTACTTCTTTTTAATTTCAAATAAATGTTGAATGACAAACAATATGAAATAATCAGACGGGACATACCTATCCAGGTTTTTTCTTTATAAACTGACCCTTCAAAATTGTCAACTCCTTTTTCGTCGATTGATTATTTCTCTTAGAATGTATTACGAAGCAACCCATGTTGTAGTATTTGTCCAATCATCAAAGTGTATGTGTTCCCAATAATTGACTGGAGCATATTAAGGAAAATTTGGTAATGCATATATGAAATGAATATTCGTTTTTGATAACCTTTTTATTATGAATATTACAAAAGAAAATAAACCCTTAGTGGTCATACGTGTATCATATGTCCCCTGTTTAATGTTTTTGGTCTAATTTTATGTCTCTAACATTTGCAACATTTTCCCCACCTTTTACCAATTGATTACATCACAAAGATAAAGAAAGGGAGAAAAAGGAAATATGCGTAATCACTTGACAAGCATAAGACATTCACTGCATGAATTCACTGTTCATACAATGGCTTACCTAGATTTATTACACAGTGACATGAGTTTTTTTTTTTACATCTATCAAGTACATGTAATAGCGGTTATTTTTGTTATATTGTATTGCCATTATTGAAACACACTTCTTATATTCAATTCAAGTATAATGAGAAATCAACGTTATAAACTCATGCAGTATTGTGTACACATTTTGAATGTTTGCATTCTGTATACATTTTAACCGATAATGCAGTAATTAAAAAATCAAGACATACCTTTCATCAGATAAATCATCATATAAGAACAAATAAAAGTAACACACTGACGCAGCTGATGTGTGTTTAGTAATCTGACTCCTTCAAAATGAAGACATACTTTTACTTGTATCAGTGAAGCATACACTTGTTATCCGATATTTCGTTGTCATATGCAATTTAAGTATTATGTGTTCGTTAGAATGATACAGTACAATGGACGTATCGTAAAGTTTACACACAAGAATCTTTTATCGCAGTTTAAAGAGATACGGGATGAGAATTTGTCTCACTAAGGTAATTAATCGCAAATCCCATTTCTCGGTAAAACAAAATTCACGATTACACCAAAACGCCTTTTCAAACATATGACCTTCAATTGCGTTCTTCTAATTTGTTTGATTTCACAATAATTATATCTTTACTTTGAACACGATTATTTATTGATACAATTTTACTATAAACCGTCAATAAATGTTATTAAGTATACTGTTAGAGAAGACATACCTGTCATAGGATAAATCATACTATCGACATTTGATATGTCGAAGTAATCTGAATCTTTTGACATAAGGAAATATTTTCACCTAAAAACCATTCATGCACCCATTTGTAATCTAATATCGGATCACGAATATATTTTTACAACATGTCTACAAAATGATTTGACTTGAATGTACATGTACGTTGTTTTAAAAGCATGTGACCAACCAATCTGGAAACTCATGTTACAGTGTCTTGGGTATACGACCTGTATTAAGCCCCAAAACATGAGACACATTATAATGATATGCACTCAAAAAACAAATCACTTGAATTTACTCAAAATAAGTATTAATCTTACTCAAATAAAGTAAAAAAATACAAACAAAAATGTTTGTCAAAAAATGAGTAATTGCTAGTAATGCCAAGTAATTGCAAGTAATTCCCTTGTAATTGAATTTAAGTAATTTTTCAATGTATTTTAAGTAATTCTTTTGATAAACACTTAAGTAACTTCTTTCCTATATACTAAGTAATTCTTTTTATTATAGTAAGTTATTCATTTATTACACATTAATAATTTTTTTAAATAAAAGTAATTAACTCTTTTTAAAACAGAACCGGACATTACTGTACACTTTCCGTAATCATGGAACAATTGTTTTTTTGCAAAATATATACATGTAATAACCATGAACTGTAAAATTAACTATCTATAAATATGAATTCACTGAATAAATTCCCTGGTTATCCAGTGACTAATACACAGGGATATTCGGCCAACTGCTGTAGGTCGAGTAATTTGTCACAACAGCAAAGAAAAGTGCAATAAAGATATTATTTTATGAAAAAAAAAAAAAATCTTATGATAAAAGTAAGTATTTCTTTTTACTAAAGATAGTAATTCTTTTAATACACATTAAACATTTTAAGTATTTCTTAAAATGAAAGTAAGTAATTCTTTTAATACATATTGAGTATTTGTATTACTAAAAGTAAGTAATTATTTTAATATTTTTTAGTATTTCTTTAAATACTCTTAGTGATTAGTGTATTACATGTAAGCCATTCTTTTACTTAATGCAAGTAATTTCGGGAAATACTTTTACTTGAAACAGTAAATTTATCTGTAGGTTTTGAGTAATTCTTTTACATATAGATTGTATATATTTATAATATATTTACAGATTATTATATTTTATTATTATCAATGCATATAATTTGAAAAAGTAAAATACCTTTTTAAAGAATGATCATATACTGTATCCCTTGTTATAATCTATTTCTATTCTTGTTTGTTGTAAGTTTTAAATACGGACTACCTCCCAAGCTACTCTTGGTGCTACATTTTCATTTAATTGAAATAGTATACAAAGAGTAGCCAGAAACATGAATACCCACAAAGTGCCCTTTTTGTAAGGTTCTCCCTTTCATTCATGCATGTAATCGTGCAAGTATTTCAACAAATTCAGTATACTTTTGTTCAAGTTCAAATCTGAATGAGTTCGGTTCCCCCACTTGGGTATACTTGTGTAGTTCTCTAACGGATTTACTTTACGAACGTGGAAATACAAAAAAAAAGAGGGAAATCCACAAAAGTCGACGTCTACTTGACCTTTGTTATGAAATAACATGTAATTGGAAAGAGACCGTCAACTCTATGAACATGTCAAATGCTATTCTGTAACAGTTAAATTAGTACAGGTATAATTATCTGATAAAGTATTAATCGACGGAAGAACAATCTTCATTCGTTTGATGTGTTTGCGTTTTTGATTTGGCCAATTGATTAATAACTTTTCGTTTAAAATTTTCTTCGTAGTTCAGTATTTTTGTGATTTTTCTTTTCATGGTTAGCTTTCATGATAAGATGCCAGACAAGGAGTGTACAGTACTATATAAACTAATATCCATTCATAAATATTCACGGACTTGTCAAAACGTTATAATCACGGTAAGCAGATTCAAAACAACTTGAAATCAATTGACCACATGTTGCGATCTGACCTCATAACTAACCTTCCTATGTTGACGACTTATTTCTCGGCTTGATCGACTTTTGAAAGGATTTTTTTTTATAAACATCATATCAAATATAAATTTTTTTTTATAAACATCATATCAAATATAAATTTTATATAGAGGTTCTGCAAAAGGAAATCACGAATTCACCAACATTCCAACTGACTTCATTTTCAGAAAACGACATCTGTAACAAACACAAACTTTTAGCTACTTCTTTACAAGCAGAACCAAACACAATGAAAGTCCCAACTATGTACTGGCTTCCGAAGCTGCACAAAAAACCTTACAAATATAGATTTATTTCATCTTCCAGCCATTGTTCAACTACTAAATTGTCTGTTTTACTTACTAGTACACTTGGTACAATAAAAAACCTGATAATAAATTGTTCAAATAAGGCCTTTGAAAATAGTGGAATTAATTACTTTTGGAGTGTCAAAAACTCGTTGGAAGTACTTGATAAATTGCATGCATATATTGGTGATTTTGAATCTGTTCAAAGTTTTGATTTTTCTACCCTATATACCACTTTGCCTCATATTCTTATTAAGAAAAAATTCACATCCCTAATTAACTGGGCATTTAAAAAGTCGGAATGCGAGTACATATGTTCAAACTCTTTTAGATCATTTTTTAGTAGCAATAAACAAAAGAACTATGTCAATTGGACATGCTTTGATACTATTTATGCACTTGAATTTTTACTTGATAACATTTTTGTTCGCTTTGGAGATTCCGTATATCGTCAAGTTATTGGAATTCCAATGGGGACTAACTGTGCACCACTTATTGCGGACCTGTTTTTGTATTGTTATGAGTTACAATTTATGACTAAAATTAGCAAAGACCCATCAAAACAACATTTGATACAAAAATTTAACAATACTTTTAGATATTTGGATGATATATTGGCTCTAAATAATGACGACTTCAGTATGTATACTAAAGAAATTTATCCTGTAGAACTTACTTTAAATAAAGCTAATGATAACAATGACCACTGCCCTTTCCTCGATCTTGATATCTATATCATAAACGGGAAGCTTAATACAAAAATTTATGATAAAAGAGATGATTTTTCATTTCCTATTGTTAATTATCCATTTTTAGATGGTGACGTTCCCTTGTCACCATCTTATGGTGTTTATATATCTCAACTTGTACGATTCGCTCGTGTATGTAACAATGTATTATATTTTAGCGAGAGAAATTTATGTATTACTGAAAAATTATTACACCAGGGTTTTCGACATCACAAACTGGTCAAAACATTTACTAAATTTTATCACCGGTATAAGGAAATAATTCGTAAATATAACTCAACATGCAGACATCTTATACGTTCAGGTATTTCACATCCAAAAGTTTATGGAAATATTCTTTATAAAGCACAAAAATGTCAGTATTCTCCTCAGAAACTAACAAAACCTTTAAATAGACTTATTAAAAGGGGATATAGTTACGATACTGTTGTCAGGTCATTAAAGATTGCATATTTTGGCTTTAACATTGATTCACTGATAGGGTCTTTGCATCGGAACTAAACACATTTATTTCTAAAAAAACAGTTGTTGGTATGACACGGGTTATGTTCTTCTCATATATTTTATGATAGTATGATACTAAACCCCTAACGGGAGGGATTGTACCTGATATTCATATGATGAAGACATAATCTTTCAATCAGTTTAATTGAGGTCTGAAGCTGGCATATCAGTTAACTGCTAGTAGTCTGTTGTTATTTATGTATTATTGTCATTTTATTTATTTTCTTTTGTTACATCTTTTGACATCAGACTCGGACTTCTCTTGAACTGAATTTTAATGTGCGTATTGTTATTCTTTTACTTTTCTACATTGGCTAGAGGTATAGGGGGAGGGTTGAGATCTCATAAACATGTTTAACCCCGCCGCAATTTTGCGCCTGTCCCAAGTCAGGAGCCTCTGGCCTTTGTTAGTCTTGTATGATTTTAAATTTTAGTTTCTTGTGTATAATTCGGAGTTTAGTATGACGTCCATTATCACTGTACTATTATGCATATTTTAGGGGCCAGCTGAAGGACACCTACGGGTGCGGGAATTCTCGCTACATTGAAGACCCATTGGTTGCCTTCGGCTGTTGTTTGCTCTATGGTCGGGTGGTTGTCGCTTTGACATATTCACCATTTCCTTTCTCAATTTTATCAGGTATAGGTAAATTATTTAATCAATAGCATTTGTCACACATGGACCTTGAACTGATTGCTTTGCATCTTCAGGAGAATATGTGTGTAAAATTTTGTTCACTTGGTACAAAGGGGTCAGACACATGAAGTGATCAACACGCTTATTGCAAAGTTTTTTGAAAACATAGCAATGAAGGACACAGAATATCTGGTACTTTTATATAAATATACCAATTAAGTACTCGTCCGTTTCATTAATTATTTCAAATTAGCTCTGCAAAAAAAGAGCAACATGCATTCCTTGAAAAAAACAACCTGGGTGTTTTTAGCTGCGTGTTGATCTGGAGGTGAAGTACTTTTATTTGATTAGGTATAGTCTTGCAGATTGACTACAATGCTATTCCTTCCAATTCTCTAGGATCCACGTACATCGAAAATATAACAAATGAAAAAAAACTAAACACTCTCATTCACACATTGAGCAAAATGTAAAATGTAAGTTTTATCTCGTTAATATATTCTGGTTTAAATTCATTCGAAAAACAATCCGGCAACAATATCTTATTTATCTTTAAGTCTCGTGAATCGATAGGAACAAGGTATCTTTTTTATATAAAATTCAAAAGATGTGGAATGAATGTCAATGAGACAAAAATAAATCAGGAAACAACACATATAGGTCACCATAAAGCCTTCTTCAAAAAGGAGTTAAACCCTACCGCATAGTCAGCTGATAAAGAAACCTCAAATGACAAATGAAAAAAAATCAAACAACCTGGATAATGTACAAATTATTGAATGAAAAAACAGAAACAAACGAAAGCCACCGAATTACAGGTCATAACATGGGAAAGGCACAATCAGTGATTCACTACTCTGAAGGCGCAAACCCTCCCTCTAACCAACAGGGACAGTAGTGTAATAGTAAAACATTTGAAAAACTATAAAACAAAATTTTACAGTTGAAAAGTGCGTTATCTTGATGATATTTTTCGTTAAATAATCAAGAATTTTCTCAATATACTGCTGAAATTTATCCCAAGGAACTTACTTTAAATAAATCAAATTTATTCGGTAATAACTGTCCTGGATTTAGATATTTCGTTTTAAACGGGAAACTCCACACTAAAATTTACGACAAAAGAGACGAATTTTCGTTTCCTATTGTTAATTTTCCATTTTTAGATGGTGATTTTCCTTTGGCACCATCTTACGGTGTTTATATTTCACAATTTGTTCGCTATGCCCCTGTATGTTATGACGTTTTCGATTTTAACGAACGCAACCTATGTATTACTGGTAAATTATTAAACCAGGGATATCGTTACCATAAATTACTTAAAACCTTTACCTAATGTTTTCATAGATATAAAGATTTGGTTTTGCAGTTTGGTTGTACGAGTAGCAAACTTATTTCAAACGGGATAGCACATCCTCATTTTTACGGAAATGTTGTTAACCGTGCCCGGAAATTTAGAAATAATCCATGTAAACTTTAAATAAACTTATTCTAAAAGGTTACCTATTCAACACTGTAATAAGATCATTGAATATTGTTGTTATTGATATAAATATTGGTTTTGTTATCAGTAAATTAAAAGCTAACTTAATATTACTAGTATGTTATATACATATAAATATTCATGGATCTACAATCTGTCGATACCTGTAATTGGCATTGCACAAGGTCATGTTTTACTCTGGCTGTTTGTGACGTCTGTACACTAAATCCATTGGATGTTGGATGTGTACGGATTGATAGTTTAGTCGTAGATGCATGATTTTTTTATTAGTTGTAAGTGGCATTGAACTAGCTGTCAGATAACTGCGAGTACTCTCAGATCTGTTCATTGCGTCTTTTTTGTCGGGATGTATAAGTACCCGGCCACGTCCACTTTTTTCCATCTGATGAGTTAAGTCTTTTTCAACTGATTTTTATAGTTCGTTCTTTTGTTGTACTGTTATACCACTGTCCCAGGTTAGGGGGAGGGTTGGGATCCCGCTAAAATGTTTAATCCCGCCACATTATTTATGTTTGTGCCTGTCCCAAGTCAGGAGCCTGTAATTCAGTGGTTGTCGTTTGTTTATGTGTTACATATTTGTATTTCGTTCATTTTTTTACATAAATAAGGCCGTTAGTTTTCTCGTTTGAATTGTTTTACATTGTCTTATCGGGGCCTTTTATAGCTGACTATGCGGTATGGGCTTTGCTCATTGTTAAAGGCCGTACGGTTACCTATAGTTGTTAATGTCTGTGTCATTTTGGTCTTGTGTGGATAGTTGTCTCATTGGCAATCATACCACATCTTCTTTTTTATATTTACCGATCAGATGGAAATAAAACAGAATACATTTAACAAAAGTATATGTTACTTAAACGTAAAAAAATAAAGACCTCAGAGTACTCGCAGTAAATGTCAGTTAAATCAAAGCCAATACTTAGTTATAAAACAAACAAGCATCTAAGACTTAAATATCAATCATAACACATCCAACATCAAGTAAATTTATTGTGAAGACTGTATTAAAAGTCAGAAAAACATGACCGTCGTTTGTTGCTGTGTTTCATATTTGTTTTACGTTCATTATAGTAGGGCGTTGGTTTTTTTCTTTTAATTGTTTTACATTAATTTCGTAATTTTAGGGTCCTTTGTAGCTAAATGAGCTGTATGGAGTTTCGATCATTGCTGAAGGCATAGCAGTGACCTATAGGTGTTAATGTTCGTGTCATTTGGTTTTAATGCGATGAGTTGTCCCATTTGGCAATCAATCCACATCTTCTATTTTTATACTTGTGCAATGCCAAGATACAGGTGAAAAAAATGTAAAGTAATGCTTGCACAGTGGTTCATCAAAATAATATTACGTTTGGTTGTATTTAACTGAAACCAACGTTAATATCAATTACAACAATAATCATACATCTAAAACCAATAATCAAAGATCCTGAATTTAGTTGGTTACATTTTAGAATAAGTTTATATAAAGGATACAAAAGTTTACATGGGTCGTTTCTAAATTTCAGGTCTCGGATAACAACATATCTGTTAAATTTAGGATGTGCTACACCGTTTAAATTAGTTCTCTACAGGCACAACCAAACTTCGAAAATATTTGATAATTAACGATAACATTAAATCAAAATAGAAATAAGTGTTGTCGAATTTGTCAGTTTGATGCAATTGAAAACCAGGACAATAAAAATAGACACGCTCAAATTTTATTATGATAATGCTAAAAATTCCATTCTTTCTTTTAAATTTGTGGCAGTCATTTGTTTTCATAGTCACCATTTTAGACGTTCGTATGTACTTGCGTCGCAATGTTGCTTTTAACGAATTTTAGTCATTCTAATTTTGGCCGTTTTTGTTCAATAGTTTGATATATGCTATACATATAACAACTGTCTATCCAAAATGTTCTTGCTTCACACACATCTTTGGGGGTGTTGCCATGGACTGTAAATCAATCATTCCACCTTTTTATTATGGAAGCATCCTTAAGGAAGGTTTTAAATAATGCACTCGTTAAATTACCTGCAAAAACCTAACCTGAAAAGATAACGAATAGTATTTGTAATGTGTCTATTACTGATAAAAACAGGTTTTTCAGTATCTGTATGTGTTGATATTTGAATTTTTGTTTGAATGGTCAGACTTTAATGAATGCTAAATATTTGTATACAGATATAGTTTTTTTTATTTTAACTTGATGTCATATCACTTCTAAATGATTTCAAAAAACGAGAAGCCTGTCCCACATCGACATATATAGCTATAATTCCTTGTCTGATTAATTCCCTGTTTTGGTTAAGGTTTCTTTTTGATCCAATTAGGTTTTGACATCTCTTCAATGTTTTTTAGGTTGACGACCCCGTCTCTCACAAATAAGACACACAAGTTATGTTCCAGCATGATCCGTAAGAGACGAACCATTTATTATATGGCGAGTATGGAAAGGGGATGGGTGTCAAGTTTAAAATTGTGTGTTTTCACATATTTTATTTCATAGCTTTCAACTACTTCAACATGTACAATAATAAATTTTATTCATTAGTAGTTCTTACCATTAAAGGTTTGATTAACTGTCGATGTCCTATGTATCAATGTCATCAGTTTATCAGTGTACTTGAACATTTTCAATCGGGTTATGCACATTACTACCATTTCAAACCAGTTTATTTTGAAACCAATATGCATATATAAAATTACCGAGATAGTAAAACACAAGTAATCAAAGAACAGAGAAAATAAAAACAAGGAAAGGAAACTATTGACAATATCAGTTTGCTTCAATAAACGTCCAACTTGTATTCGCTGAACTCATTTAAGGATTGTGTACCCTTGTGTTGATTCAATGCTAAACATATGGAAATTTTATAGAAAATCCACAGACTTAATCCTTGTACTCTCATATTTGGCGATTTGATGACTTATGGATATAAGTTATTGCATGCAGTGCTAGCGTTGATTTCCTTAAAACAAGTTTATTATTGTAGTTATTGGTTAAAACAAATGAAAATATGGACCAAATCAAGTACACCTTTTAGGGTGCGCTCGACTTTAGTGACTCAGCACAAGGTATTTTGGTATTTAAAGGTTGGTAATAACTTTTTGTAAAAAATAAACATTAGCACATCATAGAAAAGCAAGTGATTAACCTATGTTTCAAATTTTATAACAAAAATCTCTGTAATAAAGGCTGTGGATTTTCTATAAAAGTCTTGGTTTATTTGCAACAAAGTATTCTTTTTTCTATTAAATGCAATGAAATAGTAAATAATAATGCTTTGCATCAAGTTTCCCCTCGGTATATGTACAAAATAGCCTATCTCTATTATTCATTATATTTGTAGTTTTGATACATTTGAAGTTTGAAAATTTTGTACAAAAATGGCTACAGAAGGGGTCATAAACCTTAAAGCACTGGTTATGACTGCACAGTGTTTTTGTGATATACAATAAGAAAGAGTTTATGTTCAATCAACGTTACCATCTAACACATAATAATATGACTAAGACTCTTATGATACACAATAAAGATATTGATTTCTGAAGATACAGACATATATGAATGAAAGTGCTCATGTCGTTTACCTAGACTTTACCTTAAGATACGATGCTTTAATCAAATTTACCGATCTTTTAAATAAATTTATTTCAAATTCTATAAAAAGTCCTGCATATGGGGTATATATCTCCCAATAGATACGATATTCCCATGCTTGCATTTCCTATCATGATTTTCTTGATAGATTGTTGCTGCTCACAAGAAGCTATTAAACCAAGAGCTGTAAATGGTGAAGTTGAAATCATCCCTTCATAATTTTTACGGACGTCATCACGAGTTGATTGACCAGTAAAAAATAACCGTTTCACAAATGATATCGGATATGTTCCTTACGTCGTAACTACAATCCCCTTCCTTTTCATAAATGTGACCTACCAAATTAGACTATTGCCGGGTTTGTTATCACATAAGCAAAACGATGGGTGCCACATGTGGAACAGGATCTGCTTACCCTTCCGGAGCACCGAGATCACCCCTAGTTTTCGGTGGGGTTCGTGTTGCCTATTCATTAGTTTTCTATGTTGTGTCATGTGTACTATTGTTTGCCTGTTTGTCTTTTTCATTTTTAGCCATGGCGTTGTCAGTTTATTTTCGATTGATGAGTTTAACTGTCCCTCTGGTATCTTTCGTCTCTCTTTCTGAGACTTTTTTTTTATTCGTATTGACGTCGACATATTTTTGTTATTTGAATTGACATATTTTTTATCCATAAATAAAAACCTAACTAAATATTATTGTTATAGACTTACGTACATTCATGGTTCTACGATCTGTCGATAAATAAATTTTAGCCTAGCATAAGGCCATGTTTTTTTACTTACAATTACGTATTTACATTACATTTGTTGAAAGTTAGATGCTGGGTCTTAGTTTCACGACTTTGTATTGGTCGTTATTGGCTTGAATCATCAGTCTCAATTACTCTCATATATGTAATGTGTGTCCTTTATGTTTTTTTTTTTAGATCAGTTAGTGCTTTGAATCGATCTAACACTTTTCAACTCATGTTTATAGTTTATTTTTATCAACCCCTGTTCCAGGTAAAAAAACATTTTTGGATCCAGCAAACATGTTTAATCCCGTCATATTGTGTATGTGCTAGTCAGAAGCCTTGAGCCTATCAGATTGCAGTTTGTGGCTGTTTATCATATTTGTTTATCGTTTATTGATTGGCATTTGCATCATAAGGTTTACATTGTGTAACATCTATTAGTTTTGGGCCTGCTATGTTTTGGTATTTGTTAAAGGTCCAATTATGATCTAAAGTTGTTAACGTTTCCATCATGATTGTCTTTGTTGGACAGGTTTCTCATTGCATGGCAATGATGTAACATTTTAGCTTTACAAAGATGGTAGATATTTCTTTTTTTAGATACTCATTACACTCACCTTTTCAAAATGCAAAACCTTTACAACGAGATTAAAGTTAAATATGGTTAGAGTAAAAGACATACGAAGCTCCATTATCGTCCTATCATAGTATGCGTAATAACTCATACAAAATGTATATTAAATATATGTTAACTTAAAAAAAGATATGATTAGTGACATAAACGTTATACTGATTATATGCATATTTGGTAAAGCGTGAGCGTGTTTGTGTAGTTATGTTACAAAGCTAATACATCAAACCCCAAACACATTTTAGCGTATAGGATTAAAGGCATCGGAAAGAAAATTATTTGCACGAAATGAAATAAACACTGCACATACAATATTATTTCGGAACACATCAAACAACAACCAATAACACAAAACATCAAACATATTTGTGAAATATGATACATAGTTAAAATAAAAGTAAAATATAATACACTATTAAATTGTATATTGTAAAATGTGTTTATTTGTCCAACCTTATATCAAATTTGAATAAACTGTTCATTGGTTAAAGAACCAGCTCTAAAATCCATGATAATTTAAATATAATCGGCTATGAACATTTGTTTTTAAGAACTTCGAAAAGTCCCAGATCTTTACTTTGCGTCTTTTGTAGTTTTGTATGGGTTTTATGTGCTTCGTATCGATCTAATGAGTTGACCCTGTTAAACTTATTTGTATAGTTTGTTCCTATGTTGAAGTTGGCAATCATACAATATTTTCTTATTTTTAAATTTGTATAAATCATCTACTGTGCTTAACAAATATAAAACAAGCTGTATATTGGCTAGCCAAGTGTTTGGTTGATTTAACACACTACTCTTGTGTGATTTGTTGAACGTATTTGCTTTAACAATACTCACTTCCCCAAACACACGAACCATTTTTGGTTTATACATTTAGAAGGACATTTCTTAATACAGTTTCTTCCCCAAGTACCTTTTGGGCACCCTGCAAATTTGCAATTGTTTAACGATCAATTCACATATGCTATATAGATCCTCTTGTTAACCGCTACACCATACACGTATATCAATATTTCTCATAAAGTACCGACATATTACATGTACATGTGTTACATTTGTCTTTTGTGACATATGATGAAATAAATTCTGTAAAGAGCCAACTGAGTCTTTATAATAATTCAGCAATTTATAAACATTGAAAATATAGATAATGAACCTATTGATGATATATGATTTTACCACAGAAGAGCAGACTACTAGTATAATGAAAACGTCGTGATTAATCGTCCACTAGAATGGTCATTGACCCCATGGATGTACCGACGCATCAACAATACAAGGCTGTAAATTTAGTTCACAGACAGGCGTTTTGTCCACATATGACTCATTCGTGACGCTGATTTCACAAGTACAACATTTTGGCGAACAAAACAACCAACTAGTTGTTCCAGAAAGATACCGCTAAAGCAATATACCCATTCTTTTAAAGAAACTTTAGTGCTTCGAATATTCCAATATCTTTAAACAGAAATTTAGAAATAGATGAAGATAAATAGATGTATCCAGCATCACGAGTTTTTGGTCATATAAAATGTATAACACATTCTTAAAACTAGTTTTATCATTTAAAGTATGCATCCAGCTATGTTATGAGTATCAACTTTGTATTTAAAAAAAAACATATCTGAAAAAAAAAACACGTTACAATTATATTTATGTTTCTACTACCTTTGCTTCCTTTTATGTTACTGGTGAAAGTGTTCTGGGGACAAAATGAAAAGAAGAAAACACTAATTTTAACAACACATATATTGACGAAAAGTCAAATACTTTCAAAGACATAATACTACTATGAGCAGTAGTTGTACACCAAACAGTAATCTCAACATAGCACCATTCAACCAAAATTACGATTTGTGAATCACTTTGATAATTTAATCAAATGACTTATTTTTTCAAATTCTTACTAGTCTGTTTGGTTTTTGGTACACAAGGACCAGCACTTAATAGCAGGTTTTCATTGAGCGAATTAGTTGATGAATTGGTCACGTGTGATTATAATCCGTTCATCCAATAAAGAACAGTAATAAATAAAATACAAGCATGTGTTTTGAGTAGAATGAATGAAATGATGGAACTTTGATATTATATTTTTACACAATGACAATAAACGTACCATTGATGGCAACGTAACACAATTCGATTATAGGTCCGAAAGATTTTCCGTCTTGAACAGACCCATTTGTGTCATAATAAATGACATACTCTCCAAGTTGATTACATGGAATTGTCTGCGTGGTGATAGGAAGTCCAGGACCATCTTCATGACAGAGATGACCATTAGGTGGAATAGTTGATGTATTGGTCACATATTCTTTAAATCCATCCATCCGGACAGCAACTGCAAAAGATGAAAAACCAATAATAATTTTCATGCGAGACTATATAAATATTAACATGATCAATTCATTATCAACCATTTTGGCATCTGTTGTGTCTCCTCGCATTACACTACAATAATGAATTGGCTTTCAAATTAGTTTTACAAGAAACACTTATATACAAAATGTAGTATGTTTGGGAAAAAAAAGAAACTTGATTCTTGAGTCTGTTTGTTTTACTCACACATTGCTGTCAAAAACATGGAATTTTATGTGACTGTCATAAAACCGGCCACGTCTGTGTTATAAGAATACTTTTGTGAAAAATTTGCTGATAAATGTCTTATCATAATATTATAGGTATAGGAAGATGTGGTATGAATGCCAATGAGACAACTCTCCATCCAAATAACAATTTATAAAATTAAACCATTATAGGTCAAGGTACGGCCTTTATGTATACTTACAGTTTTCTCTATAGTATATGTTTATATCTGTGATGTATGCAAGTCCGAAAGAAAAATGAAACATCCACCAAGCTGGTTCACTACCACGGTCTGTGTGAGAACATAAAGTCTTACTAAATGTATTTGATATAGGTGGCTCTATAGCATTTTGGGGTAAGCTTTCTTCAAAATTAGAACTCTGCGTAGCTGTTCCATATGGTGTAAGATTATCTGTTAAGAAAAAACAAATATAAATGAGAAAAAATGAAATCTCTAACAAATATTCTATCTTACCCAATACATTAAATAGTTCAAGTTATTGAACAGCAATCCCAAATAAATTCAATAAAGCTTATCCATCACTTTACTTTAGCAGAGACAAGGTAGAGGTGTGATACATCAATATTTTTTTATTAAATGTACGTACATCGTTGCAACCATAGTTTAGGGTAGTAAAAATTACAAATATTAAAACAAATAAAATGGAACATGGAAAAGGGGAATGTGTCGAAGAAACAACAACCCAACAAAAGAGCAGTATAGGTCTTCAATGCAGCGAGAAACTCCCGCACCCATTGGCGTGCTTCAGCTTCAGTGATAATGGACGTCATCCTAAACTCCGAAATATACACAAGAAACTAAAATTAAAAATCATACAAGACGTACAAAAGCCAGAGGCTCCTGACTTTCAACAGGTACAAAAATGCGGGAGGAAGGGGGAGTAAACATGGTTTTGGAGATCTCAACTCTCCGCTATACCTCTAGCCAATGTACAAAAACAAACATACAAAAATACGCACAGTAAAACTCAGTTCAAAGTTGGAATGCAAATCATTTACTCACGTTGAGCTGTGACAGTCAATTGATAAGTTGTGAAGATCAGAATCACTAATAACATCTTATATTATGTTGTCATTATCAGATATGATCGGAACTAATGTGTTGCTGATATGGAACACACTATAATATTATGGATTAGAAGTAGATTTCCCTGTAAGTCAAAATTCATAATACAAACAATGACAGAATGCGGATGCACCTGAACATTGAATTGAAGAGCTGTAAGCATAATGCACGAAGGGATATAACAGTTTTGTACATATAATAAACGATTTTAACTATTAACAAAGGGAAAGTGTTTCGTAGCCCATCCATTAATGATCTCTCGGTTAGCTTCAATAAGGAAGGATAAGTTATGTGTAAACAAGTACATGTATCAATAGTTTGAGATGATTTTTTATGATACCTGCATTACTTTGTTTAAGTATGACAAACTATATGTTTCGTTTTGAAATAAATATTCTGCATTGTGCTAGACCTATAACTTTATATTTAAAAAAAAAGAAGATGTGGTATTAATACAAATGAGACAACTCTCTACAAGAGACCAAAAATGACACAGACATTAACAACTATAGATCACCGTACGGCCTTCAAAAATGAGCAAAGCCCATGCCGCAGAGTCAGCTATCAAAGGCCCCCTAAACGACAATGTAAAACAATTCAAACGACAAAACTAACGGCCTTATTTAAGCCTCAGTCACACCTTACCGGATAGCTAGAACGGACGCCTAACGGATAACTTTTTTTTCAATCCGTTCATGTCCGATAAACGTCCGTTCTTATCCGTTAGACGTCCGTCCATATCCGTTGCATGTCCGTTAAGCGTACGTTTTATCCGTCGACGTCCGTTCTGTCCGGTGGAAAATTTTGAGCATGTTTAAAAATTTGAACGGACGTCCAACGGATAAAATGTCCGTTTAACGTCCGTTAGGCGTCCGTTTATGACGGTACTAGTCCGTTTCGTTTCCGTTTTGTATCCGTTACGGGTCCGTTATACATCCGTTGGAGGTCTGGAAGATCAATTCACCAACAAACTTCTACCGGACGTTTAACGGATAAAACGGATGTTGAACGAATGAGAAACGGACTTCTACCTGACGTATAACGGATAAAACGGACGATGAACGGATCTGAAACGGATAAATGCCAATTGAAAATTTAGCGTCAGAAATGCCAACTATTGGTATATCAGATTTTTTAAGGTTCATGAATTCTTCTTATTCATAATCGATCTTAGAGTAAAGGCACGTCTTTACAATCAAGCAGCTCTTATTCAGGGCAGACACTGCCCTTTGGCGGCATTTTGAAGAACAAACCAAAACCAGTTACACAGAAACATTTTGAAGATTTATGCGATTTACATGTATTATTATTGTCGCCTTTAATTTTTCCGTATATCTTGTTCATCCGTTATATCCGGTACGCTTCCGTTAGGTGTCCGTTTTATGCGGTACTCGTCTGTTGGATGTACGTTCGACATCCGTTCTGTCCAGTACATTTTCGTTTCTCGTACGTTGCATATCCGTTGTGTGTCCGTTATGCATTTGGTACACGTCCGTTTTATTCGGTCATTACATCAACGGACTCCCAACGGATAACAATTTTGTCAATGGACAACTTTTATTTTCATCCGTTAGGCGTCCGTTCGTGCTATCCGGTAAGGTGTGACCGAGGCTTTATGTACAAAAAATGAACGAAAAACAAACGACAACCACAAAATTAAAGGCTCCTGACTTGGGACAGGAACATACATACATAATAAACGAAGACATACCTGTTATCCAATTAGTAAGAATTATCACACACGTAAGTATTTCAAAGTAATCTGACACATTTAAAATAGGGAAGTACTCTTGTTAAAAACTATTTTATGATCTACTTGTTACATAGAAACTTACCTTCATCCCATTTTCTTTAACCAGGAAACAAAAGTATTCTAAAATGTTTTTAACAAAACAAATTATATCAGGTTTTGGGATAAAAGTTATAGTTCAGACCTATATTTCTTTTGTTAATATAAATACTTACTGTTATATGGAAAAAAAATCACTAATATAGAATTTACCATTAAAGATGAATTCATTGACATTTGTATTAATTGTAAAAAGATAACTCCAACGTGTTATTCTTCAACAATATCAACGGAAACAAATTGATTCTGACTGAGAAAACACAATATTTTACTTTTGAATGCACAGCTTTAACAGAGTTGATCGATCATATATTTTTTTCACAAATCAACATACACGAATACTCCTTTCGATGCGTGTTTATTTTTGCAAATAAAATTTAAACTTGCATTCTCCAACACATCAACATTAAATCATTACACATAACAATTTTATTTGAACGATAATGATTTTGTTTTTTCTATGAGGGTGCTTATGTATTGATAATTTACATTGTAACAAAATAATAAGTGTTTTTGTACATTTTTAAACGAGACATACCTTCCATGGGATACATCCTCGTATTGTTAAAAACAAAATATTCGACACTTCACATAGTAATCCGACTCGTTTAAACTATGAACCTATTTTCAACTATACCAATCAAGCGTACACTTATATTATCATAAAGGTATAATAATAGTCCTTACGAAAGAATCATCATACTGTAATGTACGTGTTTATAGACACACCAATCTTGGTTTTGTTCCGTCAAAACTTAAAGTGTATCATACATATTTTGAGAAGTCCGGGTTGGGTGTGATAGAGTGATTAAGATTTTAAACCCTTTTCTTTCAGGCATAAACAATGAGACATAAGCATACGATAATGTCTGTGAAATCTACAAAAGTATATTGTGTTTTGATTTTTGTTTACTTAACCCTATAATATAAGCCCCTCAAGTAATGTACGTTTTAATAGATGGAATATTTCATCCCCTTCCCGTCCTCCAAAAAAAAACCCATCAATACGTCGTTCTTTCATGTACTTACAATTCTTCAATACGTGTAGTAACCTGTATTGTTTATTGTGACATGGATGGAGAGTTGTCTCATTTGCACTCTTATTATTTCTTTTTGAATATGCTGATTTATTAATGCAAGAATATTTTATTTTGAAAAACAGGTAATTGATTAGTTAGAAAATAGTGAAAGATACATACCTTTATCGGATGAATCATCATATTGTTAAAAATCAACTATTCGACACTTTATGTAACCATCTGAATGATTTATAGTAAGGACCTTTTTTCTACAATGCCATTCAAGCGCACACTTGTATTCTCATATTTCAAGCTGAATGTATAATTATAGTATTAACGAAAGAAAGGTTACAATGTAGGTTACATTATTTTAGGAACACACACGTGTTGTGTTTGTTCCGTCTTAACAAATATTGTTTTTTTTAATATAAAATTGAACATATACAGTATGGGATATAATTTTTGATGAGGTGGTCAACCTTTTTCCATGCAAAACATTCAGATATATTGATTAAATAAAAATTTTAATATCTGTTATCTTATACCAGTGTAGTTTGATTATTTCTAGCTCAACCATAACTTTACAGTATGTTGCTATACTGCAATTGAACTCACTATATATACCATGGTCTATTTTGTTATGAAGACGCGCTTTTTGTTTACAAAAGACTTTCAGAAGGATTAGAATAAAGTTCATTTAGATTTGTGTTACATACGTATGAGTATTAGGTTTGTTGAAGATTGTTTACTTTACAAATTAACTTATGAAGATGTTAATTATGTCATCGGTAACTGCTGAGAGAACGAAAAATACTGTTAACATTACAGATTCAGAAATGTAAATAGATCCAATAAGATATAAAAACTAACAGTTGTCCTTATAATTTATCGATGATCACAATTGAACTTCTTAGTTTTGTAAAATTGAGAATGCAAACAAGGAGTGTGTCAAAAAGTCAAAACCCTACAAAAGAGCAAACTGCAGCCCAAGACCACCAATGAATCGTCAACACATTAAGAAAATGTCTCACACGGAATAGTATGTTTGCATGTAACAGCCGAAGTATTTTAATACGTTCTAATACCGGTTATAATATTACATTAAGGAACTATCCTTATTATAAACCTAGCTTGAAGATGGTAACACAATGTTAACTCTTAATAAAGTATAAATCCATCTCCCTCAGGTAAAATTGACTTATGATGGATCTTGATATATAGTTCACTTAACCTTTCTTATGTTAGTTTTAGGAATATAAAATGAAAGTTTGTATATACATGAATACACCGTTGGATTTCCATTTTTACCACGATCAAAGGAGTGTAGCAATAAACCCTTACAAACTTCTGTAAAAATCTGTGTAAAAGGTGATAGATATTTTCACTATTTTCTCCATAAAACAAAAAACATAAAAATGCAGTTCTATGATCGTGCTTTAAAAAAGAAAGAAAAAACAAACCTAAAACTGGTATTTTCAAATGAAAAACATTTATAGTTTTTTCTAAATGTATTTTGATTTTACAATAATATTTTTATTAAAATATGTTTCCGTATTGATAGAAGTTTCCTAAAATAAATAAATGGTTACATGTAATTCGTGCATTGTGAAAGAGGACATCATTGGTTTAGGATAAATCATCATGTTATTAAAACAATTGAGAAACATGATTTATGCCTTGTGCAGTCATATCAAATATTGGGCGGGGTTACATGTATGTATGAGTAGGCCGTTGAATTTCGATTTTCGACTAATACTTATTTCCTCTCTTCGTTTTGGGCAGTGTTTGAATTACACGATCATGTGTTAATCATCGAACACTTACTAGACAATTGCTTTTAACACTCGATCGATAAGTGCTCTGGAAAATAAGCAGATCCTGCTGCACATGTGGCATCCGTCGTGTTGCTCATATTAGTACAAACTCGGTAACAAGTCTAAGTTTGCAATTTATATTTCTGGAAAGGGAACGGGATTGTAATTACGTCGTAAGGAATATACCCGCCCATCTAAAAGTACTCGCAGATACTGAATACTAATTCAATCAAATGTTATACAATCCGATATTTATTTTACAGATAACATATCAATTATAACAACTCCATCTCATTTTCAATTTCAATACAAGTTTGTAAGTATTTACTGCAAGCATGGTTATATATTTGTCGAAAAACATTCAAAAATCTTCTTCTTTTCTCAATTTCATTAAGATTCTAAAAACAATAAAGAAAACTTGAATGAAAGAGCTTGATCTACATGTATCTATTCAAAATTTATCAATGAATCCGATTTTATCTCGGACTTTAAACGAGATTACGTATAGAGGAAGATATACATTTACAAGGTAAGATTAACATGCATAACTGATTTATCTATATTTGAAGCCATGTCTTTTTTCATGTTTTCATTTTCGTATTTTTCTTGTTTTTGGGAACTTTTGTTTGTTTTTTGCTTTTTGGTGGTTTTCGATCTATTAGAGTCGTACGATTCTGAATTAAATGTGCGGTGAATAGATTCTTTAAATGTAGTATTGAATAAGGATTGAGATAGATAACGTAGTACATGTAGTAATATCGATCTTTATAAGTAAATCTTACCATCAGAGGTGAGATGAAGTGTAGTACTGACAGATCCAGTGATAATGGAATTGATATCCTATGACACGCTTTCATCTGATCAGATAAGATTACATGCCTGTTGTCATAAGAATTGAGCACAGTTTTTTCCTTTTATTGCTCTCTGACCTATTTATATGGCATTTTAGAAAGAAAGCAAGCACACATATTATTAAGAATCATCAACACAATAGGAAAAAATGGCCGTGTTCAAAACACAGTATCTGCCATAAGTACTAGCAAATCAATTTATCTCGAATAGAGTCAAGGCATCATCATCATCATCATCATCATCATCATCATCATCATAATCATCTTTTTGGTATTATATAGCCAACTATACGGCCTGGTCTTTGCTCATTGATCAAGGCTGTTATGAGACCTATAATTGTTAAAATTGACAGTCACAATGGTTACAAATCTTCAGTAAGAGTAAATAAAAACAAAAACAATATTATTATCTTTAAGAAATGTAAATTCAATTGTAACAACATTAACAATGTATGATATGTAAATATTCTACATGTTTTAGTACTTATACAAAGCTGATATATCAAGTAGCAAACATTTTAAATTTTGAGCGCACAAGCTTTAAGCTATCAGTTTTGGAAAAAAATAGGAAATATTGAAGCATTCATAATATGGTTATCAAAAGTATTAGGATAAGATATAAGTTACAAAATATGTTAGTTACAGGTCAAGAAGACAATATACAACTGGAACAAATACTAAAAATAGTACATTATGTGTGTACAGGTAGGTTCTTTTCTATCAATATTTTAGTCTAACACAAGTATATATGCAAATAAATAAAAACGTTTTCAAATATTACCACAGATTAAGTTTAACACACAAATACATAGTTGAATTAAACGTTGCCACATTATGACGTTGTGCTAATAATTAAGTTGATGACGCTTAATTCCATACACAGTTCAATGTAAAAACATGATATCAGTGACATTTGAAGCCGACGTGTATGTGTCATAGATTAATCAAAAACAAACAACATGCAAATACAATATACAGTTGCGGTTAAAGTGCTTACAGTTTTTACCCAAAGAATAGATTACCAAACCCGGATGTGGCAAAAAATTCAGGTTCTTACAGCCTATCAACTGCGGACTAATTTTTGCCTTATTTTAATTTTATTTTAATTCTAGCGTAACCAATGAGTGTCATGTAGACGTGTCTCACGTACAAAGTACCAAAACTAGTATCTATGATTATTTATAAAGTGTAATTTAAACTTATTATTTATAAAGTGTAATTTAAACTAGCTGTTTTCCTCGACAGTATCAAGTCATCACTCTAATTAATGCTAGTTAATATGTTGAGTTTTTAATTGGTTTCGTAAAAGTGGTTCATCAAATATAAACAAACACTGTTTTATGCATGGTACTCATATGTTTCTTCAATTTGACATATTTAACGTTTGAAATATATCTCATCATATGTACGTACATTTGTTACAATTACAAAATTGCGAGTGTTCTCTAACACATCCGTCAGTACAAACACCTGTTTGTATATCCCATCTGTTATTTAAACATTTCTGTTCGTCACATCCCCAAACACAGGAGCCATTTTCAGGATGACAATGTTGGCCTATACATATTGTTGGACACGTTGTGGAACAGTCTGTTCCCCACATACCCTTCCGACATCCTGCAATCATCAATATATTTGTTTAGAGGAGTGAACTTATAATTATCTTTATATAGTACAAAATGCTTTGGTGTTAATAACTTCAATCGAGACACAAATTGTAGATCACCCTGAAAATAAAATATTTGTATAATTTGAAGCACCAAATAAGAATTACAAAAGGAACCTATAACTAATACAAAAGTCGATATCGCTGTAAAGACACACATCTATAACACATCTGTCATTTGAATTCATAAAAAGACATGCTAATCCTACCTAGTGTTAGTACTGTTACTCGATATCCGAAAAAGAAATCTTTTGATAGGACTAGTTGACGATGGCAAACATTAATAATTTGAATAATAAATATACGTGTGCAAGTATTTTTTTCTACGTACATTATTTTTCATGCAATTTTTGTAACACTTGGTTATCAGTAGTTAAGCTAAAATGTATGTTAGTTCTGTAGCCTGTCTTTGAAAGAATCAAAATAAACAAAAGAAGACATATATAAATGACTTAGCAATAATTTGAGAATAAGATGTTTGCACGCTTAGAGAATAAAAATTTAAACTTACACAAAAATGTAGTATAATCTGTTTAAAACGATCCAATATAAAACTGATTAGTGTTCCCATTTTTAACAAAATTTTAATACTATTCGATCAAAAAATTCAACTGTTAACACATTTTAGCTATTGCTTTCTGAAAAGAAAAACCAACTGTCATTGTTTTTGCTAGTCACGAAAGTTTTATTATTTAATAAAAGATTTTTTTTTCATTTAAAAAAAAAAACCAATGACCCTTACCCAAAATATTGTACAAATATTAGAACAGTGTTCTGATTACTAAAGAAAAACATTATTTATTAGATACAAGGTGATCAAAACAAAAGATATGTAGAACAACTTATGCATTAAAAAAAATGAGAGGAAGGTCAAACTCCAACAGCGGAATCATCCATTGCTTAACGTGACGTGACACGTTAAAAAAAACCACTAACAACAAAGAACACGCTGGTCCTGACAGCTGTTTTCACATTTATTGCTTATAATGATATATAATACTACTTAGAATTATAGTAAAACGGCTTTTAAGGCAGTGACCGTGCATTAGAAGAAAATATGTTGCACATGCATACAAAACTTACCATAATGGCAACGTAACACAATTCACATACATGTCCGCTTTTATCATCCCCTACAGTGTCTATTGAAATTTACAAATTATGGACGAACTTCCCCTTTTTACATAGCATTTCGAATAAATCAGCATGTTATAAACAATAAATTCACATAAAATGTACGTATCAATGGTCAATCATGTTAACACAGAATAATTGACTACTGGGATAGTCAGTACAACGTTGGAAAATCATCAACTAGAAGATTCATTGAACCTGTTTTTATAGAGACTCATAAAGTATATCATGCGTTTGATTTAGTCCAGCAGTACTACATTTGTTTTTAATTAAATGTATAGGTCAAACTATTTCTACAGCCATGATAAAGATTTAAAAACAAAAACTTAGAAGAATAAATACAATCACGAAAAGCCAGGGTCAAATATTTTAACGAAAATTTAGACTACTGCAAGAATTATCAGAAGTGGTGAACCAACCAGTGATTGCAACAAAGCATAAATTAACAGAAAATCCAAATTATGAATCGTTTTTTATATCCTTTGTAAATGACTTATTTTTTTTTAATAATAAAAATACCATTGATGGCAACGTAACACAATTCAATAACAGGTCCTTCGTGGTTGTCTTTTTTAGTATCGTAATAAATGACGTATTTTCCAAGTTGATTACAGGGAATAGTCTGAGTGAGGTCTGGAAGACCAGGATCAGGATCTTCATAACAGAGATAACCGTCCGGTGGTATAGTTGATGTGTTGGTCACATATAATTTGAATCCATCCATACGATGAGCATCTGCAATGAAAAAAATATACATGCATGCCTTATTATAAAATTCAATATAAATATCATTTGATTATGTTGAAAACAAAACAAAATGATTGGGACCACAAAAGGTAGGGATTATAATTAAAAAGTCATGGTCACAGCGTTAAAGGTCATCCTCTTAAGGATATGAATAAAATTATATGCGATATATACGACAGCTCGAAAATGAACGTTAACTGTATTGCTGTCAACACACTTTGGTAATCAAGAAATTGAATGACCAATACCAATATTGTGCATGTTTGCAGTACAAAAAGGCTCTCAATATCTTTTATAAGTTACATTTGTAAATAGTCATAAATAACTAGTAGCAAAACATAAAAAAGATGTTTATTGAAATTTAACTTTGTTTCATAAAAAGTTTATGTTGTGACAAAACAAACTTTATTAATACAAATTGGCTTCCCTTTATGGTCGGCGATATTTATATAGCATGAATACATTTTAAACAAAATGACCATCCTATTTAGTTACTGTGTAAACTTACAGCCTACTCTGTAGTAGATTTTAATATTTGTGATGTAAGCAGATCCAAAGGAAAAATGAAACATCCACCAAGCTTGTGTCCTACCAAGGCCTGTAACAGAACATAACGTCTTACTATATGTATTTGATATTGGTGGCTGTATAGCATATTGAGGTACACTTCCTTCGTGAGTAGAACTCTGCGTAGCTGTTCCATCTGGTGTAAGGTTATCTGTTAACACATACAAATATAAATATAAATGAGAACACAAAACATCTGTATAATATAGTATGTGTTACCCGATACGTAGAAAGAATATCTCTGTAAATTAAATTATAAATAATAACGAACTGCAATTGCATCCATCATTCTTTCACATAATTCTAGATTAAGAGTTTCCTACAGGAATTTTAGGCGTGGCATGACTACCTGCCGAGATTTCCTGACGCCCTGGCCTTTAAAAAAAACGTCATGTCCCTTTGCCGTCGTATTTTAGAACGCCCTGTCGTATTTCAATATCGGATCTGTTAACAACACTTTTATGATTTTTTTCCACTTTGAACAACATAAAAATTAAATGTGCGAGATTAAATTAAATTTCGTAATATTATGTTTGAACAGTTGCAAAGCGACAGAGTACATATATGGTTTATGGTTGATCTTATAGGAACAACATCGATTTGCACCACTACGATTTAAAAATGAAGACAAATTATAAGGGGTCGTTTGCGTTTTAATTTTACGATGCAAGGGATGAATAATTATCCAATAAACAATCCGATTTTTTGTTCGATTAAATTACTATCCATAACCTTAACAGTGGCTGTACATCTTTGTAGAAAGTGTCGAAAAAGTGCTCGTAAAGTTATGGCAAAATAATTACAAGTCATTCCGTCATGACCGTTAAACTTTCTTTCCTTTAAATCTGAAATAACAGTCTTTGTTGCAGCCTAATGGATTTGCTAATATTATACAAAGATATAGGAAGATGTGGTGTGAGTGCCAATGAGACAACTCTCCATCCAAATAACAATTTATACAAGTAAACCATTATAGGTCAATGTACGGCCTTCAACACGGAGCCCTGGCTCACACCGAACAACAAGCTATAAAGGACCTCACAATTATTAGTGTAAAACCATTCAAACAGGAAAACCAACGGTCTTATCTATATAAAAAAAAACGATAAACGATGAACACATATAAATTACATTAACAAACGACAACTACTGTACATCAGATTCCTGACCTAGGGCAGGTGCAAACATTTGTAGCGGGATAAAACGTTTTAATGGTACCAAACCTTCTCCCTTTTTCTGAAACAATAGCATAACATCACAACATAGAAACACAATTTACTAAACACATGGATGGAATACGAAAGACGTTCTGACCCTTTATTGTAACATCTTTCAGTGCATAGTATATTCGTGAAGATTTCTATTTACATTTCGGAAATATTGTTTAATGATGTATGATCCTTTAGTGCATGTAAGGTTGGACTGAGTGGAAGCATCATATCAGTAGATAGACAGAAAAAAGTCTATAAATTCTATTTATTCACAATGCAATTGAGCACGGCATGCAATGACAATCAGTAGGGATGTTTAACGGTCTATGCTTCTTATGAGAGTTTCGTGCGGCCTGTCAAAATTTTATTAAAAAAAAAAAGATTTGATATGATTGCCAATTAGACAACTCTCCACAACAAAACATTTACATAAAAGTTAAAAAATAGGTCACCGCACAGGTTTGAACTAAACGACAAAGACTAAAGCTAAGGCTCCTAACTGTAGTTCATTTAGCTTAACTACATTGTAGCTATAGGCTACATAAAGCAAAATATATGTTTGACTATTGGTGCGTTTAGAATGCTCATTCGGTATTGACATTATATCAACTCGTATTTAGCGTTCAAATGTACCTAAGAGGTTTATAAGCCAAAAAAAGAGGTTTATAAGCCAAAAATGAAGTAAAAAGACTTTTGGTTAGAATATTACTTTACTAGTATTTGGAAGTATGTAATATAGTTTGAATGTTTCAATCTCTTTTTGCAACTTTTGGGTCTTAAATTTTTAGATTTCTTTCACTTATAAATCAATATCAGTCTGTAACATACCAATATAATCTAAAATGTATCAACAATAAATTAATTAGTGGTATCATTTTGCAGACGAAGTGACACACGCACACACACATGCCTTAAGAACGTACTCCAACTAACAAATCATCGTAATACGTCATAATAGTTGCATGCACTATATATGGATAAAGTAAAATAACAAATAATCTGCAAGGAAACTTCCAAACGGGGAGTCATTAATTAAATGGCAAAATTAAAAAGCTGAAACACATCTATAAAATTCAAAATTTTTGTCATATTTTTGACTTGGCAAAGGCATTTTCTTATGTAGAAATAATAGCTATCTGAACCTCTCACTTTTATGCATGTTTCATGATATTGACATAAATGTGTGAGCAAAACATTCAGACACAACAGGTAAAAACTTCAAATATAAAGATACAGAATTTAACAAAGTAATACAATCTTAATTACTGGAAACTACTACAAATAGCTGTTACAACAAAGAAACACCAATTGGCATACACACAAAGTACATAAGCAAACATGAAAGACAATAATTCAAAATTGACAATAGCATAACGACACAATGTAGGGATGATGCATTACCGAGCCAGGTTATAAGTTCACAATAAAAAATGAACCATACAGTAAGGGAAAATAACAATGAAACAAGTCAGTACCTTGAATCTTTATTTAAAAAACATCATTTATTATTTGTGAAGTTGAAACAGAATATTTATCAACAAGGTCTTGATAAAGTCGGATGAAATTTTATTTAGAAAAAAAAGGAGATGTTCTTTGACATAAACTTTACTTATCAAGTCATGGAACTCCATCCTAATTAAATTCATTAAAGATTAACACTTGCTTTATTTTAGCGGAAATACGGTAGATGTGTGATACATTAATACTATTGCTTTAACTGTATCGTCGCAATCATACCGAGCGTGCAAGGGCTGTATAGCCAGTCAAGGTCGATACAACTTCCATTTGATTTCCAATAATAGCTTGAAACCTTAAAAACTGAAAGTAAAGGTATTACATAAATATAACATACATTAAGGCTCCGTGTTGAAGGCCGTACATTGACCTATAATGGTGTACGTTTTTTAAACTGTTATTTGGATGAAGAGTTGTCTCATTGGCACACACACCACATCTTCCTATATCTATTAAAAAAGTTTAAATTATTTTGTTTACTCACGTTGAGCTGTGATAGTCAATTGATAAGTTGTGTGGATCAGTATCACAAATAACATGTTAGCTTTAGTTGGTATGATCAGGTACATTGTACGATCTAAAAGAACATGCTTCTAATATGAAAATATATAATGTTATGGATTAGAGGTGAATGGTTTAAAGTCCCTGTAAGTAAAAGTTCTATATACAAACGATTACAGAATAGCGGACGCTACATTAACATTGAATTGAAGAGCTGTAATAACGAAGCACAACGCCATATCATAGTTGTGTGCACATAATAAAAGATGCTAACTATAAAGAGGGGAAAAGTGTTTCTTAGGCAATCCAATATAATTCTCTCCGTTTCCTTGCTTAAGGAAGAAGAAGTTATATATAAACAAGTATATAATAGTTTTGGATGATTTATCAAAATACCATCATTACTTTGTTGAAGGAAGAATAAGTTTTGTGTAAAGGGGTAAAAATAGTTTGCCATAATTTAAAAAGAATACTTGAGGTGTAATACCACCATGGATTTTCCCATATTAGTCTTTGTTAAATTATTTTGTATTTAAAAAAAAACTGTGCAGAATGTATCTTTTTTCTTCGCAATAAAGAAATTTTTGTCATGATTAAAGTTTTATCCTGTCCAGTACTACAGACAAAATTTAACAAAATATTTCATTGCATATAGGAAAAATAACCTTTAATAAAAGTTAACCAATCAAATGTTCATCTTTTTTAAACGTTTTGGGTTTTTTTGTTACACTTCAGTGTTTGTGATGTTTCGCTGGTTTTCCTCTGATGGTTGATGTATTTACCTCATTTTTAGTTTGTAAAATGGATGTGTTGTCTCTCAATCGATTCATGACTTTCGAAAAGCGGTGTACTACTGTTGCTTTTATTTGATCCGTGTATAAACTTTAGTTACCGTGTAAAACGTAAAATCACAAAACGGGAAGTCCCTATTCAAATGGCAAAATCAAAAGGTCAAAAACATTAAACGAATGTAACCCCGCGATTCCAAAATATTCTATAGAAACACCAAATAAAAAAATAATGGTGCTTAAAAAGATATATGTTTATGACCAAGAAATGTTGTACTGCAAAGATACGTAAGATTAATTGCCTAAACTGTCAAATTCAAGTGAACATTTTTTCCATTCTTTTTCGTATGGAACCGGTTGTGACGTACTATGATTTGGTGGTATTACACCTTGAACATGATTACAAAATAATAAAGTAGGCTTAAAGTTATATAATAAATACAATATCAAAAATACCGAGCTCTCACTTATATTAAACTAGAGGCTCTAAAGAGCCTTCATTTGTATGTGCTCACCTTGGTCTGTGTGCATATTAAAAAAAGTCACACAGTATAGACAAGAATAGAATTCATGACACAATTCTGTTTAAGGGGTTTACAAAATGTACGAAAAAATGTGCAAATTTGAATTTAAAGGGCAATAAATAATCCAAAAGGGGTCAAATGACAATTTGAACATGTGAATGTATTTTTAGAGCGTACTTTGCTGAACAATTTTGATATTTAACAGTTTATCTGTATCTGTTATAATGTTATAATATTCAGGATGAACACAAAATACAACACATTATTGCCTTATATGTACCAGTTCAGGCACAGCAACCAAAAAAAGAGAATGTTTGATGCGTCTGGAAATTTCAGAGCAGATAGGTCTTCTCCTAATAAACAATTTTACTCCGCTCTGATTTGTTCTAAATGCTTTAGTTTCAGAGACATAAGCCAAAAACTGCAGTTTACCCCCATGTTGTTTTTTTAACAATGGCGGCCATGAACCGTGATTATCGGATGCACTTTTGAAACAAGATGATTTAGGACAAGTTTGGTTTTTAAAATTTGGCCCAGTTGTTTCAGCGAAGATTTTTTTACAAATTAACGGACGGACGACGACGACGGGCGACGAATGGTTACAGGCGTCAAGTGAAGAGAAAAGATAAGATAAAAAGGACAGTCCCTTATCAAATCGCTCAATAAGAAGCTCAAACGCATATCATACGAATGGAAAAGAACTGTCATATTTCCAACTTGGTACATGTATTTCTTTTTGTAGAAAAATCGTGGTTTAATGTAAAAATAAGGAGAAAAGGTATAATTACCAATGTTGAAATTTTCCACCAAATTTCAAATAAGGTGAATTTTAGGAATTATAGGCAACCGTAAGGCCTTCAACAATTAGATAAACCCATACGGTTAATATAAAGGTTTGAACATAAAATAAATATTAAACAATTCAATGGAGAAAACTAAAGGCCTTAATTGAAAAATATTTTTTTGCAGGGTTAAATATGTTTGTGAGAGCTCAACCTGGCTTGACAAAAGTCCATTATATTGACAATACTATGTCAGCACAACAAACAGACTTAATAGGTGAACATGTAATGTTGTGATGTTATTCTATTGTTTCAAAAAAAGGGATAACGTTTTATCCCGCTGCAAATGTTTGCAACTGTCCTAAGTCAGGAATCTGATGTACAGTAGTTGTCATTGGTTAATGTAATTTATACGTGTTTCTCGTTTCTCTTTTTTATATTGATTAGACCGTTGGTTTTCCCGTTTGAATGGATTAACACTGGTAATTTTGGAGACATCTATATCTTTTTGTACGGTGAGAGCCAAGAATCCGTGTTGAAGGCCATACATTGACCTATAATGGTTTACTTTTTTTAAATAATGACTTGGATGGAGAGTTGTCTCATTGGCACTCACACCACATCTTCCTATATCTATGTTAAACTTGTGAAACCGCAGTCAACATTAGGCTGTAAGCTAAATCATTGTTCAAAGTAATAGCTTTTTTCAAAATAGCAACATGAAATAATATAAAAGACACTCTGCAGATAAGGTACATCAGCGAAAAAGAAAATGATAAAAAAAAGAATAACATATCATAATAACACAAATGGCGGAATGTATAAGTACCAAACCACGCCAACATTTTATGGAAAACATGAACCTAACAGTAAAGGTAAAATATAAAATCAATAAAAAAACATAACACGTTATTAAGACAATAAATAACGTCAGTTTCTAGAATCTATACTTGAAGATAAACTTGTATTGTTTTTTAAGTTGATATTAACATTTATCAACATGGTCTTGGTTTATTTCAGTGAACTTTTTTTCAGTATAACGGACCTCGTTCTTTAACATAACCTTGGTTCATACATTTTCTGCTCAGACACTGGTTACCTTTTATAAAGTAGCAGCTGCATGATCAGGCATTCCAAATGGTTTTAAAAATATATGTTCAGTATGCAGGTGTAGTTGGTATATTGATGCTAATTTATGGAAATTTATATTTTTTGTACCAGATTTATATAACATATATAACACTCTATAACATGGTAAATCATGGGTGTTTCTTTTGTTGCACTTTATAAAACTTTATTATATGTCTTACATATAGTATGTTACCTATAAATGTAGGACTCAAAAGTGCGATTGGATTGCTGAAGTGCGATGGTTACGCTGACGTGCGATGGTCTACGCCGATGTGTGATGGTCCTTTCGCTGAAGTGCGATGGTTTCGCACATGAGGTTTGAACATTGTGACGTTTTCCAATACAATGTTATTACAAAATCTCAAAATTAAATGAAGGCAGGAGCATCAGATGATTTGTAGCTGAAAGTTTCATGCGTACAAAGAAACGGAAATAGAATGAAAGTCACACACAGTTTTGATCATTGGTTATGGAGGTTACCAAAATATGCAATTCAATGGGAACAAGGCGGCTAAATGATAAGATGATTTTGGTAACTAGATGAGCTAACCAGTCTTCTTCGGAAACTATGCCGGAAAAGTTTTGTACGAAAAGTAATATGTCTTGATCTTAATATTAATTTTGAAATTTTCAAAGTATCCTTCACTTTATTTTGTGTTGACAACTTAATAATAAAATAATATTAGTTATAAGCATTTGTTTTCGTTATATCAAGTAGCGATAATTTTGTTTTATTCAGCGGCTTGATATGAAACCTGCTTTGTAAAAAATACACACAATCTCAGTAATTTTATTGTGCGTACAGTCACAATTTTTCTGCAACGGGATAGGAAAAACATAAACCAAATTGGTCCTAACTTAGTCCTGAGTCCTTGACAAAAACAAAATGCATTGTACTAGTATATTTGCTTAAATAATGTGGATACTACTTAGTGAATCCATTTTTTTTTTGCACTTCAACACGCAATATAAAGACATATCTCGAAAACAACATCGGTGACTCCAATTTGTATAGCTTAAAATTCCGAAGTAAGTATAATCTATCTTTATGCAAAATTGCAATGATTTATTATTAGTAGACCAACAATAAATAGTGTGCATGATTTCCCTTTAATCTCAGCCATCCAGTCTATTTTCTGACCCCATACTGCTGTATGCTAATATAAGCGGCTGATTAACATATTAAAAATTAAAAGTCTTTGGTTAAACCTGAATTGATATAAAAACCCGAACTCTTAAATACGAGGCTAGCACGCTAACCACTAGACCTCCACATTAGATAGGATTCCAATTTCAGACCGACGGATTTAGCTAGTATAAACAACGACAAAATTAGACCATCGCACGTTAGCGTACCAACCATCCCACTTCAGCGTACCCACCAATGCACTTTAGCGTTGCTTACAATAAGTTTGCATCATAATGCCACTATCGCGCTTCAGCGTGTTAACCAACGCACTTCAGCGTAGACCATCTAACTTCCGCGTGACCATCGCGGTTTGGAGTACCATCGCGTGTCCAAGTTCTACATATATTTTCTGCATACACTTTCCGATAATTAAGGTAATATAGAATACTGTAACAAAACTTTGTGCAATTTGAAGTGTATTTTCATGTCAAATAAAAAGATTTCCTTATAGTCAATAAAACAATGAAAACTTAATTATCTAAATTGATACAATGACAATCCTTCATCTTTTAAAATTACTCATAAAAATCTCTTTATCTGAATCTGATAAAGCTAGAGATTGTTCTCCAGTTCGATTATTTGAAGAAAAAAAAACGTGGTTTAATCACGCTTACACATTGTTACAATAATAACAAAGTATTTATTTTTTAAAACTATGTGTTGCATTTTGAAATACGTCTTCTACATTACACTTAACCTATAAGATGAAATTTAGTACTTAATGAATGCAGACATACCTTGTGTCGGATATATCATCGTATGAACAATAGCCACACACGTTTGTAGTTCTGAGTTTCCTGACTCTTTTAAAATAGGAACATGCTCTTGTCATACACTTATTTATGATTTACCTGTTACTTAGAAACTTTCATTTACCAGGAAACAATACTGATCTATAATGTGTTAATAAAAACCAAATAACTTTGTATCAGGTCTATTTTTCAATTTAAATGCAGATAACTCCAACGTATTATTAATAAACGGGAACGAATTGTATCTTACCTAAATAAAATACAATATTTTACTATTTAATTCACCGCTTTAATTAAAGTAATGTATCATAGAATAAAACGGAATATCGCAGTATACGTAATACTCAGCAACGATTGAATGAATTATAAGGTAAATGATTATAAACAAATCACTAAGTTGTGGATGTAACGCGCGTCGTCTGGCTGACGGTGTTTTGTCTGTCATATACATAATATTGTCATGTTATCGTCTCTTTATTAGCGTATTTCATGTTTTTTCTCTTGATTAAAATGAATTTAGAATTAAATCATAGGGAATAACTGTAATTTCTTCCCTGTGTAATCGACAACACACAAAAATGTGGTGCACACTTAAAAATGACCAGCTACAATGTACGCGGGTTATACAATTCGCCGTATGTTTCGAATATTTTAAAATAAGTATCTATTTACAACAATTATGTTATCCTCTCATTACCATTTAGATAACGGAAAATAATGCAAACATGAGATGGTTCCCAGTTCAACCTTTACTAAGGGGTTACAAATTCACTGGAACATTATTTTAGATCTCAAAAGGTTTTTGACTTATTGCAGTAAAAATTGAATAGAAATATAACTTAATTACAAAAATATACAAAATTACAACGATTCATCAAGAGAAGTAACTATGTCAATTAAGAAAAAAAAACACCTATTTATAGATTAAGATATATTTACCTACAAAAAAAGAAATATCGACATACAGGTTACAGACCTTCTAAAATTCAAACTGACCATTATTCCGTGCGTTCATCGTGTATCGTGCGTGTTGCGTGCGTGCATCGTGCGTGTATCGTGCGTGTACCAATCGTGCATTCATCATTCATCATTCCGTGTATTTTCCGTGTAACGTGCGTGCATCGTGTATTCTTAATTGTGTATCGTGCGTGTGTCGTGCGTGTATCGTGCGCTCATCAATCATTCATTCTTAACCGTGTATCGTGCGTGTATCGTGCGTGTATCAATCATTCATTCTTAACCGTGTATCGTGCGTTCGTCAATCGTGTATAATTGTGTATATCAGATAACGTGCATTTGTCAAACGTTCATCTCTAATTGTGTAACGTTCATACATTGCGGTTTTTATATAATAGTCGGTTATGGTACCAGTCTTGTATTACAACTCCAGTTTCCGGTGCATGTCAAACATGGAGGGAAACAAAATAGTCCATTTTTTTCTAAAAAAAATTTCTGGACTCAATTTTTTCTGTTTGATTATAGGTTTATGCTGAATTGAAACATATATATAGGTTTAAATCTTGCATCTTATTGGGGATATCAATCCAGGAAAGTGGAAGGATATCATGTTTACTGGAAGTGGTGCGGCCCAGTAAAAACAGCAAACAGAAAGTGGAAAAAAAAATGTTTTGACTTCAGGGTTACGTAACTTTTTATTGTTCGTGGCAAGACCCACTTTTTTTTCGATTAAATCACAATTTCACATAAGAACATACAAGATATGAACATGAAAAAAAAAATTCTATGTAGCAAAGATCAGCTGTTTAGCATGTAAGCCTATGGAGCAGTCAATTACAAGACTGCAACCTTATAGAGCTCACCAAAGCTTATATTTTTTCTCACGGTTAAAGTATATGTATATATATATATATATATGTATGTTCCGACTTTAGATAAAATTTACAGTCATACTTACTTTCTTGTGAACACTTAATTAACTTCATCGTACATAACATTCATACAGATTCATGACTTTTTGTGTAAATATTTTATCATCTGTAAATATTTCGTGGTTATTCAGTGAATCTTGACTGGGACTGACACATTTTGATATAATGATACATGTTGTACGTACAAACAATAACATGATATTGACATTTCTACGACAGAAGAGTTAAAATTGGAACTTCTATTCAGCTAAGTGAAAATGGACTTAAAAATATACTGTTGGCCAACTGTTATTTACGGAAGCGTATAAGCGCCACACATTTTTTTTCTTCCTATGTTTGCGTTATGACGCAAACCTTTTGCGTTATAACGCAAACCTTTGTTATAAGCTTTGCCTTATAACGCAAATATCTTTATTTCAATTATTCATTAAGTTTTGTATATATGTCCGTCTGTCATTCATTTCGGATGTGATTTACTAGTAGATAAAAAAAAAAAGAAACATACATACAAGGCCAAATCATTATAATAAATATGCATAGGAATAATGGAATAATTGAAGTGCAATTATACGTTAATTAAGACTGATTTGTGCATCAGAAAAGTATATAATTTAACAAGAAAATAGATAAAGTTTAGTATATAGTCATATTAAAATTGAAAAATAAAAAATAATGTCATACAATTGTGAAACCTCCAAGTCAAATAGACATTTTTAATGATCTTTCTGCTTTAAAATGAATTATTAATAAGGAAACAATTTTTTTTAAATCTCAGAATTTGATCAAGATTCTGTGATAGAAAGTCATTGAATTTTCATTTCAATATAATGAAGTATTTTTAAGATGCTTGGGTAGCAATTTGAATAGAGAGAACATAATTTTATTAATAAAACATCTTCATTCTATGCATTTATTGCCAAAGGGTAGCTTGTTTGAATGTAGCCTACTTTACACAGTTCTCAAACGAGAGCTTACTTTGGAAGTATATTTATATTCGGTTATAGCTATATTAGCAGGGTTGATTTTTTTCTTAGGTATAACCTCAATTTAATCAATTTTCTTTGTAATATATATACAAGTAGTAACTTGGATATCGTTTTTGGGGACCTTTATAGTTTGTTGTTTAGTGTGAGCCAATGCTCCGTGTTGAAGACCGTAATTCGGCCTATGATGGTTTACTTTTACGAATAGTGACTTAGATGGAGAGTTTTCTTATTGTCATTCATACCACATCTTCTTATATTATTCTGCTCATTATTAGTCATTGATATGATCTAATTATTCAAGTAGTTTACTTTGCAATTACTACAAAGGTGATAAATTCTATTATATACAGCCTCCTCCATTAATAACTACTGTTTCCTTTGAATCTTGAATAAGAAATAAGATAAAACAAATCTTTGCGTTAAACGCAAAGGTTTGCGTTATATCACAAAAAGGTTTGCATTATAACGCAAGGGTTTTCGTTATAACGCAAGGGTTTTCGTTATAACGCAAAGGTTTGCGTTTAACGCAAACATAGGAAGAACAATAAAAAAAAATGTGTGGCGCTAATACGCTTCCGTAGTTATTTGTTAAAAATATTATGTCAATTAAAAACAAATGTGCTTTTGCAAAATTTAAATGTGGGGTAGCCCCACTAAAAAAAATAGAAAATGGAAAGTATGAAAGAAAAGAAGTCCACGAGATGACATGTGTTGTAGCTCTACTATTGAAGATGAACTTCATGTCATTCTATGTAGTTTTAAGACAAATATTATACATTTTAATGAGCATTTTAACCTATAATTCTCAGATAGCGAAAATTTTATATTTTTATTTAATAACGGCAATGTTGCTGCTATAGTCGCCAAAAACAACCAACAATATTTTATCGAAAAGAAACTATACAAATCCTTGGTTTTAAATCCTAGGTTAGATGATAATTCTTCGCTTATTTGGCAAATTCATATGCTACTAAGATATTTTCAAATATTTAAGTTTTGATAAATACCATTATAAATATCATGTTTGTCTTAGTTTCTGATGGTTACATGCACGTTATGTTATTCCGTTGAGAAAATACAATATACAAGATTGTCGGGTAAATGTGGATTGCGGATTAAAATGTTAAATGTCAAACTTGAATTAACAAATTAAACTGAGGCGAATTAACATAATTATGTATATTCTCTTCAACAGTGTTTGAATTCTCTGTTCTGAATTTCATTTAAACAAAGCTAAAATATTTTGTGGAAAATTGAATAAAAATAAACATTATATGTATTTGAAGGCATTATTTTAATAAAACAAATATAAGATCACGCAAATATATCATGTATTATTTTAAATTAAGGACTTTTAAAACTTGAAATTGGATTTACAAGTTTAAGATATAATCTTGTTTTTTTTTTGTTTTTTTTTTGCTTTTTTTTTTATAAAATCGTTAAATATATGGTATTATCATAACAAGTCTTTATTTGAATGGAATAAACATGGAACACTTTCACGGACTAATTTTTCATTGTGTTCATAGTTGCCTATCAATGACACCGTTTTTAATGTATGCCTATACAGACATTTATTCAAATACAAAACTCTCTAAAATCAGTTTTTCTCACATTAATACTCATTTATCAGAATTAAAGTCTTAAAGAAATCACTGTGTATACTCTAAGTTTTTCTTTACTATACATTTGATACCTCCTCCCCTGTTTCAATTTTTTAAAGAATTTGAAAACAAGACTTGAATTATTGCCAGCTTACCCTATTTGCATATTTTCTGATAAAAAATGCCTAGAACCTGTTAAAAACTGTTTTGATAACATATTGAAAGCATATCAGAATATCATAAATGTAATGTTTAGCAGTCAACCATTACAACATTCAAGATTATATAAAGTATCCAATCCAGCCTCTATCTCCAGTCCACATCTTACTGTATGCCTATTTGTCAATTAAAGAACACATTTTCCGCCTCAAATGGTCAATTTAGAATTCTTGTCACAACAGTATCATCTGTAACCATATATCTGACAAAATTTAGCTACTATATATACTAGAAGTGTTCAAACAAAGCCATATTTGCAATAGTTGTATGTATGCAGATACCAGTCTGAGATATAAATTCACTTAAAATTTTGTAGAGATGACTGCTAACATCTGATTTTTGCATAACTTCCAAGCATAGTTATTGTTTTCTATATCAAGAACTTTAAAATCATAAAATCATAGCACTTACAAGTTAAATTATTTGTTTTATGACCCAGGGGGTAGGCAATTTTTCTATGTTTTTTGCCCCTGGGGCCTCAAATTTCCTAAATCATTCTGCTGTTTCTAGCAAATTGGAATATTTAGTACATATTCAGGATAGAACACACTATTGTAAGTTTTCTTGAGATATTTTTGTTTTTCTAGCTTGTATTTATTATGCCGTGGTGACAAAAAAGCAGATTTAGGTGTTGCGGCTTACTTTTGGGTTATCGAAAGGACACAAATACCCCATAAATAATATTCAGGAAGGATCTATGAGTTTCAATGACTGCGAAGAGTAAATATAAGCACTTCTTAACAATTTAACTTACAAATATGCAAATATTATGATTTAATTTTGTATCCAGGACTTTAAGTAAACTATGCATACTGTAAACTGTGAATTTATGCTGAGTCATCATATTTAAGGCCCAGGATTCTATCAATCTTCATTAAATATTTATAAAACTTTTTATTTGAGTTAATTTCTTTAAAATCTGTGAAAAAAAGCACATTTGGTTAAATTCTGAATGTTCCCCTTTTTCACCCTATATAGGTTGCATTTCTGTAAATATTGACAATGCAATTTCCCATAGGAACTCCTTTTACGGCTTAAACTGTACCACTTTTACTATGAAGTTTTGAAAAAAATCTTATCCTAGAATTGAAAGTTCATATGCACCACAATTTTTTTCAAAGGTCAAAATATAGGGCTGTGCGGCATATTTTCAACGTTTATATGCCCTGAACTTCTCAGAGTTTAAACTTACACTAATTTTCTTAGCTACCCTTACCTCGAATGAAAGGTTACCACAGATTTCAATGTAAACAATATGCACGTGTTTATTTACTGGTAACATTCCCAATTTCTGTCTCTGTGATATGGAACACAGAGAGCATAACTGGGAACCAGTATGTAAACAAAATTATTTTTCTATGAATATTCAATTACTCCCCAAAAGAGGCGTGTTTTGAGAAACAGCTGTATTTACAAAGTGCAACCTATAAGATTATTATCCGGAAAAATAATTCACAATAGTACGTTGTTACTGACTAGGTTGGTCCCCTCCGTAAAACATTCAGTATGCCTTCGGAATATACAAATATTAAGGTATGGTCAAGAATTTCAATAACGGCCGCGGGAAACAGACTAGTTGTTAACCTTCTATGATTATCAAAGAATGACGGATGTTTTTTTTTCGGTACGTCTAAACACTGCTAAGGAGTCCTTAGTGCAATAAGGCCTTGACTATACAATGCCACTAAGGACTAGAAGGTTTGCTGTTTATGTATTATTTTTATATATCATGTTAGAGATTGATATTTAATGCATAAATTTCAAATTTTCAGAAAAATAATCATAATTAAACGAGATGTTCGACATTATTGAGACACGTGCCGGTTTTTCTTTGATATGCCAAAAATCAATGAACCGATTGACACGTGCCAAATAACATAGCAACTGATTAAACAATGACGATCTTTTTTTTATTTTAAGTAATTTAAAACAATTGTATCGAAAAGATTTATGCTTCAAATATTTATAATTAAATGTGTTGATCAAAAGGAAAAATAATTTTGCTGTTGTTTTATTTCTTTCCCAACAAAATTGTTTGCCATAGGAGCACGACTTTGATGTGCGCCAACTTATAAGTAATAGTGTGGTCAGTTTGTTAAAATGTTTATGTTAGATATACGAAGACAAAAGGAATATATATATATTTATAAGTTTTTGGTTTTTATTTGAATTCCGACAAAGATACGTGTATATACAAATTGTTTCACTAAAAATTTGAGTTAAATCCGAAAACCATCATAAGAAACAACTATGTTAAGTTTCATGAAATGGATAAGCGGTTCTCAAGTTACAGTGCGACATGCGGACGGACGGACGCCAGACATTGGTATACCATAAAACGTCCCGTCAAAATATTGACGGGTGATAAAAAAAGCGTAGTGCGCCCGTATGTCAGAAAGAAATCTGATTTCAATTGTATGTGTTTTTTTGTCGAGTCTTCGACTTTAGTCGTAAAAGCGAGACTAAGCGATCCTACATCCCGTCGGCGTCAGTGGCGTCTACAAACATTCACTCTGTGGTTAAAGTTTTTGAAATTTTAATGAACGTTTCTTAAACTATCCTTGATTTCTATTAAATTTGGACAGAAGCCTCTTTATAATCATAAGATAGTATCAAGAATTGTTTAAACATTTATCAGATTCATAAACTGTCCTGGGTTTTTACCAAACTTGGACAGAAGCTTTTTTCAATCAAAAGCTAGTATCAACAGGAATATTTTATTGATTTATATTTCCTCATTTTTGTTGAGCATGCGATTAACAGAAAGAATAGGCGAGACACTGGGTTTCGCGGAACCTTTACGATTTTTTTTAACAAATTGTCTGTTTAACATATTGTATGAGATAATTTATGAAATGATGACTGTGGTATGTTCATTACTCACTGTTGAAATTATGATTTCTGCAGCTAATTTGGAAATGCTATGATAAATATTTTAAATTTATCAAATTTGATATGTTTTAATATTATATTAATATCAATAGGGTCCAGGACCAATCCAGTCTATCGTATAATAGTCCTTCGTAATTAATTTCATTTTTCATGTGCATATATTTAAAGCTGGTATATTCAGTGAAGGATACATATTTTCTTGTGTTGTTAGAAAAGGTTTTAATGGAATACTTTTTATAGCATTTATTTTGATTTTTTTTTTGAAGTTCCACTTGCAAGCTTGTAGTAAAGATTTTATTGTGTGTGTATATTTAAAATAAAAATCAAAATCTGGTCTGTGTTTCTAATACTAAAGGAGGTGTTTCGGTTACGGTCACCTTTCCTCATCAGGTATCCCTTAGCTATATGTTTCCTTTCTTATAATACTTAGAATGGTTCGAATTTGGTTTCACTTATGGGGATACTCCAGAGGCTGATTTAGAGGGGGAGCCAAGCCCCCCCCTTTTCTGTGAGAAATTTGATTGATAAAATAGGGAATCACTGAAGTCTGCTTGACCGGAACAGGCCCCTCTAAGGCAGTCAGTGTACTCAAATAAATATATTGAAATCAATCAGGTTCAGGACCAATCCATATATTCGTCATTTTTAGGCTGAAATATTACCTAATTCTGTTCACATGCAAATGTGGAGTAGACACACACCCCTTTTTATTTTCCACTGAATAGAGGGGCTGCCCGGCAATATGTTTATAAACCACTTTTATTGTTATAGTATTGCATTGAAATGAGTGAGATCAAACGCTTAAAATAAGAGAAAATAAGTTCAAATATGAAATAAAATTGAGAATGGAAATGGGGAATGTGTCAAAGAGACAACAACCCGACAACAGAGCAGAAAACCGACAAAGGCCACCCATGGGTCTTCAACACAGGGGGAAAATCCAGCACTTGAAGATGTTTTAAAAATGAAAAATAAGCACAACAAGAATGTGTCCACAGTACACGGATGTCCCACTCGCACTATCATTTTCTATGTTCAGTGAAATTGGAAAAAATGGTAATTTGGCATTTAAATTAGAAAGATCATATCATAGGGAACATGTGTACTAAGTTTCAAGTTGATTGGATTCCAACTTCATCAATAACTACCTTGACTAAAAACTTTAACCTGAAGCGGGACAGACATAAGGACGGAAAAATAAACCGACAAACGGACGCTACAACCAGAGTTTAAACATAAAGGCCCCTCTACTATTGTAGGAGGGACATAATAATTATAAACAACTGTGCAATGATCTAGAGCGCATGATACGCCTTTTTAACAGTTTTTCAAGTATACACATCAATAACTTCTCAATGTCATACCAGAAATTTATGAAAAAAAAAGGGGGGGACCGGGGTATCTTAATAGATATAAATAAGTCAACAAAGTTGCACGAAAAATGGTCAAAGCACTTTAAGGTTATTGTCTGAAAACTAGAAAATCACTCCTTTTCATTACTAAATCCTCATAACATTCCCGGAAATGTGAGATCTAAAATTTATATAGCGAAAATGAGCTTAAATAAATAGATATAAACAATTCACCAAAGTTTCATGAGAACTGATGAAAGCATTTTTTTCTCCAAATACTAGGTGTCTGACATGTTAAAGACGGACTGACAAAGATATACCACAAGACTTTCCTTTAATCAGGCGTAAAAAAAGTTGTCTTTGCTTTATGAATATTTTATAAAAAAAAAGTTTAAATATTAGGGAGATTTTATTTTATCATTAAATCAAATTTATCAAAAAAATGTGAAAATTAAAAAGAATATTTATTTCTTAACAAAATTAATCTTCAAAATGACAACAATTTCAATCTATTCAACATTAAAAAAAAATGAAAATTAATAAAAAAAATATTCAGAACTTTATTTTATATTGATTCCTTTAAATGTATTTGAACATGATTGATAAAAATACACACATAGATAATGTTAGATGTAGTAGACATATTTATTTTTCAAGAAAGGACAGAAAATGCCAAAATGTTGACTTTCTTATCAGATAATCTATGTGTAACATCAGTGGTCAGTTTATTGGGAAGAGTGATACATAAATTACAAGGACTTCAAACTGTGAGGGTAATCAGTTGTGAAATTTGAGATTCCCTCAAATCTGAGGGCATTCTTCGGGCTGTACTATAAAGTATTTACCGATCTTGTCGATTAAACGTTAAAGACATCAGATAGGAGGATTCCCGTGTAATCAGTTATGTAATTTGACACGTGTAAGACGGTTCATTGATTTTCGGCATATCAAAGAAAAACAGACACGTGTCTTGATAATGTTGAATATCTTGTTTATTTATTATTATTTTTCTATAAAATTTGAAATTTATGCATCAAATATCGATATATACCATAATATGAAAAGAAATTACATGCAACATAATCCCATCTAGTCCTTAGTGGCATGTTATAAGTTCTTAGTGCACTAAGGACTCCTTTAGACGAACCCGTGTTTTTTTTACCATGGGGTGTTTTTTGTTCTGTTACTGAGGAGATTTTTTTGTCCTTTATGAATCCATATGACAAAGACTCCATTATGGATAAATTTTGTTTCATAGAAAAATCGGTAGTTTTTATCCATTTTTTTGTTCATTTTTATCGGATATAATAGATTGAAAAATACAAACAATTAATTGAAGTTTCGTATGCATCTATCAAGACCAAGCAATTTTTGACTAGTATAAAGATCTATAAAGGGTTGCCTTTGTTTTATAGCTCAAAACGGTATTAATACATTGGGTTGAATAATGAAATAGTAGCTCAGCACACTTCGGCGCAGACCAGTAGACTTTGGCGCAATGGAGTGCGATGGTTTATAAAACGCGGGATACCTTAATTAAAGTCTACATATGTGCAATTATTATGAGCATTATATTTGTTTCAATGTCCGTATATAAAGCATTTACTACAGTGTTATTGCCTATGGATGTTAAAGTTCAACTTGCTGCGTTCTTATTGAGAGATCGTCCTATTTGATGTTTTGCAAGTATAAATTATTCTTGCTTCTACATGTATCGTTACTTAATTTGTTCCTCTAATGAGATCCTCATTTACCATTATATAATCGTAAGAATAGTTTGTGGACCCGAATGTATTTAGGGAATGATACTCAATCGTACGTATAAAACCAAATCTTTGTGTATTTCCCGTTTGACAGTCCTACATGTATATTGAATTTTACTCACAACTCAGTAATTTGATACCAGCGCGGGGTACATGTATGCTAATGTACCTCTTATTCTAAATGTCAGGTAACTTTCTTGAGTTTATGTTCATATGTTGGATTGCTGTCTGATTGACGAATACCCGTCATTTTATATATTTAGATTTTTTTAAATTTGTTTTTAGGGATGCACCCAGTTGCACCTTTTCATTTAAGATATATTTCCGTGACGTAACCTCGAAATATTAGTCACATCACTAAAAACAATAAGGGAAATGAAACTTCTTCTCGCATGTTGCACTTTCGGTAATAGTTCTCTTCGACAAAATACTGCCTTGAACTCAATTTTGGTATAAATATAAAGAAGCCACAATTTGGTTCTGAAATGGATATTTTTGTAAACACCAAAAGCTAGGTAGCATATCCCTTAATTGATATAGGCTCTTAAATTCGGCAATGTTTAGAGACATGTACAGTGCTAGGGCTGTTAGCAAGTCAAGGTCGCTAAATTCTCATTATCCGTTTAGAGATTTTCTGAAAATACAATGGCTTTTGCCTTATTCGAAACTAAAACATTAGCAAATATAACAGGTGGCCTTCGGCTGTCAATTGTTCTTTACGGGTTTTTATCTCTTTGACATATTCTCGATTTTCATTCTTAGTTTTAAAATAACTAAAAATACTATTTACAATTGTCAGTACAAAATTCATTTAAGGAGTCAGTGCGTTGATACATGTTATATTCTACTGAATTTACTATATCCGTTATTATTACGTAATATATATATATTATATAAGTCCTGTGTCCAGGTGGAAATAACGGGCCGTAATAACAATATGTGATTTGTATGTCAGGTGAATGTGACAACGGGTGGTATGTATACCAAAATGTTCATCGTCTTCCATTATACATGAGGGTGTGAATGGGGGTTTATAGAAGAAAACAGACAAAAAATAAAGAATACAAAAAATAACCAGACAAATAGAAAAGAAAATGATGAGGTACTAGAATATATGGAATAAAGAATGATCGACAAAAGGTAAAACGAATTATAAAACAAAATGCCTAAAATTATAGAATACAGAAATAATGACTCCAAATTCAGACCTCATGATCTGACATTTAAAGCTTTAGGACATTTATGGGCATGCGATACAGTTTTAGACCGACATGATTTTTTACAAAATCAATTTGTACATGTGTATATGCGCTATATAAAAGATATATCTTCATGTGCTTAATTTAAAAGACAAATGGGTATGAATTATTCGACATTTACTTAATATTTCGGTTTCTTTGACATTTCTGTCCTTTGAGCAGACACCCTTACCATTTTATGTTTCAAAATATAAAGATATGCAGATTTCGGTAAAGAGATAAGAAATATCTTTGTTACAAAATTGGGTTCTTACTACATTTGTGTAACAATTCTTTGTTAATAATTGATTTTTGTTAAAAGAAATTGATTTAGAAAAAAACAGTATTTTTGTTGAATATTTATCTAGTTAAAAAAAGTCGTTAATTTCTTCATAATAGTTGGAACAAAAATCTCCATACGGTATCAAGCCAAATTCCTAAAAAGAAGGAACATATGCTCTTAAGCTAATGGTTAAATCCCGAAAAAATGTTAAATGCTAAAAGTTTTTAGAAGAAAGAGTTTAATGCTATTTTAGATTAATTCTGTGAATTGTTTTTGTCTGCAAAAACATCAAACAGAGAGATAAATAGAATCACAACTAATTGAATAAAATGGAGGATTGAAATGGAGAATGTGTCAAAGAGACAACAATCCAACCAAAGAGCAGAAAATGGTGCGTCTAAACACGACTAAGGACTCCTAAGTGCACTAATATGTTATAATATGCTACTAAGAACTAAAAGAGTGATGTGCAATGTAAACCAATTTCTTATCTAGATCAAGATTGATATTTTAATGCATATATTCAAATTTAATCAATAAAAGATCACAAATAATAATTGAACAATGCCTGTGCCGGTTTTCGTTCATTTTTCCGAAAATCACTGAACTATAAGACACGTGTCAAATTATGATTTTTGTTAAAAGAAATTGATTTAGAAAAAACAGTATTTTTGTTGAATATTTATCTAGTTAAAAAAAGTCGTTAATTTCTTCATAATAGTTGGAACAAAAATCTCGATACGGTATCAAGCCAAATTCCTAAAAAGAAGGAACATATGCTCTTCAGCTAATGGTCAAATCCCGAAAAAAATGTTAAATGCTAAAAGTTTTTAGAAGAAAGAGTTTAATGCTATTTTAGATTAATTCTGCGAATTGTTTTTGTCTGCAAAAACATCAAACAGAGAGATAAATAGAATCACAACTAATTGAATAAAATGGAGGATTGAAATGGAGAATGTGTCAAAGAGACAACAATCCAACCAAAGAGCAGAAAATGGTGCGTCTAAACACGACTAAGGACTCCTAAGTGCACTAATATGTTATAATATGCTACTAAGGACTAAAAGAGTGATGTGCAATGTAAACCAATTTCTTATCTAGATCAAGATTGATATTTTAATGCATATATTCAAATTTAATCAATAAAAGATCACAAATAATAATTGAACAATGCCGTGCACGTGTCAAATTACATAACTGATAACACTATTCCCTTAAAAAATGAAAAAAATTATTATTTGGAGAAGAAAATAACCCAGACATTTAGATATATTTACCATAAAAATATGTTTTTAAATTTTTAAAAAATCATTTAATATGCATCGGTTTATGATTTAATGAAAACATATAGAAAATTGTTAAGCTGTTTTTTTTGAAAATGAAAATACATAGATCATTCATTTATTGCAATCAATTATATCAAACATGTAGTTGAAATAATTTCTAGAACCAGTCACTCTCTGTAGATATAATGCGTCGGACATTGTATGCATAAAAATAAAATTTAGATTTTTAACTGTATGAAATAAAATCAGTAAGGGTCTCGCGGAACCGTGACAATGTCTCGCCTTCGTTTGCCGTAAACTTGAACTCTCAGGCTGAACAAAATCAAGACACTATATTTTGATTGTTAGGAGCTTCTGCCCAAGTTCACAAATATTTCCGGTGCCTATAAAATAGTCTACTTTAATTAAGTTATTTGAATCTGAGCTGGCAAAATAGCATATTATCTATTATGCTGGTATCGGCAAAACAGCTACAAGTATTGCCTTTAATGAAAATGCATATCAATTTTAAATACTATTCTAAATAAAATAGCTTTGAGAATCGTGTAAAAAGTGTTCGTTGTTCAGTCGTCAATGAATCATTCAACGTGCGTGTATCGTGCGTGCGTGTATCGTGTATTTATCATTCATCGTGCATCGTGCGTGTATCGTGCGTTCATCATTCATCATTCATTTTGCGTTAATCCTCCGTGTAACGCTCATCGCTCATCGTGCGTGTATCGTGTATCGTGCGTGTACCGTGCGTGTATCGTGCGTGCGTGTATCGTGCGTATGGTCAGTTTGAATTTTAGAAGGTCTGTATACAATATACATTCTCTATAATCAGCCAAGTATAAACTTTTTATCCGATGCTTAATATATATTAGGGGTATAAAATTGACTGATTTGCGATGAATGTTTTTTTTTCATACAATTGAGTTATTGTACATTTAGAAAAAAACATATTCTGTCTCCATTTTAAAAATTAATTTCCGTGTGAAGGAAATACTAGCTAAGAAGATAATTTTAACCTTTTTACCACTAATCAACATACATTAATATACCATTCGATGGCTGTTCATCTTTTACAGATTGTTTAAACTTTTTCTCACACCTCAACACTATCAAATTTTTAATATCGATTTTTATTGTACAGTAATGACTTTAGCTTTAATAGTGCGAACAATTACTTTTTAATAATATACTATACACAATGATTAATGACAATTTGGTACATTGTTATCTTCCGTTGGATAATTCATCAAATTGTTAAAAATAACTTTGTAGATACTGTAGATAGTAATCTGCCTCATTTAAACTACAAACTTTTTTCAACTATACCGTTCAAGCACACACTTGCAGTTTCAAATAACAATGACTTAAATAGTTATATTATTTCAGAAAGGATGATCATAGTGCAATGTACGTTTTTGAAGGTCACACGTATGTTGATTTGTATTATATAGATTTGCAGAAGTGTAGGGTAATACGATGATAAAAACTATCAACACTTTTACTCGCAAAACAATTACAAAATAAACAGTCAATACTGGTTGTGAAATCTACAAAACGTATATTGTAGCTTGATTTTTTTCTAGCACGACAGTATATATTTATGTTTTTTTTAAATGTACTCCAGACACGCGTTTTATCTACAAAAGACTCACATGTGATGCTTGAATAAAACAAATTATTTTCAGATTTTGAATAATATATAATGCATATTTGTTTTTGTGGTCAGGTCAAGATATAAGTTTGCTAATCAATATGAAAACTAAATATTATGGTAATATTATTGATTTTAAATCTAGCTTGAAATGAGCACTATAATAACTCATATTAATTATCTGCTGATAAATTCAGAAGCTTAAGTTCGAGATCCCTCGGGAAAAGTTGACCTAGTAAGGATTTTTGCTGTATTCTATGGTCCAATAAGCGTTTTGTTTTCGTCAGATGTTAAAGATGTCAAATCATGTATTTATACACCTTTTAAATTTATTTTTGATTGTTTGACGGACCAAACACGTATGTACAGTTTCTGTTTTACACACCCATGTAGAAATATTCTTTGTTGAAGGTGATAGATTTTACTCTACCCTCCAAATTTCCCCTTTCCCCATAAAAACAATGTTCAATGTTCTTAAATGTAATCACAGTAATGCAAGATCAAGATGTGCTTAGAATATGCTTATCATTGATGCAAGAATATCATATATCAAAAAAACAGATAAATGATAATGCATATCATAGTAAGGGGATATTCCTTGATCGAATACGTTATCATACTGTAAAAATCCACCTATTAGACACCTTATATAGGTATATAGGTATCTTCATTAAAAACAAACAAGAACCCAGTTTCAACTATACCATTCAAGCGTAAACTTGTATTATCATATTGCATTGGGATTTAAAACTAAAGTATTAAGCGAACGGATGATTACAATGTAGGTTTGACTGTC